>NW_026294618.1:57332379-62332379 GCF_026119805.1 Tympanuchus pallidicinctus | reverse complement strand
ATGCTGTGTGCTGATGTAAGTGCACTTCTTGCACAAAGTTTAACCTGTTGGGACTTATTTCATTTTTGCCTTGTGTCTAAGAGGCAGCTGAGCCTTAGCATGGTTCTAAGGAGTATATGATAGGTGTGTTTGCGTGTATGTATATACACGTGTAGACACACAAATACATATGTAGTTTCCAGTTCAATTAAATCTAAGTAAACATAGTTATTCTTACAGTAATAAACATGTTTTTCTGCAGTGATGGCGACAGCAAGAGGCAAGGACAGCTCAAAACCACTGAAGTCAGTATTTTCTGTTTAGAGATAAGGCACATTGCTTACAAGGTGCAGGAGAGCATCCTTCTCAGTGGCACAACGAGAGGAGAGGTTCACTTCCCACCAGCTGCCGGTAGCTAATTTAGAGGAAATGCTGGTTTCTGTTCTTGTTGTTTTGTTGTTTTCTCTTGTTTTGTTTTTGTTTCCTTTTCAAAGGAAAGAGGGAAATGGATGTCACAAAGTAGATAAAGACTATGAAACTCATTGGGGTTGTTTTTGTTTGTTTGTTTGTTTGTTTTTATGGCTGTCATGGCTCCAGGGAGTGCAAATCATTGGCTTTAGATTAACCCAAGCTATTAGTGGCTATAATTTCTCCCATCTCTTATTTTAGGAAGATTTATCAGAGCGTTATTTCTCTGTTACTGCACAAAAGTGACAGTATTGGTGAATAGACAGTGGGAATCACTCCTGCTATATACAGGAAGCAGTGCTGTTGGAGGGTAGTATCTCCTAGTAGCAGACAGCAGCAAGAATCCAGCATGCGCAGAGGCTACGGAGGCTAATCTCCATCCTGCTCTTCCTGCCCTGCAACGGCTTGGCTTTTCGTGGGACAGCTTTGAGGCCAGTACAGTAAACATGCTGGTTGCATTACTCATTTAGTCATATGCTTAAACACCACATTTGCTGAAATGGAAGTCTGGGACATAAGAAGGGAGTGAAAATGAGGGAACTGTAGGACAGAGAGGGAAGGACTTGATCCCTTTTCTCTCTGGTACGCTGACTGGATCTCCAAAGCTCTCCAGCAAATATTCTCCTCCAGTGTCTTCTCCATTTACTTTTTCACAAAAGCATCTATCAAGATCTGACTAATACCAGAATACACTTATTCTAGAACCGGTTTAAGATATAAAAGCATTATTTTGGTAGAGCCAGAATGCTCTCTGGAAGTGAATCCAGTCCTCCACAATATACCCCTCTCATGCAGGTCCATCCTACAATCCATCCTACTTGCTACCTCTTTTCAGAGCACGCTCAAAAACCTTAATGCTGAGAACCTATTTAGGAATGTTTTAAGAAGACAGTCCTTTAAAAACAGAAAGGGAAGGGAGAGCGGGTCTCTCTCTTTTTTTCTTTTTAATTCTTTTTTCCTGTATGGGAATAAAGAACTGCATAAGAATGCTACTCTCTTCTCCCTTTGCTCTCATCTCTAACAGACGTGTACAGTGTATCATCTGTTCAGAAAAAGCTGAAAGCAAGTTTATTTCCCACTTCAGGAGAGTGGAATCTTTTACTGACAACCATCAAGATCATTCATCCATTCCTGTGTCACTTAGCATCATATGTTTTATGAACTTCATGACATTTCAAGGATCTCTTTTTATGGAAAGTGTTTTGTAATGCTTTTATAGATGTGTACTGGATATAACAGAGCTTTCTGAACCATATTCACAACTTAATGATGTATGTGAAAAATCAAACTGGGCTAGGAAGAAATCTAATCTGTCACCTTGGTCATGTGGCATACCTGAGCACCTGAATCTCAGTGAAGAGGCTGAAACATTAACCATGGTATTTTTAGATTGATGTTTACAAGTGTCCATCTTTATCTTTCCTGAGAACCAGTTCTACATTGTAAATGCTGCAAGAATTCCCTTGTGATTCTCACATGATCCAAAGTTGGTGGGAGGCCAGTCCTCTGTTCCCCTTACTTAAGTAAATGCTTTAGACATTTTGTAAAAGAAAAGAAGCAGAAACAGATTTTCAGCTCTCTAGAATTCAGGGAAAACTATGTGTTCAGATGCCCTGAAAAAGAAGTCCTCCATCCCCAGAACATCTATATCCACATAAAGAGAAATTAGGGAATAATATTGCGATCTAAATTGAGATCAGTGTGGCCCATATTTGGAAATGAACCTATTCAGATACATTATTGTTCATTAAATATGCCCTGGTAGAAAGGCAAAAATATGCAGTGTATCTTTTTTGGAACAAACCAAGATGAATTCAACTGAGACTGCAGTTCTGCATGCTGTGTAGGAGCACAGCCAAATTGAAAGCCAGGCCCAGAAAACCTTTAGTAAAATCAATGCAAAATTCAATTGTTAGGTTTGTTTTTTTTTTCCCAGTGAAAGAGCAGCTAAAGGTTCAACAGCTAGCATGTTAAATTTAGGAAGAACAATGAAGAAAATTGCCAGTTTTACAGAGCAGAATGACAAATAGCGTTGCTGTGAGTACTATCTGTCAGCCTGGTTTGGGGTTAGATCTTATTCAGAAAATACTGTTTCTGTTTTATTGTGGCTGAGTGTTTCTCCCATTCCCACTTTGAACTTCAGCGACAGATGTTAAAAACAAAATAAAAATCAATGACATGCAAATTAAAAGCTGACATAAAAGTCTAGCACACTTTTGTAAACCTAGCAATATTTTTCCTCTAGAAAAGAGATTGCAAAGCCCTCCACTGAATTCCTACATGTAGCTTTGGCACTTTTTGCGTGTTTGGATAATTCTGCATTAATGATCCAGGCAATCTTTCTAAGCTCCACCTCCAGTGCATGCCTAACTACTTCCCAGTATGTCTTAACATTTTCTTCATCACCGAAACTCGCAGTATGTACTCAACCATCTGTTGCCAAGAGAAATAATGTTCCTCATGATGTTCTTAGTGATGAAAATGTTTTTTTAAGGCTTAAGTGCTAATGCCAAACTCATTTACAGTTACTTTTAGTGTTGTAGGAAATAGGGCTGTGCTTTCTGTTCAGAAAATGTGACAACTTCAGTTAAGCAAACAAAAAATCCTTTTACATTATTTTCTTATTAAACCTTCTATATAGGAGGTTCTATAGAAGAAGCATTGGAAATTTATTTCAAAAGCAGGTTACAGATCACTGGGGAGGGAACTGGTAAAATCTGGGATGAATGATCTGTCTCAGAACAAAAAGACTTTTAAGGAAAAGCTCAACTAATCTGAAGAAAGCAATAGAATACTTTGTCAGCTCCAGTCAGGCAGAAGAGTGAAAGCCAATTTCCTGAGAATCGCAGAAAGAGGTATTTCAAAGAAAGAAATGAAGTAATGGTGCTGTATCCAGGTGATTGAAATTGCACAGGGAAGGCTGTCTTCAGCAGGTGGAGGTTGCCAGCCATTTCAAGTCTCATCAGCTGAAGACATCAGCTGCAGATGTGAGCAGTAGTTGGGCAGGGGGCATAAAAAAAAAAACATGTGCATTGTAATTTCCATAGTGACTCATGAGATGCTATTTTCTACCTGGGACACAGCACCCTGTCTTGGTGCTGAAAAGTGCAGTTTTCAGGGTGAACTGGGAAAACCGAGATGCTGACTTTCACAGTAATTAGATTGCTGGCATTTTTGCATAATTAAGAGTGGTGATTTCCTCCCCGGTTTTTTTTACATTTCCAGAAAGACAAATTGTCTTAAAGTCTTGAAAACAATAATACAGATGTAAATGCTGGAAATAGAAGCTTTGAATGGGAAGGGAGGATGATGGAGCCAGCCCAGAAATACTGACTCCAACCCTTCCAGCTTGTGAACACCCTCTTGAGATATAGCTGTGGTGCTATCAGTCTTCTGCAAGACAAAGATCTGAGTGTGTGTCAAGGAAGGACTGCAAGTCACAGAAGTTCTGAAGCCTTCCTACCTTAAAAAGCACAGGTTTAAGTACAGCTCTTGTGGCTACGTTGCTGGACCTTCAGGCAATGTTTTTGATCTGGAACACATTTCCAAACTCATAGAGAGTGAAAACAGACCAGGAGCAATCAGTGTTAATTCACTTCAAGCAGAAAGCTGGACCTTACATAATTGGAGGGACCTCTAGAGATCATCCATCTATTACTTTGCATTACTCCTATTATTCCTATATATAGACATAGATGCGTGCTCACAGTTTACACAGAAAATCCAGAAGCAATATACAGGAGCAGCAATGAAGCTTGTAGAGCAGCAAATGAGAATGTAATTATAATGAGAACAATGAATGATTAAAAAGCTTTGAGCAGGAGAACCCCATTCTGTGTCTTAGAAGGGAACACTTCAAAAATCTACATAATTTCCCCAAAGATGGCTTTAAGTGCCAAAAAAAGCAAGAGAGTCAAAACTCAGATAGGTTAGTGAGGCTTTTGGCTCAAGGTTTATCAAAGACTTCCTCTTTTCACTTTGCTTTGAGGAGCTTATCTTGAAGAAACAAGTAAGAAAAACACTGTCAAAGCAAATTTATGCAAAGTTGGTTCTAAACTATAGGTTTTGGTGAAACGTAAATTTTACTTGAAATGAATTTGATGATAAAATATGTGATTAACTTCACTAATAACTAATCCTTAAATGCACATTTCAGTTTGAAGTGAGTGAATTGATTTTTCGGCTACCGACTCTACAACTTTTTTCTAGATGGCCTTGAAAAGTTGTTGAGATCATCACAAGTATTCAGATAAGATTAATTAATGAGCATATTTTTTTGAGATTCCTTTCAGAAATACTAACCACATCCAATTTAAAGTACAAACAATTTCATTTGTGTAAAGAACATAAGCCTTGAGTAGAACATAAGCAAGTTCTTGTTTTTAAGTATAGTTTCCATATCAGCAGACTTTTGCTACTGAAATCTTCATCAGTAAAACGTTGATATTTAGCCTGTCATTTTCAGATTTCAGAGTTAGCATTGTATAGGAAAGAACAGTTCACACAAATTGAAGATTATACTTCTGATTATCTTTGGTCTCTTGAAGACAAGGCTGCATCAGTTCTGTCAGACAAATATCTTCAACAACTTCTTTACAGTCATGACTCTCAAGAACATTTTATTTTACATGGGATTGTGAGACTTCAGAGTAGCAACTTGATAGCAAATTTAATAACAACATAAATCCTTGTCTGAATTCAGCACAAGAAATTTCAGAAATGCAAGAGTCAAGTTGGATGTGCCCTTCTTCCTTCTACCACCTTGATTTCTCTCTCTCATGCTTAAATTCAGGTTGCTGGGTTGTTTTTTGCTTTTTCTGCATATACTTACAGCAAGGAAGCTAACACCAATTATCATCCCTCAGGTTGGTTTTTTTTTTTTTTGCCTAGTTATTACCATCACCATGAAATATTTATTGTTGTTTCTTATATTTTTATACCCTGAGGGATATGGGTTTTGTTTACATCTCAGCAGAAGTAAGTAGGAGAATGTGTCTGCAGAACCTTGCAGGCATGTTCTTGTTTGGTCTGTTGAGGTACTAATTAATACTGTTCTTAAGGGACCTGAAAGTTTAAGTTTTGTATGTAAAGTTCTTTGTTTCTAGCACTAAATAAAGTCTCTTATGCTACATAACAAGATAGAACGTGCCATTTTGGGATGGTTCACTCATCTGAGTTGTTTATTTCCCTGTGGTAATACACTTACTATTACGTTTCTGCTCTTGATGTGATTCACGGTTCTGCATGCTTACCCATAATGACAAAGCAGGGATGCATCTGTTCATTCGGCAAAAGGTTTGATGGTTTAGAATTTATTTGCGCGTTACCAAATCTACTGGCAAATTATTTCTAATTTGTAGTTAAACTTATGGAAGGATGTAGTGTTCTTAACAGAGCAACACTTGATTTACAGGCAAGCACATTTCACCCATGTAAGTTGTGGCCGATGAGTGTTGAGCCTTCCCCTTGCCTCAGATCTATTTGCGTATGTCTGTACTAAGACATACTGCTTAATTAACAACGTCAGGAAACAATACAAGGCTGAGTGGTGTAGGACACATCCTGTCAGTCCTCCCAATGCCTGGCTGCTTTCCAAGCAGAAAGTGCCTGGATGTCCTGCACAGGGCTCAGTCCTGCACTGTCTTGGGGCCTCAGCTGAGGTACTGAGGCCCCAGGAAGTGGCAGTATTTCATCTATTTCTTCTTCAGTTCAGAGTATCTGAGCAATCTGAGTTGCATTACAACACACAATATTAATATTTTTCAGCATGGAACTGAGGGTATTGTCATATGCCATTTACTACAACATTTTGTAGTATAAAGCCTGCTAGAAGAATAATAGAAAGCTGGGCAAGGTGGAAGGAGCCATAACTTGGGCAGTCTTTGGGAACCATCCATGATGTATGCACTATTTCCACAACTGCACCTGCCTCTGTCATGGAGAAGATTATTGGGTGTGGACAATGACACACCAGCAAATGGGCAACGTAACTCACCAGAGCTGTGGTTCTAAGGATTCTGAGAAATTATTTGGCCAAATTTTGTCTGGATATTTATTCTCTTTGTAACCCCTACATATTCTAAAATGTTTTATGCTTGAGGAGGAAAAGGGTATTTTGATGCTTGACTTTCACCACAGTAACTTGGAAATACAGGGGTTTCACGAGAGTGAGAACATGCCTTCATTTTTGTAAAGTGTTTTGCATGTTTTTCATGATCTTGGATGCAGGAGCAAAATGTTAACGATATTTAGCTGTACCCATTTCACAATTATTTTTTCATTGGAGATAATGGCAGAAACCGCAGCTACAGAATGGCGTTTTTCTTTTGCATCCCTCCAATTTCATAATTGGTGAGGATTGTTCTGGGAGTCAGTCCACATTGCCTTTAAGCATATTGAAAGGGATTTTCCTACCTCTATAATTTAAAGCCTTTTGGCCTTTTGTGTATGACAGAACTTTTTGAAATAATAATATAGACTTCTATTCAGCAAAATGTGTAGACATGCTTCTGAAATCTAATTAGTTCTGTGCTTTTACCTAAATAGACTCAAGCATGACCTTTGCTGAATCCAAATTATGCAGTCTGATGGTTCGTGGTTACAAAGCTGATAACTCAGAAGAGTCATAGTCCCTGACAAAACTTGAAAACTTCCTAAATGTCGTGTGCTCAGCCCATCATCTCTGCTGTCGTAGTGTTCCTTTCTTAATTTCAGTGTCCTTGATTGTATGTATGTTCTATCAGCATTCTATGATTCCTTCTCATTTCAGATCTTAGATTACAATCAAATTTTTAAATATCCCATCTAGTTTTCTTAATTTCTATTGTATCCATAGATCGCTTTGATACCTTGAAATGCTTATCCCTGAGAAAATGCAGTTAAGCACACTTTTTGCCTCTGTTCTTTTTGCTGTTTTTCACTTCTGCCTTTTGCTCTTCGATTTGTTTTTACACATCAGATTATGGCAGATTCTCACATTGCTTTATTCTCTAGAGATTTAAATCTAAGGCTTCTGTAGCATTAGAAAACACCATGCTGAAGGCAAAACAAACAAACAAACAAACAAACAAAAACACAAAAAACCACACTTTAAAATGTAGTGTGTAGTGTCTCAGATCTCGGCCAGAAAGAGGCATCTATCTCCCATACTGAGAGCAGGAAAGATGAGCAGCACTGTATCCAAGAGCTCTGGACAAGGTTGAATATAGTAACAGGCCCTAAAAACTTGTAAGAAGAGCAAAGGGTACTCCACCCCAGTGTTTCATGAGGACCACTGAGCACTGATGTGAGCCTCAGTCTTCCCACACTGCTCTGTGGCACCCAACAGTTGTTCCCCTGGGGAATAACTTGCCCCACTTGCCTATGACTGAAAGTAGAAGTCTCAAAATGAGTATTTTAACAGATTTCATTTCTGTTTTTTTTGTTGTTGTTGTTGTCGTTCTAAATCTTCGTTCTTTCATGTCTCCCATTAGCTTGTTTCCAAATGGGCAGTGCTTATTTATCTTTACAGGAGAGGAGGCATGTAGTTATTGCCTCTCCTGTGTTCTGTTTAAGCAATGATCAGAGAAGGACAGAAAAATAAATGGCATCAAAACTGAGACAAAAACTAAGTTCCTGGAGCAGTGTAAACTGAGTGAAGGGTAGGTAGAACATGTTACAGTGAATTGATGGTGTTTAGAAGCAGCTTCGGACTGTGGAACAGTGGAGAGGTACAACTCAAAGGTAATGTCCAGATGCCAGTGCTGGGAGACTAGCTGGATGGCTAGATGCATGAAGAACTGAAATGTTAGCTTAGACAGGAGATAGTTCTGATGTGAATCTGCAACAGAAGAAACTGAAAATAACTGTACTTGTGTTCATATCTCACGTTGCCCAGAAGTAAGATGGAGGGACTTTTTATATAAGGTCACATAGTGATGAGGGGAAACTGCTTTAAATTGGAAGAAGATAGAATTAGAGTAGATATTAGGAAGAACTTCTCTACTGTGAGGATTGTGAGACACTGGAACAGGGCTGTGGATTCCCCCTCCCTAGAGGCATTCAAGGACAGGCTGGACTGGGCTCTGAGCAACCTGGTCTAGAGGGACATGTCCCTGCTTATAGCAGGGGATTGAAACTAGATCATCTTAAAGATCCCTTCCATCCCAAACCATTCTATGATTCTGTGTGGAGGGAGAAGGGAACAATGCCCAAGGAAAGCTGAGAAGAACAGCAGAGCTCCTCCAAAGGAGCAGTGAGGGGTAAAAGGAGAAACTGCAGCCAGCCATGGAAGCTAAGGGTTTCATGCCCTTGGCTTCCTACAAGGTCAGCATTGCCCATAGCATCAGATGAGCAGAAGAGGGAAAGCTCTGCACTGAGCTTTGGAAACCTTTACAAGAGCATTGTGCCTGTGCTATAAGAAAGAACCAGGAATTTTTAAATCTTTAGAGAAACTGCTACAGTTTCTAAATCACTTCTAGCCCCCGCGTGAAATACCCCAGGTCAAAGCTCAGTATTATGGCTCTAGTCAGGAATACAGACTGGTGTTAAAGGCAAGCTTTTCTTATCACCTGTTAATTTATTCACCCTTCCCGTGTTCAGAAACCTTTTATGTGATAGGTATTTCTGTAACAACAAAACACCAAAGGAATTGTAGTTCTGTAAGCTGATATATATTTCCTCTACTAGATTTTATTCAACTGTACATAATTTGAAAGGGAGAAATAATAAGCTAAAAACTGATAAGCAAGCTACTTTTTCATAGTGTAGAGGGAATAGGAATTAAGTTGCAATGCATAACATTTATATGTCCATCTCATATAAAACTGCTCTGCTTCAAAAATACTAACCCTGCAATTTGAGTTAGAAAGATCTATCCAATTATTCATCCATACAATATTATACAAGGAATAGATGATATAAAACACTGTGTCTTTTTCTCTTCTGTTTTTGCTTCTGTTATTAAGGATAGTAAGAAGTAAGAAAAAAAAATCTATTATGGAAGGAAGGCTATTCAGGAAGCTAGTTATAATTCATAGAGAAACAGAATATTGATTTTATGGAAAGGCTGAAATAAGATGAGAAGATATAAAGCATCCTTTTGTCAGGTACATTTCTGGGAGAAACCACTTCAACCACATTCAGAAACAAAAACTGCTCTTATAAAAAGAGAGTTAATCTAGATAACAAGACTGCAAGACCAAAACACGTTTATCTAAGTAATAAAAATTCTCTTGTGGAAATGACAGTGTGTGGAAAGAGGAACATTTTTGATTGGCAGAGCAATCCTTTGGAAGAAAATAATAGATGTTAGTCTGATTTCTTTTTTTTCCTACAGAAAATCAATGACCTATAGTACATGGCAAATCAGTTAATTATGCAAGATGTCAGACCCCATAAATGATGTAAGATTTGAATTTACAAATCAGTCCTTCTTGTGAAAAGTTCTGTAATAGTAAGTACTAGTGATTAAAATGTCAGCATAGAAGACTGCTGAAAGTTCTGACACTGTAATAACAGAATGCAATAATGACATGCTCGAAAAGTCCACATTAAAAAAAATGATGTTTGAATTTTAAAAAATGGAAAAAAAAGAAAAAAAATGATTTCAACTGAGAATTAAAAAGCAGCTCTAAGGTGCAGCAACATGGTCTCAGCGTGTGCTCCTTTTTTTTTTTTCTTTTTTTTTTCAATCAGAGCGTACTCTACAGCAGTGTTTGCAGCACATGTTCTGGCCTGCTAACCAGAAGACCCATGTTTGGGGACAGTGTCAGTCTGTCTGTGTCTGGCTTTTGCAAGAATTGTACATATTCTGAACATGATGCATTTGGAATTTCTTAAAACTTTCCTATTCTCAGTTATTTGCATTCTTCATTTCCCAGACAGCCAAATCCCAGCAGGACTTGGTGGTTTTAGTGACAGCAGTTTCTTCTCACTTTCAAGAGCGTAACATAAGAAAAATACAACAGTATTCCAGCAGGCTTTACCTTCCTTCTTTATGTAGTCCTTGTTTTCAGTATAAAATTTAGTCCTTTGTTCCTTGCAAGTTTAATATGACTGGTTTTAAGTCTGAAAGAAAATCATTACATCGTGCAGTAGTCACAGCTCAAAAAAGTGAGCTCCTGCAGTGGTAGTTTAGGTGTATTGACAAAGCAGTGTCTTATTCAAAAGGCAATGTGGCATTACGTGTATCTGACATCTGACTGAAATGTAGACAGCTGGAAAGTAATAGCTATGGACAAAGATATTTGGGCTATGATAACAGGATGTGTCTCAATTTGGAAATTTCCCTACTCTAATTTTTTTGTTAATTCTTTTTCCCATTTAGAATCTCTACCCTAAAGCTAGCTTTTATTCAACTAGAACTGTGTCTCTTTGCAAGAATTGTCCTGTTTTGATGTTGTTGAAAAGTGTTTTGTATGCTTCAAGTCTTCTGATCTTTTTTTGTTTGTTTGTTTGTTTTGCATCTGAACTTCCTCAGAAATGTATCTTTTAAGCATTGTTGTCCCTGAAGGAACTTCTTCAACAGTTCCTCCTAGCAGGAGGCACTGCCAAAGCAGGTATGTAATCATTTCTTCCAGGGAGGATGTTACAAAACATATTTGAGGTGCAAACATCTGGCAGCTTCCTTTCTACTGAGTGCAAAACAAGCACGTGAAGTGTGCCATTTCAGACTCTCAGTGCAGATACTCTCAAAGCAATACCATGTTTTCATATTCACTTAGTAAATGATAGTTAGAGTTTAAATCAGAGGGCACTGGGCAAACTTTGGAAATTCTCACCTTGCCATCACCATCTAGTCCTTGCCTCTCTGAAAGTTAGCATGCAGTGCCACAGGAGGGAGTAGATTTCTACTCAGAGTAGAAGTCATGCTATGAGTAATTTCCCTTGAAAAAACATAAGACAATGATGTAAATGTAATAAAATGTTTCACAGCCTCTCTGCCAAACTTCTTTGGGATCTTCCAGCACTGCTTTAACTTACAAAAGTCTTGAGCTGTGCAGTAAAGCAGCACGTGGGGTACTCACGTGCCTTCACCATTAACAAATTCATAAGAAATATTATCCAAACTCCTTCCAAAATGTATATCATTTTAAAATTTTGTACTTTTGCTTTCTTCTCAGAGTTTTCTCAGCCATAGAACTCCAGTAAAAAAGAGCACCCCCACCCTCTTGCTAGTTTTGGTTGATAGCTGTATGTTTGCTTAAGCAGACCTATTTTATCTGCTGTGTAGAAAAGGCCTCTATGAGGCAGAGCCTGAGAATGGGAAGCAAAGGCATCCTCAAGGTCACTGGGGAGTGCCTTGGAGATTTAAATTTTGTCCCTTTAATTTATCAAACAAATTCAAGTGGAAAAAATTTTCATATGGTTGAGATATGGGAAATATGTGAAATCATCTTCAGGTGAACTGTGTCCCTGAAGTTTTGTCCCAAAAGCAAATGGGTTCCAAAGGTTTGGGAATAGCAGCCTGTAAGGTTTATAGTGCAGAATTCACCTTCCTCTAGACTAGTAGGCAATGAATATCCTTTCGAATATTTGCAAATAAAGCAAAGGACTGAACACTCACATTATGTGGCCACTTAGTCAATCAATTTTGCAGAGGTTGGGAAGGAATTGGCAGAAGAAGATTAATTGTGCCATCCCAGATGTTGGCTTTCTGTACATGATCATAAGACAAATATGGCTGTTAGCAGAGGAAGACATCTTGCCTCCTTACTCCTTGAGAGCAATAGCAGTCCTACCTTGCAGCGTGCAGAGCAATAGAACAAATCTTGAAGAGCCAAAAGGTACAGAATCAGGGTGGGAATCTGTAAGCTGGAAATATTGCAGGAAGGACCATAAAGGAGTATTCAGGCCTCCAGATCATGTCTCTTACTTAACTGATCCCTGCTGTACATGGCAGGGTTCCATAGAATCATAGAATGGCTTGGGTTTGAAGGGACTTCAAGAAACATCAAGTTCCAAACCCCTTATCATAGGCATGATTGTCAGCAGCTAGATTGAGTGCTAGGTCAGATTGTCTAGGGCCCTATCCAATCTGGCCTTAAACGTCTTGAGGAATGGGGTATTTCAATATTTAGACATATAATAATTGATATGCAAATAATAATATTTATGGCTTGCCATTTCAACACTATGACAAATATCTGATCTTGAAGTTCTCCTGCATACAAAACACTCCAAAGATGGATTT
Source organism: Tympanuchus pallidicinctus (assembly GCF_026119805.1). Classification (NCBI taxonomy): domain Eukaryota; kingdom Metazoa; phylum Chordata; class Aves; order Galliformes; family Phasianidae; genus Tympanuchus; species Tympanuchus pallidicinctus. Next base: position 62,319,760 of record NW_026294618.1, on the reverse strand, counting down.
ATTTAGTCTTCCACATCTACAAGCTCAGAAAAGTTGAAATGTTTCAGATGTACTACAAGTTTTTTACATTATAAGAATCTCAGCTACTCATTAGTATCAGAATTTTTGACTGGTTATTAATAGATAAAGTATTTCTACCCATCTTATATTCTCTTAAGAATTCAGGTGACACAAGTCTAAAAAGAGAAAATACAATGAGTTGCAAAAGGGATAGAGGAGAGAATGTTACCTTGGTAACAAGAGATGACTGTTTGTCATTAGTTTAATGAAGGAGTTCCAGAAGCCCCCCATTAGTCTAACAGTTAGTCCATTGTATGCATATACAATACACAGTCACTAGTCCTTGTGAGGAATCGTGCCTGGGTCAAGTCTCAAGGCTAAAAATGAAGCCATTGCCATGTTTCTGAAGATCAGATTTTAAAGTATCAAATTTTTTTAAAGAAAACTTTTGGGGTCAATGTTTTTCTAAAATAAGGTACCTTTGCTCCATCAAATTTTCTCCTTTGCTTTAGGCTGAGGGTTAGTCTAATGATGATTCATTTCCACTTAATGTTTATGTTTTTGGTTAAAGGAGACGAATTTTCAAAATACCAGTGTTCAGTTTTGCATGTATCTTCCTGGGCCTGAAAAAACAAGCCATGTTTGGGAAGAAAGGGACATTGTAACACTTGTGTGACCAACACTTGCAGTACTGAAGAGTAACGAAATTACTGGCTCCTACCTTGAAAAGAGCTCGAAGTAGAAGATTGTCATTTGAAGGAAGAGCTTGAACAGGGATAGAAAGTGTGTGGTTTATCCTCTGCTATGATCTATAACCACGCAGATACTGATATAACACTCAAAAGCATTACAGATAAAACACACTTCTAGGGTGAAATTGAACTTTTTCCATGCCAACAAGCCAATCAAACCTCTGAATTTAGTGGGAGAGTCACAGTTTTGATCCTGTACTATAATTTCTTTCAAAGCACTTGTGTTTCATGCATGTGCTGTGTAGCGCTGTAGCTGTTTTCTGACCTAGGATCAGACACAGATGATCACAGGAGGAATAAATCTTCATCATGATGTGCTTGGCCCAAGAAATCTAGGCTGGGATCCAGAGGAGTGGAGATGCAGCTGGTGCAATGTGTGAATTTTGGAGCAATAGCCTCATCTCGCCATCCTACACTAGATGTCTGCCCAGATGGAAAGAGGGCTTTACATATCTCATGATTTCCCTGTGTACTTGGGGGATTTCTGTGAAGCAGTCCAGGCTGAGATCTCCTACCCAGAAGCACATCTGTCATCTGCCATCCCTTGGCCAATGCAAGGCTCCATATATGTATAAGGTCTGTAGTTCATATAAAGAGTGTAAGCAGGGACTGTCGCACACAGTCCTTGCAACAGTTTGCTGTCCATGGATGAAGGTAGCCTGTGAACAAAGAGGCAAGGCTGGGGAGAAGGCAATACAACCTTTCTTTTACAGTAAATTAATAAGTATTTGTCATAAAATTAGAAACACATGTCCTTTCTGCTTCATGCTCTTTGAAAATGAAAAGGCAACAACACTGTAAGCAGATCTTCCAAGGATAGAGTGTACTGTTCTCTTAAATGCAAATGACATATGGCTGAGCCTGCTTGTGTTAATTTGAGATAAAAGGAGAGGAAAAAAAGTGACATCTTTTGAAAGAACTTCCCATAAGGGCAATAAGAGCTGCCTTTACAAGGTGTGTTGTGAAAGTCTGGCTTAGCTCCATCAGCAGCATGCACAGTCTCACTGAGACAGCAAAGGCTGCTGCAGCAGGAAGCACGAAAGTAAAGCACAGAGGTGACAAACTAATGTCAGCAGCAACAGCAAAATCAATTTTTATTTCGTCAAGCAGCAGAAATCAGACCAATTGATTGGGGTGGTTGCCGTGGTTTTTAAGCTCAGGTCTCTCCATCAGGTGATTGCTCAGATGAAAGCTCAGCACAATGCAAATATATGCTTTCTTTTTCCACAAGAATTGGAAATAGTATGTGCTAAGACTGACAACTTCAGCATCTGGGAGTGCTTAATGCGATTCATAGTTTTTCTCCAGTCATATGATTCTGGCCAAGGACTGCAGAAAAATCAAATTGATCCAGAGGAAACCCTGGTAAATAAATTGAGCAATAAATTGAACAAGGATCCTTTGATTTATTTGTTCTTGTTCATTATAAGTGAATGGCATACTTTCTCCTCTTGCAAATACTTATTGCTCTTTGAGCATAAACATCCATGACTGTATTAATTGCATTGCATCTTTTGATATTCATTTTATAAATGTTATTGCTCTGCTTTAGAGGTCCTGCACAATTGATTTACGCAGTCTCGCTTTTCAATAGGCATTTTCATAGGCACTGTCCTCCAGATGTGTTTTGTACAGGTCTAAAGGAAATGTTTACTACATTCCAGAAACACTGTTGCCAAGGACTCCAATTTATAAGTGGGGAGAAATAGTTTATGACAGACAGATCTACTTGCTGCTCTGCATACTTCACTTTTTAACCAAGACAAGATATTGCCAGAGCAACAAGAATGAATTATTCAGAAGAGAGGTATTCTTGCTTAATTAAAACACTAGAAGGTTCTGTATTTCCTACAGTTATCCTATGATAACTTTATAATGAATTAAATTCCTAATGTGACCAGATAGAATCAAAATGCAAATTAGAACTTTAAAATTTTTAGGTTTATACACTAAGGAAATGATAGGAAGCCAAGTTTATATATGTAACTGTCTGGATGTTGAGTCAAACCTGATTTAGAAAAAGAACACTCTAGTTCAGTAAAGGGCTAGTTCCGTAAACTACCTGAACTGGTGTAAATCAGCACATCATATCTATAGATACTTAGTATATTTGTGTGCCTACTTATATACACCACGGAGTCTTGTAGATAATTAACATACATTTTTCTAGTGAATTGAATATTGCTTTGCTGGCTTGAGAATTTTAAATTTTGACCTTCCATTCCTGTTCTTGGCAATACATTGCCATTCTATAAACTGTAAGTTTGCTGAGAAAACCGAGTGTTTGAAAGACCAAGTTAATCATCCAGTGGAGGCAGTCAGTTTTGAAGAAATTTCCTTCTGCTGTAGCTAAGTAGTGAAGTTTGTGTAATCTGACAGGTGATCTACTCCCGTTCTGGGGTTGGAAGCAGCAGGGCCTCGGTAACTGCAGGAAGAGCAAATGCAACTTCACACAAAATTTTCATCCACTGTGGGGCCACTGCTTGTGTGTGTGGTCAGAAAATGAAGTGACCTGATTTACAGGCTTTACAGTCAATATTTAGCTGGTGGGTGAGTCCCTTTTTAGTACATCAATTTTTCCAAAATTTGGCTTAACATATGGAATGACATCCCTGTGACAGATTATGTAAAAGTAGCTGATGCATAAATTTATTCCCCTCCCCTTCTCCTTCTCCTTCCCCTTCCCCTTCCGTTCCCGTGAATATCACTTTAGTAAGTGAAAGATCCATGATAAAGAGCTTGACATTTGCTGGCTTTTTGATGTGTGATCAAACATTTTTTTTCTGAAATACTTTGATTACACGAAATCTGCCTATGAATAATTCAACATAGGAACTTCTAGCTTGTGAATTGTTTCATATATAATGTCTGAGAAGAGCTGAAAAAAACGCAAATCCATTTTTCTTCTAGAGGCCTTTTGTCCCACTCTCATGTCACATCTGTCATCTTTGTTTTCCCTTCTCCCCTGCAAGTACAAATTGTCTTCACCTTGCAATCTGCACTAGGTGTAGAATTTTCTCCATCTTTACCTTTTGTGGACTACTCCTTTCCAGTCTCTCAAAGGAGCCTGCTTCCCACTTGCTTTCAACTTCTTTTCACCGTGGCCTTTCTCCTTCCTTCCCCATTTTGCTGTAACAAACAGACAAAAGCAGTAAGACAAAACCAGCACAAGTTGAAGAGCCTTCCACCACTGCTTGGAGCACTCTCTATGGGAAGGGGAGACCTGGTTTGTAGGTTTGCCTTGTTTGAGAGAGTGGTGCTGTTACTAATAGTAAAATATTAGAAAAGACAGTTTTAGTTGTAGATTCAGAGATGGGGATGGAGGTTTCTTGCAGATTAGACTAGAAGGCATTTTCTAACTAACTGCCCATTTCACCCTCCTGTAGTATCCCCATCCACGTTTCAACACACCTACCTCTTGGTGCACTGTCTTACTTCCACCCAAAGTTTCCCCTGTGCTACAGACCACATGGAGCTGCGAAAATCACTCTGGAACATTACTTCTGCTGTGAGCACTGTGCTAAGCTGCCTCTGCTGCTCCCTGATACTACCATGGCATAGCTCTGCATGATTTGGCATACACACATTGGCTACTTTGGAAGTACTTGGGTGTTTGTAGCATATTTCTTTCATTTCTTGGATTTAAACTTGTCCCTAGCTATCTGCCTAATTAGCAACAGTACTCTATTTTCCCTGTGTAACATTCTCTAAATCAGTCCAGTGCATCATATGGTGCTATTCTGTTAACTATCTAAACAAGTGCCTGTTTTAACAGGTCTGCTGTGTGAAAACTCATGTTTGCACACTGAAACTTCTGCCCTTCTACTAGTGGTTTCTGGAGATAAATGCCAGATTTAGATTGCTGTTGAAAAGTTGACACAAAGAGGACACAGAGTCAAAGTGGATTCTCTTGGGAGTGTTTTGAGTGAGTATTTATAAAGGGAAAAAACTGATCATCAAAACCATGTATCGTACAAAATCCTCTTGTACCTTCAGCTTTCATTGCTGCTTCTGAATGATATACATGCTGCTTAAAAAGGGAAGTGAACTGATTTAATTCCCCCATTACCCTTTTTTTTTTTTTTTGTCTGATAAAATTAAACAGAACCAGTGATAACAAGAGTAAGGATAGCTCTACATGTAGCTCTTTGCCAGAGTCAGCAACATCAGGGAATTCATGGAAATTCCTTTTGATGAATTCTATGACTCTCCAATGGATGTTGGTAGCATGTTCATGTAATGTCAAATAACATTTTAATTACAAATATATAAATTCCTCTTCTAGAAACAACCCTGCAGTCTCACTGCACCACTACATTGTACCTGTCTGGCATAGGAGCTACAGGATGTAGCTGATGTCCCCATCTTCAGACACTGTCATATTTTTTCCTCTGGGATGTATCCCTGAGCCTTCCACAAAGGACAAAAAACTAATACAATCGGAGAGCACAGAGATGTAATTCCAATTCATTCAAGGAAGATGAAATTTGCAAGTGTTTTTTGTGCATGAAATGAAAAGTCATGGTGCATCCTTATTTCATCTCCATCAAATAATCAACTGTTGCTGAATAAAGTAAAATAAAGCCTTCACACTTGCCATCAATTACCCCAGCACGCTTTCAACACTTTCTGAATCAGGGAGAGTGCTGGAGGAATTTAAAGCTGCAATCTTTCATGGGTGCTTCTCAGATGACATTATACTGTTATTTCGCTAAACCAGTGATCCTTTACTCAGTGTGGTCTTCCATCTAAATTTTTTCTATCTCTAGCATCTAAAGAAAATCAGGGCTCAGGTCATTTTTTATCCCTTTCAAATTGCTTATTTCTTTGCAAACTGGCTATTATGAAACATCCCAGCTGGGGAATCGTGTAAAATGAGAATTCATTTAGAAAATTCCAACAACAAAAAAACCTAAATGTAAAGAATAAGTGAGAGATGTTTTGCCCTATGTTGGAAACAAAACCCTACCAGTTCAGAAATGAGACATTTCAATCCCTCTACATCTTTCAGAACTGGTGTTTGTTTTTTAGGCACACAGTTTGTGCTGTTCCCATGGAAGACTATGGATCTCAACGCAACCTCAGACTGTGTGTGTGTCCAGTAAGACAGTGCTGCAGTGCTCCAGTAGGCTTATGGTCATCAGTGCACAGCCCTGTGTATGAGACATCACCACTGGGCTGGTGAGCTGCAGGATCAACGAACCAGGCAGTAAGCAAAGCAGCTGTGGCCACTGGGCCACCGGGAGCCAAATCAATCTTTGCCAATTTCTGCTGTGTGTATTAAACTGGGAGGATCTGTTGAATCCCTTGAGGGAGAGCTTTGCAGTGTGTAAAGAGACTTTAAGGGTACAGAGGCTTTGCAGAGAGATCTTGACAAATTGGAGGGCTGGGCAATCACCAAACACATGAAGTTTAACAAGAGCAAGTGCCAGATTCTGTACTTGGGACAAGGCAGCCCTAGATCTATGTACTAAGAGGCTGGAGAGCAGCCCCATAGAAAGGGATCTGGGGGTTCTGGCTGAAGGCAAGTTGAACATGAGCAAGCAGTGAGTCGTGGTAGCCAAAAGGGCCAACTGTACCCAGGGGTGGGTGAGGCCCAATGCTGCCATCAAGAGAGAGAAGAGACTGCCGCATTCTGCTCTGCACTGTGTGGCCTCACTTTGAGCACTGGATGTGGGTTTGGGCACCACAATATAAAAAGGACATAAAATGGTTTAGAGAGAATCTAAAGGAGGGCTACAAAGATGGTGAAGGGTCTGGAGATCAAGATCTAAGAGGAGCAGCTGAGGCCCCTGGGTTGGTTCAGCCCAGAGTAGAGGAGCTGAGGGGAACCCTCATGGCAGCTGCAGCTCCTCAGAGGGAACACAGCTCTGCTCTCTGTGACAGAGACAGGGCCCAAGGGAACGGCATGGAGCTGTGTCAGGGGAGAGTGAGGTAGGGGTTCGGGAAAGGATCTGCACCAGAGGGCGGTGAGCACAGCCCCAAGCTGCAGGAGTTCAAGGAGCAGTTTGACACTGCTCTCAGACATAGGATTTGATTTTAAGTGGTGCTGTGTAGAGCCAGGGCTCCATGACCCTAATGAGTCCCTTTAAATTCAGGATACTCAATGATCCCGTGTTGTGTCAACATACAACCTCAATGTGTTCATCTTGCTCACTGCGTTAATTTCTAAACTGGGGTTATGAGTTAGCTCAACAGTCTCTAGCACAGCACTGAAGTAGACCTGATTGGATTATTTTGGCAGCAGTACTCTCCATTCCTTTGACTGTACTGAGCATCCTCTTCCAGGCCTAGAAAACTATCTTTGCTCGCAATGTCTTGCTGGAACCACTGCAGATAGGAGGGGGATTCAGCCTGAGAAAAGCTGAGCAAAAAAGTTGGACCTGGTCTGGATGAGCTCATGAAAGGAAACATGTTTGGACAACAATCTTGGAAATGAAACCATGTCTAGGAGAGGAAAAAAAGAAGAGTGGAACAAGGTCAAGATGGGCAAGGATTATGAGGACTGCTGCAGGGAATACAGCTCTGAAAATAATTGATTGTGTGCCTGCTGGCACCACAGCACTCCTATGATGTCAAGCAGATTGACTGAACAGAGTGGCCACTTAGTGCTCTTTTTATGCTTGGTGTTTGGTTTGAGAGCCTGGGGTCTGATTTGTAGAAGTAGTTAGCATTCACAGCTGCATATAAAGTCAATGGGAGCTATGCTCTGAACATACAAAGTAATGCATAACACTGAGTATTTCACTAAGGCAAACCCTAGCCATCTCAAAGCTGGCAACCCAAATTAATAGACACATTTAACCTTAATCTCTGTGTGCCTCATTTTCACAATCAGTAAAATGCTGATATTAGCTACATCTCATGAAAGTAAGTCATAAACATTCATCATAAATATCAAAGTACTATAACTATGAAGGCTGTGGAAAAGCCCACTGTGACATTAGTAATTCCGTATAACAAGCAGGATTTGGATAGCTTTAAACAAAGCCAGAGGACATATGTTAAACAAAGAGATTAAAAATAAACTGAAAAGCTGCACATACGAACAGTATCTGCCACAGTCACTATGCAAAGCATCAGTCTTCAAAGCAAAACAACATAATAATGCAACTAAAGGCTGAATTGTAACTTGTACCCTTGACAAGTTAAAACAGGTTTGCCTGAAGAATCTTAGCCTTGGATTTTTCTGAAGAATTGACATTTGGCTTTTCAACCATGTCATTCCTTTAATATGGGTTGTGAGGTTTTTCTTTTTTCTTCTTCTTTTTTTAGTGTGTGTAAAAAGCAATGTAACAAGTTAAAAATATTTGTATGTTTAAATTGATTTAGACTCTGTGTGCAAAATCATACGGGTTTTGCTGAAGTAAATGAGTGACAGGGAAATTAAAAATAGGGGAACAGTTACATTATATCAAGCTATAATACAAAGTGAATAATAATTATTTTCTTGCCTGTTGTTCTATTTGATTTTAAGAATTGTAATTGACAGCATAACATAGGTGGGAGAGTTAATATTTGTGAAAGGAACTCATTTAGCAGCTCATTTATACCTTTAATATATATTCCAGTAGCAATGACTTCTGTATCTTCTTCCTCAGAACTTTTTACCTGTCGATAGTAAGCGCTCTCTCAGCAGAACCATCTTTCCATTTATATCTCCTTCCATTGATAGGTCTGTTTTTCCATCTCTTTTTTTTTTTTTCTTCTCCAAATATCTTCCTAGAGATCAAAGAAATTCTTTGCAATTAGAAAAATAAAGATTTATTGATTCATCTGACAAATGTTGTCTGTCTTGTCAAACCATACATTTAACACTGATTTTCCAGAGTAAGTGTTCTCCAGTTTCTCATTTGCAACAGCAAGCAGTATTACTAAATGACACTACAGTATGGTCATTGTAGCCATTCAGCTGATAGGTATCTAAAAGAGCATAGAATAATGTTAAAACATCCATGGCAGTAGTGCACACTTTACATTTCAAACTGGCATTCATGAAGACTGAAAGGTGTCAGTCTAATAACATTATCGCAGTCAGGGCTTCATCTGCTTAAAATCACTGGATATTTCTGTTTAAAGTCAACTGCAGTCCTGAAGATTTATCTTTTATGTCTGTATGTGGTGCTTAAGCACTAGCCCAAAAGTGGAATTATTTTTTATATTGTATCATTTTTGTTTTCTCTTTCTCAAAAAATGAGTTGTCATTTTTAGCTTTGTTTTTGCTGTGGGTTTTCTGTAGGATTTTGAAAGATCAGCACAGTGATGTCATAGATTGTGTGACTACATCCCAGAAATTCCTCTCCCAGCTGTCTAAGGAATTCTGATCAAACAGCATGAGAATATTGTTTATCAACAAAGTCTATAGGATTGCTCACTAAATGTTCATTTTCACATTCTGTCTCTATGCTCTTGCCCACAGAATTTTGCTGTTTCAGCAGATGCTCCTTACTGCTAGATGCCAGCACAAAACCCAAGCCCGGAACACAGGTAAAATGCCAGTAGTTGCACAGAATCATAGAATCATAAAGGTTGGAAAAGACATCTAAGATCATCTAGTCCAACCAACTACCACCTCTTGTTCTACCACTAGTTACATGGAAGAAGACACAGGCTGAACCTCACTTCACCACAACCTCCTTTAAGGGAGTTGTAGAGGGCAATAAGGTCTTGCCTGAGCCTCCTCTTCTCCAGACTAAAGAATTCCAGCTCCCTCAGCTGCTCCTCACAAGACTTGTCCTTCAGCCCCTACACAGCTTCATTGCTCTCTTCTCTGGATGTGCTCCACACCCTCAATGTCTTTCTTTGTAGTGAAGGGCCTTAATACAGTTCTTGAGGTGCAGCTTCACCAGACTGAGTACAGGAGGACAACCACCTCCCTGCTCTTGCTAGCAACACTGTTTCTGATACAAACCAGGATGCCATTAGCCTTCTTGGCCACCTGGGCACACTGCTTGCTCATGTTCAGACGAGCATCAACCAACACCCCCACAACTGTTTCTTCCACACAGCCTTCCAGCCACTCTGCCCCAGGCCAGTTGCATTGCCTCTGACTGTTGTGGCCAAAGTGCAGTACTTGGTCTTGTTGAACCTAATCCCATTGGCCTCAGCCCAGTGATCCAGCCTGTCCTAATTCCTCTGAAGGGCCTTCCTACCCCAGGAAGATTGATACTTCCTCCCAGTTTGGCGTCATCTGCAAACACTTGCCTTTTGATGTAAGTGGCAAAACCCCCTGAATGCAGCCTGCCTGATAGAACTTCCAGCTGTAAGTGCTGAAATATTATGAGTCAGGCTCCCTAATTCATGGTCCATTTTTTAAATCTGAAAAGGAAAAGGGCAATTGCTTTTTGGTTTCTGACCTGGCAAGTTGTGCATGGGTCATGGTTTCCTATTTTTCTCCCAAACCACACTGCTGTCTAAAAATGAAAGAGAAGACCATGCGATCTTATGAAGGGGAAGGGGAAAAATGAAAAAGTGCTTGACAGCCCCAACACTTCTCTCCATTGTGGCCCTGGTCGAGCATCCTCCAGACAGGAGAAAGCATACTTCTGCTGCAGTGCCAAGGAACATGAAGGGTCCCCAACAGCCATCAGGACACCCTGGGGACATATGTTGCCTGGAGAGAATGAGACTCAGGGCTGAATGAAAGCCACGCAGCCTATGCCTTGTAGGAAGCAGTTGTGTGGGGAAAATTGCATCATCAAGCAATTAGAGACTGTATCTCAAGCCACATGCAGAGGGGGTCAGACTGAGGTTCTGAGTGATCTGAATTTGGTGATTTTCCATACTTGTCTAAAGCCCCCTGTCCAGCAGAAATCAGTTTTGTCACAGGACTGTGAGAAGGGCAACCGATGAACGAGCTCTCTCACCTCTCACACGAGCACGAAGCCCCCATCGGGTGCAGAGCATTCCCCTGGGCCGCCCGGCCCCGCCGCTGCTCCCGCGAAGCTCCATGCGAGGGGATCCGCCTCGCTGCCCGTGCGAACCCGTTGTGGGCCGGGGCAGGTGACCCGTGGAGGCTGGCGGCGCTCGGCGGTGCCCGCAGGGGTCGCTCGCGAGGAGGCAACGGCCGCGCGGCGGGAGCGGGGGCCGGGGCGGGCCGGGGAGGACGGCGGGGCCGGGCCGGGGTGAGCTGCGGGGGCCGCGCCGTGCGCGCGACTCGGCCGCGAGCCGCAGGCCGTCGGCGGCGAAGTGGGGGCTGTAACTTGACACCGGAGCGAGAGGCCGAGCGGAGAGAGGGAGCGAGAGAGCGGCGGCGGAGGAGGAGGAGAGGAGCCCCAGGGAGCGGGATGGTGACCACCTTCTTCCCCTCCCCTTAGCGGCGCTTCGCAGCAGCCGCCGCCGCAGCGCCGGGACTCTCGCCTGCACGGGACCGGGGGAAGCCGGCGATGGGGACGGGACGGGCCCCCTGAGTCACCGCGAACTTTCCCCGCCGCGGGCAGCCGGAGCCGAGCAGGCGGATGGAGGATGCGCCCTGCCCGGCGGGCAGCGTGAGCCGGCGGCGGGGGTAGCATGAAGAAGAAGCAGCAGCACGGCGGCGGCGGGGACTGCCCTGCGCCCCGGCCCCCCGCGGCAGTGGCGGCGGCAGGGGGCCCGAGCCAGGGCGGGGGCTGGAAGCGGCGGCGGCCCCTCTCGCTGCTGCCCTTCCTCTCTCTGCGCGACTACGGCTTCTGCATGGCCGCCCTGCTGCTCTTCTGCGTGGGCTCCCTCTTCTACCAGCTCAACGGGGGACCCCCGCACTTTCTGCTGGACCTGCGGCACTATCTGGGTAAGCGCGGCCCGCGGCAGCGCGGCCACTTGTTGCGGTTCTCCGCGTTCCTCTCCCGGCCCGGCTGCGCGGCGGAGCTCCGGGGGCTGCGCGGGGAGCGCCGGCGGCGGCGGCTCTACCCCGCATCGCCGCACGTCCGAAGGGGCAGCTCGCAGGCGGCTCTCGAGAGGAGGGTGGCGGGAGCGGGTTCTCTCCCGAGTTAACGTAAGGTAGAGCTCCTTTGAGGCTCTTCCCTTAAATCCGGAACGGCTTTGTGGCTGGGGATGCCCCTTTGTTTGCCCGCCGGCGGTACGCATCTCCGGCTGTGGGAGCCGCGCGAGCTCCGTTCCGAGCTGCGGAGCCGGGACGGGCGCTGCGCGCAGTGCCCGGGGGTTACAAACGGGGAAGTCCGGGCGTAGAGCGACCTGCGAGCGGCTGCCGCGCTCAGGTGTGTGCGGGAGCGGTCGGACAGAAACCGAATGACACATGGCACCGGGGTATCGCTACGTGCCCGATTTCTGCCTTGCTGAGGGTTACTTCCCTGCCTGACGGGGAAGTGGTGGAAAGCAGTGTGATTCCTCGAGGTCAGGTCAATACAGAGGGTGATTCCTCGAGGTCAGGTCAGTACCTATCAGTGGCAGGGCTCGTTCAAACAGAGAACAAAAACCGAGGGGTTTTCCGGATGGGAGGATTACTAGGGTAGTTTGCGGTGTGAGTTTATACCGCGTTAGCTCCTCTGTATTGATTGTCCGCGAAGGCAGTCCGTAAGAGACGAGGTTACTTTGCAACCAAATTGCAAAGTAAAGCGCGGCACTTGTATTTCAGAAGTGTAAGCTGAAAATCCATTAGTCTGCATGTGTTTTATGAACGTCCTGGGAGCGCAGCTGTGTGTGCGAACTCTGCTTTTCTTTAAGGGAAAAGGAGCCCAGCAGTCAGTCACCAGCTGATGGCATGGCAAAGCCAAGCACCTCTTGGCAGTGCAGCAGTGGGACAAGAGGCAACAGACATATGTTGCAACACAGCAAATGTTGATGAGATAGGTATTAGGGAAAAAAATGCAATGTGAGGGAGACCAGTGAGGTCTGCCTGTCCTGCCAGAGTTCCAGTAGCTGAAATCCTGGGCACCTCAGGTCAAGTTGTCTCTGTTTTGTCAGAGGGACACGTGAACAGGAATCTCTTCCAGTCCATCCTCTGCTGTTCTGCTCAAAGTGGATAAAAACATGAATGGAGGTTCAAGTCAGAACAGGAGAAGAAGCACTTTGAATGTTGCTTCCCAAACACAACAGAGTATTGCCATTTTGGCTTGGGTTTTACTGCCTGCCTTTTTCTTAATTTAGTGTTGGTTATGAAGAAATTCCTACACTAAAGAGGAAATAGACAAATTTTCCACCAAGGTGTAAGTAGGTATTCCATACAATTGCTTGATGTTTTATTTGGATCGAATACAGATACTTATTTTTCAAAGCAAGGTTGATCCCAATTTTTTGAATTTTATCTTCATCAACGATGAATGCTACTGTGCACAAATAGTTTGCGAGGAGCACACTGTTAGACAGCTTCTCAGTTTGTGGTCTTGAGGGATCCAGGCTGTAAAAGTGGGATCCGCTGCATGAAGAACTGTAGCTGTCTCTGCTGGAAAGCATCCTGAGGCCTGCGGGTGGCCAGTTTGGAAGACACTGGGACTTGACCATTTATTGGGAGGAGCTCCTCAGGTGCTTAAAAGCTCTTATTGTATATGCCTAAATGTGAGGAACTACTGGGGAAGGAGGTGGTATTCTTTGGAAAATGAATTTTTAATGGTTAAGACATTTGAGCATTATTTTCTAAAGCTATTTTACACTTCCCAGCTATACTGCTGCATTTGGATCGACAAAGAGGATCATATCGTTGACACTGTTTAAGATTTTCTTTTTCCACTTAGTGTAGGTTTTGCAAGAACAGTGCTATACTCCTTGGTTTATCCAACTGGCAAGGTTTGTCATTTATCAACCTTATATTTGTAACCAGTTAAGCTTGTTGCCTTCTGGGGGACTAAAAGAAGAGCTTGGAGGAATAGGCAGTAGACACCTGGTCGTGCTAACCACCAAACTCTAAATATGTGGGTTTTATACAAGAGCTTGACTAGTCAAGTCTTATGACATTAAAGAAGATGAAATGTTTTTTCCTCCTGAAGCCACGGATCCAATGAACAAGCAACTCTTTCCTTCCAGTACTTCCAAGCCACAATTTATGGTGTGAAGATTTAAGTCCCCTAACAGAAAGAAACAGTTTGCAAACTGTGTTTGCAGTACATGAATCTTTCAACTGTCTTTAAAGCTACAAGAACCAAGAAAGAATTGACCAAGGGGAAAATTTATTTACTTGTTTAATTATTTTGCAGCCTTCATAGTGTAGGGGGTCATCTTGTCTGGCTTTTTTTAATTTGCATTGCAAGTTTCAGTGCGCTGTTCACTGTTAGTTATGTTACTCTGCAGGGAATGCTTGTTTCTTGCCTCAGCACTTGAAAGAGCATTACAGAATCACAGAATGGTGTGAGTTGGAAGGGACCCTTAAAGGTTGTGTGGTACACCCCCACCCCTGCAATGAACAGGTATATCTATAACTTGATTTTTGTGGCCCTCCTCTGGACATGCTCCAGCAGGTCTCCATGTCATTGATCTCCATCTGGACACTGAGCCATTTATCACCACTTTGTAGGTATGATCTTGCAACCAGTTCCTTGTCCATTGAACAATCCATCCATCAAGCCCATATCTTTCCAGTATGGAGGGAATGGTGTTATGAGGAATCGTGTCAGAGGCCTCACTGCATTCCACATAGAATGACATCACTGGCGCTTCCACTGTTCATTGACGCAAGGCCATAAGTTGGCTATAGGACCTACCCTTGGTGAAGCCATGCTATTATTGCATATCACCTCCCTCTATTCCGTGTGCCTTAGCATAGCTCCCAGGAGGATCTGCTCCATGACTTTTCTCAGCACAGAGATTTCTCCTTACAGGTTGTCCGTTGTTAGTAGCCTGCCTGCATTGTAACATCACGAAATTTCAATAGCAATCAGGATGGAAGTCACACTTGCATTGGACCAGTGTGTGATTTAAGGAAAATGTAGGCAGAGCAAAAACAGTGAGCTTGAACAGCTTTCATTTTGTTCTTATCTTTCGTTTTGTTCTGTATAAGCTGAGAGGAGAAGGAATTAGTTTGTTTTCAAATGAATTAAGTAAAGATTTGCTAATTCTCTAAACTTTCCTTTAGTGGGGCAGAATGTGTTTGGGAGGCAGATGACTGTATTTTTAGAATATTCTAATTACTAGTAATTCTTGTCCTCCTGGACCAACTTCACTGGTGTTTTGTCCATATCTGTCTCCCTTTGTGCATTGTTGTACTGACTGGGATGGTTGGAAAAATGTGATAGCAGCTTGCGTGGGGAAGCAAGTAGCTGTATTCAGTATTTCCACTTTGCATTGCCGTCTTTTCTCTTTAGTAAGAGTCTAGAAGAGTCATATGGGGAAAATAGGGGAGATCAGAAGACAGAAGTCTGTAGTGCTTTATTTATCCTGTTCTGAACTCAAGCTCATAGCAGTTCTAATAGGAGAGAGGGCCTGTGGAACGCTGCTGGTTTCTGCTGTCCTTGCTGGCTGTGGTTCACAAGAACAGGGTCAAGTTTCATGCTTTAGCTGTGCCACTGGGAGAGATGTAGAGTTCTGGTTTTCAGTGTATCATCTGTGGGGGCTTGGGTGTTAGTGGGTTATTTCTGAAGAATCTTTGGAAGAGACTTCATAAAAGCAAGTCTGTTGCCAGTAGGTTTAAACTTACTGTGTCAGGGTGTGTACCAGTCCTGGACCCTCTATGGGCTCCAAAAAATAAGAAAGTTTAAAAACAGCTAGGCTTTTCACTAATAAACTGGAGTATTGGGACTTACACAACATCTATGAGGTCTTGCTTGCTGATTCTGCCAAGGTAACTCTGGCTTGCTATTCTAAACACAGCGCCAGGAAAGAGGAGAATCTTCTGCAAGATGTGTAGGACAGAGCTTGTTAATCTTGGACAATCACGTGGCTTTGGGGAAGGCACCAGGGACTCCTTTCTCCTGGAACTGCCATCTTTTTGCACTGCTGTAGTCTTCCCAGCTTTGGCTTGTGATACAGACATGCTTGAAAATACAGAAATGAGTATTTCCAAGGGCTGGTAGCAGCCCTCTCATGGCCAATAAAAAGAAAAAGCCTTTTGATCTTTAGTATTTGCAGTGCAAAAGTTGTTGTTGTTCATGTCAATTAAATCATTTCCCCTGTTGAACTCCCCAGGAGACTGCCAACAAGTCCACTGGTTGATGTCAGGGTTTGATTGCCTGTGGAAATGACCTGTGCTGAGCACTTCCCATGTGAGACAGAGTGTCCAGTTGCGTTCTTTAAACAAGCTCTGAATTGCTCCCCACTCTCACTCTTCAGTCAGTTGTGCTCAAGTGTTTTGGTCAAGAGATGCGCATTGTAGGCTTAAAGTTGTCACAAGAGGAGTTATGTTTATATTTTGGATACAACATAATTCTTCCAAATGAAAGCAGGGGAAGGGGATATCTTTCTGAGTGTTTGAGGACACTGAGGCAGAAATCTTATTCTAAACTAAGCCCAAATTAAAAAAAAAATAAAAAATCATTGAAGTGGTATAAATTGGTTTTATTATTATTATTATTATTATAATGTAGGGTTTGGTTATTTACTTATTTATTGTGTCTTCCTTTTTCCTGTCCACATGTAAAGAGAGGAGCAAGTGAAACAGTAGAAGTGGCTGACAGTATGTGTTTAATACAAGTTTTGTTTCTAACCTCTAGGAGGGGGAAGAAAAAAGTGTTACTTTTTTTTTCCTTTTCTAGTAATATTTCATTTATTTCTCAATGATGGAAAGCTCAGAATTTAGCTCAGAATGATGGAGGTGTTCAGAATAAGCAAGCTTTCTTGGAGTTAAAGCGCATAGCATACTGGATTGTAAGTAGACTGATTCTGATTTTTTTTAATAGTCAAAAAGAGTTGTCTCATCCAGTTTTTACTCATGTATTATGAATATGGTTTTCCACAAACTTGTCAATTTTGAAGGCCCATCAGACATGTGAATAGGAGAAACGCTCAAGGAACGGCAGCATCCTGTATGGGTGAAGTTTATTTTCTGGTGTTACACAATACCTGTTTTTCAGGTGGATATGCTTTTAACAAGGCCCTGCTTAGATTCTTATAGGCAACTGTATTTTTCCTCATTGTTTCAAGAACAACTGTAGTGTTCTCAAAAGAGCTCTTCAGTACTTGTAAGCACTCCGATTTTTGTCTGCTTTTCAGTAGATTTTTTAAGAACACATTGCACTTAGAAATTATTACATTCTAAAATTCCTTAACATTACAAGTAACTGGAAGTTCAGTTTAGAAATTGCTTCTTAAAGCCCTGAAAAGAGAGATTCTGAACAGAAGTGACAAGTCTGTAGCTATGTCTTTCCTCATTTTCTGCCCTCTTTGGGATTCCTAATTTTGCTCTTGTGGTGTGGTACATACTTTTGTTTCGCAGTAGAGTAAGTTTGTATTTCAAGATAGGCTGCTAAGTGTTCGTCTTATAAATGAGCTTTTTTGCAAAACAGAAGATTTACTTCATCTCTGAGACTTTGTTAAAAGGCTCATGAGCATGACTTGCTCATCATTCAGTGCTTGTTCAGTTGTAAGATTAACAACATTCTACCTAATGCTGTCAAATAGTCTAAGGAGAAGCAGAATGCCCTTTGTTTTATGACTGACTTGATCCTTTTCTTTTTGAAAGGATGTAGATGTCACTGGACTACGTAATCACAGAATGTTATTCTGCCCGGCCATTAAAAACTCTGTACAATGAAGACGTAGCAAAAATTGTTTAAGTTTGTGTGAATACATGATGGTGATATTCTAAATATCTCTGGAAAGTTGGACGGTATTTATTCAGAGATTTATTTTCTGCTTTCAAAGTTAAATTTGAGTCTGGAAATCAGGTGTTGTATATGCAGCTGTGTATATACTTGTTTCATGTTTTTAGCTTTGTCTTCGACCTTGAAATGATTAATTCACTTTCTGATGAGAGGGAATATTATTGCAGTTTTTCTTCAAAATGTATCTAGTTTTGTTTTATTTTGAGATTATCTGACAGAGAAATATACACACCTTAGAGAGGATGCATCTGGGGAGTAAATGGGATGCTACACTTGGACACGGGGGTGGATGACACTTCAGTTCCCAGTTATGACTTCTCTTCATGTGACTTTGAACAAGTTGGATGTTAATTCCATCTTTGTTTAATCCCTTTTGCCAAAGGACATATGAAAATAAATGCTTAGTAGAATATTACATTCTCAGATACTACAGCAGCGGTAGCCATAGAAATACCTAATAGGATTTATCACAGGTATCTTTATTGTTTGGCATTGAGGCATTTGGGTTGTTTTCAAAAGCGTTAGGACAGTGTTGTATGGCAGCTGTGTGTAGGCTAAGGTGGTTAGAGGTCCAGCTGCTTTATTCTTCTAAGGGTATTGCTGCTGTTCATTACTGCAGACTGTGCCATTTTGCTCAAGGAGTTATTGCTGTAATTGTTACCCACAGTCACATCAGAGGGCATCAGCTTATAACAGTTTTGTATTTATGCCCTCACATCAAAGACTTCATGTTCAGAGGAATGCAACTGAGTCTTTTACTTCTTGGTGATGCTTAGAATTTGTTTTCAAAAAGTAAAAGAAAAGAGCATAGTTTCTTCAAGCTGTGTTCACCTCAAGTGAATGTCAAGCATTTTTTACTATCAGAATATACAGCCAAAAGAACTGGCTGTTATGGGAAGAAAAAAAGTGATTGATGGAGTGGCTCTTGTATTTTTGTATGAAATTAGGAAGGTAGAGAGTTGCTTCTGCTTTGAATTTGACAAAGAATGATATGCATTAGAAGATGTTAGAAAGGAGACTCTATAGCAAAAGTAATTCATACAAAGGCTTCAACACATAGCTATGGGGAAAGTAAAGCCTGATTTAAAAAAAAAATAATCACTTAAATGCTTTGAGATTAACATCTGTGCTAGCTCTACTGCACTGATTCCTGATACAAGCTATTCTGAAATCAGTAGTGTATGACAGGATCAGTAGTGACAGTAAATGGAACATATGATGAAAGTATAATGGAGAGGCATGATTTTTTGGTGGTTAACAGTCTGTGAAATGGTTGACCAGGTCAAATTAGATCATAGGACAGTTCTGGCACAAAAGCCTGAAGGAAATAAAACACAGTGAGGTGAAAATATAAAAAAGAATACCACCTTTTTATTTTCCATCTCTCTCTCTCTCCCTCTCTCTCTCTTTTTAAGTGTTCATATCCTTTTCTGTCTTTTTCTATCCTCTGTTTCCAGCTTCTAATTGATTCATTCTCCTACCTCTTCTTTTGCTTCTGTCATTAAAAAATATATATATATCAGAAAATAAAAATATTTCTAATATTTTTGTGGATAGAAAGAGTCTGGAATTGCTGAAGTCACTTGAGCTTTTTCTTGTGTGATGTTAACCCCAGCTTTTTGAGACACGTAAGCGGCACAGAGCCCTTCTCTCTGTGTTAACACTGTGGGGAAACAACCCATTCAAGAAGAGTGCTGATAGTTATTTTGGTTTAGAAGCTGTTCCTCTATATGAAGATGAGGTTTGCAGGTGATTTTTAAGAATTTTCTTATATATATATCCCATGGACTAGAAAAAGAAGTCTGTCTATACTTTTTTTGGAAGTTGTGACTATGCACCTGCTGCTTACCCCCTGCAAGTACAGCTCTAAATCACAGCTATGAAAGGAAGTCCTGTGTGTTCCCGCTGCTATGAAGCACAGCCAGCAGAACAAATAGCTGCTCTCTGTGTTCATCCAAGTTTGGATGAACACACTTAAGAAAATAAACCATGTTGTTATTTAGGACAAATAATTTTTAAGGACATAGTCACAGCCATTCCAAATTTCATTGTATTTCATGAAGGATTAGGTGGGCAGGAGATCCCCATGCCTGCCTCTCTGTGTTGTTTTACGTTTGAGGTGGTGGATTTAGGAGCCAAGGCTTACAAGGGTCCAGAGTTTGATTGTTTGTACCATGAGGTCAAGAAAGGGATGAGAATTGCTTTGGAATTAATGGGAATTAGGTACTTTCTTGGATCTTGCTCTAATACTCGTATCCCACACATTATCTGCTTATTGAGGTATCCACTCTCAGCTAGTCTCCCTTGCTAATCAGTGAGCTGCTTCCAGTTCATTATGGCTGGCGATAGATGCATAAAGCAAGTATGATCAGTTCTTCTTAGAGAGGTGATCTGTAGCTTGTTGCCATTAAGGTGACAGGAAATACCAGGGTTGAGCACCCACTGCTGGTCATTGCCTGTGGGCAGTGGAGTTTCTTGCCTCTAAGCTTCTTGCCTCATCTGTCTGGTGCAGCAATGGCTTGAGAGCATAAACAAAAATTTTTATTTCTTTTTGTTTTGTTTTGTTTTTGTTGGTGGTTGGTTGTATTTCTTTATTGTTTTAAATTTCTAATGAAAGCACTGGAAAAAGATGACACATGATTTTTCGCTAAGGAGTTTTCCCATTATTATTGGTGACCAGGCAAGTAGATTTTCAAATATAGCTTACGTTTATATAACAGGGTATTTGTTTTTCTTTGTTTTATAATCTGGGTTAGAGGATGTTTGGAGAATGGAGGGGTCAATAGGAAGTGGAGAGCAATTATTTGCCTGAAATTTATTTTACTGTCTTGCTTTTCAGAGCTGCAGTGGGGGAAGCAGGCCCCATTGTGCAGAAAATAAATGTTTGGTTTTGTTTGTGAGTGTGGAAGTACAATGATTAGGTATGTATTAGGGTTTCTAATACTAATGCTCTCGAAACAGACATTTGGGTGCTTGCCAAAGTTTTCTTCCTGTCACACTTAATGATTTGGGGTAGAAGAAATCATGAGGTGAGGATGAAGGTCATGGAGCCCTTGGTGGTTTGAGTAAAGAAGTAAATCGTGTCTGCCAGATCTGAGAAGTAAGGTTCTGCTCTTGCTTTTGTGCGTGTTCATTTTAAAAACTACTGCTGGTCAAATGAATGGTTGGTTCAACTTTAACTTATCATAACTTAGTTTGGTAGAAGGTCACCAGGCTGCTAGCGCATAGCAGATCTTTGAGTTGAGATTCAGTGGCCCAATTCTTTTGTTCATCTGTTCACATGCAACACCAGACCACATTTAGTGATTTCTGGTTTCCAAAGCTTTTTTTTTTTTTTTTTTTCCTTAGGAACTTCCTTTCCTCTCTTGTCTTACCTACATATTGCAAAGAGCTATCTGAATCTGAATCTGTCTGGAAAATCGGATGTAAGGATTTTAGGGGAAATGTCCCACAAGTTGTCTATGCTTTTGTCTTCGTAAAAGCAAGGAAATATGCTTACTGTGTGTTTTGAAATACACAGAAAAGTCTTAGAGCTAGGTTGTTTGTGGGCCTCTTCTGAACAAGTTTGATGAGTTTACAAGTAGAAATTGCATTCAGGTTGGACAGTACCGTGCCCAGCAGACATTGAGTGGAAGAGAAATGGCAGGGGGAACAAGATACAAAGTTAGCCTTGATCAGGAAAGGTTATGTGAGATTTAGACTGAAAATGGCTTGTTCATAAGGCTGGGATTTCTCTTTTCAGAGGTTCCCTTTGAAGTCAGCAGGGGGAGGGAGAGGTAACTCCGAAGAGTAAATAGGGCTACCTGACATCTGAGTACCTGACTTGTGCACAGAGAAATGAGTGAAGTTTGGTGGGAAGAATCTGTCATCATTGTATTTAGACTTGAAAGCATCGATTGATGACTAGTGGAAGGCTTCCGAAGTGATGATGAGGAAAGAGAAGAGATTGAAGAGACTGGAACTTACAAGATTTTTAGATTGATAGATCACTTGATGTCAGTGGGTCATGGAAACCTCAGTACTTATGGTACCTCTAAGTAAGGACTACATAAAGCACTGGAAAAAATTGCACTCCAGGGAATATCTGTCACTGCTGGATGAGTGGATTTGATGACATGTTTATTTCCCTGTAAGTCTTACAATTCCATGAAAAAGATGTTCAAAAACAATTGTGATATAATCTAAAATGTTGTAACAGATATTTTAAGACAAAGGCTGTGAAATTGCTGACTTCACAGATCCTTAAGTATGTGCAGCTGATTGAATTTCCTAACAGAATTCCCCATACGAATGTACAGATTCTTTCTTGTTGACAGTTGGAAGACATCACAATAAGTAAATTATGAATGAAAACAAATTAGCAGTGCCTAAACTTTACCACTTGTAGTTCCTTGTGCTTTTGTTTGTTTGGATTTTATGTCCACTTGTGTCATTTTGGTAATCACTGCATCTGATTAGATACTGCTGATAGAGGTAGCAGTATATATAAGCAATAAATAGTAGTAATAATAGAGACCCCACAGCCTCTCTGGGCAGCCAGTGCTCCATCACTTGCACAGTGCAGAAGTGCTGTCTGAAGTTCAGAGGAAACCTCCTGTGTTCCAGTTTGTTCCCATTGCCTCTTGTCCTGGCACTGGATACCACCAAAAAGAAGTCCATCTTCACTATCTCTTCTCTTCAGGTTGAGACCAGGGGATCACATCTACATTGATGTGATCAATCCCTTCATCATCTCCCTGGCTCTTCACTGGGCTTTCTCCATTATGTCCATGTCTCTCTTGTACCAGGAAGAACATAGTGCTCCTTCTGGACAACAGAACATGACTTTGGGAATGTAACAGGGGCGTCCTTTGAAAAATACAGGCTTCCTAGGAAGTTTTTTTCAGCACGTGTGGGGGAGAAATCAATCCCTGGTATCAAGTAGATACCAGGTGCTTGCATATTCTGTTGCTTATTTATTTCTTGAATCACTTTTCAGCTGATTGAAGTTCTTGTTAAACTGAATAATATTACTACTTGTGTGTGTGCGTGAAGCAGCCATTCTCAGAAGTGTGATTAAATGAAAGTTGAAGAAGTAACTGCTTCTTTCTCAAACTGCAAGCTTTGCACATTGCTGCACTAATAATGAGCGAAACCAATCACTTAATTTTATCCATTCAGGAAAATTTTTCTGGTGAGTCAGTCAAATTTAACATAAGTTGTATTATCTCCTGATAAACAGCTTTATTCTATTAATCGTATTGTATTTCCCTCCTCTCATTTGAATTTTATACTTCTTGTCTCATCAATGAGGCAAACTTTGAGAAAGCTCTGGGATTCTTTGTAGCTCAGCAGTCTCTGCTTTCTGCACTGCTTTCTGCTGTGTGGAAACAGCTGACAGCCTCAGTTTTTCCCTGGAATGTTTTGGTTATGAATGTTAGAAGCTGAAATATTTTTGTATTGCTTATAGTGTCTTTCACCTTCTGACCTCAGCTCCAATAGTGCTGAGATTGACAGTAATTGGATCTTATTACTGGGTGGGGTGTTCAGTAGCTTGCATGCAGTCAGTTCATTATGTAAGTTGTGATACCATAGCTGGCACTGCTATTGTGCTTTTCACTCCACTGGCTCAAGAGTGAGGCACGTCAGGCTGTAGTGTGAGCATGCAACATTGGTGAAGCGTTCAATGAATTTTACGTGGTGGTGTTCCCTATGGGTTGGTGGACTTTCCTGCCTGTTCCAGCATCCTGTGCTGCTGGGCTTGATGCTGGCATTTGCACTGTCTGTGCATGGTGCAAGAAGGAAATAACCCTTCGTAAAATCTTGATTAATCTTACTAAGCTTGGGGGGGTGGGGGGGAGGTGTTAGCTCAACTGTACCCAAGGTAAGAGCTGTCCCAACACAGTGGGTTTGTTCATTCTATCACTGCTCTGTAATTAAAACTGTTTGCATAGAGCTATTGTATCAATGACACATTTATTTCTTGAAAAAACAAACAAACAAACAAAAGCCCTCAGAATTTATTGCTTCATGTCATGGACCAAGAAATCTTACAGCTTTGACAAGGAAGCTGCCAAGTGTTCTCTTCTCTTCTCTGTGACTACTGATGAGAGTACAGCTTTTTGGGGTTGTTTTTGCCTTCACATAGCAATTTCCATCCAGTGCTTCAAAGAGGGAATTAAATATATGAACACTTAAAAAATATATATTTAAGACACGCAATGGGGGCATGTAACTTGGTTGGTGTCATTTGG
The DNA here is from genome assembly GCF_026119805.1 of Tympanuchus pallidicinctus. Classification (NCBI taxonomy): domain Eukaryota; kingdom Metazoa; phylum Chordata; class Aves; order Galliformes; family Phasianidae; genus Tympanuchus; species Tympanuchus pallidicinctus. The sequence goes on along the minus strand of NW_026294618.1, from coordinate 62,296,093 downwards.
CTGGTAAACAGCAGTATTGGGAATAGATCCATGATTTCCTGGATTCCTGGAAGGCCAGAGATTTACTTGAAAGCACTGTTATAAAGCAATACAGAAGCCCTTCTGCTTGCCTTTATTGCAGCACTTAACCTGTCTCTCTTGTCTGTGGTAATTTGTGTTGATGCGATCTATGAAGTGTGTATCAGGACGTATACACTTCTCACATCTGTATTCTTAAAAGGCAGTGGAGTTAGTTTTCTGATGAGACTTTTTAAAGGAAAAGAAAGGCTCGGGGGATTCGGAAGCCAAGTCTGCTGAACTGGAGTAGCTTTTACTTAGCAAAGCCCCCATCCTGTGTACTTATGGTAACGTGCATTTTCCTGTCTGTGAGCAACAACTTTTTAGAGATTTTGCTCAACCTGTTCCCATTGGCAGGAGAAGCCTGATACTGCAGAGCTGTACATCAGGTTCGAGACCCTCAAAATAAAGGGAAAGTGGGAGGGAGTGATAACTGGGTGAGAAAAAGATAGGATGAGAAAAGAACAGGTTGCTGGATGATTTCCTTATTTAAGCTAGAACGGCGTACCTTTTAATGTATTCTGCTTAAAATGAGAGAATAAGGGATGGAAATAATACTGGGGGAGCAGATAAGTGATAAATGGTATGTTCCCACTGAAGAGGTAGTTGGCCTATTTCTTGTTGCCTTTTGAAGCTATCTTCAGCACTTCAGTGTAATTTACTCAGCAAAGCTGCTATTGTTGTTGGAAAAATGCTTGTGGCATAGGTAGATGTTAAAACAGCTGCTTTTTGGAGCCAACAGTTAAAAAGCTGTATATTCATCTTCAGAAATGTTTCCTTATCAGTGCAGAAGACAGAAATGTTTTGAATTCTAAGGAGCTCATAATGTGGGAGAGTCAATGAGAATTTCATGCAAGCTTTACCTATTAATGCTTGTGGCTCCAGTTGGCTAAAATTTTGCATCCATAAATTGCCTTAATTCACAGGTAATTGTTAAGTTGTATGTGGAAAAAAGACCAGAGTTTGTTTTCTCATTCTAAGAGTCATTATCACGCCACATGAAAATAAATAAATAAATAAATAAATAAACAAACAAACTTTAAGGCAGATGGACTGAATGGTTTATGTGGTAGCTTTTAGCTTTTGGATGATCATCTTTTGGCTCACACAGAAAATGAAAAATTTCTGTTTACATGCATGGTACTCTGTATCCTAATTCAAGATTAAAATTTCATTTTTGTAATCTTGAACTCTTCCTTTATGTATAAGGTTAACAACAAAAAAATAAGAAGTTCAGATTGATTCAACATGTAGTTACATTTGAGTTAAAATTGCCAGGTTTAGCTCTACAATTCTCACATGGCCCTGGTTCAAAGTATTTCCTTTACTCATACTCTATAAATAACATCACAAGCATGGTTTATACTCTTCTCTTTCTTCAGACATCCATGCTTCACTTCTGTTGTAGACTATTTGTACTCCCAATCCCTGACTGCACAGGATCCTGCTTACTGGCCAAGCATTAGTAATCTCTTTTATTTGCTTTATTAGCATACTGGGGCAGGGAATGGTTGCTGGATGGCAGAACCGAAGATTTTGAGTCCACATGCCTAGATAGGTTTATTAGTGCATACCTTGATGTGTTCGGTCTTATCGCACAGAGGCTTACGATACTGTGCAGGTCCAACCTATTGTCTGGAAAATGGTCCTGCTCAATTGGAAAGAAGTTTGAAGGGGGAACAAGGAAGAGCAAAAGAGTAAGCTTTTTTTTTCCCCCCCTTTTCTTCCTTTGCTGTGTTTTTAAATACTTGTAACAAAGTGATGTTAGCACTAATGTATGGCTTAATGTGTTCTGACTCTTGCAGCTGTATTTCTTTGTGAACCGCAAAGAGCAGTTTATATAAAGTATAAATTTGTGAAATGGTCTTTTGTGTGCTTTTGAATGCATTGCAATTTCTTTGACCAAAAAAAAAAAAAAAAAAAAAAAAAAAAAAAAAAAAGAAAAAAAAAAGTTGCTTTTTCAGCTTAGAAGTCTGGGAAAGTAAAGCAGCTTAGACTCAGGAAAGTGTATGTTAAGCAACTAAAAAGCCAGAGCTTGCATTAACAGCTTTTATGTGAGTTATACCAATTTCAGTCTGTCTGTGGCACAAATGTTAAGTTATTGCTGAGAATTACAGTTCAGTAGGGCCTAATGTTTATTTTCTTTAACTAGAAGTAACGTGGGCTGTGTGACCAAACTGAGTTTATTATACTGGCAAATATTGAAATTTCTTAGAATTTACATTTAATTATTGAATTTATTTTATTTATGCAACTCTATCTTTAGTTTGTTTTATTTGGAGTTCAGTCTGCAGTGCCATATTTTCATTTTCAGGAGGAAGCTCTGCTACATTTTTCTTCAATATTAACTTTTTTCCTGCGTGTTTTTGAATATAGAGATAGTGGAAGGCTTAGGTGCTGCGTTGTAGAACTTTTTCCATAATAAAAATAAAATATAATCAGCTTATGGAAAAAACAAGATGTGTGTGAGAATTTATTTGAAAAGATAATTAATACTCTTTGTTATGCCCAGCTTAATCAGTGTGAAAAAGATGCATGTGCAATGCATTGTTTAAACATGTGCTTTCCTCCTTATCTTGGTACATGGTGGTCAGTATTTGTAATTATTGTTTGAAATTATTATAAATAATTTCTAATTTATAAAGTGAATTTGGAGTGCATATAAGGAATAAAAATATTTGCCACTGGATTTTATCTCCTTTACTCAAGAGACTCAGGTGAAAAATGGTTGGTCATCTATCTGCTACATCTCACTGGTAATAGATAGCTGCCGTTAAACAAAGATTAAGAAGTTAATAAGTTTTGTGCGTAAGAAGGGTTGAATAATGTAGCAGACGTTCAAAAGCATGCTATCAAAAGTATTTGGGATCAGCTTCATGCAAATTCTCAACACAAAATGGCCAGATTGTCTGTGAATGTCTTTACTGACACGCCTATGAAGAAATTGGTCTGAACTACTGTTGGAAGTAACTTGGATTATTTTTTTCTTCTTAATTATCTTTGATTCTTTTGGGTGCTTTCTTGGAATTCAGGATCTTCAACAGCAGTAAGCATGTCTGGCTCCTTTAAAATGTTTCATTATACTTTTTAAAAGATATTTTTGTAAGTTCATATTTTCATTCAGATTTCATTTTTGCAAGATACACTACTCAAGAATGCAGGAATGGGGTTAGTGAAGCTAAAGCCCACTTGAATTTGAAACTAGCAAAATACATGAAGGGGAGGGAACAAGAAGGGCTCCTGCAGGCACAGCAGCAGCAAAAGGAAGAACAGGGAAAATGAGTCCTGCACCTGGGTCAGGGCAATCCCAACCATAGATACAGGATGTGCAGTGAGTGGCTTGAGAGCAGCCCTGAGAAGGATTTTGGGGATGTTGGTCGATGAGCCAGCAATGTGTGCTTGTAGCCCAGAAGGCCAACTGTATCCTGGGTTGCAGCAAGAAGAGCGTGACCAGCAGGTTGAGGGGAGATAATTCTGCCCCCTGCTCTGCTCTCGTGAGACACAGCCTGGAGTCCTGTGCCCAGCTCTGGGGCCCCCAACACAGGGAACATCAAGCTGTTGAGGCAGGTTCAGAAGAGAGCCATGAAGACGATCAGAGGGCTGGAGTGCTTCCCGTATGGAGGCTGGCTGTGAGAGCTGGGGCCTGGAGAAGAGAAAGCTCCAGGGGACCTTATAGTGACCTACAGGAAAGCCGGGGAGGGACTTCTTATAAGGGCAGGTAGTTTTTCTGCTCACGTTGCATCATTCTCAAAGAAAGATATAGCTGGTGATTAATAGAAAATAGTAATAATTTTGCTCTTACATCTTAATGCACAGTTAAACGTTCAGTTGGCCTCACACCTATGAGAAAATAAAGTGATTTATACCTACTGTTTGTAGAATATTTTAGAAATATAGTTTAATTAGCTTTTGTGTGTATTTTGCAAAGTTCTTCCATAGCAACAACGAAAGTCCTTGAGAGCATGCCTGAGTGTGTAGGAAAAACAGTGGATAGGAAATTTAAGAGAAGATGCAGGTATGATCATAGGTATGATCCAGGTATGATGGGAATGCTCTTGTGTGATTCTAGTTATCTTTCAGCACAGTGCTTTTCTCCCATTTACATCTCACTTTGTTTGCTTTTTCCTCTTGGGTCAGTAGGAGAGCAATTTCTAAGAACAGGGAAGTAGAACAGTAAATCCATTGTGCCTCTAGGATGTATTAACTTCAGAAGATACGATGTCTCTTAACTGTGGTTAGGCAGAATCAAGCCTGCTTGTTTTTGTTACTCTGGCACCAGTGTGATTCAGTTGCAAAAGAAATTATACCATGCCTTTCCAAGTGAAAAATATTGAAGCAGGCTTGTTTCAATGAGAGCAATACTTCTTGCAGATTGGATCTAACTCAGGTGGGTGCCCCATGGATGGGGGTCAAAGTTTAAGGAGACAAAAGCAAAGAATTTTTTCAATTATAGTTTAATTTAAAAGAAATTACAGCAAGCTTTGCTTAAAATCACATGTGGATTGAGAGAGAAATTGCTATTGTGTTAATTTATTTTCTGAGATTAGCAGTAATATTCTGAGATTTCCTTCAGCACATACATGACATTCATATTTGGCACTAGCAAGCATTCCTGTCTGAATGAATTTTTCTTGTTGATTGGGTTTTTTTGATTTTTTTTTTTCTTTTCTTTTTCAGTACTCTGTTTCCTGGAGTTAAGGAAGACTTGAGTTTCAGTACTTTTGCCTTTCTTTTCCTTTAGCCCTCCTGTGATTATGTGTTAGCTAGATCTAGTTCAATAGTTGAAAGATATTGAGCAAGTTTTAAAGGAAATCTCTTAAAGCATCAAGATTAAAAGAACCACTGTTGTTTTATCAAGTTAGGTCATGGTATCTTTGCAGAGACTCTGCACACATAGACACTGCATGCTGAGAAAGAATTTGTTTGAATAATTCAAATGATAGAATTGAGACCTATAATTAGTTCCTTTTCAGTGATTTTTTTTAATTTTCTTTTCCTCTCTTCCTTTTCATCAAGTGGCTTTAGTAGACTGTAGTCTTTCCTGTTAGGTTTTCCTTTTCAACAGATATCAAGTACTTTACTCTTTTAGGAAGCTTTGTTTTCTCTGTATGTCTCCCCTCCAGATTGCCCACTGGGCAGCAATTCTCAGATAATAGGCATATGCTGTTTTCACTTAAAATTGTCAAATGCTTTGTTTCTCTGGGAGTGGTGATGTGCACTGTGAGTTGCAGGCCATGTGAAAGATCTCTCTGGTTTCTATTAGTGTGGTGGGTTGGCTTGCTTAAGAAATAAATGAAAAGCATTTCAGCTGTTTCATTGCCCTTTCAGCTCATTCTTTGATGTAAACTTGACTGAGAGAAATTGTTGATGTATGCTAGCATAGAGACTGTGAGCAAGAGCGCCTGTAAGAGGGAAGAAAGACTGCAGTACTCTCCAGTGGTCATTTAAAGCTAATGAGTGTCAGCTTTGAGAAAGTAAAAAAGCAGCAGGAATAGCAGGAGTGGGAATACAGATAAGTGTTGATACTACAGTGAATTTATAGTTGATACTATAAAGTGAATCCTGCTTTATCATGCCTGTCTCAAATGCCGCTTTCACAATGTTACACTTTATTGCTCTATAGAATTATATGCACTGTTGGAAGGAACAGGAAATTTTCCTTAGATAACTTTTGGATAAGAGCTGTTTCTCAGCCTTTTATGAGATGGCAGTGTGCTGGCAGTCAGCATTCCCTCATCCACTGTATTTGCATTTCAAGTCTACCTCATCTTCCAAAGGCAGAAGTATAAGCAATAGCAAAAACAAACAAAGATAACAGTCTGTAACATAATGATGTGTTTGTATAATATCATGTAATATACATGATACAGTAATATGATAATATAAGTAAATGATTGATACAAAAAACATATACTTGGGCACAAAGGAGAAGAAAGTGAATTTTTATGGTGTAGGAAAAGTACTTTGACCAAAGAGTGTTAAACACTCGTACCTCGTAGGGTAAGGCAGAGCAACTTAGACTAATGAACTGCCTGCACTAAGAAATGCCTGTGTGTATGTGTTTAATTAAACCAGTCATGTTTAGTTCTCACATGCACAGCTCCAAGAAAAAGTTACCTAATATAATTCCAGTTGACATACTTAGTAAAATAATTTATGTTTGAAAAATCATCAGCTTCCATTACTAATCATTCTTAGCACTCAAACACAAGCAAATTCATTGGTCAGGGTCAGAAAACTGCCCCTGTTTTCATCATGGAATGGCCATCAAGCCTTGTGCTATGAGATTGGGTGTATGGGGGTATGCCTCATTTCTGTTACTTGCAGATAATTGTGCACACTGTGTCTCTGATAAAAAAGAAAAAAAAAAAACAACAAAAATGACACGTTAATACTTTACATTGTCACTCATTGTTTGGGAAAATGATTGTGTGATTTCTTGTTCTTACAAGTAGCACACTTAGAACTTTTCTTTGAGTTACTTCCTTGCAAACTGAAGAGAGAATAAATGAAGTTGGAAATCTAAATTATCAGAGCAGGGTTGTAGAAAGAGTATCTATCAGAAACCAAAGCTAAAACCCCAACACCAAGAATGTAAAAAGAAGGCTTGAGATCAGAAAGAGGAAGTAGTGTAGGAGTTGTTCATTATTATTAAATACATAATATAAATGTCAATAAATATCAACTTTGATCCAGATAGAGAAGAACTTAGAAAGAGGAAACCTTTTATTGCTGCAGGGTAAAAGGAGAAAATTACTCAGATTTTACATTTGTTTCTCTCCATGTGCCATTCTGTGCACCACAGGAACAAGTATCTAAAAGCACGCAGGCAATTGCTGGTATTTGGAAGGGTAGCAGTGTTTTAAGCTTCAATGAGGAACATTTGAAACTGCAGGAATTTCTGAATATCTTTTGCTAATCTCTTAAAGAAAGAACTTGGATGTCCATTTGAATCTGACTTTCAGAAAGTGTATGTCGATCGCTGTGTCCTACGCAATTTAAGAAATATTGTGATTGTCATCACATGGCTGACACAACTTTTAGTCAAGAAAACCCCGTGATTTAAAGAGAAGAAATAACCTCTGCTTTACTATTGGACTTGCATCAAAATCATTCTCTTTCTTGCAGAAAAATGCAGTCGGTGGTAGCTGCCAGCTAGTGCACAAACAGAGCCGAGAGAGGGAACAGCTGCGCTCTGAAAAACAGCATAGCTCCCACGCAGCAGTGCTCGCCTCACTTACTCTGTTTTGTTGGATTTTTTATGTTTCTTTCAGTCTAGAATTATACATTTTGGGGGGTCATTTTGCATATGTAAGTTTTTCTATGCCAGATTTAGGGTTAAAGATCTTTATTTATTTATTTGTTTGTTTGTTTTTTACACTAAGAGAGTCTAACAGTATGTTGGCTTCGAGAGTAACTGCATTCTGCTTTTCTCTCTTCTTTGTGGTTCTTAAACTCCTTCTGTGTTTCCGTGTATGTGGTCAGTGTCCAGCACTCTGCAGTCAGCATCCTTGAGGTTATTAAGTTAGGGTGCGTTGACCAAAAAAGACCATGTGCTTTGCTCAGTCAAATGAGTAAGAATACCAGATGGAATGGCCTGGGTTGAAAAGGACCACAATGATCATCGAGTATCAGCCTCCCCGCTATTTGCAGGGTTGCCAACCAGCAGACCAGGCAGCCTAGAGCCACATCTAGCCTGGCCTTGAATGCCTCCAGGGATGGGACATCCACAACCTCCTTGGGCAACCTGTTCCAGTGCATCATCACCCTTTGTGTGAAAAACTTCCTCCTAATATTTAATCTAAGCCTCCTCTGTCTTAGTTTAAAGCCATTCCCCCTTGTCCTATCACTATTCACCCATGTAAACAGTTGTTGAGGTGGTGGCATTGACCTAATTATGTATTTTTATTTGGTGGTCTTATGTGTTGCAGGATGTGTTTAAGTAAGGAGCAAACAGTGAGCATTAAATTTCAGTTGAGACTGTGACTGAATCTACATGAGTGGCTTTAAAACAGAAGGATAAGTTGTGACTATAAGAATTTAAGTTATAGTATAGGACAGGTTTGAAATATAAAGAGTGATAAATATGAAGTACATTCACACAGCTTTTTGTGTGCATTGTGTACAAGGTATTACTTTATATCTCATTGAGATGTTGTTAAACTTTCGACACAATCTCTTTTATGAGCCAGAAGCTCTTAACTAACCATCTTCTAGTGAATATAAATTTAATGTTGCCATAAAATCTGACTTCCCAGGATGGTTTTAAGTAGCTCCAATGTTTTTGTGTAGTATTACATGCATCAGTTACTACTGACAACTGTCAGTGTTTTGTCTCCATTGCTATTGTGTGTTCTGTTCCAGATGGCACAGGATACAAATGATTTTTTTCTGAACTGTACAAAAATAATCTAAAACTTTACATGCTCCATGTCAGAAGCACAATCATTTACTGCTAGCTCCATTTCAGACAATACATTGCAATTTAGAAAAGGTGAAATGGTGGAATTTTCTATCACAGTATAATTTGTCATGCAGAAGAACGTTTGAGTGTGGCTTGTCTTAATTTCTAATTATGAAATAAAGTGGTTTTTGATTTGTGTTTCAAAGTTCTGGATAGCTGCCTGTGTAGGGTTTACACCTCACAGGAGCAAATGGTGTTTTGTTTTTTGCAGAGCGCTTAGCAATTCTGAAAGGTGTAAGAATTGCAACTCCTTTGCTGTTTTAGAAACTTGGGTGCTCCTGTTGCCAAACATGCAAAGGTTGGTATACAGTGGTTTTGAAGGACCCTGATCATAGAATGGCCTGGGTTGAAAAGGACCACAATGATCATCTCGTTTCAACCCCCCTGCTATGTGCAGGTCACCAACCACCAGACCAGGCTGCCTAGAGCCACATCCAGCCTGGCCTTCAATGTCTCCAGGGATGGGGCATCCACAACCTTCTTGGGCAACCTGTTCCAGTGTGTCACCACTGTCTTTGTGAAAAATTTCCTCCTAATATCTAACCTAAATCTTCCCTGTCTCAGTTTAAAACCATTCCCCCTTATCCTTTTCACTATCCACCCTCCTAAACAGCCATTCTCCCTCCTGTTTATATGCTCTCTTCAAGTACTGGAAGGCCACAGTGAGATCTCCCAGAGCCTTTTCTTCTCCAAGCTAAACAAGCCCAATTCCCTCAACCTTTCTTCATAGGAGAGGTGCTCCAGCCCTCTGATCGTCTGCTCCTGCTTTGCTCCTGCAGCATCTTTCCATGCAGAGAATATGGAAGGCAGCATCCGACCCTCCTTGCTGCCTTGGTGTCCAGCACCTCAGTCTCTGCTCAGAAGAATAACCCTCAGCACTGACTGTCATCTGGAACACAAATGGGATGATACAGCAGAATGTGTTTTCCCCAACTGATGAAGGACTAGTGTGAGGGTGGTCTGTGGTGACAAATACTTCAAAGGCAGAAAAATAGGCATCTGAGCTTAGTAATGTCTTCTGTGAACATGCATCTCTGCACTCAGTTGAAAGTCTTTTTCAGTTGATAGTATCCTAAGTAATTCTTGCGTAATTGGGTAAGGTAGTTTGGGACAAAGACAGTATTCCACTTAAATCTGATTTTCATTGCCACAGTTTTTGCTGGGTGCAATAGCATTTGTTTTGCAGTGTCTCACAATTAAGAAAAATGGGAAGAAATAGTTATGGAGGGCACAAAGCTAATTATTTTATTTTAATTTTGTATTTCATGTGACATTTATTCCATAAATACATAAGATGCGTCTTTCTTTTTATTCTCATGGCAGATGGGGGGAAAAAAACCCTGATATTTAATGGCCACTTTTAGATTTTTTTAGTGAAAAATACTTAAAATTGTTTTAATGGCAAGTGTGATCTTGATGGTGGTGGCATACAATCAAGGCTGAGGAAAAGAGGAAGACAAATGGGTAGTAGCAAAATGAAGTTTTAAGGATTTTTTTTGATGAATTGTGCTGTTTTAACTTCATATTTCAGTTTGTAATTTTTTTTCTGTTGCTTCTGAGCTCTGGAACTGTCATATTTCCTGTGTTTTGTCTATACTTGGACTCAGTTTTCTTCTAACTTTCTGGAAACCTGATGATTCCTTTGATATGTATGCCTTCGGCAAATTAGGAGGTTCTTTGGTTATGTGAAATGATATCAAGAACATAATACAATTCTTTGTATAAAAGCTTCTGGTATTACTGAACAACTGGAAAAAATATGGGTATTTGAAAAACAGCAGATGCAGGAAGAGTGTTGTTCTGGACATGCCGTAGCAATATTTTTGGCCATGTCCTGTTCATATTGCTTGGTGAGCATCTTCTGCAGAGCTGGAAGTTGTGGGAGGGCTGTGAGTCAGCTTCCCTTGGGTTGCACCGGTGGTGTATGTGTTTTGGGCTTGGCTGTGATTTTTGTTCATGCTTGTGACTGCCTTAGGAATAGCATAGTCAGAAGTACCTGTTGAGATGCTGAATTGTGTGAGCTCAGTAAATACAGAATCACCTGGATTGACCATTACAGAATGAAAGGAGATGCCATTGTAGACTGCGTGTAGCTCTTGCAGCATTGAATACATTAGCATTGAAAATGGCTTGAAGGCTCTGTGGGTAAACGAGGGCTTTGTGTCTTGTCAGCCAGAAGGTTTTCAATCAGTCCTACCAAATCCTACCTCAGCTGTGTGCAAAGTCGGAGTTCCCATTGCCTTCTGTAATAAATCATGAATCAGCTGCAGGCTTCCAATTTTGCTCTGGGCCGTGGCTGCTGGTGGGTGGACAGCCAGCATTGCACATGATGCCATGAGTGTTTGACCCCAGAGACAGGGCTTTATGTTAGTTTTTTGTGGGTGTGTGAAGAAAAGTCATCATGTATTGCAGTGAACCTACAAGCTATGGCTGAGGCCATGGGGATGCAGAGGTTGAAGAGGGTGGTGTGCCTGCATCGGTCCTAAAGCACTCCTAAGTGTGGGTCCTCTTTTCCCATCCTAAGTAAAGGAATTAGCAGTGGAACTGATAAACAGAATGAATAAACTTTCTGCTTTACTTGGTGAGATTTGGAGATAAACTGTATATAGACTAAATTTAAGAATACGTAAACATTATTTACTTGTGTTTATTCTTAACTTTCTCTCAGGATTTAGATGTAAATGTTGGGAGGCAGCACTTGCTGGCTTTTCTAAATTATTAATCTCCTCTTTGTCAAGAAGAGACGCTTTGGCCTGGGTTATGATACCCGATTCCATCTGTCCTAGCTGGTTTTATCATGCTATTGTAAAGTGTGTTACCACTTGAAAGTGATCACTTACTAACTTGTTCTGTGTGATAGTAAAACCGGAAATCTGAAATTTAAGACATAAGTTACTTTAGATGCCTGAGCCCTTTCTGCAGATCTGAGACAATGACATTTGCCAAAGCTGGAGGTAATGAATTAGATTATGTTTTGTATATATATATATATATTTTTTTTTTTTCCTTTCTTGTACTTTTGAAAACTGATGGCAGTGAAGTTTCTGATTAGAACCCTGTGACTTTATGGAAGCATTGGCAGCACGAAGGAGTGAAAATGCACTGCATCTCCTCAGATGCCAAGAATCTTTGGAATACTGTGGTTAAAATGTTTTGCTTTGTTTTTTCAAGTATGTTAAGAGTTATGGATGTTCTAGGAACTTTTGCAACAGTTCAGCAGAGAGAAGAATGTGGATTGGAGGCTTGGAATGGGGAGAGAATCCATGTTTTGTGTGCCTCTTACTACGTTTGGTATGTTGTTTTATATAGCTCACCTTCCTTTGCCCTTTTGATAAGCATATGGGCTAAGCTGTTTGTTTTTAAATAGTAAACCACACTGGTGGTTCTGGATGTGTAATTACTGGAAAGACTGAGCATAATCGAAACTGCTCTTTTGGCGTTGTCCGAGTTTGACCAAAATAAACTGCTTGTAATAGCACATATCAACAAACCTGCTTGCATAAAACACATTGACTTTGTTGTTGATACTTGAATTTTGATTTTTTGCAGTTCAAATAGTTCTCGTTCCTCTGACCAGGTTGCACAGGCTAACATAACCCTTTCGTGTAAAAGAGGACTGTGTTTTTAGGTTCTGCTTGGATACCCTCCTTCCCTCTGGTGGGGCTAGTAGCATCTCTTGAACCTACTATGGAATGTATTACTTGTTCTGGAACAACATTGACAGGAATGGTATACAATATTTTTTTATACAGTCCCATGCAGTGCTTTGTTCAGTGATATTAATTACTTCTTTTCTTTACTGGCTACAACTTAGTTTTGTTTGCCTTTCTTTACACTTATCATCTTTTTATGGGTTTGGACACATTAATTAATACTCACTGTTTGCAGGACAACAGGCTGAATGTGGCTCTGGGCAGCCTGGTCTAGTGGTTGGTGACTGCACAAAGCAGAGGGGTTGAAACTCGATGATCATTGTAGTCCTTTTCAACCCAGGCCATTCTATGATCCTATGATTCTGTGAAAAGCTCCAGTCTTATTAGTCCAACTGACTATTCTTCCCTTATTGGTGAAAATCTTTCACTGTGTGTTTTTGTACTAAATTTTGATCCATTTGTTTTATTCTAATCCTCAGCATCACTACAGTTCTCCATAGACCATGTTGTAATCCTCCTCCATTCACAGTTCCTTCAAGCTTTGTGTTACCAGCAAACTTTGTTATAGCAGTCTTAACCTTTTCCCAAAGTAATTACCAAAATTGTGCCTTCTGATTATAGACCACAACATGTCCAAAGTAAGGTTTGTGCAACTTTTGGTTCATATTATACAGTTCCAAACTTCCTTTCTGTCTGTCTCTGACAAATGAGTAAATTGAAAGCAGGAGACCAACTGCTATTGTGTTTTGTTCTGATGTTGATCTACAGTCATTACATGGAACTATAGCAGTTCTATCTTTCTTCATGCATTGGATTTAAGATTCATCATAATACAAGAAGCCTTTCACTCTCAGTTCACTGTTTCAATTCCTTGTAACTTAAAATATATTTGTAAAGTCCAAACACACTTCTAAAAATTGTGTAAGGGCTAAGGTGGATGGTACCAGGGAACACTATGAAGTTGTTAGTCACAATGGGAAGACTGCTTCTTTCTATCTCTGCTTTGTTTCTGGCCCAGTGCCTGAAGATGGTCCATAGCAGTTCATGTGTCAGGCACTGTGCATTCCATCCACAACTCTCCTGGAGCTCGGAGAAGACCAAAGTCAAGATAGAATATAGTGTCAATATCAACGTGTGGGCAGTGGCTCTGTCTGGATCATAAAAGGGTTGCCACTAGCTACTTGTTTGTTGAATAGTGACACTGAATAGTTGGAAATTCACAGCATAGTTATTTTTTGATTGGAAAAATCTGATAATTAACTGATAAGTATTATTTATTCTAGTTTATGGGAAGATGCTAAACTAAGATAATGTCTTTTCTCACCTGGAAGTTTCTGTGTGTACTCCAGGTTTACAGATAAGACTGAAAAATTCTGAGATGTATTAGGCTGTATGGAGCCTTTAACAGTTGTTATAAAACCTGTGAATTTATGAATTTATTTTATGAATGAATACCACACGTGAAATTCTAATGTGTAAGGTGTAAGCTGCATATTTTACCCTTTCCACATGTGTTAGATGCGATACAACTCGCTCTGCGTATTAAATGACTGGCTTCAGAAGGCTTTCTTTTGAGAAAAACATATGGAGTCATTTATGTGAGATATTAAAATATCTTTCTGACATTTAAATATAGAATATACTTCTAATTGTTGACCTCCATCTCATCCTGAATTTTTGTCTTCCTACCAAAATAAATGAAGTGTCATGATGTAGATAGATGTGTCTACTTTGTAAAGTCTGTAAGAACTGATCTATTAAGCAAAAGGAGAAGTTCACATCTACGAGAGAGACTTTGTGTAGAGTTTTAAATGTGTGGGTGGTCTGTTTTCCTTCTTGGAGTTTTCCAAGGTTGGCAAAGTACCTGAATATTTTATTGCAAAGGAAGGTTTTCTGATGTTTTCTTTTGCTGTACGTGGGCAGTGCTTGCCCTTGTACTTGGAGATGGGGGGAGAGTTAGTGTGAGTTTTGTTTGGGGGCAAGAAAGCCCTGCTAAAGAAACTTGCAAATAGGTTTTGTGCAAAATTGGTGTGATCAGATTGTATAGCCCTGCAGTGGCTGCGTCATCTCCTGTTCCTCCTCCTGTGTTAGGTGATTGGTAACATGGCAGATGGGCAGTTTGAAAAGTAACACCTGCTGTTTAAAAACTTTCTAAAACGCCTTAAGTACATTGTTTCTGCTTTCTTACAGTGTTTGTTTCTGTCCTAACAACAGAAAGTTTTCCAGATGCTGGTTTAAAGTATTCATAGGGTCTGTTTGGTATTGCTGAAGCTGAGCTGTGATTCTGTTTGGTGAAGCGCTCCTGCTCACAGTTCTAAGCAGATGGTTGGATTGATTTACAATTTCTTCACTGTTGCAGTGAATGTTGTTAGCAACTTGACTTGAGCAATTCTGAAAAAAGTGAGAGCTTACAAGAGCAATCACTATTCCTAACACCATCCTAATAATGGATGGATAAGAAGGTGAATATGAATGTCTGGCAAGTTTTTTTTGGAAGATAAGGAATTCAGAAAGCATTTCTTTTTATCTTCCCTCCTTCTTTCCTTCCTTCCTTCTCTCCTTACCTCCCTCCCTCCTTCCTTCCTTCCTTTTTCCCAGAAGTGGTGGCAGTGGGACCTGTTTGTCAGTGGGATGAATGACACTTGATTTAGCATCTGGAAATCCAGCCCCTGTTTACCATGAGTTTCAGTGAAAAAAGAATTCCCCTTCAGTTTTATATTAGATTGGCTTGTTTTCAGGGCTAGCTGAATGTCTCCTGTGAATCTTCATTGGGTTGTGCCCTGACCACCTTCTGATCACCTGACCAGGCTACATCTTAGCTCCGGTGAGTGCAATAGTCACTGCAGAGGGGGAAAAAAATAACAACACAGACCACAGTACTGGATTTAGTTTGTCCTTGATGCAGTCTGCCTACAGTAGTATATTTTATTTTTCTGGAATGAAGCATACATGTGAGTGGAGAATGACTTGAAAGTAGCCCTGAGGAGAAGGATTTGGGGGTGTGGTTGATGAAAGACTCAACCCGAGCCAGCAACATGCACTTGCAGCCCAGAAGGCCAACTGTAACCTGGGTTTCATCAAGGGAGGTATGACCAGCAGATTAAGAGAGGTGATTCTGCCCTTCTACTCTGGAGCACTGCATCCAGTTCTGGGGCCTCCAATACAAGAGGGACATGGAAATGTTGGAGCAGATCAAAAGGAGGGCCACAAAGATGATCAGAGAGCTGAAGCACCTCCCCTGTGGGGACAGGCTGAGAGAGTTGGGGCTCTTCAGCCTGGAGAAGAAAAGGCTGCAGGGGACCTTATAGTGACCTACAGGAAATCTGGGGGTGAATTTCTTTTGAGGGCGGGTTGAATTCCCACAGAATGAGGGGAAATGAGTTTAACCTGGAAGAGGGTAGATTTAGGCTAGATATTAGGAAGAAATTCTGTACTCCGAGGGTGGTGAGACACCGGAACAGGTTGCCCAGAGAGGCTGTGGATGCCCCATCCCTGGGAGCATTCAAGGCCATGCTGGATTTGGCTTTGAGCAACCTGATCTAGGGGCAGGTGTCTCTGCCTATAACAGGGGGGTTGGAACTAGATGACCTTAAAGGTTCCTTCCAACCCAAACTGTTCTATGATTCTGTGATATCTTTATCACGACCGTAGTCTGCAATTCCAGATTTGATAGTGGCTAATGGGAGCAGCTCTTATGGTCTTAATGTATAACTTTTAATGAAAGGAAATGATGAAAAGCAATTGAGCTGTAGTGTTTATCAACAATTTGTCCATAAATACAGCCTATGCTTCCAAATCCTTCCACCTCATATCACATTGTGCTTCTCATGCCGAAACTTGAAAGGGTTCCCTAGCTATATTCATGACATAGACAAGTTAGCGTTCAACATTATTATATGTAGCATTGCTCTTATTTGCAGGAATTAATTTCCAGTAGGTAAAGAGAGCACAGTGAAGATACTGTTGTCGTTGTAATGATGTTTAAAGTGTTTGAACATAATTCATTTTCTCCATTCCTCCCTCTTCATGTGCAGGGATAAGGCTTTAAAGAACAGTGTGTGCCTGAGAATTGAAACTTATGTCAAACAAGTTAAGACCTCCTTGTTTGAAACAGTGTTTGTTTTTGTTTTAGAAGTGTTACTTTTCTGTAATTAGGTGTGTTTCTTTCAAGTGGTGTATTTAGAACAGAGAGTGGAGGGACTTTGTGTGTAGTTGGTTACCTTTGCTGGTTTTTTTGTTCCTCTGGAATTGATTACTGCTTGTACATATGAAGCCAGCAGAAAGCTTTCTTGAGATGAGTGTGCTCATTGCAGTTGCTCATGAAGTAGGTCAAAGGGGGTTGGAGATATACAAAAAGATGAGAGGCATATGTTGGGCTTTTCATAGTTGGGTGATTAAGTAATGGTGTTACAATAGCAACAAAAGAGGAAATAAACGGTGCCGCATGCTAGAATCTGCAGGCTGTGGGATTTCATGCATAAGCTCTTGTTGTGGATTAGAATAATTTGCCCTAAAACATAGGGGTTGCGTAATAATAAAAGATACTATGTCAGTTAAATGCCTCCTAGGAAGAAAAAAATTGAATCCTTTATTTAGGTAGTACTTATTTTAATAACAGTGCTGTCCGACTTTTTTATTCGGAGAATGTGGGAAGGGCTGTTGGATTGGCTGCTGTAGGAGAGAGCTCACACAGATGCAGGAGGAGATGCAAGAAGATCGAGTAGTGCAGAACGTGATGCAGCCACAGATCCTCTCAGGAGGTGTGAACATGCCTTCCTGTCTTACACCTAGGGCTATAGGGTATGTTTTGTAGTGGGAGGCTTTCTCAGAGAGAGTGAGATGCTGTCCTGTGGGAGGGAGCTGCTTTAGAAGAGCTCTGCATCTTCTTAGTCTCTTGACTTCTTAGTGGACGTATATCTCAATATGTCTGCCTATGCGCTCTACTCTACTTAAAGAAGTAGATTTGCTCATGGTGACAAGATTATGGTGAGGGCTGGGGCTCTGGATATCTCATGACCACAGCTTCTCCAGAGCTGGCACTTGGGAGTATTTGATTATTTTTAACAATAGGAAATGGCTGGGAGTAGTTATAAAACAGACACTTTCTTTTTGCAAAGATGGAAAAGGAGATGGTAGATATTAATGTTAGGGTTAGAGAAGAAAAAGAAACCTTCACAGTTGTCCCAAATCAGTACATTCCTTCTCGTATGAGCAGAAAGAAGAGGGGGAAAATGATCGTTTGAAGTTGTGAAAGAAATGACCTTTTGAACTTTTATTTTTCCTTTTTTTAAATTAAAATGTCTTGGAAGGAAAAATGAATGATGTTGTTGCAAGTGAAGACAAGCTGAGTCTTTTGATGTTTTTCACCATGTCTGTCTCAAGTTTCTTGTCTGGAAACTCCTGAGAGTTTTCTGCAGCACTTGAGCTCTTGCTGCCTTCAGGGCTGAAGGACCTGTGGGTGCTGCCAGCGTTGGCATGGGCAGATAAATGCTGCAGCATGAGAGCTGGATATGTTTGTCACTCTGGACTCTGATCCTACAGGAAAGGGGTGAAATCCAATGTTCCCTACTGAGTGTTTCTGTCAGCTAGAGGCCATGTGTTTATGCATGAATTATACTTTTGCCATGTTCAGGGGGAAGTATTGTGACCATTCTCGTTTGGAGAGATGAAAATAAATTGCACTTCTACCAAAGGACTGATGAAACTAAGTATTAGAGGAGGAGAGCTAAATTTGGTTATTTTACTAGTTAACAGTTTCAACTGGAAAAAAAAAAAAAGTGGGGAAGAAAAAAAAATAGCTGAGTGATGAGTTTGTGAGGGCATTATCTCTTATTAGCTCTGGAGATGTGCTCAATATTCCTCTGTGGTCCTGTTTTATTTGCTCTTCAGCTTGTAGATAACCCCCTACTGTTATTCACAGGATCAGTATGGTACGACACTGAACAGTATTTCATAGCTTGCTCTCATGAAGCGTCTACATATGTGAGATTTATTCTGATCTATCTCAACTTGAAGAACTGCCAGTGGTAAATAAGCACTTTCAGGTAGTCTTTAATTCCTATTATTTGCATATTTTATAAGAGAAGACTTAATTTTTGCATATATCAAGTGCTGCTTTCTGAAAACCTCCAGCATGAGACGAATGTATGGAAAATGCTGGTCAAAGTGGCCTAAGATTTTTTATTTTCTAAGCGACTGGAAACTAGACCTTGCAATGACAGGTGAATGCCAAGCTGGGTAATCAACACGGGAACTCTATGTCTGCAGCAGCTACTGCTGTGGGGCTGGAGGAACAAGCTGAGGGCCGTGACTGCCTCCTATGTTGTTTCGCTCTTGAATGCACAAGGCCTCATCTGCAGTGCTGTGACACCATGATGAGCACAGAGCTGTCTATGCCATTGTGAAGCATTCCAGTAGGGGCACGTGTTCCCCGTGGACAGAGCCAGGGCAATGTGTTTGTGTTTCTGAACAATGCGGTGGCACCAGCGCTGTGGCACACCCTGCTGCATTCTGCCTCCGGATAGCATGCTAGTCCATGTGCTAGCCCCATCCGTGTGGTGCACTGTTTGTTTCCAGGTGCAGTTCTGCCGTGTCACACATCACCCTCTGTGTGGAGGTGTCCACAGCTGCATGCTTTTGTTGTTGTCATCAGTGCACATTTTGGTGAAATTTAGAAATGAAAGCAATTGAGTGATTTTTTGCTTTTTGTCAGCTTTATGGCCAGTTCTAATGAATTTTGTCATTTATTATGAGAGGAACTTGTCAACATGAGGGTGGTTCAACAAATGCAGCAAAGAAATGCTATTTTGAAGAAAGGACTTCTAATGGAAAAGGAATGCAGACCTTTGGAAAGAAATGTTTTTCTTGTTTCTGGTTCTAGCAGAATTTCATGATTTAAAGTTGTGCCAACAGATCAGCAAGAAAAGAACTTGTGGTGCTCGCAAAGGCATATGTTAATGTTTGGAGAGATCTTGATTTGAAATTGTTAATTCAGATTTGCTTGATTTGTTTTTAAGAATAATCCAAAATAGGAAATCTGTAGTAGTTATAATACAAAGGGGGAACAAAAAGACCTGAGAAGCTTCTTAAAGTTCTCTGGGCATTGTCTTTGTTGTGTGTTTTGAGAGGGTAGGTGCTGAGCATTTCTATTTCTGTTCTATATTCTATTTCTACTTTTTTTACTGTATTTTAAAAGTTAAGGTGAGGCGAAGGCAAGGAAGTGTCTACGTACATCTGTCTAAGTCGCTGTGGTAGCTTAGGAAATTGCTTCTACTCATGACCAAAAGAGAAGAAAGAAGTCTACATAAAAATCAAAAGGTAATATACGTATATATATATCTCAACATTTTTTGAATTTAAACGTTTTGTTGTTTTTAGAAATGTTTCCTCTGTAAGAATGGAAGACTTTTCAAAGACTTCAGAGAGAAATTCTTCAGGAAAATATTTATATACATATGGAGGAGAAAGACATTACTGGTCCTCCTATAACAGGAATGCAAAACATGATGTTTGCATGATGACCAAAGATGATAATGGGTTTTGTTGGCAGTCTCATTTTGACTTCTGCCTGCTGCTGTAGACTTTTTTTTTTCCTCAATGTAGATGTGCTGTTTCACTTCAGAAATATTTAACAGCAGTGGCTAGCGTGAGATAGCAGTTGATGAAGTAGCAGCTGTAAATCATACTACTATTAACTTGCCAGAGATTTGATGCTGGTGCCTCATTAGGATCAGCTGGAACCTGCTGTATTTTTTAGTAGAATATTTGATGTGAAATAGTCTCTAACAAACTGGAAATTAGTTGCGGTCCATAGGCCTAAGAGAGAATTTTTAAAGACTAATCTTGAAAATGGATTGGACAAGTAATAGCTGTAAACTCTGTTTAGTGAGCAGCACTATTCAGTTTGGCTTTGCTAATCCATTAGTTTTGCTGGTCATTTAAGGAGTAAGATTTGGTTTGGTTTGTTAAAATCTGAGACATTCTTTCAGTCTTGCAAAGATACACTGACATTTT
Organism: Tympanuchus pallidicinctus; assembly: GCF_026119805.1. Taxonomy (NCBI): domain Eukaryota; kingdom Metazoa; phylum Chordata; class Aves; order Galliformes; family Phasianidae; genus Tympanuchus; species Tympanuchus pallidicinctus. The sequence goes on along the minus strand of NW_026294618.1, from coordinate 62,275,906 downwards.
GTGTATTTCAATCTATTTTTATTTTATCCAAGCAGTAGTAGCTATATCAGTAGTAGTATGTTTATGCTACCCAGATTTATAACCCCCAATACTTACATAAAATTACCCAATTGTGTAGGTCAGTATTCAACTTTAAGCTTGTTGTATGTATAATTTTCTTTCTCCGATGTATCAACAGATACTTCTGGCTGAGGCTATGATAAAAAGGAATAATTTGCTCCCAATGTGTGTAACCAAAAAGTTAGGAGACTTTTATCTCTTTGGCATAATATCACTTTCAGTAATCACATATTTTAGAAGGAAAATAACCCACAACAAATTGGAGAGAGTACTAGGAAAAAAAAAACATGCTAAATTGATTTGAGGTGTGGAAAAAAATACCTTGCAACATGAAACCTAGAACTCAATAAGTATTGGTTAGCATAAAGAAGATGGACATAACTTGATTATAATGGTCAAATACCTTTGCCAGGAGAAAATATCAAGGAAATTGAATGCCTGAGAAAGTTGTAACAGGAAGCAATAGCTGGAAGCTGAAATCAGATAAATTTGTACTGAAAATAAAAATAATAATTGTGTAAGTTAGAGAAATTTGGGGATATCCCTTAGAGATTTACAGAGAATCTGTCTGCAACAAGGTCAATGTCATCAGCAAGTTCTGTGAAAGTTACATTGTGAGAAATGTTCTCTCTGTCCTATGCTGCTTGTGTAGAAGCTATGGAGAAACTGCATTTTTTAAGTAAGGGAGGAGCAAATGTTCTGGGAGGTTATCAAAAATGTAGGACAAAAACATTTCTTGTGGCAGGGACTCAGATCTGTTCATGAAAAAAGAAAAAAAAAAAAGAGGAAATGTTCTGCTGATTTCTTTGGCAAATGCTAGGGTTGAAATACTCAGCACTTCAAAAATAAGCTTTTTTTTTTTTTTTTTTTTTTTTTTTTTTTAACAACCTCATCCCATCACTTAAATTTTGAAATAAAACTGGTTGTGACGGTCTTTGCAACCAGTGGGTTTGGGCTGCTTTGGTTCTGTCTTCAGTGGGGCAGGTCCCCCCGCAGGCAGGCAGGCTCTTGAAGTACTCTGTAAATACTCCACTGCCAGGGAGAGAGAGCTGGGCAGCGACTGAGAAGTGGCCAGAGAGGCTGTGGATGCCTCATCCCTGGAGGTGGTTAAGGCCAGATTGAATGGGGCTCTGGGCAATCTGATCTGGTACTTGATCCAGTGTCTGGCAACCCTGCCTGTGGCAGGACGTTGGAACTTGATGGTCTTTGAGGTCCATTCCAACCGAAGCCATTCTATGATTCTGTGAAATTCTCTAACTGTTGTACAGGGCCACGAATGATTTCTTCTGACATATGGAAGAGGAGAGAAGGGAAATTCTTTTCTCCTTCAGGAAGGAATCTGATCTTTATGCAGGTTTTTTTTTGTTTTTTCTGTGTGCACTCATTTTACATACTTTGCCCAAGGGTTAAACATTTTGTGCTTGAGCTGGATATTTGTTCCTTTGCAAAATACAAGTGCTGCAGTGCTTGGTATTATTAAACAAGTGTGGATAATAGCTTACTCATGACACAGCCATGAATAAGTAGACTGTGTGCAAGCCAAAGACAGAGGAGTGCTTCCTGGGCTCTAGCAAACGTTCAGTCACCAGCAGACCTATGAAGTTTTAGTGAAAGTGAGTTCCCCATAAACTGTCCAAACACAGCGTGAGAATTTTCGTTTCGCTAGGCAAATATCTTCAACAAGAATGGTTTTTTGTTGTTGTTTTTTTTTTTTTTTCCCCCCCACATGATCTGCCTTCAAGTTCATTATCCTTTTTAACAGCAAAGGAGAAGGAAATGTTGCAGGCAGAATATGACTTGAGAGGGTGCCTGGATGAAGGATGCTTCACTGAGGCACAGTCCAACAGAGCCGTTGCATTTTGCAGGTATCAGCAGAAAAAAGAATCAAGCTGGGAGGTGGCAGTGAGAGCCAGGGAGGCTGGCAGAGGTGCTGTGGAGCACAGCCAGCAGCCAGGGCTGTCTTTGGGTCTGCCAGTGAGCCAGATCTTGCGCAGATGGCAGGAGGGCAGCAGACCCAACTGAGAAGCAGAGCCAAGGATCAGTTAAACTATCGTATCTACTCCTGGGAAATTTTTAGATGTGCCAGGAGAAGGCTTTGATGCTTGTGCTCTTCTTGGAGCTCTGTACTGGTCTTTTCATAGAGCACAGCAAGAGGTTAGCATCAGATTAAATTTGGAGTCTGACCTCCTTGGTGGCTGAAATTGGAAATCAAAAATGAAAGTGTGTGAATTTTTGTAGCTTAGGAGCAGTTGTCCAGTTTGTATACCTCCTTGTAACATTTCAGTGTTCCAAAAATTTTTTAAAAGGTGCCAAATATCAATGTCACTGCCATGTTTCTGTGTTGGTCTTGCAAAGCCTGGATTCCATTCACATGGATGGCAGTCAGTTTTCTCCTGTAACAATAGACAAGCCTTTTGTACTAGAGCGAGGTTATCTTTGAGGTTCATTCCAACCCAAGCCATTCTGTGATTCTACTACTAATCTTAAAGGACTCAAACTGTTGAGTGATAATTCTTTTCTTAGTATAAAATTGCAGAAAAAGCAGATTAGCCCTCTGTAATATGAGGATAATTCCATCTGCTCTTCCTCAGTGTTACAGTTGGTCCCAGGCTGTTACACATCAGAAGTAACGTACACACACTTAGCATTATCTGCGTGTGCTGCAAGCTCTAAAATAAACCAGGAAAATGCTTTTGCCTGGGATTACCACCAGAATGTCACTAAGCAAGCTAATTTTATACAGAGTGGTTTTAGAAAAACAAACATTCTTATGTGTATGCTGTTTAGTCAGGTGTGGTAGGTAACAATTTGGAAAGAAGTACTTTTATTATTTGAAACTCTGTGACCTGAGGTGTGGAAGCTATTTTATAAATTTAGATATGTCAGTTGCATCTCATAGAGACTTTTCCAAAACAAATGCTAGAGTGTGTCTTCCCCAGTTTTATGTGAAGTCAATTGTGTTCTGTAGAACAAGGTTTGAAACTCTGATTTCAGTGTGCATGCTGAACTTACAGAAAGCATGAAGTTTCTCAAATTTAAAATCTCTTTGTTCTGAAACTAATATTTGCTACTTTGGAGAAACAAAAGAATGCCTTAAAATTAGGGTTGGGCTTACCATGGCTAACCATTGTTATATTGTTTTGTGGTTTAAGTACTTTGTTGTGGATTTCATGCCATATTTACAACTTCACAGAGGATTCACAGGTCACAAGATGCACATCCCTGCCCTTGTAATAACACTGTCTATTATTCCTAATCTAACAGGCTGACCATCTTATTTATCAAAGGAAAATTATAAATCTGGAGGAGAGAGGCATAAATGCCTACACTTAAATATGGCATATTACAAACAGGGCTGGCTTCAGTTACTTTTATTGGACAGTGTAGAAACAACAAAAGAAGCTAATGGGCTCAAGCTGTTCAGAGGAAAATATTCACATAGACAGTGCTGGAAGGCTCATTGCTCTTACTCTTGCTGAATTCTGAACTTTTGTCTCAGCTCTTGTTTTTGGACAAATATTTCTTTAAAGGAAGGTGGATCAGTTGTAAACAGAATGCTTGGTACATTTTTGTTAGGCATTAAAAAGGAGAATGAGAAAAGCACGTATTAGTATCTATTTTGAATGGCTTGACTGCATCAGCATCTGGAATCTCCTACAGAAACTGCTTCTATCCATCATGTTTCCATTTTAATGCGTCTTAGCAAGAGTATTCTGTCATCTTCCCATGTGTTGTTTGCAATATTGCTGTGGTCTTTTGTGGGTGTTCTGGGTTTCACACCTTCCCGTGTGTGTTCTTGCAGCTGTGGTGCACCACTCAGCTCCCCAGTGTATTGTAACAGCAATGCACTGTCTCAGGCTTCTTGGATGAGCAGTGATGCTCCGTGCTTGAGGCTGTGACAGGTTTTGGAGGGGAAGTTTGAGTGATCACTCACACCTTGCTAAAGAAAGTGGAGGAAGCCTCTTGCAGGTTGGCTCCGGACTGTAGGTTGCATATGAGACATGCTCCAAATGAAAATTGAGAAGTTAACGCCAGGGCGATGCTTACAGTTAAGTCCAAATTCTCATAAATAACAGCAGAAAGAAGCCACTGAGTATTTTTGTGTTGTTGAATCGGGACTTTCTGTGTATTGATCTCTGCATATTAACTGTGAAATGATATCTGGAAATACTAAGCAAAACATAACTCTTAATTACATACCTGAGTGACCAGTGACCACCTGAGTGGTCATCATATTACCTGCAACAAAATGAACCTTAATCTGTTTTTTTTCTGAAGAACAAAAATAATTATGAGACACCTGGGAACAAATTAGCATGTTAGCTGTATGCTCAAGACTGAGGTTATACAACTGCTTCTGAAATACAGAACATATGAATTAGCAACAGTATGGCTGTGGCACATCTCACTGTGCTGTTTCAGTGTGATCATTTTCCACCTTTCTTTTACAAACATTTTTTGCTATGGAGCTGTAAAAGAGTTGGATTGTGCTTTAACTGTCCTGTGATCTTGTCATTCAACAAAAAAGAGTTCACATGGTTAAATTTTCAGTACTTGAAAAAGCAAAACAAAAATGCAAGCCCCAAAACAAAACTTCTGTTAATTGAATTCAGATGTCTCACTTGGAGAACATCCAATCAAGCACAAAAAATAGGCTACCTTATGGTTCAACAAAAAAGTTGGGTTTTTATTTTAATTTCTTTCATTTCTTTCTATGTAATTATGTTGTTGATATATTTTTTTTCCACATGTACTGAAAACCCTCTGGATAGTACAGTTTCCTGCTTTTGTCTGCGTGTTGTCTTGCTTTCCTTTTTTTTTTTTTTCTTTTTCCACTCAGCTAAAAAAAAACAACAAAACAAAACAACAAAACAGGTGGCGTTTCCAACTGTAATTTCCATGTCTAGCTTGAAAATCTGTTTCAGAATAAATGTTCAACTGCTTTTACAAGTCTTTGTAGATCATAAAATTTTAGAAGGAAAATATTGAAAGTTTTTCACACATTCTGCAGTCTTCAGATTGCAGAAAATAATGTATTTGTAATAATTCAGGTTGAGGGAGTTGGGCTTGTTCAGCTTGGAGAAGAAAAGGCTCCAGGGAAACCTCATTGCAGCCTTACAGCATGGAGGAAGGAAAGCATATAAAATAGGCAGGAGAAAGAAGCATATAAATAGGCAGGAGATCGACTACCCATGTGGATAGTGATAGGACGGGAATGGCTTTAAACTAAAAGAGAGGAGGTTTGGGTTAGATGTTAGGTGGAAATTGTTTGCTCAGAGGGAGATGAGGCACTGGCACATGCTGCTCAGAGAGATTGCGGATGCCCCGTGCCTGAAGGTGTTCAGGGTCAGGTTGGATGGGGCCCAGGGTAGCCCTGCCAGTGGCAGGCAGTTGGAGCTGGGTGGGCTTTGAGATCCCTTCGAGCCCAAGCTATTTGTGAGTCTATGAAATGGTACCACCAATGGCTTGGCAAGGGTGAAGAAGGTCAGTAAAAGTGAGTGCATTTACATGCAGAAAGTTGTAGTACTGCCACGTGGAGCTGCAGGCGTCTGGTAGTTAAAATATTAGTGATGTTTCTTTCACCGTTTTCATGAATAGTGTTCACCCTTTTCAATTAGGTGCTCTGTTGCTAACTGGGAAAGGTCAGTGGGAGCAGGCAGTCTCCTGAATACAAGCAGTCCCTGGGTAGCACAGTGGGGACGTATGTTAAGGAAACATATATTGATAGATTGAAAGCAGCAGTGATGGATGTCAAGGAGTGCAAGTAGAGAGCTGAAAAATAGGTGCAAGAGGGGCAGAGAGGAAATTGATTTCCTTCTGTGTAGTATCAGGGAGGCAGAGTGCCCTCAGCTTTATTGAGTGCCACTGGTTACACATGAGGCAGAAAATGGTGGGGAGGGAGGAGGAAGGGGGCAGGAGCAGCAGGCATGCCTTGGGCGGCTCTGATCAGTCGGAATGTCTGGAGGTGGTCACAGACTGAGTCCTCCTTGTTTTCTGGACACCAGCTGGAAAAAAATCCAGTCAGATTTCTGAAAGCTTTAGATGTGCAAATGAGATCAGCCATGGTTCGGGCAGGATAATGCCTCTGCCTTGTGGGTGGGCAGCAGCTCTCTGCTGGTTCATGGAGTAAATCATAAAACTGAAAAAGCCCTGTTTCGAATTAAGGTAGTGGGACACTTATGGGACAGACAGTGGACAATTTACCTCTTTCTCAGACCTGCCAGCAAGTGAAGTTATGCTCTGTGACTATAGTAGCTAATGTCCCAGTGGATTGCATGCTTTCCAATGATCTCTAATTGCATGTGTACCTTGATGTGTCCTAGCAGCATGTATCATAGAACGATTTAGATTGGACAAGACCTATAAGATCATCAAGTCCATCCACCACCTAATCCTATGAAGTCCACCACTAAGTCACATCTACATCTCTTAAATACCTCAGGGGATGGCAACTCCAGAACTTCCCTGGGCAAACCTGTTCCTTGCCTAACCACCCTTTCTGTGAAGAAATTTTTCCTGACATCTAATCTAAACCTTCCTTGATGCAGTGTAAGACTGTTTCCTCATACGCTATCACTTGTCACCTGAGAGAAGAGACCCACATCCACCTACTACTGCCTCCTTTCAGGTAGTTGTAGAGAGCAATGGGGCTTCCCCTGAGCCTCCTTTTCTCCAAACGTCTTCCAAAGTGTCTTCAGTCACTTCTCAGACATCTTATTTTCTAATCATTTCACCAGCTTTATTGCTCTTCTCTGAACGTTTTCCAGCAACTCTGTATCTTTCTTCTAGTGAGAGGCCCAAAAACTGATTGTTATGTTCAAGACGAGGTCTCACCATAGCTGAGTACAGAAGGATGATCACCAACCTGATCCTGCTGGCCATGCTATTTCTGATGCAAGCCAGGATGGCAGATGCCTTCTGGACAACCTGGACACACTACAGGCTCATATTCAACCAGCAAGTAGTCTTGTTCCTCTGAAGAACCTTTCTTACATCAAACATCACTATTGCTGCCTTCATGGCCATGGCAAATTCACCATGGCCATAGGTCTGAGGGTTGGTAGTGTAGAACCACAGTCCTCAGTGTGAGGCAGAAATTCCTGCTGTGTGCCTGTGGGTGTGGAGAACATGGTATTTTCCACAATGGCCTCATAAAAGGATTCCTCATGGCCACACTTGCAAAATGCTCCTGTAGGGCTCTCAGCTGGGCCTGGCTCTGCTCACACAGGAGCTGCCAGTAATGATGGCAGCAGCAACAGACCCTGGAAGGAGAGCATGGTTGCTCAGCTATACTGGGGACATGGATTCCTGCACTGAGTAAGATGGCAGTGCAGACACTAGTAAAACTGTAAAGCTGAGTCAGTCCCTGCTTGAATCAAGTTGCATATTTGCCTTGGATTTCAGCAAGAGACTCAGGAAGCTTAACCGGGTTTCTATAGCAAGTGAAATCTATCTGTAGCACTAGATTGAAGTTATCAGTCATAAATTACTGCATGCTTGGCACCGTGCTTTGGGGCTTTTCTTCATTATTGTTGTGTTAAGGTGGCATTCCTAGCAGCTGAAGTATGTGCAGAAGTCTCATGGTTAAAACATTAACAGGGAATGTAAACATGTGATGGAGTGTAGTGAAGGAGCTGCACAGCATTGTTAATTTGTTTTAACTGGAGAAAAAAATAGTGTATATATACATCACTGATGAGTGTGGGTTATTCAACTATTATTTTTAGTATTCTCTCTATCCATCCTTTTTTTTTTTTTTTTTTTTTTTTTTTTCCTGTAGTTACCATTCAGGTGAGTCATGGAATCAGGAGGAGATTTAGAAGCAGCTAAATCAGCAAAATCAGCATTAGCACAGCTCTGCCACAGTTCAGTATAGGAAGCTATTAGTACACCAGAAATATTACTTCTTTTTTTTTTTCTTTTTTTTTTTAACTTGTTATGCAGAACTGGAGAGATTAAATGAAAGAGTGAATGTGAATTTTTCTAAAAGTGGCAGTAGAAAAAAAAATTAAAGAAGGAATAAAATCTTTTTGCTTCTATTCTTCATATTCTTCATATTCTATATATATATATATATATATACATATACATATATATATATATATATATATTGGAACAGCTTTAATTTCTTAGCCAGAAGTCTCAAAAGTAACCAGCTTATCACAGGCACTACTTCCAAATGGCATGATTTTGACTCAGGATAGAACACAGTGAAGGACTGTTCCCCAGTGAATAATTTTGCACATGCCATGTTGTAGTTCTGGAGCATTTGAAGGTGTGGTTGATGATTCAATTGATGAATCAAATGATTCAATTTAATTTTAACAATGTCCTGGTGTCAGGGCTGGCAGACTTGAAGTGTTTTGTATCAGAACCATTACCACATGTACATTTCCAGTAAGTCTCAGTAGTTTTTATTAAATTTCTATCAAGTTTTTAGAGTTTAGAAGCGGGGACCACATGCTTGCTGCTCTGTCATTAAGTAACGTGGGAGGGGGTGGGGAGGATGGTGGGGCAGCCTGAGCTGGCTCCATGTGCAGCTTGGTTTCATGCTGAGTGGTGGAGATGGCAGAGATGCCACTCAGGCCTCACAGCTGCAGCTGACATCCAGGCTCGCCTCAGGGCAGTGCGCAGGTGGCAGCGCATGGCCACGCACCGGTTGTGTCTCTTTTGGTGCTGAGGGTGCTGCTAGTGGCTGAACATGGGTTTGTATTATTGAGGTCATGCTGGAGTGCAGCACCATAGTTATAAACAGAACACTGATCTTATTATCTGGAAAGAAACGTTATTTACTTCATTTCACCTACACTTTCTATTAGGATTTATGTTCTTAATGGGTGAGATTAATAGCAGTGATCTTAATACTTCTAACACATCATTATGCGGCAACAGCTTTGGCACATGCTAAGGAAGATGTCTATGAAGGATCAGTACTCTGGTTTTGTTTAATGTCTGCATTAATGCTTAGAAAGTGCAGAGTTAACATTTTGATTATATTTGCAGATGATTCTGAAGCAGAGATATTGTGAAAGCTGGTAAGGGCAGAGGTGTGTGTCAGAACAATCTAGAAAAATCAGGTTGACAGTAACAGGTCAGTATTGGAAAAATGTGGAAATGGCGTTTTTGGAAAGAAAAAAAAAAGATCAAAATGCCAAAATAGCACAATGTTCTTAGCACTAACTACCACACTAAAACAAAATTCAAGTCAAAAACAGGTTGTATACTGGATTGCAGTGAAACAAAAAAAGACTATAGTTTCAGTTGCATGAAAAAAGTGTTATGTTAAGGATGATGATATTCTTCCATGTGTAATGGCAGAAATTTCTAATCACTGAAGACATCGAAATGGGGTTTCTGACATTCCTGCACTGCCTTTATGAGTTTCCTGAAAAGTGTGAACTGCCTTCACTTATTTCTGTACTGAAAACAAATTTTGAAACTATAAAACGCCTTTTCCTCTGTAATCGTTTTAGCAGAAACCTTCGCTCCTCCTGGATACTGGTAAGTGGCGTGGAGGACTAAAACTACTTTCCCCTTTGTGATCTTTGAATGAGTAAATTATTCCTAGACTTTAGCTGTTCTATGAGATCACATTTCCCAACCTACTCTAATTACTTCTGATACTGCTGTCCTGTACTAGCTGTGTGAAGCTGTTGTTAGTCCTAGTGATAACATATGGAGCAATTCAAACACAGGAAAGCTATTCAAGTTTCAGTGTTGCTTTTTATGTGGAAGCACTTCTGCACTTCTGGGTCCATACATGATTTGGGAAGCATGCCTTGTCTGTCTGGTAATTTATGTTATTTTTGGAAAATGACACAAAATGTGAAGTGTCATAAATTCCCATCTTACAACAACTCAGGTTTGGGCAAGAAAACCCCTCTTTATTTAAGATGACAAATGATTTTGTACAGCCAAGATGTAGCTTCCAGCAAAAATTGTTTTAAAAGTTCATTTGAGCTCTAATGACCTGAGTATCTGTTTTATAGAACTGATGAACGATTGAGAAAGGGATATAAGGGATCCCTAGGTAAATTGTGGTTTTGTCCTTTTTCTTTCCTCTTTTTTTTTTCTTTTTTTCCCCATGCAGTTAGTGTCTGGAGCACAGTAATCCAGTGATGATCCAGTGATCCATTTATTTGCTTCTCATTCTCGGTCTGCCTTAGTCCCAGCAACAATATTGATGAAAATCAATGTATAGGCTTGGCTGTGTTGATCCTGTAAGTCCAGGGAAACACTGGCAAATTCCATAAACTCCTTAACATCTGTTTGGCTTACTAATATTTGTTTGCCAATGCACCTCACCTGGTTCTTAATGCTTTGCCCCACATTTGAGACTCATCAGTACTGTCCTTACTTTTCCTTCATTCCTGCAGTAATTTTGAATGTTTTTATGGTATAGAATCATGGAATTTCTCAGGTTTGGAAAAGACTTTAAAGATCGTCATGTCCAACCACAAACCATATAAACCGAGAGTCAGGATTCCCAGCAGTTGTGAAAGCTGTCTTCAGGCACTGTGAATATTAACTTAAAACAAGCAGTCCAGCTGCTTGCTGGTAGCAGTCCCAGGTTCAGCAGTGGTACTAGAAGAGGCCAAAGACCTTACTCAGCCCCTTGAAGTAAGGATGACATTCTGTATGGGCTCTGGCCTTCACCATGTGTCTGTGTGCCTGCAGTGGCCAAGCTGCCCGAGTAACCCAGGAAGCTGCAGTGTAGGACTGAGATTTTGCAATGTCAGTGGTGAGGTGTAATATCCTTGTTTCTGTTTGTTTTTCTTTCTCCCAGGGAATTCATAAGGGATGACTTCTGTTTGTTAATAGCTTTCAGTCGTGGTACTTAAAATTTGACTAAACATTCAGTGAGTGCCATGAGAATACATGGTAAAAATGTATCCTGTTGTTTAACTGGGGTATGAAAGTGGAGGATATCATCAGATCTTTAATTTGAGTGCTGCAAGCAAGCAGAAGAATGTGAAATCTTTTACTGGTGTGGTGGTGGCAGAAGAGGGTATGTTGGGCTGGTTGGCATTACTCCCAGCCTCAGCAGAACTGCAGTAATTTAACATGAGAGGAGGAATCTAGTGTGAAGTGACTGTTCTGTCTGTGGAGATTATAGGCAGAGTAATCTGTGATCTCCTTATGATAACGGTAGCCTACTAAATTAGTGCATTAGGGGGGAGACTGGAGAGAGGTAACAAATCAACACCAAAAAGATTGAGGAGTACAAAGCTGACCTTCCCAGTTCTGCTGTCAAGCTTTAGGCAGAATGCTTTCTGGGCTATGCAGGATTTTTGGTTTTATTTTCGGTATCTGCATGCCCTGTTTCCTGTGATCCATGTACCAGGCTGTTTGTTTTAAAAAGCCAACAAAAGAAACCCAACTTCCCCACTTTCCACCCAGGGTGCAATGTGGGAGTCCAAGTCTTTTGCTGTAAGATCCCATAGTTTTATACGAGCCTTGTATGGCTGCCTCTGCAAAATCTTATTTGTGTTCACTCACCACATTTTCCAGCTGAAAGCACAGTATTTATGCCTTTTCCTTTATGTTTCCAAGAACTAAAATGGCAGCGTATTCCAGGATTTCTCCAGAGCTGAATGCAGCGTTTGTTTACATCCTAAAGAAACAGTGAAATGTGTAGGTACATAAATCATAGAATCAAACAAATGGATAATGAACTCTTAGTGACATTGGAAGCTTGATGTGCTTTAATTAACTGTGAAGTTGGTGGGCATGCTCATCTGAAGTCTCAGACCTTTGAGCATTGCTGGTGTAACACTTACTGCTTTAGTTGCTCTCATGGCTTTGCTGTAACTACTGTACTGAATAACCCTTCATAGCTGACTTCTCTTAGAAAACATCTCAAACAATGATTCAGATTTTAAGATTCTTAGAGATGTTTGAGGTAACACATTTTTGTCCTCCTATAAGGAAAGATTGCAAAGAGAGGGAAACTGCCTGGAATGGGAGCAGGAGCACTGGGCCCAGCTGAGTCATCTGAAACACTTCACTGCTGATGCCTTGGCTGTGAACACACATTGCTGCTTAAGTAAATACAACGTTCAAGTCTGAAATACAAAAATCAATAATCCCAATACCACAGCATTTTGTTGACACTTCTACCCCCTTTATTTACCTCCAAGAAGTCCCATTTTCAATTACCTAATTTTCATCAGTTTGGCAAGTTTTATTTTCAGTGCCAGAATTTATATTTTAAAAAAAAAAGTAAAAAATGAGTAAAAAAATAATGTACTATTTTTGAGGAGGTGGCTAAGGGAATTACATTCTTTCTTAGTGTTTGACAAAAATAAGTTCTGGAAAGCTCTTGATTAGTAAATAATGTAATACAGTGGAAACTGCTGTGGGAAACAAGAAGAAAACAGTGGAGACCTTTAATATGGCTTGTATGAATTTGCAACAGCTGCTGAGAGGATGTATTTTCACAGCTGTATTTTGTTTGGAGGTAGGGGAGCTGAGGAGCTGACATTCTGGCTGACCATAGCAGGAGAGCTGTTGGTTGTGGACTCATAAGGACATCAAGACCTGGAACACGATGACTTATGGTAGGAAATCTGGAGTGAATTCTTGAGTATCAGAGAGGAAAATAATGTCCCAAAGCCCTGACACGTGTCCTAGTGCCTACAGTTTTGTCAGGCCGAAGGCACTGAAGTATTCAACAGTCTGCTACAACCACTGGCAAAAGGTGTTTCTTTCATAGCAGGACAGCAATCTGAGCCCACCGGCTGCTGCAGTGGGGTAGGGCTGTCAAATGCACTCACGTGAAGTAAAGGCAACATTCATATCAAAGTAATTTTGGTGTTGGCATTATACTGATTTTTAGATGTTACTGGAAATAGAATTCTTTTCCCACGAGAATTCATCTAAATCAGAATTTGATATTATTCAAGCAGTATCTTTTGTCTTTGGATCAGAGGTTTGAACAATCCACAAATTGTTGAACTATCCATAAGTGACTAATTCCAGTATTGCAGGTACCATCCACATATTTATCTGTTTATTCTGATGCCTTTTGCTCTGCAGACCAGTTTTTCTATGTCTGGAGATGCTAACTTTCTTAGTTTTTTAGATAGTTAATTTTCCATCAAGTACATGGCTTCGGAAAATTCTGAGCATCTACCCTCTAAAAATGGGCTCTTTCAAGCTGACTCTTTCAACTCTTTAAAGAAAGGCTGAGGGAACTGGACTTGTTTAGCGTGGAGAAGAGAAGGCTCTGGGGGGACCTCATTGTGGCCTTCCAATTCTTGAAGGGAGCATATGAACAGGAGTGGGAACAGCTGTTTATGAGGATAATGTTTATGAGTAGCTGTTTATGGACAAGGGGGAATGGTATTAAATGGAGACAGGAGAGGTTTAGGTTAGATATTAGGAGGAAGTTTTTCACACCACAGAGGGTGGTGACACACTGGAACAGGTTGCCCAAGGACATTGTGGATGCCCCGTCCAAGGCCAGGCTGGATGTGGCTCTGGGCAGCCTGTCTGGCGGTTGGCAACCATGCACATAGGAGGGGGGTTGAAACCTGATGATCATTATGGTCCTTTTCAACCCAGGCCATTCTACAATTCTGTAGCATATTGTTCTGTTAGCTTTAGAAGTTTAGCATTAAAAGAAAGCAAAACCTTTGAGCAGACAGCACATAAATAAATGGGAAAAGTTTTGACAGAGTTTCTGTGGTACTTCCGTGGACACATTTCCATTATACATCTCCTGAGTAAGGACCCCCGTCATGCTAAATGGAACTCGCTTTGGGGAAGCAAGTTCTGCAATTTGTTGCTGACTGGGGAGTGCAATCATTAAACTTTACAATTACTGTACTTACAGAACCCCTGCTGTAAAGGGATATAAATCCCACAAGATGAAATAAGAAGCCGTAAGAAAATTAATAGGTGAGACAGGGATGATCTTGCCTTTAGGGATATTTTCACTTAAGGAAGAAAAACATAACAGTAAACTGAACTGTAGTTGTAAGTTAATATTTAAACTATCTTATACATGGAAAAACATAGCTCACTAGACTTTGTAATAGAGGAGAAGATACATGATGTGTTTAATATTTACATAAGTAATTCAGACAAGTGTAAAATTTGGAATTTTGTACAGAATAAAGGATAAGGAGTTGTGGCTTTTTCAGATATTTGAATGTTGGTTTCAGTTTGCTGCAATTTCTTTGCTGTATATCTCAACCAGGCTCAATGGGAATTAGCTGTCCTAATGACAGTGCACCTCCTAATAGTAAAATACAGTAATACATCTAAGTTATATTGTCCAGAAGTAAATGATACCTTTGCGTGTTTTAAAAAAATTGAAATAATTTCAGTATTGGTTAGGAGTCTCCCAGTCATTCGTGCAAAGCAAATAGATTGCTGGTGATACATAGCTATACATAAATACAGTGAAAAGCTTTTCTTAATGAATGTGTACACTGAAAAGCTGGATTTAGGTCATGGCTACTGTATGGTGATAGTCTGCGTAGCATAGATGTTTTTTGTGTATTTTGGGATGTCTCTTATAAGTAGCATTGGTCTGCAGGAGGGCTGGTGAGTGGCAGTTAGAGATCTACTAAACTACTATGTCTTAGTTGTGACATCCTGATGTGGTTCTTCAAGCTAAATAAAACACAGGAAATCGATATAAAAAGAAAGAGCATGCCTCGATAATTGTTACCAGTAGTGAATGTTTGCATCTCAGAGTTCATAAGTGTGGTCAAAGCAACCAAGAGCGGCCCTAAGTAAGCAGTGATCCGAGTGAGCCAAAATGCATTTCAGACCTTCTTGATGTCTTCACTAAGCTGAATTCCTCACCAGTAGGAGCAGGTGTTTAGTGTTGTACATAAAAGTGTAAATATTTCTTGGTCAGGTGCAACAGTACAAGAGAAATGATGCCATTTTGAGAAATTCTGCTGAGGTCAATGAAACTTGCAGTACTTGTTAAAAAAAAAAGTATGTCAGCAATGACAAGCTCTATATTAACAATTTTCAAGAGATTATTTTTGTTATTGGAGAGCTTAAGGCTACAGAAATTAATCAGCACATCTAAACTCAGTTCATGTGCTCACTGTTTTCCAAATATTTTCACACAAACTTTTGGAACTTGAAAGCATACTAGCTGCTTAATAACTGAGGGCAAATTTCTTTGTTCACATTAGTATGTATCTGCTTTATGAGGGTTACATTGCCTACTTCACAGATAAGCCTGGTGTTGATCTTAGACTTCAGTAATAAAGGCAGCGTTCGATTTCAAAGAGCAAAACTTTTTATAACGGTTCATTGAGTTATTTAGGCATCTTACAGAGTATTTACACAACAGTCTAGCAAATGATGCACTAGTAAAAAAATGAGTACATATCTTGTTTAAGATCACGAGAAATAAGGCAGGAAGAGGAAGATACATGTTTTTTAAATCACTGTGTTTGTGCTGGACACTTAACAAAGAAAGTTTTTTTGTCATTACAATGCATCTGCTTGAGTCAGGTAGGAAGGAGTTAAAATATCTTCATGAACTGATGCCAGTAGCTGGATAGTGTGAAAATTGAGCAGTTTGGCCAAAGAATTTATGGTAATGGAAAATATTTATATTAAATCATATTGAAGTCTAGAAAACCATCTGACATTTCATTATTTTTTGTAGTAGAGATTAACAAAACTTTATGTTAATGTGTCAGAAGTAGTTCATGTACAGTATGTTCCTTATGTTTCTTATCTGGCCTACTTACACATTCTGTATTGGATTTGTAAGCTCCTAACAGACCTTGGTAAGAAGAGCTACTTCAATGCTTAGTGCTTATTAAGCCTTTCAAGAACAGCAAACTAATAATAGTTAAACAACTTGTAATTTTTTTTTTATTTTTAATTTTATCTTCAGAAAAGTTAGCAACACAAAGATAGGCTCTTCTTACACAGAGTGCTTTTGCTTTTGCTTTCCAAGGAGTATATAAGTTTAAGAAAGAGTTTTGCAATGATCCTGTCTTGGCATATAAAATTGGTAGAGGGGAAGAAAAGGAGACAGGCTTGAACAAGAAAAAAATCCAAATGCCTCTTTTCCTGTTTTCAGTAGAACTTTTAAGATAAGATAGAAATGGAACCTGTGCTGTAGAGAAAACATAGGGATGTACATTTTGATCTTGCATGCCTCCCTTGTGTAGAGGGGTCCATTATCCTAAATGTAGCTGCCTTTGTGAAGAAGTGTGACAAGATCATAACAATCTCATGAGCGATGTTGTGAAAAGCATATGCAAAAAATAATTCATCTACTTTTACCATGATAAAAATGTGAGTAGTTCTTCAGAACTTTCTGTGATCAACTGTCTGTGAAGTGTGTTCATTTTTTCTCTGCTGTGAAGGTGTGGCTGGGGTCAGACCACAGACCCGAGCAGCTTCTCGGAGATGTGCCTCCTGGGAGAGGAACTTCCAACCAAATGCCCAACAAACAATCTGTTCTGGACAGCATTTGCAGAATAGTGCGTATTAATAATAACAGTAATAAAAGTCTTGTTTGGATAACTGGTGACTTGCCAAATGGATGTTTTCTAAAATTCATTGACTCGCTCATTTTCAAGATTGCCTACGCAGGAAGAATAGAGAGAGGCATATGAGCGTATCTGAAAATATCTGCATAGATGCAATGAACAGGAATAACACTTGCAAGTTAGCCTGAGTTAACTAAGCATATAAAATCCTTGTCTCTGGAAAAACATATGCAAAAGACCAGTGCTGCTTTCTGGTGCTGATGTACTAGAAAACTCTTGAGAATGGTATCATCTGAAAAGGTATCTGGTTGACACAGATTCCCTTGAGCTTGCAGTCTGAATGGCAGAGTGCAGTGAGAATGAGAGGCCTTGCACCTGACAGTCTTCACTGAAGCTTTATCATTATGTCCAATGTCTGGCCATTGTACCCATCTTTAAATTGTCATCACTTTGGTAGGTAGTCTTTAAAAAGATTTATCTGTGGAATTGCAGTACTTCAGATGTGCGTTTGGGAATTCACTCAATCTGATGTCCTATTCTCTAGTGTAGGGCAACATTAAGAGGGGAAGTGTCATGATTCTGTCAGCGTCTTCTGCCCAATAAAGTTTCTTTGTGTCATGCATTCTACAGGGCAGTAGCAAAAGGAGATTTTATCTGATGGGGACAAATGGTCTTCACATATCCTCATATGCGTCTCTCTCTGGAAGAAGAGGAAATAGGCTAATGCTAAGCCTTAAAAAATGTCTTGATAGAAAGACACTTTGCCAAGCTAGTGAAGCTATTACTGTACATCCAGCTGGAATGGAAAGATGTTTTTGAAAACTTTTCACAGGGTACTCAAATCCAAAGGAAGCAAATTGGTATTCACTTCCCATCGTGTCTCCCTGCGCTCTTTTCTGCTGTTTCGCCTTTGTTTCCCATTCTGCTTTTTTGAAGATGTTGCTGAGTTGGAATTTTTACATTTCTATTTACTGAATTCTCTAGCGTGTTCTCAGACCATTTCATTGAGCAATTGGTCTTTTTTGACTCTGTCTGTGCCAAAGGTTCTGCAGGTGTCAAATCTCTTCATTTGGTATTGCTATCAAACTTAATACTGTTGCTTTCTAATGCATTTTTCAAGTAATGAATGAAAGTACTGAACGAAAGGACCCAGAACAATACCCCAGGGGAAGCTTGCTTGATTAAAAAAAAAAAAAAAAAAAAAAAAAAGAAGGAAGAAGAAAATAAGACTAGAATGGGAGCTGATTTAATTTGTTTGATCTGAAGCAGCATAGTGACACTCGTGCCATTCCTGGCAGCATCTTGCTTATCTGCTCCTAACAATCCTCAGTGATGGCCAGTCCCATTCTCAAAACACACCACAGCAGTTTTCTGTGCTCTGCCCTTTCAGTTTAAATGTTAAGTTCTGTTGATTTTTTTCAGCATGTTGTCTTTCCAGCAGATTTTTGCTCGTTCCTTTTCTGCGAATTCTCAGATAGCAGTTAGTGCAGATTGCCACAGTTTCCTAAGCACACAACCTGAATTTCTTTAAGCTCAGCTCACTTCAAAACATCATGCTTCAGTCTGCTCTCTAACTTGACATTTTCTATGCTGTGTGAATCCTTTTGGTACTCAACTAAGGCAATTTGACACAACTACCAGTGTTACCTGCGTCTTAGCAGGTTAGGAAATAAAGTCAGGACCTTTATTTCTGCCTGTGTGGTTTGAATAGGTGGCAATTCAGCTGTCAGTCTGCTGGCTCTTCTCAGCTTGCCCTTTAAACTTTGAACAGCTCATTTTGCAGTCACCTAGCTTTAAATGTTGCTTGACTACACATCTTGAAGAGACAGCGTGTCAAAGGGACTCCCCAGAAGAGGCCAGGGAGCATGGACTTGTATTTATTTATAGAATTGAGTCTGCCTTTTTGTTGTGGTGAATCTTACTAAGGAAATTAAGAAGTTAATACAAGTCATTGCAAAATATCTGGCGTACTTTGTGATGAGAGGTAGGATAAAAAACTTCTTTGAAAAGAAAAACCCCTTATTTTAATCAGCACTCGCTTGCTGTGTGATATCAGCAAGCAGAATTTGAGAACCAGGTGAAAAACAGAGGGAAGATGAAGAATAGATTAATGCAGCTTTGAAGTGCATTTAGCTAAGAGCTACCTGGCAGTGGGGATAAACAGCAGCCTTTGTTCTCCTAGAGAAATGTATTCAAGTAAAATTGAAATAGTTTGTCTTAATAGCACCTCATGGGTTTTTTTGGTTTTTTTTTTGGTCGTTAGGTTTTCTCTGCACTGTCTCAATAAAGAGGGCTGTTCTTCAAGTGCGGGAAAATACCTGTTATGGTTGTTTTTCTTACTCAATTTCATTTTCTTTCTTCTTTCTACCCTCAGTAGTAGTAAAGCAGTTTATTGACAAAACAAACAGTAAAATGAAACACAGGTCTATACATTCACTGAGGAAAGATTTGTTAACTTTCTGTAGCAGGCAGGCTGGAACAAATCTTAACCACTCAGTGCAGGGTGGTTTTGCTTTCTGGAGTCTCCCCTCTCTACAGGAGGAAGGCTGTGCTCATCGTCTGCTGTCCCCTGTTCTGCCTGCATTCCTGCAGGGTCTCCCAGAAAATCTAAACACAAAATACACAGCTGCTTGTCATCTATATAGGAAGAATGTATCTTATTGTTGCTCGGAATGGAAAAATGTTGCACTTCTTGACTTCAGATTGCCTGGTTCTGTAGGAGTTTGTAAGATGGAAGAACTATTTCCTTATTTGTGAGCAGTTTTAGCCAAGAGCTTTCATTATCAAATATTCAGATTCCATTTCATCTGGCCAGCATTTCTAAATGTTTATTAAAATGTATCTTTCGTCTTGTACAATTATAGGCTGGGAAGTTTGTCAGTAGATGGTAGGAGCAAAGCAAGAAGCATTAGGAATATTGCAGATAAACCAAAGCCTGTGAAATTTCCGCCATAGTACTTGTTGTAGTTCACACTGTTATAATAAATGCGGTCATATCAGAACTTCAGTTTGTTATTCAAAGTAAACCACAGAAAGTTTTGAATTTCTTCTTTTATTTGTTGTAGCTATATATTCAGTGTGTTTGAATATAACAAGCACAAATAATGTGAACATTTTCCCTAAGAAAATGAATCTATGAGATTCCTAAGAAATGGATTTCTAAAACAAGTTGACTGTAGTCTGATTACATTAAAAGAGATGCTTATAAACAGTAGCAGATTTGGAAAAATTGGTAAGTATAAAGAAAAACAGTATTTATATACATACATATAATTATTGTATTTCCTTCAGAATCTTTCTCTGATGTATATTCTGCATTGTTTTAGAACCTACGCTTATTTAAACCTTTCATGCCCATGTAATAGCAGTATTTTTACATACATTACGTATTGTGGGATTTGGACTATGTTTTCACAAACTGTTCATGGCTGTTCCAGTTTCTCTCCTCTTTGTATTAGAGAGAATATTACTTGTAAGTAAACAAATCTGGACTGTATCTTAATGAAGTTTCCTATGTTAAGTGACTGGAAAGTAACACCTAATAGGTATTTTGGTCATCTTTCAGATTCTGAGTTTCATTGCATTAATACGTAGCTTTAGGGTTATTTGGGGAGCTATTTATGATGTAAAAAATAGAAATAACTAAGTTATTTTGAAAAGCAAGGAAGAAAGCAGAAAAATCCATTTCACAATGTTTTTTATAAAAATAATACTTGCTCTATGTTTTTTCAACTTCAAATGAAAATTTTTCCAGTGTGTTAGTCTTAAACTGAGGAAACCACTTGTAGGTGCAGGTGCTTTTGTGTATGATGGAAGAAAATGCAGTAAATCATTCTGTATTCCAGTGCAGACTGGTCAGTAGGGTTTTACTGTGTTAATCTTCTCTGCACACCTGTGAAAAAATGTTCTCACTTTAAACTGTTACAGCTCTGCTGACCTCAGCAGAAGAGTTTTCCTTTTGCATTAGATTTGAGCTGGGCAACATCACTCTGCTAAACTGATAGTTGTAGTCCATGTCCCCCTTCCTGCCTTTTATCCATCAGGAGCTCCTTGAAATGATGACTTAGAACATCCGACTATTTCAGATGTGTAAAATCTATACATTTCTAAGGATATCCACTTCTCCCTTAGAAAAAAAACCAGAGACCTATAAAATGTAGAAGACCAAGAACACCCTGGCACCTCAAGTCTGTTGCTTCTGGCTGGTCTAGGTTCCTGTGGGCAAACTGTTTAAGTTAAGGCTGTTACTGGTGGAGCCTTCACAGTATTTACAGTATTGAGAAATTGTTCATGGTGGAAAGAAAAGAGTGAGTGTAGTATAAACAGTTGACACTGGAGAATTGCTCATCTGAACTAATGTTGACTGGGATGGATTTTCAGATTTTTGTTTAAATAACTTTTGGCTGCAAGCAGAGCAGAACTAATCCTCTTCTGAGTCATCACTGGTGCTTCTATTTATTTTGAAGGAGCAGTCCTTCGTGATTAGGAGTACTTCATGGAACAGCCATTCTTCAAAGCCCTCGTTTCTAGTGCAGAAAACTAATCAGACCACTATTAAACTGTTTCTTTCCACTAGACCCCAGATGATCTACGGGATGGTATGTCAATAAAGAATGCATTGGCTACTAGAAATTTGAGGCAGCGATCAAGTGGAGAGAATAGGCTGGGATTTTTAGAAGACAGGGTAGACTTGGCGGTAGTTGCATCCCAGTTCCCTTAGACTGCTTCTTGTGATCCACACCAAGGGAAAACCCTGCTCCAGGAAAATAGTAAAAATGCCACATTTTCCATGTTAGCTTCATCCTTTAATCTCAGCACAGTTTTTTCTGCATGATATCTGAATTGTTCCAATGAAGTTACTGTGTTTCGGTTACTTGTAATGGATCTTCAGTTTGTACATAGACCCGTTTACCACCACCTTCCCAGTCCTTTTTTTCCCCCCCAGAACTGCAATTACTCTTGTCTTTTGCAGTTATGAACTGCACACAGTCATATTTATCCTAAATCCTGGAAAATGACCATCTTTCTCTGTTTAAACTTGGCTTGCTTCAAGCAAAAGCCCCCACTTTTCCGTGATTCCAAGAAAAAAGGAACATAACCACAAGGTTTCCCCAAAGATTTTGCATACATCTGATTCACTTAACCGCAAAAACAATAAATTATGGAGAAAATTGGGCTGCTTCCATATATTCACCACGTTATGTAATAAAGCTGATTTTTTGTTAGTTGTTTTTTTTTTTTTTTTTTTTTTTTCCCCTATCCTGAGATAAACTGAAGACAACTGTGTTCTGTGAGCACAACTGTGTGGTTGAGCATGTTTGTGGAATACATAATGTCACCGGTCTGATTGTTGATTATTCTTTCTACTTTGTCGTTTCTAATGATTTACTATTGTGCTATAAAGGCAGAAAAAAATATAGTTTTAGAAGTATAAATACTTCTGTCTGGAAAAAAAAGTTGAAATATTTTATTGGGTGACAGACAAGATCAAAAGCTTGATTAAAGGAATTTAGAAAAATTCTCTTCAATTAAATAGGTTGTTTCAGCACAGGGGACTAAATTCGTAATGAAAAGTGACAGTCTCTTCTATGTTGTGCTAGATCCACTACAGAGAGCATTTTCTCTTGCTGTGACACTTATTGAAGTCAAACACGTGTTTGTATAATGTTCTAGTTGTTGTCTGTGCCAAAGCATGTAAAAGCTGCGTAGTTATATTCTCCATCTTATGTTAGCTTGCTGTGTTGATGTACTTGCAGTAAACACTTCAGCTGATGAACAGTGGTTCCAAAGTTTATGGTATTCATTCCTAAGTCCGTGATTTTACTGTGCAGTTTTCCTTTTTGTACTTCTTTGTCATTTCTTGATAGAAATTGTTCATAGATTGGCTTTACCATGATGGTTATTCACTGCTGCAATGCCTATCATGCTGATTTTTCTGCTGTTTTTAAACTGACATAATCTGGTACACAGACTGGCTCAGAAAGTTCATAAAATTTGTAAATACCCAGTTCAGGAGCCTTATGCTTTTCATGGCCTATCCTTGTTTTAGAAATCATTATTTCCTGCAGGTTTTCTGCAGAAAATTCTGAGCTTGATGGATATTTTACAGGATATTTTTTCACACTTTAAGGCTCAAGTACTATGGCCAATTTCTCCATCCAAAGGGAAGCAAGCCCAATTCTATGACAAGATGCTTGTTGAGAGCTGGCAGGCAGATCATGGAGCCTGCCCGCTCCACAGCACCACAGTTGTGTTTGTTGCATTATTTTAGTGTTTTTAGTAAGGGTATGGTATCCTTTTTACTAAGGAAATAGTTTCACTTTGTTACTGAAAGTGTTTCACTCAGTCTAAACATTTTAAACCCAGAAGAATTCAGACGATTGAATTGGTCTTGAATTGGTACACTGTTGATGCTGAGATCAGCACCAGTTTAAATGCCTGAGGAGACCATGAAAGAAGACTTGCAGGAGAAGAGAGCTAACTCAGCACACGGCATTTGAGGAAGCATAAGGAAATTTCTGCATTTTCCATCCTCTTCTTTTGATTTGCAAGTTATTTTGACTGGAGTTCAAATCATTGCTCTGAATTGGTTGACTATGTGATTAGTTTATGCTGCTGTTTCTTCTGGATTTGAGTAAGAAAGTGCTATAAAAAAGAGCTTTATAAAATGGATCACATTTTTACTATGAATTGGATATAATGGTAACTAGACTGTGCTATCATAATAATAATAATAACACTAATAATAAGAATAATAAAATAGGAGCAGAAAGCAAGCCTGCAGATGCATGTTTAGTGCCAGGAATACTGAGGTGTAATTGTAATAATTAGAAACTGATGCAGGAGGGAAAATGCAGGGTGCATAATAAGAGCAGAGACTGCTGATACAGAAAGGTGAAATTGACTAAGATATTGGCCCCTTAATTTTAAAGAATATTCAAAAAGCCTCCTGTAATACATTTCAAGCCTTCTTGACGCTGCATTCTAAGGCATATATATAATATATATATATAAACAATGTCTGCAACTATCTGTTTTTCAATAGAAGGCAATTCGAAGAGGAGGGCTCTTTGGTGTCTTGTTATGTCTTACCCCAGCCAGCTGGTTGATGCTCCTCTAGAGGCAGCATCTAGAGTCAAGATGCTCACTGATGGGCCAGGCTTTTTACAGTTGTCTCTATGGTGTTTGAGTATCTGCTAGCCTCTTTTAAAGGTTATTCTCCATAATCCATACTGATGTAACATTAGTGCTGAAGTATCTTTTTCTGCCTTTGGTATGGGGATGGCTGAGAGGAGAGGGGTGCAGGGCCTGACGAGAACTTCTCAGCCTACCCCAAATTTTGTACTCTACTGGGTAAGCTCACCCTTGTTTATTACCATAGACTTGTAAATAGTGGTACAAAGTCTGAAATTGTTGCCTTTTTTTATGGTAGCTAGCTAAAAAGGGAGCGCTTTAAAAATTTAGGGGCTTTTTTTCTGCAGCTTTTCTTCTGAATTTAAAGAGCATCTTGAAAAGACTGATGCAATGACATTGGAATACATCTTCCATTCAGTCTGTACTGTTCAGCAACGAAAATGTAGCTTGGAGGTTGGGAAAAACCCTTGTTAGAATGAAGATAAGGGAATGCTTGTGAACTCCTTGAGAGCAAGCTCTGTTGAAAGCTTTAGATATTTTATTATCTCAGAAATCTTTTTGAGATTAACTGTGTTCACTAGCTTAAAGTGTGCCAGGTTGCAGCTGACAGTTTTTATCGTGCAAGTAATTGAATGCCATGTTTTTAACTAAAATTGCCTTGGCTCGTTTAATTTTATTTTTAATAAAAATGTGCATCTAATCTTCTATCACAAATCGAGCCAAATCAGATTTCTTTTTTTTCCCTGTTGAAGCAAAATTTAAAGCAGATGATATTTATTTTCCTTTAATTATTTGACAGCACAGGAACAATGGGGTAGGGAAGCACGGGTTCTGTACATTGGCAAGTTTTGAAGTTTCATTGGATGAGTTTTATTTATTTCTACCTCTCTTCTTTTCATAGGAAATTCCACTTATTTGGATGACCACGGACCACCCCCTCAAAAGGTGAGATGATATTATTTTGCATTTGTTTTCTTCTTTATTTTCTTTGTTTTTATTTTCTAATAAACTGCTAGTATGTTTACTTGTTCTGGAATATGTGCAATACATTTCTGCCGAGTTCAGATCAACAGCACTTGGCATTTTTTACTTTTTTTTCCCCAGTTTTCAGGCATTTGCAAGTTACTTGGATTAAATGTCTGGGTGATTAAACTAATGGAATTTTTGCAATTGAGTCAAAGGGCGATAGGATTCTAGTGATGAGTTTTGCCTGTCAGCAGACATAAAAAGAACACATTTCTTCTCTTGGACAAACATCTCTTAATTGTTTTGGACATCTCGCCAGTTGCTGCATTGTTGTTTTTCTTGCAAAATATTTGCTCACATGGTCAGCTTCTGATGAACCATTTTCTTTTAGTGCTTAAATCAAAAATGTGTATCTATGCTAGAGTGTCTGAACATCTCTATTTCATTTTCTAAATCAGTACGGCTATAACATTGCAAGTATGCAGTGGGAAGCCCAACAACACTGTTAGAGCCAATGAGGGAAGTGGACTTTTTCTGGGTAATGGTTCCTGGAGCATGAGCTCTGCTGCAAGTGCGATACTTTCAGAATACAGAACAGAACAGAACAATACATTTAGTGTTGTATATTTAGAATATGGTGATCTGTTTACAGGGGGGAAGTGAACAAAAAGTACTTTTACCATCAAGTATGACTGCATCATTGACTGTACCCTCACCATAATCATTGTAACTCATGACATTTCAGGTGAGAGCCTATATACAATGTTTTTTTCAAGAGGAAGAAGTTGATGCAGACTCTTAGGGTCCCGTGTTGTTTGTTTTTCCCTCTGCTGGCTTAGTCTGGTTTATTCTGTAAAACCTGATTTGTTACTATATTGTGTTTGTCTTTCCAGACAAGTCTCTAATAACTCCTTCTGTACGGTAGTATTTTGGAAAAAGAAAGAAAAAGAAACAGTTTTTCTGCTAAGTTTTAGTATTTCTAGATTCTCTGTGTTTCTGTACATGCAGCATGGTATCTTACTGAGGTGTTTGCATAGAACTGTGGTTTTGCAGTCTTTATGTTTTGCCTTTACAACATTTGATCATGCAACTTTTTTGAAACTGTCCAAGTTATGCCAAATTTTCACTGTTACTTGTTGAAGCAGAATGAAGCAGGGGGAGGTTTTGTAACTATGTTGGTAAAAATTAACTGTAGGCTAGTTTATATGATGTAAACTTCTAACAAAGCTCGTGACTTTGTTTAGTATAAAACTTTTCAGGTAATGCATTTTTAATGGAATGTAGGTACCCGAATGCTTTTGTAAGCCCTCTTGGCTTTTCAGTAGAAATTTTACCTATTTTAAGAACTCATTATGAAAAGGTGAGATTCCATGATGACTTCATGCCAAAACATGGACTGTGCTGCTGGAAGTGTTGCTTTTTCCACAGCAGAGCAAGATTCTCACAATCCTGGCACAGCTGTTCATATGAGTGAGCTGGAGCAGTTACCTGAAAATGCATCTTTTTTTCTAGTTTAACTTTTGGACAGATTACTAATGTGACCCTCTGTGAATGGCAGTGCATCAGGTGAGAGCACGTAGGCGGCGTGGAGGTGAAGGGCCAGCCACTCATCGTGATGGCAGTTCCCACTCTCGAGTGGTCAAAATGACTGTGAAATCACATTCTGAGCCACCAGCGTTGAATTTAAACTTTCAACCACATGTGTGAGTTAGTGTGGTGAAACAGCTGGATTTTGGTCAGCGAAAGTAGGGTAATGTGGAAAGGAATTTGATTTAGCTTAGTTCTCAGTGAAAGCAAGCTACTGTAAACTGGGATTTTTCACTTCCTTTCTGCAAACTCTGCACATGAGATCTATAATTTTTCAGCTAGTGTATGGAAATTTGTTACACTCTTAAAGTTCAGGTGGTTCTATTACAGAGGAATGATGAACTTCTGATTTTTCTTCCCGCAAACAACACGAGTTACATTTTCTACATGTATAGACATAAATGGATGTATACAGAAGTGATAAAATCAACCTTTTAACTTCATCATTATTACCTGAGATGGAGGGTCAGATCTAAAAGATCTAAAGCTTAACTATCTAAAGTTTGTAAAGCAGTGCCTTTTCTAGACCTATATTATCCATGCTTGCCTTAGCATTCAGAAATGCATAGCAGTGCCAGTAAGGGAAATCAGTAATCTAGATTAAAGTTTTGAATCTTGAAAACTCTACCCAGATTTAACATTTGGTACTTCAGAAATTTTGTTTTACCGATTAAAAGTACTGTGGATAAGAACTGTGCCCTAATGGACAGTAGCCTCTTGTCAGGTTTATCCAACCCAGGCACTTTCCGATTTAATGTTCTGAAAATTTCTCTTCCCATTCTAAGCACGTAATTTGGGGCCTCATCCAGCTCTCTCTAGAAAGGCCAGCTGATTGTGGAGTTAGGTAGTAGATCGTGTAGGTACTCTCTGATTAGTGGCCTGCATGGTCAGTAATGTTGTAGGGCTTTTTCTGTAATGATCCTCGCTCCTGAAAGCTTGCTGAAAAGATCAACAAAATAACAGGCTGTAGCCTTGTATCAGATGCAGGTATTTTACTTTTTGAAGTAGTTTTCTGTGTTGAGTGACATTGATAAAAGGTAAGCATTTTGAGCAGCCCTTGGGCAACATTTGTGCAAGCCCTTTTGTTGTTGTTTTTTTGTTTGTTTTACTATTCATTATTCTAATTGAAACTTAGACTAGGATTGTTAAAAGAGTGAATAACTCCTGCTGTTTGCTTCAGGTCACGTTCTGCACTGTGGTGCTCTTGCTCTGTCGATGTCATGCCTTGCATCACTGGCTAACAGCATTTAGTTATCCTTTTACAAATTCAGGTCTGAACTGTGAATTCTGCTAGTGGAACTAATTTCACTGTAATGGTTGTTATAATTCAGGTTGCCTCTATGGATATAGATAACTGCATTTAGACTGGTAGCTGGTTAAGGTCAATGGATGATTTTATTTGGCATATGAAGAAGTGTCAGAAGAAATTTGTCCTGAAACCGACGCTTAATTTGATTGCAAATTGCATTTTCAGTTTTTGAGTACACAAAGCACAGCTGACATGATGCAGTTCTCTTCACTAGTACATATAGATTACAAAGCCCTTGATTTCTTTCTTGTGTTACTGATAGTCACTTATCCAGGGAAGTATGCCTTTGCCTTGCTGCATTGCTGTCTGTGGTCAGTCCTGCTTGACAGTAGTGTGTGAAGCTCTGCAGTGTATTCATGATATCAGCTGTATTCATTGGAGGGAATTACAGAGTGCTCTGAGTGAAATGAAAACATAAGACGGGGATTTGGTAGGTTTAGGAAGCAAGTTTTAGAGTTAAAGATATTGTATGTGTCTGCTTAAAAATTCTTAAAAACCAGAAGTTAAGTTAATGAACAAAAAGTGCAGTGTTGAAATGAGTGATAGCTACTATCAACGGTACGTAGTTAGCTGCAGTGCAAAGCCACCAATAGTTGATATACAATGAACAGTAGCTGTTCTGCAACGTGTTCTCATATTTTATTGCAAATTGTATTAGTTTTGGCTTTCCATCATGGCTAGATGCCAATTTAGATTATTATTTTAATTTTACATACCAGGTTTTTTTTGTTGCTTTTTTTGTGTTTTTTTTTTTTTTTTTTTTTTTCCACCAGTGGAAGAACTGAAAATAGCACTTTTTCTCTGAATAAGAAATAGCATGTTTACATTCCGGGAGGTCAGAGTACTGGGTTGCTTTTTCAAGCAAAGATGGCAGCAGTAGTTCTTTCAGTGTAGGCAGACACTCCATGTGGATTGGAGTCTAAGTAATGTAATGCCTATCAATGATGCTAGCCTATTTGAGATATTACTTGTGAAATTCATGCAAATTAGTGGCAGAAAATGTTTAATTGATGCTTGAATTGTGTGAGCGTTTCAGTCAATAAATACGATGTGCTCTGTTCCAGTATTTGGGCTGGTTACTTCCTTAGCAATGCTTTTTGAGGGTAGGTTTTTTTCCTCCTTCCATGATGGCGAAGCTGTTGTTTGAGGATGATGTGATCTTCATCAAACCTAGCATTTTTATTGATGCAAACTTCTCCCCTGAGAACTTGGTAAGAATATCAGGGTATGTCCCTTTTTGGTGCAGCTGACATACATGTGTAAAGGAGCTGTGTGCACATATGACTTAAATTACTTCCAAGTGGTCATGATCTGATCTCTTTTTCTTGATGGCTTTTCCATAGGATGCCAATCTTGGTTCTGATGCCTTTGGCAGCTGCCTAGATGTCAGTGAAGTCCTATGCTTAGCACTGGTGTGATGGTACTTCAAAGCTTTAAGTCAATACAAAAATGGATGTGAGTCAGTATGAGGTTAAAACAAACAGAAGCAAAATGCATGCAGAAAATAAATTTGAATCTATTTTTATGGTTTGAAGCTGGAAAGCCAGTAAATTCCTTCTACACCATTCTTTTAGTTCTTACTTAATACATATGTGTTCATGTTTTCCTTATGGATCAAGGCTATAGAAAAATAAAGCAGAAATCCTGAGCAGCCTTTGATATGCGTTGTACACGTTTGTCGTCACACTCAGTTATCCAAAGACCTTTCTTTCTTTATTTAATTTGGTCATTCCAAAAATTGATGTCAGCATTGCCTTCCATTACTTTGAGTTCTCATGTTCATCACGTTTGTCAGCTTTATTTTCTCCAATTCTTTGGTAACACTACAAAGATTACATCTGAAAGGCATTTATTTTTCTTTTAATTTAGTTGTTTGGTTGTTTTTTTGTTTGGTTGGTTGTTTTTTGTGAGTGAATACTTCCTGTCTCGCTTGAAGGTTTGCCTTAATTCTAGCAATCTTTTTTAGATCGTGGATTTTTACTCTTGTACTGCTGTACAATATTAAGTGATTGATTTGTTAGAGATTGTTTGACTTGAACTAGGAAAAAAAAAAAGTGAGATTGCATTCTTCCAGATACACGATTATTAGGAATTTTAAAATCATGAATAGTGGTATTGTTCAGCTGTTTTAATGTTATCCTGCTTATAAAATGAAAGAGCAGTTTGTGGTACAAGTGTGCAGTGTGAAAGTTTTTGTCTAGCAAAAATTGTGAGAATCTAGAATCACTAAAATACAGTATGTTCCTGAGGTTACAAGCGTTAGTATGTGGCGGATAAAATCAAATACTGAAAGATAATTCAGTAAGTGCCTTAATCACAAACACCTCCTTCACAGTTTGAAGTGCTGCTGTATATAAGTGGGCTTTGAAGATGAGTACAATCAGTAAAATACTTGGATTTAAATATGTAAATATATATATATAATATTTCCAATTTCCCTGTTTCTATTAAAGGAGATGTAAAATAATAGTTGAAATATTGAGAACCGTTATTTAATTTTCTTTTCAAATTGTGTTTTCCTCATCTCAACATCTCAAGGGAATAAAAATCTGATTTTCTAGATTGTTCCATTGTACATTATTTATGATTGGTTGGAGTCTCTTCAAGCTATAACTGGTGAATGGTGCATCCCTCTAGTGTTAGGGAGATATTAGCAAATGTTAGAATTGAATATTTACAGTGAAGTGAGGTTTGTGTTGTACGAAGATTTGAGTAGCTGTGGAGCACTGATTTCTGTGGGTTGTTTTGTTGTTTGTTTGTTTTTTTTTCTTTTAAATATGTACATTCATATACTGATAAAAAATCTTCAGGAAAACAAACTACTTTTCTCTATTTTTCTCCCTAAATAGAGAAGGTTTTTTTTTTTTAATAATTTCTCAATTTTGTAGTATATCAGAAATGTGTTCATATGGGGAAGCTGACTGATAGTAAATGAACAGCACAAAGAGACTTGGGATATTAAAGGCAGACTACTTGTCACAAGAAGGTAAATCCATGAGGAATGCTGTGCATGCTGGCATCCTGCAGAAGTTCCAACAACAGTGAATTTGCTTTTAACTAAGTTGGATACTTTCAGCCTCTCATTTTTGAAAGACAGAGAGACAATGGAACAGCATGTTTTGTGAATGATAGTAGTCCTTAGTTTTCATCCAATTTACTTCGAAGATGCTGAGTGCTGTGAAAAATTTATCTTTTGATTTGCAATATAATTTCCAAGCTGTGTGCATTGTTAAAAGGTGGATTCTGCTTGTCTTTAACACAGCAGCCACTCCAGTGTTACACAAAACAAAAACTTTCTGGTATCACCAATTTTGCCACTGGTAGGTTTTATTCCACATTATTTACTATAGGTAAATACTGTCCAGGGCATTATTGTCCCCACATCTGAAGCTAACAGCTCTGTATTTTTACTGAAATTTAGGATGTAATTCATACTGAGCTGATTTTTGGTCACCTGCTAAGTGTCCTTGCAGATTATTTGGCAGCACATGAAGATATTCTACATGTTGTAGTTTCAAATTTGCAGATGCCCGGTTCATTTCTTCTCCTTTCCATGACAGGAATATATTCATAAACTGTCATAGCATGGAAGGAGATCATGATCACTCAATCATATTCCCTCAAGCAAGAATAGAGTTATATGAAATAAATTCCAGTGGATAGATGTTACAGTACCTAACAAAATATAGTAGAAATGCATGGCTCCGTAGAATGCCAGATAAATAAGAAGCATAACAAATCATGGCCACCTTGGTTATCTGCTGATTAGGAAATGTGCTGGTTCATGATACCAAAGTACAATTTACAGCTGGACCTAGGAGACTTAAACCTTCAGTTGAACAAAAACAAGAATGTGCCATTCTGGTCAGGAGTAGCATTACAGGATATCTTGTGAAAGTGACAGACTGATTTGGAGTCTGTAGGCCTTGTGACTCAGTTGAGTAGCTCTTTAAATTTCACTATGCACTCATATTTCTTGATGCTGTTCTTAAGTTCTGAACTGCTACTGTCAAACAGTTCCGTAAGAATCACAGTTGACCTGAAAAAAATTTCTTTTTTCTTCTAGCCACTGTTTGAAGAAAAAAGAATGAAAACGTGATACTAAGGAAAAGAGCCTTAATTTAAAAGGAGATTGTGAGCTGATGTATGAACGGTCAATGGTAGACTCAAAATATCAGGCAGAGGGCAGTTTGTTATGAGTGCGCCTGTGAGAGTAGTGGTAATTCAGGAGGAGAAGTTCGGGCGAGTAAAGGAAGCAAAGGGCAGTGAAGGATGACCTGGTAATTTCCAGGACAGTACCCATGTTGTAGTAATAACAGTACCCTGCATCTTCACTGCTGGCACCATTTCTGATTTTTGAGTAGGTGTGGAGATGAGCTCCTTCTACTGAAGTGGAAAGAGACCTTCCTTGGTTGGCAGGAATGAGATATGATTTGTCTGAGCAAGCCAGGTTATGAATTTCAGTTGGCAGCAGGGTGAAATGAGAGCACTTGATACTGGAAATCTTTCATCATTGCCTCCATAATATGGCAGTTCCAACACCATGGGGTCCACGTGTAGCTCAAAGGTGGACTGTGGTCAGCTGGGTAAGTTATTCGGGCCTGTGAGTAATTTGAGATGATGCTGGCATTTTCACTACATTCTGGCTCTGGAAGAGCTGGCCGGCAGATTATTGTCCTTTACGTAGGTGCTTCTTGTTGTTCCTTCCAAGTGGTGACACATTGTCACTGCATCTGTTATCTTCAGAAGGCTGTGGTAGAAATTTAGTCTGAGTTCCTCTGAACATGTGGAGGGAGTATACCCCAGAGCCACCTCATCAGTAATGAACGTGTGGGTTACAGTCCAGCAGAACTGGCCTGTTTTACAAATTAAAACCCACTTGTGGCTATAAACAACATTTATTTCATTCTGCAGTTGACTTGTAAAGTGCTTGCACAAAGTGGAGAGAAAAAGATGAGCGTGGTTCAGATCGCGCTGGGAACGTTAAAGTGAAATATGAAAGGAGGGGCTAAAGTAACGTGTAGAAGGGCACACTGAGACAGTGTGACAGGTCCTTAGCAGTGGTGAAGCCATGATGTGTTGCGCTAGCTACAGCCTGATTGATGGTCAGCCACAATAGATACAAAAGAGTTAAACCTTAATGTGAAGAAAGACAAATGCGGACAGAGGAATAAATTATTTAGCCTACTACTCACCCCTGTCAAATCCAATATTATTGGCTTCCAGGGTGAACTCATGAATATTGCATTGTAAGTACAGCAACTACTGAAAGGTAGTTAGGTTACTTAAGGGAACTCCAATGCTCTGACATACTGTAAAAACTTTTAAAGCCAGGCTTAGGTACTTAATATCTCTCATTTTGTAACTATCCAATATAAACACGTTGGTTGGATGTGATAGGATTTACTACTTAAACAGAGAATAACTGTGCCAGTGTGTTCTGAACACATCACAGTGTACCAAACTGTGGTACCAGGAGGAAAAATAGCAATTTCAAACTTCACAATTTCAACATTTTTATTTTCATATATATATTTATAAAATGTGAAGCTGCTCTGGAGTTAGAATGTGGCATGCAAGAGTTCTACACTTTAAGGGCCTTCTGATACCATGTAGAAAACCTTTCAGTGGAAAACCGAGAAATTAAACGACAAGAAAAATTTTAACCTGCACGAGTTCATGCACTTCCCTCAACATCAGTGAACAATTTACATCACTGATCTCCTTTACCTTGTTATGACATGGGCACGTGCCAGCAAGGTGACTTCCACAACATGACGAACTTGGTAACTAAGAGATGAAAATATACTGGATTTCAGAAGAGAACTAATGATAGCGTTTGCATTCTCTCTTTTCTGTTACGATTTGCATACAAACTCACATAGGGTAAAGAGAAGTTAAACTACCAGAAAAGAGTAATAACTTTCTGTTCTGCATCCTTCTGTCTGCCACAAACAGCCTTTGACTCTTTTAAGTGCCATCCTCTGGTGTATTAGAAGGAATGTCCATAAAATATGAAGGGTGGTTGTGCAGTTCTCTTCAGTGTTAGGGTGAAAAGATACAGTCCTGTTTCTAATTTTGGCCACAGAGGAGGTGAAGAAGTTGCAAACTGAAGAGGAAACTGAAAAGCATGCTGTAGTAAGAATGGGTGAGAGGAAAAGATGTGATTAATGTTGCAGGTGTTCAGCTCTAGCCATCAGCCATTCCCTGCTTGGTAAGGTGATTTCCCTTCACCTGCTTCATCTCTGAGAGCAGCTAGAGCTGCCACCACTTTCATACAGAGCTGAGGGATTATGGCCAGGAAGATGCTCACGCATCAAGATAATGTCTAACATCAGTGACCACCTGAAAGTGCTAAGTGAACAGAACAGCTGCTCTTCACCAACTTGTTTCTCTCTTTGTGTGCAATTACTGAATTTTAAAATTGTGGTGATTTCGCATACCTGAAATAAACTCAGTTGTCTGTTTTCTTTTGTGGGAAATCTTGTGCAGGAGATTGCAGAAGTAGAGCTTATGCTCACCTGCATCTGCTGCAGGGAAGTAAATCGAATATGTTGCTGTACTGTTTAGTCGGCGAGGAAGGACGAGCCACACATTCAATATGAATGTCTTGCTATCGTCATCTTTATTCCACAATCCTTAACATATTTATACACATGATTACCACCTACTTGTATGACTTTGCATTTTATACAAGACAGATTTATTGTTTTTCCTAACATTTGCTAATAATAAACAAAGCAGTTTTAGTCTTGCTTAATGAGCATCTGGTACATCCTGGTTTCCCTTATCAAGCGTCCTTCCTTGTATGTCGTTTATCATTTTCCTAATTACGGATGCAGCACAGTATCATGATTGCCAAAGCACAAAAGTTTATACTCTTAAACGATTACACATTTTTAAGCTTTATATATAGAGCAAGGTCATGGTTGGCTCGTACCACACTTTTCCATTAAACTTTTCCTTTGTTTTACTGCACTAAATCCCATAAAATGTGGGGGATTAAAGGAGCAAAAATAAATGCATTGACAGAGTGCACCCATAGATTTTAAACTGTACTGATTCATTTTATTTTCTCATGTTGCTGCATGTATAGGTGTGGTACCCTGTAAAAGGTCTTGTTCTGAGACTTAACATACAGACCTCATTCTGCTTTGGACTGAGCTCTTGTTAGAATTGTAAGGATGCAGCATTTTCCAGCTAAAAATTGTTTTAGGTTTTGATATTGACTATATATATCTGTGTTATGGGACAAACAATTAACTTTGGAGGATGCTGTATTGTAATGCCTTTCTTTTGTCTTAGCAACTCAGAGTACTGTGTCTACATCCAGTCTCCTTTTGTTGTTTGTGCTCCATGCTTATGTTTTCAATTTATTTTGGTACTTAGGAATGCTGAATCGTTAGAGAATACATTTTAACTCATTCTTCCAAATACGTTAGCTGCCAAAAAGATGAAGTGCTTTGTTTTTAAGTCATCCTTTTTCAATTGGATTAGTTTCTTAATGAAGATGTAAGATGTAACAGAAGGCTCTTCTGTTTATTCTTCTGCCTTTTTTCAGTGCTCCACTGCAGCTGTATGGATTTCAGAGTTTGCAAACAAACCTCACTCCTGTCTTTCTTGTGGTTTCCAGTTATGTTCAGTGACTCGTAAAGAAGATCGTGCAGTCTAGTCAGCTTTAGAGTTGGGTACTTCAAAAAGCTTATCTTTTTCTAGTATCACTACACTGCGGGTAGACAGACAGGTACCTGCGGGTATCTGGGTGTGTTCGAAGCAGCTGACACTGTCTCCATGTCTTCAGACTGAACAGACGTGGATTTGATGAATGGACTGTTCAGGGGATAAGAAATTGGCTGTGTAATTGCACTAAGAAAGTTGGGATTATTTAGCCTAAAGAACGGAAGGCTCCAAGGAGATCTTATAGTGGCCTTCCAGTTTTTAAAAGGGGCCATCAGAAAAGATGGGGAGAGTCTCTTTCTTAGGGAATGTAGTGGCAGAACAAGGATTGATGGTTTTAAACTAAAAATGGATACATTTAGATGAGATAGGAAGAAATTCTTTACTCAGAGGGCAGTGAGGCACTGGCACAGGCTGCCTGGAGAAGCTCTGCACCCCCCCATCACTGGAGATGTTCAAAGCCGGGTTGGATGAGGCCCTGGGCAGCCTGGTCTTGTGGAAGGTGTTTCTGACCATGGCAGGGGGTTGGAACTTGACTATTTTTAAGGACCTTCCCAACCCAAACCATTCTCTGATTCTATGATTATGTGATCTTTAAGCTCTGAAATGAAGTATGGGAGTACTTCATCTAATTAAATCTATCTGGTTCGGCTGGAGGAGAGGAGTCTAACTCTTTCACATTTCACCCAAATGTAAGTAAAAATATAAAATGTGTTAATAATTCTTTGTTGTAGTTGCTTTAAATGTGAGTGGCAACAAAGTGATTTCTGTTTAGTATGGGATTTCTTCTTTTTTAAAGTCTTCTTTGGAGTGTGCTCTTATTGGCCTCGTGTTTTTCTTCCTTGAAGTGGTCTTTATCAAGCTTGTTAAAAGCCTAACTGAAAAAAAGAGGCATCCGAGGAATCTAAGATCTCAAATCATATAATTAAATTATGCCTTCTTGAAACCCACAATATGAGAACAAGCGTTCATTGGGTAGGAGGTAATGTAAAAATTAAATGCCTGGTGGTTAATATATTCTAGATTTTCTTTCTGGGGTGCTAGAACAGGAGGAGGAGAAATATCAGAGAAAAATGGGCTGCGGACACTGTTGGGGTTGTATGCTCTCCCTAGTGAGCATCATCTACCTCTCATGAGCCAAATGAACCATTACTTTGACCCAGTAAACCATTTTTTGGATGTCTTTTAAATTAGAAGAATGATATAAGAATTGTAGGAATTGTATTTCTTCCTGCTTGTCTAGGCATGAAGAAAGTGGAGAGGTTGCAGAGCAAAGATTGGATATTGCTTAGAGATACATAACAAGTGTTAAATACATACATAATACATACATAATGATAAATAAGAAAGTGTTTAATTTTGTGATCTTGTAATTTTTGACTGTGTTCATTGGCCACATTCACGTGGCAGAGGTGGAGTACTGTCTGATCCCAAATTAGTATCTGCTCAAAAAGGAGAAACCTGTTCTGGTATCAGCCTCTGGCCTATCTTATATGTAAGCACATAATTACCTGCCTAATTTGTGGAACTAATGGACTCCTTTCTGGGAATGTGTGTCTCTGACATGAATTATTTAACTGAGGAAATACTTCCTGGGCTGGAAAATGTTTGGCGAATTAGCACAAATATACTGTGTTTGGCTCAGTAAAATGGAATTATTAGGGCCTTTGGGTGGATCCCTAAATTGTTGGCACAGTGAGAAATTATCCGGCCTATTTTGCTTAGTGGTGCAAAGGTTCACCTGGAAACAAAACCTCCCCTGAAAACGGGAGCGTGGATTTTTGTCACATTAGCTGAGAAATGGCTCTGCCTCTGAAAATGGCAGTTGTCATCCTTATTGCAAAATGAATTTTCATTAAATATGATTTTTCTTCCTTTGGATTTAATTTGGAATGGTTCTTGTCATCTTCTTAACTGTGAACCAAAAGGGAAAAGAAAATGACAGGTAACTTGTTGTGTAACTTTTCAAACCCTTGGAAAGAGCTGTCATAATTATACTGTGGATTTTACTTCTTTATAGCTCTAAGTACTGATTCACATCACTCTAAAATGAATTATGCATTTGAATTGTTTCTTTTACCTCTGGGCTTTGATACAGAGCTCAGTAAAGGCACTCTGATTGTTTTGAAGCTGTGCAGTATTACATGACTGTCACATTGCCAGGGCGTCACCTCAACAATTAGTTAGTCTATGTGATACATACTCACATTGTAAAATGAAATGTGATCCAGTTAGGAGTTTGTAAATCTCAAATGGCTATTTTTCGTTTTGTTTCTGCTAGCATAATAGGAGCCTTTTTCTCAAATGTCTCTTCTGCCATGATTTCTTATATTGTCTGATTCTTTGTGTGTTTTGTGAGCGTGAAAACAAAAGTTCCTGTTTTAAAAAGGATTTCAGTGGCTTGCATCTCTAGATCTGCTTGATTTAAACAGGTTTATTTCTAAGAAATAACTTAAACGCTTTCTAAAATGCTGAAAACAGATAAGCCCTGTCCAAAGAGAATTGGTCACGTTAAACAAATACTTGCTTAAGTACCAAAAATCTCTCTGCTGCACGGCTTTGTTTATCAGGTGTACTTTCTGGTGCCTTACGGTGTTAAAGTGGAGTAGTGACGTAAATAAAACCTTAGTAAAGCTCCAGCAATGAATCCTTAAAGTTAGCCGCATTCAGCAGTGCTACAAGTGAAGATTTGATTACAGTTAATTATTGTGTTCTTCTAAAGCGGTCTTAGAGCGGTAGCATTTATCTTGAATCTTGTTCGATTTTACCAAAGTGCATTCAGATGTTTTCTCAGTCAGGGCATTGATATATTGGCCTCCTTTAAACTGAACAGTTGGCTGGAAATAATGGCTCCTTATTTCAGATTTCTCTATCTGGAGTGAGAATTTCTTTATGGCTTCTTTTTGGGGGGTTGTCATGGTTATTGTCTGTGTACAGAACAGAACTGCCCTACCTGAGAAAATGAGTTTTGGAGACAAAGGTGAGAACTGGCCGACTTAGAATCACTTGTTGATTTTGGCTGGCAAGTTGTTTGTATGTAGAACAGAAACTTTACAACACCCCACTTTTATTTTAATCTTTTAAGAATTTTAATTAAGAATAATATTAGTATGATTCAGCCAAAAGATATTGGCTAATCAAATCAGGGATTTAATTGGAAATTAAATTTAATCTGAGTGCAGTAAAATTCCGCTGGAAATGAGTGAAATATCAGGTGGAAAACTTCGCTCACTGTATTGCAAAGTGCAACTCTGCTATGAAAATCAAAGCAGTTAATAATTACGAAGCATTGTTTAATGTTTCCATAGCCTTACAAATTCTTACAAAATCAAATGTTAGTTACTGCTGTACAGTGCAGATGTTAAATTCATGACCTGTAGTGTTCTGAAGTCACTAAGGGTGAGATTTCGAATTTCATGGAAAGGAAGGCTTCTGTGGAAAAGATTGATGAAGATTAAGGGGGGGAGGTTTCTGACAGAAAACTTTCATATAAATGTTGCAAAAAGAGGAGGCTTTTGTGTTCTGTGGGTTTTAGATGAGCCCTGGGAGGCCCACATTCACTACTGCATCAGCAGATGAGATGTCCTGGAGAAAGCTCAACCAAACCAGCAATTGCCAAATACCTATTCCTTCCCCAGCTAATTTGAGGAATAATAGCTTTTATGGTTATGGTACAGAGAAGGATATACTAAACATTGCTAACGGTAGCAATAGTAATGTTCCTTTGATAATAAAGTATAATGTTGGCAGAAAAATGCCACGGATATCTCAATATATTCCCATTCATTATAAAGGGTATCCTTATTTCTCCTTTCATTTTTTTCTCTAGCTTGCAGTTCTCTTTGGAAGTAATCTTAGGGGCTGCTTGAGGAATCATTTTGCTTCTATGATGAAGATCTATTAGCTGTTCAAATATCATGAGACATACCTGAAATGCAGAACCAGGGCATCAGCCATGTATATGGAAACATTTTTTTTGCAGCCTTCTTAATAGAAATGCAGGCTTTCCCTATGTGAGTGGCATACATGCCCTGCTGTTGGTGAAACCATGAGGTCCTGACAATGTTAGCCAATTTAAAAGGCTTGAAAGCAGATGCTTCTTCACCTGTAGCATTTGATGCTGTTGGTTTTTGCTGTACCAAATATTTGTCTAATGTGATAATGTGACTTCAGAATGCCTTTTGCTGAAAAAATAATCCATGGAAATTGTCCAGGGACAAAACAAAACTGCATCCAGCTTCTTTTAGAACAGTGAATTACTGCTTGCACTTTCTGATTTTCTGGTTTCCCAGTTTTATTATATAAGCTCCTAAACAGGTCTGCAAATATTAAATATAACATGGAATAGTTCTTTCTTTGTAGTGGTCCTGAGCAATAGAATCTTTCTATGTTTTTTGTTTTATGTAGGTTTTTTTGTTTGTTTATTTGGTTTATTAAGACATACTACACGTAGCAGTGGTACTCTGACTTCTGGAACATTAGAAATGTATACTGGAGTGACAAAACATTCTGTTCTTAGAAGATAAGTAACAAACAAGTTTTATTTATCTTACAAAGCAGACTGGATCGTCTTTTCTATATGCTGCCAGAATGGCTATGCAAAGTAGATGCCTACAATATTTCTCATCATTTTGCTCTGACATCTAGCTGAAGTTGAGGAAATTCTGAAATATCAAGCAGCAGTAGCATTTGGGCAGTAACAAGTACAGTGAAATGCATTGCACTGTGTTTTGAGGATCAGAATTCCAAGAGATTCCGCATGAGTGATACTGGGCTAAGGGACTGGCATTCCGAGGAGAATGTGCAGGGTCAGTGCTTCACCAGTCTTGTCTTTACTACCAGTGAGGATCAGCTGGAACTTAGGAGATACAAGGTTGTTTTTTTAACGGAATAGCTAAAATTACCATGCAATACACAATAGATAGTAAACAATGACCCTGTCTCAATATACTGAAGAAATCAGAACTGCTGAATGAACAGAAAACTGCTTCTGCCAGATTGTGTCTGCAGAGGATGCTTTTTTTTCCCTGTTATAAAAACTGTGATGTGCCTAGGATAGTGACAGAGATCTGTAGGGGACGTGGAGAGGGCAAAGCAAGGACAGAAGAGGAGAAGCATTGGTCATTGGTATGCTGCTGGTACTGTACCTGGCATGACTGAATAGAAACAAATAACTAAGGCCCGCATAGCAAAAAAAAAAAAAAAAAAAAAAAAATAATTCTTCATGAAGCATGTCTAAATTGTGATTGTATATACAATATTTAAAAGATGACTCCATCAATTGTGACACTGGTTTTCTTGACTCAAAAGCAAGACAGACGTTTTCCACATATTCCAGAAGTGGAAAACAGCTGGTGTAAATGTATGAAAGCAGGTTTAATGAACTTCAGTTTGTAATTTGGCAGTTAATAAAAGGTATTTCTAAATATTCATTTGGAAAAGTAATCAACAAGCTTTTCCCTGCTGGCTGTAATAGCTAAGAAAGGTAATAGCTAAGAGGAAACTTCTCTCTGGAGCAGAGACAGGTACTCACCCATCTGTGTCAGATCTCAGTTTGACAAGCCTGCAGGTTGCTGTATTCAAGATGGTAATTCTAAATTCTAATTTTAAATTTTTCTAAGTTTTAATTCTAAATTCTAATTTAATGTACAATTTTACATTAGATGCAGACAGACATGTGGCCATAAGTCATCACTGGACTTACCGTAATGAAGGACATTGTGATTGCTTTCTACGCTCACAAATCACAATAACACATTCACCTCTCAGTTATCCAATTCTTTCTTCCATGAAAGTTGTGACAGTAGAGCTGCCACCTTTCCCTGGATGATTTGGGGGTCAAACCATACTGCTCTGTGTGTTGTTGATCTTATTATTCCCACGATTACTCTAAACTGAACTTCAATACACCTGGTAATAAAACTCCTTCATTAAAAATGCTAAACTCGATAATGTTAGTCAAACATACTGTATGGGAATTGCTGAGTCACGGCCTGAACCTCTGATTGATCACCTGAGGCAAGCAATGAGTCAGCCATGGGAGCACAGCTGAAGGCAATTCACCTGTGCTGCTGAAGGGGTGAAGCCTGGCTCCATCTCTCCTAGACCCATTTAAGAGCTGGCTACCAGTGGGAAAGGATCTCTTCTGGAGATCACCTCTACTGGTGTTTTGTGAGTGAGCCTAGGATAGGGGTAAGCCTTCTATTTATTCTCTTTTGTTATCATAGTCTACTTTGCCTAATTCTCTTGCTTATTTTGTGATTATAACATCCTAATGTTCTTTGGTTATACACATATAAGGTGCAGTGGCATGTTGCTATGTTTATTTTCAAAGAACTTCTCACCTAGAATACTTAAGCTGCCTAAAAACATTTAGTTCACTATTATTAAAAGCTCTGATAGTTGTGCCTCACAAAAATACTAGTACAGTCACACAAGTACTCCACCTGCACTCCTGGCCTCTCTGTTCTTTGCCTCAAAGGCAGCAATAAATATCATACAATTACTGTTGCTAAACTATGGTAGGAATTTTGGAGAAATAACTGGGAAAAGAAACGTCAAACTTTTCTACCCTCTCTTTTGTGCTTTGGAGCTCCGAGAAAACTTGTCTGCAGTACAGCTTCAGAGAGATGATATCTGTGAAGAATACTGAGGCCTGCAGCACATGCATGAGGAGTGCCTAGGAGAGCCTAGGATCGCAGCTGCCTGTTCTGTTAAATTATTCAGATAAATCTTAGGAATTGTTGTAGTTCAAGTCAACTAACAATGTCCCAAACAGGGAGGGAGAGCATGCTGCAACAGTGACTTGGGCCTGGAGACCCCTGCCAGTAGGCAGGTAAGATGTGGCCAGTCTGGTTTGACACTGAGTGCATATCACCTGTGTGACCAGAGTTTGCCATTTGTCCTCCAGGCCCAGCAGTGGCTGATTGGTATTGTTTGTTGTGCAAGTACATGCCTCTCCAGTGTCAGATTCCTTCTCTAGGTCTTCAGAAGATTCTTGTTTATATTTTAGATTGGAATGATTGATTTTAGCTCTAACTGGTTGCTGCTTTTTTTTTTTTTTTTTTTTAATACTGAAGTTTTGCAACTCAAGCATTCCTCTTTCATTAGATCAACTTCACTCGGAGCTGCCAAACTGCAGTGCTAGTTCACTGCAGTTCGTTGTATGGAGGCAGTCAGTATTCTTAAGCTCATCACCGTCTTCACTGGAAGTCATCAGCAGTGGTTTAATATTTCTTGAGTGGCTACTAATCTGCACTGTTACTATAAACTATATCACAAGGGGAAATTCAGTTTGTCATCTCCTGAATGACGTGCCTTTTTATAAGAAGAGCTTATAGCTAGCTGGAAGTGAATCCTTTTGATGTGGGCAGAATCCTAGAAATTCTCTTCTACATATCTGTTGGCTTACGGGCAAAATATTCTCTGACTGAGATACAAAGAAGCAAAAGTACCAATATACTGACTCAATATTTTTCAATCTTTACTTAGGTACTTCCTTTCCCCAGCCAGGTGGTCTACAACAGAGTTGGAAAGTGTGGGAGTAGAACTGTGGTTTTGCTTTTGAGAATTTTATCAGAGAAACATGGATTCAACCTGGTAACATCTGACATTCATAACAAAACAAGACTGACCAAAAACGAACAGGTAAGCTACTCCTGCTCAACTTAGAGCCTGTTCTATTGCATTTGTGAAGCTGAGAAACAAAGGCATATGCATATACAATATACAAAGGCATATACAGTAATACAGCTTTGACCCGGGTAACGTGCCAGAAATCATCATCCTTGAAGTGGCTTCAGTTCACTGGAGAATTGTGCTGTAGAGCCAAGAGCAACACGATGTGGAGGGTTACAAGAAAAACTAGCTTCCATTTAGCCAGCTCTTGAATGTACTCAACATAGCAATTAGCCCAGCGTCAGTCCAGGGGCATAAGAAGGGTTACTACAAGTGAAGTTAGGTGCTAACAGCTTCTG
The DNA here is from genome assembly GCF_026119805.1 of Tympanuchus pallidicinctus. NCBI lineage: Eukaryota > Metazoa > Chordata > Aves > Galliformes > Phasianidae > Tympanuchus > Tympanuchus pallidicinctus. Next base: position 62,232,716 of record NW_026294618.1, on the reverse strand, counting down.
GGACCTGTATTAATGTATCTGCAGGGCACAGCCATTTGTCATATAGACGTGCCAGCATATGCAGAGCTAGCTTGGGACTCTTAAGCAGAGTACATATAAGTAAAATTCAGCAGTTTCTAATCCACTATTAATAATCACTTGCTTCAAAAAATTCTTACCCAGGTCCATGCTAAACCATGTTGCCATAGTCTAACACATCCTTGATCCTGTATCAGCCTCTTACTGATCTGCCTTTTTAATGTTATTGTACGATGTAAAGCAAATACAAGTGAAACCTCTCTACCTAGAAACCCCTTTTTATGTTCCCTTAAACTCATGTTTCCTTAAAACTATAAAGGACATCCTTTTTGCAACTTTGAGACCAAAAGATTTTATTATTTATATTCATTTGTATCTTGGGTAACCATGTGCTCACAAGTGTCAATGCCATCAATAGATATTGATGCAAGTAACTCAAAAAAGAAACCCTCAGTCTCCAAAGTGTACTGATTAATTCATATGCATTACACATGGCTGTTTCATGTTACCCACAGCTGTTCTTTTGATCTGCTGATTCAGGTAAATGCTGCAGCAAATGCCTGCGTCACCCCTAAGATTAGCAAACCGCAAGAGGATGTATGCAGTGATCAAAATACAGACTTAGGCCTACCAGTGACAACGTCCTGTGGTTAGGGGTTATTTATCTGTAGCCTTTTTATGAGCGTAAGTTTCAGTGTTTGTTATTTTGGATATAACAGTTTGTTCCGATTTAAAATTTGAGAGCAGATGTTGCTACTGCAGTTCCCAAGTTCCCTCTTTCCAGTACTGCCATCACGATCCCACAGGCAGTGAGCGGATCACCTACCCTTTTAGGGCCCTTGTTGTTGGGGGACTGGCAATCCAGGGCTGCCCCGCCAGCTAAAAGGCTGTGGAGGAGGCCAGTGTCACTCCTGCTACCCTGCTTAGGCCCACTCATTGACTGATGGCAGAGACAGAGCCTGAGGCTGCAGCTGTCACAGCCTCTTTGTGTGCATATGGGCTGCTGCTAGCACCATGCTGTCAGCCATGTACAGCCTGGGGAGTTTGCAGAATGGTCCCATTGGATCAAAGGGCAAACTGTCATGTTATTCTTTCTTCTTTTAACTATTTCTGCTTAATTGTTGGGTATGGGATAGGCGATTTTTATTGGCATGATAGTTTTTGTGTTTTGATTTTTTTTTTTTTTTGTTTTTTTTTTTTTTTTTGATTCATTATTGATTTGGAGATGTATAAGAAAATCTAAAATCCTCTGAGGTAGCAACAACCACAGTCTTCCACCCTTATAATCTGCTACATTTCTCTGGTATGCAGAAACGTGTTAAACATAGTGAAAGATCATATTAAACAGTCTTCCCTGCTTCAGTCTGAAATATCAGGATTCGAAGAAGCTCAGACTGAATTTTAGTGCAACAGTTGCCTTGTTTTTTTTGCACTCTACAAGCTGTTTGGTTACCATATGGGAAATATCCAGGAATACAGATAGTGGAGTACTTATTGCTATAGAGATGTGGATTTACTTTCTGCTATGCTCTGCAGTGAGTTTAGTCTCTTTATTTTGATTTATGGCTTATTTACATAGTTACAATAGGTTCAGAATGTAATGATTACTTTTGCTGGAAAACAAAGGTTACATGACTGGCAATACTGACTTTTCTCTCTTTTAAGGTATCTTCAGTTGTGTTTTGATTTTTGAATCGAAGTATTAAAGTATTAAATTGAAAAGAATCATAGAATCATTTGAAGTGAAAGGGACCCTTAAAAAGCATCTAGTCCAAATGCTGTGCAATGAACAGGGACATCTACAGCTAGATAAAGTTTCTCAGAGCCCCATCCAGCCTGACTGAGAATGACTCTGAGAACGAAATATCTGGGCAACCTGCTTCAATGCTTCGCTACTCTCATCATAAAAAAACCTTTCTGCTTATAATTAATCTAGATCTCCCCTCTTTTAGTTTGAAACCATTTCCTCTTGTCCTACCACAGCAGACATTGCTAAAGAGTCTGCCCTTTTCTTTTATGTAGCCCCCTTTTAGAAATTGAAAAGATGCTATCAGGTCTCTCTGGGGCCTTCTCCTCTTCAGGCTGAACAGCCCTAGCTCTCTCAGCCTGTCCTCATAGGAGAGTTGTTCCATCCCCTGGATGGATCCCTGTTTTTTGCAGCCCTCCTCTGTATGCACTCTAGCAGGTCCATGTCTTTTCTATACTGAGAAGTGCACATCTGGACATGTACTCCAGGTGAGGCCTCACCAGTGCAGAATAGAGAGGCAGGATCGCCTCCCTTGACCTGCTGGCCTCACTTCTTTTGATGCAGCCCAAGATACAGTTGGCTTTCTGGGCTGTAAAGGCACATTGCTGGCTCATGTCCAGCTTGCCATCCACCAGTACTCTGAAGTCTTTTTCAGCAGGGTTGTGCTCCATTCTTTCATCCTTCCACTTGTACACAGGTGGCAACCCCCACTATCAGTACAAGACCTCACGCTTGGCTTTGTTGAAACGCATGAGGTTCTTCTCAAGCCTGCCTAGGTCTCTCCCATCCCTCTGGTGTGTCAGCCACTCTACACAGCTTAGTATCATCTACAAACTTGCTGAGGATGCACTCAGTCCCATTGTTGAGGTCATTGGTGAAGATGTTGAAGGGCATTAATTCCAGTACTGACCCTTGAGGGATACCATTTGTCTCTGATTTCCATCTGGATGTTGATACATTAACCACTACTCTCTGGGTACAATCTAGCAACAAGTTTTTTCTCCATTGAACAATGCATTCATCAAGTCTGTCTCTTTCCAGTTTGGAGAGAAGGATGTTGTGGGACCTGTGTGAGAGGTATTACTGAAGTCCAGGTAGATTACATCAGTGACTCTTTCTTTGTCCATTAATGCAGTGACACCATCATAAAAGGCCACTAGGTCAAGCAGGATTTGCCCTTGGTGAAGCCATGCTGGTTGTTCTGTATCACCTCCTCCTCTTTTACGTGCCTTATCATAGCTTCCAGGAAGATCTGTTCTATGACCTTCCCTAGCGCAGAGGTGAGGCAGACAGGTCAGTAGTGGCCTATGTTGTTCTTTCTACCCTTCTTAAAAATCAGTGTGACATTGCCTTTTTTCCCAGGGACTTCACCTGACTCCTGTGACTTCTCAAATATTATTGAGAGTGGCTTGTTGACTGTATGAATCTGAGATGCATCTCATCAGGACCCATTAAGGTTCCTTGGGTGTTTTCAGACCTGATTGTCACTTATGGTGGGGTGGACATTGCTTTCCCAGTCCCCAGCTTCTGACCCATTCACTTGAGGGGGGTGTGAAGAGCAATTGCTAGTGAAGACTGAAGCAAAAAAGTTGTTGAGTACCTCAGCCTTCTCCTTGTCCATTGTTGCCTGGCCTGCCTGTATTGCTCACTGGAGTGAAGGGAAGGGGCATATGCGTTGTTGTTCTTTCTCCCATCTTTAATGTGGTATAAGAAGCAATTAAGAGAACAAATGGTCTCAGGTTCCAGGCATTGGAATGAGAGAAAACAGGAATGGGCTGGGCTGTAGGCTCCCAGCATGAACATGAGCTACTTGCTTGAGATGTTATTGCTTTCTTCCTCCTGTCATTTGTCTGTCCTGTGTTTGGTTAGAGCTTTGGTCCAGCCAAGATTTTTCTGTAAATATTTAGCTTGTGCAGTCTGTTAGTGTTAAATAAAGTACGTAGGTGTTCTTAATGACTGTGGAGATTACATGTAACTGAAATCCGTATGTTGGGTGCCTTTTACAGTTTTCTTAGTAAGAAATCTTCCCAAATTACGTCTGCCTGCCAGCAATTAGGAGTGCAGCCATTGAACATCCATGGGCATAAGGGAGAGGCTTCTGGAAAAAGATGAGTTAATTTTTGCCTTACCATTTACTGTAATGTTTTCAATTAACAATTGGAAACTTCTAATTACAGAACTTATGTATAGTATTTATGTATACAATGACAACCTAATTGATGTGGCTTTAAAGTGATAGATGTACTAATGCAAAATGAATTCCTCCTCTCCTCTAATTACCCCTGTCCCCAGTTCTTGGATTCAGAGAAGGAAAAATGATTATGTTTGTTGATGTGCAAATAGTGGTACGTATGGGAGTTAACTGATTGTCCTCACATCATTTCCCTCTACTACACATCCTTTGGACAGGAACCAGCTTTATTCATAATTCAGCTTTAACACACTAAAAGTCCATTGCTGTTTTTTCTTGAGTGCTTTTAAAAATAGAGAATTGGTCCTAAGCAGCTTGGGGAGTTTAAGAAAATTTTGAAACAATTCCAAATCTCTGAGAGTTAAAATGATGATTGGGTCTCATTCCTGTGAGCTCTGAATTGTTTATGGAAATAAAGTAATACCGAGATGAAAGTGATATACCAAGTACCTGTAGATACTTGTGCCTCCTGGATCCTACGTGCCTTCAGGAGAGATGGTAGCATGTATAGAAAAAGGTAAATAACTCAAAAGAGAGTCTGATTCAGATAATCTTTCATCCTATTTATATTAGTTACAGGGAACCATGGTGTCACCATCTGATCTGACTTGGAAAATCACATATCCTATCATCTTTGTACATTTTGACCACAGATTCTCTCCCAGTGAAACACAGTAGTTTGAGAGAGTAGGAATGTTTTTTATGTTCAAAGAAATGATTATTTCTTTTTGTTCTAAGTTGAATTTACCTATTACAAATCCTGAACTAAATAGGTCTGCTCTGAGCAGGCCTGTGGTGGAGGGTAGGTGTTTACGGGAGAGAGAGAGATGTCCTGTCTTGCAAGGCTGGGTTGAGTTTTGGTGTAGGAGTGATGTTGTGGCTGGAACAAAGCCATCCTCCATGTTTCTTTCCTTACGGGCAGGGCTCCTTGCAATCACTCTCCAAGTCATTTTATTGTGCCATCTGCTGGATTGCATTTGCAATGCAGCAATGACCAAATAGCACTGCTGATGTTAAGCATGATGACTTACGTTGGCCAGCTGAGGTCCTAAAATTATAATGAAAACAGTAGTCTAAAGAAAAATGTTTTGTTCTGTGAGTGTGGCCTCTTGGTTTTCTTGCTCATGTGGACATTAGGACTCAAAAATGGTTTGCAGTTTATAGAGTTGCCTCTGCAGATCTGGTCTTTTTTAATGGTCCTGTTTAAGTGTGAATGCAGAAATTGAATTTTGGAGGAAAAAAAGTAGAATGAAAGCTTAAGGAAAGTTGCACAGCAGTAGAAAGATGTTATGCTAGGGAGCAAAGCAGCATTTAGGGTGGTTTAAGACCATTTTCCAGATGGTACTTCTGTCTCTTCCCTTCCATCATTGCCATTCCATTCAACTCACTTTCTAGGGGTCTCGATCACTACTTATTCTCTCCGTGTGTCATCCATGGGTTTACCAGTCTTCTTGTAGAAGAGATCTACTAGAGGCCCTACTCCTCTGAGAGACACTGGAAGATTTTATTTCTTTTTGCATCACTTTCAAAAGAGGGCTGATTCCTTCGTATTCCTGAGCATTACATTTGGCTCATTAAGCTGAAATCAGTTCAGCGCAATTGGGATCAGAGAGAGAGGAGCCCTTGGGAAATATGGCCACAATTTGCATGTGGCTGTGAGCCATTAAGGTTATTTATTTTTCCCTCCTGACATCTGTGTGTTGTATCTTCTGAGCCTTACTTACTCTTTTGGCAGGGTTTTTAAAAGAATGTTTTGTGCTTGTTTGTTCATATGCACATTGTAGCTTTATCCACATCTGCATACAAGTCCTGTTGAACATTAAGTGTCTAAATGTGAAGGTACTTCAAGTCAAAACAGAATTCTGCATCTGCTTTATAGTAAGTTATTATAGCACAAGAGATTGAGTTTGGTAGCAAGAGCTTTAAAAAAGAAACAAAACAAAACAAAAAACCCACCAGGCAGCCAGATGCTGTCCAGCATCTTTGCAGAGTACCTTTGTTCCCGATGCAGAAGTACCCTGCTAGTCCAGCAGCAGGCTGACTCAAGCCTGCCGCATGAGGTGAAGCACAGTGAGAAGTGTTGTGTTATTTCAGTGGGAATCAGCAGAGTGCTGGCCAGTTGCTACCTGCTGCAGAGTGAGGCAAGGGATGTTCCTGTGGTACTCACATGTACCTCTCCAATTTGTCTCTTGTTACTATTTTAAAGTGACCCATGCATTTAAAGTCAAGGTAATTACTTCTTACATTTATAGCCGTGGAGTCATAAAATCCTTAGAGTTGGAAGGGACCTTTAAAGGTCATCTAGTCCAACTCCCCTGTGTTGAACAGGTAATAATCTTTACATCTTGTATTCATGCTATAATGATGATTCTTTGTTCATTCCAAGATGGAATTATAGTGGTGACAGTAGTGAGTTGAGTTTTTTTCCTGTATGAATATCTTCATTTTGCCATTCGTTCATACAGACAGAGTAACATATAAAGTACCCATATATCATAAAGCTTCATACAGTTCTGAGGGTTTCAGTTCTCCTGTAACTTGGCTGGATGAAAACAAACAGGCAAAAAAATAAACTGAGACATCTGATATCCAGTCTCTAGAGTATCTATTTCCTCTGTTTCATTTTGAAAGCTAGGCAGACAAATGCAATTTTTTTGACAGTTACCAGACCTAACTAAATGTCAGTTTATTTGCTTTGCTAGGAAGCCCTTCTCTTCTGAGAACATTAACAATATGAACTCAGTGTGATCATTGTAAGAAGGTGTCATGGGCTTTCTAAATTGGGGCTGGTAGCTCAATATTCGTACAGTCCGCACATGATTTTCTGCCATGCTCGTCTGTCCCAAATTGATTGAGCTCCCACTTTTTGTTGCATTTTCAGAGATTTTTCATTTTGGCATTCTGTCTGATAGAGCCAGTGTCTTCAGAAGATAGCAGCTGCATGCAAACTTCTGGTGCAGAATTTAGATTTTTTTCTTTAGTTTATGCCTTTCTTTAAATTGGTACCCACTTTTGGAAGTATGTTAGCTTTGTGATGGCATAATAGTGTTTGCATCTTTAACCTTTTTGCTTAGGTGTGAAATAATAGTAGTGCTATCTTGGTAATAGTGTTTGGGAGGGACAGTGAAGAAGAACCTGAGTAATGCTGACTTGAAAATTAAACCACTGTACGTTGTTTGATAGTTATATTTGTCTCCAGGTATGCCTTGCAATAACATGGATAATTTGATTTGTTAATTCTTTTTAGATGGAATTGATTAAAAACATAAGCACTGCTGAGCAGCCCTATTTATTCACTAGACATGTTCATTTCCTCAACTTCTCAAGGTAAGGCATTTTTTCATTTAAAAATATTTTTCATTGGTTGTAATACAGAGAATATATTCCCTTCTTTTTTAAGTATAAACAATACAATAGACATTTTTTCTGGCAATGAAAGTTGCATTTAGAGGGGATTTTTCCTGCTGTCTCTCTGCTACCAAATAGTTTTGTACAGTATGTTTTTGAAAATCCAGAAAGCTGTTGCATGCTTCTACCACTGGGGTTACCTCGGTTTATATCACTTCCAGCCAACATGTATGAGTTGACAGCTTGTGTCTTTAAGCTATGCATTAATGCTTTAAAAGTGGCGGCAGGCTTTCCTGAATGTTTCATCTCTGTTTGCTAGTCTATGAATGAAAACTCCACTAAGTTATTGATTAGTTTTGTACTTGGGCTTTTATTTAACCAATTTAATTTTGTATTGGTAAAACAGTCCAGATTCTGTAGAACACAGATGTGTAAACCATGCAAATGAATTACACTCTGTATCATGAGAGTATAATAAAGAGTAGCAGCTATTGAAAATACACAGTAAGACTCTAGAGACATTTATAGCATAGAATGTGAAGAAAAATGAGTTTGGATGAAACTTCTGAGGAGTTTTTGGAAGGATGTGAGTTGTGCCAGTTAGCATTAAGCCAGGATACAGAGGTTAAAGCTGACTGCAGATGATTATTGCCCAGGCATTAAATTTAATTTTAAAATTATATTCAGGATCTGTGCCATCTGTGCTACTGATTTGGACTCAGGGTGTTAAGATAAAAGAATTTCTGCAGAAGTGTGAATTTTCTAGAGGTCTTTGCAGAAGCTTGCCTAGCTGCCCAGTGTTTTACTTACGCAGTAATGTTAATGCATCTGCTTTGAGTGTATGGCTTCAGGCATGGGTGGAGAATGTATAGTAAGGGGGGGTGTTTTTTCAGAAAATACACTATTTTGAAGAATTGAAAGTTGATCTTGCCTGTAACTGAATATGGGCATGATTTCATTGCATGAAAACCTGAATAGTTAAACAGAATTTTGATCTTCTCTAGTTTGATTCTGCAACAATTCTGTTTACATTATTTTTAAATTATAAAACTCATTAGAATGGGACTTCACATCTTTGGTAAATAATCTCTTCTCCCAGCTGAAATGCAGGATCAAACAAGTAACATGCCTGAGGGTCAAAGGGAAGTTCTTGAATGAAACTGATTTTTCACAGATGGTACATAGCATTAGATATGAGGAAAAACACGAACGTGTTTACCTCTTGCTCCTCCTATGGTTCCATTTCCTATAAATATGATGCATCCTTGTTATGCAGGTAATTGTTTCTTTCGCGTATGCATAAGATTTAATCTGTCTACACTTTTCTTCCAATACAGATTTGTAACGTTATGTAGAACTACATGAAATGTATAAAAACACTTGCAATTTCCTTTTGGTTGTTACTTGCAAATCTTAAGAACGTATTTTTCCTTTTACTGAGAGAGATTTGTTTTAATTAGCAGCTCTCTGGTGTGAAGAGACTGATTAGTAATTTAAATGAAATATCATTAAAGTTCATCAACTTTGCTTAATTTAGGTTTAGCATTTTGTAGTGTTTTCTGATAAACGGAATATTTGTGAGAGTTTTCTTCTAGTTTCAAAATTTATTGGTGGTATTAAATCTAATTGTGATGTCAACATAAAAACCAAATGATACCATAAAAATTAAAAGAAACAGAATAAAAATATCAGTGTGATGTTTTGTGACTGTCAACTCGAGACTTTATGCAACAAATATTAGTGAGAAATCAGTACAGTGGAGAGTGAAACAGAATCATAGAACCATGGAATGACTTGAAATGGGAGGGAGATGAAAGACCATCCAGTTCTAACTCCCCTACAATGGGTAGGGTTGCCAGTGATTTGATCAGCTTGCCCAGTTTCCCATTCAAACTGACCTTGAACACTTCAGGAGTGGGGCATACATAACTTCTTTGGGCAGTAAGTACAAGATAACACAGCTTAAAGATTAAAGAGGCCCACTACGCAAGGAAGGAGACGGCACTTTCTTCAAGGCATTGTAGCAGAACCATTCTGAGAGATAACAAAGTTTTTCATGGACAGCCATGCTGGGCCTTAGTCCAGCAACCAAACCTACTTCTCATTTTGTATTTTATACCTTTGGAATTTAGGGTTTTATTTGCAGAAAGGGACAGAGAACACTTTATTCTCCTTCTACCTGTGCTTGCTGAACAGACAGATAGGAGGTAAAGGCAATTTATCTTCACCACTCTTCCAGTAAGATTCAAGGTCATTCTTTTTTTTTTATTATTTTTTTTAAAACTTCCTTCAGAATCCGCAGGGATTGCTGTAAACTGTTTAAAGCATATAGTTGGGTAGGAGAGAAGGAGATAAAATAGTAGTAGAGAAGGAGATAAAACATAAGCAGAGTCTTGCAAAACAGAAGTTTGCTTCACCTCCATTTTTTGATGCCTCTCACTTTCCCAAACAGTAGTAAGAAAAATAAACACGCTTTTTGTTTAATGTCCCTGATGTGAATAACAGCATTCACAAATCATTTAGATTTTCCTCTTTTGCAACTTGCACCTGCTTATAGTCTTGTCAGCACTTAAAGCTCTTTGAATATTCAGAAAAACATGTCATTTATTTGTGCTATTTAGATTGTTTCCAACTGGAGGGAAAAAAAAAAAGAAGAAAAAAAAAAAAAAGGCTTATTGCCTATAGTTTCTTTCCAGAAAAAATGTCCAGTGGAAGGGAATTAAGGCTTAGGTCACTGATGAATTTGAGCACAGGCATGTTTCAGAGGCACAGTTAGTTCTGCTGAATAAAATTCTGAAAATGCAAAACTATAGTGCTTGCCAGGAACATTTTCCCCTCTCTTTGAAGATGGTTTAAAGAGTGTGCGCTCCTTCATCTGCAGTCACTGAATCTTCACTTACTTTCCTGTGTTCTAGTCTTTCTTTACTTTGGTATTATCTTTCCTCAATTCACAATAGTACAAAGAGGCAGGTAAAAAGTTAAATCTCAACAGAATGCATTAAATCAGAAACATTAACTTTTACTGCCATGAATCTAATAGATTGCAGCTTCAAACGGATAGATTTAAAAAAAGTATGTTTTCTGCTGTTCTCTGACATGAGGGAATTTTTGTGTGGCACTTGTCATAGACCAGTTAAGGAAAAACTTAGCAGTGTTTCACAGTTTGTGTTTCCAGTCTACCTCTTGCAGATAGGGCTGGCTTTAGGAGACATCCCTATGTTTCATTCAGTCTGCTTCAGGACCATTGCTTTGGGGAAGATGGAGCTGTTTATTAAATTCTTTGAATATTTTTTGTTATGGCTCTATAATCATCATCCTGTTCAGGTGATCTAAAACGTTGGACTGATTTATTCATATCCGGCTTTCTTCTGATAACTCCATTTTGAAATGTTCTTATATATAGAAATAAATGTTTTGATGCTTTTTTGCTGGATACTGGCTGTTGCTGGTGAGGCTAGCTGAGCATGTTTTCTTGCTCTTGATTGGGGAAAAAAGGTGTATTTCTCAGAAGTCTACCATAAAACATCCAAGATATTTGAAGCCTTCTAGTGACACTGACTCCACCACTTCCTTTGGTACTTTGCTCCAGTTACAGTGGAAATTAGTCACAATAATTTGAATTCCTCTGTGTTTTGCCAGCGGGATTTAGATTCTCGTTTAATTAAATGTTTTCTGTTCTCTGGTGCTTCTCACCATGCATCCATCCACTGCTGTTTCCAAACACCTGCTGATAACAGCAGCTCTTAATTCTCTTGCAGTTGGGTGCTTTCCTCATCCATTTAATACTTTTGTATTTTTCTCTGAAATTTCTTCAGTATCTCAATAGTCTTTATAGAATGTAAATGGTCAGGTCCGTATTCCAAACTAGTATAAACTTTACTAATATGTGTTATTCCAGGAAAAAGCAAGTGGGCACAAGTGTTACAAAGTTACCCGCCTGGTGGCATGGAACAGGCTGCCCCAGGCAGTGGGCATGGCCCCAAATGCTGGAGTTCAAGGAGTGTTTGGACAATGCTTTCAGACACAGGACTTGATTTTGGGTGGAGCCAGGGGTTGGACTTGATCCTTGTGGATCCCTTCAAACTCAGAATATTAGATGATTTAAAAATAGTGGGTCCTTTTGTGGCATCTTTCATAAAGTCTTCTATGTCTCTGAGTTCAATTTTCTATATTATTATTGCTGTGGAAAGCTTCCAAAATGTTACTCACAGAAAATATTTAAGAATGTCTATGCTAGAAAAAGGAACAGGTTTATATGTCACTGCTGCTTTTGCTGAGATTGCAAGTATTAGCAGAAGATGCAAATAATATAGTGTTAGGCTGCAGAAGTTTTGAAGATCTGGAGTAGCTTGGAGAAGCACAGAAAGCTATTTCATGATAGCTGCAGGTTGCTCATAGTGCTTCATCGTATGTGGCCCATGGCCATTTATTTAGGGTGAGAAAAATCAGGCACAAAGAAGCTTTAAGACTGTGGAAAAGCCCCTCTTGAACTCTTAGTAAAATCTCCTAATTAATTAAATAGTTATTATAGTCTTTGGGCACGCGTTCAAGGTCCTCGAAGTATGCTCCAAGTGTCACAGGTTTCAGAGAAACAGAACATTTGCAGGAATGCATATAGGGGCAGTGAGGCCAAAGCGTGGTACAGAATGAGTCAGGGATCAGGAGAATTGCACAGCTCCCAGCGTGGATGTGCTCCCTCCAATAACTAATTGCAATAAGTATGCTTGGATCTTCAGTGCATGCACTTACAGCCCCTAGTTCAGGGAGAACTGAAACTTGCCTGCTCCTTCCCATCTCAGGGTGAATGAACATTATGTGGGAACGTGGTAAAAATCTAAAACTGTGCTTCTGTCAGTGACTTTTGTTTACATAAAGGTTGACTGATTAGGTCAGGATAAAGCCATAGGTAGGAGAAGCATTGAAAAGACCACCCAGAGAGAGAGACGGGCTTTTTCAGGTTTCGCTGAAGCAATGAATTCTTCACTTTCTGCAAGAGTCATAGACCACTGGGGAATACCTCCTATAAAATTTCTTGTGATGTGGTGAAGAGATACAAAGGGTTAAAGCATGAACTCAATTTAATCATTTTAATTAGCTCTTAGGTTTCAGTTCAATATATCTTATTTGTTTGAAGCCTGAATGAGTTAATGCTCAACAGCGGAACACATTCTCTATGCTGCTGAGCTGCTTCCCCGTTCTTTCTTTCAGTTGCAGTGTAATACTTGCAGGGTGTGTGTTTTTAGTATCTGGGTGGGTGCATGTGCTTGAGAAGAGGGGGCAATGCATTCCTTTTAGCATAGTTTTCTGAGGAATTAAGACTCATACAGCAGTTCCAACTGTTGTACCTATCTTTCCAGTTTCTCCCTCATGTCTATTTCCTGAATAATTTCTCAACCCGTTGACCAGTTTCTAGTCAAATTTGGAAGGTCAGTAGAAGACTCATAGACAACTGCATTTCTTCAAATGCCCCTGCTGATGGAAAGCCAAGCCAGACAGAGCTTGCAGACATTTTGCTGAGCCATAGCCAGTGGCCACTACTGCTTGGATGCCAGCCCCAGATCTACTATTTTTCCTGCTTGGTGCATGAGGGATGTGGCAGGCAGGCCTGTGAAAGGGAAGATCTCTTAAGTCTTCTGCTCCTGAGGGTACTTCCTTTTAGTCACTGTCTTCAATATAAGAAGTAGTTCTGGTTTTCTGTTATTCATTAGTTGAAGTAACGTGCAAAGTCCTTGTTTTTATTGTAAAATCGTTTTTGGTAAACAGTCCATATCAGTGTTACTGACTTTATATTACTTTTTTAAACAAATGCAGTGGTCAACACTAGCTGATAAAAATGAATCTGTTGTAGGGACAGACACAGTCACATTGACAAATTTAGACTTTTCTTCAATTCGTACCAGAGTTCTGAATTATGAATAGCAGTACATCACATGCTGTATGAAGGCAGATAAAGGCAGACAGAGATTCACTTTGAATAAACCCAGAGCTATAATTAATTTCTGAGTATTGTTTGGGGTCTATTTGTGGGTGTTTTGTTCAGTTTTTCACCAGTTATGCATTTCGTCCGATACAGAAGCAGTTGTAAAAATGACAGTTTAACACAGCACTTTGACATTACAATGTTCCCTTTCATGGGTTCTATAAAAAAAATAAATAAAAACAGCAAACAAAAAGAACATAAATCTTGAAAAATTAACTTGCCTATATAGGAATCAGCTGCATGTTTAAAGTGGGAGCACTTTTTACTGGAAGCTTGGTGTTTGAAAGCCTTGCATGCTAGATTGTTCATCGTTTGAACGGGTTGTGTGATACATATGCTATTTTTTAAAACTTGTTTTGGCATGGCTTAACCTGTGCGTGTGTCTCTGGCCCATTGATTTGGAAATAGAATTTCATTTTTAAAATTTTTATAGACTGGTGAGAGGTCAATAAAACCACAAAATATCTGTTACAACCCTCACATTTATGAACAACTTGAGAATTCTTGTTTCTCCGTTTCTCAGGAGCAAAAAATACCACACAGAATGCAGGTGTTTGCAGAACATGCCTATTACCTGCTTTAACTGTGCACAACTAGTTTTTGAAGAAAGCGTGCTGGACAAATGCATGGAGCTGGCCCTGGAAGATGCAGAATAGTTTTGTCCCTTCAAGGACAAACTGAAGTACACTTTGTATGACCTTCAGTAGTTCAGTCAACTTGCACCAATTCTGCAAACTCCGTTGCTGGGGCGGATTGGGCTCTTCAAATACCTCCTTAACACAACATCTTGAAACAACAATTGCAGCCTGAGCTTATCTACCAAAGCTGTTTCATGTTGTTGATTATTTTTTTTCCTCCTTGAAGAAAAAACATACACACCTAGGAAATATCATTAAAAGTACGTTAAGAAAAAAAGTTACTACCCTTTAGGTAAGCCTTTAAAAGTAGGGAAATGTCAGCTAAACCTACGTGCTCAGCCTTAACACTGTGTCTTTATGTGTGTTCATTATAATCTATATTTTTTGCTAACACATCATGAAACACTTTCTACCACCATGTGAGGTCCGCCTTGTAAAGTACACATTTCATGAATGGCCACATGGTGCTGTACTCCCTCCTACATCGTTTTTCTTTTTTTTAATACTAATTTTTTTTTTATGATCTGGCTGTGTAATGATGTTTTTTAACTGTGGCTAAGCTTTTTAACTGGAAGGCTAAGCACAAATCTAACATGCAGTTTGACCTTTGTATGGTCGAGGTGGTTGGAGTTTTCTGCTGTTGTTTTTGAGGGTTGTTTCGGTTGTTTCTTTTATTTATTTATTTGTTTATTTTTTAGAAGACGTTGCTCCATAGCGAGTTTTTCCTGTTTTAAAGATCAACTGATTTAGAATTTATTTCCACTGATTTCCTGCGTTCTTCACATAGAAGATGTTTCAGCTTTCATTTAGCTGGTGATACGTTATTCTCTGAGCTTAAGTCACTACTTGAAATCTAGTTAAGTCTGAACTGAATGTCGATGGGTTCAAGCATAACGCTTATTACGCTTTCTACTGTCATTTTGGTGTCTGTGCTCACTTTTCTCCTGTAGATTAAATTACCAATTTTTGAGTAAATTAACTTAAGAAAGATGTTGATTACTTGGAGTCCAAAAGAAAGTAAAAGAAAAGAGAGGAGAAAAAAAGACTCATGTGGAAAGCCTGATAGATCATAGAAAGAAAATAGAGAGATGACTGGGGAAAGCAGAAACAGTGATAAGTTTTGAATATTATATAAAGACAAAGCGAAGATACTGTTCTTAAAATGTAGTACCAGAAGTGGTGGTTTTAAGTAGTACCTACAGAGTTCTAGATTAGATGTCTGGGAAAATGCTTGAATTATAGGAGCAACAAAATAGATTGTACTTAACGATTTTGTAGTTGCTAGTGATAAACGCATGGTTGATCCTGCCTTGGGGCAAAAATTTGCATTACAGCAGTCCTAAGTCACTTCTGTATTTTTTCTCATCCTTGAATAATGCATTATACAGACATTTTTCTACTATGTAAGCTTTTTGTGTATAAATTCTTATACACTGCGGTGAAATCACCTCTCAGTCTCCTCTGGTATTTTTTTCCTTGTTTTCTTTTTATGGTGAAGGTTCTGATCTTGACATTTTTTCATTGCAAGGTATCTTTTCTGTCATCCTTGTGACTTTGCTCTCTTTGCACATGCTTTGCTTAGGAATGACTTGGAGCTTGGTTAGTGGTCATGTTAGTGCTGTGCTAGATCTTTGCTCCTCTCTGCTTCAATCTAGGATCGTTCTGGTCTGTAAGGTCTCCCACTGTTGGTAATCTGTGCAAGCATACCATGTCCTTAGCAGAGTTATTCCTTTCCTGTGAATGTCTCAGTGCTTGGAGTTTCGTATGCTGTGCAACAATTTGTTGTTTGCTTATGTCTTGCTTGCCCTCTGATTCGAGTGGCTCTTTATCAGTAACCTGGTCCCTTCATTATCCTCTTCTTTTGCAACTTCATCATCTGAAAATGTTATCAGAGGTTTTCTGCTTTTCTTCTGACTCACAGATAAAAGTATTAAATAGCAAAGATTCAAATACTCAAGCATGATGATGTCCTAATATTCATCTATTTGTTGGTGATTGCTTAGAATTTCTCATTTGGGACATAGCAGGCACATTTGCAGTTTTGAATACACTGACTTCTTAATTGTGTGCGTTGTAAAACAACGTGTACTACTAAGTTACAGCATGTGATGAAAGGCAGTTTTTCGTTACTCCCAGTTTACTGCATTTCAGTTTCCATATGGACACCCTTAGCCTTGTCTTCAGCTGCTGAGTGACAGCCATTTCCATTAGACAGCTGGAGTCACCCTTAACAATCCTGATATATGGGTTCAGAGAGGAAGTTGAACATGCAGTACTGAGCACTTTGTAACTTCTGACCCTTGCCTGCATTCTTTGTGTGATAGCCTTCCTAAAAGGTCAAGTCACAAAATGTTTTGTGAATACATATCATAGATCTGTGATCTCAGTGAATTTCGAAGGCGGATGTTTTCCTGCGTACCACGTTGGTAGATTTAATACTTTGCAAAGTGTTGTATCTGCTGTTCTACTGTTTGTTGGGAATTTCTCCTCATTTTCTGTTCTTCTATAATATGCAACATCTGCTTTTGATGGAAAACTCTCTAAATTGTAAGGAAATGTCAATTAGAGGTCCAGAGAGGTCCTGAGCCAGACCTTCCAAAAGCCTTAAATGCAAGGTATCTGGAACTGATTGATTTTAAATCATGTGGAGTTTGACTTAAGCTGAGATTAGGGTTGTGTCAGTAATAAGTTTTTTTCTTTCTTATTTTCAGCTGTTACTTTGCATGAGATAAATGAAAACACAGCTAGTCTTTCCTCCTTAAGTGTTACCTTTGCTTGAGTTGGGGATGCTTTACAGACACAGGCAAGGCTTGCATCTGTATTGGTGCTGCTCATTATGAATTTGTATTTCAAACTTTTTTCATATCCTTAGCATGATGAAAGGCATAGGGGGAAAATAACTCACTCTATGTTTACTATGCAGGAAGGTAAAGGCTGGCAGAAATGCAACGTCAAATATTCTGGGAGATTTATAGGATAGTGAAACACAAGGCCTGATGGTCTAAGCTGCTAGCTGTTCACTAGTCTAAGGCAGCTTACTAAGCTATTCTTTTGGTATTTTTTTACAATGATAATACCTATACAAGGCAATTCAGAAGCTCAAAATTCCTACTATTGATGCCATAGTTCTAGAAGATGTAATTAATGAATGCAATATTGTCACTTTGCACCATTTTATTGTTAACCTTGAATCACTGTGCAGCTTGTATCATACCTTCCTTTTGAGGGCAGCCCAGCCCTCAAATGCAGTCTTAAAACTAAAAAATGTATCTCAGCTCACTTTTTTTTTTTCCTTCCAAAATTCTAACAGAAAGCTTGAAAGCGTAACTACAGCACAGGTTAAAGACACAGATTTAGGACTATAAACTCCCTGAGTTTGAAGGTTGGCAGAACCGTGCAGCACCATGCAGACAAGACTTCAGCCCTCTCCTCTGGGAAATGTTGCAGAAAAGGTGTTATCCCGTTGTTGGAGAGGGTTGGTGGAGCAACACTGAGCTGCCCATTGTCTCATGTACAGAATGGTGTTGCTTTGCCAGATGTGTTTCTTGAGTTTTTACAAATTAGAAATTTTCATTTCTAATTCTGCAAATAAAACACATTTTCAGAAGACAGAATTTGATCTTACTGCATCTTACGTTCCAAAAAGCTGAAAGTTTTACATTATTGTTTTTAATATGATCTCCCCTTGAAACTGTGTTGCAGATCAGGTAATGGAGCTCTAACATAATTCATCTGTAAAGCTTCCTAGGTAATTGGGCTTTCACCGTGGTTGTATAGAGCTGCAAAAGGAAATTATGCTTCCTTTCTAAGGACGCTATGTGCCAATCCATATGAACATTAAGTCACTGCTATTTCCTGTTTGCTTCCATTATACTGAACTTGTAGCAACTAACTAATTTAAAAGGATATAACTTACATGACAAGAATGATAGGGAATCATAGTTCTTACAGATAAAAGGTTGAGTATCTTGATTTCCTCTATGTGTAGGGAATAAAAAGCACACTTGTGTTTGTGCAGAGTTTTGTGCTGAGCAGAAGTGCAGCAGCCTTCTAATGTGAAGCAGTAGGTCTGAAATCGTACTTAACCTTTCTTAAAAAGAACTGAAATGATGAATAACAGGAGCTCAGAAATCCTTCATTTGGCAGTAAATCAAATTGCCTTGGTTGAGTTTTTTGAATTCCGTAACTGTTTTTTTATTATTATTATTATTAGCTTAGAAGGGGTTTGTAAGCTGTTTTGAGCAAAGGTTATGCTCATATAAACAATAAAATCATAATTTATCAGAGACATTTTTCTAGGGCAGACTCACAACATCTGGCATATTTCTCAGCCTTCTTTTTCCCTTCATTTTATTAAAAAAAAAACAAAAAACAACTGAGAGAAATGGGGAAATATTAGTAAATCTTAGTGTTGTTGATTGAAGTCTGTCAGTAGGCTATTGTCTGTAGGCTATTTATTTTGATGAGGACTTTGAAAATATACCTGTCACAACAGAGCAGTTAAAACAAACATGATGTAATAGCATCTGTTAAATAAATCAGGAGAAGTTAAGTGCAGGAAGAGCTCTGCGGACCCTTTGAGCTCTCCATTGGAGAAGTGGTGTCCTGTCCCACTCAACTCAATTAAAGCGATGCACTGCTGGGCGTGAGAGGGATCCATCTAGTATGTTTATCATGCAAGATCCAAATGCTTCCCAGAGAAGATAAACCTTCTTTGGAAGAACGTAATTGGCTTCCTTTCTGATCTTTTGCAACAATTACTTGAGTATACATAAACTTATATGATATGTAATGAGAGCATTTTATGTTACTGCTTGCTGCAACATTTTTATGGATGTTATTAATTTGAAAAGTTGTGTTTTGGAGAGCTAAGTAATATTTAATATGATGTGGCTGATAGATAACTAAAAATGCACAGAACATACTCGGCCAAATGGAGCATTGATTTTCCTTTTTTTTTCCCTCTAAGTAGCCTGAGGTTATTGATTTTTAATCATTGGGGTTTTTTATGTCCTTCAGCTGCTGCTGTGTTTCCAACCAATAGTCTCAGTACAGTCTATAGAAACAAGTGATTGGAATTTGAAGTTTAATAAACTATGCTTAAAACACGCACATTTGAATATGAACAGGAACAGACTTGAGTTTTCTGAAAATTTTTCTTCTTGCTGCCTGATGTAGCAATTGCAGCTGGGTCTGTACCGGCCTGGTTAAAGTGTGCAAGAGATCAGAAATTTGAGCTGCCTGTTTTTCTGGGAGACTGCAGTTTCTATTTTAGAAATAAGCTCCTCTGAGTTCTCAGTGAGTGACTTCCCATCCCAGCCATCCTCTGGGGACAGACGAGTTTGCATATGTCTCTTCTCAGAGCTGTTGGTACTGCATCTGAAGTTCAGATGTTCAGGGACACGACTTTACCAGGAAAAGAACAGGCTCTATTACTTGGGCTGCTTGGTTATGCAATTTGGTCCCTCTTTTTTCTTCAGAAAAGGCAGTGAGCATTTGTATCTAGACACTGGTAACCATCTATTCTTGCTTTTTCTTTCTTAGGCTTAGCATCTACAAATCCCAGGCTGGATATCCCTGCCCTCTGGCTCCTGTAATTTTTGTCTCTGTCTTGAGACAGCTTGCTGCCGTGGTCATCTCTTGTTGATGTCTTCATCACTTCCCTTTTTCTTTACTACTCTCCTCTCACTTCTGTCTTTAGATTACTGTTAATCAGACAGCAGGAAAAAATATGTGTTCAGTACTTCAGGTGCACCTAATCTTGCCAGCAATTTCACTTGGAATGATCATTTTCATGGCTACCAACCATGGCACTCACCAACCTTTTTCTATTTAGATGTGTACTGGCAAATCTTAATGCCTTTAATTTTCTGTAGTAATTGCAGGAGCATCTGTTTTTCATTTAAGTCTTATTTCTGTATGAAGGTGAAAAGAGCAACAAAAAATATCTTAGAGAAGAATTCAGAAAACTTCCCTTGCACACTTATGTCCTAATGGGCCCATGTACTAATCAGGAAGCAAGGAGCATCTGCCTTTTTAATTGGATTGTTTGAAAGGCTTTTGCTGTCTGTGTGTTTTCAAATTGTGGCTGCGTTACGGTCAATGAGATTACTGATGTGCATAAATGAAGAAATTATTTGCGTAATTATTGATAGGCTTAGAAAAGATATGCATAAATAATGACCTTGCTATCCAAAGGAATCATGTGGAATAAAAATGAAGTTGAAACTGGATGGGATTTCTCTTGTCTCCTACTTAATATTTTTGTTTCATGTAATATTTTTTCTATTGTCACTTACATTAACATTTTTAAACAATTTTGCTGGGTCTTTAATATTTATAAAAACTCTGGTCTTTTATTGTACGTATTCAGCTGTTCATCTGATGTGAGACGAAGAAAAACTGAGAACTTTTAAAATCTAAATGGTATCCTAAATGGTATCCTAACAGTTTACATTTTAAAAGAAACATAAACTGTGGCTTAGAAAATCATTTGAGCAGCATTAAAATACTTAAATATGGCTGTGTCCTCAAGCTTTCAAAATACATAATAGGCTTAACAGAGGATTGTTCCCTGCAATGGGGACACGGGGCAAACCTAATCATAATTAGATCAGGTAAATTCCAAATTGGATTTCTCCTAGGAAAATCTCAATCCAAATAAGTTTAATTTGCTTGGTCTTACATCATTATAATCCATAAGTCTGTTCCAGAACGTAAATGTCCATGCTTCTGTTTTGACCAAGGAAGAGCGTAATCGTGGTGACTTGGATATTAGCATCATTTGTTGGTGATGGGTATTGATGTTAAATAAGCAGTCAATATTTTAATGTTCTGAAAATGCAGTATAATCACAGGCCTTAACTGCTCAAGCTCCCTTTTCATCTCTTTCTCCTGGTATATCCTGCATATTAAATGGAACATGCTTGTCCTAACTACTAGGCAGAGGCAGGTACTCTCAACTGCAGATTCCTTTGCTGTCTTTTATACAGCCCCTGGACACCAGATGTTTTTACCCTTTATTTTTCCTTGCACTTGTGTGTACTTGAAATTGATACTTAATTTGTTTTTTGATGCAGGAATTTTCATATTAATATTTTTAAATTTCCAGTAAATGCAGTATGAGGGCAAAGCACTACGTTAACCACTAAATAACCTCAAATCCAGATATGGAGCAGGCTTGGAGGTGAGGGGAGGAAGATCTGCACAAGATACAGCAAATAAAAAGATGTAAATACCATGCATATCTTTCAGCTCATCCAGGGGAGCCTTTTGAAATATGCTTGAGTGTTACAAAATCTTTCGTGTGTTCTTACTCTTACTGTACATGTGAAGGTGGCTCAGGGCTGCCTCGTGGCAGCCAGCATCAGACACTGCCAGCTCTGACACGATTTTCAAGGCAGGAAGCGTTTAGAAAAAGAAACGTTTGTCCTTAGTTTAATCTGCAGGAAGCTCTTCATCTGAAAACTGTAAGGAGAAAACAGAAGCATGACCATAGATAGAATGGAAATAGGTTACCTTTAGTGTAACTAAAATGTGTATAGTCCACTACAGCTTAATAGGATATTGTAGTTACATTTAATCCTTGAGAGATCTTGTGTGCTTTTACAGAGTTTTGTGCGCAGTTGTAAGCGTTCTGCTCAGTTTTGCTTCTAGCCTTGTAAGTGCTCTGAACTCTATAGCACACAGTTTGAGAACCTTCAGGTGCGCCAGTCTGAAATCTTCTGATGACATTCACCCATTTTTTTCTTCCCACCAGGTTTGGAGGAGACCAGCCAGTGTACATCAATATTATTAGAGATCCTGTCAATCGATTTCTATCCAATTATTTTTTCCGACGTTTCGGAGACTGGAGAGGAGAACAGAATCATATGATCCGTACCCCCAGCATGAGGCAGGAGGAAAGATATCTGGTATGTTTAAACAAAAGGATCTTATTACTGATTTCCCAGTGTAGATACATAATGCTTATGTTCAAACTGCAGGGCTGAAAAGTGGGAGACTGAGGCATCAGTGTTGCAGCGTTACATTTTTTGTCTTGCCTGGTCCTTAGTTTTGTTGGCCTTAATGTGAAGACTGCTTCTGTTGAATGTAGTTGTCCTGTTCGATCTTTGTAAGCTGGCAGCAAGTCATGAATGCCGTTGGATTTCAGTCCTTCTATGAGGTTGGATCTGGATGGTACAATAGTTAGACATAATAATTCTGCCAGAAGTTATCACTGTGAATATTCAGGCAAGATTATAGGTTGAAATATGGCTGTGTAACTGTGCAGCCTTGCTGGAGAAAAATTGGAAAACTAAGCAATCCACTGAGTCTAAGCCTCTGATTTTTTTTCTGATCGTATACAGTTTTTTCACACCAGGCCTCTGATCTCAGATCCAGGTTTGGTTTGGTATTCTTTTTTTGAATTAAGAAGGTGGTAATAAAGCTGGATGAGCTGCTTTTCATAACAACGGTTGTTATTTTCTTCAACAGTTGAACTGTCATAATGCCCATAAGCCTTTGTCACAGACCAGGATCTCTTGGCAGTAGCTGTACAAATACTGAGTGAAAAACATGGACGCAAGGGTGGTGGTTGGCTTGTTTGATGCCTGATACCTGGTCTCCTTTCGTGCTCTCCACCACCAAACTAAGATGACAAAAAGGTGGAAGTAAACCTTACTTTCTCTAACAGAGGTTCAGTTGGTTGCACTCAGCCCCACAGAGAGCTACAGGATGTTCAGTGATAGGACAGCTTCATGTTCTCCCATGACATGTTGCAAGCCAGATGTAACAAAACAAGCGAGGGACTGTGGTTGCTGGAGAACAAAGAAAGAATAAACTGCTATTTTAAGATGTTTTGAAGGGCCGGTAAAGTACAAGATGTGCTGTGGATGAGCTGAAGAGAACACATTCCAAGCAATGGTTTCAGTCCAAGCTAAGGCCAGATGGATTCAAAGACAATTGGTTGTATTTCCACGTAGTAGGGCTGTGTTTGTTTGTTTGTTTATTTTTGTATTTCAGTGCAATTTTGTATTTGTCATGCAAAGCCCTGGGAACAGCTAATTCTATAAATTACGTATAATGTCAGAGGAATGACACAATGTGCCCCTTTTCCAGTACAAGTGGATGAGAGATTAAGCAGAACTGAAATGCAGAAATGAAATCTAATTTCTGTTATGTTTATGTAGGTTTAAAAATTGACAGAAATCATCTCTTTCATTTCTTGCGTTGGGGTGTTCTTTAGGAAGTTATATTTAATTCTTTACATGCATGTACATATATATACCTACACATAAATCAGTAAGAAGCTACAGTCTAAAGCAAATAAAACATGGCCATCTGTTGAGGGCATTAGTTGTTTTGTTGACAAGGCTGTCTGTCTTATGAGACTCCATTGGCAACCTTTATCAAAACTGTATTTTCTTTCTGGTTAGATCTCCAGTTGATTGTTAGAAGCCTGGAAACATTGCTGTGATCTGTCCTCCATCCCTCCTTGGCCAAGTTTGAGTGTCAGTCGCGCAACTCAGAAAGGGTGGTTGTTCCTGTCAGAGTAATGAGTAGGCCACCTGCCAGTGAAATTCATTTCAACAAAAGCTGCTCATTCTGAATATTAAGCATTTTTAAGACTGTTGCTGTTCAACAAAATAACATGCTATGTGACTGTGTTTTAAATTTTTTTTTTTCTCAGAGGTGTAAAGAAATCTGCTGGCATGTATTTTAAAACTAAGGTAATGGATTCTGTGGCATGGTAGTTTCAGAAATCTGCAGAATAAATAGGCTGATCTGGCTGTAAAAAAAAACTAAGCAGTTGGTTGTACATCTGTGCATGAGCCAGGGCAGCCCTTTAGCACACGGATAGTCTCATTGTCCTTAATGGTTCTTCCCTAATATTTGACTTTATTTTACTGAAAACTCACCACAAAGTGTCGTGGTTTTGTTTTGTTTTTTACAAAGACTGTTTGAACAATAAGCTTGCAGTTAAGAGATCTCTGTGTTTCATATGCTTAACAATATTGCTAGCATATTAAATAATTTCTGTATTTTTGGCCTGGACAACTACTTGCATGACCTGGTGTAGGGAACCTGCTTTCACAGGGGGGTTGGACTTGATGATCTCTGGAGGTCCCTTCCAACCCCTACGATTCTGTGATTTATCAGAGAAATGAATCTAAGTCATTTGTTATGAGATGAGCCTGAAGGTGAGCCGATACCTTAAAAGCACAGGAAGGATACAAGAAGCTTTTGCTTCTCTTCTTTCATTATGCCTCAGATGAAAAGCTGGAAAACACAAAGCTACTGACTGCTCTAGAACATTGAGCTCTTTGCTCAAGATCCTGAGAAGCCTTGTTCTGTCAGCAGTTATAGATATGAAATGCACTGGAGAATGTTTATATCTTAGGCCTGGTACCTCCTCTGTTTTTACCAGTCAGGTTTGTCTGAGGAAAGGAACTCAACCTTTGGAATTGGAATATTCAGTTCAGCTAGTTGCATTTTTGTCCAAGCACTGATATTTTGCTTCTTTTGTTCGTTTGTTTGTTTGGAAAAAGGAAGGTTTGCTTCTTTTGGAAGGTGTTCTGTACAATGGAGATATTTCTGAGGCCACTCTGGCATCTTGGTCGGTGGCCATGAACACTGCCTCTCTCTCTTGAAAAGCTGAGAGTATGCATTTTGTCTCAGAAATTTCAGCAGGAAAGTATGGGAGCTCAGCACCTCTTTAAAGTGGTCTCTTACAGGGAAGAAGAAGATTTCAAAATCAAGTTTGTAAAGTTATGCACTCAGTGAACTCCCGCTGTGCCATTAGGTTGTGATTAATAGAAGCATTCCTTCCTCTCAGCTCTGATCCTTAGGGGGAAAAAGGGCAGGAAAGAAGATGTTGGAAAAACACCTTGATGTCTTTCTGTTCCTTGGGTGATCTTTTATTTATTTTTTTCAAACTGTGAAAATCAGAATTGCAGTCATTGCAAAAATCAGAAACAGAGACAGGAATTTCCACTGTTCACCGATCATTTGAAATTTTCTCTGAATAGAGATTCAGGCTTTGACTCTGCTCCAGAAAAAACAACCATTCATTCAAGAGTCAAATAAATTGTTTTAAATGTTTCGGCAAATGTCTGTGTTTACCAAAATTTAATTCGAAGCCAAGATGGAAAACAAGTCCTTTATTCACAAGTCAGATTCGATGGAGGCAGCTGCTGCAGTGTGACACTTCCCACTCAGATCAGCAAGCTCCTTGCCCTGACCTGGCACTTTTTGTGCTGGAGTGAATTACTGTCCGTCGCTTTAATAGTTCACTTCCAAACTTCCCCAAATAATAGTGTCAATGTGGAGTATTGCAGAAAGGGTACTGGTTTGAGGTGGTGGTAAGTTCTTCAGGTAGAGCCTCAAACATTCTCATGCAAGAGTTACCGTATCTTGCATTTCTGCAAGAGAAGACAAATTCATTATAGTGAATTCAAATTGACTGTAGTAGCTGTGTTTTGGATTGAACTACTGTAAATAAAGCAAGCAATCTCTTGTCGGTGCAGCTGGGATCACTGCTTGTGCTAAGCAAGACTGTGCATCAGATAATATAGCTTGAGGCCTGAAAGTGCAGAAAGTAAGGAACATTCCTGATAAAGCATGACAGCCATAAGTATTTGAGAGCTTTGTATTGAAGTTGCCTTTCCCAGAAGGTCTGTTAGTGATTATCTAGCCCTTACTACAACTGCAGTATGAAACATCAAATACAGAATATATGTATAGCTTTTCCCATTTTTCTTTAACGAGTGCTGTGACTTTGATGTAAAACTGCTAAGGGTGATTGAAGGCGGGAAGCAGTATGAGCTGTGCATTGTTGACTGAGTTGCAGGAAAGCTGGTTCTATGTGCTTTAATCTCTGTCAGTTCTGGGATCACTGGAAGCATGATTCCTAATTATATATATGTATGTGTGTGTATATATATATATATATGTATATATATAAAGAGAGAGCTCAGTAAGTTAACAAGTGGTCACCTGCACATAGGATTTTTCTGACATTCATTATGAATAAGTAGGGTGGGAGAGTTATTTATTCATTATAAATAAGAGAGTGGGAGAGTTGTCTAGTTGCAGGTTGTGAGAGGGAGCATTACTGTACAGTATTTTTCTGCAGAAGTTACGTGTTAATTGACTGAACCATAAACTTTTGGAGGGTCTGGTGAAGTGAGAATTGTTTGAGTTGAGAAATGGAGGTATGCAAAGGTTATGAAGATTTGCCTATATCCATGCAGCGCGTATCAGATATCAGTTGCTGGATTCATAGCTTTAGGTAAGAGACCAATGTTTTATGCACCCTCAGTGTTTTCCTTCCCTTCCCAAACATACACCACTCATTTTGCTCCCTGTGCACTGTTGAGTGTCAAGATGACTTGAAATGGTCATTTGAGGTCCTTTAGGGTATCCTGAGCTGCAGGGCAGTTTGCAGCTGCACCCCTCATCTGAGGATCACACAGTAGCATCAATCTCTGTGCTTGCCGGGAGGGTGCTGCTGGAGCACAGCCACCTGTCAGCTGACCCAATTAGAACAGTTTGCTGCTTCTTCTCTCTAATGAGTGCTTTTAATAGTCTCCAGCTGTTCCCTTTTGCTTTATTAACTCCTCACAGCAAAATTTTCGTCGTGTTTTTGTAACTCTTCATCTACTGTGTATGCTCCAAAGCTCTAAACAAGCTATCATTCCCCCAGATTTTCCCATTTTATATTAGTAATTTATTGGACTGTGAAGTGAAAGATAATTCAGATTTCACTTGGAGGAGGGACCAGTTAAACAACTTAGAAAATGTGATTTTAAAGGAAATGTTTTCATGTCTTACATTTTCTTTTCAGTGACTGTAACTTACAACACAATATTTTTTAATGTTCCCTTATGGATTTGCATTCCTGATAGTATGGCATTATGCAATTATGATTGTGAGAAAATGTCTTACCAATCTGTTTTCATTTACTAATTGGAGTCAATTGCATACAGTCAGTAGGCAACATAGTATTGTTTAAGATTGCAGCGCTAAAATCTTTTATGTAATTCAAAATGCATACTTACAGTAATAGCAAATATGCAAAGATACAGATTCTATTAGCACTGTGCTTTTGATTATATCATTCTGTATTGCATTCTTTTTCATGCTGATAGGATACAGCATAAAATTGTAGAATCCTAGAATGATTTGGGTTGGAAGGGACCTCAAAGATCATCTAGTTCCAACCACCAGTAGTAACCACAATATTTTGTTTCAGAATTTAAAAACTTGGGATATATTTTCATGCAATATTCTGTCAGTTAATTACACGTGACTGAAAATTTCTGGCTGCTGCAAATGTTTAGAAACTGCATGAGATAGCAGAAGCCAAAGAGCAGAAGAATCTCATGCTCTGAGTACCCTCAATTGCATTTAAATATAGCGTTATTGCAGAGAGTTAACACCATTAATAAACAGTACGTGGCATTAAAGCTTTTGTAAGTACACTATTTTATGGTCTTACATTTAAGGACCTAACTGCATTGATCCCCAGTTAAGAAATATGAACCTTCATTTTTATGCAGATTTTGCTAAGTTTGTTAATTGTACCTTTATGAATCTAAATAATACAAAGTATCTCTTGATGTGTTCTTTTGTTTGTTTTGAGTAAACGCATTGTGGTAGCTTGGGGAGCTAGTTTTCTCCAGCTACTCTATAGGAATCTAATGTCTGTGGAGTGGAAAATCCCAAATGCAGAACAGAATCTACTGTATCGAGCACAAGAATGATCCTTTCCTGCCCTGGTTTTAATCTCCAAAACATATCATGAGCATTCTCTCTTGCCTTACCCACTGTATTTAGCCACTGGCCACTGCATAATCTTTTTTTTTTTTTTTTTTTAAAGATATCATACATATTTGTCAGTGGAAGTCTGACTTTTTGAAATGTTTATTTTATTAACATTAATTAAAAAGGATTTGAAGTCTTGTCTAATGAAATCACAGTAGACTTCCCTAGAGAAACCTATTAAATACCTTCTTAAGTACACTCCTAGGAGTAGATCTGTTTGTTTCTCCTGGTTGCTTTGTGCTCTCACCATGTAAATGAAAACTGGCTTATTGACATTGCGGTGTGGAGAGAAACTGCAGAATGTTTTAGTTGTCTTTATGGATGATAGAGAGAGAAGCACCCCACCACTTACAGTCAATATATTGAACTTGATCAGATTATGGTGTGGTAATGCATTTTCAAGCAGTCCGATATTCATTTTGCAGGAATCAAAAACTGCAGGAACTGACAACATGTAAGGAAAAAAAGAATTTATTAGTCTGCTTTCTTTCTTGTCTGTCGTTCTCCTTCCTCTTTGCCGTTTGCAGTTTGCACATAAGTTTTCTGGCTGTCAGCACTGGCAGCAAAGTGAAATAAACTGAAATCCCAATCTCTAAAACTTCCTTGTAAAGCTTCCAGAAGTTGGAATCACAATGAGAGTTGAGGATGCTTGAGCTGGTGGAGTCACCTGCCTGTGGCATGCTGATAATGTGATGAGAGATAGCAGTGTTCTCATAAAGGTATTCAAGACTATGTGCTGTGCTTTAGATGTCTGGCTAAGATAATTCAGGTACTCTGTAGTGTTAAAAGTAGTTTTAGTGATGCCCTGAATGTATTCTAAGATATCTCGTGTCATCATTAGTTTAAATTGAGCATCGTCAGCAAAATATTTTCCAATTGTGTATTGTTTGGTGGTGGTGTGGACTCTTCTGTCCACTGTAGAATAAGTGGATAAATTCTATATTTTAAGTGTTGTGGTTTAACTTGACAGCAGCACAGCTCCACACAGCTGTTTGCTCTCTTACTTCCAAGTGGAATGAGGGAGAGAATTGGAAACAAAATAGAATTCATGGGTTGAGATAAAAAGCTATTTACTAAAATGGAAGAGGAAAATGGAAACAAAAATTGCACTGATAAGAGAGTTGTCTGTATATGTATATATTTATATGTATAGTTATCAGCAATGCACCTACCTGACAGCTGAGCCCAGCTAACAGTACATCTGCTCAGTAAGCAATGCCCTGCCAGCCAGCGTCCAGGAATCTCCAAGCAGAGGTTGCCCCCCAGCCAGCTGCCCACAGCTTTATGGCCTTCCACATGGAGCCAGGGGCATGCTGTTCTGGTCAGTACCTGGGCTCACATTGCTAAAGCCAGGATTTGTGGAATCCCTGGGGACAGAGCTGACAACGTATCCATGCTGGGGAGCTGGGAGGCATTCGAGAGGTTTATTTCAGATGTTAAAGCCAGTATGTGGTTTTCTGCCCCAGCTAAATAAAGCTACTCGTGCCTGTAACTCACACCTCTTCTGTTGTGGCAACTCCTACACCAATTCCACCTGTTTGGAGAATGTAACTATGGCTTTTGGCTTTTCTGACAGAGCTACACAGAAATGATGCCTGCCCTGCTTAGCTAGACAATGTAATTTTTCACATTAGGATATTATGTGAACTTTGGATCAAGAACAAGAAGAACAAGGTGAAAGACTGGATAGAAGAAGGAAGAGGGAGTTGCTTGGAGGGAATGTAAGGAGCAGTCTCAAATTCAAGTCCTTAGTGCAGAGATCATCTCCTGGTGTTGTTGCTAATTGTCTAGCTATTTATCACTAGTTAAACATAGGAAGGAGAACAAAAAAAAAAACAAACAAAAAAGGTGATATAAGTAGCAGGAATGTAATAACAGTAATTATCATATGAGATTAGAGGACATCTGTGGCCAATCTCCATAGTTGATTGTTCTCTAGGGCAGCACTTCCTCTTTTGAGAGCATGTGGTCTTTGCCCCAAGTGAACATAACCCTGGAAACTGCTGCTCCATATTAACATGCAGAAGAACTTCTTTGCAGTAAGGGTGACAGAGCACTGGAACAGTTTGCCCGGTGAGGTTGTGCAGTCTCCTTCTGTGGAGAAATGGAGATATTCTAGACCCATCTAGACACCTACCTGTGCAACCTATTAGTAGGGAATCTGCTGTAGCAGGGGGGTTGGGCTTGATGATCTCTAGAAGTCCCTTCCAACCCCTGCAGTTCTATGACTTCCCCATGCAAGATGCACTTCCCTGTGCACTGCTGGTAATCAGCCCTGTTTCACTCCTGAGAAGGGCATTAATTGGTTTCTCTGCATTGTCAAATATTGGCATCCTCCTTTGTTAAATTAAATCCATATAGTGTTCATAGTAACTAACTTTAATGAATTATATTTAAGTTTTAGAGGTCTTAAACTCACAATATCATGAGCACAAAGCAGTGAATGTTAAGTGAATAGTGTGTTTTATTTTTTTTTAAAAAAAGTAGACTGTAATGATTGACTGACTTAACACAAACAAATAAAGAACCCTTTGTTTGACAGTGAAAATGAAGCACAAAGATACAAATTTAGATTTTGTTTCTGTCTCATTACAGAGTGAACAGATCTGCAGTGGGAATAGTTTTCCTAACAAACAGTTGTTCATTGTTTCATTTTGCTTTGTTTGCTTCATGCTCCTGTGAGGTAGAAACATGCATTTGTGTTTCTACAACTTCTAATTAGATACCAAACACTGGTTTTTGTTGGCAACTGAATTTGGATGTTCTCTCTGGTGTTTGGCACTGCCTGGCAAGTAGCTGTTGTGCTTTATCCCCAGAGCGTCTTTCAGGTGTCAGATATTCCAGATGTTCAGATTTTCCATCTTGGCATAAAGGGTATTACTGCAGATCTTTTTATTTTATTTTTAAGAGTGTGTTTTTTTTGTTGTTTTTTTTTTTTTTTGTAAGAGTAGAAGTTGTATTACAAGGTTGTCAGCATACTAATAGTTTCAGTTAAAAACTTTTTAGTATGGAGGCTCTGGGCTGGTATTGTGTCCTCCCTGTTCATTTTTTTCCCAAGGGATATGAAAGGATCAGGAACTTCAGGCAGTGAGTAAATTGATTGCCCTTTTTTTGCCAGACTGATAAGTAATTGCAATCAAAAGAGCAGCTGGCAAGTGCTTACTGCAGTTGCTTTGGGAAGAATAATGGTTTCTGTGCCCTTAGATGAGGACTGATGCAAACCACATACTGTAAGGCATCTTGGCACCTAAGTGAGATGGAAACCCAATGGAAACAAACCTAGGCATCTGAGGGATACTGGTAGTCACTGAGAGTCCTTCAGAAAACTATGTATGTATGCTCTGATTCCTTCAGCCCTTTTTGGTGAGTTTTACTTAGAATTAAACAGCAAAATAACTGAAGTACAACTAAAGGTTGGTGTTGCCAGCAGGAAACTTGAGGGAACAGATTGTGATAAACTGCAAACTGGTACTTGTTGTAATTGAGTAGGGTTTGAAGCATTTTGCCGTTGTTTCTTTGTAGCCAGTCAAGTAAGGATGAGGATTGCTGCCTGGAACTCCTTTTCCTGCCTTTCTTTATAATTCTTCCCTTTTTTAAAGAAAGGGTACTTGTCAACTTTTTTAAATGCTGTGCTTTTTGATTATTAAAATCAAATAGGATAACTCAAAGAACACACATCACTCACAGACCTGTTGGCTGATGATGCTGCACAGTTACAAACTATCACAGGTGGCAGTGGGGGACTGTCTGGAATGAAAAGGTAAAGCCATCATTCAGAAGAAGCTGTAAGCTTTCTGTATCAGCAGAGAAAATAAGTGGTCTGTGAGTTGTTTCAAGGTAGGGAAGTTTTCCTTTCAAGTCAGAGCAGCATACCCTTTTTCTGTTTTTTGCTCTAAGCTTTCTCTTGTTAACTAGTATTTTCAAAGCTCCAATATCCCTTGTAATTGTGGTTGCTGTACCTAAAAAGGAAACGGAAGAACCAAAAAACAACAAAGAGCGTTTAGCTGATTATTTGTTATTAGGGACTCTGGAAAATGGTCTGCTATTGTTTCAGCAAAGCTGCCTACTGCTTGATGAATTATTGAAACACAGCCTAGCCAGGTTACCTTGAACATAACTTTTTCCTCAGTTCTCGTCCAAGCATAGCCAGCCACTATTCATAACTAAGCTTGTCAAGAGTAATTTCCTTTTTCTTGGGGAAAAATCAAATAAGTGGTGGCAAAAAGGAAACTTTCCATTGCAAATATAGGTTGCTAAATGAGATTTGTAAAAATAAATTAAATTTCTGTCCTCTTTAAGAAGGAAAAAAAATATATTTAAAACAAAACTAAATATCAATGGAAGAAAAAATGAAAGCAAATCAAAATTTCATCAGAATATAATCCAAAGAGATGATGTCTTTTGTAAGAAGGCCCCTTAGTCCAGCAGAGTTATGAACTTCCATGACTTTATGATTGATCTTGTTTCTTGTTGTATTTTTGGAAGCAGAAGCACCTGAAGTGAGGTGATAAAGAAATTCTGGATTTTCGTGAGGGCAGCGTTTTTCTGTTTTTCAAGGTTGTAAGGCTCAAAACTAAAAAGAAGTTAAACAGGAACATTTTTATGTCTCTAAATCTTGTTTGGGGAGTTTCAAATAGTTGGAGTTGTTCTTACAGTGACAGCCCTGTCTGAATGAAAAAGGAGATCAGTTTGTTTGTTCCAGTTTGTTTCAGCTATTCAGTATGGTGCTGCTAGTAGTAATGCAATAAGTAATAATCCAGAAAAGCATTAGAGCTGTTCAGCGGGGAGATTATATAAGTAAGGAAATTAGGTAGGGTCAGCAGAGCAAAAACCGTCCTCAGCTTTAGCAGCACGGCAGCCACATGCAGAAGTGATGTGGTTTTCTTCTCTTCTCTGTGCATCTATTGTATCTCGGAGATAAGGAAAAGATTCAAGGTTAGAAGGCGTTGGGCAGAAATCTGATAAGAAAACAGTTGTATTCACACTTGTGCCTTTTTTCTCACACCTTTCAAGAGGTTTGTGGTAAAGTACCGCTACAAGTGTGGTAGGCCTAGAGGACATATACACCTTGTTGCTGTAAAGGAAGCCTGTTACTTACTCCTGAAAGTTGGCCAAAGCTATCATCTGAATATTGAAGAAAGTAAGCATTTTTCTCCCCAGTTCTTGACACATTAGCTCTGTTACAGCATGTGCAAATGGAATGGTTCCATCTTCGGTTCTGTCTCTGAGAGGGTGTGCAGAATAGCACTCATGTTTAATGCTTATTGCCAGTGGAATTAACTTTCTTCTGGCCCACGGACTGCTTCTGTGATAACATCTTTAATATTCAGAACTCTGATGATTGTTTTTGTCAGCCTTTTTTTCAAACTTTTTCGTCTTGAAACTATTGCTTTGTGAATATTTACTAAAACAATGTGGTGTTATTGTCAAGATACTATGGTAGTCATAGAATTTCAATGTTTCTGTTGGTATAGGTGTTTTAGGGTTTTTGGTGAGATCTGATGAGCATGATTTCTCAGTATTGAGGTCAAGGCTTAGAGGAATGAGAATGTTTGTCCCAGGAAAGAAGGCGTGAGAAACATGTGAAACTACAGAAATGACATGTTATTAAAATAGGCTTTCCTGTTTATAGCAACCAAGCTATGTTTTGAAAACTTTAAATCTTGTGATATCTGTACAATTAACATAGCATCATATGCAAATATGAGAACTTCCTGCATTGAGCTCTCATGGAGAATAGAAGATACAGTTGGTTATCCTGGGTGAGACAGAAGCACCAGTACGGACTGAGAAGGAACTGTGGGGCTGCTTTCCCCTTTTGCTGTCCTCCCAAATGCTCCTGACATTCTTCAGCTTGCAGATCTCAGCCAGACATTGTATCCATATCTCTATTTAATATCCGTTGATAGACTTTTCTTTCTTGAATCTCTCGCTCCCATTTTATTTTTAAAAATCCTATTACACTTCTATCATCTAGAATATGCCTTCACCAGCCCTGATTTTATTCTGGCATTTTATCACCTAATCATTTAGAGCAATTGGGTTCTTCTGTAACTCCTTGTGGTCAGATTTCTTAATACTGTCATTACAACTCTGAAAAACATATTATTTCACTGTTACGCTTTCTTTGTTATGTGGAAGTGGTATCTCAGAGCAGATGCAGTGTAGCCCTAATCATTGTTTCATTTCAAAACCATAACTAGACATTTTACTTCCTGCCTTTAGTTTCCTATCCCTTATCAGTCCCTGCTCTGTTCTTCTTCCTGGGAATTTAGACATGGGACTGTCTTTATCACATCTTTAGTGACTGAATCACAGAACTCTCCCGAGTTGGAGAAGCACAGCTTTCTTTGAAAAAACTAAGCTGATTCTTCCTAACGCTAGTTCAGTATACTGCCCTCTAATACTAGCTGGTTCTGGCAGTCTTCTGTTCATTTTTTTATCCATTTTTCCTAAAGAATCTTGATTTATTTTGAGACATTTTTTTTTCTGACTTGTTCCATCTCAAAAGGGCTTATTTCTGAATATGAAAGCGTCTCAGATCTCATACAGGATAAGAGAGATTTTTGTTGTGATACAGTTTTTCATTCCAAACAACATTTAATGCATATTATTGCTCAATTCTGAGCAGGGCTTGCTGTCACCTGTGTCCACACTGAGCCTGCATTATAATGTGCTTGGCTGGGCAACGAGACTTTTAACACTATTAGAGTAGAGAGGTGATGATCTGCAGTGCTATACGATGGCTTCCTCTGTATCTTAACCAATTTGTTTTTTAAAAAGCATGTAGCACATATGGTCTTTCGGATCCAACATTTCAAGTAGAACAGAAGATGCTGGGCTCCACAAGACAGAGATGTGAAATGATTCCTTCATTCTCTCCATAGCACTCTCTTGTTCAGAAGGGAACTTACGTAAGACATCAGCAGGGTATTTTCTGCTTTACTTGGAGCTGGAAAAGCTAAGCTAAAAGTGTTCTGTTTTAGGGCTTCTAAGAAATTGAAGAAAGTCCAGAAGGCAGTCTTAAAAAGGAAATACTGTAGGGAAATGTAAATCTTATGATGAGTAAAAATATGCTGTAATGCAGTTGTCCTCCAGTTATTCCATGTGTTCACCAAAATTCAAGACAAAAAGAAGTTTCTTTAAGTTGCATGAAGTTATATTCACGTCAGATAGTAGTAAAGGCTTTTTTACTTTAGGAGTATTAAAGCAGTGATATAAAATTAGAGAGAGAGCATGTGAACATTTTAATGAACGGATTGGATAAATGACAACCAGCTTCAGATAAACTTGGCTCTCCATTAGCAAT
The DNA here is from genome assembly GCF_026119805.1 of Tympanuchus pallidicinctus. Taxonomy (NCBI): domain Eukaryota; kingdom Metazoa; phylum Chordata; class Aves; order Galliformes; family Phasianidae; genus Tympanuchus; species Tympanuchus pallidicinctus. The sequence goes on along the minus strand of NW_026294618.1, from coordinate 62,197,679 downwards.
GGATGGACTAAAAGGCTTCTCGAGGTTCTGTTTTTTCTAGAGCTGCCTTTCCTCTTTCTATAACCACTGTCTGGGCACAGACTGCATCCCCTACATGTGCCACTAGCCCTGCTGGGGTGAGCCTCACCTGCCATCTACTTCTGTGCCCACTTCCGTCCCACTGGCTTCAGCATTGCAGGTTGAGCCCATCATCTGTCACTAAATAACTTTATGTGCACTCCAGAACTACCTTTTGTGAGCACAAATAGCTACATTAGTCTGTTGAGTCACTGCTTTTCTTTGAAGCATCTGTTAGCCAGCATCCATCCCATTTGCATTCATGAGGGCAGAGAAATCAGTGAGAGAGTATTTCCTGTTCAGTGTTTGCAGAATTGAATATATGCCATCCTTAATTGATTTTATTGAGGGTCATCATCTGAGCAAACTAATTTTCCAGGTTCTTTTATGAAGAGGTGTTAGTAAGCAGACTCGACAAATGTACTGTCTTGGTGCTGTTGCCTCTGTGATTCATTCTTGATCGCAGCATAATGATCTGCATTTTTGGTCTTCCCTGGATCTGTGCCCTCTATAACAGGATGGTTATTTAATGCTTATACATTTCTTCCAGCTGGCAGGCACTCCTCTTTTTTTTGGCATAATTTCTTTCTACTTTTTTTTCTAATATATTTCCCATACTAAGAAGGTTTGAGGTGAAAAATACAAAAGCAATGGAAAAGGAAGATGTGAGAAGGTGCCATTTACATCTATGAAGTGGTTCTGTTCTAATTGCTAGAACTGGATGTTTACAAGTCAATACTAAGATTTCTGATAAAAGGAGTTAGATAGAAAATAGGGATCTGTAAAAGGGTTTCATGTTTGTCGCATACATGTTTGTGTTGTGGGCAGTCACATCTGCTAAGTTAGTGCCAGCAAAAATTTGTATATGAATATACAGTGTATGCCTTGCTAAATGAACATGTAGACAGTCAGCAGAAGACACTGTTTTCTTAGGTGCTGCTTCACTTGGAAAGGTGCCAGGAAGGAGACCTGAATATTGTTGGCAGGAAAGGCAGGCGAATAAGCTAAGCCAAAAAAGTCTATCAAAAAGAAAAAAGTAGGAATTCAACTTGGCAATGTATTTGCTTATGTGGTCTGGGGAAAAAATGAAAAACACATATATTGCCAGAAAAAAAAAAAAAAAAAAAAAAAAAGGAAAAAAAAGAGGAAAGTCAATTCAAAGAAAACACAGAATTATCCTTAAAAATATAAAAATATAAAAATCAAGGAAATCCATGCTGATGTAAAGACAGCATGGTTTAAATCTAAGCAAACTACAAGCTACACTAGACTAGCTTCAGAATGTCAAGTTTTCTCATTCGAACAAAATTAAGGCTTAAGTAGTATTCTGGTAGTTGAAAGATACCTTTGTCTTTTTCTCTAGCTTTTCATAATAGAATTTTCTCTTGAACAGTTGTACTATAATAATGCAGGCATTTTTAAACAAAGAAAAAATACACTGTGAAACAAAGTGTAGTTTCATTAATGTGTGAATATTAATATTCAGTCCACCAATGCAGTTACTCATGAAAAGTATCAAACTTTGTATGTATTCCTTATTACACTACCTGTGCTGACTTTGTCATAGTTGCAAAAGGTTCTGTGAGCTTCCCAAACTGTTTCTCAAATGCAGCATTTGTATGCTACCCTGGACTGTGTGAAACAGAAATACTTAGTAGTGGGTCTTCAAGCTGTCCTTTCACCACCGTTACAGAAAGGTTAACATTCAGATTAAATGTTGAAAAATATTTTTCAAGGCTGTGAAGTGCTTTTTTCTTAAAGGAAGAATGGTCCCCTCTTTATCTTTTCAATATGATTTTTATAGTATAGTATAGTATAGTGCACTTGCCTCAAGTGCACATATTTCTGTAACTTGCTACCCAGACCAGTAATACCAGAGAGGGATCTTGCTCTCAGAGAGGAGATAAGGTGTCTTTGCAGCCTTTTGACATGGAGTAGCCCAACTAAGAAAGGTAGATAGGGAGAAGAGTTAATGACCAGGCAGGCCTGTGAGCATTGTCTCTGTAGGGATCTGTGGTTTCTCCAGAATAATTGCGTATGTGGTAATTTTTTCATAAGATTTCTTTCAAAAATAGCCTAATGAATACTGCTGAAAACATAACACTGTCCAACCCTCCAAGCTGTCCTCATTGTGTCCCATAGACTCCCCAGGGACTTTGTGCAAGATGTGGGATTGGCATCAGTCGCGGGTCTTAACTACTGACAGGGTTACACCACTGCTTGTTGGTGTCTGGATTTCTGCTCTTCTGAGTGAAAGGTGATTATCTGGATGAGAGAGATAGGTAGGTGAGCAGTCTCTGCTGCCAAAGGGAGTGATTAGCTGATGCTTTGAAAGCAGAAGTGGGGTTGTAGGAAGCATTTGAAGGACTGGAAAAAAGGGAAAGGTTAGGACTGTCTGAAATTAGGAACTGAAAAAATTAATTGGAGGAAAAAATGTATTTATATATTCAGTAAGTCATTTGTAAGTGAGCATCACTTTGTTTTACGTGACAATTTCTGTTTTGCGCTAAGATGGCTGCAGGACAGCAGCTTGAATCGGGTGAGCTGGCTCTGCAGGGTGCTTTTGCTCTTCCTGCTGCTCAGAGTCCCTGAAACCTTCTAACAGGTATTCCTCTGATCTCTTGTGTAAGCTGTTGTATTGTCTCCTTCATCACCAGCACTCTATGCCTTACAGGAGTATGGGTGATCAGAAGGATGTTTTTTTCCATTTTTCTCTTTTTTCACTTCATTCTCTATTTGGTTTTGCTGCTGCTTTTTATCAAATACATGATTTAGCTTTAAGTGAAGAGCAGTTTTTGGAAGAAATGATCATTAAACTTCCCTGGGAGTTTAGGAGATTAAGGACTCTTTTTAAAAGCACATTTCAGCTCCTGATAAATACATGCAAGAAGGGAAGCTGAATACCTGCAAAAGTGTAAAATGTCTGTGTGGCCTTTTCAGAGTTGTACAAAGCATTCAGAGTTGCATCTCTTCAGAAACATGCAAAGTGTAGGAGTTGAAGGGAATATTATCTGTGACTAAAAGCCAGTTTATAAATGCGAAACTTAACTTTGTAGTGTTCATCAGAGGTAAAGCAACATTGCCTCTTGGTCTTCAAATGGAAAAGGCACAGTAGCACTATGAAAGAGATAATTCCTGGTGAATGAAGAGAGAAGTCCCTGGTGGCACCAGTGGACCTCTTAGTGCTATAGAAGAAAATGATTGGTGTGGCTTCAGCCCCAGCAGCTGCCAGGAGCTTGTATGAACATGGAGGGATGTATCCAGGTCAGCAGTATTTTGGCCCAGAAGACAGCTGGTGCCCGAGTGACACGAGCACACACTCTGGTGGCAGTTTCCTTGTCACTGCAGTGACCACATGAATGAAATAACCAAGATAAATGAACAGTGTGAGTGAAGATATTTGACCTGTATTGCTCAAGGAGGAATAATGTGCTCTATGCAGTCATGGTGCAGCTGTAGTGTGGTGAGGGTTGGTGGGGCCTTTCTGTGAGCTGGGATTCTTTGGCCTTTTGAGCCCGCATGGGTGTGAAGGGGCCATCACAGCTGATGCAAAGGGGACAGAAAACTGTATTTTGGTTAGCTAGGCCAGCTCTGCCATCTCTTGGGAGATCTTCTCCCTGAAGTACCGCTGCTCTCTCTGAAGTCTGCTATTAGTGTCCAAGTAGTTCAAACGAGTGTGCCGTGGTCTCCAGAGGACACTCAGCTGTCTCAGAGAGATCCCATATGGCTTATTTCCACCCACGCTGACTGGCAACCTTCCACCAAAGGGTTTGATATCACAGCAGCCCAGGCTGGGAGGCACTTGGCCTTGGCTCTGCTGGCAGTGCTGCTCTAGGAGGCAATGCCCAGCACCTCATGGGCAGCTCATGCCAACATCATTAGACTTAGTGCACCAAGAAGCACCTGAATTTGAAGCAAGCAGATCAACCAGCTGCTGTGTGGCTGTAATTATCCAAGCGTTCGGTTGAGCAAAAACACTGAATATCAACAGATGACATAGAAATGTTTTTAATGAGGGTTAAAAAATATGTATTGCATTGTAATTTATTTTCTGTAGAAGTATGTAAACAGATAACTTGCATAGCTAAATAACATCAGGACATATTAATTACAGTAAGATATGTTACATTCATGTTTGAAAAGCTTAATTCTAACTGCACTTTGATTCTGTAGTTTAGCCAGGGCAAAGTACGTCTTTCTGCAGCCTTTCAAAATAGGAAAGCTTTTCCCAGCTTTTCCTTCTTTCCTCCCATATTTACACTTCTGCACCATTTTCTGAGCCATTTTGTTTACATTCTCATTCCCATTGCTCTTAGGTACCCTGAGATCCACAGGCAGGAGTTGGAGAAAGGGGCGGGTTATTTTATCTTTCGTTTCTGTGTTTGTGTTTAGTTTGTATAATGCAACTTTATCCCAGGGATGTAATGGTCAGCTTGACCTCCTTACAAACACTGAACAAGTAAGAAAATGTTTGAAAAGCCTTGGGAGAATTCTGGGGGCTCTCAGCAAAGTAAAAAAAATTTTCTTGGCTGCCCATGATGAGGACTAGACTGGGACGTTGACTGTGGCACTGTATTAAGAGCAGCCTTGTGAGCAGCAGAGGTCACCATTGACTGGGCACACTCACTGGTTTTCCACATCATGTTACTTCATTTCCTCTCATGAGTTTCTACTTGAAAGGTATTTATTTAGCTCCCTGCTTCCTCTGTAGCCTCCATGACACACCTGTGCTTCACATCTGCTGCCTTCAGACCCAAACAGGGAACCTGCACTGTGACCGGGCTCTATCAGGGTCTCCTGGCTCTGCCGTGGGAGCTGCAGCATCCCCACCAGAGCAGGCATTGAAAAGTCTTTCAGAGAAGAAAAGGCCACTTTTTGGCTTCCCCTGGGTTAATGGATGATTAATGGAAAAATACTTGCCAGGCATGTGTGTATTAGGTTGGATATTAGGAAAAAATTGTTCTCAGAAAGAGTGATGAGGCAGTGGCACAGGCTGCCCAGGGAGGTGGTGAAGTCACTGTTCATAGAAGTGTTCAAGAACCATGTAGATGTGGCACTTCGGGCCATGGTGTGAGCACCAAGCTGACACTTGGACTGAGTGACCTTAGTGGTCTATTGTCAACCTTGTTGATTCTGTGATTCTATTTGGCTTGTTAGTCTTTATTTTAAACTGTTAGTGACACTTAGAGTTGCCATACATCCATGGCAGAATCTGACTTTTCTGTAACTTTTGATTGGGACACTTAGAATGCAGAGAATGTTTTGAAGCTCGAGAACTTTTTTTTTTCTTTGCTCAACATACATGTCCCTTCTGCTGGCCAAAAAGTGATTTTTTTTTTATTTTTTTTTTTTTCAATAGTTGAAAATTTTGCATTGGGAAAAGAACTCCCAGTTCTCAAACCTAAGATCATACCTTTTTAATATGATAGTATATGATACAGTGTTTGCAATGAATGATACAGTATTTGCAATGAATTAAGGATCAGTATATTGCTGTATGTTGTACATAAGGTGCTTGAAATTTTACCCTTTTAATGACAGCACAAAAATTCCAGAACAGATTTTATATCCTTTTATTTTTTTTTTTTTTTTTTTTTTTTTAGCACAGCAGACTTCCCTGATGACGTATATGAGAGCAAATAAAATAGTTCTGTTGTTATTAGCTTATCAAAAATAGTCAAATGTCTTTGATAGATTTCTGATAGGTCTGTCTTGTTCTCAGATTAGCGTATTAGGGCACAAGACAATTTCTTTATGAAGGGCAGTGTTACAGACACAAGTAAGCACTACCAAAGTGCCACTTCAGCCCAAATTGTAACAATAATAGAAAAAAAAAAAAAATTTGTTAAAGAAATTGTTTCTGTTGTTACTGACAAACCCAGAGCTGCAGCAGGGCCACTGCTGGTTCCTGGGGAGCCTTCTAGTGTTGCTGCAGACAGAGCTCAGCGGGATGTGAGCAGCGTGGATTGTGGTTGGGAGCTGTGGAATAAAGCAAAATCCCTTTCTTTGTTGTGGAAGGGTGTGATCAAAGTAGCTCTGTTTCTTTCTTTCTGTATCTTTCTCAGATGCATTTGAATTATTTTTTTCTCTAATACTCTTCTGGCGATCTAAATGTAAAAAGCTGTTCATCTGTCAGCTTGCAAGTTTTTGTCTCACAGTACTTTCTGCCCTGGAAGATCTATATCCCTCTAGGAAAACATGCTCTTAATGGAAAAAATGTAGCATGAATGTGGCTTAGGATAACAGAATAACAGTGCCTAGAATAACATAATATCACTTTAGTGTTTTGTGCCCAGAAAAAGCAGGAATTGGTGCAAGTCATCTAGCAGCCAAAGAGCAGCTTTGTGTAGGTTTGTGTAATGTGATGAGTAACACACCTTCAGCCGTTCTTGCTTTTGCACACACACCCCAGCCCCCTTGGTAAAAATGGTAATTTCACGTATCATCACATATCAATGGTAATTCCACGTATCACCCGGTGAAATCTCCTCTGAGGGGATGGAGGGATGCTGGTGATTTGTTTCACAAATTAAGAATACATTAAAACAGGAAAGGAAAGCAGGTGCTGTGAATAATTTGGAACCATCCAGCAGCTGTAATACAGATCAGATGTGGGTAAATAGTGCTGCTTTTTGCAATGGCAGTAGTAAAAGGATATTGAAATGGGGCAGCCTTTTGACCACAGGGCAAGCTTGGTGCTTTTGATGTTGGGAACATGAAGGGTGTGCCATTATGTGGTGGAAAACTGGAGATTCACATGAAAATGTACTTGGCCTTTATCTTAAACCTTTATTACATCGAGGTCCTTGTGCATTTCTTTCACAAGTGAAACCTGAAGGGAAGTGCCATTAACTATTTTAGTTTGGTGTTGTCCCAATTGTCCTGCAGCTTCAGCTCTTGACACTGCAAGGGAATATTAAACATTCATTTTTGATTAAGTAAAAACTATTCATTTGTTAAAGCTGCAGCATTTTTCCTTTGAATGTACATTGTTTTTTATTGTATGAGTGTTTTATTTGTCCATATTAACCAAATACAACTTTCAGAAGGAGAAGGTGGAACCTGTTAGATTTTTGTATTGGATATCAATCTTTTTTTTAATCTCAGAAATATTACTTCCTGGCACACCGTATTCATTATTCTTGCAATGAAACAATAAATGTCCTTGCTGTGAATTATAAGTTCATTGCCAGATTCTGTAGGTGTTATTATAGAAACTGGAGAGTATGTATCCCTGAAATGTCTCTGATAATGCCTATAATAAAAATACAATGAATCTTAAAAAACTGTCATTTTTAATTATTATAGAATTGCAGAATGCCTTGGGTTGGAAAGGACTCTGAAGCCCACCCCACCCCCTGCTATGAGCAGGGCTGCCCTCTGCCAGCTCAGGCTGCCTGGGGCTCCATCCAACCTGGCCTTGAGTCCCTCCAGGGATGGGGCACCCACAGCCCCAAACTGTCTCACTTTGAGGGCTGGAGCACCTTTCCTATGAAGAAAGGTTGAGGGAACTGGGCCTGTTTAGCTTAGAGAAGAGAAGGCTCTGGGGAGACCTCATTGTGGCCTTCCAGTATTTGAAGGGGGCATATAAACAGAAGGGGGAATGGCTGTTTATGAGGATGGATAGTGATAGGACAAGGGGGAATGGTTTTAAACTGAGACAGGGGAGGTTTAGGTTAGATATTAGGAGGAAGATTTTCACACAGAGGGTGGTAACACACTGGAACAGGTTGCCCAAGGAGGACGTGGATGCCCCAACCCTGGAGGCATTCAAGGCCAGGCTGGATGTGGCTCTGGGCAGCCTGGTCTGGTGGTTGGCGACCCTGGGCATAGCAGGGGGTTGAAACTCGATGGTCGTCGTGGTCCTTTTCAAACCAGGCCATTCTGTGATTCACTGCTCTCTGAGTGAAGAATTTCTTCCTAACATGTGATGTAAATGTACTTTCTTCCAGTTAAAAACCATTGCTGCTTGTCCTATCTCTGCAGGCTCTGATGAAAAGGTTTTTTGCCATCTTTCTTATAAACATCCTTTATGTATTGAAAAGCAAAAATAAAGACTCTTGTGTTTAAAAAACAACATGAAAGAACTGCTGAGATCACAGAAGTAGCGCATTAGCTGTGCTACCAGTAAATTTCTCAATACTGTTTGTTGCAGTGACTCACAAGGGTTAATTTAAACTCAGAGCCTTGAATTTAAAAATTATTGCTTGGATGTAAATCTTATAATACGTATGCAAGGCAAACCCTTTAAAGTGTGCTTGAATACACTGTGGGGAGCAGGAGAGGTGGGTTGCTTGTATCCCAGGTGGCAGTTTTTATGCTGTTTTCTGTGATAGTTCTTCACCATGTAATCTAATTTCAGCCCATGGTATGTCCACAAAACCTGATTTACATACGGGTAAGACAGGGAGGAAATGAGATTCAACTTTTGACACGCTTTTGGACCCAGATGTGAAACTAATGAAGTTAGGACTTCAGTTCTGGGAAGAGCTTTTCTGCATGGAGGGTGTCAGAAGCCAATGATGCCTCTGTACTCCATACCACACACTGCCCTGGGACTGCCCAGGGCACTCACTGCCACAGGGGTTGCTCTGTGCATCTCTCATGCTGCTGAGCAGTTCTGGCTCTCAGAGGGTCTGATGAGCATTAAAATGATCTCTGCCCCATTTCATTTACTCAATAAAGTATGCGTCTGATTATTCGTTGGTTTACCAAGCCCACTGCATTGTAGAAGCACATGTGGAAGAAACATGAGTAAGACAACTTTTACAAAGATGTGAATCATTTGTCTTTGCTACGTTGCCTTTTTTTTTTTTTTTTTTCCCCTTTAAGTCTCATTATAATCTGCCTGCAGAATAAGGCTCTATTAGGCTAGATAAAGATAGTGGAATTCAATCCCACTGTAGGGAATGTTTATCGCTGAGCTGAGTAAAATGGGAAGTGGGATGCAGTTCCTTGGGGTTCAATAGTTATGCCTCATCTGTTGAGAAATGATAAGTAGTTCTGATAGACTGATGAATCAGGAAAGTGATAAAATACTTTCTAATAAGCTTTTCTCTCAATGTGGGTTTATACGATAGGCTCATTTCTGAACATCTCAGAAATGTCCTGAATTGCAGTCCAAGGTGATTTATGTTTTTATATCATGAGCAAGCTGTGTTTTTACAGCTTTTATTTGTTCATTCCAATCATCGTCTGAAGCAGAATAAATAAAATAATTGTCTCGATTTGATCTACGTTTTCTTTCTTTTGAATATGCCCCAGAGAAAAGTCTGAAAACAATATCTTGAATATTTTATATACCCAATTCAGAAAGCCGATCCATTTACCCTGCTGAGAATCACACATTAATCCCAGTATGAAAAGGTGTTACTTGCAGCAAGGCATTATCGAAAGAAATCACTTTTTTCTCCTGCAGCTTTCCAATAAAGTTTAAAAGTATTAAAATGAAAGTGGATTATTTCTAAGGTATTTCATATGGCCTCAGCAAAACTCTGTGATTCTGAGATGCTGTGTAAGGTGTGAGATGAAAAAAACAATTGTTGATAAAGAAAACACAGTAATCAACTTTGTTTTCTGTTTTCTCACCCACAGGACATTAATGTGTGTATCCTTGAAAACTACCCTGAATGTTCCAATCCCAGGTTATTTTATATCATACCCTATTTCTGTGGGCAGCATCCAAGATGCAGGTAAATAAATACATGAGGTATCCCAGTCTGCTCAGCAATATCCATTGACCATTATTTTGTCAAAAACTGGTGATCAGAGGCAATAGTTATTTGAAGTACAGTAGAAAATTGTAAGCACGATGTGGTGACGCATGTGATAGCTGCATGTTTTTGTGAATATATTTTTTAATAAGAAGGGTAATGTACAAACATAGTATTGTCCTTTTTATTTGATTTCACTCTTGAATAATGTATCAAATCTGGATGTAATCATCTGGATTTTTCTCTTCTGAGTTGGTAGTGACCTGACATACTTGTTTTACCTGTGCCTTAACTTAATACCTACTTAATAGCTCTGCTCAGATGCAGATACCAGATCTATATTATAGGATCTCCAGGTTTCCATGTAATAAATAGGGATCATGCTTAAAATTATATAAAGTGTAGCCTTCTGCCACTGTAATTGAACTTATTCATGTTTGATGTGTCTATTGATGCCATTCACGTGTTGCTATGTTATTGATGTAGTATAGTAAACTTTTATGCAATATGTGAACAATTTTAAATACCTTCTTGTTTTGAAATGCTTTTATTTTGTTGATTACAGCAAATTCCTTCTTAACCTTATTCATCTTCAAGATATTGTATTTATTGATTGCCACCATTTCTCCATAATAGGAAGACCTGTGGATATTTCCAAAAATTTATTACAGAAGCCATATTTTCTCTATGCACTTATAACAAATTCTAATGTGTTCATTCTTTTGTCTTCAAGTATCTTTACAAACAGTTTTTTTTCTTTAGGTATTTTCTCTTTATTTGCTTACATTTGCTTTTTTAACTTGAGTTTCTAAGGTAATTGTGTATTTAAACACCCATTCTCCTCCCCTTTTTTTTTAATCTTTATTCCTCTCTCATCTTTAATTTCATACAGGGAACCTGGTGAATGGGCCCTTGAAAGAGCAAAGCTGAACGTTAATGAAAACTTCCTGCTTGTGGGGATTCTGGAGGAGTTGGAGGATGTGCTGCTTTTATTAGAAAGATTCTTACCTCATTATTTCAAGGATGTTCTTAGCATCTACAAAAACCCAGGTAACTTTTTTCCATTCAAAACATAACATTCACCCAAATGTTGGCAAAATCTGGAGGATCGCTGAAAGGTAAATTTTTCTTTATTATGTAGTCAGTGAAGAGATATATATTCCTTTTAGAGAGCAGATTTGATTGATGGGGTAGGGTATGTATTCTACATTTATTTTAATGTCATCGAGTGGTTTTCATTCCCAGGCAATCACTTAGTGCCTCAGTAATCTTGCCACATGTCCCAAAGCCTCACAATTATCTCTGGAGTGGCTTTTTCTTTTAATTCTGACATGTTCAGCTCTCAAAATGTCAGCAATATCTACATAAGGAAACCTGGAAGAAATGTGTTGGGGAGCTGAACACTGGGCATGCTTAAATAGCAGAATATTTATTTGCCCTCAACCTTGACTGAGTTGCTGTGATTTTAACCAACTATGGTGAAATAATTCTTCACTTAAACAGAAATTAGATGAAGTACAAATAATAATGTATACCTACAGTACACTGAGTAGAAAGCACAGTCAGAAATAAAGAGGTCGGTGAACTTCAGTAGAGAAATCACAGAAGCACTTAATCAGCATCTTAACTTCTACCCCAGCATCAATCTGAAGGCGTTCTCTTGTTGTGTTCAGTCCATTCCTTCCACTGCTTATTTTGTGTTCTGCCTCTCTAGAGAACAGGTTTGTATCCTATGCTTAAATCAAGAAATAAGGTGCTTCTGTGGAGCTGTGCATATCATTTTGGCAGAACTGGTCTGCTGCTTGCATTTGATTGGGCTGTTAACGTGATATGAACCAAGAAGGGGTAAAAGTTGCTTCTTGTACGGTGACTGTTGCATTCATGTCAATTGAAATGTCTACAGGCACTGAAAGGTATGTTTTGTACTAATTTGTATATTAAAAACATATGCCTCAAACACTGAATTTTGTTTGTAATGCATGAAGCTTATCACTGGCTTTTGATTGAGAGCAGCTGCAATAGTAATCAGTTGTTTTGAAAAAATGGAAGACTTCAGGACTGTTGCCCAGTCCCTCCTTCTGGGATGCATCTTTGAAAGTTTTGTATTAAGCAATGTAGAAATATTAAAGAGAAGGAATGGCATTCTCTTTTCTTTGTGAATTTTAAAATAAGAAGACCTATTTTTAGCATGTGGAAGTCTTCCTTGCATTTTTTCTGTACAGATGCTAGGCCAGGAGGAGGTAGAGAATCAACAGAAGGATGCTTTCCAGAGTCAGCAGATTTTTCTATGGGAATATATACGGTTTTTCAGCTGTTCTATGCAATGTAGATTTTCACTTCTCTTTCATTTTGGGAAGCTAAAAACAGCTCGCTGGGGCTTAATTTTTGACTAGGGTGCCATTGAAATTGTGAAATGTGAAATAAGCAGTCTCCCAGAATGAATAAGTGCTGGAGAATCTTTTTTCTCTCTCTGCATACTGCAGTATCTCTGGGAGATTTGATCCCACATTTCAGGGCAGCAGTTTCCTCTTCTCTGGGCTTTCATGCATGAGACCAATACTGTATGAAGATTCATCCCTTTCCTTCAGTATTCCTCATGTGGATTAAAGTTGAATTCTTTTTTACCATTCACTGAGTAAGACTGAGAAATAGAATAGAAGCAGCATCTTTGTGTTAACTCCGCTTTTTCCATACATGCAAAGATCTTTATTTTAAATCATTATTATTTTCAGAATATTTCAGAGTTGGTGCAAATGCTTACAAAAGACTTAACAGAATCAGTCAAAAAAAAAAAAAAAAAAAAAAAAAAAGAATCCAAGCACTATGTAAGAAAGGCTACTTAGTTCTTTTCAGTGCACCTTAGACCTGATCTGCAACACCCTCTGCTGTTGCATCATGAAGTGCTGGGAGGAATATTGTATCCACCAGCTGCATGGTGACCCCACAAAGCAGCAGATAAATCTGGCTGCTTTGTCTGAGGTACTGAGAAGTCTTTCTTCTCTTTGTATGGAAAAGTTTTCCAGAACTTACTTTTTTATCAGATGAACATGCTCAGAGGAGAAAAAATTCAGTAGAGGACGATGCATAGGAGGTCCTTGCAGTCACTCACAGGCTAGTGACTCTCTGTACTAGAGCCTACTTGTTATAGATGAGACACATTTAAACATTTGGATTTATAAATCTGCTTCAAAGAAGAAAATAGTTGAAGAAAGGCAGTTTCCATCCAATACTGCTTTCGTGGATTATATGCAAAGTAAAGCAAAATAGAAAATTGATGGTTGCTATCTCACCAATATCATACTCTAAAAAAAATAAAGAAAATTAAAAAATAAAGAAAATTTTAAAAAACTACTGTAGGTAGTAAAATACTGGATGTACTCAAGTCCATAAAACCATGAGTGCTGCACAGGGTGACCTTTGGATACTTCTGTAGTTGCGCTTGTAAAGCATTCAAGAGACAGTGTGGGAGTTTGGGGTTAAGTCCCTTCTTTTTTCCAAAGTTCGGACCCTTCTCCTTATTACAACTGCTTTGGGTGGGCACCAGCTCACTACAGCTCTCATCCATGCAAACTTCCTATTGTCAGGAGCCCTCAGTGTAGACTGGAGATACTACAAATTGGGAAATACCAAAGCTTTCTTTTTCTCATGTCTATTTTTTTGTTTTAACTGTGCAAACCTTATTAAAGTGTCTTTTGTCTCCTTTTTGCCAGCTGCAGAATTTCTCATCTGACAGCAGTTAAGAACAATTATTAAAAATTTCTTGCTCATTGTCCTCCAAGCAAGAAAACAAAGCCCAGAGCCTTTTTACTGTCCAATATGCTCCACAGCTATTGTTCTGAAGTAAAGGATCGGTAAAACTGTGACTCTATTGATCAGATAGATAGCAGAGTATTGCAGCAAAGAAGTGTAAGTGCACCTGTCTGCCCGTGTATAATGGCAGAGATAACTGTTAAATGTAATGTGACTTAAGTGCATTTGTTGGTGACACCTGTGATGTATTCCATTATGTTTTGCATAAGCTGACAAGAGGAGACTGTGAAGGTAGGAATTTTAGTGTCTGAGGACATGAGAAGAATAATTTCCTCCAATGCATTAATAAAATGTTGCCCTGAGGAAATCCAGTTGCTGAATATTTTGACGTGTGTTTTATAACAGTATGCAACACTGTGAAAGCTTTTGTTGTGCTGAAGCTTAAAATGGAATCTTTTAATCTTGTAGCATTCTTCAGTGCTGCAGGGTTCCTACTTCTTTTTCCTTTTCTACTCTTCTTGATATTAGGTATCTTGTTAATGTTGATGTCAAATCAAGCTGTTCTTGTAGTGGTTATCTTGCCCAAAGTAGTAAACATCTTCTAGCTTGAAAGCGACAACAGCTTTTGACAAGACATCAAAAGTAGGGGAGGATAGTGAAATAGATAGATAGATAGGTAACTTTGTTTATTACGTTTCTTTGCTATCATGCTAAAAGTTGCTCACTGTTCTGCCTGCCTTTTTTTTTTTTTTTCTGCCAGCATTGGAGCAGAGAGGGTCCAATTGCATAACCTTGGATTAATTTTACTTCAGAATTTGAAAGTATTTCTTTGGCCTGAAATAGCTACAGAATAACTTTACATGCAGAATCTCTCCTTACTCTCAGAAGCACAACTGAAGGAAAAATAACTGGTCAGACCTGTTCATTTTTGCAGGTTATACCTCACTTCCGTGGCCTAGCTGATAGTCAGAAAGAAGAAAGATTGAAAGTCAGAAGGAGAAAGATTGAAAGAAATCTTATGGAAGGAGCCAGTGCTTCTTGTGCAGTATCTCTGAACAGCCATCATCTTATATTCTGCCTTTGTTCAGTACAAAATGAAACTGAATTAAGAGAAAAATAGAACAAGCGATCTGCAGCTTCTAAATTCTGCCTACTTCTAGTGAACCATATTTGCTGGAGAGGACAGAGCTGGCAATGCCGAGTGGAAAGAAAAGTAGAAATTCTCTCATCTCTTGTGCATAAATGCACAATCTTTCTCTCACCTACAAACACTTTGCTCTTGATGTGAGAGGAAGAACAGATGAGATGAGATCAAATTTAAATTCTCAAATTCCTTGGATCATTTCTTTGCATCTCTTGTTTTCTTAAAACAGAACTTGGGAAAACTTGAAATCTTCAGAGTCTTCTTTTGCCTTTCCCTGTAAAACAGCTTTCTGCTTTCCCTAAAATTATTTAGGGAGCAAGTCTCAGGAGCAGTCACGCTGTGTGGAAGTTTTCAGTAGAAAAGGAAAGTCCTGAACTGTGTGTGGAAGTAAAATATGAAATTGGCCTCAGGAAATAGCTAGCTGTATAATGCTTTGGTGGCAGATTCCCATCCATTATGTGCAAGCAAACAGTTGTGTATCTGGCTTTAAAAGTTTTGTCCAGAAGGTGGTGTAATCTCCCTGCTTTTTTCAGATTTTGAGGGAAGCTGAACACTGTGCCAATGGTAATAGCACATGTGAGTTTACATTCTGTCTGGGTGGTGTTTTCTTCTTTATCTCCCAACATCCTGTTCTGAAAATACAAATAGGAATGTGAACAGGCTATCTATGTCCTCAGTCTCTGAACTTTCAGAATTATCCAGAAGAATGCTTTAAAACAATGAGTATGTGAGAACAGGCAGTTTATACTCTATGCAGAGTGTTTAATTCTGTTATTATTTACTGTATTATGAAACAAATTCCCTTTTCTTTGTGTGCAAGCAAGATAGGAAAGGGAAGGAGTAACAGCATGTATCCCCAGAGGAAGTTTATTTGCCGTTTTGTCAATAGCACCTCGGACAGTCTACACAAAAACTGTGCTCCTTGGCTTGTTTTATAAAACCAAAGGTAGTGTCAAAAGCTGTAAGTATTACTTAACTCTTAAGCCATGAAAATAAATTTTAGAGTGAAGGATAAAAACAAGCTGCCTGATCTTGAGATGCCTTGAAGTTAGTGAATGCAGCAATCAGTGATAAGGACAATCAGTGGAAACACTC
Organism: Tympanuchus pallidicinctus; assembly: GCF_026119805.1. Taxonomy (NCBI): domain Eukaryota; kingdom Metazoa; phylum Chordata; class Aves; order Galliformes; family Phasianidae; genus Tympanuchus; species Tympanuchus pallidicinctus. The sequence continues at coordinate 62,181,920 of NW_026294618.1, read as the reverse complement.
TTTCTTTTTCCAGTTCCATATTAGGAAAATATGTTCTTTTCTGACTTTCAGAGTATTCAAATCCCTTTGTGAATAAACTGAGCTGTTTTAAGAATAGGAACTCTTGGAAAGATTTGAGCACTTCTGAGCTTTCTCATGACTCTCTTTTACAGGAGAGCATCTAGATCTTTTGGAGATTCATCTCAGAATCTCAGCATCTCTATGGCAAGTACTGCAGGAAAGATTGGCAGCTTATAACAGCTGTGGGGTTTTTTTTATTCTGCTCAGAAAGGTGTGGCAATCACAGAACATGCATGTATTATATGGGAAACAAAACTGTGGCACTGAAAGATTTATCCAGGATAGTTTAAATCCTAATTTTCAGATGTGAGCAACACTGAAGTTGAATTTGGTAAGGCTTTACAAGCCCACAGGGAGCTTGTAGGTATCAAGATCAAGTCTGCTTTATTTACTGTTCCCTGCAAACATGTGTTTATTGGATTAGAGATGGTCCATATGTGCACTGTTATGCAGGAGAACATCTAGCAAGGCTGGATTTGGCTCTGATCAGCCTGGTCTGGTGGTTGGTGACCCTGTCCATGGCAGGGGTGTTGAAACTAGATGATCTTTGAGGTCCTTTCCAACCCAGGCCATTCTGTGATTTGCCTATAATTGCATCATCTCACCCAAAATGAATGATGCCTTTTGAGAAAAAGAGTGAAGTACTTGTGAGCCTGACAAGACTAGGGCTCTCATCCAGGGTAAATCTGCTCCCTGAGTTTAGAGTACAGGGAAGTGAAACACAGGTCTATCTGCCAAAATTATTGCTATGGTTTGCCTTTCTCCTGAAGTGAAGATGTGATGGGAGGTGAAGTCCCTGTTCCCTTGGATCATCTTCTGAAAAACCTCAATCAAATGTTGCGCTTCTGCGCAAGTTTCTGATCATGTGAGCTCATAGAAGCTGTGACAACCTACAAGGTATTGTAGAAATATGCTAAGTGTTACATAGAATTATAGAAATTTTTTATAGAAATATAGAAATTTTTTTCTTTTTTTTTTTTTTTGTGGGCTACAATACATGTTAGCTTGCATTAATACTGCAGCTTGGGCATTAAGTTTAGTTCTAGTAGAAAAGGATTTCCTTGAGAGGCTGCATCGTTGTTTTTTTTCGTACTTTAATTGTTAGTTCTCTCTGGAAACTCTGTTTCTTTGGCATTGTCTTCCCTTGATACACAGTCCTCACTGGATGCTGTGTATCCTTGCTGCTGCTGTTTGAATATGTGGTTCTTTATGAACTTTTTCAGAGACAAGCCTATACATCTCTGATTTGTGTTCAGAACTTCAGCTTGTGCTTTGCAGTCTGCAACACTGTTCCTCTCCATTACCTTTTTCATAATGGTTACCAGTTGGCAAAGCTAGAAGTCAGATGCTTTATTTTTTTAATACTGTTGTCAAAGTCTCTCCACCATGAACTGAGTTTTCTCTGTTAAATTTTCTGCATAATACACTTATACTTGTAGCATTATGAAAGCAAGACCACTTCCAGCTTCATCTTCATTGTGTAGTGCATTTCCAAAAGTCTTCAGCCTCCAGATTCTGCATTTTGTTCCACATCTTCAAGATTCTTGCATTGTTTCAATTTCCCTTTATCGGACCTATTGATGGGCTGTCTGGTTTTGGATTAAACCAACACAGATGTAATTTCATATTTTCTTGAAGTAAAAACAAAACATATTTGTGGTCTTAATCACAAGGGGTGAGTCATCCAAACCCTTGCATCCTATATGCCAAGAATTCATGTGCATTCTCTTGTGTCAGAAGGGTTGATGCTGGTGTCTTATAAGAAACTGTAACATTTATCTAATGAGCGTATCAGTCACTAAAGATGTCAAAGATTTGTAACAGTGCTCCTGTTATTCATCCAAGGTTAATTCCCTGATGCATCTTCACAGTATTTCCTGCCTCGAGTATAAAGAGATGGGCAAGCAGCATTGTTAGAGCTCTGGTACAGAGGGAATGCTGCCTTCACATAACAGCATTAGGAATGTCTTGTAAATAGTCCAAGGTCACTGATGACAGAATGGCAGAATTTTTTTTATGACCGACAATTAAAGCTTGCAGTGATGGTTCATTCCTTCTTCACTAACTTACAAATAAAATCACAAATGCTATTTTAATCAATAAAATTCCACTTATACCTCCGTTATTATGTATGCTTTGAAGTAACATTTGAGTAAAAAATGATAATAGTAACACTATGCAAATGGCTTCTTTAACAACTTTGACCTCTCTTCAGACAGTATAAGGCATAGTGGACAGGACGGATGGCTGAATTTCAGTTAATGGGCCTGCTTCAGCTCTAGTACGTTTTCACAGGTCTTCATTTCACCTATATGGGAACAACCAAGCTCCCTGAGGTGGAATAGGAAAAAGTCGTGTTAGTAATGTATCTTTGTAACAACTTAGAATTTGGCATGATTAAGACTCTGTGCCACAGTACATGTTCAGGCAGTGTTTGGAGAGAAATATGTTCAACTGAAAATTGAGCATATCTGACATGGAAGAAACAGCAGCAGTGTGGGATAGTCCCGAGCTGACAATTCAGTCTGCTTTCAGAAGCATAAGCCTTTCAGTATTCAAAGTAGGCTGTTGTAATTTACCTTTCAAACTGATCATAAGACCTGTCCATTGTAACAGCAATAGAGTAGGTTATGTTAAATTGATTGTTCTCATCCCCAAGACATCTTGTAAGAGCAATGTAAGTAGCATCAGAAAGTATCTTTGGTGGTTCTGAAATGTCATGGAAAGTATTAGAGGTAAAGTAAATATGAAAAAGAAATTTAATTAGCGAGATTTTACCTGTATTTATTTTACAGGGAAGATGAATAGCCATTCCTAGAGAATTATGTTGGGTTTTCACATAAACATAGCAATTTATAATAGGTTTTGCAGTGATAAAAAAATGATTTGCTGTAATAATTAAAATGAGGAAAACACAAAGGAGCATGAATTCTGACAGTGAGGCTCTTTCTTGCATACAGCTTGCTAAAGGCGTTGAAGCTAATACCAAAAGTTATTTTCAGCCATGTCTGAGCTAAAAGATCTGAGCTGGGGAGGGAGGCATTGGGTACTGGGGGAGTTGACAGGCACACTCAAGGGTGAAAAGGCTATAATAGAAAAGGTTCTTGCCTATCCTGTGGGTAAAGCAGATTGAAGTGTTAGTATAAGGAGATTTAGAACAAATCAATAAATGATAGTAAGTGTCAAGTGCTTGCTAAGTTGTGAGGTGTGACCCCTTCCCCACCTGTGTCCTGTGTATCTCTAAAGAGATTAATTATGGTAGAGGTCATAGTGGGCGTCCTCCAGTCATCTGAAGACCTCTAGGTCTCCTTAAGACTTCTCTAATTGCTATTAGGGGAAAAAAAAAGAAAAAGAAAAAAAAATAGTTATTGGTCCTTAATTACAGTTATAGGAATTAAAAGTAAGGAAATGTGTTAGCAGAGTAGCTCTCAGCTGCTACACGTTTCTTTTGTTCTGTCTCCCAGCCATCACTCCTGAGGGGATAATCTGCTCACTTGAGCATAATTTCACACCATTCCTGTGAACCTTCAGAGCCCCATTGCTGAAGGCTTTCTTGGATTTTGTGCTCCCAACTTCCTTTCTCAGCTGGAATTTCCCAGCCTTTTTGACCTGCCCATCTTGAAAATTTACTTTCCAAGAAGCTGTACAAGAGAAGAGGCTTTTACTAAATGTGGCTTGAAGGATTCCATTTTTCTTCTTTTTCTCTGCTCTTGGGGACAAATCACAAATTTATAAATGTAGTAGCAAAGAGCATCTTTGAGAGAGGGAAGATGAGACTACTGCTCTCTGGTCTCATCTTCCCTCTCACTCCTTTCTCCTGAATTGTGATCTTACTGTATTCTTTAATTAGTGTGCACTTTCCAGTTGGGCTGCTTTTTTCTATCCGCAATGTTTGCACAATGGTTGCTGCACTTTAAAAATCTCATCAGCTATATTGTAAGAATAGAAGGTAGTTAACATTACTCTAGGGGCTGCGATGATGATCTGAACAGCTACAGGTAAAAGAATCCCATTTAGCTGTAATAAGAAATGGGACTCTTAGACATTTGAGAAAAGTCAGTACGACTCTTTTTAGAGACTTGAAGATCAGCTATTTCCTTGAAGGAGTCAGCAAGTACATGGATATGAGATGATACAAGTTTGATTTTCAGCAGGATCTTGTCCAAAACCTGTTCAGAACTGTAAGTTGTTCAGGTATTATTTAAAAAAAAAAAAAAAAAGTGTTTCTGAAAGATAAAATTAGTTAAACTGATAGGCATTAATTGTTTGGTAGCCTCCCCTTACTTCAAAAAGAGTGGAGTCCTGCAGAAATTCTGCTAAAGTCTGGGATAAATTTTCACTTAAAAAATGAGAATGAGGTGAGAGAGGTCACTGCCAATATGAAATTGCCAGGAAGCAACAAGAACAGCCCTGAAGTATTTCAGTAATTGTAACAAAGTAAGTAGTGTATTAAAATTCAGCTTATGTGCCGTTCAGGGGGTCTGACCTCAGCACTCAGGCTGCAGTCCACTCATCTGCTGGGTCATGGTTTGCCTTCAGATCTTCTGAAAAGTGCGTAGATTGTCAGATGGCTGTGGGTTGTATTTTTTTCTGGATAGGGAAGCAGTCTCCTACAGATTGCCCTAGCCACTAGACAGCAGCATTTCTAGGGCAAAGAAATTTTTTTATGTGAAGGGAGATCAATCCATTTGACGTACTCAATTTACGGCTCCATTTTTCCTGATGGTAGAAAGTAGTGATTTAGGACAGGTAAGCTGAATTCTGGCTAAATCCTAAGAGCAACTGATGGGAAGACATCCACATTTGAGGTGTAGCAGTGCAGGGAGCTCATACAGCTGTAGTTCTGATCTGTCTTTAGTTGTAGATATTTAAGGAGCATCTGCTCTAATTTATCAGTCCTTTTTCCAGCCTGTGTTCAGGGTCGATAAAAGATGTTCTTTAGGTTCACTGTAGGATGACGGTGAAGCCTAACAAAGGCAGTTTTCTGTAGAAACATCATTTTCCAGATAGACTTACCAGGGAAAGAAAGAAACTGTTGAGATGGGCTCTGGTTTTCTAGCAGTGAGCAGCAGCTGTTTTGGTAGCAGTAGCAGCAGCTCATATAACAAATGTTTCATGATGAATGCAAACAAAAGCCAGCCCTGAAATTCCAGCTCCACTATGTACACATAAAATATAAAACCAGTTCAAAATAACATAACTACTCAACTTAAGGGATTTTTCCCCCCTCTAAATAAAATCCATATGAGCATTAGTGTTTGGTCTGCTTGGTTCTCCAGGGCTCATCCAGCAAACAGTTTTATCGTATAGGCTGAGGGCAAAATGTGAGCATAAAAACAGACCAATAAGAAAATATCTTATAAAGAAATGCACGTGCAAAGAGGTGTGTGGTTTGGGGGGAAAATACCAAACATGCTTACTCAAATGAAATTACTGCTGATGCTTATGAGTCGTCTGAATTCACTTGCCTCCAAAGTTGGTCTTGGAGGAATTTCTTCATGAACCTCCATGCAATTTGATTTCTGAAGATGACTTGTGGTTTTAAAGGCATCTTCATGTCAGAAGAATGTTTTGCCCTCTAGCATGAATGTCTTTCCAGGCAGCTAGTGGGAGTATTTCTGGGGAATGCAAGTTGCTGCTGAGTGCATGCTCAGGGGAAATGAGGGTACGGAAGAGAAAGAGAAGAAGTATAATTGAAGACTCGGGAGAAATAAAAGATCTATCCAGGGGGCAGTGCTTTAAATAGCCATCAAGTAAACCCAAGCATTTATCTATCCTTCCCAGCTTTGCTGCTTGATGAATATCTGGAGCAGCATCTGTTGTCTGTCCATGTGCGTGCTCCTGCTCAGTTCTCAGGCCCTGAAATATTCCCTTTTCACAGTCAATTTGCTTTCCCTAGGGCTTTCTGTGATTCCTCCATTCTAGCTTCCCTGTTACTATTGAATTAACTTAGCCCTGTGCATCTGCCATGAGAAGAAACTTCACGTCCTGCCAGGTCAGTGATAAAATAATATATCCTGATCCTATGGCTTCTGTGGTATGATTCCATCTAACACCTTTTGTGTAGTGAGAATGTTGAGTCGATAATTATAGTGGTCTGTCTATTCCATAGCTTTTCTCCTAATTGAGTTTTGAAGGGTACACAAACCTGTTGTATTACTGTGCAGTGAATCGTTGTACTATGAATACCTACATACCCCTAAATCATTGTGAGTATTACATCTTTGGTGCTACAGAACATGCAAATGCAGGGCTTGGAACTAAGAATGCATACTTAACTTGTTTTTTCCACTCCTGCTTTTTACTGGTTTGACTCATTTACAAACAGTCTGCTATGTTACTGAATGTCTTATTTTTCACAGAAGGAAAAGGAGGCAAAGAGAGGGATAACAAGCACTGCTAGCAAAAAAAGAACAGAGGGAGGTTATTTGTTTGTTTCTATCCATGAAGAAATGCTAGGCTATTGGGAACACAGTGCATTATGAGGAAAATGTCACTGAGATGAGATTGATTAAAAAAAAAAATGTAAAAGCCACAAAAGCAGTGGCCTTTTCTCAGTATGTTAGAAGCTAGAGTTCAGTTTTGACACAAGCAGTGGAAAAACTGCTTTTCAATCACTTATTTAATATTTGCCTTCTACTTTCTTTTTATTTCCTTCACTTTTATTGTGCTCTTCAATTTAGCATCCTACTTACTACTTTTTATTTCTGGTCTTTTTTCTCTCTTTCCTCCCAACTTCTCTATCCTCACAATTACAGATCAGATCACTTTTCGATACATAGTAAATATCAGCTGATGTCAGAAGTTGCTTAGGTATCTTAGAAATAAGATTACTGCTTGAATGAAGTATTGGTCACTGACAGCATGTCATTACTTCTGAGGTATTCATACAGCCATGCTTAGACAGTTAGACTCATTTGCAGTACTGAATGGATGTTTCTCTATGAAACTCCTATTGGTTTTCCCTAGACATTCAGGCATTCAGGTGAATTTTTCCAGACTGTTAGGTATTCCTGTCCTTCCTCCAAGAAGTATGGTCACCTCCCAATGGCTTTTCTAACCCATCATAAAATTAATGCCTCTTTTTGTAGCTTTTGTATTAAATTAATTAGTTATTTTCAGCTTCTTTTTTTATCAATAAAGAGAAATGTTGACTTAATTTTAGGATGAAAGGCCTTGCTCTTTCACCACTTCTATAGAATACTAAGAGGGTAGCTCAGCTGTAGGTAGACATCTGACTTTGGTCAGACAAAGCTCACTTTCAGGGCTTGCAAATAACCATGTAGACATTTCCTAGCTTTCCATTGAAGTCACTGTCACAGAGCTGTGTGGATTCCCACAGCATGTGTTGCATTGTGGAAGGATAGCGGGGACTCAGTAGGCAAGAGGTAAGAATATTTCTCACTTGTGCTGTGCAGTAGTGTAATTGAGTGCAGATGGATGCTGTCAAGGAGCTTGCATTTAGTAGTGGTTCTAGAAGCAAGAAAGAAGTATGCGTATAAAAACAGTGTATGTTGTGTGCCTTACTAGTGTTCTTGCCTATCCAATAGATCCATACACCAGTGAGTGCTATTTTGGGCTTTTGGAGGATGGGGGAGGATTGTCTGGGCGGATTTTAGTTTTATTTCTGTTTCATTTTTTTTACAGCACTTTGGTAGTATTTTTTACTGGAGTGTTTCCAACAACAAAGTCTATGTCCTGGTTCCCTCTGTGGCAAACAAATGCAGTAGAAGCCCAGGATTTCTTTACCAAAAGCCAACCTGGTTGATGAAGATCTATTCCAGTAAAATATTGAGAATTCCCTGCATGCAGACAAAAGCAGCTGCTAGAAGAGTGCCTGAAGAGAATGAAATGCAGAAAATGGGAAATCTAAGGAAGAAGTTTGGGCAGTAAAACTGTGAAGGGATTGTGAAGAGGGCACAGCAGGCTGGGCCAACTGGAGCAGGAGACAATGATCAAACAAACTGCTCAGATATTTGGCAGCGAGGTAGTTTGACCATCTGCCTGCCCCATGTTTTTGTCATGGTGTTTTTTATTTGATAGAGCCACATGTCAAGTGTGTCTTTGGTTTTGCCCTGTTCACAACTCAGTTTTCACTGCTTGAGAAGACATCAGTTTGCTTTCCTGCACTGAATCCTAGTTCATAGGGACTATTGTTTGTCCAGTTTCACCATAAAAGTATCGGGCAGTAGTGATTTATGTCTTCCTTGGGGCAATTGTTTCAGAATTTCTGGATCTTTCAGGTGGATTTTGTTTGTTTTCTCCGAATTCTTACCTTAAGCATTCCCATTCTGAATTTAGCGCTGTCAGATGTAGTGGTAAGTTCTGAGTGCCAGTTAAATACCGTTAAGGACAGAATGTAAGATGGAAATCCAGGATGCCAAAGAACACTTTGAAGAGGTCATGGTCTTTCCTGTTTTGAGGTACTTAGTTTAGCCCACAATTCTGTGTTAAACTAATTGATTTTCTTTACAGATCCGGAGAGATGCTTAATGCTAGGGAACGTACAATCTTTTTAAGTGCAGTGAAACGGATTTCTCTTGTTCAGATTATTTTGTTTATTTAAAAATGGCAGATTGATCTTTCCAGTCAGCATGGTAAAAAAGGGTGAAATGAGTGCTGTTTGTGTTCAAGCACTTGACAGAAAGACATTATCCTGAACAGGATCGTGACATACATGTATATACATCCTGTTATACTAAGAACAGCTTCTGTGGGATGGCAAACCCCTTTATAGTCAATCATTTCCAGCTCTTATATGCTGAAAATAACAGGTACAAATTGCAGCTTGTACAACTTTGCCTGTTTGTTTCAGCTATGCCAGCACAAATGGCTGAGAGCAGAAAGCCTCTGTCTTCTTAAACACTTGCAAACAGCTTACCAAAATGTCAGCCCTGCTCATCTAGAATTTTTAATAACAGAACAGCAATGAAACTGAAAAGCATATTTTTCTGTATATCGAATTTCAGTATTTGCTTGGCACTGCTTTCTGCTGCTTGTGGAACATGGCTTGTGGTCCCCTGGTAAGTTCCAGTGCTTTTTGCAGTTGCGGAATACGTTACTTAGCCTATTTTAAGGACAGACTCAAGTTGGTGAAAAGTTCTGCTTTGAACTGATGAAAGTTATTTTCCTTGGTGCATGTTTCTGCAAGCTTCTTGTAGAAATCAGTGGCTTGAGTTCTTGCTAAATTCAACTGTTCAATCCACAGGCTGTTTTCTGTTATCCTTTCAAGCCGCGTCTTGGTGTACATCCCACTTCTTCAACAGATTTTATTTTAACAGAAACGAAAATTTACAGCCTAGACACTTTGTATCTCATGCACAGAAAGAGAAGAACTCCAAGACCCACACATCTTTACAGAATGTGTGTGCATATGTGAGCAATTCTATGAAGACAGGGCACTTGATACATTCATGTATTTTATTGGCAATTGGAAATGCCAGCCAAACGTTTTGGTTTCAGAGCAGTGGCAGAACTTACACAGATTGTCATTAAAATCAAAGGAAGAATCTAGTGCAGTTTTCATAAGTCAGAGCAGTCAGACTGCATAATTGAGGACAAAAGAAGTACAACAAAAGTGTTTTGATAAACAGATGTTGGACACTTTAAAGCATTGAAACTCAGTTTAATTTTTCCCATGATACATAAATAGTCCTTTCACATCCTTCAGCCTCGTGGTTTTTCATTTCCCGCTGTTACTCAGAGCAAATGAAAAAAAAAATGTAGCTATGTTTATGAGGACTCTATATTTGCTCATTTAAGGGGTTTTCATTTCTTCAATAAATGCACTTAACAAAATTAAATGCTTTAGGAATACGCCAGAAATGCTGTCAACCACCGTGGCAAGCAGATGGAGGAAATGTTAACTGAACGTGACGTACCTGGGCTGCCGTGTTTGTTCAGAGACTGGTGGCCATAGCCACTGGCCATACCAGTGAGGAATATATCTTTAAGAGAGCTCAGAGTCACAATTTCATATCCCCAACACATATAGGAAAACTTGGCCTCCATTTAGATGCTGAACTGGGGACTTTAAAAGTGTTCTGAGACCCACATACTCAATGGTTATACACACATTCATGTCCAACAGAGTGCTGTGCCTGTGTCAAAGCACAGGCCTTATGGCCCTTTTGGCACATGTAAGTGCACGTACGCAAGCCAGTGCGGTAGGTGCCCCCTCCGTATAAACTTAGTCCAGGTCTCCTGGAGACAAATTTTTGGGGTTTGGACAGGCCGTGACATGACTCTCATCATTTTTTTTCCATTGTTTTGGTTGCTATGGAAACCATGAATCTCAGATATCTTAAGTTTGTTTTCCATAGAACTTCATTAAAATGAAAAGAATATGGTGCATTCTACTCTGTTTGCAGATTTTAAAAAGGTGATCCTTTACGGTTTCAGGGTTTTCTTGGTCTGTTTGGCACGAGTGAAATCTAGGCATTTATTCTTCTATTAAGTTTAACAAATTGAGTAGAATTTCATCGATTCAGAATCTAGTAAAGAAGAGAATTTTTATTAGTTTTTAGGAAAAAAAATAAAAGATCTGTATTTTTGAGGATTAGCTGTTGAAAATGGCCATTGAAGTATTGTTTTATTTTTTAATTCTATCTTAATTTTATTTAATCTTTTTTATTTTTTTCTGTGTTACTTTACTAGATTAATTAGATTTATTTGTAGATAATACTCTTTCTTTTAGGATTAGCCATGGAGTTGAAGAAATCTCTTGTGTTGAACTGCTTTTGTTTTTAAAGTAAAGGAAATATTCTCAGCCAACACTTTGGGACAGCAGTGGTTCAAATCTATGGTATAGGCACATTGGTTATCACTTCTGACTCTTAACTCCTTCAAATTTCTTAAAATATTTATATAATGGGTGTTTTTCTTTAACTACAAATTTCTGCATTTTCATTAATTATTTGTAGCTCTGGTCCCATCCTCTTGAAAAGAATCTGTGAGAACTAGAAAAGGTACAGAGCGGGAGCCAGAGATGGTCAGAGATGCAATGAGTGACTTTCACAGGAACAGAAATTTCCTAAAGTGGGACCTCTGATTTTGGAAAACAGACAATCACAGGGAGGATATGCTATGTAGAAACAAAAAATGAACTGTGCAGAGAGATTGCTGAATTTCTCAGGGAAATCATGATTTCTCAGGGAAAATCAATTTTGAAAGAATTTAAATAGGCACAGAAGGTTGAATTATTTTGGTTGTTTTCTTTTTAGCCAACAGATAGTACCACCTTCAGAGATTGGTGACTTAACCACTTCCCTGGGCAGCCTGTTTCAGCTCCTGGCCACTCCTTTGGAGAAGAAATTTTTTGTAATATCCAAGCTGAACTTCCCCTGTGGTGCAACTTGAAGCCTTTCCCTCTAGTTCTGTCACTGGCTGTGTGGGAGAAGAGGCCAAGCCCCACCTTGCCATAACCACAGGTAGTTATAGAGAGCTATAATGTCTCCCCTGAGCCTCCTCTTCTCCCAGTTCCCTCAGCCACTCCTCATAAGACCTGTGCTCCAGACCCCCTAGCAGTTTTGTTGCCCTTCTTTGGACATGCTTGCAGGGCCCCAGTGCATTTCTTGTAGTGAGGAACCCAAAACTGAACACAGTATTCGAGGTGTGGCCTCACCAGAGCTGAGTATATGGAGACCATTGCTTCCGTTCTCCTGCTGGCAACACTGTTTCTCATACAAATCAGGATGCCATTGGCCTTCTTAGCCACCTGGGCATGCTGCTGGTTCGTATTCAACCAAGCCTCAACAAACACCCCCAGTCCGTTTCTTCCACACAGTCTTCCAGCAACTCCATTCCAAGTCTGTAGCATTGCCCAGGATTGCTGCAGCCAAAGTGCGGGACCTGGCACTTTGTCTTACTAAACTTCATCCCATTGGCCTCAGCCCAGCGACCCATCCTGTCCTGATCCTTCTGTAGGACATTTCCTATCCCCAGCAGATTGACATTTCCTCCCAACTTGGTATCATCTGCAGACTTACTGAGAGTGCACTCAGTTCCTCATCCAAATAGTCAGTGAAGATGTTAAACAGGAGGGGCCCCAATACCAGCCCCTGGGGAAAAGCGTTGGTTTCCAGTCACTAGCTGATTTCAATTCCATTCACCACCACTTTCTGGGCCCAGCCCTCCAGTTGGTTCTTTCCCCAGCAAGGAGTGTATCTGTCCAAGCCACAGGCTGCCAGCTTCTCCAGGAGAACACTGTGGGAGACAGTGTCAAAGACTTGGCTGAAATCTAGGTAGGCTACATCAACAGTCTCTTCCTTGTATATCAGGCGGGTCACTCGATCATAGAAGGAGATCAGGTTGGTCAAGCAGGACCTGCCTTTCATGAACCCCTGCTAGCTGGGTGTGATGCCCCTTGGTTTTCCCCCACACATGCCTTGTCATCTCACTCAAGACGATTTGCAAAATCCAGTAGGAACTCGGGTCAGTGTGAATTCCTCAGATAGCTGAATGCTTGATTTGTTCATCTCTGAGACTCTTTGGTAGGTGCATGGAAATTTCTGCTGTCTTTTTATGAGGATGTTCGCCCTTCACACAAGTGTGGGCAAGCACAGAGGGAGAGTGGTTTGCTTTAGGGCTTCCTGAAAAGAAGAGAGATGCATTGTTTCTGGTTTGTAATAACCCCAAGGGACACAAAGACCTTGGCAACCTCATAGCTTCAGCCCTGCTGAAACATTTCACTTTGCCTTCTAGTCTGAGAGGTAGGGAGTCAAGACATTCCCTCCTTGGGAAAGGCATGGAGTGAATTGCATTAGCCACACTAGGAGATTACTCTTCTCCCTCAGGACCTTCAGTTAATATAATTCCCCTTATTTTCAGTTTTTTCTCTTGCTGAAACCAGTCTGCCTGTGTTAAACAACGGACCCTTTTCCTTGGTTTTGGCCAGAGGAGGAAGCTTTTGTCCCGATACCCTGGCAGCTGGCCAAGGCAGGCGGGCTGTGGGCCAGGAGGGGGGTGAACTTGAAAGGAACAGTGTGTTGTTTCTGCTCTTGTAGCATTCTTCTTTTTTCGCTAGTGCTTCAGCCCCTGGCTGCCTGCAGTTGCTCATTATGCACAAAAGAACCTAAGGGGAAAAGAGAGAATTTTCTCTTGACCTTCTTTAGCTTTTAATAATAAGATGTAAAGCAGTTTTCGGGGCTTTGAAATTTCTGTGTAAAGACATAGAAGAAAATCTTAGAGCCAGTAACTTTCTCACATGGGACAAGAGAACTGATACCTTCTTTTTTTCTGCTTTTTAATAGCTGTTTTCATTATGGTCACATATCTCTTCCTGCCCTATTATACTGCAGAAGTACTGGCCTTACCTTGGTAATGCTTGAATGTTTTTACTAAGCACATTACTTTTGTTCTGATTAATATGTGTACTTTTGTTCTATTTTTTCATTTCAGTAATTATTCTAATACAAAGCAATAAACAGTAATATTTATGAACAAGGCAGATGGGAAGGGGCAGCGCTTAAAATTAATTTTTAAGATCATATGCTCAAACTTCTATTTTAACCTAGTGTTGTTTCACATTCCTTCGGGGCTTTATATTGCAGGGTGGTGACCACTGGGCTTTGAAGAGCCAATGACTGGAATTGATAGCAAATGAGATGGTAAAACACCTTCCTAAAATGACATAAACTTGGGTGTCTCAGAGAGCCTGACAAAAAGGTTTTCACAAGTGATGTGGAAGCTGAGACATACAAGACTGTAATGTACAGCTCTGAATGATTGAAACGAACCATTGGATCGTTTAGCTTGGCTTCTTCTTTGCTACCAGCCACAAAATTTCTTCTACTACTGCACAGTAACTTCAGTGGGTTAAGTCAGTCGGTTCTGACATAAAATTTCAAATGATAGCAAATCAACTGATTTCTTTTTTCATTTTGTTCTAGTGAGTAATCACCTTTTCCATTAAAACTCTGGCTTCAGCTTGCAACTCTTCAGTATCTGTAGTTTTCTTACCATTAAAGTATGTGGGTGCTGTAAACAAGTCACTTCTCAATATACTATTTGGTGAACAGCTGAACAGAGCTGACCAAATATATCTTCTTTCTCTAAAGTGTTCCTTCCAACCCTGATATTCTGAGGCTCTTCTCATATCCTGTCTGATTTAGGATGTGGTTACAAAGCTGAATGCTATAAGCCAGAGTTGCACTCATCAATACTATATATGGAAATAAAGACACCTCCACGTCACTCGATCCCATGTAGTCGTTGTAAACTTGCACTGCATGCCTCTTCTACAGCTTCTCTTTTGCAAACACAAATCACAGGTAGCACTCTGCAGTGACTCAAAGCACAAAGATGAGAGATGCCTGCTCGAGGTTCTTAAATCCCAGGCTATATTCCTGTTTGCAGATTTTCTGCACAGCTTATCTATGGTGTAGCTTTTCCTGTTCAAGAGCACAGCTCAAGTTTGTCACTACTACATTCTCTTCCTTCTGAAAAAGAAAAAAAGAAAAAACAGAAATAATGGTAGTATCTGCCTGACTTATCTCTGTTCACAAGTGATCTGTATGAATCTATTTTTAAATTGTGGTTTTGTCAGATGGTCAGGTTGACTGGATCCATTCAGTAATACTTGTACAGCTATAAAAGATACATTAGAAATTTCATATGAACTGCAAACCTAGCAATTCTCTCAGCAACTTGAACTAGAGAATCCTGGCATTTCCTCTGCAGATGACTTTGGTTTTGGCACCTCCAACTCTGTCTCGTTCAGCTCACAAGTTGCTAAACAGCAGTAAAAGTACCTGACCACATTCTCATACCATTGCGGTTAATTTTCAGCTTTTTTTTTCTTTTCTATGTTAGCTTATCTTAACTGGGAATGCAGCGCATAAATTGCAGCAAATAAAAGGAGTCTCTTAGAAGCTCCTATGGAGATTTGTTATCTGATCGTGTGTGAGATACAGCACGTTTCCTGGCTTGAGCAGCACCGGAGGCAGTGCTTGCTATACTGGCAAGTTAGCTGAGGTGTCCCAAGTTAGCTGAGGTGTTCCAGGTGTAGCTGGAAATCTACATTGTTGCATCCACAGCTTTGAACTAGTGGAGACAAAAGCATGATGCTGTGAAAAGTTTCCAAGAGGAAAGTTGGAAACTGCTTGATAAATACTTCCTGGCTGGAGAAGAGACTCAGAGCGTGGTGGCTGTTTAAAAAGTATGGAGATAGATATATATTTGTGTTTCTGAATGTGCTGTAAGGCAAGTGTTTCATAATGGTGAAATAATGCCTTTAAAAGCTTAAGTAGTATTTCAGAGCACTGTTGGATGTGTATCACTGTTACACTGTCCAGTTCACGGTGCGCTGTTTATCTCTGCAGCGTGTTCTCAATACATGTTACCTGCATACTACAGGAAGACATTTCTTTTGTTATTTTCAGCCTTACTGATCCAAAGTATTTTTCATATTTATTACTAACATTTTCCTTTCCCCTTTTCCTTCCCCTTTCCTTGTTGTCATTTGCTGCCACACCTCCTTGCCATTTACATCCATCAGCATTTGTAGTTGATTATGTGCCTTTCAGAATGCCTCTGTGTGCTGTTCCTGGGTAATCTCTTCCTTTGCTTCCTTCCATTTTCTCTGCCAGGTTATCATTCTGTGATATTCCCTATGGTTTGTCTATGTTAATGTTAATAATGAAATTATATTAGGTAAAGAGTGATGTTATTCTTCCCTCTGGTTTCCTTATTCAGTGAAGTAGAAAGCAAATTGCTATAACTGTCTCATCTGGTTCAGATTCTGTCATTAACAGCCATGATTTTGCAGCGTCTACACTAACTACAGTCTGGTGTATTTGCTCCCAAGGTCCCTGTTTAATAAACAGGACATCAGTTTTGCCTAGAACTCTAAGTCTCTGAAGTTCTGGGTGTTCTTGCTACCAGGTATCTCTCTTTTCAGAGGCACCTATCCTTACCTGACAATTAAGAGATGAGATTTCCTTCCAATTCTCTGGAGTTAAGAGTTGTCTTCCGTCATGATGGAAACACAGTAATTTAAGATATAAATGCTAAAACAAAGCAAGCACTACTTATGAGCCTAGCACAACTGTCCTCAATACGCACACAAACATTTAATATTTAGATAAATGTTAAATCTTATACCTTATTTAGTTAATGTGAATAACTGAGAAGAAGTTTAGCTTCTATTTCTATGCACCCCAGTGCATAAAAGCAATAAGAAGGTTAATAAATGGCAGCCAGAATATTTCAGATAGAGCTAATGGATGCTGTGGGTCAAGTCACCACTTTTTCATGGGCTTTGTTTTTCAATACATGTCATCTCAGCCAGTGATTACAAGAAGCCCTGGTGGCTGAGCAGAGCAACCAGGCATGGTGTGCAGCCTGGCTGCTCTGCCCGTCCCTGGTCCTGTTGGAAGGTCAGCCTGCAAGTGAGAAAAAAGCATTTCCCGCGTTCTCCCAGATGTCCTTTCCCTGATGTACTTCAGGAGTCCAGCTGAAAAGTTTGAGAAACCAGTGAACTGGGCCTGAATTTTTTTTGCTGAGCTGCAGTTAAATGATTTGAGGGGATATCATTTCTAGCACACACATCAGAGTCCCATTTTAGCACCTCACCGATCCCTTGAGTGGCGTGTCAAGCAGAGGCCCTGAGAGGTCTGTACCTCACATCTAACTGCAGCGACGCACCTTCATTTCCATTGACATCCATGGAGCAATAGGTATGCACTGCAGCTCAACAGAGTGCAGCTGAGATGTGGGGCCTCCCTGCCTGCCTGTCTGCAGGAAATGAGCTTACTCTATCTTTGACAGCCATCGTGTTCACACGGCCCTCAAGCAGCAGGGCTTGGGGCAGGGCTTTCCGCCCCTGACTTTGGGTGGGCGAGCACTACTGCACTCACCCACAGCTCAGAGCACCTCTGTATCATGGTATGGGAGGAGGCATAGCTCAGAGACTCTCTTTTGAGGCAATCTTTAGGATCGTTTTGTCTAAATATGGCAATCCAAGGTTTTTCAAGCCACAAAATGTTAAAAAAAAAAAAAAAAAAATCTTTCTTTTCCTATGGCTTGGATTACTGCAGTGAATAACACAGGTTTGTAAATTCAAAGAGAAAAAAAAAGTGAGAGCTGAGAAAGTAGCAGTAAATGTTCATCACCTGGTAACCCAGAAGAATTTAATTTTCTTCATCCATATCTGCATATCAGTTTAGTCTCCACTGTGCTAATTCAAGGCTTGAGCAGGCTGTGCTGGGAGGTTCAGTTACTGTGTGGTGAATTCTTTTTAGTAATTCAAAGGAATGCCAAAAAAACCACACTACAGTTTAAAAAGAAATAACCCTAAAAAGTAAATGGTGTTGTTTGCTGCCCTCCATCTGGTTAGCAAAGGTCATAAAGTGGGGTCCTTTGCTGGGACAGCTCGGTTTATGTAGCATATGCAGATTGTTATTTTGGATTTAAGCCAAATCTGCATAATGTTTCCATCTTGCTTACACGATGAGGAGAGGTGTTAAGGCAATTTCAAGGGGCAGTTCTGTGATTTCATTCATATTTGTACTGAAGAAATTTTCAAGAGTATTTAAGATTAGAAAGCAATCTAAAAGTGTTAAAAAAAAAAAACCAAAAAAAAAAAAAAAAACAAACCAGTAAAGTTGGCTTGTTTGATCAAAATGCTGAGCCTGAGGCCAGGCACAGTCCCTTCTGACAAGCAGTGTTTTGCAGCACTGCAGTTGCTGATAGTTACAGTGAGAGGCAAACCGAAAGAAGCGGAAAAATGTACGTTGCTGCTGTAGCCTTTCAGAGTGTGTGCGTTTCTGTCTGTGTGTATAGATATACACTCATGCATGCATGCATGTAGTTGCATATATCTGGGAACCCTCTATTTCATGCCTACTGCATTTGCAAAGCCCAGACAGATTCAGCCCGTGAGTGCACCAAGCTGCTTGCTTGTTCTGCCCTGGCAGTGCCAGCCCCAAGGGTGGCACCTGGCCACTGCCTGGCACAGCACCAGAAAGCCACCCCATGGTTAGTCCTGCCCTTGCCAGTCACCCCCCAGGAAAACAGCCCAGCGCCTTTCACCTTGTCATCGTTGGCAGCACTCCTGAGCCAAACACAAGTGCCTCTCTCTGCTGGAGGGAGCAGCCACCAAAGGGAGCTGGGGCCTTCAGAAGTGGCTTTTCCCAGTTAGAGTCCTGGAGGGACCGTATAAATAAAGAGCTTTTTCCAGTGATGTAAAAGAAGTTTTCTGTAACAGAAATAACCTATGTAAAATAAAAATGCAGTTGGCAAGCGTGTGAAGGCTTAGACTTAATAAATGAAATATTTAGTAGTGTATATTTGCTGCTGAGTTTATAAAGAAAACCAGACTGCAAAGCTGGTGAAAGCTGCCAACCAAGCACCAGAATGAGGAATTTCTTGAAGTGCTAAATCATCATAAGATGGCTTTGGCCTTCTAACCCAAGGACAAACTGAGTACAGCAATCCTTCCTTGAGCATATTTGGGCTAATTTGGTCTAATGGCCTAATACCCATCAACAACAACTTGAACAATTAAGAATTTTAGAAGATGAGACTTTTTTTAGTCTTTTCCAATCTATGGGTATAGGTAGTGTAGAAGAGAGTAAGGTCTTGAGGGAACCCAAGTGTTTTCACAAAAAAAACCCAAACATTTCACCCCATCCAGTAGCTGCAAGTAAGGCTTTATATGTTAATGTCAGTCTAAATGCAAATATTTCATGACTTTTCTTTTTTACTTCTTTTTTTTTATCTAGACAGCATATTAAAGATCACCTCTTAAGTCATTCTTAATTTAATTTTTGTAAATTTTAATGATTTTACTCTTTTCTATCTAAAATTGTATAAATCGATCATCTGTGAACAGTCTGTAAGTATACAGCATATCTCAACGTTACTAATGTAGTTAAAGAACTAAGAATTATAGATAGTAGGTTATCTAATTATTTAGGTATATGAGTAGAGACAGAGATCTCAGTGTTAAAGAGTTTGGTGTAAAAGCACCATTTAATTACGGAACAGCATGTATTAATTGTTACAAACTAATGAAAACCATTCTTCCTTTAGAGAATAAATTAAAAGTACAAATGCAAAATAAAATTAATGTTTTAAATCATTTTTTGTGACTCACAACAGCAGTAAGTTTGGTGAGTTAGTCAACTATTCTCTTTTTGTATCATATCCTTCCAGTGTTACAAATTTCCCTGCTGTAATTGGTAAGTGAAAATGAGAGGAAAAAATACCTCTCTCAGACGCAACATTTTTCTTCTGCACCAGATGTGTGCACATAATAAAACCAAATGAAAAGCAGAATGTCCAGCCCAGCAGCACTTGCTGTCTTCTGTAGAGTTATTAAATGAACAGCTTTCTGTTGCTTTTCTTTAGTTTTTCTCTACTCTGAAGTAGGAAAATGTGTGCCCATTGTCTGAAAAATAGAATGTGTTTATAGGTGTAGACACCCTAAGCTATATGAGCATTAATCTTTTAAAATGGAGAGGAAGAATTTCATGTTCACAAAACTGTTCTCTACCTTTTCACTGTACTTTTCCTGTGTAACCTTTTCTTCCTGTCTGGAGATCATTGGTGCCATGTTCACGAGGTGGATGTCTTGTATTGCCTGTTGAGGTAAATAGTTCTGCCTTTTTAAAGGCAAGCATTGCTCAACAACAACTAAAACCTCAGTTTGTTAGCAGCACTTTTTTATCACAAATCCAAAAACATAGCACTGTATCAGTTCCTCTTAATAAAATAAACTCTATCCCAGCCAAAACCAATACACACTGGACCTGGTGCACATGGGAGCCTGAGGTTGGGCATGGTAAGCTGAATCTGACTTACAGGTGTGTTTTGTTGACACTTCTGTTGTTGCTGAAATGGTGGCAGCTACCAATGTATTTTCTTTCCTCTTTTCCATACCACTTGACATAGCAGAGTCTAGTCCAAAGAATGAAATGTTCTTTGTAGTCTGCTTTCTTGTTTTTTATTTACAAGGCTTAGTAGTCAAATCCTCTTGAGTTCCTCCAATGTTCAGAACTGCTTTTTCAATAAGAAGTATGTTTCAATTTCCATATCCCTTCACCAGTTAAGATCCTCAGTGACTAGAAAGGTGAGGGAGCGACTCCAAGACAGCCTGGGAGGAGATCAGGGAGTTCTGGTTAGCAGCAAGGTGAACATGGACTATCAGTGTCCTGGCACCCAGTGGGCCAGAGAAGGATAATGAAACTGGTGAGGGGTCTGGAGCACAAGTCTTATAAGGAGCGGCTGAGGGAGCTGGGGTTGTTTAGTGTGGAGAAGAGGAGGCTCAGGGGAGACCTCATTGCACTGTACTACTTCCTGAAGGGAGGTTGTGGTGCAAAAGGTCTGGCCTCTTCTCCCAGGCAAATAGTAGGACCCGAGGAAATGGCCAGAAGTTGTACCAGAGGAGGTTTAAGTTGGATATTAGGAGAAACTTTTTCTCTCAAAGGGTGGTCAGGCACCGCAATGGCTGCCCAGGGAGGTGGTGGAGTCGCCGTCTCTGGCAGTGTTCAAGAGGCGCCTGGATGAGGAGCTACGAGATATGGTTTAGTGCTTGTGGTACTAATAGGAATGGGAGGGTGATTGGACTGGATGATCTTGCAGGTCATTTCCAACCTTGTGATTTTGTGATTCTGTGACTCTGGGCCAACTGTATCCTGGGGTGCAGCAGGGCTAGCACTGCCAATGAGTGAGGAAAGCAGTTGTCCCATCTGCTCTGTGCTGAGGAGCCTCACCTTGAGCACTGAGTGAGGGTTTGGGTGTCACAGTTTAAGAAGGGATAAAACTATTAGAGAGTGTCCAAAGAAAGCCTTCAAAGATGGTGAAGGGTCTGGAGACCAGGACGTGTGAGGAGCAGCTGAAGTCCTTTGGTTTGTCTGGCCCAGAGCAGAGGAGCTGAGGCTTTATGGCAGTCTGCAGCTCTTTGTGAGGGGAGCGAAGGGGCAGCACTGAGCTGCTCTCTGTAACAGCAACAGGACCCAAGGGAACAGCATGGAGCTGTGTCAGGGGAGGGGCAGCTGGGGGCTAGGGAGGGGTTCTGCACCAGAGGGTGGAGGACATGGAATGGGCTGCTGAGGGCAGTGGGCATGGTCGCAAATGCTGGAGTTGAAGGAGCATTTGAACACGGCTCTCAGACGTGGTTTGATTTTGGGTGGTCCTATGTGGAGCCCATGATCCTTGCGGGTCCCTTCCAATGCAGGATATTCAGTGATTCTCTGATGATTCTGTCTGCAATTCCAAATGCTATGTGTGAACTAGCCATATTTAAACATCTAAGCCTAACTTCAAATCAATAAAAATATTTACATTACGAAGGAGGCGGATTGAGGTCATTTGTACTAATAATGCAGTATGGCCATGCCTTAATGTTAATGAAAGAAAAAAGTTTACATGTGGTCTCATTAATCAGTACCTGCCATGTTGTTTGTTTTCTTTACAGAACATAGGAAACTTGGCAATCTGACTGTGACAGTGAAAAAGACCGTCCCCTCTCCAGAAGCAATACAGATCCTCTACCAACGTATGAGATACGAATATGAGTTTTATTACTATGTCAAAGAACAGTTCCACCTCCTAAAGCGCAAGTTTGGACTGAAGTCTCATACCAGGAAACCACGTCCCAGACCTGAGTTCTTCATTCCTTCTCCCCTGGAAACAGAGGAACCGATAGACGATGAGGAAGAAGATGACGAAAAGTGGCTAGAGGATATCTATAAAAGGTGATGGATGGAAGAGCTATCCTTTCTCTTCTGGTGATCCCTCAAGCTTTCTTAAGATTTTTTTAATTATTATTAAAAGTAATTCTTTAAGAAACTGAGTTAATGCGCAGCAGCATTTAAAACAGAACGAAACACAACGTTCCCATGTGTTGGGGCAATGGGGAGATACCTGGTTTTGTGGGTTTGAAGTTATTATACTGTGTTGGCTCTATAGATTTCTTGCTATAGGGTATTTCAAGAGAGAATTATCTGTTGTCTATCACAAAATAACTTTTGGAGTACACCGCAGTCCTCTGGGCATCTGCAAAACATGAAATACATCACGCAGTATTGCAAAGTGGATTTTACAGATTCTCATCTCTCTCTTTCTCCAGAAGCAAGTCATCATTGCATAATACAGTGGCATTATCTACCGGAAATGAGAAGGCAGTGAGCCATTTGGGAAGAGTGCCTCTCTGCCCCGAGAGCACTGGTATTCATTCCACTGATGCAGTCAGAGCCTTTGCCACGTGTTCACATCTGAAGATAACAGGCTCAAAATTGGGTTAGATAATGGCTTCTGAATTTCTCAGTGTGGGAGGAGTGAGTCTACTATTCTGGCAAATTAATGTGAGTGGACATGAGGCGAGTTACAGAAACTAGATATTTTTGGTAAGCCCTTCTAATTCATACAGTAAAAAAAGTCAGTAAACAGCAAGAATGGATGAAGAATTTGAAGAGTTGGGACAGGTGATGTAAACTGGAGTTTTATTTCTTGCAGCAAAGTACAATTCTATTAGATTCTGAAGGAAAAGATACAGTACATGGTTTTTATGTTCAGGAAGAGTATTTGTAGGTTTTTATTTTCATTATGGACCAGAAATCTAAAAAGGTGTAGTTAAAAAAAAAGGTCACTCAGTTAAAAAAAAAATTGAAAGAGATGGAGCTCTGATTAAGTATAAGCATTGTTTCTGTAGTCACAGAATTTAATTGTTCTTGTGTGAAGCAGCTGCCCCTACAGGCATCTGCCTTTTGTATGGCTAGAAATAAAATTAATAGTAAGGCTACACTCAAACTCTCTAGTTGAAATACTTCAGAATTCTAAAACAAAGAGAAGAAGCAGCTTTGTAAAATTGTCAACTCAGCGATGCATTGTTGAGAGATGCACTGTGAAAGTCTGCCCTTGTTGGTCACTGCAACTAGTAATGTCAGACAGTAGGCTGGGGTCAGAAGTGGGAGCAGCTCCCATGTGCAGTGTCTTCAAGATAAGTGTCCTGGGGCTCCTGGTGATGAGCAGCTCAGAATTGACTTCAATGGACAGAGCCCAATAGTATTAGGGTTTCTCAGTGAGGCCTTAGCCTTTTATGCATGCTTTTGCTCAGAGGAAGCTAACCAATACAAGATAATAGCAATAAGCTCC
The DNA here is from genome assembly GCF_026119805.1 of Tympanuchus pallidicinctus. Lineage (NCBI taxonomy): Eukaryota > Metazoa > Chordata > Aves > Galliformes > Phasianidae > Tympanuchus > Tympanuchus pallidicinctus. The sequence goes on along the minus strand of NW_026294618.1, from coordinate 62,158,763 downwards.
TGTTCCAGAGCACAGGAAAGCAGCTCCTTGGCAGGATGAGTCCCATTGAGTAACACTTCAGGAGTAAGGCTGCTGTGTCCAACTCACTCATTTCTTCTGAAACGTCTGCTGGGCAATTTTGGCTGCTCTAGAGCAGTATGACTTCTGTCTGCAAGGTCACCCTTCAGTGTGAACTAAGAGGCAAAAGTTATCTTGTGATGGACGAGGCAAATAAACTCAGGCTAAGCTCAGATGTGTTTTGTCAAGAGTTTCCTCTGCCACAATCCTGCTGAGATCCAATACCAATTATGACCTGTTTCCATCACCAGTCAGTCTTTACTGTACGTACATACAGAGAACAAAAATAAAGAAGTGTAATCATGTTGAGAAAAGGTGTTTATTTGCAGAAAATGCTACATAGAAAATTCTATTCTCATTAACATCCCAAGTTGGTGGTAGAAATACACTACCAAAAGGGAGTACATTAAAGAAAACTGAAAGTGGCATGGATAACAACTAACCTATTAGCTAAAATATGAATCTGCTGCATTGTATATTTTAAGTGGTTTCTATGAAATTACATTGAAAGAGTAATGATGAGTTTACACACTGTGGAATTGTTATATCTTGGAAAGAATATTAATATTCTCGCCTCTCAGAAGTTCTATTTGACACTTTTTGCCAACGCTGTAACGGAGTAATCAGTCACTTAACACATTCCTGCAAGTTCACTGCCACTTACTGTTAAGTCTATTTTTATCTGTTTATTTAATGGCATCTTCTGCCATCACTACTTATAACCTAAATACAAAAACTGTTAAACAATTTACTTGCTAGGTTTTAATGTTGTATTTTTCATAACAATTAACCTGGCCCCTCCTCCTTGAATGGTACTTCATAAGTTTATCTGGCACACATCTAAGATTCCTGATCCTACAGCTTACTTGTCTGTCATTAAACACATTTTACATAATTGTTAAAAGGTACCTGTGAAGCTGGTTTATCTTTGACTTATTTATTGAAACTTTCCAACACATTCCAAATTTTAAGTTGCTCAGGAAGAAGTTGATTTAAAAGATTATATTTTGATCTGATTAATGTTTCTTATTCAAAGAAAAACATTGTTTTTAATCCTTTAGCCCACAACAGCTTTGTAGGAAGTGCCGTGCATGTACTTGTAAATCTTCGTTGGGAGAAAAAGGTGGTTGCTTAACATTTATGAAAATAAGAAAATATATGTGTACTTCAGCTTAGCTATAAGTGAAAGCAAGCATATTTTGGGATGAAATATTCCTTAACTTATTCACTACCATCTCCTGAATTCTGAATAAGCCATATGACTCTATTTTTCAGTCCAGCGATGGTTAAAAATAAAACTTGTGCATTTCTTCTTAGCTCCATAGTCTGCTTGCTTACACTAGCTTCCTTGCCTGGCTGTACTGGCTGTGGGGACATGTGGAATGGCACCTGACGGAACAGGACTTTATGCAATCTAGTTTATTATCTAAAGGTTGGACTTTAGCAATGAGGTTGGGGCTGGCTGTTCCTGGGTTATTTTCTGTGTCCAAGACTGTCCAGAGTTGTGAGATTGAAAGCAAAATTATTTTGCTCACCTGACGTATATGCAGTAAGTTCCCCAAAATACCTTGTATCATCTGCTTTGTGGTTGCTAAGTAAGAAAGTCTTAAGTAGGAAGAAAACAGCTTGGTTTCCATACAGCACTGTAGTTGACATAGTATTTGGTAGCCAGGTTGAAAAAGCCCAAAAGTCCTAAGCAGTGCTATAATGCGAGTGAGTATCAGCTCACTCACACTGAAGAGAGAATCAAACATTGTTAAAAAGCAGCATTTGAAAAAAATAAATTTTAGTTTTAAGTTTCAATTACGGTGACAAATTGTGCATTTTTTTTCTGTTTAGCTTACTTCTCTTCCACATATATTGTTCTGATGGTGTATGGCAAAATCAGAGTTATATAAAATGTTCTCTATTTATATGTAGAGAAGTACCTCAGCAGAACTCAACATACGTGAAATTGCAAATATATTTGAGGTATTTCCTTGTAAATGAGTCTTTACCACTGTACCTTTCTGATGAATTGTTTGAATGTTGTAAAATGCAATGGTGCGTAGCATCATCAAAACAAAAAAATTACAGATTTTAAACATTGGAGACCAAAACTGTGGATATTAGCCTTTGAACTCTCCTTCTTTCCATATTTAAAGCAATAAATAAAAATATTTAATATAATGGTACATTTTTTTACTAACAAAGGAAACCACACTGCATGCCAACTTGGATGCTCTTTATCAATCTTAAAAGCGTGGCCTGCCAAAGAATAGAACTCTCCATCTTATTAAAAAAATAAAGCTATGTAATTCACAGTTTAGGGTAATGGTGCTCTGGTCTTTTCCTCCATTTTAAGAAAGGGAACATCTGTGACATTAGACCATTGCCTAAAACAACAGCAGCAGCATTTTCAAGAGCGAGGAGACTGTAGTACAATACCACAGCATTCTTTCTCTTTTATTTCTAAGGAATCGGCTTTTAGTGCAAAGATTTGAGCAGACATACAAAACCCTGTCAATCTACCTGTTTGCATGAGCCAAGACCAAAGGTAGAACTGAGTGCTACACAGAAGTTTCAATCAGCAGACTTGAATGGAAAATGTCTTACCAAGGTTCAGAAGTGCCTGCTTACCACTGGTAACGTTACTGGGGCCACTTGCCGTGTTACACCACAGCATCTCTGGGGAGTGTTTGCAGAACCAGGCTCTGCTTAGGTGCACAGAAGTATGGTGTGAAGTGTGCAGGAAGACAGCTCAGTGAGAAAGAGCCACTGGGTAAAAAAATGCAAAGTGTTGGAAGTAGGTGGAGGAATCTTATTTTGATGGTTAAAAGCTACTTCTTAGTTCTTCAGACAGCACAAACTAGCTGCTGATGTCTCTGTTGCAACCAAAAAGTTCTCATGATTTTTTGTTATTTCGTCCAGAAATCGCACTGCAGCGTGAAGTGAACTTTAAAGATAAGTTAAAAGCTTTTGGAAATAGATGTGTGCTGTGGAAGCACGAGCACACCATAGTGGTTTGTGTCATGGCAGTGGTGTGAGGGGCAGCATGTGTCAGGAACTTGAAATGGGTTGGGAAAGGGGGAGATTTTCTGCAAATAGGTATTTGGCCTTTCAGGCACTATTCAATGGTAAGGTTTGACCAATGGTATATTTAGATGTGGATTTTGAGTATAAACACGTGGATTTCCTTTTCTGAGTGCATAAAGGAGGAATGCAAGCCTGTTTTTGCATTTAACTGATTGTAGTCTAAGTTAGCTGTCATCTACGGGTAAGTAATTACATCAGTGTGAGCCAGGCATGGTAAGAGCATGTTTTATTCAGACTTTCACCATCCTTCAGTTCCCATCCTCATACCCAATGGGCAGAAAGGAGAATAGTGAAGAAACCTGCTAAACTGTGGGAGAATCTGTGCTGTGAAAAGCAGAGATCAGCAGTAGATGGAGGCAGTGCTGTTCAGAGTTAAGAATAGCAGTGTGAACACTAGGATGATATAGAGCATCCAGCTGAAGTGTCACACAGCATGCTAACTGTCCTTATATATCTTGGGCTATCTGGAAAACTTGAGACTGTGGCTTAAAATGAAATGCTTCTTCAGATGTGTTTTGTATTCAATTAGCATTCTTTTGGCTTTTTCTGTATGTTTTTCTTTATGTTCAGATTGCTACTGTACCAAAAAACCTTGGCAGAGTGTGAACACACAGCCTATACCTGTATCTGATGTGCAGGAGCCAATCCAATACAAAGGTTTCATCCTTCAGCAAAACTCTCCAGGCTACTAGTAAGCTGAGTGAAATGAATGTGCGTCAGTGAAGTGGTGCCTAAAAGGAAAGCACTTTTCAAATGCCAAGACAATACAGGATTCTGTAGATAACGTCAGGGCTCATGGGAGTGCTGTCAGATAGCAAAGGCCAGTGGCATCCCCAGTTTTGAACTCACGATTGCCTACAGTCCAGGTGCAGGAAAGATGTAGAGGCTGTTACAGTCTGTGCCAGACACAGGAGCAAAAGTGCTTCCCATGGCACATGGAGATTTCTCCATCAGGAGCCTCCTGTCTAGCTTGTGTGGTGAGAAAGAAGAATCGACTGTATGGTTGCTGTTCTCTTCACTTATTCCCAAAAGAAGAAAAGATCCTAAAAATCACACTGGAGAGATTTGCTGGAGAGATTTGCTGAGAAGTAACAGTGAGGCATCTATGCATCCATGAAGAGCTGCAAGCCTTTCCTGTTTTGCATTCTCCATTTCTTTTGTGTTTGAACAAACAATAGATCTTGTTAGCATATTTCCCAAAGACTGTTAAGGTATTTCTGCATGAACCGTACGGTCTGAGCATCTTGGAAATGATTAACATCTTTATCCTTTTGATCCACAGTGGAGGTAAAGAAGTGCTGTTATCCCCATTTCATACATTGGGAATGGATACAGCCAGTGGGTAAGTGATATTCCCAACACTGCACAGGAGAGTTGTGAAGAAAACACCAATGGCAATTTAGTCAAGTGTCTTAGCCCTTGAACCTTCTTTCTGTCTAACATCGGTCCAAGATTTCAGAAAGCAAAACAAGTACCATGGAATTTTTTAGTTTACTTATCTTTTCCCTAAAACTTGCAAAATTCTCAGTTAACAACCTAAATATGGAAGACTTTTCAGCTGTTAAGCTAATATTTATGTCCTTTTGGGACAATAGTTATTTCTAATCTTACATATTTGGATACACAGTAGATAGCTGCAGAAGTGGCGTGTCTGTATGTTAGCTTTATGTTTGGGAAAGGTGATCCTGTCCTGATAAGAAGAGATACAAGGAAGGGCGGGTGGATGAATTTACATCTGGTGGTGTTAGTCATTTCTCAGGGCATGGTCACTTCTTCTTAAAAAGTCATCTAATCTGTTTGCGTACACAGTCTAAATTGTTTTTTTTTTCCTTCTGTTTCCAACAGTGCTTAGAAGCCCAGAAGATGAAGCGATGCCTTTCCATTCAGCCACCAACACCAGCATGGAGTGAGACGACAGGCCCCGCTCTGCTCCCCACACTGCTGGCTTGGTGTGGGGCACTGCAGGCCCGGCAGCCTCCAGGCAGGGTGCAGGCCACGTGCCTCCCTGCTGACAGCCCCAGCACTTGTCCCTTGTCTCGCCCAGCCTTGTCGCCGTGCCTCGGCAGTGCGCTCTGTGGAAGTTTCCCTTGCGTCTTCTGTGAGCACCTTCGGGATGAGTTCAAGCACAGATGTAATCCCCGTTCCTCTGCAGAGTGCTTTGTGAGGCTGTGCTCTGGCCTGTGGTACTGGAGCACAGATGCTGAGGTGAAGCCCATTCTGGAGGTGTCACCTTGACCTCTGCTCCAGATCCAGTTTCTGCACTGAGTACCGGAGCCAGCCATGGCCTGCTTCTGTAGAAATAACTGAGGCTTAGCCGTGTCAAATCTGTCCCCTCTGGCTCGGGGCAGGAGGTTGAAATGTGCTGGCAGGTGAGAGCACCAGGGTGCAAACAGGTCTCGGCAGCACCAGCCCTCAGATGAGAGCACAGACTGGGTGTCAGCAGCAGCCCTGAAAGCTGGTGTCTGGGGAGAGTGAGAGACCAGAGCCACTTTCTCAGTTGTAGCTTTCTGGTGGGTATTTCTGCCAAATTTCCTTTGGACAACTTTCTGTTGGAAATGTCAGCACTCGCTGTGGGAAAAACCTTTCTTCCCGCACTTTTTGGGATGAAAAACTGGCAAGCGGGGCCCAGCAGCACCTCTATTTTAGGGAGGCCAGGGCACTGGGGAGGAGCAAGGCAGCCCGGGGTCTGCTGCATGGGGCTGAGCTCCAGGCTGCCCCTCACGCAGGGCTGCGCTGATGGAGGACAGCACAGCTCTTCACAATGGGGTCTCTTGTCCAGAAACTCCGTTGTGAAAGCTGCCTGAATTCTCCGCATAGCTGAAGCTTCCCAGCAGGTTTTGCCCCCCAGAGCATGATGTGGACCATCGGTGCTGGCTGGAAACTGGGCTTTTGAGCGGCTCCACAATCCCACCCTTGTCAGTCACGCCACTTTGGTCTGTGCATGGGGCTCTTTGTGATAAATCTCACTGGAATTTGGAAACTGTTCAGCAAATTTGACCTCTGCTTTGTTTTATAAATATCACAGTGTCAAGCAGCATCGTGCATGCCTTATCACTCAAAAACTGGGAGAAGGGGATGGAATTATGATGCAATCAGCTCTGATTTTCCAAAACAGTGTCTTTTGAGTCAAAGGAAAAGTTTTGGGCTTTTCAGAAACAGAAGCAAATGTCCTCTCTGCCTGGAGGAAGGGGGATCTTCTGTAGCCTGCTCTGACCCCACACATGCATGGACCGTCATCACCTCAAAGGAACCTAACGTGTTTTTGTACGATGGCAACCAGCTCCTGTGAGGAAGATGGTGTGAGAACTGCCCCATTTCTCTGTTCTCACTACAGGAAGGGGAACGGAGGCAGCAGCAAAACCTTCTCCAAGACCAGCTCTAATCAAAGCTAAGAACTTCTATCTGCTTTGCAAAACAGACAGAAAAGTGTGAAGTAGATAGAAACGCCCACCAGATAATCCAGAAAGTCCAGGAGAGGGTGAACAGGGAAAATCCATCTAGCCAGTCAGCATTTTTTTTTTGGAGAGCTGCATCCTTTGCTAAGGTGAACAAGGTCAGGCCCTTTCTTCCCTAAAAGAAATGCACGTGGTCCTGGGGTGTCCTGTGATATGGGTAAGTTGCAGTGTTGGTCATAGCACTGTCCCTGGTGCGGACAAGCACACAGAAGCACGCTGCCTTGGGAGTCCCGCACAGCCGGCAGCCCAGCTGAATCGCTGTGTGGCCTGGCCTAATTGCTTAAAGCTTTCCTCCTCTCCCTTGCTGTGAGAGCTGGAGCAGAGTATTTATCTGCTCTGCAAAACTTTATGGGAATTGGTGCAGTTTTGTAGAATTCCTGAATGACGTGGATCACAATGGCTGTGGCAGAGCCAGGCTTCCTGGGCTCAGATGTTTGTGATGGTTGTCTTATTGTCATGCGGCACGCCAAGCCAGGGCCTCTTTGATTCAAAGAGAGCAGAGCTTGTCTCTCTGCCCCACCTTCCTTTCCTAGCACGTGAAAGGAGCCAAAACATGCCCTGTTGTGTGGAGGGATCGGCGCAGGCTAATCTATGGAAGCCTCGTGCTGAGGACCAGGCTGCCCTGATGTCTGGAGTGTTGCCAGCACTTCCTTCCTCCCTCCCCCCGGTTCAGTGTAGATGAAACAACCTCCTATATTAAAAAAAAAAAAACAAACAGCAAGCCTAACAAGACCAAAGCATCCATTATTTTTCCAAAAGGTGTTAGCCCAGTGAGTCAAAACATATGGCTCCCGTTCCTGTTTGCATTTCACAAGAGGAGAACTGACAGAGAAATGGTGTGGATGAGCCTTGAAAACTTCTCCGGGTATCTGACCTGTGGGGAAGCACTGGGAGTCCCAGCTTGCTGGGACTCCTGGCTGGAAGGGTTTGGATGGATGCTGTTGTCTGGCCAGGGGCAAAGAAGACCAAGCAGAGGTGCCACCACACAGGGCATGACAGTCTGGAGAACTCAGGTGGAGCAGGAACAGGCTGGAAGGCCCCTGTGTAGCACATCATGGGCAGCCAGCCCATGATGGGGTATGGGGGGAAGTGGTAATAGCAGGGCACAGAGGACAGATGCTCTCCATCCAGGTGCTGCGGGACTGGCAGCCATAGCAGAGCTCACAGTAAGCAGCCACAGCCGCAAGCACTAGGCACACTTCTTGCAAATTCTTAGCAGAGGGTCCAGGTGATGCTGCTTAAAGCCTCATCGGCTTTCAGGCACTGGAGCCAACCCGAGGGCTGCTGAGCAGCCTCTGAAATCAGCACGGATCTCGTGCTCCACAAAAAAACACGTGCCGAGCTTTCAAAGAATGTATTTGTTTATAATACCTCTCCGCAGCAGGCGGGAATGGGGAAAGGCGACAGAAGGGCTCTCATCTCCGGAGGCGGCTGTCACCCCTGGCAGGTACAGCCGTCCCGCCCCACCCCGCCCCAGCGGGCGCTAGGGGGAGCCGCCGGCGCGGCGATGAGGTGCCGTGCGGGCCTGGGGCGCGGGGCCGGGGACGGACCGCGTCCCGCTGACCGGCACCGAAAGCACCGAGGTGTTGCGAGGTGCGCTCGCCCTCAGCCCTCTGTCAGTTATTTTGGTCAGGATGGCACGTGGATCCCGGGACAGGGGCACAGAGAGATTAGGTGGTTTAAATCTTATGCCTCGGGCCCCTCTCCAAGGAAAAGCTGCTGCTGACTTACAGCTGTCTCGTGCTCTCTGTGGAATGAGAGGGAAGTCCATTCAGTCTGGTGAAAATAAACCCACCGTCATAGCTGGCATTCTCGTTGGTAGTCTCAGTGCGGAGGCCAAGGATTTGAGGGCAGTGACACATGAGGCATCTCACTCCTAAAGAGCTTGATCTGGTTTGAAACGTGTCATCAGAAAAGCATGAGGAGCCTTGCGCTCCCGCTGTCAGTACAGTGCTTGCCCTCTGCACACAGCCCGGCGTTCCTTTTCTGTCCTGTCCATCTGGCACACGGCACGGGGACCATTTACTGTACACTCACGTTAAAGGAGAAGCACGCCCGCTTATCTCCCACTGAGCTCAAGGACCCGTCAGCCCTGCACCTAATGCCTTTCCATTGCCATTGCCCTTTCTGTTCCTCTCCTCCTTTGTGCTGGGTGTCTGCGTTGCCTGAATGCAGTGAGGGAGGGGCAGGCCCTGTGCCATGGCATCACTGTACATGCCATACCCTGGTAGCAGCCATTGTGTTGGCTCTTCTAGGGATGACTGTACAAGGGTATATGAGGGACACTTCCAGAGTGTGCCAGTCCCACAGCATCATCCCATTGAGCACCTGTGAGATGGATTTCTGTGAAGAAAGCATTTCTCTTTTCTGGAGCACTGCAGGCTGTAGAGCTGCAGAAATGAAGCAAATATTTTATCTGTTGCTCTTCATATCATTTACAATGAAGCTCCTATGAGATGTTGAACAGGAATTAAGCCTCACTGAGGAATAGCTCGACCCACTGACTGGCTCCAGGCGCAGAGATCAGCACGGTGCCACAGTTCACAGAAGTACAGCAGCCATGTGGCCTGTGTGTGCTCTGCCTTCCCTGTCAGCCCGGGATCAGGACTGAGTCCAAAGGCCATCCCAGGCAAGAAGTGCTGACTGTAATAAGGATGATGTGAGAAAGTGGAAGCTTTCATCATAGATGCCTGGAGTTCTTTCTTTGCTGTGTTATCAACAGTTCTGAGAGGTTATACAGACTCTTCATAAAGGGTGAAATCTGCTTTGAATGGTTTCATACTGTTTCCTCCCAAATTCATGTGATACGATATACATAACTGTGGAGCCCAGCACACAGACTGCATCCCACACCCTGAGACCAGGAGGTACGGGGAGCTGGCATGGCAGCAGCTGTTCCACCTGAGGGCCTGGAGCACACCAGAAGCCCTCCATAAGGGTTGTTGTCCCACACAACTGACTCGCTGCCCCACATCGCCACTGCAGCGGCGATCTCACATTTCACAAGTGTTTCCCTGTGGAGCCCAATCCAGCTGCCAGTGCCTCTGTGGGTGAAATTAAAGAGGTGCATCACCCTGGAGATGACCTGTGATCTTTTTAAGTTAAAGAGCACACTGAGAAAAAAAAAAAAAAAAGGGGGGGAGGGGGGGTGAAAAAGAAAAAAAAAGAAAAAAGGAAAGGAAAAGGAAAACACTAAAATAAAATCTGTTGAGTCTCCAAGCTTTCCCAGGCAACTCTGGTTGGCCCAGCTTAAACTCTTCCCCCTGCAGCCACTGACAAAAGTATTTTCTTGATACGGCTTCCACACACTTACTGTGAGCCTTCAGAGTTGAAAGTGCTGTCTTCTCACTCTTCAATTAAAAAAAAACTAATGTTAGAAAACATAAAATGCAGTAAAGCCATGCAGACAACTCGTTAGGGTCTGCAGCGCCAGGCTCCTGCACACCTTCTGCTGAAGGATGTAGGAACGATTTTAAACTCAGTGGTGCCAAGAAAAGTGTGGGGGGAGGAGGGGGGCAAGCGCAGCTGCTTGGAGTCCTTGGGTGAGGAAGTTAAAGAATACCAGAATTAGAGGCAGGTCTTTCACGTGGCTGATTAGTGCAATGGAATGTCACATTTTGCAAAGAAAGTTTGCTTATCAAGCTGCAGATTTATTAAATGTGTTCCAGATTTGCATTGCTTCATTCAAGTTTAACAGAGCTGTAATACTTAAGATGCCCTTTAGCAATTTAATACTCTCTTGTACAAATCATTGGAAAATTTAAAATAGAAAAATATGTCCAGGCTTAACTGTAAGAAGAAGGGGAACTCTGTACAAAAACAAAGCAGAAAGAATGCATGGGTAAAGCTGAGTATTACTGAATATCTTACCACATGTACTATTCTGCTGAGTTATTAGTACACACACTCTGATCCACGGGCCAAAGGAGGAACTAGCAGTAATAAGTTACAGAACAACAGCTTTTGGCATCAGGGCTGGAGACTGGCATCGCACCGTGCCCAGAAATTACTCCTCAGAAAACATGTTTTATAGATTCTTTGCCTTCAGTCAGTACAAATGTGGGTTTCTTCTTTAAGGAAATGAAAGGCAGTTGCTGGTCTTGCTGGTAAGAGGCAGGAAGTAGTGCTGTCAAACATCAGACAACCGCTTGCACAAAAAAAAGAAGGGGGATGGGGGGCATGTAAACGTTGAATTGGTACATCATTAGGACATTAAAGGCACTATTTGTTGGAGGCAGAGGGAGGGCAAGCCTGTGAAATGCTTTGCTGCTGCATAATTACTTGTGAATATAAACACATCCACATAAACATATTTGTGCATAAACATTTCGGGCTGCATACCATGTACAAGCAAGCTCTTCTGAGGCTCTGCGTGCCCGACGTGTGCAGGGATCCGTCCCAGTTTAGACAAGAGAATGTTACTTAACATTTTGCAAGCATGTGGGAAAGAAGAGAAGGGCTTTATTTTGCGGTAGTCAATTAGAGTGCTCAACTTTTGTTTTTTTAGGAGTGAAGGCTCTTAAAGCAGCCTGCCCATCCAATTAGACACACTAGGACCTGTACTCCTGAACCTGCAGCTGCCCTGCAGAGGGCTGAAGCAAAAGGTGCAGCACTACCTGCTGTACCACACCAGGAGATGTTCCTGAGATGGAAGGGAGTGACAAGCACATCTTTCTTAGGGCAGGGATGTGACACAGAGCTGTATAACACAACACTGCATAGCAGCCACTTCAAGGGGCACCAGAAAGCTGTGTCACTCAATACACAGCTAGTGTGTGCTGAGCCACGGAGCCAACAGCAGGGTGAGTCAATGGCATGCACAGCCCCTGGGACCACATGGAGGCCGAGAAGAGACGGTGCTCCCAGGGGACAAAAACACTGCGAGTGTAAGGGCAGCACGATTCAGGATTCACCAAAATTCACAAACAGAGTTAAGTGACAGCTGCGCCTTGGATCTCCCCTCTCCTGCCCTCCTCACACACTACCAGACCCTGAGCCATTTTTAACAATTATTGTTGCCTTCCCCTGGCGACCTCACACTAACTCTTTCCATACTATTTAAGGGCTGCAGGCCTGGAAATGACCTCCTGAATCACTGATCCCAGTCCCGTCTAATTGGAGGCAACCGCATCATATGATCCCAGTTAGAAATGCCTCAAAGTGAGAGGGTGGGAGGACGTGTAATGATTTCATCCTTCCAAATTCCAGAGGCAACACCCAAGCATTTGTGGCAGAGATTGTCTCTTGCTCAGACGTTGTGGGAAGACTACCATCGCCTGTTAACAAAAGGAGTTTGTGCTGAAAGGTGTTTTTGGTTTGCTTGCAGCTTTCTCAGTGTGACTATGGCAGTGCAAGTGAGATGGGATCTGAATAGAGCAGCCACTTATTCTCCCACCATGCATGAAGCTACTGCATGATGCACTAAGCAGCAGCTTGCCAGGAGACACCAGGAGAGCCTGCTAGGCCTCAGAGAGCACTATTGAATCAGAAGCTCGTGCAATGTAATGAAGATTGGCAAGGTCTGGTGTATGGTAACAGAGCCTAATTTAAGCATGAATGTGCTAGCACCTCTGCTTTTGAAAGGCAAATGTTTCACAGCCTCTCAATACATATAATCTATTTCCCTGAGCTGGGGTGGGGGGCTTACTCCTCGTTCTCCATTATCTTTCATCTCACACTTCACTGTAGTTCTAGCATGTGGCAGACTGCCCCTGAGTCTGCAGCAATGGCAGAAGAGAGGACGGGGGCAGACAGTGGTTATGTCTCTGCAGGGTGCTGGTCCCTGAATTTCTTCTTCTTTCTTGTCATCTGATCCACTTGGTGGAAGAGTTGCGCTAGGGGATCAACTTCCTTATTCACTGGGCAGCACACCCTGCAAAGCATTTCCTACCAAAACAGGGAGCAGGGTGGAAGAAGCACAGTGTGCCCAGAGTGGGAATAATTGGCAATGGGAGACAGTTGAGTAGGTTTGCTTTGATTTTGAGGATTGGATAGAGAAGAAGCCAAAGCAAGAGGCATAGAGCTGTTACACCAGCTTCTCTACAAAGCTTTACAGCTGCTGGAGGCCTGGGTCACCTGGATGCTGCTTAAAAAGTGCTCTTGGACACAGGTGATATATGAGGGAGTCTGAATACCAGCTAGAAGCATGAAGGAAAAGGAGTGGAAAGTAGTCTGGAAAGAAAAGAATGGATACTTGCAACAGCTCCTGACTACAGAGCATGGGCTCTTGAGAGATGTGGACTCACCCACACGTAATGAGGCCCAGAAGCATCTTCCTCCAGGTGTGGCAGAAACAAGCAAGAGGAGCCCTGAATTTCTGGCCTTCCGCAGAAACAACCCCCTTGTGCTGCTGTCTCCAAAGAAATTGCCAAAATACAATGGTAAACAGCTCCATGCTAAAGAACAAAGGTCCATTAAATATCAAATAGTGTTTTCACTTGCTCCAGAATGCAGAGATGAAATTCAGTTTCCTGTCACCGCTGAATTGTGACAAGCTACTAGCAAAAGCAACTACAGAGAAGCTGGCGTGGTTTCTGTAGCTGATATCTGAAAGCTATGTAGAATTATCTGCAGCAGCAAAGTGAGGATAGCAAGCAAGATAGACTCTGTTGTCAGGAGTAGGCAAGAGGAATCACATAGCTGAGATGTATTGAGGCAGATGATCCAAATAGCTCAGGGGGGTTCAGTCTCATCTTCACCATATGCAGAATATGAACTCAGTAAAGCTGCTTTGTCAGGAAGGAGACAGATTATTTGTATGCATAGTGTGGATCTCTTCCACATAGCATTTCACTTGTATCTAAATTTTAAAATATAGAAGCAACACTCATATAAATCCTGCTATTTAAGGTGGTGTAGATTAGCGTAGGATAGGAGCCCAGGTTTTGGATTTGGGTTGAGAAGAAGTAGTGTGGACCTTTTCTGAATAACTGGGCAGTCCTAAAGCTAATGGCTTAAGAGGTCAGTCATTCACAACAAGGGGAAAATAACTGATTGGTACAGAGAAGCTGTTCACAATCGCAAGCAGTTAGAGCTGTCATGCGTTGAGAGGAGCTGCACTGCCAAGGGCCTGGGCACATTTCCTACATCAGAGCTTGTCCAAGGGCAGCCAACCTGCTCAGGGTTATTCTTCTCTTTTTATAGGAACTTGGCGTACCTGTGTGAGATGAAGTCAGAAAGAATCTTTTGAATCACACAGAAATAAGCAGAAGGCTTCGTCCATTTCCTCTGGAGATATATCTGCTTATTTCTCCATGTGGTAGTGCAAAATTTCTTGGCAAAGCTCAGCTCTTAGGAAGGATATTATAGAACAGATTCTGCTGCATCAGCACTGTGTGAAGAGATATTAAAAATAGACATAAATAGGAATGGCAGGTGTTGGTAGCATCGGTCTGTAAGCCAATTACATGTGGTTTCTATAAAGTTCATTCTTTGAGAAATCAATGCTAAGAAAATATGATGACTTCTGCACCTACTCTGGATACAAAGAGATCACTGTGCAAGACCTGAGGAAGAGATCTCCTCAGCTGAAAATGGAGTAGCTGCTGCAGTTCACATTGCCTGTCCTGTGTCCTCTCAGAAGCGGTAGCAAATAGCAATCAAGGAGTCAGGATTTCTGCCCCCACTGCTCTTTCTTACCCTTTCTGTGACTGTATTGTCTCCCAAAGCTGATCACAAAAGATACGGTGTGGCCACAGGCTTAGATGGGGGATAATAAGGATGAGTTAAGCAGAAGCATTTTCACATCAAAAATAATTTGGTATGTGCCCAGATGGTGTGGTAGTGGCTAGCAGTGGAACAGCCAAACTGCTTAATGCTTGTGGCAGGTCAGAACTAAAAGCCCAAGAAAGTGCTGTGGTGAACAGCTAGTTTTTCCCAGTGCCCTATGTTGCTATGTAGACAAATGGAAGCTACCTCTGCAGGTCCACGGATGAGTGCTTGTTGCAGACTGTCAGACCTAGATGTCTCTCAACTTTCAGGTTCACAAGCACATTTCTCTAACAAGAGCAGTAGGTGTAGGACACTCCTTTTGTCCTACAGGCTCTCCTTCCTCCCCATGTCTCCCCAGATTATGTGACCCTAGCACTGGGGCATGATGAGCTTTCACCTGCCAGAAGTGCATTCTGACATTGCTCCTGAGCCATTTCACATGTGCTTCCACCAAGGTAACACAGTCTCACATCATCCCATCCTATAGCAGGCAGAGGGGGAGCAGCTCCCACTGAGTCCTACAGCAGACCTGCTCCTGTCAGCAAGAAAGGATTTAGCCCGGGGGATCTGAAGATTTTAATTTCCTTTCTTCTCTCTCTGACTTTGCCAGTTTCCTTCCTCTGAGGTCTTCTATACGCATAGCAGAGGAGAGAAAAGCAGAGGAGAGAAGGAGGAAGGGTCTCAAAATAGCCTGACTGCCTGCTAAACTCTGGTTGGTTCGTGACACTGCCCAGGTCTGTAGTGAGGGAAGGTGACAGGCAAGGTAAAGGTGGATTATGGGATCCAGCCACCAGGATATTAGAGAGGGAAGACTATACATTTTTAACAGAGAATTTGTCACTTCTATAATGAAAGTATTCAACTTATGTTTACAAGAAAATACTGGCCCTCCAGACACATCTTCACTGTCAAAAATGGAGCTATTACAGATGTGGGAAAAGGTTCCCCCATCCAAAGTAAGACTGCCAAAGGTTGCCTGCTCTGAGAGTCCCAGTAGAGATGCTGGAAGGTGCCCACAGTCTGCCAGTTTCTTGAGGAGTGGTTCTATTTATTACAGTATTTGAAATGTGAGATCCTGAGATAATGGCTCAGGGATTGCTCAAGACCATGGGATGCATCATCACTGAGAAGACCACTTCTCTCCCCTCTTTCTGCTTTCTCCCTAGTAAGACAACATCTTTTGGAAGGGGGCTTTTGCGCACATTGCCAAAATTCAATGTGTGAATTTGTTCTTCTGAAGCAATGTTGAATGATGTAACCCAAATTGCCAGTCAGCTGGGCAACACCAGTCAGTATTCTGGAGCCTGGAATGGAATAAAGTTCATGTACCTGCATTCCTTCTACTTGTAGCTCACTTAAGCATTTGAAATATCCACTGAGTGAATTCTCTGGGGTTTGGAGGTCAGCAATGCTAAAACATAAGTGTTCAGAGACTGGATTGCAGAGCAAGGTCTTTGACTGGAGGAAGTGGGATACAACCCAGCACTCTTTCCTGGAGCACAAAAGAGATAGGATAACTCAACAGCTCGAGCAATCTGCCTTCTGGTGCAGTACACACCCTGTTTTAACTAATTCAGTGGCCAGGTCACAGCAGCATGCTCTAGCATGTGATCTCCCAAGCGCTGAACATCTACAGTTTATAGTAGCATAGATGAGGTCTTCAGCTGCTGCACTGTGCACCTCACAGCAGCAACAGCGATACTTTTATAATACAGAAATCATCAGTGAGAGGAAACTGATCTTGAGCAGGCTAATAGGCACAGTTAAGTCTTTTGGAGAGATTTTTGCATTCTGAGCCTGAGCATAAGAAAAAGGTGCTTCTTCAGCTTAATGCTTTACATGCAAACAAATGCTGACTTAGTAGTAGTGTGTGGATGTGTCCACTGAACATACAGATTTGACCTGGATGGTGCATTCTCCCAGAAGTTTCCTTGGATAGCACATCTGTGAGGGCAGGGCCATGTTACTGGATGGCCAGGCAGAGTGAAAACAACAGAGCTTGACCTGCAACATAGAGTTAGATGTTGGCCTCAGTAAGCTCCCTCCCCACTCTGTGAATTAGTTTTGGACTCACAAGAGGTTTGATAAAAGAAGTGGCACATAAAGTGAAAGCACGATTCAAAAGCAAATGAAAATATGCACAGTATCTCTTCCTGCAAACATTGCCTGGCTTTTATCCTTACCCTGTAACTTCTAGAGCTAGCCTAAATGCTGACTGCCTCTTTCTTGAAATGGTTAAAATCTAACTGTGCTCAGGAGAGCAGAGGGTGGTTCCAAACATAAATAAAGATGTGAGGCTAAACATCAGGCAAGCCGAACTGATGTTTCAACATTCAGTAGGGTCTTACACCAAGCTGTACGCCCAGTGGGACTTTGCAGGATATTTATAAACGTTTGCCTCAGTAAGGCCATCTAACCCTGCTCTCATTTTCCAGTGTACAATGTTGGATGTTAATTATGCTGTTGCTATATGTATGGGAACTGTTGAGTCATGGCCTGAACCACTGACTGAGCACCTGGGGAAAGTCAGCCCTGGGAGCACAGGTGAAGGCAATTCAACTGTGTGACCGGAAGAGATGGAGCCTGGCTGCACCTCTCTTAGACCTCATTTAAGGGCTGACTGCCACTGAGGAGGCTTTCTTTCTGGAGGTCCCTGTTTGGTGGAGCTTTCCCCTGTGAACCTGGAACCTTCAGATACAGGTGAGCAATCTTCTTTCTTTATAATACCTTTCTATCGTGCTTGTTCTTCCATCATCACGCATCTGTTGAAATGCCTTTCCCATTGTATTGATCTGTTCAATTGCTACGTTATGCTAACAGCGTCTCACTTGCAGTCTGTAGCTCTTCTGCTTGCATGCATGAAGACAGAGCATTTCAGAGTGGTCTTGTCAGCCTTATTTTGTGTTTGGGCTTCAGAGACAAACATGGTGCCAGGATCGCATAGCAGCCAGTGGTCCCTGGGGAAAAAAATAATAAGCCAAGCATAGCATCCTCCAGTTTATCTGAGATGACTGGGAATGTTGTGGAAAGATGGCAGCAATGTTATGATAAGCAACCATACAAAGTGATGAAAGTCTTCTGTTTCTTTAACTTATTGTCAGTTCCCACCAATGATCACTGGAAGCAGAAGGGGATAAATGCTGATGCAGAAACTGTTTTCTGTTTAAAAAGTTTGTATCTTCATATTTTGTGTTTGAAAACACTCTGCTCATTGCATGGAGCACAAGATATCTCTAGATATCTCTATAGATATCTCTATAGATATAGAGTATATCAAGAGACTATAGAATATATAGAGTATGCAGAGATATGCTCTTCATATCTCTATGTAGTTTTGGTTCACTGGAATTGATGCTCCTTTATTTGGAGTAGTGAGAAAGTGCCTGTATTTGCCTCATCCAGTCTTTCCAGCCTATCACTGACCTTCTGGAAATGAAGAGCTGGAGTCCAGCTGGAGCAAGCCTGTGCTTTAGAAACACAATCAAAGCATGTTCTGATGTTGGCAGCATAAGCCTGCTGCTTCCAGGGATGCAGGAGCCTCAAACCTCACTGGTGAGACTGAGCCTGGAGCTGTGGTTCCCTCTGTATTGATAAATGTTTAAGGATTGCCCATGTGTGCATGTCTTTAATTACTGGAGCTCTGTAGCCTGGAAGGACAGCATAATCAAGCGCCCTTTCTTAACTGTTTAAAGTGCTGTGCACGTTGCTCGGAGTCCTCCTGACGCTGCTAGATCAGCTATCAGATAGGAATGCTAAACTTTGAAAGCTGGACAGTTTTTTATTACAATGTCCTGGTAATTGCCCTTCTTCTTACTTCTCCTGCCTTCCCCTTTCCGTGTTCCATCTCAAGCAATTCAGTCATATTTTATTGCTTTATTTTATAGTGGTGTAATTAGCCTAGAGGACTAAAAATTTATGCCTCTGCAAAACTCATGTTAGTTTCCATCATTGTTGGAATCCAAAATAGTTTTCTACCACTGTTGTGTGTGCATTTTTCTTGTTCCCAGAGAAACAATGTTCTGTGTAGCTACTCTTGCTCCTATTCCCATTACTTCCATTAATAACAAAAAAGCTGCTGGATGTTAGAAGCTGTCTTAGGGCCAGTGATCTCTTGATCAAAGTTTCTTCTCCAAAAGAGCGGTCAAATGCTGGAACAGGCTGCCCAGGAAGGTGGTTGGGTCACTGTCTCTGGACATGTTGAAGAAACATTTAGATGTTGCACTAAGGAACATGGTCTAGTGGGGAGATACTGGTGGTAGCTGGATGGTTGGATTAAATGATCTTGCAGGTCTCTTGCAACCTTGGTCATTCTATGATTTGCTGCTGTGTTGGTTGGGATATCATGGATGTGTCAGTCGATGTGACTGAGCAGGGTTTGGTTTGGAGCCCCTTTAAATACTAGTTGCAGCAGCAACAATGAGACAAGGTTGTTCCCTACACAGCAGATCAACAGGCATCGCTGCTTTTGTTTAATTACTAACTAGTTAGGAAATTCATTGTATTTCAGCCATTGCTCCAGGGACTATCTGCCCACCAGCACTATGTTAGCTCCAGTCAGCAAGTTGGAAGTCACGGACTTGACAGGCAACCATACAGGGAAGATGGATGTCATTTGTTTCTTTAACTTATTGTCAGCCTGTGGCCACCTTCATATGTTCTCTCTGCTGAGCAGGTGGAGGTAACTGTCCCTTGCCATGCAGTGCTCCATTTCTCACTGACTATCCAGTGTCTCATGGAAAATCTCCTCAAAGCTACTATCTCAGAATCTGTAAATGTCCCAGCAGGGCTTCTTGTACATGTCAGCAAGGTTGAGCAATAGATTTATTTCTAAGAATCGTGAACATCGCTACTTCATGTACCAGGGCATATTTGGCCCCTTCTGTGGTACCAGTGGGATTGAAATGGTCTCATGCACACAACAGCCACTCTTCTCAAGAGAATATAAAACCTCCCAAACTGAAAAGGAAGCAATTGACATTTGCCAAGTTCATGTGAAAATGATAATTTATTGTCAGGAGACAAGGAAGCCACTGGAGCAAGCTATCCAAAGAAAGTTGTCAGAAACACTGACTCCTGATGAGGCAGGTCAAACCTAATCATCTCTTTCAACTTCAACACCTATGCAGTTATGGTGAAACACAGGAAAGCGCTCAGAACTCTTCTTTCACTGTGAGCAAGATACAAGCAAGAGGACATGACCACAAGCAGTGTTACTCTCAGGAAGTGCCAGTTGAATCTCCCGTCTCTTTGCAGTTTTCTCCTCACGAATTCCCCAATGGGCATCGTGACTGCACTGATCTTGAACAGAGGCTTTTATGGCTTTGTCCAAAATGACTGGGCATTGTGTAGTACCCTATGCCAAAATCAACCTCTAGAACTTTAATAATTTACTGAAAATGTGTTAAATGTGCCCCAAGAAAATGTGCAGCTGAGAAAATCTCACACTTCGTGAAGCAGTAAATCTTGCTGTAGTCAATACAAAATCTCTTTGCATATTATTTGCTAATAAGACTCAGTACTTTCATGGGAAGACGAATATTTTTCACTCACTTCTCTACAGGGCAAATGTCTTTACCTCTCCGCAGATGGCAGCTTGCAGGCAGATCCTCTTCCAATATGAATGGCCTGCATTTGTCCTGTCAGCCATGGGGTTTGTAGCTGCTTTGGGATTCAGCACTACAGTGGCAGTGGGAGGCTGATGTGGTGTCACGGTTCAGTCCCTCCACTGGCAGTCAACTCAACTCCTGTCCATGTGTCTTAGTGTGCAACTGCTGATACAAGCACAGTGGGGCTCACCAACTTACCCACACGGGCTAGAGGTAAACAAGCGACACTGAGAGCAGTCTTGTGGCCTCCATTTACAGGCAGCCTGAGTACAGCCATGTGCCTTTTGGTATGTTTTTCCTTTCCATGCTTATCTTGGCCAGTGATTGTTTACACTCATCTGTGGGACTGAGGAAATTAAAACAGCAAGTGGAGGTGTGCTGGTGGGCCTGTCTTTATTTCTCCCTCCCTACTTTAACCAAATTATATCTAAAGTGTAGCATAGGAAATGTCTCCCTGCCAGACTCCTGGTAGGACCACGCCGTGCCAGGGGTCTCGCTTGGAGAGCAGCCTGATGTCATATGAGGGCAGCAAGTGGTTGTTCATGTGGTGATTTTTTTTTTCCTTCAGGATGTGATAAGGGGGTTTATGTTGAGAAAAGTATGTCAACAGGTTAGAAACGTTAACAACAATAATCTTTCCAGGGTTGCTTATGCTTACCGTGCCTTCACAAATATTTTTAAAAAGTAGTCTGTTGATGGGAAGCAGCTCCTTTGTATCTGGAGACCTAGTCTCAATTGTTTTCATGGAGCTGGGCATCCAGTCCACTGACTTTTCCAGAAGAACTCAGCAGAACATAAGATATCACATCAAAAAGCCATTTCCTGGTAACATGGCATCTTCCCTGGCAAAAGCTTCTTAAAACAAACAAAAAAGGCTCAGTAGATAAACTTCTCAATTCCAGACTTGCTTTAGACCATATTTGCCTGACAGTATGCGTTGTTGGTCACACAGTAAGCAACTTTCCCTTCCTTTCTTATTCCTGCTACAAGGTCCTGCACACACCCTATATATGTTTACAGATATAGACCTATGATTACTTTGGAAGTGCAAAATATTTGGCTAAAGGATTGGGACAGAGTTTGCTTGGCTCTGACAAACCTCAATGCCTTCAGATTTGGCTGGCCCCAAACAAAATCTGTGCTTCAAAACATGATTTGATTTCTCAGCAATAAAGCAAACATCTCAGACAGTGCTTTTTGGCTTTGTATCACCATCTGGCCTGTTCCCTTCAGGGCTGAGGAGGTTGGGGGAAGAACAGAGATGCACAGCTGAAGCTGGCATTTCAGAGGGATTTCTGGCTTTGATTCCTCCTTTATGGAATCCTATCAACCAGCCAATTGTCTGAGTGTGAGTCTGAGTGGTCCTACCTGGCCATTTCAGTATGGGTCAGCAAGTGCATGACATATTGCCTGTGCCTTTGGAGACAGAATCATACTGGGGTTTAAAGTTGTTTGTTACTTTGGATTTGCTATGGGCTCTTTGCTCTCAGCTACCTCATACCTGAAATGGACAATCTGTGCTGCCTGCCTTCCCCTTTCTACTCCATACACACTCCTCCTTCTGTCTCCAGCTAGACCTGGAGAGACTCACAGTAATTCTTGTTACTGAGTTTAGGACTGCTCAGAACCTTTGAAAGAGCTACACATGACATGTATGTTGTGTTAGTGAATGAACAGTTTTGTACTGGGACATTAATTACCAAGGGGCCTGGCAAAGAACAGGGAATACAAGTCCTTTTCTTACATAAACATGTTCAGTTTTGGTTGGCTGAGTACCTGGATACCAATTCCCTATGGGTTAGGATTACTTTGGTTTATTTATGCAGTCATGTTCCTGTTTTGAATTTAACAACTCCCTAACTATCATCACCAAGGAAGAAAAAATATTGATATGCAAGTTACAGGAGACAGGAGATAATCTTGTGTTCCATTTCAACAGAAACTAAAAAATATTTAGCCAGAGGCGTCACTAAACAGCCTGCACAATTCACACAGAAAACTGGATGAACCACGTTTGTCATCTCTTGACACTACTTGGCATTTCCCAATTTTTGTTATTTCCAGAATGGGGACTTAAACACTCTCTCTGTGTGTACCTCTGATAATTATATCTTGTTATAGGGGAGGAAAAAAAGGAAAAAACAAACAAACAAATCTATACACAGTGAAATAACAGGTAATAATCCAAACACTGCGTCCCACATGCTGTCTAAATGCAGTAGTATCAGAGGTTTGTACACTGTTAAAGATAATGTCAACACTGAAAATAGTCTGGGAAACACTGTTTTGAGTTTTAATAATACAGAGTGTTAATTTAAGAGGTCTTAGGATAAGTACAAGCCTCGGTTAATTGTTCTAGTAAGCAGAATATAGGCAGAGGCTTTTCAGAAATCAAAAGAAGGTACACTAAATACAATGGAAATATATGAGGAAACAGTTGTGTGTCTATAAAGTAAATTTACTGATTTATCTCTCAGTCAGCCTTACTGTCTCTGTCCTTCTTCTGTTTGATCCTGTTTCCAGTGTACACATCCAGATGAGGGCCTTGAAGGACCAGATATGGGTAATTTTTTTTTTTTTAATTGTGAAGAGGTAGAAGTCTCTTGCAATATAGCTCTAAAAAAAAAAAAAAAAAAAATTCCAGCAAAAGAGTATTGTGTCCAGAGAGGTAGATCTTTTGGTTTTCCTTATGCTGGATAATAAGTAGTTTGGTGCTTCAAGTGGTTCAAGTGAATTTGAACTTGAGTTAAAAGGAAGTAAACCAGGATAGAAAAGTGTTCTGAAGTGATCCACGCCATTGCAGTGCCCACTCTCATCCAAGTTTTCAGTTTTTGATGAAATTCTAAGCACATCATAAAAGAGTTTGACTTCTGTATTGAAAAAGAGAGTTTCTTCTAGAGCTTGGCTCACATGCCAGACTTTAGACAATATGATTACTTTAGTGTCTCCCAGAAAATTATCTCCAGTCATCAAGAGCACTGTTCTAGTGAAATTAACTAAGCATCAATAAAAGTATGGAGCCTTTATAATATGGGACCTATGTACAAAGCAGCTGAAGATAGAAGAGGGCAGCCTTCCTGGAGTTATAAGCAACAATAAGACTACTTTGACGCAACACATAAAGAAGAGGGAAGTAGCAGCTTGGCAGATGAAGATGAGACAATGATCTGTAGTGACATAGAACAAATAGACTTACACTGTTTTTATTTGTGTCCGGAAGGCAGAAGCTGCTGTGAGTATATGCCTTCCTCCATCTCACAACTAAAAAAGACTATTAGACCACTCTGACTCGGAATGAATGTTTTGAAAATCAGAAAGCCTAGATAACTTGCAGTCAAGAGACCTACAGAGATGATGGATAAGGCCTCAAAATACTGCTGCAATGAATCTTGAAACACTGGAAGGACCTTAGAACAATGCATAGCATTCAGCCAACACCCCAGTAGGCCACCAGTAGGACATTTGACAACACTGCAGTTTAGCTTGCTTGACAGGGGATCCTAGGCTAAAAAAAATGGGATAGCAAGGAAAAAAAAAAAAAAAGGTTAATGAAATTAGATGGGAACACAGTCATTAGAAGTCTGCACTGTTTTACAGCATAGCATTCTTGTAGAAGACTAATGATACACAATGTCTGTGTAGTTTCTTCAAAAGGGATTAACACAGGGCTTGAAGCCACTCCAAAAAGCTCATTAAAGTGTTCCTTTCAGATGGCCGTGCATGTGCAGAGAGTTATTCTGTATTTCTTAGGTATGATCAGACTGAGCCAACAAGATGGTAGTTTGATTGCACTGTCTCAGTCAATCAGCTATGGGTCACAGGTAAGACCGAGACAGCACTGACTTTGCCACACTGTCATGACTGTAAAAACTTCATAAAGGACCTTGATGTTCTTTTGAAGCTGAGTTAGATGATCACTGTGACTGAGCATGTGAGCAAGACACACCAGCGAAACACTGAAGGGTGTAGGATCTCATTAGTGGCTGGAAACCAAATCAGCTTCTGCTAGGGACTGAAAAAAAAAAAAAAAGAGATTGTAAGAACAGAAAAGCTTACTGCCTTGATCCAGTTTGATCAGGGATGCGGTTTTATCCCTATGTATGGTACCAGGGAGATTGTTTCAAGGCCCACAGTTTTAGAAGATAGTTGAAATACTGGAGTGGTGTGAAAAACAGCCACAAAAAAAAATTGTGCAAGGCCTAGAGGAAAATGCCAAAGCAAAGACTTGGAGAACTCAGCTGGTTGAGTGTAATAAAGACTTGTAAAAAAAAAAAAAAAAAAAATAGTGGCTTGATTACAGCGGATATCTCCCTCCTGGGGGAAGTTGTCAAGGATTGAAGAGCTCTTAATCTAGCAGAGAAATATGTAACAGAAGCCAATAGCTGAAAGCGGAAGCCTGAGAAATCCGAGTGAGGAAAATAATCAGATGTTTAACAGTGAGAATAAACATTAAAACAAATCACCAAAGAAAGTGGTGGGTTCTTCGTGTCAAATTATCATCACATTGGAGCTCCAGGCCTTCCTAAATGGTGAGCTTCTGTTAGACAGCCACTTAGCTCCTTATGAGAATAACTGTCCAAAACTTTATAGCCCAACCCAAGGACTGAAATTCAACTGGCTTCAGGAGGCTTAGACCAAAGTGTTGTTGGCCTCCCTAACTTTCATTCTGTGGTCTAAGAAACTGGTACAGGTTAGTTTGAATTTTAAACTATCAGTCCTATCTCCCATAAACAAAGACTTCCTACAGCTATAATCTGCTGGGACTCCACAGTAGGTGAAGAACTCCATGTCTGGAGATGCTGCTGCTGACCAAACTTCTCCTTGCTGCTAAGTACCCTGCGATAATGGTTTTTTTTTTTTCTTAGACATTTCTATTTTTCCCAGAAAAAAAAATGGCAGTTTCTCTCTCACTGTCTTTCTCTCTTTCTTTCACTCTTTCATTTTCTCTCCATCTCCAGCCACAATTGCCAAGTCTCCTGGAAAATATTTTCTAGCTTCTGGAACAGATTATTATCCCTGCTTGGTGCAAATCTTCTGTACTGTATTTCTCTGGGTGGTTTTCAAAGCCTCTCGGGGCCCACTACTTCCAATGATCTGGCAAAATCCCTGACCACCACATGGGACCTCGGTTTGTTTGTTTTAACATTTATAGTGCAGAAAAATGAAACCAATCGATGCCAACCATTGGTACAGTACAAAAAGTTAATATACACCAAACACATTTCTCTCCACGAAAGAAAGATGTAGAATAAAGGCTTCACTCAGTGTGAAATTAAATAAAGGCTGGAGTTAAAAGTTCTGTCTTGCAACACATCCTACAAGTGTCCAAACTGCATGGTACGAAGCAATAAATGCTGGAGCCAAGGGCTTGGGAGGATAAGTCCTCCTGCCTGGTCCCAGCAACTTAGGCCCAGAAATAGAGAGCAGGAGTGCTCCGGTTTTTTTCAACTATTGTAAAAATTTAATGGCCCAAGGGCAGATCCCTTGGCGAGAGTAGGGCTTAGAAGATGCTCAGCTCTAGGAAAGCTGGCATCGTGTCAAGGCTCATGTGACACAGGCTCCAGAGGAGCACTTTTTCTCACCTAGGCTCCTGCTCTTCTGGCACTCCTGCTTTCTTATTTCCCTACTGTGGCCAGCAGGGACAGGGAGGTGATTGTCCCCCTCTACTCTGCTCTTGTGAGGCCCCATCTGGAGTACTGTGTCCAAATCTGGAACCCCCAGTACAAGAAAGTCAGGGAGCTGTTGGAGAAGGTCCAGAGAAGGGCCGCAAAGATGATCAGGGGACTGGAGCACCTCCCCTATGAAGACAGGCTGAGGGAGCTGGGCCTGTTCAGCCTGGAGAAAAGAAGGCTGCGTACTGACCTCATTGTAGCATTTCAGTACCTAAAGGGAGCCTACAAACAGGAGGGGAATCAACTCTTTGAGAGGGTTGGTAGCAGCAGGACAAGGGGAAATGGTTTTAGATTGAAGGAGGGAAGATTTAGGTTGGATGTCAGGGGGAAGCTCTTTTACTATGAGACTGGTGAGGTGCTGGAACAGCTGCCCAGAGAGGTTGTGGATGCCCCGTCCCTGGAGGTGTTTAATGCCAGACTGGATGGGGCCCTGGGCAGCCTGGTCTAGTATTAAATGGGGAGGTTGGTGGCCCTGTATGTGGCAGGGGGGTTGGAGATTCATGATCCTTGAGGTCCCTTCCAACCCTGGCCATTCTGTGATTCTGTGATTCTATACTGCTCCTTGTTGGAGGTGGACTGTGGAATTGATTTTCTTCATGTTCTTTTCTTTGGTCTTTGCATCTTTCTCTCTGCTCTTCCCAGTTTGGGGGATTTCTCTGCTCAGCTAAAATGCATGAGGCGAAGGAATTAAGTGTCACTGAGACATTTGGGAAAAGCTGTCTTACACTTCATTGTAGCAGGCATACCCACGTTGTAAATGGCAATCTGTCTTCACTTCCTTTCCAAGGTCCCTGGTGTTGCTGCTCACCCCACTAGGGCTCCTGGGTTTCCAGCCGTTAGTTCCAAGGCTGAGACAGTGCCAAAGCTATTGTTTTTTGTATTGGAGTTATGTGATTTCAGTGCCAGAATTTTAAGTAAACCAAGAAAAAATATTAACATTTTTGTGTAAATTTATATAACTTTTTCCATTAAGACCCTCAAAAATGGCAGCAGTCTTGCCTTGTTATTAACCACGTAGAAGTGTATGGCATATGTGTGTCTTCTCAAAGGAGCAGTAGTTTGTTCAAAACTCATGTTTGCAGACCAGAGATGTTGGGAAGAATATCATTATGTATGTAGGTCTCACCAAAAGGCCTCTGCAATCAGAGGGACATGAAATTGGTTTTCCATGCAAACTTCTGTCTACAAGAACAGCTGCTACTGCTCCTGAGCATTCACAAAGCATGGCTACAATGCCAGTTAGGTTGAGGGCCAAGGACTAAGAAAAGAGGCAGCATCCCCCACATCCCAACATGATGCTGCTTTTCACCAAGAGTGGATGTCTTTTCTGTCTCAGAATGGGAGCTCTAGTGGATGGAAGAACAGCAGTCATTGCCAGCCATGTGCTCATGCTCTGGGGCCTGCTGGCTTCACTGCTGCCTCTCACCTTGGGCTCCAGCAGTGCTCCCTTTGCTCTCCTACCAGGAAACTCCATTGTACATGAGATCCCAAACACTTTATAAAGTGCCTTCAAGCCTTAGCATGCATATCAGCACTGTTGTAAAGCACACAGGGATGGAAACACACATGCCAAACTCTTTGAGCAGTGAGACTGATTAGCAGTTCAAAGTTCATCCTGATTAAATGCTTCTTTTCACAGAATGGTGGGCTGCTGTCTTTTGCTGGAGCAGCCTTTTATTGCTCAGGAGCCCAGATGCACTCTGTGAAATCTTCACGTGTTTTTGGGGTTGGTGGGCAGATGTAGGTCTGCTGCAGAGACCTGCAATGCAGATGCTCAACAATTAAGCTGTGTGGACTCCTACACACTTGTAAGGTACACAAGGCCCGTGCAGCGCCTGCCAAGTTCCCCAGGCAGCAACAGTTCATGACACTCTTGAGATATCTGCCAGATGCCGACACAGTATTCTGAAGTTCCTATTTCAGGACATAATTTTAAAAATACTTCTAGCTCAGGATTTAGAGTGCCAAAAAGCATTTGTGTATGAATTGTAATGTCAACCATAAACCCAACAGGAAATATCAGAGCCTTCTCCTCTTGTAGATATGATGCGACTCCGGAGTGTTAAGAAAATGTTCCTCTATTGGCAAGAAAACAAATACACTTTACTGTCCCATATGTGCAAAATGAAACAATCAATTAACATATATCTGGCAAAGAAAAAGTATTTTTACCTTCCAGTATTGCCCACACATCCCAAATTGTATATTGATTGCAACATTTATGAGTATTGCACAGGGGGCAGATGGTGAAAACTGCAAAGTACTGAGTTTGGCTGACAAGGAGGCACTGCAATTTTAGCAACTGAATCAGCAATTTGCTCAGCCTGAATTTGCTCATGTTTCTGGAGCTCATGCTGGGAATCCTCAGTGGCCTACCAACAGCTTGAACATAGTTGCTTTCATATCATCAGCTGGCTGGTGTAGTCACTCTCAGAATACTAATTCTTATCCTTTCAGCATATGTCAAAGTTAATTGCAGTGGAAAAGCAGTGCCAAGAAGAGACACTTGTCTGCTTTATCTAATATAAGATCTACCTTCTTAGGTCTAAGATCAATGAAAAGTAAGCGTGCATGTATATTTATCTCAAAATACTTTGAACCTGACACAAAGAAGTCCTAAGATTATCAAGATGCTAACCCTCTTCTTCTCAGTGTATTTTTACAGGGTAAACACAAAGACAACAACAACTGGGTGATGTACAGAATGCAACTCCCACCCCTGCATCAAGCCATCCTCAAAGTATTTATTTTCTTACCCCAATCTCTAGACCAGAAAAAAAAAAAAAAAAAAAAAACATGTATTTGTTGTTGTTTCTTTTTTGTTGTCCACAAGCTCTTAGTAACAGCTGAACAGATTCAAATATCCCCTACCACCATACTGACATCCACCCACTGACACACCTCCATGCTTCCTACCAAATTTGTGAGATTAGGTTGAAGAGTCTGGGCTCTCTCAAACATGACTGAAGCTAGCTGTCAGGAGATGGGCTGATTGATGGATCAGCCCTTGTTCCTCTGAGCTCTTGCGCCATTAAGTGAGATTAAAGAGTTCAAGGATTGGAATTGTGATACCTCCCTAATTGTTCAGTTCAAATGAATCCAACACTCGTAATAGTGTATTAAATGTATTTTTAAATATTGTAAAGCAGCAGCTTTACAACAATGCATTGTGTCTCTGAATACAATGGAGCATCTTACTGAAGTACCCTACTACTTTTCTGTTCTTGGTCCTGCTGCACAAAATCAGCATTTTACACCGTGTTATGATAAAGAACTTCCAAACAGCCATTACACTGTATGTGTACATGGGAAACTGCTCATCAGTAATTCACAACAGAGGGAATTTTGCAATTCTGGAAGAAAGACTAGTAAGTGTAGTCAAAGTAGTCAAAGTGTTCCTCTTTCATTTTCTCTTTCAGTGTTTCCATACTAGCCTGGTGTGTAACCAGATAGCTTTCTAAGACCTCTGTTAGCAAGCAGAGTTTGGTGTGCAGGCACCAATCCTAATATATGGGAGCTTAGGGGTTTTGAGTGCAGAACAAATAGCTTTTAAAAGCAATACCAATTGCTAAGAGGATCATATTACAATAATAGATTTGAAAGCTTATACTCCAAACAGCACTGTGGATGAGAGCCGACAACACAGATGAAGAATTTTGTGAACTGCTAGGAGCAGAGCAGGACTTGCTTATTGCACTAATGAATGTGGGTTGTGGGACAGCTGATGCCTCACTGAAATCAGGCCTCTCAATCACCCAGGATTACCATGGGACTCAGAAGGGATGCAGAAGCAGCTCTACGAGGTTGGATGAGAGAAGCAGGTGAGCTGGTATCTGCATATTCAGTAGTATTCTGTTCTGACTAAGGTGAATGTTGTTGTCATAAATATAATAGTAATTAACTCTCACAGCAAATGACAGAAAAAAATGAAGGGATCCACAAGTAAAGGGAACTGACATGTGCTACCTTGACAGAAGACACTGAAAGCTATTCAGAGGAGAAGAGATGGATGGATAACTCTGACAGTCTCAGCCTCAGTCTGGAGAGGAGTCTGGAAGGAGCTGGGAACTGCTTAGCTGCTGCTTGACAGACCGCGTTTCATCCGTGTTGAGAGGAAGCCTCAGAAGCAGAGCTCTCGGTATTTTTCAGACTGCTTGTACATTTGGGTATTCCTAATGCTTTTCTTTACTGTTTCATAACATTTGCATCCTGGCTTGTGTGTGCTATATGCATTGGAAGAAACTTGAAATGCTCGAGGTTTCTTTGCCTGCATGCCTAATGCAGTAACACCTTGCTTGGCAGACTGAAGAAAAGATTGAAAGTGTTTTGGCTATAACTCTTGACCATGGTCAAATCAAGACCTTGCTTTTCTCAATCACCAACTCCTCACTGGGACCATACTTAAGCAGCAATGGTTTATGTCTCTAAAATAGAAGAGCTATTATCAACTAAAGTTAAAAATATATTCAGTCAATCAGGTTCTGGTTTGGGGATGTTATGCATGTCATGTAAAGGAAGTACTGACAAAATAGCATAGCAGTGAAATTTTATTTGTAAGTCTGCTGGTTTCCAAACAGCTGTTAGTGGCAACTTCTTACTGGACATCAACAGGGCAGGAATGGAGGACAATGTGGGGTGCAAGGGAGCATATGGCCCAAAGGAGGCATATAAATCCTGCCCACACACACGCTGTGAACAGTTGGAGCTGGCTCACGGGCAGCACAAGAGGATATGTTCTGCAGCAGATGCCACTCTGTGCTGTATCCCACGGCTTTAGTATTTTACAAACATCCTGCTGCCTCTCAAATGTCTGTAAGGGTGGTTTTGAAAATGTAAGCCAAAGATAAGCAATGCAAAGGTGTCTGCTTGAGTCCACAGGCAGGCAGAGCAAGATCTTCAAAGGTCTGAATGTTTGCCATTCATCTTAATGGCATGTTATTACTAAAGTCATGCAGCAATACACAGTTTAGGGTTGTTAACTATTTCACTGCAGGGCAAAACTTGCAAGGAAATGTTAAGTTGATGAATAGCATGTAGGTATACTTTAGTTATTCTCAATGCCATCTTGTTTTGGTCTTACACTGCAGATATATTTTTATTTGAACTTCGTATTTGCATTATAAAGAACTGTTCAGAAATTATTTCCAAATGGAATTAGCTGGTGTTCTGACTATGATGCTGCTTACCTTACAATCTTCCTTTACATCACAATTTGACACTTCTGTGACCATGAATTTATAAGATTCAAGCTTCTGAGGAAAGCAAGTGGGGCAAACCTTACATAATAGCAAAGATCAGCGAGAGCTACACAACTAAATGAAGACGAAAAGGTTGATGTGTTGTGTCTTGGTAATTCTGCAAGTTTTGAGACAGATGCTGCCATCTATTTAACTGAAAGAAGCAAATGTCCCTTCACTAACAAAATATAAATTGGAGGGGGACCCCAAGTCAACTAGAAATTTACAATAGATCTACCAAATTATTTTTCCTAAGTTGGGCACTGCCAGGGCTGCAAAAGAGCTTTTAAAGTCAAACTCATTTTATTACTACAGAATCTGAATCCTGTAGCTTTTTTAACAGATAAAATTTTACAGGAGACAAAGCAGAAGAAAAAGCATTTGGAAATGGAATTCCTTCTCGCCCACTGTGTCCTGGCAGAAAGGGTTCTTTTTTTGGGCTTCCTCTCAGTTCAGCAGCTCAGGATCTTTCTGTATTGCACCAAAGCCTCCTCTGAGAAAGATCCCTGAGACTCTAGGAAATATATTTTGTCTCATCACTGAGGCCTGGCTGTGTGTCTGTTCTTCTCAGCAGTTTGCCTGTCTCTGCCTGTGATGCAGGCTCTGTGCCTGCTGTGTTCTCCTCATATCCTCACAGAAGTACTCCCACATATTACTCAGCAATTAATTATTTTCATTTTATTGCTTTTTAACTGAATTCATAGGCTATACATTATCTAAAAGAAAAATCATGCGGAAAATGAGAGGGGCTGATTAGAGAGGAACTATCTGGAGGGCGAGAGGAGAGGAAGCTGAAGGCTATGAACTGTCAGATGAAGTGAATTTTAAAACTAGTTTGGCACTGAGTGTCTGTGGTGAAAGAATATCATGAACAGTCTCTGGCCAAGTCTTTGGGAGCTGGCTTCTTTGTTCTTTTTTCCTTAGTGCTTAATCCCATAAAAAATGTACATGGCATTACTGAAAGAAATAGCCCATAGAGAAGATTGGTATGGCTGTCAGAAACAGACAAAATAATTAAGATCTTTGGAAAGAGCTATAGGAGATGAGGTAGGAAGAGCTATGAAAAGTACAGAAATATCAAGCATTGGCAGAAAGAGAAACATGAATGAAAAGAGAGAAACTTTGCACATGGTAAGGTGTTGCTTTGTAGTAATATTGAAAATACAGTAATATATTTCAATCTCTGCACAGAGTCTTCAAAAAATGTAAGTCACAGACAGGAAGTAAATTGTCAGCTAAATATGCCCTAATATGACAATTTAACTCTTCTCACAGGCACATTTTCTTTTTAATGAATAAAATACAGATTTACTCTAAACGCAATGGTTTTGAACGCCTATATCTAAAGCCTCATTTGTTTGCTGGACATATCTCTTCCTACAGCAGAATGTTCAAAAGGTATTTTCGTATTTAACTTTGACATTATTCTAATTAAAATATATGTATATTACTCTTAGCTAGAGAGATAAAATTACACGAATTGCTTTCATTTCTTTTGCTTTTGACAGGACTGCCTGCCTAGCAAATTGAGTGGATATACTGTGGTCAGTGCACCTTGAGCTCCAGGAAGCTGTGCAAAGCAGAGCCCCAGCTCGTCCCTTACAGCAGACTTGAGGCTGTGCAGCTGCCAGAGTAGATGCCTCACCAACAGGGCTCTTGTCATGGCAGGGAAACCAGGCTGCTGGCAGTGTGTAACAGGGGGATGCTTTGGGCACAAAGGTGGAACACGGTGCCCTGCCTGCTGGGATGGAGTCCCAGGCAGACAAGTGTCATGCTGCAGGTATGCACATAGGGCACTCTGAGTGCTGTTCCTTAATGAATTGGTAGCATGCCAGCCTTTGATTGGCATGAGGCAACCACATGGGTTTTAATCTCTTCCTCTGCACACATAGTGACTATTAATGAGAGGATTACTGTGAAGTGGCCTGAAACTAAATGGCATGTGTAGAATCTCATGGCTATGTAAGTCACGGGCAGACTTGGATAGCACAAGAAAGGGGCCTCCTTCTTCACATTTTCCAGAAAGAAATGTGAAGATCAAATACTCAGTGTCAAACTCTTGCATGGAGGTACCCAAACTCATAATATCAGCTCTAAAATTCCAGTTGCCACTGCCAGTGTGTGAATGCCTCGCATGGGTGTCACCTTGTCCCTACAGCACCGGAAGTCTAGTGATGGGAGAGGTGATCCCATCAGCTGAGACAGCTGACAAGCCAGAACCTTCTGCAGATCTGATTGTAAAACAATGTTGCAAACGAGCACGTGACTGGGTTTACACTGTAGGACAATATAATACCCAGCTATGGAACTGCAGGGTCACTGCTTGCCAAAAGACTAAATAAGCTGATGTTTTGCAGGTACTCCAGGCTCACCCTCATCTCCCGAGCACATTCTGCAGCAGTTCGTAGTTAAGGTTACACAGACACACTCAGCAAAACAGGATCCCTTGCACTGGGGTGAGGGGAGCAGAGAGATGGCTGCTAGCTGCCAGCCTAGCGTGGAAAGTGAGTCATGGTCATGAAATAGGTCATTTCCACTCCGTGTGAACGCTCTCACATACTACTCAGGTTGGTTTCTGTAACAAGGAACAGCCTGGGCTCAGGTTTGCTTCTGGGCTTGCTGCTTCTGCTGCAGATAAGCAGGAAAAAATAAGCTGTATGAAAATGAGTGTTTTCAGCTGATGAATGTATGATTGTGGATTCTGGCAAAATTATTCTAACTTCCACTGATTGAACATGTGGTTTAGTTTTGCTTCATGCATCTATGTAGCTTCTTTAAAAAAGAAGGAAAAAAATCTCAGTAGCAGCTGCATTGGCTTCTGCTAATATTTGCTTCTCTAACAGAAAGCCTAAGCAGTCCAGCAAAAGATGAAACCCTTTCTTTCTTTTTATTTCAAATTATATCTTTGAAATGCGAGTTTCTGCTGGCAGATAGAATACGAGCTTATCTATGGCAAGTGGGAGGCTCTGCTGTGAGCCCTTCTTTGGGAAAGCCTCTTCGACCCCAAACAGGATATTCTACAACATTTGAAGATTGAGAGATGATAGCAGTATTTTTTCCAGGACGTTTCTCAGAGAAGAGGGAGGGGTGTCATTATTGTTGTCATTTCACCATAGCAGATAGAATGCTGTCTGGAGACGCCGCCCTTGCTGGATAATTGATTAAGGTTTGAATTTGAAAGGTGGACATTTCCTCTGTTTTTAGTTACCATATTAGATTTTCACATAGGGGACAAAAAACAAACAAACAAAAAACAACAAAAAAAGAACAACCTTGTTTCTCTTGTTCCTGTTACCTCTCCATGTCACGACAACTTGCTGCATGAGAAGTGAGCTGCTGCCTCTTTTTTTCCTCTCCCTCTAGGAACAGTTGCTTTAGGAGTGATTCTGGTAACCTGATACCACTTGATGTATTTTTGCTGGAATATGGAGCCTACATAAATTGCACCATAAGCAAATTTCTTTATAATGGAAGGATCGGGAAGCGGCAGCTTGGCAGGCCTTTCATTGGCGTGCTTTTTTTTTTAAGGTGGATTTTCCAGACACTTCTTAACAGATGGTATTTGCTATAAAGGAGAATTTTGCTAAAAGGTATTGGGAATATGTGATTGCCACTGTTTGCACAGAGCATCCCACCTGTAGGCAGAGTGCCCTAAGTTCAGAACAGATGCTGCCTGCCTGCCAAATACCACTCCATAAAATGAAAGGAAAGTTTGTTGTTTGCACTTTCCTATTTGTCTGACTAATTATTGCTGGTTTTGCAGGAGCCCGGAGCCTCTTAGTGAAAACAAATCCCATCTTCACAATCTCAAATGCAGACTTCTTTAGATTCAGCACAGAGAGACGTTGGTGACTGCAACGTGGTGTGATGCAGGTGGAGCCCTTGCAGTGATAATCCCTAAAAAGATCTGGTACAGAGCTTTGGGTAAGATCAAAGGTCTTGTTGATCATGGCTAGAAAGAGATCAGCCAAACGAGCATGAGTGCAGCCCAGGACTGCCCTGCAGTTTGACCCCTCCCTAGCAAGCTGAGCCTGCACTCCAAATCTTTTTCTTTTAAATTGTTTACATTGGAAGTGCTGTTTATTCAAGGAGCCAAAAGAGACTGAAAGTCTTTGGGCATATATAGCAAGTGCTACAGTGAGAGAGGCTTCTTCAGGCTGCCCCTCTAGCATACATTTGGATCTTCTGACAGAAGAGAATCCTCTGACAGAAAGGGAGGTTTTCCATTTCATTTCTTTCAGTGAAAAGAATGCTGCTGGCTGAGCAGGTTGGAGCAAGCAGGAGATGCCTAGAATCATATAATCACAGAAGTTAGAAAAGACCTCTGAGATTGTCTAGTCCAACCATCCCCCTGTCACCAGCATTTCCCCACTAAACCATATCCCTTAGTACAACATCTGAATGGGGCGGGAATGCAGCTCTTGCCTTATCAGCTGCAGGCCCCTGCCTCGGAAACCCTTTATCACAGCATGGCATTTATGGAAGGCTCAACACGCACCAAAAAGGCTTCTGGATTTGGGACTTCTGCTGCTAAATAACTTGTGTGATGATGAATGAGTACTTTAAACTTACAGCACATTGCTTCATTCATCTCCACAACTAAGCATTTCCTAACAGGAATTTCTCTGGGCTCTCCGGAAATTCAGTGTTCATAAATCGCTTTGAGAGCCTTTCCTCAAAGGCTATAAAGACACAAAACATTTCTTCTTGTTATGTACGTACAGAGTAAACATAACTCCAGGTTATAAAGCCACAGCCAAGTGGTAAAGACCATTTCAAATCCATGCTGCTCGGGATTCGAGTGCCCTGTAGCAGGCTGGGTGCACTCATGCTGTAGGGCCTTTGGCCTGCATTTCCTCTTGGTGCCACGAGTCACAACTGATGGACAACACAGTTTTCTCTCATATTGTTTTGATGTAGACTACAACAGAGCAGTGTTTGTAATTGATTAAAAGTGGGTGAGGAGACTAGAGACTTTCTTCTAACTTTCCAACCAGTTGCAGGCTGCAAGATTCCACTCTGTAGCCAGGAGGGTTTGGAATTGTCTGATGTATCCATTCTGATTTCTAACAAAACAAACGAGTCTCCTGATAAACTACCAAGTGAAGTGAAGCTCCTTCTGAAACAGCTTCTGAGCGTGCATCATCACTTGATATTCATGACAAGTAGGTCCCACCCCTTAGTCTCACACTTTAACTATTCAAAAAAAGCTATACCATTAAAAAGCCCCTTTTTGAATATGTGTTTGTAATGCCTGCCGACTTCATTTCTCTAAGCAAAAGATCATCTCTGCTGCCTTTCTAGCTGATGAGAAGAAGTTGGTCTGTGTCTGCAGGAGGGACTTTCCCCAAAACTCTGCACCTGGGGATACCAGCCATCAGACACCACCACTTTGCGTGCACCTCCAGCTCTGAGGTCACCAAAGTCATCCTAGCTCACAAGGTACACACATTCTCTAGTTCTGGGGTAAGAAGGTTGTTTTCTGTTGTTATTTATTAGTATGTATTTCATTTATATTTTAATAAATATTTTTTATGTATTCATAGTACTTTCATTATTATTTTTTCAAATGGGAAGTTGTCTTTTGAAATCAATTTTCCAGATCATGTTCTCTTATCCCACAAGTGCTGCTGAGATTCTATTTCTTTCCTCACGGGGATCTTGTCCTATATAGAGGACAATAACTAGATGTGAGACAGGAGGCAGGAAATATGCCATTTCACTATATCTGTGCAGAAAATTGTCAGATTCTGTGAATGGTTACTGGGGAAGCAGAAGGAGCCATGCCTCTGAGCATCCTTTCCAGTACAGCTCTAAAGGAGTCTGTGGCTGAGGTGCTTGGAAGGCAGGACACCCAGCATAGAGATACACACTTCTACCAAGAAAGTCCTTCAGTCTTAGGAACTCCTGAATACCCACCCAACTTTAAATATCTTTTGCCTTTGTGGTGGAACTCAGCTGCAGATCATGGCAGAGATCTTCACCAGCTTGATACATCCACCAAAAAAACAACAGTCTGGTCTAATAAAAGAAGGATATGAATCAGGAAGCAATTTACTGAATTGGATTTTATTCTTTTCTGAAACTTAACTCTTGTTTGATTGGACTTTTGCTTTTACTGTCCTGTCTAAGCCTTCTTGTTGCAATGTTAATGTTTCCTTTTTGGCTTTTGTAGCCTTCATCCTGATGTACAGAATTCAAAATAAGAGTGAGTTTAGTTATCCCATGGGGACATATGAAGGAAAGACAAATCAAACTGAATGAGAGCCTTGGTAGAAAAAACACTGCGTATCTAACAATGCATAATTGGCAACAGAAAATGTGTCAGATGGGATTTGTTTGGAGAAGAACTTCCAAAGAAGGCTAACAGCCAAGCTGAAGTAGTCACCTAAAGTTACTTTAGGATTTATGTGCTGATGATAGACTGTGGGGCAATGCATTCACATGGGGAAGGTCATGCTCACTAGTTCACTTGGTCAATTCCCAATAAAGAATTACCAGTCCTGAGTGATGCTGCTTGAAACAGGTACCCACCATTAAAGTTTAAAAAACACAGAATAAAAAGCAGATAATCGTGATGTTGATCTTACAGCTCCAGAATGATGCTAAAATTATACACTATTTGGCTATGATAACATGTCCAATTCTCATCTGCTTTGGATGGAAAATGTTTATAGAAAATAACTGAGTAACGTTAATCAGAATGTACTCAAATTTTTCTCTTATCAACAAAATGTTAGTAAAGATATTTAAACAATGGGTTGCTTCCCAGAGAGAATAAACAGCAAGGTATTCATAGCAGATCTTGTAATATACTGTGACCTGATTGCAGCCTTTCAATATCTGAAGGGGAGCTAGAGGAGAGAGGGGACAGGCTCTTCAGCAGGGTCTGCGATGGTAGATCAAGGGGAAATGGTTTCAAGCTTAAAGAGGGTATATTTAAACTGGATATAAGGAAAAAGTCTTTTACTGGGGGGTAGTGAGGCACTGGAACAGGTTGCCCAGTGATGTGGTTGATGCCCCGTTCCTGGAGACTTTCAAGGAGAGGCTAGATCAGGCTCTGAGCAACCTGATCTTGCAGTGGTGTCCCTGTTCACTGCAGGGGAGTTGGACTAGATGGCCTTTAAAGGTCCCTTCCAACTCTGAGGATTCTATGACTCTATGCAGGCTACGCAGTCTAAGCTGCTACGAAATAAAGCAATAGCTTCTCATTTGGGGATGCCAGTGAGAGATCAGCATAGTGCTGTTGGCAAGGGGGTCATGCATTGTTCAAACAGAGAGAGAAATAATAAAAAGTCAAGATATGTGCAACATTTCATCTTTCCTATTCCCTGTATTCAGGATTAACACTTTCATGTATGGAATGTGCTAGAAGATAAGGTGGCGGGGGGATAAGGGGATAGGGTGGCACTTGAAATTCATTAATGAGAAACACAAGACAGGGGACATATAGAACATGATAAATTGATCTTGTGCGGAATGCTGGTTACTAAACCATGAGGGCTGCTCCGAAGGTAAAGCCTCATGTTTTGTTAAATTAGCCCATGATACCAGAGGCAAATGGTGATAGCACAGCAGTAGATGTTGAACCTTTCCGCCAATATTTTGTTGCTGTAAGACAGGTGGTGGTAGAAGGGCAGTCTGACGAAATGGCGTCTGACATGGAAGCATCTATTAAGCAAAGGGGTGCAGCTGAATTCCTCCACGCGAAAAAAACAGCGCCCAGCAGTGGCAGCACTGACAGTAGGTTATCTCCAGATGTTTACAAGTGTGACATGCAGACTCTTGTTCATCGCTGGTGAAAATGCATAGCAAATGGTGGTGACTGTGTTGAAAAAGTGTTTTGTAGCTGAGAATTTACTCTTATCAAATAGTGCTGTTGTGCTCTTTGTATTTGTTCTTGTTTAAATAGGGGGCATTACTATCAGAGATAGCTATATATGTACTTCTTGCTGCTTAGGAAAGAGATCTTGGGGTCACTGTAGTTAACACTCCAAAAATGGTCATGCATGACTCAGAGAAAGTCAGAAAGATTCTAAGACAGAAGAGTGAAACAAAAACAATCGTTGTTTCACTGTGTGAATTTATCATCCACCTACACTGTGGTTATTGCAAGCAGTTCTGTTCCCCAGCCTCAGAAAGGACTGTCGAGTGAAAGAAAGGTTGGGGAGAGCTATGGGATGATCAGAACTATGGAATGTGGGGGAAAAGTAGAGAGACTGCAGTTTTTTTTATCTTGGAAAAGAGAGAATTGTGAGGAAATGTGATAGCTATAAAACCAAGACGGCGGGGGAGGAGATAGACAGGAAGCAATTACTCATTACAACCTGCATCAGAAAAGCTAGAATTATCAGGCAATCAGTTTAGATCAATACACACAGAGCAAAATTATGCTGTGGAATTCTTTCCCATAGGATGCCATGGCAGACAAAAATAAAGTAAGTCACGAGAAAATACCAGACAATGTGCAGGGAATAGCTCAGTCAAGACCTTATTAATGCAACATGCTGTCTCCTGATCCAGAAAACCTCTACCTGCTGATGGCTGGACAGGTACATCAGAGAAAACATCACTTCGTTTGTGATGCTTTTGCTCTATCTCTAATCATCTACTATGGAACACAGTCAGAAATAGGATGCTGGGTCGGACTGGTTGGTACAGATGATCACACTGCCCAGGTATGCACTTGTAACAGGTAACAGGGTAAGAGGTCACAATGCCATCAGAAAGTGAGCATTATATATAAGAGCTGAGTTTTCTAAAGAAACTGCTGCCTTTAACAGGGCATTAAGTTGAACAGAAGTGTCAGTAATAATAAAATTAAATACAGAAGACATGCTTTTTCAAGTCTTTAGAAATAATAGTAACCTCATTCATTCAACAGAAGATTGATTCATTGAATGCCTGCTTTCCCTGCCAGGTTCTTTTTTCCCTTTGGGAGTGCAGAACAAATATAAGAAACCAATCATCAGGGTCCTTAATTTACACCCAAATTACAGAAAGATTATTTATAGCAAGGAGGAGTTATTGCTCCACTCAAGGTGGGAACGTGAAACTTTTTAAAGCCAGTGACCTTTTGCAATTCAGGTACAAAACCACTCCCCATAGGGTATCTGCTGGGTGGCCCCCACAGTACTTTGCTGCAAGAAAAGCTCCAAGGCAAAGGAGATCGAGGTACTCTGTGAAGGAGTGAAAAACCAGTAGCTTTTGTCTCAGGGTATAAACGCACTTCCTAATTCTATTTCAAGACAGATGAACTTCTGATAAATAATATCCCATTTGGGTTCTGCAAACCCCTTGACAGCCATAGAGTGAGTGCCTGCTAAAGCACAGATCTTTCCATTCAGTGCTACAGAGCTCCCATAGAACATCAGCACCTGATGGGAACACAGTATTTGCTAAGGCCCTTGTATGGGAACTGTTGATTCAGGGCCTGAACTACTGATTGAGAACCCAGTCAGCCTTGGGAGCACAGGTGAAGGCAATTCAGCTGTGTGAGCAGAAGGAGTGGAGCCTGGCTGCACCTCTCTTAGACCTCATTTAAGGGCTGAATGGCACTGGGAAAGGATATCTGGTTGAAGATCCCTCCTATGTGGAGTTTTTTGCTGTGAGCCTGGATCTGCGTAGGTGGGTGAGCACCTTTCCTTTTCCTTGCAGCACCATTTCATTTGTGCTAGCCCTTTTGCTACTATGCTCCTCCTCTGCGTTAATCTTTCTGATTCTTGCACTCCTGTATTGCCCTTCCACCACACTGATCTGATTGTAACAGCTAGGAAACGGTTAATCACATATATATGAGTATTTACATGTAATAAGATACCAATATAAAAAATCTTAATGACAAATATAAATGACACTTGCATATGTTTATAAGAACACATGCACACACATTTATGTTTTCAATATAGTCAAGTAAGTTGCTTTTGTTTTTTTTGTTTGTTTGTTTTTTTGTTTTTTTGTTTTTTTTTTTTTACTAGAGATTGTGCAAATGGATTTGCATGACAGTACTCAAAGTTATTCATTATCTCTGTTTGTTTGTTTCAGGAATTCTATCCTTTTTGTTTTAGAGTTCTCACCTGTCAAATGTTAGCATTTGCTTACATAGTTTTGTTTTAGTTAATGAATACATCTGTGGATTGTTTGAATAAAATTGAGTGTAATATAGAAACTTTTCTGCAAAAAACTGTTGGTAGCCTTTCACTCCACAAAAAGACATTTTTTGCTGAAAAAGATTTCTCCGATACGGATTTTTGACTAGTTGTAAGTGAATGTCAAAGAAACTAAAACATTTGGGTCTCTTGACTCTTGTCAACCCTTGCTTCTACTATTTATTTTTGGTTTATTACTTTCCTTTTTTTTATTACCAGGCATTTATTAGTACTGCAATGGTGCCCAGAACCCTCCTAACTATAGTACTACACCTTGCAAGCAGGTCAGTGCGTACAGTCCCAAGCTGATGAAGTCCAAGGAGTGTTGGGACAATGCTTTCAGATATAGGGTTTGAATTTTGGGTGGTGTTGCATGAAGCTGGGGTTTGGACTTGATGATCCTTGAGAGTCCTCTCCAACTACGGATGTTCTGTGGGTGATGTGGACAATGCAGAGGGAATTAGAGAAGACTGATGAAACTCTAGTGAAAAGTCATAAGGAGCGATATCTGCTGAGGCTGGGAGAAGTGGCTTCATCACATAATGTTCCTTCTGTGTCACTCAGTCTAGTCACTCAGAAGAAAAGTGGACACGGATGTTGAACCCGTGTTCTTTATAAATACAGAGAGGTTGGGAAGAAGGTATGAGGAAGCTGAAGGCATCCTTGATTAGAAGGCAACAGCTAAGCACCTGATAAAGGAGTCCAGTGGAAAAGATGCAGATGGAGAGGTGTATAACTGACAGCAAAGTCTCTAGCCCCTCTCTTATTCAAAGGGAAGGACTGGGAGGTCTTGGCTGAGAGCACCTCAAACAAGCCTGATATAATCCTGAAGAATAAAGAAATGAAGGATTGAAGAAGATCAGGCTGGGCATTGAAGTGAGGTGGGGATGCAGGGATGTGGCAGCAGGGCAGCGCTCTCCCAGCCAGCACTATAAATAGAAATAATTTCCTTGAAGCTAATGGATTCAGTTTGGCTTTCACTCGGTGAGGACAGTGAGGGGATGAAAGAAAGTGATGATGGTCATGCTAGAGAGAGCTCTGGAACATAACTCATCTCTACAGTGTCTGACTCAGGCAGGGCCACACAGCCAGGGAAATAGCTCCCTGCCTGCCTTGGTGCTGAGGCTGGGGGACAGAAAGTGAGTTATTAACTGCCACTTTATGTCAACAGTGGCATAATATTAGTCTTCTAGTGATCTAAGTTGATAATAAGTAGTAAGAACTGGTTGTGGCTTATTCAATGTAAATTCAGGCAACAAGGAGTAAAATATAATCAGATTCATGATGAATGTTAATTGAAGTATTAGAGACACGGACAATTACTGGCAAACATGATTGTAATTGCTCAAATAATGTAGGAGTTGAAGAGCAGATATAAATTAAGTTAAATGGATAGCCTCAAAGACAGAGAAGATATTTAACAGGTTGTAAAATCAGTGCACAGAAATGTATTCTGCAGTGCACTGAGAGGATAACACAGGGATGACTAGGGCAGTAATGTAGCAGTGCATATCAGACATTCTGTTTAGAACATAACCATTATTTCTATCTCTTTATAAGATTTCAGTCCATTAGAGAACTCATGTCTGCAAAATTCACTAGGACAAGACTAAAACAGCATGGAAAATTATCATTCATTTTGGGGCAATAATCTGCCTCAGTACCTGCCATGGAAATGTATTAAATATGTTATTTGCAACAACCACTAATGTTATGTTGAGGATGAAATCCAGGTAGGCTCAGCAATTTATAGCAAACAAGGGTGAACTGGCATGTTAAACCTATAGTTTGTTTATAGAATTCACATTAGTGGCCTCATACAGAGAAAAACGCAGCTTGTTGCAATACAGTGGTTATTGTACATTGCTTTTGGCAGTTGGGAATTGTGCTGCAACTCAGATCGTGCCAAGAAAGGGGGGAAAAAAAGAAGTGTTTATCTGAAGCGCCGCTGTCATATGGCATTTGTGCTGCTGATAAACAGGCAAATGTTTGCTCCACATATTGGTGTAAGGCCATTGTGAAGCAATAAATGGTTTCTGAACTGGAACAGTTGCAGCATGTATTTTAAGGCTAAGTTCTGAAGAGTGGCATGTGAGATGGGAATTCTTTTGTCCAGTTCTGTTTGTTCACTCCTTCATCCTCTCCCAGTCTCTTAGCCTCTTTCATAAAATTTAAGGTTACAGGAGGCAGACCTTTACCTCTACAGCTACTGCTCTTTGCTGGTGCTTGCCTGTGGTTCACGGGGCAGGAGCACATGAAGGCTTGCAGAGGGCTGCAGGCACAACTGAGCTTCTGTGAGGGAGCTGCCATGCTGAGCTCTGGAGCTTTGTGCACTCTCTCAGATGGGGGCGAGCTGCACCTTCAGGTCAAGTTTTAATGGGGTCCCTCCTAATCTGTGGTCTTTCTACCTTCTCTCATCTCCAAATATCTATTTCCTAGAATTATGTTCTCAAGGGACATTAGGTGGGATCTTTAAAAACTCCAGAGAGAAAGGATAAAGGGTTCTCTTCCTTCTGTATAACATAGCATATTTGCCTTCCAAAGTAAACTGTTTTCTGTATAATTCAGTTAAAAAAGGGGAAAAAAAAAATATCTCATTTTACATTCTGTATTTTTGGAAGAGATTTTTATTGTGCATTTTTCTGCTTAATTGTTTCATTTTTGTTTAGTGGAGAGGAATTCAAGGGAGTAAAATTAAGCCTGTGAACCAGTACCAGTAATCACATTAAACATGGGAGAATTGAACTAGCAATTTCCCCCAGCTGTAGG
The DNA here is from genome assembly GCF_026119805.1 of Tympanuchus pallidicinctus. Lineage (NCBI taxonomy): Eukaryota > Metazoa > Chordata > Aves > Galliformes > Phasianidae > Tympanuchus > Tympanuchus pallidicinctus. The sequence continues at coordinate 62,115,034 of NW_026294618.1, read as the reverse complement.
CGGTTTGTGAACCAGGCAGTAAATCTACTGCCATCCGCCACAGAAAGAGCTGCTGCCTTGTTTCCCTCCCCTTGCCTTTGTATTTGGCTGGGTGTTTTAAATACTTGCCCACATTCAGGACATGATCCAAAAGCAGCCAATGGTTTCCTTCTTTGCAATCCTTGACCAGGGCAAGGTCTTTGAGCATTAAATATGCTTCAGAGGAGAACACAAGGAGACTGCCAGGGACTATGGAGCTACCAGTGCTGCGGAACTCAGAAAATAGGTCAGTCACCCCAGGAGAAAGGGAGAAAGAACTTATTTTCCTTTCTGTCCTGTCAGTGTTGCTTCAAACCCAAAGGAAAACAACCATTTCCCACAATCTGTATGGCCACTGCTGTTCACAGTACTGGCCTTTTAATTTTTTTCTGCCCTAAACTTGGGGTTTCTGGCACTGTTCATGTGCACAGGTGTGTGGAGAGGCCCAGAGCAAGTTGACCCCCCCAAGTACCCCAGAGCTGGGCGCTGCAGCACACTGCTGCTACTGCTCCCAACTCTACAGAAAGACCTCCTTTCTCTGCCCTGGCTTTAATTTCCTCATTAGTCCTGCAAACAGGTTTTTTTTTTCCTATTTTTTTATTCTCCCCTCTGCATTTAAAAAAAAAAAAAAAAAAAGCTTTGCAAAAAAGAGGGCTTGTACTTGGCATGTAGCAGAGTAACATGAGCATAATAAACAAGAGTGGCTGTCCCCATAAATAATAAAAGGAATGTTTCTCCTCACATGGCAGCTTTTCAGATGAGAAAAGGCAGGGAATAGGTAGCCCTGCACTAATGTGCATGTCTCAAGCTCTAATCCCCATTTCTGGTTGTTTTTTTTTTTTGTTTTTTGGCAAGCCAGCAGCTGATGAAGCAAAGCCACCTCTCAGTTTTGCATTCCCTTCTAACTTTTATTTGATTTCTTATCTCTTGTACCTTGAGTCTGCTGGGAATGAGAAGGTGCCTTAGAAACCCCATTGCATTTCTTTCCTCTGTTTGGTATTCTTACAAAGATGGAGAGACGTTCCTCTGGCGATGAACTGGAACTCATAATGCCATCTTGGAGGTGAAAATAGACCCTTCTCAGCCTAACATGGCCGTGATTTATGTTCCTGCAGCAAAGGCGATGAGCGTGTTATACAAATGAATAACTGTATCATTGGAAAATGTTTCTGATGTTGTTTCAGCTGCTTATGTAAAAAATGCTAAGTTTTCCCACCATTAGTAACGTGATTTACAGACATGTCAAAATTTTCGTTCTCTGGCCACTCAAGTTCAAACTTTGAATATATTGCAGAGCCATGTGTTAGCTACTGCAGTAGCTGAACTGCATGCAAATTATCCCTTTATTCTGGCGGAGGTTACAACATTAAAACAACAACAACAGTGTGGAGAGTATCATAAATAATTTAGCTTAAGTGAATGCTGAAATTAGTCAAGGCACCGCATTGCTTGGCTCCGAGAGGTCTATTTGCAGCCAGATATGTAGAGTGCCCTCTGGCCAAAGCCTAGCCTTTCAAAAATGGAAAGCAGGAAAAACAATATGATCTTCTTTTAAAGCACTGGGCTGGAATGACCCGTGGGGTTAAATATACCTAGACATTGCTGCAGTGATCTCAGGAGAAAACAGCCTGCTTATACAAACCACCAGCTAGGAAAGGAGATAACGAAGTGTGCGTGTGTATTATTGGCAAGTGCTCTGAATGGCGAGGCGAGCAAGCTGCATACAGTATTATCTTGCATAATTATTGGGTCACCGTACTGTAAATGAAGTGGTTGCTATACTTAGTGGCACTACTGTGCTGCGTGCCTGGCTGAGGGCCGGATCCAGCCCTGCCCCAAGCATTTAGGCTGAGAGCAAAGCTCCAGGCCAGGCCCTGCAGCTCCGCTGTTCCTATGGCCCTGGGCAGTGGCAGGCCGTACCAGGGCCGGCTGCAGGGAGCAGGCTGCCGTGGCTCCCAGAGCAAGAGGCTGCCCTGGCAGGCAATGGTGCCTTTCTTTGGAGGGGGAGGGCTGGGGGAGAGGAACTGGACTGTGAACAGAATTGACGAGAGAATGGGAAATGAAAATAAAACAAACACTTGGTTCGTTTTGGTTCGAGTTGGTTAAAGGAAGAATAAACAGCTTAAGCTTTGGGAGTGTACAAGAAGATAAGACATGTTAAATTGAAAAGTTCTTTAAAGAAAGTATGAGGAGAGATCACTGAACAACACCACCATGGCAAGGGACGTGTCCCAGGATACTAGTGCAGTCTTTTCTTCTAAGAGGTGAAAGTGGGCTAGACATTATGTTCTAAATGCTCTTAATTAGTGCTGCTGCTTTTTCCTAACTGGTCGTGCCTGCAGCTATGGCATGTCACTGTCGGTTCTCTCTCTGACAAGTTTGCAGAATAAGGATGAATACAGAGTTGTGTAAAAGTGTAGGTTTTATTTATATTCTCATATCGCCTGACACGTCAGTAACACTTTTCAACTCCCAGGGAAACACTCCAGGTTACTAGATCATAAGGCCAGCTTACAAATGTTCTTGATAATTTAGACTTCTTTCAGTTCCAGTTTCATGGGAACTGGGTATAATGGCAAACCCTAAACGTGAAGGATTTTCTATATATACATCTATACTCACTAGAGAGCCACTGTGTTACTGCTGGTCAGTGCTCTTGCACGAGATGCTGGGTGTAGCAGATTTCTGCTGCCCATCATGCTGACCTGCCAGTGTCCATCATACAAACTCATGGTTACAAGGAATGCTAATGCCCTCCCTGCAGAAAGAGGGGATGGTGATATTTATTCACTTTTTTTTTTTTTTTTTTTTTTACTCTCCATGGGAACCCAAAAGTTCATCATTCTTGTGGCACAAAAAATGCCAGCTTCGAACTAGAGTGAGGCAGCCTGCTTTTAATAACTGGCATTTGATTTGAGTTTCTTTGACATTTCTACTGGCTTCGGAGCTGGTTAGTTAGGTAACAGGCAGCCTGATTTTTATTTTTTTTTTTTTATTTTTTTTGGGGGGGGCTATGAGAAGCACAGCTCTGTGCAGTTGCAAGTGAAGTCTGAGGTACGCTAGCAAAAAGCATTTCCAAAGTATGCACTATGTGCAGGCTAGGATTAAGAATTTACCTTATTGCACAGCAGTGTTTGCTGTACTGAGTTATGCTCATTCCACATGCATTGCCATAGCACTAAACAAGATGCCACCACAGTTAGATTCAGTTATTAGAAACTTGATGAACAAGAACATGAACTTAATGTGTCTCATCAACAGCCTTCAAGCCTTGCCCTGTGGAGGGATAGGAAAGCGCAGGAACCTTGGTGAATATTTAGTGGAGGTATAAACAAATGTTTCAAAAAGAAATTACTTTTTGAGGTTTTTGATCTTCAATAGAAAACAAATTGCCATGACTCAGTATCTTTCTTCGAATCCTTACAGGGTTTTTTTTTTTTCTTTTCATTTTTTTTTTTTCTTTTGAGAGAGGGAATGAAATTATGTTTGTGACTTAAGCCTGCACTGTGTGCAAGCGAGGTAGAAGGAGGAAAGAGTTATACATTCAGCAACCTTTGTGTATTTATTTGTTCAGCATGCTCACTCTTGTGCAATTTGCTGGGAAGGAATGCCTGCAAAAATAAAGCCATGAGGTGGCTCAAATAAAAAAAAAAAAAAAAAGCCAGAGTGCTTTGAAAGCCTCCCTCCTGACTTCTGATTGAAGGGAGTTGTAGAGTTTTTGACACACTATAAATCTGTGTTTGCCACCAAAAAAAAAAACCAAAACCAGTCTATGCCAGCTCTAGCTTGTAGAATATCAAGTGCTACTAATCCACAATAGATCCAAGACAAAATAAGACTTCCCACGTAACATTACAGTGCTAAAACTGACCTCCACTAGGAAATAAATAATGCAAGAAGTTTCCTTCATCAATACAACAGCTCTGAACGTGTCCATCCTGTGTGTTAGAGCATCTCTGCACTGCGTGTAAATCTTCTGAACATTCATCCCCTCATCTTCATGTAACTAGAGAGACAGGGAAATAAAGTGGCTGTAAAACCAGCACTATCCACAGCGAATGCTCAGCTGATTCTTTAAATCGGCTTCCCAGAGCACTGTGGAGAGGGACCAAATGCCACCAGTGGTCGTGTCCCAGAAAGGTGCATAGGCTTTTCTATCTTTGCAGCAATTTACATGTGGGAACTGGAGCTGTGCTGCACTCTGTGGGGGAGCATCCAGAGCACTTGTTCTGCACGCAGCAGCAGGAATGGGGCGTGCTTTAAGGGATCAGGGGCTGGAGATCACTGGAATAACAAAAGTTGCCGGAATTAAAGATGAGAAATCTTCACTGATAACCAGAACTTTGCAAAGTTGCTTAAAGGTGAAAGCCTATGAGCTGCTTTATTCTGTGCTAGTGGAGTACTTGCTGGCCTTTTTTTGTATTTATTTTGTGTAAATGAGGAAGCAAAGGAAATGCTAAAGTAAAGAGCAGGACTGAATCTTTCTACCATGTTACAATGCTTTGTTTATTCCTACATTTTATCACTGGAAACTTGATCATCTGCTGGCATTTTAGAAACTCCACAGTTGCTCTGCTCTCAGCACTGCTTGATAAGAGATTTGTGAAAATCCCTCTGTGCAAAAGAGAAGGGGGTGGACAGAAACAAACTTTTCACAGTGACTCAGAATTATCTCACTGGTAAGTTTAGAGACAAACTGCTTTTTAAGAGTCCCTGCTTTGGAACAAACTGGGAGGAGGTGGAAGCAGTATTCATTTACATTGTAAAGTATTCCTTTTAAAACAGAGAGAAAGAAGTATTTAAAGGGGGAAAGAGAAACCTTGCATTTTTCATAGCAACACTTTGCTTTCTACCAGTAGTTCTAGAATTTCCATTAGGCAGAAAAACAAATATTGAGGCTGCCAACCACAGAGATGAAAGGAAAAGCCAATGGAGAGAAACAGTTTTTTTTACAAATAGTACAGTGATGACAAAATACCAACACCGATCGACAGCATCGTCAAAGGTTAAAATTATAGCTAATGATAGAGTAGTGGTTCTCTGGCATTTTAAGGCAGCGTGGCACACAGATTTCTCACCATATTTGCAGTTTTCTTGTTCTCCTGACAGCAACAGTCTTAAACTGACCCCACTGCCTTGTGATAACAAGCAATTATTGTCCCAAGCTATAGCATAAACTAGGTTGGGCACTCCTCTGTATACTTTGTTATCAGCCTGCTGGGAGCAAATATAGCACTGTAGTATATAAAGAGTCATTAGTTCAAGTCAGGACTTGGGTGACTGAGCAGGTGGAAGTTATACGTGTCAGATGGAGGAAGCTTAAAGTAATCTTGAGTAGCAGTTACATAAACCCTAGTAGGGTGTTACTGCTCCTCTAGAGAGGGGAAAGCTGCAAGGGTTAGGGGAACCTGAAAGTGGTCAGGAAAATGAGATAATCCAGAGGTATACAGCTTCCCTTTGATTGCTGTTGGACTGAGGTTTTATCAGCAAGTAGTTAACCAAGAAGTAACTTTGTAAAGACTGAAGTACTCACGTTTAGTTTAAAGTGGAATTCAGGTGTGTAACTACAGTATGCAAAACACCCAGCCCACCTGCTTGCCTGCTTTTCTGTCCAAATTCATGGTAGTTCACACTGCAGCAGTGTGTTTCTCTCTCCTGCACCATCAATAAGCACCACAGTGTGAGATGCAGCATTTTCCATTCTCTTAGCATTTTGTTCTGAATCCGTTGGGAACTCCTACCTCCCTGTACCTGGCTACGCCATAACAGCCTGACAGGCACGAGGAAGGTCCTTCAGGAGAACTGCCTGCAAGGGAATGGGTGAGGAGGTGCAAAGGAATGAGTTGGATTTTTTCCAGTTGAGGGGGACTCCACATCCAAATGGCCTCCCTTCTGGAGAATGCTGTAAGCTGCCGTGCAAATGTTGCCAGTGAGAATATTGCCTGGAGTCTTCTACTGTAAATAAGAGCCAACAATTATTTGAGGTAAGACTGAGCATGCAAATACAAATTAAAATAACCGGGATATTGGAAAGACTGGTACTTCAGCACTAGAAATGGAATCTGAAACTGAAGATTTTGAATAAATACCTGACACGAGGTCAGACAGTGAGGAAAGGGCATAAACAGCAAATTCTGTGCCTATGATTGCAGTTGAATCTACTGTTTGTATCTCACTCCTCTGCAAAGCTTTTAAATACTGAAGGAAATACAGCTGACGACATTGAGAAAAAATAAAAAATAAGATAAAATACAACATGTACTTTCAGAGTAGATTATGCCATGCTTATAAGGTACTTGTCTTTACAGATTGATCTTGCTGAGGAGGAAAGCAGTAAATTCAAGCCGTTTGGATGTCAGTGAAATGTATCTAGGAAAACAAGAGTTAATGTCACAAAGCTGAAAATTACTAGACAAAAATGGAGAGTGACTAGGGGACCAGTTAATGAAGAAACAAACAAAAGAAATTAACCCAAAAACCGAGGGCATAGCACTGCTGTCACAGTGAGGCAGAAAGGAGATATATTAGATAAAAATCAGTGCTGGCATAAGAGCAAAGTAGTATAAACCACCCTAACTAAACTTACACTGAAAACTTAAGAAGTTTTGAAACATCAGAGGAGTGTGGTCTGGAACAGGCATCCAGTGAGTATAATGAAAGCAGTGTTTTGAAGCCGAACTGTGCAAACAAATTTGAGCTTGATAAATTATAGACTACAAGGCTGACTCTGATAGCAGGGACCTGGTCTTAATGACCCAGGAGACTCTCTTTAATACTTTGTATATAATTTGGGATACAGGAGCTGGAATGCTAGAGGACCAGACTGATAATGCACGAGATGACTGTTTCAAATAGCGTTAAAGAATAAAGCAAGTTGTTCTTTCATCACTTATTAGTCTGAGAGAAGAGGTGAAGGAGAGAGGTAGAGCCTTTTGAACAGTAAGAATTTGTAAAAACACACTTTTTTCCATTTGTATTGACCAATGCTTTTTTTTGGTATGTATCCAAAATGAGAGTATTTTAAATTGATAAGGGAGTTGGTTGCAACTGTAAAATTTTGTGATAGCCTAGCAAAAATGGTTGCGCCTTAATAAAAAGGGGGGGAAGAGGGGCTGTATCATCAAAATACTGCAACATAAAAATGGGCCTGGGGACGAACTTAAGTAATGCAGCCCAGTCCCCTTCTCACAAACTCTACCCTGCAGTGTTCCTGACAGATGTTTGTATGCTAACCTGTTGGTAGATGTCTCCAAAGGCAGATGTGTGTGAACTTACCCAGCGGCTGCACTGCTTTTGCTGCACTCACTGCTTCACTTATGGTCTAACCACAATCCTCACAGCAACTGGAGTTTTTTTTATAACAGTTGTCCCATATTTGAAGAATGTTTTTTTTATGCCTTCAGCCTTTTTTTTCTCTTGATCAAGCAGTGCCAGTTCTTTCAATGTTTTCCTCACTCGTTGCATTCTTTGACTTCTAATCCTTCCTTATCTCTCTGTCTTGAGTTCAGTAAAACTGATCTAAATCCACCCTGACCAGTGAAACCCAGTGCTCAGCAGTGCAAGATTAATTTCTGCATCTTGCTGACTTTGGTTATAAAGCTCCAAATGACATTGTTTACTTGGAAGTTCTTCCTGTTTTTTAAAAAGGTCATCTTGTGAAGGTGAAAACAAGTGTCAGCCACATGGTTTCAAAAAAAAATAATAAAAGAACTAAACCAAAGTAGTGTGAATGATGACCAAGAGTCAGCTTTTAGTAGAAATGCTTTTAATAAGCCACAAAAAAAAAAACAACAACCCTGCACGATTACAAGGCATATGTTTCCAGTTTTAAAAGGAAACACAGAAGCACAAATAGCAAGGAACGCTGCTTGTTAATAAGTCTAAATCTAAGAGTTGTAAATCTTTACCAAGGGAGAGTACCACGGAAGAAATGAACCAGTAAACATCAGTGGAAGTTTAGCTTCTTTTGTTTGAAATATGTTGGAAGCCAAAGGAACTCTAATAATAGCTAGAATTTGATGTTATACAAGATAGAAATGTTGATCATACTGTGGAAAAGAAAAAAAATGCTCATGTACTGGAATGTCTCTGGATTTTGAAATAATCTGGTTGATCTCTTTCCCAGCTTTTGCTATTGGCAGGGTGGTGGTTTCTATGGTGGGAGTTCTCTGTGTTTTCAGGTTGCTTTGTGTCAGATGTGTGTCCAACAGCACTACTCTGTGCTCCCCATGTGCCTGCCTTCAGCAGTAGTTTCCTTACTATGTGCCTAGGGACTTGCTCTGCACTAACAGGAAGGACTGATCCTCTGCCCAGGTAATTGTGCTGCCCTTTGGGTTTCGGAAAGCTTTTTCTACATGCAGATTTGTTGGTTACAAATCTATTTGTTGCTGTGCTGCCCTGCATGCTCACCGTTAAATTAAGGCGCTTATATAGTTTCTCCAGAGTTAGGTAGATGGCATGTTCTTTTCTATGTTTTTTGTTTCTTAACATAGGAGGAAATGAAAAATTCTCAGGTGAGCACTTGCCTACAGGAAAAAAAAAAAGTTAAAATCACAGTGCTCAAAAATATGTCCTTATTAATATTATTACAGATATAAATCCAGATGGAACAGCTTGCTCAGATCTTAGTCTGAGCTGTGCTCAGTATAGCATCTTAAATGCATACTTGAGCACTCTAATTTGCCATCTGCATAATTAAAGGCAGGGCACTGCATTATCTCAAGAAGAGGCAGGCTGATACTGATACCGATACTCTTCTGTATTTCAGTAGGTATTTTCTGGTTAATTTCAGTGCCTACAAGTGATACTGCCACTGCTAAAAGTATTTCCCAAAGCATAAGACTTAAAATTTGTCTCAAATTATTGCTGTTTCAATAGTATCTACTTTTTAACGTCTCTCTGTTATGCTTGCAGCAATTTCTAGGAAGTGTTGCAAAGCAACGTAAATAAAAGTCAATATTTGCCCAAAAATAACAATAAAAGGCTTCTTGATTTTAGTGAAACAGCTTTACAAGAAACACAGGTGTGTTATCTGCTACCCACATCTTTTGTTGCAGTGCACTGTTTTTTAATGCACGCTATTATTTTATTGCATCATTCACGGCAGCACATCCTTTCATTTAAGTGCAAAATTACACACTGTACTGCAACATCTTCCCCCTCCCTTTTACAACATTTCTGTTTGATTCCATATTAAAATGATACCGGATGATATTTCTTCATCGTTACGTTGCTTAAGAGTGAATGCCTAGATGTAATTTTCCTGTGCAAGTTGTCATACTTCTAAAAGAAACAGTTACATTGCCTGGTTACAGAGCCATATGGTTCCTGTCCGTTCTTTTCTGATGGGGCATTATTGAACCTGCAAACAGCAAATCTACACTTGCGATTCAGATATGAGAAATAACAGCAGTACATTAAGGTAGACAGGATTGTGACAAGTGAATTGTGACAAGTGAATCATGATAAATGAATTCTACACTCCTAGGCTAGTTGGGTAGATCAAATTAATGAGGTGTCACAGGTGAAAGGAAACCTGTTCTTTTGGGTGTACTTTTTGTATTTTATCTCCTTCCTACGTAAGTGGGGGAACTGACATATGGTAGGTAGAAACTAGCTTAGGTTTAGAAGTACAGATTTAAATCTAAAATTTCCTAAGAGCACTCATCATACTTTAAGCACATTTACTACATAAATATTTATTGCCTTGGGAATATGGTGTTTCCGTAATTTAACATATGCATTGCCTTGATAGAGCTTCATTATTTGGAAGAAATTTTGCACAGTGCTGTAGCAATTACACGTGTATTAGGACCATACAGGTAGACAAAACTGATTTCTTCAGCAGCCAAAAATAGAAGACATTAAAGAAACAGGAATCTCTTTCTCGTTCCTTTGGGAGTATATTCCCTACCTTATCTGGGGAATTCTGATTCTGTACAGTAGGCATTGATTTGTTGAATGGCTGTAATGCAAGCAGATCCCATATTAATGTATTTTCTTAAAAGGCAACATAACAAGGTCAACCTCATTCTAAAGAACAAGGTGTGTTTTTTGAAGATGTATAAGATTTCTCAATGGAAGTGTTAATTCTAAAAATAAAAATGAAACTCTCCAAATAATAATAAAAAAATGAAGCATGTCCATGCCGTAGGACATCAAATATATTTACAAGCAAGCTCACCATAGGCTTATTAAAAAAAAAAAAAAAGTTAAGTGTGGTTTAAATCTTCCGGGTTCCTGAAAGTGACGATCTTAGTAAGAAAAGACTGGTGACAATTATTTTAATAGGTAACAGTTCAACGCGTGTACAGATTTCAGATGACTGCCAGATCCTGCATTTTAGTAGCTGGGAAACTGAACTGGATGAGACCTCTCTGGTTCATTGAGCATCATTCTATAAAGCTGCAATAAGACTTCTTTATTCCATTTTGAAACAGTTTTCACCCCCCATTACTTCTGGGTGACTATTTCAGCACTTCATTTCTGTGATTATAAACTTGTTTTTACTTTTTCTGCTTTAAAAGCAGCCTGTTACTCAGTACAAGGATTGATTCTGACAAAGATTAACTGAAATAGGTAGGAGTCCTGCTTGCAGAAGGGCTGATGATTAAGCTTTAAAATATGCAGTACATTGGGAGCAAGCTCCCAATCTGGAGACCTCAGCCTGAAGGGAGTGTTTATGGGCCCATTACCACAGCTATTTTAGAGCACATCGTAGAGTTAACTATTGGTGAATCCAACCTGTCCTTCTGGCTTTCCTGGTGTGTAGGGTTGCTTTCTACATACAGGTTGTCTCCTCTTGGCTGAGCTGGCCAGCTTCAGCCAGCCCTAACCTTGATGCTGTTGTTAATAAATCAAGTTTCCATTCCTGCTCAGTCTACAGGTGCATATTGAGGCATCTCTGCAGCATTGAATACTTGCAGCACAGCACAACTTTGGCTTGTGCTCTGATTCCTTGGCCGTCAGCAGAAGACAAGTATAATTTGGAAGAGAGGCTTGGTTGGTAAGGTACCATTATTTCCAGCCAAACAGACAGCACTGTGGTTTACTGGAAGTGGTGTTTGACTCTTTGCACCCCAAGCACTTTCTGAAAAACTCTCCTTTAAATGTGTCAGCCTGGAAGCATCCAATGGGCTTAGAAGCTGTGAATGAGGAGGATGGATGAGGTGCATGAGGCTGAGCACCGGACTGTACCATCCCCTTTGGAAAACTGGCTGCAACCAGAGGGCTAGGGAAGATGGGAGCAAAATCTGCCATGAAAACAAATGATGTCTTTGGAACCATGCAGAAAACACAATGTGCATGCATTGCGTGGTGATAAAGGTGTGAAATAGTGCTAGAGGAATGAGTGAAGCTGCTGTTGTGGAATTTTAGTTCATTTTCTGTGTAAGGGCAGCAGTAAGGATGGCCCGTTGGTACAGCTACTAGGAAGAGCCAACAAGCTACTGCAGAGTAAGCTGCAGTGATGTAGCATTAAGTCAGCTGTGCTCCAAACAGGGCCAGGTAGCACTGCACCACACACCAAAGGAGCCCTGTCCATACCAGGATTCATACTTTGCACTGTTATTAGCAAAAGAAAGTTTTTGCTGGAAAAAATAAAATCAACAAAGGCACCATCTAGAATTGTACCCATTATGTTTTTGCAAATGATCTAAGTTCTCTTTAAAGGCCAGGTGCATGGGCCCAAATATTTAGAGAGGTTCTTAATGTTAAAAATAAATACACATCAGTGCATAGCACATACGAGAGAATTAGTTAGCTGACTTTTATTGTATATATACAATTATGTGATTTACTTGTTGAGTAAATCACTTGAATGAGCAAATTCAGGTGCAAGCCTGCAGTGAAACTCAGTGCTTAGAAAGCTTGGCCTTCTGTCTGTCTGTCACTTTCTCTGGGGAATGCAGCCATATCTCTGGAATCAGGCAGACCATCACAAAGCATTGGAAAAGCTTTTGACACCTGTGCTTGGAAAACATTGTTTTCCTTGGTGTAAAGTTTAATTTGCTTTTAGGGATGCAAGTATGCAAGAAATGTTTTTTCATCAAATTAAGAAAAATGAAGGCACTTCTGTAGCGGACTAATTAGATATCTATCTAAAATAAATGTTTTGTTTAACGCCTGATTTCTTTTTAAAATATATAAATACCAGCTTGTGGTTTAAAGCTCCTGTAGTTGTGAATGGCTCTGCTGTCCCCCACTGCAAGCTACGTTTTTATTACTTCTTCCCAAGAAATTTATTTTGCTGACATGGGCCCTAATCCAGTAAAGTGTTAAAACATATGCTTAATTTTAAGCATGTGAGTAAAGCCAACAGCCCAAATTTAAGCACAGATTTGTGTTTGGCCTAGCTGGAGCTATAATTTCTGTGTTACGGTCTGGAGGATTGTATGCTTTTCTTAGGATATACACCCTCCTGAAGGAAAAAAAAGACTGTCGTGTTTTTTTAAGGTATTATGTTATTTGTCAGAAGATCTTACAAAGAAATGCACAAACAATAAAATGCTGAAAATTTTTGGACATCCATGAATTCTTTTAAATGTGGAAGTTATGCAATCCTATGAAAATTCCCATGACTCTCCCCCTCAACCTGTCTGTTATTGTAGTAGCAGGACACATCTGAGGCACGAGCTGATTGTTCCATGAAGGACCAGCCAGCTGCCTCAGGAATTCTTCCTGATACTTTCACATAGAGAAAGCCTTATTTTTTGAATGGGTCCTTCTAGACAGATTGAGTATTTGAGTTTAGAGAAGGGCTGATCTTCCTTACTTCTCTTGAGCTGGTGAAGAGTTAGAAGTTCAGTATTTCTTAATAATTTACTTGGTGATACTGAAATGTTTTTAATTGTGGATATATAGGAGTGATCTTTTCTTAGGGAAGACAAAGGCTTTGGAGATGAGGAGTGAATCATCACTCAGATGGAACATGAAAGAGAGATCAAACAGGAATTTGGTGATCGTGATGTAGAGAACAGAGAATAGCTGGCTGCACAGTGAACTGTGATTTTCACTCTTGCTGGCAGTGTCAGGCAGACCTAGGACAGAGTGGACCTGCAGTCTAAGTTGCCTTCTCCTTACGAGGACCTGCATGAGATCTGGGGTGAAACAAACTAGTGTGGTGGGTATATAACTTTACGAGTGATTCTGTTTCATTACACTGCTGAGTTTTCTGCAGAAACGGCAAAGCCGGTGCTTCTCTGCATCAAAATAAACTGTTTCTAATATATACCAGCATTAGAAAACTCCAAGTTACTTTTTTTTTTTTTTTTTTTTTTTTTTTTTTTTAAATGCAGGATGGCTTAAAGGCTTTGTGTGTTCCATTTGTACCATGCAAGTTGTCAAGCACCACAGCTGAATGGAAGAAAGAATGTGGGGAATCTCTGCTAAGCCTTAGTTTTACGTACTTAATAGCAGACGCAGGATTTGTTCAGAGTTTTATTATCGGGTGAGGAGTTAAGGTAATTACAGCAGCGAGGCAGAAGGCCAAAAGATGATGAACAAGTCTAATACCAGGAACCACTTAGGTTTAGAGTGTACTGCAGGTTATTTTTTAAAATATACTAGCCACCTACTGATGACCTCCTCCTGGGGAAATTTAAACACAATTTAATTACTGCACCTCGTGTGTTAACATTTACAATAAGATTAAGGGCACTGCAGTTTACACTCTAGTGCTCGCATTTACACAGTGTGTAAAGAAAAAGGATTTGGCTGAAGTCACTGAGACAGAAGAGGTTAAAATCAGTAGCTGGAAAATGAAAGAGCTGTAAGGCATTCTGCACGTTTCTTCCTACAGAAATATTCAGAACTTATTTGAATCTAAAATGGAAAAGTCAATCGTTTGGCCTTCAAGGTAGGTTTCTTTCAAGTTACACCTGTTCACAAAACCATTCTTTGCCTCAGGTTTCAACACAGGGTAAACTACAAGCAAGTGGTTGAGAGGAATCCTGAATAGGAGTTGCACCCTAGCAAGAGACTAGGTGTTTTGCTGAATTAAGACCTTAAAAGTATCTCTATTCTACAAATCTTAAGAAAAACAGAAATGTATTTTTGGCATCTTCTACTGAACTTCCCAGAAACGGTAAGAAATGGTAGAGTGCACGGGAACTGCTGAGTCATGGCCTGAGCCACTGGTTGAGCACCTGAGGGAAGGACCGGGTCAGCCCTGGGAGCACAGGTGAAGGCAATTCAGCTGTGTGACCCAAAGGGGTGAAGCCTGGCTACACCTCTTAGGCTTCATTTAAGGGCTGAATGGCACTGGGGAAGGGTCTCTTTATGGAGGTTCCTCCTTGGTGAAGCTTTCCATTGTGGACCTGGAATCTTCTGATATGGGTGAGCAATTTTATTCCCTTTCTTTATGGTGCCTTTCTATCGTGCCTTCCATCATCACATCTTTGTTGTAATGCCTTTCCCATTGTAATGATAATTGCTACGTGGACCTAGGAAGAAACACTACTGGTCTTTCTTCTGGAGCCTTAGAGGACTTTGGCTTTTCGTATCAGTGAGTAATCAAAAAATGTTTTCCTAAGACAGGTACGTGATGACATCAAATAATACCAAACGTGTCCCACCTGTAAGTAGTGACTCAGCTGTATGTCATGTGAACAAATATGGCTTTTTATTCTTACTTTATTTATTCTCTCATTTTGAGTGCTGAGAGATCTGTAAACTGTTAATGCTATCAATCATGCACTTTTTCCATCTTAGTAAAAAAAAAAAAAAAAATTGATTTAATACAGCACTCTTTCCCAGTTCAAAAACAGCTATTTGACAAAAAATAATAATAATAAAAAAATTTTAAATCAGAATTTCTTTAGCTACGCCAAGATATTTTCCTTCCAAAGTAAATATTCTTCTAAGGCACTCATGATCAATATAAATGAATGCTTCCTTTTCAGGCTATTACTTGAGAGGAGAAAAAAAAATAAACTCTTACCAAGTCTCAAAAAAAGGTATTGTTATATCTCAGTTTAAAACATGCTCCACTGTAGCACACTCCAGTGTAGCACAGCTCGCTAAACTTTTAAAATTGAAAGGCCAGGGTAGACTGCCTCTCAATAGATTTCCCTTAAGCAGAGGCCTTCCTTATCCAAATCTTGTGAGGCTGCTAGAACTCATGAACCTCTTAATCACATCCTTATCTCAAATGTCATGTCTGCTCTGTACTCCTAAATAGATGAGCTGTGAGAAAGCGAAAAAGCTGGTGCTATCTTGAAGAAAGGAAGGGAGCAACCAAGAAAACCAGGGGAGTCTCAACAGTGATAGCCCAGCTGTTTGCGTGCTGTGGGTCGACAAGGAGAACATCGGGGACAACAGCTTTTCCTAAAGGCACACACATGCAACCCAATCATCTAGAGTTTGTTATAATCTTTGAATAACTTGAGCTGAAATCCATTTTTTTTTTTTTTAATCAAAACATTTTCTTCTACTTGAATGATCATACTTGTTTGTTATTTTAAGACTTTTCATAAATTCTGAGCTGCTAGAGCTGTTTCTGATTTAAGAAGAAGGTGTTTTGGATTTGGGTTTTGTTTTTCTTTTTTCTTTTCTTTTTTTTCTTTCTTTTTTTTTTTTTTTGTTTTGTTTTGTTTTAAAGCTTAGGATTACTCTGATATTTATAACACAAAGAAAAGGAACTAAATTAGAGTATTGATACTGAGTTTCCAATACACCCCTCCAAGGAAACACTGGTAACTGCACAAATTCAACACCAGAAGAAAAAAGGTATCGTTCGTTGGTTTGTTTTTTTTTCTTAAGCTTTACATAGTGTGAGCACTCAGATGGTACATGGGAGAGACAAACTCTGAGAACCTTCACTTGAGCAAACCAGTGCTGTGTTTGACCACAGCTTTGGATGTGTGCTGATGCTCTGTGGCTGAATTCCCTTTCAAATCCAGCGATATCCATTTCCTTACATCAGCCTGGGCAAGTCCTTTTACAGTGGCACACAGCTGATGATGTCTAGATAGAGCAGAAAAAGCACAGCACGTGAGTTTTGTGAAATAAGGTGAATTTCTGTATTTTCTTGTCATGTTAGTATTATCTAATTGTCTTTATAGAGGAAGCTGCATGTCCAACCTCAAACTGGGGGCTGTCAAGGACTCTCCTTTGGACATTGAATCCAACCTCGGTTTTTATCAACCTGAAGACTGACAGACTTTCTGTCTAGAAAAATGGAAATGAAATTGCAAAGTTACTGTTTAAGTGTAAAGTGATGTATTTTTTAGGGCTGTCAGTGTCACTGTTTTCCATTGCAGAAAACTATTTTTAAACTCACTTTCAGATGTAATTATGCCAGTTGTTGTGGATTGATTTTTAACTGCACTTTTTCCTCTTTTCTCTTACACATGAGCCGACAGTGTGCTCAGGTGGCCAAGAGGGCCAACAGTATACTGGCCTGCATCAGAAATAGTGTGGCCAGCAGGAGCAGGGAGGTGATCATCCCCCTGTACTCAGCACTGGTGAGGCCGCACCTCGAGTATTGTGTTCAGTTTTGGGCCCCTCACTACAGGAAAGATGTTGAGGTCCTGGAGCGTGTTCAGAGAAGGGCAACAAAACTGGTGAGGGGTCTGGAGCACAAACCTTATGAGGAGAGGCTGAGGGAGCTGGGGTTGTTTAGTCTGGAGAAGAGGAGGCTCAGGGGAGACCTCATTGCACTGTACAACCTCCTAAAGGGAGGCTGTGGTGAAGAGGGATCTGGCCTCTTCTCCCAGGCAACAAGCAGGACACGGGGCAATGGCCTCAAGTTGTATCAGAGGAGGTTCAGGTTGGACATAAGGAAGAACTTCTTCTCTCAGAGAGTGGTCAGGCACTGCAATGGCTGCCCAGGGAGGTGGTGGAGTCGCCGTCCCTGGCAGTGCTCAAGACGCGTCTGGATGACGTGCTGCGTGATATGGTTTAGTGCTAGTGGTGGCAATGGTGACGAGGAGACAGTTGGACTGGATGATCTTATAGGTTGTTTCCAATCTTGTGATCTTGTGATTCTTATATACTATTCAGGAGATTTCAACATCAGAAATACCTGTGTTGAGCTCATAAAATTCACTGTATTTTGCAGAAGCAGTTTTCCTGTACAAAATATTTAGAGTAATTCTCAATCCAATTTATAATTTCAGTTTCTATCTGTGAATAATATAAAGTCTGACAAAGGCTTGAAAAATGTGAACTTGTGCTTTGGAATGCCTAAGAAAATGGGTGATAACTAAAACACATAGCAAGAGGTGAGGCTCTGAACTTATCGTGCTACTGGGCAGGCAGCTGCCTACACCTCAGTGATGACTGAAGCCATGATTTACATCATTCTGGGAGGTACACCCTGATTTTAACATTAGATTTATCTTCCTACTTCTTATTACATATATACAGGAAAACATTATTTCTGAATATCAATATCAGGGATGATTTTCTTAAATACATCATTTTTTGCCTTTGGGAAAGTGTCAAAAATGATTTCAAATTAGGTGCAATAGAGAAGAGCAATTTTAGCAACAGGCCAACGTACAGATGTAATGAGAACAGAGTCTGGAAAGAAGGGGAAAAAAAGAGCAGCTCAATCACACATCCCAGTGCTTAAGCACTGCAGCAAATAGTGCTGATGGAGCTATGAGAGATGAGCTTTCACTTTCCCATGGCAAATCCCTGTTTTAGCAACTGCAGGCAAAAAGGATCAAATATTTACCTTGGTATTTAGCAAAATAAACTCAAATTCTAAAGCAGAAGACTTATTCATTTAAGGATATTATCACATCTGTCTGAAAGGTCAGGTACTGCTTAGCAGTTTGAAACACTTATGCTGGAAGAGTTGAACAGCAGTGTGCCTGAGTAGATGACCGAGCATATCACGAGAGTCTACAGCACAAGTTGCAGAAGAAGTGATTAATGTAAATGTGCAATTACAGTGGATCAACCCAGGCACCGTTCTTTGTGATCAGATGTTTCCATTGTGTCTTTTTTCTAGATACCCCACTGCCCATTATTGAAAGAGACTACATTCAGTTCTGGTTGGTTTGGGCGAGAGATTTTTTTTATTTATTTACCATTAACATATTCCATCAGACTCTCAGCCTTGTATAACCTTGACTCAAGGAGGATGGGTAATAACTCCGGATACACTTCATGTATCCATACTGCTGATGTACAGAACTGCAGACTTCTCTGTTGCAGCGTATGAAAATGACTAATTCTTACTGAAATGTATATGTACACCCGTATTTCTATATTTTAGAGGGGGGGAGACTACTGTTCTCTTTTTTTTTTTTTTTTTTCCTCCTAACATAACATCTCACAACTGGTGTGTTTTCTCTGTCCCTGTCTGCTACATCGAAGTAAAATAGTCTCTGCTACTGCTTATCCTGGCGTTCTCTGGCAATTTTAACTAAATGCAGTTGAGGTGGGTGTTTTCTGTGTTAGTGCTTTCATTTGGAAAATATTCATTGTTATAACATCAAGGTTAGTTTCATTCCTTGGAACTATACACAGCCCAAATCATGTCAGAAGTTGCTTCCTGCCTATTTTTTTTATTATTTCTATTAGTCTGTCATTTTATTTCACAAATGTCAATTGGCCAATCTCTCAACTGATGTCCTGTGAAGAAACAGAGCCCTTTCTCATTGCACCACTACAGAGGCTATTGCAACTTTTAAGGGTTTAGAATGGCAGAGGAGAGAAATGGTTTTGAAGGGTGGCAGTCAAGCAGTTTCACCGTTCCTTTCATATGCTGGTAGGCACTGGAAATCACTGGCTCTCCAGGGAATTAGAACAAAACTGCACTGATTTCTGGACAATACTACTGTTGTAATGGGAAATTGGAAAATTATTTTCCCTGCCGGGCTCCCTTTTAGGTACAGAGGGACAGTTCTACCCTGCTACCAATTATAAAGGTTGATTTTTTTATTATTTTTTTTTTTAAAGCACTTGTAACTTTGCAGATGAGGATTACCTAAAACCAGTGTATAGACAGTCCATTGCGAAACACCATGGGTCAGCACCTGCCAAGGACGGCAAGGAGAAAGGAAAATGAGAGATGTGGAAAGAAAGGAAGTGGAGGAAGAGTGGCAGTCAGTGATGTAACTTATCACGCTCTGATTAAAACAAACAACCAAACAAGAAAAACAACTGACAACTGTAATGATTTTATAAACTCATCTGGCAGTCTTTTCATTTAAGATGAAATACAAAGACCGGCACGAGTGTCACAGCGAGCCTAGGGATGGCTGCCCTTTCCATGGAGGACGGATGTGAGTTCGGCACGGAGGGACCGCGGGCCCCGCAGCTCCTCAGGCAGGGTGTGATCCCAGCCGCGGGCGCGGAGCGGGAAGCAGGGCCCGGCCATCCGCGTGCAGCCCCGCCGTGCTCACGGGTACTTCGGGAAGAGTTACGCTGAGCCGTATCTCAGAGCGACGACAGGAGACACGTACTGTGCGTGAAGCATTTAGACGGTTAAGGGCTGGCACCAGTATTTCTGGCAGAAAGTGCCTGGCTCTCCTCTCTCAGAACAACCGTTTCACACGCAGAGGGGCTTTTCTCAAGCCCAGCCTTTTCCAGTTCCTTTTTTCCCCTCCCTCGGCTCCCTCAAAGCGGCGTTTCGTTTCCCGCGGGGCTCCCCTTTTCCAGCGGCCGGCCCCCAGCGATGCGCTGAGGCGGCGCCGCCGGTGGGCGTCACTCCCCGCGCGCGTCGGGGAGGCGGAGCGGGAACCGCCGCGCCGTTCGTTCCGCCCAGCCTCGTCCGCTCCGCGCGGCCAACCCCCTTGGCGGGGCGGTGTCGGTGGAGGCCCGGCCCCCATCGGCGCGGCAAGGCCCGCCCCCTCCCCTCGCGCGCGCGCCGCATCCCGTTAGCGCTCGGGGCTCGATCTCGCGATGCTGGCCCGTCGCCGCCGCCGCCATATTGTGACACTATTTTGATTTGGAGCGCAGCGAGCGGGGGGAGGGGGGGCCGGGAGCGACGCGGAGCCGCAGCGGTTCCAGCGGAGGACGGGAGCGGCGCCGCAGACACTCAGCCACCCCCGGCCTCCCCGCTTCTCCCGCCTGCGGCGACGGCACGGACCCCCCCTCCCTTCCCCCTCCTCCTTCTCCTCGGCCACCTCCTCCTCCTCTCTCCCCCCCGCAGCGGAACGGCGGCGGCGGGAGGCTGCGGAGCGGCGGCGGAGCGGCTCGGGTCGGCGGGGTCCCCCCTGCCGGGAGGCGGCGGCGCCGGTGGCGGCGGTAGTGGCGGCGGCTGCCGTGGTGGGGGAGGCGGCGGCAGAGGAGGAGGAGGAGGCGGAGGAGGAGGAGGCGGAGAGGCGGCAGAAGGGTAAGGCAGACCCCGCCGAGGCGGGCCTGTTGGGGGCTCACCGGGGCCGGCTCCGCCGCGGGGCCGCTCCCCTCCCCGGGGGGCTGCGGGGAGCGGCGCGGCTCGGCACGCAGGCCCGAGGCTCCGGGGCGGCCCCGTGCCCCGCGGCGAGGCCGGGGCGGGCCTCGGTGCGGGGAGGGGGCGGCCGGCGCCCCGCATCCCGGCGGGCGGGGGGAGCCCGGCCTCCCGGTGGAGGGGGAGGGAGCGAGCGAGCCGCGGGGCGGCCGCGGGAGGTGGAAACTCTTTTTTCCTTGGCGAGCGGGGAGGGATCGGCTCCGCGTGTCGCCCCCGCGTCTGCGGGAGCCCCGCGTGCGTGGCGGGGCGGCAGGTGACAGGTGCGCGGCTGCGGGGCGAGGCTCCGCCATTTGGGGCTGAGCCGCGGGGTCTGCGGGCTCCGAGGCCTTATATAGTCCACCTCCGGTTTCCATTATTCAACTCGATTTAATTGTTCGGAAGGAGTTCTTGAAACGATTCTCGTAAGAGGGATTTGCAAGACGAGAGATGAGTCCGGTTGGCTTTTTCTCTTGTTTTGTCCCCCCACAAGAGTTAGGAAGGCAGTGGGGAGGTGTGTAGCGCTCGGTCTCATTCATTGAGAGGCTGTGTCGGTGGTCTGAGCGCCCCGTCCTGTTCGCTGCTGGGCGGCCTTCGGGGCAGGGCCTCGTGTTCTTTGTGCTGGGCGGCTCGGCGGACCCAGCCCTGTGCCCGAGGCCCGGAGGTGTTTCCGTGCCGGTATCAGCAAGTACATGCCTATAATCCCGAAATGCTTCCTTGCGAGGAGTGGATCTCAGGTTTGGTTTGCGGTCCTTAGTTTAAGGGTATTTGATAAGGGTTGAAAAAAGCACTGTCTGAGGCTCGTCTGTAGAGAGCTGAAAATGGTGTTGCACGTTGTTTTCATTGTACAGATATGTGAAAGATAAATGCTAAAGTCGTTCTTTGGGACTTCTGAACTTGTTTTCTATCATAACCATAGATGTTGGAGTTGTGTTGCGTGTGCATATGGTGGGGAGGGCTAGCTACTATATCAGTAGCGTGGCCATGATTTGCTGAAATTGGGAATCATTTTCAGTTTACCCAATGATTTACTGAATAAGCAGGCATTTGCATTTTGTATTGATATCTCACTAATTTGTTCTTTATCAGTATTGTTGTAATTGGGCACAATCAAAACTCAAAATTCTGATCTTGGCAAGAGGGGAGTTCCACTGAGAGATTAGGAGACATATGTGTCATCAGCCTCAGTAAGCGCTACTCTGCAATTTAAATGAGACTTTAGTCATTGCAGCTGCTGAAGTTACTCACATATTAAGCTTTTGGAGACTCAAGGTAGATAGTACTTTGACCTGTGCTATAGCTGAGCTGGTTGTCAGTTTCTTTCATAAGCTGAGAAGACCTGGGTCATTGTTTCTCATGCTGCTTCATGGGAGAGCCTGCAGAAGGGGAGGGGGAGAAAAGCTATTGGAGGAGGTACTTGGAGTTTGCGTAATTCCAGTGTTGTGACTGAGAGATGCTTGATAGAGCATCCTTCCTATCATTACCTGTGTGGGCAGTGCCATCTTCTTCATATGCTACCCTCGCTCTTGTGAAATGTAAAGCATTTCCCATTCCAATAGGAGTTAATGGGTTCTTCTCTCTTCCTCTAAATACGTTGGTAGGAATAGACTTCTTGAAAATGTACATTCTTCCTATTGTAGTGACCTGGTAGAAATTTCTCATCCAGTGACAGGATGGAAGAAAGTAGTAGTTTTTTTCTTTTTGATCGTGGCATTGCTTTATAGACTGAGATGCTGTGTTGTTTCATAAAGGTTTCATGAATAACTAGTGTGCTTTTCAAGCCTTGTAGAATCAAACCTGTCATCTGTTGAAGAGATAAGTTTGCAGAAAATAATATACTTTTTTAATTTTTTATTTTTTTTGCTAGGGAGCTTTAAGAGCTTTTGGCAAACTTTCTTTGTGAGAGTGAGTACTTTGAAACATAAAACTAGATTGTTCTTCATCCTGTGGCACGTTCCTCCCTCTTACTGTGATCTCTGGTTGGAAACACTGGAAGAAATAAGTTGGTCAGATGTGACCTCGAGTTTATAAAATGACTGTAAATTTAGGACTGAGGGATCAGGCTGATCTTTTCTGAACTGTTGCAGGCGGAATGCTGAATGATGTTGCTGTTGGTGCTTTTACAGGAAATAGAACAAAAATTCCAGTGATTCAGAACTGGATTTTTTTAAAGCTATACTCAAAACTCAAATATTTAAATGATTGAACCGAAAGTTAACTTCTTTTTTCCACTAATGTGTACATTGATTCAGGTTTTGCATTTTTTTCTCTTCAGTTGCATGGTAGATTATCTCCACTGGAAAAGTATATACTTTGTAGTTCAAACAGGACAAATAATGGTGGCTGCTCCAAAACATCTTGAATGCTGATTAGCAAACCAATCCTGATGGGATTCCCCACACTTGAAGTCAACTGTGAGTGAGAAAGCTGTCGAATTCACAGTTGGATGAAATTTTTTATTAAACTCATAATTGCAGCTGGAGGTTTCATTATAACAGTTGCTTCAGTTCCTCCCTCCCTTAATTATGCTTACCAGAAAAATCACTGTGATTGGTTAATGCTGTCTCTAACAAAAATTTTTGTAGACTTTTTTGTTAGAATTGTGGTAGAATGACTGACTTATTGTTGCTGAATTGATCAGCGAGCTCAAAGTATTCTGAACAGTATACAGATGTGTAGAGTTCCTTTTAGCTTCATGTTGTGCTGCCTTTGGATTTTGGTGTTTCTCAGTCTGAATCCGAGTGAAGTAGCTGGACGTGATTGAAGTTGAGAGTTCTGTGTTGTGTCTGCATGGGATCTGGTTATTCTTGGAAGGCATCTGTTGTAGAATGAAAAGATCTAAGGAGGTGCAGTTAAGGTGAGTTAAATAGTTAATATTTTTAGAATGTGTGAGGTATCTTGGTGACAAGAAGTTCAGCATTATAGTAACGTGCTAAGTAGTTCTGTTTAAATTAATGTTTGGTAGAATCTTAGCAAAGAGAATTGTTTTAAAAACACCATATTTCTAGTAAAATGTTGTGTATAGTCAAATATTATGCCATTATGGAAAATTTACTATTCTGAACAGAAAAATCAAATTTGACTGTGCTTAATGATGAGTGGTTTAAAGCTCATTCAGATCCGGGTTGTACTATGAGTGGCTGTTAGTTTTTCCTTTATTTAAATATCAGTGTTTTAGAATGGATGTAAAACTTGCCTTCCTTTTAGCATTTAGAAGGATGTTGACTGAGATGCACACAATATTTTGAAAACAACAACAGAAAAACAACTTACATTTCTATTATAGGTTGCATGTAGTAGTTCTTAAAACATTAAAGTACGCATGCGTTAGTCATTATATTGTTGGGTTTGCTAGAATTTACAAACAAGAAAAAGAACAAAGCTGCTATACATGCTCAGTACTTGTATGATGTTCTTAAGTCTGCCTTTGAGTGTTTATCTAAAGCTTCTTTCAGATTTAATGCACTGTGGTGTTCTGTGTACACGGACTGGTTGGGCTGCTGGGGCTGCCAGTGGGAAGGCACATTTCCACGTGTTTTCTCCCCTCATCAAAGACACTCATTTGAGTTTCTTTTCTCTGCAGAGCTTCCAGTTTTCACAAAACCTGTGAAGGCCTTTTTTAATCTTTGAGACTTTTACACCTCCCTTAAATTATCTTTGAAATGGTCAGATGATGCAAATCGTTATTAAAAGGACAACTAGAACATGTAAAAACAATTTCTTTTAAGAAAACTTGCTTAGTTGTACATAGTAGAAAACAAAATCCTGGCAACTTGAGAACTCAGCATCAACTGATGCCACATGGAGAAGATGTTGAGATGCATCTGTTTTTTGCTAAACTTTTCAAAGAAGAGGAGTTTCTGTTGAAGGGATTGGACTTGAGTTTTGTGCAGGTGCTTCTGCATGCTTACTCCAAACCTCTTCATTTTTCACATCTTTTCACACTGTCTTTGATGCATGGACTACTTTGGAAGCAATAAAAACCACTGGAGAAGTATAGTGATGCGGAGGGCTACATAAAAATTGAATGGAAGAATGTTTTGGACAATGCTCAAAAACAATAGAAGCGTTGCTCCAGACAAGTTGTTGACATGTTTCTTAATATATATTTGTGTAATGTATTATAAGCCATCTTTCATTTATTTTTCTAAAGACACAAATCTCAAGCAATTGTGTTTCCTTTAATCCTGTGCCTTAATAAATTTTAAGTTCATCAGCTAATTTCAGCAAAGTAGCCACAGGGCAAGGTCTTGGGGTTTTTACATTTTAATAATATTTAACAGGAATATTCAGGTTATTGAGTAGAAGGTCTCTTCAGAAGAAAGTTTTGCATGGATTTAGCACTTACCCATATTTAACCTGCCAGTTGGCCAACAAACAGCTCTCTCTGGGTTAAAAGCTAGATACGATGTGCTGTGCTCCTTTCTTTCAGTCCCCAGTTAGAGGACGTGAGAGGTTAAGTGCACTGTGGCTGGTGCATGGAAGAGAGGGGGTAAGATAATAGGCAGCTGGGATAGAGGTGGAATGCGATCATTTGGAGCATGGCAGCATGGCTGCCTGCAGATCTGTGGGAAATGGGGCAGTGACCTGCTGTCCGTGGGACAGTTCCTCGAACAAGAGGGCAAGCAGCATCTGCCAGTTTTGGTTTACTGAACAAAAATCGTGTTGCGTTAGGTGTCTTAAGAGGATGAAAGCTGAAGGAGAGGGGAAGTGATAGGTGACGTAGCTAGGCAGACAGCTGGGCTGCTGAGCTCGTGTTGCAGCAGTGGCACACTCTTAACTGCAGTTAGGTGTGTGTTAGATGTTACTTCCACTCTTGAAACCTCTTCTGTGCCTTTCTGTTTGTATGGCCCTGGCACAACTCCTGACTGTGCTTACACCTGTCCTGGCATGCTGCGTGGAGCAGCATGGGGCAAGAATGCGTGCCGGTGAGGGAGTGGTTGCGTGAACTGCACAAGGAATACATGTTATTCTCAACATGCTTTATATTGAAAGCGTTGTTTCGTTGTTACATCTCAGTTTATAGTGGAAATGACTTAGATGTTTGATGTTAATAGTTTAATTCGTTCGTACCTGTGTGGGCTCTTGCATGCTGTGGTATATTTAATGTATTCCTAAGTGTAATAGATGCATCTGTGAAGTAGTATCAAATTATTTTAATAACTCTAAAGTAACCTATTTTTTATTACACTTCCGAGTGAACATTTTACATAGCTCATTGAATCTTGAACCAAGTATTTGTATTTTGTAGATAATGCTAGAAGAAATAGATGAGAACACACTGGCAGGCTGATAAAATACCCAAGTAACAGTAAACTTTTCAATTCTGTTTGCTGCAGCATATGTTCTGTTGGATAAGAAGATGCTTTGCCTTTTTCATAGTTGGCTTTTGCGAAGATTGAGCATAAATATGTGGTTAAGGAGTGATTATTAGAAAAATTCCTCATGGCTGTTAAACTTAGGGCTTTAGAACGCTTCCCCCCCCCCCCCCCAAAGAAAAATTACAGTTTTTGCTTTTTAAAAATAAAGAAAACTCACTGTTGTTTGCTGATCGCTATGTTTTACTTTTTCAGTAGTGCACGGTTTCAGCACCTAACCGCTCCTCGAGGTATTAGTACCTGGTTTTGATCAGATGCTTCAGAAGCTATGAGTGCATCCCGAGAAATCATCCATTTTGCTGAAGCTATTTAGGAAAAAAAGAAAAAAAATTGGCTTTGTACTTTATACTGAAGGTTAGAAATACAGGAAAGACTTTTCCCATGTTTGTCCTAAGTGTGATTTCCCCAAGTGGAAAAAATTATAAACAGTTTTACCTTCAGAGGAAAAAGTCCCACACACGTCAAAGAAGTGAAGTTATATAATACAGCATCTATTTGCATCCTTTGTCAATTCATGTTGTCTTTGAACCCTTAAGAAAGTCTCTACCTCCTCTTTCCTTGCTGTACTGAGCTTCTCTTTTTATAGTACTCTTTTACTGCATTCACAACTTTATTTTTTTCTTTTTAAAGTCTCTGTCTATGCAGATTTTGTAGAATGCAGAATTTACTTCCTCTAAGCATCATTTTACTCTCATCCTGTCATAATTGTATGTGATCTAGAGAAGAGTTGATCTGTTCATTTGTATCCTTTCTTCACTCTTCCTTTCCCTTAGCAAATACATGATGTATACTTCTCAATTCAAATATTAGTGCCCTCTTGTTTATACTTCTCTTTGGCATTTCTTCTCACCTGTTCCAGTCATTCTTTTTGGAAATTCATCTTCCTTCTTAAGAAAATAGTTCAGCACTTGTCATTTCTTTTTGGTTCTGTTTCTTCTTCAGAGTATCTGTTGCTAAGTTTGCCCCTGCTGTGGTCAGGCTTTCTGGAGAGAAAAATAAAGTGTCATGAGTTCTGTGCTTGGATTTCTTTCAATTCATTCATCTGCTTCAAATTGCTACTTTCCCTTTGTTGGACAAAGCATTTTTTGAAGGGGAATGGTAGGTTATTTTATTTTTAGAGAGCCTTCTTTAACAGGTTTAAGCAGTTGTGAACAACTGAGAATCTGCGTGGGCTCAGCAGAAGTGTGCTTAAGAGGCATTTTAGTTTGATAAATACTGGCTGGCTTATGGAGAAGCTACTTGAGCTAAAATGTTAGTGTCTTTTTCCTCCCTTAAAAAAGAAGAAGTGTGTTTGATTTTTGGTAAAAGAGTATGGGCTTTGGTTTCTTTTGTTGTTGCTGGGTTTGTTTTCTTTTGTTTTCCTTGGACTGTGTTGTTTAAACTGTTTTGCTGAAATGGATGCCAGTACCAGATTACTGTATATCTTATTTATGCTTTGGTGTTGGCTAGACAGCTTGCCTTGGATTAGGCTGTGTTGTACAAGGCACTATATAAACATCTGTTAAGTCTGCCTCAGAAGAGTTTGCAATCCCATAAATTAAATAGGTTTACCAATATACATATATTGAATTAAACAAAGATGTTTAGCAAAGTATTTGTGTTAGCTTTCATTTGTTGCTCTGTTGCTAGCTCTTCGGTGAGTTTAAACAGTGCATATCTTAAAGGGGGAAAAAAATGAAATAGTCTGCTTGCTGTGGTATTATCTTTAATAGTGGTAATTCATTTAGCTGTTTTGACACATGACTTTTAAAATCTGTCTGAGTGATTCATGCAAAAGTTATGAAGTTAGTTAAGTAGAACCTCTCCGGCCTGTGTTCATTGGTAGCTGCCTTGGGTAGAGGTAGGCGTATCAGAGCTGCGAGTTCTGTCGTGGCACTGGCTCACATTTGTGCTGCCACACTCAGAGCTTGAGTCGGAATGAGAGAACTTCTTTGTAAATGAGTTGAAATGAGTAAAAAATTATGTTTGTATTTGAGTTAGGACTTAACGTAGATGTAAAAGGGGTTCATAAAGAATGACTACCAGCTCTTCTACGTGAAGCACATTTTGGTGTTTCTTTCCCATCCCTCAAGAAGTGCAGTACTTTTGGCATTCCATTTTCATACTGTCTGGTAAAGGAGAAGAAAAATAAATTGTAAGCAGCAGGAGAGCAACTGCTATTCAGACTGGGGAAATTTCTGTTTTCTCCAGCCTCATGTTTCTAGCAGGTAGTGTGCTGAGCAGCAAGGTTCAGAGAAAAGACCTGTTATTTGTTCCTTTTTCCTCTGCATAGGGCTGAAAACCCCTGTGGTTTCCATACTGAAAGGAAAACATCGGTTCTTTCATTAGTGCTTTTGTGTAGTCACTTCAGATGAAAAAAAGTATCAGTACTATAATCTATTATCTTTGCTTTTCTGGTGAAGATAGGTCTTACCAAGGCTGTGAACAGTACCAACGTATTTGCATTATATTTGATGCATAACAGCTTGAAATCCTTCCATAATATAGCAGTGTGTCTGCAGGGATTGCCAATGTAAGTGCAGTTGTGTGTGCAAAATGATGTTTTTTTCTGTAAGAGCTCCTACTTCCCCAAGTTTTATTGATGCAAAATTTACCTTCACTGCCACCAGAGAAGTGCTTTACCTCTTGTTCAGTATATCTGCGTAAATGAAATACTCCTGGAATGCACAGAACAAAGTAGCCATGAGATAACAGCTGTAAAGAAAAAAGTGACAATGCGTCTGAGCATGTGGGCCAGTCTGAGAGTTTGCTGTGATGGAAAGATAGAAATTTATTTCACCAACACAAGCAGTTTGTCTTTGATATGTTTCACCTGTTTGTGAGCCTGGTCAGTCTGTGAACTGGAAGACAGAAAACTAACCAGAGAAAAACTGATTTCTGTTCACTTTTCTGGATGATCTCATTGAATGAGCTTCTAGATCGGTTCAGCAGCCTCCTGTAACTTCATGCTGAAGGTGGTGTTTCAGCATGTGCAGTTGCCATCCTTTCCCTTTCGTTCACTGGTGTGGTGTGTAACGTAATACCACAGCCAAGGTATGGAATAAGAAGGCATAAAGAGTTCTTGAAACCTGTGTTGCTGATGGACAAAGACCTAGAGTTTCATGAGAGACTAAGAGTGGTGTTACAATAACCAAGTAGTAAGACCAGTTCAGGAAGCCACTTCTGCCAGCCTGTGGCCATGCAGCTGTTCACAGGGTTACCAGCTGAATCACTGAAGCACAGTGCAGGTGAAAAACTGTTCCTTGAAGCAGGACAGGAGCTCCTTGAGCTCACTTCACCAACAGAACACACATACAGATTCTGCAGTGAGATCTTCACCAGTGACCTGTGTGAGTTGGAGATGTTAACAGTGATTTTTTCTCTTGTTATTATCTGGAGATAATTTAGGAATCTCAAACACTTTAAACAGGTGTATTTTAATTAGAGCACTTTAAGTGATGGATCTGTAAGAGCCCTAGCAGTCTCCTCTTTCCCAGTAAGAATGGCTAGGTTTTTTTAAGGCTTTTAATCTTTAAATATTGTAGCTTTGTCTTATTATTTTATTTGTGATAAAATCTTTTTTTTTTTTTTTTTTTTTTTTTTGTGGGTTTAGTTTCAAGTAAATTCCCGGTGACAGAGCGTATCCTAGAGTCCAAGTACCACCTAATGGTGTTAGCAGAGTTGATGGAGCTACAGGCTTCCTTCCTGTTAAAAGTGGCCAAAAGACCAGGCCAAACTGTAGCTTGTGTTTCTGCAACATAGAGCCAATGGCAACTGCGGAATGTTTTTTCCACTCTCTGTCGATGAGCAGGGAGCTTCTTGCCAGCGCAAATGAGATCTTGAGACCTGTAACTTGACTCAACATAATATAGTTAATACTGAAAAAAAATACTTCAGCTAAAAAAATATCCAACATTGTACTAGTGTAGGATTTTGTTAATTATTTCTTTTTTCTGGTTTGGAGCTTTTAGGGGAGAGTCCTAGAATGAAATAATATTTTAGCTTTCTCCTGGTGTCTTCAAGCTTCTGCCTCTGCAATAAGGACAAATCATCACCTTTTGCTGGCCTGTCAATGAATGTTGCAGAATGCCTACAACTTCTCAGGCTGTCAAAATTCACTGACTCCAAAAGTGCTTTCTCATTGCTCATTTTATTACTGCTGTTCAGCAACTCTGTCTTGTGCAGTTTCGTTTTCTCGTGTATATGCATTGACTAGCTAGCATTTCAAATACATTTCAGAGAAGCCTAGCAGTAGTGCAGCATCTGAATTTAGGAATTTATCAACACTGTTTCATTTTTGAATCTTTTGTGAGAATGAAGCAACGTGTAATTAGGAGGAATAATGCTTATTTTTTTATTCATTTATGGGGAAGAAGTACTTTTATCTCAAAATTAAAGAGTAGAAGTTTTCTTCATACCTTTGTTCTTGCCAGCTCTTATGAAAAGTCCACATCTGTGTTTTTAAATTATCCCAGCCTGTAAACCACAGCTTAATGTTTCTGCAGGACAAACAGAAAATTGGAATGGGTGAAAAATTGAATTCTTCTCAAATACAGATTTAAGTGTAGTAGTTAGAAATTCTTTACCACTTAATCTGCGTATTTTTCATCTCATTTTTCAAAAGCCAGTCTGTTTTCATTACCAGGCCTCATATCTTTATTGCAAATGTAAGAAATAGATTAATATGTCTCAGTTCTGACAGCCTTACTTTTTTCCCACATATGCGTTTGTTTCATATATGTTTATAAAATAGGTTTCAGTTTAGTTTCCTGAAAATACCCGATACCTGTTTGTATTTGTGCTTAGAAGAATAAGCTTAAACACTGAGCCTTAGCAGAGTACCAGTTCTTATTTGTGTACTTTGACATTTTCAGTGTTTAATCACAATTGCAAGGAGACAGAGCTAATTTCTTAGTTAAGGACTGTATGGTAGTGTAATATTTAGAGAACACAGACAAATGTCCAGTTTCCATGGGGTGATATGATAAAGGAAGTGGAAATTCATTTTTAGAATTATTTACAAGTTAATGTTTGCCCTTTTACTGATTAGTTAAACTATTAGCTTTTTCGTATGTCAGTTTCAGAAAGCAGCTCTCCTCTATTTTTGCTGCTAGATTGTGGTGCAAACTTGATTTGTTACTTTTGTTACTTCTAAAGGAATAATATCTTTTTTTTTTTTCTTTCTTTCTTTCTGCCCCCAGTTTGCCAAAAAGAGCTTGGAATAGTAATGAACCAGGGACAGAATCTTAGCTGCAAATACTCCGATTTTATTTATTTATTTTTTGTGGGGAGTGTTTTTTTTGGGGGGGATGAGGGGGGACGCCTGTTTTTTAGTGTTATGTAAATCTTGTCACTGTTGCAGGAGTAGGAGTCTGTTTTCCTCCCAGGCAGCATGACAAAAAGCGGAGGACCTTAAAAGGGTAGAAGCTTTTTTCTCACCCTTCACTGAGGCATCTTTTCTATTCTTTCTTCACTCCCAACTATTGCTTTCCTCATCTGCCTTTTTCAGAGCAGGGTATTTTTAATTTTTTTTCCTTTTGAGTATCTCGTCGTCTTATTAATCTGTATCTGGTGTTAAGACCTTTATAAGGAGATACTGTTAAATATGAAAAAAAAAGGTGGCAAATAGTTTATTTTGTAAAAGGACTGGTGTCCATTTTTAAAGGTTGTAAGAGCAGGAAGCAGTGCCTATTGAGAAGCCTCGAGCAGGGCATTTCTGTTCTTCCTAGATTTCCCCATCCCATGTTAATCTCCAGTTCCCAAATCCTATGTGGAATGAAGTACAGGAAAAAAAGAAAAGTATTAATCCTTTACATGACATCAAGTACAATAATCACTTCTTTCTTTCCTTAATGGAAGCTTAGAGAAAAATTAACGTCTTTCTTTTCTTTGAAGAAAATTTGTAGTGGGAAACTCTGTAGGGGAAAAAAAGCCCCTGGGTAGGAAATCTGTTTATTTTTTCATCTACAGAAGGTAAGTATGGAAAAATAACTGGGAGCTAGAGGTACTGCTGTTTAGAGGTGTATGTATCTTTTGAAGAAATACAGCAGGAAAAATAAGACATTTTGTTGACACCGGACGTATTTCTACTTGACTGTTCCTTGCTACTGTCTGTTACCTTATCTTCATGTAAGGTTGTTTTCGTTATTAGTTGTTGTTTTTCCCCAGGTCAATGTGGGTTTTCTTATTATTTTTGAAAAACGACTCTGAAATTGACAAAAAATAAGTGGAAATGAGGCTCCTTCCAAGTGGTGCATCAGAGGCTGGTTTTGTCTTTGTATATGTTACTTTGGGAACTACCAGAGGAGAAAGTGAAAACAGTTAAGAACTGGTTTCATGACCAGCCTCCTTCTTTTCTTTCCACTTTCCCTGGCAGCTGTTCTGTGAAAGAAATCATCTTTTATCCTAGGACCTTCTGCCATTGCAGTTTTCCAGGTGAAGATTAAACCTGAGCTCTGTTAACCTAAAACTGCTGCAACCTTGCTGTAGGCTGCTTCCTAGAATGAGCACCCTTTCCATCCAAGGGCCTAGCTTCCTCTCTTGGAGAAGAGACAGAAAAGTGGACTTCTGAGTCCACATTCTTCTTTACAGCATTGTGGTTAATAGCTGAAGAGTTTTTTTCCTTAGTGCTTGCAGCTTCCCTCTTGAGGGTGTCATACCAACCTTGCTGAAACTCCTCCGCTCCCTCTCACTTTGTGTGACACTGTTTTAACGCTGTTGTTAAAGCACAGCCAAATTTATCTTGCACAGTTGGACTGCATGTTTTGCTTCCTCAGTGCTTATTCATGTGATAAAGAAACATGAAATTAGAGAAGTCTCCTCTACAACAGTACATTGCTAAAAGAGGGCTTTCTCTCCTTCTTCCAAAATTATTCTCAGGAAAACCTAAGAGTGTGATTTATAAATCTAACTTGGCTCAGCCCCTTTCCTTGCGTTGGCACTGGCATTTGTCTGACTCGAAGCTAATCTAGCAGAAAATTAACCCTCCTTTTTCTTTTTTTCTGGTTTTGCTCCCTGAGCTGGCTAGCGGCAGGATCCAGATGCGTGCCAGCCTTGGCTCAGATCACAGAAGGGAGAGGGGGTGTGCCTGCCTGGGAGTGGGAGGAAAGACAGTGGCGGTATTGAATTTGTGTTCTAAGTGCCTGAAGGACCCAGCCATGCTACCACTGAAACGTCACCAGTAAATGAAGGATTAGTAAACAGGTCAAGTCCCTGACTGAGATGCAAAAACTGATTTGCCAGAGTCTGGCTTTTAGTAGTTTTTTACCCGAATTTTTACCCACATACTAGCTTTACAAGTGACGTGTCTCTCATCAGCTACGTAAATTGAGTTCTGTAAAAAGAGAAAGAAGGAAAAAGAAAATGGAACAGAAAATATTCAACCAGCTGCAGCAATCCTGAATTAAAAATACTCCAGTTATGTAATCCTTTGTAGTTCTTGACCAGGAGAGAAAGGTCATAAAGGTTGCTGTGAAATTAAACCTTAAAGTTCATGAAAGAAACTGAGACGATTCTCAAGGTTTGTCTTCAGAGCCAGTGGTCAGAAATCAGAAGTTGTGTTGTTGGGGGAGTGTTGCTGAGGGAATAGAAGTTGGAGAGGATGAGACTTAGCTGCTTAGTTATCTGATTCCGTGCCCGCTGACCCAGTTACTTCAGACCTTTCATTCTGCTTGCATGTACGTCTGTGGGAAATAGGGCCTAGGACGCTCCCTTCTCTGCCATAGTGTCTTGCAGTGGGCATACATTTTACTCTTTGTACTGTTCAGTAGTAATAGATGATACGATTGCGAAAGGTGGTAGTGTTTTGAAAATGTACTTCCAAGCAGTGGGTGGATTTTTTTTCCTTGCTCATTAGCCTCATTCTGCCTCCCCGCCTCTCAGCTGATCAAATTATTCTGGAAAGGGAGTTAACAGAGAGAGACTGCGCCACTCTGGAGGCTGTAGGACAAGGGGTCGGTAGTCCTGCTAAGTCAGACTTGCCAGCCTAGCAAGGTAACCAAGCATTTTCCTTTAGTAACTCTAGCTGTTTTCCTAGGAAAGGATGGGTAAAGGGGCAATGCACGAAACTGAAGATACACTCTGTTTTTAGACCATTGGACCTGCCTCTTAATCACGCTCCTTGTTATTACATTATATCTTTGCTGTTCACAAAATGTGTTTTTGAATAAACCTCTTGGATGAGAATTTCCCCTGAATCCTTAAAATAACCAAGAATGTTTGTTCTCATTAGTACTTTGCTTGTATTCTACTGTAACAAGAGAAACCTGTGACTGATCGCTTTAGCTAGTCATTCTTAAAGTTTTACAAGCATTTTCTCTCTGGAAGAAAAAGAGACAAAAAACAACCCACCTTTACCTTTCAAAAAGAAATCATTTTCTCTGACTTACGCTCTTCTGTTTGGTACAGCTTCTGTCTGTAACATGTAATTATTTTGCATGGTATGCTTTAATAGATACGTGAAACTTCAATATGCTGACGGTGTTTTTCTTCTGGAGTGAAGAAGTGGTATTGTCTGTAATGGAACGCTTTAATTGCCATCAGTATTTCATTTTATTTTTCAAAGAAGCCCGAATTGTTGGAAGGAATAATTTTTTTCTTTTTCATTTCTTCACTTTCCCTCCAGCTGTTAGGGACAGTGATGCTCTAAGTATCTATGCTAAGGGATTGTGATTACGATTTTCAGTTATTTGCTTTATGATTAGACAGATGTGTTGATAACATACTAAAATTGTTTGTTTGTTCCAAACATGTTTGTACTTCTAACATTGTGTAAGTAGAATGGACATTTGCTTTTATGAGTATTTAAGCACATGGTGAGCAGAGGTATAGGTTTTATAACTGAGGGTAAGTCTTCTCTGATAGTCAGTTCTCAGGCTTGGAGGCTTCTGAGTTATAATTACTTTTTTTTTTTGCTATTTTTTTTTCTTCCTTGCAGCCCACTTCCCTGGTCTGATAGAACGAAATTTAAAATGTCACAGACTGCTGGAGTTAAAGGGGGAGAATGTGAGCTTTGAGTCTTAAAGCCATACAGTATCATATGTTTTGGTGTAGATAGCAAGGTTAGCAGAGGAGCCAGTGAAATTATCTTTCAGAAGCGGAGGAGTTTCCAAGAACTGAATCAGTGAGACCTGTAGGCACGTTGGTCTGTTGGCGTGGGAGACCTTTTGTGTGTTAATAGTATTTTTCACCTTTCCCAGGCTGACAACAATGTACCCCTTACACACTATGAAAACTTCTAGGTTACTCTGCTCTTGCTGTTGCTTGCTTGAGGACCTTTCTTCTGATCTTTCTGGCGTATCCTACAAGAAAATATGTACTTTGATCTTTCTATATGTGTTCTTTGACCTTTTCCATCTGGCCTATAGTGACAGCTTTGTTTCAGACAACATGTCTTGCTGTTGGTGTTTTGCTGATTGCAGCAAGTGGAAATTCTGTTATGCTCTGAAAGTGAAATTTCTGGTTGTGGTTGCTGTTTCGCAGGTGACTTTGAGTAGAGGAAGAAGGAATGTAGAGTAATTGAAGTGTTGGTTTCTGAATACATTTATTCTGTGATTTCTGCGGGTTTTTTTGTTTTGTTTTGTTACTGGTAGGATGTGTGTGAAGAAGTGAGAGGAACCGGTAGCAAAGAAAACACAGTACCAACTCCAGTGTTTTTTTTAATCATTTCCATGATCTTTGCTATTCTTAAAGCCTCAGCACTTAAGTCAGATCATCACCTCAGCATTGGAATGTTCTTAAAGCAGAAGATTATGTCCTTCAAGGCTAAAGAATAAAGTTACACATTTGGAGAGTGGTTATTGTTTGTTGGTTTGTTTATATTTATGAAAAGGATGTTTTCTAGATCAGTATTTTACCTATGAACTGTTAGATGTTGAATGCTTTTCTTTCTTAAAGAGATTAATTCCCTTTCAAGCCTTTCTGTTGATAAAATTGTCAGGTAGAATAGCGTTACTTTTGAATGTGAAACTGAAAGTCTCCTGAGTTTACAGCTGCTCAGAGTGCTAAGTTTCTTGAGTGGTTTTAGTGTCTTCTTTCTACGTTGTCAGACAGTGGCTGTGTGGAGCCTTGCCTTGCATCTTGCTTCATACTTCAGAATTTCCCAAACTAAACTCTAGTGCTTTATCTGTTCCATTAAAGAGCATTGCTGCCTGTTTTGAATGAAACAGAGGAGAAAAAGGAATAAATCTGATAAGAATTTTTTCACTCTTTCTTAACTGAAGCTTTTCAGAGCTCATTTTTAGGTTTTTACAGTAATTGTTCTTGATGGTTTTTTTTTGTAACAGTTTCATAGTTCACCATAACTGAAACTGTGAACACTTCAGGTCAGTTTCTTGCTGCCGATGACATTGGATTAACTGCAAGTTTTGTAAAATGACACTTGTAAAGTAAGACCAGCTGAGAATGTAGCATTCTGAAGGGCTTTCATGACTGAATGGCAAAAAATGGCCTGAGCAAAAGTGTCACCATTGGAATTTTGCTACCATGCTTGAGGCTCTTCTTTGCATAAAGTACCGTAAAGCTTTTCAATTCAGGTTGCTTGATACACTTTGTTCATGCTTTGTTATTTGGCTAATACTTTTTTCCGTGTTGATGTAGGGCTGTTCTGTGGGTATGTTCATGACATATCTGACATTTGGGCCAACTTGATCTTAGTCTCCTTATCTTAAGATTCTACTGTAGGGGATTTAGTTCAGGTTTTAGGAGAACTAATGGAATGATGAATCACAAGATTGTTTAGGCTGCAGGGGACTTCTGGAGGTCATCTGGTTCAATCTCCCTACTCAAGTAGGACCGCAGTGTTGGTATAGCAAGATACTGGTTGAAGATTGCTCGCTTATAACTATCAACACATTATGTGAGTGCTACTGCTCAGTCGTTCTTCTTGTTCACATAATTGGAAATAAGTGCCTATCTATTGACTCTCTCCTTTTAACAGAGGAGATGCATTTTCAGCCAGTACTCGTCCCTTACATGTATGCTTACATTGGCACTTCTTAGGTCCCTCCTGTAGGCAGTTAAATTTGCTGTACGGTGATTCAGCCTCTTTCACCAGGGCAATTAGTATCCGTACCTTCCCTCACTACCTCTCAACCCAGTACTGCCAGTGTCTGCGCTAGTAAAATCAGTGGCCTCTGAATCATAGAATCACCAAGGTTGGAAAATCCCATGAGCGGGAGAACCAAAGAGTTAAGCGTAGAGGAAAAGGAAGAGTAAGGCCTCAAGACATCTTCCAATAGGTGGCAGCAGCAACTTGTTGTACAGGGTTGAATTGGCAGATATGGAAAAGTAGGAACAGGTATGTGATAAACAGATAAAGAAATTTCACTCAGAATGGCTTTTAATGAACAGTGTCCTGTTAAAGGATTTTTCTCAGAACTCAGTCTGTCAAAGCTTTTGTGAGATACACAACACTGAATTTGAGGATATTTACTGAAACAGCTCTGTAAAAATAATTTAGAAAGAAATCTCTGCAGGTGTCAGCTGTTATTTACTGAACTACCTGTTGTAGGATCTTCTGAGAAGGCAGATAAATGTAGGTGCATCTAGGTAACCATAGTGACATGGTAGGATTTAAACAAGAGGAAATACAATTTTAAATGATGTTCTGGGTTTTTTGTGCATGAACAGGTAATACTCACTTTGGCTGTGTGGGGAAGTCAACGTTCATGACTCTTCCCTGATCTATTACAAACAAGATCTGTTGCTCATGATCCATTTCTAGGAAGTGCCTCTACCCAAAAATGACAAGAAAAAATGCAGTCTATTTTTGGCAATCATTAATTCTGAAGAATTTTAATAACAGTAATTATTCATCAGAAGCAGCGATAAAAGTCAGACTTGGCCGTTCAAATGCTTAAATTGAAAATGCATCAGTGTTGTTGAAAAGGTCTATTAGAGTTATTAATTTTTAACTCAGGCAAGTATGAAACGTGTGTGCAAATAAGATAGGAACTTACCTGAGTGACTTGCAAAATTCCCAACATTTTTTACTTTTTTTGTTCTAAGTAAGAACATGCACTTACGTTCAAGTATTAACCTCAGTCCTTTTAAAAGAAAGAAAATAATGTGCCAGGGATGCTTCTTTTGATCATGGCCAAAGCATAGACATTAATTTGGGCTCTCTGTGGTTTGCACAGGTGTTGTCACAACTGAAGTTGCTTCTGACTGGAAGCCTTCTTCATATAATTGTGAGCTCTAGGAGGTTGTATGCCAATAGCTCTTGCCCCACAGAGCAGAAAGCACTTTCATCAGTAGAATGCAGGATTCATACCTTTTTGTGGCCTTGTAAATCTGTTTATTCAGGAGCTCCTTTGGACTGTAAAACCTGAGAAATAAGGAAGATTGCTGAAGGAAAGGCTTGTCCTACTGTTGCGGAAGGAGATAATGTGCAGCCCTTATATAAACAGGGTGCCTAGTATTAGATAAGCTGTTTTTTCTTGGTTATCTAGTTTATTATAACACAGAAGTGTTCTTACATGTAAAGGTGCTACAGATTGATGTTATCATCTTAGCTTTCACTTTATTTTCCACTCTTTTTCCACTGTTCAAGATTTATTAAAGAGAACAAATGCAGTGGAATGTTGCCAGCTTGTGTGAAGGGCAGAGATTAAGTACTGGTTACTGTGTGTGAATTAGTGAACAGTAAATGATAGAATACACTTGTTCTTCAGCAGTAACAGAGAACAATTATTTGTTGGTTATATATTTTTATGACCTTCTGTTTTTAAAAACTGTACCTTCTGTGAGAATTCCCTATAGCTCTTCTACAGTATTGCCTGAAATATTGCCTGGGCAGCCCGGTCCAGTGGTTGGCAACCCTGCCCACAGCAGGGAGGTTGAAACTAGGTGATCTTCGAAGTCCTTTTTCAACCCAGGCCGTTCTGTGATTCTATGAGTCTATGAAATATAGGTGTAAGCCTTCTGCTTTTTTTTTATTATTATTTTTATTTTTATTTTTAAATATGTTTGTGAGATGGTATTCTTCTCTTTTATTCTGCGCTGTTTGGATAATGTACTTACTCAGGGAACACCAAAACATTTAAAGACCAGGGGTGTAGTTTCATGAGCATTTCTTTCCATGTCAACATTGGCATGAGCCACGCTGACCTTAACTGCTTATTCCTGCCTTGCCCCTCGGTTGCACTAGTGTAACTGTTCCAGGTGGCTGTGCAGCAAAGCAGATTGTGGAATTTACCATCAGAAAAATATTATTTCTAACCTGGATCGATTCCCTGACCGGTCTCACTGCTCAGCTGCACAAACAGTTGTGCCAGCACAGCTGAGAGGTGAGGACTGCGCAAGCTGGTGCTGCAGTGAAACAAAAGCGCTTGTGAAACTACAGCCTGTGGCTCAGGCTGTGTATTGTAGGTGTTTTGCTGGTACAACTAGACTGCATTGTCAAAACACACCTCATACAGATGCAGCTTTCATCAGTGCAGCGTATTCTGATTGCTCTCACTCTTCAGTATTGTCGAAATGTGTGCAACACCGCTTCAGAAAGTGTATGTTAATTCTGTACAACATGCGTTACATAAACAGTTTTGAACCATTATAGATTTTCAAAAGATGAAAGAAGTATCAAGCCAAGGCAGTGCTTGCTTGTGCTGCCTACTTGGAGTATGTGTAATGTTGAGTTCATGGTTTCCATCTTTAACTACAGTGTTACTCCTCGAGATGACAAAATGAGATTCTTACAAGAAGTGCAAGTGTTACTTCCTAAGTAGATGCTAAGAGAAGCTAAAACTTCTGAAGACCTGTAAGGTTGCAGAAGATAACATGGATTTTCTTAAGAATTACATTTCTGTCAGTGCATTTGCAAAGGAGATTACATATTTTTGGGCTTCTTCCAACCACTAGTTTGACTAGTAATGTGAAATTGATTTTTTGTTCTGTAAATAGAGTATTTTACAATTTATTCTCTTGAATATTGAAACTCATATGTTTGTAATATAAACACAGTTTTATTGATCCTAGGTAGGCAGTGTTTCGAATGCCTTATGCCCAATTTAAATTCCTACTGTCAGCCTGGTATAGACTGTACTACTTAAATGACCATGAGAAATCTTTGGTTTTAAACCAAAATATTTTCTTAAGTAGTTCTATAAAATGTTGATTATAATCGTGTAATGTTGAAGTTGAGCAATTACAAATCAATTGAGTTTTTAAGGCTGATATTAGAGTAGAACTCTGTGTGTATTCCTTTAAGAATTTATTATTGGCAGCAACTAGATGGAGCTTTTTCTAATTCTGCAAAGTTTAAGGTTTTGTTTAAAAAAAGAAAAAAAAAAATGGGGGAAAAAAGCAGCTCTGAACCTTCTACATTTTGTGGCTTGGAGAGGAAATATAAATCCATTCTTTGTAGACAGTGTTTTTGCTGATTCTTCGTAGGTTTCCTAAGCACTGAAGCAAAATTTTAATATGTGGGTAAAATTACTGATCTGCAAAGAGTGAATTTGCTAAAATCACTGATATTTGAGAAAGTTATGCAATATTTCAGAAACTATAAAGAAAATTCAAGCAGTAATTTCTTCAAAAGATGGAAAAAGGCATATGGGTGATCAGCTACTTTCCCTGGAATAGTAATTTCCCTCGGAATCTGTAAGAATGCTTCTAGCTTCCAGTGTAAGAGAGTCATCTTTGATAGAATTTTAAGAGTTAATGGGAAGAAGAACTTGCTTTTGTTCCTTTTCTGGTATAAATTAAGAACCAAGGCATGTTTCTCAAAAGGCAAGTCTCATTTATTGTTACAGAGTTGGTCTCAAGTAATTATTAATTTAATAGATGATTAAATCAGTCTTCCCTAGGAACCATTACATTATGGAGGCAACACACTTAAACAGACTGTTTTGTGTATTAGTTTTGGTGTTAATCCTGAATTTCTTATTCAAAATTTATGTAATTGAAATGATCTTGTTGTTCATGTGGCAGATTCTCGTTCTTCGCTGCACTGGTTTGTTTTGTTTCTGAAAGATGTGGGTCTGTGGATGTGGCTCTCGGGTTGATGTTATTGGCATTTATTACTTTACTTGACTGGAGCAATCGATTTTGTTCTGCTGGTAAATTAGGGTTGAGTCTGCTCTAGCTGAAACAGTGAAGTGTTTCAGTAAGTGAAGCAAGTGAAAATACTTCTCATCGTTTTAATATTGTGAAATGGCATGTCTGTAGGCTCGTTAATTTTATTTATGATAATGTGTTGCATTATTATGTATTCAGTGGATTCTGTGTGAGACTGACTTTGCATTTTATTTTCTTAGTTGAATGCCTAAACGTCTATTCTAGGGCATAGAATTAGTTGTGTTTTAAAGCTATGTAGCTCTCATCGATGTAAATGGGTGCAGTGTGGTCAGAATTCCAGCTGTAATGCCTTGGAAATTTCTGCAGATGTGATTTTGTTTCTTACTGTTAACTCAGCTGATATGCAGGAGTTTCTGCCTCCTGCTATTTATGGAATCTTACTGCAAGCTGATTTACAAAAACAAACAAACAAAAACAACCCAGTGCTGCTGTATCTGTCCCACATGGCTTCCAATGAAATAGTTAAGATGTCTTGGCCAGTGTCATTAATGCTATTGCATAATAATGAGAACTCTAATCATCAGCAAACTGAGCAGGATTCCAGAGATGCCTGGAGTTTGATGCCGTTTGATTCCTTCTAGGACCCAGTCATTACTGTTAGGATATATTACACACACAGGAGGATGTGACATTTCCATTGATTCCTTGTACAGATAGATAGATCACTGACTTTCTACCTTACTCCTACAGCTATGTTCAGCTGCAAACCATCGAAGCCCGGAGAAGATCTGCTCTTCCAACCTGATTTCATTGGCTGTTGTCTTTGCTATTGCTGTGAGGATTTCTCATGTACTGACCAAAAATGATTGCTTATCTGCTTCTTTCAAGACAAACTGATAGGCTTTGGGTGGTTTGTAGGATAAAAGGAGCCACAGCAGTTTAAAATGGTTAATTGTTGGGTTTTTTTTCCACATAAGGAATTTAATATGCCACCTCATTTAAAATAAGT
Organism: Tympanuchus pallidicinctus; assembly: GCF_026119805.1. NCBI lineage: Eukaryota > Metazoa > Chordata > Aves > Galliformes > Phasianidae > Tympanuchus > Tympanuchus pallidicinctus. The sequence goes on along the minus strand of NW_026294618.1, from coordinate 62,073,255 downwards.
ACCTATTCATTTGCAACATGGTAGTAACTTTTATTTAGTGGAAAAAGTGTAGCAGTTTCCACTCCTTATTGGAAACAAGCTGCATTTCTGGGCAGTTTGAGGAGGGGTTAAAAATTATGTGAAACGTTTTTGTCTTTCCTTAGTTTTATAACAACTGGTGCCAGTAACAACGTCCAGTAGTCCTTTTGGTATCTAAATGCTTTTTTGTGTACAAGGCTTTCTGTTCTCTTAACCAGTAGATGGCTATTATGTGTCTATTCACAAAGGCAGGGCCATAACAGTCAGCTGCTGTGATCAGAGTAGTTGTGGATCACACACCAAAGGGCTTGGTAGTTGCTGTGTTGTTGTGTTGATTTTGTTTAAACTTACAGTCTACACTGGCATCTGAGACTTTCCTACTCTGAAAAACATCATTAGCAGTGGCTTTGATTTTTGGCATTAAGAAGTTTGGCATTTTTAAATTTGAATTTCAAATACTTAAATGGGTTCTCCAATGTCTACAGAGGACATTTGTTTGGGAAAGAAATAGGTCCTAATCAAATGAAGCTAAATTCTGGTGAAACAAGCCATCTAACCAATGGAGAGGCATCTAAAGGTCTCTGGTAAGAAAAAAAAAATAGTTGGGGTTCACATAAGTTACTTACTAAGTTTCTACATTTAATTCAGCAGTGGATAAATGGTTGGTATAAATAATTGGATAAATAAGTGGATAAATAATTGGTATAAAGGTTTGGATTGGAAACAGGTACAGTGTTACAGAATGTATCCAGGCCCATAACTTCCCTGTTTTTTTATATCATATTCAGCTCCTCAGCTTTTGTTTTTCTCTTTGTATGTTTTTTCTATTTCAAGTTCTTAAGTAGGTAGCTGTCAAACTGAAAGCTTTTCTCCAGGTTCTGCAGGTTTTCTCCCGAATTATCAGAGTGTGATCAAATGTTGAAGTATTGCACATGTAAAAGTAGAGAACAACATTTCTCTACTAATCATTATTGTTCTTTTAGGTAACTGCTTTTATGTAGAATACAGTTCCTGATGCGAAAAAGCCTCAAGTTAACCTGATGAAAAGGCGTATTTCAAACAGCAGCTGTGATTCTAAACTGACTTCAGAGAACCTCCCAGTATGTCAGTCTTCTCAAGTGTAGGCAAAAGGTGCTTTGCAGATTGTACGCAAAAAGAGCCTGCATATTGTCGGGTGTGGTTATTTCCTCTATTCATTGTGAGATGCATCTGAAAGACTTTCTTGAGCCTGTAGTTGCCAGAGATGCCAAAAAATCAGAGCGAATTTTGTTGAGGGCTGTGAAGATGTTTAGTGAGATATAAGGAGAGGCTGAGGGAATGCAGTTTCTGAAGAAAGTGCTCAAGGTGGATTTATGTAGAGTCTTAAGATAGCTTAATGGGAATCACAGGCGAGATTGGAAGCAATACCCTTCTCAGAGGTGGGAAGCATAAGCACAGGAGCAACAAGGGAAATCCCAGTTACATGCAAGGAATAAACTCCTCTGTGAGAGTGGTTAGGTAGTAAGAGGAGGTTTCGCAGAGAGCTAATGAAATCTCCATCTTTGGGAATTTTCAGAATTTGGTTGGCCACAGTCCTGAGCACCTAATTTAAACTTTGGATTAACCTTGCTTTGGCTGGGTGTTCAGATCAGTTGACAAAAATTCCTTCCGTGCTACTTTTTCTTTTAGAAAATATTCCAGATCAATACTGTATTATCAGGGATACTGTTGGAGATTGCAACTATGTAAGATTGCTTTGTCTCAAGTAATCTGTTTGAGACTGCAAGTTAGGAGCTTCCTACTGCGTGTTTTCATATGATGCTTAGAAATGTGGGGGTTGAATATTGGTTTTGTCAATTTTCACTCTTATGCATCTGTTCTAGTTGCAGAATTGGTTGATTATGCAATTTCCAAAGGAGTTAATGTTCACATCATGCAGTCATAGCAGCCAAAATTGGATCGATGTTATTGTATTATACAGCTCGTTACTCACTATTCAGATTACCTTTTGGTTTATTCAGACTTACAAGGTCTCTTAAATTCTTAATGAGTCTTGGATGACTGGTGTGATTTATGTCAGCCTTTTTCATTGTTCCTCTCAGGTTAGCAGTGACATTTTTGATTTCCAAATAGCACTTCCATAATTTTGTGTGCTCAGATCTTCCACTGTGCCCAGCTATCTGCTACATATAATGAAGGCAATGTACCCAAGATGTGTTAGGCTCATGCAACAGTTCATTGCTGCTGATGCATAAAGGATAATCCAGGAAAATAAGTGTATTGTTTCAAATTGATGAATTGTTTGGTCCAGAGAAAAGGCCGGCAAGTATCATGGCCAATACAAGAGAGATGGTGGAACCACAATTGTCAGAGCAGAATGGACAGAGAAATAATTGTCTCTTTGCTGAACCTTACAGTCTTCTCAGTTTTTCTATGCGGTTTCACTCTAAGATTCTGTGTGCTTCTTTAGTAATGGAGTGTGCAAAGCTGGGTATTACTGCTGGGTAATTAAATAACTAAAAATAAATAAATGCAGATATTGCGTATCATAGGAGATCTCATGTCTTCTCATGAGGGAAGTCAATTTACAATTGCATCTTCACAGTGAATTATGATAGTGAACTCGAATATTCCTCATAAGTGATCTGCAAGCTGAAGCTGGAAGGAACAGAATCACCTCAAGATGGTGGTTCTTTAGGAGTTGGCTGACAAACCTTGTAATGTCAGTGTTGGAGCTTTGTTGTTTGCGTCTACAATCCTGAGTGGCCTTTGTACTTGGCTTAGAAAGGCTTGTGACTATTGGAGGCATATTCTGAAGAAAATTCTGCAGAGAATATTCTGTGCTTCTTCCCGTGAAACACAGTAGGCTAGATTTGTTCGTTCTAAAATTCTCAGCTCTAAAAAAAGAGCTGAGAGTTGGAAAAGTTTGACTAGTTATCTTTCATTTGTGCCAGTAGATCTTACCTAAAATATTTTGTGTTTATATTTTCTTGGGAAGGGAGGCCTTACTAACTGTTTGTTTTTGTAAAACACGAGATACTGATTTACATTAGTACCTTGAGATAAATGTCATTACTTGGTTAACAAAGAACAAGAAATCTATGAATCTTTAGAAAATAATGATATCTATGGAGTCTTTAAACTGAGTAAGCACAATTCTGATTCTAGCAACAATTTTTTTTGCTTACACACGTTTAGTTTTCAACATAAATCATTGTCTTTGTTTGGCAGTCCAAGTAAAAAGAGCAGTCCTCCTTCCTTGACGTGTTATAATCAGTATCGTTACTATACTGGGCAGATGATTTACATTACTATATGATGATATGCATTGATTATTTTTAGATTATTTTAGGTGGTCTGATTGAAAAGATTTGATGCGAGTGCATAAACAACATGCTTTTTGCATGCACAGTAGGACTTCAGAGTGCTGTCTGAAAGGAGTATGTGGAAAGTAAAGCAAATACTTTGGGGTTACTATAAACTTCTTGGATTCTTTGTGGCTTTTTGCGACACATGCATTCGCTACTTGGTGAATGCCAGAGAAGGTGTAATTTGATCACTGAGCCACAATTGGTAAATACTAGTTTTGTGGGGACAGCTTGTTCTGTCCATAGGGAAAAAGCACGCTGCCAAAGTCTAAAAGCTTTCTCTTCTATTAGGTTACATACTCTTTTCCTGTGGGCTACTGAATCAGAAATATGTCTTACTTGTGACACTGACAGCATTCATGCTTGCTGTAATTGCTGAAGTGTTTGTTTGGCCAGTAAGTTATCAAACTATTCTTGTGTTGAAATCTGGTGAAATAGTTCCTTTGGAAAAAAATACTTTGATTTTTGCAAATTTTGTCTACCATGTGGTCATCAGTGAAACATTAAGATCTGATATGATATTGATAGGCTGCTGCTGCTTGGTAACTGTTTGAATACTCTTGATCTGGTGTCTATGAGACAGAAATGTCTGTGTTCTGTCATTTGGAAGCAGTTATGGACCTGTGAATGAGAATGAAGTACCTATCTTTCTAGATGTACATTTGAAAAACTTTTCCAGAAGCTTTTTCGTTGGCATCAAATAGTACTTTTTTTTTTTTTTTCCCCTGTAGAAAGGAACATCAGGGAAGAAAGCAAGCATTAGTATCCTGTGGAATAGTTTTTTCATCTTTGCATCATGGTTCTCAGGACTGTTTTGTCTGGCACCACTTCTGCCAGTCCCAATTACTCTTGTTGACATAAGCATTTGACCGGCGAAGTGATGAACAAGGTTGGGAAACTGATCCACATTAAAATTAACCTAGCCCCCATAAAATGAGGTTACCAACTAAGTGGCCTGAAATTATTTTGAATAAGCAATTTCACATCTTCATGCAAGTGCTTTCACAAGGAACAAAATGGAATTACCTTGTCTAGAATAGGAAGGAAAGATCTAATGCTTGAGAGAAAATGAACCTTAAGCTGTCCTAAACTGCATTTGTCCTAACCATGACAACTGTGTCTGGTATAAATGTACTTAAATAACACGTGAATGATATTAATGTAGTTCACTAGCTTCTGTTAATGAAACTAACTTGAAATATGGGGAATGGTAGTATTACAGAGTGCTCTTAATTGACTGGTTCATTACTGGTACTAAGTTACAAATAAAAGCCAAGCAGTTCAAACTTTGTTTACATCTGCATTGAAATGTGAGTGGCAGGATTTGGGTTTTTGATTATGAATGTTCAGGTTCTGGATAAGCTGCACTTATATAGTGGGGAGGAACACAGTGATGACAGTTGTGAAGAATCAGAACAGCTAATTTGTTAGCTCTTCTAATGCAATACACTGGCAGCCCAAACATGTAGGTGTGGGTTGCTGTGAAACTGGAGGCAGCTGAATGGATGTCTTTTTATGTACATTGTACACAACTAGAAAGTGCCATCACTGATGTGACCACAGCAGATTTGAGAGCTGTTGTTAGTAATTTTTGCAGAATGTCAGTGTTGTTCTCTGTCCATGTAGGACATGGGGAGCTGGAGATGCATCTCTGACCTGGAAGAGTTGTTTCACAAGTTAGATTGGCTGCCATGCTTTCAGATGAGATCAGCAGAGAGGCAGTGTCGATAGGACTGTTCACAAAGCATCATGGTTGTGAAGTATAGTGTTTTGCCTGGTCAGATATAAATTGATGAATGTGCTGGAGTATGGTAATCTTTGAAAATGAAAATCTCTCTGATTTTATTCAAATGTGTTAGAATCCAAGTGTATTTCTATTCGTGCTGTCTCTGAGGAGTTACTCCATGACTAGCATTTAGTGGTCTGAGTGTGTGTGTCTTACTACAGGTAATATAGCTTAATTGAAATTTTACTCTTTTTTTCCTTTCTATCATATATGCATGTATGTATGTATTTCTTTTTTCTTTCTTTTTTTTTTTTTTGCAAATATAGTGCTACCTGTAGATGGCTTCAAAAGTAATGCATCCTGTTCATTTCCACGGAAACTAGAGCAGCTACTAAGATCACAATAACACTACTTGGTAGAGAAAATTGTCAACTACAGAACACAGTTTTTCAGGATGGTCACCGCTGTGAGCTGTATGCTTCCATGAGCAATGAGCAAAAGTCTGCGTGCTGCATTCATAACAATCTCATGGCTGTCTGAAACATTTGTTGTCTTTCACATTGCTGTTGATGCTTCTGCCACACACCGCCCACCACCTCACTACTCACATCCAGCGTTTGGTCTCCAGACACATACAGCAAGCATTGATACATGTGACTGACTGGGTGCATTTTTTTTTCCACATGGAGGAACTCAGTGACACCCCTTTGTTTCATATGTGCCTCCATGTCAGACACCATTTTGTCAGACTGCCCCTCTGCTGCCATCTGTCGCACAGCAACAATATGTAATGCAATATTGGTGGGAAGGTTCAACCTCTACTGTCAGACCAACATTCCTTCTGATATTATGGGCCAACATAACAAAATACATAGCATTACTTTTGGAGCATCTCTTGTATTTTATGCAGGTGTCTGTTTCAGGTCTTTACCGAGTTGAGTTGCACTGAGTTAAGTGAATATGGACAGTTCTGCAGTAGATGTGTCAGCTGTTCAGTACGGCATGGCAATTTAAGATACACATTTAAGGATGGTTCAGTCATATTATAACAGCCAAACTCTAAAAGTAACATCTATTCTAAGTAAATCTTACTTTAATTTCAGATATTCTATTATTATTCTTTTATAAATAATACAAAAAACAAAAAAACAAAAAAAAAAACCTGCAGCTAAATTTCTCATTTCCCTTAGATTTATAAATGCTTTTTTGAAGCCTCTTATTTAGATATTTTATCAATCCGACCTTTGTTGGAATGTAAAAAACAGTCGGTGTTACCTTTGCTGCAGGAGGAACAACCGTTAGAACAATAAAATAAATGAAGGATGCAGAGATCTGGCTCCTGTGTCCTGGGAATGTTGCAAAGAAAAGATTCCTCTAAGTCATAGAGCAGAGGTGGTTGTTCCCTCCAAATAAGTTTTCCAGAGCTAATATTCTGCTTTCTACAGCTTCTGCTTAGGGCAAGAATTAGCCTTAAGTCCTTTACGTCCCCCTTTACCTTTAAAACTACTCTTATATTTGTCCTCAATAAGAGAATTGAACTGTCAGCATTCTTCAGCCTCTCTCTTTAGACAACAAACTCTCATATTCATTCCTTTTTAATTGTCATATAAACATTTGGATTCAAAAAATAAAATTACATGCTGCGATAAGATGCGGAACTAGGGTTTAAATCCCAGCCTGTATTTTATAGGACAATGAAAATACATTTTATATATTGTGTTGACTTTGTAGCTTCTTCTCATGCAGACTAAGTCATATTAATAGATAACAAGTTTTTCTGGATTAGAGGCTTTGTTTTTTGTACTTGTCAACTGTCTTGCTTGGGCCACGTTGTAGCAACTAGTGTGTGCTGCAGTGAGTCACGGTCTGGACTGGAGCTGCACCACTGTAGAAATAAGAAGTTTGAGTTAAAAAGTGAAAAAGGGAAACTGACTTAATGACTTCTTTTTTGTATCTTCTCCAGGCTTATCAGAGAAACAATAAAATCTCAGAAAAACTCATAAAATCTGGAAATAGGCTGTATGTGATGTGTATCTAAGGGAGGCAAATGGTTTATGATTTTTTTTTTTCTGTGAGTTCAGGTTTCCAAGAGGCAGTAATAAACCTTCATCTTCATTTAAAATGTATATGTTTGGAATGAGCTTTGTTTCAGAAGATCTTGCTAGTGTACTGTATTCTATGACAACATCTTAGGCATTAATGTATAAGCAAGTCATTTCTGTCCTTAGAAAAATATCTTTCTTAAGAGATTATTAAAAAAAAAAAAAAAAAAAAAAAAACCACCAAAAATGTTGTGAGGAAGGACGCACCATTTAATGTGAATAAGAACAGCTGACCTATCTTGTTACTAGTAGAATCTTTGTCAGTGTTTTTCTAATGTAACTGTGGGCAAATGACTAGCTATACAGACTGACTTCAGCAGCAGTATTGTCTGTCTAGCTGTTGGAAGAAAAAAGAAATTCTGAAGTTGTTACCCAATGTATTGCATTTTGATGCAGTTTAAAAGGGTTTGGCAAATAATTGATTTGGAAGCTACCAATGTGCAATTGGGAAATAACTTGGACCATTGAATATTTAAGTACTGTGGTACAGCTGCTGTTTTTTCATAGTGGTTTTTTGTGTGTTTGTTTCTAAGTCTTGGAGGAAAGGCTGCATTGTTAATTGAGCTGATTAATAGCTCACCTAAAAAGTCTTACAGTCCAGTTATCCCTTTTACAGTTATCATTTAATTCATCATGTAAGTAAAATGTAAAAAGAGTGAAAATGTTCTTAAAAGCGTCATACTGTACTATTTTGCTACTGATACTACTGTTACTGGTATAGCTTGATACCTTTTTATAGAGCCAACATGTTTAGCAAAATATAAACCTTCAGTAAAATTGTACATATAAGCATAAAACATGTAACATACCTGTTACATTTCTTACAAACTTTTTTCTTTTTTTTTTTTTTTTCGATCTCCTGCCTTTACCCCTTCTATCTCTGTACCTTCAATGACCTAATACACTGTAGAACTGAAAGAACAAAAAATGCATTCAATTTCAAGAAGGGCAGCGTTCAAAATAAATACACACTGAAGTATGGAACCCAGTACATTTATTGGGCCTGCTCATTGGGAAGAGATTTAAAAACAAAACAAAAAAAACGGCACTATAAACTCTCCTTCAAACTCATGATATAGCCATTGAGGTTTTGGCGGTTTGTATTCATAAGACTTGTTTGTCTCTTATGTGTGTGTGTGGGCAAATACTGAGAGACAGCTTCGGTTCTGAAATGGTCCATCTAAAATGCAGTCGTGTCTCTTGATTATCTGATTTGCCTCACTTCTGGGGATGCTTGCTTTAGTATTAGTGTGAAACTTGCAAACATCTTGCAAATAGCAACTGAGTCGTAAGCAAAACCACTGTAAGATGTAAACTCAGATCTGAGATCACAGAATCACAAAAACACCAAGGTTGGAAAAGATCTACAGGATATCCAGTCCAACCATCCACCTATCACCAGTAGTTCTCACTAAACCATATCCCTCAATACAAAATCCAAACATTCCTTGAACAGGTCCAGGGTCAGTGACTCCACCACTTCCCTGGGCAGCCCATTCCAGTGCCTGACTTTTCTTTCAGAAAAGTAGTATTTCCTAACATTCAGCCTAAATCTCTCCTTGCAGCTTGAAGCCATTCCCTCTAGTCCTATCACTGTTACACAAGAGAAGAGGCCAACCCCCACTACTACTTCAGGTAGTTATGGAGAGCATTGAGGTCTCCCCTGAGCATCCTCTTCTCAGACTGAACGTTCCCAGCTCCTTCAGCCGCTCCTCATAAGCCCTGTGCTTCAGACCCCTCAACAGCTTTGTTGCCCTTCTTTGAACCCGCTCCAGGTCCTCAATCTCTTTCTTACAGTGAGGGGCCCAAAGCTGGACACAGTATTTGGGATGAGCCCTCACCAGAGCTGAGTACAGTGGGACAATCACTGCCCTGTTCCTGCTGGCAACACTGTTCCTGATGCAAGCCAGGATGCCATTGGCCTTCTTGGCCATCTGGGCAAACTGCTGGCTCATGTTCAGCTGAGCATCAATCAATACTCCCAGGACCATTTCCTCTATGCAGTCTTCCAGCCACCCTGCTCCAAGCCTGTAGTGTTGCTTGGGGTTGTTGTGGCCAAAGTGCAGGACCTGGCATTTGTCCTTGTTGAAACTCATCCCATTGGCTTCAGCCCAGCTCTCCAGCCTGTCCAGATCCCTCTGTAGGGCTTCGCTACCCCCAGGCAGATCGACACTTCCAGCCAACTTGGTGTCATCTGCAAACTTACTGAGGGTGCACTCAATACCCTCATCGAGGTCATCAATAAAGATATTGAAGAGGACAGGACCCAGCACTGACCCCGGGGAACACCACTCATGCTGGGTCACCAGCTGAATTTAGCTCCATTCACTACCACTCTGGGCCCAGCCTTCCAGCCAGTTCCTTATCCAGCCAAGAACTTACCTGTCCAATCTGTGATGGTGTTGCTGGTTTTGGTCTTGAATTGCATCAGTTAGATATTTGTCTGGGTACTGAGACATTCCAGAGGTTCTGGCTGTGAAACAAATGATCCAAAATACATAGAAAAAGATTGAATTACCTCACAATCAGTGACAGTACGGGACAACTGTGCTTGTCTTATTGAAGTTCATTTGCAAAGGCTTCCCAGTGAATTTTAGAAATATCAGTGGGATAATTTTGCATTCAACAATTCTAGGTATCTACAAACGAGAGCAAAAGCATTATAAATGAGGCTTGTATGTTAGCATTCAGTCTTTTTAATTCTTTTGCTTTTTGAATGGAGAGTTGACAGTTCTTTAGTTTTTTTAATTGCCTGGAGCCCCCAGTGCAGGAAAGGTGGTGGAGCTGTTGGGGAGGGTCCAGAGGAAGGCTATGAAGATGATGAGAGGGCTGGATCACCTCCCCTGCAAAGACAGACTGAGAGAGCTGGGCTTGTTCAGTCTGGAGAAGAGAAGGCTATGAGGAGACCTGATTGCAGCCTTCCACTATTTGAAAAGGGGATTATAAACAGGAAGGGAATCAACTTTTCACTCAGATAGTGATAGGATAAGGGGGAATGGTTTTAAGCTCAAGGAGGGAAGGTTTAGATTGGATGTTGGGGAGAAGTTCTTCACAGAGAGCGTGGTGAGATGCTGAAGCAGGCTGCCCAAAGAGACTGGATGCTCTGTCCTGGGAGGTGTTCAGGACCAGGTAGGATGTGGCCCTGGGCAACTAGACCACTGGTACTGGCCTAGTATCAGATCTGGAGGTTGGCAGAGGTTGAAGTCCTTTCCAACCCAACCCGTTTTATGATTCTGTAGTTCTAGGATAAAGGAAAAACACTTTCAATCAGCAAACCGAATATGTTTGTTTGTTGTTTTTTTTTTTTTATTTAATCTTTTTCATGGATAAATCTGATGGTTATTTCAAGAACACAGCAGTTAGGTTTAAAGTGTGTCTGACAGTGTTTCTACTGAGAAGGCTGTAATAACAGTATATCATAATTGATCTTGCTGTACTTGTTTAGAATGAGAATGGATGTATCTTAAGAGCAAACTACGTAAGTCATTAGTGGGAAACTTTATGGCAGTGCTGTAGTCAAGAGCTGTCTCTACAAGGGTTGTGTATTGAGGTGTAGATAAGTAGTTTTGCAAAAGCTGTTGGGTCCTCAGTTGAAATTCAGTAATTATTCTTCATTTGAGTATGTCACTGCGGATTTGATTCTCTTTGTTTTGCTTTTTTAAAAAGCAATTTCAGACTGTTTCCATCTATATTTATTTCTCCGATAAATCATATGTCTTCTAAAAATAAACTGTTTATGTATACTGTTGAAGAGAGCTTTACTTTGAGGAAGTCTGAGATATTGCAGGTGTGAGAGCTATTGAAGGCTACAAATGCTATGCTTGTTTTCTGTGCTTCTGTCCACGTGGGGATGTCCTTCGGTGGCTCCCCTGATAGTAATCTATGTGCCTCTGCCTCTTCAGAAATGATTCAAAACTAAGTTTGCATTTGGTCTTGCTTCATTTTTAAACTGGGGGAAAAAAAGAGTATTAGGAAAGATCCAGGTTTGTGGCCTCCTAGAGAGCACAAGTCTTGTTTCATCAGATGTCTGCTTCATTTAACAAAATAATTTTAAAGGAAATATTGTGAGTTTAGTGAGTACAAGCTGGATCTGACCTGGTAAGATGCTGCTATGGGACTAGGGACTAGTGAGATGCATTGAGGTTCACAGCTTTGATGCAGCCAGTCGTGCTGGACTACAGTTTTTGGTGATGGAGCCAGAAACTTGTAAACTGTATTGCTCCAGGTATAGCTAGAGTGTGGTTTTGTGATATTGAGAGTGTTTGGAGTTGTGAGATTTTAAGATGGGCTTCTTTGTACTTGGACTGCAGGCTAATGTCTTCTGGCCCAGAGTCAACTATTGTAGAGGCTCCTGAAGCTATTGAATGAACTTGTCATTCACTTCCATTTTATTGCAGCTGTTAGCAGTGGGTTACTGGCAAGTTCCCCAAATATCTACAGTGTTTTAGGGGACAAGTTATTCAAGGAAAACTTAGGTCTGGTTTGGGCTGAAGTCAGGCATAAAAACTAAAAATATTTTACGAACTCTTCTGGAACCAGCTCCCAGCTACAGTATTGCTCAGTGATTTAAAATTTATGAAAGCTAGAATATAGAAGTAAACCAACCAACGTTTTCAGGTGCTTGTTACCCTATGTACATGCTGGTACGATGGCAGTAACAACAGGCTTTCCATCACAAAGTTGAGAATTTTTATTCTTGGAGTTATGAAGGAGAAGCATAGATGGGAATAAGGATTATCAGTAAGTGACTCAAATTCCATTGTGTGGTCTTGTGTTACGCAGCAGGTTGGGTGATGCTCACAGGTACTACATTCAGAACCCAGTGTTCAGCAGCAGCCAGAAAAGCCTGCAGACTCTCAAGTATTGGGTTCTATGATCTGGCTATCTCAGGGAGGATATACTGATGTTGCAGAAGGTGGGCAGAAGGTTTAAAAAAGGGAAGGCAGAGGGAGACTTAAAAGTCCAGTGTACTGGTTTGGAGAAGGGAAGGAGCGTAAAAGGATTTATGAATGAAACTTGCAAATTTACAAAGGCATTGCATGCAGAACTAAGTCTGGCACTAAAAGCTTATGGGACAGAAGACTTTTGTTTGCTTTTGTTTGGTTGTTGTTTGTTTTTTAATGTTTGTAAGCACTGAGTAGTAAAATCTGGATTTTTTTTGCCAGAAGATATTGTGGAGGCAGAGAAATTTCAGCAAGTTAAAAAGCCTATTGGATAAATACAAGTCAGCAGGTCTGTAAGGGCAGTAGACAGGGATCTGTTCTAATCTCCTTGACCAAACATCTGTATATACTTAAAGAATGCGAGAGGAATGTACTACAGAATGGCTCAGGCTCATGTGCCCTTCCTGTTTTTTGTTGCTGCTGTTGGAGACAGCACTGGGCTCAAAGGGCCGTTTGTCTGACTCATGGGAATATTTCTAACTGTGTTAGTGCATGCTTTGGTCAGAGAATCTGTAGGAGACTGTAGCATCTAGTTCCATTTTAAACTCCTGTAAAAATATCACTTCATTTTAGGAAGCTTTTAAATTTTTTCTTTCTCCTCCATCAATCAAATCAACCTAGTCAAGCAAGTTGGAGAGAAAAACAGGCTTAGCTAAACAAATATTGCTTGCATGTAGACTTTCACTCTTCTTGAACTATTTTTTAAAGTAAAGATTGGTCACAGAAGTGTGTTTTCTGCTTCCGTCTCTGAAATCTCAGAGCGGTTGCACTAGAAATAATGCTCTAATGTGGAACCCTCCCAAGTTTGGTCATTGAGAATAGATCTTTCAAAGGAACAGATCATTTTGTTGAGATGTTGTAGGTTTTTCCATCTTCCCCATGCTTGTCATTATTTGGTACAAGTTTTTTGTCTAATATAATCACATGCTGTATTTGGGGAATCTCTTGCTCTTCATCATGTTGTATTTATAATTCTCATTTTTTTCTTTTTGTGATCATGTGCCCAGATCACTTTTATATCCTTTCTCTTAACTCCTTTTTGTCTGAAGAGATTGATTTTTAAAAATTGAGTAACAAGTATCACTGTTTCATAGATTCAGGATAGGGCCATAAACAGTACTTTAGATAAGCTGATATTTTTGTTCTTTATGTAGGAAGTGGATGGTAGCAAGTGGAAGATAACCTGTATTTTTTTTATAGGAAGATTTACTTATCTATTTATTTTTAGTAGAGATACTGCAAGCACTGTTAGATGGCTTTACAATAGCCATAGGAAGGCTGAGCAATGTGTTGTAAAAATTGAATTTGTAATTTTTAAAATTAAATTTAATTGAATAAACTAGTTTTCTACCAGTTGGTTTCTACTCTTTCTTTAAAAATACACATTTAAAAGTATGAATGATATTATTGTAAGTTCTGTTGTTTTCCTGTTGTTTTCTGTTGTTTCACTTAATCCCTTTTGCAGAGTGAATATGGGAGTCTTTGGAGGAGTGGTTTTGTTTCAAAATTTTCTCCCTGCTCACTTTTTCTTAGGTTTAAGAAAAAAAATATCTGCACTTTCGGACTGTGTGTTGCATTCAGAAAAAGTGTATTGTGGTTACGTCGGGGGAAGCCATTACTTCACTGTTTCATACAGTTAGATTTCTAAACCTTTTTTGTACTCTAGCTTCTCAAAGATTCACACAGTTTTGGTGCTTCTCTATTTGGATTCTGCTTGCTCATCAATCCCAATGCAAGTTGTCAGTTTTGTAATTAAAACTGTGTAGCCTTTGCTACAGCGAAGAATCTGTTCCTTTAATATGATATGGCCTTACATGCGGTGATTTCCATTCTTTTTTATTATTATTTTCCCCCTATTTGCTAAACACATGTAGCAGGAATTTCTAGTCTAGTATTTGTCAAGGACTTTCAGGTACAGATGAGCAAAAATAAGAAAGTAGAAATAGGTGTGGGAATTGTTATGGAGGAGATTGAAGGGACAAGTTGCAAGAGGCAAATGTGGCACTTAATCTGTGAATTGGTTTTTTTGTTTTTTGGGGGTTTTGAGGTTTTTTTTTTGGGGGGGGGAGGGGTTTAGGCAGTGAAAATACAAAAATACACCTCTAGCTTAATTCTAGAGGGAGGTACTGACACATAGCAAGTATAAACTGGTGATTAACTTGTGATGGTTATTACTGCTGGAGAATCCATTGAGGGATATTTTGTGAATAGAAATTGATAAGCTTCTGTTGTGATTACTGGTTCTAAGTGTAGACCAGAGACATCTCTGCTTTCTTGAAAGAAAGCTGAAAGAAATAATACTGATATCTCTATGTGCTCTACTGGATGGGGCTTTGAGCAACCTGGTCTAGAGGGAGATATCCCTTCCTATAGCAGGGGATTTGAAACCAGGTGATCTTAAAGGTCCTTTCCAACCCAAACCGTTCTCTGATAATTGAAGCTGTTTGGTGTAAGGGAGTCCTTGCTGGAAGATGATCTTTGGTTAGTCTGCAGTTAAACTGTCGACTTGGCGTATTGTGTCAGAATTGGGATCTGGCTGAAAAGATGGGAGAGGTGTTTTTCTTTTTATATTTGTTTTTGACTTGGTACTCAGATAAAAAGTAGCTAAACATGTGGGGTAGGTACAGCTCAAGAAAGCGTGATGGTGGGGTGCGGAGGAAAAAAAGTTTTCCTTTTTTGAGATATTCATTGTTTGCCTACCCAGTTTGGAGGATTCAGGGGGGCTATTTGGTATTGGTGAAGGAACTGAAGTATAGAGGGCTCTTCCTTTACTATCAGTTTTGTAATTGCTTTTGTTTCTACAATCTTTCTGTACCTCTTGGATCCATGAAAAGAAATGCCAGGAGTCCCTTTGCTGCTGTCTCCATAGGCACTTTAGCAACCTCTACTGGCCTCAAACTGCGACTTGTTGCATCTCATTTGCTGTCAGGAGAGCAGTATTTTATATGCAACATCTATAATCTGCATTCTTGGTTGCTCTGAAAGTAGTGCTTCCTATTTATTTTCACAGAAACTGCATCAAATACAAAGAGCACAATAACACTATTTGATAGAGAAAATTCTCAGTCACGAAACACAGTCTTTCGACACAGTCACCACCATTAGCTGTGCACTTTCACCAGCTGTGAACAAGAGCCTGCATGCCACGTAGAGGTGACCCACCGCTGTTATTGATGCTGACACCACTCTTCACCTCACTGAGGTCACATCCACTGTTTGGTCTCCAGAAATGTTCAGCAAGTGTCAATGAATGACATTGGGTGCCACTTCTTCTACATTCAACAGCACACCTTTGCTTCATACACACTTCTATGTCAGGCATTGTATTGTCAGACTGCCCCTCTGCTGCCATCTGTTGCGTGGCAACAAAATGCAGCAAGATACTAACGGGAAGGTTCAGCCTCTACTGTCATACCACCACCATCTGCCTCTGATGTTATGTGATGTTATGGGCATTGTAATAGAATAGGAGGCATTACTTGCAGAGCAGCCCTTGTTCAAGAAAGTGTGCTCTTGTTCTTGCATTCGTAGCATTCTCTATAAATATTTACAAACAGGTTCCTAAAATAAACTGTTAGATGAAATATGTTTCTAGCATTGTTAGCTAAACAGCACAACATGATTTAGAGCAATTCATATTCAGTGCAAATCACATGTGATAAGATGAAAGCTGCAGAAAAACATACCAAAATACAAATGGGCTTTAGTGTCATTTTAGCAGCACGTGTACAACTGAGCACCGTGTGTGCCTTTTCCTGCATTGCACATAGCAGGGGGAGGGAAAAGGAAAAGGAACTCTCCAGTACTTGGACCAGTGTAGCAAGACTGCTTTCTGACTTCATTGATTGTCTTTCTTTCTTTCTTTCTTTACTTATTTATTAACCATGCTGACTGTAATGTCCCCTTATTATAGCTTGTCTCCGTGGTAGTACACAGTAAAAGCCTGGCACTTCTTCTGGTTTAAAAAAAAAAGAACAACTTTTTTTTTTTTTTTTTTTTTTTTTTAGGTTAGATATCCGTGTTTCTCTCTCTGCCCAAGATGATTGCCTTCAGTTGCATAAAGCAAAATTTGCTGCCCCAGTTTGCTTTTTAACCGTTACTTTTCAAATGTGTAGAGTGACTTGTTCAAAACAAAATATTTTATCTTCCATTGCCCGTTGTTAGTTTCTGAGGTTCCTTTGATGTGTCTTACAGTCTAAGGTATGGCCGCAGCTTATTTAGGTGTATCCGTGCTACCTTTAAGTTATGGATCCTGGGTACTTAGAGCAGCTGCCACAGGGTACCTTGTGTACCAGTGTGCTTCGGTATTTCTGTTCCTTTGAGATGGTACTCCTGGGGTACAGAGAGTACATTTCTTCAGGATCAGTGCAGATATGTCTGTTTTAGCTGAGCTCTTGTCATACTGTGCCTGTCGCCTTTGGAAGTGTGGTGCTTCTGGTTTATGTGTGTGGGACTTTGTGCCAGATCTTTGTATTGATCACCTCTGTCCACATGAGGTTTGGAGTTGGATGGATCTGAATGAAACCAAATCCAGCTCCTAAAGAGCTGGGCTGCTCTGTGTCCATTATTAAAGTGCATGAAGAGAAGGGAAACTGAACTTGAATAGTCAGATAAGCAGAATGTGTGCTCTGGGGAGGAATTGCATAATCTGAATTTCTAACTCTAGCAGTCCTGGCTGATACTTGTATGCTAAAGCTGTTAGAAGTTGTGATTTCATTTTCAATAGTAGAATATTACATTGTTATGTGCACTAAAAATTGTGGGTACATCTGTGGTCTTTGTTTTATCAAAGTATCTCTGAGTATTCTAATAAAAATTCCTGTTTTTTCCCATACTTTTAATTAAATATGCATTACAATTCCATCATAGAGAATGGGATTTATGAGACTGAAATTATGAGCAGATGTTAAATGGAATATTCTTAGGACCTTTAGTCTTCTCTATTTCATTAGCTAACAAACTTTTATTCCACATACATATGTAATATGTATGGGCAGAGTCATCAAAGTAACATGTATTTTGATTTTTATTCTTTTACTTTGTCAGAGAAGCATCTTGAATTGCTGGCAGACTGTTGAAAAGCATTGCTATTTTAGATTATGTTGATACAATAGGAAGTGTTTGAGCTAATTATAGGTTGACTGATAATTTTACCAGTTCAGACCACCAAAAACACAGGAGTTGAAGAAATCTTATAATGGAGTGATTCAGGCCTTATGTCGTGGAAGGCATTATGCCTGTCTTGTGATTCATGCTGGAAATCATGTGCTTCATGCTTTGTCATCAGTTCTTTGCAC
Organism: Tympanuchus pallidicinctus; assembly: GCF_026119805.1. Classification (NCBI taxonomy): domain Eukaryota; kingdom Metazoa; phylum Chordata; class Aves; order Galliformes; family Phasianidae; genus Tympanuchus; species Tympanuchus pallidicinctus. The sequence goes on along the minus strand of NW_026294618.1, from coordinate 62,055,822 downwards.
GTTTCTCCATCTTTTCAGTCTCAAGAAAAGCTGTGGCATTGCAGTGATTACACTTGAATCACAAGCAGCATTAATGCTCTAGAAAATGACTAGGGAACTGGCAATAATACTTCCTAACTAACTCCCCAGTAGTATCCTTTTAGGGAATAAGGGTACAGGAAAAACAAGCATGTAGACTCATTTGCAGAGAGAGTGGGCTGGTGGGTCGCTGGCAGGAGTTTGTGTTGCCAAAATCCAGGGAGCCTTTAGAGGTGCCTGGCAGGGCTGTGCTCTGAGTGCTTAAACAGGGGTTTGTGTTTCTTGTGGGCAGGGAGGAAAGTCCTGTGCTCAGATGAAGGGGGAAAAGGAAGGGGAGCTCTGCAGGAAATGCTGATGTGAGTGAGAGAGGAGTGTTTGCTATGTTTAAGGATACAATATTATGTTTTAATTTTTCTTAAGTTACTACTCTTCATAGACATACCTCTGGGCAGTGTTTAGTGAGCAAAAAGCATCATAGAAGCACAAAGTAGCTTTTAACAAAAGGAAGAAGGAAGAAGCAACAATTCAAATATTTCCAAGCCAGTTTAATTTTTCAGAGTATTTCCCATGGAGGCATAAAAAGGTGTTGCCTGTAGCAGTGTATGCATTGTGTAGGGAAATAACTGCAGTAGTGCTCACCTGAAGACTAAGGCAGCAGTAGGGTAATGGTGCATGTTGAATGGGAGGCATGATGGGGGAAAAAAGAAAAGCAGGCAGAGAAGGGAAGGAAAAAGTGAATATATTGATGTACATCTTCGGTGGCTTGTTAACTTGTGAAGTAAATGAATGTTGGAGTTGACTGCTATGGGTAAACTAATATTACAAATGGATATGACTATAAGAAAACGAAGGAGATACCATTCTCTTGCTTAACTCTACATTCTTCCAAACTTAATTGCTGGAAACTGTTCTTGGTAAAAGCATGCAGGAATGCTGTAAGCTCAGGACAGATATCTTGTACAAGTGTGACTGGCTGGTTACGGTATATTCTTCATAATTTCCTTTTTTAAAAAAGACACAAAATTAATTGAGGAAATAAGTTGTAAGTTGTTTCCTTCCAGTCATAATCTCTGAAATGCATCAGGTGAAAACTAATAGGCTGTTGCTAATAAATCCTGAAACTTATGAAACACTGAACTTCTAGCCCCAATTTTCTGTAATAAACGGTAACTGGGAAAATGTAACTAATTACATGCAAAAGCTAAACTAATGCTTTCTCACTTTTTTGATGTAAACTTTTTTGCATGAATTTATGTTTTAAAGAAATAAAAATGCTGGTCCTAAACAATTAATTTTAATATTTTGATAAATTTATATTCTTCTTTAAAAAAAAAAAAAAAGGAAATTGATCAGATATGCCTTTACACGAGCAATTTTCAAGGTTGTAAGAGACTGAATAGACGTTTGTTAGCCAGACGTGATGTGGAAAAACACTGACATAAAATGCAGATTTAGATTTAATAACTGAAGAGGATTTTTGAGGAGTTTTTTTTTTTTTCAGGTTTTGTTCTGTTTGACGTTTTAACATCAATAGTGCCTGCATTCAGTGTCTTAAATTTTTCCTTCTTTCAGAAAATGCTGGGTCAGAAGAGATGAGTGCTCCCTTTACTAAGGCCTAAAACTGCCTGTTGAAAAACAATCCTGACCAGGCAATATACGAATGGCCCAAGGAAGCCAGCAAATTGATATTCAGGTTTTACATGACCTGCGACAGAAGTTTCCTGAGGTACCTGAAGGTGTTGTATCCAGATGCATGTTACAGGTCAGTGTTCTGTTAGTAACTGTATGAGTAATTGATTATGCTTATTTTAAGTGTTAACTAACCATGTGTAAGTGTCTGTACTGAAAGCAGGTTGGTTTTCTTTCTGTCTTCTTCTTTGAATGAGACAAATATATGCAGCCAATTTATTTATTCCGGATTGGAAGCTGTGCTGGATTGGCCCCTCCTAAGCAAACCATCCTGTGAAGCAGTGTGCATGGAGGTTGTAGTCTTGATAATGAGTATATTCATTGCCTTTTGGCCGTCTAATGAGCCAAAGTTGAATTGTGGCCAAAAGATAGATACAAAGTCCAGCAAGCACTTTTTTAAGACAGTGCTCCACTTTTTTTTTTTTTTTTTTTTTTTGTATGCTTCGAGCATCACAGGTACAGAAGCAGTTTTGCCACCTTGATCTCCATCAGACTTTGATCTCATTACTTGGCATTTGCCTGCTCCACTGTTTTTCTGCCGCAGCTCACCTGGCCTGCAGAGCTGGTGCTGGTGGCCTTACATATGTTCTACAACAGGGAGCCTTAGAATGTAGTAATCCCCACACACCTGAGTCCTTTGTCTTCTTGATATTAGCCCGAGTCAGGTAGGCAATCAGCCTGGTCTTGGCTGTGTGACACCTGGACAGATGTGATGTGCTCATGTGTTTCTACCCAGTTCTTCTTGGGCTGCCTGGTGGCCTTAGTTTGTTTTACTGTAGCCTTGGAATCCATGCTGCTGATTTGTGGATTCCTTTTGGTCTCAGAAATAATAAAGAATTTTTCTGATGCTATTGTTGATGCTATATCTGTAGTTTCACAGAATCACAGAATGGTCTGGGTTGGAGGGGACCACAAGGATCATGAATCTCCAATCCCCCTGCCACATGCAGGGCCACCAACCTCCCCATTTAATACTAGACCAGGCTGCCCAGGACCCCATCCAGTCTGGCATTAAACACCTCCAGAGATGGGGCATCCACAACCTCTCTGGGCAGCCTGTTCTGGCACCTCACCACTCTCTGTAAAGAACTTCCCCCTGAATCCAACCTAAATCTCCCCTCCCTCAACTTAAAACCATTTCCCCTTGTCCTGCTGTTATCAACTCTTTCAAAGAGTTGACTCCCCTCCTGTCTGTAGGCTCCCTTTAGGTATTGAAAGGCTGCAATGAGGTCACCCCGCAGCCTTCTTTTCTCAGACTGAACAAGCCCAATCCCTCAGCCTGTCTTCGTAGGGGAGGTGCTCCAGTCCCCTGATCATCTTTGTGGCTCTCCTCTGGACCCTCTCCAACAGCTCTCTGTCTTTCTTGTACTGGGGGCTCCAGACCTGGACACATTCTCCAGATGGGGCCTCACAAGAGCAGAGTGGAGGGTGGACAATCACCTCCCTGTCCTTGCTGGCCACCCCTCTCCTGATGGAGCCCAGGACACCATTTGCCTTCTGAGCTGCAAGAGCACACTGCTGGTTCATGTTAAGTTTTTCATCCATCAAGACCCCCAGGTCATTCTCTGCAGGGCTGCTCTCAAGGATCTCTCCTTCCAGTCTGTATGGATGCCTGGGATTCCTCCGGCCCAGGTGCAAAACGTTGCACTTTGCTGTGTTGAACCTCATCAGGTTCACATGGGCCCACCTTTCAAGTCTGTTGAGTTCCCTCTGAATGGCATCAAATTCTGTTATGCTTACTTAACTGTGTTGCTTAAGTGTGTTTGCTTTGCATTTTCTTGTGATCCCAAAATATCTGTGCTGTTTGGATTTCATCATTATCTATAGTATTCAGCCTTTGAGTATGTTGGATAATGGAGGATTGTGTGAATACTCGCATTGATCAACAACACACAAAATTTGATTGGGAAAAAGATAGTCAGTATGTTCCCAGAAGCTGGTTGTCTCTGGGCTATGGCTATGACATGTCTTTGATGATAGAATTATGCTGTAAAGAATGCTCATTGTTTTATTTTTATATGTATTTTAATATGTAAAATACATGTGTCCATACTTACGTATGGGATATATATAGTCAGCATACATGCATCCAAGTAGTGCTGTGCCTGTTGTGCTGTTGGAAGTGTGATTGTGCCAGTTAAATGTTTGAATTTTCAAGACTCAATCATAATTCTACATTTGTAATAGAGTGAGAATTTGTGAAAACAGCAGTTCTTGAGAGAATTGTTTTTGATTTGAAAGTGGACTTATGAGGTTTCAGGCTTTTCCCAACCCTTTATCTTTAATTATTTAGCTGTAGGGAAAATTGAACCAGACAATAGACTGCTTGTATTTGTTCTCAGGATAGTTCACTGCTATTTTTTATATTAGCTCTCTGTAGAACTAGTCTAACTTATATACTACAGATACAGTTTTTTTCTTAAAATGAGAGAGTTGCTTATTGAGTAAGGTCAATGAAGTAGGAGTGAATGCAAGATCTGTCACCTTTTGGATGTTTGGTTCTTGGTTCTTTAAAAGATAGCATATGGCTTTTCAAAACTCAGCAGTCTTTGAATACTACTGAATACAATGGATTTGGTTTTTTGCGTAAAAAGAAGTCTTAAAACTGTGAAGAGAAGATATTGTGCATGCTGTACTTTGATAGAGATAGGGGATGAGAGTTCAGATTTTGAGGGAATTTTTTTTAGGTCACCTTTTGTAAGTGTTTTTAAAGGAGAAAAAAAGTTTATATATGCATATGTTCCATATGTACAATATTATTACACTAATTCAGTACACCCTAAAGCTACTTATGGTGATGTTGTTAGTAGGTTATTCAAAGCTGAGGTTTCTAAAAAAAAATCCTGAGTTTGGTGTTTGAAATTCTCTGAATCAGCTTCTGACTACGCGACTCTAAGTTGGACTGCTTTAAAAAATAATAATATAACCTTTCCAAACTGAGAAACTGTGTACTTGAGCTGGTGGTAAATACTGGACAGTGGGATTTGAAAGTACTTGGACACGTATTTGTAGTGCTTCTGGAACAATATCTGCATACCAAGTTGTGCCCTGTAGTAACTGAGCACGGTGGAATTAATTTCTGGTAAATGTAATAACTGTAGCCTAGCTCTGAGATACAACTAGTAATGTACTGTACTGTATAAGAAGTGCTGTGATTTGCCTTGCCCCCACAGTATGTGTCAGAGTGAAGCTATTTTTACAACAGGAAGTACAAAATATCACAGGGGAGAACCTGCAAGAGTTCAAACACTTATGCATTTCATAGTGATTGTGACAAAAGATTTTTATCACAACCAAGGCTTCTTAAGATCACTATGAATTATGCAGAAAAACTATACAGATTTCTCAATGCTGTTCTTTTGCCCAATGTTAAAATATCCAATGATACCTAGAATCTTGAAACCAGAGGACCACCAAAAACTAACATGAAATGGAAACCTGTATCATCTAGGGAACTGGCGATCTTACTGCTTTCTTGGGCTGACTGCATCGAGTGTTCCAGAAGAGTTTTGCATCCCTCCATTCTGCCTGGAAAGCAAGCTTTCTGCATTCAAGCCTCCCCTTCTCGCTCAAAAGGATTGCCACAGCTTCCCCTCTGTGTGGACATTGTCCCTTTTGGTTCTTTTTTTTGTGTGTCTGGGGCATTTTATAACCACCTGCACCTCAAGTCTACGTCCTCTCCTTGCTTCCTCATTTCCCTCCAGCATTCTTATTCTTTCTTTTTTTTTCTTTCTCTTTCAGGGTGCCAACATTTTAAACTCAATTGGGACATGGGCAGAGCTAAGATGAGGGGCATTGTTTTGCTGGAATATGCTCAATTCTGCCATCAACCGGTTCTCTGGTCTATAAAGAACTAGAAGCGGTTGAAACTCTGCCTCTGCCAGCCAGAAGATGCCAGGGGTTCCATGTGCCCCTGTTTCCCCCTTGAATTCTCCAATTTGCTCGTTGCCATCACTGTAATTTTGGAACTGATTGGATGCAGTCTTTAAAAAAAAAAAAAAATGTCCAAAGCAAATGCATTCAAGTTGAATGTAAGGGCGTTGCAAGCCTGGCCTGTTCCTTTTTGGTTTGATTTTTTAATATTTTTTTTAATTTTTTTACCTTTCTGTTAATAATTTTCGTTCACTGAAGTTCATGCAAAATCTTTAAGATTTCTTAGCTTGTTTTTCTATGGCATCCTGTCCCGTTTCTGGCTCCCTTTTCTTCTTTGCAATGAATACAAGGCTACTGTTACTGTATTTTCTTACCCACTGTTCTTTCTTAGTTTGATTCCTTTCTTCACTACTAACGTTATTTGATTACTTTGTCCTCTTGTGCTTATTCCAATCTAGACCCATTATGTGTACAGTCATTTGACCCACTTTCATCTCAAGACATTTCTGCAACATTTCTGTTATGTGACTGGCTAGTTAGATGGCCGTTAGGAAACCCCGTATTTTTTGTGATTTTTTTTTAAAGCTTTTTTGTTGTTTGGATTGATTCTCAGTTTTTTTGTTTGTTTGTTTTGTTTTTTAAGTATTAATTAAGAGTTCAGAACTTCATCTGGCCTGTATCAACACATAGTTTTGGTTTTGTGGGTGGAGTTTAGCTTGTCCTCCCTCTCCCACTTCTCTTATTTTGTTTTTTCCTTCAGTAATTTTTTTCAGATAGAGACAGGCTTGCTTTGACTGCACAACTCTGTCCAAGCCCTCACCTATCTACTAGTTTAACAAAAATAACTTGCTGCAAAGCTTGTGGCATGGAACACTTTCTCTTGCTTGTGTGTTCTTTAACTATATGATAATGTTACTACTTGGCATGTACAATATTTTCCTTGATCATTTTTCTTCCTTTTGGTAACTGGTGTTCAGTGTGTTTGGATGAATTTGACACCTACTTTGTTTTTACAACATCTGTGCCTTAACAAGAGTTTTTCTGGCTGAAAGCATTAACTTATTATTGAGGTGAGGACTGGAGGGAGGAGTGTACAGGAAATTGTACGGACAGAGCACAGCGTTCTGAAATTATGCCACCAGCACACGTAGGTTCTTTTAGCAAGGCCCTTATGTAGGGAAACAGTTATGGAGATCTGATACAGTATTATTAAATGTGTGGAAATACAGAACTAGGATTAGCAGTTAGTTTCCTTCTGATACGTTCTTAAAAAAGCAAATTAGCTAGGTGGTGGTTTTTAAGTTTCTTTATTACAGGTTTTATAAAGTAATCTTATACAAATGTAAGTATTTAAGAGCTTTTCAAACAGTGGTTTAAATGGCCCCTGGGTTTTCATTAATATTTTCGACTTGCAAGAAAGTGATCATATGCTGTATGTGCATAAACTGAATTTTTACGTTGCTTCTGAAGTCATATGCTCCTGTGCAACTTCTTTGGTCTGCATGTTTCTTCTCTGCATACGATTCAGCTTTCATTTTCAGCAGGAGTTACTGCGTAACTGGTATTGAAGTGTTTGCAAAAGGTTGTTGTTTTTTTTTTAAGTAAACATGTAATTTGATTTTAAGTTGTTTGCCAGTACTGTACACATGTAGGTACTGTGAGTCTGTTCTTTCTGTCATTTTCTTCTCAAGCCAGAGATGTGGTCATTGGTGAAGATTGTTCTGAAATTCAGAGGGAGTAGCAAAAGTATGCAATCACAGTGTATCATACTGTACCAAGTTAGCTTATCAAGATTCAAGATGTCACTGTCATTGCTTCAGCAGCAGTGCAGACCTCTGTTCTTGATTCCAGTGACTGAGTTGCAGTTCTCAAAATAGTAAGCTTCACATGCAAGCCCTTTGTGTGTATGTTTGTAGTTGCTATGCTGGCCAACCACCTAAAGCTTTCCATTTGATGCTACATTGTTAACTTTTCACTGATGGTTTTGTGCCTATATTTATCTAACCATAACAGTATTTTATCAGTAACGTCAAACTTTCATCTGTCTTTTATAGAATAACAATAATTTGGATGCCTGTTGTGCAGTTCTGTCTCAGGAGAGCACAAAATATCTCTATGGTGAAGGAGACCTAAGTTTCTCGGATGATTCTGCGATTCCTGGACTACGAAATCACATGACATCTCTTAATTTGGATTTGCAGTCACAGAACGTGTATCACCATGGAAGAGATGGAAGAATGAATGGAAGTAGGACTCTAGCTCACAGCGTTAGCGATGGACACCTTCAAACCAAGCAGCCCAACAATGAACTATTTCAGCAGGAACCACAGACTGCACCTGCGCAGGTTCCACAAGGATTTAATGTCTTTGGAATGGGTAATACAGTTAGTGCTTCTAATCCGGGGCAACATCTTGGATTTCACCTAGGCAGCAAAGGAGTATCTAACTTGTCTCAACAAACACCCAGATTCAACCCAATCATGGTAACCTTAGCCCCAAATATTCAGCCTGGCCGCAATACCCCTACGTCTTTGCACATACATGGTGTACCTCCTCCTGTACTTAACAGTCCACAGGGAAATTCTATCTATATTAGGCCTTATATCACAGCTCCTAGTGGTACAGCTCGACAGACACAGCAGCAGGCAGGTTGGGCATCTCAGTTTAATCCTATGCATCCTCAGCAAGTCTACCAGCCTTCGCAGCCAAGTCCTTGGACTACTCTTCCTACATCCAATACCACGCCACATACCTCATCGCAACACTCAACGCAGCCAAATCAGCAAGGCCACCAGACTTCTCATGTCTATATGCCTATCAGTTCTCCTACTACTCCACAAGCACCTATGATTCATTCATCTGGTAGCTCACAATCCTCTGCTCATAGCCAATACAACATTCAGAATATATCCACAGGACCTCGCAAAAACCAAATTGAAATCAAACTTGAACCACCACAGAGAAATAGTTCTTCTAAGTTGCGTTCAACTGGCCCTCGCACCTCCACTACTCCCTCTTCCCTCAACAGCCAGACATTAAGTAGAAGTCAGCCCACTGTTTACATATCGGCCAGTCCTCCAAATACTGATGAAGTGATCACACGTGGTCAGCCTAAGGTCTACATTTCAGCAAATGCCACCACAGGAGATGATCAACTTGTGCGGAACCAGCCCACGCTTTTCATATCGACAAATCCTGGAGTATCTGCCACTTCTAGGAATATGTCTGGTCAAGTAAGCATGGGTCCTGCATTTATTCATCACCATCCACCCAAGAGTCGAGCAGTGGGCAACAGCACCACTGCAACCTCTCCTCGAGTGGTTGTTACGCAGCCTAACACAAAATATACTTTTAAAATTACGGTTTCTCCAAATAAGCCCCCTGCAGTTTCCCCAGGGGTAGTCTCCCCAACCTTTGAACCTACAAACCTTCTAAACCTTCCTGATCACTATGTTGAACCAGAGGGTATCCAGCATCTTACTGACCCTGTTTTAGCACATGTGGATAGGATCAGTGATGCACGAAAATTGAGTATGGGATCTGATGATGCTGCCTACACGCAAGGTAATATTCTTAATATAAGTAGTAAAGATTTCAACCAGATTGTCAATTCAGTATGTAATCTACAGAGCGTGAAACAGTTGATAAACTTTGTGATATTAATGTTATCTTCAACTCTAGCATTCTTGAGTATTTCCTAAATAAACAAAAAAGGTTTATAAGCAAGTCATAGATTTCTTTTTATGGCAGAGACATGTCACTGAATATTTGAAGATAATTTTCATTTGTCTTAAGAAGATATGTTATCTGTTTAATGAAGTGGAGTTGCAGTGTCTTCACTTCTATGTTGTTCCGAAGGAAACATCTAAGCTCGTTTTATTTATCCTAATGATTTAAAGTTAAAAGTCTACTGGCAGACATTTGGATCAGTTGAGATACCGTTTCCATTTGATACAATTTTCATTTTTTTCTTTTTGTCAATGTTATTTAAGAAGCAAGAAAAGCAGTCTTCTAAAGCAGTTAGCGGGACAAAGTGTTTGCCTCTGTTTCCTAATGGGTGCTTGGCAATAAAATGCTGAAAGTCTTTATACTTCTCTTATGTTGTTAAAATGTGAAAAAGAGTACCATACCCAAAGATTGTTATTTTAAAGGATCGATAGTGTAATAGAAGGATAAAACTTAAATGTGATACAGTAAGCCAGTTTAAAACTTTTTTTTTTTTTTTTTTCCATTTTCATATTTTTTCACACTTTTATTACCATCCTGATGGTTTATTAACCCTGTTGTGGGCTTTTCTATGAAGTTGTTGAATAGATGTTAGGATCTTTATGCAGTGTTCAGGGTAGATGGTCAAAATAATTTCTCTTTTCAGTTTATTGGTACATTTCAGAGTTAGCAACAACTCAGCGTTGAAAAGCTGGTTTGTTCTTTGAGCACTCTAAATATTCTTCAGAGTATACTTCTTGTGTAAGTACGTTGATTAGGACACTGGAAGGGTGGTGCACATCTGGGGTACACTAGTAATAATTTTAATTTGAAAGTGATTATAGCTTATGCACGTCTTCTGGATGCAGTTGTATTGTTGGTAAGAGCCTGACTTCTGCACAGTCTCTATAGGCTAGTAGATATCAATATCCAATTTATCAAGTTGAAGCAGACTTGCAAAGCCCAGAATTCAGAAGTTTTGAATGGCACATAGCTTTTGTGGGGCCCAGCTGTTCTTGAGGCCAAGACAGATACAGTTTTTAGATCAGATGCATGATGTGGGCTGGTTTAGCTTTTGTCTCCGTGCTGGATTTGGAGAAATACCTTCATTTTGTGTAGTTCATTCAGTAGTTCATATAAAGTGCACTCCTGTTTCCCAAATTCTCTGCATTCAGGAATGTTTGGGATTTCTGGCATTATCTTGCTCTATTTCTCCTGCAGTATTTTTTTTTTTTCTGTTAACGATTTAATCTTTTGAAAGTTGAGAAGTGTGTGACTTGACTTATTGCTATGACCTTGATTTCCAGAAGACCTGCTTAGTACTGCTAGACCTAGATCGGTTACTCAGAGGTGCTCAGGTGTTTTTTTTCTTATTGTAATGGTGTGGTGGTATTGCGGTTTTGTTTTGTTTTTTAAGCATTCTAAATGTGATCTGAATTACTTCATGCTTTCCATTGTGAGAGGCATGTTCTAAGCTGCATCTAGTTTAGCAAGTGTGCAGACACCTAGGTGCTTGTCTCACTTTAATTTTAGCCAAAACAGATGAGTCGTTTCTCTGGCTATGATTAGAGAAAAAATGCATTTTCATCAGCTTTTCCATTTCTGCCCAGAATGCTCCATATCTTGGCAGGGAAAACTAAACCTGGCTAAGGATAGGAGGAATGTGGAAAGTAGAGCTGGTTTGGTGTCAAAGGAGAGCTCTTTCACTTTGTTCCAGTGAAATGGATTCATAAGCACAGGAGAACATAAGATGTTGGACCTGTCTGCAAGTAATGCCTGCCACTGTACTTTCTTTGATAAAAAGCAGAGGGATTTGATGATGACAGGATTATTCATCGTTTTTATTTCCTCTTAGACGGAAATAAGTCCTTGACTAGGATGGTAAAATATCAGAATTTCAGGTTGAGGATGAATTTCAGGGAGGATGAAACTGTTATCCTCAAGAAGGGAAGCACAGTCTGGGACAAGGATTTCAGGTGGGCAGTAGTAGCATAGGACATAAAGAGCTCAAGTCTAACCAGTATAGAGCAGAATGACCTCTGGCTGTGAGAGAATTCTCTGCTCATTGAGAACCGAGGGCAGATATTGGGAGTCCAGAGTACTGTTGTGGCAGCAGTTGGCCGTGCAGCTCTCTGATAAAGCACAGAGCTTGTCTGCCTGGTAGTTCATCTGTAAGCAGCAGTTAATTCCTTGGAATAAAGTGTCGGGTTCACATTCTGTAAATCTGAAAAATCTAAACCCCGTTGATGACCCACAGGAAGGTCGATTTTCCATGATTAAGTTTCTTTCCAGGTTTTTGTTGAGGGAGGACTTTAAAAATGCATACAAGAGAAGTATCATTATGTGTTCATACAGAGTTACAAAGTCATGAATCCAAACATCCAGAAATGAAAACATTTCAGAGCAAAGGTTATCTGCAGAGCTTTCATTCAATTACAGTGTGTGTAGGCATTCCAGTCTTCTTGATTCCATTTCTGTTTTTTTGCTGTGGTTTCTCTGCTGTTCTCTCCAGTAAGTCTCTGTGGGTAGTAGAAGTTTACTGCAGATTTTTGTTTAGCTTGCTGCCAGAACTAAAGGTTGTGCAATGCGAAAAGGAGTAGGGTAGTAGTTAGATCAAACTGATGTAGTAAAGACATTCACTGTTAGCCTGGAATACTAAGTTATATATCTCTGCAGCTGGCTTGGTGATGTCAAGAAAGTCACAGTCGGCAGGCATTTCAGAAGCAGTTGCTAATTGTATGTTCCTTGTTTTTTGGAATTCCAGTTTGAAATCCTGTGGACTTACTCATGGAAATGCTGACGGCATCCATCCACAAGTGAAGTCAATAATATTAATAATGCTAGAAAAAATCTTACTAGGAGCATGCTGAAAAGCCAAGCAAAGATAAATTTTTATGCTCATCACTTACTGTTCTCTATACGGGAGTATCAATTCCCATTAATGAAGATATTCCAATGCACAGTATAATTTTACTAATATACTTAACTGAGGTTTCAGTATATTATGTAAAGTGCCCTATGGATGAAAAGGTGAAATTTGGTTAGACGCTAAAAATTTGCTACTTAGAAGTATTTTTGTATTACGTGCAGTCACTGTGCACATAGTCTTATGTTGAATAATGAGGCTAAACATTTATTAGTAATTCCTTATTCTCTGCAGAGCATCCAGCCTGTATAATGGGCAGGCAGCTGTGCTATGAAGAAAATACATTAATCTTGGAATAAAATTTTCAGTTTAGTGTTTTCCTGCTAGTGAGTTTGCTTTAAGTCCATTTTAACTAAGTCCCTTAGTTCACTACTGCTTGGCTTTTGACTGACATTTCTGTAATTTTTATCTTCCAACTTTGAGAGGGGCTGGTATGCTGCATAGTGAACAGACTTACCTGTAGCAGGTATAGATCATTATGTGGATGTACATTTAATTATCATTTATTTGACACCGTGATTTAATGTAAATATACTGATTGCAAAACTAGTTAGTAACTTGACGTTTTGCACAGTTCTCCTTTTTTGTTTCTCAAAGTTTTTAAAGGTTTCAAAAGAAAGAGAAGCTGCAGGAAAGAAACTTAAAGTCTTAACCAGGCCTCACAGATGTTCAGAAATAAAAGATTTGAGTGATACATCTATGCCCCAGCTCCAAGAGGCCTCCAGTTAGTTGCATGATGTGAGATAGGAAAATAGCCTTATATTTGGTTCTGTGTATCAGGCATATACACAAAGTGGAGCACAAACAAAAAGTGAAAAGAGTGTTGGAAGGGGGAAACAAACAAATCAGAACTGTTGACTTTGCATAGTAAATGATGGAATTTCCTAGAGTTTAAAATGTGGATTTTGAAAATATGCACAAACAGCATTCTTAAAAATGTCACTGTTCTATTGATGCAGAGTAACTGCATTACCAGAACTCCACTTTCCTCCAAATTTGACCAAGAAATCCTGAGTCTGAAAATTCATAGATCTGTAGTGTAGGGTGAAATCACTGCGTTCCTGGATTAGCTTTTATGTTAGAAACACATAAACGGTGTTTGTTTAAAATTCACATTCACAAGTTGCATTCGGTACCTGTTAGAATGGGTCTCTGGTATAGCGGCAGTGACCTTCTGTCCTGCACAGTTTCTTGCTTCCTGTAATTACAGTGGTTTGCAGCTGTTTCGTGGTTAAGTGCCACTGTTTCCTTTGACATTGAAGTGCACATCTGCCAGAGAACTGAAGTGAGCTGCTCTTTCCAGTCAGCTGAGCATAGAATGCAGAAACTGAAAAAAGCTGAAGGTGCACAGTATCCTGTTTCCACCCGATGAAAAAACTGGTCATCAGAACTGTTCAAATTGTGGTACGCTAACAGTGAGACAAGGAGGAAGTTTTTATATTTCTCATAATAGGGTGGTTACAATAAGTAGCTTAGTTTTAAGGATGTCTGAATATAAAGTGCAAGCCTGAGCCTTTCTGGCTTGTATTGCAATTAGCCTTTAGAGAGTAAACTGTGATGTGCCAGTGCTGCCCACACAGGTAGAATTTTGTTCCTGCCAGTAACACAAGATTATCAAGTGTAGGCCATTAAACGTCTCCACTAGAGCTATTACCTGAATTGTGTGAGGGCTGCTCTAAAAGTAATGGCTCCTATTTTATTATGTTGGCCCATAACACCGGAGGTGGATGTTGGTGGTATGGCAGTAGAGATTGAACCTTCCCACCAATATTCCATTGCATTTTGTTGCCGTGTGACAGATGGCATCAGAGGGGCAGTCTGACAAGTTGGCATCTGACATAGAAGTATGTATAAATGAAGGATGTCTCATTGAATCCCTCCAAACAGGAAAAATGGCACCCATTGACATTCATCATGCTTGCTCAGCATTTCTGGAGACCAAACTGAATGTGAGCACAGTGAGGTTTCAACACTGGTGACAGTGGCAGTGGGTCACCTCCACTGGTGTGCATATTGTTACAAGCGTGGCATGCAGGCTCTTGCTCATGGCTGGTGAAAATGCATAGCTAATGGGGGTGACTGTGTTGAAAGAGAGTGTTCTGTGGCTGAGAACTTGCTCTATTAAACAGTGTTACTGATAGGAAGCTTTAGGCTGGAAAGACCCTACATAGTTTTGTCGGAGGTGCACTTTATAGTTTTCTCTTAACATTTTCAGTTGCTCTGATCAACACTAGGGGGGGCTGATTACTTACCTGCTGCTCTTTATTAGTAAGTACTGAGGAGGTGGGTGGATTTTGTCACCTCATTATTTTTCTACAGCTGCCAAGTTAATATTTATTCAAAATTGCTACATTCTATATAAAATCCACCACTTGAACCAATGTCTTGTCAGTTCCTTATCCAAGTTATTTTTAATAGAAAATGTTTAGCACTGCAGTGTCAAATAATTATTTTTCTTTAATAGTAATATAAATTTTATAACGAGTGTGTTTAAAATCTTTTGGGACTTAAAATAGTAAAATAGTGGCAAAGATGCTAGGAGAGCAAATGAAAATGCTGTGGGGCATCCATCAGTCCTTTCTGCCCCTTGCCATTCCATAATGACAGCTGAATTTCTAAACCAAAGATGTTGGAGAATATTGAAATGAGTTGTTTGCTTTCCCTCTACAAGAGGGAAAAAAGCCCTTCAAAGAGTTGCTCTTATTCGTGGTCATACTCATGAGTGTGTCTGTGTCCTGGAGGCACTCTGATAATGCTCTTTCTCACCTTCCACATCCAGCATTATTGCTGCTAACTGACGGCCTGCATCTGTAGTTGGACACATCTGAGGAGTTCCACATCTGCTTGGTAGCTCGCAGCTGTGTTACTGTAGGTCACATACCAGTAACTTGGCCTTCAAGGAGTTGATTCAACAGTAATACCAAGGCAGTGAAATTAGAAGAGTCTTGTCTAAAAGTGGAAAAATAAGCCTGGAAGGAAGAAGGCTTTGTGATTTCCTTGCAAGAATAGGGGCAAAGTAGTCTTCGATTCCCTTTCTTTATCACTGCAGCTGTTTTTCTAGCTCCTGGAGATCATAAATAGAAAAAAAGTTCTTCAGTTATTCATAAAATGCTGTTCAACTGGGGAGGCTGTCCTTTGAGACTACTTAACTGATGATTCCCTGACGATTCAACAAAAATCTACGTCTTGGAGTTTTGGTTTCTGCACTTTTATGCTCCAGAAGAGCATAGCTGCACCTTCTGTTGTAGCGTGGATAGTGGCTACCACAAATAAATGGATGTCTTTATATAAACAATTCTAAATTGAACAAAATCAAAAGGTAGAAACCTTTACAGTTCTGTCATTTCATTATCTTTTAAACATGTAACTCAAAAACCTGGACTGAGTCTGGGTGCAGCCTTGTGGTTCTTTAACTGTACAAAAATAGTTTGGCACAGTTCCTCCTTCTGAGGAAAGGCCAAGCATGATGTGTGAATGAAATGACAGGAGTTGCAGTGAAGGACAGTTCTACCTGCTGAAAATGAGAAAAGTTTCATCTTTTTTATATGCTTTTTTTTTTTTTTTTTTTTTCTTTTTTTCCCCAGTGATGCTACTGTGCAGGAAACGTAGCCAACCAAATTAGGAGTGCAGATTCATTAAATTTTGCATTTCAGCCAGTCTTGTTTAAACAGGTTGTTTCTGAGGAAGATTTCTGTCTTTTTTAGTACTTTGTTATTGCTGTTTCTCATTCATTTCTAAAGTGCTATAGAAGATACCTATATTTAATAATTTAATTGATGAATGACTATGCAGCAGTTGAAATGATTGGGTTTATTTAATAAAATCCTTCTTTCACCTGTGCTGAAAGTGCACTGTTCCTTTGAGCAGCGTTGTCTGCTCATGTGGTGATACTTTGCAGTATATCTATCTTTAATGAAATAAACTCTTTAAATTGTATGTATTCAATTGCTTGTTCTACTTATGTTCTTTGCGTTTAAAAAGATCTGGTTTAAACGCTAACTTGATTGTCTCTAAATCAAGTCTTCGTATGCCATTTAATTTATGAATAGTAAGCAGTAAGAGAAATTAGAAGCTGAGCTAATGGTTGGGAGATGAAATAACTCACAGTCCAGCCTCCGTGATAAATATAGCTGATGTTTACCAGCAGTATCGCTTGTAGTACTTTCTGTTTTGGTTTCACTTGATGTCTCCTGCTATGAAAAGAATACTGGATTGTGTTCCAATCCAAATAGCAACAAAATGAAAAATTTCATTTCTTACCTACCATAGTGCTCTGTCATGCAGCTATCTCTGAAGTCTACATCATGCCATCTCTTTCACGTGAGCAGGCAAAACACAATGCAAGGAAATGTTTATTAACTTCTGAAAGCTCTTCTCATAGTTTTGCTGGATTATTAAAAAAAGACTTTTGCAGATAACAGCTAGATTTTGCATGATCTTCTGTTACGTTATGTGACTTTCTCACTGTATTTACTTGTTGTCTGTGATTGATTTATGCTGTTTTGCAAAATGCAATGTGTTTTTTCTTCTGGCAGAGGCTTTCTTGTGAGGAGAATGGAAAAAGAATCTGTAGAAAGTTTGTCTATATTTTCCCAAAGGAATACTAGCTTTCATCTTTATCTGATGTTGTCACAAGAAGGGATAATAAAGTAGATAAAATGGGACTTTATGTATTGCAGCTTTACTGATACATCAGAAGGCCAGGATGGAGCGACTTCAACGAGAACTTGAGATTCAAAAGAAAAAGTTGGATAAACTAAAATCAGAGGTCAATGAAATGGAGAATAATCTGACACGAAGGCGGCTGAAAAGATCGAATTCTGTTTCCCAAATTCCATCAGTAAGTTGAAACGGCTGTAGGCTATGAGCCTAAACCACAAGCATGGGCTGTTGCAGCAAATTAAAGGAATAGCTGCTCGTATGTTGACAATATATTAGCAGTAGGTAGCATACCTAGAATTAAACAGGTGAACAGTGTAGTGCAGAGTCTAAATGTATTATTTAGCCATCAACCTTTCAGTTCACCAGTTGCTGCTGCTTTCAGAGTCACAAAAGATTTGCACCTGGTGGTCCTTCCTGATGTTTTTAAAGGAATGGTCACCTAAAGGCTTAGATTACTTAATGCTCATATGGCTGTCCACAGAGTATTGTTTTCGTGCATATACTAATCTCAAAAGAAAACTGATAAAGCACCGGTTTTCAGTCCAGAAGATGGCCATTGATCTGGTGGACCATTGGCTGTGTTCTAACCACAATCTGGAGTTTGTTCAGTCAGCTCTGAAGTCTGATGAGAGGAGAGTTCAGTGGGTCTGAAAGCTTTGTCAAAGCTTATGCTTGGACAAATGAAACAATAAGGGAAAATTCTTTTATCTTCACTTCTGAAATGACTACCTATGTGTGAATGATAACTGATAATAAAATGGGGGCACTTAGTCTAACAAGCAGATTTATTTTTTCAGCTGGAAGAAATGCAACAGTTAAGAAGTTGTAACAGACAGCTGCAGATAGACATAGATTGCCTAACCAAAGAGATTGATCTTTTTCAAGCAAGAGGTACAGTATGTTCTTAGTACGTCAACAAGTGTCATTGTTAATTTTACTTTCTCCTTTCGCTGTCTGCATGTATCAGAAGTGGCTGTGTTAAAAATACATGCACTGTGTCATCAGTGTATGCGCTGTTTGCAAAATCATTTTAATTTAAGTGGAACTATGAAAGTAACTGTGTTCTAAGCCTTTTGTTCTGTCAGCTATACGATTTTCCTAATCCTGTGGTTGTTCCTATCTCTTAATTCTCTCCAAAGAGAGAATTGTGATGCCATTTGTTTAAAAAATACTGGGGAAAAAAAGCTCTTTGATCACTTGAATATCAAAGACGAGGGGAAAAGTTTTCTAAATGGTGTAGTCATACCTACATGTCCTTTCTTGTCTTGCATTTCTGTCTTGTATTCAGCATTAACAAACAAAATACCTTTGTAACACTGTGCTCTCCTCCTTCAACTTTCTGTCTACAGAGACACAGCCTTTGGTCGTGAAGGAGAAACTGAGACAACTGAGACAGTTAATTGCTGCCAGCACAATGTCTCCGTCTCTCCTTGCTCCCCGTTCTTGTCAGTGTGTAGAGCACTACTGTGCTTTACCTGTAGACCCTTCACAGAGCTAATACTGCACTCTAACCCAGGGGGGGAAAGGAAAGAAATTGGGATTACTGGAAACATCTGCAGCTGGTGCGAGGGAGAGACGGGAAAGGAGGAATGAGGCAGTGAGAGAGAAGGGACTGGTGCTTTCTGCTTTCAGCACTGGCAGGCTGTTGGATCAGCTCAGTCGTGAGCCGTGCGAGTTCTCCTTTAGACAGAGTACCTGCACATAAGGAGAAAGTAAAAAGCTGTCCAGGACATAATGCGTAGGTCATACATATCTTCAGTGCAGTTAGAATTTATGAAAATTAGGTAAAATTTACAAATAAAATGCAGTTAAATAATTATAAGTTAATAGTTATAAAATCTTATAAGAATGGGGGAAAGTGATAGTTTAAAGAGATTGGGCAGTTAGCTAAAAACCAGGCTGTGCAAGTGTGGACTCCTGAATTTTGTTTCTGACATTCTTATATTGCTTATTTTATTAAGTTTGTGTATTCTTGATGCTACAGATATCTCATGCAGGTCCACACTGACACCTGGATATGAAAGATAAGCTCAATCATAACTACTGGAAAAAAAACCAAAAAATTTGCTTTTGTACCCAAGTGTGTTTTAAAAATAGTTGCACATTATTTTCTTCTTCTTTTTTATTATTTTTAGGACCACATTTTAATCCCAGTGCTATTCATAATTTTTATGATAATATTGGATTTCTTGGTCCGGTGCCACCAAAACCCAAAGGTATTGTATTACTAAAATTTGTTTTTTTCTGCTAATGTCTGGTTTGCATCTAGTACTAAGGTCTTTCCCATGATTGTAGATGAAATATTGACTGTAAAACAGATGATTTCTTCAAAAGTATGCAGTTTTTGCTATTCGTATTCAGGAAAAAGAAGTGTATTAAATGAGATGTGCTTAAAGATGGCTAATAGTTGCAAGATAGTTGAATGGAAACATCCATCTTTTTAGAAATGAACGTAAGATACAGGAGTGAAACTCAGATTTCTTTGTCATTGTCCTTGGTGAGGAATGGTTTTGGTCACTGTCCTTGGTGAAGTTACTTATTACAGTAACTCAGTTACTTAGACTGGAGGATTTCCTTGCGCTTGCACAATTTACGTAATGGTCTCAAGTAGCTGAAGAAAAGAGGGATGTTACTAATAGTGCAGTCAATGTTCTGGAACTTATTCATCTTGGACATTTTGCTTCCCCTTGAATTTTTGCATGTGATTTTTTTTTTGCCCTAGTGGGACATCACATAAAACAGAATTAGCTCTCGTGTGTTACATAAAGCAAAGAATGAAATTTGTAACAGCATCATAGTGTGACCTAAAAAGACCACCAGATGGAATAATTAATCCATTACTGTTTCTGTGCAGTTGCTCTGTGCAGGTGAAGTTTTCTGTATATTGTGTGTGTCTGAATGGTCATAGCGTGCAGTAACTTTCACCACAGAATCTCTTCTGAAGAGAATTCTCTTTCAGAATGTCCTACTTAAGTTCATTTTTCTTTTATCCTTTAAATTCTGTGCAGCTCTTCCAGACTGCTACTGCTCTTCATGTTTTATACGTTTGTTTTTAGTGCTCCATTATCTAGGCTGCTGATGAAAACTGGAGCAAAAATAAATCCACGCACGGTCCTTTAAGATGTGCTGTTTTTATAGTTGGAGCATGAAGAATGTCAGAAAGTACAGAAAGTATCAGTTTTGTCAACTGTTTTGTGTAGTTCCCTCTACAGTGAATAAATCTAAAAGCTGTTGCTTTTTTCCCACCCACCAACCTACTGTAGACGGAAATGAAAATTAGTTTTCCATTAGTAGTTGTTAACATTTGTATTGGAATTCAAAAATACAATCAAAGCTGGGCTTTGATTTTTCTTTTGTGTATCTGACTGCCTTTCTGGTTTGGGGAGAGTTGCTGATATTCATTCTGGAGACAAAATATTAAATACATGGAAAGGCTACAGAGTTCTTAGTTCACATCATTGTTCATAGACTTCAGACTTCATCTTTTGCATGGTTCACTGTGCTGATATTTGTTCCCTATGATTCTAAATTTTATCTCATGCAGTAGCTTTGAGCCCAAGGGGGGCTGCTCAAAGTTTTGTGTAGCTTGCTTTGTACCATTTGACTGACTTACAGTCAAGATGTAGTCAAGAGGGTGATTAAAAGCGATTTCTGTTGCTAGTAATAACTGCAGCTTTTGGAGGAACAAGATGGTTCTCAGTTATTGAAATCGTCGTCTCAAAATTCTTTCCGTGCTGTTCTTAGTAACTGTTTGTCTTATCTCTCCCATATCACAGATCAGAGGTCCATTGTGAAAACACCAAAGACTGTTCCAGACGCAGATGAAGATGAGGGAGCTCAGTGGAGTTGTACTGCCTGTACTTTTTTAAATCATCCAGCCTTAAATCGCTGTGAACAGTGTGAAATGCCCAGGCATTTCTGAGCCAACAGGCCCGTATCTTCTGTAAAACCACAGCAAACGTACAAGGAACTATCCAGTCATTGGGGGCAGAAAAAGCATTTATGTGTAGGATTTTGTAAAATTGAAGGCGTGGTGAGATGGTGTTTTGTAATGTTAAATGTCAGCCCACAGAGCTAGTAATGCCTCAGTGTTGTGTCACAGGCAGTTGAAATTCATCGGCTGGAAGGTAATCTGCTGAAAGACTCAGTTGCCAGCTGCCTAAACCATGTACAGTATTACCATATCCCAGTAGCACGCACCGTGTTCAGTGCTTGGGTGTTGCCCATCCTCTTCTCTGCCCCGAAGTCACTACTGAATTTTGACAGGGGAAAGGAATAGAGTGCTCGCATTTTTGTTTTCAGAGCTTTCAGTGAAACACTACATGCACAGAGGAAATTTAAAAGGAACAAGGTTTAACTGTTTAAACTGTTTGCTGCCACATAGTGCCTTTGATAAAGGGAGGAACTTCACAAACCAGTGGTACTCTTTGCCTTGTCTTCCCTGAAAACATCTCTGTGAAGCCAGAAATCAGTACGATCACAGCTAAAGACGAAAAGGAAAAACTGCATGCGTTGTCTGTACAATACACACAGTGAAATACCCCAAAGCTTTTCCTACTGTACATAGCTCTAGAGCCTGCTTTAAGTGATTTCTTTTCTTCACCTTTATTATTTTCTTGTACTTCTGTATGTATAGTGTAATAGTCTTTTTGTTAACTTTCTTTTTTTTTTCCCTTTAAGTGATTAAGCACGATCATGTCCCTTTTTTTTAAGCTTTTATCTGAGAGAAACAATGCCTTAAAATAAGAGCATTAATAAGAAACTATGCACAAAATAGCTTTCCTCTGCTCATTCTGTACATTGCTCTTGTAAATGCTGATGATCTGTGAAGACCTGCAGATGCAGCGTGGTAAAAGTGCAGGAAAAGTTGGAAGAGTTATGCATATAGTTCACTCTGTACACTGAGTTTTACGGTGGGTGACACAAGGTAGCATTTTGTCTGGCGTGAGGAAATAAACTAAGAAACTTTCAACCCACCAACAGATCAGCTTCCGATTTAAGCTTGCTTCATCTGCTGGGTATCTTGCAGACTCCTGAAGAGAGATTCATTGGGGAAGTACACACAGTGCCAAATCAACAGCAGCAGCATCATACAGCTTTGTTCAAGAACTTTAAATGCTTTCCTGTTTTGGCAGCCAGTTTCTAAACATGACTTGTGGTGAAGTCTCATATTTATAGAAAACAAGGATAGCAATATTTAGGACAACTGAAATAAAGGCTGGAAAAAAGAAATCAAACAGACTTGAACACTGAAGCAACCTCAAGCATCTCTTTTTTTGATGATCTATTTTTTTAAGGAAAATATTCACGTGATCGGGAATGTACGTAACAGATGGAGAAAATGGAATTACAGTATGTATGAAAGACAGCACACGATTATGTAGCAGCACTTAAAGTGAGGCTGGAGGGAGTGCTAACTATGTAGCAAGAGACAAAGTAGACTGTCACCCACTGTAAACATTTGCCAGTGGACATTTTCATTAGGAATTTTACAAGTGATCTATGTGAATACACAAAGGCCTTTGTTTTGAAGGCTTTGCATTTTTTTATGTGGGAAGAAAATGCCAATCCCAGGTAATTAGGCAGTAGACCCAAAGCACTTGCATTCAATGCATTTTGTCTATAAAATGAGGCCTTGTTTTTCAGCTTCATCTGCAGTTCTATGTGAAGATTGACAAATCAGTTTTTACCTGTTTATTAATAAAACCTAATTTGGATATCTTGAGTTGATGGTTTTGTGATTTAGCTGGGTAAACTGTCTTTGTAACAGATAAGTTATTTATAAAAATTAAAAAAAAAAAATTATATTCTAATGTTTGTTTTTGTGTTTACTTATTCCATGCTGTGGAACAAGAGAATGCTCAGCAGAGCAGTAAGTATTAACAGTATTAAAAATCAGATGATTTCTTACGACCACAGGTTTCGTGTGAACTTCTGGCTTGTACCTTGCCTCCATTCATTGCAATGGGAGGAGAGGACATGGCAGATGTACTCAGTATGCTTCAAGGGTATATGACTTCTAAAAATAGTTTTCTAATTCAAAGTGAGCAACCGCACTGTCCAAGGTAATGTATGAAATACTTCTGTGCACTATTAATGTAAATATAGTTTAAAGTCTAAGCTTTATTTTGTTGCAGTGTACATTGTAATAGACATGGAATGTTCCTGGACACGTCTCTTTCACTTGCTCCATTTAGAGGAAGACTTTGTATGGTACTTGTCCTTTCCTGAGACACAGAATTTTACCTCATGGTTGTTGTGTTCCTTCTGTATTTCATGCCACGTATACTATTGGACCCTGCTTCAAATTGATGTCAATATATCAACATAGCACTGTTGTGTTATAAAAGGGTGGGATTTTAAGACTAAATTTTTTGAAGGTGAAGCAGAACTAGATTTCACAGCTGAATTTTCTCCTTTTCTTCTTGGAAGATAAATATAAAACACTGAATGCAGTAAGGTTAAATTCATCTCCTGAGTGTCGGTAGTTTGTCTTGGATACTGACTGGTGCTTTTACATTTCTGTAATTTCTCTGTCAGGGATCTGTGTAATTGTTAAATACAAATAGAGGATGCCCTTTCATAGCAGA
Source organism: Tympanuchus pallidicinctus (assembly GCF_026119805.1). Taxonomy (NCBI): domain Eukaryota; kingdom Metazoa; phylum Chordata; class Aves; order Galliformes; family Phasianidae; genus Tympanuchus; species Tympanuchus pallidicinctus. Next base: position 62,032,359 of record NW_026294618.1, on the reverse strand, counting down.
AAGGGAGAAATATGCTTCTTGACTTTCAGAGATACTCGTATTTATTTTTCATGACTGAAATGCTCATCGTTGGGGACAAACTTCAATGTTGGAATAACTTCAGTAATGCTGGCAGTGAAACTAAGATGAGCTGGGCTGCTCTCGTGTCTGTTCTGTAGAAGGGATTTCAGTTCGTGCTGTTACAGCTTTCTAGGTAAGTCAGAAGATTCCGCAGTCACCAGTGAGTCCTGTTGCTTAGGAGTATGGTTCTGTTTCGGATTAATATTTGGTAATTTCTGTCCCACCTAGAGATTATAAAACTGTGATCAGTATTGCCACCGGTCTGTTTTATCTGTATGAGTTTAGAAACCAGTTCTGTGACCTTGAATTGTACATGTTCACTGTAAATTGTAGGTGCCCAGAGAGAACTCATTTCCATGTTAAGGAAAGCATCCTTTTAAGTGTTGCATTTCTTGAATCGTATTCCTCTACCTTGGTTGTATGTTGGAGCCCAGACACAAATTAAAGGAAGAGTTGATTGTAGATACTGAAGGAGGGTGTGTGTGTGTGTGTGTGTGTGTGTGTGTGTGTGTGTGTGTGTGTGTGTCTGTGTGTCTGTGTGTCTGTGTGTCTATGCTTTTCAATACAAATAATTCGGTATTCCAAAACCAGAGTATTGCTAAAATTATAGAAGAAATCTTGCTGTAATGAACTGGATTCTTAGTAATTTTTGTGGAGTCATGGCAACTCTTACTAATATTTGGTTCTAGCTTCAGATAGCAAGGAAATTGTTTGACTTATTTTATCTTTTGTTTGGTTTTTGTTTGAAATTCTTTTCCTTGTAACTTGAATGGAAAGCACAAGTGTTAAAGTTCTGATTCATTTTTAGAATATAATTGTTGCAGTCCTTTTTCCAACCCTGACTATACTTGAGTATCTTTAAGTGCTAGTTTTGAAGAACAGTCTTTTTGATTCTTATGTAGTCCAGTATATCTCTTGAGGTCCATGTTTGTACAGGCTACAAAGAATGAGAGAACTGGAGTTGTTAGTATGAAATACTTGAGGACTGCAGACTCCATGATGAGCTTAGGTGGTACAGAAACCCTTGATGCTGAACATGGAGAATGATGTGATTATTTTTTTATTTTTTATTTTTGATGTAATTCTCAGTGTTTTTTATTTGGCTTTCTGTGACAAGCAATTCTGCACCAGTGGTGTGCTTTCTCCAGTAGCAGTTACTCAGATACTACCATCTTGAAGGAAGGAAGGGCGCTAAGAAATACTTCTGTGTATGTAAACATCAATGTAAACGTAGTTTAAAGCTTTATTTTCTTGCAGTGTATGTTGTAATAGACATGGCAGGCTCTTTTCAGCAGTGCACAGTGCTAATGCAAGAGACAGTGGGCACAAACTGGAATACAGGAAGTTCCAGCCAAACACCAGGCAGCATTTCTGCACCATGCAGGTGACGGAGCACTGGACATGCTGCCCACAGAGGCTGTGGGGTCTCCTCCTTGGTGATCTCCAAACCCTGCCTGGACACGGCCCTGGGCACCCTGCTCTGGGTGTCCCTGCTTGAGCAGGGGTTGGCCCAGATGGATCCTGAGGTCCTTCCCCACCTCAGCCAATCTGTAGTTCTGTTCATAGTGCATGTCATGTGCAAGCTTATTTGGAATAATAAATCACTGTCATATTGAATGCGAGTGCAATTTTAGGAGAAAAATAGCGTATCACTTTGTGTTTGCTTATTGTACGCAAATGAGCCATTTGGGGTGATTGTATAAACCTCATTCTACATTTGTTTAATGGATGTGCACTGTTATGGTTTTAAATTGTCGTGCTGTTTTTCCACACAGTTTACAGGAACGCAGTGCCAATGCAGTTTCGATGTAGTTAACTTGGTAACAAATTGAAGCATTTTAATGTGTTGGGTTTTTTTCTTATTGAGTATTCAGTAAGCACATCCAGCTTGTGCCTGATACGCTTTGCCTTATTTCAGGTTCCTTTTATTGTTCAGATCCAGGGTTGAGAAAAGATGTGGCAGTGTGGAAGAGTTGTAGTAATGAATGCTTTTGTTCTTAATATGCAAAAACAAGTGGTGGTTGCACCCCACTAATTCACACATTTAGATATGGTGAGCATAAATCCACAAACTCGGAGTTGGAAAGGAGGTAAATAACAGGACCTTAATATGTGTGACTGTGAAGACTTTCTGTGTTCTTGGTCCAAAGTGCTGTCCTTAGAAATCCATTGGTATTAGTAAGTGGTTTTATCACATATTGGAGCCAGTCATGAGAGGGAATTCGTTGTTTCCGTGTGGTTCATTGAATTGATCAGTGTGTTACAGTCTTCAGCAGCATGACCAGATATGTTTCTGATAGAAACATAAAATATTTCTGTTTCTTTGCAGACTCATACAATGCAGTATTAAATAAGATAAGCAGAATAGTGGTAGGGTTAGGAAAAGTAGCATCAGAATACTGTGCGTTTTTGTGATTTTTACTTGAGAAGCAATGGGAAGCCTGGTCTGGTTGGGAAGCACCCAAAACCTTTTTAACACAGAGCTCCTTTCCTCTTACCTAACAGATGTGCAGATGTCACTGTTACCTGTGTACAAGGCATTTGGCCAAAGCAGTTTGGCTAAAGAGACTTGAAGAGGAGGGGGAAGCAAACAGTGCTGTGAGAAGAACCTTCTTTCGGAGCAGCTGAAGCAGTAACAGGTCTGGAGCTTCATGCTGGAAGATTTATGATACCACTGTAGAGTCTCTGCCTCCTCTGTAACCTGTGAAGACATCCTAAAAATAATGTGCTTTCTCATTTTTTCCTTATTTGTCTTCATGTTACAATGGCTTTTTCCTGGTGCCAGACAAAGTGAAAACTTGGAGAAGCAGTGAAACGATCACAGATGATGCTTAACAAAAACTGTGGGGATCCTTCAGGTGGCAATGCCACCACAGCAATGCACAGCCAGGCACTTATCTCATTTATCTCAGCAATATTGTTAAGTCACTGGTCCCAGAAGATGCTCCTCTGCTGACAGGATGGCTTTGTTCTTCTCTGTTCCCCAGCTTTGCCTCTCTTGTCTTCTCAGCTCTCCTTTTTCGCTCTTTAATTAGAGATTCGAGCAACCCCACGGGAAGTGTGCTGTGTTTTGTTGCAGTTATCCAGTGCACCCAGTGAAGTCTGGAACTAAAGCTGGCATACATGTTCTGTTTTCTCCCCAGTGTGTTTTCCTTCTCTGTGGCCAGAAGTCAGTAAATAAGACGTGAGGATAGAAAAGGCTATCTTCTGACATGCCTGACACAATTATCAAGTGACTGTCCTGTGAAGTGCTTCGTCTGCAACAATCCTTTGTTGGTAGCCAGGCTCTGCACACTGACAGTTTATAACAGAGAGAGGCTGTTGGATACCATTATCACAGAGTGGGGTGGGAACTTGAAGCTTGGATGCAATTCAGGGCTGTGCTGCAAACTCGGCAGTGTGCCTGGGGGAGGCTACCCGAGCTGCCTACCTCAGCTCCCAGTCTGACCATTCAGCAGCTGTAGGATCACCTTCTTCATTTTTGCAGTTTCCAAAGCCCATTCCCCTGTGACTGGGGAAGCATTTGGAGATGCATACCTCTTCCACTGTCCTTCATGTTAATCAGATCTTTAAGGATGTCGTCCCTGTGCCTGAATCTTAAGGTTTGCGAGAAATACGGCTGTGTGTTCCAGGTTTGTACTGTGCCAGTGTAACTAAGATGCTGCTGTGCTTAATAACACGAAAATAAAAACCACAGCTTAGCAGTTGGCTTCAGAAACATTTCTTAATCCTTTGGCACAGATGTCATGTTGAGCATTTTTTTGAGATGAAGGACATGACAAATGCTTTCCCTCTTTAATAATGATTACCAACTTTTTTTTTCTACTGAGCTTAGTATTTATAAATCAAATTTCTGTAGGCTGTTTGAACCTAGGAAGCCACGTGCTGCAGGGCATGGCCAGTTCTGTCCCTTCAAGTCCACTTTCAGCCATGGGAGTTTGAGCTACAAAAAGCAGAGATGCAAGCTACCCATGGCCAAGAGTTTAAAGCCATTTCCCCTTGTCCTTTCACTATCTACCCCTGTAAAAGGTTGGTCCTCCTATTTGTAAGCTTCTCTCAAGTACTGGAATGCTGTGCTGAGGCCTCCATGGAGCTTCTCCACTCCAGGCTAAGCAAGCCTAATTCCATCAACCTTTCTTCGTAGAAGAGGTGCTCCAGCCCTCTGCTTATCTTTGTGGTCCTCCTCTAGACCTGCTTTCTTGTTCTGGGGGTCCCAAGCTTGGATAGGACTACTTCATACAGGGCTTTGCGAGGGCAGAGCAGAAGGGGGCAATCATTTCCCTCACTCTGCTGCCACCCCTCTGTTGATGCAGCCCAGGTTGCCCTTGGCATTCCAGGCTGCAGGCACACACTGCTGGCTCATATTTTTAATCTACAAGGACCTCAAGTACTCCTCTACAGGGCTGTCCTTGAGGATTTCTTCTCCCGGTTTAGAAATACCTGAGATTGCTCCCACTCAAGTGCAGCACCTTGCACTTGGCCTTGTTAAACCTCATTATGTTCACATAGGCCCACTTTTGAAACCTGTACTGGTCCCTCTGGATGGCTTCCCTTCCTTCTGTTGTATCAGCTGCACTGCTCGGCTTGGTGTCATCTGCAGACTTGCTGAGGGTTTATTCAATCCCACTGTCTACATCACTGATAAAGATGTTGAAGAGCACCAGTCCCAAGATGGACCCCTGAAGGACACCACTCATGACTGGGCTCCACCTGGATATGGAGCCATTGCCTTTGGCTGCAACTGCCCGAACAGTTCTTTGTCCAATCTTCACATCCACGTCTCTCAAATTTAGAGGTGAGATGTGGTGCTGGGACCATATCAAAGGCCTTGCAGCAGTACGGGCAGGTGGCATCAGCTGCCTTTTCCTTGTTTGCTGATGTTGTCACTCCATCATAGAAATCCATCAGATAGCTCAGGCACAATCTGTGCTTGGTGAAGCTGTGCTGGCTGTCTCGGATCACCTCTTCATCTTGCATATGCTATAACATCTCTTCCAGAAGGATCTACTCCATGATCTTTCCAAGCACAGAGGTGAGGTTCACCGGCCTTAGTTCCTTGGGTCATCCTTTCTCTCTGTCTTAAAAATGGGAGTGACGTTTCACTTTCTCCAATCATGAGGGACTTCACTTAACAGCCACAATTTTTCATATATAACTGAGAGTGGCTCAGCAACCACGTCAGCCACTTCCTTCAGGAGGCTGGTATGCATCTCGTCTGACCCCATAAACTTGTATGCATTCAGTCTTGTAAGGTGGGTTTGGATTTACTCAGCTCATACTGTGAGTGAGATTTTGCTCCCACAGTACCTGCCTAGAGGTTCAATGCCCCATTCATGTTTTGAAGCAGGGACTGGATCACTGCAGCTGGAAGCATCCTTATTACTAGCGTAGAGCTGTATTCCACCATACTTTTGCTCTCTTTGTAGCTATTAATTCTATGTTTTGGCACTGGAATGGCACAGCCTCATGTGGGGTGACTGCAATGCTGAGGTTAGTGCTGCTCTATTGCTTGGTCACAGCTGCCACTTTCTAACAGCGCTTTTAACTGAGACCAGAAGGAAGTTGTTGCCAAATGTTGCATAAATACATAAAAATCACGTGAATTATTTTTCTGATTATTTTATTCATTCAAGACAAATATGTATATATTATTTTCTGCATTTTGACTGTATGCGTTGAGCCAGATCTCAGAACAGCAATGTAGTTCACTTCACAGCACAGTTGGATTTTGCTGTTGCTACTGTAGCCTAATCCTTTTTCTTCCTTGTTTTATTTATTTTCTTTTTTTAAGGAACAGACATTTAACTGCAAACTTACAGCAAACCAGTGAGTAAAACATACCAGGGCAGATGCTGAAGATAAAAATCAGTGGTAGGTAGTGTTAATCTGATTGCTCGTTCTGATTGTTCTGCCCATCATCAGTCAGCATCTTCTGTGGGATCCTCTAAACCATCAGCTACCGCTCGTGTTTAAAGGAAATAGATTTTTCCTTCCCTTCCTTCCCCTTGTTGCTCCCTGGGCAGTCAGGAGGCTGTAGAAGCTCCCTGCTGGATCTGAAGTTTAGGATTAAATAAATACCTCTGTAGTCCTTGTGGTCAAGGCGAGAAGCTGAAAGCCCATGCTGCCAGCAGGGTTCAGGCAGAACTGTGATATTGCCTGCACTGTGCTCCAGCCCCTGCCTGGCTGCCCAAGGGCTGACGTCTCAGCTTTACAGAGACCGGGGTGCACAACCAGCTTACCTTGTGCACTCATGGAGCTGAGTAACCCTGCTTCCTGAGTACACAGAAAGAACAAATTGAAGGAATGCGATAGAAAATAGTGATGTTTTGAGCTGCTTTGGAAGAAGCAGGGTTTTTTGTGTGCCCATGGCCACCCCTCCGCTACCCACCCCTCCCCAGTGCCCTCAAATTCTGCCTTACAGTTGCATACCTGGAATGCTTGTCAAGTCCTTCTTAGCTCTTGATTCACGTATATGTAAGATGATAAGCTTAATTAGTTAAAATTCTCTGTACTCATCCTGACCAGCAATGTCCCATGTCCACCTGGAAAGAATTTGGAGGTACTGTTTGTAAGGTAATGCCCTCTGGACTCGAATAGAAAGTGTTTTCCTAATTAATTTCTAGGGGTTGGCCATGATACTTTCCCAATTGGCAGACCTAGTCTCAGATTTCAGCTTTAAAATATAATTGGCAGCTCAGCAAATTCGTAAAATTGATCCCCATTCACACTTATTTTTGGCTTGCGTTAAGAATGTGCCAACCTGGAACTCTAAACTTAACCCGGCGTGACTCTCCCAGCGCTGCCCTAAGAGGGAAGCCTGGCAGCGGCACCTGGGCGCCCGCCAAGACAAACCCAACCCACGCGGTGGATGTCAGCGGGACAGCCAGCAGGGCCAGAGCAAAGCAGAGGGGGGATGGAGTGCCGTGCCCCATTCCTGCGCCCCGTCCCTGGGATGACCCCGAGTTTGGCTCTCCACGTTTGCACAGCAAGCCTTCTGCGATTTCTAGTGCTCTCCCGGAGCTAAAGGCAGCAAGTATGGGTCGCTGGCCTCAGCCGTGCCTGTTGCAGGCTGACGATAAGGAACGGGTCTGTCAGTGGGACTTGGGTGCATGGATGGGGCGAGCTGATGGCAGTCAGCCCTCCAGCACAGGCTCTGCTTTTCTGGCGCTTCCACATCGACACCTGGTGGTGGAGCCGGCCATCGTGCTCTCAGAGACGGTTTTATTGTGGGCCGGTTGGTGTACGCCCGTCAGACGTCAGTTCCTAGGCGCATCCTCCTTCTGTTTGTACTGCGGCTCTCAGTTGTGCATGAGTTCCATCGGACAAATACGAACATCAGAACATCCAAGTGCGGATGCTGCCCTAAATAACATCTCGCAGATTGCACCTCCAGCTGTGTTTGCAACAGCACGAAAGGTAAACAGACGTAATCACTGCAGCATACGGCTTCCTTTTTTAATTTAAGCTCACGTAGAATGTTGATTCTCTGCCCTTTTTTTTTATTCTGTTCTATTATTTTTACTTCAGTTGAACCGACGACCACAACTTTTTTCCTCCACTGCAAGGCTTTAACGTGCCCCTTCTATCTTGAGAAAGATGCTCCAAAGGCTTAAAGATCTTCCATCTGCTTTTTTAAATGAAGACAGGGCTCCAAACCCCACCACATGTCATGTATTACAGAGCCAGGCATGATGAGCAAAGGGATGTTCAGATGCTGAAGTTCTTATCCGAGAATGTTTCCCTGCTGGAAATAACATTTTTACAAGCTTCTGTATTCCCTTCAGCCTCTCCCTAACAGGACCTCCTGTAGGGAGAACTCAGTATTTCTCATTCCGATGATAGTTTTGAGTAACATTTATAATTGTCTGCCAATGGCTGTGTATTTTTTGGCAATAACGGATCACATTCAAGCTTGTTTCCCTGCTAAAATCCCTTTAGCCCTGCTTTTGGAGCAATGGTCAGATGGGCTGCTTCTGCCCGTGGCATTTATGTGTTCGGTTTCCATGAGGTTGCAGAACATGGTATTAATTATGAAGTATATTTTGCTATTTACAATTTGAAGTGGTAAAAACCTCTGCGCTCCCCCTGCATTTTTCCTGAAAGCTTATACAGCAAATGTTGGTTGGTCCTCAGTTCTCCTAAGCTATTCTTATCTACCTGCAGGCAAAGGATATGTGAGTTTTAGAATTTATTGTAGTTAAATGTAGGATGGCTGAGGTTCCGCTACCACTCCATTTGTCCTCAGAGAAAGCTCTGTAAGGTCAGCATAAGCAAATGTGAGTTGAATGGGATCTCTGTCTCCATGCATAAAAAGTTTTTGCTGATAGGATTGTTTTAAGGCAGGATGGGAAAACAGCTTGAGCACATCATGCCTCTGCCAGGGTGAGGATATCCATGCCAAGTTTAAAGAAGAAAACAAAAAAGCCACGCTGCTGAACTCTATATAAGCTAGGAGAAGACAGATTAGAAGGGTACAGGCGAAGGGTACAGCAGGAATTTCCAAGACTGAAGAAAAGGGGTGAGAACACCTGGAGGAGGGGGGAAGGAGAGGAGGAGGTGAGAGGGAGGAGCACGTGGTGCAGTAAGGAATGGTGAGTGGCTGCTCTGGGGGTAGGAGGAGGAGGAGGAGGAGGAGGAAGGAGCACGGAGCACCAGAGCCTGAGGTGGCAGCAGGTGGGGGTGCACGGTATCTGTGCAGCATGGGGGATAGCAGTGAACATGGAGTTGTTTTGTGACTCAGGAACTTTCCAGTGAAGGTGTTGACGGAGTCGAATAAGACAGGGAGTAGAAAACTGGGAAGAAGAGGACTTCATGTGGCAAGAGGGATCTGCCACCAGTAACTCCTGTACCATTGGTGGAGCTGCACTGCCTGACTTGTGACTTGTGTGAGTTGTGTCCAACAGCCTGTGCACCCTGCATGAGTCATCATGGCTTCCTGCTCTGTGTGTGCTGTTCTCACACGTGGCTGTGTCTACAGCTTTGTTTCACCTGTGGTAGGTCAGCAGTGTATTCTCTCAGAAAACACACAACACACTTCATCTCATAGCTGAAAAGAACAGTTTTTAAGAACATCCCTCCTGGCTTTGAGCCATTTTGCCAAGAAGTCAGTGCAGTGGTGCAGCTCACTGAGCGGCAGAGCGGCTGGAAGACTGTGCAGAGGAGAAGGAGCTGGGGGTCTTGATCAATGATCAGCTGAACACGAGCCAGCAGTGTGCCCAGGTGGCCAAGAAGGCCAATGGCATCGTGGCTTGTATCAGAAATAGTGTTGCCAGCAGGAGCAGGGAGGTGATCATGCCTTGTACTCAGCGCTGGTGAGGCCTCACTTTCAGACTATGCTCAGTTTTGTGCCCCTCACTACAAGAAAGATATTGAGGCCCTGGAACATGTCCAGGGAAGGGCAATGAAGCTCTCAAGCACCTGGAGCACAACTGTTAAGGGGAGCAGCTGAAGGAGCTGGGATTGTTCTGCAGCTGCCTGAAAGGGGGTTGTGGTGAAGTGGGAGTCAGCCTGTTCTCCCACATGATTAGTGATAGAACTAGAAGAAACAACATCCAACCAGAGGAGGTTCAGATTGGATTTCTGAAAGAGTGGTCAGGCACTGAAACAGGCTGCCCAGGGAGGTGGGAGAGTTACCATCCCTGGAGGTGTTTAAGGAAAGGGTAATGTAGCTCTTAGGGACACGGTTTAGCAGGACTGGTGGTGGTAGGTGCACAGTTGGACTAGGTGATGTCAGAGGTTTTTTGCAACCTTTTTAATTCTACGAGTCAGCCATGGTAGGTGTCCATTTGTCAAAGGCTGTCACCAGAATTCATTTTTCTAGCTTGCAGAGGTGGTCTGTTGCACTCAGATACAGGCCTTTGCCTTTCCTTCCCAGCAATCCAGTGTAGTCAAGTAGGAGAGACGCCATGACTCACATAACCTTCCACTTACGTGCTTATGAAGCTGTTCAGCGTTTGCTTACAAATTGTGCCAGTTTTTGAGGAGCTAAAATTGTTATAAACCTCTTGAGAATATCTGAAGATTACCTTCTTCAGAGCCCTTCATACGGCAGGAATCAGTTTGTTCGTAAGCTCACAGTCCCATGTGCAATGAGAGAAAAAACACGCGCACGGGGAAAGCTGAGGGAGGGCCAGCAGCTCTGGCTGCAGCACTGGGCAGGATGGTGCCTCATTCCCATCTCACATTGCACACAGTTCTTCAGAGGGACACTGATCATCAGTTTCCCTGGCCACTCACAGAGGAGTGTGCCTATGGCTTCCCAGCTTTTTGGAAAGGGTGAAGAAGGGAAGAGGCTTCCCTTCTATGTTGTCGGTTTAGATTTTGTTTGGTTTTGGTTTTTTACCAGTCTAACAATAAATGCAAAACTTTGTAAATCTTCCTTAGGAAAGCAGCTCATCTCCTGGAGGATCGCTCCCACTGCTTCAATCTTCTTCTTTTTGTCTTGACAACCAAAAAGCAAAGGCCTTAGAGGCTCTCAGCCTCTAGGGATTTATAGATTCATTCTCAACTTGGCAAGCCAGAGCTGCCCTCGAATGCATCTCAGCAGAGACACCAAATGGCAACAGCTGTCCATAACGTCTGTGTGAGAGCTACCTATTCCTTCCTGTTAGCAGTTCCTTCCCTTCACTCTCAAGCCAGAAAGCAATCCTACTGTCTTGGAGAGTATAAAAGGCTGCAGAAGAAGGCCCCTCGTCCCAGATGCTTACTCAGTGGTGAAATAATAAAATGGTTTGTGCTTGCCGTGGGCCTTTTGCCAAGGGCAGAGTTTCTCTACAGCACTCAATGACATAACTCTGCTGCTGTGCTGCCCTTGAAACAAAAACTTCATGAGAAAAATCTCTCTGAGCAGATGAGCCAAGAGAAGTCAAGTTCTGTTTAGCACTGAAGTCTGATTTATATTCTCAGACACTTTCTTAACAGAATGCATATTCTGGGTGTTTTACTGAGAGACTGCACAGTAAATAAGGCAGAAATGAAAGCAAAAAAAAGGTATTTAACAGGAGAGAGTTTTGAATGAGGACCAAATTCCTCAGCGTTCTTGAGGAAAAAGGAGAAAAAGCTTACACACATGTAGTCAGCAAGCCCAGGGCACTATGTAGAGGGCACCGTGCCAAGTTTCCTGTTTCCAAATACTCTCTATATTGAAATATGTAGCCTACCTTCCAGACAGAAAGCTACTAAATGATGACATGTATGGCTATAGCCTGTTCCACTGCTTTCTGTGTATTTTCTGAATGTTGTCCTTTGCGTCTGGCTGTTTGTATGAGGAAGGAGCTTTCAGGGCACTTTCAGTGTGAAGATGTGCTTGGGCACGACGGGAAGCTCTGGTGCAGGACGTTGTGCCATGCAGTGAGCCCATCCTTCAGCGGGCACAATGTTCACATTTGATTCATGAATTCATTATGCTAAAGTGGAGTGTGACATATTTCATGGAAACTAACGCTGGCTGTAGACCTCAAATACTTTCCAAACCAATTCACATATTCCATGATTTTGGTTTAACGAGTTTCTAATCTTTGTGTATTTTCCAGAGGATACTGCAAGCTATTCCGATGAGCCAAAACACAGCAATCTGAAGGAGGTGATTTACGCAAAAAAAAAATAAACAAATACAGAAACTTACAATGACTATAATTAGTGGGAAAGTCATGTAATATGGAAAAAGATATTTGTGGTCACACTTCTGCATTCTTTTACAATGCCTTCTCAGTCAGCCACCACATGACTAAAAGAGAATCAGCTGATTTGGTTTATTTCCTGAAGAATCTTCTCACAAATACAAAAAATGCATCATGTGACAGTGACACTAAAGGTAAATTACTTCTGCTTGGTCGCCTTTCCAAACCAAGAGCATTCAGTGTGAGCTAGGTTTAATTATTGCCTGACTGTACTTCTAAGAAGAACCCACTAGAGATTCTCTAATGCATATGAGATTCTGTAAAGGCCACCTAAATGTTGGACCTAATTATCCATCAGCACTAAAAGGAATGAATAAAAAAACCAGAACATATTCAGAGCAAAGTGTTCTAGGTGTTCATTTTATAACATGCTAAATAATTCTTAAGATCTGTCATACTGACATACTTAAACTTTGGTAAAACGCCAAAAAACATTCAGGATCAACCTTAACACTTGAATTTTAACTTAAAAAAAAAAATTCAGTGGAATAACACAAAGATGAATAGCTTTACAGCTTACTGAAAATCAAACATGTCCCAGCAGAATAGAGTTTAAATATTTGTCATCATAAATCATCTGTATAGTGGCATTATGGGATCACGTTTGGTAATTAAGGGTTAATTCAACAATGTTTTTTCTTGTTTACTAGGACAGAAGCAGTCCAGAGAGACTATTACTATTATTTTCCTTTGCTATCTTCTATGTTAACTCAAAGAACAGCCCTGAGCTTTCAAACTGCAATAGGACTTACTTATATTATGGAGAACTTCCCTCACTTGACTTATTGTGCATGAGCCCTGAGAAACATACCTGCAGTTGCTTCCAAGCACTCTGGGGTCTTTCTTTGCTACCTCTATTAGTAATCCTGTGGGTTCACAGCATTGGTTCATAAACACTAGTTGGGTTTTTTAAAGGCCTAGGACATGATTGCCTTGTAATTAAAGCCATCAGGTAATTACATGGGCCCAAAGATGCCTTCTAGCAGGAAGTACAGCCCCATGTTAGGGGAAATATGCCAAATCACTTTTTTTTTCAGCTAGCTGAGCAGACTAGTCGTGATGAATGTTATGAGGATCCCTTTAATGGGACCCACGCAGAATAGCTCCTTGGTGGTATTTAAACAGCACATTAGAAACACATGAGGTTCACATGCTGGCAGCTCAGTTATTAAACTGAAGGCTTCCTACTCACTCCCAAGTGAAGTAGACAAGATCCTACCGCTGTGAACCACAGCAATTGTCTTGACTCAATGCCCCATGCATCATAACTGGTTGACGCTCAGCTGTATGCTACTTGAACAGCTGTAACTCAACTCATAAAGCCCTTTGGTAACACTCAGGTAAACCTGAGAGTAGCAGCTCTGCACTTGGTGGGAAAGGTTTAACCTGGAGACGTCACAAGTTTCTGTGTCTTTGAATCAGTAATGTCAAGCTAGCGATATCCTTGATCTCAGGGTACAGTGCCATGACTCGATTCACTTCGGCACAGGGGAAAATAGTGCACAGCTCCCTGTGGACACTTGTTTGCTGGGCAGGAGGTCTTGCAGCATGGGGTGGCCAGTAACCACAGTAAGCAGCACTGGGCTGAGCAGAGGCTTTCTGGAAGAAGTCAGGCGTGCTGCTGGCATCCAGCAGAAAGGGGTGGCTGGGGAAACAGCACTGGGGCCTCTCTCTGTAAACTTGCAGTGGCTCAGCTAGAGGCATCACAGAGGATGGAGGAAGGTGCTGCCGCTGCTGTGCCTCCAGGACTGGCCCAGACTGGGACCCATCAGACCAGCACTCCTGGGGCCAGCAGTGCTCCTGGTGCCTGCCTGGAGCAGGTGGGATCACTGAGTGCTGGAAGGGGCTCCCTGGTAAGCAGGTGCAATCCAAGCAGTGGTGGTGGTGGTGCAGCAGAAAGGGGTTGTGCCTCAGGCTACAGCAGCTATGAGGGCTGTCAGACACATCTTTGTCCTTTGAGGTGCACGCTGGTCCAGAGTACACCTTGTCACTGATGAAGAGTGCTGCCATGTCTCCCACGAGGGGATGGGCTCCGAGGGCTTCTGGTTTCCCGTCCAGCTCCAGGCCAGAGTTGGAACTGATGGCCCAAGCATCAGCTGGCTGGTATCTGTCTGGGGACCATGCTGCATAGCAAGAAGCCCTCATGCTCCTGCTGGCTCCCTGTGGCATTTCTGTGACAGGGTTGTGAGTCATAGGCTCTCTGCCAGTCCAATATGGAGAGCAGTTGCACACCTCCTCCTCCTTCCCCATGCTCATGGGCACTTTTGTTCTGGCTCTGAGCTCATCAGCAACTGACAGCTGAGCTTGATGCAGCCTCTCGGGATGGTAAAACTTGCATTTGTTACCGTAAGTGCATTTTTTACCTGAAAGAATAAAAAAATATCAAACAGGAGCTCATCCCCAAGGACCATGCAGCTAGGAGCTTCTGGTGAGCAAAAACAGCACAGAGAGAAAGCACTGCTTTCCCCCCTACCACTTTTGACCCCACATTTGCATGTTGCTGGCTGAAATAGCAGGGTGCAGCCACAGCGGAGGGAAATTTCTGCGTAAAGGTCTATTTAGGTCTATTTTGTCAGTGTCTGAAGTTCACATGTCTTGTGGTTGCAGTGCTCAATGGACCAGGAAATCTGCTGCTGAAAAGGGTGGCTTTCAAACACTGGGCAGATGTTCAAATTACACTAAAGCTGTTTTGGGGTGGGAGCACCACATAGTTGAGCAGCCCTGGCCCCATCCTCTACCACACCAAGTGTGAAGGCGGAGCGCATGCAGGACCAGGGCTGTCCCCTAGCTGAGGACTATGCAGCAAGGAAGCAAGGCCCAGGGGGGACAGAGAAGAACCCACCATAGGGGCAAGGCTGCCATGTTGATTCAGGAAGTGCTGGCTTTTTGCTGAGGAAATTATTAAGAGTGGGTCCGTGCCGGCCTAGTGGATCATCAGGAGGCATAAACCTGAAAAAGGAGAAGTGACAGAAGTAGCAGAAGTAGCATTGCCACAGCTTGCTGCACAGGCTTAGAGCAGGGCAGGTGGGTGATGCCCTCACAGCTCAGCCTCTGGAAGCTGCGTTATCCCTCCTGCTCACCAAGCCAACTGTGTTTCACAATCATGTAGCTGTCCTTCTTCTTTCCTAAAAACTTCAACCAACTGGAAAGAGGCTAAGGCTTCGCACAGCCCTGGTCTGTCAGCACCCCAGTTATTACAGTATCACTTCCTTTTTCCCCAAAGCAGTAGGAAATACCTCTGCTGGCCCTGCGCTCGTCAGCTCCCTTTCACACCAAACTCACTTTCCTCTTGTTTTTAGGGGAATGAGGTCTGAAGTCACCACTTATTTCAGCGCTACAGCTGATTGCGCATCTGGTGCAACGAAGTGGCCCAGCCTTTTCAAGGGGATAGTCAATGGGCCAGAGAGACCAACTTCTCCTTTCTCTTCTTCTAAAAGGTCACAATACTAAAAGCACAGGGGAAAGCGCTGTTCTGCCTTGCAGGGGAATTTAAAATTAATTCAGCCAGCGTCCCCTCCCTGATTTAATTCAGTTACACCACTACAGAATACGTACTAGGTGTTGGGTAAACATCCCAGTTTGGACTAGTAAGAAGGAAAGCTGATCACTACTGTTGCCATTCAAGCAGAGAATTTCATTGAGCAGCGGCATGGAGTTTTAAGACCAAAGATAAATGAGAAGGAACTACAGAAATGAGATAACTGTGGTGGACAGAGATACACTCATGTCTGAGCTGTCTTGACCCATACGCTTCAAGTTGCAGATTGCTCACCAGCCAAGTTCTCTTACCTATTACTGACAAAAGAGTACATGAGTAGTCGCTGCTCTATGAACCATTTCCACTCAGGATTTTCATTCTGGAGATCCCGGTAATGGTCATTGGAAACAATGACCCCATCTTTTTCGTAAGCAACCTTCACAATATAGCGATCATCGTAGCAAACTACCCTCTTGCCTTTCACCTTCCGAGATGGGGTATACACAAGGATTGATTGCTTCTCAAGCTCTTCAAGAATGTGCTGATCTGGTGAGGTGGTTAGCAGAAATAGAGGGGAAAAAATAGGCAAAGAAGGAATCAGTTAATGGTGACCTGATCTCCACCATGCTAGAAACTTCAGAAACTTAAAGTGGCGTGATTTTCAGATGTATTGAAAACTAGCAATTGTTTGGCAATTAAAAAAAAATAAAATTGGTCTTTTATAAAAGCATCTACTCGTAAAATTGGAGGTACCTTCTTCTGATTTTAAAGTCTTAACCATTAAAGGTATTAAAGGTCTATACCAGAGGTAGGCAAAACCCTTTGCCTTTTTATGTCAGTAGTTGCTAGAAAGCTTCTGACCAGTCCTGGCATGAGTGTCACTGCAAGTTGAAATGGGCCTGATAAAATAAATAAATCCATTTCTCCACCTCTGAGGAGGCTTCTTGCCTTTCCTGCCACACAGAGGGGCAGCTCTGTTGCCTTCTTACCTGCAGCTGCAGACATCAGGCTGCAGGCACATACCTTCCCTATTTCTGTACAACTCAAATCTCGCCATCCTCCACAGACTTCACACATCCTTCTCCTGGCAGAGGAAGCTGCGTAGCCCCTGCATCAGGTACCAGGGCAACTGATGCCAGTTGTGCAATAGTGAAACCTTATTCACAAAGATACCCACACCTTTGAAAATGTGTGAAACATTACATCTACTGAGACACAATGCTGTTTACTGGCTGGCCTTAAATACTCTGCAGGCTGTTGTGAGCTAGCAAACTTGTTCTTCTTTAATTATGGCAGAAATTAGTGCTCTGAAACTTCTAAGCACAGTAACAAAGCCCTGTTTGCAGTTTTCATCGCTCGCCTGCATGTGACAATGAATTAATGACTAATTTAAGCAACAGAGACCTTATACAGTTCGCACCTTGTAGGGCAAAATCATACTGTTCTCTTCACATCCCCTGCCTGCAGTCTGCACCCAATGGCTGCCAAATTACGCCCAGGATGGTGACGTACCTGCAATGGGACTGTCTTGTCGAGGGGGCTCCTTCCTCCAGAGGGGGACAAAAACCTTGATGTAGGTGTGTCCCCTTTCTCGGAACCAGTCCACAGCCAGGCGGATCCCCCAGCAGGAGAAGACCTCTTTGTTTCCATGGCTATGAAAGAAATAGGAAGAGGAAGCTGAGGCAAAGTTTTCAGGAAGCATATAGAGGTCTCTAACTGAATCAGTAATGGAAAGGCAGAACGCAGTGCTTGTGTGTCATTTATCACTCTCCAAGAAAACAACGCTCCATTCCTGAGCAAGGTGCCCTGGTTGGATAGATTCAAATACCTCCTCCAGCAGAACCAGGCACTTGTTGTTTGAAGAAGTTTGAATACCTGAAGTCAGAAGTATTCTGCCTCCAATTTCCATGACTTGCCTGCTAACCAAGCATGTTGTTTCCATCTATATCTAATTGGACACAGATCCTAAAATGCCAGTAAAGCCCTAGGCTGTGTCAGATCCTTTGCCTTCTGATAATGATTTGAGGATGGAGAGTTTCTTCCAGCACATGCAGAAACCCATGAGGCTCCCCTGTATGAAATAAAATGTGGGGTATTCTTCTGTGCTAACAGTGACATGGATTTTCATGTCTGAAAAGGCTGTTAGTGCAATTGCAGGTCAGTTTGGTGCTGACCTCTTCTGGAAGTAGCAGTCAAATTAAAGGGGAAAAAAGACTGCAAGAGTAAGGAGGGGAATTATGGAGAATCTAACCCAGGACACCAGAAAAGGGACAAGACCTCTGCAGAAAGATACTTCATGCCCATTGTTGTCTTGCCCACGTTGTTGGATTTTGTCTTTGTTGCACAGAGAGATAGGAAAACCCCAAGATTTGCACTGCAGCAGATGCATGCAAGGCAGATTATGAATAATTATCAGTATTTAGAACAAAACAGAAAACAATCCCAAGGGATTGGGATCCTTTGGGATTGTTTTCTCAAAGGAAACAATCAGAGCCAACCTCATTTCTAAGCTTCTTTTCTCCATTGACAATTCTTACTGCTAGCCCTCCCCTTATCTAAAACTTGACTAGAGCACAGGGCATATATAAGGGAAGGCAGTTTGTTAATTGCCTCTGCACAATTGCCTCTCCTCACACAGATCCTGAACAGATGAACACCCTCACAGTGACTGCAGGAACCTCATCCTTGTACTTTGAGGTTTCTGGATAATATCACCACAATTCTACTCACATTCCACAGAATAGGGATGTAAATGTCTAAGTTACTACACCTGCTTGCAGTGACTGACCAGCTGAGGAAAATGCTGCAGTCCTAAATATCCCTGACCCCAAGAAATTCACGTCCAGGTTGTGTTTGTATTGATCATAAAACCAAAAAGGCGCATTTTATACCTAATAAAATGTATAGTGCTGAAATGTTGACTACAAATGAAAACTAGTGCATTTGGCTAGGCCATTCTTTAATGTTGGCTCTCAAATCAAGTTCACTACATCAAACACTTACTTTGACAATGACTATTAATCTATACGTATATAGCCCTGACAGCTTTAGGAAAGTACTTCTGTATTTATGCCCAATGTGAGAAGTAAAACACTCACTTCAAGCACAAACAATTTGATCAAAAGGGCAGACAGAACAAGCAAGAGGCACCTGGCATTGATACTCTGTGTTATCACTGAATCTATTTGGCATATCGCTACTACAGCCAAAGGTGGGGAATGCATAGCCACAGTAGTAGATATACACATGGTGCACTGCCACGTCACTGAACACCAACAGCTGCCATGCAATACCACAGGGTCTTTAAAACATCTCATCTCCTGCATATTGAATTAATCTTGACCAACAGAAGCTATTTAATCCACCCCATGCCCATGGACCTTAACTGATCTGTCACAGTTCTGTTCCTGCTCTCTCCTTCCTGCCAGCAGTGCAGTGCATCGCTTGGTTACAGGTAACCAGGACCCAACAGAATCCTCTGACGAGGGCACAGAGACCAAGGCAACCATTTCACCAATTACTCCATAATTAGCAGAAAGTGGTTACTCTTCCAGTTGTGCAATTCCAAACTCTTTGAAATGAACTTTAGTTAAAACAGCTTCTTCAAGAGCATTTATTCATGTAGAGCAATGGTTTACAGGACACTGGCCTAAGAGGACACTTGGGCTATATCCTAATTTTGTTAAAATATGCAATTACATCATTTCTTCCTCTATCTATAGTTGTGTTGTTCCACCTTCATAGATGTTTTTAGGCCTGTTGGCAAGGAAACATCAAGTTCCAACACTAATTCCCTACAATAATCACATATTGCCAAAGTAAGAAAACTTACTTTTGGAGGGGGGTGGCCCTGCCTGTGGCAAGGGGTTGGAGCTCCATGATTCTTGAGGTCCCTTCCAACCCAAGCCATTCCGTGGTTCTGTGATTCTTAAGTGCACAAAGCCAGGCTCGGTTGGCCCAGAAAAAAGGCCTCTGTATATGTCACAGCTTAAAAACTGGATGTAAAAGTGCAAGCTCTAGAGTAGATAGCCCCTTCAGTGTTACAGGGTTACTTGTTCCTCTTCTACAATACCAAAACTTGATTATTTCCCCCACTGGCCTAGCTAAACCATGGGCTGGCAGATGGCTCAGTTTCTAACTATACCTAATGCAAATGCAAAGCATACTGAGGTGTCTGGTTAGTGAAACTGGCTGAAGGCAAGGGTGTTTGCCATTCAGTCTTGATGGATGAACTTGGGGCATATACATCTTTTTCAAAACCTTGCACCATGCAATAAGCCATCAAATCTGCTGACTGTTAAGTGTTCCAGAAACACCAGTATCAAGACAGAAATACGAATGCTTGAGATGTTTTCTTCCCCATACAAGTGTCTCTCTAAGCTTCAAGATTCTGACAGCTCTATCCCTAAACTGTTGCTTCTCCTAAACGTTTATGTTTTTTTCCATCAAGAAAACCCAACAAACAACTCTGTTCCTTGATTATGCTGCAAACAGCTCTTTTCCAACTGACAGTAACAAATCAGAAAAATTAAAATGAGCATCCCATCCCATTAGCCAGAGGGCAAATGTCAGCCAGTACCGCTTAGGCTACACGTCCTGGACAGGAAAACAGCTCCTTCCAGGCTGCATTGGGTCTGTATACCCTGACAGGATCACTGTCTCCTCCATTGTGCCAAACACTCCTTAACTTACCAAGGCAGATGGGGATGTCTGAGTGGAGCTGTAAAACCTTTGCCTTTCTGAACCTGGAAACTACTTCACATTCCTCTGAATCTGTTTAGGTGAAAACAAGGAATCCACAGCAAAGCACTACCCGTCAAGAATCTAGGCAGGCAAGCACCTCTCTGCCTTGCATACAGAGAAGTAGAAGAACAACCCAAGGAGGGTCTGGGGTGGAAGTGCAGGAGAGTCTAGCAGCCAGCTACCCAGCTGATGGCTTGGCTAAAGCTAAAGAGCTCTGCTCTGTTGTGTATTTCTCACTAGTCGTGAGCTTCCTTCAGGATCCCCTTGCTTTTGGGTGGAATTTCTTCCTTCTTCCAGAAGATGGCATAACTTGCTTAGTTTCCAAGATCACCTGCTCTGGACTCTTTACCCTCTAACCAGAGGGGATGTAGTCTTATCTCACCTCACACCAAGGGAGGAAACCCTTCTCTACTCTATTCCAAAGTGCAAGGATGGGCCTGGCCCTGCAGAAGAAAGCAGGAATCAGAGGGAGAAATGGTGGATACAAGGGGCATCCTGGACTTTGGAGAGGCCTCTGACAGTTCTCACTGCTCAGAGGAATGGAGGCCAAGCCGCTGCTGCTGCTCTTGGATTTCTCATCTGCATGAGAATGCCAGGCTCTACATCACAGAGTGCTTTTACAGTGTCAGGACACTACTTAAGAAGTATAATTGGCCAAGATGAGTTGCTATAACATTTCCCAGAAACAGAATTAATAAATAAATGAGAACATTTAAGATTTAAATGTTAAATTTAACATTTAAGATTTAAGCCAACGACCAATTTTCCTGACGTTTATACTATATAAACAAACAAACAGAAAAAAAACCATACAAGCCAAGAACCTTGGTGGAATTTAGTTGCAAGCCAAGACTATACAGTTGTGATTTTGTTAGGAACCACAGCCACCCGTCTTTATTTTCCCTCTCCTTATGTTACTGGGGCTTTCCTGTTCATTTGGGATCCCTAGGTAACTGCATGAAAAGGCAGGGAGACATCAGTGGTGAGCACAAAGAGAAAGGGCTGCTGAATCATCCCACCATAAACAGAGCACATTAGCTGCTGTGAGCTTGCAAAAGGTCAAATGCAGAGCAAGGCAGTGACTGTATTTGGTGTGTGTATTTATGGGCATGGACACAAAAGGTTCCCAGCCAAATAATAGGAATAAGCAGTGATTCATCTACCATACATCCAATAGACATCTCACCTGGAGAAAAACCCACTTCAACTCATCATCTTCAAAATTCAGAAACTTCTGAGAAAGAGATGTCCTAAAAAGCAAAGCTTACCTCATTGCTACATTGCTGCCGTCAATCACAATGGCTCTCAAGTGACTGGAGGAATCACCTTCCTCTTCTCCGAGCCACTTTGGCACTGATGAGGTGCTGCACGACCCACGGGCTACAAGTTTTAGTTGGGGAGGCTGAGCCTGGCTCTCCAGAGCTTGAGGTTTTCTCCCCATCCGAATCAGCTCTTTGAGCACATCATCCTCCAGGGCCTCTTGGCCCAGGCTCTCCAGCACTTTGCAGATGTCCTGTTTACCATAGCCTAGCTTACAGAAAAAGTCCAGCTTGCTCTGGTGAACTTCTCTCCCTGTTGAAACTCCTTCGGAGCCTGGTGGTACTGGCTTGCTGGAAAATGAACTGGTCAGGGCCATCCTAGCAGGCATCTGCCTTCCTTCCAAATGTGCTTCTGTCTTCCCGTCCTCGTCCAGCAGGCATCAGCTTTAGGTGGGGGAAAGATAAGAAATAACAAAATGCAAGTGTTAAGGCAGAACGTGCAAGCTCAGTTAGTCGCCTCGTGCACTATCCCAGTCTTCTCTCAACATTCAAGTGTTTTCCTGATCCTCTCTTATTTATAAAAGCAGTCAACTGGTCCAGGTGATGTTTGTAACTCTCCAGGCGTTATGTCAGACAGGTGTCATCCTACTTCACGAGCTATGCAAGCCTGTCTTTACCCAGGATCACTGTATGCGTAAGTTTGTTCTTTGGACTTATCTCACAGGAAATGATACAAAAGGCGGTGTAACCGGGGATTTTCAATTTGCTCAGTGTGGTTAATGAGGTGCAGATAATTATCTGTCGAATGCTGTTGGATGATCTCAGATGCCATAGCAACTTGACATGTACGACGAATCTCACCAAGTGATTTAGGGAAACGTTATTTAGCTGTGAACTCTGAACTCTTCTTAATAGAACTGTGTTTCCTAGTATGTGCCTGTGTGTGTACATACAGACATATCGTATGAAATTCTACCACTCACCTGTTCCAGTGATGCCTGAGTTAATATTTTCCTGTTGTTTTTGTATTCAGAGAAGCAGCTTGTTTTTTGAAGGCTGTCATGGGTAGTGGTTGGAAGAAAATCTGAAAATCGGTTTCAGTTTCACTTAGATGCATTGTCAAAAGACACCTGTAACTCAGAAATGACTGTGCCCAAGTAGCAGGATGCTACCTCAAGCTTCCCCATAACAGGACTATTTACATTTCTGGTCTACCTAGTAACTGACCACGATGGGCAATGTAAGCTTCAGAACTGCTTCACTCTACCGAGCATGACAGCAGAAGGACATATGTGGTGACTACTCAATATCAAGCCACATTTTTTCAGGCATGCTTGGCATGCTTGCACAGACGCTTATCTCACTAGATCTCTGCAGTTATTGATAGCACCAGTATCAGAGCTACGGCTGCATCACCTACTCACATGTAAGAAACGAGTCTGGCTGTCTTCCCTTCCCTGTAGATCTCACATCACCCTCACTGATGGGAGACCAAGTGCAGGTCATTCCTGAGTACAACATAAACTGCTGGGAAGATGCTGCAAACTCTGAAGCTCTGCTAGAGTGAGGCATTCAGACCTAAATCTTGATGTTCCTTTGTCTATAACACTTGAGATCTTATAAAAAGACACCTTGCAGACAGCTCCCTGGGAAGAAGAGGACTGTGGGACCACTGCAGTCCATTCATTGGCAGATCACTTCGTGATGGCTTAGACAGTGTGTTTTCCTGAAGAAGAAATCTAGAACTCTAGTAAAAGTTACGAACAGCGTCAGTGTATTTTAATAGCCCTCAGTGTTATTTTGTTGACCTGCATTTCCACATGTCCTGATGTATGTTGTTTGTCTCAGGGTGATTTCCCACACTAGCACCCTGTTGCACTGTGTTTGTTCCCAACTCCATTGAATGCAGGCTCAGCTTTGCCAGGAGGGTTCCTAGCTGTGGGGTACAGAGGCCGTACCTGTCAGCAGCAGCACCTGCTGAGCGAAGGCTGCCCTTCTGCAGTGCTGCTGGCCAGGTCTGTTTTTCTGCAGTCATCCACTGGATCTCTGCTACTGTTTGGCCAGACATTAGCGATGGGTAATGCAGTGACTGCAGGGTTTTCACCACAGAAAGAGCACAAATGGAACTCTGAGATGGAAGGCATGCTCACAGATAGCACTGAGGAGACTCTTAAAAAGGGAAACTTGAAGAGTGATCATAGAATCATAGAACATCCCAAGTTAGAATGGATCCACAGGGATCATTGAGTCCAACCTCCAGCTCCACACAGCATCACCCAAAATCAAACCCTATGTCTGAGTGCGTTGTCCAGACGTTCTGTGGACTCCAGCACTGTTGGCCATGCTCCCTGCCCTGGGCAGCCTGTTCCATGCCCTCCACTCTCTGGTGCAGACCCTTTCCCTAACCCCCAGCTGCCCATCCCCTGACACAGCTCCATGCCATTCCCTGTCGCTGTCACAGAAAGCAGAGCTCAGCACAGCTCCTGTACTCTCCTCACAAATTCTGCAGCCACCAGGACAGCTCCCCTTAGCTCCTCTGCTCTGGGCTGAACCAACCCAGAGAATAAGAGTCACCTGTTGATACTTTGATGAGCAATCAGCAGCATACCCAAGTCCAACAGGTCAGCTGGTTGCTACAATCAGTGCAAAAACACAACAAAAGAAGCAGTGCACCACAGAGTCCACCTTCTGCTATCAGACACAAGCAGGTCGTAAAATCCAACTTACAAACTTTACAACCTTCATATGCAAACTACTTGTATTTCCTTCTGCCGCTTCCCTTGCCCTCACAGACACACTGGGCAGCCACTGGCTTTGCACTCCACCAGCACTCAGCCTTCAGATCCTGGGCTGATCTTTCCTCCAAGCAAATGTGCCCAGCCCACAAAGCCATGGTATTGTGCCCCCCTTCTGTGCACCCACACAACTGGAAGGAACAGCTTCAGTGTCATTTCTAAATTCTTTTATAATCTTCATGTTTTAGCTAGAAATAAAGAAAGTAAAATGCATTTGGCCACACATGCAGGCACAGCAACAACTTCACACTGTGGCAGCATTCCCCCTGCCCAGTCTCGGCTGCCCCTTTCTCCCCTGTTCTTGAGAACCCCCCACAATTCATTCAACCTTCACCAAGCAGCACTCCCTGGCCCTTCCAGGAGCTTTTTCTTTTCAGAAAGAATATAGGCTGCTGCACTTCCAAATAAATCAGGGTGTTTTAGACTCCCAAATGGAGGACGCACATAAACCCCCACAAGAAGACCGGATGACTACAGAGCGATCTGCGCCTTTCCTCTCCCACCCTTTGTGATACATTCCCCACAAGCCATAGCAGCAAGCAGTGCCAGAAGCCATGCCCACCAGCAGCCCCACTCACCCTATGTTACCTGTCCGATCCCCATGGTGCCATCACTGTGGGCTGCTGGGAGCTGCTCAGGGCAGCCAGAAGGAAGCTGCCTGGTATGGAGAGCCTTAAGGCAGGGCTGCAGTCAGCAGAGAGCAAACAAGTGCTGTGAGCAGGTTAGAGCTCATTCTAAAGGAAGGGTTTACTTCCTCATTTGGCTCGCTGGTCTTTCATTTAACCGTACAGGTTGATAAACTTTCACTTCATTTTTCAAAAGGGAAAAAAAAAAAAAAAAAAAGGGTTCCCAATACATTTCTGAGTCATGGCAAAGATGAGTCAAATGCTTGCGGGCAGGGATCCACAGCAGCCAGTAGTCAGAGCTGGGTACAGGAATTTGGGGATGAATGGGCAACTTTCTACCACGAATACTTCATCACCAAGTTAGTTTTTCCCCCTTGCATCTGCAAATCCTTGACTTTCAGGGACATTTAAAAAAAAAAAAAAAAAAAAAAAAAACGGTACTTAAAATTTAAAAAGCACAGAATGAAGGACAGCATGCAACCTACCTACATGCAGCACAGATCTCTCTGGGACTTGGGTGGCACTGACTGGGCAGGTCAACAGTAACAGTTCCTAAGGTCACAACCAGCTTTCTGCTACCAAGAATACCTGCAACACAGCAAAACAGTCAGCCATGAGACCCTAAATCCTGAGGAAGGAGCCAGGCAGAGTGCCAAGGGTGTCCTCACAAGAGCACCCCTACAAAATGCTACTAGAGAGGAACAAGAAAACTGCCAAGCTGCTTACAACCAAGGGATGCAATAGAGTAGAGCATATGACATCACAGAGTATCATTTTAACTCCCACTTCTCCGCAAAACACTCTGCTAAAATGAGAACAAGGCTGTGGAAAGCATCCACAGAACAGTAACAAATCTGGCAAGGAGACTGGAGCACAAATCTTATGAGGAACAGCTGGGGGAATTGGGATTGTTCAGACCTTGTTGCTCTTTGCAACTACCTGAAAGGAGGTTGTGGCAAGGTAGGGGTCAGCCTCTTCTCCTAGGTAATAGTGATAGAATGAGAGGGAATGGCTTTGAGTTGTACCAGGGGAGGTTCAGG
Organism: Tympanuchus pallidicinctus; assembly: GCF_026119805.1. Lineage (NCBI taxonomy): Eukaryota > Metazoa > Chordata > Aves > Galliformes > Phasianidae > Tympanuchus > Tympanuchus pallidicinctus. The sequence continues at coordinate 62,006,680 of NW_026294618.1, read as the reverse complement.
TTGGACATTAGGAAAAATATCTTCCCCAAAAGAGCAGTCAGGTGCTGGAACAGGCTGCCCGGGGAGGTGGTGGAGTCACCATCTCTGGAGGTGTTCAAGAACCGTGTGGATGGGGCACTGGAAGTCACAGACAGTGGGCATAGTGGGGATGGGTTAGCGGTTGGACTGGGTGATGTTAATGGTCTTTTCTAAACTGAATGAGTCCATGACTCTAAAGCAGAGCTTAAAAAAAAAGCAATTAGAAAAAAGTCAGATGAGAGAATCTTACATTCATCCTACAGTCCTTTGTAACAAAGTGACTGAAGTTACTGAACAAGCTATGAGTACCAGACTTCAACATTATTCAAACTGAAGCCAGCAAGGAGGACCCTTACCTTCCTTGCCAAAGCTGGGAAGAGCACACCGAGGCAATTGCTGGTGTGAGGCAGCAGACCACAAAAAGCAGATGATTGTACAGAATTTTAAAATGGTCTCAAACGCTATTGTTCACCAGCACAGATAAACATTTGCCAGTCCAGGGCCGTGGTTTCATACACATTTCCTCTTTCTGCTGCTTCCTTGTGCTGACAAGCACACCGAGTACTCCCAGTGCAATTTGTTGTTTCTCCATGGTGTTGTGGTAATTAAGGAAATGGATGCAGTGGGTGAGGTCTTCTCTGGGGAAGAACCCAAACTCATGGATGTTCCTATGCTAAGCTGAAGTTTGAGAGCTTGCTTCATTGTGAAACAACTGGACTGCCACTGGAAAGGATTATACCAACCTCCAAGCAGAACAGCTGTGCTGCGGCAGCTCCTGGAGACCAGGCCTGCCATCTCTGTAGGATCTGTGCAGCTCCACCTTCCTGATGGCAACAGATCAGACGTCATGCCGAGTGCAGAAGAACATTCTCTTGAACCTGTAGTGGAGAACACCACAGGTGCTCTGGTTTACGCACACCAATGAATTATTTGCTTTGTTAAAGGAAACATTCATTCATGGCACCAGAAACACAGAAAAGCATTATTAGCATCTTCCTCATGTAGGAAAGTTCACCTGCTGGGAAAATCAAACAAACATATGTGAGAAATCTCCAGTCCCTAACCAGAGCCAGGATAAAGCGGGCAGTTAAATACAATCCTATGGGCAGGAGCACCATAATCAGCCTGGGGCAGGGACTTCTCCCTGCTGCCTCACTCCATGCTACCACAACCCTTGTTCTTGGTCAAGGCTCACCAAGAAGTTGTTATTGTTACACAGTACAAGGTGTGCTCTCAATTTTAAATCAGGGTTTTATGCTCTGCTAGGCAAAGTCTAGACATTTTTCTGCCAATGAAATTCTCTCACTGCTGGAGACCTCGGAAATTTTGACTTGTTGGAAACAGGTGTTTGCCCCCAAAATTTACACCACTCACTCAACAGGTCCTGTTGCAGTTCTGCATAAAGCTGTTGACAGGCAACCCAGTGTCCAGGCTGGTAAACAACTAGTGTCTTTAGGAAAGATATTTTTATATGCTTTCCAAACCTGCCCCTCAACAGAATAGGCAGCAGTAGCAAGGTCTACATCTGACCACAGAGCAAAGAGAGACATTTATATGAACAGTATAGCCCATGGACAACTTCTTTCACTTCTTGGAAAATTACAATCCCATCTTAAGATCTGACACAGCAGGAACCCGACTTGTTTTTGCCATCTAAAATAACTATTTTTGGTCTCCCTTTTATATTAAAAAAATCCTGCTATTAGTCAAGTGTTTTCCACTGAGCTTATATAAAAAGTACCTTTTAAAATCAGAAACCCCCAAACAACTTTCAAGTTCAAAAGTCTACCACTCTTTAGCTTAAGATTTCAATTTCAGAAAGCTCCTGGAACAGTCTTTCTGTTTTAGTGATTTAGCAAATGCTTGGTAGACCTAAATCCTCATACGGCTCACTGAAGGGTTTTAACACCCACACCACCTTGAACAAGGCCAGTGACTCAGTGACTGGCAAAAATCATATCTTCACAGCAGCCAGACACAAAGTGACACAGAAATACTAACATGTGGCATAAACTTACATAACACATACATAAACTTCCCCATTTTTATATTTTGTGTAGCATTCCTACGTATGTAACAGGCGACTGACATTATGCACCTAGGAAGTCATCTACCTAGTAAGCCTACAAGCCAAAACCATAATGCTCTAATCAGTAATACCTGAGTTTTATATGCACACTCATGCTACAGGAGAATGAGGTGAACAAAAACAACTAATTCATAAATACTAGATTCTTGAAAATTCTGAATATAACATTTTAATGATGCAATTAAGTATGCTTGTTCAAGCAACTAAGTTCTTTGGGTTTGCTTGGATGAGAGCAAAGCAGGCCAGGTTTACCTGCAGAGGTTCTAAGCAGCCCCAAGCACATGGCTTGCTATACCAACCATACAGGACTGCGCAGAACAACTGCTGCAGCACACATCCCAGAGGAAGGTGACAGACTGCCAGTGTGGCCAAATGGGATTTGGCTAAGAAAGCTGACATGCTGTCAGCTCCCTCCTCTCCACAAATCTCAAGCCAAGCTTATGCTCAGTGAGTTTCACGCACACATCAGTGAGCTTTGGAAAAAGAACAGGAAGACATCAGCAAGAAATCCACCAGCCAGCAGGCAGAGCACACAGCAGAACATCAGGTACATTTTTAAAAGCTCTATGGCATTCTGAAAAGCATGAATGTGCTTATCTTTTTTTTGTTGTTGTTTTTTTTAAAGCTTTGTTTCTGAAGACTGCTTGGTCACCAACACAAGAGTAACCATTTATTTCCATGCATTATTTATATAAACTTCTAGATCTTAAGCATTTGCTTGTTGCTAGAGAAGAAGCCATTCGTGCTGCTGAGAAGTGAGTGTATTTTCCAGGAATTGGGTATTTGTTTTTATATTTTAAGATGCTCCTACACCCCACAGGTGTGTGTGGGGTCAATTGAGGCCTGCAAAGGGCGGCCAAAAGTCTTCAAATGCTGTTGAGTCATTTTTAATCACCTTTCCTGTAAAGGGATTCTTGGGTGTCCAGTAAGAATCCAGCTTTTTCAGCAGAGTGGAACCTTTCTTTACTACGACTGTCACTTCCGAAAAACAGCAAGAACCTAACTGTTCAGCGCCTCCACTTCCCTGTCAACCTAGGTCAATGTTTTTCATGTTAATAATGTGCCACCAAAAAAGAAGAACTGAGGACAGCATGCCAGCACAAACATTATTTCTTTAACAGAGCAGGAAGAACATGAGAAGAATCTACTGCCTCAGCAGCACTACTTCCAAATGCACCACATCTTGGTCTTGTGGAAGATGTTGCTCTATGTTGCTTGTTGCTCCTGTATCTTGTTGCTCTATAGAAACCTTCTTTTGAAGGCAGAAGTCTTGATGAGAACAGTGTGCAGCACTCAGCCCCAGGCCCCAACATACTCCCAAGAACAGGCTTCCATGAAAGCCCCCAATAACTTAGACACCGTTATGGAAACTGAATTTCTAGTTCCATGCTTTGGAATAAACACAAGTTAGCAAGGAGAGAATTAGCAAAGGCAGCCTCTTAAGCCAAATACACTTAATCTTTACAAACCAAAGGGAATACAGCTGTTTCTGGAAAGCACATTTCCTATCTGTACACAATACCATTCAGTATCCTTGCTCAGTTTGGTCTGAATGCTGTAGGCATCTGGCCTGGCCAGCTTAGTCAGAATCTTCTGCCATGGAGTAAATTTCTTTTGTTCCTTCAGCAGCAGCCTTCCCATAGAAGTTTGTTGGTTCGAAGTCCATTTTCTGCACGCAGTGCATTCAAATACACTCACCAAGCAGATTAGAACTGCTCCTGGCCTCCAGGGCAGACCAACATGTTGCGACTCCTCATGTCCACCAAGTATTTAAGAGTTTGGTTTTGTACTTCAAATCAAGTTCCAATGAGAGGTACCCACCTACAAAAACTTATTACACACCTACTACAGAATCAGACACTACAGCAAAACCACAACAGTTAAATTTATTCACCAGACTAGACTCCTCCAAGTCATCAGCAATTTCATGGAGGAAGAAATGATGAATGCTGCAACCTTAGCTGCTCTTTCCCTCTTATCAGCACAAGATCTTTCTCTGGAGAGGAAGAAGTGAGCATGCACGTTCTTAAAATGTAAGCAAACTGAATAATACTGTTTAAATGTCCAGATCTTGTACATGAGAGTAAACTGGACATTTAAAAGCCTGTTGACTTTCAGTAACACCCAGACTCTGATAACATTACCTGCATTCCTTTGTAGATGAAGATTTAACTGATCCACTTCTGCCACCAAATCTGAAAATTAATTCCATCTTGGCTTTGGCAAGTGCAGTGCAAATTACAAATTCTGCCTTCCTGCCAATGATCACTTTCTTCTTTCTTATCCCCTAAGCACAACTTGCCTGACATCACAACAGCTGGATGTCCTGACACAACAGAGCTCAAGATCTTTAACACTGACTGCAGCTGTGCCAAGTAGCAAGTGAACCTTACGTTTTGAGAGGCATCTTCCAATAATGTCACACAGCCAATGGATCTATGTAACAAAAGAGAAAGTTAGTGCAGATGATTTAGTACAGTGCAGCACTTCCAGTACCCTTGCAAGCAGCAGCGCAGCACTTCAATGCCTTTAAGCACTGCTGCACCGTTCTCAGCAAGTGAGAGCTGTCAGGACTAAGGCAACCTGTAGCTCTTAATTTTAAAAGAAGGAAACAGAGCACTGAGCACTTGCGCAAATGGTATCAGATCCTTTTTAGAGGGAGCATGCACATAGCATTTTTGACTCCCAGGTTCTCTATCATACTCCTTTACCACAGCATCTAAGAGTGCTGAAAGACAAGTACATTCTCCTCGCAGAAAGGAAGCATGTCCTGCAATCCCTTCAGTAGGCAATTCACTTGATAGCATGTGTTTACATTTCCAAAAAGCTTTAGACAACATTCCTCATTGGAGACTCAAATCATTCCACTAATGTTAAACATTTTATTAAAAAAAAAAAAACAACAAAACTTTTAGGAATCAAGCCTTACTCCAAGTCATACACTGGGAATTCAAAGAATTGTAAGGCCAAACAGCTGACAGACCGTAGCTGCTTTGAATTTGCACGGTCATATGATAGCATGTTGTAAATGCAGGAAGAAAACACTATTTTAGTCCCCTCGTATCTCCTGCTCCTCCATCATCTGTACTTAGACCTTTCTTTGTCTTTTGATTTCTTAGGACTTCTGCTTCTGTCTCTCTTTTTATCCCAGTCCCTTATTCGGACATCTTCTCTGTATTTGTCTTTATGTTTGCTGTAACTTCTCTCTTGAGATCGGCTGCGACTCCGATGCCTGTCTTTCTTCTCACTCTTCACCTTCTCTCTACAGCGTTCTCCTTCATGTTTTCGATCAGAATCCTGTAAAAGGAATTGGATGGACATGCAGTTACAGACAGAAGTGGAAAAGAATACAAAGGCATGAGAAGAGCTTGAAAGAGTCACAAATGGTTGGTTCCGTAACAGTCTAAGGCTGATTCTACCTGAAATGGATTAACACATACACACACCTGCTTTGCTTGCAGCAATAGGTGGATGGTACAAAAATCACTGACACAGCATATTGGAGTAAAGGAAGGAGAAATGGATTCATTACTCAGATTGTGAAATGCCACACTGATAGATTTATGACACACAACATGCTGGAACGACTATGTGGTAACACCAACACCCATACAGGCCCCAGCCTCACAGCAGTTTAAAACAACAAGATCCTTCTGAAAGTTACCATTTCACCTGGAAAGTCACAGAGCTCAAAACATTTTCTTACTAAAAACACTGAGTTTTAACATGTGAATTCCTGACATTTTTAAGTACTGCTAGAAACTATTTTGTTCTTAGTATTCAATTAAGATATTCAGGAAGGCAAAAATACAAGAGGCAGTTTCCAAATCCTGGAGGAATATACATATAGAACTTGGCATTCAGAAGGCAGTGGCCACTTCTGAAGGTACGACTGCCTGACAGTTTTGTACCAACACATACTATCCTAAGTATAGATCATATTTAGCGGGGTTGTAATATATTTTATGAGCTAGGAGAAATGCTTGCACCAAATATATTGTATTTCTTTCTTCATTTTAGTTTTCATTTTTCTAAATACGTGCAGTAACATTTACCATAGTGTATGGCTAAAACCTAAACCACATCACAAACAAGCAAATTTTTTTTTTATTTAAGTGGAAACTCTCCTCCAAGCAACCTTCTTCCAGAAAGGCAGCGACCAGCATTAGCCCCAGGGCAAACTCCCAGGAGTAAATGCTGCCTTCAGGATTATGCAGACAATGCTGAAATTCTACAGTTGCAATAGGAAATACAAAAGCCCAGGAACCAACACACATGCACAGATACAGATTTGATCTTTACAAACATAAACAAAAATTTCTGCTGCTGCTGAATACAGTAATCTCACTGGTAGTGAAATGCTTATTCTATATCTTTATTGTTGACCTCTATTTCAGTAAATTTTTAGAATCTGAATCAACAAAAACAGAGTGTTGTTCCTTCCAGTTACTTATAAGAGGTTTGCCCAGTCATCTTCAGAATTATGCACAACTTCCCTTTAAGTATTTTATCAAATATGTTACAAATGAACCCCAAATCCTTGGTTTCCATGTTTGAAGAGGAAATTGGGTTCCATGTCTGTGTCAAGTACTGAGTGAACATCAGAAAGTGAACCCCCCAGCTGTGAAGCAGAGTGGAACAAGACAAAAATACTGGCTAGTAAAGCAGGTGGGGGCACAGTGCCCTGCTATCTTCAGGGTGCTTTGTTGCTGAGGGAGAACACAAGGGGAATCGGGAAAAAAACAGAACAACTCTCAGTACAAAATCTACAAAGAAAACAGAGAGAGGCTGCTGGCCCAGCAAGAAGCAGAACTCCTCATTTACAAGGGGAAAGGCTAGTGCAGACTTGAATGTAATGACAAACTGCCTGCCTTGAATGTCATAGAAAAGGGCAACTTGCTGAAAGGATTAAAAAAGTCACATGAGCATGGAGCCAGATAAGTACAACCATCTTTCAAAAAGCATTTGAGACAAAGGTGTACAGGGCATGTCTCAAGCTGCAAGTGCCACAAAAAGGTTGGCATGGCAGATAATAACACCGCAGACTAAAGAAACAACATAGCAATTTGAATTAAGAGGATGAATTGCATCTTAGTTCCCAAAAAATTAATCATATTTCTCCTTAACTAACATTTTACCTCTTTCACTTCTCTGGCATAGAAAAACGTTAAGTCTTCAAAACACTGCATTAATAGAAGTAATAACAGTATTTGAAATTGAATCCTTTGTGCACTACCCAAGTCAGAAAAATTCTGTTTTCCTCTTGAAAGCAGAAGACTAGTACTTAAAAACAGATTTCTTTCTCACTGCTGAAGTCTAGATTTCCCAATGCAGGATCATTGCTTCTGATCAGCCAACAAATAAACCACGATCCAGTCACCAGTGTGTTGGTGAACACATGAGGAAGGAGTTATTAAAAGAGGGGAAGAAACTTCCCTGGAAGTCATGACTGACTTTGCCAGAAGTGTGCCAAACAACTCTTGAACGTAAACCACTCTGAAATACCATAACTACAAGCACAGAATAAATATACATCACCTCTATGTACATAAAGCACACTAATTAAATGCTAAAAGGATCAAGAGAGTTTCAGTAAGGAGATTTTGATCAAACCTAATCAAAACTGTCCAATAAGCAGTAAGAGATTAAAGGAGGAGATTAAAAACAGAAAGATCAATATATTTTTGTTAAAATGACAAGTGCAGAAATCTGAAATTCAGAGACCCTACGTCAAACAGAAATCCATCAGATGTGCTATACTCCTCCACAGACCCAGAAAGCTGCTAAGGGTACAAAGTCATAATGTGGATCTCAAGCAAAAGCAACCAAAATACTCTGCCAAATCCTATTCTCAAACCCACACACTGATGCAGCCTCTTGCTGCAGACCCACATCCTGTTGCCTACTAAAAGCAGCCACAAGACCCTACCTCTTCAGCCCTCTGGAATCACATCAAACAGCACAAGGTTCAAAAATATCTTCTTAACATTCAGCTCCGAGGCTGAAGATTCAGGAAACTGGTGTCAAACTAAGAAAAGGGATGAGTCAAAATACACTAAAGAAAAAAAAAAAAGAGTAAGAGAACAGAAAAACAACTCTACATCATGGAAACTATTCAGAAAATAAAAGTCCCTTTTCTTCAGTCATAGCTGGAGCTGGTAGCACCAACTTCAATTTCAGTTGCCAGAACCTTCTATTACTGGACTCTGCTCTCTGACAGTTAAAACCTCTGCAATACTAAGGGTTCAGGACAGAAGTCTGTACGTGACGCACAATCATTATGATCTCTGGCAACTGACTGTGTTAGGTTAGCTGCTGTTTTAAAGTTTTTACCTCAAATGCTTCTCCTACTTCTAAAATAGGTTTAAGGGAAAACCGTTTGCTTATACTAAATGTGCTACCACTGATCCAAAAAGTTCCATACTGTTTTGCTTTGTGCAGGCCTCAGGCACTGCCCCAAGAACACATCTCCCTCCTTGGTTATGGTACGAGTTCCCCAGGTTAAAACTCAATTATAAACTAACATATACACACACAATATATATATATAGTATATTCTAAGTATGATTTGTCAGCTAAGCTGCCAGCAAAGTTTACCTGGAAAGAGGCACATTCAAATCACTCACAGATATTCTATATGGAACTAAATACACAAAACTCATTTGTACAAGAGCAGGCAGGTCCAAGCCGCAGCCATCATGGCAGCAGCTCTTCCCTCAGCACCAACTGAACATTGCTGTGCTATTAACCCTGCCTGGGCAGAATCCCACAGGGCACTGCCTCAAGGGATGGCAAATAGGTTTATGCATTGTGATGCACTGGCTAAACATGACCCTGTGAACAGTGAAAAGTATGCAGTTGTACTTTTTGTTTTGATAAAGGAATTTGAGTACAGGTTTCAAGATTGCAAAAAAAAACCATCAGTTTCTTTATTTGCAACTCCACTTGAAGTCAACACGCCAATTCTCAAATGGAATGTATTATGTTGCAGTTAAAAATGTCTCTTTACCAGACTTTTATAAGCCCTCTCTTACCAGTGAGAACTACCCCTCACTTCACAGTCACACTTTATTTGTGCAATTTTTGGCCGTACGCACATTTGTGAACAACTATTCTGAGGGATGAAGTACAGGAAGAGCAAAATTTCATCAAAAATGTCTGACGAATACTTTGAGATCTCAGGAAGAACTGCAACCACTGCCATCAAACCTGGATGATGTATTAGTTTCACAAAAACAGGGCCACATATCCCGCTAGTTCTATGGTTTTGCTGCTCTCTTTTGTACATGTTTTAATTAAAAAAAATTAAAATAATGTATATAAAGTAACAAAACTTAACTATATTCTTTTACAACAGCTGCCCCCAGAGTAATCCCTCTTATTTTCCGATGTTGGTACAGAACATCAGAGGTGGATGTCAGTGATACGGTAGTAGAGGCTGAGCCTTCCCACCAATATTCCAATACATATGAAGCAAAGGTGTGTTACTGAATGCCTCCATGCAGAAAATCTGACGCTCAGTGACACTCACCAACACTTACTGAATGTTTGTAGAGACAAAAAGCGAATGTGAGCACAGTGAAGAGGCATCTGAATGATTTTTAAATGTTCTCTGCTGATAACACATGACCAGCCAGTTCTGTATGTGTATTTTCTGAACTTTCAAGAGCAGCTCTTACATGCCAAAATATTTGTGGCAAGAATGTTGAAAACACATTGTCAATCAGCCAAAAAGACTGGAGGAAGTCCAAAACAATATGAAGGCAGACCCCTTGCAAACATCTTATGCTTCAGATTTATCTGACCAGATCCTTCCCTCACCCAAAGGATCCCAGTCCAGTTAGTACACAAGCAGTAATTAGAAGACTGATATCACCAGTGAGCAGTAGACCAAAAGAGTAGCAATGAAAAGTGACAAAACATTGCCAGTGTTTGTGAGAAAAGTTTTCTTTAGAATCACAGCAAGAAGTGATGCAACAACAGAATCAGGTATGCTCTCTGTACACAGCACTTAAAATGGTACTCAAAATAAATGCCAGGATGATTCTATTTACTGTAGCTGGAACCTTATCACTTTCTGCAAAGTTGCTTGAAGACAACTTTGTTCTCACGCAAAACCTGCACTGTTAAAACACTGGATGTTTATATTTTCTGCTTAGCTTACCCCTACATAATGCTCAAATTTCAAGAGTACTTGACCCTACATTCAGTTCCCACGAAAGATCAGCATATTGACCATGTTAGGTTCAGAAAAATGTGAAAATGCTGACTGCAGAGGCTGCAGTGAAAAGACTGAATGGCACAACCGCTGCCTCCTCACAGCTTTCCACACAGCCTGCCTTGCAGCACTGTATGCTAGCACAGTCTGGATCCAAGCAAACAGGCATACAAATCTTACACAAACGCTTCCAAAACAACGTCAAAAAACAACCCAAAAAAATAGACAATGCAAAGAGACTGTGTTTCTGGTTCCACATGGGAGAAAGCCAACGCACAAAGTTTTGGCAAGAATATCGGAAATAGTTTGCATTCATGAAATTTCATGAACTTCTGGTTTATGACTGGGAATAGCAGGTTCAAAATGCTGAAGATCTTCCACCCTTTGAGAGGCTACATTGCCTCTTATTCTGAGTGGCTTTTTGCCAAAGCATCCATGTCTCGCTTCCGAAAGTCCAGAAAGACCCAAGAAAGCTTCACTACATTAGCCTTCTGTACATTCACAGCTGCTGTACTTTGTGGGACTTTGCACACAGGGTCCTCAGTTGTAAATCAGACTACTTCTTCCTGGCTGCTCTTAATAGAGCAACAAACTGATATAAAGTTAAGTCATTTATTCAACAAGAGCTAAGTACCTTGTATTTTTTGGTCCTCTTGTCATCTTCTTCGTCTTCAGAGTGGTAGTGCTTTTTCTTCTTCTGTTTTTTAGCCAAGTGTGACTGAATTGTTTGAGATTCTTCTTCCTCATCAAGCACAAGGTCATACTTAGCACTGATAGCATTGGTTAAGAACAGATTTGTTACTTAATAAATATAAGAACAGAGAAGTTCATAAAGGAGACTAACCCCAATTTACCAGACAGGGTTTATCAAGACATACAGGTACTGAAAAATTCAACTGATCCTAAACAATTGAATCTTATCCTGATAAACTGTACAGCCAGATCTCAGTTTTTTATTTTTTTTCTACCTGTGGATCTCTGAACAAGTTACAGTTTTCTGCACCGCGAGGAAAGCAGGATCACAAAACAACATTTCATTACCGCTCTTCTTTCATTGTGGATACAGCAGATCCCATGCAAAACCAAAAGTCTCTGTTATGCCTTATGCCACTCTGTGGCTCTACATAGGAAACAATAATTACTTGAATAAAGCACAAAAATGAAACAGCATATTTTGATTTCATTAAATTCACACAAGTCATCATATGAAACAGGGAAAACGCTTAATTCTATCTCAAACGTGAGATGGTTATAAGAAGTGGTAGCAAAAACATCCACTTGGCAAGCTTTAATAATATGAAATCTTTCCCAGCCTGCTTTCATAAGCTCTCCTTGGCACAAAAAATGCCTCTGACTGAAAAAGGATACTCCTGCTTTGGTTTCACCTTCTCTTTTAGAGCAAATTTTGAAGGTTTATCACGTTCCTTTTCATAGTCTTTGAAATCATCCTTGGTGTACTGCCCACCTGTTGGCAGAAAAAAAATTAGTTGGCAGAACTAAAAAGAAAAAAATCAGTAAGACTCACACCTACCACTGCATTCCATTTATGAGTTTGAGGGCTCTTCCTAGCAACACTGACATCTGAATGTCAGAGTAGAAGCGTGTAGTACAAATCATGACTCTGTGCTTCTCTTGCTTGCAGATCTCATTAAAAAGCATATGGCTTTCTCTTCACTCATGTACAGTGGAGATGAAATATGAACATCAACACAAAGCAGGATTTAAAAACTACTTCAGTCCCTCTTTCTCTACAGGGCCTATGTCACGCTGCTTAAAATTCTGTTTCCTAAAGACTACCCTCATTATTAAATGACTTTCTACTCCCACGTGCACAAGGGAAACCTCTGAGACAGCTGCAGATCTCCATCTGAATTCACAGGCTATCCAAAAAGTGTTATGACTTGATTTAAGAGGGGCATCACAGACTTCTCTGTCCATTCATTCACTCTGCAACAGCAGCTCACAGACCAAGATACTATTTCATAGCAACGTGCTGCCACCTCCCGGTCACATCTGAAACCTGCTATTGCCCGGCTAGGTCAGAAACAGCAACCGAAGGGGAATGACACTCCTTTGCCTATGTCACTCTATGGGTACCAGATAAGTCCAACAAAATGACAGTATAGTTTAGCTTTCCAATACTTAGGAAAATTTAGATCTATGTTGCTCCAGAAAAAGAAAAAAATTCCATGTAATTAATAAAGACCTCACAAGCTGTATAATAAGGTTGGCCTACAGAGGTGATAACCCTAGCCTAAATATTCACTTTTTGTCCTATACCTTGAATTGCTATACTCTGAATAATGAAAAGTACCCAGAAAGTAACACTGTACTGCTATACTATGTTGCTGTAAGTATCTACAAAGGCAACACTTCTAAAGTTTGAGATGAGGAGCTCATGATTAACTGGCAAAAAATCCATCTAGTAAAAGACAATCTATGACAAAATATTTTTTTCTTTCTGACCTACCCAGTTAAAGTAGCAGTAGGAAACCCTTCCACTCTTCCTTATGGAAGAAGTGAAGAGCTAGACACTTTGTTGCTCTGTGTTCCTGTGCTGCCAGGAAATTCACATCCTCAAAAATGATATGATTGAAGTTCTCAATTGCTTCTCTTTACATCATTATTTATAGTTTGGAAATCACAGCTTTGGAGTCAATTAGGAGTCAAAGAATCACAAGTGTACCCACCTTTTCCTTTCCACTTAATCTTTGCAACAGACTGGCTAAAATCCACATGTATCCGTCTGTCATCTATCAGCACGTTGTCCATTTTGAAATAGGCTTTCTCACAGTCTTCCTCCTGATATTAACATTTCCAGAAAATGTGCATTCGTGACTATTTCATAACAGCATTCACTGAAGAGCTCAAACACCAACTCGACTGCTCACTGGTACACATTTTCCAAACAGCATTCCATGGAGTATTTTTCTAAAATTGCCCAAACCACAGCAGTTTTTGCATTGTATCATTTCAAAAGAAATAATTATGCTTTGTCCCAATGTAAACATCCCAAGTTCCATCTTTTTTTCATTTTATTTCACCACTTTAAAAAGTATATGTAACATTTAGGGAAAAAAAGGGAATAAGGGACAACAACATAGGTAACAGAAGTAGGCTAAAGAAGTGTCTTCTGACTTTTCCAGCGTTATCTAGTTTTCCTCACAGATTAGAGACTATCAGAAAGTCTCTGTAAAGAAGTTATACACCATAAAGAAAACTTCTAACAGTAACACTGTAAGAGCAGCTTAAAGCTGACACGATTTACAAACTGAACATAGGGTACAGTACTGCAGACACCCATCTACCATCTTCAATTCTTTCTCCTCTCTTTATGCAGTAATCCTCCCAACATTCCCTTCTCTTACTCTTCAAAACTGTTAGAAAGCATGCTCTGGGAAATAAAAAGACCTGCTCCAAATCCACTGATTTCAAGGCAGGCTAAGTACATATTGGTATTACTAGGCTGAATCAAGACGTTGGCCTGCTTTAGGACCTACAATTTCTGTAACTAAGTCAGTAAGAGAAAATGTCAGGTACCCCACACTTGAGGATTGTACTGTTCTTTAATGGAAGTATACTGAAAATGAAATTGCACAAGCAAAATCTACATACAGCATAATTAAAAACCATACCTTTTCAAACTCAATGAAAGCATAACAAAGAGATTCACCAGTCTTCCAGTCTCGAATCACTTCGCAGCTGAAAAATTGTCAGGAAATTAAAACATTAGTGCTTCTGGAGCACAAAGCATAGGACAGGCAAGCATTGATTAAAAGGAAGAATAACAAACAGTTAAAATATAAAAGGAAAAAAAAAAAAACAGGCCTAAATAGTATTGTAACAGTTGATTCTGAAATCCCTGGTAAGGCAGTAGTGTTTCTGCACAGAGAAGGCACATGTGCCATTAATCAGTTGAGTAACTACTACACTTAACTCACAAGTCCTTACCTTGAAATGTGAAATAAGAATGAATTGTAGAGCTAGGGATGAAATTCTGATGAAATATAATTATTTTTCAATGTTACTGCTGGTGATCAAGTCTTTTGCATTTCACTAATGGAAGAAAATAAACCTCACATTCTGGTTTTATGAAGGAAAAGGAAAGGTTAAACAGATACTGTGACAAATTTCTCCTTTTAGAGGGTAGCTCATGAGCAGCCATCTTATCAGGAAGCTCACTGAATAAAAAAAAATGAAGCCTGAACTATTGGATTAGGAAATGCAAAATGGCAATAATTATAGTGTTGCATAAGTACTGCCAAACTCTTGCCATAATGTGAGAATTCTGCTCACAAAGTTTGAAACAGTCAACCAGTACAGTAAATGGGGTATCAGTGTGAGACCTGAATGTCCTTCATCTGCACTGAGCACTGACATACTAGGATTTAACACACAATCCACTGTGGTCAAGGTGAAAAAAAGAGGAAGGAGAAAAGACTGCTCATACAAGCTATATGAATTCTCTTCAGCAGCCATTAATTGAGAAGAAAGTATCCCTCTAGGGATACCTTCATCCTCTACTTCCCTAAAGTGCCTGTATACTAATGCATGCAGCATGAGAATTAAACAGGAGGCACTGGAGATCTGTATGAGGTCACAGAACATGGCCTTATTGTGATCATGAAGACATGGAAGGACAGCTTGCATAACAGGAATGCTGTCATGGATGGCTATTCACTTTTTAGGAAAGTTATGTCAGTGAGGCAATGCAGCAGAGCTGCTCTTTATGTGAGAGAGCAGCTAGAATGTATCAAACTCCACCTGAGGGTGAAGGATGACCCAGAGGAGAGCTTGTTGGTGAGAATTAGGAGGCAGCCCGTGATTTGTGAAAGCAGGACATGTGCAACATCCCTTCTCTTTGTGGATTATTCAGGAGGATCTATTTGAAAGAGGAAGGACTGCAGAACAGTTTATTAAACAAACTGATAGGGAAAAAAAAAACAAAAACTGTAAAAAGTCTCTAGGACATCCAAAAATTATGCTCCAGTTGTAAGGATAGCAATGCAATGCCAATTTCTCACATCCATCCTACAGAGTTTAGTGAAGGTGATTCTGCAGGTCTGCATGCCTGCTGTCAGTCCTGCACAAACCAGTAGAAAAGGAACACAAGGCTGGCTTACTGAGCTTCTGAATAAATAGGAGACTCGAGACCATCTCAATACACCTAACTGAAGTGCTTTAAAAGGGGTAGTGCTAGTGATACACTTCTGAAATCTCTCTGGAAGTTCTAATAAATTCCTGCAACAAAGGTTCTGGGGGAAACTAAGCAATAACAGCACACAAGATGACTGTACTAATAAGCAAGTGCAAGACATAAATAGTCATTCTCTCTTAAGAAACCAAGGAGGTCACTCATGGAGTTTGGGGATAGTATTAAATAGTTCAAGCAAAAAATTGCCAAGTTCCTAGGAGTCTAACTGAACAACTAAGGAGAAAGTGACCATCAGTGCAGACAAACACAGTCAGATGAGCATGGGGGGAAAAATCCTAATTGTGCCTTGTGAAAAGCGACAGAACCTGAGCTGACAATTAATTACAATTAATTAAAAGAGAAAGACTCTAAAATTTATATGATTTTTTTTTTTGTGAAATCAATATGGCGAAAACAGCCCAGGTTTTAAAGCATTCGTAGCCCCAGGAGTAATTAGTTAAGGCTGAAAACAAAGTGGAGAATATCAGTGTGCCACTGTAACTCTGTAATTTCTTTAATGCTGTAAGCAGTTCTAGTCCTCTCACCTTGAGGTGAAAACAGAGTAATAGAAAAAAGTTGAGAAAAGTGAAACAAGGTAAGGAAAATTCCTCTATAAAGTATGCACACTTGTACACCTAGCCGGGAAAAAAAAAAGATTATTTGGGATTATATACATTAGAGAGTTATAGGAAAGTTGGATACATTTGAGAGTTATAGGAAAGTTGGTTTCACTACCCATCTTTTTTTTTTTTTTTTTATCCCCCACACCAACTTAAGAGGAAATCAACTGCAACTACTAGGAGCCAGGCTCGAAACTGAAAAAGGCAACTGGTACAGGGAACACTTTAAGACAGAACATACTGGGTGCTACAAATGTGTACTGCTTTATCCAAAACTGTACAAGTTCTCACAAAAACAAACAAACAAGAAAACCAACCCCACCCAGTGACTGTATCTAGCTTATGCAGCAGCTGAGCTGTAAACTACTGAAAGGAGGGAAAGGGTGGGGGACTAGGGAAAGTCCCATATTTGTCTCATTTGCTCCTGTACTTCCCCTAGGTGTTCACTCAAAGCTACTGTGGGGACAGGATATTCAGCTGGTGAGATGTGACTTTGTATCACCACTGCTGCGGTATGACAGTGGGTAAATTACTAGAACACCAGAATAACTACTTAACCTAAATAACACTGATGGGCATCACGCTCAGTTTGAAGAAAGCATTCTGTTTCACATTACAATAATTACCTTTTAATTGGACCAAATCGGGAAAATATTATTTCTAGGTCTTCATCTGTGGTCACGGGATTCAGTTTACAAACAAACAGCACATTTTCTGGTGGCTTGACTTCTGCATCTGGTAAGTCTCCCACCTGCGGGGTTCAGAAATAGACTTTCATCATTTCTGTCCATAAATTTTAGTTCATCCTAGCTTAATAAGGATGAGAAATTACAATCACACAACTTTGTTCAGAAAGACAGAAGGGAGCCAGCACTCACGCCTGCTTAGAGGCAACACTTGCTTACAGTGCACACAACTTTGATGTATGCAATCTCTGGTCAAAATTCCCACATCAAAACCAGCAATCTACATTCCAGAGGAAAATACAAACAATCACAACATCTCCCACTGTATTACAGCACTTCTTTAAAAACTTGAATGAAAGACTACTGATAATAAACAACTTATGTCTACTTCACTTAATATGCTAATAAAAAGGTAAATGTACATTTGTTAGATAAGCAAAATACCACAAGTAAGGAACATATTTCAGAAAATAGCTTAAGCACATGACAGTGCCAGAGAAGCTTACTGTTTTGACAAAGGAACAATGAAACTAACTGCTGTGAGTTTTGAGGTTTGTCTTTGATATCAGTGAAACAAACAGTACACTACATTTTTTTTTTAAATCTCTTCAGCTTAGATAACATTGCTCTCTACTGCAAACTATCCAGCAACACTCATTATCATTGGTTCACACACTCACTCATTGGTTCACAATCCCCCTTGCCTTTTTTTTTTTTTAATTTTAAAGACAGCTTTATCCAAGAAAACACATCAGCGGCCCAATGCTGATGCAAAACAAGAACACAGGCCTGTAGATCTTCTGCAACACTGTAGCTAATGTTAAATTTCAGATAATCCCACAGAAGGAAGACAGCCATTACACACAGGATAGATGTAAACTACTGTGAAGAGTCTATTTCAAGTTTGCTCAGCTCTCTCCCATGCAGGCTAAACTTTTTTTGGGGATTAAAGACATTCAGCAGCACATTATGCATGTTAAGTTTTAAAATTGGATTCACTCCTAGGCCTCCTCCTGGTCCTGAAAATTACACAGAACTGACAAAAACCACTTCCTGTAAGTCACAAATATCAAGTGCTCATGCTTACTTCTTTTTATTGTACCACAGACATGTAATAGCACAGATTCTGAGCCATGACATCATATCAGCAATTTCAAGATAAATTTCTACAATTTTCTACACATAATACAAGAAGCACATGCATATACAGAAACAGAAATAACACCAGAAAGGTAAAGAGAAAACGATGCTCACCATTTCCAGAAGAATGGCACGAGTTTTTGCCTCTTTTTCTGCCTGAACTTCTTCTATTTCATCTGCAGACCGTCCTTTCATGTCATCAATTTCTTCATCTGCTCCTATTCTTCCACTCTGAAAAAATTAAAGAAAAAATTAAACTCTAGGCCAAAAATTCTCTATTTCCAAATACTACTTGGATATCACTTTCTCCCCCCGAGACAAGAAAAATGCTCCAGCCACGTATCTGTGCAGAGCTGGTCTTTCCTTTTGTTCTCTCCACTCAGGTCAAAAAAGAAAAGATGCTACCCTCATGAACTTCAGGCACCATAAACTACATACGAACTTTCAGGCTCAATTTGAACTGAACACAGTTTGATCTTCTGAATTCTTTTACAACCTCATACTCAACAATTCATCACAAGTATCAGCTCATGTCTAATCTAGATAGTTCCTGCCAGAAATGAAATAATGAACACCACAAATTTCTGTTGTGTCCTATAGGACCATATTAAATATAATGTACTGCAACAACAACCACAACATATCTCTGCACATCTACCACCAGGAAGATTTGAAGTTTAAGGTTCTCCCCTCGTTGGTATCTCTAGAACACTGCTGCTCCTACAAATACTTCAAATACATCAAAAGCTGTATCTTCTGTCATGCCACAGGCAGGGGAAAACTAAGAGCAAGCTTTCAAGTTTCTGCCAAGTTGGGCAGTCAGATGTAAAATTTCTTATACTGTTCAGCAGATCTGATGGTATGTGAGAGATTAAGCAGAGTACAGATGTGCCTCCAAAGCCTAATTTCAATCTTGCAATTATGTATCTATTAAGCTTAAAGACGAACAGTATTCTCTCTGGTTAATGTATTCATTGCTTGAAAGAACTGTATCCATATAGAGAGGTAGTATCACTTGGCAACTTTCATAACTGTATGCTGTGACTAAGTTACTCACTACAACTAAATTTCTAGCACGTTCCTTCTGTCTAAAGAAATACACCACAACAGTATGTATGCTTGGAGACATATGACCAAGAATGCTTACAATGAAATACAAACAGAACATTTCTCAATATAAAAGAGAACCAACAACAAGCAATTTCATATTAAGAAATGTAGTAATATTTGTGTTCCACCAGAAGAGTGTACAAAAAAAAAAAAAAAGTAACATCAGAGGTGAATATTCTGAATGTTGTGCTTAAATAGTCTTTAATTAGAAATCTGAACTACGGCTTTCCAAACTTATGCCACCACAGGACAGCAAACCACTCAAATAACTTCTACCATTTTCTGACAGATTAAACAGGTATTTATTTAAGCATAGCAATATCCCCAAAAACAAGACAAGCATTTCACGCATCAGAACTCAAGCTGGCACAGTAGAAAAGCATCTCTTATCCTCCTATGCTGAAGAATTTACAAACTATTAAAGATATGGATTTTGACAAAGCCTGTGCTGGTGATTAACAAGGATCTACTTGTTTAATTCTTTCTCCCAACCCTTCCCCAAGAAGCCATCACAAAGACTCACATCGAGCTGTTCCTTAGTAGGCTCTGGTGAGCGATCAGGAATGGGCAAACCAGGTGGATCATCAAACGGATCATCCAGAATTACTGTATGATTTATCCTAATAGAAAGCAACATCCAGATCAGCACCAGTCACAAGCAAATAAAATTATCTTTACTCAAATAAAAGGAAACCAGCCCTGGTGATTCCCAGCTATATCCCAAAAAGTCAAACATAGAATATGCTTGTAAATACTAAAACTGATGCTTCTGTAAAGGCAACAGATGCACATTTTCTTATTCTAGTATCTGTTTGTTTCTTAGAGAGCTATTTCCAGTCTACAGTCTAGTAAAGTCTCAAAACAGAACCACAGAATGGCCAGGATTGGAAGGGAATTCAAGGATCATGAATCTTCAACTCCCCTGCCACATGCAGGGCCACCAACCTCCACGTTTAAGGCTAAACCAGGCTGCCCAGGTCCCCATCCAGTCTGGCCTTGAACACCTCCAAGGACAGGGCATCCACAACCTCTCAGGGCAGCCTGTTCCAGCACCTCACCACTCTCTGGGTAAAGAATTTCCCTGATGTCCGAAGCAACATTTTACCTTTTTGCTGTTTCCTAACTTCTCAAACCACACAAAGAATTCACAAAAGAACCCAAAGGAACAAAACTGCTTAGAGCGACCACCAATTATTCTGGCATCCATCACCAGTGTAGTGTCCTGCAGCTTAGCTTGGACACTTCCATCCCTGTTCTGCAAGTTCTTAAACAACTACATACAACACAGAATCCATATGAGGAGAGATATCTATACTGATTTACAGATTAATGGCTCATGACTCATTAACTCATGACACGCTTCCATAATAAATACTAAGTTCCTTTTAGAAGAAATTCCTATTAAGACATGATTATAAAGCATTTGACCAATAATATAAAGATAAAAGAATACAAGTCGCTTTGTATTGCTATATTAATTTAGTTTCCAAAGAGATAAATTTCTTAAATTATAACATATTAATCAAAAAGTGAGGTTAAATGCAATCACACCTGATATCTTGATACGGGATAAAATCTTTATCCACAAAGGTTTCATTAATTGTCTTCAATACATCCATGCCTTCAGTCACTTCTCCAAATACTGTATGCACACCATCCAGATAATCCAGGTTTTCCCCTGTTGTAATAAGAAACTACAAAAGAAGATATAAAATCATCCACAGTAATTTTTTTTTTCTTGAAATTTTTCTTTCCTTACAAAGAAGCTATGGTAATGCTAGTGGTAACTGCATTTATTGCCATATGCCTACATGCTAGCAAACTGCATTCTTAACTATAAATACAAATGCCATTGTTTCTAAAAGACTATATAACTTTTTGTTTGTTTGTTTGTTTTTTGTTTGTTTGTTTGTTTTGTTTTTTCCCCAACTAACAGTGCATAGAAGCAGGAAAATTAACTCCATAGATTACAACAAGCTGTAGGTGGAATGGAACTGTAGGGCTTTTTTTTAAGTTGCTCTTTGATCATGCAAATAAATAAATAAAATTTTTTTTAAAAAAGCTTTTTTTCAATTCAAACTTATGAATGTTTCATGTGAGGCATTTTAACCCATAAAAATGACTGACAATGCATCCAAACTAATTATTCAGAAATAGTATCATTACGTGAGATAAGGCTTTAAACACATCTACAGCAAAAGCTTTGCACAGATGAACTGGAAACAACACCACTTTCAAAAACTGTTTTATAATAATTTTGGCAAGGATATTAAAGCTTGCATTAATACAATGCAGTCATACAAACAAGTTCTGAATTCAGTTTCCAAATTAAGATGGAACATTTAACTACAGGAACTTTTTTTCTGTAAAACTACTGAAAAACTACTTTTTTCCTGCCCACTCTATATATCAGCTAAATCATATAACATTATTAACAAAAGTGAATAAACAGAAGGGAAAAAAATAGAGAATTAAATTCTAACAACATTTATCAAATCTTTCTAGGACAGGATTTGAAGCCGAGCATTTCATCCTCTTCTCAGTAATCAAATAACTACTGGCACCTGGAACACCATGAAAAATACTCATCTATGGCCCTTTTTGTACAAGCCTTTCGACCACACTATGCCCCCTCCTGGAGGCATTCAAGGCCAGCTGATCTAGAGGAATGTCTGCCTATAGCAGGGGGTTGGAAATGTGATCTCAAAGGACCCTTCCAACTCAAACTACTCCATGATTCTGTGATTCCATGATAAGACAATGCTGTTGAGATGACAATGCTGTTGTCAGTGCTCCAAATTCAAGGAATTTCCATTTTCCTTACTTAGATGTGTACCAAGACTTACTCCCAGCCCTGCATGCTGACCTGTGATCCATGCATATCGCTGCCGTTGTTCACCATTGACACCGTTCCTTTTTTCTTGTGCTTAATTCTTGGCACTTTTTCTGCCTCAAAAAATCTAGCTTGATCACCATACAGTTTACTGAAAATATATAATAAACACGTTATGAGGAGAATGAATTTTTAAAAGTGAGATAAACAAACGTTGTAAAACAGAAAACAAAACTTTTTTTTTTTACTTTTTTTTTTTTTTTTTTTTTTTTTAATTGGCATTTGCTCTAGGGGAGATTTAGGTCGGACATTAGGAAAAACTTCTTCTCCAAGAGAGTGGTCAGGCACTGGAACAGGCAGGGAGGTGATGGAGTCACCATCCCTGGAGCTGTTCAAGAAATGTTTAGATGTTGTACTGGCAGAGTTTAGTGAGGAAATACTGGTAAAAGGTAGACAGTTGGACGGGATGATCTTGGAGGTCTTTTCCAACCTTGGTGATTCTATGATTCTATCAATAAAACCAGAATTTACATTATATCTGTGCATAGTTTTTAAGGACATGTACACTTACATAATCTACTACATATTACAGAAAACAGGTTGGTTTTTTTTTTCCTGAAGCCTTTCATAGAGGTTTTCTGGAGGCTTGCTTATATGGTTCTAATGCAGCGTAACATTTTTCTAGGGCAAGAAGGTTCCATCAAAATAAATTAAGCCTACACTGTAAAAGCATCACATTTTATGCCTCATATTTCTCTTCCATGACAAACAGAAAGCCACTAAATCTGCCTGTACGCTCAGGTCACCATACACACAGAACTATACAGAGTACCTTAACCCTACCCAGGATACAGCAAATCATTAAAATGTTTTCCATTTTTGAAGTCTATTCTTGATTTTTACCTCTCTCCATAATTGACAGAGAGGCGATCAATATACACACTTGTACACATTTAAGGAATAATATTGTGTTTGAACTAATTTTGCTAAACAACTGTAAGTCTTTATGAAGAGAATGTTCAAATTAAAGTTTCCCTGCAACAGTTTCCAGGGTAGCAAGAACAGAAATGTCAGTTCTGTGGACTTCTATAGAAGTGTAACGCTGCCATTCTCCATGCCAGCAGCAGGGCAGTATCACCATTCCCTCAAAACACGGTCCTTCCTCACCTGCTGCACTAATGAGCCAAAACCATCCTTATAAAAGAACAATATCAAAACAAACTTCATCTACCCAGAAGCAGCTTACGCCTAGTAAGCACATGCACCCAGACTTGCTTCTGCTTAGCACAATTAAACTGCTTCCAAGATCATGACAGATTCACATGCTCAAAGTTTTCTATTTAAAGGCTCTGACAGCTCAGACTTGGAGAAGTCAACGCTGGTCTAGCAACTCTGTTCAAACTGAGCCATTTATCTCAGTATACTGTGTTCTCCACCAACTCAGGTTTTCAGTTCTTCTCTGCAATTTTCATTCTATTTTTAACAGCAATTTCAAGTGAATCCTTTAAAATCCTAAAGAAATCCTTGGCAACTCTGCCTACAGCAGAGGATTGGAGCTCAGTGATGTCCCTATCAACCTAAGATATTCTATGATTCTATGGAGAAACATACAGAACACACATATTTTGCCAGGTTCCACCATAGCTATGTGAATTTCTTCAGCCTTTACATTCATGACCACTAACATTTTTAACAAGGAAACTGAATTCCCAGTACACATTCAGCATGATTAAAATGAACTCAGGTGAGTTTTCAGGACAGCAGGATTGCTTAGGGTATAAGAATTCACAGAGGAAATGAAGCACAGCCTGTGTTCTCCTCCTGCCCAGCTAAATACATTTTGTTACAAAAAAATATATATGTAGAAACTGCAATTGATTGTGTCCTCCAC
The DNA here is from genome assembly GCF_026119805.1 of Tympanuchus pallidicinctus. Taxonomy (NCBI): domain Eukaryota; kingdom Metazoa; phylum Chordata; class Aves; order Galliformes; family Phasianidae; genus Tympanuchus; species Tympanuchus pallidicinctus. Next base: position 61,982,881 of record NW_026294618.1, on the reverse strand, counting down.
AGAGCATCTAGTTATGGTTCTCATCTTACAAAACCAAACCTAGTTATCTGCTCACTCAGAAATGAAGAGAAATTTATATACAGCATGTTATAACTTAATTTCTAAGGTTGAAGATAGAATGCTGTCCATAAAACATTTCTGAATGGTTAAAATCAGTGTAGGAACTAAACAAGTATTCAGCTATCATAACCAAAGAAGCTTATGCATCAACAACTTCACTTCTAAACAACAGTTCTGCCCTAAAAGAGCTGAAAACAATCAAAGTGCAACCTTTTACTCCCATGCTACCTCTCTGCTGATTAAACACCAGACATTTTACTTACCAAAATATAGATTCACCTCCACGGCCAGTTCCCATGGGGTCACCCGTCTGTATGATAAAGTCTCTCTGTCACAAAGAAAAATACATAAGATGCTGTCACGTTTGTGAATTCAGACAAACAAACAAAATACCACACCAAAAACTGAGAATACTCACCTGCACATTATAAATAAGACAGTAGTTGTAGTACTTGATCTTGCAGAGCTTCAGAAAATTCAGGCAAGCTGCAAGAAATGATACTCACATTTAGTAAAAGAACTCTGGGTCTAATAAGAATAGACTTATGACTGTGTGTACAAAGCTGCTTTTGGGGCAGGCGTTTGAAGACTTGGCAGCGTAGGGCTTTATAAGCACTGTCAGAGACGTTGTGAGGTCCCCTTCATCGAGCTGCATACGCAGGAACACATTTCCTGCCCAGTTCCTTTAGAGCAGCAGGAAAGAAGGTCACTGCTGCTTTTCAGTGCCAGACGTTGTCACCGATCGATATTTTCAGTGTGTGTTAGTGTGCGTTACATGTATAAACACCTCGTCACAGACACAAGCAAGCTCTCCAGCAGCAGTCGGTGTTTGTCAATACTTCAGAGACCCAAGGGTACCACGGAACCTCTGACCCTCCTACGGTCCCGGTTCCAGCACGGAGCTCCAAAGCCCGGGCTGAGCGCACTATAGAGGAGGCTAGCAGCCTCGGCCCCTTCCCCACAGGGGATGCTGCCAGCCAAAGGGCGGCTACAACTCCGGGCGGCGTCACGGGCGCCAAATGGCGGCGCCGCGGAGCTCCCAGCACGGCGCTGCCCCACGCACCGTCCCGGCCCCGCGGCCCGCCTCACCGCCACCCAACGCTCGGCTCCCCCCGGTCCGGCCCGCCGCGCCCTTACCGCGGGGCCGCTCCTCCGTGTAGAGGTCGATCACCAGATCGCCCAGCGTGGTTTCCAGCAGCACAGCCATGGCCGCCTCTCGCGCCGCCGGTCCGACCCGGCCCTGCCCGCCGCGGGGACGCCCCCTGCCGGTGCGGAGGAGGTCCCGCTCGGCGGGCTCCGCCTGACGCCTGGCGGCGGGTTGGGGCCAGTGCCAGCGGTACTGCGCTCGTGTGCGAGCCTTGGAGCCACCACCGGCTTATTCCCAGCCTGCGCACCGAGCGTGCGTTGATGGAAGGCTGTTTCTGAGCCTCTCTGTACGGCAGTTAGTGACAGAAGGAAGCAGGATCGCACAACGCATTTATTACTCTGAAGCCATAAGCACATCCGCCTGGCGCAGGTCCATGCTGGCTGATGTGCAACTATTCACCTGCTGCTTTCAGAGCTCTTGCTTTGCCTTTCAGTAAGAAAGAACCCACAGCTGTGCCACGGGAGGCCTGGGCAGGTCATTAGGAAAAACTTCTTCAGTATGTGTGTGGTCAAAGCCCACAGCAGGCTTCCCGGAGAGATGGGTGGTGCCCCACAGATGTCAGCGGTCAGCAGGCGTTTGGACAGTGCCCTCACTGACGCGCTTTAACTTCTGCTCAGCACTGAGGTGCTCAGACAGCTGGAAAAGACACCTCTGAAGGTCCCATCCAACTGAACTTGTGCAATAATGAAGAGGAAAAATAAATAATGGCAAAAATTATTTAGTCATTGATAGGAGTTTTATCATTTACATAAATATTTACACTGTTATGACATCCCGTGTGCTGTGAGACTGATTAAAGCCTGGGAAAATTGGGGAAGAAGTGACATTTGTTGAAACGATTTTTAATGCATAGTTTTTGCAAAGTTAACTACACTCCAGAAGAATGAAAAGAGGAAAAGAGATAATGAGAGCATCATGGAATCACAAGGTTGGAAATGACCTACAAGATCATCTAGTCCAACTGTCTTCTCACTACCGTTGCTACCACAAACTAAACCATAGTCTCGCAGCTCCTCATCCAGATGCCTCTTGAACACTGCCAGGCACGGCGACTCCACCACCTCCCTGGGCAGCCATTCCAGTGCCTGACCACTCTCTGAGAGAAAAAGTTCTTCCTTATGTCTAATCTAAATCTCCTCTGGCACAACTTGTGACCATTTCCCTGGTCCTGTTTGTTGCCTGGGAGAAGAAGCAAAACCACTCCTCATCACAACCTCCCTTCAGGAAGTTGTAGAGTGCAATGAGGTCTCCCCTGAGCCTCCTCTTCTCCACACTGAACAACCCCAGCTCCCTCAGCTGCTCCTCACAAGACTTGTGCTCCAAACCCCTCACCAGTTTCACTGCCCTGCACACACTCCAGGGCCTCAATGCCTTTCTTGCAGTGAGGGGCCCAAAACTGAACACAGTACTAGAGATGCGGCCTCACTACTGCTGAGTATGGGGGCATGATGACCACCCTGCTTCTGCTGGCCCCACTATTTCTAATGCAGGCCAGGAGAGGACAAAAGAGAAGGAGGTGTGAAAGACTGGGAGAAAAGGGAAAGAATTAAAGAGGGAGGGGAGGGGAAAAACCACAGGAAGGAGACTTTCAATGACATTCAAAAAACAACAGGTTTTCTGTTCCATCCCAGTGAGTTCCTGAGTTCCTTGAGGTGAACTGATAACACATCCCAAGCTTTGCTGAAGTGTTCTGCAGGTCAGCGGGCCTTGAGTCCTTGTATTTGTATATGCTATGATATCATTACGTATCTCGCACGTGTTGTAAGCATTTTAATAATCACCCCCATACACAACAAGGTAGTGCTGTAGCTTACTTTTGCACATCTTGGCTTGTTGAGATGGAACTCCCATCTGATTTACTAATGGACACATAGTTAGGAATGTACTTGATATATAGGCTTCCTCCCACCAGAGCATGCAAATGGCTGCAAGTACTAACAAGAGCTGGATTCTTGGAGCTGCCCTCCTATCCCCACACTCCTACAGCACTCAGCAAAATGTCTGGCTGCGGAGTTGACATGCCATGGAGATTTTTTTGTCACATGAGCCTGAACAGAAAACAAATCCTTTGCCTATTTGTTTTAGTAAACCAAACACAATAGATTCAAATGAGCAAACAAATTTAGGACAGATCTGAGAGAAACTAGGTGATGTTGAAGAGAGGCTGTGGAAATTATGACATCAGTGCTTCTATTCCTTCATCCAGTGCTGACTTCTGTGTTGATGAGAGTCAGTTAATCAACTTTGTGTTTTCTAATCTCTGAAACAGTACTGTTGATAATAAATGTACTTTGGAATTAAAAATACCTAAGGTGTTTGTTTAATATGTATTTCTAAATCTATGACTCTCTCTTTCCAACTTGTTCCAGATGTTTATGACAGTTTGTCAGAAATGCCAACTGCACATGAATAAACAAGTTTGTATTTCTTTTACGATTTACGTTCACTATCAAAAACGCGAGTCACAGAGCAATACAATATCAGGCTGCAAGTAGCTTCACCAGGATAGCTCACATATTGCCCTTTCTGAGCTGCACTAGGCAGACCTGTTTGTCCCCTTACCATCAGAATGTCTTTTGCTAGCAGCTATATTCTTCCCATCTTTTTCTACACACAGATCACTATTTATCTCAAGATATTCAAGGCCAGGCTGGATGTGGCCCCGGGCAGCCTGGTCTGGTGGCTGGCAACTCTTCACATAGCAGGGGGGTTGAAACTAGATGATCTTTGAGGTCCTTTTCAACTCAGGTCCACGCTATGATTCTATGACCCCCATGCCCACCAAGAACCCGCCAATCTCGGCTGTTTCCCTTCTCTTTGCCTGAAACGCGTGCTATTGCGCTGTTACAAAGTTTCCGCCCGCGTTCTCCAGCCGAGGCTCAGACCTCTCACAGTCTAAACCTCAATCTCACGCGTTCTGCATTGCCGAAGGAATTCCCTCCGCCGCTGCCCCGCGGCACGCCGGTTGCTCAGCTCCCCAGCCCCGTGCAGCCCTCAGAATGCAGCCGGTGCTGCTGCAGCGAGCCCCGCCTCGAGTCGTGCGGGCGGATCGCTATAGGCGCCCTCGGGGTGCAGCCGGAGCGCGTTAGCAGGCACCCGTCATCTCGGGCGCGGAGGACGAGCTCCCGCTCCTGGGAAACCCGCAGCTATTTCCGAGCAGCGGGAGGGCCCTTCCCGGAGCACCGCCCGCCCCGACGCCGGCCCGCAGCAGCGGCCTGCAAGCTCCGCAGCCCGGCCCCGCGCCGCCTCCTCCGCCCGCCGCCCGGCCCCGCCCCGCCGCTTGTTGATGTTTCACTTTGTTTTAATTCCCGGGTCGCAAGATGGAGGCGGCGCTGGGACGGCGCGGGCGGCGGCTGCTGCTGCTGCTACTGCCGTTGACCGCCGCGCTGCAGCTGGGCCCGTCCGCCGCGCTGCCGCTGGGACAGGTACCGGAGGGGCGGCGGGGGGGGGGCTGGGAACCGCCGCCGCCAGTGGATGAGGAGGAGGCGGCGGCGGCGGGCGGGGCGGCGGGGGCTGCGGGCGCTGTGGGCGCTGCGAGCTCCCGGCGTAGCGCGGGGCGGGCGCAGGTGCGCTGCCTGCAGACTTCGTCCCGCTGTGCGCCGGCGTTTCGGGCTGAGGTGTGCGGGAAGAGGCGCAAAAGGACCGCGGTACGCGTCTGCCACAAACTTGGTGACTGCGTGCCTACTGCTTCCTGCCTCCCTTCAGTGATTCATCCATATAGTGTTTGAAAAATATCTGGCAGGCTGAAGGAGAAGAACATCATGGCTATCTGTACTGCTGGGCAGATCCACCTCGTGCTGTGTGTGTGTGTACATCCACTGTGTTGTGTCAGGCTGGTGCTGCACGAATACATGGTGCATTATGGCCGTTTCTTCTCCCAGTGATGTCTGTGCTTCTGAATTGAACCCACAGCAGGTTCCCAATGCAGCTGCGTATTCATGGAATCATAGAATGGCCTGGGTTGAAAAGGACCACAATGATCATTGAGTTTCAAACCCCCTGCTATGTGCAGGGTTGCCAAACACAGACCAGGCTGCCCAGAGCCACGTCCAGCCTGGCCTTGAATGCATCCAGGGATGAGGCATCCACAACCTCCTTGGGCAACCTGTTCCAGTGCAGGGCATCGTGCTGCCTGCTTTCTCCTTCCAGTGCCTGTGCTGGGTTCACCCAGCCATTGTACAGACACTGGAGGATTTGTCAGGGCCCCTTTTCCCTGTGGTACTGGTTGAAACAGTCCTCCTGAGGGCCTGGCACAGGCCCTGCACTGATACATCCTGAGCTCACTTCCTCGTCTCCACTTCCCTTTGCAACCATTGGAAGTGAGATGGGCTTAGGTCTTCAAGATGGAGATCTAGATCTTCAGACATCAGTACTCCCATTCAGGTGCAGTGAAGTGTGGGAGCACAGACATAGCGCAGTTGATCCTCAGGTACTTTGCTTTGGGTGTAGGGCAGGTGCATTTCAGAGCCCTCATAAAGCCTTACAGTGTGAGCAGGAGCTGGTGGGAGAAGGGCCTGGGCAGAATGGGAATTCAGTGCTGTTGGGTTGGCATCAGCAGCCAGGAGCTTAGCAACACATGGCATGTGATCAGAAGGCTCTTTCCTGAGGAGGTTTTGGTCTGCAGGCTGGTTGCAGCTTCCCTTTGGCTGTCATGGCTGTACACTCCAGCATCCTGAAAGTATGATGGCACAGCACTTCTGATAGTTTCACGTTTTGTCAGTCTTGTGCATGGCAGTAAGTTTGCCTCCAAGACATTATGGGACCCGTAGTGAGGAAAGACCTGAGAATGTTGGAGAACATCTGTGCAATTTTGTTTTCTAAGTTTGTAATGCTTTTGTTCAGCTCTGGAATGTGAACGCCTCCATTGTTGTGCAACACTTGTCGTTTCTTAAATAAGCTGTTTTGAAATCTGGGCTTTTTTTTTTTTTTTTAAAAAAAAAAAAAAAAAAGGAAAGAACATTAGTATGTGTGCTTTAGTTTTGCTTTCTCCTCCCGAAATTTGGACAAGCAAATCTGGATTACAAATTGGGAAGAAAAACAAACAAACAGAGGCAAGGAATGATGCCATAAGAGTATAACTGATCTTCATCAAAGTAATGTGTTTTTATAGTGCTCGGTCAAGAATTAGATTTTCTGCCTCAGAATATTTTTGATGTGCTGTCAGGAACTTGCTGAAAGCACAGTGAGCTGAATGCTCTGATGTTTGTTTACTTCATTAGCTGTTGAAAATTTAGATTTAACTGTTTTCTTTCAAACAGGCTTACTTGCCTACTGGACCTTATATTCATTTAGTTGCGTGAAAAATATTTTTCAGGCTATTTGTTGGCTGCAAGAAACCTGCAAGATAGATTGTTTCATAACAGAAAAAAAGTAATCTTCACTACATCAGCCATGAGTGTGTGTGCAGTGGGTGTCGTGTATTTTAATCAAAGAAACTTGTTTATAGTTCTTTTGTAGCTTTATGCCAATTTTTCTATTAACATCTTGGCATATGTTCTGAATTTTATACTTAAAGTATACCACATCATCTTTCTGTGTATACCTGATTGAATTAAAGCAGTGTGATGCAGCTGTGTCCTGATTATGTGAGATGAAGTGTTCAGCTTTAAAATTCTGGATAAAACATTCATAGTGTGAGTTGATTTCATAGGGAGAGAGCATAGGCAACACACATAGGGCAGGGGAAAGGTAAGCAATGTTATTCCGTGAACATCACAAAACAAGGAAGGAATATGTGTGCTTGTTCAGAATAGTAAAGCAAAAGCATCAATGTGTTAGCTTTATATGTTAACAAGATAGTTGAGTTGTAGTTACCTAAGCAAGTACGGAATTTCACTGTCTTATCTTACATATTGTCATGCTGTTTAATAATACCAAGCCTTCTTTGAGAAGACTTTGTACTGAAGTTTGGTGAAATATGAGGGGCTAACTGTGGTTCTCCAGTCTTGCTGGGGTCTGTACCAAGACTGTTTCCTACCTCATCTGTGCCTGGTGGGCAGCTGAAGCCCTACAGCATAGCTTTGTTTTGAGTCTGATGAAGGAATAAGAACGGAACCTGAGACCCTGTGGAGCCAGTTTTCCATGTGTGTGCCAGGACTCAAAAGCAGTGTGAATTTGGATGGTAGTTTTTGGCTTGTTTGAACACTCTTTCCCACAATCTCCATTCAAATTTAGAAACAGATTCTACTTTTGTCCATTTCTTACTTGCATGGCCACTTCTGTTGATTTCCCATTTCCATACTGCTCAGAGGATATCCGTGCACAGCTGCTACAGGGGCTGTCTGTCCCCTTGCTGCCCATGCAGCTGACCGTGCTGCCAGGCGCTGTGCCATCTGCTCCTTGAAGCAGCAGGAGCCTTGTTTGGGAGCCTGGGGAGAGGGATAGGACTGTGTGAGGCTCGAAGGCACTTGGGTGCCACTGATTAGACCTACAGCTTTGTCTTGTGTGGCATTTTTCATAAAAGGCTACGGGTGGGTGAAGATATGTGCAGAACCGGTGTGGGGACTCTTTAAGAAGCAACAAATATTCCCTTTCAAATAATGTCAGGTGCTTTATATTCTTTCTGTCACCATTCTCTTTGCTAGCACTCTATTGCACTGCTCCAATGAGCTTTCCTGGGTTCTGTTGCAGCACGTGGTGAAAGGAGTAGAACATAATCACTGCCTGCTTATTGCTGTTGATTCAGGCTTACCGAAATTCACTAGTTCACATAAAACCTGTCATGCATGTTGCTACACTATTACTGCCCCAGCCTTGCTTTCCTCTAATAGAGAAGCATAAATCTGTGTGGAGGTGCTGTCCTCTTTGCAGGTACTGTGTCCACTGCTGCTGTGAGTATCCCTGCCAGAGTGCTGTAACAGTGATGAGAAGTCCTAGGAAAAATCAGGAGATGCATCTGCACCCAATAACAGCATTAGGAGTGATTTTAAGACGTACAAACTAGACTTACACTCATGGTTCAGGCTTCTCCAGAAAGCAACAGAACAAGATGGAGGATTACTGCGTTCGGCCTATGTTCAGGACTCAGTAGGTTCATTGCCATTTGGGTCAGTGGTGCAGGAAGGATCAGTGGGAACACAGCCGTGAGGAACTGATCTCCAAGGAAGAACGAAATGAGCTGAGAGGATCAATAAAATCAGGAAAACTGAATTGAAGGGCTGTTATTTTCCCTGAAAAGGTGCTATCAAGAGCAATGAATGACCTGTTCATAAGCTGCAACAGGAAAGTTTCAGGTTAGGCATCAGGAAAGCTTTTAACATTAGAGAGAAAAAAATGAACACTAGAGTAAATAGTTGAGGAGAGCGTTCATTTTTTGGACATCACCAGAAAGCTTTAAGAATTGGGTAAATGAACACCGGTCAGGAATGATGTCAATACGAGTTGTTTTTCACTCTGGAAAAGTGGCCTTGAGATGTTTCTGTATCAGTTTGGGAATTTGGAGCAAGAACAGTTGACACCCAGTTATTTGTTCACACCAAAACTTGGAGATCTACTTGCAGTGTTTCACAGCAAGTCTGGTACCAAGACTGTTAAGACTGCTTAGGCAAAACAAGAACATACAAGAGGTCAGAAAATACTCAGATAAAAGCGAGTCTCACACTTCTCCCAGCTGTTAGCCTCTGTCTCCACTGCTTGTCTGCCTCTTGCTTATGGAGAGGGAAACAAGCTGGCAACAAAGTGGCCGTTCTCCTGCCAGCTTAATGAGCTGTAGCTGCTCACTGACTTGGCAGAAATGGGAGGGAAGGAAGATGTGCTGGAGAGGAGAGAGCTGCACTCCGTCAGTTGGTGGCAGAGGGAGCAAGCTGTTAGATCAGCTCAGCTGTCTTACTTGTCTGCATGCGACCATCTAATGTAATTTAGACAGCACGGATGTGTTCTCCTAAATATTTTAATTTCTTAAGCACATAATGTGCTGTTCAAATGCAAGCTCTGTGTGTGCAACAGAATTCATGATTGTGCTTTTGTTTACCAGGTCAACAGAGCTGACAACTTGAAGAAATCATCACATGCACATTTCACTTTGTGCATACAGTGCTCATTTGCTGAGCACATTTATTTTGCCTGAAGTCCTTCATTTTCAAAGACAGCATTTGATTAAATTAAGAGATGGGGGACTTTCCCTCTTCCTAGCAGTAGCTGGCTATCTGATGTTTTACTTTTCTAGTAATCTCTGAGTCGCTTTGTAGATGTTGAGAAAAGATTGCAAAATACTTTCTGCGCAGAGGAGCTCAGACTTGGTTTGAAGCTTAAAACTGAAGCGTTATTAAGATTGCCTGAAAAGTCCATCCTCCAGGCCCTTTGAATTCCCAAAAAAGAGAAAATATCAGGAAGTCAGGACAGCGTCTTGATCATCTGTTATGCAGTTTGGGAGTGTAAAATTAGCACAGCTCTGAGGGATTAATAAAGTGCTGAGAGTTTGGCAATTTTTTTTTTTTTTAACTATACAGCATTCTTAAAATATGAGGAACAAAATAAGCGGCTTGAGGAAGGCTACGGGATGGCAGAACAGATTACATCCCACAGTTATACGATGGATCTAGTTTAAATGTCCAGTAATAGATTTCCGGTTTTCTAAGTCAATTTACATTTTATCTGAATAACTGGGATCGGAGCTTTGGAGAAAAGTCAGCATAAATACCCATTTCCTAGGAAGGGCAGGGAAAAAGATTTTTGATCTCGGTGGTCAGAGAATTTTGCTACTGACTTGACAAATGCATCTGAAACATCAAGGACAAGTAATTTCCAACCAAAAGGAAATTACCTTCCTTTAAAAAAGATGCTGTACTTAGTTAAATAGATCATTAATATGAATCTGTGTTGGATTTTAAATGACACTTTCCCCTATGAAGCCAGATTTCTGCTGAATCAGATTGGGATGCTGTTTTTCAGTTTGTGGTAGCTCTGGCTGCTATGCATCCCCATTGTTTTAAGGAAATTTTTATCTTACAGTTGTACTCCAGAAAGTTTCTGCTCATGAATTGGGATGACATTGTACTGGGTAGAAACATGGCAAAAAAAAAAAAATCATTTGTGCTCCAAGTATTCCCTGCCTAAGAAGTCTTTCATTCACTCTTTCATTCATTCTGAATTCTGAGGAGTTCTCCTCTGTGGAGACATGCCTCATTTTTTAGTTGTTCAAATGTGAAACTGTCTCAAACGCAGAGCTAAAGATGCTGAAGGGACAGAGAAGAGTTTTCCAGAGGAAAGTGAAACACGGATAGAGTAACGTAAGGCTCCCAAAAGGCAAATGGAGAACCTAACATTATTTCTGAGATGACTCAGGAAAGCAGTGTGGCACTTGTTACATGGTTTTGTGTATCGTCACAGGGCAGTTAGGAGATTTCAGGACCCATCTGCTAAAGAACCCCTCAGGTTAGAAGGATGAAATGAGAGGACAGAATGACGGAAACAAGAAATCACAGCAACTGAGGTTTGAAAGAAGGAAATAAATCCCTGGGGCTTGGAGGAGGCCTGTGTGGCATAACTGGGAAATGATGACCAGAGGAGAAAAACAACACAGGATCACTGCTGGTGCTGATAAAGCCAGGTGTTCTTTATCACAACAGGCTGACAGCTTGAAGGCTTAATGGAGCTCTTAAACTTGACAGAGATGGGGAATCTGATTGTATCATGCACTGTCTGTTCTGTTTCAACTAATGTGAGTCTCCTGTTACCATTTACATCCCTGTGTAACAAGTTCTTCTGATAATTTTGTTTGATTATTATTTTGTCTGCGTTTAAAAAATAAGTTACACTTAGAAGGAAGCAGTCACTTCTTTTTTCTCATCAGTCAATTTTATTAAAAAGTGGAGAAAAAAATGTACCTGGAACGAGGAAGCATATCTCTGTTACTTCTGTTTGCAAGACAGAAAGCCTGAGAATGTGCTTTGGGACCTGCATAGGGCCGTTCCGCAGCAGAGCATGTGAAAGTTGCTTATGGCCTGCAGGGCCTTGTGTATTTTCTCACAGAAATATACATCTCTTTTCTTTGTTGTTTTCCAGGAAACAATCAGAGTCAATGTTATGATGTTGAAAAGCAATGGAGAATTTCATAAAGGGCAGGTTTGTCTGGTTTTTCTATTTATTCAGTGAATTAATATGCAGCGAAAAAAGTCAGCATGTGGATAAGAGTATATTGTGGTCTGACTTCAGTCAGTGTTAATTGTGTTCCTGTGAGAACAGAACTACAGCATAGGGGCAGGACTGCACATTCAATCTGTCTGTCTGTCTTTCAGGTTGTGTTTAATATCACCTATGCTAATGGACAGGTGTATCTAAATGATTTTCCTATGAGAAGCGGAGTTGCTCACATAACGTGTCAAACAGTAATATGTGAGTATTCTTTTTTTTTTTTTTCCCCTGCGGTATTTTCTTTCCTTGTTATCCAGTAATGAAAGCTTACAATTTCTGCGTGTGCTCATACTCTGCAAATTTCAGCACAGTAGAAGCAAATTTCCCAAATTAGGAAAGTTTCCCTACTGATATGTGTGGAAAAAATCTTAGTGCCTGGTATTCAAGTCACATTGATAGGCTTGCATCTAAATGGTTGAATCTGAACTCAAGACTCTGCCTGTCTTTTCAGAAGAATGTTTTGCAGGACAAGCTAGACAATGTAAACAGAAGGATGCAGCTCCACCCTGCTAATAGCCATGTCCCTTGGCTCACTGGCATGCGTCCAAGCAGAGGCTCAACAGCAAAAATATGAAGATTTTTTGGGAAGATATTTTTCATTATCTCATTTCTGTCTTTAGTAGACAAAGAAGGTTGTCCTCGACAGGATATTAAGGCACCAGTACTGCAGTTCTGCTGTGTTTTGTAGTAGTTAATGTTTTCAGATGATCTTGAAACTGTTGGTTTTTTGGTATTTTTTTTTTTTTCCCCACCAATTAAATGCAGCACCTTTGTGAAAGATCAGAAAGCACTGTGATTTTTGAGATGCTCAGAACATACTGTATAATTAATTAAGTGAGGACCATTGTGTTACTTGCTTTAAGCTTCTGTTGTTTTCAGAACGATCTCTTGATGGATCGGGTGCAGTCATTCTGCTGCTTGGTTTCTGAGGTCATCCCCCCTTTATACTCAGTCAGTTTACTTAGAAAATACTAATGCTTTTCTAAATGGCTTCTCTGAGCCATGACCTTGTCTCTTGAACCCTTCCTTCTCAAGTATTATCAATTATTAATTTCACATTATTTCTTTTCTGAAGTGGGAGAGCAGTAATTCACTTCTCTATTTCTGGGGTGGTTATATTCCTATTGCTTCTGTGTTTTCTACCCTAGGACAGAAAAATGTGACAAAATGTTTACAAACAAGGTAATGTTTTTATTGACTAATTTTGAGAGATGCTGAGCACTCTACTGTAGCGGATCCTATTAATTTCCAAAACCATAGTTGAATAGCTTGCAGTGGCTATAGTTATGGATGAAAATCTGATACAATGAGAAAAATACTGTTTTGACCTGGGAGTATGGAATTGTCCATTCCCATGTTTGGGTCTAGATCCTCAACACAGTACTTCTGTTACCTGCAAAGCAACAGTTACATGCGTACTAAATTCTCAACAGCAGATCCAGATAATGTTTATAAAAGGCTGAAAGAGTATTGAGATACTCATTATTTATTAGGAGAGGGGAAAAATAATCCTGAATATCTGTATGTAAAATTCAAATTGAGCCAAACGTTCACAATCTTGAATATTAGAGACCAAGTCTCCAGAGAAGCAGTGTCTTGACATTATTGTTACATTGTGCCTGGACCTATGTCCCCACTTCAAGTTTCCACAAAGTCAGTTTCAGATCAGTGAACATCTTTAGCTCCAGCCTGACGCATGAAAGGTTGGGACTGCAAGGAGCATCATTATCTTGGGATCTTTGGTCTTTTAATATTTGCTTGCCGCTGTAATTCAGAAAGTATTCAGCAAGCATGTTAGTGCTTACACCCATGGGGAACAATCCCTCTTTCTTTCCTTCTGCCACTTATTTTCCCAAAGTAAGATTCTCTTAAATGGTTCCAAAAAGGATTTTTCTATATTTAAAACTGCTGAATAGCTTTATGAGGAAAAGGGTTGCAGGTGGAGTTGTTTGACTGACAGAACAAGTGAAGCATTCCCCCACGTGCCTCTTAAGCAAGCACTGCAGGTGACACACAGTGCTGGTGGCTTAGAAACTGGGGCAGCAATCTTAGCTCCTGTACTGTGTGATTTATGTGGTGGGTTGGACTCCCTGACTTCCACTGCTGCCCTCCAGCTCCAGCAGGCCTCACCTTTATGGATGCCACATCTATGTGCTCCATGGAGAGCTTCATCATGCCCTGCCTTCTGCTTGGGATGGTTTCTCTTTGAAAACTGTGCCATTATGTCTTAACAGTAGAGAATGGCAGCCTGGATGATATGGTGGAGCAGCAACGCCTGGGAACTGTCAGCGTTCGCATCATGGTTCATGAGTGGCCTCTGGCATCCAGTTCTGATTTGCAGCTGATTGTCATTCAGGAAGAAGTGACAGAAATTGATGGAAGACAGGTAAGGAAAAATAATACTTTGCTTGTTTTGAGTTTAGAGTTGAAAGGCTTACATGTGTGTGGATGGTGGTAAAGGTACAAAGCATGTAATCTAATGCTAGCTAGCAGACTGCTGATGGAGTTAAAATCAACCTGAGTCAGGAGAGGTGTTTCATGAGGAGAATTTAAGCTTTAATGTTTACATTCTTATCTCAGTAGTTAATAGTTGGATGACTTTCCATTAAGCTTGTTAGAATATACAATTTACAACTTCCTGAAGGGAGGTTGTGATGAAAAAAGGTCTGGCCTCTTCTCCCAGGCAAATAGTAGGACCCGAGGAAATGGCCAGAAGTTGTACCAGAGGAGGTTTAGGTTGGACATGAGGAGAAACTTTTTCTCTCAGAGAGTGGTCAGGCACTGGAATGGCTGCCCAGGGAGGTGGTGGAGTTGGCGTCCCTGGCATTGTTCAAGAGGCGCCTGGATGAGGAGCTACAAGAGATGGTTTAGTAGCTTCTGGTACTGGGAATGGAAGGGTGCTTGGACTAGATGATCTTGCAGGTCGTTTCCAACCTTGCGATTCTATGATTCTATATCATGAACTTTTCCAAAATGCAAGGAAAGTCAAACTCACAAGCAGTATTTCACTTTCAAAGTAATGTACAAAGTTAATAAATGGGCACGTGCTCATTCTGACTCTGAGATTTTGCCCATTCTTTATTTCAAGCTAATAAAACATTTCTACCGCACAGCTTGCAGGAGCATCCTCTGAAGGGGGCTTACTAGGAAAGATCATCTGAGGGCTTAACCTTAGACTGTTTTGTATTCAAGCCAATTCATTCATCTGAATAAAAATCTTGATATTGAACATGGATTTCTATTTTTTATTTTTTTTTTTGAGAGGAAGAGCAAAATAAAAAATCCACAAAACTTCTAACTGTATTTGCACACACAGCAGTGAATGTGAGGGGCTACAACTGAGCTGAGATTGAAATGTGCAGAACTGAGTTCTCACAGTCACTTAAAAGTTATACTTTTCCAACCAGAGAGATTATAGTTAGAAGATAGAGCTGTTGTCCTATATTCTGCTGTATTTTTTTAATAGGAAAATGATGACAATACCATTATCTTTAATTAATTGCAGTCTCGTCATAAATTACTCTGGCATGAAGCATTTCTCTGTGAAAATTTTTCTCTTAATAAAAGCGATGATCCCACTCAGATTTGAAGCTTTTTTAGTGAGGTCCTTACCCCACTGTTGGCTAATATACTTTGGTTTGGAACATTTGTTAGACAACAGTGTTGCAGTAGTTCATATCTCAAACTAGACATCAAAATGCAAATTGGGTTTTCATAGACACCTGGTAAGAACACATAGAAACCTCACTCTGTTCCCCTAATTATTCTGTTAAGCTTTCAATCTTTCTAATTAGGTATCAGCTGACAGTAACAGTCATCTTTTTAGCTGTATTGTTCTGCACATGTTAAAAGCAAAAGGCTGATGGCTGTGGAAGCAAGAGTGAAATCACGTCATCCCCTGTATTCCTTTTTGAAGACATGTACCTGTTGACAAGCTGTTTTACATCAGACTGTAGTAGAAGAATTGAATATATGAACACACAGTTACTCTGTACTTCATTGTTGCCTGTTCTGGATGATATCACTTTAAAGAAAAATAAGCCAAAGCTAAACAAAAACACCAATGAATATCTCAGCAAGATTTTTTCAGTTGGTGGGGGAAAAAAAAGCAATGACTACAAAAGCAGCAGTGTCAGTCTCATCTGAGCAACATTTCCATGTGCCCTTTCAATATGTATATTTGAGTTTTTCATGCTTTAAAGTGCCTCCTTGACATGAGGAGCTCTGTAAGACTTGGTTGAAAGCCCAGTGATTGACTACGACATGTTTTTGTAGGGAGAGGGAGACCTGGTTCATTCAGCATACATTCTAATACAGCAGTGCCTGTAGAAGTGTGTTAAGTAAAGCTAAGAGTACTGATTCATGTTACAGCACCTGTCTAAATCTTACTGGCTTGGAGTTTACGAGCATGTATTGGTTTTCTTTGCCAGCCTACTTTGTCTTTACTTTAAACTCAACAATATCAACCTGTTTGCATCTCTTGCAGGTTCAGCAGGAAGAAGTAACAGAAATAGATATCTTAGTGAAGGACCTGAGGGTACTGAGACATTCAAACTACACTGTCCCTTTGAAAGAGAGTATGTTGTATTCCATCCCAAGGGACAACGACGTGCTATTTACGCTTCCCAACCTCTCAGGAAAAGGTCTCTTTCTTAGCTGTTACATAATATTTTTGAGCATAATCTATATACTGATTTACAAGGACAAAATAACATTGTTATCCCAGTGTTGTTTTGCATGGTTAAACAGTTGTCAGATTAACCATTAAGTTTTTATTTTAAAATTTATTTATACCTGAATTCTAGTCTTCTACATTCTAGTTACTACTTTTGTTTTGTTTCCAAATCTGTTCTCCTTTGAATTACTTGTGCTTGTAAAATCATAGCCCAGACATTTACGTAAATTTCTCTTTCAGTGCTGTTTCGGAAATTTCCCTAAAGCTCCCCCTTATCCTGAGATCAAAAGGAAAAACTGTGAAGGAAATACCTGTATGGGTCACTTCCAAATCAGAGAAGAGTTATTAAACTTGAATAACTTTAAAAAAAGAGAAGTTATTGGATACTTTAATCTTATTTCAGTTCAATCAAAAACTCAAGGATTTATTAGGAGATAAATATTTTTATCTAGCTTGTCACTTTTAAAATCTGATGACAGCTGAAATTCATAACTAAGGGCTGCATTGTAATACTGCTGCTTCTTATCAAGTGGAAAAAAAATTGCTGGTTTTCTTTGATCTTAATGAAATGCATGTTTTTGCTTCCTAGCTCACAGAGTCAACTAATAATAATAAAAAACAAAAAAAAGCACCCCTCCAAAACAAGCCTCCCACTATATCCAACTTTTCTTCTTCAGATATTCAAGATCCACTGCAAACTACCAGTCAGTACTTGATCTGGCAGGTAGAAACCACTGTGGATGAAGAGACATTACCTGGCAAGTTACCAGAAACACCTCTTAGGATAGAACCTCCGTCTTCCTACAAGGTGGGGTCCTGTGGTTGTTTGTCCTTTGTGGTTTTTTTTCCCCTCCCCCTTTTTCTCCTCTGTCTCCACAGAAATGGGAAGATGACTTGGGGACATTCCTAGGAAGACAAACGTAGCAACATGCTGCTGATAAAGCAGAATGTTATAGTTCAGGAGAACAGACAAATAGGCTTCCTCTCTGTTTTTAGTATTGTCTACAGAAACATGTACAAATACAGGGTTACTTCCTTCCTGGATGGTTAGAGAAGGAATCAAATAAGAGCACTGTTAGGATCCAGATGATAGACTTTCTTTGTGTAGAGGCCAAACAAAACATTACTTAAAGACAGTAATAAGGTGTGTAACATTTCTTTGTTCTCTATTTTTTACTTGAAGAAAGCAATATGGCATATAATAGATTTCTCAAGGGAGAATTGCTATTCCACTTATTTGTGTGAGGTTGTGACAGTGGCTGAAGTCACAGAAATCCCCACAGCCCCACTATGAACAATCCCCACAGCCAACCACTGTGACTGTTACAGCCACAATCCAGAAAACTGTAAAAACAACAAAAATAAATTAAAACTAAGACAAAACCTTCATAAACTACACCTTAGCAGTGAGAAATCTTTCTTACTCCAGTCGAAGTCACACATATGAGTGTCACATACATGCTGTGAAAATGAGCTGTGATATTTACATTATAACAGACTGAGTATTTACAGCAGTTTTAACTTTTTTTTTTTTTTTTTTTTTTTTTTTTTTTTTTAAGCTTTAAATTGCTTTTTTTTTTCCCCTGACAGCTTAGAGGCAGGTGCTGGCCACTGGTTGATGAGCCATGAGTATCACCAGCTGTAAGAAACACAGCAGCACCTTGAAAAGCTTCAGTTCCAGATGAGTTACAGATAGGCTTTCACAGCCTACTTTGTGGTGGAGAGAAATGCTTGAAATGCACTGCTTAGAGAGGATGGCAGAAATGGTATGCTGCAAGTTACAGATAGGTTAGAGAACGTGCTACCCCTCTCCTGAGTTTCAGTGACCCTTCTTTGCTGTATACAGGAATGAAATCATAGCTACCCTGAGTATAGGTCAAGTAGCCCACCCTTCACCTACTCTGTTCAAGTGTCCTTTGTTTTCCCAAGTGGCCTTTCCTTTCAGGGAACTCTTTGAGGATGAGTCACTTCTGCACAAATCAAACCTTCCATAGAAATAGTTCAGTTGAAAGGTTCCAAACTTTAGAAAAGAAACAAATCTGAGTCACCAATCAATTACATCCTGCTTTTACCAATAGCTACAAAACTGCACCTGCTATGTTTTGCAACCTGCTTTGATTGTAGGTGATGTGCCAGTGGGTGGAAGACTTGAGAAAATGGCTCTGCAGATTCTGGTTTAAATCTTTACCCATTTTCTTTAATTTGATGGAAGTCATTGTGGTTGGAGTTATTGGAGCAGCGCTCATTCTAAAAGTCTTAAAGGTGATTTTCCCTTCCTGTGAGCCCAAGTAAGTAACTTGTGCTTTTTTCTTTTTCTTTTTTTTTTTTTTCTCCTGTGAAGACAAAGCATTACTGAAAAATCTTTCGAGTCAGAAGCAGCCTCATTTTTAGGCAGATGGTGACAACAATTTAATAAGGATGCAGCAAATTATCATTTCAAGTGACCTTTTGATGCATAGGCAAATTTTTCATTAGAAGCATCTTTAGCTTGGCTGTGGTAATACCAAATTTTGATTAGTTCTTCCAAGGACTACATTTTGAGACACCATAACATACCTCCAACAGAGGAGGGTAGAAGCTAGAGCTAAGCTGTTCCAGCAATTCTGCATCTTTCCGTAGTGCTGCAGTCGTTACTGTAATCATGAAAGGCCTCAAGTTTGGCTTTGCAAATTAGGATGGGATTTCTTTAAGGAATTATCTATCTAGGCAGCTTGGAAGCCGTAGGGAGAGGTGGCAAAAGGTTAAAAATAAAACTGATTGATTATGAATGGCTTTATTTGCTCGGCTGGTATCTTACCAGGAACACTGGTATAGTATTTTTCGGATAAGCAAGTTTTCCAAACAAGTGTGGAAGTATGAAATGGCAACTGCAGCTAAGAAATCACTACAGATTTAGAGATGGAGTAGGAAAGCATGAATGTTTTTAAGGAACCCAAGTCGACTTGGGAAGCCTTAATCCTTGGAACCTAATGTTTTTTTTAGGAGGAACGACTGACAGCAAATCTTGCTTCCTCACTTGGAGTAAGCACAGCTGATATTCTCAAATACTGCTGACCAGCTGTGTTTCTGAATGGCCCTGAGCCTGGCTAATCTATGCATGCACCCAGGGATAAGAGTTGGTCTTAGTGCTTCTGACAGAGCTAGGAAAATAGAGGGTTGGTAAACTGAGAAGGCTGGAAACTGCAATGACAGAAGATACCATGCTTCCCCCTGACACTTCACAAAGCCTGCTGTCAGAGTAGAGTACTTCTTGGAACTAGCTTGTTAGAGCAGGAAAAGTGAAGAAACAGTTTGTAACAGCTGCTCTCCAACAACCGCAAGGAGCCTAATGCTGTGAAGCTCTGAAATAAGCAGAACTAGGGGGAAAAAAAATCTTACCACCACAAACTGTTCAGCAAAATGCCTGATGATTTATCCATGGCAGAGGTTGGTACAGAGCAGAGGAACCATACTGCAATAACTTGTCCAACTGGAGAACACAGAGCCTGTGTGTGGCTTGTCAGAGCATTCTGAGGAACTGAAAGGCTGAACAACTTTAAGCTATGTCAAAATTGAGCCTACTCTGCTGATAGTTCAGACATACAGACTGAATTGGGGACTCTCTCTGAAACAAGAGCCAGTACTTTTTAAACCAGTTTTTCATAAGATTTTCATTCTACTTTTGAAGGAGAGGTATTATTAGGATAATACTTGATGTATTAAATGAAAGTTTAGGGTGCTTTTAAGAATATGTCTTATTTTTTAGAACACAGGACTGTTTTGAATATTATTTTCTAATGCCAGCTGATTTTACCTTTCAGAGGCATCCTTCTCCTGGATCAAATGAGCTTTGTACCTGTGATTACCATCAGCTTGCCTTCAGATGTTCCAGACAGGAAAAATAATTTAGATGAGAAAATATGTACTTAATATTGTATTTACTTCAGAGTTGCTCTTTTCTGTTGTTGTTGTTTGTTTTTAATGAATTTTTAGTTGACTTGAAATTTGGCACTTGATCTTAATACTTTGTTTCCTACTGAGAAAACTAAGCAAGTTGATTAATTGGTAAAGGGATAGTCAGGATGAGGCCCAAAGCTGACTTCCTTGTACCTCTTCATAAACATGCAGCCTTTTTCAGAAGCTTCAAAATATAACAGCTACCATTGGTTTTAACTTCTGTGAAGTCACTTCTCTGCAGCTCAGACACGATGCTGGCTGCCTTCACACCTACAGATAAACCAGCTCTCCTAAGTAGCCAGCTGATGAAATTCAGGGTGTCCTGAAGTCTCCAAATACCACTTTTCAGAAAAAGACAAAGGAGTACAACAAACGTTACGTGTGCCTGCAAGCCAAAACAGAGCTACCCAACCTGGGTTCAGGTCTCTTAGGGTTGAGTGTGCCTTGCAAGGAAAGTATCACTACCAAACATCTGTATTGCTCAAGTAATTTGACATATATGCAAAACAAAATTTAAAAAGGTAGATTTCTATTTCAAGCACTTTATACTTTTATGACCCCCTACTTCTCATAAAAATTGTTAGCACTACGTGTAACTTGGCTTATTCACAAGGTTCTTTTTGTATTTGTGGCAGTGCTATGTGACATCTCAAAATCAAGGAAAAAAAAAAAATCTACAATACTGGCTTACTAAGTAGGCCCAGTCTTCCCATGCTGATTTGTACTGTTCATGTTTTTCAAATAAACATTTAAATTGTTTATTAGACTGTGTTGAAGCATATATTAATTTTGCTATGTAAACTAGCAGCTTGGGGTATGTGTTGGATACATGGAGCTATTTGGCTTTTTTAGCTTTTCATTGTTCTAACGTTGTTTTTAAGAATGATGGGGGGGGAGGGAGAATCCAGACTACCTGGCATTAGACTGAGCAGTCATCATAACCCTAATGCAAAATTACCTATGCTTTTTGTTCTAGCACCTTATGCATTTGTACTTCATAGTTCCTTCCCCGAGCTTAGTGGCACCAGAGAGCAGGATCCCAACCATTCCCAGATCACCTGCCCCCTCAGCTGGCCATGTCGTGGCTGACACGGTGCTTCAGGTGGGTGTGGAGCATGAAATGTCCAAGCTCTGCTGATCTGAAACAAGCAGCAGTGATGGACATCACTGGAGTCACAAGCAGTGCTTTTCCAGGACTCTATCCCAAGAGAGCTACCACAGTGATACCATGACTGGTTAAGACATAGAGCTTGAGGCATTTGAATTAAGAATGAAATTTAGTGAAAGAAAACATGACAGAGGTGGTTGTCATCCACAGCTAATAAGGAAACCACACAGACTCTAACACAAAGGTGGTGACTGCACAGACAAGAACTGCTGAAGCAAGTCTCCCACAGACAGACAAAGCCTTCTTCCATGCATGTGGAAATGAATGCCCCTTCACAGAATTACTAAGCTTGGAAAAGACCGCTAAGACCACCCAACCCAACTGCCTACCTGTCACCACCACACCACGAACCACGTCCCTCAGTGCCACATGTACGTGTTTCTTGAATACCTCCTGGAATGGTGACTACCACCTCCCACGGCAGCCTGTTTCAACACATCACCACTCTTTCAGAGAAGAAATTTTTCCTAATACCCAACCTGAACTTCCCTTGGTGCAACTTAAAGCTTCTCAGCCTATCCCTATTACTGACCTTCACCTCGCCACAGCCTTCTTTCAGGCAGTTATAAAGAGTGATAAAGTCTCCCCAAGCCTTCCCTTCTCCAGACTAAACAATCTCAGTTCCTTCAGCAACCCTGTGTAAGACTCCACACCAGACCCTGCAGTTTTGTTGCTCCGGGGCCTCAATGTCTTTCCTGGAGTGAGGGGCCCGAAACTGAACACCGTACTGGAGGTGCAGCCTCAGCAGTGCCAAGTGTAAGTGTAAGGCTGAAATTTAATGAAGAAAAAATGGGGGAGGGGGCAGACAACATACAAGAGTTTTACCTTACTGCACAAGTATGTTATGAATTGCAATGCAGATGGAAATTGAGCAGCTGTTAGTATGTGCTCTTTGCATCCCTACTTATGAAACTATAAACCAAGCACCTGCACCGCAACAAGAAAGTTTAACTCTGTGCTAAACAGCTGCAGCATAAATGAGTGGTTGAACCTGAAAGCACTGGTACTGCTTCACAAATTGGCCTATTTCCGTAGGCCAAATAATCCCCTTATTTCTGTACTGTGCCTATAAAGTTACAAAGCACAAGGAAAGAAATACTTCTTTTAAATTGACAGTAAGTGGGAAAAGTAGTGTCAGTCTTGAACAGAAACACAGCATTTACCAAACAACACTGCAGTGCTACCAAGCTAGCAAGTCTTAAAAACTTTTAGCAGAGGATTTCTGTTTCAGCACATGCAAAGTTTTCCTGATTCAAGAAAGATTCTTTTCAGAGGAGGGCTAAGTTGAGCTGGGACAAACCTCAAATAGACAAACCATTTTGTAAACAGTTATAAAGACTCCTTGCCACAGATAACAAGGGAAACTGTCCTCCATGCCAGTTGCATCTGGTCTCATTCTCTACACGACTTGAAAAGGATACGTGTGCAATCTGAAAGAAAAAAAAAACAACAATAAAGATAAGTCACTTTGTAAGACTAGGAAAGGCACATCCCTCTCCTGTTCTTATAAACTGTGGCTCTCACCACAGCTGTCACGTTCTCAGCCTCTGAATGCATCTGTACCTTTAAACACGTTGAGCTGAGCGTAAGTTTTTCCTTTTCTCCATCCAAGAACTCCGCTGAATAGGGGAAGGCATCACGTTCTGCTTTCCAAAACAAAATTAACTTCTGAATTATGAAATCAGCATCTATTACTTTTTTCCATGTGCCATATATTACATAGGTGTTCATTTTGTTAATGTAGAGTGAACAGCACTGGTTGAGCTAGAAAAACTAAGCTGCTTTTTAAACAGTTTGCTTTAGAAGTTCCCAAAATATATTACAGTTTAATTAATTGTTACATTTCAGTTTAAGTGGTCCTTTACAGGAATGCTTCCAAGGATTGAACCTTAAAAATTCCCCTTTTAGCTCAGATAAGGCTGAGCAGTTTGGTTTGTTTGCAGTGAACTGATTTCCAAGAAGAAATCTCTTCCTACAAACACAACTGACAGCTACATCTTCATTCTCACATATAAACAGGAATAAGTATTAAGAGAACCTACTCCAAAACACTACAGTTTTGTCTACATTCTTACCTGAATTTTCTTCATTTTTGGGTTCATCACACTGCATTCACCATGGAATTCAGAAACTGCTTGTAAGACCTGCATGTCAGTGTCTTACTGTAATACCTGACTGCTGACACTGCTCAAAGTGCCTTTTAAGAAAAAAAAAGTAAACTGTATCTGTCACTCATGACATAGGGATGAATTAAGTATATTAACAAGATGTTCATGACAATGGCATTTATAGGATGGTGTACTTGGGACTCATTTGCCTTCCACAAAAATCACTACTTTTCATTATCACGTGTCCTTTCATCTCCCTTGCAGCATGTCAGGAAGCATCAGAAGTTCCACAGCTGGCTTTGTATGGCGGGCACACAGAAGCTGAAATGAGCCTAGACATATTGGACTCATGGGACAGCATGAAGTTCAGCTGCAAGCAGAACTGCAACCATCTGCTCTGAGATGAGTTGGAAGAAAGAAGTGTTTCCAAAATAACAGACATTTTAAAGGAGATGGACAGGAACAATGATCACTACTGAGCAAAATCTAACGTTAAATTATATCCTAAAGGGTCATGGTAGAACCATTCTCAGAGATCTGTTTCTACAGTCCACTTGGCAACTACTGCAAAAAGAGAACACTCTCAAGAAGAGGTTCAGATTTTAAAATTGTAAAACCAACATTATAAGCAGAAGTCATCGGAGTACAAAGATATCAGGACTTTTCTGGCTTATCAGAACAGCGGTAGCAGAATGAATGTGTAGTGAATGCAGCAGTTTTTAAGGTCATGGTACTGTACAGTGAAGGAAGGAAAACATTTCAAAAATAACACCAAGAAGAAAACCTTGAAGATCAAGGCTTTCACATTTGAGAAAAAACAGGTAACTTTTGAGCAAGTCCAAAGAAAGCTAGAGAGAATTTGCATTTTAAAAAAGTATTTATTTAGATATCTGTTGCTCTTAAATTACAAAAGTTAAAAAGAGCATGCAGTGCACTGACACACTGATTACTTCTGAAGCTGTTTTCAGATGTAAGATGGCTTCAAGATACGACAACTCAGCATGATCCAAATTCAACTATCCATTTCTCGTATTTCTCAATGTCCGCAGCAGATACAGACTTAGAAACCTTCTTTAAAGCTATTTCAAAGTCTTCCATCGTTGTTGGCATGTGCATTTCATCTCGAGAAAGATTTCTTATCTCTTCTGGTGTCAAGCCTTCAATGCGCCTTCTCATAGCCATCAGCGATGCGTCTCTATTACGTACATGTTGCAGGGAGGAAAAAGCAAGGAAAGAAGAAAGTAGTTATTCAGTAAAGGATGATGAGTTTACTTGCTCAAACATCCCAGTTGAGCTGTTGCGTTCAAAAAAAAAAAAAAAGATATAAATAATTCTAAACTTTTCTAGGAAGCTCCCTTATTGCCTGGACAGCCTGCAATACTATGCTGTCTGTATTTTTCAAACACTGATTTATTGCTGGATCTTCCAATAGCTGTTATACTAAATACACAGGTGAAAGAATGCTTTACTTCTACCGTGTGCAGAAAAGATGGGAAGTTTTGAATGTTTCCTGGTCCAAATAGGTCTGCTTCTAACAAAGAGAATATCTGACTCCAGCCTATACTTTCAAAACAAAACGTTAATCTACAAAACCTGTTCAGCCTTTGGCTCCTCTAACTTCTGGCCTCAGTAAGCATTAAGTGCATTGTTTTTGTACTGCAGTGACCACATGTGAATTTCCAACACTAATACAAGAAGTAGCAGATGATGAGCAGAATGCTTTCACAAATGCATAGTGCTGAAAGACTACAGTTCTTGCTAATTCCTTGTTAATAAAGCTTATTTTAAAAATTAAACACTGTTAATTTTGTCCAGCAGTCAAAAAAGAAGGAAGGGTAATTCAGGTGATATCACAACAGAGTCATGTCAGAGTAGTACATCAGGATCCAGGAAAAAAAATCATATAGGGCATTTTAGAAGGATTTTGAAAGATGGTAACAGCATTTCCATTTCAATTTTGTCCCCCCAAAGGAAACCATAACCAACAGACTTTTGCATTCTAACTGTGAAGAACTATTTATCAAGTTCATGAATACAATAACTAGAACCTTAGAGCAGCAGCAGCAGCAACAACAAAGAGCTGCCTTGTTAAATTCCATCTTAGTTAAATGTCACCATGCTTTGCTGCTATGTCATCATTTATGAACTACAAGCCAGCCTTACACAATCTGGAAAGGAGAAGGGGGGAGTACACTGTGCATCTGATTTACCTCCAGTGCAGCTGCCAAGACTTTCTCACATAAAGTCATTTTTCTGACAGTCATTCTAACTCCAATTCTTAGCACTTTCTCAAACACACTCTTAGTAGTTGGAGAAGCACCAAAGCTATCCTCAAAAAAATAAGGAACCACCCACCAGAATACACAGTGAGAGTCTGTTCCATTCCAAATGCCTTTCAAGCTTCACTTTGCTCAACAAAACAATTTCAATTCAGTTCCAGCTGATACCCAATACACAATTTAGATGCAATTTTACATTTCCTGCATATATTTGCTGGTTTTTTTTTTTTTGTTTTTTTTTTTTTTTTTAAATGAAGTTCTATCTTAACTCTGTGCTGACTGTTAGGAACTGCCCTGTATAACTCTGACTACTTTCCACTCTGGCTCAGCAAACACTGGATTTTACTTTAAGTTGTTTAAGGTAGGAGAACAATTTGAGCAAGCCAGAGTCCTTGGCTCACTTTTTTCCTGTTTGGCTTACGTCACTAGCAAGGACTTACATTTCAGAAGTTTGAACTTTACTTTTGTGTTTGCATACTGCTTCTGAACTATATAAAAGCCCTGTCAAATCAGCCATATGTCTTCTGTCTCAATGTAAATGAAGCAATCACGTCTAAAAATCCTTTTTCCCTGATGCCAACAACAAAGTGTAAATACAGAGACTAATCTGAGTACTTCCTTATTAATTTCAAATCACTCACATCCAGACTCCAGCTTCTCTGGATTTCTAGTTGCTGTCACCTCAGTCACTCTAAGCAGATCACCACAAATGACAGACCTGGACATTTCTGTATTTGTTTTCCTGTACTATTTGTCTATATGAACTTTGATTAAAACTAAAAAGCAACAGTATAATTAGAAGTCACAAATATGGTAATGATTCTGAACAACTCTACTAGTACTCAGTGCAGTATGAATTACAAATAACAAATACTATATCTAGAAAAGCAAACAGTCAGGTAACAGAAAAAAAGTGCAGCTAAACCACTCAAAGTAATAGGCTAAACAGAGTCTTGTGTTACTCACAAACCTCTATTAGCACAAACTACTTTCAAAGTACAACCAACGCCAAAACCCAGCAGAACATCACCACAAATTCAACTCTCAGATGCACACACGAAGCAAATCTGTACCATACTCATTCAGAGCACCTACTGCATTGTTTTCCCAGATGCTGTGCAAGGATTTTTCTGGAAATAATACCACGCCTCCAAACTCTTCAGTAACCCTCCTGAGAGCGCCTGTGGTGTCAGCTTTGCCTACAGGCCACACAGACCCCTGCAGCACGACACACTGTCCTCTCATTTGCACTGACAAACACTTGCAGAGCTGTCTGTATTAAGAAGTGGATCTGTTTTTGAGGGGAGTGATGAGACATTTTTAACCTGGAACAGTTAGTTCTCTTAGCCTGCTCAAAGCACAGCCCCACAGCCGTTGTGCTGACACACAACTGGAAGTCCAGGCTTTCAATGCCACTCCTTAGTGCTACCTCCAAATCCTGAAAGCATAGTTATACAGGTGCTTATGAGATGACAAAAGCATCTGGACAAGTTTCAGTTCTTTGTCGCTTGCTGCTGGTTCTGTAGTTTGTCATCTCTGCATGAAGGGGAAAGGGATAATTGGGGGAAGGCTTAGCAAGTATTTAAATAAGAATGCTAACAGGATTCTTGGTTGCATTAGGCAAAGTATTGTCAGCAGGTCAAGAGAAATGACCCTTCCCCTCTTCTCAGCACTGGTGAGGGCAAACCTGGAGTGCCATACCATATATTCTGGGCTGCTCATTTTCTATTATCTGTTACTTCTCCAACAGAATATCCATTTTTATGACCTCAGTGGAATGACTGTAAGCCTGCAGGGTTGAAGTCTATCATCCTGTGGACATTCTCCACACAAGGAATTTTGCATACATAAAAGAACGTAGAGTTTACCTAAATCATACTATGCTGCTAACTGCTCTTCATTATTATCTTATGAAAATACCAAACATACACAAAGATTAATGTAGCATTTCATCTTTTAGCTGTATGTAGAAGACAAGTTACAATCTGCTCTTATCCAACAACTTAAAGTAGATCAGTTTCGTTACTTTAAAAACAGCTTTCTCAGTTTGTAGCAGTGGTAACACAGATGATGTAATGTTAACATACCTGCATACGTTGGTAATGTCTGCACCTGAATAACCCTCCATTTTCTCAGCTATATTTGCAAGGTCAACATCATCAGCCAGTTCCAGCTCCCGCAGATTTATTCTTAGGAGTTCCTCTCTACCTTTTGCTAATTAAAGAACAGAAATCAAGGCTATACAATCTGGTTTCTGAATGCAAATAGTAAATTCGAGAGAGCTGAGGAGGAAGGATGACCAAAGGATTCTGCACTTGCTATAAAAGTAACAACATTCAATGCTTAGATTTAACTTGATTCTGAATTTGTAAATAAATTTGCATAGATATATCAACAAGATTATTTATTTAAACAAGTGATCAAAACAAAAGAAAGATTGACACAGCTTTGATTTCAGCCTTTTCAGCCCCTCCTCTCCTCAAATCTTTATACCTGATGGTAAAGGAATGTAAATTCTCTTTTCTAGTCTCCTTCTTAGGGCTTCATCAATATCCCATGGAAAATTAGTAGCTGCAAGTACCATGACCATTTTAGAAGGATCATCATTTTCAGTGGCTCCTCCAACACCTGCATTGGAGAAAAAGAAGAAGTAAAATGTACGTATGCTTATATTAAGTTTGACACATAGAGAAAATAATATCCATGATTCTGTAATATTAAAGCAGCAAACCAAGTGTAACAGAAATGATACAGTGCAATAAAATTCCAGTTCTTATCTGTCAAGAAAAAATGGAGACGCAGTTTAGTTAGAAGCAATGACTTTGGCTGTATGGGGTCAGGAAGTTCCTCCCTACCACATCTAGAATGCTTCTACGGTAATTACTCCCATTTGCCATTACACCATTTGGAATCTTCACACCAATGTCATGCAATGGCTGCAGGGAGAAAGGGACCAGCCATGAAAACAAACCAGCTAAGCACCACAGTCACCTCTCCTCAACAGTATTCACTAACAGCCATGCTAAACCAGCATTAATCCCCTACAAAAGCTTCCTCACTTCTGAAGTCAGGCCAAATGTTTTACATACTTGGTTGGATTCTTACAAACTGCTGCTGAAGTGAATGTTCAAATTTGTTGAACTAAATCACAATTTCTTTGAGACAGAGAAATCACTTAAATCTCCAAAGCACTATGAAACTCCTGCTAAGTTAAGAAGTTTTATTTCTTAATATATATTATTGTAGATTATATTTTATATTTATAATAAATGTATTTATCATATACATAAATAAATAAATAAATAATATTTATTATGTATTTTATTATATATATATAAATAATTTCTTAGAATTATTTAAATTGGCTAGGCTCTGGATTACTGTTCTGATTTGCGCTGTGGAACAGCCATGGCACCGAGTATGGCTGAAAATTTGCATATATAAAAACATTTATGAACAAAAAAAAGAACTTCAAGTAATTCTAAACAACAAAACTATGCTTGAATTATGAGAACAAGCTTGGCTGCTAGTTCAACTCAGACCTAAAAGGGCATCAACATCAGAGAGACAGAATATACAAGTCTCCTGACCTTCAGGATTTATCACAAATTACTGCATATGCTCACACTTTCCAGTTGCTCCTTTCTTTTCCCTTCTTGCCAAAAGAGCATAAGGGTGCTTCTAATATTGCAGCTGTGTAAGTTTTATTTATTTGCTGCCTATTAAGCAAATAACTATAATGAAATAGTGTTTTAAGAAGCTAATTCTCCAGATCCTTTCTACAAAACAATTTTTTTCATTTTTCATTTTTCTTTAGGAGGGGAAGAAAAAAAAAAAGGAGATCCCAAAGAGGTGTAATGATTGTATTTGTTGAAGTTTAAACTGAAACAGGTGACAGTTATTTTGAACCACTCCTCCAAAACCAAGTAAAAAGCAGATAATATTCTAGGTAACCACTCCAATGCCATCCTGGCTGCTACATTTATATTTGAGAAAGACACTTTCTTCCCTCTGCAGCCTTGAAATCTTGCATTCTCTACTGAATCTTTTTTATTGTAGGTTAATATCTGAGGTCCTTGCTCAGATGATAAAAGACAGTTTCATAACAGGTTGTTATTTTCTTTCTTCCATACTGGCAGTTGGTGTATTGGTATATTTTTACTCCAATTGAATGTAAGCCCTTCAAATAAACTGCTTCTGAAGAAAGAAGTTTGGATTTATTTATTTTCCTCCAGCCCCGAGGGATTAGGTTATTTACCATCCATTTGAACTAGCAGTTCTGCTTTCACACGTCGGCTAGCCTCATGCTCTTCCGAAGTTCCCCGTCGACTACAGATAGAGTCTATTTCATCAATAAATATGGTTGTCGGGGCATAAAATCGAGCCTAAAGGAAACAAAAGATAAATGAGAAAGTGAAATGGCAGCCTACTCACATTTAAGAAACAACAGCACAGTCAGATCAGAGTAATGAAACATACATCCCAATGAATCAGCTCCTAAGCATCAAACTACACCCAACCATCTGCCTCTGACCACTGCACATGCTCATGAAGTGTATCCATTAATGACATCTGAGCACAGTAGATTTTGGTAGACACAACCACCAAGGCTAGAACAAACATTTAGTAACGTTAAATTTTCACACACTAGGAATATAATTTCTAATTTTGTGAAAGATCTCACAGAATGCTTGAATAAGAACTTGGATAAAGTTAGTCGTACCATTAGTCCTAAGACACCATGACATGGAACCTGTCCAAAAGCCAGGTCAACTACAAAATTACTTCACCTTTCTGAGAATGAGAGAAGTTAAACAAGGGTTTCTGATAGTAAAGTCACTGTCCTACAGCAGTTAAACTATATTCCCTTGTGTACACTCATTTCTGATTGATGGTCATTATATTAATATCAACATCAATATCAATATTAACTTATTTAATATGGTCACACTGTATTTTAAAATCTTCTCTTTCCTGACTACTGTAATTGCAGCTCTGCTGCCCCTTTCAGTACTGGGGACCCTGGCAAACACTGCATGCAAACCTGGTAACACAGAAAACAGTACATGTTCTGTGCTGTTTTCAAGTGTTATGAGCTCCGAAGCCAACTACATACTTCATACAGTTTGAAAGCCTACTTATTTTAAAGTACAACAACAAAAAAGCCACACACAACAAAACACGTACAGCCTAAGTAGGGTTCCCACCCAGAAAGCAATTATATTCAATTTCCAGATTTACCTTCAGGTTTGTTCTATAGGATCATCAGCTCATAGATAGATAGCTACTTTCTACCATAACAAGTTAACCCTGAAAATGAAATGATCCACTTTTTTCAGTTAAGAAGTTGTACACTAACAACTAGATTCTCAGTGTACATAGCCAATTCAGAAGGTTCCAAAGCATCTGAAGTTTGGAGAGCTCTTTTATTTTTCCCATTTATGCTATAAATTCTAAAACTTGGGAAGCTTTTACTATTCCAGAAGTAATTCTGCTTCATCATTTCACTATTTATGCTAAGAAATTTCAATCACCATTTCAAAGAGCAAACGAACAAGTTTCTCAGATTCTCCCCTGTATTTTGAGGTAAGTGTGGAAGAAGAAACATTGAAAAAAGTAGTCTTGCATTCAGTTGCTACAGCTTTTGCCAGAAGGGTCTTTCCAGTACCAGGAGGACCAACCATCAACACACCCTATTAAAATAAGAAAAGAACTACAGTTAGGACAAGAACCTAAACAGACAACTTCACAATTTGATTAACAGTACAATAGGAATGCCAGATGTAAACTTTCTGTTGAGAAGTTACTCAAAGGTAAGTAATTATTATTGCTTACTCGCAACGAAATAGCTGAAGATAGTAATTATCTGACACCATTATTTTGTTAGTATTATTTGCCATAATTTTATTATTAAAAAGTGGAAAGAATTTATATAAACTGTAAGACACCTGTAATTTCTTGTTGCTCCAAGATCCAATCCCAGAATCCTACTTATGATCACAGGATCAGATTTTTTCATACCTTCCATGGTCTTCTAATTCCCTTAAAAAACTCCGGCATCCACATTGGTAAAACTACAGCTTCCTTGAGCAGTTTTTTAGCTTCTACTAAATCAGCAATGTCATCCCTGACAAGAAAGAGAAAGTTGTTTCACAGATTCAGACAGGCTGAAAAGAATCAGTCCACAGCTCAAATTGATGTGCAACGGAACTCATCGGTATTTGCCTGAATTATGGAAGAATCATTATATAACGATCTGATGAAGTTCTAGTGGCAAAATCCTATGACTACTGCAAAGAACAGTTGACAGACTCCAGCTGGTTGCAAAAACAAAAAACAGACATCACTATTTTACTAAAACATCACTGTTTTTATTCACAGAAAGAATGAGCAGAATAAGGCATTTTGGGTAAACTTATGTAAGCCAAATTATGCTTTCCTCTTTTGTTGACAGGTTGGCTGATTCTGAAACTTAAATATCATCTTCTATCAATAAGAAAACCAGCTAGTAAAGGCTAGTAAACAGACATCAATAAAAACGTTGAATTCTTTTTTGAAGTTACAAGAGTATTAATTCTTAAAAATATTACAGGCTAACCTTTTTTTCTTGAGGATAACTCTAAGGGCAAACCACTCATCAGCTACGTCCAAGTAACATTTTGGTTACAAAACACACACAGGTAGAAAAGTAGTTTCAAATATGAAGTTGTAATTTAAGATTCAGTGTACGAATAGTATGATTTATTCACATACTGAACTGAAGTAGATGTCAGTTGTCCTATGCATACACAGTTCTTAGGGCTTGTGGGAGTGTTTTTTAAAGCCTACTTTACTTGCCAGATTTTTGCTCACTTAATCCCCACAAAATCACCTAAGCTTGGAAACATTCAGAACACAAAACCACCTTTGTATAAGGTTTAATATTTAACACGTTTATGTAAAGGCGTTGACACGTGGCTACATTTTATACTGGCAGTCACATCACATCCAGTGAGACCTGAAAGGGTTCCCATATTGACATAATTTCATTGCAAATTGGTTATCTTTCTCGGTGTGCCCCTGGGTAGTAAAACAGGTGGTTTAAAATGATGAGGCACTGGCAGACAACAGAATCTTTTACACTGCAAAATATTATCCCTGCATTGGTTTCAAGACTCTTAGAAGAGATTGAGAAGCTTTGCATGGGTGACTAAAAAGTTCTAAAAATATTCAACTACCCAAGAGGCTTAGCTGACTACTTAATGAGCAAGGAAAGCTTGCATGCGCTTTTTATATGTAAACAATTAAGCATTTAGCTTATTCTGTCATATCATAAAGAGGGAAAAGAAACAACAATTAATTAAGATCTAGCAGCAGTACCCAAACTTACCATCGAATGTTGGGATTTTGAGAAATTATATCTCTTTCCAAAGCTTCTACTAAATCTTTATCGTATCCAGTACTATCAAATTTCTTTGGTTCAGACTCTGAAATTTCAGACGCGGATTTGTTCTACATAGAAGGAAGATAGCAGTGTAAATACGTAACAAATGTTATAGAAATCCATTAGTAGCATAACCAAGTCCATAAGTTTTTCAGAGGTGACATAAAACAGCACAGAAGATGTGGGGTGTCCATATCACTGTTACACTGTACTATCTGTTTGGATTACCCACAGTTCTGGACCACCCTAGTTCAACTTCCTTCTCCCCGAAGGCAGCACACCACACTGATGCAGTTTCTTTGCTTCAGTAAGTTAAACATTCCAACAGCCAACGCTGACAAAACAGGGAAAAAAAATAGAAACAAAGCAAAGCAAATTCCACACCATCCTGCCTCAGCATGTATATTTTCTTCTGAATGAGAATCATCATTCAGAGAATGCAATGTAACTCCTACTAACTAAAATTAAAGAACTTCAGAGGCAAATATTCCCACCCTGGTAGTTTATACTGTTTTCTTGGGTCACTACGTAAGGTTGTTGGGACTACCAGAGACTCTAGCATATGGCTAGTTGATTTATTCAGACTGAAAAACAATGTATTTATTGTCAGTAAGATTACTCTGTTCATCAGCTAGATTTATGGAAATCAGACCATCAGCAAAAACTCATGCAATCGAATCAAAAAGAATGGATCCTGGATCCTTCTCTTTCATGAAATATGTCAGATTTGTTTGCTTTAAACTGAGAAGAGTCTGGAGCTAGTAACAGACCTCAACATAAAATAAGCAAAAAACTCTAAGATTAAGTAAGTTCTGAAATGCTTTTCAACAGCGTTGTCAATTTCAGCATTAAATATACACAAACAATAGAAACTCGCACAGACATTGCATTTGAACAAGCTACACCAACAATGTTTTCAGTAATTGAGTGATATAATCTTAAACAATTATCTCCACATTGCAGTAAACAAGCCCACAGTTAGCAGATCACTTCCTCTAGATGGGTTCATTACTAGGTTTTTGTTTGTTTGAATTAATCTACTTTGCACCTTTTAGTAAGCAAGGTTGTCCCCCTAAAGCAAATATACTTTTGAAGGTGAGATTAAAACTGCCATGCTGACATAAACAAAGTAAACAGTTTACAGGCATCTGACCTTATAAAATACTGAAGAAAACAAGAAGGTTCTAAACGCCAAGAAGCCACCTACAAACTTACCTTCTCCTCTTTTCCTTTATTTTGCTGATCCTTCTTTTCCCGGCCGCGCACTGCCTTTCCTTTATCGTTGGAATTTCGAGAAGATGGACGGTGAGGGCCTCTAACAGCTGCACTTATACGATTATTGTGACCTCTGCAGTCACTGTATTGGGCGGACTGACGTTTCCTGGGTCCTGGTGAAGGTCTAAATAGTTGTAACACATGTAAAACGCCTCAGTATAAAGCCACCAGTGAGCATTAAACAACTACATTATTTTGCTCAAGATAAGAATCTGTGTATATTAATTATATTTCACTCACCACAACTAAAGGTACCAACAATATTACAAGTCACCACACCGAACTATGTTGACCAGAATCAACACAAACATTTTTACGTAGTCACTAAAAAATTCACTTTCCTTTTGCCATAATCTCTAAAGCTCTTAAAGCTAGCTCTTTTCATATTTAACAAATGAAAGTAATTCTGGCATTACGGAGCTTAGAAAAACATGAACAAAGCCAATATATTTTATCCCTATTACAATTATCCCTCACTTTCCTACCCACATAAACAAAGGTTTCTTGGGAATGACAGGATTATTTTTACATCCTCAAGGGGGGAAAATGGAAAAAAAACAATCTGATCTCTGCCACCACTGTCCATCATTCTATTGCTGGAATAGCTTAGGACAACATAGAAGAGAAGACAACTTGTAATGCTACAAGCAGATATCTTTTTTGCTTTAAAGAGAAACACAGAGAAACAGACACAAAGTGAAATAAAAAGCATTTCTGAATACCAATCAAGATCTCTTATCAAAATTTCCCAAAGGAAAAACACACACTAATTTATCTTTATCTCTCAAAGAACACTTCTCAGAACCTGCAGCTTATGAAAGAGGAAAATGAATACAGTCTGGATATTCCTGTTACAATTCAAGGAAACACAATCATTTAGGTTGGATGGGGCTTCTTGAGTCCTAGTCCAACCTCCTTGTCCAACCAGGGTTATCTACAGCAGGTTGCTGAGGGCTGTGTACAGTCAGATTTTGATTCTAACTCTGGAGACTACAGCCTCTCTTGACAACCTGTGTTTGTGTCTGTTCCTACAATGAAGGAGCATTTTGTTATGTTCTGGTCGAATTTTGTGCATTTCAATTTATGTCCTGCTTTATGACCTGTCACTGACTAGGTATAGGTATTACTGAGAGAAGTCTGGCTCCCTATTTTCACTCCCTCTCATCAGTTACTTATACACATTAACAAGACTCCCCTGAGCTTTCTCTTCCCCAGGCAGAAGACTCCCAGCTCCTTTAGCTCTCCTCATAAGAGGTATGTAACCATCTTTGCTGTGCTGGACTTGCTCCATTAACTCCATCTCTCTTGTACTGGGAAAGCCAAAACTAGGCAGAGTGCTCCAGGTACATAGTGACTTGCTTCTAGGTAGGTCTTCTGCCACCGATCACAACTCTCTGAGCTCAGTCGTTCAGCAAGTTTCTAAATCCATTGATCTTGTTCACTTATTTAACTCATATTTTGTCAGCCTGTGATGATGCTGTAGAGACAGTATCAAAGGCTCTACTAAAGTTGAGGTAAATGGCATCTACTGCTCAGCCATTATCCACCAAGTTAGTCACCTCATTGTAAAGGGTAATGAGGCTGGTCAAGTATCATTTCCTCTTTGTAAATCCATGCTGACAACTCCTGATCATCTGCTTGTCCTTCATGTGTTTGGAAATGTCTTCCAAAAGGAATCTCCCTACCGTCTTCCCAAGGATTATTTGCCTATGTCCAAAGCACTCTTCCTTGTTGATTCCTTAACTACCTGTGCTACGAAGTCATCATCAGTGCACCTCCCACATCAGAAACCTCCCACATTGTTTGAGCCATGCTGTGCTGTCCTTCTAGTAGGTGTCAGGTGATACGTGTGAGACCTCCTGTTTGAAATTAGACCGCTCTGAGCGCATACAATTAAACTGGTATCATAATGGACTTCATTTTTAAGTCCAGGTTCTTTTCTAAATCCAGTACACTCACAGATACACTTTTTCCATGGGCCTTCCTAAAATTCCAGCATGAGTAAGTTACCAGCCAAGTTTAAGTTTGGAGATACCTCTACAAAACAGACAATGGAAGACTGATTCGGAAAGCGTTTATCCAAGTCAGAAGATGAGTTCTGACATTTCATTCAAGATTAATCAGGATAAATTACCTTCATAAAAGTTGAATTTAACTGATTCAAAGGAGGAAGTTTGTCAAAACCATACAATCGCTTCAGGGTGAAATGCAAATTAAGGATCAAGAATATGCTAATGATAAGATCATAAGTATTAAAATCTTTTCACTCTCCAAATGGAGTATCAACCAACCTACACTTGTGTTTATGAGTATTTAGCCACCTCTGCATTCCATCACAAAACTCAAAATAAGGGAATAATCTGACACCTTAATTCCATCAAAATTAGTGTGATCTGCTATCTCAGTACAGAAATGTACAGAAATGATTCCAACACAATGACCAGATTTTCTCTGTGGCTTTTTCAAATTACAACCAACAAACACTCAACCAACTGGCATGGTAAATGGAACAGAAAGAGTTCTTTCCATCAGATCTTTTCTTCTTTAGTAGTATGAATTTGGGTCTTCTCTTGAAAGTTTCAAAACACTAGAAGTTCTGTCCCACAGACTCTAATAGTCTAAAAAGCTTGAATGAAATTGGCTAGGGGTGTTCCAGTTATTAAATAAGATAAACAGAAACAATGTGAACAAAGGACCCATTTCTTTCAGAGAGTAGGCTTAAAATAAATCTGTCAGAAACAGCCTGTAGGCTCAGAGTCTCAAAGAACAGCTTGATGATACAGCTAAGCTGGTTACCTTCTGTCAAAACGCACAGTTACATGCCTGTCTTGCATGCACTCCTGTCCTGTCCTCCATGCTATCACTAGCATTTGTTAGAAACTCCAGCTAACTAGTGCAGAAAGCTAGCCTCAGGCAAAACAAAACAGAACAAGCAAACAAAAGACATTTTGTTGGTTTGGGTTTTCATTTTGTTTAACAAAAACTATGCAGATGGTATGTTACATATAAGTCATGTATGCTCTGGAACAAAATCTTCACAGGAACGGGCTGAAGTCAAAGCACACTTTGCCCTGTGTGTTAATACAAGTTTCTTCTTACCTTCGTTCAGCAGGTACTGGCAAAGACCAGACTTCTGCATCATGAGCCGGTAATTCTTGTTGTGAAGCTTTCAGTGGAGTACTGTCTAGTTTAAAACTCTCTAATGTTTTCATTATATCTTTCACGTGCTTGGCTTCCACACTTATCTCCTGCCAAACCTGATAAATAGAAAAAAAAAAAAAAGAAAAAAAAGGAGGATTAAACAGTGAAAGTTAGTAAGTTTGTAGCAATCTTCTGCTTAAGAATGTAATGCCTGGATGGATTTCACAAAGTTTCATAAACTACCCAATTCTACTTTGCTAAGCCAAGATATTAAAAATGTTCTTCTGCTTTTCCCAGCACGTTTAAGGATTAAGGAAAAAAATTTGAATGCAATACCAAAGAGACATTTGACAAACTTTGTTTAATAAACATTATACATGAAAAGAGAATGCAACTTTATAGAGGGAACGTCAATGAAGAATTAACGTCTTGGGACTAAGATAAATTAATATGGAAGCCACAACTCAGTTTCTATTAAGAATCTGTAAGCCCCACACCTGAAACAGGGATTATGTGAAATATGATTACTGAGAATAGCATTAGCTAGAAAAAAATACCAATAAACTTCAGCACAACAGGGGCACAGTTCAGCAAGAAGACAGTGCACTATTGGCTCCTCACAGATGTTTCACAGTCTAGTTTGTCAGTGTCAGAGCATAATGAAACCTTAAATATATACATATCACAATACTACAGTTCATCAGAGAATTATATAAGTACTCCTATGCTTCTGTACACCATCAACAAAGCAATTTTTGCTAGTTTAATGCTTTACTCTTAGAATGACCTACAAATGCATTATTTACCTGTTGCCATTTCTGCTGCAGGTACGTATCTCTGACAGAGCAGAGGTATTTATTTATCTGGTCAAGAACTCCCTGATAGTAGACCATTGCAGAGTCATAGTTTCCCAGTAAGGCATATTCACGGGCCAGCTTTACATTCTCACTGATCATAACAAGGCTCATGTTCAACATGAAGCTGAAAAAGACAGCAAACACTTATATTAAGGAAAAAATATCCCACAATCCAGGAAGAAAACACATTTTTGCAACTATTTTTATGTTACTGTTACCCTAACAAGCGTATCTAAATACAAAAGTAGGAAATACTTGGTTAGTAAAAGGGTTCTAGAATGTATGTTGTACATACAGAAAGATAATTGTTTCTCTATTGAAAGAAGTGGAACTTCTCATTTCACGCAAGACAGACTCTGTTGAAAAGTATATGCAAAACATGCAGATTTAATATGCATCCTTACAAGCCAGAACTGCGGACACTCCCTCCCTCTTTGCACTACTGTAAGACAATTTGGTATCTTACTGTTAGTGCTACAACATCCTCCATACTATAACCATTCTAGTTAAGAACAACAAAAAAACAACCAAAAATCCCAAACCTTTCCTTCAGATGCATTAGGTTCATATTTTTGCCTTATTGTTTCACGTACACAAGTTTATCAGAAGGGTATATGCAGACATAGTGGAAAACGCCATTTGTTCCTCATTCCTCCCCTCCCTCCTCTTTTTTTTTTAATATATTTTATTTTATTTTACAGTTCTTCAGTTTTATCTAAGGACTCCTTGAATCAAGTCTCCACACTCCATGCTCAGCCTGCCCTTCTATCACCTTCATTTTTGCCCTTAAAGAGAGATTCTTGAAAAACTTTGGGACGGCTAAGGAAAGGAAAAGCCAGAATTGTTTTGTGTGTGGCATCCCACTTGGTTTAACATCTTGTTCAAACCATGCTAATATTCCCACAAGTGCTTTTTCTGTCAGCAAATACTACGGAATGTGACCTCTTTGTAGATTAGCACAACCTGCACTTTTAAATGAGAATAGCACTACAACTATTAACACAAGTACAGCAATAACCAGACTAGAACATCAAGTAGACATAGACTTAGTCTTCACAATTCAGCCTTTGTTCACATAGCAGTCCTCCTCTGTTTTACACATTTACACATCCCATTCCACTCCTTGCTAAGATACCTGCACCATCTCTATTCTTCCTGTTGCTTACTCACCAAGAATTCACCTCTTCTCGATTTTCTAGAACCAAGCACAGAAAACATCAAAATAAGCAAATAAACAAGCCCGTGAGAGTCATCTTGCTCTCATTTCAGTACCTTTACCCGGTACCAGTAAGGAGCAATTGCAGACAAGCAATTACTGCTAAGCCCTGGGATGAAGCACGCTTGATACAGATCAACTATTTAAAGAATGTAAGAAGCACTATATTCACACGTGCAATAAAACGACTTAAGACCAAACATATTTCATGACCAGATCATGGTGAAACTTGGACACATTACCAGAGGTTTCAGAAGTCATACCGCACACCTGATAATCCACAGCTAAAATGTGACGTCCTCTCTGTAAGGAGGAGCTGCTAAGAACAAATCAAACATTTTAAGGCTTCCTCTCCTCCCTTCTCTTTTCCCCTCCAAAGTAATTTTATGTATGGATAAATAAATGTTGATCTATTCTTGAGCCAGCACAACTTCTTCCTTCCTTTCTCCACCTGCCTGCTTCCCCTTGAAGCAGCCAGCTGCTGAGAAAAGTTCCAGCCTTAACAGCAAAATTTGGCAGCAGCGGAATTGGAGAGGGGCCCCACTAGCCCACATGCACACATGTGCAGGGCCATGCAGGAGGGATGGCACCTGCAGGGCTGCATCTGGAAGCTTGCTAGCAGAGCCTGCACCACACAGCTCACTCTGCCCAGAGACTTGCTGAGCCGGCCACAGCCACATCTGCAAACTGGTATGGTTCCTGTGACCAGCAACTAGAAAGACTGCCATGTCCCTGTGTGATTAAGCTCTGGAGACACAGCTTGACTTGGGAGTATTGTTGGTTTTTTTAATCTCAGGAGAAAGAGCCTGAAGATATTTGTCAACTGCTGCCTGGATCATCAAGCAGATGTTACTGAAGTTTTACCTGCTATATTTAGGAGCAAGCTTTTCCACCCGTGCTCATCCTACCAGATACACCTGTTTGCCTGTCCTGAGAATTCAAACCCATGACTAACACCTCTAAAATCACAAGTTGAGCAAGATGCTAATAAACATTCTAAAAATCAAGTAACAGCAAGTTACCAGAGCCAAACCAGACTTTCAAACACGGTGAGCAGTACATAAGTGGAAAAAAAAAAAAAAGAAAAAAAAAATATGAAACATGCTGAATACTGGCAGAGCGATCTGAGCAGAACAGGCAATTCTGCTTAAATATCAGAGATGGGACACAGAACATAATAAAACAACTCTTGAATTGGTTCATGCTGACTCACAAGAAGAGCAGAGTTTGGAGCTGCTCCCAGACACGTGCCTCCTGTGCAGGACAGCTGCTGGCTCAGCCCATGTCTGGACATGCTGCTGTGGCTTGCAGACAGCAGTACCAGAGCGGGTCCACTAATGCAAGCCCACAGCTTGTTGCAACTGCAGATGCTGAAGCAGATTCAAGACAGGCAGGAGACAGAGTTAGAGCACTAATCTGAAAGCTGATTAAGGTTTGCAGCACAAAGCAGGCTGTGGCAGCTCAGAATACCATGAAAGACTCGTGTGAGAGAGGTGCGAGCACACAAACCCAGAGCTAAGGCAGACCAGAAGAAATTCAGGAAAGAATAAAAAAAAAAACCACTCTAATTTGTAACCGCTTAATTTGTAAAGTGTTTACAAATACCTGGTGCTGTCACGTAGCCGGATGTCAGAGCAGCAGGAACGCACTTATCAGCTACAACCTTCCCGTGAATCACCCCCTATGAAATTATCTACGTTCCAACAGCCACTGGAGGAGCAATAGGCTTGTAAAGCTCACAGCAAACAGGGCAGGACACAATCAGCCTAAGACCTCTGACTTGTAGCTTAATTCCATGTGTGTACACACACCATTCTCCCTCTCTGCACTGGCTGTAAACATCCTCAGTTCTCAGGGTTGACACAAATCTTGTCACACCTTAACCCATCTCCAGTAACAAAATACATTCATATATTTTATCATTTGCTCTAAGCACCTGAAATATTCCTAGGGTTTGAAACTGACAAGAGTAGCATGGGAGGAATCTAACAAAGGTTCAAGGTATTACAGCTTCTGAGAATGACATTTTGAATTTGATTTTTGTGCTGCATGTTAAAGATAACAGCTTGATCATCATCAAGAAAACACTGGGGGTATATCATATTTCCAGCAATAACTTTATGAAATTATCAAGAAGTACCCAAAGTTCTTCACAACAGTACACGAGGATTTAGGGAGTTGAACACAAACTCAACAATGTTTCACAAAGAAATCCTCGCCTATGCACACAAAGAGGAAAAAAAAAAAGATACTGAGCTGTCAGGAGGGAAGAACAAAGCCGAGCTGTCAGCTGCCATGGGTCCCCCAGCCCCTCTGTCGGACCCAGAACAGCACGAGCCACGCAAGGACAGTATTCCTGCAAGACTTCCACGCCTGGCTTACACCAGTGCCAGGGTTCTGGCAGAGTGTCCTGTTACTGCAGCCTGCTAGGCAGGCTCTGACACCGAAGCAGCCATGTGAGACTCAGAAAGTTCCCTCCACAAACACAGGG
Organism: Tympanuchus pallidicinctus; assembly: GCF_026119805.1. NCBI lineage: Eukaryota > Metazoa > Chordata > Aves > Galliformes > Phasianidae > Tympanuchus > Tympanuchus pallidicinctus. Next base: position 61,940,974 of record NW_026294618.1, on the reverse strand, counting down.
AGGGGAAACCAGCAGTAAGAGCTCTCGGGAACCAATTTTCACTCCTAACACGGCGCCCCATAGTTGGGCCACGTACCTCCGAGGTCCCTCCTGCCCCACTCCACAACGCGCACCGTGAGCAACTTCTGCTATCAACAAGTGCTCCTGGTGATTGCTACAGAAACGCGACGCTTACCCACACTGCTTCTCACATGCTGCGTTTAACGGTAGTGAAAGACAGCCATCAGCAACCACAGCTGTAAGCACACTTCATATATACAAAAACTCATCGTGTACAGGAGCCGTACGCAGACAACGCCGTGTTTTCAATACTGAGCTTGTCAGACGACTCTGAACCAACCACGGTACTCGCTCCCGTTTCACGGGGCTGGCGCTCTGAGAAAACCAGAACCACAACACCGAACTTCTCAGCAAAGCTGGAAGGAAAGGGCCTGCTGCAAAATGGATATCTAAAATATAGGCGAAAAAAAAAAAAAGCATGAGGTAGAGAGAAAGGAGCACAAAGCGAAAGCCGGCTCCTGAGGCAGCTCCGGCCGGGAGCCCTGAGAAACAGGATGCCCCTCGCCACGGCCGTCCAGATGCAGCGCGAAGGCTCTGCTCTGAGCTCTGAGCTCCGAGCCCGGCCCGAGCCCTCCGGCCCTGCCCGCAACCCCGGCCACGCGGCGGCAGGTGCCGGGCGGGGCAGCCCTCACCTCGGGGAGGCGGCCCGGCGCCACGGCCGCCAGCGGAGGACGGGGGCGCCCCGCAGCGGGGTGAGTGCCGCGGGTCTCACCCGTACGGCCCAAAGCTCGGCGGCAGCTCCCAGCACCCCCGCTCGTTCCTCCGCCTTCCTTCTCTCCTCCGGCTCGGTAACCCCGCCCCGCTCCGCCCGCCTCCTGCCGCCGCCGCCGGTTTGAAGGCAAATCCGCTGCGTCACTTCCAGGCGGTGCTACTCACGGGTATCACGTGGGCGTCCGAAGAACATCGCTGTTTCAGCTTTACTGCTGGCTGGGTGGAGGCTGCGGGGCTTTAAAAGAAATGAAGGCATTGAAAACGTAGAAAATTTTAAAAGTCTTACTGCATTGGCCGGGAATCGAACCCGGGCCTCCCGCGTGGCAGGCGAGAATTCTACCACTGAACCACCAATGCCCACATGCTCTCTGTTTCCGCGCTATCTCAGTTGAACAGCGCCACGGCTGGACGGCCCAGTCCCTGTGCGAGTTTTCAAACGGCGCCGCCTCGCCTCAGTGCTCAAACACAGAGCGAGAATTAAACCATTTTTATCGTGTCCTCCCCCCATACACGCAATTAACCACCTATGGCCCAGCTGCCCCCCATAGGAGTTATTTCAGCAAAAAGTACAGAGTCCCAATTTCTTATTTGATTTCGCTGATTTTTAAACTAACTCAGTTTGTTAACTGCCTAGAGAAGAGCATTCCTTCCACACAGTCGCTTTGTGACAACCTAGAGCTCTTCAGATTATCTGTCTCTTTCACCTTTAAGACAAACGTAAGCACTGCGATAGGGTGCATCACTTCAGAGAAGGAATAGCTCCATGACAGAATTTTATACATAAAAAATAGACAACATCTTAATGATCTTGATGGTAGTGGTAGCAGAAGGTAGGGAAAGAGCACCAATGAATTCAGCTCTTGAACATCAAAGTGCATACTTCTGAGAACAGGTTACAAACATTTATTTTGTTAATCAGTAAAGCTGCTGTAGTAAGGGGGGTTCTGGGGAGAGAAAATTGAAGGAAAACAATAAAACAACTGCATTTGGACGATTACTGTGTACATTTCACATCTGATTAACCAAAACAGAAATCTTTTTTTTTTCAGTTTTTCAGTTATTGTATTCTTGTACTTCTCACTACCCCAGTAAATATTACGCTACAAAAACTGCTTCTGAGAACAGAACGAGTTTCTGAACTCTAAAAGAGTGTAACTTATTACCAGAAGCTGACAGTTATACTGTCCACACATTCTGTAATTCTCTTGCTCTGCAGTAACTTTACAGTAAGTGTGGTGTTGCGTCAGTGCAACCCGTGCTCACAGCGCCCAGGTTGGGGCCTGCTGCACTCACAGCTGAGTCAGCAGGGCAAGCAAGGCTCACTCAGTTCTTCAGCTATCTGGTACTGACAGAGGAACAGGAAACCTGGCATCCTGCACACAGGAGAAAAAGAAACTCCAGGATTCCAGCTGTAAAAGATGGTGTAGAAGATGCATGTTCTTTCCACGCAAACGTCAAGGGGACTTAGTGTTTATGGTTCAACCAACATCACACAGCACTACAAAACCCAAATGTACCAGCAGGCGTTTGAATATCACACAGCAGAGTACAAGTATGCAGAAACATGTCAAAAATGGGTGTCCAGGCTGTGACAGAGACAAGCACGGAACACTCAAAGACTGGTGAGTAACTTAGAATGGTCTGAGATAATGCAAGACTTTTAAGTTTACTAACAAAACACGTAATAAATAATTTGCTTGAGCAGAACTGTGCAGTGGTCTATGTATTTTAATTGAAGATCCAAAGGAACTGTGACAATCAGAAGGATGTTTATAATACAAAAAAGACATTATATATACACACATATACACATAGATATATCTATATATGTGCCTATATAGATATATATAAATCAGTAAACTTGAATAGTGCCTTTATCAAGAGCATCTTAAGGCATTCAAACGTTTTACTATCACGTTGACCCAATTTAACACCTTTTTGCTTCGGCTGAACTAAAGCAAACATTGTAACGTCTGATCTGAAATGGCAGAGACATCCGAAACCAATGCCTAACGGTATCTTCGGTGACAGCAGCAACATCTAAGAACCCATCCACTGCACTGCCTATTAGCTAAACAATATTAAATGAGACTAAATTATTCCCACTCACAGCTTTGAGCTTTGCAACAGCAGAAGGCAAGTCAGCCTCAGTGACTTCCTAGCCATATATTCTATAGAGTCTATTACAAACTGAGGATAGAAAAGATACAGCAAGAGGGCCTGCCCTAGGATAGAATGCCACTGAATATCAAATAGTATTTACAATACAGTATACGATTATAGAATATTTTATAAATACAATTTATATGTATACAAGGACACATATGAGAAATCTGTTTTCATGCTTTACAGAGAGAAAAGTAATCTGAACTAAAACTCACTGCATAATTCCACAGCTGCTGGTTAGGAGCCTTTTCTCTACTGCCAGTATAAAGCAATCCCCATGATGTGTAGCCAGTACAATACCCATGTTTTAAGCAGCAGCTACAAAGAATCTCAACAGACTCAAAGTGTGTGAAACGTGACGTTTCAAACATGGATAAGGCATAGTATGTTGGAGAGTTGCACCATCATTACACGAGTAACGTTTTCTTTTTAGAGAAGACGACGGACTGAAACACACTGCATTTTTGCAAAGAAACACACAGTGCTTTAGCATACGGACGGCAAAATTCAAACAAGGAATATTACAACTTCTAACAAGGTAACAGAAAATGCTAGAAGCATCTACCAAAGTCTAAAAATGTGAGCTCTTAGTATGTTTGTTTCAAAATGGTAAAATAATATTTAATATTTCAGTATTTGCATGTCCTTAAAACACTCAATTTCTTTTATTAAAAGCCATCGTTTTTGCTCATACAGAATCGCGTGCCCTTGCAGGACCCTTCTGGGTTGTTGTTTTTGGTGGGTTTTTTTGTTTTTGTATTTTAAACAAGCTAGCTAGACAGCAGTAACAACATTAAATAGGAATATAATAATATAAAGCAAGCAAAGGAGAAATATACTCAGATAAACAAAAGCAATTTTAACAGTCAATTTAATAATGAAGAACTGACATTATTTTCTCTGCAAACTTCACAAATGGTAAGGTAGGTTTCATTAAATTACCTTTAACTAGCAATATATTATACTTTACTCCAAGCAAAGTAGACCAGTTTTACTGGGATACTTCCTATGAAAGAGGATAATCTTTAAAAGTTTATTTACATTGAAAACCATCTTTTTTACATAAAATGGAGTAGCTATACACTGCAACCATTTTATAATATTCAAACTAAATGAAATTAATCTTAAAAGCTGTTCTGTTTCAACAGCTGTAGAACAGCTGGACAGAACATGAATTATTTTATTAAGCTACAGCCCATTTTCACTGTAGAAAATATCTACCTGGTTATGAAAAGCACTGTCTTTTTTTTGTTTCTTGTTTTTTTTTTTAAAGCATCACCTAATTCTAGACACTTCTAAGGAGAAAGGTGAATTAAAAAAAACCCTCTTGTGACAAAGTCTGTTTATGAAGTTTCCACACTTGTTACTCACCGCAATTCACTCCTCCCTCAGCCCTCATAAGCCATTTTTTGGACCACGCTGGTTCACTTCAATGAACACGCACTACAACAACCGTCCAGATGCTAAAGACCATTTTTCACACCGAGCCAATAATTAGCATTGTAAATGGTTGCACTGGCACAAAAACAGGTATTGAGCACAGAAAGGCAACAAACAGCTGAAAGTGCACAAGAATTTCTTAGACCAGTTTAGTGAGAAAACTGAATTAGTAACTGAAGTTTGCTGCAAGAATAGATACAAGGACAATGCAGAGGCACCAAATAATAACTTAAGAAAGCACTAATACTATAAAGTACATTACTACAATAAATTTGGAATTATCTATTGGAATTCAATTCCAAGAAGGATGGATTTTAAAAGGAATGAAGTTTACTAAAAACAGTGCATTTTATTTACTGCTCTGTTAAATTCATAGAATAGAGCAAGATGGAGAGAAATAAAAGTATAATTCTTTCCGCCTCTCACCTGAAACTCCTGGTGTTCTCTCAGGGAATTTTTTTCACAGGTTTGCCTTGCTTCCTGCTCCTGGCAACCTCAGCAGGCTCATTGCCCTCCCACCATGAGACCAAAGAATCACCTGTTCACCTGCTGTGGGAAGTTGTGAAACAGGAATGCAGAATATGCAGCAGACAGACGCAGGTTACTAGTTCTGTTCTGAACCGGGCTGTGAAAGATGAACCACTGAAAATGTATGAAGGAAAACTAACAGATCAGATTGGGTGCATGACATTTCTCACACACTCACTAGGAGGAAACTCATTACAAGCAAGGGAAACTAGACCCTACAAGAAGTCTCAAAAGCCATAATATTTCTGCTCTTTCTCATCATTACTTCAAACATATAATAAAGAAACTATTCTAAAATTTCGCTTTCAAACTAGAAATTCCAACTGAAGTCATATTTTTTAAAATGCACTTTACAGTTCTGTTGTAGTTGGAAAATTAAACTGGATTTCAAAAAGTACTTTTCCTTAAGCTTGCTTCCTCTCAAAACCATAAGAGAGCTGTTGACAGGAGACAATCAAGTTGTTTCTGAGCGAGGACCCCTGCTCACACACTACAGCATTACTAATGTCAAATTCAATTATGTATTTTGAAGACCATTTCTAACGCTTTATCACTTCACAATGACAGTACAGCCAAGACGCTTTCCTGTTTGAAAGCTGAGAACTATGCCATTACTGCAGCAGCTGGAAACGTTTCACCAGATAAGATGGCTCAGTTTTCCCCAACACTGAATAAATATACTAAATACAGTGAGCAGTGAGGGTATGGGGAAGGGGAGGAAGAGGCTGCCAAACTTATCACATAGCTTCATTAGTGTAAATTTAGTTTTATATTTGGTCAATGCAAAGGAAGAACTGTCATTAAAAAAATCTGAAGCAAAGACTTGTTTTTTTAAAATTATTTAGTATATGTACAAATAGATATCAGGCATCACTTCAGGGTGAAAAAAATAAATCACTATTTCCTATTTTAAGTACTTAGAGTACAGAGATCAATGATAAAATTCAAGTGATAATTTTTTCACCTAACATCGAATCTCTTCTAAATTAAATAATTGAGAATGTTGGAATAAATTAATTTTTGAAAAGGAATTTCCTGGATTTTGGAAATGTATTTTGGAAAATGTACAGAGATGGAAAGCAAAGACAACTTAGTGTTTAAAATAACAATAAAGAACGTGCATATATTCACCCTAGCAATCTTCTCTCAATTCTGTTCAGAGAAAACACTTTTCAAAAATGTCAGCTGCAAAATAAACTGTTTATTTAGTGTTTACTCCTCTACTAAACATAAACTAGGTCACGATTCTGAACCCCTCTACCTGCTTGTTCTTCATCATCAGACTGCTGGTCTGAGTTCTGGGAACTGCTATACTCATACTCAATGGGCTTTGGGTTGTTGTACGGGTAGCCATTGTCATCAAAAAACCTTCGGAACGTGAACTCATAAAAGGCATGTTCAGGATGTTTTCCATTTTTGTACCACCCATTAAGCGTATCGTTTACGTTTCCTTCCTTATCATCATCACTCCACAATTTATCTGGATCGACCGGATCGAAGTTCGACGTGTCCGTAGGATGAGCGATTTTGGGAATGTAGAAAGCTGACTGCCGCCGCAGATCGCTTGAAAAATCAATAGTCTTAAAAAAGGGATGAGCTTTTATTTCATCTGCACCATTTTTGCCTAAACGATCTTCTGGCCCTCGGCATAGTTTAATAATAAGGTCAGAGGCCTCTGGAGTCAGCTTAGCTTGAGGTGGAATATGAAGGGAAGTCTGCCAGTTGATAACCTTTAAAGCAAGAATATATGTTATTTTATTTACAACTTCACAAAAAAGAAAATCCCCTGTGAAAATTAAAAAGATCACTCAACAGAAGTAATGTTTTCAGAATGATGAGGGCAAATATGAAGATGTTTTTTCAAAAACAGAACACTTTCTGTGAAAATCTGTCAAAATCTAGATAAAGTTTATTCACAGCCTGGATCTAAACTAGAGTCTGGCATGGAATATACCTGCCATAAACACACAAGATATCACAAAAAACAGTGCCTAACAGGGCTCACAATCTTAAAAGAAGGTGAGATGAATGAATTTTTAATTATTTAATTTATTGGAAAGGTGAACAAATTTAAAATTAGACATCAATGCAGAAGTACATTTGGGCCTATTAATATCTTGGGAGTTGAATGCTGTTTTGTAAAAATGGTGCAGCAGAAGACTGCAGAAGCCTTGTAGTCTCTCTGAACCAGGTGAGGTCAGGGAGGGGAGAGACCAACAGCTCTGATTTGCCAGCAACCCTAAGCAGACACACTAAACTGCTCTTCCTCCATCCCCACATGCTGAGCACCTGCAGACGCTGCAAAAAGGAATCTTCTGCAGATAAGTGAGCATGGAACCCAAGTGGTAGCAGAACACCACTCAGATTGCTGGAAAATGAGAAGAAAGTGGAATTAATAACTTCTTGCACTCACTTCTAGTTATACAGGATGGCTAAGATCTGAACTGTGATTTGACTTGGTACAACTGCAACATAACCAGATAAAATGCATGAATGTGATTCTTAAAGTCCCCTTACAAAATGAGCAACTATCACTGTAACAATTACAATACTGTCAGTTCCTAACATCCTCGAATAGAGCAGCACTCTCAAAAAATCACCTTTGATTTTATTATAAATTAGAAAGATCATGTCCATTTCAACCTTCTTTTTTCAGCTTTTTCTACCTGTAACCATGAGATTTTTTAAATTACCTTCATCTGTGTTTCCAGAGGTGTTTGTGCCAGGAAAGGAGGCTGGCCCACTAACATTTCAAAGAGAATTACTCCAACACTCCACCAGTCACACAACTGTGTGTAACCTGGAAGAAAAAAAGAGTCAAAGCCTCAGTATATATTTAGTCCTGCAAGTTTGCAAGGTATTTATATTCAATATAGAAATCTTAAATGTATTAATAGCTGTTTTTAATCAAGATATATAGCTGGGGGAAGCAGTAAGAAAGGTGAAGCTGCTACTGGAATGCCAGTTAAGCTGCGGCAAGATTACGATAAAAAAATAAAAATAAATGCATTACCTGTTCGCAGCAATACTTCTGGTGCAATATAATTAGGTGTGCCAACAAGGGAATGGGCCAGACAGCGCTGGTGCTGACGTGCAGCCCTACGTTCGAGTGGCTTCAGCCGATCTCCACATCTGCAATTCGCTGGGTCACCCCACTCATTGCTGAAATCCATGCTGTCCTGACGGGCGTGATCACCTGCAAGGGCGTGAGAAAAATGCCAAAACTGAGACAGGCCATTTCGGAGCGTAACTAGAATTAAATTCTCTTCATTTATTACATTTTCATCACAAAATAGAAACTATTTCACAACTCAAGGAAAAAAAACTGAAAAGTCTTAAAACATCAGGATTTTGACTTTTTGCTTATGATACAAATTACATCTGAGAAGTTAATTTTTGGAGTAATGATGAGACAGTTTGATTTCTCTGAAGTTTTTTCTTAAGGCAACAACTATATAGTGACTATATGGTGTGTATATTGTTCTTGCTGTTACACAAAGAGAGAAAACCAACATTTAAAGCACCAATTGATGCTAATTACCAAAAGAAAAATCAATGAGTTTTTATTTATGCCTTCCAAGTAATCAGTTTCAATCTCTTATCTGGAATAACGCAAACCCTGGCTTTCTCTTGAGAGACTCCAAAGTAGCCTGGTCTAACAGTAATTCAGAAATTCTTTTCTAAAATAAAAACAAGCCTCTAAGAATTAAAAAGTCATCATTTAGAGTTTTAAAAGAAATCAACAGTTACAAGGATGCTTGGTGAAAGATTTTCAAGAACGATCAATCTAAAACATCAGTCCTATCTTCAGAGTAGAATTAAAGTTGTTATCTACATAATTATGCCACTACATCTTTTCTCTCCAAGTTACAGAAGATACTAATGGGACAAACTTTCAGCATCATAGTTTATTTCTTCCCTCTTAAGCAATCAGTGCCTACCTACACTCAGAAATGCTTCCTAAATGTTGTCTTCTGTAATTTGAATGGTGTGCTGAAACACTGCTAGATGCTTTAATGTTCATGAAGGCAACGCTACAGTCATCTTTTGACTCGTTATTATTTAATTTCTTCAAAAGAATAACATGCCAACATCAACAACAAAAAAGTTTTACATTTCTCTTACCACTCTGGTAGTATTTTGAATCATGGGTCCATCGAAAACCTGTACAGAGTCCGAAGTCAGTCAATTTAATGTGACCATCGCGGTCTATCAAAATATTATCAGGTTTAATATCTCTGTGGATGAAGCCCATTTTATGAACGCTTTCAACTGCACAGGTCAGTTCTGCTGTGTAGAACCGTGCCAGATTTTCTGGAAAGACACCCATTCTAATTAGGAGACTCATCATATCACCTCCAGGAATGTAGTCCATTACAAAGTACAAATTGTCCTTATCTTGGAATGAATAGTACAGACGAACCACCCATTCGTTATCAGCTTCCGCAAGGATATCCCGCTCAGCTTTAACATGAGCAACTTGATTTCTAAGCAACACATCTTTTTTTCTTAGAGTTTTTGTTGCATACAAAGCCTTGGTATCCACTTTTCTTGCTAGGCAAACTTCTCCAAATGCGCCGACTCCCAGGGTTTTAATTTTTACAAACATGGATTTGTCCATTTTAGCTCTTCTTAACCGAATGTAATTAGACTCTTTCTGGCACAGCATTTTCCTCATTTGATCTCGGGCTTCTGGTGACAATCCAACCTGTGCAGCAAAAGAGAATTGCATTTGAAGAGTGAATAGTACTCTTAGTTCTAAGTGATCTTCTTAACATTACAAAACTTAAGCAAAATAAACAAAATACTTATATATGAGAGACTAAGAAGATCCTTTTAATCTCACTTTATGTCTTTGTTTCTTAGCTCCTCTTCCTAAACAACAGGAATAGTTATTTTCTTTGTGAAATGTTTTACAAAATACTGTTAAGTACTACCTGCCCTGTTTTTTATTAATCAGAATAACAGTGTGCATTAACTGTCTCCCTGATGCTTCATGCAGAGCAAAAACCAGCCAAGACATGCAGAGGAGCTGCAGTGGGAAAGGCTTCTACACTACCCTAGCTGAAGCGGTGTTACTAATCGTCCTGGCCACATCAGTGTAATCTCAGTTACAGGAGGGGATACAACGCTCCCACGCTCATGTCTATCTACACCAGGCAGAACTTTAAACCTTGGCACTGTTTCCTATTGCTCGCCCAAGCCCAGGGCACACCTCCACCACAAGCCCAGGCCCAGTCTTCCCTCCCACCACAAGTTCCACCTGTCCCTAACAGGGCCTCGGTCACGTTCTCTCTGCTGCTCTCCATGTACCGGTAAGCTGGACGGAGCAGCTTCTCGGAAGCGGCTCACTCCTCCACCCACTATCATTTCTCAGCAAGTATCGCTATCTTGAATGAACATACCTGGTGCCTGATCAGTACCACCAGCACTCTGACAGTTGAAATACTCACAAGCCACGTGAAACTCACAGCCTAAAGCACAGAAACTCTTATCTACTATAACCACGCTAAGCATTCTCATCGTATTCCAACCCCGGTTCCTCCTACTGGTTGTTTTTCTGGCTTCAACTCCTTTAAAGCATTCCAGTAGCATCTACTAAGGAGAATTTCAGGTGCTGGTACCAGGATATCCCTTCATTTTAGTTTTAACATGAGAAAATTTTTTCTTCAGAACTGTTATTTCCTTTGTCATGTTCCTACCACAGGGCTTTATGTTCATTCCTTCTTTTGTTTTCTGTAAACATTTTCAATCCTTTTCAATTGTTTTTCTGCCCACCTGGCTTGTTGAAACTGCCAGCGAACAGCACTGATTTGCCAGTGCAACCTGCAGAATACTTTTTCCTTTTTTTTTTCCTGGACACTCCAACCATAAAATGGAACATAAATGAATAAATGAAACCCTGTAGACACAACGACAGTTGCTCAGCACAAGTTTCCAATTTCTTAGTGTCACAGTATCTTACTGATGCTTGATACCAGATGGTGCAACTTCTGTCCCCGAACACTGCAATGCTTAAGATACTATCTGCATAATACTGCCCCAGGACCATCACCAGGATTAGATAATCACTAGCTGAGGTGTGTATAAACTGTCTGTTAACAGATGACTCCTACGCTTCGCCCAACTTAAAATTTAACTTGTGACAAGACATAATATGTGATTGAGAAAAAAAGGAGTGATTGAAAGACCAATTGGGTATCACTCAGTATCTTACACATGCCTTCAGTATACCATATATCAATCACAAAAACAAAACAAAAAAACCCGCACTGTTAGAGAATCAGAGAGATTTTCTCACAAGCATAAAAAAAAAATAGACTACAAAAAATTTACAATGAATAGCAGTAAGATTTAAATAGAGAAAGCTGGCTCAAATCTGAGACAAATCTTTTCATCTAAGTCAGAAAAGCAGCAGTTAGGTAGAGCTAGCTTCAGATTAGATTTGGGAAATACATTCAACTCACTACCTCAAGTACAGCCAATGTGTGCAACTGACCTCCATGTTACTGTAGGAATACCAAGGCAGTGCCCTTGAAAAGAGAGATACAGTGGAAAGCACCTTAAGTTTTCTGTGGATGAAGTGCTTAAGGTACAGTTCAATGCAGAAGAAGGCATTTCTGAAGAACTCAAAAGATCAAGACATTTTTTAAACTTCAGACAACAGAGTATCTCTCAAATGCCCCCTGCACCATTAGGTCTGCTTCAGGGCAGTGCCAGTTGCACACTGACAGAATCCCACCTGTTAGATAACTAGCACAGAAAATGGTAACAAAACACTAGGAGGGAGTTAATCACAGCAAGATATACAAAATAGAGCCTCCAAAATTCCTGTTGCTTTCTTGTTGTTGCATTCTAACAATTTTGTTGTAAAATCCAAATTACATAGCCTAATTTGGCATCTATTCACCCAAACGCAGTCTTCACTTTTTCCTATGCCATTCATTAAAGTAATGTTTGTCACAAACTGACCTCTTCCCACACTGCAGTAATTTGCCACAAGTCTTCTCAGCAATGGAATTTACCAAAAATTTACTATTTTTGTCAGGTGCATAAACACATAGGTACTCACATCTCTTGTAACTTCTATTCAGCAGCAGGCACAAGTTTCCTGAATTGCTATCTACTATCACAACATTTTCCCTCATTTTACTTTCTTCTCATCTGTTCCTTAGATCATGACTACTGAAGTTTCGATTTGTGATAGAGATCTCTAGCATAACATTTGGGCACGAGTGTAAAGGAAATAAATTCACACATTTAAACTAAATATTTCTGACAGACTTCCACTTAGTTCCCTAAAAGGCCCAAAAGAATACAAATCCATCACCTATCCAAGAAATAGCGTCTGCTGACGGTAGGTACTTCTGGGATACATTCTGTGTTCTTTTTTGATTTTCAAAATTCCTACCAAGGAGGAGAAAAGAGGGGGATACCTGTTTAATCCTCTTAACCTTCCTAACAGCATGCAGTGAACTAGTTACCCGTACTCCTTATCATGAAGGCCTCAAATATACTACACTGTTGTGGGAATTCTGTCCTACAACCTGATGAAAGAGAAAAGGTTTGTGGCAGTGTAATACTGCATTTCCCCTGCTTCAGTATGCAACTGAACCTCCCAGCTTTTAATCTAGCATAAATATTATAAAATGTATTTCATATAAAAAAAGACATTCACTTAAGTGTTTTAAATGTACAAAGAAAACATTCAAGAAAGCTTACAATCAGTGTCTTTGCTTAAGTAAGACATGATTCTGATACTATGGAATAACACAGGAAGAAGGGAAAGTGAAGTTTGCAAATCAACATGAGTTACAATCTTACTTTTCAGTACTAAAAAATAGTCAAAATAAAATTCATGCTTAATTTTGATGCAGGATTGCATGCAAAGGCCTCTAAAAAGGGATCATGCTACTCTTTAATAAAAAAATACTGTTGCTCCAAAAATCTTACTTGCCTACACAGGAATGGAGGCTACAGAGTTCAGGAAAGCTTCCCACACCTTAACAGTTTAAATCAGCTGTTAGTGGAAGTGAAAAGGAAAGAGAGAAAACTAAGAATAAAGATCTAGAAAGAACTTCAGGAAATCTTGCTAACATTTACATATCTTATGATTAACCAAACATAAAACACTATAGCTTACAGTAGGAATTTTCAAAGAGTAAAAAACATGGATTTTAAAAGCAGTGTTTCAAGAAAGTGTCATTAGCCAAGTGCATTTATAAAAGGCAGATCACAATTATGTCCAATTTTCAACTACAGCTGCTAAGAATATATAAAATGCATCTCAAATCTTCATTTCTGCTCGTCTTAATAATCTACTTCTCCTGATTTTCACTTTTGAAATTACACATAAACACATCATTTTTTTTAACCTTTTAGATTGTTTCACAAACATGAAATCTCAGGAACAGACCACTGACTTCAGGTATGCACAAAGAAATTGCTTCTATATATTCTTGCAGGTGTTCGTTATCATCCCATTCAGTTACACCTTGTTTGAACAGACACCCTTAGAGTCTGGGTTATAAAATACTTTGCCAAGAAGTACCACATCACTCTCATTTTAGAAATATAAAATTAAACACTGTTTTTTAAGGTATGAACTTCAAAAACCCTCTTACTAGTGAGAACAAACTGGAAAAGATATCATTGTTTAGGTGACTATATAAAAGGTGCACCAACTCGTCCCTGCAGTGTTTGCTTATACACACCTACACACACCATTAAAACACTGCATAAAGATCACTCAAAAGAAAAATCAGGATTAAATAGAATCATGAAAATAAACTATAAGCCAAGTAGTTAAATCTCAGTTCATACAGAAATACTGCTTCTTCTGCCTTACCAATTATAAGCCATATGAGCTGTGTTTAGACACAGAAACCTTACTTCACAAAACTAATTTTTAAGAAGACAATGAAGTACATAAGCAAAGTAATGGAGAAACTGCCACATCTGAAATACAAAAAACTAAGCACAGCCCTCAACACCATGCTGTACCACAGTGTTCTTTCTATGTACCTGTACTGTTTGTCCTACCATTAAGGCAATTCTAGTCAAAGACTTAGGAGAAAGAGTTTACCCGCATCATTTCATTCTCCAGTTGTTTCTTCCGATGTAAACGCTGCTGATGTGACTTGAGTATATTCTCCACATGCTGCTCCATGAAGAACTTAAAAGCTTGAGGGGAATAGCTTTGAATACGAGACTCTCGCCGTTCTTCATCTTTCTTGTTTTTTCTGACAGGAACGGGCGATGTTGTAATTTGTTTCTTTTCTTTGTCTGCTGAATCAACACATTCATAATTCTTTTCGATCTCTTCCTCCTTAGATGAAACGGGTGGCTCCTCTTTGCTAAGCTTGGGTCCAGTTTCATAAGGATGGACAGATGGACTCTGGTGTAACAAGTGTTTGGGGTAAGGTGGGGGTGGACCCTGGTAATTTGGAGCCTCTGCAACAGGTGGCATAACAGCCATGTTTGTAGATGGACCCTCGGAGAAGGGAATGGGCTGAATGGTTTGTACTGGTTGCGGCATCCAGGAAGGGTGAGATGGTGCTAAGGCAGTCTGCAGCTCTGGCTTTAACACACGCATACTTTTCACTGGCTGCTGAATAGGAGCCGGTGTTATAGCTGTTACTGTAGTGGCTGAAGGCTGAGAGCTGCTAGCGTGACTCTGTCTACTTCCGTGATGGTTGTTGAAGGAATTTGACCGTGCTGGAAGGTTGGGTTGCCATGCAGGGATTTCGTGCCCATTGCCAGGTGATGACTGCGGCTGCACAGGCGGAGGCTGTGACCAGGATGCAGGTATTCCAGCCACGTTCGTATTATAAAGTTCCATGTTGTGACTATTTCTATTTGGCACCAACATTGTTGGAGGAAGATTCCCATTGGTGTATGCTGAAGGGGGAGCAGATCCCCCTGCCTGCATTTGTAGTGCTGTAGGACTCTGCCTATTAGTTGAGTTCATTGGATATGGAGGTGGCTGGCGGGTAACCGAGTTCCCAGACACAACATTCTGGTGAACTATGAACTCTGCCTGACAATTACCATTTTGCATTCCAGCCCTTCCTGAGGGAAAGCTAAACTTGCTGTTGGCAGAACTCTGCATGATTATTGGTTGCCTTCCAATGGGGACAGCACTCATGCCTCTCTGACCCTGAGTAGAAGAATTCATGGGTGGTGGATTCATCGGTGGAGGTGGATAACCGTCCTGCCACGCACCTGGTGGCACTGGAGAAATACGGGTGATCACGTACTCCATGTTCCCAGAGTAACGCTTTGTCTGAGCATTTGGTTCCCAGGAAGGTGGCGGCGGCGTGGTTCCTCTGGGAGGGGGCGTCTGCCCTCGAGGAGGTGGAGGAGGCGGCGTGACGCTCCTTATCTGGGGGAGCGGTGGGGGATTCACTCTCTGTCCATTGCCAGGGTGAGCCTGAGCAAATGCTGCAATGCCAGATCCAGATAGCGGCCTTCCCACGTCAGGCTGAGAGCTGGGACTTTCTGAGCGATAAACTACTCCGTCTGCCAGGGAAGGGCCGTGCCTCTGAGGAACCAAGGATTCCTTAGAACCCTTCCAGCTCTGCTTGCGGTTAACCGACTGCTGTACAGTCCCTGCTTTTACAAAAAGATGACAGAGCATTGCTATCATTTCAGTAAAAGAACATGCTAACTATGATAACTCTGCAAGTAATAATGAAAATTACAGCTCAATGGTAGCATTTAACTAGCTGCTTCATACAAGCTCCAACTACATACAAGTTCTGCTTCAGAGGCTAACTGAAAATAAATGCTGTATATTGCTACTCTTGACTATCATTTTTTCCTCACATCTATATTGTGGATTTAAAACAACTTTAAAGAGATGACTGTTGAATATTCAACTTTAAGTCAAACAAAAGTTTACGGATTTCTGAATGGCACATGACTGAGAAAAAATACAAGCATCACAACAACCAGGGGCAGAAATGACTGAGATCTGAGTATCATTCCTTGAATATAATACAAGGATGTTGTTTAGGTGTTGTCCTGAGGGACACGGTTCAGTGGGAAATATTGGTGATGGGTGGACTGCATAATCTTGGAGGTCTTTTCCAACCTTGGCAATTCTATGATTCTGTGATTCTTAGACAAAACGCTAACAACAAGCAGATATTAAAAAGTCTTAAATTGACATCAAAGATACTGATGTTTCAAAAGAATTCTACTATACACTTCACAAATAATCTTCAAAGCAAAACCTTGTATCTCAGCACCTCCACTCTTCTACTCTGAGCACATGACAGAGTATGCCATTTGTATTTTTCAGCAGTAAGAACAGTTAATGAGTTGAAGTGCCATGAATATACCTACCTGGTGCTTTCATACCTGCGTTTACAGGTCTTGCTGCAGCTGCAACCATCTGTTCCCGACGAGGATCCTGGTAGCTCATTTTACTGATAAATTCGATGGCTGCTTCTATACTACGATTGTTAGTTTGTCTAAGGGCTTGTATAACCATTTCCTAAAGGGAAAATTAAATACAAAAAGTTACTGAAAATGGCAAGAATAATAAAAATCATGAGAATTTAGCCAAATATCCTCCAGTAGTTTTACCAAAGTACATAATGATTTCTCTCAATCAACTTAAAAATCAAACAAGGTCTTCTCCAAAACAGATCCTCCAAAAAATTAATAGTCTGGATCTTCCAAAAAACAACTATATTTTGATATTAACTGTGTCAGCATGCTGTTCTTACAGTTTGTCTATTCTAAGTGTTTATTAGTTGTATGCATTACTCAGATAACAGATAGAGGTCCCATCTAACTTAACTTATTCTATAAAAGATATCCAAATGTGACATTCAGTTCTATTGTATTTGCTCATTTTTCCTCAACCTGAAATGTCAACAAATCCGTTAGCTTCTCCTCAAGTATTTTTTTACTAGTAAACATAACAATACTGGCAGAAATTCTGTTATTTTTGTGGTGGGGATTTGCTGTGTTCTTAGAGATCCAAAGAGAAGCTTTGATCAGATGACCAATCCCAGGTTTGTCAATGAAAAATGCATTATGGATCAGTGGTGTTTCTCTGGACTTGAATGAGACTGAAGTCAAGAGGTGATTAAAAAAGTCAGGCATTCCTCTCCCATTTTTATTGAATGGTACTGTGCAGTTGACTCAGAATTTTAAAAAAATATATATAGAGAGTGACTCCCTTTAATTAACCACACTGCCTTCCAGTGATCTGTTATGGCCATACTTTGTCATATCAACGCCATCATTTCAGTTCACATTATTTTTGAACAAGTCACCAAGTTACAGCAGTATATGGCAGGAGGGCTGGAACTGGATGATCTTTACGGTCCCTCCCAACCCAAGCCATTCTATGATTCATCTACCAGCAAAATCAATGGGAAGTCCAAGAGGGCTCAGAAGGGAAGAGGTCAGTATCAATTTCAAATTCAAACCCACATTTATACTACATATAACATACATACTACATCTGTATGTTTTTGACATTGTGAATGCATGAAATATGCACAGCCTTCAGAAACAATAATAAAATGGACAAAACAAAGAAAGTACATACATATAGAAAACAAGATAGCCTTGATGTTTACAGAGCAGGTGATGCTGCTGGATCAAAAGTTACAGCATTTGATCTCATAACTTTTTCATGAGACAGTTACACCTGCAACATTTCAACTATTGCAGGCAAAGAAGTACGTTTTCAGCATCAGTATGCTACTGGATCATTGTGCAAACAGAAGGTTAGACTGTCTGTAGTATTACATTTCCAATGTGAAAATGTTTTTTACAGGGCTCATCATCCATTTCTACCTAACTACTCTAATTCTCTTCGTTTCAAAAACAGATTCACCAGCTTTTCAGCAAAATTAGTCTACAATATGCAAACATAAAGTAACAAGTTCACATCATCAAGCTATAAAGTTAAATATAAACTTTAAGTACAGAATGAGCAATATTTTAGATTAAATTTAAATTCCATGTCCACTGATCAGAGAACATGAGGAAGAGCCAGCCAAAAGGTCTCTCCTAATGAAGAATATTTTATAGTCACCTATGTTAGACGAAGTATTAGACATCTTGGAAAGTATCCCCTTACATAGAACACATTTGAACTGAACTTCAATCTCAATAAGACAGATTTCCTGTAAACAATTTAGGATGCCTTTTTTTAAATGAGTAGAATGAACTACATTCTTCCGTTTTGTTCTTTTTACAATATTCTATTTAATAGTATAGTGTACTATATTTTCTACTGCTCTCATTTTACCACTACATATACAGACACACAAGCATACACACAATCATATGATTTCAGCTTTAACCCTGAATACTGCAGACTATTAGAAAAGGTGACTGGAGGAAATGACCAAAACTTCTGTGATACAATCAATACATACAGAATGAAAAAGGCAGGAATGAACTTACCATGTTCCCAAAGCTCAAGTGATTACGGAGCCTGCAATACAGCTAAGACCTTGCTCTGATTTAAAATAAGCTTTTATTGTTACTTCAAATCCATTTTGAACACCCTAATAAAATCCCACTAAAACTTAATATAGGTTCTGACCAGAGCTAAGCAAAACAGAAAATGAAGTTGGCATCCACTAGTTAGTTTGCTTCTACTGTAAATACAGCAGATTAGAAAATCTCTGGCAATGCACCAGAGATCAAGAAAGTAACATCCATGTAATCTGCTAAAGCAAAAACATACCTAACATAAATTAGAAACAGCCCAATCCGGCCAAACCATAAGCAGCTAATGCACTCAACTACAATCCTGTTCAGAATACCCAGCTCAAAATACCCCCTTATTCTCTTCTTGTCTCAACCCCCTCACTCTGAAAAATGCTATCAGTTGTATCTGTTCCCTGCTGGTGTCTGCAGGCCACTCCTATATGGACTATTGTGGAAACACAGCCATGGGTTATCATGTAGCACAAACTGCTTACGCTGTCTCTGTCTCTGAGGAAGAGATCCATTTAATCCCAAGTGCCCTGTGAATTCTTGGTTGTATCCAAGAACAAAGGGCAGAAGACCAAAAGGTTTCAAGACACAGAGGCCTCCAACAGAAATACCAACTTGAGATGCTTTCCTAGTTTACTATCCAGCCACAAACCATTCCACAGCTTGGGAAAGTGACTGGAAACTCGTTCTGTAAAAATGGATATAAGAGCTAATCAATTTAAGAAAGCAAAACTACTCCAGCAGCAAACCACAGATAAGGAACAAATCATTACAAAATCATTTATCATCATAAAATCCTTCCATGGTTACTGAAAATCAAGCTTGGTCTTTGCATTCGGGCAAGCCAAAGGAAAGTACTTTTTTTTCCACAATCAGCACCTCATTTTGTGACATTATTGAGGAAATACCAATTCATAGCTTTAGAGAAATTTGCTCCTCTTAACCTCCCTGTGAATACCAAAGCATCACAGAACTTATGAGCTGGCTGCTAGGGCGGTCAGCACGCTCCTGGAAAGGGAGCCCCAGGATGGCAGAGTGGTTTGCTAGTTTGTGTTTTGTTTTTATCTGCTTTTCAGGTTTACAGAGAAGGAGTGAGAACAGATATAACTTACGTAGATGTGCAATTTCCAATAAAGACACAGGAGCTCTAAGTATATTCACTTTATATTCCTAGAAACTGTATTTCAAACTTCTTTCACCACATACTGAATGAATGGAAGTAAGTTTAGTGCGTACTTGTCTAATGTTCTTGGGTTTTTAGTGGCTTTTTTTTTTTGTTTTATAACAACGATAGCAGAACAGTGACTTATACCCATGATTTTCAAGTGCTGTGATCTTAACATTTTTGTCTTCAGAACATAACTGCAGAGAAGATAACCTGAAATTGCCTTTATAGTATACCTTGTTAAATATATTTGTCAGGGGAAAAAAAAAAAAAAAGAAAAAAAAAAG
The DNA here is from genome assembly GCF_026119805.1 of Tympanuchus pallidicinctus. Classification (NCBI taxonomy): domain Eukaryota; kingdom Metazoa; phylum Chordata; class Aves; order Galliformes; family Phasianidae; genus Tympanuchus; species Tympanuchus pallidicinctus. The sequence goes on along the minus strand of NW_026294618.1, from coordinate 61,921,144 downwards.
CTATAACATTTTTTCTTCACTGACTTTCCACTAACAACAGATGTGAAAAGATCATTAAAATTTAATCCTGAAATATGTGGTGCTGCCTTTCAGTTTGGAATGGCCATACGTTATCAACACATTTTAGTTGTGCACAGTCTAAAATTCTGGTGAGTATCAAAGACAAAATCCACGTTCTGAAGTGTCCAGTTCTCTCTGTCTAAAATGGTTTATAGAATTAAAACAATCCCTACCACACATACTGCAAATGGTGCAAAAACTGAAAAATAGCCAAATCTCTCTAAATCTGTTTCCCTTCTTCATTCCAGCTTCATCAAGTTCTAATTAGAATTCCACCAGATTTTACAGCTATTTTGCTTATCATATGCTGTTTAAACATTCCATGACCAACACCTCCTCCAATACACTCTGATGGTTTATAGTTAGCAAAACATTAAAACTTGAATATAAAATGTTTCACCTCATCAAAGCCAGCAGCTTGTAAGTCTTGCAGCATTTGTCGATTAACTTCTGATGTTCCTTTGACAGCTGAAGTAGTCTCATTTGCAAAGGGCAGCAGTGAGTTTCGTATCTCCTGCAAAACTTTATGATACGTTACAAATTTGGGGGGATTTCGACCTTGTCGAGGATCTTCAGATGACATCTTCCCCATGCTGAGATCAGCTTTAGCAGCATCTGAGGGTTTTGGTAAATTCCTGAGGCTCTCTCGTATTTCCTGTAGCATTTGCTGGCTGCTGCCAGTATAGTTACTGGCAGGAAAAGTCTTAGGCCTCATTTGTCTATAACCTTCTGGCTTCTCAGTTCTCTTCATGAAAACATGTATATATGCAACCTTCACCAAGGACTCGCGCTAATGCAAGACTCCAGAAAGGCTGGCTGGTAGTTTCAGAACACGTGAAGGCAGCGACTGTTTGCTGCTAAACTGTGATTCTTGTAGTGCTCAAGTGTGTCACAATCCAAAGCAGCTCTCCTGTTAAGAAAACAAACCAAAAGTCCCATTACACATCACAAGTAAAACACTGACATGCAGCGACGCCTTCGCAGTTAGTACAGGTATGCTACCCAAATTCTTCAGGGAGTCTTTACATAACGCAAACCAGGAACTTTGCTGGGCTCCTAACACTCCTTTAAGGAATGTCATAGATGCCTCAAGTTTGAACAGACAGGAACTCAGGGTGAGGTTCAAAGCCTAAGGAGCAGACACGACTGCTAAGCGCGCTTCCCCCACACTGCCCCATTGATGGCCCTCTGCCTTCCCTGTCTGCTGTTCCCATTCTGTTGCCCACATTCTCTCCATCACCACTCTGGAAAGCTGAAGGTGCCTGCTCCACTTGCCAGGCAGTCAGCTACAGCATGGACCAACATGCTGGCTGTTCAAAAGCCCTGACACCAAGCTCCATGAGCAGGTGGAAGCACAAAGTATGTATATAACTACTGTGATTTATCCATTCTCCACCAGCCACATATATAAAAAAAATGGCCAATCTCATCACAAGCAACTTTATGATTTCTAGCACCATCTTCCACCTAATCTTGTTTAAGGTCTCAGTTTTCTAAGGCTATCACAGTCTCTCAGCTTGAGCCTTCTGGATCCAGTTGTATTTTGTTAGCTGTTATATATTTTTTTAATATAAAGAAAGATGGGTGCAGGAGGATAAAAGAAAATCAAAACTTTCTTACTGCAATATCGTTTAACTGAGAACGTAACTGTGACATTTGGTAAGGAAAACAGAAAATTCTGCCAAAAACAAATAACTTCTGCGTTTTGAATGGCCTGACTCATCAGGGAAAGAACTCTGTGCTCTAAAATTTCTGCCTTTGTGCTGTGCATTAGCATGTACTGTAACCAGTACAGCAAAGCTATAGAGACTAAGGTGATACACTGAGAGGTTACAGAGCCTCCACCTCTTCAGAGCATCCTAGAATAAACCTTCTGCAGTCCACAGAGGCAGATCATACACTGAAGGCAGTACAAGACACAAAAGTTACACGTTTTAGCACTGTCTTCAGAGGCAACTAGAGAATGATAAAGCTTAGCTCACATTGCTTCTTTACCACAGCTCAACACCCAACAGATTCACGCACTCAAATTTTGCCTTCCCAGTTTTCTGAAGGATTCTTTCTGAGGATCCAGATGCTTGTAAGCATCATTTGTCTCTTGAAGTACTGTGTAAGTGTTTCTCATGACAGACATTAATTAAACACGTCTAAGGAGTTTCAAACAGCCCACATGGGAGCCACTTTTTACCTTGGTTTCACTTCCACAATATCTGCACTGCCATAAACCAATTAGTGATTCAACAACTGAGGAAGAATGTGACACGCAGCTAATAGGAAAAAGAACCTTCTGACACCCATACACATTATACAGGTGGCATACACACGCTACCCATACATGAATGAAATTGGAAAGCTTAAAGAAGACATAAGCCAGGCTTGCAAGAAGGAACACAAAGGACCACCACCCAATGCCATTCACCTTGGCAAATCACTTCATACTGTATTTCTTGAATGGAACTGCATAAATCTTCGGTGCTGTAACTGCACCCACACTTTCCTTGCTCTGTGGTAGGTATAGAACTTTAAACAAAGATAGTTTGCTACTGATATTAAAGCTTTTTCCTGCAGTCTGGTAGCGTACAGTTCCTCAGTACTCACTGAATAAGGAGAAGATTATCAAGCATCTAAGTGAGTTTTAATAATAAACAGCGAGGTTTTGTCCAAAGTATTAAGAAATCTTGATTCAGCAGAAAGCATGTCATGAGAGCAATTAAAAGATAATTTAGTTCTGCCCACTTTCAAGATCATTTTCAAAACACAATGTTTAAGACTGCATTCAAAAATAGTTGGCTAAAAATGCTTTTTCCAAAGAAAAGGGAGAAATTCTACTAGAAAATACTTTTGCTTGGCATGTTCCTTTTTCTTCCAAGAGACCTGCTTCAGAACATAAACCGGACTCACAAGTGCAAGGACGCATGCTAACAGTGTCTGAAGGAATCCTCTCCTCCAGAAAAGCAAAATCTCTATGTGAGTTCATTCAACAGTATTTAATGACACAGCTCAGTAATTTCAGTGCAAATTCAGCCAAAATTAAGAGCGATTATTAGTTTGCCATTGGCAGGGTTATCCAGCTAAAGCTCTGCCAGCATGAAGCAGTCATCCTGCTTACCTGCCACCGCTCACCTGGGCCTGTGCAACTGCATGTAAGGCTGCACGGTGCAAATCAGGCTGGGGCAACTTACCCAGATAACAGTCACTTTTTGGCAGGTCTTTTCTTTTGACAGCAGGATTGAGCAATAACAGTTAGATGCCTATGTTAAACAGCAGTCTTAATTGCTTAGAAAGCCATTTAAACCTGCCTCTCAGTTTAACAAAATCAGAGAAAGCAAGGATTACATTGGCTACAGCTAACAATGCTTTACGGCTAAACTTCAAAATTCAGGACACCTCCTCCTGAAGACATTTGTACACACTGCAAAACAAGAACATTTTAACTGCTCAGTAAGAGATCGACCGGAGTCGATCACCTCTAACCACAAAGAGCTGACTGCACCCAAGGGAAATGACACGTACCTATAGAATCACAGAACTGCAGTGGTTGGAAGGGACCTCCGGACACTGTGTAGTACAACCCCCTGCTAAAGCAGGTTCCCTACAGCAGCTATTCTCACTCACTCACGTGTGTCCTTGAACCTAAGTGATATACCTGTTTGTCACTAGTACTTTCACTAACGAAGCTCCCTAATTCCCTAAATTAAACAAAAATTAAGAAAAAAAAAAATCATTTCACCCTGAAACTTTGAAATGAAAAGTATTTTCTACTATGAGTCAAACTGTAAGAAAAACAACAAACACTTGTCTTTACACAGACAACCATGAAAGGCTGGGCTTCAGAACGGGCAGCTGCATGAAAGCACAGCACAGTTGCATGCAACCGTCAGCACCTTCCAACTTTTTTCTGAGGGAAAAGAAAAGCAACACGCGGCTTTCCAGCAAACTTGTAACACTTTATATCTAAATAACTTTGAACACATTTAAATATTCCTATTCTCCCACTGACCATTGAGCACCACGTTGTAAGCTGTCTTCGGTTCCACTCCCATACCCATTGCAGTAATTTATTTCTGATCTGAAGACTTCATCACTAGGAAAACCAAAGCAAACCGACACAAGAATTTGGGAGCCATCAACTTAAGTTTGCAGGCGCTCGATTCAAACTAAGGAGAGGCAGCAATTCTTTCCAGCACTTACAGCCACCGAGCTTCCTGCCAAAGGACGCGCTGCCAGCGCCGAGTGCCTCCAGAGGAGGAGGAAAGCACGGCGCAGAAGGGCGCACTCGGCGCGGCAATGAGCGCGGCTCGGGGTGCACGGGCACACGGCGCTCTCAGCCCGCCCCGTTATCTCCCGCGGCGGGACGCGGTTCTTCCCACGGACGGACGCTCCCCGTCCGCTCCCGGCGGCGGCAGGCCCACGCGCTGGGAAGGGCGGCGGTCGCCCCGCCGCCCCCCGGGGAACGCGGGGAAAGAGCGGCCGAGCGGACCCGCGGGGCGGCAGGATCCGGACCCGGCTCGCGTTCCCCGGCGGAGAGCTCGCGGCCGTCCCCGCACCGAAGCCAGGCCTCGGCTTCCCGCTCCCTCCGTCACCGACCTACCTGCGGCGAGAGGGCGGCGGCGGCAGCGCCCCGGCCCCGCCCGCGCGGCGACGACCGCCGCGGCCCTCCGCGCTGCCCGCCGCGGCCGCTCGTTCCCTCCGCCACGGCCCGCCGCCGCCGCCACGGAGCTCTCAGTTCGGCGCCGCCATTTTGTCGGTGTCTCCGCCGCGGAGGGCTTCCCGGATATGGGCAGCTCCCGGCCGCCCTTGCGCGCCCGGCGCTCCCCCCGCTCCCTCGGCCCGGGCGGGGACGGGAAGGGAAGGCGAGGCGAGGCGAGGCGAGGCGGGGCCCGGGCCGGCCCCTGCCGCGGGCTGCCCGATGGTTGGCCCCGGGGGCTGCACTTCTCGGCAGTACGCTGCGCACAACTCGGGAAGAAACACTGAAGACCAACAGCCCTCCTGGCAACAAGCCCCGCTGTCCAACGGGGTGCACAAGAAATTCAGATCAGCACATTCTTACAACGGTAGGTCGAGTGCCTCTGCAGACAACTTGAAAGTAACATAAAGCTCTTTTGATGGACAACGTCTCTTAACAGTCGGTGACATCATCTGCTGCTGCCCCAATACTGGCACTGCCCTCCATAACCCAGATCCCACTCAGAATCGATCCCAGTTACTCATTTACCTTCCTGTGCAGATGGCTACAGGTACATCTATTTGAGCTAATGTACAAAGTCACACCACCGTCCTTCTGTAGAATATTTATTAAAAAGAGAAACTGTTCTCTGCAACAAAAGGGAGGAATTACATTATTCATAAAATCAACCTTCCAAAGATTACAAAAGACCAGATGTGGAAGGTTGGTTGACAGGACAAGTCCAAAGTTGAGTAAGTCTCAGTCTCACACCCAAAAACACAGCCAACAAGTCTCTCACTTCTTGAATCATATAACTACATAAACAGTCTTCTGTTGAGAATAACTGACAGGTTATAATGATCAAGTTTTAACATGAGACATTTTAACATTTGGGTTTTAAGATCCATGACAAAGCTGTAAGTAACCTGAAATAATGCTCTTAAAATGTTAAGATTCTGACAGGACCTTTCATATTTCAGAGCTCTAAGAGCTTTCCTCTCTAATTCTCAAGGCCTAGGATAAAAAGTTATGTTCCCAAAACACATTAAAAAACTCAGATTAAAAAAATCTTATGTGTCTCAAATGACATAAAAAGAAACCTATAGTTTGGCCTTGAATTAATACTTGAAAATAAATGTCTTTATGTTTTATAAAAAAAAAAAAAAAAAAAAAAGGAGCTTGTGTTGCCTTTACTTCACCTTGGATGTATTATGGAAATAATTTTTACCACGTGTATTTTTGCCCTAGCAACTACTATGTCTGCTTAGCAAAAGCAGGCATCAGGGAAGAAATCAGAGCAAGCTGACATGTAAATATACTTGGCTACTCATGCTGAAGCACCAGTAATGAGTGAGAGCCTTCAGAATCTGGGATAACTTGTACTCCTTCTGCAATGGCAGGCCAACTGAAAGCCTCTCCTCCACATGCTGATAACACTCAGTGTAGTTAAGAAGTCAAATCAAACGGACAACATTTCTCTGTAGTTAAAGGTGATCAGTACTTCAAAGGGATACTGGAAGAAGTTCATGCAAAAAGTTGTCTGTTGACATAAATAGCCTCTGCATCAGTACCGTACACTAGACATGGTCCCAAAACATCTAAAGTATTCACAGACAAAGTCTGATTTGGAATTAGGTTGGTGATTTCCATTCGGTCCTTGGTTGGATCGTTGCTTAGCCAGGCACTTACTACAGACTGGTTAATGGTGCTGTGGGAAATATAGGCAGTACTTCTTCCTCCTAGAAGAAAAAGAACAAGGAAGATAGGGAAATCAGTTTATAAAAAAGGGGAATGTTTCTCTACTGTTTACAATTTGAAGTTACAAACAATCAAGCAGTCTTTATGATCGTGATGTGATGTGAAACCTTTCTATTAAGTCAGTATCATACGATCAATTAAAATCCTGCACAACATGAAGAGATCAAGTTTCACTCAGGAACAATCTAGTTATGACTTTGATAAGTTTACGTATGAGCAAATTCACAATTCCACTATCTTAATAACTTACCATTTATTTTGGTATTATAAAGTGTTGCACATCTCCCTCAGAGACTAAGGTCATTTGGCCTGCCTTCATGTCTTTTCTGTGTATGTATGAGTTTCAACTGGGCTTGAAATACCAGATGTGCCTCTTTATGTACAGGACAGAGTATGGCAAGGACAAATTAAAAACAGAAGAACCCCACTCAAGTGCTTGCTTTTAAGCAGTTTTTCTGAAGCCTATCAGTCTTTTCTTTCTAAGAACATAAAACATTTTAATTTTCTGAATTAGGACTGTATTATAATTGGATTATACAAATAAGCACAATGGCTTTAATTATGCTGCCATCTGACAAATTAAATGCAATCTAACTTCAGACATTCTTACCTTGATGAAGAAAAGATGGTTTTTCAGATACGTCTGTGGAAGTATCCCAGTGCCAAAGAGATCCATCTTCAGAACACGTAAATAAGTGATCAGGGTTGGAGGGGTGGAAGTGAACTTCCCACACTACAAATATTAAAAACCAAAAAAGAAAAAGAAACCTTACTTAAAAAGTATAATCATGCTCCTAAATATTTTACATTGCAGTGATCCTAAAAACAGTTCAGTTCCTCCATTACTGAAAACCAATTAGTGATTATGAAACCCTAAGAGCTCACTTTTGTCTTAAAATATCTGAAGTATTATTAATGAAAGGAGACAGACAGCTTTGCAACTGTAAATCAGGATGGCTTCTTTCAGTAAGGATAGTGCTATGGATAATAAAGTCACCACAATTTCCAGCCATTTCAAATGTAAGTATTTCACTTATCCATCCAGTCTGGAAGGGCACTACATGCCTCAAAGGCCAGTGTGGTCCTACTGTTACTACAGCATTGTAGGATATATCATTTAGTACAGTGTTTGCACAAATAAAAAGGAGTGTACTTAATAGTAAACATACATCAGTGGGAGCACCATTATTTAGCTTGGCCATATGCAGAATAGAGTCACTCAGCAAGAGCCTCCTACAGGTTTGCTTGTGAGAAGGGTGGTGAGAAAGAGCTGTCGGCTCCAGTAAATGAAAAGAGAACTTCAACTAAACGGAGGAATGCTACTGCTTTCCAAGAAGGAAACACTTTAAATAAAAAAAAAAACAAAAAAAACTTTATGGACCAGTAAAGACAGCCTGGATCCTCAGGGTCTGGAAAAGAACAAAACCATTTCAAAAATATCAGATACAAAGCTCAATGTCTTCTTGTTAAATACGACATGGACATGCACTCAGGCTCCCACCAAAAGCTTCCATTCTCAACTGGTGTGGTGAGTAGGTGGGAAGAAAGCCTCCAAACCCCACCTTTAGTTATTACTACAGTTTTCCCTTCACAGGAGAGAAAAAAAAAAGAAGTCAAATGCCCCATATTCAATACTGTGCATGCCACTAGAGGTTACAGTCTTCTCTAAATTCAGGCATTCTGAATAATTTCTTATGCCACCTTCTCTATCAGTTTAAATCTGCACACAACACATACACTCCTTCCCAGCATGCACGTTATTCAATTGTGACTAAATACCACAACTGAGAAAAATATTTGACAGTAAAACTTAACTCAAAGCTTATTTCTTAATCCTTAAATAAAATTACAGCAGTCAAGATGTTCAGCACAAATGTTCAGCACAAAATGAATTACTATTATTCATATAAAATAAAAGTGAGCCATTTCAGCACTGTGAAATCACCAAATGCATGTGTACTATCTTCATTTCTCCCTCCTTCATGTTTTTAAGTTTATTCCCACCTTACTGCTTTATGCTGTATACTGCAGCATCGGTTTCTATAAGTAGAAACTAGTAATATACCCACTTCATAAGAAATTATTTTCTGCTTAAATGTCTCTAATGGCTAACAAAGAACTGCTCACTAATTCTAGTTTTAACTTAAACAGAGTTGCCTTTTAGATGAGAACAATTTCATATGCAGAGAGGAAACACAACAAAACCAATTGGATAAAGGCACTTTATGTAGCAAATACGATTGATTGCTTTCTACTCCTGCTAAACATATCCAAGTTTTTTATCCAGGATTTACAGAACCTTTTTCTAAAACACTTTCTGTCTTCCTTAACTTGGATACTCACTTTCTGCTTCATGAGCATTTAGCAGGGACACTGGCATAGTACCCTGCCTGATGTCCCAGATACTCAGCATCCCATCCTGGCCCCCTGTGGCCACAATGTGTTGCTGACTGGGGTGTCTGTCCACACAGTGCAGTGGAACTCTGTCACCCGTCCTGTAAAAGAGAAGAAAAATAAATATATACATCAATCCTTCATTCAATTTACATTTTCTCTTACACTGGATGAATGTTGACCGACAGGGCAACTGTATCAACTGCAGCCACATGACACCTAAGGGAGTTAAGACCTCTAGTAGGAACAGGCTGCTAGGGCTGGAGAGGCAGCAACTTCTGGCCCTTGGGCATATAGGCACCTACACAACATGCAACAGCTTTACAAGAGTGTACAAAAATTTCAAATATACCTACAAGAAGGTTACTCTGATATTCAAGTTATAATTACAGTTGCAACATATACAGCCAGTTACAGGGGGAGATCTGAGTTACAGGGAAGATGAGGCGCTAACCAGGTACCAAACCCTAAGCCTATTAATGGCAACAGGAACTATTCCACAAACAACAGGGTATGAATCTAGCTCTGTGGTTGTTTTCTCACAATATCTTAAAAGGCATAAAGTTATCATTCAGAAACATTTCAAATGTCAGCAATTTTTTTACAGACCTTTTGGGAAAAAAAACATGTATAATTAATCAGCTAAATAAGAAGAAGTGCTTTGCTTTTCTCTTAAAGAACAAATGTGCAGATACAATAGTCTTTCAGAGTTAGATCACAAAACAGACCATTACAGTGCTGACTCACAACTGTAATTAATTAAGCAGACTCTGCTTCTGGTACTGAAATACCAAAGCAGTAGAAATATTTTGGGGAAAAAAAGGTTATTTATCATCCCATTGCCAAGAATGTGGTGGCATGAGGAAAGACTAAAAGCAGATATAAAGTAGCACGTGCTTCTCAGGAAGTAGACAAAAATTAAGGTCTTACAAAGAAAATATTTGAGCTGGCTCATTTCTTTGCTGTCTCAAGTCCCATATTTTCAACTGTCCAATTGAATTTACCGTCAAGATCTCAGTTGTGCGAAGGAAAGTCACAGCATGGAGTGTACTGCTATCCGCATTGTCTGCAAGACAGGTTAGCAAAGCATTAAACTACAAATTCAGGTAAACCTACTCAATGTTTATCTCAATTTAATAAACACGAAACAGCTCTTCTAAAACCAGACCACATTTTCAGGGTCAGAGATGGCCCAGCGCCATGGGAAATTTTAAGTGTTGCAAGAATAACCTTGCTTCTATAGAAATATTATCTAGACAAATCTTTAAGAAACTGTATTTAATTAGATTCAGTGCTTAATGACCCACTTGCTGATGCATAAGGTTTCTTTCTGGAGTAGCTAAGAAGAATCAATTTAGCCAAGCCTGTGACTTTCCTGAGAGTTTTTCTTTACCAGCTCTGCATCCGCAAATGCAAGAAGGGCTATGGAATTTTTCAGAATGTTCTTTTCCTTTCTGTTTCTCCTACAAGAAACCATAACTCTTGCTGAGAACACGAAACAGTGGTACACAGAAGCACTTATTTCAGCAATCAGTGTTTATAACACTTTCTTCAGGCATTTTCCAAAAGCAGCCATCAGTATTATACTCATCCTTAAAGACTAACAGAGACAATGCTTCGTCTGTTAATCTTAACTAATGGAAAAGCCATTTTCCAGGTCCTTTTCTACAGTGCTCCTTCTGATCACAGTTTTGTACAAATGTCAAAAACAGCTCACAGCACTGACTTGAAGCTTTACGAGGGGCTTTAGGAGAGACTAAAACAAGCACTGCATACATTTAGAATCGCTCTGCTGTATATAAATCTTTCATCTCAATTATGATGGAGTAACATTAAGTCTACTTGACTCCAACATTTTAAAAATGAATTAAAATCAAAGGAGATTTCTTTGGTTGCATAATAGGAATACCTTTCCTGGTGTTGAGACAAAATTTACAATACTGCCAGGTTACAGACATTTGAGTGAAGGATTTTTTTTCTGCTTAATGTTTGAATGAACGCTTCAGCCCAGTTAGAAAAAATGCTAAATGACTGAACACTTAAGTTGTGGTGGATTTACTATTTTCTGGCAAAATAACAATAAGTGATTTAGCAATGACACACACTTTGGTCCCCAAAAGATTCCTACTTCATCTCTAACTTTTGAGATTTTTTCCACAGCAGTTGAGTATAAGCCTATCAATTTTCTATTATACTCTTAAATCCATTAAACGGTAGTAGAAATGTCAAGGTACCTCTGTATGAATATTTCACAGGGTGTGTGAATTCCATTGGTGTGTTTGAAAAAAAAAAAAGAGAGAGGGAGCTCAGTGCCTGGGAAACAATGAGGTGTCACTGACTTGCAAATCTACACTAAGGATTGCTTACAATATTGAACTCCATCCTAGGTAACTTTGAAGCATCTTCCAAGACGCCCTCTTCTCACCCACTCCAACTTCTAAAATTAGCTCTAATCAATGAGTTTCTGTTAGTCCTTTCCACTTAAAGTCCAAGCAAGATCCACTTACCAGGTCATACACTTGACTGAATTATTTATGGTTCATTTATATTTCATTATTTCTGTTTCCAAAAGGATATTTCTCAGTTAATTCACATACGATTTCTTTTATGCATATACTCCTGCTGAGCTCAGTGCCTCAGTGCAATCTCAGTTTACGTTACCTCCACAATGCAAACCTTTTTACATAATTCCATCAAGTGAGCACTAAGAAAATTAATGACTTGCATCCTGCACATTATTAAATCTGAATACAATCATTTGAGCAACTGCTCAAAGAAAAATAAAGATTTGTGTAGACCTCTCCTTCTTGAGTCAGCAAAACATTCTATTTCATTAAACTTGTGCCAAAACATTCTGTTACTGTTTATAAATGAAAACTTGAAATTAAAATAAACCTTTCTAGCTGATTACTTTTTCCCTCCCAACACTGAAGAATTAGTTTTTTGCGTGTTACTACTGAAACTCTGCCTTGTGCAACTTCTGTGTTTCTTCCTGTGTTCTAAAATGACTTCCTGCAGTTCTCAAGGAGCTTCAGTAAAGAACTGTATGCAGTTAATAGGATTTGCCTTGTGTGCACATGTATACACATGCACACACAAGTACCCCTGTCTAGAAATCCCAGAGAGCTTCATTCCTTAATTGGCTTATCACTGTCTAAGTTCCTTCATCTGTTCAATCTGAGGCAAGATTTCACTTGAGGAGAAACACAGGCAATGTGTGAAACTGAGGTTTCAGGGAGAAAGTTCCATTATCAAGAATGCTGTTACTGTGCTTCAAATCATTTCTGCTTTTAAGTTGGATTTCCACCAGTTGCTACATACTATTCCATGAGACTAGCATGACGGAAATGCTGAGAATAAGTTTTGACACCTTCTACAGACATCTGTTTCTCTGTTAGATAAAGCTTACTCAAGGAAATATGAACCCATTCCACTAAGTGAGAGATGATGGCTGTAAGCCACGATATCTGGTAGAACAGAGGACAAATAGTAATTTCTGGCTCCTGGTGCTCCTTTCGAACATACAAATTCTTTTCCACACAAATTGATGGTTTTGAATATGGGTAGCACAAGGATTAATCTTACTACAAATAATGAATTGAAATGACAGTAGTAATTGACTCCTACTTACAAACAACGGGCGACACAATGCTTTTGGAAATGTAACCGTATTTCATGCGTTCTATCACAGCATCTAGCTACAATTCCAGATCAAACAGAGCTTACTGAGAATGTTAAATCTTAAAATCTCCACCAGTTAAAACATAGCTTACAAACATTTGAACTATGAATGCATACTGAAACATATCTGAAATATACTTCAAATACTTGAAGTCTGGAGGAATATAGGAATGATTTGGAAGAAATACATTCACCTGGGAATATTTAATTCAATTCTCAATTGCTTTCCTTTCTGTCACACAACAGTGCTTTGGCAAAAAATGAATATTCTGTTTTATTCACCGACCAAACTGTTCCAAACCAAAACATGCTAAGCATTTAGTTGGCATACCTATAGACCTCACCGCATCCTTTTGGTCAGCTCTGAAAAGATTAATTCTACCATCTTCTCCAACAGTGACAATTTCTGGGTTGTTGCAGATGACTCCGGTACACGCTGCTCCACCACAAGCTGTGTATTGATCTACATGATAATGGGCGTTCTCCCACCGGTGACTGGCAGATAGAGTCTAAGCAGTAACCAGACATGAAATTCTGCTGGTAAATAATGATCCTGATTGAGCAAAGCTTTCAGAGTACTCACAAATATTCATACAATTGGAAAGAAGCTTCAGGAAAGCCATATTGCCTCACTGGAATAGGAATCTTCAACATAAATAAGATCCAGAGATCTGAATTTCCCTGGACCCCCGTCAGTGAGGCACTGTCAGCTCTGAACCATCTTTTTCACACGAGAGAGAACTCAGAATTAATAGTATCTATGTCTGAATGTGAAATGTCTCTCACTACACTTATGTCTCCAATCTTTCCCTAGGATAAAGAAAAAGGAGCTGAGGTCTTTACAAAATGTAAGGTCAGATTTAGATTCTGATTACAAAAAACTCAGTTTATCATAATTATCACATGAAGCTATTAACAGATATTAGTCTTTGTCATGCCGTTGCAAATAAATAAATGTGCAAGTTCATTCATTCCCACTCCCTGAAATTATTTATTCTCATAAATAACTGCATATAAACTCAAGTATATTGTTAGTGAATGGACTACTTAGAACATATTAACAGAACCCAATCTGTCTGGCTTTGGAATCTGATTTATGCTGTACGTGTGCAAGATGTTTTTCTCTCCTTTTCTCTTTTTCTAATATGCTTTGAACAAATTTATTCCTGAATACAGACATCTCTTGCTTTAAATCTGAGAAATCTTATGCTGAGATCCAACTGAACAGACCACAGCTGAAGGTACCTACCTGGTTGTTCTGATGATGACGGAATATAGTCACACTTCCTGTTGAGGAGGCAACAACAATTCTCTCTTGATCCAAAAACTGAAGAGATTAATAAGCATGTTATGAGTCGGTATCAACACTAAGATGATACTCTTCAATTCAAAGTATTCAGATGTGTCAGTAATAGCAGTAAAACACCCACAAACCGATACCGATTGATTTTGCCATTCTTCATAACTTTCTCTTTCAAATCTCAGCTCATTATCAGCCCATTTGTCCCAGGTGATCAGCCTTTACAGAGCAGCTCCCTCACCTGCATGTCCATCACGTCGCCGTCGTGCCGAATGTCACACAGCAGCTGAGGCTCTCCTTGATATTCCCCATTGAGGCCCGCGCTTCCCGCATCTCCCACTGACCAAACGGAGACGCGGTTGTCCTGCAGGGAAACAACACGCCGCTTTTACCTGGAGTTCGCGTAACGGGGCTCCCCGGCGGCTGCCCGCAGCGGCCGAGGAGCCCGAGGCGGGGGAACCGCGCCGCTCTACCTCGTTGTCCCAGGAGCCGGTTGCGAAGAGGTCGGGGGGCTGCAGCGCGGCGGCGGGCAGGGGCCGCCATCGGGCCTTGCTGATCTTTTGCGACACGAACCGCGCGCACACCTCCTCCATGGCGCCGCACGGCTCCCGCGCTGCCACGCGCCGCCTGATTGGCTGCGAGGCGACGGCGAGCGCCGAGGGACAGCGCCGGGCGCGGCGGCGGAAGCGGCCGTGCGCGATGAGAGGCGCGGCGTGGCGGGCGTCTGCGCCCGCGGTCACGACGGTTTTTTTTGTCTTCTCCAAATACTGCACGGCCCCGCGCTAATGTGTCACGAGCGGACTCCCCAGGGCAGCAGTAACGGCCCCAGTGCAGCTGGATTCAAGGAGCGTTTGCACGACACGCTCAGACATAGATAGGGCAGGAATCTGGGTGGTGCTGGGCTCTGTGATCCCTTTGGGACCCTTCCAGTGACTCTATGATCGCCAGAGCCCTCAACAACTGCTGCACACAAAGTTCAGGGGTCAGCTGTAAAGCGAGCTCCGGGCCGACAGGGCCAGGCTGTGGCCCCGGGATGGGACGGTGCTGCAGCTCAGCGAGGCCGTTCCCGCAGGCACCTTCCTACTCTGTCCGGCCTGATTTTTGCTGCGTTTTCTAACAGCTAGCACTGCCGGCTGACTGGGGCTCTGCCAGCTGTGTTTACCGGCAGCAGCAGCAATGTCTTGGTCACACTTCCAACTCTGCTACTGCAGTTCTCTCTCTGCGCTCTTGGTCTCCTCTGCAGCATCACAATTCTTTAGATGTGATACAAGATCAGTGACATTAGCCTGTGTGCTTTGTGCTTCAGCTTCCTTCATGGCAACTTTTTTTTCATAATTAGGTACAGCAGTACCAACACGGAACGTATTCGAAAGGCAGATGCTATGGTAGTCTCCATACTATGAACCTTGAGACAGCTCTCCCGCTCCCTGCAGTGACATTATTACTTTCCAGCAGCACCCTGTACTGAGCTGCTAGCAGTGACCTTGCAAGTCACAGCCAGCTCCTCCAGTATTCCCTGCACATTCTCCTAACACTTCTGAGAAGGGTCACTGGGGAGAGCATGGAGACAGACTGGAGAACTCAACATGGAAGAGATCATACTTCGACATTATTGACATGTTTTATTAGACAAATATCTTTGATGGTTACTTCATAATATTTGTGTTGTTTTTTTTTATTTCTTCTGTGCTCTTGTCCTCTTTGTTCAGGAGTGCTTGGTTGAAAGGATTTGGAAAGTATTAAAGTGAGTAGGTGGGACACAGACTGTTTTCATTGGGAAGGAAAAAAGAATCAATTTTTCTTCCCTGTGTTGATTTTTTTTTTAGATTCTTTTGGCAGCATGCTCTGTGTTGGTTTTAGGGCTGCTCTGTAGGCCTTTAAATATAATCTCTGCATTTGATCATTATGAAAGATGGGTACTGTGTTAGCATGTTGTTTCAGGATAATGCCAAATTTAATTAGACAAGTAAAAGAAGGAAACAAAGACCACAAGACAAAATGCCTCATCAAGTATTCCTGAGGTTGTCAATAAGAACTTTAGTACTAGACAAAGCTGGCTCTGGGCACTGGGCCCAAATATATAGCAGAAGCAGAAATGAGTTTGTATGGGTTGGTCTCGTTGTGACTAAAGTTAGGAATGTGAACAAGAGGGATGAGAAAGCATGTGTCTCCCTGTCAGAGGCTGCAGAACCTGGGGAGGCAGGTACCTGCCAGTCAGTGGGTGTGCAAAGGCAGGATGAAGCCAATTCTGAATTCCATTTGCCAGTAACCTGCTTTCCTCTAATTATTGCACAGCAATATTTTAAGAAAGTTATTTGAAGATTCTGTATTTACTGCTGGTCATAGCTCCTGGAGCTGTGCCCAGTTGAATCTCCTGAACAAGCACAATTGTCAGTGCAGGGCATTGCAGAGCAGATGTAAGAGCTGAGAGCTAGGGCCACAAGCACACTCATAGTCCTTGCTTGCCCTGACCTTAGGTGCAAAGCTCTGAAATGGAAACATAAAATTAAAGCCGACTCCAAACAACAGGAAGAGAGAAATGATGAAGGAGAATGATTAAGTTAAAAAGAGAACAGAGGCAGAGAGAGGAGTGAGTGTAGGTGTAGAAGCCAATTAGTGTGTGGTTTGGGACATAGCTGCGGAAATGCTCAGCAGGAACATTTCATAAAGAAATTTCTGCTTGCCGAATGTATATGCAGAAGCAGATGGGACCAGACAGTGACAAACAACTTTTCATATGCTTTTGAAATTCAAGGGCTTTCAAAATTCTAATGGGTGCATGAGGTGGGAGGAAAAGGATAAAACAGAAATAGTAGCATGGAGGGGTTTATATATAAATGTATAAGAGACTGAGATGTGGGTGAATGTGCACTAAAGGAGAGCGAACCAATGGGCTGCATGCTTAAAACTACTGGGATATCCATATCAGAGCAGTCACACGATCGCCCACTACTGGCATTCCCCTGTCCCTTCCTTGGCAGGGCCTGGAGGGGCTGGAGAGTTGGTCGCACCTCTGGAAGGTGGAGGAGTCTGCAACTGACCGTGGACATCTGGGGACTGAGGTGCTCATGCTAGTTCAGACAAGTGAGGAGGAAGACGAAGGAGCCTTGAGTGTCAGAGCAGATGAAAATATGCTATAGACAGAAAACACTTTAAAAAATTATATATATATATTATTATTCTGGCATAAAATGCAGGCATTCTTTCATGGGCTTTTATTGACAAGCATGCTCTTAATAGGTTTTAATAACTGACTCATGGCCTGGCGCTGTAGAGAGAAAAATGCAAATGACCCTCATGGCTGTCTGTTGCACAAAAGGGTGCATCCTGTTGCCACTGATGCACTGTAGTATCTCAGTGCCATTTGAGCCCAGTTGGCTTGTCTTAAAGTTCCTGGAAATCTGCACAGCCAAACCATTTCCTTCACACATGTCTGTTACCACCCCAGATATCACTTACATTCTTGTCACTATCTGAGAAACCATGCCAAACACAGTGCCAATAAATGGCCAAGGTCAGCCTGAAAGCTGTAGTGTAGGTTTGTGTGTTCCTCTGAGATAAAGTTAGGCTCTTTCTCTATTCTCTGACAAGCATAAGCCTAATTCAAGCCTGGTGCTAGTAGAACAGTCAGGCTGTATGAAAATGACTTCTCTGGTATTTCTGGTTCCCAAGGGGGTAAGTATCCCTGGAATGCTTTTAAGCATGGGTCAGCTAGTTTGTTGCTAACAGTCTCTGTATGTAAACGCAATGCAGTTTGCTTGCATCTGACAACAGAAAATGCCTTTTGCATTTAAAACAATGAAGTATTTTTGTTTGCGTGTTTTTACAACATCTGTTTGTTCTTTGTACTTGCTGCCCTTTGGGAATTCTTGTAACTCCATGGCTTTTTTCCTTCCTTTCTGACCCACTGGACACAACGAGGAGACCCTGCATGCTATGGGAGGGGCTGCAAAGCAGTTTCCAGATCGTGCCTGAGAGAAGATGGATGCAGAATACAAACTGAAGCAGCATATCCATCTCCAATATTACAAGAACCAGATGGGAAAGGTCTGGGGATTCAATGGACAGGACCCTGGTGTGCACACTGGGCAACTGCCAGCTTTGCCCTTAAGGGAATGCCAGCTAGAAAAGCAAATTTCTGCACTCACCTCACTTTCCTTACCTGAATTAATGATCATGGGATGGAGAGCAGTGTGATATGGAGAAGGTGCTGCCTCATTGCTCCCAAGATGGATTTTTACACAACAGGATGTTATCTGCATCTCTCGTGGTGGTGTAACAGGCAGTGTGTGTCCTTCTGCCTGGAGCGCTTCCAGAGAACAATACGGTATTTCAATTTATGACTGACACCTTGTGTTCTCCAACGTTCATACTACACCTTGCCGACGGACCTGGCAGTTCGTGGTCTCACGTTTCCAAAGCAAAGAACTGCTGCCTCACTGGGCACGCACAGGGGCAGAGCAAAGCTGTATCGCAGCCTTGTGGTATTTATTACACTTCAAGCCAGTGATTTTGTAAGCCGGACGCCTTCTAAAAGGAATTTTAAACGTGCAGCCTTGCTCTGTAACACCACGGCGCGGCAGCAGACATGTGGCAAGGCTCAGCCGTCAGCGCAGCACTCGCCCCCGTCAGCCTGCAGCCGCAATGCCGCGGCCGCCTGACGCTGGCTCAGCGGATCTTCCCGCCCGGCCGCTGAGGCTCGCGCCAGCTGACCAATAGCAATCTTCGACACGTAGGCTCGGCCCTCACGGGCTGGCTGCGACCAATAAGCGCACCTCATGCAAAACGCCGCGCAGCGAGGCGGTAGTCATTGGCTGACTCGTGAGGGCGGCGGGGAGCGCGGGCCAATAACGGCCGACACTGCCGGGCCGGGCGGTGTGAAGCGGGGGGGCGCTTCACGAGTGGCCACAAAGGGTGAGGGAAGTTCAGTGAGCGGAGCTGCGCAGTTGCAGTACCTCTCTCGTTAACCCAGCCCGCAGCGAGCGCTTGCCGCCTCCGCCGTCGGGCATATTGGTAATCAACCCCCGTTAACAGGGGAGGGCCGCAGCCTTCGTGTAAGGGCGCACGAGGCCGTTCCCCACACCGCAGCCGCGTCCGCCCACGCGCACCGTGGCGGTGGGCACGTCCCGCGACCCCCCCCCCCCCCTTCGCACTGTGCGCAGCGCCCCACCCCGGCCGGGGGAGCTCCCCCTCCTCGAAGCCCCCGCGCAGCCCAGCGGCGGCGGGCGCGCATGCGCGGTCCGCGGCGAGGGGCGGCGGAGCGGCGGCACCGTCCGGAGCATGTCGGGCGCGCGGGGCGGTGGGCGCGTGGCCCCTCCCCCCGGCGGGCGCGCGGCAGCCGCAGCGGCGGCGGCGGGGGGAGGAGGAGGAGGCGGCGAGGAGGCGGCGCCTGTGTCGGCGCTGGAGGTTGTGTCCTTCCTGGGGAAGCTGCTGTGCGCAGTCGCGGCGCTGAAGGCGGCTCTCTACCTGCTCCGCAGAGTGTGCCTCGCCATGGCCTGGAAGTCGGGAGGCGCCAGCCACTCCGAGCTCATCCACAACCTCCGCAGTGAGTCTGCGGGGAGGGCGGGGGGCCTCGGCGGCGGCGCGGCCGGGAACGGCTACACTCGGCCGCACGCGCCCGGGATTCCCGCGGCGCGCGCCCGGCTGCCAACTGTCAAGGAGCGGCGGCGGGGGGAGGAGGCGAGGGCGGCGCCCGGCCGGGGGGTGTGCGGCGCCGCGTCCCCGCGTTTCCCGCCCGCCGTGCCGGCCCGAGGGCGGCGGCCGCTGGAGCGGGGCGGGCCCGGGTCGTCGGTGCGGGAGGAGATGCGGCGGGGGGGTGCGGCGGTGGCGCTGGCGGCGGTCCTCGGGGCCGCGGCTGTCGTCAGCCTCCCTCGGGTCCCCTCTCCCGCACTCTCGTACGGAGCCGGGCGGCGTCTCGCAGGACGCGGCGACCTCCCTTCCAGGGCCTCGGGGCGGTTCGAGGGGGAGCGGGCGCGTCCGTTGGGCGAAAGGTGCGTAACGGCGGCCCGCTGCGGAGGTTCCAAGAGCCGGCGTGGCCCCGACGCCCGGGCGGCTCTTCCCGAGGGTCAGCTGGGGCCGCTGGGGGGTGTTGGGGGGGCAGAGCCGCTGCCTCGCCGTCCTGTTGCCGCTCCGTGCCTTTGCGGTTCGTGCCGTCCCCGTGCTGAAGACGGGCGGCGCTGTCAGGATGCTCCGCGCCGTTGGGCTCCCGTGAGCCGGGCGCTGCGGGGTCACGCGGGGAGATAACCGCGTCGTGTTGTCCTGCTCTTCGTCTTTGTTAGATACTCCTGTAGCGTCCCTCATCTTTACCCTCGCTCGTTGCCTTTCTATCCTCAAATGCACAAATTCCAGGCGAGAAAGGATGTATCCAGACTTGGAGCCTGTGCTGTGGCAGCCGCCTTGTGTTTCAGTGCTGCTTTTATCTATCTAGCCTTCTTGTTTTGAGACAAGGGAGAACTATCCTTGATGTCTTCTCTAGCCTGCTTGTGATGGATGCTCTGATCCTGAGAGCTTTTCCAGCATTTTCTTTTGCCACTGTTGAGAAATCTTCCACTCAGCAGAGCAATACTTGCTGAAGTAATTTTTCAATTTGACATTAAAATTGCCACTTTAACAAATAGATAGCAAATCCTCTCGTTGTGAGTTGCAACGTTCTGCCCCTCATCTCTGTCTCTGAGGGACAGAAATACCGCCTTAATGTAATTCTGTCGTGAAGTCCCTTACATAGAATGTAGAATGGATGTCAGACTTCCAAATTATATCCAAAAAGTCATTGTTGCCAGAGTTGTTTACAGCTCTGAGAACCTGAAGGCAAAACTCATTTCGTTTCTGAAGAAAACAATGGCTGTTTCAACACATGGAAGCTGTTCAGGGCTTTGCAAATAATGCTTTTTTTTTTTTTTTCTTAAGTTAAAAGCCACTATGAGAATGCAACAACAGCAGCTTGTAAAGGAAGAGGAAAGTAAACTGGAAGTTTAGCACTGCAATCGTGAAATTTTAAGTAATTATCTGAAAAGTTGCATTCTGTCATTTTCCCTTCTGTTTTGCCTGTGTATCTCAAAATATTTTGAGTGATGTTAACATGGATTGGAAATAAATCACTGCTGAAGCACAGGTGCTTTTGATCTTGCAGCAGGGTTGTGCTGCTGGCAGGTGCTTTGTTGGCTTCATTGGGACTGCAGTGATGATGTAGATTCCAGGTGGCCAAGAAGGCCAGTGGCATCCTGGCTTGTATCAGGAATGGTGTGGTGAGCAGGACTAGGGAAGTCATCCTGCCCCTCTACTTGGTGCTGGTGAGGGCTCACCCTGAGTGCTGTGTTCAATTTGGGGTACAGAAAGGACATTGAGGTGCTGCAGCAGGTCCAAAGAAGGGCAACAAGGCTTGTGAAGGGCTTGGAGAACATGCCCTGCAAGGAGAGACTGAAGGAACTGGGGCTGTTTAGTCTGGGGAAAAGGAGGCTGAGGGGAGACCTTATTGCTCTCTTCCAGTATCTGAAAGGTGCTCACAGCGAGAGAGGAGTTGGTCTCTTCTCACTGGTGATAGGTGAAAGGATGAGGGGAAATGGCCTCAAGTTACACCAGGGCAAGTTTAGGTTGGATATCAGGAAACACTTCTTTACAGAAAGGGTTGTTAAGCACAGGAATAGGGTCCCCAGGGAGGTGGTTGAGTCACCATCCCTGGATGTGTTTAAAAACCGCTTGGATGTGGTGCTCCAGGTAAGGTCATACATAACTTGTTGCTGAAAGCTGGGGAGAAGTTTAGAAGAAAATACCTTTTTGTGTGGTATATACTTCTGTTAGGCATGTTATCAACAAGCTTAAAAATCATTGGTTACTGAAAGAGTGAAATGATCTAGAGAATTCTATTTAAATAATAGATCCCTCAGCGTATTTTGCTATTTGCTCTAAAAGCAGCTGAGCAGTGTAGCATTTCTATGTAGAAATACAAATCAGATGGTTAGCTTGATGTTCTTTAAGTGTGTGGGGTATCGTGTGTGTAAGTTAGTAACTGTGTAGTTTGCATACATTAAATAACTACAGTTGTAGTGACACAGCATGTGTTCTTCTGCAGCAAAGGCTGAGTTGTTCTTGCTCCTGCCCTTATGCTGCTGGTTGTCTCCTACCCGTGCCTACAGAGCCACGTGTGTAGGAGGATACGTACTAAGACTGGATCTTTCTTACCCTTTTGTAAGGGTGAGCTTTTGTGATGTTCTCTTCTGTGAGGCAAAAATAAATAAAATAAAAAAAAGCCACAAGCAAAAAATGTTTTAAACTCCTCAATGTCTGTAAGCTGCTGTACTGCTATGTTTAGAGAAGTAGTAAACTTTGCTGTGGGTGTGAGGGGGCTGGGGAAAGTGGGAAGTACTTGTTTTACTTCTGTGTAAAAGCATCACTGGAAAACTCCTGTGAGCTGTATATTCTTGTGCTTTAAACCAGCTGTGAGGAATACTCTTTCACGTAATTTGTTAGTGACAGTTACTTCTATTTTGTGGCAAAAAAAAAAAAAAAAAAAGAGAAAAGGTCTCATTTAATGAAGATATATTAATATATATTCTTATTCCAGCGTTGCCTCAGCTATGGAGTTGGATTGTTCTGTAGAGGTAACAAGAAATAAGTTAGAGCACTACTAAGTAGTTGGACTCTATGATCCTTAAGGTCTTTTCCAACCTGAGCAGTGCTAAGCACTTGTGGTATTTGCATGCAGATATAGGCAAGTGTTCTTCACAAGCCTTATCTTTGTTTTCGTGTCTTAGAAAGAATAAACTAATGAAGCAGGCCCTGGAACTTGGAGTATTTTATAGTGCATAGAGACAAGTGACTGAAGAATATTCTGTGGCTTTTTGTTCTTTTGATTTATGGTTTTTTTTAGCTGCTTATTACATACTCTTGCTCTGTTGATTTGAGGCGTTGGGGGTGTACAATTTGTGCAGTACACAAAATAAACCTGCTTAAAAAGCACTCTCCTGTCCAACAAGAGTGCTGCCCTTGAATTCATCTCCTTGTTCCACCAAGGTGCTCAGCTACTTTGTTTTCAAGTGCTTTTTTCTTCCTGAGCGTTTTGACTCTTCAAGCATTGAGTTGTTTGAAAAAGTGCTATTATTTAAATCCAGCTGAGAAGAAGCAAAGATATAATTGAGTGCATGTCTGCAAACGTTACCTCTAGAAATACTTAAACAAAGCGTAGGCAGCGCTTCTGGGGAGTTATCTAAAGGTAGATTGCTAGAGAGTTATAGGTCATATTAAAGGTAGAAATAGTTGGCCGTCTTTAAGTTCACAGCTATAACCAAAGTTCCTTTTTGCTGTGAAGCTAGCACAAATGGATGCTGAAAATCAAGAAAACACTCAGTAACGGATGGATGGCTAATTTACTATTATATTACTTGGTTGAGAATCTTTGGATTCTGAATCTCTTCTCTCTCTCCTCCCACACCCCCTTTATCTCCAGATAGCCACTGTTGTCTCGCCTCACTGTTATATCATTTTAATCCCCCTTTGTTTTTCGTATATGGGCTCTTGCCAAATCTTGTTACTTTGTGCACCAACATCTTAGAAACCAGCTTTTCTTTTCCACCTGCAGAACTCAAAGTTTGGTTCCTGTCCAACTCACCATCCATAAAGTTAATTAGGTTTCCTTATCACACCTTTATTTCTCTCCTCCAGACAATACGGTGTGCTGCCATAGGACAGTCTTTCTCTGCTTGCTTTTCTGGCTGTGTTGTGCCAGTGGTGTTATAACAAGATATGTGTATCTTTGAATCCACGTTTTTGGGTTTAAATATGAGGATGAATTAACTTGAACGTGATTAAGAGCTGCATAATGTTGTTAATCGTATTTGTGCTTGTTTCCTGCTTCATTCAGTTCTCTCTGTCATCCAACAGATCCCTAGTCCTGTTTCAAAAAATTTAGAAGCTGTAATTTATGAGACACTGTGGATTCCACAGAGTTTGATAGCTTGTTTCAGGGAGGTGCCGTGAATGGGACAGCACTGTGTGTGGCCTTGCTGAGCCTAAGCTTGGTTCAGCGAGAACTGAGCATGGTTGTTCCTCAGGTTTGGGTTCTGTGGTTTTATTGGTTTGTTTGTTTGTTTTCCCGCTGTGTCATTTCCTCTGGTTCATTCAAATCCTTTCCACAACTGACTAATTTTGTGTACAGAAGGCTAATGTAACTGGGATGAGCACAGATCGGGGAAATAGCAAATGAAATGAAAATAAGCCAGTAAATGCAGCCCAAATCTAATACCCACAACCTACAAACAATTATGCTGCCTGCTGTTTGTATTCAGCAAACAGTTTTCCCTTCAGCACGTGCACTGTGTTGAGGTTTGAGTGACTAAGCATTGTAGTTTATGGCAAGAAAATGGAATACCTGGAAATCAGTGTTTTTTTTAATGTATATTTCTCACTGCTTATTTATATCACAACACTTCAGAATCAGTCATTTTAATTTAAAAATGTTTAGTACTTCTGCTTGGTTGAAGGCTGTGGTTGGGTTTAAAGGCATAATGCAACTTTTGTGATAGTCTGAAACTGCCTAATAATCCGTGGCAGAATGGGAATAATTTCTGTAAATGTATCCCTTGCAGGTAATTACCATTGCTTGTGAGCATGCTAAAAAGTGAAAATCTGGTATGGTTTAGTTTCAGTGTAACTCCAAGCCTTTATTTAAATGCTGCTGTTATTCTACCTTGGTGTAGCGTGGAATGCTCCTTAAGACCTGTTAGTATGCTTGGGAATAAACCACGTAATGCTGGTTTTCTTTTTGAATGGTTGTCTGTGGAATATAACGCCTCCAAGCTGTGTTTGTTAGTGTTATGATGATAATGTTTAAAGTAAAGAACTCTTAAAAGTAAAAAGCTCTTTTAATGCTTTTAACTTTGATTGGCATAACCAAGTTTTGGCAAAGACACAGCAAACTTTTTCAGAGGCTAAGGCCAATAGTTTTCTGAAGTGACATCTTTACTGAGTTGTCTTGAGTTGCATTCAGGTTCTGGAGTCTGAAAACACGACATTGGAATTGAGCACAAAGTGGGTTTAAATGTTGGTACTGTCAAATACTGAAGAGGTGATCATACAGACATAGCTTTAGAAGTTCTTTGTTTCTGCTAGTGTGACAGCCTTTTGTCAGTTTGTATCTTAGCATGTTGCTTTATGGTCAGTAAATATTATACTGTTACCTATAGCTCTGTCTCTTTAGCTTGGGATGGCTCGGTGGGTCAGCACGGTGGCTGGCTTACTGGTGGTTTTAGGTATGTCAGCTGGAGGTCCTCCTTAACGGAGTTACCATGGAGCAGTAGGTGCTATGGGAACTATGTTAGCTGTTCTCATGAGACTTCTGAGGCATATTTCATCACTGGGGAGCTAGTTAGTTCAGAATGGCAAGTCGTGCTTGGATGCCCTACGAGTTCAGATAGCGCTTTACCGCTCTTCTAATCTTCCCTTAGCTTTCGTTTTACTTAGTGGCTGTTTTAATGAGACTGCATTGAAAGTAAGCATCTATTGCAGTATAGCTGCTAGTTTTGACAGCGTTACGTTTTCTGAAAACAAGTGAGCAAAGATGTTGTATGGAATCTGTTCCTTAAGGTGCAAGGTATTCAACATCTGCTGTTCTTTAGAGATTTGTTAAAGCTGCTGGTGAAGCCTTGCAATGAGGAGAGCTCTATACCTGTCTGTCCTATCCAGCTAGGTTTATCATAATAGTTTTTGTTATTGCTGATGGTTGCTCTCACTTTTTTTTTTTTTAATTGAACTCTCTAGTTTTGACATCCCACGTGAATTTTAAGTGAAGCTCAGCCCTCTGAAATGTAGAGGGATAAAATGCACTTATAGGTGAAGTCTCCCACACTTGGACTGTCAAAATGTATTGAAAAGTGCCATTCCATGCTCTTGCAGGCTGAACCCAACTGTAAAATCATTCTTTCATGCGCTCTTAACAGCTTCTTCACTTGAATGCTGATACAGATCTAGAGTAATGTAGCAGTTCAACAAAGGTGGCTGTATTACAGATGTTTTTTGTGGTAAAGACACAAAGACACACTGTAGCACTACAAGCAAGGAAATAGCCTACCTTTCTCTATCCCATCCCCAGAGGAGGAAATTGTTGATACTTACTTTGTGGCATTAGCTGTATTGTTCCCTCCCACTGAAAGCTATAGTTAAATATACCTTATTTAGTTATTTGCAGACTTTCAGATCCTTGAAAATGAATAGAGAGCTGGTTATCTGTGATACCAAAATGGATGAGTTGGCTTCAAAATGATAATTATTAAATAGAAATGGAGTACTCTCATAAAATAGAAGTGAAATTTTTGAAGGTACGTTTGCATTTAACGAGATCTTGAGGATATATATTTGGTGCATTGAAACTTTTGGCTCCTATGTGGATTTACCTGTACGTATTCTGAGCAACGGCATTTATTTCTGGATTGCAAGTCTAGATCTGTTTATCTCCTTCTTTCCTCAGTGTTTTTGTTATCATTCTCTCTGAACTGCAGACTCTGAATTGATTTCTTCCTGTGAACTGTATACAATATTCTGTTTGAATAATGTGTTATCACTCTGACAAGGCTTAGAAATAGCAGGCCAGCAGCTGAACGTTTGAGGCAGATGCTCTGTAAGTTGTCAGCAAAGCACCAAGAGATTTGTATGTATGAATGGATTAAAAAATGTTTGTGAGCATGTGCTTTGTTACTTTAGCATACAAAGAACTTTGTATGTTTTGGGGCCAGTGTCCTTTATTGGATCTCAAGGTGCTGATCCATCATTTCATGTTAGAATCACGGTCATCTTGTTTGTGGCTTACAGAGAAAGCTTACAATGCTTGTTACTGACATAAAATTCTGTAACTGAATTGCTTTCTTAGCTTTTTCCTCCTTCTTCCCAACAGAAGGATTCCAACCTAAAAAGCTCAGTTGATGAGCTGCTTAGAACTAACTAGCTTTACACTGTTTGAAAATCAAGATGTTATTCTCATCCAGCCTGCCTTCCATGTGGAAGTTGCTGGATGGTTTGACTGGTTCACGTAGTGATGTCTGAAACTGTTAGCTCTCACTTGAGTAATCTTAATCTACTTGATTTCATCTTTTGCCATACTGCACTATCTTTGTTTTGCACCGAATTTTAAGACTTCAGTATGATTTAAGATTTCTGTACGATAATGTCACTGTTAAACAGAAAAGTTGTCCCTGCAAGTGAAATACTTTGCAGTGGCTACAGTGAAGGTAATATCCGGAAAAATTGAAGTATGTGGATACTGAGAAAAGTCCCAGTGTAACAGTTTTGGCATCTGCATGATCATTTTGTTTATGTAAACTAGAAATAGGATGTGTTTGACCAGCTGTTACTCAGCTGTGACAGACCGTTGCAGCAGGACCAGTTAAGATTTGTGTTGTAAGCACGTGTGCTAACCTCACCTTGAGCACCGTGTGCAGCTTTGGGTGCCACAGTGTAAGAAGAACGTAAAGCTATCAAAGTGTGTCCGCAGGATGAAGATGGGGAAGGATCTGAAGGGCAGGGTGTATGGGGAATGGCTGAGGTCCCTGGGTTGGTTCAGCCCAGAGCAGAGGAGCTGAGGGGAGCCCTGAATGGCGGCTGCGGCTCTTTGTGAGGGGAGCGGAGGGGCAGCGCTGAGCTCTGCTCTCTGTCACTGCGACAGGGAACGGCACGGAGCTGCGTCGTGGGAGGGGCAGCTGGGGGTTAGGGAAAGGGTCTGCACCAGAGGGTGGAGGGCATGGAACAGGCTGCCCAGGGCAGTGGGCACGGCCCCACGTGCTGGAATTAAAGGAGCGTTTGGACACTGCTCTCTGATGTAGCTGCAACAGGGTGATGTTGTTTGGAGTCAGGGGCCGGACTCTGTGAATCCTTGTGGGTCTTCCAGCTCAGGATAGTCTATGATTATATCATGCAGCAACAAGACATCCTTTTTGTAATCTAGAAACTAGTATTAGTGTGAATGTTGACTGCTAGTATGTTTTGAGCATGTTGAGAACCTGACTGATCAATGGTGAGGGTTAATCATTCGTGTAGGCTGTTCTGTTTAAGATAACTTTGCTGAAGCTTTATTGCTCAATAAAAGGATAAGTTGTTTGCTTATTGTATATCCGTCTTATCTTTCCAAGCTTTCAGCTTTTTTTTGCTCTCCAACATTCAACTGCCTGATTTCCAAGATTACGTTCAACAGTGGTAATATTTATACCTTCAAACCCAGGGACTGCTGCATGAGTTCTTCTCCTGTTTTCACTGTGTTATTCATGGAAAAAAGTGGAGTAGAGCTTTCAAAACATGCTCCAATTATGTCAAGTTGTTGGTGCCACAGCTTCTGAACAAAATAACTTTTGAACTCTGCGGGCTGTGCTTTTCTTCTTGGTTACTTTTCAGCTTTGTGCCTTTGAATCTTGAGTTGTGCTGATATCACTAATAAATAGAGCTTATGTTATATTTTAAGCTCCAGACTAGTGTGTTTGCATATTTGTATTTGCTTGCAAGCAGTTAATAATTTGTGATTTAGTTTTAGTACTGATTATGAGTATCTTGAAGCTGAGCAGTTTGTTCAGCTAGCAAGTCTTCAGTGCATGCTTGTCATTGGAAAGGAAAATCAGCCTCTATATACTTAACTGTAAATGATTTTTCTGTGACGTGTAGCTCCCTTCTAAGATTTAGAAAACATTTTGCTTAGGAATTTTAATAATAAAGAATTTAATTATCTTTTTTGTTGTTGTTGTTGTTTTTTCATTTAAAAGCAGTGTGAAATTAGAATGCTCTCCCTGCACTGGCTTTTTTCAGGTGATATGTGTTTTCTTAGCAATTTGGAATCTGAGAAGAGATTCTTCCCAGTTGGAATTAGGATATTCATTGTTAGTCTTCTTAGGATTGACTCTGCAGTAAGGAAAGGGCTTTCATTGGAGTTCGGTACCTTAAATATAGAGAAACGCAGCAACTTTAATCATGATTCTAGGGAAAAATCTTATTGGTTATCAGTGTTGGGGAAAATACTACATAGTCAATATTAACTTTACTGGTTAGATTTTTGATTGCTTTTCTTATTTACTTCCTAAATTTTATTACTTCTACGTAAGTAGAATAGCACTTCAGTAGTCCTATCCTATAGGACTGAATAGCACTTGTGAGAGTGTGTGTGTGTGTGTGTGTGTGTGTGTTGTATTCTGGTGTTCTCCAAACACGCAAAGAAGTCCAGAAAGCAGATTTAATTTTCTTTCTATGGGGGACAATTATACCGTTATAATTGCCCTGTTATATTTCTGCTGAAACAGAATGTGGGGTTTTATTTTGTACAAATATCCACGGAGCTTTTAAAATTTGATAAAAAACAAGATAGAGGGAGGCGTGGATAAAATACATAAGAAAAGTAATGTAATGCAGGCGGAAGAAAAGTTGTAAATGCTGAGAAAGGAATTTAATTAGCAATGCTTTAAGTAGATGACAAGCAGATGAGAGAACATGCAGGTGTGCGGTTCTGTTAAAGGAAAAGGGAGGGTGGCAGCAGGATGGGTCATAGGATAGTGTGAAAAAAGAGGCTTGGGAAAAAATCTTGTGGTTCAGGAATTATAGAGAGGTTCCTCTAAAAATGGAGGAGGTTGTCTGCCCAATCACAGGGCCTCCCTTGAGATGTTTATCAGTTCTTTCAGACTGGAATCTTCATCTGTTTATTCTCTGTGCATTGGTTTCCCCAAGGCGCAAAAGGAAAGAACAGATGGTTACCTTATCAATCTGTCTGCACAGTGCATCATAAAGGAGTAAATAGCTAGTTTAGATTTTTCCTGAATGCTTTTCAGCTGCCTGTTTGTATCTCTCTCATCCCCCCGGAACATTTTACTCCTGTTATAATCAGCTTTCCCGCCTCTCTTTTCATTTTTAGGTACACTTATTTTAGAAAAGCTACTTTCTTGGTGATATCTAATGAGATGCTAACTATACATATATATGTATGTATATATGTATATTTTTTTTCTCCCTAGTTTAGTTACCAACTGATGTGGTTGGGGGAGCTCTTATTTTTTTTTTTCTCATACTGTAGAATCAGAGAATCACCATCATAGGAAAAGATCTCTGATGTCATCCAGTCCAACCATCCACCTACCACCACTATTTCCCCACTGAACCATGTTCTTCAGTACAACATATAAATGTTTCTTGAACACCTCCGAGGTGACTCCACCACCTCCCTGGGCAGCCCATTCCAGTGCCTGACCACTCTTGGAGAAGAAATTTTTCCTAATGTCCAACCTGAATTTCACCTGTTGCAAATTAAAGCCATTCCCTTTTGTCCTTTCACTAGTTACACAGAAGAGCTCAACGCCCGCCTCACTACAACCTCCTTTCAGGCAACTGTTGAGAGCAAGAGTGGTAAGGTCTCCCCTGAGCCTCCTCTTCTCCAGACTAAGTGATCCCAGTTCACAGAATCACAGAATTGTAGGGGTTGGAAGGGACCTCCAGAGATCGAGTCCAACCCCCCTGCCAAAGCAGGTTCCCTACAGCAGGTCGCACAGGTCGGCATCCAGGCAGGTCTTGAACATCTCCACAGAAGGAGACTCCACCACCTCCCTGGGCAGCCTGTTCCAGTGCTCCGTCACCTCACTGTAAAGAAGTTCTTGCGCACATTTGTGTGGAACTTCCCGTGCTGCAGTTTCTGGCCGTTTCCCCTTGTCCTGTCTACACTCACCACTGAAAAGAGTCCGTCCTCGCCATTCTGCCCCCCACACCATAGATAGTGATAGACCTGGATCAGGTCCCCTCCCAGTCTTCTTTTCTCAAGGCTGAACAGACCCAGTTCACTCAGCCTTTCCTCATAGGAGAGATGCTCCAGGCCCTTCACCATCTTTGTGGCCCTCTGCTGGAGGAGGGATCTCTTGGTCTCATGAGGATCTCTTCCAAGAGATCCCTGTCTTTTTTGTACTGGGGAGCCCAGAGCTGGATGCAGTTCCCTCAGCCACTCCTCATAAGGCCTGTGCTCCAGACCCTTCACCAGCTTTGTTGCCCTTCTCTGCACGTGCTCTAGATCCTCAATGTCTTTCTTGTAGTGAGGGGCCCAAAACTGAACACAGTGCTTGAAGTGCAGCCTCACAAGTGCTGGGTACAGGGGAATGATGACCTTCCTATTCCTGTTGGCTGCACTCTTTCTGATACAAGCCAGGATGCCATTGGTTTTTTTGGCCGCCTGGGCACACTGTTGGCTCATGTTCAGCTGAGTGTTGACTGGTACCTCCCAGTGCATTTTAACCACACTGGTCTTCCAGCTGCTCTGCCCCAAGCCTGTAGCATTGCCTGGGGTTGTTGTGGCCAAAGTGCAGGACCCAGCACTTGATCGTGTTGAACTTCATCCTGCTGACTTCAGCCCAGCAATACAGCCTGTTCCAATCCCTCTGAAAGGCTTTCCTACCCTAGGCAGATCATTGTTACCCCCTGAAATTGGTATCTTCTGTAGACTTATTGAGGATGTACTCAATGCCCTCATCCAGGTCATCAACGAAAATATTGATCATGACAGGCTCCAGCACTGACCCCTGGAGAACGCAACTCATGACAAGTCACCAGCTGCATTTAGCTCCATTCACCACAACTCTCTGGGCCCAGCCATCCAACCAGTTCTTTACCCAGCAAAGCGTGTACCAAGGCACAGACTGCCACCTTCTCCATGAGAACACTGTGGGGGACAGTGTCAAAGGCTTTGCTGAAGTCAACAGCCTTTCCCTCATCCACCAAGCGAGTCGCTCAGTCAGAAAAGGAGATGAGGTTGGTTGAGCAAGACCTGACTTTCATGAACCTGTGCTGGCTGGGCCTAATTTCCTAGTTGTCCCACACATGCTGCGTGATCTCTTTCAAGACAATCTGCTCCATAACCTTTCCTGGCACTGAGGTCAGGCTGATGGGCCTGTATTTCCTTGGGTTTTCCTCATGACTATCTTACCCAATAGCATGCTGGCACAGTGTCTTTAAATTTTTTCTTTTTACTTTGGGGTACAGTTTTGCTTAGTATAAAATCAACAAGGTTGGAAAAGATGTCAATTTATGAACTACTGCTGCAAATGCCTGTTGTCTTTCAGATTAAAAAACATAAATTGAAATGAGGAATTCTCTCTAAGACTGTAGCATGTAGTTCTGAATGGAGTCAAAACACAGGAGATGTGTAATGTATGCAAACTGCAGGGAGCTTATGAGTTTTCTAGGGTTTGTCAGGGAAAAATATTGTTATTTAGGACCATTTTTATAAAGCATTGTTATTTTCCCTAATAATTTGATGGCATATTGCTATTGCATTTCTAAGTGATACTTTGTCTTTAGAACAAAGAGCACAATGTTGTGGGGTACCAATTTGCTCTCTGTTTTATAGGCTAATGAAACTGAGCACAGCTAGTGGATATTGGGGATGGGTGTTGAGAAAAAGAAAAAAACTCAGAAGACCCACAACCATGTTTGATAAGAGTAATTGATGGGAGCATGCTGTAAACAGTCAGGAAGGCCTTTGCAGATGTTAGCTGCAGCCTGGTCACGGATGTCTTAGTGTTGGTAGCTCTCTAAAACTGATGGGACTTCAATTAAGATAATCTTGGAAGAACTCACACATCTTACTTTTGAATTACTGCAGTTTGTATTAGATTTTGAAAGCACTCAGATTATTATTTATTTTTTCCATTTAAGTAAAACTTTCCAATAAAGTTAGTTAGTTAGTAAGCTACTCAGTAAAGCTTCCATCATTGCAATAGCATTATTTGGAGTTTATCCTGAATTTTTTAATGAAAGTGATTGGTTAGTTTCTTCTGTTTGTTTTTTGTTGCTTTCTGTTGCTTGTAAATATGTCTTCAGAATTTAAATCTATAAATGTTAAAAAGAAAGAAACTTCACTGCTCAGTGTTTCTGATGTTTTGTACGTACCTTCTATTTTTAAGAGGAGACAGATTCAGAATCTTAGGCCTCAGCCTGCCCCATTGTAAGAATTCTCATTCTGTAGGAGTTTCTTCACAAGGGACTTCTTTCTTTTGCCAACACAAAAGAGAAACAGGACTTGAAAATAAAATACTGAGCAGGGATGCTATGGTTTCTGCTAACCTGCTTTTGTTTATTTTTCAATAATTGATCACTTAACTTAAAAAATTAAGTAAACCTTGTTTATTGTATAGAGTAGTATGAATTTCTTATTTTATATGTTTTCAGGAATCTCAAAGCTGTGCATGGAACTGAGTGTTTCTAGGAGTTACATCTTTGCATCTGTAGCTTCTGGGAGAGTCTTGCTTATGATTCGCTGTCTTAAGCAGTGTTTGAGCAATGGATCATAGCTTAACTTTTAAGGTGATGAGGGTTAGAATACTAGGGAGAGTAAGGTAGCGTGTTTTCTCACAATGGTAGGAGTATATTAATGTATTTTGCATGTTCTTGCATTGAGGAACAGAATGCCTTCAATGTGATTTGTTTCATTTATAGAAAATGGAATAATCAAATCAGACAAGGTATTTGAAGTAATGCTGGCTACAGACCGTTGCCACTATGCAAAATACAACCCTTATATGGATTCTCCTCAATCTATAGGTAAGTCAGTTTCTATGAAATGCCCTGTCCTAATTTGTGTAATGGTGACTGCCTTTGTAATAGATGTGCAAACTTATTTCAAACCATCTTAGTTCTTTATCAGGTAATTCAATCTCTTTTAACTATGCGTTTTGAATTTATGGGACACAATTGGCATACTTAAATACATCCATAGATTGTTACTGGCCAATATTAATGTGTAAGTATATATTTTTTTAATGCTACAACAATCTGTAGTGATGGAGCTGATATTTAAATATTTATAAACCACTTGTATCCAATTTACTTCAGGAACAGTCTCTCTCTTTACAGAAATGGTTCATGAGAGATCAGTACAATGCTCTTCAGATTTTTACATGAGATGTTTTTTTATATGAAAATAGGCTTTAAATGGGAGAATCTGTTGATGGTTGTAGGACACTTAACTTCTCGTCCTGATCTTAGTTTTATCATTCCAAGGCAGGAGAATTAATTAAACTTATGTGCTTCCTTTTTTCTTTTCTTGATTATTATTTTTTTTTCCTCTCCTTTCCCTTCCATGCTGGATGGTGAGCATTATGAATAGTAATTGGATTTGATCTGTGTAGGGACATTAAAAAAATAAAATGTTCTAAAGTATGTACTCAAAAATTTATACATTTCTAAAGGAACAAATATAACTCTGTATTCCTAGGTTTATGTGCTGTCTGGGGGAAAAAAGGCATCAGTCTTCAGAGGGTCCCCATCATGTAAACTCACTAACAAATCTGGGTTCTTATGTATGGTCCATGAAGGAGGGAAAAAAAAAAAAAAAGAGAAATTAGATTATTCTGGGAAACACAGCTCATCTGAATTCAACGTATGTGATAAAGCCAAGGAGATAGAGTCACAAAATAGAAATTATAACTGAGGTCGAGTATAGAACTGTGTTTTTTCCTGTTCAGAGTTAAGGAGGCATAGCTTACAGATGATGTACTTAACTCACTTCTGAAGTAGAGTACTTACATAACCATTAGTGTGTGACTGATGTCCTGAATGAGGCTAACAGTGAAGATATTGCATTTTACAGTCAAGATCAATAACAATGGTCTGAACAACAATCAACTCTTCTGCTTTCTTGTTTTACAGGCTTCCAAGCAACAATCAGTGCTCCACATATGGTAAGTTTTAAACTTGTGTAGATGATTTTATGATGATACAAACGTTCCCAAAATAAAAATATTTATCACAACAAATTTAACCAGGAATTGATGGCAGTAATGTGGTTGTGAATTACCTAATAGGAGGGTGCAGAGAAGGTTGAGCCAGATTTTTTCTGCAGATGCACAGTGATAGGATGTAGGGCAGTGGACAAACAATGCAACGTAGGAAATTGTGATTAAATTCTATTGTGAGGAAATCATACTGGATGTAGTCAAGCACTGGAACGTTTCTGTTTTGTGGTGGAATGACTGCATCTGTTGACAAGGGAAGACTTAATGATGTAATCTACCTGGACTGCTGCAAGGTCTTTGGCATGGTCCCATACTGTGTGATTATCTCCAAATTGAAGAGAGATGGATTTGAATTGTGGACTTTACAGTGGATAAAGAATTGATTGGATGGTTGCAGCCAGAAAGCAGTGACTCCAGGTGGAGTCCAAGTGGAGACAAGTGATGAGTAGTGTCCATCAGGGGAGTAAGCTGTAAAAGTGTAATAATGACTATCTGTAAAACATTAAAAAAACTAGAATTAGAATGATTCAGTGAGGAGGGCCTTACAAAGATCATCTATTCCGACTGCCCAAAAGCAGTTAAACTTTTGGCTATTATCTAAATAGTATCTCTTGAATACTGACAGACAAGGGGTATCAACCACCTCTCTAGGAAGCCTGTTCTAGTGTTTGACTACCTTCATGGTGCAGAAATTTTTTTGGAACCTCTCCTGGTGCAATTTTGTGCTCTTTCTATGGGTTCTATTGCTAATTACCAGGAAGAGAAAAGACTAGCACTTCCCTCTCACCTTCTCTGCAAGAACCTGCCGAGCGTAATGAGGTCGCCTCTTGACCTCCTTTTCTCCAGATTGGACAACTCAAATGTCCTTCTTTAGCCTCTCCCCACAGGACATGCTTTCCGGCCCTGTTACCAGCTTTGTTCCCCTCTTGTGGATGATTTCAGGTATCTTAACTTACTTTTTATATTGTGGAGGCCAGAACTGCACACAATACTCAAGAGGAGGCAGCACTACCTCTTTTAGCAGTTTGGCTATCCTGTGTTTAATGCACCCCAAATTGAGGTTTGCTGTCTTGTCTGCCAGAGCTCTCTGCCAGCTCGTACTGAGCCTGTTGTCACCAGTATCCTCAGATCCCTTTCTGCTGAGCTCCCCTCCAGCCACTCGTCTCCCAGTCTACACCTTTTATTTGACATTACCCCATTGCAACTGTAGCACTTGTCGTTTTTGTTTAATGAAATTCATGCTGTTACTGATCACCCAGTGCTCCATCTACCTAGATCCTTTTGCAAGGCCTCTCATCCCCTTGAGAGAATCAGCAGCAGTTCCCAATTCAGTGTCACCAAACAACATGCAGAGGATGTGCACCATTCCTGCATCCAGACCGTTTATATATTGAACAGAACCAGGTTCAGAATTGATCCCTGGGGAATGCTGCTAGTGACAGACTACTAGCTAGATGTCGCCCTGAACACTACAACCCTTTGAGCTCTACTGTTAGGCCAGTTCATTAACCAGCATAGCATGAACTTGTTTATCTCACAGCTGGACATTTTGTCCAGAAAGATGCTGTGAGGAATGGTATCAAAATCAAAAAGACTGTCTGCTGTCTTGCCATCATCCACCAGGCAGGTGACTTATCAAAGAAAGATCAGATTACTAAGGGAGGACTTTTCTCTGCATGAACCCATGTTGACTTTGCCTGATAACTGCACTGTTCTTCAACTGCATTTCAGTATTTCCTAGGGTCATTTTTTCCATAACTATTCCAGAGGATGAGGTTAAACTAACAACCCTGTTAGTCTCAATAATGAATTGATTGGCATATGACAAGTTTAGTTTGTGTACTGGTCAACTGTGTTAGAAAACAAAGCAGCTCATGATGTAGACTATTGAATTTTCATATGTGAGTGTTTTGGATATCAGACTTTGTAAAAGCCACCTTCTTTTTTCCTTGAGTAACTGTGTGCAGGCAGTATTAACTACAATATAATTTTTCTTTGATGTTTCCTATGAAACTAGCTTCTGTCTCAGCGTATTCTAGAGTGTATAGCGTAATGATAAGACATTCTCTTTGGCTAATATTCACCAGAGAACTGAGAACCACGAGACCTGAAGAGAATTGAATTTATTCCATTGTCTCTCTCCACAAACAAGAAAAGAAAAGTTTTCTTGAAGTAAAAGAAGCAACAGTGATTGTATCATATAGCTAACTCCACTCACTACCTGTGGAGTTCGTATGCTGTTTTTATGTAATGAAAACATAATTCTGAAATTTTTTAGGCTAATCTTCTGTGCATTGCCTCAAAACACTGAAGCAATGAAGATGTGTAGGATCAAATAAGAACGATAATACTTTGAAATTTTGTCTCCTTCCCCTAGCATGCATATGCTCTCGAACTTCTGTCTGATCAATTACATGAAGGAGCCAAAGCTCTTGATGTGGGATCTGGAAGTGGAATCCTTACAGCATGCTTTTCACGGATGGTGAGAAATCTAGTTTAATGGTTGGTTCATCAAAACTGTTTGAACTGCAGCATAACTGAATTAAAGACAAGGGTAAAAGTGGGCTTCTTACAGTGGGCTGAAGTAGATTACACAGAAAATGAACTACTCTCCTGAGTGTGGCTAGTATGCACTTCTAATCGTATTGATACTTGAGGCTTGGGTCCAGTAAATCCTTTGGTGATGAAGAAACTGCCTCACTGGGAAGTTTTTTCTTGACTTAATGGTTGCTGTATAACTTGAAGGAAGGTGGTATTTGTTATTTTTTAATCTTTTTTATCTTAACTTATGTGGCTGTGAATGTGCTCATTGTGATAATCATATTTCTTTTTCTACTGTGATGAGAGCTTAATGAGACCTAAAAGAATCCTATTTCCACAGGTTAATTATATATCTATGTGTATAAATAGTTTTTGACATTAGTTTCATTTTTTTTTCGTTTATTTTATTGTGGAAGTACAAGAATCTATTTAATCACTTTTAAAATTAGTACTAATTTATATTCTTTTTACATCTTTTCCTAGTAACTTCATATCAGATTATTCAGCCTATGCTTAAGAAATTTTCAGCGAGTCTATCCTCTTTAGCATCAAGAGAAAAAAAGATGAGAAATTTTGTTTTATGATGACTGTAACTACAGTTTTTCCTGACTGATTTTTCTGGTGGAATATGATCAATTCTTCCTTCTCTGTTATAGGACTTAGCTTTACAACTAGCAGAGGACTTCACTAAACTGCCAAGCTGGAGCTTTTTTCTTTTTCTGAAGTTAATTTGGAATATGGTGATGCAGATGACAAATTCTCATTTGTTCTTTTACTACTTAAATTTTACTATTTTCAAGCATTGATCTGTTGAATCTTCATGTCCCATATTAAGAGCTAGATAAGAATATTTAGGATTCAATAATACATTAGTGAATGTCTGTGTGCAGTTTTTCAAGAATGCTAACTGCCACGTTAAAAAAGTAAATTAAAAAAAGTGAAATAAGTTCATCAAACTGCTGTCTGCAGGAAATATTAAATGCCATTTCTTTAACTTACTGTTTTTAGTCCAACTCTATAGTCGGTCTAGCTTAGATAATCAAATGCAGTAAGTGCTAGTAGCATGCATAAGGATTTTGAGTCCTACAAGTGTTGAAGTTTTCATCAAAGATGTGTATTTATTCATCAGAAATGTTGAATGTATGAAACGCCATGTTAGGTAAGATGTTTGTGGCACGTGGCTGTGCGCTTTTTTTCTTTTAAAACAATTGCATGAGAAAAGCTGAGGAAAACGTGCAAGGGGAAAAAAAAAAAAGTCAGAATTATCGCAAAAAGGAAATCTCTTCAATTCTGCTAAGGTTACCCACACTGTTTATCACCGTGTGACTGTCATGTTCCTCTTCGGAATTCTGCCAGAATTTCTTTCTTGGTGGTGTTGTGGAATGCCTTGCAAACACACGTTTTGTGGAGCATATTGAACAAATGCATTTTTCCGTTCGATAGCATTATTACTGTGTAACACAGATCTCACTTCAACCACTTGAATGGACGTAGATAAGAGTACATACTGCTCCAATGCAGTTTTCTTCTTGTATAAAAATTCTTTCTAACACACTACCATCGTTCCAGGTGATGTACTTTCAAGCTTCAGTCAGCCTTTTCCTATCAGAATTCAGTGGGAGGTATGCTTACTGGCCATACTTCTCAGTCTGCTTGAGATCTAGAAGGAACATCTGGTATTTGTGGCATAAGCTGCTGAGTGCACATTGATGTCATGGCAGCTTTACTCCTGCGAGAGTAGTCTCTCTTGTAGCATCCCTAGAGGGCATTTTATTTACTTTAGTGTGGATTTCTGTGACATTACCCTGAAGGGCCTGTACCGTATATTTTGCCGGCTTTTGGTACGTTCCTGCAAACAGCAGCCTCTAGCTGTTATAGTGAAAACTTGCCATGTGTCTTGTTCTGTTTCACATGCTAGGCCAGTCTTGTTCCAACTGAAATAGAAGAGGTAGCACCGCTCTTTCTGTGTTTTTAAAGTAGGACTTGCTCATGAGGGAACATAAAAGCTGATTATTACTGTGGTGGGAGTTTTCTTAAATTTTCATGTCTTAGAAAGAGTAAAATAAAAGATACAGAAGCATTACTGACATATTCAAACGTGGCCATTATAAGGCAGAGTTGTGTGACAACATGGACTTCCAGAACGTATTTTGCTATTGAGTTCTTTGAAATGGATCCTGCAAAAGGTTTTCTTATTCAATGGTTTGGATTATTTTTCTCCTCTCTCCAAGACTGAAATATTTTTTCTGGAATAAAGGCACAATTCCAGAACGGAAGCTATTTTATTTCTTTTTTTAGGATTATACTCTTTAAAAGTATGTTAATTTTGGAGACCTGTTTCCCCTGAAAATACACAGATCTTTTATGACCACCTGTGAGTTACAAGCTCTCAAAAGTTCTGCTCTCCTAGTGGAAGAGAGCTGTAAATATGAAATCACAGAATGTCCTGGGTTGAAAAGGACCATGATGATCATCGAGTTTCAACCCCCTGCTATGTGCAGGGTCGCCAACCACCAGACCAGGCTGCCCAGAGCCACATCCAGCCTGGCCTTGAATGCCTCCAGGGATGGGGCATCCACAGCCTCCTTGGGCAACCTGTTCCAGTGCATCACCACCCTCTGAGTGAAAAACTTCCTAATATCTAACCTAAACCTCCCTGTCTCAGTTTAAAACCATTCCCCCTTGTCCTGTCACTATCCAACCTCGTAAATTCATGAATGTTCACGAATGCAAGAGGTTAGATGGAAGTTGTCCCTGTTAACTGTTAAATTTGACTCTAAAAGATTAGAACCCTTGAGATAACTTAGAACAAAATATGTGACTTAACTATTTTCTCTGAAATAAGGTTTTTCTCTTTAGAAAAAAAACAAATAAACAATTCACAATGTAATTTTTAAGGACGTTTACTTGGAATGGAAGGACATTAGTTCCAGTCTTTGTTCTTGAAGTCCTTGCCTCTTATTGGATGTAATACATATACTCATTGTATAATTTGACTTCCAAAAATTCAGAGGAGAATTCCCCCTTAATATTTTAAATTGACTGTGAATTGATTCTTAAAAAGTTTACTGTAACAAACATAAGTCTTAGCTGGCGAGCTTTAGTTAGTGGTTGCTTGTAGCAGTCAGAATGTGTAATTTTAAGCAGTGTTATTAATAGCATTGGTAAGGTACTACCACTTTGTTGATTTGTTTTTGTACTAGAGAAATGGGCTGAAGAGATGGAAATTCTGATTCTATAAGTAAACCATAAATAGCAGAATTTATTGAACCGTATATTTTTATTTCAGGTTGGTCCCAAAGGACAAGTTGTAGGAATTGATCATATCAAAGAACTAGTAGATGACTCAATAAATAACGTCAAAAAAGACGATCCCACATTGCTGTCTTCAGGAAGAGTGAAACTGATTGGTGAGCATCAGACTCTGATATACTTATTACTTAAACTGGTATTCTTTCTAACAGCTGGTTGAAAGTGACTAGAATTTGAACGTGAGTAAAAATTCTGATATAAGAAGTTAAACCAAAAAAAGAAGGGCCAATTAACTAAAGAAGGAAGAGCCAATTCTTTTGGCCTTTGAAAAACACCATCTTTGCACCCTTTTGAGAATATGGCTTCTGGCAATCTTAAGGAATATGTACTCATTTTATTATGAAAGCTGAACATGCAAGCATTTTCTGATGAAAATACTTTTCATGCTAAAGCAGTCATATTAGTTTGCTTTTTAAAATTGGGCTTCAGTGCACAGCTTTAAATGTGCTGTCATCTAAATTTGAACACTTTAACAGAGCATTCATACTTCTGATATGGTAATTGAGAAAGCTGCAAGCAGAGGGTAGAGTGGAAAAAATACTAGATTGGTAATATGCATCACTGAAGCTTCTCAGTTGTTTTTAAAATTAACTGTGTTTCTGTTTTAGGGAAGTGATTAATGGATGCAAACTAGTTTAAATGAAAGTTGCTAGTTGAAATAATGCTGAAATTACACAAGGAGAGAATTGTTATTTGTGTTACATGACTAAAGGGGAAAAGATACCTGTTTTTCTCAGTAGAGTCGAAGCTGGCAGGAGGAAAGCATTTCCTTTGTTATCATCATTGCCTTTGTTAAGTTTAAAAAAAGTTGAAGATCTGGGTTATTTTGGGGCCATTCTTTTGAAAGTGCTTGGAAATATTATTATGGCTTGTGATGTTTAGCTCTTACCTTAGTTTCTTCCAGTTTGGATCCTGGATTTCTTTTTTTTTTTTATTTTTCCTTAAATGATGATCTTCTAAATCTTTCTGGAATAAGTACATCAACACATGTACTTGGACACTATCTTATACAATTTTACATCACTGTGAACACTTATGACTTCTTTTTGAAGAAATTTAAGGTGTAACTGAGACTGAGAATTGAGAGAGGAGGTAAGGGGATAACTTCTATTGGTGCTGTACAAGAGCAAATTGACTCCAGTTATACCTGAGACAAACTTTGATGCTCTCCGGAATCTGGAGTTCTAAGTAAATGTCATCACCAATATTATGTTTGACTGTGTAGCAGCATAACTAAGAGACTTCTGACTAGTTCTGTTGTGAGATGCATTAAATACAGGGGGAGGAGTAGCAGGAATGTGAACTAGATGGAGAATAATAATGCTTCAGTTGTGCTGGACTCCTGGGAATATTATGATGTGGAGCTAGAATCAAGATAGAGCTGTTTAAAACCAACAAACAAAAAAACTTGAAAAGGCAGTTATTTGGTGGTAGGAACTGCATGAATTAAACCAAATGAAGCCAGTGGTTAGTCTTTGACGGGTATGTCTGAAACATTCCCCATTGTTTTGTTGCACCGCAGATTTACTGTAGTGACATTTCAGAAGCACCAGTGTTATTTTTCAGTGCAACTGCACTATAAACTGGGGAATTAGGTATCCTTAGGCTATGTCTGTGTTAGTTTGTGGAGTGTAGGTTGGATTTTATTTTGGTTCAGGAGACTGCCTTTTGAGGTGAATCTCTCAACCATTCCCATGAAAGCATACATGGAGAGCACAGACTTTGATTCATTGTGGATGAAACTACACTGGGTGATGTGCTCTGAGAATATGGTCACATAAAGATAACAAGTAAGACTAGGACCGGACCAAAGCAGTCATTCTGAAATGCATATGTTGCACAGACATTAAGTCCTGAGCACAAATTGTTTTGCTGTATGGATTTACTGCTCTTGTGCTTCACTGTTTGCTGATGCAGAAGTGAGATTCCTCTAAGCACAGTGAAGTAATTTTCTTCTGTTTTGTACTCATGCTGCAGTTCTCTGTGAAGCAGGTTTGTGTAGAGACACTGAAGGCTCGAGTACCGTTACAAGCAGATCAGATCTAGGTTCAGAAAGAAGGTACAAAACCTTTTAATGGGAGAAATAATGATTTCCCCTCCGTCCTGTCCCAGTGATTATTTAGTTCATTGACACGCTGCATGTTAAGGCAAATTTGAGTAGGATTTTTCAAGCTGTGAATGCAAGCTCATAATTTGAACCATTTCCTCTTGGAAATTGAATAAAGTAACAATTTGGGTCACAATGAATATATGAATGCTGGCTTGGAAAAAAAAAAAGTTAGTTGTCCTTTGAATATCTGAAAATGTGTTCACATAGGAGTTGGACTTGATGATCCTTATGCATCCCTTTGCTCCCTTGGGGTATTCTATGATTGCGAGTAGTGATGTGCCTGGAGATGGTAATTTTGGCTTGGGCTATTGATTTTAAGAGGAAATTCTGTGGATGTTTTACTTCTTTCTACTGCTGCCAGTGATACAGTGTGCAGAGATCATTTTCACAGACTTTTCTAGGCAGGACACAACGTGTGTTTAAGTCTCAGAGTATGTACATTCTTCTTCAGAAGGCAATTTAGCCAGTGATGACTTTAATTGCTGGTAGTACCAGGGCTTCTACGTGGCGCCTGCTGATGAATCTAAGGGAACGCAGGTCTCCCTGCTTCTCTAGCATCCTTCAAACCAGTATCTGCTTGTCTGAGCTGAAAAAGTCTTTCTCCCTTGCATTCTCTGATTGGAACAGAGTCAACACAGTAACATGTCACTACTCGTTAGAGGAGGTGTACTGTGCTACTAGGATGTAAGTGAATGTAATTGGTACTGTTAGCTGCACTGAGGCTGTTGTTTTTGTTATAAGCCACGTTGGCAGGAT
Organism: Tympanuchus pallidicinctus; assembly: GCF_026119805.1. Lineage (NCBI taxonomy): Eukaryota > Metazoa > Chordata > Aves > Galliformes > Phasianidae > Tympanuchus > Tympanuchus pallidicinctus. The sequence continues at coordinate 61,877,840 of NW_026294618.1, read as the reverse complement.
CAGAGAGATTAGGTCCTGAAATTAGTGGAGCTTTCATCTTCGTTACAAGTAACAGTAATGGAAGATGGTGAAATCACAGAATGGACAGGGTTGTAAGGGACCTCAAGGATCATGAATCTTCAAACCCCCTGCCACATGCAGGGCCACCAACCTTACATTTAATATTAGACCAGGCTGCCCAGGGCCCCATCCAATCTGGCCTTGATCACCTCTAGGGATGGGGCATCCACAACCTCTCTGGGCAGCCTGTTTCAGCACCTCACCACTCTCTTTGTAGAGAACTTCCTGACATCCAGCCTAAATCTTCCCTCCCTCAACTTAAAACTATTTCCCCTTATTCTGCAGTTGTCAACCCTTCCAGAGAGTTGATTCCCCTCCTGTTTGTAGGCTCCCTTTAGGTACTGAAGTGCTGCAATGAGGTCACCCCACAGCCTTCTTTTCTCCAGGCTGAACAAGCCCAGCTTGTGTTCCTAGTGAAAAGGGTGATAGCCATGAGTTCTCTTGAATCATTGGTTGTTTCTGCTTGGAAGCCTCCAAACTGTGAAGAAAGGGGCTTGTGCTGCTCAGAACTTGTGATGTGTGGAAAGAAAGCACTTTAAAGGGCACCTCAGCAACCAGGGAAACGCGCAGCATTATTGTCTGTAAGCTTTGGATGTAAAGCATACGTGCAGGGTCTTGCTTCAGGACCTAATATGAAAGACAACAAATCTCTGGTTTTAACTATTACAAAATGCTGTCCAGATCTTCCTGCCATGGTCACCATGTAATTATTCTCTTGTGATTTGATGGAAGGCAAAAAGTCAAGTTTCCAGCTCCTGGCCAGAGGTGCAGAACTTCCTTTGATTCATTCAGCCTTTTTATTAATCTCTAATGATAGTAGCTGCCTTTCAGAAGTCAAAGCTCAGTACTAAGACAGCAAACCCCAAGCTACTTGTGCTGAGCAGAGAAATATCTTTATTATCCTTCTTGCTTTTTCTTCTTGAACTGATAACTAAAACTTTTGCACTCACTGAATATGAATTTATGAATGGTTTAGTATCACTTGCTTATTTTTTTTCCTGAAGAACTCCAGAGATAACATTGTGTAAAGCCTAACATGAACTGAACTTACTTTTGGTTTGATCTAAATACCGTGGATACAGTATTCACTTAATTTTTCAAACCTTAATTCAGATTCCAGGCTGTCTTGTAACACACAGTCAGTGATTAAAGACATTCCTGGTAACTTCATTTTCCTTTGAATTCTGTGCTAGTTTGGGCACATTGTAGTGACTGACTATCAGGCTTGGCTGACTGTGCCACTCACCTGCTCTTTCATTCCCTCTTCACAACAGGACAGGTGGAAAAAAATAAGATGACAAATCTCACAGATCAAGCTAAAGATAGAGATCAGTGACTGATTGCTGTGACTGGCAAAGCAAACTACTTGGGGAAAAGTATTGTATTGCCAATTAAAAATAGAATAGGACAGTAAAAAGTAAGCTATAACAGCATTTCCCAGCATTTGCTTCCCAGCATTCCCTTCCCAGCATTTGCTACCAAAATGTTAGCATGTAAACCCAATACACAGATTTATGTCAGATTAACATAGCTAAGATCTTTGGAAGTTTTATTGGCTGTATTTCAAAGGAACCTACAGTTTCAGCATTTGAAAGTTCATAGAGGAAGAATCAAAGTGACTTCTTTTGCCTGATTCTGTTTGTTCCAGGCTTATTTCTGACAAGTAGATTTCTGTAGAACTTGCCAGAGGTTACAATTATTTTATACAGTCTTGGGCTCTGATTTTTTTTTCTCCTAAATAATGGCTTCCATTCTGCTCTTTTGAGAATAGTGAGAGTATGGCAAGCTGCTTTATCTGTATAGGTACTAATATTTGTCTCACACATGAGTAACTGTGAATAATTTATATTTATTTTTTGAATTTTGAATGCAATAATTAGTTTTGTTCCACTGATTTTAATGTTTTATCCAATCCATCACAGGCCTGTTGGTCTCTCTGGTGTGGGCCTTCTGTGATGGCATGCTAAAAGAAGGAATAGGCTTACTGTGAGAATTAGCACATACAGTGCATGAGCAGATTTTGTGTGGCTTTCTGCTTTATATATTTATGGCAGGTACTTAATGTGACCAAAGCAGAGATCATTGAACTTTGAACAATGAGTTTACTTTTTCAGTTTGAGCTCAGATGTAACTCTGGCCTAGGTGATCTAAAAACTTGTATCTTTCAACCTTCAGAATGGCTATTTACATATAGGTCTTTAGATGATTATACATCTTTATTTTAAATGAGGTTGTCAGCTGAAGCAGTAGAAAGTGGGTGAAAAGGTTTCCATATTTGGTTTACAGACTAATGAAGAGATTGAGACTAACTCGTTTGGTCCGTGCAAACCACTTGCTTTATGGCACTGTGAAGACAAATTCTGTAATGATGCTTACAAACATGACTTTGTCCTGTGCATGTATGTCTTCAGAAGTGAGATACCCATCTGTTGTAGTGTGTGTGCCTGTCCAGCACAAAGTGCTGCTCTTCTGTGTCCCATTTCCTTCCAGATTAATTATTGCAGAATGCTCAGTGGGGTGGTATGAAACATCTGTACTGGGATGCTTCTCCATGAGCTGAAACTGCTTCTGTATCCTTTTGAGTAACATGGTCTTCCAACTGGCAGAGCAGTTATAGGTGTATAGTCCATGTGAATACCTAGTTTGTCCTTTCCTTGTCTTAGGAGCCTTACACGTACTTCTGAGACTTAATGGCTGAAGCTTGTGATCTGCTTTGTACTTAAGGACAGCATAAGCAAAAATGAGGCGAAGCATATTTTCTCCTTTTCATTCTCAAATGAAGGGAAAGTCACATCTGTTGGAATGATAGGACACAAATCTGCTTAGGTATCTTTTCTGGATGGACAAAGTGTCTCCAAGAGCTTTCAGAATAATTCAGTGCTTTCTGATTTCTTGTGTTATGCTACTTATTGTGTGTGTATGTGGTTTTTGTTGCATTTACTTTATAGCTATGTTAATATTTTTATATTGACTTCATATTACTTTGACTAAGCAGATTTTGAGTTGGAAAACCTTTGAGAAGGTTAAAAAAAAAAAGTGTTTTCTTGCAGTGGGAGATGGAAGAATGGGATATGCAGAAGAAGCTCCCTATGATGCAATTCATGTAGGAGCTGCAGCACCAGTTGTGCCCCAAGCAGTAAGCCATTTATGTTTTTGTGTGTGTTATTCATTAATCTCTTAGCTGTAAAAACCATTTTATATACTTAAATATGTAAAATACTTCAGAGAGTTGCACTGCTGGGCAGTATCAGTGGGTAGGATGCTGTTAGAGCATGGTCTGTATTGGATTTCTGGTTGGTTTGCTAAAGGCTGCATGTTCTAATAACTTTCCTGTAGACATGTTTTAAATTGTCAGGTGTAGAAGTCAGTGCTACAGCAATGGAATATTTTCCTTAATAAATTGTTTTTGTCATAATTGAATGACAAAATTTAAATATTTGTTTCCCAGGTTCTGAGACATTGGGCCTGTTGGAAAAATAATGTGCTCAGCTGGAAATATAGAGCGCATATATTTTTACTTACCAGCTTCTGGGAGCTACTGATCAGCTGTAATTAACCACCTTCTTAATTATAAAAACAAAAAGAGGTTTCCAGGCAATTCTCTCACATTCTGTGTTTCTTATCACTTATCTTAACATTCATATAGAATAGTTTCATTAAGTGTTGTTCCATTAACAGAATAAAAGAAAAGCTTTTAGGTAACCCATATGTTTGACAATTTGAAATTATTCAAGAAAGACAATGTCACAGATGTCAAATTGTATTCTAAGGGCACGAGAGTCATTTATCCCACAAAATGTTAGACAGTGGGCCTGTACCAATAAGTAATAAGTATCAAACTTTTATATCTGGCAGTTTAAAAAGAATTTACTGTTTTTAAAAAAATAATATATATGTATAATAACAATTAATGGTTTTGATGCGTTTCCCAGCTTGTATAGAAACTAAAACTGCATCTGACACAACCCAATTTTTTTACCTTATTTTGGGATTACATGAAATTACTGTGAATGTGTTTTGCAATGTTGATTTTTGCCATGTTGTCATGTTTCTCATTTTCAGTGTTTTATTGTTAATTGAAGTAGTTATCTACTGCATAATAGCAGATAAACAATATGGCAAAGCTGCTCATGTAATGTTATCAATGTTGGATCCAGCTTCTCTAAGTGGCTGGTTACATTCTAATTTCTGTTGTGTTCTAGCTTATAGATCAGTTAAAACCTGGCGGAAGATTGATATTACCAGTTGGTCCTGCAGGGGGAAACCAGATGCTTGAACAGTATGACAAACTAGAAGATGGCAGTGTCAAAATGAAGCCTCTGATGGGAGTGATATATGTGCCTTTAACAGATAAAGAGAAGCAGTGGTCCAGGTGGAAGTGATTTTCTGTTCCACTTACTTCTTCCACATACACGCAAGGTGAAAGGGTGTGAATTTTAAGCAGATAGACTGCAAGGCCTGCGTTTGCTGCTGTCATTGCTTTCTGCTGCTCCATACCATGAAAAGTGACTCAGTTTGCATTACTACGTCAGCAAGAGGAGGTTATGCAAAGTTTAAGTTAAATTAAAAGCAGAAAAAAATATTGCATGAGTTGCACTTTGTCTCTTTTGGACTCATGTTTTCTTTAGTTTTGGTGTGTTGAAGTTACTTTTTTCTTTTTAGTTTTTTAAAATAGAATATTCTCTACGTTAAAACTTCTTTTAATGAACTCTTTATAAGCAACTTGCCAAATAGGGTAAAGTGTGAAATACTACTGAAAAATAAATATAGTGTAAGTTAGTGGTAATTAGCTGTTCATTTTTTTATTTTCCTGAAATGCCACAAGTTAAGATAAAATCCTTAGGGGGCAACATAGATTATCTTCTTAACTCCTTTTTCTCAGCCTCTAAGCAGCAGAAAGTGAAGAAGCTAATCCCCTCTTTTGTGTAGCATAAGTGCATTTGAATAGCGTTCAGAACACTTTCTCAGACTTGTTAATAAGTCTGTCACCTGTCTCTCGGGGATATGTTTGAGTTCTACAATGCAGCAAGCTCTCAAGGCCTTTCTAGAAATAGTAGACCTTCCAATGAGTTGAGCTGAATGAGCAGAAACACAGCATAGCACAGCTGCCAGCTTAAACTACTCTATTTGTATGACACTGAACAAAGCAGCAGTCCTGTTTTGCTTCCTGCCAGAAAACATTTGTGAATGTGTTATCTGTTTTAATGAAGTGCACAGATCTGTACTGAGCTCTGGAAACAGCTTTTGAGCTTTATATTTCTTGCATATTATTTTTTTTCTAGATATTCTGTGGTACAGCTTATGATTTGGATACACAAACACTTCAACTTTAAGATATCAAAATGTCCATAAGAAAGTACAAATAAAGCAGTTAGTATTACTGCTGCCTGCTGAAACTTCATTGTAGTGTTTGTTGGATGGCTGTATAGTGGCTGTGTACAAATTAGTGTTAGAACATGAGTTCTAAATGAGCTTAGATCAGATATTGCAAAACATACTTACTATTCAGATTTTCTGTATGTTATGCAAATTAATACTTTATCCTTGAACCTTAGCAGTGTTCTGTCAGCATGGTATTTGAGGATTTCTTGCCACTATGTAAGGATTTGAAAGTCTCATTTTGTGATTACTTTCCTTCTCTGACAAATGTGACCGACTTTATTCAAATATGGAGTTTAGGCTTTGAAAAAGAATATTCTTCTTGAGCTATCTTTTTTTCCAGAGAGTTTTAAAGCACATTTTTCTGCTTTTCCATCTGACCTTATGATAGTAGCAGTCGTTTTTCCTAGCACCAATGAGTATTTTTATAAATAGTGTTTCTTGAAGGATTTCTGGAAGCATGGCTATCCCACGCTGCTAATGAGGGTGTAGTATATTTAGGATCTTAGAATTCTAAAGTCTTCATAACTCAAGTGCACAGTTCTGTACTCTGCTTTCTCTATTAGTGCAAGAAGAGGTAATGAGTTCTTTTGGATTTCATTCAGTCCTGTGTGCTGGTTCTTTTGTTGTTTGTTTGTTTGATTTCAATCTTTTCCCCACAGATTTTTTTTTAAAAGTCTTTGATCTGTTCTGAAATACTTCATGATTTATTTTATTGTGTTAAAAACATATTGGTGTTATCAGAACAGATAAGCTTAGCCTGAAGTATGACCTTACAGTGGCATAAAGGCTTTTCTTCTGATGTATGTTTAATCTGCTTCAGACTTGGAAATCTCTGTGAAAAGACATCTCTGAAGTCCAGTTATTACAATATCTCCTTTCTTAAATTGTCCTTTGATCTGAAGAAAACTGCCATTCCCTTCCTAGGGAGCTGCTGTATTGTAGACTTTAAAGGAGGTGGTTACCTGTCTTTTTTTTTTTTTTTGATACTTTTCCTGATTGGTTAGACCAAAGTGCTGCTCAGCCACCTGCTGCTAAGGAATCTCCTAATAACAATTCAGTATTTGCTATCTATGCTACCATCAAAGAAAAAAGAGGTGTGGTGTTTTTTTGTTTTTTTGTTTTTTTTTTTCCTGAGCTTCTTAGATTTCAGTTTATCTTTCCTAAATTGTTGAAGACCTGTGAGTGGAGATCAGTGAAAGACTCATTTACTCTTCTGAAAGAGCTTAATTAGATCTCTCTGTAATAAAGGGCTGTAGTATAAGAGAGGCTCCTGCAGCTGTAGATCCCAAATTAATTGGATTTGAATGGTGTGTGTGTATATATATATATATATATTTCTTATATATTACAAAAGAAATATATATATATATATATATATTTTTTTTTTTTTAAGAGGACTTCAAGAATCCTTTATCCTTAGCTCAGTTCTCTCAGGTAACATCACATCAAGTGCTTTCATTCCTAAAGCAGGGAACTGCTTCATCATGTTCAGAATTGGTGTTCTTTCACAAAACAGTTGTAGCATGATAGCTTCTGATTCATACAGTTGAGGCCAAGATCAATTGATGCTGTTTTGCAATGTATATTTCAGTCTGCTAGCTAATTGCATTAGGTGAAAAGCTGTAAATGTTTTTCTTTAACATTTCTGTACACACAGATAATAATGCACACATGAGCTCAGTTTCTCATAACTGTAAAAAAATAAGCACTGCATGATTTTAACACACAGATGATGAATTGTTTTGGGCTGGCATGCTGTTGTTGGATTCAGAAGTAGTGAAGCCTGGGTGAAAAGTCCTTTGAGGGAGGCCAATCCCCTTACTACCAGTGTATGTTTGAACAAACAGAGTATGAAAATCTGTATTTTGAAAGTGACATCTAAGATGTACTTCTTTTTTGTTGGGAACACCTTAAAGCAATGGGAGATTGGTTAACACACTGGCATGCCAATATAGCTCATTTGAATTCTAAGTACAAATACCATTTTGTAAAAGAGAAAACCCTCAAATACATTAAGTTAGCTGGCAAAAACTTTGCCAAAATTTGTATATGAGTAATGTGCCATCTTTAATACTTCCAGAGCAAGTATAGGGTTTCTCTTTGGCTTTCAATTTTTTGAGGGTCTCGCTTGGGTGTGAAGGATCCAGAAGTGTTTGGCGCAGTAAAAGACCTGGCTTTTGCAAAGCTGTGAGAGTATGTGGTAGGATTCAGGATGCAAATCACAGCAGCTATGAGACATGTTGAGATTCAACCAGCAGTAACAGTAGTCATTATTTACATATTTTTTGATGTAAATATCAACAGGTGGCACAGCTCCTGGAAGCATTAAGGAAGAATGGAGTAATTGCCTAAGAGTCACCTGCACTGCGTTTTAATCTCTGTGTCAGAGGTTCATTCATTTCATCTGTTTAAAGCAGATACCTACTCCGTGAAACATTCAAATACAGAGACCTTCCAAACATTTGGCTGTAAACAGATTTTTATCTTGCTGCTGCCAAGATTTGTCCTCCCTTTTGCTTTTTTCTGCTTTTTCAATTCTTGTGACACTCTGAAGCTGTATTATCAGTACCTATGCTATAGAAGGCAGTGCAAAGTGCAAAGAATGCAAATATTTTTCTAACAAATCGTAAGATTTGTATTCCAGCTGCATTAGATAGAACTGGTTGCAGAAGCCTTATCAGTTGCTTTTAAAATGATGTGCATGTTGCCATTCCATGCTCTATGGTTTGTGAACAGTAACGCCTTTGTAACTTCAAAGCTTTTGCTTGTGTGCACGTAGCACTATATTTTTTGTGGGTTAGTTTGCATGATAGATGGAAATACTGGTGTGTACTGAGCCAGCAATCACATTAGTGAGGTTTTTGTTAACTCGAACATTAGCTATGGCTAATGAGAGCAGTGCACTTACTAAAAGAAAGTGCAGTAAGCCCAGTTTATAGATTGCTTGTGCCTTGTGGATGAAAGAGGGGAAAAGCAAACACTTCTGATTAAGTTTTCCAGTGTTCGTAGTGCCAATGCACTGCTTTCAGATTTGATGAGCATCTGGCATTAAAGTTAATGCTTTGGAAATATTTAAACAAATCACCAATGTGAGATAATTTCACTGTTGGAATATGGGTTCTATGGATTCCCTGTTTCAGTGTGTTTTGCAGAATGTGTAGAAATGAAAGCCTGCATTTTCCTGTGTCATCACAGTGATTTAGAGACTTCTTGAAGCATCCTTTCTCCTCCTTGAATTTACTTCTGATGTAACAACTCCCTTTCTAAATCGCACACTATGATTTAGTGTTTCAGGAGCTAATACAGTTTCTCTGAGAAAGAAATAAAATAGTTGATGTAGACTTTATGATGTTGATGTGAGGTTGATGAAGTGGATCTTTTAAGGTCCTTTCCAATCCCTGACATTCTGAATTCCCAGTTTTCTTAAGAGACTGTAACTGCAGTTAAGCTTGTCTCTTTGGTAGCTACAATGAATGGTTTTTGCCAGCACTGTCTAGTAACCTGGCTCTGTTTCTTGCCAGTATGGAGCGAGTGGAGGTTGGATGACAGCCAGCTGTGTAACTTTAAAAAAAATTACTGATTTTGGTGGTGTGGCAGACATTCACTTGAGTAAATGATCTATTTGAAGTAGAGAAGGGACTTGTATTTCACAATAGGTCACACAATTGAGACAGTATGAGATTGCTGTTGCATTTCCTTTTTGACTAAATGCTTGAAGAGATTTCTGAAATTTTGCCAATTTGTTTGAGCCTTTAAATGTGTTCTGATACAGGAACAAGACTTTTCAAATCTAATTTCCAGAGAGATTAGAAGTATAACTACTGTGTGTGTTTTCTTTCTGCAGGGATGAATTGTAAAAGCTACATCATCTTGACCCAAACATAGTGTTACAGTGGACTGCTCATCTCCAGTTCTAAAAGCTTTTTGAAAACCAACAGCATTGCAGCTTGTTTTGGACTTCGTTATACTGTTGTTATCAGCATGGAAAAGCGTGGTGTTTGTTTTATTTTTTTAGATGCTCGAGGCAAATCTGATAAAGATATGGTAAAAAGTTTTATGTGGGCACTGTTTTATTTAACATGCCTTTATTTTACTCTCATCTGTTTGAAGTGAATTTCTGCAGATGAACTGTGGATGAAGATCTATAGCTTGTGAACTCTAATTTTGATGGGGGTACTTGAACACTCTCACTTCTCTTGGCTCCCGTGTCCCTTGGTAAAACTGCTTCTGTGCACCTTATGACACTACATAGGCAATACCAGGTTTTCTGTGTTCCAATGTCTGCTAGATGCTACTAAAAGGAAATGAACTTTTTTTTTTAAGCTTTTGACATGGTGTCATAGACTAGCATGTAGTAGATACAATCAGCTGCTTTATTACCTTAAAATCAGGCATTTGTATATATTGAATTTAAAAACATCGAAGTTGGCTGCTCTTACTAAACATTGCTGTTTGAGTTGGACATAAAAGACGTGGTTTTCCCTTTGTTTCTAAAATTAGTTAATGAAAACCTGAAACGCTGTTTTGGTTTACGGCTCACTGCTGTTACAGTAAACATAGATTTGCCTCCAAAAATACATGAGAGCTGCATCCCAGTCACTGGGATAATAAGGCTAAAAACAAGAGGGAGTTTGTGCTTGTGTGGAGGACTATGGTCAGTATGTGGCAGACATACAGATCTTTGCATTATTTAAAAATAGGAAACAGATCAATATCTAGTCTGGTTCAAAGCGAAAGTTGCTTTTGACAAGGCCACGTGCTGAATTAATGTGCTCTTTTTTTTCTGACTCTGGAAAAATTCCATTCTTTTGAAAAGCAAACTCTTGTTATACAAGGAAAACATGTGTGATACATGTAGAATGGGTAGAGAATCCCGGACTCTTACCTACAGTTGTTCAACTTTCATGTAGAAGAATCATTGGAAGGCTATAAATTTTTTTTTTCTGCCCCAAGTTTTCTATTTTAGTATAGGAAAATGCAAAGCAGTACAGCAAATTGAGCTGCTTTGGAAAAGTGGAGAAGCATGTCTGATTCTTCTTGCTCAGATTGGAGCAACTGGGAAATATTGTAGGCAGCATGTTGTTGTTTTCTTTTTAATGATAAAAAGGATTATAGAATAAAATAACCAGTATAAACACAGCCATCGTGATCACTGTAAAATGCATTTGGATGTCTGTGGCAGAACAGCTATGTTTTGTGATAGGATTAATCACTGAAAGCACAAAGGCTAAAAAATTCAAAGGCCTCTGGATTTGGAAGAGGTAAAATTTTAAATAACCTTCCCTGCGAAGGTCGGCACAGTCCCATTCCTGTGTGAAAGTGATGTATCAATTCACATAGATGTTTGGAAGTCAGTGTACCACCTCCCGATCTGGCCACCGTCTGGGAGCACACAGACTGATGTTATAAAGGAATTAGTACAGCGTGTGTTCTAGAAAACACAGTTCAGAAAAACCCATCTGTGTCTGAATTTGTACTAACCCACAATCAACTGTGAATCTAGTTGTTGGTGTTGAAGTGAACTATCTTAAATGATGCATGCTCATGTTCAGCCTTTTGGTCACTGTATCATTCAGTTTGAGTTCAGCTTTATTTACATCATCTCACTAATTAGTCAAAGGAAAGATAAGAACTCAACTGTCTCCAAATTTTTGTCTCTGGACACAGTAACAAGCTAGCCTAAGGCAGGAGAGGTGACGGAGCTGAGACCTGGCAACAGCTCTGTGAGGAGAACACTTCAGGGACCAAGGCTGCGACAAGGCACCCGTTCTGCAGAAGGAATTGATGGCAGTCGGGGTGCTTGGGCAGGGTGGAGCATGCAGGGGCAGCGTTAGGAACTGGGGAATGAAGACCCCTCCGTGGTGGAGCAATGGTTCTGAAGTACAAGCTTCTTGGAGAAGAGGACAGGTTGATGTGCAGAAGAGTTGAAGAGCTTGAATAAATGCTGTGTGAAATGTCTGAATTGCTACTTTGCCAAATAAATTGAGAGGAAGCTGAATTTAGATGTCCGGGTTTATTTCTTTATTTCTGAAATCTTTGCCTTCGCAAGACTTCGCAGATCCAATAAGAAAGCAAGCCTGTATAAGAAATGCTAAATGACCAGAATCGTGTCCATTTTTAGTTAGTTAATGTGCTGCAGCACATGGCAGCAGTTACCAAGTCTGGTGTGTAAATGCAGTTGTGTGGTGCTTATTGGAGTTTCTTACAGTGGACACCAGCGTGTTTGGAGAGCACATGAATGGGTTTTCACCAAGCCTGTTAGTTCTGTATGTGTGCACTGTTGTTCCTCCATGGCTGAGGTCAGCTGCCTGGTCTAGTTGTTGGGTTCTGGGCTTTCCTTTCTAACTACAGGGCTGCTGTGTAATTATGGACATCGCTGATCCATTGCAGTTGTGGGGAACAGCATGGCTGAAGAAAGTTGTTCTGAATTTAATGTCAGTGCCATCTCCTCTGTGCATTAGGAACTGGAAGGTATGCAAAACTGTGTTAAAATTTCCTGCTCTATCATCTTTAAAATGGGTTTACATGCTTTGAAACCTGTAAAAGGTTATTTCTGCTATGGCTTTCTGTGGTGGCTCAGTGCTTCAGGCTTCTCTGTGCTCCAGAGGTCCAGAGCAGCATTTGGTGCCCTGAGGGTGTTTCTGCTGTATTGCACGTGTACTCGTAGCTCTATGTTCTTGTGTCCTACCTGAGCTAACTAGCAGCTGAAAAATACATGGTAAAGGTAATTCTACACATTTCCCCCTCCCCCAAATATTCCCTGTTTACAAATACTTTTGCCTTTTCTTACTCTGGCCAAACTGTTTTGTGGGCTCTATTTTTCAGAGTAATCCCAATGTATTAATTGCCTCTGTGATCTGTCAGCTCTCTTTGAATCTTTTCTAGCTTTTTCCCATTGCTTGTACTATTTCAGCTTCTGCCACTAGAAAGCAAAATAATCAGTTTCCAACATGGGGAGGCCATTGTGCTGTGTTTGTGCTGCCCTGTTCCCTGCCAGCCGCCCACCAGTTTGCAGTTTGGACTGGAACTTTATGCTTTGTTTAGGGTTTTAAAAACAAGTGGAGCATCATGCTGACCTGTTTCAGCCCTCTAGTTTTGCAAATGTGCTTCTGGAACTGCTCTTCCCTAATGTTGCAAGACCATGGAAGGTGTGGGGCCTTCAGGCCAAGACTGTTCAGAATGGGACTGCATAGAAAAATGGGATTCCGAATTGCAGATACGGTTCAGGTAGGCACTGCCTGATACTTGGAAACAGATTGTACACTTATGTGTATGTAAGTGTCTGAAAGGCAAAACAATTCAAAATAAAGCAATCTAACCAAAATGTGTACCTTGCTCAGCATTAAAACACCAATGAAACATTTTGATGACCTCTCCTAATACTCAGAGAAGTAGCATCCATTGGTGTATGCTGTCAGAACAGTCTGTGTTCTCTGTTTCTCTGGCGAAGGGACACTGGTGCTGGAAGGCAGCTGGGCTGGGCGGTCTGCAGTCAGCCCTGGGAGCTGCAAGGAGGGCTGCAGGAGCCAGTGGACGGGGCTCCTTGCATGCTCCAGAGCACGGCTTCCTGATGTGCTCAGGTGTGCTTCTGCTCAGTGATTTGGTGTCACTCATTTTAAGGCAAATAACTTGTAGAAAGTGAACATTACTGAGTTTTGTACAAACTGCAGGAGTTGAGCTGGCTTTGTCTTGCTCTTCATCTGGCTGAGGATGCCCATGCTTTCTGGTGAAGCGCAAGTTTTTTCTTAATTTCAGACTAGCTGAGGAGTTTCCAGGTACCTTAGTGCATTGGTCTGCATAGCAGCAAATCCCACCACCGCCTCTTAGAAGTCTCTGGGCAGACAACTGCAACACATTGGTAGCTGCTGCCAAGTGCTGCACTGCTTTTCTTGCTGCTGTGGAGAGATGGTGAAGAAGGATTTGCTGTTTCACTAAACTGCAAACAAAGCCAAACAATGATTTTTTTTCAGTGATGGGAAATGCACCCTAAGCAGGTGGGTAGCGCGTCTTTTCTGGATGGCTGTATTTGTAATGCGGTCTTCTGGGTCTTGCACAATTTGCCATGCCTGCTGTAGAAAGAGAAGCTGTGCTCCCAGGTTAGAAATGGATGATAGCATCAGAGACTCCTGGATGCCATCAATTGCTGCAGTCTGAACAATCAGACTCTTCCTCACTCAGCAGGAGGGCCCTGGGAAGCAGTGCTGGCAGCCCAACCTCCACAGCTGCTGTGCTGCATGGCTCAAGTCTTGCTCTTGATGCCAACAATGGATAAAGAGGGGAGGTCTGTCTCTCTCCTTCTTAGCCTTCTTGCAACAAAATGTCCCTACGTTCTCCTCACTGCATATCCCAGCTTCTAAGGCCATTTCATAGAGGCTTTTCATGCTTGTGTCTGCTCACCGTATCGTACTTTGAGCTCTCCTTTTCCAGTGAGAGGAAGTTAAGAACATTCAGCTGGTATCTGAAGATAAATGCAGTGCAAGAAATGTATGAATAAAATAGGTTTATTAGAGCTATTTTCCATAAAGTAATCAGGACTGAGCAACTCAAAGAACTATTTGTATACATGGTAATATTCTTGTATTCTTGTAGACTTGAAGATGCTGAAGTAAAAAGACGACATACAAAAAGATGCATGCCTCGTCTTGCCTCCATTTCTATTGGGACCCATGATGAATGCAACATCCTTGGACAGTCAAACAAAGTAGACAGCACAGTGTCTATATTTATATATATGTATATATAACATGTACTGTACACAATTTACTGTTAACACGTCTGAAATTCACTCACACATATCGATTACTTGCTCTAATTCTATGAGAATTTTGCTGGGATGGGGACACATTGCTGAAGCCTTCAAGCTTTGGAGGGAGCTAAGAATTAGCCAGCACGAATCCCTTGCTGTGGGGGAAGCACGGCCGGGTTTTAATTGCTCTGCCAGAAGCGTCAGTCTCACTGACTGTGTGCCCATCTGCCTAGAATTAACTTTGGTTTTTACCCACCAGAGTACCAACACTGCTAACCAGTCTGTGTAGCAAGGCTGGGGCTGGTGCCCTGAAGAACAACCACTGGCAAGTGCTCTTTCACAGGGTGGAGCACACTGAGCTGTGGGTACAAAAGGCTGAAGCCTGCTGTATGAGGGGAGATGTAGCTCTGGGATCACATACCACAGCTGTCAGGCACTGGTAAGTCCCAACTTTGAGTGCTTGCTTTTTTCATTTTAGCATTTAGTAAGCATGACTTTGTTAGCTGCTCAGAGGTTTAAACTATGAATGAAAAATGTGTTCCGTTCCTTAAATCCTAAATGTCAATATAAATGCTGGTGCTTAGATGGCAATTGCTTTTTGTTAACAAAGCAAAACAATTTTTTTTTTTAATTATAACATTCCAAGTGTCCGAGGTGGGAAAGTGCATGGATCCATCTCTGCTGGATGGTACACTCATGTTGGTCTACAGCATCCCTGTAACCACTGCAGAGCACACTGGTGGCAGCAGGGTGGTGACAAGCTGCTCTCTGTTCCTGCCAATGCTACGGGGACCTGGTGGCCTTGGCTGCCTCAGCACTCTGCCCTAGGGCCCTGGTAGCCATGGGGAGGACAAGGGCATCCCAAGTCCCCTGGGGAATTCTCCACCTCGTGGCATCTTCTACAGCCAGCTGGAGCTACCCTCTGGAGCCTGAACGCTTCTGAATACAGGCACCCACCCACATCTGTATTCATCACTGAAGGGGGAGAACATGTTTCCTTATCATAGAAGCTTCTTCTACATTTGAAACTTAACTAAAGATTTTGGTCCTTTTTTAGAGGCAGAGGTTCATGGACACAACAGAAAGGGAAGAAAACAACAGACCTAAATCTGATTTTTAGAGATACATCCCATTGATGAGGTAATCAGATTCTTCGGATGTAATGGGTCGAGCTTTTTTCAGCTTCTGTCTCACTAAACGTAGTCTGCAAGCAACCATAAGCAGCAGTAGAGCAGTGATGGCCAAACCTAAGGCCAAAGGTAGTACAGCACCTACAAAAAGGGTAAGAGAGATTATGCTTAATACAGTGAAGAAACAGTAGAGGAAGAACTCAAATTTTTCCATAAAAATACAGCTAGCCTATCAGCTTGGTGATAATATTTGGGGCAACTCACAGTGAGAAACTAAAACGTGTGACCATGTGTGCTGAGAATGGTTCAGAGCATGGGAGCACACTGTTCAGCTCTTGACCGTAATGTCTGGGTCTGTGTCACTTGACTGAAAAATTCTAATGTAATTCAAAATGACTTCGTGTGATCAGAGTTACCTGTTTCTGGGACTGGACGACCATCTCCGAGCTGATCTCTCTTTGGCACCATTAGGCCATTTCCATTTTTATCATCTGTTTTTTTCCCTGAGGAACTGTTATCTGCATAAAGCCAAGCAAGACAAGTGAATATTGATTCGAATTTTTGAAAGAATGTGAAACTGATGCTAAAATGTAAATTCATTTTTAGCATTGCAAACCGCAGTGCATTTCAACCAAACCTAAGTAGGGTCACTTTCCACTGAAAAAAAGGATGTAAATTCTCCTTTTTAAATATTTTCATAACAGGGCACAGACCAATCAATGTGAGCTAGAGCATACTAGAAGCATTTGCATTCCACTGAAAAAAAGCTATTCCAAGTTATGTTACCTTCATCATTCTTGCTTATAGAGCAGGAAATATAAAGGCTGCCCAAACTTCCTTAATTCTGCCACGCAGAGAAGCAGAACTTAAGTTCTTGGAAGACACAAAAGTATGTTGGGAAAACATTTCAAAGATGATGACTTAGTCACAGCTGTGCATGGAAGAGAGGGTGCAATAGAACATAGTTTGTAACAGTTCAGGAGGAGAGCACTTTGCTGCCAATAAGTGTTCACTCTGGGAGCAGAGACAACTGCAGTTTTGCTTGATGAGAGTAAAAAAGTAATGCAGCCAGAATTTCTTTTTACTCCAACACTGGAGGCTTGAGCTGATAGCTATGGGGCTGCTTAATGCAAGAGTGACAGCTTAATTCAATGCCTTCACAAAAATCAGAAATGTGCCTTTTTTATTTTTTTTTTATAATGTGATGATTGTGTTTGGGCACTTTGGTTGCAATGTGAATATTTCTTGGAAGTGTGTTTCCTCTGCAGTGATAAAAATGGAAACCTTATGCTGCATTGTCAGAAAAATATGAAGTATTATAACTGGTGTTCCATTTAAAGGTGGGTGTTAAAAAGGAAGTGTTTAGTCAATTAGCTTGAACATGTAACTCATCTACCTCCTACCCAACAAGAAAGCAGAAAGCTGTCTCATCAGGGAAAGGAGAAAATACAAAACCCTTTCAACTCGAGCCAAAGTTATTTTCCATCATTGCAGGTGTGAGGTTAGTGCTCATGTCCCCACTCTAAGACACAATGCATCCTTCCAGGCTCTGGGTTTGCTGGGCTGTCATTAAGGCTAAGCATGTATGAACACCAACATCAGATGCCGGGAAATGCCTCAGAAATAAGTTACAGTCCTCCTCTTTCTCCTCACATGAAGGTTTCTTTGAGTTCTTCAGGCATATGAAAGGATCTAAGAGAATGCTAAGTGTAAATTGTGCTGGCGTTAAGGTGCCAGAGCTGTGTAAAGTAACTCAAATGTAACTGAAACCAAAACCAGCAGCTGTTTTGTTTCCCTATATGAATTACATGAATATTTTTCTTTATCTTGGAAATTCCCAGAAGGTATCAGCTTCTTTTTAGAGCTGCTTGTCTGTATAACAAGGCCACATCTGAATGCCTGTTTTATAAATTTATTTCCCTTCCATTTGAGCAAGGAGGGAATATTTAAGTCAACTGCTGGTAAGGACTTTCGGCAAATATACCTAAACGGAAAAGAAGTGGGAAAAAATTGAAAGAGCAGAAAAATAATAGAATCCTTTCAGCAAATCTTGCAGCAGTAAGTTTTGTTAAGATATAGGGCTTTTCCTACAGGATCAGAGGCTATTGAGGGCAATACCATTCAACATCTTATCTGTTAATCAACTAGAAAATGATTTCCCCAAAGAGTTTTGGGAGCCTGACACCCTGCACCCATTGGGAAACAGGTGGAAAGGAAGAAGTATGAAACTAACTTGTTGAGATTTTGCCTTGGGAGTTGGAGAAAAGAGAAATAAGTGATAAAAGGTGATATAACTTTTACATATTTGGGCTTCTTGCCTGCCTGCTAAAACAAGTTATGTGAGTTTCGTTTTATTCTTACATTATTTTCTATTCTGTGCCTAGGAAATTGCAGTTTATAGTCCATTACGGGTGCCCTAAATTTCAGCTATTGCTGTTCATGCCTCTACAGTGAAAACATGACTAATGCTTGGGCACTCAGTCAAATTTTGTAATCCCACCCCTGAACAGTACTGCAGAACAGCTGGTGTGGGCAGCCTGGAGAGATGCACAGACCCTGTGCCGGGGGTATGCAAAGCTGTTACAGTGATTTTTATACACTTGAGTTTGCTATGCTGGGAAGTGAAAATCTTCAAGCTTCTTATGAATTCAACCTGTCAGCATGAGCATGCTTGCTAGAATGGCTGTTGATGCTTAGAACCTGGTCTATTGCTGCAACTGAATTTTAATGAATTCATTTACAAGTGCAGTAGTGCCAAACACTCGTTTTAGCTTGAGAGCTTCCCTGGAAATTAATGCCAGGGCACTTTGGAGGCAGCCATGCAGAACTGCTGAGCTGGCCTTTGGAGGAGATGCAGTCAGGGTTACCTCACTCTGGAGGCATGTCTGCAAAGGGAAAGGACTCCTCTATTGACATCAAATTCCTCTTCCTGCATTCACTCCAACTAAGGAATAAAATATTTGGTCTTCTAGCTTGCATGAAAGTAAATCACAAGTCTGTTACTTGTAAAAGATTCCATGCACTTGGCTTTCAAAGTAGGCTCTATGTTGGACTTGGCATTGCCCTGGAGTTAGAGGAACCTTGCTGGAAATGCAGGCGTGCAGAATAGGGATCATCCATTGTCAGCAGTGAATGACTTTTTATTTTTATAACTCTACTGTTACTAAATCCCTTGTTAGGTCAGGTAGACGTTTTAAATAGTCCTTACCTTGCACTTGCACATTGATATGAAAATGTGAAAAAGTGTAAATCTTTACCAAAAAATTGTACTGAATCAGAGCCAAATTTGAGGGTCCACTAGAGTAAAGAAAGCAGGTTAAAGGAAATTGGGAACAATGAAATTATTAGGAGGATAAGGTGTTCTGGAATAAATTTCCCTTGATACTATTCTCCCAGGCACAATCACTTAATTTAGGGATTGGAAATGTCCTCTGGAGATCATCCAATCCACCCCCCTGCTAAAGCAGGTTCCTAACTTTCAGTAATTGCTGGCTAAAACACACAGACATGACTAGAGAAAGGACAAGCAGTCAGGATGCCCAGGGTGGGTGTGCTCGCCACTAAGGAAGAGTTTTGACCTCCACTTTCTACTCTTGTTACTCTAAACCAAATCAAACATCCTTGCAGGAAGCTGGCAAGTCTCGCTGACAACAGCATGGATACTTCTCTGAGAGGTAGGAAGTGAGACATGATGCACCTTTGGGAACCAAATTCAGTTCTCCCTCTGTCTGGACCAGTTACCTAACATAAAACACACGTTCACATGTATACAGAGTGTCATTGCATTTTTGTAGCAAATGTAGCATAATTGTAGTTATTAAATTTGGTCTGTCATCTCAAGGAGATGAGAGTGGTGGGAAGAAACTGAACTCAGTGGATCTGCGTGTATTTTTAGGAATGTGTTAGATATCTGTCAGCCCAAGTCCATAACAACTGTGATGCTTTCTCATGGGGCAGGACTTGAACTTCTGTGGACCCTGGGGAATCATAAATGTACAGTGTATGACTCCTATCAAGTTTAAATGTCTGCAGGAGAGTATAGGAATTCAGAGGAGATTTTGTCAGTTGCCCTTAGAAGCTGGGTACCTTCATGTCCTACCTCATGCACCCCCTTTGCCACTGAGCCATAGCTATTTAAAAGCTCCCTGCTGCTTTTTTGGTTAAAAGTATTGGGCTACTGGCTCACTAAGCATTGGGTCTTTCTCTTCTACAAGGAAATCCCTACATAAAATTCAACTGAAAGTTCTGACTGATGTCAAAAGAATTAAAGACAGACAAGGTCAGCTGGAAATCTTGCCCGTTTAAAATATTAGATTACAGCAGTTCCTGGTACTACAATAACCACTGAAAACCCATCACATTTAGTTTTACAGTATTTTTTTTAATTGCTTACTGCTGTGTACAAAGCTACCTTCAGAACAAGAACAAGTTACTGTGCAAAGGTCAGACACTGAAATGACAGCACTGAGGTGTCACTCTTACACAAACTTTTGATCATAATGTTTGATTGTAATATTCGATTATCAGTTGCTAAACTTAGTGATGTCAATTTGGTTTTACTTCCGGATTCATGAGCCAGTAGCTTTTAAGACAGTTAGCAGCTGGCTTTCCATTAGTTTGCAATGCCTTTGGCAACTTGACCTCTATTTTAGGTAGGCTCGTATCAGGTGTCACTCAGAACTATGAGAGCCAAACAGGTTTGGGGCCTACTACAGTTTTAATTCATTCTGATAAGGAACAATGAGGTTGTTTTACACTGACAAAAAAGGTGGAAGCATTTGAAAGAATGTATTGCCCTAAGTTTCTAAATATTTTCTGGAGCAATCGAGTTCTTGTTGATCGTTATTTTCACTCCCTTTGCAGACTCCACAGATGAAATTCAAGAATATGAAGATACAAGAGTGAACCAGGCAAGTGCCCTTTGTGAGAGCCAGCAGCAGAGGGCACTAAGCACTGCTCTGTTGTAAGAAGAAAATAATTAGCTGCATCCTGAGGAGCAAGGATCTGTCCGAACTCTGAAGAAATAAAAGTGGGAGGACTTGCACTCATTTAAGGCTCCGTGCACAGATCTGCTTTCATTCAATTGCTGTTTCAGGCCATTTTAATTTACCAGCAGGAACCACCTGTATTTTGGCTGCCTTAAAAGTCACACCAATTTCATTGCAGCTTCTGGAGCTTTAATAAGGCAATGTTTGATGACTGGTGCCTATAATATCACTACACAGTGATTCACAACGGGCTTGCAGCCAGTATGGAGAATACTACTAGAGACATGAGATTGTTTCCAAAGACCAAGCCTACTCTGTAGTGATGGAAGATTTCTCCTGCCCCAGAGGTACAATTCGGAAAAAAAAAGTGCCCATAATAATCAAGATACCACTTCAACAAAAAAACAACCAAACAAACAAAAATAATAAGAAAACAACCATCAATTAGCACTAGAAGAGACACAATTACTTTCACTCAAGTTGAATAGTACTTTGTTACATTCTGCTGAAGGTACCATGCTACAAATAAAAACAACAGCTTACACAGGTGAACCTGTGGAAGACAGAGCTTGTATTCAGCTCTCTGCATGTTTTGCTCCTTAGACTGTGGGGTTTTTTTGTAGCGTTTCTGCATTTTAACTTTTTCTCTGCATTTTGCATCTAGTAAGAAGCAGACTTGAAAATTATGAAGCAATACTCACTGGTAATTTCCCTATTGCAAGCTGCTTTTGTTGGTTTTTTGTTTGTTTGTGTAACATTTGTAAAAGTTTTCACTCAACCAGACACCTGAAACCAGTTTAATTTAGATTAGGGTAAAAGATATTTTCTTCTTCAAGATAGGGTGCTTTACTGAAACTGATGCTTTTCAGTTCTTACCTGGCACAAATCCACTATTTTGTTTTTTTGGTCCCTGAGAAAGCGATTGGTTAGATGTGTCTGCATCCAGTGAAAGAAGCAGTTGATTTCTGACAGTGGCTTTCAGGGTGTTTTCTGCAGATAAGTTCTCGTCTGTTTTTTCTGTCAGTCCTACAGTCCTTTGCTGAGCAGTGCTGAGGGCTGAATGAGTCACTGTCTTCCGTCCTGGGCTGACTATGTAAATAGAATCAAGAATCAAAACTCTTATATTCTGATGGAGAACTAAACAACTTCATTAGATTCAGACAAATGATGAAACATGAGTTCCATGTACTTAGCAGGTTACCAGTTGCTCAAAGTCACTATAGAGCAAGAATATACTCATGAACTCTAAAGTGAAATCCAGCAACTGTCGTATCAATGAAAGTGGTTAGCCATTACGGCAGGCAGTTCACCCTCTGATGATTTTTGTTCACTCTGCTGAACACAGGCAAATATTGAAGGCAAATAATGAAAACTAACAGAATGACACTGATGGTTCAGTGCATGCTCAAATATCCAGCATTTCACATTCTGGTCAGGTACTTAGCTGCACTTTGAAGTGTACCACTGAGGTACTCATTGAGATTGAGACAGAAAGAACCGATCTTTTCAGTTTTGAAAACTAACTCAAAATCTGTTCTTTGGAGACCTCTGATCATTTTTATATACACTGAAAAAACAATGGAATTGATTTCTGAGCATCTGCTCTATGTGGACCTAAATCTTTCTCACATATTATATCCAATAAGTGGTTCCATGCTGGTAGCAAGCTGCTTGTTCAAGAGAGGGGATACCATGAAAGGGGACATCAATTCCCTTTGGTTGCACAATCTGCAGTGACTTTCACAGTGTTACCCCATGTGGCACTTACGGTTCTGGCAGAAAGTTTCATCGGAGCCATCGGGGCACTGTTTCACTCCATCGCAGGCAAACGTGATGTCAATGCAGCAGCCATCATCACAGATAAACTGGTAGCGAGAGCAAACCCCGACACAGGCTGTTGAGAAACAATTTTCAAATTACCAAAAGACAAATCCAAACAGTCAGTACCGAGTCAATGACTACAATCTGCAGCACCCAGGAAAACCCTAAACCACACTACAGCAAGAACCGCAGAAAAGCCTGAAGACCAGGCTCAGCTGCATGATATTATATTGATAGAAAAGGTAATACAGCTGATAGCTGTTCCTGGCACCCTCATCACTGTTCTGAAAATGTATTACTACAAGCTCACTTAACCTGGAGGCTGTAGCACCCTACAGTCCATGCAGCAGCCCTGCTGCAATTTAAATTCTGCCAGCTTATGCTGAAAGGAGATCTTTCCAGGCTTAGAGGACTAAGAACAGTCCTGAAGATAAATGAAATCTTGGTGGCTGGAATTGCATTTCTCCAACATGTAATTCCTGCCACATCCCCATTCTGTATCACTGATAGTAAGTTATCTTACAGGCACACCTATGGACTACATGGGGTGGAATGTTTTCTTTAAGTAATTAGGATGCTAGGAAAGTGTTCATCATTTATCCACATGAACAATCCACTGACTCCTATGAAGCATCTACCAGAACAGGTCTGAGCACAAGGTCTTACAAGTGACCTTTATCAAGAGAATTGCCTGCTGCCTGCTTCAGTGTTTAGATTTCTCAGGAAACTGAGAATGTCCCTTGACATTTCATAATTGCAGCTGTATACTAAAAGTTTTCTTGAAACCCATCCTGACCCTTGTAATTATCAGCTGTTTTATATATGTGTTTTTGTCCTTCTAACAGCAGTGCATCTCATTGCTTTGTAAAGCACTGTCAAATTCAGTGTTGGATTATGGTTCTAACAGCAAACCAGTCTGCATAAGCAATTGACAGCCTTTGGTTGTCATACTGCTATGCACCACAGCAACAACATTAAACCTCTGCATTGCAAAAGAAAGTATGGCAGGAACACATGAATATTTTTAAAATCCCCAAATCATACTCTGGAAATGCATCTCGTTAACTTCAGTCCTAATAACAGTGCAGGTCCTGTGTGCACTGAGGCCCTGTGCACTGGTTTTAACTATGGCAGTAGTGCTTGAAGTGCAAACATAACTGGAGAACTGGGGGGAAAAAAAAAAAAAAAGCAAATCCACTCAAGGGATGCCACTCAAGAGATTCTCAAAGCAAAAAAACAAAGGAATCAGCAAATTCTCTGGCTGCTTTTGGTGAATTAAGTATTAATTAATAGGATTCTATTACCCATTACTGGAGCATAGATATTATTAAACAGATTCATAAGCAGTTTTTCATGATACCTATTTATTGCCAACTGGGACAACCCCCTCACGTAGTGATATTGCAGTGGTGCAGGGCTTTCACTGGGTCAGTAAACACATTAATGATGCTAGTTTACCCTTTACTTTGTGCCATAGCAGCAGATCTGTATTAGCATCCTGCAAATTACAACGTAATTAGAAGTTATTACATTAAAGAGCCCCAAACTGACAGCCACTGAAATGTCTTTTTTTTCTACCTTTTAAGCTTTTATATGCTTCTCAAGCTCAGAGTTTAAAAAATGATGGGCCAGTTCTAGTTTTGGTTTTCACAATAACATAAAGCTTCACTGTTTAACAAAATTACACAGTAAAGCTGAAGTGCATTGGGTCTTCCCTGCAGCACAAACCCTGTCCTGTTCCATACCCTTCTTGACCACACAGTGAACAGTTACAGTGTGTCTGATGCACATGGCAGTATTTCCAACCCTACTTGCTTATTAGCAGTATAGGTATGAATATTTAAAAGCTTGAAGTATTCTTGCACTAACAAACATGATGTTTGCTTCTCAAACATCGACTCAAAATGGAAAGAGATGTTATTATACAACAAATAGGGGTGAAATAATATGATAGAAATGGAGAATAAGATTTCTGCCTCCATCAAGACCCTCGCTCTGAGCAGCATACCCTGGGTGTCATATGGGCAGTAGCTGCAGTCGGTTTCTCACCTACTGCAGAATGAGCCATGGGAAGAACAGTCACAGAGACATTATCCATGCTCCGCTGACCAGCAGTGTCTGTCACGGTGAGCTGGAAAATGAATGTGCCTTCCTGAAGATGAGACAGCTTCAGTGTTCCTGGCTGTGGTACCTGGCAAAAGAAATTGTGGAAAAAAAAAAGGGATTGGAGTAGAGCAGAGCAGAGCGAAGTGGAGTTAAACACAATGCAGTACAACACAATACAATGGAATAGCTCAGTTGGAAGGGACGTTCAGAGATTTGTTCCAGCTGCCTGACCACTTCAGGGCCAACCTGAAGTTAAAGTATATTACTGAGGACACTGTCCAAATGCCTTTTGAAGACTAGCAGCCATGGGTCATCAGTCACCCCACTAGAAAGCCTGTTCCAGTGTTTGACCACACAGTAAATACATTGTTCTTAATGTGCAGTCTGAACCTACCTTGGTGCAATTTTATGCATTTGCCTCATGTTTTACCATTGGTGACCAGGGAGAAGAGACCAGCACCTCTCTCTCTGCTTCTCCTCCTCATGAAGTTGTAGGCAGCAATGTCTTCATTGCTTTCTACAATAAAGGATCTGTCTGTAACTTCTAGGACTAAGTACATTATTTCTGTGCAATGCTTTTCACACACAGAGAATTGGAATTTCCAAAAATATGTTAAAAGAATCCGAGGCCTACCTTTATGAAGACATATGTTGGTAAATTCATTTTTTTCTTCCAGGAAGTTAATTTTCTGACATGAAATTTCTTTCCATTTGTGTTTATTGAAATGTACTTTTATCTCAGCCTTCTACTGATTACCTTCTTAAGATGGATATGACACTGCAGAATGTTATTGTTTATTGTATTACAAAACTAAATATGCTCAAAAAGGCACCTGCTGTCCTTCACTATGACTGCTGGGAGTGCAAATGTGGTATTTAAAGCTCTTGAACCGCACAGTACAGCTCTCTTCTCAGTGCAATTCCAAAGAAGCACAGCTGACTTCAGAACACGCCATCCCTGTGCTTTCCTTTTTATCTCCATTCTGCCCTGAAGGATGCCTGACTGTACCTGTTCTGTTCCAAACTTGGCTCAAACTGGAGAACTTTCCAAATAATCAGCATTAAAAAAAATAACAATCACCCACAACTGCCACAGAGTTTCTCAGCTACAGCATGTGGATAGCAATCTGAGAAGCACAATATCCTTAAGCTAAGCAGTCACAATACCAAAAAAAACAAACCAAAACAAAAAAACACTGTCTTTTCTCTACAGTACAATAAGAACTCTTTATAGCAGTCTTTCCATGTCTGGTACTTTTTATTTACTTTTGGTATCTAACTACAAAGCAACAGGTGCCAGCTATCATAAATAAACACAATCCCATTTTCCCTGGCAGCTGTGGTTTCATGCACAGTTTATGAAGAATCGATCACAAGAAATCCAGTGGCATCAAGATGACAACAAAAGCACTGAAGATAGCAAGCTGAATGTGTATGAATGATCACAACTATCAATTCATCTCTACAAATTAAACTGTGAAGGAAACTATCAGGGTATGTACTTGTGGGAGAAATCCCTGCTCATTTGAACACAGCAGTTTGAACACAACAAAAAAGCATCTGTTTAAGCAGAAGCCTCTCAAAGTTGTTTTTATTTATTAAATACGAAGAAATCACCAAGATGAATGTGAGAATTTTGCAGGTTTAAATAAATAAAAACTAGTCTCTATTTAAAGACCTTACAAACAGGAAGGAGGCTCACGGTGGCTCTTGAAAATGGGACTGTTCCTGTTGCTGGTTCTGACCTGTTTAATGTCTTCCTATCCATCATCAGCATCTCAGCAACAATGATGTCTATGGTACACACACCTTTTAACAGTGCGCTCTGCTGAACACCATGGCCTGCGTACAGGCTGTGAGTTGGCACTTTGGATTTGAAGCACTTTTCCTTTCCTTTTCTGCTGCTCCTAAGAAGCTATAAACAAGGGTAGAATGGAGAATCCCTCTCGTGATTGTTAATTTTAAGCTGAAACCCAATTACAGGTACAATAAAATAGGATCTCATGATATCTTACATGGTCTACATAAGACATTTCCTTGCAGTTTCTCCACAAACAGTGACAGAAAGACTGCTGGTGAAATACCTTATGACTTTCAGTAACTGAATTATTGAAGTGTCTCTAACCTGGATCACACAGGCTGAAAACCAAGTTCAGTAAGAACAAACAACAAGGAAAGAAAGCAGAGCTGAAACACATGAGACCCTACACATTTGCTGCTGACTGTTACATGCCACACTGGATATAGATGAACTACAAAACCCACAAGACATGAAAGCTCAGGCTGTGCAGTCTTGCAGTCTTTCTAATTATGGTGCTTATTAACCATACTCAATCAAACACATTTAATACTTTTAGCCCTACATTTAAACCTGAGCTACACTGAATACAACAACCTGCAAATAAGTGGCTACATGTGCGGTTCCATGTGTACCTTCATTTCAACAGATGAATCACCTTGCAGCAACGTCCATTCATACTGCACAATTCCGTGGTCGTCTGAACTTTCGCGACCATCCAAAATCACCCAGTCGACAGGTGACTGCAGCACAAGATCTTCTCCTGCCTTGCACACTGGAGGCTCATCAAATTCTTCATCTACAAATCAAAAAAAAAAAAAAAAAGAGAGAGGCTTGGTCATTCATCAAAGGTAATTCAGCAATTATTTATATAAAACATATTTTTCTTGGTTGTTATTGATTCACCATTGTGCAACTTCCTGAAAACGAGGACAAACACTACTCTGCACTCAGCAGCAATCTTCCCAAGTCTCATAGGAAGACCATGCAGTTAAACTGCCTCAGCATGTCTGCATCTGTCAGCTGAGTATGCTGCCCTCCAAACTTAGTGCAGGGTGAAAAAGAAAAGCTCCTCAAAAGTTAAGCTTTAACTAAGGAAACAAACTTGTGTTTTCTCACTGAAACATGCGTATACATTCTGGTTCACATCTTCAGGAAATAGCTGCTACCTTGCAAGCATGTGGCATGAAAATCCTCCCTATGTGGATGTTTCACTAATACAAGGGGACTGCCAGCATCAATGCATTTTTGATCTGAAGTACAGAAAATTGATCTCAATGTAAACCACCTAGATATTCAAATATCAGTTGCTGCACATCTTTTACAGTATTCTGCATAGCAATGCTCTTTTAGTCTCTTTTTATGATATGTCCTCACAGGATTGATAGTTATTCAACGTCAACTGATATCCCAGTAAAACAGTGCACAACCTAATGATAACAGTGATCAGAAATGAGCACCATTTTTAAGTGTCTGATGTATGATACTTGATTTTCATACCATTTGACTGTGGCATTTTGTTATACTCTAAATATGATACTCATTGATTAAAACTGTGAGTATCAAATAATTTTGCCAATCACAGCACAAGCTTTTCAGGTTAGGCTAAGAAAGCTTGCAGCATGGAAGGCCAATGGTATCCTGGGTTCCGTCAAAAGAGGTGTGGCCAGCAGAGACAGGGAGGTAATTGTCCCCGTCCTTTCTGCTCTTGTGATGCCCCATCTGGAGTACAAGCCCAGGTCTGGGGCCCCCAGTACAGGACTCTTTTGGAGAGGGACCAGAGGAAGGCCACGAAGATGATCCAAGGGCTGGAGTACCTCTCCTATGAAGACAGAGTGAAGGAACTGGGCTTGTTCAGCCTGGAAAAGAGAAGGCTGTGGGCAGACCTCATTGCAGCCTTCCGGTATTTAAAGGGAGTCTATAAACAAGAGGGAAATCAACTTTTTACAAGGGTAGATAGTGATAGGACAAGGGGGAATGGTTGCAAACTAAAGGAAGGGAGATTTAGATTAGATGTCAAGGGGAAGCGGTGAGGTGCTGGAACAGGCTGCCCAGAGAGGCTGTGGATGCCCCATCCTTGGAGGAATTCAAGGCCAGGTTGGATGGGGCCTTGTGCAATCTGATCTAGTACATCATCTAGTGGCTGGCAAAGCTGCCTGTGGCATGGGAGTTGGAAATTAATGATCCTTGAGGTCCCTTCCAACCCAAGCCATTCTATGATTCTAAGAAAGCAGATGGTAACTTAAGGGAAACAGCCTGTGAGATGTGGCTAAAGTAATTTGTCCATAGTATTCACAAGGTGCGGGAAAGAGAGGGATGTGATCTAGTTCTACACATCAGCATTCAACTACTCTAGCCACAAGATCTTATCTTTTTGTAGTTCCCTGACCAGCTTTCATTCATCTTCTGAGCACAGTGCATTCCTGGCACTCGGAGTGGCACAGTGCTTTCTGTTCTTTGCTCTCTGCTTTCCCTCTGACCCCATTCAAGCAATCTACAACACCTTGCTTCTTCAAACTGCACCAGATTTACTGAACTTTCAGGCCTAATTATCTGCAGGAGACATCTTCCTTCCATTCCTGAGAGGATGAACACAGAACTGTCAGGGTATACAGCAAGTTGAATGAAGAAGGTAGATGCAAAGAACATTGACGTTCAGCTCTGAAAAGCACCTCCTAAGCCTATGCCTGTAAATCCTCTCTTTGGGTAGAGCATGAGGAAAGACAAGGTGCTTGCTACCAGTGTGGGGATCTGCCTGGCATGTGCCCTAACCAGTATCAAGAGTCTGCCTGAAGGCACAGAGCTCACAAAGCAGTGGCACACTTTACTGCCACTAACAGAAGAGGAGTCCCTCTCTCTGTTGCTTTTCTCTAAGACATTCTAATGAAGCCTTCAAAGAAAAACAGGTGAAACCAAAGACAGAAAATGCCAGTGCAAGTCCCTTAACATAGGAAAATGTACAAATAACTTAAAATAGAATCTGATATAAGGAAATATGAAACAGTTCTTAGTGATCCAGCTGGCACAGGAAGGTTTGCCTAATGTTTACAAACACAGTTTTCAGAACCAAGGAAGTTTAAAAAGCACCAAAAAAACCCCAAAACTATAACACCAACAGCATGGTGCCAGGGCAACTCTTATTTAGTATCTATAAATTATGTGCCGTTTTTAACGAATTATTAACTTTTCTCATCATTGTCAAAAGAGGACAATGAACCTGACTGGCCTGGGTCTGAAATGGCACAGCTCATTCCTCTGCTTCCTACTTGGAACTGTTTGTGTGCCACCTGTCTGCTTTACATGACTTGATGGTTTCCCTGCTAACTCTGAGACAGAGGCAAGCCCCAGCTCCCTCGGACCATAAGCAATAAGGATCATAAAAGCTGGAAGAGATTTCTAAGGTTACTCAGCCTAACCACCAGCCCATCTCCACCATACCCAACAACCATGTCCCTCAGTGCCACATCCACACAGTTTACTATCTCTCTAGGGAAAGTGACTCTACCACTTCCCTAGGCATCCTGTGCCACTGCTTCATTACTCTTTCAAGGAAGAAATATTTCCTAATATCCAACCTGATATATTTCCCCTTTCCAGATGAATGCTACCCTGAAACAGTTCGAGCTATACTGCTGGCAGGAGCTGTGCTGGGCTACTTTATGCTGAGGCATGGCACAGAGACTCCTTCCTGTCAAAACGCAGAATGAAAGCACAACACCTGCTTGTACACTGCCAGAATATTTTCAGAAAGGTTAATCAACATCAAATCAACTCATCTCTTGCTCTTCTAAAGAAAAAACTGACCTGAGAGAGACTGTAGCATGGGATAGGGCAGACCTGTGAACTGAAAAGAGCTGTAACTTTATAAGCAACTTCTTTTTCATAAGCAGGGGAACACAACAGGCTTGATTTGTTCTTCCTCCTTCACACAGAAGTGTCCCACCAGTAACAGAGCTGCCAGCTGAGTGAGGGCTTTGCAGTAAAGGGCTATTTCACTACTGAATTCCCATGATATCGTTTTACCCTAATGCTGCATCTCCCACTGTGCAGCAGTGCTGAGTATCAGATGGAAGCTGCACATCTCTGTTGAAGCATTCAAGCACTCTTTCTTTGGAATTAAAGAATTTCTCTAACAAAGACAAAAAGGTTTTCCTCTTCTTTCAGTGGGTTTTCAGTGTTAACACAGCACAAACTGCCCAAATGTGCTAAATAAATCTGCCACTTAAACCTGCAATAAATTGGGTGTAAACTCAGGGAAAATTCAAGGCTGATTTAAACTGGGAAGTTCAGCCTACAAAGCTCACCCCACCACTGGCCCTCCTGGAAGTACACAGAGGTGCACGTGATCTGAAGAATACATATCCATCACTGCAATTGGTTTCAGATTACTGAAGGTCCTTAACACAAACAAAATCAAACTGCCATAGTGACTGCTGTACTCTACTGCTCAGAAATACTTCCGAATTACAAGAACACCATATTCATGGACAGGTGTTTGTTTGGGATTATCAAAGAGAAACAGAAGACCCAACACCACAGTATCCTGAAAGGAAAGAACAGGTAAAGCATGATTCCCCTACGACATAAAATCTTGAAACCAAAGAGATTTCCCCAATTTCCCAAATTCAACCATGTGGTGACATAAGGGAAAAGAGATCCATCCTCATCACATTGTCCAGATTAATTTTCAATGTAATTCAAGAATGCAGTGGTAACACAATATCAGACAGCAAAATAATTTCATTTTAATTTTATTTATCTTTCCTGGTTTATGTCACGGCTGGCAGATGTTTGAATAAAAGTTCATTTTCCTTTGCAGCTCTGCTTTAGCTCTGACTTAATTGCATGAAGGAGTCATAATCTCCAGCTTCTGATACCGCCTGCAGGGAGACTCCTAAATAAACCCAACAGGACATGAAGCAATTTGCAGATTAGGAACAGAAATGGCTTTGCTAGCCCAGTGCTGATAGTCAGAAAAGCAGCCAAAGAAGCAAGGCTTCGGAATTCAAGATTTCTAATAGGCAGATTATGCTTCAACACTCGTATTATTTACAACGTGACAGAACTGCACTCTACACTAGGGCCACATTTTGGTGGAATTAAGGCAGTTCAAAATGACAAAGGACATCTGAAGATATTTTTGACGGTTTTCAAAGCTGCTAAATTCTCTCTGACTTAAACTCCAGTGTTAAGCCTTCTATCTCCCAAGTGCAGGGTTATAAAATGCAATTACCAGAAACTGCTACATTAACAATAGCGTGGGTGTAGAACTCGCCCAGCTGTAAATGTCAAAGCCATACCTTGGGTCCCTCCAGCGTCTTATCCTTGTCTCAATTCCACAGGTATCTCCCTATAGCTTTCTAGCTTACCTATCTAGGCCCTTCAGAAAACTTCCAGCCAGCCAGCCCCCGCTCTCCCCCACATTCAGGAGCTTCCACTGGCGTTCTCATAACATGGGCAGAACTGCTAGTCAATTTTGAGGTCACCCCCAGCCAATGGAGCAATATCAGAGGCCTCCAGAGCACAGTGTCTTTGTTCCCAGCACCACCAGGTTTCCTTCCTTCAGGCTGCATGCAGCAATTGGTTACTTGGGTAGGGAGATGGATGCAGCGATCTGTTTACCTGGGTCTGCACCCAAGGTGAACGCTGAAGAGGGCATTTATGAAGGAAGACGTTTAGGAAAACATTTAGGAAATATCGTCAACTGAAGGTAATTAAATTAAGGCAGGAGTTCAGATGCAACCATTCAACAACAGAAGGTGTTTGCAGGAGGTGGGAGAAAGTGCAGGCTCTATTGATCAGGTGTTAGGAAACTGACTATGCTTCCAGACACAGAGCTGTTTTCACTGACAGGGTTTTGCTCTGGATTGCATTGCGTTTAAATACCCTTCAGGGCTGATCAAACCGCTGCTTTTCACGTGGCCTGGACTCTGGCGGTTACACAGAGCTTCCACGCTACCTCCGGTCTATTTGCGAAACGGCCTCCCCTCCATCAGCCTGACCCCGGCGCTCTTAAGAAGGCTTTATCCCAAATCGGGCGCACGGGAAACCTGCGCAGGGCGGTACCTTTCGGGCGGCACGCAGGCAGACGGGCAGTCCCCTCTCCGAGCGCCCTGCCGAGCTGCCATCGTCCCGCGGCCGCTCCCCTCCCCCTGCCCGCACCTCCCGGCGGCCGCCGCCATTTCCGCGCGCGGGGCGCCGCTCTCCCCGCACGAAGCCATCTTGGCAAGGCCCCCGCCCGCGCTCCCCGCGTCCCCTCCGCGCGGCGGCCCTTACCCGGCGGTAGAACGGACGGGACGAGGGCCGCCCCGCGGGACGAAGCGGCGGCGGCGGCGGCGGGCGGCTGCGGGGCGAGGCGGCTGTAGGTGCTGTAACCGCGGTGCGGCGCGAAGCGGCAGACGGGACGGCCGCGGTGCGTGCAGTTGAAGAGGAAGCAGCCCAGCTCCGCCGCCGCCCGCGGCCGCCCGGGCCCCTGCACCACGGCCAGCGTGCAGCGCGGCTCGGCGCAGCAGGCGTCCAGGCACTGCCGCCAGCCCGCCGCTCCGCCCGGGGCCCGCAGGAACGTGGCGCCGGCCGCGATGGAGTCCTTGGTGCGGATGATGGAGTCGGGCCTGGCCGAGAAGCCGCCGCTGCCGCCGCACCGCTCTCCGCCGCCCCCCGCCGCCTCCGGTCCCGGGTCCTCCTGCTTCAGCTGCCGGCGGAACTCCTCCAGCAGCGACTCCACGCCCGAGATCTGCGAGCGCAGTTCGGCCAGCGGCGCCGCACTCCGCGCGCCCGGCAGCACGGCCCGCCCGCCCAGCGCCGCCAGCAGTACCAGTACCAGCGCCGCCATGGCCCCAGGCGGCGGCGGCGGCGGCGGCGGGCCCGGCTCCCCCCGCCGGCACCCTCGAGCGCGGCGCGGGGAGGCGCCGGCCCCGCCCGGCTGCCTGGCACGGCGGTGCTCAGCACCCGCCGCCCTGAACAGCTCCGCCGGGCGGGGCCAAGGCGAGCACCGCCCCGCCGCCTCAGCTTCGGGCGGGGACGGCTCCGAGTCCGTCGGGCTGCGGGCGGGCCTGGAGAGCGGGTTAGCGCCGCAGGGGAATGAGAGCGGCGGTTGGGTGCTGTCGGGATGTATGAACACGGAGAAACTGCCGCAGGCAAAGTGCTGATTGCCCCGTCCCGTACTTAGTTAACTGCAAAGAGCGGAATCGACACATCTGGGATTTGTTCAGCTTTACCATCAAACCTCAGAGGTGGTGGCTGTGGCAGACCATCTTGAGGATGCAAGGTTTTGAAAGGTGGAATGAATTTTAGAGAAGTGCTTCAAAACACAGAATCATTAAGGTTAGAAAAGACTTCTAAGGTTGCTCAGTCCAACCACCAACCCACCCTCACCATTCCCACTGACCATGTCCGTTAGTGCCATATCCACACGGTTCTTGTTCACCTCCAGGGACGATGACTCCATCCCCTCCCCAGGTGCCCTGTGCCAGCATCTCACCACTCTTTCTGTGTGAGAAAATAAGGGAGAATAATTTTTTCCTAATGTCCAACCTGACCCTCCCCTGGCACAGCTTGAGGCCATTCCCTCTAGTCCTATCACTCATTATGCAGGAGAAGAGGCCTATCCTCATCTCACCACAGCCTCCTTTCAGGCAGTTGTAGAGGGCAATAAGGTCTTGCTTGAGCCTCCTCTTCTCTAGACTGAACAACCCCAGTTCCTTCAGCCACTTCTCATAAGATCTGCTCTTCAAACCCTTCTCCAGCTTTGTTGCCCCTCTTTGGACACAAAATCAAAAATCATCAACTTTAAAATATTCAACTTTTATCATCAAATTAATGCTTCTTCCATTCTGTTCAGAAAATGAATAACAGTAAGACCTCCCTGAGAACTAGCAATGTCCCAAACAGTGGCCTCTTCGTTTTTTTCCATCTTTTTTACTCCTCCATATTTTCAGGCTGCACGAAGGCATGTTCTCAGCATAGCTCGAAATTGCCTCCAAATCAAATCCACTTTAGTATTCTGCTATCATGGGTCCATAGATGTTGCCCAGGAAACTCACGTGCAGTTTATGATTTGGATTAGGATTTTTCGTAGAACCACAGAATATCCCTAATTGGAAGGAACCCACAAGGACCGTTGAATCCAACTCCTGGCTTCACACAGCACCCCCCAAAATCCTTTGCTCTCTCTTTAAGCTCAGCTTCACCCCTCATACTTCATCCCATTCTTTCATTCTTTACCCTGCAACATTCATCCCATCCCTGCCACCATGTACTGCACAGCAAGGTGACATCCATGACTTTTCAATGGGATGTGCATGGGGACGTCCTTGTCTGGGTGAGCCAAGCCCAAAAGTTTTGGGGTAGCTGTCAGAGCCCAGAGTCCTAATTATGCCTGGCTGCACTAACAAAGCAACAACCCTCAGGAGCTGTGGGTCTTGGAGCTGTCTGAGCACAGCTGTGCCTTGTTGTGGGCCCGGGGCAGGGTCTGACCCAAAGCCTCTTAAACCCTGCTAGTAGCCTTTAGGGATATTGCTGGGAGCTATTGGAAGTGCCTGTGCTGTGAGTTCTGGCAGCAATGGGACCATGGAGGCTCTAAGTGCTAGGGATCCAGGGGTGTGCACTCCTTCCCCCACTATGGGGGATACTTCTGTGTGTCATGCACTGAGGGGGAGTCCAAGATAGCAAGGGTGCAGCAGATACATGAGAAAACTTTCACAAGCCTTTGGACTACTTCACATTCAGGTTTGTAGTACTTTCCAGATAACAGGTTTAGCAAAACCCAAAGGTTTTAGCCTTCCTGTTTTGACAAAGGCACAAGAATGCCTTCTCTGATCAGGCCAATACTATGTCAGCTTGGTCAGTCAGGATTAAGTATTTTATGTGGTAAGACTATCTTTCCTTCTAAGGTTTTGATAAGGAAGTGACTTCCAGATGAGGGACAGGCAACAGGACAGAGCAACAAGTGGAAGACAACAGCAGTGAGTGGGACCAACGTAAATCCTTGACAGGAAGGTGGGCAGGGAAATCAGAAGAACAAGACTAGAACAGAAAGAAGAGCTGCGACAGTGGGCTGTTTGAAAGAAAAAGCAGCAACAAAACAGGACAGAGGGATAGAAAGCATAAAAAGGAGAGAAGAGGGGGAAAAAGGGAGGATTGAAAGGCTGAGTAGGATAAAGGGAGAAAGAGAGAGGTGTGGGGCTGGACAGAGATGGAAATGCAAAGTAAAGCTGTGCCAGGTAGAAAGAGATGCAGGTGGAACAAGAGTACGTCGATACATATGGAGGAGAAGGTTGGGAAAGACAAACAAGCAGAAGGATAAGGAGTTAGACATACTGAGATGGAGGAGTTAAAATACAGGGTCAGGGAATGGAACACAGTTGTAGTTCAGAGTTTCTTTGAAGCAGGCCGATCAGACAAGAGTGCAGCTTCTCAGTATTGCTTTCCACGTCGTGCTTTGTGGGCTCTCTAAGTTTCTGGAGAGTGCATCTTTGAGGCTCAGTTTTTTATCAAATTTAGTTGAACTGGTCAAAGCATACAGAATTTATAGGGGAAGAATCAGCTAGGCAGCAAGATAACTTGCTCTTCATTTCATCTGAAAAATCAGGCTAAAATGTCATGATTTTTATTGAGTGGGAGGATTTTAGGGAAATGGTTATTAATGACAGATACTGTGACACACTGGTTTGCCAGATGTGGCACTGACTTTTCTCCTGCTCTGCCTTTATACTCTCACGTTACTGCTTGTGCTGCCAGAATGTAAAGCATAAATAAGGCTCGTGCCATAGTTATGATGCCTGAAGTTGGCATACATGAAATTGTAATATATAATATAGCTATACTCCAAAAGTAATGCCTCCTATTCTATAACGTTGCCTCATGATATGAGAGGCAGGTGTTGGCAGTAGTAAAGATTGAATCTTCTCACCAATTTCCTTATATTTTGTTGCCGTGCAACAGGCAGTAGCAGAGGAGCAGTCTGCCACATGGTATCTGACATGGAGGTATGGATGAAGCAAAGGGGTAGAATTGAATTCCTGCATGTGGATTAAATGGCACCCACTGACATTCGTTGATGCTTGCTGAATGTTGGTGAAGACCAAACAGCGGATGTGCAAACAGTGAGGTGATGAATGGTGCATTTCAGTGGTGGTGACAGTTTGTTGCAAGTATGGCATGAAGATTCTTGTTCATCACTTGTGAAAATGTTGAGAAATACTGTTTTGAAGTTGAGAATTTGCTCTATCAAATAGTATTCTGCTCTTTGTAGCTGTTGTAGTTTTCATGGAAATAAATGGGAGGAATTACGTTCAAAGCAACTTGTGCAGCTTATTGAGTGTCTGTCTCGTAAGGAATTTCTCAACCTCAAGGAGTAGCCTTGAGAGATGCTGCTGCTCAAGGCGAAGATTCTGGCATGTAGCCTGATGTATTCCTGCACAGAGCTTGCTAGGCTCTGTGCTGCCCTCTCTGTACAGGGCAAGAGAACTGACTACTGGTCATATTTGCATATCATCCACATTTGATTGGTGCTTGCATCTTCCCTAAATTATCCACCTTGAACCTTGTTCAGCTATCACGACCAGATGTGTCACAGCTGCTGCTGAGCAGGATTATGAGTGAATGGTCCATGTAGGAAGCCAGGAGGAATAAACCACCAGTGTTCTAGAGCAGGACTTATTTTGTTACTTAATATTTCTGGATCTGTATGTGCAGCTCATCTTCTGCTTTGTAATATGATATTTGTAGTTATTCTGAGTTTTTTTCAGAAGGTGGCAGCAGTTTATTACTTAAATGAAGTAGATAGCTTCTGGGTGTTAATATCTGCCTAAGAGTAAATAAATACTTATATTAAATGCCATTTCTTTACTGATTCACTGTTATTAGTGACTTAGATTTGCACTAGGCTGTGGGTTGCAAATCTAAATTATTATGTGGCGCATTTAGTAATACTTAAGTATTTTATTCCTGCCTACCACAGAAGTGAAATTTTAGAATGGTTTAATTTTTTTTTTTTTTCAAGTGGAGAGCATTATACATACATACTTATGAGGATATTTGTCAGCTTTAGCTCTTCTTTTCAAAGAATACATGCATGTTCCAGTGTGCAAGACATGCACACAACTAGAACATGACATAATTAGAGGAAATGCTAGCTTTCTTTTCCAATAAAGAGTGATTAGGCAATACATTCTTTATATCTGAACAATACCTGTCAAGAATACAGGATTTCAGGATTCATGAATATTCATGCTTCCAACCATATGTTGATTTCTTTTAATCTCTATTTATGTTCAAATCCATAAATCACTGGAAGTATAGGAATAGGATATGAGTGTATCTGTTTTTCTTTCTTCACGTGTACCTTTTCCAAAGTGAGAGAACAGGGAGAAAGAAAAGCTGGGGGATGAAAGGGAAATGGAGTAAGATGGAACAAAACAGAGAAGGTAGAAAGGGACCAGAAGGAAAAGGAAAACTGGTTACAGACTTTTCTATCTGAAGTGGTTTCCTACAACCAGCATTTTCATTTTTGATGGAATATGTGCTTAAAACCCGAAATGCAGTCTTTTCCATTTGATGTCTTCCTGATACTCTGTAAACAGTAAACACGTAATGCAAATGTTATCTGCAGAAAGTATGTCATCAGCATGATGCTGCCATTAAGCATATTTTCTCTGCTCCAGCTTGCTTGTGAGAATCCGTCAGGCAAACACCTATGATAGATACAGATCTGCTTGGATGCTTGAGTGGACTGCTGATTGAAGCTGAGTTTGAGCAATTTGCCCATGAATGAATTGGAGTGATAACCTTTTCTTTGCAGCAAGGAGATTCACATTTCTGTCTGTGAGAGTGAGAGCTGAGGCATTCAGCAGAATTTACAGAGGGGAGGGTGGCAAATGTTAGCGGTGGGAGCAGAAGAATTACAGGTATATAATTTATCTTTTGTGTTTTGTCTTTTTTTTTTTTAATACTTCCCATTCCTTCTAAGCTACATTCTTTGATGCTGCAGAACTGGTGTTATGAAAACAACAGGAGGGATCTAAATGAAGAAAAAAAAATAGTGTAATCGACATAGTATGGAGCACTTTTGTGATTATATGTATATCCCACAGTGATGCGAGTTAAAGAGATAAGTCCAGTTCCAATTAAGATGGTTTTAGTCTGGGTATGGTAAGTAGTTTTCCTTTCCTTCTTCAGAAACAGAAAAATACCACAATCCTGGCCTTGTGGGTGGGTATAATTTTTCTTGTCCTTTTACTGGTACATTAAATATCAGTGCACAAGAAGTAGAGCTCTCTTGTTGACAGATTGGGATAGTACCAACAAAAACCTTTCCTTTCTGTATGCCTGACTGTAATTGTACCTAAAAAAAGGTATTTCCCTAAAACAGGGAAGGAGGCAGAGAAAGAAAGAAGGCTTGAATTATCTTAGAGACCCTTTCCCACTAGCAGAAGTGGTAAGGATTGGGCTAAGAAAGGCATCAGGTGATTTGTTTAACATTACATTCTTATGTGCTGTGCTTACTTCTCTGCCCAGATACTGCATAATTGACTGCACAGCATTAGCCAGGCATCACGTGGTATGGCAACACGTACTCTAACAAAAAAAAAAAAAAAAAAAAAGCCACTCAGGATCTGGTACCGAGTTTGAGCGCTTGAGACTGTGTAGTTGTTTTCTGAACAACCTTTTGAAGAAAGATGGGGAATGGAGAGAGGAAGGAGACTGCGTAGACTGCGTTTCTGTAAAGGAATTTCTTAACTGTTCTTTCTAACCTGGTTTAAGCTGAAATTTGTTGTGGGAGGAGAGGTCACATAATGGCTGTTATTATTGCTGCTAAGGTATGGATGCTACTGGAGTGAACAGATGGCTTAATTAAAATGAAGCATGAAAGTAATCAGGGAAAAAAGAGGGGTGGAGTGGAGCCCAGCAAAGAAATCCTAATATTGCTGACAGAATAACACCCTAGAATCAGTGACAGTCCTGAGTTGTCCCACAAGGATAAAGTCCGATATCTCAGTCTGCACAGCACCACTCAAAATCAAACCCAGTGTCTGAAGGTGGTGTCCAAAAGTTCCTTGAAACCCACCAGTTTGGAACCATGCCCACTGCACTCTGGAGAAGAACCTTTTCCCAACCCCCCAGTTTGACTTTCCCCTGATACAGGGGAAATCCCTGGATCCTGTCATGATTGCCAGAGAGCAGAGCTCATCACTGATCCTGTATGAGGGGCTGTAGGCTGCTGTGAGACCTCCCCTCAGCCTCCTGTTCTCCAGGCTGAACCAACCAAAGGACTTCCACTGGTTTTCACAACCCTTGTGAAAGCCCTCCATTGTTGCCCTTCCCCACCTTTGTAGACCTTCTTTGGACATACTCATAATGGTTTTATGTCCTTCTTACACTGTGGCTCCCAAACCTGCACCCAATGCTTGAGGGAAGGCCACACAGTGCAGAGGATAACCTCTTCCTTTGCCCTGTGGCAGCACTGGGCCTGACATGCTCCAGGGTACAGTTGGCCCTTCTCACTTCTAGTGCTCACTGCTTGCTCATGTTCAACTCACCTTCAGCCACAACCCCCAGATCCCTTTCCACTGTGCTGCTCTCCAGCCTCTTGTCCCCTAGCCTAAACAGAGATACAGCGCTGCTCTGTTCCAGGGTGAGAATCTGACACTTGCCCTCGTTAAATTTCATGCAATTGGTGATTGCCCACCCTTTTATTTTGCCAAGATCTCTCTGCAAAGCCTTCCACTCTTAAAGGAATCAACTGTTCCTCCCAATTTAGTGTCCTCTGCAGACACAGGAGACTGTCGAGTCCTTTATCTGAGTAATTTATGAAAACACTAAAGAGAACTGGTCCTAAAATGGAGCCCTGCAGAACCCTGCT
Organism: Tympanuchus pallidicinctus; assembly: GCF_026119805.1. Taxonomy (NCBI): domain Eukaryota; kingdom Metazoa; phylum Chordata; class Aves; order Galliformes; family Phasianidae; genus Tympanuchus; species Tympanuchus pallidicinctus. Next base: position 61,837,948 of record NW_026294618.1, on the reverse strand, counting down.
AGTGACTGGCTGTCAGCTTGATGTAACTCCTCTAACTACAACCCTTTGAGCTGGACCTGCAGGCCAATCACATTATGTATTTGTCTATCTGTAAGCTGGATGTTTTGTCATCCAAAAGGATACCATGAGAAGCAGTATCAAAAGCTATGCTAAAATTAAAAAAAAAAACAACAAAACACACATTAACAGACTTTCCTTGGGTAAGCTTGTCATAGAAGGAAATTAAGTTTGTTAAACAGAGCTTTCCCCTCATGAACCCATCTTGTCTGTGACCAATAACTTCGTTGTCTTTCAGGTGTTTTTCAATACTTCTCAGAGGTATTTTTTCTCTGTAATTTTGCCAAGAGCCAAAGTGAGACTGACAGCTCTGTAACTATTAGGGTCTCCTGGCCCTTCTTTAAAACTGGTACAAAATATGCCAGCTTCCAGTTGACTGGAAACTGCTCTTGCCACATTTCTTGGCTGTATCCTGAAAAAATGCAGGATACCTTTCAATTTGAAATCCACCAAACACTCCTTCAGTAACCTTCTGGTCAGTGCAATAGTGCTGTCAACTGCTTCTTTGGAAGGAGGTCTGTAAAATTACAATCTGGGAGGTGAAGGACAGTTGTGATCCTATTTAAAAAAGAGATGCAATGAAAAATTTTCTCTTGGAAAGGAGAGATGAGAGCAAAATTTCAGCTAGTTCTGGAGAGATGAGTTAAAACTTATTAACAGGCAGTAAAAGCCTAATTTAATATCCAGAGCCCAGCTTAATCTAACAGTAGAAAAATTCATTTTGTTTGTAAACAGCACTATCAGCATGGGAGTGGTTGAAAGAAAGAAGACAGGTCAATGAAATGCATTTTTGCAGTTAGCATATTTTAACCTTTTAAATCACAGCCTCTGCCTTTATTTGTGCTGGAGAACAACTTGTGCTCCAAGCTGTTAGTTAAGCAAATATTTGTATAGTATGTCCAACAGTCAATAAAAAATTTCCCTCTGTGCATTGAAAACTCATAAAACTATTTCATGTACTGTCTGAAAGTCCAAAACTGGCAGCCTGGATTTTTTTTCAAATACACAAAGCTTTTATATTTGCACAGAACTACAAAGGATCATTTCTCAGAAGGAAAGTACATAGTTGAAAAAAAAAACTACTGATTGCTATTTCAGCCATGTATTCTTGTGCTGAATTGTATATTGATAAAAATCAGTTGGGTTATAAGATCATGAAAAGTGAGTCAATGAAGTAGACCTTCACATCTTTACTTATACTACTGAAAAATAGAAATACGATTATGCTAGTAATTTGACTTACTAGCTGCAGTAGAAGTACTGGCAGGGCATCTTGATCTGCTGTGGAATATGGTGTTCTTTACTCCAGTGAGGCTTCTTTCTAACCTCCATCACAAAATGCAAAAGACATTTTAAAATCAAATGTACTTGAGGTTTTTTTTCCCAGACAATTTTGTTTGTTGCTGCTTTTTTTTTCCCCTGTGGATATTAAACAACAGGGAATGAATATAGCAACCAAATTTGTCATTTTAACCCATTGTGTTACAGCTGATTGCTCTCCAAGTGATTTTCCTACAGCAGTTTCTTGGAAAGGTCTTTTAGTGCTGGAAATACATCAGCTAGGATTTCATAAGTTATCTGGCTTAGTGAAAATGTGAACGGTTCTGCTCAGCAGCCTGAGTTTCTGCTTTCACGTTCTCCTACTGTCTTAAGGGAGTACAGCAATAGGGTCCATCTAATTAGATGGAAAGACTGTCAATTTCAGGTAAATAATTGCTTTAATTTTGAACACTTTGCAGTTCAAGTATAGCCAAAAGCTGTCCTTAGGTCTTCTCCTGTTGTTTTTTTTTTAATAAAAAAATGGTAGCTTTTGGCCTTATCATGCTTGGTTTCCTGGCCATTATTTTGTTGAAGAAATATGGCCTGATGTATTTTCCTGTTACTGACATAAAAAGTGAGCTCATGAGATCTGGAAGGACAACATGTTTTTCTTAGTCTGAAGCTGTTTGAACAAAAGCAGGAGATCCTCTGTGGCTGTTGCAGGGCAGATCACACAGCTTGCCCTTACAGCTCTGAGGAAAGACTTCTGCTGACTTCAGGAGGCTCTGGGCTGGATTAATGATCTGCATCTCTTGTTTACAAATTGGAAATATTAGCAGGTATCTGCATAAGGAGAGCTGCAGTAGTAAAAGTAATTAATGCTAATAACACACTCTGAGGTCATTGCATTTAATAATTGAACAATGTAATTAAAAATATTCTTGTCTGTTTTTTGCTTGCTACGATCAAACTCCTCTTTTGCATGTTGTGTTGAATGTGTTTGTCCTCAATTACTTTATTTGCATTTGAATTTTTTTTTTTAAGCTCTGTGCAATTTTAGCAATTTCCTTGTATTTCAGTCCACCGTCATGTCAGAACTGCTGTCGCTATTGCATTGCAGGTTGCACACACAAATCTCGCCAGGTGAAGTCAGTGTAATGCCTGAATGATGTTCCTACTTTGGTAATGGTAGAAAATTGGATTTTTAGGTGTGTTGTAACTGGCCTCTTAATTGGAGCTCTTATATGAGTTGTTTTTTTTTTTTTTCCCAGGCATTTAACTTCTGTCTTCTTAGACTTCAAAGCAGGAGGGTTGTTAAATTAACTTGGTGAATGAGAGTGGGATTTTCTTTAAATTGGATTGCAAATCACATGGTTTATAATGAAGCATGAGACAAAACATCTTGAATGCAGCTAATCTTCAAACTTTCTTCTCAGTGCTCTTCCCCATGAGCTAAAATTTCCTCACAGGTGACAAACCTGGCTAAGAAAATACTATAGAGGTTGTCAACATAAAAAAAAACAGCCAAAAACAGTCACGTCTCGTTCACCTATAAATACTGTATTGGAGAACATTTGTGTTTTGATTAGATTCCAGTACAGATATCAAAGGGTTGCTGCGCAATGAAGATGTACTGCTTACATCAGCAGAAAAAAAATCATAAATACAGTACAGACACAGTTTGAGAGAATGTGAGTTTTCAACATTTCCCAATGCTCTGTGTTTTTTGTTATTTAGTAAGCATCTAGAGCTTGAATGCATATCTGTACTAATTGTCCATTATGAATTTTCAGAATATGAAGATTTCCTTTGAAGTGATAATTACTGCTTTCTTGATTCAAATGTGGCCTGGACATACTATGACAATGACCATTTTCCTCATGTTTTTGTGCTTCTTATCTGCAAACTAGCAGTGTAGAAAACTATTTCGGATCCTCAGAAGAAACTGGAATTTTGTCCTCAAAAGAGGTGAAAATTCCATCAAGTTCATATTTTGACCAAACTGGTTTGTCCCTTCATATTTATTTAGAGAAAAAGGAAATGCTTACACTTGAGCAGCGCTGACTTTCTGTATATACTGGATTAAGGCTCTATATTCCTACTTAACCAAACTGCTTCTGCCAGTATATGCATCGTGAATCAGTGCTGTTTATATGCGTTGCATAATATACGTTTCATTCAGGAGGTTTTCTTCTTGTTAATAGTGCATAAAGGTTATTTATGTGTGAAATTTGGAAACTATGATTAAAAGAAATGCAATTCACACTGTGAATGTGCATTTTATTTGCATCATGAAGCCATTTTAAAAAGCTTTTCCTGAATGATCAGGATTGAGTGTAGTACATGCTTGGCAACTCTGGAGAATTCAGCCCGTGTTTTTATACAACTCCAACCAAAAGGCTAATCCCAAGACTGTATCAGTGCAATAATCTGAGTAAGATATGTGTGGCTGGTCATTTCATAGCTCATTTTGATAAAAGTTCATTTATTTTTCTGATGTAATTAGATCTTCAGAAAATGTCTTGCTGGGTCTGTCTGAGAGAGCCAGAGAGCCTCTTGCTCTTTGTTGATATGCGGTCTACAGGTATTCAGCTTCCCTACACATGAGTAAGTACTTGAATAGATATGTTTTTTTCATCTCTATTCTCTCAATAGAAACTGAATATCTTCTTCAAGAAGATTTGGCTGTGCTTGGGACAAGTGTCTAAACGCATTGCTTAGTCAGGTCACCCTCACAAGTCATAATGTTATGTCTGTCCAGGCTGGAATCAGAGGAATTTTCTCAGGTTTTGTGTAAACTTCCTGCCAGATGCTATGAAAAGTTTGGCTAGCATATGGTATTGACAGCTGAAAGGTAGATTCAAGAGATAATGCTACCAGCTATAGGGTTTTCTGGAGCCTTTGAGCAGCTCTCAGCAATGCTCGTGCTTTGTTTAATGTTAAAAAAAAAAGTCTATCCTCTCATTCCTCAGGTTTTTGATAACCTAATTTAATATTTTTTTGAGAACCATGCCGTTAGCTGTTTCACATGTTAGTTACAGCATGCATGTGCCCCAATTACACCATAAAACGACAAAGAGTGAAGAAGCTTGCTGCTGTTTTATTAGCTGTGATATTAATAGGGCATTTCTGCTTTGCTCATTCACTCTTCTTGAGCTGTAGCTGAAATTCCAAGTCTGAGGATAATTTGACGATATTATTTGCTATTCATAATGTCTTGAAGAGGAATATCATCTCAAGGTAATACTTTCTAAAATCTGGTATTTGATTCCATGATGCCTGGGTCCTTCACAGTCTCCTGTGAGGCTCTTGGTATTTACTCTTTTGTGCCTCCCATGGCCTGACACAGAAGGAATGGCAAGTGTATTATAAGTTTAAATATTGCTTAGGCATCTGTAGGCTGTTCAGTGAAAATAACATGACTATTCATAGGCTGGCATTGCATTTGGTCAAGTTACCACTTTGTTACACACCTATTCTTAATCGAGTTTGGGATCCTGCCATGGTTTGCATAATTTGTTACTTGGTTACAACGAATTTATGTTCCTTTATGCTAATTTTAATTATTTGTTAATCTGTGCATTGCTCAGTTCAATTTAGCAACAGCCAGCATATTGCCAATATAATTCTCTTCTGTAATTAAGCCACCAAATACTTGCAACAGATTGCCCCACCCAGTAGGGTCCATACAGTGGAGCCTAGTTAATCCAAAGAGTCTGACCCTGCTCTTACAAATGTGGCTTTTCATTTGCACTTGAAATAAATTTGCAGTCCTCATGCCCCAAATCTGCATATTGCATAGTCCTTATGCTCTTTCCCCCTCCCTAGCTGTACACCCTCTCTTACAACACAACCTTTCTGCATCTTCTCTTCTTTAATGCCCCAGGCAATATCATGTTACCTCTCCCAAACAGTACAGTGCCACTGCCCCTTTCTTCCACTATTCCCTGCATATTCATACCACCTCTTCCAAACAGACTACCCCTACTTTCAAGTCTGTACCTTTCTCCTAGGTAAATGTCATCTGGGTTTAATTTCAATTAAAACGCACAAACATAATTGTTACTGCAGTGCATAGGTCATGTCACACTTCCAGGCAGTCTGGAAGTCTCACTGAAAGTTTTGCCAACCTCATCCTTCATACAAGGGTATCCTCTTCCACAGCCGGTGGTTCTGGCACACAGAGAGTGCTCCATCATGCTCAGCGTGGCTTTTCATTGCACTTCCTATGCAGTAATATCTGAGTGCAAGCCAAGTATAGGAAGTGATGGACCTGCTGCTTGCCACTAACAGCTCATCCTCATCACTCTCTTGGGAAACGTTGTGTTTGGAGTAATGCTTTGTTTTAATAGGGTTTAGTTTTTTCTTTAATTGGGTCTTGTTTGTTTTGTATTTACATAAAATATATGTAAGTATACATATTCTTTTTTTAGAGAAGAAAAAGCTCAAGAGGAACGTTTTTTTGAGAGGTGGAGAATGATGAGGTAGTTCTTGGTGGCTGCAGGAGTTTGTCCTTTAGCCTTAGGCTCTGAAAATGACGCTCATCAGTGGGCTTTATCCTTGCAGTGGAAACTGTCACCTTGTCTCAGGAATGGAACTGTTAACTACAGTGCTCATGTGATGCATAAGAAATAATGGCTTCCCTTCTCAGTGCTATTAAAGCACTACAAAATAATTGTTAAAAGTTAGTGTTAGTGGGCCCTTGGTAACCATCATCAGCTGGGTGCTTGAAGTAGTCACAAAGATGTCAGCTAGTTCCACTGCTAGTCTGACTTCTGATTTCAACACTGCTTGAACAAAGATCCTAAAAAAAATAAAGCTTGTTTGCCTGTGAGATATAGACTACCTGATAGATGCAATATGGTAAGAGTTGTTCCCTATCTGCTCTCAGCCATTCTAATTATCCTGTATGAAGCCAGAACTGTGTATTAGAAATGAGTGGAAAGCATCCAACCTCTCCATGGATTGGACAACTTACCTATTTTATAAGCAGTCAGATAGCACCTGGTGTAACATTTCCAGGATCTTAGAGCCCTTCATTTTAAGCAATAGCTGAGTGGACTGCATTTGTAATATGCTGCTGTAAATTATCTTTACTGTGCTCTGTATTACCTTTGTGACTGTTCATTCCTAGTGGTCTCTGAAAGAACAATTTGAAGCAGCTTTGTTTACTGTTGCTTCACACTCTACTGCAGGAACCTGCCTTGCTACCAGGCTAACAAGCACACCCTGCTCCCTGTCTTCCTTTAGAAAGTACTGCACAGGTCCTAGAGAGCACCTTCCATGATGTGTCATAGGCCCCAGCTTTGCAGTGTTATTAATGTGCCTTATTCATTTCCCTCCCCCTCCTTTTTTTTCTCTGTCAGTCTCCAGCTTTACACTTACGCTGAGAGACCTTTTCACAACTCCTGACTTGGGTACTGCTTCCCATCCACTCTCTTTGAGAGTTACATATTGTTTGCATATGGCTATGTGATACAAATATGTATATGTGAAACTTGGTCTTCACCAGAGATGAAGCTGACGCTCTGACCCAGATTATGTGCACTATGATATTGAAATTGCTTGTCGTTATCTACATATGGAAATGTGAAAATACAGGCTTCCTAATTTGTGTTACATTGGAGGATTGTATAAGGAGGATGTTGGAGTAATGATCAATAGGCTTTTCTCTTTTATGCTGAAGAAATATGCTTTAGAAACATATTTTTAGGTAAGCTATTATCTCCCATGTTTTGGACAAATGTATGAAAATTAAAAGGGAGCATTTGTGCATCTCTGAAGTTCTAGAGAGAAATGATATGCAGAAAGCTCTGATAGCCTGGTGAAGTTTCACCATTGCCTAGATACTCAGTCTTGATAGGAATTGAGATACAATCTGCAGCATAAAAAGCACACAGTGTGCCTTTGTCTCCAGTTATTTAACCTTCTGTAGAATCCTTTTCCTAAAATGACGTCTTTGAAACCCCAACCTGCACTCATGAACTCCATGTGAATGTGTTATCAAAATAAGCACTCCTCCATTTCTGGTATGTTTCAGGCAAGGGAGGTTGCACCTAGAGCTCACAGATAACCCCTAAGATGACAAAGCCATCATTTTGTAAAACAAACAAACAATTAAATATGTTGTTTTCTCTGGCTCTACCTATCCAGTCCTGTATGCTGGTAAACAAAAAAAAAAAGGCTAAAGCACTCATACACAACGGGTAGCATAAGAGGGTAGATGAGATCTAAAGCCCTTTGGCACAGCTGGATGAATCTCTATCCAAAGTTAGGACTATGCTTTAGCATTCCATGCTGGGCAGTGGTGCACTAGGGTCTTGAGGTGGCTTCAGCTTCCTGTTGTATCACAGAACCACAGATTGGCTGAGTTTGGCAGGGACCTCAGGATCCATCTGGTCCAATCCCTGCTCAAGCAGGGACACCCAGAGCAGGGTGCCCAGGGCCGTGTCCAGGCAGGGTTTGGAGATTTCCAAGGAGGAGATCCCACAGCCTGTCTGGGCAGCATGTCCAGTGCTCCGTCACTCTCACAGTAGAGAAATGCTGCCTGGTGTTCAGCGGAATCCTTGTGTTGTATTTATATATGTGGCTGTGCCTTTGTGGGACAGCTTAGGTGTCACTGCTGCACCAGGCAAGAGCCTGTATAGAAGATCAGATCCAGAGTGTGCAGAGGATTTTTTTTGGCTATGTGCAGGTGGCAAGGAATCCTGATGGTTTGGGGAATGCTTGTGGGGAGAGGCAGTGGCTGTGCAACCATATCTGCATCGGCAGGAAAAGGAGCTTCCTTGAGGTGTGCTGTGGATGTGAGGCACAAGGATCTTATGGGCATGAATCCTCCGGTGTGCCCAAAAAAGAGGCAGAAAGCCTGCTGTTAGGGGCTGGCAGTACTGCTGTGAGGCAGGGAGGAGCAGAGCTTGTGATAAGTGCTTAACATCTTTACAGGGAGTGTCTGATTTTAACAAATGTTCTTGCCCCTGGCACAGCCCCACTGCATGCAGCTGTGCACTCATGTGCTGGCCCATAGCAAGATGCACCCGATTTGTAAGCTGCTCTTGAGTTATCTAGTCTTAAGAATCCCAAATGTATTTCTGAAGAGGCCACAGACTTCCTGGAGACCTGGGGTAAGGAAATATCACAATGATGCCTCAGCCACAGAATTTTCATAACTGCAAAACACTTGGGTGTGGATCAAAGGTAGTGATGGAGAGGCATAGACATGTGCCAGTGTCAAAACAGAGGAAAAAAACTACTGACTGAAGTAGATCAACATTTTGTCAGTGCACCTCCAGTTGTATCTGTCACCAGGAGCTGGGCAGGTCCTGTTGTGCAACTCCCCCAGGTGCTTTGTGACCGGCTTTGAGGTGACACAAGAGGAAGTAGGTGCTGAGGGAAATTGCTCTCTCCTGCCCTCTCAGAGGAGAGCACCTACACGTGGGGGTTTGTATGCTTGGAATGGGTGTTTACAAGGAAGCTGCAGAAGAGTTAGCATCTCCTGCTAGTGGGTCTCAAAGAGAAAGAGCTAAGCCAATGTTAAATGCCTGGTGCAGATATGTTTGCTCACATCTGCTTTGTAAGCGATGTCCTGGATGCAAAGGATGAAGTCAGAGACCCCTCAGTTTTTCTCCCTCTGCTTTGTGAAAGTGAGGAGTTCATCACAGTGTATCAAATGACTGAGTCATAAATCAGCAGACCTCAGCAGCAATTAAAAAAATAAAATCAAATAAGGACTTCAAGACTGCTGCCATCTCTGAAACAAGGTCTTTCCAAAATGGTTGGGAGCTGTCTTTATTTATGCTGCAGAATTAAATATTCAATATTTCCTGCTATATTTAGTATTATTGATGTAAACAATGATGCATAGGAGCAGAGCTGGACAATTCCATTTTTAGGTATTAATAATTCAGAACCATATTTGAAAACAACAGAGGGATATGTACAATACATCACAGAAGCTTTTATTATACCCACCCACTGCCGATCCACCCACACAGAGATCTGGATGCTGTTTCTACTTGGAAACAATATTGCATCCTCATATTTTAGACTTGTTTAAGTCCTCAGATATACAAAACACATTTGCAAGAATTCAGTGTTCTATGTGCAGTCAGATGAGTCATTCCTTTTTTTTTTTCCTGCAATCAAATCGCCCTCTCATTATTTAAAGTTGGTATTGACAAACATTCATGCTTACGATAACAGAAACTATATTTAACAGATTTCACAAAACTATAGAAAACTGAATTCTGCAGTGTGGAAAACATTAGAATAAAGCTCTGTCACCAAGCTTTCCATTACAGTATTATGTTTAAAACCTAAATATTTTTGCTTAGCACGTCATTATTTATCTTGATATCATTTTAGGACATGTAAAAAGCCTTTTGCTTTGGGGCCCATGTGATACACTTTTTGGGCAATACTAGCAGTTACTTGTGTGCTGTGTCACTGTCCTGCAGGAGGGACGTGGCCCTGACACCATCGTGGCCACAGCAATTCTGGAGTAGGTGGACAGGGCCAGAGAAGAAGAAGAGAGACGGTGGATGCAACTGTTAGTTTTATATTTCTACTGCAGTCTAGGGTTGTAGATTTCCAAGACTCTTAGAATCTAAGTGAAAGGGATTTCAGGGTGTTTCTGCATGCATCACTGTGCTGAGCAATGGAGTTGTTGCCCATTGGCCTTGAGAATTGAGAAGAGGTGTATGTAAGACTGGCTGCACCTTCCAGAGATCAGACTACATGCTACTCCACAGACACCATGTAAAAGATTCAACAATGCAGAGTTAATAACATAAGTACCCAAATTCATCCTGGAGGAAGGAGATGAATTTCCAGCAAGTACATTCCAGGAAGAGGTCAAAATAAGCAAAGAGCTAAGATAGACCTTGGGTAGAACAGGTAAACAGCTTGGTCCTTTCAATGAAATTGCTACAGGTTCATCCCGGTGAAATGAAGATCAGAACTTGCCTGGGGGGAGCTTTCTTTTGTAGCTATCTAGTTATTTTTTTCTGCTGCCCAGACCATCTGTTCCATTGGTGGGTATGTCATCATTCGCACACCCACTGAATGCCAAATTAATCCAAGTCACACCGCTTACACCTCCCTTCTGATTTTGACCAAACTGTACTTCATTTCAGCATAAAATAGATATCAGAGCTAAGTTTGCCTTTTCACTTCTGAGAAGAAAGCATGAGCTTTGGCATTGACTGATCTCTAGAGGAGACAACCTAAAAACATGGGAACCGTTGTAGTGACTCCCACCACAACTTATCAGCAGATGCCTAAAGGGAAATGGGATGCAAGAAGGGAACAGGGACATCTCCCACAGTCCTGAGATGTGCATCTTAGGGAAACTGGGATTTTCTATCCAGAAATCCTCAAATGGGTCCAAGTTCCATGAACCTTCCAAGCCTACAGAGACTTTTTCTTGAGGGCAATGAGTTACAATGCTGAATTGCAGCTGACTGAAGAATTATCTCCTTTTGTGTTCTCTGAACATCTCACTATAGATTTCTTTTTATATTCTTGTATTAGAAGATGGTGAGTAGTTATTCACTGTTTGCATCCATCTAGTCACCTAAGACAGTTCAGATTTGATCATGTCTCTTTGCTGCATTCTGTTCTCAAAGAAAAGGGCTCCTGCTCTGGTTATTCAGTTCTCACGTGGAAACCATTCCAGACTTCTGAGCATATTTCTTCCTTTTTTTTTTTTCTTCTCTCTCAGATTTGAGCTGGGAGAACAGGAACAGAATAGCACACATTTTTCAGATCAAGTCACTTTATGATGATATGATACTTTCTGGTTTGGTTTTCGTTTTTTTTCCTAATATTTCATTTGTTTTGTTAAATGCTGCTGAACACTGTGCTGACATTTTCATAGATCTATCTATGATAACCTCAAGATTGCTTTCCACACAGGAAGCATCTATTTTGGAGGCTATCACTGCATATGCTTAGTTGGGCATTTTCTTTCCCGTGCATTACTTTACATTTATCAATACTGAATATAGCTGCCTTTTTGTTTTTTGTTTTTTTTTTTTTTTTGCAAGTCATTGTGTATTATGATATCCTCCTGCAGCTCTTAGCAGTACTTCAAAATACTTTGAATAACTTCTTATTGTCAGCAAACTGTTACTCCTTGTCTGATTTTCCAGGTCACTTACAGCAAGATCCATCAGTAAGTCTTCCTGAGGGACTTCCCTGGTGATCTTCCTCCACTGAGCAATGGGACTTCTGTGCTTTGTGTCCTGTCTTTTAATCATTTTTAAAAATCATTGATTACTCCATGACAGTATCTTATTTTTATTTCATCACAGCTTAACTTCTTTAGCTTCAGTTGAGCTTCAGCCCACTGAAAATGCAGCTTGATGGCTTTGAGATAGTTGTGGTCACTAACTCTTTTTTGCTGCAATTCAAAATATGCTATCTCTCCCAGTGAACATGAGAGAATGCCTGAGACAAACAGGTGTTGCATGAGCACACTCCAAGGATGGCTGTACTCAAATTGAAGATGCACAAAGACACCTACAGTAGAGTGTAATTATTTGCTAAGACTTATGTTTATTCTACATTTAATTTGAGAGTCAACAGGATATGCCAGAGCTACTTGACAGTAGAGAAGCGTAATTGGGGAGTGGATTCATTGATCTCAGTTGATGTTAAGTGTGAGAAAGACCATGGTCCCCAGAGAGGAGGTCACTGCAAAGTGGAGCTGAGAGACAGCTGTGTGCACTACTGGCTTCTTTGTGGACCTGTGAGGAAAGCAGTGACAGCCGCCCTGGGAAGGAAGGCCAATGAGACAACAACAGAGTGACACAAAGCACAAGGCAACTCTGCACTGAGTGCCAGAGAAGCAGAGATTTAATGTAGGGGTGGTCAAACTAATAGCAGAGGTGAGCATTGAAATGACTCCTTGGGTTCAACTTTGAGAGTCAGAGAAGTAACTCAGACTAAGAAAAGGGGCTCTGGTGACAGGGGCTTTAGTCAGAGGAAGCTTGGAAATCCATGTGAGAAGGGGGTAGGGAATCCCCATGACTCCCATGGCTGCAGCAGGGCTGGGAGGCAGCTCCCCACAACTCTGACCCACTGCAGGAGGTGGTGCTCACACTACAGCCTGGCCTCTGCCCACTCCTGTGCCCTGAAAATACCTTCCCCTCCAGCAGCAGAGCAGCCAGGGTGTGAATGACACTCAAGGACTTGGTGCACTGAGGTGGAGTGCAGCTGTGAACTCCAGTTATTTTCCCCAGGAGGAAAGCTTACTAAGGGTGGCTAGAGCTATGGCAATCCTGAGACAGAGGTGGAGGGGGATTGGTGTTTATTGCACATAAAGAATGTGCCTAGGACAACACACTGAACACCTGAAGTCCAGCAGAGAGGGCCATCCATCTTCCCTGTGGAGTATGTGTGGTGTGGCAGGCTCTTCAAGTATGCTCTGCATTTCTCCTTCAAGAGCACTCCAGGTCTTCCTACACCACTTGTTCTCTGCCCTCTGCGTGTGTCAGCATCTTTCATCCTCTAATCTTCAGCTTTCTGGCTCTGCTTTAGAGGGAAACTAATGTTCATTCCTCTGCCTCTTCTGTGTTTTTCAGCTCCAACTGGAGTAATGCTATCCGGGAAATAGTTCTGCTGCCTGCTAGCAGCCAGACCTTTTGGGCCTTAATCCTGTGCCGTGGGCATTTAAGACCTCTGTTCAGCCTCATATTTTCCAGCAATCTCTCCTTAGGAGCCGGCAAGATGCCTCTTCCTAATTTCAATTGGTACAGTTGCTAACTATGTCATCTTATGAATGATCTCAATTTGGATGGAGGTAACCTACACAGGAGAGCAGAAGCTACTGTGCCAGAAAGGCGCTTCACCCTCAGTGGAAAACTGTGCTTTTACAGCCTGCTTTTAAGTACTGCCAAAGGGTGCAGCACACAGGAGTTTGCTGAAGCAGGGTTAAGTCTTGGTCCAGTGAGTTATTCAGCATAGTCCAGTCAGTGATGAGAGATTGATTTTGCAGTGTCGGGTTATTGTGATTATGGTAATGCTGATTCTCTGCCTGTATCACATTTCTCAAGTGGGAGATCAAAGAGGTTTTGCAGCCATTCCTGGTATCAGTATGTTGTGCAGATAAAGCATTGGAGACTGTGCTTTGGGCACGGTGCTCCAGCCTAGGGAGCTTTACTGGAGGTACTGAAGTACACTTACAGGACTACATTTCAAGAGAAATTTGTGTAAGCCAGCAGGCAGAGAAGTTTCTTGGGGTAGACTTTTTGAGTAAAACTCAATGTGAAAGAGCTCCCCATTTCAAAATGGCCCTAAGCACTTTTTGTCTGCTTTGTCTGTTTCTGCTTGGGCATCAGTAATGTTCCTTGCTGTTTGAAAAAAATTCAGAAGCAGATTGACACAGTGGAAATTCAGTCAAGGCAGATGTATTCACCTGTGAGACAGGTGATGAATCCTGTGCTGCAGGGAGAAATGAGGTCAGGAGTCACAGAAGAGAACAGAGTACTGCTGCACCATGGGCATGCTGTTCTTGTCAACCTCTGCTTTAGCCTGGAGGTGGGCTTAGGATTTGCCAGTACTGCTTGTACTAGCCTGTACTGACTGCCACTGCTGTTGCTAGGGAAGAAGTAGGGGGGACCTTTATGCTAGATTTTGCTACAGGTACTTTTTCTTGGAAGTCTGTTCAAATTTTCTCATATTTTTCATTTCACTGAATTTGTATGTCTCTTAGAGTTAATAATCTCTATTGCCCTTTTGAAAGCTGAACTATATGTAAAAAGGGATCAAGGCTGCTTTGTCTTCAGTGTTGTAACATGAGCAGTAGGCAGCTGTTTCAGGGAGTTGACATATAACAACTGTGATAATGATGACATGGAGTGTTACATAGCAATTTAACATCATACAGTTCAAATTATTGTCTGTTCTCACCCAGCATCAAATCCTCCTGAGGTACACAATGGACAGCCTCATCCTTCCACGTTACCCACCATGTGCACTCAGGTCCTTTGCCCAAAGCAGGAATAATCCAGACTGGATCCTGTCAATCCTAGGACTCCATACAAAGCAATATTCCATCTCTGATGCTTTCCCACAGTGCAACAGGACCCACCAGCAAACAGAGCATACTTTTTTTCTCATTTTCTGGCAATTTATTATATGGTGGAGGCTTTTTAGCGTTGTGTCATCCCCTCTTCTGCCAATATTCTGAAATTTTTGCCTTCAGACCAGTTCATAATCATGTCTAAGATTCCTGGATGTCTGTGATTCTGCGTTCAAGCCTGATGTGTGGAGGGGACCCTCCCCTTGAATATGCAGCCCAGCACAGGCAGTTGGGGTGCCAATAGGAGCTGTGTTTCAGGACCAACCACTTCCAAAGCAGTTTGAATGCTGTTATATGCTGCCAACATCTCTTTTTCAGTTGGAGTACAGTGGGCCCCAGATCCTCTGTGTCCTTGACTCCCAAACTCTAGGGGTTGACCTCAAGTCTCCCCTGGGGCTTTCTGCCGGAGACTCCAAATAGGATAATGGCTGCAGTGTAGAACGTGCTTCTTACTTCTTGTCCTGTTCAAACTGGCCCAAGGGCTACTGCTTGAACTGCCTTCTGTTTCATTTGCTCATTTGTTTCCAAGTAGTGCATAAGGCTTGGTAGCTCACTAAAGCCACACAGTACCTGTCATAACAAAAACTTTCTGCACATCAGTGTTCAAATGACGACTAACTCTCCATCTACCCTCCTGCAAATAATGTATTTTGCAAGTGAGTGAAGTGCACAAAAGCAGCTGATTTCCAACAGGAAACTTGGTCAGCCACCCATTTCCCTCTTCTAGGAGGAGAAAAGGAGTGTCCAAGTCTTACTGCACCTGCAGATTTTGATTGCTTTTTGTTGGTGCAAAGTACTGGCAGCTAGGTCCAGGCTCTTCCCCCAGTCTGACCCTGCGTCCTATGTAAAGCATGCCTAGATGCAGGCTCTGTCAGTAGGATGGAATGTCCCTGCTGGCAGGATTGCTTGTCCTAATATCTGCTCCCATTATGTTTTTACAGACATGTTAGCCAAGTGGTGGACCTTTGGATCTATGGAATGTACAGGGAGTGCTCACGGATGTGTCAGTGCCTGATCCCCACAAACTATAAGTGGGGCTGCATCTGCTGGTGATGTATCCTGCCTATTCCTATTATGAGCTTGATCCTAATGCACTTTCTGAGGAGATGTTGCTGTGATTAGTGTGTCTGGTGATTTTGTTCTCAGAAGTGTTGTGGTTTAACCTCGCAGATAGCTAAGCACTGTGCAGTTGTTTGCTTGCTTCCTCCCCTGTTCCCAATGGGAGGGGGTGAGAATAGGAACCAAATGATGTAGAACTTCTAGGTTGAGATAAAAACTACTTACTAAGGTAGAAAAAAGGAAGAGAGAAAAAAAGGGTAATAGTTATGACAATTATATATAATATATGTATGTATATAAGAACGAGTGATGCACAAGCAATTGCTAACCTCCACTGTGACTGAAGCACAGTTACTTCCTGAGCAGTGGAAGAAAACCCCCAGATTTTGCCCTGTTTTTCAAACTTTCCTTCTTTATGATGTTATATGATATGGAATATTCCCTTGGTCAGTATAGGTCAGCTGTCCTGATTCTGTCCTCTCTCAGCTCCTTGTGCCTCCCTGGCTGGGCAACAGAAATTGAGGGGCTGAAATATCCTTGGTTCTTACAAAACTACTCAGCAACAATTAGAAACAGCAGTTTGTTATCAGCATTGATTTTCTCCTAAAACCAAAACATAGCATGAAAGCAGATGTTCTGAAGAAAAACAATTGTGTTCCAGCTGAACCTGACAGGTCTTCAGCGTTTTATTAAAAAAAAGGCCAATGCACCTAGCAGCTGGCCTCAGACAGAGTAAGTATGTATGTAATATGCTACACTTATGTTCATTAGATGTAGCACTGAAAATGGGATCTGGGGAAGTTTGCATGTAAAAACTCCCAGGAGTGTATGGCCACAAGGCCTCTTTATTGTCTAGTAACATTTACATGCTTCAAAATGAGTAACTGGGTTTTATCCTAAATGATACTGGAACACAAATCATACCAAAAGAAAGATGCTCCTTTGAAAGTCTCTACTGCTTTTGGATAGATACAGTGGAACAGCAGGACAAAGCTGAACTCTGTCCATGCAGGTGTTCTTTCTCTGACAGAAGCCCAGTATCAGCAAATTTGTCCACAGAAGGCAAACAGAATCACTTTCTGCCCCTGCTTCGTCTGTGTGTGGGCTAGTAAGACTCAAGGGGGAATTGTGCAATTCAGGCACAACGTGAAGCTTCCTGACAGATTGCAGACAGATGTAAGCTTGCTTTACCAGTGTTCTGCACTGACTGAAGCTCAGTTAATGTATTCTACTTCTCCGTCAGGCTTATTGCATCAAGCTTAGCGTTGTGCTGATAATGCAGTCACGTGCCTTCTGCTTTCAAACTGGCTCACTTCCTACCACCTTGAAGCAAACTTACATCTACCTTCAAAATACTGTGTGGTCATACAGTAGGGCAGAACTTAGTCTTCATGACATGGGGCTGGGGTGTGCTGAAAATGGGGGGGTGGGGGGGAAAGGATTAGAAGTTGTCTCAAGCACTTTGAGGTAGGGAGTGTTTGAAGATATGTAGTAGTGAATAGGCAGCCTGGAAGGGGTCACAGTGAGTGAGAGCAGATGGTGGCTTGACTGACAAGCAGAGATGCTGAACATCTTTGTACACTGAACTAACTAGGTCCCCAGAAGCTGAAAATTGAACCATGTGTATAGGCTTGTTACCATGGCTGTTCCCTGGGTGGAGGATTACAATCGTGTGTTACCATCCCTCTTTTATTCTGCTGTGTTCTCTACGTGTGATATAGAGCAGCAATTTGATTACTGCCATGCTAATACAGATGCTTTGAGAGGTCTCATTTGGACACAAGATGTTATTTTGGCATAAAAATGGCAGTATTGATTGCTCCATAAATTTTACTGATTATAAGTCAGAGCATAGCAGGGACCAGTGTGATGGCTAGAGGGTGTCAGAAGGAATACACCTACTTACTTCTGAGCAGAAGATTTAACTCTTTCAGTATTGCTACATGCATCCACCTACATGACCTCTTAAGTGATTTTTGCTTTAAATTTGAAATTTCAGCTAGAGATTCTTTATCTTATATATATATATAATATTTGAATAATATTTGAATAACATTTTTTAAAATATATTATACATATATATATTTATTTATTTGAAATAGAGGACAAGATTCTAATGTTCTTTCATGCCCTAAGTGCCCTTTTCCAGTAGAGGCCCACTTTGTTTTTATTCTAGGAAGAAAATATCTATGGTACAGTTACCACAAAGATGAAAATAGTGGGCAGAGCCAAACTTCCTCTTTTTCCTAAACAATACACACCGCATAAAATGCAAATGGATTTCTCCATATTAGTCATTCCTAATGTGCAAATAATTACTGTTTCCTATACAGTGGAGATGCCTTGCTAAGCATAAGCAGATTTCATTTAGTGTCAAAATGTGTTTGTCTGTCACATCCAGCTAATTTTCTGGAGAAAAGAATGCAGTAAATGCAGACATTCATAATCCCATAAATTGATGGAAACAAACCCAGCAATTCTCATTAGAATGAAGGTGGGTGTGGGGGCTCCTCAGCACCTGTGCTGGTATTGAGTTGTTCCCTGAAATCTGCACAGTTAATAAAAATGAACATAATTTAGTAATATTATTATTTATACTGCGTTTAAAAAAAAAGATTGCAAATGTAGTTATTTATGAAATCTCATATTTAACTTCGTATTTAGTTTGTCATCAGTTTGTCATTTAAAATGAGTATCTCCCACGCTTCATAAAGTGTGTACATGATAAAGCTTTCAACTGGACCTTCACTCATTGATTAAAACATCGCCCCAGGTTGGAATGGGGTTGGGGCACGTGCCTTTGCTATTCTGAGATTTATCACGTAGAGAAACTGAATGTTTTTATCTCCAGGCAACACCTGCGACCTAATATGTGACTTAAATTAAAGGACCTTTTCAGTGAATAAAAGGCCATAGTGTATAACACTCCAGTTTGCTATGAAGTTAACGCAGATGGGAGTACCCAGAGGAGAGTTCTTGGGTAAGTTCACCGTGACGCTCTGTCCTTCATTACATTAAATATTTTTCTAACTTCACTTCTTATGAAACACTTGAAAACAAATATCTAGCTAGAGATAACTCCTCCAAAAACCCAAAGGAGTTTCTGAAGGCTCTAATGATTTTGCGTACGATTTACAAATCTTGCAAAATCTTGCTTTTCATTTTTGCTTTACTTTCCTCAAACTTCTGTTGTGGTGTCTCAAATGTAGTAGTGTGCATGTATGATTTCCAGAATTCAAAACCCCACCCTAATCGGCAGTGTATGCTAATCAGCTGAACAAGTCACTTACCACCTGAATACTGGACTGATTTAATCACTTAAAAGAAGGTGTGAAGGGTCCACGGACTTGTTGGCAGGATGTATCTACAATCAGTAAATGGCAGCGAAAGCCAACAAAGCAGTGGTGTTGCTACAAAGCAGACTGCAACAGCAACAATTTGCCACACTGAAGGTATTCTCCTGCTTCTGTTTAGAAAGTTGCCATCTACAGCCACTTGTCTTTTGAGTGGCAAAAGCCGGACATTCTGGAGAGACACATTTGAACCTGTAATCATTTTATGTCAAGAGCAATCAGTGGGCTTATCCCTTATTACTTCATTTAGAAACCCCACTCCCCCTCCAGCGGATACTGCAGTGTTTAACTGCCACTGACCATTAGAAAGGTTTTCCTAAGGGCCATCTTAAATCCCTCCTGCTGCAGCCCTCTGCCCCCCATCCCCAGTCACAAAGAAATTAATTCATTTGGGTTATTCTGCAATAACTTTTTTAGATATTGAAACCTTCCTGCATACTACCTTTCTAAACTAACCAACAGCATAAATAATTAAATCCTTTACTCTTACTCTAAACAAAACTAAGCCAGATATCAGCGCATTGGTTGTGTTTTTAGTCACTTCTTCAAAGCAGGAGTACCTACAGGCTCATGAACACAACCTTGATTGCTGGAGAATAGCAGAGATTAAGTGTGGAGAATAAACCTTACATTGCCTTCCAACAACTATACACTACTTGGCTCCTTGATTTAGAAGAAATGGAGACCACTGTGGGATCAAATGGCTTTTGCACTTCACTTGGATATGTGCTATGAGGTCCAGACAGTACTCAAGCTTTCCTGAGTCCAAGTCAGGAGGGCAAATTCCTGTTTCTGTCACTGGATACTTGGAAAGAACCAGTACATTACAGGTATTTCTCCTCTTAGTCAAGGAACTGAAACTTGAGGAATGAAAAACTGACCAGAGAATGAAAGCAATGACTGCACTCAGAGAAGGAAAATCTGTTAAAAGCAAGACGTAGTCATTTTGCTTTACTGGATTTCTTTAAAGCAAACCTACTTATGAGACAAAAAAATACAGTCTACAGGGATGCACTTTGCCGCAGCAGTAGTTGCAAGGCTGAAAGGAACTCACTGCTTGCTTTCCCCCATTCCCATCACTCATGCTTTCCTGACAGTTTGCAGATCAGCTCACTGCCACAAGAAATGGGTCAGCACAGTAGCACAGCAGCACATGCCCTAGATCAGGGTGGACTTGGATGCTTATCTGAGCCTTCTCGACGTACTCTGGACACCAAGCAGGCAGCCAGCTTTTTACCCAACATACTGCTACTCATCTGTGCTTAGGGCACAGTGATGGTTTAGGTGGCTACTGCTGAAGAGAGTAATCTCTCTCTGTATTTAAACAGTTTGCAGATCTGGAATCCTGTCTGATTCACCCCCAGCTCATTGTGAGACATTTTAGAGCAATTAGACCTTTTCACCTTTTCAGAATGCAAGTTTTCATTGTCCTTGTGTTACATCTCATTATGATTACCATACACTTAGGCAGATGACCTCAGGCAAAAAGGGAGTCTTACAATAAATTGGGATATTTTCTGACAGCCAGACTGCTAACTTGCTGCTCCCAATTTCTCCCATATAGTCCTAAATCTGAGCAATGATCTAAATGGTTTTGTATTTTAAGGTTATGCCAAAGAAGTTTGTGCAGACTTCTATCTGCTGGACAATAATGTTTGCCTTTATTGCACAGATCCAGTAGACATGTAGTTCAGCAGCCATCAAATGTAATGTTCAATACATATGGCCAAAGGAGGTGTGTTTAGAAAGCATGGCTAATAATGTAGGGACAAATTCCATTTTGTTTCCCAGAGATATTAAGGCTGACAGACTGTTAGTTGCATGATCATTAGCTAAAGTGAGCTCCACAGCAATGCTTGAGGCAAAATAGCAATATTATGGTGGCAGATGCAGCAGGAACAGCACGAGTCAGCAACACCAGCTAGCAGCTCTTTTGATTACCAGCAGAATATTCTGATTCCAGCTAGAAACCTTAGGTATTTGTTGTTTTTTCTCTTCTTCTAAATCCTTCCTATCTACAGACCTCCACCTCTACTGACATCAATTTTTCAAAGCAGTACCTAGGGACTGTAAATTCTGTTTTCTTTCAACAAGCATATGGGTAAGAGAAGTTATTTTTTATGGCCAAGGACAGGCTGTTTGTTTTCTAACATCATGCAGTGTTTAGGTTCTCAATTACTATTCCATTTTAAAAATAATTTATACTTGTTTATTAGCAGTACTCCAAATTTAAGACATTTAAATCTATGTTCTGATGCCTGTCTTTGAGATAGGAACATAAAATTACACCAAACACATGCCTATAAATGCCCTGATAGCCTGAAAAAGGAAGGGGACAGTAAGGATTCTAATACACTCTTCATTCTCTGTACTGCTTACACTGACTATGAGAACAGTAATAGATTTTATAGGTTTGCTCAAAGTCAACCAAATGTGAAACAATCTATGCTGTTTGGACCCAGAGGGACATATCCATAAAGAACCATGAATCATATTTCATAATGGCATATCTGAGTGGCATGGCTCAGCCTTGCCAGTTCACAGAAATGCAAGTAATTAGAACATAATTCTATTTTTACTTCAGTTCCTAGCTGAAATCAGTCACTTTCCTCAGACACTGGCTGCTTTCCTTCTGCTCTCACAAAAGTGACTGGATGATACCTGTCCAGCAGCACCATTATGACAAGCTCAGGGTTGTGCTGCACAGGCAGGGACTCTAAGACACCTTTCCATAACATGATTGAAATAGGACTATGGAGCCCATAGAAATATTCCAAGAGTTGAGTACATGCATTTAAATCAGACTTTTCCCTTTGATAATTTAAATTCCAGAAAAGCTGTGGATGTCCCATCCCTAGGGATATTCAGGTTGGATATTAGGAAAAATTTCTTCTCTGAAAGAGTAGTCAGGCACTGAAATTGGCTGCCCAGGGAGGTGGTGGAGTCACTGTCCCTGAAGATGTACAACATTTAGATTGGATTTAGATGTTCTAAGAGACGTGGTTTAGCGGGGAAGTACTGGCAGTTGGACTGAATGATCTTGGAGATCTTTTCCAACATTGGTGGTTTTATGATTCTTTGATTTTAAGGCCAGACAGGACAGGCCGTGGGCAGTCTGATCTGGTGGGTAGCAGCCCTGCTTTTTGCAGGAGGTTGGAACTGGATGGGCTTTAAGGTGCCTTCCAACCCAAGCCATTCCATGTTTCTGTGTTGATTGAATAACTAGCCGAAGCATTAGGAGTTACTCCTAGTTAGCATTAGGAGTTAGCTTTGTTCTATTAAATAGAGCTCATGGATCTTGAGGAATTTTCTCTACTTT
Organism: Tympanuchus pallidicinctus; assembly: GCF_026119805.1. Taxonomy (NCBI): domain Eukaryota; kingdom Metazoa; phylum Chordata; class Aves; order Galliformes; family Phasianidae; genus Tympanuchus; species Tympanuchus pallidicinctus. The sequence continues at coordinate 61,815,819 of NW_026294618.1, read as the reverse complement.
TCTCTTTAAGGACATGTAAGAACTCCTTTATCTACTGTTATTAACCAGTGTTCCTGTATTCTGCTTTGAAAGAACTCAATCACATGAAAAGAAATAAACAAACACAAGTGCTAGACTTGTCTGATTTTAAAGTGGTGTTTGACAGAAATGACTAATTGACATTCCTTAATTATAGGACATTTACAAGTTGTGATTTCTCTCAAGTTGTATTATTAGAAAATTTGTGATTTTTTAAAAAGTTTTTGAACAACAGCAAGGTGTCATCTGTTCAAACTCAGTGCTTGGTAAATCATACATTTCCCAGCCTCCACCTCCCTCAGTCTCTTTGCAGCTTCACTTCTTGGGTCTGCATGGCAATAGATGAATTTAGAACTGCACCTGCAGGAAGTCTTTGGGAGGTAAGCACACATTTCTATACTGCCCAGAATAGGGACAGATCTCAGCAGACACCTACCTGCTCTCCTAAACTCAGGAGCGTGCAAGTGTTTCTAGCAAGATTGCTAATGCTAATGAAAAACCCATTTACTGTGAATGCTTGCATATGCAGCTTTGTAAGAAATGAAATGTAAACACTGTTGTCATTCAAGATTTAATTTGCCCAAATGTTTGTGAAAAGCCAACTCAAGATAATATGAATATGTTAGAGTGAATTCATACTGAAACTCTGGCACTTCATTGTGAAAGCATTCGCATTTGCAGTGCTGCCCCATCTCCACCTGGATTCTTTTAAGATACCCTGAGCTTTATCACCACTAGGGTTTATATATGTATATATTTCTGATTCTAAAATTGGTCTTTGTAATATCAGAAATGTGAAATTTGCTGACAGATTCCCCAGAGAGCAAAGCTGGGCTGAAGCTGCTATTTTAAGAACTCTTGTGAGAAAAATGATTGGTAGTGTATGCACTGAGCCCTGAGTCAGCAGGAATTGCTGTGGGATCCCTACTTCCTGCTCAAGATACACAAAACACTGAAGAGGACCTCTACTTAAATGAATAGACAGAAACTTGCAAGGCACTTTGGAAAGCTCATTTGTTATGTATAGAGAGGAGAAATTGCTCAGAAGAGTCCTGTTGTAGTCAGTGCCTCAGCTGATGAAAATGGGCAGGAATTCAATGAATTCCATGAGATTAAAATGATATTACACTTACGATTTGATTTGATTGGACATCTGAATGCAAATTTATTTTAATCTCAATTTCATCACAACTATGTGAATTTAGTTTAATCGTAATTTAATTGTAACTACTGTGAGTTGACCTTCTCTCTATATAACTATTATGCAATAATCATATGACAGTTTTCCATCTCTATGTGATCTACTTGAACAAATCAGGAGAACAATGGAATGGGCAGCTGAGCCCAAGGCAGTAATGTTTAGACAACATAAAACTGTGGCAGATGAGAGATCTCTGAAAAAAAGTATGTCCTTTTTGAAACAGCACATGGAAGATGAGTTTTTGAGGGTTGTCATCCAATTTAGCTTCCTATGATATTATGGGAATGAGGGTATTTAAAAAGAGTGGTTGATTGTAGCTACTGCTCTGCAGATATCTGAAATACACTGAGCTGAATTAGTTCCATGTTTCCTTTCAACTGAGGGTGGATTTAACTGGAGATAATCTCCCGGCATGACTGGAAGCTAAATGTGATTCAGAGAGATGTTCTCTACAATACCTTCAGTGTTTTTGTGCTTAATCTTCTTTTGTGAAGATCAAATCAAGCCAGTCCATTGGGAAGGTGTGCCATGATGAGCCTAGGGATGCAGAAAGGAGAAACAGCTTTCAGATTGTGTGGATGCTAGCCCTGACAGCTTCCCTGCTCTTTTCCTGGGCAGATGGAAAGAATGATGCAGCACAACTGATTTTATCTGCATATGATACTTAATGTTGTTATTAGGGAATTTTAGGGTGTGGAGTTAACCCTCAAACCCTCATTCCATGTTCCCTAGTGAGACTCCTTTAATTGCCTTGATCCACCAATGTTCTCCCCAGAGCTATAGCAAATGAGAAAGGGATAAGCCCAATCCACTCCCCAGCTGGCCTTTGAGAAGCTGTGACCAACAGGAATCCCAGCTGTCTTGCAGCATCTTCCTGCCACTCTTGTCCTGTAATATACTGGGCTACATGCTAGCTCTTCCCAAAATGCCAACTTACACAGCACTTGTATACTGCTTACTCCAAGGAGTGCTTTTTGGCCCTTGGGTTCACAGGAAACAAGGACAATTTAGGATGGAAGAGTTTAAAATGAAAATATCCAGTCCATATCCATGCAACTTATCCTTTTTTTTTTTAACAAAAAATGGTGTCTTTTATACCTTGCATTACTTCCCACGAGTGAAGTCTCCTGAGGTTAAAAAAACAAAACCAAGAAGCAATGTGTGGCTAACATCCTGCAGCTTTAGGATAAAATAAATGAACTTAGCATGAAAGGATGGTGAGAGAGAAGAGGCAGAGGCAGAGTGCTCTACCTCACTAAGTTTTTCTTGCAGTAAAACTGCCAAGCCCATACTCTCCTGCAAATTTATCACATGCCCATTATTTGCTTCAGAGTAACGAAAACAGTGCTTCCTTCCTTCCTTCCTTCCTTCCTTCCTTCCTTCCTTCCTTCCTTCCTTCCTTCCTTCCTTCCTTCCTTCCTTCCTTCCTTCCTTCCTTCCTTCCTTCCTTCCTTCCTTCCTTCCTTCCTTCCTTCCTTCCTTCCTTCCTTCCTTCCTTCCTTCCTTCCGTGTCAAAAACAAAGCTCTAATCTGCCTTTCCAAGCCTGCCTCCTATTCTGGCAGCCTGCCTGAGATTCCCTCAGCTTCCCAGGCACCAGAGGCCAGGCTGTCAGTGCAGCTGCAGGCAAAAGAAATCACACCAAGGACAGAGAAAGTGAGGAGCAGAACCCACCACCTCAGTAAAACAGCCCCAGTGGGGAAATACATGTTGTGTCCTCCCTTTGGCTCATCATTACCTCCAGGCTTATCCTTCTCTGGTCTTTGCTGGGCAGTCTGAGTCCACGCAACCACTTCCTGAAGGCTGTGGTTACCATCTGAGCTATCCCCTAAGTACATGGTTGGCTCAACTTGTTGCCTTGTCTGACAGAATGTGAAAATCAGACTTCCATTTCTTTGTGGGTTATTCCCTGTTTTGATCTCAGGAATCTATAGTTCTGAACATTGCTTTCAGTAATTGCAAGATTCATTTTTTGTGATGCTGAATATGAATTGCAGTGGAATGGGAGGAAAGCAAAAATAGAGAGGGAAGTGCATAATTATTGAACGGGAAGAGAAAAATCAAAACATCCATTTCTAATTTTCTAAGACTCTTGAAAATAACATTACAGTTTGGGAAAGGAAAAAACCAGTAGAAAGGGAAAGCTGCCAAAAAAAGTCCATAAAAACAAGTCAAAACTACACAAAAAGGCATGGCGTTCCTTTGCAGAGCTACATGTAATCAGCAGGGTACCTGACTAACTAGTGCACAACGTTTGTCTGAGCACAGTAACTCTCCCTCCAAGAGGAACACTGTGAGCTGAGCAGGCACATACACGTTTTGGAAATGCTTTTCAGATTCACAGTGCTGATTCTATTAGTCAATCCAGTGCACATTGGACTGTCAGAATTGTGTCGCAAAGGAAACAGTCACACAGAAAATATGGAAAGAGAGCTTCATTTCAGAAAATTAAACTTTTGCAGAGAAGGTAAGTCCCTGGGCAGGGCTGGCTCCTCTCCAAATCCACAAAAGGGGCACAAGTTCAATTTTGTTTCGGAACAAAATTGAATGCGTTGTTGATAGGGCCTGAAATACTGATGAACCACCAAGATTTTGGTCTCTCTTGCTCTGATTGATTTCTCATGCCCTCTAAATGTAAGAAAATACCTGCATATATGCAACAGCTCCAAAACAAGTAAGTGGAAAAAGGAATCCCAAAACCCCACTTATAAAGATCTGCTACATCCCTCTGGCACAGAGAGAAGGACCTAGCTGGCTGTAACATCTAAATTTGCTCCTAAATTTGATCTGGAGAGATGAAGAAATATTATGAAAATTTGAATATCTGTTTCTGCTAGCTGTTAGACATTGTGATGTGAATGACTGAAGGTTTCACCAAGAGACCATGCTGCCACAAATGGAGAAGTTGTGCTGAGCTTTCCAGCGGGAAAATAGCTGCTAATTTGTATCTACCTTACAAAGCTGTCCCTGAACTGGAATCTGAGTTACAGATTTTGGTTCTTTCTGAATGTTTGGGAGCATGAAGCAAAATGATTTAAAGAATTTTCCTGGTTCTTGAACTAGGTAGATGTTTTCATTACATGGTGATCATTGCTGGTGAAGCCAAATACATGGGATGTCTCCAGTGAGACAAAGCTGTAGCTATCTGATGAACAAATAGATGGTTTTGAGGCTTTCTTTGGTTGAGATGCATGTTGATATGTTTGGATGCATTTGGGCTTTGAAACTGTTTTAGGCTACCTTGGCAATGTTTTTTCTCCTGTGGAATCGCAGAAATGTGAGTAAGGGAAGGCTGCAGGGTGGCACTTGCTTTGTGTTTGTCCCATTCTTTAAGTAGTCACCAAGTGAGATGCTCCACTTGGGGCAATCTATCTAAGTGCCTCATTGCTCTTATGAATTTCATAGTGAATCTCATCTGTGAGTGCTGGAATTGATTTTGTGCTGGCTAACGATACATCACAGTCTGATCTATAGCTGCATTTTTGTGAGATCCAGCATTATGCTCTGAAAGCACGAGGGGTGCCCACATTTCTTTAGCTATGTACACAAGTTAGCCATCAGTTTCATTTGACTTAAGCAATGGCTGCTTCACAATGAACTATCCCACCTTCTCCTTCCCCCTGTCCAAACATTTCTACTTTGCTACATGCTGGTTATTCGTGCAGCCAGGTTGGTTGTACTGTGGTCACATCCTTCTCTCTGTTCCTATGGTGGATCAGGTCCCTGGTCTGGATAACTATGCAGCTGTAGGAGTGCTGCATATTCACAATAGTAGCAGTGAGAATATGCAGCCAAAGGCTGTGAGGTTTGGGGTGGTTGTACTGTTAGAACAGCGTGGACTTAGTTTGGCTTCAACCAATTATGAAAGTGGACCTTACGTACTGTCAGGTGTTCAGATGCATCCATCTAGACCCATTCTCCCTTAAGATGCATCACATTGAAATGAAAAATGTTTTTCTCATTTGCCTTCTGATCCTAAGGCTTCATGCTGCTCAAATATTTGCATTTAATTTTACCACTGACCTCATGGTTGGAATGGGGCTTTAAGAAAGGGGAGACACACAGTGTGGCACCAGACTACAGGTGAACTTCATTTTTCTAAATTGGATGGGTACATCACCTCAGTGTGACAAGTAGTGACAGTTAAGGGTGAACTGGGAATTAACAATTGCCATCTTGATATGATGTAAGCTAGCATACGTTTTAGGCAGGTTCCTATGGAAATCAGTATTTTTCATTTTTTATCATGTCAGTTTTGTCAGCCAGCGTATAACCTGTGTATGCTGTTTTTCAAATTAAAGAAAACCTTGGCATTATATCAGGGAAGAAACGTGGCATCCGCAATAGAAATGCCAAAATCCTGGAAGCTGCCCCAAAAGCATGAGTGCAGCATGCAAAGCAGATGGTAAGAAACTAAGCTCAGAAAATACAAAAGAGGCACATTTTGTGTAACCATTGCTATATTTTATTCAAGGTTGTTTTTTTTTTTTCTTTTTCTTTTTCTTTTTATGAATGCAACATACTGTGGTGCATTCCAAAGCACTGTAAAGCTTGGTAAAAGAGGTGCTGCTCTTAGCATTTGTGTCATAATACAAAGCCAGCTTCAGACAAAGAGAGAAGATAGTTGTGAAACATAAGGACAGTCTGGAAAGAATGTGAAAAATGCTGCCTGTTCAGCAACCAAGTAAAGCTCAAACCACTTTGCGGGATGCAGTTTCCAACCTTTATCCTGTGTGATGAACAGAGTCCAGTTATGTACGTGACCAAACACTTATTAAATAAGTGCCAGCGCAGATTTTCCAAGTGCATTATTAATCCAATAAAATAATTCCCTTGTCTCAATTAGATATGTGTGTTTTCTAATCAGAAAAGCTGAATTACATCAGATGGGGCCATCATGCCTCCTTGGGCACTGGTGACTGGTGGTTGAGAGATATCAGCACTGCTTTGCTCGGTAGGCAGCAGGCATTCCCACTGCAGGCAGAGGATTATAACCTGTCAAAAAAAAGTCTTAATCTCTCAGTTGTGAGTCAGTGTTGAAGCAGCCATCAGAGCAGGCACGGGCTTCAAGGGAAAGATTTGTCGCAGCTAATACCACCACTAATGGAGATAGCACTTCAGCTGACTTTACTGGTAGACCCCAGAATGAGATACAAAATTTAATGGCAGCACTTAAAGAAAAAATAGAAATAAGCAACTTAGCTGTACTACGAGAGGGTCCTATTTAATGTTTTCTATTAATTTTGAATAAAATACTAAACATGCTTTCATATAAAAAGAAACTAGTGTTCTGTCACATCTACAAACTTTGAGGATTCACACATCTCAAAACTGTAGCAGAAATGCCAAGTTGCAGACCTGAAGCAGTGATTGAACACCTGGTGGAAAGGCAGGGCCAATCCAGGGGACCTCAGGTGCATGCAGTGTACCTGAATGACCTGAAGAGGTGGAGCCAGGGTCCATCCAAGACCTCATTTAAGGGCTGGCAGTGGCAACAGAGTTATCTTGCTGGAGATTCTTGTCTACCTCAGGTTTTCTAGGGGTAGGCAGATTGATTGATTGATTGATTGATTGATTGATTGATTTACCGATTTACCTACCTATCTGTTGTTTCTGTATCTGCAGGTGCTGCATTTGGACATATCCTCACTTGCTGCAGCCTAGGGCTTTGTTATTCTATTATTACTGATGTACTTTTCATCACATTATAGCATTACGTGTAGGAAGATGGAGGTCAGCTGAATAGAACACTATTAAACAAATTGCTGGTTATTGCTGAGTTACTTAATGGTAAAGCAGCTACTGCCTAATAGTTAATATTCTATCTGTTATGGTATTAATATCATCCATTCTAATATTTTCATTGCAATATTGCATATCATCAGTTTAGAGTAAATTCAGTACCAATTTCTCCTTGTCCCTTCGGGATTCTCTGGCTTTAGTGGTATTATTTTTTTTACTGTTATTATTTTATTTATTTATTTTTTTTAAGAAGATGTTCCTGAAAACATAACTCAGATGAGTTATGAGATAACTCACTTTGCTGCCTTCTCCAGCAGGATGCAGGGATGTGCTTTTGCTTGCTGATGTGTCACATGGGAGGCAAAGTCATCCTGTGAGAAGCAGCATAAACAAATCCAAACCAAGTGCTGCAGTAATTTCACTATACTGCTTTGTGCTCTTGCTCAAACTCAGACAAGGCAGTGGTGTGGCACTACCATATTGCAAAATGGCTGAGGTAGGAAGGGATGTTTGGAGGTCACCAGGTCCAACCTCTGCTCAGCAGCAGGTTATGCCATAATGGCTCACCAAATCAGACTTGCATCTGACACTTTCTGCAAAAGTGTGAGTTTCTTTTTTTGATTGTTTTTCTGAGGATCCTACCATGCTTTGTCAAAAATGTGCTGTCTTAACGATGGGCTTGGGATGCAGCTCTGAAAGAAGAAGGCAGTCAAAGTGGCTTTTTTAACTTTACCTATAATTGCCTCATTTCCTTGTGCTATGGAAGTGTATTTTGTTTCTTTTTGGGAATAATTAAGTCAGATGAGTATAAATGTACTGTTGCTAGGAAAAATTCAAGTGCAGAGTGCATCTATAGAGTAAAAAAAAAAAAACAGGGATAGATAGTATGCCTGATTTTTAAGGGCTGTTTCACATAGCACCAAACATAGAGCCAATCTTTATTGTTGGCACTCTGTTTTGTGTTGGTTTTTTTTTTTTTTTTTTTTTCAACACCATATTATGGTGTTGAAAATACTTTTCAGAGGAGCTGCTTTAGATCCAGCCTCATCATCAAAAAGCATGTAATTTAGTAGCTGTATCCTGCCACATTCAATTTCTATGTAGCATTTCTTTGATTCATTAAGCTCCTTCTCCCATTCTCAAGAAGATCCATGGCTGATTACAGTCTTCTCCTTACAGTATAGTGGGGATTTTTCATTATCTGTTTCTTAAAGATGAGTTACTAATGTACTTACAGAAATTGATGTACATCTAGATCTGATTTCTTCCAATGCCAGGGGTTCTTTTTGAGTTTAGTGAGGTTTTTGAGGTTTGGTACAGAGAGGATTAGGATTGTATGGTAGAAATCATTAGAAGTGTCCTAAAACCCAAACAGAATGGCTAAACTAATGTTAGATTGGATAACATATTTGAAGTTAGTAGCTGCCCTTTTTTAACTGTGAAATCTTACACCTCAATACCACAACTTTTACATTGTGTAGGACTAATATATAAAAGAATTAATGATTATTTTTACTCCATAACTCACCTTCTTATGTAGTAGTGTGTGACAGATGTGCATTTGTGTTCTATGGGACAAATGGGGTTAGGCTATGTAATAAAACTTGCACATAGATTACTAATGGTACCATATCTAAAGCTAATATATTCATCAACCCTCTTGTGAACAGCAAACAGGTCAGTGCTCTAAGAGATTACTCACTAGCTTATGTCCATGCCTATGGTGCTTTTTTGTTTTTTTATGGTGGTTCAAAAGGAAAAGAAAATAACCCTGATATATACGATATTGTCTTTACCAAAGGAAACATATGGACCAAATTTGTAACATTTCTTTGAATTTCTCCTAAGGGAAGAGTTTTGTGAAGGGCTGATACTCAAAGTCTCAGTGGTACTTAGAGATGTGCAAGGCCGGAAGACCAGATGCACTTTGAACTTTTCTACAGCTTGAAAAAGAATAAGTTGTATTTGTTGGACCAGACCATGTTTCACTCTCCCACTACAGTGAGAAATCTAAATATAGGTCAGTATCTGTAAGTAAAAGCTCCTAACTCATCTTCTTACTACCCAACCCTTTGAAGCTTCATAAATGGAAACAACTTAGACAAGCATGTTACAGATTAACTGATAAATTTATTTGAACAAGACCGAATTTTGAAGCAGTTGTACCACTGCATAAACCTTACTGAGCTGAACCTCCTGAAAACTGACTTAAGCCTCTGTGAAGGAGGAAATGATAAATAATTGTGTCTTATACTGAAAATAGCTACAATCTCATTTTTGCTCTTAAAAAAAAAAAACTTTCTGGAATCAGATGGCTTACATAATCATTTCATCTTACCCTCTGCTCTTGTCTCAGACCATGCTGCACAGTGTTTGGGACAGGGAGTGACTCTTGCTACTGATTTGTAGAAGTATTTAGAATAATGGGACTTTCTTCTTGGTGACATTGCAATGAAGTACTATAACTATTTTGAATTTATGAGTATATGCATGGAATATTTCCTTTCACGTGTTATTTATTCATGGCTGCTAAGGGCCACAAAACTGCATGAATGCCCCAGGGCTGGATGGCTGTGGTATACAAAAAAGCTTATTCATTTAAATTGTACATATTTTGAGAGGGCTTTTGGATTCTTCTTGTTTAAAAATAGCTTGGTAAAGAAATGCCCACAGAAATTAGGACCAGAGGGCACTTTTAATCTCCACCTATACAAGCAACAGGGCCATGGCCTGTGCTTTGGCCCCAACGCTAGTGTAGGTGAATACTTTTCCCCCTGGATGCAAAGGCCTTGTCTATAGTGACTGCTGAGACAGATCTTTGGAGTTTCAATCCCCAGGACAGTGCCCAGAACAGGACTCAGTCCTGCTGAGATCACCTATGGCACCTTAAGGGGTATCTGGGTATGAGAGCTTCAGCCTGCCCCTGGCTCTGCAGAGCTAATGATGATAGGAGTATCTTGAATGGCTCCTGGTTTATTTCCTTGCTTTCAGGCTGGATAAATCCTCCCCATTGTGAAATAAATAAACAATACTTGCCTTTTTCTTTCTGAAAAACCTCTGAAGATGTTCTGCACTCTCTTTAGGCAGTGTTGTTGTTTTTCTATCACCACTGTTGGAAAACTGTTGACCATGTTAAATCAAAATCTTCTTTGCTTCAATTTAAACTCGTTATTCCCTGTGCTCACCCCATGAGATTGAGAGCATGTTTCCTTCATCTTTATTGACACTTGCATTTTTTTTTAACTAAATATTTTTAGTTTCATTAGTCTTTACCTGTAGGTTATTAAAGGACATCTCTTTTAGGTATCTTATCATTCCAGCTGTGTTTCCTCAATTTCTGCCAAATTGGTTCAATCTCTTCTGAAGTCCAGCACTTAACAGAAATCTTACTGACAGAATCTAGCAGAGTAAAGTTACTTCATATCTCATCTAACAGTCATTTTTCTTTATACACCCTTCTGTGATGCAGCTTTTTTCACCGCAGCATGGTTCTGACTCGTGCAGTCTGTGATCCAGATCCCCTTTGCCCTTGTTGGTAGAACTGCTGTCAAACTTGCCTTTCCGAACATATACTGATCACACCAGCCAAATGCAGAATGTTTGCATTTCTTCTATTGAGTTATATCCTACTGTATGCTACATGCAAAACGATTAATTAGCTTTGTTGCTAACCTACATTCTGCTGATCTCCTCTCTTTAATGCCTGTATCCTCTACATTCTTCACATACTGGATTTTGAGTGGCAACTTTAAAGACCCTCAAAGTTAGAAAGCTGTCTTTGATTAGAAAAGAATGTTTCTTGTATAAATAAACAAATAAAATATATAGAAATAAATAAAATCAAAAAATCTACTGTAGCTGAGCAGTAGAGCTTCAGCTCTTCATTTTGCTTTCTGCTGATGTCTCTTTTTAGCCAGAGAGACTGCACATAAGTATTGTTCCTGCTTTCCCAAATGAAGTAATCAAGGACTTTGGAAGTTCATCATATAATTCTTGTACAATGATCAAAAACATTGCCTGGTTTCAGCTGCATGTCCATCCTGTTTTTTGGACAGACTAGTGGCTTGCTCTGATGCATTCTTCTACAGAATGCTTTGGGGTGACAATGGGCAAAGCAGGACTGTTGGCACCTGCATTTTTAGGTGATTGTTTTCTGGTCAACTTGCAGATCCAAGAACTGGTGCCATTATCCGTTATTAATCCCTGAAACCGTAAAGCACATTACATCACTCTCCTACAGGCTGGCCAAGCTATGTGGAATGACCTATTGTCATTCTTCAATTTTTCTCCAGCATGAGCAGAATGGATGGGAGGACAGATGACGTGTCAATCTGGGAGACTTCTGATCCAGAATATCATTAACCTAGGCATTGTGTTTCACTCTCTAACCCATACTTTCTTTCATTATTTTTGTTTGTTTCTTTTCATGGACTGATAGAAACACTTGATCTGTGTCACTCGTTTTCTCTCTTTGTGTTTTACCAAAGGGTTAATACTTCCATGCAGGCAGAGTGGGACTTGAGGGCAAAACAATAATCGATATTACTAGATGCTGTGGGATGTTAGTTGTTCAGTACTACTTTGTGGTTTGTTTTACTGTTGTTTTCTTTTTGTTGTTTGTTTGTTTGTTTTTCAAATCCTTTCCTTTATTGATTCCCTATCACCCTGTTAATCCTTTCCACGAAAGAGGAAAGCTGTCCAAATCTTTCTAAATGAAAGTGACAGCTTGGGTGGTAGCGTTCAGAGGATCAATCATAGATTATTTGTACCAGGAATTGCAGATGTTATTGAGGGCAAGTGAAAGTAAACAGGTTGCCTACTTCTCATTTAGTTGCCACCCATCCTCAGCATGAAATACTTCTTTTTAATGACCATGACAGTACAGCCTGCATACCCAAACGTGACCTAACAGCACACACACACATGCTCAGAGTTGTTGTGCTTGGTATTCAGGAGTGCTCCCAATTTCTGCCTGCTTCTTGAGAACCAAAGGCAGGCAGACAGACCTTGGCTAACTGGAGAGCTCTTGCCCTAGAGGGTATCCTCTCTCCTCACAGTCACTGCAAAAGCAGCTTGGGCAGCAGGAGCCAGATGGGGTGTGGGCCCATGCAACCTGCTGAGATGGGCACTGCTGGTGTTGGAAAGAAAGGAGGCTCTGCTCACACACCCTGCTCAACTCTCACCTCTCAAATGGAAAGAGGTTGTTACTGTTCCCACCTACTTTCTAGGAAATAATGTGCGTATAGGTACAGAGAGGTGTCTCCTTCTCCATCCTCATACAGCATTTACCTTCGTACCTGTGTGTAGTAACTCTTGAGTACCCAAGAGTCTCCCCTTGAAATGCAATGGTCTTCTTGAATTTTGTTATCAGATTGTGGGCTATAAACATATCATAACCAAAGGGAACTAGAACAAACACTCCAGTGTAAAAATATGTTTATGTCATTAGTTTGTCAACAGTATTAGAATTACTGCTTTGGCCCACAGGTATTACAACTTGGGGCTGAGCAATGAGCCAATGAGCTTGACTTTAAAAGAAAGGTTGAAGAAGAAAACGCAGCCCTTCATGATGGCATTTGTAAGAAACAGAATGAGGAGTTTTTAGTAAAGGTAAAATAAACTAAGAATGCAGGTGGTTTTATTTATTTATTTTTTTTTAGTGAGGAGTAAAAATATGGCTGCAAGAATGAAAAGGTCCACAGTGCTGGGAGGGATAGTTTAACACAGTTAAACACAGTTTCTTTGGAGTATTCAACATCACAGCCTCATGAACAGTGGCTGAAAATGAAAACAGCATCATAGTGTGTCGGGGGAGACAAGGAAGTTGCCAATCAGAGGGAGGGACATTAATTAGGACACGGAAAGTAAAAAAACCACTTAGAGACACAGAGCCCATTAACAGCACATAGCCCCAAGCTAAATTCAAGTGGGAGACACAGAAATGGCAGTTATAAGCTGACTGACACACATGGGCTACCGCTGTGCTAACATCAAAGCCCAGTTCTGCAATTGTTTGTGAGCAATGCAGCATTCACAAACCACTTCTGCTTATTGATGGGGAGGATCTGGGAAAGGCAATGTGTGTGTGTGACCCTGTACCAGATTGGAGAGGTGAAAACTCCTTTGAAATGGACAGGGTGTCACCGCTCATCATTGATGAAACATTTTTCTTGCTTGGGAATAACATTAAATAATTTTGTCCTGTGCCTTCGTACTTCTCAGAGGCAGCCAGTGTGGACAGGGCTGACTATCTGTCTGATGGAAATTTACAATAATTATGAAAAAGAGAAGCCATGGGACAGTGCCTGCGTGCCTGGAGCAAAGTGTCAGAGCTCACCGACAAGAATGGAATGCGGAGTTCTTACATGGCAGGGTAGTCCATAGACAATGACAGTCTGGCATTACAAAAATAACGGAGTCAAACATTACATACTCAGGAGATTCCCCAGCAACTCCTAACTCAAATATTTTTTTAGCAAGCCAAAGAGTACAAGCATGAAAAAATTCCAGTATTCTAAGAATGTAGAAAAGCTAATGTGCGTATCAAGAAGGAAATAAGATCACCAACTGATGTGTGTTTTGCATCTGAAAGAGTTTTGTGTTGCTAAAAATCTCCAACAAATGGTCAGCCTAAGAGTCTCATGCTCAATTCTAATTTCTTCCTAACCACATCGTGTAAAGCAGAAACCATCAAAGCTGCATACACATGAATCCTGTAAGAGGCAAATGATTCAGAAAGATAACAGCTATTAAACAGAATGAAATTTCATTATAAGGATAACTTGTGGAGATGGCACAAGAAAGACGTAATCTTGGTTTTGTCCAGAGTAGTATTTGACAGCATAGAAAAAAATTGGATTTAGACTGACTGTCACTGAAGATAATAAAAAGTCACTGTTTCCTAAAAAGTTTGCCTAGGGAAGAAAATATTAACCACAGAAACAGGTCAACAGATACATTTGCTGTCCAGCACTGACAGAAGTGTCAATTGTTTGGGAAGGTAATACACCTGCTCTCCATCTGAGTTATTGTAGTGAACAGCCAGCTAACAGAGCCCTGCATGAGCCTCCTGAAGAATTAGTCTCTGACTAATCCTGAATATTTTCTTTGACTACACACAAGGAAGGACCATGTATCGAGTGCATAGGAAGCAGATCCAACTCCGTCTTGCTTATGTTCACAGAGATTCCCACATCCACTCTCCAGGAGGAAAACATGGAAGTGCAGGTGATGCAAGTGTTCCTCTGCCCCGGTGTTTCCTAATTCATGCGGTCTGCTTGCTACTGACCACACGCCTCTGACTCTTCATTTCACCCAACATAATGCTTGTGTGAGAGACCTGCACATGATCACATGGAGAAAGCACAATATTTCAGTGGCACCATGTTTTAGCTTCCCTTCAGTTTTACTGATCAACTACTGGCTTCAAATGGAGTGCAGTACCAGGATGCTGATCTAGCTGCCGGAAGGTAAATCCTGATCTCTTATGCCCTGAATTCATTTCTCAAAGTAGGTCTGACAGAGAGGCTACAGGGTTGGGAAGGATTCCTTCTTCTGCCAAATTAACACATATCTTTCTTATGGCATTTGGTATTATGGTATTCGTATTTGGTAGGAGACTTCCATAACTTCTCACTCCAAGAAGTGTTCTCATAATGCCTCCAGACACTCAGGAGTAAAACAGAGATTGTGCCCACTCAGGGTTGCATTGCTCATTCCCAGGATGTTAGCAGATCTAAACGTTTTTGCTCAACTTTGACTTTTAAACAACCAGATCTTTCTTTTAAATGAAGCAAGATTGTTTCAGGAAACATTCTTGGCAGTGCTTTTTGCCCTGGCTTCCTGAGGAATGCACTTTCTTTACAAACTGAATGAAAAACCAGTGGTACATAAAGCTGCCTTGTGACAATGCTGGCAGTTCTACCCATTTCTCATCCACACACATTTACAAAGCACTATGCATTATGCTAGAACTGTAATTTCTAAATGATAAACCCTAAGGACTTGCTTTCCCATCCCCAGCAACTCATTTTCTACTTTAAGTGCACTGTAGAAGCGCTGTTTGAAGAATGGGTGCCGGCTTTCACGCATCTGCAGTGATTATAATATCTTATTAATTATAGCATTGAAAGAGTGCTTCCACTAAGGCTTTCTGGAATCTCGCACTGAGTCAATAAGAGCATGCCACCCATCTGTATGCCTGGTATTAGCAACACTACTGATTGTGTGCTCCATACTGGTTATACCAGGTAACATAAATCTCAGTATTTCCTATCTGGGTCTAATGCCTCAAGCTACAGGTCCAGTGTGGAACACCTGCAGTGCTTTTGGCTCCAGAAAAGATTCTACTATGGCAACACGTTGGCTCCTCTTGCTTTATACCTCACAGAAAAGCAAGTATGATCCTTGTTGTCTTTAAAGTGTCTCATTTTACCTTCTTTTATGTGAATCAATTTTTTCTCAGACCTTTGAACTGCAGTAGATTCCAGTAACTGGAAAAAAATCAGTCTATAAGGAGGGAAGTGTTTCTGCTCTAAATGGAAAAGTGTCAAGTTTTGTGGTGGAGAACCTCAGGATCAGGCTTCCAAGATGACACGCAGAGCCAAAGCCCCAAATTACAGGCTACTCCAAACAAAAAGGCACCCACTGCCCCCTTTCAAAAGCTCTTCTGCATCTTTTTGGTTTCTCTAAGAACAAACTGTAGAAAATGGTGCTTTCTTACTGTATTTACCCAAGTCCAGATTTATAAGCTGGGCAGTCCTGTGCAGCTGCAGCTGCTGTCTGGGATTGCTTGTGTCGTGGCTGAGCCAGTGGCCAGAACTACTGGCACCGGGTCAGAGCTGTGGGATGGGGCTCACTCAGCTCTGCCTGCTGCCCAAGCTCCCAGCAGGGCCTCCTCTAATGCCCAGCTGTGATTGCCCATCTCTGAAAATCATGTGGTCTCTAAATACACACAAGGAGCTTAACTTTGCGTGCTTTGTTTTGAAGAACAGGCTTAATTTTAGATGATAATTCTAAAAAGCTATCACAGCATTTAAGACCAATAATGAGATTTTATCTCCCACCCATATTAGATTATGATCTCTTTAGCAGCACAAGCTGGGTTCCACGTAAGTACCATGATGAGGCTGGGATGCCTCGTGCTGGCTGGCTCAGTGGTGGTGTCAAATAAAGAGAGCAGCAGAGGCTGAAAGGTTGCCGCTACCACACAGCCTGCCATGCAGCAAATGCATTTGCCTAGGGCAGGCTGAGGGCCCCAGGGCTGGATGCAGTACTCAAGGTTGCATCTGGAGTACTGCACTCAGGCCCAGGTCCTCCAGAACAAGAAAGTCATGATGCAGGTTCAGAGGAGGGCCACTAAGGTGATCAGAGGGCTGGAGATCCTCTACCTATGAAAAAAGGCTGAGGGAGCTGACCTTACTTGCCTTGGAGAAGAAAAGGCTCTGGGAAGACCTCACTGTGGCCTTCTTGTTCTTGAGGGAAGCTTGCAAACAGAAGAACTGACATTTTACATGGTCTGATAGTAATGGGACAGGGGGAATGGCTTTAAACTAAAAGAGGGGAGATTTAAGTAAGCTGCTAGGTGGAAATTCTTTACTCAGAGGATGGTGACGCTCTAGCACAGGTTGCCCAGAGAAGCTGTGTGTGTGCCCCATCCCTAGAGATGTTCAGGGTTAGATTGGATGGGGCCCTGGGCAGCCTGATCTGGTAGGTGGCAGCCCTGCCTATGACAGGGGGGATGGAAGTGCATGAGCTTTAAGGTTCCTTCCAGCCCAGGGCATTCTGTGATTCTGTGATTCTATGATTCTGTGACATGTCTAGGTGTTACAGCTGACTTTCTGCCCTGTGCTGCCTTCACACTCTCACCAGAACGTGCTCTGAGAGTGCTGGACACGCTCCCCACAGCCATATAGGGTTATGAGACACTGGACGATTTCAATCTCATGTCTGAACACGTGGGAAGCTAACTCCTGTCCCTTGTTGCAGCTGTTTGCTGTCGGGTCCAGCCTGGGGCCCCTAAGCAGAGCCTGCCTTAGGTCAGCTGCTTACTTGCAAACTTGCAAAATATGCTCGCAGGTGTCTTTCAGCGTGTGCTGGGCCATCGTGGCTCCACTCGGTGCCTCCTGAGAGGTGCCTTGCCACACTAAATAAAACACTGCTGCTAAATGGTGCTGTCACACTGATGCTAAATGGTGGCTTTTAGAACGACAGCCATCTTCCGATGGCTAATCCTTATAGGAACTGCTGAGAGCTCGCAATATTTGCTTTCTATTTGGACTCACTGTCCTGGAATCACTGACCCCACCCTCCCCAACCCCCAATTCCCCCCAGCCCCCTAGCCTCGAAGAGCAGAAAACAATCGCGTGCAGATAGGCGACACCGACAACCGCAGTGCATATGGCAGGGCAGCGAGAGCATTTTCTCTGAACAAAACGCCCGAAAGCCCACAGCTCCCGCTCCGGGGCCAGCAGCGGGCAGCCCGGCAGCCGGGAGGGGCGGGCCGGGCTGTGCCGTGCCGTTCCGTTCCCACCCCGCCCGTGCCGCCCCTTCGCGGAGCTCCTGCCCCGCCCCGCGTCGGCACATCCCTCCCCGCGGCGGGGCCGGCCGAGCCTCCGTGCCATGCCAGCCTTTAAACGGCAGGTGCGGGGGAGCCAGCCAGACGCACCGGCGGATCTGCGGTAGCGGCGGGCGCCTATCGGCTCGGAGCGGAGCATGTCGGTGGCGACCGGGGGCAGCGAGGCGGCGGCAGCGGGCGGTGGAGGCGGCGGGGGCCGCGTCTTCTTCCAGAGCCCCCGCGGCGGCGGAGGCTCGGGGCGGGAGGACGCGGTGTCGGCGGCGGCGGTGCAGGTCCAGCAGCGACGCCACCAGCAGGGCAAAGTGACGGTGAAATACGATCGGAAGGAGCTGCGGAAGAGGCTGGTGCTGGAGGAGTGGATCGTGGAGCAGCTGGGGCAGCTCTACGGCTGCCAGGTGCGGGGACGCGGCGCGGGCTGCCTCTCGCGGCTGCCGCAGAGCCCCCGCCCGCCGCGGGCACCGGGACCTGCCACCGCCGGCTCCGGGCGGCGTCCTCGGCACGGAGTCGCGTCCCGCAGAGGGGCGACCCGGGGGCAGCTGCGGCAGTGGGGGGAGGAGGGGAGGAAAGGGTCGTGAGGGGGCGACCGGCGGCGCTCCGTGTCCTACCCTGTCCCCGCCCGCAGATGCGGTGGGCGCTGCCGGTGGGCTTCGGTGAGCAGACGGAAGGAAGGAAGGAAGGAAGGTCGTGAGAGGGAGAACTGCGAGCGCCGATATGGCCGTACTTAGTGTATTTAAGTCGTGAACATCAACGCCGTCTTTGAATTTTCTTCTGTAGAGAGTGTATGCACGGGAGGGCTTTCAAGATTATTCAGAGGCATAATAACAGTTGTAAGTAAAGGAGCTTTGTCAAAGCTTCATTGGAAATGTAGCTCTACTCCCCAGGGCATCCTATTTCTCCCCCGCCCTCTCTCCTCAATACTTAATATTATAAAGGCTTGGAACGTTCAGTCTGAGCTGAGGCTCACTCGTGCCTTTCTCATCTGTAGGGTCTAATTCACCTTCATTAATGTCTTCCGAAGGGAGATTTGTTGGAGCTTAACGTGTGCTTTGTAGCTCACATCCCCAGACCCAGCATCTCACCTCTGTGCTTGAGGTGAGGCAGAGGAGAGCCTGGCTGCCTTGAGGTGAGGAGGTAAGGGCCCAAGTGACTGGGCCTTGGTAACCAGCACATATGTCATACAAAGAAGCTCCCTTCCATCTTGAAACTAGTTTATCAGCAAATTTGTCAGAAGCATTTGCCTTCATCAAAAATGTGCATGTGACAAGTGAAGCCTTCTTAACTATTTGCATCCGTGAACCAAGGGAAGATATAAATGGAAACTGGTTTAAAAACAAGCAGCTGTCATCTTGGTGTGAATTGCCTTTGCAGCCATGCAACCTGTAGGCTGTGAAGAATTCTTTGAGGTCAGAAGTACTTACATCTGTTTGCAACCGGTGAATTAGTGGCAGTGTGTGGGGATGTGGTCAACAGCTGGCTTGCTGCATCTCCTGCCTCTAGTTTGACTCATGTTGCTCAAAACACAAAGCCTGTTTGGGCAATGTGCTTTTAACATGTGCAGGCAGTTCTTCACAAAGAAGGGTGTCATGTTGGACTAAGCCAAAGTCCAGGGGAGCTATTGCTGCTCTTTACAGCATTAAAATAACTGGTTTGTTGTGTACAAAAGCCTGGAGAATATACAATTGAGTCTTTTCCTCGCTGTTGGTATTATTTCCAACTGAAATAGGAGGGCTCTCCAGTAAGGTGGAAATAATATATGATTGCTTAAAAGGAGTTTTATTTATTTATTTATTTTTTAAGAGTTCCTTTTCTAGTATGTCTCTTATATGGGGGGAAAAATGGTTTGACACAACAGGTGACAATGTTTATAGCTTTGAAGACTGAGGGCAAAATGTGTAGGTGTTCTGCTCTTTGCTGTCACACTGGAGCTCTGACTGGTGTCAGCACTGATGGCGGTATGAAAAGGTCAAGCAGTTAATATGCTGTCAAAATCAAGCTGAAGGTGCATGATGAATATAGTGAATAAAGGTGATAGCAATGGAAGATTAATGGAAGATGCGTTGCTGGAATCTGCCGGATTTACTAAGCTTATGGATCTAGCTCTCATGCTGAAACTTCATCGCCTATGTGGAGTTGATAACTTCGTCTGCAAACTGGGAAGCATTGTGGGAATTGCACCTTCTGTGAAGTATCTACCACAACTTCCTTGCTGTGATGGCACTTCAGTTCTGAAATAACCTCAAATCTTCAAGCATGTCAGAAGTAGCCATAAAATTACTAATCCTGAAAGAGCCAAGGGGTGTTGGTATTTTGCCTTTATTCTGATCTGAAGCTGTGCTTCTAAGGAGCAATGAGCTCCATTGCTAGGAAGAACAGGAATAAGAAAGCAGAGGGTACCACACTACAACTCTGCCAGAGTCCTGGGTGTCTATGGAACCGAGTAAATGTAGTGCCTATCCACTGTTTGGTCTTTAAATAATATTTTCTGCTGAATTATGCCAAGATTTATTGGTAAATGGACACTTACAGAAAGATTCCCTTTATTCAGAGCTGGACAAGTATTCATAATCTCTCAAGTTACTCTCTCTCTCTCTTGCAAGTTGCATCAGTTTGTGAGCATGTCTTGGCTTGGTGACAAAGTTTAGCAGATGAGGTTGGGGATTAAGGAAATAGGTTTGTTTGTGCACTCTTTCAAGTGAATCTTGGTTTTAACAGGTCTGATTTCTAAAATTAGATGCCAAATTGGGTAATGATGCTCGTGGAATGCTGTTTAGAAGGAAGTGTTCAAGGTGACTTTTGATGGTGGCCACAGATGCATGATCCAAATACCAGCCATAGATAAGGCTGCTTCTACACAAAGCAGTTTCTATGGATAGAGACCGTTCTGAATGGTGAAAGATTACCATGGCAGTAAACTTCAGTGGGACCAGAGTCTCCTCAGCAGGACTCAATTGGCATCAGACCCTGCCAGCCTAGCATACTAAGGACAAATGCTTCAGGTGGACATTGGGCTGGCTGTTTGCTCTTAGAGCTGCTGTCATTTAAAAAAAAAAAAAAAAAAAAAAAAAATTCTGTAGCCCATTCATTTTGGTTTATGTGATGAGGATGCAATCTCAAATTAGTGCATTGAAAATGCAGTTCTTTAACCACAGGGCTTGAACTGACTTCAGTGTCACTCTTTACTAGGCATCTTGTTTCTAAAAATAGTTTCTCCAGATGCTTCATGTTTTGGGCTAAACTCATTATTGGTTAAGAATTGCTAAATAATGCTGCACAGAACAACTTTCATCATCGCTATTTGTTCTGCAATGATTTGTAACTTGTATGGCAGCACGTAACAGATGAGAGCCTAGATTTCCAGATGGATCTACCTTGTGTGTACCTACCAAACTTGTACGACTTTAAATATTATAAAAGCAAATAGACTTGTCCCCAGAAACCATTTAGATTTTCAAGTACATCACTATGCCCAGTGGTACTGTCTACTCATGAGTACAGCATTTGCTATAGATGGCAGAATGCTGATGGAATAAGAGCACAGAGGACATATAGTTTTTATGCAACATTAATAAACAATGAAGAAAGATTTTTTGCTGACCTATGGGTTTGTTGCTAAGTATTTTTTTAATGCAGAGATGTGGATGTACAAATCAAAGAAGCCCTTAAGTTTTGTGTGCTAGAAGTTCCTTCTAACATAAGCTGTTGCTGAGTGTATTGGATAATCAATTGTTTTACTAGAGTAGTCTATAATCATGTATGGCTACCAGTGCTTAGTGTAGGCTATGATCTCAGTGTGGAAGTAACAGGGAATTATGTTCCAACTTGCACCCTTTCCATTCCAGAGCAGTTTACACATATGGAATTCTCTGCTTAAAAATTCTAGAAGAAACGACAACTGGGAAGGCTGCCCGCTAAAGCCCCTCAAAGACTTTATTTCAGAGCACAGAGCTGTGCCAGATTGGAGATTGATGTTGCATAAGAATTTTTTCTATTCCCTCATATGTTGATGCTACAAGGACAGGAATGGCTTAAAGCCCTCAACTGGGTGAGCGGTTTCGTGTTGGTAGGGCCAATCATTGTGGCCCTTAGTTTAAAAATAAAAATAAAAGGTATTGGTGGGAATGGGAGGGAAGGGAACTGTTTAAGCTGTTCCTGCATGGACTGATGTCCCTTCCCTTGGGCTTTCTCTGAGAGAGCACTCTATTTTGACATCTTTGTGGAGCTGCTGGGATACGCTCACAGAGCAGCTTGTCTCTGGTGTAGTGTCAGAGTCTGCCAGTCTGTACACGTTTGACTTAAAGCTGTTTGGTGCTAGATGGGAGAAAACAAGAGGAAGGCCCTTATTTAGGCTGCAGAGGTAGATCATAAAAGTGAGAACTCCCTGACGCTCCCTTTCCCTTCCTACCGCACACACTTTTGGCTGCAGTGGTAAAGCTGATGGTGAAGTGTCAGTGTAAAGAGTTGCAGGAAAGGTGTGTGCTCTGCCTTGTCAGGCTTTCTGGAAAGGATGGGTTTTTGCAAGATGGACTCTAGATACTTAACCGTGCCTTTGAACAAATTAGCTGCCTTGACATTTCCCAAAATATTTTTTTTAATACTGAATCAATTTGCAGACTGAGTATTGATGGTCTTCCAAGAGCAGTGCTGCTTATGCAGAACAATGAGATGCTGTCTGGGGTATCAGTTCCTGTGTAGCTACATCCACACAGACCTTTTGTGACCTGATGAGCTCTGCTGCAGCTGTTTCTCTCCCAGATGTTTGGGACTGTATACAGATGGGCTATCAACCTTCTGCATGGCATGAACTGCCTACTTCAGCCCATTCCTAGCAATCAGACTCTGTGCAGTCCTGTGCAGCTGAGGCAGTTGCTAGAGTTGCTGGTGGTGTAGTTTGCTCTGTTTTGGGAAGAATGCTGTGTATAAGGGACAAATACTTTCTTTTTTTCCTTTGTAAGGGCACACCAGTATTTCCAAAACAGTGTGCTCAGCATGCAACTGTGGTTGCTTCTTAGTTCTGTGGATGTGATGGTGTGACTGGGGACTACTTATTCCTCAGGCTACTGTGAGGTAATGTTTGGGATTTATGACTTGTTTCTTACAGAGGTGTTTGTAAGGAAATCCACCGAATGAAACACCCTAACCACAAACTTGCTGAATGGCTCTTTGAATAGACTTCCTCTGACTTGGACAAAGGCTTTACAAATGGTAACTGTATGTGAACTCATTTCCAAAGAGATCGCAAGTGGAAATAAACTGAAAATTAGAAAAGAGGAGGAGGGAGACTTGTCCATTGAAAATAAGCCTGCCAATAACAAGTGTAATGAAGGATTCCTTCCTTTAGGAAAATGAGTATGACAATTTAGATGCATTGGAGGAAAGTGTTTAGATGTTCATCACATTGCTTAAATTCAGAGTTATTTCTTTTGGATTATTATTACTGGTGTCAGGTCTCCACAGCATGGAGACTCTTGTGGGCAGAGACCCTGCTCAGCAGCCAGAGCAGGGCAAAGGTTGCTATAATCAGAGACCTGCAAAGAACACAGCAACGCTGGCATAGCAGAAGTCATGTAGCAGCTATGGAGAGTTATTTGAAGAGTCCCAAGAGTGGAAAATAGGAAGCCCAAAGTGGCTTATAACATGCTTGAAGCTGTAAAACAATTCTTGTGAAATTCATGCTTCTGCTTTCAGAGAGGGTGGAATTAAGTATCTGCTAAGGTGCCAGCCACCTGCTGGCAGTGAGGTTGGAGCCCTTTGTCTCTAAAAGTGCTCCTTAAACTCTAATCTTAGGTTCTGAAGACCCTAATTTAGTAGGAAATGTACCACAGTTCAGCTACTTTCATCCCTTTAAAATGCAAAATTGACACTAGATTTTAAGGAGTCCAGGAAAATTATTTTTCAAACCACTTGAGCTTTGTGTAGTTTGAATGTCGTGATTCATTTTTTTAAGTAGCAGCAACATTTGTGACTGCTGATTTAGAAGCTTTACAACACAAATCTTCATTTTCCATTAGCTATTCCATATCAAGGCTTGTCCTTTCCCTCTTCATTCAAGATTGAACCAGTCTCTTTGCTGGAGGTGTGGGTGTGATTGCTTTATGACGAAGCAAAGAAATAATTGATTGCTTACATCACCTTTCATAATTGTGCTTCTTATAAACAGTATTTTCCAACCGTTGTTGCTACAAGGACTCTTCTGCCTTTAGGCAAATCACTTCATGTAGTCAGTGCTTGATTATCCAGAATGATGAGTGAGTGAAGAGAAGATAGAAAACCTGTAGATTAAAACAAGCACAACCAAAACAGTTGTGAACTTCTACAGCTCATGCACTGAACATACAGTGGAAGCGGAGAGAGGGGAATTGTTGGCCTACCCTTTTCTCCTGCTCAGGTTTGTCACACAAACTCAACCTGTGTTCCTTTTGGACTTGATAGCACAGTAATCTACAGCACGGATGCTTTATCTCCAGATAGCTGGGAGCTGGCTACATTGAGCTTTGTTGCAGGACATGGGATACAGTTGTATCCCTGTACTCAGGGGCAAAATGTATGGCAGGGCAAAATGGTGTCTCCTGTTATTCTCAGGGCTTCGCGTTAGTTGATCTGAACTGTGCTACAGAACCGGATGCCTGAAACAAAAATAGCCCTGTTTAAATGAGGAAAATATGTATTTCATGGTGCATCTGCCTTCTGTTAAAAGGCATAGTGAATGCTTCTAAGTAGGTGTTGAAACTATATTAAAAGATGTTCTACTTGAAATAGAACTTAATTTCATGAGTATTGTGGTAGTTGGGGTTCTCGTATGACTTTACTAATTCTGTGGTGGTCCATACCTTGCAGAATCTGGCTGAACTCTTGATTGATTAGGATATGTCCATTCACTTGAAAAGGCACAGTACTTGGCCCAGATCCAACCAGTTTTGTAGTGCTTGCTTCCGCACGTAAACTGAAGCAGTTCTCTTAAGAGTGCAGAAAATGCTTGTGACAAAACATGCTGTCTCATCTCTAGCCTACTTCAGTCTGAGTTATGGTCACCTTGTGTCTTGTCACCACAGGTGATAAAGCAGCAGCAGTATCAACCCATTCTTCTAGCAGCCTTGTGTCTTGCCTGTAGTGTAGGTCCTAGTTCTCATTTTTTCCCTTCTCTTTTTATTTTCTTTCCCTTCATCTAACTCCAGAAACTTCTCTTAGACAGCAGCAATTGAGTAGGTTACACATGGCCATCCATCTGTGTCACTGCAGCTTTTGGCTGCCTGTCATAAAGCATTGTGACATGTGGAATTATCCAAGTCAAGATCTCCCAGAGTTAATAACTTTGGAGAAGGGGAGGACAAAAATCTTAATTGGATGCAGTCCATACAGTGGCAGTATGACTGCATTTCAAAGGTAGAACAAATTTAGCATGTTAAAAATCTTGAAATGAGGAACTGTTTTGGCAGAGGTGTGCACTGAAACAAATCAAATGGTCTTTGAAGTGATAAGTATTTAATTCTGAGGCTCACATTTGAGCAGCAGAGCTGTTACCTCTTTTCCCCCTGAGGAGCATGGTATCTATTCTAGGAAACCAGTTCAACGCCATATCTTAAACTATTTTGAGGCATCACACAGATCACAGGCCTGGAAGGCATCTTGTATCTTTTTAATGCGAGTGATATTAATCAGTAGTACAGATCTAGTAGATCTGAACCTAGAAAAAAATGTGTACTATAGATATTTATTATACTGTTGATAGCTTAATTAATTCAGTGTAATATGGTTCTGCATGTGGAGCAAATCTGGCACAAAGAGAGCTTTAGTTTAAAGAGGCATAATGGCAAGGATCTAATGCTTGGTTTGTGTACTGAGTGACACATCTTTTGGATGGAGAACAGTTCTGAGTGTGATACTAACAAGGAGATCGCACGCTTCATTCCTGTGTATTGGACATCACAAATGCATGTGATGGCACAGTGAATGCCTAATGAAAATCCTTGTATCAGACCGTCTTAATAGGATTACTTTCTGGAAGATAGAATTGGGAAGGATCTCCTAGTTCACAGAGCCTGCTTTCTCATTTGCAAATAAGCTCTTTACATTTCATATAGTTTTTTTTTTTTTTTTTTAACAGGTCATCTGAGTTATACATTTCTTTTGAATTATTTTATGGGATTAAATATACCTTTTACACCTGTAAGGAACTAGGCTCTCTCACTTTTTTTCTGAATTACAAAAAAGACACAGATAAAAGACCTGTGCTTGCTTGGGGTGGTCTTGCCTGGACTCTCACTCTGGGATGGAGTTTAAATGGATTGTAAATGCATTTTATCATCTGTCCCTACACTGATTATTATCAGGGTCAAGTGATGGTCACAGTAGAGAGATATGAGTATCAAGGCAGTAGGGCTCTGCTGTAGGTCACTTGTTAGCTTACAACAGAAGTCTGCAGACTTCAGGGAAAATGTACTGACTAATATTTTATAGAATTAATTTAACTGTCCCTCTGCTGCCATCTGCCATGTGGCAACAAAATGTAATATAATATTGGTGGGAAGATTTAGTCTCTACTGCCATACCACCAACATCCACCTCTTACACTGTGGCTAACATGGTAAAATGGGAGGCATTGCTTTCAGAGCAGCCCGTGTACTTCAAACACAAAGGATGCCTTGAACTTTTGCAGTTGATTGCTTTCTATTTTGAAGGCTAATACCTGAAGCATGTATTGCACTTTATGTCAGAAAGGAATAAATAGAATAAATTCTTTAGGATTCTTGGTTTTACTGTGCTGCTGGTAGGTGATTGAGCTTATTTAGACTTTTCGTGAAACTGTATTCCAGCTTCAGGTGCACTGAGGCAAAACTGCTTAGTCTTCTTTACAAGAAAATTAACAGAACTTACTGAGTTTGGATTGTGGTGGAATTCTTCCTCTTGATATTGAAAACTGAATCTTATTTGACTGCAGAAACTAGTGTGGGGAAGAGCTGGTGGGAAGTTGCTCACTGGCTGCCAGGAACATCTCAACTCTTACTGAAACTGTTGCTGCGGTCCTAGTTTGAATCTAGATCTGAATGGACTAGGAGTTGACTTGCTTGTAGGTATTCAACTGCTATTCATTTATCAAGAGTAAACTTGTATAGGAAAGATTTTCTATAGGGTCTTGATCAACAAATATACTTAAATCTGAGGGCTGCCTTATTTTGGGTTGCCTGCTGTGGAGACGTCTAGGACTACCTCCATAAAGGAAAAACAGCTTAACAATCTTTCTCCTTTGCCTCTCTTTTAATTTGATCTCTGAACACATCTTCCTGTTTGTTTCTTTTAAGTTCCTGTCAGATTTCCATTTAAAGCATTTATGTAATGACTTCAATTTTAGCTCTCACCTTGAATGTAGAAAGCAGAAGGCAGGGATATGTGCCAGAATGCATTTTAGGGAGCTTACAGTTGGAAGGAACAATGGAATGACGCTATGGCCCCACTGTCTTTGCTCCCTTTTCCTGGGGTTTGTTGTCCTCGATGGAATGGTCGCATGGTGACAGCAGATTTCTCTACTCCCTTGATCTGAGGCAGTTTAGAAAACTCATTTTAAATAAACCTTAGGCAATGCTCTATCGTTAACAGTCTGGGGACTTGCCCAGGGAGTTAACTGTTTTCTCTGGCCCCTGGGGAAGAGGAGTGCCGGCTTTGGAGCATGTTGAAACTCCTGCTTACATCTCTTGACACTGGTGGACTAGAGCCAAAATGCATCAACTGCAAGTCCCCAGCTTGCGTGCTGCTCAAAACTGGTATCTGGGAGGAGGCATAGCAGTCGTCACAATGCAGGGTACACTGCTACACCACCCCTTGAAGGAATGACTTTCTGCAGACTATGGGAATCTCTCCAGATCTCTTACCAATCAGATTTCTGCAACAAGAAGTTGCTCCTGTGTGTGCGCAAGTTGCTTGTTTTGATGCCACTGGATAAAACAGTTTTCCCCTAGAGAAGACAGGTTTCTTGTCTCCCTTGTCAAATCTGAAATGACCTAATACTTTTGACCGAAGAAATGTTTGTGCTGGAAAACTGTCTGTTACTCCAACCAATAATGGTTTAATTGATTGGTTGACAAAAATTATAGAATCATAGACTGGCTTGGAAGGGGACTGAAGGGTTGTGTCAAATACTTGATGTACTCTCGCAAGTGTGACTTTTGTGGTAGAAGGCAGTTCGTACGTAACTTCTTAGGATAGAGGACTGGAGGCTAACGTGAATTGGACAGGACTGCTGAAGCTGTTTGTCTTGGGGAGGACAATTTAAAGGCATTTTATCTCACGTGCTCCTTCCTTGTGCTCTCTTAAGTTCTGATGGAGTAATTAATCCTTGAAGTGTCCCAAGAGGCAAACCTTCTTAATTGCACTGCCTTAGCATAAATCCTCAGAGCATAAAAGGCCTGGTGTTGATCATGTTTGGTTGAAATGTTTTCTTGAAGTGTTCCTTGGGTCTTTATCACCTCTTCTCTGAAAAGCAGTCAGTCTGTCAAATTTGAAGTTGTCAGGCATTCTGCTAGGAGAGCATAACATCATTGCTCTGGAGAAAGCTGCTGGTGAATTTCGGGGTTTCTCTGAAGTGCTGGGTTGATGTTTAGGAACTTTAGCTGCTTCTATATGAGCTTCATTCCCCTATGAAAAGGAGGCAGATCTTTATGTAGGCTAGAAGAGCAGTTCCAAACACTGTGTGTGGTTTTTAAGTAAAGCCTTATTTGTGCGAAGGTGCGAGAATTAGGTATATAGAAAACTAGAAAATGCTCTGCATGTTCCTTCTGTGTTGTCCAGCTGTGGAGCTCAAGGGACATTCACACTTTGCTTCCAAGTAGCACTGCTTGCCCTTATAAGCACTATTTTTCCTAGATGAGAAGTCCTCTCTCCAGCTTCTGATTCATCATTACCCTCTGTGTGGTGCAACAACAGAACATGGGCTTAGCTGACTTCTCTCTATTGCATTCTTCCCATGTGCAGAATTATGCACAAACCACAGGGAAGAAGACAGCTTCCATTATTCTGAGGTGAATACTGGCATGCTATTGTGGATAAGGCAATGATAGGGATGTCCTGTGATATCTCTGTGGAAAATCATTCCACTGGCATAATCCTCAAAGTGCCACCATTTAGTAAGCTCTTGATGGCTTAACTTACTGCACTGCTCCAGGATGACTGTGTAACAGTGATTTGGAGTACAATGTGTATTTGCTAATTCCAAACTATTTCTGCCTTGTGTGAAAGTGCATGAGGATAAAAAACATGACGTGTCCTCCCTATCTGCTTTGGAGTGTTTTATTTAACAGAAGTGACAACGATGCATAGACTTAGCATGTTCTATTTTTAAATCAAGAACACAAGGCATTTGCTCTGGAGACAACTCTTGACTTTTAATGAATATTTTGCTGAGTTCAGATCCATGTCACGGGTATGGTTTAAAAAGTGCTGAATGTTTCCCTCTTACACTGCTTAGTGTAGTTTGTGATCAATGCCTCTTCTTCGTTTAGTAATTTTGCACGTTAGTGGATCCTTTAGTCTTCTTTAAGAGATGCACA
Source organism: Tympanuchus pallidicinctus (assembly GCF_026119805.1). Classification (NCBI taxonomy): domain Eukaryota; kingdom Metazoa; phylum Chordata; class Aves; order Galliformes; family Phasianidae; genus Tympanuchus; species Tympanuchus pallidicinctus. Next base: position 61,786,747 of record NW_026294618.1, on the reverse strand, counting down.
AATGAGACAAAAATTTCTTAACCAGCATGTTATAAATTTCTTTTTCTTTTTTTTTTTTTTAAGTTGAGGTTTTGACAATTCCCTTATGAAAACAGTAAAATACCAGTGTTAATTTTAATATTTTAAACTTATACCTGAGTAAAATAATTGATATGTGTTATTACAGGCAGTTCTTTTTGTGTGAGCAAAGTGATATTTTGGCACACTAAAATGTTTTTCTTAAATCACATCCTCTCACCAATTGATTTTATTTGGCATTTGATAAAGATGATAGAAAGCTACAGTCATTGTAACAGAGGATTGACTTTTATGCCAGAATTATGGGCACCATGAGTTGCGGAATTCTCAAAATTCAGAATCTTTAAGCACTTGGTCTTGTATTTCTTATGGTGCTTGTTTTTCATAATTTAGTAGCAATGGTGTGAATCCCAGCTAACCTGCTGCTCCTTGTTGTGTCTTGCCCACACCTCCACCTGCTGGCTGCATCCCTGCTTTTACTGCTTGTGGCTGTGGGGTAATTTACCCACTTAGAAAGCATACCACAAGGGCCTATCTGCCTTGAGAACTGCTCTGAAATTTAAGTGCTTAAGAGAATGGAGAGTTTGGGAACCATTAGGGAACCCTTGTCCTAGAAAGTGAAAATGCTACAGTTGTTGATAGGGCTGGGAGAAGACTGAGATTTTGCCACTCTCCTTCCACCTATTTTTCCACTGCCGTGTTTGCCAAGCAAGCCTTGAGAGCTTGCTTCTGTACATCTCTGTAGTAAGCAGTGGAAGGATATCTACTCCCCTTGAACAAACTGTTGGCTCATCAGAGAAAATGGGAAGCTGGGTGGGCCTGGAGAAGTAAAGGTAAGGTAGAGGTGGTTGAATTAATATAGAAGTCTAAGGCAGACTGCCTATTGTTTTTCCATTTTTCCACGCTGTTTCTTTCCCTACTGAGTACTTCTTGCCCAGATATGTGGGTAAACGTCTGCTTGCATAAACTGTGCTGGCTTGCTTCTGGCAGTAGGATTATGGTCAGTAAAAAGTGTTAATTTGATTTTAAAAGAAAAAAAAAAAGTACTTTTTCAGAACTGTGCTTTCTCCTAGTGCCCCTAGGTCCCTGGCCCAACTTTTCTTCTTCTATCTTTGTCTTCTTTGTTTGGCTTCAAAGACTCAAAGGAATGCTCACATTGTAGGTGTAGAGGAAGAGGGAACATCTGAAGTCAGGGATTATAGGAACAATGAGGTTGACAGTGGCTGTGTTTTAAGTTTGCTTCTCTTGCTCTAGAGGTTGCTTCGGGTACAGAATTTTGTATGTTAGGAGAACTTGTTTGAATAAAGTTTAAAGCAACACCAGTATTGGAGAATCTACAGTAACAGTGGGAACATATTAGAGGGAGAGATAACACTATCACTCAGCTGCTGGCATTTCTGTGATTAAATGAGGGTGTCTCTACATCTTTCTTGGAAGGCATGATGTGTCCAATTGCTTCTAGAGAATTTGTCCAATGTTTTTGGTAACTTCTTCTGTAGAGTCTGGGCAGGTGTCTTCAGGGATGCTTGTGCAGCTGCCGACTTGCTCTAATCTTACCACGGATTGGTGGAATGGTCTGGGCTGACAGGTGTTCAGTAAGATAAACTGCTGCTGGCGTTTCATGGAACAGCAAATACCAGGTCCAAATGTCTGAGTTACAGATTGTAGTAAAAACAAAGTAATGGACACATGAGCTGATTTTCTGCACTCTGTGACTCTGAGAGGAATGTTATGAAGCAAATTTTTTAATAGAACAATTTTCCACTTGCTGAGCCCAGCTTAGTACTTTAGCTATGGTACAAACAGTGTTAGAATGTAGTCATCCTTTAACATTAGTCTCAAAGTGACCTGTTCACTGCCATGTTACACTATATACTTTTATCCCAGACTCTCACCATTTCCTCATCCTTTCTACTTTTTTTTTTTTTTTTTTTTTTTTTTTTTTTTTTTTTTTTTTTAACCTTTATAAGAAGGCAGAACCTGAACTATACTTGCAATTATTTCCACAGTGCTGAACAGAGATGTACTTCTGAAATGCAGACTGGCTTTCTGTGCCTTGAAAAAAGCAGCTTTTTTTTTCCCTTCTGATTTTCACACCTGCAGTGTTAGGCATAAAAGCGATGAAGCTAGAGTGTGTCTGACTGTATTCCAACTATGGCTTGTTTTTCTTTCACCAGAAATTTGTATGATTCTTTCTTTTAGCAGTCATCTAGGTTTCTGCTTTTCTGCTTTGCAAGCGGTCAGTTGCAAAATTGATGTCAAGAAAGTTGCATTAAAAGTTTTTTGGGGAATTTCTTGCCCCCAAAGAAAAAGTGCACAGACAAAGCAAAAGGAGGGAAGCCATCTGTGCATTAACGAAGTCTGACTATTGGTGTGGAAGACTTCATTTCTGAGTGTTTCTTACAGCTATTGGCTCAAGTGTCAGAAGTTTGACCTTATGGGGGGGAGCTCTATTTCTGGATGAGACTTACTGTGGAAGTTAGTCTGCATGCCAGGGACTGAGAGTTTTGAAGGTGTCCATACAGATCCAGCTGTTTCACCAGTCAGTGTCTGTTTTACCCGAATGGGAACATGTGCGTCACACCACTCATTTACTTTTTGTGAAGACTTGTTTTTGACATGCATCTTCCTAACATCCAGTGTATGAAGAGACCTGCAAAGATTCAGGCAGATGAGAGAAGAATAATTGGATAGTACATACTGTTTTTCTAGCAAGGGTAAGCCAGTCTTGGCTGCTGCTGTGTTAATTGTGTCTTAAAGAAAAAATATCAGCTGGCAAAAGGCAGGTTTGAAAACAGAAACTTACCCTAATCTATTCATTTCCTAAGAGGTGAGTATTTCCAGTCCTAATGATCCATTTAACTACAAGTATTAAACACACACCTCAAGAAAAAATATTTGCAATTAAACAGGAAGAAGCCTGTTAATGTAACTTCGAGGCTGAATGGTTGAGGACAGTCAAGTTACCTGAAGATAGATTTTAAAACAGGTTAGCTTTAGTGCAATGCTTACTGGTAGTATTTTATTTTTCCTGTTTCCCAGGTAAATATGTACATTGTTTTGATTCTGAAGTGCAGTCTCAAATGCTCAAAGGAAAATGAACAAAGCATCAGAACTAAGGGCTAACTCAGCAGTTCATTCACATTAGAGATGGAAACAGTCACATTATGACTTGCCTGTTGTCACATAAATACTTCTTGGTGAGATCTGACTGAGAGGTTGTTGCCCTCATTCATTGGTTTAATTGGAAGAACATTTCTATTCTGTACCTGTAATTCCACTTTCAAAATGTGGAGCTCTTTACTCTGCCGGAACAAACTTAATTGTTAATAGTAAGCTTCTGCAAGTTGAATGATAGTCTTGCAGTGCAGAGATGAGTTTGGTGTTCAGCTGGATATTTTTTCTGTATACATGGTAAAACATACCTGGAAGCAGAGCAGGTGGATGGACTATGCAGGATCGCTAGTACCAGAGTACCTGTAGGCAGTGTGAATTACTGTGTGTTCCTACGCACTTCACTCACATGTGCCTGTTGCTAGGACTGCCAGTGTTTTATTCTGATAGCTTTTTCTGTGGCAGTTAACTGAGCGGCTCTATATGTACCAGAGAACTGTGGAAACTTGTCTGTCCTTGGGGCGTGTTTTGAGGGGGAAGGGAGGAAGATATTGTGGGAAAGCATCAAATGACTGAAGTTGCTTTAGGGCTTCAATCAAAGGGCTGTAATTATCAAAAGATGGAAGAGCACCAGCCCACGAGTAAGCAGCACTTGGGCTTTTGCCTGTAGTTCCAGGGAGGCTGGGAGTGGAGCAGCAGGGTGCGTGATGGATTTCTTGTGTAGTAGGATGGAGCAATCTGTGAGCCAAAGCTGACATAATAAGCAATATAAGAAGGGCAGAATACCTTTTTTTTTTTTTTTAATGAGGAAAAAAAAAAAAGCCATTGCCTTGGCTGCTGTGGAATTGCTTTGTTGTATAACTTTGGCCTAGTGTTCAAAACAACTCTGTCACCTGAGCCAGATTTCCAGGTTGAACCCATATGTAATACAGGCTGTCATACTGTGCTTACCAAGGGATGAGTAATTGTAAACTGCACCTTTAATTTACCATCACTGGTTCTTCTGTATAGATTGAATTTTCCTTGTTGACTGGAAACTCAGTCATAGAATCACAGAATGGTCTGTGTTGAAAAGGACTGCAATCACCATTTCAATGCCCCTGTTATGTGCAGAGTTGCCAGCCTCTAGACCAGGCTGCCCAGAATCACATCCAGCCTGGGTTTGAATGCCTCCAGGGATGGAGAATCCACAACCTCTTGGGGTAACCTGTTCCAGTGTGTCACCACTCTATGTGGAAAAATGTCCTCTTATATCTAACCTAAAGTCCCCTCTCTCAGTTTAAAACCATTTCCCCTTGTCCTATCGCTGTCTATCCTCATAAGCAGCTGTTGTCCCTCCTGTTTATATGCTCCCTTCAAATATTGGAAGACCACAGTGAGGTCTCCCTTGGAGCCTTCTCTTTTCCAAGCTAAACAAGCCCAATGAGCTATTATTTCTCCATTTGCCATATCTGAAGTATTTAAGGATTTATTATATGAATATTCACTGTTTGAGTGTGTAACCTGGACTATCTTTAAAAATTGGTTCCTCCTTTTCCTATGCATGTAATTTTTGTTTGCTGATTCATTTGTCAAGAACCACAACATGGAGTGGTGTAAATGTCTTTGCATATGTTGTTATCCAGAGCTGCTTTTGAAACCGCAGCAGGAAATGAGTTTTGGCCTGTGCAGAAACAGGGTGAAACCAATGTCCCAATTTTTCTAATTAAACCCATAATTGTTTCATCCCTTTAGATTTGGATTGGAAAATAGTGTTGCAAGTGCATGTATTTCAGTTTTGAATATTTTTGTTTTACAAAGATTTTATGTCTTGACTTGTCCTTATTCAGCAGTAGTTGCCAAAAGCATCATAGGGAAGATCTTCAGCAGTTTTAAGGTGGAGTACGTGTGAGCTCTCCTGGCATAGCTGACCTACTTACAGCTGTAGGTAGTGGGGGTTTTGAGCAAAAGAGCATTGGATACGCTTAATTTTAGCCAGTGGCAGTGGTTTAACTTTCTTTTCCATAGAAAGTTAAATTCCTTCCTTTTTCATACAGTGCTTCCTGGATGCTGTGTTCTGCTATACTGCAGTGCCTAGGCAATGACTGCTGCCCTCTTTCTATATTCAGTAGATTTTACTCTGTAGAAGTAACAACACGTTATGAATGTAGGATTAATTAGGGTCCTAATTCCTGTGCTGGGCACCATGTGTATAGAAGTGCACCTTTCATGCTTTGCCTAAGCTATCCGCCTATGGGAAGAAAATGGGTGCAGTGTCCTTCTGCAAGTTATAAAGATGGATTTGAGGGAGTTGTTCCGTATGCTGTGTGTTTGGAAGAATTTGAGGAGGGCTGATGGTAGCTGTTTGGTGGCTTTCAGCTATAATGAGAAAGTAAAGTCCTCAAAGAGTATCCACTGTAGCTATGCTCAAGAAGCATATAAACATCTTTCTTTATTATTAGAAAATAGCCCTCCATTTCTTTATGCTGTCTGTGGGCCAGCAGATTAAAAAAAAAAACCACCTAAGCTGTCGAAGCCCTGTCAGTAGTGAGTCAGACACTCATAAGCTGTTGCTGTGACATTGGAGTTCAGTAAAGAAACGTATGAGAGGGGGTGAGGTTGCTACTCTTACTGAGGAAGACGAGAAATTTAACCACTTATGTGCTCATTTTGGAAACAGCCTGAAATTTGCTGGCTATTGGAATGACTTAGAGGGCTGATGAGATGGTGCTGATAATTACCCTTGTGCTGGCTGGTATCAATCACCCTGTGCCAGCCAGTGCCTCTTCTGAGCGATGCTGAGGATGGGCTTGCTATAGCAAAGCTCGTCCTTGGTTGCTGCATATGCATGTTGACAGCATGGAGTGCAGCTCCCCTATGTTGGAGGAAAAGGTCTTTGCAGGGAATTGGATTCAGGCCAATTGCTGTATGAGAAGCTGCTCATGCTGCTCCCATATTCTGGCATTTCCATTCTCCCTGATCAGCTCATGAAGAATCATTAGTGTTTCTTTAGCATTCAAGCATGTCAGACTCTGCATCCAAACTTTTAATTTGAAATAGGGTATTCTATTATTAGCTGTAGCCTGAAGCAGTTTTCAAAATCCACCTGTCACTTTAATTATTCTGACTCTTTCCTTGTTTTTTTTCGTTTTTCTTTTTCTCCCCCTTGTTCATTGATAAGAGAAAATATTAGGGAAATGTGCATTGCTTGCAGCTTTTGGCTAATATAGCATGTTAATGTATTTTAGAACACAGAAAAAGGAAGCACATGAATTTTAAAGAAATCTGACAACGTAGATTAGACAAAGAGAGACTGTGTATAATTGTGCTTCATGGAAGTTCTCTGAAGCTCTGTCTTTTTATTTGGGTAAGAAAGAGATATTTGGGCTACCTGAACACTGGCTGTCCATTACCAGCTTTTTGAAGATGCAGTTCCATGTGGAAAGTCTCCTGAGTTGGTGGTGCATTATGCTTAAAAGCTGAGCAGGAGATTATTTCTATGGGCATCGGTATTCTTTTCAAGCCAAAAACAAGTTGCTGAACCCATTTAAATACAAATACTGAAAGCTGTTTCTCAGTCCAGTACTGATTTGGATTGTTACTAGAAGGTGGTGATTTTATTTTAGGGACACTAAGTGTATTTGTTTCCATTATTATGCTAAAATGGCAGGCTACAAGAGCTTGGCAGAAAACCCACGTGTGTACACATGTCTATGTGCCATGCTGACTTATGGAACATTGGTTTGAAATTGGCTGTGATGATAACTCTGCAGTTCAGCTGGCTATCTGCAGAGAACTTAGAGACTGTGAGTATCTTTACTGAAAGGAAGATGGCAGAGAAACCATGTAGGTAAGCAGCTGTACCTCTCACAATGGAAGGGCTTATTTTTGGGCACCTAGGAATCAAGAGATGACTCACAGGAAGACCATGTTTCCTTTGCTCTGTTGCATCTCACGTGTCAGTATTTCTACTCATTACAAGGACAGACAAGAGGAATCCATTCAAAAGTGTAGTACATAGCCCAACTTTGAGTAGCTCCTATGGTGGTTTCTGACAGACCAGATATAAATCTGCTACACTGAGACCTTGCTCATGTTCCATTTCATTGGCAAAGAGAGTAATTTCTCTTGTGTGCCGCAGTGTAAAAAACAAAAGAATAAACTGAGCTGGCCCAAAGTGCCCTGCAAGCCCCTGTGGTCTTATATGATGCCCTGAGAGCTTGATGCACGCTCTTGTTTCATCTAGAAGAAGTACTTACAAAAGTCAGCTGCTTTAGAATGCACTGGATTTAGCTAGTGCTGAAAACTCTTGGCAACTGAAATCTTTTAAGCTAGAAACATCAGAAATACAAGAGAGAAGCAACGAAGAGCTTCCTTTCTTATCTTTTTTTCCCACAGAAGTAAAGGGAGTGCCTAGCTTTGATCTCACTTCCTTCCTTCCACCTGGTTCTGTGTGCTTGTTTGTGCAGTTTCATGTCTGAATACTTGATTTTCCTCTCTGGTGTCCCTGGAATATCTCCCATTTGAGAAAAATCTGTAGGTGGGAATGGAAGCGATCTTGTGAAAATCTCAAGGAGCAAAGATTTTAGGAATCTTCCTCTTGAATGTGTTTGCACCCAGGCTGGTCTTTACAAGGACCTCAAATCTCGGACACTGGACATTCGTAGGAAGAGTAGCTACTTAAAAATAGCTTGGCTGTTTTACATTGTTTGACACAGTATTATGCTGTGAATTCAGTGTTCCTTTAAACTGGCTATTCTCTGTTGAACACATACTCACACAGGACTGCACTATGTACTTCAAATGTTAAGGTGCACAAGAGTGCTTCTGGGTGTTTTTTGATGGCATGACTTCTGTGCCTTGACAGTAAGATCTGACTTAAAGTGGTTTCTGTTCACAGAAAGTGTGTGATTAGTTATGGCTATATGGTCTCTTTCTATAATCATTTTGTCCCTGAATGGCAGTAAGGTGCTGCAGGTATTTGGTTTGTGTGCATGTGTTTTGCAGGCTTAACTCATCTGAGGAAGAGCTCTATTGAAAGACTTTATTTTGAATTTGTTGGAGATAGTTCCTTATCTGTGCCCTATGGGATAATGATGTTATGTTTCTTATGCGTACTTCACCGGTATACAGAGTTTCTGAATTAGAATGTATACGTTCAGTACAGTGTCATTTAGAACGTTGCTCTTCTTGAAAATTTTATTTTGAATTGTAATGGCTACTTGCTTGAAATCTTCTCCAGTGCTTCCAATCACATCTTTGCTTTCAGAGATGAAATTGCATGGAAGAGATGTGATACAGGTAACAGTGAACTCTTTTTTTACTAAGGTGTGCTAATGCAGAAACAGTTCTGTTCTAAGAAGCAGAGCATAAAGAATGCTCAGGTACTGCTACTTTCTTTTCTTGGTGTCTGGATGTAGAAAACCATTTTTTGTCACTGTTTGTTATTTTCTTTGTTTTGTTTTTTTTTTTTGTTTGTTTTTTTTTAACAAAAAATGTTTGTTGGGTGGTCAAAGTAGCCAGCTGCTAGTGCTCATCTTTAGAGCTTTTGTTTCTTTTGAGCTGTTAGTAAAAAAGTTTAGTCTTAAAATATAGCATAACAGATGGAAAAACGAAGTGATATTCATTGTGATTTGTAGCATGTCTCTTTTGGCTAAGCAGTACAAGCAATGACAGTATGAGACAGTCTTTGAGACAGTCTGTCCATAGTATTACGGCCTGACTCAACCTTTATCAACATACAGTGGTTAACTTTATGAAGATCTGAAGGGCCCTGGTTCCAGTTCTACTGCACTAGCGTAGTGCTGTGTGCTGCTGTTGGGGTCATAATTAGTGACAGTGAACTTCACCTTCTGCTATTACAGGAGGATGCTGGTCTTCTGTGTTTGTATATGAGAGACATGGGAGTAAGATTCATCTGCCCTGAGACAGTCATCTATGCTGTAATTGCTTGATGCTCCCACTGACATGAGAGAAATCTAAGCTTATGAGTCCTGGGTGTTGGTAGAAAAACAAACAAACAAAACTCATTTTTAAGCTTTTCTTTAAAATGCTGCACAATCTTTTTGATCAGATGAAGATCTCGTTCTGCTTTGAGACAGGTATGATGGTTTACATGCTAAGTGGCTTAATGTGTGTGTGTTCTGCCTGTCCCATGATTAGCCTGTTTGTTTTGATGTAGGGGAGATGAAGGAAGGAAAAACTATCCTCCAACTGCTTACAGATGGAAGGCAGTGAAATGCACAGGAATGAGTGTTTGAGATTTGAATTTAGGTAGATTGTTTGAATGATTCCTTGAAAGTCTGCCAGAGGCTAGACACTAGCCAGTATTGTCCAGGAGGTTGAATTCTGTTGATGAAATGCTGTTACAGTCTTACCTGATGCCGCTCAAGCTGTTCTGGCTTTTTGCTGTAAATAGGTTGTATTGTCTGAGTTAAAAACATTGAAACGTTGAGCCCATATTATTAAAATGAACATAATTTAGAAAAACAAAGTTGATTTGCCTCTTGACTCTTTAATTTCTCTAGCCAGCAGCTCCTGGATGATGCCAGGAATTGCAAACTTAAAATGATTAAAATGAATTTGGTGGCCGTTGCAGAAGCATTTGCCAGATGGAGCAACTAATATTAGAACCCTGCTGTGACAGGAGCTCAGTTATAAACACAAGTGAGAAATGGTCCTTTCTGAAAAATGTGGTGGTGATAGTCACTAAAATGTACCCAGGTGAGCTGGTATAGGATTCATGCAGAAGTACTGAGGTGGATTGCCTCAAAGTAGCATGCTAAAGGTGAGGTATGTTTTGTACCTTGAAAAGGTTCTGTGTGTAAAGGTTTAACCAATAATATTTTTTCTTGTGAAAACAAAGGATGCATTCCAGAAGGATGCTTCAATAATTTGCTTTTCATGAGCTCAGAGACAGGGTCACCTGCTCACTGGTCCCCCTGTTAGGACTTGAGAATAATGTTTCTAGCTTGCCTGAAAAGGGAGGCTTTAAGTTACTGTAAATATTAATGTTATAATGCAGCAAGATAAAATGTATACTGACTTCTACTTAGTTAAACTAGATGTAGTACTAAAGCAGAAGGCATATCTTGTGCTCAACCATTACCTGGCCAAGGCGCAGTGCACATTACCTGATTTCTTTATGGCCCTGGGAGCAAAATGTGCTGGTACTGTGATAGTGTCGTAACCTGTGTAGGTGGGACCTAAGTCTGTTGATGTAGATGCATGAGCTTCTAAGTGGTAAAGTTTGCATAAAATATAATTTAAAAGCCCTCTACTTTCATCTATGCTAAGCAAACAGTAATTATTTGGTTGGATCTTTTTGAAGTGTTGATCTTTTGTACTGGAGACTAAAAAAGCTAGTTGCTATGAGACTCCTGGTAGAGAAGTTTGGCTTTTATTTGAAAAAGCAGAACTTCCCATTTATTCAGATCGTCTGCACTACATCTTGCTTGGGCATTATAGAAGTGCCATTCTCCTTGATTTGATGCTTTGTATCAGGGCAGCTCTGTGAAGCCCCAGGGCTGCAGATGTGCTGTGTTTTGCTGATTGAGTTTGTTGCAGCTGGGATTAGGGCTGTCATAACAACACTGCTCTGAAACTGCAGCATGCTTTGTTGCCTTGGGTGAAAAGCGGGAGCTGAACTGTTGTAGCACCTGAAGGCCTTGAAGGAAAGTCTGCTGTCATGGGAAGTGCTGGGGAGGGGAAGGTGCATTTCTATCAAATGTGAATGCTTGCCTCTGAAGCAGCATCAGAATAAGGCCTCTACATGAATGGATTTAAGCTAGCAGGCAGAGAGAGGACTGTAGCAGGAACAGATGGGCTTTAGCTGAGCAAAGTGAGGTGTAGCGGTGCGCTCTGCCAGATCCCTTCTACTCCCACCTGACAAAGCTGCTGCTGTTGCTGAACCAGGCTTTCATTCCACTTGGTTATTTCTTAAGAGCATCTGCTGGGAGGATCAAAGTACTATCTGGATGTACACAAGAGGTGAAGTGTCAGGGTTTGTTTCGGGGTTCAAGTGTGACGACAACTTTTTTTGGTGAAGAACACAAGGTATTTAAAATTTGTATTGTTAACCCGTTCATCCTTGTAAATGTTGGTCTCCCTGCTTGAAATTCTAAGGCAGAGGAACTAATGTTTGATTTTAATCCTAGCTCTCCAAACTTAAGAGCCATGCTTATTTTTTTATTTTTATTTTTTTTAAGATGCAAAACAGCTGATTTTCACACATCAGTGGTTTCTCAGTGTACTGCAGATGGTTCTGGCCATTCTTGCATTTTTGCGCTTTTAATGCGTTTGAGCATCTTTTAGGATGGAGTCTGGGGAGCTCTAATCCTGGGAAAAGTTATTAGTTTAATCTTTATTCCTTTGATGCCAGCATTTCTAGGATGAGTAGCTAAACTAAGATTGCTGAGAATTAGCTTAAAAATTTTGGAACTATCAGAGAGCTGTTTTGTGTCTCCTTATAATAGCTGGCCCTGACAGTTTAACAGAGCTTACTGACCATCTGCTTTGTCTAGTTTGCCACATGGCAGAATACAACTAAGCCAAAATACTGCCTGCAGAGTGTATTAATTGACTTGCTTGTGAACACTATCAGGACACTAAATTGATTGATATTGCATGTTTGACGTGAAAAGCTTTATTCTTCCCTTTGCTGTAATCACTGAGTATGAAGCCAAAGAGCGTAAGGCAGGTGGGAAGAAAGGAGGTGTTGGACTGCACACTGGAGTCCCTGCTTCCTCCTTGCCCGCTGTCTACTGTTACCCAGTCCCAACAGATGGGACCTGGAGTATATTGGAGTTTTGTTCCCTGCTGCTCCTTCTGACTGCTGCACTTTGCCTCTCACAAAGCTGGCAAAAGCAACAGCTGTTCCATAATTTCTGTGTTTGAAGGGAGAAACATAGCAAAGGGACGAGAGGGGGACTGAAAGACTTGTCATCTTGCCTGCAGGACTGGGGAGAAATGTTGTCCTTGCTTCTTTTTCATGAGCTAGTATCTCTCCTGAGAACAGATTTCATGTTCTTTAGTGTTCACGTTTGCAGGAAATTCAGTGTGCTTTTTCTGAGGTGAAAGCAGAAGTCTGGAGCTTTAAGCGAATCACTTTGGTTATGTCTGCACATCTCTAACTGGAGGAACCTGACTCTGGGCTGTATGTTAGTGTAACTAGTTCTGCTCCAAGGCACGGCTGCCTGGGAAAGCAGCTCTTGAATCTGGAGACATATAACATCTTCTCCAAAATAGTTGTGGCAAGATTTTGGCAATATCCAACAGTTGTCTGCATGATCAAGGGACGTGGTGTGGGTGCATCTCTACAGCAAGAAGCTGAAGCCTGTCTAGCTTGTTATAATGAGCAGATGGTGTGTTAGTGTGCTTTGCTGTGCTATGGCATGCTGTGCTTCTTAGAGGCCTTGCTACCCACATTTCCAGTGCAGAAATCTGCGTGCAGATTCTTTCTATTCTGTAACAACAGGTAACTGTTCATTCATCTGTGTATGTAGGCAAATATTTGTAGTCTATTTATAGGCTTCAGAAGGGCTAGTGTGTATACGTGTGTATACTGTGTATAGTGTAATGTTGGATGGCACAACGTGAAACAGTACTGCAGTTCTGAATAACATCAAACTGAATGAAGCTACTGTCTGCCTATATTTTTAATACACATAAGCTGTTGGAAATGCTTTGCATAGTAGGTAAATAGCTGTAGGAGAAAGCTGAAAGGCTGCTGTGCTGGTTGGGATTCTATCTGAAAAGCTGTGCTTAGTCAGCCATAGACAAAGCCCCTGCTCCCACCCCCTTATTTTGGCCTCAGGGATCCCCGTTCCAACCAGAAGCACCCCCCAGGTTGTGTACTGGGCTGCAGGAGTTGCAGAAGTCTTTGATTTACACCGGAATGCGTCGTACTCCAGGTAGCCCTGGCGTGTGCTGTCCTGCCAGTACAGGGAGCTCTTGGAGTAGAGCGATCTCGAGTGTGTGTGCCAGTTTGTTCTGGGAAGCAGTGAAGCTTTGATAATCCCTGTCATTGATGGTTGCTCTGTAGAGCATTTAAGGGCTACTTGTGAAAATTCCACTTCTCTTTAAACCTTCCTCTCCTCCCCAGCTATTTTTTTTTAACGTGCTGTGTTAATTAACACATTTAAGAGTAGACTGTTATTCTTTTGTTAACTCAAAAATGTGAGGATTGTAGCACTTCTGCCAAGGAACCATGCCGGTAAGGAAGGGCTAGGGTTGATGGAACTGCTTAAAAATAGTCCTTGCCTAGAGCTATTCTGCTATCACAGGAAACAGTCGAAGTGACTGTTTTCTTTAGCATGTCTAAGAGGGTTGTACGACTAACAGAAAAAAATGTTTGTCTGTGTTTGTCCTTCAGCACCCTGTCGGGCATCTTTCCCTTCAGCTCAACCCGACTGTATTTTCTTTGGTACTGTCAGTTTATACATTTGTTCAAAGGCCCTCATTGGCCTTGGACTTGCTCTATTTGTCTTGCATCATGTTTCAACCACTGTTGTTTGCATGGGCTAGCAGCTGTTGCATGAGCATCTGGAATTTTTACAGTTGTGCTGGAAAATGTTGCTTGTTTGCGTATCTGAGTAGCAGAGGGACACCACCTCAGTGCTTTGCCAGCATTTTGTTTTGGGTTCTCTAACCCTGTAGCGATTATGTACCCGGCCACAAGTCTTCATTTTCCAGCATGAAAAAATGTGCCACATGTTTGCTGCAGGCCTGTCCTGGAAGAAGATGGGCTCTTTAGCATTTAAGAAGTAAAGCTGTGAGTAAATTAGACACTTCATTTTTATTTTTATTTTTACTTTGATATCAAGCCAAAGCAACAAATATCCTGCCCTATGTTTTACTTTTCTCTTTCAGTATGTCTTAAATGTCACTTTAGGCTATGGTTATGGAACCACAAAGCCTTCATTCCTCAGAGAAAGAAAGAAAGGAAGAAAGAAAGAAAGGAAAAAGATATCCCTATCATCCATAACATCTAATTCTCATGGAATGCCACTGGGAGCAGAACACACATTTTTATTTAGTCTCTGACCGTTTCCACCATTTCAGAAAATTAGAGATTGTTGACAAGTTCTGACTTTACATGTTAATGTTTCTGTGAAAAGTGGAGGAAAATATTTTAACATTTTATGTTATTGGCTTAAAAAAGATACATCTTGCAGTAGGATCCAGTAGAAAAGAACAGGCTTTTAGGCTGACTGCAGGAAAATGAAAATTGAGCTAAAAAAGTGCATTGTTAAGGATTGTGAGAGCTGAAACAGGAGGTCATGATGCTGCAGGCTACCTTGGAAGACAATGAGGCTCGTACCTGCTCCTAAAACAGTTGTTGCAGATCATCTGCTGACACTTACAGATGATACTTGCTCAGTTTGCATTTTCAAGATGGCAGACAAAAGCATAACCCATTCTAAGACTGACTGTTCAGAGTATGATTGCTTAGCAATGAGCAAAAGCTCACTTTTCTAGGAATGCTTAAATGTGCCCTTAAAAAAGTGGATAAGTGCTCTTTGGTGTGAAGCGTGTTAAAGAAGATGGGAGGAATTGGAACTCAGAAGGGTTTTCTGGATGGTTTTCTTTTAGTGATGTTTTGCAATGATCTGCTCTTTTGAGTTCAGTACTTAGGTGCCAAACAAGTGCCGCTGATGTAGGAATACAGTGTCTCCTCACAAATTGTTTTTCAGAGACTCACAAAAGAGTGTGTATATTTGACATAAAATGAATAGTCAGACTTCTTAGATCTTTGAAATGGAGACATCTTACACTGAAGTCTGAAGCTTCATTTCCTTTCAAACTTGCTATATTTGGATGTAACGACAGAATTTTGGAAGGACAACTGAGCTAAGACATACTGGCAATTAGACTTTAATTAAAATGGGATGAGATGACCTATAGGACCATAGGCAGATATGTCAAATAGTGAAATGGTTCTTTTGCAAGTGTGAAAGAGTGGTGGTGCTCCAAGACAGAAATCTCAGTGAACAAACCAGCTGGGAAAACAACACTTCCCTGCAAGAAAGTGAACTGAATGCTTTCTTCGAAAATCTCAATTTTGGAAAGAGTTAATGCACTCCTTTCAGTCAGTGTGGCAGAGTATAGTCTGAACTTTGTTCAGTTTTCAGTTCTTGGTTGCTGTTCCTGTTTTCCCTTTGTATCAGATTTTCAAAAGACTTTTAAAGTGTCAGGTGAGAGAGAAACTGAGTTTTCCTTCCATGTTTCTTACTGCCTTGTGCTCTTTCTGTAGAGAAATGTCTTTTTCTAACTGAGCAGCTGTATGTTGCAGAATCACAGAATCATAGAATGGCCCGGATTGGAAGGGACCTCAAGGATCATGAATCTCCAACCCCCCTGCCACATGCAGGGCCACCAACCTCCCCATTTAATGTTAGACCAGGCTGCCCAGGGCCCCATCCAATCTGGCCTTGAACACCTCTAGGAATGGGGCATCCACAACCTCTCTGGGCAGCCTGTTCCAGCACCTCACCACTCTCATAGTAAAAGAACTTCCCCCTGGCATCCAACCTAAATCTCCCTCCTTTAACTTCAACCACTTCTCCTTGTCCTGCTGTTATCTACCCTTTCAAAAAGTTGACTTCTCTCCTGTTTGTAGGCTCCCTTTAGGTATTAAAAGGCTGCAATGAGGTCACCCCACAGCCTTCTTTTCTTCAGGCTGAACAAGCCCAGCTCCCTCAGCCTGTCTTCGTAGGGGAGGTGCTCCAGTCCCCTGATCATCTTTGTGGCTCTCCTCTGGACCCTCTCCAACAGCTCTCTGTCTTTCTTGTACTGGAGGCTCTAGACCTGGACACAGTACTCCAGATGGGGCCTCACAAGAGCAAAGAGGGACAATCACCTCCCTGTCCCTGCTGGCCACCCCTCATCTGATGGAGCCCAGGACACCATTAGCTTTCCAAGATGCAAGAGCACACTGCCGGCTCATGTTAAGCTTTCATCCATCAAGACCCCCAGGTCATTCTCTGCAGGGCTGCTCTCAAGGACCGCTCCTTCCAGTCTGTATGGATGCCTGGGATTCCTCCAGCCCAAGTGCAAAACTCTGCACTTTGCTGTGTTGAACCTCATCAGGTTCACCCAGGCTCACCTCAAGCCTGTTGAGGTCCCTCTGAATGGCATTCCTTCCTTCCACCGTGTCAACTGCATCGCTCAGCTTGGTGTCGTCACCAAACTTGCTGAGGGTGCACTCGATTCCGTCACTGATGAAGATGTTAAAGAGCACTGGTCCCAAGACAGACCCCTGGGGGATGCCACTTGTTACCGTTATCTCTATTGGCTTTTCCTTGTAGACTAGGCAAAGAATTCCTAGCCAGTAGAGGAAAGCACAATTCTGCCTATTCAAGAAAAGTTGCTGTGTTTCTGTTGTACTAGGCAGCTGCTCCACAGACATAGTTAAAATATCTGATTTTAAAGGGCTGTCATGTTTTTTTCAGAAGTTATGATGAAATAAGATTAAATAACTGTCTGTATCTGAGTCTCAGCTTCCATTTCCAGGATGAGCCAAGCAAGGTCTGCCAAACTTTGGCCAGCTTCAGATTCCTATAAGCTGTTCTGTTCCAAATCAGAACCTATTTTGGTTTCTCTCTGTTGGATGTTTGTGGCAGGAGATCTGAGCAAGTGCTTCCTAAACAGCTGCTCATACAAGAACTTCTGTGTATGGGCAGACCAGAGTCAACACTGCAAGTGTGTGACCCCTGACTAGTGTTTCAGTCACCCGTTCAAGGAACAGATAAATGCCAAACTAAAAATAGCCAGTCCACGGCCCAGAGTAAGTGTTTTCAGTCACCTACATAATAGACTCTTTTGAGAGCTTGTTCTTAAAACATGGGATACCAAGAAATTCATTTGTTGGAAAAAGCTATGTAGTCTGTATGTATTTTTTTTTCCTTTTACAAAAGCCCCTTTTGCAGCTCATTACAGGAAAAGTTACTTCTGTTGATTCTCTGCAGATTGCTTCCTTAGCTCTCATATAGTTTAAAAAGAAGAAGAAAAAAAAAAAAAAAAGGACTGAGAGGAGGGGATATCTTTTGAATGTGTTGGCTGAGGTGCCTGCACAAGCTTCCAGTGCTGTTTATGGAGCTGCAGGCTGCATCTGCACACACAGGGCTGTCACCCTGCTGCAAATGGGAGAATGCAGCAGTGAAATGTGGCTGCCGGCCCATGCTGGCTGTGAGGGCATGTGGGTAAAGAGGCATGGCCTTCTGAAGGAGAACAGTGAGTCTTCTTTCCAGCCAAAGAAACTCAACAGGTGTGCTGGTGACGAACAGCAGGCAATGTGTCTGCTGGACAAGACCAGCCTCAACTGAGGTAAAACAGAGGTTTACCTCTCTTAATATGTTATTCCTTTAAAAAGCAGATCTGTGGCCCTGCTAGCAATCAGAATAGAGATCTGTGAAAAGAGTGGACCAAGATTTCTTCTTCAGGCAAGGTTTAAGAGTGTTGGAGTGAGATCTCCACAATATTCTCTCATGTGAGAAAGTGTGAGTTGAACTAGATGATCTTTAAGGGCCCCTTCTAAATCAAATGATTCTATGGTGTCAACACTTTATCTGACAGAAGCTGTCCCACTGATGCAAAAGCACACGGTGGATTTTAATGGCTGGTTAGCCTTTTATGATTAAAAAGAGTCCCTACCTCACACACCCTGACCTCCATTTGGAAATCCCATTGCTGTCACTCTTGGGTATAGATAAACCTACATTAAGATGACTTGAAGAACATTGTTGTTTTATTTTATTATCTACCACTACTATTAAATTGCTGCCTTCAAATAAATATGTCAACAGTTTTTCAACTACTTTCTGTTGTATGCTGTAAGAGGTACCATGGTTTATTTCAGATCTTGTGGTGGTATAACTGTGCAGCACTGGGGGCATTCGATGTGACACACAGCATCTGCTGGTGGTGTACTGGAGTGCAGTCACACAGAAAGCAGTGCATACATTGCATCGCTCCGCTTCCGAAAACCTTTAGTTGCACAGCTTCTATATTTTTAACTCTCCTTTGAAATTGGCCCTGCTTCCTTCTCCCTGAGTAACTTCAGTGAATGGTTTGGCAGTACTATCGCTTATCTGACCTGCTTCAACTTAACTTTCTCTTTCCCTCTGCCAGCTGACTTTTGACATAGGCTGGGGGACTGGCAGCAATCTTACCTCTTCCCCATCTACTGTATAGGGTAAAATATTATGTGTGCTGTGTTTTGTTGTAGCTAACTTAAATGTAGCTTTGAGGCAGCTTGTAGCCTAGATAAGGACTTTCTCCAGGGGAAACTGTGATGCATTCCCATCGTCTTTCTGCTCTGTAACCTTTTAATTAGGAGAGGAAAAAGGAAAAAAACAAAACAAAACAAAAAAAACCAAAAAAAAAAAAGAACAGGGAAAAGCTGGGAAGGCATCTATGAAGGCAGTAGCTGCTTCTGAGAGTGGTGTCAGTGCAAGCTGGCTTGTTTTCTGGGGGAGGGTGAAGATATTCAGGTAAGATGTATGGGGGTGAGAGGCCTTGCTCTGGATGTGGATTGCTCCACATCCTCTTTCACAAAGGCTTCTCCATAAAGGGAGTTTTTATCATCATTGCACTGACTGTTGCTACTATTATCTCTGCCTGTAACACTGATCCCTCCATGCTGACAGGGGCATGGCAACTGAAATAAGAGGACAACTGATTTGCTTCTTTTTGTGTCATTGAAACACCAGAATTGTGGAGTTGCTATTTTGGTCTACGTGTGCACTGTTTTATAATAAAAATGCAGGCTGTGGGTACTGCTTTTGAGGGGCTGGCTCTTTGACTAGAACTGTCAATTGGAATAGCATCTGTCTAGTTTGTCAGCTCTGCAGTCACTTGACACTTGGGTGGAGAAGACAATCTGTGGCAGTAGTAGCTCAGAACAAACAATTGTGGTTGACAGTGGCTGAGGGAAGAGAGAGAGCCAGTTTGGATAATGAGACAGAAGAACTTAGCTTGAGTGGCTGTTCCTCCCCTGCTTAATGAAAATATCAGCTGCTGTTAATTGCTTTAATGAGATTCACAACTACAATTTTAAATGTTTTCTAAATTCTGTATAGCCATTGCCTTGTTATTGTAACTTTCATTTATATTTAAATTCTGAAGCTACAGCTGTACCTAATTCTTAGCATATATGTGGGCATTAAGATCTCCCTACTGCTTGAGTAAATGTGATTTGCACCTTGTTTTTTCTTTATAACTATTTATAAGTAAAGAAGTTCGAGCTATTCTTGGCTATTAATAAGTAACACTAATATATAGGATGTATCCCCCAGGATTATATCTTTATTTACCTCCCAGCTCTGAAAACCGAACCCTAAAACCAATGTCCTTCATAGTTTATCCTTTCCAAGCAGCTTGCAGAAAAATACTTGATGCATTCTGCTGTCAGATAATGTAACTCAGTCTGTTGCATGACTGCATCCTTTTACATCCAGAAATTCTAGATGCAGAAAGACTGCTTTCCCCCCAGTGGTAAACATAATGTCCCCAAGGCTGGCAGTCTTGACCATCATCTAGTTGTGATAGCCTGAAAACACTTTCCAAAGTCAGCAATTTTTCTTCTCAAGTACATCTCTAAATTTGTCATTGACAAGGCTGGTTAAATCCCATCTTAAGTTTTTCTTGCCTTTGAGGGACATATTGCTCAAACCAATATACTTGTTTATGTATACCTGCATAACAGTACTTGGTGGTGGATATGGAGGAGTCCAAGCTACTTAGTCTTCGATGTGTTTCTTCAGCTCCGTGTCTGTACTCCTCTTCAGCTCTCAGCTAACTTTACACCATTTCATATTTTTTGGAAAAGAATCAGTAATCCTGAATATAATATTCAAAACTAGTAAGAGTCTTGGCCATTAAGAAGTAATTCTTACAGCATCCTTCACCTCTGTCAGGTTTTTGTGTTTTTGTTAAGTGAGACCAGGCATATAAGAGAAAACTGCATCTATCACCAGAGCACTTTCAAATTGCTGACATGAAATGTGAATAAAAGCCTCTTCTCATCCCTGTTCTTATCTTCATTCTAGTTCCATTAACATTTGTCCTCTAGTTTGTTCATGTAGAGGAGTGCACTAGTCCAACAGGTTACTGTGACTGTCAATATTTTTGCAATCCTATGCATCTCCTCGATTAATTTGCAGATGACAGTGCCGTGAAAGCTTTGTAATTGGGAGTAATGAATGAATTGTTGCTCTAAAGCTACAGAAGGAGCTTTAGTCTTAATTGTTTTCTTTCTTGCTGAGTGGTCAAGAGTGAGTTCTGTTCTTTGAAACTTCAACTCACAGGACTCACATTTTCATGAATCACTTGTTGGTCAGTTGCTTAAAACAGTATGTATGGACATGTCGGTATATTGAAGGTATGCCTTATAAAAAAAAAAAAGTATCAGCCTAGCATGTTGGAAAATGCAAAGGGATCTTGTCACTCATATCAACTACCCACTAAGTATTGTCCTTCCAGATTTACTGACCTAATTTAGATAAGGTTATTTCTGAAAATCTGTCTCTGTATTTTGACAGGGATGTACTACGTGGGTACATTTGCTCATGTGGGAGAAGAGGAAGGAGAAGGGAGAATTACTAACTACTCTTTATCAGTGAAGGCTGGCTAAGAGTTAGGACAGGCACACTCATCCAATCAAGGAGCATTGTGGTATCCTTTTTAATATGTAATCCCATGCTTTTCCTCATGTGTCTCTGATTGGGAGCAATGTGCATCTAAGTTGCATTCTGACAAGGAACTGTGATGCTGTTATGGTGTACTTTAGATGTGAGAGTCTGAGAGTGCTTATTCTTCCTTGATTTTGGATGTGAATCTCCCAGTCACCTGGGAGTTCCTTGGGTTAAGGTGTGCTCTTCCTAAAATAAGCTTCAGGCTATTTACCGGCTTATCTACTAAACAACGTAGCATTAGTCGGCAGATGCAGACAGGCTTCAGCTAGGACTTTTTTCTCTGAGCCAGCTGGATGTGAGTGAACTTTGATCTAGAAGTCTGATTTCCATATTAATATACTATGATACCTGAAAGTAAACACTCTGCCAACACAATTTATTCTCATGGTCCTAAAGCTCTTCTTATGCAGCTGTAGTTTGCAGACCATGCAGTTTGTGCACACAAGGCAGAGTATGCTTAGGTCAAGCTGTGTCTGCCTGTGTAGACAATGCCATTGTGCCTGTCTGTCCATCCTTCCCATCTAGCACCCTTCTCATATTCTTGCCCTGCAGCTTTCTGTTACATCCTCTTCATTGCCAGGCACTAATGGCTTCTAGGTAAGCTCCCTCTCTCCTTCATAGCAGTGTGTGTATTCCACTTCCTTGTAGAATCTTATGAATGTTGTTTTTGGCATTACCTTGATTTAACAACTGGAAAAACACACTTCTAAAATGTCAGACTTGCCCAAATTGAACTAATCTGAGCTAAAGAGATTCATGGTATGTGCCTGCCTAAGCTGGAATATCTTGGAAAGATTTTTTGGTAATAGTTGTTATTTAAGGTGTTAACAAAATCATAGAATATACTGAGTTTGAAGAGATCCATAAGAATCATTGAGTCCAACCACTGGCTCCCCACAGCAGCACTCAAAATCAAAACCCTATGTCTGACAGCAGTGTCCAAAAGTTCCTTGAACTCCTGCAGTTTGGGGCTGTGCCCACTGCCCTCTGGTGCAGAACCTTTCCCTAACCCCCAGCTGCCCATCCCTTGATACAGCTTCATGCCATTCCCTTGGGCCCTGTTGTGGTCACAGAGAGCAGAGCTCAGTGCTGCCCCTCCGCTCCCCATGAGGAGCTGCAGCTGCTATCAGGGCTCCCCTCAGCTCCTCTGCTTTGGGCTGAACAAACCCAGGGACCTCTAAACCCTTCTCCATCTTTGTAGCCCTCTTTTGGGTGCCCTCTAATGGTTTTATGACTTTACATGATGGCACCCAAACACGCACCCGGTGCTGGAGGTGAGGCTGCACAGCAAGGAGCAAGAGTTGGACAGCCTTTCCCCTCGTTTGATGGTAGTGCTGGGCCTGCTGCACCCCAGGGTATGGCTGGCCCTTGCTAGCTCATGTTGAGACTGAAATAAGGAGGAGAAAAAAAAAGTGTTTTTCCACAGTGTGGGAGGACTTTCAACGGCTCAGTTGAAGCTCTACTATGTCTTGGAAATTTGCAAAAGATTAGACTTGCTTTGTGTCAGAGATTCCTGCAACCGATTTCTAAAAGTGTTCTCAGTTTAATCAAGTATCTCTCCTTCTTTTTCACAGATGTTTATCCTGTGCCTTAACTTGTTGAATTTTGGCAGTATGCCGCAAAGATTGTCTTATGTGACAAGCTTTCCATGTAGGGAGCTGGGCTGGGCTCCTGGCAGTTTTTGTTGGCAGAAAGCCCTGGTCTCAGTGCCTGCGAGCAGGGAGTTGCTCTTTTCTCTGAATCCAGTGGTCCTTTCTCCGACCCTCAGCTGGAGTAAGAAGGTGCACAGGAAGTACCCCAAGACAAAAAAGGAGAGGAGGAACCTAACTGGGAATAAAAAATGAGATATAAATATTTAAGAGCAGAAGCAGAGGAAAATAGGTAATGAGGGCAAAAGCAGGCTGCTGTTCTCCAACCTGAGAACTGACTGTAGGTCTCAGAAGACTTTTCCATGCTCTACCAGCAACTTCCTGGGCCCTTCTGTGTTTGTAAAGTGTTACTTCCCTCTAGTGGTGGGTCTGTAAGGCTGTGGGCATAGCCCCTTCCCGCTTGCTTTAGCAGCAAGGGTAGGTCAGATCCAGGCCACACAGATAAACTATTGTGTCCCTAGCTTGCATCCAGCCATTGATATCATATTATGGAGATAAAGATATGTTTGAATTTCCTGTGAGATACTGCCCAACCTGCTTAAGATGTATTATTGTGAAGTGGGCACTCAGTGTTCTTCTTCTAGGTCATTCACTTGATCCACAAGGCCATGCTTGAAGACAGGCTCATCACAAGATATTGGATAAAAGATAGGAACAGTGCCATAGATAAATTATGATTATTCAGAAACTGTAGGATCCTTACCTGTAAATGAGCAGGCAAGTCTGGTAACTTTGCCTTTAATCATAGAATCACAGAATCACTCAGGTTGGAAAAGACCTTAAAGATCATCGAGTACAACCATGACCTAATCATACTACCCTAACAACCCTCTGCTAAATCGTGTCCCTGAGCACCACATCCAAACAGTTTTTAAACATATCCAAGGATGGTGACTCAACCACCTCCCTGGGGACCCTATTCCTGTACTTAATAACCCTCTCTGTTAAGAAGTTTTTCCTGATATCCAGCCTAAACTTGCCCTGGTGCAACTTGAGGCTATTTCCCTTCATCCTGTCAGCAGTAAGAAGAGACCAACTCCTCTCTCGCTGTAAGCACCTTTCAGATACTGGAAGAGAGCAATAAGGTCTCCCCTCAGCCTCCTTTCCCCCAGACTAAACAGTTCTTGCGGTCTCTCCTTGTAGGGCATATTCTCCAAGCCCTTCACAAGCCTTGTTGTCCTTCTTTGGACCTGCTCCAGCACTTCAATGTCCTTTCTGTACTGAGGTGCCCAAAACTGAACACAGTACTTGAGGTGAGGCCTCACCAAGGCCAAGTACAGGGGCAGGATTACTTCCCTAGTCCTGCTCACCGCACCATTTCTGATACAAGCCAGGATTCCAATGGCCTTCTTGGCCATCTGGGCACACTTCTGGCATTACTCTTCGCAGTATGTTTGATTAGTGCACAAGGGTGATGAATAAAGGTAGACCCTGTGTTTATGGAAGAGGCAGCTGTTCTGATTAGAGTAGCTTGGTGAAAATCAAGCGTTTCTAACTCTTATTTGGAGCCAAGACTGGATGATACATGCTCAGGGATATGGGGCTTTGAATTCTGTGTTGCTGCTGGGGAGTTCACATTCAACTGACCGGTTGCTAACAAGATAAGTGCCTGATGATGGAGGAAATAGCGTATAACTGCATGATCAGGATTGTATCATGTTGGGAGCAATGAGTTCAGTGGTGATCAGATATGCAACTGTTGCATTCACCTTTTCACCTGGACCGATAGGAATAAGAGAGACATTTTTCCCTGACGTTAGAACATCATAGTCAGTATTTTAGGTATTTGAAAAAACATGTGATCCCTTAGTAATTTGATTGTGTGACTGTTATGGTGCTTCTTTCTATTTTGTGTCCTGATATTTCTAACCCTCCTCTTGTGGTCGTTAACATCTTCCTAATCTTCTGTTCTTGACACCAGTCAGTGAACATTAGCAGCCTTTTTGTGTTGCAAACCATTTCATTTATGTTGTTGGGTTGTTTTTTATTAGTTTTTTTTTTTTTTTAATTATTATTCTTCATTTAACTAGGATTAGCTCTAAGTCCAAAATAGCTTTCTTTGACTATAGATTTGCATTTTTTTGATGACTTAGGCTATTTTTTTCTTCATGATTTTATCTATTTTTGTCCAATTCACAAGTCCCTGAGGACAACTGAATACTTTGAAACACTTGGTTTTCCTTTGCATTCCATGCATGTGACTATGGGATAGCATTGTTTCACCTGCAACCAATAACTGCTAGTCCTGGTAATTTATAGCATTTTTATTTATTATCCTATTGTGTGAACTCTCACCTTGCACTAGTGCAATGCCATCCACATCTGCAGATGAACTAGCTTAGGGCTAACTGTATTAGATGTCCTAAAAAAAAATAATAATAGAAATCACTTTCCACATAATAAATGGATACCTGAAAAATAATTCACCATGTTTTTATCTTTGGTTTTGACTATTTAAAACACTCTATCTTCCAGGTCTCTGAAAAAAATCCCCTGCTATATATGCTCTGAAACTTTCAAACATGTGGTCTCTGCCTGCGTTTCCCTCATCTTCCTCCTACCATCTTTTCTAGAGAGCCTATTCCAAATTCACTGTACAATTGATGGCTCCAGCTCTCTGGATGAACTTTTCTTGCTGTACTGACTTTCTCCTTTCTCTCCCAAGTTTAAACACCAAAGTAAAAAAGCAAACAAATCTGTTCTGTTGTTTTCCAACAATGCAAATGATAGGATAACATGGAGTGAATGGACCATGAAGATGTGGAATAGTGGCCTGATTTTAGAGTTGAGTTTACAGTAAAAAGTTTAACTATATAGCTACTATTGCCCCTTACATTTGAAAGACTTAGCTAAATGTTCGGTGCTGATAATGCTTTTAGACCTGCTCTTGCTGTGACAAATGTGCTGCTCTTAGGGTGGGTAGGCTGGAGTGCAATTGTTCAGCTGTGTCTGCAAAATTTACAGTTTAAACTGCTGCAGAAGGTGATTTGGGAAGCTGTGAGACATTTTTGCTGGCCTCACTTTAGAGCGTTCACCTGTTCTTGTTCCATCCTCTGTTTGGAGCAGTAAGAAACCCTGCCAGAGGCTGAATGGCAAACAGTTGGAGAGGTTATATGTCTTAAACTGCCACAGCTATTTACTAATTAATGCATGTCTGTGCCCCAAGGTCTTTTGCCCAGTAGCCTGCAAAGAATTCACGCAATTTAAGTGACCACGAGCCTCTCTTTCAATACAAGGTTGAAATTAAGTTGCATTAAATAGCGCAGAATTTAACTTTAGTTATATTTTTGGACTTCTGAATATTCAAATGGAGTTGGTTTGTGTCCTGCCAACATTGTTAATGGTCTGGAGAAGGTGCTTAAAAAGAGCACCTGTCCATCCTGTCTCTACCCCAGCTGTTTCAAATGGTGAATGTTTGCACTCCCTGTCCCCACACCTCTTTTATTTTAGCTTTTTTGGGAGCTGCCCCCTACCAGCATTATTCTTCTGGTTTCATTTTTCCATCATTTGCAGTTTACAATACCTTGCTTCTCTCTCACTGGAGCAGATGATGGGAATGCATGAGTTTCCTTACACAGCCTCGTGGTGCTAACAAGAACCTTAATATCTAACCCTTCAGGTGTGCAGACCCTTTTTAGGCTGGCCCAACCTATCTAGATTTAACTGCTTAAATGTAGTAGGATCAGTCACACTTATCTCACCAGTGAAATTAAGCAAACAGAAAGCACAACTGTTTCTTATTTTTCTCTGTCATTACAGCTGTTGTGGAGTACTCGGCTTCTGAGCTATGTATGATTTTTCGTGCTTGACATAAAGCTGAGATCATGCACACACAGTGTTTCAGGAGAGAAAAAATGTTTTCATGGTGCCCATTTGTTAATTCTGCCAAAAATAGGAGCAAGAGTTCTCTCCTGCATTTGTACTTGGTATCAAAGTTCAAATCTGCTGTAAAGTGGTGAAGGTGTGTGTAATCTAAAACAGTGTCATTTAATTCAATTCCAGTATGTCACACATAGTTATATCTTCACATTTCTGAAGTATTCCTAAAGCATTTTTCCTCTATGTAAGGAGCTTAAGAGCTGTGTTAGCTCTTACACACAAGTTTTTGTGAATTACTGATATCCAACTGATACAGCAACAAATGCTGAGGGTGAGGGCTAACTCAGCAGTGGATGGCTGTCATTTCCATGGGGAAATAACGTCTGGTGATGTCACTAAAGATGGTGCTGTAAAATACACGCCTAGAGAGAAGAGGCTCAGACTGAATTCAATCTTTTCTGCTACAAGTATTCCAAAGGTGAGATCAATGAGGCTGCTTGGCATTATCTATAGGACATCTATAGAAGGTGTGAACTATTCCTGCACTTTGCCTCCTGCAGAGCAGTTTGAACCTTGAAGATGTAGAAGGCTGATTTGAAAGAGGTATGAGTGAAGAGAGATAGAAACAAGGATTTCTCCCATGTGATTTATACCAATCAAAATGAAACTGGTCTTTGAGGAGCTCTCATCTTCAGTGGAGTGTGATCGCAGTTAAGCTTTATATACTTTTTAGGGACTTCCTCTCATTGTTGTCTTTCTACATCATTTCATTTGGAAGAATGCAACAGGCAAGAGTAAAAAATGCATTATCTGATAAAATATTCAATGTGTCAAACAGCACATCTGAGTGGTGACAGATGCACACTTGGCATTTATGCAGCTCCATGGGTGTGTATTTTGATTGGTGTTTAGAGTATTAATGGTAACTCCAGATACCCTATCTTAACAGTTTTTATAATAAGCTGCTTAGATAAAATGTTCAGAAGGCTTACTTTCTATTTGTTGAATTTCTGGTTCTTAGTGTGATATGTGAATTGGTGTAGAGCTGGTAGTAAGCTGCTGAAGTGGAGCATTGTTGTGAATTAGTCTTTACACCTTCTACTTCTGAATACTTTTACTGAATGTCTTTGAAGTCCATGGAAGATTCAGGTTGTTTCTTTCTTTCTTTCTTCTTCTCTCCCCCCACACCCCCATCATTTAAATCACTAACAAGTTTATAGCATTAGGTTAGAAACTCCCTCATTGCTAGAGTTATTTTACAGTAACTAGTCATCTCCACAAATGCCCACGCTTCCTTTCTGACTAAAATGCATGCTGGAAAGGAGTGAACTTGATAATTGGACAAAGGACACACTTCATATGTTCTTATTCATCAGATCTAGCAGCCTGAGTATCTACCCAGTCACGTTCCTGTATGCTTTCCTTCCAACTGGGGAATAGGGAACTTATATAATCCATTTCTATCCCTTCTCCTCCCACCCTAATGAACTTTGAGCAGCTGGCATTTTAGCTGAAAGTTCTGATATGGTTATTTGGCACTTTGGTGATGATATTTAACTTTAATTAGATTAGCTTGAGCTTAGTTGGTGTCTTCCTTGATAACGTTTGGAATCATGTTCAGCAGAAGTGTAATTCTGGTGTTATCTGTGTTGATTGCTACTGGATCTGTTATTTCACAGCTAGTAAAGTTATTTTGAAAATCAGTGGAACTACCACATCTTTGTGAAAATGTTCCTTTAAAGAATTGTAAAGGTGTCTGTAGAGTTGAAGAAAATAGGTGCAGTCTTGTTGCTTCCTCATTACTCAAATCTACCCAACTGTTTGGATGCTCCCAGGTCCCTGTCTTCCTCCAGGAGATGCTGAGATGATGCAGTGCTGCTGAGCCAATATCTTGGAGGGGTGGGAGAGGACAGGTTGGCAGTGATGGTGTGCTGGCTTGATCAAAGCTGTGTTTTAGCAGCACTGAGTTGTTGATGAGGTGGGACTTGGCATGAACAAGAGGCTGAGAGCGAAGTGTTTTGTATGTGCAGTAAGGTGCTGAAGCTATGCTACTTTGATCATAACTTTACCAGCTTGAAGTGCCTCTTGTCATTGAAAAATGTAAAAAATGGCTAAGGGAATGTTTGCTTTTTGCATAACTGCAAAGATAATGAGCAGTGATATCTGTAGCCAGTGAATTCTCATTGGCTTTCCAGAGCTCAGAAGTCCTTCAAAAAGTGGAGATAGGAACTCAGACTTGAGGAGCATTTCTGATGTATTGGTGGTGCAAAAGGAGAAGTGTGTAGATAAAGGCTTAAAAGATCTGTTAGATACTCCATGCCTTAGACTTTTTGCTTCAGTGCAGACTCTAGAAATATGAGCTCTTCTGGTGGGTTGTGCACTTTATCCTTCTAGGCCAACTTTGAGTAGGAGGGATCTTCCACAGTGGGAAAAAATG
Organism: Tympanuchus pallidicinctus; assembly: GCF_026119805.1. Lineage (NCBI taxonomy): Eukaryota > Metazoa > Chordata > Aves > Galliformes > Phasianidae > Tympanuchus > Tympanuchus pallidicinctus. The sequence continues at coordinate 61,758,038 of NW_026294618.1, read as the reverse complement.
AACAGTCCAGTCAAGGATGTTTTCAAAGCAGTTGGTAGCTTACCACAACTTTTATCTGCTTTCCGTTCCCTGACCTCTTTTTCCTTTTTTATCCTCTTGGCCAGTATTGTGACAATAGCATGACTTGTGCTGCTGGGCACGGGTCAGTAACACAACTGCCAGATATGAGGGAAGGATTACTTTTACGTGGCTGGGATTTGAGCCTACACTGGCTCATCAGTGAGGAATAAAGCTACCATCCATTACTGATTTTATTCTTGTCTGTCTCTAGGCAGATTGGGTTCTGTGTGCTATCTTTGATCTGATTTTAGTTAGTTAAACTCTATGAACTAAGTGGGAATTTTGCCTTTTCAGGAAGAAGAGATGCCAGATGTAGAAATTGACATTGATGACCTTCTTGATGCAGCCAATGAAGAAGAGAGAGCTCTCAAATTACAGGTAATATTATTTTCTAATTTTAAATCCAAATGTGGTTAAATTAATGCATCTGGATTTGTATCTGATCAAATCTACTGTAAGCATAGAATTAGAACAAAGAGGTTCCTACTTCAAAGTTTAGCATAATCTGCTGGTCTGTATAAAAGTAATCAAAATCTCTTAGGATAAGAAATTTCTGGAAGGTAGGTGATAGCAGGAGAAAGCTGAAGTTCAAAGAATCCAGAAATATAGGGAGATATTTTAAGACAGATTAGAAAGCCCTATTTTTTCTCTCTCTTTTTTTTTTTTTTTTTTAAAAAATAAATATGTAAAGTAAAGAATATAGAAACTGTGTGGCTATCTGGTCACTTGTGATGACCAGATAGTTCCTCTGATTCACTGCAGCAGCAGGAATGTGCATGTGTGCATATAGAGACTAGAAATTCTCCCTTGTCCTTAGGATACTGGAAGATTTGTTTCCCTAATTATACCAGCTAGAAATTTGAACCCATCAAATTCTCATGGAGCAACCTTTCTAAAAGTGCAACAGAATGGCATAATGATCAGGAACAAGAATTAAGATGTGAAAACTGTATAAGGTTTTCCATTTGTAAATTTTTCAGACATGCTAAAGAAAAGAAACTTGTCCCTAAGCAGTGGTTTGCACTTCAGCCTGTTTCTAGATCACTAACTTGTTGCTTAGGTGCACCTCTTTGGTAGCAGTGGCTGTCAGCATGCCTTTGTTAGTGCCCGCTGCCCAGCCACGGAAACACATCTCTCCAAGCTGTTTACTCAGGGTTCATAAATAGCTTTGCCTTTTCTGCTTAAACTAGCTGCTTGCAGCTGCCCTGCCCTGGAGTGCCTGATCTTGCTAATGTCTGTATTTTTGCTTTGCAAATAGTGTGGTGCTCTCACGTAAAGCCGCTTTCGCATGTGTGTCACTGGAAGAGTGAATTCTTAGATTCTCCTCTCTTTGCTCGTCTTTGAGGGAGGGATTTTGTTATTTCCAGCTTGGAAAAAGCAGCCATCGTTTTTCTCCAGCTCCAAAATATTTTGGCCCACCGAAGGAGTAAAGCTGACTTGTTACAACGCTGAGTGTTTGGTAGCATCTTTATTGAGTGGGTCCTGGTTCTTGCTCCATTCATTTTTCCCCACTCCCTTGTGAGATTTCCTACTGTATACTTATTTATGTTCATTGTTTCTCTTTATTGAAATTGGTGTTTTCATGTTTTGCTTCTAGGAAACTCTTGTAGATTGCTACAAACCAACAGAGGTAAAAAGACTTTTCTTAAATACTATTCATCTGTGACAATGTGGCTATGCTCAAGTTAAGGAAACTATTTATTTCACTTATTTTAAAGTTAACATAGGAATGTTAATGGCAAGTTGATGGGCTTGGGACTTTATTTGCTGAAAATGCTGAAGCCTGTCATTTGACTGTAGTAGGAATGAACTGTGACTGAACTGTGATCTTACCAGCAGAAGTGTACCGTTGTTGTCTTACGTAATGTCATGGTTGAATTTACTGATGTTTATATACTGTCATGGTACAAGAGAACTAGACACAATTTTCAACACATGTTCAAAAAAACCTCAATCCTACTATATTTCCATGAATTTCAACTTGAGAGATTGACTGTGTGCTCTTCAAGGTGAAGTTATGTAATTTTAATGTTGGTAGTAAATCTGGAACTGTAATGCAGATACGCATCTTGGCTAGTTCCTTCTGTGAGTAGACTGATGATGGTGGGACAAACTGAACTAGCAAAATATAAAGTATTCAATTTTCAACTTGGTTTTGGTTTCAACTTGGAAACAAAGCTGTATATGGCTCCTTTTCACCATGATAAACAGTCCTGTAATATCTGTAATTGTAGCCACTTAAACTACTGGGCCTTACAGACAGTCATACTGTCAGGAAGAACTACTGTTACAATTACAGATACATCTTCCAGTCCTCTGGATGCTTTCTTTGGAAACTTTTCAATTTTATTTATTCCTGTCGCACATTGGAAAAGTTGTCCAGAAGTTGCTGGTAATAAATAACTTTTTGACAGTAGAGTGAGCTGACCCAGAAAGACTCACCTGGTGAAATGTGTATGACTTGTTCTGTGCTGTTCCAGCTCTGAAGTTTGACACTTAGTGCAAGGACAAATTTCAGAGCTCTCATAAGGATACATGACAGGTGCCAGTGAGTTTTCCACTGGAAAGCTTGTTTATAAAACCACAGTAATTTGTGCAGAGCAGGTAAATTAAGTTGAGGTGGCACTTCACATGAAAAAACATAATGAACATGTATATTACTGTTAAACTGCCCTCAGCTCTCTGGGATGAATGTGGAATATTAATACTGCAGTTTTTGACTTGGCTCTCTAGTCCTCCGTTGGTGGAATGGAGGCAGCTCCTTTACCTGGCAAAATACCCATCCTCGTCAGTCTCTTGAGATAATGCAATCTGCTGTGAGGATAGTTGCAAAAATGGGAGTTGTTTCTCAGGACTGTTTTCACAACAGCAGCTTTTCTTCTCTGTAGCATTATGAGCCCAGTAGCACATGACTGCTAACTTAGGCCATTTTAAATTTGTAATTTTTAACCTGTCACTGGTGAGTGAAGAAAAGCCTGCAAGTAGGATTAGATTTGCTTTATGAGAATCCATGCATTTTCTAGAAAATTTGCAATCCTTTTGCATTTCCAGATACTGAGGTATTTCATTTTTGAAAGGATTTCTAGGAAGCTTGTGGAGAAAAAATATGAGCTGATAGAATTTCTCTTGACCACTCAAATACAGCCCATTGAGTGCACCAGATGCTTTTGCACCAATAGTTGTACAGTTTGAAAAAGGTGTAATCTCTTTCTGGGTAAAAAATTATGTAGTATGATATCTTCACTATTCAGAACACAAGAAAAAATACAGCTCAATAACTTGAAGCTTTTATCCCACCTGTAATAAACAAAGTAATGAATCATACTTCACACCAATTTTGCTTAGTTTTATGAAACTAAAGGTTAAAGGATGGCTGAGGAGTTTATGCATATATTCTGGATTGATTTTTCATCAGAGGAAATGGAATTATCCAGGTCACTTGAAAAGGGGCAGGAATTTTGAATCTCCATTCTCAGCCTCTGTAATAGAATCATAAAATCCTTAGATTTGGAAGGCCATCTAGTCCAACTCCCCTGCAGTGAACAGGGACACCTGCAGATTCATCATGTTACCCAGAGCCCCATCCAGACAGGCCTTGAATGTCTCCATGGATGGGCCATCCACCACCTCTCTGGGCAACCTGCTTCAGTGCTTCAACACTCTCACTGTAAAAGCTTTTTTCCTTATATCCAATGTAAATCTACCCTCTAAATCTACCAATAAATTGGCTAAAGGTAGTATCTGACACTAACTTAGGAGGAACTGCTCTGAAACCTTCTGAAGCAAGTATTTGTGGGAGACTTATCTGCACGCTGGAGTTAAACCATAGCAAAGAACTACAGCTAGACTATGAATGTGGACTAAAATTTTAAGATCTTTCTGGAGGTAGCAGTTGTTGCTGTTGTGTTAATTTGTATGAGAATATGCTCGATGTGTGAGCTTTCTTGTAAGTAGTGGTTTAATTCACCCAAGCAAGGCAAACACATTAATTTGAAAAGCGCATGCAGTTATTATGATTTTTGGGGTACTGTTAATTTCATATTAGTGATCCTTAAATCAAAAATTTGATGTGCTCATCAAGATTGATATGCATTGTGACTGATGTGTCATTCACTATTAGAAATCAGCTATATAAAATGTGCTAAACGGTAAAAATAATATCTGGGCATAATTTTTCAGCTTGGCTGTGTCTTCAAATGTAATAATCATTAAAAAGCAAAACAAACCAATAAAAAGCAACCAAAACCACACAAAAAACAATAGCAGTGAAGAGATGCATTTAGTGACTATTACATTCTGAGGTATACATTTTTATTTGTGTTAGTCACTGCAGCATGTGACTCATCTTTATACTCACATTTTTTATTTGTGCTGAAATCTCCTTGCTCGACGTAGCAGTAACAGTTTTCAACAGTTTAGTAACAGTTTTCAACGTGATTTCCAAATTTACTGTGCATACTTTCTGGACAATACAGGTACTGATTTACGCCATTGACTATTTAGGGTTACTTAAATGTCTGGACTATTTCAGCAGCTTTTAACAAATTTGAGAAGGTAGAGAAGGGCATTTGTTTAATTGTGCATTTCCTCAAGTTTAGTTGGAGCCAATGGCAGCTTCAAGAGTGGTCCAAGCAGTGTGTTTTCTAGAACTAATTCAGGTATGTCTTTAGATAATGTATACATTTAGTATACAGACATGAATTGAAAGCTCAACTCTTTTGAAATGGTATTTGTCAACTTTTGAAAGATCATTTGTTTTTTGGTCCTCCTGTGTTACGAATTACTTTGTGCTTGTGTTACTAGTTTCTGATTGTTTTTAATGTAATCACAAGGCAGCAATACAGAAGATAACCATTCTAAGCAATAGTAACTAAAGATGTGTCCTAAAGCCTCAGTGCTGTATACTGCCTTGTACCTCAGACAGCTTAGAAGCTCAGTCATGGTAGTTCAGGTGATGGGTGATAAATTAAATCACTATAACTATATTACATGTCCATGTTACTTAATAGCAAATCATTTTGTAAAGGAAAAATGTTAAGAAACATGCATATTTAAAACAATGCAGACAGAGGTATTTCGAAAAAATGTGATTTCTGATTGATCCGTTTAGAATCATAGAATGGTTTGTGTTGAAAGGGGCCTTACAGGTCATCTAGTTTGACCACTTTGAATTCAGTGAGCTTAAATGGTTTATATGCCTGCTGAGGTCTGCCCTACAGTGTTGGAGAGAATTAAACTTGCATGTTGTCATTTCTGCAAGTACTCATGAATACACCTTACAAATACTCATCACAGTATTGAACGATGAAGGAGCAAATGACAAGAATAAATTGTGCTCATTTACATGCTGCTGAACTGGAGAACAACCAGAGTGTATATCTTAACTGCAGCTAAGTGTTGTGGTATTTAGTCAGTGCCTTCTACAGGGCTCACCAAGAAGCTGAACTGCTGTGTACTGTCCTTCTGTGGGCATTGATAGTGCTGTGGCCTCACTGGTCCCTCCAGATTGTGCAGAGAGGCTGCAGAGGTGCTGCACCGATTCTTGCTATCAGAAGACAGCTTCTGGCCCCATTTTCCTGAAACATCTGGGACTCCTCATTTCCCTTCTTCATGTGCAGTCACCTTAAGGTTTGAGCCTGTGGGGAAAGGAAGGGGTTTGGAAATAGGGTTCCCTCTTCTTTTTTCTCCCCCATTCAGATGGCATATTTGAGTTTCTTCCTCACAGAGTTACATAGAGCACTCTCCAGGCTGGATTTACTTTTTGATTCAACTGATCAGGCTCTTTCTCTGGGAGATAGCCTCAGGCAAACAATTGAGGAAATCTTGATTTTTGACTTGGCTGCTGGGAAGTAAAGCTGTGGAGTAAAGCTGACTGAGGATTCATTTCATGCTCTGGTGAAGCAGAAGTATGAGACACCCTTCATTTTGGCTTAAGACCTAGTCCTATTACATGTGTTCTGTTTGTGAGAGAGAAAAATGGAGAGAAAAAGTCTAATTAGTGTCTAGAATTAATTGGATGACTTGAACAGGAAACCCAGAATTCATTGCCTGTCAAATGACCTCATTAAAACAGTGATTCGCACCTCCGAAGCAGAGAGGTGATTTCCTCCCATTTGCTGAATTATCATTTCACCTTTGTTTGCCTTCTTTATTTTTTTTTTATTCTGCATTAGATGAATGTTTTTGCTGAACTAAATGCCTTTGATTCTAGGGAAAGCATTAGAGAAAGGAGAAGGCAACTGCCTAGGGCTGACAATTAAAGAGTTCAAATGAACTATAGATTTCATCTCTGTCCAACTCTCATTTGAATTTGACTTCAGAATTAGAAAGATGTGTCTTCTGGAAACAGTAATTTTGTATTATAAATTACAAGACTCTTTGTGCTTGTGACAGAGCTGTATATTCAGGTGATCTCCTTGAAGAAAATCTGTAGAAAGAATTTAAACTACATTTATATACATTTTTTCTTTTCTTTTTTTTTCTTTTTTTTCTTTTTTTTTTTCTTTTTTTTTTTCTTTCTTTCTTTTTTTTTTCTTTTTTTTCCCCTGTTAATGAAGGACCAAACTGTTAGTACTGGATTTTTTGTTCTATTAAAAGTACAGATATGCCCTCTGTGCTTCTGGCTGTAGTCCTCAAAGGAATAATTTGTAAGTTCTTGAATCTCTGAGTTATTTTTAAGTGTTTTTCAACTATGAGAATTAAAGAAGTATTAATAAGTAGATAATTCAACGTGTGTTGCAGAACTACTTTTTCCTTATCTTGCTACATGGTTAGCTTTTAAATGCTCGATGCTAAACGTCAGCCCAACTCTTAGAAGGGATTTCACAAAAATGCTCCATGTAAAATGATTTTTTGTGTATGAGGTTGAGATAGATGTGGATATTAAGCCTTCCATTAAGCTTCAACTCAAATGTCCATAAGGAATAAAACTGCAATTTTTGAGTGATGTTTAAAGAAAATAAATGGGTATTACTGTGTGTCATAAAGCTGAGTCAGTTAGCTGTAAAGTGAAGGCTTATTAAAATGCTGCAAAGCTGCCTTTTATGTCTCCAAGAGGGAAAATGTGCATCTGCTCTACAGTGCTGCCTTACCCTAATGTAGTGCTGCAAAAAGGCACAAACACCGGAACACAAACGTACAAAAACTGCAGGCTCAGTGCAAGTATCAATGCAAAATGATACTTAGAGCAAATCAGAAACATACTGAACTGGTACTTTGGCTTGACACCTGTGGGACTGCACTACTGCACTGCAGCACTGTGTGAAATGCTTGCTGTGTACAAGATGTTCTTGTTGGGTTTTACTATTCTGTGCTTTGTCCCTTAGTTCAAGAAGAATAACTCCAGAGGGGTAAGCTTTTGTAATCATTGTATGTACTTCTTCAAGTGAACATGGCTTCCTTCCCCTTCCAGAGAATAAGGCCTCATTTACCTCCCATTTGATTAGGTTACTCCCACTCAGCCTGGTTTATTTTCATGCTCTGTTGGTGGTACTGAGGAGTTTCTAGTGCCTATAAGATGGAAAACTTTAATCAAGTATGTTCCTTTGCAAAAGAAGAGCTTGGGGTGCTGCAACAATACAGAAGTTTCACTGTAACGTACTGAGAAACAATTTTTCTGAGCTAGGGAGGAAGTGGCCAAGGAATGAAAGAGGTAGTTCCCAAACAGCTGAGTTCAGCCTGTAGATTTCTCTGTCAGCTCTGCAGATGCCATCCCATCCAACCTGGCCTTGAACTCATCCAGGGATGGGGCATCCACGGCTTCTCTGGGCAGCCTTTGCCAGTGCCTTGCTGCCCTCTGAATGAAGAACTTCTTCTTTCAAACAGCATCATGCTGTGTTAGTTTTGTGTTGTTTACAGGCCTTCAGGATGATGAAAGAGTAACACAGGATCAATGCACAGTGCAATAAATGCTGTGGATTTTCAGGGTAGAACTGTCTTCCTCCTTTTTTGATTTCTCAGTGGTTAAGTGTTGTATTCTAACAAATCTGAGTGGATACTGTTGCAGTGACCTGTGCACATATTGAAAAAATACAGCTTTTAAGCGATAGAGAGGGAGAATTTGGGATCTTAACAATGCACTTTTCCAATCATCCCTTCAAGCTATATGCCTATTCATAGGGGATGTATGCTGTTGATCTGCACAAGTGTATTCATGTGCGGGTATTGATCTAGCTGGTTTGTGAGTACCACACTATGATACATAATGTTCCTGGTGAGCTTTTATAACCCACACTGAGATAGCTGTTGCTTTGCTTTTGCTGTTGATACTTGAAACCACAGCTGGTGTGGGTATTTAAGTAATGATAAGACAGTATATGCAGTGCAGTAAGTGTGCCAGGAAAAAAAAAAAACACTTGCCCCTCTCAAATACCCATTTACGGAGACTTTCTGTATGCACACTTCAGCACCTGTATAATGTGTGTTTCAGTGTGACTCTTTTTGGAAAGGTACTGTGTTGTCATTTAGGTGGTGACCTTGCTCACTGGCATGTTTAGCCTCAAGCACTTGGCTAGGTAGTCATGCTTTTTTGACCTTTCACATCAACCCAACTGACTAAATCCATAATTACATTCCATGTTCATAGCTAAATGATTTCTAGATAAGAACCCTTTTGTGAGTGTATACATAGTACCATAGATAAACATTGTTCTCCCAGTGTGACAGTAAGGGGTGATATAGCTTTTAGCAGGCCTGCAGTTATTATCTGAAATTCTTTTGGTGTATAATGGTATAATTCTTTAAGCTTCTGCTCTTTCACAATTTTTTTTTTTTAAAAAGGAAATCCACTGAAGCTGAGGAAGTTATCAGTGTAAACAAAGATCTGGCCCATTAACGTCTTTTGTTTCACAATAATGTTGATCACTGAGCTCCATCACAAGTTTTGCCCAGCATTTTGCCCAGTGTTACCCCAGTCTTTCACTCAGAATAAGCCAGTGGTGCTACCTCTAGCCCCTTGCCCCTACACTGCCTCAGACTGGCATTAGTTGGTGCAGAGCTGAGCGGTGAGTCTGGTCAGAGGGTGAACCAGTTTGGAAGTTAACAGGGCAACAGGAAAACAGTTGATTTTTCAGCCAGACTAGCTTTCTTTTCCAGCTGAATGAGCAGCCAGCCAAAATGCTTGTGCCAGGCTGGAAAATGGTGAAACAAACACCTCTTTTGTTTGATTTCTGTGCAGGCTGAAACTGTGACATTCTCCTTTGGCTGTTTGCATGGTATCCCATCATAGATTTTATCTCATTCAACAGTTGGTAGAAGGCTAATAAAAGGCTGGGAGATGACTAGCAACTAAAGCAGCACGCTCACACAGAGAAAAAATCACTAATTCACACCTTCACTATGTGACAAGAGTATGCATATAAGATTCCCGGATATCAGGCTAAAGAAATTTCAGCTTAGCAGTAAAAGCTTAAAGCAAAATGTACAGTTTGCTTTGAATTTTTTTAAAACTCAAAATCGTGGTATTACGGGATCATAAAGATTACTCATTTTCTAATCTTTTTTTCCTAGGAATTTATCAAAGAGCTGCTAACTCGGATAAGAGGAATGAGAAAACTCAGTCCCCCTCAAAAGAAGAGTATATAAATAACTCGAAGTAGTAGCACTCTGTAAAAGACATGGCAAGGGAAATGGGACTTTGAATACAAGACCTTTATTAAAATACCTGTCTTTCTCCACAACTTTTTTGATTTCATTCAGTTTTGACTCAAGGAATTTCTTTTGTGTGTTTTAAGGGTTCTTTTTTAAGTGTCAATTTTTATTTTTATTTTTATTTTTTAAATCGAGAATATCAACATTTTGGATGCTGCTCAACTTTCGCTTGAGGATTACAGAAGCAAGTGAAGAATCCAAGAGTTAGTGATGAAAGGCAGCAAGCCTACGTGGTAAACCAGAAGATCTTGTACATTTACAGAGCTAGGAGACTTCTCCTTGTGACTAGTTGGATAATGTTTTTTAAGTTGGTTGTACATTTAACTCATGGATGTCAAATTTCTTGTGCTTGTCTGTATATAAATTATAAAGTGGATTGTGAATACTGACTGTTTCACATGGATGGAAGGAAAAGTTTGTTACAGTAAATTATTTAAATGGTGGTTATTGCAAATATGCTACCACAACATACCGATTTAGATTACTAAAATGAGTGCTGCCATTTTTCTAAGTACCGTTAAAGCAGCCCAGTGAAAAATTTCTTCATATCTCCTTATTTAGACTGCAGCATATGAGAATTGGGAATTCTAAGGGCTTAATTTGTAGATTTAATGTTATTTTAACTTTGATGCTTTGCCAGATCATTTCCTTTCCACCTCACGGTGTCTTGGAACTGTGCAAACCTATGCTGAAAAAGGGCCTGCAGTCATATCTAGAGAAATGTCCATCACCACTTAAAAGCTGCTTCACAATGGAGGAAAAGGCAGTGCTGCCAAAATGACTTTAAAGCACTGTCTTGCATTTAGTGATGTGGTCTTAATCAAGATTCCTCTCCTGTTCAAGTAGACAAAGGTTATTATAGTCTTTGTTTGTGGCTCTGCTCTGAGAACCTGGGGAGACTTTATAATGTGGATCTCTTGTAAAAGCGAGAACAGAAGAGAGATCCCTGCTCCCTCCTGGAAAATGTCCTATCTGAAATGTTCAATAAGCTACCATATGCTGGTAGGTGACACTAGTCAGGCATTTTATATCAAGGGTGCTCTGAACATATTTTATTTTTCAAAAGAAGTACATGTTTGTGAATTTTATGTATACTGGCAAGCTTTTTTAATGTATTTAATTTTGTAATGTTTACCGATGATTTTATTTACCAGATATTTACTCAAATAAATGGAACAACTTGTGACTTGTTACATGTACACTTTACTGTTGCTGAATAGGTTGGTAAATGGACTTTCTTACCAGAACGAGAAGCCTGGCAGGTGGTAAGTACATGGGAATCCAGCTGCGTAGATCCCAACTGGCTTTTAATGTACAACAAAAGACTCAGCTCAGTATCACCCAGCCAAATTTCTGTGACCTGGTGAATAGCCTTTTGAAAGTCTACAGATGAGGCATGCTTTCCCTGTGCCCTGAAGAATTAAAACGAAGAGAAATCTTGGAAATGTTTTCAGATAAGTACTGCTGCTTCCTTTTTGCCTTCCCCTAGAGGTTAGGTGAGCAGGGCTTACCAGTGGGTGACACGCAGTTCTCTATTGAAAGTCTGGCAGCAGGGCTGTCCACCTTTCTTCTCTTCCATACCTCTCTTAATTTGCCTTAAGGAATTTTAGCAGCCCTGAGAAAAGACTTGGTTGTTTTGCCTTGCAGCAAGTCAAGTTTAAATCTTGTACCTTGGTGAAGCTGCAATTCTACACTGGTTTCTAATGGAGACTTGTAATTTTTATTATTTTTTTTTTTTATGACATGTGAAATGAGCTCTGGGAATTTCAGCAGGGGTGGTTTGTGATTGCTGCTGTTTTTATGTTGCTGTTTCTTGCAGTTGCTGTCAGTGTTATCAATGGGAAGTCTTCAGAAAGAGGCCCATGGTAGATGACCTCTCATCACAAGGAGATTCTCTCCTTGGTCTGTGCTCCTTGTTGAGGATCTGAGGCAGTTACAGCTGTCTACATATTGCAGGTGATATTTAGAAACAACCCCCAGTCAGAACAGAAAGATTAGGGTCATTTCTACATTCAGAGATACAGTGTATGATTCCACTTACAATTTCAAATATGTACATTTTTTTCTTCTAGTGTAATATATCTTGTTGTGTAACGGCAACTATGCCTGTTATCTCTTTTATCCTGTAGCAAAATGACACTCTGTAAATAATTTTTCCTCACCTTACTCAGCTAAAAATGCCCGTATGTGTTGCCTGTTTACATTTTTTGTTGTCTTTTTCTTGCATTGCAGTTGTGGAAAATAGCAGCCTACTTTTTTGAAAGCAGTTGGGGGAGATCAGTGGTAGACTTGGAAACAACAAACACTGGGATAGCCCACACTGTCTTCTGCCATATGTGGATGGGACATTTACTTTTGTGAGAGGCTTCCTCTCCTCCAGCTCTACATGTGTTGCTATCTTACAAGTGTCAGTGACCAAAAACTAAACTATAGTTTGCAGCTGGCATGATTTTACTAGAGAGTTACAGGGTTTCCTTTTCATTGCTTTTTACTGAGCAGAGATGCTCTTGGCTTCAGTGGCTGTGGGGAAGAACCAAGCCATTCACAAAGATTTCTTTGAGATTTATGTCTTTATACTGTGTGGGTGTTCTTGGCTTTGGGAAATATTCAAGGGGCATATCAATAGCACACTGTTGCTGAAACAATGTGAAGTTAAATCTTAGCCGAAACTCTTCACTGCTGTGGCTGGGCCACTTTCCTTATGTGGGCCAAGTCTGCAGTGAGTGCTTCTGTGGGGTTTTAAATGGTATAATGAAAGGAACTGATGTGCCCTGAAATAAATATGTAGCAAAGCTGAGTTTTTTTGCTTTGGCATTGAAATGCCTCTCCAGTAATCAAGGTTGCCTGTGAGAGTGTGTGTTCCTGGGGTATGCCTTGTGGCATAATTAGCCTTTGCATGTTTTACAGCAGGAGCTGACAGTGTGATGATGTCTTCTAGTTGACTTAGAAGGAGAAAGTGCTTGTAATCAGCATGCATCGTGGTGTGACAGGATTCCTTTAGGACATAAGAAATAAGATGAGCCTTCTACTTCCAGTCTTGATTTTTACCCTTTACTGCAATTATTCCTGTGGTGGGTTTTACTCCTGAAGTTTGTGCAGGGATCATCTGGGGGAACACAGAGGATAGAGAGGATCTTAATTTTCTCTATTTTTGGAGAATATGACCAAGAAAGGTGGGAGCAAAATATTTTCTTTCAAATATGTTCTTCTTGTGCACTTTGGTCTCTTGGACACTGTGAGCATTTGAAGAGTCTTTTGCGCTTTTCTCTGGCAATATGTGTGGAAATTGAATTACTTGGCAACTCTGAAGTGAATTTGCTGTATTAAGGCCTTAATGTATATAAGCCTTAATGTAAATATGCTCCAGGGGAAAAAAGCACGAGGGGCCGTATGAACAGTGCACCTGTTGCATGGAAACTGGAAGAGTATACAGGCCTAGTTCTGAACAAAGAGTTGTACTTGAACTCTTGGTGAAGTGCTATAACACAAGGATTAATTGACTCTGCATAGGATTTGCCATCACCAGCATCTTCCACAGATGCTAAACAGGTACTGAATAAATGCATGCAATGATTCTGTCATTTATAAAGGATGTTGAGATTTTGAGGAGCCAGAAAGTAGTTGAAGTACTTGGAAGTCTCAAAAAATCAGTAAGAAATTTGTCCTGTTACATGTTCCGCTAGTAAGAAGACTGACAAGAGTCTTGCATCACTCCAAAAGTAATGCATCCTTTTTATTTCCATAGAAACTATAACAGGTACAAAAAGCACAATAGACAACGATAGAGCAAATTCTCAGCTACACTGTTTTTTCAATGCAGTAACTGCCAGTAGCTATGCATTTTTACCAACAAGAGTCTAAATACCACACTCGTAAATATCTGCCCTAATGGTGATGATCCACAGTCACTGTCTGCACTGCTGAAATGCACCACCCTCCTCTGTTTGGTTTCTATAAACATTCAGTAAACATCAATTAATATCACTAGGTGCAATTTTTCACTCATTGAAGAATTCAGCAGCACATTTTTTGTTTATATGTGCTTCCATGTCAGACACCATTCTGTCAGACTGTCTCTCTGCTGCTGTCTGTTGCATGGCAACAACATGTAATGCAATACTGGTGGAAAGGTTCAACCTCTACTGCCATACCACCAACATCCACCTCTGACGTCATGGGCTGACATAATAAAATAGGAAGCATTAATTTTAGAGCAGCATTTGTATTTCAATTTGGAGAGAAAATGAGGAATATATAATCATTTATTGGAGAAAAGCATAATGAAGAGGAAGGCTTGGAAGATTAAGGAAGGGAAATTTGTGAGTAGATAGAAATGGACTGATTTGGTAGAGAGAGTGAAAAGCACTGAGCCTGATACTGTATGGATAAATGGTATCATCATTTGTTGGTATCCTCAAGTTGAAATTGGATGCTTTTATAAATAAGTTCTTCTTCAGTTCAATTGAGATGGTTGTATAGTAACTGTTGAGTCAGGACTTGAACCACTGATTGAGCACTTGGGGAAAGGACTCAGCCTTGGGAGCACAGATGAAGGCAATTCAGCTGTGTGACCTGAAGGGGTGGAGCCTGGCTGCACCTTTCTTAGACCTCATTTAAGGGCTGACTGCCACTAGGGAAAGGTCTCCAGTTGGAGATCCCTCCTTTATGGAGTCTTTCCTGCAAGCCTATTTCTTTGGAGAAGGGTGAGTGTTTTTCCTTTTCCTTTGTAACACTGTTCAATCTGTGCTAGTTTCATTGTTGTTATGCTCCTGTATTGCCCTTCTGCCATGATTGTAACAATGGTCAAAGACCTTAAAACTCTAGACGTTTCCTTCAAATATTTTCCAGAATTGTGTTCTCTTTCCTTTTTCTTGATGGTAACAGGTGCAGGTGTGTAATTAATGCTGCAATCAAAAGGTAGAGACAAATTGTAGCAAAGAAAATGTGCTTAGAAAGCACCTAGATTTGCAGAATCTTTTTGTCACTGGTGAACTCTGCTATCAGTATAAATACAGAGTGTTTATAAAGTTTTGATGTTGCTAGTTATAACCTTACCTACTGTTGTTGGGATATTTTTTTTTCTGCTTAATCTTTTTGGTATAGTGATAAAATTTGCTCAGGTATTAACTTATGCTTCTTACAGGCTTTTCTGTCTTCCAACAGAAACTGAAAATTTCTCTTTAAAATGAAAGAAACTAAGCTTTTAAAATATGTATTTAAGACTGAAAGTAACTTTAGAAGTGCAGGTAACAGACTTTATTTGGTAGTACCTGGAAAAACCTTCTGTGAGTGGAGTGTGATGATGTATTGCCTTAACAATGGAAATGCAAAGGATCCCATGTCTTCTGGTTTGACTGCCATACTAAACCAGAAGTGGAGTTGGACCTATCCTGTACTAGAGTGAGCCCTCAAGCAGTTTCTTGCCTTGTTCTTGCAACTAATGATCTTCAATGTACTGCATGTCTTCTCTTGTTTCTGTAGCCTTAAATCCAAGCCTACCTAAACAATAGTTACTAGATCAGTGTTAGCACACATCACCTCCAGTACTGTCATGATGCATTTCTTTATAACCTGCATCAATATTCCCTATTCCTTCAAGTTTAGTAGCTTATTTCTCCTAAGTACCTTTTACTATTCAGTGAAAGTGGGAAATGTGTGATCTGATGCTATTTTTGCCATGGAGGCTGTGCTGCCTGTGCCGATCAATCTGAAAGCCTTGAAAGGCTGCTGTAAATTTAAGTGTCTTCTGAATTATAGTCGCATGCTAATGAAACATATTCACTTTCTCCCTTATTTCTTTATGTCACTTTCCCAATTAAGTTTTCAGTGTGTAAATGTAACTCAGCCACATACAGTAAGGAGAGAATAACGGTCTTGGAGCTGTTTGAGTGATTTCTTGTACATTCTGGGGAAAAAAAGAAGATTATTGAGGCTTGTAGAGTTTTCTTCCCCCAATATCTGGGAGATGCTCTAGTACCAGCTGGATGAGGCCACAGAAATGGTCCTGTTTGGAAGCCTGAGGATGAAGCAGAACATAGAAACCAAAAAGCATGAAACACAAAAGACAAGAAATAACCAGTGGCAGGTGCACAAACTTGCCAAGTGTTGACTGTCTTTGTACCCTTTGGAGAAAAGCTGTTCATTCCTCCTGAGCTTAACACTTTGAAAGAAGATAAATGTCCTCCCACCATACTCCATTGAACTTGTGCTGGGTCCAGGCAGCAGGCTCAGCAGAGTGCTGAATGCAAATGCTTGGGGTGTAATGCAGATAGAAGTACACTTCCGTAATCAAATCCTAGCTAATCTGCTCAACTCTGAATGCAATGCTTGGCCTGCTAATAAGGCCGTGTGTCAGGCAGAGCACTGGCAGGCTGTATCACCCTCTTCCACCCTGCAGTGGTTGTGGTGCGTGCAGTCTCTGCTGTCCCAACCAGTAAGAAATACTACAGCTTTTCAGCCTTGATATTAGGAAAAAAGAAATAAGTCCTTCATCTGTGAGGGTCAAGAGTTTGTTGCCAACTCAGGTGTTTTGATATGTGAATCTAAAAACCATGTCTCTTGAACACAGATTTAGCTGTACTTATGCTATTATGAACTGACCCGATTTTGATCCAGATTCTGGATTTTGAGAGGAAATAAAGATGTTTAATGTTCTTTTGTCTAGACTTGTACAATTTTTGCCTCCTACACTCCAGCTGTCCTTTTAATACAGCTTTCTCAGTCATCAGAAAGGCTTTAATGTATTACTTTGGAGAATTTTTTCTGGTACTGGGCTAGACTTAAATCAAGCACCAAATAGTCATATGTTGGAAAAAGGCTATGCACACTATAACTTATCGTTAAGAGTCTCCTCTTTATCAAAAGTGTTTCTGTTTCCATATCAACAGTGTACCTCAGTAGTGCATGTTATATAATGTCCTTGGGATTTTAATGGTCTACCTCAAATGCCTGCTCTCTTTCTTGTTCTCCCATGTGCCTTAGTCAAGTGCTACCACTTAGCATATTGTATTGATTATTTTTTTGTCTGTGTAGCTGCACATTGAGCTCACCACTTAATCACTCCAAAGCTAAATTTTCTATCCTTGTTACAAGGGCAAAGTGTTTAAAAATGTCAGCTCATGAAATATAAGCAAGAGTTTTACTGCTAGGGTTGAGTGAAGTGATAATTGTTTATCATTTTCCCTCTGGTTACCTCTCTAATCTGAAAATCTGAGTGCTTTCTGAAATTAGTATGACTTTTTCAGCTTGATCTTGTTAGATGCTTCCTTCTTTTAATACTTTATTTCTTATAGCTTTTATTTTTTGGCTACAGTTGGTTCTGATCTAAATGTTTTCCCTCAGAATGCTTTCTGTTGTTCTCGTAACTTTTGCAGCAGTAATTAAAGTGTTTCAAAATTCTATCACCTCTGCGTAACAGTAAAGTTAACTAGAGAAGGACTTAAGAGAGGTCAAATAAGCCAGTCAATCCTATGCTATTCCATTGTTTTCTTTGTTTAAGAAAGCTAGGCTATCATGCCCAGCCACAGCTATGAGTTTCAGATCTTTTCTTTTCTACAAAACCAAAATCTTCCATAGGAGTATGGGTTCATTTATTTAGTCAGGAAACATGTGAAAAAACAGTGAGTTGGTTCAGAATCTAAGATTAGGCTCGTGTATGAGGCTGGCTTTTAGAAAAAAATAATGTTAAGAGGCCAGAAACTTTCTATCTGACCACTGACTCTTGCTAATTAGAGATTGAGAGCAGCTGTCAATTAGGCATTGGGACTGGGAGCCTAGATCACATAGCAGGTACAACACAGAAATATGCTCAACTTCCACTTCTTGGAAAGTTTATTCCCTGTTTGAACCTTACCCATCTCAAATGCTCAAAAAATCATGAGTTAAGTGAGTGAGACACTCTGAGGTACTGAGTCTTTTATAATGTATGTTGATTTGTCATTGTTTCTTGACATGCTTCCTCAGGGGCTGCTTGTAAACCTTTTGGTCTGCAGATGAGGGCCTGAAGCTTCC
Organism: Tympanuchus pallidicinctus; assembly: GCF_026119805.1. Lineage (NCBI taxonomy): Eukaryota > Metazoa > Chordata > Aves > Galliformes > Phasianidae > Tympanuchus > Tympanuchus pallidicinctus. The sequence goes on along the minus strand of NW_026294618.1, from coordinate 61,740,320 downwards.
TTTTAAGTGAGGACCAAGACTTCCCTGTCTCCAGCAATTTCAGGAACAGGAATCCTAGTAAGGATGTTGTGCTTGTGATAATAACATTCAGGTTGGGAGCAATCAAGAAAGCACATCTATAGTTAAAGGTGCCCTTCTTTGTGCACTCCACATAGCCCGTGGAAGTTTCCCCTGCACTGGTATGACTCCAAGTCTGCATGAGCATGAAAACTCATGAGGGAGGCATGCTAGATAATATGGGAATATGCTGGCATTGGGTGAGTTTAGAGTTGATGTAGTTTACTCTATACCCCGTTAAATGCAAGCTACTGGTTTAATTCGCTAGATAGTATCTGTTCTTTAAGTTTGATTAGTGATTGATGGCATTCATATTTCACTTCTGTGCATTGCTGGACTCCATTGGGACTTTGGACAAAATGATTCTTGGGTGGATGCTGGAAACAAGCAGCTTGGTTTTTTTTGTTTTTTGTTTTGTTTTTAAGATATAAATTATTGAAGCAACCTAGTTTGAACAATGCGTTTAGATCAAAAGTGTGTTGCAGTGGAGCCTAGCTAATGCCCCAACCAACTATACTTCCAAATTTTGCCTTTTGGGGACAGGAAAAAGCTGTCAAATGCTGGCCTGTCTGTTGTTAAGAGTCATTGCAAGCAAACAACTCTCATAATAATCATACCACATAAATCAGTGGTAGCTGACAGTTAGAATCTTGGCAGGAGATTTCACAGAATCACCCGGGTTGGAAGGGACCTCAAGGATCATGTAGTTCCAACCCCCCTGCCTAGCAGGGCCACCAAACATACACATTCAGATCAGGTTGCCCGGGACCCCGTCCATCCTGGCCTTGATTTCAGAGCCACAGGAAAGAATTTGGGAGATGGATCCACACATCTGTAGGCTGAGGGAGTAAACTAAGATGACAACACATCATGGTAACCTTTTTCTGCAAGTGGCAGGTGGGTGCATAGTTCAGTTAGCCATGTGTTTTTCCATACATGCATACTTTTCCCTTTAGTCATGCAAAATCCTTCTCTCTCTGCTTTAAGGAATGCCACATTTAGACAAGGAAAAATAATCACAGTTGTTCATAGTTTGACTGGGCCTGTGTGCTGCAGAAGGATGAAATAGGCAACCAGGGGTTGCCTTCTGTTCAGAGCTTCGATTATGGATTATCTTATAGAACATGTGCGTGACTGCCCCAAGAGCAGTTTGAAATGAGCAATGCCTTGTTTTCCTGCTGATTAGAATTCCCTCTCAAATAGCACTGAAAGGGCTCCAAGGGCCCAGATGAAAAATATGGAACCTCGTGCACTGCGTGCAGCAATGCCAGTGGGTCCCAGGGTCCCAAACCCAGACAAGGTTCTGCTTCTTGGAGGGCTGTGCCATTGGTGCTTGACCAGCAGCCATGTCAGGATGAGGCCCAGCACTGCACCTCCTGCTGAGGAGGTCATCATGGTGGAAGGAATGAAGGTTTTGTGTGCAGCACAAGCTGTTGCCTGGAGGGAACTGTGAGCATTACCCCTCACACACTCTCTTGCATCCAATATTAGGCCATGTTGTCTAAACAGATTGTGGTGATTCTCTTTGGAGAGGAAAAGAGAAGCCTTGAGCTCAACCCCCAGCACCCTTCACAGGCTCAGGCAGCAAGGCTTGTCAGGACAGCAGTTTCCTGCACACAATTCTGGAAGTATCTAACAGTATATCAGCATTCTTCATCCCTTTTTCTGTTTTCCTAGAGTAGTAGTTTTGGTTCTTTCAGCAGCTGCCATGTCAAACATATCCAGAAGGAGACTGCAGGAAGCTGGCAGCACCTGGCAGAGAGAAAGCAGAGCTGGAGGGATCCTGCTGCTGGCTCAGTGGCTTTCCAACACCTCCCACTGGGCTGGACCAGCCTTCTGGCAGCAGGATCCACCTTAGCCTCATGCATCCCAGCATGGATGGCATGCTGACTCCTCCTGATCCTGAGGGTTGGTGCTCTCACTGCTCAAGGTGTGCACCTGATGGCTGCTGAGGTGCCTTGCTAGTGTCTCTTCTGCTCTCTTCCTCTCCTCCATTACCTCTTAGTTGTTCACTGATGTATGTCGTAAATAGTCTGATAATTTTCTTAAAATACCTTTGAAAAATGAAAATCGATGTGAACTATATAGCATGAGATCGCTAGTTAGGAATAGCTATGGCAGGTGAAGCAAATTGAACCCTGCTGAGGGACCACTGTTGTTTGGGTAGAGTTCAAAGGCTTAGATGAGAATAAGGTATTTGATGATTAATAATGGGAAAATAATCTTTATCTGTCCAGAGAATTAGAAGAAGCACAGGGAAAAGCTATATGAGCAAATGCAAGCTGCTGCAGTCTAAACAGTGCAGCCTAACTAAGGATGTCCTCATACATGTACCACTTGTTCTGCTGCACTGTCATTAAGGTCAGTGATAACTACTCATTTGAAGGGCTTTGATTGCTTGGTGTTCCTGCATGGACAATTTAATTTAATTTTTAAAAGAAATACTGTAAGTCTGTCTTCACAATGTTTTGCATCCAGGGCACAGTGAGGGTAAGGCTCCCAAACTCACTTGCTGCCTGTTGATAATAACATCATGAATTAACAGTGGGAATCTGTTTTGGCAGTAGCTGTGACTGCCGAGTGCCACAAAAGGTAAATAAATGATAATAATTAAAAAAAACAAGTTTCATGGTTACATAAACCACTGCTTTCTGAAGGGACATCTGATTTTTATAGCAGGCTTTGCAGCAGAGCTGCCACCAGGGCTTGGTAGATGTTGACCTTTCTGTGTGAGTGGGTGGTAATGCGTGTGTAAAAAAAGAAGTGAGGTGTGAGTGCTGTGAGGGGTTTCTAGGCTTTGCCGGGAGGTACAGAGCACTGCAGGGTGTCCTGACCCAGCCAGGAGGAAGGAGATGCCTGAGCGCGTGCTCTTCTGTGAGGTTTCCAGCCCAGTGGGCAGCCTGAAAGGCACAGTGCAAGTGCTGCATCTGCTCTGGGAAGGAAGTAGTATGTGCAGGATTTCTTGTGTGCTTATTCTAGTTCTAGTCTTGTTTATTGCTCTTTTTTAAAGCTGGATACATTAGGGTGCTTTGGTGCATGTCCATTCAGATTTGCCAAGGCTTGGTCCAGCTTGGGAGACAGGCCAGCTGAAGCCTTCCTGTAAGTGGAGTGGCTGAAGGAAGGAAATCACGGCTGGCAGAGGGATCCCACCAGCTCCACACACTGAGCTTTCAGCTTGCTGCTGAGCTCATAGGTCCAGGTGTGGCTTTGCAGAGCACCTTCTGTGCCTCAAGTCCCTCCTAGCTATACACAGGGCTGACTTCGTGCTGAGGGTGCTGCCAGAATCAATGGGTTGAGGCACCTGGCTGTTTTATGTTGTGAATGTCTTATGTATGGTGAATGGGCCACACAACATTCTCAGCCTCAAAACAGTGCCAATGTTTTAACATGGAGAAAAAAAAAAACAGCCCTGAGGTCTGGTGTGCAGAGGCAGGAAAAGTTATTTTTAACAGTATGGGAAGGGCTGTACTTACAAGGCTAATGCTACCTACAGTACATGCCTTACATTTTGCTTGGCAGAAACAGACCTCTCTCGGGTTACAGAGCTGGAGGGGAATAGCAAATGTGTGTGCTAATAATTGCCATGCTACTATTTTTAAAATTCTGCCTGCATTGTTTGTATCATTGTTACCCAGCAGTGCCTCCCCAGGCCAGGTTACCTGAGGCAATGCTGGGTTTCCATTTAGGAGTCTGTAATAATTTTTTTGTATTTTGCTTGTTTCTTCCCCCTCCCCCTTCTTTCCTTGTATCTAAGTACAAGCATGCTTTTGTACTTAAAATAATAACAACAAATAATCCTATGGATGGGAAACTTATTTTGGCAAAGTTTTTGTTGTCTGACTCAGATATTCCACGTTGTACTTGCAAAGGCATGGAACACCCTCCCTCAGCTGTGGGTGCACAAAATGGTTTGATGGCTTGGTACCTTCCTCATCTGCTTCCATGTGCCAGCCCCACTGGGTGGGCTGGTAGGTGATGTGATGTCAGGCACTCAGCTCCCCTTTACAAGCCTGCTCTCATCCCCCACAGGCATTTGCTCTCTCCTACTGCTATCGCCTGAGTGAGGGCCTTGTTGTGCACACTAGCAAATGTGAGTATGCATCTGCAAGGAGAGTTGCTGAAGAGGCAAGCGTAGCCATTACTTGCAGTAAAAACTGAAACGTTGGTGAGAATTTGTCTAAATGAGAAAGAATGGCCTGGCCCTTGATAAGTCATGGCTGCTGCAGAGTTGGTATGACCACCTGCTTCCCATTGTGGTGAGGAGCAGGCCACCCTCTGTGCAGAGTGAAAATGTTGGGGGAGCAAAGCAGCCCACTGTCAGTATTGCAGGTGCTTGTCTGATAGATGTCTGGAGAGGCAGGAGGAGGGAGAGAGAAGGAGGGCTGTCCTCATGTACTGCCTCAGGAGTCAGCTCCTATCACCTCCATGTGCCTGTGCAGAGGCAGGATAGCAAGGTTAAACAATACATTGCTGTAGGTTTTATTTTTATTCCTGGGCTTTTAAATTATTAATGCACAGCAGTGACCACACTTGCTGTTAAGCAGTACCTTGCAAGCCCATTTAAAATATTTAGTACTTAACTAGCAGAGCAAAGCAAACAAACATGAGTAACTAAAAGGGTAAGGATGCACTTAATTTTTAAACAGTTAAAAACAAATCGGTGATCCACACCATGACAGGAGCCCATCTGGCTGCTCTGGGCAATGTGCAGGGCTCCAGGCCGGCTCCTACCTGGTGCTGCTGGTTCAACAGTGGTGTGGGCTGGGGGCTGCCATCTCTGCCAGCCACCATGGAGCTGGGCACTTCCCCCCTCCTTCCTTTCTAGATATGCATTCATTGTGGGCAAATCTCACTGTGGCATGTCCTTGTGGGTTGGAGCCAGCTCTCTGACAGAGTGACAGTGTTCCTTCTGTGTGAGTGGATGTTGCCAAAGAGAGCAGACAGCAAACCTACTCTCTCCATGGCAAAGAAAGCTGAAAACATCCCCATTGCTGAAACAAGATGTGTGTCAGCAAGAGGTGGGCCCAGCCAGAAGAGGGACCTCTGAGAGGAGGAATGAGGATGAGAACTGACTACCTGTGAAAAGGAGAGGCAAGGAAGCAGCATGTATATGAGGGAGAGAAGGAGAAGGATGAGCCTGGGAGACAGGGAACAGCTTAAGGTCAGGTGAGGAAAAGTGGAACAGAATACAGACAAGTAATATTAGATGTAATAAAAGTCCAAATAAAAGAACTCAGCAGGAGCTGGAAAGCATAAAATGAGTTCTAACTAGGGGGAGAAGAAGATTAAAACCATGGAAATAAAGTAAAAAATGGCTAAGGCTGCATATTAGGAAGAATGAAGGTAATGCATTATTCAGAGAAAGTTTGGGTATTTACTAGGATACATCAATGCTATATTTATATGAGTAACACAAATGCATGTTAAGGTTGCTTAAAAGGATTGCATAAGTCTGGCCAGAGCACAGTGCATGGCTGCAATATGTGACAATAAATAATTATAGGTGGGAAGGGTAGAGTTACCAATGATTAGAATTTCCTGACCCTGCTCATTGTAAGATGCTGGTTTCAGTTACTTATAGCTGAGAAACTATGATGGGCTGTAATTTTCCATATCAACTGTGTCTGCCTCAGGCTGACTCTGACAAACAGCACTTCAAGAAGACTGGGACAAGACTAGGAGCTTGCAGAAGATGGAAGCAGGGACATGTGATAGAAGGACCTAATGGTATTGCTTGCATGCTAAAGGACAAAATCCGGAGGATGAAAGCCCAGCTGGAGCAAAGACCTGAGGCAGACTTTAAGGGCGGCAAGAAGGAATCCTGCAAGTATGCTGGCTTCTGAAAGAAATTCAGAGTAAATATAGATCAACTCAGAATTGAGGGAGGCCATCTAGCCACAGATGACACAGAACAGGCTGAGGTGCGCAAATACTAGAAGAGTCATAAATGTGATGGATCTGGATCCTTCTTGTTAGTGCTGGCCCATGTGTCAAGGGGTAGTGCTCCCAGACTGCACCATGGGATGCTTGGTGGGACCCGAGGAAGCAGAGAGGGATGCAGCACAGGATAAGTGCCAGAAGAGCACTGGAGATTTTTGAGACTGAGTCAGGCAAAGCCGTGGCTGTCCTGAGCTGGCTTTGCTGGGGACCCTGCTGTGCTAGGAGAGCAGCTCCTTTCCTGCTGGCAGCTCTTTGGATCTGCAGACCTGCAGTGGGAAGTATTACTGAGACTGTGCTGAAAAAAGGTCCAGTTACTTTCTGAAATTGCTTTTTGAAGTGACTTTTTGATTTGAGAAGCTTTAGTGCTTCTGTATTTTCTCTTTGAGAGGTGAAGGAGTGTAAGTGCTGGATCATGAGCAGAGCTCATCCATCCAAAGCGCTATCCATCAAAGCAACCTTTACTCCATAGCACACAATGAAAACCCAAGATTCTTCTAATGTTTCCCCCAGTCAGAAGGCACATGTGAAAGCCTCGGGCAAAATGTCCCATCTTCCCTGGTGCTGCAGGTGATGAAAGAAACAAACCAGGTTCAGCTCTTGGTTGTGCTTCTTTTTGGAGTGGTAGCAGACAGCTGCACATCTGAACCCCGGCAAAGTTTGCACACATTTTTCCCCTTTGACATCTGAATGTTTCTGATGTGCCCAGAGACCTGATAGGAGTGACAGCCTTGAAAACATTGGAGGAAATGACTAATTTTTCCTTCAGAGCACAGATTAAATTGTGCTCAATAAAGAAAAGCAAAATAGTGAGTAACTGCTAAGTGAAACCCAGTTCCTCCATTCAGTAAACGAAGAGTTCTTTTGTGGGGGGAAAAAAAGATGTGGACATGGGCGCATCACAAAGACCATACAGTAAATGAGACCAACTGCTAGAAGAGATTTACTTGTATTTTTCCCCAGTATTTTCTCCCCTGTTCCATGCTGTGCTCAGTGTGGGGCAAGCAAGTCTGAGCAGGAAGGGGCTGTGCTGCTGCTCCTTTCAGAACAGTCTCTCCTTTGCCCCTGGCACCAGGAGAGAATCTTGCTAACACTGTACTGGTATATTTGTAGCCCATCTTTAAATTTAGCAGGCAGCTGGTATGTAAGGAATGGGTGCAGGCACACACTGTATCTTTGTGTGTTTTCTTTGTGGGGCAGCAATGTTGGTGACGCACTCAATGAAATTCAGAGATATGGCTCTGAATGCAGTGTGAGAGATGCTGAGCCCAGCAGAACAAGCTCCAAACTTGGAGCCTAGCACAGGGTAGGGGATACAGACTTGGTACCTCCCAGAATGTCATCTGTGTCTACCCCAGAGGAAGAAAATCCTTATATGGTTTAAAGTCAGGAACCACTGTAGGAGAAATTGTGGAGTTCTCGCAGTACAGCAAGATCACCAGGGGAGTTCCTGGGGATCTGTGCAGTTCAGCAGAACTATACTTGACCTGAAATAGGTGGTCAGTTTTGAGCTGACAAAATGTGGTGATAGCCTTCAAATTAGTAAGGAGGATACGTGAAGGAAGGACCTCACAAGACTGAGACAGAGCAAATAAGTGACAAAAAAAGAGACAAATGAAATGCAGTGTGGTTGATGTTAAGTGATGCTCATGAGAAACTGAACAACTCCAAATCCACATATAAAATAATAACCCAGAGATTAGAAGAGGGATCTGAGAGGGCTGGACACTGTATTTCAGGAGCTTAATTTAGAGTTGTAAGGAGTTCCTGAAAAAGTAGGTACTGTCTGGTACTGTTATGGTCAAAAAAGCATATCCAAAACAAGGAGTTATTAATGTATTGGAGAAGGAAGTGAACTGAATGCTTTTGTGTACATTTATCATCTTGAATTTTCTGTACAGTTCTGATCCTTTTGCCTCTAACAGGTTGTGGTAGATCTGGAGAAGATTCAGAAAATGGATAGCAAGGATGATCCAAGGTGTGGTAAGCCTTCTGTACGGGTGAGAAGGTGATAACAGAGAAGAAAATAGGGGTATAAAGGTGGATAAGACATAAGCTTACAAAATCGTGAGGAAAGTAAAGAGGATCAGAACTCAACTAATACAAAAACTGAGACATCAGATGATGGTAATCAATCCAGTTTCAGACCAAAGGAAATGTGAGGTTCCCTGCACTGCAGGTAGCTGACTTGAAGTCTATCACAGGATGTTGTGGGTGCTGAAAGCTCAATAGAGAATGAAGCTCAATGGAGAAAGACTTCCTCATTTGTGTTTAAAAAAAAAAAAAAAAAAAAAAAAAAAAAAAAAAGGCACCAAAAAACCCCCCTTGTAGCACTCTGATTCAGGACAAACCCCAGCTGGTACTATTGAACAGGTGGGACTGTCTTACGGAGAAGAATTGTAGAAGCTAGTCTTATTTCTGCTTTTCCTTAGGTACTTGGTTACAGTGACTGCTTGGAGAGGAGTTCCTGGGCCAGGTAGCAGTGTCTGATCCCAATTCAAGGGGCAGGACTGTAGGCCTATTAGAACTTCTTGTCTCTGTGGAGTATATGGCTGTCTCAATCAAAATGATGAAATGGTTGAAGAATTATACTAAACATTCTAAATTATGTTTTAAATTGCTATTTTGAAATGTTATATTTAGGTCTAAATGTTCCTAATTTTCTTAAAAACATGTATCTGCCCAAAACTCATTTAATGATGAATCAATAACCCTTGTTCCTGTGTTATGTAGGCAGCAAATATGGTGCTTTTACTGCAAATACTGCTCTTGGTTAAACAGCACTTTCCCCTCTGGCCTTTACTAGGATCTGTTTTCCTACGCTTTTCCTTGTACTCTGGATGATGAATGCTCATAGCCCTTGTGTCATTTCCTTGTTTGGCAGTAAGGATGGGGAGGGCTAGTAAAGAAGGGTTTTCTTTCTCTGGTATGTCCTGTTCTTCTGCCAAAGAGATAAATTTTTCTCTGTGCAAAGGAATAACATGAGCCCTTCAGTAAGCACTGTGAAGGGGAACTCTGCAGCCCCTACTCAAGTTCATTTCATTCCAAAGACTCTCAGTATTCCTGATGGTTGTAGTAAGAACAGTCCAACAAGAATTGAGAATACAGATCAGGGTGTTCTTAGAAGACACTAAGAGACTTCACTAAGATTCTGATGGGCATACTGCTCGTTGGGACAACTAGAAATGGTTGAGTGTAATAAGTCAGTTGTTCTGATACATCCTTAAAAGTAGTTGTACTGGAAAGAGTATTTGGAGGTCAGTTAATTCAACTGCCTGCTGAAAGCAGAGTGAACTTAAAGTTAAGTCAGGTTTCACAGGGCCTATTTGTCATTCATCAACTCCCTTGCGCAATTTTTCTTTCCAGGCTCAGCCCTGGCAAATCCCAATGCAATGATCACTGTCTTAGTCTTTGTTGTGAAGAAATCATGAATGTTGCAAGGTTAGATTTTTTTTTTCTTTTTCCTCATGTTTACTCATATTACACAGTTGGCTGTGATTTTGGCAATTCATGCAAAACAGTGGGAGAAAGAAAGGGGCAATTGTACTGCCTGTCTGTGATGTAGGAATCAATGAAGAATAAATGCTGTGATCTGAGTATTTGGGCCTGTCCCCTCTGAGAAATGATTTGGGTAAGACTGATTTCAAGTACTCTGAAGAATCAGGGAAAATTAACAGTCTATCCTGTCCATGAGAGTTATGATTGTTGCTCATCCATTGGGTGAAGTGATGATTCTGATTGCATCCAGATGGATTGACTTGAACAGCTTTTCTTCTTTGCTTTGAAACTGTCTTCCCCAGCAGAAGTAACTTCTGAGACTTCCTGTCTCCATTAGAAGATGCTAAGAACATGAATGGTATGTGACACTTCTTACTAGATTGGAAAGGCCAGATTTTGCCCCCTCTGAATCACCTATTATGCTTGTCTCCCCACTGTGGAGCCTCTGCTGGTGAGCACTTTCTTGCTGTACCCAAACTGCATGCTGAGTGCACTTGCTGATCCTTCCTTGTTGCACCTGAAGAAGCACTTGACATTTACAGTTCAATGCTCCATAAGAGCAGGGGAAAATTGAAAACACTGGGTCTGACTTTCTCTGCCTGATAGTGTCAGAACTACAGGGACTATAAATCTGGAAACCATTTCTGGGAGAGTGAACATGAGCCAGCTCCAGAAGCTTGGTGCTCTGGTCTTCTAATTGTAAACACTAGCATGCTGGCAAGTATATGCCACAGGGTTATAGCTGTGGATCTTGTGTGTCCAGACCTTTGCCCTCTGCTCCTGGCTTTGATAAGCTGTGACTGGGCCAACTGCTCATGGGCTGGCGTCAGTATATGCAAGCTTGCTGCCACCTGTTCCTGAAATGAAAAATTAATATGCTTATGTTCTGACCAAATTATGCTGTACTCTAATTCCTGAAGAAAATGTTGATAAGAGTGCTTTTGAAAAAAAGGTTTTTTAATATCCTTTGCAAATAACTAAAGGAATTCCAATTAGACCTTACATGTCATTTTCATTTCCCTTGTCATTGCTGTCTAATTCTGAAAAATGCTCCCATCTCTACTGCTTTCATGTATCATCTGCTCTTCTTATTTGTCCACTCAGCCATAATCCTGGTGGTGACATGATAGCTATTTCCATGGCAAGAGCATTACAAATTCTAATAATATCTTTCACTGAAGTAGCACTTTTATGCTTGGTAGAGCTGTGAAAAATCAAGTTTGATATACACACTTTCACCATTTTGTATGGTTTTCTAATCTCACATTGTGCAGCTTCTGGTTACCACATTTCACATCACTTTGAGAATAAGCTTGTGACTCTTTTTTTTTCCTTCCTGTTTTTGATTAAAAAAAAAATTCTCATCAGGTTGAAATTTGGATTTATTTAGGTTTTGGATGGGAACCAAGGCTATTCAGCATTTATAAATAAGGAATTGTTCCTATGTGTTAAAATAGGGTTGTTTTTTTTTTTGTTTGTCTAACAGAAAGTAAGATACAGACTCAGCCCTCTGAGTTTCAGCCCATCACCTTTGCATTTCATTACTGCTATCCCATGCATCTTTACTTCAAAAGGGTAAGATATACATTTTTGTTCTGAAGTTTTACATTAAATACTTGTTACATCTACCAATGAAATCAAATAGTTTTGGGGAGATATGTGGCTGGCACCCAACGCAGTGCTGCAGCATTATAGGGTGGTTTGTGAGATGCAGTGCCAGGAGCACAATGCCCCAGCACAGTGGCAGGAAGGACTCGTGTGGGCAGAATGCTAACAACTCACTGTGTAGTTTTCCCAAGACATGAGGGTTAACTTCTGTCAGCACTGAGGACAATGAACAAGAGATCTACTCTGTGGTTTGAGTTCAGCACAGATGCAGAAAGATGGGCACTGCTGATCCAGTGGCACCTTTTTGTATCACTGCAACGCCTAAGATTTCTTCATCTTTGGTAAAGAAAAATGTCTGTGAAATGAAAGACTAATGGAAAAAAACATTGAACCACTTCTCTGGGTGCTGGCTTGGGGCAAAAATGGTATTTCCTTGACTTCTTTAATTAGAGCTTAATTCTGTTTGGTGCCTGAATACATGTTGTTAGAGTTGGCAAATTTGTGCTGTAGCCTCCTACTGAGGCTTTGGTTGTCTGTTCAAATTCTTCTCTGATACTTTTTTCTTATATAATACAGGCCTCAACCTCAGCCAGGTTCCTATTTAATTGTTGATTAGGAAGAATTTCACAGAAGTTAAAGACTGACACTGCAAAACGGTTCAAAAGAGGACTTAGTCCCCTTGCACATTGCTGTATTAATTATAAAATGCCTTCTGGAAAGCTGAGAATATAATCTGAGTCAGTATTATGTCCAGTGTGTAATGCTTCTTAGCTCCACAAACTTTCCAGAGTTGGCTGTGCAATTTATATTTTGTCCCCAGAGAACCTGTGATCACAGTCATGCCCAAGTCAGAAGTACTTATTAAGTTCATACTAAGTCCACTTTTATTAATCTGCATTAAGTATGGATTGCCCTGTCAGATTACATCATTTGAAGAACATCTTTTCCTTTTGGCTGTCCTATATTTTGTAATGTGTAGCTCTGCATATCCCAAAATGGAGCTATTTCACAAATTCTAAGTACGTGCTTCTTTGTAAAGGCACACCCACAAAAAGCATAAATTACCAAAGTGCCATAAATGTAAAGTGCATGGTCTGTGAAATTCTGTGAGAAATCCCAGGAAGACCTTTCCACAGCTCTCACTGGCCTTGGAGCCAGACTGCAAAAACAGAACCAATATAAAACACAGAAAAACAAAGGTTTAATGGAGAATGAGTGACACAGTATGTGAGTGTACAGTACAATGTGCTGTGGCACTATGCTATGTCCTTGGCCGTGTGGAAGAGCATTTTTGTATAGAAAACTGATGCATTTTCAAATCTGTATTGTATTTGGAAAGAACGTGCAGAATCTGTAGCTGTATGAAGAAGCAAAGCAGTTTGATTATGTGTTCTTCAGCAAGATTGTCTCCTTTCAATTTTTTTGTGTAGATGTTAAATGCCTCCAAAAGAACAGACACTACCTCACGAAGACCTTAGTGACTGTGTACTAGAAATTAAGGCTTTAATGGCATTTTTATTTGCCTTTATAAGGTTGGAAATAATTATCTATAATATTGTCCTGGTTTCAGCAGTGACTTTTTTTTTCTTCCTTATGGTTCCTGATATAATGCTATATTTTGGATATGGGAGAAAAGCAATGTCGATAATGCAGCGACATTTTAGTTGTTGCTGAGCAGCACTGCACAGATCCAAAGACGTGTCAACTTCTTCAACTGCCAGTAAAGAGAACTGAGGGGTCACAAAGAGCTAGGAGGGGACAGAACCAGGACAACTGACCTAAAATGGCCAAAGGAATATTACATATCATGTGACCTCATGTGAAAAAATGTAAAAACAAAAAAAAAAGGTGGGGAGTTTGTTGGGCAAGCAGCTGCTGCTTGGGGATTGGCTGAGCATTGGTCAGCAATTGTTTTGTGCACCACTTGTTTTGTGTGTATATGTATTATATCTTTATTGTTATTATTCTCCTTTCATCTTCCTTTCCTGTCTTAGTAAATATTTTTTATCTCAGTCCACAAGCTCTGCTTTGTTAGTTTGTATTTTTTTTTTCTGATTCTCTTCCCACATCCTAGGGGGGTTGGGAAGGATTGGGAGTAAGTGAATGACTATGTGATGGTCAGCTGCTGCTGGATTAAACCACAACAGATGTTCTGTCTGAGATCCTATCATTCATGACTAAATCAATGTACAAATTCAAAAGAGACTAATAGCTAAATGGGGCTTATAACAAAGTGTGTAGTGTGTAACCAATAATGTGACAAGGTTATAAAACCTGCTGGAAAGGAATAATTAAAATTCTGATTTCAAAATCAGTATTCTAGGATTCTTTTTTTTACTTTTTTCTACCTTTTTTGGTGTGGCTAACAAAAGTTGATTCCTGCTAGGAGGTGTGTACTAGTGGCAGCCTGAAAGAATGCACCAGGCACAGAGACTTTGGCTGCTTTTTTGTTGCCATTTCCATTTTTCTTGCTACCGTAAAATATTTTTTAGCAGCTGCCTTTGCATCAAATTGATCAAGAAAAATCACTCTGCTTTCAAAAAAGGATTTTTAACTCTCTTTTATTCATCCTTATTTTACTCAGCGGAAGTAGCATCTATTGTATTTTGTAGCTAGCTGTGCCAAAAGCATCTCTGTGTTTCTAGCTTGGGATCCTTTCTCTACTGTTCAGTGCCAAACCTCACATTTCTAAGGATCTCAATTCTGTTGCCTAAACAACAGCCATCTAATGCCATTTGAGTGCCAGAATGTTTCAAAACCAAGAGAAACTTAAGCTGAAGGTTGAAAAGAAGGCCAGAAGGAGAGTGGTGAGTCCCCCGCAAAATTGCACAAGCTGTGCTGTGAGTGATAACCCCCTGGAACAGGCAAGTGGACAGGTGGATGTGTGAAGTGCATTGTAACCTGCCTGTCATGCATAGAGGCAGTGGACCACATGAGAGGTCTGTTCAGTGCGCCACAAGAAGCTAGCAGTTGTAGTCACTGTTGATGCCAATAAAGGAATGTTCTATGAGGCAGCAGACTGGGGTCCTGTGCTGTCTAAAATATTATCAGGGCCATAAACAGGGCTTAGGAAGCAAGCAAAGAACCCCAGTGCACAGAGGAAGCAAAGGAGCAGAGAGACAGTATTAAAACATGTTGGAAAATGAGGAAGTTCCTGGAACAAGATGGAGCTGTGCAGCCTGTAAGGCTGTGCAATGGCTTGAAGCCAAGCTGTATACCTCTGAAAAGATTGGGAAGGAAAAAAAGGGCGAGTTAAATTGTAATAAACAAGGAAAATTAGATTTGTTGTGGTCTCCCTTGACCAGCAGTGCTGAGCAACAGAGTTCAGGCAAAGCATGCATGTGGTTTTACAGCAGTTCCTTTTGCCTAAAAAGGAAGGGGGCAAAAGAATGGTAGGGCTCAAAGGGCTGACCTAATGGAGTAGCCATCCCAAGACATAGTGGGAGGAGGTTAAGGAGTGGGATATAGTGTTGCCATGCTACCAATCTTGCAGGCATGATAAAACAGGCTATATTGGCTGGGAAGTGCCACTGTATTTGGAGGGTAACATGAATGTAACAGCACAAAAATGCTCCAAGGAAAAAAGATTGCTATGGAATACCAAATAATGAGGTTTTGTAATAGGATCATACCGATGATCTCCTTCTCAGGTTGAAGACCAATGATCATGACATGACCAGGAAATGTTCCATGAAATGAAAGGAACTGCAGTTTTAAGACAGGCAGTAAAGTGTGTACCTGCAACCTCCCTCTATAGACTGGACTGACACAGTGCTAGGGCAAGGTGCAGAGGTAACAAATTTTGACATGTTATGTGGCTGTTTCCTAGAGCAAGCTGTAAGACACTGACCTGTCACTGGTTCCAAGTGTGCGTGGTGCCTGCTTCAAGAGGCATCCGTAAGCTCTGTAACATCTGTCTCTACCTATCCAAATTTTAGTGAGAGCAAGACAAATTAACAGAACATGGATATTAAATTTCAAGAAAGGCAACTCAGTATAAATGAAATATCTTGTAAAAAAAAGGCAGCAACAGAATAAAACAACCTTGAAAGCAGTAAACTAGAAAGTGAGAAAACTGGAGGCTTCTAGAAAAAAAAAGATGTGTTACAAGCTTAGGTAACTTTTTAAGAAAACAAAATGTAAGTCCAGTAAAATTCCTTTATGGAAGAAAAGTCAGGGATATCACAAGAAGAGATTTGGTATTAAAAAATGGAAAAATTGTCCAAATGAGGGGCCCTCATGACCTGCCTACATGGCAGGTCAAATGTAAACAGGCAAGTAGGAAGACAAAAACTCCCCCATACAAATGACTCAAAGGTAGCCTTGGAAAAGATGCCTGAGCTGCTAATAAAGAGTTCTTCAGATGTGTCAGAGGCAGGAAGCTGGACATGGAATTGGTAAGATCACTTGCTAACCAAAGATGAAAAATTCTCTCAGTACTTCTGTGAGCTCCACTGGGCTCCATGAGAGCAATTTATTTTTATTTGCATTGGTCTTCTCTTCTGCTGAGGAGATTCCTATGCCCAACGCCTTTTTCACAGCAGGGAGGATTGAGGAGCCAGATTGGGCTAGACCAGTCAGGTATGTTAATAAGTCCCTGGGACTAGAAAGCATGCAGCTTGGGCTACAGAAGTAACTCCATGGTGAAATTCTGCCTATCCAACCCACTGCTGGACGTGGCCAAGAACAGTAGAATTACTAATGTAATTCCTACCTATAAAATAGGGCAATAAAGGATCCAGGAATGTACAGAGCAATGAGTTTGATTTCCACACCTGGCCAGGCATTGTAAGAAAGAGCAAAGTCACTGAAAGTGAAGATGATAAACACAATTATCTTGGAAAGTCTTCATCTCTGCAACGACATCCTGCCTTGCTCTTCAAATTTTATATCTTTATCAAACGACATGAACTGGGGAATCCAACTGACATATTCATTGTGCTTACCTAGGATTCACCACAGTTCTGCTCCAATAATGCATTTCCTGTGCTTTCATACACAAAGTCTAAATTCTTATTGATGTTTGAAGGAGTTGGACTTTAACCTTGTGGGTTCTTTCTAAGTCAGGTTATTCTGTGAACCTATTCTTTCCTTCTTTGCGTGGCCTTTGCTAGTAGAAAAAATTGAGTCAGAGCGCAACAAAGAACCTGTGTGTTGGTAATATGATGCTGCAGTGTGTCTTCTTTTAGCATCTACTTCGTAATTCAGGTAAATGTTTATTTTTGCTCTCTCCCTTTCTGTGTTTTCTAATGATAGTAGGCGATTTTTTCCCTGAAACTGTACAGCTCATTCCCTCAGGCTGACAAATCACCAATGTAATTTGCCTGCTGCTAGAAGATCGGCAGAGATGTCCCAGCAAAACTGAACTCACTGAATCATTCAGAGCAGGATGTGGTGTTAATGAGAGTTTAATTACCAAGCATTTGTTGAAAACAAAAGATGACAGGTCACAGATGGTTCATCCAGGTTTTAATGTGCTGGTGGATAGTTTTGATACAGAGCTAGTGAAAGCAACTTGGAGGGTAAGTCCTTAACATTTATTTCTAACTAGTATGGAGAGCTGAGGATTTCGTTTTGGAGGGCAATTTATGTAATGGTGATCACAGAATGATACAGCTCACTGTCCTCTGGGAGACAAAACAGTTCTGGTGACAGAAGAGTCAGGCAGAGTCCAGGGGGGTAGAAAATGACAGGTGTGTTTTTTAATTTATAATTTAAAAAAAAAGGAGGGAGAGGGGGGAACTGGAGAATTATTTCTAATCAGTCACTTAGCTTCTGTTCTCTGCAAATGTCTGAAACAAATAGTTAAACAGATTTTTGTGGACAGCCCTGAGGAAACAAGAAAGTTTGTATCATCCATTATGAATTTGTCAAGAACAAACTGTATTAAGTCAATCTAAATTCTTTTTACAAAATGGTAACATATTACAGGTAGGAAAGAATCAGCGGGAGTTGACATTTGACATTATCTCACATACTGTTATAAGTAAGCTAGGGAAAATTTGTCAAAATTGAAGTGTTGTAGTGAACGAGAAAAACTTATTGAGCACCCATCAGGTGATGTCAATTGTTTGTTTGTTTGCACTTCCTTTAAGGCAGAAAGCTTAAATAAAAATGAGGTGCACCTGGGAGGGTAAATGTGAAGAAACAGAATGATTGGAGGGCTAGAAACTATCACCTACATGCTCAGCAGAAAGAAAGAGGTCAGTCTCTCTGAAGCACTTAAAGTATGAGTTTGAATGTGTGGAAGGACTGTAAGGGAGAACAAAATATTTCCATAATTATAGAGGTGGGGGCAGATGGTAGTATGTTTTCTTGTGCTGATAGTGCAGTAGGGATGGCTCAATCAAGATATTAGGAAGATCTGTTTAGGGTAGATTCTAGAATGGCAGTGTTGCTGCAGCTTTGTCATTGGAAGTGTTTGAGATGGGTTGGATAAATCTGTCCTTGAAGAGATGGAGGTACAGGTCCATCCTGCTGTGGGATCCTGCTCAGGTAACTTTGAGGTTACACACTCTTCCTGTCATGAGTTGTTCTAATTTAGTATACTTAAATTTAAAATGTTTTCTGAACTGTTTCTCCTTGTTTTTGTGCTCCATTTTATATTCTCTTTGACATGATACTTTCTTTAAATAGTGGCACTGATGTTTCTCAGCTCATCTGTTTCACCTAAATGCAATGTCTTAATTATTTTTTTCTATTTAATACTTGTATTCCTAGTCTGTGAAGGCAATCTGATATTTGGTGAAGTAATCACTGGGGAGCACAACTACCTTGATGAATAGTTCAGCAAATAGTTGAGGAAAAGGAATAATTTTCAATTAGTTTTCTTAATACCTCTTGGTGTTCTTGGGACTCTAGATGCCATGCAATTGGTTCCTTGCTCCTTCTATTTACTCTTAAATCCTTGTCTCTAAAGCTGGTAAGCTTATTGATGAGGTGTGTCTCAGTTCCTGTACTTGTGTTGTCATGTTTTGTTCCTGCAGGCATGCTGCTGCACTCAGTACAGCCCAGGTTGAGCAGTGGAATGACCCTATCTGAATAAACAGTGACAATGTGAAATTACTCATGTCTGGAATTGTCTCATATATGTTTGTCATAGTTATGTTTGAACAGAAGGAAAGTTAAATGGATAATGGCTGCTGTCTGGCCCCTGGTATATACCAATTATTCTCAAGGAAATATTTTTCCTTTGCTGAGTGGCATATGCCTACCTGCTCTCCCTGCCCTTCTTTTAAGGATCTGACAGAGCAGCCAGTCAATATTTTCATCTTCTGCAGGCAAGTGCTGAGCTTCTCACAAGTCTTCCTATTATGAGATTGTGGTGGAGTGTCTGTAGCTTTTTTTCACTACCATCAGCTAGATTTTTTTTCCAGAAATAGTTGTGCAAACCTGCTCAGCTGGTTGATTCTGCTGGGACTTACGAAAAAATTTCCAACCATAAGACTCAGTAAGTTGTGTTAAAGTTTCAAACAGGCTCTCAAAAAGCTGTAGAAGGATGCATCACTTCTCAGACTTTGTATTATTGCTTAAATGGTGACAAATGAATAGGGCTGACGCATGAAAGTGGACAACACAGGTATGTTTCCTAAAACAGGTGGCAAAGCATATCTGCACTGCAGCCATGTGCCTGGATGGTTTCTGCAGACAGTGCAGAGCTTGGGCAAGAAAAACTGAGACATTGTTATACCTGGTTAGTTCAGCAGCTCCAGGGCTGACTGACTCCAGTGCCAATGAAGATGGAACAACTTGGCTAAAACTCACTAGAGCAGGAAAATTGCTGATAGTCCCGAGCTTTTTGCCCTTTCACTGGGATTTCTCACCTCTTTAAGCAAGCCAGAACTCCCTATGAGGTTTGGCATAGCTTGTTTGCAAGGATGAACAAATGCTGCAACGGTTAAATCTACTCATGATCACTGCAATCTCCAGCACAGAGACACCAGATCCAGGGAAGGATGAGAAGACAGCTGGGCAGTGCAACCAGTAGCAATTCATGGTCTGAAGGTTATATAAAAACTAGTCTCTGTCCTGAATGGGAATTCACAAGAAAGTTGCATGATCACCAGAAAAATCCTTTCTTTAAGGTTGCAATGGGCAACATTTTGACTCCACTGCTGTAAGAAGAGAGTATGCCTTTTGAAAAGTGTATGTGGGCTAGAAGGGGGCTTTATTCTACATTCAGTCTATTTGTTGAGCAGTTACAGAGAAGACAGGGGAGAAGATCTAGCAGAGTGGCTCAGAATGGAGAAAGGGCTCTGGTGCAAATGTGTGGCTGCATCTGCTTAGTCTTCATGCTGCAGTGGTAATGTTCATCAGGGAGTGTGAACTGGCTCAGAGGATGCTGTTGTCTTGGAGAGAGTGTTAATGTCGGTGCCCTTCTTCTTCATTTGGTCAATGATTTCAGTAATAAAGGAAGAATCAGTGCTTCCATATTTATGTTCTACTGTAGTAGAGAGAAGTATGAATAAAGCTTGATGGGCAGTGATATTTGGTTTCCCTAATAAATGCAGATCAGTTTTTTCCTCATCCAAAGGCAAACCAACAGACCAGCTACTCAAGGGGGAGGGCTTTGCGCCCTGGGGTATGCAGAAAACTGGTCACAGAGAAAGCCAGAACACTGGGACTGTGCTCATGGGGGCTTGGGACAGGGATGGTGCTAGCAAGACTGGGAACACAGAAGCCAGATTGCCATGACCCACTCTGGAGGGAGAAGGATGTCTGAGCACTTCACGCTTCTGGCTATTTGGGCTCTGGGGAAGGGTTGCAATCAGAGGCGGTGGAGATTAAATCATTATATCCTGGGATAGTGTAGAAGAATCTGATGTGAGCCTCAAATCCTTACAGCACAGCTGGCATCAAAACTTCTGTTCTTGGGCAAACAAGAATTATTTCTGTGTCACTTAGCTCTTCACAGAAGGGAATTTACTTCCTTGCATTTTGAAAATAGACAAGGTCTTTCCCCAGGTTTGAGCATAACTTTTAATGTATTTCTCTCCACCCAGCCCTACTGCTTGATGAGTGCCTCTTCTTTTATAGATGATATCTGAAATTTGCTATGCAAGAGAGACGTCAAAGCATTTTCCCCTCTAAGATTCATTATTTAATAGGAGTTAAGTCAACTTGGGAAACCATTCTGTGGACTCTTCAGTACTGAAGCCTCCTGTTTCTGTCTCTCTCTCTCTCTCTCTCTCTGTCTCTCTCCTCCCTTTCTCCCCCCCCCCATCCACTTCCCCTTTTTTAAGAGGGGAAATACCCCACATTGCTCATGCATCATAACAAGATGCTCTTTCAATGGTTTCAGGCAAGCAAGTGCTCTCATTCTGTGCTTTTGCTTTGATTAGCAGCCATTACAATGCTTCTATTTATGAATGCATTGTCTTCCTCCAGCCTTCAAGACTAATGCTTTTGAGGCAGTGCTGGAAGAAAGAAATGGACCTTTTCATTCAGCATGTGCACTGAACTAGATGGCAGTGATTTACAGCATGCCTTGGAAAAAGCAGGAAGTCAGGGAACTGCAGGTTGCATTCATAAAACTACTGGGCTGATGCTTTGTGATGTTCCCTTCCGGGTGATCCACTGCAAATCCAGGCACTACTCCTCCTGATGGATGCGTTGTCCTTTGTGGCTCAACTAGATCTGTAAAGCTTGCATCATCTTGTTAGTGGCCTTTAGCATCTCCTGTTCAAGTTCCAGTATCTTGATTACTTCTACACTAAATGTGGCACTGCACTTCCCAACCAAGTTTTGGCCAGCTCAATGCATCTTTCATCATAACAAGAGTAGTTTTTTTATACTAAAATATCTACCCTGAAGCCATGTGAGTTATATATTAAGTTGATGACTGCTAAATAATTGAGGCTACGCTTTCCCTCACAGTGAGTTATTCCAAATTCTGTATGACTGTCTGTCTGGCTTCAGGCTGAACTCTGCAGCATGCGTGTAATAGAAAACAGCATCATTAGAACAATGGGCTGGTGACTTAATTATGCTAGTGGGCTTCTTTTTAAAAAAAGAAAAGTTTTTCCTTCTGGATTGTGATGTCTGTGTGACAGGCCTTTCTATCTTTCTCCAGTTCTTGAAATCAGTGGAGAAAGGCAGGAAAATACCTGTGGCAAAGCATGGCTCTGGTGCCTTTTCTATAGGTTTCTGTGTAAGTGTTTTGCTCTGACGCCTGGAATGAGCACTGACAGGAGCCTCTAAGCTCAGTGCCATCTGCACTGCAGTGCTCTGGTAGGGTGCTCCAAGGTGCCCCATCACCCAGCTTGTGTGGCTGCTCTGCTTCTGTTGTCTTTTTGTGAATGAGAGAAGGAAGGAAAACTCCCAAAAGATAGGTTTTGATCTCTGTGGGTTAGTGAAAAATGTGCCCATTCAAACTGAGCATGAGGCTGCTTCATGGACATGTGGTTTGCCTGGGGATTCACTGTCTCCTGTATTTCAGCTGCATTCTGGTCACATCCTCTGTTGTCTTCTGCACCATCCCTTTCCTTGACACTTTTAAGGACTTGAGGCAAATTTGTTTCTGGCAGGAGTAACCAGGCTCTACTGGAAAGCCACGAGCAACAACACTCTTTCTCAGTACAATCAGCAATGAGAGCATGTTACACAAGGATCTACGTTCTAAGGCACTCGTCATCAGTTTTCAAATTCTCCTTGCATAAAGCCATCTATTGCATTTCACAACTTTAGTTGAAGCAATGCTCAAGTGTGGCAAAAGTGGAACAGTATATGGTGCTCTGGCATGGGGTACGATATAGGGACTCTGTAAGGCACGGAGGGCAGGAGCTCCCACATTGCTCATAGACTGAAAGTTATTTGTCTTTGCCTTATCCTCACTCTTTCTGCTCTTTTATGTGAAAACACTGGATTCCTTTTGCACTCCCCAGTTTGGGTTTCTCCTTCCCCTGCTTAGATTGGTTACCATGGGGACTGCTAATAGGAGAAAATTTGGTGCTTTCTGCCAACACAATATGAAGTCACTTCAAATGCTGTTTGCGTGTTATGCATTGAACATCTAGGTTTCTGAAGAATGGATGCATGTGGGGACTGTTGTGTGAACAGCTTGTAATTAGCAAGTATGTTGAGTGCTGCTCTTGCTTTCAGCACATCAGAGGCTGACTGCCACTGTAAAAAACCGTGCTGTTTTTGTTTTCATATATTGTGTAGCATATAGTAGAGGAGCTTGTATATAAAATCATATTTTATCTCAGTTTCAAATGAGATATATTCATTTTGTAAGTATTTTGTTAGCCATGACTGGCATTTTCAGGATACAGTAGCAAATCTTTCTAAGTTTCAAAGAGATCTAGCCAATTGAGTCTCTTCAAACATTGTTTTAAGAAAATTCCTCCCATCACAGACAAATCTTAAACAGAAAGCAGTGCATATTAAATATCTTCTTTCACCTTTTCGAACATATTCAGACTTTAATGGCTTTTTTTTTTTTTTTTTTTGTTCAGAAGCTAGGCAAAAACAGATTCTTGCTACATCCCTTCAGTGTAGTATATATTATTACACAAGGAAACTCGCTGTATGGCAACAGGCAGCAGTTCAGGCTCTGAAATGGATTAAATTTTTTCAGTAGATGTTGCAGGTGATAGAGATTTAGGGAGGTGACATGGAGTAACCAGCATGATCCACCAAGAATGGGTCCTGCCTGACCAAACTTGTTGCTTTTCATGATGGCATATCAGCATCAGTGGACAATTGCCACCGATGTTATCTATCTAGACTTCAGTGAGGCCTTGGACATGTTCCCCCATAACATCCTTCTTTACAAACTGAAAATACATGGATTTGGTAGGTGGACTGTTTAATGGAACTGATTGCAAGATTGTACAAAGAAGGTAGTGATCAATGGATCAATGTCCAAATTGAAATTAGTGATAAATGGAGTCTCTTGGGGTTGGTACTGGCACCATTGCTCTTCACTATTTTCATTGGTGACATTGACAGTGGGATTGAGTCCACTTTCAGCAAATTTATGGGTGACTCCAAATTTGTGTGGTGGGGTCAACAAACCTGAGGGACAAGATACCCTCCAGGGAGACCTAGATAGGCTTGAGCCCAGGTTAATGTGGTTCAACAAATCCAAGTGCAAGATCTTGCACTGGGTCCTGGCAACCTCCACTATCAGCGTGAGCTGCGGGATGTAAGGATGGAGCACAGCCGTGCTGAAAAGAATTTGGGGGAGTGATGAATGGTAAGCTGGATACAAGCCAACAATGTGCCTTTGCAGACCAGAAAGCCAATTGTATTCTGGGCTGCATCAAAATAAGCATGGCCAGCAGACTGAGGGTGATGATCCTGCCCCTCTGCTCTGCACTGATGAGGCCTCACCTGGAGCACTGTGTCCAGATGGGGAGTCCTCAATACAAGAGAGGCATAGACTTGTTGGAGCGCATCCAAAAGAGGGCCACAAAAATTATTCATAGGATGGAACACCTCTTCTATGGGGACAGGCTGAGAGAGATGGGGCTGTCCAGCCTCGAGAAGAGAAGGATCTAGGGAGACCTGATAACGACCCTTCAGTGTCTAAAGAGGGCTATTAAGAAGGAAGAGAGAACTCTTTAGCAGGATGACCGAGTATGGTTTCAAGCTAAAAGAGGGGATATTTAGACTGGATTTAAGGATGAAATTTTTTACAGTAAGGATGGTGAGGAACTGGAACATGTTGCCCAGAGAAATGTTGGGTGCCCTATCCCTGGAGACATTCAAGGTTGGACTGGATAAGGCTTTCAGCAGTCTGATCTAGTTGTAGGTGTCCCTGTTATTTGCAGGGGAGTTGGACTAGATGGCCTTTAAATGTTCCTTCCAACTCAATATTATAGCATCTTTTAAGAGTGAAATTGCTGGTTCTGATCAGCACATAAGATTTTCTTCCTAGATTCTGGTTGTTTTTTTGTTGTTGTTGGTTTTTTTGGTGTTTTTTTTTTTTTTTTTTAATATTGTATCTATAAATACATATATAAAATGTCTATATGTGGTTTTCTCTGAAATTAATGCCTTCAATTTATGTCCATGGAAACAGCAGTAGTTACAAGAAGCCCAGTAATGCTATGTCATAGAACAAATCCTCAGATGCAAAAAAACTGTTTTTCTACAGTCACAGCCATTTGCTGTGCAATTTTTCCAGCAAAGAGTGAGAGTCTGCATGCTGTGCTCACAAATATCTGTACCAGTGGAGGTGACCCACTGTCACCACTGCTGAAACACCTCACTGTGCTCACACCCACTGTTTGATCTCCAAATGTTCAGCAAGCATCCATTAATGTCAGTGGGTGCTATTTTTTCCACATGGAGAAATACAGTTCCACACTCTTCCTTCATTCTCACTTCCATGTCAGATGCATTGTTGTAAGGCTGCCCCTCTACTGCCATCTGTCACATGGCAACAAAATGTAATGGGATATTTTTGCTGTATGGCCAACATCCACCTTCGATGACACGGGCCATGATGTGCTGCCACAAAGCACAGTGCAACCCTCTGTTGTCACTGTCACCATTGTTCAGGATCCTGGCACTGATTTTTCTGAACATGAGAAAAGCTTAGTGTGTGTGGAGGGAGCGGAGAAGGCAGCTCTTAGAATTCCACTTGTCCTGAGGATGTCTCGGTTCTTGGGATTCTGGTCTTTATTCAATAAACGCTACTTATGCAACTGAAAAATCCTTGTCTCCTTCCCAGAAATCACACGTGCACCAAAGAAGAGTAAGTGAAATTTGTATGAAACAATGTTTTTTTTTTTTCCCCTTCATTTTTTTCTTATAAAATACTTGTATTGAAAAATATGATTTGGAACATGGTTCTTTTCCAGCCAACTGGAAAATAAGTCAGCTTTATCTGTTTCAGTTCTTCATTAGTTTTCTTCCTGCTGACCTTTACTGAGTTGGCATTTAGGTGTTAGGAGTGTTTTTATATCTCCTGGAGCCTCTCACCTTTATCCTGTCTTCTTCTGTCTGTTGTGTCAGATA
Source organism: Tympanuchus pallidicinctus (assembly GCF_026119805.1). Classification (NCBI taxonomy): domain Eukaryota; kingdom Metazoa; phylum Chordata; class Aves; order Galliformes; family Phasianidae; genus Tympanuchus; species Tympanuchus pallidicinctus. The sequence continues at coordinate 61,715,252 of NW_026294618.1, read as the reverse complement.
GGGATGGCTATGCCAACACAAGTGCGTTCTCCTCCACAGGCTAACTGAGACAACCAAGAAGGAAAAGTGAAATGCCATTAGCTAGCTTAGCACTTGCTGAGTGCAAGGCCTTGTAGGCCAGGATGCACAGAGAACGAAGAATAATGAAGTATCAGTGGGAATCAGACCACCCCACAGCCCAAGCTCATTAGGATGGGGGAAGGCAGCCTTGTTCTGCCTTTGGCGTGGGGAGCGCCTGGTTGCTTTCTGAGATGTAGAACAGTTGTGAAAGGTAAAGCTGTAGCCCTCTCATTGTGGAACCCCTGGGGTGATGATAGTCTTCTACGATGTACAAAGTGTGGATTTGGTTTTTCCTGTGTACAGGAAGGCACTCAAGTTTTGTTGTAACCACTGACTTACAGGATCTGCCTCCTACTCCCACCAAAGACGACAGAGGTTCCATCTACAAGGAGAGAATGATCAGTGGTTTATTAAGAATACGTGGAGCAAAGGCATGGGTAGTTGATGTGGGCAGAATGGATAAAAATATGGAGAGCTGAAAAGGACAGGGGGCCAGAAGGGATGGTTTCTAACTGGAAAACCCTGTACTCAACCTAAGTGTATTTCTGGAAGGTCTTGGCAGTTGAAGTTGTGGTGTTACTGCTATGGCCGTGGCCACTGAAGCACAATGTAGTGTCATCTTCTGCAACGGTCCAACCTAGGACATCCCAATATTTGAGAAAGTGCTGAGAAATTGAGGCTTTGGGGCTTTATGCTTGCTCTATTTATGCAAACTGAACATAATCCAGACTCTGCATCTTGTTTTCTGCTAATAAAAATGAAAACTTTTGCAATAGCTAACTCAAATCAGCCTTGTGTTATACGCAGTTCTCTTTTCCCTCTCTTTTGGAGAAAGTTTGCATCTGCAGTTCAGCATGGGGAATTTTCATTTCTGAAGAAAGTCATCCCAAAGCACTAGTATCTTGAAGAAATACTCCCTCCGTCCCTCTCTGTGGCAGGACAAGTGATGCTCTCAGTGGGTGTTTTCCCAGTGTGGGTAGTGATTCAGCATATTCTGAGTCACAAATTCTTTTATGACCCTGGCTTTGCCCAAATCTGAACTATGATAATTTTTTTTTTTTTTTTTAAAGCAAATCATCTAAAATAATCTAATTTTATTTATTTATTGCATCTAATGCAGAGATGCTTCCTGTTTCTTGCCTCTGTTATTGATACAAATTTCCACTAGGATTTTCTAAATGTACTGTCTTTCATTTATATGTAGTAAGAATTAATTCTGATTGAATACTTTGCTTCACTGAACTGTAGATAAGATGAATGGGGAATTACTGAGTAAGAAAGGGCTCACACAATGTGTTTCAGACCTCTGTGTCCCTAGGCACTTGATCTATTGATGGGTTTTCTAATACTGCTCTCCTGCTGGTCTTGTTGCGGGGTTTTACCTCATGCTGCAGAGCATCTGCAGAAGAAAAAATGTGGAAGGACTAGTGGTGACCCAGTTATTCTCGTGTATGCGTACAAGCTATGTCCTGGATGCCCTCATAATGAGCCGTTTTCTGGGGCAATGTTCCTTAAGCTGGCTGTTCCTGGATCTTGATATTCCTATTGATGCTGGTGAGGAGAGAGAAGCAGGACAATCTATGATATGCCTTGAATTTGAAGCAGATCCTGGAGAATTTTATTTGAAAATGCCAACAGTTGTAGCCTTGGTACTGCCTTGTAGTTCAAGTCCCAAACCTGGGTTTTCGGCTCTGCTTTAACAACATCCTCAGATATGTCTCTTCAAGTTTAATGGCCTTCTGTAGGAGCTGTGCAGAGTGAGGGAGACAATCAATTTTAACAGTCCTTTTCTAAAAAAAAATGTGATGGCTAGCCCTCCAAATCGTACTGCTGGAATTGCATTTATCTTCTTCCAAATGCTTTCTCGAAGTGTGAACTTGGTGTTCTTTTGGGAGGGAAAAACAGAGAGAGATTTAACTGGAAGAGACCACACTGCAGAGAGCCAGATTTTAGCCTGGGATTATGAACACTTAGTGTTATTTCTTTGTAATTTCTTTGCTCCAGCCTGCCAGAAGGAAATAAAAAGTGAATTATCTGCCCTGTGCTCTTACAGCTGTGGAATCACTGTATCATTAGCTGCTCCCTTACCTTCCAGAGTTCTCTCAGCCTAAATATTTCTTCAAGTCTGAGATGTAGAGGGTAAGGTTCCCTAGTAATGCATCACTTATTAGATGTCAACAATCCATATAGATGTATATTTTCAGCACTATTATACATTTTTCTTACATGGTATTTATTCTGTATAGAAACAATTGAAAGAAAAGCCAGAATGTTAACTACTAGCATGTTACGCAAAATCTGTATAAACCATGTCTGTTTTGGTCTTAACATGCTTCATGTCACAGGCTAGGGCTAGTTTGAGTTTGACCCCACTATATGACAGGGAAACCTGGAAAACAGCCCAAAACAAAACCCTGTTCAGGTTCACAGCAATCTTCCAGTTGATGTCAGTGAGAACAAAGATGCTGGGCTGAGGTGTAACTTTGTGTCACCCAAAACTGCCAACCTCCCCCCCCCCCCCCCCCCCCTTTTTTTCTTTTCTTTGTTTTTTCAGATATAAATTGTGCCTCAACAAGTTTTTGTAGCTGGTATGTGTGCATTTATACAATTTTTTTTTTTTTTTTCTGGTAACTCTGAATGGCTGTCCAAATCACCAAACGCAGCTAGAGCCCTGTTGAAATCTGAACACAGGTCTTGGCTTTTCTGAGATGCTGCTATATAAGTAATGGTCACATGTTGTATATGCACCCACCTGAGTGTGATGCCTTGCATTCCCCAAGACTTCCTAGGATATTGTATGAGGAGTTTTTGTAGGGCAGATTCTTGGGGTCTTTTCGTTGTTGTTGTTGTTGTTGTTGTTGTTGTTGTTGTTGTTGTTGTTGTTGTTGCAGGTCCCAGAAAATCTCCACATGGTTTAAGGCAGTGCTGTGAGAGAGATGTGTTCTCACAAAACATTTTGTGCTAGGAGCACTGCTTTGGTTGCAAACTGCACTTTTATTTATTTATTTAATTTTTGTTTGTTTACCATCAAAATAAACTATATTATCTAGGTTTAAGATAGGTCACTCTTGCTGATCATCTATGAGGAGTCAATGACCCTCCTGACTCTCTCTTCAGCAGCGTTTACCTGAAACATCCAGCTTTAGCAGGTCAGGTTGTTGGAGCAATGACATGAACTGCCTGACTGGTCTCTGTGAAACAGAAATACTTTGAGATAGAATCAGAGGGCAGGGCTCTGCTACAAACAAAGAGACCCCTCCGACATAACTGTCTCCCAGAAGATGTTTCCATCTGAAGGATATCCCATGGAGCTTCCAATGAAGGATTCTGTTACTTTTTTGGCTGTCTTGGCTCAACAGTCAGACATTGATTAGGTCAGAAATTTCTTTTTGGTGGCTGGGAGTTCCTTGCTCTGGCTTTCATAAAGGCCTCAAATTGAAACTTAGGCAGAAGTAAGAACTGCAGACTGGCCTATGTCTTCCATGTCAGGAGAGCTGTAGAGCCCTGAAGCTCTTTTGGTGGCGAGGTGGGGGACCTTATCCTGGGTACCTCCACAAGTGCCTGTTGTGCCAGACAAACACTGAGAGGAGCACCAGGTGGAAAAGGAGAAGTCCACTATTTCTTCTTCTTGTTTAAGTAGATATGTGGTTATGTTCATTTCAGGTGCTGATGATACAAAATATGGCAAAGAGGCGCATGTGCATGATTTACAACAGTTCAGTTGGAAGGTCCCTACAGAGGTGATAGAGTCCAACTGCCTGACCATTGAGAGATTACCAAAAATTAAAGCGCATTTTTGAGGTCAAAAACTTCTTGTACGCTGACAGGCTTGGGGTATCAAGCACTGATCTAGGAAGCATGTTCCAGTTTCTCACTATGCTTGCAGTAAATACATTTTTCCTAATGTCTAGTCTGAACATCCTCTGGTGCAGCTTTGTGATGTTTCCCCATGTTTGGTCATTGGTTACCAAGAGGGAGAGATCAGTTTCTCCCTCTCTGTTTCCCCTCTGAGAGTTTTGGACCTAGGGGTCCAAAGGCCCTAGGAGTTAATGTAGGGTAAACATCTCTCATGAGCTTTAGCTTTACGTGTTTTATCTTGCCTTATTCCAGAAAATGTGGATGTATGGTAGCACAAAGCAAAATATTTGGCCAGTATGCAAATATATTTCAAAGTTGATGCTTGCTAACATGTTCTTCTATTATCTGTGCAGTAGTCTCTGAAATTGAGAAGATAGCTGACTGAGGTTTTCTTCTAAGTAGGGCATTTTTTTAGTTCCCTTCCATATGGCGTCCCTGATTTCTAATGAGATGTATATTTGGCTAAGACACATAAGATGCCTCTTTTCTGTGTGGCTATTTATTTTCAAGCAACTTGAAGTAGCTGAAATTTACTGAGTCTGCTTAGGGGTATTTTGCTCTTTTGCCAGATTTTAGTTTAGTTTGGCCTGTGGGTTTATGAACTCCCTAGGACACATACACAAAACATGATTGCAGCAGCTGTGTTTCTACAAAAAATTGGGCTAAGGTGTCAAGCTGCATTTAGCCAAGAGCTCAAAGGTATCAGACAGGAAACTGAGCCTTGGTTCTAGGTAAAAATTCTTGTTGCTAACTTCTAACTCCTAGAGCTGCAGCATTTCTCAGCTTTATTTGAGAATTTCTGCAATTAGAACAAAATGAATAATGCAAATACAGATTTGCAAATTAATAGGCTGACTTTAATATGGTGCTAAAGATGAAGCTGCATTATGAATTATTTATGAATACCTGGATGACACTAACTTTTCTTAAAATCTGAGGTCTGGAAGATCTGCAGTTTCTTTGCCAAAATAGACTTGTTTGGGAGTCAAATATAACAGCAGCAAAGTCACATTACAAATGGTAGTGAGTGATCGTTTGGACTGAGAACAACTTCACCTGGCTTTGATGGAGAGTAAAGAGCATAGTTAGTTCTTGGGATGTAGGTTAAGTGTTCTTCACCCAAGCCTCTTTCTTCATGCTAATTAAGGGAAAGGAGAACAAAAAAGGGAATATTTAAATGCTGTTGTGCTTTCAGGTTGTATTTCTGAGTTACATCTGAGTAAATGTAGCAATATTTCACCAGTTATCTCTAGGGTTACAGTACTGCAAACTTCTGTCACTGCTGAAGAGCAGTCTGCCAGGTGCTGGGCGGTGGATGCCAAATTGTTCATAGCTAACCAGCGCCAAGATACTATGAACGGACACTGCAAACTATGGAAAAGAAAGGAGAAGCACAAAAGGGAAAAGTAGTCATGGGAACGGATGCATGCTTGTATGCAGGAAGCAAATGTAACTAAGTGGCTTTGAATGATTTGTAATGCTTGCATACAAATACTACCTCTCAAACTTGATTTACTCACTTTCTTCCTGGATATCGGCATGTGGACCTTCAGATGAATGCCAAAGCAAAATTTTGTATAAAAGGACTTGATTGAGATAAATATTGTAACTTGCTTTCCCAGAGGACCCTTTACACTGTCTTTCTAAATGCTTATTGGCAGAATGGTGGTTTTTCAAGTGGAAAGAATTTGGTTGATGCTGCGTTCATGCTCTGTCACATGCTGCGGTTTGAGCAGCAGCTGCTGGGTGAACATGAAGCTGGAAGAAGGGGAGAGTTAGCAGTGTTAACTGTGGACTGGGAACTGCTGAGAAAAGCAATCATTTCTAAATTGCTCTCTTCCTAAATTGTGAAGGCTTTGCATTAGAGACACTAACTCCTGAAATGTCACTGTGCCTTTTTTCCCTTTTTGTAATACTAACCCATTTCTGAAAGACTGGGCACAGCTTCCTCCTCTCCCTCGTGATGTTTTCAGCACTTTTTCAGACTTTGGCAGCTTCCCAGTCAGTTCAGATTCCCTGCCAACAGGCTCCCCTTATGGCTTGTTTTATAAAGGGCTGATTGCTTTGATGGCTGATAAGGCAAAGGAGAGTGAGAGAAAGGGAGATCTCATTGTTTTAAAAAAAAATAAAGGCCCCCTCCCTTGCTTTTGAAAGACATCCTGCAAATAGAGTAGGTCCAAATCTTGCAGGTTTGAATCATATGGGAGTTCACCAAAGGTTAAGACTGTTCCTGTGATGCTCTGTTTGTGATATTGGGAAGTGGAAATATTACATCAGGAAAGGCTGGGAAAAGGGAAGGAAGACAAATGGAAGTCTGAGACTAGGAGAAACAAACATGGTGAGTGGAGTGATGAGGTATATAGCCAGCCAAGGGAAAGGAATGGAACAAACAAGGAAAAAAGTTGGAAAGAAGAGATGGAATGAGAGTCAGAAATGAAAATGGACTGACAGTAAAATAAGACAGTAAAGTAAGAGAGTCGCTGAAAAGTGCTGGAGGAAAGCAAGGTTGATAAATAGCAGTCATATGTGTGCCTTCTTGATAGAGGAAGGGGGAAGAGTTGGAACAAGGCTGAAAGAATAATAAGAGATAACAAATGTTATATTCAGCAATAAAAGAGTGAATCCAACCTGAAATGAAACACTGGCTGAGGCATGAAACATTAAAAACATTAGGGAAGGACTAACTCTTCCCCTCCCACTTCTGCCACCCTGAAAAATTTACTTGCAGCAGTAACGTACAGACATATCCACAGCACAGGTTTTTCCCTGCCAAATTTTCCACAGCTTCCTGCAGGATGCTTTTCTGCTTCTAACTGCTGCTGGGGCTGTCTAGACAGCAACAATTAATTTCAAAGAACCTTTTAAAGAATCCTGTTTTCATTCTGAATTGACTTGGACACAAAATGTTTCAACTGTTTACAAATCTGCAGTTGAGCTAATTACATCTGTTTTTATGCCAAAAGTCTAAAGCTTCTGCATGCAAGGCTGTATCATCCAGTTAAGGATAAGGGAGGTCCACATATCAGTCCTTGCAATCTCACACTATTTGGAGCTTTGTAATTCTGTATTCATCAGAGCAAAGATTTGCTAAGCACAGGAGTGAAAAATTCTTTCTGGACCTTGTTCAGTAAAACTTACTGACCACATCCAGGGATGATTGGCATGTACATTGCTCCTGCCAGAAGATTTTTTTTGTAGAAAACCTGTGCTGTCTGGTGACATACTGTCTCTTCAGGTCAGTTTGTACTCCAGTAATGCAGCCAGCGTATTTCAATATCGAATTTAATATTGACATTTAGTGCTGTGCAGATAACTGTTTGAGTTTTATAAGCTAGCCATGATTATACTCATCCTTGAGAGGTTTACCTCAGTACTTACTGCAGAGAAACACATATTTTGGATCCATCCAGTGTTTCCTGTCTGGGATCTGATGTGGGCTATTAGAAAAACTTTACTTACCTTAATGATGATGCTGTTTATCAGCTATTCATGTCTGAAGAACTCCAGTGCAACATGGACATCTCCTGATGACTGGTTTCTATGTCCCCCAGCTGTATAGGGTAGAAATATAAAATGAAATGTTCCCTCAACGTGCACAGGATCTTTTGGCAGCATCAATATTTCAATTGATTTCCTGCTCATTTCAGCAGAGCCACCCTTATCAGTGCAATTACTCAGGAACATGCAAATGACAACAGAAGGGACAGACTGCTACAGATGTCTGGGCAAGAACACGTGGTCCTGTATGCCTGTGCAAAGCTCTCTTGTGTCGCAGCCTAGACTAGCTCATTAAGTACACTTCAGTCATGCTGCCTTTTTCCAGAGGGAATGCACAGCATATTGATACTTATTTTGTTAAGATTTTCAATGGATGAGGACTGCAGAACAATTATTACTTCAGGATAATGCAATGTCAATAATTCTACCTTTGCATTTGGACATCATTTATTTTTTTTTCTACACCTGTAGCTCCTGATGGGATTCCCATCCGTTTCATGTTTACTGTCATAGCACAGACAAGAAAACTCCAAAAACAGTGCATAATATCCTGTTCATTTTGTGTCGTATTTTCCTTCTTTCATTGATACAGCTTGTTGTAGTCTCAATTTCTGCACAGCACCAGTGCAGCTGCCTGACTGCTGCAGGATGTGCTGCATACATTGTCCGTGGCCATAAAGAATGACAGTGGGTTCTGCTCTGCTGGGGATGGCTGCAACACCAGAAAGGAGTGGTTTTGAAAAGAGGGGGAGAGGAGGATGGATGTGGATGTGGATGTGTTTGAACTGCAGGTATCTGGGGGGTCTAGCCTTGCAAAGCTGGTTTCTGAAAAGAAAACCCTGGGGTGTTTTCTCTCTCCAAAACCTGAGTTGAAGCAAGCTGTGCTTCTGACAAATACTGGCATTTTGACTTTTGGGTGGGATGCTGATAGCACTGGCTGTTACTGTGTCCTGACTTGTCTGTCTCATGACATAACAAACCAGAAACGTGTTGGATAGCTCAGCTCAGATTGACTCTTTTTCAGCATCAGGATTTGGTAAGTGCTTTTGTTATCAAGTCTGTCTCTTCAGGCTGTAGAGGGGGCTTTGAAGGTTCAAGAGACAGTTGTCTACTTGATGTCTTGTGGGTCACGGATGCTGGACTGTGCTCAGGGCTTTTCAAAAGCAGCCCTAGGTTTTGGTGAAGGTGGAAGGTGCAGGGTGCTCCCACTTTCATACTAAAGGGTAAATATTCAGCACTGATGTATGAGTTGTATATACACTAAAATCCTTCCGATGACTACCAGAGCACAGTGAGAAATTGTGTTTTGGAATAATGAAGGCTTCAGTTTCCAACTGGTTTGCTGCGACCATCTGGTCTGATCTCCTGTATGCACAGCCTACGGAGTAAGCCCAAAGGTCATGAAAATAAAATAAATGAGTTAAAAAGACCCACACAACAAAGGGTAAAAGTGAAATTCAATGCACTTTCCCTAGCTTATTTTGTGGATTTTTGCATTCTTTGTCAATCAAAAGGAGATTAAACTACCACATTAGCTTATTACTTGGTTAAATGTTATATAGTCCATTGGCTTCAGCTAAATGTCTCCCCAGTTATGAGGGACGTCTAATGCTACTCAAGCTAAGAAGCAGTCATTAGAATAAATTAGACATCTCAGTAAAGTGGCTTTCATCTGAAGTTGGGCTCAATGTAATCATGGCCTTAAGGGCACAGCTTGATTGCTCATTGCATTGCATATTTAATTCTCTAAGTACCATTTTTCTACAGGTGAAATGTCTGTCTTTTTTTTCATGTAGGTCCTTTCAATTCAATGATGAAGGACCTCAAGTGCTTCTTGAAGCCTCTTTGAGGGGAATTCTTTTTTTTTACTCACATACTGATTTTATATATATATATATATATATATACACACACACACACTGATATATAGATAGATAAATAAATAGGAATATAGGGAAAGTTCTTGCTTCTCTTGCCTACCAACATCTAACCTTATCTGAGCTCAGCAGTCAGAATATTTTCCAGCATCAAGGAAGTAGAAAATATTGAAGTTTATGGAATAACACCTTAAACTTCACAGACTGTTAAATGTTGGAGGATTAAATATTGAATCTCCATGCCTAGAGGCTGGGATCACAGAATATTCCAGCCCTCCTGCAGCTGTCATGGCTGAGTTCACCTGTCACTTGAGCAAACCTGGGTGAGGCACAGCATTGGAAGGAACCTTCAAGTTGTTCCCAGCTTTGAGAATCAATCAATGGGAGGAGAGGATGTAAGCATGATAGCTTTCTGTGCTCCTTGGAGCCATCAGCCAGCCTGCTGGGGTACTTCCCAGGCTCACAAGGATGTCACTATTTGCAGCAGTGGCAACCTTATCTTGTGACCCTGTAGATCTGCCTCAGCATTCTCTCATTCTCTCTAGCTTTTTTCTTTTGCTCTCACTCTTTTTTTTTTTTTTTTTTTTTTTTTTTACCTTCTGGAGGAAGAAGATAGGATGCTGCTGCTCAGCAGAAACTAGATCTCTTCCAATTACAGCTGCTCTCGCAGAAGCTCTGCCTGGTGATATGCTTTTTTTTTTTTTTTTTTTTGTCTTCCCCATGAAGGTCATGAGAAGGGAAACAGAAACACCAAATGAGCTCTGCTTTAAGGGATAACCTCTGTGGTATCTCTCTTTTTGCACTGGAAATGTGCAAATAGAAAAAAAACAGTCTTCTTTCCTTTTTTCTTGCTGCAGTACACTGTCTCTCCTGCCTGGCATACTGATTTGCTGGAGGATTCAGGCAGCAACACAGAGGAAAAATCATGAAGTACAAGCAGGCCTTGCTCAGTACTGTATTACGACTGGACTCCTCTTGCCACTTCATATTCTTTTTTTTTTTTTTTTTCCCCCACAGATATCAAAATCCTTCTTGTATAAAACAGTGTCATGTTTCAACAGTGACACTTGCTTCTTTTTTCTCTTCGACCTTCAGCCAAGGAGAATGGCTGGGATGGGGCTCACCAGTCATCTCTTGGACATGTTAGTAATCTTCCTTGTCCCTGTATATGCTACAGTCTTTTCTCAGAGCATTTTTGCATCCTTGAGACTGCATTGCACTGCCAGGATTTCTCAATTGTAAGGTGGTTGTTGCTTTTCTTCTTGTCTGAACTGTAGGCTGAACTGTGCACAAAGCCTTATTTCTGATGCTGAGCCTTGCAGTCATCAAGAGAGAAATCCAGGAGCTACATGCTGTTACAACTGTGGCTGTGCTCTTACTTCCAAACCTGAAAGGTGCATCTGAGCTTCTCTCTGCTCTGAGAAGAGCTACAGACTTTTAAAAATGGGCAATTCAAAGAGAATTATAAAATGCTTGGGGAAGGAACTAAATAAAATAGCACATCTAACAGAAACCTCAGATGTGAGTTAAGCTTTCAGAATCTTTATGGATTATTGTGGGAGAGATTTTGGTGCTTTCAGAAGATAACGCTGTTGTTGCGGATCTTGACCCACAGTTCACCTAGCCTGGAGTGTTGTTTGTAAGAGTGATGATAGATGAGGATGTAGTGAAAAAGCTGAGCAAGACAACTCTGTGCAATGCTTGGTGTTCTCTCAGCCTTGTCCTTTCTGAACTTATTGGTCCCTGGGGACTTCTGTGAGGAAGTCTCTTGAACTGTTCTCTTGAACTGTTGCTTGCTTTTCATTGAGAAAATGTTGCTATTTCCTAGCTGCACCATGACCTTCCTGGGATGCTTGGTTTCTTTTACCCCTTTAGCAGATATGAAGTAAAATCAAGGCAATCTACATCAGTCATATTTTACTTAGCCATGGGTTTATTTTTCATTTTGCAGAACTGCAGTAAGAGAGATTCTTCCCACTGTCAAAATGGTGCCATTATATAGGTCGACTTTTGTCTGGACCATCTATACATGAACTTTTGGAGCCCTCTCAGTACTGTAAGCCCTTGCATTCAGGTATGTTGATGACTAGGAGGAGGTTTTCTGAGATCTGGAAATGAAGTGAGGATGCTGGAAAGAGACAGGTGGAAATGCAGGCCAGCAGGTCTGAGCTGGCACAGAGGCATATTGCCTTCAAATATATAAGGCTAGAAAGTACTGGAATGCAGTTTTATCCCTTATGTTAAACTATACCTCTCATTTTAGATTCTAAGTGGAAGTAACCTTCAGAAGAATGTGATTTGAACTGATTTACTCACTATTATGAAAGAAATCACAACCATCTGAAGAACAGTGTGCTCTCACCTGCTGTGAGGATCGTCCAGCCACATCTAGCAGAGCAATTAGCATCAGTAATTACCTGTTATTTCCTGCAAATCCACTTACAATTTAAAATGACTTTACAATTACTGAATAATACTTGTTAGTGTGAGAGTAAGCAATGTTTTTACTGTTCCACATTTTAAAAGGAGTATAGGCTCTTAACCCTGTAAGAAAGCAACTATTTCTGATATGCTTTCTGAGATGCACAGTGTGCAAAGATGCAAACCTTATTTGCTTCATGCTGCTGATTACGATGCAGTCAACTGATGTTGCTTGCAAATGGGATAAATTAATTTGCTTCTTAAATTTTATGTACTGTGCACAGAACAGTAAATTACCACATACAAGATTCCTAAATAGCTAAATGGATTGTTCCACTTATTTTGTGGAAGCATATTTCCTAAAAGATATTCTCTGAAAATTTACTGACCCTGAATTACCCGATGTCTTGTGTAAGAGACAGCTGATCAAAGAGATTGTCTTCCTATCCACCTGAAATGCACTGAATGATAAAAGAGATCATATGTAGTGATGAAGCTAGGGCATCCTATTTTATAGTTACGTCACTGGGACTTTGACTGTTATTCCACTTCAATGCCTTGGAGAAAATAAATGTGCTCATGTTTCTTACTTCTTTCAAACCAGACCTTGCATGTAGCATAAATGACTTCCCAGCTTTCAAGCATGATTTTACAGACTCAAAAGCTTAATATGAGTATCTGCTTGGAGGAGGTAGTGCCCTGTAAACTGCTAATAGGAGTCAATGAATCCTGATTGATTCAGCAGGCAGAGAATATTTGATGTTTAAGATCATAAAATATTATGAGAAAATACATTAATTTTACTGTCTGCTGCCTGGAAAAAAAGGATGAATTTCATTAAAAGGAAGAATAAAAACTTGTTTTTCTGTATTATATAAAACCATAATGACATTGTGTAGCTAACTGGAACTGACAGGAACAAGGCCAAGATTCTTACTATCTTTAACCTTGCTGCAGCAACAACAGAATTTAGCTCAGATGGGTCATCTTACCCTGAACATCACTGCTTACTTATCCTATCAAGTTATGGGGTGAATGTGATGGGCAACTGGCAGCAGGAAAGGTGTTTCACTGGTGCTATCCTGCTCCAAAGCCCTCTACCAGCATGCCAAAAAGCCCTGTGATGTCACCTTTGTCTGACTACTGATACAGAAGAACATCAGTGAAAGGGTCAAGGTAATTCAAGTCTTTACCTTCTGAAGGGAATACCAATGTATTTTCATAGAACCTAGCTGTCAGCAGGAACCACTAATGTGAGAGGACCTGGTTTTACGGAGAAGATCGTTTTGCACTGTCTGAGGCATTTTGTGCCACTGTTGCCAGGATGATGGGACAGCTGGACCAGCACTTGAATTTGTCCCCGTGGCATCTGTTCAGAGCTTTCTCACACAGCTTTGCTGTGCAATTGAATCCCTGTACCTTCCCTACTAGGAACAGTGCAGGGCCAAAACTGGAAGGAACAGTGCTGTACAGAATGTCTAGACTGTTAAATGGTTAACAGCAGAGCTCTTGTTGAGATTAAGTCACAGCAGCAGCATAATGCTGGCTCTGTCCTCATCTGACACTTCCTTGCTGCTCGAAAGGAACCGCTGGGGAAATATGCTTTCACAGGTTGTTGGCTGCACATCCACATCCCTCAGAGCCTTGTGTGATGAGGAATGAGTTGAGGAATAGGGAATAAATAACCAAGTGCTGGTCACATACATGCTCCGTTTTTGCTGTCAGCACAACCCTAAAGGCAGCTGGCACTTGGTGTGAGGTAAAGCTACTTGGGGGTCACCTCAATTAACAGCAGGGCTAGGATAGGGCCTTGCCTGACTTCACAGATAAAGCTCAGCTACTTTTTCATTTACTGAGAGGAACCTGACTAAAATGAGTAATTGGGCTCTTAAGCTACAAAAATCCTCTGGCAAACTGCTGAAGCAAAATCCTCACTGTGTGTCCCTGATGGCAGTGTGCTATGTGCTGACAGACTGTCTTGTGGTTAGCAGGAACAGGGGAAGTCCATAGCATAGGAAAAGCAGTATATAGTTCCTAATTCTTCTTTAATTTTGGAGTGAAATTACACTGAAAAGCAAATGGTCATGGTCAGTATTGAAAAATGAGCTTATTTGTCTTTTTGGATGCAGAGACGTTTTTGGCATTGATTAAGTGTAATGGACTGCAATGCATGGATTTCAAGGTAAGAAATGATTGATCTCTAGTGGGGAGATGCTTGTTTTTAGGGCAGCACCCTGGTGACCTATGAAACAGCATCAGCAATAAATGCAAAGCTGTCCCAAACTCAACCTGCTGTAGAATAAAGAGGAGCCCTGTTGTTGCAAAACAATCTGGTAGCATCACAGACTCAGCAGCTCAGCCTGTCACTGTGTCAGTTGGTAGCAACAGAGGCCACAGCAATGTGGCAAGCTGAGGGTAATTGCGCTGGCAGAATGCCTGGATCTCTGAGTTTACACATTAATAAGCTATGTCATATTTTTTAGAAATACCCATTCATAAATTTTAAAGTAAAATAACCTCTATGGAGTCTGAGTCTCCATTCGTACCAGAGGTTACAGCCATAATGCATCTGTGGTGGGGCAAGGCTCTGAACATGGTGTTTTCCAGATCTTACAGAACAGTCACAATTTCCTTTTTTCCTCTAATGCCAAGAACCACATTCCAATTTTTGAAGTAACAGGAGGTTTTTTCAATTTTCATTCAGAAAGTAGCTCTTATCCCTGGAGGTATTTAAGTAATAGGTGGGCAGACACAGCACTGAGGGACTTGGTTCAGTGATGGTACTTTATACATCAGGTTGATGGCTGGACTTGATGACCTGAAAAGTCTTTTCCATCTGGATGATACTGTGGTTCTTTTCGAAAGGCTCTTGTGGCTTGAGGTTTTATGTTGTTTTACTGAGACAGCAAAGGAAAGTGCAACGCAGTGGGAAGCAGAGAGGATTTTGCCTATTTAATTAGAGGATGAACTCTTCAAAGACTTTTAGATCCCAAAGATCCCAAGGAAAGAAAAAAAAGCAGCTGAACCCATTTCCAGGCACAAATCACTGATTAGTGTAACAGCAAACTTCAAACTGTTTACTTGTACCACAGAGTTGTATGTTTCAAACAGTCCACTATCATCCAGTTTCAGAGAGCAATAAAGTGTATACTTTGAATGAATGGTCTGAACAATTATGGGGTTTTGGACTAAGTGTTACTGTGAGATATACTGCCTTTCTGCAGACTAGGAAGAGAAAGCAGCAGATTCTTTCCCCAGGAGAAAAAAGGGTAAATATTAGTTACTCTTTGGCAACTTGGCATGTGGTGGCACTGCAGCCCAAGAAGAGCGATTTGCTGGTTAGCTGCTGTCACAGGTTACGAAATAAATGTTCATGCATTGGGTAAAAGCAGCATTAGAGAACAAGAAGTTTTAGATCAGTGATTGGGGGATATTTTTTCCTGGCCCTATGGCAAAGGGAGAAAATCTCTTTGTCAGGTTCTTTTTGGCAGTGCTTTAATTCCCAAGCCTATACACAACTTATCTTTGGTAGGCTGACTCAGGTTGTGAAGAGGTCAGTATACTGGGTCCCTCAGCATTCTGGTCCCATCAGGGCCCCTGTTGAGCATGCTGACCTGATCACCCAGCTATCCCACTCTCCCAAATACCAAGGTACTTCACACTATCCAACATTCTAAATATGTCACCCATGTTGCCTGACTGCCTGAGGTTCACTGGTCTGTATCCATTCTGATCTAGACTGCGTGTGTAGGAGCATGGCCACATTCACTTCCAACCTTTGCTCTATGAGCAACAAATGTTGGAGCAAAGCAGAGGGAAATATTGGATTAGCATCATCCTTTATGCAGCTGAACCAGAGTCGCAGCTAATGTTGGGCCATTGGTGCTACTGATCATATGGTAGGAAGGGTTTTGTTTGGAGATATTTCCAGGGTGGCTACTCCACAGTTCAGTTGGAACTGCAAACTAAAAGGTGAGAGATGTTGAACAGAGAAGTGGCTGCAAATGATTTCTGTGGTGAGGACGGCACTTCAGCCTTGTGATAGATTTCCTCAGAAAGCTAGAAGAAGGCTAAAGAAGTTGAAACTATTATTCAAAGCATTTAAAGAAGAAAAAAAATCCACCACCACCAACTAAAAAACCCCTTTGAACATTGCTGTTTATAATTACATAGGAATTGAAGGCTTTCTTCTCCTTCATAGCTAGAAAGTGCTTTCCTAGATGAAGTTTTTAGAGGCTCAGATGTAATCAGCTAAGGAACTCTTCAAACAAGCTTGCTATGTTTTGATTTGGTGCAAATAAGAAGCAAAGTAATAGAAATAGCTATTCCAAGAATAGCTAGGGCTTTGAAATGCTGATTTTAAGTGCTGCATGCTGCCATTTGGCTGTCCCATCATAATAATATGGAACGAAAGACAATTTCCCTCACTATAAGCACTCAGAAAAATACTTACAAACAAATGGAAATAAAAAAATCCGTCTATGTTTTTTCTATTTTTTTCCTTATATATTTTTTCCTGTATTTCTTCTTTATATCAAAATGACAATAGCAATATTTCTTATGTCAGCTACAAAGGATCCAGTTAACAATTTCCTACCACTAATAGTTACTGGATTTACATTACCATTTGAAAAGTCTGCTCATGTAGGGCGGTGCTATAAATTCACTGTAAACACTCATTCTCCTGCACTGTGAACTGATGATGAGAGGAGGTCTGGGATGATGCCTGTGCTGCAATCAGAGGCGCAAGCAGGGCATGTACAAGTGTACTAGTGTCAACGTGGATCTACGTGTCTGGGGATGAAGGCTGGAGAGCAGTAGCAGCAGGGGAGCCAGCATGGGAGCTGCTTGAATCTTGGGTAAGCTGCTACCTGAAGCCTTTGGCATTGTTATAATTACATGGCTCTGACAATAGAACTGGTTCAGGTCTATATACATGCTCATCTGTATCTACATACATGCTTCTGCCACACACCTAGCACCTGCCTTTTTAACTTACGTCTCATCACCTTGACACTGCCTTTCCCTCTTTGGCCCAATGTACAGAGGTTTCATTTGATTGGATCTTGTAGCTGGAATCAGTCATTCTCAACTTACCAGCTATAGAGAGATGGGCACTGTCATCTCCTTCCTTGTCCTTAAACATTCCTACTCTGAAGAGGCTGTAGCAGCTTGTATTAGGATGTGAACTTCCACCTGCTAAATGGCTACTCATACTGTAGGTATTTTGTCTGTGCTAGATGGAATGACCCATATGCATAGCCCTTTAAATATTCTTGCTTTTCCCTGTGGTCTTGTATCAAGCAAGAGTAAGCAGCCAGTCTGCATGTGGGCCACACGTTGGACGTACATGATTTAAGTTATTTTTTGAAATCACAAATATTTTTAGGACAGCTATTGTTCCCTTAGATATGAGTAATGGTTTATCTGGTAACGTGGATTCCAATAAATGAATAAATTGACTTTTTTTTTTTTTAGAAATGTATTAATGAATCACATCATCTACTGTTTGGTTATTTCTTTTGCCCTACAACTGAAGGGCGCTATACTGAAAAAAAGGAAAGAATTACTCTATTGCACTGTTGTCTCGTGCTTTCATTGCTATGGGATGTAATTGCATTAGCTTCTGTACTGTTAGATTTCAAAAAGCTAGTTCATAAGCAGTAATAACATTTGTGGCAATCCGAGCTAAGTTAATGAAAAAGATAATCAAATCTAATGCTACAGGGCATGATATCTGATATCTCTAGGGGGTCATGAAGAGATCATGCAGCTGACTCAGGGAAGGGAAGGAGGCATTTGTGTGGGGGAGTGCAGAAGAGGAAAGAGACAGCAGAAAACTGAGGGTCACCTTGTTCAGAAGAGCTGTGAGCTGGTCGCTGATGGAGGCAGGAGGGTATGCACTAGACGTATCACAAGGATGAAGATGCTTATCAAGCTAATGATATTTTTAGTTAATGCCAATGGTGAGGTATAAGTTTCAGCTGATCCAGACATTTGTCTCTATGTGTTGACTGGGAAATTGGATTAAGTATTTTGTGTGTGCTTTTGCCTTGCCTGTAAACACTGAGTTGGTGGCTGATCACAGGTGTCATTTGAATAAGATTTTTTTGCTTGTTTGTTTGTAAACCTCAACTTCATGCTGGAACTCACTTCAGTGACTGATGCCAATGGAAAAATCTTTGCATGTCTAAGACAGTTCCCAGTGGCTGTGTTTTCCTGCTTGTAATTATGTTTGCAGCAAGTTGTCCATGCGGGCACTCTCTGCCACATTTTGTTGTGTCATTTGATGGTCTCAACAAAAGCATGAGCACTGACCAGTATCAGAAATAGTGCACACTTTCCTTCTATGTGTGCAACTAATGAAGTTCAGCAAGACAGGCATGACACAGTAATTCACTGATCAGTTATCCACTGATAATTTGAGCACTGTTATTGTCTTTTGCCTGTGTGAGATGGAAGAGCCTGTATTCACACAAGAATTCAGCAACAATATTTTCCTAGCCTCATAATAATGCCCTAAAGCTCTCCAGAGCAGGATGATGAGAGGGATATGCTGAGATCACAGCAGTGATGGAAAGAAACAGGAGATGTATCCAAAGGAGATGCAGAGCTGTGGAACTCAGAGCTCATGTCCGGGTACAGAAAAGTGTCTTTTCTCCCACTCAGTGCAGTTACAGCAGGATGGTGAAATAGCAGTCAGTCCCACTACCCTCAGAAGCAGAGTCACAACAGCTTAGAACAGAGCTAATGCACCGCACTACCATGCACATGTATCCTTGCAGCCTATGAATAACATTTGCTCATAACACATATTTACTTTGAAAAAAATAAAGGGCTATACTTGATACTTGAATACATTCATTTCTCCAGAACAACAACTAAGCACAGAATTCAGTAGGAAATATGTAAAAAAGAGTGTTTGGTCCAAAAGCTCTTTTATGAAGATCCGTATCTCTTAAGAATGTTAATAATGATTTCATGCACTTACATTTTGGTTCTTTGGTGTTTACAATATTTATTGAATTCTTCTGCCTCCTTTCTAAGCTTGTCAGAAAAGCTTAATTTGTAGGTGTAAGAGTATTTGCAGTGTTTCTCCTGACTATTTTGAAAATCTCAAAATATCCAGCTGCTAGGCTTTAGATCTTACCATAAAAAGGAAGAAATAATGGCAGTAAATTTGCTTGCGCTTATCATGATAATAATCATGTAAAGCATGGATTGAAGAAAATCCAGCAGTGAGTTTAGAAAAACTGATTAAAATCTACTATATACAAATTGGCTGCGTCCACCCACCACTCCCACAGTTCCTCAGATTATCACCGTGTTTATATTTTAAGTGTCTGCAGCATGGAGTCATTGAAACTATATCAGATTTTAATAAAACAAGGTGGTGTGGGATTTCTGTGGGGCTGAAGTTCAAGTTAAGAGACTTGAATATATAACACCAAACACAGACTTTGTCTGAGTTAATACCAAATGGAATTTTATTTCGTTTTCTTCCTTTCTCTCCTTTACAAAAGAAAAATTAATATCTCATCACCTCTAAGAAAGCGAAAGTTATTCTGGAAGAGTGAGAGATTGCACAGTTCCCAACACTGCAAATAGAAGTAGTTATTTTAAACAATAGAATTCAACCTGCCTTATTGCTTCTCTCTCTCTCTTTCTGAATGGACCTGTCTCTGCAGGATGGATTCTCAGCTGCTAAGCATCCAGGTGCTAATTTATATGTATGTGAATATTCAAGGTTAACAAGAATGTGTTCCCCATGGGAGAAATAGTCAGTGCCATTCAGATTACATTTCTCTTTCCCTCTCTGCCATAGAATGGGCTGTCAAAAAGGTGTCTGATGTAACTGTAGGCCTCTTTCTACTCACACAAACAATTTTGATATTTCCAGTTGGTAGTAGGTGATGTATTTCCTTGACTAGATGGCCAGCAGGGAGAACAAATGAAATTAAATATCTAAATTAAGGAAATAGAGGATAAATTTAACTCTTTTTTTCCTACATGACTGTAGTTGTCCCTTGTATTCCTGTAAAGGATGAGTTTTTTAATTAATTACTATTTTACAGGAAATCAGGCATCAAGACCCAACCATATGACCCAGGTCATATCTGGACTGGAGACTGGAAAAGAAGACTAATAGCTCAGGTTTTCAAGTAGGTTGCCCTCATAACCAGAGGCAGATGCCTGTCTATCACCAGTTTTACTGGATTAGATTAGCAGCATAAGCACAATTTTTCTTTATTTCATCTCTGATGGAATTATGCACTCATCTGGAGGGTTAGGGAGGGAGGTCACCCTAGGCAGGGCTTGCAGCACGTCTCAGAAAGGCATGCTGAGCATGGGGACATGTCTCTATAGACTGCTCTCACTTTTCCTGCATGGACTTATCCAAAATACAGTTTAACATACAGAGACTTCAAAGCTGGCCCTGTGCAATGTGAGATAAGCTTTGGCAGGGCTGATGCTTATCTGTCGCTAAAAGAGCTGGTAGGTGCTGGTAACTGTGTGCAGTCAGTTCCTGCACTCTGCTCTCCTTTGCCACCTGACCTTTTATTATGCAGCATGGCCCAGCAGTCCCAGATAAGGACTTTAATTCCATGCTGCTGTGTTGTTTCAGTTCCCAAACAGCTGACTGAGTTAAAAATGGGTTAGACATTGACCATTCTTGGATTAGACCAGGGTCCTATTGCTTTTTAATCTTTTGATAAGATAACTGAGTCACGGTTTTAAAACTCACCACAGCATAGATTTCCAGCCTTCAGATCATTCTTACTTTTATTCCCTGAATTCTTCTTTTTTTCTTTTTTTTTTTTCCCCAGGCCACCCAGAATGAATACAGGATTCTGTGGACAATCTAATTCATACTTCATGCTGAAGTAATGCTACCACTACACTTATCTTTCATATCAAGCTGTTTACACACCGAGGGTGGCACTGCAAGCCAGTGTTTGCTTGGTGATACTCTGATTTCCTGGGAGCCGTGTAATATTACTAAGTACTCTGAGTTAAATATTGAAGAGATGTCATCAGTTTCTAAAAGTCACATTCCTGCTTGGCTCTTTCTCATACTTGTTGTTACAAGCAAGATTACTGGGATCACTGTAACTGAAAAAATAAGGGGAAGGAGCGTTTTGCCTCAGGCTAGGATTTTGAAAGATCTCTTCATTTTGCATGTCAGCATTTATGTGTTAGTACATGGTCAGTGCCTCTGCTAGTTGTTTGTAAGCAGTTTGTTACTTTTTTACTTCAAAATAGCTAAATCTGGGCCTGCTTAACCACAGAACATCACAGAGCAGACTGTGGGGGCAGTGGCTGAAAAGCAGAAGTGAGACGGTCAAGGAGTGAACCTTGGGTCCACCCCTTTCTGCTCACACCCGTTCTGTGCTTTCCATTTCATCTTTTCTTTTTCAGAAGAGAAACTTGAACTTGGAAGTCTCCACATTTCTGTAGTCATGACATTATTTTCCTCCTTAACCCCAGTCTTCATAGCAATTATATGTGTTTTGATTGGGGTAATACTGAAGAAGACTAAAAGAGAGAAGGAAAGAGGTGACACTGGAAGTAAGCCCATACCTCGTCCATGGGTGGATGAAGATCTAAGAGATGGCACTGATCACCACTTAGTGGAAGAAGGTAAGAAAAATCTTTTACAAATGAGCAATTTTATTGCTTGAATTTGGTCTGCTAATATGAATAGAGATGCAAACATCTGGACTTCTTCACTTTGATAGAAATGCATAGTGCTATGCTGCACTATGCTTGTCAACTTGATGGAACAAGGTTATTCTTATGTCCTGTCCCTCTTGGTGACAGACGGGTCAGGGTGCAAGAAGAAAATGTATTTTCGAAGTTTGTTGTATGCTCCATGATCAGCAGATCTCAGATCTAAGAGGGATTCTGTGGGAAATGTAGGAAAGAAAGTGGATATTGTTAAAATTTTTTCCTAGGATGGGGAACTCTGGAAGAAGAGAGAGCTTCTGTCTGTAGGCTGACTTGGTAGGCACCTCATCCTGCTTTACCTACATGAGCTATGTGGCACAGTCTGTATTTGATCTCAACACCCCCAGAAAAAAAAAGAAATAATTTTGTTACAGTTATGAACGTCCGTAAGAATTTTAGCTGGTTTAGAGTGGGGATCGTTTTGGAGCTATGTTGAGTCATATTTTTAAGAACAGTAGTAGTAGTGATGACGCTGATCTCTGTTCACTCAACAGCATATTTGAAGCTGCAAATAGAATGCCTTTTCTTGCAGTAGTGGTTCCCAATTCTCATCTTGGACGAAAGTATGAGCGTAAGATATACCTTTCCTTCTTTTTTGCTTCTTCATTATCTTCCATAATCTCCTTTCATTTCTTCATGGTATAAAAATCTACACAGTTCTGTTCCTATGAAGTTTTTAAACTTAAAATTAATACAGCTTATTCACTCATGCTGGTTTCAAAAGCTTTTTTTTTCTCTCTCCCATAATGACACATTAATGTAGTCATTTTCTTGGATTCCTGTATCTCATATTGTTTTCTGTACATACAACTATTTCTGAGAACCATTATTTCTTTCTGTTTCTCAATGTTCAGCATAGTTTGAGACAGTATTCTGTATCAGTTTCCAGAAATAGTTTATACTTGGAACCTTTTAAACCATGTTGACAACTTCCCAAATACACAACATTTACTTAAAAGTTAGTTCAAATGTCATGCCTTCCTTTCTACAATGCAAAAGAAATCCTATACAAAACTATCCTGTTTTTCCCTTTTCTAATGGCTTACCAGTTTAGTTAAACTATTGCAAATTAAAATTCCTGTGGGTAGTTCAAGTGAAAATTCTATGAGTTATCACTGTGACATCTATGACTACAGCTGTTTGTATCAGTTTAAAAATGTAGATCCCCTGAATAAACAAATCTATTAGCCCTTAATGAGGAGCTTCTCTGCTATAGCTCCATATACAAAATGTTGTTTTTTTTATTGTTAGCTTTTTCTATCTTTAATGCAGTTGCTAAATTCAAAATTGTACTAAGTTATAAAGTGCTTACAAAAATTCATAGGTAGGTACACCTCTATGCCACTGCTAAAAGGAGATTGTATGTAAAACCAATGTACCAGGCAATGCAACATTAAATTAGACTTTCTTGTTTTAACAAGAAGTAATCATCTTTCCCTTAATGCCATGTGATTTAAAGGCAAGATATTCGCAAAACAGACAGGTCTTTTATCTCCAGATAAAATAAAGTAATTGCACCATGCTTGGTGAAGGTTTTTCTCAGCAGGAAAAAGCCCAGACTAAGTGAGAAGAGTGTATGATCATCTCGGAAGGGATCTGTTATCCAGCTAATGCCATAATAAATGATCAAACATATTCACCTTGTTGTCAGTGTAAAAACTTTCACTGACCACAGCAGCTGCTAAAATGGAAAAATGGAGTGTAAACAGATGTTTTTTTTCTGACCAGTGGAGAGTATTTTACCTGTCATGCAAATTCCACTATTTCACTGATGTTTCTTTATTAGAAAAACTTGCTTCTACTTAAATGTCTCAAGTTGGCTTGTGCTTAAAGAGGTAGCTCCTCTGGAGAGAATTTGAAGTAGACGAGATGAAGCATTTTTAAGTTGTTGTCTAAAACTGGAACCCAAGGCTGCTTTAAGTAAACAAGCTGAATTTTGTACAGCCTTCTAATGGGAAAATGCAGCTAAATACCAAATTTTCTGATACTTGGCCATGACCAAAGGGCACTTTATCAGTGGAATGAAGAAGCCTAATACTGTGCAGCCCTTGTACATTTCTGAAACACTTCAAGGGGCAGGTTGCATGCTGCGCCTTCTTAGAAGATCACTGAACTTGCTCAGGCATCACCAGCATTGTAAACCTTTGTTCAAGTTGCACCAGCAGGGGAAACTTTCAGGCACTGGAGCATTAGATGTAATTAACTGATCTGGTTGGACAGACTCAGTAGAGCCACTTAATGGAAGTGAACGGCAGAAGAGAGAGTCACAGGTGCTCCCAAGCCTGTCTTTGTTATGCTTTCAGCTACTGAAGAGAAAGGTATTTCTCAGAGCAGCCAGAAACACAGTTCCTTGGTTAAGCAGCAAGCATTCAGTCAGTAGTTTATTAGTTGGAAGTACTTCAGGTTTGTTTGCATGTCCATATATTCTGTATCTTCTTCCTTCGTTTATGAGATCCAGAATGAAGGACAGTCATGCTGTGGATTGGTACAAAGGGTCTGTATGTGTGGCTGTATCTTGTACTAGGTCTTATCTAATTGCCAATTAGACATAGATTAAAAACTCGTTTAAAAACATGTTTCTTCAGCCTTATCTTGATGCATGAGCCATGAGGGCTATCTCCTAGTGCAGGGCATTTGATTCTGAATGGTGGTACCGAGTCTCCCATGGCTTCAGTTTTACACAGTTGAATCTAGGTGTTTGCAAAGGCAACTTCTAGAAAATTATTCAGTCCAGGGAGTCCTTACCTAGTTAATTACTACAATACACCTGGCTCAAATCAGGAACAAACAAGTCACTTTCTTGGTCATATTATTCAGATCAATAACTTTGATGGATAAGGTAAATACAGAGCCAATTTACAGTATTATGGAAGATCAGAATGAATTTTATTTGCAACCTTATTATTTTGAGGTCCAGCTGCAGAGATTATTAGCAAAGGGATTTTATTTTTGTGTATTTAATTATTTGGGCTTTTCTTGGTAATGTTTGTAAGAAATATAAAGCAATGTGCAAAGGCTTAAATATCTCATCTCAGACTTCATTGCTTATTGCTTATGATATTTCTTATAACTGACCTCTCCCACTTTAGATATATTTCTCCTCTCCCTGAGTTCAAAAGTTCCCCATATCTTTCAATAATAATACCATTGACATGAGCGAGACAGTAGAAATTTAGTTTTCCAATTTAATGACAGTTCATTCTTTATGTCATTTAAAAACACAAGACTTACACGAACATCACACTTCATTGTGTTTATCTCTCTGCTGATACTCCAGTCTTTGTCATTAGCTGATTGAACTCAAAACCTGATCCAGTTTTCATCACTTGCTGGAATGTTATTCTAGAACCTCATGCCATAGGTTAAAAATTCTCCCCTGCCTGATTTCTAAGCTCTGTCTATACCCACTTTTTATTGTTCCATCCTTTTTTGTTTGTTCCTAGCATACTTTTCCCAGGACAGGTTCATAACCCTCCTGTGGTTTATAAACAACAATCAGATTGCCTCACAGTTTTTCATTTATAGATAAATCAGCATTTCTTCTCTTTATCAAACAGTTCATTTCTCTGAAGAACTTCAGAAGCCTTCTGTAACTGCATTATAGCGTGAGTTCACTTTCCCAATACCATGTTATTCTTTCTTCCTGTCTGTCTCTCCCATTTGATGCTTCTGTTGGTTAAGATCTTTGATCAATCCTTGGGGTTTCCAGGCTCACCTTGCTAACAACTATTTATACCCCACAAGTAAGCATTCCATCTCCTTTAGCTTACCATTAGCAACACATTCAGTTCAGGATTGGATTCATTAATGGGATTCCTATAGTGGCAGATTATGTAGCAGTCTGCCATCAGTCTTGCAAAGAAGCACAGGGTCATTTGTCCAGCACTTTAGAAATAAAAGCCCACAGCCTTTCTTTGTGTGCATGTAATTACATTTTATGTATCATATCAGTTCATTGGAAAAGAGAACTGGAAGAGAAATTCTAAGTGTAGGAAGCAAAAATTTCTTAATATAAAATTTCTTAATGATATAAAATTGAGAGCCAGTAACACATAGAAATATCAGTGTGGGCAAGATAAGTGGCCAGCAAAAATTAAACAAGTTTTACTCATGTGAGTTTAAAATATTAGAAACTCATAGCAAACGTGTTTCCTTCAAACCAAGGCAAAATTTATTACATGATTTGTAGGCTGATTTTAAGTTTCCATGTGAAATTCTGAGAAGAACACAAACATCATTCTAAAATGTATCCAAAGGGCACGTCTATTATGAGATTTCACTTGGGATATCTAAGCCTGATGACTGTCAGAGATGTACAACAGAATAGAATTTATGAGAATATTGAGAATGTGTCTAACAAGATAGTTGAGTGACTAGCAGGATGTCTGTTGTACATCAAATGAAAGAATACACATGCAAATAAACAAGACACTTGTAGTATTATATAATGTGACCTTACAAACAGGAATATGTCCAAACATAGCCATTAAAATATAGAGAGCATGCACCAAACAGATGGTATTGATAATGTTTTTAGCTTAGCATATGGATGACATTAACTGCTAAGAATGAATGGTAAACTCATGGCAGAAAGGAATAAATAATAGCTTATTTTATGTTTTAAAAAAATTTCTGGGTGAACTTTCATTTTGTGTGTCAGTTCTTTCACATCTAGGTTCTTCTCCTGCCTCAGCCATATTCTGGTCTTAGTGCATTCCAGCACTTTTTTTTTTTTTTTTTGCTTGCAACTCTAAATTAGATATTCTAAATCAGAAATGGTGCTTCTCAAACATTCATTCTCACTAGTCATCTCACCCTCATCACGTGTTCAATATCTTTGAAAATATATGCCTTTTTTTTTTTTTTCCCCTGCTGTCTTACTATGCTGAACCATCTTGGCCATGGATTAGCTGCTTTTCTTCTACTTAGAAGGAAAAAATTCCAGGAAAAAAAAACTCAAAAAATTTAACTTTACCATTGATAATACTGCAAGTTTTATACTTTCTAACTTGCTTAACTTCTATTCTTAGCTGCCTGTACAACACTTACTTAATATTTTTATTCAACCAGTTACATCTGAGATGAATTTTATACCTCTGATATGAAGCAGTGCCAAATGCCTCTGATTCCTGATCCCTGACTTTTTCAGTCTGAGTTGTTCAACTTATTTTTTCTCAATCTTTTATTTTCCCAAAATTAGAAACTTTCATTTCCTTAACTTGTCATGTAGACAATTAAATTGAATCAACTGATAATCTCAGTGCAGGGGCACTTTTTTTTTTTTTTAAATGAAGTCCTACCCCCTCACTGAAACCAAAGCTAAGGTAGTCACTGCAGAATAAAAAGAACAGATGAAGGTATTCAATGCTTAATTTGGGAAGCCTTGTTTCTAGTATTACCTTAGTTTTTCCTCTTCAGCCTATATTTAGGAAGATGTGCTTCCACCATGTACTTCACAGTTAACAACACAATCAAGGCAGTATGACTCTTAAAGATGTGTCCTAATTCAAATGTGACTTTGGGAACTTCTTGTTTGTTTCACACCTTCCCAGAAGGCAATGCATCTCAAAAAGCTACCCTTGTTTTAAATATATCGCTTTTATATTTCTTTCTGATCTGCCACATCAATTCTGTTTATGTTTCCTGAACGTGTCCAAGTGGATACCAGCTATTGTTGCTTGATTCTTCTCTCCCTGTTTTGTCTTGTTTTAAATGAGATATGATTTTATGTCCCATACAGGCACTGACTGCTCTTCCAATTTGCATTCTTGACCTCTGCATTCAAATTTCCACAAGCAACATGCTCTTTGAATTAACTAAATCCTCTGATCAACTCTCTAACTACTCATCTATATAGATAATTTGATCTTTCTGTTCTTCGACATTCACAGCTTATCATTTACTCTACTTTCCTCTCCTCATGTTTCAAAATCAGGTATAGAGATTACACAAATTTCCTCCAGCATTAGACTCCTAGTTGACAAACCTCTTTTGCAAAGGTTTCAGTAGTTTATACTCTAGTTTCCATCCCAAAAGGATTTTTGATGATTTTGCAATAACAGTAGAAAAAGAGATGTTCAAGCCGGGCTTGGATAAGCTTAGGAGCCAAAGTTAGACTGTGAAGTTTCCACCACCAGGAATAAACAAACAAACAAACAAATAAATAAACAATAAATAGAAGGTACAGTGCATTGTATGTATGTTATTTCCTGTTTTCTGAACCTTGGCAAAATCTGATCATGTGAAAGTAAATAATGAGAGCACATAGGAGCTATTAGGGCTAAGTTTTTATTGGACTATTTCTAAGTTATTATAGATAGACTAGAAGTATCCCATTCCTGTTTCTCAGTACACTCAACATTGTAAGCTTGGGAAATGAATAGGAATGGTCACTACAGCATATTGGTATAAGCATGAATAATATAGTTTGACTTGAAATTTTCACTGGGACACTAATCCAATGTATAAATTCAGTATAGTTTTCTGGTCACATTTTTGCCTTATGATACACATGCACAACCTTAGCTGATTTCAGAGTTTTTTATTATCATAAAGACAATATTTTTTTCCATTTAGAAACTCCTTATGTAAGTGCCTGTAGATAAAATTACAATGTGTGTCAGTCTGTGTTACTTTTAATTCTCAGTTCAGCAACGAGTATGTTGGTTACATCAGAAATACTTGCACACACAAGAAGTTTCTTGAGAAGCCAGCTGCAGGCAGCGATCCAGCTTTCAGCCTCTAAGTCCTTCAAGAGGAGATTTTGGGATTTAAGATTCTCACAAACTAATTTTTATACCTGGTCTCCGCTTCCCATTGCCCTGTAGCCATGTTCTTGCAGGCTTGACTGAGCATGCCTAAGACAGCTGTGAAATGCTAAAAGGAACAAACTTTCTGGGTGATTTATTTGTATATAAAAATATGTTATTGGGGGGTTCAGAATCGCTGTTTAGATTCAACATGTGCAACTGGATATATTGCATTCCCTTGCACAAGCTGAGCCACGCTTGTGAGTATTTCACTGGTATTTATAAAATTAACAAAAATCATCCTGGTCTCTAAGGCAACTACATACTACAAAAGCACAGAATTAGCTGCTGTTTGAATTTGCAATGGAGACTGCTATGATTTTGAAATAACAGCCTAATGACAACTGGAAAAGAACTGGAATATTTTTTCCTGACTCAGCCCTCTGTAGCAGATTGCTCAATACTATCGACTGGCAGAAATGCAAAATTTAAATGCTTTTAACTTCCATATTACAGAGGCAAAAAAATGCCACTGTTCATTCTAGGAACACAGAGGAGAAAAAGTAGATTTCAGAGAGAGCAGAAGATGTATTTTATGGTATTTCAAGTGAAATTAGGAATCATTCTGAGTTCTTAAATTAAAAACAAGAAACACAATACCCTGCACCCTACTTATCCTAAGTATAAATGCCTATTACCCATTTCCCCTTTTGCTGAAAGTCCCATGAAACCATAGAACTTAACCACAAAGTCCAATTTGCACATAGCCTATGAAACATGAACATAGGAAGAAGCTGACCTTCAGCTCTTCAGAGGAAATCTTACACATCTTGATAGTTAAGTTCTCTTCTTAGCTTCAGCAATTTGATTGATTTTTTTCTTATTAGACTGCTTGGGAATGCATATACGTGTTCAGATTTGCTTACTGAGAAAAGTGGGTTGAAAATCTGCCCACCTTTTCAGTGTTGTTTCAGCTTATAGTACACTTTTACAGGAATGCTCGCAGACTGTAGAGCTTGTAACTTGACTGTAGAGGATGTAACTTATTCCTGGATCACAGTTCTACGGCCAGTTTTCTTCTGCCTCTTGGTATTTAAACAGTTTTTATGTTATCTGGAACTTGGGATCAGTGAGTTGTGTCAACGGGAACCTCAGACTTTGGCTTTCCGATAGTGTAGAAGCGCAATGTATGTCAATACAGACCAAAGTGCATTATGACAGTAAATGTCAAAGATATCAGCATTCTCCAGCTAAAAAAAAAAACAAAAACAAACCCTAACCACTTTTATTTTCTTGCAGAGGTTGATGAAGAGTGGCAAGGACTTGATGAAAATGTTGCCCATGTGCCCTTCATTGCAGAGCGTTACTCTGAGGCTGAAATGATTAAAAGGTCACGGTCATTTTATGAGCTTCTTGATAAGAGGCGGTCTGTCAGGTTTCTCAGTGATGAGCCAGTCCCCAGGGAGGTTATTGATAATGTCATCAGAACGGCAGGTAGGTACTGTGTTGTTCAAAGTCTGAAAAAAACCAACCTTCAGTGTGGCTGTTCCACTGTGTAAAAGTGATATGAAGAATCCAAGGGAATTGGCACTTGGATTATAGTCTTCCTAGACTCATCTAAAGCCATAATGAGTTGACTCATTGACTGCTTGGAAATTAATCAGCTTCAATGACTGTATGTCAGGGATATGTTTGGAGCACTTCTTTTATAGTTTTAATGCACCTTAAAGGAGAAAAAGATTAAAAGTGTGAAAAAAAAACTTCATTACTTTTGAAGATATTTTTAAATAAAATTTAAATATATTTCAGTGAAATATCTTTCAGATAGGAATACTGAAGTGTTTTCTCTCAAAAAATGTCAAACCATGTGTACTTCATGTGCTTTCTTATTTCCTCATGTTATTTAACACATACATTTTTTGGTTGTTTTTCCTCAGACAAATTTATGATCTTGTCTCAGATGTGAGAAACATTTCAGATAACGTAAATGGTTAAGATTTATTTTTTTGTAAAAAAGTTTCCCTTAAAGAGCAAAAATAAAACTTTTCCAGTCTTTCCAGTATCAGTGCCATGGTCCTGCTGCATGACTGGGATGTATGCAGAGGACCTTGATCACGGTTTGGCTGATGATCAGATATGAATTTTCATTTTTTGGAGAACTCATGTGTTTGAAATCATCACTGTAATGTCCTCATCTAATCTCATCTCTGCTTTAGTAACACTGACTTCAGGCAGTAATGTGTCTAACACTCATTATTTATCTTAATTCTGTGAACTTGCCACTATATTGTTAGTACAGAACAATATTCATAAGCTACCTTAGAGGAAAGTTCAATAGACCTTAATGGGATTATTAATAAGGAGATTCTTAGCATTTGAGGTGCATTGTTTTCTCTTTAAAACTGTAATCAGCTTTGTTACTGCACTGTAACGAGACTCCATCTTCTTCTAATTAGCTGGGAGTCATTAGAACACTGAACATGTTTTAGCAAATGCAGCAAAGTGAACAAGCCTGGAGTACAGATGAAGTACTTTGTAACCCTGAAAGCTTTGGGCTGTGCAGAGGAAATGAAAACAATGCAAAACATAAATGTCGTCAGTTCTTATCCAAACCTGAGGGAGAGATGAGGTTCTTGATACAAACACATTTTAATATAAAAGATAAATAGTTCAAGCTGCTTCTTATTCAATGTTTCTCAAGCTGAATTCAGTGCTCACATGAGCAAATGTAGCAAGTATCTAAGAATTTCAAATATTTTTTAAGTGTTTATGTGGAACTAGAGAGATGTGAACAGTGTTCTTTACCTGTTTCTCTGTGAGCTTGCACAGACGACTATATCCTTCAGCTACTGGCTTTCATCTGCTAGGCATTTAAAATATTCTCCAGTAGTGACAACTTGTAATGATCAGGGCTCAGTGAGCAAGTGGAGACTGAATACGTACATAGACCAGCTGTCTTTGGGACAAAAAATGCAAACCTGTATGGTATATGGCAGGTGTCTGCATTGTGCAGTTCCTCTTATTTGTCAGCTAGTGACAGATTCCTGCGGGTGGTTAGACTTCTTTCCTTGAAAGCTATTAGCTTTGCCCTTCAGCTAAAACCATTTCTGAATTTGTTGCATATTCAGATGATGTGCTGCTTTGGGCGTAATAATTTGCATTAACATTACTGCATGCATATATTGCATCACAATATTGCCTTATCATAAAGAACCACAAATGAATTTTTACAAATCCTTGACTTTTCTTAACTGTTAAATGGCAATTTGAAAAGGGTAACCTCAGTCACTGGATGGAATTTTACACTTACAAATGCAGAGGTTGTGTGCTAGAACATATCTCTGCCCTTTTCTCCCAATTCATCAGCTTTCTTTCCCATTGCTCTGATGATCAGTTGAAAGCCCAGAGGGAAGAGCTTATACCTCTCACTGCACCCTCTTTCCCAGAATTCTGCTAGCTGCCTCTTCATCTTTTCCCATTCTTATACTAAGGTACTTCACCCAGTGGAGCGCACACTGAGCCCTGGACCTTTGTGGTAGTGCAAGATCCAGATTTAAAACATAAGATTCGGGAGATTGTAGAAGAAGAAGAAGAAATAAACTACAAAAAAAGGATGGGAGATAGATGGGTCAATGACCTGAAGAGATTAAGGTATGAAAAGATGACTTAGTTAAGAGTGTTGGAGGGAGATGTGTTTTGGTCTAGGAAAAACTATACTGAGAGTTTTGTCCATGCTTTTCTTTTTGTATTTTGGCATTTATTTTCAGTAAGAAAAAACAAATATGAAAATATTTTTTAAACCTTTTTTTAAAGACTTTCTTTCAAATCCCTGTTCTTCAAGCTTCCCCCATTTTCTGGTGCTGCACAGAAGGGCAACTGTAAACATTTCCTACTTCCTGATGGCAGAGAAAGAACAAAGATGAGGTCAGAGGCTGTCCCAGCCAGTGATCTATACTGTGATCCTTCTGCTAATTTTCAACTGGGCTTCTTCCCAAACTCCTGTCTGAGGAAAGTTGAAGCTCCCTTCCCCCAGCAGGAGTTGCGTTTATTTTTTTTTAGTGTTAATTCTGGCTACACATTATGACTCTGTGCTTCAATGTTACCAGAAAAAGGATGAAATAAGTGATTTGAATGTTCAGCATACCCTTCCTTGTTGTTTGCCTTTGTCTTGATTTTCAAGATAACAAAAATCTTATTGAAAGCATCATAGTCTAGAAAATTAAAATGATAAAATAATCCTATCATGATTTCTTCTAGTATACTTTTCCTTCCTCCTCTGTTTTTAGATATTTCTAAGATATAAGATTGGCAATAAAAACCTAAAAATGTGCGTAGCTCCTTGGTGGCTGATCCATAAAATTCCCTTGAGTAAAAGTGATTACACATTCTCCATCTTGAGACTTTTCCAAGCATTTGACTTTGTCATTTTTAATTTTTCTATATGATCTCTATTGCCAGAAATTTTTCCCATTTTTTCCTGTTATTTGCCAAGGCATGAAGCCCCCATAGTTAGTAGGAATTTTGCATTTGGCTGTTGTAGTTCAAAGGCTAGACTTTATGCAAGTGTTGAATTTTGCAATATGTAATTTTTTGAAATGCCCTACAAAGTCTATCTGGCTTGATTAACTCTACACGATGGGAAGACATATAGTGAGTCTTGGCTTGTCAAATGAAGCATATGCACAAGCTTTATAGGGTTAATTTGTTCTCTTTCTTTCAGAAAACTATTGTTTTTCAGGTGCTTATATGTTTTGTAAACTACTAAAATGAAGTACTCTTTATGTTTTGAATGAGAGCAGTACAAAATAAACTTTAAAAGAAAAAAAAAAAAACAACCTAAATCTGACATCATTTCTGTATGTATTCTCACTGTGACAAATTGGGAACCAAATAAATTCTAATAGGGCTGAAATATCCAGCAATAGGATGGCAACATTTGTTGTTACATTCAGGTTTATACCTTAGACCAAACAGTTCAGATCTTTTCTTCTAGCAGTTTTCCCTACAATCATAATAATGTTGGCATTGATGACAACAGGTAGAGCTGCAGGTCTGCAAAATTTTGGGAATTAAACCATCTTAAGGACAAATGCTTATGAGGCCAGTTCATAGATAAGATGTCAAGACCTAGCTCCTATTTTTTGCCATTCTACTTTTCAGTTCTTCAGCTGAATGTGTTAAACCTCAGAACTCTATTCAGGCATTTTGCAGAAATGTTTCTGTTTAAGCTGATAATACTTAATCCTCTACAGAATATGTTTTAAGTTTTAGCCCACTGCTATAATTGTCATGTATCTTTACTGGACCTTTGCAGATAGCAAATGTGACTGACGGGAAAGTGAAAGAGTTGCAAAATAAATGTCTTAAATATTCTTTTGCAGAACAAACTGGATCAAAGAATACTTGGACACTGCCCCCTATCTGATCCTTATTTTCAAGCAGGTGTATGGGAGGCTTCCAAATGGCAAAAAGAAGACCCACTACTACAATGAAATCAGTGTATCTATTGCCTGTGGTATGCTGCTTGCTGCCCTGCAGGTATGTTGACAGAATTGGCACACTGAGAAGTCACTGTATCGGTTTCAATTACATATCAAAAGTGTTCTGCCAAAATAAGGGTGGAACCCAATTCAGATTTTAACATTCAGTCCTCCAGACTGTCCAAATCCTGGCAGTACATCTTAATTTTGAGTTTCAAAGTTACTCTGCATAGGCCCTTGTCTGTGCTGATTCCTATTGTCAGTACTGCTTAAGAAGAAGAAAAATGCAATGCAACTCACTTTTAGAGTTGTCACTGTCCTCTTATCACAGGCTTTAGCATCTGTGGTTTCTGCCTTATGTAGTTTCTGCTTTATGTTAACAGGGATGACAAAGGTCTGTAGGTTACCAAAGTATGGCTGTACAGCACCACATTGTTAGTAACCTCTAAAAAATGACTTGACCCTGAATCGATTTAGTTCACAATGCTGGAAAAAAATATCAGGGACATATTTTACCGAACAGACTGTACTATTTCAATCAGTCTTTCTGAGATATTTCTGAAAATGTACTGATTTCTAAAGCTCAGCATGCTTGACACCAACCAGTTGGATTTTCTCTGTGGTTTCTCAGCGCTCACTTCTGCTTGATGTATCTGATGTACTCACACAAGTACTTAAATAATGAAGATATTCTGATTGTTAGCTTGGACTGTCAGCAGGATAACTGCAAGCTGACACCTCTTATATTAGGCCAGTTCCCTTCTGGGAACTGCCATTTCTCCTCCATTCTGTTTTGAGTGATGTTTCCCTGCCTGAATTGCTGTTCCTTAGGAGAATCTTCAGGATGGGATGTCAGAGAAGAGGGCGATACAGATGCACATCACTGGGGGTATTGCTATTCCGCAGCTGCACGGGTGTGTCTATTTTCTCCCCATAGAGCTGACAGCAAAGGGGATGCACAAGGAATAGAGCAGAACAAGCGCTATGTCACAGGAGCCTAAATTAGTAGATGTAGGAGTGATAAAACTCCACTTTCTGCCAGCTCACCATCAGGTGGGACTTCTGAGACTCCCTACCCACTGTTAGGCTCCTTAGTGCTATCTCTTCCCCAGCTCTTAGAAGTTAATTGACAACACTAAATGGCACAGTGCCATGGACTACTGTTAGCTTTTCTCCTCTTCAGAAGATCATAGAATATGAGAGTCACTTTGCCTGAGCATATCTTAGTGTCTGCCTTTTGTATCTCAAAGCCAACCAACATGCTTTGCATTACATGCAGGAAGAGATTGAAATGCACGTGCACAATGTTCAAGAAGCACCTCAACTCTGTGGTAATGATTTTTGGATAGTGTCAGCTCTTTCTTATTTGTCAGATTTTTTTTTATTTTTTTTTTTTGTGAGATTTCATATGAGGGCAGAGTGATGCACAAACTTATTTTTGGTTTCTGATGCAAGCCAGAATGTTTATCACAGACTCCTATGACAAGTTCTGAGGCAGAGTCTGTGTCTCCTATCCCTGTGAGGTACAGAACTTGAGCAGGAACAAACATTCGGAAAGCTGTAAGACACCTTCCTGCCAACAATCTGAGTTTAAGAACCAAAACATTTCTCTGGGGTGATATTCCACAAGTGAAATCTCCACAAGTGCCTTTCATCTTCACTGTAGCTGCAGGTTCCCTATCGTGATGTACATCACAGGCAGACTCCTGCTATACAAAGTACAGGTATGTTAGAGAAAAGAGCTATTTCCATTAGCTTGGGCTGTTGCTGCAGTGGAAAAATGCTTGTTTGTTGCTGTTTTTTGTTGTTGTTGTTTTCCTGGAGGCATCTTTCATGGCACTGCTGAGGCAATAAGTAAATTGGATATTCTAAAGCCTGCAGAAGAGCGTAATAAAGCAGTATTTCTGGGCTAGTCAGTATGAGAATGTGTGCAGGTCTCAGGAGAATAATGATTACAAAAGCACCCAGCACAGACCTTTGTTTCACTCTGCTCCTGTCTCCTTGCAGAATGCCGGTCTGTACACGGTGACCACCACACCCCTGAACTGTGGTCCCCAGCTGCGGGCGCTGCTCCAGCGCCCAGCCAATGAGAAGTTGCTCTTGCTGCTCCCTGTGGGCTATCCCAAGAAAGATGCCACTGTGCCTGCACTGACTCGAAAGCCATTAGAAGACATCATGGTGGTCATGTGAACCCAGGGCCATGAAGAGAGAGCACAACTTACTGCCTGCTAGGAAGCAGCAGCCCATTGAAGTTGTTGACGCTTTTCCTGTGTATTACGCCCAGCTTTAATGCTCACATATTACTGCTGCTCTGGCTGTTTACACTCATGCACCTTTTGTTGCTAGTAACCACGGTGCCTGCTTCTACTAACAGCAGCAAGTAGTCATGCATGGTGCATTTAACAGGTACTATTACCAATGAACCTGAGCAGTTGTTCCAAGAGACAAGTACAGTAACATTCAAATGACCTTCATCATTTTATTTTTCTTATGTATTGTAGGGACTGATCTTTCCTTGAACAATAACACATATTTTCCTTATACTTTTGTGATTACCACTGAACAGTTGTTTTTACTTCATAACTTTAATGGAGGTTGTATGTCGCAGAATCATAGCCCCATTAAGGGTGGAAAAGACCTCCAAGGTTATCTAGTCTAATTGTACACCTACCACAGATATTTCCCTATAACCATGTCCCTCAGTACAACATCTAAACATCTGACAGAATCAAAGAATAGCCAGGTTTGGAAGGGACCTCAAGGATCACGAATCTCCAACTCCCCTGCCACATGCAGGGCCACCAACCTCCACATTCAATACTAGACCAGGCTGCCCAGGGCCCCATCCACCCTGGCCTTGAACACTTCCAGGGACAGGGCATCCACGACCTCTCTGGGCAGCCTGTTCCAGTGCCTAACTACTCCTGGACCTGAATCTCTCCTGGCACAGGCACTGAATAAACTGCCCCATAGTAAAATAAAATAAAATAAAAAGATTCTTGTGATGGCATCAGTTTCCTAGCCACTTATTTATGAGATAGATTTCCCTCATTCTCTCAGTATCCCTTGCTTGCCACTGAAGGGCTAGTGGAAAATACCACCTGTACTCCTGTTGCATCAACTAACTGCCCTAATGCCCTGAAGTCCCTTTTGATAGCCTTCAAACTTCTCTCAGCAACTTCATAACTTCCAGCCTGAACTACAACTAAAGGTTAATAATCAGAGGGTTGAACTGGACCATGAAGTTTTTTAGTAATGCCTCTGCCCTGGGCCCCAGGAAGGCAGCACACTTTGCTATGGATAAGGGGCCCTCTGCTCCCCTCAGGAGGAGATGGGTACTACAGGTAACTACAGTTACCCTTCTTTCTTTCTTGGAAGAAGCCATTCTGAGACATGGAGATGACTGCCTCACTATAGACAACCTCCTTGGTGAGTCTCCCACCACATTCTCACTCACTTTTCCCTCAAATTCCAGAGCCTCAAACCTGTTGTGTAGTTTCTCAAACCTGGGAAACGAGGTAGGTAGGCATGGGATTTGCCTGCAACTCTGAGCTGAGACCTGTTTCCATTCCTTCTCATCTCTTAGGTCCACTCCTTTTGCCAGACAGCAACAGAAGGATCGACCACTGTTTGAGGGGTATCACCCCAGTTCCTTTCTCACATGTATAGCAGGGAGTCAGTCCACCAGCCTATGTCCTGCTCACACTCCTTGATGCTCCTTAACTTCTCCACTTCTCCCTTGAGCTCTGCCACCGTCCTGAGCACATCACCCACTTGCCCGCATCTCACGCAGGCAGAATGTTTGCCACTCTCCACCGGCAGCAACAAGCTCAAGCACTGCCTTCAACCAGAGAACAGAAATCCCACATTCTTTTTGGCAAGAGCTTTTTGTCTAGTGAAGTCCATGGCCAAATTTGTAGTTTGGGAGGCAGCCGACCATCCCTGCACATACTGCCGGTTGCACTCCGATGGGACCGCCAGTGTATGCCGGGGGGTTTGCCTGCTGTCACTCCGCCCACCGCATCAGCGGGTCCTCTCCTTAAGCGCCCCGTCCCCTTTACCGTGATCGGATTTGTACTGGAGGAAGGCGTATTTCCCATGTACTTTTCTCTGCTTAGTGGTAGCAGTAGTGAGATAGTGTTAAGCTATCCCAGCTTAACACTGCAACTTTTACAGGCTCTCACACGTGAAAGGTGCTTTCCCATCACACCAAACAAGGCGTATTTCAGTCTGTTTAAAGGCCGTTTCTCCCCCCAGCAGCGTTGCCTGTCGAGGGTCCCAAACCTGGAGGCAGTTTTGGAGAAGCGCCATTCGCAGGTCTCACAGCTGGTGTCGCCAGTGCCTGTGCAGGCAGCGCCCCCTGGCGGCGCTCCGAATTGTGGTGGTGGCTGCTCCTGAGCCCGCAGCCTGGCATGCGAGCAGTCCAGGTACAAGAAGTGCTGCTAGCTAAGCAAGTGGAGGTGATATTTACAGACGTACCGCTCTTGGTGGTATCAGTGTCTCTCTTTCACTGTCGCGAAAAACGGTTTTCCTCTTTGGCAGACTGTTTAGCTGGCTTCACAGCTGTGTATTCATCTATTTTACTGGTCCCATTTCCCAAAGTGTTGCACATGTTTTTGGTAGCATGGTACCAGCCTGAAATGAACTTTTACAACCACAGTAACATCAAAATTCTTCAAACTTCCTGCATTTTCAGCCCAAATTCAATTGATTTTGACAAAACTAGAATTTGAAGTAAAAAATTGTAAAACAAACAAACAAACAACCCTACAATTTGGATTTGAATTGCTTCCTTATAGAAGCTGGCCTCACTGAGTCTAAAAGCTGGTCAAGGACACCACAATGTCACTGGTGAGCAGAGGTAAGTCCAGGCAGATTGGCTGCAGGTTCCCAGGTATAAGGAACACACATCACAGTTGGGATAACAACTCATCCTTCTGTACAGAAGCACCTCTGCCCTATCAGGCCCCCTCAAAAAGCACTTTTCATCTGCTACAAAAGTAAATATGCCCTATTTTTTCTTTTTAATTCAGAGCTCACGTTGATACTGAGCTGAACCTTTGTCGCTCTACGTTATCTTTTATTGCTTAGAAATAAAGTGCTTTTGCCTGGCCCAATTTGCAAAAGAGATTGTATTTGAGTGTGTTTATTCCACAAGAGTTCTCAGAGAATTTTTATCAGATTAGTTCAGTTTAAACCAACATGAGCTTGCATACCTAAGTCATTTTGTTGCATATGTAAGACTATTGTATTATGGCTTTTTAATTAAGACACGAAGAACCAAGCCACATTAAAATATGCCCATTATTGTCATGGTAATAAATACTGCTAAAACAACATACCTATGTATACTGAGAAAGATACTTTATTTTGTTTTGTTCTGGTTTTTTGTTTGTTTGTTTGTTTGTTTGTTTTCTTCC
This sequence comes from Tympanuchus pallidicinctus, assembly GCF_026119805.1. Lineage (NCBI taxonomy): Eukaryota > Metazoa > Chordata > Aves > Galliformes > Phasianidae > Tympanuchus > Tympanuchus pallidicinctus. Next base: position 61,676,160 of record NW_026294618.1, on the reverse strand, counting down.
ATAAGTTGATGATGGAAACTGATAGACACATATTGGCTGAAGAAAACAAACTTACACGCTGTAGCAGAAATGCTAAGTCGGCCTAAAACAGTGATTGAGCACCTGGAGGGAGGGCAGGGCTAACTCTGAGGAACTCAGGTGCATACAGTGGCTCCACCTCTTCCCAGATCTCATTTAAGGGTTGACAGTGGAGGTAAGGGTGTTTTGCTCGAGATCCCTGCCTACCCTGGGCCTTTCAACTGTAAGCAGACTTTTTTTTTCCCCCTCATTGTTTCTCTGTCCATGGTTCCTGTGTTTGAGCACATCCTCGCTTGCTGTAGCCTAGGACTTTGCTATTTAGCTATCGTTACTGTGTTTTCCATCATGTTACAGCATTGCACGTGTCTGCTGCATGAGGAAGATTCTACCCCAGCAAAGCACTTCTGATGTAATGATAAACATGTGTAAAAAACGTCTTTTTCATAGAAAAGTCTATTCAAATGCAAGTATCCCAGCAGCATTATACCTGCTGATGATAATGATGATGTAGAGTCTCTTCCAAATTATGCAGCTGCTGCTGTTCTGCAAGCCTACTTGGTATGATTTTACTCTAGGCTGCAGCATTTAGAACTTTTAAACAAGTAGATGTGAAGACAGTATGTAGCTAATTAATTTTTAAATTGCCTATGTAGATCTTTACAGAGTCCTGAAAAATCAATCTTTTGGAAGTGGAAGTGTCTGGGCACTCCAAGGCAAGACACATGATACCTCAGTGCTAGGTACTAATATGACATGCATTTATGGCACTAGTCCCTTGCTCTCTGCAAAATGCTTGTAAGAAATAAAATGTAAAAGCTAATTCTGACAGCATTTACAAATGCTGAGAACATTTATTCCAGAAGGGCTGAGGCTTGATTTCATGTTGCTGTTACCAATCAGTTCTCCATAGACTTCATTAGGAAGAGATTGGCTACTGTATGTTTTTTGAAGTTTTCCACCCACCTGAGCTTAGTCATCTGCTCAGCTTTTGCAGAACAGAGACTGTCATTGATGACACATAACTCTCATGGCATTTTGCTGTTTCTTTGGTTAACATGACCTGTCTATTTCCATCCAAGTGATCACTAACCTGTTTATTGAGCCTTTGCCCCCTATAAATGAGACTTTCTTGTGTTTGTGGAGTGTAAATGATAAAGAGAACACTTACATGAAAACAGTCCTTTAAAATATAAGTTGGAAGAGAGTAGCTGAAACTTAAATCATCATAGCAATAAGTTATCAGCTAAAAAAATTGCATTCAGTTGTGGTGCAGGCATGGGGGAATATACTTTTAAGCTTGGCTACCAAGCTGGAGCTGCATTGAAGGTGTTGTGGTAGAAACACAGACAACAGAGGTGCAGGTAACAAAACCTAAGTCACAGAAAGCAATACAGATCATCAAGACAGGCAATGACCAGGGCCTTAAGAAGTGGTTACCAAGTCTTTTGTCTCATAGCAGTATATGAGGAAATATTTGAGGGTTTTTCTAAGAGAAATATGAAGTACTTGGAGTTACTTAGGAGAGGCTGCCCAGAGATTAAGTTCTTCTCTTTGATCTGAGGGTAAGATGACCACAAAGGTCATTAGTGACTCAGCTTAAAAGAGTCAGACAAAACTCACACAATTTTGAGCTAGAAAGTGACTGTATTGGTTAAGTTGTCCTGAGAAACACTTCTTGAGAAACACTCTCCGTATGGAAGAAGTAACTTTAAAAAGGTTGCACTACCTTCCAGTAACAAATAATTATGAGATGTGAACTAAGTCTCTTGCAACAACTGTTCCCAATTATGAGAGTTAATCATAGTCTCCTGATTTCATGTAAGCAGCATGCTGAGTTTTCATCTGAACTACTTCTACAATGTGGTAACATAGCGGGATAATTTTAGAAAGACAACTATAAATTGGCAGCCAGAGTAAAAAAAAAAAAAAAAAAAAAAAAAAAAAAAAAAAAAAAAGAGGTGGAATAAATACTGAATTCCACTTTGTTAAGCCTACAGAAGCTTCTGAGAATGTATTCCCTGCATCAGGCTGAGAGGTCTTGCTGGAATTTGAAGGTTGAGCCAAGGTTGATGATACACAGTACCTACCTACATGAAGTTAATGAGGGCCTTGAGGAAGGTAATGGCTTTGGTGTTGTGACTTTATGTGAGGGAAAAGAACCTGGGGTAGAGGGTATGAAAAGTTTTAGCAAGGGTATTGTTGTCCTTGAAGCGTTAATTAGTAATGTTCTGCTCTGGTGTCATCATCTTTTTTTTTTTTTTTTTTTCAAGTCTGAAGATTTTAGGGTGCTTTCCATAAGAATGTAATGTCTGTGTTTCAATAAACTTCTTCTTTGTGTTTTACATTTGGAAAAAAAAAAAAAAAAAAAAAAAAAGACAAGCAGAAAGTAGTAGCCAATGCTTAAATATCCACACTAAAGGGTGAAAGCAGAGAAGAAAAAGAGCATCCCCACATTGTCATAGTTCTTTGGGTTCTGGATTCGCTGTTCTGTTTGTTCCTGTTCATGAGTTGCAACGCAATAAATTTAAAGCTGAGAATATGAGATGATTGTATGACTATTGAAATATCTGTATGAATCCTGGAATTGCATTTAAAGGGTAGTATTGATTAATGACTCAGATGTTGTCCAGCAGGATGACTATGGCTCCAGTCCTGTTGTGTATGGTGCCTTTTATTTTTCAGAGTGCTCCTTGGGCTTAAGGTAGTATAGCACCTTAATCTCTAGTTTCTTTTTCATGGAAAATGGAGATAAGTACAGTTAAGTTGCAGTTAAACTTAATGATCGTGAAGGTCTTTTCTGAGCAATTCCATGATTAAGGCATGTAGCAGGAGAGGAATCATTTTTAATTCTGTGAAATACAGGTATTGGTCAAAGAAAAATATGGTATAATCAATAAGTGAAATACTGGAGAGTTATACGTGACTTTATAAATTTAGGTATTAAGTATTTTAGAGCTTTCTAAGCAGTTCAAAGCAGGAGATCTTCAACTTTAAACCAGAGTGTATTATCAATTAACTTTGATAGTAGTTGGTCCTGCAAAGGGAAGAAAAGTAAACTTCAAAAGGAAGCCTTGAAATATTTATATTCATTATCTGTTTAGAAATCAAAAGCCTTTGGAAATACTGACTCATTTTGATTAACTGCATTTTTGAGAAACCACGAATAGAATTGTGATTATTTCCTTTTACTGCTTAGGCGGCCAAAGCTGCGTATGCAAGTGTAGTCACTTCAAAGAGATTTAGGATCTGTTTCATACTGCACAGTGTTTCAGAATGCTCTTGAAATGAGAAGCTGTATTTCCAAACTGTCTACTCTGCTAGGATGTCAGACCTACAACTGATCGTATGTAGGATTCCAGATTGTATTTCAGCTTAAGGGCATTTTATGAGTTGAATGAGGCTGGTAGCTTGTTTCTGTAGCTCCGTGAGATCTGAGAGACAAACCTCATGCACAAACCTTAAAAAAGAAAAGCGTGTAGCAAACACCTCATTTTGCTCCAGTAGCATTATAAATGAAAGGTGGCTAATGGATGGTACTAGATGAAGATTACTTACTGTGATCACTACCTCCACCTGTGCAAGTACGTGTATAAAAGATTTTAAGTATGTGTATACATGTAAAGTATGTGGTACAGTGGAATATTTCTGGCCCCTTGCTTTATGAATGCATGCTTATAAAGCATCAGTAAGTGGCTATGTTTCACAAAAGGGGTTGTGACACTTTCAGAGGAAGGAAATCTTGAGAAATATAAAACATTTCTGCTTTTGTAAGGTACAGAATTAAGTCTAAGAGAATTCTGTAAAGAAAAAAGGAATATTAAGTGTTTTGTTTCCCATCAGAACATAGGAACACTATGTAAGTTTATCTTTAACTAGTTTCTTCCTGATGCTTGATGCATCTTGACTGCCTTCATGTTGAATGAATCATAGAATCACCAAGGTTGGAAAAGACCTAAAAGATCATCCAGTCCAATCATTCACCTATTCCCAATAGCTCCTACTAAACCATGTCCCTCAACACAACATCCAGTCTTTCCTTGAACACCGCCAGACTCGGTGACTCCACCACCTCCCTGGGCAGTCCGTTCCAGTGCCTGACCACCCTTTCCGAAAAGTAATACTTCCTGATGTCCAGCTTGAATTTCCCCTGCAGTAGCTTGAAACCATTCCCTCTGGTCCTAGAATGTATGGTGGTAAAATAATAGCTGCTACTTGTTCATGCATTTTCTGTTGTGATCTATTTCAGCCTCTTTCCTGCCCTTCATTCCGTGACTATGTGATACTTAGTTGCCTGCTGGGGTTAAACCATCTATCGTTTCTTGTTACATTTTTGCTGTAGGAAGTTTCCGAGCTTTTCACCTTGTGTTCCTTTTCCGAAACAGAAACACAAAATGTTGCTGTAGCATTAGATATTAACTAACGTCTCAGAAGTTTACTCAAGGTTTTATAAGATCTGAGGGTACTTGTTCTCTGTCTTCAGTAACTGGATTTCTAGTTGGGATACCAGAGCTGAGTAACTTGATCTTGTTGTGTCAACATCGACTGAATGCTCACAGGCCTGATTTCTTCTGTCTAAAGATCACATTATCTTGTTACTGAGTAAATTCAGAAAGAGAGCTGGTATGTGAGCAATGTAGTTAGATGTTTTCATTCTGACCTTCAAACAGTGTGTATCCATATATACTGCTGATGTTCTGTAATATTGGATAATACCGATGTAGCACCTAATGGAGTATTTGCTGTGAGGAGGAGCTGAGCTGTAGCATGAATATTGGGTTTTGTGCAGGTTAGGATACAGATCTTTACTGTTTTGCATTACATAGAGTAAAACTTCATACATTATCACCCTTTGCTATGCAGCAGTCTTCCATGTTTGGCTTTAATAACAGTAGTAGAAATACCAAATATGAGTGCTATGGTCAGTCCGCAGAAATAAATGACTTAATATTCTTGTACTTAGTAGCAGCAAAAGGGAAGCCATATATGATATCTGGATATCAACTCTTTTAACAAAGCTGGTAAATTGAGAGTTTTCTACATGCAGTTTATTTTTATTTTTATTTTTATTTTTTTTCTTTATAAGGGTATCTAATTTCACACTTGATGTAAATGTGTAAAAACACTTGAGAGAAATAAGCATGAACACTATACATAGTTTGTCAGACTGACAGAAGACCTACAGAAATAGTGAGCACAGGAGTGTAAAAAGACTTCTGTTTTACTGTGTGCTCATTTTTACTGAGACTTTTATATATGTCAATGCAGTGTCTGGATTCTGTCCACGTATATACCAAAATCAATCCTTACTCCAAAGTTTGTCTTCCTTTCAGTTGAATTTCTTGTATCATTTGCTTATAATTAGATGATTAAACACAAGGTAGAGCTATGACTGAGATAATAAACAAAGGTTACAGCAAGCTGCTGTGAACTGTTGTATTTTAACTGCCATCAGTAAGTCTGGGAGAGCCTGTATGTTTCCTTTCCTGCAAATAGAATAGGGTGTATCTCTCTGGATGTTACGTTCCAATTTCAATTAAGAAATTGTTGATGAACAAATTGCAAAATTTAAGAATGTAATTATGCTGAATTAGTAGTTTACGTCTTTAGCACATAATTGATATTCTGTGGATCATTTGATCAGCAGCTGAAAACAGTTTGTAATTGATGCTGTAATTAGCTAGTGCAGTGCTCACTCCAAATGAGACTGCAGTGTTATAAATTTTGCTGTTTTGTTGACTCAATTATCCAACCAGAAGACAGCGTTAATGCAGCTTGACTTCTAATTAACTTACACTCAACAAATGACAAGTGTTATAAACAAACGCAGAACCTGAGACTGAGTATTTTTGTAATAGAAGACTTCATGATGATCTGCAGGAATCAAAAATAGAAAAATTTTGTACACTTGAATAAACATTAATTCTGTCTGTGCTGATGTCAGACAACCATCAGTTCCCAGATCAGATCAGTGTGGAGGCATGGGGCAGAATATGCGGACTAAACCTGACTAGATGAAGACTAGCCATGAGGGGTTGGCGATCCTTTGAATAATTGATCTGTTGGATTTTCGTACAGAGCATTGAAGTCCTTTGTGACCACAAGCTGTGTATTTTGACTTGCACACTATACAGCAGGCCTGTTTCATGGGATAGACGTGATTTCTTCTTTCTGAACATAGGAAAGAGAAGGAAAAAGTTTGTATTGCATTACTTAGCTTCTCAGAGAAAACCACTCTTAAATTAGATCAAAAAAAAAAAAAAAATCTTTTGTAGACGCAGTAATCCCTTTATCTTTAGTTGCTTTTAATTAGCAAGAAAATACATTTAAATCCTCCACTATACTTGCTAGCATTTTCTGGAGGCCGCTAGATGGCATAAGGAGACTGTAGGAACAGAGAACTTTGGCTGCGAGTGTGTTAACATTGTCTGCTTACTCCTGTTACTTTTTAACATACCCTGTCACCCAAGTCACAGATCTAGAAATACGTATCTGTGAATGAAAAGTGAGTTTTTGACTGTGATCAAAAAGGGGCTGACATAAAAAAAAAAAAAAAAAAATACAAAGTTCTGTGTACGCTCAGAAACCTTAGGAGTTTACTGTAAATGCAAAGGGTAGAAATTTCTTCAGCTTAAACTCTGATTGATAGGCTTAGATGGGTGAATGCTTTCCTCCTTGTAAAAGGGACCTCATTTTCTTTAGTTGTATATATTACCACACATATATATAGTAATGCAGATACCAGGTGTCTTTAAGAAAGCAGTTGCTATTTTCCAGCTACTTCCTTTCATTGAATTAATTCTCCAGTTATTTCCCTTTCTTCCCCAAGTGTCTTCATGCTTATGTTCAGAGCTCTGCAGTGCCAGCAAATGAGCAGCTAAGTCATTGCATGCAATTACTTGTCTTCTGAAGATCACATTCAGCTCTGGTCTACTCAAATGCTCTTACTTGCTAATGTAAACCACAGTGTGCATGGTTTGTCCTCTGTAAAACACATAAGTACTTTGTTTAATTTCTGTATTTGCTTGAAAGAATGTAATCATAAAGGAGTTTCTTTCTCTTCAGAAGTTATATTGTGAGTGAATTATGTAACATTAGACTGAGAAGAGCTGGAGAAAAAGCTCTCTCATCTTCCCCCCAGCTTGTATCCTGCAAATCTTCATCTACTCTCTACTTCAAATGAAGGTCTTTTAAAATAAGCTTTGTATGAAGACTAAACTCCATTTCCATAAGCTGTTTGAGAAGTAAGTGTGGAGATTCAGATAACTAGAAGTAAGTATATATCACCTTACAATGTAGACTGTGGTGGCATAAGAAGCTTATGGGAGTGCATAAGGGAAAAAATGCCTGGGGATGAAGTACAAATTTGAAGGCATGTGAGTAATGCTATGTTCAGACTAGCTCTACTGTTGTGTTACAACAAAGAAATTGCTTACTGGGGCAAGGTAGGCTTGGATTTGCCTTTAGGTGCAGAGTTGCTACTTGGTTGCCCAAATAGGAAGTCAGATGGCAACCTAAAACGAAGGCCCTTTTGGGGCATTCCCCTTAGAGGAGACTCAGCCAAGTAGATAAAGCAGAAAACTGGCACTCCTACCCACGTAAATCAGACAAATCACTTAGTAGATTTTCCCCTTCAGACAGATACTAGAGCAGCTTCTGATAGCATCTAATAATATCAATCTGATAATATCAAATATGCTGTCTCCACCTGTTTTCCTGATTTCATATTTATCTTATCTGTGATTAAACCATATTTCTAATCATTAATCATGAAAGTATTCTTCCCACAGTAGTCATGAATGCTGAAAGAATATTGGAAAAATAGGAGACTGAGAAAGAATAGATTTAACACTGAACAGACTGTCAAGTCTGTGCACTTGGAGAAAGAAAAAATGTAGTTTTGAATTTAACCTGTCTTGTTTGCTACACTCAGCATTTCATTTTCTCCTGAGAATTATGTCAGAGATCTTAAAAGTACAAGGTTTTTCAAGGAAGGGCTTTCTATCTGTATTCTGTGTTCCTGTAGTCCCAAAGAGGAAAAGAAATTCTAACAAAAGATGAAATATGCAACTTTTTCTTTAAAGTGAGGTTCATACATGCTTAATGAAAAGCTGTTTGCCACATTGTTTATACGACGCTTAGATAAATGACTGAATTTTTTCCCATTAATGTGGTTAACTTTTATTTCCTACCTGTGAAGTCTAGTGTACACAGTACACATAAGTGTGTTGTGCTTATGTTACTGGGTGCAATACAGAGCAGTCGATAGAAAAGTTGTAGGCATATAAGAGGTATAAAACAATTCATTCTTGCCTTGAATGAATCACTAAAGGGAGAAGTTGAAGCAGAGAGAGCAATGAGAACTAGATGAGGAAAGGGTTTTATGAGTTCAAGGCTTAAATTGGAATGAGCAGTTACTTCTTTGCAGAGCTACAATGTTCAAAGCAGGTTACAGCAGTCTTAACAGACATACTTTTGCATTTTTGTAAGTCACAGTCAGTATTAAATTATTTACTCCATGGTCCCATGACATGAGTACCACTGATTGGAATTTGGTAGTTTCCAGAAAATCTTGAAAACATTGGAATCACGTGCACTCAGGTATGTTAACTAAAGCCAGTACCAGTGTAGAAGGCTTGTAGGGCTTTGTTGAGGACCACTGGGTAGGGTAGTAGTCCAAAAAAGACATCTGCAGTGCTCTTGGGAAAGCCTCCTGCTTTCCAACTGCACCTGAAACTGGAGAACGACGCTACCTTGGCTAATGTGTCTATGTCTGCAGTGGATAAAAGAAAGGAAGAGAAATGATAGCAGTGCTTAGGAATGTGGTGCTGACCACTACCTCACCCAGGCTAGCACGTGGTTCTTAGTGAGCTTTCTTATGTTTGGTATCAGGCAGCCTATCAAAGCTGTTGGTGGTGCAAGGCAGAAAGAACAAGTTTTGCCACCTGAAGGTGTTTGGCTCTAGGAGGAAATAAACCACCAGTTCCAGAGTCTTAAAGCTAAACTCCCATGAAAGGCTGAAGAGCTGATTATTTTTAGCAGGGTAAAGCCTAAGGGGAGGGCTTGTCAGATAGATTAAACCATTGTTAGGTGCAGGCCAGAATGCTCCTGCAGGACTTTCCATTATGCCTGCATCCTGATGTGAAATAAAATGTTGGGGGAGGGGGCGGGGGGAAGGGGAGAGGGGGAGGAGGGACATAGGGAGAAATGTGGATGAGGGAAAGGCTGAACTCAGAGAGCTGAAGAAGTAGCAGCTACTGATACAGTTGCTCTTTTCTGTTACTTCTCCCCCTATTAGTTTTTCTTAGGCCAATTTCTTTCCATTGATCCCCAGGGTAGCTCTGAGAACTGTTTATCACCCTGGGGGAAAATGTTTCAGTCTCCTCTTCCCACTCTTGCTTCCTGCTCTCAGTGGTGTTGATATATCAAAGTGTCTAGAAGAGACTAAGGACAGACTAAGAGGATGTTTTTTCTCTCTTTTTCTTCTTTTTTTTTAAAGCTCCCCAGGCCCAATTCTCTTGCTCAGGCTGGGGAAAACTGTTCTAGTTGTCCATGATTTCATCTGGGCTATGAGAAGTATTGCTGTCATGCTGCAGCAAATGTGATGCTGCACAGGTGTTGGGGATTCACCCATTCTGAGCCAGGTGCTGTCTCACCTCACCTTTTGGAGCACATGTTTAAACATTGTTCAAAGCACTTTGGTCACTGTGGGATGGGAAGGACAGGCTATTCAAGGCTGCCCTTTGCCAGCTACCTTTTGTGTATTTCCAGGCTTTGCTGCATTACTTATCTTCAAGAAAGAAGGAAGAGGGTAGGAGAGCATGTTTGCCAATAGAGAGAAGTTATTTGGGAGGGCAGCTGGAGCTTTAGCTGGCCAGGACTGACAGCTTGCAGGTGTTGTGGCAACAGAAGCTGACTCCTTTTATCTGGAGCAAGAGTATGAGTGAGGTGGGCCTGCAGAGGCAGAAAAGGTCCTCAGAGACTGGGAGTTATGATCTGGTTCTGACTGAGTCTCTCTTCTGTTCTGTTGTTCAATTTTTCAGGTCACAACCCTTCACAGAACATTCTGGTTATGTAATAGTCCTTGGACCATACCCTGGTTTTATACTGCCTTATAAGTTCTCTAGTGTAAGATCTTTCAGCCTAGAAACAGAGGTATGTGCATACAATAGTGCTACATATTTCCTAAGAACTGAGCTGAGAGGAGGACTGAAGAAATATTAAAAGAAATAATCTGCATGCAGGCCTCTCTTTAGAAGATCAGCTGCTAAAAAACAATCTGCTGGGGCCCTGAACTGTGAGTGAATGGAAGGTGTGGCTGAAGTCTGCATCCCTTAAGAATCTGATTGCTTTGGGAACCATTCCTCTAAAGCTAATTAATGGTTTGTCCTACACAAGTTTTTCCTGTTTTTCCTTACATGGTAGATTATCCTGACTTGTACAAGCCTCGTGTCCAATTGCATGGAAATATTTCATGCCTTTGTAGCAGAGTATTCCCTTACCCACTTCATCGTCACAGAGTGGAGCTCAGGCCCCTCTCTTAAGGGCCTGAAGTGTCTAAGTGTGAAAACAGTCTCCTGAATGGGTAGATAAATAGCTGAGCTGCATGAAAATGTACTGTGTTCTTTCCTGCCTGATGCAGACAGTCTGTTTTTGAGTTTAACTGCATGTTTTTTATACAGTAAATTGCCTTCCAGTAATCACACAAACATTTAAAAGATTATATATAAAATTACAAGCATCTCCAAATCCATCACAGATGTCCTTGGGGTTTCTTATGCCTAGGGGAAAGCCTTGGTTTTTAAAGATGGAAAAAGCAGGAGGCATTAAAGGAAGAAGTCTGGTTGCTTACACAGAAATATGGGAATTATCAGACTGAGTCAGATTTGAACTGTGCAGTCTGGCTTGGGTACAGTGAGTGTAGATGGGGGCTCTAATTATGACTATTTGCACCCACTGGCACAGTGCATGCTTTCAGTCATGTAGACAGCTCGTGTCTGAGGAGCTGAGCTGTCTCCACGTGGAGCTGGGCTCCATATAAGCAGAACTGTAGCATAATTACTCCGGCTGCATACATGTTTCTCCTGGGAAGGGATCCACACTCTGACATCTGCTATCAGGCTGAGCTAGAGGAGGAGCAGAGAAAGAGGAGCTGTTGCATTACTCTGGAACAGCTGCAGGTTGGGACTGGTGCCAGAAGTGGGGGAGGAGATTTTCAGGAGCCTGGAGAGATGAAGGCAGATCCCTTCAGGTCTGGGGCTGCAAGAGACCAACGCTGTGTGTGGGCAGGATCAGGATGCTGTGTGGGAAATATCTGCTGTTTCAATGGAAAGGGAGTTCCCTCCTGAATCTTCTTGCAAACTGGTTTTCCTAAATGCTGGGCTTTATCATAGATCTAGGCAAGCACACACGGTGGGCTGCAGAGCTGTAGTCTCCACCTCTTTTCACCCATCCAGCACTGGTAGCCACTGGAATTGAAGATACCTTTCTTTTTGTCTGACTGCCCCCAACGATACTAGGAGGCATATCATGTGAGGTTTGTGCTCAGAGTACAAAGCTTGGCAAAGTGTAAATGCTGCAGTACTCAGCCTGAGATTGCCTGCTCTTTGGGTCAGTAAGTGCTGCAGGTCTCAGCCTGTTCCAACAGAGCAGGTAAACTTAGGATTTAGTTACACAGTCAGATGCTTTTCTTAGTCAGCTGCTTAATATATGAACCACTGAACAGATAGTCCACATACTAGTTTTTACCTTTTAGTATTCGCTAACAGATGAACACTGCAAATCTTGCACTTCCTGTGACTGTGATATTTAGAAATATCCAGTCACACCTGGGGAGAGCTGTGAAGTGCAAGCTGGGATGACAACATCTTTTCTAAATGCAACAGGATTTCCTTGGATTATGTTTGAATGCTTGCCCCCCCCCCTTGAGGAGGGGGAAAATATACTTGGTCTCAGACAAAGCTAAGGAAGGGTTTTCTGTGTTATGTAATTTATAAGACTACTGGAAACAGTCCAGCTAGCAACCAGCTAGCAAACTGAATGATTTAAGAATGTCCATGTTGTTCTATTGAATAAATCCAAATGGCATGAGATGCAAGTATGTTAAAATCTTAGCCATGGTCTAAACCATATATATATATATATATATTTTTAATTCTAAGAATGACTAAGTGGTACAAACCAGCTCCCTGTGTGTTACTTGCAGCAATGTGTCATGGGATTAATTTGTGACTACGCTGTCTTTGTTGCTTTTTTTTTTTTTTTTTTTTTTTTTTTTTTTTTTTTTTTTTTTTTAGTATTTCACAGCTTTCTGATATATTTCTCTTTTTTGTATTTAAAATTTGTTCTGACTCTGAACAGAGCAGAACAAATACACCTTAATGAGAAATCTAATTAATATGAAACTGTACTGGCTTGGGCAAGCCAATTCATTTTCATGAATCTCATTATTACTTAAATATATTCAATAGTTAGTGTGTGTGTCCTCTTTGAGGGCAAAAGTCTGTTCCAAAATCAAAACCATATTTTATAGACGTGATGCATAACTTATATTGAGTGGCAGTGGATCAGGTAAACTAGTGCTGGCCATATTTGGTGATAAGCAATTGAACATGAAATTAAAGGGTGATACCTGCAGATAACACATCTAGCTTTAAAGTTAATTTGTTAAACAGTCAACAAAGTAGCATTTGCTTGGGCAGTCAGTGAAGTGCAAGCACAAAAGGATGCACTGTTTTGAATTTGCCTACAGTATTACTGGATAATATTACTGGAAAGAGTCCTTACTGTATTTATCTAGCAGTAGCTGTGCTGGCAAATCCAATCACTGCAGCAACTCACCAACATTATACATTCGCCCTGACAATTGATACTCTTCACAGAATGGCCAGGGTTAGAAAGGACCTCAATGTTCATGAATCTCCAACTCCCCTGCTACATGCAGGGCCACCAACCTCCACATTCAGTTCTGCACCAGGCTGCCCAGGGCCCCATCCAATCTGGCCTTGAACACCTCCAGGGACGGGGCATCCACAACATCTCTGGACAGCTGTTCCAGCACCTCACCACTCTCTCTGTAAAGAATTTCCCCCTGGCATCCAACCCAAATCTCCCCTCCTTCAACTTAAAATCATTTCCCCTTGTCCTGCAGTTATGAACCCTTTCAAAGAGTTGATTCCCCTCCTGTTTGGAGGCTCCCTTTAGGTACTGAAAGGCTGCAACGAGGTCACCCTGCAGCCTTTTTTTCTCCAGGCTGAACAGGCCCAGCTCCCTCAGCCTGTCTTCATAGGGGAGGTGCTCCAGCGTCCTGATCATCTTTTGGCCCTCCTCTAGACCCTCTCCAACAGCTCCCTGTCTTTCTTGTACTGGGGGCTCCAGACCTGGACACAGTACTCCAGATGGGGCCTCACAAGAGCAAAGAGGGACAATCACCTCCCTGTCCCTGCTAGCCACCCCTCTTTTGATGGAGCCCAGGATGCCATTTGCATTCTGAGTCACAAAAGGCATTCTTTCTGAAACCCTGAGAAAGAGTTCTAGGAAAAATGTGTTTTAAAGAATAAATCTCACTTTCATTAGTGATGTTTCATGCATTGAGACATAATTGCATAGTTCCATTCCAAAATCTGTGCTAGTAGACACAAGGACCTAGGAGGTGCTCAGTAAGTGTAGGTTTAATATTGCCTGTAGTACTACTAGAAATATATCACCACTAGCATATGCACTGTCCAGGTCTAAGTATAGCAGTCATTTTTGATCTCATGAGGTTTATTCCACTTTTGAAGTGGGTGCACTGAAATATTCCAGGGGTGGAATATTTTAAATGAGCTTCTGTATTTTAAACAGCCTTCAGATTTCAGCAAACATCAGAGGATTTTGGGGTAGCAGAAAGTTCCTTTCCTGTTTGAGCTCTATCTTTCCTGGCATGGGATGCTAGAGACATAATTATCTTCTTTTTCAAATGTAGAGGATGGAAATGTGTATTAATAACATTATAGAATCATGCTGGCCAGAACTAGCACTGGTAGGAGATAACGTTTGCTTGGGAATGAAGGTATGTTGTTCAATGAATTATTCCCATACAGTCTTTTCTGTGGGTCCTATCTGTAAACTAGACCAGAAATGTACATACATTTTAGATGTTTGCATTCAGCTTCAAGGTCTTGAATACTGCACATATCAGTGAGAATTCAGATTTCTTGGTGTAAGTCTGGGTCTGAATCATAGCAAATGAAACCTTCTATGTTTTTGTTTCTGTTTCCTTCACGTTTTTCAAGTGTAGGCTTTTCTTTTATTTCCTGTCTGTTGCCAATTTGCCTTTTCCACCATCTCTTCTAATGTGTCATTTTTGCTTAATGCAAGACCATTTGGATCGGGTGATTCATATATGTACTTCCCTTGCTGAATAACCAACATGAGACAAATGTCTCATGTCTACCCCCTGACTAGTGACAGTTTATTTCCTACTTTGCCCCTTTTAGCAGTTCTGGGCAAAATGGGTTTAAAGAGAGATCAGAAAATGGGTGTGAAGAGAGGGGAAAGGGATAATGCAGATCCAGCAAGTTGAATCTTTGATCAGTTTTTGTGTGCTGACCTCTGTGAGTTTTATCTGGTGTGAGAATACACACCAAGGAGGCAGAATCTAATGTGTCTAGACATATTTAGAAGTTTTCCTTTGTATCTTTATATCACTATTACAATCCACAGTAACAGGTTGCAGTCCTGGATCTAACTTCTTAGATTTGCATTTGTAGCCATGTTTTACCTTCAGTTTCTGTGCATTAGCAGTCCAGAGATATTTTGCAGACAAGCAAAAGCATTCACTCATGCTATCCTGAAGAGTTCCTGTGGACAAGTTGATAAACAAAGAGGGCTTCTGGTGTTTCACTGCTGAGCAGACAGGGCTAGTGCAATCACTCTATTGCTGCTACTCAGAGATTAATAAAGGTGTACCTAGTGGTACTAGAAAATCTGACAGGATGTAAAGCAAATCCTAAGCTCTTCAGTGTGGTGCCTTGTCACGTCAAAAAATATCCAGAGGTCAAGTCCAAGTGTGTGCTTGATATGTAGTGCTGGACCATACAAACTTCTGTGTTGATGTTGCTGTGAGAGGTAAGCCTCTGATTTCTGTTTGATTTTTTTCTGTCTCTTTGGGAACTTACTATAAAGTCATGAGCTGCACGAATGTGCTTAGAATTTTGTTTTCTTTTAGTATTTCTTGTGCAACGCTTGCAATGCTTTCTGTGCATTGTAGAATGTATTTTCTGTCCAATTTCATTTCCTTTTTGTATACATTACTGTTCAGTAGAAATGGCTATAATTTAAGAGCTCATACCGCCACACTGAGTTTTCTATTAAGTGAATGATGAGGAAAAATTGTGACCAAGAATGTGTGGACAGGCACATTTGCAGTGCTTATTTAAGCAGTGTTGTTGACTGTAAGAAAGAAATATGTAACCAAAGTGAAAGCATAAGCAAAGCCTATTTAGTTTCTAATTCTAGTAAAACAGTAAGGATGTACCACTGATTAGCTCTCAGTGAATTATTTCTTAAAGTAATTAGCTTCTGTGTGAGTTCATTTAATATTAGTTGTTCAAATGTATCACAAGGAAAAAGTGTTCTGTGAAGCTGTTTAAAGGTGTGAGCACCCAGTGCAGGAAGGAGAACAGCAGAAGCATGACTTTCCACTCAGTATGCAAGTTCTCAGAAAGAACAAGCTTGGGGATTTCTTCTCCTGAATATCTGTCCTCTTGTGCAAAGAAATGTGAGGCTTAACTTCTGCACTTCAGTTGCGCAGTCCCTTTGTGTGTGGACTACATTGACAGACGAGGGCTTAATAATATATGTAAAACAGTTTTTGACTGCATAATTGCTTGTAGTAGTGGTTATTAATAATGTTAACAGCCATAAGGAGCATGATCAGGTTTCATGTCCCAGTAACATTGGAAGTTGGAAAAAGAAAAAAAGAAAAAAACATCCCTGTAGTTACAAACTAAGCGCAGCTGTTACAACATCAGCAAGATGAAACAAACAGTGAATGGATTTAGTTTTCATGGCCTCTTGTTTTCTGTGGTGACATTAGAGGGATTTATTATGTAAGGCTGCAGCAACACATGGAAAAGATGCCAAGCCTAAAATGGACTAAGTGGCTAAATGGTGTGTTCTGACTGGCACATAGGAGGGTTTGTGCAGGAGCAAGAGCAGAGAGCTGTGGGAGATTAAGGAAGATGTCTGTGACTCACAAAGATTCTCTACTCTTTCTTTCAGATTCAGTGGAAGTGCCCATGATGCAGAGGCAAAATCGAGATTTGTGTTCATGAGAATTGTGAGCATTTTGTTTCTTAGAGAAGCAGTAAGTTATGAGTAGTTGATAGGAAAATAAATTCTGGTATGCTTTTCTGGAAAAGTTGCTGGGCCCTGACCTCCTGTGGTTTGGTTTAATTCAGAACTTTGCCAAGCTTATAACAGGGATATTTTTTTGGCAGCATTCTGGGTGAACGAAGAAAGATGATCAGAAATTATCATTTACACTCAGACAGAATGAAACATAAGAATAACTCTTAAAAAAATTTCCTTTTCTATGACCTTTCTTAAGTAGCCTGATATGGACTTGTCATAGGCAACAAGTCATCCTGGCTTCCACAGTTTTATGTGTCTTCCCAGACGTGTTAGTAAAGCAAGGTTGAATAATGTGAAAAATACACATCTGAATATTACTTTTTTAAATACGTTGCTGGTCCTGAAGACGTGTCCATTTCATATCACATATCTGCTTACCAGGAAAGTTAGCCAATATTTACTGAGACACCTGGCAACACCTCTTATATGTCCACACTTAAGTATTTCAGGCAAAAAATTACCAGTTGTGCACACATACAAGCATTTGCTTTGGAAATGCATACGTATTCATCAGATCAAGGGTGAAAATGAAAGGCAAAAAGAAAAACTTACCTAGTAAATGATGCTAAGGTGATAAAGCTTGAATTTCAAGCATCTGCTCTGACTCCACAAAATATATTTTTAAAAAATAGAATACTTTTAATAGCAGATGCTTAATATTTCACAATCTACATATAATCAGAGAGAAAATGAAGTTAATCAAGCCTGGGCTGAGATCATTCTCAGGAGATGTGGTTACTTAAGTAATGTACTAAAGTATGTATACTGCAGCATTGCAGTAGCAACAGTTCCACAGTAATGGGGAGGAACAGCTGAATATTTCATGTAGCAAATGCATTGTCAAATTACCAATAATAAGTGGATAAAGGACAAGTTTTGAGGAGTACTCAGGAACATTTATCTCTTGCAAATAAAGCTCTCTGTGGATGTGAATTAGGGAGACAACAGGATAGGTTAAAAAAAATCATAAGATAAATTGTAGACTTTCCTTAAGGCTTCCAGGCAAAATCTCACTCAGAATGCTGCTCATGAATTGAAAAGACTGGAGAGTTGTACTGCAAACTTCTCAATGAAAAGAAAAACTGTATTGCACTGTAGCAGACCTTGGTTCTGTTTGAAGCAATAGTTTTGGAAGTCTATTGTTCTAGCTCGTTACTTCCCCTGTGGCATAGGTATAGCTCTGAATTTGACAGACAGTAAGAAAGCAAGTTCCTCGGATGACATTGTGAAAAATTTTTATTATTCTCATAAAAATCAAGACATAAAGGCTCCTAGAGACGCTCCTACCATTAGCAGTCTCCTATTCTTCAGTCTCTCAAGGGTACAGTGAAACAGTGGTCATCAATTTGCATTCTTATTGTCAGTGTTTACTTAAAAATTGCAAATACAGAAGAAGTTAGATTTTTTTTTTTTTTTTTACGATAGAAAGGCAGAAAGATTAACTCTTTAAACTAAAGTACTGTTATCCTCCTATTTTCCATTGTATGTGGCTTTCAAGACTGAAGAAGTCTGAGTTAATACAAAGGACATGCTTGTTTTTAAAGTAAAAAATTGTGTATAGATCTGCTGAAGATCTTGTATCTTAATTAGATACAGGGAAGGTGCAAATCACAGACCCTAGTGATATTTGTCATTACTCAGCTTCTGCTTTCGAAGCTGAAAGGTGGGAAAAAGTAGAGTTATTTTCTGTGTTTAAAAAAACTGAGTCTACAGACTTTCTTTATGTACTGTTTTTCTGTTTTCCATTTAGCTGTTTTATTCTTGTTTTAGAAAGAAACAGGTAAAGGATCGCTTATCAAAAATCAACAAAATCTGGAAGAATAGTCGAAAGGGGCAAGTTCTTGTGAGTACAAGGCTTATACATTGTGTCTTTAAGTGTCTTTACTGACATCACTTCCAAGGTAGTCTTAAGTCAGTTGAGAAAAGAGAAATGACTAAGTTCCTTCCCTTTGGGGCATTAGCACACTGCTACTTTGAAACACTTAGGTCACCTGTTTTCCTAGCAAGGGAGCAGCAAGCACACAGTGTAATCCAATGATTTCTTACATCTGTCCTCTCTGGAGGAGTCATTACAGTGGCTACAGGTGTTTTTTGTTTTGTATACTCTCAGTGAGTTCTAATTTTTATCTGTAGGACATCTTTTTCTTTTTTCAAGAACTGATTTCTCAGAAGCTTCAAACTTACAGGCACCTGTATAGAATAAGCCCTACATTGTTTCTGGAACTGCAAACTCTGAATTGTTAACTGCAAAGAAGTTAGATATGAGCAGCTTTAAAAATAAACTATATGAAATTATAGACAAAAAAAAAATGCAGAATGCTGGAGCAACTCTGAAGAAAAGTGAGAATCCAGAACAGAGCACAAAACCACAGTGGAAAAATGTAAGAAATAATTAGTTACAGAAAAAACATGGCCATGAAATTACATGTCTTATCTTGGAGATGTCAGACTGTTATTCTGTGGCCAATTTCACCCAGTTAGGAGAGAGACTAGTATGTGTTGCTGATTTATCTAATCTTTTCAGTTTTCTGAGATGCACAGCTAGAAGGAACTTTAGAGGTGTCAGTGACTGTTCAGGAAGTAGTACAGTTGTGCTATAGTCTGTTCATGTCCTGGGAAAGAATGCACTGAGTTAACAAAATAAAAATGGAAGTCATGTCAGCAACAGGATGATGTTATTAAAAAAAAGAAAGGCAGAGATGAATGAGAAGCGGAATGTAGGCCAGGCATAAAGAAATGAGTGACAGCTGCTGCGAAAAAGAAGTTAGAGGTGAACGAAGGAGAGCACTACAAAAGTAGAAGGACTCAATGGGTAGAAAGTTGGGTTAGAGGGTAAGAAGAACTCAGGTGCTTTGAGACAGACTTAAGGGAAGAAAGGAGAAAGCAAAGGGAAAATCAGGTTTAAAAAAAATAATAGAGAGAGAGAGAGAGAGGAGATTATTTAAAGAAGAGGAAATTGTTCCCCATATATGTTCTCTGATCTGATATGGGCTTTATGACAGATCTTGAAGAGTTGAAGTGAATAGGGAAGAAATATTGATAAAAGAGAACTGAAAAGGTGGTGGGGGGAGAGATAGTGGTTATTATGGTAATTGGTGTAGAAAATAGAAAAAGCAGAAAAATATTAATGTCTGCAGGATGATGGAAAGTGAGAGGGGAGAAAGTGAAGTGAAGGCACAGCTCAACAACGATTGTCTTTATGATGATGAATTCTAATTTCTGAGTAGGTTAGAGATTGTTCAGAGAAGCTACTGTAAATGTATTTTTACAGTGTTAGGAGGTCCGCTACGTGTAACCTGTGGGTAACTTAAAAATACAGAATAAAGTATAATGTAGAATGCAATTTATTCTTTATTAGCTTTACTGCATCAGTGTATTCCTATTCCAGGAGTAATGTCCACCTGCTCTTTGTGGAATGCAAAAGGGAAGCTGCTCGTAAAACCAATGATGATACAAGCCCTTGTTATTTAGAGACAGCTTATAGTTCATCATGTTCTCACTTCTGTTGAGATACTGCTTGTTTGCTCTAAAAGAGGGAAATTTTTTACAGCCTTAGTGTGCTCCTGTAATACAGTGAATGTTGTGCAGCTCTGTTAGATCACTGACAACAAAACACAAGGGAGAGACAGCTTCTAAGACCAGTGCCACAGGAAGACAAGCCAATACATGACCAGACAGGTGTGGAACCAAAATCAAAAATTTTTAGATTGGTTAATTATAAACCGCAACAGAGGAGAAAGAAAAAGAAAAAAAAAATGAGATTTGCTTATTCAGATGTAAATAAAGTATGGTGGAGTTTTACACTGTTACTTGGTGAAATTATGTAACCAGGGTAAGACTGGAAGATTGTACAGTACAATAGGCTGCAGCCATCTGAGGAAATATGAAGACTGAACTTAACCTGGGAGAAATGGGATAAAATGGATGCCTAGTGACCAGGGATCTGTAGCATATGTTTGTTTTTTTTGTTTGTTTGTTTTAGTTTGTCCTTTGCCTCTGCTGTAGGAAGTGCCTTAATTGTAATATGTACATACTGAATGAACTCATATTCATATAATCCTTGTGTCATTCTGCACTGTAGTTGACAAGGAGCTCTAAAACCTGTGCTTTATATTTTTAGGCATAGAAAATATTTCTACATGCAGGGCTGGTTGCTGCTGTGTTTATTCCATTTTATTCACCTTGTCTTCTGTAGCAAACTACTGTGAATTTGTTCTTTAGGGCTAATTACCCAAACTTCTTTACCACATTCTGAGAAGAAATATTTAGGAAAGCCCCAGTCTGAAACTCCGCTGATCCTGTAGAACTTGTCATTGCCAAGAGAAGGATGGAAGGGTCAGTGGGCTGTGTTGTGTTCTGACTGATAGCACACAGGAACAGATCACAGCAGCCGTGAAACTGCTCTGCAAGGAGCTGGAAGTCAAGGCAGCTCTGAGTGTTATCTGGAAACAGAAGAATAACGATGTTGAAAGCTTCCTTTGCCAGTGTCCTTCTCACTTAGAGTCTGCAGTGTTGAAGTAACTGGAAGAGCACCATCTGGAAAGAGGAAGGAAGTCCAGTATCTCTACTTTTGGTTGGGGTTTCCTCAGACTCCAGGAAATCTGACCTTAAGAAACGTGCCAGGGTAAAGAGGTAGGGCTCTTCCCAGGGAGCAGCCACCCGGACTGCAGGAAGGAAATGAGATTGTATGCCCTTGTGTCCCAATGGATGGAGCTAACCTACCTTAGCACTGCAGATTTAGAGTGCAGAGCTGTCTGATACAGGTTTTAAAAGAGGCTGTCTTTGCTCTCCTTTGCTAGCAGATGTGGGAGCAACAAAAATCCTCATTGACTTTTAGAACTGAAAAATAATTCCTCCATGTTCTGCTTTGTGGTTTTTACATACAGATTGGAAATTTGTTGAGAATACATAATACAATATGGAAGTCTTTTCTCCTCCCTTTTCAAAAGGACCATGTTGATTAAGTGCGGGGAAGAGTAGGAAATTAGCAACTATTATAAATACTGAAGCTTAAAACCTGACCCAAACCTCTCTGTCGAGGAGGCGCAATACTTCCCCAGGTTTTTGCTTCAGGAAAACTCTAGAGATTTGAGATCATCATTAAACATACTCTAGGATTACTTTTTAATTGCTGTTTTTAACTCACCTGTTTTGTTGCTTGTTTCTCTGTCAAAGCCATGCTCACAGGGAAAAGCATGAGAAAAGGAACCAGAGGAGATTCGTTTCTCTGGTCTCAGGGTGCGGCACAGCTGCTGCCTGGAGCTTTCTTGCTGGTTTAAGTATCTGTTCAAAGCATGACTCTAGACTGAATTAGTTTTATATGAACAGACTAAAATATGATCATCATAAAGATAGGAAAGCGCTCTTACAGGTATGGTGTGTTCTTGTGTCTAACTGTGTCAGTGTGAAGCATGCAGAGAGGCACGCCAGCTGTGCAGAGCCACACCATAGTCAGCAGCAGAGCTTTTGAATATGAAAAAGGCTTTTGCTTTGATTTTGGCACTTCCTCTCTCTCCTTGGTGAGTGAATACATTTACACTGCTATTATTTATATGATAACAGTGGGTGAAAATTAGCAGCTTGGAATTACTCTTTTAGGTTACTGACTTGTGTTTATGAGCATGTAGAATGACAATGACTGGTGCCAGGTAAACATGCATGAATTATTCTGGAGCACTATTGATGAAAAGAATGGTGGAGAGCAGTTAATGCACCAATAGCTTTTGACTATTTTTTCATTAATAAATATTGTTAGAAGGAGAAAAAAGTAGATAAAAACCCTGGTTTTCTGTGACTCTTGATTGTAGGCAAAGCTGCAGTTCAGTGCATATCCTCTGAAGATGACTGACAGGTCTGTAGTTGTTATTTTATTGCCATGGTCACTGCCAGCTGCTCAAAATGTAGTGTGAGTTCCTCTGTGGAAAGAGCAGACAACGCCGTGATCCCTTTTGCACTGAATGTCCAGTCAGTTCCATAAAACTAGAAATAGTGGAGGTTCTTTTGGATGCCTGCTTTGGTAACGAAGCAGTTAGGTGGGACCTGCATGAAATTCAACAGAAATTACTGATTAATTATCCTCTACTATTCTACATGCTTGGTCTTTTTCACCTTCTGCTGGCCTTGGCAGTACATGCTCTTGTGTTGCTTTTTTTCCTAAAAAAAAAAAAAAAAAAAAAAAAAAAAGATTGGATAGGAAATTAGTAAACACTTTACTTGTTTCGTTCAACATATGCTAAGGAAGTGGAAACAGCTGGGGGCCAAAGGGAGACTGTGGCTGGCAAGGCAGGCTGTTATTTTTATACAGAGACGTTCAGTTAGCTCTCTTTGTATAGAGAGGACATTCCATGCAGCAGCCTCATTTTACCCTGATGGCTCCTATTAGACCTCTTGCCTTCAAGCATTTTGTCTTAGCAGTTCACACACCTGCATGTTTGTTCACTGTCTGTTCTATTGCACAACAGCTTCTCCTTATCTCTCCCTTTCCTCAGCTGCTTTCTCTTCCTTTTCCTTTTCTTCAGCTGATGCCTTTGTTGCACAGGCTGCAGACAGAAGGGGGAGAGTAGAAGCAGAGGTCTGGCTGGGCTTTGCCTGTTGCCTTCCCAGCCCTTCCTATTGCAGAAGGTGAAGTGTTGACTGAAGTTCAATTAAAAAAAAAAAAAAAAAAAAAAAGCCAAGTTTGAAGAGGTGGATGTAGCATGTATTCAGAGAAAATGATTAGTTGGGGTAAGAATGTGATGTCCATGGTGCCCTGGAAAATGGACTCACTCAAGTGACTTACATGCCATATTAATAAGACAGAATTGAAAACTTTCATTTTATACGTGTTTTTTTCTACTGTGTTTTATTGTATATAATCATATTTATATGTTAATTATTATGATGGAAAACAGAGCTGAAACTACTAATCCTCTGTCTTGTGGCAGGACAAAGCCCTGCACTACGCTATTCAGATAACTGAGATGTTACTCTACTGAATGATAAAAAAGCAATGTAATAATCGATGCTTATTACAGAATAAAGCCATCTCCTTCCTCCTCTTTCCTGTGTTCTAAAAATTATCTTCATATCTTTTGCCACTGATTTCTAGTAATGAACTCAGCCAAGCAGACTGGCACATGTTTCACTGTCACATGGAAGTCTTGCATAATGTAGGTTAAGCAAACAGATATTCTTGGGCCATGATTATACCAAAGCCACTTAATATGGCTAGAGGGTTCGCTCTTGGTGTTTTTATTCAAACATCAAAGACCAAGGCCACTGTTTATTTCTTCCTGGTTTGCAAAGGAAAGTGACTTAACTACAAGGCTCTTATTACTGTTTTATTACTGTTGTGTACAATTCCTTTAAATTCCAGGGAGCTGAAAAACACTTCCAAGCAAAACACGATTTTGATTCTTGGCTTCTGTGTGAGGCCTTTGTAGCCCAATTCCTATGCCGAAGGTCACGTAAGGCTTACCTAGAGACTAACAAGAGTCAGCATGTCAAGACTTTACTTTGCAGCATTGACTCTGAAATAGGAGCTCAGCAATCTTGTGCAGAGGGAAGAAATACTTATTCTGTTGCCTAGGAAATCTCTAAACTGTCCTTAATTCTGACACTTCTGCCTTAGTGTAGCTTCAAACTGTGGCAATAAGTGTATTACTAATAATGTTTCTCAAAATCCATTTAAATGAATGTTAATAGTTTGTTCTTTGAACGATATTTCTTATGTCTGTTGGGCCAGGCATGGCACAGTTATTTTCATATATTTTATGTACAGGACAGGTTAGCTTCCTATTAAATGGATGCAGGAACATCAAGCCTAATAATCACGGAAGTTACTTTACCCAAATTTTTTTCAGTTTTCTAAAATACTTTTGAAGTGACACACTTTCTTGTTATGTAATTATTACATGCAATAAAATGTTCCAAGGGCAAAGAGCAAATTTGTTAAACTAGTGTAATAAACAAAACTCACAGCAGTTAGTTTGCCATTTATTTTTCCTGTGAAGCCAACGTGTATCTAAGCTCTGGTTGGTGTGCATTTTTACCCTTCCACAGTCCCCCAATATTCTATGTAAGGGTCCTAAGTTACAGACTTGCTTTTGTTGGTAATAATATACTGTTACTGATGCCAATTAGTTGCTTCATTCCTATGATCAGATGTTTTCCATTTCAGAATCCTTTGATTTCCTATAGGTTGGATGGTAAAAAGAGGAGAGAGGTTGTGTAATTAAATTTTCAAAGAACAAACAAACAAAATATTTTGTCAAACTTTAAATAGATTTCTTACCTTCTTTTTAGTTCAAAAGACAAATTACCAGCAGCCTCTGAAGAACCAGAACATGTACAAGATTTCATTGTAGCCAAACATTTCAGGAAATATTGACAGATCTACTTATGAGGCAGAATTTCCTGCTTCCTGCCTTGATGGATAAAATACTGACACACATTGATTCATCTGTTCTCTTTGAATATGTGCTGACAGAAGCAGTCTGACTTTTAGAGCAGTACACACTGCAGGTGTATACACTCGGGATATCACTGACTACATAGGGAAGGTCTCATGCATCCTGTTTGGCATCCCTGGGTACTTAAAAGAGGAAATCATAACTTCTCATGGACTCAAGATGCCAAGGATATGAAGGTGACACCAAGCTGTGTCTGCTTTCAGGAGCACTGCATCTTTCCAGCCTTCAGGCCACTCGTGACTGGATGAAGAGAAGCTGGCTAGGGATTAAAAGTGATGATTAGATGTGGTTTTTGTCTCGTCACGTTTTTAGTCATTTGTTGCTAACTGTCTGCATCCTTTTTGTGCTCTTTCTTGAAGACTATTTCTGAATTTGAATTGACTGTGGCTGTATAATATATCTGAAAGTTATTTCATTTTTTCTAATCAGTAAATATTCTAGTTCTAAAAATATCAGCCAGCTTCTCAGTACCATAAGAGTTTGTTTTTTTCCTAAATTTGGATTCACGACATTGGTCACATTTACTAGACTGTCTCAGCTCAGTCTGACACTATTCCCCACAGTTACCATGCTGGATTGGTGAACCTGTCAGTGGAAACCAATGGTTACAGCTGAAGTGAACAGTCAGGAATATATAGTCTGACTGTAGGCCTTTAGAAAAGCTTTACTCATTGGAAATAATGCATTGACATGTAAATATGTGTAGACAAGGGTGCCTGCTTCAAATATGTTTTGATGGGAGTTAGGTCTTTGGGTACTTTCCAAGTACCCAAATACCATTAAAAACAAAAACCAAAAAAAAGCCATAAAACCTATGATTATCTTTTGGGGCCATTTAAAATAAATAGCCTGCTCAGATTCTGTGGTGAAAAGATAAACTTTCATAAAGTAAAATAGCTGCGTACAGCAGGGGTATTAAAGATAGAGGAGTAAATTCTATTCATGAGCACAGTGGGAGTAAAAACTTCCATGAAAAGATAACATTAAAGAAGTAGCAAAAGTTTGAGTTATGGCTATGATTGTTGGCACTTGCAGCACATCTAAGCTATGCATCTGAAAGCAATTCAAAATGCTGAAATTGAAGAGGGATGCCAGGAAAAACTACTTTCTTTGTAGACATGTTGGGCAGCTGTTGGCAGACTGAAGAAGAAACAGAGAAGATGCAGAAAGGTAAAAGCCTGTATACATTGCATCTTTTGCACTGACAGTTCAGACTTTTCTTTTTGAAACATTAGGAGGTTAAGGAGACTTCAGTAGCTGAAAGGCTGTAATGAGAGATTTCTGCAACATGCATTTGCTTTGCTGACGCTATGCAGGACAATTCCTGTTTTCCTGTTGTTTCCTGTGGCATAAACATTTATTTTAAATTTCTTTTGTCATCTGTATAGAATCTGTCTGGAAGAGACGTGCTTTCATGTGACACTCTTCCTTCCCGCTGCTGTTTTTCTGGCCTCAGAGGCAAATGCAGGATATTCCTCTTCTAGTTCCTTCAGTGCTTCTCCTTTCTCCTGTATCTCTCTGATCAATTTATTTGCAGTGATAACAGCCTTTCCAAAGACTCTTTATAATTACCTGGGAAAGAAATGATTTGTGTAAAATAGATTGACGCTGAATTTTTGAAGACTCAAATATGTGGACCTTTCTTACATATCTTATAATCCCTTCCTTGCCTGTGTTTCTGCGATACTAAAGCAACTCTCAAGTGGTTTGGCAGGAGGTTTCCCATGTTGATGCTAAGAATGGGAAAGATGCTTGTCTGTGTTGATAATAATTTTTAAGGCTACAGGTTGCCCTTAGCACATTGTTTCTTTATATCTGCACAGTGCTGATTTCTACTGAGCAATCTAGAGGGCAAGTTGTAGTAACAAAGCTTTACTGGGAAACGTCTGAAAGTTTCATAAACCAGGAATGCAGAGACCTTGTTTTAAAATTTGCACACAGGTGTATTCTTTCCAGGAGCATTTTGCCATGTTCATCACAAGACTTAATGACTTAAGACCACATGATTGAACACTGCTGGGTAATCTGACTTAAAGTTTTTATAGTTGCAGTAAATCATTTTATGAAAAGGTTTTGTTTTTTTTTATAAAAAAAAAAAAAGAAAAGACAGGTTCAAAGAAAGATCTGCTTGGTTGAATCTATTACAACCCCAGAAAACATAAAAGGCCAACATGAAGAATCTTGTCTCTTTGAATGATTGGTAAAGTCCACTTCATTTAGGATTAAGAAAGGAAATGCTTTCTGATGTCTGGTATTGATGAAAGCACTGAATTTGCTATTCATTGACACAGAAAAAAGGAAGCGGGGGGCTGCTGTACTCTGAATAAATGCTCAGGAACCATACCTAAAGATCATACAAGTTGATCTCCAACCAGGAATTTCATGGCATCAGTTGACCTTGACCTCCGGTCTGCACCTTTTTTTCATTCATTTGTGCTTTTTTTCTTTAATGCAGATGACTGTTATATTGTTAGCCTCCTGCGAAAGAGAGAAAGTAGTGGCAGAAATTGATTGTAAATGGTCAGGTCCACGTAACAAATAGAAAATAGGACAGGACTGAGGTTGATCTACGTGTGATTCATTTAAAGGTAGGCAGTAGAAGGTCTGATCATCTGCTGTAATCCTGTAAATGAATTAGCACCCTGCTTGTTTTTTTTTTTTTTTAACAGGGAGAATGTTGGTCCCTTCCTTGTACAAAGATGCATCTCTCTACATAGATGATGGATTTTGTTTGCCATGCAGTTATCTTGCAGCTGTTCGCTTCTTTATTCCATACAGTCTGGTTAAGAGGAAAGATTTTGTCTGATCTCAGTCAAGCTTTTAGTATATAACTTCAAACAGTCCTTATTTGCATAGCTTTTGTAGTCAGTGAACCAGTCTAGGTGATGTCTGAGAAAGTTTCTGTTTTGTTTCTGTACAAAGTTTCAAGTGTAATGATTTTCACTGTTATTTCTGTTGTCTTGTAACAGGAGTAGATCATACTGGTATAAGCAATTCCTGACCTAACTGTATCTGCCCCAGCAGTGCAACACTTCCAGATGGTAACTACTGAAGTGATGATGATCTGGCCATAAATGTAAAGGTATTTGCTTAGGCTCTGGCATTCCCATAGAGTCTGTAACAGGAGGAAGGGTAATCTTTCAGCATGCTCTGCTGGGATGTAGGGACAAAACAGGGCTCCAGCAGCCTGTAGGGATTTGCAGGTATGAGTGGTGGGGAAGTAGGAACTGTCCCCCACTCTGAGTGTTGATGCTACATTTCAGGGGAGACAAGGCAGCAGAGGGTGGAATTGATTTGGGTGATGTCAGTGGCTTGTTTGAATAAACTGTGCCATATCACATTTAAGTGAGGCTCCTTCAGGTCTCGGTATTGAAGGCTAAAGTAAGATACAAATTCACAGCGTGGGTGTCAGCTGCTTAGTACCTGCCTGGATACATGTTCTTACAGCATGATAAATTTTATCTCTGTTTCAGTGATGATTCACTCTCCCTAAAGGAGAGTACCTGGTTTACTACAGAGAAGAGGCATGTAAATAAGCCATTAATGTAAAAAATATCCGGCACTAACTTGCTAGTACTTATAACCTGAGAAATACTCTTTTTTCAGGTGAAAGAATTAACTCTGCTTATTTTTTTGGAGTAGTACTGATAGCAATGTGCCTATTCTCTTCTTTATGGAACTTCTTTACCAGAATCAGTTGATCGTGGTTTGCAGTGTGTAAGAAGATGGGTGTGGAGATAGATGCCAATTCAATGCTAATTAGGAAGGAAGAAGGTCAGATTGAAACAGTTTTTCTCCACTGCTTACGCTACCAAAGTGGGTAAATGTGCCAGGAAACTGCCAGGTGGCAGGTTCAAAATAAACAAAAGGCGATATTTCTTACAGGACTGCATGTTTAACTTGTGAGATCCCTGACTGTAGCCTGCTGGGGGGATCAGAAGTACCCAGATCTTCAGGAATGAGCTGCAAAGGTTCATGGATGAAAAACCTGTTGTGGGTGAACAGGTGCAAGGAGAGCCACTGACTTGGAAATCTTGCAGGATATGAGCATGCCATGATACTTTATTCCTCCTTGGCATTCACTGCTGGCCACTGTCAGACACTGGGGGTTGTGCTAAATACCATTTTACATCCACAGTTGCTTTTTTTATGTTCTTAACCATACTGCTTATGGTGTCTTTGTACCAGCACCACACTTAGGGAAGATGAGAATATTTTTTACTGTCTTAACTGCTGTTAAAGTGACAAAGTTCCTCTGTGTGGATGAGACTGCAAGAGGCACTTCCTTACCAACACATGGAATATGAATAGAGCAACTGAGTCAACAGTCCTTCAGAAAAATGTAATGTGACAGGGAATATTTTAAGTACATTTGTTAATAAGAAAAATAAAATCTTACTGTCTGAAGTCCATATGACAAAGAGTAATTAACTCTTAGAATTGCCAATTTGGGATTTTGATGATTTATCTTGAATAAAGAAAAACATTGTTTAGAATTTGATTGCAAGGGAAAAATGAGAGACATTCATATCAGTTAGATACATTAGATACTGATAAGTTAATTGGAACTTCATTTTCTGTTGTCACAGTTGTGCAGGTAGGAAAATCATGGCTGCAGCTTCTAAAGACTGACCAAAAATATTAGCATTTTGACTATTGATATTAGCATATTGACTACTGACTAATGATTAGGATCATTAGGAGATCCTAATGATTTGCACGCTGCAAACTTCGTGCTGGAAGAAACATGAATGAAGCTGTTTGTGGGTAGAGAAGAGGTCTTCCTTTTATCTTTATCACAAACTAACTAGGATGGAGTGAGACATACCTTCTCTGAAAATTAACATGCTATGGGTAATCTGTTGCACACAAGAAGAGGCTCAAACTCAGCTACTTGGGCCCTCTGTTATTCAAACAAGAACAGTGGCATTGAACCAGTTAAGGCTTTAGCTCTGTTGTTGCTTCCAGGTGGGGTCAATTGCTAGATCTGCCTTCAGTCTGCTCAGCAAGATGTGATTAAGATTCAGACAGGAAGATGCTAAAACTATATGCTTGTATACTGGTTCCCATGCCATAAATCAGCTAGGGATAATGAAGCCAGGGAAGTTCAGAAAATTTAGAGCTTTCCTTAGCTCTCATCCAAGAACTTCACAAACTCCTTGCTGTTTCCTTGCCTGGACCTGTGGTGTCCTAATGAGGCATCTATGGAGTCCTAAGGAGGAACTTTGGCACCATCAGCAAACCTCCTGCACCCAGCACCTTCCTGGTACCTCCCTACCTCTTTTCTCCCTCAGAAGCTTCAAGGCTTCTGAGTGCCAGATACCTGGGATGGGGTATCACAGGAACAACTTCTAACCAAAGGAGAAGCCTCTTGTCTCAGACCAGTGTTGTTGCTGGTCTATCTTTGCAGTAGACTGTGGGAATCAAGTTCTACCTATTATCTGCATAGACAGTGGAGACAAACAGAGCTGCCAGAAAGGAAGAAGTGGATGCAGCAGTTACAGCTGAAACAGGGAGTCCAGGTGTCTTGCTAGAATGGTAAGGGAACAGGAAGGAAGAGACTATACCACGGCCTCTTCAGCTTTCAGTCTTCCCAGACACAGCTGCCTTGTTTGAGACTGGGGGGATTTAAACTTACACAACACTCTCTCAGATTGATGTATTCTCAGCTTCCTTAAATAGCATCCATTATTATTATTATTATTTTGCCTCTAGTTCAGAACATGGTTGTATTTAGTACCCAAGTGCTTACAGTAGCCTTGGCATCATAATCTTAAGAGCCATGTAGTGAACTGGTGGTGAGGGAAAGGGGAAATAGAGCAGCAGTTTCTGGGCACACTTCAGTATGCTGACCCACATTTAGGAAGTTAATTTTGTGCCTTTCGTTATCTTGTTTCAGAAGAACCATGATAGAAAATGCACAGGCTTGGTAAACAAGCTAATTACACTGAGAAAATACCTGGCTACACATCACTGATTTTGATTCTTGGGAGAAACTGACTTCCAAAACATTGTCATTCAGCAAAACTCTGAGGAACTGTACAGTTTTTCCTTGGTAAACATTCCTTTATCTAACAGATGCCATTACCAGTGAAAAAAGAAATAGTCACGTGTACTCCCTTTGTGAAGTGGAAGCCTTCAGGCAGAATAGATGATGTTCACTTAAAACCCTATAATTCTGTGAGTGAAGAAAGTTCACTCAGTTGGTGGATAAAATGTACTGATTTTCTTGTCTTCATGCAGAAGGTCAGGAGAAAAAAAAACGTCAGGAGGTCAAAAATAAACCAGGAAAAGTAAAAATAGTTCATAAGGCACATCAGTGTTAACAGATTGCTCTTCTTCCTGTAGCTTGATCTTATTGTGCTGCCAGGAGAAAAAGCCCTGAGAACATGCCAAAGCATTAAAAGCAGTACAATTGCATTTTGGAGGGCAAGAAAACAGACTCTGTGGGTAAAAGGCGATGTCTTTCACCTTGCATCTCTGATGGTGGCCCAAGGATCTCTTGCAATCACAAGAAGTGCCATTTAAAGACCATTTGTGTTGCTTGGGAGAGGTATTTGAACAGTATCTGTGCACTGTTGAGGCAACTTTAATTGGATTCTTGTTTATATAATGCAATTAAACTATTGCCCTTCTGATGGCAAACTATTCAATGAGATAATATTGTTTGGGTAAGGGCTGTTAAAAAGTAAAGCAACTTTTGACATACTTCGCGTTTACTGATTCTAATCTTCTGAAGTCACCTTATGAAGTGCAGAAAATCCCCTCTGTGCCTTGCACTCATTTCATAAAGTTTTTTTTTCCTGTTTTTCTTTCTTTCTTTTCTTTTTTTTTTTTTTTTTTTTAACAAGAAATAGTATTCTGACAAGTTCACAGCAGTCTTTGCTCCCTGTTAAGTGAGTGAAGGTCTCCCTGGTATTAGGCATCTCCAAACAGATTAATGTCTTTAGTTAAAACATTCCATGTAGGTTCAATTTTAGATTGCAGACAAAGATTTTGGTCATCTCTCGTAGAAAGATGCTCAGCTCAAACATATGGCATTTGATTCTCGCTTGTATGTAATGACTTAAAAGCTTCATTATTCCTTCATATTTGACATGCCTAAATCGAATAGCTTCTCATGCCACCTTGTTAGTTTGCTAGCATAGAGGCATTTATATGCTTATACTGAATGCTCTGATAAGACATAGATTAGGTTGTAATGGTTTTCTATTTGGAACTAACCTCCGTGAAGAGAGGAATAGAAGGCTGAGGCCTGGAAATGTACATCAGTGGCAGGACAGTCTGTCCTTCATAGCTATCATATGCAGAGATTAAAACAAGCTAAATGAATTGGCCTTCTTCTCTCCAGCCTGAATTTTGACCCTCGCCTCAATTTTTTTCTCCTGAGGTGATGTTGAAATGTCTGAAACGCACTACACAGTCTTGTCTGCTCTTCTGCTCTTGACTTCTTTCTACCTGCACCTGGTTATCCCTATGGTTCATATTTGCTAATGAGGAGACTTATTCTTGAGGCCTCCTCTTGCTAGAGCTGTCTACTGTTTGTGATATAGATTTTTGCCTTTCTGAAATCCTTTTGATTTTTATTATTATTAATATATATATATTTGCTTTTAAAGGTTTCTTGTGGCAGTGGTTTTCAATCTTTTAAATGTTGGACCTGGCTAGTCAGTTTACTTATTCCTCTCTCCACCCCAAAACAGCATTTCTTGATAATTCAGGATGCCTTCCAGCTTCCTGATCATGCCTATTCCCTTTCCTGTGGGACAATGAAAGCTTGTTCTACCCAGTCACTGTGAGTAGGCAGGACATAGTTTTAAGCTGTATTCTAAACAGCTCAGTTTTTTTTTTCCTCCACCTCCAAACTGCATCTGAGGCCAGAAAGGAAATGAATCTGACAGCTCTTAAAACAATTTTGTAACATTTTTGTCATATTCTCAACACAAAAAAGTTTCAATCCCTGTTCTTACAGCATAACCAGGACTTAGGTGAAAGTCCTGTTAGAAACCAAAGTGTAGTATGAACTAGAAATACAAATTCTCTTAACTATTTTTTCCCCAGCTTTTTTTTAGATGGTAAGTTCTGTTGGCCCACGTGTGAAACTTCTTATAAGGCCATTTTCCGGCAGAAAGTCTGGATGGGCAATTACCTAGTGCTTATTCTGCTCCTGAAATTCACATTTTTCCAAGTCATTAAGGCAGGATGCGAGTAGGAAAAAAAAGTGTGCTTCCACAGCTTTAATTTTCTGCCAAACCACTCCTGAATGTGGCATGTCTTCAGTGTCACGCATAGAGACCCAAAGTAGTCTCCATACTGGAAGTGACAGATCCTTATTGGCATAGCACTCTGCCCCTAAAAGCTGGTTGTACTAAGGGGCTGGGTGTATTAAGTTGAGAGTCATGCTGTGGTGACGTGGCTATCCTTCCACTGGGACTTCAGCTAAGGCTACTTTTACATACCTTCTATTTCAAAACTAGTCTGTTAGAGCTGTCCCTGCATCTTGCACAGTAACATATTGTGTTGTGTAGGCATACCCCAGAATTTCTCTGAAATAATATCGGAGGAAGTCGAATGTATGAGGAAGTTATCAGACGTTAGTAACTCAACTGGCTTGAGATCCGTATTTCAAATAGTCATGATTCTTTTTCTTTTTTATATCTGCAGGAAAACCACACTAAATACAAAATGGAAAGTTAAGCAGTTTGAACCACAGTGGAGGAAGACAGTTAAAAGTCTAACAAGAAAAGGAGTATGATTTTTATCTTTTCTATTATTATTATTGGAGCCATCAGAAATTTTCTGCCTGCATTGAAAAAAAAAAAAACAGTCAAACAAACAAATCTTGAAAACTCAATTAGGAGACTATGAACTATGTGATTAGAAAGGTTTTTACTTAAAAATATGCATGATTTTCCATGAAAAGATGAACTATGGGGTACCAGAATTTTTGAAACTGTTCAGCTCTTATGTGGTCATCTTCCTTTCCTGCTATGTCATATGGTTTGATTTTTGGGTGGTCTTGTGTGGAGCCAGGAGTTGTGCTTTATGATCCTTGTGGGTCCCTTCCAACTCTGGATATTCTATGATTCTTATTTTGTCTGTGAAATTTTGTGTGGTTTGGAATATGTTTAATTTATATAAGATCGTATTGGGACTTCTGATGCTTGAGAATGCTCTGCTTGGCAGAAAAAAAGTACCATGCCATGGTTTGAATTGCTTGTACTGCCTCTTTTTTCTCCTTCAGTTGCTATAATACACTCAAAAGCCTTGGAATATGTCTGTTGTGGATACAATTGAACTTACTTGCAAGTTACCCCCTCCATCATGACCTCCGTATGCTCATTACTATTTGGTTCCAAACCCCTTCCTATTTCCCTCACACAAAGAGATGGAGATGTGTTACCCTTTCTTACATGCTGGAATAATTTTGAAAAATAATTTTCCCCCTCATCTAATTCAATTTAAGTGATCTGTACTAGCTCAGTACCTAATAGTTAGGGTTTTGATGCCAGACATTTTAGAGAAAATGTAGGCTACGAACAGCAAGTGATGTTCTGTCAGTATGTCTGGATTCTCAGCAATTCCTGTTGCAAAGATGGTGACAGCAATCTTAGGGAATGAGAAATGAGGGGGTAAAGTCACCTGATGGATTCTTCTATCATACGTAAATTAAATTCTCATACATTTTCTCCATGGAAAAGTACTATCATTGAAAGGAGAAAGGTGAAGTGGGAAATTTGGCAAAACTCAGATAAGGAAAAAACAAATATAAATAGGTACAACTGCAGAAAAAAAATAGTTTCATCTTGCAAAAATTTCTAGGATGGTCTTGTGGCATTTTTTTTATTACTTCTTTTGCATGCTAGATATTTTTGCCTTTGAATGTTTGTAGCCGATCTCATGCAAAAATGATGGAGGTACAGGTGAAAAAACAGTTCTGAATACCTTTCATGCTCCTTTTATGTGTGCCTAAACATTATTACCTCTCATTTTCAGGCTTTCCCTTCTGTAGTACCTACAAAGGGGCAGTATATGATCTACCCCTCAGAAAGGAAGGAATTAAATAATTTCCATATAATATTTCACTTGAGAGTTTTATCATCATTGAAATGGAATTAATTTTCAACAGCCCTGGAGAATTACATGTGACTGGAGCCTGACAGGTTTAGCTCTGGAAATGTCAGTGCAGTCAGAAGGTCAGAATTATAACACCCTAATTTAAACAAGCATCTCTGGATGTGGGTGTAGCCATTTCCAAACACTCAAGCTGGTTGTATTCACATTCATGGAGATATTCTTGAAATAATGCAGTATCTTCTCAATGTTCTCCAGAAAAATATATCTTTAGGAGAGCTGGCCATTAATCATACATCAGAGAAGAATCTTCTCTAACCCAAGAGACAGTCTGAAGGGCTGATTCTGTCCAAAACACATGGATGAATCTCTAACAGCATGTGACCCTGCTTACCCCTCTCTTGCTCTGCTTCCAGAGAAAGGTTTTACGGTATGTGCTTTGGGAATCTGGAGGCTGTTTGGCACTGAAAATAAGCTAATGCAAAACACAGTCGAAAGGCTTTCATGTGAGCTCCTGAGGAGAGGCCACAGCTCTGAAGGGTATGTGCAGCCTTGGGTTTGTTTACGAGAAGAAAGATAGAACTGTTGTGGGAAATGGCCGCGTCATTGTTCCTATGGTGTTTGTACATTGTTTATAGGATACTGCCAAGTGGCTCGCACAAACACACTTGCAGTAGCTCAACTTGGGAACTGCAGATCCTCCTTTCGATCTCAGTACAAAGATAAAAAGGAGAGAGTTGTTTAAATGTGTACAGTTCACCGATCTTTACTTGTTTGAAGCCTTATTTTTCCTCTTATGATTGTTAATCTTAGTGCAGGTGAGTTTCTAAAACACGGTAGAGACATCCTTACCTATATCAGCATCTAAAATCCATGGTTATATCTTTGAGTAAACCACTGAATTTCTGAGTAGTGTGACTATAGTTGTATCTGTAGCCATCTCCATTGCCTGTGGTTTTCCCTTTTCTAATAACACATAAGTAATATTTCAGGTTCAAATGAAAAGTATTTCTGCTCTTGTTTTATAAGAAAGATAGTATGTTGTACTAGAACACTGTAAGTAAAGCTGATTTCTCTATCCATATTTTGCAGAATCATTTTACATTGTCAGATTAATTTTATTCCCCATAGGTATGTCCTGGACTCCTCTATAGTAATTATTTTTGATGCCTCCACTAACGCCTACTGCTCAAAGCAAAGATGATATATTTCAGACTCCCCTGTTGAATGAATTTAGCCAACAATCCACTCATGGTACTGGCAGATGTTTCTGCTTTCTTTCTTTCCTTCAGGCCAGTAAAAACTTTATAAATCTTCCCTCTGCCATTTAAGAAATGTGAGAACTCTCCCCCTTGACACCTAAAACATCTCACTGGCCTTGTCTGCATAAGACAGAACACATGTTTGTAGATACTGCAAACACCTGAATTTAAACGAACTTTAAGCTGCTGCTTTTATAAAAGATTGATTCAGATCAGACCAAGCTCAACAAAACTGGATTTTACATAGGAATATTTACTCCTATTTCTCCTGCATCCACTGTTGAAAAGCCATGAGCTTTGTTACTGTACTCTAGGAAGACCAAACCTTTGCATTGTTTGCTCCTGCTCTTTGTGTAATGTTGTGCCTCCTATCATTAGTAGCCATGAAGTCAGTGGACTATTTTTATTGATCTCAGTAGATGTTAGCCTAAAATCTATAGAAAATGCATGAAATTCTGCTCCTAAGCAAGCCTGAGACATATTCATCAGAAACTTTCCTCTATCTCGATTTCAAAATGCTAATGCGTTCCTTAGTTTGCTCGTCCACTGCAGAAGGCCACGGAGTTCCAAGCAGCTAATACTCATGTTCAGTTTTTGAATGTTTTAGGGCTTCTCCCGTTCGGGAGATGTAGATATGTAGATTATTTCCTGGGAAAATTTGAGGTGAACTGATTATTGGAGTCCAGCTCATTATAGACTAGTGTAATTTTGAAGCTAAGTTTTGCTAAGAAGCTGAAGATTGATTGGCTAGGGAGACAAAATTAACCTTTCACTTTATAATTTATTAGAAAATGTCAAGGTGTTGTAACCAGAGGCTGCTGAAGGCTTCAAGAAGATGAATAATTATGACATGATAAGGCATGGCTGAGGAGGAATTTTTTAAATTGCTCCAGTATGAATAATGTACAGGTAAGTATTCTAGGAAAAATACATAAATGCATGTAACTGCAAATCAAGACTGACCTAAACTTCTGAATTATTATTTAGTTATTTTTGATTGTGACATTCTTGGAATTTATCTAAAACAGTAGCTATTTACCTTTTGTATTGCATTAGATTGCTTTGCTTTGTATTATATTATATCAATATTATGTTAGGTGCTATACTAACATAATAGCTCTAAGACAGCCACTACAGAAGAAATATCCTATCAGTGCAATATTCTCTTTCTGTTGTTTTCATAAAGCAATGAGGTGGTGATCTCTACCTTGTCATCTCAGCAACATTCTTTCTTCTGTTACTCAGTGAGCCTGTCTGCACAGTAGTTGCAAGGTTTCGCTAGGAGAATTTATATTTCATTTATTGGGGTCTTATACCTACCTGGATATTATGTATATCTTGTACATGCTCTTCAACTGTAAATCTCAAATGCTCAAATCAACTAGAGGTTAATATTGGTGAATTTAAGGGATGAATTCACATGTAGCATCATAGAATACCCCAAGTTGGAAGGAACTTACAAGGATCACCGAGTCCAACTCCGATATGATCTGTGCTGAGCTATGCTAACAGAAGCTGACTAAGCTAACAGAAATATGAAAGATTATGAACACTTGTTTAAAACAAACAAACAAACAATGAAAATCTTCATAAGGAAAACTCTCTTTAAAATAACTTTGCTACAGGGTTAGCTGTTAATTTACATCAACCAAAGGAGCCTGGACACGTCTGGGATCTGACATTTGGATGGAATAAGTATCCAGAACTCATGTTTTAGTTTGCAGCACGTATGAGAAATGCCAGCTTCTGAACAGGATGTACTTAAATTCAAGAGCTGCTTTGGAAACCCGTTGTCCTAGCAGTGATGGAATTAGGAGAAATTCTAGGGACAGCTTCAATGAAAATGCTATTTGCTTCTTAAATGCCAAAAGATACAAATAGTCATTTAGAACTATAAGAACACATAGAAGAACTATAGTAACTGTGGAAAGGGGAAAAAAAAAAAAAAAAGAAAAAGGATGAAACAGCTATGTGTGTTGCCCTTCAGCATCTAATTTATTAATAAAACTGCTGTTAGTATTGCTGCCATTCTACTGATTTAAGGGTGGGCAACCACCATGCAGTGGTCTTACATTTTGTTATTCAGGTTCTGCAGACTAGTATGTACACTGGGCAATACTTGTGTAGCTAGTAACCTTCCTATTATCCTCTCTTGACCACCTATCCACCTCATTGTTGCTTTAAACCATTCCCTGAGCAACAGCCTGACCACCTTTGCCTACAGTGGGTTTTCCTAGACTTCTAGCAACTCAATTCCATGTTGGATCAATGGCAGTTCTCTCTGTCACCAATCAGGCAGAATTGAGCTTTCAATATATCAGAAGCAGCAACTTAGTTGTACTGACAGTTCAGAGATTTTTGGAAGGATTACCTGTAGAAGGCATGGGCGCTCTGAATGTAGATGACAGATACTTTACTTAAAAGGATTCTCTCTCTTTTTTTTTTCTTCCCATTTACTTTGTTGAGGAGAACATCCCTTCAAACATTTCATGATGAGAAATAACGTGTTTAACAATGGTAGAAATATGGCCAAAGCTTTCGTATCTGCTGAGGTTTAAGGTGATTAACAATCAGCCTATGCCTCTACTGATGTTTTTTTTTTGTGTGTGTGTGTCTGCCATAAGTAACCAATATTCTAACATTGATATTGCTATTGTAATCCCATGTATTGGGTATGTCCATGTATTACATGTTCTGCTGAGGTTTAGACTTTGGCAAGTGTTACATTCACATCAGTGAGAGGCAGCTTGTGCGTCTGGGTTTCGCATTAGGAACACACGCTTTCAATTGCGTAAAACTCATTCAGAAAATTGACTGAACTGTTTTCTTAAGTGGGAAGGTATATTTTTATACCACTGGAGTAAAAGTTTTAAGTTCGTATGTCCTTGCTCTTGATTGCAGAAAAATATATGAATACAGTGCACGTATGACATTCTGTCTGTGTAATGAAGAAAATACCTATTTTGACTACACAGTTTTCCATGTAAACTACTGAGCTTGCAAATACCACAAGTTTGTGGTCTGTTGTCCTGTATGGCAAAAAGGCAAATATTACCCTCTTGAAGTCAATAGTAAAACTGTTTTTTTTCAGTGGCCCAGCAGTTTATCCCAGGTGTTTTGTTACCATAGTAACAACCACATGTGCAGAGCGCAGTTTGGCTTAAATCAAGAACTGCTGTGATCAGATTAAGAAAAAAAAAAAGAAAAAAAAAAAAGATCATTATTGTTAAATGTAATTATCATTATTATTGCTTAGAAATATTATTTTTCATTACACCTTCTGGACATGGATTAACACTTGGCAGGAAATCAAATCCTCTTATTCCCAAACTGCAGTTATCGTTATGACACTTACAAATCACAGAAATTACAATGAAAATATGTATACTAAAGGTAAGTTTTACCTCTAGTAATTTCTGTCACCCAAGTATGCAGTGCTCAACAGAAACCAAACTAAATGTATACGTTCTCATGCATGCACCAAGTGAGAATTGGGCAAGTGCTCAATAAATTCACTGTTAGTACAGTCCACTAGTTATAAAACTACAGCAAGAATCTGTTGTAGGATATTTCCCTGTACTTTTTTTTTTTTAATTTGCAGAGAGGCTGCCTGCTAAAAGAAAGTGTTTATTCCAACTTCTTTCTTACTATGAGACTACCCCATGCTCTTATCACTTTGTTGATTCAGCAGTACTTAGCAGTCTGTGTTCTTTGTCTTTCTCTTTGCTACTTTTAGTACAAGGATGTCCTTAATTAGCTCATTCTCTTCATTCAAACATTGATGGCCAGTCTTGATAGTAACTCAAGGAAGCTGGGAAAACTGGGGAACTACTTATGGCTGCCTAACAACATTTCTTACAATACTTATAACAGTATCTTTTATATTTTTATGATATTTGGTATTTTTAAATCTGCAACAATGTCCTTGCCTTCTGATCACTTGCCAATACACAGTCCTGCAAATACATTTAGGTAATGCTCAAGTTCTTCCTCACTGAAAGGCAGCAAGAGAAAACAGAGCATGACAGGGCTCTCCCTGACTCTCAACCATGAAGAATACTGGAAATGTTAATCTAAAAAGATCAAGTCGTTTCATGCTTCTGGCAGTGCTCTTTTCTCCAGTGATTTGTAACACATTGGCTTGGGCAGGAGCTGTGGTCCTGCTACTGTATCACTGTAGATGGATGGGAGCTTGGGATAAAACAAAGATAAAAATAAATTCACATGAAAGAGAGTGCTAAACTTATTTGAACCAGATGGAAAATACCATTTTAAAAATGAGGATAGTCTTTCCTCACTATTAACTTAAAATAAAACTTACGAGTTTAAACCAGTTCATCTAATGCATCATATGTTCAAAAGTAGTTTTGTTTCAGTCAATGCAACTCTATGAAAATAAGATTTTGAAACTGAATGACTTGGAAGTTTGGAGGGAGGAAAAAGAGCAGCAATCAATTCAGATGGAAAACTTCTTTCTTTTATTGTAGTCAGTTTCAAACAAAAATAGTTTTGAAGATATTAATCTTATGTTCATTCACTTGAAAATAGGGATGATAAATCAGTTAAATAAAATGGAAATGTGAAATCAGAATGAAACAACTTAGTTTTGAGAAGACTATTTAGAGTAATACATTTTAAGATATTTTAATTCAGAGTTTATTTAAAATAAATCTAGTTCTCATTAATATACTATACTGGTTCCTAGAGTTTCTGTCTCAGCTGTTAAAGCCTATGTAAAATTAAATGACCATTGGTGTCAGTGGCTGTTCAGTGCAAGAAAACTGCAGATGTTTTGATCTTGTTCTGTTCTACTGCAGTCTGAGGCATAAACTGGTAATCTATTTTCCGGAGGTACAGTCATTTTAAGACATGATTCTTACTGACACATCTTATTACATATCAGTTTAACTCATAATAATCTTGCACATTCCTTTTTTCTCTCACCACTGCAGTTCCCAGGAACTGGCCTTTAATTCTGAGTGGCTTAAAACAAACATACAAACAAATAAAATCCTGTGATGCTTATGTCTTTGCTTACTGCAAATTTGCTTATTGCATCAGCTATGAACCCATTTAAATGGCAGCACTGCTTGGGAATGTACAGTGGAGTGCCAGCCAAAATTAAAAGAATATTTTGAAAGATCAATAGCATTTTTTAAACTCAAAAGAATCTACTTAATTCAAACCACACAATGTGTAATTGTGATATCACTAAAACAAATATCCCAGACAAGCCATCCCTCACCCTCCATATCAAAGGGCTGATGTAATTTTTGCATATTGTATTGACAGTTTTTGGTACTCTGTACAAAGGCCAGACAAGCAGTGAAAGCTAGCTGTGTTCCAAAACACTAGACTAAGTCCCAGCATGAGCTTTTTTATCTTCTTTGAATATAAGATCATAAGAAATGAACTTTTAGTCTGTTTTGTCCACCTGTGTTTACTGTAGCTAGGGAACCTAATGCTTTCCTATTGCAAATTCATTCATTTAAATGGATAAGAGAATATGGGAAAAGTCCTAATATGGCAGATAGGGCAAAAGGAGTCTAACGTTGCCATCCTACACTTCCAATGACACTGTTGGTCATTTGCCTGGCTAATTTTATCCTTTATTGTACAGCTCCCACAACATCAGTCTCCTACTATAGATATTACAGAAATGGAATTTGTATTGAAGTCAGTGACATTTGAGTGCAAATTCTGTGTAAAATAAACACAGGCGTTGCTTTCATTGTGTCTTCCTTCTTTCATTATATACACTAAATCTTTGCTTTTGCAGTGTTTTATTTATTGTAGTATTGGGAATATCACTAGAAATTCTGCTTTTTAGCCCTTTGAAGAAAGGACAAGGAATTGGTTTTGTAT
Organism: Tympanuchus pallidicinctus; assembly: GCF_026119805.1. Lineage (NCBI taxonomy): Eukaryota > Metazoa > Chordata > Aves > Galliformes > Phasianidae > Tympanuchus > Tympanuchus pallidicinctus. The sequence goes on along the minus strand of NW_026294618.1, from coordinate 61,634,099 downwards.
TTTTATGTTTTTAATAGTGGAAGCGTACCAAGTCAATACTCTGAAACTTGTTCCACTATGAAAATAGCCCTGCTGAGAACATAGCATGGCTTTGTTTTGCTGTTCCATAGAAAAATCAAGAAGCAGATGAGTAAATGGAAAAATATGTTGACAAAAATGTTTTTTTCTTATAATATCTGACACATGCTTGCACTCAAAACTGCTTACAAAATATAGTTGTCATTTGTTAATTTGTTCTCTAAAACAACCTGCTCACCAAACAATAAGGAAAAAGAAAATGTTGTCAACTTTTTTCATAGGAACAGCAGAATGCATCTGGCAGTTCTTGTAGCACTACCTAAAGAAGTGAATTCAACTACAGTGACAGATACAGAAAGTGTTCTTTATGGTGAAATAAACTAGTTTCCATTTTAATTCAAATTTTTCTATAAATTTGGCTGTAGAGTTCTGCTGCTGTATTTGGAGGCTCTGCATCTTAAACACTGGGGAGGCCTTACATTATTTACAGAAATCCCACTGAGATATGTGGGTGGGTGTGAAATGGAGGCATAAATTAATGCCTTTTCTTTTTGTCTTTTCTATATTTCTTCACTGATTGAAGAAACGATGGGAAAAATGATTTTGGCATCTCCCACTGCAGAAGTGCATTTTACAGACCACTATTGTTCATATGGCTTTGTATGTAAATGTGTTCATTATTGTCTTCATTAGGCCCAAAACTCCAGCAGAGCAATCTCAGATTGTGCTATGTCGTACAGACTATGACGGAAAGATGAAGGAGACTTACTGTGTCCAGCATAGAATTAGTTCTTCACTGTTGGAGTATTTTATTTTAGGAACTAGTGAAAGAGGACAGAGAAAAATAATAAAGAAATAGGAAGTATGGCTTTAGAAATTCTGACAGATTGACAGATTGTCAGATTGCCTATTTGTCTAACAGTCTGTTGGAGTACTGGGATGTCAGTCCATGGTTCTCCTCCTATTGGGGATGTTTCAGCTCAGACCTCCTTGCAGATACCATTCCCTCCTTTTGCTTAGAATTAGGCCTTCTGAGCTGTTGTAGATTCCTGGAAAATATTAGAACTGGCCCACTGGTCATGCAAGTGAGAAAATGATAGCATTGCTCTCTCTCCTCTGTGTTCCAGTTGCATTTTCTACTTAGATTTAGACTGAAAACTCAAGTAACTGTGTGTCCTGGACATTCGTGTTCTGATCCTGTTCTTGAAAGTAAATACATCTTCAAGTTGGCTCCAGTAAAGGAGGGAACCAGTTTGAGATTTTCAGTATCCTATAGAAGGGCTCACATCCTCAAGTCAGTGATGGTGGTGTTACCTATATTGCCTGGCTAGTTTGCATTCAAGCAGTTGTTGAATGGAAAGGCTGGATGGGAATCTAGGACAGCCTTTCCTGTAGCGGAAGCTTTTATTTCATATCATACATTTTGCCAAACTCTAATTTAATAAAGCTTGTGGTTTAAAATCATCTTTAAGGCTTTTATCTTCCTTTTAGCTTTGGTTGAAATGTGTCAGAGGTCCTCAAAATATTTGGGAGTGGGAAATGTGACTGTATAAGCCTTGCTTTCTGAGAAAAGCAAAAACTTTCCATTTCCTCATCTTCCAGTTTTGTTCATGTTATTCCTTTTAGTGAGCTTTTAGCAAGCTTTTAGCATTTCTTGAAAAAAAAAAACTATATACATATATATATTTATTTGTTATATATACCATCTGTTTTCTTCTACTGTTCACAGAATTATAAAATTTACATATCTGTACTTTTAGAAGCTATTTATAAATTTCTCATACAGTATCTAAACTCAGGAGTAGTATAGAAAGGTGATTATTTCAGCCCTTTACATGATTTCTCACCCTTATTTTTATCTACTTTTTTTCTGAAATACTTTCAACAACTGCATGATGCTCAGGTATGCCATTCCTGAAATTTATATGCTCACAGTATCTTAGTAGAAAAATACTCCTGTTTACTTGTCTCTGAATAGAGAACAAAAACTTCGGATTCTTGAAATGTTCTGCTACAGCTACACTCTAGGGTAATTTATATTGTTGAATACTCCACATGTGGTTAGAAGACTGCACTGAAATCCATTCATACTACCCCTTTCTTGAATGTCATGGATATCAGTAGAGGTGCTTTAAGCAAACTGGTTCAGTGGATCCTGATTTTGTGTTCACATTTTGATTTCTCTAATAATTTGACTGCTAGAAGATGCATGATTTGTGTAGAATTTTGTATCTTATAAGTGACATGGTATTTGTAATATATAATGTAATTATAATGCTAATTAATATCTTATTGTTCTGCACTGTATATTTGTTCTTGCTTTTTTTAAGGTAGGATGTCTTGAAGTGTGCTTATATTACCTTTGCAACTTTCTGAATTTTTATCGTTTAAAAAAATGTGAATTTTAATGTAAGAATAAACATAGAAATAATTTCAATTGTTTACATAAATCTGCATTTTAAAACAATCTTGTTTTTGATAAGAAGTATGGCCCACTATACTCATTGTTTTCTTTTTATTGATGGAATTATTACAACTTTATATTTCCCCTGCATTTAAACTCATGATTTCCCCCATGTGATATTGTTTTGTTTTGGTTGCATTTTTAAATAGAATCTTATATTCTGTTGCAGAGATGGCAGGCTCTCTGATGTCCCACAGGATCTGGCCTAGCATAAGTAGGTGACCTTAGTCCTCATTTCCTCATTATGTGTTCTTTCTTCTAAATTATTTTGTATTTTTCACTGCAATCTATTTTGCATTTTCTTTTCTCTTTTCTCATTTTTTGATGAGGTAACATGAAAAGCTGAAGCTGAACTTTTCATCCCATGATTTCTTTGAGGTCAAAATTAGGCAAAATGAATCTGTTCATCTTAACTGAGAACCTCTCTTTAGTGCATATATTAATAGCACTGGGACCAAAAATATGTTGGAGAGACTTTTAAACTGTAAAATGTATTGCTAAATCCAAAAAGCACAGTGAAATTTGGAAATAAACTGAAAAGCAAGAGAAGATTTTGTCGTGTTTTTTGTTGGATTGGCAGAGTCCAGAAAGTCCATAAAGACTTTGTTGTGTATTTCAATCAAGTTTCAGAGCCAAATAGTTACAAGGCAAATTCATTCTCAACATAGTGTCTGAAAAAATGACCATGACATTAAATTAATGAAATGTGATCAAAATGTCAAGACTCTCATAAAGAAATCATTCACTCATCTGGGTTATATCAAGAGATTAATAAAGGACATGGGAGGATTTGACTTATTTATAGTGGCCTTCTTATTTTACACTCTTTGTCCTCACCATCCCTCCCATACTGCTGCAGAACTCTTTATCTAGGGAATGTAGAAATCACTTGATCTGGGCACTTGTTACTATAAAGGGCTAAAATAAAGGAGTTGAGTCCAAAGCAAAATTCAGAACCATCTCCAGTGTTCTGCACTCTGTAATATCTTACTGTTACTTCTTTTGAAGTATTCTGTTGCCAAAATCCACTAAAGCACAGGTGTAGTCACAGGAAATTCATAAAAACACCGACATATGTACCACACTGGCTGATCATTTCATCAGCATCTCTCAGATAGTGGCCAGTACCAAGAGTTAGAGAAAGAGATTAAAGAACAGAGCATTGATCCTTTCTTCTTTCTTTTCTTCTGGCAACCAGCACTGCAGGCATTTCCTCCTCTTAACATTACATTAGAGCCATTGTTTGGCTATCCTTGGTAGACCTCTCTTCTACTGGTTGCCCAGTCACATTTTGAACCTGTTAATACTTATGGCATCCAAACTTCATGTAGTGGTGAGTAAGACGGCTTAATTTCTTGTTGGAAATTTCCATTGTTTTTATCTGTTTTAAAGCCTGCCATTGGATAAATTCATTTGTTTATCTGGTGAGAAATAATGAACAATTTTTCCTTATTCATCATGATTTTACTAACCTCCTCTCCATGCACACACAAGTTATCCAGAGCTGAGGAAAGTTAGCTTGTTTTGTTTGCCTTTGCAAGTACAGATGCTGAGCCATATTTGCTGTCATCCTTTGGCATAATCCTATATGTACTGTACCCTTTTAGAGGCAGTGTGATTAAAATTATACCAACATACTTGTCAGATGTGAAAAATACTTCGGAACTGAAGGACCCCAGATGTCCAAGTTGGTATAACATGAGGTTTTGAGGCTTGACTACAGACGTAATTTGTAACTGGTTTGGAGACAGTTGGATGGTCTTATCTGGAACAGAATGTTTTTTTTTTTCCCCTCTCTTTCTTTCTAAATGAGCTCAAGCTGTTTTTATTTGGACTAAGGAAACCAGAAAAAGCTTTGCTTGCTCCAGAACAGGAATGTCCACTCACAGAAGCAGTCCAAAATAGCTATCCATTTAAAATGGTCTCCCCCCTCCTGCTATAAGTGACTCATGATTAATTTTTTCTACAGGTCAGCCCTCAGTGCTAATATGCTTCTAGTAGTAAGCACTCAATCTTGGACATTTCTGCTTTTTTGTTTTTGTTTTTTCCTCCTCAGGAATGCCGTGTAGATTAATTAGCGTATGGGTTAAAATTCATCATTGACAGATCTTAATTACCCTCAACACCAGTTGCTTCTTATCCGCACATTATGAATACTATAATTTTCCATTCCTCTGGGATACACCTCTCATATTGACTGCAGATGTTCCATAAATTAAAATGTGATGGAGGTTCTCCTTATTCTGGGAAATTTGTGTGGTCTGCAAACCAAAAACACAAGTAGGAGTTCTAAAGGCTTCAGCAGAATGCAGTCTGCTCTGATGTAGTAGATCTTCAATCAATAAACATCTAGGTAAGGTACTTAAGGTTTATTAATGCTAATTTCTCTATGTGCTATTTACATAATGGTGAGAGATGAAGTGCCTTTTAGAGTAGCCTCTCTCTTTGAAATAATAATATTTTCTATTGTTTCAACTCAGCAATGAGCAACTGTTGTCCATTCAGTCATGCAAAAGTCTGTAACAAAAAAAAAAAAAAGCAAAATGGCAAAACCCACAGGTCCTTTTAATTGACATTTCTGGGATAACAGTACATTGTTTCAATAAAAATTGTAATTGAATGGAATTTTTTTTTTTTTTTTAAGTCTTATGTGTCTAGAGTGCGTTTTCATTTATTTGAGTGGTTTCTTCTGCAGCCTTGATGAATTTGGCCTTTCATTTGTAAGAATCATGAATATTACAACGTAATCTAGTAGAGCTCTTAATAGATCCATGCTGCTGGGAAAAAGATATCTAGTGGGCAGTTGCTGACCTGTAGTATAGACATGGTGGTTGTTTTTTTTTTTTTTGTTTTTTATTTCTCCCATCTTTATTTGGTTTGCTCAGCTGTGATCTATTTGCAGAAGATAATTTTTGTTATGTATATGTAGTCCAGCACAATGCAGTCCTCCTTCTTGGCTGCATGTCTGTTGGTTAGATTCCCTGCTGCAAACCAAATAACACACTGTTGCTAAGGTTTGCCTAAACTTGCCAGCAGGACATCCTGACCCACTTAGTTTTTTCATGAAATTCATAAAATCAAACTGTTAGCTGAAGTCAGCAAGTGTCCTTTCTAGCAGTTGAAGTGAATGACACCAGGAGCTCTTATTTTTTGACTCTTGTCATGGTGTTACTGAGTTGTAGTGAGTAGCTAAGCAAACTATGACTTACAGCTGCCAGGATGGGAAAATTTTGCTCTTTCTCATGGTCATGCTGCTGTTTGCCTTTCTATGTATCCAATTTCCATACTCAGGGGAGGCTAACCTCTACCCCAGTGGGAAATTACTCAGCAGAAGAACTGGGCATTTTTCTACTAGGCTAGGGCAACATTTTTAAGAGCCCAAGGAGCATGGGAGCCTTCACAAAGTTAGTGTCAAGTGTGTGATGTGGGAGCAGGACAAGAGAGAATTGAGGTGAGAGTGAGACTTCCTCTTTGTTGGCCACCATCACACACTAAATTTGCTCAGCTTCCCTTGGAATGACAGGTTAATAAACTATCGAATTGTCCTCAATTATGTTTGTGTAACTGCAACCTAGAAGCTTCTAAAACTCTGGGCTTGCCCAATTTCTGCCTGAATTCTTGCAGTCTGTCCACTTAATGCTTTTACTTGTGGCTTTATTTGAAGTATTGTGTCCCCAGTATGTCCTTATTAACCGTGACATAAAACACTAATAGAGAAAACTCCTTCAGTATTCTAGAATGCTGATCTTCACATTATCAACATAGTTTGTTTTGCATAGCTGAATATCATGTGAACTTGACCATTAGGTCAAGTTTACTACTGGATATTTCAAACTTGCAGCTGTAAAACGAAAGGTCAGATTTTTCATCATGACCTCAGTTGAAAAGATTTGAGCATGCCTATAAATAAGTAATGTCTTATAACGCAATGAGATAGCCAGTGAAATCTTCCAGCAAATAATAAAAAAACCCACAAGCACCTTCAGAACTGATACCATGCAGAAAATTTGTTTGTCTTTTTTTTTCAGCAAACCAGGAGTTTTGTCACAATAGGATGTGTATTCTGAAAGCACAGAAAATCACAAAAGAATTATGAAGTTTCATTAGAAGGAAAGTTTCAGAACCTCCACTAGGAAAATTCCACCCATCTTGGTACAACTCTTTTAACCAGTAACTACAGAGAATGACTTAAATATTATGAAGATTAAGCAAGTTTTCTCTCAGAATAATTTTGTGCTTCATAGTTTAAATCCAGGCTTAAACACAAAAGTGAAGTAAATCAAAATCTCTTCTGTAAATATTTCTGAAAAACAACCCTACTGGATTGAACTTTGCTGTTGATTTCTGTGTTTTTTCAAGATTAGACAATTTATCTTCCACAATGTAGCAGAAGTGCTGCTATTAACTGAAGCTTCAAAGAGATGATAATGATTTCCATAATACAGTGCATGGGTCCCTCCATATAAGATCTAATAAGAAGAAGGTCTTTTTCAAATGGTATAAACACATGTTTCTTATTAATCTGTTTTTCTTGAAGTGATCTAAAGATAAAGGACAAAGTGCTGCTGAGCACAGTGGAACAGAATTCACTGAAGTGAGTGAGGGACAGTCAGGAGGACTTCTGTCTCAGGGCTGCGATTTCCCATCCATGCTGCATACACTTGGCTGAGCCACTGACCATTGTTTCAAGTGATATGCTGTCCTGGCTTCCATACAAGATGATTTTTTTATGTCTCATTAACACTACAAGTTCTTCTTGTACAGTCTGGAATACTGTTTCATTGTGAATTCCATGAGTATAGGGGAAATTCCCGGCAGGTTCCAGGAACAAGGAAATCAAAGGCCTCTCAGTGATGGAAAATGGGACTGAGGTCTTGTTTAAGGTATGTGAATTGCAGGTCTGAAAGCCAAACTTGCCACCTCTCTTACCTCCCTCTGGGGAAAAAATCATCTATATGTCACTGCCAGTATTCTGCCTGGTCTTCTCTTTAGAACAGTGTACATCTCAAGGAGTTTTGTGATTGGACTGTGAAAGTATGGAGTGGTCTCTTGATTAGCAAGGAAAAGTGCCATGGTACTTAAAAGGCTTCCTTATTTTGAAATGTCTGATTTAACAAGGAAATTGTACAAATCCAGGTATGACTTAAATATTATGGACTGTCTGAAAAAAAAATAAAATAAGAAGGAACTTAACTGGCTCGGGGAACTGAAGTTGCTAGGGGAAGGAATTACAAGTCCATTTACATTTAGCTAGCCAATCTGCTGATATTGCAGTTTGGTTTTTTGTTCCTTTACTTTTGGTATATTCTTTATTGTACTCTGAGGAGGGAAACCTAAGTGACAGAAATGAACAACACAGTAGAATGATGGACAAATGAGTCTACAAGCTTTCCATATTAGTTGACCAACAAATAGGCTGTTCATTCAAAGATGTAACTACACATTTAATTAAAATTAAAATTTAATTGCACATTTAAAAATCTTTCTCTTTTGTGATACGTTAGATTAATTTTACGGGGTGACATCTGTCATCTGTTTTGAGGTTTGATATCCTAGGACAAGGAGATCAAATGTATCAGATATGATATACTGATCAGTATAACAGTTCACAGGTGAAGTCCAGTGTATCAGTGAGTGAGAAACGAGAAGCACTCTGCTTACCTATGTATGACACTTCCATGGAACACAGAAGTCTTCTTATGTAAAGGTGGGGCTGCCTGTTATTTTGTTTCCTACTTCCAGATTTCCTTTTTAAACATTGCAGGAAGATGGTGGTTATGACAATAGGAAGAGGAAACATAAAATTGCAGTTAATAGCAGTAAGTTTTCTCATGTTTAGAAATAGCCTGTTTGTGCAAAAACTATTGTCAGCAGTTTTCACAAACTTCAGTGATGGGTCTGTTTTTCTCAGACCTCACTACCCCTTGTTCACCAGTCTTTTCACACACATCAGCCATGAGTCTGGGTCTTTCAGCACCTCCTTTCTGAGCTGTCATTAATCTTTCTCCACTTTGAAATGTGACTGTGGCTGTCTACAGGGCACTTAGGTGGCAGAGACCAGCTCTTTTTGAGTTCAGCCTCTCATAAGTACAGTAAAGCTTCCTACTGAAGAGTATAAGAAAAAAGATATGAGATGTAAATTCTCCCAAACTGTTTGTGGTGAGCTGCTTTCAATCATTCCAGAGAGATTAGTAAGAGAGAGCCAAGCCACATGTTTGCTTTCCAGAAGAGGTTTTATAGTGTTGTCTGTTTTCTGAAGCCAGATGCAACTTTTTCATGAAGCCTGTCCCTTGCAACTGCCATATTAGACAGCAAACAAGCTCATTAATGGGGAACAGGATAGTTCCAAGTTTAAAACATATAGCTAGAATTCAAGAGACCACCATTGCTCATATTCCAGCCTACCTACTATTCACTCATTACTCTGCAAAATTTCAAATTTTCTTTTCCCATCTTTACATTTCTTCAGTAAGAGCTGACAGCGATGAAGGCCCAGATCTCTGCGTCACACAGTAAACTATGCTACACAGGGATAAAGCTAGGAAATTGAATATTAAGTATATTCAGGTCCCATCTGTGCTACAGTATCAACCTGTGGGACCAGGGCTACGCTGTTAGATCTTGAATTGCAAGTCCTCTTTTAACAGTGCAATTTTTTTCACTTGTTGTATTAGTACAAATTGCCACAATGAACACACAGACCAGGTATATCTTTTTGTCCACTATTTTTTTTAATGGAATAATGCTGGAAAATCTAGTATTTTGGCTTGTTGCCTTCATATCAGAATGATGAACAGTAAAGTTCAATCTAGTAGAGTTATTTTTCTACAGAAGAGGGTTTGATTTATATACTTTTACTTTTGTGTTTAAACCTGGGTTTAAATTATGAAGCACATCCTTCTTTATTTGAGTACATAAGTGTAATTGCATGTATTTGCTCATACTTTTGACACTTTGATGGTTTTGCTTTGTACAGTCCTGTCTTGCATGAAGAATCCACCATGCTGCGTTGGTTACATGTAAGAAGGCAGAAAACTAACACCATCTTTCACATTCAGATGTGAAGTAGAGGTGAAAAGAAAGGTACAGCTTCAGTAACATTTGCTGCTTCCATTATCTGCACTAATGGGGGTAAAAAGCTTGACTGACCCTGTTTTTGCTTTTTTAGTTTATTTGCATCATCCTATTTCCCTTTGGTGCCGAGGTCTGGGTGGAATATTTACTTTGTTGGGATTCTGTTTGTTCTCGTCTGGAATTGAGAGACTGATGTACCACACTCAAGGTCCTGATGAGACCTCTCTTCTATTAGTACAGCAGGTCCCTAGGAGGTGTATGACTTCTAAGTATCAGATGGGAGTGAGGTAGGGGGATTAATATCCAACCTAATCTAATGTATTTTAAAGTTTTGGACATGCTGTAACTTTGATTAATGAACTATTCTAGCTCAAATATTTCTTGGATGTCTACATTACCATTTTCAATTGTGCTAACTCAAACAAACCAGCAATCAATTAACTAGAATTATAGTAAGACCAAAACTGTAGGCTAAACAAAGCCATCGTGAGGAAACTGGCTTTCAGCCCAGTATCTGCTGTTGGTGGGATATGAAACAGTCTATTGATTCTGCTTCTCTAGAATTCTCATACAAAAGTAGAAACAATGGTATTTGCTTTTTCAATAGGAAAAAAAAAACAACATTCAGTATCACCACTTATAGAAGGCATACTACATTTCTGAGCCAATTCTTATGAGGCTGCATGGAAAGAAGTACTTTCCACACAGTAAGAAACCTTCAGGTTAGACTTGCACAATTTTTTAGCAATCATAAAAGAAAGGCAACAGCACTAGATTTTAAGTTGCATTTGTATTTCCATCTGTCAAAATGTTATGCAAAATTTTCATAATGTTTTTGGATTTCTGAACTTCCAGCTCTTTGTGTAGAAAGCTATTTGAGAAGGTAAAAGTGCTCAGTCAAGTTTCCATGATGGTCACTGACACTTTATTGCTAATACTGTAATACTGCTTTTCATCTGGCCTTAGATTACAGAATTATAAAACAAATGACCATCTTAGTTTGACTCGAAGGTCTCTTGCATTCATGGTTTTGAGGAAAAAATTGGAAACTTTGAAGAAATGCCTACTAAAAGTGTAAACAGAAAACAGCAACTGGAAACATTACTTTGAAAAAGCTCTTCATTTTAATTAGTTCTCTCTTCTGAAGGAGCAGTTTTATAAGTTTTCTGCTAAGCAAGGGTTGCTAATACAAAAAGTGTGCAGCAATTGTAAAAGCAACAACCAGTCCAGCTACATTCCCTGTGCCGAAATGGAGAGGGACAACAAGCCATAAATAGTGGTGTCACCGCCCCTCTTTGCCTCGGTTAAGGAGTATTATTATTCTAAACACAAAACAAACTGCTGCTTGGGCTCCAAATGAAAGTTTCAAAGCCTCATAAATCTGCCAGGTCAAAACTAATTTTCCCTGGAATTTTGGAAGTAATCTCTTTTCTTGAGAAAAATATCCAAGACTAATCTTAATTTCCTTCTATTACTTGTTTTATAAGCATTGTCCAAAAAAACATTGTGTTCTTCAAACAGAAAAACATGAATTTTCTTCTGATTAACCTCATTTGGTGTATGTGCCTCTAATTTAGTAAACACAAGCAGCACTTCCACATTGAAGTGTTTCCCTTTCAGCCTGGAGTAGCTAAGAACTTTCTTCAGGCAGTGCTTGGCTTGATGAGTCACTGGTGTAACTGCTGATTGGTCTGTAAGATCCCAAAGAAGGCTGGCACACAACACACACTGAACACAATACTAGTAGTGATCTTGTTGGATGGAAAGCAGGTAGGATTCAACACATCTTCTCCAATGCTGTTTCACCAGTAGATATCAACCCATGAGTCCAGGTGACTCAATGCTGTGAAATAAGAGCTGAGCCAAGTGCAAAGTCTGTCTGGAGCAGGGAGGGGCATGCGCAATAAAACATTTGGAAACCACTGGTTCTGAGGATTGCTGCTGGCTCCAAAATACGAAGAAGGTTTTTATTATTCAGTAAAAGGGAAAGTCCTTCCATGAGGGCTCAGCAGACAGCTGAGGCAGTATTCAGGAAAGTCTACTCAAAAGGAAGGGTGTGTATATACACGTCCTCTCTGCTTGCCCCTTTGAGAGTAGATTTTTTGCACTGCTTTTTTTCCCCTTTGAAGTGTCTTTCTAGATGGAAAGGCCAGCCTTTCCAAATGTTGTATGGAGTAGATTAGAAATTATAGTTTTTCCTCCCTTTTCTTAGACTGTTACTCTTCTTGGTATATATTTGCATTTGTTCATGTTTAATAATATGTTGTGTGTTAAATGTGCTCAACATGGAAAACCTGCCTGCAGCACAGTGCTTGCTAAACCCAATATGTTGTCTTTGTAATTTGTGCTACTATATGTTTGCTACTATGCAAAAGAAACAAGACAGAAGATGTGAGATAAATATGAGGCCTCTCTTCCTGGGGAAGCTTACTTCACTTTCTTGATTAGTTCTGAACTTTTGGTATGCTTTCCTATGAACAAACTTGGCCCTGGAGAGTAAAAAGCCATATCATATCTGAGAAGATACGATTTAATGTTTGTCCCTTTGAAGCATGAGATGAGATGGCCTTTTAACTTGGTTCTGCTCAGACAGCTATTCACATTCAGGAGCTTGAACACCTAGCCATTGATTTAATATTCTGAAGGTAAAGAAAAGGCAGTTCTTGTGCTGTTGCAATAACCTCTTATTGTGGAGGACATACATAAATGTTCTTTGGTATGTGGTATTAGTGGACTCCAGAGAACATTTGCTAATGGTATATAACTAGAAGAAGCTCAGCATCAGACAGGTCTGAGTCTCCTGGGCAGCCAGAAAGAACTATTTGCGGGTGCTGGATTGAGGTTTAACGCTAGAAGTTCATTTCATACCTCTCTTCAGCTATGAACTGTGCTGATGTGCTCCTTGTGCCAGGAAACTTCTTCCACTTCCCATCTGCATTATATTGATTTTTCTTCCAGTTAAGAATCTTGTACCTACCCTTCATTCATAATATTGCCTCTTTTCCTTACAGCAACAGAACAGTCACATTAGGTCTGGATACTCATGGATACTAACTAACCTGTCCATGCCAGTTGCTACACAAGTTTTACTGACAGCTTCAACTACAGATTTGAAAGCTGTGGGATAATATTATTAGAAGAAGTTAGGAAGCTTGAAATGGAAATTCTGGAGTTGTTTACCTATAGTTTTTCTTAGAAATGAAATTTATCAAGGGTAAAAATGGTTGGTGATTTTAAGTATAGCCACTTGATGAAGTAGAGTGGCACAGCCTATATGGCACAGGAGTAGCGTAATGCCACAACTGTGGAACCTCAGAGTTTGCATTTGGGAGAGGAAAGGAAAGTGACTGCATGTTGTAAAGTCCTAGACTGTGAATTACCAGTCATGCCTCAGAAAGTCCTCCTTTACTTCCCTTTCTGTTGAAAATTATGACAAGCTTGTCATTAAAGCCTGGCCAGAAAGAAGTCTTATTTCAGAATACAGTTAGAGCATTCTATTCCATGTACCTGAACCAAGTAGGATGCAGTTGCACAGGATGCAGTCTACACTTACACAACAGGTCAAATGGCCATGGGAAAGGTTTGCAAGGACTAGAGAAATTGCAAATATGGTCAAAGGTTGTTTGCTGGGCTGTTGTGGAGGATTTCATCAACGTCAGTGAATGCAGCAATAAAATAGTTGTGATCAGTTCAGGATCATCGCACAGAATGTAAAAAGTGAGAAAAGAGGTGAAAGAGTAGATTGCAGAGAGAGATTGCTCAAGATATTTAGTGTTGTGGGACAATCCTCATTTTGTTTCAGTTGTTAAATCTTTTTCTTCAGACAGGAACAACTGACTCATAACAAAGCATTTGGCTTAATTTGTTTTGTGGAAGATAATACGCTGTAGACTCAGTCTGTGAAAACACATGGATCTGGGCATAAAGACAGGCTGTTTTATTTTGTTTTTGTTTTAAAATTCAAAGAAAAAAAAAAGGTAGAAAAAAGGTCTGGAAAAAAGGATATATTAACATCAAGTTCAAGTGATGAATATTGGAAAGACAGATGTTCTGCTTCTAATGCTGATTTAAATAAAGATGTTACTTTGCTTGTTGACTGTTGCCAAAGGAGATCTACTGCAAAACAGACGCTGATAAGGGTGTATCAGTTGTGTGGTAGGCAAAAAAAGATCTTTGCAAGTCTCCTGTCTTTATGCAGAGCAGTGAGTAGAAGTGTCTACATTCATCTTAGAGAACATATCAGTTTTCACAGAAGATATAGGATGGAAAAGACATCTGTGATCACCAAGTCCAACCATCAGTTTTCCATCATACCAGGCTCCATGGTTAATAAACAAAATAAATAAATAAATTATAACGTACAGGTAATTGAGTGTTGTAGTTAAAGCAGGTCTTCATTCTTCAGGCTAAAAAACAACTTTTGGGCTTGCCAGCCTTATTTATCTTGTTTTCCTTATTGTATCTGTCTTGGAATATTTTCCCCACTAGTTGTCTGCATTTTTGGACTTACTCCTTTACCAGGTTATCTCCTAACCTTATTAATATCCACTTATTAAGGGAAGTTTTGTTCAGCAAAGGTATCACATTGATGTTGTCCTTTGGGAAGCACAGCTGCAAGGACACTTCTCCAGGAACGGTAAACTGAAGTGCTAGCAATCAAAGCAAATTTAACCTCAAGGTACCAGCGCTCTACTTTTTTTTACCTACACTAAGAAGACTTGCGCAGCCTGTAACAGTGTATTGTAGGTGAAAAGAAGAGTGCAGCTGGAGGGATGTCAGAACTTTTTCAATGGAATGTGTCAGCAGAACTCAGAAGCCTGAAGCTTTGTGTATAGCCTTGGCAAAGCCATCTGCTATGGCTGAATATGTTACAGCAGCAAAGCTATCTGCTCACAAGTAGAAATCTGCACATGACAAGCTTGTCATATAAACCTCATGAGATTTAACAGGAATTACTTTTTCTACTAGTCAAATATCTATGGAGATTTACAAGCCCTAGAACCTGTTCATAATCTTTCCAGAACTTTCCAGAACTGAGGTGAGATCTTCTGCCTTCTTACACTTTTTTCCCTGTTGCTGCTGATGATCAGGTTTGTGATCCTTTTCTACATTGGTCATTCTGCCTTGTGAATGTTATTGAGATACAAATAATAAATGGCACTATTACCTGGGTGCCCTCAATAATCATCACTTTTTAAGTAAGTTTGTGGTTGCTAGATTTTGAATATTTGGAAATTGCCCAGCACTTCATGATAGTTGTTAAGGCTAGAGATATTGGGTAAACATTGTCAGAGATAGATAAATTGGTGAGGCTGCACCCTAACTTGCACAGCTTTCGTGACAGGAGATGCCAAGACTGAAAGAAAATGGGAGCACAATTACAATTGTTTATTCAATTAGCCAGTTCTGAAATGACTCACAACACAGCTGCTTAGATTTACAGGATGCTAACAGATGTAAGTGTTGGCTTCCTTGTCCAATCAAAGTGATGTGAGACGTTGTCCTTGGCCAGATGTATCACAGAGTTGACGGCTTGAGTAAATGGAACAGACTTTAGCCTCCTTCTTGCATCAGTTGCTTTGTATGTAACTAGGAGAAAGCTGTTCTGAGAGTGATTTCATTGCTGTATCTTGAGATAGTTCTTGCAGTAATCTGCTAACAGTAGTCAGTGAAAATTGGACAGCACTGCATCTGGGACACAGAAAACTCTGTATCTGATCTGCTATTTCCATAGACTACAGCTTTTCATATTACTTTATTTAGAAACTCTAGTCTTTGCAATGATAGCAATACAGTGTACTGGCTGCATGGCTGGTGTACCAGCTAGCTGCTGGACTAGTGGAATTCTTCTTTCAGAATACTGAAAATTGATACTCAGTCCCCAGTAATTCTCAGGCAGAGTTATCTCTGTTTTATTTACAGATTTCATACTCTTTCAAATAGAGAATCGAGGAGAAATAGAACAAACAGTATAGACCATTGCATATAAGAAGATATTTGGAAGATGCTGCAATACATTTTCATTTCTAAATGTTGTATTTTCTGGTTGTTCTTTTGTCTTTATTTTCTTCCCATTTTTTCCCTATTTTTCTTTCTTGATTCTTTTTTTTTCCCACTGTGATCCCTCTTTTGCACTCAACCCCTCCATATCTGAAGTTGAGATATTGTCTTTTCTTCTCACTTCTACTTAGAGTGCTTTGCATTTTTATGTTGTCTTATGTAACTATTAAAGGCTCAGAAGTGTCTATCTGTACTCTAGGTAGCATGATCTGTAAAAACTAAGAGATTCTCTTTTTTTTTTTTATGAGAGACTGCCTTTCATTTCAGAGTGTAATATACTTAATATACTACTACTATATACTATAGCTACTGATGAAGTTCAATGCAAGTTCTTACTTGGGAGTTAACATCTGTGGTCATCACAACTTCTGATAAAGCTCTGGGATTTCCTTTTTCACTGCCTTGTCAGTACTTGTGAATATATATGCAGAATAAAACCAGAGTAGTTTTGTTAAATTGTTGTTCTGGCTTGATAGCATCTGATATATCACCTTCCTCTGACCAGTCTGCAGTGACTGAGCATGAGTTGTTCAATGTAATATAAACTTGCCTAAGGGCTGTGATAAATTATGCCAGCTGCCAGTGACTTGATCGGTTCTTAGCTGCTAAGAGTTCACTGAGACATGGGAAAACCTTTCCTCAAGATGCTTTTTTTCTGTGCTAGCAAATTAGGAAGCATTGGATGCAGCCGTGGTGGGGGTTGGGATGGCTGAACAGTGGCACAGCAGCTACTTGATTTGGGACTGATGAAGCATGCTGCTTTAGATGGTGATACTGTAAAGGAGATTACAGCCCTCTCATTTCCCTCTTGCAAATCTGCTCCTTTGGATCCTCTCCCTTCTGTGCCCTGAACCACCCTGTGTTGGGTGAGCATACAGACTGCCAGCTCCAGGGTCACTCTGATGGGAGCAAACCAGACAAAATAACCTTGAGCCACTTGTGCTTAAGAGACGAAACACAGTGGGAAATGTTTGGAGATCTCTGAGCATTTAGCCAGAGGCTGAATTTAGTTCACTGCTTAAAAAAAAAAAAAAATCATGGCTATTACTCATTACTCAGACGATAGTTGAAAACAATTAGTCTAATTATTGTGGAGCACTGTGCTTTAAAAAGAGCAGCTGAACATAGAGAACCACAAGACACTCATTTAGGTGGTAGGAGCTTTTTTAATAACACAGATGAGCCAGAAGACACCAGTGGTTATGTGTTTCAAGGAGTTTCCTTTAAGCTGAAGTGGGTTCCTGTAATCAGATGAGCCATCTGCCATCCAAGAAACCTGTATTAGCAACACTGAAAAGTAGATCTTAGTTGCTGCTTAAAGAGATTCCAATGCACTCTTTGTTGTGTTTCTAAGGCCTCAGACTTTATCTTGCCTTTTGTGCATGTGGACTCACCACAAAGCACAAGGAACAGAAAAAAAGGAAAAACAAACCAAAAAACAAAAAACAACTTTTTATAGGGTGTGATTTTCCAGCCCCTGAATCAAAAACACAAACCAAAAACCTCCATTAGTTACATCCCCTAATACTTATTTTCCTCAATAATCAATTTAGGCTTAAAAAAAAAAAAAAAAAAAAAAAAAGCAGCTGATGTTTGCAAAACAAACACCTCCTGCATGCCCAGTAAGCCTGCCTGAACAGAGAAGAGGGAATGGTTGGGATCCTGATCCAGCCTTACTCTGAGTGCTTCTGTGTATCTTGTTGAGACTAAAAAAATGGGTAAGTGCACCACAATTTGGAGGGGATGCAGTGGTTTCTCCTTAACCCGGTGGCTTTAATATAAAAAGTGTGGAGCTAATGGTGACTTTCTTCTATATCTAGATCAGGATGACTAGAGGCTGTACCTCTCCTCAAGTTTGAAATGAATTGCTCAGTTTTAGCCTCATGAACTAAAGTACTTCAGAGAAAATTGCTTCAGGAGGAAGAGATAAGTACTTCTCAGAGGAAGAGATAAATACTTGTAAGACTGAAATGTTTTTTTGTTTATAAAGCTGTAAATGAAAATATTTTCAGGAATAAGCCAGCAGGAAAGTTTTCAGGATGAAAAAGGATGAGAAATCTAGAAGGCTGTTGTCCAGTGTTATCCTTCAGAAAGCATAATGAAGTGGAGGTTACACTTGTGAACCATGTGTAAGAATGTGAGGCCTGAGATGACAAGGTAATCGTGCTCTTTTGAGCTTACCAGAAGTGTATCCTGTGAGAGCTGCAGCTGGATTGCATGCCTTGTTATGAAATACAGTTGCATTTGTAGAGGATACATTTTTCCACTACGTGGAAAAGCAATTGATCTGAAAGATGTTTACTTCAGAGTGGAAATGTTCCCAAAGAAGGAATCAAGCTCTCTTACTAGAAAGATTAAGTGCAGTATATCTTGTTGTTTCCTTATGTTGACATTCTTCATACTTGTAAACACTAAATTTTATTATCTCCCATCATTTTTGTGCAGTGTCCAAAAGCAAGTGTCATGCAGATCCATCTTGTATTTAAAGCACTGCTCAGGCAAGTGGTGGAAATACCACCCCAGAGGAGTTTGAAAAACATAGCAATGAGGGACGTACCTTAGTGGGCATGGTGGTGTTGGGTTGGTTGTTGGACTTGATCTTACAGGTCTTTTCCAACCTTAATGTTTCTGCGCTTCTATTCTATGACACTTCCATTTAAAATTCATACCCAGTTTGAGAGTAAGGCATATTGAACTTTGGAATCTCTAATCACAAGCTTTAGCAGCTGCTACTGTAACGACTTACATGTGCCTCCAGTTTTTTTCATACAGATATCAACTCAGAGGTACCAAAATACCTGCATGACACAGGTGTAAAGTAGACATGTAGCATTTTATTTGATATTAATGAGTCAACTGGAACATCTAATTCCTGGAATCATTGAGTGCTTCTTAGCATTACTATACATGAAAGAGTAGAAGCCCTAGAAAACCCACGTTTAATAATACTGCTTTGCAAGGCAAGAAAGTGTACCTATGCCTGCCAATTAAACTGTATCGTGGGTGGAATAATTAATTTGGATGCTAGACAAGGAACACACTGCAGATGTTTTTAGGATTTAGGCTGACTGTAGAGTACATGGTTTAGGACTACATCCATTTTCCTGCCTTACATCTTTGAACATGGCATGGAGGCAGCTGCTTACCTCTCCAGATCCTCCCATAACTGTGCAGTCTGTGGTGTGTCTTTACCTTCTAAATGTGAGTGGAATGTGTTAACAAGCAGCAATTTTCTGCTTTTTCAGAGAAAAATCTTACCCCTAAATTCCAACTCAGAATACATAAATTTAAGCTTCTCCTGAAGAGAATGCTGAAATTCTTTGTAAAGCAAAGCTGAAGGGACATGGTTTTCCGTATGTTTAAAAACTGCTTAGGGTTTTGCTGAGTCACACCCAAAATGAGAAAAAAGTTGGCACAATGATTAGTGTGATGCAGCACTGATGGCATAAGGAAATTCAATGTTTGAGATAGTATGTGTAGATATATAAACATACTGGTAGATGAGCTGATTAAATTGACTTTTTAGAAGAAAGGAAAATCCCAAATGGGGAAAAAATAGGTTCCAAATTCCAGCTGTAACAAGCAAAATCCTTTTAAGTGGTATCTGAAGGAGAGTCCCAATAGCTTGTACAGAAGATATAATATGGGCTTTGATATGGGCTCCTGAACACAGGCAGCTCCTGCTGGGATGATGAGGGGGTGGATGGGTCTGGTTCCCATGATACATGAGGAGAGGTCCTACGGAGATAGAGAGTTCTATGAGTGAGAGGCAACTCTGCATACTGAAAGGGCTGCAGGAGTGGGGAGCAGAGACTTGTCTGCTGTCTACGTGCAAGAGCATGATCAAGGAAAAATGGGCAAACTGATCAAACCTGGCACACTGTGCTCTCCGTTATATGTACCGCAGGCATCATTACATGAGAGATACCTGAGTGAAAAGCAGACATGCCTGAAGCCTCTTTGTTATTTATGCCCAGGTTATTTGGGCCTTTTAAAAATAGTCACCTGCGTTACCTCAAGAGATAAGAATTATCACAGCCTGCCCATGTACGTAATTCCTCCAAAAAGGAGTGGTTCTCCAAATGCACTGTTTCGTATTACAGAGTTGCAAGGTCTGACCTTTAAACCTGTATCAGTCTTTCGTTTTCTGCAACAACAATTGTATTCTGTCCGTCAGTCAACACAGAACTGGAGGCATTTGGTCAGTGTGCTGGAACACTATTTTTAGTAGATGCAAACAGAAACCAGACTGGCTCTTGATCGGTCCTTTGGGGAGAAGGAGGTAAGGATGAAGAGAGAGGAAGAGGCTTCTCTTCTTGAAGATTTTTCCTGTTAGTCACAGCGCTGAGAGAAAACAAACTCCATATGGAACAGATCATGTTAGGCCTTTAAAACACATTTTCAGAGGCCGTACATTTTCTTAAAGGGACTTGGAATACCATGTGGTTTGGGGTTTTTGTTCTTGTATTTCCCATATGGAGATGCATGTGCATTTTCGTTCATTTTAATTTGGCCCAAGTTTAAATGCACCATCCAGTAGTTTGTTTTGTCATTGTCCTTGAAAAGTCTGTTCGTGAAGGAAAATGCTCCCTTCTTCCCCCAGTGTGGAAAGGTTCCAAATATGTCTCTCCCAGCTTTTTCATTGGAGGAGGGGTTTCTGTCTTTTTGTTTTGTTTTGCTTTCTCTCATTTGTGTGCAAACAAAGGCCAAATTTTTGTCCCTAGCACAAGGCCAGAGTGGTGCGCTGGGACAAGGATATCCCCATCGGATGCTGGACATTGCCATGGAGCAGTGATGCAGTGCATGAGGCTGTGGTCTCTGGCCTGGCTTAGTGAAGGTGCCAGTTGACCAGCCCTGCTCACTGTCTCCATGTTTACCCTAAGGAGCAGTCCTGTGAAGCGTTTTTCCAGAACGTTCTGTGGATTCTGGGCTCCCACATTCTGCCAGGATAGGGCTGGGATGGTGTATAAGGAAGGTGAGGAAGAATGGGGCTCACTTCTTACTCACAACCATGCTCTAATTGCGTGATGTGAATGAATATTACCCCTGAGAAGAGCTCTCATTAAGATCCCTTAGGGCTTCTTCCTTCAGTTGATACACTGATTTATTCCCACTTACTTAATGCAAGCCTTTGTTTTGAAATGTGGCCAAAACGAATTTATAAATGTGTTGTTCTTTTAAAATTCTGCACTGAAACGCACACCATGTGGCTGGTGGGAAGGAGCTCTGAGCTTTTAAACTAATGACACAGGAACAATCCTTGCCAGAGCTTTTTTCTTTTATTTTCTGAAGGATTCTAATGAGAACAGGTAAGATGAGGGCAAATACCAAAACTTCCTCATTTACTGAGTTACTGTTGTGCTTACTTGTTTTGACATCTGCAAATTCTGAGCTATTCCAGCCTCCCATACTGCTTCCTATTCTATGTGCTCTATGTCAGCGCGTGTGTATGGGAAGACACCATATTACAGAACAAAAGTGAAAGAGCTTCACTGAATGCGAAGCGCAGGACGAGGATTTATGGGAAACCATGTGTTTGGTCAAGGGTGAAAGGAATGAGGACAGCTATCTATCAAAAATTCATGGTGAATTTAAGCTACTTCTTTCTGAGTGTGCATCTTACACAATGGTAAGAAGAAGTCATTTAAAAGTAATCTCAAATTCATCTTTTCAAGAAGATAGCCAGACAGGTGGCCAGGAGGCAGATGTGATCCCTAAAAACTCCCTGAACTTTCTGTTTGCGGTCAGAATGTCAGCACCCACCCGCCCCTTTCACCTTTGGGCCGTTTAAACTCCTTTGCGGGAGAGCTGACCCTTTAACACCGATACAGAGCGTGAGAAAGGCAGACGGGAAACCCACGGTGCGGCCTCGGCGGTGCCCCCTGAGTGCGGGGAAAGGGTTGAAAAGGAGGCTGAGAGCGGAGCTCGCTCCACACGTGAAAACAGTAGCAGATTTTTTTATTATTATTATTATTATTTTCCCCTCCTTTCTTCCCGGGGCTGTAATTTGACTGCTGGCTTTGGCTCGGCTCCAGGGATTAGTCCGAGCGGTTAAATCTTTCTTCCCCTTCCCCCCTTCCCCAACCTCCGGGGGAGGAGGAAAAGGGGAGCGGAGTCAGCTGCGGGCCGGGCCGGGCCTCCCCTGGGAGGGGCCGAGGCAGCGGCTCTGCTCCGTGAGCTGCATGGAGGAGGGGAGTTTCTCTGAGTCCCCTGCCCGGACGGGAGGAGGAGGAAGTCTGGAGATTAAACCGCTGCTCGGAGCCGGAGAGCACGGAGAGAGACGGGCGGCGACTACGGAGCGCTGCGAGGGAGAGAGACTGAGGAGAAGCCCCCCCGCGGTGAGCGCGTCTGCGCCTGGATCGCAACCGGGAGGAGAAGCGGGGCTGCCGGTAAGTGCGGATCTTCGTGCCGCCGGGGGAGGAGACGGCCCCGGGGGGCTCGGCCCGGAGCGGGGCTCGGCGGTCGCTGAGGCCCCCGAGCCCCCCAGGAGCTACCGCCGGCCCGGGAGCCGCCGCTTTGCCCGCAGCCTTTGTGCGAGCCCCGCGCCTCGTTGCGGCGGGGCAGCTCTGTGCGCGCTGCTGCGAGGGGCGGCTGCCGGGATCCCGGGGTCTGGGCGAGAGAAGGGGGTATTTTGTGCACGGCTGTACTGTGTTTCTCTGAAGTCTGAAGTCTTTTTCGGGTCTTTTTTTGGGAGACGGGGATTGATGTACAATGAAACTGTGCGATGTTTCTGGGTTTACACGAACATTTTGGAAAAGTCTGTTCCAAAAAACTTGGATGCTTCGGAGCGATGTTGATTGGATTGTGGTAATTGTGGCATGGAGAGGCTTAAAATATGATTGGTCTCATCTTTAAGTAATAGGAAAGTTTGTTCTTGGGTGGAAAGAAAGAGGCTGGCAAAGCAGAGTGTCCTGGTGTCCATTGGAACCACTTGTGTATTGCCCTATCTCCCATCCTCACCTTTCTCTGCTTCTGCTGCTTTTGTGCCGCGGTTCTTGTCTCTCTTGCTGAATGAGAGGCCCTTCAGACCATTGCTGAGTTAACGCTAACAAACCTGGGGCACTCATTTCATTCTCTTCAAGCCACAGCGCTCTGAGCAGGAGGGAAAAAGTCTTGAAACAAACTTAGAAGCCAGCTGAATGTACAGCTAACTCAGTCCTCTTTAGTTAGCTTTTGTTCTCCTTCAATTATTAATTGAGATACAGCATCAGCTGTGGCCTTAGTTTTTTCTTTTTCATGTTGTTTGCTTATAATTTAGGTATTCCTAATGCTGTCTAGAGAACCCAATGACTCGTAGGTGTTTTGGAAGCTATGTAATAAGAGCCTGCTAATAGTCTTCCTTTGCTACTGTTTCATTCTTGGAGGGAGCAATCTTTGCTGCCGGAGAGTTGTGGTTCAAATTTCCACATGCGTTTGTTGCCTGTGCCTCTAGCTAAATTTATGAAGGAATCCTTTTAGCTCATACAAAGCTAAATCTGGCAGTAGCAACTCCTGGCTATGTAATTCACTGCAGTTGGCAAGGCACAATATATAACTTCCCTGAGATTTATTTAAAACTTCCCCCCCCCCCCCCCCCCGTGTGTGGCATGCAGTTATCCTAATTCTGTGCGTTCTTCAGCAGCACGTATGGGGGTGCTTTGAGATGGAAACATAAGAGTTATGCTAAGGTTAGAAAATGTATTAATAGAGTGCTTGTCTTGAAAATATGAGAGGGCAGCTCAATATCAGCTTCTTAATGAATATTGGTATTGTTCTCTGGCTCGTGCAGATGCCTCGCTGTTCAGCTTTGACTCCCTTCTTCTCTATGTTATAAAGCTGACAAACTGGAACGATGCAAAATTCTCTGATAACGTGGTTCAGTTTTGACTCTGTGTGTTCAGTGGAATGCAGGCTTCTTCCCACAGAACTACTGAGCCCTGTGTAAACAGTATCGACCTGTGGCAGTGTGACTGAGTGCATTCATGCAAAGGCAGGCTACGGTTCTCACACTAGGTGCTAATGCATCATTTTTCATGCTGTTTTGCCTAACCATCTTCAAAATAGCATAAGAAGAAAATATAGGAGCCTATTCAAACTAATTTGTAAGTGGTAGTCTTGTTAACATCTTGCAAAGACAGTCTTGACCTGATTTTTTAAATCTAACTGCATTCAGCAGTGCAGGGTGAATGTTAACAATGAACAACTTCAGAAATCTTTATTTAGTGAACTTTGTTTGCTGGGAGCTCTCATTTTCAGGACATCTGTGAATGTGTTTTCCTTCTTCCTTGGGCAGGATGTGAGAATGCAAGCTAACAATCCAGAGGCATAATCTGAGTCTGAAGGAGTTGATTGTGGAGCGTTGGTATGAACTGTGCTTAGTAGGGGAGTTTTGTAACCAATGAGGAGGTTGAGTTCTTCATACCCTTTCAGCATATATTTAGTCATTATTTATTTTATTTTTAATGTTTTATTGTGTTAAAGGTAGCAGTGTGCCAAAGGCTCCTTGAATAGCTGGCTTGTATTTATTTTCCTCATAGTCAGTTGCCACTCCAGTGCTTACTTGGCAGTGCCAAATCTCTCCTCTGCCAAGCCAGGGCCACAGCTCTTGGCTGTCCCCATGGGGTTGCTGGTTGGCAGTTGGAGATGATGCTTGTCGTGGCCCATTCATGTACCTCATATCCATAAGTTCAGATACTCTGGGTCAGGAAAAAATTGAAATATCCAATTTGGTGATGGAGCCATTTAGATGGTTCTCAGTTCTCAGATAGACATCTCAGATAGTTCTCAGATTAGACATCTATAAAACCATAGCAGTTCTAAATTAGCACAAAGGAGTTCATCTGATGAGCATTTCCTTTTGTATTCAGCCATGTGCTGAGAAGGGTGATAGCGCTTGTTTTCAGCAACATTGTATTAGTTATGGCTTTAGTCCACTGCCTCCAATTTCTTAGGGGCCAAATTCAGTGCACAGATATATAACTAGGAATGATATAGAATATATAGAATATAGTGTATTTAAAAAATAGATATGTGTAGTGTCTACTGAAGACGTTTCGAGTAGTTGTGATTATGTGTGGCAGTCATCTCAGAGTGAAATGTAATTGCTGCTGGTAAGTGTGAAAAAGAGATCTTGCCACAACTTACTGGAAACAGTGTTTCCATTTTATAGTGTTAGGAGGGTAAAAACAAACAAACAAAAACAACCCAGAGAATTACTGCAGCCCTCAGCAAAGTCTGGAGTGGCAGAAGAACTTGCAGAGGTGTTGTTGAATGCTCAGCTTTGAGAACCTGCATTGCTGTGGTTATACAGAGAGCTTTAGTCTGTAGACTGCCAGTGAGGGGGGAAAAAAAGTGGAGAAAAGCATTATTCTTGTAAACTGAGAATGCAGAGAATGAGCATCTAGCTTCTGGTTTTCTTACCTCTTTTTAAGATGCTCTTTTCAAATTACTTCCAATAGATGTTCATTTACCTGTTGATTAAGATTCTCATTCTGGGAAACTCACTGAAAACTTTGTCACCAGTCCCAAACAGCATCTTTCCCTCCCAAAACCACAATCATGGCTCATACTTTTGTTGTAACTGAAATGTACAGGGCCCTCTCTTTGAAAGAACTGAGATTCCTTTGAGAATTTGGGACTCTGATACTTAGGGTTTTCAGAAGAACATCACAGGTTGGAATGAGTGGATAGAACTATAGACTTGAAGGGAAAGTTGGAAGCGGAGCAAGAAAGAGAAGTCTGTCTTGGTCATATTAGCAGACCAGATGATTGGAAGTGTGTGGTTAAGAGTACAAGAGTTGAATGTGAACAGATTAAATATTAGTTTGATAATTATTTTAGTCTTTGAGTTCAAGAAATATGTAGATGTGATGCTGAGGAAGGTGGTTAGTGGGCATGATGGTGATGGGCTGCCTGCTGGAAAAGACCGCTAAGATCATCAGTCCAACTTTTATGATTCTGTGATTTCATCATAGGCTGAAGGAACTGGGCTTTTTCAGCCTGGAAAAGAAAAGGCTGAGAGGAGACCTCATTGCAGCCTTCTGGTATTTAAAAGGAGACTGTAAACATGAAACAAAGAAACAAACTTTTTACATAGGTAGATAGTGATAGGACAAGAGGAAATGGCTTTAAACTATAGGAAGGGAGATTTAGATTAGATGTTAGGGGGAATTTAGGAAGTTTTTTACTGAGAAGGTGGTGAGGTTTTGGAAGAGACCACCCTGAGCTTGCTTAAGGCCAGGTTGGATGAGGCTCTGAGCAATCTGATCTAGTACTTTATCTAGCAGCTGGCAACCTTGCCTGTGGCAGGGGGTTTGGGACTTGGTGATCCTTGAAGTCCTTTTCAACCCAAGCCATTCCAAGGCACTATGATAAATTAAGGTTTCTGGAAAGGCTATTTGTGTTAATCCCAATTCCAAAAGAGTGTGTGTGACAAAGTATCTCACAGTATTAAAAGTTTCTCAAGTCTTTTTAATGCTACAATTTTTTCTGGATGTGGCTGTTGGATCAAATAGGTCAGTGGAGTCTGATTTTAGCAAGTCAAGTTTGAATGAGCATGGCCTAAAATTGATTCAACTGAAAATTTGATTGCAGGTGCAGGAAAAGAGGAACCTAGTCAGGAAGCACTGGGAAAGGAAACTGAAGGAAAGGCTGCAGATAGTTATTGAGAAGACCTGAGAGAAGTAGCTGCCCAGGTAGTTACAGGCTGCTTTCAACCACTGTTGGCTGCTACCTTCTGAGGGACCTGAGTTTTGGAGTGATTACTGCTCATGCTCTCACTGATCATAATGCTCTGAGAATGCAGAGCAAGATTCCAGTTTAAAAATCTATCTAGAACACAAAAACAATGCCCATGACTTCATTTCTTTCTTTCTTTCCTCCACAGCATGAACTCCAATAGGTCTGCTCCCTCATCCTCTGTAGGACCATGGGTAGTTGTGCTAGTGGAAATTGCACATAGATTTAATAGGTGTATTGGATAGGTATATCTTGGACTAGCAGCTGTTTCCCATGAAAACTGTATTAATTATCTTTAAATTATCCAAGTCTTGCTTGTCTGTTCTGTCATTGAATTTCAGGCTACAGGTGGTGCCAAGCCTCTTCCTGTAAGCATGCGTTCTGTAGAAACTTGTAAGTGAGCCCTACCCAGATGTTTAAAATCTAGCTTAATGAATGTTAACACTGAGATATTTGAGCATTCTTATCCATTCAGACATTTTCAGCATCATGCCTCAGGCATTAGTATGGTGCAGCTAGTAGATACATCCTCTCACTGGAAGCACTGAGCAGAATTAAAAAGGGTGTCATGGGAACAGTTGTTGAATCACCTGCCTGCTTGCTTACTCAGAGCTGTTGTAGATAAAACCTTGATATCCAGGTCAAGAAAAAGAAGGTTGTTTAGATTGCCCTAAGGAATGTTGTCACGGACAGTGTAACAACCTGCTTCCTTCCACCGTCACAGCTGACAACTTTTCAGTAATGTCATCTGGGTGTGGGCTTCAAGGTCAGCTTCTGCCTTTAATCAGCACATCTTAACAGTCTGTACCTCCTAGATTTTGTACGTAACTTGTAGCGTTCATTCTTTCACCCATGCTTCTGCTTATGTTAGGTGGTTATCTATATACGCAGGCATGTAGTCTTTGTTAACCTATAAACTCTTTTCTTACAGTATTTAACCCGTTCACTACCCTACTTCTCCCATATAATTAGCCACAATGTCTGCTTTTACTTACCAGTATCAACTCTAGAGTAACATCATGCTTTGGGTTCTTTAACACTAACACAAAGGAAGATTCACAGTTCATTCCTTTCAAATAAAGAAATAAAGTAGTGATTATGCAAGTTTATCTTCTTTATCTCTTCAGTACACACAAAGTTTTCTACTTACTATTTAAGCTGCAACCAAGCTTACATCAACAGAAACATCATTTCGGCTTGCAAGCAAATTTGGTGCTGCTGTGATTTACGTGCTTCCTCTCAAGTGGATGTGAAGCTTTGTTACTGTTTACCTCATGGCTCCTTTTCATTGTCCTGATAACATATCTTGTGTGTGGCTCAGAGTGCTGTCATGCCTTAGTACCTGAATGATGTCATTGTGGACTTCTTCCACTGCGGAAGCGCTCATTTCTCTGAAAAATGAGCAGACCTAGCATATTTGATTGGAAGGAAAAGGTGTAGTTGATGATGAGTCATGATTGCGCTTGGGGAAATAACTTGCCCTTATATGCTAACAGTGTAGGGTGTTTGTAATTTTTCCTTTCAGATGGTCTCTGGTAATTTTCAGTCTCCTTCATGTTGTGTGGAACTGAAGTCACGAAACTCTGATGTGTCTACTTTGGCCCTTTTGTGCTCCTGCTGCCTGAGACGGCTGCTGTCTATCCTGCAGGCTAACTTGCCACAGTCCTCACTGAATTAGCCTTCTACAATCCTTGCCTTATCAGGTCAGTTATGCTGTGGAGTCTGCTTACCTATTGTAGTAGGATGGTATCTACTCTTCTATATCCTTCTCTTCCAAACTTCAAATTCTCTTATCCTTGTGAGTTTTTCCCAGATTTCTGGGAAAAAGCCATTAAATACTGAATGCCTACCTGCAGCATCAGGTATCAGACACAATGTAGGCTTTTCAGTAAGCTATCATAAAATTTTATGAATAGTAATTGAGTGAGAGACTGTGATTTCTGAGGGCATCAATAGCCATTTACTCTCCAAGGTTTTTTCTGATCCGTGTCTTATTATATGTTCCCAACGCTAAAGATGCCTGTATGCTAGGAAAGTCAGATGCAGGCAGAATTTTCTGTTGAAGGGATTTTCTGCACACTTTCCTTGTATGAATCACATTCTTATTTCATAGGGACAAAAAAAAACCAAACAAACAAAAAAAAACCAAAACAAAAAAGAACCCAAACAACTGAACAAACCCCCCGCCCTAAAAGAAAGAAACAACCTAAAAGAAAAACACAACCAGCTGGTGAAACTCCAGTGATTCTTCCCAGTGATCTCCATTATTGCAGTTCGCACTTTATCACATCATCTGCAGTGTCACTCTCTTCCAGTAGCATGTGTAGTCTGCTATGCTTCCTTGATCCTGATTATACAGGACCACAGTGTCATTTGAGTTCTTCACTTTCATGGCTGAGTTACCCATGAAGAGTTCTTGTGCTGCTTTGGGCACAGAGAAAATCTAGAAAATCCCACTCAGTTTGAAGAGTTTCTCTAAAATTATGCAGCAGAGTGACCTGCCAACAAAGCACTCTTGCTGCCAAAGGCCCCTGGTGGATTAGGTTCTTGCAGCTCCCATGTCCCTCTAAAGCCATTTGTTCATCTGAAGCACTGTACAGGCACTGTCATTCCCACAAGGTCAAAGCAAAGCAGGACAGGTACTTTTCTTCTACCTTTTGCTTGTTAAAGTTTGACGTGATGGGACACATATGCGCTGTTGGGATATGGAGAAGGAATTTCTTCTGTGAGACATTGCATGATGTTTGGATGGGGTTAGAGCTGCATCTGCTTTGCAAGGAAGAATTCTGGAAAACCAAATCACAGATATCTGGTTTGCTGTCTTCGTAACAAAAGCTGGTTGCTAACCTTTGTCACTTGAAGAGCTGTTGCTTTGAGACCTATTTCATCCCTCGGGAACAGCTCTTCCGTATAGAAGCATCTGCCTGTGATGTATGCACGTCGTACAGCTATTCAAGATTCCAGAGGGGTATGGATGCCAGGGTCAGCTGCATGCTTTTTTGTTGCCTCTGTCTTTTGGTGGTAACATGTCTACCCAATATACAGTTCTTTTCATTCACAGAATCACAGAATCACCCGGGTTGGAAGGGACCTCAAGGATCATGTAGTTCCAACCCCCCTGCCTAGCAGGGCCACCAAACGTACACGTTCAGATCAGGTTGCCCAGGACCCCGTCCAACCTGGCCTTGAACACGTCCAAGGACGGGGCATCCACAACCTCCCTGGGCAGCCCGTTCCAGGGCCTAACCACTCTCCTTGTGAAGAACTTCCCCCTAACATCCAACCTAAATCTTCCCTCCCTCAACTTGGATCCATTTCCCCTAGTCCTGCTGTTGTCAGCCCTTTTGAAGAGTTTACTCCCCTCCTGGGTGTAGGTTCTCTTCAGGTATTGATAGGCTGCAATGAGGTCACCCTGCAGCCTTCTCTTCTCCAGGCTGAACAAGCCCAACTCCCTCAGCCTGTCCTCATAGGGGAGGTGCTGCAGCCCCCTGATCATCTTAGTCGCCCTCCTCTGGACCCTTTCCAAGATCTCTATGTCTTTCTTGTACTGAGGGCTCCACACCTGGACACAGTACTCCAGATGGGGAGTTTTTGTTTTGTTGTTCTTTAAACTGATGGCTGTGCTCCATGAAGAGCCCTTTTTTTTTTTTTTTAAATGGAGGATTGATGATGTCTGTTTTCAGATAATTGCAGAAACATGTTCTGGGTTGGCTTGTCTTACTTGTTAGTTACACACCTTGAGTCATGTCAGCAATATCTGACAGGTGGGTCAGAGTCACCTGTGTATGTCAATACCTGCCAAACACAGATTTCTTTCCTAAGACCATTTGAGGTCTTACAAGAAATGGTCTGGAGAAATTCTAGCAAAGATTAACTCTTAGCTGTTGACATTCTCATGCAACTCAGCCTTCGTGTTGCTCACTGCTGTAAGTGGTAGGAGTGCTGCATGAACCTTAGCCTGTGCAATTAGCTTGATATATCTGGGAAAGCATGCAGGAGACTGCATTTAGAATAAATCTGGTTTCCTGGGAAGCAGCAAATCTTCTGTCCATTCATCAGCTACATCACGAAACAATAAGGTGCTACAGTATGTGGCCGTCCCTTGATTCTACAATAGGCAAAAGAGTTTTCTTGGCCAGGAAAGTTGTGCTGTAAGTACTGGCACATAACTCAGTAAAAATCATGCTCAATAAATTCCTAGCAGAATAGTGAAGTTCTTGAAGAACAGTTTTCGAAATTCAGAACCATATTTATTTGTTTGAGAGAACCAGTTTGTTGGACTGAAAAGATACCATTAGTGTATTGCACAAAAGGATTGGGTTTCTCTTCTTAGGAAAACTGAAGTGAAGAATGTCTTTAAGATTTCCAAGAGAAAAGCAGTAAACTCCCTGTCCTGTTAGTGGGAAATATTTTGATTACCTTCTGTACAGAGTATGCCCAGAAAAGAGAAATTTTCATAGTATCATAGAATGGGTAGGGTTGCAAGGGACCGCAAGGATCATCAAGCTCCAACTTTCCTGCCTCAGACAGGGCTGCCATCTAATCTAATACTAGATCTAATTATCTAATGCTAGACCGTGCTGCCCAGGGCTCCATCCTACCTGGCCTTGAACACCTCCAGGGATGGGACATCCACAACCTCTCTGGGCAGCCTGTTCCAGCACCTCACCACTCTCATAGTAAAGAACTTCCCCCTGGAAGACATCCAACCTAAATCTTCCCTCCCTCAACTTAAAACCATTTCCCCTTGTCCTGCCATTATCAACCATTGTAAAGAACTGACTTCTCTCCTGTTTATATGCTCCCATTACGTACTGAAATGCTTTAATGAGGTCATCCTACAGCCTTCTCTTCTCCAGGCTGAACAAGCCCAGCTCCCTCAGCCTGTCTTCGTAGGGGAGGTTCTTCAGCCCTCAGATCATCTTTGTAGCCCTCCTCTGGACCCTCTCCAACAGCTCTGTCTTTCTTGTATTGGAGGTCCCAAACCTGAACACGGTACTCCAGATGGGGCCTCCAGGAGGACAGAATAGAGCGGGACAATTACCTTCCTGTCCCTGCTGGCCACCCCTCTTCTGATGGAACCCAGGCAATTTTAAAGAATGTAAACTTTTTTTTTTCTTCAGATAATATGGAAATAATAGAACAAACAACAATACATTGGATAATCAAGTTTTTCAAGTGAACAAGCATGTTTTTCTTGTGACAGTGCTTCTTGTGTAAAAGTGTGCAATATTCTTACACCAGTGTGTAAGAATTGTTATACTTAAGTTCAACTTAATTGTTCAAAAATTCACAGGATGAAAAATTTTCTTTAAGAATTTTGTCATATACTAAGATTAAACAAAGATCTGTATATATATATATATATATATATATATATTTTTTTTTTTTTAATAAAGAAAACTGATATAAAATTTCTCCATAGCATCCTAAATCTTGAGCTTCTGTTGGTTCTTATGTGACTATAGGACCCTGCTGGAAGTTATTGATCCAAAGGCTTTGGAAGGCTGTTGGGTATTCTGTAGTTTAGAGAATAACTCTTTCCTATGGGTCAATGTTTTCATTTGGGAACTAAGAAGCTGTTGTGGATTAAACTTATCAAACCAGAGTGCTTCTAAAAATATTTAAGTTTCTTTCAGTTTTGCCTGGTTTTCTGATCTGTGTGTGTAATTAAATGATCTTGGTTATTCCTATTTCTTATGTGTTGGCAGTCTGCTTTTTTCTAGGCTTAAAGAAACTACTTTCTCTAGCAATTGAAATGAAATCTTTTGCCTCTGGAGGATTGAGAATAAGGGAGCTTGCATAAACTAAATGGAAAGTAGGATGGTAATTACAGCTCATGCTGTATTTTGATTTCACTTAATTTACAGTCTGAGGTGCAGCAAGTTAGCTGGGCATTTGAATGTTACAACTGTTGCAGTCTAATCACAGGAATGTAAAAAGACTACTCGAGTATTTTATTTTTCAGATTCATAGAAGTGTTCTAGAGGTTATTCTATGTATTCACTTGCAAATGGAGAAAAACTAAATGCTGTAAATAAAACAGTAATTACAATTGTCACTAAGAAGGGTAAAAAATACACTATTGAAGTTGCTTTGTAGTGTTGATTTATTGTGGTAAACTTAGCAATTGGATGGGGGAAAATGTGTTGATATTTCTTTCTATCTTTCCTTCAGTCTATTTTTTTTTAATTAAAAAAGCATATTTTCAGATGGAGTTGTGTTTTTGTATTTTAAAAAAAAAAAAAGAATTAAAGAAGAGCATGCTACATTAGCAAGACTGAATTGATTGTATTACTGTTTAAGTTGAAAGTAGACCAATATTTTTTGAATGGATTTTTTAAACATAAAATCTTGCCTGTTTATGGTTTGGTTCACTAGACCAAATTAACTTGGACACTCGGCTGAGATTCTATTTATTCTGGCATAGGAACAGGCATTGGGCAGAACTCCTTGGTCCCAAAAACCTGGTAATGGTGAGAGGCCTCGGTTCCCAGCCAGCTGAATGCCTGAGGTATTTTGCCATACAGGAAATCAATTGCAGATGAATGCGAACTGTTTCCACTCCAAGTACATAAACATGCCTTATGGCAATATAAAGAGAAGGAAAAAAATATACTTTTTTTTTTTTTTTTTTTTTTTTTAAATCCAGCCTTGCATTCAATAGCTACCTGAAAGTTCAGAGGAAGAACATTGATACTCTGTTTCTGTGGGTTCTTCCCTGTCACATCTGGCTGAGTCTGTAGCACAGAAATAGCACTGGAGGAAAAGAGAAGCTAATTAACCTTGAAGTGCTCCAGAAGATGCAAATATCAACCAGTGGTTTAGAGAAACGAAAATAATAAAAAAAAGATCTGTGTCCAGTTTCTAGTTGATGTTTCAAGTGATACTGTGAAGCTGGGAAGGATTATAAGTTTAACTAAGGAAATGAGTTCTTTCCCTTATAAAATCAAGAAACCTGCACTTTTGAAGGCTTTAAGACAGGTTAATAACTTCTTCTAGAAAGAACTACATCACAAATCTATCAAAATAGTTGCTTTTTATTAAGTAAATATTTTCTATTAAGTAAATAGATGAAATGGTATCTATTTTCGATCCTTTGAAAGTAGCTAGATCAGATGCAGGTAGCAGACAGATCTTAAAAAATAACTAGTGGATCTGATTTGCCTAACAGATACCTGTGTGTCCTTACATTGCTCAGCAGGGAAGTGGGGGATCATTTGGACAGAGGTTTCCAGGCATTAAAGATAATTAGGTTTAAAATCTGTGTTGACAGTTTCTAGAAGCAGTGAGTGCCCTGAAGCTGTCAGTGGTTAGAGCTTGGGAATTGGAGAGCACTTTCCTACTCTGCTGCAGACTTAGAGTGTAACCTTAGATAAACTGTTTCATCTAGATTTTAATGACATGTAGGTGGGGAGGTACTCACAGGGGTGCTAATGGGATTTTCAGAATCACATTAGTGTCTAATTCCTATTGAAAATCTAATACCTTTAGTCTGTCTGAACCAGATTCAGCACATGCTATGTTTTTGTTCCGTGTTAAAGGCAAAATGCAAAGGCAGTACTGGGGCTGTGGCTTTGAGTGTGTAGAATCTGGTGACTATGTCTTCCCCAGAGGATTAGATTTGTGCTCTATTATATCTTTTCTCTAATTCCTTAAATTTTGCAGGATGCCATAGATTGAAGAGAAGAGAGGAAAAGTGATTCCACTTTGCCTAACTTGACAGTGATTTCTTTGGTGAGTGCTCTAGCAGGTATATTTTACCTTTTTTTTAAAAAAAAAAAAAAATATAATAAAATATATATATATAATATTTATTCTTCTGGCTGAGCTAAATATTGTTGGCATTCAGTGAAAATGCTCCAAATAAACCATGAGACTTCTTGATATGCAAATCCCATGTAATACCATAAAGGCCAGAGACATTAGCCAAGATAGTGGGGTTTTTTATGTGCCTGCAAGTTTGGATAATATAAAAATTTGGAGGCATCTAAGCAGTTATGACAGGCTAAGACCGCAGTTTTAGTATCTGTTTCTGTAACTAATTTTTTTTTTTTTTTTTTTTTTTGCTAAAGTTCTGTAGCTGAAGTTCTGCTTAGTTGCTTTTATTCTGCTCTTTTGGAGGTAGAAATGGTGTTCCATAGAGAAGGAACAGTCCTATAATTAAGCAGAGTATAAGTTTTGGGAGATCTGGGACTTTTGTTTTCGGCAGAGATTTCCCATATTTCTTTTGTCATTTTGAGAACAAATTAATTTTTCTTTCCAAATTTAATTTTTTAGGAGGTTTCTTTTTTCTTCTTTTTTTTTTTTTTTGTGGACTCTAAAGTTCCTGGGGGATCTGAGGAATTTGAGAGAATACAGAAAAGCAAGAGTATATATGTGAATGAAATATCTTTTGATTGGAGTAGCTGATTACGTTCATTTTGATATCTAAACATCACCATCGTTCCAGACATCTTCACAGTAGAACTAGTTTGAGACTGCAGTAAATGTTAAAATGGCTTTAGGCAAGAAGGTCCCTTTTTCTTCATTTTTCCTCTTTTCTTACCAAACACCTCAGACCCAGTGCCAACCCAAAGGAATCTTTTCTTCTCTCAGAAGAAAGCGGGCATTCAGTGATGGGCTTTGAGGGTAACTGCACAAACACTGCTATTTGGAAAAAACTCTGTGATTTATAAATAACCTATTTTGCTCCTTCTAGATGAGGAAACTAATGCTGGACTCAGTATAGTATGGATTAATTAGAGAAAAGAAGTAAATTATGTTAATTGCCACAGGCAACAGAGGGAATATTAATGTACTATAGTAGGAAACTAAATAAGTATCATAATATAGGACATTTAATTCATTTTTATAGTGTCTATAAGTGATCCAGTTGTGATCAAATGTTTACACAGTTTCGGAAGTGTGGCAATTTTGTCCCTTCCAATATTTTGAGGCTGCATTTCTGATAGATCTTAGCATGATTGCTCAGCATCCAGCTGAAGCTTACATCTGTTAAACATTAGTGAGATCTTTCCTTTGGATCCAAGGGATAACTGTGTCTGTAAGTAGGAAACCATTTTGCAGAGGATGAGAGAGGAAAGACCAGAGATTCTTGGTATTTTATAAAAATAGCTATTTGAATTTGAATAAAGCCACACGTTTTAACATAAACAAACAAAAAATTGAGTTGACCTCAATTCAGTAAGCTAGTTGCTTGTCTTATTTACTGATTAGTTAATTGCCAGCAATTGTTTTTCCTTCCACAAATATGGAGGGGCAGAGCGTTCCCAGGCTCCACACAGCACGTTGTTTTATTTAGCTGAAATTTATGCATATTAAAATGCACATTAAGTATTGATCTCATGACCTTAGGAAGTGAACTCTTGCACAAATTTCCCCCCCCCCCCCCTCAACCCCAGCCTTGAATTCTGCTTCATTTCATGCATTGCTTAGCCTTTATTTCTGAGCTGTAGTGATTTTAATCTGTTTTTATAATGAACAGAAAACATAAATGAGACTGAAGACTCGAATGAATTGTCTTCTGAAAGCAGAGAAAACATTGTTTGTACCCAAGTCCTAAGAAGCAAAGGATTTCCTAAAATTCTTTGGGATACGTGGCAGACAAGAACACAGTTTACAGTGTTTCAGAATATTGTTGAATCAACAAAACTGGAGTGTGTGGGAATGTTTCAACTGAAGGCATGAGCGGTTCAAGGACTAAATGAAAGATATTTAGCAAGGACTTAATATTCTTTCATTTTCCCACGAAATTAAAGTATGATGGGTGGTGTTCTGGAAAAGTAAAAGCTTAATGGTTTGGACAGATACCGCTTTTAGGGCCAAATGTTAACTCTGTACCAAGTAGCCACCAGCAATTTTGGCAACTTCTCTTCAAGTTCCAAGACTAAATATAGATGTTTTAAGAAGATTTAATCCTCAGATTTTTTAGGGGGGTGGGACAGACAGTTTATGAAATTTGTTTATATGTTGATATTTTCAGTTTGAATTGCAAGCAGTATGGTATGCTTTTAATGGTCTCAGTGAGTTGCTGTTTAGAATATGCGAATCTTTGGGAAGAATGAATATGGACTTGAATAACTCAAAATCATGATATCTAGTGTAGTGAGGGGAAAAAAATAACAAATCCATATACTTGTTCAGAAGGAGTTTTAAAACACTGCATTTATGCTGTAGTTCAATACAAGTTTGAAAAACAGAAATTCACTGATCTGTGCATCTCCATTTGCTTTGTTTAGGCCAGATATGAGGACTTGAGTACGATGTGGGGTAGAAGGAATGATGCATGCCCACATATAAGCTTGTCTGTAAGTCTGTTCTATTTGTGGTATGCGATGGAGAAAAGGTGCAGTGCAAAAATAGGGGCTTAGTTGTGGTGTGAAGGCCTGTTGAAGTTTCTTATTGCAGAAAATGCCTACCAGATTATTAGTGCAGCTGCATGAGTATCCATGGGAATATTCAGGGTTTAATATAGCATACTGGATTAAAGTCTAATACTTTAATTAAAGCTACCACTTTTTAATGAGTTTTCCCCAAACCCTTTGCTGCTGATTGCTGATACAAACCTAATATGAAGTGCATCTTTAAGGTTGCTTGCTGTTGGCAATTTTATGAAATTTCTAATTCTACTTCACAGTTTACAGGACAGCTGACCAGCAACTGTGAAATTTAACAGAAGCCTGCACAGTTCTGACTGGGTTTCTCAAGATATTAATCCAAGTAACTTATGCCAGCGACCTGCTGAAAGTCTAAACCTTTAATACATATAAATTAAGTTTTGTAAAAATTGTTTTTTGTTGTTTTTTTTTTTTTTTAAAAAAAAGACTTTAATTGATTAAGCACCTTTTGCAGATGCTGTCTTATTTTCTTACCAGTTCATATGTTTCAGGTTTTCAGCTGCCAAAAAGATCCTGTGAAAAGAATTGCCTGGACAAATTCAGGAATAATATAATAAGGATTTTGTATATTCTGTGGTCAAAGGATTCTTTTCCAAGTTTTTGATCTCAAGATGTTGAACAAAAATTCTTATCTCTACCCTTATTTAAAAGTCAACCCAAAGAGAGGCTGCTTGCCCCTACTTTCCCCTATGGTCCCTCAAAGCAGTCAGTTCTTTCCAGCTGCCATCTCCTATTGTTGTGGTCAGATGATCAAGGAAAAGTGTATGCTTCCTTTTGTGTCCAGTAGATAGGAGTTCTTAACTGATGACTGCTGCTTTCTTTCTGACATAAAGGAAATGAATGGGCAGCAGTGATTATAGCACATCTGTTGTTTTCTGTTGAGCATCCTGTACAGCAGTGAAACTGACTTGAAGACAACTTTTTTTTTCCTGTTCAGGACTAGTTATTAGAGGGGATATGGGTGACATGTGACAGCATTGTTCCTTTGTCACAGGTGTAGTCAGAGCAGAAAAACAAATAATTGGGACAGAACGACTTGTTTATGTTTTACAAATAAGTATGTATTACAAAAAAGCCCAGTTGTTGCAAAAGCTTTGGGGATGTACTGCCCTTCGGTTGCCCTGGGTAGAAAATGAGTTCTGCCTTCGTAGTGTAGTTTTTGCATGGTAGGCACTTAAGATGGTTCTTTATATCATAAAGATGTGAATGGAAGCGGGGTGCTCTCAGTGCAGCCCCTGATACTCTCAGTGAGACCCTCTGATTGTGTCTATGGGAAAGTGTTTTCCTCACTCTCATCTCACAGAGTGTGTGAGAAAGCTGTTGATTGAAAGAGCTCTCTAAATCGGAGTCCTTACCACATCATTTGTTTTCCTGTATTTCTTTCTTTTGCTTTTTATTATGCTTAATTGCAGCATTTCTTGTAAGCAAGGTGCCAGTACTCTGTTTTTTGCACACGCTAAATGCATTGGTACTTAAAGAGTCAGTATTTATGCTGAGTTTAGAAGGAGCTGTTTAACTAAATCTAGTGTGCTGGGTAGTGCTGCCCTCTTTCTTTGGAGTTTCTGATGATGTGTGCCTCCTAAAATTGCCTTTTGTTTTTTTCTTTCCCCCTCAGTGTGTACGTGTATCTTTTTTTCCCCAATCCTTTCTTGCCATTCGACATACCAAGATCATCTTTGCCCCTTTCTTCTTGAGGATCTCCTTCAATTAACGGGGGGGTATTGAAATGTACAACTTTGTATGCCTAAGATGCTTTTTAGCTGGAGGCTTACAGCCTTTTTAGAGCTAAGCAGGTTTTTCAAATAACAGGTGCACACGTCCACTAGAGATCAGAAAAATGAGCAAGAATAAACAGTGCTGTAAACGAACATCAACATAGTTAATGATGCCATAAATCAATCATGCTGCAATTATGGCCTAGAGGTACATATGCACTTATGGTGTTGGCAAAGCAGGTATCAATGTGATCCCTTCCTTGAGTGCTACTTCTACCTGCACCCTAAACACAGACTGTGTAGAGTAATTAACTGTATAGTGGTCCAGCATAGCAAAGGTTAAACTTCTGTCATGGCTTGCTTTTTCCTGTAAGTGCGAATGGCTGTTATTTTAGAAAGCATTATTATATCAGTTCCAGCCAAATGCACTTGCATGAACTTCTGAGGAGATATTTGATGATATTCAGAACACATTTCAGAAAATTGATGTTTTCATGTTTCTGAAAAAATAAGCTACATAAAAACAATTTTGAGTCTGTCTTTCTGTCTGTTTTTCCATCTTTCTGTCTTCCCATCTTCCTTGTAGTAAATTTAGTCTTTGTGAGTTGTTTTTTTTTTTGAATGGGGGTGCGGTGGTGTTTTGTTTGTTTTTGATAGGCTTGTCTGAGAGTAATTTAAGCAATTAAATAATCCTTTTGCTTTCTGAATGAGATATACAGAGCCACTGTTCATGCCTCCAAAGCCTTTCAAGCACTTAGCCTATCCCCACAGGATTTTGGACTTATCTTGCATCTGCTGGCAAGCATTATGTTGTAGCTAAATATTAGTCATGGTACTAGCCAAGTAATACAGGAAAACCCCATACAAATCTGCATTTGCTATATTTGCTCCTTTTTTATTTTTTAAATACTGTTCAAGGGACAGTGTTAATGTTTATGATAAGTTTTAAGAATCATAGCAGTGCCTCAGTGCAGTGTGTAGAACCGTCTCTTGCAATAAACTTTTGACTATTTGTGAGACTTGGTATATTCCATTTGCTATACAGAAGTTTTCTAAAATGCATGTATTATGGAATCCAGGCTTTGGGAATGGTTGTGACATCTTTCATCCTGCGCTAAGGATGCAGTAGGTGGCTTGTAGCAGGGCTGGAGATTGTTTTACAAAGACCTCAAAGAAAGCTCTTAGTTTTGAGCATCGATGACTGTATGCTTAGAACAAAATCCTTACAAAAATACTTTTTCTTCTGGGACAGATACTCACCAGAGCATTGTGATTCATAGCTATTCAGTAAAAGAAACTGTAGCATGAACTTCAACCCTGAAAGAAAGATTAGCTACTGCCGTTATCAGTACAGACATCACTTTGAAGATACTGAACATCTGGTTTCCTTCTGGGAGAATTACATTTTGTCCACTTGACCCTTTGTAAAAGTAAATATTTATAATAGTTACATTTTGTAGGGATTTTTTTTTTTTTTTTAATCTAATACATGGGGAAAAAATTCCTACTTTGCATACTTAGCTGGAGTAGCATAAGTGCAGTACCTTAAATGCTGTTTGGTTTTCTATTTGTGAGTTTCTTTTATAATTCATAGTAATACCAGAATAGAGTCTATGCTTTCCCTTTCTTTCTTCTTTTTCCTTCCTTCCTTCCTTTTTTTTTTTTTTTTTTTTTTTTTTTTTTTTTTTTTTTAATAAAGCATTTATGTCTTTCCTCGCTCCCTTTTTACCTCCCAAGAGTGTGTTTGTTGCCCCCACAGACATTTTAGATGCAAGGATAAATCCAGCCTGAATATTATGATTAGTACATAATAATAATTTAGAAATGTGAAGTTGCCTATTAAGTATAGTATATTTTGTATTTGAGCGTCTCTGCCTTCCATGATCAAATGGAGTCTGAAGACTACTGGAGATGTGTATTCTAATCCTGTTTTCAAGGTTAAATAGAAAGCACCTGAAGTCATAGTTATTATATTTGTTTCTTCTATTTAGAAAGTTTTGGAAAAAAAATACTCTTCATACATTCAGATTTAAACACTACAATTGCTTGTTTTGTGGGAGTATAACAGTGAGTGAGTGTCCATTTTTAAAGGACACAACGTGTAGCCATTTCAGTAAAAAAAAAAAGGCATTAGGCTTTGTGAGATATTGCACTTGAAAAACATTAGAAAGTGAAGTCAGGATTTTTTTTAAGCTTTTTTTTTTTAATATAGGACTTCACAGAACTGGTGCACATTCTCTTGTCAAAATAATAATGCTATTTAAAACTGAGTCTTACATTTGGCAGGAAGTTCTGTTGGTGTGTTTTTTATCCTTTTTATTTATACATATGAGTTAAAGTCTTCCAATGATTTTTCTTAAAACAAAACAAACAAACAAACAAAAAAAACCCAGGCATTTTCAAAATTCTACATTTTATTTTTTTGTGAGTTAGGAAAATAGTTGTCTGGCAGTTCCTAGTATACTGATGTTTGTTTTGGGGATTTGTTTCCATAGAAGAGGTTCGTTCTTTGTTTTAATATGAACAATCTGATAAAAATGTTAGAATGTTTTGGTTTGGAAGAAACCTTTAAGAACATCCATTTCCAACCCCCTGCTATAGGCAGGGACACCTCCCTCTAGACCAGGTTGCTCAAAGCCCCATCCAGCCTGTCCTTGAATGTTTCTAGGTAGGAGGCATCCACAGCCTCTCTGGGC
The DNA here is from genome assembly GCF_026119805.1 of Tympanuchus pallidicinctus. Taxonomy (NCBI): domain Eukaryota; kingdom Metazoa; phylum Chordata; class Aves; order Galliformes; family Phasianidae; genus Tympanuchus; species Tympanuchus pallidicinctus. Next base: position 61,592,956 of record NW_026294618.1, on the reverse strand, counting down.
AATGTGTTCTGGTGTCTCACCGTGCTCGCCGTACAGAATTTCTTCCTAACATCTAGCCTAAATCTACCCTCTTTCAGTTTTAAACCATTTTTCCTTTGTCCCTTTGCTACGTGCCCTTACAAAAAGCCCCTCCTCAGCTTTCCTGTAGGCCCCCTTCAGGTACTGGCAGGCCACAATAAGGTCTCCCTGGAGCCTTCTCTTCTCAAGGCTGAGAAGCCCATCTTTTTTAGGTCTGAGATACATTGCTTATGTAATGGGCACCATTACTGCCTTCCTTTTTGTTGGATGTACTAATGCTAAAGGTATATTAATCTTTGGGGTGAAGTAAAGCCTTCAAAAGATAGCGTGCCACTTCAGAATAGAGATCTTTTGATCAGGTGAGTTAGAGGATAGTAGAAAATATTTGTGCCAAATCTGCATAGAATCTAACCCAAAACTTAAGAGTTTTCTGTGTTTATTTTGAGAATAAGATCATAGTTTTAAAATTTGCCTCGTGCACCACTCTTTATGACAAATTATATTACAGCAGACTTTAAACAGGACATTATAATTTGAAAATTTATTGTCTCTCTGAAACACATCTGGTAACACAAGATATAAAGCTATTAATTTGGATAAAACAATGAGTTCTTTATGAATTGGCAGTAACTCATTTTAAATCTGGTCCTAAATTAGTGATGATCAAGGGAGAGTAGTCTGCAATAATGACCATCTTCAAGAGCTACTTAATCTGTAGTAATACACTGGTGCTATTCATAATATCCATATTGCTATATAAAAATAAATAAAAGCTGGACAAAAGCATAAAATTCACATAATCAAACAGTCTGTCTTCTTTGACTTTGTAGTTTTTGAGGGTGTTTCTTGTTTTTCCTTGAATCAACAGTGGTAGACCTACTGGCCTCAGACTTACCCTGAATAGCATAGAGGTGGAGATTTTCTGCTCTGCCACTGGAGTGAGCCTGACTGCTCTGCCAGAAGTAAGATAATCTTAGGAAGTGAATTTATCATTCAATGTTATTTTCTGTTTTCCAGTTATTCTCCAGTCCTGAGAAATGGACTTCTCCTGCCCCCAGGAGGAATAAATGTCATGAAACCAAAATGTTTGCCATTCTAGAGACTAGAGGAGCCCCACACTAATGCTTGATTAGCCATTGTGCCACGTAGTATGTATGATAATCAAATGAGTCCTCAGATCTTTGTTGTTACTCATTCCGTGCACCTAGGTTGCAACCCTAAATGTAGTTTAAATGCCTGAAGTTGTAGTTGTCATAAAGCTTTTTTACAACCTTTCAGCACTGAGCGACGTGTGCATTTCTCAATATTGTTAAACCATATTTTGTCTTATCTGTACCCTTATCAGGTGCAAGGATATAGATACTTGAACAAATTCTTTAGTGTAAATAACTGAATGTGTGAGGGAGGCATGAAATTCCTCTGCATGAGCAGTTTCCTTCCCTGGTTCCCTGGATATTACTTTTCAAAAATGAGTGATATAATCCTGTTGTGTGCTTGCTGGAAATGAGATAAATAGTTGGGGCTTTTCCTTAAAATGAAATTGGCACTGCTGATAGAAAAAATCATGCTTAATTCTGTGTTTATTGAAAGCATAATGTCAGTATACATTTACGTACATATAAATAGGCATAATGTAAATATTGCAATATCTCTATATAGTATTGTACTTCCTGCAGCTGATCTTTATCTGTAAAAGAAAACAAATCATTTTCCCTTGATGATTATCTTGTGTTAATCTAGAATTGCTTAGTTTTATTTTTAAAGATGTTGCTTGTGATAGATGTTTTGGAGATGACAGTGTCCACTGGTGCTTTGATAGGCTGAATTAAAGATGGGAAATTGACAAAGTATATCTCTTACCATATATGAAGTATCAACACTTAATTTGTGCTATTTGGATTTTCCACACAGCCTACAGTACCAGGCTCACACTTACAAATAAGATGCATACAAAAAATACAAATACCCTGAAATTAGTCTTCCCAGCTCAAATATTTTAACATACATATAATGCTTATGGCTTCTAAGGAAGCCGTCATAGCCTGTGGTTTGCCTTCTGACTTAGTGAGGAAGATCATTTCAGCCTTCTTTTTACTACTTGCTACTTCTGCTAATACCTGAACGGAGAGGGAAAATACTGCTTTTTGCAGCAGCTCTAGCAGCTTTTCTTTCCCAGAAGCAGAACAGGGTGCCAAAGCATATAGATGAACACACACACAGGTTGCTGCTGCTCTCATGAACCAGAATGGTTTTAGCAAGGCCCAAAATCAAATTTAAAAGTTGTCAAAAAGTTTGAAGTTGGTAGTTACAGGTGATTTATAATAAATAATCAAATACTTGAACTTGCATGTAGATTTTGCCTTCAGCCACTTCGGGAAAAGGCAAAATAGCCCTAGAAGCATTACAAAAAGTATGTTACTGTAACCCTCTGGGGTTTACGTAGTCCAAATCTTGTTCCTTGTCTTCGCTCGTTTTTATCTCACACCTATGTTGAAAGTAAAACCAATTAATAAAATTGCTTGGATAGAAGTACTATATAGATACCTGCTTTAAAATAGATAAAATATTTCTTACATTTAGATCAAAAGCTTTCAAGATTTCCCAAAATTACTAGTAATTTTGAAATTTGGTCATGACTTCAACCTGAACTGAAATGATTTTTTGGAGAATGTCAGGTTCCTGTTTTCCACAAATTAGCGCAGATTCCTAAGTGACTAAGTGACTAAGTTTTGAAATGTTTGGCCTTACTTTTGTAATACAGTGCCTTGCAGCTTCTTCCCTAACTGTAATCGCCTTTGCTAAAGCTGTGAAGGAGTTGGAGTTAAGCAAGCAACAACAACAAAATCCAAACCACAACAAATCTCACTTCTATTAAGGATCTGCTTTCCATTTCATGCCAGCATTACCCTGACACTGTCAGAGGGACTGCCCAAACCTCAGACTCATGTGTTCCCTGAGGTGGTATCTTGAAATGTCCTCTCACTGCAAGTGAGCTGGGATAAGTGGGGGAGGTAGGGACCAAGGAGAAAAAAAACTTCTGAACAGCAGAATTTGAAACTGGCGTGGCAATAGTTTGATTGATGTGCCATGACAGGTCGGCACTTATAGGGGAATGAGAACCCATGTTTGGCAAGAAATGCTGGCAGCTTGGTAATAGCCCTGGAACCGCCATACAAGTTGAGGGGAGGGCAGGGAGAAGAAGATGGGGATGAGAAGGAAGTGTAGTGACTGCAGTCAGATCTAGAGCTACGAGATATGGTTTAGTAGCTTTTGGTACTGATAGGAATGGGAGGGTGGTTGGACTAGATGATCTTGCAGGTCGTTTCCAACCTTGTGATTCTGTGATAGAGGAACAAATGCTTCTTTCTCTAACTGCTCCTATTGCTTAAATGGAGTAGGCTTCTGGGCTGCATAAACTCATTTGCTTGTGAGGTAGAGTGGTTTCCTGCTTTTTCTGGTAATATATACAGCCCTTTATGCATTTGAAATTTTGAGATACAACAGAGTCTTCTTTTCTTTTTTAATTTTGCCTTGCTGAATATGCTGACATCATCTGGGAGCCCAGATGCTGATCTTACTTTGCTGTTCCTCCTGCTGGTTCCAGCTGAAACTTGGAGTCATTAGTATGCACTTCATGTGTTGGCATCCTTCAGAATGCAGAATGTGGAATAGACAGCAAGAGTGGAGGAACGGGGATTTTTATGTACCAAAGGCTGAATTACTTAACTTGAAATAGCATTTATTGGAGCACGTTTGTGTTTTTGCTTCAGCAAATCAGTATTTAATGTTTGAATAAAACATTAAGGCTTATAAATGTACATATATTTAGTTGTATATCTTGGCAGGGCTTTAGGTTTGTTCCTCCATCACTGAATACGGGAGGCTATTTTGTAGAAGGTTCGCCTAAGTTATTTCTTCCCTTAAAAAGTGGAAGAAAAGGAACTTTCTTCTGAATTCATTGGGCTTAGCTCAGAGAATTCAAAAGGCTTTGGAAATTCACTGAATTTCTTGATACCAAATTGAGTAATATCCCCTTGAGTATTTACTTCAGTCAAGTCTGTTTGGAGATTTCTCCCTCTCCTCATCCCCCATCCTTATTTGTATTGATTTCCAGTACTAGATCAAATGGACAAAGAAATGATAGAAAAGATGAGTTCTCCAGAAGCTTTCTTATTCTTGTGGCCTAACTTTGTGTTCTGTGCTTACATACATCGAAGTAAATGGAACAGCTGAGTTTCATACTACAGGTATCACTCTGTCAATGGGAATTACACTGCCAGGGGAAAACAATGTAAGCCATGGCTTTTATTTCTCTCTGAAACCACACTGTTGATATACACATCATAAAAAATGACTCAATATGAAAGAAGTATGTGTGATAGTTTCTTATTGCTGGTTATGATATAAGATTTGATACAGTACAGTACAGTGATTTGTTGACGTTAACTTATTTGTATCCTTCCATACTTCTAACACAGTGCAAAATATTTATGTGCACTTGAAACTTCTTGGTGTGATTTTGGGAATTATAGTGGCTTTAGCTTGTTTAAGGAAAATTGAATTGCTTTATGCAGCTAGTTGTTCTTTTTCATCATCTTTCTGAGGATAGAAATGAAATATTTGATTTCTCTCATGTTGTTTACGTATAAATGTGCTGCATCTTTTACTCTCTTAAAACTTCCCCAGGTGAGAGAAGGTAGGAAGAGAAACATCTCTGTGTCAGTGATGGCAGTTCTAACAACACAAGAGCAAGGAAAGCTGACTGTTCAATGTGTGATGGGTTTCTGATTCTCTAATAGTGGCATAAAAAGCTTCACTTCCCGGTGTGGTTAAAAAGGAAACTTAAAGTTGGTTTTCAGCACTGGTGTGAACTATTCTGGGGGAGAAGAGAACTAGGATTCCAAAGTGAGAATTGTTAATAACAGAAATTTTTAAAAAGGCACGTAGTCTTAGTATTGTCTAACACTTCTCAAAATGTAAGGTAACACTGGTGGAAATTCTTATTGAGTACCACATATTTCCCAATGATCATGTACTTCAGATAATTTCCCAATGATCATGTACTTCAGATAATTTTAAATCTAAAGTGTAAAAGGATTTGGGGTGATTTTTCTCCTATCTAATGGAAAACTGCAAAGCAACATTCATTTCACCAAAAAACATCTCCTGGCACCAGCTGTGAAGGCTTTTGCTTCAAGAAGCTTAACAGATCTCTGGAAGACTCAGCATTTGTGTACTCTTTTATGATCTGTTGGTAAAGTAAAATCAGACGACTATTATTTTAATGCATAATAGGTATTTGGTACTATGTTCGAAAGCTAGGCCAAAGTACAAAATTGTGATTAACCAGAGATTAAGCATGAATGAGTGTTTTAAACTATAGTTTTAAACTATATAGTTTCTCTGCGCTCTTCACTAGGAATATGCATTTAAGTGCCACAAATAGGGCTAATCTTGCAATTGCAGGACTCTGCTGATATGGGGATGTGATATCCAAAGCTCACGTATACAAAGAGAGGGCCTTGGCTCACCATAGCAATTAGTCCAAGTATTCTGTAGATAACTGCCAACTTTGGCTCTAAAAATGTATTATTTGCAAGTCACACTTCAACACTTTTGCTCTGGAGATGTTTGATAAATAATGTAGTGTTTTTACAGGAAATGTCCCAATCTTAGTTACGAAGCCATTCATTTGACAACTTACTTACAAGAGAGTGTACTCAGTGCTGTTAATTTATATTTTACTGATTTTCTTTTTTCCATGTGTATGCAGTGTGCAAATATATAACTAAGTATGTACACCCAGACATACATGCCTATGCAGTAGGGAGAAGGAGAAGATGAAGGAGCATGCAGTGATCCTGCTGCCAGAGCTTGGGAGGCAGCCAGCAGCAGTACTTGGATACTGGAACATGTCAGAGTTGAGAAAGGTTTATCCATTGAATGTTTTATGGTCTTTGTACTGGTGTTTTCCTAATTTCATGTACTCTGTGATGAAAACAAAACCCCAGACATTTCCATTAATCACACTTCGTGAAAAAAGCCGGATGGTCTTTTTCTGATGGCTGCAAGGAGAAAAATGTGTTCTACAGGGTACATACATTTAAGTAACTTCATTATGAATAACTGTACTTTGGCTAGTAGCTCAGATGTCACTTTTGTGAAAAGCCAGCTTGGATATTCTTTTTCTAATAACTTTAAAGCCCATCTCTCAACCTCCTAACTCACCAGTAATATTCCTCTCAGTTATACAAGTCCATTGCAATTGCAGGAAGCTCACAATCAGCTTTCAGGGAGTCCTTTTCCTGACACTGAGTCACAAAACTGCATCCATTCCTTTCCTTGCAAATATAATGGAGTCGCCATTTCTAAAGATGAGAGAAAAGAACTCAGCGAAGGATCTAAGTGTGATAGTTATTCATTATGGCTTGAAGTAGGTTTCCCTTTTGTGAATAAGAGGCAGCAATGCCAAACCAAACATTTTAGTTTTTATTTTTTTTGGTATAGCTTTCCAGAACAGTTTACAGATGAGGGGAAAAATATTTCTTCCTCTTGTTTACTTATTACAAGGTGAATGAACCTTCAGGACAGTGCTGACATTTTGTCTTTTCTAAATATGATCTACTTTTGACACTTTTGCTTTGCGTTGTCATTTTTTTTCCCCTGTACAATAACATACAAAGTTATTTCTTTAAAACTGTATAGTGTAGCCAAATATATTACGAGCATTTTATTTAAGAGGTAAAAAAGCGTAGTTAGAGTTGTTACATAACAATCACTCTATTGCTAGCGCAAAACTAAAGAAAAATAATTGCACCGTGAAAACTATGTGTGTAAGAGAATAGGTTGTGATTTTAGTTTGGTAGAGAAACATACTTCTGGTTTCTACTTTTCTCCTCCTCTTTCTTTTTTGGGGGGCTTTCAGAAAGATGTATTTAAATGGAGAGAAGTGATGCCTAAAATAGATGGCTCTAAAATGGATGCATCTCTACTTATATTTTTATAATGCATTGAGTTGTTCAGTGGAATTTGAGGATTTACTTTTGGATGCACTCTCTATTTCTTAAACTGTTCATGACTGCAGTTTCAAGGTTATATGACTTTAGGGAGACTTTGTTCCTTATCTCAGTGTTTTGACTCTGGCCCTACTCAGAATGAAAATAATTACAAATTTTATTTGTCTCATAGATATTATCTTTTCTACTGACCTTAAAAATATCAAAGAGCTTTTCTTTAAGAGGGCTATGAAACCTTCATATGAGACACAACAAGATAAATAAACCCAGAAGAACTTCAGTTATTATCATAGTTGTGTGATTTCAGGAGAGGCTACCCTATAGAACATGCACAGTCAGATGTCCTCCCCAAGGTGATAACAAAGTTTTTTCCCTTTTTCTATGACATAAATATGACAATGTTAGTGAACTTTAGCTGGTTGTCAAGAAATGCTCTGGAGCAGAAACAGATATCTGAAAATGAAGTGCCATAATCTGAAAGGCTTGCAGACATGGTGAGTATGTAAGTACCTGGGAACAAAATTATTCAGATGTGTTTGAATCTCCATGTGGAAATGGGTTTGAGTTTGTTTAATGCTTTGTGTATTAAAACTTGCAATCATTGTCATGTAACTTTCTTGCTGAGATTGGATTCTCTGTGTTGCAACAACACCTTTTATTCCTTGCAGGCTGTTTCAGTTTCATTTCCTCTGCTAATTGAGTGTGGAATGATGAATTTGCACAACAGTGGACAGAATATAGTGATATCCTAAGCACAGGGATCAAGCAAAAAGAGAGTGTAGCTAGCACACAACCTCTGTAACAAAAGCAATTTGCAGGAGACTTAAAGCCTGTGAAAGCAGGTATCGGGTATTAGCCAAATCAGCATCTCTCCCATTATGTGAAGTTCAGGTCTTTGAAAAGGAATTCGAGCAACTCTGAGAACAGTGCTGAAATTCTTTTCCTTCAGGTGTTTTTCCATAACCATGAGCACTATAATGCAACTTTGTTATTGCTAGAATTTGACAGGTTCTTATCCAACTTTTGGAAGGAGGGTTTAGTGGTTTTATTTTTATTTATTTTTTTTTTTAATTTGTTTGTTTGTTATTGTTTTATCGGTAGTGATTTTTTTTTTTTTTTCCTCTTTTCTTTTTTCTTCTCCTTTGGAAACAGAGATCTTGAGCATCTGTAGTTGTTTTTGAAACTTGTCTTATGAGAAAGTGAACTTTATAAAAAGAGGAGATGGCATTGAAGAGCAGATTTCTTTGATAGAGTAGTACTTAATAGATTCTTGCTACTAACTCTGCTTGTAGGGCTTTGCTAGGCTTGTCTGTTAGTCTGTACATATTTGGGGGCTGATCTCCTTGTCCTGGTTTTCATTGTTTTCCTTCAGAGTGTGTTTCAGGAATGTCTCATGCTAAGATATTTCACTCAAGTCTGTCTGTTTTCACAAGTTCACCTTCAAAAGAAGGTGTTCATTGTGTCAGACTATGCATGCAAGTGAAATGTGATCTGTTGATGTCTTTGTTTGTATGTTGTTTTTTTTTTTTTTTTTAACTTTTCTGAAGACGAAGGAGTCCTGCTGAGATTAATTTCACTGTACAAATGCATGAGAGAAGGAAGGTGTGATCATGTATTTTGAAAAATATAGAGTTCTTAGAGTAGAAATCTGTTTTGCTCTGATGACAGAAAGCTTAGAAATAAGCAAAAGGAGATGGAATGTCTTGGCTATCTAAACACAGATCAAGACTTGAGCAGTAAGCAGGACGTATCAGACACCAGAAGGTGTAGAGATTTGTAGCACTTGCTTGGCATGCTGGCCAGAAGGGACAGGCAGTTTCAGCTGCACACACTTGGTTTGTCTGTTTCATTGTCAGTAGCAGCTAGTGCCACCTGCGGGAACTTTGCTGGAACAGGTGGTGTTAACATTCAGAGGGGCAACACCATTAGGAAACCGGATGGGAATGTGCTATCAGAACTTTGTGTCACCATAGAAGAGGTACTACAGGCTTTTTTCTATCAGTTTGTTATGGTATGGCGTGATTACAGCAGTGTAGGGCTGATCTCTAAGCAAAGTTACATGTTCAAAAGGTGATATTTAAAAAAAATATTTACTAACTGTTGATCTTTAAGAAGTAAAAGTGATAGTGGTTAATTATACTAAAATAATTTCATATAATCTGCTCAAAAATGACTTGAGTTAGAAGGCTTCCACTTCTGCTGAGCTGATAAATTGCTGTGCTCTACACAGAGTTAACAGAAGTAAATAATGTGTATTTCACCATTAAAATCTTGTATCTTTCTGTTTAGACTTTGAACTGATACTCCACAAGGGTATTTAGGGGTGTACAGGTTATTTGATGGACTATAAGTAGAGGTTTTGATCCCACAGAAGACCCTGCAGAGAAGGCTTTCTCTTTGTTTTCCTTGGCAGAGCAACAGCACATGGTGATGTTAAGTAAGGAGTCTTGCAACGTGTTTGGACACTGACCAAATGTCTCGTCTTTTCAAGAAATTCATTCTATACAAAGTTTGAAGGAGAAGATTCCATGTCTTGTTCCCTCCTAGACCTTGGATCCCTTGTTACTTTGCAAAAATTCACTCTCTTGGATAGTATCGTGACATACAATGATTAGTTGCTGAACTTGATTTTTTAGTGGGTTTGAAAAACCATTGCCATGCTCTGGGGCAGTACTAGAAATGGATTCAGAGCTGTAGGAGAGACTGGAGAAGGAAGACGTATGTGTAGCAGTTAAACCACAGAGGAGGCAGCCAGCTCATTCCTTTTGCTGGAACATTTGTGATGTTTTTCAGATCCAAAACCAGTGAATTGCAGCAAACCAAAATGAAAGTGACAAGGGGAATTCTGTGCTTTGGTCTTTACTTGAGGGGAAAGAGTTGGGAATTTTTGGTTGCAGCTGCAATTTGAACAACTGACTCCAGAAACTAGTCAGAGAATGCTGTAGCCTTGTGCTGTTTTGAAGAAAGGTGGAGGAGAGGTTGTGTTGCTATGACTTTCACTGATAGGGCAAATGAGATGTAAAGAAAGTTTTGTTCCTTACTGTCAGTGTAGCTCAGATGATTTTGTTCATACCAGCTCATCTCTTGGTACAGTTGCTGTAGTGTCACTTTTGCAGCCTTTCTATGGAAAATGAGGTGCTAGGGAAACCTGCTTTGGCTACGAGACATCTTATCCCCTTCTCCTCAGCCAAAAATAGGGCTTGGAGTGCCTCAATGTGTGTTTTGATGCAGGGGAAAAGAGGGCTGCGAGAGTTTTGTGGGAGAGGACTGCTGGAGAAGGGAAGCAGTAATTCACACTCGCATCCAGGGCTCACCTGGAAGGGAATGAAAGGAGCTGTTAGAATTCTGTGCAGTTTTGAAGAACTAAATACTAACTTGAAACAACACTTTAAATATTAAACAAGTACTGCTACGTTACTGGGAAAGATTGAGTGGTGATGATGCATAGGCACATCTGCAAGGCTTAATGGCATACGAGGATTTGTGTCCTCTTAATTTCTGTCCTTCCTTTCCATGATACTTAGAGTTTTTTCAATGTCATCTCTTGGTTCATGTGAAAGAGCTGTGTTAGTGTTTGCACATGATCTAGCTTTCATGGTTTATGTGACCTTGGATGAAAGCTATCCTTGTGGGTTTCAGAGTAGTAATGCTTCAGGTCCAGAAGGGAATTTGAAGGCAAATAAATTGCTAAAAACTGTATCTAGAACGGATGTTCTTCTCTAACAAAGATATATGCAGCCTTTAACAGCAAAATGTCAAGTTCTGGTCACACTAATGTGGGTGAGATTTTTGCAATAACTTTCCCTGGAATCTGCAGTTCATCCTGTGGCCTGTGACATTCTGAATGCTGTTTTTGGTCATCTGAGTGATACTGCCTTCAGAAACACATCCACCCAAGAAGTATATCATTCTGTGAGGGCTGTGGATGGGTACCAGTGTTTACTTGTTAATTTGCAGAATATGTCAAGAAAACTGCAAGTACTCCCTTTCTCCCAAGCCAATCTTACATTTCATTTTCTTTTTTTTTTTAAAGTTGTTAGCAGGAAGAATTCATCCAAATATTTAAAAATAAAAGAGCAGATGGTTTTACTATTTGCAGTATTGTGTGTAATGTCAGTTGTTTCACGTGTATTAATCTGTATTTGTGGCAGTTTAAACTGCAAAAAGCTACATCTAAAAATAAAAGTCAGTATTTAAAGGAATGACCCTGTTGATCGTGAATAAAATGGCTAAAACAGGAGCTTTAAAACAGGAACTTTAATATTAGTATTGCTGTTTGTGTCTATAGAAGACTGGAAAGAAATGTACTGTATATTTAAGGCTGTGAGAGATTTTTTTTTAAGAAATCCGATCTTCTTTGAATACGATCACTTCCAGCTCTTTGGAACAGATACAGTGAAGACGCTATTGATGTGACACGATGGAGGAGGTTCAGACTGGATTTTGGTTTGTAATGTTAGTTGTTCAACACAAATACATAGCTGGATTCCATAGGTACCACTGCAAACAGTGCTGTTATCAGCAGTAGTTTCTTTCAATCTGCTTGATGCTTTTTTAGAATAAAGTAATAAGTTGATAAGGGAACAAAAATGGAACAGAAATCTTCTCTCTAATGAGAATCTCTCCAAGAAATTGAAAAATTGCAGTACTTCAGTTTATAATTATTTTCAATAATTATGAAATACCGTATTTTTACATTTTTAGCAAGGCATAGTCAGTTTAAGAGACCAGGAATGTATTTGTCTGCGAAATGCAGGTTTTGTATATTTGTTCTGCAGCATGCTTTTTAAAAAGTTATTTTTTCAATCAGTTGTGTTCTCTAACTTGGAACATTTTCTCATGAATTCAGTTATGCTGTGTTATTGACTTGGACACTATGTTTAAAGGAAATAAGGTCTTATATTTTTCATAAAATCAAAATTAAAAAAAAATACAATTTTTAAAAGCAGGAATTTAAAAAGCAAACTTATCTACTAAAAGGAACAACAAATCTCTTGAATTAGGACTTCCCAACATGCCTATTTGGGTGGCCCTGCCTGATTATGGCCTGTGAAAATGCATGGTCATACATCTGAATATTTTTGGTTGCTCTTAGAAGATTTGCCTAATCATGAAATGTAAACGGTGTGGCTGTGTTTATTCATAAGTTATGAATACATACATCTTTCAAGTTCTCTTACTGGAATACTCTGTGAAAAACTGCTTAGGCAAAATCACCAAGTACCCCATTGGTGTCAGGAATAGCTGGGCCAAAGATGCAGGGACAACTTAAAGATGTGGCAATAATTAAAAATTTTTGGAAGGATCTGAAATGAATGGTTTTTAAGGTCCTTCGTATGATTGATTCTGAAATCAATAGTATTAGTAATAATAACCCTAAGTTTGCAATATAACAATTTGGATAAACAGAGCTTGATTGTTTAGCAAGAGAACAAAAATTACTTGCATTCTTTTACATCTTGCTAGCAAGCTCTTACTCTAAGTGCTGCTTCTCTGCTGCATTTTTATGTGAATCCTACATAGCCTCATTGAAAAGAGAGAAATTTATATTCCTGCTGATGAATAGTATTTATCAAAGATTTCCTTCCTAGATTAAAATGATGAACTTCAGTATTTCTTTATTGATGTATTTATAAATGTATGGGTTTTGAGTAATTGAAACTAGGCATGTTACAGGAAAAGGGGGGAGAGTTCTATGATTCTTTAGTTAAAGCTTTTTGCTTTCAGTAGATTTGCAGTAGATTTGCCTCTCAGAGAATAAAGCAAAACAAAACTCAAAGGAAATAGATTTATCTGCATTACATGAAGAGAAAACTAAATTACTTGTTAAAATGACTGCAAGTGATGAAGTTGGCCTTTTTCTCAAAAGGGAAAAAAAACCTAGATTTTCAAGTTGTTAAGTCTATTCTGTAATTTCTAGCTACAGTATGGAAAGAATTTGCATTAATGTCTGAGGAAGGAAAACAGTTGTTTTTTGGTTGGGGTTGTTGGTTTTTTTTTTTTGTTGTTGTTTTGTTCTGGTGGGGTTTTTTTGTTTTTTATTTTTTGTTTTTTTAGATTTTAAAAATATGTGATTTCCATGTTTTTTAATGAATTCTCTTAAAATACTGTTCTGTGTCACATAATTGACCTGACTTTACAGGTGGAACTTTAAAAATTGCTGACAATGCCATGGGATAATGCCAAAGGCTATATACTGGTGGAGTCAAGTTTGCATGCCACTGAACTCCTTTGGTGTTCCTTATCTCCTGTGCAATTTAGAAAATGTCCGGGAATGGTAACACATTTCCTAGGCCATTTCTTTGCTGAAAATCATTACCTAGACAATGTTCTGAAGATGTGTTTTTCAAGGCACAAAACTGACTTCAGCCTGGTATGCACTTGCTATCTCTTACTGCAATGCACAGTGGCTAAACTGGTAAATCTGTGAAAAACAATTTGTGGGATAGGAATTTTCAAATTGCCTCATATCGTCTGAATGAATTTTTGAAATGAGCAGTACTGTAGCTATGGGAAGTGTGAACTTGTTCAATAAATACCATCTATTGGGGTGTGCAGTAATTAAACGATCCTGCTTTCAATTTACCATTGTGTTATTGCAAATGCTGAGGTCATTCAGTGCCCATTTGAACCCTGCTGGATTTTGTGCAGGAAGTGATAGGTCGTGCTTCACAGAGAGATGAACACAGATACTCCATTAAATTCCTAATAAGTGCATGTTGGTAGGTGTCTTACTTTCAGAGTAAAGCTTCCTGGTCCTGACTTTGGATGATAGAAAAGCAAGGGGAATAGCTTTTTTACAAGATCGGGTAGAAAGAAATGTTGGCCTGCATTAAACAAGGAAGCTTTTACTTGCATAAATCAAAGCTGGGGCAGAAGAGGTGAGAAAAAAATAAATTATTGCCACTTTTATGTCATTGATGTGTCAGTAAGTTACCCTCTGAACATTTTTATACTTTAATTCTATGCGACTGAGAACAACCAAATCCAGAAAATAAATAAATACCCTCAGTCTATTATTTTAAACATGCAGTACGCTGAATTTGCAATACAAAGCAATTTATTTAAAAGGTAGAATGTATAGAAACCATTTATTTTATTTTGAAATGTATCACAGAATTAGATGCAGACTGTTTTTATTGGTGTGATTTCTTAGTCTAAATGTACTGTAGCATTAACTAGTTTCTAGTATCTTTTCAGTCACTGAATGAGTAGAATTATGAACTGATATGATATTCACAAAAATATATTGCATAATTGAATGTATTGGGTTGGATGAGCTTGCCAAGTTTTAGAGTTATTGATGTATTAATTCTATTTAACTGCTTAGTGATGATGACACAGACAATTAGTTTGGAGGAATTTGTTTGAGTAATGGACTAATTTTTTAATACCATTTTGAGTGTATGTTTCTGTTTTTCAGCAAATTTATAAAGTGTTTTTGGAGACTGTTAAGTATTCACAGTTACCTTAATTCTCTGCTGAGGGCGCACTCAATTGCTTACTTTGTGACACTGTTCTGTTGTCAGTCATGAGATCAGGTGCACAGATTTTTAGAAAACATTATCATAATATAAACATTATCACTACTAATTTTAGGGAGCAGAGAGAAAACTTTTTGGCTAGTTCCAAATGTTCAGTTTGTGTCATATTCTGCAGACAAAACACCTGAGTTATGGACAAAACTGCTTCATCAGTGGTACTATCTGAGAAAGAGCTGACAGATTTTATCTTGAGTAGAGATGAACTGGCTGATAAGGAAGTCACATGCAGTGGAGTTTTCATCAGCTAAATTTGAATTAGATGCATTAATGAAGTCTTAAGATATGTTAGTGGATCATAGCTTCATATCTAAGGTATTTCTAAACTTTTAAAAATATGTGAATTAAATATGACAAATATAATTGCCCCGGTGAGCATACCTGAAATTCTTTTAGTGACTTAAATTGCTTAAGAGATCCTACTTTTTTTTTTTTTTTTTAATATAGTTTGCTATTATTGTTAACTCAATTCCTTTATTGCTTGTGTAGAAATGTTTTAATTCTAGTTCCGGTGATAGAATTAAGAAATAGGCAGATGCATTTAAGAGCAAAATAATTGAGTAGGAAAGAAAATATTTCTTTTCTTTGTTACTGTTCAGATTCTGCTTTACTGCAGGATGTGCTGGGGAGGTCTCTCAAACCTTGTGTCTGATGAGTGTCTAAATTCTATGCTGAATCAGCTTTGTTGTGTCAACAATGCTAGAAACAGAAAGGTTCAGCAAATTCATTAAGTTCAGCAGCACATGGGTGTAAGCAACTCTTTTGTCCCAGTTCATAGATCTCCACCTAGAAACTCTCTCTTTGCTGAGTGGAAATAGACAAGCTTAAAGACTGAGGTCTACCAGATGTGCTTTCAGTCTACCATTGTGATTTATAAGAAGGTCCTTTTGTGCCTACCTGCCTGTAAATAAATACCACTGTATTTATTCACATCTGCATTACATTCTACCAAGCAGTATTGTAGATGAACTCTAGGGAGTTTTATTTACTTATGTATCTTACATCTAAACTTGGAAATGATGAAAGCTGAAAATTCATCCTGCATGGGGCAGAGGAGTGTCCTACTGAAATGTTCTGATTTTTATCAAGGTACAATTTATTTTCTTTATGTCTGTTAGGTTTTACTAAGCCTGTCTCTGCTGAGATGCCAGATAAAACACCAGGTGGTACTGAACCTGTTCCCAGGACAGAAGGTGAGTAGTTTTCTTTCCTTCAGAAACATTTAATTTTCATGAATTGTCATAGTTTTTGTCATAGTTTTTGAGAAGAATTAATTTAAAAAAAGTATTTATTTTCCTGAACTTTCCTTAAGAGAGAGTTGAAATGGCTTAATCTGTACATTTTTATCTTAATAGCAGTAAATTTTCTCTTATTTTTTGTGTAACCTTTCTCCCTCTCTCTGACTCATTATCCTCGGTAGTACCACAGTACATAAAGACATAGGGACAACCAGTGGGCTGCTGGTATTTCACCTTCAGGGGAGATGTTCTGTCACATATAAATAAGGAGCTCCTGTGGGATAAGGTCCAATTTTTAAGTGGGACTCTTGAGGCTCATAAAACCTAAGCTGACAGTCATGAGATGAATTATACAAAGAGGAACTATGTATCAGTGACTCCTATTAAAACAGGGAAATCTTGAAGCATTCAAGTGTTCAGTCTCTCTGAGAATTAGACGTCTTTGAAATTAAGCAAGTTTGGACACTGCCTTGAGGATCTTGTTCAGTACCTTTTGAGTTTTAAGCTATTTGCATCTTTAAAAGGTGTTCTGGGATGTGAAAATTAAGCAAATCTTGCAAAATAGCACAAAGCCTTCAAGCTGGCCACCAGGAAAAGTTCAGAGTAGAGGGGTGCTTATTTTCTTGGCTAGATTGTGGCAATGGTTCAAGGACAGAAAATTAGGATTCTGAACATACAAATATCTGTATATTGGTATACTGACTTTGGCTGGGATAGAGTTCATTTTCTTCGTAGTAGCTGATATGGTGCTATGTTTTGGATTTGTGGAGGAAACAGTGCTGATAGCACACTGGTGTTTTAGCTGTTGCAGAACAGTGCTTGCGTAGAGCCGAGAACATCTCTGCTTCTCACATTGTCCTGCCAGTGAGGAGGCTGGGTTTGCACAAGGAGCTGTGTGGGGACAGAACCAGGACAGCTGATGCAAAATGATCCAAAGGGTATTCCATACAACATGGTGTCATGCTGAATGGTAAAACTGGAGGGGGAAATTTTCCAAGGTTTTCATTGCTTTGAGAAATACTGGGCTTTGGTAGACTGGTGGAGAGCAATTGCTTTCCTTAACTTTCAATTTTTTTTTCTTCTATTTTCTTATTAACTGGAGCACTGCAACAGGTTGCCAGAGAGGTTGTGAAGTCTCTTTTTATGGAGGTATTGAGGACCCATCTGGGCACTTGCATGTGTGACCTATTGTAGGGAACCTGTTTTAGCAGGAGTGTTGAACTCTTGAATCTCTTGAGGTCCCTTCCAACCCCTGCAATTCTGTGATTCTGTGTGATTTTATTCTTCTGTGTGAAATTCTGTAACTGTGGGACATTGCATTGCTATGCAAGGGATAGCTACGTTAGTTAAAATCCTTGCTCTCTTTCCCATAAAGCTTCCTCTGCAGCTGCCCATTATGCTTTACTGGTGTATATTTTCAAGCTTTTTGTGTTGTTTAGCAGCTTTTGATACTTGTTTAGTTAAGCACACAAATAATAAAATGTCCTGCAGGTTATCAGGGAAATGTAAAGGTGGACTGCAAATTCAGTTAGAGCTATTAGGGATATTGTGGATAAATTCTTCTCTATTTATGATTCATTTTTAAAACATGCATCCCAAGTTGTCAGTTTTTATGTAATTTATACAAAATTCTTGTGAATTGAAGAAATTTACCATATTCTGGAAGAGACATAAAAAATGATCATCTGAGTCATTAAGAAACTATGCATATAAGGCTGCGTAACTGTGTATGTTGTATGTGTAAGGGAATACTTGCATATGTATACATACACGTAGAAATGTATTTGTACATATGTATTACATATGCACCTATATTCACCTAGTCTTAAAAAGTGAGACACTAAGAAAGCTGTTCCCAGTTAAAGGTTTTGAGTGCCAGGTGTCTGGCAGATGTATCTACAGGGTTCCCTGGGCAATGGATGTGAACACTGCTGGGCCTTCTTGGGCATGATGAACTTCACCTTTCATATTTTATCTTCAGAAATCAGCTAACTTTTTCCATCATTTTTCTTTCCAGATTGTGTTGACATTCCCTTCCTCCCTAACCTAATATATCAGACTTTTGATACAAGAATGAGAAACCTGAAAAATAGATGAGGTTTTTCCTATGGATGTTTTGAGGTGAACAGTATGTTGGTTTTCATGACACTCTATGTTTTATGAACTATTAGCATGAGGAAAAAAAAATCTGAATAACTAGAGCAACTTGTAACATTTTTATCTAGATTGAAGTAACACATCTTCAGGTACTTGGTCAACAACAGCAGTAACGGACCTAAGTAAAAATTCATACAATAAAATATAACTAACTAAGCATACAGAACAATGTTGACTCTTCATTTTCAAGTTGCAGTTATTATTGTATTTTGCTGCATTTATTAGTTTACAAAGTTCTTCATGTGTTTTTTTTCAAATGTTATTTAATAGAAAATACTGAGTGAACCAAAATGTGGATTAATATTTATACTTTGCTTTTAATCACTTATGAAATTAATCTTTTCCTCTTAACAAAATTAAATAATGAGTAATAATGAATTTTCACTTAGGTGGGTGGTATTTTGCCCTGATTTTAATATTCTCTTCAGGACAAAACTTGCTACTGGTGTTTTCTCATGATATGAGTTAGAATTTCTATACTTTGAGAGATTATTCCTTTAAATACTATTAAAGAACATTATGATACTGTTTGCTTAAAAGAATTGCCAGACATATTTCTGTAGCTACTCTAGCACAGACATGTAAGATAAACTTCCATAGTCTTTGATCACATGCATCTCTTTGTTTACTCTGTGCTTATACAGTTTACTAGTAAACAGGAATGTTTCACTGGTCCAAAGTATGACTGAATCAGAAATCAGAAGTGAGTTAATTCTTCAGGCTTGAAACATCACTGCTTTTATGTGCATAAGCATTTATGTGAATTGTATTATTTCCAGACATCTTACCGATGATTTCTTTTTCCGAAGAAATATTTATTCTATGAGTGGCCTTTAGAAAGGTGTGTTTGTTGTTACAAATGTCTGCTGATTAGGATTTCACATTTATAAGGGTCAAGTTGAGTTGACCAAGTGTTGGCAAGATAACAGATTATCTGGAAAGTTTTAAAAAGTCAGTGTTGCTTTAACCTAGCAGTGCCCCTCCCTGCCTCTCACCCACTGACCCACTGCTCCATATGCTCTGGTTAAATCATGAAGCACATAGAAGCAGACAATTGAGAAATGAGTTTCCTGTAATTAAGTTTCTGTAACTTAGTCCTTGACTTGAGAGTCCCCAGTGAGTGGGCAGATTATTTACTTTACTGCTGCCTCTTCTGTCAAACCCTTTAGAGTCAACACTTACATTTATAAATGTCACTGCTTGCTTTGTGCTGTAAGTTTAAAAAAAAAAACAAAAAAAACCAAAAAAACAAAAAAAAAGAAACCCAAAAAGCAGTACCTGGAAGTTCTGGCGGTTCTGTGGTTGCAAAGATATCGGGGTGTGTGTTTTTCAAGAAGGTTGCGTAGCTATCAAGAAGTGGTAGACAAATGAATTAAAACAAGAAATTCCTCCTCAATCCACATATAGCTGTTTCTTAACTGTTTTCCTACAGCAAAGCTATTATATTCTATTTACAATAGATGCGTTTAGAACAATGTGCTATGTCAATACTAGGAAATGGATTGACTGTATTTCTGTTTTAGCTTGCAAAGGAATTAACATTTGTTCTGCTCATGTTTGCTGAATGGTCACTTTTCAACTTGTGGTTTAGTTAACACTTTGCATTTAGACTGTGACAGGAGTATCTCATCTCTTGTGCAAATTCCTCCTCTTGCACTTGGAGAGAGGCTCCTGTCATTCCCAGCCCTGCTCGTAATGGTGTTTGGAGCTGGGCAATTGGTCATCTGCAAAAATTTATGGGAATGTTTGTAGATTTTTAATCTACATTTTCTTTCAGGGGGATGATAGTAGACTTTTCATCATGAACCACTGATCTTAGGGTATAAATTTGATTGATATCTTAAGAAAATGCCTCTGATATTAAATGGCCTGTGTAAAAACTAGGTGCTTCAACTTGTGGATTTCAGATTTTTTTTTTTGTCCTTTTTGTCATGATACCTTTAAATAGCTGCTCATATCAGACATAGGATGGGTTGAAAGAAAGCAAATGATGTTTACCTTAGAAGTTATCTGGAAGGCTCATGGGCTCAAAGTTTTTGTGGTGTTAGTCAGATGCCTCCCAAGTAGTAGTTTTATGCAAATACTTAGAAGGTAATTCAGGGGAAATCTTTGAGGTTTCCCCAGTTGGTTTCTCTGGGTGCTTTTCTATGCCTTAAGAAGCAGAAATCTTTGAGAAAGATGTGAGGAAGTTAACCTCCCCCAAACACTTCCTTGTCCATCTTTCTCCCCACCTTCTTTCATTTACCCAGTTGGACCCTCCCTTACTGTCTTTGTGTTTCATGTTAGCATCCTGAAGGAAATTCGTGCTACACCTGTGCTTTATAAACAGGCACTGACAAATCCCAGTGGACAACAGGATGACATCACTGCAAAGCTTCCTATAGTAACAGCAATGTTTTTCCTTGTATTGTGTACCTGATGACACTAGTGGCAGCCTGCCAGCTGTTACTGTTATTTGTGGTAACACACATTTAGCTTCATAATCCCTCTGACATATGTTTGCATGCTATTTCGGCTGTCATGTGTGATGTGTTGCGCACAGAGAACATGCGAGTACAGCCATGTTAGGCTTCAAACTGCCCAATGGATTGTACGTTTAAATGAATAAAGCATCACAACTTATGCCTCTGCATTTTGCTAAAAATAATTCCTTCATGGCAGAAGTGACATGAGAAATTCATGTTAGTGGTTGCTGAGTGTTGCCTTCCTGTGCAAAGCTGCAGATGCTTTCACTGGATACATAGCAATGAAACGGTATATTTATAAAGTTGCTGTTACACTTTGCTATTACTATACCACTTTTCAAGAAACACAAAATTAACTGAGACAATGAAAAATCTCTTATAGAGGTTTCAGTGATCTAAGTGTGTGTGAAGTCAGAAATAACACAGATACCAACTTTTTACGTGATCTGATACTGATAGGCCAAGGCGGAATGGCTTTAAGCTAAAAGAGGAGAGATTTAGGTTAGATATTAGGTGGAAATTCTTTACTCTGAAGGTGGTGAGGTATAGGTGCAGGCTGTCCAGAGAAGCTGTGGCTGCCCCGTCCCTGGAGGTGTTCAGGGTCAGATTTGATGAGGACCTGGGCAGCCTTATTTGGTGGGGGACGCCCTGCCCATGGCAGGGGGAATAAAAATGGGTGGGTTTTTTAAGGTCCCCTCTAAGCCAAGTCATTCTGTGATTCAATGAACTGTGGTAATAATGTAGTGTAGGTTTGATGGTTTACTGCCTGACTGAGATGGGAGCAAAGGCATCAACGCGCTATTAGATGGTGATTGTATAATCGGCTTACCTGATCCTGTTCCCTAGAATTAGTTTGTTTTTATTCCTTGCTCCTTTCTATGTTTCCTGCAGCTTGTTACTGCCTAACTGAAGGGAAGAAACATCCAGAATAAACAGTGTTTATTGTGAGACTTAAAGAAACCCACTGTGCTGCTACGTGCACAAGAGCTTGTGGCCATTGGATAACATTAGATATGTGAGATTCAACACAAAAGGTCGTGAGTGTTTATTCAGAAGATGTTAGACTTTGTGTGCTGGCCTGCCAAAGATAGTGCAATTGTAGAAATTCATAGGAGTTGAAGGGGAAACCAGAGACATTTCTGGAAAAGAGCTCCAAATAAAAAAGCCACTACAAACTAAGGGAAACCCTTTGGCTGAAAATAGTTAGAAGCTAGAAGAATGCTTGGATTAAACATAAAGTCATAGAATGGCTTGAGTTGGAGGGAACATTTAAGATTATTTAGTTCCTGTTCCCTTGCTCTAGGGGACCTCCCTCCAGACCAGGTTGCTCAAAGACCTATCCAGCCTGGCCATGAATGCTTTCAGGGAGGGGGCATTCACAACCTCACATGCAACCCGTTCCAGTGTCTCACTACCCTCACAGTACAGAATTTCTTCCTAATATCTAGTCTAAATCTACCCTCTTCCAGTTTAAAGCCATTTCCCCTCCTCCTGTCTCTAACTGCCCTTATAAAAAGTCCCTCCCCATCTTTCCTGTAGGGCCCCTTCAGGTACTGGAAGGCCCCTATAAGGTCTCCCTGGAGCCTTCTCTTTGCCAGACTGAAGATCTTTTACTCAACCTGTCTGCACAGGGCAGGCGTTTGCTATTCTCACTGTCCCCAGCAATATAATCTTCGTGTGCTGGGTTATTTTTCCTTAGCTACTATTTGTAGTCTGATTTTTGTAACTTCCTTTAATCCCCTATCCAACAAGTCATACCTTGAAGGAAGACCAAATTTTGTCTGTATTGTCCAAATATTGTCTGCATGAAGACAATATCTGAAATTCTTAACCCTAGAGGTGGCAAAGACTAGCAAGTTTGAAATCTGATTTAGAATGGCAGAAAAGAAAAGCAAAAGGGTAGGAAATTTGGGTTTTGTATTTCAGACTCTGCTGTCTAAGTCATTGGGCCATGCTAGGTCCTACTTTTATTTTCAGCTGCCAACAGGATGCTATCTGTTTGTGCTCTTCATGCTTCCTGAGCTCAGCGGGATGGAGGGGGAGCAGGCAGCAATGGCTGTAGCAACCTTCATCTCAGGCAATGAAGGGTGATGAGAGACAGACTGTTCTGGGCTTTGTGAAATGATAGATTACAGTGAAGCCTGCTCTTCACCAGAAGATGCAGCTGTTGTAATGTCCTGGTTAAGTCACAGACTACAAAGCTTAGCTATTAACTGGTACACTAACTTGTCCTTTGAGTGTCTAGCATTTTCATTGCCACCCTGGTTGGCTGGTGCTTCAGCAAATTCTATTTTTGCTTAATCCTTAGTGTCTGCCTTGCTTACATCTCCAGAATGTGCTGCTGACCCTAGAGAAGCCGTGGTAGGTTTATAGTATAGTATATATTGGTTTCCCTAGCCAATGTCTTGTTGAGTGGCAACGTGAACAAGAGAAAGATCTCCAAACTTCTGTCAGCTACACAGGGTTAATGTCAAGGAAGTGAGTGACAGTAGCAGTTAATCTGTCAGTGTTTAACACAGTAATAGGATGTAAAATAGATTTAAGTACTCTAAAGTCAGTAGTTTCTTAAATGAAAATCAATTTTAATCCCTCCCAAAGTACAATTGAGTTTTCCTCCATATTTTTTCTTCCTTCTTTATTAAACTGACATGCTAGAAATTTGTTTTGCAGTTCACTGATTCCCCAATCCTTAGTCAGCTTTAAAGGATGCTGAAGGATAAAAGGCAACTTATCTTATTAACCTAGAGGGAACTGCAACTCATAACATAAATTAGGTTGTGATGGTTACCTTCTTTCATCTTGAGGTGATTGCAGCCTTAAAACAAAGAGATTCAAGGTGTTAAAAATGCAAGGACATCTTGCTCTTTTAGAATCGTAGAATCATAGAATCATTTAAATTGGAATGGACTCTTAAAGGCCATCTAGTCCAAATCCCCTGTAATGATCAGGCAGT
This sequence comes from Tympanuchus pallidicinctus, assembly GCF_026119805.1. Taxonomy (NCBI): domain Eukaryota; kingdom Metazoa; phylum Chordata; class Aves; order Galliformes; family Phasianidae; genus Tympanuchus; species Tympanuchus pallidicinctus. Next base: position 61,569,568 of record NW_026294618.1, on the reverse strand, counting down.
GCAAGTACCTCCCATGTATTTACTGCTTTACTCTGAAAAACCTTGACAAGATTGCTAATATCAATTATCACTTAAGAGTTGGTTGGTTGTTGTGTGTCTGTTGTTTTTGTTGGTGTTTTTGTCTTTTAGTCAGCTTATTACATGTCTGGCAGTGATTTTGGGCTCTGCCAGTAACATTAGAAGTGGACTGAGAGCCTTAAAATATCCTAAATTTAGAGAGATTAACACAAAGGAAATCTCAGTTGTTAGGTTTTGCTTTTTAAATTGGCTCTCCTTAGTTTAATTGAGCTTAAAAAAGGGGAAATTGTTGCTTGCTGACAGACAAGGAAGGGAGCTAGCTTTGATGTTTTATGAGCAATAAAATATTAATAGAAGCTTTTCGCATGTTTGAGTGATACCTCAGATTATTGAAGTCAGTTTCTTGAAGAGTCAGCAGGCTGGCAGCCTGATTGCAGCACTGTTGAAATACTTTCTGACCACAGAAGGCAAAGAAGGGTAAAGGTGGTAGATTTGTTCCTGTTGTGCTATTTCCAGGTCCTTTAATGGTCTGGGCAAAAGACTGACTGCATAGGAGTCTTCTAGTCTTGAAATTAAAGCCATAATATGTTCTGGTAACTGCTCTGGGCAGAACATGATGTGAAACTGATTGTGTAGTACAAGACATTAATAATTACCGAATCCTTTGAAAATAGCAACTGTTCTTATTTTGGCTTTTTGGAACAGTACTGTAATATTAAATGCCATTATGCTCATCTTGGCAGTGGTCCCCACAACACATTTCACAGAATAGTTCAAAATAGACACAATTATCAGACGCAGTACACAATTTTTTTCTCATGTCCATGAAATGTACACTGTACGTCAAATGGTGGAAGAACTAAGAAATAGTTTAAGGTGATAAGAACCTGAATATAACCTCTATCCTAGTGAGCCTGGACCCTCAGAGTTCACTGGGAAAGCCAAGCAATCCAAGTTATTTGGGTTCTGTTATGTCTAGCTTCTGTCAAGATGTTTGTGAGCCACATGGCTCCTCTTGTCTGTTTGTAAGAAGGGTTGCTATCAGTTTATACAGTTGTAATTTTCACTGTGTAAAAAATGTTGTGTTGATAGTTAAGTCTTATCTCATGAGAGGGTTTGTCTTTAACAATGAAAAGCAATTTTTAAGAATCATGTAAAGCATGAGGTTAATCATTGGGGAATTTTGCCTAATGTCTGGCCAGGAGACAGTTCTGTTTAGTCATATCCAAAGCAGCCAACATTACTAAAGATGGGATGTCCTGTCTTGGTGGTTTTTTTTTCTTTTTCTTTAATTAAATAGGCAATCAATAGGCAAAAGGAAATCCTTGAGGAAAATAGAACTTTGCTATGACTCTCTGAGAAAGAAAATGGCAGCTTTTCAAGATTTGTCCCTGATTGGAATCCCTATCCACTAAGACAGTCTTGGTTAAGATTAGATTCTAGCCCTAGGAGCTGCCTAGGCATTTCAAATGGAGCACAGAGAGCAACTTCTTTGGGCTTAAAGTACATATACGTACATATAATAAATATAAATCCTTTTTTTTTCTCTCTGATCTTTAGGTGGATTTTGAGGGTTTTTTTGTTGTTTGCTTTCTCCCCCTCCCCCCAACATTTAAGTGGTAGTAACATCATGTTTTTAAAGGCTATCTAAAGCCTCATAGGCCCTTTATTTCCAAAGAAGTGACAGCATTAATTAGAGGCACTGGCCTACTCTTCCACCACCTGGCTCTCAAGTGGGAAACTGAAGGTGCCCAAGGGTTATGTTCTTCTCAGTCTGACCACACAAATGTTTTGTGAGCTGCTAAAATAGGCAAAGTATTGTGAAAGATTAGTTCTATGTCAGCTGTTAGATATGTGAAAGAAGATCTTCTTGAGACTGAGGTCAGTCATAAACTTGTTGCTCAAAAATATTTATGAATAATGTCTGATATTTATTATAAAATCCTATTTTTTACTGAAGTGAAATGTTCAGTGGTTCCAACAGCACAAATGTGTTCCTGTCTTCTGCTACACTGATTTATTTTCATCAAGGATGGGAACTGTGCAAACCTGATAGAGCTTTGACCTTAAGTGAGACCATGTAGTGTCAGGGCTATGGGAGAGTGAACCAAACCCACCAGAATTACCACTCATTTCTGGGTGTAGTGTGTGTTTTGTGCTCCTTTTTATGAACAGACGTAATAAGAGGTTGAGCCTTTGTTTATAGGGCAGGAAATTCTTCCTGTCTGTGCCCTCCTTCAGCTTGATTGCTTTTTATTTTATTTTGTTTTCGTAAGCTCTGATGATGAGAATCTGACTCAGCTTTTTTACATTCTTTTTTTTTTTTTTTTTCCTTCTTTTTGAGACAGAACTTTTAAATGAAACTTCTCTGTTGTTTTGTTTTCTCATGTCTCTTCTTTTCTTCCCCTTCCTATTTTTGTCTTCCATTCCTCTTTGGTGGTGCATCTAGACCCGTGAGGTATTTTCTGGGGCCCCTTCTTTGGCAGGTGGGAAAATCAAAGTTTTGCTGTGGGAAAAAAACACACATGCATAGAAACAAACAAAAACCAAAAACACAAGGTGTACTTGCCTTTCAATTTTATGAATTTAAAAGCCCTGGCACTATAGTTGTGACTGAAGTGTATGATACCAAAATTGAAATAGGCTTGCACTTATCTGTGGTGGGAAAATGTCACTGCTTTGTTGCTGCTTCTGAATACAGACAAATAAAGTTCTTTTATAAAATTGTCAAAGTTTATAGGTGTATTTACTTTACAGCTACTTTTATAAGCTATCCACACCCTTCTCTGCATGTGAATGAAAGAACTCAAAAGAACACTGATAATGTCATACCAGGAAACCTTTAATGTAAAACACAGAGAATGGACAGGGCGGGGGGGGGAGGGGGGGCAAGAAAAAAGCTTGGGAAAAAGTACTACTGAAGGGAATAGATGGAGGGAAAAATGGGTAAACATTTTTGTAAGCTCTGATATGATACTTAATTCCTTGGTTCCATGTCTGAGCCTTTGCAGTTCTTCAAGAAATTAATGTGAATTAAAAAGCAGGAAAAGCAAAACAAAAATACAAGCAAAAAACACTGAAAGAAAATCAACAACAAAAAAATAGGTCTTGCAGAGTTGGAAGTACCGTTACTGATCAAAATAGGTCCCACATAATCCTTTTTTGTTAAATCAGATTCTGGCAAGTTTGCTTAAGTCTGGGTGTATTCAAGCACTACCTGCAGTGACATTTGTTAAGTCATTATCAAAAGATTGTCACTTTTTTTTTTTTTCTTCTCCTCCTCCAACCAAATGATATCTTTCAAGTCTTGGATTCAAAGTGTTTAATCTGACTTTAATGCATAGAGCTCCTGCACAGCTGATATCCTCTCCTTAAGTTCAAGTTTATGAAGATCTACAAAATCATTACATATGAGGCATTCTGTATGTGAAGTGGATTATGTGAATACTTTTGTTTCTAAGTATAAAGCTAAGATTTTAACTGCTTAATGAGTTATGAATCTTTGGAGCTTAAAGGCATGCACTGCAGAACTGTTTTCTTTCACTGTACCATACTTCCTTTCAGAAATAGATTTAGTCTTCAAAGTAAAAACTTGCTCTGGAGAATCAAGCGTGATAAGGATGAATTAATTATGTAGTGAGTTCAGTCATTTCTCTACAAACATGTCTTATGTTTAACTTCCAAAAGCAAGCATTGATTAAAGAGATGGTTGTTGCTCTCTGAGAGGAACTTCTGAACTGTTGAAGTTGAATGGCTACTGTCACATCAATAGATTGAATGCTGTTGGATGCCCAAATTTAAAAAAAAAAAAAGAAAAAAAAAAAAAGTTGCCTTTCTTTATTTATTTTCACAACAAATGTGGTTGGAACAGCCTATTCTACCCTCCCAGTTAATGCAGATGTTAGGAATTCCTTTCTACTGACATGAACAAATGGCTAATCCAGGTCAGTCAGTACCTTGTAATTAATGCACATTCTTTCTTTCTTCCCTTTTTTTGGTTAGGTAAGAAAAAAAGAAGGAGGCAGGAGAGTCCCTTGTTTAAAGCTATTAGCAAGTCCAAAGTGATTTTCAAGGCTATGAATGGAGTTCGTGTTGCAGAATAAACTCATGCAAAACAAATAAATAGGAGGCCTTTTTGTATAAAAAACTTAAATCCAGAGTTGTTCTATTGTTCGTGCATCTGTCTTGTTTTTCTGCAAGGGTCTGACTCTTTCTTTTGTGACCTCAGGTTGCAGACCAAGTTGTAATATAAAATGCCAAGATCGCTCTTTATCATTATTTGATGCTGGAATCAGTATACAGTTAGTCTGGTGCTACAAATGTTGTAGTATTTGACATGCTGCCTGATTTGCCAACTTTGTTTAGCACTGAGTTTAGTCCTACAATTAGAATTGATGCACTGATTTTGGTTAAAGATTCTAAAGAAATTACTTTTTATTTGCCACTTAATATGTGTTATTTTTGAAGGACTAATGTGTGCCGTGGAAGATGAGTGACTGAAGCTGATCAGTGAACCACTGAGAACAACAAAATCTGAAGGAAGTTTCTCTTGAGGCACGCACACACACACACACACACACACACACACACACACACACACGATCCATTTGTTGTCTATCTTGGGTCACTTTCAGCTGGACAGCAGTCTGTTCAAGTCCCTGCTGTCATGATTGCTGGACTGTCGTTGCTTACCCAAGGCCCAGTCTCCATGTTAGTCATTAGGGATTTAGCTTTTTCTCTTAATGAGCCATGGGATCATTAAGCAGTCTGTCAACCAGTTGAAAACAGCCATCTGTGTATGCTTATCTAGATCCTGTACCATTTCCAGTTTCTAAGACTGCATAGAAGAGTCTGACTTTAGAGGTGCTTTGTTTTGTTGTGTATATCTGTTTGATATTGGGGCCCTGCTGAAAATCATTTATAGTAATTGCATTATTGCACACTGTATTTCCATCCTCCTTTATCCAGTAACAGGCTCCAACGTGAGCAGGGAGACATCTGAGCTGGTGCTGAGTCACAGACAGCGTTGTCACTCAGAGGGCTTAGGTACTGTTTTATGCACATAAATACCGCTGTTCTCTTGTATGATGTTACTTAATATCGCTGTGCCATGTCCTTGTATTGCAATATGATTGTGGCTAACAGCATGGAATGGTTTTCTGAAGCCCATTCAAGATATTTTAAGGTACTTTGAGATGTACGTGTCAAGATTTTACAGCAAAACTTTGTATTTAAGTGAGATGTGGACTGAAATATCCTTAAAGCTTTTTTTGCAGTGTGCAATTTCTCTGCTTAAAAGAATGAAGAAAATTTTGAGATATCTTCTGTAAGCTGTCCTGCTAATGAAAGCAATCCTACCACTAGTATATATGAAATGTAATCTTAAAGCACTTATACAATAGAAACTGGCATGTTTGGACTCAGTACTGTAAATTTATTGGAGAAATGCATTTAGGGTAGTACTTAGGCTTAAACAATTTGAGGATTGCATAATGGTTGATATGATGAAGGTGCTTGTTTGGTTTCTTGTACGATGTCACGTCAACTAAACAGATAAGAGGGAACTAAGGTTCTGTATTCACCTACATCTACTTATCACATAATAATAATACATATAATAATATTTCAGGAGAAAAGCCAACAGGGAACAGCTATATTATTATTTTTAATCCAATCTGTTTGGTCAAACCCAAGCCAACTTGCTTTGGAGCTTTGCAGCTGATTGTCCATGTCAGTTATACACATTCAATAGGGTAAATAATGCTTTAGTGCCGTGGATTTCAATGCAGAGGCTGAATTTAAGATTCGTATAAAACTTAGTGAAGTGTTCTGCTTTCTGTACACTGAACAATTGAATTTAACTCCTTGTCCTTCTTTGTTCAGCTAACTTTGTGCTAATGAAACAGAGCTCATAGAATCAAGTGATTAAAAACACACTTTACCTCTGAAATGGATGAGGGGTCGTTCCTTTTTCAGCCAGGGCAACATGATACTTCTAATGCTGTGTTACGTAAGGACATAAATGACAGCTTTACACAGAGCAATGTGCGCGGCCTGCAGAGAGGAAGTGTTTTCATTGGCTTGAGGGCCAGCCTTTGAAATCTGTGTGTGTATGCTTCCTTGCATGTCATACTTAAACAAATTCCTGACTTATCTAAGGATCCTCATAGGAACTCAACTGCCCTATAGGCAGGAAATTCAACCTGCCATTCTGGGAGAGTTTCCTCTTATTTTTTTTTCTTTTTTCTTTTTCCTTCTTCAATACTTAATGTTTTACTCTGCCAACTCCCTTCTCTGTACCCCCCTTCCCAGACCTCATCCTGGGGCAAATAGAAACAGCTGTCAATTTAAATCTATACAGACTACTGACTCTCCACTGCTGTGAGGCTCTTTAATACCTACAGCAGCTGGAGAAAGGTAAGTTCTGAACAGAACATGACACTGAAGATTCAATATAATTAGTAGAAGAAAGGTAGGTGTCATTTCATCAGCAGATTGAACCATCTCAGTTTGGAGGAGTCATTGCGCAAGTGTGTCAAGGAGGTAAAACAACAACAACAACAAAAACTAAAAGAAAAACCTCTGAAAATGCATCTGGAGAGAGGGAAAGACAGGACACCCTGTTCTTATTGCAGAGGCTGGGAAGTGACATAAAGAAGTGGATTTGCTTGTGAAATATACTACAGATATATGGGTTTTGAGGAATGGGTTCTTCATTCAAAGTCCTAGGATTGTATTTACTGATTATTTGGTACAATTGTTTTCTTCTGGTTAAAATCCTGTGCTCAGCTTAGTTAAGCTGTCATACAATAATTTAATAAAATCTACGGTTATCATCCGTGCTCTTCTTTCTAAAGGGTCTCTTCTTTCTAAAGCAGAGCAAACACCAGCTCTGATTTTAAGGTGTATTCTCAACGACTTCTTTCTTTTTTAACAGTATTTGCTCAGTGGTTGGCATAGTCCTCTTTAAAAGATTTTTCTTTTTTTCTTACTTGAGCATGTTCTGTCTGGCTATCATTGATTTTTATCACTCATTCATAGCTGAGAAACTCAACACTGAAGTCAAACACATTTGAGTTTCAGATCCAGACAAGGTTTCTTGTCATTGTGTTTCCATCTTGCTTTGTGCAAACAGGTAGTACTTTTGTTGGCTATTCTGTACAGCAATTGCATTGAAAGCATTTGAAGCCAATTTTTTTTTTTTTTCAGAGTAAACATTCTGTGGTCAGGAGGGCTTAATTAGTTCAGATACCTTGACTGCCGATGTAATTTCTTATCTTGAAAGCAGTAGCCACTAACAAATCCTTTATTTATGTTGAGCTTTGGAATTTTCCTGAAATGCCTCTTGCCTATTAATGGGAAATGAATAGTCTCTCAGGTAAAGAGTGAGACTGCAGGAAATCAAGTTAACCATGTATGTTAATGCAGATTTCTCCTTGCCAATGGCCTATTGGATGCCTGTGATTAACTTCAGAAAGTGCTACTGTCATTCTTATTCCTGTGATGTAGTTTGTTACCCTTTGTTGTACCAGTTAAGAAAGGTATCTTGTGTTTACAGTGGAAAGACTGAATTTGTTAATCAAATGTCTAGGGCTATGTTTTCAGTACTAAAAAGAAGGGAATTGTTAAACCACAATGGTTGTGATAGCAATCTCAGTGTGAAATTCTAGTGGGCAGGTAGATTTTTTTTTCCTCTAAAGCAAGTTGAGTTCACTGTGTATTCTACATTTCAATCTGAACAAAACAGTAGCTTATTTCCTTTTTACAATGATGGAACTAACTCAACTTTATTCTCTTGGCAGAAAATGGGATCATTTTATTTTGGTTTTGGTGAATTCTTAGCCCCATTGTAAAATGTTCTTTCTTGTTACAGGAATAAAGGTAATCCTAGAGAATCCTGATAGAATGTCTGAAAAAGAAAATCTGTAAAACCATTATGTTCTATTTCTCAGGTTTCTGGTTTAATAATAGTATATGATTGCACTGACAAGTGGTTAATTTGAGAATATCATGTCATAAGAAGAGAAAAGGAATATGTCAAAAGTTGCTTCTTTCTTCTCTTCATATTGTGAGTTTTAAAGCTTGCGTGTGTTGGACTGGTGTAACTAAAGTATCCTTTAACAACTCTGTCTGCTGTTCTGTTGAGGTCTGACTCCTCACAATAGAGTTGAATCTTTGTCCTGGTCATTGGATTAAAGAAATGAAAGTCAGGAGAAGAACTGAAGACGTGAGGTGTGCAGTAATGTGGTAGAGAGAGAGGAGAACCAGGCAAGACTGTGCCAGAGGTGTCCATGGAGGGTTCTGTGGATTCAGTGATCATGTTTGGTCACAATGTCATATGAACCCTTGTCTCAGTGACCCATACAGAAATCCCCCCACAAATGAAGAATTTCCCTGTAACTTTTGTATCACACAATTTTCTTCCGCTCCTACTGCCATAACTGGAAATTCAGTTATTCCAAGTGTAATGCTAGGAAACTGGGAAAGCCAGTGTCCCAGAGCAAACCCTTATAACGTGTATCAAGGTTGTTTTTTACAAGTGGTTATCCTATAGCAGAGGTTGTTCAGGGACATTCAGCCCTGATGTGCAAGGTAATACTGGTGTGCAAATAGACAAAAGAACAACTGCTATCATCATCATCAGCTTTGCTGATGGACAGTAGATCTTGACAAGAGCCAAATTGTCAAGAAACACTGCTTTCACATTAAGTGTGTGCAGAAAAATAGAGATGATCAGATCCAATCTGTCAGTTCAGCTCATTTTAAGCAATGACATGTATTTGCGTAAGAATTAGGGATCAACTTACCTCTGATGTTTCCAGGCAGCTGTTGCCTAGGCTACAGCAGGCAGAGGAGTGTAACTCCAGTGTGACTTTAAACCTGATAAAAGTGTTTATGAATGTTATTTCTGCAATGAGTTTAACTTGTAACGACAATAGAGAATGTGCCTGTGCAGAGGCATGTAACTCAGAATTTAGGGTGGACTTGTTCAGGCCAAATGGAAAACTTCAACAATCAACTTTTTTTTCACGATACCAATGCACAGTTCTGAATTTAATGCTGATCCCACTGTAAGACTTGAAATGAAAAGAATGAATCAACTCCAGGGGAAAATCAGAAATGTTGCAATTTTCAATATTCAGTGGCTTGTAGAATGGAGTCAGAGATCTTTGTTTTTTATCAGAAAAAGGGTCATAACCTCATCCGGCATTCCCTCCCTTCCTCATCGCTCCCTGTGGCTACAGTACTCTTAATTGCTTTTGGCTGAGAAAAGCTATGAGGAAGTTGGGGAATATGTTTTATTTAATGATGTTGTCAGTAGTAAGAATGAGTTCTTAACCTAAAATTACAAAGATGTGGTTTATAAGGGTGTATCTACTGCAGTTTTTGTTTCCATTCCTTTAGCTTGTACAGTGCAAACAGTAACAGATACAAGATTAGCATGAAGAAAATGAAATTTTTGTAGATGTTCAGAACTACTAACATGCCTGTTTCTTTCCAAAATCAGTCAGCTTCTCTGTGCATTAGCCTGATGCAGTGTAATAGTGATGACTATGCATATGGCCCATATAGAGAATAAAGTAGTTTCAGAATATTAGCTAGATGTGTGTTAACAATAACTCATTAAATGATATGACACATTTCCAGTAAATATAACGAGTAAATAAAAAAAGCAAGATCTAACCTTAGCGTTTGACCTTTTTATTTAAGACAACAAGAAAAACAAAACCAAACTTTTTAACCTTTCCTGCTGTGATACTATGTTTATATTCTGTATTAAGACTGCACTAATAGTCTGTCATCAAATCAGCACTAAACATGGAATATACTCAAGCAAAGATGGTGGGGATGTAGTAGACCTTTGGCTTCTGTAAGCTGAGAGATGTTGAAAGAGCTGCATGCTCTGTAGGATGATGCAGACTGCTACAGAGCTGTGATATAATGTCTGTCTAAGCAAGTATAATGTCTGTGCCATGTACCTGTGGTGGAAGAACTTTTAATCTAAAAATATTTATATTGCTGCTGTATTAATGGACATATAACTATTAAGTGAATGCATGTTAGATATGTTTAATATTGAAGTGAGGACCTCTGCTTGAGAAGAAGAGTGAGATTTCTCTGACCTTTACTCTCTGCTCACAGGAACAAAGCTAAGTGACTGCAATAAAGATAAAAGTGCCATTGCAGTTTGCTGAATTGGGGGAGATATCAATACTTGAACATAAGGGCCAAATCAAAGGTTGTTAAAAATAGGTGCAACTCAGAACTGGGTCAGGCTCACCTGACAAAGGTGGTTTACTTTCTGATGCATGCAGCTGAAATTCTCTTTCCTCCAAATTTTTCAAGTGTATTAGAAAGGGCCCAGACACACCTTACATGAATTCTGTTTGAACAAATGTGATACAAAATCTCCAAATACTTGGTTTCAGGTTACAGTAACAAAAGGAGCAAATGTGCTCCTGGTCAGCCAGGAGATGAGACTACAAACCCTGTCTGTACTCGTGATTGGGAAGATGTGCTACCTGAGGAACAGAGCTGGGAGACAATTAAATTGGTTTCCTGTATGTCTGTACAGCAGCTAAGAATGTTATCACTGAGTTACTTTATTTTTCTTTTTTGATCAAAGTCAAGCTTGTCTTTAAATCACACATCCCTCAAATAGAAAGAAAAGGGTTAACGGAAAACCTGAATTAGTTAATCCTTTGCCATTCGCAACTTCTCTGTTGCCAACGTTGGTCATCATTCCTGAGAACAGGGATAGATAATTTCTTTGAAACTTAAATAAGTTACTGTTCCCACCCCCTGAAGTGTTTGTTTAGATTTGTGTGATATATTTTAATAAATGCAGGGAAGTGTGTAGCTGGTGATGTTCATGACCATTATGGTTAGTTCACTGTATTTCCTATGAGTTTTCTTTTGATTTTACTCTAGAGCATGCATGGAATGATATGACTACTATCTGAGAAACATTTATAGAGCAATAACTTGTAGTAGTAATTCAGCATAATTCAGTATACATACTGTCCTTCACTACAGATAAAATTTATCTTTTAATGGTAGGGCAATTTTGTATGATGTTTTGACCCTATGAATATTTTACTCAGGTATGTGTTATGCTATCAAGAATATAAGCCGTGGCAAACATGATCAGTGACAGTGGCTAGTATGAGGTGTTTTAAAGAAGTGGCAATTGTGCTTGTTGACGTGCTGTGAATGCCTGACATATGAATGCCTGACTTATGCTCCTAGGACCTAAATTCATATGTATGCTAAAGCTTTAATTCTACCTAATAGAAAAATCAGTTTTGATTATGACCATGCATGCAGTAAATGTCATTGGATGGATACATGGTCTATATAGTTTTTATTAGCTTAATAACTAGCGCTATCTCTATGGGAAACTGATATGTTGCTACAAACTTGAGTTTGCTTTCCTAGCAATGAGTTTTATCCACCTTCTTGATTTCTGTTCACCTCGTCATAAGAGTCCCTCTTGATTTCCTCCCTTCATTTATACTTCGCTTTAATAACATTTAACTTTGCTCCAGATTGAAGCTCATATTTAAATGTGACTGCTGTTCATAAGAATGCTTTTGTTTAAAACAACCTTTTTCCTTTTTCTAAGGCTGTCTTTCTTAACAAGCTGTGCAGTAGATACATTTTATTTTCCTCTTATTTCTACTCTTTCTAAAGTCTTTCAAGCTTTCAGCTTTGGCTTTGAAAAAATAGTTCTTTTTAAAATGATAACTAAACTGGAAAACAACACCCCATTCTTCCATTGCTGTGTTGGAAAAAATAGAAGATACACTAGTCATACATACCTTGGGGAAAGGACTTAGGGTAGTACATCTTAATCTGTTTTAACTAGAGATATGTGGTTCTGTGGCTTTGGTCCTACTTGGTAACTTCAGTACCTTAACTATGTCTCCAGAAGAGAGAAGAAAGGAGCTGCTGAATATGTCAGTATGCTCATGCATTGAAAATGGGAGATCTTTTTAATTCTTAAGTTCGCGTAGTTTATTTATTATCCAACTAATGTAGTTATTCTTTTGCATACAAAAAAAATACTTTTTTTTTTTTGGTCCCATTTCACTTGACAAGATTATTTCAGTGTGGGTTAGCAATGCGGTGTGTGGGCAGGAGGGATGCTGCTATTTTAGGAAAATCTTTTCCATCAGTCTACTATGTAGTCTGTAGGGGAGTATAAGTCCTAACCGTAGTACAAATTACATTCCAAACAGCATTTCGCGGACAGCTTATGGAAAGCAATTCTGGAGGATTTCCACATTCATATAATTAAAAGATATCACTTGGAATGTTTACAGCTTTCTACAACTGGAGCACTAAACTAGCCATGGAAAAAGCACTCAACTCTGTGAGGATGCTGCAGAGCAGCAGGCATTGAAGAAAAACTTTTCCAGAAGAAGTTATTTATTTATTTTTTTTTAAAGCTGACTTCTCTTGGAGGCCTGCAGTGAATGCAGATGGCCATCTGTGTGGAATCAAAATTGTAGTTTTAAAATTAGGATGAGAGGATGACTTTTAGCTATCTTGTGCTAGTCTTGTGCTGAACATCTCCCAGAGAGTAACCTGTTTCACTGCTTCGCAAGTGCAGAGGAAATCCTTGAGGGTGGGTTACTCTGCAGACAATATTTCTAAAATGTTTGAAAACTGCAGTAGCTAATTACCTTCTGGAAGACAGATAAATATTTGTTGGGCAAAGTCTGAATTATGGTGTTTTAGACATGCGCCTTTGGTGAAAATGAATCTGTGTACTGTAGGACAACTTTTCGGACAAGAGTTTTCTCTTCTGCTATTTCAAAAGCAGAGCATGTATTATTAGAAATTACCTGATTTTTTAAAAAATGCATATAATTTTTTTTTTTTTTTTCTTTTTTTTTGTAATTATCATCATGGGCCAACTGTATAGATGTTGCAAAGTACAGAAAACACTTAGCAACTGTTGAGTAATGTAAAATCAGAAGCTTACTGTGGTATGTCATCTGATCTCTAAGGCAATTGTGATTTCCAAGAATTAAGTAGCAAAGAAAACAACCATAGCATTATCTTATTGTTTTATGCCAAAAGTTCTGAGGAGGATTTTTCAGAAGTTGATTGCTGGTTGCAGCACAGCTGGCATATCAGTTGCTTCGGCTTTTGCAGCTTGTTCATATACCTTAGGACTTCTCAGTGATGCAACAAATTACTACCTGAGTGGCAAATATTAACTGCTAAGGGACTGTTTTGGTCACTGTAGTAGTTGCATAGCTGTATAAGAATCAAACCCCCAAAATTTGGGGCATGCAGCCCTGGAGACATCTGTGCTTGTATAGCTCCAGTGTGGTGTCTTTATTTTCCCAGGCATTTCCAAACACTTTGCTGCGGTGACAGAGAGAACAGCCTTTTCTCTTGTTAGCTTCTGGCATCTTTCAGACAAGGTGAGGGTGCACATGCAGTTACAACTGAGAAAAAAACCTGCTGTAAGTGGACACTGAGCTGTGTGCCCACCAGCCCATGGGTGCTGTTTTGAGAGAAGGAGCTAGGTATACGTGTTCAGGGAGACAAACTCAAGTGGGGTTTAATGTGGATTTAAAGTAGCTATGGAGCAGATTACTGAGTCCGAACTGGTTCAAATATTAAGAACCTGAATATGTTTTCCTCATAGTCTGTGATATCATCATACTAGCATTGACCTCTCTTGCAGGGATTTTGACTGGTATGTGAAACAGGTAGATAATTTATTATGGTCTATGTAAAAGAGAGATTACTTTAGAAAATAATTTTCATCTTTAAAAGAGATACAATTTCTGTGCCTTTAAAGTAGAGGGGAAAAAAAAAAAGGCAGCAGATGGGAAATGCATTGTGATCGTTCGCTTCATGGATTAATCTCCTGAATGACAAGTAAATATTTGTAGAAGTATGCTAACTGTGTATAATTTGCTTTTCACTATACTTATGAATATACTTAGATCATGTTTGCTGCTAAGGTCAAGATACCTTGTGTGTTTCTCAACCACGTCCACAGGTTTGAGAATGGTCTAGACAGTACGTGTCCAGATACTGTAATCTTGGATAGCTTTTCAGATTGATCTATTTTTAAATTGTCGTGCTTTCCACTATGCTAAATTCTTGCTAACCTTTGATATCACCTGGTGGAGGATGGGAAGGAAACATTCAAAAGAAGAGTCTTAGAAAATCCCTTTTCTCCGCACTGGCTTGAAAGGTAACTTGCCTTGTTAATCTTGTTTGGGTTCAAAAGATGGAAGTAGGGGAAAAAATATAGATTATTTCACATCATTCATGAAAGGCAAACATTAATAGCAAAGTATCAAATATATAGGAGTGTTTCAAATTTGATGCAGCCTGCATAACAGATACCAGGCTCAAAAATGCTTGTGGTCCTTGCTGAGCAACCTTTATTTTATTGTATGATTTATTTCTAATATACTCTACTATTTTTATAATACTTTATTATATTGGGTATTGAATATAAGAGATTTTGCTTTGTATTCGTAGTTTATATACTACATTATATATTTATTAAGATTTTTTCGTCCTTCTTAGACATTGTCTAGTTTCACAGATTGGTGGTATTCCTTCATGCAGGGGCTTACTTTTTGCTAGATTAATTTCAGCCCTTCCATTGTTTCCATTTTAAATCAGCACTAGGTATTTGATTCACTCTTGTAATCTGGAGAGTAGGGATTGTCAGCTATTTTTGCGCAGCTGGAGAAAATCTATTTGTTCATTTCTTAACCTTTTGACACATCTGTTTTTACAACTCTGTCTGTTTTTGCTGGGGAGTTGAAGTACAGAGTAACCACTGCAGAAGGAAACATCTTTTGTTATGATCAGTGTGTAAACTGAGCCTAATGCAACTGGGAGTTAGCATGCATACGGAAAAGATCTTTACATACACATGAAAACCCCCAAATGAAATCCTTCTTTCATGTGTATTTTTTTGCTGAATTTTTATTTGTTGATTAAAAAGTGTTTTTTAAAAGAAGTTTTATTCATGTATACTAGATGTTTGACCATAAAAATTAATTAAATAACAATAAAGGCTTAAACTTTTTGTGACTTTACAATAAAGACTCAACTACGTTAAGACTATTCTTCCTTCTGTTCATTGCTACAAGTCAGGCAAGTCTGAGGAGTAAAGACAACAGATTTTCATGTAAAGATATTAAAATACCCTTACTATCTTAATAAACAAATTCAGAAATTAAAAATATTCATGTAATATTTTTAGAAGTTCATAGAATATTCATAGAGTAATTTTAAAAGTTCTATGTGCTGTTTTCTAATGCTATGCTGTCTTTAACCCTGAGCTCAAGTCCTAAATCACCGGTGTATGTAGTTGGTGAAGAAAGAAGAAATTTATCATTCATATCAAGGTATTATATTCACCAAGTCTTTAGGCTTCAGCAACTTCATGCCAATCCTGCTTCTATTGCACTTGAGAAGCATAAAGTTATAAAGAATGACTTGAGCTTTTTAGTATCTTTCCAGTAAAATGGAGCATTGTAACAGCATGGTGAAACAACAGGTTGAGGTTTTTATCCTTCTCCCTTCTATTGCAGAATAAGCATGTATCATTTGGCAGCAGAATGCATTATCAATATTTGTTGCCTACCAGGTAAATACATGTATGAAGTTGATTTTTTTTTTTCTCCTATCATAAAAAATGAGTGTGTTGCAATGCTGTAAAATGTAAATCTGATTACACATCATAGCTGAGGAGCAGATAAGGTCTATCTGCTGGGGCAAAAGTGTCCAAATTGACATAATCCCATTCCTGGCTGTGGATTTGCTGGTGACTACCTGGCTGTGCTAAAGGAGACCCACTCTTGTGCTAGATCTAGAGCAATAGTTGAAGCTGCAGAATTAATTCTGACCTGCTGTGATGGATTTCGTGAGGCAAAAGTTTGAGCACTGCCTTGTATCTAAATTCGTTTGTTATGTAAATTAGAAAGTCTTGTAGCAACAGAGGAAGGAGAGAGAACAACCTCATACAGTGGAGCTTTCTTTTGTGGTAACAAACTGGATCATAGCCTCTTTAGGTTTCTGTCTAATGAGGGTTATGGATAGTGGTGTTTCTGAAAGTAGATATGAAAAAGTATGGCAGATGGAAGTTGAGGTATACAATATGTTCTTCATGGAAGTAGCTATTTAATTTATTGTTTTGTAGTGTACTGAAGTCAGTATGTTGCAGTTGTTTTCACTAGCTGAATATCTAACTGTTCTTTAAAGGTACCATCCATCATCTTCCCCTTGCCTGAAGTCCTGAGTGCTTTGTATTGACCAGGGACATCAAATTTGGAAACTATAAGCAAAGGGCAGTTCTGAAAATACGGCCCTGAACACCTTGATGAGATGTAGAAGCCTACACAAGAGTACAGTCCAAGTTACAAGGCTAACTGCAGTGCTAAGATATTGTTATGCATAACCTCTGCCTTCACTACGATGCTTTACTCCTATTTCTAAAAATTATATTAAATTATTCCGTGCAGTAAGTGTCAGTTTTCCGTTCAGAAATGCATGTAACCAAGTTGTGATATCAGATAATCTGGAAAAGCACAAATGATAACTTTTTTGTTTTTTGGTTGTTTTTCATTTTTTATTATTTTTCATCTAACCAAATTCATGAAATAGAGGCTTTGTAAGGTTTTACACTCTTGCATCAGCTCATGAGTTATGATGACAGAAAAGAGTAACTCATTCAGACTTCAAGAAACAAACGTGTAAAGGAAATGTGCCAAATCCATTCCATTTTTATGTTGAGTTAGAATAGAATTGCTTTTTCAGGAATCGTTTATTTAATTTTAAACCTTTAGATATAAACAGTAACAGGATATCAAGTGAACTTTTTGATGGCCTAGCACATGATTGATATATTAAATCCCAGAGACAAAGAACAGTTTAGTGAGTAAATAATTACTCTCCTGAGCAATTGATATCTAGTTAGTATGGGAGGCATAACTTATTTAATAATGGTGGGATGGTATTTCCAGTTTATGATTCAGTACAAGAAACGTTTCCTTAAAAATCATATGGGAAAAGTCCATGGCTGAGCACTTTGGAAATCTGAAAACCCCAGTGTGCAGCATGCATATCTGTTTCATTCCACTGTGGCAACTCCAAAGATTTATATTTTCTAAAAATGAATGTACTTCAGATGAGGATGTGGAGTTGCCTAGTGAATTACTTTTATTTAAAATAACACTGTAAATTATCACTTTCCACACCCAGTTGGTAATGCGGGATCTGTGGAGGGGGCAAGAGGGATTATTAAAGATTCCTAACTGCCCCAATATATAGAGAGAGTAATTAGTCTCAATACAGAAGTGCCAGTATCAGTGATACGTTCTTAAACCAACTACGCTAATTTGAGAAGAGGAAACTAAACATAACAAATAAATAAATGCCAATTCTAGGGGAAGATGGTAGGCCCCAGTCTAACACACTCAGGGCATACTCCATAATTGTTTTCCTATTTGCTAATATTGATTATTGAGTACTTTATTTTAAATATGCTTCTTGCTGTCTCTAGATGTGAGAGACAAAGTGCTGACATGGTGAGACTTGAAATTTGAAATAATCCTTTTCAGAGTGTAGAGAAGCTGATAACAAAGAACTCTGGCAAATCCCAATGATATTTGCCTTGCTTCCATCCCTAGATATGTCGTGCTAGCATGTGACTGCTAAGAAAATCAATAAAAATGAAAACCACAACTTGAAATCCTGTAAATTGACAATGATGACAGATTAAGAGGACAGAGTGGATAGGACTTCCGGAGGATGCTTTCATCCTCACATATTCTTGCCTGTGCAGTGTTCTTATAAGACACTTATTAGCAGATGCAAAAATATTAACCATAGATTGTACCAAGCATAAGGAGTTTTCCTGGGTGTTCTCCTAATACAGAAAGACCCTTCTTCCTTACATATGGATAAATTATAAAGAAAACAGGTATAGCAAAATAAGCACACATTTAACGTTGTGATTAAACTAAGCTAGATTTGGACACCCTTGTGGTAAGCAGAATGCCATACTTTTAGGAACAAAGTTTGTGTCAATGCCTTTCCTCAAGT
The DNA here is from genome assembly GCF_026119805.1 of Tympanuchus pallidicinctus. Taxonomy (NCBI): domain Eukaryota; kingdom Metazoa; phylum Chordata; class Aves; order Galliformes; family Phasianidae; genus Tympanuchus; species Tympanuchus pallidicinctus. The sequence continues at coordinate 61,551,454 of NW_026294618.1, read as the reverse complement.
CCTAAAAATGGGTTTATGTTGTTGCACCTTGAAAGGCAAAAGGGAATATTGAAGTTGAAATCCCTTCTTGGTATTTCCAGTGGAACTGTGCTGTTCTTGTTGAGAGGTGCTTTTTTTGCAGCTGTGACTCAGTCATCAAATTCTGCCATTGAGATCTCCTACCAGTGGAGACCCATTGACACCTTCCTTTCCATTTGTTAGCATACATATGAATGTCATGGTTCAGCCGTGAGCCTCTTCCAGTTTTTCTTGTTGCATTTTTTTGAGCTGCAGTCAGTTGTAACAGTTGCCCTACAAAAGGCAGCAATGTGGCCTGAGTGGATTTGACTCTTCTCAGTACATGATATTTAGGCCTTCAGCACTAGAAACCTTTGACATTGTTTTCAAAGAATTCTGCTCTGATTTCATTGGAGGGGAATGTTTCTCCCAGATTGTTTTTATAACCTTCAAAATATTTTGCAATAAATTTATAACTGGCAGGGTGTGTGCATAGTTTGAAAGTTTAAAATATTTCAATTCTTCTGGTTTAAGTTATGAAGAACATGTATTCATTGAAAAAATCAGCAGAGTGGATATTCTAATATCTTTTGGTGTTCTGTAAAGTGATGCTGCTCAGTTGCTACAGGGGCCTGGTTTACTCTCCTCACACTACTTGCCTTGAAGAATATCACCAATCCTATTGCTTACAGGATGTGAGATAAATGCTTTTGATTGCAGAAGCAAGTATATCTGATATCATCTGTAGCTGTTTATAGAAATCATAAAATAAGAAAAATGGCATGGAGGAGAACCACTATACCTTTTCACTGAGTTAGATCAGGCTGCCCAGAGCCCCATCCAATCTGGCCTTGAATGCCTCCAGGCATAGGACACCCAGAGCACCCTCTGAGTGAAGAATATCCCCTTAACATCTATCTAATATCTCCTATCTTTTAATTTAAAACTATTCCTACTTGTTCTATCACTGTCTCCCTGCTGAAAGGTATTAGTAAAGAGTTACGCTTGATCATCTGTTTATGTTCTGTTGCTGATCAAAATTTACAATTCATTTGCCAAAATCTTTGTTAATGCAACATTGTAGTTGCTACATAATTTCTGAATGCCTGTAAAAGTGAGGTGTGTCTTACTAAAATCCTACCTATGTAAGGACTGTATCATGCAGAAGGAGAATAGTAGGAAAATGCCCAGTTACACTTCTTTTAACCTGTGCCTCTTTGTAATAAAATAATGGTAGTCAGCGTTTCCAAAGAGATGGGGATTTGAAAAGTGAGCATGCCAGCTAATAGCTGTGGTAACAGGCTGAACGTAGCAGAATAATAGCCATGCAGTGGCCTCTCAGCCTTTCAACATGCCCCACTTCTCAATAGTGAATGCACAGCTTTGTTCGGCAGCCAGTCACCTCCTCAGCTTGACTGGAAGAGCCTAGAGCTCGGCATCTCCTCTGCCCCAGCTGCCTCACCAGCCCTTTGCTGCTGGGCCTTACAGGAGGTAGTTCATGGAGGATTTACAGCCTAACCTTTTTATTGTGCTCACAGGAGGAAAGCAAATGTTTTATTGTGTGAGGTTTTTTAGAAAATAAACAGGGATTTGGGTGAGAATGGTTCCTAAACAGTAGGCTGGGCCCTGAATTATCTGGTAGGTTCCTATGTGTAAGGGATATGGAGCTGAGAAGCCTGTGATGCTCTCTATAAAAACAAGAGCAACAAAAGGAATTGTTTTCTAGCGTGGCTTGTCAGAAAAGCCTACAGTCCCAACACAGAGCAAACATGTTCTGCCCCTCACCTTCAGTGATTTGAGGTCACGGCATTAGTCTTGTTGGCCCTGTTTCTCAAAGTCTAGGCTATGCACTCTGGGTTTTGAGATTTTGATAAGGAGCCTATCTCCAATATTTGAATAAAGAGTGATTTGCTACTTGTTTCTTGTGGAAAACAAGCAACAGGAATAATGTTGGGAGTGAATGGCCATATGGAAGAAAGATAGAGTATGAAGGAGAAACCTGAGAAGAAAAACTCTGATTTGAGTTCAATTAGAGGGTTTTAGTAGGCATTTGTTTCTCCATTCTGTCTGAGATTTGAATGATGAGAAGACAAACACAAATTGCTCACTGAGCACGGTTGGCTGTTTGGCCCACATGGATGGACTCAGATGCTGGTTAGAATTACTTGCAATCTGGAAGCTAGCCATTGTGGAAGTGTTTGAGTATGCAAGAGAGAGGTGGTACTGACTGTTGCTGTGGAAGTGAGGAAAGCAGAAGGGTGGTGACAGTAATGTGATGTCTTTTCCTGAATGTTTTAAATTTTCCTTACCTTGCTGTTACTTGGCAATTACTTGACAATATATTTTTGAGATTCCATACTTCCTCTCTTATTTGAATTTGTCAGAATATCACGGAATCACAGAATGGCCAGGGTTGGAAGGGACCTAAAGGATCATAGATCTCCAACATTGTAATGACAACAAATTCCATAATAAATCAAATGTTTAATAGAAATCTGAAGACCCTTTTCACTGGGTTTCCTAGTAGGGTGTTACATATATGTAAAGATAAACTAAATGTAGATGTTAGAGAATTCAGTTTAGAAGTCCATGGGCTTATTTATCTGTAGCTGTTAGTAAAGAATCCTTGTGGACTCTCAATATATGTTAATTTTAATTAAAGTCTGACCATCTTTCTTTTTAAATTTAGCATACTATTGTTCTGGTAAGAGGAAAGTGCAGAGAAAATCTTATAACTCTGTGAGTGGGTCGCTGTGAATTTCACACCGAATATTCACAGCAGGCAAATCCAAGCCTCTAATCTGTTTGTTTCTTGCCCTGTAGCTTCTGAAGTGTATGACACTTGGCACTGCTATTCTTGGCTACTGGTGTGCCGGTGAGTGTTGCAGGATTAACACCATCTGTATGTGAGTGCAATGGCTATGCTACTCTGCGCACTGACGCTGCCATGATCCACTATTATCTCAATTTTTTCTTTGCTCCTTGGATACAGAAGTCCTAATGAAAGTATTGCTTCAGTGTTCTTGATGGCTTCTTTTCATGAAAAAGCTAGAAAGCAGCACACACTGCAATATTGCCTTAAAACAGCATTGAAAGCATCAGTTCTTCATCAAAAACATGGCTCTGTTGGAGTGTCTTTCACTGAGATACCTTAAAGTTTAATGACTGTATGGTAGGGGAGGAACAAAACAAGTAAATAACCCGTCAAGATATAAAAACATCATCAGTAGAAGATAAAAATAGAATATTGCGTGTGACTGTGCTGTTACAGGTCTTTGTATATGGCAGCAATGAGAGATCATGAATGATGAGTTAGTTGTTGCCATTTGGCAGTCCTAGTATTCAGGATCTTATTTATGTGAAATACCTTTCTCAGCTATAGAAGCAGTGGATTCAGAGGAACTGTCACACACCAGTACTTTGATCTTGAACACACCTGCTTGCATTCTTCTTATTTATTTATTTTCATTTGAAGTTCTGTGAGATTTCAAATTAGACATTACTATATGCTACAAAAATCTATTGCAGTCATTTTTAAAGTCCTGAGTACTTCTTCTGTCATTGAATACATTCCTATTGAATTGGGGTATTGAAAGAGCTGTTAGCTTACTGTTATAAAACCTACTGTATCTTTAGGAGAGTGGGCAAAAGAAAATGGTTTCTTCAAAAGGCAGAGTCAGCCTGGTGCTGGACCCTGGCCGTTGCTATGTCTTAGTTCCATCCTGGGAAGAATTCAAGGATTTTTCACCTCAAGAAATAAACATGGATACTACTTTCTGTGGCTTTTAGTTTTGTTGAAGAGAGGAAACCCAAAGGAAAGGTTTTCTTTTTCTATAAATGCAAACATCTGTTGGTATGACTTTGGTGTTATTATTTCAGTTCTATTTCAAAATTCCAGTTGCTAAACTTCCTGAGGTGCAGAGGAGGTTCCAGTAAGTGTCTCTGATTCAAAAATAAATGGAATAAGTCCTTCAGTTGGATTTAAAGGAAAAGTTCAAGTATTTAAAGATCCAGAAAAACACTTTTACTTAGAATTAAGGAAACTGTCTTTTCCAGAGAACTGACTTTTACATTTATTTTTTTTCTGCTAGATATTCTATGAGTTAAACTGGAAAAGATGACTTCTATGAAGATTATTTTGTGGGCAAACAAATGTTTGGCTATTACTAGTAAGAACGATCCCTAGATGCAATAATCCCTTTTGCTGCAATTGTGCATTGCTCTGTATGGTAGGCAAAATGAATTTTATATTGCTAGCTAGGACACGCTTAACATTTTTCTTCTTAAAAACATCAAAACGTTTTTGATAAAGCAACCAGCACATTGTACTGTACAGGGAGTGAATAGCCAGTGACTCTAGTGTGCTTGTGCTGCAGAAGGCTCTGAAAGGTGAGCTTCAGCAGCAGCTTCTGCTCAGTTGGCTGAGGTTGAAAATTTCCATTAGCAGCAGCATGCTGGCACAACAGGGCATTTGCTGAGCACAGTAGGCTAATCCAAGAGGAAGCAGAAACCAGGCCTGTTGTACAAGAACCATTATGGTGATGTAGTGTAGGTTGGAAACATATTAGCAGTGTGCCAGCAGCAAGAATGATCCTGTATGGTGTTGAGCAGGAAGAAGAGTCTATATGGACTTCAATTCAGGTCATGGTGTGGAATTCTGAATATCAGAAATCTTAAAAATTCGAACACCAACACACTGAACAATTATTGCTTAATCTTTCATAAATACCAGTATGGGCAGAGAAGAAAGTTTTGATTGCATTATCGCTCATGGTAGAGATAAGAACTGTGTGTTTATTCCCACATAGGCATTCAGATATATATATCTGTATGGAGTTTTCATTTAAAATCCAATTTACTGATTTATTTACATAACTGGGTCATTATTATTATTTTTTTTGCTAAAGAGAAGAGAAGCAAAGCTCCAAAGTTCCCAAAGAGATGGAAAATAATCCTTTTAGATGACCTATAAATGGATCATTGGATCCATATGCTCTATTTATGTTGCAATACCTCAGCAGCATGTGATGGACTGTTCCTTTTGTTAGGTGTCTCTGCAGCACTATGTACAGATTAAATAGCTACTGCAATGCAGAGAGTTATTAATACATTACATTGCACTTTCAGTGAAGATGTCAGTGTGTCCTTAAGCCTGAATGTACCCTGTGGTTGTGTTATGGTGGTTTTTTTTGTGAGTTTATTTTCTGGTTTCTTCTTTTTTTTTGTATTTTTTTTCTCCTCAGTTTTGGCAGAGAGTAATTTATTTCTTCAGTAAATCCTTAACTAATTAGCAATTGTATAATAACATCACTCCTAATTCCCCTAAACTGTGATTATTATTAAAGTTTAGAAAAATCAAGGCTTTGCTGTAAAAAAAAAAAACAAAACAAAACAAACAAACAAACAAAACAGGTCACCTTTTTCAATTTGATGCAGTAATAATGTGGTCTATGGCTCTATGCATACAGAGGGAGGATGGAGGAGACAGGGAAAGGACAGAGGAAGGAACAACTATGTGGAAGGTAATGCAGATAAACAAAAGCCAAATCCAAGGTATATGAAATGTTGGGAAACAAGGAGAAGTGGGGCACAAAACCCTTATTTTTCTGGCATGTCTATGCTATCTTTCACTGATGATTCACAGTAGAAGATTTAAAAAAAAAAAAAAGCTTTGAGTTTTTGGTTTCTTACATATCTTTCTTAGCATGCTTTAAGTGACTAAGGGGGGAAATTTCCTTGGGAAATTATCACATGTGGAGTGAACTTCTGCTGTCTGTTATGTGGGGAAAATAAAGGAGAGCAAGGGCAAATGTAGATGTACAGAGATAAAGGAGCAAAGCAGAACAGAGTAAGGACCTCTGCTCCTCTTCCCTCTCCCTGCTACCTGCAGTAATGCTCGTGGAAGTTCACTCTGAATTTGTACCAGTGGCTCAAGCTAATGCTGCATCGCTGCAGCTTTTGCTTGCACCTGGCTCAATGAAGCAGATGTGGAAAGCTCTGTCACTGGCTGCCTCTTAGTTGGTCCATTGCTGGGCTAGATTCAAGCCTTCTGAATGTGGGGGACTTGTCATTGCTAAATGACAAAGTGTTTTTACTCTGTTTCTAGTATTGCTTGTGTGTAATAGGATAGTAGTTGACAGAAGGAGCAAAACAATGTACCAGCTCCGGTTGATGCCCTACTGGTTTGCCCAAGGATTACATAAAAATCCTCCAACAAGGTGATAAAAGCTCCATAGGTGAAGTGTGTACCAGGTGTGAAGGAAGTAGAGGTCAAGGAATGTGAGTTCTCAGCTGATGACTATTTCTATATGAACATTGATGCACAGAAAATGTACAGTAAATTCGCCACAGTCAGATTATTTCATGGAGTACACAGGCACTGCAGTCTGTATGGGCATAAGCTGAGGATGCTGAAACCAGTGCTGGACTTCCTACGGCTGTTGAATGTGTCCAGAACTTGTAGATATGTGATTGCCCTGTCTGAAATATTGTGTAGGCTGTGCAAGAACTGCACAAGTGTGTGTATGCATTTACATTTTTAAATGTAAATATGCATACATTAGAAAAAACTCCAAAACCATAGGAGAAAATACTTGATTAAGAGAGCTATCCCAAAGACCTCAAATGGCAGTGAAGCAACAGGCTGTAAACTGCTGATCTTTAAGCCTGGGTAAATGGGACTTTCACCCTGGCAGCCTTGAAGTTCAGATCAAAGCATTTCCTAGCTCTCTAAATGGCCTCAAGGCCACCTTCACTTCCTTTCTCTTCACCCAACTTCCTGCTGGAAGGTGCTGAGCAAGGAGTATACTCTTTAGGAAAACTCTAAATGAAGTCAAGGCCATGTCACATACAAGGGGACAAGGAGTGAATTTTACACACGATTTTTAAGATTAGGGTATCTCTTTGTGGGCTTAGTTTGAACAAACAGCTGTGAGAACACACCTGGAAAGTGAGCCAACAGCTAGGACCTGGTTTGATTTCTTTTGCTTTGTAGTTCCAAGTCAGGAAGTGCCATCACTCCCACCATAGACCAGAAGAGTCCCTAGACCAAAAAGGCCATTACTTCCTCACTGTCTGCATTTCTCTAAGAGGAGTAACGAAAGCTATATGTGATCTGGGTTGTCACTGTCCCCACTGTTGTGTACACAGCAACTAAAACCAGCACTCTTTTAAGGTGCCCACAAATAGTTATTCTCTGTCTCTGCAGTTTGTTTCTTGTTGCCCAGCCCATTGATTCGGACAGTGACTTGGACCACAGGACTTGGAGGCAGCCTGTGCTAAAGCAAAGCTTCTCTGGGTTTGCAGAGAGACCTGCAATCTTGGAGTCAGCAAGCAAGATTTTGTGTTAAACCTTCCTTTTGTGTATTTTATCTCTCTTGCTCATATTTCTGTTTCTTTCTTCCCTCTACAAACAGTTATTTTCTTCCTTTTATATCTCTTTTTTCCTTTTCTCTATTTCTTCATTTTTCCTTCAGTTTGTCTTCTCACTGTTTCCATTCAAAATTCTTTTCTATTTTCCCATGCTTCACTGTGATTTAGCACAGAGCATTTGGTGGCTCTGCTTTCTCATTTTCTGCTGAAAGTCTTTCCTCTTCCGCTTTAAAAAGCACTGAAGTTTTGCAAACACACTGCAGAAGCCTGTTCCTGTTTATGTAAATGCAGAATGGGATCCAGAACGATCCCTTTTAATTAGCGTTGCAGGTTCATGGGAGTTTCTAACATAAATACAGAAATTTCACAATACCAGCAGGTTATTTATTTGCTTTGTGCGCTTATCAATGTTGTCAGCAAATTAAGGGGTCAAAGCATAAGAAATGCCATGGAAGCATGGTCTCTCTTCGCTATTTTTACAGCTTTGTGCCTGGAAAAAGGAAAGTTACTGGGTGTTGCTCAGTGAAGTGTGCATGTTAAAGTTACCCACAGCGATGCCCATTGTCCTGTCCCTGAGTCGAATGATGTAATGTTTCATTTAAGGCTCTCAGCAATGCTGAAGAGTCTCGGTGCACTGGGAAAAAGGCAGTGAAAAAGTTGTGAATCAGGTTTCTCCCCAGCCTTTGTGTTTAGGGTTTTGATAGATAAAAGCTGACTCATGCAATATTTCTGGCGAAGGAGCTGTATGGACTAGCAGGAGCTTCTCATTTTACCTGAGTGCCCAAGTGATGTAATTCGGGAACAGCTGAAGGCAGAGCGTGCATTTTCTCCCTGCTGCACAGGTAGGTCGTGGTTTGTTCTGAGAGGATCTGAGAAATAGAGGACTTGTTCGTTCTCTATGCAGGGAGCCAGAGACATTCCTCAGTGGTGAGATACTGTCGCAGAGGATTTTCCCTTGCAATAATGTTCTTGGGCATTAGCAGGCTCGGTTCTGACAGAGGCTGTTCTGCTTTAAGCGTTCTGTGGTGGGGAGGGCGGTTGGGCAGACAGAGATACATCAGTTGATGGCTGTTTTTTCCTTGTTGTAAGATCGCTAATAAATGGCATTTCTGTTGCTCAAAGTTCAGTTAAAATACTTGGCAACATATCATTCATGGTAGTTAATGCTGAATTCATAGTATCAAGAGATACAATCCCACAAATATTGTAGCTGTCTAATGTGGCTTTGTTCACAGAAGTTATTAGTTTTAGAGAAAACATGTTCATATTTAGAAGTTCATATTTAGGAACTAATAATGTGCAAACCTTCACTTGGGTAGCGTTCAAAGCAGAGGATGTGGGGATGTTGGGATTATTGCAGTGAATAGATTTTAAACTTTCTCGGTCAGGCAGCTGTATGACGTTAACGTTTCTAAATCTCAGTGCTGTGTCTGAACTTAATACTAAATGTAGAAATTGCTATAAAAAGTCTTGCTTTATCGTATCTACAATATAAATGCTTTCTTGGAGAAATGCAGATATTTCAAAGAAAATGCAGGAAAAGATTCTTGTAGTCTCATCACTTTTATTTAGCTGACCTTCCAGAGGATGTGAAGCTGCAATTTTGGGTAATGTTGACTTTGCAGATAATATCATTGGTGCTCTTTTTCATGCCAGAATAAAAGCAGCAACTATACTAATTATGAATATAAATTGACTTGTGAGTTATTATCCTTGCTCTGTTTCTTAAAATGCCATACACAGTTAACAACTCAAAGGAATAAACACCTATATTTAAATGGGGCTTGTATTCAAATATGAAGTTGACTTAGACTGTTTTATCCCTTACCATATGCTAATGTCCTCAAGTAGCCAAGGTTGCAGAGATAACAGAAAGCCATTAATCATTACTATGAATGTAGTTAGAGGCAGGAGATATATATTACAAAAAAGCAAGTGATAAAAGAAGTTTATGCACTTCAGTGAGAAGCTGGTCATGATTATGTGCTGAAAACAGATATAGTAAGAGAGTTTCTTTGCATGCCACTTCGGCGTTGAAGCACTACTGCCGTTGCCTGTTGAAACATGGTGTTTCTTGTTCTTGTACCACCAAAGGATGTGTGCAAGTTGTGGCTCTTGCTTGGAAGCAGTCTGAAGTTGTATCCTGCCAGCATGCACTGTGTGTGTGCGTGTGTCTGTCAATGGGGTGCAGGGGGCAGAGGGGGAGGGGAGGATTGTGGGGCTGGGGGAGGGCTAGCTGGGTTCATGCAGAGGCTCAAACAAGAAACGACCTTGTTTGGGGAGCGTTTTGCTTTGTGAGTATGGACAAATATGCAATTATCCTCCTTTCAGTGCTGAACTAACAAGTCATCACTGTTATTCCTTAATTAAAGTATGCAAATTTTAGATTTTTTTTCCCTCCAGACTGAGTTAATACCGTTATTCACAATTCACAAAAGTTCCCAGTGTTAGTTTGGCTCATCTTTGAAAGGGTCCAGTAAACAAAAGAATGCCGAACGAAAATGTAGTGACCCGGCCAGATGTGGGTCAGGGAGCACAAGCTCCAAGCCGGTCCCTGGTGGGAGAGCTGCTGTACCCCTGGCTGTGCATGCTGCTGGCAGCTGGGTGCCTCTAGTTGCTGCTGAAGCTGTGACATCAGTGGCAGTGGAGGCATGGGGATTGTGCAGCCTTATATATCTGAGCAATGAGTTTGCTTTTTATAAAACGATTTTGTTTCCAAGATGAATTTGTAAGAAGTTGCAGTGTTCTCTAAGGATCAGTCAGCAAAGGGCAGCCTTCTTAGCTGTGGCGAGACTAATTTTGGGGAGGTTGTTTCCCCTCCCATGACCCCCCTCCCCAAACAAACAAATAAACAAACAAAAAAGATGACTTTTTTTTTTTTCTTTTTCCAGCCAGAAGTTGCAGAATTCAGTCTATTTGCAGAAGAGTGAAGTTACTTTACTTTAAAATTGTATCAGGGCTGTGAAAAGCTAAACACAAACCCTGGCAAAAAGCAGGAAGGATGGGCATGGGACTGCATCAACAAAGGGAATTTGGTTTCTGTGCTTTCTGATGAAATTGTGCCTGGAGAAATCATCTAAAATATCCATGCCTGATTCAAGCAACCATGCTGCCTAGCCTCAGAGGGGCTTCTGAAGATAAACCTTGAAAGATGTTCAGAATTTTTGTTGTTTGGAAGGACTGTGGCTTTGTAACAGGTAGCTCAGATAGAAATTCATGGCTGGACAGAGCCAGGACTTATCTGTCAGCGCTGGTTGACGTTAGCAACCAGACGTTAGCAGGTTGCGCAGTGTTACAGGGCTTGGAAGCTGGGGACAGGAATCTGCTTCCTGGTTGAAAGTCATGCCAAATGAACTTTGAAGGTGGTGGGCAGGATGAAGTCCTGGGGACAAAGCAGACCAATATTTTCAATTACCAAAGAGTTTGCTTGCAGCAATCGATAGACAAAGATACAGGAATAATGGTGTGTATGAAAATGGAGGAACTTAAGTCAAATGTGTTGTATGCAATTAATTAGCCACATCCAGCAGGAGCCTAAGGTCTGTGGGAGTGCAGGTGTTGGAACAAGCACAGTTCAACTACTACAACTAATCCTTGTTGTTGTTACTTTTAATAAGCAATGACATTGCCATTAAACACAGAAGTAAGGTTTTGTTTGTTTTCTTTAAGGTGCGTTAAAATCTCCCCATGTTTCTGGATACATGTCTTGTGAAAAGCTACTTTTATTCTGGCTTCGATTTCATTGACCTGGACTGTGTTTTGTTTGGATTTTGTATTAATGAGCCTCAGAGTATTTGCGGAGCAAATATTACATATTAATCCCTTCAGGTTATCTGTGAGGCAGACAGCCTATCAGAGAAACAGGAAGAAAAAGGGAGCGTGGAGCAATGGAATGTAACAGGAACCCTTTGTTTTCCCACCAAATGTGGCTAATCAGGTGTTTCTTTGTCATGTAATTTTAGTAAAATCTTCTGGAGTAAGTTACCGGAAGGGTATCCCTGTTATCTTATTTATCCTGTGCATTTTTCATCGGAGTTTACATCTGCACAATAATGTTGTGTTTTCTAACTGAACTTGAAAAATGATCTGAAGCTGATAGCAAAAATATATTCTTATCAAAAATGCATACTTTCTTATCACAATCAGTAGGAAGGCAAACACCTTTGTCCATATCCATTTAGAAACAAGAGAACTTCACTGCGTGCTTCAGTTTTAAATATTTTTCCAGATTTCTTGCTTTATATTTTATTTTGGAGCTTTTTTTAAATTAGAAAATATGATTCTGTGCTGTGTTGATTATGTGGTGCTGCAAATATGCCAGAACCTGACATAAAGAATGGCTGCAGATTTTCACCCTTGGAAGGCAAAACCAGAGGGACCAAAATACCAAATTAGATTTAAATTTAATGGACAGTTTCTTATTTGTATAACAAGAAAACTGTTCTCGACATTAATTCCACACTTTACCCTGAGGACATTATTTTCCTTAACAAAAAGGGATTATATATCCCTTTTATTATCCCTAATATTATCATCATTAAAAAGGTAGTATTAAATACAAATTTAATCCTGTGCATTCAAAATGGGCTCCTATTTGTTTGCTTTGAATTTTTCTTTGGAATGATTGCAGCAGAAGCAGTATTCCCTTGCAATTGTATAAGCAGTCCTTCAGTATTACCTCTCTTCCTACATTGCCACAAGTTTTTTTTGTCACAGAACAGATATTCCAAACTTCTTTGAGTTTGAAACATGGCTTTTGGGTGAATGGCTCTTGCTGAAAGGAAACCTTCAGGTGTTGAATTTATTTGCAGCTGCTTTTGCAGGTTCTCATGGTGCACTGCACACAATTTGGTCAGACAGAAATCTGCACTGCATCACAGAAAATGTCTTTCAGGTCAGATGGTCAATAAAAAGAAAGTAGATTCAATATGCTGACAGGAAGACAGACATTTTGTTATTGCATTGGTTTGAAAAACATCTTTAGTCAGTTAAAAAGGGGGTAGTGTTCTGGCTTGAGCTGAACAGATTCAGAAAAACTTATATTCCTACTGGAAGGCAGTAGTATTTGGCAGTGCTGTTCCCCGTGGGAATTAATTTTTTTTTAAAAGCTATGTTATTTTCACCGAGAAATCACTGTGGTTTTATTGTTTCTGTATAAGCTGCAGTGCTGGTAAATGATAAATGCTTTTAGTTTCTGTTTGACTGTGTTGGCCTTGCAGTATTCAAAATGGAAGATACTTCTAGGTATCTCTGACACAATTCTTGAGTTTTCCAAAGCCTCCAAGCCATGGTCAGCTCTCAACCTTAGAGAAAGAAAGATCTCTTCCCAATGGAATTTTTTAACCTTAGGGAAAATATTGAGTCATATCTCTCTCAAGGCTCAGCATGAGAGAACGCACATGCTGATGCCAAGCCCAGCACCATAGCACATAGAAGGGATGTGACAGAGTTATATACATGAACTGGAAGTACTCTGGATTTATGCAGTAGCCTCCAGTGGGATATCACCACCATCTAAAAAACATCAGATCTACAGCGATCCCCAAATCATATCATTCTGGTTGTCTTTTTTTGGAAAAATTGATTTGTCCCAGTTTTGTGTGCAAAGCTTTAAAAATGTCTGTTGTCAACTGTGAGGTTAGTATGGAGTAACAATGATAAAACCACTTTTTCTGTTTATTTTTTTTAGATGACTTCCACTTACCTCTAGATGTTTTACCAGCTGTGACGGAGGGCTTTGACTCCGAGACAAAAGAAGATCTACACAAGGAGAGCAGACCTTTCCGCTGCTGTGAAAAAAAAACCATGGACCTGTCAGACAGTGACCGTCCCGTCAGCTTTAGCTCCACTTCCTCCTCTGCTTCCTCCAGGGACAGCCACTGTTCTTTTGGAAGCAGAATGACATTAGTTTCAAACAGCCACTTGGGCCTATTTAACCAAGAGAAAGAAACAGGCGCCATCAAGTTAGAATTAGTCCCAGCCAGAAGGTTTTCCAGCAACAAACCACGCAAAAACACCCCTGCAGAGCACGAGGATACTGAGGAGAACCTTGAAAAAAAGCTAAGCACTCCAAGGAAGGCAGAACCAAAAGGAGCAGGCAAAAACTGTGCAATGTCCCTGGTGACAGAGCCCACCAGTCCCAAGCTCCTCTACGTAGACAGAGTTGTCCAAGAGATCCTGGAGACAGAGAGGATGTATGTGCAGGATCTGAAAAGCATTGTGAAGGTAGGAATCTTGATTAGAATTGTGTTAACTGTTCCTTAGTGCTGCGTTTTATACTCTTTGATCTCACAGCAGGATAAATAGACGTTACGATGGAATTGGTGATCTAAATGAAGGTTTTTATAGATTACCATATGTTACATCACTGTTCCTGTTTATTTCTTGCTTTTATTTTATTAGATGAATTTAAGCTGTTGTTTGTTCATGAAGAAATAACCATCCTGCAGTTGATGGTAGTAGTGAGTAGTGGCAAACTTTTCGCAGTAACATTTACAAAAGAAAAAAAAAAAGTCAAAAAAGAAAACCAACTCTGTGTGCTGGAAAATATGGCAAGAAAGAAAAGGCAGACAGCTTGTTTGCACTTTTAAAGGTTTTATCTGGAGAATTTCACTTTTCCTTTCATAAAATCATTGAATAGTTCAGTCAGTTCTAACCCTGTGATGTGGACAGGGTTGCCTCCTGAGGTTAGACTGCGTAGGGCCCCGTCCTACCTGGCTTTGAATGCCTCCAAGGATAGCGTACCCACAGCTTCTCTGCGCAACCTATGCCAGTGCCTCACCACCCAAAAAAATTTCCTAACATCTCGCCTTTGGCTGTGTCCTTCCAACCAATTCTTTATCCACTTATTAGTCCAGCCTTCAAATCAATATCTCTCCAATATAGAGATAAGGATGTGGTGTGGAAGCATATCAAAGACTTTGCACAAGTCCATGTTGTGCTTTTCTTGTCCATCAGTTCCTTCACTCCATTGCAGTAGGTTATCAAATTGGTCAGGCATGATCTACCCATGGTCTCTGTTCAGCTCCTCGTCTAGCGTATGCCTCAGAATCTCTTCCAGGGGGTTCTCTGCCACGATCTTCCCAGGTACTAATGTGAAGTTCACTGGCCTGTAGTTCCCCAGGTCAGCCCTCCCCTCTCACTCACCATATTCATATTCTAGTTTTGCAAGTTCTTTCCTGCCTTCCTGTCTCCCTTTTATGCTGTTCACAGCTGCAGTCTGTTCGCTCCAAGTCCTTGACCTATGTTATTGAATGTGACCTGTGCTTTTACTGGATAACCCTATTGTTTGGCTGTTACATGAAGGAATAATGTTTTCTTTAATATCAGTTTTGAATGGGTGGTGACTGTAGCATGTATTAGCAGTGAAGAAGTTTTTCTCCAGCCCCCAGCTGAGTAGTACCATTCATTCTCCCTTTCTAGTACAGGGTAAAATAGGGATGAGTCCTGTGGATTGTTCTGGTCAATCCACAAACTTGCAACTGTGCCTATTAGTCATGTTCTTTTGGGCTATTAAAGATGACAGTGAAGTCCCTTGGCTATTGTTTCTAGTCCACATACTTAGCCTATGTAAGTATGTTATGACCACCCACAAAGAGAAATTCCTTTGGAAGTGTGTGCACTGTTTGTAGAATATATAGCTTCGTGTAGATGGATGAGTTAATTTGCAAAAGGAAAAATATTGGTCAGGTGAAGATGATACTTCTGCAAAGTCCTGGCCCTCTGCTCACCTAATCAAGACTAGACTGAGAAGGAAAAAGGTTTTTAGACTTTGTTAACAAATGCAGTTTTCAATTATTGCATGCATACCCACCCCTCCCCTTGCAAAGTCTCACAGAGGAATCTTTCTCTTTAAGGTTTTATTTGTTTCTGTGTCTGCTGTTGTTTCTGTAAATGTAATTATTGCTACAGTTTCATTTTGGTAGACGTAAGTGTTCTGTGTGTGTTACAGAAGCAAGTTCACATTAATTTGCAGTCTCTGATCCCCAGGTATGGTCCCACTGTTTTTGGGAACTGTAACCCCCACTGTTCTTCCTATGCAGTAAACTATGCAATTTGAGATAAAAGAAGCCATTATTAAAATCTTGAAACAAATTTTCCATTTAGAAATAGGAAGGCCGAAAAATGCTTGCTAGAAATGTTTGAAGCACAACTACAGTAGACATAGATTAAATGAGGCAAATGCTCTTGATGTTATGAAAGAACTTGAGGTATTCACCTTTGAAATGCCAAAGGGTATTTTCTACAGCATTTAATAAATAAAAAATCTTGAAGGATTCGTGTGGCACTATAAAGCTATTTGAGAGATGATGTGGTTGGCAGCACAACATTTTTTAACTAAATGTTCAGGATCCAAGGGCTTCAAAGGAGCTCTTTTCTACATGGTGAAAAGAGTGGGGAATCAGCTTCCTCAGCCTGTGCATGTTCTTCACTTGATTTCAGGGGAGGGAGATGTGACTGGAAACAAGTAATGGAGGGGCCCATTTGTCGGTGTTTCTCAGTATTTCTTTCTCCCCATGTTACCTTAGCAATACTGCAGTGGTTCACCTATCCAAGAGTGGTGGCTGTAAAAAGGGTGGGAAGCCTCCACAGGCATCTGTAGGAGTGCTGTAGCCTTTGAGGATTTGATTATCTGGGCGTCTATGACTTGAGGCCATTTAGTTTGGCAGTCAGATGACTGGTGCAGAGCCAAACTGAGATGAAGGGAAGCAGCTCAATCTGTCTTATTTTCCAGATAAACTTGGGTCAAATTTTGGCAGCTGGTCAGGAAATGGGTTGAGAATGAAAAAGGGGAGCTGGGGGAAGGTTGATTTACGTGTACTTCCCATCACATGTATGGGAATATGAAGGTGGGAGACACTGGAAGAAAGAGCAAACAAAAGAAACAGTGCTAAGTGGAGAGAGTAAATAATTAGAGGGGGAACAATATGAGGAAATAAGTGAAAACCAAAGAAGTGGAAATCTGATGGGAGGAGTATGAATTGAGCGGAACTGGAACACTCCAGTGGTGGTGAGCAGGGTGCAATACAGCAGCTTATTTTGTCTAAAAATGATAGTAAGGTAGTAAGGAGAGGAGTATGGAGTTCCCTCCCCCCCTTCCCCTCCCCCCCCTTTTTTTTCTTTTTTTTTAATGAATTCAGGAAGGCGAAACAAGACAACGCAAGTACAACCCAAGTACAAACAGACAACAGCTGAAAAAATGTCAGACAGACTGAGGATGACATGAGGACAAAAAGGGAGAAGTGAATAGGTACTATTTTAATTGCCCTCTGTTCCTAGCTGAGAATTGTTGGTACAAGCTTTCTGTCCTCAATACTGGAGATTTGCTGATGCTACATTCTCTGAGGACAATGGGAAAATACTTAACAGGAGCATGTTCTTATTTGTTTCCAGCACTTCAAAACATGCTCTTGCTTTAGAACTTAGAAGGTTGTAAAACTCCAAGTCTATGAATTTACCCTCTGAATTTCTGTTGAGCATGTTGAGCAGAGCATGTTTGTGATGCATGATCAGAATTTATTTTGGATTTTTTTTTTGAATTCAACACACATTAACGATTGTGATGTTGTGCAAAGAGATATGAAGAGTGTTAAAGTATTAAAGAGTGCAGCTCCATCGTGCTAGCCATGTTAATTTGTGAAAGGATCAACTCACAGCTACACAGAATCACAGACTGCATGAGGTTGGCAAAGATCTGGCGGCCAACTGGTCCAAACCTTTCTCAAGCAGACACAGCCAGAACAGGGTGCCCAGGACCGTACCCAGGTAGCTTCCGAAAATCTCTAACGAAGAGAATCCACAGCCTCTCTGGACAGCCTGTGCCAGTGCTCCATCACCTACACATCGTAGAAGTACTTCCTAATGTTCAGAGGGAATCTCTGTATGTTCCAATTGCCTCTCATCCTGACACTCGGCACCACTGAAAAGAACCTATCTCTTTCCTCTTTGAGATCTTCCTGCAAGAACGTATATATGATGGTGAAACCTTCCATAAGTCTTCTTTTCTCTAGGTTGGATAGTCTCAGCCTTTCCTCATATGAGATGTGCTGGACCCAGTATTGAACTCTGGGATACAATGCTAGTTACTGGCATCCAACTAGACTTTGTGCTTTGGATTGCGACTCTCTGGACCCAATTTACAATCTATCTCTCTGTCTACTCATGCATGAACAGCTTTCCTAAGAAGGATGTAATAGGAGATGGTGCTGAAAACCCTCCTGAAATCAAGGTAGACAATGAATACTGATCTCCCCTCATCTACCAAGTCAGTCTTTTCATCATAAAAAGATATCAGGATTGTCAAACATGATTTCCCCTTGATGAATCCCTGCTGGCTACCCTCTAATTACCTCCGTATCCTGCACAAGCCTGGAACTAGTTTCTAGGATTAGTCATATATACATGTATACAAACATTTAATTAACATAGACTGTATGAAATTGCATATAGGATAAGATGCATAGTACTAGAAGCCAAGTTATTTCATTACGAGTTAGCCTAGCATAGTGCTTTAGGAAGTGTCTTCTCAGCTTGCATAATTCTTAGAACATATAGGGTTAAGCATGCTCTACATAAAGACTATGGAGTGACTGGGAGAAAATAAAATTTCATTGACTCACTGTTAAAGTAAATTAAAAAGACATAAATTTAAATTTGCTTTTGAATATTCAGATGGTTTTTGTTCTTAACAGTGTCAAATTGATCTAGAGATCAGCTTCATAACACATTGCTAATATGATCTCTATGTGATGCTGGAGATCTGCTGAGGTTCTCCAGCTGTCTTCTTACTGAAGTATTTCACTGATTTAGAATGAGCAAGAGGAGGCTGTACAGACAGTTTGGGCTCTCTATGCTTAAAAACAACTGTTTTTCTAATCAGTACAATTTTGTGTGTGACCTAGAGAAACAGTTGAATTATTATTGTTTTCAGGAATGCTGCTGTGATTCTTGCACAGGCAAGCATTCTAACAAGGATAGACAAAACTTTTCCATTGTTTGGTTTATTTTATCAGATGATCTGTTAAGAGTAATTAAAATTTTGAATTAGTACAGCTTGAAGCATGTTTTGGGCAAGTTTAGGAAGAGAAATTGGATACTTTGGCTTCCTGCTTATGTCATGCTGACAGGTGTACTGGTCAGGGCGAAACCCACAGACTTTCTCCTCTTCAGGATCCAGTCTTACTTTTTCAAATAGCAGTTCAGTTAGAATAAACATAGACTTCATTTAGAGTCACTTATTCAAGCAATTTCTTTTTGCTTTTCCTAAGTAAAAACCTTCCCCAGACTTTATAATAAAATTCAGTTTTGTTCTGGTTCACAGAAGTTGGAAGTCCATATTCATGATCTGTACAAATGCTTTTAGCTGTAGAAAATGGCTATACATGGCTAATTTACTCTCATGGTGATATGAGCCTGTTGAGGACATCTGGGTCCATTGCATGAACCTCAGATATTTGATACAAGAACTCATATCATTAAAATAATGTTATTAAAAAATTGCCGGTGTCTATACAAACGTGTAACTAGAGGAGAATGAAGTTTTGTCAGTGTGTTACAAAACTGATACAAATGTTGGTCAAGCTTCAGGAATCTTGAACTGCAACTGCAGTGTGGGAATCTTCTTTCACGTGTGTGAGTTTCAATACTCTTTCACTGGAGACATATTTTTAAACAATCCCTACTAGACCAGTTGAAGTGTCTCTTCTGTCTTCTCTCCCTATTATCTTCTCTCCATAATTTTTTCCCATCTCCCCAACCACTTTCTTTTTTTAAACTGAAGTCTTCTCAATCAAGCCTTTTTACTCAGATAATCCCATTCTCCTCTGCAGTCGTCTGCCTGCAGTCTTCGCAGTCATTTATCATCAGTCTTTTCTCTGTAATCCCATTCTTGTCCCCAGTCAGTCGATACTGTCTCATTTCCTCATGATTTATCACTTTTTGGTCTTTCTGTTTTTCAATGTTCTCAGCCTTTTCTGGCTCCAGATCTCTCCCTGCAGTCCTCTTGCCTTGTCT
Organism: Tympanuchus pallidicinctus; assembly: GCF_026119805.1. Lineage (NCBI taxonomy): Eukaryota > Metazoa > Chordata > Aves > Galliformes > Phasianidae > Tympanuchus > Tympanuchus pallidicinctus. The sequence continues at coordinate 61,532,074 of NW_026294618.1, read as the reverse complement.
GAAGACACACTGAAACAGCTTGCCATAGTCTTTTTGCCAGTTCTAGCGTAGTTCTGTTCAAAGAAAAGCTCAGCTTTTCACTCATTGTTTTCTGTTCTCCTGGCATCAACTTCATCAGCATTCCAATTTTTTCTACCTTCTAAATTATGCTGGCATTCAGTCTCCACCTCCCAGTGTCCATCAAGTTTTGTTCCTGTTTCTCCTTAACTTTCTGTAGAGCTCTGTTTTGTCTCCTTTGTCCTGGAACTACATAACATACTTCTTCATGACACACAATTTGCAGAGGGTCACTGCGACGCAGTAACAATCTTTTCCTGGTCTTTCTTCAGAGGAGCAGACCTAGAAATGTCTCATAGCATTGTACAATGGCAGTTGTGGGTTAAGACCTAGGGAGAATGGAACTGAAACAGACAAAGGACCATTGCAAAAATTTCCTATTGTGAAAATATGAATTTGGGAGGTTTCATTCCTCACCCTATGTAATTTCAACTATGGGGAGATTTGTACAATGGCATAAATCATGCTCTCTGAAGAAAGTCTCCATTATGGTCCAGTCTGCTACAGAACCTCCTTGAGGTACAAGGGGATATTTCATGCCCCTGCTAGTCAGCCTAGGGATGCTTCTTGGAGCAGAAAAGTCGACAGAATTTTTCAATGTGAGAAGAAAAGTATGCTTTTGATTCTTTCTGAAAAAGTCCTGGGAAAATGCTCTTTCTGATATCTCCTGAAGCAACTCAGCAAGGAGGCAGGCTTCTGAAAGGAATGGCTTCAAGGTGAGCAAGTCTGACAAAGTTATGTCCCTTTTGTGTCACAGGGAGAAGCCTGGCAAGGATTAATATTGATGTTTGCCGTAGACAGTGTTGTGGCACCAATGATTAAGGGAGGCTCTTCTGGGAGGAAGTCACTGTCGAAATTTTATTGTTCTAAGTTTCCTGTCTCTGCATTTAGAGTACGTTTCTTCCTACATTTTAGGCAATTAGTTAAACCCACAGCTCTGAAGACTGTACTATGCTACTTATTGATAGTGTCAGTAAAACCACTGCTGCTTGTGCATTGCATTGTTGTGCACTAAGAGAAAGTTAATTCCTCTTAGGTCAGAATCATGATGTGGCTAATGAAACTGCAAATGTTTTTTTCTATGTTATACTTGAACACTCTCATTGAAACCTCTTCTACTATGGCTGCTGTGGCTGAGGGAGCTGGGGTTGTTTAATCTGGAGAAGAGGAGGCTCAGGAGTGACTCTCTACAACTGCTGTAGGGGGGTTAAAGAAGAAATATGTAGTAGAAACACTGGCTTTGTTACCAACTAGGTGTAAACAGCTGTTCTGGCTACCTTGGAGAAATAGTTACTCAGACTTCTTTCATCTGAGGCAATAGGACTATCCAGTTTTCCCGGTACACTTCTTGCTTCCCGAATGTGAGCCATCCTAAAGAAACCTAAAGTGATGGAAGTAAGCAAATAATTGTTTATGTTTCTATCTTAAATAGTTTTAGATGAAGTTGTTTCTGAAACTCCCAGATCTTGAACAAAAATATTTTGCCAGATATATTTGTGTCATCATACATAACCTGAAAAGAAAAAAAAAAAAAAAAAAACACAAAAAGGAAACCAAACCCAAAACCTTGGGTTTTTTTTTTTTTTTTTGTGCATGTGATAATGATTTTGTGTTTGATATTTGAAAAGCAGGAACATGGAGTTGTGAACAACCAGAAGTAACCTAGCTAACTACTTCATTGGTGAAAGGGAGCTGCTTATATTGTAACTGGAACAGGGAGTTGTTTGTGTATAAAGTATGCAAAGCCACAATTAAATATATGGATGTATTTTTTTTTTTCTTGGTTGCATTATCATTACTCAGTCTTATTTATGCTAGTAATATTAATAATATTCATGAATGTTCTTTATTCAGCACACTCCTGAGCATTTGAAAGTCACTGGGTAAAATGTCAGCATTGCCCTGCATCTGAACTTTGCATCCAGGTCTTACCTTACAATGAGACTGTAGAAAATTTTGGACAGGCCTTTAGTGTATGGCTGGGATTATGTGTATCGTGACAGAACAAATGCATAGCTATAACTTCGTGTTTGTTGGAGGTCAGAGCAAAACAGTGAGTTATGCTGTGGTAATAAGTGTCTGTAAAGACAACTATCTTTTCTAGGTTCTAGGTGGAAGAAGAGCAGCAGAGATAGCTGCTGCTGTGCCAGTGACCTGAAGAATTGCTGGAAAGCTCCTGCAACTCTTACTGTAGTCCTTTTTCTGCAGCAGTGGGTATATCGCTTGATTCTGCTATCTGTAGCCTCCTACATGATTTCTAAATGCAAATGAGTATAGGTTAAATGGAGAAAGTTAGTTTCCTGTTCTGGGAAATTATATTGTTTTCCTTTTGATGGGAGAAGGTAAGAAGAAGGTGTAGTTACGTAGGGAATGCATGGTTTAGGAATGTGAGTGGTCTGCAAAGGATTCTGAGTGTGAAACTTCATTCTTACGTCTATACTGAGAGTGGAGCGTGAGGTTGTACTACTCTTGCGTGGCACGAGTAGAGCTCTTCTGTAATTGAGAAAGCTAACCTCTGCCCTACAGTTTCCATTTGCTCACTAGCAGTGATGGGGAGCTCTGAAAAGTGGTACAGCATCTCTGGGCAAGCAAGTCTGAGGAGGGTGCATAGCACAACTGGGAGGAATAGGTCAGAACTGAGAGGCATGGGAGAGGAAGCACTGCCTAAGCCACATTGTTTTCAGCATCTATTTAAATGCTTTGACAAGATGATGCTTTGTTTGCAGAAAGTTTGGACTTTCTGTGAAGAAATTCCAAAATTAGGAAGTGATATCTTAAATTGAAACAAATTACTGAATCTGCACTCAGACTAGAATTTCTGGAATCTTAATTACTGATCATTGCCATTTTTCTTCCGGTCCATGAAAATATTTGACCACTTTTTATTTTGTTATACCATCATTATTATATATTACTTGTCAGTGGAATGTGTTCTTCTACAAATCTATACTCTCTAAATGTGAAAGATTAACAAACTACACAACACTCTCTCTCTTTTCCCTTTCACCACTTCCATGTGCTAAGGTGTGTCACTGGCTGCAATTTTTTTGTGGTTTCATGAGAATATTGTTTTGCAGTTAAGATACTGTCTTAAATTTTCAGATGCAGTCCACTCACTGCTATGGCCTTTCATTTAGTTATTTGTTACTGATAAAATCCATCCAAGTCTGGGAAATACATTGTTAACAAGGTTAGGATAAATGTGTGCTTAGGATGTGTGCACATTTTCACTCATATGCTGGCTTTGCATTTTCATTCTTTGGAAAACAAGCAGTTGCAGTTTCCTTTCTTGTGTTTTAAAATTAACATTTCTCTTCTGGAATGTCTCATTTAATTTGCAAGCATATCAAGATCTCCTTAAAAATGGTAACATTCATTTGCTTTACAAACTGGGGGAAGTTCGTATAACAGGACAATAATTTACCAGCATTCAGGTTTCTTTCCTGGGTGGCTCAGACCTTCAAAGACTAAATGCACCATACAAAATTTCTGTTCATTGCTTGATTCTGTCTTAATGAAGTTGTAGTCGGGCTAAGTAAGCCCTGTTGTGAGAATTAATGTAGATATCCTGAAGAACTTTGAGATTTATTAATATATATATATATTAGAATTATTAATTATTGCACATTTTTAGATGATACCTTTTGAAAAAAAGCACTAGGTTATTGAGTGCAGCTGCTGATTTATTCTGATGATGCCATTCCTCAGTTGTAGCCTTAGATATAGAAATTTGTAGAGTACCTACTTCATCTGCCTAGTGACCCCAAAGTCTTTAACATCCTAATTGCTGGTTAATGCTTTCATTTTGTTGTCCTCATTACTGTAGTTTATTTCTTCTGTGTTTCCTCTTATCTTTGGGAAGCCAGTTAGATGGGGCCCTCACGTTGCTCTTCAATGACATGTTAGTTAATTACTGATAGCATTTATTATCGTCCCATAATCTCCAACTGTTCTCTGAATTTACATCTTATTGTATCTCTGAGTAGCAATTCTCAGCACCAGCTTCTGGGCAAAATTCCTGTAGCTGTGATTTGTCAGTCGGTACTGGCTGATATCTGAAGATAAACATGGAATATAGTTTTAATCAGTGGGTTACAACTTCAATAAGTTAGTGTGCTGAAGAATATAAGTGGCATTACATATGAGTTTTTGTTCCCAGTGGCTTACCCATGTCATCTTTACAGATGATGTATGATTTAGGGGACTTGTCTGTGCATGATCCATGAATCCCAGTTTTGTATTATGAGTGCTTTTAGTGTACCTCTATCAAATTACACTTTGATTTAACTGACAGCCTGCCTTCCAGGGTGTCTTTCTAGGGTGGGAAATTTTGGCATGAAATACCTGCAGTTGAACAGGGGCACATTGCTAAACTGTGATTGTATTTCATTCAAGCAAAAATTCATTTCTGCTAAGAAGGCAAAATCCATGAAAAGCAGTCTGTCCTTGAGGTCCGTAACTAGATCTCCTGATTGCTGTGTTGTTGACATTGATATGCTCTAGAAGTTTACAGACTTTGTGTATAGCTTTCTGCATGCTTGTGCTCTACACAGGCACAACTGCTCAATGACATCTAAACCAGAGAACAAGCATATTATAGAGGTGCAAGTCATAGTGTTAGGACTCAGAAATTCCTCGCTGCTATTTTTGGCTGACATATGCTCCTTCTGTTGCTTTCCATGCATGAAGAAGAAGCCAATAAGTCTTACAAGATTTCATTATTTCTAGTCCCTAGTATCTGTAAATGAGGCAGTGTTGTAATACCTGTAAGGTGAAGGAAGGAGCCATGTTGATTGTAGAAAATTTGTCACTTGCTTAAGAACAACTACATGAAAAAAGTTATTCTCCTATTATTCTGTAGATGGTAGTTGAGTTGATGCAATGCTATGTAAGTACTGGATTCTGCAGACCCCTAACTGGAAAATGTGCGGAAAAGTCTTTCGTGATCATGTTACTCTACACTGTTAAACAGTGGAAAGAAAACTGAAATGTGCTTCTCTATTTTTAGTATTTTTTCATATCGTGTTCTAACGAGTGCTCTCTTGCCATCAATCTTTGCCCTTTCTGCATGCAGTCAGTGGGTATCATCTTACTGGATCATGATGCTGGCTTTATTGCTGTAATCTGTAGGCTGTGAGCCCAACTGCCTGTGCAAACTGGCTGCACAGAGAAAGCCGGCCATAAACAAAGGTGAACTTAGACAGCTTCCTCCACCATCTCCCTCCACGTGGTGCTTGGAGCAAGGACTGATGTCAGCAGATCCTTGCCACTTCAGGGACTGCTGCTCTGCTTGGAAATAGAAAAGGAGATAGGTCACAAACAAACAGATTGTATAAAGCATGGAAGTTTTCAGAGACTTGCTATTGATAGTGGCACGTATTCTCCTAACCCTTCTCCCATGACAACAGGGTTTGGATGCTGCCACAATGTAGGTGGCAGTGTTAGGGCCCACAGGAAAGCTCTGGAGGGGCTGAATTTCCCACAGGGGCAGAGCTTTCTCTACTGGCATTGTCAAGTGGAGATTTATGTTCAAGGTACTGGGAATGTAAAAGGAATGAGAAAGAGGTATAGGAGGGGCACATGCTTTGATCAGTGTGGAGATTTTCAAGCTTCTGATGTCCTTAAAAAATAGAATATTATAAATAAATAAAATCTGCACTTTCCAATTACTGTAGAATTTGGAAAGACATGCTCACAGAAATGTCATTTTTTCTTGATTTATAGTTTTGTATGTAGAGAAGCTGTATAGGAGACATTACAAGCATTTCTTTTTTTCTTTTTTTAAAGTTTGATTTACTAGCAATGTCTGGAGCAGAAATTAAATAAAGCTTTGTGTTTTTTTTTGTTGTGGGTTTTGTTTGTTGTTATTTTTATTTTTGTCAAACTGTGTTTACAATTAAAAATATTCCTATTAGAAAAATGTAAGTCTTCAGCAGTATTAGCCTACTGTGCAAAAGCATGATTGTGCTGCTTATGGCCTAAGAAGATGGTAGCATTTCTCATGTGAGATGGAGATACTGTTTGATGGCTACTGAATTTTCACTGACACAGGAAAAAACATTTGAAAAGTTACTTCTCTCTTTGTTAAATTGGTACTGGCAATCTATTGAAGCACAGCTGCTTCTGCTTCTCTGGCAGAGGAGCTCTTGAAGCAGGAGGTCAAGGGCAGTAATTATCTTGATAGGTATGAGTTTCTGCTTATCCAAGTAAGAGCATGTCAGCCTTTCTGATGAGGGCTTTAAAATGGCTAAGTCTGGGAGGGCAACTGAGCAAGCATTTACATTCATAGAAGAGAAGGATGATTTCAGTCAAAATGAAGATGTCTTATAGATGTGTGTTTAGTGTGACTCTTTACAGGAATAAAGAGGCAGACTATGGAAGACAAACTGAATGGAAGAAAGCAGTCAGAAGTGTGTGAATTTTGGCTTCATTAAAAGCTTTACTACAGATGTGACCAAGTAAATCACTGTGCAAAATTATGAGACCTGCACTAAAATGATGGACTTTTCTTTTTCCATTACTGAAGGGGATTGTAATACTGATAGGGGAATTGTAATATTGAAAAAGTGTATGCTTTAATGAGAAATCTTGGAAGTTTTGATATGGCAAGAAGATGGGTTTGATTTAAATTTCTGAATCCTTACCCAGATACAGCCGAAGGAACCAGGTCAAGAAGGCTATGTATATATTGTTTACAACTGCACCTTCATTTTGCAAGTTACAGCTGTGCTTTCAGTAATTGAGAAGAGCTGCAGTGAATTGCTTTGACTGGCATTCAGAGTCTTTGGCCACCTGTTGTGGACAGTATACTATTTTTCTCCCCCTACCATGCATTTATACAGTGCTGCTGTACATTTTAGATGAGTCTGTAAATGAAGTAAATTATAAAAAGGAATAATCAGGCAAAAGGGGCACTGCTGCAGATTATAATTACCTCTGTAATGGGCAGCATGGAGCACGTTACAGCAATTACTCTGTTGTGCAATAGTCTCGACTTCAGCTGTGGTTTGGTTAAATGTGGCTCTAGCTAGCATGCTACAGACAGGATCCAGTTTGTGTCATGTTTTCTTTCTGGCCTGCAGCCTTTTCCTCAGAGTAGAGTGAGAGCATTGCATAGGCAACCTGGGCTACTGCAGTACATCAGAAGCTCCTCTCATGCCTCACCATCTGTTCTATGCTGTTTGCACACGTGCTGGGTAGAGGGCAGTCAAGCCAAGTCAACTATGCCCATAGGTTTGATATATCATCTAGGAGAAAGAGTTGCCTTATTGGTATTACAGACTTTGGGAATATCTGAAAATGGGGGCTGATGTTACTGTGCTTCCTGGATTTAGATGCAGTTTGATGTTTTTATTCTATGTTCCTCTTCCTGCTGCAGCACAAGAGTATCCTGGAGTTTTGATAAGCACCTGTTTGTTTCCTTTTTTTTTTTTTTTTAAATGGTTTTGGTTGTTTATTTATTTAAATGTTTAGTGTTTTGTGTATGTGCCTTTTGCTAATGGTGTGCGTATGCAACAGCACTACTCTACAGAAAATTTTGCTTATCTTTGATTTCAACATATGCAGAGTTTGCTTTGTAGAAGAAGCACTAGGTACTTTCATAGTGTATACTTTTCTTGCAAGGCAGGAAAACGTTTCACAAGGTAACATGTCTTTTACTCCAGTTTTTAACGCTACCATTAATATTACTAATTTTAAGATGTAATGTTAACATTACCATGTTATTCTTTGACTTGTCGTTCTGTTTACATTTTGTTTTTAAAGCTAAGTGTGGACCTGTTTTCAAGGGAAAACCTGAGTGTCCAAATGAAAATGTTCCACATAAGTTTGCAATTGTTTTCTGAACTTTGGATGTGGAAAAAATAATTTAATCCACAAAGAAATTTTTGCTCATTTTGTTCTTTTCTTGACAGCTTTTTCTCATTTCTAATTAATAGGATTGTTGTTTTATCCTTTGAGGTTAGTGTTGTCATCATTCTGTTCTTCTGGAGCTCTTCCTTGAGTGATTAGGTAGGAGGAGGTGGTTGTCAGATGTGAAGTTTCTAGCAGACATTCTTCCCGATAGATTGGTGTGATGAAAGACAAACGGGGAGAATGTCAAACTCAGCAAGGGAGGCAGAGCTGTCTGGCAAGACTCTTCTGGTTTTTGGAGAGATTCAGGAAATAGTGTGGAAAAATTGTGCAACGCTATTAGAGCAAACCTTTCTTCATAAATCAATCTAAGGAGACAGGCATTTATTTTTGTTTCTCCTATAAAGTAAGCTAAATGTTTTGCTGTAACTGCAGAGAGGCAGTAAAATGCTGGCAAAGGCAAAGGTTATAAACAAATCATTCAGTGCTGACAGAGGCTCTGTAGATGATGACAAGAAGCAAATAAAAGGAATAAACCTAGTGTTCTGTTCCGATAAACGTCATTGATTTCTGCACCATGTCATTACAGCTGCAGCCTGCCCTGTTATCTCATAGCTCCAGACCTTTCATTATGGCTTCAGATGATAACAGCTGTTGATATGCTGCAGGAGGTTGCAGTGACTACCGTGGGGGTAAAGTACCATATACTAAGAAATAATTAGGAAAAACCCCATGGCTGGCTAGCTTTGATCTCCTGTTGGCGTCCTTGCTATATGCTGATAGTGCTTCAGTTTCCTGGATGAGTTCATGAAGCTTTTATGATAGTGCATACACTCTATAAAGCAATATAACCCACTAGCTGTGCCAGTGCAAGCCAAGTGCTGCCGCACTGTGCTGGAATGTGTCGGGCTGCCTTGTGAAGAGCAGCTGGCATCCTGCCCCACGTGCATGCAGAGCCCTGCAAACCTGCTGCTGGGATTGCTGTACGCAGGTGGTTCAGGCCTAGCCCCCAGCATCTGCTTGCACCTTCAGCAGTGTGACTGTAACCGTAAGATTGTTGATCAAGACTCAGATCGGTGACATTAGCTCTATCGGAAAGTTAAAATGTGAAAACAGGCCCCCAAACCTTTGTGATTCCCTAACAGTATGAGTGAGATATAAGGAACCTCTGAATCCCAAGCATATTTAACAAATAACTGGCTCCTTTTGCTCTAAGCAAGAAAAACCCCAACCATGCATTTCCAGTTTGCTTCTGTTGAAGGGAAGGGAAGGGAAGGGAAGGGAAGGGAAGGGAAGGGAAGGGAAGGGAAGGGAAGGGAAGGGAAGGGAAGGGAAGGGAAGGGAAGGGAAGGGAAGGGAAGGGAAGGGAAGGGAAGGGAAGGGAAGGGAAGGGAAGGGGCCTGAGATGCAGTCCTGGGGAACTTTTTGCAGCAGGCAGCACAGGCTGTGGGTGTGCAATATAACCTGATCCTGGCACATGCTCATGGAGCACTGGAGAACCGCCAAAGCACCTGCAGGCTTTTTCTTGGCAAGAGCATTAGAAGGTGCCTGGTTCTTTATTTCTAATTAAGGGAAGATTGAAAAGAATATATGTACGGGGAGAAAAAACTGGGATGAGAGGATGAAAGGAGCATGAAAGATCATGCTTATAAAACTGTCCACAATACTGGAAAATAAATGACTATTGCTTTGAGGAAACCCAAGCTCCTTCTATTCAGATGAATGAGGAATTCCTCTTCATATAATAAACAGACTGTATGGAATTCTTTTCTGTGAGATTTCCATTCCTCTGCAACTCTAAATCATACCAGCTCAGGATGCTCCAGTGCTCTGTAGTACTCAAATGTTTTCAGATGATCGCAGCTTCACTGCAGCTTTTCTGTTCCTTGCTGTTAAATGTGAATTTTTATTAGTAGGCAGGAAAGTTATTTATTGCTGTCACTGGAATAGCCCTGAATCTATCATCTACTTCTGCATTTGACCTAATGTACTACGTGCTGCAATCCTGCCAGCCTCATTTTACTCATTTGCAGCTTCTGAGTGTAAATGAAAAGCCAACCAAAAAATTCAGGCAGCCCCAGGGATGCTTTTCCAATGTCTTACTGCACATAGCATATTTCAAGCACAGGCCTGGACTACAAGCCTGAAAGAATGTAGAGTACAGATGTCCATCAGAGAAGAGATGACTTTCTAGGAATTTTTTGTGATGATGAGGGGTAGATTTAATTGGAGGTAAGCAAATACCAAGTGTGGATTACTGAGTGGTAGGATTAGGACCTGAGACTGCTGACTTCACCTAATTTGCACAGAATAAGTGATGGAGACTTGAATTCATAACCTTCTTTGTGAGAGTGTCTAAAATCCAAAGGCCAGATCAGTGGCTGATCCAAACTCTTTAATTTCATTGGACTTACAGAGAATAAATTGTGTCCAATGTTCTGGAATATTTTTTTCTTTATGACTCTGCCCAGTTACATCTTAGAAGTTTTCATGGTCTAGTTGACATTTTGCAGGGTTTGTTCCTTAGAGTGCAGCGGGATGTTACGTTGCTTTTGGTAGGATGCCACACTACATTGTCTGATCCCAGGCTAAGGGATTTTATTTATTTTTATTTCACATTGTTTCAGCTGTTTTCACTTTTCCTTTATTGTTTTCCGTCCTCCAGCAGAATTTCTTCGTGAATGTGGCAGCACACTGGGTTTCTTGGATTATGAGCAGAAGTTAGTTGAAAAACCCAATGTTTTTGTTTTGTTTTGTTTTTTTTGCTTGTAGCTGAGGAAATCTTAATGCTATGGCAGCAATGTGTTGAAAGATGATGCTTTGGGAGCTGATGTCTTATCAAAATGAGGGAAGATACGGGAAGTTTGTTCTGCTAGAACACTGTTGACCTGATCTTTTTCTAGCGCTCTTGTACCTATTCAGTTAAAATCACTGCATAAGGCACTCTTATAAATTACAAAGCATATATTTACTAACTGTATATACCAATGTAATTTGCAGTGTATCTGTGTGGTTAATGTATATGTGTGGTTAAGTTGCATGTGTGCATATACACCAAGATTCTCTGTTCTCTACAAAATATGCATTGCTTTTTCAACTATAATTAAAAAAGTTCTTAGTGGTTACTTTTCTGAGCACGTTTCTTCCATGCTTACTGTTCTAGATTATATAGGTTTTCTGTTACTAAGACTCAAATCTTCATTTCTTATTTGTAGGTTTTTTTTTTCATTTGTTTGTTTTTGTCTTTGAGCCTGTTAAATGATCAATTAAGCCATCATTATCAATGACATCTGAATACATTTGTGTATCAGTAGCAAGAGAAATGTCGGCTGTCCGATCTAAGTACTATAACTTAGCATTCAGTCTTTTGTTATTTTCTTGGTTTCAGTGAACAAGTAAGTACTGTTACCTTTCATAATAGAATGACTGTTCACAGAGAGGCTACTAAAAGGTTTACTGTAATAGTAATGTGAAACTGATATGAAGGAACTCATCTTGTACAATAAAAGTTTGCTCCATTTACTGATTTAGAAAAGGAGGAAATGTCTGAACGGGTCCTTCTTGTTTCTCTTGTAGGATTACCTTGATTGTATCACTGACCAATCCAAACTTCCCCTGGGGACCGAAGAACGATCAGCCCTGTTTGGCAACATACGAGATATCTACCATTTCAACAGGTAAATTGATGTTTAACTAAATGAAAATGGGTCAATACCTGCATTAATGGGGAGGAGGCAAACCGAATAAATTTTCTTTTTATCATTTTAATGCTGCAAATATATATATAAATTGAGTAATGGTATTTCTCTGATTCGAAACTGGGTTGATTTACTGAAACCAGATTTTGTAGCTATTGATTAAATGAATTAGGTGTGTTCTTTACCTACTGTTTCTGTTTTCATGCTGGCTATTTCCATAAATATATGTATAACCTGCTTCCTATCACAGAAAAGCTTAATGCAAGACTACCATGAGTGGCATCCTTCTTTCACCAAAGAGAAGTATCTTATTCCTTTTATATCAGATCCTTTTGTATACTGCCATGCATCTGACTTTTCTAACACTTCAAACTGCTAGACACTTCATTAAACAATTTATCAAAAACATGTTCAAGTACCTTTCCATTTATTGAACTTTTTTGCTAGGTGTCCTATCAGCCTTCTCAGAAACTCTGCAAATAGAATTCTAGCCTATACTGGGAACTTGAAATAAAATTTCTCTTCTGTCTATAATTGGTTCCAGATTGTGTGAGACAGATGGGAACTTCATTTTTAAAAACATACTACTGCTACTTTTGACTTAATTATCTGTTTCTGTAAAAACAGTTAACTTGTTCAGCATTTGGGAAAAACCTGAACATTCAATCAATTCAACAAACCAAATGTCATAAAGGTCATATGTCTTCTATGCCATGATCTCCTAAACTCCTGTGACTTTTGAAGAACAATAAATAATTTCTTTGAATCGAAAGGAAATTCCGAAGTGAAAGACTCATGTTGAAGAGCTTCTTCACTGTTCATCTATCATAATGGGAAGCAAAGATGTGGCTGTTATATTTTCTGAGTGTTCAAAAACTAGAGAAATGGCTTGGTTGTTGGGGGACATTTATACCAGCATCATTACAAATACTACCTAATAAAATTACTCTTTAGTATGATTTATTATGATAAAGTATCACTAAGTTACAAAAAAATAAAAATAAAAAAGATAAAATTTGTTGAGGTTAAAAGAAAAGAATGAAAAAAGAAATGTAGGGCACTTCAAGTGTTGTATGTTAGAATTGTCAAAACTCATTCAAAGCCTCCGATGTATTTCAGGCCCCTAGAGCTAAAATGGAAATAGTGAGTTTTCTAAGATTCTTATTGTACATCCTAATACAGCGTCAAGACTAGGTTCCCACCTATGTGAATGAAACCTGGCGTGTAGCTTCTGGGTCCTAAACTTACTTTAGAGCCTCAAGCTCTTTACCTTTGAAAAAGTTCCACTTGGCAGTCCTTTGTTAGTTTCACATGCTTTTTGTAAGCACAATTTTATGGTTTTAGAATTACCTTGTTTTCGTAAACTTTGAATGTGTGTTGAGTTCTTGTGGTCAGTGTAGATGAGAAAAATTCCATTTCAGTAAATGGGAATTATTTTCAACTATATGCTTTCTGATTTTTACATCTTGCACTGAATATTAGAAATGATGGTCAGGATTCTAACCGCTGGTCCTGTCCCTGTGACTTCTTTTTGGGAAACCATTTCTTAAAGTAGAATTGTAATATTCCAGCAGTCCTGCAGGAATCTCTTAGGAAAAGCTGCCTCATTTTTATTAATTTAATTGGAAGAGAGAAATGTCCTCTAAGCCAGTGTTTGCTACCTTCCTCTTCTGGCCTTTCCTCTTGAGATTCTTTCCAGCGTCAGTTTAGGATAAATTCTTGACCCAGTAGCATGACTTCATTCTCAAATGGGAACTCTGTGGAGAAGCATGTGTAAGGTTTGTACTTCTATCAACACCCAGCTGATCATAAGATAGGCCAAACTAAAACTTTCATTGATGAGACAAATTGTGTAATTAGTGACTACTGAAGCATGCATGTAACATGCAGAGCTGTACAAGTGCGGTATCCAGTAGTCTCTGTGTGCTGAGGTTTGTGCTGGCAGCTGTTGACTTTCTGTTAGGAAGAGCCTTCAGAAAACCTGCTAGAGCTCACCTTTAAAGGAAAAGGGTTTTGCATTCATTAGTGGACAGGAAACAGTTTTGGCCACTAAGCTTTGTAGCCATGAGATTATATCAAGGCTACATTTCTTTTTTTTTTTTTTTTCTTTTTTGTGAAAGTCTGAACTTTTCAGATTCATTATATAAAAATCCAGAAAATTAAATTATTCAAACAATGTAACCATGAGGACCAGATTGTAATTGCTTTGTCCCTTATGGCTTTTGATGCTGTGCTCTGTTTGGCATAGAGAAAATACAGCTTTTTGGTAATGCTGCTACTTTAGCATTTATGGCTAGATTGCGCCATGTTTGGTCATCAACTGTTCTTTGTCATGGGTGCAAGACAAATAATGCTATTCCCTTCCTGCATCTTTTCATTCCTTCCATTTTATCAGAATTGGCTGTCTGATGTGGCTGTCATTATTATCTTTCTTTTTCTTCGTTTCAGATCAAGAAGGTGAAAAATTTCTGTGTCTTGTTTTAAAATAGTGTAGTAATGATATTTAATTAATAAGATGAAAAGAAAGTCTCACTTGGCATAATTGAAAGGGATGTTAAGTGTTTTGTCTTGAAAATGATTCCTGTTCCAAGAGGTCAGAACATCATAAATAGCGTTGTAATGAGACTTTTACTCATTTGACTTGAAGAAAGAATGAATTTGTTGCATGAAAAATTTTTAGTCTTTCTCTGGTTACCTCTCTCATCCCAAAGGTATTAGCATTAGCTACTGATGGTGATTCAGATGAGTACAGATTCAGATTTTTCCAGCTCATGACAACCTCAATGTTATAACTCAGTACATGGTCTGAAACAGCAGTAGCTCTTGTGGCGTGCTTCAGTCCAAGTTCTGTTTGTGATTTGCCTGCAAGAGCATCATATTCCTCCACTGATGTACCCTCATGAGCTCTTCCTGCCTGGGCTATTAGTATACACAACTCACAGCTGTCAGGAGTTGTGTTGCTATCTGTGAAGAGTGTAAAACATCTCAATGTCCATGTGAAGAAAACATCTGTTTTCTTGCTACCATTTTTACTATCAGGTACTTAGATGTAGAATGATAAACATGTTCTTTTACACGTCGACATGGTATTATAAGATTTATTTAAGATTTTCAGGATTATGGGCATGACAGATTTGTTATTTTTATGTAGTGGTAGGTTGCTCTTATCAATCCTCATATCACTCAGATGAGACAGAAGAGAGTGCAGTATAGCTAACAAAATCATCCTAAGTGCATCCTTTACACTATAGGCTTGCACTGACAACACATGCCACAGGCATATTTACTGTATAAATTTGGACTTTCTGCATGAATATTTGAAATCTTTAAGTGCAACATTAACCATATTGTCTAGGAAAAATAATACAACATATTAGGAGGCAAGTGGGAATAAAATGGCAACCAAGATGCTACGTATTCTAAAGCATCAGGAGAATGTCTGCCTGCTGGGGCTGGACAGCAGGAAACCTCTGAGCACGTTCTGTTTATTTGATGTCATTTCTAAAATTCATTTGTGGATAACAGTCATTATAATTAATGGTCAGCATTGCTACAGCTACTTTTTTTCTAATTTAATGAGCTTCATGAGTATGGGCTATCAAGCAAGGGTCATATTTTTATTCTTATTTTGATGAAGGGAGATTCTGAGGTGTGGAGGTTAAAATGTTATTATACAAAGTGTCTTAGTGTCTGCTAAGCCTAAGTTTTTTGTTTGTCTTCATTCATTGTGACTGATTGCTGATTTCTCTCCTTCCTTCCTCTAGTAATTACAGAACCAAAGAACAAGTCCAGAAACTTTTCTATTTACTCCTTTTCTTACTTACACAGTGAAATTATTTTTTCCTAGAAGGGCAAAGGGTAGTTCCTTAGACATAGCAGTACCAAGGCAAAATGCATTCAGGGAACCAGCTATGAATTGGAATGCTATACTAGAGAAGTAATTAAATTTAATAATTTAAATGAAAAATCATCTGATGAGAAGGAAAAATGGTTTATCATAGAACCATTTGGTAGAAAATTCTTCTTCTTTCTCAGTTTTCTGAGAACATCTTTCATTAAGACTAAAGAATATTAAGATCAAGGAGTGATCTTTGAGGTTTTCTCAAAGGAAATTTATTTCATTGAATAGTTTTTCAAGACCTGAAAGTGAACACGCTTAGTTGTTGAGTTGCTCCTGTTATAAGGAATTCATTTCCTGTTTGGCTGGTCAAAAATATAAATTTTTTTTCTATAACGTTTTATTTTTCTGCATGTAGAGTTTATATGTTCCCTTTCAAAAACCATTTTCCTGGCTCACCATCTCTATTCAGTGAAGAGACCCGCTAAATGTAGAAAAGACTTCCTGAGTGAACTTATTACCATTCTTCATGTATGTGTAATACATTTCTGTTTCTCATCTGTGTTTTTCAGACTTGCTCCTCATCCACCTCAGTCAAGTGAAACTCCCAGAACAAAGAAAATCTTTATAGGACAGGACATGTTTTAAATTTTATTTGATTTGGGTGCGTTAGTTGGAGTACAGGATAAACTACTCTCCGTTTACAGTACTGTGCATATAATATAAGAGCTGTCAGTCTGAAGAACAGCACTCTGCTTTATATGATCGGCAACCCATGGCCATCGTAATAACTTGAATGTTTGTGTATGTGGGAATACCATTTCCTTAGGGTGTTTCTCTGCCTCCAAATAGAAAACTCCAATGACTGCATATCCAAGAGGAAGAGTTCATAAAGCTTTGTGGTTTACTGACAAGAGAGGTATTCCAGTGCTGCAATTAATTTGAAGCCAGCATATGTAAGAATAAATAAATACAAAAAGTAAATTACTGTGAATTCAACATATTGGTAGAAAAACATGTAGTTTTGTATTTGGGTGATGTGTTGTGGTATCAGAGTTAGAATTTCTGTGCACATGCAGATAACAGCTTGACTATGTATAAGAGAAAATGTTTTGTTTAGTACACATGGAGATACTGTGCAACTATTCTGGTCTGAATCTGAGTGTCTGATCTGTGTGGAAGAGGAACAGTGGCAATAACACTGAACAGAGCTAAGATACTGTGTTTTATGTGGTAGGAAATAGAACAGTACATTTGACTCAGTCCGATTTAGAACCTGGTTTCAAAGATGGTGCTATTTTATAGTCTGAAAAAAAGCAAGGGAGACCATTACAGATCTATTCATAGAAGAATGGGAAGCTTACGGGGGAAATCAGTGGGTTTCTAGTTCCCTTTTTAGGACTCTCTGCATTGTAAGTGCTTCCTTGAATGATGGAACTCTGTCTGTGTCTCAGGCACATATGCATGTCTATTCCAAGGTGTGCAATAATTGTCTTTCTATTTCTTGTTCTTTGTTTTAGTGAACTTCTGCAAGATTTAGAGAACTGTGAAAATGATCCTGTGGCTATAGCAGACTGTTTTGTGTCCAAAGTAAGTGGCTGCTGCAAGTATTTGTAGCACAATACTTGTTGCAGAATGATATCAAAGAGTAAGATTAATTTATTAATGTTCTAGACCTACACTTCAACCATGAAAAATATGTTATTTTATTTGAGAAGCGTATCTGACCTGATGGAGTTATTGGTCTACGGTTAAGTTTTAGGTCCATTTTTGTGGAGCATTACAGTGAATCATTTTTTCCCCATTTTTTAACATGGGTGATCAACTGGTACTACTGTTATGCTTTGTTTGCTTTAAAATGACGATAGAATACAACTTAGCTGCAATTTTAGAAAAGGCAATAACTTGTTGTCCTATTATTTTCTGAAATGCTTTTTTTTCTTTTTTTTTTCTTTTTTTTCTTTTTTTTTCTTTTTTTTTCTGAACTGAGCCATCATAACTTAGTTTTCTTTTAAAAAGAATGGCTGAAATTCTAATATTAAGATTCAAACCTTAGTCTCATTGAAATACCTTGGATTTGCTGAACATATTTATTCAATTGTATAATTCAGAAGTAAAAAAAATATTAAGAGAAAGCTGTCAGATGCAAGAGAAATATAAAGTACCAGAGTGTCCTTTATTATAGGAAACCCAGAGAGATAGTCAGTGGGAAGGAAAATGTTTATTATGTGTAGAACAACAAGAGATCAAACAATCTAGGCTACTGGTGACTCAAGTTCACTGCAGACTTGATGAGAGAACCTACATTTGCCTTACATCTGTGGAGCCCAAATATGTCAAGTAATAATGCTTCTCCATGACATTTCTGGGTTAAAAGGGGCAGAAAAGGGAATGGGAAATGTAGTTTTTTAAATGTAATTTCTTCATAGTGATGTTTGCTTGGTTTCATTAAAATAAAATAAAATAAAATCTCTGTCATATTTTAGGCTTCATCCTGAGTTCAGTATTGCCAGCACCAGCCATTTGTAAAAACAGTCCTAACATATGTATTTAGGATTAACTGGACCACTCTATTTTGTTCATTGCTATTGTGGCACAAGAGATTTTATTGGAAAAGGAAATGATGGTAACAGATTAGGGCTGCCATTTCACTGAATTACTTGCTTGAATTGAGTTGGAGCAAGTTACTACTTATCTTTCAGCTGATCTTTTCTAAGCACTGGGAGATCTCACTCTATTTTAGCCATGTTGCAGTGGGGCTTCTGGCACGTTGTTATCATTCCAAGCTTCCAATATTGAATTTAAGAAGAGTGGTAAGGATGTGTGTGGAATAGAAAAAACTTACCTGTAGATTGGCTCTGGCTGGCTAGTAAACAGCTCAGCAGGATCTGGAGTTGTGGTAGACTACAGAGCATGTCAGCAGTGTGCCCCTGCAGTGAAGGCCAGTATCTTGCATGTGTGTTAACATATAATTTGTATTAGCAAAAATACAGTTGGCAGATTTAGCTAATTGTTTCTTCCCCTCTATACAGTACTTGTAAGACTGCATAGTACTGTAAATTTTGGTCTTCTGGAACAAGAAACACACTAGAGTGATCCAGACTAGAGCAGGTCTGGAGGTTGGAAAATGTGATGTGTGAAGGCTGAAAGAACAGGATTTGTTTAGCTTGAAGAAGACAAGCTGAGTGGAAATATTTGCTGCTGTCTATAGCTGCCTGGTAAAAGAGTACAGAGAAGACAAAGCTGAGATTCATTTTTGAAGGAGCACAGGGTGAGAGACCGTGGACACAAGTTGCAACAAGGGGAATTTCAGTGAGATGTGATGACTTTCAGGTTTGCTTTTAACCATGAGAGAGTGCTTGAACATCAAAATAGATTGCGTGCATCCTGCACGATCTCCATCCTTGAATACCAAACTAGATGATCTTTAAGGTCCATTCCAACCCAGGCTGTTCTACAATATTCAGAACTCCAGTAGAAAAGCAATCTGATCTAACTGGCGCTGCTCTAATATAGACATAGGACACAAAACTTTCAGAATTCCTGCTCAACATAAATTCTCCTATGGTTTGCTGGTTTTACTGGGGCATTCCAAAGCTGAGGGTCCCAGTTATTCCTATGGATACTGCAGTAGAGAAAATGTATACAGCGTTGTCATGCCTTCCTATATCACAATAGTTGTTCTTGTACTGAAGACCATTTGTGAGGCCTTCAGGATATTTACAGATGCCACAATTTGGAGTTCATAGATCTTTCTGCCATATTATATGAATCTATCTGTGGTGACTAATGGCTGAGACATTGAAATAAAGGTGCTAAAAGTGATAACAGCAAATCCAAGAAAAAGTTGCTCCCTCTGTTGTACTAGCCAGCTGAAAGAAGTTCTCTGATAGACTTCCTGGCCATTAATTCTAGAATCCATCTGCTTATCATCAATTTCTGGTGCTTTTTGTTCCCTTGTCAAATATTTTTAGAATTTGTATTACTGGCAAGCAACTGCCTGATGGCTCAGAAATTGCTGGAGATTGCAGTCCTAATGAGCATTTTTTTAACTTCATCCAGATGAGTGCAAATGCTTGAAAGAAAAATAAAACAATAACATAATACTCCATAGTTCTGTTTTTGGCTGTGAAAATGTCATTACAGTAACTGTTGACTGTCTTAATAGGCTCCAGTTGTCCATTCTTTGTTGCTTGTATCTTCTCAGCGTTGAGTAGTGGAAATAAAATAGCCTTTTTTGGCAGTACACAGTCCTTAAAGCCTTACGGGATTTCAGCCATTTATTGTTTGATTACTTTGAGTGTGCTAGATCTTCACTGGGATAATATTATACTGAAGTCATAGCTCACAGCTTTAGCTAATGGATGTAGCTCCAGTGGAACTTCTTAGATGTTTATAGTGGAACTGTGCTTTGGTTATGCTAGCTCTGGCTCTAGTGGCATTTTTTTTCAACCTACTTATTCACTTGTGAATAGCTTAGTTGTTAGGAACTTTGAATGTGTAATCAAGCTTTCACTGTAGGTACCATGTTTGCTCTTTGCATTTCATGATAGTAAGTAACTGAATAAAGTAATTGCCGTCTGATTCATGTGAAATAATACAAAATTGGTTTGCATGAATAATAGAATAGTTATGGTTAAAGTAAGTGGAGCTTTTTGGAACTAATAGTTCCAAAATAATAACCAAAATAAAATAAATAAATAAATAACCAAAATATTACTGCATTAATAGCAGTAATGCTTGCTATTACTGAAAACATCTAGTGAAGTTATTTTTGTAGCATCTAGTTTTGGACTAATTTTGATAGGTTATTTTTTTGAATTTGAATATGTTACTTGGTTTTGCTTAATAAAATTTTTTGTATAGCTTTTCATTCTTCCCTCATGCAGTCAGATACCATTGTCTTTCCTGTGTAAGGCATTCATGTTTAAATAGTAAACAGCCTTGCATCTTTTGCTTCTGAGGGAAATACAATAAGGATTATCAAATCACATTAGCATGCTTTGACTAAGACCCTTAATTGTGGATTTGAGAATTTATCCTTTATTGTATTCATTGCCCAAAGTAAATAGCTCCTAAAATGGTAGCTTTTATTTGTTTACAAACCTTGGCAAGATGTCTTCAGGGTAAATCAGCCAGTAACTTAGAATTCACTATCAGTTAAAATAGCCATACAAATTGTAACACACCAAAAATATTTTTAACAACTTACAACATTATACTAATTCCCTCTGTTTCTGATGTTTTTAAATCTGTTGTAACCCATGGACACAATATAGACACAAATGCAGAAGAACACAATTTGTTGTTTGATTGTGTATTATGCTTTTAACTATCTGAGATACAAAAGAGATGAATGGGTATTTATTTAATCAGTGTGGAAGGACTGCTGCACTGAAATAACCTGCCACTGAGGGTTGCAGTGCACTATGGTAGTTTCTACCAGGCCTTGGACCTTCCTTGTCATTTAGAAGAACTATATTAACTCTAGTACATTAAATGTCTTGAAGATGCTTTGCTGATAACTGCAACTGGAGGCTGACAAAAGGTTTCAGAGCAAGCTTCTCTACAGCATAATTATTCATATATAAGTTTGTTTATATGTTTTCTTGCCAATTCAGTCTTTCATTTTTGTAGTAATGATGCCAGTGTTAATTAGAAGATTGACTTCAGTATTCCACAAATTTGCATTTAAGTGAGTAGTTGTAAAGGAAAGCTTAATGCTGGCACATGACTCTTCTCACTCAGCACCTCAGAAATTTGGAACATATGTTTTCTGAAAGGCAAACCAACAGCTTAACTGAGGGGAAAGGGAGAATGACTCTAATCTAACATCTCATTAATGAAGAGGAGATCTAGGCAATTGGCTTCAGCTTACACTCTCACTCAGCTCATTTTTTATGTCTCAATTTTATTTTAAAGTGCCTTTTATGGCTATAAAAAAGCAAAGTGCACCAAGAGTTGAGAGGAGATCAGGGATGTAGTCCTGTGCTTGGAGCCTCCTCACTCCACATGCAGGAGTCACACTGTGAACTGATTGAGCAGCAGGGGACAAACTATGTATAGCTGGGATCCTGTTGTACTTGGCTTTGCTCTTCAGGGTGACTTGTAGTAAGTGGAGATAACATTTGGCTTTGATCTCAGTGTTTTTATCCTCTGCCCTAAAAGCTTTGGACTTCCAAACTAGAAGTCCATGGCCTCTGGAGCAATTCCAGTCTCCCAGCAGAGATCACTTTTAATCTGATTTGAAGATAGCTAAGGTGAATGTAATGACTTTTAGACTGAGTAAGCATAAGACTGTCCAAAAAAATACTGATGAACATATCTAGTGCTACACTTAGAGTGTGAAAGGGCTGATAGCAACACATTAAATCAGTCTCAATTTTGGTTCTTCTCTTATTTCTGAATACAACACACAGCACTGGCTTTAGCCTGCATAGCTTGTGCCCTGATATGCCCTGGGAAGTCTGCTGTAAAGTAGGTAGCATCAGCCATGCATGCAAACTAGATGACTCTTCTTGAGATGCAGAGCGCCAGGTAACTAGGCAATCCATGGGAGAATGGCCATCCTGACTAGTGTGGCTTCTTTCTTCAAGCTGAGGAAGAGCAATTGTGTGGTTCTTGGAGAGTGAATTATAGGACATATTTTAGATCAATATGTTTGATTTATTATCAAGTCTCAACTGTCTTTGATTGAGGTGGAAAAGCAACAGATTCTCTTCTAAACTATGTAACTGTGAGATCAACTCCAGCCAGCATAGATGTTCTGTACTTTGCTTCTGAAGTCATTCTGTAAATTACATTATTCTATGCTTGTAGGCATGGGAATTTATCACAGTTTATACCAGCAAGCCCCTAAATGAAAATTTTTTATTAGTATATGGTACTGGTGGGCAAAAAGCTGGACACAAACCAACAGTGTGTGCTTGCAGCCCAGAAAGCCAGCAGTATCCTAGGCTGCATTAAAAGAGGGATGGCTAGCAGGGAGTGGGAAGGAATTGTCCTCTCTCTGCTCTGTCCTTGTGAGTTCCCATCTGGAGTACTGCCTGGTGCCCCCAAGATGGGAAGGTTGCAGAGCTGTTGGAGCAGGTCCATAGAAGGGCCTCAGAGATGATCAGAGGGCTGGAGCACTGCTCTTATGAAGAAAAGCTGAGGGAGTTGGGCTCACTAGGCTTGGAGAAGAGAAGGCTCTAGGTAGACCTCATAGCAGCATTCCAGTACTTGAGGGGCGTATAAGCAGGGTCTGAGAATGATATAACATGAGGGAATGGCTTTAAACTAAAAGAGGGGAAATTTAGATTAGATGTTAGAAGGGAATTGTTTACTCAGAGAGTGATGAGCACACACACACAAGTTGGCCAGAGAAGCTATGGAAGTGTTCAGGGTCAGGTTGGATGGGATCCTGATTTCATGGGTGTCAATCTTGTCCATGGCAGAGGTTGGAACTGGATGATCTTTAAAGTCCTTTCAGCCCAAGCCATTTTATAAGTCTATGATTCTATATGCACAAATATAATAAAATACCTTTCTCCATCTCACTGAATTTCATCACAGTGAAAGGGAGGAAGGTGGCTTCTTAGGCACCCTAACTTTTTATGCATATTAGCTAGTTTGCTAATGCTTGTTGTGTCATGTATGCAGTGGTCTGAGTTTCATTAGTGCTTGGTTTTGCGCTGGGACGGTTTGTAGCTGTCACCTCAAGTTCTAGGCTTGAACACTAATAAGTTGTGACAGAGGCTCGTTGTCTTTGCGTGTGGACGCAGGGCATATGTAAACTGCCACAAAAACCAGCTGTGACAGCAGAATTAGTTTAGGCATGAAAGACCAAGCTAAATTGTTTGGCTGTATTGTATTAAGACCAAATTTAGTTGATTGATGTCTAAAAGAAGAGCAGCTTAAAGTAATAGTTTGCAGCATGCTAGGGAGTAAATGGGGGTTGTAGTCCCTGAGGGAAACATTTGTTAGGAGTTTACTTGACTAATTTATTCAAAACAGTTAATACTGAAATCCAGTAAAGAACACTGAAATTAATTACACTGAGGTTTGGTAACACTTTGTTTCATCCACGGTCATTGTGAATTGCAGCTCCACTGGAAGAATGAATGGTGCAGATTGATGTAGGAGGGAGAGGGGGAAGGGAACTGCTTCAGCTGCCTCTTTCTGATGAATAGCCAAAAAAAAAATAAAAAAAAAATCCACTCAACAATGAGAAATAAAAGCCTCAGCCTTCTCTCCTGATGCTCTGCATAGGGCTCTGGATATTTGGTCTCACTATTCAGAGATACCACTGCTGGGAGGGTGTTAAGGGGGCACAACTATTGTGGGGCAGTGGGTCACAATCTGTCTTGAAGATGCTTTATGTGGAAGGCAGGGTCTTGTTTACCACCAGAGAATCATTCTTTATTGGTTTAGGGCTCAGAAAAGAAATCACTGATTTCAGGATTGCCTTGCAGTTCTGCAGTGCTTTCTTACTCTTTATGACTCCAACATTTTGCAGAAACTGTGCACTACTTCAGGTAGAAGCTGATAGGCAGACATACACTTCAAGCACATGGTAATATTTCTGGAGACTTGTTCTCACATAGGATTAAATGATGATAATTGAGAAAGAATTTTATGCTGAGGAAGAAAGAAAGGAAACTCAGACTCTTCACCTGAGAAGCTTGTCAGCATTAAGTGGAGTATTTCTCAGTGACAGGCAAGTGCACAAACCCACCTAAATCTAGTTACAACTTGTTTTAGTAATGACTTCCTGCTTGCATAGTCATAATTTACTTTAAAAAAAATCACAAAAAATCCTAAAACTTTTGTGGCATCTCATTTTCATGCTTAGACTGTGCTCACACGTGCAAGTATTTATAGTAGTTTGAAAATCGCAATGAACAT
Organism: Tympanuchus pallidicinctus; assembly: GCF_026119805.1. Classification (NCBI taxonomy): domain Eukaryota; kingdom Metazoa; phylum Chordata; class Aves; order Galliformes; family Phasianidae; genus Tympanuchus; species Tympanuchus pallidicinctus. The sequence continues at coordinate 61,507,744 of NW_026294618.1, read as the reverse complement.
GTCCACAAAACTAAATTTTACGGGTGTGTGCATCAGCACATGCAAAACTAGGTATGTGCAGTTCAGTTGCCTGAAGGGAGTGTGTGTGTCATTATTTTCTAAAAGATGCAGAGGTTGTCACTGATATATAGTCTGGATTTCAAGTGATATCGTAAGGACCATGGAGGTTCTATTTCTAGGCCACTTTTTCTCTGTGTAGATTTTCTTGTTTCTTTGATTGCTTTGTTTTTTTTTTTTCCTCCCTTTTCTCTGAAATTTAAGGAAAATTCTCCAGAAAGAAAAAGTGAAATTCAATAACTAGGTCTATGTTAGCTTTAAGAATATTACAGTGGAAGTGGGGAACTCACTGATCAGGAGATGAAGAATATGTTGCTGTGGTGTCATTGCCTGTGCCTTGCACATGTGCTAACTGCTGATGTGGCAAAATCTGAATATATGAAAACCTTTCCTCCCATACAGAGTGAAGATTTCCATATATATACACAGTACTGCACCAACTATCCAAGGTAGGAGTTCTGGATTCCCTTTCTTCATTTGTCCCTTGGCTAATTAACGTAATGCAGGTTATAGTCTATTAGATATATATGTGTCTAAATGTTGTGCCCGCCCTCCGCCCTCATGCAAATTGGAGGGAAGAACAAAGATGTTAGTTTTTTAAACTTGAAGAAAACAAAAAATGAAAGATGCTCACCTGTAGTTTTACTTCAGTAGATTTTATCATTCATTGCTATTGGTCCTTAAAAAATGATGGTCATCTTCTGCATGCCCCAGATATCCCACTTCTAGAAAAGTGGCTGAATGTTAGAAGGAAAACACTACTGACTATATAAGGTAACGTAAAAGAAGAAGCAGTGGTTGGATTAGGAACCTGCTGCCCCTTTTTGCAAGGAAAGAAAGAAATGATTCTCAACTTTACCTCCAGTCTTACGAATAGTTATCATGTTTTCAGGTCAGTGGCTGTGTTGACAGAATGCATGAGGAACAAGACATTGGCCAAGTTCTTCAGAGAAAGGCAAGAAGCACTGCAGCATTCCTTGCCCCTGGGCTCCTATCTCTTGAAACCTGTCCAGCGAATCCTGAAGTATCACCTACTCTTGCACGTAAGCAATAAAACCCATTTGAATAGTGTCCCACTTAAGGCTACTGCACTGCAGTGTTCATGCCTCTGATATAAGACTTGATTAGAACAGTTCTGGGGTTTTTTAGACACTTTATTTTGAGAGTGTTTAATTTTTACACATGGCAACTCTTCCTGTCTTCATCACTTCATAACATATGCACATGTTTTAGCTGGGGAATGTATGGTAGTTATTTTTGACATGTTGAATCAGTCTGTGCATCCAAATAGTTACATTTTTTTTAAATTGTCTGTCATTCTCAAGTTCTATGGAAGATTTTTTTAATGAATAAACAATTTTGTACAAAAAAATATTGTTGCAATGAAAAGCGGGTTTTTCCCACATATTTCACTGCTGGGGGTGGTTGAAAGAAGGTATAAGTACATATAAACATCCTTGATTGGTAAGTTTCTTGTGGAGAGAAATGATTGAGGAAGTGGGAGCTCTTTCCATATCCAGTGAATTGAATTAAGCAAGTTTAGGAAATTCCTGCTTTATTGTTAACATTTTCCACATATGTTTCCTATTACAGAGTCATGTTCCAGTGAAGTGTAAAGACATTGATCCTTATTTAAAAATGTCTGGTGCTTTTCTTCTCTCCAAGTGTAAAACAATTCCTAGTGTAATTCCATCAGTATTTTGTAAGCATTTAGATACGTCCTATATTTTAAGAAAAGCTATTAAGTGCTGTCTGAAAAGGTCTCTTCCTGTAAGTGTGCTGTGCTGTCTTTCCGTGCCTCTGTTTGCATCAGCTGCTGGACTGTCCATAAAAGCTTTGCACTCTTAGCCATCTTGTGTTAATCAAATTGTTAACTGCATGCAATAGAAACAAGGGCAGAAACATTGCATTCAGGTGATCACAATGTGAAGACAAAATATTACAGATAAAACATAGTATGGCATCAAGCTAGAAAAAATCATTTAGAAATTATTTTTTCTTGTTGTAGGAGATAGAAAATCACCTTGACAAGGACACTGAGGGCTATGATGTGGTGCTGGATGCCATAGATACAATGCAAAGAGTGGCATGGCACATAAATGACATGAAGAGGAAACATGAACATGCCATCAGGCTTCAGGTGAGTTCCCAGAGATATTTATTGGTGTTTCTGTAAGCTGTTTTTGTCAAGCTATATGCCGTCAGCATTTTTTGGTTTAATCTTTTTCTTTTATCTTTGTCAGTCAAAATTTAAAGTCTCATTGAGTATGCCTGTGGCTGTTTGATCTTAGAAACCATGTCATAGGTGCTGCAGGAAAATCTCAGAAATCTCTTCTCTGCAAGCAGCATCCTGTACAGCATTTATTTTGCAGTAATATGGAACTTGAGATAACTTTTCTTTCTTCCTTTCCCTCAATTGTACAGCACTGCTGTACAACCCTAGGGCATGTCTTTGTTCAGAAATCGTGTGGTTTCCGATTTCTCCTTTTTGTGCTGATTAATTTTGTTTTGAGACATTTCTTGTGCTTCTTCTTCAAGTGCTTCCCCTCTTGGGCTTCTGAAGACATTTTTTTGTGTGTGTGAAAAATATGAACTTAGAAACACGATAGCTAGGAAAAGGTTAACTTCACTTTGAGTGACAGGTTTTTGAGGAGAAAGCAAAAGCTACGCTGAATAATTTTTTGTCAAGAGTAAGCTACCTCACAGACTTCTTACAGATCCATCATTCTGTTTCAACAATTTCAAACATCCAAGTGAATTGCCGTTTTACATTACACTTTTGTCAGCAGTATTTATATTGCTTGAAAATTTTTTTTTTAAGTTAATAAAAGAGTTTAATAGGTTTATGCCATTCCAGAAATCTGTCTCATGTAATTCTTTTATTCCTTCATGTCTTTTAACATAAACCGTACCTATTGGCCCTCATTTTTCTGTTTATACATAAGGGGAATGGGGTTACATTTGATAATGCCTTGCCTGCAGCAGTGTAACCTTTGCCACACATTGCTGGAAATGCATGCTAATGACTTCTACAAACAGTTTGCTATAAATCTGACTAAAGATAACCAGTAATATTTGGCAATAAAGAGGGCTAAACGCTCTTGGAAAAGTGCATATTATAAATTTATTAAGCGGAGCTGGCAAATGTATGAGCTTGTGGAAAACGTTTGTGTTACCCTTTCTAAAAGTAAAATCTGTTTCTGCAGCCACAGGGGGGATAGGTCTTCTGTGAGCTCTCACACTGCCATTGTCTGCAGTTCTGAAAGTACTGCAACAGTGATTCCAGCGCCGAGTCTCCCTGGACACTGGTGAAACTGATTGCTGTGCTACACTCCAACTTATTTACAAGTTCCTTAAGGACCTTAAAAATGCAATGTTTTGTTATGTTTTCGTTTGATTTTGGTTTTTTAAGGAGTTTTGCATGTAGTCCAAAATGCGCTGCTCTGTGCATTTAGGTTTTCTTCCTGTGTATGCCCTAGGCTGCATTTGGGCTCAAATATACCAGAAAGATTTATATCTGATGGCTGTATGAAATGTTTTAGAGTCCAGCCCAGAATGAGGAAATCTGTCTGCTTTGCTAATGCTAGGTTAAAGTCCAATGGAAGTTTTAAAACATTTCCTTACTTAAGATTCAGCCTGCTCTTAGTTTGCTGTACTGTGCTGAAATTTTTTATCTGTGCCTCTGACAGAAAAAATGAGCAATTTAGGAAACAATAGTCCTAGCCAAATAATACAAATTTTTTAAGATGTTCTTAGATGTTTCCCTGGCGTTTTTCTCTTAAAGGATAAATAGAATCATAGAATCACTCAGGTTGGAAAAGACCTTAAAGATCATCGAGTCCAACCATAACCTAACCATACTACCCTAACCACCCTCTGCTAAATCATATCCCTGAGCACCACATCCAAACGGTTTTTAAACACATCCGGGGATGGTGACTCAGCCACCTCTCTAGGGAGCCTATTCCAGTGCTTAACAGCCTTTCTGTAAAGAAGTTTTTCCTGATGTCTAACCTAAACTTACCCTGATACAACTTAAGGCAATAAGGTGAGAAATATCTACGTTACGTCTACAGATCATTACAAATGCAAAAGAATCTTGCCATCTTTAAGCAATCAGTTGACTAAATCACTTCTCGTCTTTTGGTCTTCTGAGAAATATCTCCACAACAACTCCAGGGAGCATCTGCTCTGGTGAGCCTATCAGACACAGAGATACAGGCAGCCCTGGGAAACTCCAGGCTCTTCACTGTGTTCCCACAGACATAACTAGGATTCAGGAGGGCACGCTTTAGTCTGTGCTTAGCATCAGGTGTGCAAACACCTGGCTGTGATTTGCACCTAACCCAATAACCTCAGCACCAGCATACAGTGACTTTGTGCTGTTGAATGTTATATAGGAGAGCAGGAATGGCCTCAGCGGATTGATCTTTGAATCTATTTATGTAAAAGTACTGATATACATGTCAATTGTTTTCCTTTGATCTGTTGAAGGAGATACAGAGTTTGCTCACCAACTGGAAAGGGCCAGATCTCACTAGTTACGGAGAGCTGGTTCTAGAGGGAACGTTTCGCATTCAGCGAGCCAAAAATGAGCGCACGCTGTTCCTCTTTGACAAGCTGCTGCTAATCACGAAAAAGAGAGACGAGATGTTTGCATACAAAGCTCACATACTGGTATGTCAGAGAGCAGATTATCATGTGCTGTCTCTCAGTCTCTGAAACTCTAGCATGATTTGCAGTGCCACGTCTCTCTGTTACAGTGTGGGAATCTTATGCTGGTTGAAGTAATACCGAAGGAACCACTCAGCTTCAGTGTCTTCCACTATAAAAATCCCAAGATGCAACATACTGTCCAGGTATGACAGAAAACGCCTTGCCCACTGCATAGCTTGATTGATGCCCATAAGCTATTCCTGACCCTGCATATTGCAGGAATGCTCTTTGTTGGGGTGCTGATTTTTTTTTAAATTTTATTTTAATCAGGCGAAATCACAGCAAGACAAACGGCTTTGGATTCTTCACTTGAAGAGGTTAATTCTAGAAAATCATCCTGCTAAAATTCCTGCCAAGGTAAAAATAATAAGTAGATATATAAAACTCAATTCCTTGAACATGCATATGTAGCACATGGCAGTTTTCACAGAAAGAAACATCCCTCCCTTCACAACACATCTTAGTCATATCATCGCTTTTTGACAGTACATCCATTTGTGAACAACTGTTTTCAAAGGTGAAGCACAAGAAAAATGAAATTTCATTAAAAAATCTCCAGTGAACACCTTGAGACTCGCTGAGAATGGCAGCTACTTCTATTAGACCAGACTGATAATTTAGTTCCACAAAAAGGTTAAATGTACCATTAGTTTTGTTTTCATTGCTCTTTTTGTATGTTCCAATATAAAAAACCATCAAAAACTAAAATAACTGTTGTTGCTTATATCCATTAATTGTACTATATTTTATTAAGGCTGCACTGGAAGTAATGCCTTCTATTTTATTATGTTGCCCCATGTTTTGTTAGTTGCAAGATGAGTTGCAATTTGGAGAAAGTTTAAACTCTCGAATATTGATATGTTCTTTTCTTATATCTTTGAAAGTCCCTAAAAATTAATGGAAAGATTCCACTAAAAGCATCTACTGGGGTTGGTACATGAATAGAAGAATTTAACCGGGTTAGCAGCATTACTGTCCACATCAGGATTTGCCCACTAAGACATGAGTAACAGCAGTGCAGTGTCAGAAAACTCTATTGGAAGAGAGCATACCTTGGCTTGAAACTGCCTGTCTGCATGACACTGAGGTGTGCTAATTGCAGCATGTGTAGACATTGCCAAGCTAGTTTGAATCTGTCCTTGTTAGATAGCGTAGCAGCGAAGGCATTTGCAGCATGTGCTTCACTTTGCAAATGCACACACCCATCCTGAGCCCTGCATCTTTAGCTGGGACATCTAGGCCCTTTTTTTTGTGAGCCAGGAAGTGTTATGACAGAAAACAAGGCACAGTTCTGCATTTTCTCATAGTTGTCAGATACCTACTGATACAGTCTTCATAGCTGTAATGCTTGCAAGTAGGGAAATCTGATCCTTTTATTTATCAAATCCTGTCTTAGACCTCTGGGTGATGTTTCCCAGTGTAACTTATTGCATCTTCACACTATTCAGAGTTAACTCCATCCATGACTCACAGCAATGACTCTAGTTGGAAGCAAGAATTTATTTCTGATATTTTTGTTCACTGAATTTTTCTTTTCTATTACTATTTTCGCTCATTTTTATGCTGTAATGAATAAGTGAATGTTACCTGTGACCGGCATACACAGAGGTGTATTAAGTAACATTTTCAACAAAAAAGGAGAGTTAAGGAGGAAAAAGTCATAGCAATTGCATTTTGTATTTCTTCTTATATATCTCATCGACAGATGTCACTGAGAATATAATGATTGCGATGGTGCTCATGCTTGCGTGAATATTTTTTGGTAACTATTTGATTGTAAAAAGAAATGCTTTAGCATTACTTCATATACTTTGTATAATTTTTGTGTATTTTTTCCTCTGTGGATTTTTTTATCAGTGGAAAAAAATTACCTCATAACGTCATTTTTGGCTCTGAAAAATAATTTATTTTGAGGAAGAAAAAGCCTGACCAAATAAATCTCTGAGATTAGCACACATTTGTGCACACATTTTGGCAAATTTGTGCTTGCTCTTCATGAGACTCTTCTCTGCCTGGCTTTTGAGGGATTTAATAGTAGTCCACATGTGACACCTGGTGGAAAATCACTGAACTGCATCCAGAGAGGATCAAACAGGTTAACTCAATTACTATATTTCAGTTTATTTTCTTCCCGGCCGAAGCACCTGATAAAACACCCTGCTTATTTTCCTTAAAGAAAAAAGTAGTTTTTGGTGGCTGAAATCTACTTGTAGGCATCACTACCTCCTTCAGAAATTCCCTATCTCAATGGGTTCTGTGAGTACACGGTCCTCCCTTTCCACTGCCAGAGTGGAGGCAGAAAGGGCATGTGCAGAGAACAACAGTTTTTGTGATGCTCTGAAGATGAAGAAAACTCCTGCCACCAAAATTCTTCTCAATGTATGTAACGTGTGAAGCATAGAGACCAGGAGAAAAAGGCAATGCCAGCATTATTTCTTAGTTCAAAAATTAAACTTAACTGTCTGAAAACAAACAAACAAACAAAAAATCCTGAAATCTGTAACATTCAACATAATTAATAACATAATAAATCCTTCAATTTGTAATTTATCTTTTTCAGTTTTCATTTCTTCATTTGTTTATGTTCTTCTCTTTCAGGCCAAACAGGCAATTCTAGAAATGGATGCCATACGTAAGTTGATTGTTTTTTGCTTCCATTTAAAAAAATGCACAAAACTACCTTCAAAACCTCAGCTTTGAATGTTGTTTCCATCTGAAATGGGAGAAGGTCATGTTTACATTCCTTGATCCTGCTTTGATGGGAAAAAAATGAAAAATGTTTGCAGATCCTTTGGGACTCTCTGGTCACTGCATTGATGGATCTTCATCTGACAAGTTATGTCTCATGATTATAAAGGAAGAAGCAGATTAGACCTTCTGTAAATACTGGTTATTCTGTTTTTCTTATTCCATGCTGACTAAATAATGGTCTTTCCTCCTTCTGTGACATAAACTCATTCTGGCTAGAGCTCATTGAATAAAAAATGCAGGTCTATGTACATACTGCTGGTATGACTTTCTCATGCTGGCAGACCTGCTGCTGGAGGAGTGTGAGGGCAGCCACAGTGCGCACAGACTTAACTGGGAGCCCAGCAAGGGCACTCAGTATGGGCTGCCTAAGCTGGCTGCCCTGTCATCCGAGTGGCTGGGCTTGTGGCTGTGTTGGAAACCAACTTCATCTATGGTGTAGTCACAAGAAAGTTTCATGCTGGGACCCAACGTTCTAGTGCTTTACAGATGTTTGACTGAAGAATTTGTCTGCCTGTCACAGGTGTCAGGGTTCAGGAGAGAACACAATGCTGCTGCTGCATGTTCTGAATCCAGCTCCCTCTGCCCTGGCCTTTCTGTTGCACCTCTGCTGCCTTTCATGCTTTTGTGTTAGCTCTTTTTGTTGCAGCTGTTCCTGGCAACAAAGGGAAATGAGAACAATAATCTTACACTGGAAGTGTTTGAATCATGGAGTAAAGAAGCCTTGTTATTTATTTACATAATTGTCATGAAGAATGGGTTGAGAAGGCTCAGACTGAGATACTAGCAAACAATTGAAGATAATAATTGTGCTATCAGTGTTCTGGGTTAGCAATCTGGAGCAAGGTGCAACTAAATGGGCAAAATGTTACTATGGCTAAGCGCCTAAGTTACCTGTGGCTGTGAACTGCACTTGTTTTGCTTCAGGCTCCCATGTGCCATGATGTGAATCACACAGGAAAGAAGGCACTGCCCCCAGGGAGCTGCTGAGACCTGTGCAGTTAACACACCTTTGCCTCTGCTTATTCCACAGATCACCCAGGATTCCATTATAGCCCTGAGGGTGAAATAAAATCATCATACCAGCCTAAAGAAGGCACTACTCAACAGAGAGTGAGAAGGAAATCAGGTGAATAATCTCATTTTAATAAATGAAGATGATAAGGAAAAGCAAGATGGATTGTTTAGGGTTGGTTGAGTCTGCGCATGTAACATTGGTCTTTAGCTTACACTCCACTGAGATTCTGCAGAGCTCAGTTCCTCTGATACACAATTGAAATACCTTTTTGAGCTTTGTTGTTTGTGCAGTTTAATTCTTGTATCCACCGTTTGCATTTTGTTTCATGAATATACATTCCTAAGGGTGGATGCATTTACAACAGTTGGTATTTTCTAACGGGCAGAAGAATGTATAAACAAGAAAGCCAGTCACATTATTTAAATCTGACCTTTCTTGTCCTCCCCTTCCCAAGTAATTATTGTCTCAGAAGTGATTCTATCTTATGATAGGCTTGTTACTTCAACATTTAACTACTACCTATTTACCATAATGTCTGCCAAAACCATCTCTTAAATCTTTGTTAATCATTAGTTCACTTCTGTTTTTCTCTCTACTGGTTCATAGATCCATAATTATTGTTAGTTTAGTGTTGAAGACATTACAAATATCTGTGTTGTTGAGTGACTGCATATTGCAGTCCCTGTGCTCAACTATTTAAAGACATTTCTTACTAAGATAAGATGTGTAACATCGTGTACTGGGAATGACTTAAATAGGGTTCATGAGAGACTGATGCAGTGATTTATTGTATAGTGGCACTGGTGTTCAAAAAACCCGAACCTTTTTAGGCATCTTTCTCTGTTTCTGAGGTGAAACAAATGGATGCTCTTTTGCCTGTAAAAGGAATGGCTGGATGGATGGACTAACATTTAGCTACTTATAATTTAAAAATATTGCCTTATAGATATTTCTCAGTACCTCATACGTATGTCTGTTTTGAATATGGAAACCTGCAGCAACTCCAAGCAGTAGCATAAATGAGAACTGAGTCTTATGAAACCAGGAATCCTAACCTGGGTTTAAAATTTATGTGTCTTGCTGTATAGAGAACAGCTGATAAGCTGGAATTAGGAACATGTAAGTAGTTTGGTAACAGCTGTGGGTATGATATTTCAAGAAATTCTGTTTTTCTAAGAATGTGATTTAGCTGAGTGAGTAAGAACAGAAGATCTGGTTTTCCTGCCAGGAGCTTAAATTTTGATGTCTGTGCTATGAAAAGATAACTATAGCTTTCTTTGTGATGCAAGAGTGCTTAAACACATTGTCTTTTTCAGAACCCTCATCCAGAGTCCATAAAGTTCTGAAGTCAAATGGTAAGCTGCTTCCTCTACTGCTTACTTACCCCGTGTTTCCAATTTTGTAGAACAAGTAAAAATGTATCCTCTTCTCCTGTAACTTACCCTACATACACATTTGAGAGGCAAAGAAAACAAAATCTCATGTTTAAATCTACTATTTCATTTTCCATGCTTGGGTTTTGGTCCTGTAAGTGTCTTAGCAACTGGTAATTGAACACCAGGAGCCAGCCACTGTGAATAGCTGCCTGCATTACATCATTCTGTCAAATCAGGACCTCAGGTGGAGATATCAGAGAACTACTGTTTTCTCTTGTTTTATCAGAGACCTTCAAGTGAATATTGCTGTTTCATTTGATCCTCTTTTGGGAATTCATCACTGGGATATGAGTGTAGCATTAAGCCAGTGGCATAGGTTGATAGCTGCTTGATTATTCACTTATGATGAAGTATATGTTTCTATTTTTCAGATATAAGCCCAGATATGCAGAAGGTAGGCCATTTCTTGTACTTCTTGCTTGGCACATTCAAATAGCACGTAACTAACAAGAATATATTTTCTGTAGAATCCACATCTCCTTGGCTGTGTTGGTTTAAAGAAAGAAACAAAAACATAAATGTTGTTTATAATGTCTCCAGTAGCATCATTGAAATTAACGAAACACAGCTAACTACTTCAGGAATATCTAGCAAACAAAAATTGACTGCTCCACATTCTTGTACTTTATAGCACAGTACAAAGAACTGTTAATGTCCTAGTGGTTCTTATAAATACCACTATAATCACAGGAGTGCTGTATGTAAAGATAGTGTGTATTCTTTGGAGAATATTTTTAAATGAAATCTGTACCTCTGTATTTTTAAATCGAAAAAAAAAAAAGCTTATTCTTTTACGATTCATACACTGTATATAAATCATTATATGTGACCAGAGTCAATATAGCTTAAGCATGATGTAAATAAGCATTTCTCATTTACACATTTTTGGTAAGAATTAGTTATGAAGTTCCAGTGCAGTTTGAAAATCTCTTGTTCAATTCCAGGTCCTGATCTTATTTGGGATGTGAATTAAGGAGAGTTTGTGGAAAATTTGTTAACAGGGTACATTAGATGTGACTTAATTGGGATGCCATAAAACTGAAGCCCATAATTTTACACATTTATCTTTTTTTTTTCAGTTCCAAGCATTATATGGAAAAATTCTGATTGCTTTAATTCTTTGCTTATACATCTCATTTCAGCACAGCAAACTGAATGTAGCTTAATCACTGTCTAGAAGACTGATGCAAAGCAGTGCCATACTGAAATATATAATTTATGTAACTCTCAATCAATGCTTTTATTTCTTAAGCGGATCTGTATTGAAGGAGCCCTGTTATCTCAAGCCACCAAACTTGGATCAAATGAATCCCTGCTGAATTCTAGGAAAAAGGGTTCATTGGAATCCAGTGGGCTAGAGAGCCAATTTCAAGGGCCCACTGAGCCAGCCTACAGCAGCGATCAGGATGAAAATCTCCAAATATCTGCTGCAGAACAGGTTGATGCTGATGATGAAGAAGAATCTGAACAGGTAGGATAACGAATAGAATAATATTTTTTTTTTCTCTCGTGGAGTGGATGGAAAGTAGATTAAAAGTACCTGTAAAATTGCAAGGAGGCATGAACATCTTAGAAGTATTTGCAACTTCTTCTCCTTATAAATATTTTTATTTTTATAAATATTTTGTTTCCTTTCTCCTAATTCAGTTCTTGTGTATTCTTCTACATCTGTGTTCCTGCACATTCTGCTTTCATCTCCTTTTGACAAGCTGTATGGATTGACTTCATTTAATTGGTTATTATAAAGAAAGTTTTCTAGGCTCTGAATCATTCCTGTGTGCTCTGAATACTCTTGAGCATTCCATTATTCCGCTGTGGATATGTGACCTGGCTGTGCTATTCTAGCTCCTTAGTAACCTTTGAATATGGCTGCACAAAGCAGTGTGGATTTTAATGCTCCTAACTTGTTCTGTTCTTTTAAATCACAGGGAATGCAACAAAATTCACTACAGAAATCAAAAGGAGGAAGGAAAAGACTTAATAGTCAAGCTGCTGAAAATGTTGAAAAAAGGAGAAGTGTGAATCTCAACAAGTGTGAAATTCAGGTATATAAACTTTTACTTTGGTTTTGCTGTGCATCATAGGTATGTTAAAGAAATGTGTGGATTCCTTTAGGTAGACAGAGAAGTCGTTCCATGTTTTTCATGTGCATGAACCTCAAAGAGTATTCTCTTGGGGACAGGAAAACAAAACAAAGTGATCAACCTTAACTTAATCCAAAAGAAGGAATCTTCTCTCTCTCTGCCAGATACACCTACAGCATCCTTCATGTTTGCATTAGCAGGCATGTGACCTTGTTGAAAAAGTTGAAAATCTACTTCAAAAAAGAAATTGAAAAATTTTCAATGGCATGTGCTAGAGAGCACAACACCTTTCTGCTAGGATTATACGCAATGGGAAAGGGAGGAGAACAAAACTTTTGGCACAAGACCAGAGTAAGATTAGTTAAATCTAATTGTGGAACTGCCGAGTTAGCATAAAAGGTTTAACCCAACCCTGCCAAATAAATTTGCCTTTAATTACTCATGCTTTAGCATAATCCCAGTGTCTCTTATTTGAAGTAAGATGATATTAAATGCCAAGAGTGAACTCTGAGCCAGGGAAAGGATTAAGGGACAAAGTAATCTGGCACTAACACCATGGTTCCCCTGCTCTCTAGTGAGTAGCCTGCTTATCCTACCCATCTCCAACTGACTCCATGCTGCAGAACAACCCTGATAATGTGGAAGTTCTGTGAACAGAAGGAATTTTTGTGTTATTGCAGGGGACAGACTAACATTACCTGCATATTTCAAATCTCCACAGAGCTCCAAGGATCCTTCAGATGAAGAGTCAAGCCAGCTGAATACCAATCTCCCATTTTCCTGTTCAGCTAGACAGTCACAGTCACCCAGACAGTTCAACACACCCCAGAACAACTCACTGATCATGAATATCCTGGGGGGAACCACCTCTGTCAGAAACATCTGGACAGACCACCAAATTAGGCAGGCATTGTTTCCCAGCCGACGTCCACCTTATGAGAATGAAGATGATGATGATGATTATCAGATGTTTATGCCATCAATGTCTTCGTCCAACACTGGTTCAGCTGTTAGTGGAGAAAGGAGGGGTCACTCTGATCGGCCATGCAGCTGGCACCTGGGGGTAGTGCATCAAAATGAAACTCCTAGCTCCAATCGTCATAAAATTGTTCGAAGGGCCAGTAGTGCTGGTGAAAGCAACACGTGTCCAACCATCACCAGATGTAAAATCAGTGAGCGCAGTTCTCGAAGGGATGTGAAAAGAACAGAGGCGAACAGTACGAATGCATATCCTGAATCTTCAGAGGAGCTGACCATTGATGATATTGAACATGTTTATGACAACATAAGCTACGAAGACTTGAAGCTGATGGGTCTGACAAGAAGGGAGGAAACACACCCTGGTCCCCAGAGATCTGCTAGAGACTCTCTTTACGAAGAGGAAAACAAAAGCAGCTTAAATTCGCCCTCCAAAAAGAGGACAGCAAATCAAAGCAGAGCCTCCCTTCATGCTAGCAGAGATGAGATCCTACTTGGTAGAGAAGCACCTACTTCAAGTTTGGATGAGCTCAGGATTGTTGAAGATAACATCTATGACACCATTGTGCTTCCAGAAACACCACTATTGAAATATAAACATGATCCCTTAAAATGCTCTAAAAAGTGGAGTTTACTGGGCCTGGAAAAAGATGTGACATGTTCTGACAATCAACAGCAGTTTGTTTCTGAAGAGAGTCTCCAGTTCAGTGAAGATGAGAGTCCTTACCATCGTCTTCCCATTGACAATGACTATCTGAGCTTCGTAGATAGCTCTTCCAATTCTGACTCGCTGTCTCATAAGTCTGCAGCAGATAAACTCTCAGAGGAAGTAGATGAGATCTGGAATGACCTGGAAAACTACATCAAGAAGAATCAGGAAAAGACAAGAGATCGGCATCTTGCAGCCTTTCCTGTTTGTAAAGATGATATACAGGAAAGGCTGCATGCTGGTAGTACACCTGAACTGAGTAAAGATGTAGAATACTCATTGTCAACTCTCTCTCTTCCAGAAACTCCTATTTTCCCTAAAACTGTGAAACCCAGGGCTGCCACCATAAGTGAGGCTAGTCTCAGGCTTGAAGACACTATGGCATGCAAGGAAAGCTCTTTAGCAAGTCTGAACAGATCTTCCTTCTCGGGTGAGGTGCCATTTGCGGACAGCCCATACGAATCTGCCAATAGTATTCTGTCCAGTGCACATACAGAGTGCATGGAAAATGACCTGGCTATTGTGGATAAAACAAAGAACAGAGTTTTTATGATGGCAAGGCAATACAGTCAGAAAATTAAGAAAGCCAACCAGCTTTTGAAAGTTAAAACTCCTGAGCAGGAACAGCCAGCTAGCAGACAACAAAAACTGAAGCACAAAGATCTTGCTGCTATTCTCGAGGAGAAGAAACAAGGTGGTCCTGCTATTGGTATGTTAAAAATATTCCTGTACAGATTTACTTCTTTAAGTTCTTACAGTGAAATTCATGTACTGAATTGGAGTATAGAATCTTCCTTACCTTATTAGCTGAATATCATTACTGTCTTTTTGGTGTCACAGTTTTATGACACTGAAAGGAATTTCCTGTGACTGCTTCTGATGTGAATAGTCCTTTATATCTCAATAAATTCTTGCCATTACTTGATAAAATAGGGAAGAAATAGTCTGGGGTATTGGCAGGGGGGGATAGGCTCAGCTTAGGCTGGAATTAGAAATCACGTCTGAAGCATCATTGGCCTCTTTACCAAAAAAAAAAAAAAAAAAAGCACCAAAAAACAAACAACAAAAAAACCCCAAGCCTGCAATTATTTCCTTTAATAGAGTGATCTTCCTATTTTGAATAAAAAGGTGCAGAGATTTGCCTTCATAAACCATGTTACCAGATTTGCTCAGGTAACATCCACGTCACGCTTACAAGCATAAGGGATGAGGTCAGATAAGAAGGTTGCTCTTATTCTCTATAATGAATGTGCAAAGTAATGGATATGCTGCAAGAATTTTGGAGATTTTTTTGTCCATATTCAGTTGAAACAAATTGGAGAAGTGAAGCCAGTGGACTCCACACGCTAGTGTCATTATCGCCTTTATAGAAGTCTCTAAATATCCCATTCACCAGGCCATTTTCAGAAAGTTCTTTTCCATTTTGTCATGAAACAGTTTATAATTGGAACTGTGTGTTTCCTTTATCTTGTAGTGTTGTTTGCCATTAGATTAAATGTAGTAAATATTAGAGCACTATACACCAAGTCATGCTGGCAGAATTGCTCAAGAATTAGACACTGAGGCAAATTCTAAGATTGAGAATTTGAAAAAACATCCCAGAATTCAGTATAGAACCAAATTTCAGCAGAACTTAAAAGGCCTCTGTTTCCTAATAACCATTTCTCTGAGTGAGATACCGTTGGCTTCATCGTCATCTCTTGGGAAGCCCAGCAGTGCATTTCCTTGCACTGATATGGCATGAAAGCTACTGTGAACCTGCTCCCTCTGGTGCAAAAATCCTCTTTTCTACATATGCCTTTCAATAGGATGTCACTGTCCCCTCTCAACCTCTCTTCACAGCTCTCAGACTCTTGGGGGTAGGGAGGAAAAGGAAGAGGAAGAACAATCAGGCAGGTCATTAGCCTTCCTGTCTTTTTGCAGTGTAAAAATAACATGGGAAAAGAAATGAAAATTGCATTCTTTCATGCTTTTTCCACACTTTTCAGCATTTAGTTGGATGGGTTTTATTTATAAGGCAAGCTTCAAGCCACAAACAGGCTGAAGTCACAGCTACGTGAAACAGTAGTCTGATCAAACTATATTCTGGCCAGAAAGTGCAAACTTTCAGCAAGGGTAAGAGGCTGGAATGGGCTTCAGCTCCACTAAGCTTTCCCTCTCCAAGGTAGGGCAAACTTGTGTTTTATTGGTAGGATTCAGTTTAGAGGAGTGAAATCATTTTCTTTTAGAATAAAAACTTAACACTCTAATTACTTGAAAATACTAGGGAATGAAACAGATTTAATAACAGTATTTTATAAATCTTTTGTTTTCTTCTTTAACTGATACCAAAGAGTTTTGGGATCTTCAAATTTTTGTGCGAGTCAAATGAATGGGTTGCTTTGTCTCAATTAAAACTCTTAAAAAAATCTCTTCCCTAGGTGCCAGGATAGCTGAATACTCCCAGCTTTATGACCAGATTGTCTTCAGAGACAGCTCACCCAAGGTCCAAAAGGAAGCCTGGGCCAGCCCTCAGGAGCCCTCAGCTGTGAGGTTTTCCACACCTCTATCTAGCACTCATCCCTGTGCCCAGGTCACTGCCGAGTGCTCCAGAGCAGAGGATTGGATTTTGCACTCTACCTACAGCAATGGTGAGCTGGCTGACTTTTCTCCTTGGCCAGAACCCCAAGACACAAAGTCCAAGAGCTCATATGCAGAAGCTGTGACAAAAAGCAATCCCAGACAGCTGCCATCAGCCTGCTCAGTGCCTTCCCTTCAGATTTCTAACCGACTGCATGTCCCAGCACAGAGGTGGAGTGCGATTATCAGCCAACCTAACAAAGAAAATTTACACCAAGATCATATCTATAACTCCCTTGGGAGAAGGGTAAGCAGTATCAAACCACAGGCATACAGTAGGTCACAGTCATCTTCTTCGATTGTGGTCAATAGATCTGGAGAATCAATTGTATATCCTAATGAAACAGACAAGAAAATGGTTCATTCCGATAGGAACTTCCGTCTCAATGGCCATCAAGTGCTGGGTATTGCTTCAGCCTGTACAGGGACTGATATGAGGAAGCAGGTCCCTGAGAACTATTCGGATGTGATTTTGCAGGATTCTCAAAAAGTCCTGAGAGTAAACAGGCCCTCCCCTCTGACTGCACAAATGGCAACTCAGAACTATTTTTCTAATTTCAAAGACACTGAAGAGGGGGAAGGGGATGATGATGACTATGTTGAAATAAGGTCTGAAGATGAGGAGTCTGATCTGGAGGCTTCTCAGAACCAAGCAAGGAAACTGGATCCTAAATTGCACAACACAGACACTGATCCTTCTGAAACTCTCTGCGGCAAAACTGTGTCTTGTACTCCTGCAAAGCCCACCGGCAGCAAACACACACTTACCCCATATCTGACTGCATACAGTGACTCAGATAAACTAAATGACTACCTGTGGAGAGTGCCATCTCCCAACCAGCAGAATATTGTCCAGTCTTTACGGGAAAAGTTTCAGTGTCTTAGTTCCAGTAGCTTTGCTTGATGCTTTCAGTGGTCTCTAGCTGTACTGCCTTAACATGAAGAGCATATACTGGGACAATCAGTACTGGCATCGTGTATTTCTGTATTATTACACTATCAGGCATTGTATCACAGTAATATTGTAAATAGATTTTTTTTTAATGGTTTAGAATCCTGGAAGTTAAAAGGCTACATGTGCACTATCTGCTGTCTTGCTCCATGATCCCATATGGAGCCTCTGTATCTTTCTTCTGCACAACTTAGTTTCTTGCTAGGTGTGATACCTTTTTCTTTCTTTCTTTTTCTTTCTTTCTTTCTTTTTTTTTTTAAGCTGTCTAACCCAGGTTTGACACTGATTCTTAAGCCATGTTACCACACGGAAACCTTAGCATTTGAACTTCTGGTTTGTGATTAGTTCTGTTCTTATAATGACTCTGATTGCACATGGCTACATCCATAAATGTGCAAATTTCTAAGCAAGGTTCTGATAATGACAGCATCATGCTGTATGTGCGATTGCACAAAGCTGCTGCACATTACTTTTCAGAAGAGAGATTCCAAGTCTACAGGACCAATACATGAGATACCAAATATACTACGTTGATTTAGAATAGACTTCTTACGTTTTAAACAGAACTTAGTCCTAGTGCTTATGAGAGATGCTGATAGCTGTGTCTGGAGCCTTTCTACTTGCTGTGGCTGCACAGTTGGCAGAGAATGGGCAGAGGCATCTTTTTATCTGAATCTGTCAGATAAATCTGACAGAATCTGTCAATGTGAGGTCATCCTTGTCCTGAGGGTGTCTGGGACAGCAGAAGGGAGCTCTGCTGCTTATGAAGATGAGTGCTAGCTTTCCTTGCCTGTAGTGTCTGGGACATGCAGACTAAATCAGAGCTCAGCAGTGGAAAGCTACTGCGTGTGGATCGGTCAAGTGCAATTTATAAACAGTGATCTACAAGTTCCTCACACCCCGAAGTCAGTAACCCTGAGAGAGAGTGGGATTTGTGTGTGTGCTTGGGTGAAACATGCTGAGCTCAGGCTGCGAACTGTTTCTGCAGTACTGCTGGCTGAGGTACAGGCTGCTTCCTCCAGGGCTGGGTGGGGTGAAAGAGGCATCTTCAGAACAAGGTGGGCTGAGTATAATCCAGTGTCTATATAATATGAGTAGCTGAAACATGAGAACGTATTCCATTCTTTTGCAAATAATGTACAGAGTAAACACCCCCATTTACAACAAGAATAGACTTTCCATTGTGATGCACATTTACTTTGTTTTGTCATCATTGCACAGCTTTGGATTCTGTTACTTGAAAGCATTGTACCAAGAGGAAAGCCTCAGTATGTCTACACTGACCATCCTGTGTGATTGTCATTGTGCTTTGGTGCTTAAGTTCTTCAGACAATGCAGATAAAGCCAGTACCGAGTTAAACATATCAGTATATAAAGGAACTGAAGTACTGTTTTTATTGACCATGTATGGCTCCCCTCAGTTACTGCACTCCCGGAACTGCTGTCTGTTGTTTTCTCCATTGGTTATCATGAGCAAAATCCAAAGTTATCAATGTACAGCTAATTACTTGTAGAATAAGATTTAAGGACTTGAATTTCTTAGAATGGATTAAATTATTTACCAGGTGCATTGACTGGTCGCTCATTGCATGTACAAACTTGTCCGAACCAGCAGCAGTGATGCTCTGCACAGATGGAACAGCAGTCAGCCTGAGAAAATTAGCACTGTACAGAATTAGGCTGCCGAGAAGTAGTGGAGCCCATATTTATTTATTAGAGCTTGTAATGTACTGTAAATACCCATAGGAGTTGCATCTGTGCTTTGCCCCTGCACCTCTAGGTTGTTTGGAACTCGCACCTCGTTCAATGGGAGGTAAAAAAAGAAGTAGGAAAAAAAAAAAAAGGGAGGTGTACCAGCGCGTAACTTGTCTCCCAGGGACCATTTCATACTATTTGTAATAAACGTGGAGTATGCAACAAGCTGCGGTTCTTTTCTTTCGGTGAAAGGCACAAGCGAGCGGGGCTCCGCCGGGGCGGGGAGAGGGGCGGGGAGCACGTCCCGCCCCCCCCCTCCGCCTGCCCGTTGACGCGCTCCACGCCTCGGCTCCGCAGCCAGCAGGCAGCCCGCAGGAGAATGAGGGGTGAAGTGCTGCGGCTCTGCCTCCCGATGCGACTCTGCCGCTCTCTGCCCTTCGCTGCCGCCTCGTACCGGGCGCTGAGCGGGTGGCAGGCAGCGGGCGGCCAAGCAGCGCGGTAAGCGGAGCGCGAGGGGAGGCGGTGCAGGCTGATGCAATAGCGGGGGGAGGAGGAGGGAGAGGAAGTAGAAGAAAAAGAAGAAAGGGTGGGGGGTTGGGGGCAGGTTGCGTTGCCACGGCTGAGGGAGGTTTTGTGTTGGGGCGTTTCGGGCGGTTGCGGGGTGGTCCAGGTGAGGCTGCGGACGCGGATGTGCACGTGGATATGTGAGCCCTCCTCTTCTCCATGGAGCCGCTGAGGGACAGCTGAGACAACTTGCTAGTTTCTGGCTTCTGCAAGGAGGGATGAGATAGTAAAACGCCTCTCTAGTCTGACGCTTCCCAGCTAGCGGGGGCCAAATGAGGATCTCCCATTCCCTGAAACGTGTCATGTCGCAACTCCCTGTGTGCAGGAGGAAAGGGAATAGAATCCACGGCCACTCACCCAGGGATGTTTACTAGAGAGTCTTCCCAGTGCTTAGCTGCGGCTTCTGCTATTTTTTCCAAGAAGTGGTGCAGTAAATAGAGCTCCTCTGTCTGGCAGCTGCCCGCAGCCCAGAGAAGCATCCAGAAAAGGCAATGTCACGGCCAGCATTGTGTGAGGGAACTGTGCTCTGTCAGTCCTGAGCCAAGAATATGGAGGGCCTCCACTGGTCCAGAAGCGATGTGGAGCACTGGTTCTTTGCTGTAGGGTCAGACAAACCTGATGAACAGAACACGGCTGTAAAGTGTAGAGCATGTTGGAGCACTGAGGTACACAGCTGAAAAAGGAAGATATTGCAGTCTATTTAGGTTCTCTGTAACTGGCTGCTGAATTGCTGCCCTCCACAATATATGGTAATTCCGGTGATTAAAAATATATCTGCCCAAGAAACAGTACTGGTGATTAACGGAGGCTTCCAGTGACTGGTGTTAGAAGGGTTTCATGTTTGATTGGATTCTTTTGCTAGAGTTGTGCCTGTGTTGTTGTGTTGCAGCAAAATCACCGAGAATGCAAGAAAATCTTTGGCCTCTCTGAGGAGAGAACACCCACGGCTTGAGCCAACGCTTGCCATTATTCAGGTAACAACTGCTTACATGGGGCTAGTTGTAACGGATTCCTTCAGTGCTGTTTCCTATTTGAAACTTCACAGGTGTGTGGTGCAGGAAGTAAGCATGTTTTTAAGCAAAATGGTGGCAGCAGGTAACCCAATCAGCTTGGAGTTCAAGAGAGCAAGGGCTTTCTCTCGCACTAAGTGAATTGATAGATGGTTTTAAAATCAAAGTAGTATTTCTCAGCATTTATTTCACTTGAAGCTGTTGCAATCCTGCAAATAGTGCTGATAGGTGTGAAAACCAAGGTCTCTCTTCACTACTGTCTGCTGAGAGTAAGTCTGCCTGGGCAGGTGAAAGCCCTCCTTCATCCTGCCCACCTTCCTGTCCATGGCCAAAGCAGAGGAGCTGAGGGAAGCTGCAGCTCTTTGTGAGGGGAGCAGAAGGGCATTGCTGAGCTCTGCTTTCTGTGACAGTGACAGGGCCCAGGGCCTGAGGGAACTGCATGGAGCTGTGTCACGGGAGGGGCAGCTGGGGGTTAGGGAACGGTTCTTCTCCAGATAATGATGAGCATGAAACAGGCTGTCCAGGGCAGTGTGCACAGCTCTGAGCAGCCAGATTTCAAGGAGTGTTTGGACAGCATTTTCAGACATAGCGTTTAGTTTTGGATGATGCTATGTGGAGCCAGGGGTTGGACTCAATGATCCTTGTGGGTCCTTTCAAAACTCAGGATATTTTGTGATACTATCCAGTGGGTTTTAATTGTAAAACCTAACTATATTTTTGAAATAGTAATAGTGAATCTAAGAGGCAGTACACCAACTTTTTTCAATAGGTATTCTGGAGAGGCTGAGTGAACAAACTCCTTCCGTGACTGCTTTTCAAATAGCCCTCTGTATGGCTGTCAGCGTAAGACCTGGCAGTAGCAATGACCCTCCTCTCGCTGGCTTCCAGTTTCTCCCTCCTGCCTTGTCTCCATGCAGTTGCACGGTGAGCTCATCCATGCTGCTCTGGACTGGGTTACCTGAAGAAGAGGGTCCTGCATCCCCGCAGACTATTCTCCAGTCTGCATTGGCCATAGGAGTGTTTTATGCTGTCACCTGGGAGGGAGAACAGTGTTAGGTGGGATGGAGCAATGTGTGAGAATTTCCGTCTCATTTGTGTTATAATTTAGGATGCATCGTGTTATAATTTAGGATGCATCAAGACCTGTGTTTTGGTTTGGATCATGACTGTGCTTTAAACATACATTCCTGTGGTCTCCACTTACCCCACCTGATTTGCATTATGAGAGGTCTTTATAACACGTGGAGTCCTCAATCCTTCTGGGTGAAATTCACCCCTCAGGTGTTCTCCAGTTAACAGTCAGTAGCTCTAGCCTGGCTGCAATGACTGAAGTAGAATTTCCTGTATTTGCTATATTTATACTCAAAGAGGGTTTGTTTTAGTTGACTGAGAGTGCTCTGCTTTACTGGGCAACGTTGGAAGAGCACTAAGGTCTGTGCTGCTGTCCAAGTTCCACGTTACAGCCAGAGGAGCATAGATAGCAGTGAGATAACCCCTTGATCTAGTTGTTTGCAGCTGGCATGGTACGCTGCCAATTCACTGGAGAAATGTGGAATTTGAACACTGAACACTGAACATTAAACCCACTCTGTAAGTGCCTTTAGATGCCTTCTAGTCACATGCCGCATGAACGTGATTGGCTTTGTGAGTAGTACCAGCATTTTTTGTAATCTGCCTTGAGACTGAGACAAGAATAATAAAAACTTGTTTATTTCTTAGTTTTATTGAAGCTCTGCCCAGAGAGCTTGTGGAGTCTCTTTCTATGAACACATACCTACATGACCTATTGTAAGAAACCTGCTTTAGCGGCGGGGGTTGGACACAGTTCTCTTCCAACTCCTGCAGTTCTGTGGTTTTGTGAATATAATATCTGGCATCAGGATCCTGTGCAATGCTGGAGCTGTTGCCCTGTGACTATCAGCTGTGCAGTGCCATATTCTGCCCTGCCTACATTGGTCTTCAGCTTGGCCTCACCATGCTCTATGGATTGTGGCGAGACCAGGCTCGTGCAGGGACTTCTATCATGGAGTGAACTCTAATAATATTGTGACAGGGCTGGCTGAATCGCAGTCAAACACCCAGTCCTGTTGGTCAGATCACTGTTGTGGAAATGCAATTCCACAAGATTCAGCATAAGGGAACAGCTGGAGAGCTGTCCTTAAAACACTCTATCCTTTCCTTGCTTCAGCATTAGGTTCACTTGTGTTCTCCGTGCAGTGGCCCCTACAGTGCCCCTCCTAGGTGTCTGGTATGGGGAGTGGGAGAGGAGTGGCAGTTGTGCCAGGGATACAGGCAGTGCTGGGCTCAGGGAGATGGAAGATATCATTATCCATTTTAAATTCTGCTGGTTTTTGTTGTTGTTGTTGTGTTTGTTTTCTCATTTTTCAGTCTTTTTGGGGGGTTAGTGAATTAGTACAGACTTGGACCAAAACCATTTTGTGTGAGACCAGTCAGAATAAAACCAGTGCCAAATGAATGACTTGACTCCAGTGGGAAATGATTGGCACTGAGGAAATTTTGAGGAAAAATCTACATAGAATGTGTACATGGAATTGTAATAAACCCTTTAAAAATAGTTTATTGCAGTCCTTTTGTCTGAATTGGAAGATAGATTTTGTTTGTAATCATTTGGCTGTGAGAATAAATGTTCTGCTTGTTTGTTTTTAACAAATCTCCTGGCATTCTTGGGTGTGGAAGTCTTGGTGATCTGTTAATAGGAAGTTTCTGGTTCTGAATATTAAATCCTGTTTTATTGTTGCAGTATACAAAAATATGTGAAAAGCCTCCTAAAATTCAAGAGTAAGTAGTAAGCAAAAACAAAACAAAAAAAGGATGCTTCTGCTCTGGAGTAGTGTCTGACAGCAACTAGGAGGAGAAGCTAGCTTCATCTGCTTCTGCCTGACAGAACTCACTGTAGTGTGTGGCAAGAGATGCCCTTGCTTCCACTACCAACCCTTAAATGAGATCTGGTAAGGGCTGGAGCCAGAATCCACCCCTTCTGGTCATTGCTTGCATCTGAGCTCCCCTGGATTGGCCCTGCTTTCCCACCAGGTGCTCGATTACTGCTTCAGGCTGTGAACTTAGCATTTTCACTACACTAGTGGACACAGTGGTTCTCACTATGTTTCTTGCATAGACTTGTATATTAATGTACTGACATTACTCAAATGTAAATTTATTATTTTAAAATTTAGTTTCTGTTTTTCCCTAAGGCACATAATGTTCCTTTGGATCAAGAAATAAACAAGAAGTTTGCTGAAGAGGTGAGTTTTAGGCAACGTGCTTGCTATCAGTCATGAGCTACTTTCCTATTGTAATTGTCTTGTTTTCTTTTGGCAGGTTGGTCTACGTGTGATTCACATCTGTCTCCCTGAAGGCAGCAGCAAAGATGAGGTAACCTGAAGGACTCTTTCTGTTTTGTTTTTGTCATGAACTCATATTTCTGACATTGAGCACCCCTGATGTGTCTCTGTTAACTCATGAGAATTGGGACTGTCTTACGTAGCAAGTGTCACTCTTGGACAGTTGCTGTCATGTGGAATCCTGAGGCAGAATAATTGGTCATGTTTTGTTTCTGTGTTTGCTATTTAACTGCAGGATCCTCTTACAGCCTCACAGACTGTATGGCTTTTGTAGTGGTGCTAGCTCAGAGCTAGGGCTCATATGTGATATCCTATCTCCTACTGCCGCTCTTCTGACGTATTTATGGGGCTCTTGATTCTTGCTTAGGTTTTACCTTGGGGAGATTAATTGATTTGGAGTGGTGATAGAGTTGAAAAATTTTTCCTATTTATTGATCTTGAAATGCTTAAACAAATTTAATGCATTAAACAAATTCATCCACCCCAAATCACTAAATAGAGCTCCCTTCCTAATGTCTTATAAGGCATTAGCTTTGAGGTATAGTTCTTGCATCCAGTATGTTCTCAGTATAGCAGGCTATTAATAGACACAGTCATGAGATCTCTGATAGTAAGAAGAGCAAAAGAGTTCATAGTTTCCCGGCTGGCCTCGTTGTGCCTGGGGATTTCATAATGTGGTACACCTGTGGATTTTGTGTACTGTTTTCTATTCGGTACACTTTGTTTTTAAAATGTTACTGTC
The DNA here is from genome assembly GCF_026119805.1 of Tympanuchus pallidicinctus. Lineage (NCBI taxonomy): Eukaryota > Metazoa > Chordata > Aves > Galliformes > Phasianidae > Tympanuchus > Tympanuchus pallidicinctus. The sequence continues at coordinate 61,483,054 of NW_026294618.1, read as the reverse complement.
TAGCACTATGATCTCAGAAGAGGCTTCCCCATAAGTTAAGCAGAACTTTCCACTTTCTATTATCATTTTGAGGATGGTGTATAGTCAGAGCCTTGTAAGAAAGCCAGGCTTTTGAAACAAAGATCAAATAGGCATTGTTATGAGCTTATCTGTTCAATAATGGTGGAAAATAGGTGGAATTTAGCGAGTATGGAGGAGCGGTTGCTGTTGCTTTGAAGTAACATCTCAGGAAGCAGCTGAACTATTTAAGTAAGGGGGAAGATGGTATATTTTTTACTTGAGCTTAGCTACTTTTAACAAAGTTGTTAACAGTTTGCTTACGTCACCTGTTTCCTTGCTGTGACAATGCTTTTACTGTGTGACCACTACAGAACAACACATAGTGCTAGGAATCAGTATTGTACTTCAGATATCACAGAATCAAAGGGGTTGGAAGGGACCCCCCCAAATATCAGCTAGTCCAATCCTCTTGTTCAGCGTGTAATATGAAGCAATCAAGGGCAGTTAATGCAGACTCGGATGTTGAATTTGACCAACAATGAAAGGTTTGAACTCGCACATGGTTCAGTACCTGAAGTTGCACAAATAATTATGAACACCTTTTCAAAAATGAGAATTCTCTTTAAGAACAGTGTCAAGTCTTAGGATCAGGATGCTTTTGCTGAGGAAAATCAGTAACAGTATATGCTGTTGTAATAAAATGAGTTTTCTCTTTGCTCTTCTGTTCATATAATTATTCTTTTAATATGATGGCTTTTTATACATGGTCTTTGTTGGGATATAAACTAGTCCTATTTTGAATTTTGTTTTAATCAAGAATTCTTTTTTCTAAAAGCATCCTTTGAAGCATCCTCATTACAGTGTTGAGTTTTTTCTGAGGCTTTTAGTGGTGAAGGTCAAAATGTTGGCAGCTTAATGCCCCATGATATGTTGGCTTTGTAAAATGTTTGCAATAGAGTCAGGGTGGCTTAATTTAGTAAACTGTAGAAACGTAGAACAGCAGAAGCAGGTTATTGCTTTTTTCATTTAGAAGTTGCAGTAAAATGTAGGGGAAGCAAAGGTAGCCATAAACACGTTACTAAAAATAAGTTTTATCCCCTTGTAATTAGATTCTTCCGTTGTCTGTTATTCTGATCCTTAATGCTTTTTATTAACCTCTTAGATTGTCAGTGAAATCTTGAGACTTAACGAAGATCCTAATGTGCAGGGCCTTGCCCTTGACCTCCCAGAAAGCTTGTATAGCAGTAACATATTAAATACTGTGAAGCCTGAGAAGGATGTGGATGGGTAAGTGAGCCACTGAGAGGCTGATGTCTTTGTAAAAATCAATTTTCTCCAACACATTTCACTAATGGATTCCTCAGTCAAAGTGTCCAGCATGTTATTGAGCGGTGATAAAAGATGCAATTCTGAAGTCTTCTACGTAAGTCACACTGATCATTATCTTTTATATCTTTATACGCTGTACATTCAGGACATTGTCTTTTCAAAGAAACAAACAAACAAACAAAAAATGTTTGGTCTTTTTTGTATAGAGATATTACTTAGTTAAGGTACTTCAATGCTTGAATAATGCAAATGGCCACACACAGTTGTCCTGAACACAAATCCCAAAATGTTTGCAAGAGGGACTGATGGAAGAAGTTGCAGGAGAGGTTTTAACTTCTCTGCAGTACTTTCTCCTGGTGGGAGAGCAAGCTGTAATAGTTTGGACCCACTAGCACAACTTTCTGGTCAGTCTTGAGTTGCACTGCTCTCTGGAGATATATAGATTTCTGGGTCACCATTTTGGGAAAAGTCTGATCATCTTGCAAGTTAATTGACTTTCCATTGTCTAGAGTGCTGGAGGGTAACAGGAATGCTTGTGCAGAAACGCCTTCTGTCTTCTCAGCAGTCTGTGTCATCCCAGAAGGATGCATTACTGTGACTTAGCTTAGCTCCAGAAGGGCTGATCTTGTTCCACTGGTCACATTTTGGCTCTGCATGCCACATCTAATCTGTCACAAAGCAGAGAGCTGTCTGCCTCGGTGTGCTTGTGTATCTTGTTCCCACTCTCAACTACTTTCTGGTCTCTTGAAGCTCAGCATCTGTCCCATGGGCACGTGGGATGGTGCAAATTAGCCACGGAACGTGCCTGTTGAATGATTTACTTTTATGAGATATGTTTGCTCTTGGGATTAGTCATGTTATAGGCTTTACTGAGGATTTACATCACACAAAGTTTTTTTTATTACTATACTTTTCCACTGCAGGTTATCCGATGTAAACCTGGGACGTTTGGTACGTGGAGAAGACTCCGACTACTTGGTTTCTCCTATTGCTGGTGCTGTGGTGGAGCTTCTTGAAGATCTGGGTGAGTTGTTCTATCATGAGTATAGTATTAATTCTAATGTAGCTTAAATCTTAGCATTCTCACCATGTTTTATTTTCTGATTTGTTTCCTGCCTGTGAAGATCCTCAGTGAGATCTGTATGCAATATTTGCAGCAATAGATCTTGGTTGTACTCTTTAGGAAAATTAGGCTAAGATTCCCTGCCATTTGCATTACATTTGATCTCACTGAAGCCACCTGAGACATCTGAGTCTTCAAAAACCTAAAATATTTTGGATGTAAATGTTAACATATATTTTGTGTGCCAATTTCAATTAGTGTGAGCATTTGAAGAAATCCAGGTCTGCCTGTAAATAGCTGCTGCATGAATCCTTTGTTTTGGGTTGGATAGTATAAGTGCTAACCATGAAATGGCAGATTTAAACTGGTGGCTTTGCAGATTGTGAAGATGATGCTGGTTCAAGGCAGTGTTTCAGAAATAGCCTCTCATGACAATTCAGCATTGTTGAGACAAGGATTTATGTAACAGAACTGTAAACATGTGGTCAAGTGTACAAATATGAGCAGAAGGATATGTGAAAATAAAATACCAGTGCACCAGAAGAGCAATATTTGCTTGCTGGAATTCGAGAGTTCCAAGGAAACAACTTAACCTGTGGTTTGTGTTGCTCCATGGTCTTCAAGTTACCTTTAATGTTGTGGTTGAAGGGGAGCATGGAGCTACTGTGTAAGGGTGTGGTTTACTAGCTGGTCCTGGGGACATCAGTTGAATGATGCATGTGGGTTGGTGAGGCTTGATGCCAGTTGCATGCTGTAACACTTCATGTTTGTGCTGCAGATGGGAAGACAGTACTGCTAGTGGGTGTCAATGGGGCCTTGGGGTCCTCCTTGCAATGCCTGCTGCAGAGAAGGGGAGCCATCACTGCCAGCTGCCACTGGAAGTCACCCGGGCTGCAGAGCAAGGTGAGATCTCTCCTCTGGCATCCCTTAGACACTGAGCCATACAAGCTCCCTGAGGAGGTGATTTTTTTCCGTTACTGTGATGCCACTGTGGCACTGGAGTGTGCTGTTAGCCAGTCCACATGGGCTAGAGTGGTTTCTCCCTGCTTGCTCATAAACAATACTCTGTCAGATGGGCACTTTCACTGGTGTGTGTGTGTGCGTATGTGTGTGTGTGTGTGTGTATATACATACATACATACATATAGCGGCTGCTTGTAATCTTTTTATTAGCTAATATTATCTATTTATTAGCTGTGAGAGGAAGAAAGTGAAGTTGCAGCTTGAAACAAATGTGTGCAGATCTCCCTTTTTCCTTCTGTCCCTGCAAGAGAGAATCATAGAACCATACAATCATTAAGGTTAGAAAATACCACTAAGTTCACCCAGTCCAACCACCAACCCTTCACCACCATCTACAATAAGTATCCCTCAGTGCTTCACATCTTCACAAAAGTTCACATCTTTTTTGAACACCTCTGAGGTTGATGATGACTCCACCACCTCCCTGGACGGCCTATTCCAATACCTTACCACTCTTTCTGAGAATAATTTTTTCCTAATATTCGGTCTGTACCTCCTCTAGCCCAGTTGAAGACCATTAGTTCTTGTCCTGTCACTGGTGGTATCTTGGTCATCTACATGAAATCTCTTGCGCTGAGCTGTCTTTAGGATTTGTAAATGCTGCTGCTTTTGTGGCAAGGGGTTTCAGGATCTTCTCTTCATTTTTGAAGAGAATTCTAAGGGCATTTGAGTAGTTCACAGATCTAAATTAAAAGGATTTCATGTACCTTACATGGCTGGTTGCTTTTTGCAGAACTTTTATCAGCAATTTATATATTGATACTATTTCCTGCTGATTTTTCTCAGTTTGTCCCACAATCCAAAGTTTCACCGCAGCTGGGGATGCACTGTGCCTGTGTCGTGCAGAGGTCCCCGCTCCACATGGTGCCTGTCGCCTCGCATTGCACAGTGCAGGCCGCACGGTGGCAGCCAACTCAATGTGATGATGTCTGGCCCCTGAGCTGGAGCCCAAGGACGGGAGTAGGAAACACCCGTAAGCAGCTGTGAAGGTTTGAAAGTCTTTTGGCAACCCCGTGTTTTCACAGCTGCGTATGTTTTTGTTAGGCTTGTCTCATTTCTGTGCTTTGAGTGACTGACAAGGCTTAGGATATGCATGCTCTTCTCCAAGGTGGAAGTGCGATGATCTGATTTTTTTATTGTGTTTGAGGACTGCTTTGGATGGGATGGGGAGGTGTTGGGGTACCAGAAATATTTCTGCTGGGTTACAACAGAGTTGCTGTGCAGATTGCCTGCTGGAGAAAGATCTGTTTCCTCCAGATGCTTTCCCATCATCAAGCCTTGCTGTTTGGCATTCCCCATAGCTTATCTCTCACATCAAGTCACTGATGGGAAACAGAATATGAGGCTGAAGTAGGAGGAAGCTGGAGGTTCTGCACATCAGTCTTCCCGATTCATTTTAACTTTTGGCAACAAAGAAGATTTTGCTTTGCCTGGAGAGCTCATTAGCAGCACTCTGGGGAAACTTACCTTCCTCTTCTTCATCTCTAAGCTTGCAGTGTTACCAATAACTCTGAGCGCTGCACAGCCTGACTGTTGTAGTTAACTCTGGGTTGTAGGTGATGTTGAATGTGTGCACAGAAGATGGTCCTGTACAGCACTCCCTATAGACTGACAGTCAAAAACAAAGCACCGATTTCTTACACAGCAGCTAAGCTCTGCTGTCTTGTGGCAACCCATATTTACAGTATGACATCACTAGATAGCATGATTATAGCTGATAATAAGAGTTTATTTTCACTTGCTCTGATGCATTGATTAAGCAAAAGCAGTTTAAATGCTCACAAGGTTTCTCCTCTTGTGATTTTTAAGTTTGAATTTCAAGTGAGCTAATGAATTAGTTGATGCGGGCATTTATCCAAGACTTGGAAAAATTCATTTGCATTTTGTTTTTCTGCACAATACAGTGACTTCAGGCATAGTTATACACTTCTGCTTCTTCCTCTGAAAGTTACACTTCTACAATAGCATTCTTTGTGCTGTTTTTTGTTATGACAGTGTAATAATTTTGCTCTCAAAATGGGATGTGAACATATGAAGAGTATGAACTTCTCATTGAGTTGTGCTTATTTTGCAGCACGTACCAGCAGAAGAAAAATGGAGCTTAAGGTTGGATGCCTTTTGTGTCTTAGTCTGTTGACAGTACTCATTTGCACTGAATTACAAATCCCGAACCTAATGATGTAATACATTTTCAAAGTGGGTATTATGTTACTTTTTAGTAGCACTGAGCATTTTGAGGGATATAGATAAGATGCTACCTTCTGCTGAGATTTGCACAGATAACTCTTCAAAGCACAATTGCTGCAGGGAGCCTGAAGAATGATCTGGTGACATGTTTTCAGGAATGTCTTACTTGGTAGTTCCATTTTTAAATAAGAAACAGGAGTTGATTCACTGCTACTGGCAAAAAAGTAAGAACTGATTTCTTAATCCTTCGTTGTGTGAGAACTAGGATATCTCTCTAGCTAGAGAGGAGATTACCAAATAAATCCAACTCTAACAATATAGCTTATTTTTTTGAGAGAACATGAATAATACTTAGTACCTCTAAGGAGACTGAATTTTAGTTCAGTCATGATTTCAACTTGCAATCTTGCACATAGTCTGTGTGCGAACCACATTACATGTATTTTAAGGCAGCCACTATCCCACAGTTTTCTTGTTAAAGAACTAAAAATCAGCATATCAGCACAATTAGGAATTGAACACTTGTTTATAAAAGATTGGATAAGAAGTAGGATAGTGTTCAGCCAGAGTAAATGAATAGGAAGTTCTTTCTCATGCTTGGGAAGAAACTCTGTTGACCACAGTCCACTTTTTCTTAGATGCAGCACTTAAAATTCATGGTTTTTTGACATCACTTAGTCATTCACTGTCCTATTTTCACTGTTTTGATAAAAATGAAGAGCCTTGATAGTGGCAGAAAAATGCATTTCATTCTGCTAGATGTGGTTGAAATGACAGAAAGTGAGAATGGCCGTGCAGATCCTGTGAAAGGAGTGGAATGAGAGGTTGCACAGAGTTTCTAATGACATTGCTGTAGGTGTAGTGGGTTTTTCTGTTTCACAACTTTGCGTGCACCATAGCAGTATGCTGCAGTATGCTTCACAGGAAAAGACTTCATCCTGCAGTAGATTTGCCAAGCAGAGGAACTGATAGGGAAGAGGGGAGTGGGTGGCACATTGTACCTAGTTAGTACCTCTAACTGCAGTCAGGGTTTCTGCAGAGGTCAGTCATGAAAGCTGAGAAATGGGATGTTTGGCAACAAGGCTAAATAGTTTGTAGCCTTTTATTCCCTTGAGCTCTTCCTACTTTCATTTTCAATTCCTGTGTCATACTCACAGGTGAAGAGTTCACACTGGCATTACGAGTAAGACAGAGAGCAGAGAGTAAAGCACACCAGGATCATTGGAATTATTTAAAAGTAAAAAACAAAACTTTTGTGCAGACTTGATGACAGAATAGTCTTTCAGTTATCTGGAATGTACAGTTACTCTGTACCATTATCATTAACTATTTGGCTTGAGTGTCTGTGTTGTTGTTTTAACATTCGGTGATCTATCTTGGGAACGAATGGGTGGTTCTTAATCTGCTTCTACTTAAATCGTGGTGGAGAGAGCTGTATTTTGTTATGAGGTAAGGTTTCAGATTATTTGTTGGCATGGCTTTTCCCAACTGAAACAATATTTACTGGTGAGAAGGCAGGAGACTGCTCGAGTATTGCCTTACTCTGTCTCCAACCCATCGCCCAGCACATTGCGGATGGTTTTGTGTGATGCCATTGCTGGTTCTGCTCACTGCGGACTGGGACGCAGCACTTCTACCAACAGCACTGCCTGTCGGGTCACCCTGCGGCCACCTGTCAATAGCTCCTCAGCCTCCTGGCAACAGTTGCCTGACGCATCTGGTTCCGATCAGATGCATCCTCTGTCTGGAGACTGCGCAGCATGTTTGCGAGGGAGGTTGGATGTGATGATTTCATAGGTCTTTTCCATCTCTAATGTCTATGATTTATTTCTGATTTAGAAGATAAAGCCTGAACATGCCTCCCAAGGCTTTAGTGATTTATGAGCAGTCAAAAGAATAGTTTATGGCAAAAAGAAAAAAAAAAAAAAAAAAGAAACAAACAACAACAACAAAAAAAAAAACAACAAAAAATGGATAGGGCAAAGACATTATTTCTTTGAAGGGAAACTGAATTGCCTGAATGGAGATGAATCTCTTCCAAGAACACCCAAAATTCCCAGAGCAACGGTTTTACTTCCAGTGAATTCATTCTCCCAGTCAAACAAGCTTCTGGATGTCATTTAAAAAAAAAAATCATCAAGGGAGCAAAAAAGATCCATAAAGTATTTTTTATATGTACTTCAGAGACTCTTGCACATAATAGACTATTGCACATAAAAATAATTGCTTATAACAAGAGAGTTGAATTTATATTTTTACTTTATTTTTCTCTTTTTTGTATGTGCTTATTTTTTGAAACGAGGAAAAAGTAGGCTGGACGTCTCTCTGAGCAACCTAATCGAGCTGTAGATGTCCCTGTTCATTGCAGGGGACTTGGACTTGATGGCTTTTTGGGGTCCCTCCAACACAAATAATTTTATGATTCTATGAAAAGGAAATGGTGGGTGGAGGCTCTGAGCTTAGAACATGCTCAGCCTGCAGGACAACTGTTCCATGGCCTGTGATAAAAATTTTTTCATGGAGGCAGTAGGGTAGGGCAATGAGAAGGTTTTATCTATTTTTTTCAATGTACTTATGGATATGACCAACTCCAGCCATCCATTGTGTTGTCTACAAAATTGATTGTGTTCAGCTGTTAACGTTTTTCAACATAATGATTCGTAGTCATAGAAATTAATGTTTGATCAGTTGTTTTCTGTCACTATAGTTACTTATGATAGAATTGATCTGATATATGTTGTCTGAAAATTTATCAAGATTCTCTTGTTGCATACAGCACTCAGCTGGCTTATAGCTTCATGATGTGAGGCAGTGTACGAAGCTTAGAGTCCCTGTCCCAGAGACTTTGCATGGAATGATGTTCCTGACCATCAGTATATTAATTATAACTACTAGAATATGAATTACATTTTTGTTACAAAGATACTGGATACCTGAAGTTTTTCCTCTGTGTTGATGTTATGGTAGTGGCTGCCTTCTTTGGTGAGAGAGGTTTGCTTTTTGTACTCTTGGTACACAAGAGTATTGTACAGTGTAATTTTATTCAAATCTGCTTGCTAATTCCACAGTATAATTTGACTTGACGCTGGTCAAGCATTACTATTTATGTGATCTCCTAGGAGTGGCATGTAAGCTGATACTTGCAGCAGACACAGAAGTGTAGGCAATTTGGATAAGGCTGTTGAGACTGTACTTTTGCAGGCAATCATAGGACTTCTAGTTGAAGCCCGAATTGGCTTGTAGCATTAGTCATCTGTCAAGCTAGTAAGCCTTCTCCCACACGTTTGGCTATGTTTCCACAAGTGAAGCTCTGAGGAGGTTTAGTCCATTCTTGTGTTCTCTAAGGAGATGGAGCTTTCTTAGCTTTCTGCTGTTTCCGCCACAGTTTCCCCTCCTGGATGCTCATCTGTGCCAAAAACGTGTTATCCTGATAGAATTTGTAGCTTTTCTTTCTTGGCAGGAGTGTAGGGCAGAGTTGCATCAGAGCACTTTTGGCCAAAAAAGAAGCTGGAACACTTGCTGGTCACAAATTGGTTCACAGAGAGGTTTGTGCAGATTGCAACAGTTGGCATCTATTTACATTTTTCCAAAGATTTCCAAAATTATTGTCTCTCTGATACAATTTTTGGGGTCAGTGTTGTGCCCGTATTTCCTGTTTGATTGGATATTTATACATCTGCCTCTGCTGCTATCCTTTATCTCATGTTGATTCCAATAATTGTTACAGAGTCCTGGTTCAGAATAGGGAGGAAAGAAAGACACTTATCTCTCTGATTATAAGAATTTTTAAGTAAGTGTTTTTGCTCCGACATCTGTAAGGTTGAACTAAATCAGAGAGACTCATTAGCAAGCATGAGCTGAGAAACGAAAACAAGCTTTAATTGGTATTCTTCAAAGGCACTGATGTTTGCAGATCAGGTCATCTTGCATTTCTCAGAGCTGTCCAAGTTTTTTTCTTTCAGATAAGATGACTGTACTTAAGTCTCTCCAAGTTACTTTATTGGACAGTACTCTGAACAATTATATGGTTTATTTACTGAGAAAATATAATTCCCACAAAATGTTATTGGTGCTGTCTCTGATTCTACTTCCTTGTTTTACAGGTGCTTTTTGCTTTTTCAATTTCAAATGCTATTGTTCATAAATATAATGTGGTAAGAATGCAGTCATCAGTTTGGATTTTGTTTGCAAAAACTGTACAAAATATTATTGCTTATATAATCTGAAAATAATTTGCATATTCAAGAATGTACTTCTAAGATTAAATTCTTGTGGGTTTTTTTGTTTGTTTTTTTTTTCTTTTCTTGGGGGATGGGATGGACTTTGGGCTATTCATAGCTTCATCAAGTGGATGTGGTGGTAGCTGGCAGTCCGAAACCTGACAGTGTTCCTGTAAGCTGGCTAAAACCTGGAACCACCATCATCAACTGTTCTCCTGATTTGCTGTCAGGTAGGTAAAGTTTAAAGTGAACAGTTCTTGAAAGTGATATATGCAGAGTCTTTGGAAAAAAAAAAAAAAGTGAGTGGCATGTTGGTCACCACTCACTGTGATTAAAATCTACATCTTTGGGAGGAAACCTTTGATAGTGGGTGTTTGTACATGGGGGATGAATGCATGTTTAATATGTAAATAAGAAAAAGATATCAGATGAAGAAGGTGGTACTGGAATATATTCTTCACACCAGGATTGTTAAATAAGCATGGATTCATTCAGAATTCATTGGATGACCTGTTATTTCTGTGTTAGTTTGTACAGTGTGTTATGTTTTGAATTCTGTTGTCTCAGCTAGAGCATGGGGAAAAGGTGATGTAGAAAGAATATTTGCAAAATGCAATGCAGAGAATGGTGCAAGATGATCTAGAGGAATCTTGCATATCTCAGAACAGGCAAGATGTCCCCTGCAACTGTTACAAGTACAAAATAAATTTGGATTCCCTCTTCCCCCACTCACTTTAATATAATCTGGTTGGACAGGTGGTATAGGTTCATCAATTTCTCCATTGAGAAAAACTGTAGAATTTTATTAGAAATAAAACTAAGAAAGCTTCCTAGGAGTTACTGTACTCCACTGCAGCAATTACATTTCCTTTAAAATTCCTTCAACAACTGTTAAGGTCTCTGGATATTTTCTTTTTTTTTTTTTTTTTTATAATAGACGTACCAATTTGATTTTTTGACCTGATGGCACCATGCTGTGAGAGAATAGAAAAATAAAAAAAGTAAATGGGTAATGTGATAGATCTAGCAAGGCACATTAACTAATCACAAGTATGCAGTATGCTTATTAACATCCACTGATATAAAACTGGGGAAATCTACATAAAAACAAGGAGAAAGGGCTGTATGATTCTTAAACTAGGTATGTTTCCTGGGGTCAAATTAAGCAGATGCTTCAAGCACAGTTGGTACAAGACCAGGTTTGTAATAAGGCAGCTGCTGTTCCCATGCAAAGTGTGGCCTTAGAAAGAGATGCCTTTTGTTGTTCATCTTGATATCCCCTTGATTTGAATATATTTTGCAGATGTGTCAGATCTTGGTTAAATGCACTCAGCTATCCAAAGGTAGTTGGATATTCCTCTTCCTCTTTCCTGAACCATGTCCTATCTTTGTGGGATCTGAGGGTAGTGTACCAAGCAGCCTTATTCCTTACTAATGCTGCACAACTTTTCCTAAAAGTAATTCATATTTTTTTTATACTAAAGCAGTGTGGGGGGAGATCAGATATGCTAGCGTGGTGATTAGGAGATTCCTTAGTTCTTTGGTGCTTACTTGTTTTGCACAGCGTCAGCAGGACGTAATTGTTGAGAAGGTCTGTTAAGCATCTGCTTGAAGCCCTGTCTCCTCAACAGATACCTGATCTATGGGTAGATCACTCTATGGGTATCACTCTTGCACAAAGTAGGAATTGGAAAGGGAGAGGCAGGAAGAGAGAGAATGGAGGTAGAGCAATAACATTTTAATCTTTTTCAGCAGGAGCTCTGAGTTCTCTGATTTGGGGTGGAGCTTGTGGGTCTGGTGAAAGCAGTATGGGGTAAGCCCTTGTAGCCTGAGCTGACAGTGTTGGAGACTGAACTCCCTAGCTCTGCGTGCTAGGAAGTTTCACTTCTGGTTACTCAGGTCCCACATTCCATTGCAAGTAGAGCCAAGGTCTTCCCTGCGTGGCCTCTTGACATGGCTTTAAGATACCTAAGTCTCAAGACCTATCTGCTCTATAGAACCATTGATAATATCAGTATTTCCCTAAGAAAAAAAGTGCTGTTGGGAAAACATCTGAAATATGTTCACGTACCACAGCAAAACTCATTCTTAAGGCAGGAAACAAAGAATGTACTATGTACCAATGGAGTTTTTCATGTTTCTCATGTTGCAGCAGTTGTCTGTGTTAAGTACAGCATTTCTTTGAAAAGGCAATATGAAATATTTAAAAGATAGTTTAAAAATAAACTTATGTATCAAGTGTTCATTTGTGTGTATGCTTTTGAGACTGTCAAAAACTTGAAGAAACTCAGGAAGAGCAGCAGAAACAAATTTCAGTAGCTTTTAGAAACAGTGACCTGAAGACTTCCTTGAGAAGTACATGAAACACAGGTGTTCATCTGACAGGGAGAATGCACTTAGTTTAATTGCAAGGTATTTATTAAAAGTGTATTTTGGAGTACTTATGGTCTTGGACAAACCACTGACTCTTACAAATGAATTTTCACTTTCAGTGCGTAGTGAAATCTGTTTGGCTGGCATGCTCAGAAATTTTCTCTTGCTTTAGAAATCTCCCACTTGACATTTGTGTTGGGGCTGCAGGAGCTGTACAAAGCCTGAAAGCAACAATGGCTGTGAAGTGACTTTTATTGTTGCTAGGTGGTGGCTAGATTTCTACCTCGTGTAGCTATACATGGACACGTTTCGAAAGCAGTCCTAAATTTGCAAGAACGTGGTTATATTAGGCAGCTGTAGTGATGTAAGCCAGGAGAGTAGAGCTAAAAGTGCTTGATCTAAACTAATGGAATTTTTTCTCCTTAATAAATAAATAAATAAATAATCTGTTGTTGTTGTACTGCCAGCAATTTTAGAATTGTGATCATTTTAAAACGTGTTATTCTACTGCACTAATGATTTTGGAATCTAGTGCCTCTTGCAGGAAAATATTTGATTTGTAAATGTATAGAAACAAAGAACAAGTTTCTGAACAAGAAAGACCCAAGATTATTTAGGGCTTGATGACCAACTCCATTAAGGTCACTGGAAAGCTCAAGCCCACATGGTTTAATTATATATATGGGAAACGTGACCTTCTCTCACATCTCTGTTCTAATCCTTTATGTCTGTCTATATAGCTGTCTGCTGCCAGTAGATGGGCCTTTGTCAGGGTGAGGGAGAGGAAGGAACGCAGTGCCTGCAGTTCAGCTGATCTTCTGGCCAAAACCCAAGGCAGAGAGTGTTATTCCAGCTCCCATCTGGAAAATGTATCCTGAGTGAGCTGTTGCAATCCTGTGGTTGTCCTCTTAGCTCGTGTATGCTCTGGCTTCACCTTCGCTCTGTAAAAGTCCTGCTTAGTGTTAGTGTGGTAAGTGCATAGCGTAGGCAGGCAGGCATTTTATTGAAGGGAGACATCCAATACCAATATGTATTTACATGCACGCTCGCTCTATGCTGATAAAGAAGTCGCATTAAGCCAAAAGCAAAAGGTTGAGATACTTCTGTAAAGCACAGCTGCCTGAAAAGGGATTTTAAACTCCATTCTTCCTAGTTCATTTGTCTCTTTGGCAGCTCTCCCAGCCCTGTCTCAAGGCAGCAATGCTTAGCTTATGACTCTGATGGACTCTTCCAGTAAAGCTCCTGTGCTTGAGCTGAACATATTTCCAGATTATTGTTTTTGTTTTTGTTTTTTTAAACAGCGAGTGTTAATACAAAAAGGTGGACTTTTAGATACTTTTTGAGTTTAGCATAAAGACTGGCCTCTTGCTGCCCAGTTATTTTTGGCGCTACAGTGCAGATGTCTGCTGGCAAGGCAGGTTGAGGAAGGGTTTGATAGTGCACTGAGCAAGGCTGGAGGTGCCTGCTGGTGTGGCCCTGCCTCTCAGTGCTGGTATAATGGCACAAGCAGGTGCTGCAGCACTTGTGCTGAGCACAGGACCTTGCCCAAGGCACCCAAGCTCTGCTGCCTCTGAGCAGCAGCTTGAGGTGAGGCAGACATTTTGTGATGGCTGCAGGCAGGGTAAGTGCAGGGAAAGCTTGGCTCAATCAGGGTTTGTGCTCCGATTCTCCTCGAGGAGAGAGGCTAACACTCTCAGTGTACAGTTATTATCTTTTATTGTAATTATGTCTACGCCCTTCAGAATGAGACAAGAGCTGTGCTATGCCCGTAGAGACTAGGATGTGAATTCTTGGAGAAACTACATCAAGATAAAAGTCAATAAGCAATAGCAAAAGCACAAGCCAAAAGGAGGACTGTGGGTAAATGACAAATAGTATGTTTAGTTAGAGTAGCTAATGTAGGGTTATTGTATAATATGTTGCCACTAGAAATGATAGTAACTATCTTTAAAGTTCGAGTCACGTTGTACAGCCTCTGCAGACGATTGCTTTTAATGGCACATTCACAAAGGTAACTTTTGCTGTTCAGAAGATTTTTAGAGGTCCTGTGTAGAATTTTCAGGTCATTTCATTGTTCTCTTTCACTGCATTGAGGGTATGAAAAAGAAAACAATTTTTACCATGCTCGTTAATGTGTTTTGTTAAACACATGTTTATTTTTTTTTTCCCCCTTTTCCCCCCCCTTGCTTTCCCCTCTGTTTCCCCCCCCCTCCCCAAAATCCAATTGGGCTCTGGTGCTCCCAGTTTTACTTTTCCAGTATTTTATATGTTTTGTTATATGCATATTTGCAAAATGCATTTCAGAGCACACAGTTGCTCTCTGGTTTTTGCACAGTATCAGCCCTTTCCTGTTATTTTAGTTGAAACATTGCAGAAGCCACCTATAATTTTGGCAGTGGCATTGTTAAGTCAGCATCATAATTACTTTGTCTGATTGTCGCTTCTAGTGTAGCTGTTCCCACTCAAAAAAAAGCCTCATAATTTATTTGTGTGCTGTTCTTATTTTACAGAGAAACACAACTATGGTCAGAAAAACAGCAACACTATTGAAAATGCAGTTTGTTCTCTTGCAGTAGCAATGCGAATGCAGGTTGGTGTAACTTCAAACATTGTAAAACTTGTTGCTCTTCCTGTGAATTGTAGAAACTGCTTCCACAACTTCATTTTTTTTTTTAATTCTTGTTTTGCTCTTTTGACAATTCTACTTGCCTCTTTTTTTCATGGCAATTCTTAATCAGTTGAGGTGAGTCATGCCTGTTGCATTTAGTTACATTAAAAATCAAATGTGTCACAGCTCAGATGACTGTAGTAAAGCTTGCCAGAAGCACTTTTATCAATAATCTAATGTTACTTCTTCTTACAAGGTCATGCAGATTATTTGTACTTGCACGCATTTTTTGTCTCGTGATGGACAGATGGTCTGGAAATGTGGTGTTTTATTTGGAAGCAGCATAAGTCAGTCAGTGAGCAATTAATATCTTCTATTCTTTCTAAGACATGAGCAAATAATAGTAATGCTCAGTTTAGCCAGAATAAAATTTTAAAGTGCCTAATTAGAGATCTTTTTTTCTGCCATTTATTGTATTAGTGACCTTGTCTCCTTTTGAAATCTGAACAAACAATGGCACAGTCATAGAGTAGCAGTTGTTTTTCCTTTCATCCTGAAGCCATGAGATGGAGTGATTTTTTTTAGGGTTTTTTTTTTTTTTTTTTTTTTTTTTTTTGCTAGCTTTTGCTATAAAAGGTTATTTTGACATAGTCTCGACATCATTTGGAATTAGCATTCAATATTTACGGTTTGTTTAAAAACAGAACATGGTAAAAAATGCAGAGCGATGGATCCACTCCCAGCAGCTCAGAAAATGGGACCTCCACTGCTTGAAGCTTCAGCCCCTCTCACCAGTGCCTAGGTAATAAGTGGTTTTGTTTTTGTTATTCTTTTGTTTCTTTTATTTTTTTTTCTTAAAACAAACAAACAAACAAGCCAAGTATTAAATTTGACAGTGAACCTAAATATAACCCGTATCTTATTTTAATCTGCTTATCTCAACAGCATGTTGTACTTTTTGCTATATGCTTTCATGTGAACATGGCCTTCTGCTTCCTATCAATTTTTATTTTTATGGTGTTCGTTGGTGCCAACCCCTATTGGTTGGACCTAAAACTTGAAGGTTTCATTGAGGGGAGGAGGCGAAGCCTTGCGGAACATCAACAGCAATACAAAGTGTAAGAAGTTTTATTATTAGGTCACTCAAATGGAGGAAAAAGTTTATGGAACTACTTAAGGCCCTTTAATTTCAATGGCATTTGAAATTGTTTTTATTTTCTTCCCTCAGAAGCATTTTCTTCCGTGTCAAACTTTTCAATTCATATCTAGATGTGAAGAGCAGGAAGCGCATTTATTCTTCTAACCAGAATATTTCCCATCAGTTTCTGCCATTCACCTCCTAAGGCCCATGTCAGGGTTTCTTGTCTGCCCTAGTGGAATTGGTGACGCCTTCAAAGGTTCAGGAAGCCTGAGTTCTTGTCTGTGCTCAAGTGCTTGCTGTGTGTTGGTTGTGGTGGGGGGCAGAGAGGTGCTTGAAAGGAGGTTTTGCCATAAGGGAAGACTTAGACATTTGTGTGTGCGTATTTGTGTGCCTGCTCCTGAGTTCTATTGCATTTTTGAAAAACTGTAGCAAAATGTTTTCTTTTGAAGCACTTTGGTTCACTTTTCGCTGCCTCTTAAAACCATTTAATGGGAATGGACACAAGTTGTAATTTAAAACAGAGATGCCAAAAGAATGAGTTTTCTGTCATAGGCAGGGCCGCAAGGGGGAAGAAATTCTTGAGCTTGCTCTGGGCCAACATGAAATAGTACTCCCAGAGTTAAAGTTTGAAAAATATGTCCTTGAATAATATAGTTAAACAATAGATTAAAGCATGTGTTATCATGAAAATGATGGCAAAAAAAACTCCCCAAAAACCATTCCCACCCCTCTCTATGGCATTGTGTGTTTATTATATACATATATGCATATTTAATATACAATGCTATAAAGTACAATTGGTTATAAGACTTCCATTTATTTGATTACTCTATAGCTTTATGTCTCTTTCTCCTTTCAAATGTAAAATAACAATGTCAGATGGAAGGTATCCTGCAATAAAATACAATCTTGTAGCAGTACACAACATTGTGTGGAAGCAGATGGAGTTTTCATTGAAAACGAGGAAAGCTGCTAAAGCACTAAAACTAGGAACATCTGCTTTTTGATTTCTGTGAGAACTGGGTGTTAATTGAAGTATTTCAAAGGTTTTGGAAACAAATGGAGGCTTTTCATACAGAAAGCAATCTTCATGACATATGCTGAGTAGATATAGCTCCTTCCCCACATCTCTTAAATCTTACATTTCATGAATTATGATTTGATGCTGGCAATAGTATACTCCTTGGTCAACAGTTCTCATTCACGCAGAAGAGCCGTGATCTAAATTTGCAACTTAATACCAAATGACATAACTTACTGAATAATTGCAGTATTCCAAAATGTATTTAAATACATAGCTATAAACTGAAAGAGCTAGCTTCAAATGTAGTCTTCTAAAGATTAGTTATGAACAGGTCCTTAGTTTCTTGTGTTTAAGAAAATACATTTTATCTGGAAATGTATACTAACAGCGTTTTGTATATGTTGTTGAAGGTTCCTAAGGGAACTTCAGATGAGTAAATGACAACGGCAGTAGTTTTACTCAGGGAGAACAGTCAGTTTTACTTGGCAAATATTTGTGATTTATTTAATTAAAATCATAATTATTAAGGAATTCTTTCAACTTAGTTACAATTTCGCAGTTGTATCAGTTTTACTCCTTCCTCTTTGTGCTAGTTGTGGTGCCTGCAGGGATGGGAAAAGACTAATTGCCTGATTATTTCTTCCAGAACTCAGAGGGGGCAGTGTTTGTGGCGAGAGAGCTGAGGGGAATAGGAAGGGCTGAGATTGCAGCAGAGAGTCTTAATAGTCTGTCCTGAGATTTGAAACAATAGCTTCTGTCTTTTAGCAAGGAGAATGATTTTATTTAGTAGGAGGCTTATTTATTTATTTTTAAGTAACAACAAAAAACACCATGTTAACTTTCTGTCATGCGAGTCTACATACTTCTTCCCTTGCTGAATACATCAGTTGCTTTATTGAGAAAATAGATCACCGTACAATTTGGTTTAACCTTTGAGAGACCACAGAGCCATCACATAACCAGTGCTTCTTTGGTACTCAAGTTGTTTTTATAGACATAGTCTGAAGAAAACTAATTATTCTGTGTCATAATGTTTGTAAGCCACTAAATCTTTTGTTCTTTATATGTTTCTATGGCTAATTTTGTTTGAAGAAAGTTTGAAGAAAGGTATATCCTTCTAAGCAAGAGGATGTGCTTGGTATGTCCTTGAAGGTGATCAGATTCCAGCTGAGTACATGCAACAAAACGATCTGCAGCCCACTGAGTGCTGTGCTTGAGTAGCTTCTTGTCCCATTCTATTTGATTGTCTCAGATTTGATTGGATGATTTCTGAGATTTACTTAGATGTTACATATTTAAGAAGTACCTTTGCATATAATTGCACAATGGTCCTAGTTTAGGTTATCGATATCTTCAAAGAAATGAATGCAATTAGCCTGACACAAATTGAATGTTTGCTGGTGGATGCGCAACAGCTAAGTCCATGCTTGGAGCTGAGGTTTGGCAGTAGTTCTGTGTTAATCTGTGGATATTTGAGATCTTGCAGACTGTTTGAAAGTCCAGGACATTAGCTTTGATGCTGTTGCCAGATTATGTTTTAAAAATATTGTGATCAACCAAGACTACAGGAAGGAGTTTAGCTTGGATAGGCTGAAAGTAATTAATCTCCTGGTAATTTTTTTTAGCCAATTTTCATGATGGTGCGAATAATTCTAAGCTAAGGGAGATGGCTCTTCAGATCTTGTATGCCTGACCCTGGGCACTACTGCTGCCGGAGCTCACAGCTGCTAAAACCTTCGGGGAGCTTCAGGGAAAACTAGGTTCAACTCACACAACAAAAATCCATGAAGAGGTATTATATCCAAAGAGTCCAGGTGGTCTAGGTCAGGAACTGTGGATGCCTAGTGTCCCCAGGCTGCAGCCACCTTCTCTCAGGCAGCCGTTGCTCCATGTTCTTCCTCTTTTTCAGGCTGCCACTTGCGGTCCTTGCAGGAAGTAGTTTATAAGCTCAGTGCACTTGTGGTCTAAATCCTGTGCATTAACCTTCTGATATGTGGCAGCTTTCAGTTTAACTGCTTTAAAGTTGTGTGAATTGATCTTCCAGTGCCTAATGGGGGAGTAGTGAGGCTTAGGTCACTTGGCGGTGCCCTCTGATGAAAGGCACAACATGCACAAGTATCATGTTTAGCTAATGTGTTTATGTGACTCTTGGCCAAGCAGCATATGTGCTTTTTACTGAAGTGTATGTGCTACATGCACTTCCTGGGAGGGAGGAGAAGAAAAACTCAATCAGAAACCTTCATTCTGTTGGGATGTGCTGGACCATCCAGCAGATAGATCTCTAACTTGAGATGAAAGCATTACGTAGTATTTGGAATCTGATGAAATGAGAGAACTCTGTGAAAGTATAACAATTAACAAACATTGCATGTGATTTTCAGTATTATACTAGGTGTAGCCAATGTTTAGATTTGGTTAATAAAATGTGAGAGAAGATTGAAAAACTGATTACAATAACCCCATTGTTGGAGTATTTGCTGTTGTTTTGTGTTCTGTCATCGACCACCTAAGCTGAGACAAATCTCCTGGCTCCTATTTGTTTTCTTTTCCAGCGATATTGAAATTTCCCGAGCACAGAGTCCAAAAGCTGTTGATGTACTTGCCAAGGAGATAGGATTGCTTACAGATGAAATTGAAATCTATGGCCAAACCAAAGCCAAAGTACGTTTGTCCCTGCTGGAAAGGTTAAAGGATCAACCAGATGGAAAATATGTTCTAGTTGCTGGGTAAGAATGAACAGTAATGTGATTAATGTGCACCCTTTCCACTCAAATTAGTATAAACATGCAGCTTACATCTTTGATATACTGCATGAATAAAAGCCCTGACTGTTTGGGGCTTACGTTTTTCTGTTCTGAAAACAAGCAATTTTTGAAGTTTTGTTTTTTTAAAAAAATTAATGCAACCTTTCTGTTACTATGGAAGTATGTTCTCTAAAGGTAGTTTTTTTTCTAAGCTTCTTAATCTTGTCTGCTGTTGTGTGGAGGTTTTTTATTACTTTATAAGCATTTTAAATGTTTAACTTGATATTCAAGTCTCTGTGTGTTGTGGCTGTTTATAAACAAACTTTAACAGAAGCTGTGTGCTTATCTCTTGATATTAACAACAAATACCTTTTTTATTGAAGAATAGATTACATATTTAAATAAGCCATGTTTTCTGTCCGAAATGTAGACATGTCTCCAGGCAGGCTTATCCTGTTCTCTGTTCCCACGATTACAGCAAATACTGTGCTCAACAGGATTTATGTGCTTCTTTTCTGAAGAGCTGCTTTTTCTTTGTCCCTCATTTAGTGACACAACGCTTTTTCATTCACCTGGTTTCTTAAGTTCAAATTGTGGAAAAATGTTATGCTTCTCATTAATATTTCAAATGCAGTTTGTTCTTCGTGGTCTGAATAAAACCTTAGAGTTGCTTCTTTGTAAATAAAACAAGTTGGGGTTTAAAATATATAGCTTTAGGCTAATCCAGAAGAAGAAAGCTGCTCTTAACTAGCTTAATCTACCAGTTGCTCAGTCAGATAATGTTTAGCAAACTTTTTGCTTTAGTACCTTCATGCTTTAGTACCTTTCTGTGGGGTCTGCCTGGATTTCTGGCCTTGTCTGAAGTGGATCTGTTGTAGACTGAGAGATCTAATGTTACAAAGGTGAGGCAAATGAGTTGTGAAACTGTCTTCAGACCTATGCTATAGAATTGAAATATATAAAGATGTTCCTGGAGGACTTTAGAGCAGTTATTTAAGATAAGGAAAAAATAGCTGGCTGAGCCAGTTCTCTATTTTGGTAGAGTTTTATTTTATCTGTTGTTTGCGTGGGACTGAAGAGCAGTATCTGACTGGATTTGAAAAATCTGCTACTTTGCACTTTCAGGCTCTTGTCAACTGTGCCAATTAGGCACTACGCATCTACAGACTGTGCCATGCTTCTCTTGCAGCAGTTTCATAAAAGCAGAGATGATTTGCAGATATCTGGAGATGGAGGGTAACATGATGCAAGACTCAATTTGGATGGATTTTAATTGTCAGATTCACTTCACCAATACTGAAGCTTCATACCTTTTTCTTCCCTAGTCTCCTTTTTTGAGGAAGGTATCTCAAGAAGGTATCTCTGTGTTTTGTTGGAGCAGAGGCAGATAAGCATATGCATGTAGAGGAAAGAGCAAAATTTTGACTAGCTGGATGAAAAACTGGGAACAAATAGAAAATTGTCTCTGTAAGTTTATATGGTGTGTGTAAGACTCAACTGCATTTCACACACACACACAAAGGGTTGGTTTTGATACCTACAAAATTTGATTATGCAGTATGTTGCTATTTGTATCTTCTCTGAGGTCACTTCAGCACACGTAGTGAGTGTAAAACTACTTCTGTGTAAGGGTTATTAAGGAGTGCTTGGGCAATAATAGTGGAGGACCTCTTCTGAAAGAGTTCAAAGTTTGAAATATTGTACCTATTAAATATATGTATACACTGTGCATTCATGTGTGTTCTCAGCTGTTCTTGTTTGCTAATTGGCTGTAGCATATTTGCTACGTGGCTGCAGCCATTTTAACAAAGCTGAGGAGCTGCATCTGGTGAGAGAATGTTTACTACAATAAAGACTGAACACCACTCAGATATAGAAATTGGAGCAAAACACTATCTTTATTTATCTTCTTCATGCTCTACCTGCCTAGGCAAGGTCAACTAAAACTTGTCATTTGGATTCTTATGTAGGCTTAGCATAAGTGTAGATATTAGAAACTATTTTAGAAAGCTGCAGTGTATAGGTATTCAGGCTAACTTTTTAAGACTTTAAAGAAAGCATTTAAGATATATGTTCTTATACTTTTGAGTATTCAGTCGGATGGAAATATTAATTTTGTATAATGAGTGTGTATGACAGAGATATCTCTGTCTATAGTAGGGAGGTTGGAATGAGGTGATCTCAAAGGTCCCTTCCAACCCAACCATTCTGTGATTTTACATCAACTTTCCATAAGCAAAGGTAGTGAAAAGTGTGTGTGTGTGTGTGTTTGTATGTGCATCAAGGAATGTGGAGAATTTCTGTCTATCCATGATGCAGCCAGACATTTGTGCCTGTAATAGGGCTTAAGTGTTTCATGATGTTTTGGAGTTATGAATATTTCATGCAAATGCTCTTCTAGTTTATTTCTGATGTGCCCATAGTTGTTGGTCTGAATATCAACCAAGATTTATATTTTCATTTACAGGAATGGTTACATTTATGACTTTTTAAAACATTGCTACTAATTCAAAAGTCTTACAGGCATTTTCTGAATGCACACAAGTACAATTAAATGCAATAATTATTTGGTGTGCTGAAAAATTAAGTAAAAACCGATTAAGCAGATGAAGTTACTCAAAATTAGTTATCCAGCTGAAGATGTTTCTCAATAAATTTCATTTTCTTCTATGTTGAGAGCATTATTCCTTCCCCCTTTCCTGCCCCTTTTTTTTTTTTTTTTTTTTAAATTCTCATTTCTAACTACTTTTCTGTGTGTGGTTGTAATTTGCTATAGGATCATTCAGAGCCATTGGGGTCAGACTCACTGAATATCTTGGAGTAGTTAGCTTTTCTGCATCACCTGCCAATGTTCGGGCTTTTAGCATGCTAAAATAAATTCTACTGCAGGATATGTTAACTTAAGTTGTCTCCCATTCATTGCGAGTATGCGAACAAACAAAGCCTGTTCATGACATAGTAGCTACATTTAGTAACCTGGGTCATGCATTCAAGCATGTAGACTGCATACTGATAAACACAACATGAAACCTTCATGTAAAAGTTGTTGCACTCTTTGTATATTCCAATCATTTGTTTTTAAATGCAGTTATGAAATATAATGTTTTTTTTTCCTTGGGAGGAAGTATGATGGTTTTTGAATGCTGAAAAACTAAAATTAGTATTTTTTGCTAACTTTAATAGATTATTTTGTGACAAACAACTTTTTTGGTAAGATAAAAATGCACTGAAGTGTTAGCTTAATGCTTGTTCAAGCTGTATGATGATAACTATTCTAGGAACAGAATTCTCAAATTTGGAATTGAATTTTCTGAGGGTAGGTATGTATTGGATTGTATTTCTGCTCAGTGTATTTCTTGGCCCAGAGGTGCTTAAAAAAAAATGCGTAGACATAGAGGAAACAAGAAAAATATGGTGAAGAATAAATAGAAAAAAATAGCATTGTTTTGATGCACTGAAATACTTGACAATCCAAAGTAAAGTCATAAGGGAGATTGTCATATATGTATATTGTGTATCATAAATGTATATTTAGTGTCATTGAGTAGGTGCTGATGGGAATTATCTTCTCTTAGTCATTATTGAGGACTGAGAGTTTGTATTTGTGAGTTCTTCAGTCTTTTACTGGCTTTGTTCAGTCACTGTAGTTCAACAGCCATCACTGTGTTTTCATATCTGGAAGCTGCAGTCCCATTCTAGAGATGACACTGCAATGTTGTCATGCTCTATCCTCAGTAAGTGATGTGAGTTCCAACTCTTCTGAGCTCAGAATTAAATTTTTGACACTTGTTATCTTGGGTGAGAGGTTTATTTAGGTAAGGCTGTCATTCATGAAAACTCTCTTGCCTGTCCCCTTGATTGCAAGATTTCACAGGTTTCCACGTGGAACAACGGAATGGTGAACTCATTAAAATGAGAATTAAAATCAAAGTAGCTGATTCTGGTGAGCTGAAGATAGGAAACTGGAAGAGTTGTCACATCCAGTAGAGTTCTTACTGGAAACAGAATGGATGTGGTAACTGTAGGGAGATTACAGCTGGTGCAGTGTATTTCACTGTTTGTTTATTTTCTCTTTGTCAGATCTCATGTAGCTTTCCCACAGAAGTAGCTCCACTGCAAGCTAATGTGATGTATAACAAACAAACAAAAAGTCTGCGTGTTCTTATCTTTGTTTTGATATATATCAAGAGAGAATGCTTCCCAGTGTTATGGAAAAGTCACTTTGCCAAGGAGCTGTTGACCACTTGGTTGCAAAGTAAGGCTTAAGGAAGGGAATGAATGTCTGACTAAAGACAGAATGATTTCTGTCTTCAGACTGAAAACATATTAAAGAAATGTGAAGAATACAAATATATGTAAAAAAAAAAAAAAAAAAAAAAAACTCTCATTAAAATTTACGGTATTTTATAGTTTTAGATTTGCATGAGATCAAAACATAGCATTGTATATCTGTTTAAAAATGCACAACAGAGCTAAAGTTAGCCTCTGGCAATTGTAATTTTATACTCATGTGAGCTAGTGACCTCAATTGCAAGTGTGTAGGCTCAGTAGTGTAGCCAGCAAAAACATCTACATGTCTACAAAGCTGCTTAAATAGATTATTTTATTTATAAAAACTGATCAAAGTAGGCCAGGTACAAAAGGGAAGATATTTAAAGTAAACTTTCTAAGGAAATGATTGGAATGGAAATCTGTTTCAATTTTAGGCTTTTTATTTTTACCTTTTTAAATCAATATTTAAAACTGAGGTTGAGGTATCTATTGAAACTATAAAATGACTGTACAACTCTCAGTGCTTATCCTGTAGTCTCCAGGCTACTGCTGAACATCTCAAAGTCAAAGGTGTCCTGCCACAGTGTTACATGTGAATTGAGAAGTTGAAGACAAGTGATTGTCTAGACCAAATTGACTGCACTGAACACTGTGATTTGCAGGAGTCCTTGTGATTTGTTAATTCTGTTAGGTGGAAAGAGTCTAAAAAGTCAGGTTCCTATTCTTGACTTCTCAGGGATTTGTGCCCATTCCTACCTGTTCCAGTGGACAAGAATTCTTGCGTGTCACCCAAGAGCTGTAAACTATTTAGAGAAGTCTGGTTGCTGGTTTTCTTCAAAGCTGCCTTTGTACATTTTGAGTGTTTAGATCTTTATCTGAGTAACTCTAATTGCAGGAAAACTGTGGATCTCAGAATTTCTTAGAAGGGAAGAAAACTGTTTGAAACCCATTTGAAGAATACACTGAAAATGTAGAGCCAAGCAGATTTTATATAGTGAAGATCATAACTGCAGTGCTGTAGCTGTATGTGGCTGTAGGCTGCTGTGTGCATGCAGGAGTACACTGGGGAACATAAGCTTGCTTTAGTTCAGTTTTAACTCTCACCTGTTGATGGTTAGTTCTCAGAGCACCACATTCATACTGGGGATGTCCGGTGCTGAGTACCAGTGTATTGGAAATCTAGTCTCATACAAAAAGCCAGACAGGTTAGCAGAGTG
Organism: Tympanuchus pallidicinctus; assembly: GCF_026119805.1. Taxonomy (NCBI): domain Eukaryota; kingdom Metazoa; phylum Chordata; class Aves; order Galliformes; family Phasianidae; genus Tympanuchus; species Tympanuchus pallidicinctus. The sequence goes on along the minus strand of NW_026294618.1, from coordinate 61,457,853 downwards.
TTTTAGTAATGTGGCACTGGGTGGTATGAATCTTTTGGAACAGGTAGATACTCCTCTTCATACACCTGCCAATGTGCCTTTTGGCTGTGGTTAAAGTATTTGACTTTTTCAGTTTCCTTTCCTATACTGAACAGAATCACAGAATTGTAGGGGCTGCAAGGGACCTCTAAAGATCATTTAGTCAAACCCTCCTGCCAAAGCAGGCTCCCTACACCAGGTTGCACAGGTATGCATCCGAGTGGGTCTTGAACATCTCCTGAGAAGGAGACTCCACAACCTCTCTGTGCAGCCTGTTCTGGTGCTCTGTCACCCTTACTGTGAAGAAGTTCTTACACAGATTTGTGCAGAACTTTCTATGCTTTGGTTTGAGGCCATTTCTCCTTGTCCTGTAGCCACGCACTGCTGAAACAAATCTGACCTGTCACACCTAACAGTAAACTGAACCTTTGATTTTACTTTTTCATGAGAATCAGTAAGTCCATCAGCCTCTCTGCGTGCCAAATTAGTCTGCCCTGGGGGGCACTTGAACATTAAGCTAGTGACAATCTCTCTGAATTCCATCAAATGTGAACTTCACATGATGTTTAAAGATACCAGTCACCATCAATCAGAACCACTGTGCTAGTAATAGTTGTTCTGTTATCAGTGTAACTGTTGTATGCACCGAGTTTTTTGATTTTGTGCAAAGTCCTTCACTGGTAAGTTATAGTAAACAGTTATAGATGTCTGTATCACAGCAAATAGTTTGTGAGTTTGAGGGTGTTTTTTTTACGTGGTTGATTTAGTTTCACTTTATAAAAAAACTAATAGCTTTAAGTGTTGTTATCTTGGTAAGTCTTTGAATGAATGCAATAATCTCTCGAGGATAGTTTTTTATTATCTAAATCCGGCTTTAATACACGGGAATGAGAGGATCAAGTGAAAGAGATTATGGCAATACACGAAAGTGAATGAAGCAGTAGAACAAGGAGAAACTATATCAGTAATGATTTGAAGAGGTTTTGGGCAACCAGTGTTAGAACAGTAGCTAGGGGAATTAAACTGGTTGTGAAAGGTGAGTTAATCTGTTTGTAATGCTCTTAAAGAAAGCATCACAGGAACAAAGCAATGATAACAGAAACAGTGGTAGGAAAAATAGAAGCAAGCAGTTTTTTTTCCCAGAGCAGTATAAAAGATCTTAATTAGGCTTGTCTCTTGTTGCTCGAATTGTCCCAGACGTATTTTACAAAGGCTCCACTGCTGCTGCTTTTTAAAAAAATAACGGGATCCAATGATGTAAAAAATTCATTTGCAGCAAGTTAATGTTTGTCATGTGTTCAAATTTTGTGGGACAAGGAAAGGCTTATGTCAGCTGCTTCTTACAGGCAAGGAGACAGATGTCTTCTTGCACTTGACAATTTTATTAGTGCTGTTGTGGAATTTGAATTGTGATCTGAGGACATCAGTGCCTTGTGAAAATTGCTAGTTGGTAAAGAAAGAGTTTCTAATTAGTACTAGATGTGTTCGGTCAGGTTTGAAGAGGTAATATGATAAGGGTTTCTTTTTTACTAGAATATATGTGTGTGCTTGTACGTCCTTGAGAATGAAAATTAATTCTCAATGACAGCTTCAGTATGATACTTCTCTACTGGTAGTGGAGCCAGCAAAGATAAGAATGATTGCACTTAGCCAGAAAGCAAAACTTCAAAATTTATATCAGAATGATGTGTCTGGGGTGGAATAGGGCTTTCTTCTTTTCCTAGTCAGAGAGAGAAATCTGCTTCAGATGAGTAGTTGGAATGTGTTTTTGAAACTGAGAGGTACGTTTGTACTTCAAGAAAAGAAAGAACCATCCCCCACACGGACTTTTAGTTTGGATCGTGAACAAATATGGTGAAAGCAGAGAGGACATATTTTAACCGGAGGTGTCTTTCATTCGCGGAGCCTTTTGCATGTGAATTCAACAGTGACTGTAGAGACCATTCCAGTGTTTAAAATAAATAAATAAATAAATAAATTTTTGCTGAAGCTGATGGAGGGCACCCCCTGAGCTGCGTCTCTCAGAAGTAATTAGAACGCATTCAAAGTTGCTCAGAAAACAGGAAGGTTTTTATTTGTTTGCCTATTTGTTTTCCATGGTCCAGTATACGTTATTCTTTTCCCAACCCATAAATATTTTTATTCCTTTGTTCTTTGCCTGAGACGGAGGTGGGAAAGTGACCATTGAAGCTTTCCACTTTGGAAAGCCAACAATAATTATCTCTTTATTAAGTGGCAAGCATAGAGTCTTCAAGTGGAGGTTAGTGTCCCTGGTTTGTTATTGGATGTCTTCCTGAAATACTGTCCTATTCCAGATGTGGCTTCTTCGTAGCATAAAGTTTTTGAGCTGTTGTGTAGGAGATCAGACTGCAATTACAATTGTCCTTCATCACCCTTAAATCTGCAAAAGTGTCGAGAAACTTAAATGCAAAATAAATCATGTTCAGATAAATATACTGACTTTTCTGTCCTGTTTTATTTAAAAAGCAGTTGATCTGTCATTGCTGAGTGTTATGACGATGTGTCAGTTAGAGATTGATAGCTAAGTTCTGCAAACAAAAGTGTTGGTTTTTTAATTTAAAACATGCCATTATTTCATTCATAGTTTCAGCGTTGGGAATAAAATATCTCCTGCATTGCAAAAGAAAAGCATTAATACTTGCCCAGAGTATCTTGATGGATGGTTTGTTAATGAAACTGTTGAGACTTTTGTGCTGTAATGGAAATGTCTAAATTCAATAAGTTCTTTTTAGAACTTTTGCCAAAATAATCTTCTCTTTTTCTGCTATCGTAGTAAATTGCTTAAATAGAAGACACATGTATATTGGCATTCCAGCTTGAGCTAGGGAATAACATTGTGGCAGTATTTTTGTGGGGATAAAGTAATCTTATTGAAATTTTATTGTACAAATATTCTTCATTGAAATCAAAAGCTGTAAGTTGTGATATCCTTAGCAAGGCTGACATCGGCAAAGAATTTGATTAATCTTTTTTTCTTCTTTTGCTAGAATAACCCCTACACCCCTAGGAGAAGGGAAAAGCACAGTCACAATTGGACTTGTTCAGGCTCTTACTGCACACCTTAAGATTAATTCCTTTGCTTGTCTGAGACAACCTTCCCAAGGACCTACTTTTGGAGTTAAAGGTATGTAGTATTTGCAAACTGCATGATGTGTTTCAGATTAAAAGGAAATACTACATTTTTCTTAAGTCCTTAGGTACTTCGCTAATGCAATAGATTGCCTTAACTGTAGCATATTTTATGTAGGTTGCTCTGAAAGTAATGCCTTCTTCCTATTTATCCTCGTGGAAACTACAACAAATACAAAGAGTACAATAACACTATCTGATAGGGAAAATTATTGGCTACAAAAGACTATTTTTCAATATAATCTCTACTATTAGCTATGCCTTTTCATCAGTGATGTACAAGAGCCTGTATGTCATGTCCACTCACACAGATGTTTATGAGCGTGATCCATTCTTCCACAGCTGCTATAATGGTGTTGCTAGGAAAATGTTGCCCACTCAGTCCAACTTTGACTGTGCTGACATCCACTGTTTGGACTCCATGAACATTTGTAAGAACAGATGAATGTCAATAGGTGACCTTTCATCCACGTGGAGGAATTCAGTGATATGCATTTGCTTCATACATGCTCCCATGTCAGGCGCCTTTTTGTCAGGCTGCCCCTCTACTGCCATTTGTTGCCTGGCAACATAATGTAATAGAACATTGCTGGGAAAGTTCAACGTTTGCTGCCATTCCTCCAACATCTGCCTCTGACATCATGGGTCAACAGGATAAAACAGGAAACGTTATTTTCAGAGTAAATCTCCTATTTTTAAATAAGTTATCACTGAGAGTTTCTCTCACACGTCTTCCGGTGCAAGGTTCATGCTTGTGTTCATGTACTTATGTGTACTGATAATGCATATAAAGGCTGAACATAATGAAAGACATGGAGATGAATTAGCCAGAAGGTGGCTCTTGTGGGTACACTCCTTTCCAGCCACTCCTCTGCCTGGAAACACTCTTAAAGACATTTCTAATAGTTACTTTTTAATCCTCTTTGAGGAGGAGTCCAAAGTCCACCTATATTGATTTGAAATATCCAAACCTATGATGCTGACAGTGATATGTATAGCTCTGCTGGGCCTGCATCATACATTTGGCTAGGGCTGACTGACCTTTATCTCCTAGAACTCCAAATTCTGGGCTGCTGCATTTTTGTCTAAAAGGGCTTGAGGGCCAAGAGCCAGCTAGAGTTCAAGCTTCTCTTCAATGCTGATTGAAAGTAATACAATCTTTGTTGTTATTGTTTGTTTGTTTGTTTTGTTGTTGGTATTTCTCAGCTGAGATTTGTGCCTAACTGGGCTAACACTTCCCATCTGCTCTTCTTTGCTTTGCTGAAGTTTAAGTTAACAAGTTTGATTTCAGCTGGAAGACTCCTGGTGCTTGGTGCTTCTCAGCTAAGACTGGTGCATGTGAGTGCATTAATCCCACCACTCAACTTCTGTGTAGGCTGCAACAAACACTTTTGCCTGTACTGTGGAAGGCACTGGGGAAGGAATGCTCAGGGAAGGGTGTGAAAGTTTCATTCAGAAGCAATGCTTGCTCGTGACTACTTTGTCTTTCTACTGAACTGCTGCATGTGCATGACTGTGCCATAACTCTGGACAGGAACAGAGGGTAATCTTTGTTTAGTCAAATTCTGGGCCAGCTATTAGGTGAAAGATTTCCTTTCAGTTCAACAATTCCTATTTTATTGCCTGATGAAAAATGCGGAAATTATGGAAATCCTGTTTATTTGAGTACATCATTTATTCCCTAGTAGAAATCTGAAAACTGAGAGAGTATATCTTCAAAACTGTGTTTCAGTTTGTGTGTTTAAGGTGTTGGGTTTTGTCCCCAAAACTGATGTGAGTATGATAAGACCACATACTTTCTTGTGCAGGTGGAGCAGCTGGTGGTGGATACGCTCAAGTGATTCCCATGGAGGAGGTGAGACAACAGTGGAAACAGCAAAACACTGTCTCCTGGGAGGGGTGGGCAGAGCAAAGTGTTTTCAGCAGTGTTTGGTCTTTGGTGACAGTCTTTCTGAAGAGCTGGCGTGGTCTTTATCTTCATGTGACTGCTCCGAGATGTATCAGGACTGTGGCGCAGGGTTGGAAAGCCACTGCACAATTCCTATATGTGTTTATAACATCCCAGCTGTTAATCACATGGCACTGAATGTGAAAGAATTGTTTTCTTACTCTGAATTAATCTGTAACTTTCCTGTTTCACAAGCAAGTGGCTTTCTGTTGAAAATGGTGTTACCACCACTCTTCAAAGACTTCTGAAAATCATATGGGCTCTTGAAGAATTTGGCTGGGTGGGTGCTTTCAAAATACTCCCATTATGAAAGCTGTGGTAATGTCAGTGAAGCCTTTGTGTCCCTTAGCACAGCAGTCACCATGCTAAGGCTGAGGGATCTGCAGACTTACGAATGGGCTGAAACATAAACCATGTGTTGTAGTCTTTGTTAGCTGGTGGTTACCATATGTGCTAGATGCCTTGCTCAGCCTTTCCTTTGCCTGTAGTACACTTCACTGTGTGCTCAAAGACATGTGTGCACTATAGCAGGCAGTTGAGTTTTGTTTTCTGGAGAATAAAATGCAAGCATATTCCCTGAGTGACGAGGCAAATTAGAATGGTTTTGTTCATCTAATGTGTATGTTCACTATGCTTGTTTGGAAATGCATAATGATTTAATCCCACTTTGGCTCGTCAGTACAAGAGAAATGTGGACATAGTGGTGAGAGTTTACTGCGGGGCCACAGGACTGACTAAGGGACTAGAGAACCTCTCCTTGGAGGAAATGCAGAGAGAGCTGGAACCATTCAGTCTGTAAAAGAGAAGGGGATGAATCTTATCAATGCATATAAATATTGAAAGGGAAGGTGCTGAGGAAGTGGAGCTCTTTTCAATGGTGTCCATTGCCAGGACAAGAGGTAATGGGCATAAACTGGAACACAGGAGGTTCCCTCTGAACATCAGGGAGCATTTCTGTACTGTGAGAATGGTGGAACACTAGCACAGGCTGCCTAGCAAGACTGTGTAATCTCTTCCTTAATGATTGTTGGTGACATGCAGTTGGTCCTGGGCAAGAAGTTGTACTTGAGCAGAGGGATTAGACAAATGACATACAGGGGTCCTTGCCAACCTGAAATAGACTGCAGTTCTGAGGAAAGAGAATTCCAGGCTGATGAAGTGCCACAGGGGAGATGCACAGTTGCTCCAGAGTACCCATGCAGCATTCAGAAACCATTTGCACTTGAGTACAATCACGGTCAAGTGCTGGTGTCAACTGTTGGTGGTGCTTCTTAGCTGTCAATACTACTACAGTGCATTTAAAACTGACTTTCTATGTCTTTGTGTCAGGTACAGATATGAGAAATAAAATACCTATGTAAAGCAAGTCCTGATCTAATCTAACTGGCCTATTTCAGATTTTCCCCCACAACTTCATTGGACAAACTTTGTGTCAGCAAATTTTGTGCCTAATCTGGTTCTGCCTGTTCTCCTGTGACTTGCAGAAAACTGGCATGAAATCAGAAAGCCAGCAGGCATCGTGTTCTCTGGGGAATTTGGCAAAAATCTGCACATCTGATCCAGGTCAAATTCACGCTGCTGGTAGAAAACTGGTTTAGTATCAGTGAAGTAGGATCGTAGCCTTGGGTTTTCCATTCTTGGGTCTTTTAGGAAAGAAATAAGACATCTATGGCTTTGTTTGTGTAAGCCGAGGGTCGTTGACCAAGTACTTGGTGAAAACAGGTTCTTCCTACAGCTCAGCCTGTGATATTTCATCTACATAGGTGACTAATTTCAGCTGCAACCTCAAGGATATGGTAGTATTCTTTGCTCAATAAATGTCTGAGGTTAATGGAGTTAAAAACCTCTTATTAAAAGAAGTTTATAATTTTTCCTGTCTAGTTCAATCTTCATTTGACTGGAGATATTCATGCTATAACTGCTGCAAATAATTTGCTGGCTGCTGCTATTGATGCTAGGATCTTGCATGAGAGCACTCAATCCGATAAGGTAAGAATTGTTTTCTAATAACCATGTGATGGTTTTTTTATTTTCATTTTTTCATAAATTGCATTTCAAATTATGTAAGTTGGCTGTCTTTTTATATTTTCACTGTGTGAATGGAAACAATTGCTGAAGCCATACTGTATTATGCTGGGAAATACTGCTTATAGAATATATTTTTCTGGCAGACATCTATCATAAGAGAGTCTGAAGATAAGAATCTTATGTCCAGAAACTTGTCAGCTGTTTCAGACTATGCTAAGGAGTCTAATGAAATATATTTTCTCTCTCTACATATATTTTAAATAATTTGTACAGTCTTTTAAAGTTAAAAATTATCCTTCTGATACAAAGTTATTTGTGATATACTCAAAGAATAAGATGTGGTAAAAATAAACCAGATCCTCTTCTCTCTACTAAATCTTTTTGTGGTGTTTAACCAAAAGCTAACCTGAGTATTTAAAGAGAAAATGAAGAAATTGCCTTTTTTTTTTTTTTTTTTTTTTTTTTTTTCCAACTGGGCAAGATTTGTTTAGGCTGATCTGCAAGTAACAGTTACAGTTTGAGTAATTTGGCCCTTTGTTGGAATTTTAAAGGATTCCCAGTTTCAAAAATAATGCATATTTTTTCTATGAGACATAGAAACACAGTAGTTTTAATAATTGAATTTAGGCTATTAGATCATAGGCATTGTTTAAAAGCCTACTGCCTTCTCAGAACTCTTTTAAATCAGAAGTCCACAGCTTGTGTCATTGAGAAATTCATACTGAAACTAATCTAAATAAAAGGAAAAGAGGAGCTGCTTATTTTAAAAACTTAAAATGTATTTGTATTTTTTTTTTCTAGGCTTTATATAATAGGCTGGTTCCAGCAGTTAAAGGTGTGAGAGGATTTTCTTCTATTCAGCTTGCCCGTCTGAGAGTAAGTTGTTAATGTTGTCTCTCTTCAATTATGGTATGTCTTTATGAAGGATTCTGTTGTGCAATTTTTTGGAAAATATTTGACATGAGGGGCCAAGTTTGTATGAAACTCATGAGTTTATTAAGTCCAGCTCTTTCTAAAAGCGTTCTCTCTAAAGTAATAGGGTCTGGGTCTGATATTATTGTCATAACTAGCATTTTTGCTATTTTCTCCTGAAACAAACCAGTAATGTTTTTCAAATGTAGTGTCTTTCCCTACAATATATTGGAGTTTTAAAATACTTTTCCTATTATGGTGAAGTCACATTTGAAAGCTCAGATTCTCTGATGTTGTAATATTTTCTGATTTTTGAAAGTTTATTGTAGCATACACTGACGGGATTTTATAGATGATTATTGACAGTGTTCTTTCTGAGGGACAGAACTATATCTGTGTGCATAGTGTTTCAGCATCCTGTTGTGCTTACATAAGAATTTCATACACAATTCATGTATGAATGCTGTATCCAGTTTTCAAACTGCCATTCAGATAAATAAGTACCCAACAATACAATCATAACTAGTGTTAAGGAAAGAGAATATGAACCCCTTAACATAAACCTCAAGAACAATTTCAGTCTTCTGTGTCCATTTCCATGGTGGTTGTTGGCTTTTGAGTCCTGCTCAGTATTGTTTCAGAGCCACTGGATGGCAATGGATAGCTGCCAAGAGCATGCAGAGCTGCACTTGGAATTAGGGGGTGAAAAGGAGGATAGAGGCAATACCAGCTTCTGTTGTTTTAAAAATACTTGTGTGCTGCCTGGTTAGTTTGCTGAGGAATGCTTTCTGTTGCCAGAGAAAGTTTTTTGAAGACCGCAGTTCTTAAACAGAATTTTTCAATTCATGCATCCTTATGTAGATTCACCTAAAAAAAAATGTTTGGTGGTGTTGAAATCCTGAATCTGTAACAGCCAATATTGGGTAATTCATTATACATCACTGAATTTATGGGCTATCTGAGCAGAATTTTTTATTTCATTCAAAGATGATTCATGCAAGATGATACATGTTAAAGATTTTCACAACCTAGAGCAAGCAGTTAATCATCTTTTTTATTAGCGATTGATACGGTTAAATTTTCTCTTCGGTTTATATTGAGAGTTTCTTCTGTATCAGAAGGAGCTTTCTCATTTACTTGTCTATGGGTATTTCTCCTTTTTCATTGCATTTCTTCATCACCAGTATTCCTGTTTTACTTAGATGCCTTCCTATGTGCTTGTTTTTTTTTTTTAAAAAAAAAGGTGGGGTTGATTCTGACTTGCTTCTTTCACAAGTGCATGCATAACATGGGTGCAGTAAGCCTGAGCAGCTGTACCATTTGAAGCAAAAAAGTTATTGTTTTTCTTTAATGTCTGTAGAGATTGGGAATAAATAAGACTGATCCTGAGACTTTAACAGAAGAGGAGATCAGTAGATTTGTGCGCCTTGATATTGACCCTTCTACCATAACATGGCAACGAGGTTTGTAATCAGAAAGCTGCATTTCAGCTTGGCTATTGTATCATTTGCTTAATTCTACCTGAATCAGAGCTATTTGCTTTGTGAATCTAAGAACAACTCATTTGCAAGAGAGAAATTGAGGTACATAATGAATCTGGAAGCAGTATATTGCTCTTTAACTTGGTTAAATATCTCTTCTCAAGAGACTTCACTAATGTTCTGAAGAATAGATTGTGACAGTTTAGATACGTCCCTTGTCTCCCTCACATCCTAAAACACGTTAAAACTGTATTTTCTGTGCATTTCACAAATCTTATCTTTCTTTTATTAACTGTGTCTATAATGGTTTTGGATTTGTTTGTTTGTGTGTTTCTTATATGTTCTATTCTGCCATTTCTATTAGTATTTTAGAACATATATAAATAGAAACCAAAAGGAATTAACCAAATGCATGTTGTATCATCCCTTGAATGGAATTCCTGAGGAAATTAGGGACCTAAGTACCATGTAGTGGGAGGAAAACACGTGGTAATTACAGAAGCTCCATGAGAAATGCCTAGTAAGAGGAAGTGGTTGAAATCTTGCTTTTCTCCCAGCCCACTCACAACACTGAATTGGGACTTGTGTAGGAATGGGAGTTGAAGTCCCTCTTCAGTAATTACATTGTCCTTTACTGGACAAACAAATATGTTACTTTCCAAAAACAGCAGGAAAAGAGGAAGGACACAATGTATCTGATCTTCTATATAGACAGCCTCTCTGGATACCCTTGATTCTCAGCCCTGAAATGAACAGGATTTTGATCTACATCTACCAGAAAATTGTCTTCATGCAAGCTACAGATTCAGCTGCTCGAGAGTATCTTCCACTCTTTATTTTAGGGCTGTTGCAGACCAAAACATCAGTAGAGCTGAAGAACCTATAAGAAAGAGGGCATTTGTTTTTATATTCTACAGGGATTTTGTATTCTGTAGGGATTGCCCCTTTTGGGAATGATGGATCTTGAAGTTCAGTCTCTTTTTCTAGCAGAAACATTCTCCTGGTGTTTCTTCCTAAGAAACATCCTGATAAATTCTCAGCAGATGAGTGTTTTTTTATGATTCCCACTCCTTTTTGGTTCAGCATATCTGAAGTTTTGTGTTGTCAGTACAGAATGTGGATTGCTGAGATTGTTAGTGAAGTTAGCAGTTCAACAAGACAATTTGGACATGCTCTTGCAAAACAAAGCCTTTCAAATTTGGAAAGGCAGTTGTCTAAAACTGAAGTTGTGCTCAACAGCAGATGGTTGATCCTAGCAATTGGAAAAAACCTTCCTTTCGAAAACTGTGCAGCTGAATGTGGAGTTGCTGTGATGTGCAAGAAAGTAACTTGTGTGGATGAATCAATGTGACAACATAATCATCCTTTTAAAGAGAAACAGAATAGTGTTAAGTGGTCTTAAAAATCAATTCTTTACTAGTCAACAAAGAAGCAAATGATTTGAAGTAGGTCTGAGGTGCATTATAGGTACAAAGGGTGATTTTTTTCATACATAAGTAAAGCATTAAGTGCAGTAGAATGTTGAGTATCTGTTAGCTGAAAATCTTGTTCAGAGAAATTGTATTTTAGTTATTTCAATCTGTTATCTAATGGTATCAAATAGAAGCCAAAAAAAAACAATAGAAGCCAAGAAATGCTGACGTGTGGAAGCATGTTAAACAGTGCTTTTCAAGCAGCTGAATCTTACATGCATAATAACAGGTATGCCTGGAAATAATGCAGATCCCCAAGTCCTTGTTAATATGTTTTGCTATTCCCTTATTTCAGTTGTGGATACAAATGACAGATTTTTACGCAAGATAACGATTGGCCAGGCAAATACAGAAAAAGGATTTGTCCGTCAGGTATGTAAAAGTGGTTAATATATCACATTCTGGACAAGCTTTGCTTCAGAGTCTGAGATGTTTGTTATCCTGGAATTATTTCAAAATGTTTCTTTGAATTGCAGTGCTAACATCAAGTTGATACTGTATAGCATTCTTGCAGTGCATCTGATTGTGTTAATGAGTAACTGAAGTTTCAGGAATAGGAATTGGTGTATGTTGTACAAAGTGTTGAAAGAACTTGAAAAAAAATTCGTAGCAGTTCAACCTTGTCTTCTTATGAATATAGAAGGTACATTTACCTTTGCCTTTTTAAGGTTAATCTGTACCATTTTTCTCTTCTATTTTATTTTCATTTTTAAATCCCTCGAAGCATGTATGTAATTTAAATTACATTTCAATTTGGTGTTTAAGAAAACCTTGGAGAAGAGGGGGAGCATCATGTGTTGTTGGTCCAATTACTGAGGTCTGAAAGTGACCATTAACTTTTTATTGAAGTTTTCATTTTCCTGTCATGCATCTCAGCTTTGGAATGTAAAAATGTAAGACCTTTGAGCATGTGCTTAATTTTAATATGTTGTCTTGAAGGCGTCGTTCTGAAAATGATAATGGGTGTACTTTTCAGTGGTATAGAAAGCTAACCTATATTTTACCATAAAAGAGCTTCTGGAAATTGTTTGAAGTCTTAAAGATAACTTGAAAGATTTTACTGACACTATCTGAACTAGTGTTCATGGTGTGGTTTGGGCAAATCCAGATGTGAAGCAATGCAATGTAGAATAGCTCTTCCGGGTGGAACAGAGTCATTGCAATGATGTGAAGCTGCTGCAAAATTGATGATGATTGTTGTTATCTAACAGTCTGGATAATGAAATTCATGAAGCTCTGTCTGCTGAGAAATGAATTAGTTATTGTGGCATAGATAAAGTTTTTCTTTTCTTTTTTTTTTTTTTTTTTTTGGAACTCTTACCACCTTCTTTGTAATTTCAGACCTTCACTGATCTTTGTGCCTAAATAAAGAGAATAAAAACTAGTGCTAATGTTTTTGTTCAGTTCAGCATTTAAGACAGTCAGCCCAGAGAGAGAAATTGAAGGGAAATGGTTATTTCCTTTGGTTTTGAGCACATAGGGTAGAAACTTTTCAGTCTGTCACTTACAGAAAACTCAATATTAGCTGAGACTTGTCTTTGCTAATGGGCTGGGGCAATACTTTGGTACATGTTTCTTCAATGCCTGAGATGGTTTCATATGTTCAGATTTCTTTCAGCCTGCCATCCTTAGCGTGCAGCATTTTACTTCCACAATTATGCTGATCGATTAAATGTGAGTTGTCTTACAGTAGAGTACTAGTTGACTAGTTGCTTCTGTACTGTTTTGGCTAAAATGACTTCGATGCATTCAATTTTGATGCTTTGGATTGATGCATAGCCATTTATATTTTAACATGGTCTTACTGACTTGAGAAATAGAGAACAGTTAGAAAATTCATTTCAAGGACTAGCCAAAGATCCAGATAAAACAGGACTTCATAGTTAACAGATGCATTTTATAAACATTTGGAGTGATGTTCTAGCACTCTTAAAATCAATGACACCTGTGTAAAATGGCAGAGCACAGCAGGCACAAAAGTATGCATTTTAATGAAGAGGGGTTCTGTGATTTCTAAAGAGTATTACATGACTGATGGCCTTGATCTTGCAATTGAATCCATGTGGGTGGATCCTTTCATCAATAGAGAACTGGCTTTACAGCTAAGGCTTCTGTCAGCACTTCATAGGTGTGTAAAGGTTATTAAGAGTTAAAATAGCATCTGATAGTAAAATCTTTTGTGCCTTTTTTTTCAATTAAATATTGTCACTCATTGAGCATCTACCTGGGATACTTTTTCTGGCCTTATAGGTTTACACAGCAACATCAATGATTAAAATTTAATTTTTGCCTCCTGATATACATCCTGATGGAGTTAGATAATAATCTATTGTATGGATTAAGCATAGATTTCTGAGATGTATTTCCTGTCTTACATTTGTGCAATAGCTTACAGGGGTTCTCTTTGTAACTTGAGAAAAGATAGTAGCTTCCAGGCCATCTCAATCCTGTTAATTGTGCATGCAGTTGTTTTTTTTCCATATAGAACAGCTACTAAGGAATACAGAAAATTTATATTGCAAGTTTAGTATTTCTTTGGAATTGCTATGCTGAAAATCTCACCTACAGCATGAATTCTTATTTTCCATATTGTGTGCATCTCCCTGGTTTTGCCAAGTCCAGGAAGTACTCCTGTGTCCTCACAAGTTTTGACTAAGCATGCAAGTACATATAGGTCAGCCTCAAGAAGATTGCTCTGGGCTGTAATCATCATGACAGAAACTAAAGACAGGCAAATATGGAGAAATTGTTCTCATTTTTACCCCCATTTCATTAATGTATTGTATATTAATGTATTAATGCTATAAGAATATGCTTTTCTGTTTACGTTGTGGCAGCATTTGGCCTTGGCTTTACTAATAGTAAATCATTACAAATACTGCTAACGTGTTCTGCAAGTTCTAAAATAAAAATACTGCTGAGGTACTGCACTACTTGTTGTAATTTTAGAGAAGTAATAGGATTGTTGCAGCATATAGTCCTTATTTTGTTTCATTTTGTTGTTGTTGTTGTTCTTCCCTAATATATATTTACTCATTTTTAAAAGTACAGGAGGGATATGCTTTCCATCATCATGGATCAAGCACAAGACTTGGCAGTCTTGCAAATTTTGAATTTATGTAGAAAAAGAGTGATCAAATGTAACAAAAATGTTTTTGAAACCAGAATTAAAGAACAAAAAAATATGGAGAGCATTATGGGATGGAAAAAAAAAAAACAAAAAAAAACAATGTTGTGCTTATACTAGTAAAGCTAAAAAGACATCTGGTGATTTTTATTATTTATGTATTTATTTATTTTGCAGAAGAAATTCTTGGTCCTTCAGGGTGTTTCTGCTAGGGACAGTGTGAGCCAATGGGCTAAGCACTCCGTAGTACTGGTCCCCAAGTAAATGAAGTGTGACAGAGAGCATTAGTGAAGAAATATAAGCAAAATGTTTTGCAGTTAGTCTAGCTTGAGTAATCTCAAAACCTGTGGGTTACAACGTAGAACCTGTTTGAATTCCAACCTTAACTCTGTTTTTTCTAAATCTTTTCCCAATGATTTCCTGTATTTGACGTGACTTTGATTTGACTCGTGATTCTCATTTCTGTTTTACAGGCACAGTTTGATATTGCTGTTGCAAGTGAAATTATGGCCATCCTTGCACTTACCACCAGTCTGGAAGATATGAAGGAAAGACTGGGGAAAATCGTGGTGGCTAATGACAAGAAGGGAGAACCTGTAACAGCAGAGGATTTGGTATGTTTAGTGCTGTGTACCTGTGAATAAACTGTGATCTGTTTGTTTTGCCTCTCGAAGCATTAGAAAGGCAGGTGCATGCCAAGCTTTATGCTTTGAACAGCACATTCAGAAACTGAAGAAAGATCATCTGGGCCAAAACTTGCTTGCAATGCAAACAAGATGTAGAACTTATTCTTCCAAGTTTTCAGGTAACATCTGGTTCATAAGTGCCTGTTCTCCACAGCCTACTTGGATAGGCTTCTGCAGTTTCTTAAGGCAAGCAGTTTTGGTGTACTGAGTGAGTCAGAGAGAGAGAGCTGGTAATCTTTGCTACTGTGTTTGTGAAGAGTGCTCAGGTGTTACAGTGATAGTTAAGACATGAATGTTTATGACATGAGATCAGAATGAAAGCATGTTATTCTTAATTATTAATAATGCTTGGGACAGTGTTATCTCTTCATATCATTAAGTCATCACTGATTTTCTACTTGCACTTATGAAAGAGATTAATATGTTGTTCCTTTATGTCAAATCCTAGCCCTTTTAGCCAGAATATAAGTCAGAAGACAGTGGTTGCAAATGTGTACCTGGTTCTTTATGACTGGTTCTTGTGAAGTCTAGAGTTACACCTTGCAACCCAAGTTTATGCCAGGAGTAAGTTCACTGTGATGGACTACTGCACAAACTTACTAGAATCATAGAATCGTAGAATAGTTTTGGGTGAAAGGGGACCTGTAAGAACATCTAGTTCCAATCCCCTGCAATACCTCCCTCTAAACCAGGTTATTGCTCAAAGCCACATCCAGCCAGGCCATGAATGCTTCCAGGGAGGGGGTATCCATAGCCTCTTTGGGCAACCTGTTTCAGTGTCTCACCACTTCCTAATATCTAGTCTGAATCTACCCCCTCGTAATTTTTGAAGCCTGTTCCCCTTGTCTTGTGTCTACACGTCCTTATAAAAAGTCCTTCCCCAGCTTTCCTGTAGGCCCCCTTCAGGTACTGGAGAATGAGCAAAAGGCACCTTGTCATCAAAGATAGAAAATCCACAAGCCAGGAATATCTTCACAACCACGGTAGTTTCAATTTTAATAAATAAATGAAATTGTACTATCTAACATTCATAAGTTTGAGATTGAAATTACGATAGGAGTATGAAAATTTTTAACAATGGTCATCCTTAAAATTAAAGGCAAAAACTACTCCCACTTATTCAGCAAACTTCCATTCGAAGGCATCTTTTCATCAGTTATAAATTTTGGAATAACCTTTATGAAGAGCTGTAATGTTTTTGATGGCAGTTTTTTTCTTTGTGTTTCCTTTCCAATTGCATAACTTGGACTCAACTGGCAGAGGGAGGGGAAACAAGTTACCTTATAATGGATATGCAATGTCTTTAATGAATTATTGTTGCTAGTGTACTGTAAAGGTACTTTAATGTATTAATAGTGCAAAATATTTAACCTATTTTAATCTACTTAGCGTTAGTCAGCTTGATGTAAGAGAACAGTTGCTCTTGTGTAGTTTTTTTCATCTATAATTCAGTGAAAATATGCTAGGTCTGAGATTATGAACAACGCAGAAATTACTTGAAAAGGTTTCCATTAGGTTCATAAAATGAAGTTTATGCTCAATAAAGTGTCTTAGTAATTTGGTTTTCTCTGGCATTTTCTAAACAAACTTACTATGCTTAGTGCTTCAGTTGTTTGATAGTGTTACTTATGTTTCCAATACCTCTTTAAAGCACTGTTCTATATTGTTCTATGTTATACAAAGGAAGAACTACACAGAAAAACAACAACAACAACAAAAAACGCCACAGTGTCAAGAATATGTATTAGTACCATCTGCAGCTATGTTGTTGCATTCTTCAAGTTCTCTTCATATTATGTGTAGGGATGATTTGAGTGCAGATTGTAATTGTGGAGAAACTCCTACATTCTTGCAGAATGTGGTAAAGGTGAGGATAAAAACTATAGGAAGAGTAGTAGTGTGGTTTCATGGTTAAGGCAGAAAAGTGCCTTTTCAGAGAGTTGAATTTTGTTATTTTGTTTTTCACAGTTTGTGCTGTCTCTGAATCAGGTAGTATAGGAGGAGTTCTGTGTTCCTCCATGTGGTGCAATACCTGGAATCTAAACAAGTCAAATCTATGTGAAGGTTGAAAAACTGACTTTGAATGGGATCAGAAGAAATTATTTTTATGTTGTCATAGAGTGGGCACCCCAAGTTAGTGAATACTTGTGAGTTTAATTTTTGCATGTTCACTTCCTTATAGTTATTAATGTTGGTGAAGAAGTAAGATGTCATGATACTAGGTTTTAAGAAATGTCCTAAAAGGACAAATTATCAAATTGAATACTAGTTACTTTGTGTAAGGGGAAGCATGCTTATGAATAACTGTGAAAATGTACTGCAGAAAGTTGAATCCTCTGGAAACAATAGCAGGGGATGTATAAACGAAGACCATATGATGCCATAAGTCATACACACGCAGAAAGATAAGTTTCAGTTCACTAGAGTGGTGCTTCAACTATTTTTCAGCCTTATTCCTAGTGGCGATCAGTCTGTTTGAGTAGCTTGCAACTAAGCATTCTATTTCTAGACTTTAATCTCAATACTCACTCTATTTCTGCTGCTTTTGCTGCCTTACGTAACTGTCCTTCTGCAAGCTCAGCTTTTGATTCCTGATGCTTTGGACTGCTCAGGTTCTGTCTCCTCCTCATTCTTTTAGGATCAAGGGGAAGACATCTTTGCTTGTAGTATGGATGTCCAGACTAAAAGCCTGATGCAGAGTGGAGATATTGTTGCTACATTCTAGGCTATAAGCACACTGTGTATTGCAGCCAAAGCTTTATCAACAGGACAAGGCAGAACTGAGCATTCACAAATGAATATCTGTGAACTGTAGCTTTGGTTTTTTGGAGTTTATTACCTTTAGTAGATTTTAGGATGTGATAAGAGGTTCAAAGTGAAGCCATTCTTCTTCAGAATCAGAGGCAGAGAAGAGGCCAAACAAACAAACAAACAAACAAAAAAAACCAACAAAGACTAAAGAACCCAAACCTTTACAACTCATAAAGGGAAGAACTCGAGACAACTGAATGATAACTTGCTTTTCCAGTACTCTCGTTCCAAGAGCAGTTCAATCATTTTGGCTTATGTTTTCATAAGACACGATCAAGATTAAAAGCTTGAATTTACCATAGCTGGTTTGGTATGGAACATTTTAGCCCAAAGAACTGTGGTTGCTTATAACAAATTTTAGAAACAGCTTTATGATGAGAAGTACACACAGAACATGACTAATGGGGCCTGGTCAACGCTACCTACAACTATAAAAATAAATAAATTCTGGAGTTTGTCTTTTTATATATGTGACAAGGTTGAATTTATAGAAGTTTAAATGCTTGACAGTAGTCCTTAGTTCACTGAAATCTATTTGAACCGAAACCACTAAACCTTTCTCTGTGATTTGTTTCCAGAAGTACACGCACTATACTTCACAAAAATACAATTGCTCTTAATTTTGACGTTATATTCAATATACTTATAATAATACAATGGTAAAACCTAAAATACACATTGGTAGATGTAAAACAGATGCAGCAGCCGGCTAGGGATAATAGAAAAAAGATAAATTGAATATTTCATGAGTTGAGAAGACTTCTTCCACAAGAGTAATGGATTAAATATCTGGCCTCTGTAATGAAACGTATAGAAGTCTTTGCCAAAATGTGGTGTTCATTGCACAGTATTTTGAAGACTGAATTGTTTTTTGGCTCATACTGTATATAAGACGTTTGATGGACACATGCCATATCTTCATGTGAAATTAAATGGGTATGTATGCCCTAGATAAGTATTTCAGCAGCTATGAAAAATATTAAATATTTAAAAAAGAATAGCGACATGTAAGACTTCTCAGTTTGCTTTCTGTACCATGCTGTTAGATTTCAATAATTCCAAGACAGAAAAAAAGCTTCATATTTATTTTTATAAATGATCTGTCAGCTGAATATGTTTTGTTCACTGGTTCAACAGAAACAGTGTGTACATACTTTACTTTAGACACAAGTAGTTGCAGCCCTTCTTGGTTTACAGCTTAAGATTCAGTTTTTTACAGAACTGATACTGCAGAAAAATATTATCATTTTATTAGAGACTATAGTTTCAAACAAAAGGAAGTTATATATACTTAGTTATTTTTCTTACAAAGAAATGCAATGTTTCTTTGCCCTTCAGTCTGTGTAACCCTTATTTCTCAGTAGTTACTTTCAGTGGCCTTCCTTATCATCTGTTGCTGGCTTTCATTTCCACTCTTGATAAACTCCAGAGACTGTTCCTGTGGAAGTGATTTTGAAAGAGTGGATTTTCATTTAAGTTTGCTTTTCCTGTGTCATGTAATTTTAATTTACTTCTTGCTCTGTGATCTTTGTGTTGTCCTGGGGAGCATGTCTGCACCATGGAAAGGGGTATTATTTTCACAAGTACTTTATAATGGTTCCAGTAGGGAACCCAAGAGAGATGGGTATCCATATTACATTCAATAATGAGTTCAACTTCTTTCTCCTAGCAGTGAGTTATTAGAAAGATAATGATCCTTAGGCTCCTTACACACTTAATTGGTGTGTAAGTGTCTTAAGTGTCTAATTCCTTTAAGGAAATTTTTACCTACCTCCTCTGAATTAGAAAAGAGAACCTGATTCCTCAAATATTTTTGCAAATCAGATCTAATGAGCTGTGGCAATTGTTTGCTAGTTGCTTGGAGGACTGGAGATAGAAGGGAATGAAGAATTATTTTGATAGTTATGGCAGACAGATTTGAAAATGTAGGGTAATTTTTTTGTTGACACAAATGTATTTAAAACTACAAAGGCAGATAGATACGATGTCCACTAACTCAAGTCTTTTCATCTGCTTTTCCTTGTTTTCAGCAAGGAATACAATGATACAATGAGCTGTGTCCAGATGCACATCTAGTATGAATAAAGTTTTTGATAAAGTAGAAATGCATAGAAAGGTTTTTTTTGTTTTTTTGGTTGTTGTTTTTTTTTTTTTTTTTGCCTCCCTGTTTTACCAGATTGGTGAAAAACTATCAGAAATCAAAGGAAAGAATATATGAGTCATTACTGACTTGAAGAGGAAGGGGGGGGAAAGCATTACTTTTAGTTTTTTCTTTATCTTTGTCATCATCATCATCTTCTCCCCCATGGTCTTCTCTCCAGTCAGTGTGGTTTGCATTCTTGTCCTGAACAATGAGCTTGGTGGTCTTGGCAAGCATGAAGCAGATGACAGAAACTTCTAGTCAGGTGTTACAGCTGGCATGAGTTAACACTTGTCAAGCCTCCAGCAGGTTTCCTAAGAAGAGCATTAGGGCTGATCCCTAGCTGCTCAGGTAGTTAACCTTGCCATTGACCAGTTGGTAGACCTGATGTAAAGTTTTCTGTTGGCATTTTTTCCTCTGAAATTTGATTCGCTTTTACAATTACAATTGCCTTTTACATGTTAAGATTGTAAACTACTTCAGTATCCACACACTGAAAGTATCACCAGCTGTTTCTCTTTTAGCGTACGGGCGGATGGCAAATGAGTAACTTATGCTATATAACATTGGAAAAACTGAGATAGAGGAGGAAACTGAGTAAAATCAAACAACTTCTTCAGATATTTCTATTGCCTGTAACCTCCTGACAAGTGCATGTATGTGCTTCTGCTTTCTGTGAGACAGAACATGAAGAACTCACCTAGATGTTACAGAGCTATGTTGCTAGCAACTCAGCATAAGCTATGTTTCATTTTGTGGTGGTGGAATAGAATTGTGCCACTGATCTCAGGAAAGCTATATCAGCTGGCTTGGAAATGATTTAAGAAAAAAAAACAAAAAACAAAAAACGGGAAAACAACAGGCTTTATAGATCTGTTAATTAGAGGTATTGAAAACTGTTTGGGTTTTTTTTTTTTTTTTCATGAATTTGAATTCCAGATTGTAATAAATAGTGAAGAGAATGTACTTGTTTTCATAAATTAGAAGGATTAAGATCTAGGTTTTAATGAAACTTGTTCTGTGTCATTTTAAACTGTTAAAGGTGGAACTGGAAATTTGCTGTTTTATTTTCTAAGTTCTTCAAATTCTAGGAGTGAATGAAATCATTTTTTTATAAAGGAAGCTGTTATATTAAACAGATTTAAGATTTAGTAGCCTAAAAATATGCCTACTTTAGAAAAATTGTGGAGACTGAATTAGATGATATCAAAGGAAACAATGTTAGCAGCTGTTTTCCAATTCAGAAGAGGGAAGACAAGACTGTTTTGCTACCTGTTTCTCACTACATTGTTGTGAATCTGTTGGGGTTTGCAGATGCTACGGGTTTCCAAAATGGGGGGAAAAAGGTCCTTCCCTTAACTCTTCTCTAAAGTAACATTTGCTGTGCTTTAGTAGAAGTCAGTTGTACTGTTTTGCTTTTAATTCATTTTTATCTGAGGTCAAACAGAATCCTTTGTTTTCTTGTTAAGTGTGAGTTCAGGTGTGATACTTAGGGGGAATCTTAATGCATGTAGAAATGCTATATTTATGTAATGATGGTGTACTTTAGTGTCTCTCATCTGTCATGAGAATTTTAACACAGTGTAATTTTAGCACAGACACTATTTTTGTTGCTATTCTTTGAAGGTTATAGTTTGGCTCCTCAGCTAGTTATATAGATTATTAGTTATATTATTATTAGTTATGTTAGTTAGATTATTATAGTTATATAGTATATTAGTTATATTATTAGCTATATATATTAGTTGTAGTTATATTATTATTAGTTATGTTAGTTAGATTATTATAGTTATATAGTATATTAGTTAAATTATGAGCTATATATATTAGTTGTATATATACAGTTAGGCTACTCAGATAACAGATTCATGGTTTTCAACCTTAATTTTAAAAACTTCATGGCAGCTTTTATGTTTATTTGGCTTTAATGTTTCTTTTCAATATAATAATGTATTAAAATAATTTTTTGTTCTCTGGCAAACCTTTGAGTTACTCCTTGTAAAACTGCTACTTTTTGTTTTTTCTATCCATGATTGAGTTCTTTCAAAAACAAGTTATCTTATCAGAATGTAAATAATTTAAGAATAAATAGGAATGTATGTTTTCTAGTTTCTAGATAGCACTCTGCTTGTAGTTTGATAGTGCTGTGCATATTCAATTTATTTATTTTTTAATAAAATGGACATTGAGTTTTAGTGTAAATGCTGTATGAGGATGTCATGATTTTCTCTTTTAGAATTATTCAATGTGAAATTTATACTTAATATCCAGCAAAATTTTTAGGGAAGAATAAGATGTTTTTTAAAACTAGAACACTGTAATTCCTTCAGGTCCCTTTGTCCTCTTGTCATCACAATGAGGCACATCTAATTTTTGATCTTAGGATGCATTTGCTATCTATTCTCTGCCTGCTTTCTTCCTGTGTCTATTACACATACAGGTCTTACAAGTTACCCTTTCTGGTTGTTGCTAGCTATTGATTCACACTATTGATTCTGTCTTGAAAGAAATACATCTGTCGTTTTTTTGAGCAATTTTATCAAGTTATTGTCATCTTGTTTTCTCAAATCTCAGAGGCCTTTACTTCCACTTGATCTTCTTTTTCCTGTGAATATCTTCATGCTGATCACTTAATATTCTGTTTCTGAAGAATATTAATCTTCTGTCTTTTACCCAGATTGTACCCAGAGTACAATCACTACTGTTTCTGGCACTGTAATGCAATATGCTAGAAATCTTGAGGTAACTACTAAATACACATGTTAAGAAACACTAATACTACTTAGCCATTATAATTTGTGAGCACACTTTCTCCTTTGGACTGTAAGTTGTTGTTTGTTTTCCTGTTTTTACTATACTCTCAAGCGTAGCTCAGAAACATTGCACTTTAAAACTGATTTCCTTAAAATGTGAACCTTTTTTTTTTTTTTTTTTTTTAGGGAGTAACAGGTGCCTTGGCAGTTTTGATGAAAGATGCAATTAAGCCAACACTAATGCAAACATTAGAGGTGAGTATGGCTTGCAGTGTCCGCCCTTCTCCAGCTTTCAAATTCCACACTGTCCTTGCAGTACTTCCCTCCAGTGACCGCACTTAACTTTCAAGGTCAAGCCAGGGTCAACTCTGTAATGGCATTTTAGCAAATGTTTGTTAACTGATAACTCTAGTTGCATTTATACCTTTTGAGTCCTTTTTTAAAAAAAATTCCTTTGTTTGAGACTCTGGCTTTAGTCATAATTTTGCTTAGAACTGCAAACGAGCTGCAGTACATTGCTGAAGTGCTTCTAAGCATACTGGAAAGCAAGGTGGACTTCTGAGTCATAGACTTCCATCTGTTTCCCGTCTTCCTCTTCTATAAAAGTTTCCTTTTTATGTTTGCTTTACATGTATGTTCCCATGATAGTCCCCACATCCTATCATTAGGCCATTCTATTCAGAATTATATTTTGCACCATTTCGAAATGTGGAAGAGTCCTTCTGTCTGTTTAGAGGTTTTCAAAAGAGGGCTGACAGCCACTCTTTCCAACCTTAGCACCTTCAGGGATTAAATAAAGCCTTTGCTCTGTAAAAGGAATGATTTATGCTTATCCTAGTGAGCTGTCTTCCAGCAGCTCAAAGAAAGCAGAATTAGTGCCGCTTGACTTAGTGACTGGTAGTTTAGTGTTGGCTTTTTCAGTGGTACACTGAACAAGGAATGACGTTTGTGGAGTCAGGAAGAGAGAAATATGGGGAAATAATAGACAAGATTTGGAAACAAATGCATTTAGAGATAAGTTAATGTATTTTATTGAAATTTTGACTATCAAAATTACGTAGCTGGAATATCTCACACCGTTCTTTGTACAGTGAGGAGTTGTAGAGTGTGGAAAATATCAGCACAGTCCCTAGATGATAAATCTCTTTTTACAACATATCAAAGTCATAACTACATTTTTGCTTTTGTGTTTGGATAGTGACAACTTGCTATTCTCAGGGAGTATCAGAATTTAGATCATAGTATGTGTTGCTTTGCTATAGGCATCCTAACTTGTTTCTTCAGCAAAAAACATCTGTTCTTTCATGTGTCTGCATGAAGCATATACACGTGTCAGAAGTTAAATAGAATTCAAAATGTAATGGCCAGAAATGTATTAAATCACCACCAAGATAACATATTGTGTGCTAAGCATCAATGTCAGAGTAGCTTCTCTAATTGCACTTAACATACCTGTTAGAAAATACTGTTTTTTTTATAGCATTCTAAAAAACAATTACCATTGTTAAGAAGAGTTTAGGCATTTTGTTCTGGCACTTGCATGCTTTTTTTTTTTTTTTTTTTTTTTTTTAATGTATTTCTTTATATCCACATTTCAATGCAATTAAAAATTTCTGCCATTTATGTGGTACTCTTTCCTGGTTTGACCTATGGTAGGCTGAAACATTTGCCAACTTTCATGAAGCACTATTGCTTGTTAGGAGCGCCCTGACTGCAGTATCCAAGGATATTTTTCCCCAAAATTATTCTTACGGAGTTATTTTTAAAACTACCACCAGCTCAGAAGTCTGCTTCACACTCCTTCCATTTGAGGACTTTTTTTCACCCTTTTAATACTGCTGGCTTGCAGACTAATATTAGTCATCTATCTGAGAACAAAAATCTCCAGCTTGTCTAAGTCTTTTTGAAGATAATGCTGTACTTTAGGTGGTACATGCCTCTTGGACTGTGGTGTTGCTTGGATGTAGAGGTACAATGGTTTATTCTTACTGCTCAAGCATTGTTGCTATTCTTGAGCTTTGAGCTTGTTTCATGTTCCATTTTGTGACTAAACAGCTCTCATTATTTTTTGTTAACAGCTCAAGTAGCTAATTTGTTAACTAATTTTTCCAAAAAAGAAAAGGGATGTTTAGAATCTTCCAGAATGAGAGGTTTTAAACCAGGCCAACCCTAACGTACTCTGAGGTGATAGATGTAATAATATCCCTTTTGTTGTAAGGAACATTTCTTTCTTAAATGACTTGTAATTCACACATATTTTTTCACAAATCAAAATGAGGAGATGTGAAGCCCAAACTACATTTGAAATAATCCTAATAAGCAGCATCCAAAAGAAGAGGAATTTTAAGTTTTCAAACATGTAACAATTGCAAGTAACTGGGAAACATAATCCTGCTTCCTTCAGGGGAAAGCAACTTCTTACTGTGAGTGTAAAGACCTTTACCACCAACACTGGGGGTGACAGCAGTAACATCAGAAATCCTGTGAAACAGTGATAAGGACATTCAGTATCTGCAGCACAGAAATGGTGAAAAAAACAAAATAATGTAATTACACAGAACACAAACATAGCTCAGACTATGCCATGAGCCTGTTCTGCAAGTTAGGGATGAAATGTCAACAAGGCAGATCCACTTTGATGTTGGGGAATGGCAAAAAGGCTGCCTGAGGAGGGGCAGCAGAAAGACTTCTGGATGACTTCTAGCTGATATTGATAGTGAATTTTGTATACTGTAAGTATTAGTGGCTGTGGGTGCAAGTAGCTGTTATTGAGAAAGCTATAATCTGATCAAGAGCTTTTGTATTGGTACGCTGTTGAGGTGTGGTGGTGTGAGGAATTGCTTCTAAGAACCTCTGAAAGAGGGAGAAGAGTGACCTACTCAGCAGATGCCCACTAGCTTTGAAGCTTTTGCGTACACTGGAGAAGAGCTCTGGAAGTTGGGACTAGGACTGAATAGGAGTCCTGTGTGGAACTGGTGTGAATGTTGTGTTTGTGTGTGTTTGTTTGTTTCTCTTTATACATTAATTGATAAGTGTATTTTAATTTGCTCTTTTTGAAGATGTTTCTTGCTCAGTTGACTTCTGTCATGACCCTTTTATTCTGTCAGCAGAAATGCCACCTCAAGGAATTAGTGGTTGACTGTGTTTTATAAGCAAGAATGACAGGAAAACCTCCAAATGAAAAATAAGGGAAATGTTAGCTCAGTGTTATAGACTCCACCTACAATAAGTGTTGGCTTCAGCAGAACTTGTATCTAGTATTGGAGAACTGAGATTACTTTGTTTGAATTGCACATAATGATTTTGTAGTGTTTATCCACATTTGTCATGACAGATTTGTTCCTTTGTGAGCTGATCCCATAATGTTTAGCCTTTATTTATATCATGCGTAACAGAGCAGCTGCTGTATGGGACAAGTCTTTGTAGATGCAGTCTGGCTGCTCTGCGATGGTCTTCTCATGTTACATTGAACGTGCCACTCACAGTAAGGATGGTAGAAAGTTTTATAAACATCCTTCTAACTGCCAGATAACTTCAGATATTTATTGACAATCAGAGTTTATTTTCTTGTACTAAAACTTGGATAATAAAATTTCCTGTTCTGAGAACAGTCAGTAGAATGCACCCTTGTGCCATTCTTTGTTTCCTGCCATAGCATATTAAGAATGTAAAGAAAATAAGTGAGGTGGCTGGACTGATAAAGAGTGACTGAAGTTGGCTGGGGAAGATGCTGTTGTCTCTATTCCAGGCTGTGCTGGAGGATCCTGGGGCTCTGCTGGAGTTCACTCTCTTAAGTACCTAGATTATTCTCCTTCCACGATTACTATGTAAAACGACTTATTTCCATGTCAGTAGTTTAGAAATGTGTTTTGATTTCAACTGTGTGGCAAGGGGTCTCTTTGTTACTGGTATTCTGGATGTTGGATCTCACTATCTAAATCTCTCCCCATCCATGTTGTGTGATTGAAACTGTGGAAGAACAATTGTGCTAGAGATGTTGTGGCCCTTCTGGCCCCTCTCTGTATAGCTGCTGAGGGATGAACTGGGCTGCCCTTTCATCACTTGTGCTTCTGCTTCCATGTGCTACCTCTGCTGGATGTTTGTGCTAGGTTGTAATGCGAATGGCACTGCAATTGCTTGCCACAAGAAATTAAGAATTCCTAATGTTTAATGTTACTTCTTGAGTGATAAAACATGAGAATAAATCCTGTGGATTTCTATGTAGTACTGGAAAACTGCAATGTTATTTAGCTGAATGAGATGAGGGTAAGTATTGTATTAAAGTAGAAGTAAAATCTGAGGAAGGATAGGCTTAGGTTGGTAGAAAGCAGGGTAGCATTTTATTTAATTAAGTTACAAGCCCTTTGAGATAGAGATAATTTTGTATTTTGCACTGTATCTCCTGTTAGATTAATGCTCAAATGTTATAAGATGTTGAAAGTGTACCTAGTTCAAGTTAAATTTTTGTGTAAATGCATAAAACCCTATAGATTTTGCAGTATATAATCATTATCAGACAAAAAACAAAAACAAACTAAATACTAACATAGGTGTGTTGTGACAGTAATAATCTATACCGTTCTTCTTGTTACAGGGCACGATTTCTGGTTTATTTACTTTTTTCTGCTACTTTTCCACTATTTCTTCTCTGACATGTATGAGGCAGAATTGTCTTTAGGTTCTAACTCAGTTGTCTAGTCTCTGAAGAACATCCTCTGCCAATATGTATGTATGTTCCCCTCTTCCTACTTTCAATTAAAAAACAAAAAAACAACAATTTTCTTAGAGCAAGTCTGAAAACTTATTTGCCAGTGGCAAAGGAATGCTATGTTGTATGTGTAATTGCTTCTATAGGAAGCAGTAAGAACAAGTGTTAGTTGTTGTTATTTGTGAGAGATTTGTATTCATTGTTAGTGAAATTAGAATACATTTTCTATCATAACCTAAGTATGTCGCTAAAGTTATGTAGTGAAACATAAATGAAATACTTAAGTTATGACAGAAAATATTATTTATGAAAGAAAATAGATTTTTTTTTTTGTTTATAAAGCCTGTTTTCTTAATAATACTGCTGTGTTTGTGGGGCAGGGGAGAACAACAACTTTTATTATATGCTTAATAGTTTCCAAGTTTCCATTTTCTTGCTGTGCATGCTTTTGGTTTGATTATTTTGCAAGTCTATCAAGTTTGTGTTCTTACCTATCCATAATGAAAAAAATATATTTTTTTATCATTCAGGGAACACCAGTATTTGTTCATGCTGGACCTTTTGCTAACATTGCCCATGGAAATTCTTCCATTTTGGCAGATAAAATTGCCCTTAAACTAGTTGGGGAAAAGGGTTTTGTAGGTAAGTAAATATTTTGTTTATTAAACCAAGTTTTGTTTACAAACCAAGTTTGTTGATTAGTTGGCAAGCAATGGTGTAAGTGAAAGGATAAGATAGCCATGAAAAGTGATAATGCTACTTTATTTAATGCTGGAATGAATTTTTAAAACCTAATAATCTTAAATAACCTTAAGGTGAATGTGGGGAAAAAAAACAACACTTCTCTTGCCCTGCCCTTTGCCTCAAGTGTTCCTGTTGTCAATCTGGAGTTAGCCAAACCTGTTGGAGGCACCATTATACTGAAAAAGGTGTACTATACTTCTTTGTGATAGTATTCATCTGACCTCTTTAGATAAACTGACAAAAATCATTCACTTTTTCTGTTGGGTTATTTCTCTGCCAGTGTAGTAAGCTCAGCCAAATCAGGTTTTGGTTGCTCCTGAGCCAGTGCAGAGCAACAACAGAGAGGAAGTAGTGAAAGAAGGAGTAAGACCTCCTTATTTTGGTGACAGTGAACCATTAGGTTAGTTCATCTTCAAAACTTTACCATGAAGCCCTCATGTTTCCGTGAAAGCATGTGAATGGGTGGGCTTTTTTTATGACAAGAATTCAGCATGCACAAGTCTTACAGAAGGAACAACAGTAGACACGCAGATCCAACTATTGTGGTGGCAGGCGAAATAAACTTGTGGCTCAAGTGCTGAACAGTGAACCAAATTTTATAAAAATTAGTCTTTATTTTTAAACTTCAAAATTCTTAAAACATACAAGGTGTTGCTACGTTGCAGTAGTAACGCCTTTGCACTGCTGCAGCCATTCTCATCTGCGTACTGAATTCCCTTCCTAACCTGTTATCAAAGAAATGTACATATGAGACAGATTGGGGAAGGAGACAAGGGAAACCACAGCAGACCTAATTTAAATTAATTGCGTTAGAGCCAAATCATAATACAGTGGGAAAGAGCAATCAGCTTTCAGTTAGTTGAGCATTCTTGAACCTTACTACAATTGCACTACTGCTCGTACTGAAGCAAAGGAGATAGAAGGTTCTTTCTGTGCAGCTAGGAACAGTGGGAGAGCAGGCAGAAGCCAGGCGGACTTAAATTAATCCTGAAATCGCTCTTTGAATACCTATGGAACAAAGCTTTTGAAGAAGTGCAGTAATGTGAAACAGAAGGCTCTGTGTGCTACTGCCCTGAATCTAGAAGAGAAATATATATGTGTATGCCATAAGCATACCTACATATTAGCCTAAATTACATAAAGAGAACTAAATTACTTGAAAATATTGTTTATGTTTAAATTCATGGCTAATTCTAGAAAGGATGAGGGAGATGTTTGCATTGTTATATAATGCCTTGTAGAACTTTTTCTCATAATCAGTCAAGCCTATGTATTCACAGAGAGAGACTGGAAAGATTTCTTATACTAACTTGCTCACTAGAGAACAAGAAGATGTAAATAAATCTTCTTACAGGATACTTGAAAGCAGTAAAAATTATTCCAGTGAAGTATAAAAGGTTTGAACCTGTTGTAAGTCATATTGACTTTGGGAGGGAAAAATATAAATAAATGAAAAATGTCATTTTATTGATCTCCAGGTAACAACAGAAGTGTTGAACAGGTAGAAATTCTGTTTATCTATATTCTATTGTCTTGTGGGCTTACTTCTTTTTAAAGAATGTTTATGGGTTTTCTATTTTCTTATTTCTGGCTGTTGGTCTTTATAGAAATAAGTTTTGAATCTCCCATAGTCTTCAGTGCCTAGAATTACTCTTCAGTGGAGCAGCAAAGTACATGCAATAATTCTTATTAGAGTATTATTAACAATATCAGTTCCTAGAGTCAGTTTTGTATTGCAGTTAAGGTGATGAGGTCTTCGAGGTTGTCCAGGTATGTCTTGCACGTTTGTGTATCTTTTTTAAAATGCCTGCTCATTTCAAGGAAAATGATGGTTTCCTTCATTGTTGCTGTTGGGTCTGCTCATTTACCCTTTAAGAATCAAGTCTCCACTCAAAGAACATTTCTGCATTTTGAGTACATTTATTTTATGAGAATAGAATTAGTAGTTAATTAAGGCTTATCAGTTTGTGTATGGCTTTATAAGAAGCAGAGTAAAAAGTAAAAGTCTTGAGGTATCCAACATTTTTCATAGAAGAGTGACTTTTTTTCTGCAATAAGCAATCTCTTCAGTGGGGAAGTTATTTTTGTCTTATCTGAATGGAAGTAGTTTGATAGCAGTCTTGAGCCTAATTACAGGTTCTGGAGCCCAATAAGTACTGCCTCGGGTTTGGATTTTTCAGTATTCAGTGCCTCCCTGCAGCACTGAGAGCACATGCATGCATTCATGCTTTTTTTCTTTTTTTTTTTCTTTTGCCTGGTATACCTGTTTGTCTTTAATGTTGTTTCAGTTTGGGTTTTTTGGCTTTGATTGTCTTTGGCCCCAGCTTTTCTCTTTGAGGAAAAAGTGATGTACTGCAGCAGTTGAAAATCTTGGTGTGCTGATAGCAAAGGGCTCTTGTTCTAGACTTTTGTCTACAGGACACAAATCCTAATGAAACTGGGTCCAAAATTAGGCTACGTTCTCTCCCCTGAGCAAAGAACATGACTATGATTTTTAGATCTTTTTAAATGTTAATAACACCAATAGTTCCTGGAATGCTCTACATAGATTCTGCAGATAGTCACTAGTGTAAATGGCTTTGTTTAGTGGAAGATTTGCATTTTGACAAATGCACTTTCTAATAATAGTTTGGCAGGACACATGGGCAGAGACTGTAATAAACCAGACTTACTGGTTTATTAAATGTTGTCCCACTCTCCTGCCAAACTGAGGTTTGGAAAGACAACTAGGTGTGCTCCAGCTCAGCTCAGCATAATGCATGCCCGAACCTCGTGTTGCCATTGTAATTTGGGAAGAAGGCTGTTGTTCATACTGATGGTGGGAATTCAGGTCAGCTGTGCTGCAGATTCTGGCTATATGAATCAGTTTAGTTACTTGTTTTTGCTAGAAATAAAGATTTTCACTGTTCTTTGTTCTTTTGCCACCAACTAATTGTTGTGTGTTTCCAGTCCTGTTCTCACATTGGATCTGATACTCATTAGGCTCTTGGCAGAGCAATTTCAGTTCTGTGTTTTGCCATGTGTAGGATAGCTACATGATCTTGTAAAAGAATCCAAGAAGCCTTGGGAATAACTTAAGGTAAGTGGCAGGACTTGCATGGTTAGGAGAGACATTTTGGGGACCATGAGCTATGAGCTTAGGTCTCAGCCTTGTGTAGCTGCATCCAAAGGAGAAACATGAGAAATGTGTGACAGAAATCAAAACCTTTTTTTTTTTTTTTTTTTTTTTTTTTTTTAATTGAATAAGTACTTTAATATAAAAATGCAAGTTCATTCATATGAGATGGATTTTTAATTATTTTACATTTTATTTATAGCTTAATTACTTTAGAGCAGAACTCTACAAACTCTGTAGGCCATATTGCTCTCTTTTATGTGGTCTGAATTTGCACCAGTTTCACCAATGCATATATTGTTTTCCCTGCTGGTTTAACAGCCTCCCTCCTCCAGCTGCTTGTTTCCAGTCCTGTGCAACCCCTCACTTTTGCCAGCACATCTGTTTGTGTGGCCACTTGATAAGCTAGACTGGAGAACTGATCTTGATTGAAAGCAATGACAAGAACAAAAACTTCCTGTCCTTCTTTTCCTAGATGATGACTGGGCAAACAGTTGTACATGGAAAATGAGACAATATTATGCAAGATGGTATTTTTATTGAAATATATGTTTATAATAGTATAGCCTCATTTGGAACGATGAGGTACCAGTAAGGCTGCTGTAGATGCAATAGCTAATCAGACAGAGCCTGCACGGCTGCAACAGCCTGTCTCCTTTCTCAGCCTGTCCTCAACCACTTTTTTCTTTACTTCCTGGCAGCATAAACCTATTGCCCTTTTTGTTGGCTTCAATTTCTGCTGACTTAACACAGCAGCAGTTCAGCCTAGAGTCACAAAAACACCAGAGCTGGTGCAGGGGAGGGGTGAGGTGGGATGGCCTGCAGTGAGACACTGGCCTCGGTTCTGTAGGTCCAACTGTATGTGTGACCGCATTTCACTACCAAGGAAAAAAAAAAAAAAAAAAAGCTTCTTTCCAAAATTGCTCATTTAAAATTTATTTTTAAATCTGACTTTTTCTTGCCCTACCTTGCCTAATTCTCTGCTCACTGTGCAGCTGAACATGCAATATGCTGTGCCTTTTGAATATTGTCAGTGAATAGCGTTGTACAAGTCTGGTTTATAAAAATCTAAACAAAGTGCAACTGCTGAGCACTGTTGTGAGTTCTCTCTAATGGAAAGCATTCCCTGCTTTGGAGTCAGGTATCCAAGGGAAATCACAGACCCTCATTAATTTCAAACAAGCCGAAGCCTCATACCTAGGTCACTTCAAATGTAGTGCCTTCTATTTATTGCCATGGAAACTACACCAGCTGCAAAGAGTACAATAAGATTATTTGATAGAGCAAATTTTCAGCTACAAAACACTGTTTTTCAACAGCCACCATCATTAGCTGTACATTTTTGCCAGCAATGAACTGCATGCCACACTTATAAAAAAAAAAATATCTATTCCAGTGCTATGATGGCATTGTTGCTAGAAAAATATTGCCTATGCAGTCCATTTCTCAACAGCTTAAACAAACAGAAGTCAGAAGATGCCAAGTCTGGACTATATGATGGATGTGGTAGGATAGTACAGCCAAGAATGGCAGAGACCTGCACAGTCTTCAAACTGATATGAGGCCTGGCACTATGATGTTGCAAGAGGAAGGTTGTCTTCTCTTACCTGGCTGTGGAAGTTTTACCCTTCATCTTGATCAGTGCCATGATGTAGCATTCAGAGTTGATGGTTTGTCTGGGTTCCAGGAAATCCAAAAGGATCACCCCCCTTTCTTATCCTAAAAGACAATGCACATCACTTTACCTGCTGAGGGTTACATCTTGAACTTTTTCTTTGATGAATCTAAAATTCACATAATGTTACTCCAGTAGATTGTCATTTTGAATCTGTCTCATAGTGGTGACACATCATATCACCAGTAGTGATGCAATCTGGTAAACTGTCAACTTCAGCCTTGTATTAGTTCTGTATGTCCTGACAAACTTGCATATGGTGTTCTTTCTGTTCCTGTGTGAGTATTTGTGGGACCCACCTGGCACAAACTTTGCAATATTACACACCTTATTTTGAGTGCATTTAAGCTGATATTCAGCTCTGTACATGGTTCCTCGGTTGTATTCTGCCAACTTGTGCAGATAAGCTGTTCAAGATGCTATTTCATATTGTGACATTGCTATGCATGACTGTCTAGCATGTGGCTTGTATTCCGTGTTGCTGTTGCCACTGCTGAAAATCTCCACTTACTGCTTCAGTGTGCTCAGTCATGCTTTGGTCTCCATAACTGTTCGGGAAATGTTGATGGATGTCAATGGGTGTTGTGTTTTCCACATGGAGAAATTCAGTGACATACTTTTGCTTCATCTGCACTTCAAAGTCAGACATCATTTTGTCTGCACCTCTGCTGCCATCTGTTGCATAACAACAAAATGTAGCAGAATATTGGAGGAGGGGCCACCTCTATTGCCATACCACCAGCATCCGCCTCTGATGTCACAGGCCAGCATAATAAAATTGGAAGCATTGCTTTCAGAGCAGCCATTGTAGCTCAGCTTGTCCATTCCATCTCCCATCACTGCTGCAAGTGTGAATGGCCCATCAAAGTGGCTGCATAGCTTGGGTAAAGATGTTATGGAGGACTGCAGCATGTGCATATCTGACGCTGTGCGTATCTGTCTTGACAGTCACCAACCGGGCTTGCCTAGGCTGTTAAACTGATTCTAATTCTCTCGCTTTTGATTCAGCCTCATTGTTAAATTTCGAGGGCAATTGAGATCTCAGCAAAATATTTAGGAAGGAGAGCTGAACGTTTAAGCAGAGTCCTGTGTTACTGCTGAGCAGCTGAATCACTTATTTTTAATTTCGTGTTGTTAACTTATTTCTTCCCTAAGTTGTTCTTTATTGCTGTCTTCAGATCTAGGAGTGTCAACGAGTAAAGACAAACACGTGGCTGATCCACATAAGTTGGTGGATGCCTAAGGATAAGCCTGGTGTGAATTGTGACTGAGGTTTTTACTGGCACCCTTCGTGATATGTTTTCCGGTTACTCCAAGGCAAGAAGTGACAAGTGTCTTCTGACAGGCAGTTGGCAAAGCACGGGGAAATGTGCCTTTTTCACAGTTGTGTTACCATTCTGCTCAACCAGCAATTTTCTTTTTTGGGAGTTTCCTAGGGAAAAAAGCTTACTGTAGTTTGCAAGGAGATGAAGGGGTGTGGAGTTCTGCAAGTTTGCATAAGGCATGTCCCATATGGGGAGAGCAGAGGAAAAGTACAAAGCAGCAATGAAATGGAATTTGTTCTGATTGCCAATGTTTCAAATGTCTTGCTATGGATGAAGATTTTTCTCAGAGAGGAGTGTCTTGAATTGCACTCAGGAATGATAGGGACTAGATTACAGAACCCATTCTAACTTTTTGCCCTTCAGGTGCCACAAGTACAAGGTTCTTTCAATCTTTGTTTATTTTTGTGAGAGTGTACGTTAACAGCCTTGCTAAGAATAAACTATCAATATCAAAATATCAATAAACAAAGACAAAAAAAAGAATAAAAAAACAAAAGAACAACAAAAACAAATCAATCACAATGACAAAAACAGCAAAAAGGGAAGCAACTCTAGCTTCATCAACACAGAATGTAGTTGGCCACTCTCTGTAATGAATCTGGTGCTCTGCTCAGGAAGAGGTCATCGTTTCTGACACTGAACACATCCAACGTTGTCAGCATTTCTTACATCACCTCTCTACTGCTCATCTGTCCCTCTCTGCTGGCTAATAGTCACAAAACACTCAGAATGTAATACTCCAAGTTCTTTTCTCTATCGGTCAGATTCTCTCTTGAAAGTCTTTTAAGGCAATTAGAAGGGATGAGCTGGGGATTTTTTTGTTGTTTTTTTTTCTTTTTTGTCAGTGAGCATTGAGTGTCCAAGTGATGTTTAAAGGATAAATTAGGAAGAGAAGTAAGCTAAAACTGTGTCAGTGTGTCAGGAATTATTACAATGAACAACTTGGCAGATTGCCCTGCCTGTCTCTTTATCCCGTGAAGGTGTTTCAGCTGAGGGGAGGAGCTGTGAATCAGAAGAAAAGTGAAGTGTGCTTATGTTTTTTGAATCCTAAGCCAAACTCCTCCTGAATTTTGTTCTTCAGTCTTAGACTATGTGTTTGCTTTCTTTCCTACTCCTAAAGAGAGCACCTCATTCCGCCGTTACAGAGGGTGCTGTGCTAGGCAAGGTTGGGCCTGATGCTGTCTTTCCCAGTACAATATGACAAGAAAGCAAGGGAGTGTTATTACAAATAGTTGGTGCTGTTTCTTTAGTTGGCCCACTTTTTTTAATGGTGTAATGGTCGCACATGTTAATGGTATAAAGTTAGGTAGAAGCAGTAAATTTTTAAAAGCTAAATAATTGACTCTTTATTGCACTAGTGCTCTTGTTAGAGTAAACTGATGGTGCTAGCTGCTTTAACTATCTGCCCAGTGCATACAAAGTTGTATTTCAAAAGGTATGCATTTTACATACTCCTGAAGCAGACTTTATATAACAAGTTTACAAGCCACTTTACAAAAATAGTATATGTTTAATACGCTAAGTGAATAATCTTCAAAAGTAGACTTTTGAACATCATAAAATACTTCAATCTTTTTTCTTACTAGAAGTCTTTTCCAAAAAAGGAAATAAAGCCCATGTACTTTTGCTAAGAGTCTTCTGGCACAAGTACAATGTGTGATATATTACATTTAAACCTTCAGTTCAAAGATTTATTTTAAAAATTTTCATTGCTGCCACTGGAAAGAAGGTCCTTGCTGTGGTCCTTTAATCTTGATGATTCCATCCAGTTTTTATATTAAATTATTCCATCTCTGACTTTTCCATGGTCTCTACTTTCCCAAGAAACAAAATGTTGTGCCACTACATTCAAGTGTTTTTCTGTTTGAATAAATATGTTTTTTAGTTTAAGTAAGGCTAATGTTTCCTGATATGAGGTGCTTGACGGCATTATCAGAGTGGGTGTTACTGACCTATTCTGATACCTGCATGTGCTACATACCAGATAAGGGGCATTCAGAACTTCACAATGCTTTCTCTTGCCCCATTCATTGTGCAGCTACCCAAGCAGCTGTGCTAGCAAAACTGTGGCAGTGGGTTGTGGGGAAGGAATGTAATGCCATGTTAGCAGTGCTGCAAAGCTGTGAAGATCCTGGTCTAACTTGCACAAGTCATAGTGGGACCACAAACTGCGAATGAAATGATCTTTACTTCTAGAAAATAGATAGGAGCACCTGTTCTTGGGCCTTGGGTCCTCTTTCTTGCTCAGTAACAGACAAGGAGAGAACTGCCCAGTGCATGTCATGTCACCAGTAGCACATGTTAAGTGAGCCCTGGCAGCAATTGATCTTGTGGCCAAAGTACTGTTGTGCATGTCAAGATACGTGCCTCTTAACAACTCCATCCTGGAGCTAAAGCTGTGTGGCTCTAGGTATGTAATCTCAGCCTCTGTGCCTGCGTGTATAATCCCATTCTTTTTGGTTTTAATTTATAAGTTTTCTGGAGCTGGGAAGGGGGGGAAAAGAACTATCTCACTGTTGCTTATGGGAAGATGCTAAGTGGAAGATTTCAAGTGCTACAGTAGTAGGAACTTTCAAATGATAGGGCTTTTGCAGAGCCACAGCGGCTGACTGAACATAAATGTGCATCAGGAGTTCACTGACAAGCTGACATGGTATTTTAATGTTATGTATGCTTTATGCTCTTCTCTACCAAACCCATTCACAAATTAAAAATATGGATTGTATAACTGCTGTGGCTTAGCCATTGTTATTCATCCCAGGACTGTTCTCTCAAAGTGAAAATAGATAGGAAGGGACTGTTATTCATTCAGAAAGTAAATGGAAAACTCAGTTCCTAGTAAATAAAATGCTGTTCTACTGTGGAGAAACTGATGACTTTGCAACTTCTGTACTGTTGTGTTTTCCCCTTTCTTCCCTCCTCAAGCTGGCAATCTCACCTCACTTGAAAACTCTAGCTTCTAAGAAGCAAATAAGCGGCTCTTTGTTCTTCTGTTACCTGCTGGTTGTATTGCTTTTATTTACAAGAAGAAAAGAGCCAGAGGTTAAAAAATGCAAACAGTAAAACATCATATGTTCAAAGAGATTCTCTTAATTCATCACTTAGCAAAGGAAATAAAGGCAGGCTCCCTAGCTAACAGAATTATTTTTGCTTAGGGTTATTTGGCAGAAAATCCATCATTCTCTCTCCATTTATGAGTTTTTCATATTGGCTAATACCCTTTAGCAAGGGTCAGCAGGGCATAATATACATAGAGAGTTCAAGTCCTATTTCAAAGACTGAATTTTAATTTTAGTGGATGCTTTATTTATAATACCTTTTGAAAATTAAAGCTGTTTATTAGATTTTTGTTTGTTTCTTTTAATGGCTTTTTGATACTGAAATCTAATGTTCTTTTTATGGACTACTTGAAT
Source organism: Tympanuchus pallidicinctus (assembly GCF_026119805.1). Taxonomy (NCBI): domain Eukaryota; kingdom Metazoa; phylum Chordata; class Aves; order Galliformes; family Phasianidae; genus Tympanuchus; species Tympanuchus pallidicinctus. Next base: position 61,420,347 of record NW_026294618.1, on the reverse strand, counting down.
AGGAACCAAGTTTGCTTGGATGTTTCCATCATGTCAGTCAAACCCTCTTTTTTTTTTTTCTTTTTTTTTTTTCTAATTAATTTTCTGCGTCTTTATGAATCTGCAGGCAGGAAAGATTTGTTTTCTGAGAGCTTTTATAATTGAATCGTTAACAATATACAAACACGAAGGGGGGAATATTTATTTCTATGTGTGTATTTTGTGAACTTAACCTTCAAGGCTCCAGAAAAATCAGTGCAAATGTGAAACTTGATAAGAACATAGATGTGCATTTCCATTTTTGATTATGGCAATTATAGTTGGCAGTGTTTCAATATCATCTACTGCATGTTTCTATTTAACATTGCTTTTTTTTTTTTCCATATGTGTACGCACATGAAGTGTTCAGTTAATATGCATTTCAGAAAGAACTTTTGGAGCAGAACTCAGAAATGTTTTTTCTTCTAGTTCTGTGCTACCCTTTGTAACAGCCCAAATGAAGTAACATTATGGTCTGAGGAAAGGAATCAGATATCTCTTCAGATGATCTTGGAACAAAAATGCACATCAAATTTTGTTTGCAGGTGTTTTGTTTTGCCTTGTGATTTTTATGAAGTAGTCTATGATAAGAGGCAATATAGAAAAAAAATGCAGTGATTTCTCAGAAAGTATGCTTACTTCATAATCTTATTTTTAGTATTCAAGTAACTATATGTGCTATTCTATGCTGAGAATTTCTAAATTATTTTAATTGAAAACAGTGTTTCTCTTTGAAAACAGAAACCAGGCTTGTTTACACATCTGATCTTATGCCTTAAGAGAAAGAAAATTAAAAATATCACACATTCACTTCCAAGGAAATTTATTTCTAAACCATTTCTAAATACTTAATTAGATTGCATATAATATTAGACTATATATGGCTAGTACGATTTGTTAATGGGAAGAGTGTTGATTTGATAAATAGCCAAAGTGCTTTCAAAGGTCAGATATTGACAGTATTTGAAAGCATTCAGCATCTGTTCTCTGATTGTATAAAACATCCTAGATGGTATATTAGTTTGCTATTCTGACCTTGTCATTATGGATATTTTAGTTTTTCAGTTTTATGTAAATGCTATATAACTAATATAATTTGATAGAGAGAATAGATTGGATTCAAATGTGGGAAGAGAAAATGCAGGGTTACAACTATTTTTAAACTTGGGCAGCCTATCTTTATATGCTGGGTCTTTCTGTAAATCTCTTTATACTTATGTTCTGTGCTGGCAGCTTTATTGAAGCTGAGAAACTCAAACTTCTCAGCTTTGCTTCCTGCAGTAATAAGACTTATGCTTGTAATGTATCTCCAGCTCCAACTGCAACCTCTAAGTGATAATGAAGCTTTAGGGATGGAGCAGATGCTTTATATGCGTGAGGATGCTGCATCTATCTACTACATCTCAAGCAGAGCTCCCAAGAGGCTGAATAACAGCTTCATAAATCAAGGGTTGCAAGTTCAGCTTTTGCTGCAGCCAATTAGAAATTCAGTATAGGACTGGGGGCCCTTTGGTTGCACAAAAATATGGGGGAGGGCTGAGTATAAAAGAGCAGCTGGGATGACAAGATGATGGGCAATTAAGAAGAGGAACTGAAAAAATATGTGTATTAATAAATTATAATGTTCACCAAAGAAGGATCCATTGGTAATATACAAATATTTCAAAAATGGTAATGGGTAGGTTGCAGTGGGAATTTTGTTGCCTTGATTACATGAATTGTGGTTAAGTGTGGAAATTCACATTAGACATTAAACAAATGGCTTAGCTGTGAGCAATTTAAAGGATTTGACTTGTAAACTAGTAGAATTATGGTTTGGTATGAGTTTTTTTGTTGTTTTGTTTTTGTTTTCCGTTGGGAAATCTATATAAGAACATTCTCTTCCACACGGGATTTGTTGGTGTGTGACCTTAGTACTGTCATTCTCCTCAGTCTGTGACTCCTTCTATAAGATAGATTACATGCATACACACACATATGGTTCAACAGACACAATTACTTTCCATGGCAATTTTAACCAGCTGAGTCTGTTTCCTTCATCCAAAAATTCCAGGAAAAACAAATGATTGTTAATGTTTGACACAATCCATCAATCTTATACTTTGAGGAGAGATTCAAATGCTGGTCTTGTACAATATGTTTTAAAAATTTTGGAAATTAAAACCATACCTACCACCACATAGATGTAGAGAAGCTTACATCTGAAAAGCTTCAATAGATTCTAGAATTGCTTCTGCTGCATTTATCATGAGCGTGAATATTTCACAAAATTTTTGCAGCACAGTGGGCTTACATCACTCGCTTTTTTACTCTCATCTGCTCCTTTCTGGCTTATGTTGCATCTTCTCAATGCCAGACATTTTTTCCCATCTCCTAAATAGTAGTAAATGAATGTGGTGCTTTATCTTTTTGGAAAATCATTCCGATATCTTAAACTGTGGGTGTGCTTGAAACACATATTACACTCTTGGTAGAATTTCCACCAGCAAAGAGTTCTCCTGCTAAGCTCTCCATATGGCTTTCTGCAGTAACTTAAATCCCTTGCATTAGATGTTGCACTGGGTCATCTTTTCATTCCTCATGAATTTCTGAACCATGGTGCAGTAGTTTTGGCAAGAACAGTGATGAAGGTATCCTCTCGTAGGCCTGTCGTGAGGGGAAGAAGTTCTGTCTTTTAGCAGAGGTTAAGTGGAATAAAAAAAACCTCACTGAACTAGCTGCTTCTCCTAGGAGGAAGATTCACTGGATGCGTGTGCTGAAAAGATAACACCCAAGTCATGGACACAGTCATTATCATAGGAAACAGTCACTCCTGGGATTTTAGAAGAGCAAAGTGAGGAAAACATGAGCTTTAGTAAGGAATCTAGGGGACTGGAGGAGCTGTAACAAAGTGGCAGCCCAAGGCAAATAGTTGCATGTGTTATGAGGAAGGTTTACACTGAAATGATTGATGACTTGATGCCTAGCATGCCTCGAGTGATTGCACCTAGTGACAGCAGCATTGATCATTCTGATGTGGCTGTGCTCTTTGTTGTGTGGCATCCACTGCAGCCTCATGGCACATGGGAGTGTAGCGGTGGTTAGTTAAGTGGATTTTGTCTCTGAGTTGCAACAGGATTCCTTGAGTAGCTGCAAAAACGTGTATTCAGCCTTTGCTGCCTTGATCATCACTCATAGCTTGATTGTTTTCTGAACAGCGGCAGAAACACACATCATCCAAGCCATATGCTGAAGTGTGCTATCTGGAGAATAAGTTCTTTTTCTTCCCCTCTGTCCTGCTTTATGAATCAGCATGATGTTAGTGCTAGGACAGGCATTAATCCGTGGCCCTTCAAAATGGGTAGAATGCTTCCATGGAGATCTTCAGGCTCTCTGCCCACCTCTTGAAGTGGGTGTTTTCCTAATGCTTATAATGCAGGGCATGTTCCAAGCACATTTTCTATAGCTCTTCCTGGAGGAGTGGGAGGAGCCAAAATCCTCAACATAGAGCAGATGATGAGAGATGTATTTGGGGCTGCAATTTCAACCAAATGCATCTTTTAAAAGGGAGAGTAGATGAAAGTCTTGTGGTAGGTTATGCAGGGAAACAGTCCAGTTGTGATGAAACTTTGCGTAGTACTGCAGGTGATATAAGTTAATACACTTCTTACAGCTTGGGAATTGTTAAAGAATGGCCTTAAATGAAAATCCATCAGTGCTGCTGTTAATCACTCGATGCAACTCCAAATAAAAAAAAGGTGGTGAGTTTTTAATTTTGTAATTACCGGAAGGCTAATAATTCTTTGCCAAAGGCCATGATGATCTCTTAAGGATGAGATAATGTAATTGCCTTATTCCTATGTCATTAATTGTGCTCCATTTTAGAAACATGGTCATCTATCTTATGAGCAAAAGGATACTCTGTTACCTCAAAAGAAACGTGTTATGAATGGTGAAAGGCTGCAACCTGAAAATCACAGTTCTTTTGTTTGAATTTGTCTGGGTCATATTGTCACATTCATGACCACGAAAAATGAAGATCTGAAAAGGAGGAATTGTTTAAATTTGGTAAATATACTCAGTATGCATTCAGTAGCACCCAGGTAGGAGCCAATACAACATATGAGCAATGAGTCTTTGTGTGACTAGGACACAGAAATTAAGAAAAAGTAGGTGTGAAACCCACCAGACTTAGCAGAGGGACTTTGAGAAACATGAAGCCACATGCAGCTCTGTATATTTATATTTGAATTGTTTGTGGTTATAAGACATCTTCAGCTTCTTTTTAATCTCCAGTAATAAATCTAAATAATGAGCTCATTACTAGTGAGCTGTGAGAAGACATCAAATTTTACATTCAAAATATGAGAGCATGGTTTCACAAAGGTGGTGAGCAACAAATTAACAGTTTGGCACTGTTGAAGTGGGGCTTTCCCTCCCTTCCTTCCCTGGCTTCTGCTGCTTGTTTGAGCATATTCAGGCACTTGTCTGGCCTCACATGAGCTGATTTAAATCTAACCCAGTGGGAAAAGAAACTGTTGTGTGTTTTTGTTTGTTTGTTTTCTGGTTAGCAAATTCTAACAGTTTATCGTCCCATTAGATGCATGCCAGTAACCTGTGAGAAGTCCAGACTTTGGGGAGGGGAGGAAGGCAGAATAGTTGAGAGGTAGCAGAAATGCCCCTTTTCAGCAAGACAGGGTACATATTCAGTTCAGCCACGGTGTCAGACCATGCCCTAAATTGGTTTGGTGTAGGTAGAAGTCATCTGTTGCACTTCTGTGTATTTTCAAGAGAGGGAGGAAGCATGCAGAGCTAGGAAGATGTGCAGAGCATACTTTATATCACACGGTGCCACTCCTCTCAGCTCCTGTGTTTTCCAGTTTTGATTTTTTGCCCCCTGAATTTTAAATCCAGCATATGCAGCATATGTATAGAAGCAGACCTGTAAAATCCACAAATAGGAATTGTATCCTTAATTGTGAGAAAATCAAAATTCACAGATTGCCTCTGGCAATCTGGCTTAGAAAATAAAGTGAACTTTCTGCTAGTTTTCTGTCTGTAGCCTGGGAATAATCTGCTCAAGTTATTATATGTATTCATTTGTCTAATCATGGGATGCTTTTGGAAAACACTAACTGCTGACAGCAATTGGTTCTTAAAATGACTAACCACAAGAGGTTGTGCTATAGCTTTTAGCTCCTCATTTAATACTGCATTTAAATGTTAAGAACATTTTTTGGAAAAAGAAATGTTTCTGAGTAGAAGGTCAAAATAACATGTTAGAGGGTCCCAAGGGAATGAACAATTAGCTGAAGAGTAATCCTGGAGCCAAGCACCCTGCGTGGTGTTTGCTCTTAGAAATGTGACAGAGTGTTCCTGCCCATTGGGAAAAGTGTCCTTTGGAGGATGACAGCACAAGTCAAACTGCTGGCATCGCGTTGAAGGGTTGTGGAGTACTTGAATGTAAATCTTTGTTTTCAGCTGACATATTTTGGTTTTATGGAGCAGTTGAAAATTTTACAGATTTTTTTACTCCAGAGAAATTTTTATCAGCAGAGTTCTCTGTCAGAGCCTTAGAACTGCAGCTTGCAGGTAAGTGTCGGGACAGGAGGCAGACGTTTCTAGTAACTCTTTCAAGGGCTGTTTCTGCACCGGATTGCTGTCTATATGCCATTGTAGAAACATCCACACAGAGTCTTGAGTGAATGGTAATCTAATATTGAACACAAGCTCACTGTCATTTCATCTGCTTTCAGAGAACAAAATTCATTTTGCTCAGGGCTTCCTGCATGTAGCTGTCAGACTGTGATGCTTTTAACATGGGATGCCAAAGCTGCTATATCTGCTGGTTCAGTCTATTCCATTTTCTTGTAGGCTTCGTTGAGACAATGGACAAAACTACAGCATATAGCTATCAGAGCTAATTGAAGCTGTTTTCTTCCTGAAAAATGCTCAACCTTAATATAGGCATGTGCAGTTTTCTGCTGTTGGACTTTGTGTCCAGTGGTGAAGTGTCAGTGTTGTATGCTAGCTGAGAACGCATCAGAAGAAAAATCAACAGGAAAACCAGGAGCAGGGTGTAAGAAAGGGAAAAATATCTATTCCATTCCAAAATCAGTCATAACAATTTCTGTTCACATCAGAAAAAATTGCCAGTCAGAATGGATAGACATCCCTACCTATACTAACAAAGATATGATATCCTGTTAGATGTCACAGATCGTCCTAGTTTATTTTGGCAGTTGTGCACCTTGGTATTTTTCACTTAAACAAGACCATATCGATACAGTACAGTGAGCATGCCTCAAGCTCCAGGTTCACAGTTCACGTGCTTCTGTGACTTTGAACTCTTCTTTTCCTGAGTACCAGCAGACAGCTGCACCAGAACAGATATGTTTACATATGGGGAGCTCAGAGTTTCCATTTCCTTTTACATTGTTCAGGAATTCAGACTCACAGTTCTTGTCCTAAAGCTTCACCTCATGTGTATGCATCTGACTTAGCCCTTTACAGTACAAGTGTTTTGTTTTGACATTGATTTGTTGATAGAAAGTGCTGACTAGGGAGAAGTTACTTTCACTAGAAGTTGGTCTCAGTTTACATGAAATTTGATTGTCAAGGAAATAACCTTAAAAAGGGGAAAAATAAAAATTCTGAAATCACTTTCTCTAAGGGTTTTAAGAAGTGGGTAAAAGTGAAGCTACTATAGGACTGCTTTGTGTAGATATAGCACAATATATGTATTTTTGGTGGAGAAAAAATTACGTATTTTATTAGGCATGGCTGTGAAATCTAATTAGCTGCTTAAGCCATGACACTGAGTATTTAAGCTGTTGTTGTGCTTAAAGTGATAAAGTATTCCCAGATGTGTTCAGCATGGCGGTAATTCTATCAAGAGATTCTGGTAATTACAAACAAGAAACAAAACCATCAGAGTGATCTGTTCATTTGCCTGAACTCTAAAGTAGAATTAAAGACTTCAGCCAACAATATAAATTGCGCAGAGAGGAAATCCTTGCTCTGAGGATTTTGTGCTGCCGGCAGACTTCATCACCTCTTTTGCCCAGTTCCACATTTGTTAGCTTTTACTTTTGCTTTCATACCTAATTTGCATGTTTGGGATTCTTATTGTGAAGGAAAGCTGTGGTCTATTGGTTATTTTGGTAGTTGAATTGGATCAAGTAGATGTTGTGAAAGTGTTCTGTAGAAAGCTCTGTAGCTGCTGTTGTGTTTTGCATACTGTTATTTTGAAACAAGATCCCATGAGTTACTCTGATGTGTGAGAATGAGCTTAGCTTTTGGTTGCCCTCATATGCATCTTCTACCAGAAGAAATTACTTGAACTTACTGGAATGTTTTGATTGAACTTATTTCCGATATTTATTTCTGATTGAATTTGTTTCTGAGGATGTGTAGGTGTGTGTATTAATTGCTAAATTTCACCTATGGGCCATGATGTAAAGTAACCTCATGGTAGTGTGCTTCCAATACATGTAATGTTAATTTTTGTCATTCTGACATTCACTGTGATACTTACGCACTCTATGTGACCATGTAGCGAGACAATCCAGAGAGCTGTAAAGGCTGAAAGTTATGCCCAGAAATTAATTTTTTAATACTGTCTAAATCATTGCCCAGACTTCGTGCAAGGGGGAGATTTGCAACAGAAGGCAAGACCTGGGAACATAGCAGCCCTGAGCTTCGTTGGCTATGTTGCGTTAGGATTGCTGTCTCAGGCAAACACTGAACTGCAATTACCTGTGTTTTTCCTCTGGGCTTGCTGGAGGTGAATCTTTTACCCCTTTACTTTCATCACAATTACTGTGCTTGTCAAGAAGAAATCAAAGCAAGCAATTCATGTCATGCCAGCATCCTTGTCTCTGTTACAACAAGCCTCCTGCAATACAGCAATCTGGGCAGCAGAGCTTTAGGGGGACCTCAGGGGACAGGGCAATGGGATGCTGATGCTGGGTGGCTGGGGTGTGTTGCATGGCATGATGTGGGAGCTTCACACCCAGAATTCAACCACTACAATTGGTGAGATACCTGTGCTCTTAGTTGTCTGATGTACTTTGAGAAGTACACAGAAGAGACTATCATTCTTAAAGACAATTATAAAATAATTAAAAACAATAGCAAAAAAACAACCCTGTTCAGACATGCAGTAGGAGTTGCATCATAAACTTTCCTTTAGATGAGGTATATTTTATCAAATTTTTGCTTCTGCTTTGATAGATGTTGGTTCCCAAAATCTTCATCAGAACACATAAAAACTGTGATTACCTCCTCTTCAAAAGTCATATGCAAGAAATTATAACATGAACAAAAGAACCCATGTATTACTTTGCACGCCTCTTCTTTCATTTAAAATCATTAGCTGTTTTATCTCACAAACCCTGGATATAGATCAGCTTGATGCTTCCACTTGATGATCTGTGTTTTTCATTGTTGCTTTAATTTGAAAGCAGGAAACAGTATGAAAGTAGTTGTATTAGGTGTTTCAGCACAAAGATTTTAAAATATAATAGCTTGGCGTATTACTCCATCTTCTCCCTATTCCTCTGAGGAAATAAAATGGACTTAGTAGCTTTAATCCAGGCAGCTTTTATACTGCATCCTATTTCCTTCCTCGCATTTGAGAAAGCACTGACTTTTCTCTCCAAATTGAGAAATCGTGTTCACAGCGGTCATTCTGGTCACTTTGCTGAACACCCATGTTGTGTTCATTTTTCCAGTGCTGGGTTGTTTGTATACATCAAGTTTAGGCAAGTCTGCATTTTGCCCTCCATATCAAAGGAAAGCATCACAAAGCATCAAGATATATATATGTAGAGCTAAGCGGATAAATTGTCTTGGTGTTTGCCCAGGCTTTTGGGGCTGTGTGAAGAGAGTCTGCACCTTGTTGGAGCCCTGAAGTGCTGCATGTGCCATTCTGGCTATCCCTGCTTTTTGCTTTCTGAAAGGTAGAGAAAGGGGAATCCCAAGTCTAAAGAAAACTGGCACTTGTAAAAGCTTGTCATGGATTAAGTTCCTGGAAACTTTGCTTGAAAATGTTAGGAGACTGCTGCGTGTATATGCTGGCAACATCTGTAAGAGACAAATTATTTTCCCACCCTCTCAAGTACTTGGTAGTTTATCTGTTGTTTATATTAAAGATGGACTGTGCTTATATATTCCTGACAGAGCTCTCATTAATCACCTTGTGCATTGTAAGAGAATGGAAGAGAAGAATGGAGGTTACTGGAAAGCAGACATGTGATCAGTCCTGACATTAGCTTCGCTGTTGTGTTTGTGTAACTACTTTTGTTGTTGTTGTTGCTTTTGTGTTTGATGTGTCTATTTTTTCAGGGCTATTCAGAAAAAAAAGATAATACATTTATTACAGTGTTGTTGGGGGATGTAATTGCTGTGTCTCAAGAAATTTCTGCCCTCCCCATGCCCACTCTCCTTTTTCCTTTTTTTTTTTTTGACTCTTGTTTCCTTCCCCAGCCCCAATGGTTTCCTCCATCGGAGCAGAGCCTTGCAGGCCCTTGTTTCAGCCTGTGTCAAGCAAAGGCCTGGAAGGGGCTGGTGGCATGAAGACAAATGCACTAAAGCTTGAGCTTTGAAAAGCCTGTCAGCTGCCAACAGAGAGACCTTCTACCACAGCAGCAGTGCTGGTCTGGAAGCATCTTCCTTGGCCCTGCCAAAAGCTTCCAGCCCTAAAGAGATCAGGCAGTTGCTTGTGATTCCTTTCAAAGCATGGGAATACAGCTGCTGGCAAGGGGGAAAGGCTGAAGATGAGTTCTCTGAGTTTTGCATGCTGATGAGGGTTTGGGTTTATGAGGACACATTATTTGCCCTGCTTGGAGTCAGGTCCAGGAGCCTCTGGAGCATATATTTAACCACTCTGGCCTGTCTATTTGAAAGCCCCTTCACACCTTCCAGAAGCATGCTTTAATCCCATGTCCTCAGTGTCCTAGAGGGAAATTTCCTAGAGGGAAATAGTTACAAGTGGAAATTTTTCAGCCTAATTCCTTGAATTTCTGAATTGCTGTATGCTTATGTTTGCCTAATAAGAACAATTTTTGGGGATCTCAAAAGAGGCAATTGAAGTAATTGATATTTGACAAACTAGAGCAAATTAGCTCTGAAGAGATTGTCATTTAATACAGATTATCTTCTATTTTATCTCTGTTTCTGCTAAAAATACTTTGTTTGGCATATCCAAATTCTGCACAGATTTTTTCTCGTGTCAAACTAAATTAATGTCTGGCAGCTCATTAGTGCAAGGTCCTCTTAGAGAACTCACTTTTTAATAATAGAGAAAAAAGACTGATACATGACTGTAGATGCTGGTTAGTGTTTATAATGAAACATCCATTCCACAAAAGAAAGAGATGACCAAAAGTTCAGCAAATCCAGTGGAATTTAGATCAGTTTGTTGTAGTGGAAGCATATATTCAGTGAAATCAAAGGAGAAGAAGTAATGTAAGGAAGACAAATATATGAATTTTCAAACATTTTAAATAAATTTGATTATACAGAAATAGCCATTTTGGTGAGCTAGATATTTGTAAAAGACTTTGATGTAAATTGAACTGATTGCTTGTATTTCTCCCCCCCATGTAACTACTTTTGGTGGCATATTGTACATATCAAGAATAATAGAATTTATTTCTGAGTTGGGAATAGTTTTTTAATCAGATTCAGTAATATAAATAGACCTCTATTTGAAAGTTTATCCAAAAATGAATGCTGGTGTATATTTAAAAGCGCTGTATGGTAACGTAGAAGTATCTCCCCACGGTTAACCAAAAGCATGTTTTATGTGTGGTTTTGTTTTGTTTTTAATGTTTAACAGTAACTGAAGCTGGCTTTGGTGCTGACATTGGGATGGAGAAATTCTTCAACATCAAATGCAGAGCCTCTGGCTTGGTTCCCAGTGTGGTTGTACTTGTTGCTACAGTGAGGGCTTTGAAGATGCATGGAGGTGGGCCAAGTGTAAGTTTGTCACCTTTCTTTGAAGACAAAATCATTGGTAAAGTTTGAAATATGTGAAATATCTTCATTTAAGAAATAATAGGGATAGTTTGCAGAGCACTAATTAGATATAGTCTCCAATTTAGCTCACTGCATAGTTGTTGTCTACAAAGGCACTTCAGGAATGGAAAGGCGTAAATGAAAGAGGAGGAATGAATGTTCTGAAGAAGTACTACATTTTTTAAGAGGAGGAAGTGTGGTTGTATGGAGGGGAAAAAAAGCTAAGAAATGTATACTTTTTCTTTTCCCTGCACATTGAAATAGTGTTTCTAGGTGCACTGAAGTAGTCACAAGATGAAAGGTTGGCAGATAAGGAGGAACAAGAAGAGAGTTCACACTGTAGTGCATGAATGGAACTAGGGAATGTTAATGAAGGTTTTGAGATTTCTTTTGCTGCAATCACGGGAACCCATTCTGTCCTTTTAGTCTGCTCAGGGGATGCTAAAGTAACTGAAGCAAGTGTGCAAGTGTTTCCCCGGTGTACCCAAAGTCAGCAATGTATCAATTTTTGCTCTTCAAGCCAAGGTGACACTTGTATAGATTACTTACTCCAAGGTCATGTAATTAAGATGAACTCTGCTAGCCAAACAGACAGACAATAAACTCCTAAAAATACTGTTCTGCTCAGCAGCGTGGAAGAGAATCATGCTGCTAGGAAAACAATCTGAGTAAAAATTCTAGAACTTCTTTCACAGCCACAAAACTGTGGACTGTGTGGTCATTTTTATAGCAAATCCTCTCATAGAACAGAGATTTCCCTTTTTCAGTCTTTAAAGTTGGCATAATTTTATAACTTTCTATTATTTTAGACCACTTCTAATGCAAATTTTGTTTATTTTAAAATAAATATTAAAATAATTTGTTTTTATACATGAAGGAACATTTCTTGTGCTTTATCACTCAGTCTAGCAAATACTTGAATGACTTTTTAGTGATCTCTATTTTTGAGTAGAGATTTCAGTTATGTAATACATCATAGCAGCACGCAGAGTGGTGGATACTTTAACTGTAGCTTAACTGTAAAATGGATCAAGACCAATGCCTGGGGCAAAAGTGACCAAGTCCAATCTGTTTGGCTCCAGTCATACTCTATATCTGTATACCTTCTTGCTTCTCAGCAAAGAAAATTACTTACATGCAATTTCTTGCTATTGTCAATAATTACATCACCCCCAGAGAAGATGTGAGATGTTCCTCTTCAGACTGTCTATGTTAGATATTCCTTTAGCCAGCTGTTGGAAGTTGTTTTCCATTGTCTTTGCATTGCTCGTGCATTATTAAGCATGTAGAACAGGGTTATATAGAGTCATAGAATCATAGAATGGCCTGGGTTGAAAAGGACCACAATGATCATCTAGTTTCAACCCCCCTGCTATGTGCAGGGTCGCACCCACTACCTTGGTGTTACGTTGTCCAATAAATCTTCTACAACTAGTTGCTGAGTCTTGCTGTTTTAGATGCAATGGGAGGTTTTGCTACTCTCCTTGTATCAGTTTAACTTCTAATAAAATAGAGGCTCCAATCAAACTGTGACATTTGTGCAATATTTATACTTTCAGGTGGTATAGAAAATAAGCAAAAGTGCACTTCCTACTGTTTAGAGTTATGATATATTTTGTTAAATCTATGATGACTTCAATTACCATTGCAGGTATCTGCTGGTGCCCCTCTGAAAAAGGAATACACAGAAGAGGTAAGGGGAAATTTTATAAAGCTTTTGGAGAAGCCTAGGATTTGACTATAACATGCTGTAATACTAACACTCAGTAAATACTTTTAATGAGCATTGCCAACAATTAAAGCCTTTTAAACTTTCCCCAGACACTTGGTGTTATCCTTCTTGTGTGTGCTGTGTGTGTGACTGCATGTTAGATTGTACTGAGGAACTGAACCAGATGAAATATAACTTTTCAGTAAATTTTCCAGCACCATTAAGTTTTCAGACTGACTAGCTCTTCATTCTAGTCCATCAGGTAGCCTCAAGCAGTTCTGGCATTCATGGCAGTGTAAGGGCCAAGTGGGGCAGGGATCAAAGACACTCTCTGAAATTCATGGCAGCTTAGCTCTTTCGTTAAACAGCAGATTGAGTATGACCTTGGCAATCACTCTTCAAACAAGAGTGGATTCTTCAGGTTTGTTTTCTTTGTCTCTTTGTTGTCCTCTGGTGTTTTAACATCCACACCCTTATGACCAGTTTTGGCACATCTGTGTCCATGGTATTTCTGGGAATCTCTAGGGAAGCTTTTGGTCAGACTAGAAAGGGAAGTGGAATAGGCCTATGTGAACCTGCCCACAGACCATTTTTTGGTATAATTTGTATCAATTGACAGCCTGCCATCAGCTGCACTGTCTTCTCATGTCCCAGAAAAAAGCAATGCAATCATGTACAAATTTTGAATGTTGTGTAGACACTTAATTATGTCTGATACTTATTAATTTAAATAAGAATTAATAAGTACCAAAATGCTTTTGTCTGGAAGCATTCTACTTGCCCACAACTGTCATGATCAGCACTGTTTATGTTTTAAGTTTAATTTATGGAAAATTCTTTGGCTGGAGCTGGCTTGATGTATCTGACCATTTCTATTACTTTGTATTTAATTGCATAGAACCTCCAGCTGGTAGCTGATGGCTGCTGTAATCTTCAGAAACAGATCCAGATTGCTCAGCTCTTTGGGGTTCCCGTTGTGGTTGCTCTAAATGTCTTCAAGTAAGTTATTTTTTCATTACTCTCATAAGTAAATCCACAGATCAAATTTCACACTTTTTTTTCTTGATTTGTGAATGAAGCAGCTTTGGCACGAAGAAAAGTAACCGTTGAAGAATTATTATTAATTTCCATCATTAATATCCTTTGAATCCTTAGACTGTTCTTAAGGTTTAAAATGACAAAAGGTATATAATGTTATGGAGGTATCAATGTTCATGTTAATCAGTTACAACAATTTTAATAAGTGTTCTTGGAATGTAAATTCATATGCTGTATGTAAATGTGCTGTGTATATGTAAACTTATTTAAAAATTTGCTGTACAACTGCTGATACAGAGTAAGGCTAAGTGTGTAAGCTCATAAAATAGAAGTAATTAAACAAAACAGAACTGTTTGGTTGGCAGAACTGACTCGCCTGCTGAAGTTGATCTTGTGTGTAAGATTGCAAAGCAGTCTGGAGCATTTGATGCTGTACCCTGCAATCACTGGTCGGATGGTGGTAGAGGAGCAATAGAATTAGCTCAAGCTGTGGAAAAGGCAGCCAATCAGAAAAGCAGTTTCAAATATCTCTACAGCTTGGAGGTAAGTTTATTTTATTTTAATGAATGCATGCTGCATTGATATTGGATTTAAAACAAGAACATTGCAACAAAGCTATCCAGCATGCTTGGAAAGCAGCTTGGCTTGGCTTAAAATCACAATGACAGGAGAGAATGAGCAATCTGCTGCTTGTCTGATCAATAGAGGAGAATATTTGTAGTGCTCATTACTTAGGGCATTAAATCATATTTTGTAAGCTTATATTTAGCATAAAAATATATCTGTAGGTAGAACTTCCACAGCTATTGTAGGAGACTTCACAAAGACCTTGTATGATGATTTTCTTGACATTCACCTGTAATTATATTTACTGTCTCACAATTATGGGTAGTGCAGTGATTTTTGATTCTCTGAAGCAATTCATACCCTGTAAGAGATGCTAGAGCATGTATGCACTACACATTTGTCCAGGCACAGAGGCTAACACAGAAGCACTGTCTTCACCAGCACCCAGCTGCATGCACACAGCACTCAGGTGAACAGCCTGAGTGACTTGATCATGCTGCTCCCATTCTGCTGGTCAGGACTAGAGCCTACTGGTGCAATACAGTCAACAATGTTGAATAAATAAATAAATAAATAAATAAATAAATAAAAATGTGTTGCAGTACAACACATGGGTCACTCTTGCTGTTGGCACTGGGCCCTCAGCCTATCTAGCAGTAGCCTTGACCTCTACCCTGCTCCCACTGCTGTCACCAGCACCCAGGAGCCTCTGGGGCTCGCAGCTCAGCCAGCTGCTGGCACACACAGCTTTGCTCCTGTTCTCCCCTTCAAAAACCCCACATTTATTAATTTTTTTAAAGTTTTATTTGGTCCCAAAGTGCTACTCTTGCTGTGTCCCATAATGAGTCCTGTACTTCTGTCTCCCCTTTATTTTGTGAAGTTTTAGGAGGAAAAACATCTTCCCATTGACTCATCTGTGTTGGTTTCTCAGCAGGGACCATGGTGGCATATCCTACCCTTTGGTCTTAGGAAACGATTCATTCACAGTGCTCTAATTTTCACTGATTAGGTTTTCTCACAAATTATATCACTAGGGTTCCACCTGTCATTGATTATTCCTCTGATCCTTGCCTGGGCTTTGTGTTTAACATGCATAGCTGTTAGATAACCTAACAAAGCATAGCATGGTCGAGGTTTCGGTTCCGTGTCTGATGGAGATGATGCTCTATCCATGCCTGGGAGTCTTCATTATTGCAGTCCTCTGTAAAGTAACATCACAACAAGGTGAGCGTGTCAGGAAGAGCAGCTTGCAAGGGAGGACTGCCTGAATCCCCAGTAGCTCTGCTCTGGATGTATTACCACAATGCAGGCAGAAAGTGTATAGGGACTTACTGCCTAGAAAGTTGCACAACCAATTTTAGTCCTTCCTAGCTATGCAGAGAAGGGTTGTTTCAAATTTGGGTAGCAAAATAGATTTCTCTAGCACCAAGGAAGCTCTTATCAAATTTCAGATCCTATGCCCCAGTTGTCAGTGCTACTTATTTTCTTTAGGAAAATTGAGGGTTATGTTTTAACAGTAGAACCTCTGCTTCTTTCTTTTTAAGTGGCTGAAAGTTTCTGTTTTGATTCTACTTGCTAGTAAAAAAGTTCAGCCAGAGGTAGATACGCCCTGCTTTTCGGTTTGTCTCCTTCTTGATACATATTACGTAACTGTTGCACCCGTTTTATTTCTTCTCTTCATCTCTCCTACTGTTTTCACAAACATCAATCTAGCCGACTCTTATTAGTGTTATAAACTGCTTTCATGGAATCAATGGTAGTAACTTGGGATTTTAATGGCTATGGAATCTATTCAGGGCCTATTGCCCATGGAAACTTTTTATAGCCAAATTGTACAATGTTTCTGTCTTTCTGAGTTTGTCCCCAATGAGATGCACTGGAAACTAAGCATATCATTTTATGATCTTTGAATAATAATATATATATATATATATATATATATTTGAAGTTTAATTCAGAAATACATGTTATACTTTTCCCACAGGACACTTGTGTTACAGAGATAGTATGTTAGCATTTGATGAAAATATTTAAGCTCCTATATTCTAAATAGGTAAGAATCTTGTGATATGAGTGAGTAGAAATGATTAGCAGGGCTGGTCACTGCATCTGTGAAAACAAAATGAGATCAATTTCTATTTTAATGTCCTTTCCAGGCACATCTTCTTGTGCTGGGTTGCATAAGTAGTGTGATTGTAGAACAGAGGGAATGAATCACATCTTTACATCACTTTGAAATCACATAACTGAACATGCATATTATAAGCCTCAAAAATATGTTGAAGAGATTTTATAAAAACATATAAAAATCTTAAAATACTGTGAAAGTCTAAATTCAGGCCAACAGAAACAGTAAAAGGTAAAGTTCGGGCTTCTGTTTCATTCTTACTGGGCAAAGGATAAGGAACTGAAGCAATTGGAGGCAGGAGAGTGAAATAGCAGTGCTATCCGTTTTGAGGTAAGGTAGATCTTTTGCACACTGTGCTCCCAGAAACATGAAAGAAACTGTCTCTTCCAAGTCAGCCTGCCCAGGTTTTAATTATGGGTATAATAGGGGTTTTTGATGTTGCAATTTTGAAGACTGAATTCTACTGTTCAGAGGGTAACCTATGACAGGAAAGTGAAGAAGCAGAAGAGGTTGTAAGATGGATTCAGACATATATTCCCTCACCACTGTGCCTTAAAGGGTGTGTAAGTGCAAGCAGATAATTCTGGCCCTTTTCAGCAATTTCTGCATTTATCCAGTTGCTCGAATACTTTCAGGACCTGGTTGCCTCCAGTTTAATGAGGTTTGCAGTTTTCTTCTTTCCCTTGTGGAATGTTGAAGAGGGAAATATTCTGCATAAGACCACTACTGCTTCATTCATATCTCTGTCTGTCTTTACAAGATTACTCTAGTCTTCCCTTTAATCCATGTCTCCATTAAGTCCTTTAGCTATAATTAGAACAAATCCCAGCAGCACAAACCACTTTTGAAAAAGATAGACACTGTGATAGATTCATTCAGTGTTTTGAAGAAGGCATTACCCTGGATAATTTAGAAACAAAACCCTAACTCCCCTATATGTAAAATTGTTTTTACTAGTCAAATCAGTGTCTACAGCAAGCTGTATTACTGGTAGTCAGTCTGGCTTCTAATTACAGAGTAGTCCAGGTCATCTGAGATCTCTTTGGGTTTTCTCCGAAATGACATGTATCTATTTGTGGTGTTTTATGTAATTTCCAAATCTATTGGAAAATAAAGTCTGAAAGGTGTTTACAAGTATATATCGCGTGAGAAGAACATCTTTCCTGTATCTGTCAAATCTGTAAAAAAAAAAAAAAAAAAAAGATTTGCTCATACATTCACACCATGTTCTCCAGCAATACCCAGGCATGTGCTGAATAAGCAGTTTTGGACACTGGACACAACACAGTTGTATTGACTCCGGACTCAAGACTCAACTAAGTAGTCCTGTTGAGCATCATAGCATGCTATCCTTATCAGAGAACTGTGTAGTGTGGTTATATTTCTCAAAGCTTTCTCAAAGCATCTCAGTCAATGTCTTGGTTTAAGCCAAGACAGGATTAATAGCGCACTGATGTTTTGGTTGTTGCTGAGTAATGGGAGTGTGCCTAGGGCCAGTGTCTATACATGATACAGTGATGTGCAGTCCCCCTTTTAGATTACTTATCACATTTTCTTTATTTCTCTAAGTAGGCAAGCTTTTGTTTTTACCCAACTAGCTGATGTCTTTACTGTTATAAAATATTTTGGATTTTAGAAAGGGTTCATTTGAGATTTAGTAATAGATGAACAAATATTTGTCAGGAGTTGAATTGAGAACATAAGAAGCTTCAAGCATATTCTGAGGGCAGTATCAAATGCAAGAAGCAACATCTGGCAAGTAAGTCCAACTCTGTTGTCACTTGACAAGTGTAAGAAAATGGCATAAGCAGATACAATGTGCCATGTAATCCTTGCAGTATTAGGACTCACTGCAGCGGGAGGGTTGTTCTGGAGCAAGGATGAGATGTTTTATTTGATAGGCTTCTGAATTTATAACAGTTTATATGATTATTAGCAGTGGTTTTAATAAGCACTGTAGCAATGTGTGAATTTAGTATGGATGTTTCCCCTAATGAAAACTATTCCTTCTTATTTTATTGTCAAATTGGGTTCTTACTGAACATTTTTCTTTAACATTTGGAGGATGAGTTTCTTTTAAAGGCCTCTTGAATTCTCTATGAAGTGATCTGTGCTTTTAAAAAACATATACATATGTTCATATTACATATGGAGAATATCAAATAATCAACTCTCTTATCACTGTTGACTTCCTTTCTGGGTTCACTTTTCTTGAAGTATGGATCTTTAAGTTGCAGCAGAATGCTATTACTCAAAATATAGTTGTCTGACCTGTTAGAAATAAGTTTAGATAACTAAGGCGAGGATAGAAGAGGATGGAAACATATGCATCCTATTCCCAAATTTCTCTGGTTTCAGTGTTTTTTTGGGGGGAAAGGGAGGTGAGAGCACAGTAGGGAGGGCTATATTCTGAGTTATATTCCTTGTTCATCCATGACAGTTGAGGAACCTGCCTTCTTTCACTATGCAGTGCATTGAAACTTCATGCTTTTGGAAGGGGAATGCCTGGGGCCTCTTTTGTTTTCTCTGTGTTGAGCTCTCACAAAACTGCAGAGAGGCCTTCTCAATCGGGGGAAAATGAAGACAGGATCAGTAAACCTGGATAGTCAGGGGGTTGGCACTGTACCTTTAAAAGACTGACATGGCAAATGGTGGAGCCTCCAGTCACTGCATGTATGCTGCATTGAAAACTAAATAAAAATCATAAAGGTCACAAAAGAGAGTAAGGAGAAGGGCTTGTTCCAGTCTTCCAAGTTGATGACATCCATTCTGAAGTGACATCTATTTTTGCCAGTGCTCTGCCTTTAGTTAATACAAATGCTGCTCCAAAAATAATGCCTCCCATTTTAATATGTTGGCCCATGAGGCAGATGATGGTGGTATGGCAGTAGTTGTTGAACCTTCTCCCAGTATTCCATTGCTTGTTGTTTCTGTGAGCAGAGAGGCAGTCTGATAAATAGCATCTAACATGGAAGTGCACATGAAGGTATGGAACTGAATTCCTCCTTGTGGAAGAAAATGGCACCCTCTAACATTCATCAACACTTGCTGAACTTTGATGGTGACCAAGAAGTGGGTGTGAGCACTTTGAGAGTGGGTGGTGTGTTCCAGCAATAGCAGCAGCAGAAGTGGGTCACCTCAACTCGTGCAGAAGTTTACAAGAGCAGCATGCAGGCTCTTGTCCATGGCTGGTGAAAATGCATAGCTAATGGTGGTGACTATGTTGAAAAATAGTGTTTTCTACCTGAGAATTTGGCCCATCAAACACTATCATTGTGCTCTTTGTTGTAATTCCTATGGAAATAAATAGGAGATGTTACTTTAGAAGTAACCTCTATATAATCAGATTAAAATATTAATCTCTGGAAGTTGATAACACGAATATTTTGGCTGAGCGCAGTGAATGGCCTGGCCAGTCTACTGAACAAAGGAGATCTCTGTCATCTTGGGTCCGTATGTGAGGCATGAGGCTTAGTAGCACTTCTGGGAGAGGAACTGAAGGAGTTAGCAGCTTCAGCACTCATATTTCTCTTCCCCTTCTGGGAGCATAGCAATAAGAGGCAAATCTTGATCATTTCAGCGCTGTGGTTTTGTCTGTCTCTGTCACACTGTGGCAAAATAATGTGGGCTCATTTCTTTCAGTCATAGCTTCAGCTGTTAGAGATGATGGATCAGTTGCAGGGGACTTAAATGTACCATAAAACAGAGGAAACTGACAGCAGTAGTTGTGCACCACCAATGGGCTTCAATAATGAGTTGTGATGAGCATACTTGAGAATGGCAGTGGTTTGAAAAGAAGGACAGAGTCAAGAAGGACTTGAAGGCCTTTGGTTTGAGGACACTGAGCTCCAGAGAAATGACCTATAGCAGAGCATTTGTCTATTTGCAAAAAAATTGTCTTTTTAATTCCAATGCAATTAAGTGGTGGGGGAAATATTTTCTCCTCCTTCTACTGATATCTAAGCATCTAATCCATCCTTCTGTTCTTTTGTCTTGAATGGACAAAACTGAAGGTTCCTAAATACTGCTAGAATGGGGATGAATAAAATTATATATGCTCCTCACTGAAACTTCCACTAATAGCTGATGAAGATCATTTCTCATCTTGAAATGTAGACTGTGCTGCATTCCGGGGTATGCTACTTCTTACACTATTTCCCCCAACCCATTGCTAGTGAAATATTTAGCAACAAAGCCACATTAAAGAGGAATTTCATGGGGCTGTACCAGCCTCTCCTCTCATTTCCCATCAAAAAAATTGTGGTGGACTCTGGACACTTTTTTTTTTCCACTGAATTGACTGTTCTGAGATTGGAAGCTGTCTTTGATTCACTCTATCTTTTTGGTGTGTGTAAGATCTTCACAACACTGCACTTTTGTGTTTGTTTTTATAATTTTCCTATTCTTTGTATAAAGAAACTGTCTTAGGCACAGCTGGGATTTCAAAGTTGGAAAATAAATCTCTGAGGCCACAGGCTTAGGTGTTGATTCATAAACCATTTAACTTGACTGAATATGCTTTTCTGCAAATTAAAAAACAAAATCTTGTCTTGTGCCAACAAAGGAAGAGGAGCACTAGAGATTTGGGAATCTTTCTGTCAGCCACAGGTCTTCTGGAACCAGAATATAAAGATACTTTAATAAATGTGTTTTTATTTTATCCAAGGGAAAAGCTAGAAGTAGGAGTTTGAATGTGCGGAGTCAGCTATTGTTTTAGTGCTGCACTCTGTCACCCCACACAGCACCTTCAGCCATACTCCCATCATATGTTTTCATTTGGCAGTGTTCCCAAGAAGAGGAATGAGGGATGTCTGCATACTATTTCACTTAGTCAACCAGTGATTCTTTATTATTGCTTTCAGGGAATGCATTATTTGAAATTTTAAATAAAAACAAGTGCCACTGCCTTGAATTTTAAACCATTTTAAGAATTTCTGCTATAGCACACGCAGATCAGGAACAATAAATCCAGAGGTTGGTGACTTCTTAAGTAAAACAGTGACAGTATTATAGGCAGTAGGACTAAAGTCAATCTTCATAAAACTTGAAGCATGCAATGTCAAAATTGTGAGTGGTAGGACAGTGGCTTTCATATATTCTATGTTTAAATGCATGTTTTTCAGCAAATCACAGGTTTTCTGAGGGAATAAATTAGTTTTAAATATTTATATTGTATGACTGTGAAGAGATTCTTTCAGACAGCGCTGCACTGTCTACAGGTATTCAATTTAAGCGATATAACACCATTGCTTATCAGAGTAGCTGTAGGCTTTGCTGAGACCTTGCAGAATGAAGACTGGCTACAGACTTACAGATGTTGGCTTTGTTTTTTGAGAGACCATTTTCTGCTGAACCCTATTTTGTGGGGTAAGAGTCTGAAGGAATGTTTAATGCAGAAAGAAGGAAGGACCAGAGGTTTTTTGTTTTTTTTTTTTTAGCAGTCCCTGAGATTAGTGTATGGCTACTTGAAAAGATGAACTTCTTTCTCCAGTAGCCAAACAGCTTGAAGTCAGATATCCAGATTAGGATGCAAAAGATGGGAATCCCAAGCATAGTCCCTGTTTGTCCCTATTGTGGCCTTATCATTTCAATGGTACTGACTGATGGCAGCAGGACTGATGTCAGGTGTTACAGTCCTAGCAGAGTATCCCTGTTCCAATGCACTTGTGGTACCTGCACACTTCTGTGATCTTTCTCAAACACACTGAGCATTTCTTTCTGTAGCAATGGCATTTTAGCTATCTCTGTACCTCTGCTTTATACTGGCTTTCTCTTTATAGTTAAGTGTCTCTGTGTATTGAATTAAGATCAGTGTATTTTTTTCCTGGATCACTTTCTCTACTATGTGCAGCTACAAAACAGTTGTGCTGTGGTCTAGACTATATTGGCACAACAGTGAGTGTGAACAGCAGGGGGAGGAAGGAATAAGGAGGGGCTGTGCAAGTTGTTCTGATGTCCTTGGAAATCCTCATCAGACTTCTTGTGGAACAATGATAATTCTCAGTCTGCTGCCATAGCTGAAAGAAGGGATGAAGAATGAAAGAAATGTTAGAAAAGGCTAACAGGAATGAAAGCTTTATTATGGTACCTTGTGGTGCAAGTATGCTATTGATAATGTTGGAAGAAAGAACTTAATGTAATAAACAGCACCAATTCACTCATCTCTTCCTGTAATGGCCTGGAAGTAGCAGCATGGCTGAATGATGAAACTGCTGTGATTTAATCTTTGATAGTCAATTCAATCTTGAGAATGACATGCTTCACTCTTTATTACTGTTGATTTCTTAGTTTGATTGTACTCTATCAAATAATGAATTATACCACTACATAGATGCTGTTTTTGTGAAAGTAGTTTGTGTACCTTTGCTGTAGCTAACACTTGTTAAGCTTTAGACAAAGAGATAATCCTGTTTATGGTGTAGATGCTTGGTAGCCTCAACAAGCATACATAATTGTGCTTGCCTCAGAGGAAGTATATGGCTTTGGAAGCTCTTTATGTGTGAGATTTCAGAAATACACATTGCCTTTAGCAGGGCTGGGATAATCAGTTACTTCTCAGAGCAACATCAAAACTACTTAGCTGTTAGCAGATGTGACCATGTAGCACCTTCTTACATTCAGTATAAATTTACCTTGAGCATTTCATGCTGCCATTTTCCTGAGAAGCTAAAACTGAATTTGAAAGGAATTCTCTGAAGGTGCTCTAATTCTGTCATTGTTTACATTAATATATCATTGCTACCTATAAAAATCGAATTTTCTTTAAATTCATGTTGTCTAGCTATCACCTCTTCACTGCTTAAATGTGCTTCATTGCAAAATATTCACAACCTTCCTTAAAGGAAATGAAAGAAGAACAGTTTTTATTGCTGATCCTAAATCTTGTGTTTAGTATTTTTGACACTTTCATCGTCATTGTAACCGTCCATTCAGCAGAAGGGCTGTAGAGCTAAGTTGGTGTTTTTAAGGATGCAGTTCTGCATGCACCATCCAGGCCAGAGTTTTCATTCTTCTTGTATAGAGATT
The DNA here is from genome assembly GCF_026119805.1 of Tympanuchus pallidicinctus. Lineage (NCBI taxonomy): Eukaryota > Metazoa > Chordata > Aves > Galliformes > Phasianidae > Tympanuchus > Tympanuchus pallidicinctus. The sequence goes on along the minus strand of NW_026294618.1, from coordinate 61,396,858 downwards.
TTTGGTTGAGGGTCCACAGTTGCATCAGTGCAGATGATACAGTGGTGCAGATGGTTGAGATTTGAAGTGACCTTTCAAGGTCATTTGGTCATGCACATCTAGAACAGGCTGCCCAGGACCAAGTCCACATGAATTTTGAAGATCTCCAAAAAAGGTGACTCCACAATCTGTCTGAACAACTAGTTGTTGAATGAACAACTAGTTCAAGAATATCCTAACCTATTGCAGAAAATAATCAGAAAAAATGCATGAGAGATACAGTAAGACTTTGCAGTAAATATTTTTTTCTATATACTTGAGATGCATGGCTTCTGCTGGCAGGTATTTGGCTAAGGTATGTTATGACTAGTCTGGTATCTGTTGGAGCAGAAATGCTGCTTAAAGTATCCTAAAGATTTAGACACTAAATTATTTTTCAGCTCCTTTGAGTTCAACTAAACAATTTTTCCATGAGCTAGCACTGTGAAGCATTGTTACATAGGGTGGATCTCTGTTCCCATCAATGAAAGTACTTCAATTGTGATTAATCAACAATTGTTGAACCCTAAACTTACCCTTAAAAATGAGATAAGAACAACCTAGAATTGTTTGCATGTCCTGTAAACATCCAGATTTCTGCCATGTCAATTACTAAGGCTTCTTTTCTAGTAAATACCAGTATGTGAATTTCAACTGAAATGAATTTTTATTTCTCATATAAATTATCACGTGGCTTTAACTACTTCGTTAAGTTAAATGAAATTATCCAACAATATTGCTTGCTAAATACAGAAAACTTTTTAGCTTCAAATGCTTTTACGCTTGTGAATCTAGATAGATAATCTCTTAAAAATCCCACTAAATACTAGGAAACAGGTGGATCCTTAGCACAGTGTAGTGTACTCCTCTGCCTACTCCTGGAACTTCGGAAGGAAGCGTGTCTAGCACTGTGCACATGCATGGGCTGTGTTAATGTGTATAGAGCAGCTGTGCCTCCCTGCTGATTTCTGTCTGACCTGTGTTTAGCCAGGACTCATCTGTGATTGTTGTGAAGCTAAATAAGCTCAAACTCTTTCATAACATCAAGTGCAATGCCTCACCCTCTCGTATGTACATTCCTTGCAAAAACGTGTGGCAGAAGAAGTTTTGTTTGACATTCACATTCTTGCATCTGTTTCCCAACTGGTGATTCTTTTTAGCTTGAATTTGCAAAAATTGAGGTGTGGATGCTGAATAGTATCCAAAATTATGCTTATTTATTAAAAAAATCTGTAGAAAACAGTCCTGCTGTCCAGATCAGACTTGATCATACAAAATAGATAGCATATCCTGGGAGACAGAGTGCCACCGCCTTCATTAAAGCAGTCTGTTGTGATGTTAGCCAGAACCATGCTGCAGTCTGTTTGGCAACTGCAGCTATGGTTCCTGGAAGGAGGGCATAGTAATTATACTGCTGTCAAATTAGTTTGAAATATTTTGAGGCAAATGCAAATTGAATCTAAATGAACCTCCCCATCTCAGTGAAATTATTGAGATTTACGTGGAAAACTGTCAGTTTTGATGTTGACCTAATGACAACAGGGAGGGGAATTCCTCTTGCCTTTATTTTTGCTGTTGCTGTTACTTCTTCCTTGCCAGCAAACAGCATCCAAATGGCAGGTTTAACAGATGTGTTTTGTATTTCTCCCACTGCATTCTAGACTGCAGTAGTCAGGGAGCATACTTAACTACGTTGAAGGAAGTTTAGTCTCTTGATGACTACCCATGTCATTGAGGTATTTCACTCAGCTTTATGCTGCCAGGAATTATATCCAGAATATTCATAATGTGTTATCTCCAGTTCTCATTAGGTTTTATTACTCTACTTGGATTCATTTAAAAAGCCTGAAGTCGGGAACGTGACATCATTCCACCCAATTAAGGTGCAATAATTATATGGTCAGCATGTTCAGAAGGTGTCTTGTGGCACATCTTTAAAATTGCATTTTGAAATTTCTTATGAGAGGGGATTTTATTTAAGCCTTAGTAGCCTTTTGCAGTCTTATATTTAAGCTGCTTGAAAGTCTGGCAAGCATGTTGTTTGTGATGTCACTGTTACTGGAGTTCTTTATTAATGTAAACATTTTTTAAATTTCCATTTTTCTAAAATTTAATCAGAAATACAAAAAGATCAGCCTGATAAAGGCCCTTTAAATGATGTATCTTTGCAGAACAGCCATTGCTTCTAGATAGGCATTGCAAAAATGTGATTAACTGTGGAACTTCCCATAAATGCACTAGCTAGTTTGTTATTCACAAACCGACTTCTTGACTGTGCTGATATAAAATTAAACACTTCATTTTTATTCTGGTGCTTTTTGTGTATTACTTCCTTGAGATTATCAAGTCTTCGGCCCAAAATTATCTCTCTTTGTTTAGCATTTCTTCTTCACCTATTGTTACTTAAATGTGTGGGTCTACAAATTACAGGTGTGGTGTCCCCTGGAGTACTGCATGTGTCTCTGCCCATTTGTGGTTGGTACTGAAGTAGCTGAACTAGTACAGAGAGCTGTGGTTCATCTTTCATCTTTCACGTTCACATTAAAAGAAGAAGAAGCTGATGGTTTGTTTAGAGTAGGTTTTAGGGATACAAATAATTGTGATACAAATTGTGTCACAACAGTCTGGTGATCCCTGCTAACCCACTGGAGTTTGCTTCCTTTTGTCTGTGCTGTGGGTTAAGTCTGGATTCTTGAAACTACATAGCAGTAGTTTTCTTCTCCTTCTTCAAGCAAGAGCATAAGCTCCTGTTGCCAACTCCTTAAAGCACAAATTTTATGGCTCCTAAAATGATGGAGTAGCTGAAATGTTTCTAATTCATGTACCTGTAATTGATTATCATATCCAATCACCAGTACCCTTTACTTTGGTATCAAGACTATTTTAGAAACGATGAATCTAAATGAAAGATTGGGATTTCTCACTCAGCAAACAAGATACTAGTTTCTCTTGGATTCTGTTCTTACATATATTGTTTCCTATTTCTGCAGCTTCCGATTGCTGAAAAAATTAAGACCATTGCTCAGAAAGTATATGGAGCGAAGGATATAGAGTTATCTCCTACTGCACAGTCACAGATTGATCGTTATACCCGGCAGGTAAGAGCATCAATAAAATATGCCACCAAGTGCTTGCTGGATGAGGCTCAGGAGGCCTTGGGTTGTAAAATGTTCTGTGATTGGAATGTTTAGATCAGCTTTATTAAAAGACATGAGCTTAGCCATGATACTTAACTATGCAGGCATGTGTGAGTTGGTTTAGATTGGATTGAATGGAACAGAACTGAATAGTTTCAACCTTGAAAACTATCTTCCTATAGCATCCATACATATCTGTGTAAGATATGAGTGATAGTTGGAATTCATCTGGGATTGTTGATGAAATCTTACGCTCTCTTTGCAAAGTGGTAATTTACTGTTATTTCTCTGAATGCAACAACTGCATACTTGCAAAAGTAGTTGCTAGAGAATCTGCACAATTCTAGCATATTAGTGTTCATTTGTACCTGCAGAAAAGGGTGCACAGCTTTGCAATTTAGTAGTAGCACTCCCAACACTTTGGGAATTGTTTGCTTTCCTTTTGTTCATGTTATTTTCAAGGGATTATAAACATTAGAAAGTAAAATAGATCACTGTTCCTAAAACATAGGAGTGTTCTATTTTGAAACAGTGTAGAGAGGTGAATGTATTTCTGTAAACAGAGTGACTTCTGGAAGTAAACATGGCTGGAGTCTTTCTGTTAGAAAATAGAAACTATGGATGATGTGTCATGGAAAAATTCCTTAGTATGCTTCAGCGACTTGGCCAGACAAGCAGAGTTTAGCCATCTTCTCTATAATGCAAATCTCCTGAGATTTAACTTCATTTTCTAGATGGAGAAGAAGCTTGCTTAGTCTACTTGGAGCAGAATAACCTATTTCTTTCTCTTTTCCCACTGAGATTCTCTAATCCGCTTTTAGTCTAAATGTTAGTAGTGTCAGGAAATACTTTCACAGTGTCATTAAAGAACTGCTGTCAGCAATGGGCTGCAGAGTGTAGTACCGCCTCTCCTGGCCCTGTGAATTGCATCCTTGTTTGTCAAGGCGTAAAGAGAAGAGTGGAATGTGCCATGCTCAAGGTTAATCAATAATCTTGGAGACAAACAGTGTTAGGGGAGCTTCCTGATGTTTTCTCCCATTTTTCGGCTAGCTATTACGTTTTCGTAAGTAAAGTGGCTACCATCGCCTCACACACTTTGTGCTTTTAAAAAGCATGTAAAGTATCACAAGCTTTTTATTTTTACCTTTGAGAAGACTCCCTTAGAGGCTCTGGGGCTATGAATTCCCATTTCATCTAGGTATTTAATTAGGTCACTAGATTCCAGAGAGAAGTGCTTGACCACTCTTTCAGAAAATAGCACACTCTAGCTATTCTATTGGCAACACTTTGCACCTAATTCTAGAGTGAGAATTCACATGAGAAGCTGGGTATAACTACAGGCAACTCTCTTTGGAGAGAACTTTGGGCCTGAACTGAGAGAGGATAACATAAAATGCAATATTCTGTCAATTTCTGAAATTTTAGCTGTTAAGGAACTGAGGTTAGTTGTTGATACATGGATTTTAGGTTTTATAGAAATTTGATGACAAAGTGAAAATGTATTCTGTGTTACTGTAATCTTTTATTTTCATTCCATTTTTGGCTAGGGATTTGGAAAACTTCCCATATGCATGGCAAAAACTCACCTATCCCTCTCCCATCAACCAGAGAGGAAGGGTGTTCCCACTGATTTCATTTTACCGATTAGCGATGTGAGAGCCAGTATTGGAGCTGGGTTCATCTACCCCCTGGTAGGAACGGTGAGTATAGAGCATTCAACTTGATCACTCCTCTTCTTTTGATCTAGCTTGATGTGGAAGTACTACTTTGTCACTAAAAAAAGCGTGTAGAACCAGGTAAGTTATCATTTTTTAATAATTATTTTATTCCTTGATGTTGTGTAGCTATATGTTGATAGAAAAAGAGATTTAGGAAAGTATAATATATAAAAGCTCTGGCTACAGGATGTGAGAGAATTGTTGCTGTTTCTTATGTTTTTGAGATACTTAAGCACCCTCATCTTGAAAAAACTACAATTGCATGGCTGTTTCCTTTTGTTATTCAAATTGCAGCTTGTAAATAACAGTAGTTATGTGATCTTGGGGCATTCTGTGATTCTGTGTTGGAAAGGGTGCATAAGGATCATTGAGTCAAGCCATGGCTCCGCATGGGACCACCCAAAATCAAACCCTATGTCTCCTTAAACTCTGGCACTTGGGACCGTGCCTACTGTACTGGGTAGCCTGTTCCATGCCCTATGGTGAAGACCCTTTCCCTAACCCAACCTGACCATCCCCTAGCACAGCTCCATGCTGTTCCCTCAGGCCCTATTGCTGTCACCATAGAGCAGAGCTCAGCACTGCCCTTCTGCTTCCCTCTGTGACGAGCTGTAGCTGTCCCCTCAGCTCCTCTGCTCTGGACCAAACAAACTAGGGAACATCAGCCACTCCTCTTATGTCTTCAACAGCCCTATAGACCCTTTGTAGTCTTTGTGCCTCTTCTTTGGATGCTCTCTAATAGCTTTATGTCCTTCTTACATTGTGGCACCCAAACCCACACCCAGTGCTTGAGATGAGGCCACACAGAGCAGAGGAGTACAGCCACTTCCTTCAGCCAGTGGCAATGCTGGGCCTGATGTACACCTGGTTACACTTGGCCCTTTTGGCTGCCAAAGCACTCCACTGGCATGTGTTCAACCGGAACCCCCAAATCCCTTTTCATGGGACTGCTCTCCAGTCCCTCATCCCTCAGTCTGTATACAGATCCAGGATTGCCCCAATCCCAGTGCAAAATCCAGCACTTACTATTTTTAAATGTCATGTGGTTGGTGATTGCTGGCCCTCTAATTTTATCAGGGTATATCTGCAAGCCTTTCTACCCTCAAAGGAGTCAACAGCTCCTCCTAATTCAGCGTCATCCACAAACTTACTTAATATGTATTCAACTCCTGTGTCCAGATGATTTACATATTTGTATAATCATTGAAGAGAACTGGCCCTAAAACAGAGCCTTTCAGAACACCACTGGTGACTGGCCACCAAACTGATGTAGTCCCATTTACAATTTGAGCCCAACCTGCCAGCCAGTTGATCACTCATTGTATTATGTATTTGTCTAATTGAATACTGAATGTTTTGTCCGGAAGGATACTTTGAGAGACAGTATTGAAAAGTTAGCTAAAATCCAAAAAATTATCATCTGCTGGCTTCCTTTAGTCAACTAGATGGGGAGATTTTTCATAAGAGGAAGTTAAGAATATATTCTAAATATTAAATCCTTCATCTCTAACATAGTTAGATGAACGGAATCGAGTCAGGAAAAAGTGCAACAAAAGAAAAATTGTGTTCCTGTGGGATCTGATGAGCCCAAGACATTATGAACATTATGTCTGCTTGTTCTGTGTAACTAAGTTATAGTGGGAAGGGTATTGGTTTGTAACTGCAGAAATAACAACACCTTCTTTCTCCTTTTTAGGAGAATGAATGAATTCATTCAATGAATTACTAAAAAGAGGAAATTGTCATACTTTCTTCCTAATTATTCATTAAAAGTACAGGCTCAGATTAAGAAACTCTTACTGTTTTGTTCCCTGACATGGCGTATCAAATTGCTGAGAAATTACTGCTGTGTTAGCTCATGCCTTTTGCTAACCATGCACATCTTCTTTCAAACAATAGTTGAACTGCATCTGACATCTCATAGCAGGAATTATTACTTATATGTAGCTGATTCATGTGATGGTGCTAGAGAAGGGATGCAAGAGCTATTGCATTTCCGGAAGAGAGTCCTCTCCCAATGTTATCTCATCTTCCCAGAGCATGGCCTTATTTCCTTGCCTAGTAGTACACTTAGCAAAGGCTGAAAGTTTCTAATCTATTGTTTTGAATTCCCTCTGAAACAATCAAGTGTTTGAAACAAGGAAGGAAGTACTTTCTGACCAGAAGAGTTCCTGGAGTTCAGGAAACTGTGTCACTTTAGCTCACTGGTCATAGGGATGTGCTTTCCTTCTGTGTGGCTACATGATGTACATCCACCAGAAGCAGTGCACAGCTGTGTGTTTAAGTAGTGTAAGACCAAACTCCAATTACTGGTAAGAGAATACAATTTGTCAGAAGTTCTTGTATCTTCTTCATGGCCTGGATTCAAATTTGCACTGGAAATTGTGTGTCATAAAGTTGTGAGGAGTGTATGTGAAGAATGGGCAGCAACTGCTTGAAATCCATAAGGGAGCTATTCTGTAGGATGTCAGAGTGAAATGTTCTTGGGCTGAGCTTTCTGAATGAGTCACGTTGCCCTCCTCAGCATAAACTAGCTGCAGTTCAGCCTCATAAATCCACTGGAGTTGTCCATAAGACACCACTATTGACAAAATAATTTTAAGTGATGCCTCTTGTTTTTAATTCATCACTCAGAACCAAAACTATGGTTCTTAAGAAAAACACTGTAGATAGATAGATAAATAGATACAGAATTTCCTACTTGAGGAGATTTTTAATAATGTGTTCTAGTTAGTTACTTTGAATTCAGTGGAACATAGAATAGCCATGTAACTTTTCCTGCAGCAGGAATGGAGAAGGTAATATACTTTTAGTGTTTTGTATTTTAGGAGAGTTTATAGAGCAAGATAATGTATAAAGATCTAAATATGCACTAATCGTTCATTGTTTGGAAAATATTGTTAATGGTCAAGAATGTGGAACAGAACATTTCTTGAAACTATTGGAGTTGCTACAAATCTGAATGTATGAACAAGTCTGAATGTGTTCCTAGCACTTTTGTGGTACAATTCTTTCTCTAGAATTAACTGAAGGGCAAGAGATCCACTAATTAAATGTCAAACTCCATTCTCAAAGTGTATTATTTACTGGACAAACTTATCTCACTCTAACTTGGCAGAACTTACCAGTGGTAAAGAAGGTTAGAATTCTGCTCCGTTTTAACTGAGAAGAGCATTACAAATGGAAGAGAGAAGTACTTCTGAAAGATTAGAAGCTATCTGCAGTAACTAGCATTTGTAGTTTAGCCTTGTTGTTAGTACACATGCATTTATGTATATATCTCAGCACTATTAGATTTATATATATATTTAAAACTAAATAATGTGTTATCTTCATATTCTCGATGTAATATTTGTTTTGAGTAATACTTGGCTGTGGTTCCCTTCCAGCATAGTTGTCTTTCCAGGAAAAGTGAGCTGAGCCTTATCAGAGGAAATCAGCAGTGAAACAAGAGGTTCATGTAATTAACACTGGCAGAGCTTTTCTCTGAGTTCTCTGTGACCCTGACCCAGAGGGCCACAACACTCTCACAGGTGGACTGTTGACATCATTGCTTGGCTCAACAGAGTGATGGCAGGAAGGCTGCTGGAGTATATGTAGGAAACAAGTGAGGTCATTCACTAGCAATGCCTGGGTGGAGTATTACTACATTTTAGTAGTATGCGTGTTTCTCCCCACCCCCACCCAAAAAGCTCTTGCACTTTGGTGCTTTCTCACACTGAGCTGTATTTCCGTTGTTCTCTTCCATGTGATGTGCTAGAAATTAAGCTCGTCTTAGAAGAAAAGCTTCCCTTCTGTCCTGCTAAAATATTACCTGAATATTCCAAAGGGAAAGAAACATATGAAAGTAAATCTGTTTTGAAACTTTGGGAAGGAAGATACTGTTTCCTGCTAAATTAGTTTCTTCTTTCATAGTGGTTAATAGCTTCACAGTGCCAAATAGCTATTTGAAAATATACTACTAGCAGCTCATAGGTTTTGCATACTGGTTTTGAGGTAACTGCAACAAGTGTGGGGAAAAAAATGTAACTTTATAGCTTTTGTTTTCAATTAAACTCAGGAGTGAAATTGTGCAGTTCTCAACTGAAAAACCCTTAGAAAAGCCTATCTGCTCTCCTATTAGATTATATAGTATTTATTATGGTAGGTGTAACTCCTTCTGAAGAGGAGGAAGAAAGGCTTTCTGGATTTCACTGCACACAACATTCCCAGTTAAGATCATTGGCAAGAAGATGAGGTGAGAACAGTCAACTTTAGTTCAGTGTGTTTAAAACCCAGGGGCTAAGAAATGGGTGGTGTAGCACTAGCAAATGATCCATGTTCCTTGGCAGATTGCATGATGTGGCTGTATTGGGTTGGCCAGAGAGAGTTGCTGTAGATGAGGCAAAACTAGGCCCAAGTGAATGGTTCAGCTGAAAGGGCAAGGTAAAGTCTGTAGACTATAGTAAAAAGGGCTACATGGGAACATCCCAGGTGTGTGGACCAAGATACAGTTAAGAGTCAAGGATGATTGTGTCCCTTTGTGGTGAGAAGATGAAAACAGAAAATTGGGGAGAGGATTAGAATTGTGGGTTTGGCTAGAAAGAGAAAGAAGTTGAATTGAGAGTTGTACCATTGGGAGGAGATATCTGGGGAATTATTTGAAGATACATCCAGGATATGCATGGAGAACTGGGAGAGGGCACTGAAGTCACAATAGTAAGAAAGACTTGAAAATGTTCCAAAATTGTTAGCTGAAACAATGGCATGATCTAAGATCTGTCCAGGAAGAAGTTGTGGGAGTAATTGATGGGTGTAAGAGAGAGCAGAACATGCTTTACCTATGACTTGGGATTTATACTTTTTTTTTTAATGGGAGAAGAAAAGAGTGGCTTGAAAAATATATCATCCTCTCCATGTCTTTTGAATGGCACGGCACTTAAATTCCAGGTAATTCAAATCTCTCTTGATTGTGCTTTGTGTTTGGCAGTAAGCACTATTTAATCTACATTATAATGCAGTACAATGTATTACCTTTTCTGGATGAAAGAGCAGGTCCCATTGCAGGTCCTACTGGCAAAATTCATTGCATCTTGATTACAGCTTCCTTCACACTAGCCTTAGATTTCTCAAGGGACAGCATTTGTAAAGTTAGCAGAACTGGTTTTGCTTTGTTTTCAATTGAATAGAAAAAAGAAGTAGTGAGATGCATTATTTCAGCAAACTGAGTGGTTGGAGGAAGGCTTGCTGTTTTGGGATAGGATGAAACCATTAAGCAACGTATCACAGAATAAAATACGTGCATTGTTTGGCAAGCTGCTTAACGTTTAGAGTAGATCAGATTTTTCTCAGTATAACCTAATTTACAAACAATTTCAGTATGGCAAATGTAAAAGTAGTTTTCCATATTCAGTATCTGTATACGTTTTCCAGTCTTACATTATTTTAAGCAATGTCTGAGAATAATTTTACTATGCAAATATTTAGACTTGGCTGTAGACACTTGAAAATTAGCCTTTTAATAACAAAGGTGAGCTATATGTATTCCTTGTATCAGTGACATTTCCTACGTTCTCTTTTCCAGAGTTATTTTTATTAAATACATCCCTGCAATAATGTGTTCAGGCTTTTAGACTTAAGTAATAAACATGTGGTTCTGTGAACCTAAACTCATTCATCTGAACAGGCATCTTAAAAGAAACACTTATTTGCACGCACAAAAAATGACTTTCACTTTTCACATTTCAGTCAGTAAGTGATACCCTGAATTCAGAAGACCTGACATTGAATTTTTTTTTCTCCACAGCCTCACATCTCTTATGTTATAATTTTACCTAGTTGGCTTTGCATGTGAAAGGCTCTGCTGTGCTGTTCAGTGAAAGGTATGGCAGGTCAAAGCTGCTGAACAGACATTTGTTAAACTGATGTGTGTAGATCTGAAGCATTGTAGCAGTTGTTTTCAGTTAAGATTAGCTGAATTGACACATCAGCGGTATGGATTGCTTGATCAAGGGAAGTGCCTGGCTAGTGTGGACAAGTTTAAGTGAAGCTGGAGCAAAGACTACTCATTATACTCTGAAACAGTTTTCTTCAGTGTGGTTGTTAATGTCTTGCCCTCATTGGACTTGTGAAGTATATGTAATGAACTCAGTGCAGCTGTCTTATGGCTGTAGATAGCATTAGTGTAGGCAAATAAAATTAGAATCACCTGTACCATGCCTGCAGCTGAAGGGGCACTTCTTTTAAAACATACTTTATTCAAGGCCACCAGAGACTGGGAATCATCAAGATCTTTCTGTTTATTCTAGTAAGACCTAACTATGGGCATGGTCATTTTTTCTGTCTCTTTCATTCCCTTTTCTCTGATTTACAGTCTATGACCCCAAGAGAGGATGAACAAAACTTCATCATTTAAGAAAGGAAAAAAAAAATTGTGAATGAGGCACCATATGGAGATAAAGCTGCCTTGATTGTTGTACCTTAGCTTATTTGATGGGGCTTGCTATTAGTTGTACTTCCCTGCTGACACTGGGAAGTGCAGTTTGGGTAGAAAGTGGCAGAAACTTTAGACCACTGCCCTTCAATTTTGCACGTGACTTCACAGGTGAAATAGGAATGCAGTGTTGGAAAACTAGACTTATGGGAGTTTGAGCATTTTGTTTGAGCCTTACTGGTTGTTCACCGTGGCAGAGCAGAAAGAGCAGAAAGCAGGTGACCAAACCACACAGCTCATGGCAAATTTTCCATGATGCTGCAGTCCTGCCTGCCCACCCTGATTGTTCAATTAATCAGCCTTACACACATCCATTTGGATGCATTATGCTTATACATTCAGACCAAATGAGGGGAGCTCGAAAATCAGTTTATGGAACATCTTGGAACAGCAGCATTAAGGGTTAATATTCTAATTATGCTTCCTATGAAGAAGATGTAATATTGGAGCATTGGAGAGGGCAACCAGATATATGCTTCTCCCATTCATGATATTTTCAATGAAGTGGCTAGTGCTGCCAGACTTGGGGTCACTGAGTCCTTAGGGCTGGTGACTGCTGCTCAGTGTCCCTGTTGCCTGTCTTTGTTCAACTTGGTAGCAGAAGCAATACTTTGTCAATTCCAGCTTACTGCTGTTCCTCCATATCAGGATGAAGTGAAATGATGTTTCATACTCCCTATTGTAGGTTTTTTTGGCCTGATAGTTTTCTTCAGTTGAATAAATACATTTCTGAAAAGATGCCTCATGGTTAAGGTTAGAAAACTTGAGATTCAGCCATTCACAAGGGAAACAATAGTCACCTTTTTAAACTTCTTTGCATGCATGCACTTTTCTCAGAGGCCGTCTTATGCTCACTTAAAGAAAGAACACATTAGCCCATTAGCATTCTTCCAGATACATTCTTCAAATAGTAATTTGTAGATGTAGAAAGTATTGATTCTGTGGTAAGTAGCAAAAAAAACTTTAAAGCTTCAGTTAAATAACTGAAATTCTTCCAAACTGCTCAGTAAGACAAATTATTGAGCAGATGTAGATAGATGTGTATTTGAGTTTGGCAACTTACTGTTATTGCAACTCTGAAAGTGATTTAAGACTAATAACAGGAACCTTGCTGGAGGCTGCAAGTCTGTGGCTGAACAGTTTTATTGAGTTCTGGATAAATAAGGTGAAAGATGGTTTGAACTTAATAATATTACCAGCAACTTGCTTTCTTTCATTACATTGTGAAATATAGGATGAAGAGTGCACTAATTAACAATAAAGAGGACTGAATATTTGTGCCTACTGGTCAAGGGATTATCCTTGTTAAAACAGGAAATGGTATCTGATTTCCTGTTTTAAACTATTTTATTCATAAACTTTACATGAAAAAGTGAGGTTAAAAATAGGTTATGCTTTTACATAGGAGGATATAAATTTATTACTAGCTAAAAATAGCTTTTATGGGGAAAGAAGAGAATTTTCTGAATTCTTTTGTTTTCAAATAAATTTATCCTGCACATGCTTCACAAAAATAGCATTTATTGGGAAATCTGAAATGAAGCTTCTCTAATATATTACTTTGTGACACAGGCTTTATAGAAGTTATAGTGTTCAACATTTTTATTAAATCACTTCATGTTAACAGTTTGCAAGACAAGGAAAATTTTGACAGAGATTTTAAAATAGGAAGTTCAGTGAAGCAAACACTAAGGTCCCTTGACAAATCAGTGAATAAAATTCACTGTTTTACTGGCCTGCAAAATTGTGAGATGCTTACATCTACGAATATGAAGGACCAGTCTGGTGCATTTCCATCAGAGCAGACTGACCTGTGTTCTGTGGACAACACTGAAAAAAATTTATGTGCTGTTGCTCCGTCCATCCACTCAGAAGTAGGATTTCCTGATGAGTTCCTCATGTGTCCTCTTGTGAAAAATGGAAGGACAAATGTTGGCATGCTGTATTTCACCTTTGATAAGCGATGATGGCTTTGCTTTGAAAAGACTAATCTTTCTTTGCTTCCTGAAGCTGTGAAATGTCATGAATGAAGCATTATGTTTTAACTGTAAATGAGGATAAGATTGCATGAAACCACCTTGATACTGGGCTTGAAGTTTATAGAACAAGAGTTGTTTACCAGGCAGAGAAGTCCATTAAAACAAGTATTCCTGGCATGTTACAGCTGTGACCCAAGGGCTTCTGTAGATGCAGCATTCTTACTATTTGGAGAAACTACTTGATGCTGCTCTGTAATGGTCATCTGTCTTTTCCTGTCTGCATTTCTTAGCTTGGATGACACGTTGGTGAACATCACTTGCCAAGAAGTTGTTTTGTTGTGTGGTTGTTTTTTTTTCTGAACAGAAGGAAAGAAATAATAAGGCTCATATTCTTGTGCACCTGAGAAAATTCCCCAACAGAAATAATGAACAGTTGTCACTGTTTCCTGTATCTGACAGTAAAACCTGATATAAACACTCTGTCAGCTGGTCCAGAATGGTGACTTTCCTCTCTTGCACTCTTTTCTCCATGGTGCAAACACTTTTCCCCTTCTTTTCTCCCTATTGTTTTCTCCTCACATTTTCAGAGGTAAGATTATATTCAGTTTCACATCAAGATTAAGCCTCTCTGATACAATGCCTATTCCATGTAGCTAAGGGAAAATTCCCTTCACTGCTTCCTTCTCTTTTACAATGAAAAAGCAAGGAATAGTATTTCTTGGCCTGAAGATGTAAGAAACAGAGCTTTTCGTGAGCCTGTGAAGAAGAAATATGATTGGATCTGAGCTAATGATTAGAAAGATAAGGCAAGAAATAACCTAGTCTCTCCTCACTGTTCAGTTACTGCATTACATAAAAAAAGTATCAGTATGAAATAACTCAAGCAAAACATCTTGAGTACTGTTTGTAGTGCACAGTGCACTATATTTTTGTCACAGAGGAAACATTATTTAGTTTTCATAACTCAACAACAGGTACAGGAACCTCAGCATGGAAAGGATCAGGCTGACAGAACCAAAGCCATATTTTCATAGAATCACTGGGTCATTTTAGTTTGTAAAAGAACCATAGGGTCATCAAGTCCATCCATCACCTAAATCACTAGATGGTCCCTGGGTCTCTCAAATACCATGTCTCTTAAATACAAATATTTCTTTGTTGCTGTGTAGGGGCTGTGTCCCTGGAGAGATGTAAGGCCCAAGGGCATATAAGAAAGATCTGTCCTTTCACTGTGACTAAAGGTCTGAAGGTGACTGAAGGACTGTGGTGTGCTGGATGGTGGGGCATTCTGTGATGGCCACAGGAAATGAGAATGGGAAACAGCACAAGATGTTCAGGTGTTCATTTCTATAGGAAAACTGAAGTCTTTTGGAAAATTTTATTCTCATCTCTCTGTAACTATTAAGTGGACTAGAATTCCATATTTGCTGCACCAGTGTTTGATTCTTTATGCTTTAATGCCTGGAAGCTGGATGTTTGGTTTTTGCTTGAAGTCGTGTAAAAAAGCTTAATATAAATGCAGACATGGTCTTTAACTGGTTTCACATTTTTAATTTATATATATATATTTTTTTTCTGTAATGTCAAAATTTGGGGGTACTTGTAGGCTAAATGGTTTCTCTTCAGGGACTCAACATTCTGTGAAGATAAAATCCTATAATTGTGTGATATTTTAGGCTGTATTGCCTGACCACAGCATTTTTCTTTGATAACCGTGTTTCTTTAGACAGCATAATGAGCTAGACTTCAGGCTTAATGAGAAAAGGTAATGAGATGAAGAACTTCAGAATGAGCCAGTCAATCATACATAGGAATGTTGCAGCTGGGAAGAAAATGTTTTAAAAATGCTAGGGATCTACATGTGTTGTCCTACTTAAAGCTTAGCAATGCTCAGAAGATTTGAGGCTAACCTTAGAGGACCCAGTTTTGGGAAAATTAGTGAGAAGCAGGTAATCAGGCCATGGTTTCCTTTTCTGCACAGCTGCCCTTAATTTATCGAGAGCTATTCTTCATATTAACAGACCTAATTTTTGGAGAACATGCAGCTTTATCAGAGATTATACAAAAATGATAGGGTCTAAAGCAGCTGATTCTTGTTTCAACAGATATGCAAAATAACATAAATATGCTCAGTTTCAATCACTATTTATTGACCAACACGTCAACTATTAAATATACACAGACTTGTGATAGTTACAAAGATATAATTTATGTCCATTTTCAGATTTTTTTTTATAATTCTGATTTTATAATTTAAAGTGGTCTACAAAGGAGCAGTAAGTCACTGTCGATCAGAAAGAAACTCTGATGCATGTGAGGGGAATGTATTTAGCAAGGCACCTAGCATGCTGACACCCTGTAATACTGGATATTAGGTTTACTTTGAGATAGCCTCTTGGTTGTAATCAAGTGTACCATGAATGAGAGCAGCAGAGGAATGCAGATAATGTGTTTGCCATTTAGTAAATCATCAGTAAACTCTAATGCTGAGGCAATCTGGTTTTGTTCCTGGCTCACTTATTAAAACAAATCACTAGAAGACAGAAGAATTGTGACAGTTTGTCACCTGTAGAAACCTGTTGTACTTTTTTCTAGTATTTTTAAAGCCTTACTTAGATAAGTAAAATCTCATACCATCCTTTTACTCTTCATTAATCTTCCCACAAACCCACATGAAATTTAAGACCATACAAAGTTCCTTCTTGGCTCCTTGTTTTCAGCCCAGTGCCAGGTTGCTTCTGGAGAGCTGTGCCCAGGGAAGTCTGTGCTGTGCTCACGTTAAAACCTCTAATGTACTTTGCAGAAGTACTGATTTGACCCTTAGTTGTCTTAATTAGACTTCTTGAGAAACACTGAGAAGGCTGTGTAAGAAAATAGTCTTTCATGCTTTTTATGGCATATCATGTGCATCACAGTGTGGCAAATGCACTCACAGCTCACCACTGAAAAGGTGGTAGTAGTAAACATCCCCTAGGTGGTTTTGCTGGGTTGTGGTTCCTCTGTACCATTTGCAATACTTGTCTCTTGCTACTCAGAAGTTACTGCATTTGCACCGCTGTCCAAAACTTCCAGTGCTCAGTGATGAAGTGTTAATCTGGGTTTTTGTCAAGGAAGCTGTACAACACATGAATCTGGAGCTGTGACTTTTACCTCTCTCTGATCCAGAAAATAAGTTGAAATACAGAGGCCTATGGTTACTATGTTGGAAAAAAAAATGCTAGTGGAGTTGGGTATCTTGCATTTACATGTTTATGAGTCTGGTGTTTCCCTGGTCACAGTGGAGTTCCCTTGTGAGCAGCCCTGGGCTTTGTACAGCAGGTGCTTACTCCAAAGGGTGTCCCACAGTATTTCCTCACCACACAGCTCATGCTTTTGGCTCAGGTCCAGTTTCTGTTTTCAGAAGTGTTGCTGCCTTGCAGAACAAGTGCCTGTTGAGAGCAGTGCTTTCACACTGCTGCTGCTCTTCTGTCTTCTTACATCTTTGTAATAGTCCACATAAATCCAGCTCTGTGAATAGGGTGTTTAGGCTCTTGTATGTGCTGTGTAAGTGATGCAGAGGAAATGTATATGCTGTTCAGTTCAGTTCCTACTCAGCTTTGCCACTAACCACCATTTTGAATGGGATCTCTTTCTTAATGAAATTGCTGAAGAATATATATTTATGCTTAAAGAACAGCTTTTTGCTCATCATTTTGAAAGTTTGACTTAATTTGTAATGTTATTACTGGGGGCGGAGTGCAGTGAATGGAGCAGCCATCATTTGAAGTAAGAATATCCTTGCAAGTACAGGGAGATGTGAATTGCAGGAATGAATTTGTTACTAGAAGGATACTTTTAGTAGAATCATCAGGTGTTCTTGTTAGATGTCACTAAAACTGAAAAAGGCATATTTCTACTGTTGTATTAAAAAAATTAAAAAAAAAGAAGCCAACATAATTCTGTTGCTTATCTCCTGTTAAAATGTATGTGTTTATTTAACTATTGCTTTAAGCCATGTGTTGTTTGCCTTAGTTGCATTCAATTACATTGCACGATACAAAAAATTGTTATAATCCCATAGATGACCATCGGCTCTTCATGTTAGTGGACACAAGTTTTTCACTTTTTTTCTTTTTTCTTTTTTCCTTTTTTTTTTTTTTTTTTTTTTTTTCCCTTGGAACTGTTTTGGCTGCTGGAAACAGTCTTAATGTTGATACATTTCATGTAAAGAATGTAATGTGTTCAGCTTTAGAAGCAGAAAAGCTGGCAAAGGGCAGAAAAAATCCTATCATGCTCACACAGAAATCAGCGAATGCTTTCCTTTCTCTTAAGTGGAAACAGTTTTGCTTTTTCACTCAGGATATACACAAGAATAACTTGCAATGTAGGGGTGTCTTATTTATTTAAAGGTGTTGGGAGGAAATATAGCAACGTTGGCACCATAAAACCTCACATTTTATGGACAGAAAATGGAAAACCAGATTATGGCATGTATTAAAAATAGAATGTGTAACTTACAACTTTGGGGATCCAGCCAAGAGGAAGTAGTATATTTAAAAAAAAAAAAAAAAATAGTAATAAAAGTAGAAAAAACTTGTATGTACTCTTATGGGGATCTCTTCTGGACTGACAAGAGATGCATCCAAGTGCAATGCTTTTCTTTGTGGTCAAAATGAGCAAGCCAGTAGATTGTCCTGTGGTCACTAAAAGTCTGTAGGTGTCCCCCTGTGCCTACAGTGTCTGTACACAACTGCAGGATTACTCTTACCCTAAAAGCGTGTGTGCGGTTACCCCCTTTCCTGTGCCTGTGCACTCTTACAGAAGAGGTTTGCTGGCCTCAACTCTGTGTCGCTCAAAGCCATGCTTTATTTCCAGGCTATGAAGTGTTACATCCTTTTGCATTAGGGTCACCGTGTTTTGTTCTTCCAGGCTTGCCAGGAAGGCCCAAGGGTGGGGAGGTATGTTGGTTAGCAGGCTTCTGGCTTCGTTCAAGGGGGAGCAAGCCAGGGAATGTACTGAATGGAAGGTGTGTTCCTAGTGCTACTGGCTTGATAGCTCTTCTGTCCTAAGCTGATTCTTCAAAGTGCTGAACTCTTCCTGATCTTCAGCTCTCTGCCCTCCTTCAAATCCTGTCTTACTGTTTATGGGGCTGATGTTGCTGACTCTGTATTAATTTCAGGCATAATATCTATAAACTATGGCAGTCTGCAGGATTAGATTCCTGCCAGATGGGATCCCTGGGAAACATCATTTAGTTCTTGTCACAGAATGAGCTGCAGACTCTTCAGTTATTAAATTTTTTTTTTTATAAAATTTACTTTTTCTTCCACTAAACCAATTTTGTATTTCTGTGAAAAACAATGACAAGAAATGAACAAGTTTATGTGGAGCCTCAAGGAAGTTATTAGGAGTAAATTCAGAAGAAAAATTGCTAAGTACATAGTGTGCATTTGTTGTAATTGTAGCATCTTTATTCACATCTTGTGACAAACACAATCATAGGAGCTGCTGTTGTAATCCAACAAAACAAAACTGAAAGGAGTGTTATAGTTTCATAGAGATCTGGATACATTTTTGGTGTTTAAAGATAAAATGGGGGAAGAACATGCTTGTTTAAATAAAAGCATCTTGGACTCATCTTTTTTTATTTCATGTCTTTCACGATGTCCACAAGACCAAACCAGTGAGACTTTTAATAATGAGCACGATTTCAGAGAGGAACAGAAAAACTCCCAGCACCAGAGAAGTTGGTGAAAGTTAGGCTAAGAGAGTTCAATGGAGGCAGATAGGAGCAACAAGCCAACACTGGTCACTGCTATAGGCAGTGCTGAGCACTGATGCCAACAACAAATGCTAAGTGCTAGCATCTCACAATATTGAAGTCAATTAAGTGCAGTGTGTATCTGACAAATAGACTTAAGGCTTAAAAAAAAAGGAAAAAAATAAAAGAAGAGGACTTATCAGCAACTCTGAGTCAGCAGTTTAGAATTTTCACAGACTACTTTTCAGTGCAGCCTCTTTTTGTGTGAAATGAGTTTCATGAGAAAAAACTGTTTATATTTCTTGTTCAGTTAGAATTCCAGTAGAAATTAGGAGGACTGGACTGTTGAAATTTGTTTTAAATCTGTACAAACAATGGAAGAAAACTATTTCCTAAAAAGGAAAAAAGAAAATCAAGGGTAAATATTTCTGCCTTTTCACTGCCTGTAA
Source organism: Tympanuchus pallidicinctus (assembly GCF_026119805.1). Lineage (NCBI taxonomy): Eukaryota > Metazoa > Chordata > Aves > Galliformes > Phasianidae > Tympanuchus > Tympanuchus pallidicinctus. The sequence goes on along the minus strand of NW_026294618.1, from coordinate 61,377,345 downwards.
AGAATATTATCTTCATGGCACATTTTTAACAGCTCTTTGCAATTTCCATTGAATAAAAAATTAACTACAATTAAAACGATCTGACTTTTTGTTGCAGTGGCACATTGATTTCTAGTTCCATGGAGAATGGGTTTTAAGATGGCTGTGATGAATTCTTAATAAGTAGTTCCTTACTGCTGTTCTAAACATGTATATATCAGGAAAACTCAAGATCTTATTATTCCTTTCCTATTTTGCTTTGGCTGTTTAGACTTGGAAGTCTTTGAGATGGAAATTCTACCTAGTTTGCAGATGCCAGAATTATTCCCAGAGATGCGTCTGCCAGCGTGTGCATTGCTTGTACCACATCAGAGATTATATATGTTCTCAGCCTCAGAGAGGTCTAACTAAAAGGAAAGAATGTCATTACTGCTGATTCGTTATTTCCACCCTTTAGCAGTTATCTTTGGAGTGCTGTTGAAATCTGCCTTTTTGTCTGTCGATTTAACTAGTATTTCCTTTGCTCCTGCTGGCTGCTTTTCACAAGTGGCATTGATACGATCCCTCTTTGCGCAGGAAAGATTTTCCCCTTGGCTCTCCAGTCCTGCTCTTTCTCTAATACATTATGTCTTCTGCCTCTACTGTTTTCCTGTCTGTCCTTCAGAGAAGAAATAACGTTTGAAGATGAATGGAATATAGTTGCAACAGGTAACCAGAAACGTAGGGTAACTGTGTTTAAAACAAAGTCCTTTTCAGTCACTCTGGCTGTCATCACCACATACTCCTAAGCACTAAGTCACAGCTGTACTGGCTGCCTCCAGCACTCGGGCATCAAGGCAAGTGTACTCAGATGGTACAGCTTGCACTGACATATCTCGTTACCTCTGTTTGGCACTGTGTGTTGCATTTGGAGTTGTTGCTTTATATCCTTTCGTATCTGGTGGCAAGGAGGATCTTTGGCCTCAGAGTTGCTGGGATTCACAGCCTTCAGAGGTCTATCTTAAAAACAAAATCATCAAGGTTAGAAAAGACATCTAAGATCATCAGCCAGAGGGTCTCATAGGTACTTACCCATTTTGTATATCATTTCATGTATGGTGTAGTATTTTATATCTCATATTTAAAGTAATGTTAATGCTGTTTTTTTCTAGTTGCTAAACTGTAATAGACGTTTTGATTCATCTATTAATTAATAATTATGCTTTACCTCCGCAGCAGTCAAAATTGATAATGGTTTTCCAAGAAATAGCTCATTTCTCTCTTGAAATAATTTTTTGCAGTCACTGAATGGCACGTATGTACTTAGCTGTTCTTCAATTTTTCATTCTCTTTGGATTAAAATTCTCATCTAAATAATGCATTTACTTGATAGCCAGAGACTGGATATTTACTGAAATCTGCAAACTCAATTACCTAATTGTAAAAGTGCTTGTTGATTTCTTAGTGTGCCTATTTATGCCTTGAGGCATTCATGAAATATAAATAAGGTACATCATAAATAATCTTGCAGTAAAGCGACAAGGTTGGGCTTTTTTTACTTTATTTAATTTAAATCACAAATTACTTAATATGGCTTTATATAAAGTGTTGGAAAAGTGTTTTGAGGAAGTTGTGCATTAATTGATAACTGCTGTCAGCAGACGGAAAAGGAAGATGGTAAGCAGTAGATGTTTACTGTGCTATGGATATCTTCAGCAACTCCCAAATGTACTATTCAGAATCAATTTGCATTGTCATCCTTCCCATTTGATATGAAGAGGCAGCTCCAAAAGTAATGCTTCCTACCTTGTTATGTTGGCTCACAACATCAGAAATGGATGTTGTTGATATATGGCAGTGGAAGTTAAACCTTCTTGACAATATTCCATTTCATGTTATTGCTGTGTGACAGGTGGCAGCAGAGGGGCAGTCTAACAGAATGGCATCTTATGTGGAAGTGTGTATGAAACAAAGCATTTCACTGAATTCCTCCATGCCAAAACGATGGCACCCATTGACATTCACTGACTCTTGCTGAACATCTATGGAGACCAAACAATGGATGTGAGCATAGGGAGGTGCAGTGTGTGAGGTTTTACAAGCAGTGATAGCAGCGACAGTGGGTCATGTCTGCTGATGCAAATGCTTGTGAGCATGAAATGCAGGCTCTTGTTCATTTCTGGCAAAAAAATGCATAGCTATTCATGGTGACTATGTTGAAAAACACTTTTTGTAGCAGAGAACTTGCTTCGCCAAACAGTGTTATTGTGCTCTTTGTATCTATTGTAGTTTCCATGGAAATGAGTAGGAGGTATTATTTTCAGAGTAACCTATGTTTGTTTGGTGTAATGTGCCATGTCATACATAGTGCTTTTCATCCCTAACTTTCTTGAAAGAGGAAATGCAAGTAAGATATGCCTCTGCTGCAGACAAGAAGGAAACTGTCTATCACACACAAGAACTGGGAGATGATGTATGTTTCTTGAATCTCAGGCTGGTGCTGGAAGCAATTTGTGTGCTGCCTGGGGCATGGTTTGAAGGAGAGCACAACCTGAGCCTTGCAATCCTTTGAGATGTTGAAGCCTGTTGTATTTGTTGAAAAACATTTCCTTAAATACACAGTCAAGATTAGCGCATCCCTTCCATTTAGCCTCTGTCATGCTAACTGGAAGATGCTGCCAATGTGAAGATATTAGAAAGCTGCTAACTTGAATGTCTATGCAACTTCAAGTTTAATTCATCAAAGGAACATTTGCTGATCTGTGAGTTTCCACAGTATGTCAGTCCTTTGGAAGCAACAAAGCTCTTTTACTCCAACAGGCTCAGCTAGTTAGCCATGAATTTAAAGAGCTTCTTCCATAATGGTGCAGCAAACTGCACTGAGTCCTGTGTGTTCATAGGTGCTGCCAAGGGACAGCGCATCCTCTTCATGCTGCACTCCTCTCCTTTCCAGAAAGAGCCTGGAGTCTCAGGGCAGTGTGGAGAGTTAAGGGGTAAGAAATAGAGGAATGCAGAGTTGTTCTCTTTTCTGCACTGATTATCTATTCTTCACTTCAAATTTTCCATATGTTTATGCTGAGTGCTCACTGCTTTGTCCACTCTGCTCCCTGCTTTTCACAGGTTGTAGATGTTGAAGCAGTAAGAATGGTGGGTTCTTTTTTGTTGTGTATTTTTTAACTCTTAATTAAATAATATAAAATTCTGATAACTAGAATCAAACAAACTCATAACACTAGAAAACCCTTTTTGTGATTTAAAGCTTAGCCACTCAAGGGTGACTCTTTGGAGAGATCTGCCAGGCTTTTAGCAAAATTGAAAGCAAGATCTTATTTTCAGGCACAAATTTTTAATCGTATTTGAGATATTTGAGTGCTGATCATGTGGTGGTTCTTCCCAGTCAAACAACTGCAAAGCCCACTCTTGAAGCAGATCTTTCTTACACTGAAGATGGTGTACCAGGACATAATGATGCTCACTGTTTTAGCTGGAAGTACTATGTCTGACTATCTACTGCTTATTTAGTGAAAATTAGCTCTTTATCAGGTCTTCCCTTCATCTTCTGGGGACTGTTTATGTATAAGCAAGTAGTTGAGGTAGCTGCTTGTTCAACCATGTAATGTAACGGCTCAGAATATCTGTCCTCACTCCTTGGCAAGAAGAACAGGTTTTGTTATTTTTCACGTGGAGTGGCACTTTCCCCACACCAGCTATGAGGTATTTTTAGGAAGTGAAGTAGATACTCCTCTCTGGTTAAATCTTCCTTGCATTTACTTTTGAGTCAAACTTGCGTAGGATGCTTGGCCCTGCACTTACGACTCAGTGGAGAACAGAGCCTGTGCAAGGAATTATGAACGTAGCTAAATTACTGTTTTAGAGCATCAGAATGAAAGACATTTGCTAACTGACTCCAGCTGTCATAACAAGGACAGGGAAGTATGAAGTAGAAACACAGCAAAACTGAAACGTGTATGTTGCATAACATTAGTTAAAGAAAATATTACACCTGTTTGTTTTCAGAACTAATTAAGCAAGTCTGAAAGATTTTGACAATAGATGAGATGCCCCTTTTTAATTCGAAATAGGAATTTTGTTTGGCAATTGGATTTGAGTTTCAGCAAACCGCAATTGCCAGTAAAACTTGCTTGTTTTAATAACCTACCCATATTCCATTTCATAATGTCACATTTCTCCCTGCCAGAGCACCTATTAGCCCATGCTGCTAACCCATTTCAGAGCTGGAAATGTTTTAAAGCTTTGCTTTATAGTGAGGACTTGCCCCTCCTCCTGAGATAACTGTTTTGTGTTTGCTGCCTTCAGAGCTATCCATTTAACATTACTCTTGTTCAGTTTCATTTCAGAAAAGGAAGGTTTTTGAGAGATGGAGGAATGTAAAGTAATGAACTTTTTCTTTTTGTGGGTATTCCTTCTGGAGAAAGTTAACATAGAAGGAAAAAAGCAAATGTTTTGTTGTGTGTGTCAGCATGTCAGAAAAACACTGATCAGTGTTCCCCAATTTCAGCATTGCTTGAATAAATTGATTGGGTTACACATTTGTTATTTTTCTAGTGTACTGCCTCCATTTTGGGCATGGGTACTGTATTGCTAAAGGAGGTGCTTTTTTTTAATGGAAAGAGGACAGCAGAGGAGAATTCAGCATTTTGCAGTGGTACACAGATTGAGTTCACAAGCTGAATTATCACGTTGGTTTGTCTTACAGACCAAGACCATTGATTGCTGTTTGAGAACTTGTTTCAGGTGGCACAAGTCACAGTGCCACTGGTATCTTCTCTACTAACAACTTGCTGTCATGGGTTACCGGGAACAAACTGGCATAAAGCAATGCCCATTGCTGATACATGTGCAGAAATCTAAAATGTCTATACTGTGAGTAAGCCAGCACATGCTCAGGTGCTGGTGGTAATAAAGATGCAACTAGTAAACTGCAGTGCAAGCTTATGTGTATGCACATGGCTTGTTAGTTTCTGCTGAAATCTGTCCTGTCACGTTCTAGTAGCTGCATCTGCAGCTGTTCATTGAAGCTCACACATGTATGCTTATGTGCCCAGTACTTCTTGGATGTGAGTTACATCCTCATATTTGCTGTGTAGATTTATCTTAGACTATTCTAGTATTTAGAATCAGCTGTTTTGCTGAACCAAGACCTTTTGTTAAATATGACCTGGATATTTTTTTTCCCTTGTTTTTTTTTTTCCTAATATTTAATACCTTACAGTTTTCTCACATACTCTTTGTAAGATTTGACTGCCTTTTAAATGTGACTTTTGCTTTTATACCAGCCTTATTTCTTTTGTGGAACCTTGTGTTTAGTCTGCCTTTGGTGCTATGTTTAAGACTAATGTTTGCAGTGGCAAACAGTTTGCTTCTGGCATTAGTTTGTAAGCTCCAGCTGGTGAAAGAAAGTAATTGCTCCAGCTCCATTTCAGACCACGCAGGACAATTTATTTAGAGCATGCATTGCAGCCCCACCCACTTCCTCCTCAGTAATAGATCAGAATTCAAGCTAAGTTATCAGTACTAGAATGAAGGACTGTGCTTGTCCCCCATAGGTGTTTTTTTCTTAATAAATGAGCATGACATTTACATTTCTACTTTACTGTCTGGAGATTACACCATTGAAGATAAATGCAACTAAGAGCAGTGAGCAGAACAGCACTGTCTTTCTGCAAGATAACTGTTATCCCTCCAAAGAATGTGTGGTGACTAGCCAGGCAGCAAGCAAATGCAGTTCCGTACACCTGTATGCCAGATGTTGCACAGCTGTGCACATACTGCTGTTGCTGAGCTGATAGTGAGTGCTGTGGGACAATTGAGTTGGGAAAAGTATGTGTCTTTTTCTCATGGGATGGGCTGAAATGACAGTGAAGGAAACAGCTGCCAATGGGAGGAATTGCACAGCACAGTCAAGAAATGAACCTTTTGGCAATGTTTGTGTGGGGGATATCTCTGACATTGAGAGTGAGGAAGGTCTCCTCTGGCAACTCCAGGGCTGTGGTATTTTCCATGGAACCTCTGTGTAGTGAAATTCAAGTGGGATTTGCTGAGATTTGATTTGGTGAGATGTAGGTGTAGGTGAACAAAGCTAAGAAGTCCTATCATTTTCAAAGACAGCTGGATCCATCTGGATATTGCAAAACCTTTAAAATCTTCTGATTATTGAATTGTTTTGTCCTTACATGGGCCTCTTTATTTCTTAGTTCTTTATCTACAGGCTGTTTGACTGTTGTATCACCACAATCCAAGTACATTTTCCTTCCTTATGATTCCCATAATCGTCCTTCTCCTTTATGGAATATTTTAAAGCATTGTTTTGAAGCTTGTGATATTTTGTGAGGAAGTGGGTTGTTTTTCTATCATATAATCTTGTATTTATTCAGCAATAACACACTGCTTTGTATGTCAAAATGGAAGTCCCAGGAACCGATACATGGTGTTTCTGGCCAAATCTCAGTGCAGCAGCAGCTGGATTCTGTGTCACGTCTTTAAAGGGAGGAAGGGGAATATCACACTACTCTGGGAAGGGGTCCAAGATATTAGAAAGCAGGCAGGCATGTGTGCCTTCGTGGGGAGAACAAGGGAAGGAGAATGGCCCTGGAGGTCTGCATAGAAATAGGCATATTTGGGTGCTTCCAAAGCCAAGTCAAATTTTGGATTTGTACCCAAGTCACTGACTTGATTTTAAAGCTTTCTAGAATCTTCTTCTAAGGTGGTGGTTACTGGAATTTGGTTACTTGTGACCTCTCAGTCCAGAAATAAGGTTAGGTTTTCACTTCTTGAGTTTGCAGCCTATGGAGCTAGGCTAGAAAGATACAGTGTTGCATGGTGAAAAAGTAGATCATAGTTGATATGTATATATACATATATATATATATCTTTGTGCTTTGGAACTGAAGGAAAATTGTGTAAAAAAATGTCACTATAACTCAGTATGAGAGGCCGCAGTGTTTTGAAAGGAGATTTCTGAAATCTTTTCTCTAAAATATCTCCAAAGCTCTGCCCATCTGAACAAGTAGCTGTTGTGTCCTAAGACTCTGTAGGTTGCTTATGTGCTTTGCATCCATTCCATTATGCTGAGCTGTGCCATGTCTACATGGAACATAATTAACAAGAGAGCAGCAGCCCTGGACCAATGTTCAGCTGAGAATTGTTGGTCTTCCCCTAGAATATGAGCTGTGCTGCTCAGAAGGCAGCTCATGCTCTCTGCCTCTACTGTGTGGATATTTCTGCTTTCACATAATGCAGTGAAACTCATTTATTTTCTGTCTCAGTAGTAATATACTTTTAGTGGAGGGCTTTTTTCCCATGATTGTTTCCTGGGATAATAGATCTTCCTGCACTTTGGCAAAGATATTCCTTAATACAAACAGCTTCATCAGCTGTTATTAGTTTCATATGACTGGTCTTTGAAACACACAGTGTTATTGAAAGCTATAAAATTTGTGTTAGCTGTTTTCCTCCATTGTGATCCAAACAATCTCAGTAGTGCCTCAGTGAGCTTGGTCATATACATTTATTGCTGATTACCCACAGTGAACCAACAAGCTGCAACTGTGAGACTATGGCTCAGATGAGCTGCTTTGCTTATAGCTGGAGTGGTTCAGGGAGAAAACAGCTGTCAAATAAGTGCTAACTTTAATAACAATTGCTTTGTATATAAGTGTTTTAATTTTTTAATAATTGTTACTTTCAGTAACTTGTTTTTAGTAATATTAAGTTACTCAGTAACTTAATCATCTTTTTCACTCAAACAGATCAAATGTTGATAGTTGGTGTTGCTTCATTGTGAAGTAGGAGACTTCCTGTGGTAAAGTGCAGTGCGGTACTAAGAACAACCAATGAACTAGTGTGAACTGCACTAATACCATCTGATTTCATGAATCTTTAGGTCATAGGATACTTGAGAGAAGGTTAATTGGTTGTTTACAACATAACTGTAAGGTACTGTTGTTAAATGTATCATTGCATTCTCAACGTCTTGAAACAACCACTATGGAGGTTTTTGCTGCCTGCTCCCAGCACTCTAGAGCTCCTCATGCCCCAGAGCATCAGGCATGGTTCTTGCCTTTGGCTGAGCAAGGATACGTCGATTTTTGGCTGGCCCTCCAGGTGTCAGACTGCTAAACGGTGCTTGTCTGAAATATAGGAGCAGCTGTAATTGGTTTGGCACATTTATGTGCCATATTAATTTCTTCTTGTTTGTACAGACCATATGAAGAGCTTGACAAATAAGAGCAGCGTGAAAGCTGTCATTTATTTTATTTTATTTTTTATTTTTTCCATTTCATTCTGCAAAGAGGCCTTTCTCATTTCTTGAGAGGCCAAGTGCCAGAGGGGCAGTCCAGCTTTCCCAAATGCTGTGTTGGGCACGTCTTTGCTGTAAGGCTACTGCAAATGCAGACCACGTGCAGCATTCTTGGTGCTAACTGCAGTCTCATCCAATGTTTCCTTCTAACAGACAAAGTGCTGCATTTTGTATTTGAGAAAAATTTGAGCTGTTTGGCTGCCTCCCCAAGCTCAATTTACAGCACTAGAACCTACAGGTGGAGCATGCATGAGCCCTGTGACACATGCTGCAGCCAACAGACGCAAGAAGCCAGAAGTGATGGGAATGCTTTGACATAGCTGTGTCACCTCAGCTTGTCACTCATTGCTCTGCCTTTAGATAGCTGACAGCATATGGAACAAACAACAACAAAACCTAAAACTCTCATATAAAACCAGTTATAATTGGAGATCTTAAATGTACAAGGGGAAAACTCGGTCAGAAATTTTGAGTAATGGAATCTGAATTACAGTACAATTGTTCTTAAATAGCTTACTTTTGATGAGAAAACCTTTACTTCACAGACACTCAGCACATGTGAATAAATACCCATGTGTGGGCCTACCTATCCGTCTACCCACACAGCTAGTAGCAACAGGGTGCAATTAAGAATGTCTCATTTCTGGATCTATATTCTCAGGATAAATTAAGTCATTCAAATCAGATTTTAGAAACATTCACAACTTCTTTATGTTGTCAAGAAAATAATTGTTTTGACTACAAAAATAGAAAACTAGCGAATGTTCATGGGGAGAAAATTTCTTTACATGTTCACAAATTCATTTTGACTTGGCAAATAAATTTGTCATACTTTGTAATGGGTGCCTTCCTAGCTATTAGGATACCTTTCCTCCCCTCCCCTCCCACTCTGACATATTGAGTGTGCTGCATAGAATCAAATACAAAAGTTGCATCGATGCAACATTGTTTGAGGATTTTCATATCTTTTATGGAAAACAAAACCCTCTGAATAGTACAAGAGTTAATTCCCTCTTGCAGTGCTGTACTTTTTTTTTTTTTTCTGAATTACTTAGCTTCCCTCTTGTCTCGTTTGGAAATCAACAGCTGTTTCATACTGCACTCCCTTTGCAACAAGCATTTTTAACGCCTTCTTCACCAGCATTTTGAGGGATGCAGAGGAGACTTACCAGCATTTGCTGCTTCCTTCTCACTGCTCCATCAGGAACTTGATGTATATCATCTGAGTGGTGCTGGTCTGTGTTGTCAAAAGACTAATTTAATTGATTTTCATTAACTGCTCCTTGATTGAATTTTTGAAAGACAGATAGAATTACAGGAACAGCACAGGAAGAGCATAGGAAGAATGTCTGGCACTGTATACAAATAGATGCATTGCTTCAAATATTCTCCTGCTGGTGAACAGGGACACGTACTCTGTAAGAGATTAATATGTAAGAGAGGTAAAGATAATGCAATACTGAAGCTTACTGAAGTGGTCTAAGAGGGAAGTGAAGGGGAGGAAACGGGGCAAACCTGTGCCTTGTGCTGGTTGAGAAAGGCCACTTGCACAAGCACCCATGCTGCTGGCAGAAATCTGTCATAAGAACAGATTTTTTCACCAATCATTTTTTTCAACTATCGTTTCAAATTGATTCCCCTTTTTCCTGATGCTTTATATTTGCTGTACAAAATGGGCAACACTGGGGCACCCTCTTTGCTCCCTCGTCAAAAAAAAGGAATGGGGGAATTGGAAAAATTGGTGAACATGTACACAAATGCCCTCCATATGCATGAACGTGTGCCATGCTGAAATGACATAAAATTAAAGCAGAATGGTGGTTCTAGTACATCTAACCATGAGCATTCTTATTGCAGGGTAAAGAGGGTTTTATGTAGCTAACCCAAATCCACTCTGAAGTGTTAGCCAAGCCTCTGTGTGCCATGCAGCTAGAAAACAGTTGATATGCTTTAAGGCGATGTTAGGAAAAGAAATAGTAACTTTTCTTTAGTTATATTGAATGGATCATTTAATTAAATATATGTTCTGAATTTTTTTCCTGGATATAAAAGCCATGGTGATCCAGAAATGTGCTTTCTTATAATTTGCAGAACAGTTTTAAGAAAAACAACAAACCATATGCAAGGTGAATCCCAGCTAATTGCAGTGCCTAGTGGTTGCATGGGTACCATTTTCCAGGGATGTATTCATAAAAGCTCAGTTTGAAGGGGATAAAGTCATCTTCATTTTATAGGACAATTAAAAGCTTCTGTTTTGATGCCGCCTGGTGTTTTCTCTGGATTGGATTCAGAACCAAATACATACTGCAGAGGAAGTTTTGGCATTACAGCTCACTGCTGGTGTTCTCCTGCAGGGCTTGCAGTACTCTCCCAGATGGGAAAGTGATTTACAGGGCAGACTATTTTTTTATAGGACTGTGTCCTAGCTAAACATTCTTCTGCTTATCACTGCAGGTACATGGAGCACTGGCTGGTTTTGGAGACTTTCCACTTTATAAAGTACAAAGTTACATTAATATTTTCTGACACTTGAGTAAGAAAAATTCTTGCCTTTTCCCCAATTCAAAACAACTGACCGCCTTTTTATTCTTTCCAGACGTGTATTTAATATCAGGCCCAAAGGTAGTGCAGTGTGAGATTTAGAATTCTGACAGACATGTATCTGCAAATGAAAGTCATGTTACTGAAGCGTGGCTGCCCTGCTGCTCTGTGGGACGGTGGTGCCCTGCGTGCAGGGATGTGTGATCTGCTGTGCATCAGCTCCAGGCACTTAGAGCTTGCTATGTGGTGTTTTGTAGGTAGGCCTGATACTTTCCAGGTGCCTTATATCACTCCAACAAAAATGCAGTTGTACAGAAGCTGGCTGGGAAGGGACTGAGGTACTTGGGCAGCAGAGGGACTATAAGTCTGAATGATCTATGCAGTAGTCAAACTGAAATGAGAGGAAACAAGTAAGTGGAATGTCACAGAGCAGCTCCTGGATTGCTTGGATGTCCCCTGCATATGCTGTCAGTTTCCTTTCTCTCTCATAGAATCTTTCCTTTTTAATAATAGACTTAATGAGGGTATAATGGATCTCTCTGCAGCACCTACTAGATGCCAGCTTTCCCCTGCACAGCATTCATCTGTAAAAGCAATTAGAGAAGACAGCTGCTCCCAGAAATGACTTCCTGACCTGTGCTGGCTTTTTCAGCGCTCTGCCAGGCTTTTTGCCCTCCCCACTAGTCCCAGAAGATACATCAAAAAGTAAAGATTCTTCATCATGTGGGACTGTAGCTGACTTGCAGAAACTCTGAAGTTACTGCATACCTGGAGAAGCGATGCCAGACTTGAGAAAGAGGAAACTTACAAAATAGTATTTGTTAGGCTTATGCAATCCAAACTACTTCTGTGTTATAACCTGGGTCTCATAAAATGAAAATTCAAGGGAAGCATCTATTTCAACTAAAATTTTAATTTGTGGGTAGGGAGCCTGACAAGCAGAAGAATATTACAGAGACGGTAATGCAGCAATCCATAAATGTTTAGGTATTTTCTTCTGAAAATAGGGTATTGAAGTTGGTTTTAAATACTAAGTTGCACACAGTGTGATGCAAGGTATTTTTTATAGGCTTGCTAATTTGAAACGTGTGCTCAAAGCTAATTGCTATTATCTGACCTCAACTGTTATTCCTGTATTGGTTTTAGGAACAGATTTGTGTTCTTTGACTTTTTTTTTTTTTCCCCTCTCTGTTCATTAAAGCTTTTTAGATCATTCTCAGTCTTTAACACAGAAAAAGTTTTAGGACTCTCAACACATTAACTTGTTTCTAATACTTGAAATAATAATAAAGCCCAGAACTGTTAAGTTGCCGTGTTCACATTTGATTTACATCTCATGTCTTGTGTGTTTCACAGACTTGTGCTTATACCTGTATTATATCCCTGTGCTGTTACAGAGGCTGTAGAGGTTATCTGAAGCTGTGTTCTTACTGCCTGGGAACCATTTTTTCTTTGAAGTATTTCTGTGATTGTGTGAGAAGTTGCCAGGCATCTGTATTAATACCTCTATAAAAGAAGGAAATAGTTTCTCTCATGTGATTAAAATGTGGAAGTCGTTAACACGGGAAAAGTCACTAAGGCCAAGAATTTAACAAGATTTATAAAAGGATATGGCCATCAACAATATGCAGGGCTGTAATTAATATAAGTAAGTAATTTGGAGAAAGTACTGAGCGTGGCGTTCCAGGGTTTGAGCATTCCTGGTACCAGCTCCCACTGTTGCTTTGTCAAGTTTCTGTAGCTTTAGCTTTTCTCTTAAAAATCATCTGGCACAGCCTCTGCTGGAGACAAATGCCTGGGAGATACACACTGCTCTGGTCTGATAAAGCATGTTCCCTGCCTGCCTTTGGTTGATTTAAAGAGTGTAACTTCTGTACTAATAGCTCTCCGAGGTTCTGTGCATGCACGGCATGCTGCTGCTCCATGCAACTGTAATGCAGGGCACTGGGAGATTTTGCTAGACTAGATCGAATGAATATAAAAGAGGATGTTTCACTAACAAATGCAGCAAAGAAGATACAGATATTTCTCACTTTCTTCAGCCTTTGATGGCTTTTTCCCATTCCCGTGTTTCCTAGTAGTGTCTGGGAAAGTCTGAGTGGGGCAGGTGTAAGCACCCAGCTGCAGCAAAGCAGCAAGAGCACACAGGAGTAAAACCATTTTTGTGTGTGCTAGAGAGAGATGTAATGCTGTTGGTAGAGTCAGATTTGCCTGTCAGAGACCTTGCACAATCCCTGTGAACAGTGTAGTCCTGATCCTGTCTGTAGTAAAGAGCATCGGTGCCACTACGTTGGACATAATGCAGTGAACAAACATCAAAACCCGAGGCTTTGCAGGTAATCTGTCCAGACAGTACAGAGGCAAAGTAAAGCAGAGTTTTCCCACTAATAAACTACAACAGTTCACCAAAGACTGTGCCCAGGTGGGTGGGCAGTCACATGCTGCTGGGCATCGCTGCTCTGCAGCCACCACTGTGGGGCACTGGGAAGGATGAGGGGAGCTGAGTGCTGGTGGATGTGTTGAGGGCTGCACTGACTGTGAAGAGCTTCTTTGCCAAGAATAAGAGTTCATTACCAGCTGGCCTTGTTTTGATTAGGAGCAGCCTGGGGCTATACCGTGAGAGTAAATAAAGCTTATGGTCTTGTGTGCCTCTCTGTTCACTTTGGCATCACAGAGATGATATTCCCACTTGTTTTTAATTTCCGTGTTATCATTTTATGTTAGATTTTTTATGATTTACCCTGTGTGTACACAAATGGACTCTCACTTCTTTGATGGTGTATTTTCTATGCACTTTCAAATGCACAAGAAAATGTTCCCATAGATCATCCTTCACTAGATGTTAGGCAAGAGAGTTCTGTTAACTCATTCCATGTTGGCTGCAGAAATTTATTACTACCCAGTCCTTCTTTGCCTTTCACATACTGATTTGGGAATAATACTTAATGCCCACTGCAAAACATGTTTGGGGGTTGGTTTGTTTTTCAGACTGATGAAGATGCATTTCCAAATATGATTGAGGTTACTCAGTCTAACAACATTTTTGTTATTTATGTGATTACGTTACTATCCTTTGTTTTATTGCAGAAATGATGAAAAATTGCAAGTTCATACTGAGTACTTCAGGGCAAAGTGTGAAAAATAGAAGAATTTTTATTTCATTGGAAATACTGATGCAAAGATTTCATTATTATAATGGAGATATTTCATGGAGAGTAACTATTTGACATAGTAATTTTTGAGTTTTGGTTATATGAGATCAAGATGAGAATCAGATTTGCCTTCATCAAGTTCCATTCTCCTGGCATCACCTCAGCTCCTTCTCTAACTTTTGGCAAAGTATTTAACCTTTTCTGTCTTTTATCTCACTCGCCTTTTAAAATGGAGTTTTTATTTCATGTATTTCCCAGGTGTATTGCATTTGTTTTAAAGTACTTGAGAAGTGTTATCTTTATTAAGATACAGATCTCTATTAGATACAAGTACAAGGATTTGTAGGATTAACAGTTAACAAATTTTTTTCTGGTTTCTTTTGAAAATTAAATCTGTGTCACAGCATATTAGCTCATGGTGTAAGTTCAGTGAATGGAAATTCAAGTTTTAGTATTCCTTAGAGAAATTTTGAAAATCATTATTACAAAGAGAGAGTTAAGTTGCACATTTGTCTTTTTTATTATTACTATTTCTACTTTCTTCTTACAGCTGTTATTGCAGGAAAGTTCAGGAAAGTTGTTCTGAAGGCACTGGTGCACCACCTGTGTGTTCCTTCCTTCTAGAAACTAAACCCAAAATTATGAAAATAAGATTTCTTTGTTTGTTTTTACCTTTTATATCACAGTAGCAAGTGCCTCACTGAAATTATAGATCTGTTTTTATACCTAAAGTTAATGATATAAGACTAAAGGAAAATTGGGTGCATTCATTCTGGTTGTGGTTTCATTGCTACTCTTGATCATGCTTCCTTCTTTATCACATTATCCACAGTATTTTGATCAGAGTTTTTCAAAGCATTTGTGTGATCCTCTGTCTTTCAGCAGCAGTGTTCTAGGTCCTTCAAACTTTGCTTCCCTTAGCATTGTTTTGGAAGCTTCTGAAAATAGCGAGTGGCCAACTGTAGGGCAAAAATTGCTAGTTCATTTTTCTTTTTTCCAAGGAGAATCTCTTTGCATTCTGCTATGATTTTGGGGAATACATAGTACAGAATGTTAGATACTGCAAAAGGTCTACAATGCACTTCTGAGTGATGTTCTTCCTTAGTATGACTTAACTGAGAAGGGTAAAGTTTGTTGCGTGCAGAGCTCATTCTTGCTTTGCATTGTCTCTTGGTGTCACCATCTTCAGTTCCTAGGCTACAGTTAAACCCTGTATTTTCCTGTGTCAGCCTGTCAGACTTGCACAGGAAGTCATCTGTGAAAGTTAGGAATCTTCTAAACAAAATGGCAAAGTGAAGATCAAGAGCACAAAGTGATGCTTGCTCCCAGGGTTTGGGTGATGGCCCTCAAGTGATCCAAAATAAAGAAGTTTCAGAGGAAATGAAGGGTGAGCAAAAGCAAGGTTCCTGGGATGTGGCCCACCTTCTTCCCAAAAACCACAAGCAGAAAGAACCTGAGCTGCTTGTGCAATTGATCACCTCCTGGCCACCAGGAGACCCAAGCACTGGACAAAGCAGGAGGATGGTGTATCCCTGAACATCAGATGATCTGGACATTCGTGTTTCTGAAGCAGTACATGAGAGGAGCACCCCTCCATGAAATACTCTCTAGATTTATTCCTTCAGAGCACTGTCTGATATGCTGGCTGCATGTCAGGAGTGGGAGCAGCTCTGGGAGCCTCTGACCTCAGGTGTGAGCTGGAGTGAAGGATTTCTTCTGAGCAAGGAGGTGATTTTGTACAAGAGGCAGTGAGTTTGAGTCTTCTGCCAGGGATTCAAACAAAAGCCTCGGAGGGGGTGAGATTCAGGATGCAAACCTTGGCCAATGGAGCAATTACAACTGGAAAGGGTTTTGAGTGGGCTGGGATGGAGTGCGGGGTGTTCTGGACTGAGTTACCTGTTATTTGTAATACTTTTTTTCTCTCTAGCTGTATCTCCTCTGGTGGTGGTTGTTTTTTGTTGTTGTGGCTTGTTTGACTGTTGTTTTGGTTTGTTTTTTGGTGGGTTTTCTTTTTTGGTTGTTGTTTTTTGTTGTTTATTTGTTTTGGTTTTGTTTGTTTTATAGCTTTCAGTTTTCAGCATTCTGTTTATCCACTGAATTATCTTGGTACAGAGAAATGCACTGTGTGAGAAATGCCTGTGGAATATCCTACCACTTTGTGAATAGTCCAAACAAATAATACATCGAACATTTGGCCTATCTAACATTCAACCTCAGAGAGATGCATTTTTTGAGAAAAACTTAAAATATTTATACTATTTTGCTGTTATCGGGGGGATCATTTTCTTTTGTTTCAAATTCTGGTTTATACACTCTGAGGTGAAAATGTTTGAGTTGAGACAATTCTGCTAGGAGAAACTACTGTCATGTATGTGAGTCACAAATGTTTCACTTAAGGGAGGAAATCTGCTCATTCTCTTGCAGATTACATCTGTGCCTAAGTATTTTATTTAATAACTAACAAAATGCCTCTTCTGAGTCTTTGGTGCCTCAGTGCATCACTAGCAGCAACATCTGAGTTTCAGCAGTATTACAGGGACCCATTTGCAAAGAACTTGGCCAACCAAGTACTGGCTGATTGCTGATGTACCCTGGCTGATTCCTGATGTACCGTGTGCAGCTGTCTCAAAAACTGTACTGGACAGATGTAGACTGTTGTGTGTTTTATTTCTTCATGGTGCCCAGGAGACTGCTTTCAGTCAGACTATTTCCATTCAAGATGACTAAATTGGGTCCTGGAAATCCTCTTGAGAACATTACAGGGCACAAGCTGCTCCCACCTTGCTTGAGCACCTGGCAACAAGGTCGGTTAGGATTGCATACTCAGCATTTGGTACTTCTGTAACTTCATCCAGATGCTGATGGCAGAGCAGTGTCTGTGCATTTTGTTGTTGTAAATACTTTCACAAAATAGGAAAATTGCCAAGCATGTGCAAACATTAATGTAAGAGAAAATCATAATAGAAAAATTGATGCCAGATGGACTTCTGCACCTGATATCATCCAGCATGCCAGTAAGACAAAGATGTTTCTTGCAAGTAATGCTACAGCATATGTTGGAGTAGGATCATCATCCTTTCAAACACTATTTTGGGCATTTTGAAAGCAGACAATGTGCTGAGTTTCAAAGGGTGATTACTGTTTTACTTTACAACAAGGTTCCTTTTTTGTTTAAAGATTTCCGGAGGAGGAAATAGAAGCTTCACTCTCCCTACCTTCTCTGGCCATCATCAACTTCAGCAAATTTTCATTAAAACTTCAGTAAATCTAGTATTTCTTTCTTAAAGTAAACTAAACACTGCTGTTCTCTCTGTATTATTCCTTTCCTTCATTTTCCTGTTAAATTTTTTCCTTCCATAATTCCAAATGTCAGCTGCTTTCTGATGCCTGGCAAATTGGGGGAAATTTTCAGGTTCTGTGTAACAAGCCAGTTTGATCATTTGGAGTTATTTGGAATATACTACCTGATTTTTCTGCACTAGCATCCTTGTTTGATGCACACTGAACATCTCTGTGCAATGCAGGACAGTTTAATTTGAAGACTGGTGAACAAATTTCTGGTGGCGATTCCACTGCTGAAATGGCTCCTTATTGAAACCCTCAAGTGGAGATCCTTCATGCCACACCTCAAGATTCCAACAAATTCTAGTGTGCTGAAAACAATGCTTGTAGGTTTACAGTGCTATTTATAAATCTCTTGAGTTTCCTCTTGTATTGTTTCTTCCTGAGGGAGTGTGGAGCATGCAATTCATCCCATCAGATTTTATTGAGAAGTTATCTGCAGTCATGTGTCTGCTAGATTCTCTGCAGAAACATCTGTTTTCTTCACTATTTCAAGTTTCAAATGGTTGCAGATTGTCTCCTAACTTAGTTAACAAAAGATTACAATTAGATAATATGAATTACTTGCATTTCTTGCCAAATGTAACCATAAGCCACAGAACAGAGAGGCTTCCTCAATAAATTGACCATTGATTTTTTGGTATCTTCTAGTCATCTGTTTTGCCTACTTTGTGTAAATACAGATTCCTGTGGAACTTTGTTGTTGTTCTTTGTTTCTTTTTTTTTTTTTTCTACTTAGAAATCATGCTGTACCTGCAAATCAGCCCTGTCTTGTCTTACAGCTGAAAAAAACACTAAATGAGTTGGATGTAGTTCTCAGAACATCTGTTTTGCAAATCATGCCATTGTGCTAACTCTAAGGTTAAGGTGATCTCAGGTTGTATAAGGATTTTTTAAAATAAATACATATATGTACGTATGTGTATATGTACACTCAAAATAAAAGGCAGGATCTGTCAACCTCTGATAGGAGTTCAATTAAAAAAAACAAAAAACAGAGAGAGAAATGAAGGCAGATATTTCCTCTTGGGACTATGGCAAACTTGGCTGGTAGAGCCTTAGGACTTGATGGTAATTGATATGTGAATCTGATGGCCAAATGAAATTACAAGTGAACATGTAACTGTAATTGAAATGGAACTCCAATGACAATCAGCTTAGCGAGTCATCCAGTGACTGAAGGTATGTTCTGGAGAGGATGTGGAGCAGCACTTTCTTATAGCTTCCTTGTAGTTATGTGGCACCTTCCTTTGCTAAGCTCCATTTTTTTGTTCTGTTTAGTCATGTAAGCACACTTGCAGATTGTAAATGCTTATTCTAAATGACTATAGCCTATAACAGGCTTTTTGAACTAAAGTCATATTTTATTTTCTACGAGCTGGATGTTTCCAGGAGCATAAATGGTCTTCAGGATGGCTGCTTGTGAGACTTGCTGTTTTTATCTCCAAAACATAAAGTGACATAATAAGAAATAAGCATTTGTATTTTTCATACTGTCTTTCTGAAGGTGATTTGATCTCATGGATGTGTAGACAGCTGCAGAGTTTGTAAAGAAAATTATTGATTCCAGTACAAAAAACAGAGTTCCTATTAATTTCTTCATGATATATTTTGGGCAGCAGCTGGATGAATTCTTCGTAAAACTTTCTATTGTCTTCCCTGCGTAAAACATTCATCTGAATTCCATAAAGTTTTAACACACAAAGCTTATGCCTCATATATTCCTTCTCCCAAGGGAAGTGTAATAACAACAGTTTTGGTCAAATTGAGTTTTGATTATTTTGGCTACCTACATTGAGTTTGTGGTATGCTCAGGATAATGTGGTCTTGTTCACTACTTCTTATCCTGTTTTTCTTTACAGCCTCACTGTATGATGTTGAGTAGCTATCAAACTATAACCAAGACAGCATTATATTAGAATGGAGATTTGTGCTGATCTCAACACAGAGCATAGAAGTTATACATTGTATGGGATGCCCAGCAAGATACTGTATGGCTGTACGTTTCTGTTTTGGTTGTTGTGGTTTTTTTGTTTTGCTTTGTGCTGTACATAGTTGCTAATTACCAAAGTTAGCTATGTTTTTGGCATGTTTTCTCTTTTACTGTTCTTTCTCATTCTTGCCGGATTTAAGAATGAAGTAATTTTAGTGTGTGTAGTTCTCAGGAAATTTTAGAGGTGCAGAAGCACTCTGCTGGATGTTGTGCAGGTACAACACATGCTTCAGCTGCAGTTTGGCATCCCTATGCACAAAACTGAGACTGTAGTCACTTAGGGTAGGGAGAGGAATGGATGCTTCTGGGTCATGATACATGCTGAGGTTAAGGCTGGCCTGTGAAATACCATAGCATATTGATGCCTTCCTTCAGCACTGTGGAAGGCAGAGCAGAGCAAGAGAATCGATTTGAGTCTGCACCCATGTGGAAAGCCAGCCATATGAAGCCTCATTCAGCTTTGCAGTCTGCTGAGACTTTTTTGCTTCCTTGCTTTTTTGGCTGCAGAAAGAAATGGAATGCTGGTGAGGAAAAAAGTGGTAGTAATATTCTCAGTCAGCCAGCCATCTCTTGCTGTTGACCTTGAACTAATGAAAAAGGGATAGATTCTGCTGCCTGTTCCCTCTCTGTCCAGATAATGAGAGTGGAGAGACATAATCATAAATCGGCATTGCTTTGCCTGTTTGAAAGTCTGGACAATGGGGAATATCACAGGACGTGTTTTATTTTTACCCTACAGTTCACATAGGCATTTGTCCCAGAATGTTTCTGCTCTGTTTTTTTGCCTTGTGCTTCATTTCATGCAGCAGTAATTCTAATTCAGATGAACTCGCTCCCATTTGTTGACTTAAACTTTCAATATGAGAACAGTTGTACTCCCTGATCTGGTAATGAACTGTTTTGATATTCACATTTTATAGATGCAATACTTTCACTGTATGCAGTTCTACAGTAGTGTAACTCCACTCTGACTTTTCATAGGGGGAAAAAAAAGCAGCAAGCATATATGTAAGATTTTTTTGTACACAATAACAAGGAAAAACTCCATTAACTTATTCCTGTTTTCATTGTGCAGGGAAATTGAAATGAAGACTGGCCAAGCTTGTAGATTTATTTTTGAAAATAATAATTTAAGAATAAAAATAAAAACAAAGGAACATGGAATGTGGGAGTTCACTTCCAAATGTAGGTGTAGATGTAGAACTGCCCTATGCAGAGTAACTAGAAAGTTGTCTTTTGCAATGTACTCATTCCCATCCCAAGAAAATATAACTCTTTAAAGCAGTTTCTTGTTAAGGGTTAGTTCAGAAATTGGACTGAGTCTGAGACAGAAAATAATTCAGTAACCTGAATAATGTAGTAGTCCAATTGGTGTGGTCAACAGATAAACAATAGTGACAAGGTGTTTTAGTACTTAACCAAGATGCCAAGACAATGTCAGCCAATAAAATGATATCCTACAATCTGTGGAATGGTTTTAAGTGAATGCAAACAGACAGTTTTTTCTTTTAATCCTACTGTGTGCAATAACAAAAGCTCAGGAAGGGCTATATTTAAAAACAGAGGAAACGTACGGAATCCAAAAGAAGAGCAGGTTGCATTGTTTCTCCTCAGATTTCAAGTAGGACAATGGCTGCGGTGGTACTACTTTCCTCCTTCCCAAAGGTGAAGTTAAGCTCTGAGAATGGCAGGACATTTTCCTGGAGAAAGCAGGGTTAAGGGGTGAGCAGGGCAGCACACAGAGATGTTCGTACTTGTGTTCCCATGATGGAAATGCTACACTTAGCATTCAGAACGAAGCTGAAATCTGTAGGAGACATGAACTGAATCACTGAATGTGCAGCAGAAGCAGTTGGCTTATACACGAATACATTGCCAGCCAAAGAAGGGACTGTAAATACAGCTCTCTGGAGCAAATGAGATAGCCATCATTTGTTTTCCCTCATTTGAGGCCTATTAGCCTGTTTCAGCTTGCCTCTATCCAGGAAAAAGCACTGCTGGGAGAACTGGTGAGGACTGTTGTAGGGAGCTGGCTGGCTGGCCATCTTAGCCATGTTCCCTTTGCTAAGAGGTGGGGCTTCATCACTGTCCTGCTGCTGCCTGCCTGGGCCAGCGGTCTACTAGTGATCAAGTCATGTGGCAAGCAGGTTTGTTTCATCAGCTGACCAACTCTGGCCAGAAGAATGGGAGTATTTTCATCAGCTTGATGTGCTGAATGAGGTTGCTTTGCAGTAAGACAACTGTCAGAGCCAGCTCCAAGGGTGGATCATCCCAAGGGTGAAGCCTCCTCCTTCCAGTGGGTTTTAGCTCATGTCATGAGAACATACCTCAGTTTGTCCCTGTCAGTAGGTTATTGTGTCAAGAGTGGTTTCAGTATTCAGTCAGTGTGATTTGTTCCTGTACAGCCACAATGGAAAGTTACATCCTGGGGCCAAATTAACCAGCAACTTCAATTTTGGTCCACTGACTTACCCCAGTGTAGGTCCCTATGTTGGTCTTCAGAATCTAGAGTCTATTAAAGAAGCTTTAATGCATAACGGTTCTTAGCTAGCAAACAGAGGAGCTAATGCTGAACTTCAGGCTTGTTTCCAAAGATTACAATGTCTTTCATCTCTTTTGGTATTAATGAAGGGCCTAATATAGTATGGCCATCCTCTACCTTTGAGGTTAAGATACTGAATGGGTTTATGGAGTTCTTAAGCCCAAATGTATTTTTAGAATGCCTTGAATTAGTGGAAGCACGGTGAGATATTCCATGTATCTAACTATCATCTAAGGAAAAAGCAGGGTAGGAAGCATGGTGGCTCAGATTGATCCAGACTATTCCTGCCTTGATACTGCCCACAGTTGTGTCCTTTAACTTGTGCCAGTGCAGTTACTGGAGCCATAGAAGCCTCTCTTGACTAAAGGGGCTGAAACAGAAGATGAAGAGGATTAACAAATAGGATAATTTTGCTGAACCAACACTCAGACATCTTCTTCTTAGGGAGAAGGTAGGAGTGCTAAGGTGGGAAGCAGGGGTACCTCTGGTCTCAGGTGGTATAAGCTGTGGTGGGTCTGCACCTCAGGATTTCTGTGTCACTCCTGTGTCTTTAATTGCTGCTAAAACATCAATTGTAGATAATTATATAAGTAGCGTGAGCAGGGTTTTATTTAATTGTGTAATTTAAGGCCATGAGATTATTCACATTTAAAAATACAGAGATGCTGGTGTTTCATGCCAGATCAGGATCTTAATTATATATAGTTTGAGATAATTGGGTTGCTTTAGCTTCGTATCTACTGATTCTAACTACTAAATTAGTATTCAACTACAAGCCATGTATGTTTAGTTGAACTATTTTAATTTGTTCCTCACATTAAGTAATTGGTCATGAAAGTGTTACAATTAATTCTGCTTCTGTATTCTGAAAAGGTCTGCAGCTCAGCACATTTACATAACCAGGTGAATTCAAGCAGTTACATCCTTGCTCTTTGCTGTATTAATTTCCTGCTATATATAAGTTGATGTGTTCCAGACAAATATGCTGAGAAACAAAGAAGTCCTAGTGCGTATTCTTCATTTTCTTAAAGAGTTTAGTCTTATGGTTACTTTAGTATACTAGCCTCCATTTTGTGGCTTTTATTTTCTCTTTCATGTGTTTTGGAAGCATATACTTAAAAATGAGTTGAAGAAGTACAGAGTTTGGCATTTTAAATCAAAACAAGAAATGTGAAGTTTGCATCTGTAGTTGAATTCACAGTGAACAATCTCACCATTTAATCTGAGTTTTACGTGGGTAGTGTGATCTACCTCTGTGCAGATACAGGATTGTAACTTAATTTCTTTGTTTCCACAGATGAGCACTATGCCAGGACTGCCCACAAGACCATGCTTCTATGACATTGATCTTGACCCCGTCACAGAGGAAGTAAAGGGATTGTTCTGATGCTGAGGTCCAAATTCAGGTTGGTCAGCAGCCATTATTTTCCTATTCCGGGAGGAATATTCCTATTTCCCTAATAGGAAAATTTCATACTGGGGGGAGGATGTTTGTCTCTGGTACATATATATATATATATATATATATATATATGTTTATAATTTATTATTAGGAGTTTTTCTAGGCCATAGTTTCACAGAGGACTTCACACATGGGTTTGAGAAAATGTTTCATAATGTGCCTTCTCATTTGCTGACTGATTGCTAGCATTTGTTCTGATGTATTTTGGTGGTGTACATTGATAATGCCCTTGGATTTCCTGTGTCTGTCAGTTTGGAGTGAGAGGGAACTGGCTCTGGAATTATACCACTCTTGACTATGGAGAAAAGTCTGTCTGAAGAATTTGTGTCCTGTTAGTCACCTAAAAAGAAACATCTAATTCATCTTTGATACTACTTTCATGTGGCAGTGTGTTTCTGTCATTACCTGGATATCAGGGGAGATGTTTTTCTGCTTTATCATGAGCTTTGTTTCGTTTTCTTTTTCGCTTTTCTTCCTGATTGCTGTCATCCTCTCAAATGATAAAAAGCTTGTCAAGAATGTTGATCTGTCCTCAGGCTTTGCATTTTTCATGCTGGCTTCACTCCTTTTCCTTGAAAGCTGCTGTTTCCCCACAATCTCCACCCTTCTCTAAGTACTTAATTCTCTCGGTGTTCCTTTTTAACTGTGTGTAGCATGTGTTCCTCACTTGAAAATCCAAACTGCTAAAATATTTAATGCTACTTCATTTTAACCTTGCACCATGCTGAATGTAGTAAGAGAGGATGAAACCCTAACTGATGCAAAACACCTTGCAATGGGACACTCCTATTACTTCTCTCTCTTACCCCAGTAAATCAGTCTGGAGAGTAAAAAATTCCTTTTTCACAGAATGACAGTATTGTCTTGTAACTGAGCTCTTAGGGCTGTGCTGGCACCTCAGGTCAGCTGCAGGTTTGAGGCGAATGTGCCCAGGTATTCGAGCAATCCTTGTTTACTCTAATTTGAGACAGCTTTCATTTTCTGTTTTTGGCTGTTGTTTGGAGGAGGGGAGAGGTTTGCACAGCCCAGGGAGAATGCTGCTCAGATCAAATTAACCATTAGTTTGTCCATACTTGATCCTCACAGCATTCACATAACATCCGCTGAGAGCAGATTCTACCATTTCAGGTGTACCAGTCAAGACAAGTAAAAACCAATTAGCTTGGAAGTTAGACAGGACAGACAAGTAATTACTACCTGACATGCTGGTAGTGAGCAGTGCTTACGTGCACACAAACTGTCCCTGACTGTTCTGTTGCTGGCTAGTATTACGCTTACTGCTTCTTGACATGTATCTCATTTTTGTTACTGATGTGCATTACATGCCTAATGGCTTCTTACATACATATTGATTTATCATGTGTCAGTCGTGTCATTCATTACCTCTGAGTCATCTAAAATGACTGTAGTATCCTAATGTAAAATCTATGTGCAGATTCACGTAGCTTGCTTAATCGTGTGGTTACTGCATAGTCTTCCACAAATCCATCCACTCCATGGATTGGTGTGTTGTGGAAAGTGATCATAATTAAGCAGATTAAATGATTAAATACTCCATTTTGTGAATGTCTTTCATGTGAAGTAGTGCATGAAATGAAAATGTTAGCCATGGCTTTTTAATCAGAAATGATGGTTTCCTAACTGTAAAAAGAAGTGCTAACCAAGTCACAAAAACTAGATAGGCAAAAAAATGGTGTAGTTTCAACTGCAAATAAATAATTTTGATTTTGTTACAGCAGTGTTGGCGGCATCAGATAGATAGATGGACAATTCAGTAAGTTTAAGCCTTCTAAAGAAAAAATAGGCACATGTTCACCTGCATTCCTGTTTTATATGAATAAATGTCCTGCACTGAGAATATCGTAATACCCAGAGAGCACAATACAGGGCGGGCTCTATTCATTAATTATAAAATTTATCCAGTTCACGTGCTAGACTTGTACATCTGTTATTTTGAAGAAAGAGAGAAAGTACGTTCTCAGATATCTTTACTTCCAGTTTTCTTTAGAGGATCCTAGTATTGTTCTTTGCTTTCAAAATTTCACAGAAGCGAACCCACATTGTAGCTGATATTACGCTTCAGAGGATCCAATAATTTGTTTCTGCAATGTCAGATTGAGGGATTTTTTTTACTTCCACTCAATTTGAATTCTTTTCTTGGGGTTTTAGCATACAATGTAAAATTTCTAGTTATAAGATACAGTACCAACCCATTAGAAATTATTTAAATCTTTAAGATGTGGCAATTGAAATGTATTTAGAGATTAGTGTCAGAGCTACAGATGTTTCTCTATAAATTCCTGAGAGCAGTTGTGTTAGTGTGCAGTTTGCATCCTCCTCTGCAAAGTTTACCTTCAAGGGACTTGTGAAAGAGTTACAGATAAACATTCCTGCTGTCAGGTGATGGCATGCTGCTCTCCTTGCACAGCCACACTGAGTATCATCAGCCCCTCTGATTTTTCTCCACCTCTTCACAGTGTCATAGAAACAGATGACACTTGTCACCCAAAAAAGTTGCAAAATACCAGTCGTGTATATACTCTTCTATAAAGTCAAATGAGCAAGACCTTTGGCTCAGTGTTTTTCTGTTGACAGTTAGCAGGTACATATATGATACGTAGGAGAAACATGCTCTATTTTCTTTTTTTTAAAAAAGAAATATTTGAATATCTGGAATAAACCTGAAAGAATCTGGGCAGTCTTTTGTCCCTGGCCATTGCCCTATTTATCCTATACTGCCTGGTGTATGCTAAGTGAAAAATCGAAATCGTTTCCTTGAGAGCCATCTATAGATAGCTCCAGTCAGAATACAAATTACTTAGATGGAGGCAAGTCTGCCAGGAGGAAGAATTATTAAAAAAATATTAGATATATATATTATTTGCACAAAGAGGGGAGTTTATGAACCCGGCTCTCTCTGCAAAATCACAATCCAGTCACAGCTAAGACCCTTGTGAGCTCTTAAGTTCCCTCTGATGCAGTCAGCAGCAGCAGGTGCCTCTCCTACTGTGCCTCTGTTGATGAGGAAGGCAGCAGTTTTCCTCTGTTGGCACTGACTTAGTAAGGCTGTGGCTGCCCATAGGTGCAGAAATGTTTCTGCACTTGTCTCCTCTTCACATTGTCAGAGCATCAGCACGATTGTGATAAAGAATTCCAACCTCAGAGCTCTGCCAGCATCTGCGTGGTCATAAAGCTTGAGGGGGGGCACCAACACTGGTATCATGAAATCGGGAAATATATGTTGAATGTTTTCATCTTAATTCATCCAGATGTGGATAGGAGTCATTTGAATGCTTTTTCTTTGTGTCCATAAGAGCAATTCAATGAAACCAATAAACAGAGTTGCTTTATTGTTGTTCTGCAGTACTGCACTTCAGGGTGTCAGTTAGCAGCAGTTACTGTTATAATGTAGAGCTTGAAGTCCACATCATATGGGAATGGAGCTCAGATCTCTGTTTTCCTCCCAGCAGGGATATAGAGATCATAAACGGAAGGTGCGTGTGACATAAATAAGCGTTCCTGTTTATTATGATTAAGGCAAAAATATCCAATTTTGCTAAAATGCTGCAAGTACATTTAAGACTCTACTTCCATTTCTTTTCTTTGAAGACTTCTTGTTTCAACTTACAATTTCATTGTCTTTCTCATTTCAGAAGTCTGGACATTAAGAACTGCAACTCCCCTATTTCCTGCAAATAAGAGACAAAAGTGAATTTGAAATATTCCTGTTATGTGTCTCTGGAAGAATGTCAAAATAAACCACAGAGCGAAAGTTTATTCTTTCTTCAAACTAGTTTTTAGGATGAAATATAACTGTAAGGTTGTTTTTGTTTGTTTATTTTTAAGAAAAAAGGCAGGCTAAATGTTTCTCTCTGTAATGCAGAAAGCTCTCTGCTGGGTCTTGTATTTGGTGCTGAATAAAATGACATCGAGAAAGTGGAATTTTTCTCTTTGGAGTTTTCATCTTTTCTCAAAGCAGTTAACAGAAGTATTTGGCTATCTAAAAACTTACGCAAACATGATTATTCTCTGTGACTGAGTCTGTTCCTCCCAGAAAAATACACTTTGGCTCCTGGCATTCAGGAGCAGAAGCTGCACACAGATTAACTTCACATTTTTGAGTTATCATCAAGTGTTGCTCGGATTCATTTGGGCAAAAGCCAAGCTTCAAGCGAGGAAGATACTAAGTGGAGAAAGAACAGAGCATGTATTCTGTGAAGGGTTTTTAATATATAATTTGTTTCCTTGATGGGCAAAGATCTTTTGAAACACTTCAGCCATCGCTGTCTCTCATCCATAGGCTGCGTATCTCTGAGGCTGTCCAGCTGGTGCTGTGCTTGTTGTGGGGAAGCCGGTTGTGAATGTTAGTTGTTCAGGGAGGGCATTGCTCTGCCTGAAGCCCTGTTTTGCTTCTCTTCATGTCTAATGAAGCCTCCTGCTGTGCTGGCTCCCGACCAGCACTGTTGCTTGTGGCATTCAAGGCCCAGGAACAAGAGAGGAATGAATGGTCATCAAGTGAGGATGCAACAGGAAAGAACTTTGTTGTGCAGTTTTTAACCACCTTGTAAAGCTAGAGTGCCTTTTGTATTTCACGTAGGTATTCAAGCAACTTAAATCCTCAGCTTTGTGCTTTAGCTTACCTCCAGTCTCTCAAATCTGCAGCAAAATGTGCCTTAAGCATTGGATACTGCATTTAACTTTTCAGGCTGCTGCTCCTCAGGAAACTCTCACTGACTCTCACTGTTGGTTCCCTCAATAACAAAAAATGCAACAGGACAATAGGTCTAATCAAGATAATGGGACATTGTTTTTTTTTAGGTAAAAAGCAGCAAAATAATGATGAGAGAATGTATTTTCCTGGTGACATTTTCCATCCTGTTGCTTTGCTCTGCTTACGCACATCTGTGTAGTATGGGCTTATACAATGTAGTTTTGGTTCCCTTTTTCACAGCTACATTTGGATACAGAGTTGCAGCACAGTTCCTGAGGTAATTGAGGGTCCTGTTTTGGTTTTTAAAATCATTCTTCGTTATTTATAAACCCCAAACTATAATTATGGACAGAAGAACAAACTGGGGGTAATTAAAGTAATTATCTGTGCCTTCCCTGGCGTAGCACGGAAATGTCTGCTGACTGCATTTCAGAACCTATTCATAGTACCGTCTCCCAGTGCCAGGGGATCACTGTGATGATAAACTTCAACATGAAAAATAAAGCTGCCTGATCCTTTAGCCTGATTAGATGATAGAGCTCATAATGTCCTAAACTGTGGATGCTTTAATTACATTGAGGCAGGACGAACGTGCTAAGTAGAAGGCAAGATTCACATAAGGATTTCACAGCTCCTCTGGAGAGAGAGTTCTGGTGTTCTGTATTAAATTATGCCCCAGAATACAACCCCATTATTTGTATATATCTTGTAATGCAGTCCTGTGCACATCGAGAGGAATATAGAAAAACTCCACAGACTTTTGGAAGAATATAAGAGAGGTTTCCAGACATAGTTTTTCTCTATTTCCTATAGTTATTAAAAGACATATGAGGTTTTCCCTCTGTCTTGGCCAGCAAAATTCAGAAAACCCTAACTGTGCCTTCCCTGGGTTTGCTGTGGTTTCCCCACTGGTGTGTGGGACTGCAGTGTGGGACGTGAACAATTGGTGTCTGGAGGACAGGTTGTGTAAGCCACTGATTTCAAGCTGTTGCTCAATACCCACACACTTGCTCTATTGCAGCCTCCACGCTGTCACATCAGGCCGTTTGTGCTGGGACTGCTTTTCTGACCCATCAGTCTCTCCCTGAAACACCATTCCAGCT
This sequence comes from Tympanuchus pallidicinctus, assembly GCF_026119805.1. Taxonomy (NCBI): domain Eukaryota; kingdom Metazoa; phylum Chordata; class Aves; order Galliformes; family Phasianidae; genus Tympanuchus; species Tympanuchus pallidicinctus. The sequence continues at coordinate 61,348,221 of NW_026294618.1, read as the reverse complement.
CTATTCGTTAACAAACATCCTGCAATTTTTCTACTGTCACGTGTGCAGTATTTGTTATGCTGTTTTGATAGCTTCAATAATTGAAGGAAAGCTGCAATGGCTCCTTTTTTTTTTTTGTCCTAGCCTTTTGCCCCCACCTAGTTAACTATCTGCAAAATCCCTTGAGCTGTTCCATTTTTGGCTCTTCATTTATATTTTAGCAGAAGATTTGTTAAGATTAATTCACACTGGCCTGTAGGTTCTGTATTGGAATGCACAGAGACTGAGCTATTGGCCATCCACTGTGCCTTCCCCTGGGCCACCCAACTGCTGGGGCCAAATGCCTTCATCAAGAAGGGCTTAAAATGAGATCTTTGCAAGGTGAGTGGTACTTCTTGGTGCACTGCTTGTTGCTGCACAGCTGGGCCTGCAGATATGAGGCTCCTGCCTTGCACTGATTTTGAGCAGTTCTGCAGTTTTGCGAGGCTTCTTGTTGTGAGTCCTGCATTTGCTAATGGTGTTAAAGGTGCTAAAAGTGTTTAAAATCACCTGGTTGTTTACTGTTGGGTCTGATTTTTGTAACGTCTGAATAGTTTGCTGTTGCTGCTGCAGAAAATGGTGACATTGAAACACACCACTTACAGCAGATTTCTTGGTCCATATGTTAAAATCCAAAACTCTGGATTTTCAGTTACTGTAAACATCAAAATAAAGTGCATGCATATGCTGATGTTCAGTTTGCAAAAGTGGCTCCTGTCTTAAATCTGAATTCAACAATGTAGTACCTCTATTATTTTATATTGTTCTCTTTTTATCCACCATCCAATCTATTTAAATAGTGATCTGTTCTTCTCTGCTAAGCCACCAAGTCTTGCCATGTCCCTGTCTCCAGCTGAACACAATCATAGCAAGAGGGAGCTCAATATCATGGTGGTTGAGTGCCAGGAGTGAGCAAGGCGTGGGGCTTCCCTCTGTGCTGTTGGCAGGAGCTGTCCCTGCAAGCCAGGAAGGCTCTGTGGCTGTGGCCACTAGGGACTGTGCACAGAGGGCCTACCCACCCCATCTTCTCTCTTGTTGCGGCCCTTTTGAAGTTAGTTTGTGTTCAGAGGAAAGGACACACCAGATTAACATCCTGTCCTGGTCTCAAAATATCTAGCTATTGCCTTTGGTCCTTGGTGTGAAAGACTGGATCAGACGCAAGGATCAGCTGGACACTTTCCACTTCTCAGCTGGAAACTGGATTTGTGTGAAGAAATATCTGGTACAGGAATGTGCACCCAAGAGTGCACGCAAGAGCTTGGGGTGGGTTTGAAATACAAGAAATGCAAAAGTTTCAGGAACGGTAGGTGTTAACTTGATTGGATCATAACACAGCAGCAAGCAACTTAGGAACAGGAAGAAATAAAATGGGGAAGCAAGATGGGCAGGAGGAGGTGGAAAGAAATCAAGCATTTCAAGCATGTACTGGACATTGCTCCTGTTTGCTAAATACTAAGACAAAGTCATTTGGACTAGTAGCAGGTTTTAACATATCTCATAGCTAGGTTTCAAAGAGGCTTTTCATCTTCTCTACAGTGTTTCAGCAAAGAACTTTCTCCAACATAAGGAATATAAAGATAAATTTGAAAGCCAAGCTAGGCCCCCTGCTTGAAAGGAAATGAAAACACTGGAAGCCCCTTCAAGCATTTGTCTCAAGAGCAGGATGGCTGCACTGCACTTGCTTGTTCACCCTGAGTTTAAAGACCAAGTGTTTAGGTAAAGTAAGTTAAATGCAAATATTTCCCAAGTGTGATTATAGTAATGGTTCCCTGCTCCATGCTCTTGTGTTACATATACACAAGCATGTGTGAGGGAATATGTATGTGTGCATGCAGTTTTTTATGTAAAGCTTTAAATATTTACTTCCCAAGTAAACCTTTTGACTTGAAACCTTTGAGCAACTGTTGGGAAGAGCCAGACCACCGCCTGCCAGCATAGGCTTGGCTGGACAAGGCCCTGAAGAACCTCTCCAAGTCAACCCCATTTGCACTGGAATCAGAGCAGGAGAGCTCCAGGTCTTTCCCAGGCAAGCTATTCTGTAAACCCTTGAACTATGATGCTGGTAGGAAAAGTTAGCAATAGGCAAGCATACAGAGCTTCAGTACACGTGTGTAGAGACTATAAGAACTTTTGTTCACAGAGCAGAGTACTAACAGAAATGGGAATGGATCAAATACATGTCACATTCTTTTTTTTTTTTAGCGTCAATATCTGGTAACAAAGTTAATTTGGTTCTTAAAGCCAGAGAAAACGTTAAGCTTTTCAGGACATGGTCTATTGGTATCCCATAACACAGCACCTGCATGTTCCCATGACATACACAGTGAGTATTCTTCACAGAAATGAATTATGACTGTGTTTATACTGTGTACATATTATATAGATGACATGTAACTATGTTGCTACATGAATTCCAGGATGTTTCCTTCCAATTTCATTTCTGCCAGAAAGCCTGAGGGGAAATCTGAGAAGGGGGAGGAAAGCCTGATAGATGACTTGTGGCAGCAGACCAGCTCCTGCACAGCTTTTGGTCAGTCAGCATCTCTACAAGGAGACAACACTGTTGCATTTGCCAGTTCCTCAGTTGTGGTATTGCACCCATTCCCACTCAGCTCACCTGAAGCACGTATCACCTTGGTGTGTCCACTGCAGTCAGAAGAGCTGTATTTTCCAGCCTGTTTTTCAGGTGTTTGAGGTAAGTGAGCTTCAGGTGAGGAAGAATTGACATCCCAACTGCTGGGATTGCAGCCCAGGGTGTGACACTACAGGTGGGTATTTGTCAGTAATAGGGCTGTAAGAGACTTCCTGACTCCATCCATTCTATCTTACAGCATCTGAAAGCCTCAGGACTTGACAACTTGTTTGTATGTTTACCGTGGACTGTTTAGAAAGCAGACGTCCTGCTTGCAGCAGAGTATTGCCAAAATAGAGCTTGAGGCTTATGGCTGCTGCAGCAGTGGCCTCTTTAGGCTGAGACTACAAGCAAGCATGAACATGTGGTCTTAGTTTGCAGAGAAATACTCCGTATGTTGTTAGTAAGATAAGGTCCCATCACATCTATTTGTATCTTTGTGAATGGATCCTTACCCCATGAACACTTGAGTTTTTCCAGTGTTTGAGGACAAGTGGTAGGAAACCAGAAAAAAACAAAAAAACAAAGAACAAAAAACAAAGAACAAAAAACAAAAAACAAACCTTAGTGGGAGAATATACTGTTGTCCCGACTTTATTAGTATTCTGAATCATAAAATCATAACATCGTGTGACCGTTGGGATGTTGGGATGACAGAGTGAACCTTCAGGGCTTCATCCAAACATTCATAGATACAAGCCTGGATGCACAAGTACAATTTGGCTTGGGAAAGCATGTTTGTGGAGGGTCTTTCCAGTCTATAACTCCTGTGACGTTGCCACAATACCCAGATGTAAAGACCCACTGAAATAACCATGCCTTATTTAGAACCTATGAAATTGAAGATTTCAAGTAACCATTTACACTTGAATGCAAACATGAATCTTTAATTTTGCAGCGTTTCATCTTTTTACCTTAAATTTTACATTGCTTCAACCAGCTTGTCTTGAGCCTGACCAGCTACAGAAATGTTTACAACCATTACCAGCATTAAGGTTGAGGAAAGCCTTGCTTGTGTCTCTAGACCCATGTTTTGGGGTTGTTCAAATGCTATTAGCTTTGGAGCTGGTTAGGCTGAGATTCCTTACAGCAAAGCTTTGACAAGCTCCTCTGCCATGCTATGGTGTCACCAAGCCTCTACGTGGCCAGAGACCCCTCCCTGTGCCACTGTGCCCTATGGACAGAGCAAATCTTACTCCTCAAAGTCCACCACCCTCTGAAGATGTAGGACATCAGGTATGTGCTGAGGCATACCCAGACTTGATTACTCATCTAGTAAGCAGATGACAACTCAAAATTACGAAAGTACAGCTTCCAACACAAGCCGGCTCAGCAGTTCTGCTTTGTGAAACCTCATATTAGCTATGATCAGGTTTGCATTTGTTCTTTTCCTCATGTCTGAGGAGCAATTATGAAGTAGTGCCAGAAGCCTGTAGGTGTTAAGCTGGCACGCAGGAAGGATTTCCCCTGCCCACGTCCACCAGGAGCTACTTTTTTGCTTTGTAATATCTGCTGTGAATAATGTGAATGTCTGCAAAACCGCAGCACATATTCCCTCAGCACAGCATTGCATTAAGAAAATGCCACTGGAAAAACACTAGCAAGCTAAATATCTATTTCATTACTACAATTTGAGCAGCTTTCCCACTTCAGTAAGGCATAAAGTATTATATTTTACCTATTTTCTTCATATTATAGTTACATAATGAAATGTTATACAGTTACTAAAAGTGAAAGTCATTCTTGCAACAGAAAAAAAAAGCAGTTACAGTCAGTCCCTTCTGTCTCCTCCTTTGGATGCCTATGCAATGTTTCCGATTCATCTTCTAGTAAATTAACATTCAAGTAGCTTCAGATAATTTTTTTTTCCTGATAGATATGAGGATTCCAGTACTGACTGTTCAGATTACAAATCTGTATTTTTCTAATAAAACTGTAATTTTAGAATTATTTTAACAAGATGTGTTGTGATAGGACAAGGGGAAATGTTTTCAAACTAAAAGAGAGGAGATTTTGATTGGATATAATGAAGAAGTTTTTTATAGTTGAGAGTGGTGAGGCACTGGAATAGAGATGGTGGAGGCCCCATTCTTGGAGACAATCATGGTCAGGCTGGACAGAATTCTGAGCAATGTGACTGAGCTGTGGGTGTCCCTGTCCATTGCAGGGGAGTTGGACTAGATGGCCTGTAAGAGTCTCTTTCAACTCTAACAATTATATGGTTCTATGATTTAAAATATTTACGTGTGTAATTCCTTCAGATCTGATACAGATGATGCCATTAAGCACAACATGTATGTAGAACCATGCAGGAAAGAAAGGCTGTCTGGATGTCCATCCAAGTACTGTCATGTGCTCAGTTTTCCTTGCTATTAAGATAAGTGTCTTCAAATACAGTCAAACTTTCACAAGGAGCAATGCCACACAGCGTAAGGACACTCATCAGCTCTGAGCAAGAAGGCTTGCTCTATCCTCACATGAAGGACTGCTGAAAAGCCAAAGACTTGTGAAGGTGTGGGTGCCAGAATCAGCACAAGCCAATAAACCAGCTGCTCCAACTCGACCACAGGAGTGTTACAGCCTTTTCACTGCCACTTTTCTAAGACACAATATTAAGACAACCAGTCAGGTCACTCTTTCAAATGGGCTGTCGCAGTCCAAATGACATCCTGAAGATGGCAAGGGTGTTGATTTGATCTCTTACTGCAAACAACCACATGGAGCGGGGGAGGGGGGAAGAAAAGAGAAGGGAAGGGAAGGAATATTATAAGCAGCTGAAGGGAGGAGCTTCACATCCTTCCCTCTGTGCTTCTTTAGAAGAACTGGTGCCTGGTGAATGCAGCCTCGCACTGCTCCCACCCTGCTGGCAGCTGCTGTGGTCTCCCTTGGCGCTTGGCAAGAATCTGTGCTTAATCCCCAGTCTCTCAATGCACACAGTACATAGAGGGTCTCATGGTTTAATCTCCTTTAGGTAATGATTCCTGACAAGACTAATGCCTGGCAAAGGTCAAGCTGCTGGTTATTGAAAACAGGATTTCCCTTCATTTACAAAAAAAATTCTGCCCGACCTTTGACTTGTTGGACAGAATGTGGCTGTTTTCACAACTGATAATCACTGCCAGGTGGGCATATACACATGGGTGTGTCCGTATACGCACATGGTCCATGTGTGTAAACGTCAGCTAGACATGGCCATATTACTCACACCAGTGGTATATGATAGCACAGGTCACCACCAAAATAAGATGAACTTTACATCTCTTCGTGGCACCTTGTATACATTTGCATGCTCTAAATTGTTCTGATGCTTATTAAGTAGTAAAGGGAAGGGAGCTTGGTAGCTTTATTTTTGGTCTTTTCCAAGAATGTTGGTTTAATGTTCTCGTGATATTTTTGCATCTCTGTTCATCAAGAACCTTTCCAGAGTGAGGCAAAAATTTATAAGCAGCAGAGCCTCTCCAGATCCTCTCTTCCCTGGGCTCTGCTTTCATTATGTGGAGTATTTTAATTACCATGTATTTCTGCTTGTAATTCTGTTTTTGTATTTTAGAACCAAGAATCTAACTGACAGTTTTGTAAATCAGCAGTGAGACAAGATAATGTTTGTAAAACCCATAGTTGCTACAATTCCACATGTAAGAGCCCAGAAAATGGGTCACAGCAAATGCTTAGGAGCTAATCCATCTGGTCCTTTCTGCATCTTAGTGGTAGAAAATGATCAAAATGGGGTACTTCACAGATCGTTTTTTAACCTGCAAAGATTACAAAACTACACAAATTTGCCTCAGAGAAAAGACTTGAACTTAAGGCCTCAAAACTGCTGTGATGTTTAAATCCATACAACTTTATTTTTGAGTAATTAGATCTTTTGTGTGATAATAGGTAAAGTTTTCTATCGAAGTTTACGCAACATATAGAAAAAGCCTCACTTTCATTTCCCCATACTGGGCAACAGCTGCTCATCACTCTTTTTTAGCATAAGAAGCTTCTATCACAAGACTCTGGGGTAACTAAGCATCTACATTTTCTTAGACGACTGGAGAAAATCAGTGCTGGCATCACTTCTCCAGTTACTGCCTTAAACCTACATCAGGCACATTCCACAGACCAGCTTCAAGGCTGCTACTAGGTCAGCCCCAGCTGTCTTGTCCTGGTGTTCCTGTACTGCTGTGTGAGGGAGCCAGCTCTTGGCTGGATGCGACAGGGAAGGACATCTGGTGTATAAGAGAGTAATTTAGAAACAGTGCTTCAGTCTGAATGATTTAATCATGAAAGTGGGTGTAATTGGAAATCATCTGCCCATGACCAATGTGATACTATTAGGGCAGAATGCAATGACTTCTGAGCACTTTGGATAAATATTCCCTGACATTTCAAGAGCCAAAGTGAAGTGAAATGGCCTGGCTGTCTCTGACGAGTGGTTTAGAAGTAATTTTCTGGGAGAGGCTGGATTGACCATGCAGCAGTGTGTGCGTGATGGTTGCAGCTGTAAGCTTAGGCTTGTATCTTTCATTCAGTTCCTGGGAGCTGGGTACTACAGCTGCAGAAGAATGCTGCACACGTGCACAAAAAGAGTAGGAAAGGGCAGATACATCACAGAACTAACCGTAAATAATACTGTTTGCGTTGTTGCTTCAAGTGTATGCTCTGTATATTTCTGCACATTGGAAAGTGTTGCCAGAACACTGCTGTTAGCTCATGGGCAGTTAAAACAAGGACATGTTTCAATTTTAATCGGGATCCTGGTTTACTGAAGAATTGTTTAGCAACTGTGAAAAGCAGCTTATCATTACTGTTCATAGGCCTGAGTGACTAAGGAGGCAGAAGAGTGAAGAATTACTCCTGGAGAATCTGCGGGGAGACAAATGGTATCTGTTTCTGTTTGATGAATAGGCCAAGTACTTCAGCCATCATTCTGGCTCACATCTGAATTTCTTCCTGACCCTTTCCCTCAAACTGCCTGTGTCCCTTGGTGCTATGCAAGGCCCATGCTCAACACCCACCTTTAGACAGAAAGGCAGATTGATAATGGCAAGGCTGGGCTTGATGAGCATCCCATTTGCCACCAGTATACCTCGAGCTGGTCCTGCTGCTTGGTACTTGATCCTGCCACTGCACTGTGGGCAGCTTGTTTGCTGCCTGAAAAAAAGCAGCAAAACAAATGGGGAGGCTTTTCTTTAATTCATTGGCTATATATTGGGTGACAGCTTAAAGGATGGAGGGAAACATAAAATAATGACTCCAAACTCGAGAAGTTCTTCAGCAGAGGCATTATTTTTATTTTGCATCTGATATTGAGCAGTTTGAGGACAGTGGGAAATCAACTCCTTTGTATGGAGACTGTGTGAGAAGCTCTGTTTTCAGTGGGAATGTTCAGTGCTACAGAATTTTCTGTAGGATTTTTTCCCCCAGATTATTCAGTTAGACAACTTGGAGTATTTTTAATTTAAAGAATTTTATGAATACAGTACATTTGAAAACAATACTCTTTGGGATAAAACAGATATATTTCAACATTAAAAACTGTTGAAAGGCAAAGGGAAATTGAGCTTTGGCTGACATTTTCAGAGCTAAATGGAAAGTGTTAAGAAGTGAGTTATATCTGCCTAATCCCTGTACAAAAAGGTAGCTTGTATATACTCTAGATTTTAACTAGTCTTTTTCTACTGCCTCAAAATCTCCTCTAAACTGACTCAAAGCCTATTGACTAGTTCTAAGACCTTCCAGTACCCCAGCCTGGCCCCACTGGGACCTGAGGCAGAAAGGAAGGTGGGGCTGCAGAGAAGTTGTTCAACAATAAAATCAAAGGAAAGGTTACCAGGAATGAAGCCTTTTGTTTGAAGGCAATTGACTGTTGGTGAGGATTGGTACAGTGACAGCCCATTGCCTTTCATCCACTTGCCTAGGTTTTCAAGTTCTTGGTTGGTACTTTGATAAAATGCATGGACTGATAAAAGGCTTGCACTGGACTAATGCTCTAGGATAAGATAAAAAAGATATTTTTGCTGAAAGCTGGGAATGATTGCTTCACAACAGATATTTCAATCACTGCTAGATACAAGATCTTCATCTTCATTATGAGAGGCACATAAGATGCGTCTGCTTTTACACAGATAGTTCTGAATGTCTGAAAATGTTTGATTTATAGAAGCAAACTGGAGCAGGCTGGTGGTGATTCAGGTTATTTCCATGCCACAGCTCCCCCTTGATGACCTCCAACCTCTGGTTCACAGCTGCTGCATTGCTTGAAGGCACCCACCAAGACCTCAGAAGCTCCCACTCCTTTCTTCACTTGCTGCATATGCAATGTAGGCAGAGGCAACGTGTTTTTCATTGAGGTTTACAGGCTCCAAAGATCCCTGTGCAGAGCTGTTTTGCAGTCTTTGAGTGTCCAAAGTTCATGAAAAGAAAAAGAAATTGAACTTTTCCTCCTTCTCCCCTGGTGTGCTTGATGAGATCTTATCTGAAGCCAAATCAATAATGAAACTGCTGCTGCTTTCAGTGGACCCATTTTTACCCAGAAACACTACCCAAATTAATTCAAGAACTGTCCCAGTAACTCCCAAAGCATTGCCATTCATTGACCCGTGCTGCAGAAAATGTTGCAAAATCCCATCCTCTGGGGGGTTTAATGAGCACAATCCACCTACTCCAGTTGTGGGCTTGGAAGACCCCACAGGACTTTTCCCTTTTTATTCTAATAGCTCCTAACAACAGTGCTTCTGCTTCCTGTCAGTAAAGCATCTGCTCTTTGAGCCTACAAGTTTCTACTATTTATAGTTCCTAAAATCTTTGCTAACTGTACATTCCGTAAGAAATGCCATCATATGAAGCCTGATTTGCTGAATCCAATGTTCCCCTTCCTTTGCCATATTGGATTACAAACAATTACACCTTTAATTTAATGTAATATGAAACTAAGGTCATAAAATTATTTACGCAGTGAGCAATTGCATGGCATGAAATATGTATCTGCAGTATGGGAGTTTGAAGTTTGGATCAGTCTGTGGCTTCCCAAAACAAGAGTAAGAGAAAGGTAATGTAGTGTCATGAATAAGTGAATTTAAAAATCAACTTTTAATATGTAATTTAAAAAAATATAACTGTAGCATTTAAGAAGTAAGAACATTTAGCTCATGTAAAGCAAAGCATTTTCATTATTGCCAGATATTTAAGGAAGATTTTCTAGAGAAATTCTCAACAAGAATTAATAAAATCCTTGAAATCTTTCTAAATAAGCCTTCAAAAACCTGGTAAGAATTTGCTGCTTGGTTTTCCTGTTACTAAGTAGGAGAAAAAAAATAATTGGATGACCATTCTTGCTCAGAGCAAATATTCTCAGCGAGCCTCTCAGCGGTTACTAAGCATTATTCTCTCCCCCATCTCCACCCCATTTCCTTACTACCACTGAACTTTGTTCAGTGCAAAGAAGAGACAGTTGTATGGGACCAGGTGGCTGCAGCAGGCACATCCGCATAATCCAAAGATATCAGCTGGAGCCACAGCTTAGGATGCCATACTGTGGTGTTTTATTAATAATTTTATTGTGAAAACAGCTAATATTTTAGCTTAATCTCCTCTGACAGAGTGATAGGCCTGTTGGCTAAGTACATGAAGCTTTAGATGAGCGTACAAACCCCTCCAGAAAGTAGAGGGGTCTGAGAGCTTTCTGTTTACATCAGAACAGTCTCATGAAAGACTTGTCCCCTTGTATTCCCTTAAATTCCCTGCCAGTCAAGGCCAGATTTCAGAAATGCAAAGACGCAAATAAGTGAAGACAGTTAAATGCTGTTGTTTCGAACCTCTGAGAGCTTTTGTAAAGGTTTGGGATTTCTTAGTGATTCATTCTCCCGTATTCAGGTAACAGAAAGCATATTGCTGCAGGGGAGGGAAAAACGCAGATAAAACAGAGGATGTCTCATTTATCTCTCTGGACAGAGGAATTTCTCTCAGGAGTGCTTGTTCCATTTTTGTACTGGTACAAATTTGGTAATTGAGCGAATACTGTGGGCTTTGGTTTCACAGGATGGGAATAGCTCACAGCAGCCGAACCATGAGCGGCAGAACGCCTTTCTGAACAGGAGTTTTCATCATACTGCCACGCTGCTTGACCTCTAAATGCGCCGACATGCTGCAGTATCACTTAGACTGGGAAAGAATGTTGCTGTGCTATTGCCCAGGAGATTCAGGAGGATCCCATTACAGCTACACAGTGCCTGTGTGTAATGGCAAAAACCAAGTATGTAAGAAAACATAGTCTTAACGTAAGGACCCACTGCAGTCCATCAGATAAACCAGATAAAGTGTTTAAAGATCATACGAATGCCCACTGTCATCCCGGCACACTTTTACTTCTTAAATGCTGTCTGCAGCATGGTCTGCTTCTTTCTCATTCAGTTATCACAGCTCTGAATGATGTACTAAAATTATTCTTTGCAACCTCTGTTCTATTTCTTTTTTCCTTTAAAATTATATACTACTAACCGATCAGAGGGATGCTGCTGGTTTTCAACTTGAAGACATAAAAAAACCTAAAGATATATATTAAAAAATCCAGGCTTGTAGGGCAAATACCTTTTCACTTAATCAGCTGCTACACCTGGAAGTAAAAAGGATTCTCCGCCCAATGATGTGGCCTCTTCCTCAATTGTCTGGGCTGGGGAGATGAACCCTGCTCCTGTGTAGTGTGCCTGGGCTGTGCTACCCAGCATAAGAAATGTTGCTCAATTTTATAGACTGCAAAGTGTCCCAAGGGTGGACTGGCCCAGTCGTTTCCTGGCTAGCAAGAAACAAAGGAAGGAAGGCCCTTTTTCTGGAGTCAGTTCATCATCATCGATCAGTGGGATGCTGTGCTACGATGCACCACCAGGGAAGGAGGGCTCCGAGGGTCTGCAGGCAGGAACAATGAGTACAGTTGCACTCACATTCTGTCCCAAGTGAGGCAGAAAATGGTACATCTACCCCTCAGTTTCTCTCCAGGTCAACTTCTAAACAAAGCTGTAGCAGTTTGCTATCCTGTTATTTTTGCTATGGCAGAAAGCAAGAACAAAAAGGTAAGCACTTTGCTTGTGGCTGTGCATGAAGTCAGTCACCAGCAAAGAATCCATCACCATTTTATGTATAGCTTTATAAACAGATCTTTTTGAACACAGCAAGAATAGATGGCCACCTCTGCCCTCAGTGAAAGCAGAAGTGCCCCCATACCAGTTCTTTATTGCTGTAAAGAACAGTAGTTCTTGCTTGCTTTGTGCATCCTGTAAAGTGATTGGCCTGAAATACAGCATTTAAGGGATAAAAAACCAGTTACCTTAATGCTCTTCTATCTAACATAACTATGCTGTCCACACAGATCGGCAGCATTCTTAACTAAGGCTGATAGTGGTACAGATCTCTGCAACAGAGTCTCTGTGAAATGCACACAATAGCCCAATAAAACACTGACATAGGTGTAGGCATAAATAAAAGGGCCATATATTCAAAATGCATGAGTCTTGATTTGCACCAATAAAAGCCACAGGGCCATGCATCTTACAGGAAGCTGTATATGCATAATTCATACCAGTGAACGTAAATGGCTGCTTGCATATGCATATACCTGTTTTCATATGCCTTTACCAATACACTGGAGTAATCACTTGCCCATAAATGCACATGCATCTTCAGATATGAGATTGGAACGTGTCCCCTGGCATCTTTACACATATTTCTGTTTCTTCTCCCTGCTCTCTCAATTATGTATTGTAAGAGGTCCTCATAAATCTCCACCTTTCTGCTGCGTTTTTTCCTCCCACCACCCTTTTTATAACCAGGCCTGCAGATCTTTGTTATTTCTGTGGCATTTCCAGCACTGCTTTCTGTAAAGCCATCTCAGACTTTTCTATTTTTAACCGAGTGACAATGTGGTTATCATTTCACTCTTTGTCCTAGGCCATGCCCTGACCACCTTGCCCTACTTCCTTAGGACAAGCCATCCCCAAACTAGATGTCTGCCTCCCTGGACTCCCATCACCTGAGCGTGTCTTGCTTTTGTGGGAAGGGCTGCAGTCAGAAGCATGAAGATGAGGAGCATCCAGCATGCAGGTAGCAGCAGCACTGCTCTCAGGACTGCCGAAGCCTCTTTAGTGATGCCTTCCCCCTGTTTATTTTTGGCCAGGGATATACTCTTTCATACATGTTTTGTATATCCCTTAGCATCATTTTGTGCTCGCTTTTAAATGCAAAAAGTCAAAACTCTGCACTGGGCTGAACCAACCCAGGGACCTCAGCTACTCCTCATACTCCTTACCCTCCAGACCATTCCCAGTCTTCAGAGCCCTCCTTTGGATGCTCTTTGACAGTTTTATGTCCTTCTTACATGGTAGCACCTAAACCTGCACCCTGTGCTTGATGTGAAGCTTCACTAGCAGTCTTGCCAAGAGATGAGTGAAGGAACAAATCACTGCCTCTCACCAGCCCCAATGTTTTGGTATAGTCCCTAAGTACAGGTGTCTGCCAGTGACATAGAATGCCCGGTGTTGATTCAGCCATCCACAGTCACTAAGCTGTCAGCTCCCTGTGCCACTGGGTGATCTGGGCACATGGATCTTATTCAAATCCCATTTCTGTCAAATGAAGTCAGAGTGCAAGCAATGTTTGTACTGGGGTTTGGCTTGCTGTCAGCAGTGCATGCTGCAGAACAGGCCTGCCAGCTACCCCTCCTGGGCTTTTGGATACATTTGGCAGATCCTGTGCACTGCTTCACTGTGTTACAAAAACCATGAGAATGGTTTTTGGTCCCAGATTGGTGGTCCTATGGCTGGGTTCACGGCATCTGCAGGGATGGGTGGCTGTGATACAGAATGAGGTAACAAAAGCCAAGGAAAAGAAGGAAATCCTCCAGTCTCCAGTACAGATGCTGAGGAATGTGTACCATAAACCAAACCCAGATGTCTTGACTGATGAGCAAGCGCTATCTTTAATCTCTTATCTTCCCAGCTTTGAGTTTCATCATCATGCTAAGTGCCCCTATCCTTGCACTAGTCTAATGATTACTTTCTCCAAAGGGTTGAGGCGTGATTCAGAAGCAGAATGGTGACTCCTCACATCAGATTGAGTTACCATCTGTCTCACACACACTTTAGCTACAAGCTGCCAAATAGCTTCCATGTCTGAAAAACACAGCTGGAACCCAGCTTCAAAAACACTGCTACAGCCACCAGCAAGTAGGTACCTCAGGACAAGGAGCTGCCTTCACTGACAGCACAGTGCTGCAGAGATGCAGTGACTGTGGCTCGGATTTAAATTGCTTTCTTCTAGAACTCAGGCTCTGTGGACTTTTTTTTTTATATAAATATATATATGACACTCTAAAATGCTATACAAATGTAATGCTTTTATGTAGGAATGTTACACGTCACCACTACACACACTCAAAGCAGCATCATGTCAAGGCGATGGAGGTAGTGCAGAGAACCATTAAGTGCCATTTCATGTACAAGCAGGTGGCTCATTCGAGAAAGAAAAATGGAGATGTCAGGAGGGATGAGTGATGGAGGCTGCCGGCAGGCAGCAGAGCCCCAACTACAGCTACAGTGTGCCTAGGGGAGGAGAGCAATGTTTGTCCCTGCTTCATCTGTGCTAATTTAGTCTGCATACTGAGTGTAAAATGAGAAAAAAAGTGAGGTACTTGGATTATGGAATTAGCTTGACTCCCATAGAGTATGGATAGAAATGTTTCAGTATGGCTAATATTTTGAAACCTTCCAAAGATGTGAACAAGATGCTAAGTTGAATTAATACAGCTCCCTCAGGATGCAATAATTTACCTGCTTGCAGGCATCACCAATCACATATAGTACCACTGGTTGACTGATACCTCCTCTTGTACCTCCTCAGGGAGGCATCCTCTTACTGTAAGTCACTGAAACTCCCTGAAGGGATGTGAGATGGAGGATGTGGCATGCCTGTCCCAGCAATGGAGGCAGCAGCTCTGCAGCAGCCAGAGCATCCACAAACAGACATTAGAGCTGCCTGGCATTTGTGCCTCAGCAGCGTGGGGAACAGGAGGTTCTCACAGCCTTAACTCTTCTGGTGACAATGATGTCTGTGGTGGCACTGGCAAAATGGAGGTGGAGGTAACTGTATTTTGGAGCATGGTGCTTTCCAGCTGCTTTATTTGAAAAATGTAACATCTATGTATACTCACTCTTTCACACACATTTGCATATAGGGTCACACACACATACAAAGAGCTCTTTCCAGCACAGGGGAGGAAACAAGCCAGGTTACATGCATGAATAATGAAATGGAAAAGTTGCCCAGGGATGCACTCCCAGACAGCTGTGGTTGCTGTGCTGTGACACTGCCATGGAAGCGTCACCTTCTGAATACTGAGATTTTAGATAACAAAGAAAGCCTTGTAGCTGACCTGGGTATTTATCTTTAAAAGCAAACATTAATGCTATTTCAACTGTCAAAACAGAGCCACATCACCTGTTTGGGCTTTTATCCTCCATGGCTCCATGATGCTCCCCTGCCACTGCCTCCTCCAAGATCCTGGGAGCCAGAAGCCTGCTCTGCTGGAGAAAGGTGACTGAAGAGGCTGAGACATGCGTACATCTCCCTTCTCTGAATGACCAACAATTCAGTTGAAGAAATATTTTTTTCTATTCCTTCCATTTCTTATTCTCAGCCAGGAGTACCAACAGATGCGGCAGCAGGAGAGCTCCAAGATGAAGATGGAGACATCCCAGCTGGGTCCCCCAGGCTGCCTCACTTGCTTCCCCATGGGTCTTCAGGATGTTGCCTGGAGGAGCAGACCCCAAGGCACAATCTGCAGGTTCTGTAGTGCCACCTGTATCAGCTGGTGGGGATCCTTTCCCACCATCTGTCTGCCAGGAGGAGGGAGATGTCACATGGGAGCTTCATGTTTTGCCCTCAGTAGAGAATTAGCCATGCTTATGTGATTGACAAATAATGAGACTTCATTCATTATTGTCATGGGCAGCTCCAAGGAAAGCAGCTGATGCTGCTGGGAGGGATGCTGCTCCCCTGAGTCAGGCCACCTTTGGTCTTGGACGTTGCTTTGGGTAATGCTGTGCTTGGTCTCAAAGGCAGCATGCAGTAACAGGAGCAGCAATGTACAGCGGCCTTGGCTAATGTGTCTCACACTGGGCATGAATTGCAGCCAACCCTGAGATCAGACTCCTCCTCGCCAAGAGTTCATGCTGCCAATAAAGCTCTTAAGAGAGGAATGATTGCAGACTCTGAGCCATGAGGCAACTATGACTGAACTCAAATCATGCACTGTATGTAAATATATCTGCACTAACTTGCGCAAGCATGTGCATAGAACTTACCTATGTATTGACTCATTTTCAGTATTTTCAGTCCTTGGCAGCTGAGTCTGTCTATTTCAATGTAGCCTCTCTAGAAAGAAAGGCTGTATTCAAACAAGTGTTTGAGCAAAAAAGAGATCAAGCTCCAAGCCTAACTAACTGAAGCAGTTATATTGCTACAAAACCCCTGTGAAATCAGATTAGAACAACCTATTTCAGCTCAGCTTGAACCACAGTTTTCCTGGGTTTGATCAAATTGAATAAATCTGCTTCAAATGGGTTGTTGCACTGATTTCATGCTGCCTTAATTAAATGGTTTCAAATCAAGGTGACAGTTAAATCAGTGCAAGATAATGTGTAGAAACAAAATTATTATAATCGATATAAGAAGCAGAAGTAAATCTTTTTGCTGCATTAACACAGGTCATGTAATGGATTGTTATACAAAGTATAATAAGTATTAGAACTGATAAACATTTATTTGCATATGGTGTTTTACTTCAAAAACTCACGTGGCTTCCATGACCAAAAACTTTCTTATTTTCAATCTATTAACAGTGGCTGATGTAAGGAAAAATGCACTTTCGTCTCTACAACTCAAGACCTTCTGAAATTCTTGTTGTAGCTATAACAGTTGATGTGACAGTTCTCCTCATCCATCCCACACTGTTGCCTGACACAAGCTGCATTGTGCTACCCCAACATGGGGTACTTTCTCACCAGCTGTGCTGCCTGATTTCTTTCCTACTCTCCTCCAGAAGCAGGAAAGCTTTTCCTGCATGTCTTGATATCCTGAAGAAGATGGCAAACCCATTGGATAATCCCATAAGAAAGCTTTCTTCTAATTTGTAATTTGAAAAGATTATCCTGAACTTTTTGCTTTGAGAATGCATTTCAAAAGTGGTGAAACTGCTTAAAAATGCCATTGACAACTGGTGCCCTGGATAGCACAGATCAAAACACAGACAAGACAGAGCAATTATGTTTTCTCTTTGGGTACAGACTTCTATTCCCCTATGAGACTACGAGTCTTTTTTTTTTTTTTTTTTTTTTTTAAGTTCCCATGTTTCTAATATTGTTTTGAGAAAATTATATCCACTTCTTCTTGAGGGGAATTTATTTACTTTTTTAGTAAATGGCAGATGACTACACTGTATATTTTGTTTGTACAAAAGGGAGCTCCCCCAGATCAGGATGTAAAGACTAACATTGACAGCTCCACAAGACAGTCTTGCTTTGCCTGGTGTGCCAGATTTATTTTACATAATTCATATTTCAGATATCTTCAAATATTTCCTCTGCTTTGGTTAAACTACTGACACACATAATGCATTTTTGCATTTTTGGATGGAAGCAGAACATTCCTGAGTAGAGAGGGTGCCAGACTAAAAAGCTGTTTTTAAAAAATACTTAATATTATTAGACTATTAAAAGTGAATGATTCTGGCAGTTTAATTGCTATTTCATAACATTCTGTGTTTACTTTTTGGATTTTGCCTAGATTATGTAAACAGATATCAGGTTAATTTTTACTTGCAGCTAAACTTTTTTTTCAACCACCACCAATCTTGGCTCCTTTGTGCTAACACAGTATGTTGATGTGAGTATTTGTAAGCATAACAAAGATTGTGAAAACCTAAACAAATGGAATAAGGAAAGAAGAAATGGAAGGGGAAAAAGGAGGAGAGGAGAGGAGAGGAGAGGAGAGGAGAGGAGAGGAGAGGAGAGGAGAGGAGAGGAGAGGAGAGGAGAGGAGAGGAGAGGAGAGGAGAGGAGAGGAGAGGAGAGGAGAGGAGAGGAGAGGAGAGGAGAGGAGGAACATTTCCACTAAAAACTTTTTTTTCTTTTTCAAAAGTTCACCCTGACACTAAATTCTATGGTGTCTTTTTACGACACTAAATTTTGGGGTGTCATTGCTTTGTTTAATTGTGCAGGACAGTAAGATTAGAAGAAAGCCCCTAGAAATTAACTTTCAAATTAAATAAAAATTATGTGGAACAATATTTATTCTGTGCATTTGAAGTTTCATTTTTTCACTTTGACTTCAATAGCAGTTGGATCAGAGCCTGCAATTATTTTCCTCTGAAAAATAGGTGGCATTTTAGAATCAAAGTTCTTCCAGACACCGTACAACTCCCTGTATTGAAGTTTAAAGGTATATGTAGTGGCCCTACATTCTCTCATACAGTTTTTAGCAATCTCATCCCACATCACCAAAAATACCTGCATGACCAAGGAGAATAAGTATAAAAAGCAGGACAGTTTAAAAGGATTGCTTTGCTGAGATACTATTGAAGAATGTCTCCTACCCATGTTACGTATTTGTAACAGAGCATTATCTTGCTAGACGACTACTTGGCTGCATGTTTTTAATCTAATGGAATGCTCCCAAATATTTCCTCCTTGGATGGATACCATGGGACATTACAATAGGACTTTTCTCTGTAACTAAGGATGCCCCCTGAAAAGCAGAGTACTAAGCCATTTAGTCCTCCTCCATTGTACTTGCCTCTTGCATCAGCTTTCAATAAACAATGACTAAATTATTCATCTCCTTCATTTGCTCAAGTGCAAAAGTGTGGATTCTCATATTGAGTCTAGACATGCTGGAAAACTGGCACAAAGTAAACATTTGCTGAATTCACTGTGCTTTCCCCCTTGTGTAACTGAGGAGCTGAAGAATGAAGGAATATAAAAATAAACATTGACATTAACTCATCCAGTATCTTTTATCCGAGCAGGCTCTTCACCTGTACTGACTGTGAATCAGAAAAACAGGACACAGCCAGTGGTCAGGTTCTTCAAATCTTTGCTTCAAACAGAAAATTACGTAGTATTTAAAAATAAACAAAATAATAATAATAATAATAATAATAATAATAATACATTTTCAAAGAAACTTTATTCATTCAAAAATCTCCTCCTAAATTTATTAACAGATACATCCATCTTGGCTGAGGATAGACAAAAGCCTCTGAAGCAGAATACCTGGAAAACTGGACATGGAGACATCGTAGAAGAACACTCGGACTTGGAACATGATGGCATTGAAATTAAAACTAGCAAAAAACAACAAAATTACTGCACCATTTGACATGACCTTGCATACTGCGTGAGCAACAAGATGTTCTCTCTGTTTGGATAAGAAAATTGTGTGTTCTTCACAAAGAAACATTTTAAGCATAGCTGTGCTCGTTAGTCTCCATATTTATGGATCTGTCAACTATTCCACTGTAAACATCAGTGCTAAGGATTAGACCTCTGCTGCAAAGTGCAGCTACAGAGTGAAATGCCACTGGCAGCAGCCACAGATGGGGCTTAAAGGGAGTACTCTATTTCTTTTCAAAAAAAGTTATTTCAGCTTTTGTTGTTGTTGTTGTTAAGGTTATGAAAGGTACAACAAAAAGGTAAAATATAGAAAACTCAGATTCTCAAAAACCTCTCTTTTTTTGAGTTACTAGGATCAAAACTAATTTAAGATGTGTTTACAATCTGTAACGGATTGCTTCATGACCTGGGCCAGCATCTTTAGTCAAAAGCATCTTAAATGATTTTATTGAGGCTGAGGCTGATGTTAACCTGTGCACATGTACTAGAGAATGAAACGTGAGATGTGTAAGTATGGGAGCTTTTGGAGGACTGGGATGCAGTGTAACAACCAATTGAACACCTCCACTGAGACCAGCTACTCTCAACTAACAGGTGAGAAGCTTGAGGCGGTGTGCTGGCCATTCAGCCCCTGGCCAGGTGTGCAGCCAACCCTGCAGAGGTGGGCACCAGAGCTCCAACCTCTTACTGAAGACTGGAACAGTGCTGCAGAGGAATCTGTTTTGGAAGTAGAACCTGAGAGTTGACAGAAGATTCCCTCTTCCCTTCTGCAAAGGTCTGTATGCTCCTGTGGCAGGCCACTGGCCTCCCGGATCAGCTGAGGCCATGGATCACACACTCACTAGCTGTTTCCAGAAGTATAGTTACAACCATCATTGTAACTAGAAGCCTTTCTCCTCCCTTTCCCCATAATAATTTCCAAAGCTAAAATACAAACAAAGAGGCATAGCTGAGTGCACTGTACAAGGACATAGTGAGAAGAAACACTGTCTTGTAAGAACAATATTTAAAGTGCCACTGTTGCTGTATTTAGTTCTGCACTGGGGGTGGAAGCACTCAAGAGTAAAAATTTGTGAGAGGGCAATCCTTTCCCCAAGGGAATTTCTATCTCTGCACCACTATCCAATCCCTCACAGAATCACAGAATGGCTCAGGTTGGAAAGGGACCTCAAGGATCATAAATCTCCAACCCAACCGCCAAATGCAGGGCCACCAACCTCCCCACTGAATACCAGACCAGGCTGCCCAGGGCTTCATCCAATCCAGCTTTGAACCCCTTCAGGGACGGGGCATCCACAGCCTCTCTGGGCAGCCCGTTCCAGCACCTCACCACTCTCTCTGTAAAGAACTTCCCTCTGACATCCAATCTAAATCTTCCCTCCTTCAACTTAAAACCATTTCCCCTTGTCCTGCTGTTATCTACACTTCCAAAGAGTTGACTCCCCTCTTGTTTGTAGGCTCCCTTTAGGTACTGGAAGGGTGCAATGAGGTCACCCCACAGCCTTTTTTTCTCCTGGGCTGAACAAGTCCAGCTCTCTTGAATGGATCTTCTTGGGTCCATGGGTCAACCATAGCAGCTGCATCAGGGCAATTAGCTCCTGCAATATTTCTAGCCCACAAAGATGAGGAGAACTCTTGCCTTTTGGGGAATCTGGAGAAGCATAGCTCTGAGCAGATTCGAGCTGTGTTTTGGATGGATGTATATGCACTTTGTTACTGAAAGTCATCATCCAAACAGTTCATCCTCCCCTGTGTTTGCACTGATAGTTTCTGTAAGGTCAAGAGGAGAAAAAAGCAGAACAGAGCCACCCAAACTTCCATTTGCTTGAAAAAACAGCCATGAGAAAATCCTACTGGGACATTAAAGCAATCTGAATAGGCCTGATACTGCAGTTTGGATGTCTAGACAGAAAAAATTATTAATCAGCTGCTTCCAGTCATATGTCACATTACTTTTTGGGTATGGCAGGTAGACACATTATTGCACGCTTTGGGGCAAATGGCCTATGAATTTGAAATTAATGTTCAAAGCAATTGAATCTGATTTAGTGTCCACAGAAATAGAAATCAAAATGACAAAATCATAACAAGAGAAGGAGAATGGTTACAAGCTGCAGTAGTTTCCAGATATATTTATTGCTTCTGGAAATCAGATTTAAAATACATAGTAAGACAGATATAACAAAAAAGCAACACTTCATTCCTCAGTAGTTGTATTGGTCACTACATATTAGAGCTTAGAAAAAGCATAAGCTACAAAATAGAAAGCTATTTCATAAACTTACATGAAGTGATCGTTTTCTCCCTAATAATCCAATAGTGAACAGTATCAACTTCACAGTGCCAAATTAGAAGTCCTTTGGCGTACCCCAGCAAGACAGTGCCTCTCTTCCCATTGCTTCTGGCTCTGACTCACAGGCTGATGGCCAGCCTGAGCCTCTTCATTTCTGTGCATGGGCCGCTCACTGTCCTCAGCTGTCTGTGCTGCAGAAGGCTGCAGAAATCATCTGCATGCAGAGAGATACAGGGGCCTAGATCTTCACTTCTCGCATGTACTCACAAACAAACAAACATAGAACTACAAAGGATAACAAAATCTTCATCCTGCTGTGTCAAGCATTAGAGATTTGAAAAGAGCAACATGCTTTGAAAAGGCAGCCCTTCTCAAAAAAAAAAAAAAAAAAAAAGGCATAATTTATCTCCATATGAACTGGGTGTCTTGACAACCTGAGGATAGAAGCTGCCACGCTCGCAATCCCGGCAGGGAGAATCTCACCACCATCTTTCTGGCAGCAGATTTATGTCAGCACCAGCTACTCACGAGAGTAAGCTTTGATAATATCTACCTGGGTTTTGCTGTCACATCATGGACTTGCCAACTGTCCGTGTTCATAATGCAGCTCTTTCCCAGACACAGTAGCCAGTGGTATTTGCTGGACTGCTCAGGAGCAGAGTTGTTCAAAACAACTGATTTTAAGCTTTGCCAGGGGACTTAAATTCTGCTGACAGGATTGGATTTTGAGCCATGATCACAAGATGATGCTCACATCCACACAGAAGAATGGAGCAGCATTTTACAGCTTGTGATTCAACAAGCAATAAGCTATGAAGCAGCACCCACAATAGTAAGGAGTCTTGTCTTTCTCAGAGGCCTTGGGGCATGCAGCACATCCCTGCAGAAAAGGCATTGCTCTGATAAATCCTGATCCCCAAGTAACATCCCCTCTGTAGCTTCCCATGAGGTGGCAGGTGGGAGGGTTATTTCTGAGCCATTCGAGGTGTGCTGAAAACTGAAGGGAGCACAGTCTAGAAGGAGGCCCTGGAAGCCAGCCCTCTGAAAGTATGACCTGCATCTAGGTGGGATGTTGGCAGAGCCTGTACAGCCCAGTGCTCAGGAACTGAAGAAGGAAGACAAGGCTTAGGTGCCCGCAGTATCCTGCCTGGGCTTTGCCACCACTGGTGCAGAGAAGGACTGACATTGCTTCTCCTCATGGTCTGCCTGAACTATGCTTGCTCTGAGTCTGGAACTATGTGCTTTGAGAGACCTTGATCCCACCTCATGCACTCAGCTTTGTCTTGGTGCCTGGAAGAATATCCTGAAAGTGCTGATTGCATTTATGGAAGACCCGCTGCTTTAACAAGAGCAGTATCTTCTGCTTGCAGACAGAGTCAGGTAAATCAGGACTGATTTCAGCGTTATCTCCATCCTCTCCAACCACAACCAGTGCTAAGCAAGGAGGACTTGGCCTATAGACTGATGAGAGATTAAAGGTGCACAGGCAGAGTGATAGCTCTTGATTTTTGCCTAAAAGTGATTGATAGAACTACAGCCATTCATCGGAATAAAGCTTTTATAGCTCTTCTGCAAACTATTCTTGCAAACTTTTTGCAAACCAAGCACTATATTTTTGAAAATTTCTGTGTAATGCTTCCTTTTTCTCACTTTTTAATTCTCCTTGGTACCTCTCACCTTGTACTGATTTTCTTTGCTTCCCTATCCAGTCTTTCCTTCCTCAGTCTTTGGAGTCCTTAATAACCAATCCTACCTTTCTGCTGATGGCCACTTCATTTTTTCTTTTTAATTTTTCCTTTATTCCATGTGTGCAAGATGCACAAGTTGATTTTCAGCTAAGAAAGGCTTTCCACCCAGGGAAAGTAAACCAGGAAAACCTTTCCTCTCATTTATTTCAAGCAACTGCTTCTGCGACTGCAGGCTGTCACTTCAGAAGATAAGGGCATGCAGTTCAATCCATGACATGTTAAGTGAATGTGAGATACATGCATGGAAGGCCAAGTGACCAAGTGACAGAAACTCAGGTAAATTTTGATCATCATTGCCACGAGTTTACCTTGCCTAGTCACCTTTCTTTTCAACTAGTATACATCTTTCCCAAACATCCTCCTCATCAGATCGTCTTATTTTGCAAGACTTCTCTAAAATAAAGACGCTTCATAAAGTTGTTCTCTCTTTGCTTTCACATGCTCTTGCAGCGCTGTGTTATTTAGATCTGTGCTTGAAAAAAGCTGTAGCTGTTCTTCATTCTGGCATCCCATTACTAATTCTGGCAGAGCTAGACATTTCTGTAAACATGGCTGGGAAATAGATATTGTGCTTTGTTCCAATCTCTGCAACAGACTTCTTCATGACCTCTGGCATGCCATTCAGCCGATGAGTCTCAGTTTCATCATATCAGGATTTTCAGACTTTCCTTTCTTACTTTTTATTTGAGGGAACCAGAGTTTTAAAAGACAAGGGTGGAATACAACATTATTTTTTTTATCCTTTGCCTTCCCCTCTGTTTTTCCTTCTGCCTAGCTTCCATGCAGCTGTTGAACATTTAAGAAAAACATGTCTCCCACTGAGCAAGTTCCCTACAAAAGTGAATTGAGCTTCAGGCAAGAGGAAATGTGAGTCCTGAGGTCACTCCTGAAATAAAGCCCTTGCCCGGCTGCACATAACTCTGTTGTTGTGTGTTTTAGGCATGATTTAGAAAGAAAAAAAAAAAAAATTCACATTTCCCACAAACAGAATAAAGAGAAATGTTGATAATCATGAGATGATCATAAGATCTTTCAAATCTTATTATGTCTTCCTGGTATTTTCAGTGGTGTTTTCAGAGCCCACTACTTATATCCAAACAAAAGTGGGAAAGGTAGGATTAGGAAAAGATGATGACTTGCTGGTGCAAATTAGAGTTAATAGAGAAGCCTCCATGTCCTCCACACAGCTTGAATGAGAAGACAGAACCCTTTTTCCACATTTAAGATATACCCCCTGTTCACAGGGGAGTAATATTTCTGTCAGATATGAAAGTAGTTTCTAATCTGCTCTGACCTTGGTGAGAAATTCAAGTCCAAATGTAGTAAGATAGAAGCTGACAGGTCAGCCTGAAGAATTTGACGTGGGAGAGGCTTTCTTGCTGTCTTTCTTTCTTCTTTTCTTTCACTGAAAATCTTATCAAGGATCACTTCAAGTTCTGCGGCAGTATGACCAACCATAGAAATGACACCAGTTGTGTCACTGCTCCTGCTGTTACAATGAAGGCAACCAGACTGGTTGAGGATCTGCTGTTATTGCTATAAACAAATAAAGACGGAGTCCTTTAGAGAGAAACATGTCACCTTTTGATGTGTTAATATTGCAAAAGTTGATCAGTTAGTTGTCAGTTATACCTGACACTCTACATCAAGACTTCTTTACCTAACAGCTTTGTACTTTTTTGCTTTCTAAGCTGTAGGCAAATACAGTGACCCACACAAAGGCTGTAGACATTTCTCTCAATTTCCAAAGCTTTCTGCTTGTCAGGTGCACCAATGCCCTCTGGTACAATGACTAAGACAAAACCTGGATGATGGAAATGATCTTAAGCACATCAGTAATCTCATGATAATCTCACGTGTCTCAAGAGAAAAAAAAAAAGGCTAAAAACACTTTGTGTTAAGAGTCTCAGCTCAGAAATTATTCACAAGTCTGAAACATGATGGTTATCTTTCAGGCTATCTTTCTTTTGGTTATTTTTCTGGAAGCAAGCTTATTTTTGATCACCCTAACAGAAGGTTAAAAGCTTTTGGTTAAAAATTTGGATGTTTCTTTGTACTTTGTCAGTCAAGCGATGAACCTAACATTTCTATTCATTGATCATGACAAAAGTTATAAATTTTGAATAGCTAAAGCCTATTTATTATTTGTATTACTGGAGAAACAGCTCATAGACAGAGCTTTTATTTTCATTATTTTCAACATAGCGCCTAGCAGACAGAATGAAAGTGCATGCATTGGAGATTCACAGCCTAATTTTAAAGTAAGGGAAAGGGCAGATCTAAGAGCTTTCCTCCATTCAGAGTATAGGAACTGTGTCACCCACCCACTCAAGAACTGCTGACTTGGGATAAATAAAGGAGGGGCTCTCAGGCTCGGGGGTGAAGACTGGCGATACTGCATCAGGTACTTGTAGACCAATAAGTGTAAGATGAGGAAATGAGGAAGGTTGCCCAGCATGCCAGGCAGTGATCATAGATCAGCCACATGTCTGCAGCCAATCCATTTTCTGTAGACAGCTATCAAAGGCATGATTTAATGAAGGACTTTGAAGGACACTACCCCAGCAAAAGGCAAAGCACAAAATCTCTTTTTTGAAGATCTCACAAAAGCAGAATGGTGATGACCATCATCAGCTCTGAAGGAGAGATTATAAATATGGTAGCATTAGATGAGGAAGGCTGTTCAAGCCAAAGACTAAAAACTGCTCTGTGGAGAGCCAGAGGAATGCTGCAAAGAAGAAGGTCAAGGTAATGAGCTAGGAAAATCATCCCTTCCGCAGCATTCTGGGTGGGCAGTGGCAGAATATGATGGTCCTTGTTTAGGCCAGAGGAAGAATGTGATGGCACTGAGATCTTGGTGGTCTGCATGTTTCTTTTAAAATTTGTTTTCCTGCTCTATTTGCTGGAGTTTGTGATCCAGAAAGCATTTTGCTGTTTCCCACCTGCAGTTACCAAAGTTTCCCTGGGAGTGCATTACAAAGAAGGGATCATACAACATACACCATTTTTCACACAGCAAATGTCTCTCAGCTCAGCCAGGAGCCATGAAATATGATGAAAAATGGCCAGAGGAGCAGGTAATCTCTGTGTGAGGGATGCAGAAAAACTTCATGATCTTCTTCCCATTTATGGGAGAGGACTTCTGAGAGAGGATTTGGCAGTCTGGAGAGTGGGCAAGGCCAGGTTCCTGCTGGGGCAGTGGTGGCAACACACCTCAGGAAGGGAGATAGGTACATACAGGCTTGGCAGAGACTGCAGGAGGACAAAGAACAGCAAAGAACAGACACCTTACATCTAGGTCCTAGTTGTGGATATTGAGGACTCCCTCAGCAGCACAGGCTGGAAGCGTATCACTACAAGCCCCAGAAAGAGGTGAAAAGCAACAGGAACTTGCCTGAGCAAAGTCTTGAACAGCCTCATCTAAAGAGAAGCTAGTCCTGTTTTAAGCAAGAACATGACCTCCAGAGGTATATTACAACTTAAATTATTCTGAGTCCGTTCAAAATTAAAATTTAATTTTCAGAGAGGTGTCCCAGCACCTGATGCCACAGAACCCTTCCATTCAGCTGCCATGACAATGACAGCAGTGCCAAGGAATTCCTCTGCAGTGCTTCTCTCAGTCCCAATCCCAGGGGTTTCCTCCTGAGTACAAAGCAGCATCACTCACCTGCTGCTGTGACAATGGGGCAATGGCATTGCAAAGAGCTCCTCTGCCTCCTTATCTCTGTCCCATGGGCATTCCTTTGTTGATGAGGAATTTCCTCAGAGCACTGGCTGAAAGGCTTCTTGGGTCAGATGCACTTATCTATGTGGCAGATAAAACACTGCCACTGAGGAAACATTTTTCCACTTTTGCCACTGCCACTGTCCCTGTCTGCAAGCTGGGGTCCACACTGGCACCCTGCAGTCCTTGCATCTGCACACCATATTATTTATTCTGCCATGCTTCATGACAGCCAGATGCTTACTAGGAAACTAAGTTACAGCCTGGATCTAGCCTTCCCCCCTCACAGGAAAGTTATAGGGAAAATAAGAAATGGTGACCGCATTGTTTGGGCAGTGACCAGACCATGCCATGCATCTCTTTGGTCAAACTCCCAGTGGGTCATGAGACTGCTGCAGTCTTTTGCCCTGTCCTGTGCCCTTCTGAAGAACTGCCCTCAGGTAGTGGTGATAATTGGACTACTGAAGCTTCATGTGTTTGCCAAACTTCTCCCACAAAGAGCAGAGTAAGTGAGGAGTGAGTAAGGAAAATAAACCATGGGTGGGGGCAGAGCTTCCAAAATGGCTGCAGGATATTGAGCAGTGGTATTTGGGACCAGCTACAACGTGCAAATATGCACTGGGTGACACACTTGTTATTCAAATATAGGGTTTTTACCTAAATAATCATCAAACTTGAGATCATTTTATAAATTGCACACACACATAAATACACATGAATAGATCTCTTCTGATGCATATAACCTCTGGGATATGAATGGATTAGATTGAGATGTTTGTTGTTTTGTTTTGTTTTTTCTCTTTTCTTTACATTTTGTATATCACTGTGATTTTTTAGAGTATTTTAGCTCCCAATAAATATTAATTTAAAAAAAAAGTAATTAGGCAAATTGTTTTCCTTTCTTGTTGTTTCTTCCTATGGCTTAATTAAGGCCTCTTGCAAGCAAACTATTTTTTTAGTGGCTATTGTTGTCATTTTCTTCCTTCTTGCTAGTGTTTTGTTAGGCTGATATGTATTAGCTCCTTAGGTATATGCATTTATCTCCAGCAACATCCTGGGATTTCCTATCACAACTGGCTAAAAAGGGGGGGGGAGGGAAAGGCCAAAGATAGATGGTAAGTACAGCTGAGGAGAAGTCAGAGCACTACATTCTCTATCCAGATCTAAGATACGTTCTCGAGAGCTTCCCATTTCAAGAACACTTACATGATATGTTTCCACTTACCATTTATGCCAAAAATATCCCAGTGTGTCTCCTACTGATGAAAGCAGCAGGGTGTTGGTGTGAACAGGACTCCAGGCAGCCACCTCAGCTCCTGCACAAACCTGTGACCAGGTGCCCTGGGCCGGAGATAGGGATGCAGATGCAGAGGCGTAGTCTTCCATGCCACCCCACTGCTCCTCAGACACAGCCAGACTGACAGGGAAACCCAAAGCCAAGGCCACAAGTTGCAGATGGGGCAAAATCATAGATGGGACAAGAGATGTGGTTAATGCGCCAGCACTACTCTCATTACTATATTTTTGACTTTCTGAAAAGTAACCATGCATGCTTCTGTCTGTAGTTTGAATATTCTTGCAACAGTGCTGCTTGGTGCCTTGGGAAGAGGACCATTTGAAGTACATGTGGCTCCTCCTTACTGGAAAGTCGAAGAGACTTAATGCCTGAAAGGCCTATGTGTAGCAAGAGACAGTCACACCGCTCAGGGCAAAGGTCTGGGCAGTAACCCTTCTAGCACATGGGTGGAAGAGAAACACAAGAGCCCATGCCAGTGTCAGTCTTGTCACCTGTCACTATTCCTGCTGTATAGACAGGGCACAGAGCATGGTAAAAGGCTACAAACAGCTTCTGAGCCAAAGTAGGGCCAAGGGTGTAAGTCCTGAGGTCCCTCTGCTGGAGTTACTCCAGGAAAAAAAGCAAAAATTACAAGCCATGACCAGAAGGGCTACAGAGCAATTTCAAATGGCAGAAAGGAGGCTGCTTGCAATGAAAGCATTTGGTGGCCAACGAGAAGTGAAAATGATACAGCACGGAACTTTTATGGCACTTTTCCCTTCTTAAGCAGGATCCCTGATTTTCCCTCAGTTCCAAGCCCAAGGAGCCCACTCAGTTGCGGGGCTGCAATTGAGGGGAACCCAGCAGACAGGCTGGCCTTTGGGTGGCCCTGCAAGCTGCTGAGGGCTTGGTTCTGCCATCACAAGCACATTATTAGTGATAATTTACTACAAAAAAGATCTTGTAGGGCCAGTCTGGAATACATCTGTATCTACAGCACTTCCAAGCACTGATGCACTACATGAGCACCAGAAGTGAGAACAGCTCAGTGTCTCTGGGCTCAGAAACCAGAAATGTTGGGAATTACTCAGTGGGGATTTTGCCCTTGGGGTGCAGCTGCTCTCAGGGGCTGGACATGGCTTTGGGATTCACTTATACCTCCCAGAGCCAAGCGACCACACATCCAGTTTTCACTCCCTTTTCCCGCTTTCCTTAAAACGAATGTGCCAGTACTAATTTCCTGAAGATGAGGAAAAAATAAACAAATGAAAGATTAAGAAAACTGTTACAGAGATAAGTGGCCTTAGGACAATGTGTTCCTGGTATTATACGCATATATGTGAGGGTGAGCAAGGCTGGGCTGAAGGGAGGGATGTGGTTCTGCCTGTACCATCCCCAGCAGCAGTTTGGTTCTTGCTGAGGCTCCACAAGGTTCTTGTACTGCTGCAGTGGCTGTGTCATGCAATGACTTGGTGTGGCCTGATGGCTTTACATAAAAAGCTGACTATGTGCAGACAGCAGGCAATTAACAGAACAAATTGTTAAGAGAATATATACATATGTATGTATATATAATATATATACACCTGAATAATCCAGTGATTCAATGGATGAGGGTTGTTTCACATTTTCTAAAGGAAAATGTCCCCAATATCTGATTTGAACTATGAACTCAGTGGAAGATGGGGGGATTCACAGGGAGCGGCTCCCTCTGGCAACACAACACCGTGGTTGGTTTATCTCAGTGTACGTGTCATTTCCCTGGGGGTCCTTTTGGATGGGCGTGCTGTGTGCACGTTGGTCCCACTCCTGTGGCATATGGAAGTGAGGCACAGTATGCGTGTGTCTGGGTCGGGAAGGAAGCTACCACGTTGCCTGCTTAGCTCGCCATGCAGTCTAGCAGGAATTAATCAATGAGAACCTGTGCCGCATGGAAAAAAAAAAAATAAAATAGAAAGCCTGCAGCGTGGTACCCCGTTAAGGCATAGATCCCTGCTTGCTCTGCACCAGCCGCAGCCCAGACATGCCCCTGGCGACCCTCACGGCTGAGGTCGTCAACCTCCGGGCGCTGGTAGCGAAGGGGCCCCGAGCCCACCGTGGGGCAGCCCCTGGCCGGAGCGCCCCGAGGGCATTGGCGGGCGCCGGCTCGGTTTCGGTGGGCGGAGGGGGAGGTAAAAGAACTGAGTCAGCGCAGGGGAACGGCCGCGGGCTGGGTCTGGGGTCCGGGCAGGGCTCCCGCCCCGGCGGTGCCCACGAGAGAGAAGAGAAGAGAGAGGCCCCGGGCGGCGGGCAGGGCGCTGCCCCCCTCCCCCCTCCTCCGTCGCCGCTGCTCCTTATCAGCCCGGCTCGATGCTGCAAGGCGTGTCTGGGGCTCTGCTCATGTGATGGAGCAAGCGGGAGACGGGCGGGGGGACCAGGGGCGGAGGTGATTTTCCTCCCTCTCTCTCGCTTTTTTTTTTTTTTTTTTCCCTCCCTCCTTTCGCTCCCTAAAGGAGTTCGCAGAGAGCTGCGCTCCTTCATTCCCGGCCGCACCGCCGCCGCCCCCCGAGTCTCTGCCGCTCCGCTCCACTCCGCTCGGCTGTGCGGGGCAGCGCCATGGGCGCCGGCAGCTCCGCCGAGCCGTCCGCCCCGCCACAGGAGGACGGGGCCGCCGCCGCCCCCCCGGAGCCCGCCAAGGTAAGGCCGGGGCGTTGCGGGGCTGGAAGAGGCGGGCGGCGGCTCCGCGGCGCGGGGAAAGTTTCCTGCGCGCCGGCGGGCACCTGCCGGGGTCGGCGGGATCCTGGGGGCCGGGCGGGGGGCGGTTGGGCCGGGTCTGCGCCACGGGCAGCGCCGCAGTCATAAAACTCACGGCGGCGGGGGGCGAGGGCGGCGGGGCCGGGTGGGGGCGGCGGCAGCAGCAGCAGTGGTGGCGGTGGCGACGCTTTTGTGTGCGGCTGCGGGGGGAGAGGGCTGCACCCAGCCGGGGCAGTGCTGTGCTAGGAGCCCTCCTGACTGCGGTCCTTCGGCCGCTGCTGTGGTACCCAGGGCTCCCACAGCCTTTCTTCTTGTTTTTCTTTTCTTTCCTTTTCCTTTCTTTTTCTTTTTCTTTTTTTTTTTTTCTTTTCTTTTTTTTTTTTTTTCCTCCCCATCTCTCTCGAGGATGCGGCTGGGAGGCGCGTCGGGGGGCTGCAGCAGGGACCCTCCCAACGCCAAGTTTCCCCTCCTGGACTCCAGCGTCCCTCCTCTCACATCCCCCCCCACTCTCCTCCCAGTCCCGCATCGGGCCCGCCGCAGCCCCCCCGAGCAGAGCCGGGCGGGGAGGAGGCGCGGGGTCGCGGTGCGGGCGGTGGCTGCGGCGCTCCCCGGTGGCACGGAGTCGAATAGAGCCCCCACGGATTCGGCAGCGGCCCGCAACCAACGGGGGTGGGAGGGATCGGGGTTCGAGCCTGTGTTATTTTAAATAAAGACGTTGAAGAATTGAAAGAAATTCTTTTAAAACGTCTAGTGTTTAAAAATAGATTATGAATGAAGCCATTTATCCTTCTGGAATAGGCGTGTTGAGGGGATTCTGGGACTGAAAGGGAGGTTATGTGTATCTACGTGTTTACATAGCATCGTGTTGGGGTTAGACGTTAGTTGTTAGGGGAGACATAATGCGACGTTATGCCCGGAGTCCGCTGTGCAGCCTGATCCGAGGTTGGATCCTCAGAGCACTCCAAGTTTCTGTGAGCGGGCGTGTGGGTGTGTTGGAGCTTGAGAACGGGTTATGACTTTGTTTCTTTGACCTTGTGGTTCAGATTTAACTTTCAAGTTGAATTTCCCATAGTTCCTGCCTTCCACTAGACCTCCTTGTGCGTGTTTTGACAGATTTGAAAACCACATTGAGAGCGAACTTTGAATTAACTGAGATTTATTTTATTTTCTTTTTAACCAAATAAGCAGTAGGGATTGGTGTTGGTTAACAAAATATTTAGCAGTTGTGTTGAGCTGCTTTAGAATTCAAATGCTGAAATGTAGACAGTGGTGAATTTGGAGGGCGAGTCTTTGGTCGCAGGGATTGTTTTAAAGCAAAGATAACCTGACTTTGAGAAGGGCTGCAATATTCATAGTCGTGTTTATCCATTCATGGGAACTAATGCAAGAAAAAGGAGATGCCATTGATGCTGTTCTCCAAGGCAGACTTGACTGGTTCTAAATACTGTGGTTTATATCTTCTGTTCTTTAGGAAGCGTGTTTTCCAATAGTTTGGTTTTGTCGTTCAAGTTGATTAAAGGTGGGGAAGTTCTCTTGGTGCATCATTGCTGTAAGAAGTTCTGTGATGGTGGTTTTCCTAGAGCAGCTGTTTTTTTTTTTCTTCTCTTACTTTAAATCAAAGTTTTAATGAAGTTCAGTCCTACTTCTTTTTTTTTTTCTTTTTCATATCTCCCTTATTCTGTTCTTACCACAGTGAGATTGTTTCATGCAGATTCATGACACAGTTTTTCATAACTGTTCCTTTCAGCTCTCTGAACGTGAAAATCACCAGATCATGCGGTGCCCCTGGAGAAATCTATCAAAGAGCTAATGTGTTTGCAAAAAAAAAAAGAAAAAACCACTGGTGTCATTTTAAAGGATGGTCTCCCTTCTCATGCTTTTGAAAATTAAAGCACTCATCCCAGCTCTTTTTAATGAAAAATTTGAAGAACTGGCCTTTATGTAATCCAATTTGAGCGAGCCTTGGCAAGTAAATTTCAGATACATTGTCTGGGCAACTGTTACAATAGGCAGTATAAAATTTCATGGCAGTTCTGCTTCCTCATCACTTGAAACGCCTCAGAATATTTAATCAGTATTTCATAGTAGTCCTATTTTGCCCTAGATGAAAACCTGTTTGCTTTTTCTCTGAGAAAGGCCCGAATTTACAGTCTTTAGGTTGCCTTGTTATCCCCATGTGACTCTTTGGCTGAATACCAGGTCTCGAGGTGTCCTGGTTACTGCAAGGGGGAGCACGTGGGCCTGTGTTTCACTTCTGCAGCCCTGGAGATGTCAGATGGCGTGTGAAGCATTTGGGCTACTATGGCAGAAAAGATATTTGAGAGCCTTTGGGTGCTGTTTTGCAAGTACTGCAGATTAAACGTAGGCTGAAGGAGTTAGGATCCCAGGTGCTAGCCCTAACTTTTCACAAATTGCTGCTGATTTGCACCTAAAGTAGCTCCAGAGTTTCTAATCTAGCATTGCAGTGAGACTTGAAATTGGTGGCTGTTTTCTTGTTGTTGGTTTTTTTTTTTGTTTGTCTGTTTTTGTAATAGATCCTTATTGTGCACAGCTGTGCACAATACTGTGGGAAGACCCTCTGCAGGGAGCAATGACAGGTAGATGGAGGTATTAACCCGTTCACATGTCTGGATTGAATTCATTGGATTTGTGCAGCAGTGCCTACAGTGTTGCTGAAATAAGTGAGCAGGACATTGTCCCACAGAAGGTTCATCTGATTTAGGTATTTCCTGGCCCTTTCAGAAGAAATACCACTCTTCACCTAATGTTTTCTTCATGCCCTGCCCATCTTCCCTGCTTTGACCCAAAGTATTTGATGCAATACAGCCCTGTGTCACACTGGTGCTCACCTTAGGTTTCCATAAACCAAGCAAACTCATCAAACCTTCAGAAAACAGTAGGGAGGTTTTTGCACTGGACAAGTTTCCTGAAGTATTAGTGGATTTGTTTGCCTCATAATGCCCAGTTGAGACCCAGAGCCATGATGGGGCAAACACCTGTGGCAGATATCTGGGTGTGTGGGGCAGGAGAGGAATGAAGACCCTTCCCACCAGTGCCGCTGAAACCTGTCTGTTACTCTGTCCTGAGTAGCACGGTGAACCAAAGATTGGCCTGAGAAGGGCTTAAGAAGAGCTAGCTTTGAGGTACCCGTCAGCACAGGCCCTGTATTCCCATCTCCTTCCCAGCCTGAGGCTTCCACTGGTGGTTTCTGGCACTTAGTGAGCTCCTTCAGCAAACAGGCAGCATAGGAAGTTGCTTGACTTCTTTGGTACCACCGTTCCCCCAACATTTTAGCAAAGTGTGCTGGCTGCTGGGGCAAAGGAGGCAGCAGATGATGAGAGCAAGCAAGCGGGACTGAGGTGATGCCGTTCTTGGTTGCAGCCAAGAACATGCATGGTGCCATCATATTTAACGGGTGAGCTTGTTCCCTGTTCATAGCAGGGATGCTCCTCTTGTCTGGCTTCCCATTCCTATGCTGAGAATCCAAAGAGGGAGTGCGGAGATGTGCTGATTTGTTGCCCCTCGGAGCAGTGCCCTCAGGCTCAGTGAGAGGAATGTAGCTACAGGCTGCATGGTCAGTGCTAGGAGAGCTGTGTCATGCTGCTGATGTCTCAGACAGAGCATGTGTGATCCACCGTGTTTTTATCTCATTTAGAAGTCCAGGGTACTGATTTTAATGCAGGTTTCTTTTTGTGGTCCTGCTGGGAAAGCAGAGGGCTGTGTTGAAGCAGCTGACTGCCTCTGCATTGGAAAGGTTTTAAAGGTAGAATCCAGAAAGAAAACCCTGGCAGAGCATCAAGCTGTTCTTGCAGCAAAATAGAAGTTTGGCAAAGATAATGTTCTGCGGGAATTTTGATGGCTTTAAAATCTAGTGTGGCGAATTCCTGGCTTGCTCCCATGCAAGGGCCTCTGCTCAAGAGCAGCGATCATTCAAACTGTTTTCTGGGTAATTCCCATTTCTGAGCAGTAACTTTATTACGCTACCTGCCTTATAATGAGAGCAAGTGTCTGCTAGACAGTAAATATTTGGAACTGTCTCTTCTAAAGAGGTTACCAACTGAGATGTCAGAATGTCTTATTGTCTGCATGCATGACAAATAACAGCTGTGACAGACATACATCTGCTGTTTTAACAACTGTGTGCTGGTGACAGGGCGGGGCTGAGCCAGCCTTGAAAATACAAGCGAGTTGTACATTATTGGTAGTAAAACTTAATCAAGTACCAGAGGAACTTCCTTAAACAGCATCTTTAAAGGCCCTAGTTAAAAAGCAATCGAGTTAGAAGTGTTTGGCCCAGAGGCAAGCTACAGGGAACTCCTGGTAGGACAGGGCTGGCTTCTCTCTTGAGCACTTGCTCAGACCTGGAAGGAAGGTAATGATGTCGTTGTGTGCTGATGTTTGGAGTTCCGCCTGTGGGGTGACTTAGGAGAGAGCACAAAGGTGCTTAATTGAAAAAATGCACAATGGAAATTGGTGTCAGGGATCCACTGAAAGCGTGAAATAACCCCTAATCACACAGGAGATAAGAAGGAGGCGGCAGAGGGAGTGTCGGGTGCTTTGAAGGCTGAGGCAATTAGTTTGCGTTTGATGTGATGGAGAAGCTAAAGAGATGCAAAGAGGAGTGACACAGTCTTTGGAAATCATTCTGGTTGGAAATGCAAGCCATGTGTTTAGTTATGGAAGCCTGCTTTGTGCTCTGGCCTTCTAACTGTTAGGGTGCTGCCTTAGTTGTATCCTAGGATGGCTATGCAGAAGGAGTTGAGAGGTGTGAGACCTAGTGTTGATTCAGGCTTACAGTATGAACCAGAGTGACAGCATGAGAGTAGCACTTCCTTTACAAGTCTCAAAAGGATTGCAGAGATGGTTTGGGAATAAAACCATCAGTTTTATTTTAGCCAAGAGGGGAATCACTGATAAGAAGATGTCACAACTAAGCCAGACTGAGAGCTGGAACGGAAGGTGATAATTCTGAGGAGTAAAAGGTAAGGAGAAGACTCTTGACTTCATCTGTGGGAGTTGTAAACAAGCAAA
Source organism: Tympanuchus pallidicinctus (assembly GCF_026119805.1). Classification (NCBI taxonomy): domain Eukaryota; kingdom Metazoa; phylum Chordata; class Aves; order Galliformes; family Phasianidae; genus Tympanuchus; species Tympanuchus pallidicinctus. The sequence continues at coordinate 61,312,342 of NW_026294618.1, read as the reverse complement.
CAAAAAAATGTACTGAGATTAAGTATGTGCCTTATAGAATAAGGGCCTTCTGTTATCTCCATGTGCAACTTGTAGTGTCCCATGGACTTGCAATCCTTAACAAATGTGAAACAAGACAACCTACTGTGAACAAAGAGCTGGAATGACCTAAATTCAGGGGTAGATTGTTCTGGTTTTGTGTTTGGTCTCTGTTTTTTTGTTTCCCCCCCACCCCCCAAATACTGTTGTTTGCAGACATTTCAGTGAATCATTGTGTGTAAGGAGCTGAATTCCTCAGTTGACCAAACTACTGTAAGCTTTCTCAAAGTTTCAGAATTAAACTTCTGGAAAAATACTAGAGACCTTTATGTTAGTTTGCTCAGTTGTTCAGACAGCTGGATCTGGCTATTTTAGTAATCTAACGTAGAATCTGTGTAGCAGGATTAACGGAATGAGGCAAAATTAACCCTGGTGTGTTTGGTCCTGGTATGAGGAATCCTTGGAATGATTTGGGTCTGGTATAAGGAATGCTGGGAATGATGATTCCTGGTGGGGGAAGAGGCTGCGTAGTGCTAGACCATTCATGCTAGTGAACAAATGAGTGAAGCATGCTCTAACACAAAATAAGCAATCAGTGATCTTCTGTTAATCCACACCTCATGTGGTTCTTGACGTTATCTTTATGGATGGTGTATACATTTAATGCTGGGCCCAACCATTAGACTTCCATATTTAAAGAATGGAGCAGAAACCAATGTAGGTGAGATTGAGATTGATGTGGTCAACAAGCTGTGTTCGTTTTAGTCTGACTAGCTGTGCATCAGTGTCTGGCTTCTGTCTTTGCTGAGGGTATGAGGGAAGTCTTCAGAAATTATTTGCGTGATTTATAGAAGCAGCATGACAGAAGCAAAAGTGTTCCATCACTGATGGCTCTTTGTTTTTTGAGAGTGATCAAACAGAAGGACCAGTGAACTGGATAACCATGTCTTTTCAGTTTCTGCTGCATTTATGCGACAACACATTCATAAGCTAATTCATAATCCAGGGAGAGCTATGAATGGGTGCCATGGAAACCTGATAAATACTAATAAATGTACCAACAGTAATGTCTTTACTTGTAGGTAAATAAAGTGTAGAACAATCAGATACTCAAAACTTTCATCTTCAAGGTTTTTTCACCCTTCTCTCTAAACTTTGACTGTATATTCAACTAGGCTTTATTGCTATTCTCAGTGGAATTAAGAACACAGCTAGTAAATTGGAGATAATTGGTCTAAACTGTGCTTCAGATCCTTGCAGAGAAATGAAGCAGTTAATGTGAGTGAAGATTGAAATTAGTTTCTTTCAAGAACTAATGCAGTGGGACAGACTGCACTGACCCTCATAAAGAGCGTGAGCAACTTTTCTCAGAACAGAAACTTGAGGAAAAAAAAAAAAAAAAAACCTAACTGCTGTCATCTCCATTTGCATTATGAGCCCTCCTTGCTCCAAAAGGTACATATTTTCTTCTCCTTTGTACGCATTTTAATTTGTGAAAAAAATATTGTTTTATCAGTTTTGGTATTTTACTTTGTGTAAGTAAAGAGACTACTTGATTTGGAAATCTAAATTTGCCCTCCAGTGGCCAAGAATCACATCATAATCTTTTCCTAGAGGCTGGGCTAAAGTAGTCACTGCACCCTGGAAGGGCAGGGTTGTGCTGTGAATCTGGTCAAATTTGTAATTACTGAGTTTTTCATATATTTATGTCTGACCATATTTTGAAATATATGTTCTACTTTCAAAACCAATTGATGTACAGAGAGGAAAAAAAGTTATAATTGTACGAGCTGATAGAAAAATCTGCTTCTGGTCTTAGCATTTAGTATTGTTTAGAATGAAATGTAAGAATTTTGCTGTTCTTCATACAAGAAAGTATCATCACATTTGGTAGGTGGAAAGTGTTATTTACTAGATCCAATGACTTCTGAATTTTGATCATGTTTGTTTGAAATGATATGTAGTCACTATTTTCCTAAACTCATTGCAACTGTAGAATAAATAAAGGACTGAGGGATCAACTGTGATAATAGCTTGTGATTTCGCTGTTGGTTTGGTTTAAGAAGGAGACAAGTTGTACTGTGTTGAGGTACCTAATTCCTATATACCTCATCTTCTTCTGGAGTCCACAGACCCATATTGGCTACTTATTTGAATTCTACAATTTGTGTATGTGTCCTGGCAGCCAGAAGGGCCAGCTGTACTCTGGGGGGTGTGCATCAGGCCCAGCACTGCCACAGCCAAGGGGAGGGGTTGTCTCCTGAGACTCTGTGCTGTGTGGTCTCACCTGCTACTGGGTGCAGGTATGATCATCACAACATAAGGACAGAAAACTGTACAGAGCATCCAGAGGAGGGCTAAAGAGATGATGAAGGGTCTGGAATGCAAGGTTTGTGAGGTGCAGCAGAGGTCCCTGAGTTGGGTCAGCCCAGAGCAGAGGAGCTGACAGGAGCCCTGATGGTGGCTGCAGCTCTCTGTGAGGGGAGCTGAGCTCTGCTCTCTGTGTCAGTGACAGGGAACTGCATGGAGCTGTGTCGGGGAGGGGCAGCTGGGGATTAGGGAAAGGATCTGCATCAGAGGCTGGTGGGCATGGAACAGGCTGCCCAGGGCAGTGGGCACGGCCCCACGAGCTGGAGTTCAAAGAGTGTTTGGGCAACAATCTCAGACACAGGATTTGATTTTTGGGTGATGCTGTTTGGAGCCAGGGGTAGAACTCAATGATTCTTGTGGGTCCCTTCCAATTCAGGGCATTCTATAATTCTACAAATATGTCTAGCTTTAGATGGCTTATTGGAAATGTGAAAAGAAAGGCAAAGGCATTTTTTGACAAGGTGAGGAATGCTAAAATACTCAGAGCTGTTGCTTTTCTTGTGAATTCTAAGAGTTGTTGGTGCTAAGTCTGAGCGTGTCTCCTTGAGATATCCATCCATGGATTTATCTGCAGTTAGCTAAGTGCCTAACTAGTAAAGTTAAGGTTGTTTTGGTGTTTGCAGGAGTAAAAGTATAAAAAAGAACAAATGACTGCAATGTAGTATGTATATTTAAAAAACAAAACAAAACAAAAACCAACAGTCTTTAAAATTTCTAATGAGGAGTCTCAAGTTAATTTAAAAATTAGTCTGTTATTTTCTGTGTCTCTTTGTCTGTAGTTTTTAATTGGTTCTTACCCATTCAATTAACGCTGTTTGCAATTGCGAAAGATCGACTCAGAGTTTACATCCTTTTGTTCAGTGCCCTGGCATTTTTATTCCTTCTGAGTTCCTGTGTTTTAGATTTATGAACAGGATGATGTGAGAAGTGGGATTGCAATCCGAGTGTTGAGCCATTCCGTATTTCTTCTATTTAATATCTGGTCTCAGCATGTGAAAACTCTGAAGCCAAATTATTCCATCTGTGGTATTGGCAGTGATGCAGAATGGTGTCCTTTTTCCTGAGGTGGATTATGTGGCTGTGAAAGGCAGCTTTGAGGAGTGCAGCAACACCAGGTGGAAACAATTTGGCTTAATTAAGGGCTTCTGAACTGGAGATTGGGAAGCCTAATGCATGTTCCTCGCCTGTGTGGCACTTTGCTCGTATCTAGCCTGGCACGTGAAAAGGAAGCTGAAAGATAAGAGGGAAGCCCTTTTCCTGGCACATTGTGTGTTGATTTGGAATTTCACTGCAGCAAGCCAATTGTTACTAAAAATAAGTAAATAGCTCTGCCCATTCAGAACCTTTTTGAAGTGCTGTTTTGGAAGATGCTCATCAAGAGCATGTCGTCTTTCTGATCCCAGGTTGGTGCTTCGTGTGTTTGGATGTTGCATTACATTGGAAGATGGGGTGCGTCTGTGATTCCTTCACTTAATTAACAAGTCTTCAATGCCAGTATTTTGGGAATACAGCAGGGTAATAAGAAAATGATGTGTAATTAAGGTTTGCTTTTCCATCAGAGGAACTTTAGACTTGCACTTCAGGAGCAGAGGTTTGAGATGTGTCTAATTAGTTGAAACAGCTTCTGTTGGAGGGGAATACGATCAGTTGGATATCTAATTAATTAAACAAACAAAAGGTAAAGAAGTGTGTATAGAGGGAGTTGTTTTTGTTTTCTTTTAAGTGATCATAACACAACTTAATTTAGGTATGTAACACAATTTAATTTAGGTATGTTTTTATTTTAAAAATCTCTTCCTTTGTTACATGACAAGCCTACAGACATCCTGGAGGTGATTAAAATGTATCAAATATAGAAACTGAAGGAGAGGTTTTTTCAAAATGACTAATTTAGGAAAAAAGCTTCAAATATTATAGTGTGGAGTCCTGAAATATTGTAGACTTGTTTTCTCGGTTAAGAATGAGCTCTACCTAGTAACTGAGGCTCTGAAACTCTAGTTTTAATCCTAGTTTCACTGAATTTCCACATGGGATTTATATGGATACTTTCTGTCTTGAATAGTTGTTTGTTTTTTTTTTTTTTTTTTTCCTGTAACTATACTGCTTATGATCATGAGATAAGTACGTGAGCAGAGGAGCAATACCAAAGGCTGAAATATATACAAGAATTCTGCCTACATCAGAGCAATTGTGCCAAACAACTTGAAGAATGGAAATTATCTTTCCATTAGCAAGATTCTTGTTATCCCAACGCTTTCCTCCATGCTAGAAGATACACTAGAAATGTATTTTTACACAAGGTTATAGGGCTGTCTGTAAGACCTGCCTCTTCCTCATACTTCATGCAGGAGAGGAGTACAATAAATAATCCCAGATTACGGTCTGTCTCTTATTTTTCTCACAGTAGTGTTTTGATTTATTGAAGTTAATAATCTTAAAAAAGAAGTGATGCTACACAGAAGCATAGAAGTATTCTTCCAAATGTGTGCATGCATATACCCAAAATGAGAAAGGAAGAACAATGCTTTGTACTAAAAAAGCTAACCTGATACTGATTATACTTTTTCTTTCTTCTTCTTTCTCCTCTGCTACCATTCTTCATCTGATTTGTGACTGTCCAGGCCTTAGATGCAAGTTCACCTGTACCTGATATTAATGAAGACAACTTGGAGCTTGAAGTCCCACCACAGGAGCCTCAGCAACCAGGAGATGTTACGACACTTCAGGAGCTGACTGGGCAGCAGCCAGAGGTGACTTCACCACTCCAAGAGCCCCCTGAACAGCGTGTGGAAGCCTTCACAACAAGCAGTAAGTAAATACCTGTGTTTAATGATCTGATCTTAGAAGCTGGATGCTAAACAGAGTGAGAAGTTGACATGAGGCTCAGCTGGCCTCAACTAATGAATAGGTAGTTGCTCAGGTGGCCCCTGGGTTACTCAGGTGCTTCTAGAGTGTTATTTTATGGGGATGCATTTCTTTATGTCAGAGTTCAGGTACCAAACAAGTTATGGCTGAGGCTGTAAGCAGAATAGGATGCCATTTTTTCTGCCTTTGGGGTGTTTCCTTTCCCATAGTGCTGCTCTGAAATACCTCTGCTTGCTATCAATGTCTTGAGCATTTGCCTGAAGTAACAGCTCAATTTCCACTTCCTGTGTTAGCGTTTCATGCTGTGTAGACCTATCTCTTCTTTCACCGTTTTTTTTTTTTTTTTTAAATTATATTTTAATATATTCATTCATGATATTGATGTTAATAATGGACTGATTGAGGTGGGAAGGATCTCAGGAGGCCCTCTACTCCAGGCTTTGCCCAGGCAGGGCTGCTGGGACCAGGCTGCCCAGAACAATATCCAGCTGGCTTTTGAAAAACTATTTTGAACTCACAAGAAGTGACAGCCAGCTGATCCATTGGTTTTCTTTTGATTAAAGCTCTCTTTCATACACATTTTAATCAGCTTTGTATTTTGATCTCCCAAATGTGTGTTACTGGGGGGGGACTCCCTGTGTGCTCTCTCCTGGGAATCTCTCCTGCCCTGCCACTGTGCTGCTTGTTCCTCTGTTCCTGCCCTTGCCAGACTTTTGTTCCTGCTTCTTCCAGCACTGGGAGGCATCAGCTTCCAGGACCCAGCTGTGGGCTGACCTTCTCAGCAAGGCGGTGGGAAGGGGGGGTGAGATCTGGTCGGAGCAGACAATGAATGCTGTGGAATGAGGGAGCAGGGGAGGGATGGGGAGGAAAGGAGGAGGGACCACATTTTTCAGTGTCAGCCTCTGGAGTGGCTTCTGGCAGTTGTGTTGCCCTTCATATTTTCTGGGTTTTGAATTCTAGTAAAGGCAGTTTTTTACTACAACTTCAGATTAATTGCCATTGCTGATATCCCAATAGAAAATTCACCATATTTAGTTTTATGTTGAGCTTTTGCACCTTATTCTTTATCCTTTTTGTAGAGTCTTTGGGCACTGTAACACTGGGATGCAGTGTATTTTCTCTTTCACTCGTGTTAAGAACTGTTCCCTTTTAAAATATCCTGTAGTGGATAGGGATGAGAAAAGATACTCAAAAGTTATTAAGGAGTAGAAATTACCCAATAATTTGAAATAGTCTGTAGATTTCATGTTATTCAAGTTCTAGATGAAGTTATGGAATAATTCTGGATCAAGTAATAGAAAAGGACTTTAAAAAGGCATGAATTTCAAGTTAATAGTCAAAGTAATTTTTATTGATTTGATTATGAGTTGTAGCTTTAGTTGTACAGACATTGTGTTCTTAAGATGTGTAATAAAGAAGAGCTGAGATGCAGGTGATTATAGGTGATGAATGATGCTTTATGGACACAGCGTTGGGAATGTTTACTTGAGTAGATAGCCCAAAAAGGCTTTACTTTCTTTAATATCACCTCTCATGTGGTTGCATGATGACTGTTGAATGGAATCGCACCTAAGCAGTAGCAAGATTTATATGAAAGCATAAATTCCATGGATTTGCTCTCAGTTTTAAACTTGTGAAATAAAAAAAAAAAAGCCCTTATGGAGGGGATGCAGCGCATATTTTCTGCTATCAGTAGTTGGTGACAACAGCATCCATAGAGAGGAGAAATTGTTAAAGCACTGACAAATCTGGTTCTTCAAGTGAATGCTACATTCAGATATCCATTTCTCTTTGTATCCATCCTGCAGTGTCTGGTCCACATGTCCTTAAGCAGATGACTAAAGGTGGGGGGGAAGTATCTTTTACACACTTCATTCAGAGAAATCTGTTTCCAGTGAGAGAGAGAAATCACTGAATTCTACATTTCTTTGTTTCGCTTTGCTTGTTAACTCTTTAAAATCAGAAATAAAGCATTGTGGCAATGGGGTTAATTGCTTATGGTGAAGGAATTGAGAAAATACATATGCATAGTGGGCATGCTCCTCATCTCACTTGGGTCATTATTTGAGTCTCACATTTGGCAGATTGTTGCAGAGAGCCAAAACTGATCACCAATGTTGCTCTTGTGTGAAGCTAACTGGGGAGTGCTGGTGGACACAGGCACAGGGCTGTGTGTGGCTGGTCCAGCACCTGGGCAGCAGCTGAGCTTTGGAGGTACCCAATGCGATCTGTAGGATTATTGTAACTGTAACACGGGGGTTTGGCCTGGATACTGTGTGGCTGCTTCGGAAAGGTGTTTCAGAAGTTGAAACTGAAGCAGTCTGTTCAAAAACTGGTTATTTCTTAGTGTGAAGGGGAGGGGGGTGGGAGGGGAAGAGAAGTGTTTGGAGTGAGCATAGTTACTCTAATTGCCAGCAGTGAAGTGATGGAAAGAGAATAGTTAAACTGCACTTCTGCAGCCTCCAAACACTTCCAGAGCTTCACATGAGGTCTGGTAGCCAGCAATTGGTGCTGGCGCAGGCGAGGGGAGGGATCCCGCTCCTTGTTGGCGTACCGTGAGAGCCCAGCCCACTCCCTAGTCGCTTTTTGCTCCCTCGGTTGTGCAGGGAACAGCTGAGGAGGGAATGGTCCTCCACCGCGGGCAGCTGCCGACGGGGAGAGGCAGTGGGAGCACGGCTTTGGTCCGCCCCACTCGCCGCGTCTGTTGAGGCAGGAGGCTGCTCCAGACCCACGAATATCAGGAACTGCATACTGTGAGAAGGAAGTTTCTTATTATTACTGTAATTTAAAAATGCTGGGGACCATAACTATCACGGGTAAGGCAGCGTGGCGTTACTAAAACGTAAGCACTGTCTTTTTTTATTTGGTTCTCTTTTTTTTTATTTTTATTTTTTTGCTTTTTCTCTCTGTGCTGTGCCTGGCTTTGCTGTGTGACTCTGTGCTGCAGTGGGTTTATAGCTTGCTGGGGTGGGGCGCGCTGGGTTGTGCATGCTGGAGCGCTCCTCGGGCTCTCACAAGTATTGTGTGACCAGTGATGGGTTTCCTAGCCGTGGGGTAGGAGGTAACAACTCTGCCGTAAGTATTTGATCCAAATGGGAACCATTTCACAGCAAAAGCTGGTGAAGTTTTAAAAGTTCTTGTTACTTCAATTGCATGTTTGAAGTGGCACCTCTGATGCAAGGCTGAAGATACTTAATGGTGCTTACAGTTCTTTTCTGCGGTATCAGAATATGACGTGGGGTCTGAAACTGAGCAACAATAACAAAAAAGACAGTGACAGTTTTACCTTCATTTCTTGATTAAGATAAAATTTTGCTGCATCAGGCTGCATCTCGCAAGGTAAACCCAGTGCAATATGAGGACATGTAGAAGTGAGCGTCTTTTATCCCTTGTCAAATCATTTGCATGAGAGAAATTGAGATTTTACTCTAACAGCTTATAACGAAGCAAAATCTAGAGGAGAGTAGCACTGTGGCGTAGGAATGGGTGTGTGTGGTGTATGTGTCAGAAGGATCTCAGCCTGGGATATCAGAGCTTGATGCTATATGCATAGGGCTCTGTACAGCTTAAGAAAACACGGTGTGAGCCACTGAAGTGTGAGAGCACCTACCACAAACCAGCTGGGCTTTCTGAAAAGGTTACGCTGCTTGAAGGAGTGATACATTACGGGGGGCGGAATTCTTATGCTGCTTCTTTTTCACAAACTTTTGTCTTTTATCTGGAAACAATGCAGCATTATGACATTTAATTAAAAAAATAAAAGTTTAGTTGCTTAGCAAAGGTAATCTGTTTGCATCAGTACTTCCCTCATAGTGATGTCTTTAGGAATCTGCTCTTTACTGCACTGTGTGAATATTTGTTTGTTTGCTTTTATTTTGTTTGCTGGCACTGGCGAACTGCTTCAAACAAATGGTGGGGGCTGTTCATGCAGAGCACTCTGCTGTTACAATACCTCCTGACAACAAAGCCTGCAGAAGTCCAGCGCCGTTTGGAGGACCCTGGGGAGGACTGTACGTGATTTGAATCAGTTAGTAGGGGAGGAGGTATCCCACTGCTGTTTACAATGAGGTTTTCATTAAACTTGATGTTTAATGAGCTTATCACATGCTGAGTCTTTTTCCTCGAGGGTTCTCTATTTTTTTATTTCCCCTTATTGTTAGTATTTAAAGGTTAAACTGTTTTTCTAAAGCAATGTCTTTATAGGGTTGCACAGTTTAATCATCTGAGGTTTTCTTTCTTTAATAATTCTTACAGAAACTTGAATTTTCACTGTATCACCAGTGCTTGCGTAGTGCATTTCCTAAGATCTGCATCCAGCTCATTGTACACATTATTGTTCTTTGAAGGGACAGAGTGCATTTCCTTGTTGGTATGCAGGAGCGTATTAAGCTATCATTTGTCTAACTAGTGTAGCTACAACAGTATCTCCTTTGTTTGTGTGTGATGGTAATTATCCTTTATGCAGATGCTTTGAACAACAACAATAACAACTTTTTTTAAAAAACCACCTTCCGATCTGTTTCTCTTTGTGCATTTTTGTTAGGGGTTCTCAAAAATGTTGCAGTGAGCTCTAAGCTGTGTTGCTTATCCTTTTCTTGCCCCTAACAGAGCAGATACTTTTCTCAAATACCATGGTGCATCTGTCTTGGGTTTAGTGAATACATTCTATTTTAAAAAGCAAAACAAAGTTGGAGAACATGAGATGTGGATGGTATGGACAACCATGAAATCTCATAAATATTTGCAGCATGCTGGTTTGGTTCACAGGCAGAACAGCTGGACTGGTTGGAGAGTAGTTTATTGTTGTGAGTGCATTTAATGAAAAAGCTTTAAATATGGTAACTGTATATCCAAGCCACACTCAGTGACCTTCCTGTTTAAAAAAAAAAAAAACAATTTCAGAGGATCTACTCTGTTTTTTTGTTTTGTTTTGTTTTGGGTTTTTTTTTTTTTTTTTTTTTAAGCATTAAGATATTTCTTCTTTCATTTCAAAGTCTCGAATGAATGAAGCATACGATGTCCCATCCTGGAATCTGGGAAGTTATTCTCTGGATTGGAGCAGACAAGTACAGCTAAAGCATAAACTTTTAGAAATAAATGGGTTGCAAAAAAAACATTATACAGCATCACAGCGGAAATGCTTTCCTTTAAAGTTTATTTCATATGAGGTAACATGCAGTGTCCCTTTCTGGGGATGTTGGTTTTGCTTTCTTAAGGAGTCCTTAGCCATGAAAAATTACAACTATTTTTCAACTTTTTCCTTTTTTTTTTTTTTCTTTTTTCCCCTCTATGTGAGATCTTACGACTTAACTCTTCAGTTGCCTCTCAAGTACCAGAGAACTAAAGGCTGAACTGAACGGGGCTCTTTGTTAATGCTTTGGTAGAAGAGCACGAATAGAAAGTGTGTGTATATACTCTGAAATTTGTTGTGCATAAATCTTTAAGTCCTCCCATAGTATTTAATTATTCTGAAGGAAATCTTTCCCCACAGTTAACGCTGAGAGTCAGTCAGTCTGTAGAAATAATGGAGGGAATAGAATGGGAAGGGAAAAAGTCTGCTTTTCGTGAAATGAGAATGTATATGTTGAAGTAGAAATATTGTGAATAGTAGGTAAAGGAAGCAAGAATTTGAAATAAATTGCCAAAAAGCAGTACCACCACAGATGAACCAAGACAACTAAGCCCCCAGCTTTGTTGGAAAGGCAACACCTGGACATATTTTTGCTTCATGATGTTATTGCAGAGTGGGTGGGGGAGGGGGTTGTTTCATTTTACTAAACCTGACCTCCTGAAATCTGAAGTCAAAGGAATCATGAGTCAGGGAATGGAGTCCAATTCCTGCACTCTGCAATGAAAGCCCAAAAGCACAGCTTATTTATTTTCACTGCTTAAGTATTCAGTTTTCCTAATAATTCCCAATAGGTGCTTTGTTCTAAATGAATTGAATTCTAAATGATTTAGGGCAGGTTTTCTGCAGATCTCACTTAAAACTGCATTTTGTTTGGTTTGTTTTATTTTCAACTACTGATTCTCCATTTGGATCGGCTGTTAACTTTGCTTGGCTTGGCCTTGAAATGTTTCTGCTAATAATAATTGTGTAATTAGGGAAAAATGCATGTATTGAATGAAAGCTTGGTATTAAGCTCAGTTCAAATTCTTTAAATTGTGTTCTCCTGCATCCCCCCATCATGTGAGTTCTAGAGCTGTAGGTTTTCTGTGCGAGTCATATTTGTGGCAAATCTCAGTACAGTGGTGGAAAATGATTCTGAAATCATCCTTCAGCTTCAATTTTCATTCAGGTTCAAGCAGGCCCACCAAGATTGTTGTGTGTGCGACTACGAGTAGGATCTGGCCTGAATAGTTAGACACTGCATAAACGAAAACAACACAGCAACAACAAAAGTCCTCTGGAGTCTTTCAGTGGTCAGTCAGGTTGGAAACACAGGGCGCAGGGTGTGTGTGACATCCATCTGATAGACTTAGAATGCAGGGAATTCATGGAAAAAATCCAGCACAGCGCTTCAAATCCTTAGGGGGAAAAGTCAACCAGCTCCAGATGTTGACATGGTTGACTGCGAGCACTCCAAGTGCTGTGGGTTTAACTCTTACAGTTGATGCTTTTTTTCCCTGCTGCCAGCTACCAGTATAAGGGTATTCTTACTTCTGGAGACAGGAGATGATGGGATTGGCTAAGTCCAACTGCTGTGGTGGCTCTCTTCCTGTTGAAGGAGAAGTGTTGTTCATTAATTTAATTTTTAATAAAGTGAAGTAAGAATTGATTTGACAATATTACTTTTTCAGCATCTTATCAATATAGTAATGATAAAATGCAAATATGTTCTTACCGTGGACTAAGCTACCTAAAGTTTAAAAAAAAAAAAAAAAAATAATCAATCTCTTCTCATTAGCCAAGAAATATCCTGTTTCTTTCAGGAGGAAGGAGACCACCTGCAGTGGTTAAAACACAGTCAGCACTTTGATTCCATCTTAAAATGTTTGAGAGTTTCACTGTTGCGTAAGCAGTTAAAATGGAATTTCAGCTTTAGTCCTTAGCCACAGTGAGTTTAAACAGTGAAGTGGATCAATGTTGTGCTGTGACCTATGACTTTTATCTGTGCCTCTGGCTGTAGCTCTTTTCCCTGGCTTTTCTGAATGAGCCCATATCTGGTGGAGTGCAGCCTTACCCCCAGGCCAAGAGAAACACCATTCAGGAGTGTTTCGTGTTTTGTTGAGGCACTCTTGTGCTCCCAAAGGATGCTTTCAAATCCTATGAATTGACTCACAAAGCACTGGCTGCCTTGCCAAAGTACCTGTGGCGGTGACTGCTGCAGTGCTCTTAACAGCACCTTGTGCAGATAACCTGCAAAGCCTTTGCAGTGGAGCTGCTTGTTTGCTTTGCATTCAGAAGTGCACTAGCAACATTTGGGCACTGAGAATGTCATTAATAAAAAATGTCACTAAGGAATCCAGCTGCTAAACAGCAAGATCAGCATGCATAGTTGGTTTCTCAGCCATTTGAGTGTTATCTTGTAGAGTCATGGCATGGTTTGTGAGTGGTGCTTGTCTTGTCCTGAAGCCAGCACAGTCTCTGATGGCATGGGGTGCTTGTCCTGCTGCATCGCCCTGACCAGTGCTGGGGAAAAGCACCTGGAGCATTTTGGTGCGGTAATTTATGTAGGAAGGAGCAGAAGAAAGCAGCAAAGCAGAGCTGGGAACAAGGGCAAATAGTCAGCCTGAGGCTGGCAGCTGAGCTCCGTGGTGCTGAGGGGAGAAATGCCTACTTCGTGTGAAGGAGTGATGCTTGAGTAAAATAGGGAGCAGAGCTGCAGCTTTTCTGACTGGCATTAAAAATGTGTTCTGTCACTCTTGTAAAGTTGCCTTTATCTTTTGCAGTTTCCTTAATGAAGTATTGCAAGGCAGTGTGTTTTCTGGCCTTGCACAACCTGCTTTAACAGTTCCTAAAAGCTTATGCCCACACCTCTGAACTTCTGTGTTATCTTTGTTTTCTGGTTCCATTTGCAGTCTTACTATATACCAATTGGATCTATAGATTTTGTAATAGTTTTTCAGCTTGTTTCACCTGCACTTTTTTTTTTTTTTTTTTTACAGTTAGCAAGTCTATGTACTGGTGTGTTATGAATGCATCAGTTTACAAATAGAATGAGCAAAAATTCCCTGAATGCTTATTGTGAGTATGAAGAGATGCCTTTAGCAACTAGTCTTAGGCCTTATCTCTCACTTCAGAAATAAATACCTCATTCATTTGTATTCTCCATCATTCTGTTTACCCAAAACTCCTCTGCATTCCTGGAAACAAGTGTAAGAAAAGTGGGAAAAAGAAATGTAGAGTCAACTGCAACTATAAACTGTAAAAAAAAAAAAAAAAAAAAAAAAAAAAAAAAAACCCACAACAACAAAAAAACTTAAGTTTATAGTTGCAGTTGACTTTTTCTTTTTTTTTTTTCTTTATTTTCCTTTCTCTCCAAAATGATAAGCATGCTTTCCCAAGGGCTGCATGCAGGAGGATAGGAGGGCCCTCAAAAAGCTGTATCCACCTGCTCAGCACTTGCCCATAGGGATCCACAGTGCCTTTTCTCCTCTCTTCTACTCACACTGCCTTTCTGCTTCTGCTCTTTCCCTCACAAAGCCAACATCCCCAGCTGGCTCAGAGCTCTGGTTTTTGCTCTACCTTTATCTGAGTCATGTCAGATGGAGACAGAGCATCCATATGTGAGAGTAAGCATGCTGGCATCAGTGCAGGTCTGAGGAGAAACAGGTGGGAGGCTTTGTCAATCTTGTTTACATGAGAGGAACTAGGATGCTTGGCTCGGGAACAAATCTGTATTTGACATTAAATGATAGGTGTTTAATTTCATAGCTGAGAAAAACAAAAACTTATAGCACAGACAAAGGGAAGAAATACCACCTTCTCTACCTGGGAAAGAAGAGGAGGAATTAATACCACTATAAATGCTGCTGTGTTGAAAACAGTAGTAATTATAAGTATCTATGACAACAAAGTTTGGATGTATAAACAAATATACAGATATAGAGATAACTGTGTATCTATTTGTATACATGTTAGAGAGTATATTAAAGATCCAATCTCCCTGTTACTAAATAACTAAAAAATATGTTATGTACTGTAGTGTTTGAAGAAATACCAATGAGTCCATGAATTCCCACTGAACCATGATAAGCTTCCTGTTCAAATTACGTAGTTTGATGGCAAGGAGAATGCATTTTTTTCTGGACCTAAGTATAAATGAACACGGATACAAGAGCAGTTCCTTGGCTTTATGCTTATGTACGATCAGTGTACAACTATGTATGTTTGATTCATAACCTGACTCAGATGTGGATGACTCAATTCGGACATTTCTGTCCATGTTTGAAAAGTTCAGGGATCTGGGCTGTTATCAAAGGTCACACTTCAAAGTGAATCACAATTAATGATTAAAGCAAGTAATTTTAAGTTATTAGATGATGAGAAAAATAAACTGCTTTGCTTATGTTGGTTGGGAAGCAACAACTAGTAGGCTACTGATAGTGAACGTAAACACGATTTGTCACCTAGGCAGCTGTTACAAGCCTATAGACTTCATTTTTCTTTAGTTGTTTCAGCCCTACCTAAAATATCTTGTCCTTGCTCTTATAAAGATGCAGCCCTTCCTAAAAGGGTCATATACAAGCAGTGTTGAGGAAGCATTTAAGTTGGAAGTGACCTCTGGAGCTCAGTGGTCCAGCCCTTGGGCAAAGGAAGGCTCACTGCAGTTGGATCCAACTTACAGATGGATCAAATAAATAATAAATCAATTTTGGGAATGCAGTGATGTATGTGCATTTGAAAATCTGTCTCCTGCATGCCCTTGTGTGCTGAAGAACCATGTAAAGCTTAATGAAGGGGACAGTTCCTTCTCCTAAGATGTTGCCTATTAACATCTGATTTTTTTTTTTTTTAATTTTTTGGTCACCTTAGCATTCCAGCTAGAAGAGCACACTGCCTCATGCATGCTCTTTCACTTGCACCTGTTACACAAAGTTAAGCGTCAAGAACAATATTCAATTGAACTCCTGACAGGATCAAAGATGAAGAATCTTTTGGTACCTTGTACTTGCTGTGGACTTCACTTTTGTGTATTGTTCATCACACAATTATTATTAAAATTCTGACTCTAACAGCAACAGTCTAGTGTTCATTTTGTGTGTGTGTTTGTGTTTAAATGGCATAAGTATCCTTGTTCCTCTCCAAAATTCCTTGGGAAAAAAGGTGTTGGACTTGCATTTAGAATTATTATAAGTGTGTTAATAATATGTAAAACAGTTTTACTTATCTGGGGGCATGGGGAACTTGCAGTTGTGTGCTCTAAACTGGATGTGTGCTGGCTTCCTAACCCCATATCTCAGGGGGATTAACTTGTATACCAGTCTGTAAGTTCCTTCAGCTCATAGCTAGAAGGAGTGATAATACAGAAATTGTCCCAGCAAGATTGAGAGGGTGTCTGCCAATATCCTGAAGGAAAAACTCAAACAGTGCTCAAGAAAGAGACAATGCAAACACAGATGTGTGAGGACCAGAGAGTAGGATTTTACCTGCTTGCTTAGTAACAACCTCATTAAATTCAAGCGATGTTGAATTGCTGTAGATGATGCTCGTGTCTGGCAATGGTGATGTGATCTATGGGACTGTTCCAGGATTTATGATCTTTAAAACAAATATGTTGTAATGCAAGTGTCCTGGGGTTTACAAGTTTTCAAGAAAATTAGGAAATTTATCATGGGCATTTTCACATTTCACCATTCCTTTGGGACAGAACTGTAAAATGAGCTTTCCTTTACTTGTTGTCAATTTAGGTCAGTATTTCACCCCTCCCACTCCCCAAGGTTTCCTTCTGCAGGGAGAGGATTCTGAGCTTAACTTCAGAAATAATTACGTATGCAATTCTTTACATTCTTTGAGTAATAATTGGGTAGAAATTGAATGTTTGTCTCACAAATTTGCTCTGCAGTTGAAAAAAAGAGAAATGCTGCAAAAGAGAAGAAAATAATGAGCTTAAAGGTACAACTGCATATAAACTTTGAAAGAACATATACAGTGAAATGAGAAAGGAGAGGGATTAAAGTAATCTTTGATCAGAAAAAAAACTAGTTCTAAAATTTTTAACAGGACATAGAGGCAAACAGATAATAGAAAGTTTATGTTTAGGAAAGCTATGTGTGTGTGTATATATATATATAAAGGTATAATACAATAATAAATGAAGAAAGAAAATATTCTTTTTTTTTTTTTTTTAAACAGTTGAGCAAACAGAACCTTCCAGTGTAACTCTGAAGGAAGACGACACCCAAACTATGGAGACAAGTCCATCTGACTCAAGCACTAAGGATGGTGTAGCTGCTGAGAAGGAGGATGCTCATACAGACAAGCGGTTGCCGTCTGTGGAAGAAGATGCAGAAGATGCTGAACATGTATCTGAGCCACAGTCTTATGACCTGGGCTTTAAAAAAGTTTTTAAATTTGTTGGATTCAGATTCACAGTAAAGAAGGAGAAGACAGGAAAGTCAGAACCAGTTCAGCTGCTTACTGTGAAAAAAGAAACACAAGTCACTGAAGGAGCTGATGATCAAAAAGAAGTCAGCTCAGAAGAAACAGTGATGCCTGAAGATGTACCCTCTGCAGAAGACGACACCAAAGATGCACTGAAAAATGAAAAAACAGAAGATGAATCTCCTAAAACACCGGAAGCAAATGAGATGTGTTCTCAGTCATCTGCTTCAGCCACTGATACTGCCTCACCATTAAGAAAATTTTTTTCTCAGGGATGGACTGGATTTCGAAAAAAGAAGAGTTTTAGGAAGCCTAAGGAAGATGAACAACAGTCTCCTACAAAAGAAGAGCAAGAAAAAGAGGGAGCAACGTCAATGACTGAAACCAGTGAAAAGGAGAAATCAGAGTCTGAGAAGCATGTTGGAGAGAAGAATGTGATAACAGTAACCACTGAAACACAGGAGAAAGAGCAAACTGAAGATGAAAAGCGGGAGTCAAAGACTGCAACAACCATAGGATTTGATGCGAGTGAGAAGGAGGAGGTAACCAAGCATGATGAGCAAGATATAGCAGCAGCAGTTGCTACAGTAGGTGCCAAGGAGGGAAAAGCTGAAGATCAAGAAAGTAAATTGGTGGAAGTCTCAGAAGATCTTGGTAAAAAGGAAGAAAAAAATGAAGGAGAGAAAGACAGTGAGGTGACAGAGAAACCACTAACAACAAAGTCAGTGATGCCTGTAATCACTACAGATGTGAATGGAGAATTGAAAGTCCTACCTGTAGGAAAAGATCTGGAGTCAATGGAGAAATGTGAAATAAATGACAGAACAGAAATATCCTCTGAAGAGAAACTTGGAACAGCATCTTTATTAGCAATGGAAAGTTGTAGTGAAGATTTAAAAAAACCTGAAGGAATAGACGGAAGTAAACCTTTTCTACTAGAGAAAGAAACGTTTGAAAAACCAGAGACAGCAGAATTGGAAATTTCACCCACAACAGAAGTTGTCACTGAGAAGTTAGAGACACAAGGAGAAGCTCAGGATGGAACCACAGAGAAGAAGGCGAGCAAAGAAGAAGAGGCAAAACTGGCTCTGGATGCTGCTGAACCGAAGTCCTTTTCTACTTCTGAACAGTCATTTGATACAGAGGATGATCAACAGTCAGTCAAACCCACTGATGAAGCACTGCAAGGCAAAATTGGTGCTGATGGTATCAAACCAGGCGAAATAATCACAGAAATAACTCCTGAGGAAGCAAGTGGAAAGAGGCCTCCAGAAGGTATCACAAATGAAGCTGAACTGCTCTCTTCTCAAGAAAAAGCTAAATTACAAGGCAGTCCTTTAAAGAAACTATTTACAGGTACTGGATTAAAAAAACTGTCTGGAAAGAAGCATAAAGGCAAAAGAGAAGAATCTAAGTCAGGAGAGCAAGGAGAATTAACTCAGCACTTGTCAGATTCCCCAGATAGCCCAGAAGAACAAAAGGCAGAGAGTTCTGCTTCTTCTCCTGAGGAGCTGAATGAAATTCCTTCTTTGGAAAAATCTGTAGATGGAACACAAGTCTCAGAAAATGAAGATGCTACAATTTCAGATGTGGAGAGAAAAAGAGAAAGTGTTACACCCTGGGCATCATTTAAAAAGATGGTGACTCCCAAAAAACGTGTAAGAAGACCTTCTGAAAGTGACAAAGAAGAAGAAGTTGATAAGACAAAGAGCATTGCAACATCAGTAACTGAAAATGCAGCTGAAGAAAGTCAGGTAGAGCTGAAAGAAAATGGAATGGACCAGAAACCAGAGAAAGTCACAGAAGAGCCAAAAAGAAAGGTTGACACATCTGTGTCTTGGGAAGCTTTTATATGCGTAGGTTCTTCAAAGAAAAGGGCCAGGAAATCATCATCATCTGATGAAGAATCTGAACATAAGCTTGGTCAGGAAAGCCAAAAAATAGAAGAATCTGGACAAAGCAAAGAAACTGCAACAGATGCGATTCTTACTAGCTCTCAGGAGAGTGATCAAGGACAAGGGAATTCCTCTCCAGAACAAGCTGGAAGTCCATCTGAAGGTGAAGGGATTTCAACGTGGGAATCATTTAAAAGGTTAGTCACTCCAAGAAGAAAATCTAAAACGAGAATGGAAGAGAGAACCGAAGACTCTGTCACAGGATCTAGCCTGGAGCATTCAACATCAGATGGTGAGCCTGGAAAAGATGAATCATGGGTTCCGTTTAGAAAACTTATGCCTGGCCGTAGAAAGAAGAAGTCGGATGGGAAGTCAGAACCAACTCATCTTAAGCAAGCAAGAGAAGACATGGCAGAAACAGCTGAAGAAGATTCGGATGTTCCAGCTGTTGTTCCTTTGTCTGAATACGAGGCAGCAGAGCAAGAGAAAATTGAAGCTCAGCAAGTAAAAGATGCTGACGCATTGAAAGAACGAAGCTCGGAGGAAGAAAGAGTTGAAAAATCAGAAGACTTGCTAAGTGTTAAGCAAGCCAGTGAAGGGCTAGTACATGCAGTTACTGTTAGTGTTGTGGAAGGGGAAAGAGCAGTTACCAGCATTGAAGAAAGGTCACCATCATGGATATCTGCTGCTCTGACAGAGTGCATTGAGCAGGAAGAAGAGGAGGAGAAAGAAACTGAGAAAGTGCTTGAATCAGAAGTTGTTGTAGAAGAAGCGATGGTGGTTGATAAGACAATGCTAGAGATGAGAAAGGATGTAAGTGATGATGCCACAGCAAGTGAGCTAGAATTAACCTCAGAGGCAGTGACTGCTCTAGAGGAGACAGCAGAAGCTTCTTGTGCTGAAGAAACAATGGAAGTGTCCTTTGCTGAAGAGACAACTGAAATGGTTTCTGCTGTTTCACAATTGATAGAAACTCCAGATACCACAGAGGAAGTTACACCTGTACAAGAAGTAGAAGCCACTGAACAAAATTTGAAAGAATTAGACAAACAGACACAAAAAGTTCTTCATGAAGTTGCTGAAAGAGTTAAGTCTTCAGATGTAGCACAGCTGGATTCTGAAAGAACTGTAACAGCAACTGTAATTTCAACTGTACAAGAAATTGAGTCAGAAATGAAAGATGATGCTAAAGATGAGAAAATTGTAGGGCAGGGAACGGTTTTGCTTGAACAGCCCTTGAAAAAAGGAGAACAACTGGAGGATGATGTTCAGCCTCTGGAAGGTGCAGGGAGTGTTCAGGGTGAAAATGGCATTGAAGAGAGGGTACACGAACGTTCAGAGAGAAGTGAAATATCTGCTGCAGTGAAAGAAAGCACAGAAGGATATGAGAATGTGGATGTATTGGGAGATGAAGGCCAGCAGCAGACCTGTGAAGAAGCAGTTGTAGAAGACCATGAAGAAATAGCTGAAGTGCAGAAGACAATAGAGGAACCCTCATCGCAAGACAGTGAAGCAGTAACTCCCAGGGAGGAGCAATTAGTAAAACAGAAGCCTTCAGAACAAGAGAAACTGCCCCAAACAGACTTGACAGTAGATGGGAGGAGAGAGGACCATATTCCAGAAGTGCAGGCTGAAGTAAGTACTACATAAAACACAAATGTTGATCTGTCAGGGGAAAAAAAAAAAAAAGATATTACATCTGATTTAGAACGAGGTTTTGGCAATATCCCTATCAAAGACCTTTGTTGTGTAGCAACTTAAGTTTGTTTTCAGTGAGACAGATGCACAGAGATCCAGAAGAAGCAGCTGCAGATGCCTGTGCTGCAGAGTGTGGTGGATGAATTTCTTACAGAAAGGGGGTGGGTGATATTGTGCATGGATCAGATGGTGCTGAAAAGAATTGTCTTTAGTATGCAGCACACTGTGACTGAAGATATTATATGAAAACATATAATATAGCCGGGATCCGTATGATACCTTTACATAGCAGCTGGTATCTTCAGTCATAGGCATAGACAATTGCAGCTGAGGCACTTGTGCAAAGGGAGGAATAGAAATCACATCACTATCTCCATGTCATGCAGGAGTTACTGTGACTGATTTGTTTCTACCTTCTTCCACCATATTTTTGGCTTAGTCTATGTTTCAGGTGTGTCAACTGTCCATTCTTTCCTGAGCTGTGTCCTGACACACTGGACATGCTGGGATCTTAATGGCCCACTAAACTTAATGTCATCAACTCACATCCTTCCCATAACCCTGCTCCTTTCATGGTCTTACATTCTGCTGCTCTTCCGTCCAGACTGTTCTCAGTCTCCCCCAGCTCACACCCCTATTTACAGGTCTGTTACTGTTCTCCACAGGTACAGAAGATCGAAGATGAAACCTCTGAGTTAGGATTTACAGGTGAAGAGCCTGCAGAACTTAAGGGAGAGGGTGAAACACTCCCCGTGGGACCAGTGTGCACAAAAGCAGATGTCACAGAAGTCCTTGTCGGTCCTGAGGGTCAAGATGAGATTCCTGAGTTAGACTCTCAAGAGCAAACTTGTACCAAAGCAGTTCCTAGAGAGACACCTGCACAGGGAGAAGAAAATGGTGCTGTGCTCCATAGAGTGAAGAGCACAGAAGTCATTGCTGCTGAGGTCCCGATGCACGATGAGGTAGAAGCCTCAGCACTTACTTCAGAGACAACTGTCTCAGAAGCAGCTGAAGCTGCTGAGCAGAGTGTGAAGGATGAGGATGGCAGGCAGGTTGCAGCAAAAGATCCTGTCCCTGTCCTAGAGCCAGAATGTGTAGAAAAAACAACTGAAATCCTCTCCCAGAATGATGAAATCAAAGGTGGTAAAACAGAAGAGTCCATGCTCAAAACTGAAACACACTCGCTGTCTGACAGTGCTCTCACTGAGCACCCTCCCAAGACTGAAGAAGACGAATCTACTGTAGCATCAGCATGCTTAGATGTCACTGAAAATGGAAGCACCATCTACACTGACATAAGTCCTAAGACAAGTGAAACACAGAGCAGCTTATCTGAAGAAAGGACTGCAGAAACAAAACAAGAACTTGCAGAAATCTCAAGCAGTCAAGACTTTAAGAAAGAAGAAAACGTAAATGGGCAGATGGAAACAGACAAAGAAGAATTTGAATCTGGAAAACAGGAAGCTGCGAAAGATGATGAATGTTGTTCAACAGCTGTCCAGCAAGAAGTTTTCTCTGTGCAGGAGGAAGGCCATGACTCTGCCTCCCCACCAGTTGAAAGCTCAGAGGCTCTGGAAGTGCCTGTAGCAGCTGCAGCAGCTGAAGAACATGTTGTAGCAGAAGCTGCTACGCCCACAGGCGTGACAGCCAAAACTATAGACCCCTTGGCAACTACACCAGAACAAATGGCTTCTAATGAAATCTCAGCTTCTACTCTTGACTATTCAGGCTGTGAGACTGCAGAGCCTGGTATTGTGGAAGCAGCCCAGCCTCAGGTAACTCATGCTTATGTTAATGGAATATCAGAGAAGCAAGAGAGTTTCCAGAGTATGGATCAGCCTGAAGAAAACGCTGCTCCTTTAAGTGACGGTCTCACTCTCCCCCACTCAGAATCTGAGACGGATGTTGTTCCATCTGGGACTATAGAGTCCCAGAGTACAAAAATTGTATTGAATGTCATCCAGACTGCTGTTAACAAACTTACAGAAACGGAAGAGGCAGCTGCCTTAGAGTCAGAACAGCACACTAAGTCCAGAGGGAAAAGCCCATCATTCACGACTTTACCTGAACTTTTGGAAAGTACGCAGGTAGATTACCAACTCCCAGTAAAAGAAGCAGCTGCAGAAAAAACAAAAGACATGCTGTTAACTTCTGAGGTGCTGGAAGACAGACCAAGTCAGAATTCTGACTTTGTAACTACTCCTGAAGACGTTTCAAGGGAAAGTGTGAGAGTTCAAAGCTCAACGTTAGACCTAAGTACTTCAGAAGATTCAACCAAAGACCTCCTAGATATACACCAAGCAAAATTGAAGGAAAAGGAGATTGGGAAGGTTGTGGAGATCTCAGACCAATATATAGGTAGGCAAACATGTGGAGAAAGGGAGGAAGATGGTCACCCACCAGTGGAAGATGGGAAAACGCAAACGTGGCAGGACGATGGTTGCCAAGAAGACACAGATTGTGATGGTCCCCAAAGTCAGAACTCGTTGGCTCCTGAGGCTCTGAATGTAAGTAGTATTCTTAACCAGCATTTTCTTACCCTTTGCAAAGCAGATTTTGGATTTCTGCAACTGCTCTCTTTTTTATTTATTTATTTATTTATTTATTTTCCCCCTCCCTTATTCCAGCAAAAGATAACTGCTTCTTACTTTAACTGGCCAGAGATTTCTCTCCACACTTTTTACTGTCTCTCTGGCTACTTAGTGCCTTCCATTTTTCCATACAGATACTCTGGCATAAAAGGTCTTTGTCTTGACCTGTAGTTTAGAGTAATGTTTCTAGGGGGTAAAAAATGTGATTTCCAATTTTCCTAGTTTAAACACTTACAATATGAGTATGTATGGGATTTAATCCACGAGCATGATTTCATGCTAACAGTTTCTAAAAGAAAATTTTAAAGGAGGTTTATGTTGCCTTCCATGGTAAAATTGAAGTGCTTAATTCCCAAAGCTCTTTGCTCTTCAGTGAAATCTGAATCAGGAAAGGTGACAGTTATAATCTCTCTTGCAGGTATTTAGTATGCTTGCTTAACTAAGCCAGGTGACTGTCTTCAAATCCATTTCTAAAACTACTTGAGAAAGATACTAAGATGCTCTTGAGATAAATTGCCATTAATAAAGCTTTTTTTTTACTGCCTTTTGTCTTTCAGATGTGCTAAGGATCCATGTGGTGTTTTGAGAGATACCAGTGCTAGAGAACAACTGACAATCCTGTGAGAGAACCAGGAGCTTAATTCACTACCCTTTATTCTTGGATGTTAACACCTGCTCTTTTGAAGACTTCACCTTTTTTTGTCATTAAAAACCAATGCCTTTAATATTGGGTATATCCACACACGTCCCATTCGAAGGTCATTTGCCTCTGCTGAAAATGTCCCATTTAGACTGGAGATGCACATCAGAGTGAATGGACAGACCACTAAATTTTGTGCCAGAGTTGTTACCATTCCCTCACTTAACGTGTCCGTCCTGTCTGTCCCATCTTCTTGAATTCTTCATTCATCCCTAAATCCCCTAACTCCTTTCTGCAGTCTCCCTTACTTCCACCATCTTCCGTAGCTGCCTTGATTTGACCAGAGAGTGGCCACAGCTGCTGCTCTACTTCTGTGCTGAAGGGAAGAGGAGAGCTGACTGAAGAGAACACATGAGACTTATGGCTGACAGAAGGTGCGTCTGTCAAACAGCAGGAACTGGATCATGCACAGATTCTTGAGCAAGGTGCTCAAGATTGCTGCCTTTCAGTCCCATTCAGGTATCTATCTGTTCGGTTGTGTTTGTGCAGGCCTGATTTAGTCAAAATTTATTTCTACAGTGTAGCTTGAAAGGAGGTTGACAGTACTCTTTTTCTGTTGTTCAAGACTACAGGTTTCAGGACTGGACTGTAATGTGTTGAATATTTATATGTATGTCCTAATCTCAGTTCTGATTTTAATGTAGAGCTCTGATACTTCTGTACTGTTTAGGCGTACCCTTAAAGGAATTTCGTAGAGTAGCCTGGAGAGGAAATTGATATTGGTGGAGTGAAATTCAATAACATATAGTTTCCTATTTATTGTTCCAGGTTTTCCCCTTGTAAAATCTCTCCGAAACTTGGCCGTCATGCTTTGAATATTTATATGTAAATCCTAAGCCCAGTTCTGATTTTAATGTAGAATTATGACATTTCTAAAGACAAAAGGAGAGCCCTGACCTGTTTCGGATCTAGCTATGCTGACCAATGTCCCTTCAACTTGCAGTCCTCTCGGGTTTCTGAGAACCATTCAGGCTTACCCCTTTGATGCTGTCTTGCTCATACAGCAGCCCCAGGTGTACCACAACCCAAAATCACACCTTGCTCTTTCCAGTCTGCTCAGTTCTGTTCACAGCCCCATCCATCCCCAAGACATTACCTCCACCCATGTCATCTAATATCCATTCTGCATACAAGTATCCTCCTTTCCCAACCGAGGCTTGAACCTCTTTCCCATCACAGCATTTCCCATTTCTTGAGATCCTTGCTGCTCTTACCAATTCCCTGAAGGGGGAGTAGAAAGGAGGGTAAGAGGTTGGTTATGAATTCTGCCTTGGATTGCAAAAGACTGAAGAAAAGTTTGGAGTGCTGAGTTCCTAACAACCTTCACCTAAGGTGGGTTGGACTGAGAGCAGCTGCAGACTGGGGTGAGCAGGGTGATCTAAAGACAGAAAGAAGCCTCATTGAGATGCCTGTCCCCAACAGGAGTAGGTCCTTCCTTTTGTTGTTTACATTAGAATCAAACATGGGGTACAAGTCAACCCTTTCAGCTCTGATTTCTAAAGTGAAGGTTACAGATGGCACTTTGTGAAACCGATGCCACCAAGTGAACAATAGCTCACTATCCTACCTGTATAGTAATTTATTTTAAAATCAACTCTTAGTGTACAAATGCTCTTGTTACAGCAGGTGCACGCCTCTCCTCGGGGCTGCACATACAGTAAGCAATGTGACTGATTGCACTGGTGTGATTGCACCATCTGGTGCTGCCCTGTGTGGAAGCATCAAGAGATTTTTCTTTACCTCAGAGCAAACTATATAAATATTTAAAGCCGAACAATGTGGTTTCAAACAATCCAGTCCGTCTTTGTCCATTGTTAGAGGCAGCTTTTCCCCCTAGCTTTGGGCAATTCCAACAATCTCTGTTGGTTTCCACAGGTTTAAATTGCCTTGCAAGTTAATCGTGCTCTTAATAACACCTCACAAGTGCAAACTTGGCTGAATTTGTACAAATTGTATACCTATGTACGTTAAGCCATATTGCAATAAATGCAGCAGGTAAAATGAAATAACAATAGCATGACCTGTGTAATCCCAATTCTTATGTTTGTAGCTCCAAAGCTGTTAATAATATGTAAAGTTAATTCTTGTCTGAACCTCATTTAAATAAAGCTAGCTTTATCACAATGTAAATTGTCTGTTGGTAGTAATTGGACAGGCAAGTGCTTAAACTTGCTCGTTTTCTCCATTAATCCAGGGCCTAGGTAAGCAATGCAACAAACATAATTGTAAAACAAGTACAAAAGCTTCTTGTAACTGACAGCTAAAAAATATCGTGCCTGAAGCCACGCTGATGGTGCAAGGAGCATGGCTCCACCTAACGATACTACTTTGTTCCGGTGTATTGCTTTGGCCTCTGAAACTCTCATTTGAGACTGTGACTTCCAGCTTGTGCTTAAAAGCTTGAAGCTTTCTCAAATCCAATGTATTGGGTTATCAAATCCGATTTTTGTTTTTAAGGTAGATTTTCATTAATTAAATAAAGTACAACTAAAATTTGTTCTAATGTGTGTATGCGTTGTTGTTCGTTTTTTTCAGCTTAATCTGTTGTTGCTTTATCTTCAACGAGTTCTATTTGCTCCTGACAGCGTATTTGTTGTTGATTGACATTCAGCTTTTGATGTGAATTAAAGGAGCTCATTGCAGAACTGAACTGTTACTTGGGTATAAGTTTCTCTAAAACGTGCCTGGTAAGATAGTTCAGAAAACTGAAGAAAAAAGCTCTGTTAAATTCAGAATAGGTAACAGTTTTCAGTAAGCTAGGAAGAAAAGTTAGTGAATCGTACCACACTTGAACTCGTTTTGTACAAATTGTGTATTTGTGTTCTTGTCTCAGCCATGAAGCTAAGATGCTAAATCCATTACCAGTAAATACCTGCACTGGTCACAGGAAATGCAGGTGCTGAAGCATTCAGTGCAGGATGCTGTTTCCTTCTTCCTTTCATATTGCACCTGTGGGCTCATACTGCACGCACCTAATCACTGCCCAGCTCAGCAGCATCAGCAGGAACAGACCAAAGCAACAACTCCCACCAGACTGTGCCTGAGGCGCACAGCTGTAGTCCTCTGCCTGTCCTTGTGCAGAGTTTATGTATTTTTGCTATCCTGTTACTCGTTAATATGAGGTCTCCAAATGGCCATTAGCATAGGGACTGGAGACTATGTAACCTGAAGCACAAGAGCCTGTTTTATTGGAATAGCTTGAGTATCCTGGCTATTAGCTCAGGCTATAGAGTGGATCTGGATGT
Source organism: Tympanuchus pallidicinctus (assembly GCF_026119805.1). Classification (NCBI taxonomy): domain Eukaryota; kingdom Metazoa; phylum Chordata; class Aves; order Galliformes; family Phasianidae; genus Tympanuchus; species Tympanuchus pallidicinctus. Next base: position 61,285,412 of record NW_026294618.1, on the reverse strand, counting down.
CCTGTTTGGATCGGCACATGTGTGAAACAGCTGTGTGCACAGAGGGACCTGCATAGCCTGGCTGCAGCAAATGCCTGGGGATGAGCAGGCAGCCTGCCAGAAACGGGATGCCTGAGATGGTCTTGTCTGCATGCCCTACACTGGAGCTTTGTTGTTCACAATACCACCAGGAGCTGGTGCCCTTCAAGGATGGAGAGGAGAAGCCCGGTGGGACAGTCAGCATTGAGGCTTTGAGTCCTAGCCTTGGGGAGATGGATGAGATACGTGAACAATTCCACAATGCTAACAAGATAGAAGTTTGACCATCACCATATTTGTATCTAACGTGGGACCGATGACACTTTTAATAGGATGCTAAATTTAGTGTTTACCGAAGTGAGAATGAAAGATAACGTGTGAAAACCCATGTCTGTTCTGCTCCAAAATTCTCTTGGAAAATTTTTAAAATAGGATGAACTGTTTTATGAAGTTTCTTCAGTTCCTTCTGTGGGCCCTGGGTCCTGCATTGGTACAGTCCCTGCCCTGCATGAGCTGTCTCTGCCCAACAAGTGGTGCTGCACTGATTTCTAAACTCATTTCCAGGAGATCTTCAGCAGATAGTTTTGGGGTCAGAGGGGTTGCTGCCTGCTGTTTCCTGTAAGAAATGGCTGTACAAAGTGAGAAATTGACACACACCTGCCTGTACTGACACGTCCCTCTTATTGGTGGTAGCCTTGAAGGTTACACACTATTTTTTGTTGATCTCCCAGACAGTGTTTTCATTTTATTTTATGAGAAAGACCAAGAATTATGAAGACAAATGTAACCTGCTCAGTACTCTGGTTGCGATCTTTAAACAGTGCTATTTGCTGAGCAATCTTGAAGATCACATTATTCTCTTTGGCATAAGAGTCTCCCTGCTGGGAAAATACTTTTATTGGATTTTTGCATAATCTGTCTTGATCCTGCAATTGGATTTAGGCTTGCACGTTCTCTCTGCTCCCCACGGAAGAGACAGTTAATGCCTCACAGATGAGGGGAGGAACCTGCATCTCTGTCAGTGGCAGCTGTGGCAATAGCTGGGCACGCTGCCTGCCATTCTTTCTAGAAAGGTGTAGCTCATCCAAAATAAAACAAACCAAACCTTTAAGCCTGGATTCATATGGACTGGTGGATGCAGGCTTATATTTGCTATGGCAGCATATTGACTAGGTTGAGATTATTGTTCTGTTTTCTGTCATTCATAACTGGTAGCTGCTTGTGGTAAGAAGAGACAGAGTGCTTCTTTCTGTGTATTATTTCTGAACGTCTCATAAGGCCTGGACTTTCCTGTCAACTATTTTTGATCGTGGCTAACATACAGGGGTAAAGCAGTGATGTGTTTTGGCAAGCCAACCCATTACATTTCTATGGAGTACTATAGAAATAAGGGACTTTGGCACACCTCTGAAAAACCATTTCACTTCTTGGATTTTGAGTTGCGAGCTATGCAGTATGTTGATTAATTGTCCCAACTGAGGAGTGAAGTACTACCAGCAGGCAAGTGGCAGTGGGTTTTAGGTCTGCCAAATAAGACTTAACGGCACCAGATAAAGGCTTTATGAACACAGTGGCATTTCTGTGATGAAACCTTCCTAAAGAATATGTCTGTACACGTACATGTGTATAACACCATTAAAAACAAAAAGAATCTGTTCATATCCTTAAAGCAATACTTTGCAACAAATCAGAACTGCTATGCAGCTAGTGCTTTCCCTTTCTGCAGGAAAAGGTAGGAGTGGCAGCTTTTAACATCTGATAAAAACAAGAAGTACAAAAGTATCTGGACAACTAATTATGGTCTGTTAAGGTCTATTAAGTGTAAAGTTCAGCGGAGCTCTGTTCTTCCCCTCACTGCTATTTTCTTGTGTAATGGAGACATTGGAACTGGCTAATGGGTCTCATACTCTGGGTAAAGGACACATACCGACGTTTGGGAGGCCACATGTGAATTTTAAGTAAGTTAGACTGAAATATTAATGATTCTCCAGTTTAGAAGAGCTTAAAATAGACTGTCGGATAAGGAGCGCTGAGGTTTGCCTGTCTTAATGTTTCAGTGAGAAATCACTGATGCTACTTGATTCTGTTGTGAGTCCAAAATGTAACCAAATCGTGGGAACAGAGAGTTGAAGAAAGAAGACAGCCTTATTTGTAGGCAGAAGGAAATGCAGTAGAGGGAGTAGCAACGATCACGGTTTTTGCCCCTAGCTTGGAGGGACACTTGAAAAATAACTACCCTACCAGACTGCCTGTCAGGAATTTGGTAGCTTACATGGGTGGAAGAGAATACTATGTTAATTCATGTAAGAAAATCCACCGAGGGATTTCAAATATGCAGAAACCACACCTAAGGCAGGAAATCCCAAAACTGAGGCCGGGAAAACAAACATAAATATACGGGGAAGTACCACATATGCTTGTCCCATGCTTACACCCTGCTTCAAGTACCCACTTACAGCCACTGTTTAAGGCAGGATTTAACAACACAGCAGTATTTTATAGTGTGCTATTATGGTGCTCTCACCTGCTGGAGTCCTTTGGTACCAATGTATGCCTGAATTTAGTGTAAAGATGGGAGGAAACGGGTTGTTCTTCCAATTTTATGCTGTCAGATTGAGGTTGGCTGGCATGTTTCTCCTCCCATCCTTTCCTCTGTTTTCTAGGTTTATTAAACAGTTTTTACTCAGAGAAAGCTAGAACTTGGAAGAGCACAGATCATGGCATCTGCTCCTCCCATACCCAGAGAAGCTGGCAATGTAACATTTCTGCATCCAGCAGGAGCCCTCTTTGCCCCTGCACACTCTCCAAGACCACTGTGTCAAGGAAATAGAATGCTCAGACAGAGCTGAAAGAGAACAAGCTCTTTAGTGGCTGTGTGATTCAGGGTGACTAAGATACAATGTGCAATATACATGGTATACACATAAACACAAGTTATTCAACAGAGCTCAGGGGATAAGGTATTTTATGCCAGCTGTTTTCGAGAAACATTACGTTCCCTCTATAGTAACACCACTGACACCAGGAGCACCTGTCTCCTTCATTGCCTTGGATCCCTGGTGCTATGGGTGCTGACAGTAACATCCTCTGTCATGCAGAGATTTGGAACCCCCAGTTCACACTTCTCCATTTGTTAGCTACACCTAATTAAACCAGGTGTTGAGAAGAGTCCAAGAATAAAAGTGTGAGTTCCTTTCATTTACTTTTAACCAGATTTGTAGGCATCTGTTGGGTTGTGGAATAAGAGGCAGCTCCTAATCATCATAAACATACAGATACACAGAAATGGAGGGAATCAGAGAAATAACAATAGGTGGGGAAACTTGGTAACTTAATTGGTGGTAACCTAATTGTTGAAAACCTAATTACAGCACACTAAATTGGCTGTTTCCTGAGACCATTGAAGGATGTGAAACCTATCAGGATGAGTCAGCAGGGAAACTCCCCAGAAAACTTTGCCCAGTAAAAGGGCTGGCTGCCTTCAGGGTACAGGGCTCTGGATGGAAGGGGATCAGCAAGAATGTTTTGGGATTGTGTAGGAACTGACTATGAGGTTTTTGAAGAGGAGTGTGGCAACGTGTTATGGATTGTTAGGGGGTGTGTAGTGGAATGACTGTTAATAGAGGAAGAAATTAATCAAGGTGGATTTGAATGGGACCCTTGTAGGAAGGAATATAGACATAGAAGGCTGGTTGAAGACAAAGAAGGTCAGCAACTTGTCTGATTGAGCTGTGCTTGATCACCACAGCTGATCCTTGTTCTGTTTAAATCTGATTTCTGACCACCTTCAGTGTGCCTGGCTCTCTGTTTCACAGTTGTAGGTGTGTCAGCAGCTGCGAGCTCTAGGAGTTTCTGTATGCTGGTGCTAGGATAGGGGCCCAGAGTGCTGCTGGACAGACTGGGGCTCTGGTGCCAACAGCGGGTGTGATCTGTATGGAGTGGGGCTGTATTGCACCAGCGGGAAGGCGGGGGGGAGGAGTAGGATCAGGCCACCTGGGCTGTTCATCTGAGTGCATGCAGGTGGGTGCTGGCTGGTAAAGACAGCAGTTTACACTATCTGTGTTAGCTTCTGTGCCTGGACATCTCTGTACTTGTAAGAGTGCATATGCCTACCCCCACTAGCAGGATGTGCTCAGGCTGTCTCCTCTGTGGCTGTGGTGCTGCGGTCCATCTGTTGCAGGGATGGACAGTACCGAGGCCCAGAGTTGCTGCCCTCGACCTTATGCTTCTCTTGTGTAGGTGGAACTGAGCACACAGGGAAGTGCCAGGGTTTTCCCTCTCCAAAACTTCTCTGCCTCCTGGCCGTTGGCTCGCGGCTCCCTCCCGGCAGCACAGCCGGCAGACGGGGGGCACACAACTCAAGGCTCTCTCCCTTCCATCCTCTCTTCACCCAAGGCCGGGTGTCCTGTCACTCCTGGGCGCTCCAGGGGCTGCTCGCTTTGCTTCATGCAGCCCGCCAACACCTTCTGCCTCTTCCTACAGGAGAACGGCACCACCTAGCGCTGCCTGCCTGCTGCAGCTCGCGGGGGTCCGCGCTGCCCAGAGCACGGTTCGTGCCGATAGCAGCAGGGCTGGGACAGAGAACCACGGACACAACCTAGGGCTGCTCTCTGCATAAGTACCTCCTCAGCAGGTTCTGATCACAGCCTCTGAAGTGAGCCCACCAGCAGTCGGGCTGCTGAGACTCCTGTGCTCCTAGGCTGTTACAGAAGTGGCGAAGGAAGGATGAGCGCTGTCCCCCTTCAGCTGGCGGCTGTTCTGCTCATAAGCGCGTGAGTGGTTTTGTGAGTTAATGAGGGAGCGAATTAATGAAGCAACAACTTGGGGAATTAACAATCTGGACCAGCCTATTGAAAGGAGATTGAGCCCTTGCTAACAAGCTCATGATACATGGAGTGTGTTGCTCAGTGAATTTGAGAGGCACAAATGAGCTGTGGCATTTTGTCGGTGTCAGAATCTGGATCTCTGAAATGTCCTCCTGGTGGGGATGAGCTGCTTTGTCATACCAGCTGGGGCAATAGGTTATGAGTAAGTGTGTGTTTGTTGTGGTAGCAAATGAAAAGCTGAACAGTAAAAATAAGTGGAAGACCAATTGGCAAAAAGAGGGACTGTGAAACCTTAAGTGAGTTTTGTCTTGCCTAGAGGGCCACTGCATCGATGCTGATGAAACCTGGCATGAGTTTGGCAGATGGTGGCCTTCCCCCCTTCAAAGAGGAAGAGAGGTGCTAATTGCTGGCTACTGGGCAGGAGTTGAAGAGAGAGACTGTATGAGTGAAAGAGGAAAACAGAAGGAGTACTTGGGAAGCAGTGTGTGTATGCAAAATAGTTTGTTCCAAAACTTCAACCCTAGCTAACTGTAGAAGGGTGCAGGAGGAGATTGCTGGAAGCCACACTAGTGGACCCAGTTCAAGTCAGTTTTGTCCTGTATAATGGGGACATTTAGGATCTATTGCACCCTGAACCCCTCCCCTGAGGGAAGACTAGCAGCGATGGAGCTCTCCCCCCTGACTCTGCACCAGTAATACAGACAGGACAACAGAGCACTCCTGTGGGCATATAAAACCTACTTCCCTCTATAACAACTACTAGATGCCACCCTTTCTGCCTTGGTGCTGTGTAAGTCAGCTTGCAAACTATCTTATGGAAAGTCCCTGGTTTAGTAGAATCTGAGAAAGCAGATCTCATCATCTCATGAGCCAGGCAACCATCCCTCCAGAGGAAGAGCTAAAGAGCAGTTGACTGTGAGCAGGGACATCTCAATCTCCTAGTAAAGGGAGCAGAGGGAGCACTGAAATCATTAGCCTTAGCCAGGCTTAGGCGTTAACACTTTCCAATATCATAAATGATGCACACACACAAACACACACACACACACACACAAAAAAAAAAAAAAGAAGAATATTAGCTAAAGTAACGGAAAAGAGCTGCTCTGTCCCTCTATGAAAAAGGGAAAAATAAAATGGGGAAATAGAGGAGCACCCACATCACTACTAATGTGGATACGATAATTGTGTTTAGATAGGTAGGGAGTTCTCTCTGAAACAATTAATTTGGCTGACAGCTACTGTTTCACATAAATAGACTGAGTTTTCCTCATTAACCCTCCATGACAGTCCTCTGGGATCTCTATCCAGGGTGACAGTGACACTATAACTTAAGAAAGCGGTGAGCAAGCCAGAGGTGTGAGCTCAGGGATCTGACATCAGTCTGCATTGGCAGTGAGCCACGAATATGCAGACAAGTGCTGGGACGATGCAGTGGCAGTGTGAGCAGCTGCTCCTTGCACTGTGAGGATTCAAGTTGTAATGTGATGATCATGGTTAACGATCACTACTTTGCAACAATCCCTATTGACACACGAGCCCAAACATAGCTAGTTGACAAGGACACTTATGAAAGACTGCCTCCCTTCACAAAACAATTTTTTCCATCAGAGGTAGCATGGGGAATGTCACCACTCACTCACTGGCTAGTCTGTTTTATTCTTAGGTTTCCACAGAATCTTAGGTGTGGATTTGTTGAAGGGATGGTCATGGGTCACCCATAGAGAAAGTAGTAAACAGGGACAACTCCACTGCTTGCTTCACACTGATGCCAACTGTCTTTATGGTAAATTGATGAAACAGCTGAAAGAAGAGAGTCTGATTGGTAAGTCTCATCCCCATAAAGCTCTCCTGTGTGGCCTGTATAGCACCCCAAGGGCAAATGGCAACAAACCTGCAGATCACTGGATGCATTTAATGCCAGGCTGGATGTGGCTCTGAGCAGCCAGTTCTAGTGGTTGGTGACCCTGCACGTAGCAGGGACGCTGAGACTAGATGATCATTGTGGTCCATTTCAACCCAGGCCATTCTATGATTCTGATTCTATTGCAGAGCCCTGAGTGCTGCTGCCGAACTGCTCACCACGGCTGTTTCCACCGTAATTGGTATAATATTTATATTGGTATAATCGGTATATGTTCTTTATTTAATGAACTTCACGAATGAATTTCAGTGGATGAAAACTATCGATATGGAAGTAGAAGAGGCAGACAGGAGAACTTTTGCTTTCATCTGGCAAGGGTTCCGGCGTTCTATTTACTCGTTTCTCACGAGGCATATCACAGCCCCACCACTTTTCACGCTGCTTCGGCCGAAGAGCTGGAAACATTAATATTACCACCAGAGGTCACTGTGGGGCAACGCATCAGAGGTACCTTAAAAGACGGCCGCTTGGCAGCTGCGAGCACTTGCCGTAACGCTCCTGCGGTTCGGTAAAACCGAAAAAAAAAGCCCAACAAAGCTAAACAGCCGAGCATCCAGTGAGGAATGAATCTTCTCGGGAGACAGAGTGACGGGTGGGAGAAGAACTGTCCCTGCTGAGGTACTACCCAATGGTTACATGTGCTTCAGAATAAGAGGAGCTATGTGCTGTGCTGGGGACTTTGTGATCTCGGAGAGTATCTGTTCTAGGAATTATTATAATAGGTTGGCCATTCTATAATTTACTATAGAAAACAAGAGCCTGAATCCTGCAGCAGCACTAGGGGGAATCAATGAGTGATAGAAGCATGTGGTTCTCTGCTGCAGCATACAGTGGTGTCCATATTCCCTCCTCCAGGGAGGCTTGCACTTTGCTCAGCCTGGGATGTTATGAAGCGATTGCTCAGGCTTCTCTGACCCTTGGGCTATTACTCTGTACAGTACATATGTCCTGTATATGTATGTTTATGAGGGAGCCTCTACTGGAAATACAACAGTTCCTGGCTGGAACTGGGAACAGAGCTGTGGCAGCCTTGCCTTCGTCAGACAACTGGCTTCCGTACCATGAACCTGACAATTTGGGCTGCAGGATGGCAGAACCTGCAGAGCACAATATATGATCAGGTAGAGGCAGCTGCCTTTGAGTCAGTGCAGCACAAGTCTGCAGGAGAAAGCTCACACGCCAGCAACAGACCAGATCTTCTGAAAGGTATGCAGGTGGATCATCCATATATATGAAAGGAGGTTGTAGTGAGCTGGGGGTTGGCCTCTTCTCTCGTGTAACTGGTGATAGGACTAGAGGGAATGGCTTCAACCTGCGCCAGGGGAGATTTAGGCTGGATGTTAGAAAATACTACTTTTCTGAAAGAGTGCTCAAGCACTGGAATGGGCTGCCCAGGGAGGTGGTGGAGTCACCGACCCTGGAGCTGTTCAAGGAACATTTGGATTTTGTGCTGAGGAATAGGTGTAGTGAGAACTATTGGTGATAGGTGGATGGTTGGACTGGATGATCTTGTAGGTCTTTTCCAACCTTGGTGTTTCTGTGATTCTGTGATTTCTCACAAGGAAGAAATACTAAATGAAGAAGCAGAGCTGCAGCAGTCAAGAATAGTGAAACACGCTGCCTTTACAGTCTGCAGCAAGTTATGCAACTCTAGAAAAGAAACCAAGACACATGTTGATTTCTGAAGTGCCAAAAGAACAGTCAGAACTGGTCTCTGAATATATCATCCTGATGGCATTTCAATGAAAATGCAAATTTAGGAATTAGGAACAAATAATTTCAGAAAATAGACACAGACTCAGAAGAACTAAAGGAAAGAAGTTGGGCAGATGATGTATATTGTAGACCAATACACAGATCAGCAATCACATAGAGAAAAAGAAGAATATTACTTCTTCCACTACTTGTCAGTGGAAGACAAGAAAACAAACATGGGACGATGATATTTGCCAAGAAGGTAGATCTTGTGATAGTCCACACAGTCAGAACTCAGTGGCTCTGGAGGCCTTGAATGTAAGCAGCTTTTTAAGAAGTAATAGCTTTCTCCTTCCAGAGTGATATTTGGGTCCCTAAAACTCATATCCCCCACTGTTATTTTTAAGTGAAATGGAGATTAGAGCCAGTACTGCTAATCAGTTTAATCAGGCCATAGATTTCTATTTCTTCTTCTTACTGACTTTTATTGTCACTTTATTTCTTTCTTGTAACACTACCCTTTGCTTTAACAATCTTTCCCTTTATCTTGGCCTCCAGCCTGTAGTTTAAAATAGTTATCCTGGGAGGTAAAATATGTAATTTCCAGTGTTCTTAGCTATAGAAAATGCTTGCCCTGCAAGGATGTATGGGATTTGATATATAAATACACTTCCCCTCTAGCAAAACTTACTAGAGACCCAAAAGGGCATGAATGTTGCTTTCCATCATAGAGCGCCTAATTCCCAAAGCTCTTTGCACTTCAATAAAATCTGAATTGGAAAAAGATGACAAGTGTAGTATCTCCCTGGGCTATTTTCTGCACTTGCTTAAATCAGAAGACCTTCCTAATCTCTGTCTCTGAGAAATGCTTGGGAAAATAAGATGTTCTTACAAGAGCGAGTTATTAACAAAGCCTTTTCCTGTTAGATGTGCTAAGTATCTATGTAGCATTTGAGAGAGGCTGGTCTTGGAGAACAACTGGCAAGGCTGTGGCAGAGCCAGAAGCTTTATCTACAAGGTTTAAATCAAGGGGGCTAACATCTGCTCTTTTGAAGACTTCACCTTTTTTGCCATTGTCACTAAAAAGATGCCTTTAATGCCGATTTTAGCTGTCTGTGTGCTCCATGCTAAGGCACTACTGCTTCAGGATGTGGCAGATCTCTTTGACCACTTCATTATGAAAGAAAAGACAGAGAAACCTTCACTTTAGTGCTGCAATGCTTGAAATACTTGTTTGGTGTCATTCCAGCTGAACAGGCTGTATCCTGTGCCTGCACTCCCCACCACAGTTGTTATACAGACTTTCTGCAGCCTTCCCCTTCCTTCAACAGTTCCTATGCAGCCTCATGCTGGTTAGAAGCTTTGGCTGTTTCCCTTTCTGTCCTAACTCTACACCTTGGTTGCACGTTGAGCCTCATTCAAAGTGCCCAGCCCTGGCTTGATGTTCAGACCGTGGCCCCTCATTTACTTTTAGATGACTTTTTCCAGATTGCAGTTTTTCTGCATCAGAATTTCAGTCTAAGCTAGCACTGAGCTTGTGGCCTGTTGGACAGGTCTAGGGTGGCTGGCTGCAGCACAAGCCTTTGCCACAAATGTCCCTGTCAGCTGAAGAGAAGCAGTGTCATTCCTGGACCTAAGCCTCTCTTCAGCAGGTGTTCAGCTTGCTCTGGTTACTCCCTAGAGCCTTTGTGAGTTTGAGTAGCTGGAGCAACTCACTTGTGTAATCTTAGCACGTTTCCTCTTGCAGGCTGACACCAAGAAATGCTCCCTGTTTATCCCACTGGACATTGAAGAATAATTTTGCCATTCAGCTGGTAAGTTTTAAAGACAAACTGAGGAACTGCCTTCTTATAAACTGCTTGCAAGCTGGTACTTCTGCAAAACTGCATGCTTTGTTTCAGTCAGAGAAATCCATAGCCCTCAATGCTATCCCAGTGACAGCTTAATGCCTAGAGTGTCACTCCTGCAAATAACCCCCCTCCTTTATGCTGAGTAGCTGAGATGTCAGTACTAAGAGCTGGTGGTATTGTAACCCTATTTCTTGGTCCTCAGAGCCACATTTGATTGTGTTCCTTGGCAGCAATAGGAAATAAATGCACTCATTTCTCATTTCGGTGTCACCACTGAGGTATAGCACTGCAAGTAAGTTACATGCCAGAGCAAATAAAGCCACTTGGCAGCAGCAGCTGCACTAGTTTTCTCTCACCATGCAAAACCTTAGCTGGTGTAAGCACTCCAGAGGAGACCAGACTCACAGTACTCCAGTCATGTCCCGCTCTCTTTCTGGGATATCAGGAGCAAAGCGATTCAGGTGATACTGCAACACTGAGTGACTTCCTCACACATTTTAACCCTTCCACATATGGAATTTGTGCTGAGGCACAAATACAGGTCTTGAGAACTTCTACTTTCTGTCAGACGAGTTCCTTTTGGGGCAGAAAGCGACTCTCTTAGGAAGCTCTCTAGCAGCAGAATCTACCTCATAGTTCCTGAAGCACCGAGCAATACAAACATCATCTCTGACTTGTATGTCTCCCTGCGAGCATCCTGGACCTTCTGGTACAGCTGGTGTCCAGCTATGGGGGTGAGGAGAAGCAGCAGCCCTCAGAGAAGAAAGTGACACATCCACCTTATAGCGTTATCACAGAAACTTCTGAAACACCAAACACTTGGAAATGCAAACCACCCTGCTGTTATTTCTATGCCCTATGTGTTTCCTCCATCTTTAGAGGAAACAGTGACCAGAAAGCAAGCCAAGCATTCGAAGAAAACCAAAAGCAAAGAACAACCACTGCCACGCTTAAACAAAACAAAAACCCACACGAAAAGAAAAACAACAAAACCAAACCACCCTAAACAGGACGGGAGGCATCCTCAGAGGTACGATGGCAGTTTTACAGTTCAGCTGACTGCTTCCTAAGCGGCTTAGCCCTCGGGACTGCTCCGCTGTTGCTGTTTTGGCACGCTGTTTCGGCACTGCAATGCGCGCCGGTGAAGGGCAGCCCCGCTCTCCGTCGCTTCCGATGCTGTGGCCAGTCAGTCGGCTCAGATCAGCCGTAAGGTAAGCAGACCTCCAGGCGGGACGGCCGGGCAGGTTTCCCAAGCGGAAGGCCACAGGGCTGGCGGCTCACGCAAGCGCCGGCTGCGAGCGACGGAACCGGGCGGCAGCTGCTACCGGCCGCTCCGCCCCGCGTCCTTCCCGCGTTGCCTGGAGATGGCGGCTGCGGCCGCCATGGAGCTGCCCGGCTTCCGGCCCACCGCCCCGAGGGCGGTACGGCTTGAGAGGCGCCCGCGCGGAAGGACGAGTTCCTCTCACCGAGGTGACCTCTGCACGTCGCGTGTACGCGACGCTGTTACGGAATTTGGTGCTAACGTTCCAGAAAGCAATTTCCGAACGTGAAGACAGCAATCTAATGTAAAATGATCGCTGTTTAAATTTCTCAGTATTTTTGACACCGTTGTTTTCTAACAATTCTCTCCCTGCCGAACAAGAATGATTTTAGCAGACAAGTGACAAAAGAGATATTTGGTACAAATTTGACAAGTTTTTTTTTTTTTTTTTTTTTTTTTTTTTAAATAGAGAGCTGTGGTCTCCACATTCAGAAGGAACACTCATCCTCCAAGCGCAGGTGCTTGGTGCTTCAGAAGTCAAGGCAGAAGAATCATTATACAACGTGCCAGGGAAATTCCCTTTCATGTTACTCCTTTGGAAGCTTCATCCCTTGCTGCTCGTTCATTGCAGCTTGCTCACTTGTTTTCAGCAGCACACCAGCTTATAAAGCCAAAGAGGAGGCAGTCACCACTTCCTACCTCTGCAGCAGAAATGCCAAATCACAGCCTGAAGCAGTGATTGAGCACCTGGTGGGAAGGCAGGGCCAACCTGGGGGAGCTCAGGTGCATGCAGTGGACCTGAATGACCAGAAGGGGTGGAGCCAGGATCTACCCCTTCCCAGTCCTTATTTAAGGATTGGCATTGAAAGCAAGAGTATCTTGCTGGAAATTCCCACCTACTTGAGGCTTTTCAAAGGTAAGTAAATTTTCTTCCTTCGTTTCTGTCCCTGCTGCTGCATTTGGGCTTGTTCTCATTTGCTGTAGCCCAAGGTCTTTGCTGCCTTGCTGTTATTCCTGTGTTTTCTGTCACATTATAGCATTACATCTTCTTCAATCTAGATATTGCTAGCAGCAACACTGGCTTTAGTGATACTCCTCCCTGTTCATCTCTGCCCTTGCTCAATCTAGGAGTTGCCTGAAGGATTCTGCAGAGTTAAAATAGGGAATAGAAATAACAGAGAAATAGCATTTTTTTTCTTTTTATTAATTATTTTTCAATGGAATGGGTTTGAGCTAAATTAAAATACAGACTAGGGGCTGCTGAACAGCTCACCAAAAAATGGTGTGGCCATGTCTATGCTCCCTATGCAACCAGGGGGCTGAGCTCAACCACTGGATTTTGCATAAAAGCTCACCTGAATTTTTTTAAAGGATCACTTGGTGATGTAGTAGCTAATAACAACACCTTATGCAGCTGTGGTCATTTTTTAATGGAACCTGTGGCTATCCCCTAAAATACTGCTACCTCAAAATGCTGAGCATGTTCTGAATGAGGATTTAGGTTTTTTTTTTTTGTTTTTTTTTTTTTTTTTTTCCTCCTGTTTCTGAGAGTGTTTCAGACTGAGAGGAAAATAAAATAAAAAAAAAACAACCCCCCCACCCATATTTAAAGAAATTACATTAGTAGATGAAGATCCTGAAAGTTTTCAAATGGGTAATGTTACATGCTGTAAGATTTTTACCTGAAAATGCTTTTATATGTTGATTGTAAAATGAACTGATTTTGGATCTATTACTCTAATACAAGACATAACAAACTCAATACTACAGAATCATAGCATGGCCTGGGTTGAAAAGGACCACAAAGATCATCTAGTTTCAACATCCCTGCTATGCACAGGGTCACCAACCACCAGACCAGCTGCCCAGAGCCACGTCTAGCCTGGCCTTGAATGCCTCCAGGGATGGGGCATCCACAACCTCCTTGGGCGACCTGTGCCAGTGCGTCACCACCCTCTGTGTGGAAAAACTTCCTCCTAATATCTAACCTAAAACATTCCTGTCTCAGTTTAAAACCATTCCCTCTTGTCCTATCATTATCCATCATTGTAAACAGTCCTTTTCCCTCCTGTTTATATGCTCTCTTAAAGTATTGGAAGGCCACAGTGAGGTCTCAGAATCACAGAGTGGCCTGGGTTAGAAGGGACCTCAAGGATCATGAATCTTCAACCCCCCTGCCACAGGCAGAACCACCAACTTCCACATGTAATACTAGACCATTCAATCCCATCAAACCTGGCCTTGAACACCTCCAGGGACGCGGCATCCACAATGTCTCTGGGCAGCCTGTTCCAGCACCTCACTACTCTCTGTGAAGAATTCCACCTGACATCCAACCTAAATCTTCCATCCTTCAACTTAAAACTGTTTCTTCTTGTCCTGCTGTTATCTACCCTTCCATCTTTGTGACTCCCCTCTGGACCCTCTCCGGCAGCTCGCTTTCTTGTATTGGTGGCTCCAGACCTGGATGCAGTACTCCAGATGGGAGTCCAAGGTACCATTTGCTTTCTGAGCTGCGAGAGCACACTACTGGCTCATATTAAGTTTTAATCCGGCAGGACTCTCAGGTCTTCTCTGCAGGGCTGCTCTCAAGAACTGCTCCTTCCAATCTGTGTGTATGTGTGGGATTCCCCCGGCCTGAGTGCAAAACCTTGCACTTTGCTGTGTTGAACCTCATTAGATTGATCCAGGCCCACCTTTCCAGTCTGTTGAAGGTCTCCTCAAAGCCTTTTCTTCTCCAAGCTAAACAACCCCATTTCCCTCAACCTTTCCTCACAGGAGAGGTGCTCCAGCCCTCTGATCATCTTAGTGGCCTTCCTCTGGATCCATTCTAAGAGCTCCACATCCTTCCTGTAGTGGGTGTCCCAGGCCTGAATGCAGTACTCCAGATGGGGCCTCACAAGAGCAGAGTATAGGGGGACAATCACCTCCCTCTCTCTGTTGGCCACCCCTTTTTTAACACAGCCCAGAACACAGTTGGCTTTCCAGGCTGCAAACACACAACAAACTCTGCACTAATTGTCACGTTATACTAATAAACTCAAAAAACAAGTATGTAATGCTATATCCACTGTTTTAAGCCATTAGTAAGTTATTTGTTTGTATGTATGAGGGAGGCTTTATTCTAAATGCAGAATACATTGCTTGGCTTTTATACTCATTTAGTAAGAATTATTTCAGGAAGATAAAACCCAACAGCCTTTCACCTGCAACTCAATAAATCACATTCAATTTAATTCAGTTTTTATTCAATGAAATGATGTATAAAAACTTACAAATCTGAGAACTTAACTATACACAAAATGATATTCAGTTTAAATGCATACACAGAGAAGAGCTGTGGTTTGTGACTTGCCCTCTCCCACCCCTCCCCCCAAAGCACAGTGCCTCCATTTACCATGGGACACTTTGTTCTGTCCGTTTCAACCTTCTGCTGGCCCAGAATTTGCTTGGTGGACTCCATTGCTGCTGTCAGTTTTGTTTCTTTTACGCTACCAGCAAAACATCTGGGCATTTCATATAAAATAATAAGAATCAGCAACTTGATTTTTAACACAAAGACGCAGTGCTATCATCATCAGTAACTAAAATTACATAATTCATCCTTTCAGTTTTTGCAGACTTTGTCTCGGCTTTGAAAATAACGGGACTCTCAAAGAGCAGAATTTGCCAGTCAACACTACGGGTTTGCTTTAAAACAACCATGATTCCCCCCATTGCTAGAACATCTCTGTAACCACTTTTTCTTCTTCTTACCTCATGCAATCATACCAAACGAAACCATGGACTTTCCTTGCCTGAGTAAGGCAGTGAAGTTTTTTCTCTCTCCTCTCATTGGGAATGACTCAAAACTATACCTAACAACACATGCATGTGCTGCACTGATGAGGGTACAGTGCCCACCAAGATGTTACTTCTCTGGTTTCCTTTGTATCTTGGGTGACGACACCTATCCAACAGCTTCTGTTCTACAGGCCAATAAAAACGCACACAGCTCAGTACATCTCCCATTTGATTTAAAACCTGTGCAATGACTACTTTAGTCAAGCAACTAAAATACTTTCCAGGCTGAACTGGAGAACAGATGGCCAGTTGCTTAAAAAGGACGTGTGCATTTATTTACCTGTACCAAATATACACACAAACACTTTCCATATATATATAAATCTTTATACATATACAATAGTTTATATATATATATATAAAGATTGCCATCACATTATTATTACAGTTACTTAAGTCAAAATCTGACTAAGTAACTACTTTGCCTGTATCAATCATGCTATTTGAAACAGATACCCAAAGGCATACTAGAAGGAAAACATAAGGCTGAAAGAAACTCAGTACTCTCAGCTCTCTTTAACCCAACTGACAACTTTTTGCATTCAGTTCAATGAGGAAAAATTCTGAGGCTTTTAAAGTTATAATCTTAATCGACTTGCATGTGGAGTTCTGAAAAGCATGGTGTTTAAATAGCCAGATCTTCTCAAAACATCTTTTACCAGGGAAACTAATATAGATATATATGTATATATATATTCCTTGCTTACCAAGCCGGTACTCTGTTTCTCATTACAGTCATCATTGTATCTAAATACACTTTCAAGTGATCTAAATTTCATTTAAAATCTATTAAATTTGGCTTAACTAATACTATCAATATAGTTAGCTGGATTATTTTTCACGTGTTCCTTTGTATTAAAATCAATTATGTTGTGGTTTGATGCAAGAGCTTTTTGTTTTGGTGGGAGAGGCAAAGTCCAATTTCCTAATGTGCCAGTACAGTTCTGGTTGCTGAAGACAAAGGGTGGGAAGGTTGGTGCAAGAGATGGCAGGGGTAAGTGAGGAAAGAGGCAGAGGGAAGAAAAAATTGATTTAATAAAAATGAGTAAAGAAACTTTAAAAAATTGATATAGATTTCACATTCAGTCTAACAACACTGCTTCCTGCTCCTTTTTGATGGAGGCTAACACTGCATTATCAGTCTCTGGGGCTTCCGTGTCCCCACCACCTAGCAGAATGGAGCGATCTTCTTCTAGTGTGAAGACAGAGTTTTGATTTTGGCACGAATGTTTGACTACTTCATTGGGAGTCGAAAATGTTTTGTCACACAAGTTACATTTGTAGGGCTTGTTGGTCTGTACTAGCATGTTGTCCATTTGACTGCCTTCCTCAAAAGTACAGAGCTCCAGAGTCTGTTTGTCCACCATCGTGTACGTGTCCATGCTCTGGTTTAGGCACACGTGTCTGGCAGCCTGGTTAGCCCTACAAAAGCTTTTGTCGCAAGTGCTGCACTTGAAGGGTTTGCCAGTGTGTATGTACATGTGCTCCCTCCAGTGGCTTTTCTGAATAAATTTACGACCGCAGATGGAACATTCGTATTTCCGTCTTTTTACTTCCCTCTCTTGATCTGCCTGCTCCAAGTTGTCTATGTCTGCAATATCCGAGGGGGGAGGTGTCTCCGACTGCTGCTGCCCATCGATTATTGGAGAGTCCGAGATCTGCTGCAGCTCGCTGTCACTAATCATCCCAGCTTCAGGCACTTCCATAGCATCCTTTTCAGCTGTGTTGTTACAGAGCGACAAAGAAACATTACTTTCTCCCTGCTGGCTAGACGTGAAGGGAACTCCCGTGTGGATCTGCAAGTGTTCGCGCAAGCTGCTTCGTAAATTGAACCGGCGACCACAGAGGTGGCAGGCATAATACTTTGGGAAGCTTCCATTCCTTTTCATAATGCTTGGCTTGACGTGTGCTATCGTGAGTGAAGCAGGCTGTTCATCTGAAGAAGATGCTTCCATGTTGGCTTCCTCTCCCGCAGGTGAATTATTACCACCAGCAGATACCAATTCTGGAGATAAAGATGATGGCAATTGGTCGGAAGTGGCCATATTTGTCCTGCTCACTTGTGGCAGAGTTGTAGGTAATTGTGAGAGCTGCGAGCCTTCTGAAACTGGTTCTTGGGTCATCCGGGAAGTCTGTGGCCGTGGTTCTCGCCCGAGTTTGTCAGCTGCCGATGTAACCTTAGCGGGATGTCTGATCTGGTGATCTGCAATCTGAATGCCATATAATGAAGATGCTAATGGAAAAACTTGATCCGGGTGAGAAAAAGTTCCCTGACTTGCAAGGCTGGCCTCCTGAATTAGTGGATATGCATGCAGAAACTTTATTCCCTGCTCTAGTCGAACTGGGTCAATGAGCTGTGGTGCCATCTTCCCAGTGTACATCAAATGCAAGAGATAACTGAAGATATCTGGCTGTATGTCGGTTGCTTTCAAACGGACACATTCACTGGAAAGTGAAACAAAATGATCAATAAAAGATTGGGAAAATGCTTTCAATCAGATTTAAGTTATTCAAACATTGGTAAAAATCAGAACTGTGTACTTAAATTCAAAAGACAAACTGTAATAAATGAAGAGAAATGCTTGGCCATTTGCAAGATGACTTTTTTCCCTCAGCAAACTAACTGCCTAGAAAGATTGTCCCACTGCAAACTGCACCCTTCTCAATGGCTGCTGTGTGACAGATGTGTTGACACATACTGATATATTTCATAAATTGCAAAGACATTTTTCCTCTATTTTGTGCTTAAATACATCTGCAGCCAAATTAAAACCTCCTAGCACTGTGTCTAAATTCACGGTCTCAGTTCTTAGCCCTGAAAACACCCAAAATTCATCTGACACATGCCCGTTTGGTTTCTGTGTCTTAACTAGTGCTTATAGTCACAGTTGTGGAAATGTGTGTTAACACCTTCCCTAAGCTGTGTGAGGATCCACAATGATGCAGGACAGGGTGTGAATTTCCTGATGGTTGGAAGGGAGAGATGTAGCCTGAGCACATCTAATGTGCAAAGGCTAGACTCATTGTAAAACAACTGTAGTAGCTTCCTTCCCTGAACAGGGAGGAAGAAAAGGTAGCAGAAATCAGGAGTACGCTTGGCAAAATGCATCAGTCCCTTACAGCATTCAGCAAGTGAAACAGTCTGTGGTTGTGATGCCCTCTTCAGCTTAACAGAACTGAAACCAATGCCATCTTTCAAGTTAGAGCATGCCCTATGCATCAATCTTTAGTATACTCTGGACTGAAACATCCATCAGTCCTCCTGCTGGATCTCTGCATAGAAAGAATGGCGAGGTTCACAAGACAAGAAAGAAAATCGGGAGCGTTTAGGTTAGGCTAACCAAGTTAACTTTGCTAACGGGAGACCTTCTGGGATTCTAAATGATTTTCAGTTATCTGTAGCTTTTAGATTAAGCACATATTAAATAAAAGACAGATCCAGAAGCAGACATGACTGTGCACTGCAGTCTGAATGCTCTACCCACAGTAGGTGAGGAGGAAATCATAGCCAATTCTTCTCTTTCTTGAGGTGTGCCCTCTGCTTGAGCTCTCTAACCGCTTTTGAGCTCTGATACATTACCCAAAAATAAATTGGCAGCACTGTCTTCCAGTGACTGTTGTATGCTCCTGATGGAGCCAAGTCTACTACATCTGCCTGTCTCTGAAGTGCAAATTTACTTCTGTCCTTGATGTTTACCTTTGGTAAGAATTCTTAGCCAGAGCTGAAAGTTTCGCTCCTTTAAACTTTTTGAGATAGTTCAAATAATTGGGAAAAACAAAAGTCCACACAAATCTTTAAAAAACAGTCTTACACTTTATTGTTATGTAGTTCAGTTTTACTTGACATATTAAAAAAAAACACATGAAAAATGCTACCCTTGTCTACACGTTCATTTCTCGAGATCTCATAGCAAATATTACTGACTTTATATAATGTTCTGAAAAGGTAAAAAATAGTGGCAGTGCTGAGCAGATGAAGAAGAAAAGCACAACAGGGAAGACATGAGTCATTAGATGCTCTCTTCTGCATGTTATAGACTTTTTAAGGACAAAGAACATATATTGGGTTATTATTGTTAATAAATCACAGTTCAACTTTGAAACAGATTCTAGATTCATTATGTCCTATCAAGAAGCAAAAACAACACTGCAGGTTTCAAGCTAACCAAACAACTTTTTAACAGTCAGATTGGGCTTCCCATAGTTACCTGGTTTGGTGAACAAACAGCATCTTGAAGTAGTTGGAGAAAGAAGCAAGAACCGATTTATGTGCCTTGAAGTAGACATCACCGATAGCAACCGTGCAGTCACACAGGAAACCAAACTCTCTCTGAGCATTTAGCTGCTGCAGCAGAATAAGTCCATGGTTGGCCAAATCCATTTTTTTCACACTCTGAAAAGCAAAGGACTTTCATGTAAAACGTAACAGTAGATAGGCAGATGCAACAGAAGATGTCCTTTCACAGATACTTCTTCAAAAGTAACACTTCTTAACCTGAACAATGACATCGATGACACCTTGCAAACACTCAAGGATCTCTGTTTCACGACACACAGTGCAGCTCACAAAGGTGCAAGTGATTTGTCCAGGCTTGAACAGCAAAGCAGAGCCAGGAACAGAGGGTTCTGCAAAAGCATGGGGTAGGCTTCGATACAGAAAAACAGAGAGCTGAAGGAGAGGAAGAACAACTAGTAAAAAACATCTGTTTTTAATGAGAACTAAGTATTTAGATACTGATTTGAGCAATTCACTCATCTCATACCAGTCACCTGCAGGGATGGCAGTGACAAGAGCAGAACTCAATAAGAGCCAAGTCAGCTAACATTTTACTGGATTTTTCAGCCTCTCTAAATACCTTTAACCTAAACACTAGGTATCCATTTGGCTGAATGTGAACTCCACCATGAAATCACTGAGTTTTCCTGATAGTCGTGGCCTCTCCTGGGAATTATCAGCTGCATACCTGATCCTTTCTAGACTGACAAAATGAATTAATTCTGGGTATTGGCAAGGCCTCTGGATTATCAGAAAAAGAAGGGTCAACTGTTTCACTTTTTGTCAACTATTTTGTCAACTGTTTATTTACTTATTGAGATCAGCTACAGCAGGGACATGATTTAGTGGAGGGCATACTTTTAGGGCAGTATGGTTAGGTTGTGGTTGGACTTGATGACCTTTAAGGTCTTTTCCAACCTGAGCAATTCTATAGTTCTGTATAAGGGCCTGAAGCTTGTCTGTCACAGCAGGAGAGCCGGGCGGTGAGAGAAACTGCTCCATCCTTGCTGGCTGCCTGGACTGGTTAGTGTTTGGATAATTCTGTTTGTACAAGCAACACACCAAGATCCCTCCCTCCACAAGAGAACACTTGCTCTGTGAGCGGGAACACGACTCCTGTTCACAGTTAGTTAATCCCACACCACATTCCATGCAGGTAAACTTCATCACGTTGAGGAAAACTTGCAGGACTTCTATTGTAGTTTTAAGTCGGGTTTTATTCTGTGTGTGCTAGACTTTCAATTCTGATGCCCAGTGTGCTCAGAAAGGGAAACTTGACAAGCAGAGAAAACCATTGCTGGGGGAGCTCCAGGCAGAGAGGATCCTCTCCAGTTATTATCATCCCCAATTTGTTAGCTTATGGCTTCAACCTTATCCAAACAGCAGCCTGCAGTAGCTGAGAAGCCGCTGCCCTTCTTCAGAGCCGCAAATTAACTTTTCCTCAAAATGACACGGTGTCTGTACGCGAGCACGGCGCCGCGTTTTTGTGTATACTCAATGCTCCTTTAAATGCTTTGAAGTGAAAGGGCAAGAATTACACTCTCCGGAAACTGCACAGTGGAAGAGCGAGCACAGGGCCGGGCGGGACCCTGCGGCGGGGCGGCCCCGCAGCGCGGGGTAAGAGCGGAACCCAGAGGGCGGCGAGCGCAGCGCTGACAGGAAACAGCCGCCCGGCGCCCTCAAAGAGTACGGCGCTGCCCCGTTTCTCCTCAAACGCCTCAGAAAGGCGGCCCGTCTCCCGACGGACCTCAATGCTCCTTTCGCTTTGGAGGCCGAGGGTGCCGCTTTCGGTCACGGCGAGCAGTTCGTGGGCCCGCCAGGAGCCGGAGCCAAAGCGGAGCCCGTCTGGGCTCTCGGCGGCGCCGCGCGGCCCCGTGAGCGCGGAGCCCGGTAGGAGCGGCTCCGCGCGCCGCCGCCCCTCGCGCCACAATGGGCACGCGCGCGGCCCGAGAACGGGGGAGGAGGGAGCGGGCGCGCGCGGCCCGGGCGCTCCCGCCGCCTGCCGGCGCCGTAGCGCGCGCCGCGGGGCGCCGCTCTCGGCGGGGGGGCGGGGCCGTCCGGCCGCCCTCTCCTCCCCTCCTCCCCCGGAGTCGCGCTCGGCCCCTGTAGCCCGGGTGGCGGCGCCCTCCCATTGGCCGCCGGGGCGGAAGGCCGGGCGGCCGCGCGCCGCTCTCACTGGCTGAGCCCCGCCCCTCCTCCCCTCTCCCTCTCGCCCCCCCCCCCGCGCACGCCACGCGCGCACGGACGGACGGAGACGGCGCGAGACGCAGCGCGAGCGGAGCCGCCAGGGCGCGCGAGACGGGAACCGCCGCCGCCGGGGCCGCCCAGCCCTGCCGAGGAGAGACAGGCGGGGCCGCCCCTCCCGCCGCGCGCGCGGCTCCCTTCCCCCCTCCCCCGCCCTTCCCCGCGCCGGATGCCGCCGCAGGGGGGGGCCGCCCCGCGCCGGGCCCCAGCCGGCCGAGCCCGGCGCGGCAACGGGACGCGCCGAGCCTTCTCCCGGTCCCGGCCCTCACCCCCTCGCCCCCTCCACGCGCGGCCTCCAAACCTATCCCCCCCCCCCTTTCCCCTTCCCGGTGCGGCCCATCCCCCCCGTGCCGTGCCCCGGATGGAGCCGCTCGGCCCGGCTCGGCCGCGGGGCTTCACCAGGCGGTCGAGCAGCGGCCCGTCGCCCCGCCGCCGAGCGACCGGGCCCTCGCACACAATGCGGGCCGGGCCCGACGGGCCGCGCCGCCCCCGCCCGCCCCTCCGCCTCGCCTCGTTGCGGGCCCGGCCGTCCCGGTGCGCGGAGCCGGGTACACGTGCGGGCGGTCCACGCGCGGCGCCGCGGGCGCTGCTCACCTGGGGGCGCGGGCCGCCGAGGCGCCTGGTGCCGCGCGCGCCGCCGCCGTCTCCGCGCCCAGCAGCAGCAGCAACAACGGAGTCAGCGCGGCGGCGGCGGCGGCGGCTTTTCCTGTCCGGTTACGTTAGGGTCACATGACCGAGAGCGGAGCACAGAGGCTGCAGCGAGGAGCCCCCGCCGGGGGGGAGGGGAGGCGGCGAGAGCTGTGGCGGCGGCG
The DNA here is from genome assembly GCF_026119805.1 of Tympanuchus pallidicinctus. Lineage (NCBI taxonomy): Eukaryota > Metazoa > Chordata > Aves > Galliformes > Phasianidae > Tympanuchus > Tympanuchus pallidicinctus. The sequence continues at coordinate 61,262,666 of NW_026294618.1, read as the reverse complement.
CCGGCGCCAGCAGCCGCCACCCACCCCCCCCTCCCCTCTCCGCTCCTCCCTTCCTCCCTCCGCCCGCGCCGCCGGGCACGGCCCCGCCGCTGGGGACTGCCGGTGCGCGGGGCTGCGGGGCCAGGTTCGCGGTCCCTTTAAAACTCCCGGGGGGGAGCGCAGCGCGGAGGGAGGGGGGGCGGTGCGGCCCCCTTCCACTCCGCTCGCCGCCGGGCGGGGGCGGCTCCGCGATGCGGCGCGGCCTCAACGGCCGCCTGAAGCGGCAGCCACAGGTGCGTCCTGCGGGGCCGCGGCCTTCTTTCCGTGCCTAGTGGCGGGCTGGGCCGAGGCCTCTTCGCCTTGACGCCCGCGATGCGCCGTGCTGTGCTGTGGAGCCTAGGCGGCAGCGGGCGGTGCTGAGGCCGGATCCCTGCGGGCCGCGATGTGCGGTGGAGCCCCGCTCGGGGCCGGGTGCGGTGCTGCTTGGAAGCTCGTTGGGAGGCGTTTGGCCGGTATCGGGGCGTTAGTTTTGAATTATTTGTATTTCTTAGGGCGCTCGACCATTTCAGCGTAGTTGTAGGCAGCGCACGTGAGGCACCTGTCTGACCTGCGGGTGCTGACTGTGGCTGGGCTGCTGAATTCATAGTCGTTGTGTCCGATGTGCTGCGTGGAGGAAAAGCAAGCGATGGCAAATCTTTCAGGGCAGTGCCTTGACAGCAAGTGAGCTGTAGGCAGCGTGGAGCGGGGTCTGCTCCACGTTGGTCTGCTCTGGAGTTCAACAGGGGGCTGCAGCCTGCCGGGGCTGCTTTCTGATCTTACAGGTTCTGAATTGATCATGGTTTGGAAGAGTTCTATCTGAGTGTGACTGCTGTCTGCTCTGCAACTAACAGAAGGCTGGATAGCTATAGATGGAGTCTGCTTGCAGCAGGCAGCTCGTAGATGTATTAGCTTATTTGTCCAGCAGTGCCTGAAAAGGAAACAATTAAGTCCTAAAAACAAATAGCAAAACTTAATTTTCTTGGAGCTGAAAGTTGTCAATGTTTGTTGCTGTTGTGGTGCTTTGAATGTGGAAGCTGGACAGCACTGCATCTTCTCTGAACTTGCCTTGAGTATCCTTGTTGTGCAGCACCGCAAGAGATACATGTGTAGCAGCCTCGTAGCAATGTGATAGAAGCTTACAGACTGTATTTAACCAGCAGAACGAAAGGCTTTTAGACTGCCTGGCAGATTTTTCCCCCTTCTCATGCATTTCACTTCTGCAAACCAAATGCAAACTATAGAGAGTAGGTGAATGTTGGAACTTGTATAGCTTGGTAGTGGACAGAGTTTGTTCTCATAGAACATGGTGAGAGATGCAATTTTCATTTGAATTTGAATGGGCTACTTGGGAAAATCAGTATGTTTCTGGCAGGTGCCTGTTGGATGGTTTTGCTTTGTGGCCTGCTTTTTCTCTTTTGTTGCACTTGGATAATTGTGTCAGCATTCCTGTGAGATTCTCCTCTGTGCTTTCTCTGAAACTGGAGGAGTTACTGCTTATTATTGATAACTCCAGCTTTAAAGAATTTGGTTTGCTCTGCAGTTCTGTAATTCATCAATAACATGACTTGTTTGTTTATAAGTATTCTGCCAGACTCAGGCCCATTGGAATTGGTGGAAAGACTTCTGTGCTTTAGTACCACCTAACTTTAGATCTTCAATGCTGATTTACACCTGAGAGGCACCAGCTGTCACTGGGGAGCCAAGCAGGAGTCAATTGTTGCTTTTTTTTTTTTTTTTTTGACATTCAGCTCAAAATGTGAATCTGAAATTTTACTTGTGTCTGATCTTTTTCTCTTCAAGTTGTATCATTGTTCTTCTGGATGTTGACTTTCTTCTCCAGTTTCTTGAGGTACTTTTTCAGGATTTATTTCCTAATCTTTCTAAGTTTTTGAAAGGAGGGTTCAAAATGCTTCAGATGTTGCTATGAACTTGAAAGCACTCTTGGTTGTGTTGCTGTTGATGATAGGATCAGTTTTTGGGTTTTTGGTTTCTTTTCTCTCTGTGTCCCCGGATAAAGGCAGAATTTTGGCTACTGGGACCTCATTTCGCATTGTAAATAAGAATAGCACTGATGTTTTCAGTGTTAATAAAATTACAAAGATGTTTGTTAATACGAGCAGTATGAGGATCATTATCCAGGTGGACCCAAATCCTCTGTGATTTTGTGTTTTGTTTTTTTGTAGAGTTAAGCTGAAATCTGGTATGGAGGAATAGATTTCTTGTTGCTCTGATCAATACCTTAATAGACATTAGTCAGGTTCAAACTCAAGATTTTCAGTGAGTCTTGTAGTGTATTTTAAAAATAAGAGAGTAGAGTCTTCTGAAGAGCTGCTTGCTTATTCCTTTCTCCAGCAGTACTTTCCCCACTCCTGCAGAACAGTTTCTGGAATTGCTGAAGCTTCTGGGAGCTGGAAGTGCATGTCCCACTGCTGTGCACTGTTTCCATGGTTGTATGACGGTGGAGTAATGTTTATTATCAGTACTGTAAGTCCATTTTATTAGCACAGCTACTGCTTCAAACACTTCAACTTTTTTTTTTTTTAATGTTAGTGGGTGTAGTGGGGAAATGCAAACGCAAGGCTTGAAGCAGTGATTGAGCACCTGTTGGGAAGGCAGGGCCAACCCTGGGTTGCTTAGGTGCATGCAGTGCACCTGAATGACCAGAAGGGGTGGAGCCAGGATCCACCCCTTCTCAGACCTCATTTAAGGGTTGGTAGTGCATGCAAGAGTATCTTCTCTGGAGATCCCTGCATACCTGATGACCTTACAGGCCTTCTGAAGATAAGCAATTTCTTTCTATTATTTCTGTGCCTACTGCTATTGCATATAACCAGATTTGCGCTCACTGTAGCTTAAGACCTTGCTATACTGCTGTCTTGTTATGCTTTCTGTTGTGTTGTAGTGGGAAGTGCAACAGCACCAGTAACTTGCTTACGAAATATCATTCCTCTGATAGTGTCTGATCTTCTTATCCAGGAATATCTTCCTCACTAGATTTTGTCATTCCCTCAGTCAAACCTTACTGGTGTATCTCTGCGTTGGGAGCACAAACCAAGAAGCGGTTCCAGGAGATGCCTTTGCACAGGGGTGCAGCAGCAGATGAGGAATGGCTCTGCATTTTCTCTTATCTTGGTTTCCCTGGCATAGGGACCTCCTGGTGGATGTGCTCATGATAGGTGAGTGGTCAACCCCTAAGCTGTCATGTTGAGAGCAGGTCTGGATTTTCTAGAGGCAAAAGAAAACTGTGTTGTGTAGGCTTTTTTTTTTTTTTTTTTTTGGTGTACATTGCATATGTGGAAAAAAAAAGGAAGAAGTAGAATAGAGTAGCTGTTCTTCTGTTATCATGATGTTAGTTGGAACATGGAACATTTTGTTTACACCTAGTGAGCAAAGCTTTGTCTGTAGCATCTGGGTAGCTGTAACTGACACCAGCAAAACAAACAACCTCCAAATAAAAAAACCCCAATATTTTTGCTAGTAGAACATCTGTCATCAAAGGAAATGGCTTAACTGCACATAGAAAAATGTTTTTGTTAGGGGTCTCATTTCCATCAGGAGTTGTAGCATCACTTTACTGATGCAGCTCCTGCAGTGCAGATTGCCCCTCTTTGTTCTGCCTTTGCCTTCATTCCAGTTTAGCCTGGTAGAGCCGCCTTGCCTGCTTTCAACTGGAAGAGCTAAAACGTGACTGTGCGTTCTTAGCTGGGAAGATGAGTGTAGTGGAGCAGGATGATAGTTACATGCATATATGTACCTGTGTATTTTGCTTTCCTGGGGGAAAAAAATTAAAACTGCAACTTCACAGAGTGCATTTTTGAGGCTGAGGTGTTTGGTAGAAAATGACGCATCTGAGTGAACAGCATTTGGTTCTTTGTTCACATCACCGTGTAGTGCTGCCTATGTGGTGACTTTAAACTTAGAGATACTTAATACTCAACTGTTGCAAAGGAATTGTGTTGGCCAATCTTGTGACTTAAGCTCAGGAGGTTGTCAAAATGTATCTGGGGGACAGCAGTTAGCGCAGTTTAGTATTCCTGTTTCACCTGTCCAGAAAATGTATTTTTTCTGTGTCTGGAGCTTGAAGACTTGGCCTAAATAGCAGTAATAAGGAGAACTGATAATACTAGATGTAAGCATCATGCCTTCAGCAACTCGAAGTAGACGTATGGGAAAAAAGTCTCCTTTTTTTATTTGCTTACGAATGTGAAATGGGTTGGTCACCATGCTGTGCGTGAGGAGAGGGATTGGTATTTTTTCTGGGTAAATTCAATTATTGCTGTCATACACTGTAAAGGACTCCAAACTGCTGGAGTTGCATAGTTTTCAAAGTTTCTGAGACCCAGCCTCCTGGGTTTTAGGTGTAGTACAGAGTAGTGTGTTGTTAAGAAACTGTCATGGGGATCCGGAGAAATGGGCAGCCTTGTACTGTGAATAGCTATGGCACAATCATTTTTGAAGCTAACAGAGGTCTTTGCCTCCCTTCTCCCTGTAAAGAGTTATGATCTATTTTTTTTTTTTCCTTCTCAGCTGGTCTTATGTACTTCTCAAGTCACTTTCTTTTCCCCTTAGCTTAACTTTGCCTTAGCTCTCCTTCCTGCCATCTGAAGATAAGTATTTTGGGCAGTGGGTTTGGTTTTTAAATCCCTGCACATCGTTTATTGTATCCAAGTCCCTCAAGTTCTGTATGTCTTTTTAGTAGTTGTCAGGCCATCATCAAGCAGTCTGTGGATTAGGATGCTAAGATGCTTGATAGATGCTTAATGCCATACAAGGAAGAAAGGCTGTACCTCACAGGTCAGTAATTTCCAACCTAAAGTCTTTCCTTGTCTTTAGGGTCTAGGAAAGGTGACTGGTAAAAGCAAGAGGTACTTCTAAACCAATCTGCATATAAAGTGTCCAAAACTGGAAAAGATTTTTCACAAAGTTCTTTCTATCGAGATCACTCATCTGTTTTGTTCTCTGATAGGTACTTTAGAAGGCAACTTTGTGACTTAGCTATGAGTAAGACTCATTTAGGTGGACACATAGTATCTGATTCGTCTTTCCACTGTTGGGTCGAACTTCCTAGCGTTAGGTTAGAATGGAGAGAGAGGAGAATCTTTGTTTCAGGTGGTAGAAGCTAGCAAGAATGTCATCCTTCTATAAGCTCTTATCTGCCATTAAGTTACCTTTGTGGGGATCTTATAGAGGTGGCATTTGCATCAACTTTTTTTCATATGCAGAGCTGGTGTGCTGACAAAACAATTGACTGTGGCCAGGAGAGAGGTTCCCTTCAAAAACTGCTGGAAGTCAGGAGTCCTGACTGTTCGCTTTCAGCTTTCTTTGCTATTGTATAAATGGCTCGTCTTCTGACAACTCTTTCTAGTAGATCCACCCAAGAAAATAATTTTCTACTAGTTGTCCTTTGTGTCATCTGACAGAAGCTCTCAGCACCGTTGGGGTCTCTATAAATAATGGTCTAATTTGAATTACATTTGTCATTAAAAAGTTGCAATTCTAAGAGTTGTAGATGCACCAGGCTTGCTGTTTTTTCTCATATTTTGTATTTGTTACTATTATACTCTTCCTTAGATGATCCTCATGGGCTAGAAGAGACCCACTTTGGGGTTTAACTGAACTGTGCTGTGTAGACATAACTTTCTTTTGTGAAGAAAGTTCTTTGCAGGTGAACTAGGAAGGTATGTAGGGGATGAGACAAATGAGATGGTTATGTTTTCAGAGTCACAGTGTTTTTTTGTTTCTAGAAGTGGATTTAATCTTGTCTCTGCCACAGAACACCCTGCTAATCAGGTCATGCAGTAAACTTGCACAAGACCTCTATCAGCTGCCCAGCTTGAAGCAGGGCTGAAGATTGCCAATGGGAGAAATATGCTAATTCTGCTCCATTCTGGGGGTTGCTGTACTAGCATATTTTGCTGTGAAGGCTCAAGTTCAGTTCTTGGTATGTTTGTATTCCTGGCTTTGTCTGGGATCTCCATTTAATATAGTGACGATATTCTCACTGTCAGACTGTACAGTTCATCACTGAAAAACAAACCTAAACCCTCATGCTGAGGATGCAGCTGCCGATGCTGGAGGGTTGGAGCAGATTGATACAAAATTTTAATATGCAGTTACAGCTTAACTGCAGAAATAACACTGAATAGCCACTCAGTACAGCAAAGGGTGTTGGAATCTTGGAGAAGTCTTTGGGATTTCACAACCTTCGTCATCTGTGCAGACAGAAACTGATGTAAAGTTGCAAAACTAACCATGCTTCTGTTGTTTTAGAGTGTTTGACTTGCTAACTCTTAAGCACCATCTTAAGACAGAACACCTGAGATATTCAAACCTAGACGCTTCATGCATTTAAAGAGCATCTTGGAGTCCTCAAATGCCTTTGTTATAATCACTTTTGTTGATGGATGCATTTAGCCTGCAAAGTTACTTTTTTAGCAGCTTGAGCTGAAATACTAAAGCTATTAAATATGTGAGATGAATGGAAACTTAGTGTCTCAGGCTCAGGTGTTACACTTAAATTGGGGAGGAAGGGGGAGCCTATTTTGTGTGTTTAAGAAAAAAAAGTTAAGTTTGCTAGAATAATGACAGTTAAAGTTTAATTCTCTGTTACAGTAGTTATGTAGGAAAAACCATGCACCACTTAATGGATCTAATGTACTACTTCTCTAAATATGTAAGAGATCAGTGCTGAGGAGCTGTTCTGCAGTTAATAGCAAGCTTTGTCATTAAGCTGTTCTGCTGACTGATTCACTCCCGTGAATAAGGCTGACAGCTCAGACCTTCTCAGCAGCTCACAGAACTGGTAGTTGAGCTATTTCCAGAACCAGGATCTCCAGGTATTACCTGTTTTGATTCTCTGAGGAGAAAAGCCTACTGTTAAGGAGGAGTTAGTGCTTCTTACAATGGACAGATCTGTAGTCAGCTAGTTTTTCCTAGCTCTGCCCAATTCTATTCTTGTTAGAACGAATAGCAGTATTATAGGAAGCTTATTTCCTGGAAACTAGTCTTCCTCAGGACAGTATTGCTTCTATCCTAGAAGGAGCTGGGAAAGACAAAGGAATTACCAGAAATGCAGGAAGTGGTTAAATAATCAGCATCTCTTTAACTGTCAAGGAGACAAGGCACAAGAGTCTGTCAGCAAATTAACAAGGTCAGCCCAGAAGGGGTCCATCCTTCTGTCTCTGTTCAGTAGGAGGAAAGTGCTAGTGCTCTGTATCCAGCCTAATGACTGGCAAGATTCCCCTACAACTGTATCACTTGTACCTCAGCTTCATGCTAGCACATCCATAGGTTAAGACTTTAATATCACTGTTACAGAGTTGGTATAATGTTCATAATTTCTTTATTTGAGTAAAGTATGTACATATTTATCAAGAGAGACAATTCCTCTATTTTCCAGAAGCATGTAAGACAGGAATTTTCTTGGCTATATGGTCATTACCATTTTGTCAGTTTCCTTCCAGAGTCTATTCTGATGTCAGAACACTACCCTTGCGAGTTCAAACATAACCTGTGAAATAGCAAACACATCATTAAATCAATGACCAATTCTTAGCAAGCTTTAAAACAGCTCAGAAAATAACTATAAGCCAGAAAATAACTATAGCTGCAACTCAAAAGCTACTTGCAAAGAACTGAAGACTTGTACATTACATGAATAAGTTAATAATGAATAAGTTAATCTTGATTTTTTTCAAATTGAGGTATATAAATTGCACTTATTACATTCTTCAACGTGGCAGTGGGGAAAAAACCCACCCCAACCAACCTCTATGGTGATGAGTATTACTATCATCCACTCGAGGCGCAGAGCATGCTTTTCATTCAGGTGATTTCGCATTAGGTCTGTCAACTCCATGCAGTGCTGAAGCTTTTCATTCATTACCTGCAACAGATTTCAAACACAGGGCAAAGCTGGATTCTACACGTTGTATGAGATCACTAAGGAAACAATCCATAAAGGGGCTCACTGCAGAAAGCTGTTAACGTTTCTGTGAAAGTGCAGAATGCAAAGTCTTGTAACATGCACAAGCAATGGGAGTTCTAATACAACTCTTATTTCAACAGTCATAAAAAAACAAATACAAGTTTAGATATGCACATGCAGGTATTAAACAGCTACTGGGTGACATTTAGTCACAAAACAATGCAAGCAAATGACATGCAGCTTATGGAAATGCCTCAAAAGTAGCTAAATAAGTATGTAAGGTTGCTGTACCACTGGAAGAGGTATCTCATGCTTATTCTGGTAGAGCAGTAAGCATTACATTGCCCTGCAATGAACTGACCTGGATGATCATGTCATCAGTAAGAAGACTGCTTCACATCACATTTTTTTTTTTTTTTTAACTTGTTTTCTTGCACACACTTCAGAAAAAGAATTAAAGCTCCTCTTCTTACAACTATTTAAAGCCTAAGTTAGTGGCTCAGGAAGTACAGAATCCATTTAAGTCTAGGTGGTTGAGGCATGGTTGTTAACCTAAACTGGGTAAAAGATGTGAGTGGGTTACGAGCACAGAAAGGGGGATGGTGTACAGGAGCCTATTGGTCTTTTTAAAAAATTAAAACAGACATTTGTGGAGCAGTCTGTAGCCTGGCTGAGCCAATGACAGTTGAATGCAATATGGAAAATTGTTACAACAGTAAGACACCTACCTTAACTCTGCGATTAATATTGAGAAATTGGCATGTTTTATCATAAAGCTCTTCCAGTTTTTCTCTATCCCAGTAGAAGTCAGGTGTTATCAGCAGGTCTGAACTCAGATTTATGCGATGTCTAAAAAGAACGGTTACTGCAGTAGTTCAGAGTTCCTTTTGGTGCACATAGGAGCAAATATTTACACAGTAATTAAAAATTACAAAGTTTTTCTTGTTCAGTAAAATATGAGAAGGATCTCATTCATAATAAAAACGCACATGTAGTCACTGTTTAAAACTGGTAATATCTCCTGAAACTTTTCCAAGAATACTGTAACATGCACACCTTATGCATTAATCGCTTGTAGTTTTTCGTGACTTCTATTTGTACAGAAGTCCTTCACTATGCTGGTAGCTCACTGAAGATGATCAATATGTGAATTAAAGTTACAGGGGAGGTCCTTAACAGAGTTCTCAAATAGAAATAAGCTTAAGTGTGACTGACAATGCTCACTGGGGATGGAAGTACAGTTCAGAACCAGGCTTCTGTCTCAACATTATAAAGGCTAGGAGATAAAGTCTTCAGTATTCTCAGGCTTTTGTATCATGCACTACTTGATTTTTAAGTTTTGTATGATACGATCTTCAGCATAACAAAAAACGTTACCTTAATGCAAAAAGTTCTCCAATTTTCTGCATGACATCTGCGTGAGATAGTTTTATCTTCCTTCTTGATTTTAGGATCTGCAAAGTAACAAGTTTTACCTGCCTGATCAAATAGCATTTACTAGTGGTTAAGAAGTCTAAAGCTGTACAGCCTGAAGTATATATGACTTAAAATCTAAACACATATCAGATTTAGTTACACCTAAGTTTAGCTTCCATAGTGCCTTGCTTATCTAGCTTGATAAGAGTACTGTCATTCAGCTGTTCTCCCAGGTAAGAATTCTGGAGCGCTTTCTGTGAATCATTTGTCCTCTCTCAATACTGTGCTAATTTTAAGGCATGACAATTTTCTTTTTACCTTGCTGCTGTTCAGCTTTTTCTGCAGATTTCTTCCTCACTTGAAAAAATGTATTACTATTTATTCTCTTCATTAATAATAAATGATCTATCTTTTGAACCCTATTAATCTTATTTTTGTATGTGACATCATACAGACTTCTTATTTTAATTGCACTTCATGAGAAAGTGTAGTTCAAGTGTAACACTCAATGATCTCTTAATTACGTTGAAATTCAGCACACTGCTTTGAGACCAAGCTGTCACACTATGCTGTGTTTGGTCAGGCTTTTAAATGCTGCTTGTCAACATTTATCAATAGCAAGTAGCAGTGGCACAGAATGGGAAAAGTTATTCCAATGCAGTTTTCCCCATGCTGTGACCCAGACCTTTACAGACTGCCAGTTTTTTGTTCCACCCTTTAAAAATGTTCTGAGCTCTCTATCTTAATGAATTTAAAATCAAATGTGTTTTCTATATCCTCAGCTGTATCTAGACTGATCCAGATTTTACATAGCACAGGAGAAAATGAGGAGAAAGGTAAAAACAAGACCTCACCTCAGGAATTGATTGGATAGATTCCACAAAGTTATCCAATAACGATTCCCAAATAGCCAGTTTTACTGCAACACAGAGGTGACAAAGCATAATGCTGTGAGAGGGGGTGTATGCTTTCAAGTAATCATCTACATCTGCCAAAATACAGCACTGTTTCAAGACACGCTGACACAAGCATATTCATAGTGAATTACCCATTACACTGTATAACCAATGCATTCATACATCTGCAGACAAATTTGGGTTGTGTAATGACACAAATCTGCCTGCAGAACCACCTTGAGCTCAGCTCTCCTCTCCAGTGGATTGGTTCAGACTCTGAAGAGGCTTTGCTTCAGCTCAGGTTGGTGACTTTGAGTGCTATACTGTGTGTATGAAGCCTTTGCAAACTCCATTCCAAGGAGGTATTGCAGATGCTAGAAGTACTTAGCCTTGTTGGAATCAAGCTAACTTCACATGGTGCCAGTCAAGTTTCCACTGCATTTCTACAGCATTGTGCAGAACTTTCACTCCATCTGTCCAGTGTTTAATGAAGTGTGCTCAAGCCAGTGAGAATTAGCTTGTATAGACACTACTCCTTGTATTTGTTGAAGCTAAATCCAAACTTAGACAATCTCCAATTTTGTTTTTTTTGGTGAATATAATGTTAACTTCAAATATTAAAAGTATTCTCTGGAAGTTGTTAATCCCACGTAATGCCAACACTAGTTCTCCTGTGTCTCAGCTTGAGCCTTAAAGTTGATTTCTGTGTCGACATGCAAAAATCAGGCTGTTCTTTAATCCTTAAATTCCCAAGGAAGAATGAAGTAATAACATCAGACCGGTTCCAAAAATTACTTCCATCCACTCAAAAATTAAACAGAAAAGATTTAATTCTTGAACTATTTTGTGGTCATAATTGTACTGGTCAAGAAGCACAATAAACTCAAGTGCTGAGCATTCTTCATGTTCATTTTATGAGTAATCCAAGTCAGCCACTTAAACAGCATTTAATTTAGCCTTTGAAAATAGACATTTCAGCTATCAATGATTATTTGACAGAGGTTAGTTTCTGTTGTGTGAAATTGGACTTTGACTATACTTGCATCCCTTAATAATACTGAACATTGCACTGTCTTCCTTTATGGTGTACATGTTTCATAGTAACATAACTTGGCACCAGTTACCTCCTGGGAATAAATCCCTTGCTCTATTATACATTGCAACACTTTTTCATGCTATGGCTTTAACAATAGCAAAACTAAAGGCTTTTTTCCTTAGTAGTTCTTTCTTCAGCAGTCAAGACCCATTTAGTTATTATGCTGTATGTTTTGATCAAGCAGTGTATCACTTCCAGAACATGCATTCTGTTTCTTGATGTCTTCTGTTTAGAGTTACGTTCCCCCACGTAGTATATGATTCTTGTAATTTACTCTAAAAGCAGTAGAGGTTTTCCTTTAAAGTTTTCTTAAGGACAGCCTTATTGCTGCTAGTTTCTATTCCCACTTACTACCTCATTCTAAGTCTGAAGAAGCAGAGATTATTTCCTTGGTCAGAAGTATCACTGCTGAGCCTGACTTCTCAGAGCCTCCTGACGTAAGTACCACCATGGCACACAGCCATTGCTAACAATCCTGGAAAATATGGTCTGAGACTCCAGTCCACACACTTGATGCTGCTTGACTTCCTAAGCTGAAAATCTGTTTTACAACTCTGTCTGGTTTAGCTGGTATCAAGTTTTTTTTTCTGTTACTGATCTCATGATCAGTTAAGATTACTGACTGCTTTTTAATACTGGGCTGCACTCTTGACTATCCTAGAATAATCTCAAATGTGGGCAAAGGGATGCTTAGTAGAATGTCTTTAGCAAAGTATTTCCTTAAGGAGTTCTGTTCATCTTTAAGTTGCAAAAAGTAATTCACATTTAAGGAAGACAAAGTAAGAATGAATCCTCCCACTGATGCACAATCAATCTTTATATAGGTTACCAAAACCAGACACTAAGACACTAAGTCTTCTTCAACCTTTCAATGTACGAGTCCCACTCACAGTGACATTTCACTATATCTGTGGAATTAACTGATAGTACACAACAGGATGAACTTACCAGAAAGACACAGGGCATTTGAAAAGGCAAATTTCTGCAGAATTACTTCATCAGTATCCAGCTCAGAATTTAACAAGATTTCTCCCTTATGAAGCTTTGATTGCCCTCTGTAAGAACAAGATTGAAGCATCTTCATCGACTGAGCCACACAGCAAAGAAACATTTAAAGAACAATTAATGCAAGAAAGATTGGTTTTTATATAAAGATAACGATTATCTACACGGCTATCACGTTTGTTGCATTTTACTCATGTTCAATACAAAAATAACCAAAACAGATAACTGAAAATAAGTTCCTCAGTCTTAAGACTACATCAGGAATCACAAACTCCACAACTGGATAGTCCACACAGTTTTCAAATGGCCAGAAAACAAACAAACAAACAAAACCAAAACCCAATCAACCAAAAAAAAGCCACAGTTGTCCTCTTAACAAATTACTTTAAATGAACTCAAACTCATTAGCTCAGCTTATGGCATTACTGTCTCCTGAGTGCAGTTTTTTGGTGCTGTTGGAAAATTACAAATAAATGACATCATCAGTGACATTGGTAAGTATCTCCACAGAGATCATTTGCTCTCCATAACGAAAAAAAGTAGTTAAAAAGATAGGATGGGTGCCAGATTTATCTGTCCACATTACTCAAGATATATCTTTTCTAGGAAGTGAAGTAAGTGCAGAACACAACTTTGTATTTGAACCTAGAGCTTATCCAGAAAAATTCTGTATGTCCTTTAAAATCCAAATTGTCTCAATAATGGATATTTGTTTTCCCTGCGAGGCATTTATGTTCTCTTTGGGACAGCTGAAGAATGTGTTCAGTTGTGTGGATGTGGAGCTTCATAATTTACAAACTCTAACATATAACCAAGTCATAAAGGTCGCTGACTGAAAGTGTAGCAGTTCAGGAAAATCTGTGAATTTATGTTTACTGTTCTCTCCCTGTTTTAATCATTTGAAAAAAAAAAATTGGGAAGTGTATTTTTACCAGTTGCTTTCACTTGAATTTGTTTTAGAAGTCTATAAGCTATTGAATAAACACAAGCACTTGAAAATACTTACTCTCCTATTCTATAGTTTATCTCTTCGTTTTCCCAGTGGACTAATGCTACTTCATATGGCTGAATTTCATGCTGTTCCAGCACTCGCATTATATTCTTCATCTAAGAAAAAGATAATACACATAACAGTAGTTACTACTGTAACATATTATCATTCTATGAAGAGCTAGCAGGTAATACATTGATGAAGTGTATTTCCTGCTTACTAATGTTATTCAAATAAAAACAAGTAGTTGTGCTAGTAACTTTTTTGTATTGGAAGGAAGCAGTTATTACCACAGTTTATTTTGGAAGCTATGTGGAAGAATTTTGTGCCTGTGAACAACTGCAAAGGATCTGTGAAAATATCACTCAATGCCTGCATTTATAAAACAAGGTAAGGATTAACCACAGCAGCAGTAAAGACTTCAATGAAGAAGTGTAACAGTGAGCTGCACAAGACTTTGGCAGATGTCTGAGTGTGGGAAGAATCTTCAGGAGAAATACATCAGGTGGCCATTTCTTCCAAAATTACTAGTTTGCTAAAATCAATAGTTTCGTTTCAGTGACCAATTATATATTCTGAATATTGTAGTTATATATATATAGATAGATAGATAGATAAATAGATAGATATGTAATTTTTTTTTTTCTTTCTCATTTTTTTTCAGTAAGGAAGTGTATATTGTTAGGCCAACCAGTTAGTTACACTGCTTCCAGGGAAGTCCTGCTAAAACAATGCCAGAATTAACTGTCAATCCATAATGCGGTATGCCAGATTTCAGGGGTATATTTACCTGGATCCTGATAGCCTAGTTGGCATTGTGGAGTATTGATCAGTATAGTAATAGTTACACTGTTAGCAAATGAAGAGTCTGTTCCAAAACTACTTCTAGCTCAGAGTAACGTTTATCAAAGGTTTACAGACCATGACTGACTGTGTGAAATTCACGTGCCTTGTAATACGCATGCTTCCAAAGTTTTACCATTCATCTGGATAACAGGAAATTATGTTTCAGTGGCAGCTTTCTTTTAAAGTGATACAAAAGCTTCCATTAATTGACAGGAGTTTATTCCCGGCCCAGCCTAATTTTATGGAAGGGACTACCTGTCACACAGTACATTTAATGAGAAATCTTTTGGATTCATTAAGTGCAAACTCTCGCAATGAGAGGTGATTGGATCACAGAATCACCTTCTAACAAAACTGATGCACTCCACCTTGAAGCTATTTTTTTTTTTTTTTTTTTGCCCTTGCTATTTTTGGTAGGTGTATGGGAATTGCTAAGTCATGGCCTGAACCAATGACTGAGCACCTGGTGAAGGGACACAGCCAGCCCTGGGAGCACAGGTGGAACCAGGTTCCATGCCTCCCTACGCCTCATTTTAGGGCTGGCTGCTACAAGGAAGGATTTCTACTTGGTGATCCCTTTCTTTGGAGTGTTTGGTAAGCCCTAATCCTTAGGATGGGTAAGCAAATATTTCTTTTTGGGTAATTTAGAACTGGTTATCTGTTATTATCTTTCCCTACAGTGAGGAGGATATTGCACAACCTTACTGCTGAGGCATCTGAAAAAAGTATTTTACAATTTCAAATCTCAGTTACAACAGCCTATAGTTATTACTACTTCTGTTAAGTGTTCGTTAGCTTAGACTAGTTTTTCCTTCCCTAATATTTGTTCTGGAGTACTTTTAAAGAGCAATTTTGTCCATTCATAGTGAGTTCCTACACGCCATTTTACTGAATTACTTTCAGTTTCAGTTTAACAGGCCTTTTTTTTTTTGCCTTGTTTCAGTTCATTAAAACTCATGCATAAAAAATATTGCCCTGTATTTGAGCAAGGTTTTTGAAAACTAAAACAAAAAACTAAAACTTTCCACAGAATAAAAAAGGCAGTTTTTCTCTTTATAAATAAAACTAACAAAAGCACCAACTAAAGTTGCTTCTGGCAGAAAGAGTTTATCAAGTTTTCAGTGGTGCTTAAGCATGTAAAAGCTACATGAGAATTAGATTTTTCAGAGGGCAGAGGTGCCTAATTCATAAAAATCAACAGGGGTTGGTCAGCTGGTCTTCAGCAACACCTGTGAGTCAGGAGCACAATTACTGCCATAGCAGCCTGCAAGGTTTGAAGAAAGACCTAGTGTATTTGTAGGCTAGCTGAGGTAACCCTCCAAAACAGACAGAAAATCAGGAGCATTTCAGGTCTGATACAGAAAAAACAAACCTGAATACAGAAATAGTTCACATCTGGAAGCAACCACTGTGTTTTCATTTATGTTAGTGAAAATCTGTCCATAAATCGTCTGCCTTAGTATCATCTGTTTAACATAGCAATTAGTTTCACATACACTGCCTACAGAGAAGATCAATGCCTTTATCTATCTAAAGCTCACATTTACTCAACCACAGGAAAAAAGAAGTATTTTTAAATAACTAGAAATACGTTCATAAAAATAAATATGCCTGGAGCATACCCCTCTTGGTGGACAAATAATATCAAATTACCATAAGGGATACATTATTTCAATATTGATATATTTTTAACAATTATACCAACCAATGAAAACCTTCCTTTAGGAAAAACTGCTCACTGGTAAAAGCATAAGACAGTGTAAAAACCAACTGTTTCCAAACTTTGCCCCTTGCAAGTCATCCAAATGTAAGTTTTGACTTAAATGGCCCTGGAGTGATCTTTTACTGCTCATTTATTTTCCTTCACATTCATGTGTTGATTTTGTTCTGATTTACTTTTTCAGTATATATTGCTGTAGGGGGGAAAAAAAAATTCTGTCAACCTCACCAGGTTAAGGTTTCAGGTTTTTGGACTTAAGAGATTTCACCCCCTTTGTATGTTACATATGTAACAATATGTATGTTACACTTGCTTATTTTGCACAGAAAGACAGGCTTAAAAGGTCACTTATAGGTGATGTATCAGCAACCCACACGCTTGAGGGCAGCAGCCGCACTCCTTAGAGAAGAATCAGTCCTTTTCCTTCCAGGAGAGATCCAAGTTCTCAGAAAAATACCAAAGCACAATGGGCTTTGTGGGACTGACAAGACATCTGCTGATGAAGCTTTAACAAACGGTTTTTCTTTACTTACACTTTTCTCATCCACATTCCAAAACACAACAGCCCCTTCCCTGTGAATTCAAGGAAAAACTGAGGTGTAATTACACTATTTTAAATGTACTTTAATGCAATAGTCAAATTGTATGGTGGCAATTCTTGACACTATGAATTATAGAATTTAATACTAATGCACAGAGACTGTGCAGTAGTTGCTTTTTATCCATGCTTCAGTGTAAAACATTAAAATGTCTGGTTTCTTTCCCTGTGTGAGTATGATTTTTTTAAAATTCTGAATCATTTAGATTAGACAGTTATTCCTTGAGCTTCATGAGGTGGTTTTTAGCAAACTGCACTGCTTCTGCAGGAATGCTATTTGTAAGGTAATGTTTCAGACATAATTTATAACTTACCTGAAGAAAAAAATCATGCCAGGATCATCTTCTTTTGCAGATTTCTCAGCACCCATCACCAAAACATTCGCAGCATCTAGTTTGAAATAAATGAACAAACAAAAGTTCAAAATGCAGAATTATTTAAAGTTCTAAATGCAGTAGCTGCAAGCACAATTCCTGTTCAAAGTCAGTTCTGTATCCTCTTTTTCTGATTAAAAAGCTATAATATAAAGCTACACAGCTTCTCTGAAGCGTCACACGCTAGATAGACTCAGCTATGATGTTGAACTGG
Organism: Tympanuchus pallidicinctus; assembly: GCF_026119805.1. Lineage (NCBI taxonomy): Eukaryota > Metazoa > Chordata > Aves > Galliformes > Phasianidae > Tympanuchus > Tympanuchus pallidicinctus. Next base: position 61,245,565 of record NW_026294618.1, on the reverse strand, counting down.
AAAAACTGTAGTTAATGAAATACAGTTGTTTTAAAGAACAAAAGACTTAAGAAAAAACTGATGCAGGGCACAGTAAATAACCAAGAGCAGAATACAGAAGGCAGAAGTGGACACGTAGCATGGAATGATGGAAAGAAGCCCACAGCTGCAGAGTAATTACCAACATCTCTTTCTCTTTTGTTTAGCAAGGGACTAACCTGCACTCAAATTTTGCTGACTGTGCTTTGATAGAAACCTGAAAAAGCATACCCCCAAGACAGCAGAAGTTACATCTATGTTTTCCTTTGGATCAAAGCATGCTTTTGAAACAAATCTTCTAGTCACTCTCATTTACCATACTTTCGATTTGCATTGCAGAAGTGTCAGAATGCACGAACTGGATTTATTTTGCATGAAATTTAACTGAAAAACGAATTCCAGCCACTAGCAGGGGTTCATTACAGGAGACCAGACTCAAGCCAGTGTATGCAGAATGCCTCCAGTATGGATCCTGAGTTCTCAAACCAGTTTTTTCTCCTGCTCACTACACATCTGCTTTGCTGTACTACTTTGCTAATGCGGACATTGCTGCACTGGGGCCAGGCAGACTAAGGTGACAGGAAGAGATGTCTAAATAAGTACAGGATGAGCTTTTGCTAGTAGCTGAATTGAGACCGTGCAGCTGATCTGTATGAACTCTTTAAAGATTTCTCTTTCGCTTGCTATTCCAGTTCAGGAACAACTGATTTGATGAATCACTAGGGCAGGTTCTGGGTGTGAAGCTGGAGTTTACCACAGAAGAAACATTTGTCTGCACTTTCTCATCTGCCTTTTCAAGTATTGCCCTTACTTAATCTTCCTTTATCCTCCCCAGATAAAATATGTACAGTGAATGTCCATTTGGTTCCTTCCAAGGAGGGCTACAGTATCAACCTCTAAAATATTTGTAAAGTGGTTGAAAAAGAATGATATGAGGAAGAACACTACAAAGCAACAAATTCACACTAATTGCTAATTTAGATTTCTATATGCTAGTATTTTTCAGATGTATGAGATACAACTTTTGACTGGGTAACTTAGCATTGTTACACCTACATACCAACCACCACAAAGTTTGCTGTCACTATCAAATAAACTTTCATCACTTCCTGAACAATTTTGAGAGAGTATCTATTGTAAGGAGTCAAAAACACACCGTAAAGAAATGAAAGAATTGGCAAAACCCACACTCCCAGGGTAAAATACCAGCAACAGTAACATAAGCATCACAGCAATTCGGGTAACTCTATCCTGAAGCTCTCAGAAGAGTGTTCTTTTTAATCCAAAGGAACTACGAAAGAACATGGAGCCTATACTATGTAATGCCTTCTCTCTGAGAAAGACAGACAGTTCTCAAGTAACCTTTATAAAGATCCATCAGAGTACTGTCACGCTTGGTTTCTTCAGAGAGGCAGCCAGACATTTGATAACCTCTCATGAAATGTCCATGAAGGATATCTTTTGCTTCACATAATCTGTTCATTCACAAAAAATAATAAATCTACTGCCAACACATGAAAATCACAGCTGTTCTAGGGTTAGAAGGTCTTTAAGCTATAAAAAGCTCTATTTGTTTTTCTCCTGTAGTGTGCTCCAGCTATTTCCATGCCATACCTTCCCAAGTCTTCAGAGATACTTTGTATAGATCCGGAACCAATTATTACTGAAGGGAACCATTCAACAATTACCAGGATATATTTGGCCCAGTATAAAGTATCGACTACATTCTCTTTACCAGAACTAAATATCTATATGTGTACCTTCTACATTTCATGTAGTCAGCAAGATCCTCTCGTGTGCCTCCAGCCCTCAGCAACTTACATTAATAGAAATGTGGGAATGGAAAGAAGGTGCAACACTTCAAAATACAAAACTGTTGACAGCTGAACCTCTGGTATCACATTACTGAAACACTGATTAAAATAAACTTTCAGAAAATTTTCAGTTAGTGAATTTCTATAAAAGAGTTTCTATTAGGAAATCTCATTTATGTTTTCTTGAATGTATTCTTCTCAAGACTATCTGATTTTTTTGATTCTTTTAATATAATAGTAATTTAGGGAAAAATTATTATACAGTAACAGCAAAATGGTTCACTTTGATTTTTATTTTATTCAAAGCAAATGAAATTTTAAATAGAGCTATATTTATACATTCCAGGGTATTACCAAAATGAAAACATATGAAGTTATAAAAATTAAATATCTCACCCATATTTCATTTCCCAAGATATAATACCGCTTTTAAGGTGCTTTAAAAATCTACCTCTGGGCAAACTTGTTATTTCAACATATCCATGGGAAGTCAGGTCATGACACAGATTACCAAGATGATATTCATCTGCTGTTGCAAAGGCTGTGCACTGCATCAGATTCTGTGCCAAAGGAATAAAGATTTGAGTTAGGGAAAGGATGAAGCAAGATGTACACAAGACATGCTCATGTTTGTCTCAAAGCAATCACAAGGGTGATGTTTTTCATTTGTTCATTCTCTTCTGTTGTATCATTGTTCTGCTGTCCACTTGGTGTACAAATACTAATGAGATCAGTCACTCCCTGTTAAGTGGGGAAGCAAACATATCCCATATTCAATGACTGAGACCCAACTACATGTCACAAGTCACATGAAGTCACAAACTTCATGATAGGGCCACAAATGGAACCCCTCTTCCCTGATTGGCAGTGAAATGCTTTGGCAGTACAGCCACGGTTGCTCATCCCTCTCACAGCCTATGACGTACTTGGCTGACCAGCAAAATCAAAAGCAAAACACCATGAATACCAGCCTATAGATCTCTGAAGATGCATGGAGTTAAACTATCCCAGTCTGCTTAGCTCCAGCTGCAAATACTTGTTCTGAGCACTGAGCTTACTGCCCAGGTAACCCCTGGGACCTAAACCATCATAGCACTGCAGCACAGCAAGGCATAGACCTTAAGTGCCAGCCCAAATGCTGCACATCATCAGTGTTTCCCTCCGAGTGAAATCTTGCACTGACAATACAGTCTCAACTGAAACCACAGTTGAGTGGTACACAACAGCCAGAGTTTGTCTCCATGTTCCACAGTCCTACATAAATAAAATGCCACAGTGAGACAAGTAACTGGCACCGTGCAAGAAGATGAGGAAAAGTGACACTGACACTGGCAATAAGATCAACTCACGCATGGCAGAGAAATCAAACATCTGTGTAAAAGCTTCCCTGAAGAATTCAGCAAGGCACAATAAACCGGTCTACAAAACCTACTCCCTATTTTAAGTACATTTCTTTGTTCTGATACCTCATATATCCCATCATAATGTTTTTCAATACAATGTAATGGAAGATATCCAGAAAGCAATACTTCTCATTGCAGATCAGTTGCTTTCCAGCTTTTTGTAACTAACACAAGGGGGGATGTGACTAACAACAAATGCACAGAAGAGCTGTACTCATCTGCAAGTGCTTATATCCACAGTATGCTTCAACTTAAAATTCAAATAATATTCTCATGGCACTCATACACTGTCAAACTGAAACACGTGAAAGGGTGCTCTGCTCCTTAAGGAGGCCCAGAACCAGTAAGCTGGGTCAAGGCCCACGTTTAAACTTTTTTTTCTTCATATTAAGGTGCTGTCATTCCCAAAGTTTTGCTTACATCAATTTCTTTCAGTGACCACTAACAGAGAGCAATTCTGCAGTCATGTTCCCATGACTGTGCCATTAACACAGTTAACTGCAAGTAACAGTGCAACAGAACTGTATATTCAGTTCTCTTGCTACAGTATCTTTTGAAAAGTTGCATTCTTACAGTATCATCTGTACAAATCCATTTCCAGCATCTAAACTGCCAGCGCAATTACACATTTTAAACTCTTCTAGAAAGCTCTGGTTAACATAAGCACACACATGCTGCCATGAAATCCTTCAGGGAGCACAGCGTTATCTTCTAGCTATATCACCTGACAATCCTTACCCTGATCTACACTTTCTGTAGTTAAATTTGTTATTGTTCACTTCAAGGTAGATGTGCTACAGGACAGACTGTTTAATTTATGGCTTTGAGTTTAGTTGTCATGCAAAGACTTTAATTACCACCAGAAGTTGGCTGCCAATAAGTGCCTGAAACAGCAGTTTGCATATGTAGCTTGGATATGGTTCTTTTTTTAAAATTATTTTTAAAGAATGCACTGTTTCACCTTTACTAAAATACTGTTCAGTGAGGGACATTTAGCATGGGTGTAGAGCTTAAGACACCTATAATTTATGTGTCCACAAGCATTCTAGGTGTTCAGGCTTCCATCATAGTTGGAGATGTAACACGGAGGTCTACAGTCAGCTCATCCTAAAATACCTGCATTAACTGGCTGGTAAACCTCCATCCCACACTGTCTGTTACGTCACCTTCACCTTCACCTGCAAACTTGCCTAAAATAAAGGCAGCTCTGTCCTGCTGACAGCATCTCCAGCCACTTGCCACCCTCCTCTTCCTGGCTGCACCTGGGTTCATTAAAATACAGTTCAGAGCTCCAAAGCAGCCATCAGATCAGCCATTCTAAGTACTCATTTTCTGTATCATCATCCACCCAGCAACTGCACAGGAACTATCATTCTTATAACTCATCCCTTGCATTTTGAGAATGCAAACATTTAAGAATTTATTATTATTATTTCATTTAGGTAAGAAAACCTATAAAATGAACTTAAACTTATCACCGCAGGCATTCATCTTTATCTCGAGGATACTGGTACTCCACCTTCAGTTGATTTTCAAGCTTTGTCTAGGCAACATCATTAAAAATCAGCTTAAAGGTTTCTCATGTCTTGTGAGACCTTGTGAGATGAGTAACTAATCTGAGTAGCAGTGACACTATGCACTGAATGGCTAACCAAACCAGTTATCACGTTGGAGTAAGCCCTCCATTTATCCTGAAAAACTGGTCTAATGATCATTTATCATGTCATGCTGGTGCATTCTATCTGCAGACAGCACCTGAAGATGAGTGCTTAGAAGGAGCTTATCCATGGACCATTCTGCAAAAAGAAGTTGTTAATGAGCCCATCAAACAGAAAACATCAGGGACCTAAGGGTTCACCTAACTGAAAGCCTAATGACTCTACAGCACATCTCCAGGGGCAGACTGTGAAGAGAGGCAGCAGCCAGCTCTAAGCTGCACTGGAAACATGGCTTATATTACTGGAGGGATCTTGGTTACTTTAAAATAAGCAGAGGAAGACAAGATCAGCTTTTTTGTGACACCAGGAGTTAGAGAAAAATGACACGGTGAAAAAAAAAAATACATCAAGGATTCTCCATTTGTGATATCAGTCATCTTACAGAAAACAGTCTCATCTTTCAGTTAGCTCTTTACATTACATATCTACAAGGGAGTATACAAATAGGTTCCAAAGGAAAAAAAAAAAAAAAAAAAAAAAAAAAAAAAAGCAAAAAAAAAAGCAGCTTATTCCAAAATGCTGTCAGCCTGCACAGGGTCAGGGTGACAGCCTGGCAGTACCCCTGTAGATGGAGCTGTATGTTTGACAAAACCACACACTGTTTGTTTAAAAATCGAAAATGGTTTGTTAGGTCCTAGTTTACATGATTTCTGGCACACCATTTTGCAGTGTGGGATCTTCCCCAGAAATGATATTAGTTCAGTCTATCAGGCAGAATGTTTTCAATTTCTTCAAAATGGAAGAAAGTAAAAATAGCATTCAACCTTAGGTATCTAAAAAAAAGTCACTTAAATCCACCCAACAGCATAAGCAGAAAGCTTGGAACAGTATGCAGTATGTTAAGAGAAAATTCTGTATTTTATTCTTTCAAAGCAACAGGAAAATTCAAGTGGGAAATGAATTTTCTACAATGGAGACTTGATGGTACATTATACCATACTCCTGTTAGTCATACAAGATATTAAACAGGAGCTTATACGTCTGGAAGGCAATCATTAAGACCTCACTTTCTGTGCTCACATTCAGCAGACCATGTAATAGGTGTATTTTGCAATGTGCAAGCTATTTCTGGAAGCACAATACTTGTCTCAGTCTCATCTATAGTACTATTTTGTTACAAACACGCTGGAACTCTGTTGTTATTGTAGCTTGAGGAGAACAATAACATTTCCAACTCCATGATTTTCCTTGGAGATCTTATATTCAAGTGTGCTTACAGTCTGCTTTGGCTAGAATTAGTGGGGCTCGCAAAGACCTATCTCAGGGAGTAACAGCTACAAGTATGCATTGTTCCAGTTACTCATCCTGTTTACCTGATTTTATCCACAAGAGATTGTTGTGGCAGTCAATCTGTAGACCCAGGAGTCTGGTGATCCAGGTGCTATTTCTACACATGGAATAATCTTGCTCAACTTACACAGACTACATCTGCAGCTCAGTTTTCCACTGATTGCACAGAAATAACCTTCTATTTTTCTGAAATACTGCGAGGCTTCGAATGCTAAGCGTAGTGATCCTCATTCACATGTTGCTACAAAAATATATTTTATCACTACGAATAAATTTGCTGTAGTGTTAAAGCTATTTCACTATGGCTTGAAATGTGGTGTCTGTTTATAAAAAAATGGAAAAACACAGGCATACTTGAGAACACAGTCTAAATTGAAAGTTTCTGAAACCTAGTTGGAATATTTGTAAACTTGGTATTATTTATTCTCATCTTGATTTCTGTTAGCAATAGAATGAAGCCTTGATACTGGATGGAATTGGACAAGCAAGTATACCTATGGAAAGTTAAGTTACTCTGAAAGGCAGATCTTGCTCCTCAATATTAAACTTGAGAACATTGCCTTCAATAATTTTTAAACGATTTCCTGTCTTTCTGTTTTAGAAATCAACTCTCTTCCCTCCCCTTTGTTACATACTGCTGGTAAAACTTCATCTCCAAACCATCAGACACACCTGTTTCTACCAAGTTAGCTTGTGTCTGCAGAGTTTCAAATCCTCTGAGGTCACGGTCAGGTAAATAATAAAGTCCTTTTCATCAAATAAATATGTTCATTTCATTAAAATGTTAATCTAAACCCAAATCTAAATCTGAATTAAATTGATAAAGTTCCCTCAACATTATATAGACTGTAAATTCTGTTCTTTACCTTCATGTCGTCTGACAGTAGTGGCTGGTTAGCTCTGGAGGGCTGCTTGGTCCTTGGTGCCTTTGGTGGCCTCTTAACTGGCTGGGTACTTGGTTTTGGAATAATTTTACTAGTTGATACAATTGAGTAAAATCTTGATGATATGTTCCCGAGCTTTTTAATATACTCCACATTGAGTGTGTAGTTTTCCATTGCTGCCAAGCCAAAACGTTTCCAGGGTGGGAAAAACATCTCCCCACCCTGATAATAAACACTTTTTCCCAAAGCAGATACATTTCCTTGGATCATTTGCCAATTCTTGACTTGCATAGAGGGCCTTGTCAAACAAGGGGAAGCAGTCTTTGGAGCATACAAGTTTCCAATCTTAGCTGTTCTGTGATCCGTTCTGTCAACATCATTATCCAGCTTTAGAATTTGATGTCCAGTTTTATTAAATCTTTGGCATCGATGTATTGTAGTCAAAGAGTGAAAAGATGTAGTCTGAAGGTGCAGGAGTTTCAGTCTCATTGCTTCCCTTTGAACTGTATTTAAAACAAATAAAATCCTCTATCAGACCTTGGGAAAGGAATATTATTTTTCCCTTAGCTAAAAGGTGAGCCGTATTTTTTTTGTGTATGTTAGTTCTCCTAAACACACAGTGATGGGTCTGAACAGCTTTTTCCCAGTTCTATGGGACTATTCTAAGAGCAAAGCACATTAATGAACTGTGTGCTTGCAATACATGGTGGGAGAAGCAGAACAGGCTGCTGGATCAACAGGTTAGCAGGTGCCTTTTCCATTTGCTGCTCACTCTGCACAGCAGTCAGTGCTCCCAGTAACCCAATGATTTAACTACTCATAAGCAAGCACTCAGCTTAAAGAGGGTTTAGGCTGCTATGTGAGTCCCTCATACAATATAGAAGCAAGAACCAGATTACTGTGTGCTATACTGAAATACCACCTACAGAACACGCATAGTGACTGACATCAGCGGAAGGTCTGCATCACAAGCATCCAAGAGCTGGTTGGATGTGGCTCTGGGCAGCCTGGTCTAGTGGTTGGTGACCCTCCACATAGCAGGGGGTTGAAACTAGATCTTTGTGGCCCTTTTTAACTCAGGCCATTTTATGATTCTATGAAGAGCAGATCCAGCTCAGCTTGGCTGTCATGAATGAAGGGAGAGCCAAATAAATCACGTTATGGTGCTGAACCCACAGTTAAATAACAGTGCAGTACAGACTGCAAGGCCTGCTGGCAGGTCTACCTGTGCTGACAGGAATGTGTACTGTTATTCCAATAGCCCAAAACAAAAATGTTTTCCTGGATGTATGCGGTAATCAAATGAGAAAGCAGGCTTAGCACCTCAGTGGGTGTGCTGCACTTGCTGCAGTGCCAAGTCCCTTCCCCCACCTGCTGTCATTAACCAGGAACACTTCTCTAGTGGCACAGAATCAACGTTCAGCACCTTATTAACAAAAAGAAAAGTCGGTGAGTTGCACTGTTTGAGGAAAAGTCAGTGCACGGCTGTTCTTCAGGAGTTATGTAAGGGATCTTCACCATCAGCTGTGCACCTCACGCAGCACGGAGATCACCATTTTCTGGTGGGATCACATCACTGTGTGCAGAGGAGAGAGTGAGGCCCGGATGCTGACAGGGCTCATTCTGACATAATGGAGGAGAGGTGTGCTAATACTGACAGAAGCTGCACGTAGTCGTACAAAAAGAGGCACAGAACACATTTAGGCTACAACATAAGAAGTAACTGATGTCGGTAACTGTACATGCTTTTCACTTGTGACGTTATTCCAGCTTGTAAACGTGTATCTGACAGCCGCACTGGAATAAGCGTATTACTTTCATTTCAAGCTCCATCCAGCGTTCAGGAACGGTACACAGGCGTTGGGCAGACTGCGGGGAGCTGACAGGCAGCACCACAATCCTGCGCCGCCTCACGGCGCCGCGGCCGCTGCTCGGAGCGGGAGGCCGCCGCCCCTCCCCCGCTCCCCGGGGGAATTCCGCAGCGCCCGCCCGGCATGCGCGCGGGGGAAGGGCTGCGCGCCTCCCATTGGCTGCGCGCCGGGGCGGGCGGGAAGTTAGCCGCCAAACAGCCAATGGGGAGGGGTGGCGTTCCGCCCGCAGAGGAAGAACGAGGCGGCGGCGCTCCACCCGCCCCCACCGTTCCCCTGAGGTGGCAGCCGCGGCCCAGGCGCCGCCCCGCGGCCGAGGGGCGCCTCGGCAGCGCCCGCCCCGTCGCCCCGCGCCCTGCCGCTCGGCTACAGTCGCTGCGGTATCCGGACATGAAGGATAAACAGGAGAGTGGCATCGGTGACGTTCCGGCTGCGGCACTGGCAGCCGGAAAGGACAAAGACAAACACCGCCCCGCCGTACGCTACAGGCCGGGCCCTTCCCTCGCTCCACAGTCGCCCGCCCTCCCGCTCTCTGCGTCCTCCGCGCCCCCCGTGGCTCCGGTCGGAGCCGTCCTGCTCCCCGCCCCCTCACGGCCGCCCGTCGCGGCTCGCACAAGGCGGCGGCGAGCACCCGGCGCCGCCCGCCCTTCCCCTCCCCCCCGCGCTCCCCGCCCGCCGCCGCGCGGGAGGGGGAGGCGGCTCGCGCCGCGCGCCAGCACTGACCTGGGGGAGGGGGCGCGCCTCTCTCCGCCGCGCGAGCCGCGGCCCCGCCCACCGCCCGCCGAGCTCCGCCAGGGCGCGCGCGGCCCGCCAGGCCCCGCCCGTCGCCGCGCCGCGCCGCGCGCCGGGTGCGGTCGCCGCTCCAATAACGTCCGGCCGCCGCGCCAGACTTCCGGGGGGCGGGGCAAGATGGCGGCGGTAACGGCCTTACCGGTCTCCCTCTCGGCCAGGTTTAAGGGGTCCGTCGGGGCCCGGCGCGCTCGTTACCGGCTGCGGGGTGAGGGGCAGGAGGGAGCCGAGGGCCCGGCCGCAGCTCCCTGTTCGCCCTAAGGCTGTCTGCGGGAGCCAGGCCCTCCGCCGAGACCCGCGGCCTAGCGGCTGGTGCCGGGCGGGGGAGGAGCCGGGGGCCGGCGCTCGGCCCCTCTGCGGGAGAGCGGAGGCGGTGCCGTGGCCGGGCCCTTTTCGGGCGGCGCCGGGAGGTGGCGCTGTGGGTGCGGGGCTGGGGCCGTCTGAAGGCGGGCGGTGCCTCTCCGCCCCCGCTGTGGCTGCGGGTGCCTGGGGCCGTCGGTCAGCATCTGTGGGAGCGAGGGTGGTGCGGGGCGGGGCGTGTACTTCCTGCGACCTTTGGCGGGTGTTGCTCCGTTACCGGTCGCTGCGCTCAGGGCTCCGGTGCACGCAGTGGAAAAGCTTTAAAAATCATTCTCCAGTATGGGTTACATACAGCTCGTTGTGGGGTTGTGCATGTCTTGGCTACCTTCTTCTCCCCCCATCTCCCCCCTCCCCCCCCAAAAAAAAACCCCACAAAACAACAACCATAACCGTTAATTGCTCAATGTCTATATAAATTATGTATATATACACAATCATTTAATTTCACGTGTAATTGTAAATAATTCTTATATATTTATATATTGGAAAGAGAGCAGCTCTAACAACCCTCTGCTAAATCATCTCCCTGAGCACCACATCCAGATGGTTTTTAAAGATTTTTTTTTTTTCTCATTGCTGTCAACTGTTTTATGTGTGCAGAAACTGGCTTTTAAGACTATGCTATTTAAAAAATAGTAGATATTTCATCACTTCATTAATAAAATTTTGATACTTTCCGTTTTAGATCCTTTGCATACTTTACAGTTAAAGACCGACTACCCCAGATCCTCACAAAAGCTATTGACACTCTGCATCGACACAAAAATGAGTTCTTTGAAGAACATGGTGAGGTAAGAATAAGGTTTCTGCTTGCCTGGGATTTTGCTTTTCCCTAACTATTAGAGATCCCTTCTGTGCCTTCGTGTTTTCTGTTCCCCTTTGTTAACCAATCTAAAAAGAAGTCCAATGTGTGATTCATTTTGGGATGTTATGCATAAAATGAATGTCGTTCACCCAAATGTGTTTGGATGAATCAAGCTCTGAGTTGTTCTGGAACTTATGCGTGGCAGCTAAGACTTACCACTTACTGATTTCCAGAAAGATTGCACTATGTTGCTTATAGGAATAAATGTTCAGAATAGGAACTTTTGTTCTTTGCTTTTTTCAGAAGGGTGTTGAAGCAGAGAAGAGAGCTATATCCTTCCTTTCCAAATTACGGAATGAACTGCAAACAGACAAACCTGTGACTCCCCTAGAAGATGATCTGCCTGATGCTGCCCTGTGGAACCAATACCTAGACTACCAACGTAATCTATTAAATGGAAACGGAGAGCCAAGTTGGTTTCAGTCCCCTTGGTTGTTTGTAGAGTGTTACATGTATCGAAGAATTCATGCAGCATTAGCACAGAAGTAAGTATTTAGTTTGGTGTCTTCCTCTGTGTATGGGAACTGCTGAATCATGGCCTGAACCTCTGATTGATCACCTGAGGCGAACACTGAGTCAGCCACAGGAGCACAGGTGAAGGCAATTCACCTGTGCTGCTGGAAGGGGGGGAGCCAGGCTCCAGCTCTTTTAGACCTATTTAAGAGCTGGCTACCAGTGGGGAAGGGTCTCTTCTGGAGATCTGCTCCGCTGGAGTTTTGTAAGTGAACCCAGGATACGCGTAAGCTTTCTATCTATTCTCTTTTAGTTATTATAATCTGCTTAGTCGAACTCTCTTGTTTATTTCGTAGTTATAACGTCTTAATGTTCATTGATTATATACTCTGCAAAACAGTATTGTTTCCCATTTTTATTTTGGGAGAAAGAAAGACTATAGGAAGTAAGATGAATCAGAATTTTGAGCGTTTACTACATTGATTTCCCATTGTCTCACACCTCATTTAAAATCAATGTTTTCTACTTTCGTTCAGTACATTTTGAAGGTAGTATTTTTTATTATGCCTCAGTTTCTGTCTTAGTCTCTACGAAGTCTCTCAAGTTTGATTGTTTAGCTTGACCTTGCAGACTACTGTATAGTGAGATCTTGGAAGTTATTTAGTATTTCTAAAAGTCTGGAATTGTGTTTTGAGGTATATGTGAACCTACCAATCTGTTGGGCATTCTAACTTGCCTTGCTACTGCTAGAAATCTGAAGTTCTTACTGCAGAACACCCAGCTTCAATAACCCATGTTGTTCATTCTGCACCATCATCTTAGTTTCAGTTGTGTTTGCAGCCCACATGCTGCATCAACTTAAGGAGCTGATCTTGGTTAAATATAACTTGGCAGGAATTTGTTGTACTGGTGCTATGGAGAGGTGCCAATACAATGTAAAGGGATAGGAATTAACTGGTTTAAGCTCAAAAGCTTTATGCGCTGTGGAATTGTCCTTAGCATTATAGAAAGAGATAGAAACGCTGTAATGGATTTCTTTGTTTCTGCTGGTATATTGCATGATTTGAAATCTTGTAGCAAAAAGTCTTCTGGATTGCTCTTAAAACAAACAAACATTTTTCCTTAGTAAGCCTTACATTTCTTGATCTTATTATTTGTCTGCTCTTTAAGTATGTGGTTCAATCATTTGTCAGAAAGTATAACTGCAGATATGGATCTTACTGTAGGTTGACAATTCTAATATATTGCAAGAGTTGAATTATTTTGTCAGCTTGGTCATATTAATTTTTGGAAGTCTTAGTTAAAAGCTTTCATAAGAATTACTAACCACTGTAAGAGACTTTGGTATGGGAGATACACTTCAGTAGGCAAAAATCCAATTGAAAATGGGCCCACAATTCACTGTGCTTTTTCCCTTATATTGTATAGTTTTATTCATCTGTGTATGAAAAATGGAGCTCATAATTGTTACAGTATGTGCAGTTGTGATAGAACACTTGTTCATTTTCAGAGTATGTTGCTAATAATTTCAAGATGTCCTGTGTGCTATTTGTTCCAGTAAGATATGTTATCAAGTTTTTATTGAGATATGCAGGAATCCAGGATGATGACTTGAAACTGGGAAAATCTAGCAGGAGTCCTTAATGTGGGTTAAAAAAGCTGAGCTCTGATCTTTCCTTCTCAAATGTTTCAAGTTCTAACATAGAAAATGTGGAAAGTATGTTAATACGTTCATTCTCTTCTTATTTTTAGCCCACCTATTGGCAGCTTTGATGTATTTAAGGAAGGAAAGGCTCAAAATTTCTTTGAATCCCAAGAGGCTATTATTGCTTTATGCACTTACTTCCAGGAACTTCTTAAAAACATCAAGGATTTAGATGAAAAGCAACTTCAAGGGGAACTTTTTAAACTACTGCAGGTAAACTTGTGCTTCTCGGTAACAAATGAAAGCTTGAGGTTAGAAAGAATCTGAGTTTGTGTGGAAATAAAAATACAGCTCTTATGTTTATAAAAATGTGATGAAATCCTGACAGATGTACTGTATTGCTACTTTGGGAATGTTCATGTTTGGGTCACCTGTATTAAGTTTGGTGTTTTCCTTATACCACTGATGTTCACTGTGTATTTGAATACTTAGCTTGTTCTCCCTCAAAAAAAATAATAAAAAGAAAATCTCTAAAACACTTGAATCAATTTCCAGATGGCCCTTTTGTTGTTTAACCATAAAATTTTAAAGCAATTCATTTTGCCATCACTTGAAAAATCTTTAGATGTATGTGGGCCAGAAGTGCTTTAAAAGCTTATAACTCTTCTTGGCAAATAATGCATTTGGGTAGAGTACAAAATATCATAGGATTATAAGTTATATTGTTGGCAACAATGCACATGAACTATTTGATCAGCCCTTGTAAGAAATTCGTTAGAGTGTACTTGAAGTATTCATGGAAAAAATATTCTAAATTCTGCTTCTTACTCAACTTCATCAAATAAATTAACATGCTTTTATTACTCTTTTTGTCTTCCCTCTGGTTTCTGGAATTACAGTGTAGAAAATATGCATTATAAGTTTTTTGGTGTACTTCTGTCAATCTGAAATGTCAACTAACATGCTGATGCACGTTTCTGATGCCTGCAAAAATGCAGAGCACTGTTTAGTTTCTTCCAAGAATTTTTTTTTGGTATTGAGATTATTGTACCGAAAGTTGAATTTTATTTAAACTTGGAAGAAAATGTGGATTTTAGAGCCTTTATGTCCCTAAAATAGAAGCAAAATCTTCAGGTGTATGTGATATTTGAAATGTAACTATAATGAGGCTTACCAACTGTGATTTTTGTGTGTTTTCTTTCCTCCCCCTCTTTCTAGGTGTCACTGTGGGGCAATAAGTGTGACCTTTCTTTTTCAGCCGGTGAGAAAAGCTCTCAGAAATCTAGTCCTTTACAATGCCTGGAAGACATGGTACCTTACGTCATAGTCAATGATATGGAAAAACTTTGGTCACTACTTATAAATGCCAAAAAAAGGAATACAGATAAGTGTACTGTTAGAGTTGATATAATCTTGGATAATGCTGGATTTGAGCTTGTAAGTGATCTTGTGTTGACTGACTTCTTGTTGTCATCAAAGCTGGCCGATGAAGTCCATTTCCATGGAAAAAGCATTCCGTGGTACGTGTCAGACACAACAAAGAATGATTTTAACTGGACTATTAAACAGCTCCAGTCAGCTAATCATATGTGGATGTCTAGATGTGGGATAAACTGGGAGGGCAACTTGAAAAAGGGCGTTTGGGTTTACCAAGATCACATGTTTTGGACTTTGCCACATATCTATTCCAGCATGGCCGAGGTTGCTCCTGATTTGTATGCTGATCTACAGAAGTCAAATTTGCTTCTTTTTAAAGGTGATCTAAACTACAGAAAATTAACAGGTGATAGAAAATGGGAGTATACTGTGCCATTTCATCAGGCCTTGAACAAGTTTCATCCTGCACCTCTCTGTAGTTTAAGAACGCTGAAATCTGACACTCAGGTTGGCCTGAAGCCTGGGCAGGGTGAACAAATCCAAGCTTCTGAACCGGAATGGATGATAAGTGGCAAATATGGGGTAGTGCAGTTTGATGCTACTCCCTGATTCCAGTTAAACGGTTCCTAAAACTCTAACAGCCAGATGTAGAAGAGTTGTGACTGGTTTTTTTTGTTTGGCTTAAGCAATGATTTTTTTTTTGTTTGCCCTTTTTTCCAAATAATTTGTTGTTCCTTAAGACTTTGATGTTCCATAAAAATTTCTGAGCTGACATTGTATACATAAATCGCTCTGCATTTCAATATATACTTTTTCTAACATAAGTGACTGATGTCTAAGATGAATATGGCTATTATTTTTTTTTCCCCCTCATCTGTGGTTGTGAGAGTTTATGCCCAAGAAGTGAAAAATCTACTTCAGAAACCATTTCCTCAATCACATCTAAGCATGTATTTACTTACTTCAGGATAATTTGTTCTCTATGTGCCACGCATTGCATGGAAGTTGATATTTTAGCAAGTACATAAATAAATTCCTTTGAATGTGGTCATTGCAGGGTCATATTTTAAAACAATTTGGAAGAGTTTACTTGTACCTAGACTTCATCACATAAGTACTTTTTACATGTTGCTTGTGTCAATGGACAAATCACGTTCAGCATTTTTAAATGGTTATCTTTATTTGAATATAGTTAGCAGTATGTTAAGATAAATGTTTTTAGTAAATATTGATTTAGAATTTGAGAACTAATTTTTTTTAATTTAAAATATGAATGAATGTTGCTATTTATTTTGTTGGTAAGAAAATCAGTAGGAAAAAGGACAATTTCATTTTAAGAGGGTGGAAGGTATTATTTATTTAAGGGTCTCTACCAAAAACAAGAAGAAAAACAAAAACAACAACAACAACAAAAAAACACAACAAACACAAGCTTGAATTGAAGGTGGCCTTTACATTAGTGACTGTGGTTGAAGCATTTTTTCCTCTTTCAACTTTTATATATTTTAGAAGGATACCACAATTTATATTGGGGAAATGCAGCCCCAGTTGCACTGAGAAATACAGTGTATGTTAGAGATATATACCATACAGGTTGCTGCTTATTGGAGTTACATCCCAGTTGCTTCTCCTACTCTACTCCAGTGTCAGGATACCTCACACTGAAATTGGGTGGGAATTCAGTAATCTTCTTGTGATATTTCCCCCCCTCCTGCCAGAATGTAAAGAAAGGAGAAGGACTTCAGTAACTTCTTTAAAAAAAAAAAAAAAAAAAAAAATTAAAAATGGATTCTCTCAAGTTTTAAAGTACTGCTGGAATTGGGGCTTTTTATAGAAGAGCTGCAGGTTTGTTGGGAAATGGTGGTAAAAGTCTGTCTTTTTGTCTGTGATGTTGTCCAGGGCTTCTAACAGCAGAACTTGCCCCTGTAACCAAGGACGTTGTTGTTGAAAGGAAGAGTGTATGATAGGTAGAGAATCTTCCCCTTCTGTTTTATAGATACAGTGAAATATTACACAATGAATCAGAGAACAGCAAAGAGTCCTTATTTTACTACACTTGGAATGCTTTGGAAAGAGAATTAGAATGACTCTGGTGCAAGTTGGATTAAAAGAAATTTCTTCACTCATGGTTAAACTAAGACAGGAGTAAACTTTAGGTCTGAAGAATTGGAAGGGGAAGATGGAATATTTTGTAGCTCCTTTGGGCTTTGAGATAAAACTGGAATCCCCTTCTGCTAAGTGAAATCACTAGCAAAGTATGCCTCATTTATCATTCTAAAATGGACAGAATCAGTTGCTGCTACAAGAGACTGTGTTCATATATTAAAGGTCTATATAGTAGTTGAATGTGCTCCAGTTAATCATGACTTTGATTATTTGTGTTTGTGGTTTTCTTTCTTCTGACATCTGAAAATATAGTAAAGTATATTAAAGTTGCAAGGTCAAATATTCAAAAATTAAGATGCTTGGAATTTCTTGAGGCAATGTGATATTGGAGGCGGGGCTCTAGTTTTGAGAGGTGGGCTTAGTGCTGTCCGTCTGCCTTGTACCACTGGCTTAGTACTCTTAAAAGATAGTTTGGTTAGATTGCAGTTGAACTGGATGATCTTTAACATCTTTTCCAACCTGAGCAATTCTATGATTCTATAATCTTAAGTCACTTCATTAGAATGTGTAAGTTAGAAATCCAGTTAAGAGAGCTGAAGGTCAAATAGCTCATCTTAGTCTGGAGGGAGCTCAAGGAGGCTCCAGCTTTGGTGCTTTGATAAAATACATAAACGTCATGATGAATTTGAGCACTGGAGCTTCAGTTTCTCATCTTTGAGGAAGCTGTTATTTCAGATATTTCAAATTATTCCAAATGCACTTTGAATCAACAGCTTTGGGTCAAGAGCACATACAATTTTGATGTTGTAGAATAGGTGCAATAAAAACAAAATAATTAATGAAAGAACCTGATTTGTTTGTGTACAGTTTATTTGTATGGTGCTAGCTTCATCTGCTGAAGAGGTTGAAAAGTGTGTAATGAAGAAAAAAGGCTTGTTTCGCTGTTAAGGCATTCCTTTGCTTAAGAGGCGAATCTATTCCCAGTCTTTGCAGATGCTGGGAAACTTGTTTGCATTTTTATCTGGCTATTAATCTGTCTCTGTGTTCCCAAGTTGCTTTCTGGCTCTCTATTTCTGGAAACTCAATGCAATAAGTATTCTGAAATCGTGATAAATAGTCCTACAAATTCTAAACCACTTAGGAAATGCATCAGTGGTTGCACAGTAGTACTGAGTTTTCTTGTTGGAGGCCGTTGTGTTGATGTTTGTGGGGAAGCAGGATTTCCTGAGTATTGTAGGACACGTAGTTCTTAATTAGCACTTGAAATATAACGTAAGGCATGATACCACTCTGAGGGGGGGGGGGGGGGGGGAAGTTGTTCTCCAATTCATAAACTGAGCATATATTTAGGCCCATAAAGAGAAGTCTGGAAATTTACATGTGACAATTATACGAAGAATGCATAGCCATATCTTCCAAATTGCTTGACTTCCTATAGCTGTAACTGTGAAGTACCATTTATAGACAATTTAGTATGCATCATACCTTTCTGGTTGGCTGTATTGTTGTAAAATTTGCATTGCTGATAAGGAAAATAAGTGATACTGAAATGCCAGTGTTGTATTCTGCTGTGCCATGATACAGTGTTATTCTGGTGAGGCACTGTTCTCTCTGCTGAGCTAGTTACAGTTCAATTGAAAATACTGTGTCCACTTAGGAAGTCCAGTTACAGATATTCAGTGTTTACTTGTGTTGATGCAGCTTTGTAAAAAGGTGGCATGCAACTTACAGCATTTAAGTGGAATTTACTGTTATTAGTATAAAGCATATATTAAAGCAATGGCTTATGCTATAATACTGCATAGTTATTTTCTTGAGTCTTCAAGAAAGTTGCTTCTGTACATCAGTCACAACTGATTGCCCAAAATGCTTCTACAGTGTAACTCAGGAGCTACTGATTTGTATAACAAATTCTTGAGGGTTTTTTTCCCCATATACCACTTGATTACTTACATCAAGTAAAAATAAGGGCATTTTCAGTGATTCTAAGGACCACAGACCAGTGTCTTTTGACTCTGTTTTTTGTTCTACCTTTTCAGCAACTGCGTTTGTAAATCAGTTTTTGAGAGATAAGGGTGACTTCCATCTGTGATGAAACAGTAGAAAAATAGTGTCACAGGCACAAAGAAAACCAGTATATGAAACTAAAGACTTGACAATTCATTAGGTAAGATATATACAATAATTATGTATGCATTTGAAGCTGTAAGATGAGGCTTTGTAAAATAGATGCAGAAAATAAGTTGACTGTGTGACTGGAAACTGTTTTAAGAAACAAATTCTGTAACTGTGTTGCAAATGTCAAACTTCATACTGTTTTAATGGCTGGAAAACCAACTTGAAATAATTCAGGTCTGAGTTCTGGTATTTTTCCTCTGAAATGGATTTTATATAATGCCAATAAAGCTTATTTATCCACTGAAGTTTTGAAAGAAATAGATAAGAGTACCTTATTTTTTTCCTTAATACTGCCATGTCTCAATAAAAGTTTTACCTTGTTACAATGCCAATATTGTTGTTTGTTTCAAAGCTTTGAGAATCTGTTGAAATAAATGTGACAATTTCTTCCTAGGGTTAGTGTAGCTGGCGGAGTTTACCAGTGTTGTTTCCTAAACTGATAGGTGCTCCTTATGTTTTCAGCAAAAAATGAAAGTATTTCAGTGTTTCAATCCATGCAGCTACAATGTTTGAAAAATTATTTTGTTTTACATGCGCTACTGATGTTCTGAAAATCTTAATTGTTGCTGTTGAAGTAGTTGCTTTAAAATTCATAGTGTATTTCAATTCATGGTTGAACTACTTAATCTTTGTTTGACATGAAGTATATTTATCCCCAGTCTTCTGTCAGCATATGAAAAATATTCACTCTATTGCACAGAAATTACCATCATTATGTGTTTTTTTTTTTTACTCTAAAAAATTACATTGTATATAACATAATAATCCTGAGGTGCAATTTTTGTTATAGAATTGCTCATTTTTAATTCAATATTTTGTTTGCTCAGAAGCCTTGTCTATCCAAACTTACAGATCAAAAGTATAGAATGATTTTGTTTTAAGGCCGAAACAACTTATGACTAATCTAAAGAGTTTTATAAGAAACTGAAAATGTACTGTTTGAAATGTTTCTTTTATTTCTATACAGTAGGTGAGTCTTTCCTATACTGTGGACACCCTTTGTTGGTAGTGGTTTTTTTTTTTTTTTTTTTTTTTGTCTGAAGAACAGGTCCAAGAACAGGTTTTCAAACCGTTCTTAAATTTAATAAATTTTATTGTAGCTGATTCAGATGCATTTCTATTTCTATTACCCCTGGAAATAGAAGAGGTACACTATTTCATAAATCAGTAAAGGCTAATTAATTTAAATTCTGGCTCAGTTTCACAGTTGTGAATTCTGCAAATAAATTCGAAGTAGGTGTTTGATTTATACTTCCTGTACCTGTTTGGCTTATTTGTCTTTTTCTCCCTCACTTCTATGAAATAACTGTCATATTATGATTGTATAAAATAAATGTATTCAGTATTTCTATGCTGCTTTTATCAATTTCCTGTAAACTTCTTTCAAGCTTCCTATGAAGACATTGTTATGCTTGCACAATTTTTTTCATCTTTTTCAGGATTCTACCTGTTTCTTTTAAGTCTTTAATGAAGTCAAATATTTGGAGCTAAAGAGGAGACTAATGTAAGATATACAGACGTGTATTAAGGGGTTTAATGACCCCTCACAATGTCTTCTCCAGTTCATCTGAAGTTTCACATGGGGTGAGAGGATGGAGTTGAACTCAGTATTTCACAAAAAAAAACCAAGCAACCCAAACACCTGCTATTTTGTTTAGGCAGAGGAAGAGCTAGACTTTATAAGGCTAGTAGATCCCTAAGTTTGTCTGCTATCAGATTTCCAATAGTACCTGGTACCAGACATAACTTACACAAACACAGACATTCATAATCCTATTAGTATTCTCTCTTCTAGTTTTCTAGATAATATAATTGCATTAATATCTTTTCTACCTTGAAGTCTGTAAATGCATCAACAAGCTGCCTCCAGAGAGTCTCTCCTTTTAATTGAAGTCATAGTTTCTAGCATTTGATCTCTATATCAAATCATCTGCTGCTAGTCGTGAGCTAGACTTTGGTGTCAACAACAAAAGAGAAATGAGAACAAGTTTTGTCTTGATTTTTTTTTTTTTTTTTTTTAAAGGAGATATGTTGAACATAAGGCACTCAGAAGAAAATTTCTGTGCTGCAGGATGTGATTTTTGGTGATGGGTAGTGGATAGCGCAGGTTGGAGTTGGACATATTGAGTATCTGGAGCTGATACCTTTGTGAAGACAAGCATATGTCCTGGCTTATCATCCCCCTCTGACTTTCATGCCCAGTGTTTGTAAAAGTTGTTATTATTGGAGGCATTCAAGGCCAGGCTGGATGTGTCTGCAGCCTGGTCTGGTGGTTGGCAAACCTGCACGTAGCAGGGGGGTTGAAACTCGATGATTGTTGTGGTCCTTTTCAACTCAGGCTGTTCTGTGATTCTAAGAAAAATGTGTTCTCAGCTATTTTAGCCAAATTTGAAGACAGATCCTGAAGATTAAATCCTCTCTTTCTTCTGAAGAGATTTCATTTTTTCTTTTAATGTTGCTAATGTAAGAGTCTCTTTTACCTCAGCTCTATTTGCTTTTGCATGAATGCCTGAAATGCGTATATGTATTCACCATATCATTTGGAATTGATATGCATAAAGAAACCAATTACTTCACCTTCTGAGTATGTTACTGATGCAAATGGCTTGAGGTTAGTAGGTTTTCTTTGTGTAGTGTCCATCAATCAAGGACTATCATTTTCAAGATTAGTATTTTGATTCAGCCTTTTAATCAATTTTTATAATGTATTTTTATATGCCAATATCTGAGGATAGCAGAATTAATGAAACAACATTTTCTGCTTAAAGATTAGAGTGACTTTATTAAGTACATGAACTCAAGATTTTGCATAACTATTTTCTCAGGGTGATGAATCCTGTTCATGTATTTTCTGTAATAGAATGTGAAGCATTTCATTCAATGTAAATGATTCCCTGAAATTATTTTAAACTAAACATTCAGAACTAGTCTTTCTTAAGTTTTTATGTTCTCTCTGTAAAGAGAAACATTGAGTTCTTTTTGAGATCTCTACCTGTAGAATTTAGCAAATAAGCTTTAAAATGTTTTAAGATTTATGATGCTCTAATAAGATACTTAGTGAAATGTCTTGAAGGTATCGCGCTCCCTCAAATTATCACAGTCTTTTCAGTGGTGTATGAAATTTCTGCTTTTCCTCATCTTTATGTTTTCCCCTTTTGTTATTCTCACTATAGTTTAGTATATACATATATTTTATTCCAGATAATTTTGTAGCATATAATATATGCTATCTGTACATCACTAAGGGTGTAGAAGTAGCTGAAGTTCGTCTCTTGAACTAGCTGTGGCACTGCAGGATTAGTGATGGGAGAAGAAATGCACTCAAGCACATAAAGTTGGGGGAAAGTTTCACAGTGGTTTAGTCACACATCTGTACAATGCTCTGGTAGTGGGACAGATTGGGCCGTAGTCAAATACTAAATAAGAAATCTTTGTCTACATATATGGAAGGTTTATGCTGGCTTTTATGTGAGACCACCTGTATGAATTCAGCCTGTCAAAAATATTGAATATATTTGAATTGCAGAATGAGTTTTGACTGGCTCAGTGCTTTGTAGCGTGTGGCTGTAGCACCTTTGATTTGGGAACAGCAAGGCCTGCACCACTGAAGCACAGTGTGAGGCTGAGCCCACAGCAACACTGGCAGACCCTGTGCCAAGCCCTTTGCTGCACCCTGCTAGTAAGGAGTTGTTCTCTGTGTCTGATTGAGCCAGACCTTATCTTTCGGAGTGATGCAAGGAACAAAAACATGATGTGCTGGTACTGCCTGATGTAGTTAGCTACTGTATATATTGCTTCCAAATTACTTTTCCCTATTCATTACTACTACCATGTACATGGTTTGCATTGTTTACTCTCTGACCTTCCCCAGGTTGGCCTGTACTATATTTTGCTCTGTACCATTTCCTTTAAAGTTCCTAATCCACTATTGTCTTTGTCAGCCTTATCCAGTCATTCTTCTCTTTCATTTAACAGCATTTGAAATTGTAACAACCTGGCTTTTCCCAATTGCACACTGAGATGGGGCCACATGGCTACCTCTGCTGCATGTTGCCTGGCCAGGGCCTCAGCACGACTCAGCCCCACACCTGCTTCAGTGTTCTTTCCTTTGTGCTATTTCCAGTCTTATTTTCTCTCTTTAATATACTCCCCCCATTCCACCCCCCTTCTTTTATCTGTTCAGTGCAGATTGCTCCATGAGGCAGATTCCATCATCTAGCTCTGCGCTTCAAGCGATGCCACATTTTAAAATATGTTGAATATCTACATTGGCACTGCTGTGTGTGGATGGGGAGAATTCTGTTATTGGCAGAAAGAGTGACATAGCATCAGGGGCACAGACAGGAGGAGGGAAAAAATAGAGCAGACTTGTATGTTTAGGTAACAGCAAACTGTCCTTAACACAGTTTTCCTTTATGTTGAGCCTACAGCCTAAGAGTAGCATACATGCACATGTCTCTAAATCATGAATTGGTTATTTACAGCTCTCTTCTAAAAATGAGTGAATAATAATACCAGCCCTAGCTTTTCAGTTTTCTTCTCTAGAAGAAGAAACTGAAAGAAAGTTGTCATACATCTTGAGTTCAGTGTGAGTCCAGAAATCTGCTGAGATTGCCCTATTCCTTGGAGGCATTGTGGCAGGCCCAATTAAGTAGCTCACAGAATCTCCACAGTAAGGAGCAGCAATACACAGCAGCAATACACATATCTAGAGGTTTTTTCTTTTTTTCATGCTAGTTCCTCTGCTCCCATGTTTATCTACTTGATTTGGAAGGCAGGTGAGGAGGAGGGCCTCCTTTGTCAGCTTCAGATCTTTTTGCTGTAATGCAGGCAGCCTGCTCTCCCCATGCTGTGTGGAGTGCTCGTCTCACAATTCTGGAGAAGAGACTGACTGTGCCTGAGCCAAAAGCATGGTGCTGGTCAAACATCATTTACTCTTCACCTTCAGTTCTGAAGTTCAGTTCAGTTTGCAAATCAGAGAGAAACCTCTTGTGTTTTCCACCTCCTGCTGGTGGGCTCAGCTGCCTCTGCTACAGTTTTGGGCTCTGTTTTCCATCACCTGTGTGGCATATGACTCAGGGCTCCTGCCCGGCAGAAAAGGCTCTGGATGTGCTGATTAGCAGCTGGCTGAATGTGAGCCCACAATGTGCCCACGTAGGTGAGTCAGCAGCAGCCTGTCTTGACTCAGAAAGTGTGGCCAGCAGGACTGGGAAAGCGATTGTCCCCTTGCATGTGGCACTTGTAAAATCATACCTTGAGTACTGTGTTGTTTTGGGTCCCTCATTACAAGGACATTGGGTCACTTGAGTGTGTACAGAGAAGAGCAACAGAACTGGTGAGAGGATTAAAAAACAAGGCATCTGAGTGTGGCTGAGGGATCTGAGGCTGCTTAGTTTGAAGGAGGTTAGGGAGCATCTCACTGCTCTACCTGAAAAGAAGCTGTAGTGAGGTGAGTATCCTTCAGTTGATGAGTGATAGCATGAGAGGAAACAGCCTCAAGTTGTACCAGGTGAGATTTGGATTAGATATCAGGAAGAATTTCTTCATACACATGTTGGTTGGGCATTGGTACGGGCTGCCCAAGGAGGTGGTGGAGTCCTCATCCTGGAGGTATTAAGAGATGATGTGTGGGCATAACACTGAGGGACATAGCTCAGTGCTGGGACTCAAGCTGATGGTTGAACTTGACAATTTTGAAAGTCTTTTTCAATCTAAATGAATCTTTGATTTGATGAAGATGGATTTGTGGCACCATAGTTTGATGTCGTGTTTTAAAGGGAAAAACAAAAAGATTGTGGCTGTAATGGGGAGGGTGCGTGCATGTTGACCTTAATGTTCAGACCCAATATCAGTGTTACTGAATGTGTGTATTCAGTACTGCCCCACAACGAGTGGAAACTAGCTCCAGAAGAGGGTTGAGCCATAATTTAAAGAAAATATGGATTCAGTATGCGTATCTCAATATCCAACTAGATGACAGCGGTATTTCTATGTTTTCTAATGCTGTGGTGGGTGGGTGAGGGCTCGCATCCCGCCGGTTCCTGCCAATTCAGACTTCTACCTGGAGGAACAGCAATGGGAGCTGGAGGGAAAAGCGCGAGCCTCCCCGATCCCGCTGCCCCCCCCCTCGTTGCCGTGGGAACGGAGTCGCCGCGGCGGCCGCCATGAGCGCTTCCAGAGCCGGGTCCCGCGCAGCCTCGGCCGCCCCTCGGCTCGTTCAGGTATCGGCCGCGGGGCGGCGGCGTCTGCCGGAGTGGGGAGGGCTGCGAGCGGCTGCCCCTCTGGGGTAATGCGAGGCGCGGCTCTGCTCGGGCGGTTTTGGCCGAGAGCCTTCCTTGTGTCCGGTAAATGCGTTGGCTGTTTCTATGGAGAGGCGCTTTCCATAGCCGTAAGGCCGGTTGTGAACCGCTCCTACGGGTTATCTCTTCAATTATAAATGTAATTTCGTCTCGTTCTTTTCTTTTAAACGGTTTCTGCAGCTGCAGGGCTTTACATGTTGGTGGGCACGTGCTTCGATCCCACCTCCAGCCGATCGTTAGAGCTTATCTTTCCAAATTCAAGGACGAAAGTTTTCCTTGTTAAGTGCTGCAAAGGGAGGGTCTGTCAAGGAGCAGGAATTCATGGTTATCTGGGAATTATTTCTCTGTGTTTCTTAATCCTTTGAAGTTGGTTAGCTGGCTTTGATGTAGGTTTAAAGGAGACGCTCCAGGATACGGCTTGGAAAGATCCAGCTCATTCCTACTGAGGATACAGCAGGAAACTCGCAGCAGTTTCTTATTCTGAAGGGACAGCTGTCAGTGCACAGACAGCTCAGTATATCTGAAAAGCTGAATGGCACTTGTGTGGTTGTACCACATTGTTCTGAGGCACGGGATCAATACACACAACCTCTGTTATGTAAGATTGACTGCTGTTCTCTTCAGTAGGATTGCTTTGACCTGACTGCTGAGTTTTTGTTAATGCTGCTTAATTTTAGAATTGGCAGTAACTCCATCATGCATCCTGCTGAACTGAAGTCAGGCAGGCTGTGAAGGTGGTAATGCCTATGGACATAGTAAATAGTTGGTGCTCAGAAGTGTGTTGGTAACTATGTATTTATTAATTGTAGGACACAAACAGCAAATACAACTGCAGCCCTCATCCATCTTGACTGTGTTTTTGTATGCACATCTAAATGTATCTCATCTCATGTTTGGCTTCTTCTGAATGCTGTAAAACACAATAGGTATCGAGAGAGAACTGCAAGGGTCACATTTGCCCATAGTGTGTTTTTAAACATTTTTTTTAGCAAATCTTTTACAAAAGTCATTTACCTTTATTCAACACTGGTGAAGTAAAAGCAGTAGAACAAGCAATCTATGAAAACCGCTGCATAAGCACTTAGTTTTGTTATACGTTATTCTCCCCCTCTATGTGTTGGTTTTTTTTTTTGTTTTTTTTTTTTTTTTTTGCATTAGCAATTACCATTTTTACTATTCTGAGATGAAATACATCACCTCCTCACTATTTGCTTTGGGAAAGTAGTGACATGAAGTGTCAGGAGAGACAAATTTGTTAATTTAGCTATGCTGCCAAATGGCAAAGTTAAAAAAAAAATAAAAATAAATAAATATCTTAACATATTAAATAATATTTACATCAATTGATTTATCTCTCTCTGCCTTGAGAGACTGCTCTCTCCTGTCATAACTTTTCTTTTTTTTTTTTTTTTTTTTTTTTTTTTTTTTTTTTTATTTAGATGCAAAGTCACCTCACTCCAACACACAAGAAAATGAAAGACGGGAATGCTTTAACTGCTGCTGGTAGTAGAGGGTAAGGCTGCAATGTTTGTCGTCATGC
The DNA here is from genome assembly GCF_026119805.1 of Tympanuchus pallidicinctus. Classification (NCBI taxonomy): domain Eukaryota; kingdom Metazoa; phylum Chordata; class Aves; order Galliformes; family Phasianidae; genus Tympanuchus; species Tympanuchus pallidicinctus. The sequence continues at coordinate 61,218,958 of NW_026294618.1, read as the reverse complement.
AACTTTCATTTGAGCCCATTAATCAAACCTCCTCAGTGGAGAAATAACCCTGGACAGTGATTTTTATCTTTCAGTAATACCTTTTTAATGATTGCTGCAAAGGGAGGAGGATAGGGCTAGGCAGTACCCTTCCGAAAGGAATTTAGAAAATCTCTTTGGTGATTTGTTTGGGCTGTTCAGGACAGTTTAGTTTTGCGTGTTTCTAGAACAGTGCACCAGTGCATAAAAACTCCACAGACATAACCAAAAGAGAACATGCACACCTCCTAGAGCTCAGGTTTTCAGCGTTGCATACACAAACTGCAAGCAGAGAGTTGAGCTCTGTTACAAGAACAAATCAGAGAAAGCAAAGAGGTCTTCGTGGAGTGGGAAGTGATCAAAAGTAATTGGACATTTCTTAGATTTTGGAGAATATGTAAGACAGACTGACAAATTGGAAATAGTTTTGAGTCATTACTTGTAACTTTTAAGATTGATGTTAATAAAGCGTTACTAATAGAAATATTTTGTGATCTCTGAAGGCAAGGCAAATTGTGCAAAATGTTACTCAGGAAAAAGTTAACCTTTTTTTTTTTTTTTTTCTTCCAGAAAATTAAGGATTAGATTCTGAATGGCAATAAAGTTTTAATATTATGTTTCCAACTGTAGTTGGAACAGACACAATCAAATAGCAGCCTTTAAGCTCTTCTTTACAGCAGCTAAGCCCATGAAAAAAGAATTCCTATTGTTCCTCTTTTGAAGGGAGCTTTAGTCTCCCTCTTTTCCAGTAGCACGTTTGGGACTAAAGTTTCCTTGTGATTTCTTAGGGAGTTACATTTGGTGTGGATTTTCTTTTCAACTTGACATTCATCCCAGCAACTTGAATTGGATGTTATCTTCATTCTGGTTGCAAGAAATAATAATGAGCTGTGCTGTTGTTATGAAAATGCATTGCATTTCCAGAAATTAGAACAATTTTAATACTCCCATGAGTATAAATTTGTATTAAAAAGAAATATTACAGATTCAGTGTTTATTTTGTTTCATAGAAATGAGCTGTTATAGTATTTTTCAATCTCCATTTTTGTTGTTGTTGTTGTTTTGTTTGTTTTTCTATAGAAATGAAGGAAGAACAGAGTCCACAAAGGTTAGTGAATTGTTATTCACTTTTTTTATGCTACCGCAATGTGAAAAAGAAATCCCAGCCCTGAGTGCAGTGCCCAACAATGTGGGCAAGAGGCAAGAAATAGGCTTGGCAGATCATTCAGGGTAGTGGTCAGTGGTTAATTCTTGAGGGCTTTCTATTTTGGTGGGACTTTTTTTTTTTTTTTTTTTTTTTTTAATTTTTAAATTAAATATAATTTGAGAAAGGGAAGCAGTAGTAGTAGTGTTTGCAAGGATTGAGATTAGCTGTATAGTGGGAAAGGATGTTATTAATGAAGAAAAGTTGACAAACGCAGAATTGGAATGACTGACTTGAACATCTGACTGTTTTTGAAGTGTAGGGGGAAGTATATATCTAGTAAATGTTGAAGTTCTGTTGATTCCGAATAAAGAGAGGTTTGCAAATTACAGGCCAGGTTCTAAAATGGTGGAAGAAGCGGTTATCTGGTACAAAATGAAAATGGGGTAGAGAACCATAATAGCAACAATGTCCTTATGTTGTTTGTCTTCTGAGGAATTGCTAATGAAGCCAAAGGTCCAAGTAGCTACTGATCTTCAACATTGTAAATATAGGTTTACGTTCTGTTTAGCACTGGAAGTGAAATGAAAACTACGTTTTCTTACAGGTAAGTGGGAAGAGTTCAAAGGAGTCCATAATGTGAATGAGAGAAACCCCCCAAACCCAGACTTCTTAGAGCTGATGGAAGTATAATATGTGAAGGCTTTTTCTGTCCATTGCCTCTGATTCCTTTAACACTTTGTTCACTTAATTGTAATCAGTAAGTTATAGTACTCATGAGTTCACAAATCTGAATTTTTCAAAGAGTAACAAAAGCTCCACATGTGTAATATAAATTTTACTCCTGTAGTAGTGTCATGCCCGAATAATTGCATTGTGTTGTATATGGCTAATAATGAGATTTATATGTAGCTGCTGGCAAAACATAGCTGTTTACTTAAATATTAAAATATGCATGCTCCCTGCCAAAAATGCTATAATCATACCAGCCTTTTGAGTGTGATGTCACAATGATTGGCTTTATATTTGCTAAGGCACTTGAGAATGCAGAGAACTGTTTCTATAAATCTCGTTGAAACAGTACGTGTGAAATAGTAATTCAAGTTGACTTTTACACCTGACTTACTTTAAAACTCTTTTAAATCCTTCTTGGATTATGTGAATTCTTGAATATGTGTCTTTACATCTTTAACATGCTAATTATCTTAAAGATAGTTGTGTGACAAATGTGGGATTCGGAAATTTCAGCTCTAATGGGCTTTCTTACATTGATTATTGCTGATGAACGAGACTCTTCATTCTTCAACCTTGCTCTGCAGTTATTTTTTTAATTGAAGCTGTTTTGAATTTCTCCTTTCTATGGAGTCAGAAGTGACTGTGTTCGTTTAGAGAAGAAAATTTACATCCATACAGCAGTATAAGGATAGTTACTTATATAAATAATATAGTGTCACTGTCTGCAAGCTCCCTCCCTGGTTTTGGAGCCCTGCTATATTACAGAAGAAAACAAAACTTGGCCTCAAAGGATTTCACCTGGTTGTACAGTGTGAAACAGTAAGTGGATAAGGTGGTAAGACAAAGTAGCAAAAAAAGATGGTACATGCCTTGCTTACTCCCTGAGAACTGTGATAATGTGTTGAGAAAATTAGGAGCCCTTTCATCTCAGAGATTGCTGGCTGTGTGTGACCATGAGCTGTTCTGCCTGTATCAATTTGGCTTGATGAAAGTGGTGACTCCTTTGTGAAACAGAAGGGATGAGCGTCCTTAAGGAGATGAATGTGATTAAACTTGATGGATTTAACCCTGTGTCTGCTACTGAAATGAAGAAAGATTAAAGAGTTGACCATACTATAAAAGGTAATCCAAAGTAGTTTATCTTCTGCTGCAGTCTGAACTAGTAGTTTTGTGTTATTCCTCAGGGAATTTTGTTATGTTTCTTGATAAAGGGTTATTTTACTACATGGTCACCTGTTGAGAAGACTTTCATTTTTTTTTCTGTTTAGAATGGATAGGAACTGAACTTGCAGTTTATCTCATCCTGGAAATCAGTGTCAGTGTAGAAGAAAGCAGAAGGGCTACATGTCACACTTTAACTTCAAGATAATGTGTGCAAGAGTTAACCTCTGGTAAACTCTGGGTGCTCCAGGCTTCTGGCTTAGTGAAACCTTAAAGAACTTGGAACTTTCTTATCAAGCTATCACATGGCTGTCTGCATAGGCAACACATTGCCAAAGCTGAGATAAGGAAAGGCATCTGAGCTACACCCTACTTGCTTTAAGAGAGGAAACTGCTGACATGGAGTTCTTAGGAAGAGCTCTGTAACTCCATAGGGGACAATGAAGTTGAAGTAAATGTTACTGGCCACGGTATGTAAGCTGTCAAGACTGCTGCAGTACTTGAGAACTGAAGGAAAGAAAATGTGCTATTTTTTTTGTTTTGTTTCTCTTGAGTGTTTTTTCTTCTTTTTTTTTTTTTTTCTTTTCTTTTTTTTTTTTTTTTAATGGGTTGAGAAGGCTTTCAAAGTGCAGTGTTGAGTAGATACCCTGAAACACTGCCTGAAACTACAGAAGTTTCTGTAAAGTTTTAATAAGTTGTAAGCTCCAATTGTCAGTTTGTATGTTTTCAGATTTAACATGTATTGTTTTCAGCTAGATACGCACTCTATTAATCAGATAACAGCAGCTGCTGATTATATCAAGCAGCTGGCATTTTGTGTATTTCCTAGCAGTCAATTGTGACAACTGTTACACGGTCGATGGGAAGTTAGCTATGTCAGCAGAATGTGTACTTCTCACACTTCCTGTAGATTTCGTTTTGGGGAACTTGTTTTCTGACAGTTAAAAAATAAGAATGAGCAGGGTTCCTTATCCAGTGTCATCTTTATGTGTTATAAGGAATTACTCATCTTGCCCAAGGAGGTTGTAGATGCCCCATCCCTGGAGGCATTCAAGGCCAGGCTGGATGTGGCTCTGGGCAGCCTGGTCTGGTGGTTGGTGACCCTGCACATAGCACGGGGGTTGAAACTAGATGATCATTGTGGTCCTTTTCAACCCAGGCTGCTCTGTGATTCTGTGATAAATGAGAGCTGTGCATTCTCTGCCTCCTTATTTCCATTTTGATCAATGTGCAGTTGTGATAATCAGGAAGCTGAGTTCTTTAATTACATTATTCCCAGGTTACTGAATAAGGTTTTGCTCTTCCACCTCTTTTTCAGGAGAACAAAGTTTAAAAAAAAAAAAAAAAAAAGAAAAAAAAAAGTAGAGAAAAGAAAGGGAAAACATCAAAACAACTGGTATGAATTAAGCCAGGAGTTGTCTCCCTCTGGGACCTCAGACAGCTGTCTTTATCCCTGTCATTCTTAAAATGGTTTGCGGTTTAGTTTGTTTTCTATTCATGGTGTCTGTAGAGTGTACAGGAGTGGGAACAGGCTGTTTGTGAGAAAACAATTCAGGCAAATTGCTAATAGTGTGTGCTCACTTTTTTTGTTGTTGTTCTAAGGTAAACTAATTCAGCTTCTGTTTCAATAAGGATTATATGTTTTGTTACATAGTCCACTGAACAGCAACACTGCTTAATTTCTTTCTCAAAATTGAACATTTCTGTGAATTGTTACTAGTTGTTTGTTTGTTAGTCTTTAGAATCCCAACGTTTTTAGGAAATGGCACTCAAATTAAAAATATGGCTTTTTTTTTTGGTGTATATGTATGCACATATGGTGCCTCTGTGTGCTAATTAAACTCACAGAGGTTTTGGAGACACCTGATGAATCAGATCTGTCTAGCTTTTCTCTGCTTCACCTGCCCTTTAATACAACATTTGGTTGTATTCTTAATCATATCCCTCATTGTTTTTTTTCTCTTGCTCATTGGTGTTCATCAGGGAAGGGGTAGATTTGCATTTTACAATGCATACCTGCAAGCATTAGGATTGCAACTTTGTTTCTGTCCTGTGTGGGAGCTGATTGAACAAAAACCTCTTGTTCTGTCTTCTAACGTGTGCTTCCAGCATCACCTGAGAGACTTCTGTTCACAAAATGTTAAATTACATCATTTGTAGTCATTATCAATTGGAGGGAGGGGGAAAAATCTAATTAAACTCCTATCAAGATCTCAGGTCTAAATTACACCTTAAAAAATTCAAATAACAAAGGTTGAGAAATCCATAATGGTTGTGCTCTACTTTAGAAGAGCCATGCAAAAATGAAAAAGTGTAGTAAGAAGATTCTAAAAAGCACAGCGAAAAGAATTGAATTCTTGCAAGTGAATGAGATTGAATGAGATTGTGTTGGGAGCATAAAGCCAGCACCTACCGTCTGTTAGAAGGATGTAAGAATGGATGAAGAGAAGTCAGTGTGGTAATGGTGATTGCTGGGGAAAAAACACCAACGTTGTTCAGAAACCTGAAATTATGTCCGAACTTGATGGAGTCCGAAAGGACCTTGGCATACTAGAACTAAGAGCACAACTGGGAAAGCCAGAAAGTAACTTTGAGAAGATCAGGATAAGGCATGGATTTGTCAACTTGGTAGGGAAGCAACAGAGGTAAGATATGAATGAAAGGTGCAAAATCATGAGGTGATGACTGATGGCCTTTGCTTTTTGTCACCGTTTCTTCCAGTATAAAAATTAGAGAGTATGCAGGATGACTTCAGTTGGAAAACAAAAGTGGCTCTTTGTACAAGACACTTGAGGACTCTCTTGTCAAACAGTGTTCTGGATAAATGCTGACATGGGTCAAAGGAGGAATGAGAGAGGCTTGTAGTAGAGAGATCTTCAGAGTGTAGTTGGCTCATGTAAATAACAGGCCTTTCTCTGACCAAGGGTACTTTTTTTGAATTTAAATATTAATCTTGTAACAACCATGTGAATGTCTCTGCTGATGTACTCTGTACTGTTTAGAAAACACTGAAGCAAAAATGTTTAAAATTGCAATGTTTAAGAGATTGTCTTTCACACTGTCTTCTCAGGAGTCTTGTGATCGCTTTCTTTTGGATATTCCTGTCACCAGAGAGCAGATGAACCACTATCGAGCTGCAGCAGAGACTGCTCAGAGTGAACTAGCAGCACTAACAGTGAAGTATGACTGTGTCCATTCAGAGGTATACTTGAAACTATCTCCAAATGCTTCTCCAGATCTGAAGATTTTCTGTAGAACACTTTTGCGGAGAACAGAAAGTTTACAGAAAGTACAAAAATTCTTTGTTTTCTTACAAATTTTTTGTAGCACCTTAACCTTAAAAAAAAAAAGAATATCAATGAAATAAAATATATTTTACCATAGTTAGTTGAGTATGGGAAATAAGAGCATTCAATACTGCAGAAGAATGAATTATTAATACAGTGTCCAGACAGAACTACAGGGATGAGTATCCATCAGCTGAGCTTGTATTTGACCAGTTGATCCTGAAATTATTCCAGAGATCCTCAAAAGTTACCCAGGGTCATTTCATATTTGAGAACACATACAGGATTTCATGGTCACATAGAAAGAAGTTCTTACTGGAAATCTTGAATGACTTTATTTGCCAAGATGACTGACTGATTTATAGACTCCTTCAGTGCTGTTCTTGCGAGGCAGAAGAATAGGCAAGAAGCAGCTGTTCATACTCTTGTTTAAGACCTTCATGACCCAGCTGAGGTCAGAGCCCAGTTATGCTGAATGCTCTTAAAATTCATGATATGAGATTATTCTTGTTTTTTTTCTTTCTTCTGCTATTGGAACTGACCACAGAGAGAATAGACAGAGTAAAAAATATCATATTTGGCAAATGAGGAGTTGAACTACAGAGAAATGTTAAGGTTATGAACAATTTAAGCTACCATAATTGTTCCAGCTGCCAAATAAAGCAATCCTATTGTTCCTTCAGCTGTTCATTTTCTTCCCTACACCGCCCCATCCCTTGCTTTAGTACAAATGTCTGTGTTGTGTTGTGGTGCGCTGGTATGGGGAGCTGATCCAGCAGAAAGATGGAAAAAAAAAACCTTCTGGGTTGTTTTTCAGTTGGATCAGTTTCCTGATCTATTTTACCTCATTGCCATGTGAATGTCCCTGATACTGCAAAGGAAAGAGCAAATTACCAACGTAAAGCCAATGAGATGGGGAAGGGACAAAGCTGCTCTTCTCAAAATCAGTGATGGCTTTTGCCAGCTTCAAATGCAGTAACTGTTCAGCTGCCTTACCAGCTGGAATTTTACTCTGAGCGTCTTGGCTTTGCTCACACTAGAAGTTTTTTTTTTTTTTTTTTTTTTTTTTTACCTCTTATACTGCAGCTAAATGTCATAAATATTCACTGCCTTAATTTTTTTGCCACATATTATAACAGAAAGAGCATTTAATGTGGTTTAATTATTTGCATGCTAATCTTATACAGTAGTGCTATATGCAATATTTTACTGCTGAGAACTGGAATTGTCAGGAGCTGAAACAATTCTTAGCGCCTCTTGTGGCAAAATTTTCACTGTAAATTGTGTTAAATTTAACAAAGTAAGACAACTGAGCTGGTTTTTTATGTACCTGATGCGTGTGCCAGAAGCTCAGTCCTTTAGAGAAGTTTGTAGCAGAAATAATTCAGTGGAAATTGGTATTCTACCAAAACTGGGAAAGGAAGATAAAGAAAAACGAATGAACTACATGAGATGCTGGGAAGCTCCAGCATCATCTCTGGAACAGATTCTTGATGTTTGATTGTGGTCTTTCTCTTCCTCCTTAAAAGACTGTCTTGCCGTTTCTCTGTAAGTCTAGCTATATTTCATTGAATTATCTAACAAAAAAAGTAACTATTTGCTTAAGCTGGGAAGAGGTTGCCTTAGAGCACAGCTCTCAAAAATTATCTTTGCATTTGGATATGCAGCAAGTCATCAAAAGGCTCCACCCTCACAAGAGAGGATAGCGTTACTGTGGCTTTCTGCAATGTAGACAGAGTAGTTGTGCACCAGAGTTGAGAGCAGGGAGGAAGCATGCAAAAAAAGAGGGAGTAGTGGTGTTAACTGCTGCATTGCATTGCATATGCATTGATGAGGTGGGTTAAGGTTATGCGGAAGAACTAAATACAGGCACTTTCTAAATTCTGATTTTGTTAACAGATTTATCTAACAGGCAGAGATTAATGTGAGAAATTGTATGTGACATGACACAACAGTGACTTTTTATTTCTGTATATTCTAGTGATATGAAAATAGTTACCTCCTTCCACTTAGTCTCACAGTGGTGGAATCTTTTCTCACAGGACTGAATCTTTTATTCCAGAAGTATTTTTTCTTGTCATGTTATTGAAATTTTAATGTTTATATTTTTCAGCCTGTACAAAATTATTTTTCCTTTTAATGAGTTTTCTCGTTTTCTATTTTATAGCTTCTTGAACTCAGGTCCAGAATGATCTCAAAAGAAACCTCTTTCAAAGAGCTGAAGTCTGAAGCTGAAAACTACAGGGAAAACAATGCTAGACAAGCATCTCTCCTCCTGTCTTTGCAAACTCGAATTCGGGAGACAGAAGAAGAGTTGAGTGTGCTTGTGGCTACTAAAAAACAGGCTGAGCTGACAGCTCAGGCAGCATCGAAGGAAAACTGGGAGCTGAAGGAGAAACTTCATGAGCAAAATGCCAGACTTAAGTAAGATTAACGTGAGATGAAAATTTCTGATGACAAAAAGCTGCAATGGCCAACAGAAATTAAGGTGGTGGGCAGACTTAATTGCAAATCCGAGTTCTGTTGTGTTGCTTTGCAAAGCAAATCTGAGTTTCTGTTGTGCACTTGAGTGTGATTGAAGGTATTGAAATTTATATCTTGGTTTGAGTTGTTAGACTTGAAATGGGGCTTTGAGAGTTGTGTCCTACAGAGTAGAAACAATCAAATGAATCAGCTTGGTTAAACCACACAAAAAATTAGTGTGGAGGACTGTTCGCAGGATGCAGCAGAAGCAGTAGGTACAGTTTCCTTATTCAGATGTTTCCAAGTGTGGCAGTGAGGAAAAAAGGTGCTCTGTGCCTTTCGTAGCACAGCTGTGATGTACAGTACCCTTAACTAAAGCTTAGTGCTCTGGCCTATCCTCATCATGTGCTGCCTTTTGGACATGTTACCTGTCAGATGCATGGGCCACATAGTGATGAGTGGTGGTGCTGCTGCCCCACTCTTGTCTCTTTCCCCTCATCTGTGTCACAGCTGGAACTGATACAATGCAAGTGAATTTCTTTCTTTGTATAAAGCTGTCTGTGAGGAACAGTGTAATGAAATTATGGTATATTCTTACCTATACCATAACAGGGTAGGGTATATCTATTTAGATATGTGTAACTTGAAGAAGCATTAACACATATTCCCTTCAACTTTTTTAATAAGACTACTTTCTTTGTCTGAATTTCTTCCTCCTTTCTGGACATTGCATTAAGAGCTAGAAAAGAGTTAACCAGATGTCTGTGTTTCCCAGATCAGTATTTTGCACAGTTCTTCTAGGCTTTATGAGTTAGAAGTGGGTAACTAAGTTATTTTAATATCTAGAGGAATCCAGTGCAGTACACTTGTCTATTACCAGCTGAATTGCCAAAAGATCTTCCTGAAGAGTGCTAATGTTGGTGGACAAAGACTTCAGATAGAATTCCAGTATAAACAAAGAGATAGTAAAGCCAGAAAGCATATTATAGCAGTTTAGAAAACACCACAATCTCTAAGAATATAGTTAAGATTCTTCAAAGAGTTTTTTTTCTTGTTTGCCTCACTCACTAGGAGAAATCTGTCAAAATGTGTCAAAATTAACCTGTCATCACAGTGATAGGGTCAGTTTTGTGTAGCATAAACCTGTTCTGTATCTCCCAGTGTGGTCCTGTCATCTAGCTGGCTGCTCTCTTTTGCCTGTGTCACTTGTACCAGCACTTCCATTTGTGTTGCTGCGTGGTTGTCCAAAGGGTCTACTCCAAGAGGAAAATAAACTTAGTTTAAAAAGCTTAATTTCTGGCTCTACCAATTCCAGGTCTAGTTAGCTGTACAACTTGGTGTACCACCAGACTGCTGGCACAAGAGAATGGTCAAGGGGAGGGTGAGTCTGTTCTTCCAGAAGGAACAAATGTGTTGGATAAAACTGATTGTGAATCTAAGCTTTCAAAGCTTTTTCTCATCCTTAACTGATGGTTACAGGTGCCACTTAATACCAGTCAATGTATTAACTGTAGTTACTTATTCTGACCACTTTGGTTAATGTGTAGCTGTTCAAATTAGATGTTCAAGATTTTAATTCAAAACCACAGGTAAAAGGAAAGAGCAAGCCAGTAGACATGAAATACACATTCATATTCTATACTTTTGGGATAGAGTTGTGTTTAATAAATTGTGTAATCAGCTTTCAAGATGTACTCCCTATTAAAAATGGTACTTTTCTGCTCAACGTGTGTATTGCCAAGGTATTTTTAGAGCCTGAACTGTGAAGAGCTTTTTTCTTTCCCCTCCCCTTCTCTATGCTCATTAGTTCTGAAGAGCTAACAAAACTGTGAAAGAGCTGTGTTCTTTTTTTACCTGACTGCCTATCTTCTAGATGCTGCCACCTTTAAGACTGTTCCGAAGATAATTAGGCCATTTGTAGAGTTGTCAAGTATGTGCTCCGTACTTCTGATTGTTTATTTTTAGAAGCAGTCATAGTTTTGATGATGATGTACTTTGATTTATGGAGAGTTTGCATGGTTCGTAATCAGGCTAGTACAATATTCTAATATGAGCTCTGCTCTTAAATAATGCCTCCTATTTTATTATGTTGGCTCACAAAGTTAAAGGTGGATGTTGGTGGTATAACTGCAGAGGTTGAACCTTCCTGACAACATTCTGTTACGTTTTGTTGCTGTGTGACAGATGGCAGCAGAGGGGCAGTCTGACAAAATGGTGCGCATCATGGAAGTATGTATGAAGCAAAGGTGTGTCACTAAGTGGAAAAAATGGCACCCAGTGGCATTCGTCAATGCTGATGGAACATTTATGGAGATCAAACAGTGGCTATCACCACAGTGAGGTGGTATGTTCTGCGTTGCAGCAATAGTGCTGTCCTAGCAGCTATGAAACTGTGAGTCACTTCAGCTGGTGCAGATTTTTATGAGAGATGTTGACAGCAATTCTCAACAGCTGATTTCCCTCCTAAGGCTCCAGTTCAAAGTTTTACAGCCATCTATAGCCAGTTAATGTGTGTTTGCATTCATGTGCTTTCTTTAGATGTCAATGCTGCTTTTTTATTATGGAGTGATATGAGTGATATTTTGTGCCTGTTTCTTTCTAGAGAGGAAGAAATTAGAAATGTAGGAGGATGAGCCCAGACATGGCTGACATGTCCACCTTAAGAACTTAGTGCAGAGCTTTCATAGGTGCTTAACATGTTCAGTGAAACAGTTGCTTTAGTCAGCTTTGGTGACAATCATATCTTGCAGATTGGTGATATATCTCGTTTTATTCCAGTGTTCAAGTCTTTTTGAAGAACTTGCTGTAGAAAGTACCTTGTTTCTCACCTGGAAACCTGATAATTTGTCTCTAGCTCTGAGAGTACTTTTACCACTGATTATCTCTCTCTCGGGTGTAATTGGAGAGTGAATCTGAACTGAAAGTTGTCAGTGTTGTTTCTATGTTTTATGGCATGATCTCTGAATGCTATTGTGATTAACAAGTGCTGTGGACAGCTTGATAGCAGTTCTTTCCTGCAGGATCTTTTGGCAGGTATACTGAAGCTGATGTCCAAGGTGTGTAAGCTGTTCCTCCTTCTAATAAAAATGGTACAGGAGTTGATATTTGGACTACATAAATTATCATTCTAAGCTTTTTTGGGGGGATTATTTATGTTAGTTATTGTCTTTCTAGTTCTACAGGAGTAATGCTCAATGTTAACAGCATCATGAGCAAGATGTAGATCTACATGTTTGCTATCTATGGCAATGCATATTTTCCAAGCTGGTCCCCAACTCTGGCAATGGGAAGAGTATAAACAATCTTACACTACTTTGTGAACTGTTTCTTCTTGAAGGGAACACTTAGAAATGGATACCTGCTGGTGATGTTGCTACCTTTAGCAGTAGGACAGATACACGTTTCATGTGGGGATATCTATCCAAATGGTAGGCATCTTTTGAATGCAATGAAACTGAAAACAAATAACTACTTTTTTGGCATAGTTTTGTGGCAATCCCTTCACATTTTCTTTCTTTAATGGATGTCTAGCCTGTGTCCAACCTGCATTTTTTCCCCCTCTTCACTTGCTATTTACCCTGCACTTGTGGGCAATATTACACTGCAGAATTCTCTATGTACAGCAAGGCAGTCTCTGTTTTTGCCAGTGATCTTCCTCTCAGAAGTCTCTGAATGTCCTATACTTCCCCTGCTGTTTGTTTTAACGGCACAGTCAGTTTCATTAGAGGCAAATGTGAAGTGCTTTTAGCGTATTTTAATATAATTTGATTGATCTCTTCTGCTTAATTTTTCTAAGCACTTGCATGCAACCTCCATTTCTAATATTGTGAGGGCTCTGTTCATTGATACTACCTGGTTCATGTCTTTTATGAAATTCTGTACTGAGAATGCAGTTGTAGAAGATGCTTTAAAGTGCTAATCAAAGACAATTATAAGAAGTGTTCACACACAAAGCAACTAACTAAAATTATTGTATTAATATATATGGAGAATTATATACCGTGTAATTTTCATTTTGCTCTGTATGAAAGCCAGAAATCATCTTGGGATATGTTTGCCTAGAATTCTGTTTCAGAGAACATTTATCCTGATATATATATATATATTTTTTTTTTTGGTCTGATTAGCAAATATTTGAATGATTGTGAAGAAAGCAAGACAGAATCTTATAAGATGAGCAGGAAGTATGAAGAGCTTGTTACACAGCTTTCTGAATTCTTGGACACAGACATCAAAGAAAAAGAGAAACCAGAGGAACGTTTAATGTTAAAGGTGATTATACGTAGGCAAGAGGTTTTTTTTTTTTTTGTCATACGTACAGACAAGATTTATTAAAACCTTTTACTGTGTTTTAGGAACTGTCTCGCTCCAATTTATAGGAGGGAGATGAGGTTCTTTAATATCTGTATACCCAGTGTGAGATTAAGAAACAACGGTTCATATGTTGTTGCATCCAGTTTATTACTAAGACCTAATCAGGGAGATGGGGAAGGGAAGGAGTGCGATAGAAAAGATGGAAAAGAAGCAGGAGTTGCGTAAAGTGAGGATAGTCACCAGCAGGATCCAGCAGCGGTCCCTTTGCACGGTGTTTGAAGGTCCCGGGCAGATGCAGCAGAAGATGGAGAGCAGCAGCGTGGCCGGCACTGGGCAGCAGGCAGGTAGACGAGGAAGTCAAGGAGCCAATTCTTGAAGCAGCAATAGCGGTCAGGCAGCAGGCTCAGGAGAGTTTGACAGTATGCAGGAATCACCTCAATCTTCCAGAATCCCTCTGTTCTTCTTCATGAGGGATCTCGTCAGAAAACCCTCCGTTCTTCATGAGGAATCTGTTGTCAGAAACCCATTCAGAAACCCGTTCTTCTTCATGAGCTGCCAGAAACCTGTTCTTCATGAGGAATCTGTTGTCAAAAACCTATCCTCATGGTTTTCAGTTCCTCTTTTATCCTCCTTGTTCTCCTGCCTGCTGGACAAGGATGTGCCTTGAGCAAGAGTCATTGAGTACCCCCTGAGATGGCCATCATCCTGAGATAGGTCCACACAAAGGAGCACTTCACAGCTATTTAGCTGCAGCTCATCTCGCTCTCGTTGCCCCTGGCCTTGCCCATCTGCGTCCCCCAGACAAAGGATCTCACAACCTTTGCCCAGGACTTGCCTGCACTTGTTCATCTGTGTCCTTCAGACAAAGGATTTCACAATCCTTGCTCGGGACTTGAACAAGTCCATCTGTGTCCCCAGCAAGCTTTGAGACACAGAAGTTTACAGAATAATCTCTTACAGGAACATATACAGGAATAACTAAATTAGCTTAATTAAAAAAATGGCCTGACAAACAGAATTCAACCATCATAGAGAACTAATAGAGGAATATTTGGTTATCAAAGAAATAATGCAAGTGATGAAGATGGGAATTTTTGTGTTATATCATGTCACTTAAGGCAAGTTTTTCATGTTGGCCTGATTTTTGAAGGTGCTGAATACTAATTGACTTCAGTGAACTCAGTTTGGTCTTATCTGTAAAATATTTTATCAGCCTATAGTTCCTAAGTACAACCTTGATTAAATATATGGTTGAAAGCTCTTGTGAAAACATTAACAATGGAAATCACTAGGTGACATGTAAATTCTACTGCTTATTTTTAACATTAATCTCAAGCTGTCATACCATGAAGTAGAAACATCTGAAATGGTACTTGCTAAGACAACCTTAATCATACCCTTTAATGGTATAAATCACTACATGGTGTTTTGAAATGTGAGCATAAAACTATATTATTTCTTTTGAGACTATTTCTGAAGTTCTGAAAACAGTGTTTCCATTTAGGAAAATTATTTATGTACTCTTTCAACTCTTCTAGATGCTGTTGAAGGACAATTTATCTTAGTTTTATTATTTTTTCCTATGTTCTATCTACTCTCTCCCTATTTTTCTTCACTTGGAAGCACACTAGGTATTTTGAGAATTTCTCTTTCATTAGATTCATACTATAAGTGTTCTGGTTATAAGGATCACTGAATGAATTAAGACTATCTAAATATGTGTCACAATGATTTACTACTGTCCTTGCCCTCATAATATGGCAAGCATACTCTAACTATAACAGTGTAATGAAGCTTACACAGTTATCACCAGAGGCAAAGATATTTGTATTAAGTTTTATCTCTTACATGCTTCAAATTAATCAAATAACCACAGATTTTTAAGTATGTGTTCCCCCCCCCCCCCCCCCCCCCCCCCTCCCCAATGTACTAATAGATCTAGTTAAGAAATCTAGCTCATTAGGAAAACTTAGTTACCAGTCAAGGTATGTTTTTTTTTTTTTCTGTATGCACTCTCTGAAGTGCCCACATTCATCTTTCTTAGAAATGTACCGTGCATAATGTACCAAAATAGCCTCAAAAATCTTACTGGAACTACTCTTTTCTCCAAGGGGCCAGTTGTTCAGCGCTGCAGGCCAGCAGGTATTTGGCCCTGCCCTTGAACATGCTCAAGAAATAGCTGTTGCTAACTCAAATTGCCCTTTGCCTAAAGCGTTTCAAGCCTAAAATACAGCTTTCAGTTTCTTATTCCAAATGAGAGGCATAAATCTTAACAATCCAGACCAAAACAGTCTGCTCTTCACATGAAGATGGTTATATGATCTGTTTTCATTTTCCGACCTGCTCCACGTCAAGTGTGGATACTCCTAAGTGTCAGTAGCTCTCTACCCTTTATTAGCTCATACAGACTATGTGGGAGTAAAGCTGAATTACGTTACACTAAACAGATGTGGGTTTCTGTTGGAAATATGGACCTCCATTGTTTTTCTGCTCTTCTACAAATAAATAGTAATAAATAGAACAGCACAATTATAAATCTGCCACAGGGGCCTTGGAAACACTGTGTCTGTATTAGGATGATTAGGAGCTGTATAGTGTGATGAATAAACATCATTGTTAAATGCTTTAACAAAGTTACCAATTGCTGAATTCTCTCTCTAGGCTTGTGAAATATATAAAGAAAATCTGGCACTAAAAGCTCAGGTTGCTGCCCTTCAAGATGACATCAATGGCCATGAAATGGAATCCAAGGCTAGTAGAGAAACCATCATGAGGCTTGTTTCAGAGGTGACCAAAGAGCAGAAAAAGGCAGCAGGATACTGTGAAGACATGGAAAAACTTAGTAAGGTACGTAACTGAATGATGTCTATGTTTGTTTAATTTGAAATTTTGAAGTGAAAACTAATTTTTGATAGGTGTTGCATGAGGAAAAACTACTTCCGATAGATTTTCAGTGATGAAGATCTATTCAAATTATTTTTAAGGTTATTCTCAACTTTTTAAAATTTTAAGGATATATGGAGATTAAACATCAACATGCAAGATAGGACTAACTTAGATTTGATGTCTCCTACATTGCATGCAAATTGAAATTTTTGCTTTCTTTCTGTTGTTGTAGCCTTCATTGCTTGCACAAAAATTAAGCAGATGCTTTTCCAACGCAGTGTGAATGTATGAGTATGAATGTATGTAAGGCACAAGTATAGAACAGTGGAATAAAAATGCACTTTAAGTAATATTTAAGTGACATTGCAATTTTTCTGAGGATTCTTTTACTTAGTTTCTTCAGAAATTCTAATGACATTCCAAGGAATTAATAGTGTTCTATTTTATTCTTCCTATTTCTCCTAAGAGTCTGCAAGTAAAGTGTTTTGGCTTTCAGACAAGCTATTTCACTGCATAATAAACACATATTTCATAAATATTCAGTTGACTCATGCTCAGTAGGTGTCTTGTAGAAAAGTACTTATTTAGTATGAAAAGCCCACAGAGGAAAACCATTCAGTAGGAATGATGCTGAAATGAGAACTGTAAGTGAAGTTGTAAGTCAAGTACTCACTGAATTCATTTAGGTACAATTTGGAAAGAAAAGGATGTGATTTAAGGCTGTAAGTGCTTCAAGAAAACTTGCCATTAAAAATTTTGGTTCATTGTGAAGGGTGGATGAACAAAGTGAGCTATTGCAGTAGTTTTCTTTAATGCTTTGTACTTTGAGCGATATCTGCAAGAACAGTTCATTAAAGCTATAGTGAAAACTTCTTGCAGGTACTAGGGCTAAAGCTGATGACCAGAACTTTAGAATATAAGATGAAAGGCTAAAGCTGATAAATATATAGCTGAGTTGTGTGAGTTTGTAGAGGTTTCAGCATAAATTAAAACCTTGTGCAAGTAAGTTTTCAAAATTAATATACATTAACATTTTCTTCATCCCACCATTTTTATTTTTTCCTGAAAAAATGACCACAATCATACACTTTAAAGGATAAAGTGTTCTGATTTTGCTGTAGGCAAAATACTTAAGAGATGAAACAGAGCTGAAAGCATGCTTTTGAGAAGAAAGAATTTGTTGTAGGGAAGATAAATGCTAAGTACCATGAGGGTCATAAATTTTACTTACTGCAGAAAGTGTTTCTTAACAACCTATGTAAAACTTCCTCAGACTCAAATTGCAATGAGAGTGAACCTGGACTGAAAGCCTAGGTAGGCCATTCTGAGAACCTTTTGTTCCTGTATAAAAAAAGGGGAGAGAGAGGTGTGTGCTTACTAAGTAAGCCATGAAAAATGGGGAGACACTCTAAGCGAGGATGAGGCTTTGTTTATAATTTCTTTGGCAAGTTTGCTCTGACTGCCGAAACTTTTCCAGAGTTGGATCAGTTAGCTGAAAAATATTTTCCTGTCATTACTGTGTGTGTGCCAAGTGCATAATTTAATCCATTCCTACAGAAATGTCCTGCTAAATTATTAGCATTGCCTTTCAAATGAAGAGTGTGTGATCCTGGCTTACTGAAAGGTTGCAGATTCCTACAGTGCTTTTTCAGTTTAGCTGCTTAAATTTGCAGATACTGAGTAAATCTGCTGAGAAAGTTTTTGTATTTAAAAAAAAGTATGTGAAGAAGTTCAGTATGAAAAACTACGTGAAACCCAGATTTTTCATTTCCATATGTGAGAATACATATAGCATTTCTGCTTCTTCTGAAGGTTCTCATTATAAAATCATAGAATCATAGAATAGCCTGAGTTGAACAGGACCCCAAAATCACCTAGTTTCAACTCTCTCCTGCTGTGGGCAAAGTCACAGCATCCTGTGTTATAGGAAGAGCATCCTCTGATCTCTTTTGTTCTGACTTTTTGCTTATTGCTTGAATAAATACATGGATAGAGTTGCACACTGTTCTATGTTCACTTGTGAAAGACCAGCAGAAATCTGTACTGTCACAGATAATAAGCTGGTGTTCCTGGCCTAACAGCACATTGGCTATCTTCTGTATTACAGATAACGATGGTGTTCCATTTGCCCCAGCTTTCTCTTTCAAAGTTCTTAGGTGTACAGGGACCAGCACATAACCTTTCTGTTCAGCAGTTCTGCCAATTTTCTCCGGCAAGACGCAGCCGCATTCCCTGCCTCCTCTCTGAACTGTTGCTAGTTTTTCTTGCTGATTTCTTGATGTTCCTTGGAATGTTTCTGCACTCCTTCTCTTGACTGGTTGCCTCTCTTTATGTCCCAGGAGGAAGCATCTGCCGAATGAGCAAATAAACGGATGATACAAATTCTTGATGAAGAAAATAATATCCAAGAAATATACAACTTATATCCTGCTAATATGTGAGAGTTATTCAGAGTATCTTTAGTATATTTGATTCTCCAGTGTTTGTTGCAATCAGTTGGTTTTCACTGGAGAAACGTAAGCAAGTGAATGATAATTGTATGTGTTCATCTGTCAGCCTCGATGCATTATAACTTCAAAGCACCAAACAACATAAATATAATATCAAAGCTAATAAAAAGCAATAAGTAGCTACAAAGCTTTTTTTTTCCCCCCTTGTATTTTATTACTTTTATTTGGAATTTTTAACTTCGCAAACTGCTGACCGAATATTCTGAGAGCTTCCTCTTGCAATTCTGTAAACATTGTGCATATACTTATTCTGGTAATGCTGGGTATCACATTTGACTTTGATAGAAAATTGTTTTTAAATGCTGCCCAGACTGGAACATCTTTTTTTTTTTTTTTTTTTTTTTTTCTTTCTGCGTGTTCGGAGAGTAATCACTGGTTATTAGTCACAGAATTGCAGTGAAGAATCATAGAATCCTTAGACTTGGAATGGACCTATGAAGACCTTCTAGTCCAACTCCCCAGCAATAAACAGGGACACCACAGCAAGATCAGGTTGCCCAGGGCCTGATCCAGCTTTGCCCTGGAAGTCTCCAGGGATGGAACATCAACCACAACACTGGGCAACCTGTTCCAGTGCCTCACCACTCTCACTATAAAAGATTTTTTTCTTACACAGAACCTAATAACATTCTTTGATCATGTCTGTCAATCTTAAAATAAATAAAAAGCATTAGAGAGAATCTTGGTTAGAGATTAATAAATACACAGTACTACACAGTACTGTGTACACACACAGTATAGTTAAACTATAGAAGATGTGTGTATTCTACCAGATGGATTTGCCATTCATAAAGCATTACCGCTGATGAGCCACAAGAAATGGTAAATTCGGCTTGTTCTTTTTTTCCTCATCTTCTCTGATGGTTCAGCCTGGAAATATTTGTGTTTCTGGACTGTTAATTTAAGCATCTGTTTTGCAAAGATGTGTGTCACGCAATGTCTGTAAAAATAACATTTGGAATATAATCAAGGAATACAAATGTATCTGTATGTGTTGCTGATGCAAAATTAATGTCAAAACAGCTTTTTATTCAATAGTAACTTGTATTAAATTTTTAATTAAATGTATCTAAGTAGTATCTTACATGAAATTATTAAAATTGATTGTGTGAAAACATAGTCAATTAAAATATATTTTTTATTATTTAAAGAATTCAAATTGACATGAAAAACATACGTCCTTTTCTCATATACCAAAATATTTTGATTGTAGGATATATGACCAAATGATTTGATTTTTTTTTTTTTTAATGCAAGAGATAATTGCTTTCTCAGTTAGAATTTTTAAGATGTCACTAAGGAAATAAATACTAGGGACATGTTTCAGCAGACTTGTCAAATATTTTCAGTTTGAATCATCAGGGAAGATGGAAGATGAGAACATGCTAATTTAGAGGCCTTGCGATATTGATTGCAACAGGAGATATGGCTAGTTTGAGAATTCATCTGGAAAATACTGGCATTTACTTTCGTACCTACTGTTCTTGTCAAAGTAACTTGCTTTTCTTTGTATTTATAATTGATTTAGTATACTATGATCCTTCATGAGGTGCCAATATTAATAGTTATTATGTAAGCTCAAATATTTTCCTCTCTGTGAGAGTGGCCAGTGGCTGGTGAGTAGGAAAGCATCCAGCTTCTTACTCTCTCAGCTACCTGATTCAAGGGTTGCATTTCCATGTTAACAGCTAATGTTGCTTCTACAATGAGCAATGATTGTTTCAAATAAAATCTCATTAAATCCCTTTAGAAAATGATGCTGTCAGTGTTAGTTGCTTCATCAGTAGTTCCTGACGTTCTTTATGTGGGACAGCTGCATTGCAAAATCCAGGCAAGTCTGTAGACACTGTGTATGACTGTTGTAATCAAGTATGTCTGAACTTCCAAGATACCCTCAGCTGTTTTATAAGCTGTCAGGTGGGTACTCACCTTCTTACAGTGTAGAATTTCTCCTAATGCATCCTTATGCACTATTTCTCTTGACACCCCATGCCTGTTCAGTATTCAAGAGACATTTGAGTAATGCCCTCAGTGACTTGCTTTGACTGTTGGTTATCCCTGAAGTGGTCAGGCAGTTGGACTTGATCTTGGTAGGTCCTTTCTGGCTTAACTACTCTACTCTTACTGTATTCATCAGAAGTGATAAACTTGCTTTTCTTTCTCTGCTAAGTTGTTTGTTTTTCCCACTACAAGTTTTCAGTTTGACATTTCCATCTGGTTGAAGTACAAGTTATTTTTAAATCTGTGGAAAAAATAAACCCCACAATTTCTTTACGCTATAACAATGCTACTAAAAGCGTCTGAATTTCATTGTTTTATTCTACAAATAGTGGGATCTTGACTTCACAAAATAGGTAAAATTTTTGTCAGAAATTTATATGGATTTATAATTTTCCCTAGATTCTTTTAGCTGCAAAGCTGATACTATCAATGAAAATAGCTTTCAGTAGAGATAATTCTTTGTAATTATGGAAATAATAATTGTTTGACATTTTAAAAATGTCATTCAGGGTACACAATTGAGATGACACATTTTAATAACATAAAAAGTTATAATTTTGATCAATAACCTAGCAAATAACCTCATCTAGGGGAAACTTTGTGAGAACTGACATTTGAATTAGGAGGTAAATCTATTCCTCTAACACCACTGGTGCAGCTTTCTTATTGCTTTAGACACAGCTGAGATAATTGATGGAGTTGGGTAATGCAGCTGTGTGATGAGGGACTGTTTATTGTAAAGTCTGGCAAGGAGAAGGCAAAGAAAGAAGTCTGACATTTTCAGCACTGATGATTCAGTTTCCTTTCCAGTGAGAAACTGTTTTAAGTGTTGCTCCATGAGTAGAAACAGTGGAAGACAGAAATGAGTGTAGTTGGTTCCAGAAAGATTGCTAATTGATGTTTCACAGCTCTTCTCTATGGATGTTCAATGGCAAGATCTGTGCAGTGCTTCTGAAGCTAAATGTTGTCAAACTTGCAAGCAACTGTGATTTATTTAACATATAAATGGAGAATAAAATATAGCTGGATACCTTCTAGCCCACTTATGTTAAAAATTAAAGTAAATCAAAATAAGTTTACTCAGTAGTATAAACTTCAGCAAAACAATTGTTAAGGCAAAAAATTCACAGTAGTCAGTACAAAAGAATAATTTTTCTTCCTTCTTTTACTTTTTTTCTTTTGAGGTTAAGATGAGAGCTGATGCTGGAGCTAAAAATCATCATCATGTCGTTTGCAAAGCCACAATAATGACTTTTAAATAGAGTGAGACATACTTCTGTGATGTCACACATGCACAGTAGGAGAAAAACAATCTTTAATATCCTGTTTTAATCTGATGGATTAAATGAAGGCAGAGACTTTCTTTTTTGCAATACATGGTTAGGTAACTGAGCAATTAAGTTCATGCTTATTTATACCCATAACAAAAAGCTCAGTGCTTTTGGGATGTGAACCTATTGTGTCGTCTTTGAGTCTCGTTCAGTTGTGGTGATGTTTTTTTTATTAGAGAAATAATTTTATTTTAAAGCAATCACGCATTGTAGATAATAACTAGAATTTTGTAAAGGAGTTGGTTAACATGCTGTAGTGGAAATGCTAAGCCTTGGCTTGAAGAAGTGATTGACCACCTGGTAGGAAGGCAGAGCCAATCCAAGGGAACTCAGGTGCATGCAATACACCTGACTGGTCACAATGGATGGAGCCTGGATCACCCCTTCCCAGAGCTCATTTAAGAGTTGGTTGTAGAAGCAAGGGTACCTTGCTGGAGATCCCTCCCTAAAAGAGGCATTCTGAAAGTAAGAAGATTCTTTTGTTTCTGTGCCTGTGGCTGTTGCATTTGAACAAGTTCAAACTTCACTTGCTGCAGCATAGGACCTTGCTGCTTTGTTATCATTGCTGCGCTTGTCATGCGCTTGTGTTGTGGCATTACACGTACGTAGATAAATGCATAGAGAAGGAAGCGCTGAATAGATTTATATGTACAAAACAATTGTAGTAAAAAGCAATTACACAATAATGGGCTCTGAATTTGTTGTTATACATTAGAATGAGATCTTGATGTATCATAACTCTAGAACAAAATCAGCTCAGCAGCAGTAGGAAAAAAATAGAGTATTATAAATCACTAGGAGGTAAGAGAAAATGCTATGATATCATTGCTGAAATTTATGGTGTGGCTACATCCTGAACACACATGGTTAAAAGAACATCTGCACGCACATGCAGAAGAAGGAATCACTGAGTGTTGTAAAATAGAAAAGAGCATTTCTATATCTGTAAGTCTGAGTTGCAGTTATTTTGAGGTGAGAGAGAATTCCAAGGAAGCAATTTATGCTTCCTGTCTTTTTGAGAAGGCTGTTACTGCTTGCTCTTGGAGGCTGGCTGTTGCAATAAATAAACCTTTGGTCTGAATGGAAGTAGCTTTTCTTAAGTTTCTCAACTAGGTTTCGCTTCGTGTGAATTAATTATATCTCTAGAGAAGGATCAATAGAGTGAGAACATGTATTAGAATATATTATTAGCTGAAAGACTTTTAACCCTTCCCATTTTTCTTCTTTCATACATCTGTTTCTCTAACACAGTCACATCTCCTTGGCTGTTTTGCAGTGTTAAATGCAACTCTTTTATCCTTTTCCTGTAAAATAGTCTCTCTCTTTCTATGTTTGTAAAGTAGAAATAATTTTCCCCACCTGTTGTAACTTGAGTGCAATCGACGTGAATACACCTGAACTGTTACTGACTACCTTAGTTCTCAGGAAGCCTTGCTGGTGGCTTGTACAGTGGTCTGGATCTTCTTCTATCTTCTCTAATCTGAGGTGGAGCACAAACAGGTGAGCATTAATGGGCTCCGTCTAGCTGTGAGTGGCCAGCTGCAGGCACTGCACTGTGCTGCTTAAGACCTTTTGGGTCACAGATAAAGTAAGAATCTCTGCTGCTTCTTTCTATGCCAGCCAATGAGTGTTTCACATGTGCCACATCTTGTGTCTGTCAGTCAGCCACTTGATGCACTCACCTGTGTGTGTTTACAGATGTTCACAATTTGAAAACGAGATCGTAATTAGGTAAGCTCTCTGGTACAGGCAAACTACATTTACACTGTCTTTCTGAAAGAAATATTACAAACTGCAGAAAAATTTAATTGATGATAATTTAAATTGACTTTTTATTCTTTGCTGTAGTTTCCATAGTGTAATTCTCAGCACAGGTTGGAATTTTCTATTGATAGGTCTTCCTTAGAATAAAGAAAATGACAAGGAATCATGGCAACCTTTGCTTTCCAAGATTGTTCTGAGATTATTTTAGAAAGGTCTGGTAACAAATAATGAGCTAAAATGGAAGCATTTGTATTTATGTTTAGATGGTATTATTGTGGCCAGCAGGTCAAGGGAGGTGATCCTCCCCCTCTACTCTGCCCTGGTGAGGCTACCTTTAGAATACTGCATACAGTTCTGAGCTCCACTGTTCAAAAGACAGGGATCTCCTAGGAGTCCAGTGGAAAGCCACAAGGTAAAGGGCCTGAAGCATCTCCTATGTGAGAAAAGGCTGAGTAACTGGGGTCTGCTCAGCCTGGGGAAAAGAAGACTAAGGGGACATCTGATGAATGTTTATAAATGTCTGAAAGGTAATGGGAGGCAAATGGTTGAGGCCAGGCTCTTCTTGGTGGTGCATAGTAATAGGACAAAGAGTAATGACCTAAAACTTGAACATAGGAAGTTCCATAGTAACACGTTGAGAAACTTCTTTATGGCAAGAGTGATAGAGCACTGGAACAGTTTGCCTGGAGAGGCTGTGGAGTCTCCTTCTCTGGAGATATTCAGGACCCATCTGAACCACCTACCTGTGTGACCTATTGTAGGGAACCTGCTGTAGTGGGGTTGAGGGTTGGACTTAATCTCTTGAGGTCCCTTCCAACCTCTGTAATTCTGTGATTCTGTGAGCAGCAGATAAGGGCGAGTGTAGGCTCTGTAGAGGGACACTGACCTTTACCTCATCAGATGAATTTTTCTTCATGTTAAGGGCAAATTTGCTTTCTTATATCACATAGAATAATTTTGTTTCTTTTTTTTTCTTTTTCTTTTTTTTTTTTTTCAGGGGAATTGCAACCTATTGTTTCTTCATCTTATTGTCTTTTTTAACACAGCATTTCTTATTTGATATTCAATTGATATTTGAGCATTTGCATTTTCTTTTATGCTGTCTTAAATGCTTTCTTGTTTTTTTTTGTCTCCCATGTTTTAATGTATAAATCTCAGGACTATTTTTTGTCACATTGCTGGTAAGGTATTCTCAGAAACAACTTATAATTTTGCTTGAAACACTATATTCAAAGATATTATGTGTATTCATCTTTTCCTTCACAGGTTTAGTACTTTGGCTTTGTTTGTATTATATTTTATAGGACTTAAAAAGCCAATGATTAATATGAATGAAAATATAATCAATAGTTTTGTAATCCAACATTACTTTTTCAGGTGCAGGTTTTTGTTTTTTTCTTTTTTAATCTACTAGTTCTTGCAGGTTACTGCAAGATGTTGATCTGTGGGCTGATTACAGCAGGCTTTGGGTTCTGATAATGTCACTGGGATTTTTCTTATGAAACTTCTGTGTTGGGCCCTTGTAAGCAGCATAGATCTGATTTTTCCCTAACTGCAGTATCCACTTCTGATATACCCCCTGCTTTGTGTGTGTGTGGAGGAGGGACTCTATAACATTTTAAAATTTCATTTTAATCTTTTTTGTATTTTAGGATCTTGACAGTGCTAAAATGGCAAGACAGAGTTTGGAAATGGACATCAGAAACCTCCAAGATAAGTTCAAGGCTAATCAGAAAGCCTGGGAAGCCTCGAAGCAAGAACTTCATAGTCTGAAGAAATCTTTCAGTGAGCTGGATGGAAGTTTGAAGAGCAGCAAAGAAGAAGCCAAGACTGCTCAAAGCTCTTCAGAGGCTTTCAGACAGCAAATCGCTACCCTTCTCAGTAGCAGCTCGCTAACAGTTACACCCTCTGAGAAGGACATTTTGAAGAGAGTCCAAGAAATAAACTGCAAAGAGAAGAGTGAAGAGAGAGTAAGTCAGCACTACTGCACTGCTCCAGAGTGTACACTTATTGTCTTTGACTGTCTTTTCATTTTTCAGTAAAATCACACAGATTTATCTGAGTATTGTTTTCTTCTGCTTAGGTTTTGAAATTACAGAAACTTTTGATTTTGTTGACTGTTGATTTGAGATACAGAGCCAAAAGCGTTTATTTTGTATTAAGTAGAAAGATGTCAGAAATCAAAGTAGCAATAAGTTTGTTAGCAGAAAAAGGCAAGGATCTTTCAATAAACTGTCCAACTTGAAGTAGAAGCTAGCCAACATTATACCCATTTACAAAAATGACATGAGAGAAGATGCAAGAGGCTGCAGTACTCAGTACCTGGAAAATTCATGGAAAGATTGTCCTGGGTATTCTTGAAAGGATGTTGAAGAAAAGAGCCAATATTGGACATACTCTGCATGGATTTATAGAGGGAAATCCTGCCTTAGTAATTTGATCTCATTCTATGATAAGGTTCATGCTACACTGGTTAATGAACTGGCTCAACAGTAGAGCTCAAAGGGTCATAGTGATTTGGGCTACTTGTGGCTGGCCACTAGTAGTGTTGACAGGGTTAAACACTGGGGCTGCTTCCATTCAATATTTTAATAGTGATATAAAGTCAGGAATGGAGTCCATCCTTAGCCAGTTTGCTGATAATACATCAATTTAGATGTGCTGGTGACTCTTTAGAAGGACACGAGACCTTACAGAGTGGGATCTAGATGCATTGGAGCATTGAGAAATTAGTGTCAGTGTGAAATTCAACAAAGGAAAATGCCAGGTTCTGCCCCTGGAATGGTGTAATGGTGGGCAAAGATACAACCTGGGAGGTGAGTGGCTGGAGAACTCTCATCGGAAGGAGATCTGGGGATGCTGATGACAGTCGGTTCAGCATGAACTAGCAAAGTGTTCTGGCAGCCAAGAGGGCAAACTACATTTTGGGATAGCCAGACAACCAAAAGAGGTGGTTCTTCCACTATATATAGCATTAGTGTGGCCTCACCTGGAATACTGGGTACAGTTCTGAGTTACACAAATAAAAGAGGTGTTAAAGTCCTTGAAAGCATCTGAAGAAGAGTAACAAAGTTGGTAACAGGGCTGGAAGCATGTCCTGTGGGCAGAGGCAAAGGAAGGATACTTGAATTGCTCAGTCTGGAGAAAAGGAGACCAGTGAGTGACCTCACTACTCTCTGCAAGTTCTTGAGGAAAGTGCTAGTCTCTTCACCCTGGCAATCACTGACAGGACCCATGGGAACAGAACAAAGCTGCACCAGGAGAAGTTCAGACAGGATATTAGAGAAAACTTCTTCACCATGAAGATGATCAAGCACTGGAATAGGATTTCCAGAGAGATGGTTGATGCTCCACGTCTGTCAGTGTTCAAGAGGCACTGGGACAATGTCCTCAATAATATGCTTTAATTTTTTTTCTCAGCCATGAAGTGATCAGAGAGTTGGAGTAATGATCTCTGAAAGTTGAATTGAATTGTTCTGTTCTGAATGGGAGTCATTAAATTTATTGGCAGTTTAAATTGGTCTGCAGTACTGCTGCTGCTCAAGATAGGTAATTTCAAGATTAGCCCTATTGTGAGTACAACCCAGAAGTAAGAGCAGGACAGGTAGATATAAATCTAGCAGCTAAGTATCTTGATGCTGGAAAGTAAAAATGTGCTGATGAATCAAGTCTTGCATAAGGGAAGAAGTGTTGGAATTAAATTTTTTATTCTCTGTCAGGATGTTTCTATAAGCAACTTGCACTTGCAAACTAGATAATTAGGATCAGGAAAAGACAGTGGAAAAGACAATGCAAAAATATGGGAGGGAGAAAAATACATTTTTGAGTTTGAGTCTTTTGACGCCTACCCTAGAAAGCTTCTTTTGTTTTTACCAAAAAAAAAAAAAAAAAAAGCTTTTGTTTTTTAAATCATTGCTGCTTCTCCTCTAGGCATCTGGTGTACGGGATCATGCTGTCAGGGCTGCTGTCAGCAGAATGTTCAACTTTGCATCTGCTGTGTTTGACTTACCCCTGTATGTGCACTGGTCAAATGGACCTGTGAAGAGTTGGAATTTTAGGATGCCAGTGAGAAATATTATTCACTGTATCTGCAGTAAGATTTTCCATGAAATCTGAAATGCTCTTGAAGATTGTCTCAAATTGTGGTGATTTAGGCATCTGAACAGCTTCTGAGATCTTAATAAGCTGTATAGTAGCTGTTAACATTAATTTAAAAAAAAAAAAAGAATCCCAGCATATACTGTAACAAGGTCCAGTGATAGATATTCTGTTGCAGGGCTAAGATACTACTTTGAATCACTATTACAGCAGTTATAACAAAATGTACATTGAATGTTTGGACATCTCTCAGGTTTTTTTGTAATTAATTATTTATGACATACCGAAAGGGTTCATGGGGAGCTGACATCCATGGCAAGCAAATGTCATCAGTTCACACAGAACTCAGCACTGCTATGAGATCTCTGAGCTCAGGTTCATTGCAGATTTATTGCAGCAAATTCAATTCATATGGTTGAAATTATTTCTCTTGACTACTCACCTATCTGACCTCAGATAGGAATGGCTGACCAGATGGTAGATTATTTCATTTATATCAGTTTTTGCTTCTTGATATAACAGATGACTCATAAGTGCTGAAACTGATTACTGTGCTGAAACGCTCATTACTGTGCTCATTACAATCTCCTGTTCTCTCACTAACAAGTCTTTTAATGATTTGTCATGTCATTCTCATAAATGCGTATTTAATATTAGGATTTACCTGCTTTTCTTTTGTTGACACAATATTCCTGTACTGAGAATCAAGACTTTTGCTATACACAGGAATGTCTGTGAACATTGCAATTTACAGTACCATCTTCATAATATTTTGAGGAAGATGGGCCCCACATATGCTTCTTTTGTTGTTCTAAACAAAAAAATGTGTGGGAAATAAATTATATTCATGCACACAGAATAATGTGCACAGTGGCTTTCAGCTGACCAAAAAACCCTAACCAAACGGAATGTGAGAAAGTATTAGGACAAAAAAGTTAAAATTTAAAACATAATTATGCTGCAGTATATATCCATGGCTGCTGTATTCTGTGCAGCATATAAAGTTATGATAATGTAATTATTTTTAAAAAGGGCTTTTAAATAATGCAGGAAAAGACTGTGTCAGAGGCTTCCATGCAGTACAAGATGAGCTCAGCTTGGGATGGTGAGTGCAATGCAGAATAGAGTTATCAGCTATGAAAAAAAAAACCAACAAAAAAACCTGTGCATATAAAACAGGAAATTTAAGATAACATCTTACCAAACCAGAATATTTCCATTGGGGTTGAACCCAGCTA
The DNA here is from genome assembly GCF_026119805.1 of Tympanuchus pallidicinctus. Taxonomy (NCBI): domain Eukaryota; kingdom Metazoa; phylum Chordata; class Aves; order Galliformes; family Phasianidae; genus Tympanuchus; species Tympanuchus pallidicinctus. Next base: position 61,190,008 of record NW_026294618.1, on the reverse strand, counting down.
TCCCCAAGATGTGTCTGGAAATCTTGAATTTCTTGTAACTCAAGAAACAAAAGGAACCTTTCTAAAATAATCTGGTAGTTATACCAGGAGAAGGAGCAGGAAATGTGCGTTGTGCAGAAATGATGGCACTGGAGGTTAAGATTATAGAATTATAAAATATCCAGAATTGGAAGGGACCAGCTCCTGGCTCTGTGCTGCACCACCCAAAATTCAAACCTTATGCCTGAGAGTGCTGTCCAAATGCTTGAACTCTGTCAGCTTGGGGTCATGCCGACTGCCCTGGGCAGCCTGTTCTATGGCCATTGCCCTCTGGTGAAGAACCTTTCCCTAACACCCAGCCTGACCCTCTCCTGATGTAGCTCTTGTGCCATTATGGGGAGATCAGGACCACAGGAACAAAAAATGTATCCTAATTAACTGAATACAGGCACAGGATGCGCCTCTGTTTTAGGAAATCCCTGAACTGTTGATTGTTTCTGTGTCAGGGATGAAGGTTACTCTTGGATGCTCTTGCAGATAAACTAACAGTGTTGATTTTGGTCTCCTTCTGTTTCTGTGGTCTCTTGGGACCTTCATAACCCATGTGGCCAGGCTGTGCGCACAGCCCCTCTGCAACCTGGGAAGGGATCTTGTGCCCACAGGCAGACACTCAAGCTACTGAAAACAGTTTCTTCTGCTGGGTGACATACAGTGCAGAAAAGTGTGAAATATGTATAAGTGTACTTGCAGTTTTATTGCAGTTTAGAGTTTACTGAAGTTTAGTATTTTCTACTGCTGTACAAGCAGCAGTAATTTCTCAGTTGTTTCTTAGGTAGTTAGGATGTAAACTATTGTGTGTATTGAATTACGATCTAAGTTGGAAACCTTTCTGTGCCATTAAAATTAATGGCAGTGTTGTGTGTGTGTTATTCATTTTATCAGTGTGAGGCAGAGGAGTTTAAAATGAAGAGACAAGTGAAGAGGAGTACCTAAGTTACAAACACAGTGTAATAATTCATCTAAGCAGAGGCTTATATGACAGTAGGAAAAGGAGAGATGGAAAGAAGGAAGCAAGCAACTTTTTGGATGAAATTGAGCCTTCCATTAATTGGCAGAAGTGTAGCCAGATGCTTTCAAGTATTATATTATTTACAAGTAATTTAAACTTAAAAGCCATTATGTTTTAAGTAAGTTCTGCAGAGTTAACATAGGGCTTGAAGTGTTTTCAGAAGGACTAATCTAGTTTCTTGTTGTACGGTTATATGCTTCCAGCCTTGTGTTTTGGCTAGATTACAGAAATCTTTTTTTTTTCTAAGCAAACTTTTCTAGTTAAAGACAGGTTAAGAGCTGAGAGGCACTCTTCTGAGATTTAGCTATCCATATCTATGTTCTCACCTACATGCTGCATGTGTTTGCTAAATTGATTATGCATGTTTTTCCCATTTAATTGCTTCATAACTTGTGAGGTTTTGGTGCTACAATGTATTTGCTGGTTTGCTAACAAATCTGGATGGGTTGCTTCTAAGCTCTGGGTTGCAGCTCTAAGCTGCAAATTTGGTTTGACTCATCTTAAATATTGTTTTGCTGTTTACTTTTGGGTGTCTTACATCACCAATTTTGCCATTTGCTCTTGGTGGATACAGCAGATTGTACAGCTTTTTTTTTTTTATTTGTATGTTTGTTTTTTTTAGAATTATTTTATCCTTTTTTAATAATTTGAGGATATATCTTGTGCACCTTTTTAAACCTACGTAATACTGTATCTTTTGTTGACTTACTTGCTCCGTAGGTGGTATCTCAACTTGAAGCCCAAATAGCTAAACTGACTGAAACTTTGGAAGATCAAACCAGATCATACCAAGAGGCTCTAGAGAGAAGCAGAAAAGTTGAAAAACAATCTGAGACTTTCCAAGATCAGTTGAAACACTTGGAAGAGGAGCTGCTCTCTTTATATATGATACAAGATGGTTTGAAGCTTGAGAAACAAAAAGTTGGTACACATGTTATTTTATTTTGCATAAAAATCAGTAAAGTCTGAGATAATATATCTAACTATTGCATCAATCACTTGGGTATTACTCAGCAGTGCAAGTAGTGTGAATTAGCAAAGTAAGGCTTTGTGTAGCAAGTCATAATCTATTTTCTTTAACTGACCATTCTAGTTGGAAAAGGTAGGTTCAAAATTGATTTAACATGGAGGATGGAAAAAAAAGGAAGAGATCAAAAGAAAGTCTCTACATATATCAGAAGTCTTTCCAGGTTTTTTTGAATTCAGAGCTTTTTCATGTTTCTGTAATATATCATCTGGTCCACAATCTATAGAAATCTGCAGTCCTTGGTCCTCACCGCTGCTTTTTTAATTGCATGAGAGCACACTGATAGCTTGAAACACATTGGCATACTGAGAATTTGAAAAATGATAGCTGAACCAGCAACCCAATGCAGCTAAGAAAGACAAAGTGCATGGCAGATGTTAGCATATTACCAGGGAAAGACCAGTGCTAAGTGAGTTGAATTTGCCAAAAATCAACAGTTTGATGCTGTTTTGTATTGGTCAATGATGCAATAATTTCTGTATGAAGCATCTACCATCTTAAGAGCGAATTAGAAAATGGAACTGTTCCTTCCTTTCTGTTTCCTCTGTGAAGAACACGTGGCAGTAGATTCTTAATTTCTCTCAGGATTTTACTGCGATAGAAAGATTTTTCTCCCTTGTTGATAATCAGCTTTGCTGCCGCCTTCTGCTGTCTTTTTAAGCTTTTTGAGCCAGAAACATCATGGGGGAAAAAGCCTGATTCTTGCTATGTTTTATCATCTTCAGTTCAAGCAGTAGTTATGAAACTGTTTAACTGTTTTTTTTTGTTTTTTTTTTTAACCTGTTATTTATTTACAATGGTTATGATCTGCAACAGAAGAGAAAACAAAGGCGAGTAGAGTTCTTAGTGAGGATAGCTGCCACTAAGTGAGATGCAGCTGCCCCTTCTTCCTCCTCCCTGTCAGCACAAGGTCATAGGTAGGAACTGAGGTCAAAAGCGAACATGCGCACCTAGTGCTTCTCTTGCTGCAGAGGAGCAAAAGCCAATCTAGTCTGATAAGAAAATAAAAACATTAGGTCTAAATATTTATGAACAAAAATGTTGCCTATATAAGGACAAGTAAAGAATTTGTAGATTTTTGGGGTGTACAAGTTAAAAATAAATTCTTTTAGGAGTTTGGATATGAGTCTGTTGGCCTTATAAAATTGGTTCCGAGTAGGGAGAATTGCTTTTAAATTATTCATCAGGAATTTTAATGAAATTTTGTTATTCTTTTTCCCACTGTTCCACATCTCTTAGTATATGAAATTTCTGGAACAACTTAATGAAATGATGAAGCTGAATAGCATTGCAGCAGAGGTTGGATTTGATATGAATGTGAATGCGATTCTGGCTCGGGTAGAGCAATTAGTCAAACTGGAAGGTGATGCAGTGATTGAAAGCAAGACTGTGACATATAGCCTAAGAAGGAAGGTAAGCAAAAAACACTATTACTTTTTGTTTTCAAGGCAAGACACTGTTATGGCTAGGTTTGCGTGGTGGCTTGCTAAAGGCAAAAGATTGAAACTTCACAAATGTACATGGAATACTAAAGATGTCTATTACTTTACATAAAGAGAAGATAAATATTTGCAAACTATGCAAACGAGTTGCATATCTGAGCAAATAAAAATGCTGCTAGTTAAATGTATGAGACTGTTTTTCTCAGTTTCTTAAAACAAACATGTCTAATTATGTACTTTTTAATACATTATTACAATATACTTCTATAAATAACTCCTATTTATGTTTAAAATTAAAAATATCTAATGGGAAGGTGTTGATATTTAAATCTAAAAGGATCTGGTGGGAAGGAGGGAATGTTACACAGCTTCTCTAGAAGCAAGTAGAACACTGTTTTGTACTTCACTAAGAACTGGAGCGTTTCAAGAACTGTGGTCATCTTGGAGCCTTGATAATCTGTGCAGATTTATTAGACACCAGTCGGTCACCCTGTTGTGACAGAATGAAGTCTTCTGATGTTAGGCTTATAGTGGTTTGAAACTTAGAATGAGTTCTATTTAAGGTTTAAAACCACTTCTTTTTTTTTCTTTTTTTTTTTTCTCCTTCTTTTTCTGGATATAACTACCTCTCTGAGTTAACACTAACATTCCTCTCAGGGTACAGCCTGACAAATTCAGTTTTGTAAGCTGAAAATAAGTCACTTCCTGAGCACCAAAATTACAAAACTAAGCTGCTGAACTTTGTATTGGAGTAGTGGATGAGTGTATTTCTTACTTCTGTGTGATGACTCTATTTGCACACTAGCCTTAATCAACTGGTTAAATGTGGAAATATCTTAAACTACTGCAGTGGAATCACCGTCTGCCTAAGGAAAGTCTGTTGCATCTTTCATTTGACAAGTTCCTTATATCTGGGACAATCTCTGATGTTCTGAACTATGCACAAGTGTTTGTGTTCAAATAGCATATGGTCTGCATGTAACTACATTTTAAAAGGTAGTGCTCAAGCTTAGGGATAGTATAAAAGGTACCAAGTTAATGTACATATGTACATACTGCTTTACAGAAGCAGGATTAGGAGTTCAGCGTAAGCGTGCTGCAAGGAGATTGGATTTACACAACAACCTATGTAATGCCATTTACTTTCTCTCACACAAATTTCCTTGTGATCATAAAACTAGTTGAAGGCTCAGAAAGAAAGACTTGAAAGCAAGGAGTTGCACATGAAACTTCTGAGGCAGAAAATAACCCAGCTGGAAGAAGAGAAACAAATAAGGACATCACTAGCTATGGAGAGGGATGAGGCCAATCTCACTGTCAGAAAGTTGCAAAAGATGATAGAGAGATTACAGAAGCAGCTTGATCTGGCAAGGGAAACGAATACTGATCTCAAAGCCAAGCTGTCTGAAGCCAATGAACTTAAGGTAAGTTGAAACATTACATTTGTGCTTCTACCCATGTTTATGTTCCAACTGGATACAGCTGGAGTTCATTTACAATAAATGCATTAATGGAGAACTGCTACGTAGAAATCCATGTAGAAAACATGACAGTATATTTAGCAATTTGTCTTGATATGTTAAATAACAACTGAAAAACACCATGTAAATATTCAGGTTAGTGTAAGAAAAGTATGATACTTGCATCCCTTTCTTTCTCATCAGCATGTATGTAATCCTGTATTTCTCATGCATTGATCACAGCAAATCTCTTCTTGTAAGAGTGGGGAGTATTTTTTTTTTTTTAATACTGTAAAACAGGCATGATAAACTTTCATTATTTCCACGTTTTATTACCTTGCAATAGGTGGAAACAAGTACTCTGTGGTTGCTTGTCACCACTGGAAGTAAGGAAGACTTATTTTATACAACAGTGTCTTATAGCTTGTGGATTAAAACAGATGACTTTCAACTGAAAGATTTTCACCAGCCAAAACACTTTTCCTGTATTATTTTCCCAGCAGCTAACAGACAGTGAAGCTTCACTTTGGAGTTTTTTTTCTATGCAGATACATCTTTCTGCAAAACCTGCAGAGAACTAGCTGCTTTTTGAACAATAGTCTGCTGACTGAGTTGACACTGGCCAGTTTGCTTTAATAACTTCTCAGTCCACACATGCATGTCATTTCCTCAAGAATCTGTATTAAAGCGCCTATTACTGATATCCTTACTTGCTCATACTACACAAAATTTGTGGCAAATTTAACATTATTTTACAAATTGCTTGTTGCAGATCCAGACTTTAGAGCAGAACAGAACAATAGAAGAACTTAATAAGTCTCAAGGCAAATTGGAAAGAATGAAGGAAAAAGCTGAGAAACAATTAAACTCTGTCAAATCAGAACTTAATTTAAAGGAACAGAAAGCTACTGAAGAAAAAGAAAAAGCCAAAAATATGTTAGAAGTGGTTTCCAGTGAAATGAAGGTACTTAAAACAAGCCTTGCAGAATTAGCAAAAAGGGAAAGACAGGTAGGTATCCAGCTATTCTACAAGTGTTGGGTGTCACTTAGGACAAAAGAATGTGATGTAGGTGGGGCAGTTATCCAGCTGTGCTGACAACTTGTGTGAATAAGCAAGACAATATTGACTAGTGATTCAAAGAAGCAGAGCTCTTCCAGTTTAAATGCAAGGCAATGAAAAGTAAATATATTGCTTTTTTTGTCTTTGTGCACTGCAAAACATTCAGTTTACATCACATTTTGGAAAAGTGTAAAAATGCTTAACAGTCCTAGTATCTTTAAAGTATGATTTTTTCTGTATATTGTGGTGATAAAGCCTGCTTACTTTTTACCAGGTATATGCCACACAAAGGATTTTTTTTTTTCTTTTTAAGACAAGTGATATTGAATGCAACTATTTTTAGTTGATTTGTGACACATTAGCGTTTTCAAAGTTTGAGTGAGGAAAAACTTTTTGGTTACTTATCCATAAGAAACACAGTGACTGCGTATAAAGATTATGAGGTGCGAGAAATTGAAGTGGGAGACATGCTAGTAAATGTGTTCCATAATAGTTTCAGTAAATTAGGAAATATGAATGTAATTGCTCCACCATATTCTGTTTAATAAAAATACAGCATTGTTACTAAAGCCAATGGGATATTTACTTAACATCAATAATATGTCATTTTAAGATTCTAATCCCAGTTGCTTAGAACGTTGTCAGTTTTTCTAACTAAAATTCTTATGTTAGTTTCTGGTCTTGACAACAATTCTGGATTATATTTAAGAATGCTTTTTCCAAAGATGAATCTGAAAAAAATATTGTTTTACTCCTGTTGGAACTAGAAAAACAACTGAGGATTTTTCTGGAAGAGTTTAGCATTCTTGTTTTATAATGAATGTTGGAAATTTGGCAGAGAAATATCATTTCTTTGTTTGTCTCACGTGGTAGCTAAGCATCCTGCACACAGAAAAGGGCATTAATTATATTCAGAAAATTATACTGTGTAGTCATACATTGAGTACTTGTTAAAATGACACAGATGTTGAATTTGTACTGAGTAAACATGAGGCTTTTCAGACCACTTGAATGCCATTGAAGTGTTCTTTGGCCAAATGTGAAAAACATGGGAAAGATGAGGTGGGGTACAAAATGCAGAATACTTAAGCACAGCAAATTACTAGCTCTTCATTAACCCAGAAAGCTTGAGGAGGAATATCAGCTTGTATTTCACTGATGTCTGTGGTCACCTGTGTCACAAGAATGTTTCAAACACTTGCAGATGGAACCACACTGCTAAATGGGGAGCTAAGCTGTTTGTAAAACCTGTGACTGATGCTTATGTAGCATTGATGAAAATTAATGCTATTTTGCTAATAAGAGATCTGCCAGTAATAAGCATAATGCACTCTCCTGCATCCTAACAGTTTACTTACTAAAATGTCCCCTTGAGGTAAACATACTGTAGCCAAGTCAGATAATTACAAACTCTCTTGCTAATAAACACTTCAAACTTCTGAAACATCACCCAAGGAGAGCACCTTCCATACCCCCAACTCAAAGTAATTCTTTTTCTGCTTTAGACTTGCTCATTCTTCCTTGCTGTGGACACTAAGCAGGGACAAAACTCTCTCTTGTACAGTAAAAAGTAATGAATGCAGATGTTAAATTTTTCTCTCAGCACACATGCATGTATTTAGTGAGAATATAAGCACAGTATGTCTGAATGTGTATGTTAAGAAAGGCACAAGAAACTGAAATTACTGCTGCCTTATGGAACTGTTCAAATGCTTAGGTTGATTTGTACGTGCATTCGAGTATTTTCTTTTGTGTGTTTTTTTTTTTTTCCTGAGGATATAATTACATTTAATTTTGCATCACATTGTAGTATTGAATAGATATTTTCTATTATGTGAAAATTAAAAATATGCAGAACTGCACCACTGCCAACTGCTTAAGACAACAATTGTTCTTGTGCCCAGAACATACCCAAGTGAAAAATTAGGTTCAGGTTGGAGTAGTTGAAAATGAACTGGTACTTGGAATTGAACAGTGTTGAATGTTCTTCACTGTGCTTTAGACTAGTCTAAAGTCTGGAAGATGATAATAAATTAGGAGATGCCATTGACTTTCTTATGGGTAGAGAGGTCCTGAAGAGGCATCTTGACCAATTGGAGGGTTGAGCCATCACCGTCTGTATGATGTTTAAAAAGATCAAGTACTGCATTCTGCACCTGAAACAAGGTAGTAGGGATCCTGTTGGGTCCCTCTGACTAAAGATATTCTATGATTCCTGTTAAGTTGAAGAGGAAAAATTACCCTAAGTATTTCTGAATTTAACCAGTAATATGCAGGGTAAAACTGAATTTTCACAATAAAAGGGCAAGATACTTCCAGATGAATGGCAATGCCAATTTCTAGGAAGATTTCAATAAAAGATCTTTAGCAGAGGTAATGAAGCATATTTTAAATAATGTCTTTTAAGGTAGAATGAACAGACACACAAGAATTAACAAGCTTGAAAGGAAGAAAGCAGCAACAAAAAATGGAAAACTTAGGCCAAAATTTTGGATGGGAAAGGAGACTTTTTAACATTGTGGGTGGAAAGCTGGGATAATCGTGTCAAAGTTTATTGAATTCCTCTTCTTTATGCTAAAGACTTTGAAATGTTTCAGACTTCTGTGCATTGTTTTTAAGGGTGAAATATATTTCTCATTTAATTGTTTTTTATGTCCTTATATGGTTTAGTACAAGCATTTAAAATTGTTCATAATGTACTTGCAGCATGGCATCTGCATGGGAGTATAAGCATGCTTCTTGCTTCACGTACAACACATGATAGATTACAAAAGATCATCCAGCATGTATCTCCTGTCGCTCTAGTTCATAGTTTTTAAAATTCAGATTTATGTCCCCTGGCTGGGCATTCTTACTTCTAAGAGTGCTGGCTGTGTTTGTCAGTTTGTGTGAGAATTTCTCTTTGCAGGTAACCTGTTTGCTACATTTCCACAGACGTGTTTGTTTTTGAGACAGTGTTGTTCTGTTAATGTGGAGAAAAAAATCTTCAATTTTAAGTTCACACAAATGGATGACTTAAAGGATTTTTAGGGGCTCTGTGTTCTTTCCTGTTTAGGCTATTTGCTGATGAAAGTTGCTGAATTCTCTCCAGATGTGTTGTTCATTCACTATAGTGAATTAAAATAAATTATCTTTGGCTGGAACACTGCACCACATATCTCCTGGCTTGGAGCTGGGAACTTGAAGTTCGAATAAGCTCGAATAAGTTCGAGATAAGCATATAAGCACATTTCCTTGAAAAGGAACATTTTCCTCTTTTAAATCGTATATGGATCATAAGGGTTTTTAAGGTATCAATCGTCTGGGTGGTGTAATTTCACAGAACATTGTGAACATTGGTGAAATGTGACTTATAAGCTGCCTTATCCTGAGCTAAGTAAATCAGTGTTCATATTTGTTTGCTCTTCATGTTTTTGCCTTTTTATTGTCACAGTCACTCGTGATATTTGCTTGTGGATGTCTATCCATTTGGAACTGATAAGAGAAACTGTTTTCTCTAAGTACCTTGCCAAAATTTCTTCACATTATATAATTTCAGTAGCCATGTACAGAAGAGCTATGCATTTATTTCCCAGGTTGCTTGAATTTTTACTCTATCCTGATTCCAAGTCGAAGTGAGATACTGAAATGTGCAAAGCCTCCACCTTTCTTCTTTCTTCTGCTGCCATTTCCACAATGAAGTGATGGGTAAAGAGCTGTGGTAGTGAGAGGTTGGGAACCTAAGGTCAGGACCAGCATCTTCTTACATGCTATGATGCATGCCTGCTAGTTTCCAGTTGTCTGCATAGTTAACTAGACCAAATACAGCTCCTCTTCCCATCGGTTCCTCAGTTTTCTCTATTTAATGAGCAGGCAATATATAATATGAAAGATGCTAAAATAACACTTGAAATTGTTTTTTTTTTTTTTTTTTTTTTTTAATCCTTAGCATCTCAGCTCTTGTTTCATTGCTTGAAGTATCCCCTAGTCCTTTTCAGCCCTCTCCATTGATGAACAGCAGAAATTTCGATATTTTGCACTGCTACTATAAATGCTTGTGTTTGTATGTATGCACATATGTTTTTTTCCATGTGTTCCTGTTCTTGGTAATTAATGCATTAGTAATTCCTCTCTGTTTGCTCTTGCAGCTGGCAGACTTCCGAGAGGTCATCTCACGGATGCTGGGCCTTGATCTTGCTAACCTAGCTCTGCCTGACTATGAGATCATTACACGTCTGGAAGGGCTGATTCACTTTCATCAGCACCATTTTATCCCCTGCGTCTGTGTCAAAGATGTAACAAGGACAGAAGATGAGTGCTTGGATAGAAACATACAGTTTCTTCATTGAAACAAACATTTTTGAGGAAACTAAAGTCATTTTTTCTTCTTCCCTGCCTACTAGACCAGCATAGAAAATAGGTCTTTATTTTTGTTCCTTCTTCTACAGATACTTGGGCTGATTTTCAGTGTTTCAGAGAGACAGTTAACAGCCAGCATCCTAGGGAGAGCAAACATACAATATTTTGGACATGAAAATGATGGGCAATATGTGAAAAATGAACAGCTTTCCAATTCCAGTGCAGAGTCACTGATGGCATGAGCTACCTGAGATCTGTTAACAATTTGGGCAAATGCTAGCTGGTGAACATCAGCATTTGTGATGTTCCTTGTGCTTTACTTCTTGGGTGACAGTGATGAAATAAAGTGGGGCCATCCAGTTGCTATTTCTTTTGCAAAATGGGACTTCTCTGTGCCTTTTTATGCATAAGAACTTCAGTTTCAAGGCACCTGGAAAGCTGTCTGAGGGCTATCATGGTTTTGGAAAAAGGGATTTTTTTTCTGTCATTTTTTGTCTTTAGTCTGCTCTTGAGTAAGAACAAAAAGTTATGCTTTTTCAGCAAAGGCTCTTTCACAGGCTCCAGTCACATGCCTGGCACAGATATACAGTAAAATTATCTATAGTAAAATTGCATCATGACACTTTGAAAGTGTTTCTTCTACCTGCTGTGCTCCTTGGACAATTAATCCATAGGCCAAATAAGCATCAGTTCTGACTTAATGCAAAGGTATTAAAAATAGCCTCATCCATTACAGAAAATAGTTTCTAGTCTTGATTTTTCAGAAAAACCCAGATGATATGTCCAGAATTACCTTTTAATCATAAAAGCTGCTTGTCTATTACCCTTCCTGACTGTTAAACTTCATGATTTTAAGACTTTCAAACAATAAATATATTTTAATAGTACACTCAAAAATGATTCCGTGTTTCCAGTTGTCTCTTCCCATTATATATTTCATGCAGATAAGTAGAACAGTACAGATGACTTACCTATGTATGTATGACTAGGGTGGACTTCTTACGGTATCTCAACAAATAATCATTCACTAAAACTGAGCACTATACTAAAACAAATGAGACTTTAATTTAAGAAGAAAAAAAACAAAAAAATATTACATTATTTTACAAAAGAATATTGAGATCTGGCTATGAACTTGGAATATTCTAGATTGCTTTTATTATTATATCTCTGAAGAATCATTTCTCAGTGACTTGGCTTACAAAAAAAAAAAAAGCCATGAAAATATCCATTCTTTTGTGTTATCAATGGTTTTTTTAGGAAATGTAATAATTTATCTTTATGCTCCTATGTCTACTTGGATTAAAGTCAGTTCTCCTTCTTGTTTTAGAATGCAACATTGCTTTTCGGGTAGAGTTTAATAGAAGGAGTAATGACAAAATTGAGTAGGCTTAAATTTATGAAAGCACTGCTTTCCAAGTACAATAAGTTGAAATGTAAATACTTTTATGCATTCTGGAAAAGGATGTAGAAATTTGCTAATTACATGAGAAAACACAAGTGTGTGTTTTGCTGATTCTCAGGGCATTCTATTGTTGTAAGTAACCAACAAATGTGTGTTCTTCACACACATTAAAAATGTAAAAAATATATTTTATCACATTGTACGCATTTAATAAACTGCATTAAGAAATTAGGTCCAGTCAGTCCAGATAACAGCTGTAACTTTAATAGTCTCTGAGCTCTCAAATCCTAAAGTATATGTGCATATTTGGCCATAATTCATGGTTAAGTTAGATGATTTCCTAAAGTCTGCAAAGAGGCTTCCAATCTGCTGCCATGTGCCATGCTCCTGTATTCTGCCCTCCCATGACCGCTGTGGCACCAGCTGTCACCTTCCAGCCCCTCCGGAGCCACCAGCGAAGTTCTCCCAGTTACTTCAGAAGAGGTGGGTAAAAAAAGAAAAAAGAAGAGGAAAAAAAAAAAGGAGAAATGGAACAAAATGAATTGGAATTAACTATGGCTTCAGAAAAGAAAGATCTCTTATTTGGCTTCCTGTAATCCAATAATATCACAGTTTATTTAAAATGACTTAACTGTGTGGAAAATAAAAATTGGCAGGAATGTTCGAACAGATTTTCAAATGGTAGACTTCAGATTACTTTGTTCTTTTGCTGGAATAAGCAAGAATCCTGCAGAGCAGTGTTTGTTTTCTGGAAGGAATGAAGGATGAGTTTATAAAACCGTACTCATAATTATTCAAGAATAAGTGAGTCAAAAATAAAAATCTGTAAATGACAATTTTGCCTGAACAACAACAACAAAAAGATGACTTTTCTGATAAGCTTAAAATCAACATTAACGAGTCATGAGGCAAAGGACAACACTTGTTTTGAGATAAATAAAGCTGCTGATATGCATTTGCTTAGTTTTTATTCCCTGTGATTGCTTATGCTTTTGCAAAGTAGGAGAAATAAGGAAAATAGTATCGCATTGTGAGCAAATGAGGTTTGAGCTGTTCTATCCCAAGTAGAGAAATCCATTGCAAGAGGGCTTGTGCAGTCCTGAGGATGATAGTAGAGATGGTGGGGGCTAACTGAGCTGCAAGGTGGGACCTGTAGAGGATTAAGTCCCTGAGGAGTGTATGTAAAGAGGTATTTTTGTTAACTGATGAGGTGCGAATTCACAGCTTGTTTTTTCCTTGGAAATCACGAGGCTGCCTGCTAAGTGCGGTTCCTGAACTGGCAGTGTCCCCACCGGGCAGTAGATGGAGCCCACAAGTGAGGGTGATCAGTTCAGGCTGTGCGTCTGGGTATTTATCTGCCTTCCTGCCTGATGGCAGCCATGCGCAGCTGCGCTGCTCTCGGGCCACGTGCGGCAGCTCTGGTTACAAAACAAATGTGCGGCGGCATCTGTTGGATGCCTGAGGGTCTTTGGTGTTTATGTGAAGAGTGCGCTGGGCCAGCAGAGCTGACTCAACGTTTTTCTCTCCTGGCCAAGTTTCCATACCATGGAGAGTAATCTGGCTGTGGAGAGAGGCCAGGGTGAAGTGGTGAAGTGACAGCAGCAAACTGATGCAGATGTTTGTGAAGCAGTCCATAGTCACTATTATAACAGAGGTACTACGGCCACTAGAGTAGGTGAAGGAACCCTGCAGGTTGTGGTACGAAAGTCTCTTAGAGACTTCTTAGGAGATTGGTCTGAGCCAGGCTGCAAGGAGCAGTGCTAGACTACTGCTAAAATTATTGTGGCATCGCTGCTGCATAACCATTTTGATGTTGCTTGATTTTACAATACTTACGTGGTGTCACTCCAGTGCACGACAGTATTAGCTAGGTCTGGAGAGCATGGATTGAGAACAGTCAATTAGAGGATGGACAGCAGTGTTTGGGAGTGCTCATTAGGAATGAAGGGAACTTGTGAGGTTCGTGCAAACCTGCGGTCATTGGTGATTTGCAGCTGCTTTTGAGGGTTTGTGGAAGGATGAGTCAGTGTTTGAGATGCATCTTGCAGGAATGGAGCTGAAATGGATTGACTTCACGTGGCTAAAAATATACTTGAAAATGACTTCCTTCTTTTACTATGAGCAACTGTTCATTGCAACAGTTCAAACTAGCAGGCCTGAAATGCCAAGTATCAAAAAAGAATAAATATTTAAAAAACTGTCAGTAAACACAGATGCATTTAGGCTGATGACCTAAGCAGCAAATAATGTTATGAGATCAGTATCTGTTGCTCAGAATAACTATCTGGTGATAAATCTTAACTGCAAAGAACTTCTGATCTGCAGATAGGCTTTGGGATAGAAATAGGAGAAGCTGGAAACCCTTGGAATTCTGCCTTGGATGCAGAAGAAAAAAGGGAAGCTGGAGCAGGAGGGAGGTGGAGACCTGCCTGAGGACTGTGGCCCAGTGGGAACTCGAGGTGAGGCAAGCAAGCCTCCCTTCAGCTTCGTGAGGCTGGAGGAATGGCCAGGACTGTGCTGCTGCTTAGAGCTGGCCCATTCACACGCAACATGCCTTACTAGCAAGGATAGAGATTCTGTGTCCCTCATTAGAATATCCACTTTTTTTTTTTTAGAATGGCATTTTTATTCTTAAACAGTAAATTTCAAATGTTGCTAATGTATTTTTTTTTAATACTGTCTTTGTGTTGTGCGTATCAGCAATTATATTCCTCCAAAAATGTTCCCTCTCTCTTTTTCCTAAGAAACACCTGACTGGTTTGAGAGTTCAGTTTACATCCCTATCTATAGCATCAGTATCATTGCCTGCAACACAATTTGATGCCTCTCTTTACAAACCTCGGCTTATATATATTTTATAAATCCCCTCCCACTCCCCCATGTGTCACTGCTGCCACTGTAAGCCTTACAGGCATTAACGCTTGGCGGCACCGCAGTTGCCTGCTGCACCCCATGGTGGCAGGGCACTGGGCTGGACCACCCTACAGTGCTGGTACCTGCCTGCCTGCTCGGGCTGCCAGGGAACAAATCTGCCAGAGGCACGACTACAACATTGATTATTCTGTTTGAAAAACGGCAGTGTGTTCAGAGAGTGACTGCTTTTGTGTGACGATTGTGAAGGAATTGCCTTTCCCACTGGAAGAAATTCTGACCTGTTCCATTCCAGTAGTGGCCGAAGGTGGGGAGAAGCAAGAGCATGAAGATGTCGTAGGTGTCATGCGTTGCTGCTGCCTCAGTGAATCTGCCTGGCTTTGGTTGGTCGAACGACTTAATTGAAATTCTCATTTCAGTAAGTTATTCATTCCAGAAGGTCTGAGGAGCTGAGAATCTTATGTCTCTCCTCTGTGTTGGTGAATTTTTTTTAATAGTTTCTAAATGAAACAGAATGCGCTTCCATGAAAGGTAATTATAATGATACTGTCACAAAGACTTGCTCCACAACACAAACTGTTATATTTCATAAGTTAATGCTTCTTGCAGGAAGAAAAAATAATTGCCACATCCTTATCAACATCACCTCACAAAATATGTAGTTGCAATTTGTTCTGCTCCTTTAAAAAGGAAAATTCCATGAATGTTAAAAATTCTTCCCTTTTACAAATGCCAGTGCTCTAATAGACAGCTATTTATTGTTTGCCCACCTAAATCCTGCGACTAAGCCATCTTCATTGCAGTTACATGTGTTTAATGGCTTAACACTTGTGTAAAACTTGGTGAATATCAGGATTTCCCTTTTAAAAGGTGTAGGAGATATTTTGTTATATACTTTGGCCTTTATTCCTGTTATTCATGTCTGTGTGAACTTACATATTTTTCTGTGACAAAAAAATATTTTTTTATAACAGGAGGATGTGTCTTCCTGTTTGAGTTCCAAGGTTCTGGTTCTGGGGAGGCTAAATCCTGAAGTTCCATATTCTATGTTTAATGAGAAGGCAGTTACAGTTACTTACCCACCTTTACAAAGGTCTTTACAATTTTTTTGTAAGCGAAGTACTGGAGCATTAGAAAATTATATTTATTTGTGTATATAGGACTCTTCATAATATGTTAGTTGTTTTTTTTTCTTTTACAAAAGTGGAGAAATATCCTTCTGTTATTAACTTCTGTTTTTACTTTTAGCTTATAATAAACTGTAATGACATATATTTCTAAGCCAGGTTGTGATTTTTTACATCACCAAAATCGATCACAAACAATTTCAATGTCAAATTGGGCTACCTTAGAGGAAAAAAAAAATCTGGCCATAGTAAGCTTTAAATAAATATTTCACCAATGAGAGCACACTTGATTTAGAGCTGCAGTCAGAAGTTAACAGTTCTCTTGGTTTTACTACTTTGCTGTTTCTTGGCTGGGTACAGGTTAGTGATCTTGTTATTCCATGTCAAACAGAAAAAGCCTTCTCATGATAACCTTCACGTTACTTTTGTGAAAGTGCGTGTGAGAAAAAGCAACAACTGATCAGATGCCCAAGACTGCCGTTTCTTCTTGCGCTTTGGGAAGCTGAAGGAATGTTCCTAGAGGAGAATGGAGGTTTACAAGGAACTTGGGTGGGATGCTTGCCAATGTTTTCCATGTAAGCACCTTGATTACTACTTGAGAGCCTGTGGGAGACTGACTCTTACTACTGAAAACTGTCATACTGTCCTCCCCTAATCAGTGCCAGTCCTGTGGGCCACAAGTTCACGTCTATGTCAAGTCCTTTGTGTAAACAGAATTAACATCTGGAGCCAGAATACAAAACTATTATGATCAGAAAATACCTACACTGGTGCCCAAAAAATAATAATATTGACCATGAAAACAAAATAAAAATGCCAAATTATTTCTAGTAAGCACATTTCTTAGTAAATGATTAAACTAGATGATTAGATAATAATTACAGTATATTATATTGCAGTAAAATAAACAGTAATTGCTTGTCATTTAAATAAAAGTATTATTCTAATTATAAGACTGCTCTCTGATGTAGTACTTCCTGTGATAAGACCTCAAAATGTTTGACTGGGGATGCTGGCCCAGTACTTCTCCAACCTTGATGAGAAACTGCAGCAGAGTGGGGCAACTGGTTAAGAATACCAGCACAGCAAGAAGTGATCGCTGCCTCCCCTGAGTGCTGCCCTAGTGCTGAGCCATGGGTTGTGGTAAGAAATCCCAGGATGTAAGGAGATGTAGAGATATCAGGAGAACAGGAGCCCAGCAAATTAGGCCATGTCTGGGATATAGCTCTCAATGGAGTAACGTGCTTGTTACTGGCAGTGGGAGCCAGGAGTAAAGTATTAAAACCTCTTGATTATCTCAGGCTGTACTGGAAGCTTTCCAGCTAGGTCTGTTGGTTTTCAGTCTTCCAAATGGAAAACAATTGTGATTTTTAATATATATATGCTTTGCAAATGAAGCAAAAGGCCCAAAATGTTCAGTTGAAAGAAGAGTTTACATTTTCACCACAAAATATATTTTTTAGTAAAGAAGAGTTGTAAGATCCTGTAAGAATCCATTATAAGGTAAGTAAGGACTGGTTCCTCTGGCAGGCTCTGTGTGTTGGTCAAGGGTAGTTGATGCTAGTGGTGTCGAGGTTTGCCATGAAAGGGACCCAAACAAGGAATGGGACTGGGCTGCAAAGTGATGACATGATGCTAGCGTAAAATCTGCATGAATTACAGAAGTCTCCAGGTGGATGTGATGTAGGTTCCTCATATGCATCCAGCTGTCTTATGGTCATTCCTTATAAATCTGTGATGATCCCTAACTGTGAGACTGGTGTTTGCTCATCAAATAAGGTAAGGTGGTGGTTAGTACTTTCTGTGCCATTGCTAGCTTAGGTATATGCAATTCACTAATTAAATCAGTTCCATGGGCTTTTACCATTATTGGCTTCTGGATAAAGTGTGAAATAGTGACATATTGCAGTAAATTTCTGGTGCCTGTTTTCAACCACCACACCGAAGTTAATTCATTTATAATCATCAATTCATGTTTCTCTTTAACTTACTGTTAGCAGAGGAACAATAGCAGCTTGCAAAAGGATTGGTAAAAAAGGATATTGTAGGTCAGTAATACATAGGCAGAAAAGGAGAGGCTTGTTCATCGAAGTGGTTGTTAGACTGGAAAAATCTGTGGTGGAATAGGATGTGACAGAAGTAACAGTGGGACAGATGTGTCTCTTCATGCTTGATGAGAACCTGAGTTCTTCCATCCAGAAGTACATAATTGCATCTTAGAAATCTGTCCAAAGTTGGTAATCTTTTCAATAGTATAAGTAGGTAGCTATAGCAATATTTTGTTTCTATCCTCAGCTTTGCATTTAGAAGCTAGAGCTCAGTGTTTTATTTATAGTTGTTTTTAAAGTCTTACCCATAACAGAGTAATATTTCAGCTTTTGAAAGAGCCGCAAAACAAGCTGTCAAATTGAAAATGAAGGAAATTATATTCTAGCAGTAAGTTACATAGTTTGGCTGCTGTGGGATTTCTTATTTAACTGCCTTTAAATGTTCTTTCCTCTGCTCAGGAGGGTCCAGAATAAGAGAAGTACAAAATCCTTTAAATTTTCAAGTGTAATTTCTGTAACATTTCTTTGTATGTAGCCTCTTACTAAATACCAGCAGGAAACTAAAGTGGATACTTACTGTAGATGTAGTTTCCTGACCAGACTTGTGTGAAGAGCTATTGCGAAACAGGGAAATGTGCTAATAGTGTGAGAAATAGTGTAAGAAGATGAATACCCATGCATAAAACAATGTATGAGCTGACCACGTAGGAAAGCACTTCAGAAAAATTGTTGCTTTGGTACTAGTGGAAATTTTCAACTCAAGTAGGTGAGCTAATATATTAAGTCAGGGTGATGCTATAAATTAGGAAGTAGGAAGCAGCTGTTACACAAAGCAAATTCAGAACCATCAACAGGATAATGCTGGCTGGATGAATAAAGAACAGCCAAAAGAAGAACACAAAAAACCGTAGCTATCATTCAGTGAGACTTAGGTGCTGTGCATCGCATCTTTTGTGTCAGTATTCTTGAGGATGCTCTGTAGGTGTTTCAAAATATTGCCAGACAAATATGGCCACTTGATCATGGTAGTGGAAGATCTTTTACATGATATACCAACTAGCTGCTTTTTTGATTGCTGTTAGTTTAGATCATGTGCTGGATGGTCTTTTCCAAAGAGGTGTGTTTACCTCTGGAGATTTGAAGGAATCCAACTCCAAACCTGCAAGTTTGTCAGGATTCCAGCATTTGCCATGTTACAACCTGGTAAGTTTAACTGATGAAAGCATCTTTTTTATGTACCAGTGTAAACAGAGCTCAATTATGGAGTCTCATTTCTTTCACCAAGAAAATCTGGGCATTAATAAAGACAGATAAGTTATCAATAGAATAATTTTTTTTCAGTAGCCTGCAGTCTTTAATCCATCCTATAGACTGTAGCACAGACATCTTTTTATATCTTTGGTATAAATTTTCCAAATGCAATTATTGATTTAAATTGACTTTAATTTCATTGTCAGTAATTTAGCTGAACATCAAAGTAAAGAAACTTGATGTTACTAACTGCAACAAAAATAGAAAACACCAAAAGGATATTGAACAGAAATAACATGTACTGACCAACTAACAGTTTTCTTCTGGGGCCAAGTAATGGACAATCACCTGTAGCAGTTTGACCAACTATTGGCCAAACTGATAAAGGTTGGCTATTGAAAACCTAGTCAGTACACAGTCCAAGTGACCTGGACAGCCATAAGTTTTTTTTGTTGACTTGGAATGAAAATATGCTATTTTAATACATGTGTGTATTGCTCATTAATTACAGAATCTTTAATGAAATTGTATGGTGGAAATATTAATATCAAATTTCCTAGCCACAGAATCAAAAAGTGACTTGAGTTGGAAGGGACTTCAAGGATCAAATTCAAACCCTCCTGCTGTAGGCCAGTTGCTAGTCATGGTACTTGTTCACTAGGATTTCTTTGGGTATCTTGACAGCCAAAAACTTGGCTTAAACAAAATGGTATCTTCAAACCATTTTAAGATTGTCCTAATTTCAGCTGAGGCTGAAGTGCTGTAGCAGACTGATGTTTTGGTTGTTGCTGAGTGATGGGAGCACAGATAGGGCCAGATCAGGCTGAGCTGCTCTGCAGGAAAGAGCCACCATCATAATGGCATGGCAGCAGGGGCAGTGTGGAGCCAGGGCAGGAGCCTGAATTAGGTAGAGTTACCCCGTACTATGTGACACCATGAGGAGGGCCTCAAAGCTGTGGGGATTTGGCAAGGGGGCAGCTGCTACTTGTGGCACGTAGGGTGTTGGCTGGCAGGAGGTGAGATGTTGCCTTGTAGGGCATCAGTCAGCAGACAGTTGTTATGTTAGCTAAGTGTAGATCAACAAGTGGCGTGTAGTTGCACTGCCATTGCATTTTTGCTTCCATTTTCCTTTTTGTTTCCATTTTCCTTCTGTCTTAGTAAATAGTTTTTATCTCAACCCCAACTCTATTTTGTTTCCCGTTCTCACCTTCACTCCACTTGGGGGTAGCAAGTGAATGACTGTGTGATGTTTTTCTGATTGCAGGGTTAAACCATAACAATAATGTTGTCTATTTTTACTTCAGTTAAGCAACTCTTTGTGACAGTTAAGCTGCCTGAATGCAATAGACAAAGGGAAAGAAGTGGAATATAGATATATTCCTAAGATAGGGAACTATTTCATGTAGAGGCTTATGTATGACCTTTAACTGCTTTTTGTGTATCTACATTTGAAAAGATTTTGAACTTTCTCTAGGGAGATGGCCTAGAAAGTATGTTTTGTGGTCTACCATAGCAAAGCAGACTGATCTTCTCCGATATCTGGTGTCAGGCTATAGTGGCCTTTCAACTGAGAAAGAAATTTTATGCATGGATTCACAGAATAATTTAAATTACTGCAGTGTGAAAGCGTACAAAAAACCAGTAATAATGCTGAATATATCTGCTTGCATAATTCTTGTAAATAAATGAGAATACTGAAAACATCCGCTAATTCTTCAATTGCTGAGTTCACATGGTACCAGTAGCAACAACTTGATGATACATTTGGTTACTAGGCTGGATACCAGGAAAATCTTCTCTGAAAGAGCAGTGAGGCATTGGCACAGTTTGCCCAAGGAGATGGTGGAGTCACTGTCCCTGAGTATTCAAAACCATGTAGATGTGGACTAAAAAGCACAGTTTAGTGGGCAACATTGGTGGTAGTTTGGTGTTTGAACTGAATGATCTTAGAGGTCTTTTCTAAGCCTTACGATTCTACATTTGTTGTCATCTGACTATTTTTCTTGATTTATTTTCTACTTGTGTTTCCTTACGAGGCTGGAGACTAACACAAATGTTCTTGGTTTATGTGCCTGTTTGTGAGCAGAATCCTCAATAATGTCAGCATTGCTGTAGAAGAGAGGTTTGCTTTATGGCCTGCAGTTATTAACAAGCTGATATTTTCCCTAGATTATATGGTGGCACTGTGCTCTGCATGCATGTGTGAGTATATATACATACATTAGCAGTGTGTAGCACTAGGAGAATAGTGTATGTACAGCTGTGGTTTTATCTAAGGAGATATACACTGCTCATAATTGGTTTGACAGGAATGAGGCTGGTAGCATATCGGAGAATGAGAAGCCCTCAGTTTTACCCCATAATATTAAGCACGCTCTTCCTACCTCCCTGGAGGGGATGCACAGGACATTTCTTTGGCAGTTTTCTCTACCCAGGTTTTCCATTGTCCAAAAGGCCTTTGTGATTTAGTTCCACCTTTCTTCCTTCCTTTCCTTTCTTTGCCCTTAACATTATCAAAGGGATGTGGGGAGAGGAGCTGGCTGTTGGAGCTCTGGCTCTATTCTCATAAGGACACTTCACACACCACTGTGAAGGGAAAACTTGGATGCTCTGTTCCTACTCCAAGAATTGGAGTACTGTATTGTCCCAGGTGCAGTTGTGCCTCCCTTAGCAATCCCAGAGGCTTGGGAGCACGTGACATTCCCCAGAAATACTGCACTGAGACAGAACAAGCAACTGCAATGCTTAAAATCCTGCTGGTACATTTTTTTAGCCTGACTTTTGAATTCCTGTTGAGTGTGTGTGTGTGTAGCTGTGACAGTAGCTGAAAGGGAAGAAAAACAAACATCTTAGGCCCAACTTCAGAAAGTATTACTGGCTGCTTTGTGGCATTGGCCCATGGCTTCATGGGTTGACAACTTGGGGATATCATACATGAAAAAAATAGAGCAAGAAAACTGGTCATCTGCTGCCTGTGTAATATAGTCATTTTTGAAATGATGCAGAAAACAATCAGTTTTGGGAAGAAATAAATACTTTAACAAATGTAGCTGTACCTTGAGGCAAGTGACAAAAAAATTTGAAAATGTTTGAGAATTATGATTGGAGGACTTTTCTAGAATTTGAAGAAAATAAAGATCATTCAATAACGATGTGAAATCAAGGTACAATGAAAAAGTATTCCTTAGGATCTGAATTGATTTACATTGAATGACTGTGATTTCTGGGTAGGAAAAATCTAAGGAAGTCCAGACAACAGAACTGGAAGAAATTGGATGATACTGAAATCAGAAATTTGGATACTAAAAGTGGAAATGAATGGCATAACAGCAGGGAGTCAGACAACTCCTAACAGTACATCCCCACGTCATGCAGAATTTTAAAGGTGGCTGTAGGAGTGATTAGACAGTACAGAGAAATCTGAGGGAGTCAAAATTTTGGAGGAAAAGAAGGCAATGGCTTGAAATCCATTTTGATTCAACAGAATTGCATAAGCTGGATAAAACGTATGAAATAATTGAAAATACGTGAAACTACCCCAAAAAACAGCTTAAAAAAACCTGATCTGTCCTCTCTTGCTTTTTACATTGTCTACTATACATGAACAAGATACGTTTCTTCTGTTCTTTTGTATATCTAATGTGAAGGCCTCAACCTGTGCACATGAGAGTGGTTTCTGTTTGTTCCTGTAGGATCACATGGCGTGACACCAGCCCAATAGGAGGCCACTGCTCATAGCAATCTTTTCTCATTTTTGTTCTGTATCACATGATGTGCTGTCATGTCTCAGTTCTGTCTGTTATAGAAGTAAACCTAGATGATGCTTTTCTAACTCACAATCATAGTGAGAAATTGTTAAAGAATCTTGAGACTGTGAGAAACTAGAGTCCACACTGTTACCTGTGCCCATCCACCAGCTCTAGGAATTGGATTTGGGAAGCTTTTGGATGATGGAGGGGTGCTGTTTGTTGAAAGATTTGGCAGAACAAGAAATTCAGCTACAGCTTTGCAACTGCAAACTTGAGATGGTGAATGAGTCGAAACAGTTTTCAGAAAAGAGTTAAAAAGCATTAGAAGATATTTTTCAATTTTTCTTCCTCACACCCCTCTGAACTTACCCTGCATTGAGCTGATATTGAATAATATTGTTATGAGGTGGAGTAGCTGTTTCTTACTCTTTTACTTCTTCACACATCTAAACCAACAGAAAATCTGTTATTTATTATTTTTTTATTGTTTATTTTAATAGAATCATGGAATGGACCTTTAAGGTCATCTAGTTCCAACCCCCTGCTATAGGCAGGGACACCTTTTAGACCAGGTTGCTCAAAGCCTCATCCAGCCTGGCCTTGAGTGTTTCCAAGGAAGGGGCATCCAAACCTCACAGCCTATTTCCCAGATTTTCCATTATTTTTATTTTATATTATATTTTATTTTATTTGAATTTAAATTTTTAATACGTAAAAGAGGAACCCAAGTAAAGAACTAATACAGGACTTTAAAAAACTTTGTTGAAGAAATATTTACTATATCATTTGGGCCAGCAATAATGTCTTTATAAGAGAAAACTTTGTTAGCATATCACTGCAGTAGAAACGCTTCCATCAATTTTCTATTAACTAGTAAATGTAAAAATACTTTTGTCACACATTAGAGCATTTCCCTCCCACGGGATAGTTTTTCCTTGAAAAAAAAATATATTAAAAGATCTAATGCATAATTGCCGTGAATTGATGTTTGTCATAGGCAAGTCTGTTACTCAATTGGAGCAAAATTAAACTAGCAGATAGCACAGAACACAGAAGCAAATTAGATTTTAAGAGTCTACATCAAGTCTGTTAATCAAGTATGTGCTTTGTAATGCAGCTGTAGCAATCTGTTTCTTTAAAACTATCCTTCAAAATCAGACTGTGTGCCCCCCCCCCAATTGCTTAACCAAGCTGGTTTTCTGCTTCACAGGCCTCTCCTACTGAGAAGCAGCAGCCCTAGGCTGCTCCAGGAAGCAGGAAGAAGGCATGGGAACACCATGCTGCAACAGAAGGGGCAGACAGGTGAGATTATCCAACTCCTTAGCACTGGGATGCTGGGGAGCAGCAGGGAAATATGAGATTTCCAGGGCACAGTAATTCTATTAAGCTGTTTCAGTCCACCTCTGCCAGCTGCTGTATGTTCGTTGCCAGTATATGGTTAGCTCTCAGTAAAAAAAAAAAAAAGTTTAACTCAAATAACTAAAAAAAAACCACAAGTGTTGTATGTAACTGTTTTTACACGTAAAGATTTATGGTGCTGGGAATAAAAATCATCATCTGGACTTTGTTAAGATTTTCCTGGCAAATAATTAATGCTGAGAGGATGTTTAATCAAGCATCTCTTATAGCAGCAATGGTAAGTGAGTTAAAATCAGCTTGCATTATAGAAATAGGTCTTCACAATCCCTTAAAGTTTCTGCTAGTTTTTCCAGCCCTCAGCAAATGGTGGTGCTAGCACCTTATTTTTCATCCCTGTGTTTCCTCATTTCATGGTCATATCAGCCTCTTGGTGACTGCCAATGAGCGGATCTCATCATAGCTGAAAATTCAGGAACATGTGCAAAGAAGCCACTCAAATGGGCAAGAAATTTTAATATTCTCTCTCCTGTCTTTTTGCTTTAAAGTGAGAAGACTGCAAGTATGAATCTATCAAAGTAGGTAACCTAATGTTTGGTTTTTTTTTTGCTGTTGTTTCTGTTTTGATTAATATGTCGTGACTTAATTGCATGCCTATATTTATATGTACAGTGGGTTAGTGTATGTTGTACGTTTCTCTGTGCTGTACCTATTGTGCATTTGTGTTCTAGATTATGAGAGCAGGACTCTCTTAGCCTGCTTTTGACAAAACTGGCTTCTGGAACAATAATCAGTGAGATGTAGAGTGCCCTTTTCCCAAAGCAGCACTGACAGCTTCTCTACTGTACTCCAAACAAAATGTATTGTAATCATCTCCCTGTGAAGTTCCACAGTGCAGCAATACCCATTGGCATTGTAGCAGTCCTACAGGCTGTGCACTGGATTGGGGAAGTACATTTGAGACATTCCCCCCTTGGTAGTGCATAGTAACCATTAGATAGATTAAAAGTCTGTTTACAGAGTGTATCAGTGACAGTTCAAGACAATTTCTATTAGTTACAGGCTTTAAGTTTGAAGAAATTTCCAGAAATTGCTGATGACTTAAACCATTTAGCATAGCGGCAAGAGCATAACTGCTGTTAATTTTGCCCATTGAAAATCACAAGCTGGAAAAGCCGTTACGAGTTGTTTTGTGAGGTTCGTGTTTTATCACCAGCTTGAAATTGTGCTTCTGGCTGTTAGTCACCAGGCTGCCAAAATTCAAGTGGCTTGAAGTAATGGAGCTACTGGATCTGCAGGGTAATAACGGGAAGGAGGTTATTTTATGGCTGATCTCCCTGCATATGTAGTGTGTTTCCCTATGATAAAGCGGTTGTATCAGCCCCACCTATGATTAAAGTTGCCTGACACATCCCGTTGTGGACTTTGTTTGCAGATGCTTATAATGTTGTCAAAATATAACTGTCTGTGTTGAAATCTGACTTCTCCTTATGTTGGTCCACATGACTGAAGCAGGTGTCTTTGCATAATTCTATAAAAAATAATTCATTAAAATGAATTGCAAGCAGTTCCATCCCCATCCTCTTCTTATATATATATATGTATGTATATATATATATATATATATATATATATATATATATATATTGCCCAGTAAGACTGAATGAATAGTTTTGCAGTGTGAAGATAATCTTTTCTGTGTGGAACTCCAAGTGCAGCTGTGGGACAGTTGATCTTCAGGTCAGAGTTTTATGATCTCATTAGGGGGAAGATAGTCAGCATAGGCTTTGTATTAGTCTAAAAAAGGTGGACTCTAATGGAGTTTTGCACATATGCTGTGTGGGCTGCCAAAAGTCTTTTCAAGTCTTCTTTGGCCCTTGCTAAAAAAAAGCTTTCTTGCTTGAGTATGTCTGTGCTTTGAGTAAAGACTTGACTGACAATTGAAAGAGAAATGGCCACAGGATTAAGAGTGACTTATCTCTGTGCAATCAGGCCAGATCCAGCGAAGTGATAATCTGTTTAAAGATCACACAGTACAAAAATTGCTCACATTTGCTGGATGTTTTCAGCCTTATTCCCTAGCATTTATCTTTGTGTGCCCAGGCAGACCTCTGTTGTAACTGAAGCTCCTGGAGCGCTGCTCACTTAGTTGGCTCATCTTTATGAAGAACAGGGGCTCCCTTTCTTCATTACCTACATATTATTTAGAAAGAAGCTGCCAAAAGTTGGAAAGAATAATGGAGGAGAGTCTTACCTTGGTCCAGGGATCCAAGCAATAGACTGGGACCCAGGACCTCATCATAGAATACTGTGAAATACTTAAGGCATGCAGAGGAGTGGAAACTAGTTAAGAAGAGCAGGATTTAGCAGTCAGGATGGGATGGACAAGTAGATTATGAGGAAAAGCTTGAAGAGAGAGATGGCCAGAGGAAAAATGAGAAGATTGATTTTTTTTTTTTTTCAAGGCCTGAACAGAATAAATGGAACTGGCAGTCAGATTGAAGCACACCCAGGTGTTTTCTGTGGGAGAAACAAGAAAGATGGAAAAGATGTCACTTCTGATGTTTATGAGGAGGTCAGAAAGCTAAGCAGTAAGGATCAGATCTACATAAGAAAGTAAAAACAGGAAAAATTATGTTTGAGGAGGCATGAGCATAGGAGTGGCTGTCAGAGAAGGGACAGAGAAGGTTTTTGTGATGGACCCATGGTTCCTAGGTTTCCACAGGAATTGAGAATGTCAGAAGGCAGTATATAAAATTTAGTTTTTTACAAAAGTAGAGTGCTTGTGCTTCAAACCAAGAAACTTCTATACAAAATCTTTTTAAAAATACATTAGCTATTTTGCAGATCAATATCTCAGCGACTAGATTCCGGAGATAAAATAGTTTGTACAGCCTTAATTTTGGACTTGTCTTCATCCTGATAATATTTCTCATTGCCTAATGCATACACAAGAGTGAATAGTCAGTGCAAGTTCATGTCCTGGTTCTTTCAAAGTTATTGTAAGATCAACAGCAAAGAGTTTTTATGTATATATCATGCTGCTTAACACCTATGTAACCTATGTTTAAAACAGATATAGGGGAGAAGGTGACAAAAAGCTTCTTGTCCTGACCTGAACTGGATGTCAGGTTTTAGAACAAATTATAAAAATTGATAATTAAAAAAAACAGAGCTAATCAGCTGGATTCAAGAGGAAAAAAGAAATTGATATTAAGATGTATGCAGTGAAGTGGCAATGCAGATGTACAAATGGGAGCAATAAAAGCAATTGGCTTTGGATTTGACATTTCTTTACCTGTGAGTGCCCGAGTCTGCAAGTTTGAAAATGTTCTTTTAATTCTAATATTAGAGGAAAATGGTCATTTTGTTCATGAGAGAAAAGTAATGGTATGGCATATAGTATGCATGCAGAGGAGATTATAGGAAACTAGCATTAAAGCATGAATTGGGCTGTTACTATACTGTTACTGTAAAGGTGTTTAAGAAGATGTTATAGCTACTGGGTGAATTTGAATTATCATCACAATCCCTAATGAGTAGTTTTTAACTGCATGATCAAGATTTAATTAAAGCACTTTAAACTGTGATTTTTTTTTCTTCCGTACAAAATTGACAGGTATATAGATTTATTTAAATTCTTGAATCTGGAAGAATTAAACAGTGTAACTAAATTTTTGCAGATGTTAACCTAGACTTCTATTCTTATGTTGTCTTACTGGACGGTTTGCTTCTGTTTCTACTTTAAATGAGGCCCTGGTAGAGCAAAATTTTCACATAATATTTTTAACCTGGCACTGGCAGATTGTATCCAAAAGAGAAGGTTCAGGCTTATAAATTAAAGCATTTTATTTAGGTGCCTATTAGAAATTGTATCTTTCTGCTTTTTTTCTGCTCAATGGAGACGGTCTGTAGTTTGGGGCCTACCTCTCTTCACTAATTATCTGAGAAGCTGAAATGAGACAGGAATACTAAGAATAAAGTAAGAAAATCAAATTAAAGAGCACCAGTGTGATATCTTTCTGTAATCATCCGTTAGTGTCTAATGAGGCAAAGTCTTGTTCACACTGTATGGGAACTGCTGAATTACGGCTTGAACCTCTGATTGCCTGAGGTGAGCAATGAGCCAGCCATGGGAGCACAGGTGAAGGCAATTCACCTGTGCTGCTGAAGGGGTGGAGCCTGGCTGCACCTCTCCTAGACCTATTTAAGTGCTGGCTACCAGTGGGGAAGGGTCTCTTCTGGAGATCCCTCCTCTGGAGTTTTGCAGTGGGCCTAGGACACGTGTAAGCATTCTATCTATTCTCTGTTTGTTATTATAACCTGCTTAGCCAAACTCTCTGGTTTATTTTGTAATTATAATATCTTTATATTCATTGATTATACACGCACATTGTTGTCACCAAGTTGTCATGAGAAGGGTTTAGGAATGAATCTTGCTTTCTTTAAATGCAGCAGTCCATGATCATATACTTCTGATTGCAAAATCAGAGCAAATTCTGCCATGAGAAAACAAAGTGTGTGGTTTTATAGTTTTATGAAGAAGCATAATGGTTATAATACTGGAGAATATGCTGAAGCTTGAGCTCCCATTAAGTCATACCAATTGCTATAGTAAGCAGAGGGGGGGAAAAAAAAGCAAAAAAACCATGCTTTATTTGGATCAAAATAGCAGTTTAGCCTATTCCTAAGAACAAATTCTGTTTGTATTGTCTTGAGAGCCCCTTGATACGCTTAGCAATTTGAAAATTTTGAATTCAGAATAAGAGCTTCAATCACACTGTTTTCCTACTGTGTATGTCTTAAGCAGACTGAATCAGCAAAACTGAATAGGTAGGATTTATTTTTTTCAAACCAAATAACATACAAATGAAACCATATGACTAGGAACAATAGCTCTTGTGTCCTATTCCTGCTGTTTGCAGGTCCATATATTGGTCTTTTGGCTAGTTACCAGAACTCATAAAATGCTTTTAGGCAGCTGTATCCCATTAAAGCCACATGTTACATCAATGGGGAACCATTGATGGGATGAAGAAGGATTTTGGAAATTCAGTTATCTATATGGACTGGGGAAGGATTAAGCTTGCCACCCTAGTAGATATTAAAAGCCCTCTGGGGAGAAGATTCCAAATCTCTTTAGTGAGACTATTTGGCATTTGCTTCCTCTGATTATTAGGAAACTTTCTGTAATCTCTAACCCATCTTGCAAATTTTGTTTCTCATGGTGGCCATGTAAAGCTGTTGATTATTGTCCTCCTTATAGCAGCAGCGTTACCTGTGATAAGATCATCATCATGTTTGCCCCCAGCCTCTACTTCTTCAGAGAAAATAAAACCAATCAGTATAACTTTCTTCATCTTTTCACCTCCTCTTCTATTTAAATACTCTAATATCTTTACAGTCTTCTGGATGCTGACTTGTTTGCATTTTTCTTGACATTAATTATCTATCTAACAATCCATCAGTGCTGAATACAGCAAATTAGTGCTCTTGTGAATAGGTAGGATGCTTTGGTTGACTAGCTAAATATTCACTGTCTTCTGCATTTGTTGTGTGTTTGATTTAACTATATCTGTGACTTACGACTTTATAGCTTGGTTCCCCTTAATGTAAAATGAATATAGAAATGAAAATCTGCCATTTGGCTATGTCCTAAACAAAAGACGCTGTGGAATAAGAAGACCTGACTATTGAAAACAACAACAAAAACATCACTTGATAACAGCATCTTTGTTAACAATATAGAATTATGCACATGAAGGGAATAACTTTGTTACCATTGTCTTTAAGTCTTACATATTCATCAGTTCTGCTTTAAGGTATGTAGGCGAGGACTCTTGGCTATGAAAATAAATGGATGATCTAGGGGCATTAGATAAATCTCTGCAAAGTTGTGAGCAGCAGTCTGTTGTCTTTCAATGCAAGGAAACTAATATAGAAGCCAAGTTAAAAACAAAGAAAGAGATGTTTTCAACGCAGCAGACAGGAAATTCCGGTCAGATGATACTGTGTATAATTCAGGTGTGATAGTTTACATGTATTCAAGGGCAAGTTGATAAATACGTGGAAAGCAGATCCGCTCAGGTTTAGTAAACAGATAAAGCAGATCCATTTCAGAAAGTACTGCATCTGCTTCTCACTGGTGCCAGAGATCAGACACTAGAAGAAACAGACCAGCCCTCTAAACTAAGGAATCAATTATATTGCTGTCCTGCTACCAAAAACCAAAGCAGTTTACCAACATTGCATTTTTTACCAGAAGTTTGAAAGGAATTATTATTATTATTATTATTGTTATTATTATTATTATTATTATTTTGCTTGAGTGGATATACTTTTTTCCTTCCAGATGGGCACCTCTGCACGTTTTTAATTCAGGGTTTCTTTTGACCTTCTTTCAGGAGTTATTTTGGGATAAAAGTTCTTGGGCAATTAATGAGGGGCATAAAATGAAATTAAAAACTAGTAAATATCACTGTTATCCTGTGGGAAGAGAAAGAACAAGGTTACTCCTTCAAACACAGAGTTAATATTGGGTTTTAAGTAGCCCCAAAAATTATCTGTAGAAAATTAGAAGAAACCAAATAGGATAAAATCCCAAACATGACAGTTTATTCTGCATAAGCTTTGTTCAAACAGAGAGCAGCATTACAGAATTAGGTGCGACCATAATGAACATATCACAAACTTGCCTTCTTTTCTGTTCTCTCATATTTTTTTCTGCAGAATACTGATAGTATGGTGAAGAGAATCTAGCAAGGGAAGGTAGATTATGCTTGAATCAGAAAACTCAGAAAGATTCAACTCTGAAAAGTGATTAAATGAATGTTTCTCTCTTTGCTGGTTAGTATCTTTTATAATTTGAAAAGTGGCTATATCTTTGCATATAAATTGATTGCTGAAAAGTGCTACAACATTAAGATAAACTCTCTAAGCGAAGGCTGGGAATTGAAACTAGATTCTAAGAAATCAACCCTTTCCACACGAAAAAAAGAAAAACCAAGAAAAAGCCCTAACCCTTATTTAGCAAATAATGTCTGAATAGTGCACCAATGGAAGGCATTGAATTTGCATTGAGGTCAATGGCATGCAACATTACCAAAAAGACATCTGTGTCTCAGTCCTTGGAAAAGAGCACTTTAAAGCATTTGCCTGCACTCGTTAAGCTTGATGATGGATATGGGGGAGTTGCATACAAAGACTCTTAAAAAAAATATGCAGAGAAAGTAATTATTGTGTCAGTAGAAATATAAAGAGAATAGTAAATCATTCAAAGGAGCAGCCTTTTCTCTCTCTCTGGCATAAAGGACAAACAGACTGGGGCTGTCATACAGCGCATGGTAGAATATTCAGACAGAATTTGAGTAAAAGAGTCTATTTTTAAATTCAGGACAGAAGAGAGAGCCCAGGATAACTATTTCTTAACAATCAGATAAGAGGAAGATTGTTCATGGTTATATGGTGGCTTTGGGTGCTTTCAGATTTAGAACTCAAGGTCCTAGAAGTAGGAAAGCTGCTCTACAGAGTGAGTTATAGTTTAATGCTAGCAGTAACAGGATTAGGCACTATTTATTTATTTGTAAGTAATTTATTTAAATTAGATTTAAAAAAAAATCAGATTCATAATAAAAATAGGTTCTTACTATGGTTTCTATGTTTGGTTAAGGAGTAATGCAGTTCTTTTTTTGAACAAATGAAAGAAATTAAGAGATGACTATCTATTTCAGATTTCCCACAGCTTTGATTGTTTTTTAAGTGTTTGACATGCTCTGGATTTAGAAACCCAAAGACATTGTTATGACTGATTCGGAAGACATCTTCAGAGTTGGGAATTCTTCACTAATTCACAAGGACTATTCCTATCTTTTCTTTTTATTTGAATCCCACTTCTTATTATTCTTCCCACCACATTAAATGTGTTTTCTTCTTCATTGGCACTATTTAAATTTCCTACAACTGAAGCAGTCTTAACACTCAGCCAAAATAGATTTTGTGAAGTGTTATACCTTTCCTTATAGGTCATGTGTGCCAGCATGTTTTTGCTTTTATTTCTTCTACTAGACACTCTTTGTCAAGATCTTTTGGGCAAAAAGGGTCCTCCAAAACTAACGATATCTTGATGACCCAAAGTCCTTAAGAGAGTACCCTCTCACTGTAGATGTCTGCAAGGTAACGTGTTTCTCCAGTTTCTTGCTATGTGCTTGAAAAAATCACATCCTTCCCCTCACAAACTCAACATCCAGAAGAGAAGCAATACCTGAGCTGAAAAGGACCATGCTAACACATGCAGTGAGAGCTTCTCTTTGCCATCTGCCTCTCAATTCTACTGTTCTTTGGTTAGCTGATTTCTTACAGATGTCTTAGTAGCATGGACTTTCAGTAGACTTTATATAGTTGATCCAGTAGAGGTCCTCCACAAGGCATTATAATAATGCTTATGTGGCCAGTTTCTCCCTCTGCCATGGCTTCCTGTACACAGCCAGTGCTGTCAGACACATGCTGTCTGCTCCAGAGATAGAACAGGATGCTATTCTGGTTTCCTTCCCTTCCCCTTCCTCCCCCCACCCCCCCCCCACACACATCCCATTGTTTTCTCCTGGAAACATACACAGATTGTGGTCAGCAGGTGGTAACTATGGGCAAGCTCAGTTGAATCATTTCTAAACCAAAGGCTAAAGAATTTGAGATATTTTTGCCAGCAAGCAAGTGGTATTTCAAGGGGTTAGTGCATGGTTTGCGGGCCCAAAGAGGAACGTGACTACACAGTGGGAAAGCTGCAACATCTGATTATGTCCACAAGGGATTTAAAACTGTCTTCAATATTATTCTATTACAGATTGCATTCTGCATTCTTTGCAGATTTTGAATGTTTAGAACAATGTAACTATAGATAACCACTTAATTTGGCAATGTTGCTATCCAGGTCAGCTGAAATTAATTTTTTAAGTTATGATTTTTATAAAACATCAAATGTCTTTCATACTGTCACATGCTAATATATTCACTTATTTCACTATTTTTTTTTTAAAATGAATTTCTGTCAAGTTTTTTCAAAGTTCATGCTGTTTGACTCACACAAACTCATTGCTAGCCAGTAAATATTTTTTTAGTATTTGTTCCATTCCTTGTAGACCAATAAAGATAAACTTACAGGAAGATTACCAGAAACACTTTCTGGCTTTCTTTTTTTTTTTTTTTTTTTTGGACAGGAGTATTTTACTCCCTCTTATCCTTTCCTCTGGTATCTCCCTAGATATTAATAACTTCTTAAAAAGATTGGCAGCCCTTCTCCACAAGATAATTCTTAGAATTTACTGTGGGATTCATTGTCTGTACTCTTGTACAGATGTTATAAAATTTCCACTTACCTCCAGCCAGAGGACCAAAGAGCCTGCAGTTCTGGAAAAAAGTTTCTAAAGCCTTGGGGAAGCTGAGATCCAGGACTAGTTTTAAG
This sequence comes from Tympanuchus pallidicinctus, assembly GCF_026119805.1. Classification (NCBI taxonomy): domain Eukaryota; kingdom Metazoa; phylum Chordata; class Aves; order Galliformes; family Phasianidae; genus Tympanuchus; species Tympanuchus pallidicinctus. The sequence continues at coordinate 61,156,369 of NW_026294618.1, read as the reverse complement.
ATCAAGGCAGCTGATAACTGCAGCCCCAACTCTTAAGCTAGGTATTAGACAGAAACTCAGTATCTCTCACTGTGGCTAGAAGGCCAGGAGCAGATCTAGTGTCTTCATGCTGAACCGCTTAATACCAGGCATTTAAATATGTCTAATGACCAAAGTCATTCAGAGTGTCTTGAACTCAAAGTCATTATTTTACTCTCTTTAGTTTTCAAGGTGCATCAGACCCAGCATTCTCAGATGTAGGGTTTGAGTTTTGGGTGGTCCTTTGTGGAGCCAGGAGCAGGACTCAGTGTCTGATCCTTGTGGGTCCTATTCAACTTGGAGTATTCTAAGATTCTGTGACTTACAGGATCAAGTTCTCTGTTCCATCACACATGACATAGTACCTTGCATTTGCTTTCAGTAATCTGAAAGTACCATCCTCTATGAAATGATCAAAATCTGTGTATGATAACCAGATTTTAAATCCTTCAGGTTTATGTCCCAATCTCTGATGAACAGTATGATCTAATCAGTGTGATGAGCAGAAACAATGGTGAGGATTTTTAGTGATTTTTTTTTTTTTTTTAAAAGACTTCTTAAACTGCCCTGATGCAAGCTTAACAAACCAAAGATTGATTTTACTAGCTGAAGCTGTGACTTGGGTACAAGCTATTTCTAATAGTTGTTGATTATCATTATCCTCAACTGCTCATGGATTTGAAAATTCTTTCCTTCTTACCTGTTATAAAAATGCATCATTCTGCTTTTTCCCCTGAGCTATTCTTTTCTTCCTAATAATCAATATTATCTTCTCCAGTTCACTGTGACCAAAAAAAAAAAAGATTTTTCAACTGGATGATGTTTTGTGCTTCAAGAGAGTCCTTCCCATGAATGACTTCTTGTTGTCAATGAAATACAGAAATCACTTATTTATGTTGGCTTTGATAAGGGTCTTAAAATGTCTTCTCCTTTGGGACTTAAGCCTAAGCGGCAAAGCTGTTGACTTGCACTCTCTGTGGCCCAGAAATGAAAAAAGAGATGGTGGACATCATGGTTATACAGGGCCTGGTCTGGCCTGGATGAGCTGCTAGAGGTGCAAATGCTGTTTGGGGAGGGCTTGTAAGGGCTATGAAGGGTTAACTTGAGCACATGTTGGGGCAACACATGCAGGGAACAAATACTTGCTGGGTTAGCTTTGCTTCCTCTTCCTGAGAAGCCTTGGAGGAGGGATGAGACAGCTCAGGCCAGGGGAGACGTGAGATGAGAAGGGTTTTTAGTCTGTCCTCTAAGGCTGCTAACTCTGGAGTAAAACCAAGCAAGGGTATGCAGTGGAAGGAAACAAAAGATTGGTGCTGGAAAGGCAATAAAGAGGACAGCAAGTGGACTAGGGGCTTGAGGAATACGGTTTGGGATCAAACCTGAGACAGGTGACTGAGAGGTATGGTGACTTGAAGGTAAATAGGACTTCTGGCAAGGGGCAGACATGAAAAATGCTGCGTGAAGAGCTACTACATGATTTTATTGCAACTTGAACAATATGGAAATTTTTTAATTTAAAAAAAACAAAACAAAAAACCCACCAAACGCAGAGCCATGTTATTGTATTATGTTCCTTGCTTGCTTAACACAAACTTCTCTTCCTCATAAATGCAGAGAAAAGCTGGAAAGTTTTGCTCAAAAGACAAAAACAAACAAGCAAAAAACAAAGCCTTCACTCCAAACCCAGGCCATGCCTTTATTTGACCCAAGACCTTTCTTTTTCCGATATTTAGGATTGTCAGATTGGGGGAAAAAAAAAGTTGGTAGCAGGAAGAATGTGGTTGTTTGAAGTAACAGTTTGAGGCAAGAAATATGCTTGAAAGGAAGCAAATGGGACATAAGGGCACAGTTACATCACTTGACCATGTTTGCTGAGATGCATTTATCTTGTTCTTTACTGAAATCTTTGGCTTGCATAATATCTCAGCCTCTCTCTCTTTGCCTGAATCCTTTCTTTCTCCTATTAACTTATTAACCTGTTAGTACTTAAAAATCTTATTATACCATTTTTCTTCAGTTCACCTACTTCCAACACCAAATTAATAATGAAGAACAAGGATTCCTTCCTTTTCCAGGAGCAATGCCTACTTGAGACACAAAGTTCAAATAATGTTCTTGCCTGTATGTTAAAGAACCATTCACCTCTTCTTCACACTTCCTACTGCTTAAGTAGTGCGGATGTTTAGAAGTTGGTTTGCGTGTCCCTGTAAATATTTCAGTATGTTCCTGTTTATTTCTTTGAGACCTCATAATACATTTTCTCAAACATAATTTTTTTTTACTGTGGGAGGAGTTTTCAATTATTTATTTTAAAAAGTATTATTGGAAATTAAAGCCACTTTTTGTTATTTTCCATCTTGCATACCTCAGTGTCATATTTTTCTCTCTTGTTAACAAAAAGATTTACAGATAAATTTAAAAGTGTGCCTTTAAGAATAAATTTATTGATAGTTTGTCCGACATTGTTCTGAAACTAGGATTAAGAGGAGGACAGAAGATCTTTGTTTTATTTATATTCTATATTTCTCTGTTAGTATTTGGCTTCTTGTAGCTTTTTCTCAAGAATGTGTTTACTGAAAATACAGCATGTTAAATTGAGAGAGTTGAGAGGAGGAAGTCTTTGGATTCCTGTTCCCTTTCCTTGAATAACCTTTATGATTACATACACATTTAATATGTGGTTTACAGGCTTCATCTGGCTCACAGATTCTCAGTCCATGAGAACAGTTGGATATTGGGCAAGTATGGAGAGAAATGCTGTGTGGGTGCTTACCTTCTCTTGCTTTTACCTAAATATCTATATAGAGTTGGAAACTTTCTGCTGAACAATTGTTCATTCTGCACAGCCTCCGCTGTCTACTGCCTGATGGCCTTTATTTCTCTAAATACAGCAGGCAGAATTTGCTCCCCAGCACTACTTATGTAAGTGACTCATATTTGAGGGTTGCAGTAGAATGGGACATCACTGTTATCCAACTGGAGACCTACTTTCCTCGGAACCAGGCCCTAAGATGTGTGTGGGGTAATATCAGCAATTGGCAGTCAGAGGGAAAATGAACTGCATAACTTCAGTCTGCCAAGAGGACGGATATGATAGAAAACTTTCATGGCATCATCTGGCTGCCAGTAAGATCCAAACATGACAAACAGAGACTGACTTGAGCAATGAGAACATATTCTTTCTTAGGAGTTCATTCTGCAGTCTTGGATCAACTGTATAGAAACTTAATCTCTTGTGCATTTAGCTTTCCTTTTTCCACTTGTACCCCAAAAGTATAGATATTGTATTATAAGTATAGATATTGTTTGATATCACACAGAGCACTGGGGCTATGGAAGACAGAAGTAGAGACTTCAAGTTTTATTTATGTTCATGGTTGCCTGTGTTACTGAACAGATGGGGAGCAGGTGAAGCTGGCAATACTGTTTGAAAATTCAAGAATGCAGTTGTCTACTGGCTCCTGGCTTATGTATGCTCATTTAACTTCATCCCATTTAGGAAGAAATTTGTTCCCTCAGCTGTTTCTGGCTAATACTATATATTTTCTCTGTTAGTATTTTACTCACAGTAGTCACAGGAACTTCTGCTTTCAGGGATGGGGTTGAATTCTTTTGGTTAATTGGCCTCACAATTTGTGGAATTAGTCTGCATAGTATAGCACCTGTACCAGGTGCATCAGAGCTCATCCCATTCTTCTCAAGAGGTTACAGAATTGTAGGGGTTGGAACGGACCTCCAGAGATCATTGAGACCAATCCCCCCTGCCAAAGCAGGTTCCCTACAGCAGGTCGCACAGGTAGGCATCCAGGCAAGACTTGAATATCTCCAGAGAGGGAGACTCCACAACCCCCCTGGGCAGCCTGTTCCAGTGCTCCGTCACCTCACTGTAAAGAAGTTCTTAATGCACATGCGTGCGAAACTTCCTATGCTGCAGCGTATGTCCGTTTCCCCTTGTCATCAGTAATCAGTGAGAGACAACATCAAGGAATCTTCTGGTCAAATTTAGATTCAGCAAATCTAAAATGTTGAATTAAAACAAATGTAAACAAAGTTTTAGAAGGAGATGAGAATCAAGAAATTTCTTTTTTTACTCTTTACGCTGAAAGCCTAGGTACCACATTTTTCTCCATCAGTCCTCTTACTATTCTTTGTGTGCAGACTCTGTTATTGAGCACCCTACTTCCATAACACAGAAATATGAGGGCTGCTCTGAATGTAGTGCCTCCTATTTTATTCTGTTGGCCCACAGTCAGAGGTGGATGTTGGTGGTATGGTGGTAGAGGTTGAACCTTCCTGACGAAATTGTTATCTTTTGTTGCTATGTGACAGATAGCACTGAAGGGGCAGTCTGACAAAATGGCATCTGACATGGAAGTGTATATGAAGAAATGTTGTGCCACTGAATTACTCCATGTGGAAAAAATAGCACCCACTGACATTTCTCAATGCTTGCTGAACATTTCTGGAGACCAAACAGTGGATATGAGCACAGTGAGGTGATGAGTGGTGTGTTGCAAAGACAGTGCCATCCCAGCAGATGTGAAACAGTGGGTCTCTTCTGCTGGCACAGATTTTTATGAGTGCATATGCAGGCTCATTCATTAGCAGCAAAAAATGCACAGCTAATGGTGGTAACTGTTGAAAAATATTGTTTTGTAGATGAGAATTTGCTCTATCAGTGTTACTGTGCACTTTGTATCTTTTGTTTTCCATGGAAATAAATAGGAGGCATTACTTTTGGAGTAATTCATATAATAGGGCTGAAACTATATGGATATGGAGTAGGAGAGACGGTACACACCTTAGTGCCAATGGTAAGAGGTATGGGTTGCTGTTGAAAATTAAATCTCAGCAAGGATATACTGAATGTCCCAAGTGGGTGAAGCCAGAAGTCCAGTCTACCAAGTTCCTGGCCACTGTGCCCATCTTGCCCTGAATGTGAGGGCAGGGAAACTCGTATTGAGGGTCAGTACCAGTCAGTGACTGACTGAGATGATTTCTGCAAAGATCATCTTACTGTACATTTTTCAAGTTGATGGCATGAATGCTTTAATATGAAACATTTTCTTTCTGTGCCTGATCTGCAGTCCCACTGTATCCAGTATTAGCTAGCTGACACATTTAGAAAACGATGACATTTTTGGAAAAAAAATCTCATGGGGTTTCTCAGGAAATATTTATAAAATTAAACCCAGTTCCACAATTTTTTTTCCCCATTAAAAAGTGAAAAAAGCATTATGAAAAACAATTTTTTGAAACTGTGTTTTTTCATGATAAAATATTTTAATTTTTTGATAGAAAATCAACTTTAATTTTATATCTCCTTGTATTTATTTAAACAATAAGACTTCTTTTTTCAAGTATGTGGCACTAACCACTTTCTGTCAAACAAAATGTTTTTGACAATCTCTTAGTAGTTTTTTTTCACACTCTTTAGCACTTTCATGTGTTCATAATTAAATGAAAAGGTGGGAGGACTTGCGGCAGAGTGGCTGGAAGACTGCATAAAGGAAATAGACCTGGGGCTATTGGTCAATGCTAGGCTGAGCATGAGCCTACAGGATGTCGAGGTGGCTGGCCAAAAAGGCCAATGGCATTCTGGCTTGTATCAGAAAAAGTGCAGCTAGCAGCAGCAGGGAAGTGATTGTCCCTATGTACTCAGGTCTACCTGATGAGGTCACACCTTGAGAACTATGTTCAGTTTTGGGCCCCTTTCTACAAGAGAGACATTGAGGCCCTGGAGTGCGTCCAGAGAAGGACAACTAAACTGGTGAGGGTTCTGGAGCACAACTCTTATGAAGAACGGCTGATAGAACTGTGATTGTTCAGTCTGGAGAAGAGGATGCTCGTGGGAGACCATATCACTCTCTACAACTGCCTGAAGGGAGGTTGTGGCAAAGTGGGGATCGGCTTCTTCTTCTGGATAACTAGTGATAGAATTAGAGGGAATGGCCTTGAGCTGCACCGAAGGAAAAACTCTGAAAGAGTGGTCAGGTACTGGAATGGGCTGAATAGGGAGGTGGTGGAGTCGCTGTCCTGGGAGGCGTTCAAGAAGTGCTTAGGTATTGTACTAAGGAATGTGGTTTAGTGGGCAATATTGGTAGCAGATGGATGGTTGGACTAGGTGAGTTCAGAGGCTTTTTCCAACTTTAATGGTTCTATGATTCTATGAAAAGTGAGAGCAAAGGAGAGAAGGGGGTTTTCTTTTCCTTTTTTTTTTTTTTTTTTTTTCTAATAACTTCTCATAATCCATTCCTTTTTCATTTCTTTTGATCTTCTTTCTTTTTTTTTAATACTTAAATTCCATATCACAGCAAACCATAAAAAGAAATAGTTATGGTCTTCCCCTGACTTCACTAAGCTTTTATTCATTTCAGGAATTACCCACAACATTTAAATTATCTGTTATTAAATTTAATCTGTTATTAAATTAAATTAAATTATCTGTTATTAAATTAAATAATCTGTTATTAAATCTGCTAATGTAAGAAGGCAGGGGTAATCCATTTTGATCTTTATTTAAGTTTTAACTGAAAAAGATTATGTGATAACAAATTTAGTTTTCCATTGTTTATTCATTGGCTTGTATGAATTAACTGGGAATTCTGATGCTTACTTAAATTAAGATATTATTAAATCTCTTATAAGATGTTTATCATTTTGCTATCACATGGCAAGCCACTCACTTTTTGGGCTGAAATGTTGTGTTCTTGAATCCTAACAACAGATAACTTTTTTCTTTATTCTTTTCTTACTGGAAAATTAGATGAAAAATGTATTGTGAGCACAAGTATTCACATTTTAGTGCTATATGTCTGAGGAAGGAATTCTCTAAGGTAGAAGATTAAGAGCTGACATTTACCAGTGTTAGTCTTCACACAGTCTTTACAAATTGGTTTTGTTTAGGATCTCTGATCGATCTCAAAAATTACGGCCATACTTTCTATGGGATCTTTTTGTGACACTCTTTAAGTTCTTCACTATAGATGGGTAATCTGTGTGAGTGAGTAGCTTGCTTAGGATACATCTAGACTACTGAAATCTGGGACTGCAGACTCTGGTGATATGTAATTTTAAATTGCTGGACTACACATGCCAGCATACAGTCTACTTGTAACAAAGCAGACTTTGTAATTTGTGTTGAGTGTTTTTGTCACTGTGTTTGCAATTTGATCAATGCTTTATCCAAATAATACTTCAAATATGTCTACACAGCTGTAGTGACTATCAGGAAAACTCAGCCTTCCACAGGTAATGATATAACAAATATAATGATTGTCAGAAAGCAGCAGACTGTTAATACATCCTTGTGAACTTTATATCTCCTTAATTTCCTCCTTACATTTTCTCTTCCAAGATTTTTGTGTTTATACACAGTCTCCAGCTGTACATATACACCTGTAATATCTGTTGTGTTCTTCAGTGTCTGCCAATTCCTTTACTGTATTTACTGGTGAGTGTCTGAGCTCTGAAAATTTCTTTTGATTAGAGATGGCTCATACTACCACAGAGGTATTGAAATAGCTGAAAAGGCCTGCTTGCTTTATTACTACTAGCCTGTCACTCATTACACGTCTGTTTTTGTCAGGAAGTTAACAATGCTTTTTCACTCCAGATAAGATCTTGGTCTTAGAAAGAATACATGTACACAATAATAGTATTAAATTTAATGAAGATGGATCATCGTCACATACAATTTTTAAACCAGTCTCAACTCATGCAATGGAATGCAGATTTTTTTTTTTGTCACTTACTCAAATTTATTTTTTAGTATCTCATAAAAATAAAAGCATTCAATATCAATTGTTTTATGAATGTTAATGAAGCTCTAAATCAGTTCTGTCATGTATATTTCCAGCAAAACACGTTGCTTGCTAAACTCTGTAGACGTTCTCTCCCCGTATCACTTCAAAAGGTCATATGCTTGTAGCTTTATGAAAAACAGATTTATTCCATCTGTGCCTAATTGCATATTCAGATGTGCAAGTACCCTAATAAATAAATAATAGTCACTTGTGTCTTTCAACCAGGTAGGCTGCTGGGATTTTTTCATTATAAAATGGAAATAGTAAAGATTCGCTAAATCAAATAAGATTGCATTTTTTGGGGCATCAGTTTAATGCTAGGAAAAGTTTGCACAGTTTGTGCCTAATTATGTGACAAACAATGAAGTCAGTTCTGGTTTGCAGTGAAGTCTGGCTGTAGTGAAAAATAGAAATATAGTGGGACACTTCAGATGTTAAATTTATATAGTATAAATCATACAGACTCACCTAGCTCAGATGCCTTTGGTAAAGCCAATATATATTTTTGATTTGCTATTAGGTACTCATGAAATTAATCATGGGAGAAAAACAAACCTACTATGTATGTATAAAGAGTTTCTGGATGCTCTTGGGTTTGTTATAAAGTCCACTGCGTATAAAAGGAATCTGTCCACTGCCTTTAATGGACTTTGTCTACTTTGATGCTCTACAGCTGTTACAAGAAAATTAATTTGTTTAACCTTTTGATTTAAACCACTTCTAACATTATGTTTCTAGGAATTAATTTGTTCATACAAATCCCAACCCTTATTGAGCAGACATGATGATGATGCCAGTTTGTTACCTAACAGCGTATGGAAAATGTGAAGTCCAAATTACATATTTGATTGATGGTGAACCTAATTTGATTACAAATATCTTGTATGCAAAAAAAACCTGTTTCAGCCTGAGATTTTCTGTGAAAGTTTCAATGCTCCTGTGCGCTGACTAGACTCTTAGTTGTGCAGTTACTTGTTACCCTACAGAAAGCAATATAATCCTAGGTTTTTCATTTTTTACCTATTAGAGGATGTAAGGACTGCATAAAACTGGCTTATCTATCGAGAATATTCTGAAAGCTAGTAGCAAAATTGTTCTCAGATTCATGAAATATTATATAATATATATAAACAGATCAGGAAATGCCTCATTTTTATGCTCTTCTCACTTGCAGCACAAAATTTGTCTTTATGTTTCTTTTAGGGATTGTTTTATTTGGTACGGATGAAAATTGAGAATGAATTTTAAACAAGAAGAAAAAAACTTTTTTGTAGAAGCAGTCATCTCTGGAGTAGGAGGAATTTTTATTATTACTCAAATAAAACTGATTGGATTTTTTTTTCCAGGAGGGGAGGTGATATGATCCTTTGTACTACTACTTGATATCTTCAATTATAGATGTTCACTACATGTGCTTAAATATTTTACATGAGGATAATGTTTTCCATGAGAACAGCTTGCGTGTAACGTGTGTGTTAGCGCTTTGACCAGATTTATCACTAGGAACTAGTAAATTTGCAGAGACATGTGGGTGAGTTTAAAGAAATTAGGGAGCCATGTGTTTCAAAGGCTGATCTTTAGGCTCTTAAAAAACAAATTTTTGCACCAGGATTACTAGAGTTTGTTCAAATGGCTCTGGATTACAGTTATACAGAAGAGAGAGAGATTTAAATAGTGATATAATTTAGTCCTGTTTTGTAGGCCAGTTAGAACTAAAAATGTGCAGTAGTTCTCTGCTCTTATTTTGAAAATACCCCATGTGGATAAGGAAGTTACTATTAATCAATTTCTGTATGTTTCTCCTGAAATATTCCATATTTTTTGCTGAGAACGGTTCCTTTAAAAAGTATTGAAATTTGGTGATAGCAGAAATACTTAAATTTGGTGCTGCTGAAGAAAATTTGTTTGAGGATGTATTAGTATTATGAACAGAAGGTGATCAAAATAATGTGTCTAAAAATAGATATGGAATAACCTTCTGGCCTTGCTGTTTTGCTTGTTAATTATTCTATTAACTTATAGAGAGACTCTCTCATGAAATGACTTCAAGCTAGTCACATCTCTGGACAGTAAGTGAACACAACTTGAAAAAGATTACTTGTTTTTTCCCTGGCTTAAAGGCTTGGTTAGGGAAGAAGGTAAGAATACAGGTATACAGTTCAAAAAATTTAAATTGATAAAACTGTTCTGCACACTGTTTTAATAGTATTCTTTAGTCATGAACTGATAATTGGAAAACCAGAATGTGCCATCACTTTAGGTATAGTATGAGATTGTCAAATGCATTTGCCTCTATCACACTTTCAGTAGAAATTTTATAAAATATTAGTTCTATATTGGGTGATATTTGAGTAAATAAATATTCAATTGAGTATTGAAATTCAAATTTCTCATTTGATGAGTACACTTGGGCAATGCACTAATATATTTATCCATCTATGTTAATAAATGGGAGGAGGAGGTTTGTAGAATAACAGACCTTGTGCCGTGGTTTCAGCTGTGCAAGCAGATGTTCTGCTTTGTTCCTGGTTTCCTTGTATTCGGCTCCAGGATTTACAGGCATTCTTTCATCTTTTTCACCTAAGGCTCTCTACTCTTGTAGATGATGTGCTGCTTCTTTTGCATGCTTTTCTCCTCAAAGAGAGTGTGCATTTTTCCCCTTTTTGTTCCTGTAGTTATTTGATTCACTGTCTTCGCCTACAAGTTAGTTTTGCATTAAGTTATTCATTTTGGAATTTCTTCCTCTGTATCTTTTGCAGCTTTCATAATTTCAAACTATAAAGTGCTATGTGGGAAACTATGGCATAAAACATCTAAAATGGTGTAAGTTTGACCACAAAGGTTGATGCTGTGACAATATTCTCAAAAGGGCGTTAACACATATCTTAACATTCTCTGACAGATAGTAAAGTCTGCTAGCAGTAAAATATTACATTGAAAAATTACATAAGAGATGACTTTTCATTGATCTAAGAGGCTTGAATGAAGAGTACGTAATTGTAACCAGTTTTCTTAGAGAATGCTTTAGTGGGCATGGTGGTGATGGTTCAGTTGTTGGCTTAGATTATTTTAGTAGGCTTTTCCTTAATGATTCTATGATTTCATAAGTCACTATTTTCTCCATTGTTTCCATTGGTCCAATAGTCCTCTAATTGCAATCAATGAAAATTTTCTATTAGATTCAGTTCTGTCCTAGTGTTTACTAAACAGCACAGTCAAAGTGTAAGCAGGGAAGATAACAGCTTTTTGATATTACTATATTATACATGAACTAGTACCACACTTTGTAAAATACTCATTGTAAGTTCTGGGGTAACCTGTGGAGTAAAACAGATCTTGGTTATGTTGTATCAAAGTATCAGTTTTGATTTTAAAAGACTCTGATTTTATACATACATAATATAAATGTATATGTATGGAATCATAGAATGGCCTGGGTTGAAAAGGACCTTAAAGAAACTTGATAAAGTTTCCACCCCCTTTCTACAGGCAGGATTGCCAACCACCAGACCAGGCTGCCCAAAGCCACATCCAACCTGACCTTGAATGCCCCCAGGGATGGGGTATCCACAACCTTATTGGGCAACCTGTTCCAGTGTGTCCTCTGAGTGAAAAACTTCTTCCTAATATCTAACCTAAACCTCCCCTGCCTCAGTTTAAAACCATTCCTGCTTGCCCTATCACTATCAAGCCATGTAAGCAGTCATTCCCCCTCCTGTTTATATGCTCCTGTCAGGACCAGAAGGCCACAATGAGGTCTTCCCAGAACCTTCTTTTCTCCAAGCTAAACGAGACCTCAACCTTTCTCCATAAAAGAGGTGCCCATCTGATCATAGAATGGCCTCTGGACCGGTTCCAAGAGCTCTGCATCTTTGTTATGCTGGGGTCTCCAGGCCTGGATGCCTTACTTCAAATGGGACCTCATAAGAGCTGATTAGAGGGAGACAATCACTTTCTTCTCCCTGCCGGCCACTCTACCTTTAATGCAGCCCAGTACATAGTTGGTCTGCTGGGCTGCAAGCACATTCTCTGGCTCATGTTCAGCTTCTTGTTCACCAGGAAGTACATGTATGTGTATGTTGATACAAAAGTACAATCTGGAGGGAAAACTTAATATTTTGGTATTATGAAGAATTACCTTGATATTATTTCAATAAAATGAGAATAACTTGGTTTACTGGCCTCTCTTCATCTTATTTCAACTTTTATTGCACAGTGGGAGTCTACTGTGAACAGTTTTGCATTGTGTTCTCTACTGTTTTATTAAAAAAAAACAACTGGGTGACTGAGCATCAAGATAGGCTGCCCAGAAAGTCTGTGGAGTCTTCTTCTCTGGAAATCTTTAAAAGTCATCTAGACACAGTCCTGGGTAATGTGCTGTAGGGGCCTCTGAGGAAGAAGGTGGGACTGGATGATCTCCAGAGGTCCCTTCCAATCTTAGCCGTTGTGTCCATCATGTTACTCTGTGCAAAGCCCTTGAAAGCCATTGCATTCAAAGGGCAAACATTTACATATTTTGCTTATAATTGCAAGACTGAATTTGAGTAGAACAATAAGTTATTTCCCATCCTTGTTCTATTAATCTAAACAGCATATTTCTTTTATTTTTTCCTTGATCACTGTCCCCTTCATACTGCTGTTTGCATCTTTCAGTAAAGTTTTCTTCTGTAAAATTATCCTGCCATTAATTAGGAATTACTAAGTGCTTTACATAATATAAAACATTGAATTGAATCAATCTGATTACTAGTAAATCTGATAAAACAGTAAATGGTGACAGAGTTAACTGTTAACAAAGGTAATGTGTATTTCCTGTAATCCAAACAACATTATTGTGCTGGAACTTTTTTCTAGAAGCTTTACAAAACTGGAAGAGCAATTTTTTTATCTTCTGATGCGGATAAATAAATAGCAACCTCTAAATCAGGCAATATTATAGCACTGTATATGGTATATTTGGTCACAAATTCATCTCTGCAGCCTTTGCCTTGGGTTCTTTGAGCCTTCTCTTCATTTAGAATTTGCAGGTTTACAGTGCATGCTTTAATAATGTGTAGCCCTGCAACCACATTACTAATAAAAGAATTGAAAGCAATCTTCCAATGTGTTTACAGCTTTTCTAATTACTTGAAGAGCATATGCTTTTTAAAAAATTGCTTCCTTTCTAGACGCAAACAACCATGGAAATCTCTGATGATGAAACTGTTTCAGCAGTGGAAGTTTATTTTTAAATGTAATAGATTAGATTTTCTCTTAACGTCTGACAACTAGTTGAGATTTATTAGAGCAGTTACTGGGTTTAATTACGTATAGACATGGACTGAGATTTATTGCAGAAAACGCTTCCCGTGTGTTGAACAGGGGACTGGTGCCAGTCTGCACGGCACAAGGCAGTGTTTTTCAGTACAGGATAGATTTCCATCTAAATTTATCACCTTTCACTGCTAAGGGCGTGTTATTACTCTCGTGATACGTGTTTTCTTGCAAATGTGCTTCTGGTTCAGTTTCCTTGCTACTGAGACTTTTCTATTTTAGTTTCCCGGGTCACATGATCCTTCCAGCCAGTGAGAGCACTGCCGAAGTAATGGCAACAACCTTCTGGGATAAATGTAAGTGACAAAAAACTCCTAGCTTTTGCTAGTTTCTATCCCTCACACCCAATTTTAAATGCTGCTTTTATCCAAAGCTTTGCTGGGAACACATAGTGGTGTCTATGGAAATGCTTAGAAGTTGATTTTTTTTGGTTTTGACTTTTTTTCTTTTTCTAACGTTACTTTTTCTTACTATGTTCCTTTTTTCCTGTATCCTGCAATGTAGCTGAGAAGCCTAAAAAAGCAACTGAAAATAAAAGAAATGCATTCCAAGCATTGCCTGAAGTTCATTTTGAGTTTAACAGGGAATATTTCAAGTATAATAGCATTTTGTTTAACACGTGCTATAGTTCTGAAAGAGATATGACACCCTCTAAATCCCCAGCCAAAAGCAATTGGTTTGGTTAAAGGAAAGTAGTAAAAGAATGTTCTGAAATTACACGGTCATGTTCTAGCCAGTTGGCTAATACTTAATGGTGAAAGGATTTAATTCAGTTAATGGGCAGTCACGTACACAGGGCAGTGTATCGTTTCCAGGAGCTTATGAATGAAGTGGAATACTGTATTTTGATCTCAGCATATGTCGAGCTGTAGTTATCCTGCATGATACTTAAATCATGTATTAATTGAGATTTGTCATATTCTTTTTGTTGCAGAGGCTGTTCCTGTTACACAATTACTGTTGTCTTTCTTTTTTTTAGTAGTATCTGAACTTCATAGGTAAAATTTGCCTGATAATTACTAATGAGAAGAGTTTTTGCCTAACTTACCTTTTTTATTTTCTTATTAAACTTGAGTGTAGAAAAGACCTTATGGAATAAGCTGAGATATCCTGTTTTCCCTTCATAGCCTCTGACTTGGACCCCGTATTGTGTCATTTGTAGGTTCTCAGGCTGTTATCACCTATCATTTATTTTCTCCATCTGCATATATACTAATAATCAGGTGTTACATAGAATATGTATGTATTTTAATCTTTCTCAGTTATTTTTTTAATTTCCTTCTAAAAATCCATAGGGTATACTGAAGAAATTTTACTTACTGTTTACTCTGAGATACAAGAAGGAGGGGTGGGGTATGTTAGCTTTTCTGTGTAGCTCCTCCTCTCATCACAGGAGCTGAAAGAAAATTTACGTGTTCCAGATTATGTGCTGGTTGAATTGCAGCTGTTTAAACACTCCTTGCCCTGCAGTGTCAAAATCACAGCAACATCCATATGTAAATACCTGATTGAGAAACTGAAAAAATTAGAAACTGCTGCTTTCATAATGCAAGCTGAATGGAATTTAGAAGCCAACCTTAAGACGTTTTTGTTTAAAAGTTTAAACTGTTGCGTTGTTGATAAAGTATTGTGTAGGCAGGAGAGGGAGAGTGGTTATACTGCTTTTAATAATATTTATTTATTAGATGGTAAAGCAAGTTCTAATTCAATTTCATGTATTTACCTTTTTTTTCTTCATTTTATACAACACAAACATGCACTTAACTTCACAATGATTCTCAGAGTTGTGCGAGTCCTCAGTTTAAGCGATGTGATAATTTCTCTGGTGACCATAGAAATTACTTTTTGATAATTACAAATAATTAAATTAGAGAATCTCTTATCATATCATTTCTTTCTTTTATTTTACTTGTTTATATATCACTTTTGCTTATGCCCACCTGTCTTTGTTTCTTGAGGGTAGAATCAAAAAATACGTGAGGGCACGTGAGAAAACTGTGAGGATAGTTGCGCAGTGGCACAGGTTACTTAGGGAGGCTGGCGTGTCTGAACATTGCAAATATCAGGACACAATAATGGGCCTTGAGATACTTGCTGAAGGTGATTCTGCTCTAAGCAGGAGTTACACCAGCTTAAAGGGACTACAGACATCCCTCCCAACTACAGTGATTTCTTCATTCTTGGAAAAAAAAAAAAAAAAAAAAAAAGCTGCAGTTTGGAGGGCTAGACAGCACTGTTAATTTTAGGAGAGATCACAAGTCACATATAAATTTTAATGTTAAAGTGACACTCCCATATTTTGGACCTTGTCATTTTGTTGTCTTGGTTCAGTCGCTAGTTGTTCATTTAAAGTCATAGCTATATGTGTCTTGGCACTTCTCATGCACCTGAGACAGGGGAGGTTTAGGTTAGATATTAGGAGGAAGTTTTTCACACAGAAGGTGGTGATTCACTGGAACAGGTTGCCCAAGGGGGTTGTGGATGCCCCATCCCTGGAGGCATTCAAGGCCAGGCTTTTTACCTCTTCCTTGTGGCTATTCAAACTTGTTGCAGTCACCTCTTATCGTGTTTCTTTTTTAAGCTTTGTGTATCAACAGGTGGCACAGGGTGGAAAGAGACATTAACAGAAAGAGAATGAAAAAATTAAGAGTAAAATTAAAGAGAGTACTGTAAATAGTAAATAGAAAGTGAAGGGACAGAACTTATGAGCATTATGATATGGATGTCTATGGATGTCTTACTGCTGTGTTTGAACCTTACTGCAGGATCTCTAGAAGTTGAGGGAGCTTGCAAAGTTGTGTGGAAGGACACGAGGAAATAAGTGTCATGGTGGCCATTAGAGGCCACAGAGAAATTTAAACCCCAGTTCTATATACTGTATAAGAAGTTATACTCTACAAGCCTTGTGAATGGTACAAGAAAACGAGAAGATTTGGCAATAAATGTAAGTATGAGAACAGTGAAAATTGGAAAGAAAAAGTTTGAAAAATATTTATTTGCATGTATATACAAATGTAAGATGCACTTGTCAAACATTAAAGTATAAAGAGTTCATAAAATCTCTCTCACAGTAATGTGTGAGTATCATTTTTAAATAAAAATGCCAGAAGGTAGCAACTAGACCTGTGTTTAGATAAGGTGATTTTTAATATTTCTGCCATAAAGGGTGATTATTTTGATTAAAAACTGTTTATCTATGAGACATAAATACTTACCTTGAAAGCTGTTGCTGACGCAAAACCAAAGGAGTGTTGCTTTGAATAAGTTCAGATTGGAGCTGAAAATGCAGAAGGGCTCAACTCCAAGGTTAACAAACAGGTTGAGACAGATCCCTGTTTATAAGGATCCTGGTGAGCTGGCTATGTGTGGCGAAAGCTTGGTAGTAGGGACTGCACTCAGTGCCTCAGAAGAACTCTTCCATTTCTCGCTAAATAGTACAACTGGCATTTATACACAGTAACTTTCCTGAAGAAGTCAGAGTTTGAACTATGAATACATCTTTTGTCATCAAATTATTGAAGTTATTTTTCTTCATTTTTTGGAGGGCAACACTGCAGGTGAATAGGATAGAGATTTGTACCGTGCTTTTTAGATTGATATGAGCATTTGACTTCTGCAAGAATAAAATATGCCACATTGTTAATTTCAGTGGAAAAAAAAAAAAAAAAGCCCCAAGAATGCATTCTAATGAGGCAATATTTGTAATAGCCTATTCTGGCAACATTCAATTTATGCTGATAACTAGACTGAGAAGATTTTTGAATAATAAAATGGTATTGAACAATTTGCCAAGGACCACAATATATATATATATTTAAAGAGAGAGAGAGAGTTGTATTTGGTGGCTAGAATTTGTATATTATCATTTATGGAATCTGAAGACCTTTTTATTAAAAAAAAAAAAAAAGAAGTCTTTTTTATATAAGAATATAAGTTTAACTAAGTAATTTCATTTGTAATTTTCTAGGTGTATAATTTGGATTATCTCTGTTATTTTCTTTCCCAGTAGTTTCTATTGTTACCATTTACTTACTGCAGAAAGCAGAATAATGGTTAAAATGATGTACTTTTATCAGTATATTTTAAGTACATTCTAGAATCTAAATGATGAAAATTGGGTAATCTTTAAAATGGAAAATAATCTTTGTTTTGAAAAATAACCTTGTGGGTTTTTTTCCTATTTTTATTAATATGTGCAAATTTTAATAATTGTACTGATGCTAACTCCTACATATAATAAAAAATATTATTTATCTTGTGTTGCATTAACCTAAAATGTTGCATAGAGATGAATAATCTACAGAGAAGTCTGAAATTATTCAGATAATGTTTTACTTTTTTTTTAAAGTCCAAACAGATTTCTATGTACAACTATTAGTGTTGTCTATTCAGTTCTAAATAGCTTTCATTCATGAAGTTTTTGGCTCACAATTGCAAAGCAGTTTTTTTCTGTATGAACTCTCAGGTTAGATCTGTTGAGATAGATTGTGGTGTGTCTTAAATGTTTGCTTTATTGTTTATATTCACTATGACAGATAAACATAAACATAGTGAGGCCAGAATTTGTTGGGTTTGAATTCTGGCAATTTTCTTCAAAGCCCTTGATTTAAAATCTAAATCAAAACAGAGAAATGATTTTCTTCAGATTTTGCTTATTCTCTGAAGTCTTGTGGGTATCTTTTGTGAGACTGCTTATAGTTTTGATTTACATGTTCTTCAGATGAAGATGAAAAAATGAATGCGTCTTCACAAATAAAATCACTGAGATTTGCTTTTGCAATGATAAAACAAGAGGTGTTTCATAGTTGGGTCTCATTTTATTAGTGTCACCAAGTTTGTGGTAATGGTCTGAAATGATATTTGTGGCTTTTTCTGCTCTATTGCTATAAGTCAACAACATGCTAATTCCTTCCAAAATACCATAAATCTCAGACTGTATTCCTGCCCAGTATACAAATATGCCCCAAACCAGTGCGAAGCTGTGTTCCCATCATCCAAAGAAATCATTCAGTTGCTACTTGTACTGTATCTCTGGCTGTGTCGAGAAGTTCCTTACTCTATTGACATTGTTGTCTTGCCCGAATGCTTTTGGATACATATGTGATCCTGAAGATCTGATTTTGCATGTTCATTCCAAGCTGATGGCACAATTCACAAGGATGAGGAGCAATAATATTTCTGCCACAGTCCATCTGATTGCTGTTTTGTCAACCTACACTTTTTCTGCAGTTTAAACAGGATTCATTTCAAGTGATTTTGCTTCTTTTCCTTATCTATTGTATATATTGTTGTGTCTTTGCATTTCAGTGATGCTTCTGTGTCTCTTGGTTCTCTGGATCTGTGCAGACTTGCATGTGTGCACACATATATATGTATATGCACATAGAGGAGAGCAACAGTGACACCACTTAAATGAAATTTTGTAATTATATGATATATGTGTTCTTTCATAGTTATTTCTTCAACACCTCACTTTCTTGGGTCATCTTGCTCTGAAACTTTTAGCTGTTACTGGCACGATTTAGTATGCAACAGAAAGAGTGGAATTAGGAAAAAAAAACTACATTGGGGAGGTTGGCATGTAACAGAAGAATATTACTTTATACTTCATTTTGGACTTTTGGCAAAGGTTTGTCTTTTAAAAAAAATATTGATTTGTTTTCTTCCTTTATTTCTTTTCTCTTGAAACCTAGCAACGAGAAGGACATGCTTGTAAAAATACCTTTAAAAATAAAACAGAAAGCTAAAGAAAGCTGAGTCGAAAGAGGCTCATAAGACTCAAAAAACTTTACAAATTAGGTGGTGAGTCAGTTATGTTTTCTTTCTTTCTTTTTGTTGTTGTTGTTGTTGTTGTTGTTGAAGAGGAGGAAAAAGCACAAGTTACTAATGCTTCTTCCCTTAGGGGATTAAACTAAGGCAAGTAAGAGAAACCATCAAGAAAATTTGATCTTTAGTAACTTAAATGATTGAAAACTAGACAAAACATTGGGCAACTAATTATGCTCAAGGCAAAATTATTATGCTTGGAAAACGTATATATTATGATGTGAGCCAATATCAGCTATCTGGTGTTACACAACCCTTCAGCCAACTGTAAAACAGCCAGGAGCTCTAGTAACAGGCAGACTCTTTTCTGTCCTCCCATTTAGATATCAGATTAGGGTATGACAATGCTCTCCTGGCATGGACTTCCTGCCAGGTTTCCAACCATTGGTGACTGCTTCTGTGAATGTCTGACAGTGCTCTGGAGGGACAGCAAGGGCTGTCCCCAGTGGCATATAACTCCGGAGGACTGTCTTTATGGTTTAGGCACAGATCACGTTTTCCTATGGTGACAAACTGTAGAGAGGAGAAATGTCCAATGAGTCATTCCTGGGTCCAGAGGCTACTGTGTCCCTGTTGGGCTGGGATGCATCTAGGAAACCTTTGGAGCAGAAGTTCCAGTTTAGTTAACGTGAAAATTTTAAAAAGGAGGGGTTGGGGGGTGAAGGAGTGTTTTATGTGCATTTCAGTTGCTCTGCAAAGCTAACCAATATGCTACTGGGTGAAATTACTTCATCACTACTGCTATGAAGAAAGATAGTAATAGACATAGCTTATTTTAATTAACTAATTACTTTCTCTGTACTAGTTAACTGTCACTCATTTGTCTTAGATCTAGGTCTGCTCTTGTAGGTTAAACTACTGCTTGGAAAACATTGGACCTTTATATGAGCGCCTCCATTTCTACATTTAAATCCTCATTTGCAGTCATTGAAACATTATCAAAGTGAAAAAACAGACATTTGGGATACATTCTTTCCCTCTTGAAAATGTCTTAAATCTAATTATGCCTCTGCAGATAGAAGGCCTGAGTTATTGTTAGTTAACTCTACCATAGGGTAACACGACTGAGATGTTGTTAGCTGCACTCAGGCTTCTCATACATCAACTCAATTTTCTTAATCTAATGAGGAAAGGAGAAACTTGTTTCAGAATAGGTAATGCGTGAGGACTTACTTCTGCATAGACAAAAGTTACAGTGCATCTGCTTTGTGCTGGTATGTTTTGGCTTTAGTTTCACTCATAGAATCCAGCCTAAATCAGGCAGCTGACCCAGTGCTGAGCTGTCATAGCAACCTGATTGTGTAGTTTGTTCACAGTACTTATCCTAGCTAGGCTGTTTTTCCTCTCATGGACAGGCTGATCTATAGCTTCACTCCTCTAAGCAACTGAGAGTCTTGTAATTCCATACTGAAATTGTTTGCGATGACAATTGTCTTTCTTGTGTTTGTTTTATTGGAAGTGGTGGTTTTTTTTTTTTTTTTTTTTTTTAACCAAGTAATTACAATTTTTAGCCATTATTTGTTTAATATACTCTTCAACCTTAAGATCTATACTGAACTCTAGCTGCCATTTTATCACTAATTTAACATTGTGAAATTCTTTTTCAATTCTCCGCAGATGATCTTCAACCTTACTACCCTTCATATCATCAGCAAACCTAGTTACATAACTATTCACCCACCTTTTTTTCAGGTCACTAATGAGAATATTAAGCAACAGAGGCATTAACAGAAAGACTTCTCTGCTAAAAAGACCTAACTGTTACTATTAGCTTTTGTGCTCTACCTTTTAGCCAGTTATTTAGCCTCACATTGCCTTTCTGAGGCATCTCAGTTTCTGTGAGAGCCCTGAGAGACAAAGCTTCTTGATATACTTAAGAGGAATCCAAATAAATTTAGTTTCTTTTCACATTTGTACTGACTATAGAATTAACATACTTAGAGAATTTTCCACAATGATTTTTTGAATTTTGTATTAAAGGATGCTCTTATTGTGTTCTTTGTAGCAGTTCCTGTTAAATAACCCAGTGCAGGTGTCTTGTCACCTACTCTCAGCGAACTTAAATTTACCTCTCTCTTCCTCCACTCCATACCCTTTTAAGTTTTGGCTACCTATTTTGTCTTTTTCCTGTCCTTTAGTACTGAGAATTACAGTCTTGAATTCCTTTCAAGCTCACCAGCTGGTCCTGATGACTTTTTATTTTTGTTGATTTTTCTGTAACAGCTTTTACCAACACTTTAATGTTCAGACAGGTATTTCAACAGCCACTCTTAGGGAAATCTCTGTTATGCGAATTTTGCTGCAGGTCCTTGCTATGAGCATGGATGCAAAAACTTCATTTAGTTTTTCTGCCATAGCCTGATTCTTTCAATGCTCCTTTTACACCTTTATGTCTCAGACCTCCAGACACTTTGGCAATCTTCCTGATATTGATGTACTCTAAAATTATAAATAGCCTTGCAAGCTGTTTCTCAAACCTTTTTTGGCTTGTCTTATTGCGCTTCAAGTAAATTCCCCGTGTTGGTGATTAACTGTGTTGCATTTCCGTATTTCCTTCTCATCACTCAGTATATTCCGCTTACAACCTGAAAGCACTTTGCTTTTTTATTTGTCCATCTGTTAGTTCCTTTGCAACTACTTCTTTATGTCTAGGCAGTTCTTATTTTTTAAATCATGGTATTTTCACAGATTTGTTGGCTTTGCTTGATCCTACCTGGAAGTCAGGTCATTAAAAATTAGCTTCTTGGTAGCAAAAATTCAACATACTTGGCACTGTCAAATGCGTACAACTTTCTCTTGCCGATTACTTGTTTAGCTTCACCATGAAGTATAACAGTCTAAAGGTTCTATTTTTCAGTCGTGTCCAAACTTTGTATTTATTTGTTTGTATGGGAACAGTTGGTGATACCAACATCATTAATTTGCCTCTGAGGTTTTTAGAATATATACCCAGTCATCACCTACAGTTTATTCAGAGAATTTGGGAATAGTAAAAAAGAAATACTTAGTATTCCCATTTGTGTCTCTCTCAGTGCTGAGCTGTTTTAATGTTCTACCATTTTAAGAGCACCACCAGAGAGCTTCTCTGCCTTTTTTTCCCTTTAAAATAGTGTTACACAGCTGAATATCTTCCTCTGCTAAGTAGGTTATTTCAAAAGCTATATCTAGTTTCTTGTCTAAGCGTATCTTTGTAAATTCTATTCCTTCTTAATATGCCCTGGTGGCTTTATTATTGCTGATGTGTTGCTAGCGCATGTGTTTTTGTGAAAATGTCTGATCTGACGGTATCTTTCTGATCTCTGTGGTATCCAGGTTACTGCATATTTGAAAAATATGTAGACAAAGTGGGGAAAAAAAGAAAGAGAGAAAGAAAGAAAGAAAGAAAGGAAGAATGGTCAACTTTCTATTGTGCTTGCAACCATCTGAATGAACTGGAAAAGTTTCAGCCTGAATCAAAAATTCTGAGTGGCAGAGTCTTCATATCATTGTGGGTTGCAGTCCATCCCAAACGTGCAGCTCTTCTCTTGGCTCTAATTCCTCCTGGCATCTGAATGCTGGGGGAATTTGCAAAGGGAACCTCAAGGAATGCATCTTCTGTCTGCTCTAGCATTTGTCTAATTCCCACGTGTATACAGTCCTGTTTTCAGGCTGAACAGAGCTATTCTGACTGATTTCTTGAGTAGCACAGACAGGACAAGATCTTTCAGAATTATTTTTTGCTTGAGACTGTATTTTAGGAAAGAAACTCTGTGTCTTTGTAACACTGCTTTAAATCAGACAAGAAGTTTTCCAGTCCATAATTGTCTGTAATGTTAAAATGTGTTATTTCTTTCTGGCCTCATTTTATCCCAATAGAAGCCGTGTGTCAGTAAGAAATATAAGTAAATGTGATTCTTTTTGCCTTTCCATTTTCCCTATAGCAGCACGTATTCAGCTACCTGCTATACTCTAGGTCTTCCTCACCTTTTTCTCCTCAGGATAGAGCACTATGCAACGTCTTGCTTTTTTTTCCTGTAGATGTATGCTTTTGCATTCAGCTGTAACAGATTGTTCACCTGAAGGCAGGCTATATAACAATCCATGTTATTTTGCAACAATGAACTAGTATTTTTTAATTTATAATTCTTCCAGATGTTGTATTTTTCTGCCCATCTGGTTAGTGATGGTATTATTCCTGCATTCGTGACACTGAGGAAAATACAAAATATTTTAACTGCCAAAATCAACCTCTGAATCACAGTAGGATGTGCTTGGTACTAGATGTTTCTTCATTCACAAGTGCATTTTTCTAATCTAATAAGCAGTTTTCATTCATTTTAATATACAGCAATTTGTTGTTTCATACTTCTACCTTAAACAAATGGTCTTTTTTTTTTTTTTTTATTTTATCAAATGCCTTACAGAAGCTACATTACATGATGATGTTGCTCTCAACAATCAGATATAATGAATGAATAGCTCTTCTGATAGCTTATATATAGTTAGTGTGTGTATATATATTGAGGCATAGTATTTTGTTGAAATGTAGCTTCCAAGAGATCATGAAATATGCTTTAAAGTTTTCACACGCCATTTGTATGTTCTAGGCAAATGCTTTCTCACAAATCATTTTAGTCCTAGTTGTTTTCATATCTGTGAAAATATTACTTCTAAGAAGAGAGAGAGTTTGAACTTGAGAATTCACACATCATTACAGTCAAATTGTTATCAGTTGTATTTTTATGATTGTAAACTTTTCTGTTGTACAACTACTTCTGCTTCTTTTGTCAAATAATATCCGTATGTTGGATCCAGCAATTTTTCATTTGAGAAATTATAGTGCATAATCTGTATAGTGCATAATCTGAATCCAAAGATTCATTAATAGGCTTAGAAAGCATTCCTTGCAAAAGCACCCTGTGAAAAGAATGGCTTGTATTCTATTTAACTTCACTCGAGTCTTTTGCTGACCCTTTTTTTTTCTTCATAGAATTGTAGAATGTGTTGGGTTGGAAGGGACCTCAAGGATCATGAATCTCCAACTCCTCTGCTGCAGGCAGGGCCACCAACATCCTATGTAATACTAGGCCAGGCTACACCCATCCACTCTGGCCTTGAACACCTCCAGGGATGGAGCATCCACAACCTCTCTGGGCAGCCTGTTTCAGTACCTCACCACTTTCTCTGTAAAGAATTTCCCTCTGACATCCAACCTAAATCTTCTCTCAACTGAAAATCATTTCCCCTTGTCTTGCTATTATCTACCCTTGTAAAGAGTTGGCTCCCTTCCTGTTTGTAGGCTCCCTTTAGATACTGGAAGGCTGCATTTAGGTCACCCCACATCCTTCTATTCTCCAGGCTGAACAAGCCTAGCTCCCTCTGCCTGTCTTTGTAGGGGAGGTTCTCCAGCCCTCTGATCATCTTTATGGCTCTCCTCTGGACCCTCTCTAACAGCTCCCTGTCTTTCTTGTACTGGGAGCCCCAAACCTGGACGCAGTACTCCAGATGGGGCTTCAGAAGGACAGAGTAGAGAGGGACAATCACCTTCCTGTCCCTGCTGGCCACCCCTCTTCTGATGGAACCCAGGATACCATTTGCTTTCCAAGCTGCAAGAGCACATGGCTGGTTTGTGTTCAGTTTTTCATCCAGCAGGTCTCCCAAGTCCTCTGCAGGTTCTTCCTTGAGAAGGATCTTTTTTATTGCTCTTTGATTTGTTGCTCATCTTTCCATGATTTTTTTTTTTAATTGATCTGTCTTGCTAACTATATTGTTAACTTTATTTGTACTGTTCTTTGTATATTTAGTTACATACTTGAAGTTAAGAATATAAGAGCTTTTCTGGATCTAGGCCCTAGTCTCTGTTACTTTTTTTATGACTACTTTCATTTTGTTTTTCACTTTCCTATCAGTCATTCTTCTTTTTATATTATTTCCTAACCTTGTCTATACAACCCACATCTCTCTTACTCAGTTTCCTTTCTGGGATTCTCTTTTCTCAAGCCTTCCTTTCTCAGTCTTTTCTATCCCTCCTAACATTTTTAGCTTTGAATAATTACCTTATCAGCATTGCTACTCTTGACACTGCATTAGCTTTCCATGTCTTATTAAGCGGCCTATTGCATGTAGATAATATCGGTAATTTTGAGGGAAGATGTGCATGAAAAGAATAATAGGAATGCAGTTACTAAGACCAATGCTTTTCTTTCTTATTTCTAGTATAAATTCTGGGTTACAGCAATGGAGTTAAACAAACCTCTGGATACAATGATTGATAATGTTTTTCTGATCTGTTCCCTTTCCTTTCATGAAACTCTTGAGGCTGCTATCCTAAAAAGCTGTCACTGGGGATGTGAAAAAATGCTATAGCTGAAATGAAGAACTACCGAATGCATTCACCATTCTGCATTTTTAAAGATTATAGGTTCTTACAAAATCACTGACCCTCATGAACTTTAAGCTGTGAACCTTAGCACCGTTTCATAAATGAGAGCAATGACATTGTTTTCTTCTTGATGACAGCTTATTTTCCTTCTCTTTCTCCTTTTGTTCTTCCTCTCCTTCCTCTTACTTCCTCATCTCTTCTTCCTTCCCTTCCTCAAAACAGAGCTGTTCTATTCATCTTAGCATGGCTGTTAAATTGAAATGGCAAAATAAGTCATCTTTCCCAACTGCCCACTAACTGCAGAAGATATTGGCTCATTCTGAGAATCATTATTTAAAATAAAGTCATGAAATAAGATGGCTGTTTTGTTACAGCAGTTTTCTTCATTTTTGTTTGGGAACGAGAACAGGAAAATCTTCAGTTCTGTTACTGATATGTATTTGAACCAACATATTTGTTCTCTTAGTTTATCCAGATGTTTCAGCCTGTGAGGAGAAGAAACCTCCCTTGTGCATGTGTAATGTTTTGTTCTGTGGTTTCCCAGACGGTCAGTTTACAAGGTAACATAATGCACAAACCAATGAACCTGCATGGACCTCCACCTCAGTGAAGCCTGCTGGCAAACCCTTCTGTTCTGCAGAATATGACAAGTGCTAGTAAAGAGAAATTAAAGTAAGGCCGCCTGAAGAAACATTATCTTGGTACTGTTCTTTCCTCTGTAAATAGGGGAGAGTGAAAGAGGAATTTAGCTCAGCCCAACTACTGCAACCATTACTGTCAAGACTGCCAGGCAGTACATACTCTGGCTTGGCATAGAGTGGAAGGCATATTTAGTTCTGTTGTAGCAAGCTGTAGTGCTCAGGCTGAAACATAATTGGTTGTGATTTTCCATATATTTCCTCTCCAGTATATGGTTGTAGGAACCTACCTGGTTCAGGAAGGAGCTCTTAATGATTAGTCCCTTTGCTGATGAATTCTACTCTGGCTAATCATGATCAGTTTTTCCTTTGTCATTTTCTTCTCACTGCCACCATCTGTTTCATGTTTTACTCTCTCTTCTTTCCCCATGCTTTAGCCTCTTCTCTGTCCCTGCATTCTTTCTGCAGCTTCTGACAGGGTCTACTGATGGAGAAACCATCAGAACTCACATCAATGTGAGTTCTCCCTATAGAATGCAGCTACCAGCTCCATCACCTGTACAACAAACTTGAGCAGCAGAAAGGTTTGCATATATTGCCTTTATTAGGAAGGAGAAGCAAAGCCAGAGTAGTGACCTTTTCAGACTGCTCAGATGTTGAAGAGCATGTGACATTTTTGCAGCCTTGAATGAATTAAGAAACTTGGATTAATTTTTTATTTTGTTTTCTTTTGTTTTTTTTGTTTTTTTTTGTTTTTTTGGGAGAATTGCTTCCTTTTCTCAGTCCAAACCAATACTGCAAAATACTTAGTCTTCACTCTGTAATGAATATGTTCGTATATATATATATATATATATACACATATGCATTTATATTAATGTTTATAAAGGACATAGAAATAATGTCATACATTAGGATGTTCATTTTGTAGAGACGCTGTTTCATTCTTCCACCCACTCTGTTCCCCTGACTTCTTTCCTTTCAAATCTGAAAGTTTATTTTGCTTTTGCTTTGAATAGTATTGCAAGCAGTGAAGACATTTGGATCCATGAACACATGAGCTTTTTCAGATTATTCTTTGTATGGGCAGAGAAGGAAGGTTTCATAATATACTCAAATGGCTTAGTTCACTCTGCAACAGCTTGTTTCTTTCAAAGGTGATTGGAAACTTATTGGTATGAAGAACTAGAGTGATTATAAATTATAGTCTGGCAAATGTTATGCATGCTGTCTTCTTATGTTTCTTACTTTCTTATATTTCTAAGTAAACCCGCCGCAGCTGAAAAATTGGAAACGCTGAGAGTACAAAAAAAACTCCTTACTATGGATTTCGGCAATATTATAGTACTTGCACTATTTGTACTCAGTGGAAAAAAAAAGTTTTATTTGGGGAGGAGAAGAAAGTAGGTGAAAATATAGTCATGACAGAAACCTGGGGAAAAGGTGCAAATATTAAAGGAGGGGATAATTAACTATTGGAAAAGATGCAATTCTCTAGGTCGCTTTCAAGATGATCTTCAAAACTAAGTCTATTCAGAACACAGATCATTATACTAACTTATGCAAGTGGGCAGTGTATGGAAGAACATCAATTACCCAACTGCACTCTTAGTTGCATAATTCAGAAGAAATACATTTTCCCGAGTCTTTTTCACATGCATGGATTATGCTTGTTCTTTATCACTCCTAACCCACTGCCCACTCATTCTGACTCTGTTGGTAGCTTCTGCTGGGATACCTGAAAGCCTTTTCCATGGTGATGCTGTTTCTAACTTGGTCACGCGTTCCACTAGATGACTGGAAAATGCCTTAATTGATAAATGTTGCTAGATTTCTTGAAATTTCTTGAAATCCGTCATGTTGATAGTGTAGCAGTATGAAATATTTATGTATATAATTGGGAACAGGTATTTTATTCACAGACTTTTCTTTGAATATTTTAACAAAATATCTTTATTTTTATCTTTAAAAGATGGTCTACTTAAAAAATATATATATATATATATGGAGTTGTTTGAAAAACAGCTTCTATGCCAAACTCCTCTTAAGATGGAATTGCACATTGCGATTTTATTGCAGACTATCTTTCCCTTCCCTCCTCCCCCCCTCTTTTTTTTTTTTCCTGTTTTCTCTTGCTTGTTCACTTATCTGGGTCCCCTTAGCAACATCTTTCACTAATGGAAAAATAGCAGTGCTTTCTGTACTCTCACTGTTTCAATCAGAAATGAAATTTACTTGGCAAAACATCTAGGTTTTCTGTCCTACTATTCCTTCTATCATCCTGAACACTAAATATTGTGCAATAGGGAGATCTATGGATTATTAATTTGTGTTTCTCATACTTACTGCGATGTCAAGTGGAAATAGGAATGTGTAAAAATAGTTATCTGTGTATGGTAGGATTGTTGTCTCTGGATTGGATGAAGAAAGTCTCTTATATTTTGTACAGAGGCATATTATGGTCTGCAATCACCAGAGAAACCACTTTGCGGAGTTCCTCTAGAGAGACAAGTGAGTCACGTAATGGAAATTCACCATGATCTCATTTTGCTCAAAAAGAATTCACAGTAAGGAATATATTTTCAAGTTAACAAAAAAAAAAACAACCAACAAACAAACAAACAAACAAAAAAAACAACAAAAAAAACATTCCTGACTTCTGGAGGCCAGGGGGTGCTATAGGTATATGCATTATCATCTCTGGGGGTTTAGTAGTCAGTACAGAGAGTGGTTGTGTTTGGTCTGTTGTTGTTCTGAATTCTGTTTTGTATTTTAAACAAATTCAGCAGGAATGCTTGTCTGTGTATATGCATGTCTTGATTAGCTTTAGAAGGGTCATTGGATTCCTTGTATTTTTTGTGTATACCCATCTTATCTGACAAAGAGAATGGGTACATGGGGCTCAGACCTGGGAAATGATGAATCTTATGCCAATAATACAATTTATTTTGCTAAGGAGGGAGAACCTTCTGTATGGAATGAAATGAGGGACGGAAATTTTGTTTCCCAGATATGGCTTACATGTAAAAATGTGTAAGTTAAAAGTATATGTGTATATACATACATGCATCTTTACATTGTTTTCACAGTGGGAAGATTTTCTCCTGTTCTCGTAATTCACAAATATGCGAGCTACAAGGAAATGTATGAGAAGTATCAGTTTTTCAAAAGTTGATATTATAGGTATGTAATAATTCACGTAGTATGAATGCGAGAGAGACATCAGTAAGTTCACAGATATCATATTCAGTTTTGTTTGTGTGCTAGCCTCTGGTGAACTAATAATTGATTGGACATGAACGGTGGGAAGTAAACTCAGGTCCAAGTTTTATTAAGTACCAAAATGTTTTCCTAGAAGTGGTTATTTGAGATTGCACAAATTCAATCATGAACCACAGTATCTAATTACCTTTTCATCATAATTTCTGATTGCCTGTTCTACTAAACTATATTATTTTACTAACTCTTGCAAAGTATTATATCTGATGTGAAACAAATTAAAAAATATATTAAAATAATAATTTCTTTATTTCCCACTTCCGAAAGTATAGAATTAAATGCACGTATTACTCCTGTCTTCAGTGTAGCCCAAGAGCGTGGTTTGTAAACACATTTAATATATCTTTTGTGTGTATACACCTGTGTGTGAATTACACAGGTTTTCAGAATGTTGTCTTGTTTCAGAGATATCTTGACAGACTTGTGTGCCTTCCACATACACTTGTAAATCATTTCAGCTGTGGAGGGGTTTTGATCTGAGTTTGCATTTAAAAAATAATAAAATAAAAATTAGTTTCTGAAATAATTTTTCTTAAAAAAAAAAAAAAAAGTTTAAAAAATGAATGGACTACAACCAGAAAGAGTACATGCAAAGTCTGTGACTATTGATATTGCAGGAAAACAAGGAACACAGTGGTTTCACATTATGAAGAGTCTGACAGCAATTCTGGCTTGAACTTCCTGCCCTGCTTTCAGCGATTCTCACAGTTACTGTGTCATCCTTACATTAGAGCTGACCCCATTGAATCATGCTGTACCACATAAACTGAAAAAAGTTTTTCTGGTCCAGCTGAAGGGGATTGGTTTGGTTTTAGGAAGGAGACGCAAAAAACTGGAAAGTCAAGAATCCTGTTAGCAATAGGAAGAGAAAATGCATTGTCTAAATCTCAGCAAGTAGGCAACCTAAGTCACACTGAAGACAGTGGCTCTCACAATGCAATGAAAGGCATTGACCATGGCATTGCAGGTTCAAGACAGGCAGTTCAAGATAGATCATAGTTGCACATCATGTTATTTAATCCAACACACACCTTTTCTTCACATAGGGTTTTACTTTTAGTCTGCATGTTCCTTTATTAATCTATTCATTCTATGAGTAGTCCTACGCTGATACAGCAATGACTAAAGAAATGGCTATGGAAGGGTTTCGACATGAAGTCATTATCTAAGATTAGGAACAGTTTCTACTTGATCTATATAGAAAATATATGGGCCTGATTTTGCATAAAAGGGACCTCTGCTGTGAACTCTTAGCTGTGATGGCTGTGTATGTCCTTTTACTCTGAGGGCAATCAGTATAACTTATGTTCTGTGCCACAATTTAACTCTGGAGTTTGAATAGAAATGACTTTTTAAAGATCCTCTACTAGACAGACTCTATTAATTGCCATTTTGTCCGAAATGATATCCTTTTCATTAGATGACTTCAAGTCACCATAGTTTATCTAAAAGTTAGTATCTTCCATCATTAGTTACTGTATGTATCTGAGTACAGTGGTTGTATACTTTCCTAGAGATCTGGACTGAATCATCTAAGATTCTTAGTGTTTTTGGAGGCAATTTTTTTTCCTTCTGATTTGACCCAGGAAGAGAAAAAGAAAACTAAAAGAGTAGTTGGAAATAAGCTTTCAGAGGCTGTATTTTTCCTTACTTCCTTTTTTTTTTTTTTTTTTTCCTCTCCATTACAAGGAGGAAATCTTGAAGACATTTAAAAAAGAACAGGATGTTTGTTGTCGTTATTCTATAAACACTGCTTGTCTTCCTCTTTCCTTTTTACAATTATTTTTGGAATAGTGTTTTTGTAAGAGAATAGGGAAAGATTATTTTGTCATCTAATTAGTAGTTAATGGCAGATATCACAACACTTCTTACTGTGTCAGACAATGTCTGTTGGCACATGTTCTAGAATGTTGCCAGAGAAACAATGTGTTTTCTCCATTTACATTAAATTATTTTCTCAGCTGTAAAACTGAATTTTAGGAAATCAAATGGGAAATATGCATACTGTTAATGAGAGAGACACTAATTATGTTTGCAGTGATGGTGATGTGTTCACTAGGTAAATACTGAGCATAAAGGAAAAGTCTGCAAAATTCATGAGAACTACTATTTCATTCTCAATTCAGCTTTAGTGGCTATGCACAGTACACCATAGAATTGTAATTACATAATTGCGTGATCTCTATGTAGGTTCTTCTGAAAGTAATACCTTCTGTTTATTACCATGGAAATCGTAACAGATATAAAGAGCTCAATAACACTATTTGATAGAGAAAATTATTAGTTACAAAGCACGTTTTTTCAATATAGTCAACACCTTTAGCTATGCATTTTCACCAGTGATGAACAAGAGCCTGTATGTTGCATTTCTAAAAATCTGCATGGCCACCCAGAACATGGCCTGTCTTTCTTGCTGTTTACCAGTGTTGAAATGCACCACTCACTGCCTCACTGGCCTCACATCCACTGTATGGTCTCCGTCAACACTGAGTTCATGTCAATGAATGTCATTGGGTGCATTTTTTTCCTCATGGAGGAATTCAGTGGCATGCCTTTTCTTCTTACACACTTCTATGTCAGTCAGTCATAAGCCATTTTGCCAGGCTGCTCCTGAGTTGCACAGCAATGAAATTTAATGAAATACTGGTGGGAATGTTCAATCTCTGCTGCCACATCACCAACATCCTCTTCTGACACTGAGGGCTAACACCGTAAAATAGGAGGTGTTACTTTTGGAACAGCCCTCGTATAAGATCTCTTCTTTAGATGCAGGATACAGTTTGCGTCACTCTTGAACAACTATTCCATGTTTCAGCGCCATTATGTAATATATGGTAAAATTTTTATTTTGAATGTTGCTACGAAAAAATTTTAATAAGTTAGTTAATTTCTTCATTAGTCTTTTGGTATAAGACATATAAGACATTATTACGAAATTGCTGAGGCTAGAAGGACAGTATTATTTTTATTTTAGAGGTTGTAGATGGCATAAATATTGGGCACTCTCTATTAGTGGAATTTAGAAGCTTTTAAGAACATTTTCTCAGGACCTAGCGTTGTGAAGCTCTTTGTGTTTTCAAGTATAAACCTAAAGCATAACTAGTATCTGTAAGTTCTCACTTCCTATGTAAATCATACATGGTTTAAGTATTTTGAAGGTGAAGACGTTGCTGGAAATAGATCAGATTTGACTAAAAGACCCCTTCTTTGCCTGGATTTTCAGCAGCAATTTATGATACAGGCAGGATAGCTGAAAACATTAAATGTTTGGATATGGAAATGACCAAAGGAGAAATAAAAACTTAGTGTTGAGTGTATTTAAATTAGGATAATGAAATTATTTGAGAGAAATTATTCTTGAGATTCCAAACTCAATATTTTTGTCATCTGTCAAGTGATAAAAGATTAAATACTACCAAACACAATATCTACTATTTGAAAATCAAAATGATGAGTGGTTTACTACAGTCTGACTTCAATATATGCTAAGCTTTGGAAACATTTTGAAGTAATTAAGAGATTAAAAACTAGACTGTAAAGGGAAAATGAACTATTGATCTACCAAAATTTGATTGTGACACACTAATCTGATTAATTCTTTGATAATAGAATTTCCAGAGAAAGGCCATCTGATCAGTTTTACCGGTGTTAAGTGAAACATTTTAGGGAAAGCACAATAAAAAAAAAAATAAAAAAAATTAACTAAATTTGAGATGATTAAGTCCCTCAAAGCAGAAGTTCTGTAGAAACTGATCTGCTCAGTTTAATGAACTGCAAACTGAATTTTAATGGTATAAACTGAAAACTGTAGTAAGAAATATTGTTACTTATCCATGCAAGTTGAGATCTCCCCACCTGGAAGCAACTGAAGTGAATTTGAGTGTATACTTGAGTATACTTAGACATGTTTGGGGTTACGTAGATCTCAACATATTAGTTGTTAAACAGATGGTTATGAACTGATACTATTAACATGGCTGTAAATGAGGTAAGATGTTCAGGTGTTTCAGTGGATATTCCCCCCTCACTGCTAGGGTGGAACAATTCCAAGACAGACTAATGAGACGAGTGTGTATAGGTCCACAGGCAAGATGACATGTATCTCAGGGTACTAAGGAAGCTTGCTGATGTGGCTGCTGAGTGATACTCCATAATGTTTGAAAAATCCTCAGAGACTAGAAAAAAGGAAACGTTACTCCCATTTAGGGAGGAAATGAAAGGGAGGAAAGAGGACCCTGGGAACTACAGGCCAGTGAGCCTCACCCCTGTGCCTGGGAAGATCATGGGACAGATCCTCCTAGAAGATATGTTAAGGTACATGAGAGATGAATGGGTGATCCAAGAGAGCCAGCATAGATTCACCAGGGAAAGATTATGCCTTACCAATCTGGTGGCCTTCTGTGGTGGGGCTGATGGTAATGGACAAAGGAAAGGCAACAGAGGTCATCTACCTGGACTTCTGAAAGGCCTTTGACACAGTCCTCTACCACATCCTTATTTCTAAATTGGAAACGTATGGATTTGAAGGATGGACTATTCGGTAGTTAAATAATTGATTGGAAAGGTTGTAGTCAATGGCTCTATGTGGAGCCAGTCTCTAGATGGAGGCTGGCGATGACCCCAGTGGTCATCAGTTGGGATTCAGTTTTCTTTAACATCTTTATGCCATAGATGTTGGGATTGAGTGCACCCTTGGCAAGTTTGATATAGCGGAAGGAAGGGATGCCGTCCAGAGGGACTTTGATAAACTTGAAAGGTAGGTCCTTGTGAACCTAATGCAGTTCAACAAAGCAAAGTGCAAGATTTAACACTTGGGTTGAGGTAATCCCAGATATGTACAGAAACTGGATGAAGAAATCCTTGAGAGTAACCCTGCTGAGAAGGCAGCAGTGTGTGTTTGCAGCCTGGAAGGCCAATGGTATCCTGGATTCCATCATAAGAAATAGAACAGGAATTTGAAAATGTAAGCAAATTTTATTTTTACTGTGAGGATGGTCAATCACTGGGAAAGGCTGGCTGGAGTGATTGTAGAGTCTGTGGAGATGTTGAAAATCTGCCTGGACACAATGCAGAGCAACATGCTCTGGATGACTGCTCAAGCAGCAGAGTTGTACTAAATCTCTTGTGAGCTCTTTCCACTTAAGTGATTCTTATATTCTGTGATAAAGGGAAATACACAGTTGTAGCAGTCTCTATAGGGCTACTTTTGGAATGCTGTATATAATCACAGTTATCAGGGTTGCCAGGAAATTAACTTAAAGTAGAGAATGAGCATAAAATGTATAATCAGTATTTTGAAAGGAAAGTCTGGAAGGAGTGAAGGATATGACACAGTGCTGTAAATCAAGGAGCATGATCTTCAACTAATGTATTGTACTGTTTAAGCTAAAAAGTGATGGTAGAACAACTGAGCTGAAATTTAATACAAAGTTACATGATATTAAAATGTATATAGAATTCTAAAGTAATTTTCCTGTAAAATTGAGATGTTCTAGTTAATAAGAACTACTTATTTTGGCCAAAATGAAGTTGAAATAAGTTGAAGACCCTTCTAACATATGGATCAGGTTCTGTTGTGTCTTTAATCTCTGCTTAAAAGTATAGAAGCAGATGAAGATGGTCAATAAAGGGTTACTAAATTTTTTAATGCAGTCAAAATGATTTATTTCCCTTAGTATTGTTTTTAAGAATGCTGTGGGTCATCCATGGGAAAAATTAGCCTTTGCACAGCAATTCACAGCAATAGAATTCAGCACAAACTGTTATAAGGAGCTGAAAATAAAAAAAAAAGATCTGTTACACAACCCTAATTATTGACAATGTTGCTAGACTTTCTTAGGATGCAGTTGTACAATGTGTCTTAAATCAAATAACAATGTTTTATAAGAGACAACAAATACATGACGTTATAAAAATTACAGTACGCAGCAGTACAGAACTCCTTCATGTGTATCACTACTGCAGAATGTTCAGTGCACTTAAAGTAAACATTTCTTGACAAATTAGAGGGCTGGGTAATCGCTGCATGAAGTTTAACAAGAGCAAGTGCCAGATCCTGCACCTGGATATATGTACAGAGTTGGAGATGGGAAGCTGTAGAGTAGAAGGGGATCTGGGGGTTCTGGCCAAAGGCAAGTTGTACATGAGCCAGCAATGAACCCTGGCAGCCAAAAGGGCCAACTGTACCCTGGGGTGCATCAGGCTCACCCCTGCTACAGGGCAAAGGTAGGGGTTGTCCCCTCTGCTCTGTGCTATGCGGCTTCACCGCAAGAACTGGGACATAGAAGGGCATAAAACTACTGGAGAACATCCAAATGAGGGCTACAGAATGGTGAAGGGTCTGGAGGGCAAGGTGTATAAGGAGCAACTGAAGTCCCTGGATTGATTCAGCCCAGAGCAGTGGAGCTGAGGGGAGCCCTCATAGCGGCTGTAGTTCCTCACAGGTGCTCTTTGGTGACAACAACAGGGCCTGAGGGAATAGCATGGAGCTATGCCAGGGCACGGTCAGGTGGGGGATAGGGAAATGTTCTGTACCAGAGCATGGTGGGCAGAGCCCCAAGGTGCTGGAATTCAAGGAACGTTTGGACTCTACTCTCAGAGTTAGGGTTTAAATATTGGGTGGTTCTATGTGGAGCCAGGGGGTTAGAATCAGTCATCTTTTTGGATGTCTTCTGACTGTGAATATTCTGTGATTCTGTAATTCTGATCAAGTTTATTAGAAAGACTTACGATTATCTGAACATTTGTGCTTGATAGGATTTACCTAAATAAATACAGATGAAGAGTGTTTTAACATTTACATATTAGTGGTGGGTATTCAGAATTTTATATGTCTGCAGAGGCATTGATTCTGGAAATGATATGGTTGTTGCTATTGAAGAGCTCTTTCACTATTAAGGTTTTTTGAATAGAGTGGGACATAAAGCATTAATGGATGGTGCCTTTAATCGATCATTATGTCTTGATATATAGCTTATTTACTTACATAGAAATAATTGAAATCTGCCATTATTATTGCATTTTCTCCACGTGGTCTCAAGTTTCTAGACATCACAGTATCTTCATTTCTGTTCATAGACTCACACTCAATGCTTCCCACTTAGTTCTGATATTTCAGTGCTTATACAGTCAATGCCACTCCTATAGAGCTCACTTTCTTGTTTTTATTATGCTCCTTTTAACACAGAAGTTTAGTCCATCATTGGTTACCATTTTCTCTGTATTTTGCTCATGTGCTCACGTTACAAATATTTCACTAATTCCTTGGTACAGCCAGGATGTCCGTCTCTTCGTTTACAGCTAGAGATTTCTGCCATCATATTTCTTAGGCCTGCTGGCATTCCTGTACAAGAATGTGCACCAGTTTTTTGTTCTCTAGTTACAGCTTGTTTTATATTGCCTTTCATCCTCTGAAACTTATAGCAATGAATTTTCTTATCTTCATCTCTAACAGAGGTGTTAATTTGTTTGTGTATTTATATGCGGTCACTTTTCCCCCGCTGGTCATTTCTTGCTTTTTCTTATTTGTATCCTTTCATTTTGTTTTCTCGTAATCCCCTCAATCTTATGGACTAGCATCTTGGCTCCTGTTTTCTTTAGCAGAGGACTCCTTTTTTGGAGGAATCAATTCTAATTACTGATTAGTCTCTGTTCTTTCTGTCATATTCTGAAGAAAACTTTAATCTTGTTTCTCTTCTCTCTTTCTGATTCTGAGTAGAATATTGGAAACATTCAGGAAACGTCACCATTGAAGTCATATTCCTCAAGTTGTTTTATAGGAGTCTATATTTTTCCTCTGTCTCCAGGTTAGTGACACACCTTTCTTAGCATTATGCATTATCTGTGTTATTCAGACAGTATAGCATTAATTTAATTAAATTAATCAGCTCAGAGATTAAAAATGGTTCAAAATGCAGGGGAAAGTTGATCTACTGTAGTACCTGATGCTATCTTGGATGTTATCATCTGATGAAATGACATCTTGCATGTAGAAAATGACAAAGGGAAAAAGAAAGGATCAAAACTAATTAATTTCTAGGGAGCTCTTAGGCTTTTAAGTATATCTATGTGCATAAAAATATAATGAGATTTTTGTAACCACTTTATGTCCAAGAAACATTTCTTTGGTTTTCCTTTGATCCTTAGTTTAGAAAGAATGGTTTTAAAGCGGAAAAGGAAATGCTTTTCTGTACTGTTCTTCTAACATGCAGAGACAGCAAATTTCCTTCCTTTTTTTTCCATCTTGCAAGAAAGTGTTAACATAATATTAAGCATGAGCCTTTTTTTTTTTTTTTTTTTTTTTTTTTTTTGCCTCTTGTATATTCTTAGAAAATTCTTTTTAGTGACATCATTTTATTGCTGTAGGAATATCTGAGATTTTACTACAGTTCACAAAGGATTATGATTGCATATAAAAGAGAAAAAAATGGAAAAGCATCAGCTGGACAGTTAGGCAAAGAAGGTCAGAGAAACAACTATGTATAGAGAATGGAATTATGTCACTAAAAGGTAAGCTGATTCCTATTTAGCTTTTTTTTTTTCTCCAAATTACTCTTGATCAACTTTAAATATTTAAATATAAAATATGATTTTCTATTTCATTTGCTAAGCTTTAGTAGCCAAACAGTGACTGTAATCCTATCAGCTTTCATCTCAATATTACCAGTACTGCCTAGAGACAATTCATTAAAGTGTTGATCTGAACAATTTGGTACTTCCTGGTGCACAGTATCTGCCATCTTTTTTCATAAATTTGACATGTTACATGTGAAAATATTTTGTCTAAGCAACTCTAAGCCATTCATACAACTTAGATATTCTGCATGGAGAGACAGACGGATATTTTTCAGTTCTGTTCCCCCAACTGTTGTACTGATGCTTGAAAAGCAGCGCAATTAATGCATGTACATTCATGGTTTTAGCATAATCTGTTAGGAATCCCTGAGTAATAGATAGGAGTCTGTGAGGGTTTGTCTTGTGAGAATTTGTGGGTGGTGGAAAACTTGTTAGGTTGGCTATGACCCTAGGGGATTTGTCCACAGGGTGGGAAAATCTGTGGCCAGCTCATTTTCTTAGTTCAATAGTGCTTCTTTACTTTCATGTAAGAGTTAAATTTGATTTCCATTTTCCAGGGAGACAATGTATATTTTCTACTAACTTATCCTTTGCTCCCTCAGATTCCTACTATTGGTTGTTTTTTTTTTTTTTTTTTTTTTTTAAATAATTGTTTGGGCTTTTTTTTTTTTTTTCTTCCCCTTTCTGTCTTTTGTTGGGGATGTGAGAAACATAAACTGTTGAAAGCTTGGGGAAAACAGCAATGGAGAAGACAGAGATGAGAAGAGATGGCTAGGACAGAACCTAGGTAAGAAAAAATTTAAATATGGGTCGAGTCACACTTTGAAACGATGGGCAGACATCCATCACAGTAGTGAATATGACATTAAAACTTATCTATTAGATAAGTCCCAAAGCACAAGTGTGAATTTTGTACAAACTTCTGGGGAATGGGTGCATTGTTTTAGAGCTTCTGCTCCTGTTCAAGGATGAGCAGACCACTGTTCGGATCTGTGTCTGTCCTGTTAGCTGCAGAAAGGAAACTCTTAAAGTGGGTTGTCATTTTGCTTTCCTATGCTCAAGAGCTCATATAGTTGTGTATTGTTATGCTCCTGATTTTGCTTTTCTTAACTTAGCACTTGCCCTTGTTTAATTTTAATCATAGTGTTCAGTACTGTTTGCAAACATGAAGCATTTATGTCTTCTGTCCTCTTGGAAGTGAGAATGTCATTATGACCACAGGTCACTATGGGCTGCCTGTCACCTGTAGCTGTGGAAATGAGTTACTGAGTAAAGACTGGATTTAGCAGGGCCCTCAGAAGCTGTGTTATTGAGTAATGCTCTTTCATTTGGGATGTTGTTTCTGACCTTTATGACTATATGCAAGTTTTGTTAAACATTTTAACTCCTGGTAATAGTCACTTGGAAGTAACCGACAACTTTTAAAGCTTTCTGGGAAGATTTCTTTACATTCCCTTACAGAGGATTCCCTCTATGTAACGGCTCAGGACCTTGTGGGAAGAGGTCTGTTTTCAACAAAATAAGAAACTAGAGGGAAGATGCTTCCCATGCTCCAAGGAAAGCAAGGGTTACAAGCACACATCTGCAAGACTGAATTCTGCGGATGTTGTAGAGACTCATGGCACATTTCTCTCTAGTTTGAGATCTCTTTTATTGATCAACTAGTTAAAAATACATCAAATACACTTGCTAAATCTTGCCCATGTACTTGGCATTTTAGAAACACTGTTCTACAGATTTTCATCAGTGAATATGGAACATTTCTAAGCTACTTAAGTAGCTACAGTCTACATATACCTCCTTGTCCTAGAAAACATGAGATCAAAGACATTTGATTTTATGTCTGGAACAGAAGTTAAGCAAACATGGTCTGATTCAAATGAACTCAAAGAAGAAAAGGACAACTACCTCGCCTCAGGCCAAATGTTTATGTAGCCCAATGTCCTGCCTCCAGCAGTGGTAGATGTATAGTTAAAGGACATTAGAATAGACTCTGTTAGTTATAACATTTGCCCAAGAATATTTTCTCTGTATACAGCGATCTGCAGCTCTGAGGATTTCTGAGATGGTGATAGTATCTTTCTCTTGCAGTGTATTACTGGCAGTGTGAACAAGGATTGGCGTGGAAGACATATAGTATAAGGAATGGCTGGATGCCAAGGTTTAGTGACTAGTAGTGAAGAAGATGACTTAACTGAAATGATGAAAAAGATATTGTCCCAAAACATGGTTGCAAGAGAAGCAAGTTGCATTGCCAGGTTCTTAGATCATAGAATGTTTTGAGTTGGAAGAGTTGGTAAAGATCATCTACTTCCAATTCCCTTATCATGAACAGAGACACTTGCCACTAGACCAGGCTGTACAAAGTCCTATCCAGTCTGACCCTGAACACTTCGAGAAATTCAGTATCCATAGCTTCTCTGGGCAGACTATTTCAGTGTCTTACCACCTAAGCATTTCTTCTTTATGTAAATCTACACTATTTCAGTTTAAAACCATTACTCCTTGTCCTACCAATAAAGGTCCTTGTAAAAAGCCTCTCTCCATCTCTCTTATAAATCTCTTTTAAATATTGAAAGGCCAATACAAGGTCTCTTCGGAGCTTTCTCTTCTTCAGAATAAACAACCCTAGCTCTCTCAGCTCTTTTTAGGAGAGATGTTTCAGCCCTCTGATCATTTTTGTTCAACTTCTCTTTATGCAAGCCTCATGGTACCATACTTAAAGCAATCTGAAGTGTAAGAGCTTTGCAAATAAAAATTATTGTTTTGTGGAAAAGGTGTTAGTATGGAATTACTAGTGAATGTGTCTTCCAAAAGGACAAAGGGGAGTACATGTTACTTGTTGCCAGCTTTTGTGAATAGCATATAAGTTCATTAAGGTAAGGATGAAACTGTTATCTTGGTTCTAAGGATGGAAGTTCCAGAGATTCCCATGGCAGTTTCTACCTAGCCTATGTTGTTTGTCAAAGGCAAGTTAGTTTAGTACATTCATGCCAATTTGTTTTCTCTTAAAAGCCACAGATGGCTATGGGATTTACCTCTAATCCATAAGGTTGACACTGCTGCTAACAATACTTGTTTTGCTACTGTGCTCCAGAATTTAGATATTTTTTCCTATGAGGGAGGCAATTCCAAATGGTGTTTGGTGAAAAAACATTCTTCTGATTGATATTATACTTGATGTTAATTCAACATTGCTGTAGAACATAAGTATCTGCCAAAACCCACTGAGAGTATAGGAAAAAAGCACAGGTTTCAGTTAATTTCAAAACAACATTCATCTAACGTAGAAAACATAAATCTTCTTGATTTCATTGCATTCTTCAACAGCTTTGAATTTGTACAAATTCTTACTTGCCATTCCTTTTTTCATCTCAGACTTCTGGTATTTATCCACATATGTTGGCTGACTACAATCCTCTGTGAAGTCTATCCTTTTAATGCTTGTTAATCTTCGCTTTCCCTTTTGGAAGCACTGGAAAAAGGTACATTTTACAATGTAGTCACTGAGATTATTTTACTGCAAATTTGCTCTTGATTCAGATTGGTATTGTTAGGATATTTATTTAATCAGTATGAAGGAAATTCCTTTTACAAACCAGACTTTTGGTTAACAAGCGTTTAGTGTTTCTATCACTTAACTTCTTCCTACTCTGTCCAAAAAGAAGCTAGAATCCAGTGTCCAAATATTTCACTTCTGAATATAAAACTAGCAGAGCAATAGCAGTTAGAGTTTGATAGCTAAGTCCTGAAATGATTTCTTACATTTTAGGACAATTTCTGTCCTTATACTGGTCTTAAAATCCATCCTTACAACATACAGATTTCCTGCAATATGCTATAATAAGAACATCCTAATATTAAATCCTCCAAGATGGTTTTTCCAGTGGTGAAATCAAAGGTAAGTGCAACACAGGTAAATTACACCTAATTAAATCTAATTAAATCTGCTTGTAAATGCCTGTGCAGTATTGCATGAAAAAAAAAGCTGATGTAATCCTTGTACGTTAGAACAGTGAAAGAGCATAAGGAATGGAGAAGAGTACTCTAAGTACACTAGTACAGAAAACTGTTTCCTTTATCTGTGTTTTTAAAAGGATGTTGAAAAGTTGAAAAAGAAGAAAGTCTTCTTATTTGAAATCTGGAAAAAACTATGAGTGCAGGACCTATGTTAACGATTTTTCAAAGCTATCAACGATGTTGATAGCTTTGAATTATTTTCATAGAACTTTAAAGATTTTGCTGACCTTGGTTCACAGCTTTTACAGAGGTTTGAATCTGTCTTTTTTTTTTTTTTTTCTGTGCCTCTTTTTGTATTAATCAGAGAACCACATTTAAAAGACATTTTTATACTATAACAGACATGAATATTCCAACCAATCTACCAACAGGGTAAAAGAGGAAAAGAGAAACAGATGAAACAAACTGCAACCAGATGTTAATTAACACCTTTGAGTAACCATAATGCTATTTAAATTATAATAAACAAGTATAGATTTGGTGTTGCCTGAGATACATTTTGATGATAAAATAGTATGGTTCTGTGTATGTTAATTCATTTTTCCCCCAAAGTACCTTTGCTGTTGATATCCTTAGACACATTAGGGAAGGTGAGTAGTCGACAGTTGTGATGTTGAATCACTTATTCCAACTAGGATTATAGAAAATGGTATGTGAAATGGTTGCAGAGCTATTGGAACTGTATTGTGGCTCTTGAGGTAGCTGAAGGCTGTGCCATGGAACTGATGTCCATGATTTACAGATTTTTAAATTTTTTTTCTTGTCATAGAGAGAAGCTATCTTTGATTACTAATAGAAAAAAAACTGTGTCTGGTTACAAGAAAAAGATACTTTGCATCAAATGTCATGCAGTGAGGAGTTATTCTGAACTCAGTACCTTTTTTTCCCCACTTATTCATTCAGAATAATGAATATTGCATGTAGTAGTTTGCCTGAGGCTCGTTCAGTGTACCAAGAGAATTCTTGTATGGAAAATGACTGCTGTTGCTAAGTAGCCACAAGAATAAAATTGCACAATTTGAAAATATGTCTTAGGAGAAAACATTATTTATTTATTAAATTACTTAGAGTGACTTACAAACCATTTTTACTAATCCTGCTACTTCTCTGTGCAGTTGCATTTGGTTCAGTTGCAAGTCCTGCAGTGAAATGCTGTTAGATTTCTGTATTATAAAACAATGGTACCTTCTATTATGTTTTCATTTCTGCTTAAC
Source organism: Tympanuchus pallidicinctus (assembly GCF_026119805.1). Lineage (NCBI taxonomy): Eukaryota > Metazoa > Chordata > Aves > Galliformes > Phasianidae > Tympanuchus > Tympanuchus pallidicinctus. The sequence goes on along the minus strand of NW_026294618.1, from coordinate 61,113,321 downwards.
AGAAACCATTCCCCTGTATCTTTACCACTTTGGAGCAACGAGGATAAGATTGCATAGCTGGCTGGTGGAGATGTTGCGTAGTTTCTGATTGTCAAAAGCTGCTTTATTTCAGGTTACATTTCTTCAATTTGTCAGTAGTTTTGTCCTATGAAATTCTGTTGTACACAGATGTGGTTTTGAGCTATACATTTAACTGATTGATGACATTCAATGAAGGAAAGCCACATAGTTAAATGAAGAAGCTAGAAACTGTTATCTAAGTTTTAGACTGTTCTATTACTGAATTGGTATGTGTTGGACAATCCCAGTGGCTTCTTCATGCTTTATAAAGAAAGAGACTGCTGACATTTAGTGTTTATAAACAATTTTCAGAACAGTGGTTCTCAACAGTACTAGCATATAAATTGCACGGTGAGATTGGATGAATTATTACATGCTTACAGGATGTATATACGATTGGGACATAAGGAAGTGAAAAATTCTGGATATGTCAGACAAAAGACTCATGGATTTATTTATTTATTTATTTAATGGATTAGTGTAGTACTTTAGTGAGGATAAATAAACAAACCAAGAGCAACCCAAACATTCTTTCTCATTGTATTATAGGACTGCGCTACTGCTTTTACAGTGTATCAACCAAACTCTGCAATTTACATCTACAAGTATAAAAATAAGCTAAACTCTGAGTGATGTGGCAGATTTATTTCAGAATTCCTTTGTTACTTAACAAAATATTAAGATTATTTGGTAGTTTTGGCAGGAAGCTAGTCAATAGTGATGAGAAACATTTGTTTTGAATGGAAAAATTGCATGCGTTAGTAATATTGTCATCTAGGACTCTAATGAGAATGTAGAAACTGTTTCTTTGAGCTCACACTTAAGTATTTTCTCAAGAAATGGTGTATCCACAGAAGGAAGTCAGAAGTAATAATCTTTTGTATTTGATGATTTTGATCTAATGATCCAATGAACATTTTATTCTGTCTCTCTTTCACAGGCAAAAACTTTGCCTTGGGTGTGCAAGAGATGTCTGCATACTCTGTGCACAGCAGATTTCTGAGCTTGCTTTCATGTCTTGATGCTATGTGTCATCCATAGCACATGCAACTTGCATGAAACTATATAGAGTTCAATCTGATGCCAGGTGAAATTGTCAGTCTTCTTTTGGAGGCTGTACATTATGGTGTTCATCTAAAATATGTTTCATGAGTTCTATATGAAAACAGACTTTGAATAAAGCACAAATTGTTCTGGGAGGAGAACCAAACTATGAGTTCTTTTCCCAAGAGAATATTCTAACCACAGGGCTGCACTCCTCTTTCTACTCCTAGTTTCATCTCTTAAAGAAAATAGCGAACTTAAGGCTTCTTTTTCAGTGCTGCTACATGTGTTAGACATATTCAGAGCACAGAACATTCCTTCCAGTTTTTCCACAGAGGATTTTAATTCTATTCTACCTCTTTTTCATATCTCAGCCTACCTTAATCATGAAACTGGGCGCCTAGCTTCCAAATGAGGGCAGCTTCTGTGCTGTGCCAAAAAGAGAAAAACAAGTTAACCCAGACAAAATAGGGAGATTCTTAATAGCTTTAAGTTCCTTCAGGGGTTTTAGGAGTAGATTTGATAGGTCTTTTGAATTCCAGTTTTGGATCTAATGAAGGGAACGGAGGAGGATTAAGATTTTTTTTTTTTTTTTTTTTCCAAAAGGAGAAGACCACACAGTGAAGCACATAAAAGAAGGTAACTTCCCACAGAGGAGAGATTTGTGAAATTCCTTGGTAAAAGCTGTTATGGATACTAATAATTTAGACAAATTGAAGAGAGACAGAAAATTACTTGCAAGAGAGGTCCACTGAGTGTTATTGAGTAGATAATTGGATTAAACTCAGCAAATCTTGTAAACAGAAAATAGAAGCTGGGGGAATACAGAAGAGGAATGTCACATACACTTGTCCTGTTCTTTCTTTTCAAAGAATGCCCATTTGTAGCCACCACTGCTGAAGACTGGAAACAGGACTATAGGGATCCTGGATCTGAACCAGAACAGGTATTCGTAGATCTTGCAGTGAGTTCTGCATTTAGGCAAAATTATGGAATTAAAGATTGAAACTTAGATATCCATTTTGGACTGGATAACATCTTACCTTTCCACAAGAAATTACCCCTGTATATCTCATGTTCACAATTCTTTACATACTGACTTAAAATTACATAAAGCTAGTAGATTTGAGCCTCCGTGGACCTTAAATATCATATCTTTTGATCTCTTGCAAATAATCATTAAATCTCCAAAGGATATATGAATTAAAGCGAATAATTTAATGCAAAACATTGACAGTAACTTGGAAAAGCAAAATGTTTTAAACCTGCCTTTGATTTATGAAATGAAAAAGCCACAGGAGAGAGCTCTATACAAAATTTTAATTTGAACTCTATCAAAATTTGTTATTTTTGAAAGTAGAGTAAATCAATAATACAAGAAGAAAAAATTCCATCTGGAAAGATGTACAGCTTTCATCCCCTAATGAAGACCTTTCATATATATGTATGTATGTATGTATGTATGTACATTTGTGTCTGTCAATGGCTCCTCGTATGTAGCTGCTGGTTAGGCAACCAGCGTACGTACAGCTGCCCAGAGGTTATGGGTCTTCTATAACTACTAGGTTATATTTAACAGCCTCACATAGTGTCTTGTATAGTCTAGAGAGTCTCAAATGACATGGAGTGGATATATTTAGATTACAGAATTGCTCTCTGAAAGACTGTTGTTAAATGTAAATTTAGGAGATTGTTTACCATGTGGATTACACAGTATTTTTTCAGAAGTCTGAATGTCCTTCTGTAGTTCCCAAAGCAAGGAGTACTAACTTGACATGATATTATACTCAGGGAAGAACATTTTACAAGACTTTGCAAGTCTAAAAGCCAATAAAACAATGGTAATGAAAATTTGTTTACCTGTCACTGTTAAGTAGCATGGATGAGGCCATCCTGGACTATGGAAGGCTCTGCTTGCTTTTTGCTTCAGAGCTTGTCTGTATAACACACTGATATAGCAAAGCCAAAAAAAAAAACAACAACCAACAACCAAACAATGATTGCATAGATTCACAAGTCTTACCTGCAGATATGCATCTCCCACTCATCTGTAGGGAGGATAACTTTGGTAGTTTTCAGGACGTCAGCTGCTGTGAGATGATCAGGCCTCAATTATGGGCAAAATAAATGTTCTGTCAATTTCTGATTCGAAGACAGTAACCTCTTCTGGATGCTGTTTTTGTTTTTGTTGTTGTTTGTTTGTGTTTTTTTTTTTTAATGTGTATACTGTGTTCTTTGAGTTGAGATTACAGTATCTAAAATTTCACACTGGTGAAACTTCATAAAATGCTTCAGACTTCAAGCAGTGCTGTAGTTTTAATCAGAAAAGTTGTGTTGATGAACCTCTTTGGCTTAGGAAAGAGGAAACTGGTGACCTGAAGTCACTAAACAATTGATCTAAAATATTAGGTAAATGACTCATGTCCTCATATCTGTCCCATGTAGAATGTATTGTCTTAGAAATCCTGTTGCAAGATTAGCATTGTAGGAGATTTTATAAATTCTAAAAAATATGAAATACTAGAGAAATGACAGGGATGTGGATGTTTTCAGGGTTTTTGTAGTATATGAACTGAGCTACAGGCCCTGCAGTATTTATTACTGCTAGTAACTATATATACTTTTGTATTTTATTTCAATCAAGCAGCTCCATATTTATTTTTTTTTAACCTATTTAAGTAAAAAAATGAAATAAAATAATATAGAATGCTCCTGTATTTTCTCAGAATTTCTGCTTTGCTCAGAATCAATGTTTCAAAATACAGGTCATCATGAAGTAAAACTACCTAGAAGTGGAGTCTTTTTTTAAAAACAAACAAAAAATCTTATTTAGCATTAGTAAAAATGTATTCATCAGTAATCATAATGATTTTACAGGGATTATGCACTCATTGATTTGAGTGAGGGCACAGTCATGCGAATTTGTCAGTTACTTTTTAGGTTTATCTAATGTCTATTCTGTTTTATGAAGGATGGCTTACTGCAGTTTGGATACTTCAGATAAAAGAAACAGCATGTGCTGAGTGTACAGTTCTGTTTTGCTGCTCAGGAGAAGTAGGTTTGTAACTGAGCTTTTATTTTTCTTATATGAATTTCTTTTATTTTATTTGCAAACATGTTCTAGAACCGTACAAGGACATTCAATGGATCACTCTCTGAAGCGCTATAATAAAAAAGTGGTTCAGTGGGACATAGGTAAAAATACAAACTAGTTTGCATTCAGACCCACACTGAGACTATTGCAGGATAAAATTTTGTATGAAAACAGTAACTTCTCTGTTCACTTTCAAATGTTTTGTTGATGTGTGCTGTGTGTTGAGGCTCAGACTACATAAGGAGAGATGTTGGCAGTTTTTTATTTTTGAGGCCTAAATATGGGGATTTTTACTGCGGTACATTTAAGTGCACGATCTGTTATTAAGGTAGGCACACAGGAATTGCTGCCATTTTAACGCAAATTGCTGTTCCATCAGCCATAATATTTTGTCTCCAATACCTATATGAAGCTACTTCTATTTCTAAAGAAAAATAAAGTATAATGTACTTATCCTGGAGTACTGCATCCAGGTCTGAGGCCCCCAATAGAGGAAAGGTGTGGAGCTGTTGGAGAGGATCCAGTGGAGGGCCATGAAAATCAGAAGGCTGGAGCACCTCCCCTATGAAGACAGACTGAGGGAGCTAGGCTTGTTCAGTCTGGAGAAGAGGAGACTGTGAGGAAACCTCATTTCAGCCTTCCAGTATTTAAAAGGGGATTATAAAAAGGAGGGGAAACAACTTTTTACAAGGGTAGACAGTAATAGGACAAGGGGAAATGGTTTCAAGGTCAAGGAATGAAGGTTTAGATTGGATGTCAGAGGGAAATTCTTCACAGAGAGACTGATGAGGTGCTAGAACAGGCTGCCCAGAAAGGCTGTGAATGCTCTGTCCCTGGAGGTGTTCAAGACCAGTGGGATGGGCCCTGGGCACCTGGTCTAGTACCAGATCTGGAGGTTGGAGGCCTTGCCTGTGGCAGGGGAGAGTTGGAACTTGATGATCTTTGACGTCCCTTCCAACCCAAGCGATTCTATGATCGTATACTCTTAACATTATGGATGAACAACTTCTGATCTTTCTGTCACTCCACCTATTATTTTGGGTAATTGAATTTAACAGTATACTTTTTTATACTTCCCTCTTCTTAATTGAATAATATATATTATGGAAAAATATTTTTCTTCTTATAAAAAGAAAGAAACAGTGCCATTATGGAATTGAGTTAAATAATTTTAGTACTGATTAAATGTATCATTCTTTGCCAAAAACAGCTAATTTCAAGCATTTAGATCATGCTTGATTGTTTGCATGGAAATGTGGAAAAAGTGAGCGAAATATCTTCATAAAAACTCGTAAAAAGCAAAATATTTCTCATTGGTCTTTTGGTATGCAAACATTCTTTCTTTTGAAAACACTGAATCTTCATATAAAATAAAAATCATTCGTTAAGGAGAGCATAGGTTAATAGCGCTGATAAAAATATATTAACCATATAATATGCATACATTATTTATGATTTATTACATTCAGTTTCACCATTAGTGTAAGTATATGGTGGACAAGTGTCCCATTGGCAGTTTGCTCCTTTTTGCCTTCACAGAATCACAGAACCATAGAATGGCTTGGATTAGAAGGGATCTCAAGGATCATCAGGCTCCATCCTCCCCATCCCCACTGGCAGGGCCACCAACCTCCATGTCTAATACTGGACCAGACTGCCCAGGGCCCCATCCAACCTGTCCTTGAACACCTCCAGGGATAGGGCTTCCACAGCCTCTCTGGGCAGCCTGTTCCAGCACCTCACCACTCTCATAGTAAAGAACTTTCCCCTGACATCCAACCTAAATCTTCCTTCAACTTAAAAACATTTCCCCTTTCCTGCTATTATCTACCCTTGTAAAGAGTTGGCTCCCCTCCTGTTTATAGGCTCCCTTTTAAAGACTGGAAGGCTGCAATAACTTGTGCAAATACACTTTGTGTGTACTTTTATGGTACAGCTAAATTAATATAAGGGCTGTCTGCTTCTGGAAAAGGTGATCTCCCTTTCCCCACTCTGGCTATGTACTCCTGCAGCTTCCTCTGTGCTGGCTCAAGAGCTGTACCAGCATGATACTCACCTTTCAGAAAACAACTAAAAGGTTTTTGCAGACATCTGTTGTCAAGCTATCAGACTGGAAAGAGACTTTTGTCAGCGGTTTCCCACTAAATCACTTGAATGTATTACAAAACTATCCTTTTTAAAGCTGTGACTAGCAAGCCAGACTGCCTTTCAGGCTGTCTTTCAGGAATTTGTATTCACTGAATACTGAACAGAGATGTGTTTCCTTTGTGCCTTGCAGATGTTCCCTGACTGCTTTGGGTAAGAAGTGCTCGGCTGGTGCTTGCTGAAATCACACAGAAGCTGCTGAGAGTGAGGCATGCCCAGGCTTATAACCGTCTGCATTGCTCTTGAACTTTGGCACCTAACAAACAGGTTGCAAATCAGTATTTGTAAATCACTTAAAAGCCTGATGCTCTAGTTACAAACACAAATCAAGTTCACCCAAGTTCATTACAAGATAGACCAGTTGTACTAGAGTATCTTGCAAGATAATATATTCCACAAAGCTGTGGATAGATGCAAACTAAATAATGGGAACTGTCCCTGTAATTTTCTAATGCCTCAACCATGTTCAGGGATCTATTGGAATATTCAGAGTCTACTGCAATAGGTAAAGTACAACTGCATTCCAGTGCCGTCTCCAGGTATACCGCATTTTCACTACTCGGAGAAGCCTGGAGTTTTATCCACTTCTAGTTCACAAAACAAGCACTTCCCTGTGGAAAATGCTTTCAGTATCTTCACTGATATTCTGTTTTTTCCAGCCATCACTGATGAGGGTGGCTGACACTGGCCTCTGAATACTACCCGCCTTGTAGGAAATGCAGTCTTTGAGGTGTCACATATCTCAATGTTAGATATGGATTCTAATGTGTCACCAGTCCATACAATTCCAATGATGTCAGAACTATTTGTACTCTGCAATGGAAAATCAACAGTAGAGATTCTACACTACCAAACATGTTTGTTTCCTGTGAAGTTTTCTAAGCATACCTATCCTACTCAAAAAGTGTGGTAGGACGAACTGTTCGATATTTCCACCTGAATTGGTTCCAATTGGTTACTGTTATCCTCTACGGTGATAGTAACTTGGTTTACAAAGCAATATGGCTATATTGGCATTGCAGCATCTATGAGAAATGGGTTTAATCATCTGGAGCAGGACATCATTCTGGCAGCAGTCTTTCTTCACATTCTGGACCATGTAAAGATGGACTGGGAGTCTGTGCATGAGTTGTCTTTGCATAGTACTGATCTGTCCTTTTTCTCCATTATGTTTTGTGAATGATACATTAGTGAGATATTGATTAGGACAAGATTTAATTTAGGAAGTACTATGAATAACCCTAAAATTTAGACACTAAGTAAGGACTGTGATTTCTTGATATTTCCCTCAGGCAAAAAAAAACCCAACAAAAACAAACGAAAAAAAACCACAACAAACTAATTTTAAATTAATTTACTTCAACTGTAAGAAGCCTTTGATAGCAGTGTGTGAAGCTTTTAAAGGTTTCTTGGCTGTCATCACTTTCATGGCAATGAGCTGCCAGTTAACACTAGCGCTGGATTTTCTGTAGTTTCAGATCAAATAAGAGTATTCTTGGATTTATCTAATGCCAATGGTTCCTTTTGATTCTGTCAGTTTTTTCTAATTCCTTGCTAATGAATACTTGCTTCTTCTGTGGCTTTTAGGCTGTTGTACTGTTGGATTTTGTATTTCACAGACTCTTAGGAATGGAAAACCTATTGCTTTGATGGGTTTCTGAACTTACAAGAGAGACTGTATTGCAAAAAGAAACATTGCATGAAATTATTGACTACTCTGTTTCAGGAAAACCTCCATCTTGTTGCACAAAACAATGAAAATGGTAGAAGAACAAACAAAGATAGGGGAATGCTGAAATAATAAATAACTTTGACCTTTTTTTTTTTCCCTTTTTTTTTTTTTTCCTCTTGCTGACATCCAGTTGTGTCCTTTGATCTTTCCTGCCTTAAACAAGCTAATATCTGCCAAGAGAGTGCAACTGTTACTGAATCACCAAGGTCCTATTTGTTCCGCTTGACAGATGACAATGCATTTTTGTACTTCCAAAGAAGCATAGAAGTAACTTTGAAAGCTTTCATTAACCAGAAGCCTAGTTCTTTCTCATAGATAATTTTTGAATTTTTTTTTGGATGAGTTTTATTTCTCATCTCCTCGAGCATACTGCAGATAACTGTGATGTCATTTTCTGCTTGATGCTGGTTAGAAAGCACTGAAGTTGTATGATTTTGTTGTTGCTCATTATCTATACTGCTTTGTCAGGAACTGAAGTCTTCATCAACAGTAACATATTGATGATTCAGTTATATGATTAAGGCTGTTAGGGACCTCTGGAGGTCATCAGGTCCAACACCCCGCTCAATCAGGAAAACCTGGAGCAGATTGCTGATCCTTTGAACAAATCTCTGTTAATACTAATTCCTTAGTTCTATATAGATGTCTTGTGCTTAAAGTTGAATTGCTTGAATCTCAATCAAAAGATTTTATATTTTGAGTTTAAAAAGCAGATTTCAGTTGTATTAAATAAATACAACCTTATAATGGGAGCAGGAGATAACAGATGTATTTGAATTCTCTGAAGAAATAGTGAACTCTTCTTTAAGGGTGCTACTTCCAGTCACTAGGATAAAGCTGGGTATTTAAATCAATGCTATTAAGTAACCATTCTTTGTTCCAAATGTACACAATACTGAACAAGAACCTTCTGACTGTGATCATAGGTTCTCCCAAGAATTACTGTAGAACTTTTTCATTGCTTTCAGGTTCAGATTGCATTGACTATGCTTGTAGAGTTGTTAAGTCAGTTTTAAAATTGGACTTTTTTTTTTTTTTTTTTTTTTTTTTTTTTTTTTTTTTTTTCATTAAGAAGTATACCTTATATCACAGAAACAGAAGTTTGGAAAGCTTGCAACTTATTCCCAAAGAATGACATACAGCTTCTATGGCTGTTAATTTTGGACTTCCCTGATGGTTGGAGATGATGTGTGTGAGGATCAGAGACTTAGGCCATGATCCAGCAAAGCACTTAAACTCATTTTTAACTTAGCTCATCATGATCAGTTCTACTGAAGATAGTGACTGATTCATAATAACATGGAAAATATATTGCAACCTTATTTGAGATTACATATTTAATACATTCTCTATCACATTTATTTATTTTTACTTTAAAATCTTAAAGTATCGGAAAATATCTTATAAGGACTTATTTCAAAATCTTCTTGAGCCTGCATGTCTTTAGTGTAACTGTTTTGGAAGAAGCTGTTATTTAGTTTCAAAACTAGATCTTTTTACATTGATGATATATTTCTGCTATTTAAAGGGAATCATATTAGCAGAGGGAGCATGTTACTGAGTCTAGTAATCAAGATGGGTTGATTTTTTTGTAAGAATTAAGAAATTCAGATTGATCGTTTTTAAAAGTACAAGAAAATAGAAAATACAGCTCCTGTTTACGAAGAACTGATGAATTGTTAACTCATGGCACATATACAATACTTTTTCTGTTCAGTATATTGAATTCACTGTTTTATTTAGGATCTGCACAGAATGACTGCAGTCAGTACTTTCCCTGATGGACATGACTGTCTTTAATGAACAGTTTGCTTTTCTAGAGCATATAGATGAATGACCTGGAACATCAGTGAGTTACTCAGATATGTTGCTGGACAATAACAAGCCAGATGACATCAGCGAGAAAATACAAAATATTTTCTAACAACGCTGATTAGATCAATGACTGGTAACTTTGTAGGCTTTCCCTTCTTGACTTAAGATTAATGAGAGTAGGCCCAGAGAAGAACTGAGACACCATCCTTATGTCATATTGGCAATAATTCAATAGTTCTGTGATAACGTGTAGTTGCATAGAGGGAAGATAAGCGGACTTAATTAATGTGCTGGTTGCAGATTATTCACAAATATGGGTAGCCTTGCTTGCAATACCAGAGAAGAAAGGCTAGTAATGATTATCCAAAGACAATCATTTCTCTGAAGATACCAGGCTAATGATAGCTGACCTTGAGGTATTCCTGTAGTTGAGAATAGGACACTAAAGCAACAAGACTTTACGAGGTTATTTCATCAAAAGTTATCTTGGCCTCACAGTCCCAATAGGTATAATTTTTTGAGATATTAGGACTAGCTTCACCACAAGGACTTCTGCTGGAAGATTAGCTTCTAGCAAGCAAATGTGAATGTGTGAGATATTAATACACAGTATCATTCAGTACTGTTATTAGAAAAAAAGAGTGAAGAAACTAAGCCATAGCCATGTAGATTGATTCTACACAATCTTCTGGCTTGAAGTTAGGCTTTATCTTACAAATACTTGGGTGCTCTGGTCACATTTACTGTATGAAACCCTTTTATAAATGGAAAATCATTGACAGAGGGAACTGCAGAAGTTGTGTCAGATTGACTTTTTTGATGTAGAAACTTATCTCCATCGAAATAGGCAGCTGGCTTTATTTTATCCAAACAAGAAGAGCTGGTTAAGAGTTTACCACCTCAGTCTCGGTACATGCTTCATGTTCATATGTATATGTGATTTACTTCTGGGAACAGGCAGGTCTATTAATATGAAATGATGTCACAAAGGTAGTTTGTGTCTAGACTGGAGCATTTTACTGAGATGGTGAGAAGGTACTGATAGGACAATAATTATCTTTTATGTCTTAGTTCTTATTATTAGATGGTCTCAGTTCCCTCTAATTCTTAAGACATTGATCACGCTAGTAAATAGATAAACTGAGGGGAAGAGTGTATTTGCTCATGGAACTTTCTTAGTTCTTACCTAATTTGTGAAGAATAGCAAAGCAGTTGATAAAGACAGATATCTTGAAAATCCATAAAATGGGATCTTGATATCAAGCATCTGTGGAGAACAAGAAGCGAAGTAGACTATGAAGAAAGTAATTAATATTTTCTGTTCAAAGATTTTGTGGTGAGTCTGTTTGTTAGATTCACAGAATAATTTAAATTGGAAGGGAAGCCAAGATGTCATCTCATCCGAACTGCTCAAAGGAAGTCCATTTAGATCACTTTGCTCAGGGAACTTTTCAGCTGAGTCTCAGACTCACGGTATATGAATTCCATAGCCTTTCTGAGCAACATCTTTTATTTGACCACGTTCCTGGTAAAAAAGCCTGTATTCTTAATATCTAATTGGAATTTAAAATGGTGTGCCATGTCTCCTGTTGTGTCTTAGCCTGTCAGTGTGCACACTGAAGAAGAATCTGGCTTTGTCTTCTCTGTATTCTCTGGTCAGATAGTTGTAAGTAGCAATAAGTTCTCCTCTCAGATTTTTTTTTTTTTCCGCAATTTGAGCAAGCCTTACAACGTGAAGCTGTCCTCATACACCAGGTCCCAAATGCTTGGGGTCCTTGGAGTTCATTCTTGTACTGACAGACAGAAAATGGAGTAAGGTAACATGAAGTCTAATAGTCTGAGGCTTATTGAAGTGCAGAGATAACAAAATGGTGAAGCAGATTTTTTTTTTGTTTTCCAATTCTGTTAGCTAACATCTTTTGAACATCTTTTGAAATAATAGAATTGGACCTGTTTTAGCTATCTATTACACTGTAACTCAAAGCCACAGCAAGACATATTTAAAAAAAAAGTAGTCTTCGGGTGGTGATTACAGTGTAGTATTTAAGATAATAGATCTGAGATAGTTTACATGAGAAGAAAATCATCACGTGTATTTTGCATGTCCATGGGTACAATTCCACAGGAATATTTGCATACAAGTGTTTAAACCTGAAATCTGAGAGGCTGTTGTTGGTGCCTAGTATATTGTCACAAATTTGGCAGGAAAAGGAGTATTGAGAAATAATGCTGTGAAGCCAATTAATTATGAAATATGACTGATTAGCAAATGGAGCTCATATGCCTTAAGAAAACCTGCTGAAACAGTGGAACTGTTTTGGGAGAAAGTAAGGGGAAAAGGAGTCCGGGGGAGAAGAGTGCTTAGTTGTGGTCTACAATCTGTTCTTTCATGTCAGAAAAGGTTTTGTGTTTTTTTTTTCTTTTTTTTTTAATTTTAGCTAAAAATGGTATAGAATAATAGATTCATAGAATAGCTTGGGTTGGAATGGACCTTAAAAGTCATCCAGTTCTAACTCTTCTGCAGTGGGCAGGGTTGCAAATCACTAAGTAAGGCACTAGATCAGACTTCCCCCTATCCAACATGGATTTCAACACCTCCAGAGATGTGTCATCCACAGTTTCTCTGGACAACCTGTGCCTGTACCTCACCACCTTTGGACTGAAAAATTTCTAATATCTAATTTAAATTTTCCCTCTTTTAGTTTGAAACCACTCCCCCTTGTCTTATCACTATCAGAGAAAGTAAAAAGTTGGTCTCTCTCCTGTTTATTAGCTCTGTTCAAGTACTGGAAACCACAATATGGTTTTCCTGGTGTATTCTCCTCTTCAAGCCAAGCTAGACCAGCTCCCTCAGCCAGTCTTCAAAGGGGAGGTGCTTCAGCTCTCTGATCGTCTTCGTGGCTTCTTCTGGACCTGTTCCAACAGTTCTACATCTTCCTTGTCCAGGCCTGAGGTCTGCAGTACACAGTTTACCTAGATGTTTTTTACTGCTTTATTGCAGATTGCTCTGTATAGTTTTCTGACCTGTTTTCAACCCATTACATTTAGGCGATCAGAACAGTACTTGGTTGATATATTTTATACTAACAGTGCTGTAAAAAGTAAAGGTAGTGAAAGTAAAAGTAACAAAGTAAAGTAATAGTAAAAGTATATACTAACAGTACTTTTTTAAAGAGTTATACTTCTATAGAGTGGTGTAGGGGTGTACAGTGGCATGTGCCGGTTAGCCTGAAATCACCCCAGGGTACTTGGAGGTTAAACTAAATTAAGAATTTGCAAACATGGAAGACAGATATTACAGCTACATATTTATAATGGTATCTTCTTTATGCTGTCCTAGTTAAGACACATACTTACCTCATACTAAAATGGTCGTTTCTTGTCTGAAATCCATAGTGTCAGACTGGGGAAGCTGGCTTGCTTGTGTAACTGGTCTTTTTTTACTTATTTAAAAATCTCTCTTTCCAACTACATCATACCTACATCTCTTCTCCAAGACATCTTACTCCTAGTTTTAAGGAGTTTGTGTCCTCAAACTATGCTCTGGCAACTATAAATAAATTATGTATAGTTGTCTTCTTCACCTAGCTGAGCAGTGCTGCAATTCTGTGCTCAACTGCGTACTTTGCATCTCATAAACAAAATTTTCAGTCACACTTTATATCACCACATAAATGAGACTAACCTTTCATGACTGTTTTTGGGAGTGCAGACATGATAATATTTGGTCATTTTGAAGGTGTCTCACTCCATATTGTAAGCTGTCTTCTTTCTGAAGAATTACAAAGTCTTTTTTCAATCTCTTTTCAAAATGCTAATTCATGGTAATTTATCACTCATTATCAATTTGTCTTTGAAATAAACACAATAAATTAGTATGAATATGGTATACTCCGTTCCACGTTTTCTTTTCAGAGCTAATCTTCCTTTTTTTTTTTTTTTTTTTTTTTTTAAATGAAAGCTAGATCCATGAGGAATGACCTGTTATAATGCTGCATTTGTGATTAAGCAAAGTATAGTTCTTAATGTCAAATCATAGTACTGTGTTATTGCTTGCCTACCGGTGAGCACCTTTGCTCACAAGTGGTTAACGTTTTCCTTCAGAAAGCAGAGATGTCTTTTTTCTTCTTTTCTTTTTTCTTTTTTGTCTGCATGGAAACATCTGCTAACCCTCTGAAACCTCAGTATTTGCTAATATCTTTTGAGTTTGTCCAGAGTACTCAGGTATTTTGGCCCATTTTATATATGTAGTAAGTCATTTATCCTGTATGAGTTGGGCATAATTGTTTAGTGCTATCCTCTCCTATCTTTGTTAGGCACGAAAACACAGGAGAAATACAAAAGCAAGTTATATTACAGCATGTCTTCTCTGACTTTAAGACAGGGCATTTCTACACATTGTTTTCTAATGGAAAGGAAGATGGTGTCCCGTTCAACTTGTAGGTCTGGGGACTGAAGTTCAGCATTATAACTGGCAAAATAATCTGCACTGAAGTCCAGACTCTTACTCTTCTCCAGGTGGGTAATGAAGGGGGAAAACTTTCAGTGTGTATACTTACCTGGCTGGTAGCATATCAGCCATTCTTATGTGAAGAATGCCCAGTCTTGTCATTACTAGCATCTGAGAGAGAAAAGAGCAGGTTCAGTCAGGAGAGCTTTAATAAATCTTAACTTTGAAAAAGCAGCAGTTTTTTCAAAGGTTTAAAAATTATCCAAATGTGGATTGTGTTCTTTCCAGTTGGCTCAAATTCTTTCAAGTCATTCTCTTTGAGCTTGTCACTGACATGTAAGATTTCCACCTGAGTCGTGAAAATCTGATTACATCATAAATACCTGTAAGCAAAGTCTTAAAATGTTATGTGTTAGAATGCTATACCAGCAACTATGATGTATCCCAACCTGATGTTTCTTTTGACTGCACAGATAATTTCACGTGAAATATATAAGATCCTTTCACACAGAGTACTGGCAAAACTAAATATATATCTATATGTATAGTATATAGTATATCTAAATGACATAAAGTAATGACTGTGCATATGGAATAATTGTATTTCACAGCTTCCTGTTTGGAATAATAAGTATTTAGAGCAAATGCTTTCAAATTCTCTAATTACATTTGGCATATGTGAAAACAGAAACTCCTCTTTTAACTGTAAAGTCAACCTGAAATGTTAATGTTGAATTCAGAACCTTGGGTTCACTGTTTTTTGTGCCATGACTGGATTTGGTAAATTATTTGAGGGGGAGGTAGAGGGGAAAGGTATACATTCTCATACTGATTTATAACAATTTTAAATGTTATAAACTGACAGTAACAGATTGAAAAGCTTGTCTCTGCAAAGAGCCTAAAGAACTTTAAAACATACCTCATACTATGCCTAGTGGTATCAAGAGCTTTATTCTTCTTCTACGGAGATTTATAAAGCAGTAGGGTAGATGGTGCTGTTCCCCAGCCTGTCTATCTTGAGGAGTTTCCTCACTGGACTAAACACAACATAATTTCTCTGTAATGCTACAGTGGAATCTTGGAAAAACATAATGTTCCTCCTGTTATGTGCAAAAGATTCTTCTTTAATTGCAGCATCTAAAAAAAGCTTCTATCTTTTGTGTTGTTGTGGAATCGAAGCAATGAAGTTTATGGTCTCTCACTGTCAGCAGATTTATGGAAAATTTATAGTATATCTTCTCAGTTACCACTTTCTGTTGGAACACTTACTAAAGCTAGCACTGAAAAAAGCCACCAACAACCAAGGCAGGATTAGGAGGTTTGCTAACTTTAAAAATTCTCATTATTTGAATAGTTTAATTATACAGGTTTTACTTTCATCTCCTTTTCCCTCGAACAGCTGTTTTATCTTTCCAAGAATCAAGAATTTGTTCAATTTTCTGTTGTTCAGAAACAGTTGGGGCCGTTTCTTCCTCAAATTCTTTCGCTTTTTTGTTCTCCCTATAAATTGGGCTTGTTCTGTTACCATAACCTGATTGACTTTCTGGATTTTTAGTTGGTACAAAATTGATGACAGCAGTGGGAATCCTCAGGCCTTCTTTTAGTTACTTAGATAAGTTAACATAATATTTTCTATATGTTTTTTCATGCTTGCTTTTTCTGTTAATGAGTTCATTTTGCTAGTGCACCTTTCTTTGTAATCTGTGGAAGAAGGCTGCTTCACTTTTAAACTATTCCAAATTTGAAGTGAAAATACGTGCATGTTTTCTGCTATGTTAAGAATCCTGAATATGATTTAAGATCCTCCTGTTTCTAGCTGGCAAGGGTATTGGTCTGGTGGTCCAGTTGAGCCAAACTCTGCTAGTTTAATCTGATCAGTATAGTTGGTTGTCTTCAAAAAAGCACAGAAATGCAAAAAGTAGAAGAAAACTGTGGTCATCAATGAATTGAAATGAGCAGAATTTGCCTTCAGAAATATATCAAAGTGTTATTCAGCTCTAAATTATGTAATTTTAACCACAGAAGTGCAATTTCCGTTTAATGTTTCTAGGTATAACATTTTATTACTGCAATTTAGAGTGAAATCCTCACTGCAGAATCTGAGTTGAGCACTGGAACTCTGATTTACCAGGGAAAGAAAAATGGACTGAGATAAAAAGAAAAGCATAGAGTTTAGTAAGCCACTTTCACACAATTAGTTCATTTCTCATTTCTATGGCAAAGAGTGTTTAAATCTTCACCGATTCATAAGCGTCTTTTTGTTCAATCTCACTAAAAATCACTGGGTGGAAGAAGTAACTTTTGTTTTGACCTTCCAGGCCAACATCAGTAGTGCTCCTCAGGTATAGGGACTCTCCTGTTTTTCAGTATTCTATAATTGCCAATCTGTATTTCCTTCCTGCATACCCATCATCAAGACCCTGGAGTGTGTCCAGAGAGGGGCAGCAAAGGTGGTGAGGGGTTCGGAGCAGAAATCTTGTGAGGAATGCCTGGAAGAACTGGAATTGTTTAGTCTGGAGAAGAGGAGGCTCAGGGTAGACTTTGTTGCTCTCTACAGCTATCTGAAAAGTTGTTGTGAGATGGAGGTTGGCCTCTTCTCCCTCATGATTACTGGTAGGACTAGAGGGAGTGGCCTCAAGTTGTGCCAGGGGAGATTCAGTTTGGATGTCAGGAAAAATTTCTTATCAGAAAGAGTGGTGAGGTATTGGAACAGGCCAGGGAGGTGGTGGAGTCATCATCCTTGGAGGTGTTCAAGAAATGTTTATATTTCTTGTTGTAATAAGGGACATGGCTTAGCAGGAAAATGTTGATGGTAGGTGGGCAGTTGGACTGGATGATCTTGAAGGTCTTTTCCAAGCTTAGTGATTATATGACTGTATGATTCATGTACAAATAATTAAATCATTATTTCTTCAGTCATATCTGAAAAACACAACAAAAAAAACCCCAACAATCCTATATCTGGCACAAACCTACAATGTTTTCAGAGTCTGCAGGACCAGTTTCCCTCAATATTTTATGGAGGTATGTGAAAGACTGGGATAGATGACTTTCTCCTGTGGAATGTTCTCCACAACGCCCCCCAAAATATAAGACCTTCATTTAGGTGACAGAAACATATATGGGAGCTTTATTGCACCTGAAAACACAATAGTGGAGAAATGCCTAAATCTATAAGATATAAGGTGGATTTTCCACTAGCGTGGTATTTTTTGAAGACTTCTGTCTAGCACTGGAAATGAAGATATTGTAGCTTGTTCCTCTTTTCATTTACTCTACAGCTACTACCTGTGATTTAAAAAAAAAAAACTGTATGAGAAAAGCCCATCTCTTTGAAGTCATATATAAATCCCATGTGAAGTGGGATTTAGTGTAACCAAGTTTTTGAATAGACTGTTGGTATCCACTGGTGAAAAATACAAAATCTTATTGCTACATCCGGTACATATTTCCATATTGTATTAAAAATTTATAAAATGTGACATGCAATAGATTAGTGAGATTGAATTGAGTGGTGGTCTAAGTCCTGGTTTTAAGGCACAAAGAACAGGATTTAGAAACTAAAGTCTCTTTCCTGGTCAAGCCCACAAGCTAACACATTCAATGTCATCTATAAAGTAGGATGAAGCTCTATGTTACTTTGGAGCAAGTAGGGTAGTAATCACCATACAGGACAAGGAAGATAAACACTTTTGATAATATGTTTCATTTTATAGGCTTTTTTTTTTTCTTTTTAAAATGTCTGTGTTTTTCTAATATGCAGGTTAAAAAAAATGCTTTTATGCAGTATGCACAAATAAAAAATTCACCTTCTTCCTAGAATTTTGCTTGATTAACCAGCTCCACATCCCTCTCCCAGTCCTTATTCTTTCTTTTACCCTTGTTCTTATTCTACCCAAAAACAAACTAAAAAGAAAATAATATTTGAGGCAAACATTACAGAGTGGTATCCCAGAAATTTCTAGCTTGTTCGTGAGATTTGGTGGTACTGAGATGTGTGCCAGGCTATATGTTGCATGGATACTGCAGTTATTTATTTCTGAGCCCTTGTAGGGGCAGTACTGCAACTTTTCACACTGGTCTATTGAAAATTGTTCATAGGGTCTTTGGTTAAATGCTGTGGTGCAGACATGATGCTGCTTTACTTAACACTACAGTGTGTTTCAGTGTTGTTTTTGTATGGTAGAAATTTTAAATAATTGTCTTTGTGATAATACAGAATCCTCCCAAAATAATTCATGACATTTAAAAAAAATTGCATATAAAGAGCACTGAGGTTGCACAGGAAACACTCAGAAATCAGCTCTGTGTGCACACGCTTCTATCTCCCCTCTTATGCACAGCTATTATGTTTAAATGTTTTATTACGTGTCAATGTAGTATTTCTGAAATAGCATGCACATCAGATAATGCTTAACATAAAAATTTAAAGTCTGTTTTGTAGTATACATAAGAAGTGGGCACTTCATATGGCAGACAGGTTCGCATTAATTCTCAGATTATGCAGCATAATATGAGACAACGCTTCTTCTGTGTATTACTGAAGCACGAAATGAATCTATAAGAGTGACCGACCTTAAACTCATAACTGCCATTCATTTCAGACTGTGTAGCCCAGCAGACAGGCTGTTGAGAGCTATACTTGCTTGCTGTTTTGTGAGTCTCTGCAGATGCACATTCACCCACTTTATGCAAACAGGCACACACACTTTTTTTTCCTCTCACACTCTCTGGCATATTTTCAGAATAACTCTTCGACGACTTTGTGAACTTCTGGGTATGATTGTCTCATTATTATTAATTTTTTTTTTTTTTTTTAACTGGGAACATGTTTAGTTCAGTGTTATTTAAACAGGCTTATCTCTTTGATCAAAGTCTACAATCTGAAATTTGAACAGGGTAGGGAGGGTGGTGGGGAGGGTGAGGAAATCTATCAAGTACATATTTATATGGTACTGCTGTCTTAGCTGCATGTCTGTGGAGGTACAAACATATATATTACTTCAGTGTAATCTTGAAAATATAAGTCACTGCTTTTTTAATAGAAGTTCTGAAACACCATATTATTACTACGATAAAAAAGATTATAGTAAACTTATCTAGAAGCTGTTAGTGACCTGTACATTATATTTTTGCATTTTTTTGAAGGTTGAATTGAATAACTGTGGAGCTGTTTAAATATACCATAGGCTTTGCTCATATTCAAATCATGCTAACTGGAGTCCATATATTAATGTGTTTAGGGTCAACATTAACTTATTTAACTGAGTGAACCGCAGACCACAGCAATAATGCTAGAGAACTTGGGACAGTTTTTGAAGGTTTTCATTTAGCTGGTTCAGGAGAACTGGTTTGTGAAAAGTTAAAATTATATGGCATGAGATTGCAAGATGAGGCATGCATGCCACACCTTTTCATTATGTCCTTTCTCTTTTCTTTTTTTTCCCTAAAGATAACTTTGAGAGTTAGTTCAGTTTATTTTAAAACTGATTCCATTCAAGTACTTTATTTTCCAGTTGATTGCAAAATCTAAGCTTGCTGAGCTTTGTTTTTGTGGGAATAGAAAAATAATAATCCTGTATTCGTTTTTTATGCACTGAAATCATTCTTCCCAGTTTCTAAGATCTTACTGTGTCAAAGTCTGAAGGATGCTTTGCTTCATTTTACAAGCTAAAACAGAAACTGACAAAAATTTATGGGCTAATCTAAATCTTTTCCTCACTTTTTAATGTAAATTTTCACTTCAGCTAGTTTAGGTTGCTATTGCTGATAAAGCTTGTTATAAACCTTTTCTCCTACACAGATCTTTTACATTCTTTAATTTCTGTTAGCTAGTTTTTTGAAGGAGGCTGGTTACACACACACAGACGCATGCGCTTGCACACGCGTTTTGCTTTGCCATATCTCAGTTACAGCAGAGTCCTACCCAGGGTCATTACAATGTACACATTACATATTTCTAGCAAACATGAAAATGAATCAAGCACGGAGAGATAAGAACAGATAGATTGGAGCCTGCTGAGGAAATAAAAGGCAATAATCTGGCTGACCACTGGGCTAGTCTTCCTGGTCTGATTTCAGCGTCCTTTCCCGTTAGCTGCTGTGGAGCACTGGCTGCCCTGCAGTGAAAAATGACTAGCAAGAATAAAGTAACATTTAGTGGGACAATTGTTTGGTGTAACTCCAAAACTAATTGTTTCTGAAGTGATGTTTAAATCAGCGTCGGCACAAGGCAAGAGCCCCTGGCTCACAGCCAGCACCTTGTAACGCATATTAGTGCAGATGAGGAGTTCTCAAAAGTTACAGGGAGAGGGAGAGGGAGAATGTGCCTTTCCAGTGCTCACCCTGCATTTGTTTGTATACTCCTCCTTGCTGAGATCAGAGGAATACCTGTGCAGTGCTGCTTTATTTATTATGATTTCTGCTGAGCCTCAGAATAGGTTCTGGTGTTTTTTTTAGGTGGACTGCCAGCTGCCGATCTCGCTGTTGACAGGAAAAGCAGATATGTTCCTTGCTCACTGCCATTAGCAATGACCATGACCCTTCACACCAAAGCCTCTGGAGTTACCCTGCTGCACCAGATTCAAGGCACTGAACTGGAGACTCTGAGCAGACCTCAGCTGAAGATTCCCCTGGAACGATCGCTCAGCGACATGTATGTGGAAAGCAACAAAACAGGAGTTTTTAACTACCCAGAAGGGGCCACCTACGATTTCGGTACAACCGCTCCAGTGTACGGCTCTACTACGCTCAGTTATGCCCCTACTTCTGAATCTTTTGGGTCCAGCAGCCTGGCAGGATTTCACTCTCTGAACAATGTCCCACCAAGCCCAGTGGTGTTCTTGCAAACAGCACCCCAGCTCTCACCCTTCATCCATCACCACAGCCAGCAGGTACCCTACTACCTTGAAAATGAACAGGGCAGCTTTGGGATGAGGGAAGCTGCTCCTCCAGCCTTCTATAGGTAAGTGCTACAGAGAATTTATCTTTCTTTAAGTAGCTATGCTGAGAAATGAGAACGTTGAAATATGTCTGCCCCACACTTTCATTTTTGTGTAAAGGACTGTGTAATCTCGGGGAATCATCCATGATATCCAGACCATAAAAATAGCAGAGAATAAAACAAAACTGTAACTCACAGCTCACTGTGCCTGTGAGCTGTAAATTTTGAAAACTGTAAGTAAATGGGAAACAAATTAGATAATGAGTGTAAATGTTTCCTGGGAAAAGATGAAATCATAATTGATTAAGGAGTGGCAAACAATCTCTCTGTTGCAATATATTAAAATTACTGTCTAGAAGTATACTGAAAATGTGCAAGTGGCTGTTTGTTCAGCTCTTAGCTGCTAGTAAGAGTATTTCCTACCTCTGGTTTCCTTTACAGGATAAGTGACTTATATAGGAAGTAGTTCAGAGGCACAGTATCCTTCCTAATCAAACTATTAGGACTGAGTAAGTGACAGTATTTCAGTCAGCAACCACTTTAATGAGCTGCCTTAAGATCTATGTGCCTGGCATTTTTTTAAACCAAATTTTGATATATATTACGCATAAATCTAGCATGCTGCATTTCAAAATAAATGTAGATAAATTTAAATATAAGTTATTATTTTTTTATTTTATATTTATTCCTCAATAGAAGTTTTTTAATATGTATTGACAATTGTGAAAGCATATACTTAATTTCTGAAATATGTGGGAGAAACTGATAGCTTCCAAGGAAATGTAATCAAACATACCAATACCCACACTGTTAATCTTTGTGCACTGTTAATAGCATAATTTTGTACAGACATATTATAATGGACTTCAGCAAATTAAAGTGAAGAGTTATCTATATATTGTTTTTCCTAAATGCTTTCAATATTTGTTTGTTTGGAAGGTACAGGTGAGTTTGATACAAATGGAGTGACCCTCCAAAAATAAAAGCAGGTTATTCTTTCCCTGCTGAGGCCAGACTTCTTTGTACAAAATAATATGTTGCTGAGAATAGCAATGTAGGTTATTAAATACAGCGTAACTCAACTGGAGAGAATCTTGTAGGAGAATCTAGTCCAAAAAAACAGATGGTGGTTGCACTTTTTGTAAATGATAATCAGTTTCGGGGGTCAGGTGGAATAAAGACAAGTGAAAAAATAACGGTTAGGCCAGGCAGTCCAACAAATATGTCTCTTAGCTGAACTGATTCAAACAAAACGCATTTTAGAGCAATTGAAGGCAATACCTCTAATTAGCATTAAGTATCTGGATTGTTTAACAGTGATGTGGGTGTAAAAAATGTACTTTGCACTAGATTTCAAGTTGTTTTTTATTTTTATTTTTCATTTTTTTTAATATGAATATCCAGCGCAAAGCCCTGTTAGAAAGCGTATAAGAGACATGAGGTGTGTAAACAGTGGAATAGTGAGCTGTGGAACACGAACGGTATAATTTGTGAAGCTGAAATGCACATGCAGGAAATGGGCTAAAGGGAGGGCTTTTTACTTAAGGAGGGAGAAAAAACAAGGATCAATTGGAAATGGAATCTGAACTGTGGAAATGGCATTATTTTATTTTCTAATAGTGAATGGTCGTGAGATACTTTCAAATAAAAATAGCATACATTGTAGCAGTAACATTCAGCTACTGCAGCAAGCATTAAAGGGCAGAACTGTATTCCTTATTTCCCAATATTTCCAGTCAAGGATGGATGTGTCCTTTCAAGATGCATTTTAGATTTGTACAGAATTTATGGGGTTTAAAGCAGAGGAAATTAAGTGAATGCATGCAGGTGGTTTATCTGTATACAGAGTTGTATGACTGATTGAATGGCCTCTTCTGGCCTTGATTCTGTAAAGAACATTTGACATGGTAATATGAAATGTGCACCAAAGTCCTCCCTGTGATTATCTTGTTTCCAGACATAGTACTGCTAGAATTAAATTGATAAAGGTTTGCTTTTTTAAATTTCACAAAGACCATGTTTAGAAAGTTATCATCTTGACAAAATTAAATTTTAGGTCTTTATTCTTGTACTGCAGTCATAAATGGTGTGCTATAAATATTCTAAATAGTTGTTCAGTGTCTGGGAGATATCTCAGTATCTAATCATACGCTACAAGAGCAAGTTCTTTCAAAAATGTTAGTGCAATACTTTCCAATTTATTTTATTCATTTGTATGTCCCAACCCAATCTGAATTCAATCTGTCAATTGGATTCTGGGACAGAAGAGAACATGAGGCATTGTAATCTGGCAATAAATACATAGATGCTGGAGATTTGAAGATGTCTAACAAAATGATGAATTTCTGATGTAACATGCTAGTAGGAGTGGTAAAGGCAGAAAACCTATAACCAAAACCATAGCAAAATTTAAAATCTATCATGATCTGTTTATGATAGTTTGCTTGCTGTGATAATAAGAAATGTAACCAAAGATTCAAAAAACCCCCTTGAGAATTCTTATTTGCCCTTTTGGTGCCTACAACAATTATGCTGTTTAGATTGCAGTACTGGAAAGTTTGCATTGCATACTCCTGTTATGCACTGGATTTGAGATGCAAAGTAGTGCATTCTCTGATACAAGTGACTAGGACAATAAATTATATTTTGTATATACTTGGATTAAATGCTCAAAGTATTCAGTCACAAAACTAAAAGTATTTCACATGTAATAAGGAAAATTTTTAATGTCATTTCATTCTGTTAATAAGCATTGAAAATCATGCTATTAACATGTATTTATTTACACATGCGTATTAATACTGAAGTTACATTTTATTTCTTTCAAGTTGTGTTTTAATTACAAAAGAGTTTATTTCTTAGTGCAAGATAATGACAGACTTCTGTGTCCAGCTGTAGAACATAATAGTACATAGAGAAAAGAACAAATGTTGTAAATAATAATAATTAAAAGCACCAATCTCTTTCTTACTATGCTTTCTAAATCATGGGTCATCCGAAGCTGAGATAAGAGAATGGGTTTAGTTAATTCATACTGTGCTGTCTTTCACCTGATTTTTTTTAATATCTGACCTTGTGACTGGTTTTATAGGGAGTCAAATACCTTTCCCTTATCTCACAATGTCTGTATCTTCCAGTCAGGGGCAGAAGGCATAGCACTAGTAATGTTTTTAACTCTCTTCAGATCTTACATATATTTTATTTTCTCCAACACCTTTTTTTAGTAGTGGTTTTTATTAAAGGCAGATTACTAGTTGATTATTATTACAGGAAATACTGCACTCGTGGGTACTATAGTAAACTAATTGAAAGATTTCTTTTGTTCTTAACTATTATGTTTGTGTTCTGGTCAAATTATTTCCTTGTCCTTTTGGTTAGGCCTTTTTTCATTCATGGAAATACCATGAAGCCATTCAGTAGCTAATTTACCTCTATAAATTCCTATAAACAATACCAAAGATGGATCTTTTTTGTTCTTTCAGTGTGCGATGTTCAAGTATTATCCCACTCAGTCTGCACTTCTCAAATAAAATTTGAGCCTCTGTAGCCTTTGTTTGGTGCTGCTTCCAAATCTGACTGAAACATGCATGAAAAGAGATGGCTCTTACCAGCTACCTGATGAGGGAGTCTTTTGTTTGTAGTGAGTGACAGAGCCAGGGAAAGTCAGCGTACAAGCAGAAATATTAGATGAAAAATCATCAGTTACTTCCTGTAGTACCTCAAGCTCTGGAATTAAATTAAGATAGTAATTTATTTAGCTTTACTCATTATCATATTGAAATTGACACGGGGCTTCTAGAAACCAATTGTTCCAAACAGTTTGATCACAAGTTTTACATCTAATGTTTTCCAAAATGAAGAAAGGTTACAAATGTAGATTATCTTTTCTGCATTTCATAAACCTGTTTGAAGAACAGTGTTATTCAACCTGTTTTTTTTTTTACCTTACCTGATTCATTATGAGTTCTTATAGCTGCTCACACTGAATTCTAAATAATGAGGATTTTTTCAAATTTTAAAAGAATGTTAGAATGAATAAAAAAATGAAAGGCTTAGTTGTTTGTTTGTTTTTTTTTTTTTTTTTTTTTTTTTTAATTCATAATGAAGTGTGAGTTATTCCAGAACATGAAGGAATACTATGTACTAAAAAGTTGCTTTTTTCTAAGGCATCAATCTGTTCTCAGGTCCTCTTCAAGTAGCAGTGAGGTGTGACATTTGACCAGAGTTTTCCCAACATTCAGTGTTTGTTTTCAGACATTGTCCTGGTATACATTTTAATTTTACAGCAATAGGTGCCTGTAAAGAAGGAAATAGGGTAACTGCATGTTTTTCTATCTCATGGAAGAGCACATTCCAATCATGAGGGATTTCTACAAACCAACTTTTTTGTACTTTCAGCTTTCCTTGAGGAGTGTATTAATGCAGTTTGAGAGGCTGTAAGATCAGATAGGGCTGGTAGATATTACACAGAATTTAATGTGCACCTAGAACTTCCTGGAGCAGCAGCTAGCTGTCAGTGAGGATAGTCACCTAGGATACCTCAAATAGCATAAGATGTGGACAGCAGCATCAAACCTTCACACAGACTCTTTTCTTACATGATTCTACAAGACCGGGTGTACCCGGGTCTAGAAATGTGAATTTCTCTTTCTGTATCATAAAGATAGCCAAACAGACTCATTCTAGTACAGATACCTATTTAATGCAGATGGAGGTAGATAGGTGTTGATATTCAAAATTATGTGAAATTAATTCCACCACATATCCTAGTTCTAGAATCAAAACAGACAACATCTGGTAATCTCCCTTCAGATAGACACTGCACTACATCCCTTGAGTGGAAGAGAGAGTATTGACTCTGTGTCATTGGCCTTGATCACTCTTGCTCTGAGACTATTGAAACAACAAACACTGCTCACCTTATCTGCTCTGATAGGGAAAGCATTAATTGCTGGCACCAGCTCCTTCAGCAACTGCAAAGTGAACATCAAATTCCAGGAAACAAAAAAAGGCTAATCAGAGCTAAGACATCACTCCCAACAGTGCAAAGGAGAAGAGTCCTGCAAGTGAAACCACTTCTAGTAAATTGATACAAAGTAATTTGGTTGTTGTTTACAACTACATACTAAAACTAATCATGACCTCCCTGCTTTGTCTTTAGGGAGCTTTATGCTATTTATTCATGCAAAAGAGCTGAGATTAGGGCAGAGATGCTGTCCTTAAGCACTCTCACTGAAAGCAATGCTTTCATTATGCGTTCTGCTTGGAAGATTTACTAGAAGTCAGACCTGAGTTTCTACATTATTCCTATTTATTTGGATTGAGCTGCAAGTGGACGTTGTCTACCACAGGTTATTGGAAACTGATCAACGTGATGCTGGTCAAAGTAAGGCATTTCAGCTTTTCTGCTAAGTTCAGATTCTAGTTGCTGGAGGAGTTCTACTCTCATCTGAATCAAGATCTTCTGGCGCAAGATTATCAACTTGTTACAGAGATACTACTTGCCATATTTCAACCATTACATACTTAAGTGACACCTCTTTGAGACAGGAAGACCATAAAATTCAATTTGCAAGTTAGTCTTCTTCCTTGACAAGCTACAACAATATTGGAATTGGGAATGATCAGAACAATGAATGTTAATCTTTCAATAGAACAAGGAAATATAGTCCTTAAAAAACACAGGACTCAAGTATGTATGTCTTATACATAAATTCTATTCAAAACAACACCAGTGATCTTCAAGCCATTGCAGTGACTATCATAACTAGTGATACAACTACTAGCATATACATAAATAAGAAAAGATGCCTCTCTTTTTTTTTTTTTTCCTATTTCCTTTTTTTTTTTTTCCTTTTTACTATGGAAGCCATTAGTAAAAGAAAGTAACAGTAATGGTTGAAAATCAGAAGTAACTAAGAATAGATCTTAAGCAAGCTGTTAGCGGCTAAGAATGCATCTTAAGCAAGTTGTAAGTGGCTAACAGTGAAAAGACTTGTGTATAACCACTTCAAATCCAGTGAGTAAAAAATCATTTTACAGCTTCAAGAGTATAATCTGTCATGCAATGAGTGGAATATACTGCATTCTGTTTCCACATGCTGCCTTCTCACAGCAGTTCCAGTTCTCAAAACTTACCTCTCCAGGACTTGAGCAGCAGTATCTGTGTAGAGTAGTTATTAAGAGCCTTCACCTCCCCTTGAGAATTACACATCCATGATCAGCTAGGCAGTGATCAGCTGAATTTGATATCCACACATTTCAGTCTCCAATCATAAGTTAAATGAGCATGGAGTACATTATTTTCATCCTAACCATCATATATAGATAGAGAGACTACTTTTAACTGATTTCCTAGTGAAAACTTCTGTTTATCCTTTGAATATTTTTCTATGTATCATTGATCTCTAGTGAAAATCTTGTCCAATTCAATCACAAATCAAATACCTTCAGTCCTCTCTATTTTTTTTATTATTTGCTATCATGCAAACCTGTGAAACACTGCTTTGTTTAGTACAGTTTGCTTTAGGATTGGTTTGTGCTGCTATGATATAACTACAGAACCCTTCCTAGGATGATGCAAAGGCAGTATCTAAGGAAGAAAGGGGAAAGGAAATTTACTCCAGCACAGGAAAAGTCTCAGCTCACAGTAAATAAAAATAGTTGGGAAGATAGGGTGCAGAAAGCAGAAGCAGCATAAGATTTAGGCCCCAGATCTTAAATAACAGTACTGAGAAACTCATAATATGCTTTCCAGATAGCCTCTGCTTCTGATTTTACATATTATACAGTTTAAATTGAAACATACAACACCTGCAGTATTCTTTCTACTTCCCTTTTCTGTTATTTTTTGAACCTTAAATGTTGTTAAGGTTTATGAGATAAGATTTGCTCATTTGTAAATCTATGAAAAATGTTCCAGTTTTTAAAAGTTTACATTTTTTATCCTCTTCAGCTGATCTGTGAACAGGCAAACTTTAGAAGGTGCTAACTTTAAAAATCATTTCTAATTTTTCCCTTGCAGTACTATAAAGTATGTTCTTTGGCAGAACTAAAATGTCATATAATACCTCGTCGTCTGTATTTTATTAGCTTATAAAGCTGGTAAACATTCTTAAAGCATTTGTGGTACTGAGCTATCTTGATCAAGCAATATTTCTAATTATTACTCAGTAACTTCTATCAACTAGTGTCGAAAGAAAATTAATTCAAGTGAGTGTTCCCTACTTTGCTTATTAGTTACACCTTGAACTTGAGATGGGATCCCTGCTTCAAATTACTTATCACAGAATCCTTGTACTAAGAAAACTGTAGCAGTGACAAATAATACTGAGGCTAAGAGCATATGCCGGATTTAGATATCTTTGGGGAGCTAATATGTCAAAGAACAGCTTTGTCTGTTTGCTTCCATTCTGGAGTAAAATGACACTCCTCCTTTAGCAAAACTGATAAACACAAGCAAGGAAAAATGAGAATGTTGCCAAAATATCAGCCACTGTAATACTGTTCTTACTTTGCAATAATTTTACATTATTTGAATTATTTAGAACATATGGGTCAAAAAATATTTATAGCTTTGTCTTGCTGTGTAGTGAGAAATATCATCCTAGTTTTCATTGACAAATTTATCAATTAGAGATAAAAGCATTCAAAACCTGGATGTGATGCTTCAGCAAGTTCTTAATAATCTAAAAGCTGGCCAATTAGATTCATACAGAAAGATGGAGCGATTGAAACTTCTATAAAATAACTGAAAGTTTTAATGGCAACAACATAAGAAACAGTATAATTGTAAGAAGTATTAAGTGTATTAAGCTTCAAGGCACATTGGAGCTTAAGAATATCAACAATACTAAAGTAGGTTGCACTTTGGTAAGCTACTATTACTTCTTCTGGATTCAAGCAATCAAAATTGTTAGAAGAAAACTAATCTGATTCTGCAAAGAATATTTTAAACACTTAAAAGCAAAACTCCACTTTACTTTCAGACAGATTTAGTAATGTTCTTCTTATCAGATCCACCAAAGCTACTTTCTTTATTGATTACATATGCTGTCCAGCTTTGACTTATACTTTCAGTGTTAAATGATAGTCCCAGGGAGGAGTTTTTTTCCAGCATTTTGCCAGAAAAAAAAAAAAAGCCTCAGCTTCTTAAGTATCAGGTGGGAGAGAGAAAACTTTGCTATTAAAAAAAAGTCAATTATTTTTATTGTCTAGCCTAGCCACCTTTGTAGTATGGAGCTTTAATATTTGATATTGTCAAGTCTGGAATTTTTTTTTTTTTTTTTGGCCAGAAAATCTGCTCAAATTTAAGCTACATTCTCTTGAAGCATCATACTTTTCACAATGGGAAATAGTTTGCATTTGTTAGCTAAATTACATGACATTTCATCTTTATTATGCATTCTTGATGCTTTCTCAACTATTATATAATGACTTGATTGCAAAAGCATCCTTCTTTGACAAAATGGATCAGGTTGCTTCTCCATAAGACTGCATGGCTTTTGAACAGCACTGTCTCTGGGCTGAGGCAAGTTACTGTGAGATGAGAATCAAAGATTAATATAAGTTTGGAAGGTCTCTGGAGAATATCTGGTCAACATCCTGCTCAATATAGGGCTAACCTGAAAGGTTGATCAGTTTGTTCAGGCCTTTATTCAATTGAGTCATGTATATACCCAGTAATGGAGATTCCACACTCATATAGGCAACCTTTTATACCGCTGAATCACTATTACTATGAAATAGTGTCCTAATGTGCAGTCATGATTTTCCTTACTAAAACTTGTGCTAGTTTTCTCTTTTACTTTTGTTGCTTCTTCGAGTAGTCTGTCTCTATCTCCATTGCACTCTTCCCTTACATAGCTGAGGATAGGAACAAAATCTTGCCTTAGACTACTGTTCTAAGTACTACCTCATCTTGGTAGTCATCTTACTGCAATTTGTCACGGACTGTCTTGAACTCAGAAGCCCAAAACTGGAAGCAGATTCACAGGTGCCAGAGAATAATCTCTCAGCCTCCTGCCTATGCTTCTGATAGTATTACTCAGGATATATAAGGCCTTCTTGCTAGGGCATACTGCAAAATCCTGTTCAACTTGTCAACTTTTCTGCTAGGACTCCTGGGTAACACCCTGTGGAGCTGCTTTCCAGCCTGTTCAGTACTTCCACAGGGAGTTCTGTCCCAGGTGCATGGCTCTACATTTGCCAGTGTTGAAATTTCTTTGGGACCATTTCTCCAGCCTGGTGAGGTCCTTCTGGTTGGCAGCCTTGCTTTACAGCATGAATACCATTTTGTACACCCCTCTTGCCAATATGGTATGGTTCATTAGTTTGCTAAGGATGTAATTTTTCCCTTTCTCTCTGTTGTTAATAAAATTTCCATCTCACTATTGATTATACTTGCTACAAGTGGCTGGCCAACAACTGGACTTTGTACTGCTGATAACAACCTGTTGAGACTAGCAGTCCAGTCATTTTCCATCCACATTACAGTTCATCTCTCCAGTCCACATCTTGCTAATTTGGCTTCAACACTGGACATGAGAAAAAATGATTTCTCTTCTGTTTTTAATGTCTTGTTGCTTCATGTTAGTTCTAAAGAATTTGGCAGAAGTCACATCAGTAATATGCAGTCAGAAAACTAAGCTTTTAAGATTGAAACAGGAGAAAGTAAAGGAGATCTTGCTAAAGAGCAGAATGGAGACAGAAAATTAATCTGGAGGGGCTGGTAAGGTACAAACTTTAGATCCCTGTAAGGATGCTGTTGTGAACTGGCAGACAAAACATGGACAAAGAAAAGGAAGGAATGGTTTAGTAGGAGTAAGCAGGTATAAGAGTTTGAGAAAATCCAGGAAAGTGAACTAGGAGAAAATCCAAAAGAAAACTGGACTGGAGAAGAAGTGGAATTCAGAGGTACTCATGAACTGAAACTTGGAGTAGAGACAGTGGCTGTAAGCAAACTTGAAACAGAGTGTATGTTGCAGAGCATGGGGTGAATAAATTTGAGAGGGAGAAACGGACTGTGGTCTCAGTCTGTGTAGAACAACATCCATCCTAACAGATGCATGAAACTCTTGCATTTCATTCCTGTTCACCTTGAAGATAATGGCTTAGCCTAGCTGGTTGTTATTCCAGTAGCCCAAGTGGTAGAGGTCAGTGCTGTTGACTGAGCTTCCATCACTCCTGAAACACTGACTACCATTGAGGGACTTAATGAAATTTGGGTTTGGGTGTTGATGATTCATTTGCTTTAAAGCCTTGGCATTTTGCATCTTCGCAGAGAAAATATAATAATGTAACATCAGACTTGAATAAGAAGCTTGACATGAGCCTACAGCTGAGCAAGGATAAAAACATGAAGAAGATGAGTAGGTGCTCAGTAATTGAACATAATTTTGGAAGCTAACAATGATATTACTAAACTGTTTGAAATAGAAGAACAAATGTTCCATTAGTTTGTTAAACATGCATACTTAGTGTTTTTCTTGGGAAAAAAACAACGAAAACCAAAGTCAAAAATTCACCATAAAAATATCTTAGTTTCCATCCTGGTATGGAATTGTATGTTCGGTTACTTTGCATTTATTTAGAAGAGAAATAAGGGATGATTGTGCGGAAACTAGGAGTTAATGCACTAGCGTTTCATGTTCTTTAATTTGCTTCTGACATGTACTGTTTGTTATGTGACCCTCAGTTTCTTTTATCCCTTACTTAAGATGAAGGATTTTTATGGTTTCATTTCAACAAAGCACCAAGGATCTCACTCTTCATAGGAAGAAATGTGTATCAGTACAAAAGCCAGTCCAGAAAAATAATAATTTCTCTATGTCCCTTTTTTGAAAGCACTTAATAAAATTACCAAGGCCAAGACTGTTTTCACTGAACAGTTAGCATCAGCTTCTTTATTATTCACTAAATAGCAGCATTAGGTATTAATAGCTTCAAGCTGTTTTCGTGTATGACCTATTTTCTGACTCATACATGCCTTGTTTTCTCTTTATCTAACTCGCTTTACTGTTAACAAATGTTGAGCTGTCTGGAAATGGCAAGTAACCCAAAAGCCTAATAGGCTGACTCTCTGTCTCTGCTCTTCCTCCAAGTTGTTCCAGAATTAAAACCTGTAAGAGTGGAGCAAAACGAATTATCTTGCTTATGGCAGGGCAGATATAGTGAAAAATAAATGGAAACAGGTCTTTAACAGCCCAGGTTCATGTCTTCTGCCAAGTCCTTTAAGTCACATAACAACTTAAAATGAGGAGTCTGGATGTGGTTGTTGTAGGGCAGAGGTGTCTCCAGATTATCTGAGGAAATTCTACTTGTCCCAGAGAAATTACTCAGATCTGTCTCTGTCTTTTATGATTACATCAGTGAGAAAATTTAGGATACAGTTTGAGTTATATGGACAATTCTGAAACCCAGACTGAGAATCAGACTTTTCTTTTAACTGTCTGAGCATGAGAGATACTCAAGACTGCTTCTGTGAGAAGTGAGTCTCCTTAAAAGGTGTAGTGCTAGAAATACATTTGTCCCATCTATTCCAAATAGAAAAAGAAAAAAAAAAAAAAAGAAGAAATATTGATCCAATGAAAAGAAGGTCAGATATTTCATTCATTTATCAAAGTAAACAAAATCACTTTTACTCTACCCCTCTGTCATTCAATGTAGTTGAGGTATGGATGTTTTCTATAGTGTATATTGTGAATCATTACATGGAAATCACTAGATAAATGTTTCCAGCAGGTATTTCTACAAGTGGGAAATGTACGGAGCATGATGTCCAGACTTTTGTCTGTGCTAGGCTCTACAGTAAAATTGTCATGGGGAACAGTTCAATGAAGAGCTACTTTTATTTGTTATGTTTCCCTTTTGGTACAATCAGAACTCTCAATTGCTTTTACAGAATGGATTTTTACAGATTCAGTGGTCTGCAGGAAATCGGGGTGGAATGATCTTCATCTCTCTTTCCCTATGATTCTTTCTCACTTCCTAACTCATTAGCTTGTGCAGCAGCAAGTCTTCAAGTAAGCACTCTGGTGCAGAACTACACCTCTTCTTCTGCCTGCTGCTGTATGTACAACTGCACTGTTTAACTGCTGTGGTATATGAGCTCTAGCACATGGAGTTGGAGAGGAGATGAGCTCCTGTGCAGGGATGTAAATGTGTTTCCACGTATCAACAGCAAGTGAAAAGAAGAATCAAGAATATGGCTTGTGGAAGTTCTCATTAAGGTTTGCAAAGCAGTGCTGGGGCTGGAAAATGAAAACATGAGCAAGATCACTTCAGTGTGAAACTCTGCACCGTTGGCTTGTCTTTCCATTTTATGTATTAAGCTTTCCAATATCACCCTACTGAAACTGGTTTGGAATTCTGGGCTTGTTATCGAACAGTTATTGATTAGAATTATTTAACTTTATGATCTATAAATCTATATAGGTATGTATGTATGAAATGAAGTGACTCTGGTTTCAAACTTAGCTATCTAATGGTATATACTTGAATTCAGGTAATTTTTTAGAATAGTGATGTTTGGCATCTTGAATACTTTTGGGATCACTTAGGTGGCAGACTGTTTTGAAAGCACGTGAATTGTAGTCCTTGGTTACTGCTCAGTCCCAACCCCAGAAGTGAATTTATGTGTCTGTGATCAGATCTAACTGCCTTACCTGAGCAGAGATGAGGAAGGGAGTGGTGCAGTCATCCTTCCCACTTAGATTCACTGTGATCTGCAGTTTTCCTGATAAGACTTACGTAGGACCATCATGGTTTGCCATGCCAGTCTTAGTGCAATGTTCACTTCCAGTATTCAGCTGTATGCAACATCTGGGTAAATATTTTGGTTAGAAATGAGTAAACAGATTATGTATTTATTTATTTATTCATAGACAACCATATGAGAATATTGTGTAAGAAATAGAAGTTGTAATCTGTTTGTTATTCTTTTTCCTTTTTCATTAATAAGAAGCATGCATGTATGGGTAAAAAAAATAAGAATCAGTCAGAATTCTCTAAATCCTTCTATAATAGAATCCTTCTATTATGAGTGTCCTATATGAGCAGCTAATAATATGTATATAAATGTCACAACAAGTGTGTGTTGCTGTGTCTGTAATACAGAGCATTTGTAGACATTTTCCTTCCTTTGTAATTTATAGCGCAGGGAGCAATTACTGTTGACCAGCAACAAAGAGTGGGAAGATTGTGGCACCTCAGAAGCATTTGAGCTTAGTCTCTGCCTCTAGAAGGAATAAGAAATGAATAAGAAGTAGATGACATATTTACTGAAACAAAATGTAGCTTCTTAATGTCTTGCAAAGAAATGATCAGCAACATAAAAGACAAAATTATGGATTACATGCTGCTGCACAAGTTACCCAAAATATGTCAACTAGCAGTTTTGTAAACAAATACTGTGTACGGTTGGCTAGATGAAGATCTATTCTACATTTCATGAACCATATGCTCTTTGCTTACAATTAATTGCTTATGCAAATTTATCTCTGGATATAATCTGAATGAATGAATTACCTATTTTGGGATAATTTAGGTAATGTAGAATTGTAAAAACTACTATGTATTATTCAGTTAGCGCTAATGATTAAGACATCTGTATGTAAAGAAACGAAGATCAGTCTACAAGCTGGAAAGAGGAGGAAAGAATAAAAGAGCACACCCCAGTTTTTCAATCTGCTATTTTAGTATTTCATACCACTGTAATGTAACTATATTAGTCCAATCTAGCTGGGAACTGCCTCTGGAAAGGACTTAACGCTGTCACATTTCCGGTCATAATTTCAGTACCTGAGTTTACAAGCCAGTATGACCACACAGTTGAGCCCTTTGTCTCTCCATCTTTCACTTTTTTGGCCTCCTCCCTCAGCTCAAGACTTATGACTCTGTGTTGAATAGAACTGATTTTCTCCTCTGGGCTGAAGTGCCTGTGGCTAGAAGTAAAGGGAAACCAAGACTGTCTAGAATTTGCAGTTGCTGTTTCTTCAACACAGAATGACAGCCTTTGAAGCCCCTTAACACCAAATTTTTCTAAAGTGAAGTTTAGGGGTTAGAGGAATACTAACGTAGACAAATACTAACAACTCGTTTGAAGGGAAGATAAAAAAATTTTAAACCAGTTTGGAAAACAGTTTAATGGGGGTGTCTCAAATTGTGTCTTTTGTGAAACAATCTACCCAAATTCTATTTCTTACTAGTTTTATTTTGTTTCTTACACTTTCAACTATATTTTTAGCATATGTAATTTTCTGTTTCTAGAAATCCTCTATGACAAATCTAGTGATAGAACAAGGGGGAATGGTTTTAAACTAAGATGGGAGATTTAGGTTAGGTATTAGGAGGAAGTTTTTCACTCACAGGGTGGTGACACACTGGAGCAGGTTGCCCAAGGAGGTTGTGGATGCCCCATTTAAGGCCAGGCTGGATGTGTCTCTGGGCATAGCATAAGGATTGAAACTAGATGGTCTTTGAGGTCCTTTTCAACCCAGGCCATCCTATGATTTATGATAGTTATGTTTTATTCCATAATGCAAATACAGGGCTTAGCCATAAGTTCCTCTTGCACACATGTAATGACTACACTCTGTTAGCACACACAGAACAAGTAGGCTGCCAGATTTCATTTCATTACATCCCAGAGAACAAGTATGAGTCAAGTACCTCAGCAAGAGCAATGTTTCCTCACAAACTACACAGATTATGAGGCATCAGCATCTCCCCTGCTTCCATTGTGAATGAAAGAACAAACTAAAATATGCTCCATTGAGACTTGCTTATTTGCCTACTAAGGTCCAGAATCTCTTGACAAAATTTGTCACTCCTTTTCTTAACTGAGGAAGAAAGGTATACAAGTAGCTACAAAGCATGAATACTCTGTTGGTCTGACAGAAGCTCAGCTCTTTTGGTGAGTTTCTGGAACATGTATTCCTTGTGTGAGAGAATCAACTAGGACTGGTGCCTCTGCCTTTATGGCTATCCAGCCAGTGTTGCCCCATGACATGCAGCGTGTTCTAGTCTTGCACTGACTTTTATCTGCTGGTGTGTTGCAGGCCAGTCATAGCCTGCAAGTTGCTTAATTTGTTCATATGACTAGGCCTGTGCAGGTCCCATATACTAATAATTGTTTTTGATTAAGCTGTCTGAAGTGCAGTTAAGTCTGTACAATTAAAAACTTGTCTTTCTTTCACTGGGCCCCTCAATTGTGCACCATTAGCCCAAGTTGTGCAGAGACTGTGTTTATTGTGTTAGGCATGAGATGTAGGTAAACCACATCATATGATTTTTACATGTAGGTGTCAACTGTGCCTTTTGCATAGATTTTCCCAAAAGGAACAGCTCCTTTCCAGCTGTCCATATGATGTCATCAAGCATCTCACCTCTTTCTCCTATACTCTTGAAGTTGGCATAGGGTGTTGTAGATGGCCTGATTGGTAAGCTTATTGGAAAAAGACTTTTGTCTCTTCCTCTATTCCTTAATTCATTCAGGAGGCCCACATGCACTTCAGTATACTTAAAAGTATGACTTCAGAAAGTCCTTTATTTTGTCAAGGTTTATTTTCCTGTGGCCCAGAGACCACTGATTTCATTGTGGGCCTGCATGTGGCTGTACCAGTGTTTTTATTTCAAAAATTCATTTTAAAATGGAGGGTACCATTTAAATTTACTTTGTGAGTTCAAAATGTTATTTTAAGAAAAATAGCCATTTGAAATAATTTATCAGTTTAGTTTGGATTTTTTGGAACCGTGTCTTCTGAATTGTAATGTGTTATACAATCTGCATTCTTATTTTATGTATCATGGTGTGAGAGAGCCAACATTTATGTCCTTCAATCATTTTGTTCTAAAAACGTACCATTTAGTGCTCATCGTTGAAAGATTACTATGGGAATTCAAAGAAGCTCTGGGTAATTGGCTAAACTGCAGTCTAATCATGTGCATCTGAAATATTTGGACAGAGGGCTTGCCTAAGAGTAAAAGGAACACTTGAACCCATGAAAATCCATAAGGGCAGTGTGAAGGAAGATTTATGACTAATTTTTCTGTTTTTACTGGCATTTACCTTTGAAATAGTCTGGAGGTAAGTGTAGTAATCTGACAGCATTTCCTGAAACACTCTTTTTGAGTCTACTGAGTCTACTGAGCATTTAACCTTCTCCCTTCAGATGGTAGGACTGTGCTAGTTTATCTGGAAATTGAAAAGAAAATGAAAAATAAGTGTAGTTACTGAGTAATTCTGAAGAAAGCTCATGAGGTGCAGTGAAACTCAGAGAAAAAAATTGTTCTCAATGTTGTATTACATTCTTATATGAAAGACTGAACTTCAGCTTTTTCATAAATGCCATATTTTAATTCTAAGAATGATGTAAGAAATGCAGTAGTACAAGTTTTCAACTTAGTCTTTAATAGAGATAAGGGTAACCAGATATTTCTGTAAGAATGAAGGCTGCAGAGGGTATACACCAGACATACTAAGCTGGAGCTGGCTTTTTTTTTTTTTTTTTCATACTTCCAGCTTTTCAAACATATTTCATTCTTCAGATTGTTTACACTAAAGTGATTTGTCCTTTCCCTCTCAGACCTTTTGCCCATCTGGCTCTCATCTTTGACATACTTCTGGTCATAGCTGATTTCCACATTCACTCTCCTGTCCCTTCTGTCCCCACAGCTACTCTGCCACACACCAGCTCAGTATTGCTTCCAGAAAATCAGATCTATGCAGTGCCCACAAGCACTCTGTCTGTCAGCAGCTTCTCCGTCAAGTTTGGCATACTTTTAGGCACTGAATAAAGATGTTTTCTCAGATTATATGGCTCCTCATACACCAGAGTCTGTGAGGTTGCCTGACTAAATGTGAGACAGTGTCAGAGACAGCTCCCAGACCAACTGCCAGGAGGAATGAATGGGCAAAGAAACCCTGAGCAAGTTGGCTGGTTATTAATTTGGATCCTGGGGAAGTGGATCAAAATGATCATTTCACAGGTACTTCTTATTTCTCCTAAGAAAGCAGAAGGACATCCAGTGATCACAAATTAAAAACGTACAGCAAAATAGTACTGTTAATTTTTAAATAAGCAAATGGTATCTGACAATGCTAGAAGTAGCAGAAATCTGTAAATGGACCACTTGAAATTTAAGTATGTAAGAAAGAGAACCCTTCTAGAGCCGTTTGCTGGAATAGAAGTTGAAACATTAAACACTTCTGAAATCATTCAGGGTCAGTGCAGTCCCCAGCCTTTTATAGGAAGGAGAAATCTGTTGTAAAAATGTAACAACTGAGGAATTACTGATTAGGGAAAAGGATTCTGAGAAAAAATCTAAAGGGTAGAGAGAATCATAAACTAAATCCAATGGAGTAGTAACATACAGGAAAGGCAAATTTTATTCTTTGAAGACTGAAACAGGGGAAGAGATAAGTATGCTGTTTTAGGAGAAGCTAGCAAAGCCTCATTCAAAGTTTCATTCCCTGAATGAGAGCAATGAGAAGATGGGAGAACTAGGAGAATTTGTGGTGAGAAGACTGTAGGTTGAGATGTGGAAGGGAAGGGAAGATTTGTACTGAGGGGACTGTGACTGTGTTGCTCTCCAGAATAAGTGGAAATAGCTGACGATCTCAGAGCAGAGAATGATGTAGGCTGGATATTAGGTGGTAAAAGCACCAAACAGACATGGAAACAGCCTTCTTCATCAGAAGTGTAGTCAGGGAAAGTTAAAATGAGGAGACCTGTGAGGCAGGTCTATATATAGTCTGTTAAGGGATATTCTGTCCCCTGTTTACTAAAGCTGAACTTTGTATTTTAGCATACAAGTATACAGCAATTGCAAGATATGCAATTTCTGTAGATCTATTTATGTTGTTTTCACATCGAGACCACAGTGTAATTTGACTAGTGGTGGAGTTTGTAGTAACTTTGGCATGCGGTTACAGTAGAAGTATCTCTCTGAACACATCTGTAGAGGTTTTTTTCATTTGTTTGTTTGGCTGTTTTTGCATATTATGTATGTGCTTATTTGTGAATGTGTATTTCATAAGAAAGAATGCTTTGATATTTAAATATTTTTTCATCAAAACTTTGAAAAAATTATACGTTATGGTGATTATCACATACTGTGGCTATGATGACATCGCTCTTGGTTGGTCAGAGGTATGGTTCTAGTACTCATTTTGCCCCATGGGCAGTGTTCTGGTGCCCAGACCCTTAGGTCTCCAGTGGCATGCAGGCTTGCACTGTAACAGATGCAGCCTCAGTCCAGAGAAGAAAATATGGAAGTGCAAGTCACACAACACAACGCTCTTTATGTAAGTGAAATTTCTTAGTTTTAAAGCTATCATAGAGATTAAAAAATAAAATAAAATAAAATAAAATAAAAAAAAACAACTAAAAACTTTAAATGTTTAAATTCTGTTTGGACTGATGAAACATTTTAGTTTTACTTGTAGGTAGTTCCTAGCATTTATAACAAACTGCTCATTATGTAATTTCTGAACTTTTTAAGTTCAGCTTTGGTAAAAATTCATATAATTTTGTTTCCTTTATGATTAATGAAATATGTATGTGATTATAATGATTCTAAGGTTCCTCAATCCTTTTTAAATTGCAAATCTCAGCTTGTGTTTGTGGAACATGAGAAGTGGACCAAAGGGAAATAGGACTGAATGTTAAGATTAATAGGAACTAAGTAGCCACGGCAGATTGAGTTGAGAGGATAGATGCAGAAGAATGGAAACTTCTAGCCTGAGACAGAAAGAAAATAAGCAGGAGGAAAGAGAGCTTTTCATGAGGAGACTTTGGGGAGAGGAGAAGTAGCTTTGAAGTGTCACTCCAGGCACCAGAATTTGTTTTTTCTGGACAAGGAAGTTGAGACTGGAAGGAAAAGGTGAAGCTAAATGTAAGAATGGGAAAGAGGGGCTGAGTAGATCAAGTGAGAATACTTGAAAAAGAACAGCTGCAGGAGGGCAAGGCAGGCATGGCTATTGGCAATATTTACTATGCTTTATTTCTTCTATTCTGGAGTAGTGACTTGGAGTGTCACTATTTACAGCTGTTAACAAGTATCACCAATGTTCTTCTTCCACAATGCTCGAGTAGGGACTAAGAGTCCTCTCTTGCTGTTGCCTCCTGCATTAAGGGAAGTGCACCAGTATGTTCTAGGCCTGCTCTCCATGACCATATTTATAGCCTCATTTATATGAGGCTAAAAGATAAAAATTTTGTTTAGCTAAGCATTCTTTTCAGAAGGTAAGAAGCTGCACACAGGCAAAACAGTTTGCAATATGTGTTCTGCATAAGCCTAAAATTTGGTGACCTGTGCAAAACATTTTGCTTCCACTTTTGGATGTAGTTATTATTATAATGATAATTATTTAACTTATGGGATCATCATAGGACAACTTCTGCCTCAATATATGAAAAGGAACAAATCTGAATGTGTTTTATTCATATAGTGAAATATAACACTATAAATTCTCTACAACCATAAATTCTGACAACTATTGGTAAATAAATGGAATGAGGCAAATTCAAAGAAATATTACATGAAGGCAGTTGATTGCTGGACTTACGAACTGTCTCTGTCTAACTGTCACAAATACTTCTATGTAGTTCAGAAATCTTTTAAATCAAAGTCTTTACAATTAGTCTTGTGTTGTACTGTAATTTTCTTTGTGCTGAATGGAAGTCCTGCAGTCTGACTTACCTAAGTGTTGAACATTTACCCTTGCAATTGTAGACAAGAGAAGTAGCACTCTGAACATATAAAATGCTATTTAATGGTAGGTACTTAAAAACTCACATTTGAATATGACTCTGTATATACTTTTGACCTTAATCTCTCAGCCTCATTTTTCATCCTTTTGACTCAATTAGAAAAAAATACATTCATTAGCTACTTAAATGTTATAGTCACATGGCAATACTGAAATAAAATTAATTCTGATGATAAAGTTGTATTTGGCTAGCGTGTTGTGAGCAGTGATCCAGATGCTGAGCAGTTAGGGACAAAAAGCAATACAAAACAAAGGCAGAATAACTGCTCATTTAATAAATTTTCTGTCTTCTGTGCACTGATGAGCTGTTGCCTTGTGGAAAGTATTTTCCTACAATTAAAGTTAATATGCATGTGTACAGAAGGAAACAACAGAACTTTAGGTTGTGTTTGCAAGGTGCAGTTCAACCATATAATATATTTAAAATCATAATCTTCCTTTAATATATGCTGGCATATATATATATATATATATATATATATATATATATATATATATATATGTTGAAAGGACATTGAGGTGCTGGAGCAGGTCCAAAGAAGGGCAATGAGGCTTGTGAAGGGCTTGGAGAATATGCCCTACGAGGAGCCACTGAAGGAACTGGGGCTGTTTAGTCTGGGGGAGAGAAGGCTGAGGGGAGACCTTATTGCTCTCTTCAAATTCCTGAAAAGTGATTGCAGCGAGAGCAGGGCTGGTCTCTTCTCACTGGTGACAGATGACAGGATGAGGGGAAATGGCATCAAGTTGTGCCAGGGTAAGTTTAGGTTGGATATCAGGAAACACTTCTTTACAGAAAGGGTTGTTAAGCACTGGAATAGGCTCCCCAGGGAGGTGATCACATCATCATACCTGGATGTGTTTAAAAAATGTTTGGATGTGGTGTTTAGGGGCATGATTTAGCAGAGGGTTGTTAGAGTTAGGGGAGTATGGTTAGACTTGGTTAGAGGTTGGACTTGATGATCTTTAAGGTTTTTTTCCAACCTTTTTCTACACGAGTAAAAGACTAATGAAAATTACTCTGTTATAATTAAGTCTGACCAAACTGAGAAATAGAGTAAACAGAATAAATTTCTCTGAATTCAGTAGATCAAGTTCCATTTTGTCTTATTCCAAAAGGGTGTGTATTTATTTATTTATTTATTTATTTCAGGAATTTAAATTACAGGTCTGCTGAACCATTATCCATGTTGAATGTTTTACCTTTTAAAGAACCACCTTACTACCACCCCAACAGAATATTCAGTATTTTCCAGAAATTTGGTTTGTCAAATCCAAATAGACTACTTCGATCACTCATTTTAAAACTAACCTGACTAAAAGATGAAGAAAAAGGATTAAACCAATGCCAAAGGAAAAGTTTAATTTCTTTGAAATTTTTTGAAATCAAGAAATTTTGATGATCTCTGAAGATATGCTTTTGTTTTCATGTTGACAGAACCCTTCCTCATGTTGATAGAACCCTTCCTCAATGCTATCA
Organism: Tympanuchus pallidicinctus; assembly: GCF_026119805.1. Lineage (NCBI taxonomy): Eukaryota > Metazoa > Chordata > Aves > Galliformes > Phasianidae > Tympanuchus > Tympanuchus pallidicinctus. The sequence goes on along the minus strand of NW_026294618.1, from coordinate 61,070,787 downwards.
TTTGCTGGTCAACATTGGGCTATTTTTCTGAAGTCATTTTACTTTAGTTATCAAATCAAATTGTGTTTTATTCTAGTTCCAAAGAAAACATGCCAGTGTCTTCAGACTGTAAAACACATTTTCTGATACACAGTGCTGTTAATATTTTAAGAATACTTTATTATTTAGCTTTCAGATAATTTCATTTCATTGCATTTTTCCTTAATTTCCCACCTTTCAATTATATTTCATTTTTTAAAATTATTTTCTTCCCCTGTGCTGACTTCTGTCCTATTTTCAATTGGTTTCATTGCCTTTTTTTTTTTTTTTTTTTTTTTTAATTTATTGGCTTTAGCCTATAACTTCTATTATTTTTAATACTCTTCCCATTTTCTTTCCTCATTGTTTGTGTCAATTATTTCTTTAAGTCAATCATTCACTACACTAGCTCAGGAATATCTGCTCCTGTAGTACTGTTTAGGTTTCCCTGCATTCACCTTTTGAAGAAGAGATGAGCAAGATTTCTGAGATAAGTCAAATTGTCCAAATAAGTAAGATTGAAGGAATTAACATTACATTTAGTGGGGTAGACAGCAAACTGTAAGGGAATAAGGGAAACAGCTGAGGATAATGGAGAAAAAAAAGGTTGCACCTATATTAGTTGATTAAACTAGGCCAAGATATAGACACGAGCATCAGCATAGTGGCTCTCACTGCTTAATAAGTTGACATCCCCAGGTGGGGTTTTGCCTGTCTGAGTAACCTTCTCCCAGTCTGGGGTTCAGGCCAGAGGTATGCAAAGATCTTTCCCCCTTGGCTGCATAGATGAAATCTTGCTCTTCTGGGGAGGCTGTAGTCCTGGAATCAGTCCCTTTGGTGAGCACCAGCTAAACTTAATCAACAGTGGAGGTTCAGCCAAAGATTGCTGCTGTTTCCTGTTTCTATTGCTAGAACCCATCTTCGCTGTGGTAACCCATTTAATGGCAACTGTTGCCTAATTTAGGACCACCTCCTGGGATACTGTCTAACCTAAAATGTAGTGTCAATTTAGCTGCTTGGTATACAACTACATGTAACACTACTCTCTCTCTCTCTCAAGTTACATCAATACATCAAATTGTATTTAGCTAAATTACAATCATCGACATTTAGGGGTATTTGTTTTAATTTTTCATTTGAGTAGCATATGATCTTTTTTTCCACATTCATTGGATCTACTGTCTGAGAGCACAGTTTTGAGGCGCTTAATGTGCTTAGCATTTTTCTGTTTGTATACTTGGTTGTTCCTACTGCACTACTTCTTGTGATATCTTTTAAGTATTTTCAATTAACTCTGGATAAATAATATTTTATAAATATTTTACACCACATGGTGTAAAATAAACAGCAAATTAATTAGTTTCATATTGAATAGTATAGTATCTCATAGACTAAGTCTATTGCATGGAAAGCTTTATCCTTGCTAGACCTTGGTTTTACTTGAAAAGAACATTGTTTCTGAGGATCTTTACACTGAAAAGTTCCAACCAATCTGGTAAGAAAAATATTTGTCTGCACAATCTTGTATTAAAATGAATACATAGTCTTTCTCAAGGTGTCTCCTTTAACTGCTCAAAAATGTTTCCCCTCAACCTTTCCTTCCTATGAAATCTCTTTATTTTAGATAAAATGAGTTGTGAATAAATGGGGCCTTACCTCACTTTTGGCCAAATTGTGCACTGTGGGTTCATTAAATTCATCCTTCCCGCCAATCAGTTATGACATAAAAATATAGTTTACTACATTACAAAACAATTCCCTCATATATAGATTACTTTTGTCTTATAGTCAACATGAGGTTAAAGATCTCTGGTCTGCTTTAGAGTTTCAGATGATCTGTGAATGTCTAAAATGTTTGGGGATCTTTAACCCGGAGAAAGAAAGGCTCAGAGGAGTCCTTATAGTGGCCTTCCAGAAACTGAAGGGGCCCTAAAGGAAAGATGGGGAGGGACTATTTATAAGAGCATGTTGTGACAGGACAAGGGGAAATGATTTTAAACTGGAAGAGGGTAGATTTAGACTAGATATTAGGAACAAATTCTGTACTGTGAGGGTGGTGAGACACTGCAACAGGTTGCCCAGAGAGGTTGCGAATGCTCCCTCCTGGAAACATCCAAGGCCATGCTGGATGGGGCTCTGAGCAACCTGGTCTTGTGGGAGGTGTCCTTGCCTATAGCAAGAGGACTGGAACTAGATGGTCTTAAAGGCTGCTTTTGACCCATTCTATTCTATAACTCTATGAAAACAGAGGTGTTTTGTTTGCTAACAAATTTACTGAAGAACAGATTCAGTGTGGCATAAGTGGTAAACGTGAAAGTGAATATAAAAAACTGCTTGTCCTGCTTTTTAAGCTCCAAAGCATTTCAATTTTATATGTCTGCTGTATTGTTATATTTGGAAAAAAAAACAGTAAATCATGTGTTCCCTGAGGTTTTTTGCTCTCTAATCTATTCTATTTCACTGGGGGACTTGTAGGAAGGTCTTTATCTGGGGTTTTCTTTTTTTTTTTTGATATGTGTTTCTCTTTGGTAAAAATAGTTGACAAGAACTTTTGGTCTTTCTTTTGTTATTGTTTGCATAGATTACAAAGGAAAGTGTTGAAAAGTTTGCTGTTGTATTTTGGGTAGAGTAGTCTTGCCAACATTATTAAAATTGGTTTAGGTTGTTGCATGATGTTCTCCGGAAGGCTAACAGTTGAAACCTAACTGAAAACTGGATGAAGAGCAGAATGTTATTTTGTGTCAGAAACAGCATCAGTGGTCTGTGATGTGCATAAGCTAGTAGATGATTTATGGATGAAATATGAGATGTTACTTTGATTTTGCAAACTCTGCATTAGTGAGATCCTCTTTTTTCAAAGAGGATCTTCCTTGTATCTTCTAAAAAGTACTTTGGTTGTGATAATGGAAAATTTATTTATTACTCAATTTCATTGCCGTGGTATAAATGGAAGGGGTTGGCAGACTGTTAGTCCGTTTGAGGATCGGACTGGAGACTTTCTATTTTTTCATCCCACTGTGGTTCACAAGGGCCTTAATGTGATGGTTCTGTAAGGCCAATGTTCAAAACTTTGCCTGAAGTGGTGCTTAAGTGACTGATTTTACTGTGTGTTGGGAGTGGAAGCTGGCAAGGTCCTTTGGACTCATTTTGTTTGTAGTGGACTTTCAATATAATTTTGTTAGCAGAAAGACAAATGTTAGCTAAGTAAAATATAAAATGCAGATGCATTATTGGCAGGCATGAGTAATTGTGTTAGTCTCTTGCCTTACTGTGATCCCTTTCACCACTGATCCTCTGTGTATTTGTAGGAAGCAAAACTTTCAGATTTTGCTTTTTTGTGTGTGTGTGCGTGTTTGTGTGTGAAATCTCTTAACTATTCTGGATAGGAGAAGCTTTTCTCTCTATTTGTTTCAGGCAATTTTTCAGTTATTTTTTATTTTCTTATTTTGAGTAAAAATATACATGTGAGTCTAATCTTGATCTGAGTGGAAATAAATATTTTGAAAAGGTGAAAAATTGATTAAATGATATAGCTGCACGCTAGAAGGAACAGGGTAGGGAAGATAAGAAACCGTAACTGATCAGTTCTCAGTAGATAAAAATGAAGTTAATTAAATGAGACACTGAGACAAAGCAAAATCAAAGAAAAATTCAAGACTAGGAGAAGAATAGGAAAACTATCTGGTTTGGCAGATTTGGATAGGTATTTACAAGTATCATGCATGTATTGCATAGAGATTCATAAAATATTCTGTTTTTGCTTTTTCATGCTCTGACATCTGAAATAGGAAATGATTTCTTTTTCTTCCTACTTTTGCAAATTCATATTTTCAGAATTCTGACACATTCTGGTTTTCACACATTGCTTAAAAAACAGTTGTGCCATGTCAGAGCTTCACCATTTACAGTTTTTTCTGTCTTGCACAGATCCTAGGGAAAATAAAAGGACATTACAAATAAGTTTTTGAAATTAGCTGGTATATAAGGCTTGGTAAAGAATTCTGAGTTTAAAAAATGCAGCTTTCCTGAATGATGCCAGTGACAGTTGTAAGGTCTCACAGGGCAAGTCAGTCTGTTTCTCCAGTAACTGTTATTCATTCAATGTTCTTCAATGAAAATATGTAATATTTTGGAACAGAAAGTATATACACAGTGGGACAGAAAGTATATTTTTGGGGGATGGTTGGCAGCACATTTAAGAGTGTATGGGTGATTTTGGCTGATATAAAGCTTTTGAGAGTACAGGTTGGACTGCAGCAGGAGGTGTTGGGGAGTTTTGCCTAGATGAAAGAGAACAGCTGAGAATAATATTCATCAGAAAGCCACAGAAGAGTAATGATTTGGAGCAGGAGGGACTGTTGGTGCCAGATGTCTCAATTCATCAAAATCCAGGATATTTTTTTGCCCTGAAGAAGGAAATGTGACAAGTTTGGGTATGCAATAAGAAATCTGAATAAGACCCCCAGGTTTCCTAAGGATACTTTGAAAAAAGGTTAGGACTCAGGAGTCAAAAGCCACCTGTTAACTAAACAGTAATCAAAACATGAATGGTAAGTGTGTAGTTACCATAATCAGTAGCATACTTTCATGCTTTAACTTGTATGATGTTGACACACCGAATTGGATTTTTCTTCCAAGCAATTTGTAGTTCAGATTCTTCCTGGAAAGTGTGTGACTGCTTACCTTCTAAGGAGCAACTTCAGAGATTACTGCTGTTCCACTTGTTATTTTCACATCCTCTCATCTCTGAATCTTGTTTATCAAGCCTATGGCAATGAGCTGTAATAACCTCTTACAAAATGTGAATTAATTGCCATTTATGCTATAGATTTGTTCTGTTTTCATTTTCAAACTATTTATTGACACTTCAGTCATGCTGTACCCTTTGGACAGGAGAAGGTACACTAAAAATTGCTTTTTTTTTTTTTAATTAAAATTTTTCAAGGTACAGTGCTTATTAACATCAGATTAATAGATTAATTTGTGAAAAATTTCTCAGTATTTAATGATTTCTACACTGCTTCAATTAGAACCAATTAGAAAGCAAGATACAAAGTCAATTTTTTTCCTTATCTGTTCAAAATCTAGATCTTCAAAAACAGATTTGCTCTTCTTTCTTAGTCCTCAGGAGTGGATGAGACTTAACAATGCTGAAACATTTGTTTTTCTTTTGTTTTTCTGCTGCTAACAGGCCAAGCTCTGATAACAGGCGCCACAGCATTCGAGAGAGAATGTCTGGTACCAATGAGAAAGGGAGTCTGTCCATGGAGTCCACCAAGGAGACCCGGTACTGTGCTGTGTGCAACGACTATGCTTCAGGCTACCATTATGGGGTCTGGTCTTGTGAGGGCTGCAAAGCCTTTTTCAAAAGAAGTATTCAAGGTAATAAGCTGCTAAAGTGAATCGCCATAACTTTTTACTCCCGAGGAAGCTACTTGAAATTCCAGCCTGAGCCCAGGACAATAACATTTATTGAGATTTTGCTATCAGTAACTGCTTTCTCCTATGTATGCTTAGCTCTGTATTTGGTGAATGCTTCTCACAGATATGTAATATATTGCTATTTAAACCAAGATAGATTAATGATGAAAAAGAAAAACTTCTCAACATTCTTCTTGGTTTCTGTATGTCTGATTGTGGAGACAGTAAGAAATTTAATTCAAAAATCAATATTGGATCAGAATGACCACTTTTTCAGGTTATGCATTCTCTTTTTTGTGATTAAGTTCCTATCCAATATTTATTTTTGCAAATTCACTGTCAGAGGAAGATTAATTCATATTTATTGATTCCTTAATCTTAATTCAGTGCTCACTTAGCAGAATGGTTCAATCCGAATCTCAGCTACTTGAAGATGTGAGCTATATTTTGAGAGCCAGTGTCTGACAGGAATGTTTCCTTGATGAAATAATATTTATATTTGCCTGCAAAGCAGGGCTTTGAACTGTATGGAATGGTATATTTTTCAGCTGTCTCATGACTAGAAGTATACTGTGCAAAATGTCTGTTAGACTAGAGGGCTTCTAATAGAAACAATGTAATTACTATGACCAATATAATTATTTATTAAAATGCCTGTCGTTCTGTGGGATGACTAAATTTTTTCCTCTGTTTAGCACAGAGAAGTAGTGTAGGGACTAAGTATGGTTCTACCAAAAATTCTATTAGGTATCTCTGGAAATAAAAATGAAACATATAGAAAGAGAAAACAAGCAAAATGCTCTGATTTAGGTAGGTTTCTATAGTTTTTTATCATCTCCGGGTGATATAGGCATACAGAAATTCCTGTTGCTCTTTTTATGAAGTAAACATAGCAAGAAACAGTTTTTCTCATATCGATCACTAGGTGTGAATGTTGCCTGTTTTGTCACGAGACTGCCACTGAGTTAAGTAAGAAATCTTGCATTCCTCTCAAGAACTTTTCCCAGCTTGAAGATGAAAGTGAAAGACTGGCTTTGGAGTAAACACTGATAAATTGTTTGAATGCCAGTGATTAGTTAACAGTTACTAGTATTTCTGCTTTTGAAACTTCTCTAAATGATTTGTAGAAAAGAGAATGGTTACAACGGAGTTTGATAATAAACAAGACTGAGTGGAGAAAGAGTGAAATGCTTTTCTCTTAGCATCAGAAAGACATATTTAAATTTTAAGGTAGGAAGAACAGCTCCTTAATTTGGATCTTTTTCATTATGTGTTTCCTGACTGAATTAGAATTATGTGGAATTTTGAAATTCTGTCCCATCTTACCCATAACGTTATTTTTAAATGTCTGCCTTGTTTCTTATTTTATTATTATCATTTGTATCAATACTAAATAGGCAGAATAAATTGTTGCATCTCTTACCTGTGTTACTTGGTCTTCGGTGATCCAGCAACAAAATGAAAATTGAAAGATTATTGTGTAAAAGTGAAGGTTAGTTGTGAAGTAAACATTCAGAACAGATATTCAGCTTTTGGGCATTATGGATAAAGAAATTAATCTGAGTCTTTCGTTGAGTTGCATTTTTCTATATGAACACTTGGGTGATTCTACCCCAGTCTCTTTGTCTTAAAGTCCTCAACAACAGATCTATTTTTTGTTTGTGCAATAATGCACTCTTTTTAGTAAATTTAGATCTTCTTTACATACACTTGATATAATTTTTAAATAGACAGTCTTAAAGAATGTAAAGCTTAAGTTGTCGGTGTCTCATGAAATAGTTCTCTTAATCATTAACTCCTGTTTGCTCTAATTTAAGCCCACTCCTTGCCTTATCCCTTGTTGGTATGAAGCAGAATTATTGCAATGACCTTTTACACAGTTGAACTGTTATCATATCTTTCCTCAGTCTTTTATTTCTATAGACTAAACAAAGTCATTTCTTTCAGTAGAACATGTCTTCTAGATGTCTGATCCTATTTGTTACACTCCTCTATACTTCCTTCAGTTGATCCACACCTTCTTGGATGACAGCTAATAAATGACATCCACTAATATAAAGAAAATGCTTTATTTTCTGTTTATAATGTGTCTTTAAAAGCAAGAGTAACACACTACTTCTGTACTTTACTATCCTGTATTTCCCAGTACATATATTGATGTAGACATAACTGGTCATTTTTATGATTTTCATCAGAGATTTCATAGCAGAATTGCTATAGTGAGGATTGATGTTTTTAATGCAATTATAGTAAAAATATTCCATGTAGTTCTTAATAGCACCACAGGAAAAAATTACTGAGTACAGGCAGAAAGCACTGTATGGGGTAATCTGTATTCCTCACTATGTAATATTATCCTCAGTGGTATCTATCTTTAGATTATTTGTTTGTGTAAGTTAACCTCCAGAATTTTGAGAAAACTCACATATACATTGGGCTACATTGCACTTTAGATGGGTAGCTTCATTTTTATCCAGATAGTTTGGAATGGCTCTACAGATATTTTGTGAAATTTATTTACTAAATTACCTTTCTTTTCTGGCAAACAGTTAATGCTTAAAAGCTAGCCTGAATTAGTAATGTCTTTCAATACCTGTAACTGCTCAATTATGTTTCAACAGCAGAGGATTGGTGAAAATCTCAGTTTCCTCTTGAAATTGCCAATGCCATTTTGCTTCTTTATGTCATAAAATAGGCTTGGGGACTTTGTTTTGAGAAAGCACTGCACAGACTGCTGTTAACGTATGAACTCTAATGGGAGGAAAAAAATCACACTGCATCAAGATCACTGTGTTGCTTGGTGATGGATGTAAGGATGCTTTATTCTTTGAACAGCATGGGTTTCTGTTGGGTATGTAGATGGTCAACTGACTTGAATCCAGAGGTATAACAAGCCATCACATCATAGCCCACTGTACTCCTCTATTAAAATGTTTATTAATTTTCAGATCACAGTAGTTCATTAAGTCTCAATATAAACTTTATATGCTATTTGTTTATGGGGCCTAGTAGCTTAATAGAAGTAAATTGTTTATAACATTCCTAGCTTTGATCTGTGGACTCAAGAGCTTTCTTACAATGATTGCTAGTTCTAGTGAATTGTCTTCCCATCTGCTAAAAAATTCTTTCTAATTTATACTATTTTGGCTTTTAGGACACATCCACAAATCAATCCAAAAGTACCTAGTATCTCTTCCCAGCAGGAAGTTCTTATAACTTAGGTTGTTACAATCAAATAATCATGATATCATAAGTGAGATTCGGTTCTTGAGTTGCTCACTTTCTTTCTGTTTGCTTAGTTGTAACTTCCTTTGTCCTTTGGCCTTTTCTGATTCCCCCATAATAACCTCTTTAAAATCAAGAGAGCAGAATTGGATGAATTATTTCAATGTTAGCCTTACAAATGCCATTTACAAATGAAAAATCCCCTGGTGACTCACACATTCTTTTCCCCTCCTTCTAACTCTTGTTATTTATATACCCACCAAAGGGTATGGAACAGGAAGGAATTACTCTTAGTATCTCTGAACAGAGTCCAACAAATGCCTGTGCTTATTGGTCTGAGGACCTGCAGAGGGAGAACAAGTGATTCAGAAACTTGAGAGGTAACTCATTAAATTGAAGGGTATCTTGATCTCAGAACTGTCAAAGTACTTCAGAAATCCTAATTTCCATTCCCCTGTCTCTTTCACAAGCCTTTCTAGTTGTATTCAGTGCACCTTCTCTGCATTTCAGGTGTACCTCTTTACAGCTATATGCTCAGACAAAACTCTGGGAAATTTCACAAATATTCAGTTAAGAATTACTTTGTAATGCAAGGCAGTACCAGCTCAGCAAGTGCAGGTTGGCATCTCAGGATGAATAACCATGATGAGGGGTTCCAGAGGATTGTCTTGAATCACAGGCTTGAATCACAGAGATAGATTGGTCTTTGAAGTATAGAATTCTTGAAGCTAGGAAATATTTTAGTTGTGTGGCTTATGGTTTGATTGCAGTTAACAATTTTGTCTTCTGAACATAAAGGCGGAGTTTTGGCAGTGAACATGGAGTGTTATCAACTGTTTTAATTTCACAGTGATAGCTTGACAGAGCTGTACACTTTTGAAAGTATGTAGTTCAAATTTTAGTGCTAGGAGTGGTGGCAAGACACATATTTTCTTCTGGGATGGCTAGACTTGCATTGGTAAAACATGCTTAATAAGTGGACAGTTAGGTAATGCTGCAGTGCAGCATTTGAAAGACTGCCTGTTTGAAAGGTTTCTGAAATATTCCTTTTAATTTTCCGGTATTTCTTTGTGGGTTTTTTTTTTTTTTTTTTTAAATGGTATTTTTGTAATCTATTTGATAACAGCTACAAATGCTGTACTGACTCCAAAGCCAAGAAGACAGAAACCCCCCAGTAAAACTGCTTGCATGTTGATTCTATGAGCTGCCAAGTAGAAAGAGCAAAACTGCAGTACATGAGTCTAAGTGAGACTTACAGAGACAGATGCAGTAAATAAGCAGAGGATTGCACACTAATATCTAATCTCAGGGTGGAAAACACAGTTCCAGCTTGAGAGGTGACGGTTAGAAGTCTAGAAAATGTGTACTTGAAAAGAGCAGAAGGATTGACAGTTCTAATAACCTCTGATCAGCCAGCTTTATCTGAAACTTCTTTTGCTTTATTTTTGTGTATGTAGTCTGAAGTTAAATACATGCTCTGATTGTTGCTCTCTAATGTGTATTTTGAATATCAGAATTCTAATTTATGCTGATTCTTTGTTTCAGGAATGTGCATGTTGAAAGTCAAGTGTCAATACTTCCTTTTTCCTACTCAATCTATTTTGAAGTGGTATTGTTTCAATGAATTCCAAATTCATTGCATTCCTGCATTCAGCATGGATATGGCAGTGATTTAAGATGGTTGCATCCAAGATATTTCCTTATTTTATATGGTCTAAGCAAACCATTGTGCTGCAGTGGACCTTGAACCCTAGTCCGTTTTTCTGTCTTGTGGTAGGATTAACTGATGCTGATTACTTAAATGTTTATTTAGCTGCTTCTTTAAAACCTGTACACTGATCCAGTATCTATCTCTCCTTATCTTTGAAGGCTACTATGAAATCCGAATCTTCCTTCCCACAGGTTAAGTTCATCTCTTATTTTTATGGCTATCAAGCCACAGGAAAAAAAAGTTGTATTTTCCTCTGCAACAGCCTATAAAACACCAAAGACTGTTACTACACTTCTAAAAAACACGTAATTATCATAGAATCTTAGAATGGCCTGGGTTGAAAGGGACCATAGTGATCATCTAGTTTCAACCCCCTTGCTATATGCAGGGTTGCCAACCACTATAACAGGCTTGCCCACAGCCACATCCCGCCTGGCATTGAATGCCTCCAGGGCTTCCACAACCTCCTTGGGCAACCTTTCCAGTGCTTCGCCACCCTCTGGGTGAAAAACTTCCTCCTAATATCTAACCTAAATCTCCCATCTTAGTTTAAAACCATTCCCCCTTGTCCTATCACAATCCACCCTCATAAACAGCTATTCCCCCTCCAGTTTATATGTTCCTTTCAAGTAGTGGAAGGCCACAGTGTGATCTCCCTTGAGCCTTCTCTTCTCCAAGCTAAACAAACCCAGTTCCCTCAACTCTTTCCTCATAAGAGAGGTGCTACAGCCCTCTGATCGTCTTAGTGGCCCTCCTGTGGATCCGCTCCAAGAGCTCCACATGCTTCTTGTACTAGGGGTCCCAGGTCTGGACGCAGTAGTCCAGTTGGGGTCTCACAAGAGCCAAGTAGAGGGGAACAATCACATCCCTCTCCCTGCTGGCCACCCCTTTTTTCTTGCAGCCAAGAGAATAGTGCCCACAAGTCCTTCTCCGCAGGGCTGCTCTCAAGGAGATCTTTCCCCAGTTTGTATAAATACCTGAGATTGCCCTGACCAAGTGCAGCAGCCTGCACTTGGCCTTATTGAACTTCCTAACTCGAAGAAACTCAGTTTATTCAACCTTTTTTACAAGTTTTATTTTCTAGCATTGTAATCTCACTGCTCTACTTGCCCAGTTCTAGGCTCCTCAGTACAAGAGAGACATGAGCATATTGTTGATAGTTCAACAAAAGGCATGAAGATGGAAGGACATGCAGTATCTTTCCTATTAGAAAAGGCTGAGAGAGCTGGGACTTTGTAGCCTAGAGAAGAGGGGAGTTCTCAGGGGAGGATCTCATCAATATACAGAAATATCTGAAGGGATAGTGCAAAGAGGTTAGAGCTATTCTTTATTCACTGGTGCCCAGTGCCAGGAAAAAGGGCAGTGGGCACAAACTGAAGTACAGGAACTTCCCTCTGAAAATCAGGAAAAGAAAAAATGTGTGAAGGAAAATGTAGTTGCTTTTATTAGCCCTATATGAACAAATGTTGAATGTAAAATAAGAAGGTATAACAATTTTAAATTAAAGTGCCCCAATAAAAATGAACAATAATTTTTAGATCTTACTCTTTCCTAATGGATTTCAGAATAGAACAGAAGGTTGTTCCTAATTCCTTTCTTAAGCATAGACACTCACATTCACAGCTTAATTATCCTTGGACATGGCCTTTGGATTTAGAGCTTGGGTTCTCTTAGAAACTACCCATACCTGCTGAGAAGATGAATAATTTTCTGTTTTTAAACTAGCTTGGCAATTCTATATATGACAATAAGGAAAAGGGTCTGGATTGTAAAACGTATTTCCTTTGTGGCCTGTAGGGAGATCCTTCCTCTACACACACCTCTGAAGGAAAGATCATAGAGCCACTGAGGAATCAGAAAAGAGGAAAGGTCAAAATCTGTATATTCTGTATTAAGTCATGTAGTTCCCACACAGTATTCATTTTCTAGTGAAATCTTCACATATGTACGGAATTGTAAACATGAGTAGTTAATTCAAGCCAAATTATCATGATACTGATCTTTCCTTTACTCTTTCCATACACTATTCAGCTGACAGGAAAAAAGAAAAAAAAAAAAAGGAATGAGAACAGACATTGCTTCAGGATTCCAAACCAGCTGCCATCTAACCAATTCAGTAACTCATGGACGTATACATTGTAAAATATAAAAAGTAAAGCCCTAATCTTACTTTATATAAATGTAAAATTATATTTTCTACTCCAGCAGATGAAAATGAAACTGGAGTTTCCACTATGTCAGCATTATCACCCTAAATGCAAAATATAATGCTACCTCAAATACATTATTATTTTTTTTTAATTTTAGAGAAGATAATAAAATAGGACCCATGTTTTTTTCCTCATGACATAAGAAAAAATATACCAATCTAGATTCCAATCTCTAAAACGTCTGTTAAGGAATGTGACATCTAGTTTCTGTTTCCTTATCTGAAAAATCACAATTGTCTTAAATCCTTGGCACATGATTAAACCAACTGCTATGTTAAAGGAAAATTACACACAGTCTCAGGGTATTATTACTCACAGCCTTTTCAATAGGATCTCTTTAGAGACAGAATACATTTTTGAAAAAGTCATAGACAAGCAATGGCTATCTTATTCCCGTAGTTTTTTAATGATATCTCTTGTATTTTTAGCTTCAGCTTATTTGAGCTAAAACGGGAAGAGAAGAAATTTCTCTAGAGAAAACTCCCACAGACAATATGGAGAGGCCAAGAAATAAAAACAACTGTGAATTACTCTTGTGCACTTAAAATCTAACAGTTGTTGGCCACAAGAAAATTAACATATCTTTGTTTTTATTCCAGGCATAACTTCAGATTATGTTTTCTCATGGGCCTACTGAAGAAATTTAGGTAGTCTTACTTTATATTTGGTCCTTGATAATTAAATATACAGTCTGCAAGGAGATATAGTATACTTGCAGTACCACCTGTAAATGAAAATATTCATTTTATTAAAATATTATAACAGTCTTTAACATCAGTGCTCTGAGAAAATCTCTTTACTGACTTTAAACCAATTTCTTGTGCAAAATCAAACCTATTTATGGTTCTCTTTCATTCAATGATACGTGAAGACAGCTCTGAAAGTAATGCCTCCTATTTTATTATATTAGCCTACAATGTAGAGACAAATGTTGATGGCATAGCCCTAGAGGTTGAACCTTCCTGCCAGTATTCCATTACATTTTGTTACCTTATGACAGATGACAGCAGAAGGGCAATCTAACAAAATGGTGTCTGATATGGAAGTGTGTATGAACCAAAGGTGTGTCAGTGAATTCCCCTACATGGAAAAATGGCACCCATTGGCATCATTGACACTTGCTGAACGTTTATGGAGTCCGAACAGTGGATGTGGGCACAGTGAAGTGGTAGGTAGTGTGTTTCAGCAGTGGTGGCAGTGACAGTGGGTACCTCCACAGGTGTAGATATTTACAAGCATGGCATGCAGCCTCTTGCTTATTGCTGGCAAAAATGCATAGGTAATGGTGCTGAATATGTTGAAGAGTAGTGTTTTTTAGTTAAGAATTTCCTGCACCAAATAGTGTTATAGTGCTCTTTGTATCTGTTATAGTTTCCGTGGAAAAAATAGGAAGCATTACTTTCAGAGCTTTAACCAACACACTTTGCTGAAACTACTAGATACAAATACACTGATACTTAAATGTTCTGCTGAATGTAGTAACATTTAACTTTAAAGAAATATGAAATGTTCTGTTGACTGAAACCCTCACAGATAAATCATCTTCCCACTCTGATTCAAGCACGCTTGTCTGTTGCATACACTGCGTGTATCATGAGAACGCTCAGACTGATAGTGATGTGAGTCTCTGAATATAAATATTACATGTTTGACTCATAGTGACAAGAAAGACTCAGACTGCATATCCAACAAGAAACAGCCATGATTATGACAGGCCAAGTGAGGATAAGATGGAATTTCCTAATTTCAACCATTATTTTCTCGTTAACATTTTACTTCCTCAACCTTGCTCCCTATTATATTGGTTGTTATCATATGGACTTAGATCTTTTGACCTGTTCAGAAAGACCTTAGCATATAATAAATGCTGTAAAAATACTTAATTTTGCTATTATTTTAGAATGTGGAATATGCAAACTTAAAAAAAAAAACCCAATACCTCCAACCAGAAAAAAGCTCAATTCCTCCAACCTCTCCCTTCAAGTCTTCCTTTGTGACTGATGACAGTGCAAGTCATACAAATGCGGGGATTAAGATGAGTAATATATGTAACAGAATGTAATTGATTTGCATAAGTTATGTTATTCAATATATAAGACAATAAACTCACTGTCTTTAATCTTGTGCAGGGTATCTGATAATGTATTTTCAGAAAAGCAACAAACCAATAAGAGCAGGGGTCCAAGTGTTTCCCTTTATAAGTATCAGTGATCACTAAAGACATTTCTTCATTTCAGTATTCCTATGATACCAATTATTTTAATGGTCTAATTAGTATCTCCCGTAGCCTGCATTATTCTTTTAGTACTGTTAAAAGAAAGTGTAGGGCAGCTGGACACCTGTTGTGTCTCACTGTCCTATTAATGACTCCAATCAGCAAGGAATCAGTTCTAATAAGCTGAAGTGTTCAGAATCTGCATTGCAAAGAGATGAGCTTTAAGGATAAAGGAGAAAATAGAAAAACTATAAAGACAGTACGCCTCAGATTTATTACATTACTTTACTTAGAACTATAAGTAATCTTTGGGTTTTGCCTGTTCCACACAGTTACATTTTTCTATCTTTTCCCATTCGTGCCACCCCATGTTGCACCATCCCAGTCTTGTCTGTTCCTTACAGAGGAAACTTTCTTCTCTGATTCCAATGATTGAGCACTTGAAATCAGATGGTAACGCAAGGAAGCTGGAATTGTTCCTCCCTTCCTCCCTGCCTCCCTTCCTTATCTTCCTCTTCTTCCCTGATTCATTTGATGATCATTTTTATTGTGTGCTCTACTTATCTAATATTTCTTTCAAGTTGCTTTTTGTTTTCCTCCCACATTGTTCAAACTAATGAAAGACCCATTGGTTAAATGAAATTTAAAAATGTGAAACAGTATTAAATACAGTATCGTCCTCCTTGATGTACAGTTAGACGTCTAAGCAATGACATTAGCTATGGTATTGTACTGATTTCAATAAGGACTGTAGCTTGATTACAGTTAGGATTGCTTTATGTGCTATTCTACAAACAAAATACCATTTTTGAAAATTTGAAGTTGGAAAAAGGAAATATAGGTTCAAATCAAATTAGAACATTATCACCTGCACAAGAACTGTGAAAAAGGATAAGTTGAACCTTACAAAGATCAGCTGGTTCAGCAGAAGTGTTACAGAACATTTTTGTTTTGACCAAAGTGGGAACATATATCTACTTTTCTTATAGAGGGTTGTAAGATGATTTCAGTGCCTGGAGATATTCCATTTCTGAATTTACATTTTAGCTTTACTAGAAAGCAAATCAGATAACCAGTAAAAGCTTTTATTTCTTTGTAAAACATTAATTAATGATTTCAACCTTTCTCTCACCTTGTTTAGAGCTCAGCTTATAAAACCAGGCAATTGGTTGAGGACAGATTCCATAGCTTTTTTTGCTGCTGTTAAGTGTGACCTAATAAGCATGCATTTCCAAAAAAGACTTTTTTTTCCTCCTTTTTCCCCTGTATATATTGTATTTTTATGTGGTTGAGACTTTTCCTTCTTTCTTGATTTTTTTTTTTCCCCTTCATGTGAAATGTCTTGTAGTAGACATAGAACAGCCTGTATCATACTCAAGGAAATGAAAATTAAATGCTCTTTCATGCTGAGATTGAGTTGCATTTCTGTTCTCCCTCTTTACCTCAGTCCAAGAGAATATATATAAATATATACAGTTACTAAATAATAATTTTGTCTATTTGAGACAGCATATAGTCAGCTGTCTATAATAACAAGTTTACCATTCAGCTGCTTATTTTGATTGGATCCTATTTTTGTAGCATTAGAGAACAGATGTTCCTGGTGTAATCCGATAGTCATTTTTACCCTATTTTCTAATTTGTAGTCAAGGATAGATGATTTGATGAGACCAAGGCTGCTGTCAAACCTCTACCCTACTCTACCTCAAGCAAATCGCTTGACCTGAAAGAAAGAACAAACAGTTCTGCACTAAAATTGTTTCGTTTTGTGCTGTACCTTAGTTGCATTTAGATGAATACCAAGCACCAGTCTCCTTATCCTTGCTGAACTTTGCCTATGGCTGGAAAATAATTTGATAGCAGGCTTGAGAATATACTTGATACTTCTTTTTTAAAGGAAAAATGAAGGGAAGAGTTGGCATTAACAAATTATGATAAGCTAAAAACTTGTGTAGAAAGAATTGAGCCACATAATAAAGGAGGAAATGGAGCTCTGAAACACAAGGTGCTGGTGTCAAACTTAGTTGCACCAGATTGGTAATAGAAGAATTTGTCATGAAAAAAATGTGTTTTTTTGCATGTATTAATTAGGGATTGGAGTTAGGGATTGATTTATCCCTGATGTACAATTACATTAATATTTTTTGCTTCTATTTTATTTGGTTTTTCTTTTCTAAACTGTCCCAAGTTGTGGTAAATGTCTGAAAAAGCTCTGTAGAGAGGTCCTTTTCATTCTATAAACCTATAACCATTTGATGCTTCAGCAGCACAACGAACACACAGATCACATGAATTTCTCTTACTAAGAATAAGAAATTCAAGATAACTTATTCATATTTCTCTGTTCCCTTTTGTGGCTGTTTTGATTGTTAATTTTTACAAATTATTCTATAGATGTTTTCATTTTTATGATAATATTCTTAATATTTTGAAGTACCTGTATAAATGTGTGCTGTGAATTTTTAGCGTTATTAACATCTTTTTATAGGTAATGACAGCATTGTTCCTGAGATGTTAGGTGCTGTATTAAATGCTGAGTGAAACATATGATAAAATATTATAGGCAATTTGTAATGCCTGTTGTTTAAGATCATGTGTAACTTTGTCCTTATTTTCCCTCTGGCTTTACAGGGCACAATGACTACATGTGTCCTGCCACTAACCAGTGTACTATTGACAAGAACAGAAGAAAGAGTTGCCAGGCCTGCCGACTAAGAAAATGCTATGAAGTGGGAATGATGAAAGGTGGTATGTACACTGCAGTCAACAAATCCTCAGCATTGGTGTCTGCCTTCCTGTCTTTTAACTTCATTGGACAGATGATACAGTTCCTAAGCAGGAATATTTTTTTTTTTCTGAGCTGAAGTATATTAAATCAAAGAACATTTAAATAAAAAATAAAAGCAGCTCAAATCCTGTGTTTTTATTCTCAGCCAAATTTACATCAAAATTTGGACTTTGATGGACCTATTATTCTTCTGTTAATATTTTTAATGCATGATTTTTTGGGTCTCTGTTTGTAGAAGCCAGATTGTGATGAAAGAAACTTAACTCAAGATTTTGTAGCATTTTGCAGTTCAGTGTGAGAAGCACTGGTAATCTCAGATCAGTCCATATTTGTTAAAAAACAGCAGCAATAACAAAGCAGAAACCTGTGAATATCCAATACTTATTCATTTAGTTCTTGAAAGGAAAGTTAGTTCCTTTATTCCAGTACTGTATACATACTGTTTATGTGAACTAATTTTAACAAAACTGAAAGGCTCGCTTATTTAATGTAAACTGGACAAGATGCCAATTCATTGGAAGATAGGTAAGTAGTAAATGATGTCAGAGAAGAAGAATTAGTCACTGAATGCCTCAGCTGAAGTGGCATACCAGTGAATTATTTTATACATATACTCACTCATAAAGTTTTGGAGGCAAAATTAGAAATAACTAACAGTGCAGAATAATTGCCATTGTGTGTTCCTAGATGGAAGAGTTCTTCAACTTCCCACAGTTTCCCTTCGGGAAGTTATACAGGACAATAAGGTCTCCACTGAACCTCATTTTCCCCAGCCTAAACAATCCCAGTTCCCTCAGCTGCAATATTTGACAATTTGACAACTGACAATATTTGTCAAAAGCAGAGAGAAGTCAAGTCCTAAGAATCTATATTTCAGATGAATAGGAAATCATGGAAAACATTTGCTCTAAATCAGAAGAAAACTTTATAATAGACCACTAAAAATTCAGATTGCTTTTATTAATGAGGAATATTCACTGGCTTTATCAAAACCTATTTTAATGCAAAAAGTTCGCAAAGCAGTAAGCATTCAGAAGAGAAAGGAATAGAACACATTTTACGTGAGGAAGAAACTAATTGTTAAAATAGAGATTAGAGATTGATCCTTCTTTTTTTTTTCTGGCATACCTAATGTTTACTTATTCCATGATGAGCAGACCACATGGGAACAAGAGAAAGGAGTACCTCTTCATGTCTATAGTTCACAGATCACATAGCAGTTTCTAAATCCAGCGGTGCAGTTGGCTAAGACAGGTTTGGGAATCCTGGGAGAAAGATTAAAGGGGAAAAGGTAAAGGTGCTGCTGTCCTTTGATGTTGTATATGCATTTTTCTCAAATCGAGAATTAGAAGGGAGCTGAGACTGATTTTATTACTCTCTGTGTTGTGATGTAGGCATTTGGAAGATGTTTAATCCTTTTTTAAATTTTAATTCTTGATTGTAGCAATTTTTTTCCATAAAGTTATGTATCTCTAGCTTTTTGTTTCTTTCTTAATATCTTGGTGATTACTTTTAATAATCAAATTTATGCAATCAGTATGACAGCTACAGTTTGGAGAAATTAAGATTTCAGACGAGGCAAACTAATATAAGAAAATGTAATGCATAAATTTACCACATAGCCTATTCCAGATAAATCATTAAAGTATGTTAAAATATATCATTGTTTTATGATGATTCTATTATGTCTTTCATTTGGCATGTCTCCATCCATTTATGCTTGTATGTTTTTAATTAATGAGCTACTCTACCAGTCTAATGTTTTTCCTGTCTGTTCTGTGAGAAACAGATTGTAACATTTTTGACTGTTCTGTATATATTTGTTTTCAATCTCATAAAAAGATTGCTGTTTTTTGAAAGTTTTCTTTCTGAAATAGCTGTTCTGAAGTTTATGTTTTTTACAGTGGTCAATTTAGTAAAGTATTATAGACTTCATTCTTTCCTTTTACAGTGATATAAGATTTCTTATCCAACAACAAAAAAAAATAAACAACAAAACAAGCAAAGAGGTGAGATAAACATAAAAGCAAACAACTAAATTTGCATGTTGCAAACAAGGAGAGTAGATATATAATTTTTTCCTGCTCCTGTAGGACCACTGATAATTCACTGAAGTTCACCACTGGTTCATAAGTGAGAGTTTAAGAATACAAATTTTATGAAGCCTGCAAAAAAAAAATTCTTGAAATCCTTGTTACAGGTTACAGATTTGCCATACCTGCAGATGAAATATTCAAGACAGGTAAAGTTTTGCAGGATAAAGCAAAGCATTCAGAATTCTGCTGTAGGAGACAGAAATTCTTACCTCCAGATAGTTCTTGGTAATTGTCATATTCCTCTCACATGAAGATAAAAGTGCTTATTTTTGGTATGCCATCTGGTTAACTTCTAAACTGTTAACTTTTAAATGTTTTTGTTGTCGTTGTTTTGATTTGTTTTCCCAGGGGAGTTGTCTCAAGCTTTTATGTTGTGAAATATCTCTTGCAATTCTTTCTTTAAACATTTCTGAATTACAGAGTATTCCTAAAAAAAAATTAGTTATCTTGATATAATTTTTAAATTGAAATAATCTTGTTTTGTTTGCATGAAAGAATTTGTCTTGTTGAAAAGGATCAGTCGGATCGTGCATTTGAAAAAAAGAAATTGTAATATCTCACTTTTATATTTTCATCTACAATTGTTAGTTACATGATTTTTGCTATGGTTTACAGCTTTTAGACACAGTTGAATACTTCTGTAGCTTTTCTTTTCTTTGAATGAATCTCAGTTTTCCTTCTTCTCTGAGATTTCTTCTTAGATGAGATTTCTTACTAGGATGTGTGTTCATCTATTGTTTAACTTCTGAGCAATAGCCAATATTATTGAATAACAATAACTACAAGGAGAACTAGGCAAATTATTGTTTATTTTTTCCTGGTTAAACATAAGTTATTTAACTATGGTTTCTGAGTTATTACTTCAACAAAGTTACTTAATTAAATACAGTATATAAGAAGTTAATGTATTCTCTTTTTATTAGACACCATTGAAATATCTTTAGGCATTCTTTCAAAAAGTGGAGGCTTCAAGTGGCTCTTGAAGTCAACTGTAGGAACAGTTGTTTATGAGTTTGTGTGGAAAAATAATTTTTTTCACCCGGCTTTTCTTTAGTCTTTCAAAAACTTCTTCCAGTACTGCAGAGCTTTTTTCCTTTCTATCCTCTATGTTTGTTTCTTTATGCATCAATTATTGTGTTGTTTGGAGATACAATTAGACTGATAGATTCTCTGTTGCAGTTAGCATCTGAGACAGGGATTATAGCTGCTAGATTTTGTCCAAGCTTTTTCTGAACAAGGCTTTAAAATCACATGCTACGACTTAGACCATGCACTTTCATGTTTGTATGTGAGGATAAAGTGTTCTCACAGAATTATCTCCTTATCATGTGCTTCTTCTGGTTGACAGCAAGAAGGAATAACGTTGCTTTTTTCTTATGATATTTATGAAGACTGCTTTTGTTCTGTTTTGTAGAGCTGTATGCTAGCTTAATATTTCACAGTGTGCGGGGTCCTGCAACATACTCCCAGACTCCAAATGGAGTTCTTACAGTTGTTGCAGTCCTGAAGCTTCAACTGTGTATATGGTCCAGGTGATCTCTGCTCCAATATACATCTCCACTTCTCCTCTGTTTAATGACTTGTCTTCAAATAGTTCCATTCTTGGAAATCAAAACCACTTTATTTTAATTTCTTTTTCTTTTTATTTTTTAATAAAATAAGAAAAAATGTTTCAATTAATCAATTAAATATTTTGTATACATTTTGATAAATGGATCTGAATTTCTGGCTATAAGAATGCTACGTTGTTCTGTTCATATTATATATGACCGCAGACTTAACATCAAGTATCCTGTTGAATCAGAGGAACTTGGTGCTAATGAAATCAAAATTAACCACTTTAAATACTGTATCCACAATGACAAATCAGTTATTTCCTTGGTAAGATATTCTTAGCCACTCTGAGACCCACATAATTTATCAGCTGTCTGATGTCTTTCCAATCTTGAGTCATATGAAATGTGGTGATTGAGGATTTTAGAGCTCATGTGCTAGATCCATCTGGTGATCATACGATCTGGGGTGTTTATTATCTTTGAATAGCCTGAATCCAATGTTGTAGAGAGAAGATTCTGAGTTTGGGAGTGTCATTTCTGAGAACTATGAAATTACTGTGTAGTTGAAACCTATGTACTGTAGTACTCCTCCCAGACGTTATCTAGGAAGCTTTCAGAGATTGGTGTAGTGCAGCCCAGGGAAGAAAAGTTGGTTTGATGTACCAGTCTGCCATAACTACAAGCCAGATACTTGTAAAAAACATTTACTTCTAGTCTCTGGAAAGAATAAACACATTCCTATTTTCAAGTTTTCTCTTACGTTCTCTTGAACTTGTTACCTACCTCTAATGATATGGGAATTCAGTCTGGAGAAATTCAGAGTCACAGTAGTACGTAAGATCAAAACAAATTTTTACAGAGAAAATAAAAAGCACTCAGCAAATTTACCTTCTGCTCAGAGAAGAACCTTACTCTTTTTTTTTTTTTGTCTTTAAATGGAGAAAGCTATGCTTTCTTACTGAATAGTATATTTGCTCATGTTAAAAGCCTTCCTCTCCCCCCAGTAGATAAATAAAACATATAGAAAAAGCTAGAAAGTTAATAAAATCATTCTCAAGAGCAGAGGTAATCTATGTCTGATGCAACAACTGGAACGTTTCCAGGCTTTCTGGTTTTCTGTATAATTATCTTCTAATGAAATATTGTATCAAAAATAGAAATTAGTGAATGAAGGCAAATGGCTTAACAATGTGAAACTATTTTCATTTGTCCAAAGAGAACCTTTTTGATTTTATTGGACATGCTGTTCTGTACTCAACCAAATAACTGCGTAGGTGGGGTCTGATAAATGTATGAGAAAATGTACATTTTTAATATATAGTTGATGGACTGCAAGCATGTACTCAAGCAGCATTTGAAGAACAGTTTTGTGAGTTTAGAATGGTCTCTTGGAAAAAAAGATGAAGTTAAAACCCAGCTTTTTAGTGAAACATGAACACTTTTGCAAATATGCTTTATCTTCTCATTCCAAGCTAGAAGGAATACCAGGAGGGATCTTTGTCTGCTCAAAGCTGGCTAAGCACTGCATTCAGACTAAATTGATTAAGATTTTTTCCAGCTAGGTCATGAAAATCTCCAAAGGCTGAGATTTTACGGCCCCATCTGACAATTTGTTTCATGCTTGTTTATACTCCATAGCTATCCACCAGCTACCCATTCACCAGTACCTGAGGTATTTTTCAGCTGAGCTGCGCTTAATCTTTTGTCCTCTAGCTTATATTGGTAATGGGGATTGCTTCAACCAGATCTTGCATTTGGATTTGTTGAACCTCATGATGTTCACCTGGGCCCACTGCTCAAGCCTGTCAAGATCCCTCTGAATGGCATCCTGTCCCTCTGGTGTGCTGACCTCACCCCACAGCTTGGTGTCATCAGCAAACTTGCTGAGAGTGCACTCAAACCCATTGTCTGTGTCACTGATGAAGATATTAAACAGTATTGGACCGGATATTGACCCTTTGGGGGCACTACTCATCAATCATGACTAATGTCTGGTTCTTCTAAAGGATTCACTGTGAACCCTGGAATGCTTATAGATTCACTGTAAAGACTACATAGCAATGAGGCTGCAGCCATTCTTATTCTAGCCAAAACTTACTATGATTTGTGCAGGATTGTCAGCACTGGAGGTGATTCAGTTGAATGATGGATTAATTGAACTTCTGTTGCTTCTCTTGTGCATCTCCTCTAGCACTCTTTAAAATGTGCTATGAATCAAAAATGCCAAAATACATGTTAGGAAGTAGCATGTCTTACACCTTTATCTCTAATTAGCAGATCATTAGATCTCAAGCTATGAATTATGAATAGTCATTAGAGATCATAAATTACATTTATTTGATTGCTATCAGCATTTCTGGTCACCGGGTCTCCAAAAGCTTTACATGAAAGACCAGTTTTATGATCTTATGATTGTACGACTACTTCTATGATTATAGCTGATGGGACACTGGGGCAATGTGACGCTTAAAGTGACTTGATCACTGAGCAAGGTCAAGCTGGAACAGTCTCTGAGCAACCTGATCTAGCTATAGATGTCTCTGTTCAATGAAGGGGAGTTGGACCTGTAAGGGTTCCTGAACTGAAATGATTCTGTGAGCAAAGTGGTGGAGCACTGGGCTCTATACTCCCCACTGCTGCCTCTCTCTCCCTATCTCTCTATTTTAACAGTGGCAGCATTGATTGTAGAGAAAAAGTTATTGTCTGTAAATGATTGAGAACCATTTTTGAAACAAAACAAAACAAAACCAAAAAAACCAAACAAAATTCTGTGATAGAATCATAAAATATCCTGAGTTGGAAGGTACCCATAAGGATCACCAAGTCCCTTGATTTTTATTTTTGATTATCTAACCTAAGCCATCAAAGCTTGATTTGATATTTTGGTAACCAGTCATTATGCCAGTTTTCTTTTCTTTTTTTTTTTTTTTCATGTACTAGATGATGTGCTATCATCTGATATTACCCTTGTCCAACAGAATTTAATAACAAAACAGAGGAGCTACATTCAGGTCCAATACTTTGTGAAGTAATCAAACAAGGAAGTGTCCTGAATTGGTGAAGGCCCTTTAAAATCTTGGTCTCAGTGAACTGTCATGACAGTAGGAGGAAAAACAAATATTGAGGTACACCAGATTCTTCTTAGCTCAGAAAAAATTAAAGAGCCTGTCCAAGCCTATTCTCAGAGCAATATTTGCCTACCAATGTAGATTGGCAAAAAACTATTGCTTTGGAAGAATACAATGTTCAGTGACTAGGTCCAATTACAGCTTGATGATGGAGTTGCAATAGTTCAGTTTCTTTAAATGAATGAAATCATCACACTCAAAAACTATATATTAAACAAATAAATGAATGGCTTAATTATAAACATGATATCCAAAATAATTTGTATTGCTTCCAGTGTTAGCAACTGGAAAGACATGTCATTTGCCAATTTTCTGCTAATTTAATCACACACTGCCATTCTCCTCCTTTACTATTTTTGTGTCTGTCAGCCTGTTGATCAGGCCCTGTAAAAATTTGTCTGATGAGAAATATTGATACTCCATGGCACTTATCAACAATGATTTTAACTTCCATACCACCATCTTGTGGTACTTTACAGAAAAATTTTGCATAATCTAAATTCTAATTGAATTTAGGATCAGTTATATTCAGTAACACTTTAGAGATATCTCTGATTCTGCAATAAAACCTGTGCAGTTTTATGGAAAAAAATTCCATGTCAATGCTTTCAGTTATTAAATAGCAAGCATATAACCAATTATCAATAATGTCAGTAGAGTTTTTTAACTGTTTTGCTTCTGGCCCCTTCCCTCACTGTACTGGAAAAGCCAAAGATATAGGCCTGCCAAAGCTGACAGGCTCAGGAGATAGGATGGATGACACAGGGACAAAAACTAGGGGCAAAACTACTACTGCAGAACCTTAAAGTCTGCTATAGTTTATAAAACATGTGTATGTTGAATTGCTATAATATGATAGTACTAAAGTATCACCACTAGGCATTTTCTTGTGGATATTATTCTCTTATGGATATGGTAATATCTGATTAGAGGCTTTTAGGAAATTATCAAAGTCCTCAGCACATACACCACTGCCACTGTTGTAAATGGTACATGGAGTACAGTGATTAGAGACCAAGAGCTTCAGAGTTCCTAAAAAGATCTGATGGCATTTTTCTAAAGGCAGACTATTAAATGTTGGTTTGTTTCAGTTAAGAAAAAAAAAGAAAAAAAAAATTCTTAAGGATCAAAAAGAAAAATAAAAATAATACATTATTTCTTATCTTACCATATTTCGTTATTGTAAGAGGCAGAGGCAGTTCTACCAGGGGAGCATGTACTTAAGAATCTCCAGCGAAGTTAAATAATCTTTCAAAGTATGTAGTTCTTGTCTCATGTCAAATTTGCAGAATTTGAAAATGCTATCAGGGCTTGTGGTTACAAATTTCACACAGGGGACTATATTTCATACCACATTGGAATTGTTCAAAGCACTTGATGGATGGGCTACTTACTGAGTGGATAAGGAATTGACTCAATGGTCTCATTTGAAGAGTTGTGGTCAACAATCTGTGTCCACCAGTGACAAGTCGTGACACTTTGTTAATAGTAGTACCAGCACTAGTTATCATCTTTATCCTCAATGTGAACAGTGGGGTGCTGGACACGCTCAGCAAGTTTGTAAATGACAAATGTCGGGAAGTCCAGGAAGGTCAAGCCTGTTTTTGTGCTTAGGACTGCCCTGACTGATGTGCTAGACCGTCGTGAGACAGGTTAGTTTTACCCTACTGATGATGTGTTGTTGCTGTACATGATGTGTACAGCATGATGATGTGATGTGCAGTACATCAGTCAGGGCAGTCCTAAGCACAAAAATAGGCTGAGCAATGAGTAAATAGAGAGCAGTCCTGGGGAGAAAGACTTGGGGGTGCTGATGAATGAAAAACTAAACATGAGCTGTCAGTGTGCACTTGCAGCCCAGAAAACCAACTCTGTCCTTGGCTGCAAAGAAGTGTGGCCAGTGAGTCAAAGAAAGTAATTCTCTTTAACTCCGCTCTTGTGAGATCCCACCTAGGTTCCTGCATTTGGCTCTGAGGCCCCAAGTGTAAGAACATGGACCTGTTGAAGTGAATCTAGAGAATGAGGAAGATGATCAGAGGGCTGGGGCACCTTTTTTATGAAGGAAGGTTAGGGAGCTGGGGTTGTTCAGTGTGGAGAGGGTTCTGAAAGAATTCATGAGAGGCTTTGCATTATCTAGCGGAGGCCTTCAAGAAGGCTATAGAATGACTCTTTATTGGGGAGTATAGCCATAGAACAAAGTGTACTGGTTTTAAACTAAAAGAGAGTAGATTTAGATTAGACATAACTATGAAATTCTTCACTGTGAGCATAAAAAGGCACAAGAGCAGATTACTCAGAGAAGGTATGAATGTCCCATTGCCAGAAGTGTTCAAGGCCAGGCTTTAGGGGGCTTCGAGCTGTGTGATCTAGCAGGAGATGTTTCTGCTCATTGCAGCATTGGTCAGAACTAGGTGATCTTTAAGGTCTCTTCTAAATTAAACCATTCTATGATTGTATGAATTCTGTGATTTGAAGCAATTGCAAACCCACCTGAATTTTCAGCATAATTTACATTTCTGTTTGATATCCTAAAATAAATGGTTGGGAAATAAACAATAGGATAATTATATGAATCAAATTCAAAAGAAGAAATTTTTCAAACCTGTAAAATTTGAATTTGGAAAATGATGTTACTTTCCTGTGACCAAACAATGTTTCTGCCAAGAGAACCAAGTGGAAAAACAAAACTAAACTAAACTAAACCCCCTAAATATCAAAGCTTTAAAAAATCTCTTTGGAAAGACCATAATTCTGAGATATGTTACATCACTAGGACCTACACTGCAATCATAGCTAAAGCAAGTCTCCATCCTTTATAAATTTATCGAGACTGTAACTATATTCCTGACATCTGCTTATGTACAGCAGCTTTAGAGGAGCTTCTTTAAGGCCTTAAAGAAACATTAAAAAAATAATGACTTCATCATGCGTAATGAGGTCTGTCTAAAAAGAAAAATAACTGTAAGAGGTTCTGAGGAGACAGCTACCTTGCATGCATGCACCTAAGACAATTTTTAGATGACTGTAAATCCAGTCACACTCTGGTGATACTCAGGTTTGCATTCATAAAGGCACTTCTGGCTTGTTCACACTGTTATTCTTTGCCAGACTGTTACTTTTGTGCCTTTCTATCAATGACAACAATGATATTAGTGTAAGCCTGGGCACAGTTCCAGAGCTGCTCTGCAGCATTTTAGAAAATAAGTCCTGTATGAAGATACCTGAGACTGGACTTTTGATTTCCAGTCTCTTCAACTGTCAGTTTCAGTTTCAGATCCCCCCATTCTCCATATAAACCCTTTCTGGCATAGAAAAATCTAGAATTTCTTCCTTTGTGAATACTGATGTGATCATGTAGCTTCTCTGCTTTGGCTGCTCTTTTCTGCATGTTCTTTGAATGCTCTACTTACCAACTGGACACGGACCCTGTATCAGTTTTAGACTGAAATTGTATCAAAGACACTTCTACATGTCTAAGGACTTCTAAGATGTCTAAGGATTACCAATTATGGTCTAAGTGTTACTTTTAATTTCCTCACTTACTCAAAGTATGATTTTAAATCTTTTTACTCTGTTTTTAGTCAGTAAAATTCTTTTATAAAAGAGAAAATAGAAACTCCTGTTCCTCATAGACTTAATATAGAGGTTTATAGGATAAAATACTGTCTCATCCACTGTATGGACCTGGAACTCTGGAGAAAAATCTGCTATCTCCTCCTACTAATCAGAGAATGTTTTACTTTTGCACAATTATGAGAGAGTGTTAAGAAAAGAAATTGCTTTGGAAGTGAATGTATTTTTATGGCCAGACTAGACAGTGATAATGCAGTAGAAAGAAGGCGGTGACTTAAAAATTTTAGATTTTAAGTTTTTTTCATTACATGTTGTGCATTCTAAGATGTTTATGGTTAGTTAATGACTAACCGAGCTTTACTGAATGGGGAAAAAAAAGAAAAAAGAAAGAGGAAAAAAAGCCTGAGAAAAATGCTGCAGATGGAACATTGTTGTGACATCACAAGACAGGATACATTGTTAGTGGTTAGATTCAAAATGTCTGTAGCTACATTTTGCCCTCTTTAATTTTTCTATAAACTAAAATAGTTATATCCTGCTCCAAATTAGAACATTAAAACATCCCCAGGTGACGTGTCATGCAATGAGAACTGCAATGAAATAGATAGAAAATAATTTTCTGTGAATGATGCATATGGTCATGATGTATATGAATAAAATGTACTAATAGATAGTTAAAATTGCAAAGTGAAATTCTCAAATGTTAGAAAATAGACCAACTATATATTCTATGATTCTATGATTCTATGGCACAAAAATATCTTGGCTTAGTTTTATCAAGTGAGCTGGTTTTTCAGTCTTAGTGTCAAAAAAAGGTTTACTGAGTTTTATGAAATCTCTTCCCATTTATCGCAAATAATCAAGTCTTTAATTATTTATTAATTTAGTTTAAATTTATTCCTGAAATAAAAACATAAAAATAAATTTGGGCAGAGCATATCTTGCAAATTCAGAATGTTATATTCAGCTTCACTCAGTGCATCACTCTTTGCAGGGTGACAAGAAGCCAGTGCAGATGAATTAAAACTATTGCTGTCCTTTAGATTCTGATTTATTTGTAAGCATCTAAGCATGCTTACATTTGTTAAAAGTCCTCTATTAGGTTAAACATTCATCATATCCTTGTTTTATGTAACAAGGCAGGTCTGGAATAAGTTTAATGTGAAAAACAAACAAACCAAAAATAATCCTACAGAGAGATTCTATGGCACAGACAATTAAGCCAAAGGTGCTATATTTGTTTATATTAACCTTTGATGGATTCTTCTCTCCCACATGTTTGATCTGTACCTCTCAAAGACATACCAATGTCTAATGTATTCACAAGTTCAGCTTTGTTTCAGCATGACGTTAAAAAGAACTTCTTGTTGACTGTCCTGAACCTTCTGCGGGGTGTTTTCCTTTGATACTGTCTTGAATTAAAGAAGAGTGAGCGTTGGTTTTTTATTCATCTTGCTATTCCCAATCTGTAATCTTGTACCTGACTTGCAAGACAAGCAGACCTAGTCAATTTAGCGGTTTCTCACACCAAGTTTATTTCACTGTTCAGATCATCTTACACGTCTCTCACTTATTAGATCTTTTTCAGTTGTTTTATATTTTAGAGAATTTTTAAAATGGGAAGAACAGAACTGCATGTAGCATTCATTATGGTGTGCCTCATGGGTTAATATAATCTGATTTATTAAGATGCTTTGTTCTCTCTTCTTCTCTTGGTAACTTCTAGTATTCTGTTTACTTTCTAAACTAACTTATCTGATGTTTTTATAGTATTATTATAACCCCAAGATAATATTTTTGAATTATGTCTACTCTTAAGACCATCTAATTTTTTTTATGTTGCACAGTAGAGGATCCAAGAATACTTTTAACTCTTCAAAGGAAAACTGCTGCATGAGCAGCTGTAGAATTTGGAATGTGGGAAAGTTAGCAAATGTTTAGTGTATATGAACCATGTGGTTTTCATTACATGATTATTTATTTATGTTTTGAAGTGTAATTTTAATTCAATAACACTACAGTGAAATAAAGCATACTACCAAATATATTTGTTGCAGAAAGTATGCATATTACTGAGTAGTCCATGCATACTGACAGAGTGGTCTGATGAAGCAAGCTATCAATGAGACTAACTCCAGGATGGCATTGTTCCAAAATAAGTCATTTTTTTCTTAATAGCAAGAATCTCCCCCTCATCTTCTAAACAGAAATAGTTTAGTGGTAGTAGGTATTATTTAATGAAAAATGGGAACAGTGGTGCACTTCAGACTTTTGGCTTACAACTAGTTTAACTAATGGGAAAACGTAGAGAGGTTAAGTAGTAAGGGTGATGAAAGATCTATGGAACTTGCTGTATATGGAAAGATTTCTAGAATAGAATCAGGAGGTCTGCTAGGTATTAAAAGAATTAGGACTTAGAGAGATTAATCTTCAAGTACAAATTCATTGAACATATTACTGTTTTTAAAGAAAGAGGCATACTGATCTATAGATGCTCTCTTTATCATTGAGAGAGCACACCTGCTGATAGGATCTAAAAGCCATTAATCTGAGGAAGAAATTATATAAAGAAATACTGGATTTGAGAAAAAAAAAATACAAAACAATAACAACAACAAAAACTGGAAACCTAATAGATTATATTTTTTGTGGTGTGAAAAAAAGGTGATCAAAGGTTGTCCTTTCTCTCCCCCACCCACCAGGAAGATCTGTATTCATTATTTTCAGGGCCAACAGATTTCAAAGTTTTTGTTTGTTTGTTTGGTTTGTTTGTTTGTTTGTTTGTTTAATATTTCCTTCCCCTCAGTTTCTTGAATAGTTTGCCCCATCCTTCTTATTCTTTTTGTTTTAAACTGGGACTAGAGCTGCATATTGTGCAGGAACTCCAGAATAACCCTTGTGGCTATCCAGCATTAGTAAATTAGAAATTAAAGTTAGGGGACTGCTACCTCCAAGGCTCTTTCTAGTCCTCCTGCCATTCTGAGAGACGAGACATTTGGAGAGGCTTAGTAGCTGAAGTTCTTTTTTCCATATGGAAGAAGCTGATACTGCAGATTATTTATTTTTCTTTCAATTTCAGAGATGTAAGTTGGTTTTTTTGGAGGGAAATACTGTGGCAAGTGCCTAATCTGGTGGGCCAGCTTCTTCACTTCTTTTCTCTACAAGAAAGTGAAGGAGAGAAAGTAAGGGTGTTCTATCTTCTATGCTTATAAAGTATGATTTTGTCTTCTACTGACCTTCTGCTAGGACTAATGAACTGTGGAAACAGTGGGAGCAGAGTGGTCCCTATATGGACAACCCACACAAATGGTCTGGTAGGCTCTATCCACCCAACAGCCATGAAATCCTTGGTGTGATTGCAAGCTTGGTATACACATCATTGTCTGCCTCTTCTTCATGGCTCAGTTCCTTGTGTGCCTTCATTTTATACTCATCTTGCTTTTAACCAATTTTAAGTATTTAACTCAGCCTCAAAATGCCTGTTCCTCCTCCACTCAAAGCCAGCATTTATTCTTTCTTTATGATTGGAGTACACATGGGCTTTATTTGCTTGTAACCTTTCCACAAAAGAGATTCTACTTTACTGTAAAGGCTTAGTGTTGTTGTTCTAATTAGTATGGCTGACTCAATAACTTCAAAAGGTTCAGGGTCATTCATTGCTAAGCATGTTGCAGAAAGGTGCAGTAATGACAAATACAATTTCTGTTCCAGTTGTTACTGACTTTTGACAGTAGGTCTCCCACACTAGATTTGAGGTGGAAATTATCTTCCCTTTTCTTTTTTTCTTTTTATCTGGTTGTGCAGCAATCTTTATTGCTGTATAAGGCCATCTTATGACGGTAACTTTTCTGAGCGTTTCTTACCTAACTAGGAAGATCACGTGCTCCACAGTAGTAGGTTGGTGTTTAGTTAGAATTGGTAAACTTGAGGAAAGCTTTCTTTTGAGAGCTATTTCTATGATACATGTAGGCCAGCTCAGGTCATGAAGTTGCTATTGATGAATTGTTGAACAGTTACATACTAGAGGTTAAGACATGACATTAAGGTTTGTGCTGTAAAAAATATTTAACTTATTTCCAGTTACTGCCTATTTCTGATACTATACTTTTTAAAATACTTTTTCTCTCCAACTACTCATGTAAGATTCCACACATAGGAAGAAAACTTGACAAAGTACACCAGGAGTTAATACTCCACTGGCCTATCAACAGCAGCTTCTAATTGGCTGAGGTCAAATTTATGTAATGCCTATGTTCAAAGAAAGGAGTTCATTATATTTTTGTGTGTCTCTAGGAATCCGGAAAGACCGCAGAGGTGGTGGGCGAATGATGAAACAGAAACGTCAAAGAGAGGAACAGGATTCCAGGAATGGGGAGGCTTCTTCTACAGAGCTGCGAGCTCCCACCCTTTGGACAAGTCCACTAGTGGTTAAACATAACAAGAAGAACAGTCCAGCCCTGTCTCTGACAGCAGAACAGATGGTCAGTGCCCTGCTGGAAGCTGAGCCACCCATAGTTTATTCTGAATATGACCCCAATAGACCATTCAACGAAGCATCTATGATGACCCTGTTGACCAACCTTGCAGACAGAGAATTAGTGCACATGATCAACTGGGCAAAGAGAGTTCCAGGTAAGGAAAGAAAGCCCTAATGAACTGTAAGAAGCTCAATGTGAAGAAAAATAAATAAATAAATAAATAAAAATTCAACATATACAGCAAGTACATTAACTCTATTTTCCCTGCACTATTAAGTATTGTACAGTTTTGGGAATGTTTTCCAATTTTAAAAAAAAGCAACACAAAGCAAACAGAAAAACTTAAAGCTGAAGTAGAATAATAAAAGTGGAATCTAGTCTATTTGATCTAATTATATTCATTGTCTAGACTCCTTTTGAAATTAAGGTTGCTCAGCTTTTTGAAATATCTGCCATTAAATCAGCATTTCCAACAAAAGCAGTAATATTAGTATTATTTATTTGTAAATTTACCTTTTTGTCTGTAAGTTAGAGACCTTCCCTACATTTTTTGTCTGAAAAATCATACAGAAACACAATTTTTTTTTTTCCTGAATACTTTTTTTTTTTTTTCCATTTGAACTGAAAGTTTTTATCACTTTGTCACATCTTGGTTGCTTAGCTTTAACCTCTCAGTTCTAGAAGAGAATTTTAGAATTGTGAGACCATTTTGGTTGAATATACATTGCACATTCCATCATATGGTTTAATTAATTGTGAATGAAATGAGATGACAGTTTTGTAATTAAGGTACATCATCTTTTAAAATGTCAGTCTACAAGGTTTAATTTCAGAAATTAACATTTTAATGCTTATTAAAAATGTGTTGCACATATTGTAATTTTACTTTACATAGGCAGCATACACAGTAATATATACTTTAAAGTTCACTGGAATTTTGATCTCTTAAATTTTTACTGTAGCTGTTTATTTCATTAAAACTGTGTAGCTGCCTTACAAAGGAATATTAGGGAACACTTCTGCATCTCTCACTCACTATTACAGCGTGCATTACCTCAACAGCATTGCTTGAGTTATGCCATTTTTCTAGTTTTCTTCATTTAAACTTGGCAAGACTCTTTCTGGCAAATCATTAACCCATAAAATCCGAGTCTTTTCCAGTCCTCATGGGTTCCTTCTTAGCACTTTTCACATGTCACTCTGTGGACTCCAGCTATGATCAACAAGAACCTGTGAGTTTTCCATTTCTCATCATACATGATAAGAAATCACCTGAGAATTTCATTTTTTTTTTCTTTTTTTATAAAGCTGCAGTGGTTAAGGCCTGAATCACAGCCTGTTCAATTCAAGAACAAGTTATCCTGTTAATTCGGTGTGCTTTGGATCATGTCTTAATAGTTTTGAAAGATAAACATATGTCCTTAGTGTTAAAGCTATACAATACAAAACCAGATAAATTCAAATGACATTTCTCCTGATTTTAGAGACATAATTAATCTAACTCTGTTACAAACTATCAATTTAAATGGAACATGAATATACTTCATTCTAAATTCATTATCTTTTCCATCTGGAAACAATTATCTTCTATGATATTTTATTTGGATAGTTAATGTAATTAATCAAATTATAGCAACAGTGTTAGGAACTTCTATATATTTTTTGTCCAGAGATCTCCATAAAACTAGTCGTCACAAAACAATTACATTCACTAAAGATCAAAAATCATCTTACTTTATCAAATACATTTGTTTCCTAAGAAAACTTCGGAATGTATCAACTATTTATGTACATCCAAAGTATTTTATTTGCCTGTTAAGTGCTAGAATAGCTCCTACAGAGGAGCTAATACTGTGTATGTATACAAGAATAAGCACACTAACAGGTAAATTTTGATATAAAATAGGAGAACTCAATTAAAAAAGAGTAAAAAAGAAATAAAGGTATTAGTTGCAGATAATAGATCACAGATGTAACAATCACCTTTCAAAGATAGGACTCTTGCTTGGTCTGTTTGCTGAAGTTTCCTTCTGCTGTAACGTGCTTGTAATAACTTTCAGAGAAACATGGCTGCCAGTGTAAGTTATATTTTCATCTCTGCAGCATGTTGCTTTTGAATACTATTTTATTACTAGAAAATATATAATACTGCTTAGAGAGGATTTTCGTATACATTATACGTAAACAGAGAAATGAAGTAACTATTTTTTCTGTTAAGTATTTTATACAACTGCACTGTGGGATTCTGTTCAGTTATTTTCTCAGCTGATTTACTAAGGTTCCAAGCTTCAGAAGCCAGGGTAAAAGCATCTTTTTTTCTGAAGAGAAAATGCTTTTTACCAGAAGCAAGAAGTGGTTGCAGGAAACATCTCCTATGTACACCTCTCAAGCCTTGGAAACATTATACAAGTTCATTTACTTAAATGCAGGCTCTTAGTTGATGGAAAAGCAGGAGCAAAGGAGTTTGAGGCTTGAGAGCATATTTGTTGAGAACAGAAGAAACTGATATTAAAAGTGCAGAAACTCAGTGAAGATGCAGCATAAAACTAAGTGTAAAGACTTTTGGGATCATGTTTAGAGTTTATATTTCCATGCAGTCTTTAAGAAGAGCAAGTGTGTCAAGGCAACTAGTGAAGTCCTTATTTTGGTCAGGCAGTCTTTCTGGCGGTAGAGAAGAAGAAACAGCTCTTCAAAAAAAATTGACTGGGTAGAAGTACATCTATTCTACAAAAAGTAATAATGAAGATGAAATTGTAATGGGCTGCCTAGTATAACACAGGCAAAGATCTGTTGCAGATCCATGCTGAGGAGAGTCTCTAAAACAAAGAGAGTATCTTAGCAGGACATGTCATCTTCCAAATCAGGACAACTGATACAAATTTTTACTTTATCTATCTTGTTCACTATTAGTTCAAACTTTTGACTTACTGTTGACATGTTGACTTAAATTGACTCTGCAATCTTGATGAAGTTAACAAATTGCTGTGGAAAAGAAAACTTGTAGCAGGTTGCCGTACACAAACTTACAGAACAGTCTTCGGTATTGAAGTATAAAACAATTGTTAATTGAAGTCATAACAAATTTCTCCCATGACAATGCACTTTATAATATGCCAAGCTGTTTTAATTTTCCTTTGAAACCTTGGCCACTGATACAAATCGGTTTGCCAGATGACATGCAAAAAACTTGTACAGTGTCCTATGACATACACAAAAAATTCAAATGCCTCGTAGGGCTTTTCTTTACATGGCCTAATAGGTATTTTGGCTTAAATCCTCCCAGATGGACTCTTTAAGACAGTAGTGGTGCCTTCTGATTAACCCAGCCACATGGAATAATGAGCAGCTGCACACCAGGCAGGTGCAAACAGATTGCAATAGGTTAGACTTTCTATGCATAGGTAAATTGAGCCTGTTACCAATTAATAGGGACAAATTGCTAAAAATCACACGTAAACAGGAATCAGAGTAGTTAAGTAACCATGTTGCTTATTTTGAATCATGTATTACCTATGAACATGATTTTCTATTTTCTTCTTGGCTTGCATAATATCTTGGGATATGCTACCACCTTCAATTTTATAGATGGAGGGTTTTTTCTTTTTTAGCTTAGCAAATTTTTCTTGCAGTTTCCTATGCAATGAGCAAACCCATTGATTTCCTTTTCTATGGAAATGCTGATATGCAAAAGGAATTTACTCGCTATGTTTCATTATTCACTTACTGTGTATATTGTAATATCTCTATCTGCCGTTCTGTATTCTCGAAAGGAAGCTGGTATTGTCAGTGTAATGGTCAGCAGTTTTACCGTGGAGAGGCTCTTGAGGTGATGAAAGTCAGTGAGTTCATACAGTGAGCTTATGGTAAAGAGTGTAGCTTTAAGGAGATTTTACTGTAAGGGTGAAATCTTTGGCACTGCTGCTACAGTCTTGTATAACTATTTACTACAAGTACAGTAACTGTACAACATAATAGGCCGAAAATGGTACACTGGGCATACAAGCTTTGAAGTTCTGAGATGATTCACAGTGCTGTACTTATTTTATGGCTTCATGAACCGAGGAGATAAACATTTTGGCACTGATTTTTTTTTCATTTCAAAGCCACAGAAGTTGCTATTTTCTTAAGATATTGTTTTCTTATTTGACCTTCTAAACTGCTCTGTTTGTTAAGTTAGGAACAGTGTGTAAAAAGGCCAACAATAGCCACAATTTTACACTGTACTTCAGTGACACCAAACCTTGTGGGGAAAAAAAAAAGTGAGCTCATAGTGGAAAGAAAGCAGTCTTTAACAGGAATGATGTGTCTTAATAACTCTAGATGTCTTTAGGTGTGGGGCAGTTTTCAGAGTTTATAAGTTTAGTGGTCCTCCTGGTAGTGATTTACACTTGGCTTAAAAAAGGAACTGCTTGATATAGCTGTAATATTGTTTTAAAATAAACCTCCCATAGTATCTGCCTTATAGTGTATTCTTCTTTGACTAGTGGGTTTACTGTCAAGATTTGTAACAACATTATCAGAAAAAAACTTCTGCTTATCAGCTACTTTAATCTGTTGAAGTGATAGTCTGACTGCTTCCCTGACTTTATAGGGTGAAAATAAAGGAGGCAAATACACCTGTAAGTGAAAGAGAAATGATAGCCCAGCACCTGGATCTTACTTTATGGATGCTTCTTGTTAAATTAATTTCTGTGAAGTTTCAATTAACTGCCATGAGTGTAAGAGATAAGAATCAATCCTTATAATGAAACAAAGTAGTCACTTATTGTTTGAATTCAATTCATGATCGTCTTAGACAGCAGAGTAAGTTAAAACTATTGAATATAAAATGAAAACTTTCTATCTCTCTATTTTCTCAATCTGGGAGGAATCGTTAGTCTTTCATTTCTATACTTTGTTAAAAAACAACAAGCTCCCTTTCTGTCCACTTCCTCCAGCTTCTGGCTGCTGTATGAGGCACTTTAGCTTTTACTGTGACTATTTATAGATTTGTCTTTTTCTGTTAGTGCTTTTGAAATGCAGGAAGGTGTATTTTGTCTTGCAGAGAAATTGAAGTAGAGAGTGTGGTGCAGTGGTTTGTTGTCAGAAGCCCAAGGAGAAGACACCGATACTAAAAGACAGGGAGAATTGGAGGGAGTTATATGCATTGAGAGCTTGTGTCATACTGCAAAAAGCCAAAGTGGAGAAGGAACAGTTCAGCAGAAATGTTCTGAAAAGTACTTAGGCTTTGGCTGCAGGGATATGTGGGATCAAAAATATAAACAGACAGTGCTTTCAATAGCTGATATAATAAGATAGAAGACAGTAATTGCAAGAGAAAAATGGGCCAGAGTTTGAGTAACAACTGTGATATTAGAAATATAAGAGGTATCCTAATGCAATGATTTTCAAACTCTGGGGAGTCCCTAGGAGTGTAGAGAAGTGCATCAGGGCTAAGGTTAGCAATCTGATCATCATCAAAGATTCTCCAGCAGAGAGAAAAAGTAGACAGTAAATGGAACAGGATCAGAGGAAAAAGATAGGTTCATCTGTCTAGTTCTCAGCTATATTAACTTCCCGGGACTCTTATTCATTCTTGGGCTCCTGATGGAGAACAGAAATTTGCTCAGCTGCACTTTGAAGATGAACTGTTTGGTTGTTTCCTTTCCCCCCCACTACTAGAAGAGCCTTGAGATATTGTCTACTTGCTATCCCAGTCCAAGTCTTCTAAGCTATAGTCGTCAAGCTTCATGCCACACTCTTCCCCCAGGAGCTTCATGGTAGTGTGGAGTAGAAGTATGAGAATATGTTCAAGCTGGGTAAATCACTTTCCAAACATGGGAAACAGAGTGAGGAGGGAAAAAGTAGTTAATTAGAAATCCACTGCCCCAGGTTGACTTTTCTTCGTGAAGGTTTCTATATTTAGATTAAGTCTTTTAGGAGTATGAATAGTTGGCTGTTAATAACATTAAATATCTGTTCTTTCTATCACATTTTTTCATCCCTAAATTTTTAACATGAAGTTACATCTTGACTGAATTTCTGAAATGACATTTAAAATTAAAATTTTCTGATGTTACTCTTCAGGGTTAGAGTGGTATACTGTGTGCACTACTAGTCACTGCCCAGCCTGGACCTGAGCACTTCTGAGGTGCAGCCCAAGACTTATCTGTGTGACTTGTGAGAGGCTTTTGAGATAAGAGAGATGTGTGTTGGTATGGGAGAAGTTTTGGTAGGGAAATTTTGCTGAAAGCAATATGCCCAAGAAATGTAGAGAAAGATTAACTGAGGCAGTTAACTAGATCACAGACATCAATACATGAGGATGAGTCAAAAGTGAAGTGAAATATTTTTATGTACACAAATTAATGAAAATTACTGTTTGTTTCCTTCCTCTATTTGAGGCATAGGCAGTGTTCGTCAAGCCCATCAACATCCTCAGCTTGCCATATGGATGACTATAAGGAACATGGTACAGAGATAAATACATAAAGATAGAAATTGTATTGCTTTGGCATGATTAGAGGTAAATCACTGGTCTTCTTTGACCAGGTAGTGACTGATTCTCCATTTTGCTTGTTGCACAAAGACCTTTATCTAAATGCTGCCCTTGCTATGTCTGAAGATGTATTCCACTTGTTGGTTTACATGGTAGGAATATTTATAGATTTCATTAGGTGATGCTCCTAATCAGAAATAAATGAAGTCTTTGAATAAGCTCAGAAGTATATCCTGGAGGGTTTTCTAATGCATAGCTTGCAACATTTAATAATTTTTTAATTTTTAGTAAATTTTCTCATAAAGTCCTAAAGATAATTGTGCAGCTTTCCAGATTACATTTCTTTGTCCAGAAGAATGAGATTCTAAAATATAAGTCATGAATTGATGCTGTTATGAGTGCATTTGCTTGTATTCATTTTTAGCAAAGCTCTGTGACTAGTTAAGATCTCTACTTCTTGTAGAGAAGGGAGGTAATATTTTTTTCAATAGCATTATAAATGCCAGTTATTCATTCTTGCAGTGTAACTCCTAGAAAGTGTTATATTGTCCTCTCTTTCACAGAGGTGACTGCATAGAGAGGTGACTGTCAAAAACTGTTAAATGAAGCATGTTATACAGTCTTCTAGGCATCTCAGATTTACAAAAGCTATAATAAGATAAAAATTTATAAATTGATAAAAATCACAGAAACTGCCTTTTTCTTGTTCTTCACAGCTGTAGTTATAACTGTCTGTGCATAGAATGAAAAAAATGGCTGTGGTTCTTCTAATTAAATTTGTTTTTGTTAAGATGGAGGTGAATACATGTGTTTCAGATGTATGTGTTTCTGATATTTAGAAAAACGGAAACTAGATAACATTTTTTCATGATATTTATGCAATAAATCAATAAAAGTAGAAAAAAATACCAGTATGTCATTTTAAATGCTATTATGTTTGGTCTCCCAGAGAAGTTTTACTTCCCTTTGTTTCTGGAAGCAAATAGTTTGAAAAACAATTAGTAAAGGCTTCCAAAGTCACCCACTTATTAGTTCAGCACAATAAGTGTCTTCTATTTTTGGTAATTTTTCAATTTTAAATAGCCTCATTTAGAGCTCAAATATATATTTTCATCTAAATATCTCTGAAATATATATATATTTAAATAGAAATTTAAATCTGAATATGAACTTATCTGTAAATCTGTTTCTACAAGTATGTATGTATCTAAATACATTTCATAAGATTATATGAAGTTCTTTTTGTACATAGTGGTTTGGACACCAGGACCCAAAATGCTATTACAAGGCTGACTCTGCTCAGCCCTTTTGTATTTGATTTCCAAGGTATAATATACGTTTAAGTAATCTTATTTACTTTTTTTGTCATATAGTGATAGATAGAAAACAACACCCAACAGGTAAGAAGGATCTAACATTCTTTTAACAAAAAAAATCCTTGCATAATGGAGTTAATTGTACACTCAGTAACGTGTATGCTCATTTCATAAAAATTAGAAGCTGGAATTCTATTGATTTTTGGCAAGACACAAATATAAACATCTGTAGCAATATTTTTGATATTTTTAGCCAAAACTTAATAACATGAAATACTTAAATTGTAATATTTTATTTCTAAATCTAGTGAACCTTTTATAAAAACATTTTCTGGTATGTTCCATTACTTGATAAGTACTTTACACTCTTGGATGAATGTATCTGTCTTTGAGGT
The DNA here is from genome assembly GCF_026119805.1 of Tympanuchus pallidicinctus. NCBI lineage: Eukaryota > Metazoa > Chordata > Aves > Galliformes > Phasianidae > Tympanuchus > Tympanuchus pallidicinctus. The sequence goes on along the minus strand of NW_026294618.1, from coordinate 61,030,179 downwards.
TTCAGCTATGCTGAGCCCTGGTGCTTTCCAAGAAACGCTCATTAATTTCCACTCGAAGTAAACAGTAAGTAATAATCCTTCTTGATTTATTTATTTCTTAAAATAATTTACAAAAAGAATATGCAATTGTTGGAAAGCACTGATGCGATATGTATGCGCATGCACACATACTCATTGTTCCCTGTTCACATAATTCACATAAATTGCCCCTTTTTACTTGATACTTAATAACTTCAGTCTAATTCTTTTAATTGCTCTCTAGTATTACATCTCTGAACATAATCAGCTGTAATTCCATCTTAGAGGTTATATGTATATTATCTGTATTAGTTTTCTGTTCAAGTGAGCCATTCACTAAGTACTCATATTGGATATATAAGGGTTTTTAGAGAAATAATTAGGAAAGATTTATTGTAGGCTTTTTCTGGATAGGCTCTTGCCCTGCCTGTATCATTACAGCGGTGAATTATATGACACATCTGTTACACAGTTCATTTATTTTCTCTGAACATCTCCCCAGGAAATGAACTATGTGTGTAAAGAGTGTGTTGTTTTGTCTGTCTGTTAGTTTTGAACTGCTGAGAATTCAAGCTAGTGAAAGCATATCCCACAGTGGAATGGTGAATGAGAAATCTCCAGAATTTTCCTCTTGTCTGAGTGGCTGTAAGAAAACATCTTCTGTCTTCCCTATGGAAAGTGCTGTTCCTCCTAATAAACGTAGCTTGTCCACCACAGTCCTCAGCAAGGAGATGGAAAATAATCATTTATTACTGTAACTAGAGCTTGGTTCTAGACCTGTAGATTTGTAAGCCTCTTGAAGAGTTTTACAACCAGGAGCGAGGAATGAAGATCTTGAATGTGACTTGTTCTCTTTCCCCACTTTAGCACTGCTGGATAGGTTGGTGATACTCTGCAGTTCTTTTGGTTACCTAGTTAATCTAGGATGCTATTAGGTGCAGAAATAAAACTAATATAATAAGGTTATAGTTCAAAATCTCACTTTGACTCTAGGCAAACTGATGCATTCCCCACAGACTATATTCTGAAGCATTTGAGATGATTAAAAAAAATAATATTAAAGATATCTTAATTTTCTTGATTAATAAAATAGGGAATGTGTCATCCTAGGCTAATTAGAACTTTCCAAAGAATATTATATCTCACCAATATTTTATCAATTATGTTAAGTATTAAGATAAGGACACTAGAAAGGGAAGTGCTCGCAGTGTTATCCATACCGTCAATGGTGAATTATAGTTCAAACTCAAGTCTTTTTCTAGTTTAATGTCTATTTCAACTTCAATAGATAAATAGATCTTTTCCAGTCTTGCCCGTACAAATGGCAAAAATGTAGTTACTGACATTATTTGCAGTCTTTACACTGCATCATCAAGTAGCTGTATAATTTTCTACTTTATTTTTGCTCAATCTTAACATTCTGAAATATATTCTGAAATAGAATGTCAGAACTGTGAGGGGCTGGAAAATCAAAACGAGGAGGAAGTATGGAAATTTCCTATTACTCCTTGATATGAAAGGATAAAGAAGACCACAAATGGATTTATCAGGATGTATTATAGTTCATAAAAGATCAGAGTTCTTAGGATTACTTCTAACCCTGGGGTACAGGAGACTCCCCAAGTAGTAAATACTGACCACTCATTTAACTTCGCTATTCTGACAGTAGTAGAAATCTCTGCCTTTGCTTTCTGTTGGTTTACTCTGTGGTTGTCTATTCTCATGCATATATTTGAGGAGTTGTTCCTCTGTACTTATATTCCAGGAAGGCACCAAAACCTTATGGAAGTTCTTTGGGCTGAGCTTGGACTACATGGGTAGCAAATAGTGACCTGAAGTGACAAAAGCATGTAGAAAACTTTTTGGAAAGGGCAAATAAGTTTTAATTTTCTGCTGACCAGAATCTTGCAAGCAGAAAAGGAAGTCTCTTATATTTCAATAAATGACAGTGCAATAAACCACCAGTATTAATTGGGTAACATATTTCATGTTTTAAAAGCTCTTTAGATGAGCAGGTTTTCAGCTGATATAAAAGAGGCGGCAGTGAAACCTAACATAATTATGGATGCCTCTTTTGGCTCCATTTTCATACCCCCTTGGTATTCATATAAACACAAAGGCAAAGAAACATTGCCTGATAGGAATACCAAAAGCGCATTTATTTTTTTTTTCTCCAAGCACACATGCACAGTTGCGTTATTTTACTCTGGGCCTTTTGGAAAGAATGTTGCCTTGCTGCTGGGATCACTACTATTGTTCCTGGCTTAGCCAAAGCTTCTCTGTGTATAACAGTTGTGTATAATTCCCTTGTAATGTGCCACAGTGTATTGATGCCTAAACTGTGATTAGAGGATTTTGTCTGCTGCATCTAAACTGTGATTAGAGGATTTTGTCTGCTGCATGGGAATGCTATGAAGCATGCTAAATTTCCCCACTGGGATACAAAAAACAGGAGATTCTTAGCCTACAGGTATAAATAGGAATTAAATCTGCTATGTTCTTAGTACAGTGCTCCACTTTTTCCTGTTTTGTGCCTCATCAGTATGCCTCTCTTTGCCACACTGCCTCTTACATCTCACAGGAGTTTTACTTCCTGCTTTATCCAAGTGTTATGCAAAGCTATCTTGAGAATTGATTTTTGATATCATTAAGTATCTCTAAGAAAAAAAAAATGAATTACAGATAAGTCTGAAATACTGTAGTATATTAAAATATGTAACTCGATTGAAATCTGCTATGTTTCTCAGCCTTGTTTCCACTCTATACGTTTTTATTGTTGATTTTGAAGGGACCACTTGTACTCAAGTGTTCGAGAAAGATCCTGATGTTAGAATGAGACATTGCCAGGCAACATAAGTACATTTCCCTACTATCTCCCTCCAGCAGACGGTTCAGTCAAAGTGGTCTTTTTTTTTTTTAAACTCCAGCTGAAGCTTTTGTACCTTGTTTACCAGTGGTAGGTCTTTGGAAAGATTTTGGTAAAACTCTGTTTTCACTGTCTGATGAACTGAGATCTGCTTTTTTTCAGCTGACAGTGAGTAATTTTTACCAGCTTTCTTAGGAGATATTTCATTTACGAGTAATGTTGTGGAGTATTTTTAAATGTTGATGCTAAGTAGGTGGGAGACAGTAGTATTAGCTGGTCAGTAAGTCTGACAACTCTGAAATCACTCAGTACCGGGATGTCAGGATTATTGTGCTTTGCTCAATATTTCAGTATATTTCTGATGAGATTTTTATTTTATTACTTCTATGACACTGTGTCCCTCAGCTTCAGATTAAGAGTAATTGATGTTTATAGGAATAGAAGTACATTTAAGCATGAATGTTTACAACATCACGTAGGTAACAGTCAGATGACATTTGCTGCTTCATTGCTCCTACACCAACTACAGTTTTTTCTACCTCTGAGGACAGGAGCCTTTAGCCTGCAAAGATCTATGTTGCACTCAAAGTCTGTTTTCAGGGTTTAATATGGTAATACTTGTCATAAAACAATCTCCAAGACTGTATCCAAAATGTGGCTCCATTTCTTGACCCTAGCTTAAAGTTTTATTCTCATCTGTCAAATTCCCATTTCATATCAGGTGAAAGCAAAAATAAAACTGAAGGAAATATTTTCTCTGTAAATGAGATATAAGGTACCATTTTTTAATAGCTGGAAAAAAACATAAAATTATAATTTCAGAAGAAACTTGCTGAATTGCACATTTTTCTTCTAATCTTTAATTTCTACAATTGTAGCTATTAGAAGATAATAGTGTGATATTTTTAAGTAGTGAAATTCCATGCAACTTTCCAGTCCTGACAAAGGATGACAGGCAGGGTTTACAGGTTCAGTAAGTTTGGATGATCTCAAACACTTCCATAACTTTTCCAGATGTCTCTATCAGAGTCGTGTAAATAGTTAATAACTTTGTTTCATGACAATTTCTAACAATAAAAAAGAACCATTTCCATTCAACACAAAAGGACATTTAAAAAATCTTTTTGCTAAATAAGAACTGCTTTAGGTAAAATGAAGTATTTCAGGTAAAAGGAATACATTTAATTGAAATTTTGAATATTTTTGTTTCTGACTTAAAATGAAAAGAAGAGAATATGGAAAAAAAGGTCCTAATTTTCATTGAAGTTTAGGTAACTTTCACAATGTTGAGGAGGAGTAGGTGGAGTGATGAAAACTAAGATAGCTAAGAGAGATGCATATTTCCTGCTGGAATTCAACCTGTATTTATTTGTTTATTTTTATTTAATGAAATTTGACAAGTTTTCCAGAGCCCTTTAGGCTTGTCCACTTGCTGCTTACTAATATAAATATTCTACCAGATTGCTTCCAAACAGGTCCAATTTCACTGCAATGTCTCAGCAAGAGTATAGGAACTTCAGGAAGAGGTGGCTGTTCTGAGAGCAGTGCACATGTTTTGTGTTCAGATACAAGTCTGGTCTGTTCAGCAAGTTTATTTTGGTTGCCTGAGGCTTAGCAGGCACTGAAAGATTCCTTGCATTTGTTATCTGTTGAAGAAGAGTGTGCAAAAAAGGAGCTTTAAGTGAATGATGTGTTTTCTGGGAACATGCTGCTTGCTAACTTATTAGGTTTCCCTGGACAAGAAAATGAATATAAATGGCCAGCTGCATTCCAGCGTCTTGATTTCCTTGTAATGTATTCCTTTGCTCTGTCATATGGTGACACTCCCACACAGCTGCTAAAATGCTTTTGTTGTTGTAGTGGTTAAAGGAAATTGCTGCAATTAATTTTGCTGTCTTTCTTCTCTTTGATGTGTCATTACAATTCCTTGGATAATTTTTTTCAGAGGTTGGGTTCTGTTCAAAACCAGTCATGGAGGGACAAAAAAGTATAGGAGAGGAAAACTTCTGAGCCCTATTTAGGTATGATTATGTTTCTGTTTTGGTGTAGGTACAACAGCACAAGGAATGCAAAGTGATACATATACATATGTTGTTTCTGTTACATACAAGTGCAGTAGGCAAAAAAATCGACTTCTCTAAAACTGGACAATCTGAAGAAATAAAATGGACGCAGGTGCCTCAGTTGAGCTAGTTTTATTTCTTAATGACTATAAAGAATGACCAGACCATGAACTCTGAGGCTATGCTTCATTTCTTGGGTACAGCACATTATGTTCTGAGCAGTTTCTATTTGTAGCCTTGAAGCAGTTCTAATCTTCAAGTTCTGTATAGACTTGACAGGTTTTCCTTCTTTTCCTTGGGTTGCCAAATAATCCACTTTTCTGCTAGTCCCAGATGTTTCTGAAATGAATGTAATCGGTTCAGTAGTAAGTACTGTATGTAGATTCTGGGATGAAATAGACTGTGGAGCAAAAAATCTGGTGGGGTTTTTTTATTAATGAAGGAGAGGAGAAGGGAACCCTCCCGATTTAATCACCTGAAAATTGTAGTCGAAATAGATATTAAGTGCCCAACTGGTATTTATCAAATTTCCAGCTATGGAATAAAGATTGAAATTGAAACAGTGAAAATTTAATTCTTAAAGAGTTTAAAAAAGAAGTGAATTGAATGTAGCTTAGAAGATAGAAACAAGATTCTGGACGTATTCAGAATCAAACAATCAACAAAGCTAACAGTCATTACTTTCTGCTTCTAGTTGCTTCAAAAATAAATAATACTAGTATAGAAGAATAGCTGATGGTGGTCACTGTGTTACCCTGAAAGGATAATTTTAACTCTATCCAAAATGCTCTATGAAGAGTAATAACAGCCTTCAGGTCCTTCATGTGGATCTTCTAATCAGTGGATCAGAAGGAATCAAAAACAGAACAAAGGACATATTTTTATTCCCTAGTATTTGAGGAGAAACTGAAGTGCAAAGAATTTAAAGCAAGCTACCTATATTTAAACTGAGTCTCTAGACTCATTTTAACCAAGTCTTGTTCACTTAGCACTCCTACCCTGACGCCCATCAGCCACCAGCACCTGTAGCATACCTGCACTGCCTTAGTCTGCCCTGAGGGTTTTCATAAACTTTTTCATGAGCCAGGGCCACAGCAAATCCCATTAGCAAACTAGGAAGTCTTACCATCTGATCTTTGTTTTTAAATACCTCTTCTGATAACTGTGTATTGAAGCATGCTAAGGTCATTTAGAGTGCTGAGAAAGAGTCTATTCGTCTGCTTCATTTGGTCCCCCCCCTCCAGAGATTATATGTTTTCTTAAAAACTTGATGAGTAATTGCTTAAGGAGAGCTTTTGTTCAAATAATTGTTCTTTATAGACACAAAACCACTGCTTATTTACAATTGATTGTGGTTGGACCACAGATGTACTTTAGTAAGGAGGTCTCCTGGATGCAGCTGGGCATGCAAAAAAATCTGAGTCATTCTGGACATGACCTCAAATCTTGGAGCAGGTTTACACCAAGGGTTCATCCAAGGTAGCTGGTGTTCCTTGGCTGCCTGTTGCTTGCCTTCCATTGCTTCTCCTTGCTGGGTTATTTCATCCATTGGATGAGGACAGTTAAACCAATAGCATACACCAGGAGAGTGGCAGCCTAGTGGGGAGAGATAGGGAGCAGAATGAGGTGAAGGGGACAGCTTGTATTTATGAGTGTGTCTTTTGTGTTCATAAAAGTCAGGCAGGAATGCATAGCCAGCCTCAAGGATTATTTCAGCTGGATCTGTTTTTGATGGGAAACATTTTGCATAGTAGTGACCTCTCAAAAAGCATTTTAAATTAAAACAACAACAACAACAAAACAACAACAACAAAAAAACCACAAAAAGTCATCAAAACTTCTTGTGATTGGTTTCTGTATTGACAAAAATTTAGGATAATGAAATTAACTGTTGCAGAGGGAAAAAAAAAAGATATATTATTTAATTCTGCATAATTTAGTCAGCAACTAATAAATTTTGTGTAGCATCTTCTCTCACTTTTGTAGGGAAAGATTCAGAGGACATGATGCAAGCCTTCCCATGTAGCTGATGGTCTATCCTTGTACTTAATATCACTGGGACCAGGTTTCATTCTCCTATTTTCAGTATGCAATGTCCTCTAATCTGCAAGCTTGGACTTCCTGAGAGAAAGCACAGCTTTCAGTGATAAAGGAACCCATCTTACTGTTAAGGTGTAGCATGAGTCTTAGACATTCAGGTTACAGTCCAGGCATGAATGATAGTTAACATGCTTTAAATAATGAGTTTTGTAGCACTATAAGAAAGTGTTGTGTATTAATGAACATATTTGTTGCTCTTTTGAAGTGCTGTTTTTGGTATAGAAAATATATGCACATATCTCTCCTTGCTTTATAAAGACAGCATAATAAACTTTTGCTAGTAAAGTGGTAGGCAGCCTTCACTAATAATAATCTTGTACTGCTATTACTGTTGTTGTTATTATTATTATTAATAATCATAACTTTAAAACTGATGTATAAATGGGGAAGGATTCTTAGGTCTAGGTGGTTCAAATACAGGCGGTTACCCTTCCTAGACTACAGAGCATTTTAAAACCAAGAAAGTTTTCGTGCTTTCATGCATTTCACTGCAGACAGGTTTTCTACTCATAACCTAAACAATTTTCCCTTAACTCTGATTTGGTAACACTATTTCCTGTACCTCTTTGAGGAAAGTTCAGTTGTTTCTGATTTTCTGCTTTTTGCTGTTGTGAAAGAAATAGATCTTACACTTGAGTTCAAGTGTAGGAGACTTCTCCATCACAAGGATTTTGTGGCTGAAAAGATTAGAGTGTGCACTAAGAGCCTGCCACCCCTCCATCCTAATCCTGCTGCCTCCTGGATGAGGCACTTAACCTCTTTGTGTTCTGTCTATAAAATACATTTAATAATGCTTAATGGCTTTACTGTCCTTTGAAAATGCAAAGTGCAATGTGAGTGCTGATTACTTTTATTGTGTTCCCTGATGGAAGGCCTCAAAATATTTGTGTTAACTGGTGGTGCTAATGCATGTTCTGGAATAATCTTAGTTAACAGAGTGAAACAGTTGCAAAATAAAAGCACACAAAGAAAGTTGGGACAATTAAATTAAAACAATAAGCATTGCTGACTACAGCGGTGCTCCCTTTCAGCCACGGCTGGAGGTACATTTTCAACCCAGGCTGTCTCTCCAGGCTGTGTCCATGCAAGGGAGAGCCCAGAGAGGGAAGAACATCAAGTTTTAGAGACATGGCCTGACCACCAGCTTGGGGCAGGTTTTCCAAGGCAATCAAACCCTACTCTTTCCCACAAAATGTTTGAAATTGTTCTCATTCATCTGAGAAATCCATTTTTGAATTGTTATAGTGCGGCATTTAAGTGGAAGCAAATTGACCAGATTGTCAAGCTTCTAGGAATGAGATCCTAAATAATTACAAATGTAATGCCTGTAACTCAGGCTTTGTTTATGGTTGTAAATTGTGGTTGTTATTGTGTGGGAATTAGTTAGAGCTATTCAAGTTTTAAGAGGGAAATGTATATTTATATAAAAGTATAGTTTTAAAAAGAACTGCAGTAATTAACAGCAGATGATCTCTTCTCTGATCTCTTCATTTCTGACAGATTTGTTGGGTTTAGAAGAGACAACTTACAAATTTGTATTGATATTTTGATATATTATAATCACACAGGCAACGGAAATAGAGAATTACGAAAGAGACAACAAAGTGCGCCACTTGCTTGGTGTTTGCCTTTCAGACTTTTCTCTCAGGAACACAGCAAAGTTTAATTATTTTTTGTCTGTCTCTGTCAACAGAAACAAAAGTAATTTTCCTTCAGAAAAATGAATATATGAGACTATTTTTTAACAGAATATTTGAATCCATAATGTTGAATTTTAGAGCTTTTTGATCTTCAGACATCAAAATCCATCTTGATTTAAAATATTCCAGTAGTATAAAACGTTAAGGCAGTATGCCCATTCCAATCTTTAAGTACTCTGAGGAAGGAGAACTTAACAAAAGTTCATTATAATTTTGGCCTGAACATCTATGGAATAAAGTAGGAATAAGCTGCATTACAAAAATGGCCTTGTGAATGCTGGATTGGTGGAAAATAGTGTTTACGATTCTCTGTCTCACTTCTTCTTGAGCTATTATTTGCCCTGCTGTTGTTGTGTATGGGCAAGGCTGTTGTATATGGTCACAGTGCAAATTTCAGCCACATTTCAACCACAGTAAGTGGTTTCATGGTGTAGTCTTAGGAGTTGAGGATTCTAAGCAACCCATGAAAGTTCACACCAAAATGTCATATGCTGGATAAATGCATAGGCTTGGGCTCACTTCTCTTGTTGGAGAGACTGAGGACTGACACGGTGGCACTACAGCAAGCACAGATTTCTCATTTTGATTGAAGAGTGATGGCTGAGCTATTGATTTTTCAATGTCTTTTAGGTTGAGAGAAATAGATGCTGTTTTGCCATTTTCTGGGAGTTTCTTGAGAACTTGCTGTAGGAATTATTTTTGTTTGTCTGTTTCATCTGTGCAGATATTTTTGCCAGTATAAGCCCGTCCTATTTTGATCGTTTTATTGAATGGTTGCTAGCTCTCTGGTAGCAGTGCTTGTCACTACTTTGCCAACCTAATTAGAGATTTGTTTCAAATGTGCCCTATTATACGATCACTGCGTAGCTGGAATTCTGTACTGAGCTGTATATAACAGCCTTTTTCTGTAGTTACTACTTTTCAGAGCACTGCAATAAGATAAAGGTTCATGTATGCAAGTATAAGATGTGGTGTAAGAATGTTCTGCATTTTCAGGATGTTTTTGTAAAATATACTTTGCTATATTTATTTTATTATAGAAGAGACTACAAAAAATCCTGTTGATACCAAGTCAAAAACTATCCAGGCAAGTAAACTGGAGGTTTAGAAAAGAAACATGACCTTATGTTTGTCCTGCTGTTTGTTCTGCCATAAGCATCTGGTATCAATTGCTGTTGAAAATTGGATACTTTGCTAGATGGACCTTTGATATTGCTTTAAAAGGTTTTTACTGCTTTTGATTTACTTTCTCTCAAAGCACTTGCAGTCAGAGTCATTCCTTATAGAAAATGTTGTTTATTTTCTTGCAAAAATTGCTTGAAATTTATATTTCGGATACTCATGGTAATTAAGACATATGGTATAAACTCATAGGTAGGATTACATGAATAAAATAAAATAATTGTTGTGGAAATAGAAATAGTCTAAACACTGTATAATTATGTCTTAAGAGTCTTTGCAGCCAGAAGCTGCAAATAACTGATAATTAAAAGATCTCCATATGTTAGTAGATACCCAGTGGAGGATTTATTGTTGTAGGGTTAAATGTGCAGTCATCAAGTCTTAGAGTATTAATTATTAGTAAAATTATTTCTAACAATATCAAGTGCTACTTAAGTCAAAAGTCATTAAGATAAAATGTGAATTTATTAATTTCGAGATATCTGATTGTTATTTTGCGTATTATAGAATCATAGAGTGATTTGGGTTGGAAGGGACCTTTAAGATCATTGAGTTCCAACCCCCTGCTATAGGGAGAGACACCTCCCACTAGGCCAGGTTGCTCAGGGTCCCCATCCAGCATGGCTCACAGTACAGAATTTCTTCCTACTATCTAGTATAAATCTACCCTCTTCCAGTTTTAAATCATTTCTCCTTGTCCTGTCACTACGTGCCCTTATAAAGAGTCCCTCCCCAGGTTTTCTGTATGTACTGGAAGGCCACCATAAGATCTCCTTGGAGCCTCTCTTCTCCAGGCTGAAGAGACCCATCTCCCTCAGCCTGTCGTAGGGGAGGTGCTCTGCTCATCTTCATGGCTTTCCTCTGGACCTACTTCAATAATTCATTGTCCTTCTTGTGTTGTGGGCTCCTGAATTGAATGCAGTACTCCAGGTAGTGTCTCACGAGAGCAGAGTAAAGGGGCAGAATCATCTCCCTCAACCTCCTGGTCGCCCTTTCTTTATATTGTATATATTGCTATAAATGTATGTTACAGTAACAATAGATGAAAACCATCTGAGCTTTGCTTGCTCCTTACTGAAAAAAAAGAAAAAAAAAAGTCTTGTGCATTAAACTCTGTTGTTGTCAGACTTATATGTTTAATGATGGTGATAGTGGTGGTGGTGTTTTACCTAACACTCCTTCCAGCAGTTCTTGTGCTTCTTCATGGTCTTCTGTGCTTTTCAGCAATGACTAAAATTCCCAGTTTACAAAGAGATTTGCTTTTGTATGTGCTTATTTACTTTTTTGATTTCTTTTCTCTTTTTTAATTTTTTATTTTTAGGATGGTGAAGCAATATAGTTTTAGATTCCCAACTCTAATTTCACCTCTAGAGACTCATGCTTACCAAAGAACATTTTATAGATTTTCTTCCATAAACCTAATGCTTCTTCCATTATTGACTGTCTGGAAGAGAGATATCAGTGATAACATGTTACAAATATGGAACATGCTGCTGCTTTATGTTAGCAAGTATAATCTGTTTAGTTTCAGTTTCAGGTGGTTGTGTGGTTTGTCTTTTTTTGTTGTTGTTGTTGCTTTTGATTTTTTTGCATATAACCTATATAATTGCCACCTCTTAGCTGAATGCTCAGAACATCTTTCTGGCTTTTCGGAAGTTTGGATTTCCACATATGTACAAGAGTTCATGGAACAATTATAGTGCTCTGTGTTGGCAGTCACTCAGAAGTACTGTTAATTTGTCTGTGAATTAAATAGGGATGGTCTAGACAAGGCTTTTAATCCATAGCTGTTTTGCTCCTGGTAAGCATAAGATGTGTGATGGCTCTGTGGTTTTTGGCCACACAAGGGTTTTCATATGTATAAAAACGTTGTGTAATTGGTCAGTCTGGCAGATTGAATCAGATATAGATTATATAGATAAACTGCAATTAATTTATCACCAGGGAACATCAACACATAATTTTGGTAGCATTAAAGTGCAGGATGCTCTGAATGATGAAGTGAGTAATGATTTATTCATCATTTAATTTAATCTCTTGTAATATTATTATGAATTATCTTGCTTGAACAAGAGCATATCTTAAAAATAATAATTAAATTTTGATTAGCATTTTGAATGGCAGCAAATTCATGGAACCTTATTATGTTGCTTAGATGATAACTGTTGCTTTTGTCAACAACGGTCCCCTCATTTTTAGTCTTGCTTGGAGCACATCTAAGTATGAGGTTCTGTATGTTATGTCATTATCTTTTGTAATGCCTTTTTCTTTATATTTACACAATGCAATCCTTTAACCTCTTTAACCTATTTGGCTTAAAGTGTAACAGAATTCCTGGTATTTCTCACTAGAGGGCATGTTTTTCAATGCCTTATCATTTTGACCCTTTTTTTTTTTAAATCTTTTTGTCTAACTTCTCATCTTCCAAGAATGGTTAACAGAATCAGGTAGCACAGAAGTAAATTGACTAACTTCATTACCCTCTTGGAGTTCCCATGGAGTTTTATAAAATTCCTTGTCTCTGTAGATGCAGATTCATATTGGAAAAATTCTCCATTATTTCCAAATTCTCTTCAGAGTTGTTACTGTTAAATTTTATATGCAAGTCTAATGTTCTTGGTTTAAAATTTCTCTCTTTACATTGGTGGATTTTTTTATCCTTTTTTGTTTTATTTTAATGAAGCTAGTGAGTGATCTATGTTGCTGACATTACTAACCTGTTTGTTATATTATTTCCCACATGCCATCATGCCAACTTAACTACAATTTTTGCCTTTTCCTATGTCATCATGGAAAAAAAAAAGGCTAGGGTAAAGAAGTAAGCTGTATGGGGTTCTAGAAATACTTCACTGCTCTTCTTCATAAGTAATTTAAAATATTTGAATTCAGTTAATACTTTTAGGGTTTTTATGAAAAGATATGAAAGTTAAAGCCTGTTTCATAAAACCGTTATTTTTATTAAAGTAAAAATGAGAAGCGACTTAAAATGAAAGCTATCAAGTAGATTTGGTAAGATTTCTGTGAATTAAAGTTCATGTGCGTTATTATATTACAGATTTATACCTTCAGCAATCAAGGCTTTTGTGTCAACTGTTTTCTCATAGAGCCCAAAGATGTCAGACTGATGGATCGTTTAATCCTTTTAAATACACATCATCAGTTTCTTTTTTCATCCTAATTTTTTGAAACTTCACTAAAATAACAGTCAATATTCTGGATATCAAGAATGTTGTTGGTTGATTCTTTTAGGACTTTTTAATGCAATGTATTCATATTTAGCTACTTTAGACAATTTTATCTTCTCTATGAAATATTTTTCTATTCTCAGAGCAGGCTAACAAAATATCCCTCCTCTACTAAACAAGAATGGTGATTTCTTTTTTACTCTTTTCTCTTTAGTTTTTGTCCAAATCACTTAACCACTGCAATCTGAAATTTTGTTTGCAGGCCCAGGGAAAAATAGAACTAATGAAAACATATGACTTAGAAAGGATTTGAGACAAGGCACAGTAAAAGCAAGATAGTCTTAAGAACTAATTAAAGGGAGGAAGGAGAATTATACTGAAAAAAGAACCTCTATGTATAAAGATCTTTCCTATTCTTTACCATTCAGTAGCTCTGTAACATACAGCTTCTTTTCAGCTCAAAAGATATATATTTTGTGTTCAGTTTCTTTCTCTGATTCTATTAAGTTTAACTACAAAATAAAAGGGCTACTGTTTTGTGTACTAAAGACATGGCTAAACAAATGTTTGAAGTTCTAAGAGATTTATTAAGTTCTGCTTGTTTTCTGATATAGCACACAGCTGCCATCTTTCCCCAGAGATGCAGCTGCATTCGAATGTATGTTGATATTGCACTTTTTTTCACACTCTTTGAAGAAAAAGACTAGTTAAAGCTGTTTGTTCTTGCATATGGATTGAAACTAGACTTAAGGTGTGACTCTAACTTTACTGACAAACATTTTGGCATCCAGTATGTTGTACAATGAGCAGAGTTCTATGATAAAGTAAGTTAGTGCAGCAGCAACAAAACTCGGTCTTTCTGAAACAGTAAAAAAAATCAGTTGCAGAAGGATGGATGCACAACCAAGTGAAACGATGGCAGTATTGCTGACTGGTATCCATTGACTGTTAACTTCAAATACTACACTGGTGTGCATGTCTCTGCATTGCTGTGGTTCTCTTCAGTCTTACATAAAAGCCTCATATTACATGCTGCGATACTGAAGTAATACTTAGGAGGGAAAATAGTGTTGTTTGTTCTCCATGTATAAACAACCATTTCTTTCTGCTAGTCTCATTCCTGAGTGCTGTTACCAGTGCTTTGTAGTTAATAAAGTTACTATTTTAAGTTTCAGTTTTACTGATTCAGGCTGTTTGGTGACTCAGGCAAAAATGCCATTCCACCACTGCAACATCTGAAGCTCATATTTTAGTATTATATGGAAAAATACAAGAAAAAAAGAAACCTCCCCCCCTCTATTTAAAGAGAGTTACTGCCTTCATAAAAATAGCAGGTAATGCAGTTGTCTAAATCCATTCCCAGTGATTCATAGGTGAGTTTTATTTAGGAAACATCAGAGCTGTTCACATTTTTTTTCTTTTAATGATTATGTACAAACGGACTGATTAGCTCTTAGATGTTTTCATAAAAAATAATTGTACCATCAACTGTTCTGAAAAAAACATATTTTCTAAGATTTTGTGAGCTCTTTCTTTTTATTCCTTCTCTTCTTTTGTTATTTTGAAATCAATATTTCGTAACACAAAATTTGACTTTGGAAATATATCTTCTTTTTTATTTATTACTTGAGAGCATGTCAGGTAAAATTACTTTGCAATTGAGTCAGTATATACCTCCAGTGAGAACAAAACACTAAAGAAGAAACATTCCATTTAATGGGATGATAAGGTAGCTTACTCTGTAACGTATTCTGAAGACTAATATGCATCAATTGCACCTGTAAAACAAAGATCAAAAATACATTTCACACATGACACTAAAGGATAGTAAAGGATAAATAAAATAAGTTTTGATGGAATTTCTACATATTTCAGTATTAGCAAGCTCACATAACTAAAGCAAGTTGTGCAATTTCCACTTCATATATATTTGGAATTAAAGTAATCTTGAAGAGTGGTATTCTCAAAGAAGGAATATCATCTGTTCAATGAAACAGGCACATGAATGATTATTATTCTTGAGTATTTGTATTTTGCATTGCTACAAGCCATCTCATTTTGTATTTCTTGTTTCTAGCACTGTTTAAATACAGATTAAGAGAGGTAATCTTCTTCCTCTAGGTGATATAACCCAATACATAAAGAAAATGCCTCATTGGAAAGTTTGAATTGTGCTGCGATAAGCACCTGTTTACTGATTAATTTGAAATGCTGTGTTAGGCCCTCTTCCTCACTGCACTTGCACTATGACAAATGGTTCACAAGTCAAATAGTATTTTGCTGGTATAAATGTTCTGGTATTAGTTGGTCAGAGCTATCCTTTCATTTTTTAAGAAGCATTTTCCCATTTTCCCACCATCATGACCTAGGCAGTATGAAACTGATGGGGATGGCTGCTCCTTTTTAGCAGTGTGTGCCCGGCTTTCCAGACTGTTAGGAACAGATGTAGAGATGGCAGTGCTCAACTGGCTCTTGCCCAGCTCTTGGGATAGGGAGCAGTCAGGGCACAATCATGGGCTAGAAAATGTTAAACGTTTTGTAGACTGGAGACACAGTGGACCTCACAATACACAAAACTCAACAAGAATGTTTGAAGAAGACAAAATCTGTTTTATTGTTTTTCTTCTTATCTAGCTCCAAGGTACTTTTTAATCTGGTTCTCTGGATGATGTTGTTCCACTTACAAAAGTGGAATATTTTTACTGTCTCCTATTTATTCTTTCAGGATTTGTGGATTTAACACTCCATGATCAGGTCCATCTACTGGAATGTGCCTGGTTAGAGATATTGATGATCGGCTTAGTCTGGCGCTCCATGGAACACCCGGGAAAGCTTTTATTTGCACCTAATCTATTACTGGACAGGTCAGTTTGTGTATTGCTGTTAATTATTTAAGTAAATTAATTTGTTTCCACTGCAATCAGATTAATTTTTAGTTTTTAGTCATCACATTGATGCTACAACTTGATGGTATGTCATAAATTAAGCAGTATGGGACTGGAGAGGAAACACTGGAAGAAAAAGTCTAAAAATGATCTGATAACTTATCAGACAAGAAAAACATCTGAAAGTCACCTGTAGCTGGAATTACTTAATTTCAAAGGCAACTAAAAATTCCTCTTATAATCTGTAGTTTGTTGTCAAAATAAATTCAATATAAATCTGAAACACTAATCACTTTAATCCATATAATTACTTCTCCTTATCTAAAATCCTCATAGTCGGTATTAATTAGAACTGGTTTATTAAAGCAACCAGCCATAATTATGGAAGAAAATCCTGATGGATCTATGTTATTATGTGATGTATTTGAATTTGTTTTTTTTCTCCTGTCCACTGGAGTTAAATTTGTGACTTGCTGTCCTAAGTCAGTCTTTTTTTAGCCAATCTTACTGAGATGCCTAAGGTATTTCTAAGTGAGAGATAAAAATATATATCCCTGCCATACAATATCCTGGAATTTAGCAAGCAGTCTTCACAAAATCAAAGCAGGAATTCTAGTTGTCTCCATTCAAATTCAAGTCATAAAAAATTTCAGCCTTGAGAAAGAGTGTTGAACAACAAGCAAGGGATTTGGCAGAAGACTGTGGCAAGGCTAGGAACAATTCATTAGGATGGAAGAGTGATCCTAGCTATTGTTAGTGTTCTTCTGTTGAAGACTGAGGTAGCGGAGCTGACAGGAGAGAGCTTGTGTGCAGGCATTGGTGAGTCCAGTGCAGACCAAAGGCATGTAGTGAGGCAGCTTAGATCTAGCCATGCTTTTTGGTATCATCACATAACTGCAGGGGCAGTGAGGTGCAACAGAAGGATGGCAGCCAAGCATCAAGGGCAGAGCCTTCAGTATCTGCACCCATTAGTTAGGTGAATGCACCAACATTGTTGCTAGCAGAAAAACTATTTTTTCTTCTTTTTATTTAGAGAATTAAGAGAAAATTGTACCATAGGAAAGTAAATGTACTATGCTATGGAAAACTCCTAAGATTGCAATTTAGCTTCAATAACTAACTAATATGTTCCAAATTTCATGATGTGTGCAATGAGGAAAACTGTAGAACAGAGCCGTAGTGTCATTTTTAGCTAAAAAGAGCTAGGGAAACTTTTGAAACTTTGGTCTTCCTCAGCTAAAAATTCCATGCTCTGGATAAAATGGAATCTGAGCAGTTGATTCGAACATCTTATCTGCTGGGTTAGAGGAAAGAATTTCATCCAACTGGAGCTACATATTACTTTAGAGGAGAACATGAATTCATTTTCAAATAATAAGAAATGTGTTTCTAAGGCATAATATACTTGCTTCACCCTATCTGGTAGGGATATTTGCTGATTCTGGGGTGTACTGATATGATAAATAGTTTAATGTTTATGTCATGTTAGTGCTAACAATAATTTTATATGCCAGATTGATTTAGGCATATTTTTCCTTCTGAGAATGTTATAGGGTAGCTGTACGTTATTTGCTAGGTTTGAAAGGGAAGGAC
Source organism: Tympanuchus pallidicinctus (assembly GCF_026119805.1). Classification (NCBI taxonomy): domain Eukaryota; kingdom Metazoa; phylum Chordata; class Aves; order Galliformes; family Phasianidae; genus Tympanuchus; species Tympanuchus pallidicinctus. The sequence continues at coordinate 61,012,587 of NW_026294618.1, read as the reverse complement.
AGAGATGATTCAAAGCCTGAGTCAGTGGAGTTCTTCCTCTACAACAAATGTTTGGGAGAACATTACAGGAAGAGTGCAAAAGTTGTTTGATCCATTTTTGCTGTTATCTAAGTAATGAAACAATCTGATTGAGTGGCTAAAATAATGGAAAAGATGGATTCAGTACAGAAATTTTCTTTCACCTGTGCTTGCTTCCATAACCTTTAGCATATTCTTTACAGAATTTGTAGTCTTTGTCAATATTTTCATCCACTGACTTCTGTTCTCAATCCCCACCACTCTTACCCTGTTATCTGATCTATGTAGTTAAAAACATGTGCAAATGCAAATTTAAATCTTGGCTATAATCCAGAGTCACCAACTACAAGTATTAAAACCTTGGTCTGTCTCTTACCTGTGTTTTTGTGAACTCAGTGCAAGTTCAATATAATCAATATGGAGCTTCACAATACAACATTTGGCCTCTGCCTCTCTGATCTTTAGGTGTCAGACGTCCTCTCTGATTTGTCATCTCTCTCATTTTTCCCATTTCGGATAATCTTGTATCTGACAGGTTCTTTCTGTCTGATAGATTGTCATTTGTATACATTTGTATGTAAAGCTCAGGTCACTTCAAGTTTTATTACAGCAACTTTTTCCATTTTGGCTAGATGAATACAGTCTTGCCTGGCTCATATCTGTCTGAAACTCTATAAAAATACCATTCCTTCCTTGCCTTTTTTTAAGCAAATCTGATTTTTGTTCTTCCAGTTTACTCCTCCTTGGATTATATGAAACATCCGCTCGTCATTTCTCTGAAGATATCTTAGAGAGGAGGTTTTCTTTTCCCATTCTGTGACATTCTACTTGTTACATTTTTCATATAAGTGTATCTATAGTTTTCTTATGTAACTATTGACAAGTGGAAGATTCCTTGAAAATATCTGTAAAGTAGCTCTGTTACTCACTTTAAGTCTATTCTTGAAACTTTGCTTTCCCTAGTTAAAAAAAAACCGTAACAATTAAGCTGTCAGTATGTTTATACTACTGCTTTCTGTATGGTTGAGTATCATCACATTATCCCTTTCTGTTCCCACTCTGCCTTATAATTAGATAGGACATTCTGTGAGGTAACGCACTCTTTCTTATTCAGTTAATGCACTGCCTGAACACTTGAGTTGGTTCAAGATCAGGACTTTCAACAGTCTGCTAGTCACTTATAGTTAGCACATTTTGACAGTGTACAACTGATGCTATTAAATTGGCTCAAATGACAATAATTACAGATTAGAAAATGAACCCCGATTGGGAACTAAAATAGCGTATTCACAGAGCTTACATTTAATGTACAGTATTATGCAACAAACTGTAAGGAACGCGGGATACATGCAAATGTTTTTATATGTGGTTTGTGAAAATTAGTGTCATGTATGAGGCAAATCTAGGAGTGAAGACAAGTTTGCAGTGGGATGAACCAGATGTTTCCTGTCTGGAGGGTTCCCAAGAAGCTAGACCTTAAAAATGTCATCAGATCAGGGCTGAAATTTTTCAGGACTGACAATAGGCTGTTTGTAACTTTGAGGAAAATGTAATGTTTCTTCAGGAATAAGGAGGAGTCATATATTATTATATTTTTAAAGCATTTGCTACATGGAAATTTCACACAGATCAGAGATTGTTTTGAAACATAATTCTAAAGAAAATCATGGTAGAAATAGCTCAATTGCTAACTGAAGTGGATGACTTCTCACCTGAATCATCATTGGTACCAGCAAAATGGGAAATACAATGATGCTTTTTAAAAGTTGATGGAATTTCAGCCCAGTAAGCCTGCCAACCATTACAGGGAACTGATAGCTTGCAGTCTAAAGAAGAGAACTGGCTGAGGACTGAATAAACATGACATAGTGGTAAAAAGTCACTGAAAGTTTTGCAAGGAGAAGCTATGTATTATAGCTATAAGGGAGCTCTTTCCAGAAATTACCAAGGACATAGACAAGGAAGATATTCCAAAAGGTATTAAACAAGATTCAAATTTATTATAGACAAATGTAAACTGATACATACAGAAAGAGAATAATCCTAAACTTCACACACTGCACCCTGAGTTGATCTTTCCATCTTGCTGTTGCAATAGTCAGTTTTACAGAACAGCAATTCTTTGCTCACTAGCAGCTGAAAAGTAAGTATGCTGCAGCTTCCCTCATGGAAATTATTGCAACAGGAAAACAAACAAAAAAACACAGCTAATTACCAGAACCTTGGTGCTTTTCTGATTTTCCTTATCTTAAGATGGAATATTGTAAAAACAGACAAGGTACAGACAAAGTACCAATGAGACTGCATGGGTAATCAGACACAGATAAGTTCTGAAACAAAGGATACCTAAGTAAACTGACTTATCTGTATATGAAGCTCAGTTGAAGAAGGAAAATGAAGTAGAGATTATAAGACTTATGTGAAGCCATGAGCAAGTTGAGAAAAAGTATGGTAATCCATGTTACCTCTTCCAATCTAGCACTGGAGGTAATCACTTGAAATTAGCGAATCTACATGCCTGTATACTTAGCTCAGGAGTAAATACACATTTGATAAGAACCAAGCCTGCTGTTTGCATTTTATGTTCTGATGTAATTTTTTATAATTATGGCAAAAATTTCTTTCAAAAATTATTCTGAAGTGCTGAAAAACAACTCAGCTAAATGTATTCAATATTTTCAGTTTCTAACAGGTTATTTGTGTCTTTCTATGGACAAATTGAGTTGTCAGGTTTTTTTATTTGGAAACTCTTTGCATCCTCTTCCAGAATTTGATGATTTTTTGTTCTCTTTATCATCTGAAAGAAATTGAAGTATTTTCACTTTACTGATCATCATGTTGATCAATAGCTAGGCAACCATGGATCTCTTCAAACTGCAGATAGCATGAATATCATAAAAACTTGGATCATTCTCTATTTGAATCTGCAACAGATTTAATGTTACTTTCATAGGTTTCATGGAATATTTCATGTGCTGAGAAATTTCTCACAAAATCTGAGAACAGTGTCAAGTTTTCTGTGCAAGTAGCACATTCAGAAAGTTGAATAACTGAATACAGTAGAATAGAGTCAGGATGAATTTGTACTGTGTTTTGCCACTCCCTTACCTTCTCAAATATTCCTGTGGCCTCAGGAAATCAAAGTTTTTAGACAGTCTGCCACTTAAGTAAATGGACAATTGTGTCTATCTATCTATTTATTTATTTTGCATTGTGTGGCTACAAATGCATTAGTTTGACTTACTACTGGAAAAATGGAAGCAAAGTGGACACAGATGCTTGATTCAGAACACTTCATTAGTGACCTGCTACTGTTATTGTTTCATAGAAAAAGACTAATATGCAGAAAAGATATCAAAATTTTTCAAAAAGCATTTTAAAAAAATAGTTGTTTTATTTTAATTACATCTTTTATATCAATAAATCCTGTGCTGGAAACCCAACTCAATCATCCTGTCATCAGGCTGCTTACCAGGCTGTTCATTTTATCAACTCGTAGGCAGCTATGGAATCTCTGGAAATAATTTAATTTCTCCCTCACCTTTTACCTTATGGTTGGATTTTGAGATGTATTACTGTATTGTAGATGCAAAAAATGTAAGTACATATATATTCCAAGAGACATAATTAAACACAAAAAATGCAATAGGAATCAGTTGTGGTTACTATAAATGTGAGTCTCTTCTGGGTCTTGGAAAAAAAATCTAAAGACTACTTTTATGTAGATTTTGTAATTTAGAAAACCTAGGCTTATTTTAGGAAGAACCCTTCCAGAGTTCAAGGAAGTGCAGGATAAAATGATAAACTCTTTAAAAAAATAAACACAACACTCAACAACAACAACAACAACAAAAGTTTTCAAAATATCATGGTCTTCACAGTTTTAAGAAGTCTTCAGAAAAAGAGATTCCCTCTGTGGTTTTTTAGACTCAGAAGTTTTCAGAAAGAACAAAATCATTTCGGTATTTAAGATAGCTCCTATTTCCTGCATAACTTCTAATACTGCTTTTTCATCTAGTCACTCTGACCTTGGAAGTTCAGTCTCTAGCTCTAGGTCTCGGTCATGATGAATCTTTCAAAAATGAAACTTTCTTACCAATTTTGATATAGAGAGAATTTTGAAGTATTTTTGGCTTTAAGGTATTTCAGAGTGAGATCTTTCAGAGTGAGAATTCCAGAGTGAGATCAATCAATATAACATTTTTTAGACAATTATTGTAATTTTACTAATTTAAATGTTATAAACTGTTAAAAATATAATAAGCATTAATGTTCTTATAATTACTGTAAGAGTGGTTTTGAGATTTTTCCTGTCTTATTCGTGGATCCATTTAACATCACCTTTTACATGCAATAATAATGAGAAGATGCCTTGGTGTTTAATTGTCTATATGTTTCAGACCTGATTCACCACTGTTTACATGTAAATGTACTCTTTTTCTGCCAGTGCAGAAGATCCTCTGTTGATTTAGCAAGTGAAGACAGTTACAACTGTATGCATGGTTCTGAGGGCAAGAATCAAGAGCACGGGGACCCCATGGTCGGTTCACTGTAATGGATATGGGCTTGAGGAAGAGTGAACAGATTTCCTATTGGTCAACAATTGGTTTCACAGCTGATGTCAAAAACAAGAGTTCATTTTTTGTGATCACTGAATGAGATAGCTGGGAAGAGATGGGGCCCACCTGATCAAGTGTGGGCAAAGACATCTTTGTCCAAAAGGAGCTTTAAACTAGGAATGGTGGAGATGATAATCAACAATCAAATGAAGAAGATGGTAGACTAGGCTGTCAAGAAATGGGTTGTAGGATGTATGGGTGAGAGAGACCTTGGAAGTAGAACAGGGTTCATCCTAAGTGTCTGAACACAAATAAGAAAATGTTTACAGGACAGCATGATGAAGGAAGCCGTCATACGTTTTCAGTAAAACCTATGCAACTGTGTGCCTCTGAAGTGCTGTGTACTAATGCATGTGATATGGAGGACAAGCAGGAAATATCAGAGGTTGGTGTGCTGTTGAAGGTCTGGGAACACAGGGACAAGATAGAAGAGCTCACCCATCTGGAAAGCTGGAGTTAATGGATACAGGCTCATTAGTAAGGACAGCAAGGGAGGAAAGTTACCCTGTGTGTGAGTGAGCAGTGGAAATGCATGAAGTTCTTGCAAGGGATGGATGAAAAGCTAGCTGTGAAGTTATAGGTAAAGATACATGTGCTTCTGGAGGGACAATCCCAGCAGAGCACAAAAAATCCAGGGGCTTTCTTGAATGATTGCTTTGCCAATAACTTCATAGCAAAGGTGTCCCGAGAGCTGATATGAGGAGATGCTTCAATGGATCTCTTAGCTGCAAACAAGTAAGAACTGGTCAGAAGTGTGAACAGGGGCAGACTTGGCTAGATGAGATATTGGAGATCAAGAACCTGTGAGCAGGATCACAAGCCTGTTTTGAGTTTGGATTTTTCAGGGTCTTGCTTGGAAGAATTTTGTAGAATACAATCCTAGAGAGAAAAGGGATTCAGGAGAGCTGATTTTCAAGGATCATCTCCTCTACACTTAAGAATGGTTTTTCCTGACATGCAGGAAGTCAAGCAAAAGAGGCAACAAGCCTGAATGAATGCCGAAGAAGCTGATGAAACAATTCAGGCATAAATAGAAAGCATAAAAGAGATGGAAGCATGGTCAAATCACCCTGGAGATAAGGTGCTCTTTTCTTTTCTTATGTATCTAGTAGCAGGATGTGGCAATGGCTCAGAGCTGCCTCACAGGAGGTTCAGGCTAGACATTAGGAAAAACTTCTTTACTGAGATGGTAGTTAGACAGTAGAACACGTTTCCTAAAGGGATGATTGATGCCTTGTTCCTTCCTGTGTTCAAGAACCATTTGGATAAATAAACACATTGCTTTAACTTTATGTTAGTCCTAGAATAGTCTAACAAAGCCATTCAGCAGTATTTTAGGCATCCAGATGGATGTGTTTGATTTTGTCTTAAAACCTCTACAGATGGAGCTTTCCTGACAGAATATTTCCTCAAGCTGTTTCAGTACTTCACATAGGATTATGAAGTATCAATGGCTATCGATGGTATAGAACACGTTAATATACGTAACAATTATTTATTGTGCTGAAGGCAGTCACCACCTATGTAAAAAGCCTGTTGTAACATTTTAAATGTTGAAATGAAAGAACAGGTTTTCTGTATTTGGAAAATAGCACCAGGTATTCTGGTTAATCTCTTTCCTTTAACTATTCTCAGTCTTCTTGAATTTTCTTTTCTTCTTTTTTTTCTTCTATTTTAAAATCTCCCATTTGGTCTTTGAATGAACCACTGTCTCAGAGGATGATGAGTTGATAATTTCATTACTACTGGAAAAAGTAGAAATTGCCTGTCTGAGCTTTCGACTCTATCCTAATTGTTGCTGTGGTGCTATAGAAGAAATATAACTATGACAGATGAAAACTGCTGCTGTGCATGAAGAACCACTTTTTTTGAATTTATTCTGCTGAAGTGATAACACCAACAGCAGTAACTCGAAGGATGGGTCACTTGCTTGCTATAAGAAAAAATAGGAACATAACCGCACTGCTCAAAGGTAGAAAAAAACAACCTTGCTTTTAGTGGTCCCTTCTGATCATGTCTGTTTTCTTCCCTCAGAATTATGTTTGCGACTGATATTTCAGTTTTATTTCTTAGTTGGAAAATGTCTGATTCAAGCAACTCTTAGAGGAAAAAAACTTGATTTCACATTGAACTGTACTAGTTCCAGTTTAGTATTTCTCCAAATGCCAAGCTGGGAGTGATTCTCAGACTGTGATTTATGCACTGACAGTAATGGCACATATTTTTGAATAAATAGCCAAAAATATTCTATTTGTTTAAACAACAAGAAATAATTACCATAACAGTGTTGTAAATCAACTGAAAAAGATTTTAGTTAACTCCCACACACCCAAAATAATAGGAAAAGAAAGCAAAATTAATATTTGATGGTATGTTTCTGAAAAACATGTACTCTCATTTTAACGTTTCTTCCTCTGAATTTTTATCCTTGCCTCTGGATGGATAAATACTTCTGCTCTGCTTATTCCAGTACTAAATAATTTATTGAATTAATAATAAATACTAATGCATATAAAAGAAGTATGGGAATAAGATGTAAGTAGGATTAAATGCTTAGAAACCATATGAGAATGAGTAAATTATTATGAATAGAAAGGAGCATAGTGATTCCAAGCATTTCTCTAAAATACAGCTCAAAATTAAGCTAATAAAGGAACTGTCAATGAGGAGAAGGTTGAGTTAATCTTATAATTTTTCTTCTCTGTTTTGGATTCTATGCTAGATTTATTCATTAACTGAAGGAAAAGGGCCTTAGTTTTATTTTTTTGTTAAACCACTGCACTAGTACAAGAAACCTTATTTGTATGACTTCAAGATTGCTTTTATTCTTTATGCAGGTGTTGGCTGCACATATGGATTCTTGGTTAAAAGTCTCAAATCTAGTAATAAATTCTTGCTTCTAGTCACACCCTCAGAAACCAAACTCTTTCAGGTTCTTCTCCAGCAATTCACTTAGAAACAAAAATATTGATTGTAGATCATTTTGTCCAATCTGCTCCTTATTGCAAGAGTACTGCCAACACCAGCTTAGGCCAGCTGTGACTATCTAGAAGAGTCTTGAAAGTCTCTAAGGGTGGAGAATAGACAGCCTTCATAGATATCTATTTCAGGGTTGCAACACCATCCTACAATCCAGACTGAACCTTGCATTCTGTAGTGTGTACCCTTTTGCTTTAACATCTACTGCTCCTGAAAGAGCTTGGTTCCACCCAGTTTTCAGTGCCCCTGCTAGCAGTTGTGGACTGCAATTTTGGCTTTCTACTCCAGTACGTACTCTGCCTCATCACTAGGCTGAACAGATCCAAATCACCCAACTCATTCTTACAGGCCATGCTGCATGCCTCTGACTACCTCCAGTCCGAGGAGACAGCCAACAAACTTCCTGACCTGAGAGACCTGAGACAGGACACAGGTAGAGCACGGGTGAGGGCAGGGCTACTTCTCTTTTTCCAGCCACATTCATCCTTAAATAATTTGTTACACAATGAGAGTGTGCTGTTTTTTTTTTTTTTTTTTTTTTTTTGTTTGTTTTTTAATATAGTTTAATTTGGAACCATTTTGCAACAAGACTGCAACTCAGTCCAGAATTTTTCCAACCTGCTTATTTGTCCTTGGGTGCAGGATTTTGTACTTCTCCTGGTTGAACTTTCTGAGTTTTCTGTGGGCTCACAGTCTCTATGGTACTGAGGCTGTGCTGTGTAGCTCATTTCACTCTCAATGTAGTATCATCCACAAATGAGAAGGCCTGCTTTTTGTCATCATCCTTGTAATTGATACAGCAGCACTGGGTTCGGAGTCAACCTCTAAAGGAGATTTTACTCATTACCTGCCACAAAGTAAGTGGTAAATCCATTACTGCTACCTTTTGTGTAATACTCCCTGTAATCCACCTATGTCTTTCTGCTCAGCCTGTACCTTCCTAGCTTACAGACAAGAATGCTGTAACCTAAAAGCCTTGCAAATTTGAGGCATTTATGCATGACACTCTCCCTTCAATCATTTAGTGAATTATTTTGTCATAGAAGTCAATCAGAGTCGTCAATCATGATTCAGTTTCATGGATTCTCCTTGTTTTTGTCAGAGATGAATCAATCTCCTGCTATTTGTCAGGGCCTGTTTCAATCTCCAAATGTAAAAAATACATTGGTCAGCTCTTTCAGCACCCTGGAATGAACCTCATTTGGCTCCAAAGATTTGAGTTATTCATCTACATAATTTGTTATTTTTGAAGAAATTCTCTAACCTGTCAACATTCTTCTGTTGGATGCCATGTTGAGTTGGTGCATATAGACCGCTGTCAGCAGGCTTTGCCAATGATATCTGGACAAAAAAACAGTTTCAGTTGTTTCTGTGAATTCCATGTAGTCAGTCAGTGTTTTTTTTCCCCCCCTAATTCATCAACTTGTCTGTTCTTTCTGAACTTCCACTTACCGTTGTGTAATTCAATTCTTGTTGCCCTCTTTGTCCCTCACTAGTTATAGCTTCAAATTAGTTTTAGTGTAAATTTTCAAACAGTGCTTTGATACCCTTTCCTTCCTATTTTTATTTCTATTATGTGACCTTTTGCCTTATATTTTAAGAAGGAGTTTCTTGCTTAGCTAAGAGGATCTTCTTATGAAATACCTAGTCTTCTGCTGTTGTAGGATAAGTCTGTTCCTGAGCACTTCATTAATGTTCCTTGAAATGTTTTCTAGCTCCTCTGGAAGCTTTACCCCATCATGGCTCTAATAATATTCTATCTAGTAATTCCCTATGTAAATTGTAATATGATCTTCTGAAACCCCAAATCTGATCTGTTCTTCTGAAACCTTTGGTCACAGTTTTGTTGTTTGCCTTCCCAGCGTACTTCTGGATCCTGAGCTCAATTACATCTTGTGGTTGCTGAAGACAGATGTCCTATCTGTGGCCACATTCACTAGCAGTTTATTTTATTTTGGTGAGCAGTAGGTTGATACAATCTATGCCTTTGGTGGTCTACACTTTTTTTGGTGAACACTACAGTTCATTGCTCATGCTCTACCTTCATGATAGTTACAGATCCTCAAGATCCTCAAGATTCTACTGTGGGATGTGTCCTATTAATTGTCTTTGTTGATGATCTAAAGGAGGAAATGGTGTGTACACACTTTTAGTTTCCAGATGACACAGAACTAGGAGGTGCAGTTGATACACTGTGTTGCCATACAGAGGAAGCTAGATGAAACAGAGAAATGGGCTGACAGGAACCTCATGAAGTTCAGTAGGGAAAAATGCAGAATCCTGCACTTGTGATAGACTTAATTCACTGCCACTGTCCAAGCTCACTAACAGCTTTGCTGAAAAAGGCCAGGAGAACAGAAATCTGAGGCATGAACGCAGTACTGTAGCATGACGGCGATGAAAGACAACAGTATCCTGGTCTGTATCAGTAGTAGCCAGCAGAGCAAGGGAAATTATTATTTCACCTTTATATGGAACCCTTTAATCCATATGTGGAATGGTACGGCCTGTTTTGCACCCCTCATTACAGGAAAGGTGTTAAAAATTTCAGCAAATGTAAGGAAGAATCACCAAAGTGGTTAGGGCTTGAGCCTTGAGTGGAGAAACTAAGAGAACAAAATTTGCTCATCTTAGACAAGAGATGGCTTTTGATCATATCTGGCAACCTTCTAAATTCTGCATAGAGGTTAGCAAGACTCTTTATTGAGATGACTGGTGAGACTGAGGAACAGGAGTTAAAACAGAAATTCTGGCTAGATGTAAGAGTGACTATGGACATAACTAAACTGAAAGAGTTTTTTGGATTCATCCTTGAATGTTTTCAAGACCAGACCGGGTAAAGCCTAGAATGATGAGCTAGTCTGAGATAACAGCTGACCCTGCTTTGAACAGGAGATTGGACAAGAGATATACAGAAATGTCCAGCTTGAGTGATGCTATGATTCTGTGGACTTACTAAACTTAAAGCACACAGCACTCATATGCAGCAGCTTAAGACCATTAATTCACTTACTTTAACTTTCCTTAGTATTTCCTGATAGCCAAGTCTAAACAATTATTGTAAGAATACACTCTACCATTTTGCAGTTAGCAAACCTTTATTATTTTGTTTTCAATAAGCTGAGAGTACACAAAGACAGCAGCATGATGTTGATATAAGGGCAGTTTTTATATCTGTTACTTAATTTGTCCTTCAGGAATGTTATCTAGGCCATCCTAGATAGGCCTTCCTATCAATGGGACACAGAGCTGTAAAGATGTGATAATACTATCAGCTTATGTTAGAAAGTTAGAAGGCAATTCAGGAGAACTAGAGATTTCTATTTCAGATAGTGTTTGTTAGTTAGCAAAGAATGAAAATGTTGTAGACTAGATAATAAAAACCATCCAATTAGAAGCCTGCATATCAAAGATGCTGAGCTCCTGCAGTTCCCTGGAATTGGAGCTGCTGCCTAGCTCTGAAAATGAAACATATTTCTAAATTGTGTTAACACACATGAAATATCAATGCGATATTAAACTTCATCTAAATTATATAACTCTACCTACAGCACTGCTTACTTTTTTTTGTGGAGTTCTTTGGTATTTTACACTCAGTAGATACTAAAGCAAATGTGATTAGAAAGTATTTAGAATCTCTTGAATTTACATAGTTTTTATTTATCATCTATCATATGAATCCAGCTGGTAGGAAATAGGCACACACAAAGGCATATAGACTAAAAGTTGCAGGAATAAAAATTTTTGACCATAACTTATATCTGTTGACAAATATTCTTCATTGGAATATTGTATTTGTCAGCTACAGTCCACTGAAATATTTCTGTAAAAATACCCAGCAATAATTCCTTTTTTGGTATTAAAATGTCTTTTCCATTTCATGAGATTCCATGAGGTATTTTATAAGGTCTTATTTTTGGGTTTTTGTTTTATTTTATTTTTAAATTCCCTTGGCTCTCCAAATTGCTCAGATTGTGTAACATTTTTTTAATTGTTACAAACACTGGCTGGCAGAAGTTTGAAAGGTTATAGAAAGCAAGTATATGTCTTAGGTAAGCATAAAGATTATAATTATTATTTTTTTTTAATATGGGTCATTTGCTGTATGATCTTCTGAAACTTTCTGCATAAACCTGAAATTCAAAATTATTAAGCTAATCTCAGTAACAGGTATGATTTAAATTAACACAAAACCATTAAATGCTTTTTGTCCTCTGACACTGCTTAATTATGTATGAACAAAGTTAATATTTCACTAGTCACAGGAAAAATAGTAATTGTTCCAGAAGCAGTGGAAAATTTCCCACTGTTTTTTTTTTTTTTTTTTTTTTTTTTTCTTTAATAGGATTTAAGTTTTAGCAGCAAAGCAGATGTTTGAGGCGGTGATAACTGTTCATATTTTTACATCTTCGAGTGCCTAATTTTCTTTGTTTTTTATTTGCCAGGGGCAATACTAAAAATTACTTTGCCTTTGTTAATTTTATTATTGTCCAAACAGATGAGGAATATAACTGAATCCAACCAGTTCAGGTTTTCAACAATGTGGTCTTCATCGAAGAGTTCTTCCCCCTTCCTCCCTCCCTGCAAGCAGTGAACATTATAACTGATAAGTCATCAAATCAGTGAAAGCCTTCAAGCAAGAGGCATAACTGTGAATTTCAGGAAAGATGAGTTGAGATGCAACAGACTGAGATCAGTCCTGTAGTTCAGTTCATCCTTGGGAGCAGTGTAAATGAGGTGCCAAAGGCATCACAAGTTCTGTGTGGAACACTGTACTGAGTCTGCATATCTGCCAATCCTATGATGTAAACCTCAGTACTTTCAGACTTTCTATGCTACACTTGCTATCATAACCTGGGGGATCTTAATACATGAAAGTATCAGAGTTACTGGTCATATCTCAAAAGCTGCAACAGTTTAAACCACTATTTGTTCAGTGAAATTATTTAGAGACAGAATAGGCCATATAAATGGCATTGTGACAAGGTGCCTGCCATGCAATGAAAATCACACTTCTGAGCTGAGCACAAGTGAAATGTGTGTGAAGTAGAGTGCTTGGTGTGCTTCCTGGTAGGGACATAAGGACGTGAAGCAAGAAGGAGCAACCATCCTCCTTTATTGAAGTTCTTTTTCCTTCCTACTCTGGATTCCCAAAACCGAATCATTCCTTTCTCACAGAAAAATTAACAAGCATGTGCTGTTGTAAGAGTGACTAGGAAACTTGTTTCATACTCCATGCTTACACATCTTAGTGCCTGATCCAGAGCTAGAACTCAAACCCTGAAACTGGGGCAGGTATGTCTGCACTGTTATTGTCACAATGAAATTAAGCAATGATTAGTCTGTGTGATACAAGCTATAATGTGACAGCCATCTGAATTTTCCTTTGCATTTTCCTGTAGCAGTGAGCTGAAAATTTCTGTCTCCTATCTAAAAAATAGTATATTTTTAATCAGAAAGTCATATCACTTGTTGATTTATATGTTAAATTTTCATTCAGAAAGTCCTAATAAAATTTAGAGTATGTAATTTTTAGTGCAAGGTTATGCTGTAAATTATCTAAAATTTCACAACCAGAAAATTTGCAGACAAAATTTTCATAAAAAACATGTATAGTCTGCATTAATTCTTGAACTATGTGTTGAGTATGCAAAATGAAAATGAGTGAGTGAGCATACCTGATGTGAGCAGAGAGAAATGGTTATTTTAGCTTTATTTAATGTTGCAGTGTAAACATGGAACTAATTTTTGAAGTGAAGTTGTAGGTTTAATCATACAGAGAAGACTTTGGCCTCATGAATGCTTCCTGAGCTCATAAATACACTTATTCCGTAGGGACATGTGATGCTTACATAAAATGAATGGGAGAAGCATGGTAAAACATTTTAGATTGTAAAACCAACTAGAAACAAGAACAAAATGTAGGGATAAATGTTATGCAAGGAACTGGGGCTATGTAAATTAAAGGAAGAAAAGGAAGATAAAATGTAAGACAAGCAGAACATGAAAACAAAATCAAAATGTAGTTTTAAACAAGTTTTTGCCATCAATATAAGAGTTTGACGGTATCAGTCTCTCATGTTTCACCATGATAATGTCTCTTGCTGGTAAGTTTATGATTCTGGGATTTTTTTTTTTAAATACAGAATTTATTTATTTATTCATTCCATACACCAAATGAACATAGACTAGGAAATCACGTGCTAGCTTGTGCTCCGAGGTTTGAGAAATCTAATTTGAGGGAAATAATCCAGGGGAATCAAAATCTCATGCTGCCAGGTTAAAGCTGTGAATATCTCCTCCTTGATGGTATTCACACAGGAATCAAGGTAAATGTGTAGAGGGCATGGTGGAAATCTTTGACATGCTACTGGCTACTGCTGCTCGATTTCGGATGATGAACCTTCAAGGGGAAGAATTTGTATGCCTTAAGTCCATCATCCTGCTCAATTCTGGTAAGTGGTGTGCTTTGCTGTCACTTGGGTAATTGTAATTGTTCTGCATGTGGTTTGAGTGCTGCCTGCTTCTTGTCTCTGGTGGTTTTTCCATTTTGAGGCAGCAGCAACTGAAAGGGTTGTCAAGACAGAGAAGGAACAGTGAAATGCATGGAACCCAGCAAATCAACACCTTCAGAGGTTGGTTCACTGAGTGCAGCTGGTGTGGAGGATGACTGGGGCCGATGGGTGTTGAACAAGACACTGGAGATCTTGTTAAAGTCCTCATCACAATGAACTGAGGTATCTGGATCCATGCTTCGGGCATCCAGAGACAATACATGGTTATAAATCAGGGCCTACACTTCTTTTTTTCTTTTTCTTTTTCTTTTTCTTTTTCTTTTTCTTTTTCTTTTTCTTTTTCTTTTTCTTTTTCTTTTTCTTTTTCTTTTTCTTTTTCTTTTTCTTTTTCTTTTTCTTTTTCTTTTTCTTTTTCTTTTTCTTTTTCTTTTTCTTTTTCTTTTTCTTTTTCTTTTTCTTTTTCTTTTTCTTTTTCTTTTTCTCTTTTTCTTTTCCTTTTTCCAAAATAAAGGAAAATAGTGGCAAAGATGCTGCTGTTTATCATTATATAGTTTATATTAATAAACTGTCATCTAAAACCTATGCTATCACCTTACCCTCCATATTTGATGAAACGTATTTTTAGACTGTAAACCTCAAGTAGATAAAGTAGATAACATGTTTAGCTATAGATATAAATATCTAATATCTGGATTGAATTCTTTGTTACCTTGTAGAAATAGACATCCACAAGTTGAGGCAGAAAGTTTCTGTTGCACAACAGAGGTTTTAATTTTTTTAATTTTTTTTATTTGTCAAATTCTTGGACATCCGTTAGTTTCATCACATGAGGCAGTGCTGCTTATTGCTTTTGTTGGACAATTATTTTCTCATTTTTTTGCAATGTCTTTCAAGGCTGTTTAATATCTTTCTGCTGCTTTTCTATGTGGTCTTCTTAGCAATACTTTTTTTTTAGTCTCAGTTTGTGTAGAAAAGATGGAAAGTTTTGTTTATAAAGCAAAATATACATTTATGCTACTGACAAATTTTTCCTAAGATATCAAGGAGACAGCATGTCTGTAACAACAAGGACAGCACTGTCTTCAGCTAAATAACAAAACAGAGTGTGCTTCTCTAAAGCTACAGCAATAAGTTGTCCAACTAAAAAGCAAAGCACAGTCAGTTCACTGAATACATAGAATACTGTTTCTTAAGATTGGAAAATAAGCACCAGAAACGTAAAAGGGAAACATGATGCCAGATGTTTTATGTTTGAGTGGATCTGAAAAGAGGAGTGGTGCTATGTGGGACAAAGCAGAGGTTTTCATTTTGCAGGCACGGATGTAGCTCACATCTTCCTTAGCAGATGATTTACCTAGCTGATACTTTTGCGGAGATGAAAAGACTTAGCTGATTTCAGTCATCCTGTAGGCCTCCTTGATGCATCACTCCATCTGACTTGGTCTTTTGATTTTTCTTTCTCCTGTTGAATTGTGCTTTTAATCAATTTCTTTATTTTGAGGACTGGAGAATTGCATAAGTGCATGGCACAGAGCTGAATTTGCTCTTAGCTCAGACTGCCTTGCTTCAGATAAAAACCAATGGGCTTGGTGGAAGAGGAAGAAGATCCTTGTTTTTTTTTTTTTGTGATAGTGAACACTAAATGTAAAAAAAGTTTAAACTGAGGTTTATTGTGACAGAAAAGATGTAGAAGACATTCCATTCTGCACATCCAATAATATGTCAGATTATATAGCAATATTTATATACCTATACTTTGATACGTATGCCGACAGCTGTCACAGTAACCTTGCTGTCCCTGGGAGAAACCATGGTGTGGATATCTTTGTATTTGGGCACAACCTGTTAGGCTTAGCTTGTTTGCAGGGCCCTGCTAGCTCTATTCTGTCTCCTATAATGTTTTACAATACTGATATATAGCTGGAAAACCACCTGGTGGATATTCAATCCTGCTTTTGGCTTTCTTTCTGCTTCAGAGCTTGGAAAGACCATTGAGATTGTTAAATTTCACTTTGTGAAGACAATTTTTCTGCACTCTTGTTCCAAAGCTCTGCTTCTGTGTGTATGCCTGTGTGTGATGGATAGCTGGTACATCTTTTGGGGAAATTTCTCATCGCTGGCCTGAGGCAGGAGAAATCACCAGGGGCAGAAAAGAAAACTGATCTTCATTTTTCTTTGCTGTTATTGACTGGCATTTGCCTGAGGTCTCTACATTTTTTTTGGGAGAGGGTTGGTTTTTTTTCGTTTTTTTTTTCTTGATTTATATTTTTTAATAGCTTCTGGGCCAGACCTAGGTGCGAAACGTTTATGCCTGACAGATTTTTTGCTTTTGCTGATTTTAAATCTATGAAAGTAAAGGGTGTTGCTACAAGTACAAAATAGCATCCACTGACTGAAGAAAACTGCTTTGGAAGCACTGGGGATTTATGAGGATAATGTTTCCTTTATCAGTCATTTATAAGTATCTTGCCCCTACAGGAAATCTCTGATCTATAAACCTCATATCATCAGTAGACAGTGATGTGAGGGTGGCTAATTTTCATCCAAGTGAGAAAAGCCCCAAGAACTCTTCCTTTCTGGGGAATTTGTTTCAGTACAAATATTATTCATTAAAAGGTTTGTGAGAAAAGAGGCCGTTGCACTGTCTGTATCAAATTCAAAGCAACAATCACTACAAAACTAAAGAAGTCTTACTACTGGTTTCCAGAAGCTGTTCTGTATTTCAGTTATCCTCTTGTTTTGTTTTTGTTTTTGAAGTCTTAATCTCTCTCTCTCTCTCTCACACACACACACATACACACGTACACATACACTAGCACTCACAAGTTTTTGTTTCTTTTTAGAACAGAAAGTCCAGCATCATAAAATCCACTTGCAGCTTACAGTAGTTCTAAGTACTAGGTCCTTGGTGTAGTGACATGATATAAGAAGGTGAGGTACATCAAGAAAATAGTAAAGAAATTGTACTTTGACTGCTCTGATACATGGATGGGTATGCTTATTTTCAATTCTGACAGTACAACCTCCAGCTACAAACAATACAAATAAATTAGTGTACATATATGTTTGTATATGTATGAATCTTACTGCTTTTCTTCTTAATATCTCTAACTGCATTGTGTGTTTTTCTATATATGATGCTTTAAAGAAAAGCTAAATGAAAGACTGTTTCATGAACCATTTTTTTCCAAAGACAATACAGAGTTTCTACTTGGCTCTGTACGCTGATGCATACGATATGAAGCACAGGATTTGTCAAGTACTTTACAGATAAATGAAGTCACCAGGACCATGTTTATTGGTATCAACATATGTACTTAAGCCTTTGATAATTCGAGGCTGTATGCTAGTGATGTGATCTATCTGGAGTTATTAGGTCAATCCAGAAGATTTAAGAAACTGGTGCTGAGGGCAACAGCTGTCCTTTGACATGCTTTGCATTGTCTGTCCATTGTCACCCAGAACAAAATTAAGGTAAAAAATGTGTGGATTAGTAGAGAACTTCCTAGTTAGAAATCTGATATGCTACGTGCACTGAAGAGGTGGAAGTTCAAGTGTTTTCTAGATGTTCCAGGGGCTGTTGGAGAACTAGTCTCAGTCAGTTTGATGTCCATTTTAGATTTCCTTCTGGTCCAGATCTTCAGGTCGCTTACTTTCAGACAGAAAAGAAAGACAGCTGTATTGAAACAGGTTGCCTTTCAAAGCTCTTGTTTGCTTTGGAAGATCTTATTGAGGCGAGTGCTTGTAAACAAAGCCTTTTGTTTGCATGTGTTGCAGTAACATATTGTTCAGTCCTAGATTGCCTAGCAAGCCACCAGAATTCAAGCATTAAACAGCAGAGAAATTAGCAAACACTGCTGTCAGCCTGGGCTAGGTCAGTAAGTTCTGCAGAGCGCTCAAGTGGCAGCAGCATCTCTTCAAGGTTTTGGGGCTGAATGACTGAGAGAAGAGAGCAGTTCAAGGTCAGGTCTGGCTGCAGAGTAGAAGTGAACCATGCCACCTCCACCAGCTTGGGGGGCACAGGGTGAGGAAGAGGCATCGTCTTTGTCTTCCTGCTCTAATTGCAGTGGCTGGGTGGGATTAAGTTGTTCTTCCCATGTCTATGAAGTGATTATTTTCCTTATTCACCTCTTTAATCAAAATGACTAATTTTGTGGATGGGCTCCTAGACAATGCTGCCATTTCCCAGCAGTCCTTTCTAGAAGGACTTTCTAGAAGGATTGCTTTATTTTTTTTTCCCCATGCTTTTCCGAGCCACTCCTTCCTCTGTCCTGACTGTCCCCACATCCTTCCCAGCTGTCGAGAGATTAGAACTTGATATGCAGTGTGGCCTTAAAAAGCAGGGTGCTCACAGGAAGCTTCTGTGGCTTCACACAGCCAAAGAGGCCACCATTAATCATATGGGGAATAAGTCTGACTATCAAAGTAATTTTTTCTCTGGTTTTCTTTCTCCTTCCTACTCCAGGTGTGTACACTTTTCTTTCCAGCACCTTGAAATCTCTAGAAGAGAGAGACTATATCCACCGTGTTCTGGACAAAATCACAGATACCCTGATACACTTAATGGCAAAGTCAGGTCTTTCTCTGCAGCAGCAGCACCGGCGACTGGCTCAGCTCCTCCTCATCCTCTCTCACATCAGGCATATGAGGTAGGAGCAAGCATATGGTCAGGTGCAAGCAGAAAGTTTCACAAATGTATACATGTGCTTGGACTTCACTCAGTGTGTGTGGTAAATCACTTTCCTCTTTCCATAAAAATAGATGGATCTGCAAAACAGTACTATGAATTATTGTGTGAAAGGAGTAAACATTTTCTCCTTTTCTCTTTTTTCTTTTCCTTCTAGTTTTGATAATGCCATAAGCACTGTCTGCTTTTAATACTACGTCTTGCTATTCTTTTTGGGAGATAGGCAATGCATGAAAAATAATGTAATAGCAGTCTAGTTCTACGAACTCTAGTCTCCTGTAAGATAAGATTTAATAAAAATCTCACTTTTAAATAGACACCTCTCACAAGTGGCTTGATTGCAAATCATTTTAGAATAGAAATTATTGTCATTATATGTATATTATGGAGGAAGATTAAAGCAGATCTCCTGAGTCCCAATCTAGAGCACTTGTTAATTAGTGGTGAAGGGCCTTAGGCATGCGGTTTGTTGCTAGTTTCAGCAGTGATTCTCCCTTACATAATTACCTCTGAAGTTAGCTGCTCACTAGCTGGGGTGTCTGCAGCATGAAAAGCCTAGGCAAAGATGCATCAAGATTTTGTTTTTTAACGAAATATAGAGGCATTGCTGTTATCTAGATTTTAATTTTCAAGACCACATTTAATAAAATTAAAATCAAAATAAGCATCACACAGTACTAAAGATCCCAGAGCTGAAAAATGCAGATTTAACATCAAGGTATGTTTTTTCATGTGTGTATTTTAAGGAGTTTCACTGCCTTTGTATTAGTAACCATGCTGATGTTTATTTTCTTAATAGTTTGGTAGACCAAGAAAGTTTCAGATGCACAGAGATTTACTATTTCTGTAGCTTTGCAAATGGATACTATTACAAGAGGGCGTTTGCTAACAAATTGTCTAAAAGTTTATTTTCTAAGGAAAAAAATCTAATATTTTAGGTTTAACTATAGGAAAGCCAAGATTCATCCCATCCACTTAATCAAAATGCAGAAAATAGGGGTCTATTTGCTCTAAGTCACCATTTAGGCAAAGGAGAGAAAAATGTCTTCTGCAAACTGTAGTAGCGTGCAACAACTGTACTGTTAAGTTTGTTGCTTTGTACAGGGTGGAATTTGAGTGAACTGAACAAAGATTAGCTGATAGCTTTTTTTCATAGTACATTTGGAAAATAACTGCTGTTTTGTTTAAACCCACAGCAACAAAGGAATGGAGCACCTGTACAATATGAAGTGTAAAAATGTAGTTCCACTCTATGACCTCTTACTGGAGATGCTGGACGCTCACCGCCTACACGCACCGGCAGCCCGGAGTGCTGCACCAGTGGAAGAGGAGAACCAAAGCCTGCTGACAGCTGCACCAGCTTCATCTCATTCCCTGCAGTCCTTTTACATTAACAGCAAAGAAGAGGAGAGTATGCAGAATACAATATAAACAAAAGTCAGCGTATGTAATGGTATGAGAAACCCAGCAGCGTACTACATAGCTCATGCTTCATGTCATCTATGGAGCCACATATGTCAACACTCCAGTGACATCAGCCACCTGTATTTTCCATTTGAGTGTTTGTCAAGCACTTGCCTAAATTGATTCTTATTCTAAATGAAAGACATTTCATTACTATGGACAGCTAGCAAGGACTGTTAGGCTAACTTAATTTGAAATTTGCAGTGTTTTAGTCTACTTTTGAATGTGTGTTGGCTAAGTCCTAATATAAGCTGTAACATTTGTTTTGCCATAAATTAATAGGCCATAACACCCATGCATACTTGTATCTTCCCGAGTGGGAGCCTTTCTTGGTATCCACCCCAAATTCTGCACCCTTTTAGTCCTTGAGTTGCCTGAAACTTTGAAGCAGTTTGGTTGATTCTGCATGAGTTTTTGTGAGGGATAACAGGAAGCTGATTGGCATCTTAGTTGCCACAGTGAAACTACACTGCTAGTGAATTGCTTTGATAGTTTGGTTAGATTTCTGCCTCCTTTCTTCCTCAATTGGAAGAAGACTCTTTGTATGGAAAAAATACTGTTTTGCAGACAGCTTCTTTTCAAGATCATAGTGACCAAACTTTTAGATCCTCTTATCCTTGCCCTTAGCTAAATTACATTGTGTGCATCCTGTCTTGTCTGATCCTAGGAAATACAATTCTGTTGCTTGGCTGTATATAAACCATGGGCAATATGGCAAGCAGAGATAACATGGATAATTGCTCTCAAATCAGACCAGGTGATCACAGAAATCATCATGCCTGGAAAACAAAACCAAAATTCCATGCCTTCTAATACATACACAAACCAAAGCTATTTTATGAAATATCTTTCCCTCTCATTTGCTTTCTTGTGCTACAAACCAAGAGATGAGGATACCTGTGCAAGACTGGCATAGCAAGGTGAGATGATCGCATTCATGGCAGTCTTGCCTAACAAGACTGGGGAGGGTTTCGATCAGAGCCAGTGCAAACAGGTTTTGCACTATCTATCTTGCTTTTCTTCAGCTCTCACTGGGGCAACCTCAAAGGTCACTGTTAATATCCACCTTGTTTGTGGCACCAGAACTGGGCAGTGTGTCTCAGACATGGTGAAGACTTCAAAACTGCACATCCAGGGTGCATCTGGCTTTCTCCATACATGTATGTAATCATTTTTCATGCAAGTTAGTTGGATTCTGCAGATCAACCATAAATATACAAAAGGTCCACTGACAGTAGGAATTTCAGCAGCTTATAAAGGAGAGACACTGAAGAAAAAGACCAACTTATCTGTTGTATAAACTGACCAAAATGGTCATTTGTGCTGCTGTTGAACTGCCTTTAATGCTAGAAAATCAAAGATCACAGAATGTTGCTGGGTACTGGAATCTTATTATTATATTTTGCAGGGATGCTTTATCTGTTTAAAGACAACCTTTGTCTGTGCTACCTGCACACTTGTTTTTCATGTGCAATTTGGGAGTTAGCCCAGACCAGGGACTATTTCAGTAGCTGGTTGGAAATGACCACCTGTAAGTAAGGAAGTTCAATAGAACATGTATAGGCTGCTTCTTAGCAGCTGGCCACAGTGCCATAGGAGGGTTTGGGGATGCTTCTTTTAACTTTTATGTTAGGTCATGCTAATTGTAATATCCTATGACTAAATATAGGAAATAATGCAACCAATGCGGTACAGGAGTTCCTATGTCTAACCATGCTCACTGTTAGACAAGCAATGTCTTTGTTCAGTGAGTTCCAGTTACAAAGCAATTGTGAAGAAAGCAAGGCATAGGATGAGTTTGTGCTCTGCATCAAGGATCCAATTCTTTAGTGGATGTACATAATATTGTCCATAACAGTCTCATGTACATACCTGAGGATACGCACAGTTTAGAAATCTAATGATATATGCTACTTACGTGTTGGAGAAGATTCCTTGAAAACTGTGCAAACCTGAATGTGTGAAGCAGTCACTGTAAGTATATAGGCCTTTTATCGATGAGTATTATAGTGTCTTTTTTTTTTCCTAACATGCTAAAGGAGTTGTATTTTTGTGTATTCATTAAGAGTATGTATGTGTGCATATGTGCAAATTTGGTACCTAAGGGCATTTGGAAGGTTTTAAAATGCTTTGAAAGAAAATGCACATTTTGTCACAATTAGTAGATGGTTTTTGAACATGCTGGAAACATTATGAATGCCCTCATATGAGTGCAGGTTAAGATTTGAGTGGAACACAGGAATTCTTGTAGACACACTTCTGTACTTACACATCATTATTTACTTGCAGCCTTGTGCTACAAGATTTCAGTGCTCTATGTGCAGCTTGTGTGTTCTATATGACAAGCCACAAACATCAAGCTTGTGGCTCAGCAGATGCTAAGCAAGTTGTTTTAAATAAATGTCTCCCCTCCTACATTCCCCAAAATGCATTGCATCAAAATCAAATGTAAATCTGGCCTAGAAGAAGAAAATAGTTGATGGAAAACAATTCACAAAATAGTGCCAGATTCTGATGATTCTCCGTAGGTTAAGTACCGTTGATCTCTACAGATTGTCCCAGCGAAATTGGGCAAATGTGATTTGAAGTGGTATGCAGCATATTGAAGGGTATCAAATTGTGGCCCATAACATGGGAAATAATCTGTCAGTTCACAGTCATAATTACAAATGCTCTCCTAGGCTCAGTCCTGGCAGTGAAATCATTTAGAGTCAATTCGTCCTCCCACACCTGTGGTGACAACTGTTAAGGGCACCCAAAAAACAAAAACAGTGATTTCCAGTTATGCTTTTACTTAGCTTGGGGCAGTCTCAGGACCCGTGTCTTTAACTGTTGATGATCTTTTATTTGAAGCAGCACCTTAATGAATATAGTAAACCTTTGATGGTAATGAGTAACGAGTATAGTAAACCTTCACACAGTTATCTGAAAAGACAATTGTTCTCATATCAGACTGTTGAATGTAGCTAGTCAATAAATTAAAGTCTATTATATAAAAGTGGTAGCTTTTTCATATGGAATTCCAAATTATGCTCTTATGTATGCAGACAATTGTGCCTGACATTCAATAATTTCACAGGATGGTATTTTACATGTGTATATATATATATCTCTATATATACATATATGCTTTGTATTTGCAGCTGACAAGCCAGTACTATCTTGAATACCTGGTGCTGGATATTAAACAAAAATATGTATAGCATGTTTAAAAAAAAAAAAAAAGAAAAAGAATTTAAAGAAAGCTACTCAAGGCAGCTAATAATGCTTTTACCAAAATGTTCATAGAGATGTCTCTTGACAGCTAATGAAATAATTATTTTATAATGTTTATATGTGGATTAAAAAAAAAAAACAACACAAAAAACAAAACAACAAAAAAAAAAACAGACAGAAAACAAACAAACAAAAAAAACAACCAAACACCTAGAATCATAGGCAATGTAATACCAGCATAAGCCAGAAATAGACCCAATGAACCAGCTTTGCTTGAGAATATGATTGTTGTTCCTGAAATATTACCAAAAACTATGGAGGCATAGAGTAATGTGTAGCACCCAGTGGAGACTGATTTTCCAACAATATGTAAAAGCTACTCTGGTTTGTAATGGTTCGAGCCGTGTCTCGATCTTGCAGACTTTGTCTCAGGTAAAACTGTCAGTTGGGGCAGTAGAATTTGTACTGGGGTAAATTATTTTAGTGAGGGTTTCTTGGTGCGTGTTTGTGATAAATTTACTATTGTGTTTCAGTGATATTTTGAATATTTTTTTCTCCTGTACACTAAGGTGTTTAATAGTTTAACATTATATTAACTAAAGTAAAAAAGAACTGAGCTCCCAAGGATATTGCAAGGACTGTTCAGCAAATTGCTGCAATTTAAACTGAAAAAAAAAAAAATAAAATGAAGAGATAAAACCTCGACCCTTTCAGATCATCCCAAAAACCAGGTTTTTAGTGGAGCTTTTCTCTGTCCCAGCTAAGGCTGACTGATTCCTTAGGAGCTGAGCCAAATGTTTAAAATTAAACAAACTACCAGCAATGTAAAAATTCTGCCTCACTATGGTCTGAGTCTTACTACAGGCTTTGGTAGGAATACAACAAGCCTGTCTTTTATATATATCCTGCTTTAAAACTAGAATGCAACACAACCTAATGGGGTTTTGTATATAAGGCATTCTCAGCTGAACTTATGCAAAATGAGTTTCTTTCTCTGAATGAAGGGATGGCCTTTTACAATGCTACTTACAGCTGCAGTATAGCTTTACAGATGATGTAAATTCGGCACATGTGAAGGAACAGTTATGTAAACAATCATATCGTAATATGAACCAGACTTTGCTGCCACTTGCAACTATAGCATAATCTCAAATTGATCTGAGAATTGACATTAATATCCTGCTTTTTCTACTTGCAATATCTTTCATCTTTCAAATGTAAATAGCCTTACTTTATTTTGCACTGTGTTTAAAAAATAAAAAGCTAAAAAAATAAAAAACTTTTGCATTCAAATGTGCCTAAAAAAAAATTAAAATAATAATTAAAAAAAGTATATGCTGCCATCTTGCAAATTAGTTGCTCTCTACTCCTGTGTGCCTATAATTAGAAGGCTGTTTCTTTAGAAAGTGCCCACTGGAAAATGAAGAGATAGACTGCTACTCTTGAGACTTTCATTAACAAGCCACTTTATGTATCACCTTATTGTATATACTATAAAACTGATGCTTTTGTGTGCACTATGTAGTCTTTCAATGGAAAGTCCTTTATTTGGTATAGACTCAGCTGCCATAATGTATTTGTTGAAGTATTCTGTTCTTTCACTGATGCATATAAAATTATTCATGTCTTTGTTTTGGTGAGTTTTATTTCTTTGTTTTGCACCTAAATGTTCTGAACAGTCTAAATGAAAAATCTGATAGGCTACCCAGTTGGTGCAAGATTTTTATCGATGTATTTGATGTTGAAATAAATAATTAACCAGAGCAATTTATTTAATTTGTTATCTTTTGCATGGTTAAAAAAAAAAAAGTTTTTTTTTCCTAATTTTATTTTTTCTCCCCAGAATTACAGGGTTGAGAGCTTATGGGTCAGAATAAAAGCGAAGGCCAATAAGACTGATATTACCATGGGAGTCTGCTACAGGCCACCCAACCAGGATGAAGAGGTGGACAAGATGCCTTATGGACAGTTGAGTGAGGTCTCAAGGTCTCTCCCCCTTGTTCTTCTGGGGAACTTCTCAGACATCTGCTGGATTTATAATCAGTCCTGAAGGTTCCTAGAGTGTGTGGGAGATAACTTCCTGACAGCTGGTAAAGGAGCCAACAAGGAGAAACAAAATCCTGGACCCGCTGTTTGTTAACAGACAAGGTCTTGCGGGGGAAGTAAAGGTTGGAAGCTGTCTGGGGCATAATGATCATGAGATGCTAGAATTCTCGGTCCTTGTTGAACCATAGAGGGGAGTCAGCAGAACTGTCACCTTGGACTTCCAGAGGGCAAACTTTAACCTCTTTAGGACCATGGTTGAGAGGGTCCCGTGAGAGGTAGTTTTGGAGACATTGGGAGCCCAGGAAGGCTGGGAATACTTTAAGGAAGTTAATTTAAAGGTGCAGAAGCTGACCATCCCCAAGTCACAGGCCGATGGGCAAGGAGTTCGGACTGGCTGATGGGAGATTTTTGGCTGGAACTCGAGAACAAAAGGAAAGTTTATGGTCTCTGGAAGAGTGGGCAAGCTACTTATGATGATTATAGGTACATAGTGAAGCTGTGTAGGGAGAAAATTAGAAAAGCCAAAGCCCAGCTAGAACTGAACTTGTCCACTAAGGTAAAGGACAACAATAAGTATTTCTATAAATGCATCAACAGCAAGAGAAGGGCTATGGAGAATCTTCATCCCTTGTTGGACAGCAAAGGCAACTTGGTGACCAAGGATCAGGATAAGGCTGAGGTACTTTATGCTTTCTTTGCCTCAGTCTTTAATAGTAAGTCTTGTTACTACCTGTGAACACAGGCCCCTGTGCTAGTAGGTAGGGATGGGGAACAGAGTAGGCCCTGCGTGATCCATGATGAGATGGTTTTGGACCTGCTCTGAAGTCTATAGGGCTGGATGGATTGCACCCTAGAGTGCTGAGGGAGTTGGCGGGTGCGGTTGCCAAGCCTCTCTCCATCATTCTTCAGCAGTTCTGGCTAATGGAGGATGTCCCTGTGGACTGGAGACTTGCAAATATGATGCCCATCATCAAAATGGGCTGGAAAGATGATCCTGGTAGCTACAGACCTATCAGTCTTACCTCGGTGTGGGGAAGGTTATGGAACGGATAACCTCGGGAGCCATCATGGACCAGTTAAAAGTGAACCAGGGGATCAGTCTCAGTCAGCAAATGGGTTTACAAATGGTAGATCCTGTCTGATAAACCTGATTTCAATCTATGACAAGGTGACCCACTTAGTGGATTAAAGTAAGGCTGTCAATGTGATCTACGTGGACTTCAGTAAAACCTTTCGCACTGTTCCCCACAACATTCTGATGCTGAAGCTGGCTACCCACATTTTGGATGGGTGTATGCTCTGATGGGTGAAATACTGGCTGGATGGCTGGGCCTAAAGGGTTTTGGTCAATTAAATCCAGTTGGTGACTGGTTATTAGTGGCACCCCCCAGGGCTTGGTACTGGGTCTGCTTCTATTTAGCATCCTTATTAACATTCTTGATGAGGGGATTGAGTGCACCCTCAGTCAGTTTGCAGACAATAAGCTGGGAGGGAGTCTTGATCTGCCTGAGGGGAGGAAGGCACTACAGAGGGACCTGGATTAATTGGACTGATGGGCCAAGGTCAACTGTATGAGTTTCAGTAGGGCCAAGTGTTGGGTCCTGCATTTTGGTCACAACTCCAGGCAACCCTACAGGCTTGAGGAAAGATGCCTGATGGAAAGAGACCTTGGTGTACTGATGGACAGTCAGCTGAATATGAGACAGCAGTGTGCCAGGTAGCCAAGAAGGCCAATGGATCCTGGCTAGTATCAAGGATGGTGTGGAGAGCAGGTCTAGGGAAGTAATCTTGCCCCTGTACTTGGCATTGGTGAGGCCTCTGTACAGAAAGGACACTGAGGTGCTGGAGCAGGTTCGAAGAAAGGCAACAAGGCTTGTGAAGGGCTTGGAGAATATCCCTACGAGCAGAGACTGAAGGAACTGGGGCTGTTCAGCATGGGGAAAAGGAGACTGAGGGGAGACTTTATTGCTCTCTTTCAAGGGTTGTTAGGGTATGGTTATGTCATGGTTGGACTTGATGATCTTTAAGATCTTTTCCAATCTGAGCAGTTCTATGCTTAGAGTCTGGCCATAACTAGAATTAGTCCTGGTCTCTACTATTACTGATAACACTAGTTACAAAAGAACAAAACAAAAGAAGTCACTGTCACAGTACTGCACATATTTTAATGTGGACCTGTTAAGACAACAAAAGTGATTACTGGATTAGAACACCTTTGCAATGAGGAAAGGCTGATAAGAGTTGAGGTTGGTCAGAGAAGGCTCAAGGGATGTCTTATAATGGCCTTTCAGCACATAAAAAGGCCCAAAAGAAAGCTGGAGACAAACTTTATCAGTGAGTGTAGTGATATAGCAAGGGGTAATGGTTTTAAAGTAAAAGAGGGGAAATTCAGATCAGATATTAGAAGGAAGTTCTTTATCCAGAGGGCAGTGGGGCACTGGAGCAGTTTTCCCAGAGAAGCTGTGTATGCTTCATCTCCAGAATTGTTTAAGGCCAGGTTTGTTGGGGCACGTGGCAGTCTGATCTAGCGGGTGACAATGCTGCCGGTAGAAAGAGAGCTGGAACTGGACAGTTTTTAAAGTTCTTTCCAACCCAGTCCATTGTAAAATTCTATGATTTGATGTTTTACATTCCTTATTTTGTCTTGTGAAATAGATTATGGTAGACTATGGCAAGAGTAAACAAGTTATGGGAATGTAGCCAACTGCCACTTAGCGTCATTTAGCTAATGTGAAATAAGATAGCATGTCTTTCCCAAGTGAAGTCTACTCCTCAGGATAAAAGGTGTCTTATCTAAGCTGTGAGAAAGGAAGTTGTCCTGTTTTTTATCAGTATTCCATTGCATGACATCATGCAGCAAGCTGTTTTATTGATGGAACACAGTGCCAGTAAGCTGCATTTCCTTGGTCAGCCCCTGGCAGTGTCAGTTTACACAAGTTCCCGCTTTCTGAGAATGTATACTGCGAAGAGACAAACTGTCTCCAGAAAACTCCAGCACTCCCTATGTGATTTCTGATTCCAGGTGAAAGAGGTAGAATACCATAGAGACAAAGGAGAAGACTTCTCTTCTGTTTCCAGTAGTGCAGTGAGCAACACCATCAGAACCTCTCTCTCACATTTGTGCAGTTTATTACCTTTTTATCATTTTTAGTAAATTAGTTACATCTCCTTATCTTGGTTGCATCCCTCATACTTCTTTCCCTCCCTAGCAGAAGAGGGAAAGGTGGATAAGGGGAAGCCCTTCTGCAGGTAATAGAATCAACTAAACTATAACAGAAGTGAATATAAATGAAAGACATCTTTAATGACACAAAAACTCTCTGAAATTAACCTTACCCTGTACATTAATCTCAGAATTATATTGGGTCTTTGCAAAGAACCAAGTCACTAATTGACAGCATTTACATACTTATTGAGGCATATCAATACTTATATATATATCTATCAATATTATAGAGGGTATACAGCTTCTATATTGACTTTTTTTTCCATCTGTTTTCTGTTCTGTGCTGGTTCTGAGTGGGATTATCACTCAGTGAATTCAGAGATCCAGTTCCAAAGCAATTGTGAAAAAAGTGAGGCATAGGATGGGTTTGTGCTCTGCACCAAGGATCCAATTCTTTAGTAAGTGTACACAACAACGTCCATAACAGTCTCATGTACATACCTGAGGACATGCACAGTTTAGAGGTCTAATGATAGATGCTACCTACATGTTGGAGAAGATTCCTTGAGGACTGTGCAAACCTGAATGTGTGAAGCAGTCATAAGTCTAAGCTACAAAAGCAACTGGACAAAAGAATACTTACAATATCGAAGACTTGTCATTCCTAAATAAAAAACAACCAGCTACAGTCTGAGCATACTTACAGCTGCCAAAATGATAACAGTTTAAAGAACCAAGGTAGTGCATAACAAATGAGATTAGGAAGTCCTCTACTCCTCTTATTCCAGAGAACAGTGTGACCATACAGAGTCACAGAACTGTCTGGTCCACTGCTGACCCAGACCTGGCTCACCAACTGAGATGCCAACATGCTCAGATCCACCAGAGGAAGAACTCAACAGGAAAAGGGCCTCTGCTCTAAGGAGCTGAGCACATTTCCCCAGCTAGGAGCCAGTGATGTCATTTGGGAAATTATGCCACAATGAGAATTTTCAGTTTGGTTGTTTCACTGCAGGCCTCTAAGAGCTGAAATTAATGTCTCATCATTAGCGGGCCCACCACTTTTCTTTTCTCTATATATACATGAGCCCTTGCAGAACAGCTGCCTTCCTCAGATGCTGTTCCCTCAGTGGAGCCCATGAACATGCACACAGTCATTTGCAGGGGGCTCTCCACCACGTGCTTTCTTTCTTTCTTTCCAAGCATGCAAATGATGCATGTCTTGTTCTGGCATGTTTTGTTCTATTTAAATAATTAGAAGGTATGGAGTGGTTAATGTATAACCAAAGAACTTACCTGATAGTTTTTGCTTTTCTGTTACTTAAGGCAATCTCCTTGTTTGCGATAAACTGTGAATATCAGTTTATTCACAGGCTACAACATGGTGCTCTGTCAGTGGCACTCTCCCTCTGTAACAAAAACCTTATGACTACGCTGCACAGCTGTTCTGCTACAGCCAGTCAGTACAGAGCATGAAACAAATGAAACAAACAAACAAATAAATACAAAAACAACAACAACAAAAAACATTTAATTATACCAGGTTGCAACTGTTATTCTTCAAAATTAGATGATTAATTTCTTTTTTTTTTTTCATCCAGATATTGCTACATTAAAAACCCTGTGGAGAAGCTCTTAGGCTGGCTAAGTCTTGCATCTCTGCTTGTATTATGTTTATGTCCACTAGCCAAACAATGAAGATAAAATAAAAATCCAAACGTAAAATAAGACACATCAGCATGTGCACAGAGAAGGAATGCTCACAGAAGGACACTGCTTGCATGGTCTGTTTTACACTCAGCAGGGCTCCAATTATTGTCATTCACTGTGATATCCTGTAGATATAGAAGACCAAATGTAAAAATGTACATAAAGTCTTCAGGAAAACTGAACATTAAAATAATATTTGGCACTCATATGAGGAGAGGCAAACCTAACCTGCTTTCATGTCCCTATAAGAGCTTTTAGCTGCAGTATTTGGGTGTCAATCTGCAATGCTTTCATTTCTGCTGCATGTGGGTGATGATATAAAATCTTCTGTTTTCCATCCCTACAAATTTGTGCACCATTCCAGTGCACACTGCTGAAAAATTTGCATTTCAGGCAGACTTTCAGTAAATGTTTGTAAGATATTTGGCTCTTGTACACACAAAGACTGAATGCTCTCTTCTAAGGCAGAAAGATTTGAGCCTTGTCAGTTGTCTCTCTTGTTTTCTACTCGCATCCTGAGATTTTGTTGTCCACAGAAAGGTGAAACAAGTGCATTATACTCTACAGGTGAGAAAAAAATTGTACCCATCAGCTCCTTTATGGTATGGTACCTAAAAGCCTGAAAACTCCAAAAATGCTTATGAGATTTAAACATTCACATGAAAACAGAGAAGTTTGTGTTCCAGTCTGCGTTTGTAGTATTATTTTTCACTTATATTTAACCTAAAAATCAGAAAAGAATCTTCAGCTCTACAATTTCTTCCTTGTACCTCAACCACAGTGTTACAGCATCATGTTTTTTTCTGGTGTTTTTTTTTTCCCCACTGCTTTACCCCATGGTTTGCACACTTGGTTGCACAATACTTTGAGTTTTACAGAAGGAGTTCAAATTGAATTACTGCTATGTGGCTTAACCTGCAGTGCAATGGTCAGGAGACTCTGATACAATGGCTTGAAATATTTATAACGAGAATAATGCAAACACAAATCTCCTTCTTGCTTATGAGCACTCCCATAAAAGGTGGACTTTTATGGTAGCTTTCCTCTTTCTAAAAACAGTGGAATGAAGAAAAAAAAAACAATAATATAATCAGTCTTGCAGGAATTACATGCCTGACCTGAGTAGCCTCTGTGCACACTTCATCTACATCTGCACCATCCCAGAGAGAGAAGGGCTCACTGGTTTACATCTCTTCTCCCAGTATACTTCTGATACAGGAAGTGGACAACACTCTACTTTTCCAAAAACTAAACATGTCATTGTTTTGTTCAGATCTCACTGAGATCAGATCTATATTACACCTCAGGTCTTTAAATAGGTTTTTACTCAGCCAAGCAGTTGTAACCACTTCTATTTCTGAACACTATATTAAGTAAACAATAAAAGTCACAGTTGACCAGTTCCTATCTGCTTTCAGACCAATTATTTAATATAATTCAGATTCCTATCACTTAACCAGGGTTTGATCTATTACAATTTGTCAGTGCTTAAGCTTGCAGTTACTCATTTCCTTTTATCTTGTTTCACAGATTTTTGGGAAGATAAATTAAACCCCTAAAGCATTCCCATATAATGTTTTATTGTGGAATATTTTTAGAATATTCCAAAACTCTTAACATTATAAAAACAAACACTACTTCTCCCAAATATAGGTTTTTCATTTTTGTGTCACAGAATTGTAGAATCATTTGAATTGGAAGGTACCCTTTAGAGGTCATCTATTACAACTCCCCTGCAATGAACAGAGACACCTACAGCTCGATCAGGTTGCTCAGAGCCCCTCCATTGTGACTTTGATTGTCTCTAGGATCAAGGCATCTACCACCTCTCTGGGCAACCTGTTTCAGTCCTTCACAACCCTTATAAAAAAAACAAAACACACACACAAAAAACCCACTCCCTTATATCCAATCTAAATCCCCCAGTTTTTTTTTTTTTTTTTTTTTTAAGCCATTTTGTCTTCATAACAAGACCCAGTTCTCAGTCTAATTATGGCCAAATAACACAATAACAGAGTTCAGTTAGCAGCAGTGCATTTCACAACATTGCTGCCAAGGTTAGAAATAGCCAGCCAGTACCCGGGCTACTGAGGTGATATCAAGGTTATTGGACAGAAGTCTTGTGTATGGAAACCTCTTTTCCCAAAACATAAATACTGCCTTTCTTCCAATTCTCCCACTCCCCAGTGTAGGCAACAACTTCTTCAGATGAATTCTGCAACTGACTGCTGCAAGAGCTGTACAATTTTATCATCAAGCTATCCAACTTAAACACAAATCTTACCTCACTGTGGCACTCCCTGCTCTTTTGCTTTCCTAAATCCATTGCTTTAAATATCATATTAAACATAGGAATCATAAGTAAGCATGAATGTTGACACTCTTTTACTTCTTCCCTACCTTCATTTCTGTATGTACTTAGAATTTTTTTCCATCTCTTTCTTACAACGTGTATTTCTTCTTGACTCCGATCTTATTTCCCAGAATCTTCCTACACTCACTAAATCCTGATAGCATCTGTGGTTTGAAGACCATGAGCGATGTGTTTCTTTATGCCTTTGAAAACACACTCATGACGTTGATCATGTTGAGAGATGCTATCATTTATAAACAGATTTCTCAACCACAAAAAGCACAAGACTCTGAAGGCTGGGGATGACTGTTCATGTGACAACCGCAGCTAGTTTGTCCTTGTTTAATAGCCAGCTGTAGAAGTAAGCTCTAAGGAAGGAGAAGGCCAGACTGAAGGTACTGACGGTGTTTACAGGGGACCTGGAAGGGTGGCAAACCAGTGAAAACAGACTATTGATCTGCTGCAGACTGAATCATAGAATCATAGAATCACTCAGTTTGGAAAAGACTTTAAACATAGGAGTCCAACCATGACCTAACCATACTACCCAAACAACCATCTGCTAAATCTTGCCCCTGAGCACCACATCCAAACATCCATTATAAAGCCATCCAGGCATGGCAACTCAACCTCCTCCCCTGGGGAGCTTATTCCAGTGCTTAACAAACCTTTCTGTAAATAAGTGTTTCCTGATATCCAATCTAAACTTGCCATGATGCAAACTTAAGACCATTTCCCCTCGTCACCTGTCACCAGTGCAAAGAGACAAACCCTGCTCTTGCTGTAAGCAAGGTATTAGAAGAGAGCAACAAGGTCTCCCCTCAGTCTCCCCTTCCCCAGACTGAACAGCCCTAGATCCTTCTATCTCTCCTCACAGGGCATATTCTCCAAGACCTTCACAAGTCTTGTTGCTCTTCTTTGGGCAAGAAGCTGTTAACACTGATGGAATAGAGCACAGGAATAGTGCAGATGATGTCTTAGTATTATCATTCAGTGAGGAGTTACTAAGCTACCAGTTTAAGCCTTTAAACACCCATTAGTTATGAGGCAACTTTAAGGCTTTAAGTCAGTATGCAGGGTTCACAACTGCAAGATTCGTCAAGTTGCAACAGTGATTACACCTCAAAAGCAGTCATTGCATATTCAATAGTAGAGAGGTGCTGAGTGGTGCAGTTGATACATTAGAAGGAGGGGATGCCATCCAGGGGGATGTGAAAGGGCTCAAAATGTGGGCACATGAGAATCTAATGAGATTCAGCAAGGCATGTACAAGGTGTTACACTTGAGTCAGGACAATCCTAGATAAGAACACAGGCGGGGAGAAGAACTCACTGACAGCAACCCTATGGAGAAAGACACGGGGAACCTGATGGACAAAACCTGTACATGAACCAGCAGCATGATCTTGCAGTCCTGAAGGCGTCCTGTATGCTGGGCTGCAACAACAGAGGACTGGCCAGCTCATGAGGCCACATCCTGAGTCATTTGTCTATGCCTTGGGCCCACAACACAATAAAGATATGGAGATGTTGCAGCGGGTCCAGATGAGAGCCATAAAGATTATCAGAGGGCTGGAGCTCCTCTCTCATGAAGAAAATTTGTGGGAGTCAAGATGTCAAGAAGAAATTCTTTTCATACTTTACTGATGAGGCACAGGCACAGGCTGCCCCAGGAAAGCCTCGACAGGCTTGAGGGCTGGGCTCGGGTGAACCTAATGAGGTTCAACACGGCAAAGTGCAACGTTTTGCATTTGGGCCGGAAGAACCCCAGGCACCTGTACAGGCTGGGAGGAGTGGTCCTTGAGAGCAGCTCGGCAGAGAAGGAGCTCGGGGTCCTGATGGACTTAACATGAGCCAGCAGTGCGCTCTGGCAGCTCGAAAGGCAAATGGGATCCTGGGCTCCATCAGGAGAGGGGTGGTCAGCAGGGAGAGGGAGGTGATTGTCCCTCTCTACTCGGCTCTTGTGAGGCCCCATCTGGAGTACTGTGTCCAGGTGTGGAGCCCTCAGTACAAGAAAGACATAGAGATCTTGGAAAGGGTCCAGAGGAGGGCGACTAAGATGATCAGGGGGCTGGAGCACCTCCCCTATGAGGACAGGCTGAGGGAGTTGGGCTTGTTCAGCCTGGAGAAGAGAAGGCTGCGGGGTGACCTCATTGCAGCCTATCAATACCTGAAGGGAACCTACACCCAGGAGGGGAGTAAACTCTTCAGAAGGGCTGATAACAGCAGGACTAGGGGAAATGGATCCAAGTTGAAGGAGGAAAGATTTAGGTTGGATGTTAGGGGGAAGTTCTTCACAAGGAAAGTGGTTAGGCCCTGGAACAGGCTGCCCAGGGAGGTTGTGGATGCCCCGTCCTTGGACGTGTTCAAGGCCAGGTTGGATGGGGTCCTGGGCAACCTGATCTGAATGTGTATGTTTGGTGGCCCTGCTAGGCAGGGAGGTTGGAACTCCATGATCCTTGAGGTCCCTTCCAACCCGGGTGATTCTGTGAAACACCTGACAGTGTTCAGGATCAGGTTGGATGCGGCCCTGGGCAGCCTGATTTGGTGGGTAGCAGCCCTTCCCATTGCAGGGGATTAGAACTGGATAATCTTTAACATTTCCTCTAACTTAAGCTATTCTACAATTATGAATAGAAAATGGGACAAAAGATAATTTAGCTGCTGTTTGCCAAGATGCAGTCTACATCAATTTCATTTTCTCTAGGCTTAAATACTCTGCCTGCTATAAGTGAAGGTCAGATTTGAGACCATCTAAAGAACCTGAAGGGGAACAAATCCATGGCACCCAATGAGATTTACAATAAGATTTACATTGGTACACAATGAGATTAGGTTCTGAGAGAACTGAGATGAAGTTGCCAAGCCATAATCCATCATATTTGAAAGGTCATGGCAGTCTGGTGAACTTCCTACTAATTGGAAAAGGGGAAACATAACCCCATTTTCAAGAAGGAGAAAAAAGAAGATCCAGATAACTACAGGCCAGTCAGTCCCTCCTCTGTGCCTGGCAAGATTATGGAGCAGATCCTCCCAAAGGCACATGCAAAATAAAGATAGGGTTATTGATGATAAACAACATGGCTACATCAAGGGCAAGTCATGCTTGAGCAAAGTGCAAGGTTTTACACTCAGGCTGGGAGAATCCCAAGCATCCATACAGACTGGAAGGAGCGGTCCTTGAGAACAGTCCTGCAGAGAAGGGCCTGGGGTCTTGGTAGATGAAAAACTGAACATGAGCCAGCAGCGTGCCCTTGCAGCTCAGAAAGCAAATGGTATCCTGGGCTCCATCAGAAGAGGAGTAGCCAGCAGGCACAGGGAGGTGATTGTTCCCCTCTACTCTGCTCTTGTGAGGCCCCATCTGGAATACTGTATCCAGGTCTGGAGCCCCCAGTACAAGAAAGACAGAGAGCTGTTGGAGAGGGTCCAGAGGAGAGCCATAAAGATGATCAGGGGTCTGGAGCACCTCCCCTAAGAAGACAGGCTGAGGGAGCTGGGCTTGTTCAGCCTGGAGAAAAGAAGGCTGCAGGGTGACCTCATTGCAGCCTTTTAGTACCTAAAGGGAGCCTACAAACAGGAGGGGAATCAACTCTTTACAAGGGTAGATAATTGGAAAACAAGGAGAAATGGTTTGAAGTTGAGGGAGGGAAGATTTAGGTTGGATGTCAGGGGGAAGTTCTTTACTATGAG
Organism: Tympanuchus pallidicinctus; assembly: GCF_026119805.1. Taxonomy (NCBI): domain Eukaryota; kingdom Metazoa; phylum Chordata; class Aves; order Galliformes; family Phasianidae; genus Tympanuchus; species Tympanuchus pallidicinctus. The sequence goes on along the minus strand of NW_026294618.1, from coordinate 60,976,125 downwards.
AGTGGTGAGGTGCTGGAACAGCTGCCCAGAGAGGTTGTGGATGCCTCGTCCCTAGAGGTGTTCAAGGCCAGATTGGATGGGGCCCTGGGCAGCCTGGTGTAGTGTAAAATGAAAAGGTTGGTGGCCCTGCATGTGGCAGAAGGGTTGGAGATTCATGATCCTTGAGGTCTCTTTCAACCCTGGCTATTCTGTGTGATTCTGTGATTCTATGAAATAAAGATAGGCAGAAAAAGCAACCTCACCTCAGCTGGATTGACTCCTAGGCTGCAAAGTTGGCTAATGCCACATGCTGTAATAATTGAAGACATTCTGGGAGTCCTGTTTTTCCTCTAAACTTGCCTCATTACCCATAGTACATGATGTAGTTATCAACACATATGCTGATGTCACCTGCCTTGCTTTGCAGTCTTCAAGTCACTGGTATTCATTGGATGAAATGTGATTTAATGGGAGCCTGAGAAACAGCTGGGCATTTGTTTCATTTTTGCCTGCTTCATGCCAGTTTTGAGGATCATTATCCAGTTCTGAAAAAGACACATATGAAGTCATAATGGAATCAGCATGGGGGTAGGAAACTCCCTTTTGAGGAGCCTATTTCTCAAACCAATTTAAATGGTAGAGATTTTCTCTTCTGAAATCAAAAAGGTGAATGACATAGGACTCAGGGAGGGACAGAGGGAAATAAATGGAGTCTACAGAGAAATGAATGACAAGCAAAATGTAAGTAGATGAAACAGCAATACAGGCTGAAGGAGGAAACATGGAGAAGTGATGTAATTAATAATGGCAAAAAATGCAGAAACAGCTGTGACAGCTGACCAAAGGATTCAAATATCCTTCGGCAGTTAGCATGGAAAGAATTTTATATAAATATGTTAATCTGAACCAACATTACTCTTTCTCTCTTATACTAAATTCTTTAGCGCAAAAATATTCTCCAAGGACAATAAATGCAATAAGAAATAAAAAAAAATCAGGATGAAGCTGAGTACAATAAGTAAACAAAAAAACAACAACAAAAAAAAACACCCCAATTCTGCTCACCCCTATAGCCTCCATTAAGCAGGGCACCCTTTTTCATCCATTCTACAAGTTCAGATATGAGCTGCAGGGCAAGGGTGAGCCAAGGAGGTACACACTGGAAAATGGTCAACACCACCAACTAAAATAAGCAACAGTTCACACTGCTCCTCCATAAAGTGTAGGGCTTTGCAGCACTTTCAGCATCATCTTGCTGCCTGGAATTAGAGAGAGCTGTAGAGGAGGAGGATGCTGTGTCAAAATGTAAAAAAATCAGTTCTGAATGGATCATACGTGCACATAATTAGAGATTTCAAAAAGCAGGGACTACAGAATGGCAAAGTAGCTGGCAAAAATCAAATGTCAGATTGCAATTTAAACATGCCAGGTGTTACCCTTTCTATTTTCTGGTATACTCTATTAATTGCACCAAAATCACTGAAACAAAAATCTTATCCTTGTACTCTCCTCTTCCTCCTAAACACCTGCCTTCAAACCTCCTTGCCTCTCCAGTTTTTAAATATCATAAGAAACAAACACAAGTCTCACTTGTGATTTTTTTCCTGCTTCCTTCAGCAGATAAATATGCTGTAGTTTGTAGTTTGATAATCACAACTTCTGTAGTTTGATAATCACAACTACCTTTTAGATAACATCTCCTTCCATGAGATCACAAACAATAGACTGGAAAACATGAATTGGAGGCAACCTTCTCAGTAAATTAGCCTTTTCAGTATAAATAATGCTTTCCTTTAAAAAAAAAAAGAAAAGAAAAATAAATAAAAAAAAAAGCAGCAGCAACCACCCAACAAAAACTCAGCCATCAAAACCACTGTCTGATGAAGGAATGTCCAAAGAATACAGAGACCTGGACTAACAGTTGTAAAGTGAGCTAACTATGAAGTTATTAATGTAGGTGCATTGATTACCATTCCGATAAGTTATGTTACCATAGAGAATGATATCAAAAAAGAGAGGAAAGGTTAATTTTACGAATCCTTAAGCAAATAACAGCTCATTTTTATACTTTAAAAGTGTATTATTTATCTTTGTCTACTCAAATAGTGATTATAGACAGCATAACTTCTGAATATCAATGAAAGAAACTAAGACTGCAGAAGAATATATACTTGTATCAATCCAAGTCTATGTCTCAGACACTGAAGATACCTTGTTGACGTACGGTATCCTTTCCAAGAAAATATTACACTTATCCAAAAAGGGAGCTTTATTTTGGCTCCTCTAAATGCTGTTGTTCAGCTAGTATTATTCTACAGTAGACATAGCACTTTGCCTTGTATATCACCACTTGAGACATTATCCAGATGACCTTATTCTAACATATACTCAATACTGCTAATTTGTTATAGCATTTTTTAATTATTTTTAGAAGTGCAGCTATTTTTCTTTATACCATACATATTCTAAACTTAGAGGCTCTCACAGTTGTCCTTAAAAAGCACGTAGACAAAATATTTTATGTTATCTATAATAAATGCAAAGAAATCAATACAAACAAAACTTGGCTTAGCAAACTGTACATACATAAATATGTTCTTTGTTTTTCAACTCGGCATTCAACATTTTTCTTCATAAAACCTTTTATGATCTCATTTATTACATCCATTTTTTAAACCTTAAAAAAGTGCTTAACAGATTTACACCTTGTACATCCAAAGCAAAGGTTAGAACACCATGCCCAAAACAGATATCACAGGGGATAATACACTGCCATATAAGATCCTTTAAAATTGTATGTTTACAAAGGCTCTAAAAGTTCTTTAGCACTGGCTATTTTATTTACTGTAGATGCTGAGAGGGCAATTAACGAAGATAGGCTAATGGCTCATATAGAGCAGCACACAGGAAAGGATCTACAGTATCCAGTTCTCAGCTATGCATAGTACAGGGCAATGACCTGGGTATTAAGTGGCTAAAAGATCCAGAATGATGGACTGAAGGACATTTAACCCCCACACACATCACATCCTCCTTGGTGCCCAGGATGTAAATACTGAAACAATGCTACTCAGGTAATACGTTCTGCAGTTTGGAACTGATGGACTGATGTGTTACTGAGTGCCAGTAGAAAACGATACAGACACTGTGGTGGCAACAGCAGGTATGTAAAGCTGCCATACTGAATGTTGTCACTTTTTAAAACCACACTGCCTCCTGGCTACTACTCCAGCAAGATCACCTGCTGTCTCACAACTTTATAACGGGGGTGGACCATTCATGTATTTTAACATGGGATGGAAAGAGCGGGCAAAGTTGTTGGCCATTGTACAGCTGTAGTCCTCCTCAGTCATTGGAACCAGGCAAGCCAGCCCGATCAGGAGCAGCAAAAGGAGCTGTAGTGGCAGAGCAGCTCTGAGGACTCTAAGGAAGAAGGATGGGTGCTGCCATGCTGGCCCAGCCTCAGAAGGGAAGGAACCTGAGCCACCTCTTATGGACCTGAGAAAAGAAAATGGACAGGTGAGTAAAACATTGCTGCAGCAGAGGTTGCCCCTGGGTACTCAGCTATCCCTGAAGGCTGGTTTAGGATTTGTACACACTGACTGAAAACAGCAGAGTTATTTTTCACTGAACACTCCCCAACGGTCTTAAGAGATCTCATATGTCTTGACTGGATATGAAAACATCAAATATTCACTATAGAATGGTGAATAACGTGCTCCTTTATCAGTTATAGCGAAGACTCTCCACTTAGAGCACTGAGATATAGAAAATAAACATGCTTGTCACATACGTTCACTACACACTGCCTAAAAAACAATCCTCCTCTTTTAAAATGGAAACTGCATTTGGTTGTCAGAAGTTTCTAAATTCATTTCCTTATATTCCTCAGTGTATAGTGAAATAAGATCCTTATGTCAATATTCAGTTAATTAATACACCAGTCTCCAGGCATTTTATACAAAGTACACTGTATTTTGAATCTTGCACTGAATCAGCTGTTAAAATTTATTTGCTCAACTGACCAGATATCCTCACCATCTGAGTGATTTTCCCCTTTTGTCTTATGGATGTGTGTGGCATACATCTATCATATGTCAATAGAAGACATTTCCAAACATTCCCAAAGGGACACTTCAATTTAAGCATAAAAATATAAGATATTTTTAATAAAAGACAAAGATACAAATTTCACATTTTCCCTTCTGACTGAAACTACCAGAGCTCTAACATACGGATAACAGATTTTGAGGTAAGTGAAGTACTGAAAAGAGAATTTCTGCAAGTTAACATTAGAATGATGGAAAAATATTGTATTTTAGCTAGATAAAAATAGAAGAATTTACAGCCTTTACATCATTAGTTTCAAGAATTCTTCCACGCAAACATTGTTGCAAATTTTGCAATAGACATGTTACTATGAAAGTGTGTATACCTACTGTGGTTATGAAGCCTGAGAAGGCCTATAGATGACTAGGGTATAAGAGATAAAGATACTCATAAGTATGTACTTAGTTTCAACTTAAAGGTATAGGAGATCAGGCCTGCTAGACAAGGTTAAATTCTCCTCAGTCATGCAAATAGGTCATCATGGTATCTCCCTGCCTTCCCCTTCCCCTTTCAAATCGAATCTGAATTGATGTGAAAAAGCATGCAAAGATCAAATATCAACTTCAAAACTATATCAGGCCCCCTTCACACATGATCAGGAAATAATTCTTTCTGTGCTTGAGATTATTTTTATGTCTTGTTCATACATATGTATCATCCTAATATGTTGACTCCAAGAAAGCCAGACAGACTTCATAGAGTTTGTTATGATCAACAGATACAAAGAAAACTTGAGTAAGTTAAATGATTAACTTGACTTAAATGTCTCAGGAAGGAGTGATGATCAAAACAAAAAATCACATACTGTTTGGATCCACGTTATTGTTGCCTGGATGGAAAGCTGCTTATTGAATTATGCAAGATCACATATTAAAAAGAACACACTGAAAGGATATGGCACATTTAACAGCATCAGAGCATTCCATATTAAAGTTCAATTAGATCAGAACTTTACTGTCCAAGAACGCCAAGACAGAGAGTCAATGGGCTGAGGCAGGAACAAAGGGAACAAGGAGTGCTTAATTACCTTCCAAGCATAAAAAAGGCTATATTTCTGTAGCTGGTAACAGCTGTTTCATAATGAGTAAAGTGTGAATTTTCATTGATCCTCCATTGATTGAGTTATTCTGGGGCAGTAGGAGGCATTTCTGTTAAAGCAGAATCAAAATCATCTATCTTTTTGTTTTTTAGGCTTTTCCTATTGGTGCAGTAGAACAGTTTGTTTTATGATTTACTTAAAGCAAAACCAATCAACCAACCCTAATCAAACACCATCACTACAAACAGGAAGAAAGAGTGTAAGTATGTGTGAACTGCATAACTGGTTATAGATTTTCTTTCAAAAATTAACACTTTATGACAAAGAATCTCAAAATACTTCTTCTGCAGTGGAGTAGGATGTTGAACAACAGTTTCTAATACTGGATGGAAAAAATTCAACAAACAAATAATGAAACATGAAAACATCTTCAGAAGGTGAGTTCTAAAAAGTTCAAGTGCTGTACTGTCACAGTTTATTGCAGGTACTCGTCTGTAATGGACATAATTAGCTGAAAAATTGAATGTTCAGCTTAGAGTGTTTAATGGATTTGGTAAGGAAAGAGGGTTAAAAATATACATACACTATTAACAAAAAATGATCATTATAGAGAAGGGGCCAATATCCTATTTACTGCAATCGGAGAAGGGAAAGCTGAAGTACTGTTTACTATTTTTGAGAAAAATGTAATTTCCTTCTCTTGCATCTATCTTCTGCTGTCTCTCATCTGACTGCTCTACCATTTGTCATACTGGCTGCTGTTTCTCAAGGAAAGGAAGACCACCTGCAACTTGCTCCAAGGACAATTCCTGACAACTAAACGAAGTTGGAGGCACAGCTGCAGGTCTGGTCAACTGTAAGCTTCTTCTTGCCAAGAAATCTCATTAACTAACCTCAGAACTGCAACCAATAGTTAATCTTACTGTGGGAGTTTTTCTAATGTCAGAGAAATTGAAGCTCTTTCTGAAGCATTTCAAGAGAGGAGAACCTAATTTACCAGGCTATAGATCAGATGAGCAAAATGAACTTTAATTTCATCTCAGATGAGTACCTTCACTTAAAGATGACTGATTTTTTTTTTAAATCATTATTTATTTATTCTGAGAAGAAAAATATGGTTGAACTAATCCATCTGGACTGCAGAAAACATCCGAAATATTATAACAGAAGAATTTATCATTCAAGCAAATTATAAGAATAAATGGAGTTTAATGGGGAAGTGGTAAGGAGACAACAGTCATATTGAGGGTCACTACTGGGATAGTAGAATATTATTACTGGAGTTAATCAAAGATGAGTCTGAATTTAATACATTTATGAAAAGAGTGCTGCACAGAATGTAAGAACAGCAAAATTAATTTTTAGGATGACAGAAGATGAAAGTCTTTGTGAATACAAAATAGGATTGGCTTATTACACAAAGAAAAGTGGGTGACGACTTCAGTGGTCGACGACTTCAGTGGTCAGATATAGGCTGAAGAAGTATAGCAAAGAATTTAAGATTACAGTATGCAAAGTAGCAATAAAACCTTCTGCTATACATTTGGAAGTTCACACTGATGGTAGTGAAGAAAGAAATTTAGAGCTGTTGTTTGACAAATAGGTAAAAGACAATGATGTAAAATAGCTGTGAAAAGAAACCAATTCCACTGATGATGATTTTATTAAGATGGAGCTCACTAAAGTTATGAGGTGGTATGATGTTCTGCCCTTGAGAGCATGCAATGATTCCTCTTGTTGGCTTGAGACTCTCTAAAAGCGACTGTGATTGGCTGAGTTACGAATTCACTTCTCTGCCTACCTCTCACAATCATGTGACTCCAATCTCACCCTGGCTTAGAAGAGACAAGTGCTCATATAGGTAGTTAAATAAGAATTTTAACAAAAAAGTAAGTGAGAATAAAGGAAAGAGCAGGGAGAATAACAATGACAATCCAAGTGAAAACCTCCTATCTAAACTACTGCATGGCAATGACTGCCGTTTTGTGGCCAAAGCCATGAAGAGTTCTGTGGCCTGGTCTGCTCCAAGAACAGCAAGTGAGCTTTAAACATCCACTAGTCATTTGGGAAGGCTTGGGCAGAGCAGGAAATGGAGGTTGGCACCGTGGCGCCAAGACATGAATAGAGCTGCTCAAGAGAGACAATGTAAACAGTCCTGAGCAAATTGAACAATTATTTTAATCTTTTTAACATTTTAATTACCTCAAAAAATCCACAGGCACAGATCCAGGTATGCATTTACGACAGCTCTATTATACTGATGAAGGAAGAGGAGCTGCTTCTTGGATTTGCTTTTCCTACTTAATGCAGCAACACTAATACCTCTCAAAGGAGTGTTTGATTAAATCCACAGTGTTACTTACAACTTGCTTAGCATCATCCTACGTAGGCTTTTTTTTTTTTTTCTTTCTGCTGTGATAATGGAAAGGCAAAGCGATAGCACATTTGGTATACATAAAACATGATCCCTTAAAGAACTTCCTTTCACAACCACCTATGTGATACACATTTTAAAACTGACTTGAGTTCTCCTGTATACTAAACTCTAACAGGGTTTGCTGATCCAGTGCAAGATCAAACACAAAATACTCTGATCAGAGGCATGTCAAAATATTAAAGAACACAGTGACAGCTTGTACTGCTTTATCAGTTAAAACCACATTATACATCAGCCACAACCTGTCTGGCTTGCGCATTTGATTAAACTTCCTATTCAGCAGTGACTCATTCGTATTCCATGCTTGTCTGAATGACAAATTGAACATTGTTTTGTACTGCTACAAGATGTGTTAATAAACAGTGCTGGAGAGACTTGATCTGAAAGGTGCCGCACCAATGCCACTGCTAGAATAAAGGCTGATCTCAAAGCAGCAAAGCACTGCTAGCTGTGCTCTGAGCCAGCTGCTCACACCTACAGCAAGAAATCTTCTCAACAGGTTGGCATAGGCTGTTGGACCATACAGGAGAGGGGAAGAATGAACGCAGTATGTTTCTTGAGTACAGTGTTGCTAGCGCAAGCATGCTTATCTGCCACAGACACTCTCCATTCCTCTTAGCTGTTAATGGCTGCAGAGTAAAGCCCCACTCTTCCCTTTTCCCATTCCCTGTAAGAAACAGAATGCCAAGCTTCATAGCAGATGGAGCTGGAAAAATTCTCTTTCTCTTACAGGCAGAAAGATGGTATGTATGTATGTCACCTATTTTCTATGTGGTTTCATTATGTTTCAAAGGCAAAAAAAAAAAAAAAAAAAATAAAAAATCCCTAAAAGCAAGACAGAATCTTAATGTCTGTGGAAGCAGTCAAAGATGCTTTATCTGTTCTATCTGCTGTTATGTGCTGTTAGTTTTGCAACTACAACACCACTCACAGTAGCTAGCCGTACTTACAGAGCAAACAATTTATTAAAAATAAATGTCTATGAGAACATCCAAATGTAAGTATTTTACTTATTATTTAATTCATATTTTGATTAATAAAACACTTATTTTACTTACGGAAAAAAATAGTAACCTCAAAGTATTTTTTGCTGCCTGGCTATTGCTCAATCTCTGTATTAAATGTCATGTTGCTTTCCTTCCAACCTCAAATCTTTCTCTTCAATGGGAGTTGCAATTAAGATGTAGTGCATGTTTTTATATGGAGAATAAATGACCGTTAGGACTTATAACTGTAAGTACAAATGTATCTTGCTCATACTTTATGATTATTTTAGGTTCCCTTTTCAATGCCTAAGATGCTGGAATAGCATGAGAGTTCCACTTAATACATACTGTGTATATATGCCTGTTGATTTACTACAGTTATTTTTTTAAATTTTGTAGCTCTACAGGCTAGTGATTTGATCAGTGAAAGAGCGAAAGTACACATATCACACTGACAACAACAAAGAACGCAGAAGCACCGTTAGCTGCAGAGATGACAGGTTGCTGGAAACAAGGTGGAAAGCAAGAAGCTGTAGCTGCATGTCTGCTCTCTACTGGTCAGAGAGAGATAGGGCAGTGCTGCTCCCTGAGCACTACACGGATGCAAACACTAGGCAAGAGTCATGGCAGTATTAGCACATTAAGTTGCAGTCTTCTGACGGGGAGAGGAAGTGACCCCAAGTTTAAAACCCCTCGAATTATGACTTAATTTTGAATGCTATGTACTGAAAACCCACAAACTGGACAAAACATTTCAGAACAGGAAAAAAACCAAAACAAAACAAAAAACAAACAAACAAACAATCAACAACAACAACAAAAAAAAACCAACGGATGTTAGTATGTCTCATCCAGATCTGTGGGTTTTTGTGATTTCTAGAACACTGGCCTATTACCTGCCTTAATTTAATATCTAGAGGTAAAGAGGATGATGAAAAGTGTTTGCCACGAACTGACTGGCATTTCTGTTAAATTATGCCAAAATCATTATTAGATATTGTGAGTGTGAACACAGACTCACCACATGAAAAACAAATGTCTATTGCATGTCCTTTCCAGGAAGCAAAAGCTGCAGATTTTCAAGAATTAGCCAGTATTTCTATTCATAAAGAATATGGAATAATTGATAGCACTTTTTGCCAAACTAGTAAAAAAGGGAAGTTTTCAGACTAAGTGTGGACAGATGAGAATCACAGCCAATTTCCATCATCCTCTTACGGTTCTAGAACAGAGTGCGGAAACCAGGAGAATAAGGTACCTGCTATGTGGACTGCTGACAGAGGGTCCAGGCTGTGAGAGACTACATTTGCCCCGTGGCTGTTTGCAATGAACAGGGGGTAAAGAAAGAAGAATGTTCAGTCCAGGCAAATAAAGACAAGCTACTGATGAAACTAAATTAAAAGTGCAGCAAAGGAAACAAAAACAAATCAAATGAAGTGATTGATACCCATGAACCAAGGAAACTGGCTTTTCTTTGTTTCTGAGTCTGAAAATGATTGGAACATATACAGTGAAACAAATAAAATTTTAGCCGTTCCTTTTCGAGCCAGGAACTCTGAATTAAAAATAAAAAAAATAAAAAATAAAAAACCAGTGGCAATTCAGCCGAAAGAATTTAGAATGTGAAATTGAAACTGAGTGGAATATGGGGAAATATAGACATCTCAAAATGTATTTGCAAAAAAATTAATATTACTAATTCTTAGGGATAAAAATATGGTCGAAAGGCCTCCCTCTAGTGTCTGGCCTCTTTTCCATCACCTTCCCCATAAAGTCAAATAACTGTAGGCACATTCCTACACCTAGAATTGCTGGAATACTTAATGAATTTAGATGACTATCAGTCTGATGGAAATTTAGTATTAGTATTTATTTATTTATTTAGCATCAGCATATTTGGAACAGAAATTCTAAACAACATCACAGCAGCCTCCAAAAATCTACTTGAAAAGAAAACAGAAGCCTAAAAAGCAGACAATTTTGAGTTAGTTATATAGCCCAAGTAGTCATAAAATCTAGCTATACATTATGAAGAAAAATGAAAAAAATGTAGTCATGTACATGAACACTAAAAAATTAGACAAATGTTTATTAAAATGTTCAGATGATCTATTATAATTCTACATACTCTTGAGAAAAAGATTTTATGGTAAGACACTTTTCTATTTCCTGTTATGATCAGGGATTCTCTAGTTACATCTGTGATATCAGAGTTTTTATTAATTAAGTTCAAATTCAAAAGTTGAAAAATTGATTTCTGTAGCGAAGTCTAAAGATTAATGTTCTTTTCTTATGTTTGAAAAGCCAGTATTCCTTTACATTCTCATACTAGAATCTAAAAGGAAACTAGTGAATGTAAAAAAAACCAAACCAAACAAACAGTAATTCAAGAGCCATACAGTTTATCAAGACAGAACTCAGAGGCTTTACAAAAAGTGCAAATGGAAAAAAAAATTATGATCTTTTTATAAACTAAAGAAAAAAGTGAAGTAATCAACCAATAGAATTGCAGAAAAAGACAAAATAATTGCAGTTCCATTTTGGGCTTAGAGTATGGAAGTGTTAAGTACTAGGCATGTATTTGCTACATTTCTTGAATTTTGTGCCAGCGATGTAAACAGGCAACTCCAGAGCTGCCATCACAGCCATTGGTTAGGTCCTGTTCAGCTAGCTGTTTTGAACAAAGTTGTATGCCCTTCAGCTCTATTTAACCATTCATCAAAAGCCTCAATAAGAAATTCTTATTGAGGTTCTCAATGAAGCAGCTCTCTGAAGAGAAGGCCAAACAGAAATGGAGGACTGATTATACCAGACAAGACCGGACTTCGGGATGCTGCCATCACTAGAGCAAAATACAAGAGACATGACATGCCATACCATGGTAAACCAACCACACTGACAGCCCTGGTTTTAGATAGTATTTGCCAATTCTGATTTCATGCAGGATGGGATATGTAGCACGATCAGGGAAAGCAGCTGTGTTTTTTCTTAATTTATGTCATTTCCTTTCCTGTCAAGTGAGATGGGGGGCCTTTCAGCTGGCTAGAGCTACTGTAGACATCTAGACTCCCACCCAGCAGATGATAGAAAGTTGATGACTTAAAATTACCGTTCTCTGTCTGCTTGGTGTACTTTGTCCAGATACAGGACTCACTGAGCCTGATGTGTCTAGTTCATCAGCAGAGGACCAAGAGGACAAATCCTAAATTCAGAAGGAATGGAATCAGACCACCTGTTCAGGTAAGCAAACTCAAAAAACCCAATAACCCCAGAGTGAAATCTTTACCGCATTATTTCCAAAACAAAACAAAACAAACAAACAACAACAAAAACAAAAACAAACCCACCCCAAACAGTTAATATTTGTTAGCAATTTTTACAAGATTCAGGAATTACATGTTGTCTCTGTTGCTCCTGAAGAGAAACAAACATATAGCTAGAAGTTAATTGTATTAGGTGAAGCATTTTCTGCTAAGGGCAATACAGGGAAAAAGTAGGGTTTTTTGATTGGCTTTTAATCACTGGAAGAGGCAGTAACCATCATGATTTCACTCCAACAGACAAGAACTCACTAGAAGTGAAAACAGCCAAACTCTCATGCCTCATGAACTCTTCTAATCTAAGGCTTTAAATAAAATGTAGAGTTTGAAAGTGAATAGAGAGCCTTGAAAACCTAACTTTGTGCCACCTGTCACTGTTGGTGAACTTGCATGCATAACTCCCCAAATACCTTGAACTACAAGATAACTTGAGAAGATTTGCAGTACAGCTCAACACTGAGGGAGATCAGTTAGCCAATTACAGGATTTATTTTATGCCTCTTATTATTTTTTTCTTCAGATTGAAATACATTTTCCTTTCAGGTGAAAACTGACATTATAATTTTCAATACTGCAGCTAGAATAATTATCTCACATACTTTGCCAATTCACTGAGTCAGTAATGGCAGAATGAGAAAACCAAGATAACTGGTAACTTGCTATACAAAATAGCAAAAAACTGCTGGATTAAAAAATTGCAAGAATGTTTACATTATAACAATTTCTTTGTGATATTCAGGATTAAATGTGTACCATTCTTGATAAGTAATGCAAACAACAGAAAAAAACGGCCAACAGCACTGATCAGAGAAATGTAGTTAAAGCAGCATGAAATGTGCCCAAGAAGCAGCAAGGAATAAAGAGACACTCACCAACTGACTACTTGAAATGTCTAGAGCTTTCTCTAGGTCTTTTATGTGACGTATGACTTCTTTCAAGAGGAGCTTAAGTCTGTTTCCAATGACATGCACCTTTTCTTTGGCTTCAAGGCAGTCCTTGCCTTCAGCATTGACTAACAATTGGCAGGACATATCTTGCAGTGACGCCACTTTCAACTGAGATTCCAGCAGTTCACGTCTGATTTGCTATTGCAAGGGCAAGCAGCAAATTTTTTAAATTGAATTTATTTTTGAAAGAAAAAAATAAAGAGCAAAGAATTCATAAAACCAGTCACTTGAAATTAAAGAAATGTAAAGAAAAAAGAAGGAATCAACATTTCCAGGCCTGAGAAGCTCTAGGTAACTGTTAGGTAAAATAGGTAACTGTTCACTTAAAATTTGAAGAATAGCTTGTGATTCATCCTTTGACTGCTTAATACTTTTGTTGTTTGTATCAAATTCTCACTAAGGGAAACAAAACACTAAAAGCAAAATGACAGCAACACAGACAGCAGCGAGGCTGCTCGAGTTTTTAAATCTCCAGTTCTGCTATTGAAGGAAATGACAAAGCTAGTTGCTGACCTCATTCCCATAGCTATGAGTCCTCACACAATATACAGTGCTAACTCTGATGAGAAAGATACATTTTTTTCTGATGATGAGCTTTGGAAGAAAAAGGGATAATTATAGCCATACCATTAGAAGTCTGTGATGATCCTGTAGGACTTCTGAATCCAGGTTTGGATTGATGGGCACAATCTCATTTTTTCTTCTGTCAATATTCTCTAACCAGAGCAGCAAACCATGGCTCATTTCATGGAAATCCTGTAAATGATGAGTTTATACCAGACATGCAGCAGAGATACAGCAGTTAAATTTCTGTTTTCAGTTTATCCCGTAATAGGTCCTGCTTAGGTTGAATTCTGTAACTTACAAGAAAGCGCAGAATAGTATATGAGAATAATATTCAAGTGATGACAAACTTAGAAAATATTGCTCTGGAAACATATGCTTCAATGTAGTGCACATGTATCTCTTTGATGAAGTTGTATTATCTTGCACAGGCAAGTTCCAGACAGGACAATAAGCACATCAGGTAACTATATGGTTTACATCTTTGACATGTTAAATGCTGACCATTTAAATAGACACAGTACAGACCTGGCACTGCATTAATGCATCTTGCAGTGAGCAGCGCCAATCTTCGATCATACTGCATACGTGATCCCAGCAGATGTTCATCTGAGACAGGCGCTCTTGGAGTTTTTTACTTTCTTCACTGTCAGATTGAGTAAATTCTGAGCTGCACAAGTTGATGGATAAGATGATAGCTTTGCGGTTATCAATTGCCTTCTGCAGCTCCTTAATGATAAGGAATAGGGGGACAGAATGAAGAAAGAGATTAGTAAAACATGCAGCTTTCAGAAAAATCAAACAGAGAAGGTACAAAAAGAATGTAATCATTTGCCTTCTGCAACTGCATAATGCATCTTACTGTAATAGTCCCCTTTGCTCTGTGTATGAGATTTCTGTGCTCACTGTGTGACTCTGAAAGTGTTCACTGTTGATCTATTAAAGTTTTACTGTGAGCATAAACTAGAACAAGCCAATTAAACTTTTAAAAGGCTGAAGTCATAGTTGAATTATGAAGATCTGGCAAATACTTCAGATATTTTAGACAGGGAGGGCCCAAGAAAATTGAAGGAGTTGTAAGACAATTGTACTTCTGCTCACAATAAAACTTTTGCCCTCACTTCTCAGTTGTGCTGATAAACAAAAAAACCCAACATGTTTTCAAGTGGAAACTGCTGTCAGCAGTGTTTTAAAATAAAAGCTTTTACTGAGGGAAAGGAAAACATACAAGGAGTATAAACAACTTACTCCAATTTATAGAAGCAGAACATGTATAAAAACTGATTTGTTTATATTGGAAGCCACAAAAGAAACCCCACCTCTTTTGGTTTGGAGGGCACTAATGGGCTTTCCAAGAGTGGGTGAGATAAGGACAGGATTCTTATGAAATGTACCCTTTTCCACCTAGTTTACAGCATTTACTTAAAAGCCCCATGTCACAGTGACCTCTGTAGTACTTATGGGAACTATATTTGGACTGCAGTGAAGACCAACACTAATATGCTTTAAATGGATCATCATTGGAAACAGTCTTTACTATCTTTCCACCTCATTCCTAGCATAGGTTACAGTGCATTTTGACATTGGCCCAACATTTTTGTGCCCAAGCTTATGAGATGCTAATAACTGAATGGGAAGCTGTGGAGCACCACATTTGCAGACCTTTATAGCTGCAAAATAGCCAGAAGAGATCATAAAGGCAATATTCAGATCCTGATGCACCTGAGAAAATTGAAGAAGCAATAAGAGTATTTCAATGTGAGACCATTTTTTTTCCTAAACTGTACTGAATGACACCAGTGAGTTAGGCTAGAGCTCATTTGGCACTCTCTCCTTCCTCCACACAAGATATGTTCCAAAGAGGCATTTATTTGAAAATAGCTATTTTGTTGCCAGCTTGAATAGATTTTATTTAACTTGGCTTTATTTTCCTTTCATCAGCTTAGATAACTGCTTCAATTATCCGTGCATTCTGGAATTAGAGAATAGCCACAGAATTACTATTTCAAAAATTAATTTGGATTAAATACTAAATACCACTGGTATTAGTATTTTCTGCCAAAAGGTTATTCATAAAATCACATTGAAATTACTGATTTCAGTCATCAGCTATGTAAAAAACAGAGCATTCCAGCTGCAACTGTCAGAAACCTCACTAACATACATGTTGCATTCAGGTCTCTTTACGAAGTAAATAATGGAAAAGAAAAACAGAACTCACTTTCAATTTTCTAATCCTGAGCTCGATAGTTTGTATGTCAGTACTGAGATCAAGGCAGCGGAGCTTCTCCAGTTCTTCCTCTGTTTCTCCTAACCAAGCCCAAATGCTATTAAGGTCAGAATTGAACTGCTGCCATTGCTGAAGGTTCTGCTTCATCCTTAGCTCCTTGCTTAGAGCTTGGGCCTGGATTAATTCCCATCGGTCAATTACACCTGGAATGATGAACAACAAATTCAACAAAAGTGAAAAAAAACCATCCAAAACCCTAATCCAGCAAATACCACACTGAAAACTAAATTATGTTGGAAAGAATAAGTAGTCTTGATGAGTGACTGGGCAGCAAGAAATTTTACCACTTTCTTACATCAACAATTAATGACTTTACAGAATTAAATAAATATATACAAGTGTCATGGGTGATCATAGAATGAACAAATCATAGAATAGTTTTTGGGTGGGAAGGGCCTTTAAGATCATCTAGTTCCAAATTCCCTGCAATACGCAGGGACGGGACACAACCTCTCACTAGGTTATGCTAGTATATAGATATAATAAATCAGTATAACTGCAAACAAGTTACATTCTGAATATATCTAACTAGCCAAATACTATTTTCATTAGTATTTGTAACTCTCACAATTTAATATTCCCATATCATCATGTTTGCTTAAGCTACTGTTGATGTACTGGATACTTATCTCTGCTAAAAAAATTAACAAATTAAGTCTATTTATTCTTACTACTTGAAATGCTATGTCTTAGAGAAGGATAAGTTGTATCATATCATCAACTTAAGATTAAAAATAATATTTATTAAAATAGACTGCATGAATAGCATATTATGCCAAACTGAGAACTGAGACATAGCCTTCACTGTAAAAAATCCATAATTTTATATGATTATTTTTACCAGATAAAAATAAATTTCTGTATTGTTGACAGCTAATACAATAAAAAGTGGAAAGTAATACTAGAAGAAACGAATTATGACTTACATGTTTTGTAGGGCAATATAAGAAATCATTTTTCAAAAGAGAACATTCAATAAAAACGCACTGCATCTGCATGGACTTTTCTAAAGGCCTATAGCTACATCTCATTATAGGAAAGGGTTCTTAAAATGCACTTGCAGGCATAATGTCTTCACTAGATGTATAAAAGTAATACTTACTATCCCTACTTCATTTTAAGAGATGTTAAACAGAACATAACAGATAGCTATGTAATACCAAGCTCTACTTCAGAAAAAAACCATTGCATATATTTGCTGTTTCTCATAATTGCTTTCCATCAGAGAACTAAATGTCACTTACCAGCTGTTTGTGTTTCAGTACTGTTCAGATTAATAAGGCCAGATAATTTTTCCTCTTCTTCTTTCAGCTTATATCCAAGCCTTTTTACTGAGTCTATGCTTCCACTGCATTCACTTAGTAGCTTCATCTGTATTAAGAAACAAACAAAAAATCCCATCTCAATCCCATCAGTCACAGGAAAAATGAAAATTGCAATGCAGCTTTCAAAATTTCCAGCAAGTAGGTCAAGGTGTGAAGAGAAAAATCTATTTAACAATTTGCCCTAGCAGTAGCAAAGAGTTCTGTGTGAAAATTATAAAGACTTTGTGTATATTTTCAGATGAATTAGAAACAACTCAGTGCCTCTGTGCCAAATAATACCGGAGGGCTGCAGGTGACATTAATTATAAATGTTAAGACATTAGAAAATATGATTAAGAAAATAAATATCTGTATGGAAATATTACTATGCGTCCAAGCATCTAATCTTTCAACTCTGTCAGGAGAAATGTGGTCTGAATAATTTATAGAGAGATTTTTCTTCCAGAAAACCTCTCTGAGAAAGTTTTTCAATCATAGATTCCATATATGCAACATGATGCATATTTATTATTTTGGATCAAGATGAATATTGGGCACTAAACTATGAAACTCGCTTTTAAAAGTGGAGGAATTTTAAATAATATCAACATTAAATGGATTATATCACATGTGTAAGAAATTAGTTTAGGACATATAAAAAATCCATCATATTAAAATAAATCCCCTGGAGTCATGTTCCTGTAAACTTACACTACTGTAAAACTCTAATAATGTAAACAACAAAGCATGTGGTCACAACTAGTAAACATAAGTCTGAGAAGCAGCAATATCTAATTGCTATGTTGAAACAGCTACATTTCTTTCAACAGCAAATCTAAATTTGGTGTGCTTATTTGATTTGTGCTTCAATATATTGCACTGTGACTAAGAACAGAAATTTTTTTAGTAATGTCAGCATGTAATGAAATGCAAGCACACGCACATATCCTTTGTAAGTGGCATCCAGCTCTGGTCCTGTAGGTGTTTTGCTGCGGATGATGTTTTCTGTTTGCTGTATTTGGAAACGACTGGTATCTAAAGCTTTGTCCAGCTGTCGTATATGTGCTTCTAGGGCACCAGGTTCTCCTGTACCAAAAACCAAACAACAAAAAAGAGTGATTGCCATCCAAGTTGTCTAGAACTTTTCTCTACTTTTTGCCCAAGCAGAGTATATGTCAGGAATACTAGATGGTAAAGGAGAAACACAACTGCAACTGCATGAGCAATACAACGTCAAAGCAAAAGAATAACTAGTTCCATTAGGCCATGGTTAGCAATCTTCCTAGGACAGATCATCAAACAAATGAATGTGGTTTCCATAAACATATGAAGAAAGAGTTCATTTTCAAGCAGGCTTGCAAAATATTCTGAAAGAACAGTTTCCCTCAGAGAGTCCCTCATCAGTCTGGAAGCAAAGTATATACAATTTCTAAGACTAAAACTGATAAAGTAATATTGCTTTAATTGTGTTATCAAGATCCAGAGATGACTGGATTTTTTGGATGGCCACAGTGAGTAGTCCTCGAATGATTAAAACAACCACATTAAGCAGCACTTTTTTTTTTCTCCAAGCTTTGATAAAAATGCTTAATACAGCTATTCTACCAGGTTGTTTAGACACGTACCAATGTTTTTGAAACAGGATTAACTTGAATTTTCTATATAAAGATCAAGTGAATTTTGTGATATGAATCAGATACAGCCAATTCTGACTGAAGCAGTCTGCAGCCTAGAGGACCATGTGAGGTTCCTCTTATTCATATTCTATCATTGTGACTAATTTCCATTTGTTTACAAAGACGGTCTGAATTAGTTTATGAAAACAAGTTTGAAAGCATGCATAGAGAAAAGAAGCCTTCTGTCCAGCTATATTCACAGAAAACTGAGCCTATAAGATAGTTAAACCTCTTATTCATACAAAACATCACTTGGCTAAATGTAACACATGCTCCAAAAGTAATGCCTCCCATTTTATTACATTGGCCCATGACATCAGCGGCAAATGTTGGTGGTATGGCAGTAGAGGATGAACCCTCATGACAATATTCTGGTTTATTTTGTCACCATGTGACAGACAGCAGCAGAAGGGCAGGCTGTCAAACGGTGTCTGACATGGAAGTATGGATGAAGCAAAGGGGTGTCATTGAGTCCCTCCATGTAGAAAAAAAATGCACCCAAAGTCATTCATCAGCACTTGCTGAGTATTGTTGGAGAACAAACATTGGATGTGAGCACAGTGAGGTTGTGGGTGGTGCCCTCCACCAGAGATGACAGTGATGTGAAAGACAAACCATGTTTTGGATGGCCAAACAGAGCTTTCACACCATGAAATGAAGAGCATCTTAATAAGCTCGTCCACGTGAATTGGGTAGAGGTGGTGATTATACTGAAAAGTAGTTTTTTGTAGCTGAAAATTTATTCTATCAAATAGTGTCCTGTGCTCGTGCTCTTTGTATCAGTTGCAGTTTCTAAGGAAATATACAGAAGACATTACTTTTGGAGCAACCTATATAGATAGAATGAACTGCTGAATATTATTCTTCCCCACATTAGTTTCAAAATTTTCACAGGTCATAAACTAAACACATTTTTGTATCTATACTGTTAATCAATAACAGTATTATTTCACTATCTGGGGAAAAAAATTTAAACACAGTGAACCTGAGGTCTGTAGCAAAGACAGTGAGATTTAAAAATGTTTGACATTCCAAATTTGCAGTATGTGGAATCATAAAAGAAAGTGTTTGTAAATGCATCTAATCTGTGTGAGAGTCACCAAGTGAAATAGTAGGTTTAATCTTGTGCAAAAAATGCCAATCAAAATAAAATCTGTCTTCCAATATGAAAGACTATGATAAAGACAGTGGAGGACAGTACATCACCTCACCATTGTAATCACTAGCCTAAAACTTTATACATAAGTAGTAATTCAAACAGTGGTTGTATATAAAAAAGTAAAAATGGGAAAAACTAAACAATTAGGTTTCATTTCATAACTTCATATTTTTTTTTCTTCTTTAAACTTTGGAGATATCACTCTTCTCTCAGAGACATAAAGTACTGACTTCCGTTGAAAGTCTTCAGAGAATAAATACCAACATGGGTAAATTACTGAGCTGCTTTATCTTGTTAGCCAGCATGAAAGGGCAAATAGTTTACATATCATTGTTTTGTCCATGCACCCAATAATACCTTTAATCACAGCAGTAAAGCAGGATAGTTCTACATTAAAATGCCAGTGCTTCCACGTAAGAAATATTTATGTTGCCAGTTGTGAAAAGTATAAAAGATGCAATAAGAAGAGAGAGAGTGCACTGTAGTATTTGCACCTGGCTCTGCTTAGTGTTTTTTGATGCCTACCAGAAATATTTTTGAGTGCGTTTTCTGTAAGTGTTACATAGGCCTCAAGAGTTTCAGGGATCTCTACATCTGAAAAAATAAAAGCACAGTCTAAATTGACAGCTCAGTAATGGCCATATCCTCATAGCAGGCGTCTTTTTCATGAAATGAAGTATATAAATTCCGATAGCACACATCCTTTCTGGAGAAGGAAAAACGATGAAGACAAATGCACGGAGCCTGCTAGAGTCTCAATATCCTGGGAAACCTAACCCTTTTTCAGAGCAATGACCTGGAAAGCAAAAGAGCCACAAGATCAGAGTGCAATATAACATTAAGTTTTCCCTCACAACTGGCTGCATTTGCTAACTTTCATTCATTTATATTTATTATACAAACTATACACACATAGAAGGGATTTCCAGCTTTGCGGGAGAGCAAGAACTGAGATTTCACCTCACCTCACAACCCATTTGTTGGAGTCTTGCCTGGATATGGACCAAGTTAAGATTTACTTAAGAATCTCACAGTTTAAGTTGT
Source organism: Tympanuchus pallidicinctus (assembly GCF_026119805.1). NCBI lineage: Eukaryota > Metazoa > Chordata > Aves > Galliformes > Phasianidae > Tympanuchus > Tympanuchus pallidicinctus. Next base: position 60,955,270 of record NW_026294618.1, on the reverse strand, counting down.
GGACCTCTTCCTCAGCATTTCTTCATCAGTTATTTCTGCACCTCTTGCCATATTCAATATAGCTTCTTCTAGTCAGAATAAGTTATGATGCATTGCTGTTACAGATGACATATCTCATCTGGCAGGCTTCAGGCACAGAGACAGAGCCAATTCTCTGTCATCTCACATAAACCTTTGCAATTTTCCAAGGCTGTAGTCATTCAGGAATTCCCAGCACTGTGTCTAAGGCCAGAAGGCCACTGGGATTACTTAGCGAAAGCTATTTAAGATTTTCAGGGGCAATTTAAAATACTTTTCTATGAGCATGTTGGCCAAGCAGTGACACAAAGTAATATCCTCTCCTTTTTACTGAGAGGGGACACATAATTTGCCACCATACCTGCTATACTAGTTGCTCCTCTCAGATAGAAATCCTTCTCTTGTTCTCCATCTTCCTCCTCAGAGTGCAGTGCCCGTGAAACAGCTGTCTCCAGGTCTCTGCTTAGGTCATAATCATGATCCCACTCCAGAGGGATAGAGTCCACACTTGCAGGGGTATCCCGCCCTGATCGCTCACTTCTCACTGGCTGTGCAAGAGGCAGTGAGATGTTGGAAGAGGGATGTGGGGAGAGAACACTGTCTGCAGATTTGTCATGCCAGTGTATATCAGAGAGATCTGCTGATTCATCCAGATCCACCTCTCTGTCAGACAGGTCATGTTCATCATCTGTCAGCTAGAAGAACAGTGCAAACAGAAACAATCAATGCAACACACAGAAACACTCACTGCGTAATCAGCCTGGGTAATGTAAATATAAAGCATAAATATAAAGTAGTATTAGGTAATGGTCAAATGATGGTGTTTCCATTTGCATCCTTTTTCACTCCTCCCACATTATTTTTAGGGACATGAAAAAATAGAACAAGGAAATTCAGCATGCCTGCTCATTTTAATTACGTGTGGCACCACATAGTCTCACATCAGAAAATGTCTCCAGACGTTTTACTGATGCCTCTGTAGTGCAGACATCAAGTTAAAGAAAACTTTGGAATCAAATCAAATAGGAAGTGTAGGTGACCTTTGACATGACTGGTGTTCTCATTATGTTCTTTCATATGTGGGGAAACCCAGGTTTTGTTCTTTTTCTTCAGTTGGATTAGAGTTATCAAAGGGAATTTTGCTCTCACTTTTTCAGCTGTTTATTCAGTTCTGGAGACAAATTTCTGTCCATACTGCATGGAGAAAATCTCTTTATCTTTTTTTTTTTTTTTTTTTTTTTAATAAAAGTGAACTTAATGAGCTACCAATGAAATTATATATTAGTATTATATATTAGTAAAGCTTTATAAATTTCCAATTTGCACAAATTTTCTCAATGATTTTCAAAAAATCCAGACCTATTAACTTTGCTTTCTAAACAGGACAAAAATAGCATCCAATGAAGAGAGGCAGTTGGTTAGAATTGTAACAAGATTAAAACCACAGGATTTTGGGGAAATTTCAATGTTAGTTTGCTTCAACATGTTTCTCTCTTCTTGTTCTCACATTTCAGAATGGCAGTAAAGCAAATACATATGTAAGTATACACACAGGAAGATGGATCAGTTTCTTGTGATAGCGTTCCACACGTCCAAAGACCTCTTGACAGTAACGACGTAACTCATCTAGTTCTTCTTCAATGACAGCTGCATCCATCGGTTCACTTTTCTCAATGAGTTGCTCACCCTGAACAATTATCTGGTGAATTTTGTTGTTGTTCAGTGAAATTTCCTGTTGGAAAGCCTTTATAAAAGAAAAATCCATACTTTATCAATGAAATCTACATTAAGACAACCTGAACTATCATGGATGCAAGTCTTAGAAGGTTTTTGTTTGTTTGTTTGTTCGTTTGTTTGTTTTGTTTTTTCTCCAGTGAGAACGGTGTGGGTAAAAAACAGAAATGATTCTAAATATTCTGGCATGAGAAATTAAACTTAGCATTCCACAGTCTTTCTTGTCAAAAACAGTGATGCTTCATGGTTTACCATCTCATTTCTCTCTTGTTGTGTTTGGACAGAAAGCTCTTCTCTAAACAAGTCATGCCTGTGACCAAATGTCTAAAATGGACACAGTTTCTAAAGCTATCATAATGGAATTTTGGATAACATAGTATGAGCCCTGCTTTTTTTTTTTTTTTTTTTTTTTTCATCAAATAACGCATGTTTTTTGATGCAGAAATGGTTGAAAAATGTAGTAATTATTAAGTGTCAGCAATAGTGGAGACCTGCCATTATTTTTATTGACAATTAGAGAACTATCACCCTTGTTTTTCTGATAATTTTTCACTGCTGAAAGATCTTTTACTCTGGCAGAAAAGTCTGCATTGAAACCTGACATAAACCAAAACTTATGAAGTCAACCTGTAAGAATCAAGCTATATTACACTGTTCTTTGGCATAGTGTTTATTAATAATTTTTTTTCCTCTATGAATATTTATATTCATTTTCTCTTCCCTCCTCCTCTTTCCATTCCATTATTCTTTACCTTAAGTTGCTTTATCTTTGCTTGGACATCACACTCTGAGAAATGCTCTATGTTGGTCAGCTGCAAGTCCATCTCTGTTAGCCATACCAGGATGCTATCACGTGCTGTCTCAAACTCCTCACGTTGGCCAATAAAATGCTGAGAATGGGGAGTGGGAAATGGAGTGGTGTGAAATGACTAAAAGGACCCCAAAAAACAGCAATAAGCTGTTTAACAACAAATAATAACAGCAACAAAAAACAACAATAGTAGTTCTCCAGAGAAACAATTTTCATGCCCTTCAAACTTAAACCAAAATCCATACACCTTTTTCCTACACGATTTCTAGGGTTTGCACTTCAGTAATACCACCTTCATCTGCAATTAGCAGATATATGAAAGTTAAATACTAAGAAGGAGGTGGTAGTCAAGGGCATCAAGCATATGCCTATAGACTACAGTTCTCTTTGAAGTAATCAAAGAACAAGTTCCCTTCTTCTTCCAAAGGTAGAAACCCCCTCAAAAACTCTGCAAATGCATTAATCCGGAAGCTTCTAGAGCACCATTGATTCATACAGACCGTAGTGAAAGCTTAAAAACAGAAAAAATACTTTTAGCCTTCGCAGGATGGAGGTAACTCGCTTTTGTAAATTGTCCCATCTCTGGTTCCCCTCATGGACCATCTGCTTGAGGCTGCAGTCGGAATCAGTGCGGTTCTCTCGGGCCAGTCGGCGATACTGTTTGTTAATCAGTTCCAGCTGAGTCAGACTTTCGTGCACCTGTCTCTGGAAGGCCTAAAGAAGAATGCATAAGACACCATCAGCTTCATGTTTTGAATAGCTACCACAAAGTGTGTTAGAGAAAACACCACGTAATGAGTTGATTGAATTAATCTCTTCAAAAATTCTTAATGATGTTTCAAAAAAATGTCCTCTACCATTGTCACAAAGAGAAAATCAAGCAAAGGAAAACTTATAAACTACTTCACCATATTTCTCTTGAACACAAGTGAACAATTTTTTGCTTCCATTGTTGTATCACAAACTTGCTCTCCAATATTGTTTAAAACGCAAAAAACAGTCTTTCCTAACACTGGACACTACCCTTACTAAGGACTACAGAAGTGTGATGGATAACATACTTCTGTAGAGAAAATTTCATTAAAAACAGCTAACACAGGATTTCATCCTCAATGATATATACTCTCCATACTGTACTAAAGCTTATAAGAAGTAAGCACATTTTTACGATAAGACAAGAGACAGAGATTAAGAAGTAGGTTTGAAAAAAGAAAAAAATATCAAATCCCATACCATCTTCTCAGTGTAACTATTCCCTTTGTTTAAGTCACTATTAAATTGAGTAGAGGACAACCAACAAGCATCAAATGGGTTTTTAAATTGAGTAGGGGACAACCAACAAGCATCAAATGGGTTTATAAATGGAATGATGTGCTTAGCAAAACTTAAAATTCACTTAAAATTGTACAAGGAGAACAAGGGAGATCATTTTCATAGCAGAGGCATAAATATGACTGTATTTACTAGGATCATGAAATCCACAAGCATGCAGTTGTTGCTTCACCTGTTACTAAGACATGTCCAGCAAAAAGAACAACGGTGCATTTGTTTGCTGTGCTTACACAGTTCAGATACACAGAATTCATCTGTTGCCTTCTACCCTATAACCTCCTTTCATTTCTCAGGAAACAATGGCGGAGGAACCAGTTTGACTTTGTATTGTGAATGAAGTGACAGTCAGCTCTGATCTCTGCATAGGAATTGAAAGGTTCTTACACGGTTCACTGTTTTTTTTTGTTTGTTTGTTTTTAACTCAACTGATTCAACTGAGGATACAGTGGTGAAAATAAAATTAGGAAAACGTTGTCAGCTAAAGCAGAAAATTGCTTCAGTTATTATTTATCAGTTGCTGAGTTTACAGTAAATTTGCTGAATTCCACTAAATTTTGAACACTGCAGCTGTTGCCTGTTCCATTCTTCCATTTTGGTAGCGTAAGAAAACAAATAATGAAGAAGAGGAGGAAAAAGAAAAAGAAAGAACCCAAATGTAGTGAAAATAGGTTTCTAGAAACTTCTAGAAAGGCAGCTAAACTTCAGTTTGCAGCTAGTTCCCACTGACACTTTGTAGACAGTAAAAATTCCACAAGTCTGCAGGAGACAGAAGGTCACCATAAAAACTGAGTCAGTGAAACTGACGTTGGATAATATCAGCTCAACTGTTAAAATCAAAGACAGCCAAGATATTTTTGATACTGTTTCTCATATGATGGCTTGGTAAACAGGACACTTAAATCCTGATCATTAAGTAAAATGACAATGGGAAGAAAGTCTGAAACAGAGTACTCATGTCCAGACCTCACCTTAATCAAGAAGGCTGTTTAACAACTGAACCTGGCATTTGGAAATGCAAATGTCAAAAATAAAATCTGAATCAGTGCTTCACAACTTGTTTCTGAATTAAATGTTAAACTAAATAGAATTAACTGGTGTTAGACATCATTTAAAATCTGCATTTCTTTCTCAGAGGAGATACTTTATAGCACCTGGCTTTTTACAGTATTGCCTAAACAATTTGTTTTCTTTCTTCAAAAACAATTTTCTCTCCCGTTTTGATATTCTTGAAATTCTAAAACTGAGCAGAAGATCATCTGGCTGGATCACCTCCAGAAAATCTGTGAGAGCTGGGGTTGTTCAGCCTAGAGAAGAGAAAGCTGCAGACAGACTTATAGCAGCCTTCCAGTATCTAAAAGGAGAGCCTACAGAAAAGCTGAAAATGAATTCCTTATCAGGGACATCTTACTCTGTATCAAACAAGGAAAGATGTCAGAGGGCTGAAGTCAGTGTTACTGAAAGAAGTAAAGGGATAAAAATCAAAGCAAAGGCTAGGAAGATGTACTTACTGAAGGGAGATTAGTGAATGCTATGGAGTACCTACTGACCAAGTGTATCAAAGAACTACAGAAGAAAAAAAATGCCAAGAAATCTAACTGTGGTGAAAAAACAGCAAGCAAGGCTGGATTGACTTATTAACATTTTCTGTTTCCACCTTCAACTAGAAACCTGCCAGTGAAGGCAGTTGCAAAACCATAAACTCCATTACATTAATACAGTGTCTGCAGAGTGATTTGTGTATGAGAAGGAAGAGCACCAGCTGGCTGCTGTAATGTGATCAGTAGATATTGAATTTCAAGTATTAAAAATCACCTCAAATTTCTTCAGTTCTTCCTTAGCAACTGTGTAAAGCACACCGGAGGAGCTTGGGAAAGCAGCTGTTCTCTCGGAGTTTTTTAGCCAGTCTTCAAATCTAGAGTAGTCATCCAAAAACTTTTGCCATAACCGCCACGTCTCTTCAATTCTGCAATAGATAATGGAAACTAAGCGAATGCTCAGACTGAAGGCCAGATGACCTACAGCACTTTAAATAATCATCAACAACAGCAAATGATTACTGCATCAGACAATAATTGGCTCCTAATCTAACTAAGACAGCAGGGTTGATAAACAGGCAACAGGGAAGATCAACCCATTCCAGACGGAGCTGGAATAAGACGATGGCAGTTTTTTTTTTTAAATGCATCTAATTTTGGTAACAGTATAAAAAAGAAGATTATAAACATGCAATAGGAGTTGGAAAAACAATAGCACATACTAAATAACTTCAGAAATAAAGACTAGCATAGGTACCTAAGCCAATCTTGCCAATCTTTTAGAGATTAGAAATTCTACACTACTTCCAAATGCAGATTTTTTTTTTTTTTTTAATGGAATAATGGAGATGTTGCAGCACACATTTTAAATTTCTTGGTCATTATTCCTCATTGCAAACGGATGTGAACTTGCTTGGCTTTTTTGGCATTCACCAACAAGAGGTAAAATATTATCTCTCAATTTATATTGTAACTGTGTTGTTTTTTTTAATCAAAAAAAAAGTAAAATTTATACAAACTTTCCAAATAAACTACATAGGCTGTTTTCAAAGTAATGCCTTCTATTCATTTCCATGTAAACTATAACAGATACAAAGAGCACCATAACACTATTTGGTAGAGCAAATTCTCAGCTACAAAACACTACTTTTCAACACAGTCACCACCATTAGCTATGCATTTTTGCCAGTGATGAACAAGAGCCTGCATGCCATGCTTTTGAAAAGCTGCTTGGCTGTCCAGAACATAGCTTGTCTTTCACGTCACAGTTGCCACTGCTGAAACACAGTGTTCACCACATCACTGTGGTCATATGCACTGGTCTCCATAAAATCTTCAGCAAGTGTTGATGAATGTCAATGGATGCAATTTCTTTGCATGAAGGAATTCAATTCTACACCATGGCTTTATACACACTTCCATGTCAGATGTTGCTTTGTCTGACTGCCCCTCTGCTGCCATATGTTGTACAGCAACAAAATGCAATGGAATATTACTGGGAAGGCTCCATCTCTACTGCCACACCACCAAGATCAGCCTCTGACATTGTGGGCCAATATGATAAAAATAGGAGGCATTACTTTTGGAGCAGCCCTCATATTTGACTTCAGTTGAATATGTCAAATAGAGGCTGGCTCTTTACTCTGTTTCCAAATTTGCTTAATGACTGCAAAATCCCAAGAACTTCAAAATGAGATTTATTTTTTTTTTTTGAGTACAGGTTCTATTACAGCAGAACTTTGCTCTTGCATATAGATGGTTTTCTCATATCTTACTCATGTAAAAGAGAGAGAAACCTGATCCATGGCAAAATTGACTCCAAGACAAAATTAAAACTTTACTGATGATATGTTGTTGAACTTGAATTTTGACATTGGGGTTTTTTCTCTTTCAAATGAAAAACTGTTTCTATACAAAGTAAAATTCTAAATAATTATAGCTCGGTCAATTTACTGTTACAAATCTATTAACAGCACAAATTAAAATGGAAAAAAATATAAAATTACTTAAAGATAGCAATCTCTGGATGTGAAGCAGGACAGCAAAAGCAACAAACTCTTTGCTTAAAATAAATCAATAAATTAGAAGTCCCTAAGTACATTAAGAGCACCCCACAATAGAAAGTTCAATTCAGCATTTTGAAAATCCATAAAATTTACCTAGATTAATAACTTAAAAACATACAGAAAATATCATCATAAATATAGTTCAAATAGCTACATGAACATGCATTATTAATGATCAGCTCAGAGCCCCATAGGCTCAAAGTAGTCCACATATTTCTGGCTATCAAATACATCCATGCTATCCTAGATGGGAATAAAAACTATTGACCTCTGTTTTTCCACTGTGTTGTCATATTTCCATCCAGCATTTCCATACAAATGTCTGGAATCCATTGGCATGCAGTGCACAGATGGTCTAAGCATGAGAGTCATGAATGTAAATAAGACCAAATCCAAGGTACACAGATATTACTGGCCCTGTTTGCTTATCTAAGGTAATCAGATTAAAAAATTTCAGATGAGTGTTCATTCCTAAAATTCTTCCAAACCAAAACTTTCTTATTTAAGGAACTGCTGAGAAACATTAAGTGTAAGAAAACCCTAATTAGATAATTAGTTTCATCATCAGTCTAAGAAGTTGTAGGATACATGTACGTATTACAGCTCTGCCTCTTTGCTCATGCCTTCTAAACTTTTTGAAATAATTGATACATCTAAATTTTCCCTAAGTTCTTTCTCATTACTACTGTGAAATAGGTGAAATCAGACAATATTCCATCAAAGGCCTCATGCGAGCAAAATTTGGTAACTGTACTGTGTATAATGATACAAAATAACGCAACTTTTTTTTTTTTTTTAAACCCCCACAGCATGATAATTATTTCTATTCAGTGTATGTTCTTTTTTTCTGATCTGTAGATTTTTTTTCAGTAATACAAACCTATCACCTACATCCCATCCTGTATTTGTGCATGTGGAAAGAAATACTGTCAGCATTACAGACTTACTTAAGTCGCCTTTCCATTGACATTGCACAAATGTTCCTCCACCTTCTGTCCAGATTGCGTGTAGCCTGCTGGATAGAGTCACACTCTGTTTCTGTGGCACAGGCATCACAGTCATGAAGAAGCACTTCACACAAATTGAGAACAGATGCCACTCCAGTGCTGTGTTTCTCTATGTCTCTCTGAAGTTCCTGTAGATGAAGAAATTAATTCTTAAGAGAAATCACAAATCATGTAAATATAGATGCGTTTCTGCTCTACTTTTTCAAAACGAACTTAATAGCAAACAAACAAAAAAGAAAAGCAACCAACAAATTGAAACAGATACTGTGCTTGTGACAGCACAAGTGATGATGCAATGTTGTCAATGAAGCTAAGAGAATCTAGCAGCATGAACAGCTCCCTCATAGCCAAGGAACATCAGACCATCATCTGGGACAAACTGCATGCTCAGCTGAACATCCTTCACATACATTTAATCAACATTACCAATAAATGGTGCAATTATTCCCAGCCCTTCACCGTTATCACAGAGAATGTAAAGCGGAAGTTAGTAAGAGAAGTGTGGCAAAAAAAAACCACAACCCTGTTCATATCTACTGCCAGGGTTTGATGGAGGTACCCTTTGTAAGCCTACTCACAAAGGTGAGCTAGCTCCACAGTGGCACATCTGACACGGTGACTAGCAATAGCACAGATCAAACAGTGCATACTTAGTAATAACATTTTTCTTCAACTTTCAAAATTCACAGCATTTTCAGTGACAGAATAAAAGAAGGTTTAGGACAGAAAGAAAATGCATTTTCATTGTCTCAGCACAAATTAAACATGATTTGTATTATTTCTTATGCTGTTTCCTTGATTGTGACTGCGGTACACTAGTGATAATGCTTCTTCCTGAAGGATCTTTTTCAACTACTGTCTTGAGCTACTGGTTCAAGTTGAGACAAGCTATGAAAGTAATTGACTATTTCTGTCAGATAAGCACAAGGAAGAGAAACCCTCCTTATCAGGAGGGCTTATTACTTTCCATATCAGATGGAAAAATTAGGACCAAGGTCAAGGTAACATAACCCAAATAGTAACCAAGAAGTTACATCTACTTTTGGTTCAGGTGAAGAAAATTACCTTAGCTAGGGTAATTAAAGATGGGAAATTTTCTTTAGGAGAACAAGAACTTGGTAGTCTGAGGCTAAGTACAGGTAAAGTACTCTTTATAATTTTACTAATAAAGAAAAGCAGAAACACAAAAATTAATTTAGCATCAACATATTGTGCCTACATAACTCAAGCCCTAACTAGACAAATGTTGCTAACAGCAAGAAATATGAAGTTCTGAAATAGTCTCTTCCAGCAGGAAACGAGGTCTAAATGTGGTATATAAAATTCCACCAAATTTTAAATGGAGCAATTTTATCTTATATCAGTCATCTAATTTGGTTGTGATGATGAATAACTTACTGTAACTTAAATTAATAACTTAATTCCCTCTTCTCATCTGTGAAACAAAAGGATGTTTTATGAGCATTGACACAAGACCATAAAATGGAAAATCATAATATTTTCTCTTTCAGTTGTGGTCCACTCATATGCCCAAAAAATGGTCTTCCATCACATTGCACTTATTCTTTTTCTCCCTATCCTGCAAAGTTATATAAGGGTGGATGCTATAAGTACCTTCGATACACTGCAAAACACATAATTTCAGAAGCTATAAAATTTGAGGTTAAGCAAGTTCAGGTAATACAATCTCCTCTTCACCGTTTTGGAGTGGAGCAGTAGATAGAATTGCCACATTGGTGGTCCTGAGGATTCCTATGAATTAAATTTTTATTCACATTCAGAACTTTTTTTTTTTTTTTTTTTAACAAGTGATAGCTATTTTTTTCTTCACAGATTCAGCTTCTTTCTTGGCTTTTAAAATTTTCTGTGCTTATTAGAAAACAATTAGCCTTTTGGTTAGTTTACAGAAGGAGCATTACTTCTACACATCACTGTCACCCAAATACAGGTTGGGTTTTTTAATCATCACAAAAGCAAACACAATTTTTCAATTTCAAGTGGTAGCAGGCTGAGATAGTAAACAAGTAACTTTTGAAATACAGCTTTCAATCCTTGGAAAATGCTGCAGTGAGGTTACACTACCTTCCCCAGGATATCCAGTTTGAATTGCCTCTTAATTTCACTACAGAGACCAGCAACCTCCAAAGCTCATTCTTGGCTGAAGAAGATGCTGAGAAGTAGACAATGAAGTTACAGAGATGGAATTTGTCCCTTCTCTTTCACAGCATAATATTTTTAACGCAGTGTTGTACATGAGCAATTGGTAGCAGTATGAGCAGGAAAGATAATGGCCTCAGTGGAAGATTAAGCATGAAAAAGAACATTAACAGGGAAGAAAAAAGAGGGATAAAATATTTGAGATTGCCAACGTAATGGCTTCCTAAGATAAAATGAATAGAGATATAGCCTCCTAATAACAAAAATACTGTTTGCCATACTGTAATGTTTCTTTTGTTTGTTTGCTTTTGTTTTTCTTTTGTTTTTCAATGATGACCAGTCTGCAGCATTATCAAATCAAATAATCAAGATTCCAAATATGGTGTCTTCCCAGTATAAAATTAACCTCTATTTCTCCCCTTTACAGTTCCAGTGAAACCACTCAGACTTCCACAGAAAACTGCTGCATGCTGTCACTCCACAGGTACCATTTTAAGGAAACAGTAGAAAGCAGAGGTACACCAGTCACCATACCCAGAGTAAGTCTCATAAGGAGCAGGTATAACAAAACTGTGGAATGTTTGCACAGTGATGCTAGAAAAAAAATCTGAGCATCTAGTTAATTGACAGCAGTGTTTAACCCTGCCCAGCACTTTACCATCTCAGAAACACAATTCATTAGTGATACTTGCGTGTTATAAATTATTAACCCTGTGCAAATTGCATATAGAATATTAATAAGCAGTTCTCCACAGCCATGTAGCAAATCAGTTGGGGAGCCATAAAAAAATCTGAGAAGGTTCCTGGGCCTCAACCGTACACTCAGTTTTAAGGATCAAAATTCCACTTTATGTACTTCATAACTTAACTGTCTCCAAAGCATTCTGGCACTCCACTTCCCACACATTTCTTTCTTCTCTCATGACAGAACTCAGAAGAGCATATAACTCATCTTCAGTGAGGCACCAAAAAGGTATTTCTGCTAAATAAGTACCAACAGGAACACAATAGAAAAGTCTTTCCCAGTAAAGTGCTTCTAAATAAAACTACACTGGGCAGCCGAATATGAAGCACCCACATATTTTCTTCTACTGCACAGAGCCATAATCTGTGAAGCAGGCATATAAAGTAGCAGTGAATTTGAATCGTAAATAGAAATTATAGAAAACGCTCTTAGTAGTAACATCAATTGTAATGCCAAAAAACAAGTTGATGTATTTTTTTGGCCTGTTTTAATGTTGACTGTTTTGTTCCAGGACTGCATAAAGGCTTTATGTGCTGTAAAACAACTGATTTTAAATTCACTTGTATAGTTCATGCATCTTTGCGTGCAATGTGATTCTCAAAACAAACTGCAAAATAAAACCAAGTTAGAAAGGTTGCTGAAAGAGTCCTTTCCAAGCATGTGCAAAATTTGCAAGGTCTAATAGGTGTCAGTTTTACTTTTTGGAACAGACAATTCAAACAATCCAAAATGACAAAGGAAAAACAAATTGCAATAGCTTGTTCAAGATATATCTCTTGGCGCCTTACCTTTCTTGGGAATGTCAAACAGCTCCAGGAAGATTCGATGTCAAAGCCAGCAGAAGGCTCTATAAGTGACACAGTAAGCACCACTTGCCTTGATATTTGAACACTTTTTTTTTTTACCTCATGCCCTCTTGGCACTGATCTGGGTAAAAGCAGACCAGAGACACACTATTTTGATTCTCCCCTTACCACTGTTCACTTGATAAATGTTTTGCATTTTACCTGCTGTTCATTTAGCTTCCTTTGTATCTCCTCAGAGTCACAAGTTTCATAGACAATTGGTTTGGACAGCTCTGATTCAATGTGAGCAAGCCAAGATCTCAGGCTACTCATGTTCTTATCCAGCTGCTGCACTGCAACTAGTGTTTCTTTCAACTTCTTTACCCTGTAAAGAGAAAGAAATGGGAGCATGGGCACATTGAAGGTACAGCCTGAAGGAGAGTTCTAAACTGTGTGTTTCAGGAGGATTTCAAAGAAACAATTTAGATGGCAACTTCTGCTCTCAAGTTTTCCGTCATGTACCACAAACAATTTTGAGTAACATTCCCTTTTATGTTTATATAACTTCTTAAGTATTTCAATATCAGAATGCTTTAAGAGATTCTTTAGCTGGGAATAGATCAACGAAATTGGACTGAATCAGACTTCTGGATCCACCATACAAAGAAAATGCTTACTATCCATAAATCAGAGCAATTTACATTTTTTCTAAAACACTAATTTATCAGGTGTTTCCATATTTAATGCAGAAGGTGCAGTTGGTCCCTGAGAGACTACTATGGGTGTCCTTTTCCCACTGAAGAGAAATACTGAGATCTCGATATCGACTTTAAAAAGGACAAGACTGGTAAATATTTTTTTCTTTTCTTTTTAGATCTCTCTTACATACAGATAGTCAAATGTTTGGCTCTTTATGATATGCCTAAGAACAGTTCAAATGCACCTTCCATACTGAAGTCTCATTGGCAGGGTTGTGATCAGAAGAAAAAAGCTCTTGTGAATTTGAAAAAAACATTGGTAATCTAGAAATCTTGCTATGAAGAAACTGAAGACAACTCAGTCATGCTGGAAAACCACCCACTCCCTGTTGTCAGGGTATTTCAAAGCACAACTATGTCATTAGTCTTGGAGAGATACTAACAAAGCAGCCAATGTCTGGGCCACTTTTCCCTCTTTATGTGTGTGCTATATGTACAATGTTTTGTGGCTTTGGACCAATCAGACCTTGCTCTTAGAACAGGAAAGAAAGTTGGTTGTCACCCATCTGAACTTGCAGTTTTTCAGTCTAAACATAATAAAGTACAGCCCATTTTCTGCTTATACCTTCAAGGCTGTATGCATGAGTTCTATTGCATGAGTGCAGGACTGAGGAAGGGAACGAGTTGCATCATACATGTATACAAGAAAAACTACTCCAACATTTCCATATTCAAGCTGTGAAACAGATACATCCCACTTGCAGTGTTATAGAATTCTAACTTCTGTACTGGCTTTTATTTAAACAATGCCTGGCCACATTTGATTGGCTTTGCCAATCAGAAAATGCCCTCTTTGTTCCATTCAAACAGAATAGGACTACTTCTCTGTCAGACACAGAAAAAAAAAAAAAGGGGGAGGGAAAAAAATCAACAGCACCCCAATAGTGTTATTTTCAGTCATATGACCTCAAGAGACAAAAAGAAAATGAAATGACATATGAAATATATACTTCATGGTAAGGACAACTCCTTCCCTCACCTCACTACCTTTACTGTTCATAGTGTTCTTTATTTGTACAAAATCTAACACAACAGATTCCTTGCCCATGATACAAATAGAAGGAAATAGTGAGTGCTTCTTGGAACATGCTGAGCTTCCATTTTTTTTTTTTTTTTTAAACAGATCAGAACCCCACCTTTCTGTGTTAATGTCAAAGGGCCTGAGAGACTGAAAACAAAACTAAAATCTCTGCTTAGAGACAAAGGTTGAATTAGAAACCATCTAAGTATGTAGGATGCCTACTTAACTGTAATTTTTGACCTTTGAAGATTTCATTTACAAGATGATGTTTAAACAATTATTCAGATAATCATCTCATGCTTTGTTACAGCACTTATGCATGCTACTTCAAGAGATCTGAGATAACTTCCATTCTTGATAATGAAGACTTCACACTGAAAGCTAAGTGTTGGACACATGCCATTTTTGTTTTAAAACTTGTTTTAGATATCTATCTATATCATTATTGCTACATAATAAGACTCTCAGAAAGGAAAATACTGCAGAATTGAACTGTTAATTTCTATTGTCTAACAAGGAAAACTCATGTGAAAGTTTGAACTGGCTTATAATACTTACATTTCCATATATCTAAATGAAAATACCTCAGTTTCCCTAAGTAAGTAATTACATTAAAATGTCTATTTTCCATTAAAAATGAGAGAGAGAACAATTTGGAGCAGAAAGTAAGCCCAAAAGCCTCTAATTCAACTGGTCCTAAAACCAGGAAGCCTTAGAATCCACTTAAACCTCAACAGGAACAGCCTTGTAAACCTGTAACAATGCATCATATAGAACTCATAGCTACTGTATTAGTCATTCCTCAGACAACCGATTGCTGATATTAAACTTAAAAAACCCCACTAAGACCATGTTAGTTAAACATGTATAAAGCCAGTAGTTTCACACAAGTTTCACACAAGTGAAAAAACTCTTCTACTCCAGAGACAAGATATCAAGAAACACTGCTTTTCTATAAAACAGTAGGGATAAAAGTCACCATTAAAAGCAGTTTAAAAAAATCAGTTTAAAAATTATGTTTTTATGTTTTAAAAAGATGTAAAATCCAAAAGACAGCACAAATGTGTACCACAATACTAGTATTAACAATTATAATTGCTCTTCAGATCACAGTTTTCACTTTCAGAGAATAAATTTATAGAACTCTGAACAAACCCAGAAAAAAATTGTAGAAAAGACAAAGGGAAGAAGGCAAAGGAGGAGTTGAATCAAAAATCTAAGGAAATGTAGCTTGAATTCCAGTATTAAAAGCAGTTAAAGTGTTTTCATCCATATACAAAGACAGATCAAATTAAGTATGTAAAGTCTGAAATCCTGTATTGACAGCCTCTTCTCTGCCTTTTGCATGTATCCACAATGACACAGATAGTAAGAAAATACAGTTTGCCTCTGTTATATACACTCATTTAAAAACATCAGTAAAATCAGTCAAGTTTCTTTCAGGCAACAAAGAAATTATAGTGAGTTGTTAATAGCTGTAAGTCTGCATTAGTTATAAAATCCTAATCTGAGATCCAAAAGCACTAGCTGTAAAATAAGGTTGTTCTTACTGTTAACTTTTCAAATTGAGCAGAAAACAGCTGATTTCCACCTATCAACATTCCCGTTTTCTGGCAAACCAAGATTTCAGAAAGAACTGTATCAGTTAAAAGCAAACAAAAATAGCTGCCTGCCTTGTGATATCACAATTACAGTCTGGGAGATCTGAATCCACACTGCCGTCCTCCGCCATCCTCACAGCACGCAAATCCTCTGCCACCACCATGAAATTTTCCAGCATTAAAAAGAAGAGCTTCCACTTCAAAAGCTTGCAAACAGTGTGCTTTGTATGGGGGCAGGAAAAGAAACAAACTTCTCTTTGCTGCTGAGTACTGTACAGAAAATATTGCATGCCAAACAAATGTTAGCAGACGTTGCTTGATAACATGAGCCTGAATGGTGACAAGTGGTCATGTTTCTAAATAAAACCTGCATTCATCAACATGTGCCAGACTTGATCTCCAGGAATGTGGATCATGAGTGCAAGGGGAAGGGAGGGAAAAAATATACAACAAAGCCTTCCTTGCAAAGCCTGAACAGTACCAGCAAATACAGTACTTGTTGGCAGTTAACATCTCTAACACTTATCAAACAAATTCCACTTTAAGGGTGAATATTTTTAAAAAAATAGAAATATAAGTCTTTGGATAAAAAGACACAACTGCCTTTCTGTAGCTGTCTTTTCTTCAGTTAGCTCCTCATAGCAGAGAGATAAGAAGTGGGTAAGGGAACAGAACATGAGAAAGAAGGATTTTTACAAGGGAATGAAGTTCCATCATCAAGCATAAAATCAACAAGAAAAGATTCAGACCCATATTACCATACTGTAATTACCATACTGTACTAATAAAACACTAGGAAAAATGCTCCAAAGTATGACTGTGATTTTGAAGAAAAAAATGTGCATTTATTAACGCTGTCAAGGATCCAGAATAAGAGGTCTGTTTTATTCTTAACACCAGAAAAAATAATTCACATGTTCTAACTGAATGCAGCCAAAATTCATGTTATACGATATATCCCCAATTGAAAAGTATCAAAATAGGAACACACTCTGATATATAGCAAAATGCTCAAGAGACTCGACAGTCTTCTAAAAGTACTTTGGAGGATGCAAATGTTTTTGATCAGTAGGAATTACTTAACTGGGTTTTAATTTATATCAGTCTGAACTACAACTGAACTAGCAAAATCTCTATTACTCGGCATCAATCCTTTCCAAGATTTACTTCCCAACTTTAGAAATGCAGCGTTCATGCTTTGCATTCTTTCTCACTTCAGTATGGTCTGGAAATGAAGAAGTTTATATATTTAATTACATATGATAATAGGCACACTAGATTGAACGAACTAGTGTAGCCTAGATCTGGTTGAAAGAGACCTACAACAGTCACTGAGTTCAACTGTTAATCTACTTCAGGGGTAACATCAAGGTTAAAACAGATCATTAAATGCATTACTGATATGCTTCTTAAACACAAAAAGGTACAGGACACCAACCGCCTCTCCAGAAAGCCGTTTCCAATGCTTAACTATCTTGGTAATTAATTTTTTCCTAATTTCCACTTTGAACCAACCCTGATGAAGCTCTGAGACACTGCCATGTGTCCTGTCACTAGATACCGGTGAGAAATGATGGACACCTCCTTTTCCATTTCCCCACTCCAGAAAGATTTACAGGGCAATTAGATGATCCCTTAATTTCCTTTCTTATACGTGTGATAAACCCAGTGTCCTTAACTGCTCGTCCAGGGATTCGACTTCCAGCCTTTTAACCAGCTTTAGAGACTTTTAAGGGCCTTCTTAAATTGGAGAGCCTAGAACTGCACACAGTATTCCAAGTGAGGCTGGAGAACCATCAGTTTTGATGAGGTGGCTATGCTGTGCTTAATGCACACCAGAATATGGCTTTCCTTCCTGGTTGCTAGGGCAAGCTGCTGTTCATACCGAGCCAGCACTTCCAGATGTCCATCTATAGGCTGCTCTCCAGTCAGTCATTTCCCAATCTGTACTTTATATCCCACATTAATTAAAAAGGCTAAATTGAAGGGTTAGTTCTGGAAACAAAAGTAAATAAATATTTCACATATATTAGTCTAGTGCTAGGGCTTGACATCCTACTTCAAGATAACAGAATGAGAAAGTTTAAGCAGATAATGCAATTTACACCTACCCTTCCTCCTGTCACCCTAACAATGATGCCCTTATCTGTCTCTATATCGAGCACTAATCTTTAATACTAAACAGACAACATAGATTTAAAAAAAAAAAAAATAAAAAATTACAATTTCTGAATGTCATTTTGCTTTTCACTAGAAATTTCCTAAAGATATGGTTTGAACACAACATTTGAAAAATTGTCTGAGTAGGTGTTTCTAAAGACACATAAAAATACAGCAAATATCTGTTATGATCAACAACTGGTGATGTATCACATCCTCTGAAACCAGCAGTCTCTTTGGCAGCAATGCACCACTTCCTGACTTGACTGTTCTGCAAGAAGTATACAGCTTTCATTACTTTAAAACAAACTGCTAAAAAAGGACATGGAACCAGAATGCTTCAGCTTACACAAAATTTACTGTTAGCATGCTTACAGGTTTCAGAGTAGAAACACAGTAAAATCACATGAAAATGGATTTTAAAAAGAAGATAACACAACAAGGCAAACCTTTTTGCTGCATGCGAGGCTGAAGTATTATTAATTCATACATACTTAATTGGAGAAGTGCAAAATAGTAGAGAGTATATATACATTTTATGAAATACATATACAAAACCATGCCAAAATTACTGTCTGGAGGATGTTGTACTGTGACTCAGGGCAAAAAATACTGAAACAAATAAGCCAGTTTTTTTCATATATCAACATATCATCAAGCAGCCCTGTATTTCCCTAAGTTATGAAAATGGCTGGTTTTTTTTTTGTTTTGTTTTGTTTTTGTTTTTTGTCTTTTGTAACAGCCTTGATGATAATCTTTAATTTGCTATGTGTATGTCTATCTTGTCAATCAGTCAGACTTATTTTTGGAACTCCTCTTCTGGAAACCCAAATTAAAACAACAAATGCGCTATTCAGATTGTTCTGCCATTTTTTAATTTTTTTAAATTAATCTAATCTCCTCTAACATGAAATGGAATTAAAACAAGGCTCACTAAATCTGGCTGCCACCAATCCCGTGTAACTCAGACATAGCAGACAGTGTTTGGAATTATCTCCTTTTTACTTGCTGAAATAACATATGAAGAAATACAAAAGGCAAACGGGAGAGTAAATTTCACAGAACAATGTTGATGGTTGAGAACAGACCCATTCATGATTAATAATGGAAAGGCAGATAAAAAAAATATTTTAATTCCATGATGCCCAGTACATTCATCTGTATCATGTAGCAATTAGAAACAAAACAATTGTTTTACCTGGCTGCAATAAGATCCAGAAGATGTTGCCATCTGTCATTGATCTTGCCAAGTTTGTACTCAATCTCTGATGCTTTACTCTCATGGCTGGCTTTAGCAAGTCGCTCTCCCATTTGCTGGAGCTGGATTTTGCTCTCTTGGGCTACAGCAATTTCCTCTTGATAATCCTGGATAGAAAAGTGCAATCAGAAGAAAAATACTGAATACATTTTGCTTTACATTACTAAAGGAACTATACAAAAATACCAGTGAATGTTGACATGTTTTTGTTCTTCTAGTAATAAATGACAGCCTCTTTAATTTTGGAGTATAACTACAAACAACTCTATCAGAAGAATGGAAAAAAAACCAACCCATCTATGAAAGTATAGTTAAACTCCTTACATGAGTAAAGCAATTGGTTTAAAATCAAATCACTTAATTTTCTGATATCTTGGATGGTACCACCTGAAGAAAGACAGGAAAAAGCTGCACAGCGAGAAAACACAAATACGCAGCCTCACTGGAACTTATAAGCATCCATTTCAGGTAAAACCTTGATTTCAGCTAATTCAGTATTCTCTTTGCAACACAAAAGCAGCAAAAAGTAAAAGAAAATATGTAAGTATACATGCTCTATACTATACCTTTCTAAGTTTCTCGATCATTTCTTCTATGACGATGTCACCATTTTGAGAAACTTTACTTTCCATTTGTGTCAGCCACTCACAGAGCTCCTTGTTCTTCTCGCTGAAGACAGCCCACTCATTCAGTTTCTCACTAACTTGCTGTCGACGTAAAGATACCTTAAAATATTCAGAAAAAAAAGTAAATGAATTTTAGAGACAGTTGAAGCACATTGTGCCTCAGTGTGAACTCCTCTGGATCTGCAGATGAACCGAAGGCGCTTGCTTCCATTACAAAAAACTGGATTTGTACTGCAAAAACTTTGTATGATTCTTTGAGAGTTTAGAGGTAAGTGTTATTCTCAGGATTCTCACAGTTCTATTGCATAATGGGAGGCATTCAACATTCAAATATTAGGCTCAGTATTGTGTCTATATATTCTTTCAGAGTGTATTTCAGGTTTCCCAGGAAGAACAAAAAACACTTTTTTTTTTTTTTTTTTTAACAATTTTGGCAATCTTACAAGAGCTATTAAAGCATGCCAATAGTTTCTTTTCAGTTTAAGAGATTTTATAAAAAGGAAGGTATAAATGCTTGATCAAAGAAAAAAAAAAAAAAGAAATACACGTATTGCACAGGTTAAACTGTGCAATTTGTGCATAAATGCAAAGATGCACTTTTTTCCCTGCAAATATTTTTTGCATAAGCTACTTTCTACTAGAGTCTCAATACAGTCATTCCATAGATGACTATTTCTCCTGAATCTTGTTGTTACATTCAGGGATTCCCAAGGGGTTACGTAACAGGCATAAAACATTCAAATGCTGTATTTAATAAAAAACGAAGAAAAGCATTTCAATGTTTAAGAAATTGCTATAGCGGTATCATCATCTCAGACTATGAGTAACAGTCCGTCCTTGACAGATAAGGATGGAAATTGAAATCGAAGTGGTAGCAGAAGGTGAACAGCAAAGTTATCTCTGTAGTTTCAGATATTTGAACCATTATTTATTTCCTCATTCTACTCTGTTTCTGACATTATGTTAGCATTTCATGTGAAAAGATGAAAACTGCATCTGTTCTTTCATAAAAAAGTGTGTGCACTGACCACCATGTTAGGTTTAACAGTAGCATACATGATCTCACCATTTCCTTTTTGTGGTTCTAAACTTGATGGCAGATTTCCGGAAATAAGAAACAGTTGAACGCTGTTGCTTTAGGTTACATCCTGAAGCACTCAATACGTACAAAAATAAGATAAAACTTCTTTACTCATCTCCCTCCTTTAACCTCTTAATATGTTTAGTGACTACACCATAGGTTAGATGTATCCATGTCAGCTTGTTCAAATGAAACTAATAACAAGTTTCTCACTGTTAACTGAGGAACATTTTTTCTATTTTGGGGATGTTTTTGAAGACTTTATGGAAAATGTATGTAAGGTAACTATTTCCATGCTAGCCCCAGACATGTGCACAGTGACGTCTACTGAACTACAGCAATAACAGTAGAATAATCTGAGAAACTGGATGAGAGAGTCAAATCTGTAAGTGAAAAAGGATGCAAAAAATACACTGCTAGCACTATGTAGCTGAAAAATCAAACAATTCTCTTTAGCTCATTGCACAGCCAAGCAAGTCACCCTTGGACTTAAAGAAATGCTGACACTAACATCTGAAGAGGTAGAAATCATCAGCAAAAGTAGAGGTATGAAAGAAATGCTGAGTGGGGAGTGGACAACATTTCTGAGCACAGCTCCTCCACAAAAGCATAGTTAACTGTATTACTTCTGTTTGCCCTGTTCTGCAGTCTCATATCACAAGCATGTCTTGTTCGGTTTTTTTCTTCTTAAGTTTTATATACAGTCTCGATGGTGAAGTTCAAGAAAACTGAAAATCTAAGTAATAACGAGAGGGAACGTTTCAATGGATGTTATACCTAATTCAGCGAGTGCTCAAATATGATTTTTACCAGTTTCTACATGCATCTTTTCTAAAAGACTCTATTTGCATTCAATTGTTTCTCCAAAACCTTTTTAGTTTGCATGCTCATATCAAAGCTCAGTACTATACTTGCCTGATGGCACAGCTCCTCCCACTGTCTGTGCAGAAGCTCTATACGCTCACTGAGGACTGAAATATCATCTGCACTTATATAGGTAGACAAGGACTCCTTCAGCAGAGAAAGATGTGCAAGGTCATCTGTCCATCCATCAACAGCATTCTCTAATTCCTTAAAAGATGAGCATAAGCAAAAAGGACAAGTACAGAGATGAATATTTTTATCTCACTGAATCAAAGTCATATCTAAGCAGATCCACTATTTCAAGAGGAATGCTTCAGTCTTGTTTTAAAGAAAAAGAAAATACCAACTCCATGTGTACCCATAGAAGATAGAAGATGATACATCAGTCTTGTGTCAAGTATTCACAAACCAAATTAGCACTCAAATATCTCTAAAGTTCCAGAGATTTTGAGAGTTCTCTCTAGTGAAAATGCTTTCAAGTTGTATCACATTTATTGACTGCAAGGAATATAACATATAAATGGTACATAAGATCCACAACAGCAATCCCACCTCAAATAAGAATCACTAAGAGAACTGTTTAGATCATGAGTTAAGTTTGAATCAAGAATTTATATTACAAAAACTTACAAATATTTAGTACTTCTACAATACTTTTCAGACTCTATTCTAATATCTTTGATCTTTTCTATATGCATCCTTTGAACTTTTCAATTACTACCCTGCAGGATTTATACTGTCCAAATGTTACAAGAATGGCTTCTTAGCTTTTCACAAAGATGCTTGGCTGCTTTACATAGCCATTAATGTAAAACCTGTTAACAATGAAAGATGTTACTGCAAAAAGCATCCAGAGATGAAGCAACAGTCAACAGAGAAGTACTTTACCTTGCAACGAATCTGTTCTGCATTCAGCTCATCATGGTGTTCTGGCAAAGGCTGAGAAAGCTTTTTTTTGAATGATCTTAGCTTCTCCAGGGAGTCTGCTATACCCTTTTCAGATCTTTCCCAGTCCTGAGGGCAGAAAGTTTATTAGAACTCAGTTCAGATCTAGATTATACTTACTGTATTTAGTGGTTAGTCAAATCAATCAACATAAAGAGTGAAAACATTTCCATAGTAGTAACATGTACTGAAATTCTCTTTTAAATAATACTCAGAGTCTTAAAACTAGGCTCATATGTAAACTGGATTTAAAATCTTTTTTAGGTTATTTTTTGTTTTGTTTTCTGTTGGTTTCTACGAGAAGAAACATAGAAGTCAAGGATTCCTGTTATTGCAACATTGTCTAATTACAATTCCATCCTTTCAGAAACACCTTGAACTCTCCAAAATGTTTTTCCACTTCGTTTCCTGAACGCCTGGTGCATCAAAATTCAGAAAAAAAAGTTTGGAGTAGTGTGAATTCAGCTCACACTGAAGTACCTGCAGTACCTCCTCTAAATGTGCAATTTGTGTGGTAAATTTCCCTGCTTCCTTCCCTCCAAGCATCAAGTCCTATATTTTTCATTGGGACATCATATCACAGAAGTTTTCATTTTCATAGATACAAGATTTCATGATTAAAATTTCCTGATGCAACTTACCAACTAGAACCCGAGGTAGAATGAACAAGTCTTGAAACAGGAAGAAAAATATACTTAATGGAACTTTTCCAAAACAATACTTAATTTTCTTGTATCGCTTTGCTTCTTACAAACAAAATTAACATGTTCATATTTCTATTAGACCTCAGAAACTGTTCTAAAAGCACTTGCCTTATTCTGTTAATACAAGCAAGTTCAATTTTTTTCATATGAAATAAGCTAAAAAGAAAAATGAACAGACCAAATTTAAATCCCAGTCTACGATCTTTTGTACTTGGAGTGAGGTTAGTAGGCATTCTGAAGACTGCTTACATTAAAATGAAGTTCAAGTCCCCCTCTTCCAAGTGCTTTACTCAAGACAGCAAATACTCAAGACACATGAAGGAAACACAAACTGGCTAAGTAGATATTGATATTGTCATGTGAGAGAATAAGACAGATCTAATTTTCAATATCATATGTATAAAGGCTAACAAGTATTATGCAAAATAAATTACATAATTGCTTTATACTGAAAATGATGGGTGTGGAAATATCAGTTAAAAGATATCAAGAAACATACAGGCCTACTGCAAAATATTATTACTTCTATTTTTAAATATTTTATAATTAGAGGTAGTGAAATTATGAGCTTATATAACATACATGCAATTCCTGTATTTGTACTCATTTCTTTAGAATACTTTTCTTTATCATGGTTCAGAATGAGAAACGGTGAACTTGAAAGTACAGAAAAAAACCAATATATTTACTTTCAGTAATAAAGCAACCTGCTTCTTCTGTTCTTCCAGTTGGGTGCTAGCTTTCTTCCATTGCTCCTGAATTTCTGTAAGCTCTGCCTGCAGGGCTGCTTCAGCTCCACTGTCAGCAGAGAGCAGTAATTGCTTCCCAGCTTCCACAGTCAGGATATAACTGCCTTGTTGCCTTAGGAGAACTTTCTCTTTAAGCTGCAAATACAAACAGTTTTTTTCTTGTCAACTTTTTGTCAGTTTCTTGTCAACTTTGTATTTTTTTTTTTGTAATGTTTTTGTAATGAGTAATTAATTACAACTCATCCTTAAGTCTGTACTTAACTAACTTTTATTTGATTGCATATCTTGACTAAAGCAGGAGCTGCAGCCCAAATGCTTTACCCTACCTTTTATTTTGCCATCATCTACTGCAGCAGATCATTAGAAAATTTCTCCAAGAAGTTAAAGACATAGAAGACTTCTTTTTCTCCTCATTCATGTCAGTATCTCAACTGATCTTGAGGAAAAACAGCTCTTTGAAAACTCATTATTCTTGCAAGCTTTATCATTTATATAATATCTTCCAGTTAAAAAAGCTTGAAGACACCAAGCTGCTAAATAGTTATTGTTAGCCTCACATGAAGGTCATATCAGACATTCAACGTATCTTTTTTGTTAGCAAGAAAACACTCTTCAAATTTGACATTATTGTGGCTCTTAAGACTGTTTCAATATGAGGTTAGTTACAAAGCAAAACCAGAAACAATCAAGCCTGAGTTTTTTAAGTTTGCCATTACATGCCATCAAAACGTTGCTTCTGAGACTATGACATTTTGAAAGAACAACTGATATCTAATGTTGCTTTCTGTGAAGCAGAAAGTCTGAAACTAATGCACTTTCAAGCACTTTTTGAATAATAAAGGTGGTTAAAAATAAAATTTAAAAAAGGATGTTACTCTTCAAAAACACTGGACATACCTGCACTTCATCCAGCAATGCTCTGGCCTGCTGCAATGGTATAGGAGCATTTCCCAGACCGCTCACTGGCTGACAGGACGTTTCCACCAGCCACTTGCGTAGTTTCTCTGCCATCTCCCTGTAGCGCTGCCACTGATGGATCTGGCTGTCAATAATCCCTCTCCTCTGCTGTGCCCGGCGAATTACTCCTTGCCACTGATTACTCAGAAGTGTCAGCTTCAGATTAAATTCATCCCTATTGTAAATTAATAAATAAAAATCTGCAGTAGCTTTCATACTTTATCTATTTATTTACTGAAATTAAGTGGAGAGGAGGGAATGTGAAGTGTTTTTTGTCTGCTAATTATTAAGCACTAGAAGAAAAGCACTGAACTCTCATGACAGTTGACTGCGGATGAGAACTCCACAGATCGTACACATGGATAATCAAAGGGATCCAATTATTAAGATTGAAAAAAAAAAAAACACAACTCTTTTACTTGCAACAAAAACTTAGTTCTTGCTAGATTAAATTATCCAAATTCGTAGGAGAGAATGAAGATTTCATGATTCACCCTGAGCTAGATCAAAGCAGGTGAAAAATATATGAAGGAGTATCAAGACTCTCATAACCCCTCGACAAGAAAATTCTAAAACTAAAACCATGATACCCTTAAGCAAAGCCACTACATATGCACAAGTGTTAATACAGTCACACTCCACTGATTTCTGGAATTATATAAAACAAAATCTCTGAGACAGAAATGAATTTCTTTTCAATTACATTTATGCTTCAGGTGATCTTCTCTGAGGTATGTCCGCAGCTGCCTCAAAGTGCATGTAACTGGCTGTAAATCAATTACTGCTGGGTCTTTTGGTGAAAGGTGTTTTGAAGTTCCATCAGAAAAGACATATGTGATTTATTTGACAATACAAGACAAATCCTTATCAGAGAACCAGCCTCAAGGCTGCTGCATTCCCAAATGCAAACACATCTACCCCATGGCATCCTAAAGAAAAGTCTTATTTAAAATCTAACAGATTAATAATTTAACCACATCGACAGTAAAGCCTGCTTCAGAAGAGCATGACTTGAATGTTGACATCTTTTGCGACATTCTCTGTTCAGAAATCTCCCAATAATTTAAGTATTACTTCACACAGCCAGCAGCGGCAAAAAACACAACAATGTCTACCTGTCATCTACTTGTCCTTGTTCTAGGAGGTGCTGTCCATCAGAGATGATTGAATGCAAAATCTGCTGACGGCTGAACATCTCTGCCTGGAATAGCTGTTGCACAAGAGACAAGGATGGTATTATGGCTTCTAGTAACAATTATTAGTTCTTTGAGATTTTAAAAAGTTGTTTAAAAGCTAAATAATATCAATGGAAGCTATGAATTATGTCTCTGAGTACAACTGTGACATCAGTATTATAATTTACAAGAATATCTACACAGAGTATCTACTGCATGAACATAAGAGCACATTTTATTTTCTCACAAGTTTAAGAGTATTCTAATGCTTTCCCTTCTTAAATTTAATTAACGTTTGCAGTTTGGTGGAACAAACTTTTAATAGAATTTTATACAGTCAACAGAATTACTTTAAAACAAATGGTTGGCCAAGTTAATGTGCCGGAAATTCATTTTCCATGTTTTCCAATTTAGTTTACATAGTTTAATACTTTTAAAACTCCTGTATTACTTAAACATTGCTTTATTTATGACCAAAAATTATCTAATTACTACTTATGCAAACACTGCTTAGGTACATTACAGTTAAATTTATTTTTAGAAACATCTTTCCTTATTTTGGTACAATCTAGGCATCAGTCAAGGACTAGACACATTCTATGCTCAAAAGGTTTTACAGAGAGATTCAAAGTATGAAGATCAATACGTTTTTTTTTCTTTTATTAGTAATGGTGTTCTAAATTGATATTTACCCTGCCTGAACTTAACCCAAGATTCTCCAAGTGAAATATCAACTGGCACCTGTGCAATTAGATTTTTCAAGAACACTGTGTGTATTTCAGGACTACTACATGACATAGCAGTTTTTCAAAATGCAATTCTGTGTCTCTGAATCACTGAACAAGTTTTGACATTGTTATTCAATTCATGGATTTTCCTATAAAAAGAAACAGTGTTGCCCAGTTTTCTTGAAGATGCCTTTGATAGTGTTCTTTGAATACTTTGGTACTTGGGAATGACCAAGCCAAGAACAGAGGGAAAATAATATCTCTGTTGAGCAATTTCACCAAAACCACATACTACGGGTTTGAGAATTTCAGAAAGCTGAGTAAGAAGGAAGAAATTTCAGTTCCTATCACATCTATTTCTGTCGAGCTGAAAGGGCATGGATCACAAGAGGCAAGTTTCTAACAGTATTGTTGAAAGATTCAACAGAACATAACTCTTAGGGTAAGAAAGGAGGAAGGAAAGAAAGGAGGAGGGAAAGAAATTTTTTTTTTTTTTTTTGAGAAGACAGATGCAATAAATAAAAGGTTATCAAGCATGAGAAACTCTGCTTATAGAGGATGTATTCAAGTCCTACACCAAATCAGATTGATTCCTCTAAAAATCTACTCGGTCGGTCCAGTCTTGTTAAACATTTTCATCAGCGACCTTGATGAGGGGATAGTGGCCACCCTCAGCAAGTTTGCTGATGACACGAAGTTGGGAGGATTGGCTGACACGCCTGAAAGCTGTGTTGCCATTCAGCAAGACCTGGATAGGATGGAGAGCTGGGCAGAAAAAAACTGGATGAGGTTTAACAGAAGCAAGTGTAGAGTCTTGCATCTGGGGAGGAATAATTGCATGCACCAGTACAGGTTGGGGGATGACCTGCTGGAGGGGAGCTCTGCGGAGAGGGACCTGGGTGTCCTGGTGGACGACAGGTTGGCCATGAGCCAGCAGTGTGCCCTTGTGGCCAAGAGGGCCAATGGCATCCTGGGGTGCATTAAAAAGAGCGTGGCCAGCAGGTCGAGGGAGGTGATCCTCCCCCTCTACTCTGCCCTGGTAAGACCTCATCTGGAGTACTGCGTCCAATTCTGGCTCTCCAGTACAAAAAAGACAGGGATCTCTTGGAAGGAGTCCAGGCGAGGGCCACAAAGATGGTGAAGGGCCTGGAGCATCTCTCCTATGAAGAAGGGCTGAGTGAAGTGGGTCTGTTCAGCCGTGAGAAAAGAAGACTGAGAGGGGACCTGATCCAGGCCTGCAAATATCTGAGGTGTGGGGGGCAGAATGGCGAGGTCGGACTCTTTTCAGTGGTGAGTGGAGACAGGACAAGGGGAAACGGCCGTAAACTGCAGCACAGGAAGTTCCACACAAATGTGTGCAAGAACTTCTTTGCAGTGAGGTGACGGAGCACTGGAACAGGCTGCCCAGGGAGGTGGTGGAGTCTCCTTCTCTGGAGATGTTCAAGACCTGCCTGGATGCTGACCTGTGCAACCTGGTGTAGGGAACCTGCTTTGGCAGGGGGGTTGGACTCGATGATCTCTGGAGGTCCCTTCTAGCCCCTACAATTTTGTGATTCTGTGATACTTGTTCTGTGCATGCACATAAAAATACATAAAAATGAGATATCCTGTTATGTGGGACCACTTGTAATCCCATTTTCTTCTCGTATGCAGATTGCTATCAATAAAGAAATAGGAATTCAAAGAATCAGGAAAGGGGGGTAAGTATTGGAATACACAGTACCTGAACACTGAGGGAAAAAAATTTGAAAATGTATTGGCAAGCGACTCTTTTTTTCTTTCTCTACCAGCACTTTCGCAAGTGCTTGTCTCAGTGCACTAGCACTGTGTAAGAGTCTCAAGTACCAAGTACCAGGTTTGCAGATGGACATCTGGACAATTGAACAAGAATGAATCATGGTTGTCCTGAAAGAGTTATTCGATGCACATGCCAGAGTTAGCCATGATATTTGGAAAATGGTTTGAAAATTTCAGTAGGAAGTTATTTGGAAATAAGACCACTGATATAGCTGTAATCCTGTTCAAATAAATACTAGCAAAATTAAGAGTCAGTACTGGAAAGCTGGTAACAGAACTGGATGCATCCTAACATCCATTCTGGGAATACATATGGAAACAGTATTTTCTCATTATCTTCAAGAAAGCACAGAAAAACAATCTGGAAAATCCTCTCAAGAAATTTAGATTTGAAACTCTTGCAGCTGAGAGAAGTGGAAACTGATTTCTTCATGAGCATCAGAAGACACTCTAAAGAACACTGACCATGAAATATATTGAAATTACATACAATGTCAAAAAACTTTGTGTTCAAAAAAAAAAAAAAAATTTCAACATTTTTTGTTGATGAAATGCAGCATTTAGCGAAATGGATATTCCTTCTCTACATTCTGAAAAGTGACTCTACATAGCTGAAAGAAGTAAAGCTTTTTCAGACTGCCTGAATAACACTCATCTGAGTGAAATGTTTCAGCTAGCTGAAGCAGAACCAGGTTTTAACAGGGAATTAGTATAAGATCTCAAAGTATGTGCAACTGCATGCAAAAAGATCCTTGCTAACTCCTTTCAAGAATTATAGCTGTGATTGAACATAACAACAGTAGTAAATAATCAATTTCTGAACATTTAAATCTCAAAAAGAGAGACATCACAAATTACGAAGATTCACTGCGCAGTTAATGCTGGTGGCACTGAGATGAAATGAAACGGATAAGATTTGCAAAAGCAAATGCAGTTAAATGCTAAAGCAAATGTATAATGAAGTAAGCAAAAAAAGATTGTGAAGTAATTTCTGCTATCAAACACCCATCCAAACACTGTCAGATATAAGACACAAGGGGCAAAAGGACATGACTCCTCTGTGATCTTTCCTGAGTATCTTGGTATTTCAGCTGAAAAAAATGTGGGAAATGAAATATTGTTTGCCACATGGGAACTTTGGTATGAAAATTGATTTGTCTTACTTAATGTTCACCAAGATTCCTGGCAGTAACAATGTGGAGAAAAAATGTGCACTGCTCGACATCACCAAAGAATCTGCTAGGCATCCTTCTTTTTTCTCTGCAGCAAAAGCTAAGCTAGTTCTTAATCTCTTGTAAAAAGTCTGCAAACGACTCCAGCACAGAGGAAAGATCAAATCAATTTGCTCCAAGAAAACCAGGAACTGCTTCCAAAAGGAACACAAATGGAGGCAGAATAATGAGTTATATATCTCAGCTTTTGACAGAAAAGTCTTCCTTTAACATGTTTTTCAGATGCTGCGTATGTTGGTAATTTAATGGCAAATGAACAAAACCAGAATAAAACGAAAGAACAGAAATATCCAAATAGGACTGAAGGCAAAGGGGCAAAACGTGTGAGGATAGTTATGTCTTATGAGAAGACCAATAAAGCATTGATTCCTCTCGCGCAAATCAACCTGAAGCACACCACGTACAGAGAACGAGCATTTAGAGAAACAGCAATATATTGTATAAAAAAGGCAGACAGAAAACCAAGCCCTCTTCCTAACTGGCTAACACTGATATATTTGCATGCTGTTGTTTTTAAATGAAGATATATTGAAAAGATGATAGGAATGTAATTCAAAACCTACTATTATACTACTCCACAAAAGAATGCGAGTTCCAGTTATGTATAAATGGAATATTGATGTACTCTACATGGTTGTAATAATGCATAAATACACACAGTGACTTGCCTCATGTGCTCTCTGTTGCTCTAAAAGACTCTGGTAGTTTCCTGAAATCTCTGCTGCCAGCTTCTGTTCAGTCTGAACTAATAGATCCATCCAAGTTTCACATTTCTCCAAGAATGTCTGCTGCTGTAGCAAGGAAGACTGCAGCTTACTGGAAAAAAGAAAGATGAATCCAGGTGAGGTCTCCTGTTCTCACACACAGAACTGAGTCTTGCAATGAATTTTCAAGCAGTGAAAACAGCGCTGCTTTTTCACAGCCAGTTGCATGATTTATTTATTTAGGTAACGCTAAACATATATATACATATATATAAATTCTTCCTCCTTATGTCAAATTCTGATTTGTGGCAAAATCACAACTCACTAGCTTCATTCTTTTCTCTTAAGTATACCAGAAGAGGAGGATCGGTTAATTAAAAAGTATACTTTTTAGCTATTATAATTTAAGAAAAAGCTATGCAACAATCTATAGCTATTCCCACCTGAATCTCTCTGTAGTCTGAGACGAGATCAGAGACCACTGCCTGTTCAGGTTCTGGATTCTTTTGATTTCTTTATCATTCAGAGGAAGCCTGTAACCCAGCTCATTAACACGGTCCAAATCTGGGGTCATGCTGCTGAACTTCAACATCTGACTCTGCAACAAGCAATGAAAGAGATAACAAGGAAATTTGATAATTACACTACTATACTACTATAGACTGAGCTAGCACTCAAATTTGGAATGGTCTTGGTTGCCATTAGGCAGCAAAGTAACTCCTATGCCAGGGAAAAAATTCATTTCCAGTTTTCTGCCTCTTTAGTCTCAGACCAGAAGTATTAAGATAATGCTTATGAGAAGTAAACTCAAATTTTGCTTGAATATATTGCTAAACTCAGAATACATGTCTCACAAATGCAAAAGTAGAACAGTGCCTGAAGCAAGCTTTTATCCTTGTTTCTTAACCTGAATGCTAGGCTAGCAAATCCACATTGAATTTATTCACCCTTTGAATAAATAAATAAATAATGTTTTACTGTACAGAAATATCCAGATTGTTAATTTAGGAAAATGTACATTTATTAGCATACCAAAAGTGGAATAAAATGTATATTTAGTTAATTGTAAAAGAAATGTTAACTGAAGATTAAAATGAAAAAATATCAGCCTAGATGGCAAAAGCTATCAACTTCCTCTCAGAGCCTCTAAAAGAAAAAAAACAAAACAAAAGGCCAAAACACAGAGATTAAGAGCTTAGAGATATGTATTACATTGTACACAGTATTCATCATAGTTCAGTCTAACAAGATACCAAAAAGGAATAGATGAGTTGGTTCTTGAATAGAATACAAATATTAATGAGTAAGGAACTTTGTACATTCAAAATAAGTTGAGAAAAGAATAAAATAAAGGAACATCCCCCCCTCCCCCCACACACCCCCAAATACTAATACTTCCACTCCCATTTTTGATTTGATATTCATTTTTATATAAAGAGTCTGCTTTTCCTTTTCTTCTTTGTCCAGAGACATTGCAACAGTCACTTCCTGGCTGCCATCAAACTTCAAATTCCTCAGTCTTACTTTGCATGAGTAACATTCCTTAATATGTATAGAGAGTACATATGATATTTGTGCATACTATATGTAAATTAACCAGGCTAACATAAAAGAAGAACAATTTCTCATTTGTTACTCACTTTGAGTTCCTCCATCCTGCTCTGTATTGCTGAGAGATCAGATGCGTGACCAGGATCCTGCCCTTGCAGTTTTGCTTCTGCTTCTGTTACCCACGTCTCAAGATCTTGCAGGTTCTTAGCAAACGTTTGATAGTTCAATACACCAGCCTTCAATCAGAAATGTCCCATGGTTTAGTAACTTAAGCTACATATCATCCAGATTGCTGTTATGCTCCCAATTATTCTCATTATAGATATACAGCTATAATGAGATGTATTTGTAGCTATATGTATACAGCTATATAGGTGACAACAGGCTAGGAGCAATTGCAACTGTTGCACAGCTTACAGACTGCAGATACGTTGGTTTTTTTTATTTAAATAAATTATTATTAATTTATCATAAAGACTTTGCTGTAATGCCTGTACCAGGTGAGAAAATGAGATTTTGATCATTGCAAAAAGGCAGCATTTCAGTACAAAGACTTCCTTATTCTAAGACAGATAATCTTCTCTAACTTCCTTTTATAAAAGAACATCCTCAATTTAATTTATTTTGTGAACAAAGAGAACCACTAGTTTCTGTTATTGAAATTTCAAATGAAAAAATCTGCCTTCTGTTTTGTTTTGTTACATTAATGATCACATTCTAGACAACACTGAATTTCTTGGCATATCCTCTGTCACCTAAACAGAAGCTACTACCTTATTGCCTTCTCATCCATATAATTCCCTAAATGAACACGTTCTGCTACTCCATCTTTGTACTTTAGTGCCAAGTACTTCGTACTTTAGTGACAGAAGCAATTAGCAACATCTAATGTACAGGCTTTGAGACAAATCATAGGTGTCAGTATGGTCACCAGTGTTAGTAGGAATTACTGCTACACACTTGTTTTGAATCTTCCATCATTCGTTTTAACACTAAAGAACAAGCTGGGAAGAGAGGAGTCTGTCTGTGGGAAAGCAGTAGTAGTGAATCCAGACATTAGCACTACTATTGTCTTCACAAAAGAATGTAGCCTTGGCATTCCAGATACATGCGTTCCCCTGTGAGATTTGCTATCCACTTCCCAAAACATGGACCTTCTTACAAGGTCTCTGTATTTCACTTCAGCATATTTTCTACTTTCTGCTTTGGCTTCCAGGAAAGTCTGGAAAATGCAGATGAACAGGTAACATTACTCTCTTTTCCCAGGTGGCCTTGGGTAATCCAGTTATTTTCAGGATCAACAGGATGAAAAGGTGCAAAAATTGAAAGCACTCTCTGCATACCTGAAGTACAGTTTGTTGTTTGCATAGAGCTTGTTCTAGGGCTAATAGATTCTGGTTTAGAGACAGCTGATCAGACTGTATAGCTGCTGCTGCTGAGGCCTCCACCCGGCTTTTTAACTCCTCTCCCAGTTCCTGAAGAACAATCAGTGAATCCTGTGCTGTCTTTATATCAGCAAGAAGGTCCTGTGGCAACACAATGAATAAAGAGATGAATAGTTAACCTGACACTCAGCCCATGCTATTCGGTCTTGTTATAAAGAAGAAACAAAATGAATAAACATCACCTTTGCATAAAGAATTTATATTTACTACAGTATTTCAATGCAAAAATGTCCACTGGTACTCTGCAAACAAAGGAAATGATATACAGAATTAAAATTCTTGAATTATGTATGTGCAGAGGAACAGAAAAAAGTGACTGTTCAGCTGTCACTGAGTAAGCCAGAGTTACTGATGAGGCAACACTTGTTGAAAAGAATACTTTGGATTTACTGATATGCTGGTCCTAAGCAGTGGCAACTCTCACTGTGGATCAACTGAGGTCTGAGTAGGCCTCCCTTTTTATCCTATTATGACTTACCAGGAAAGATTAAATATTAACTTTTGTAAATTGTGTAATGTAATGGATAAAGAATGTGACATCATGACAGAGTAAATATCAGACTGAACTATCAGAATTGCCGGTCAGGCAGATTATAGCAGGAAATGTTCAAAAAAACTCACTAACAGGTCAATTTTTCTCTTTGCAATTATTTTTCTTACCCTAAGACAAATACAATTTTAATTTTTAAAAAATTTAAATTAACCAAAACATATCAAAATGTAAGTAATCACAGACAGGAGATAAACTATCCTACTGCTCTGAGACATATTTTTGAAAATGGAAGAACATCAAGGAAGAATGTAAATGACATCCAGAAAACACCTCTCTTTTCATTCAGAAAAAGTGATTAGCCTTGACCAGTGGAAATACAGACAAAGGTTTCTATGTTTCTGGCTACAGTAAAAAACTCAGTGGATTTGGTAGAGAGCTAAAGCAAGAAACCTTTTGGTAAGTGGGGATAAAGACTAAATAAGTGATAGAAGTTATCCATCTTCTCCAGAGAGATGACTTCAGAAAAAGATTCTGAAAAAACAAAGCATCAAGGAATAGAGATTTGGGTAGTAGAGGTAAAACTCTCTCTTGCAAATATGAGATCCTTCAGCAAAAAGAAATAACTTTGTACACAAGCTTCCAATACATCAACTACATTGTTTAGTAACTGTTTTGACTTTTAGCTCACAGAGATGTGAAAAAGCATAAAGCTTAAGTAAACATACATTGCAGTCTTGAATCCAGGTGGTTACTTCATCATCAGCAATTTCTTTACTAGTGGCACTCTTCAACAATTCATTGGTCTGATCTTCTCGTAAATGGACAGTAGAAGAGCACTGCTGGTAACAGTCCTTGTACCTCTGCCACAGCTGAAGGAGACCTTTACTGGAACGTAGTCGCTCTGCAATCTCTTGCATAAGGTTATTCCACCTGTTGAAGAGATCAGACAAGTAACCTAAGCCTAGTAGTCCATTTATACCTGCCCCACTTCCTTGCTGCTGTTGACTTAGTGCTGTGGCTTTTCAGAAATTTGGTAATAATCCAGATTATCAGACATCAGGGACAAAAAAGTAATCAAATAAATATGTTGATATGACATTCTGACATATTATGCTAGGTCTGGTGCTGCATATTAACGTTTGAGGTCAAAGATTGATGGCACTTTTTGAAGTGAATCTCCTGCTATTTTCACTTGGCACAGTTGGGTTTGTCACAGAAAGCCAGTCACGACTCGCCATGAACTGCAAGCACCAGATTCCATCAAGGCCTGAGAGGCCCAAACCAGGTGTAAATATGAAACCACACATTCTGCAGCAGTTTACTCCCAAACTCTCATAGAACTGTTCTAGATTACATAGAACATAAATTCATAAACCCCTATTCTAATTCCTCTCTGAATTACTGGCTCTAATGGCACTCTTTACAAGTTGCTTTCTCAAATGTAATGTTTCTGCCAAATTTTCTCATTATTTAATTACTAAGGGACATCACAGTATTTTCAATTGTCTATAAAAAGATCAGTAAAGTGATTTATTTATTTACTTTTTTTTTTCAGTCATTACTACTGGTTCCATTAAATCTTTCAGTATCATTTCTTCACAATTCCTATTTCCAGTACAGGATGAACCAAAGGAAGTTAGGCATGATTATGTTTTTCCAAAAAAAAAACCCAAACCAAACCAAAAAACAAAAACAAAAACAAACAAAAAAAACAACCAACAAAATAAACCAAACACCCAAGCCCAAACTCGACAGTTTTCCCACCCAAATTGGGAATTTTTAATCTTGGAATTCATTTTCTGTAGCTTCACTGAGTAAATCTTCAGACGGGTTCTAGTCTGGATTCAAAGTTGGGAAAGCTGTTTGCACAGTACTGGCAAAAACTTAAATCTTATAAAGAGTCTGTCGCACTATTCCTACAACTGGAAATTGTAAGCTGAATCCTAGAGAAATTGATACATGCAGCAAACCAAACTTGTCACAGACTTTCAAAACTTTAAGTGCAGCATTATTGTCTAGCATGGGATTCATCTTTGTTGATGACTTGACTGCAGCCGTGCACAGAACAAAGCTACAGACAGTAAGGCCCAAGTCCTTTGCTAGAGAAAACAATCTTGCATTAGTTATTTGTGACAAAATGAGACAGTTATGCCCTAGCAAAAGGAGCAACAACAAGAAACAAAAATAAAAATACATAAAATAGCAAAGAACAATAAAAATAAAAATGATTGAGTAAACTGAGTAAATGAATCGAAAATGTACAGTTCAACTAAAATATGTTTTCTACCTCATATTCACTTCCTTCAAAGTGTTGGTAAGGGTTTCAGTCACTGGTGGGTGACATTCTTTCAATAGCTGATTGGTCATGGAACCAAATTTCTGTAAGCTATTTTCTTGTTTTTCCAGTTCATCTTGTAGGCTCTAAAACATACAGAAAAATAAAGTCACAGGAAGTATTTCAAATGATATATGATGTACAAATGCTTTAAAATGTTATGTATCAATTACACCGTACAGATTATGAACGTAAAACTAGATGTCTTGTGTTTTGTCTAACTAGAAAGTTTTTTAATGTAAAGACTGTTTCTAGCTCTATCTAACCCAGTAGGCAGGTGTAGCAAAAACTACATTTTTTACCCAATTATTCTAAAAAAGTAACAGTTTTATAAAAGAAATTATTCTAAGCAAATACTTTTGCAAAGACTGTATAAGTGCATGGAACTCCTTCAGAAATAAAGTAAACTCATGAAAGATATTAAATTAAATCACATTTCCTGTCTAGAACTAGATGAAAAATTAACAGCATTAAAAACAAATAAAAATTAAAAAAAAAAAAAATGAAAAAGGTTTATTACAAAAATATGGTTATTGGTCTTTGACTTAATTCATAAATCCAATATCTTCAAAATAAAAGTGATTTGATTTTTTTGTACTTTTTTTTTTTTTTTTTTTTTTTTTTTTTTCCAACTCTTCTCTGATAAGCAATAAATAAATACATAAATGAAAACATAGAGGATTGGCTATAAAGTGTGTTAACAGATGTTCTTTATATCTCAGTTCAGAAAGTTTGATCTTCCAATCACACAAAATATTTAAATGATAATTCAAACTTAAATTTGCTGGTAAATATTATCAGTGCAAGTTCTTGTTACTTTAAAAATCTGGAAATCTTTGCATAATTACTTTTGATTTTTGAAAGCTGAGAACATCTTTCTTTGAAGCAAAAGCTTGATCTATCTAAACTTGATCCACACTGACATAATTTTATAAAAGGAGTTTCAGTATTTGGAACTCTTATAGCTCAGAATATAAACAACATCACCAGTGTACTAGGAAAACAACTATCACTATTTTATTTATTTAGAAAAATGAGTAAAAAAAAAATGCAATGGCCATTAGATAAAGCATCATCTAAATGCCTCACATTGTCAACGTACTAGTATCCACACACTTCCATAATTCATCAACTAAAAAGCATATTTATCTGCATCCATAAAATGAGGACAACATTCATCCTCAAATCCATCCTTACGGATGTGAAGAGTATGGTACTCCAGTTTACCTGTAAGTTATCAACTTGGACTTTCACAGCTTCCAAAGAACCAGTAAGAAGATAATAGCGGGACAAAGAATATCTGGCT
The DNA here is from genome assembly GCF_026119805.1 of Tympanuchus pallidicinctus. Classification (NCBI taxonomy): domain Eukaryota; kingdom Metazoa; phylum Chordata; class Aves; order Galliformes; family Phasianidae; genus Tympanuchus; species Tympanuchus pallidicinctus. The sequence goes on along the minus strand of NW_026294618.1, from coordinate 60,917,590 downwards.
TCCATCAGGTAACTATTTAGTTCTTCATAAGTTACTTTGTAAACGCTCCACTGATCAAGAACAGACTGCAACAGTATCTTTAGTTGGCTAACCTAGGAGGGAAGGAGGAAAAGTAAGGTAAATGAGAAACATAAAGGTTATTTGCTTTTGTTTAAATTATTTCCTTTCTTTTGATCTCAGATACTACTTGTTCTGCATGCCTAAACTTAAACCCGTTGGAGGGAGAACATTTTACACTGTTGCCAGTTCAGCTTGCACTGTGTTCTTATGCAGTAAGTTCAGTTCTGTAGAATACAGTCACAGAAGAGCAGGATGGCAAGGACTCAGGATACATGAAGTCCATTTTATCTTGCTTCAGAAGGTTCAAGATAAATTTCTTGACTCTCTGAGGTAGGCAAGTAAGCCTAGGAAAGTCAGTAGACAGTCTGACCTTAATGACCATTCTACCTGAAAGGTGGATTGATGTTATCAATCTTTAGACGATGACAACTAGTACTGATCTCCTTCTTACTCTGCCTTACTTGTGCTTGAAATGGAAGTTACTTACATTTGGTCTTTTTCTACTAAATAGTAGGAAGCATCTAAAAGCTTCAACTGTAAGAATGTAAAATATCCTGAAATAGTAAATATTATATCCATCTTATGTGGAATATATGCACAAGCTTGTGGACAGATGAAAGCAGAAACACAATTTATAATCTCTTTCTCTACAACACAAAAGAAATACATGAGCCACAAACTTCTACTTATCCCTTTCCTATATGCTCTGATTTCGGAAGTTTGATCATTGCTTTACCATGTGATCCAAGCTGGCCCAGGAATGATTGATTTCTTGCAGTGTATTCAAAACAGCAGAAGAGGCTTCCTCCTTCTTGTTTTGTATCAAAGACAGACCGCTTTTTTCTATGCTTTCTAATTCTTTTTCCTTTGCTCTTATCGATTCTTCTAATTCCTTAAAAGAAAAAAAAGATGACACCTGAGAATTTTTTTTTTTTTTTTAATTTTTTTTCCTATTCTTGGGTAGACAGTGACTTGGACAAAAAAAGATAATCATATGCTCCTCAGTTTGTACAATATTAAAAATAGGAAAGACACACTTACATGCTTTGTTGTCTGCTTGTTTTTATTCCCAAGAGAATCATAACTCATTAGCAATTTTACTTAATGTTTTAAGGTCCCTTTAAATCACAGTTGCAAGTCTTTAAATAAAAGCATGTCCTCTACATTAAACTTCTTCTGTGACCATCTGCTCTCATGACAGAGTCCAAATTTAATTAAAAATAGGTTAGCAGTTTGAATACATGGGAAAATTCTGTGTCATAGTTTGTCCCAGAACACAGATGACTTTTCAATTAATCCAAAATTGGCTCAAGGTACCTCTACCATCCAAAGAAAAAGACAAGATGACTTCATAGTGAAACATGTCAAATTGCTGCGCCTCCCTACACAAAGTGCAATCTTTATTCTTTTGCCATTTCTCAGCAAAGCCCCTTCCTGAGGACTGAGCCTTTGCTGTATGTTTATTCTTGCAGTTTTCTTCTGTATTATTTCATATTTTTGTTTATAACTTATGGCAATGATCTTGTTCCAGATTACAGCCTTGAATAACACTTTTAAAAAATTATTACTAGCAATTTTTTTTTATGAAACACTTCTCAATTGCTAGTAGCAAGTTCGACTTTTCAACAAACAGAAATAAGAGTAATTTAGATTTAAACAAAATCATTCCAAACTTCAGAAGGCAAAATGGACAAAAGCTTCAAACATCAATAACAGCAAATATTTCTGGTTCTCTGTGAAAAGAGATATCTACTAAATCATTCTTAAGTCATGTAAAAATTAAAGATCCATTATTGTTTCTGATCTGCGATGAAAAATAAAGGTGCCACTCATTATTATGACACTAGGCAGCAACTAACATTGGTTAATCAATAAGCTGGAGCTTTTGTACTAGTTGAACGGGGTACTTGAGAGTGTCTGGTACTGTTATTTCTAAAACAATTTGTTTCTCTGATGATCAAAGTCCTGCCATTCATATCTGACTACCTAAGCATGTTTGCTAACTTTGCTGACCAAAAGAAACCAAAAAGGTGATAAATTAGATTCAGCTTTGAACTACAGGCAAGCATAACTTGCCAATTCTGGCAGGCGGCAGTAAATTACACTTGATTCAGTTGTATGTGCTTACTATGCTGAAATTATAAAGACAGTTTAACTGAAAGTAGGCATTGGCTCCAGTTTGAAAATCTGAGTTAAGAACTTTGGAAAAAATAAAAGTATGATTTCTAACATATCTGACCTAATAAAATATTTGTCTTTACAAAATCAAATATGTGCTTAAGACACTGGCAAATTTACAATAAATCCTAGTCTGGTAGCTCCAGAAACAACATTCTGATTATTCAAGTATGTGCTATTCCTAGTCAGATGTCCAGAGTCCACAGCATATTCTTATTCACTGTTGTGTAGTCTTGTATAAATTCTGCGTGAAAAACTGAGATGGTTATGAACTGATCTGTATTTTGTATAGCTGAGCTTCTCCTCATGCAATCTTTGCCAACTCTACTTAAGATTACTCTTTATTCTTTTGCAAGCAAAATGAGTCCAACATTGTTCTCTTTTCTGGATAGCTGAATATTTGAGTATGTGTGATTCCAAACATATTTTGAAAACAAAAATACACTCTTATATCTGTCTTTAAGTAGTCCTGAAGAAATAAGAGTACCAGGGGGAGAAGGATAGAATAATTGGGGCAGGAGAGGAAAGGTAGTGATGAGGCAGAAAAAACAAGTTTCTGAATAGTCAAACATGGTGTTTCATTACATCAAGTTCCAAATGACTGGCCAAAGAAGAAAGTGAACATTTTCCTTTAACAGTCTTTCAAGTTCAATAAGCCTGACATATCTGAAATGACCACACTTTAATACTGAGTGTCAAAAGAGTAATGACTTTTAAACGTCTTTGAGACAGACATTAATGCTCTTTCTTCCTTTCCTTAGTTTTTGCACTTTAGAAATGAAATCTCACTGACTTCAATGGTATACAAATACCACAGGGTTTTATTAAGTCCTGTTTCTAACTGGAATTAGAATATTGTTATTTAGGATGGATTTATACCTGACAATCTTTCAAAGCATTCTGTACTGAAGCCTGGTCTCCAATTCTCTGTTGTTTTTTCAGCTTCTTTTCTTGGGTTTCAAACCAAGATTTTAGGCACTGCACATTATTTTCATATTCTGTCCAGGATTCTTGCAGACTTTCCAACAGCTGGATCTGCAAAGAAATATGAGCGCATACTTCCTTATACAATTGCCTTTAACTCTGAGTCAGTTAAATAAATCAGTAAAAATCAATGCTGACCTGCTCCTCAGAATTCAGTAATACTTTCAGAATTTAGAAACACTATATGTATTCAGATTGAAATAAATTTGCTATTTGAAAAGAGTTCATAATTAAAAAAAATAAATCTGCTTCATCCAGGAATGATTCTATATGCATAACTTATTCAAAAATCATGATGCATGGAAAAGAGCTAACACTTTGGCAGAATATTTTATGAAACTGATTTCAGAGGGTATATACCACAAGACTCCCCAAATATAACTAAGTATGTGAAAATACATTCTTTATTTCTTGCTTATACATGTGATAAAGATGACAATTTATATTACTTCCTTTGGCAACCAGCCACTTCAAAGTCACTCTGATTTTTCTGATCTAGGTGTTATTCAGTGGAAATTGGATATCAAATTTTTCTTTGAAAGATATTATAAAACAGCTAAATAACAAAAGCAGAGTTTGAACTTGGCAGTATTAACATAAAAAGCATTCACACAAACTGCTCTAGAGAATGAGTCATCTTGATTAGCTTACCATAGTGACAAGACAATTGAGAGTGAAGCAAGGAAAACAAGTAGTAGATTAAAATTACTTAGAATAGTTTGGTATAGTAATGTTTGTTTTGTTCAATAAACATGATGCCATGGGGCAAAGGAGAAGACAGATGATGTTCAAAGACAACATCCTCAAGTCACAGAAAGATAAATCCTAGGCTACAAGGAAATAGCGTGACACAGTTTGGAGGCTTCGGCAGAACTGAGAGCTTCTTACTGATATAAAAAAGAAAAAGAATTGTGAATGGAAGTGGATTCCTGGCTGCGCAGGGCTGGTCTTGGGAAAGCAAAATTTTAGCTGAAGCTAGCTAGTGAAGGAGAGAACTCTTCCTATTAATCATTATAAATGCATCAGCACATAATAGGAAACCACAGAATAGTCTGAGCCATACAGTGCCTCCTTCACTCTGATTCTACTGCCAAGATCTCCTTCTCATGTCTCCCAGGTCCTTTGGGAACATTGCAATTTCAAGTACAACAGGGCAAGAGGGCCCCTTTCACCCCTTCTGTGGGAGAAGGAATAAAAAACGACCCAATTAAGATAAGGAGATAGAAGAAATTTACTACAAATGGTAAAAGAATGTAAGATAATAATAAGAAAGAGAGTTACAATTCATAATTCAAATGAAAGAGAGAGGAAGGCTATGACTGTGTTGCTCGCTGCATTGATGGAACCTGAAAATCCTCCAGAATCAGAGATCATATCGAAGCTCTTGGGAAATGTAGTACATCTCAGTGTATCTTCATCTTGGAGAATCAGAACTCATGTGAGACTGCCAAAAAACAAGAATTGCAGCTCTGCAGTGTACTGTGCCTCTTCATCCAACAGCATAACATGATGTCATGATACAGAATATTGATATAACCAGGATAGGTAGACTGAGGTACTAGCTATGAGAGAGGAGAGATAAGTGCTACTTAAATAAGCTGTATGTATAGCAGTCCACAGAACTAGACAGAATGTGTACAAGGATGCCAATGTCATTGTAAGGCTGCTATCACATTTAAAGGGTCATGGCAGCTGGAGGAAGATTCTGGTGAATAGAAAAAGGCTGTAATTCTGTAATAGATCATTTCCATCTGCATGAAGTAGCAATAATTGTAGTCTTAATGAGAGCAAATTCAGCCAGAAATAACTGATAGCCTTCTATGATGACATAAACAGCAAATGGAGAGTAGTAGATACTGTTCAGCTTGGCTTCAGCAATGCTTTAAAGGCCAGTGGTAAAAATTTTCAAGGCCTATCTGGCAGCCACTTATAAGATTGCCAGATCAACATGGTGATTCTTAAATTTGATATTGTTTAATATCTTAATTGATAAACTGAATAACATGATGAACTATATTCTCACCAGGTTCACAGATGACACTGATTTAGAAGAAGTCATTGATACGCTGCCACTGAGAAAGTTCAACAAGATGGAAGAATATGCTTGTGAATCCTCAAGAAATTCAGCAAAGGTAAATGGTAAAGTCCTTCATCCTGGACATGGTAACATGCAGGTTGGCAGAAAGCAACTTTGCTAACAAGGGCTACGATGAACAATAATTTGAACACAAGTAAGAAAGCAGCATTGTAGACCATTACTGACGAAGGCTAACTATACCTGGGATCTACTCTGGGGAGCACACCCAGCAAGACAATAAAATAGATTATTCCCTTCTCCCTGACTCTGGTAACCCATTTTGGGCCTTCTCAATTGACAAATTGGTGAAGAGGTACTAAAGTAGTTAGGTAGCTGGAGTACATTACTTACAAGAACAGACTCACTTAATTTAGCCTGGGGAAAAGAACATTAAGAAAGGGTCTCATTTCACTGTTCTTCTCATTATGATTATGGAGAAATGGAGCTAAACTCTTCTTCAAGGTGCACAAAGAAAAGAGAAGAAACAGACTCAAGTTAACAGAAATTCTGATTGGGCATACAGCAAAAACCTGTTCCCCAGTGGAACAGTGAGATAGAGGACAATGTTTAAATACAGGAACAAGCAGCCAAGATAGTTTGTGAAAAATCCATCCTTGTGTATTTTCAGAAGTCATGAAAGCAAGACGCTATGCAATCTCATCCAACTGTAAAGTTAGCTCTATTTGAGTAGGAGGTTGGACCAGATGCCCTGCAGAGAATTCTAGCCATTACTGTTTAATTTTTGCATGTATTTTTAAAGTTCACAGCAGAGCAGCTGGAGGTTTTCTTTACCTTTTCTGTTACCAAGCCTTGTAGAATCTGCCAACGTCTATTCATTGCTCCGAGCTGTTCTGCAAAATCAGTTTTGTCACTACGTTTACTTTCAACATCTTGGCTGCTAATTTGTAGCACAGATTGGTTCACAAAGTCTACAGTCAATTGTTTGCAATTTAAATCTATCTTGAAACCCTAGAAAAGAAGGAAATAATATTTCAAAAAATGTAATCATTTCTTAGTATCCTTCAGAACACAGGAAAAAAACATTCACAAATTACATCCCTACTACAATCTTGCTGAAGCTTTTTCTAGCATCTGAACAGTAATTAAAAACATTGATATTTCTCTTCTAAATATTTAGAACTAAAATAGCAGTACACTGCCTTGGGAATAAAGAAATTGCCTGTTTTCCCCCAGAGAAAATGAACACGTGAGAAAAAAAAACAAAAACAAAAACAAAAAACCCAACAAAAAACCAACAACAAAAAAAAAAACGACCCACCAACAAAATTACTGATAGTGGTCTCAAGGATCAGGTTTACAAAAAAAAAAAAAAAAAAAAAAAAAAAAGTGTGTTTATTAGTTCTATTCACTTCACTTAGTCTCAGTCGTTTGTTTTTTTTTTTTCTACTCCACCAATAGGTATTATGGAAAGTATTCCTATAAACAGAGAAGAATAACCAAGAAGTAAAGCAATCTTTTAAGACACTTGTCTTAAAAGGACTGAATGTGAGTTATCCATGTTTCGTGTAACTTGTACAAACATCTGGAATGCATCATAATACATATTCTTCAAAAGAATAAAACTGTTCTGACGGTGAGAATAGAGTTCCTGGGTACAGATCTATTACAGGAGTATTACTGATCTGGAAAAATCTTACATTTTATTTGCTCTCTTTCTTAATAGTTAGCTCAAGATATACCATCTTTCATTTTCATTGCAGATATTGATGAACTGATTCACCCATAAAGCAGTGCATATTTTCCATTCTAGAACAGGCTATGCAGGGAACTTGCGAAATCTTATTTGCAAAGTTCATTTTGTTTTTGGACAAAAGCTACATCTAATAAGGTGCATAGTGTTTTTAATTACCTGGATATTAAGGTAAGCATATTAAAAATAAATTCCTGCCGTAAGTAAACAGCAGAGTAAAATTAATTCATTTCTTTTCCACTATATCAAAAGTTACTCCATTCTAATCATTGTACAATTTTAATATTTCCACAATATATTTTTGTTTTTTACTTAAATCAGTTCTACTTCACATACGTATATATGTTTAGCAGACATACTTTGAAAACAAAATTTATAATATTTCCATGCTATACCTTGTATTTTTGGATATAATCCTGAATGGCTTTTTGTCCTATTATGTTTTTTATACTCTCTTCATCTTTATGAATAACATTTTCCATCAGGGAAATCCAGCTCATAACTTCAGTGATAGCATGGCGAGAAGGAATTTTGTCCATCTGCAGCTGTAGAAATAACAGAATTAAAATAAATGCTGAGAAGAAAATTAACAGTAATTCCTTGCTTTGCATTACCATAGTACATATTCTTTTCCTTGCTTTTGTTATCATTATTCTACATCCCAAATATATTACTGAAATTCATAAAATAATAAAGAGGAAAAAAAATTGAAAGCTCTCAATAAAAGATATAATGCATAGTTTCATGCATCTTTATAAGAAAATGTTTTATTAAAGGCTTCTTATTTCCATTCTTCACAATACAAGTCTAAAGATTCCATTTTAACTTTGTCTTCCACAGACTACCCAGTCTTTAGGTTTTGAACAAAAACATCTTCTGAAGAAAACAAGCTGACAGGAGCAGCACTTTTTTTCCAAACAGTACACCAATCTTTCTAAAAAAGCTTACCTGCTTGTTACTTAAAATTTAACAAATGCAACTGGGAAAGTTTCAGTTTAGCATCAGTTAGTGCTAGGCAGTATGGGTAGACAGGATACAGGTATGAGTGTAGGCTTTTCCACTCTAAAGTAGAGATAATGTTGTTCCTGACTTTTCTCAAATGGATAAAGACAATCTGGAAGCAACCAACTTTCAGAGAAGAAGCCAACTGTATGATTTTAGTTTTCTGGAATATTAGAGGCCTCCATTGTTCTTTCTTACCTGGTGCAATTTCTCTTGTACTGTTGGGATTTGTGAGAGCAGCTCTGTCCACTGACTGTCAATGTGGGACAATCCTGCACGCAACGCTGCTGTATCTACCTTCTTCAGTCTGAGGAGCTGGTTCCCAGTGCTCAGTACAGAAGATTTCTGTGAGGATTTAGCATCCACTTCTTTTGAAAACTCCTACAAGCAGAATCGTTTTTGTGGAAATAAGCGACTACTGTACTTAAGCATTAAATCTCAGAAAACTAAGAATATCCTCATTTCTCTTTAAAAATATCATCTTTCTATTAGAGTTCACCAGTTATATTTCATGTAAAGTGAATACAAAAAATTGTTTTCAATCATAAAAATAGTTCAGTTATGAAACACATCAGCTTTTGGAAGGAAAACTCAGCAAAATTAAAAAAAAATATTATTATTATTATTTTTTTTTCTATTCCTCCTGGAGTGTGATTGTTAAGCTGTTTACTTGTAATCTGAGGGAAAAAATGGTGCCCTAAACCTACGAATAACTTACCAAAAAGGAATTCAGATGGTCTCGAACAGTTTCCAGTTCCTGAGGAACTGTCAGAGACTGCTGACTCCAGAATTCAAGACGCTCTTTTGCAGATTGTAACCAGTGTGTCAGTTCAATTGATTCACTTTGGTACCTGTAAAAATGTTTACAGAAAACTAAAACACTCATTGCAACTTCTTGCTTCCAAAAGAGTAGTCTCTTCCATGTGTTAGAAGAAAATACCCTATAACAGATTTTTAAAAAACAGATTTTTTCTTTCTCATCAAATTTCATGATTTCATGATTTCTGAAAAGCATGATTTAATTTTTAAGAAAGGTAAGGTACCACACTGTTCATATTTTAACAATTACATCCATGATTCCTACCACTGACTTCTTTTTATCTTTTAGGAAAAACTAAGTCTAATGAAGAACTATGAACTAGTCCATCAAACCATTCAGAGGAGTTGTAACAGTGCCATAGCCCATAGCACACAATCACCTTTTCTGCTTTCCACAAGAAGGCTCAGCCTTTCAAAACCTTTAGAGTGTGTTATATCAGATCAGAAATATAATGGATTTTTTTTTGTGCGTTTTTTGGTTTTTTGCTTTTTGCTTTTTTTTTCTTTTTTTTTTCTTGTCTTATCTCCACATCATTCCATACGCAAAGTAAACGTTGGAATGAGAATGACTTTACATAAACTTTATACACATAAAATCATTTTATGTATCTCTCTTGAAAGGCTAGTAAGACAACAAGCCAGAGACATTATGAAAAACAATAAAGAAATCTTCTACATGTGTTAGAGAATGCATTTCAAAAGTAGTATATGAACATTGCTAAAGGCAGTTAAATGTTCCCATCCCAACATGCAATGACACAGAACTCCAAGAACCCAGCAATGGCAATACCAGATTGTGCTGAGGCTACTCACGGTATTTAGCAAAGAATACACCCTCCCTCACTGCTGGAAAAGGGGCTTCTAATTTAGTTATCTATATGCCTTCTCACTTCTTCCCACTGACTCTTATCAGGTATGCATTTTATTGTACATAAGAGAATATGATGGTACTTGTATGTAATAGAAGTATTTTAGTTGAGTTGAACCATCACATGTATTTCCAATAACTTTCCTTTAAACGTGGAATATAAAAGTTCTGGGTTCAGAACAACTGAGTTCAACAGTGTAATTAAAGCAGCTTATACTGTATCAGCATTTAAGGATGAGAGAGCGCTGGAACAGGTGCCCACTGTGCAATCTCCTTCTCTGGAGATATTCAAAACATGTCTGGATACTCGCCTGTGCTACCTAATTTATAGAACCTGGTTTAGAAGGGGAGTTGGACTGTCTGATCTCCAGAGGTCTCTTCCAACACCTATGATTTTGTGATTACCTTGTCCAGTGCTTCAGTATTGTCTCCAGCCTGTGCAGTTCCTTGTTAACCTTGCTGGTGTTACTTAGCCAGTGCTCTCCCAGTTGGTTCAGCTGACTTTCAAGATCTGAGCAACTAACAGAAAAAAGTAGCCTTTTCCCATCATCCAGCACCTGATATAATTTAGGCTGATATTCAGTCAGGTTAGATCTCAGACGCTGTAATGACAGAGGAGAGAAAGTTAGCTCTGCAAGTTTATACAGCTATGCTTTCTCAATATTCCATTTCCTTCTATTGCATTTTGTAGCATGTCCAATGTTACCACATCATATTTTTTTTCCCTCTCTAGAACTCACTGAAACCAATAAAGCGGATAATCTGATTAATTTTTAATCTAATCAGTGCCGATAGTTAATAGCTGCTTCCACACAATATATTGCTTTAAGTTCTCCTCATAGCCTTAAAAAAGCAGAAAGCTGTCTGGTAAAAAACAGTAAATAGTAAATTCAGATTAGAAAATAATGGAAAGTAAATTTGCACGAAAAATACGTCAGACATCTTTCTGAAAACAAAGCAAGAACATCCAAAGTACTTTGCATACTACAAGACAAAAAAAAAGCACTGGATCAGAACTCTCATTCTGAGAACAGACTGAAAAAAAACAGGATGTGGTATAAAAATCAGTATTTAAACTACTAGCTGTTATTGCAGGTAAGAAAGAGGAAGATAATTCAATGAACTGCAGGCTGACTAGCTTCATCTTGCTCTCTAGAAGGATCGTGGACTCCATTTCCAAGAGCAAAAAAAAGAGGAAAAAAGCAATCAGGAATACTCTATATGGACTGGCTAATTGACTATCTTCTCTGATAGAAGTACTTTGTGGATGAAACTGATTTCTGTTTGGCTTTTGATACTGGCTCCCACAGCACCCTCCTCTGGAAGCTGAGAGTGAAGGCTGGAGAAATGTTGCACAGCTCACACTGCTGGATTCAAAAAGTAGCGATCAAAGGCTTAAAGTTTGGCTGGCAGTCAGTAATCAGCAATGTACTCCAAGGATTGTTGATATTGGAGTCCAAACATTTTTAACATCTTAAATAATAATAGAGAGCATTCTTGTGATAAATTAGTGGATGGCACTAATATATAGAGAGTAATTGACACATTCACAGAAAAAGGCAGTCCAGAGGCTGATAAAATTGAAATCTCAATAAGGCAGGAACCAGAGAATGTTCAAAATGAAATAGGAATTCTGCACCTTGCGCAGAATAACATTCTTTCTAAGTACAAGCTAGAATGGGAACAGCTGGTATATTTAGCTTTGCATCTATCATAACAATTACATCACTAATGTGGCTAACCACAGCACTGACATATATTAGTAGGTGTATGGTCAGCAGACTTACATTATTTTATTATCCCTATCTATATGGTGCTGGTAAGACTATACCTAGTGTATCCAATTTTGCCCTGTCCTCACCTCTCACCAACTTCAAAAAGCAGAAACTGGTCCAGGTCTTTTGGATAGCTACTAAGACATTTAGGGATCTGTAGCACACCTTTAAAAGGAGAGTTGGGGAGGCATGCTTGTTTTATGTTGGCAAGTAGAAGACTGAAAGCTAGTCTAACAAATGCCCATAACTATTTAAAGTAGCATTAAAAATACAATGGTAATAAATGCTTCTTAGTAGTGTCACACAACATAAAAATGATAATGGTCACAAAGATACAAGTTAGAAGGTTTAGATTGGACATCATATGAAATTTTTTCCGTAGGAAGTAGTGCAGTACTGCAACTGGCCCTCAGCCTGGCTGTAGGATCTTCATCCTTGAAGGTCACCAAAGTCTTCTCTGATCTGATCCATTCCAACGGTCCTTCCAACTGGACTCCAGCTAGAATCATGACAAAGGTCCCCTTGCATCAAACTTTTCAATATAAAATAACTACAAAGTACCTGAAAAAGTTTAATCCGTTCTGTGAGCTTGTCTTCCGTCTCTTCCACCAAACCAACAGAGGGAATGTTACCTTCGACAGACTCCAGTTGTCTGGTAAGTTCCTGGTAATCTTCGTCAAGATGCATCCAAGTCTGTAGGTAAAAATATCTGAGTGTCTATACTTTTTATACCTGAGTAAATTTTAAATATATTACTTACTTTCTCAATCTAAAATACTATAGCTGCAATGCTGCGAATGTACAGAAACAGCAGTAAAAATGTCTTAAAAAAATCTACAGGAAAACACCATCTTTGCATCAAGCATAGCTTTTGGTCAGAATATGCTTGTCACATAAAGCTTAGCAATTCTTTCAAATTTAAAGGAACTCAATTTGGGTCACTTGAAGTTCTCAATACAAAATTACATGCTGCCCATGAGCTCCTTGTATGTACAAGTAGGACTGACATCCATCAATTCAGTTCAGGCATAGAAAACCACTGTAGGATGTACTGGTAATAGATTATGATGGACATACAAAAAAGATCAAAGGAATTATTACCTCTAGAATGTATTCCAGTTCCACACCTCGTTTATGTGCCAGCTTTAATACAGTTGAAGCTTGTGTCATTAGTTCTGAATGTGATCGAGTTTCCTTCAAAAGGGCAAAACTACTCATCTTTCTGAAGAGTGTCTCTGTCAGGATCATGTGAGACTCCAACCCCTGAAAATATTCCTGATGGAGAAGGGAAAAAGAGAATAAAAGAAGAAAAGTTCAATTTTTCTTCAATTTATTACTACTAAAACAACAACTTAAGACAAGAGCATTATGATCAAGTATAGACAGATACAGAATTGTAAACTTTTCCCTCCAATAACAATTCACAAAATCCAACATGTAATATAAAAAGGACAACTGTCTTTTTATGGAAAGAAAGAGGTTACTCTTTACATGCAAATTCAGTACTCTAATTCTACAAACAAAAATAGCTTAAATCAGATATACACCATTTAAAACTTCTGCCACACCAAAAAACATGGACTTGCTGTGCATAGTCTTACTATATATTGTGGATGTTATTAGCAAACTTAAATTTCCAATCGGAAAAAATTGAGTGATTGATGAAATTGATACGTAGCATGATAGCACAAGAATAGGAAGTGGTTTTTAAAATGGAGAAGAAACTATAATCCAATTGTATTTACCGGCAACACAGCATTTCAAAGTCATGTGGTCAGAACAGTTCATTAATTACAATTTAAAATAGAGTAATTTTAACATATCCTGATTTACACTAGCTCACAATTAAGAAAAGGTCCTAAACATTTAGGAAGTAATGACTAGCAATTTAGTGTATACAGCCTTGCAGTCATTATCAGTGAAATAAGCCACAGTTTCTTACCTTATGCTTGTTAAGTAGTGATTGAACCTCTTCCTTAGAAGCAACTATCATTTTCTGGTCACCATCCATCTTTTCTTGGCCTGTTTCTACCAGATCAGCCAGGTCCTGCAAAGCCCGCTCATACTGCCTCTTAAGAGCAAGATTCTGGTTCAGGTTACTCCGTCTGGATCCAATTATCATCATCACCTCATCATACATATCCTTGGAGGCAAAAAGCATCAATGATTACCTTATTTGTCTACATAGCAGCCACATCTCTGTCACTGTATTCTATTTCTCTCAAAGCTAGCACAGTAACAACTATTCATAGATAAAAAAGACAGTGCTGATACACCAACTTAAATGGTAAACTAATTAGCATTTAAAGAGAGAAAAAGCAAGCAGCACCTGGAACTTTTTCAGGTGTGTGCAGGGAACAAAGATAGCAGAATCCCAAAGAGTAAGGAGCAAAGGAGTAAGAGTCCTCTAAAACCAGACAAGTGTGGTGCTGTAACTGAAGATGCTGTTTATGTTCTGCTTCTTATAATGTAGTGTGTTGTACTGACCCCATCATGGCTACACAAAGTACAAGCATTTCAGTCAGGCTTGTCTTCATCACCTGCTTCAGCACAGGAAGAGATCTGTGCCGGAGCAACTAATTTTAGCGAGCAAGGTACATACTACCTATAGAAAAAAAAAAACAAACTAAGCCTAAGAGTAACAGAATAGAACAGTACAGCGTAGAAAAGCGTAGTATATACTTTCACAGTGTGCCTATTCTGTCAAATGCAAAATCAGCCAGTTGGAAGAACAAGTTCCTGTTGCTATTTGTCGACTTGCATACATCAACTACTGAAGTGAGAACAGCGTACAGATTTTTTCCTTTACTTGAAGGCAAGACTATTTAACTATTTTGGTTTTGAGATCTATATTCTCAGAACATATGTCTGATTGTGAAGATAAGATAAGAGTCACATTGGGCAAAAACTTTGGGCAAGGCATACAAAAATCAAGAAATTAAAATATTTCTAAGATCATACAGTAGTGGAACAGAATACCCACATTGGAACTGCTGCCCTCTCTCCCAGATTTAAGGAGAGAATTGTGCAAAGCACAATGGTAAAAAAGCAAAGGGAAAGGTTTTTTAAAAACTGAAGTAAAGGGATTGGAGTATCTACAAATAACATGACAGGGAAAATAAGCAGGAGGCTCTAGGAACAAAAGGATAAAAAAGCGGGTTAAAAAAAACCCTTTTATGCAATATTTTATCTTTCATTTTTTGTTGAGATCACTGCTTTGTTAGCTTATATTTACATTCCATTTTCATGTTCTCTTTGCTTTAAAATTATTATGCCATTATAAAAAGTAAAATTCAGCCTCTTCATCTTTCACTTTCCTAGTGAAACCACTTCACAAAAGTGCTCAAAAAGGAGATTCAATAGCCTTAAAAAAATCTGCATCAATTTGTATTTAAGTGGTAGGACACAGGATATTTGAAAACATGTGTGCATGAAGGAGATAATTTTTTAGTTTAGCATTATGGGCATTTTTGTAAAAGCAGAACATTTCCAGTTTCAAGTCACACTTACCATTCCCCCTCCTTATCCTACCTGCCACTATCTCTCCCTCACTGTAGCTTTATTTTTAAAATGGCTGATGTGAGACAGAGCTTAATAGCAGATCAATAGGGTGATGAAAACAGGCCTCAACTTTTAACCAAATACATGTTTTATGTGACAAACTTTGTCCTTTCTGACAGAGGAGCAGAAAATAAACTTTTTTTTTCTTTTTTTTTTTTTTGCATATTGTTATGATTAATATTGATAATTGAGATGTTAGACAATTTGTAAAAGCTGAAGTAGAAAATCTAGAGGAACCAGGCAGAAAGCTATCAATTCATATGAAACATTTTTAAATACATTTTCCTCAAATACTTTATGAGCAACAATATGATACCCTTCATATCACCATACAACTCTAGGATGGAATTTATGAACCTTACCTGTAGCTTAGATAGCTCTTGTACAGAAGGCTGGTCTATTTGTAGCTTATCTACACTCTTCTTTAATTCACTGATTCCAGCATCTAATTCCTTCAAGCTTTCTTCTGCCTGCATTATGACCTGTATTTGAAAATTACATCATTTATTTTGAATGTCTAATTACGAAACTGCAGCTGCCAGACATGAATATTTTTTTTTTTGTTTTCTGCCTGAAGTATTCATCAGTCCTCTTTATATGATGAATCTGATGAAATTTCAGAGGATACTCTAAAGTGTTAATGTTAAGTTGGGAGGGAAGCTGTTTGCTTGTTACTTTTTTAAGTGAAATACAATGTGGCTTTTTATTATTATTTTTCAAT
This sequence comes from Tympanuchus pallidicinctus, assembly GCF_026119805.1. Classification (NCBI taxonomy): domain Eukaryota; kingdom Metazoa; phylum Chordata; class Aves; order Galliformes; family Phasianidae; genus Tympanuchus; species Tympanuchus pallidicinctus. The sequence continues at coordinate 60,901,834 of NW_026294618.1, read as the reverse complement.
CACTAGCTTTTACACTCCTTTATACAAAATCTTGTTGTGAAGTTCCTGTTATTAATTATATAGCTTAAGCACAAAAGGACTATTCTAACACCATCATAGAGTATTCTTTGTATTAGTACTTTTTCCTTTCACAACTGAGCACCAAGCAAACAACCATCACAACAAGAATCCTGCAGAACAGCAAAAAAAGCTTTGCACTGTTCCTTTAGAGGACTAGAGTAGGGCTAAGAATTAGAGTCAAAGAGAAGGAGTTGTACATTCCCTTTTGCACTTGGGAAGCTATAAGCTAAAGCACATATGTTGGTGTTTACACATATTCATGGGTGATCATTCAATTTTCTTTTTCTTCAATAGAAGCTGCAAGCAAAACAAGCTTTTTCAAACTAAGAGGTTTCTGTTGAATTCATGCATGTGAATTAAAAATGTAAATTAGATCCTTGTTAAGGTCTCTTTTTGGAAGCTAGCTATCTATATGTTTATTCATAAGTGTAGGCCTCCTGACTTCCATTTAATGCAGAGCTGTGGTGGTGCAGTCCTTGCCCCCACAACCAGCCTGGTTATTATGCCCAAGGCCTAGTGCACACAATGAGGTAGAGAAGACCTTGTCCTTGGGAGTAATAACAATCAAAGTTTCAACACTGGTGCTCAGAAACCTGGTAAAAGACACCTGGTTCGACAGAACTAATTCTAAGCTGTATGACTACGAGTCAATCCTCTTATTTCATAAATAGTAAGCAACCTACAATCCCCTTGGAAAGTTCTTGCAAACAGTTGGCTGCACTCCAGAATCCCCCCTTGAGTAGAGACATCTCTTGAGGTGTATAGAGATTCACTGAAGGTGTGGTGATGCTATGTAGACAAGTTTACTATTTTTATGCTATATTAGCCTAACCAATATTTCATCATAGATTCATTATGCACCCCCTACCCTCTATGTAGCAAATTGTCAAGAATATCTAGCTATTTTGAATCTTAAGTTGCTGTTATCATTGTTCAAGTTACCATCTTACACCTGTTTATATCAATAAACATCTTTCCATCTTCCTCTTACAAGTGAAGCGTGCAGTGCTTTAGTCTCCTTTCGCATCAAGAGCATGGACAACATAGTCACTAAATTTATGCTTCATTTACCTAATTTCCTTTGCTGATTAAATGCATTATTTCTATTTTTCCAATCACACCTCAAACAAACAAACAAAATCCAATGCTTTTTAAATTTCCAAGTCTTATCAGCCAAAGAAGATTATCAGAACAGAAAAAAAGAAAAAAAAAAGAGATTAATTTACGTTTGCTAGTTCGTTGTTTTCTTATTTGATAATTATACTAATAAAATAGGAGGTATTTTTTAACAGTAATGTTAAACATGGATAATGGGAAAGAAAGACACGTTGTCACTTTAAGTTATACATGAGACTTAAATTTTTGCAGAATTTGAATTATCAGATATTTAAAGCCCAAATATTTAAAACCCAAATACTTAAAACCCTGTTTAGTGGAAGGATAAGTCTCTTCTCCCCTGACACCTGCTGGTACCAAACAACAGTAGCTCTTGGGTAATGAGAAGCCTCTATGAAAAAGCCCCTAGCATACTTCATTGAATTCTCTCCTTAGCAAAATAGAAGCAAGGGGGAAAAAAAATATATTTTGTCATATTTTTAACTAATAATTCATCAGGCAATTCCTAATAAAGAGAATTATTGTCAAGATACCACTATAAACAAGTGGAGAACAAAGTGCCTTTGATTTTTAATAATGCAAATAATTTTAAAACAACTTTAGGCCTCCTTTGGTTACATTGAAGTTATCTTTCTTTCAAGTAATGTATGCGTAACTGGGGATACAGAAACATATATTGTGTTTCTTTTCATTAATATACGTACACACAAATAAACTATTGCAAATACTAATATTCAAATACGTTATGTGAACTCATACATTTTCCCATACAAAGCATCTCTAGCATCCATTTATACTCTGAATAGAAAGTTTACATCTTACTTATCTTGTCAAATAGAAGACAGTTGGTAATACCTGAATTTGTTCTGTTTCCGGTTTCTCAACTGCCTCTGCCAGTTTCTGTAGAACCAAGTATTTGCTATCAGCCAGTGAAGTATACAGGAGTTTCAGGTCGTTCTAAGGGAGACATCAAGAACAAGAAATTATAGTGAATCACTCCACAAAACAGTTTCAAAATATTCTAAGTTCCAAAACTTTTAAAGCATTACAATGTCACAGTATCAGCACTAAGGCGTAAAAACTATTCAAAATAGGAAGCATCATAATTATCCAATGCAAAAAATGCCACATTTCTCAAAGTACATAACTGGATATAAGTGAGCAAAAAGCTAAAGCAACTATTACTCAAAACATAATCCATGAACATACTTCTGCTTTTTCTTTCCAGTGAGATGAGTCAGTCAGTTTTATTTAACAGAAATGTTTCTCTTTTGTAGTTCATTCAATCACATTGCCCACAAACAAGCTACGTTACATTTTCTTTTTTAAGACAATCTGCTGCTTGTCTTAAACAACAACATAGAAAACAAGGCTTCACATTACAGGGTTAACTAAGCATTACAACTTTTACCAAGTATTATTATAATTATTGCCATATACTCATTCCAACTGAACTCCTAATATTGGTAAAATAGAAAATAATTACAACATTTTTTTTTTAAGACTGTCAGCATTACAAGGGTGGGCATTGTTGATTTTTTTTTCCTGTTTTTTCACGGTTTTTTTCATTAAAACAATGTTGGAAGCTTTATGTTTTAAAAATAAGATAGAAGCTGAAGGCCAATTAAGATTTGAACATATTTTGAACTCTGAGAAGATCTGTAAATGCATACATTCCTTCACTTTATTTTTTCTGTCTTGACATATACTTTCTCATAGAGCAATGGGACAGTGTAATAGTGGTCAGAAAGACAGGAATCAGTACTACTTTAATTTTATCTCAGCTAATGAAAACTATGTACTCTATCATATGTGACATCGCAAAACTTTAGAGTGGAACTCTAGTTCAATTTATTGTAATGCCAACAAGGTGCAAAGGTAAGGCATGAATGATCCATTCCACCTAGCAAGGAGTTTAAATTTTGGATAATGATTTTTGTGCATAGTTCTAAGTGTTAAATTTTCAGAAAATCCTGAGAAAACTTGTCTCTCTTTTTGGTATCAAAATTCTCTTTGCTTTGAGAGTCACATTCTTTTTGCTCACATTCTACACATAACTTTGTTAATTCCTTCAGATGGGCATCATACCTTGAAGGCCATTATTTCCTGTAGCCTTTCTTTCATCTGATGGCTTCTCTGGTTTACTACAGACTCCAGTAAGGTCAGTCTTCTCAGGAGACAATCCAAAGTGTCTTCTATAACCTCCCTATTATCACCATTCTCAGGAAATATCTGAGTAAATAAATTCTTGTTCTTATCCACTTCTTCTGTTATGTCTTTGATTTCTTTGGCAAGAGACTGGTTTTGGAGAAAACAAAGTGACAATTAGATATTCTAGAAAGGAATCTAGTATACTGTCAAAATCACCATCAATTTTGCAGTGAGGTAGTAACATTTAAAAATTGTTAAAGACAAAGTTATGCAACTGACGATATAACTTCTGACAATAAAAACTTACTCTGAGAAAAACACATGATAAAAACAAGATTAACCTGCCCAAATGATCCCTTCCTCTGAATAAGAGGCTCAGAAAAAGCACATGCAGCTTCTGCCTTAAGTCAACTGCTACATGAAAAAGCTTTTCTCTCTCCCTCAACTCTCATGTTGATAAGTTTGTACTCTTTCTATATCCAGAGCATTCCTCCCCTTTGTTTACTTAATTTTCAGTTTCAAAAGTGTGGTGTCTGCTAATACTAAGAAAGAAAATAAATAGAGAAAAAAAAAAAATAAATAGAGAAAGAAGTCTTTGTTTAATTCTCTTCTGACCAGGCAAAATTTGGGTCAGATGCTGCTTTCTAAAACATCATCTATGCACTAAATAAAGTTACTTCTAAAAGCAGCAGTACATTGCAACTACAAAGAGATGACAGTGACATGTTATTTCAACAGGTTTCTAAAATTATCTTTCTAAACCATGACATAAAATGCTGCCTTACTGGAAATTAAAAGAAAGTCCAATTCATGGATTCTTTACCTCCTGTTTGCAGAGGTATGTTTCTGTTTCTTCCTCTGGCAGCAGAGCTGTAGCAACAAATACCTGTTCTTCCACACCATCTAGCCATAAGGAGGTAGATGCAACTCCATCATACAGCTTCTGTTCAAGATGTAGACTTTCCTTCTCCACCTGTCCAGTCTGAGTTAAAAGAAAAAAAAAAAAAAAAAAAAAAAAAAAACCAGAGAAAAAGTACAAGATCCTCTCTCATTACAAAGAGATTGGTGAGGTACTGGAACAAGCTGCCCAGAGAGGTTGTGGATGCCCCGTCCCTAGAGGTGTTCAAGGCCAGATTGGATGGGGCCCTGGGCAGCCTGGTCTAGTATTAAATGGGGAGGTTGGTGGCCCTGCATGTGGCAGGGGAGTTGGAAATTCATGATCCTTGAGGTCTCTTCCAACCCTGGCCATTCTGTGATTCTGTGATTCTCTAACTTGGAAATGACTATATTTCCTTTGGGAGCTAGAAGAGTTCTCACTGTAAAGTGAGTTCTGCTGTAATACCAATGTAAAGACAGTTGAAATGATTACCTCAGATGACACATCTTCAAAGGCCTGATTTAGTTCAACCAATACTGGTGACACAGATGATTTCTCCTCATCCTGTCCATTCTCCTTATACAAAGGCAGTCCAGAAATCAGTCTATTTGGTCTGCTATAGATCTGCTGAGAGAAAAATATTAATCAGACTGCTTCTATAGCATGTAGGGCAAAAATTCAGCTATACAGATTCTACCTCCAACAGTGGATACAAAATAATGGCCCTTACATGACTGTTTCATCATGAATACTTTGTATAAAAGATTAATCAACAAGAAATTCAATTGAAGTGTAAAATAAGTAACTGCTTTTTATTTTAATTAATTGTTATCCAATGAATACAAGACATTCATATAATTGAAATTTGATTTTAATATCATATAAAGAATATTGGGCCTGGGACTTTTGACAGTAAAATACAGGATGTACATTAGCACATGCCTTGGAGTGTATCCATCTTCTTTGATTAATCCCTGTTTCTTTCAGTAAAAATTCTGTGGCTGAAATCACTTGGGTCTTCATCAAATACCAACAATTGTCAAAGAACAAAGAACAAAAATTTAACTAATAACCTCAAACTGAAAATATCAGGTTTTTTCCTAAGTTGTCATGAGAGTTCTGGCCAAGTTTATAAGGACAATTTATTACACATCACCCTGAACTACACAAATAGATCAAAATTTTGTCTAATTGTCTAATTAATTTTAATTTAATTCACTTATAGCAATGTAATTAAAATTACTGAACAAAAGCAATGCTAGTGGCAATATTTAAAAGTTTTTTAAATTACACAAAAAGAAAACATTCCATGTTCTCCACTTTATCAGCATGAACTTAATGCATTTGCTATGCACATACTTTAGCTTATGTTGTGATCATTCTTTTCACAGAGAAAACTCAAGGAGAAATTAAAAATAACTACCAGTTGCTCTTGTTCCAAAGTTTTCTGGAGAAGCTTCTGCTTGGTACTGAATTTGTGGTTCAGGCTTTCCCATTTTATCTTCAGCTGTTGTTCGGGAGATGATTTCTCACCTTCCAAGCACAGTTCTTCAGAGAGCTTTTCAGGGTTCTCACTATAATGGGAAAATACAAAAAGTTTCAACAAAAACAAAACTTATAATACTGTAGTGTTTATATCCTCTTTCAGTTCAGAAATTCTACTTTAAAGTTAAATGCTACTTTTTATTTTTTTTCCTTGTACTTGTTTCTCCAGGTATTAAAATAAGGCTGGTTGTAACAGGAAGTTATTCTTCGTAGATGAAGTAAAATGTATTTTTTAATATGCTGTTTAGAGCTGTGGTTACTCTGATTAAATCAGAACCCCTAAAATAAGCTGAGAATATACTGCATTGAAATGCAACCTTTAAACAAGTTTTATTTCAGTGCTTGAAATAAAAAAATATTTTATCTGTCTCCTTCCTCCTCTCCCCTCCTGACATGCAAGAAGAACTTTGATTAGTACAGGACAAGCATAAGAGTTCACCTTTGGTAAACAGTGAATTAAGCTGAACATTTTCAGTTTAATTACTTTTCTCTATAACATAATATCAAGTCACAGAGGGCAGCCTCAGATAGAGGGAGATTCAAGTTAAGTACTTTTAATATTATAAGAAGAAAACACATTGAATTATTAAAAATGCTGAAGAAAATAATAAATGCATTCTCTATGTGTAAGTCTTGGTTCCCCTGCCTCATGAACCACCTTCATGTTCAAGAAAAATCAAGGAAAAAGATAAAAAAGAAATCAAGGGAAAAAAAAAAAAAAAGATAGAAAGAAATCAAGGAAAAACTAAAACTCTTGATTCTCAAGCTGATAATCTTCGTCCTGGTTTCCTCTTTCCAAGACCTGGCCCCTGCTGCTTCCTCAAGCTCTGCATTGGCAGTAAGCAGCTATTTTCTTCCACCTCCTCTAAAGCAGAGATGAGAATTTTAAAGACAATTACTTCCCTGGAATCATTAATTGAGCAAGAAATTATAGAGCAGAAATGAAATTCAAAACACACAAGGCTATTAAAAGAAAAACATTCTCTAACTCAATGCAAAATAAAATTAAGCAATGAGCATCTCATCTAGGAATATTTGCTTAGAATGACAAAACAACAATTTTGTTGTTGTTTTTTTCACATAGATAACAGCTATTATTCACATACTAATGCTGGACCAGAAAGCAATAGTAACTAATCTACTATTTGTCTAATGAATCCTAATAATTTGCAATTTTAATGTGCTTCTTCATAGTAAAAGGAATTTCTGAACATTGGAAGAGACCTATTAAAACAAAACAGTTTATGTTACTGTATTATCAGAACTCTCAATTATAAACCAGGTCTCTAGTGTCCTGGGTGACATATAAAAATGACAGAACAAATATGAGAGAATCATATATGGAAGAAGAACATAAATAAAAGAGTGACAAGGGATATAGTCAAATAAATTTATTTCACAGAAAAAAAAACCATTAAAACATACCTTATACATAAGCCTTCTGGAATACCATGCTGTGTTAGAATTTCTTCGCCACGGCATGCTACTGACCGAAGCAAATTCTTCTGCTCTTCTAGTTCTTGTTCCAACTCCTAACATAGCAAACAAACCTCAAACAGATTGCTTTTGCATTTGAAAGATATATCAAATAAAGACAGCTGAACTATTTCTGATACAGATTACTTGACCACGTAAACTAGCACAAAATCTCCACTCAGGGAGACAGAAAAATTGGATACATAAACTGGATTGTTGAACTAATTGACTAATGTCCTGCAGTTCCTGGAATTTAAGCCATTGTGAATGCCTGTGCATCATGCAAAATAATATATCATGTGATATGTGTATTTGTTGCTACTATAAGGACAGTATTAATACTTTCAATAAATACCACCATCTCCTTACAGTAGCTTAAAGAACTAATTCAGTGTAATTATTCTGGTACACAATGGAAGTATAGAGTGAGTAAATGAGTTGACCACAATCATACAGGATGTCTAGTCTCTCTAGCTGCTACAAACGTAACACAATACACAATTACAGGAACAGTGGACAAGGAACAGTGTAAAAAAGATTTCAGTAGAAAAAAAACTAATAAGAATGCCTCAAGTGTATTGTTAAATATAAGCTAAAGATGGAAGTAAAATTCAAAACACCAACTTTCTGTTGTTGTAGAGTGCTCTGCTGTTGCTGCGATCGAGTAGTTCTTGCTTGCACCAGCCATTCTTGGACACTGGGACTTTGAGAGGAAACCAAATCCAGATTGTTCTCCTCCTTTTCTTGTAGTGATCCCTGCTTTAAGAAAAAGAAATAGTTTTAAAAAAAACAACAAAACTCTTGTATAGGTTGCATGTCCAGCTCACCGTCTGAAAATTACATGTATGCCATCTTCCAACACTCATAAATTCTGAAGTGAGTTATGATTTCAGATTTCTGACCTTCACTACAATGAAAGAATGCTGTTTATCATTCTGGTAAATTTTATTTATCAGTAAGTACAGAATTGAATCTATGGTTGGCAGAAAAGCAGAGAAGCATTTAACAGGTTATTATAGGACATAAACATATATAAGACAAGTATACAAGTAAGAAAGTAAGAGAGAAAAAACACAACATGTTATATCAGAAAAATTAAGGAAAAAGGCCCTTCACTTAGAACTTCTATCAATATTTTTCTAATGTGAGTGACTAGACAAGCCCTCTGCATGAGCACAGCAGAAAAGAACACACAGCTTAGGGTTTCCAAGAAGTGATTTATTAACTCCTTCAGTTCAGAAATCCATGTTGGCTGTAATTGAAATTATTTTAAATGCCAGTGTGATTAAATGTAGGAATTTCAACACATCAGACCTATTGATAGAGACAAACCTGTAGGTCTAGCTGTGTGAATCAACACACATCCTTGGATATGTTTAATGCTATTCTCAGTGCACAATTACTACTGAGTTTGCACTTTTTTTTTTCTATGAAAAATGACCATCATTTATCAGGAAAGCTAAAATTGTTAAAGGAAAGCACAGAATCTTACACTGGTTACAAAAAAGCCTTTTGCTACAGGAATAACAGATTTGCGGAAATTCTGCTTGAAGGAAAATACAGCTTGGTCTTTACTATACTCTGGTCTTGCAATGCAACATCAGAGCATTTGCTGCGTACAAGCTTGTCTATGCTAATGGGAAATTACAAGGCGATAGCATGTCTAAAGAAGAGTGCATGTTTCCTATATGCATGACCAACAATGCTGTTATCATGTAATATTTCTCACAGATTATGACAGTTAGAAATTAGAGTTAGGTTTTTTTTGTTTTTTTTTTTTTTGGTCTATCTCAGAGCCTCACTCCATAGGAAATATAATAAGAAATATAAATATAATGAGATAAAATAAAAATAAAAATAAAAAAATAAATAAAAATAAGAATAACTGTTTTTTGCCTGTTTGGGGAAAAAAAAAAAAACCAAAAAACAAACAAAAAAAAAAGCACTATAAAAGAAGGGCTAGCATTCAAGAAGACAGAAGCTACATTGTATATTCTAGTTGACTCAGAAATAATTATATTTAATTCAATATCCTCTTCTGATCCAATGACCTCTAAGATCATCCCATTTGAAAATGTAGGTGTTTCACTGTCCAAATCTATTTTCATCGATAATCCCTAGGTGAAGTCTAAAAAATTGCTTGCAATTTAGAAAGGAAATTTTGCATGCATGTAGTACCTTGAATAAGTCATATTCTGCATCTAGGAATTATTTTGTTACTATTATAGATATTAGAAAAACATCGAAAAATCTGTTTTATAAATTAAAGTAAGTTAAATGACACCATCATATTTTAAAATACAGCAGCAAAGGTTATTTTGATTGCATGTAATATATCTGAATTCAGTATTAAATTCCCACATGCCACTGATAACATTTTTCACTTGTCTAAATATATGTAAGAATAACATAACATTGAAGATTGGGTTAAGCATCTCCTTACTGTTCTTAGGTCAAAATATTAAAGCACATTGTGTATTGCCTCAATCTCAGAAGCAATAACAATAAACACTTCTGTTTTTTTCCTTTTTTTTTTGTTTTTTTTTTTTGTTTTTTTTGTTCCCTTGGTTTTGCTCAAGCTATCTCAGACTTTATAGTTACTCAATTGCTAAAAATAGTTCTTAGCACATTAAGTGACTTTTCAAGCTAACCTCTCAGTAGAATTTAATCTGCATTACAAGCCAGAAATCTTTGAAGCTTATCACATTTAATTTGCACAGCAAAGCCCAGAGAAGAAGTAAAGGAAAATGGGGGAGGAGGAGAATGGGTGTGCCACAACAGAGCAAATTCAAAACCAGGAAGTCACATTACATGACTGGATCTCATGCATGCATTCACTTCTCCACATGCTAATTTAACCTGAAGAGCGACTAAAACAATTGTTAAATAAAATTAACCAGTTGCAGTAAGCAAATCAATGCTTCTCAGAATAGAAACATAGGATAAGATTGAGGTTACATGTTTCTACAATATTTTGTGCCGTGTAATCATTTCACTGAGTATATACCATATTTAAAGGTCTTTTGTTACTTGATGCTATCTGTAGTGCTGTGCACAATGCATACATGGAAGCACACATTCAGGATTTTTCTTCTGTTGCAATAAGGGATCCTGCCTTAGTGAATATGCAATCTAAAGAGTATATTCAGTGTATATTCAGTATATTCATCTAACTAGTTTATAATTGTCTTTTAAAGGCAGACAGTGAAATTCTATAGCTTCATCATGAAGCAGTGCTAGAAATGACAAACTAAATTTTGCTAGCAGTATTTTATTTTGGAGTGTAATTCCATTTACTAATTAAAGATGAATATCTCAAAATAAATCAGTAGAGTATTTTCACTCCTTTTCCCTATTGCATTACACTGCCATGATATCCCTCAAACTCCTACCCACTGGGACAACTGCAACAAGCCACTTACCTGAATGTTGATCTGTTTATCATGGAGAACTTTCTGCAGCTCCAGAAGACTGCCCTTCAGTGTCCTGAGCTTCAAAGCCAGCTGCTCTGCGTCATCCTTAGTGTGAGCTTTCCCTTCCATAAGCAAGTTCTCGTTGTGCACAGAAAGCTCTGACAAGGCCACCACCTTCTGTTCTATTTCAACCAGCATGTTCTGCAGCAGCAAAAACAAAGAAGCAAATTCATACATTTTCCAGCATCTCACTTCTCCTGGCAAGGAGACCTGTGGCCTACCTCACCTGCTGGAAAGCTAACAACAAGTCAGTTCTTCATTACTTTTCTTTCCAGTCCCTTTCAAAGTCCTTATGAAAACATTTACAAACATTTGCATTTGTCATTTTTGTTTGCAGTCTTTTTTTCAAAATTGGTAATTGAAGAGTTGTTCGAAACATAAGATTTGTTGCAGATGAGATGCTACTTATTTTCACATTAATGGTAAATGGTGGCTAAGATGATAGTCTGACATCCATAATGTCAAGGAATAGAGCACACACAGAGTTACTTCTTTCCTCTTCTCCCATGTGCATTTAGTGAAATGCTTCCTACCTCCTCCTATGTGTTGCTCTGGCTGCATTGATAAGCTTCTCGGTGTTTGCTCTTTCTGATTGGTGCATGATGGACTTAAGGATTTCTGAATAATCCTCTTTAGTCTAAAGAGAGACTTAAAGTGACAAATCTCTGGCATGTTTATTCTCAAAAGCTACTTTATTGTTGTTCCATTAACCATTCACATATTACAGACATGGTACATATTTTATTCTTCCAAATTCAAAGCTCGTACTTGCTCAAAAACCTAGACTGATATCAGTTTTTTTCCACTGTTCGCTGAAGAAATGTGTGCAGGATAAGATGTCTCTTAAATCTGGGAAAAAAAAAGTAGGAATTAAAAAAAAACCCCAAAACTTACTGTATCAAGATTTTAAAAATCAGTTAAAAAACTGAAGTACTAACTCTTGCCAGAGTCATGTATCCTAGAGATTATGTTTAAAAAAAAACATTATTGCTTTGTTCAAATTCACAAGTATACAGAGTGAAAAGGGGTCCTTAGTCTCCATCTGCCTTTTCTCTGTCTTATTTCAACTGTAATGTTCATACAGTTCTGAACTTTTCTTTAAAAAAAAGAAAATCCCCATTCATTTGTGAATTTGGATGACATGGCTTCAAATCTTTTCAGTAAAAGCATGTGCAGTTGACTTTTATTGCAGTAAGATTTTCCTCACTGGTTTTGATATTGTGTTGATTAACATTAAAATCATAGAAGTAATAACTAAAGATGATTAATTTTTTATTTGGAGTGTAGGTAGGAATTACTCCTACAGAAAGCACAGCACTGTCACAGCCACCAAAGCTAGTGGGAGTGTGTTCTTCATCTGGAAAAGGAGGAGCAGGAAAGTACTGCAGGTGTTTTCACATATATCAAGTGAGCTGCTCAACATCCCCGGTTTGGGAGGAGCAAAAACAGTAAGACAAACACATGGCCTTTAAAGCAAAACAAACAATTCCTCTGAAAAATACCATGCTTCAAACATTCTTGCAATATGAATTTCTTGTCTTCCTACTGTTATGTTAACATGTGCTTTGTAAATCACTGTTTGCAATCTTTAAGAAGAAATGAAGAAGTCTTTTATTTCACAAATAATTGATGAAACCAACTGAATATATATGGGGTGCTGAGGAGTTCAGAAACTTTCCCTCTACTAGTATACTGACTCACTCCACCCAATAATAATGTTAATGCTTACTATGAAGTTATGCCCTCCCTCTTTATCTAAGCACTACAGCCTGATAATTTTACCTGACAATCTACCAGCTGAGCTTCCATATCCATAGGTTCCTCAGCAGTAAGGAGAGTATTGTCCAGCGTTGCACGGGTATTGAGTAGCCAGTGGTCAAGCTCATCAGCTTCACAGCGGTACCTTTGAAGAGTCTGTTCTTGTCGCTGTTCTTCCAGTTGCTCACTTAGTTTTTCCTAGAGGTATAAATTATAGCAATTTTTTACTTTTCAAGAGGAATACACCCTATCAATCACTTTAATTTTTTTGTCCCCTATCCACTCCCATCTCTCACAACTTCTACGTAGTATTTTTTTAAGCCATGATAAGTATTGTTTCTTGTAAGTTGAAAACTTCACAAGATATTACCGAACATGTTTTTTGATGACTTAAATCCTGTAAGTCAGCATCCCACAGCCCAGACATCCTATCTGTCAGATATGGATTTTAAAAATTGTAGAATAGCTGGTCCCAGAGTTAGTGGTCTGTGACATAAGGTCTGGTTGATGTCAAGTAACTAATTGTGTACGTAGGGGTCAAAACTCCTTGAGTCCTGTTTAACATCTTCATAGATGATCTGGAGGATGAAAGCATGCTCCAAGTGTGTTTGCCCATAACAAAACTGTGAGGAATGGCTGACACATCAGTGGATCGCATCCAGAGGGACCTTAAAAGACTGGAAAAAGTACCTGACAAGAGCTTCATGGAGCTCAGCAAAGAGAAGAGCAAAGCCCCACAGGCTGGGGAGGGATGACTCCATGTAGCACTGCATGCTGAGGACCGATCAGCTGAAAAGCAGCTTTACAGAAAAGGACCAGAGGTCTTACTGAACACCAATTTGAACATAAATCAACAACATGCAAAGAGGGCTAATGGTAAGTTGGGCCACATTAGCATCTGTGTTGCCTGAAGATTGAGGGAAGCAATCCTATTCCTCCACTCAGCCCTGGTGAGGCCACAGCTATTGTGTCCCATTCTGCACAAAGTATATATGGAGCTATTGGATAGAGAAAAGGGGATTTCAGAAATAAGAAACAACTAGAATGAGACAGTCAGAGGATGTTTATACGTATCAGATAGTGTGTGATCTAAGTATGACACAAGTGGTGTGCAATGAGGGGTGGAGATTATACTGGGTTTGGCAGGGATGGAGTTAACTGTCTTCACAGCAGTCTGTACAGTGCTGACTTGTATTTATGACTAAGACAATGTTGAGAATACACCAATCAGTATTTGGCTGCTGGCCAGGGTCAGCCCACCACACTTCTGTTCACGAACCCACTTCACAGATCTGAGCTAAAACATCCTGTTTTTAAAATAAATCTTCTAATCTACTTTGATGAGCTGAGTACACATGCAGTACGAAAATGCAGACCTATATATGCAGGATAAAATCATCTGTACAGGTTTTCTGATTGCCTAATTTTTATGGGGAAGTTATTAGAAAGTCTGAATAATTTAAAGAATAATGCTAAGTAAGAAGTATCCCAGGCAATTAAGAATTGAAAGTTCTCAAAATTTGGTTATTTACATTAACTCTACAGAAAAAAAAAATAAAATAAATATTGCTAATCCAAACTCAACAGCAAACTGTTTTCATTTCTTATTCTAGCTGTGTTTCCAAATCCTTGAAACTTCCTGCAAGATTTTGTCTGTGAAATCAGAGCTATATAAAACGTACATTAAATTACTGAGTATTGGCTACATACCATATTTCTATTTCTTAGTCAAGAATGTTGGAGTATACCTCTGCTAATGTATCAAGATAACTGTAGAATCCTAATCATATTTAGGTTTAGTATTTGACTTATGTTTTTTCTTACAATTATTTACTATCTTCTCCTAAGTGTCATCAAGATTATGTATGGAGCCAAAGCTACAAACAGTAAGATCCTTATTCTATTTTGAGCTTCTTAATTTTAAATTAAAAGGCATTTTTACTTCTGAGAAGAAAATTTCTATATTAAGAAAGGTATTCCCTAAGAATATGTTCACTACCTGAAGTTACTGCACAGGACTAATGCAGCTGATCCACCCCATGACTCCTCTGTAATCCTCTGTAACCCAGGTAAATCTACAGAGACAACTGTCAGCCTCTCTTCAAGAATCTGTTGATAATAGAAATTATAAAGGCAGCAGTTGCTGCATTTATGATTTCATTGTTTCTATTCTTAGAAATACAGCAGTAAATCTGCCTTGAAGCACTCAAAGTAACAAGCCTGTACCAAGCTTCAGCATGAATACATTTTCTCCCCAGTATAATACACACCTGCTGCTTAACACACAACATTCCTACATGTAGCAATTGAAAAACAAACAACAAACAAACAAAAAACCCTATAATTTTTGTGCCAAAGATAAAGAAATAAAGAAGCATATCTTCCACTATAACAGTTTGTGTGCGCATCGCTGAGAAGATGAGCATAGACAACAATGCAGCAGTTTAGAAGAGGTATTACTTCAATGTTTTAACTTTCCCACTTGTCTTGTCTCCCTGCTTGGAGAAATGACTGCTCAAAAGTTTCAGCTTCAATGTAGATAACCATTTTTTATACTTGCATTACTTCTTTTAAACAACAAATACCAAGAAAATAAAGCACCTATTGAGAAAATGTCAAAGAAGACATTAAATAAATATATATATATGCACAATGAATTTCCAAGTTCCACCTAATATTTTAACAAAGAAGAGATGGCATAAGAAGATTAGTAATATACTAGTGAATGTAATTGTGAGAATGAAAATTAGTTATTTAATTAGAAGCATGCAATGGTGACTAAGATCTTTGGTCAAAAGTGGCCCACAAAATCTGGAATGTAATCCAAAAGAGGCTCTTCTAGAGTTTTCTGGTACCTCTAATAGCTGCCTTTTTCCTGATGCCTTCATTCGAATTGTGGCCATTCGCTCTGCCAAGACCGTGAGAGTGGACTGCAGCGCCAGCTGGTCAGCAGCTTCTGCATCCAGTGATTCTGAAACCAGCTCCTGTGCTAATGATGTCTGAAGCTCGGTGATTTCTTCTTGTAACATTAGAATCTCATCCATCAAAGCCTATTTAGAAATGAGGGCAAATAAACTGATTGTATCACTCAACAGAGAGAAGAAGGTATCTAAGGATGCATATCTTTTATATTAAAGACAAATTGTCCAAGGGAGCATGAGGAATACAACATAATACAATATATCACTGTTGGATTTCATTACTTATCTCAAATTTCAAACAATTCCTTCTAGTGATTTTTTGTAAATACTATATATATGTTTGCTCTTTCAGCAAACTTTCTGAAGGGTATTCAAGTAGATACTGTCAAGATAATGAGTGAGTGAGTGAGTGAGTGAATGAGTGAGTGAGAGAGAAACACATCAGTTGAGTGGATTTCCAGGCAGAGATTTACTAACTGGACAAATAGCTTTCAAGAACATCCACAAACATTCAGAGATGAACTCCATGATATTCTTATCATAGTTTTTAGCCTAGATAGATACCTAAGAAAGGATGCTGCATTACCAATCTCTTAGAGCAGTTTACTTTCATGTCTGTGAGTACATTTGGTGCTCAGGACATCACGCAGTGCTGCAATAGCCAAATGTTATCCTTTAAAAGTCACAGGGTTAGTAAGGAAGACCCCATCAGACAGTTATGAGCTATCAGAATTCTTAGATGGTTACAACTTTGGTGTATGTCTAATTACTGATTGATCACTTGATAAAGAACAATTGAGATGAAATTGCAGCTCTATTTTGCATTTGCATACAGTACTAACTCAATTTTCCAACATCTGGAGCAAGGGAATGACCAGAGTGCAATTTAGACAGCATCATGACAGAACTGTTTCTCATTCAATGTATTATTTCAGGAAGTCTTTTGTAACATGTTGGCACTTCAGCACAACGATGTGTACTCTGATGAATAACTTTGCAAGCAAAACCAACATATCGCATCAGACCTTTTACATCCCTAACATATTTTGGCATAATTATTTGAAAGTAAAAATTGCAAAATACCAGAACAAACATCTTACATTTTCATTGCAAACACAGTGAAAGGGAAAAGAAAATGAATCAAGCTGAGAAGCCTAGTCCATATTTCTTTTTAACTAACCAATTTTGAAATGGCTTAGTGTTGCAATTATACATGTAACAGTGGTTGAGATCTGTGGTGGTTTCATCCTCCTCCAGTCCACATGGATGGACAGAAAGATAGTGTAATCTCTTCAACAAAATTTTTCAGGGTTCTTTGCATTCTGAGGATAAACATCTATTAGGGAAATAATTAATCTGTATTTTAATGAATTTTTAATGAATTTTATTAGTTTGACACTGAGAATCCAAAAATGAAGCCTTACAAAATGAGTCAGAATTAGAAAATGTTTTCCTCTAGCACCAAAACTGATAAAGTAAATTTCAGCATAATAGCTTGCTTTCACTCTGTCAGTAATGCTGTTACTAACAATCTGAAGAGGAAAACCTGGTCTGTGAATGAAATTACAGTATTTACTTCAAATAATTACAGTATTCCCTTATTATTAAGAGATCAATGTTATTAAGACAGCATTTTTTAAGACTTCCCTTGGGACAAAATTTTTTATGTTTTTTGGATTGTTTTGTTTAACAAAGCAAAAGTTATATTAAGACAAATACAATTTATCTGTATGGGTTATGATCTCAGTAATAGTGAGAATGGTACAAATAGTCTATATATACTAGCATGTATTGATATGCTAATAGCAGTATGCTGAAAATCATGTGTGTAGGTGTCACTGAACAATACATTTTGTCAAAGTCAAACTCATAATCTATTCTTAATTCTTTTTTAAAGCTTCTTTTTAAAAAGAATCCCCATTACAACCTCTTCTGAAGAGGAAGAAGTCTACAAAGGCAAGACATATGGAGTGAATGCAGATTAATACAGCTATTGTATATTTCTGAGTCATCTGACCACAAAGAATACTGCCATCTAACAACAAAGAAATCTAAAGATACACGGATAATGCACGGTCTCACTTTATTTCTCATGCATAAGTCTTTACCTGATGTTCAGCCATCTGGCTCTCTGGACTTTTGGCTGGTTCCAGACTCTCATTCAGTTTCATCTCAGTAGTCTCCATTTTTGTAGATATAGACTGTAGCGTGTCCTGATATTTCTGTTGACGCTCAAGAGCTTCATAAAGTGTGCGCTGCTTTTCACTTATCTGAAGGGAAATAAGAGGTATAAATACTAGCCTCTGATGAAAAACTGCAGAATTTTAGAGGTTGGCAGGGACCTCTAGAAATCATATAGTCCAAGGTCCCTCCTAAAGCAAGTTTCCCTGGAAAAGCTTGCACAGAAACGTGTTCAGGAGGCTTTTGAATATCTCCAGTGAAGGAGACTTCACAACATCTCTGGGCAGCCTGCTCCAGTGCTCTATAAATTCCATAGAAAAGAAGTTTTTTTCTAATGTTCAAATGGAACTGTTCCAAAAAAATAAAAAAAACTTGGCCCACCCATTTAACTCTCACCCTTTACATATTTATAAGCATTGATAAGATTTTCCCTCAGCCTTCTTTTCTCCAAGCTAAACAGTTCCAAGTCACTCTGTCCTTTCTCGCAGGGGAGATGCTCCAGTCCCATGCTCATCTTTGAAGCCCTCCACTGGACTTTCTCTAGCATTTTCCCATCTTTCTTGAACAGGAACCGAGTCTAGAACTGAACTCCAGATGTGGCTTCATCAAGGCAGAGGGGGAGGAGAACCTCCTTCGACCTGCTGGCCACAGTCTTTCTTAATAAACGCCAGTATGATGTTGGCCTTCTTGGCCACAAGGGCACACTGCACACTCATGCATTTTCTTTCTCTTCTGCTTCATACATCTCGGCTTATGAGACTAAAAAGACTTGCACAGTCAGTTTTCGAAAGTATATACTATAAAGAAAACCAACCGCATTAAAATTATTTATCTGTTTAAACACCATCAGTCAAATTCTGTGACTGAAAAAAGCTGCTTTATTCAAGAGGAAAACCTTATGGACATTCTCAGGCATTCTAGATTTTATGCACTCAAACATATGCATGCATACCACTTCATAGAGCTAAAGTTCTTAATATTCTATAATAGCTACTGTGCCTTTGCAAAGAGTTAAGATTTATAGCACGTAATCAAAAATTGAGCCATTTTGATACAATACCACCTGACTATACTACACTATTATGCAAAACTGTATTAAGCTGACTCAGTATTTGGATGAATTGGATGTTTATGCCAACATTTTCAGTATGATTTAAGTACCATTTTAAGTTATGGAACATAGTCTGAAAACAGCTAGCATTTCTAAAAGCACCTATCGATATTAATGACTTATTTTTTCTTAATGGAGGCCCATACTGCACAGGCTTTCAAAGAAAAAACAAAGACAATGTAATACAGTCTTGCAACTGACAATTCTTGTTGCCCCACAAAAAGTCAAGAACTTCAGAAGAAAATACTAGCTAGGCAAGTTCATTATATTTTATTCCTCACAAGTACGCCAATTGTTTTAAGCCCTCCACATGCAGACTTACCACATTCTTCAGTGTTTCCCAAGAACGCTGCAAATCATCCAGTTTGGCACTAGCAGCTGATTCTAAGCCTGGTTCATAAAACTCTTGGGTGGCTGAAGTGCTGGGCTGAATTTTAGCAGCTTCTGTTTGCAACTGTTCAGCAGATAGGGCTTGGTAATATGCAATGTCCTACAAGCATGAAGCATATAATTGCACTTTCGAAATGAAAGATAATGTATAACAACATCCCATACTGATTCATTACATATGTGCAGAAATCAAGTCACTCCTCAGGCACAGTCACTTTCTTGGGCTCTCCTAACTGAATCTTGTGCAGAGCACAAAGAATGTCACCTGCCCCAGAAAACAGAATGTCATCCAGCAGCTGCATAGGTATGTTTTTTCATTTCCTCCCCTTCTCTGGAAAATGAAAAGATGTGAGCTCAGGTCATCTGATTCCTTGATGGACATTTTTACAATTGAAGTGCTGTAGAAGCACTGTTGTTTATAAGGGAAGGCAGCTGCCATGACTGATAAAGACAACTCTACCTTACCACTCTGCCTTTTCAAAGACTCTCCAGAGAACCATAAGACCCAAGAACGGACTGTCTAAATCTGTTTAATGAGGTATCTCTTCACAAACATATTGAGAATCAAGAGAAATTAGATGAAGGCTTTAGTGATATCCAGGAGACAACAAAGAATAGGTAACAAAGAATAGGTTACCTATTCTTACACATAACACAGTATTCAGGACATTGAGCTCAGACTTTTTGACTCTGACCGTAAGTGACCATGGCTGCATCACAGCAGGCAACTCCTATACTGGTTTACAGTTACTGTACAGTCCCCACCTAGTCTTCTCTAGAGACAAAAAGCCAACCAAACTGTGCTTCTGGGACAGCATGTAGAATAAGTGGCTGAAAGGGAAAAATAACCCCTTTACCTATCTTTTCAACTACTTTTTGGAGTGTATAACATGACTGTTTTCATAAAGGTTTTTATGCTGACGGCATGAATCCAAATTTTCTCACACACAGTTGATTTGGTCTCCCCCATAAAGGCCACAAATCTCATCCTTCTTTCATGAAAATTAGTCAATGTACAGTATTCAAGCTTCTTGGTTAGGATGCAGGGGCAAAGGATGCATGCAGATTTCAAAAGATATTTAACAAGGGCTGGTGCAAACTAGGTGAGTTTTCATAATAGGAGGAGGAAGAATGATTAAGTAGTCTCTGTACAAGGAGAAATGAAGATATTTAACAGGTGACCCAATGCTGAAGACTTGAATCACAGGACCAGCTGTAGACTCCAAGGCTTTTTGCCAAGAACATCATGTTTTTCAGTTTGATTGCTCTACATCACATATCTGGAAAACAAGCTTTTTAAGATGTGCTAAGTTTTAATCAATTTTATCTTGGGTAAGTGTGAGAAATGTTAGCCCCAACAGATTCTCCTTCAGTGTTGTAGCAGAGATGAAGGGCCTGATTTTACTATGCATTAGAATAATTAGAATGTACTGCATCAAAGGACTGTTGCCTATTGCTGAAACACTCTATAGCATGAAATCCTCAGCTTTTTAGAAGTTTAGGCTTTTTTCTTTTCAGTTGTTCTCTTCAGTTGTTTTAGAGAAGTGTCAGTATAAACATAACAACCCAGGCAACTGTTACTTTACAACAGTGACAATCTATCACTTTCTTGTATTACATGCTTTCGTTTTACTTTGATTCCACACATAGGATCAATATTCTCAATATTTGGTGCTTGTTTTGTATTTTTGTGGTTTGTTAGCAATGCAAAAGTAATGCATAATTATTTAAATTCAGAAAACCTACATTTTATCCTTAGGAGGTAATGGAGATACTAGAAAGCTTTGGTGGAAGATTGTACAAAGATTGTGAGGGATTAAATTAGAACAGTCTTAAAAACTCACTTCCCTCCACTCCAAGGAAAACTATAAAATAAACAAAACATTTCATAAGGGCTCTATATTTTTCCCCCAAAATTAAACAAATGAAATTCTTTACTTTCCAGAGCTCCTCTTTACATATTTTTATGGCAATTTACAGGTAATATTCCTGTGAGAAATTATTTCACTTACTACTGTCAAAAATTTTTCCAAATTAATTTTGCAGAGGTTATTTTTACTGAATATTTCTTAATTTATATTTAAGCTTCCAATTCACTCTCCTCTACAGTTATTATTATTACTACAAATGCTTCTTTTTATTATAATTTTATAAGCCTTCTTTCATGAAGTCTCCCTAATCATCCATTATGATCAGCACTGACTGTTTCATAGTTTCTTTTTCTTTAATCTCACATGCATGGTAACCTAACTATTTTGTAAGTAAACCACAGCATTTTGGAATGTTCTTCCTCAGGTTGCCTAGTAAATGAAGTTCATTTCATCATTAACCACATTGAAGAAATCTTCATCTCTAAGTTTTTGTTGTTGATGTTGTTGTTTTTTATTATAATTACTATAACATCAGAAAATTTCTCTTCTCTGAAGATCTTCTACATGAAATTCTGCCCATGTAAATCACAGGTCTTAAAACTTGTGTTTCAGTGTCAGGCCATGATACAACATATTTTCAGTGGATTTTCCTTATTATTTGAGTTACTGAAGTTTTTCATTTGCTTTATTTCGTTTTCACATAAATGTAATGTACTGAGAATGGATTTGTTTATTGGGAAGTACGCTTCTCCTGGCTGTTTAACTCTCACTGATTAATACTGTCTTGATATTTTCTTGGTATGGAAATATACAGCTGCCTTTCTACTGTAAGTAAACATCACTGGGAAATTTCTGACTATCTGAAGTAACAGAAACAGCCTTCTGATGCATCATTTAACATTTTTTATTATGTCTTTGAAGAATGGCACCTTTATTTCTATCTTCCCTTAAAATTCTTTTTTATACCAATTAATGAAAATGAATCAGTTAAATTTAGCAGCTTTTAAAGTACCATATATATGTAATGGAAATTAATGTAGGGAATTATTGGGCAATTTGCTCAAACTTTTCTCAACCTACTCAGAAATGCAGAACTATACTACTGTACCGTTAAAGTCTGCAGGAGTCAATTTTGGAACCAGCCATTAGATGCAAGAAACAAGCAACCACAATACTTTAAACATTTTGAATTGACTGAGCCAGTAACTGTTCCTAATTTATAAACTTCAGCTTATTATTATATGTGTTCTTTCATGTGCATGGTACTCAGTGTGCTGGTTCATCACTGCCATTTCAATTGATGCTGATGTATACCTGTTCCTAGTAGAAGCGTCAGAGTCCTTCGTTTTAGTATAAAATGTTTAAGTGATTTCACTCATCTTTCTCATTACTACTTAAAATAGGCTGTCACTGAAATTATGAACAATATATGAAAAGAATACGTGAAAGTTAATACTTGAAACGGTATTAAGTGGAAAGCACCAAAGCTGCAATGACTGTGGTACTATAAGATAGATGAAAATGGACATGATGAAATGTTTTATTGTTGAAAATTCAATGTTTCTCAAGATGCAAGATTCCAATGTGTACTGCTATGATCATATAAAATAAAGTAAAAATAGAAAATAGTAGTGACATAGAAGAGATTGGTAAATTTAATGTAGATTTATTTAAAAAACAGAGAATAGCTGTTATGGTGAGCTTACACATTTTAAATTCAGAAGTCAATATTTGAATAAAGTTTGAGCTAGAACCTGAAGGTTCAGTTAAGTTAGATATAAGGAACTGAGGCTCAGTCTCTGTAGTTAAATATTCTTTCATGGGATTAAATAAACTTCCACAGAATGGAACCATGCATATCTCTGACATAAAAGCTGAACAAATGCAAAAAGAGAGGTACCTGGTTAACAGAAGCATCTGTATTAGCCACAGGTGAGGGAGAGCGACAGGCAGGTGGAGAGGAGATCTCACTGTTGGTTCCCTCCTCCCCAGACTCCTCAGTGACAGGGGAGAGGAGCGTGTGACAGCGACCAGCAGTCATCTGCCACAGGAAAAGCAAACCCCAGAGCACAGGAAGAAAGTTGGTTACCTCATCTTAGGTTTACTTAGACTGAGATCAAAGCAAGAAAAATAACATACATTTGGAATTAACTCTGGTATTTAGTCATCACTTGTGCTCTTAACATTTGCCAGGTAAAACTGGTGAATCCATGGTTTTATTTACTTGTTGTACTTTAGTATGAACATGCTCTCCTGTAACCTAATGAATTTAAAAGGAAATGTATAGCCAGCAGCTTAATAACAACAAGTTAAGGTTTGTCTAGATGTCTTCTAATACAGTCAGGGATGCATATGGAAATATTATGGAGAGCTATAAAATAAAGCAGTATTGGTCTCAGTACCCAGGCCTGGTTAGCACAACAAGAATTAGACTTAAAATATAAAAAACATATAATCCAATAGTAACTTGTGCTTTCTTCTTTCCTAGTGCTGTTATACAGTGATAAACCCTGAAATCTGCACTCAGTTTTCACTTAGGCCAACCCCTCAGTGACATCAGCAATACGTTTGTAATGAGACCCAACAAGAAACAGAGAAAACAGTTTAATTCAAGCATAAGGCCTATGCAATACCCACCTAGTTTTAATTTCCACACACTTGCATAAGCAGCATACTGTTGAGTACCACATCAACATTTTAATAAAGGAGCATTAAAAATACAGTCTGTAAAATACACTCACTGCAGCATGTTATGAAATAATGTTTTTTCTGCCTTTATCTTTTTCCTGCAACTCAGTAATTTATCAGTGTTTGTTCTCACATACTGACAGTGAAGAAAAAGTAATATATTTGCATCTTATTACAACTGCCACTGGTACTTCAATGAGTCTCAAAAACCCATATAAAGCAAAATACAGAAAGAGGAAGCTGAAGTTTGTCACAGCTCAGCCATTTCAAAAGCAAAATACAGATGTGAACTGTGACAACTTGCTACACAGAAGCGTTGCAATCATGCAAAGACAAATTGCTAGGATAAACAGCACTGTGACCAATTCCTTCCTTACCATAACCACTGAGGGATGTGCAGGGTGTGCCGGGAGAAGGTCTGAATCCAACTCCTCCATTCCTTCAGAAAGCCCCTCCACTTCTGTCACTGTCAGAAGCATAGTGGCATGTTTCGCTTTCATCGTTAGCATCTTGCACTTTGAATTCAAAGAAGCAATTTGTTCCTGGTATCCTTTGATCTTCTGCGCCAGCTCCTGAGGAAACATTTTATCCCTTATGCAGAAGCAGCCAATACAGACTACAGGACTAGCAGCATTTCAGCTTCTGTGGAGCTTCCCCTCCTAGCCCAGCCAATAAAATCATAGCACTGCCTCTCAGAAACCCTGCATAAGCAGCAGCACTATCTGAAAAGCAGGATGTTGATTGTGGAGGGAACAAGTCAGGCTGCATCTCACTGCACAGCTAAAGCACAAAGCAGAGAGCTTAGAAGTGAAACCGGAAAAGTACTGTGAAACCCTCTGTGTGATCACTGCAAGAAGTGAAGGACACCTCATACTTGCATCCAGCCTGAACTGGGCACAAATTCTATATGCTTCATTTTACAGAAAAGGGGAATATCTACCCCTTGCTCTTTTCTACTTTTTTTTGAAATCTGTTTGTGTTTATCTAATGGAGATGAAGCTTTTCCACATATTGCATGCCTTGAAAATGAGGTCATACGGGAACCAGAACTGTAAAATTGCATCGTTCAGCTCTCAGCAGAAAGAACAAATAGTTGAAACAATAACTCACAGAGCTTAACAAGATCAAATGTAATATGAACAGTAAGTCAGATAATAAGATAAAATGCAGACTGAATTATTTATGCTAGTGTTCAAATATATTTTATTTTATTTTGGTTTTGCTTATGTCTTTGGAGTTAAAAACTTTAAAAAGCATTGGTGAATCTTGCTTAAAGTGAGATTTTAAAATATTATTTAACATGGCTATTAAATGGTCAATCTAGTGGTGAAATACCATCACAATAAGTTTACTCAGAGAAGAGATATGGAAATGAATGGCTTGTATTATCTCATGCCCTGTATTGCTACCTAGTTCAGTGTCTGATTTCAAGGAATTAAACGCATTTATTTAAAAAAATAAATAGCAATAGCTACATAGAATCTATGATTCTATTGTATGATTCAGTGACTTTTCACATTTATGCTAAAGCTATTTGTCCTGCCTCCCTGGAGACTTAATAATTCGATAGAATTTTTATTTGTAAAGTAAAATATACATTTCTTTATGCTTGTCTGTTAATTTAGCCTGCTTTAAAATTTTTACCCAATTAAAGCTTTGAAGGAAAAATAGCAATGGAAGTTGCAAGATCTATCATAATAATAAATGCATAATATAAGCTGAAATACGAAATGTAAGCTAATATAAGCTTTAACAATCAATTCATAAATATCTTAAAAAAAAAAAAAAAAAAGAAAAAGAAAAAGAAAAAGAAAAGACCACCACTTCAGGCAAGTAGAACAGAAAGATTATTCTGGTTATGAAACATCTTCAGTAAATCATCTCCTCAGAGTCACAGTGCAGAACTATCCCAGTGAAAAATGCACTATTAGAAAGTGGATGCACTGCAAAGAATGCTGATGATGCTTTCTGTCTGGGAATCAATGCTACCTGGTCACTGACATGTCAGCAACAAGAGGAGCTCCTTTGGAGTTTCACAGTTCACAGCTGGAGAGTAAGCAAAGCATAAAGCAGACAACTAGATCAGTTGAAAGAGAAACTGCAATCAAATCAAGCCATAGCTTTTAAATCTAGCAGCTGGAGTACAGTTATCTGCTAATTGGCAAGTACTAGTCATTCACTAATGTTCAATGAATGACACATCTCAGGGACACACAAGTGGGAAATGTATTATAATTCAAAATATTCAATACAATAACATATCACATTAATGTCTAATATGCTGAGCATCTAACCTACCTTCTACAATTGAATAAAAGGAAAAAATAAAAGATGCAAAAATGTGATTGTAAAAAATATAAAGTAACCTACATAGGCAATTTTTTGTATGGTAATGTATATCCATTAAAGTCAAAAGTATCACAGAATCACAGAATGGCTAGGGTTGGAAGGGACCTCAAGGATCATGAATCTCCAACTCCCCTGCCACATGCAGGGCCACCAACCTTTCCATTTTACACTAGACCAGGCTGCCCAGGGCCCCATCCAATCTGGCATTGAACACCTCCAGGGATGGGACATCCACAACCTCTCTGGGCAGCCTGCTCCAGCACCTCACCACTCTCTGTAAAGAACTTCCCCCTGACATCCAACCTAAATTTTCCCTCCCTCAGCTTAAAAGCATTTCTCCTTGTCCTGCTGCTGTCTACCCTTGTAAAGAGTTGATTCCTCTCCTGTTTGTAGGCTCCCTTTAGGTACTGAAAGTGAGATCACCCCGCAGTCTTCTTTTCTCCAGGCTGAACAAGCCCAATCCCTCAGCCTGTCTTCATAGGGGAGGTGCTCCAGACCCCTGATCATCTTTGTGGCTCTCCTCTGGACCCTCTCCAACAGCTCCCTGTCGTTCTTGTACTGGGGGCTCCAGACCTGGACACAGTACTCCAGATGGGGCCTCACAAGAGCAGAGTAGAGGGGAACAATCACCTCCCTGTGCCTGCTGGCTACTCCTCTTCTGATGGAGCCCAGGATACCATTTGCTTTCTGAGCTGCAAGAGCACACTGCTGGTTCATGTTCAGCTTTTCATCCATAAGGACTCCAGGTCTTTCTCTGCAGGTCTGCTCCCAAGGACCTCTCCTTCCAGTCTGTATGGATGCCCAGGATTCCTCCGGCCCAAGTGCAAATCCTTGCACTTTGCTGTGTTGAACCTCATCAGGTTCACCCGGGCCCACCTTCCTAGCCTGTAGAGGTCCCTCTGAATGGCATCCCTTCCTTCTATCATGTCAACCACACCACTCAGCTTGGTGTCATCACCAAACTTGCTGAGGGTGCACTCGATTCCATCATCAATGTCATTGATGACGATATTAAAGAGCACCAGTCCCAAGACAGACTCCAGGGGATGCTGCTCATTACCAGCCTCCACCTGGATATAGAACCATTGATGACCACCCTCTGTTTGGGGCCTTTCAACCAATTTCTTATCCATCGAGAGGTCCACCCAGCAAATCTGTTGTAGGCAATGCAACACAAACCCACACCCCTCCAATTTGGAGATAAGGATGTGGTGGAGAACCATGTCAAAGGACTCGCTCAAGTCCAGGTAAATGACATTGGTCACCTTTACCTTGTCCACCAATGCCGTCACTCCATCATAGAAAGCCACCAGATTGGTTAAGCATAAGTATGGAGATACTTATCCATATTCTTTTCTGAAATTCTGATGAAACTGGGTATGGTAAGCTTAGTTACAGAGTTTAACTGCTGTTACATAAATACACAACAGTATAAACTTTCTAGACAACTGTGTATGTTCTTTTAACTTCCATCCTCCTATTTTCATCCTAAACATAGGTCCTACAAATATCCCTTTACGTTTTTGCTCATGCAAGCTTCAACAGGGAATCTCATAACTAAAATCTTCTTAAAACAACAAGACAAGTAACAGGCACCTAGACAGACCTTCCCATTAAAGTCATGTAATAACATAGAATCCCCTTCTGTGACAGTGCGCTTTCCTACAACTACTTAGCAGACAAAATATTTAAACAAATCCATATCTTAGTCTCTTAAAAATCTTACAAGTGCGAAACCTTTCCCTCTTTCTCTCCATTTCTTCTATTTATTTTTTATTTTTATTTTTTAAGGGAAACCACTCTGCATTTATAGTAAGCTACTTCTATAAGAACTTATAAAATAAGAATTTATAATAGAAAATGAGCAATACATGCAACATTAGGCTACATTACATAATACTACAAGGAGGTTTTAATTAAAAGGTAAAGAAATTGTGCCATCTGCTGTCAAAAGTGATATACAGATATATTTGACTCATTTGCCATCCATAGAAATAAACAAAAGGTAGGAGCAAGGAAATGGGGTTGAGAAGCCCCCATGACAGCACAGCAGTGAAGGCTCCATGGAGACTGTTTTGACTCATTTGAGCACTTAAGATCAATAAGTTTGAAGACAGAATTAGTAACTACATGGGACAAAACTCCCCCCAAGCCAACTAGCTAAGAAGCCTTTGGAGTGTCTCTTGCACAGTATTCCACCAGATTTACTTGTGTTTGCTGTGGTTCGGGTACGTTGGTGTCTTCGTTAATGGGATGGAAATAAGTAATTGCTAATTCAGTAGCATTAACAGAGAGTGCTCCTCAGTCAAGTACATATGGTAACTGCCTCTTAATTACATAATGCTTTAGTGCCTGGAGATTAGGATACATTTAACTGAATAAACAAATGAATACTCCAGACTGTACTAACAGCATGACTTTCCTATTGAGTATTAGTTTACCTGTTCTGAGAGCCTTTAAGCATGCCTGAAAAACTACTCAGCTATCTAATTAAACTTACTTATGAAAAGTACTGGGGCCATTGAGTTGCCAATGAGCGCATGTTGTTATGGCTTTCCTACCTCATGACGTGAAATCTGGTTCTGGAGTTCCTGGATGTTGCTGGTTGCTACTGGCTTGTCTTGGATCTCACGATGGGCACTCTCTATCATTTGCTGTAAATGTTTCATCTCTTGCTCGTATTGCTCATACTGAACCACAGCTTCCTAGAGAGGGGAAAAAAGATTTGAGCGTCTACACACACACAAAAAAGGATTTATTTATGCCAAGCATGACTAATATCCCTTCTGAAGTGAAGCAAACTTACACATAAAAGGCACATCTGGATAAGTACAGCAGGAATCAAGTCAGGAAAACATCAGTCCACTAAGATATATGGTAAACCGCAATGAATTCAACTGTTTAATTTAACTGTTTCCAGAAAATAGTTTAGATGCATTATTTTTTAAGATATTCAATACTGGGTTGAATCTTCAGATTCCCATAAATATCTGCACTAAGAATACACACCAACAGATAGCACTGCCTAGTCACCTAGTCTGACAGTTTTGCTATAGCACTTCTTCACATAAGGCCTTCTTCTATGAAGTGAAAGATTACATGAGTTACTTAGATTTCACAGAATCGCAGAAAATACAGCCAGGAGAAGATTCTGAAGATGGATTCAGACCATTATCCTATCAGTGTGGTGTAGGTTCTTTCCACCATAGACTTACTAGAAGCTCATCTTCTGATGAAACAGGGTATGGTAAATACAAGGAAATTGGGTTTTAATTGATTGTGTCATTTCATACCAAAATACGTAAAAATATTTCCAAAGTACATTATAATAAACTTTCTTTCCTGCTAGCTGGTGATAGAAAAATACATTGCAAACTCATGTAGAAAGATTCAAGACAGAGAGCAATAAAGGCTTCTGATCACTGTGGATACTTAAGCATAAGGAAGATTATGATGTCAAATATACATTTTAAAAACATGGAGTCAGATGTGATTGAAACAAAGTGTGGAATATCTTAATCATATGACATGGGAAAAAAAGGAATGGACAGAGATATGAAAGCCTTTGTTTTCAATGAAATTTGTAAGGCACTTTTCAAGTTACTCTGAATAATACACAGGACAAAATTATGCTTACCTGCATGATGTTGCACTGCTGGATGGCAGTGTGCTGCAAGCGGCTGGCCTCCTCCTGGAGCTGGAGTGCACTGTGACATATTGGCAGACTGGTGACCACCTCTTCAGGAATCCTCAGAGCACTTTGACAGACTTGGACTGCATGAACCTTTGGCTTCAGTGATTCCATTTCAGATAAGAGATGCTGGAAAAAGTCAGTTCCACAAATAAGATACTTCTGCAGAACACCCATCTGATGCAGCAAACAACAGATGATGAATTCACAGGCTAAAACAATGCATAATTATTTTATTTATTTATAATTAAATACAATCAAGGTACAGTTTGGAATTATTCATATATGATTCTTTTAAAATATTAATAAAATATTAAGTATTAATAAATCAAAAGGCCTAAATAATAGGCATAAAGGTAAATAATGAAATAGAATATTCAATCCTATTTCAAGGTGTCTATGCACAATAATATTTCTGTTAACATATTTGAAAAATAACTATACGAATTCCACAAATCTGTATAGGAGTAATATACAGAGGAGATTTAGATTAGATGTTGGGGGAAGTTTTTCACTGAGAGAGTGATGAGGCACTAGTACAGCCTGCCCATAGAAGTTGTGGATGTCCTGCTATTCTGTGATTCTATGCATGACCTTCAGAGAGAGCACAACAGGCTTGAGAAGTGAGTCCATGCGAACCTCATGAAGTTCAACAATGTCAAGTGCAAGGTTTTGAAACTGTGTTGGGTCAATCCAAAGCATGAATGCAGGTGGGGCAATAAATGGATTGATAGCAGATCTGAGGATAAGGGCTTGGTGGTTCTGATGAATGAAGAACTAAACACAAGCCAGTAGTGCGTGCTTGCAGACTAGAAAGCCAACTGCATCCTAGGCTGCACCAAAAGATGTGTGATCTGCAGGCTAAGGGATAAGAATCTCCCTTCTACTCAGCTCTTGTGAGATCCTAAATGGAATACTGCATTCAGCTTCCAGAAAAAGAAAGACATGGACATATCAGAGTACACGCAGAGAAGGGTCAAAAGGGTGTTCAAATGGCCAGAGCACCGATCCTATGAAGACAGACTGAAAGAGCTGAACTTGTTCAGCCAGAAGAGAAAGCTTCTCTATGTAAGGGAAGACCTTACAGCAGCTTTCCAATACTTAAGGTAGCCTACAGGAGAGATGGGAAGGGACTCTTTGCAAGGTGGTAGAACAAAGGGTTTTAAACTGAAAGAGGGTAGGTTTAGATCAAACAGTGGGAAGAAATTATTCATTATGGGGATGGTGAAGTGATAGGACAGGTTGCACAGAGAAACTGTGCATGTCTCTGTGGATGTCTCATTCCCTGGAAGTGTATGATGAAAGGTTGGATGGGACTTTGAGCAATATGATCTGGTGGAAGGTGTCCCTTCTAATGGCAGGGAGACTGGAACTAGATGATGTTTATGGTCCCTCATTCTATGATTTGAAAATCATTCTATGATTCCATTCCTTATTCATTTGGCTGTAATTTGGGGATAGAATATGAAACAGTTACCCACAAAAAGAAGCACCAACGCCACAAACAGTCTTACCAACATTCAGTATTCTTCGTGCAACTTTGTACTACTTAATTTTGAGACCCTGCACTTTTACCTGTCTGTGAGACAGTTGCTCTTTCAAGCTCAAACGCCCAAGCTCTGGAGAGGTCAGGGTGGCTTGGGCTTGCTCCAGAGCAGCCTGCAAGGCTCTCAGCTCAACTTCAAACTTCTTCATGTCCTGTAACAACAACAAATTTGTGAATGATTTCATGAATCTGAAAAAAAAAGTCACTATAAATATACATCTGTCTGGATTTTATAATTGTGTTTCTTATTACCTTGTCAAATCTAAGTCATAATTTCGAAAAGGAAAACTGTTGCAAGTATTATGAGAGTGTGGAAAAATAGGTTTCACAGCAAGAGCTACTATTTTAAGTACTTCATCTTTCAAACTCAGTATGTATGTCACAAAGCTGATTTCAAAGAGTTATAATCCTAAAAAGGAGATCAAGATGTCCTCTAGTCCCCTTCCCAAAATAAGACAGAACAGAACAGAATTGGGCTATCTTTTCAGACCTTTTCATTCTTAAAAACACTGGCAGCAGTGTCTGTGTCTCTACAGATAATATATTCCAGTGATCCAGTACTGTTATTCTGTATATTTCTTTCTACAATGCTTTGACATGAAGCTATCTACTACTGTGATTTCTGTCCTCTACTTATTAACAACAGATAGGAACAAATAATTTTTAACCTCTCTGAATACTTCATATGTCGTATTTCTCTTTCAGTGCATTTTTTCTTGCAAATTTATATTTGTCTCACTATCATTACTGTCCTCTGTTCATGTGCAAAACTAGACACAGTTGAAACCATGCTTGTGATTGATAGGTAAGAAAAGAACCACTTCACATGTCCTGACAATTATATTCTTTTTTAATTCTTTTTTTTTTTTTTTTTTTTTTTTTCATACTGACTGGATTATTTTACTGAAACATTCACTTATTTTTCTGTGATCTACAGTATGAAATTCAAGATCTTTCTAAGAGTACCTGTAGCCAGTAATCCCTCATTCAGATACACAAATAATTTTTTCTTCCTATCTAAAGGTAACAATTTGCTTTATCCCTGTTGAATGGCAGCCTAAATTTTTTTAGGTGTCCCATGTACATTTGGTGTTATCTAATCAAATTCAAAGTTATGGTATCTAAAACACCATCCAACTTATTAATAACAATATTAACAACTAACAGCCCAAAGGAGAACCTGAAAGATACTACTTCACGTATCCCATCTTTAGGGGTGGGAACCATTGATAATTACAAACCAGGAAAATTTCTAAATGTCTTTACACCTACTTGATACATTTTCAAATACGTAAGTTTATCAACTGCTAATAACAACATCTTGTGAAACATTATTAAAATCAAGATATATGACACATTGTATATTTATCTATAATGTCTACTACCTTCATGTTAAATGTGATTCTTTTAATATGATTTTCTTTCTTTGCAAATCTAGTTGACTTCTACTCATTTCATATTTTCATGTAACAGCTTATACATATTCAATTATTCTGATATTTCTCTAAGAACTGAAGTTAGTGAGTTTCATTCTACTCTTCTTATTTGTGTGCTTACTCAATGAGAAAAAAAAAAAAAAAAAAAAACCTTCAGCCCAGAGGAAGGAGGTGATACTTTCGTTAGAAAGCATTGATCTCCCCAAGCAACCACTAGTACTGAGACCCCACTTCCTAAGATGTGAGTGAACATTGTTTGCTGATGAAATTAGAGAAAAAATTTAATTCTAAAAATCCTCTACGTTCTCTCTTTTTGCTTCCACACAGCTTTATTTTTTTTTTCTTTCCATTTAATTGAACTGCTTCTTATATCAACCTCATCTTTTCTTTTTCCATCTTTATCCTTCTGAGGGTGGGGAATGAGAGAATGGAGTGGTGGACCTTAGCTGTTGATCTGTTCTTAAATCACTACAGTACTATATCCTATAAAATACTGTGAAATAAGGAAAAAAAAAAATCAGTATTAGTTGTGATCATCCTAATTATTGATGATAGGTTATTCTCAGCAGCCAGTACGTATTATTTTCGTATTTAGTTGTGTTGAACTGCATCAGTCAACAGCAAAAGGAATCCTAAAAATAAACTATACTAAAAACAAAAAAACAAACAAAAACCTAAATTATTTTGTCAATTAAAAACAAAAGACAAAACAAAAAAAAAACAACAAAAAAAACAATGTAAAATTTAACACCCAAAAGGAAAGAGTAAATAGAAAACTCTTCTCCACTTTTCTCTGTATCTTGCACCTGTCTATAATGCCCTCATACATGACACATGTATAACACACACTTTCATTAACAACAAACACATACAGAAGAGTCCCAAAGAAAAATCAAGGACACAGAAGAGCATGTTATTGCATTTTCTTAGAGCCATAGGTCTCACAATATAGAGTTCCTCTCAGGTTCAGTACTGATCTGAATTAACAGAAGACAAGCTTTATGTATTTTCTAAGTGAAAAATAAAAGGTGCATCATAAATGTCAACACAGACATATTCATCTCAATTCAAGTATCTAAACACAGGTGCTCAGCTCCTTTTGAGAAATGCAATTATCCCCAATACATCCAAGCAGAAGGGGCAGATGTAACATGACCTACAGAAATCTGCTCTCACAGATCAACAAAGGCAGAGTGCTCAACAGCATCACAAGTGGTGCAAGATACATACTTTTAAACAGAACTGACAGATAAGGTGCTAGTACTCCCAAAACCACAATGCTCTTAAGCACACACAAACCTAGCTGTCATCCAGTATTGGAAAAAAAAGTGCTTTTACATACCTTGGCAGCATCTTGCAGATTTGGTAGCCGCACTTTGATGATTTGTTGCAATTCTTCTGTCCTACGTCCCAGTTCTAGCACTTGGTGAGACATTCCTTCAGTTAAGTAGACACTGGCCAGATACTCAATCCTTTCACTCATGACCTCAAGATCATCATGGATCTCCCCAGACTCTTCAAGCATAGTCTAGATAAAGAGGTAATCAGAAAGTTGAACTACAGATTGGGTCTACCTTTTAGTAAATTCTTACCCTGCAAACTCCTCAATTTATACACATCCGTAAACACGATTGTGTTCTATCAATTTATTGTAGAGCTTAGACAATATGCTTAATTCTGAGTGAATTTTTAAGTGCTTCAGGGAAACAAAAGTATAAGTCTCAAAGTTTCAGTAACTGAACTTATCAACACATTTATTTTAGTATTTTGCTATACATACTTGTCTGTAAAACATAGTATACATTAGCTATGAACATGATTTTCTGGAAGTCTGATATACCTAGTAGAAAGCAACTGGGAAGAAAAAAAATTAATCAGTTGGATGTCAATCTGGGATTATTTGGTGTGAAAATGCGTAGATGTGAACAAAGGCTATCCAAACTTAGCTTAAAATGGGAGAAGAAAAAAAAAAACAAAAAACTGAAAACTGTGTTTAGATAAATTAGAATTTATAATAAGAGGATCATACCAAGAAAAGATTTATTATGATCTTTCTTAAAACAAGTATTAGTTGCAATAAGGTATTTAATGTGATAACATCTCACTGTCTAGACAAAACGTTCAATCAAAAGCTCCCACGAAGCCAATGTGCTTGAGTAAACAAAGAGATTACTTGAACCACATAGTTTTATTCAACAAAGTATCCTTATTTCAGTCTTCAAAGCAATTATACAGAAGAACTCAATCATCTTTACGACTTGGAGGACAAGTTTTGGAGGACAAATCAGAGATCAGAATAACATAAATTTTTACTTTTTTTTTTTTCCTGAAGGAAAAGAAGAAAAGGTTTAGAAGATGAACGGTAAGATCTTCTATATGCTTCCATTAAATGTCATAGTTAGTACAATCACCTGGTAGGCTTTAAACTGATCACGAAGCTGAGAGGAAGAATTCCACGTTATGTTACCATGCACTAGGATATTTGCTTTCTCAATCCATTTCAGTATGAACTCCAGCATCTCGTTGTATTCTTCCAAATGTGAAGTAGCCTGGATATAGAAGAAAAAATTCACCTGTTATGTCTAGGATGTAATTCTATACAATTCTTATAGAATGACAGATGTATTTATTTCATTTACTCTTTTTGACTTTGGGGATAATTTTAATAACTTTTAATTACTGCAGAATATGAACCAACCAAATCTGTATTTATGAAGTTGAAAAAGGTTTGCTTTTAGTAGCAAGATTATCTATTTTAAAGGAAAAATGGCACAACAAAAACTCAACTCCCTGAATCAGAATGCACTGATACTCATCCGCATCACTAGAGTGTATGCTTCCTGCACACATTTCAGCCTCACACATAAGTTTGAAAATACTTTGTCTCAGCTTGTGGCTCACTTGCAAGCCTCTTTTGCGTCATCCTTCTCCTTCTTTTTGTCTTACCATGCAGCTCCCCAAATAACTTTTATTTAAAGCATGCTTCATCCACCCAGGCTGTCATATTTCCAAAAAAAGAGAAGTTGCACTTGTTTTGAAGAACAGGACAAAAGATGCTCTGCTCTAATCATCTAATTTATGTTTAGCAACTACCTGTAGTTCTAAACGGATTAATTTCTCTTATTTTCAGGTATTTGTTCTGCATGAGGAATGGACCACATTAAACAATAATACTGCATTTGCATGCAATGCTTGCTTTGACTTTTTAATTTTTTTTAATGGGAAGCAGATTTCTTGGTGTTGAACAAAAATATCCTAACAGTTAAATCCCTTTATCAAGAATCTCTGATTGAATTCATACACTGATAATAATTTTCTATCTCTTTTTGTATCAAGTTTTCAGAAGTAACTGAAGCTCACTCATGCATGCAGAAGAGAGAACTCAAAAATTATCAAGGTATTAATGGTAGAATCATACAAATTCCCTTTCTTTGCTTTAAGCTAGACTATTTTTGGATAGTGACGTTTAGCAAAAGTGCATAAAGGATTCCAGGTACCAAACCCTGAGGACAGCAGGGAAAAAAAAATCTTTGTGAACATTAAGTGGAGAAAGATAATGTATTATCAGGGCCTTGGTATCTAGACTTTTCACTGTATGTACTAATAATATTCTCCCTCTACAGATAGTGATCAAAATAAAACTTTTTCTTTTCCTTTGCAAGGAAACAAACATAATTAACAGTGATAAGACAGAGGCCCTGAAAAGTGTAATAATATATTATTTCCTGACATGTTGCTATTGGTAGGAAGAACTAAAATTTTTTCAGGGCACCAGAGGAACCAATCATCAGATGCTTCATGTTAGATGTTAAATCAGCACCATATAGAGTTATTCCACCCTCCTTATTTGACACCAATCTGTTCCTCTCTGCTGTGTTATACAAGCCCTGAATAAAAATAGGCAGATGTGCCAAGGAATGTATCTTCTTACATAACTAAGGGAAAATACATGAGAACTTCTTAATGCGCTTTTTGCTTCCCAAAGAAATGACAGTGAAGAAGTTAGATCATACCTGACTGAGCTTGGTTGCTCTGTATTCAGCCTGCCGTATGGTCTGTTGGTGCAGTGCAGTGAGTTTCCCTATTCTGTTAGCCAGCTGCTTAGCCAGGGGTATGTTCTGTTCTGAAAACTCCTGGACTGATGCATCTAATTCCAGTAACTTTAAATTACAGCTGTCCAACTCTTCACCAAGGATCTAGATAGAATAAACAAGAAAATAAGTGAGATAGGAAGCTTTCTTGTTGATTACTTCTAGTCCACCATGCATCTCTTACAGCCTGCCCTAACTTTCCATGATTTATTTCATCTTTATTCTGGCTACAAATCAACAACAACTCTCTAAGCAGGAAGGCAGAACAGCAGGGTGTTTAGTCATCTCTTAAATGGATGACACTAGTTTTTCTTCTCTGACTGGGCTGAAAAAGTAACTATTTTCCCTAATATATCAAAAGACTGAGTCACTTCAGAGAGATGTCAACTGTTCTTGGACAAAGTGAATGGTTATGTCGCCATGACAAAGATTTTTGTTTATTTGAAAGGGACTTGTTACACTTATAAACTCAGAAATTAGTAATCACTCAAGAATGCATTATGAAAACTTTAGTGCTTTCATAGCTTGATCCAGACAAAGGTGCAGTCTGGATCAAGACAGACCATTTCAATAGAACTGATTTTTAAATCAGATTTTCCTACCATAATTACAAAGTTTCTGTAAGTGTTAAAAAATAAATCTAAACTGTTATCTATAGTTCTCAAACTGATAAAATGCTTAATGGCTATTGTTGCTTGTGGTGTTGAGTTTTTGTCTTTCGTTTTATGCCTAAGGTATTAATGATTCATCATTTTTGTAAAGTAATTCTCATCAAACACTTCACAATTATTCTTAGAAATATAAATTGCAATCATCAGGCAATAACCGCTTCAGAACTGAACACTGATCTAGCCACAAGTGCTTTTAACTCATCTGGTTAGCACTATCCTGACAGAGACACGTTAGATTCAATTTATGATCAATTATTTGATCATTTGATATTTGTGATAAATAACTATTATTCCACTAATACCACCACACTTTAAAAACATTACTATCTATGTGTAGACATGAAGATAGTTGTAAATCTACACATCTAAATACAATAACATACATATTTCAGACAGGCATAACTTTATGTCTGTATATATCTAGAATAAAGAATTTCTACTTTGCTTGAAAGTGAGAGACAGATATATTTGATTTGGATCATACGGATTTAAAATATTGTATTTTACTTTTCACAACCACTTTCAATTTTAATACAAAAAAATATTTAATACTGTGACCAAAGCCAACCCAATCTCAGAAATATCAGCTGAGAGCTATTGTGGAGTTACAAAAACTTTACTAAATCTGTGGTGACACAGGGCTTCTGTCTGTGCCATATTGGAAAACACATTTAATTGGTCTTCTGTTAGAAGACTAAGGGTTTACCAGTTTTAATGGAATGTAGTTCAGTGACATGTTCTAGAAACCAAATAACACTTAGATGATGTTGCTAATAACCTATGAAAACAAACAGGTAATTTATGACACACCAGGCATACCAAGTCTTCCCCTATTTGGTATGCCTTACCTACTTTCACACAGTAATTTAGACAAGCTTATCTTTAACTAGCTGAGAGACAAGCAAAAACAAAAAAAGCCATAGCCAGTTCCCCTGCCCCATCTCCCTCTTATCTCCCCCTCCAAAAAACCATTATAGGCCCTTATACCTTATACTAAGGTATAAGGCCATTATACCTTAGTAGAGATGAGTTTTTATGACTGTAGTGCATAACTAAAATTCAGAACACCCAGAAAAGTAACATAATTCTTTGTATTTCCCCTTAACTGCTCCAGTAGTACTTCACTTCATGAGTACGCTAGATTACATGAGATTAACTACTGACTAAGTGAAATTCTATTTATCAGCTGTAAAGATGGAATGAAAAGAATTGTCTTTTTAGGAGTAGGTTGGAAGCCCTCTTGGACTTCTTCAGATTGCAATCATGCGCTTTATTTAGAGAGAATTGCATGCTCTTTTACTCTCAAATACCCCCTCCATTTTCTTGTGATAGTTGTAGTTGTAGTTTCTAGTTGTACCCTGTATGGGCTAGTTTGCAAAGGATATTTCTGTACATTCCATTGAACTACATTACATATAAGATCTTAATAGATAAAATATTGGTACAATTCTCAGTTCAGAAGAGTTTTTGATGTAATCAATGAAGGAAAGCTTAGTTCTTACCTTCTGTTCAAGTTTAGCTTGCACTATATCATCTGTTTTCCTTTTTAGTTTGGAAAGAATTGCATTTAATTCATTTGCTATCCCCTGAATTCGCTGTTCAAACTCTTGATTCAGTGTTTTGATATGCCCAGTTTCTTTTTCTTTGGCTTGAATCTGTCAAAAATCAGAAGTTCAGCAATAGAAAACTCTCTTCCTCAAAGGAAATTGACTTTCACTTTCAAATTAACATAATTTTGTTTTGTTAAAGTAAGTAGTTAATAGAACTAATTACACTTTGATCACCCTCAGATATAGCGTGTTGCAAAGTCAGGAAGTCTAAAGAAGGGCCCTACATCTGTAACAGCAGACAGACACTTTTCAGTGGTGATCTGTGCCAAGACAGGAGGCAATGGACACAAAACAGAACACAGTTCCCTTTGAATACCAGGAAGCACTTTTGCATTGTGCAGGTGACAGCACTAGTGAGCTGGTTACCCACTAAGATTTGAAGTCTCTGTCACAGCAGATCGTCAAAGGCCATCTGGACATGGTCCTGGACAGCCTGCTCTGGGTGTCTCTGCTTGAGCAATTGGGGTTGCAAAGATGACCATCTAAAAAAATGCACTGATTCTGTAACAATTTCATCTACTACATTTTACCTGATCTTGTACAGTTACAAGGGCCAGCCCAACTTCTGCTAAATGAAGAGAGAGTTCAGAAGGCAAAATTGTATAAAGTCCCAAGTACTTATTCTGCTGTTGTTCAGCCATTTTTTCAACAGCCTGGCGATGAGTAGTTGCTTCACAGAGGAGAGACTAATTATAGAAAAAGCAATATTGTCAGGAACAATAAGGAAAATAATTACGTCTGCATAAACTGTATAAGCAAAAGAAGATATTACTTGCAGCTTACAACAAAGCTAATTGCTTTCAACTTTTGTTATTATTTTCATTAGTTCATATAAATAATGAACTAATTATTGTATGTTGAGATTCCCTGGATTCTCACTTATGATGTTCAGGCCCAGTCCTCTGTTCCAGTATGTCATCTGTATATGGACAATAATCAAGTTTTCAGCACCTCCAGTAAATGGAGTTTATTTAGTTGCTTTTGTTTCTCCCAAGAGCTCTAATATGGAAAATAGATGCCATGTTCTGCCCTTCATATTCTATAGTTCTTTCATATTTTAGATTAGGACATAAAGTAGAATGAACTATATGCCAGATAGGTAAAGTTGCATAAATACAAATATTTACATGTATCTTAAATATTTTGAAAGTAACATATTACAGCCCACTTCCATGATTTTTTTTTTTCTATGGCTTTATTAAAATTCAATTAATATCATGTAATTGTAATTGATGGTGGTTTGAAACTGATTAATACTCTCTACTAGATTATGAAGATGTATTAGAAACACTGTAATTTCGACATTGACAGATTTAATATACCTTCAGCTCCTGAAGTTGAGTATCCACTTCCACATCAGGGCTTAATAAATATTCTTTTGTTTCCTGGATCCAAGTCTTCACAACATTTATTTGTGCTTCAACCTCCTCACGCTCTTTCAGCTCCTGTTTCACAAGCTTTACACTATTTTTCACTTTCTGTTGCATACTTTAGAAACAGAAACAATGACCATTTGTGAAGAATTGAGGATGTTTAAATGTTTTGCTTTGTCAAAAGTGCTAAATAATGAAAAGAATGAATAATATCCCTAGACTTAAAATAATAAAAAAGCGCAGTGTAGCAAGCCTACTTGAGCAGCAGACACATCTCTCACATTTATTCCTCAGCTCAAGCCTTTTAATAAGCAGTTTTATGTATTTTGAAATCTATGTATATTTTTTTTTCTGAACAAATGCAAATGTTTATAGTATGAACACCTACATCTGAGCTCACCATCACAGGGTGCCTGTACTGTCAGTGGAGGAAACGGGTAATTTTAGGGCATAATTAAGAATGATTCATCACCATTCCAAAATAAACTTCTAAAATAGGCAAGAAATAAATGCTTCTTAGACTTGCCCATACTTCTCTACTAACTAGGCAGTAAGAATTAACTGCTTCAGATGTGGATACCTGTAATCTAAACCTCAAATCTCAGCTATAAAACTTCCTGGTTTACATGGTAAATGAACACTTTAGATTTATACAAATATTCATATAGTCACAGGGTATAATTTTAAAATGTGTTCTATTTGCTAAATCCCCCTGTAAAATTCAAAGGATGCCTACTTTTTGAACTGAACTGCTTTAAATAGGAGAAACAAAGCCATAAACAAATCTAAACTTAGGTCACAAAAAGTTGAAAGGTCACAGTTAAAGGTGAGGTGCAAT
Source organism: Tympanuchus pallidicinctus (assembly GCF_026119805.1). Classification (NCBI taxonomy): domain Eukaryota; kingdom Metazoa; phylum Chordata; class Aves; order Galliformes; family Phasianidae; genus Tympanuchus; species Tympanuchus pallidicinctus. Next base: position 60,860,611 of record NW_026294618.1, on the reverse strand, counting down.
GGAAGTGTTTAAAATCAGTTATAACTCCAATGTAGTTTATGGTATTCTTACATATGTTCCCATTATTAAAGCAATGCAGGAATTACATATTCTGCAATATATACTCACAGATGGTGGAAATAAAAAATAACAGTAAAGTTGTATTTCCAAATTAATTAAAATTCATTTAAATTTTAACTTCTCTTAAATATAGTAATATTTAATTATGGTAATAGAGATAATAAAAATAGTAAGTAATTCTTATTACTTAATGAATTTTAAGTTACTACTTCTCTAGTGAATCTTATTAAAAAAAAAAAAAAAAAAAAAAAAAACCTTACTTGTGGCATCGATCTTGCATTGCTTTGACTTCTTGCATGACTGGTATTTCTTCCTGAGAAAATGGCTTTATTTCCACATCCTGAAGCATATTAAGAGCATGTTGTTTGAGCAGACCCAAAGATGATAGCTGGTGCTCCACTTCCAGAAGGAAGCTGCTGTGGTAATCCAGGAGTTCCAGGAGCTCTGTTTTAGATGCTTTTTCTACTGAGCTTTCTGGTAAACGATCTTGTAGTTGATCAATCACTACAGTAGCTTTCTGAATCTACACAAAGAAACACAGTCTTACTACAACTGATACCAACTGGTTCTACACCTTCTGCTATATGTTTAGATGCCAAAGAACATTTGTGGTATAGGGCTGATGCAACAGCCCTAAATCTTTGACCTAATGCTGACAGCAATAGCTAGGTAGCCTAATTCTTTACACTAGGTCTTCTAAAGGTCTCCTTTGTTGTGATAAGTTGCTCCTCTTATTTTTTATTATTTATTATCTTTATTGCCATATGACCTAGATCTTTAGTCCACAACAGACCCCTGTTTGGCATGAGCCATACATTTAACAGGAAGATCCTCCTCATTCCCAGAGATCTTTTAATCTGAGCATAAAATAATGGACAACAACGGATAAAAAGATTCAAGTAAGGTTTTAGGAAAAAAGTGTGATTTGACCAGACCAGTGACAAGAAAAATATCAGTGCCCAAACTTAAAATTAGCAGCTTCATCCTCTTTGGGAAAACAAAGAAGGAAAAAAAAAAAAAAAAAAAGATTGACAATCATTTGAGGGAAGGGAAACAGAGGAAGAGACCCTGAAGAACCATCAGAAGTAAAAAGACCTGTATTTTACTTTATATGTACCCATATAAAAGAATGGTACAAGTGTTTGATTCTAAACAGTGCAAGGCAGTGATTCTAAATCTACATCTTCCATGGTGAGGTGTATTTTATTTGGTGAACTGGGGAAAATGACTGTGATTCCTCCTCTCAGCTTTCTCAATCATAAATTTCTCAGGAATAAAATTGTCTTCATTTCACAAGACTTTGCTATAATCTGTACTCAATATTTGTGAAGGCCAGTATAAGGAGCAAAATCCTATGTACAGTTAGAAACTGAGGAGTTACAAAGACCAGAAGTTACCTTATCATTAAATCCATTCCATTCCTGTACTGCATCCTCCAAAATTTTCTCTTGTTCTTGGGCTACATTCCGGAGCCGTGTCCAGCGCTGCCAAACCGTTGTCATTGATCTACTTACAGTTGCCTTGCTGGCATCATTGCTAACTTCTTCCAGCTGTGAAACCTTTTCTTCAAGAGTTGTGATCTTTTCATGGAAAGAATTTACTACAGACACAAGAGTCTGAAAAAGCAAAAATGGACATTAAGTTTTACTTTTATTAATAACACAATTTGTAACTTTTCAACACACTTTCAGGATGAGAAACTTCCATCCACTGTAGACAAAAACTATGTACTCTGCATCGAGTGACTTGGTTAAGTTCCACTTTATTTTGCATATACCAAATATTAGCTACAATAATTCCAAGGACTTGTTCCAGAATGCAAATCTGTGGATGGAGCTGAAATTTGGTGTAATCATATTTTCTATTCCTTGCTAATGCCTGAAAAGGATAGGAAACGTATTCAGAAACTTTTTTCATAACAAAACCGGTAACCTCTGCTATTAGAGTCTAAAATAAAAAAGAAACACACACAAAACAATTCTTTATATACTCTAACATTTAAGCGCTTAAGGAAAAGATCTAAAAATTCAATTTCAGGTTTTCATGGGTCAGGATCTCCAGAAAAAACATTTGTTTTTAACTGAAGGAAAATGATTTCATATAATTTTCAGCATCTTACCTTATGTGTTTGCAATTTCTCTTCTGCTTCATTAAAAGAAGCAGCTTTAGCTACTGAGAAATCAGATAATTTTTTCTCAGCCTCATTCATCACTTCAATGACCTTTTGTCGTGCTGTCTGATACTCCTGCCACTCAGAAGCACACCTTGAACAAATGCAGTACCAGAAAGAACAATTTAATGTAAAATAAAACCACTCTTTTCCAAGAAAAGGCAAGACTACTGAGATACATACGAAAGTATATGCTGTTGATTTCCAGCTTTGCCTCAGAGATAACCAAAAACTGTAAAACTGTACTCCTAGCTTTGCATTTAATAGCCTTTGATGCACTTTTCCTCTGTGACTTTGTCTAGGTTGTATTTTAAACCCTCCCAAACTTTTGGCACCCAGAACACATTGGAATAAGTATGCTGGTTAAAAATAGTATTTCTTTGTAGCTCAAAATGTCTACTTCAATTTCATTTGCATCTCCATGGCTCTTACGCCTTGTGAATTAATATGTAACCATTCTCTATTTAGCTTCTTCATGCTTTTCCAAGCTTTTTACAACTTTATCATAATTTCTTTATGATCACATCTCTTGTCAGTGTTAGAGGAGAAATCAGAATCCAAGAGTTCTGAATCCTAGTATCCACTTCAGTCACCAGTAACACACTTTACAAAACTCCCGTACAAACTAATCAAGTGCTGGAATATGTTTCTTTCATCATTAACATAATGAAAAAAAAAATCACAAAACAAAATGAAAGAAAAAAAGAAAACTATACCTTTGCAACAATTCTTGCTGACTGTTGGCTTCCTGCTTTGTCCCTCTGCCCTTTTCTTCCAATGAAGCTAGATTCTGCATGAGCTGCTCTCTTGCTGTGGCATGTATAAAAGGCTCCAGCTCAGGTACCAGGTCCTGTAACTCCTTCAAATTATTACTGAACTGACTTTCTGTGCTGAAAAATTCAATATGGTTCCGTAGGTTCCCCTCAGAGTTCTCAACATCAAGACCATTTCTCGTTAAATGCAGAAACTCCTGAGCATCCTCAAGCCAGTCATTTGTTATCTGAATCACTTGGTAATATCTTTGGCAAAGGCTATATAATTTATCCAAGGTAGCCTGAAATAAAAGTGAAAATTAAATACAGTAACAGATAAAAATTCACAATACCAACAAATATATCCTAGCTCTGCTTACACTTTCTAAGCCACTCTCACAAGGGCTGAGGACTCCTGTTAGCTCTCAGCATGTCCCTCCTCACCCTGGGGTTTCTTTGATTGCAGGCCTCCCTCACATGCTGCAGTTCTGCTCTGCTGCAGAAGGTGCTAGCACCAGGGCTGATTGCCATGGAGAGGTTTCCTTTCTTTTCCTTGTACTACATCTAATAGGTCTGGGAGAGAACAGATGGAAGTAGGCTTTGAGTGAGCCTGTACTTCTGTATGTAAGTATTTAGGCACATTGAGGAAATCTTACTGCTCTTTCACTCAACATTGGTAGCAAATCACAATCTAAATTGTTTAGAAAAACTAACAAGATTTCATGTAGATTACAAACATCAAGCCTCAGAGCTATATTTTTCAGCTTCGTAAGAAACTAACGACACTGAGTATACACTAACCTGTCTTATGTGTATAGCTTCTTGAACTTCGCCATCTAGTTCTGTCAGCTCAGCAAAAGTGTTTTCCAGATCAGCAGGTATCAGCTCCTTTGCTTTCATATATCTCTCTTTCTCTTTATTGCTCAGTGCATTCATCACTCTCAGGCTTGATTGCACTTCTTCCTGATGTATCTGAACCTTTCGGATTTCTTCTTGGATGCTTTGCAGTTTTAGGTCCAAACTTAGTTTTCCATTGAGTTCTGTTTTCACCCATCTCAGCCAGTCGAGTGAGCGGCAGATTTCTGTCTGGAAGTCTATGCTTTGCACAAGTCTATTCTCACAGTCCATCACTATGTCACCAATGGCAGCGTGCAAATTCTTTAGTTTATCTTGCCAAGACAGCACTTGGTAATTTGTTGTTTCACGTGCAGATGGATCAAGCTGGGGAGAAAGGGTTTCTATATGCTCAGTTATTCGCTTCAGAAGACTCCCTGAATCTTGCAAGCTGCCCACCAGAGAATGGTATATTTTCAACTTTTCTTCTATTGGGAGCATTTCTTCATTTACCTTAATTTGTTCATTTTTCACTGCCTCTAGCTGTGCCTCAAGCTGTGAACACATTTTTTCATGCTCTTGACATGCTTCTATTGTGTCTTCTAACAAATTGATTTTCTGTTCTATTTGCCTCTTCAGCTTGTGATATAATGTGACAAGTTTTAACATCTCATCTGGCTGCCAAGGCTGGCCGGTGCTACGAAAGGCCTCCTTCTTCTGGTTTAGTTCATCCACTGCTGCACCAAGACTCATCACTTCACCTAGGAGGTCTTTGTAGGCCTGCTGGAGTGCCAGAGCTTCTTTGGCTAAAACAGCAGCTGGAGCTTTGTCCATACTAATAAACTGATCATCTAGCTCAGTCAAGGCTTTAGTTGTCAACTCAATCAAAGAGGTATATTCTTTCCTAGCATAAATTGCTTCCTGAACTTTATAAAATTTATCTTTTGCCAGAGCACTGACAGTGTTAAATTGCTGAGGGAGAATATTAAGTTTTTCATCTAGGTAAGAATGATCCACTTCATTAAGTGATGGTAGGATTTCTTGGCCATGTCTTTGTAGAGTAAGTAGGAGATTTTCATATTCGGGAGACTGCTCAAGAATCTGTTGATACTTGGACAACTGGGTGTACAGTTCAGAGTTACTATTCATTACATTAACTTCTGGGAATGTGACGATATCAGCTTGCTTTAGCCAATGGCAAGCCTTATCCAAATCTTCTTTGAAATATTTCCTGGAAACTATATTTTTCTCCAGTTCTAACAATCTCTGGGTACACTTTTGTAAAACAGTGTCGTATATATTCTGTAGTTCTTGCAGTTTACCTAACACTTCACTCTTTTCTTGTTCTGTGGCTTCTTTCATTAAATCTCTTCCTTGAGCCCATAGCCCGGTGACTTCATTTTGGTAGGCTTTCAGGCTAGCTTGGGCATTCTTACAAGTCCTGATCTGTTTGTTCACATCTTCTGGCAACAGACAGATATGCTCTGGAAATGTTACCTTCTTCTCGTGTTGATGAATTTGGTTGGTAGCCTGAAAGACTGCCATGAGAAACTGTGTTTTTTCAGACAGTGCTTTATTCAGGTGCTTTCTCCTCTGGCCAACCAGATCACTGAGACAATCTACATGATGCTGTGCATCAGAAAGTGCTTTCTGCAGCTCCTGTCTTTCATTGAGCCCTAAGCTGGTCATCACCCTCTCAGCATCTTTCAGCAGTGTCTTCAGTACAAGCTGTTTGGCTTCAAGCTCACTAGAAATGGTAAGATGATCCATGAGAAGACTCTGAGCCAAATCCGGAGGTGGGCTGTGTTTAAGAGCTTCTGAGATACTAGGTTGCTGCTCTTCTGCCCACTCCATTAGTTCCTGAAGTTTGGAATGCACCAAACTAAGCTCTTCTAAGGTTGAAACAGAAATCTGAATTTTTCTTTTCACAAGTTCCTCCAGCTGAGTCCAGCGTTGCTCAAAATGACCAAATTGCTCCTTTACTAATTCTTTGTCATCAAGATTCAGATGTTCCACCATCTTCTGTTTCTGATCTTTCAAATCTTCCAGAGCAAATCTCCTCTCTTGAAGCGTTAGTGCCAATTTTTGCAAAGCTTCAAGGTGCACATTTGTGCTTTCAGCATCAGATCTGTTATCAAAATGGACAAGACAGAAATTAATGATCAGATTCTATTTCAGGACAGGTTTAAAAGAGGCATGGATAAATTATGAGCACTCTACCAACTGAAATCAATATGATGCAAATACCTGCACATTTCAGATTTATTTGGAGATATCAGTTTCAACTATTGTTTAAAAAGTTTAACATTTTTTATTCTTCTCTTTCATTTGCAATATGGTCATCAGCACCTCAAGTAATAGCAGCGGTAGTAAACTCCTACAATTTTATGCACATCCTGTGTGTTTATTTTAAACATGAGTAAAAAACATCTGCAGTAATTTAGTAGAAGTAACTAAGCTTCAATGTAATAGTTAAATAAAGCACTGACAAGAAAGATAAATGAAACAATCAAACAAAATATAAATGCCTGATGTGCCAGAAAATACTATGCCCCCAAATGGGATCTTAAAAACAAAGATGGAAGATGTACCTCCTCAAACTCTTTATTTCAATACAAGTAATTATGCTATAATTAATAAGGGGGGCTGATTTTAATTAAGCATTAGAAAATGGAATTTTTTAGCAGATCCACTTAGAGACATATTGTAAACTGTTCTTTCAGTGTATATGTACTCATTGCTACCCCTTGTTTTACCTAGCCAAGTTGTCCCACTCTTTTGTGAGCTTTTCCAAGAAAACTTCAACTACATTCATACGATCATGGTAATCTACTGTCCTCTGTAGATCTTCCTCCCTCTGTATGAGCAAACTGTGTGCTTGAAGGCAGAGATCCAGCCACTGATTGCTCAACTGTCCGATTTCCTTGTGTTCAGGTGACTCCTGTCCTTGGGTTAGCTTGTTTATCTTCTCAGTCACTGAAGTAAGAGCTGACTGCTTAGACTGCAACTTCTGACTGAATTCCTGAAAAAGATCAAAACCAATATGGTGACGCTTACTGTAAATGACACAGTGAAGTTTAAATAAAAACATTGAAATAAATAAATCTAATTTAGTACTAATTATCTGTCCAGGCAAATGTTGCACCAATGTTAACTGGAAAAAGTGCCTTCTCCTTTTCCCCTTTCTCTCCATCTTCTCATGTAAGGACAGCAAACCAGCGCAAATACCAGTGATAAAAAGAAATCACAAAGAAGTTACACTTTCCTAGCCAGGCTCCTGGCACTCATTCCATCTACATTGTAACATACAGGATAATTGCAATCTCATGCAAATTAATTTTACCAGAAGCGTTTCTAGCTCATTTCTTTCTCTTTTTTATTAGAGACTAAAACTGGGTAAAGAGTCCATGAGTCAGTGCCCCCACATGCATAGTTTGTTTTGTTTCTCTTTCATTAATAGCTGTTATCGCTGTTCAAGTTAACATTTGAATTAATATTGAATTAATTATTTGAATTAATTAACTCCACTAGATAAAAGAGCTCATCTACATAAACATTTTTTTTAATGAACAGAGAACTCCACGTGAAAATATAGAATATACTGACAAATAAAATTAACCAGATATTCTTTGGCATTTCTACACTGTTGGGGGTAAAGACAATCTTTTCTCAAATTCCAATTCCAAAACCTGTAACTAAACAAACACACCCAGCTTCAGCACTTTGCTGGGGTGATAAATTTTCACTGAGGGATTGTGGACTTCTGGGGAAGAGATGTTCACCCTTACCTCTTTCTTTGTGACTCCCACAAATTGATCTAGATATCTTCCTACAATAGAGTAAATACCAGGGAAAAGCACAGAATGAATCATTTCTGACACTACAGCTGGTGCCTGTCATTCATAATAAAACCGACTACAATAGTGAAGAAGTACAGACTCCTGTCTCTACACTGACTCCTGCTAGTGTAGTAGGACATAGACAACACTGCACAGAGGTATTTTATGATTTTGTTCAAATGCTTTTTTAGGACAGGATTGGTTGTTTACTTTTCACCCAATTCCTGGCACATCAGAAAAGAACACAAGAAAAATCTAATCTAAAAATGCAAAATCCAAGCGTTTAATTACTTATTCAAAAATAATTTGTTTTCTTCTTTCTTCTTGTTACTTTAATGATGTCTGAGATGCGTGCAGAATAGCCATAAAAATCATCTGCTTTATAAATGAATGAGTGAGGATCTGAAGTCATATATCTCACAACTAACAGTAAATTAATATGGCTTTCTATCACGTCTCTTCTCCAGTGCTTTTCAGAGTCCAGCAAAATTGATGATATTCTAGATTGCTTTTGAAATGGATCTAGCTAAATTATAACTGGAATCAAAAAACTTAGTAAGCACAAGTTGCAGATTTTATCTTCAGATGCATTACAATCAGCAACTAGCCCATTAAAATTGAAGGTAAATCAAAAAAATCAAAACAGTAGTCTGCAAACTGTATGCTGTTTAAGAAAACAAAACAACACAACAACAACAAAAAAAATCAGAAACACTGTAGTATTATGTTTTGCTCTCTATATCCAACTGTAGCATCAATAAGGGAATTCTCTTTCTTCTTTCTTCTGTGCTCTTGCTTAGAACATACCACCAATTACATGCAATATGTTCATTGCAATTAAATAAACTACGAGGTGAACTTCTACCTTACATTCTGATCTTATCTTAAAACCTCCTTACCTTAATTTGGAGTACCATATTCTGGGCAACACTTAGTTCCAACTCTGCTCGTCTCCTTTTCAAGTTCTGTAGCTGTTGATCTGCATCCTGGAAATATATCCAGAGTTCAGCCTTCATTTGTTTTATCTCTTCCCAACCTTGAGCCAAATACTGTGAATGCATTATCTGTTGCTCAATCTAGCAGAAAAGGAAAAAAACAAAACAAAAAAAGAACAGTAGGATTGCTTTAATGCAGATATTTTTGGAGACCGGAGGATGAATAACAGTCTTTCTTCAAGCACAATACTCTACTCACAGCAAATTCCTTTACTAGATTCTGAGGAGGCTAATATTATCCACAAGGAGACTCAACCTTCAAAAGTCATAAAAATCAGTCCTATGCAAGGAAAGCTGTGAGAAAAATGACCCTTGAACAAAGCAAATATACTTATGTGTGTGTTTTCAGTATTCTAAGTTAAAGCTTAAAATGTGTAATTTACTAATTTGTTATAGTCAATTGCATGCCAAGACTACCAACAGACTGTGCTCTGTACGCCTTTACAATCAAAAAAAAAAAAAAAAACAACCAAAAAACTTAAACACTTTACTGCGTTTCATCCATTTACTTTGCTTATATGCCTTTTATAAAATGCCAATAAGAACAATGCCTATTAGTCTTGAGCCCATTAATCATCTTACACCAATAGTCACAAATCTTCTTTTACTGCAAACACACATAAGGAGTCTTGAAGATTTAGACATTCAACCAGTTTAATAAATATCAGTACTGCCACGCCTGTGATTTCTTAAATGTTTTCCACTGCAATATACATAAAAGAAGAATTGTATTCTTGTTTATTTTTTGCTATTCAATATTTAGACAGCCTTGTTGTCAATGGACTACTTGGATTGGAACAGTTTTCTTTTCTGGTATGGAATGCTGTTACTATATGTATTAGATTTTTACTCTGGATATAAGTCGTTTCAGATGATTTGTGTGTGTGTGTGCGTGTGCGTGTGTGTGTGTGTATGAAATAATTTTTCATACATTAAAAAGAGAAATCCTAAAGATGTAGTTTTCTAACATCATATGTTTATGATTTTGTTTTAAAACAAAGCATTAAGGTACTTTGAAATTTAAAACCGAGGAGCACTTCTGTAAATTCATAAGTTCTGGATAAAATACATAGGTCTGAACTGAACTATCATAAAAATTATTATAGCAAACGTATTAGTATATCCTAACAGAGAAAGCACCAGACTACTCCTGAACAAATAATAACATTAAAATATATATAACAATAAACTGAATTTTCTTTTGTGAAGCAATTTGGATGAGGTTTTCTTCAACATGTTATTAATGTGCCTTCAGGACAACACCTTGTAATGCTGCTTAAGTGTGTTTTGTTAATACTTTGTCCTTTTTCTTTATATTACTACCAGGATAGCATTGTCAATTTAATTAAAAAATAATAATAATTTAAAAAGAGAAAGAGAGTAATAAAGCCGTTTCTAAATGAAGTACTGGAGCTGAAAGTAAGAATGCCCTTCTTTAGACTATTACCCAATATGACCTTTTAAAAGAGGACAGATCAAAGCAGTTAAAGCTCTAAATAAGATTAAAAGCTGTTTCTTGTGATTATCTTGTACCATTTGTTTTGTTTGTTGAATATCTGTTGCTGTACTCTTCACTGTGGCATCTGACAGATCACACATGGAGCACAAAAGATCCAAATATGTATTTGCCTGCTCCTGCAGAGCCCGGAAATGTTTCACCTGAAGGAAGACAATCCCCAAATATACTCAGACTGTGGAATAAAGCATACTTTATTAAAATCATGTGTTTTAGTGTTTTTAATTTATCTCATTACTCCCAAGAAATGAAATGTAGACTTGCATATTTAACTAGAAAATGTAAAAAATGCAGAAAAGTGTAACTCTAAAAATCTTGATAATCATCATCCACCCAGCAAAGCATTCAGTGACATATACATTATTTAGCTTACATAACTATAAAATTTTGATTGATACATATAAAGTTTCAACAAGGTGAATTACATTCCCAAGATGAACGGGAAGCAGAACTTGATCTGATTTATAAATTGTCACGTTGCCTCTATCTATTAAATTCTCCAGCATCTTCCTCATGGAGGATCCAACCCAGTGGCACACCATGCTTTCTCCACATCCTCTGAATCTTTTCCAACCTCCCCAACTTCTATCACTCACAAGATTTGATAACATTATACTGTTGAGGATTCTTCCTCTTGACACTGTCCACAGAAAATCATCTCTCCATATGAAGAGTATCTTCATCCCACATGAAAATGGCAGTATCAGTGCCTGACAAGTTGGGCTACAGCAACTAGAGACCAGGGAGGAAGGTGTTTGACCACCTAACCCAGTAGTGGCTTCTTGCGGACAAGTTACATAACAGCAATGTGCTCTTGTAGCAACCCTGAATTACTGCACTAGCAATAAAGCAAGAGAGCAGGCTGATGGAAGGGACTACTCTACATTTACATTTATCAGGTTGTGCCTGGTGCGTTGGGTTCAGTTTCCCTCTTTCTTCACAGAAGAAACATTGGCAAACTGGTACAAGTTCAGCTAAGGGCTGGGGTATATGAGGCTGCAGCACATGGCATTTGGACAAGACTGACAGAAATTAATTTGTCCAGCTTAAAAAAAAAAAGAGAAGTTAGTTACTGTCTCCCAGTAACTTAAGGAGTAGGACAGGTGGGAATAGTATCAAAAAGACAGTAAAATTCTTCCTAAAGGTGAGCAGATAAAGGAGGAAAGGACAATTAAAATCTGCATTATTTCAAGTATCTCATGGTTTCAAGCCACACGGTGGAAGAGAAAACATCCAATTTCAGCACTTTTCATATTCAACCAGTTTAATTCGAAAACAACGTACAAGTCTGATTGTTGCTAAAAATAACCAAGAAATAAAGAAGCCTTTCTTAATGACTAATGCGAGCTGGAAGCAGTTTGATACTCCAACTGGAAACTTGTTTTGGTTGCCTGATAACAGACTCTATGTCCACGGAACTATGAAACCAGATCTCATATAGAAACATTAGTAGGCAAACAGAATGGAAAGCAGACAAGCTGAAGAGATAATATGTCTGCTAAACACAGCCACAGATTATCTGAGCCTGGTTATCTAATTAAAAGGCTATTTTCAAATAATGTATTTCTAAGCATTAAGGAGAGCTAACAAAAACTCTGTAATTCTTCACCTAAGGTTATTTTTCCCTCAAGATATTTCTTTTGGATATGCAAATAAACAATGAAGACAAAGAGATCTCTGAGGAGGCTAGAGATAATTTCTATTAATATAGAGCTCTTACCCGAAATCACCTCAATAAGGTTAACAGCATTTTCAACTGCTGAACTTTTACCTGTTTAACTGCATCTGCTAGGCTGAAAGGTGTCCAGGTACTTGGCTTTAGCTCTGACTGTACTGTAGACAGCCAAGTCTGGCACTGTTGTAGGGTATCTTGATGATTGACATGCTTCTGGAGTTCATGTTCCAAACTTTGGTACACCTAAAGTAAACATTTTGAAAGTTCATTACATTTTCAAACATCACTATTGGCTCCCTACCCACACCTTGCTAACTGCCAGAGAAAAAAAAATTAAAAAAAAGGAAAGAACAGTTAAGATTGTAAAAAATTTGGCTCTTGTATATAGAAATACCAGGAGATGAATGCTCATCACGAGCACCTTGCTAATTCGTGGATAAAATGGACAGCATTTAAGACATGGCTTCTGAAAAGAGAAAAGAGAGATGAAAATGAAGAGCATTTTCTCAAATTTGTTCTTCATTTTTGCCATTGATCTATTACAAGGTTTTATCTATCTCTACAATTCTTTCTATTAAGTGTTTTTTTTCCTCTTTTTTTTTTTCTTTTTTTTTTTTTCTTTTTATTTCTTTCTCTCTCTTTCTCTGTTTCTGTTATTTGAAACTATGCTAGTCTGATCTCCTAATTGGATTAACAGATTAACAAAATGACCTAACTAGCCCTTCTTAACTGAATATTCTGGTTTTACTAGGAGACAGTATTTCTTAGCACAAAATTAAGAACAGTTATTTATGTATCAGTGTAATTTTCTCCCTAGCTTTGAAATTAGGAATACCTCTATTTTTCTTGGCTGTGACTGCTCAGAAGCTACTGTAATCTGAATATAGTGACTTTGCAGAGATACTAAATTGGAACTTAAATTGGAACTTCTGGCTATTATGCAGGTAGTTATGTTGGCTCCAAGGCAACATTTAGATCACAAGGAATTCATCTATAGCACAATAATGATAAAAGGCTATATTAGTAATTTATAGGCTTGTTTTAAAACAGTTGAATTTTTACCTCTTAACAATCTGCAAGTAATTACAGAAATAATAACATTTGTTATTAAACTGTATTTAAAACAATTTTGAAAGATTTACCCTTTGGGCTGTGCTACATATGGCAGAATAGCTGTCCCTTGTTCCTTGAAGATGGCTTTGTATATTCTGCTTAAATTTCGCTTGAAGATGTTCTGTGCATTGACTGATCAAATAATCACCTTTACTCTTAAGTTTGTTCAAGCAGTCTTCAAATCCTGCAATTTCTTCCATGATAGCCTAAGAAATAGATAAAATACTTTTCAAGAGATATTTCAAACTTGAAATATGTTCTACATCACAGCTTTTTAATGAGCTTATTAAAAGTTAATTGTTCTTTTCTGAAACGCTCTTTCTCTTCAGCTTTGGAAAGAAGTTTTCAGTCAATGCATATTGCAATAGTCGAGCTATTTGAATTTCAACATAAAAAATATTGCCAACAGTCTGTATGTAGGTATTCTAAAGAAACATCAGTAACACTGTTGAGTATATAAGCATTAATATGCTTATGTCCCAAAACAGAGTATTCTGGTGATAATAAAACAAATGAAAATTTATTTTATTATCACCAGAGCTCTACCAACTTCTCGTGTTCTAGTACTGAGGACTAAATCTGATACTGAATCATGTCATATTCAAGAAACTCTTTCACAGTAGACCCTTTGATCCAATTTGGTGGACACAGACTTTTATTCAAAGAGATTATTAAAGGAATAATAAGCTAATTACTATGAGTCAAAAGGTTTCAACATATGCCATCGGAATCTCTGTTTCAAAATGCGTGTATGAAGAGAGGGAGAGGATTTAATAACAATAGCAATACTTTGAATAAAATCAGAGGATGAAATGCTATAATCTAATAGAAGGGGGAAAAAAAAAAAAAAAAAAAAAAAAAAAATGGGAAAAAATATTTCTTTACTTCCTTGAAAGTATCAGAGACAAAAAGGTCTTAGGAGTAAAATGACCCTAATCCATCTTTTGTGGTCTGTTCATTGGAACCTCTTAGAAAAAAATCTGAAACAGAATTAACATCAGTGTAAAAAAAGCTCTTGTATAGGTTCAATTTGATCCAACATACAGTGTTACAAAGTAAACATGTAAATCGCATTAATGACACTGTGAAGCAAAAAAGAAAAAATCTAATTTACCAGACAGTTTACCCAAGCAGCAAACTCACCTTGTGGTTGGCTAGTTGCTGAGTGATTATTTCAAGACTGTTACTCTCCATTAGGTCAGAGCTAACCAGCTTGCTAGACATATGTAATAACCACTTTTCTCCTTCTTGCAAATCACTATTGTAATCCTCATGCTCTTTTACTCTCACCTCTAAGGTTTCAACACATGCCTGCAAGTTCACAACAAGCAAATTTAAATGGTAAGTTAAGAAAAATAAAAAAAATAAAAATACCAAGATGTTGAAAATACCAAGACATCGAAAATATAGTAAGAGTGTTTTTTCCAAATTCGTATTCCTGTGACTGACTGATATGATTGGACAGTTAAAGAAGATATTGAAGAGATTAGCTGAGGGAAGAAAATCTGTGGTACTGAAGTAGCTTTTTATTCAGAGTAAAATAACATACTTCAAAAGCAGAGAGAGACAGTGAGGATCACATTCCTCTAAAAACAGGAACATTGTCAACTGGCTTTAATTTCAGTTCAACTGAGTTATTACAGACAGTTTGAGAAACTGCACATGGCCAACCAAATGCTACAGTAGAGTCCCTGCTGCTCATAGCATTTGTACATACAGACTGCCTGTGTCTGTAATATGCAAAGTGAGAATAAATACACTGAGCTAAAAATATGGTTTTAAGCATATTTTTCATTTTAAGAAGGATTTTTTATACACTTTCCTGCATTTAACTCAAGAAAATTATATCTAATAATCTGCTATTAGATGGACGGATTGGTAATTAAAGGGGCTTTGGTCAAGAGTAAGTATTAACATGTTTGCAGAGTGCATCTTTGCTAGGGCTACAGTGTTAGATCTTTCAAAACACTATATAAACAGGGACTCATGAATCAATGTTAAATTTATATTGTCCTTGCTGAATTAAATTGTATCTGTCTTGCAGTCCATTTTCTCTAGTGACTTCCATTTATTAACAAGAACTAGATTAAATGAAGTTTGTATGAGGTTTAGCAGAAACATGATTGAAACAAGTACTGAAATCTAAGTGGCTTTCTCTCCATGGTGTGGACAGAAATGTGAACTACTTATGAAATAAGTAGTTAATTTCCTAAAAAGGGGAGAAATTGAGCAATTTGAAAGAACCTTCATTTCTTTTCCCCGACTTTTTACCTTCGTTGCGTTGCAGAGTTCGTGGTAATTGCTTTGAAGGTCTTGAATGTTGCTCTTTAGAGTCACATCATTCACCAGATCAAAAAGTGCTTCTCCCTTTTCAATCACTGATTTTATTGAAGGCTCATGGGACAAAATGGTCTGCTGTATGGACTACGGTACAAGCAAGAATAGTAAAACGTGTTGAGCTCTGAAGATCTATTTCGTTCATTTATCTTTGATCTGAAGCACAGCATTCTCATGTTAAATATCATCCTTTCCAGGTAAGGTAAGCTTCGTCACAATTACTAGACCACATTTTTAAGCCTTGCCCTGGGACAATAGCTTTACAGGCACCTGAGAGCAATTTCTCCCATTGACAGTGCCTAGAAGCATGACTGACAACCTGGGGTTGCTAAAGGACAGTAAACTATTATGTGTGAAAGGGCGTTAGGGATAAAACTTGCTCAAATTCTGCAAACAGGTGGGCAATAAGATATTGCTACATCCCTGCTCATAGAGAAATAACAATACAGATGAGTGCATAAAACTGTACTCTTGGGCGTATCCAGTTTGAGTTCTTATTATGCCATTCTTCTATCCTTGGGTCAGACAGTATGGCCTATGGCAGCATCTATGAAATTACAGTGAGACACTAGCTCCACGAAAATGTAGCAAACAAGCACAGAGATGTACCATATGATTTTGAATATTTAAGCTTGGAGGATGGGGGAAAGGGCAGGAGAAGCTGCTTGAAGAGAAAGCCTTGATGCTGTGTAAATTATGCTCAGCAACAGCAAAAACATCAGTGTTGTTATCAACACTGTTTTAGCTATAAATATTAAGCACAGAGCTGTAAAGACTAGTGTGAGGAAAGTTAGTTCCATTGCAGTCAGACTCAGCACACATATAATGAAAAATCTGGAACCCTGCAGTATTTCACAAAAGCATTATTAAAAGAGCCAACACTTACTTTGTCAATTATTTTCTGGGGGTGGAGGGAAGATGCTTCATTAAAATGCAAAATAAAAACAGAGGAGGCCACAGAAGCTGACTGTCCTGGGAGTCAGTTGAACTGGGACCACCAGCTTTAACCAAAAAGCTCATAAAACTAATGCAGCCTGAAGGAGTATCTGCAAAGACGACCAATTAATTTTCATCCTTGCTTAAAAAGGCAGTTAACTCTGCTGACATTAATGGAATTCATCATATGGGTGATAGGTAAGTAAGATTAGAATTTTCAAATGTGGAAGCCTTACTAAAATATGGTCATTGCAAATCTATGTACTCATTCTTCTTCAGATATCAAATAATGCATGTTTTCACATTGACACTGCTTTTAGAGATTCAGATCAGAGGTATAAATCTATTGAGGAAACTCGAACAGACATTTGCATCAAAAGATTTATTGAGAGTCTCTGTCAAAATTCATTAAATACTATGATAATACAATCACTTTTTACCTTGTATTTAGACAACTGGGCCTTTTTCTCATAGAGTTCACACTTTGGCTCCACTGGTGTATGCAACATGACTTGGTACTCTGTGAGCCACTGGGTTTGTGCCCTGTACTTGTCTGAGAACTCCTTTGCCAGCTGAAGGCACTTCTCTGAAGTCACGTGCTCTTTCCTGATTGAACCAGCTAAATCTTCAAGCTGTTCCACATGATCTCCAATTTCTTTTCTTAAGCAGTCAACATCATTTTCTTCCATGTATTTTATAGCTCGCTCCCCCTTCTCACGGGCAGATTTCAGTAAACTGTGGCCTATGTCCATATCACTCAAAAGCAGCTGTGAAGAAAATCAGTTAAGAGAAAATTTATGCAAGCTCTTCTCTCTTTCATTCCTTGCAATTTTATTATCAATGAGAGCATAGCAGTTGTTTGGTTTTCGTTATTGGTTTTTAAGGACACAAGGAATTGTTAGTGAAATCAAATGGTCTTTTCATTACAAAACTACCTGGTGTTAGGCTGTGATAAACTAGAAGGAAGCAGAAAAAAAAAATAAAAAAAAAATTAGCCTTACTGCAGTTACTTCAGTGATGAGAAAGAGAATGTATTTCTTGCCACGGTATGTACTGGTTTAAAATTTACATGACAGTATGAGTTGGGAGGGAAATGTATTTAAGCTTTAAATGAAACAAAATATACAGAAACATTCCTTATGGAAAGAGAGTATCATGTTATTTAAGACTATCCATAACCTCAACAACCAAAGTGTGATGTAATGTGATAGGAGAACACAAAGCTTTATACTGGATGATCTTTATCTTGTTTATTTCTCTGGGCAGGGTGAAATTAGGATTTTGAGCAGCAGTTAAGATACGTGTCAAAACATGGGCATTTTTTGGTGAACAGAAACTGAAGACAAACAATAGCTGTGTCCAACAAAGCTGTACCTCTAGTTTCTGCACTTTTTTCTCCATTGCTGTTTTATCCAACGCATCAAACTTGGTGATCACATTTCTGAAGTCCTTGTTAGTAGCTCCATACCAATTTTTGTAAGCACTGAAAGCCAATTCTGACTCTTCCATACTGCGTATCTCTTCTTCCAAAAACTTTGTTTGTTCCTTCAAAACAGATATAGATGTTAGAGGAAGAAACAAGGACCATCTTGATGTTTATTACCGATATTGACTAGAGATTGCAATAGACTGCCATTTATTAATAAAACCTGCTATACTAAGAAATTAAACACAAGTTTTGAGTCCTTAATACCGAATGGATAATTATCACTGAAGTCTTCTCAGAGTGTACTTATCACAGTTGTTAATACTAAAACTGGGTTAATCCTAAGCAACTGAAAAGGTACTTCTATTTTGCAACTTGTGTTGTGGCTGATGATTATATACTATCTTACAGTGTCTGACTAAACGTTTTACCTTACCAATTCAAATTTCCCATACCTATGTCTCTCAATGCTAACCTGAAAAACATTTTCCCAGTCACAAATTAGCATTTAAATCTCCTGAATTCTGAATTTCTCCCCTGATACTATCAAAAAAAGATTACTAATCATATGTGATCAAATCTGAATATACTTGAAAGTTTTTTAATATCATTCTCTAACACGTTTAGTCCAATGAGATCTATATATGTGTGCCTGCTTGTGTGTATATTTATGTATGTATATGTGTACACATAAATACATGTGTGAGCATATATATTTATATAAATACATAGATAAAAATAAGAACATTTGTCACAGTTTCCATAGGTATATCATATCTCATGACATCATGCAGTGAACTGAAGGAATCAGGAGGGCTGCTGAGGAATTGCAGGAATTACAGTTCCTGTATTACTGAAGTTTCTAGAGTGCTCCAGTCCTTCCCACGTGGTCTCTGGGAAGAAGGGATATAGCGATGTGAGGATGTCCCTTTTTCTGTTCTGATTGAACTTGCAGTGTGCTTTGGAGATATTTTCTCTTTCCCATTTGTTTGATTCATTACTCTTGGTTCCTTTTACACTGTGTTATATCACATTCCTTTACCATTTTTAGTAAAATAGTTTCTCTTTATCTCAACTCCCCCTTCTCACTTCTCTGCCAGCTTCTGGCAGAGGAATGCTAAGGAGGGCCCAGCTAACCTGTCACAGACCAAAGGCCCTTGACTATGACAACATTATATTATGTAGTCTACAGTAATGATAAAGTTTGATAAAGTCTAATTATGAAATTCAATCTATATTTGCTTCTTAGCTGACAATCTATGACGTGTTAATGAATTAACTTTCGTAACTCACCAAGATACGAAGAAGAAGAGTTTGATATCGAGATGTAAGCTGTGTAGCCTGGCTTCCCATTCCACTGGTAGTGAGACCTTCCTCTAGTATTTGTTGAGCTAATATCCCAACTTCCTCCACATCATCTTTGTATATTGTAATTTCTTCATGCCATTTCTATGACAAAAGACATAATCCAGTTTATATGGCTAATTCAAATGATTTAAACACAACAGGAATTTAGTTGCAACTAGGAAATTACTGAAGGGAAAACAAATATATGATTATAAATATGGAGCTGCAACAATATTGTCTCCATTTTATTGCAGTACGGTTAGTATTTTTTTCTGAATAATAATAGAAATGCAAGCTGGACTTCCTGTAGTTTTTATGTTGTCTACATTTTAAAAGAGACTGTAAAACAGAACCTTAAATCTTCACCAGTCTACTTCCTGTGTTTATTTAGAACAATGTCTTCTCCTTGCAGTGACAAAGAAATACTGCTACATCAGTACAGCAAAGAGTTCAAAACATAGTTCATTACATTTTACTTTTGTTATTGCGTTAACTCTTTCTTGTTTCAGGATCCGTAATGTCTTTACATTCCACAGAGCATATGAATTTCTGATCTCCTTATGAGATTTCAACATTGGTACAGACATATTTTAATTAGTAAAATGGGGGAATGCACTCAGAATTTATTGAAAGATTTTCTGGAATTTTGACAGTAAGCATTGATGCAGAAAACTCACATGGTATTTTGTTTCAGGAATTCCTTAACTGTATTATTTACCTTCATTTGTTGAAGCTGCATCTCTTTTGTTGCTCTACCAGACTGCCTTCCAGTCCTGATATCAACTTTCTCCTCCAGTTCTGTTATCCAGTCATTAACCTTCTGAAATTTTTTCTCCATTAACCTCAATCTGCTAACAGTAGCATTTAATTGGCTTCTTGCTTCACAAAGATTGTGCTGATAAACTTGCCAGTCCTGCCGTATGGATTCCAAGGCTCTGTCTTCTATCTGTGGCATGCCCCAAGGAATCACCTCTTCTCTGGCACGGACAGCAGCATTCAGCAATGCTTGCCCCTCTGCACAGCAGACCTGCAGCTCCTGTTAAGGCAGAGTTATGGATACACGCTTACATTAACAATTTTTATCACACATTTCACATGAAGTCCTGGTTCTTCTGCAGACAAAAACAGTTACCTCAAGTGAAACAGACATTACTTTTAGGGCTCTATGGTTGAAGACACATTACACTAAGAACAATTTGATGGCATGATCACTTAAAAAGCAAACCCAGTATTGGTAGTAGGGACAAATAAATTCTAGAAAATTTTTGACAGCATATGCATTAAACTCCTTCTCCTCCTAATCTTTTTATGAGTTCTGAAACAGTAGTTGCCTGAGTTGTCATGACAGCCTGCAATCCATTCATCATAAACTTAAATTTAAAGGTTTCCAGCTGTGTCAAAGGCACTCTGAGACTAACTCAGATATTACATCTGTAATAAAAGCAAGGAATAAGGTGAGGCCTCTTTCAAAAATTAACATACCTACTTATTTATATATGTGTTTGATATGCTATTCCAAAATAATTCTTTATACATTCTTCTGGATATACATGACTTTTTCACGTTTATTAGAACTTCATTAGAAAGTATGCCAATCTGCTTAGGAAACAGTATTCTACATCATAACATCATGTAGTGCACTGGGAGTTAAAGACTTAATGCTTCAGCTCAGTGGATTGCCTATTTTCTGATTACCTGGTTCTCAGAAGAGAACAACATATCCCAAAGGACTGTTCACTGTTCTGTTTGCATTTTCTATTCACAGGGAAAGATAAAACTGCTGGTCAGTCACGAGAAGTTCCCTCAACCTTTCTGATCATCTCTGCAGCATGTGTACTTCCTAGCCGTCTCTCCTTCAGCACTAGTGTAAGGCCTTCAGTTTTTGAACACACTTTCTCTCATTTAATTTGAATTATTAGCTTTGATTCCAACTATATTGTATTATATTGTGCTATCTTGCATTTTGATATCATATTTAGTAAGTCAACTTTCTTCCTCAGATGGTTGCCACTGTTTTGTTTTTAGGCCCATCTACTTACCCTTTTCCCATTTTCTCCTTTCCTACAGTATGGGTCCATGGGTCCCCCTGCCCCGTTAGTCATGGAACGAGGCTGAACCAGCCCATAAACTGTTGACACCACCAGAGGCAATCTGGATAACCAGAACTGCCTGAAGTAGGCAAGTAAGTATTGCTTATAATATTGGACTGTAAGCAACAGAAGATGGAAACTCAAAGAAAATAATACTTTTGATACGTTATGAAACAGAGGAAAAGGACAAGGTAGTATCTGCAGTGCAGACCAACATCTAAAATAAATTCAGTACTTTAAAGTATTAACATGACTGAAGAATTAATTAGAAGTCTGATACTTTCTGGAAATGAACGTCAGCATTTCTGCTAGCTTTACTGGATCCAATTGTAAGCAAAAAATTACTTAGATATAATGTGCTCTCAAGCTGCTCTCAAGTAGAAAAAAAGTGAATTGTTAAGGATAATATTATTCCATTATTGTTTTAGTTACAATGTCACACACGCTGTACCTGTAGGTCTCGGAGTGTTGCCTCTTGTTTCTGGGCATCACCTTCAAGGTGTGATAAGCAGCTAAGTTTTTCCTGTTCCTCCTCCAGCCATGTTTCAAATGCCTTCAGATTTCTTTGATACCCTTGATGTAAGTTAAGCAATTCTTCAGCTTTTTTTACTGCCTCCTATTTGTAAAAAATATTTACAGATATGTATCTTAGAGTATCATTGAACCAAGAAAATATAAATCCAGTAATGACATCAAGGTGAAGAGTTTTTATCTTACACTGAGTTTTCCTAAAATTCACGTGTGTCTGCATTCTGAGGATGGCTTGATCAAAAACAAGGAAAGAGAGCTCAAATGTGAGCATACATATATTTGTTCTTAAAGATTTGTCATCTAAGCTTGTTATTTGTGAGATTCACCCTGTGATCACTATTAAGTAACAATCCAGTGTATAAAAACAAAAGAACTGTTTAATTTTTACACTGATTTAAGTTAATTTTACTGAGGCTGTCAAGAAGAGCTTAGAATTTTTTCTGATCTCTTAAATAAATAGATAAACTTTGTTTTATCTGTGTGTGCTCTAATCTTTTCCAGAATGGAATGGACCCACAAGGATCATCAAGTCTAACTCCTGTTGAATCTTTTGGCATTACAGTCAGTTTGCTTGGTAATGATGATTGTGTTCAGCAGTAAAATTCTTAAACCATCAAAACCTTTTGGTTTACTTGATTGTCTAACTACATTTATTGCAAAACTTTATTATTATTATTTATGCAAACCAGAGGTATTCAGATATGCTTCCAACTTTTCAGTCACAATGAGTAAAATCATATTGAAACTAAGTCAGTTAGACTTTTGACAGAGAATTCCTCAAGCTATTAGCTTGAGTAATTTTTCAGATTCAGATCTTTAGAACCTTTCTAGAAAGATCTGAAGCTCAGTGGTACAAAAACTAAGTGGTCATATACGTTAAGTTATAGCTTATTCCAAACTCTTAATTTAACTGTAACTAAAAAAAAAAAAAAAAAAAAAAAAAGTGATGTGTTATAAAGAAAAACTGTACCCTTGTTCTGTCTTTGAGCAACTTATATCGCTCCTGAAGTTCCTGGAGTTCAAGCTGAGTGACATAATGCTCAGCCATTCCACTGCCTTTTACTTCAATCGTCTCCAACAGACTGCTGTGACTCAACACTTCTTCACTGAGTAGCTGTAAAATCAGAAGAGAATGATGCATTTAAGAATGAGCAGCATTAAAACAAACTACAGATTAATCTTGCAGTT
The DNA here is from genome assembly GCF_026119805.1 of Tympanuchus pallidicinctus. Lineage (NCBI taxonomy): Eukaryota > Metazoa > Chordata > Aves > Galliformes > Phasianidae > Tympanuchus > Tympanuchus pallidicinctus. Next base: position 60,837,802 of record NW_026294618.1, on the reverse strand, counting down.
AGTCAGCCTTTTTCGTTGCTGGTATGTGTTTGTTGCTGATTCACTGTAAAGCAAACATACCTCTGCTTTGCTGAGGGCAGCTGCTTTTTCCCTCAGTTCAGCACACTGCCTTTGAGAAGAATTCATGCTTGCTTCTACTTTATCCATCCAGCTGGTAAACTGGCGAACATCATCCTGATAACTTGTCCATTTGGAGAGAGCTCCTTCCAGTTGACTGTAATTTAAAAATACACTTTTTTTTTTTTTTTTTAAATACTGGATGTTCTCATGCTAGTTAAATATTGAGACATTGCTATATGTAGTTATTATGGACCATGATATAAGTATCACAAGATAAACAGAGACACAAATGTTAAAATCCTACAGGATTTAATTAGGAGCACTGATTAGATGGTAAACAGAACTGAAGTTTTCAAACTTCTGAGATCCACTAAATGATGTAGCTAGGTGATACGTGCACGAAGTTTAGTAAATAAAATGGAATAGGAAGCATAAAACCTAAAATCAGAAATTTTCTGCAGCTGCATTGCAATGTTTAATTAGTTTGTTTGTTTTAAATTGAAATATTTCCAACTAGTTATTCTCCACTATGCAAGTCTGCATTTATTTTTCTGATTTTAATTATTACTTTCAGCATTTCTTCTTTAATCATCACTATTGGACACTGTAATTAAAGTATCTCCTGTGAAATTTAACAAGTGGAAAACCAGACAGTATGTTGATAGAACAACCATTACACTTAATATTAAGAAAAATACATTTTATGCAATTCAAAATAAAATTTATAGACTGTTTATGAACACAGAATCCACTTTTAAAAGAATATGTTAATGAAGTTTAACCCCTCACTCTTGTCTCTCCTTTTTCTATTTAATTGAAATAGGTCATTTAAGGCTTTCAGACTTGCGATGTTAGGCACATGCAGTTATTTTCATTAATTTGACTCCTGAAATAATAAAACTGTGTATAAACTTTTAAAAACATTTGACAGTGCATCACTACGCATCTCATATGCTTTTTACCTCTTGCACCGGATACACGCAGACAGAAGAGAAGCCCAGCTGTCCTTTAGGGTATGTAGCTGCTGTTCAATCACTTGTACTCCCTCCAGAGAAGTATTTTGCAGAACAGATTCTCCTCTTGTCAGAATTATTTTCATCTGGATTTCCTTTTCTTGTTTCAATGTTAGCAGTCCCTAAAAAGTGAGTAGATTTTGTTCTATCTTTTATCACTAAATGGTCATGAATATGTTAACTAGATACAAAATCTACGCAGATGCTTCCAGTGCATCAAAGATAGTGGAAACATTCTGAAAAGAATGTCATTTAGAGGGAAAATTGGAAGATTTATTCAGAGGGAAAAAAAAAAAAAAAAAAAAAAAAAAAAAAAAAAAAGATGTGATAAAAAAACTCTTCTACAGAGCCAAAGTATTGTTCTGCAATACTGGGATCTGCCTGTAAAACAAATTTTATAACATAGAAACTCAGTAGCATTAACAACTGGGCAACTGAATTAAAAACTCTTAGCTTGCAGCATGTAAAATCATGAAAAGCATGAAAGCACGAACCCAAAGCAATGAACAACAATCTTTTTGTGACATCCCTATATTTTGGAGGGTTTGTATCAAATTTAGAGCCACAGTCAAAATATGGACATCAAAGTGTTGTTTTCTCTGCACTGACTTTTATTATCTTCTGCACAGTTTTATCAACATATGCTACAGCTATTTACATACCTCCAGCTTTAACATTCGACTGTCCAGAACATTTTTGTCAGCAGTGGGATGACAGTACGACTCCAGCATGTGAATTGCATCAGCCACCCAGTCTTGGAGGTCCTTGAAATCGTGAGAGAACTGCTGGTGCTCTGCTACAATCCTATCCATTTTGGACACCTTCTCCTACAATTCATACAGCAATCAGAATCAGTAAGTGTTAAAGGATTATTTATTTACACATACCAATTCAAAGACTTAAAGATCTTGTGAAACCTATCCATGCACAACACAGATATAAGCATGTGAAGCTATGCCACTGCAGCAACATCGCTTTATTGATATTAAAATAACCAGAAGAATAGGTCCAACCTTGACATAAAGTCAAGCTGTTGAAATAAGCTAAGAAAGTTAGAAAGGGATTTGTCTCAAACATTCATGGCTATCTAAGGAACTCTGGGATTTCCCTCACTGATTGGAGCAGATGTATCTTCTGCTTCAGACACCATCCTCACATCTTAACATTTCCTACAAGTTCTGTCCACATTAACCAACGTTAATAACTCATGTATCTTTCCCTTTCACGCTTCCAGTAAATCACACAGATCTAGGGATGCTTTATAATTTTACTCATAAAGACAGAAATTAGAAACAAAAATAATTCTGCAATTACTCAAGCAAATGCTTTGTTAACTGAATTGTTATCCCATAGCAATTATTACTGTAGTAACCACAAGCCTAATTCAATGCCTTCTTCATGACTGGCATAATATGAAAAATGACAGTTCTGATATGAAGACCTAACCTGATAAAACAATAGAGATGGAATATTTAATGCTGAAGTTTCTTGCTGAGTACAACTCAGCAAAACAGTTAGGTTAAACTAATCGTTCCTACCCTTACAAATTACAGTATTATGACCTATGCTTCTTACTGACCCTTCAAGAGCAGTCTCATGAGTAATAATTTTAAAACAATGTTGAAGGCCAAACTCTAAGTTTTAAACAAAAATACAATGCAAACAGTCATCTTTACAGGATGTAATTCACTAACAACATTTCCATCTAAAAAACAAAACAAAACAGCCTAACGAACAAACCTTCAACTCCTTTAAAGTATAAAAAACACTTTCCCAGGTGCCACTTATCTTTAGTTACTGAAAAAATGAAAATGAAAAGCACATTTCTTGAGGAGAAAATTGTTGACAACCAGACTGTTTTTTAATTAAATTTTTTTAAAAAAAAAAACACAACACAATTGCATTTTATTGACAACCCATGGAGTTATACAGGTCTTTATTTCTCACTTTCTAAAGCCAGCACAAAAGATCATTGCTCAGACATACCACAGAGGAGGGATGCAAGACAACTGAAACATTTCACTTTTCAGTCTTATCCCACACACAACAAAGAAACAACTTAAGAGCAAATGCAGTGAGTGCTTTACCTTTGTCAGATTGCTTAGAGTAAGGTATTGTGAAGACAACTGAGACACTCTGCGCATAAAGCTTTTGCTGACAGCTTGTTCTTCCAACAGCTGCTGAGCTTTCTCTTTTAGCCTGTTGAGCTGATGCTCGTGGCAGCTTATTTCCTCAAGGACAGACTGTAAAGCATAGGCACATAAATATTACAAGTGAGTGCAAGAAAGCAGACAAAAGAGAAGTTTGGATCGCCCATGAAAAACAGAAATGACAAACAGCAAGTGTACTGAAAAAAGCACACCATACATTTATAGCAATAAAGCAGTGTGTCCTAAGAAATTCGGAGATGCAAACACTAACAGAACAGGACCATCAAAAGCAATTCTTGAAAGTAGTTCTCATCTTATTTAGAGAGAGATGAAGAATGACAGAATGATCAAGCTCTTGTAACACATCAATGAGGCCAGCAGAATGGATGATGAAAGGCTGGCTCTATTTTAAAAGTTGAGAAATCACCTGCAACTTTTGCTGTTCTCTCCTCTTGGAAGGAAGGTCATGGAGACGACTGCTACTCCCTTGTACCATCTTTTCTGTTGTGCTCAACCATTCTGTCAGAGGCTCAGCAGTCGCTTCAAAGTCTTTCATCTGGATCTTTAAGTTCTGGGAAAGCACGTGATGCACACACAAATTTATGAACAATTCCATTACACTGAATAAAATTGCAATGCACAACCCACAGATCAAGTACACAAAATATGCACTGTTACAGCCAAATATCACCTCAGCTGTTCAAAATAAGATGATACTGGCTCTACTCCTCACACTACAGAGATACTGAAAGAAAAGTTTGAGATAATACCTCTTTAATACAAAACAAAGGTAACTGTTGGATGTTTACACAGTTGAGAAGAGGCTGAAACAAGTTTTATCTGGACTGAAAGCTTTACAAAGCTTTGACTTTATTAGCTTTGAAGAGAAGTCTCTCACACAACCACGAGTGCATGAGGCAAGGCTACTTTAGGAAGTTATCTTACAACTGCCTGCAGTCATTCACACTAACCCACTTTTAAAAGGCCTGCCATTATTCCTAGAGGCTGTTTGACTAAGCTTAACCTTATCCCAAGGCTTATTTCTGATCATATTTTCTTTCAATATAAAGTCTTGGTTTTAAATGTAGGCATTCCTTTAAGTGCCTGTATAATATTCTCATAGGGTTATTTTGCATAATTAAAATGAGACCTGAAAAAATGCATATGGAATAGAAACCTAAACAGGACAGTTTTTATGTCCTGGTTATTTTATTTATATGTTTTCAGACTGACTTCATTTTCTTTTTAGCCTTATAATTTTAACATCATACTGTAAAACTAGTCTTATGAGACTGAAAAATGCTGTGCTTAAAAAGATTAACATCTAAGGAAATCTTCTTTCCAATGTCTACCCCGAGATGAGAAAAGTTGCCTTCTTCTATCCAAGAATTTTCTTTGAAAAAAACTTATTTTACAACATACTAAATCTATTTACAATTTTTTGCTCAGCTGACTAGACATTACTGTTCTGAAATAGGAGGGTCTAAGAACTTTAATTCTTCTATGAAACGCAAGGAATTTTAGCTAAGACTTTTTGACCTTAAAATCTATGAAGTCAAAAGAGAGAACACTATAAAGCCATTCACCATATATGCGAATACGTGCTGGCTGAATTGTGAATTCTGAACAGAGATGGGCACTGGGGTGTGTTTAGAAAGTTGTTCAAATTGTTTACTTTTCATGAATTTGCAGTAAAAGTGATGATGTTTACTCACCATACTGGAGCTTCAGTCAGCACAGGTGTCAGAATTCAGGGTTTTAGGATTTTTAAAAAGAAAATGTATTTTAATGTATTCTGGTAATCCAATACCTTTCTAATGCTTATGGTAATTTCAGCCATTGCTGTCTTTGCTGCTCTCAGTTACTCTTAACAACACCCTTCCACATGAAACACCCCAATTAAAGTAGGTGGGAAGGATGTAAGTAAATATGAGTAAAATGGAAACGGAAAAAAGACCTCTTGAAAGTAACTATTAATTATGTTGCATCATAAACACCTATTGCTAATATGAGAAATCTTAAGGATATCTATTAAGTAGGTGTGGTCTGAAACAAAAAGCAAAGAGGCAATTAAGACTCAATATTTCTCCGCTATGACTTTGTTCAATACCTCCAATGCAGATTCCTTCTGACGGAGGGCGCTGATAAAATTTTTCCAGTCTTCCTTAGCCATAGCGCATTTGTCCAAGATAACTTTAGCCTTTTCTTTTGGCAAAATAGAGCACAGCAGTTCACCTTTGGATGCTACCAAGTTTAATTTCTGTTGTCCATTCTCACTTTCTGATAAGAATTCCTAAAAACGATAAAAAAACCTTTCTGTTTGCATTCTGCAAAAGTCCTATTTGATAGCTTTGGGTCCCAGTAAAGGTCAATGGTAAGCTTACAGAAAATTTAACAGAAATAGGAGTTTACTATCTCTGCACGCTATTTTATTAATTCATATTTCAGTTTATTCTATTTTAATATTATTCATATTTATGAGAGACAATCATACATATTATAGGGATAATAGCTACTTAATCCAGAAGTGCCTAAATTATGTATATACTGATTCTAGGATTATCTATGTCATCTGAACTTTGTGAGACATTACTGGTCTTTCAGTCAGGCATTACACTTCTTGAAGCATTCACAGTACAGAAGACAGTATGGCTTTCATTTCAGGAAAGCAGGGGAACACTCTGCCTTGCACACTGGAGACAGCCACACTGGCCATCCTATCAGTGTGTAGGGGTGTGGGTTAAGGCTTAGAACTTTAGCAACATCTAAACTGTGTGATTTATCCTCTATATCCTTATTTTACTTTGCCTGGCTCAAAGTTTCTTCTTCAGAGAATTCTTGCACAATCTTGATGCGCAAGAACTGTATGGAAACCCATGTTAAAGAATTAGGTAATGTAAGGAAATAATGAGATTTTTAAATTCCAGTGTGCTGGAATAATATTCTTATAACTTGTAATTTTTTTTTTAAGATTTTGTGAGCATTTAGGATTCAAATGAATTTAGCAGTCTCAAACATGAAGTTACTTTAAACTATTATTATGCTTACACAGTAGAAAAATATCATCAGGTTACATTCATGTTGTAAGTAAAGGACTCGATAAAAAAATGAATAAATAAATAAAGATTCTGATTATGTGCTTCACTAGAGGTCCGAGAAGTGAATGCAAAGGGTCTGTAAGCTTTGAAATACTTTGCTCAAGCTCTTTCTTAATTAAAAATCAAAGATGCAATTGCCTTGTGACTTAATGATGTAAACTGTGCTAGCAGACAAAATAATAGCTTTTAACAAAAATAAAAATGGCATTTACATAGGCTCCTATGACATTCCTGGAGGTCTTAATGCAGTTAATACATGTAAAAAAAAGTCCATTTCCATCTACAGTAGCATTCACAAATAAGGAGGACAATCTAAGTCCTTGTGCAATTAAGAAGCTTAAGCAATAAAATAAAAATCTGACCAATATTGGAAACTATTTTTGCTAAGAACTCTTTTATTAATGGTCAAAATCTGCTGGCTTTTTTAATGCTTCATATTTACTCAGAAAAAAATCTCTCAGTTTGAAGTAGAAAAAAATTTCCACTTTAATGCGGTATTGTTCACCCTTTTAAATAAACCATTTAAGCAAAGGAAAGTAAATTTACCAGGAGCAGAAGGAAGTGTTTTGGTCTTGGTATCTTCTGTGAAACTGTTAAGAATTTCTCCTGTTCTCTTGTCTATCTGAAGGTTTATTCTCATTATGCAATTCTAACTTTGTTATTTTTCCTTAAAGCTACGGTTATATTTTACTCATAGAAAAATTTACTTGCTTTAATAAAGTAACATTTTAATTGGCATTCCTTTTCACACATTAGCTTGTTTTAGCTTTCTGTGAAAAATATACTTCTTAAATACCGGCTTGCACTGCATACATTTTTACCCTGCTCTTACTTTATAAGGGGTCTATTACCATATTTGAGGAAAAAAATATTTATGTAACTTTAAAATAGTTTCAGATACTAAGTCCCAGATCTGGTGCCCCTTCAATTATGCTCTCTCTATCTTCAAAACATACCTTTTTTTCCACATTGTAACATATATATATATATATATATATATGTTATATGTATTATATATATATATATATACACACACACACATATATATACAATGTCAACATTGTAATATATGAAATAGATTGATCTCCCTTAAGTGAATGATTTGTTGGCATAAATTTACCTGTGCTTTCTGTAGATTTGCTGAAGCTTCACTGATATCCTGAGGTACATCGAAGCATTTGGCTGTGGTGACTTTTGCATTGATCAGCCACTGCTGAAAGTCCCTGAAACTCGTCCGAAATCTTTGCTGCAAAATCTGCTCTTTACTCTGACATCCCTTTGAAGCTTGCAGGCAGAGGCTGAATTTATCACATCAGGAAAGCAGAAGAGAACAAGGGAGGGAAGAAAGGCAGGATTCTGTTAGGTGACAATGCTCTTGCTTAGTTCTCTGAAGCGAGGTAAGGTTAATTTGGACTCCTCCCACCAACTATAAACACTTAACTGAGGCATCAGGAAATCCATTAAAAGTTTCAAATTCCTTAAAAGTGAAGCATGTAAATTGGGTTTCACAGATACGACAGATAAGCACTTCTAGAGTGATTCAGTACTTCTAAGTACAAATAGTTTCTGCAAGCCTTTTCCTATCTAGGCACAGGACATGGAAATACAGCAATTACAATTTGAACTTCAATGACATAGTTAAATTTGTAACATTAGAAAGGATCAACTTGGATCATCATGCCCTTCTGCATTTACAAAAGCCAAAAAACTACAATCATTGCAAGAGACAGCAGAATTTTGTGTTTGAAGTACAGATGTCAGTAGCTATAGTGACCGAAGAGAATGTAAGAAAACAGACAAAAAATTAGCTCCCCTGATTTAGATAAAACAAGAGTAAAATGAAGAATAAAATTATGAAATAAACAAACAAACAAATAAATAAATAACTGTTACAGTTCCTTTTTCTGGCAAATTAACTACAGCTGTACCTCAGTTTCTTACAAAGATTCCTCTCACAATAGACCGGGTACTGGCTTAAGCTCAGTTTGGTAGCATAGTTAGGCTCTTAAAAAAAAAGATGAAGTGGTACTTTTTGCAATCTCTATTGACACCACTATAAAAAAAACTCTTCTAATCACTGTCGACTTCTGCTTCAAATTCTAAAATTCCAATTAATGATTCCCTAAAATGAATCTTGTATGCAAACACATAAAGGACTGATTAGCTATAAACAAGATAAAAACATACCTGTTATACTCCTTAATCAACCCAGAAACTTTTGAAGAATGAGTACTCAAATCTCTAGAAAATCTACAAAGATCATTTAGCTGAGTCTTGATCTCATCTATCACATATTCAGACTTTATCAGAGCATCCGATGTTTCCTGTTAAAACAAAAGAAGTGAACAATATATGTAAATAAATAAATAAACAATTAAATTTCATATTCAATTTCATTTACAATTCATGTGTATCCATTTTGAGAGCATTTTGACAATCAAACACACAGGAGCTCAGAGGTTCACTTGAAATTATGGGTTTCCAGAGGCTAAATTTCTTCAGTTTTTTTTAGTTCAGAAAGTTTTCATTGAAAAGTCCAAGACATGCATTTTGTCTTAATAAATGAGACACGGTATTGTCAATTAGCTGTGTATACATGAAAGTACATACAACTAAGGAATAGAAAATCATACCATAGAATCATAAAATGGCTTGGGTTGGAAGGAATCTCAAGGATCACCAGGTTCCAACTCCCATGCCACAGGCGGGGTTGCCAGCTGATAGATCAAGTACTAGATCAGATTGCTCAGGGACCCATACAACCTGGCCTTAAATACTTCTGAAGATAAGGCACCCACAGCCTCTCTGGGCAACCTGTTCCAGCACCTCACCACTCTTTCAGTCCAAAACTTTCCACTAACATTTAATCTAAATCTTCTCTTTTTTTATTTTAAAAATGTTCCCCCTTGTCCTATCACTGTCTAACCATGTAAAAAGTTTATTTCCATCATGTTTATATACTCCCATTAACTATTGGAAGGCCACAGTGAGGTATCCCCACAGCCTTCTCTTTTCTGGGCTGAACAAGCCCAGTTCCTTTAGCCTGTCTTCACAGGGGAGGCGCTCCAGTCCTTGGATCATCTTCACGGCCCTCCTCTGGACCTTGTCCAAAAGCTTCACATCTTTCCTGTGTTGGAGGCCCCAGACCTGGACATGGTACTCCAGCTAATGCCTCACGAGGGCAGAACAGAGGGGGACAATCACTTCTCTCTCGTTGCTGGCCACTCTTCTTCTGATGCAACCCAGAACACCATTAGGCTTTGAGGTTGCAAACCCAGATTGAGTTTACTATGCTCAATAAAAACTATTTTGAGCTGTGTCCAAAAAAATGAATTTACAAAATTTCACAAAGTTTCTAAAGCTTTGGTATTTCTAGAAGATTTCATAATTTGAAAGTACATCTTGTTACAATCCTGTGAGAGATACTGGCCATCACTGCTGCACTGAAAGACTTGCTGTGTAAACAGCTAAGTCAAAAAGAAACAAAAGTAGTTTTGTTGACTTAGCTAACATCACTTGGAGAAACGTGATAACTACTCCTATGGAAACAGTCCTCATGTTGATGTCCATAGCATCTCTGAGTCCCTAAGTTCAAGAAGGATAAGGAACTGCTTGAGAGAGTCCATCACAGAGCCACAAGAATGATTAAGGGAGTGGAGCATCTCCTTTACTAGGAGAGGATGAGAGAGCTGGGTCTCTAGCTTGGAGGAGACTGAGGGGTGACTTCAATAATGTTAAATATAAGGGTAAGTGTCATGAGGACTCATGAGGACGCAGCCAGGCTCTTCTCAGTGACATTCAGTGACAGGACAAGGGGCAAGGAGTGCAAGCAGGAATACAAGAGGTTCCACATAAATATGAGGAAAAAAAAAGGAGGGTGACAGAACACCGGAACAGGCTGCCCAGAGAGGTTGTGGATTCTCCTTCTCTGGAGACATTCAAACCCACCCAGTTGTGTTCCTGTGTAACCTGTGTTCCTGCTCCAGCAGGGGAATTGGACTAGAAGATCTTTCAAAGTCCCTTCCAATTTCTGACATTCTGTGATTCTGTGATACTGTAACCTCCACTGTGGAACTCTGCCAGCTATTATTTGGGAATTCTTCTTAAACTAACAGAGAGAAAAAAAATAATCTTCTAGCTAGTTACATTCACTGCAGCAAAAATTCTGCACTGCAGGCAAACCAGAGCATTTGGCATGCAGAGATCAGTTTGACACTTTGGCTAAATCTAAGGTCTGATCTGGAAGAAATGGATGTACTGTTGTAAGAAACTGATCACATGCAAGTGAAGATAGATTAGAAAGAAGACAAAGGAAGTGGGGCAAGGAAGTTCTCAGTTGTGTTTCTGAATCTGCACAAAAGAATGACTGAAAATATACATAGTAAATGGTTTGCAATTGCCTATCAGCACAAAATTGAATGTCTAGGAAAGCCACAAATCAAATACGTAAAAATACAGCAAAGGTTCTGAAAATACTTTTTGTCTCTGAAATTTGTAATATCATTTGCCACAAAGAGTATTTTTCACTGTAAAGTGTTAACTAACAGATACCCACTTACATACATCAAAAGTGAAAACACATTAGAACTGTTAGCACTGTTCCAGTGACTTGAATTTAACTTCAAATCCAACAATTATCAAAATAATTTGCTGAATTGCAAATTCCAGATCTAGTGACATTATATCTCACATATCTAACAGGAACAGAGCTTGAGTACAAAATAACAGTGAGCCTGCTGAATCTGAGAATTAGGAAATGCATTTTTAACTTGTGGCCTTGGTTTACATGACAACAGAATTGCTGCGAGACAATGGAAAGAGAATGCTGCAATGTTGTTTTACATTCACAATAGGATCCATTTTCTTGGGTCAGAAATTAAGGACTACTGTCCTGACAACATTTCCTCAAATTATATAATTTTATATAGTAGGGCTGCACATAGCACATCTTGTATTTACTTTGCATACTTCTCCTTATCCTAAGTTTATAACTTTAGAATCTAAGTAAAGAGCTTTACAGTGACAGCACATTCATAGCATATATAGTACTAGCAAAATAATGTCTTATGAACATGTCTTACTCCACTTGAATAATGTCTTATTCCACTCATTAAAAAAAAAAAAAAGTCCTCATAATTACAGCTGTTTCTTGCTGACAATTTCATGCCCTATGTTCCTTTTTTGAAACATAACCATTTGCTTATTTGTACTATTATTTACTCCCGTGTAACTTCAACTCTATTACTGATACAGCTATGTACTGGCACAAAGGCATAAATCTTTGAATTCTGTGAAAGAGAAAGCCATAGAAATAACTTGGCACAGACTCTAGAGGAAAAGATTTATAATCTCAGTTTAAACAGAAGTTGTTCTGGGACTTTTTGACTGTTTCTTCAGTGAAGAGGACAGAAAGCAAGCATTAACTTTTACTGAAGGTACTTTGTTGTAACACAAGAAGGGAAGGATAAGATACTGTGTATCTTTACATCTGTGATTCATATGAATTAAGATACATACACAGAAGTATCTTGATTATTGTGAATACACATTCGTGTGTGTGTTGTATTTACATGTGAAATATTTGCTAGAAGAGCAAAATAAAGAGGAACTGCCTGTTTCTCTGAATTCCACTACATTCCACAGCAAAGCAGTCAAGTATGCCAGTTTCCAATACAACTTCAAATACAGGACAAGATCTTAACATGCATAATGTGAAGGACAGTTCAGGAAACAGAATGTATAAAATCAACACATGTGCAACAAACTGTAAGTAAGAAAGAAATCACTCCCGCTGCTGCTCAGCATGTAGGAAATGCCTCATATTTTCCCAGTCACAGACTTGGCTTGCAATGCTGAGCAGCCTGAGAAGTTCAGAGGCAGTTCCTTCGTTTTCCTACAGTCAAGCCCAAATGTTAATGTCTGAGCTCCAGGCAGCACTCGCTAAGCCTTGTACAGCAGACACCAAATAAATGTTTTCTGTAAACACTACTTGCTTTGAATACAGTTACAGAAAAGCTTGGAAAGTTTTTAAGGCAAATTTTCATAAATGCATTATATTATTTGCTACTTCTCCCATTCCTTGACTGTGCAACCGGGAAGAAGTTGCTTGTCCTCAGTCACTGCACATTTACAACCCAAAAACAGCTTGGAAAAGAGAAGCGAGCTTACTTTCTCCTTGCGCCAGCTCTCCACGATCTCGGTGTCGGTGTGACGGCTGTCCAGGGGAGTCAGGCTCTGCGACCAGGCAGCCAGCAGCCCGCTGAACCGCTGCACGGCCTCCTCCAGCCGCGCAACTTGCGTGGCGAACTCCTGCTCCGACACGGCCATTTGGCTCAGCACGTCCCGCAGGCTGCGCTGGCTCTGGAAAGCGTTTTCTTCCCACTGCTTCCAGTCCAACTGCAGGGCCTGCATCTCAGCGGCGAGGAGCTGGCACCCGCCGGCACTCGTGCTGCGCTTCGCTGCGGGAGCTAGCGTCTCCACTCGGCCGAGGCGGCCCGCGCCGATCTGGCGAGAATCTACCAGCTCCTGCAAAGCAACATCGCCATGGTAACAGGCCACAGCTGGGAAGGGGGCACGCCACGAGTGGGGCAGCCGCAGTGCAGGCTGTGAGCTGCTCCGAGCTGCGGTTCCAGCCGCACCGCTTCGGGAACAGCCATGCTGCGTGTGGAGCGGCACGAGACTAAAGCGCAGTCAGGAGCGGGTACGTGCTGCGTGCTGATTGCAAAGCCGTTCTGAAACCTCCATAAGCTTAGGGGAGGAATAACTGGTTTAGATACTGAAAAAATACTGCTTAGGTTAAGACGCAGAAAACAACTTTTTTTCTAATGTTTTAGACAAGGAGCTGTTGGTGCCACTTTTAATAACAAAGCTGTGCTGCACAGAAAAAGCATTCGGCAGCCTACTCGTGATCTATGATGTGCCATAATTGGTTGCACATGTGGCTTTATGCTTTTGGTTGTTTCTTTCCGAATTCTTTCTACAACGGACTGTTTCAGCCTTACACAAGCTATATGTTAATTCGGTAGTTTTCAGCTTTCAAAGTTGGAAAATGCAAGTATTATTCTGGTCACTATGTGCTAAAGTAATGTTATTTATTATCTTGTTAGTGTTATGAACTAGGAACTACTGTCTCCTCCCTTTCTCATATTATACGTGGGGAGTTTAAGCACAAAGGAGGCTAGAAACTATCCAAGAGAATCGAGGTGTGTTTGTAAGTTGACCTGGCTGTCCTGTAGCCTCCTCTAGTCTGTTCACTGGCCCATTCTTGTGTAGGATCAGGCTAAAACACTGCTTGAATGCTACATTCTGAAATGCATAACTTGCTTTCCATTGAATGCCTAGGAATGGATGGACACACTGAGATGGGAGGGTAAGGAGAATAGATACAGAGAGGCAACCCTTATGCTTCCAGTGTTTAGAGAGAATGATCCTTGCACTATTTCATGCATCTCCAATTCATGCAAATCACAAAAGGTTCTTTTTTACATTGATTTAGAAGCTGTACTTAAAGGGACAGGGGACAGCAGTTTTAAGGACAAGGACAGGGCAGAGCTCATTAATCAGTTAAGTCACAGTCTTCTGTGATGCCATTGGGCTTCCACTATTGAAAACTGTTTCCGTGTATGGGGTGGCTAACTCAGTTCTGTTTGTGCTTTCACTACATTAGCTTAGTAAAGCTAAGGAAGGGAGGCAATAACACATAGCTTAGAAAGTGTGTTTTCATCTCACTGATATGTAGTCTCCACTTCAAATAAACAAAGAACAAGATGGCACAGTTTGAATGCTCTGGATTATAGGTTCTGAATCACAGATGAAATCATGGTAGATAACATTTCTTACATTGATTTTGGCCAACTTTTTCTGTATCACTGATGTATCTCCAGTTGCATCTGACCAGCGATGCAGTTCTTCCTTTGCAGAATGGAGCCAGTCTGTGAATTCATGCACTGCATCGAGGTATAGCAAATGATCCTTCACGATATCTTCCACTTTCTTCATTTTCTCCTATTGTTTAGAAGGAAAACAAAACAAAACAAACAAACAAAACAAAACCAAAAAAACCCAAAAAACTATTAATGTACTTAAACACTTTCCTGGCTTTTGTCCAGATTTTATTGGTACAGAGAGCTGTTCTAAAAGGAACAAGTTGTGATTTAGGTTTGTCTAGGCAGGAATGCTGGCAGAAACACAGCTCTTATTTAGAAGAAAGTCTCCATACGTATTAAGCAGAGTCACAGAGTGAGCATTGCAGTTGAGGAGTACTGCTGTTTAAAAGTGCAACAGATGTTTAGAGTGTCAAGTTCTGTTTTAGCCAGCACATCAGAAATAGAGGCCATGCCCAAGTCATCTTTTTTTTACTCTTAGAGGACTCTTTCCCTGACACAAACATGCAATGATAGCATGGTTCCACATCAATATTTTAACATAATCTTCATGTGGAGCCAGTTTACCGTATTATAATCAGATGAAATAGTGTTCTGGTCTAGACTGGCCTTGAGTCTCACTATGTTGATTTGTTATTAAATTCATAAGAACTAACTCTCAGAAATGTTTATCAAAAATAACCAAAAGTGAACTGAGCTAATCATAAGGCTTTCAATAGCTTTCAGTCCTAGGTGAATACTTAGATCTAGACCTAAGTGTCCTTAAACTCATTTCAAACAGTTATGAATTAAACAGAAGATATTTTTAATTTTGAATAACTCAACATTCAAATAATGATTTTCAAAATTAATTAGATTATTAAGCTTTGCTGTTCCTTCTGAAAATAATCATCATAATTTCTTGGAATGCTTCCTTGATGGTTATAACTAAACAACTGTGAACTAAAGTTAATCCTCAAAGTTTTCAAATCCTTATGCTTTTGATGCAACAAACATGAAAGAAAATGTTCACATGTGTCTGACTTAGAAAAAATAAACATCATCTTAAGGCAGTAGAAGAGCCCCATGGTAGGCAAATACACACCTTATTTACTTCATTTGTACCAAACTATAACACCATTAGAGCAAGAGCATGGGGGGAAAGAACGGTTTGAGTAGGTCTCCTCTTCTGGCACTGGCTTCTACCAGTTTCAGTCAGTACTATTCTCTCCCAGAGAAAAGACTACAAACTTGTCAGTAAGTCCTGCCATTGCAGGAAGTGGGGAAGGGAGCAGCTGCTTTTCCTGGCATATCATCAGGCCAGTCTTATCCAGTCCTCTCTGTGTGGCACCAATTCTTTTCTCAGCTTGGTGGCCCTGTGCTGCTGTGGGATTACTGCTGCCCCACAGATGATGAATTTACCACATTTCACAGTCCTGTTCTCCACAGAGCAGAGGACAGACAGCCACCAGAAACACAGCACAGCCTCAGATTGGCAGGAGGAGACATAATACGTGTTCTGATGCAAGCAAAGTAGAGATACCTGCACCACATACTCAGCACATGAGAAGTGCTCTGCTGGGTCTGACTACTGACTCATCCAGCCAAATATTCTCCACAGCATCATTTATGGATAACACACAAACCTTGCAAACGTGTGCTCAGTTTCCCTTATACTTCTGTGACATTTACAATTACTAGATTAAGAACATAAGAAAGTTCATGCCTACTCCTTTTCTTCAGTGTGTGTTTGTAAATATATTGTCAGTTGCTTTGCCCATCTCCTTTTTAAAACTCCTGATAATAATACATAGCAGCAGATTGTGGAAGTTTGCTTACCTCTACTTTAAAGAGCGGAGACATCACTAAAAAAAAAAATCCACTAGGTTTAATAAATACCTTTTCAAACAGTCAGATTTGGTGACTAAAATTTTTGTATAACCATTACCTTCATTATAACCTGTGACTGCATTTCTCCCTCAGCTTTCTTCACTTCAAAAAGATGAATCCTACCCTGTATATGCTCCTCTCGTAACAATTCAATTTACAAAATCACAAAAAATGTGATTTTTTTGTGGTCCCTTGGATTGTAAGTGCAAGTTCTGAATTCAGAATCATGCAATCAAGTTTCAGATATTTTTATCCCCCAACAGATACTGCCTTATATTTATCTTCATTGAAGTACACCTACTACCTCTTTGCCCACATGCTCATATTTTTGACAGTTCCTTTGGAATTGTCATTGGACTGTCCAAGATAACTGCATATTATTTCCAAGAGTCACTCTGCACTCCCTTTTCCAGGCACCAACAAAGAAGTTAAACAAAACTAGTTCCCATATAGTTTGTTGGAGAATCCAAGTTAAACCCAATCCAAGTAAACTCAAGTTAACTTCTTCATTCTGAAACAACCACTAGCCTTTTCTTCCTACTCTGGAATACATTTTTACTCCATCAAAGACCTTTCTTCCAATGCTGTGGTAGCTTACCTTTCTCCCTTTCTCATATAGCCTTTTTTGTGGAACCTTGTCAAAGGCTTTTAGAAAACCCAAAACCCACTCTATCACTTTTTTTTGTTTTTGTTGTTGTTGTTTGTTTTTCTTTCTTTCTTTCTTTTTTTTTTTTTTAAATGTGCTTATTGGCATTTTAATATCACTCCAGCATATTTGTGTTCTGGTTTCTGTGGAGACTGAGCTGATTTTTCCTTCATAGTGTCTGGTATGATGCTATGGCTTAACTTCAGGGGAAAAACAATACTGATAACAAAACAGTTTTTTTAGTCATTGCTGAGCAGTGCTGTGCTGAGCCAAGGACATATCAACTTCTCATCACTGTCCTGTCAGTGAGGAGGGGTGAGAAGGCACAGGTTGCTGGAAGGGGACAGAACCAGAATAACTGACCTAAACTGGCCAAAGGGACCTTGCATGCCATATGACATCATGCAGAGAAAAACTTAAATGGTGAGAAACTGGCCAGGCAGGCAGCTGCTGCCTCAGGACTGGCTAGGCATTGGATGTTGGGTGGTGAGCAATTGTTTGTGCGTCATTTGTTTTGTCATAGAACATAATATATATGATAATATATATTATAACTGTTATCCTCTTTTTTTTCCTTCCCCCCCCCCCCCCATCCCTCATCTTAGAAAGTAATTTCTATCTCAACCCATCCGTTCTAATTTGCTTTTTTCCTTCCGGTTTTCTTCCCCATCCCACTAAGAGGAGGACGAGTGACTGAATGACTGTGTGCTGATCACCTGCCTGCCAATTTAAACCACAACCATTTGTTAAAGTTATGCTTTCCAGATACCAAACTGCAGTCTATATTTATCCAATACTGTCCTCCAATTTCATTACTGAGTGCAGCCCTCCAGTGACTTCAGCCATGCTCATAAGACTGCAGTTCCCCATAGGGCCTCCCTTGAAGCTGGCAGTGACACAGGCTGGCAGAGTGACCCCTCCTTGGCCAGCTTTTCAGTGCTTTCTGTTTGAGCATTTCTCAAGAAACCACAGCTGAATGCCATTTGCCTAAGGGTAGTTATTAATATCTAATTGCTTGGTTTAAGATTTCCCATATGTTTAACAGAAAACTCTATCTCTTGCCTGCCTGCTGTAACAGAAATACAGGTGTGAGAATATCCTCAATGCCTTCAGTAGAAAGGTACAATGCAAATTCTTGGAGCTTCTCTGGTACAGCTTTCTTTCCCTGGGTGCATCTTTGACCTCTGATTGTCAGCAGTCCCAGCAATTCCCTAGATTGTATCCTGGTTTAGATAGATTTAAAGAACAATCTGCCATAAGCTTGATGCAGCATCTCCTTCCAGAAGAAGACGTTGAAGTCTGTATACAATTTCTTGTCCACATCTGGCCTGTTTTGCAGAACAAGATGTGTACAGCTATTCCCAGACAGTCAGTCCATCTGGAAGACTCTAGTCCATTTAAGACAAGTAATTGTTGAAAGAAAAATAATCTGTTCTTAAACCCACACATAGGATTTTTATTTTAATTTTGAGGAACAAGGAAAATTGCCCAAGAAATTAAATTTATTGATGTATATAGATTTTAGGAGACACTACCATGCTAACTTGTGATGCTTTCTTTGTACACAAGTTTAAACAATTTTAGTGGATCAATTTTTATATTGTTCCAGCTTCAATACTACTGAAAGAAGCAGTTAGACAAGCATGAAAGTGTGCTAATTCTCTAGAAATAGGATTTTTTTTTTCCAACTGGAAAGAGTAAAGAAAGCAAAAGTTCATCATAGAAAAAACCTGTCAGTGTGTGATTAGATGGTAATTATAAACAAGAGAAATCTTACCCCAGAAATTAAAGTGGAAAAGACAGAAGCAAACTTGTATTCCACTTTTTGACTTTCCTATCTACGTTATAAAAAACAAAGAAACAAAAATGCACAGATTTTTTTCTAAGCAAGTAAATTCATGTATTCTGCATTTAATGTTTCTTCCTATCAGATAACTCGTTAGGTCTTCTGTTCTGCTGTGTTTTTTTTTTTTTCACTTTGGCTTTCTTTATTTTACAGACAGCATATTACTTCAATGTAGGTCATCAGCAGTATTCTCAATACATGAAAACCCAGACAATACTTCCTATCAGATTGCTAAAGGTGTGTATATTGTTTACTTCAATCTCACAGCAACATTTGTTTCTTATTATGTGGCCTCCTGCTGGTGTAAAGATGCTGATGTGAAGATGCAGACAAACTCAGAACTACTGTTACCATTCTGATTTTCATGGTGGAAGGGCTCCGTGAGCTGCTTTATCTTTCCTTAGAAACCAAATAGTATACCAGTATAACAACTGCAGTGATTAATGACTTGAAATAATACAAAACACTAGCATATTTCTGAAAATAATATTTCTCTTTCTGACCATATTTTCTGCTCGAGGAGACATTCCATTTTTATCTTTCTAGGTTAATGTGTGCTAGGAATGAAAAAAAAAAAAAGAACTAGATGAAAATAAATCTGGAAGACTCTCCAAAGTATTATCGTATACATGAAGCTATTATTGTATATGTTAAACTAGGAATAAAACATATGCTCTTCAATGTTCAAAAAATCATAACCGTACCAGTTTCAATTTCCAATATTTTTTGCATTCCACTGAATATTTAGTAAACTACACACAACACTTTTATTAGATTCAACTATAACAAAAGGCAAGACTATTCAAATACATTCTGTCTTTCAGGCACTATAAATGAAGAAAATTTAGCCTTATATACAATTGTTTAAAAATTTTACCTGAAATGGAAGCCTTTTCCTTTATCTTACCTTGGCTACAGTTGTGATGTCATTAAACTGTGTTTCCAGTTCTTGAGCTGCTGCTCCAAAAGAATCATCCTCTGTTTTTTTGTAAAGTTCTGCAGTTTTTTCAGCAAGTTGCTGGAAATCACCAGAGTGATCCTCTATCTCAGAAACAATAGCCTGGAAGTAGTCCAGCTGTGCAAACTTCTCCTTCAGACCTATCTGTGGTTCTAAAGGCTGCTCCACTTTGTGATCCAGTTTCTCTAACCACTGCTCCAACTGGCTTTTCTTTTCCAAATACTCATTCCACTGGCTGATGAGGGACTCTAAGCAGCTTACATTAAAAGAAACATATGCATTACAGATGAGAACTTTCAAAAGGTCTAAGCAAAAAATGTCTATTTATACCCTGTTAGTCTGTGTAGTCATCTATAATATGTTTAGAATATGCTTTTTCCTCCATCTTGTTTTAGTTTTCTCTATCAGCTTAAATCCAAGATATTCTAGAATTTGTGTGTTCTTTGGGCTACTGCTACATATAACCTGATAAAACTGCTTCTCTAGTACAGGTTACATGAGCAACATATCTGTCTCATGCTAATTAAATACATATTTCATTGTCTGCATAGCAAAGTAAAACATAGAGCATTAGTGAAGCTTATTATGATCACAGCAATAAAATGTAAAGTTATTGACAATTAAATTGTATTCCAGAGACTTTTTGAAGAATAAGTCAGTTATATATAGTCCATTTTACCACTAATAATAAATATATATATTTACCATTAATACTGAGAAAATATGTATTCTTTTATATATATATATGTATGTATTTTTATATAATATATATTTTTATATATTATGTATTTTTATATTATATATATGTATGTATGTATGTATATACACCTTTCTTTATATATTGCTCCTCCTAGCAGATCTCCCAGTCTCTCTGGGACTTGTATTGAGGAATGCATTTCTGATTCCATTGGACTTAGCAGGAGTTATGACTATGGTAAGGATTTCATTCAAAATATGATAGTCTCCCCTAATACACACAATATTTTATGACATAAATTTTTGAAGTTAGAATAAAACCATAATGCATCCCATTACAAATTTCTAGATCAAATTGTATTACTGTTTTTGACTATAAGAGAAAGAGACATCAATTTTAGTTGAAGAACTCCTGTTTACCTGTATCATAGCCCCTTCCATAACTGATATTAAAGACAGAGATATGTTGGCATTCAGCTGTTTAAAGTACAGACCTATGACAGTTTTCTGATGCAGAGAAAACTTTGATGTTATTAGAAAGCTAAGGAAATAGGATCATGCAGAAGTCCATTTTCTATCCAATATTGATTAAGAGGATGGAACTTATATTGCTTGTAAAACTCATAGATGATAAATAGGGAAGGGCTGCTGCTAGCTTGAATAACAGAATTTAAATGTCAGATGTTCAAAGAAATGAAAGGAGGGTGGAATTTGGTAGTGAAAAAGTATCTTTGCATAGGAAGAGGTAATCAGATCTACAAATACAAAAATTGAGAATAGCCTGGTTTAGTAGAATGGAAAGCAATTAAGAGATTTCAGAGGACAAAAAATACAATAAATTTAAGTAATATGGTCCGACTGGAAACAAAGGAGAAACTTGTTCTAGAACAGATTGGTAAGAATGGTGAAGGAAATCAAAAGTTTCTATTCTATTCAGAAATTATATTGTGTCAGGGTTTGACCCATGTTTTTCAGTGAGTTTTACCTCTGCCAGCTCATGGATGTGCTGATGATGTCATTCCAAACATCCTTCAGTTTTTGTAGCTCTGTCTGTATCACCTTTTGTCCTTCCTCATTGCTGCTTCTAAGTGCTTGTTCTCCTTTGCCAATAGCCATGTTCAGCTTAACTTCACCATCTCCTTTGAGTAAGAGAATCTCCTGTGGGGCAAAATAAATAAAAATGTTAAGTGCAATCTGCTGGCAGCTGAAGGCTGTTATTCTTTCAGCAGAGAACACAATTTCTGAACTCCTTTACCCTTGACAAACATGTCCAGAATGAATTCCTGTTTTTCTAGGTGTCCATCCCTTATTTTATGCAAGGAATCTGGTGGTTTTCCCTACAGTTATTTCACTGTCTTAGTCATCCTAAAATATTGCTTACATTGTAGCAGATAATGAGTATTTCAAGGACTGCACAGAAAGACAGCAGCACACAGCTTGACTAATCTTTCCAGCTGATGTCTATCTAGCCTGTTCTCGAAAACCTCCTGTAATATATATATGCCACAGGATTTCTAGGTGAATAGTTTCAAGGCTTTCTCCATTAGACAGCTTTTGAATCTGAATACACACTTCCACAGTTGGTCATTCCTCTTTAAATATAATACCTCACATTCCTCTCCATTAAACTTCGTCCTGTTTCTCACATTGCATCTCCCAGTTTAAGGTGGTTTTAAATTCAAATCATCTTCTTTATAACAGTGTAAAAATACAATACAAAAATACAAAAAACAAAAAACAAAAAACAACAACAAAAAAAACCCATTCCTCTTCCATTGATGTGGCCCTCACATAGTTATAATCTTGATGATACATAAAGTTCAGTCCTACTATTCTTTACCTGAATTTGTGTCAGACGTTGCTCTAGCGTGGCTTTGCTACCAACTGTACTCTCAGCCAAGGCCAGTTTTTCTTGAACCTCTTTCACCCATGACCACATGCTCTGTAGTGCTTCCTCCAGAGTGAGGTGCTCCTGGAGTGCAAGTTGACATGTTCGCAGCTTCTCCTTGACAGTTTTGACCATGTTTTGATAATTGGTGAGATGTTGAGAGGCCAGGCGCACTTCCCTTCCTGCACCATGTCCTTCCTCATTTAAAGCCTGTGCAATTTGGGCCAGCTTTTCGCAAGATTCCCTGAAAGAAAGAATTGAGATTGCAAATCAATTTCAAAAAGCATATGACATTGTTATAGCAACTATGAGAAGTTACGAAGACTGTTCACATAATCACATATTCCACCAGTGTTAGAGATCCTAGTTAACAGAAAATGTAGCTGGGAGAGATTTAAAAGAAATAATTGTATACTGATTCATATATTTACTTGTGAATAGGGCAATTTATTGCAGATTTTGATGCTCCAAATTATGATACTGAAATCTTTCTTTTGCGCATTTAAATAAAAAGCTAACTTATTTTCTTTATGGCTCTCAGACTTCCAGTTCTGCATGAGTTACTACCTTTCTGCACTTTCCAAAGCTTCTCAGCAGTTTATAGACTTAGGTGGGAATGCATGATGGTCAGGCCATTTGCCCAGGATTAGATACTGAATCTGGGGTTGGGTAGAAGGCTCAGTAAAAAGGATTAAAACTCTGGCCTTACACAGCCTCAATCTCAAACTTCCGGATAACCTATGATTACAGGAATTTACATCAGACCAAGATGTCTTACATCAGGCTCAAGTAGACAGTGACTGAGTGCTTCCTTTTAGCGTGTTGTGAGGCAAGAACTACTTGACTACCACTTGAACTACTTTACTGCTATTTCTTTTATATCTTGACAAACCGAACAGCAATTTTAAAAAGTTTGTAAAACCACAGTATACTAAAAATGGCAATTACTTCATCACCCACTGGCTAAGTCTGAATTCTAGAAATATTTCACTGCCGATGTGGATGCTATTTGAGCTCTTAATACAAATTCAACTGTATCAGATCCAACTAATCTGGTCAGATATGAATTTCACAGAACAGAAAGAAAGAAAAATTTATAAATGGATATGATGTGTTTTTACTATTCCTTCTACTACATGTTTTTAACAGAGGAAAAAAATAAGAGTATATTAAGAAATGTACCTTGAAGCCAGCAACTCTTCCAGAAACTTTTCTACTTTCTGCACCTCCTTTTTCTTCTCAGGAATAAGCTCTTTGACCTCTCCTAATGCTTCTGTGCTCATTCTTTCTTCCATGTCATGTATCCACAGGCTGAATTTCTTGTGCTGTTCTTCAAAGCTACAGATTAGATAAATATTCCGTTAATTTCTTGAGGGGAGTGAAGTTAGTAAGAAGTTAACTCAGTTCTTTCAGTATCCACAAGACTGAGAAAACAAAGCTAGGTATCAATTTCATTCTTAGCGAATAGGAGTTGTACAAAACATAATTCCACAGTGACTAGTAATCTAAAAATATTCGGCAACTCTCTAAAAACGTTCAGGAAAATCATGGGAACTGCATGAGAAAAGCAGCCTTCAAAATTTAAAGTGGCAGTACTTTTATTTACTACTAGACTCAATGAAGACAGTAAAAAAGAAAAAATATTCCCAAATCCTTATAATGATATTGTCCGAGACAAATGAACAAACAGATGGAAATGGACTTTTACTCAGTACTGACACATACAGTACCTGAAGTTTCGTGTTTTCAGCTTCACTGACAAAATAAGTGGAATCTGGCCTGTTGAGAACTCAACTCAGTATGCTCTGCACCCAAGTCCCTGATTGTAAACTTTTTACTTATATGAAGGCATATCATCTCATCTTGATCTCTTACCCGTTATTGCTACACTAACTTTGCTTTCAGCTAGCAGCAGTTTTGAATCTAATTATACTTAAAAGCATTTAAACTCTCAAAATTCCAATTAAAAGTGCTAAATTAAGAATGTTTTCTTACTAGCTTTTTGGGAAATATGTTTATTTGGAATGGTATAGGACAGGCATATGCTTTGTAGAAAGCACACACTATCTTCAAACATCCAGGCAGAACCTGAAAATTCATTTTTTCATTCCAGGAAATTGCATTTAAATTACTGAGATTTCAACTATTTATTTGGGATCATATGAGCTCACAATTCTTCCTCATATATGACCTGTTTTTTGTTTGTTGCTAAATATTTCCAAAGAAAAAGAGCAAACAGAATTAGTTAACAGTAAATTGCAATTGTATTTCTACAGCTTGAAAATTTCATGCAGTCTGTCTGCAACTCACCTTCCCAGGTATGAGGCACAAGCTTCCAGAGCCTGCTTATCATTCAGACACTGACTGAGGAATTCTTTGAAGTTCTGATTAGACTTTGCTACTTGCTCCTGAATATGGATCACAGCTGGTTGAGGTAAGCAAGTGTACAAGTTTTCTCCTTCCTTGGAGGCAGCATCTAACTTGTTTTGCCCCTCACTAAGAGAATCCAGCACACTCTGTATGGTGAAAGAACACTGTTTAAACTTTCAAGACTTAATAAAGACAAGCAAAATTTATATTAGAAGTGGTTAGATTTTAATAAGCTGAGAACCATGTTTGGTGAGGAAAAGATTCCAAGTAGAAAGTTCAAATAAAGTGTTTTAAGTGCTACTACAATTCACAAAGCTCAATTTTCCTATCACAAAGTAGTTCTGTCTTCTCTGAAGTAAGCTGAAAATAATAGGTATTTTAGAAATTACGTTAGCTGTTTATATATTATATTTATAGAATATTTATATATAATATATAATTTTATAATATATTTTATATATTTGTAAAATTATATTTATATAATATATAAAAATATTATATATTATATTATATAGCCGTTTACATTAGCTATCTGCTACATTTGTTCTCTATCCCAGCAAAAAATCAATACAGGCTATATTTGACACAACATGGTTCATCTGAAGTAGAAGGTATAGAAGGAATAGAAAAAGGAAAAGAATGAATGCAAAACAAACAAAATGAAACAATAAAAATCACAAACAAGAATGATTCAGTTATACATAAACTTCAGTCCGATCTTTCAGAACAGTAAACAATTTCCACTGTATTTCCTCTAAAGTATGTATTGCTGTGTTGATTTATTTTTATATTATTTTTCAGAAATAAAATCATTGAGTACGATGGTTTCTACAAATTAAGAGAGAAAATTTGATATCTATGCATAGTTATATCACTTGTTACTGGTTTTTGATTTGTTAACTATACCTGCAAATCATGCAGCTTTGCCTCTATGGCTTTGCTATCTCCAGACCTGTCAGATAATTCTTTTACTGCAGCCTTCACATCAGAAAACCATTCCTGGAATTCTTGCATAGTATCTATTTAATAAAAAAGAATAAAGATCATATTTTTTTTACAAAGCATCTTTATCACAATTCTGTTGATCCAGCTGCCTTTCCCACTTAATTTATCCATCTGGTCCCCCAAGTAAAAGCTAAAAGGATGAATCTCACTGTCTTCAGTGACCTTGGGTAGCACAATTCACAAAACATCCAAATAGAACACTCACATTGGGCTTCTCTTTATAGTTGATGGGAAAGACAGACAATTCCAGGCTGCTATTTATTCCAATTTAACATTAGATAAACATCTAGGTTAGTATTTTAATGTCTAAGATATAAAATTGCCTGTTTCTCTCCAATGATTTTTCAGGAAGCCCAGGAACTTCTTCAGATGGGGACTTACTATCTCCATTTGGCTAAATAAATCTCCAACTGGTGAATACTCAAAGTGTTTGTGTTTAGTAGAGATGAATACTAAAACAGGAGAATCTGAGACTATGAAGCAGCAACATACGTAGGTATTGAAGAAAGTAAGCTTGCCTTTCAGAAATATTTTATGTTGAATTCTGTTTTTGTATAATGCTTGGTTTCGTAGCAAATAGGATATGGCAATCTGTTAACTTTTTGAAAGGCTGCATACAAAAATAACGTTATAATTGCAAATGACATCACTGGAAACTCAGGCAGGCTCCCAAATGATTCATGACTATGGGCTAACGGTTTGTTAGCAAGCCTGAAGACTCACAGAGGAAATGTTTTTCCAAGCACTCTTGTATGTTGGCCTGTGTTCTGGAACAGAGCTGATTCACAGCTTCATACTTCTTTATTAGTGAAGTGACAGTGCCACCAAGAGTTTCTAGCTCTACAGAATGGTACTTGCGACACAGTCTGTTGAGGTTCTCACGGGTTGAATCAATGGTGCTCTGCTGGAGCTGCAGGTCTTTTTGTGTTTCCTGAAAATGAAGTTATAACACAAATATGACATCTGTAAAGAAACAATAGAGCCCTCTACTTTCTCAAGCATTCTTTCTCCTCCTTTGTGCTCTTTCCTTTTATGGTGCGTTACAAGTACTAATCATAATCAACAGAAGTACTGGATCAAGCTTCCTGAATTTTCCAAATGAGATGAATTCTTGAAACTAAACAGTCAGCACAGAAATATGAAAGTGCTATTTCACATGGCTTGATATTTTATTTTTAAAATAGTAAGTGTAAAGCATGTTGAATAACAATAATAATTTTCAGCACAGTTTGGAATTACACCTGAGATGCACTATGACATTGGAATTTGCTGGGACTTCTGAATGAAAGGAAGTTTTTGTCAGACTAGAGAGGAATATTCATCATCAAATTGAATTTGAATTGGCTGGTATATCAGCATTAAACCAAGCTCACAATGGAAAAAATCTCAGCATGGTTTGTCACAAATACACCTCTAAGGTATGTACTTTTTTTATCAAGTGAAAATGAAATATAAAGCTTAACTGTTGTACCTAGCTAGTAAAAATTCCAACAAAAAACAAAGTTAATCTCATTAGGAAAAAAGTATGTTCATTTTCTTCAGCACTGACCTTTACTAGATTTAGAGCTTCAGGATCCAGGTTACGTGAGCATCTTAAAAGTGTCTCTTCCGTTTCTATTAACCAGTGTGTCATCTTGTCAATAAACTTCTGTAACTGCATCTTCTGAGAACTGAAATCTTTTAGTGTCTCTTTTGCTGTCTGTGACATTTCTTTGACATGTTCCAGTTTTTGCCTTAAATCTGATTCTATAAACTAAAAGCAAAGTGTTAATTTTTAAAACATTTAAATTAAAAAAAAATACACATTATAAGAAGTGAAAATCTATTGAATAAGATAAAAGGTAGGAAAGTTACACACTTTAATAATGTGTTCCATGTCTAAATATGCTTACATTAATATAAAATGACCATTCAGGATTAAATCTTAGATATACATTGATCCAAAAAAGGGATCCTAACTTCTGAAAAGCCAGAGTGCAAGCTGTTGAATTATTATCAATGTCTGAAATATTAAACAGCTGACCTTTCTTTCTTTTACTAATTTGCCGTTTATAAAGAGTATGAATACTGCTAACATAAATACAACTAGCTCTGTAAAACGATATATTAGTGAGATACAAAAGCTCTGAGGTTTAAAAAATCTCAGTACAAAGCAGATTAAGATTGAAAACAACACAAAAAATCAGTTTGAATATTGCCCGTAAATAAGTTTAACTACTGCAAAATATGAAATTCTAGCAGATGTTGATTGCGTACATTTTACCAATTAAAAGTAAACCAAAAACTCGTAAGTTCATATCCACAACTATTGTACTGTATATATGTGCATTTTATTATATTTATCACATTCAGCAATTAGATATTTGCAAAATAACATGCTCTAGGTTTTGGGTTATGAGTGATCAGATATTCAATTTATTATAAACATAACTTAAATCTGAAGCTTCTGAACCGCTCACACAAAGGAAACATTTAGGAGAACATAAGCATTTCCACACAGCTTGAACATCTTCAGACTACAGGGTTCTGTTCTATAATTAGGCTAATGTTTATGATCACTGCATAATATGGACAAGACATGAGTGTTAGATTATGTTCAGTTAAAATCTGATACATATTTTAAAAGTAATTGTCTATTATTACATTTTCCTGGAAATATCTGTAGAAATCACAGAAGTCAGTTTATCTTATAATACTTCTGACATACTGAAAGCTTAGATCTTGCATACCATTTCCTTTTGAAATCTAACATCTAAAATAGTCATACTGTTGTTTTGCATTTGCCCAAAATATGGACCTAGCCAGTCACAAAAGTTCAACAGCTCACTTTCAGTGACCTGTTTTACTCCACTTTAGTAACAGTTAGCTCAGTGCATTAATTTCAGACTACTAAATATTAATTCTGGTTTGATAAATACACATACTTCCACTGCATTATAATTATTTTAAGGAGGCAAAATGTGTTTGCGCTCACATATGATTTGGCTTAAAGTTGTTTAAGGTTGTACATTGTAGAGATTATCTGAATCAGATTTGTCCAGCTACCTTCTGAGGTACTTATTCAATTTTGACTTGATAAAAATACTTTTACACCTCTAATGTTCAATTACTTCATGGCATTCTTTTTCAGAAAAGTCTAAAATGAAGAATATGGAAAAAAACATACAACAAACTGATGCCCACAGAGTGTTGTATCTGTCGCCTTCAAAGAAAAAGGCAGTACAGGAGAGACAGAAATTTCAAAAGGAGTTTCTTCTTAGCCATTTGAACAGTCTGTGAATCACAAGAACTTTGTTTTACCTGGAGATCTGCAGGAGGCTCTTGACTATGAGTCAGTTCTTTGAGTTCTGAAATTTTAGAGCTAAGCTCCTCCAACTTCTGTTCTTTATCCTTGACTTGAGACTGTCAAAGAGATTTAGTCAAAGTTTCATACCATACTATAAGGTTTAAAATATTCAGAAGACTGCTCTATTAACTGTTATATTGCCTTTCATTTTACCAGTATTTAGCAACTAGCAGTAAATACAATTCTATTGGTTTCCTTCACTAAAACACTCCTATTTCTTTTCCTTCATTTGACTTACTTCAGAGATCTCTTCCTCTCTATTAAATAATCACACACATTTTCAATATTTAAAAGGCTCTAACAGTTTTAGTATCATAAATAATAAAGCTGAATAAAAATGGCAATGTCATTGTTTATTTCACTGGAAAAATCTACTGTTGTTAGATTCCATTTAGTGTCATGCACAGTATAACACATTCCATCTGGTTTTAATTAAGGAGAATGGAGCTCAAAAAAAAAAAAAAAAAAAAAAAAAATAGACACAGAACTAAATGTCAAAAATTAAAAATAAGAGCTAACTTAAAAATGCTGTTGTATACACACTCACACATCAGGACATTATATTTATTGCAGTCATATAAATCCAAATTACAAAGAAATATTATATTTATTAAAGAAGTAATAGCATTGTGAAACAGAAAATCATAATTTGTACAACTGTAGTTTTGAAGTATTAGGCAAGAAATCTGGGGGGTTCAGATTACCCAGACTCATTTCTAGAAAAATCCAACAGGACACTCCAGTTAAAAAATTGGACTGTGGATTTCAGGTTTAAACTACTTCACTTCTGTGCTGGAATAGTAGAAGTTCATCTAGCCCCAGTAGAACCTTCCAGTGGTATTTTGTGCTAGGAACATATAACATTAGCTGACTAATTGAGACATGGAGCAGTGCTATGAAGTGTGTGAGAGATACGCTCATTTTTTTCTATCCACCTTCATCTATTTCTGATTGCTAAATGGCCCTTGTAAAAGACAGCAGAAAAAAAGTGTTATGAACTGTGCATTCTATGACTGCAAGTCTGTGCACAGTCCTGATGCCTTTTTCTATTCTGGCCCTCCTGTGAATCAGGTATACCTGGGTTTTGGGTGTTAGCTGCTCTCACTTCAAATCAATTTTAATGGTAATTAATTCAGGTAGTTTAACTGTTATGGTTGTCAGAAAGATATTAGACAATGTTTGTCCTTGGAAAACCTGATTTAGTACCATTTAATACTCTGTTGTACTTATTGCACTTCTTCATAAGGACATTATTTCAAATGAAGTAGAATAATACTCATTCTATGGGTGACGTGCTATACATTTCAAGCCAGAACTGGCAGAACACTTCTTGAATGCTTGTTATACTTCTGGAAGTGTTCAACACTATTAGGAAAGAAGGACATCATGTTACTGACATTAAAATCTGTACCTCAGTCCACTATAACTTTTAGAATAAAGCCTAGACAATCTACATTCTAAGCTGAGATTTTAGAAATTGATCTTTGGTTAACTTCAGATAAAGTCTAAAATTTCCAGCAGTTTCTATGGGAACATATTTCAGTCCAATGCCAGGCTCTTTGAAATTTTTTACATTGTAAAAAACATACTCATATAGAGCTAGAGTGAAAATAACTTAGATAGAGTAAGATCTGTGCGGTTCTGGTTTCTGCTAGAAACAGCCAGCTTCAAAAAAGGGCTGGAGTCTCATCAGCTAGCCACTGCATTAAGTGATACCCCTGCTTGCTTGATAGGGAATGTGCTAGTCTACAACAGCACAGCATTATCTGTATGCCTGATATCACTTGAGAATTTGACCCAGAACATTTTTATTGGCAGTTTACGAGTAAGCACCTGAAAGTCTTTCAGGATGACCTCCATTCTCAGACTGTTACTCAAGTTGCTGATGCCTTCATTCAGATGAGAAATGCAGTTAGTGCACCATCCATCCATTTCATCTGCAATTTTCAGGATGTCATCCCATAGAGACACCCCTAAACTTAGCTGGTGTATGTTGTCTTCAATCCTTTCTGACACCTTTTAAGAAAGGGGAATACATTAATACCATTCAAAAATTACTTTTAGATTTCTTTCTTTTGAAGTCAATTATAAGACAAGTGCATCAGAGAATATCAGAAAGCCTAGGCAAAATAATTCTCTTACTGCTATTTCTAAATTATGAATTGTAATTTAGTTTCCTGGATCATAAAATGAACAAAAATCATGCATCTATTTCTAAAATGTTATGGTTTTCACTGAGTTTTATATTCCAATAAACTTTTTAAAACAGCTACACTTACCTTTCTTATGTGATATAAGCACAAAGCAGTATAAATGTGAAAAGGTAAAATATTAGCTTATCTGCTATACTGTTGTCTCTCAATATAGGCACATCTTTTATGGTCCATCTTTTTGTGAATTACAGCTTTTTATTTTGTCCAATTTATTTGAATGAAGTAATACCAGCAAGAATACAATACAAATTTACACTCGTAAGTGTACACTGAGTAAATCTATAAATATATGATCTATCACATTTACACTCATACTTTTTAAATACAGGAAAAGTATGTCACAACTGTAACTACTGTGAGTATAAAAACCTTACAGTTAGCCCTTTAAGATATATTTCAGAGTAAAATTTACCAAACAATTACACTTTTCAGTCCTAAGAAAATACAAGTACTGCAACCTTTGTTCAACTTATAAACTGTATTCCATGCAAAAACACCAGATTCTTACATCCAACCATTTGTCCACTGTAGAGTTCATATCTGTTTTCACCACAGTGCAGTCGCAGTTTTGCACTTTTTTCAGTTCTGCTAACAAATGTTTTCCTTTATTGGTAAAAATATCCAGATCTTTTTGTTTATCACTCAGATCATTCTTGGCGGCTTCGTGCTGTGGATGTAAATATGTGCTTATTTAAGGAAGAGTTGAAGAATGAAAGAAAAAATCCAGTTCTCCAGACATCATCTCTCAAGCTGTGGCATATGTTATACATTTGATGATTTTCATTCAACTTACTATCTAATACTATCTAATGCTCAATTATGTCACAATATACAAATAATAAAATGTTAGAATTGTTCTTTTAAGATAAATTGTTATCACACAGATTGAAGTAATGAATTTCAGATTTTTCCTGCTAAATAACAAGCAATCAATGGGATTTTGGGCAAACAATTTTATTTAAGTATTCTTTTATTCTTCAGAATCTACACTCTAAAATTGAAGAGTAAGAACATCTCACTGAATATTTAATATTACTATCAGTACTTAGCGTCAGTTCTTGCATTACAACAGAGCAAACAGAGGGTGTCACAAAGAAAATTTAGAACCACAAATAATATCAGTACAAAATACTCAGGAGAATTCAGTACAAACCTGTTTAGAAAGGAATTAGACAAAATCATGGAAAGTTATTTCCTCAGAACTACTACATATGCAGTGTTACACTTGAGGAAATCTTTAAAGCACCTATTTCTAGAAGAGTTATCTGAAAAAGGATTTTAGTATCTCACATATAACTATACACACACGTGTGTGTGTATATATATATTTATATATATATCTAACACTGATCTGTTTTATATATATATATATATATAACAGATCAGCTACTAATCTGGATGCAATATGGCCATTCCTAGGTTATTATGGTAGGAGTTGTGCAAAATACTTATCGTGCTCCAACTACTTCAGGTTTAGTTCAGGCTGCCATTGCAGTAGCAAGGCATTCTGTACAGAAAAAGTCTCATTTTAAAGAGACATGAATTTTCACATATTTCTTTGACAGACAAGCTATGTTCCATCTTGCAGTTCTACTTAAAATGTCTATTAAAAAGATGCTATAAATATGCACAACTTAGAATGAGGTGTGACTGAAGAATTTTTAATGAAGAGCTTAGTAGGCTTTGAAATAAAATTACTTTCCAAATCAATGGAAAGAATTTAACTCAAAGCTGTTATTCCTGACAAGCTAGATAGTGATTTATAATGTTAAGAATATGATTTAGTGAAATGAATGGAATAAAGGGATTCATATTCCTTATCTTTGCTCAATGGTCAATGTCAACATTATATCACTTCAAATAAGTATCTTTAAGGAAAGGGACAGATATAAGAGCCAGATTTGCATTTGAGGAAACAGCAATACTTTTTGCAATAGTATTCCAGTCAGCCTTTTTCTTTCATTGACCATTCCAACCAATTACCCAATATGGAAAAAGGTTAAAGTATTTTAACTGGAAATACATCCTCATACTATGACCAAAATATCTTCATAAGATGTTTTATATAAAGAGCAGATAACTTATGCCTTTTCTATTTATTAACATTTTGCTCTTTTAGGTCCTAAAATGTTAAAATAGCAACAATGAAATATTCCTTCATGGACCTTACTAAAAAGGAATATATTCTTTCCCCATCAGAATCAGTAAAATTTAAATCCTGAACATCAAGATCTGACAGTAAATTCAAGGAATTTTAAAGGGGCTAATCTCAAGTCAAGGATGATTTAAATCCCTCAAATGAAAATCTAGTTACCTTTGATAAAGTTCGCCTGATATCTTCACGATCCTTCCAAATGGACTTTATCACTGAAGCACTGTCAGCACTGTCTATGACTTTCATCACTGTTGACTTCAAGCCGTGATACTCCTTTATCAGATCGATAAGAATGCAGGACTGCTCCTTTCTGTAATGGAAAAAGCTCTGTTAGCATAATTCATTGTCACATTTCTGAAAGAAGGTGAACGAGATGTAGCAATTCACCATAAGGGAATCAGAATGCAATCTGAAACACATTTGGAGTAGCCAAGAAAATGCATACAGTTAGCAACATTTAGAATATTAACATTTAGTAGTCCAATTATCGGGAGCATCCCTTCAGGTTTAAAACATTGCATTCTACATCCCTGTTGCACTGAGACCAAAATAATCCACTGCTAAAAACAGGCTTCCCTTCCTCACCTTCCATTCCACAGAACAGCCTATTTCTGTTCAGGTAATGGATAGAAGAATATTCTATTCTCAGTGTTTATACAGGTTAATATGGCAAGAAGTCAAACTCAAATAAACAAATCTCTTTTCACCACAAGAAATCTCTCCTTGTTCGTTGTTCACTACTTACTTTTCCTGTATAACTTTCTTGGTATCCTCCCACAGTGATGCTAAATGATTGATCTCTTTGTCAATTTCAGGAGCAAGAGTTATATCTTTTTGGGCTATTTGCTTTGCTTTGTCCATGAGCCACTGGAGTTCATGCTGGTGAGAATTGAGTTCTTCATCCAACTGGTTAAAGATCCTCAATCTGTAAGTTAAAATGCAGGTTACAAATTTATTCATTTTCCCTTTCTGGTGAGAAAAAAAGAGGGGTAAGGTTGACAGAAATAGCTGTTCATAGAGTTATTGTGCATAAAGTTCAATTTTTCTAATATTTCCTAAAATATCTTCAGAAGATAAAATGTATCAGGAAAAGAAAAAAAAAGTAACAACTGGGCTCAGAGTTTGATTTTCCTAATACATATACAGCTACACAAATCTGTAGAGATACATGTCTTCACCACACGCTGTCATTTGTAAATATCATAAAATATTTACATGAGTATTTTATTACAATAAGTGTTTTGATTCATTCAGCAGTCTTCAATTCTGAATGGAGAGAATCATCTATTTTGTATGGGATTCCTAGTGACTGCTGGGAGTTTGTATTCCTTTGAACAAAATAATGTGTTATAACAAAGATTTTCTTCTCTGTTATTTCAGTATAAAAGATTTGAGGGACTTGTTGAATGTTGTGCTCATGTTCTTCCTCCATCCAAACAGAAAGAAGTACCAATCTCAAGCATTAATATTGTTTCTACCTTTGCTGAAGGGTTTGCAGTGTTGCTTCTCTTAGGCCCTCTTTGTCAGCTTTTTCCTCAGTATCTTCAACATTCTTCAACAGCTCTTCTTTCCGTTCCATGAAAGATCTTCTCAAGGTTGCAAGAGCTTCTGCCTCACTCTGTTTTGTTCCGAGCAGGTTTTGAACTGCCTCCAGTTCTAAGTACAGATGGTCTACCACAGCCCTGCAGGAGGTCCTCTGCTCAGAAATCCCATGTTTTAGGTGATACTGGGCCTTAGTAAGTGAACCATCCAAACTGATGGCAATAGATTCCAGCTTGTTAAGAGACTGAATAACATCATGGAGGTCCTTCTCCAGTAAATCCGATTTAGCTTTGTCCATATTTCCTGTTTTCTCCACTGTCTGCCTCAGCTGGTGGAGCTTTTTTGATGCAGCTTTATGGAGCTCCAGGAATACCTGCAGCTGATCCAGAGCCTCTTTTCTTTGGTTAGTTATTTGATTTGCCTCCTGGAAAATCTGAAAGCAATCTTCAGTTTTCCCTTGCAATGTCTGTTGGTCCTCTGGACAGCTGAAAACACACAGTTTATCTACAAGGTCCTTCAGACTTTGTAACTGCTGTTTCTTACTTTCAATTTCCATTGAATGGTTCTACGGGAAAGAAAGAAAATAGGAGGGCTGCATTTCCTTTTGAAACTGAAGGTTCAGAAAACATTCTATTATTGAATTTGCAAGTAAAACAACTACTATTTAATGGATTATATAAAGCACAGTGCAGAGTTATAATTTTGTGTTAGCCTGGTCAAATGATAGAAATGTGTATGTGGCTACAACAGAGTATTGGCTTTCAAGGACTGGTAAATAACATTATGATAGTTTTAGATAAATATTTATATTTATCTATATGCATGGTACAATTTGTCTGGCTTTAATATTTACATCCAGAAATTTACCTTATTGTGAGATGCAGCTAATTCTTGATCAGCTGTGTTTATCTCTGAAGTGGATTGTAGTTCAGCAAGAAACTGCTTAATCCACTCTGAAAAACTGCAGAGGAGTTCATCAAATTGTCCATGCTCAGCAACAAGAGACTGAAGGAAGTTGATCCTAGAAGATTTCAGATGTAAACACGAAAGCACTTGACAAAAATTATTTCTCAGAATTAAAGTCATAGCAAACTGGATAGCATAAAAATCACTGCAAGTGGAAGGAATCAGTAATCTACATTACAAATGCTAAGACTGCTGTGTTTATTACTTATCTGGGAAGTACCAGTTTATCTTTCCTTTCCTACCACTTTGTTCCTATCAACTGTTAGAAGGGCCTTTAAGCAACTAAGTCCTTCAACTTCTCTTCATAACGGTAGTCCCAGCAAAGAGGATGATATTCAAGCTAAAATTCAGTCCTCAGAGCATGTTTATGCTATCTGCAACAGTGTACTTGAGGTAAAAGTCCAAAAATGTAGGCTGAATGTTCAAGTTGGACTGAAATAAATGGAGGTTCAGAGGAAGAATAGGTCCAGCACCTAGTAGAACTAGGCTTCTAAACCTTGATCTTAAAAAGGCCCTTGCTATCTGACCACTGCACATCTTTCCTTAGAAATCTCTCTACATGATTTTCAACATGAAATGATATGTAGAAAATTATTAAACTGTAAAATTATTGTATTAATAAAGGATCTAAAAGATGCCAACAACCTGGGCCTGTTATTTAAGTCACTTTGCAACCAGTAAAATGTGTATGTTCATCACCAATCAACTTCAATCTAAATATATAGTAACATATGTTTTCAAAAGAAGAGGCAGCATTCTTGAGTTGAAGATGAGCCAGAAGCCTAACAATTGAGAATTTATACTATTCACTGAAAATGAAACATCCAAAATGGGTTTTATAGGACAAAGGTATAGCTTTGCACAAAGTAAATAATAAAAATTAAGAAATGAAGAACAGATAGTACATATTTTGGAAGTACTTTAGGAAGTTAGTTGGGAACATATAATTGAGGAAACAAAACATTAATCTCATTTCCTGCCTCATACTCCTTGTGACAGAAATCTATCAAAAAGTAGGGTGAGGTTATGCAAAAAGACATGATAAATCTGTGAGATTCACCATCCTCCATTCCTAGAAGCACAGAGCACTCTTAAATCCTTTCATGTTTGTTTTCTTAATGGTTGTACTGTAGAACTATGTTTCAGAATTGAAATTCGTATTTTGGATATGAATTTCTCATTTAACACATAAAAAAATACTCTAAAGCACAAACCTTTTATCAACAGTTTGAGGTAATGCTTTCCACCTCTCATCCAGCTCTTTACATTTTTCTTTTATTGCTTTCACACACTGTTTGGAAGCTGTTGGGAACAGCGACTCATTTAATTGCAATAGGCTCGCATAGATGGAAGCATGAGATTCAAAATCTGCTCGCAAATCCTGGGAAAACAATGGAATGTACAGCATTTTGATTCAATATGACATCATATTATGCCAAATAGCAATAATTATTTAAAAAATAGCTAAGGATTTCCAATACACCACTTTGAGAGAAGCGCATGAGTACATCTAAGTACTTAGAGGAACTGAGATCTATGAGAGCATGAGGGTACTCAGTACTTATATAGCTATATCTTTAATTGTGATTCAGGAGGGATTCTTCAAAAGTCTTTTTGTTGGTTTTTTTTGTTTGTTTTTTGCTGCCTTTTTTTGTTTTTATACTTATGACAAAGTGGAGCATGCAAAATAGCAGTGAGTTTCTTTTCTGAGCAGAAGATTATTACTGTGCATTTGGCTTCTTGGAGCTTTACAGATCTGGCTTTTTTAGTTTGAATGGAATATGAAAGGCTTTAATAATTATCTTTACAGAGCTCTGACTTGGAGATTCAGCAGCATCCCAGCACCAAGGAACAAAATGTTACACCTAGCCATATGACTCATTTGGAATATGGCCCACAAACATGGCTGGAGAAGCAGACAGCTACACTTGTGAAGGGGGTATAGTCTGTTAGGAGGAAGACTTTCCAAAATATATGTACAGTGGCCGACTCAACCAAATTTGAGCAAAGCAGTTATGCCTGCTTTCTCTCATAAATATTAAACATTAGTAGAAGATCATTATATGTAGTTACGAGAGTGCATTAGAGATCCAGAGCTAAATCATCTTCTCATGCCTGTACGTGTTAATTTGAATGCAGGAGTCTTGAGAGCTATATACATATTAATCTGAAAAGGGAATTTCTCTCACTGATTTACAGTACTCAAGGCAAACGTATAAATTTAGCATATACCTCTTTTATAAATGAGATTTCCTGGAGATCTTGTCAGCAAAATATGATGTTTTAATTCACTTGGATGTGAAACATACTTTGAAACCAAACAGGGCAATCCCCAGGACAAGAGACATGAACATTCTGGAGAGCATCCAATAAAGGGCCACAGTTATCAAGGGACAAGAGCATCTCTCCTATGAGGAGGGGGTGAGAGAGTTGGGACTAATCAGCCTGGACAAGAGGCGGCTAAGGGAGCAGAATTGCTTAATAAAGGAATTTCTCTAGAGAAATGATCATCTGGGAAGCAGATCAATATCATTCTTTGATAAATAATAGGATATATTAGAACATAATTTTTCTTGAGCAGGCATACTGTATTTGCAAATAACATTTTTCCTGTCATTTTCGTGTCTTTGTGGTGTAGTATTTCCCTAACACATTTCTAAAGCCCAGAATCAAGTGACTTTTCAGATGACAGTTGAAAAACTGAATCCTTTAAAAGCTACAGAAATATGGGGGAATGTTTCAGTCTTTCCATTGAAACATACCTGCAGCGATTGCAGTTCACCTTCCAGCTTAACTCTGTCAGCAGAAACATACTGCTCTGAAGGCCTGGCTGCAGCTTCACACCCTTCCAGCCAGATCTGGAAAGCACACAGCTCTTTCTCCTGCCTGAGAAAATTACGTGTGGAGCGTTACCAAAACAAGCCCTCCCCTTGGTCTCATAGTCTGACAGCAGAAAGGTCTCTGTGTCCATCATAGCAGACGTAGTAGCTTACTTACTTCTGCCATCGAGCCAGAAGAGTCTCCAGCAACATTTGTTTCTCTTTAGCATTTTCTAATACCTTCTCATATCTCTGCTGTAATGCTGTAACCTCCTGAGCAGCTTTTTCTTTGTTGGCAGCCTTTCGGGCACAGACTGAGAGAGAGGCCAGTGTGTTGCTCAGTTTTTCCACAGTATGACAAAGGTCCTAATGGACATGTAGTAGAAGGAGAAGTTGCATACATAAACATCAAAGCTACAGTAATGATGTTGGAAAAAATTCTATACTTATACCCATAGTTTGACAAAATGCCACATTTTCCAGACCAGAAAGTCACTTTATATATTACATTTATCTCAAAATCTATCCCAGATACACACATCCCAAGTGTATCAATCACCACAAGCCTGCAGCGGGGAAAGACTATCTTATCTTATCTTAACAGTGTTAAAGAAAAGCCTGTCAGGAAAGAGAAGTGAGATATTCTGAACAGGTGTGCAGTGCAGAATGATCATGTAGGACAACTCTGTATCCAAACCCCCCATAGCATGCTTTAATTTATACAGATACAGTAATTACAAATAGTCCCTCCAAACTGAGAGGACTGAAGTCTATGGCACGATAAGGGAAAGACAAGGAACATGTACAGTGAACTTCTGTCAGAATGGAAGATAAAGACTATCATGGCAAGAACATATTACAAACTCAGGAGAGGAAAGGAAAGGAAAGGGAAGGGAAGCTATGTCATCAAATTCATAAGAGATTGGGTTTTATATGTATTCTGAATACCAGTCCATTATTTGCTTTCTAATTATGATGGACTCAACCAAATGCTCAAATACAAAGAGGCTTCTAGCAGCTCAGACAAAATCTTGTCTGCCAGAACCGTTCAGTTTCTGCATTGTCCAAAACAAACAAACAAACTTCCAGGGCAATTCATTTTTTTAATTTTATGTTTTCAATCAGAATTCTCTATATCAAGACACAAGTTTCTTAAAAATCCTTGAGGAACAATGTATCCTAGAAATGTTTCTTTTTTTTTTTCACAATGCTCTAGATGCATAAAATTAAAAATGAAAACCTGAAGATTTGAATCATACTTTTAAGGCTTTCCTTTCTCTAGAATGGGGAAAAGCCCTCCAAACATGTTGGAAACAGTGAAAGACTTAGCAGAAAATGTCTGCTGGAGCCTTCACCAGGTCAACCCACTCTGACAATGAGTCCTGCCTCCATCATAGGCTACAGGACTTCAGGCAGCCCTTGGCCTGGGGGTTTATTGGGGCTTTTGTAAGGAGGTCAGTGTGGTAGCATTTCCCTGACTCAGCGGCAGAAGTCACAGGCCACATGCTCACCGTGCAATCCTGTAGGTCTCCATACGTTGCTGATGATGAAGTGCATGATGTGAGAGGCTCAGCTAACCTAGTTTCAAATTCAGACACTGACTGCTGCACCTATGAAGAAAAGGAAATAAAAACAGTCTGTAAACAGTAAGAAATACAGTCATGCTTTAAATAACTTTTTATAAATTTTTAGTGCCAAGAAAATATTACATTTTAGTCTTTTGTAGTTCTGAGTATTTTTTGAAGTTAAAAATCAAACTGTACACAGCTCCGTGGGACTGGGACAAGATAATGTTCAATTTCCTC
The DNA here is from genome assembly GCF_026119805.1 of Tympanuchus pallidicinctus. NCBI lineage: Eukaryota > Metazoa > Chordata > Aves > Galliformes > Phasianidae > Tympanuchus > Tympanuchus pallidicinctus. Next base: position 60,797,474 of record NW_026294618.1, on the reverse strand, counting down.
ATAATGTATCACACCTGCATGCTAACAACCAAATTACAGAATTCATAGATATGTGTTTCACCACTGTAATATCCAGAAGACTCATACAGATTTTCTAAAAGACAGTGTACATTTTTTAGTGTGTATATTAAAATATCTTCCCAAGCCTGCTTTTTAAGTCATTCAGAGCAAAAATATACCGGCGGAAGTCTTGTGATTACCTTAAAAAGCTACTCATGTTCTAGTTCATTCTAGTAAAATATAGCATTTTATATTCAATTTTGGAAAAACAGAACAGTTCTATAAATTGCAGAAAATAACCCATTAGATTTTGTATTGTCTACCTGTTTAAGACTTTCTTCATATATTTTCTGTGCTGATGCATTCCCTGCGATGGTTCCTTCCAATCTCTGTGCGTGTTCTCTTAGCTCTTCCCAATACCTTTTGATATGAGTCAGTTTGGCTTTAATATGTGCGCATTCTCCAGAAGTAACAAACTGGGTAAATGATTTGGCTTCTTCTTCTAGTTTTGAGATTCCATTTATTTTACCATCTATTTCTGTATTAATAACCTAAAATGTAAAGTAATAGTAAACAAAGAAGTACAATATTTTTTAACTCTCAGAAATATACTCTATTCTTCCTTCTTTCACATTTGTTACCACTATCCTTTATTTAAAAAGAGGAGAGTTCATTGACTTATTGAAAAATCTAGTTATGAAAGTCTCTAATATGCTCTATAAGCTCCCTTTCTTTTTTTTTTTTAAAATCAGTCTGCCATGAAAAGGGTGCCTATTTTGTTTCCTTTTCTAATTTAAAATGATAGTGCGGTGTAATAGAATATAAATTAATTTAGATGCTGAGTTAAGGTTAACGTGCTCCCTGGCAGAGACTATATAAAGAACTTAACTGAAGTATAAATTGGATTTTACCATAAAACTATTGTGACAGTGGCTTTGGTACTTTGCAGTTATTTTCTATATCCATTACTAAATGCGTAACTACTGACTTTATATTTCACCAGGTCTAAGACAATTTCCTCCTGTTGATTTTACTGCAATTTAGAGGGAGACTTGACAGCTACAATAGGCAAGAGAGAAACTTCTGGTACTTTTTATTTAGTGGCTGCTTGTTCAGAAAATATCTTAGAACTTGGAGATTTTTTTTTCTTTTCATGGCAGAGTTCTTTTAATTTCTGCTGATGTAGCATGTCCTTGGAGTTCTCTCCAAAAAAACTAGAGAATGTGTATCAGGAAGGGAACTGAGTGAGCCTAAATATCTCATTGAAATTGGAAGAGGCATCAGCATTCTCAGACATAATAGTATTAAGAAGTGTGTGTGTGTGTGTGTGTGACATCAACCTAAAACTTTCCTTAAAATTCACCCTCATAGGCCTAAACATGCCCACTTTCTCGTATAACTGCAGTAAAAATACGGTACCTTACGTGACATTAGATAGCTCAGAAATGGCAACATTGAGTCTAGAATTAGTAGGGTGACGGTATAGGAAAAAGTATGTGGTTCTGTAACCATTTATGCATCCTTTTATGTGATATATTCTGAATTAATTCAGATTATAAAACATCTTTTTTGCATGAGAACATGAAGCTGAAGAAAAATAGTATATTTGCCTATTTTAAGCTGAAATTATCTAACAATGCAGCAGATACAAATTAGGCTGCACTTATTTACTCCCACACTCTTCTGTTAAATTCACTCAGTTATATAAAAGAAGGTGTATAATTGAGGCCTTCAGGCTCTCATTGAGTCTGCCACCAGTTTTCACTCCTTGTGAGAACTGTCATTTTGTCCACCAGGAATTTCAGAGAATTGCGTAGGTGAAAATCTGGCTCTGCAGACATCACTTCAGACATCATTCGGGTTTTGCAAACAATGTCTTAAAAAGCAGAGTATTACCACTAATATTCATGATAATTATATTCAGCTGACCTCCCTTTTTTTTTTTTTTTTTTTTAAATATCTGTTCATTCAAATGTATCAGAACAAATTATTTTCTCTTCATTTAGCAAATCCTTACTAAAATGCTGTTCATTGAATTATGAACTAAATATGCTGATAAGCATTGTGATACAAACTAATCCATCAGGAAATTTACACTAAAATACAGCAATATCTGCAAAATTAGAACCGTGCTCATGAAGGAGACCTCAGGCTACATCCACATATCTGATGTTATCTGACTCATAACTGTTCATAAAATTGCTTAGTGCACCTGAGTTTCAATTATGAACCCTTGATTTTACCAGGGTTTTTTTTTGTTTGTTTCTGTTTACTCAAACATTTGAAACAACTACCTTTCAGCCATTTTCATTCTGTTGATATGTTTAAATGAAGAATTGTGCTGGAATATCCAGAAACTTGGAAGATGTTGATAGAATTACTGTTTATCTGCTTATATAGCATGGAAGACCTTGTCTGAAATATTGGCCTGAATGCAGTGGTGGAGCTTGTTTAGGCTCCATTTAAACAGGAAAGAATTATTACACTGTAATGCAATATTAATATCATTTAATTTATTTTCTGTCTTTAACATTAGCATCCTATATAGTAACTACTGACAAATAAGAATAGATGACAGTGTATACCAGTGGAACTGGAACCACAAGGAAGCTGCTTTTGAGTTGTAGCAATGAAGCAGAAGAACAAGCATTGTTTTATTTTTCAATGATAAAATCAATAAAGTTAATTAGCTTAGTCTATATGACCTTGTGATCAAATAAAAACAAAAATGTCTGTTGGTAAAATCTTTCCATCATACCAAACGATGGGATCTTTTTGAAATATGTATCATTAATCAGGTGCATGACTGCAATAAGGCTGCACAATTTGCACTTTCTGAAGAGTAGGTAGGTCACAAGTTAAAGAAAATTGTAAACACACTAAAAAAAAAATCTGATCCCATAGAAACACACAGCCCCATGTAGGAACATTTTCTTAGTGGAAGGATATCAAGGCAGACTTTGAAATGGAAATGTTTGGAGACAATATGCATCTTAGTTTGTAACGAGAAACTAAATGACACAGAATTTAGGACTTTGTAAATATAATTGCAATAAATGGAATATAGATTTGCAAGCTACAAAAAGCAATAGTTCCTTTATTAGTTCATAATAAAACATACATAAATCAAATTATAACTTTAGCTTGAAAGATTAAAATGTAGATCAATATCCACTAGATGATGCATGTTTAATTAAAAAAAACCACCACCTATATAGACTTTGTATATATGTATCTACTTTTTGTGCTAAAATAAAGAGTATAAATTCAATATTTAACTATATGCACAAAGACTCCATATCTGGAAACTAACCACTAACAGAGAAGGCAGAAGAATTTTCCTTTAACTTAAGTAAAATGTTACTGTTTGGTATCTTAATATACTAAGCAGGTCATCTTTATATCATGCTTGTTCTGAAACGCATAAAATGTTTGTTCTCCTTCTTGGCTTCTAGAAAAAAAAAAAAAAAAAGAAAAAAAAAACCAAAAATAACCCTGTTCTTTAATGCTCTACATAACAAGAACTAATCACCTTGATTTGGCTGATCTGTGTGTCCAAAGGAGATGAGAGTGTTTCCAAAGTTTCCAGTTCTTTTTCTTTTTCAGCTATCCAGGTGGACAGAGCTTCAAAATTTTTGCCAAAATGATCCCACTTGTTTTTCATCATTTCCATTCTTTTAAGACTAAAATTAACCAAATTAATTAGAGAGAATAAACAGTTTAATATAATGAAGTTGTCCATATTCTTGCTTGCATAAAGATGTAACTAATTCAGACTACAGGAAGGGCATTTTAAAATATCCTGGCTTTAGAAGACCAAGATGTGCAATTCAATTCAAACCTGGCTCTCTTTTAGACAGTGCACCTGCAGTCAAACAATTACATTGGGCATAATGTGGACACCAAAAGGTTAACAGAACACAATTTCATTGATCAGTTGTATGTAAAGAATTTCATGACAGCAGGAAGGATATCATGGAAAGTGTGATTTATATGGAACTATATGGAATTTTGATTATATCAAGCAACTAAAAATAGAGATTACTGTGCACAGATGTTAGTTGACAGACCCTTTAAATCAATAACGTAGAAGTGTTATAATGAGTATATTAGAGAAGTAAATGTTTTTAGCTATGATTGATGGCTTTATTGGACTTGATTTTTTCTACAACAACAATCTGCCTAGTGTATAAGAAATCACTTTTTCCTGGGGCAATTACTTGATATTGAGCCAAAGAATCAAGAGATGACTCAACTATCCCAAAGTGAATATATATGTGTATATATGTAGGCTTTGAAATATATGCATATATATCTCTAATGTATGTTTCAAAGCCAATATATGTCAAAAAGTGTCTGTATGTGAGTGATGCTTATATCTTATGGATAGTAAAATACCCCCCAATGTTTGGTCACATATAAGAGGTCTAAGTTCCTTACAAGATCTAATGTTAACTTCCTACGTACAAGTTTCTGTTAATTTCTGGCCATTGTAAAGATGTCAGTGATAACGTAGGTCCTGCATGGAGTTTTTGTTTTGCTGACTATACAAAAACATCATTAGAAAAGTTTGAATATTACAAAATTCCAAAATACATTTTTCTTTTAAAAAAACATTCATTTCAAAAGAAATTTTTATTTTCATTTCGTTTTTCTCTTAGTAACACTCGAGGAAGCTGCAGGAAAATATTGCATCTAAAATTTGGCCTTGTTGTTTTTCCTTTTTTATTTTCAAATAAATTTACCTCTTCTTTTTACTGATATATGCACCACTAGTATTCAGTTTAAACTATTGGAAAAAGATTTTTATTGATATGTGTTGCAACATAGCTCTTACACACTGATTGTGCGTTCTGCAGATTAACTATAGAGTGGTTCATTTTCACATTTTGCAGAAGAGATTTATTTTATTATCTGCTGTATCACAATACCACAGACATTCTGCATAATGCATACATTCAGCTAAGACTTCTTCCACACTGAGATCAAAAGGGAGTATCAACATAGCTTTCATTTAGAAGTAGATGGCTTTAAAATCCTCATTGTTGGAAGGATAAATTTCCTATATAAAAGAAGGAGGACACTAAAATCACTCTTTTTCTGTAACTTTGGAGAAAAAGGTAAAATATTCAGAAAGATATAGTAAATTTTTTGTCTATAAATCACTCTCATTACTCCATCCTGAAGAGAGTGAAACACAAAAAATAAATCAGACCAACAGCAATTACTAAGTTAATGTTGCAGAGGTTAGTTTGTAACTCTTCTCTGTTCAAAAACTGTTGTTTTACACCACAGAGAAAAATGCATTTAATTCATAGTAGCATAACAATGGTCAATAAGGGAAAAAGCACAAAACATTAATGACGGCATTGTCTTTTGCTCATATTCAGATGGGATACTTAGTATTCCACCACAGAGTGTCTTCTCAAACTTGTATGGCAAATTAATCTGCGCCATAAATCCAGTAAGACAACATAGAATAGGCCTATATTGTCCATCATTTGTGGGTCATCTCTAAAAATACAAATTTCAAACACGCATACAAATGTATGTGTATATAAAAAAAAAAAAGGCAAAAGCTGAACTGCAAATAGAGTGACTTTGAGCTTAATAACTTTGAGTTACTTGAGGAAAAAAAAGATGAGACTTTAACAAATATCAAAAGCTACAAATATTCACCGTAGTTAAGAATATTTTCTTAGAAATTAAACATTATTACTTTAACCATACTTTGGCAAATGATGCCTCGTTAATTTGTAATGGCAGAAACAGCTTTTGATATTCTCCATGAAATAAAATCTAGGCATTCAACTAAGATAAAGGCACTTCTTTACATTCATATGGAGATAGGGGAAAATGAAAATTGAGAACATGGTAGACATTCTCATATTTGCACTGAGAATTTTTGTTCCCAAAATATTCAGTATTTGAGAAATTAGATTAATTACTGGGGCTTAAAGATAAGAACTGTGATAAGATAAATGCAACTACAGTAATTTTGTAAATAATGTATTACCTAACACAGATTTGCATGTGTTGCAATTCTGCATTTTAACATATTTGATACTATAATCTTGTAGCTATGCCATGATGTGTTGAAAATGATGGAGCTGATGAAATAACACAAAATACTATCAAGGGATTTTAGAGATCTAATACAATCTTATAGTGGAGAATAAGTATTAGGACTTGTTAAGAACATACTCTTCTTCTAGAGTAACATCCACTTTTTTTACTTGTTCTTGGATAGATTTTGCCTGCTGCTGCAGGGCTTGTTTTCTCTTTGAACCAAGCTGTATCTCAGAAGAATTCTTCACCAAGTTTTCAGCTTGTACTGCCATGGCTTCACTGTGTTTAGAAAGTTCCTGTAATGATATAAGACATATTAGCATAACTGTACAGTTTCATATATTTTCACCAAAATTATTTTTTCTTGTTTGTGGTCGAAAAAGGTTTCGCACTTTTATGAAGTCATAAGTGCCCTAAACATGTATTATGAATGTGTAAATACACAGAAGGAATCTCTAAAGAAGGCTTACCTACCATGTTGCCTTTAAGAAGTTGGTGTTGGGTTTTTACTTTTTTTAAAGAAGTTTGTTCATTTAAAAAAGAAAAACAACCTATATTGAATAAAATATAGCAAGGGAAACTATATACTTTCAAAAGATTTTAGCTCAACCAGTGGAAGTTTATCTTATAGCTCTTCAAGAAAATTCTTTATGAACTTCAGAATATTATATGCTTTCAGTAATCATCTTTAATTTACCCTTAGACACTATCCCTTACAGACATGTCTTTGTAATATCTTGTAGCTTGTGATTTCAATTTTTTTTACTGTTTTCTGTCATACATGGTAAATATGAACGGTCAAGAATGTGGATATAATTTTGTATAAACTCCATCGAAGTGTAAAAATGTAAAGAAATACAGAGCACTCAGGACAGTCAATCACTTGTAGCAGAAAATAAAACGGGCTAGGATGTTCTTCTCATATGAAGAGCACCTGACTCATAGCTTCCTTATAATGGAAGTCTCTCCTTTGCCTTCTTCAGACTAGACGAGTGCTAGTTTGCATAAGCCACATGACTAGCAAAGAGCCACTGTATGTGGGTCTTTTTGTATGTCGAAGCTTGATGCTGCTTAGCTTACTACTGTAAATGTTTGCTGAACATAAAATGGGAAGCCCCCAAAATTATTATACCCCCCCATTTATTTACTTCATCTATGGATGTTGAGTAATTCTTCATGATCTTTTCATGAAATAACTGTTTACCTCTAAACGATTTATGCAGTCTCTAATCTCTATAAGCAATATGTACCAGCATTAGCACTAATCATGCTAAGATTGTATGCAATGCACTTGGATCATGCTAACAAAAGAAGCAGGAGGATATCTCAGCTCCTGTATTCTCACAGGGAATACCTTTGTCTGATCCAGCTCTGAGGAGAGGCTCTCTAAACTGCTAAAGTTTAAGATACGTTCAAGCGCACAGCTTGCTTGATTTAGATACTTTACTACTGTTTCTTTGTCTCTTTCAAACTGCTCCCATTTATTTATTGTGACCTACAAAAAAGAAAACAAGAAAACAAATGAACAAAAAAAAAAACCACAAAAAGGACAAACAGGAGAAAAAAAAAATCATTTTAAGTTACTAAAAAACCCGGAAATTCCTATCATAAAATAAAACTATTTCTCCTGGAATGCTACTTATTTCTACACATGAAAACGTCCTGAACACAATAAAGCTTTCATTTTTACACTAATTCACTGATTTTGCACACTTTCTAAACTGCTAGGAATATTTAAAACATTTTATATGTAAAACTTATACATCTGAAGGGATGACTGCAGTTGCTTACTGGCTTATGGTGGCAGGAATCAGCATTATATCTAAAAGGATTTTCAAGTCTTCTCATGAAAAAATTACAGTAGAAAATTGTGAAGATACATAAGGATATATTTTTTGTTTTTGACCAACATTTTACTGACTAGGACTATACTGCCAGTTGCAAGAATTATTACAAATTATTTATGACAAAAAAGAATTAAATATTTTTTGATTCCGAAATAAAGCACAGCCAAATCAAGATTTTGTATTTGGGAAAAAATGTATTCATAATAAATTATTGAAGTTATTGAGGCTCCATTGATCACATTTTGCATCATGTGTTTTAACACTGGGAATAGTTTTTATGATTATAAACAGTCACGTGAAGTGGTGGACAGCTATATTCCAATTCTTCTTAATGAAATGTAAAGGACAATCCAGATATGGGTGCAAGAAGCTTTAAATTTTAATCCCAGTTTAGTCAGTGATAAATTATACAGTCCAAAGCAATCAATTTTATTTCTGTTACTGCTTCTTTCTTCACTAAGTTTAGGATGACAACAAGTACTCCAACATTCCAGACACAGATTATATTTGTGCAATATCAGATATTACTACTGTAACATCCAGCCTGAGTACTACAAATTAAAGGTCACGGATATTTTTATTAACCAGAAAAGGTGATTAGCTAATTGAAACAGTAATCCACAGATGGCTACTAAAAATGATAGATAATATTATGATAGAGAGTTTGGGACTTTTACATACTTTCAAACAAAATGCTAGTTCTTTATAGCATTATATAGCATAAGTATATAGCAGCTTCAAGAATTTTTTATGAAGGTACTGATCACAAAGATCCTGAGGATCAAGATTCAGAGATAAGAAAGTACATCCTGACTATTTGCATATTTTTTTCCCACTAATTAAAAAAAAGAAGGGAGAATAGAATATATGCTTTTAGTTTTGTTTTCAAGTACCCACTTGCAATTGCTCTTCACGTTTCTCCATAGTCTGCTGCATGTTCTCCAGTGTTCCTTCTAGCTTTAGTAAATCTTCCTGCATTGCACTTGGCAGTCCACCTTCAATCTGCAACTGTTTAGCCTGGAAAATCTGCTGTTGCACACCTTGTCTCTTTGCACGGAGTCTCCTTGTTCTTTGCTAGAAGGATTCATACAGCAAGAGCTAACAGACTTTTAATCATGTTTGGGAAACATGGAGAAACTGCATTTTGCAGTTTGCAATGGGGTATACAATGCGAACAATGAATAGGAATAAATTGTGGAAATATTACTTGAGTCTCATATACTCAAAGCACAAGACACGGATTCTGAAAAGTATATACACTTTATGTGGCATACAAATAGAAAGTGGCAATATATGGCCATTCATCCAAATGAATGTTCTAGAAGCTGGATAAGTTGAGTAATTGCAGCAGCATCCACAAGTCAATTTGTCATGCACAGTCTGAGTAATAGGTTGAAATCTCAGATTGACCAAAGCAATATATCATCAATCTGCATTAGAAAGCAGAAGGATGCCCAAATTGCATTATGTATTTCTTGATATGTTTTGCTTTATAGAATTACCAGAAAATCAGTTATTCCTGGTTATGACTCTTGCAAACTTTGAGAACTATATCACTGGACAAAATATAACTTGGTAATTATATTCATTCTGCCTTAAAGAAAATGTGGACATTTATGGAGAAATTACTGTACCTGATGATGAAACAGTAGTTGCTGAGCTTGCAATAAACTTTCCGTATCCAGGATCTTTTCAGCTTCTGCTTGGGCTTCCTTTGAGTTGTTGATTAACTCTTCGATTGCACTTTTAACCTCTTCTTTATACTGGACACAATCTCCAACAGTACCTAATGTCCTTTCAATCTACAATTAATTATAACTGTATGTATTTCACATTAAAAGATACATCTATATTTTAAATGCACAGATGTATTTGGAATACCTTTTGTAAAAATATAGTGAATTGTCTAAACTAAAACCACTTTTATCTCCAGAATTCATGGCATACACCTTCAGCTTTACATTGGCAAGTGAAATGTAGACTTAAAATCTCTAACCATCTTTGTCTTTTTTGGGCATATTCCCTACTACACTGCCAAAAGGCAAAGAGCTGCCTGTGACAAACTCTTGTGATGATAACTTCAAAGATGTGCTGTCCTCAGCATTACAAGCTGATTCAAATTATGAAAAGCATATGCTACTCAATTCACAAACAAAGTTCATCGCCTTTAAGACCTTCTACAGCAAAACCTTGTCCAATCACAAGTATATTAAAGCCCGCTGCTACCTTGGTTTTACAGACTACAACATGCATCACAGAATCTTATAAGAAAATGATATATTTATTCAAGTTATCAAAAAGATCTTTTCTTGTATGACTTAGATAGCTACTTGTATCTGATTATCAGAAAAGGGTACATCCTGACAGTTTCTGTAATTTAAGATTTTCATAGCATTCTAGATCTAAGAAACAACTTTCTTTCTATCCTCCCTTACTCAGAGTTTTCCTTCCAGTTCATATTCACTGCAGAAGATCATTCAGACTCCTTGTGGCTTTGACATTTGGAAGAAACAAAAAGCTTAAGTACTTTCTTATTCAAAAAGTAAGATTTTTTTAAAAATAATTATTTCCAGTAATTTGGAAATCAGAATGTTGGTTCCTACTGATTTTCCAAACATACTTTTCATACCACAGAAGTTCAGAAAAATTTGGTGGAACTCCTACTTATTTAGAAAACCTGAAAGGTCTTCACGAATTGACATTAACTATAGAATTTGAAATCAAATCTTTCTCTATACTGGACTGTTTTCCAAATAGATCTGTTCCGCTATCTAAGTGGAGCAGGTACCAAGTTTCTCCTAATCTGTCTTTTTACTGCGAAAATCATAAAGCAGTAAAGTCACTGAGATCCCACAGAAGTAAAAGGTTCACTGGATTCTGAGAAGTTCTACTTTTTGGCCAGAAACTTGTCATGATTTCAGTAGTTCCAGTATCTCGTTACCCTTCAGACTTCAGACACATGCCGTATTTTTCTGCAAATTCAGTGCATGCTTGATGTCTTGATTGGAAACCACTTCAATATTTTCTTTATTGTTTCAGCATAAAAGACACACAAATCAATATTAAAATCAAGTTATATATCCAATAGTTGATGGCTTTTGCCAATTAATTTTAGAAAATTCATCTTTAGAAAAGATCAATTTAGAAAACTTTTGTCTCTAAAGATACTGACGTTTTTATATTTATTAGGAATATTTACTAAGACACTCAAATTCTGTTAAAAAACAAACAACCACCATCCAATCAAATCAAAACAAACAAAAAAAGCCAACCAAATATAACGCTGCCAGCAATTTTTTACTGCTAGTTGCCGAGAAAACAAAATTATTTTCATTTTTGAATGTTTGCAGTTTAACTAAAAATACACAGTAGGATATGTGTGGAGCCATGATTTATGCCATTTCATGTGACATTATAAATGGAGGCTTCTTGTTTTCCTCATACTGTACCTCAGTCAGCAAATCTAGAAGTCCTTTGAAGTCACTGGAAAGTTTACAAAGCTCATCTTCTGTTTTCTTGGCCTCCACATCGGTACATATTTTAGTAACAACTGCAAGTCTAGATTTCAGCCAGCTGTGATTTTCTCTCTCCTTGTTAATATGCTGCCTGATTTCCTATGGAAGAAAAAAAAAAAAAAAAACATTTTCTCCAAGTAAAAGAAATATTAATGACTCCACTCATTATATCAGTTCAGAGATTATTAATATAAACATACTATTTTTGCTTTTATCTTGAAACACTAGAAATGTAGTATTTGAATCCCTTATTTGATTATGTTTCAATCAGTGGCTATATTTTTGTTAAAAAGTCTTTTCAGAGCTACCTCATATAAAGTAATAGAGGAGTACGTTCTCTTTACAAATTAGTACTTTTTACCTATAGAAAACAGATAGATGGTAGATACCATGTATGTATTTTTTATATAGTGATGGAATCACTTAGTTACAATTTAAACTGTAAATAAAAAAACTTTAAATAAAGCTTGTGTTTCCCAAACACAAGCTTTATAAACACATTAAGTTTATTATTATTACTTATTTTAATAACTATTTCCCCTCAATTTTTTTGATGTCTTGATCTCAGTGCTGATGATATCCTGCTGGCAGGTAAACTGCATCAAAAATAAAAATCAGACTTTCTGCAGCAGGAGTACCCGTTAAGCTAAAGGTCTTTCTGGTTTATCAAGGTCACCTTAATTATGTCTTTCTGCAGAGATAGAATCGCAGAATGGCCTGGGTTGGAAGGGACCTCAAGGATCACGAATATCCAACCCCACTGCCACAGACAGGGCCACCAACTTCCACATGTAGGAGGAGACTTCAAAATCTGTTAATGACTTTCACACAACATGCTATGGCATGTGATATTCCTGTTTAGTCTCCCAGCATAGGGGGGGAGTGGAAGAAATAAAAAAGTTAGGTTTTATCTGAAGGACCAGGACAGAATCTTCAGCTTTTCTACCATTTCTCTTACCAATTACAAATGCAAAGCAAAAGTGAATGGTAGGCTGTCTCTGCCTCCTCTACTATAGTACTATGGAAGAGATATTTTACTATAGAAGCTTGCCCTAAATGTATGACTAATTTGATCCTTCATATCCAGTCCAGAAATTTTGGCTTTTCTTTGTTCAAAACTTTTAACTGTATATGCAGCAGAAAGAGATGCAATTACTTTATCTATTTGATTCTGTATTTTCAGTGTTCCGAATATACAGTTAAAGGGATCTGTTATTTTCTAAAATAGTAGAAGTAGCCACTTCTGACACAATTTGTTGCATGTGGAAATTTCTCCCTGGAAATGTATTTAAGAATACCAAGAATCAGCAGAATCTTATCTATGGTCTCCATGCTAAAACAGCTGCACTACTCATAATACACTTTTATCCAGTCGCAGTTTCAATGACAGTAGCTTTGTTAGAATATAAGCCAATGTCTCACCCCAACAGATGATTTAAATTGCTCATATTTAGCAGTATCATTGACACTTTCCTTTATCCTCTTTAGCTCTCTTTCTGTAGATGAAATCCAATTTGCCAATTCAGAAAATCTGAAATAAAACATCATTTAATTCAAAGCAATGAAAAAATTAGACAAAAAATGGACACCGCTAAATGGTAACTTTTAAATTTATGACAATAATTATAAAGCCCTCAAAAAACCCACCATAATATGTGTAATCACTACATTAAGTATAATTATAGGTAACTTGAAGTTAACAACACTGTATTTATCATTCTTTATGTGAATCTATAATGACATTTAGAGGTGTGATCACACAGAAGACACTACCAGAACCATCTAGGAATTGGACTGACACCTGTTTGTATAGCTCTTCCAGATGTCTGAATGCTCTGTTAGTTTTGTGTATGTACTGTCTATCTGAGATTTGAGCTCCTTCAGGATTCGTTGGCTACTTTCCAATGTAGCCCTCACTGGATCAGAAACTGGAAGTTTATGGCACAGTTCTTCAATCCGTTGTAATCTTTTCTCACAGAGATGGTAAGATCCCTTGTCACCAAAGAACAACTGATGGGAGACAAAGCAGAAAATTCAGCAAAAATATAAATCGGTAGAATTCATAAAGCTATCTACATTGTGCTCTAGACTATACTAAGGTCCTATGTCATACATACTCTTAACTGAACTCCTAGGTATTAGCATGAAGGGATCAATTTCAAGTGAAACTTTTTGTTGAAGGCTCAAACGATCTAATTTTGTGGTGCATAGATTTGTCTGATGGCTAGACCTTCTGTTTATCGTTACATTCAGATTTATTTCTATGAATACCCACTTTCTGGCATACAATTCATACCTTGTGCTCTTCAATCATCCTTTCTTTGCCTTCTCTGGTGAGCACCTTATTCTGTCGAGCTAGTTCAGCCTTGCACTCCTCCACTGTGACCAGGAGCTTGCTTTTCTGCACTTCAATCTTCAAATGGATTAGATGATACGGGGCTTCCATTTGAAGATCCTACATTCCCACAGGAGTAATAAATAAGCACAGAGATAAAACATTAACTTCAGTGTGAAGTTAATACAGTTAAATTATCTATTAACACCTGATACAGAAAACAAAGCATATATTTGAATGAATATATAGGATTTTCTCAGTATTCATTTAAGAAAATTAAATCATCCTATTACCAATATCTAATTCTTATAAATATGATATATGCACATGTTTCTGGGACCCAGAATATGTATATATATGTACATAAGACATGTCTCAGAGACATCTTGATCCTTGGCAAGATACTTCAAGTATTTCCTGTATAAAAACAATAAAGCAAACAATAATAGTGAATCGGTATTCACACCTGCTTCCAGAGGTTATTGTTAGTGTTCCAGTGAGAAACCATTCATCCATTACTCCAACTTTGACCTGCAACATGCTGTAGCAGGCAAACAAAATCCATAGCTTATGGGCAATACTTATTCTGTTCTTAGAGCTTTTGGCAGATGACACTATTTAAACTGATTGAGTGACGAATTTGCTTTTTTGCAAATTTCCTAAGGTTGGGAAAATAACTGCAGTCCTATATCAGCTTAAAGAACAGCTTAAAGAAATCTGTGCTCAAAGTTTTTCAGTACGGTTATCATTGCCTGCATACAGAAGACAACTGCTTGCCACTTGATCTGGCAGTTGGTGTTTGCAAATGTAGTTGCAGCTGATTTTGAAAAGCACTTTTTAAATATAATTGTATAAGAAGCCAAAAAATGTAACTTCTTCCTTCATCTTCCTTAAAATATATTCATTGTAAAAGTCATGTGGAAGCTTTCTCAAGTCAACGTTTAGAACTTCCAGAGACATTGTTCAGTGTCACTCACCTTCCACTGCCTATGGAGTTTCCTCACAGCTTCCTGCAGGCTGTGTTGCTCTTGTTCAGGAAGGATGTCAGTAAGTTCATCACAAGCTTTCAGGAAGGCATTTAGGACTCTCTGGTCCAACTGGTTAAAAAATTCCTGAGTTTGAATTGAAGGTGGACAGGTGGTTACTGATATCTGCTAGCACGAAGTTCCCTAACATACTCTATAAATTTCAAATTTACTTCTGCTATACAAATGAAGTGGAATTTGAGCTATGGAAAACTTCCAGCTATTTATAATCGAGAAAAATAATGAATTCTGGGATGCCTAGATAGTACATTAGTATAGGGTTTTAAGGAATTAGGTTTTAAAGTCACTTGCTTAAGTAATAGTTATAATACAGACATGACTATTAATTCATCTGAAATCTCATCAGCTGGTGTGAGTTGGTCAAAATGTAACTAGCATTCTCACTCCAAATAGTTCTTCAGAATCAACCCCTACCTCTAAGAGGTTCTGCATTCTGCACTTTCTGGTTACTTATATTCATCAATAAGAGTGATTATTATTTTATTTTTATTTTTTAACTTTTTCCATCTTAGTATTAGTTTGGTCTGAGCTGCATTATTTCAACACATGGAAGAAACCCATGACAGTTTTAAAATTAAGTAGTCTTTTTGCACTTAAAAATTGTCATAGAAAAATCAGAGAATTTACTCACGCTATGCTTTCTGAGAAGCTCTTCAGGATTTCCTTTTTCTTTTAAGCAACAATTGGCAATCTGTATTACTTTCTCCAGTTCTGCTCTAGACTCCTCAAATTTCTTCATCAAACGACTATTTACTTCTATGTTTTTCCTCCAGTCACCAGCTTTCCTGACCATATTCTGAGTTATAAGAAAAGAAAATGAATGGACTCTCTCTCATTGCTATTTACTGTTTTGCGATGAAAATGCATTTACTTGGTGTCACTTTTGCTGATACAATCCATTCAGAAATGTTTCTCTTGCCCCCTTCACGCCTGCATTTTTCCAACTCTACTACCTACACAAAGGTTCATATGATCTTCAATTCTAATTAAATGGGTAGCTATCTGATGGAGATACTGCTATCTGATGTGTGATACTTTCAAAATGCATATACCATTTGGCTAGCATTTCTCCCTTAAATGTGAAGTGTAAATGATAATTTCTTTCAAACATTTAAACATTTGTCATTGCACTTTTCCTGACAGCACACTACACTCTTCTGCATCAACCTCTGCTTAAAAGGAGGGAAAAGCAAAGGGAAAGAATAAAGATGGTTTAACCTACAGGTCCAAACACTTCCACACTACAGAACTTCTGATCTGGAGGAAGTTCACGGTAATCATACTAGTAGGCCACATGTGCATCCAGATAAAAAGCTGCTTAATGCAGACAGAAAAGCTTTGTGATTTAATTCCTAGTCTTCCTGTTTTGAAAACTTAGTCACATTGCATTAGTGAATCAAGTAATAAAATTTAACAGAAGAAACAAACCATTCACTGGTTCAGCTGCACCAAGATAAATCCAGAACTTTGTACCAACCAGAGACTAATTTTCTCACCAATTTCTCATCCCAGTGTTAGAAATTGTAACAGTTTTACCCAGCAAGCTAATCAAATCCTTAGCTGTTAATTTAAATATTTTGTTAAGACTCTTTAAAGGTTACTGATAACTTTGTTTATAATATTAGAATCATGTAAGACTGCAGTTTTTATGTGAGTAAAAGCCAGTTTCAGAATTCATACGTTTTTATGTATGTGTATGCTAAGAGAGAAATCATGGTTCATCTTTACAGAACCAGAATTATTAATGTTTAACATGGTAAATTTCTGAAAGCACAACTGTATCCACCTCTGTAAACATAAAATATAATTTAAATAATTTCTAAATTCTAAGTAAAAAATTGTGAATCTTTAATGAGAGCCCCCAAAATGCAAGATAAATTTTAATTAATTAATGCAACATAAATTATCTCAGGGTAACTCCTTACTGACACAGATAATTTTTTTTTAGCTGAACATTCATATAGAACCCTACATCTGGAGATCTGAACCCAAGACTTTAGTGAGGATCACTCTGGACTGGGTCTAATTAGCCCTTAAAATATCAGTATTACTAGTAACAAAATACAAATCTAAAGGCAAAGGGGACCCCAGACCATTCTATGCATTTCTGACGTTAGAAAATGAGTATTTGCAATTTCATCTTCAGAAACTATTGCATTTTCTGAGAAAACACAAAGCACCAGAGAAGTAACAGCAACAGCCAGACTTTGTCTTGCATGCTTTGTGTAAAGGGAATGCATATGAATATAAAGGGAAGTAATCAGTTGTCATGGTTTTATGATTTTTGGTCATCAGTATTCCACACCATAACATCATGTAATGCACTGGGGGTGGGGTTTGATATCTGCCGAATGTTCGTCCGTCGGAGAAGAACTACATTTCCCCAGGAGGCTTTGCGGTCAGCAAGGGGATATAACTCCATGCAAGGTCACCTGAGCTCTCTTCTTCGCCTGCTCTTCACTGTCTGCGCTTCGCTGCCTGCGTTTCGCCATCTACACTTCGCCGTCTGTACTTCAGTCACTCAACTGGACTGCACTTCTCACCCCAGGGTTGTGGTGAGGTCTATACAATTCAAACAGACTCTCTCTCTCTCTCTCTTTGTAGTTTACTAATACTATATTTAGTAAAATCATTTGTTCCACCTCAGATCAGTGCTGTTGTTTTTTCAAGTATTTTGGGGTCCCCTGCTTCCCCTTTTCCAGAGGCGCGGATCCGCAGATCCCTCCGCCCTGCTGGTCACGGAACTGGGCCGGACCAGCCCATAAACCGTTGACATCAGTCAAGGCAAGAAAGTCAGGGGAAATAAAAAATAGTGTAGGATCTCATGGGTGGAAGACGACACTCAGCCCCCTGACCACTTGGTAGCAACAGAGCTACAGAGCAATGAAATATTGATGTGGGAAGATGCATCAGCTGCATACGAATAAGGCTTCAAAAATATGCAGCAAAATGTAATTACCTGAAAAGTAATCTGAACTTGTGTAACTTTCTTCTGAAATGTTGAGTGATGGAAATGCTTTACCACTTCACTAGAAGCCACACACTGCAGAATATTCTGACTATTTCTCTCAATGAGGGACAAAGCTTTCTTGCAGTTTTCTTGATAAGCTACCAAATCCTGAAAGAAAGAAACATATATCCACCCTGGCCAGGAACAAAGGAGAGAAAAGTTTGGCAAAATAACTGGAAGAATTTTTTTAAACAATAAGAACAAAAGGGACAAAAATGTTCACTGGAATAACACAGGTCATAACTGCAGAGTTCCACACATAAATAGATTTCTATCTGTTAAAAAAAAATAAATAAGTACATAGACATGTACCAAAGCCATTGGGACAGTTTTCAGAGAATGCAGGTCAGTACATAAATACGTGACTACTTTTATGGGATGTTTGATTTACTGTGCAAGTCTAAGTTGGCTATAGTAAAAATGGACATAAGAATGCCAAATCTTAACAGCAGATTAATCTTCCATTTCAACAAATTAATCTTTCCAGTCACTTATTGGATTTAAAATTTTATTACAAGTAGCACTGAGCAATAAGAATTAGACTCAGGGGAAAAAAAAAAAAAGAAAAACACATGAATTTATACAATCTGAAAAAAAGAAAAAAATGTTTAATCTGTTCAGCAGAAGTCAGTATCCTTCATAGGGGGGAGTAGTACTTTCAGAAGTAGAGGAAAGGAGGACTTGCAAGATACTTAGTAAACAGCAGATTGGATACGTCAGTAACATGATGTTCATATGTAGAAGGAAAGATTAAACAGTGAAGCTCACCAGATTTTTTTTTTTTAAATAATACAAACTCTTGAAGTCGTTGGGAAATAAGACATTTAATGCACATATAAATACACACCAAATTAAATCTATTGGCTTTTTTTTTTTTTTAAATTCTGCTTCCCATTAAAAAAAAAAATCTAGAAATCAATTTGTGAATACTTAAAGAAAGCAAAGCTTTTTCTAAAGTGAATATCTTTCTAAACTTACTTGAGCTTTTTGCTTCAGAACAGTTGTAGGCTGTGCTTCAGGATCCAAGATAGAAATTATTTCATTGACCTTTTCAAGAGATTCATAGAAATTCGTGATTTGTTTCTCCTGTTCTTCAAGTGGGGACAGCAGATGCTGACATTCATACAGTAGGGCACAGGAATTCTCCTTGACCTATTTGACATTTTAAAGAAAAATAATTATTAAGAAGGCAGTAAATTTCAGTAAACAGCAACTTTATCAGCATGTAAACTAATATAGTTGCTACTTCTTTTAAGGTCAGTATAAATAATATGTTAATTAAAGAATCCATTTAAGGATAACAATCTTGAAATGTAGAAGTAATAGCATCTTCTACATCTGAATTAACTCAATTGTTACCATAAATATTTCTCAGATTTTTTTCATCTCTTTCTTTTTTTTGTATTGGAGCTTAGTGGTTACTGGTTTAATTAGTTTAATGTCTGTAAAAACAAAAAGTATTCTGCAACCTTGCTTAGCTGCTCTTTCATCTTTGTCAAAGTTGCAAGCATTTCATTTATTTCTTCTTGGGAAACTTCTTTCATAACCAGTTGTGCTGTTCTTGCAACCATTTTGTACTGAGCTTCCATGGCAGGTAATTTCTGCTTAATATTCTGTAACAAATATTTCGTAAAAATAAAATTAACAAAAAAAAAATCAGCAATGGCATTTATGCATTCACTGAAACGTAAGAGATATATTCCAATTTTTGTCATGGTTGACTGTGAAGATTGGACAATGTTTCAAATATTTCAAATGAAAATTGTCACGATATTATGATGATACACAATTGGTCAGCTCACAAAGATGTGAACTGAAATTAAACATAAACCAATATCCAGTTGGAAAGAGTTTTGGAAATATGCTCTAGAAAGGTCAGCCATAAAATATAAGGCTTTAAGTTAGCTATAAGATAACTTATTTGAGAATACGAGTGAAAAAAAAAGTAATATTAAAAATGTATCCCAAAATAATTTTGTTTTACCTTTAGAATTAACATTTTGCTTTTATGAAAGAGAAAGAACAGATGGAAGGAAAAAACTTACTTCTAGATCTTGTACAAACATCTTCACATCTAAGAAGGACACTTCTACGGGTGCTGAAAATTTTCTATTACTTTCATCAACAAAAGCTGTCAAATTCGCCACACCGTCCAGGTATTCTTTCTGCATCTTGTCCAATTCATCTGCCCGAGCATACTGTAAAAATATATTGGGGAAAAAAAAAAACAAACAATAAACCCAAATGTGGCAACTAAGCAGTTCCTTGAGGGAATTAGCATGTTTTCAGAGCAATTTTTTTACTAGAAAAATTCTATTCAATTAAATGTAAAATAACGGAAACTAATCTTCTAAACTAAGGTTATTTTCAGTAGTGCTGATAATTAAAAGAATGACATTCATAAAAGTGTTTAGGCCTTCTAAATGTATCATTCAAAGAACTCTTGTCATTTGTTTCTAGCCTAGAATCAACATATCAATCAATTCCTCATCACTTACAATTGGAATTTTGAAAGATCCACAAGAGTAGATTTTACAGGCATTTCCCTCCATCAGCTTTTCTAGATTTTTTGTGTGCTAATATTTTTGCTGATTTTTCAAAATCTTGCTCCCCCTCTATGTGGGGCAAGAAATGCATTTTTCTGGACACTATAGTTTCCACAGTGAATCAAAAGCAAAAAATAATTATCTTGAGAGCCATCTAGTTTGGACAAGTTACAATAAAAAAACAACAAGGGCAGTCATTATTCGCATTTCCATTTAATTTGACTAAAATAAGATAGAAAACAAGTTCAACATCTGCAAATAAGCAATTGCTGATTAAAAGTCATTGAAAAGGGAAAACACTGTTGGATATATATGGATAATTAGTAATTATATTTTCTTATGTGCTTACAGGGTGTGAAATATTCTGCATAACCCTATCTTGTCTCTGCTTTTTAAAGAAAAAAAAATACTTTTCCAATGTGTTGAATGTCTTCTAGGAGATACGTCTTTGTTTTGTTGTTGTTTGCTTGTTTCACCTATTATTAGTGCTTCCTGTTGCATGAGACTGACATAATGTCTGACTGATTTGGGAAACACTTAGCTAGCTTGCATTGCACCTACTTATGGTTACAGTACAGTAACTGAACATAATTGCAATTAAAGAGCAATATTTGTGTTCACCGTTTTAGCTACCCAGTTTTACAAAGCTTACAGTAAGAATAAGCATGTAAAACTGATTATTTTCTTAAAGAAATTAGAAGTTATGAATGAATAATATTCACTTTATTGAGACTGCAAAGATAAAATACAGACTATATTAGCTGTAAATGCATAAAAGGAAAATTGAAAAACTGTATAATCAAAAATATAAACAAAGCAAATGTCCCAATAGCAATTAAGTCCTGTCAAGGTTTCAATTCTAATATAAATAAGTATAAACAGGCACTTTAGTAAGTTGTTCTACAGTCCTGCTAGTGAGGCAAACTGTCTTCTTGACATGGAAATATCAAAATAAATATAAGTATTTTAAATAACAGCAAAAACACATACTTGCTTCACTTGCATAAACAATTCTCTCCATCTTCCATTTAGTAACAAAAGTTGCTGCTTAAGGTCTCTGGAAATGGTCTCATCACATGTTTCAATCAGAAAATTACCAGCATCATTCATGGCTGTGTGCTGTTGGATCCAATGGGGTAAGTGCCTGAAGAAATCCTGAAGAAAATGAAAGCATCTTTCCTAAACCTTTACAAATAGTATTTACCTTAAATCATTAAACTAAAATTTAATCACCAGCTAATGGCTTGATAAAGCTCTTTGAACAGTTAGTCTCTGAAGCCATATTGGCTTATGAAACTTACAAAATTATGGCTTACAAATGGATTTGCCATAATAAAATTTTATAATGTTTGAGCACAGTCTACTGGATTAAAAATTGCCACTGGTATACTCATAGCTTATTTTACTGTAGTGAGTAGCTTTAATTGAACTGGTGAAAATCCTCCTTAAGAGAAAGGATTTGGTTTGTAACTGAAATCACTCGTATTCATCCAGTTTCTGATCTAAGATTAATTTTTCACCACTGCTTCTTTCTGTTTCAGAACAGATGAGAGGAGAAGGAAAAAACAAGACTGTCACTGATTTTCCCCCCCCACTCCACTGAGACAGCCTAAATAACCCACCCACTATGCCAAATGCTTGCCTACACCTTGTAGGCAAGCACACACTCATGAGTTGAAAGAGAAGACAAACTTCCTCCCTGCATCCCCTTCTTTTTGCTCTCCAGGAGGATGGGCAGTTGTTCCTAAAAAAAGCATCTCCAGGCACCGTTGCCACAGCTGTATCAGTAAACTGAGCAGGATTCAATCACTCTCTCTTGATTGTCTGAGTTATTTAATGGTTCATATGTTCTCTAACGTCATGTTGGCAGCTGCCCTTCTCCCAGACAGTACACAATTCAGTGTAGCACACAGGGCAATTACCGTTGCTAGTGGACTAAATCAATGAAGCCACCTTCTTTAGGAAGAAAAATAGAATAGCCAAAAGGATGCAAGCTGTACAAGTCCACTTGGTCCTCAAGACCAATGAAGGGGCACTGAACTGTTTTATTAATGGCTCTTAATCTACTCTAAAAATACAAGACTCCTGATCTGACAGCAACAGTTCTGTGTCCCTTCTTTCTTCAGATGTAGGTTAAGAGAGGTGCATGTTATGAGGGAATTGTGATAGAAGTGCTAAAGAGGCATCACAAGTAAACAATAAAGTTGTAGAAGAATTGGCTTGTTTATCAATACATTGCTGTTAAATTTTAACTACTTTACAGGAGAAAAATTCTACTGCATACTGATTTATTTATTTATTTTTTTTCCAATTTTTCTGTGACACAGGTTCATAATAAAACAGAGAACCCAATGACAAAGTTAAGAAACCACTTTCTTTTGCAAAAAGAACAAGAGTACTTACTGGTTTTGAAATAATACAGAGACAGTGGATAGAAGATGAAAAGTATAAGTTCTATGCCTGGGACAGAATATGCTGGTGTTTAGTAATGCAGGTAAAGGTTTCAAATAAACACCAATTAAATCTTTATATAATATTACTCTACCATACTCTAGGGAAACTGCTTTAGTGGGGGGTTGGACTAATTGCTCTCCAGAGGTCCCTTCCAACCCCTACAATTCTGTGACTACTGATGTATTTGTAGTTTTACAGAACAAATATTTGAAAACGTTTAAAAAGTTTGCCATATAGCAAGAAGTTACCGTCTTTCACTTGGGACTTGAGATACTTGGGAATGACAGTTGTATAACCATACAAACCCATAAGTACTTTTTTAATAAACAAGAGTTAAATCTGCTAATCAAAATTATCCTTGGAACTAAGTGAACATTATTCCATTATTCATATTCTAGATTCAACATTAATAATAGAAATAACATATGTATCTCAGTCTACAGGTGGTTTATATTGCCTCTTCATAACTGCTAACAATTTTGAGGCAATAGAATATACTTAATATATTAGCATTCTGTGAAGAATAACACTTTCGTGTCTAAAGGTTTTCAACACAGCTTTTAGAAACTCTTCATATATCATAAACATTAAAAGTAGCTTCTCAGACTAATCCTTTCTTATATATGTGTGTGTGTGTGTGCCATACAAGTAAACATTGAGAAACTGATTATCAGTATAGTGTGCCAGAAACTGAAAAAAATTCTGAGTAGTGCAATAAGGATTTATCTATCAACGTACCCACTAAAATTTGCCAGCATGAACATCTCCTTTTGAATGACATTTTGTAAAATAAGCTAAGGAAATGAAAAAGCACATTCCATATTTCAAATTTTACAAAAGTCTTATATATTTGGAATTAGTTCATACCTTTTTAGACTGTTCAGTCTGATTAAGCATTTTTTCAGCATCCTCCAACCAGGCTTGCAGACCTGCCACAGTGCTGCTGTATCTGTCCCAGTTAGCAATTACTTCTTCCAACATACTTCTTACACTTCTCACCTCTACCGAGAGGTTCCTCCACTGTGCTGTTGTTTCACTCATGAATTTCATCACACTCTCAACTTCTTCCACTAAGATACAGGAAAGACATTATTTATGTTCATAATTATTTCTGTGATGCTTCATGTTATGCTACGCTTATCTAGTCTCATCAGACAATTGTATTCGACTAAAACTGCTATTTCAGAAGAGTTATTACACACACTGTTCACAGTTCAAATTTACTGCAGTTATTTCTGAGAAATTAAGCATTAATCTTAAAGATTGAGGAAAGTACACAAAATGGTAGAAGCACACAAGGTAAGTACGCAAAAATATACAAAACTTTTGCTACCACAACAACATTGGGACCACACTGCATACTCTGTTTAGTGTTTGTTTCTAATCTGTAGCAAAAGACATCAGAAAAATTTTCTTTACAAGAAAGTAGAAGTATGTAGCATACAAACTATGTCTGCATGCAAAGCACTGAATTAAATTGGCTTTCCAACACCATTAAAACAAACTGTGAATTTTTTTGTCATTTACTTTTTAATATTTTCACCACTGTAGTCCTTACTCCAGAAGGAAGAAATAGAGGTAAGGAAAAGAACCCAAGTAAATCTTGAGACTTCATAAGTCTCTTGACGTTTCTTTCTTAGTGAATTAAGCAAAGGTGGGGAGTGCCCCAACCAGTGAAACATGTCACTAATTGGTTCATTGACACACTACTGGGCACAGATCAACAATTCAGAAGTTAGAACGGACCAGCAGAAAGTACGATCACCACCTTCTGAACATTAAGGAACTTAAAAAGTAATGGGCTGCTCTGTACCAGTTAGCCTCATGCTAAAGAAAATGCAAATTGCTATCTCAACCTGTAGACTTTCAGGTGGATTCCAGTTGCTATACAGCTCTACTGCATGGAATAAACAAGCATTAGATGATTTATTTTTTAATTTTTTTTTAGGAGATATCTATGTCTAAAGAGATAAAATGTCATCCCCACAACAATAGAAACATGGGCATTTACCTGAGCCATTTGCTTTGGCATACATTTCAGCTGCTCTTTTCAAGATCTGGTATGTAACCTCGTATTGCTCAAAGAACTTACTGTTTTCAATAACAGACTGAAAAAGACATATTACAATAGAGAAAATAAATATAAATGTTAGAACACATCCTCTGAAAAAATTACACCAGGAGAGCAATGACAGCTTTTAACTTCATTATTTCTTTTATTTCATTTATTTATGAAATTTTAAAATTTCATCTTTTCAAATTAATAGTACAGTAGTGTTTCCCCTCACAAATTGAGTTTATTTACTCTGCCTATGGAAAGAATATTTAATATATTATCAGTGTGTTAATAAATGAATTACTGAAATACCTAGAATATAATACATGGAACACGCAGAAACCGAACAATTAAAAGTTACATGATCAATGAAAAAATAATTTAAATTTCCTTCCTCACAGAAGGCTCCCACCAAAAAAAAAAAAAAAAAAAAAAAAAAACACCAAGAAGAAAACTGCTAAGTGCTTAAAAACTTTCCGGATTTTGTTTTAAAGAGATGAAATGCACATGACTTATTCTTCAGTTTGCTTCTGCTATCACTGCAAGTGGTAAAAATAAGATTAAGGAAACAATGAAGAAAAGATGCTGCTTTCTGAAGTGCAAAACACTTCTCCTTTAGGAGTGGTGTTTCCACTATGCAATATGGTACAGAAGAATGAATAATTTATATGGAAATATTATGGCCACAAAGTTCTCTCTCTTTATCATTTATACCTATTTATCGTTGATGCCAAATGGCATTTTTTTTTAATCTGTCAGAATGTTTCTTCTTCAAATGCCCTGTACAATTATACACCTATGTAAGACAAAATTATATTATACTGTACCTTCCATTATCACTCGTAAAAAAAAGGGGGAGAAAAAAAATCCCTTTTTACAGGACTTTTACACTGCCCTCCCTAAGGTACTTAGCTAGAGTTTTGGAGTGATTTTATAACCTATACTACATGCCATGCCTCCAGCTGCAGATCTACACATCTAAGGCAAATGCATTTCCGTTATGTACATACAAGTTCAGGAATGTCAGAATAGACAATCTTATTTGTACAGCTGTAAGTTTGGTAATACAAGGTTTTTAACAGCACTAAAGTTTCAATGTTTAACAAAAATTTTCTAAGGTCAGTGTATTTTGAAAAGGAAAATTAGATCTTACGTTCATCAACCCACATTATGTAAACATTATAAACAGTTTTAAAAATAATAAAACCAAACCTTGTCAAATACAAAGAACCATATCCTCTACCACAGACATTTGACAAAATTTAATTTTTTTTTTTTTTTTTTACTTTTGTTAAACCAATACACACAGACATTTCATCCTGATTCAAAATCTCTTCATATGAAAAGATTGTACCAAACTGTTTATATGATACTGATCACAAGTGCAATTACAAATATATTCAAAAATGAAATATGTAAATTTACTGAGTAAATTTCTCCCATCTATCAAGGTCCCTTAAAAAATATTCAGATATTCCCAAATCTATATAACATATATTGCCAAAAAAATGCGTTAATACAGTGATGGCAAAAAAAAAAACAGTGCTATGGGTTAAAAGTCATTGATTTCTGTATCCAGTATCTCCATTGCAGCTGAGACTTTGCTGCAATATATTATCCAGTTTGATGATGTACAATTTGTACTGACCTTTATTTCTGGTATATGACACATAGCTGAAAAGATGGGATAAATTAGCAAGCAACAATTTTATTTTTAACTACGGTACACAGATACTTACTGGCCATGTGTTACAATTCAGAACCTAACTACCATTGCTCTTAGAATGCCAATATAGCTCTGGCAGACAAACGTACTCTTTTTTATTGTTTTTTGTTTTTTTTAATTTCCTGCTAATATAATCACCGAAGGTACTGATTACAGCTTTCCTAGTTAAGACTCCTAATTAAACAGAAAAGAAACATTCAGCTCCTGCTCCTAGAAACTTGGCTGGACTGCCAAAGAAAATATTTCTCCATCATGGGACACTTAGAAGGAAATATAAAGTAAGATCACCAGGAATGAAACCGAGCTCTATCTTTTTGTCTCAGTTTCCTCATTTTTGATGTCACACAATTTCATAAATGACAAAAGGAAGCATTTTCTTTTCCCTAATAACCAGCTCAACATTAGTGGTCTGAGAGCATAGAAATAGCTATGGTAATCATGAAATAACATGCAAATTAACCACTTAATGTTAATTTTAAAGCTAAATATAATAATAAGAAATAAAGATAAAATAATTCAAAAATTAAGATATCTACTCCTGCATTATTTCTCAACAGCATTTAGCAGTCTCTAAGACAACCTTGTAAAGCATACAAATGGACCGTAACACCTAGCTATTTCAAAACTCTCTAGCAAATTTTCTATGCAACATTTGAATCTCTAACTGCTAAAGCTTAGACATAGCAAGGAAAAAGTATCAATAGCCTTCAGTTCTCACTTTGTGTGAGGAACTTTGAGTTTCAAGTTTGTTTCTAATGCAATGAAAACCAGCAGGATATATGGGCATCAGTAATCTTCTCTACAGTGTCCTGTCTCTGAACACTTGTATAAGTGTACGAATTCTTTCCAAACTGAATTCTCCTGTGTAATTTTCATCATATGGATCAGGTAAGAGAGGAAAAATATTTATCCCAGTCCTACTTTTGAAATAGTCCCTCATATCTTAATGTAAAGTGATGGTATCATCCTACTAGACGTTTGACAATGCAAGCAAGATTTTCACAAGATACAGCAGCATACGACTAAATGAAAACATCAATGAGTGTTTGTAAGTCAATAGCCTGTGTACCTTAATGTGATGTATGGATGATGCAAAGTTGGAACAATTTCTTTGAAGAGGAGAAGTAATGTAAGTGAATAAGTAGAAAAGCCATGCCTTAAAAGAAAATGATTCCCCAGCAAATATAGTACATTCAACAAATACGTGAAGCCAGCATTACATTTTTTTTCTCCTCATCTGGAGGACCTTCATAATCTGTGAACTGTGAAGGACTGCACCCCAAAAACCCCTTCTATTTCTGCACTTAATTCACATATAGTCACAATAAAGTGCATCTATGCAGATATAGAACAAGAAATTGAATTCTCAGAAACTATTATCTTAAACAAGTAAAAGTCTAGGATTTAGAACTTCCAGATATTTTTAGTGAGCTAATGGTCAGACATGGTTAGCAGTTGAGACATTATTTCTTTTCCTGAGGAGGTAGGGTAAACTACAGCATATTGATTTTTAACATTTTCCTCCGGGGATGAAAGAAACACTGTTAAGATACTCTATATAAATGCAGTTAAAGGTTTTGACTGACAAGTCTCATTTGTCTTTCAGTTTTTATTAAATTCTAACAGTCTCAGATGAGAATATTCCAGAAATAGTGACAAAGAGATGACAACTCCAACTTACTATGTAATTTTGCAGAAGTAGTTCTACTGAGTCTCTTCTTCCATATTTAATAATCCATGATTTTAACTTTGATTCTGCAAGGACTAAGAGTGACAGTAGACGGTACTTCAGTTCCAGGAACTCCATTTTCAACAGATGGAGCTCAGATGAAGAGACAACAAAATTAAACCTGGAAAATGAATCATACTATAGTAAAACACACCAATAATTTTTTCTTCCTGCACCCCCTCTCTTTTTTCCCCCTTTCAGTTTTTCCTGAAATCTTTATTTACAGTTCAGATATTTCTCTAGTTCTTTCACCTAATTAAGCTTATCAACATTATGTTAGATGATCATTCTGATAATTGTTATTGAATAGCAAATGAATTATAATCCCATTTATTCATAAAAATAATCAGTTTACATTACTAAGTTTTGCAAAGTCATTTTTCTTAAATTCATTCTGACTGCTGTTACATAACATTTCTTTCATGGGCAAGTAATCACAAAATTGATGTTAAAAAACAAAGGTATTTCTAAAACACAAAGCTTATATTGATTCTCACCAATCATTAATGTACAAGGCTTTCAACAAATTTTCATTTACATTCAGGGAAGGTTTTCCTTCCAACATTTACATGCTTGCCATTAAGAAACATTATTAGAACGCAGTTTGTACATGAACAGGTTAAAAATCAAACAGGTTCCCTTTCATCCACAGAGGATTTTCATTTTGGGTTGAAAGCCTTACCTCTCTGCCATATCCTCTAATTGGTCAGATGGAACAGGCACTCCATTAACAGACCTTGCCCCGTGGATCTCATGGAACGTCTTTTTGTGACCTTCTATGTTTTTCAATAGATCCTGATTGTAAAGAGAGAGAGACAGAGAGAGTGAAAAAGGGTAGAGGAAGAGATTGAGAGAGAGAGACAGAGAAAAGGCTCACAGTAGGCTATCTAATAAGCACATTTTGAAGCCTGTACTGATGACTCAATGTAGTTAACTATTTGATCGTGCTCTCACATTTGCATGCAACGGTATGCCTACCAAAAATCATTTACATTAGGTTGAACATTTACACAGGGAATGCCTCTGTTAAAGCCATTTCTCACAACTATGAAAGATTTTAAAGCAGAGAACACACTGCAATGGTTTAAGAAAAGAAGAAATCTTAATTGTATTTTTTAAAAAATGCCCAAAATGCAGTTTGTAAATACTCTAATACCACCATTGTACAATCATTCTAAATTTACTGTTTACATCCTTACAGCCGATACTAACCTTTGTTAAGTATTGATTCAAATTTTCAGCAACTAATCTGTATATACAGACAGTAATCCAGAGGTCCTTATGTAAGTATCTATTCAATATTCAGTGAACTTCTCACTCTCTCAGCTTCAAAGGATTTCAGGATTGCTCTCTATATATTACCCAAATGAAGGCAGAATGTGGTACTCGACCAGTATTCCTGTGATAAGAATTGTACCAGCAAAAACCTTACAGCAGAGCACATTTCAACTGTAACTAAGCAACACCGCTTCAAACAGCCTCCTGGAGATTACATATTAAAAAGACTGGCAGTAGTCTTTGCAGAGATACGGTAACAAAAACACAAAGTGCCTAGTGGCCAAGAGGACACAAAATAATGGATATTTTGCTGCAAACAGACAGCTTCTGGCTCAGAAGCCTGTGAGCAAAAGGGAATCATACAAGGTTGCCCCCTTCTCACTTCAGGGGGACTTCACAAAGTCTCATATTGATCACATCTCTTGGCTCTGCCCAGCAAATAATCACATTTAGTGGCCCACCAATGTTTTCACTGTTTTCCACTTCAGCCAAGACCTCACGGTGAAAGAAATGAATCAGACTTTCTCAGATGCAGGTGGTGGGCTGGTATTACCACAGGGAAAACTCCACTGAGGATATCCTATGACTAACATACACTCACATGAAGGAATGACTTGGAACAGGTATCACTTAACTGCATTTGAGATCCTGCCCAATGAAGAAGGATTCCCCTAATAGGTAACAGTAAAAATAAAACAACTGTTCTATCTAATGTCAAAAAGCCTTTTATACAACATACTCACCAAGTGAAATCCTGCAGTGCAAATTAACCCATAAAGAGCACATTGTCCTGAATTTCTCAATCTCGGTGGAATTAACTAAAATCTTAAATTCTTGCTTAATTCCCCAAAGGTTTGTCTAAACAAGCTGGTACTTTTTGTGTTAGTATCAAATAGACCATAACGTATAAAATTCAATCAAATAACTCATTATTAGATAAGACAAAGATATAGGAAAGGTGATGATGTTATCTGAACAAACACCTAACAAAAAATTGAAAAACTTTCTGCCAAACAGTGACTGAAAAGAATTTTTGATTTCTGATACTACCCAGTAACACACCAGGATACGACAATGCAAATCCTAGTGACAAAAAAAGCTCCAGGAGCCAGTATAATTATGCAAATTTATGCTGAAGCTTTCCCCTTCCCGTGGAAAAACTCCCCTGACACAGGCGAGCTTCAGTCAAAAGTCATTTTTAAAGTAGAAATCATCCAACACTGTACTTCTGATGCTTGTTTAATACAAGCATTTTTTTAAATGAATTTATTAAGATAAGATGTATAGTATTTACACTGTAAAAGCAGAAGTATTTGACTTGCTTTTTTTCCCCAATGAAAGTTGAGTCTTATGAATCCTGAAATACTTTTATCAAGAAAACTAATGAAATTTAGCCTTATGAAAGGATAGACTTTGAAAGATAACAATGAACAACATCTTTCACACAGTTTTCAACATTATTTTGGTTAAAATTTATTAGCTACCACTTAGAAGAGCTATTCTATAGCTAGTTCTAATTAAGAATAATTGTCATACACAACAACTGTCACAATTGTTCCAAAATGTCCATGAAAATTATCAGCTTTTCATTATATGGAATTACTTTTACTAAAAAGTGGATTTTTTTAATGGAAAAATAACAAGACCATACCCATAAAAATCAAATGCACATCCAAACAAGTTTTAAAGCATCAATGATAGAAAAAAAAAAAAAAAAAAAACAACAAAACACGACCACAATAAGAGACAAAACTGCATTACTCTAACAAATGCAGCCTTCCATACCCTATTTCTTTCTCTTTTTTCCTTCATATTTGCTGTTTCAGTTTCTTTTATCACCTCTCCAACGACTTTTCCCTATAATTTTCTCATATTTATTGCACTGACAAAGCTCACAATTTTGGTTTTAAAAGAGAACATATACTCAGCAAAGAGTAATGCCAATGATATTTAATATTGTCTGGAAAAATTCCTCTTTACCACAGCAGAGGTGACTTCTCATGCTATTTATCTTTGCAACACAATAGTGAAAAAAGTGATTTCTCATTATTTCCCATCTTAGCAATATCACTTGCAGTAACCAACAGCACACTTAGTATGTTTGTGCTCTCTCTCTTCTTTCGCAAGTAAGTTCACATGGCTGAACTGTGTACCCAGCTCAGTTCCCTGTGGAATTTTATCCAACAGAAATGAAATAAAGAGCCAGTTGAAAAGGTAGTACTTGGTATCTTTCATAAAGTGGAAGCAGCCACAAAACAATCTTGAACATCACTTGTAAAATATATAGATATCACAGCTGAAGTTATCATGGAAAAACACATCATTTTGAGCTATCACAAAGGTGACACCACTGACACCAACTAGCCTTCAAACCACGAGTATTTTGTTGATTTCACAGAATCACAGAAATACCAAGGTTGGAAAAGACCTACAAGATCATCCAGTCCAATCATCCAGCTATCACCAATAATACTCACTAAACTATACCCCTCAGCACAAAAACCAAACATTCCTTGAACAACTCCAGGGTCAGTGACTCCACCACCTCCCTGGCAGCCCATTCCAGTGCCTGACCACTCTTTCAGAAAAGTATTTCCTAATATCCAGCCTGAATCTCCCTGGTGCAGCTTGAATCCATTCCCTCTAGCCCTATCACTGTTACACAAGAGAAGAGGCCAACCTCCAGCTCACTACAACCTCCCTTCAGGTAATTACAGAGAGCAGTAAGGTCTTCCCTGAGCCTCCTCTTCTCTAGACTGAACAATCCCAGCTCCTTCAGCCGCTCCTCGTAAGACTTGTGCTCCAGACCCCTCACCAGCTTCGTTGCCCTTCTTTGAACCCACTCCAGGTCTTTAATGCCTTTCTTGCAGTGAGGGGCCCAAAACTGGACACAGTACTTGACATGTGGCCTCACCAGAGCTGAATACAGGGGGACAATCACTTCCCTGTTCCTGCTGGCAATGCTGTTACTGATCCAAGCCAGGATGCCATTGGCCTTCTTGGCCACCCAGGCACACTGTCAGCTCATGTTTAGCTGAGCATCAATCAATACCCCCAGGACCATTTCCTCTATGCAGTCTTCCAGCCACTCTGCCCCAAGCCAGTAGTGTTGTCTGGAGTTGTTGTAGCCCAAATGCAGGACTCAGAATTTAGCCTTGTTGAACCTCATTGAATCCCATTGGCTTCAGCCTGCCCAGATCCCTCTGTAGGGCCTCGCTACCCCCAGGCAGATCCACACTTCCAGCCAACTTAGTGCCATCTGCAAACTTACCAAGGGTGCACTCAGTGCCCTCATCCAGGTCATTGACAAAGATATTGAAGAGGACAGGACCCAGCACTGACCTTGGGGAACACCACTCATGACTGAATAATAATCACAGATCATTACAGCCTTCAAAATAATGAAATAGAGTGCATGGAATCAATGCATCTGGACCTACCTTAAGTTGTTCAAGCTTCCGGTGTATAATATTTGCTGTCTCCTCATGAGCTTGCTGAATGCTTACTTCTTCTCTTAGAGCAGCCTCTGCTCTATAGAGCCAAGCACCTATGGTACCCAAAGGTGCAGGAAGAGATTTATCAAGGTGTATGTGCCAGTCAAACAGCTAGGAAATAAAAACAAAAGCATTCAACTTATTTCCTTGCTCAATTAAATAAACAAGTACTATCAGTCATGAACACTGCAATTTATTCCTGCTATTCCAATCAGGTAAAAATTAGCCTTAAAGCTTCATTTGTTGATACAGCATTCAGTATTTTTTGCACAGAAACATTTAGTTAAATTAAAAATGTTGTATTAGAATTTTTAGTTAGTGCTAGAGTCACTAGCAATTTTCATTAAAATATTGCATGCCAAGTGTGCATTGTGCACACTCTACAACACTTTCAACTTGGCTGTGCACTGCTAACACAATTTCAAATAAAAGGAAACCTCAAAGTATTTTACTTATCTTTAAGTTCATATTCTGTCTACGCATGAGCAACTATTAAAGATGATGATGATGAAAACATTCACAAACCAAATACAATATAATCCAGCATCCCTGGAGAAATGGTCCATATTTAGTTTCCAAATGCCCAACAAAACTGATAGCAAATGATTTAAAATCATAAATAATTTAAAATTCTCATACTTAATAAAAAGTGTATAATATAATAGTTTTCAACTTACCCTGGAAGAGACTCTGTCCCACGCTTGCTTCACTATAGCTTGATCAAGTGATAATTTACCATCTTTCCTTAAGGACTGAGTTACAAGTTCAATAGGTTTCCTTTTCATCTCATACTGGATTCTGAAATGCTTAAATGACTGCACAAAGAGAAAATCAAATCAGTGTAATACAGAGTCAAACAAATTCTGTACTATTTATGGTATACTGGCACCTGCATGACAATTTTGTACTGACAGCAGTTTTAATACTACTCATAAAGGAATATCAGTTAACACATGTATTTATAGACCTTGTTGAATTGTGTTTTATTTAAATCTGAATCCCCAGCAAAGTATGTGTAACACTTAGGTATTTCCCTTTAGTTACCAGAGGCCTGAACCCTGTCCAAAAGTAAATAGTAATTGAATAAAAAACTAGCAAGTGAATTAAATGCTATTTGAGACAGATAGTGATTGCTTTTAGGAAACAGTTAATTTTCAGGAAAAATTTTAGGTCAAAATTTTTGTTATAGGTTTAGACATTAACTTTTGAAAGAAGGGTTAAAAATGAAGAACTAAGCCCTGTCCTCTTCACCTGTCACCTCATCCAGCTTTCAGCCATACCTCCCATTTAAGCTATATAACACAGAATCTGGAAAGACTGTACAGACACATGCTCACTTCTAACTAGGACAGACCTTATTCATGCTGCTAGAAAAAGCTCTCTGCAAGGAAAACCATCTGTGCACTACGTAGCAAAGTTGGAGCTGTCATAATTCCTCCACCTCAACATTCCTCAACAACAAGTAACACAATTTGAATCCTTATTTCTTTGAGCTACAAAACATAAAACTGCATATATGTACAATACATCAAAATGCAGATGGTATAAAATACTGCAGTGCAGTGTCACAAAATGGTGACAATAACATCTTATTCCAAAAATCTTTCCCAGTTGCTTACCTGATATTTCTCCTGTAAGCTTGTTTCTGCCACCTGTGCCCGTGTTAAATCTCTTTCAAACTGTTCTGCCCACACTCTTAGGTCTCTCAGCATCAACTTGTCTTCCTTCTATGATTAGTACAATCACACAAAAAATTTTAGTTTTCCACATACATTCAAAGGGAATTTCAGTAAAAGCTAATTGATTTGAGATAGGAAAGGATTTATTATCATTTTATCAGTTTATGGCTATTTTATTATCTTGTCTACTACTGAACTATTGCTTGGGGTGCAGCAACATTAGAAAAGAAAGTGCAGCAGTATGATCCAAGCTTACACATTTATTCTCTTAGTGACTTCAGGGCAATCCTTGACATCAAGTTATATGTACAGAAGCTAAAAAATATTTTGGTATAGAAGGTTTTAACAACAAAAATGGAAGGCAACTAAAAAAAATCTGATTCTGTTCAACTTCTTTTGCTTCCATGACATTTTATGGTTTTAAAAACAACATACTTGTTTTAAATTTTGCTTTAACACTTCAAGTCTATCATTGGCACTGGTGCTTGCAAGGCTGCTCTTCAAAATGCAGTGCCCTGATAGTGAGTAGAAAAGTACTGGTAGGAAATCTCAGGTCTTTAAGCACGTTATATTAGAAGGCTAGCAGACAACAGAAAGTTTTTTGTTCACTAAGAACACTAATCTTTAAGTAGGATATAAATGTCCGTCTCAGATTTCCAACTGATGAAAGACATGTTCTGGCTACTATTTAGAAACCACTTTTTGAAAGCAAAAAGGCTATATTACTGTAAAAGTGGTGACTGTCAGAAACACATCTATTAAAACGAACAAACAGAACACATATCAGCTATGAACATAAAATGAGTGACTAAGACTAAAGCATTACATAAGAGAAATAAAACTAGACCTTAGCCATTTTAACAGCTTAGAAGTATTGCTTCATTTCAGCTGAGAATCATCTTAGATGTATTTCTGCTAATTCTCATACTGATCCTCTACTCAAACCACTGGTAGTTGGCTGGACACAATGTGCATAATAGAATGTGCAAATATCACAGGTATTATACTTGTTAACCGTTAATTGGATATTACAGCAAGATTAACTCTGTGTTATGGCAGCTGCATTGAAATAAAGTTCCCTATAGCTCAGGTTCCTGGCTTCTGAAGTGCTTAGGCTGCTGCCTGAAAAACAGTATGGGACATCTATGACACTTCCCTGCTCCAGCTATTTCAAAGCTGGCATTTCCTTTACTTCACAGAAGGTTCCAAGATGCCAGAACTCCTACTGCTTCCAACTTGTCACATAATTTAAATATAGAGAAGAAAAATAAAAGCACTACTATTCTTGCATGATAATTTACTCTGTGTGTGGAAAAATAATGTCAAGATTCTTCAAGATAAACAGCAAATTCGTGATTGCTCCCATATGAGGAAAAGAATATAAGTAGAGAGAATTCTTAACTCTTTTAACCACCAAAAAAAAACTAAAATCTTTGGAATTAAGGGTAATCCATTCACTAGAAATGATAACTTTAATGATAGACTACTGAAATATCTGTTTAGCAGTCAGCTCCATGAAGCCAATACAAAACCCTGCATCTTAATGGATTTAATCTACAACAACAATCCTAGTAATTGAAACTTTAAGTAAGGTAATCCTGAAGTCAAGAAGAGAATGAATGTTATATATACTGTGTATACTGCTTTTAGTTCACTCTGTAACTTCAATTTTATAAAGCATGGGATTTTATTCTCCGTAGATTACATTCTTACTGCTGTGAGTCACTAAAGATAAGACTTTGCAAGAGCATCTGTGGCCACAACTTTTTCTACAGAAAACCAAAGCAGGTATTTTGCAAGATTTCTATTAACATGGTTTAATTACCTATTGCTAAAATTGAATCTGACCAATTCTTTCTAAATAGAATAACATCAGCAACTAGAGAACTTCTACAGCACCTAAGTATAAAGAACACAGGAACAGCCACATCTCTCTCAAATTACAGTACGGTTTCTCTGAATTTAAGTGAGGAGATAAAGCTGAGAGGTAACACTGAGTGTTCTCTGATTTATTTAATTTTTTTTTTACTATTCAGTCAAACAAATATTTGCTTTCTTAATCGCAGAAGATGAAAGCATTTCAGTAACTGAATCACTGGACATTGTTAAAGACACTGCACAACACAAGAAAAGCAGGATAGGCATATCATTCATATAGATATTTATTCATTTTCACAGCTTTCTATTTCAGCATATCACTTGTCACCTGCAAACTTGATTCTGTGGTCCTTGTTCGATATAAAAACATCGTAAAGTTTTGATTTTGATAACCAACACAGAAGATTTCTTGGGCACTAAGAAACCTGCCACCATTATTCCCCATGTCCGATGAGCTAAATCTCAATACAAGACTTTCATTAGTGACTAGTGGTTCTTAGTCCTAATAAAAAAATATTAGTGTTCTCACAGTACTTAACTGTTTTCTAAAGCTTGCACACCTTAAGTAGCAAACAGAACATAAAGAAAAGGAAAACATTAGAGAAATGTAAACGTTTGTTCTCTCCTCAGTATGAGGATATTCTATCCATAACCAAAATTATTTTAACTTTTCTAAGCCACTATGGCTTATTTTCTCCATGCTACATCCAAACAGCATTTTAGAGTATTAATTTATCCTCATGTCATTCTAAGAGCATTCACTGACTTGCAGAGAGGAACAACAAAGCTGGAGTACACAACCACCAAAAAAATATGAATGAAAAACATCAGAGAAAACTGCTTATTAATTCCAAAATGGTAAGAGGGCAAAATTAAATTTACATATAAAGTTTTTAGACTAGACTCAGAAGTAAAAGCTTTTTTTTTTTTTTTAAACTGAACTCTCTGATTTTAATTAACAAATTACATGATACAGAACTTTTTGGTTTTTATAGAGCTAAAAATACATATCTGCATTTAATGAGAAACTTGACAACATACTTTTTTGAATTCTCTAATATATAATTATTAACCAGAAGAACTGTTCAAATTCTCAGGCACAGCGTGGATAGAACTTTCAGACAGGAGCTTTTGAATCTAAAATAATTTATCTGTTTTTCAGAGATGCTGAATTACTGTATTGCCTATTTGCTGAAAAAAAATAATAATCAAGTCACTTTTACCATGTGTATATATGAAATCAATTAATTAAGCTATTCCCCTTGAAAACACTGAGTTATATATATGTGTTACTGTTAGCACAGAAAGACTCAGACTGACAACAGTACCACAGATGCACTCTGAATGCTGAGCCAAGCATCACCTTCAGTAATGAGCTATTAAAGGCAGACAGTAAGCTACTGGAAGAACTCAGGAAGTTATTTTTACAATCGCTGCTGAAGGAAGCTCTCTTATAACTGGGAACTCTGATGGTAAAAATAGGTTGGAAATGATGGGTTTATCATCTGATTTACTTGTTCATACAAGAAATGCTTTACAACAGATATATTATGAAAGAGTGTGCTTCTTCTGTCTGTAAATTGATTGTGAGATAAAGTAATTTCTACCACTACACCTCTTCACTATCTTAAGCAGCAACGCAGGAGTACGTAAGGCTAAGATTTTATATTTTATATTAAGGTCCACTCAAAGCTGCCTGAACTTTTGCTTGAATAGATTGAGTGGGAATAATTCTGCTATGGTTATTAAACTTCATTTCAATATATATGGGTTCTTATACATGCACAGCATGAGATGAACAGTTGATCAACCTATTTCTTATAAATTAGGAAAAAAAGCCAACACACAGAAACTAGTGTTGAATAAAGGTAACTATCTGGACCATGTGAGACTACAAACAGAACTGACTGGCTACAATGACAGCTGCTGTTTTCTTCATTACATCTTCACTCCTGCAATCTTCTAGTTTTATCTAAGTGTTCTGAAATGTATTTGAATGTATCTGAAATTTGTTTGAATGTTCATTTGATATATAAAATTCCATCTGTTGGATTTCTTAACTTCTCAGATAATACTAGAAAGTTTTAAGTATTTAAATGTCTAAGATAGTTACAAAAATATATCCTTTAAAAAATGCATAACTTACATGAGAACAAAGAGCTGAGCATATCATGTGATTAAACATGAATGCTCTCTCTTTCAAACACACATATCACATTCACTACTTACACAATCATATATTCAGTCTAATATCTACTCTATAAACCTAAGAATATATAACAATATCAATCTAAAATGAAAATAGATATGAATAGATAAAACAATTTGTAAATTATTTTCTTATGCTTATATCTGTAATTAAGAAAGGTGGTCTGAGGCTTATTATAAGTTGGCTTTTCTGTATTTCTGTAAAATTATTTGCAAAATTAGGCTTTTGGCTATAGGGAATAGTTGTTGTAAGAAATTAGACTTAGTCTCATTATGTTCATCTATTTCCTCTTGTGGAAAGAATAATATGAGGGTAACCAAACATTGTCTATTAAAATATCCAAAAATCAAAAGCCCAATATGTTCAGGATAAAACAAAAAATTATGAAAGGCCCAAGGCAAGCCCATTATTCTGGAGCATATTATCCTTACCTTAAATTTCATAAAAGAAGTGACAAAAGTTGGGATTGATTGAAGTTCCTAGCAATATGAAACAAGTGAGAAAACAAGAGGAAAAAGAAAAAAAAAAAAAAAAAAAAAGCAAACAAAATAAAACAAAGCAGGTAGAAATTCCAGAAAGAGCAATACAAGAGCTATATGTGCAATAATGCAATTAAAGATGTTCTTAAAATATTATCAAATGCATGTGCTATATCTTGTGAAGAAGTTCTCTACTACATCTGATTTCTGGATTACTAGTCACTATATGATTTGTTTCATCTGGAAAAAGCAGTTACTTTAGAGTAACCAATTATTTGTGATGCGTTGCTTACACAGATTCATATATAAGCACAGCTGATCCAGGCATGATATATTTGACTCCCTGTAATTCTGCTAATCCATCACTGGCAAAATTCTCATGCCTATCAGTAATCTATGTCCGCTCTGTACCTGACTCCCTAGCCCTGTCATTCATAACTGTCAATTCCTTCACCTTTGCCCTTGGATCAAAATGATAGCATAAAACAACTTCATGGAAAAGAGATCTAAACAGAGCCAGTTCATTGCAAAATGTGTGACAAGTCCCATACCCCAGTCATTGGCTCGACACAGTGAAATACATTGAAAAAATGATACTGGATAAATATAAGCTCTCAAGTATTCTTGTTTAAACTTTTCGCAAACTTGAGTCCTCTATTCCTATAAACTTTTGTATTTGTGACATATGCCACAGGGAAAGGAATTTTTTTTTTGTACTGTGGGATTCTTTATGATTTTTTTTTCAGAGAGATTCTGTCAACAGATAATCAAATCTCTTACACAGATTTTTTTCTCTTTAAAATATTTGATCTATTCTCAAGAAAATCATGATGAGTTTGGAAGACTATACACAGATTCCAAGAAATAATAGGACAATAGTTTACATGGTTGTGGACTGGGTGAAAAAAAGGGAAGCAAAAATTAATGAAATTGGATCTTGTTGACTGCACAATAACTAGATTAAATAAGATATCCAGATTATCTTTTGCAGATGTCATTCAATTATATTGCATTACATTATGGAGAGATTCCAGTGCTTAAAATTCAACAACATGAAGTTTAACAATACACAGACAAATATTTCTTTCCATATTTATCGTATATTTAAAGGGAGTATTAGAAAATAATATCTTAACCTAATGTTAAGTAGTGAAGTATCATACAGAATTCCTGCACTGTAGTGGATCTTTTCATTTCTTAGCCCACATTCTAAATTGTGCATGGACTGGTAAAAAGTAGATTAAGCGTGATTTAAATCACCAGATTATGTAAATTTACTGTGAACATGGATCTACATTAATAGCTCAGACAGTAGGCCAAAGGAGGTGATCTTTCCCCTCTCCTCAGCTGATGAGAACACACCTGGTGTTCTCTGCCCATTTCTGGGCTTTCCAGCACAGGAGAGAGATAGATATAGCCTAAGAAAGTGCTACAGATACATTGAAGGGACTGGAACTACTCTCCAATGAGTAAAAGCTGAGAAAGATGGGACTGTTAACTTGGAGAAGAGAGATCGCATA
Source organism: Tympanuchus pallidicinctus (assembly GCF_026119805.1). Taxonomy (NCBI): domain Eukaryota; kingdom Metazoa; phylum Chordata; class Aves; order Galliformes; family Phasianidae; genus Tympanuchus; species Tympanuchus pallidicinctus. The sequence continues at coordinate 60,756,604 of NW_026294618.1, read as the reverse complement.
GTTGTATATAAAACCCTGAGGAAGAATGCAAATCGGACAGTTCTAAGCTCATTTTAGTGGACCCCAGTGCCAGGGCAAGAGACAGTGGGCACAGAAACTCAAGAGGTTTTCTCTGAACACTAGGAAACACATCTTTAGTATATTGCTTGCTGTTTTTCTGGGATGCACAGTTCATGGTCATTCTAATATACACCTTGGCTAAATGAACTGACTGGAAAAAAGTAAATAAGAGATTACTCATTTTCTCAGTGCACAGAGCTAACAGTGTATCAGATAAAAGCTATTTCTGTGATTATATATTCTTTTTCAAGAAGTATAGTTCACTGATTCTGTTTTGGGTACAGAGACATATGCAGGATCAGATCAGACATATAAAAGTTTTGTATTGTTTTAAATAGCAACATCAGTGAAACCATAAGTGAACTGTATGCCTTAACGATAACTACAGTTAATAGTGTAGCAATAGGTAGAACAGTGTTTCTATTTACTCTAACCTAAAGCTTCTATATCCATCACATATCTTTCCTTAGGAATTTTGCATAATTTGGTTGTTGTTTTTTATTTATTTATATAGGATTAATCCATCTCTAAGAATCTACAATCGGCAGAGATGGACACATTTCTAGATGGTCATTTTTCTTAAGATGAATAAATTGTCTTAACAGTGCATAGCATTTCAAAAGAACTTAAACTACCTTAGATGAACCTGACCCTTAGTTAGAGATTGATAAAACAGTCTTGGAATCTGATTAAAAACAAACCCATGCAGACTTTATTTTCCTGTGAGTGATATATTCCCTCTATTCTTAGTCTTTTCCTATTCCCACTGATGTCTAGTATAAGAAAATAATTATCACAGTGTTGGAGTACATGTACCTGAGAGAGATAATCTGTCAAGATTATTATCTGCTAAACTCCTAAAATTAAGCACTTTCAGGTTGTATTTCATCTGACCTGCGTTATGTGCTTGCTACAGAACAAGATGCATTGACCAACAGATGTTACTGTATTTTTCTGCTTGTCAAAATAAACTTAGGTTGACTATATCAGTAGTGAATCCTTAGTCAGATGACTCCAACCTCATAGTAAGTGCACATGGGTGGCTTTTAATAGCACAGGAGGTAGGTGAGAGGTGAAGAAGATTACTGACTTTCTCTTCCCCTGCCCCTCAGCCAACTCAGGTTCCAGTATTTTTCTTGAAGATGTGTTGTCCAGACAAATTCCTATGCTGCCCAGCTTATAAGATATTGCACTGGAAGAAGTGAAGTAATAATGGAAGCTTGTCCTTGGTGGTCAGAAGTCCTAGCTGCTTGTGTGGACATTTCTATAATTAAAGAGTCTAATATTTCATGCCTAGATCAGGTGTGCTATGCACACAAACAGCCATAGTGCAGGTGGCAGAATAATCAACAAATACATAGAGTCGCGTGGCTAGGCTGGTATCTGCAGATCACATTGCTAGAAAGATCATCACAGTGGAAAGGGATAATCAAAAATTAATGAAAATGGTCACTTGTGTCCTGGGCTAAAAGGAAAACACTAAAGGGAGGAATCTCCAGGAAGAGATCCTTCCTCAATGGCAGTCAGCTCTTCAATGGGGTCTAGAATAGATGGAGCCAGACTCCACCCCTTCCAGTTACACAGCTGAATTCCTTCACCTGTGCTCCCATGGCTGACTCAGTGCTTGCCTCAGGTGATCAATCAGAGATTCAGGCCATGACTCAATAGTTCACACACAGCCAAGTCTATTGGCAGCAGGTGTTGCATTGTGTGCCATGGTATGGAAGCAGCAGAACAGTCTAAGCCTGTCATGGGTCAGAGGCTTTAGTGTTCGCTCCCCCTGTCTTGCCAACTCAGCTTCATTACTCAGTGCTATGGCACTGGTACATTTACATCCTCAGCATAATTTTGCAGTAAGGAGAAAGAAGAATGCCAATGACTCAGGCACTGGAATCAGACAGCAAAGCTACAGCTACTATGCAGCTACTGCAAAGCTATTAGCCACACCTAATAAAGCCAAACATAGCCAGAAGGAAGGAGATTCACTCATTTCAAAGCTCTTCGGTGACTATCTGTAAGGAAACCAAAGAAACAAACAAAAGTATTGCCTCTTTCTCTCTTGCTGGGGCTGAGCAGATTGTCTCAGCAGTGCTTCCTACCATTTGGCATGAAGGAAGTAAATGATCAGGATTAGGGAGTGAGTCACAATCACTTGGCATCTCTGAGTACAATCCTTTGCACTACATCCAAGCGTAAAGCCAATATACTATCATACTCAAAGCACAAACAAGAAAAACAAACAAAAAAATTCCTTAGAGCAAGCAGTCTAATCTTATTATACAATAGAAGGAAATCCAAGTCAAAAAATCTTAACTGCCTCTCAGGCCTAAAAGTCCACAAACAACCTCTAACCATTCTCTAGGACAACTCCTTTTCCTATCCACAGATCCACTGTGATAGAAACAGAAGTGATGTGTTGCTTCAGGCAACAAACAGCTTCAATGTTTTTAGTATTATGCTTGAAAAGCTTTCAGAAAACAGTAGCAAACCCCAATGGGTCCTACCATTTACTGTATCTGTTTCTCCTTGCTTTGGCTGACAGGAAAATCTCAGCAGTATCACCATTCTCTTTTCTCCATTTATGCAATACTGGTTCCTTTATTCTCAGTTAAACTTTCTTAGTTTTTTTAAAATTGTGCCTGCTTTTCACTTGAATTGCAGATCAAAACAACATAATAATAAACTATGAGGGCTACAAAATGTGTTTAGGAAGCACACCCTGTGATAAACCAATTTCTGTAAGCATGCAAGAGAAACTTACATCATTCTCCTGCACATCAGCCATTGTATGATGAGGATCAGGATAGTACTTCAAAAACTGGGCTACGTAGGTCATGATAGACTTTTCATCTGGCTTGTCAACATTCACATCTATACAAGTATAGAACACAGTACAGTAAGTGATAGCTAAATGGCAGAGAATAATAGTTAAAAATTTAAACACTAGAATCAGCGTGCTTGTTTTAACTCATTCAAACAGTTCAAGCATTTTTAAATTCAGATACCCTCTGGATCAAGGAGCCTCGGAATCCCTAGCTCTGTTTCTGCAAGTGTGAAGGCTTCTTCCAGGTTTTCCCTGTTTGATCTTCCTTTTACTTTCTCCATGTCTACTAAATCTGGACGGATAGCATGAATAATGGAATGAAATGCAACACCACTCCTCCAACTTTGTCCGAAGTCTTTGATTTCAATTCCAGCTTGCCTGAAGAAAATGAAAGAAAATAATTACTTGCGTAAACATCAAGACAAGGGGAAATCCAGAGTGAGAAAGGATGCTCCAGACAATGACTACTTATCATTAGGCCTAAAGCACCTTTTGTTCCTATAGGACTGGTCAGTTCTGTGACAGCTCCATCTGTACACTGCATAAATTAAACAGAATCTTTTAATATGCATACTGCATGCGTCTCCAATGAGCTCACTAGTGGCAATAAGCCTAATGAAATACACCAAGTGACACACACAGTCTGTGGATATATGCAGTTCTTTCTACTGCTCTCCATGAACAGAGAGTAGTTTATAACTCTCTGAATTATAACTGCCACAATTTAGTTAAGTACATCAGCATCATACAAAAACAAATACATAAGAAGAATGGCAGTAATCTGCTATCTTTTAAAATGAAAGCATTAAAATGTTACAAATGATATCACTGAGTGAAAAATCAGGTGAAAATGTAATGCAAATATATTTTTATTCTCATCAAAAAACCTGGAGTAAGACTATTATTTCCTCCAGAATTCTTATATTTTCAATGAAAAATGCACATAAACAATGAAGAAATGCCAATAAATACTGAGAGAGGAATCAGAAGTGAATCACACTCCTGACTGGTGCTTTTAAAAGTAATTCTGAAGAGTACAATTGTCCGCAAACTGCAAGCTTCCTCAGAAGACACACTTGACATTAACTTGACATTGACTTGCCATTGTGAAGTTTACAAGAACAATAATACTGCATGAATGTTTAATTCAAAGACCACTGCAATCACTGAAAAACTTCCAGACTTCAATGTGTCTTCAGCTAGCCTAAATGAGGAACAGGCAAAATATTCTCTCCTTGCTCTAGATTTCTTGCAACACATTTAACCTATTCTTTCCATACTGTTGAAAATGTGATTTACAAGCCTCTGTTTGTTTGTATATGTTTATGTGTCTAGAAATTGCAGCTGACCAGTCAATAGAATGTCCCTTGCTAACAAGAGCTTAAAAGGAAAATTGCCAAATCAGACTGTATTGCACTGTAAGTTTTATTGTGTTCTACCTGCTTATTGGAAAACCAGAGGAAGTCTTTATATTTCTTTTGTCAGAGGCACTACTCCAAAACTTTTCATTTTCCTTTACATTAATGCATGACTTTTTTTTCCCCCAAATAGTGCTGATTACTTAATTTAAAAAAATCCTTTTATTTAAAAAAAAATATTTTAATGTATTTTTAAAAAAATTCTTACAGTGGAAGCCATTAATTACTATTATTTCTTTGACCAAATATAATTTTTTTACATGAATTTTGGAAGATGAGCAATCTTGGAATAATTCTAATTCTACAAAATACAAGCAAGATTCCAAGTTAACAAGGAATAGGCGGAATAACTCAGAAATAAATTTTGTTTTACTTGGCACAGACTTTGTTTAAAAAGAAAGAAAATTCAGGGCAGTTTATAGTAATATGCCCTTTTTATCTCAAAACTGCAGAAGAATTTTCATGATTTTTCATCACCTGCCTTTTGACAGGAAGTGTTGAAATTCAGCGCAAAATTCACATATGCTGTCACTGAGTAATGCTGTCAGTGTGGGGCTCGCATTATAGCATCAAGTGTTTGGGCAGCAGAAATAATGCACTGTCATTCAGATAACTAATGCCCCTTCCAGTTCCTCCTTCTGTCAAAGATAATCCCATTCATTACTTGGAGCCTATAAAATGTGATTGCTTGTAAAACTAGTGCAAATTCTAAATAATCGCTTGCTTGTTGTTATAGCAGAATAGTTAGCAGCCTCTGTTTCATAAAGAATATGATTAGAGGCAGCGCTATATAAACACACAGCAAAAGGATAGACTTTGACTGAGAAAGTTTAAATTCTAAACAAAAAGTTCACACTTAAGATAGGAGTTTAATTCATCTGTAAGTTACTTACCTTGCTGCTGTATACTGGATCCATTTTAACAAAGCCTTCCTGGCACTTCCTTGGACCTTGGTTACCACCTTCCGTTTGCTTGGGGGACTTGCAGTTTCTGAACTGACAACACTCTCTACAGAGGACGCGCTGCTAGACAATGACTGCAGCTGTGGAAGATTGCTGGTGAGCTCTTCAATCTGTGGAAAAAAAAAAAAACAACAAGTTAATGGATGTTTGTGAACAAGCCATTTAATTTCCACCTGTCTCTTAAATAATAAACTAATAGGACTGACAAAGTAAAGTTGGGAAGAAGGTGTCACTTTTAGATGCTGTATTTTTTTTTTTTTTAAACTGTGCTTCAAAGTAGGCTCAAAGATTTTAATGTATGTCTGTATCTGTAATTCCTGAAATATGGAAAACCTAGCAATCATTGACCTTCCTGACTACATACAGCTACAATAAAGTGCAAGTGTGTTATCTAGTACAGCAAATTATCATTGAAATGATTGACAATGGCTTAAATTGAGCTTTAATGCACATTACAAAATGGTTCAGTAATTTCAAAGGACACTCACTAAATTAAAGAACTTAAATGACTTTGATGATCACCCTGATAGTTCTTAATTTAACCTTGTACTCTTGGCCTAAATTTAATTGTGGCTCTGCTTAGATGTAACTCATGATGAAATAGTCCATGTACTGTAGGCAACATGCTTTAGTAAAACTTGCTGAGCATTTACAGCAGTTATTTGCATCACAGTTTCCATCAAAAGTAAATTATTAACTTGACTGACAATCTGGCTGTAACTCGTAAAAATTATATCCAGAGGATAGTGTAAGATTGGTCTCCATCTAAACAGTTTACATCTACTATCCTTGCAAATACCTTCACGTTCCAGTGAAATCAGCATGTTTACTTGTATTACGTTAAGCTTAATTGCTGTCTGACATCACGTGCACTGGAATTAGATGGAGTACAATCATCAACAAGGTTGGTAATAGTGCTTATAAAAAGAATCCAAATTCCATAGTTTTCTTTTCTGTGCGTTTTTTTTTTTTTTTTTTTGCATTTTTCAGAGATACTGGAAGTATGTGTTCTAGTGATAGAAGAAATACATTCTATGCTCATTACCAAGACAGGTATCTTAGTTTAAGCAGTGTGAAACAGCTATATCTGCTACTTTATTCAGCATCAGATCCTCAGTTAATTATAAACTATCAAACATGTAACTAAATACTGAAAATGCACTAGTTCATTTGCAACAATAAGCTCAACCACTGTTTGAAGAAGCAACACTGAATTTAAAAAACGTTGTACCTGAAAATATAAAATTATGGTCCACACCAAACCAAGCACAATAGAAGGCCGACCATCAGCAATATCAGTTGAGTTTATGTTGACAAGCTTTATCTATTTAGGAAAGAAAACATGTTATCACTACACACAAGAAACAGTAACAGTTACAAAAGAAATCGGTTTTATATTTTAATATATTTTTGTAACAAAGTAAGAAGTTTCTTACTATGAAAGTATCCCATAATTATGTAATTTCACTTACATGTAAGCTATACATAATTAAAGAGTTTTAGGTCCATAGCATGCTAATATTGTAGAAATAATATTTAACTTTTGTAGAAAAGATAAAAAGAGATAAAAATTACATAAAAACATTGTACAAACCGGAGATCCTCGGTATACAGACTAGCATGGGAAGTAAAAGGAAAAAATGTTACAAAATAATGATTAAGTGATTAAGTAAATGTGTTACTTTTAAAATGTAAAGAAAGCATCATTTTGCTTACAACTTAGAATATGATTAATAAACAAAACAAACTGAATATTCCATAACAGCTTTTAAATTATGTAGGTTGTCCTTGCTTCTTGTAACAGGTGTAGAATTGACCAAGAAAACAGTGTTTTATAATAAAAAAGAAATAAGAAAAGGGGAAAAAAACCTTAAAGAAAAAAAAAATATCACATTTCTTCAGGGAGCTTATTACTGTAAAATATTTTACCATCACTGGTGAAGGTTCCCTTGCAAGACAAATCTGACTATAATTTTTTTAAAAATATAGAATATGAACATTTCAGCTGTCCAAGGCTGTATGCAGTTTATCAAAACAAACAGGTTTTAACTCCCAAATGCTTCTCTATATTCTGAATAAAGCGTCACCATAAAATAATTTCAAGAGAAAAACAGCAGAGAAAAAGACTATGTATAAAGGAACTAAGACAGAGACAGTGTTTAAGGAAATTGAATAGAATAGGTAGTATCAGAATATCAGGAAATACACTAATCATTCACTCAACAAAACTAAAAGTCCTGCCTTTAGTCTTGACGTTAATAAGGAGGGCTACTAAGCTGTTCTGGCACTCCAAACATGGTCATGGAAAAGGGTTATGGAAAAACTTTGGAGAATGGGTTTAAGAACAGCATGAGATTGACTTCTGGTGAGATTCTATCCACAAAACAAAGCAAAAACTGCAGTCATTTGAATCAACATCTGGAAGTCCACTAAACAATGCCATTATCTACCTAAAGAAAAAAAGCACCATAAGTCTTATTCTTTTAGCTGACTCAGCTCCCACAAAAATCTTTCTTTTTCTAGAAAGCAAGGTTTTACTTATGGATATTACAGATTAAAAAGAGTCATGAGGACTCAGCTAAATCTTTTGATTAGGTTACTGCTCATGGGGGCATAATGTATCTATTCTAGTTATTGTTATATTTGTTTTATTATTCATTAAAAAGAACTCAAATCTATTAAATATACACTTCACTAGCATTAAAAAGAAAGACTCAAACCAAATGCAAACAAACAAACCAAAATAACAATAAAAAAATGTTTGGTCCAGAATAACATCACCAAAATCTGAAGTGCATTTCTCAGTATGACAGCCAGAAGTCTGTCTGGATTGCGAAAATATGATATTGAATAAATCTGTAACAAATGTTACTTGTGGGAGAGCCCAGGGAGGAAGGAGACCCCCAGCACACACTAAGTGCCACAGACAGCCACTCATCTCCCTTCATTTGTCTGAGGGTAAAAATCAGGGACTGCGCTTAGCTACTGAAAAAGCATTTGCTGTCTGAAAGCATCCCCATCTCCTCTGAGAGGAAAAGGGTGACAGACTGTATAGATGAATTGTCTAAGCTGCATTCAGCCAAAAGCTACCTGCTAATGCACACCAATCTATCTTACATATTGTTTATTTCCATTTCCCTCTAGAAGGAAATCTGATATGCCAATATACAGCACGTACAAAAAATAACTAATAGAGAAAAGTCCCCAAACTCCTGTTGTGTTGTATTATAGAGAAATAAAATTCATTCGTTGTTATACCTGCATTAAAAAAAAAAAAAAAAAAAAAAAAAAAAAAAAAACTGAAAAGCAGATACGAAAAAATGTCTCCAATTCTAATTAAAAAAAAAAATAGATACATCAGTGTAACACAGGAAGATTGTTTTTATTTTATGTTCATACCTGGAACACATTGAGTTTTTTCTTAAAATCACTGAAGGGTTTACTGGAAGAAACCTTAAAGATCATACAGTTCCAGTCCCCTGCTGTGGACAGGGATACCTCCCACTAGATCAAGCTGCCCAGGAATCTCATCCAATCTGGCCTTGAACACTTCCGTGGTTGCAGCATCTGCAGATTCTCTGAGTAACTTGTTCCAGTACCTCACCACCCTCACAATGAAGGATTTCTTCCTAATATTCCATATGACAATACTCCATTTGGATAAACACTATTACACTGTGCCTTATCAATACAGGCTCTGGTAAAAAGGCCTCTCTTGATTATCAATACAGGCTCTGGTAAAAAGGCCTCTCTTGATTATAGGCCCCCCTTTAGGAATGGAAAAGCCAGTACATGGTCTCCCCAAAGTCTTCTCGCAGACTGTCTTTGTACTAGAGATACCTCAGCACTCTAATCATCTATCTTTCGTTTTCTATCTCTGTGTTGAATTTTTATAAAGTTTTGTTACATCTTGTATGTTACATCTAAAACTGCCATAGTGGTGACTACAAGAATCAATCCAGGAATTAACTTGGACTTCTGTTATGCTAATAAAGGGTCACACTGTTCTTAATTCACGTGTGTATAATTTCAAGCAGTGTTTTGTATGTACAGTCATACAGGAATGCCTCTACTGAACTGAAATTGTTAACTTTGATGAGACAGGGAAGCAGGGAGGAGTTAAAGAATACAGAAAAAAAAAAAAAAAGGAAAAAGATAAGCTAAGGTGATTCTAACTAAAAACCCCAGGAAATTTTTCCTATTGATTGCTAGCTGTTAGTGTTGAATCTTGACATTTTTACTTTACAACAGCTTTTGTGCTATCAAACTTACCCGTCTTCCTTCTAGAAACTTAAGTGCTGTGCCAATGTTGGCAACCCAGTGAATTCTCTTCAGATGACGTCCTTGCTCACAAGGCTTTAAGGAAAAGAAAAGTGCACACTCCAATTAGATTTATTCACTTTGCTGAAAAAAACATTCCACGTAATTACAAACATATTTTGCTGAACTTCAGGCATGTAAGTTAAAAGTAATAATAATAAAAAAATTAGAAATCCTTGAATTAAATCAAAAACATATTTTAGGCTCCTAATATTCTGAATTTGAATTTTAAATGTCTCCTTAATATTATATTGCAATGTAAATATATAACTACTGCCATTTAAATTGGTATCGATAAAGTTATTTTTAACAAACGTTTATTATAAATTCTAAAATTCCTTCTGAAGTTACTATAGAACATAATACTCTGCTATACATGGCTTTTCAGTTAATTAGAAACTGCTCTTGTTCTGTGATTTATACGGGAAGGATATTATATAGCAAATGTCAATTAACTGGTACCTTCTCTACAATTCTTTCCCTGTTTTACTACTATGTTGCCACAAGAGGGAGACTTCTCATATGAACAGAAGCAGTAGTCAGTACATTTCAACAATGCAGGAATACCCTTGAAAGCTTAGCTTACTTCTCATTAAAATCTCTTTACAATCACTCTTGCAATACTAATTACTATTAATTTTAGCTAATCTCGGCTGCATGAACAAGAGGTAAAAGAATGGAACTTGCAAATAGAGTGAATGTAAGGGAACAGGCAAACTGAATGGTAGATGTTCAGCTCTTGGGTGCTGCCCTTTGATACATAAGCTGGTTTGGAAAAAGTGAGAGGTCTTGGCATAAAAACCTTAAATTCTTCTCACCATCACAAACACATTACTAACTTGGGTCCCAAGAGAAAACTTATCTGGCATGTACAAATTGTAGCCTCATTACACAATATGTCTGTGAAATGCCATTTGGTATCAGTTTAGGGTCTTTACAGTGACTATGTATCTGTCAGTGCACATGGATATTAGACCCTACGATATCTGGGGGCTCACAAGAAAGCCATGAATTAGACAAGAGAACCTGTCATTATTTCTTCAGACATACAGAAGCAGCTTGGGCTTCAGACCATGCTTGTGTCACAGTAGTAACACTGCAGTAACAGCAAGGTGCATTATAAAGACTAACATATTTTTATGAAACAGTAAGACAAAACTGAAATAAAATATACAAAATCAAGATTATCAGTCTGCAATTATTTCGTTTTGCATTGCAGCCACATAGTCCACTCTGTGAATAAATTTATTTTGCTTTTTTGTTTGTTTTCAAGAGTACTCAAATATAGAAACAAACTAGAAGATCATATCCTTGAAAAGTTGTGCAACCATCTCACAGATTCAGAAGGAAGGAATTTCTTACCAGCTTCTGCCCTGAAAGAACCTCCAAAAGGGCTATCAGCATTATTCCATCCTTGATGTCTTCAAACAGATCACTGACCATCATGGGAGGATTGCGCTGAGAAGTGAAGAGACCAGATATTATAACGGCAGCAGCAGCAGCGTTGTCTTGTCTCCCTTCCTTTCAAAAGGGAGTGGTTGGATCCCATTCTTTATGTTTTACAACATTTAATATTGTTTTGCTTTTTAACCCTTTCTTTGCTACCATACTGTTTGACTTTTTAGCATTTCTGGGAAAAGCCTTCTGCTCCCTAAAATAGTAAAAGAAACAAAACAGCTGCCTAGAGTCTGTAAAACACACTCATTTTACTAACACTATTACAGTCATGTTTCAGACTATTGGCATATTTTGCCTAGTGTTACGTGTGTCACAGAAATTTCACTTTCCTTGTTTGAGAAATTAGCTGTGTGAAGAAAAAAATCCCTAAAGCAATATGGCTGTCTGAGCACTGCTGCTGCTTTCTTCTGGCTAACTGTTGTTTCACAAAATTGTCATATTTTCTCTCCTTTCTTTCACTCAGGCCTTGCAGGCTTCAGTGCTGCTAGCACTATGACAGCTTCTACTTAAGACAAACTGCTTAACATATGTCTTTATGTTTGCAAACATGAGAATGATAGTACTGAAAAACATGTAAACAGATGATGTTTCAGGAATTTTGAGCAACAAAGTCCCACCTCTGAACTCCAATTTCTTAAATACATACCAGTTTGTAGCCAGTTTGGCTAGCATCTGGTCAGCACTTCAATGATCACACTGTATTTCATAGTAACCAAAAATCTAGAGTGAAACTTGGTTCTGTTGAATTAAAGGAAACAAATGCCCTCCAGTTTCTATGAGTTTGCTAGAATTCATATTCCTGCTAATTCACATGATGATAACATTTATACCTGCTAACTGACTGAAAAGACAGACTACAAATTTAGTTTTAAATTATCTTATGCTTAGTAAATTATGTTTGGGGTGCTTCTAAAAAGAATGCTTGTACAAAATCTTGATCTATTATTTCTCTTCCATAGAAACATACATTTGATGATCCTAAGAAATGAAAACTGCTAATGAAAAGGTAGTTATTAAAAAAAAAAAAAACAGCACAGAGCAAAAATTTCTACCTCTATCAAAACCCAGCCTTCAGTGTTTAGTTCAGATGAACTAAAGTTTCACTGAGACATAGATTTGGTTTAAAGTGGACTTCATTTAGGATGTGGCATGCTCTTATGGCTACAATAATAGAAAGTGCATGTTCTCAAATACGTGAAAAAGCACTATTGCAACACATTGCAAGAGTATATTATATATATTACTTTTTCTTTTTCTAGTAATGTAATACATAATGACTAATGTTCTTAATATAACACCAAAGAAATCAGTGAAGCAATCAGGTCACTGAAGTTTAATTTGTCCCGTTACAGGCAGTTGATGAAAACATAATTAATCTTCACCTTTTGTTTTATCAATTCCTCTTTGAAACTTGAAACAGCTTTGGTTTAATCAGTATTACTGTGTGATCTACAGTGAAGAAATATGTATTAAATCAATACATCATTAAAGACAACCATCTGCCATCCTAATCCAGCAGCTGAAGGCCTGAAAAATTTCACCATAGAAAGAAATGTTCCAATAGTGAAGCTTGCCTCCTGAAACTCACTCTAAAGTAAGGAAGAGAGGGAGCCTTTTAGGGAGGATGATTTAGGATACTTTCTGATTAAGAAGTACGAGGGATTTAGAGTGCCCCATAAATCTTGTACCTGTAACGTGCCTGTCAGGTGAACTGTTTTAGAACAACACAGATCCCTTACAACCTGAGTGCTCTGCTATCCTTACCCTCAACACACAGTACAGTCCAAAATTTGTGTTGTTCCAAAAATAGTCAATACCTTTCTGGCATTCATGTGCAAACCAGAAGTGGGATGTACCTCTTGTTCCCAAGGTCCATCATTTCATGCTATAGACAACCTCTCACCACCCATTTCAAGTTCTTGCTTTGAAACACCCTTCATGGGTCACTCATTTTTGACAGCATTTAGAAAAAGCAGATTTGAAGGCATTACACTAAAGAAAAGCAAGGAAAGTACCCCCCTCAAAGACATCTGTCAAACTAACACAGTACTCTTCTTTCAACATAGATCAAATATTATTATGGGGGAAAACTAAGAAAAGGATGAGAGAGCATTCAAACAAATAAGAGAAAGAACAAAGAAACAATTGAATGGATTACATCAAAGTCCACAAGACTGACTCTTCTGAACTGTGAGAATCAAAGAGTGAAATTTACTTTTTGTTGCTGCAAGCTTTGTGTAATTACATTGTCAACGTTTACCATCATACATCATGTACATTAACACTAATACAACAGGGAACAAAAGACAAGTAAAATAACCACGTTACATGGTCTTCTATGTGGTATTCCTCTTAAATTGAAAATTAGTTAATTAAACAGACTATCAAAATGGTATCATGTAATACAATTTATAAGGTATTTCACTATCTGAAGACATTAACAACTAATTATAAAGAGATAGAACCCTGTGGGTTTGTTTTTGGATATCCAACTATTCTTTGCCTCAGTTTTCACTGGCATCTGTGCTCTCATCTGCCTATACCTCTAGGTGTTGAGTAAAACTCCCCCCACACACACATAGACAATAGCAGAGCAAGTAAAAGACCACCTCACGAAACTGAATGGGTCCAGATGACATCTGTCCCAGTGCCCTGAACAAAATAGCTGATGTAGTTACCAGCCACTCTCCATCATATTTGAAAAGTTATGGCTGTCAGGTGACATCTCCAGTGATTGGAAAAAGAGCAATATCACTCCCATTTTTAAGAAAGGGAGAAAGAAAGATCCCAGGAACTACACACTGGTGAACCTCACCTCTGTCCTGGGAAAATCATGAACAAATGGAACTATTTTTTTTCAACTAAAAGAGGGGAGATCTATATTAAGTGTTAGGAATAAATTCTTTACTCAGAAGGTGGTGAGGCACTGGAACATATTGCCCAGGGACATTGTGGATGCCCCATCCCTGGTGGTATTCATGGTGAGTTTGAATGGGACCCTGGGCAGCCTGGTCTATTGTGAGTTGTCTTTATCCATAGCCGGGGGTTAAAAGTAGACGTTTATAAACCTTCCATCCAGACTGTTATTTTGTGATATATCTGTTAATTCAGATTCAGATTTTACAAAATATAGTTTACTGTGCCAGAAGAGGAGTATCTAATGTTGGTATATCCATCATATATTTCTTTCTGTGAGGCTTGTCAGTCAAACTTTTTTGTATAAAGTGATGCTTTTCAAGAAATTCATAGAATTTCCTGAAAGCTGCAGGAAAGGATATCAGTTTTTAAGAGAAGCAAGTATAAGCAAACATATCCTCATCAGTTCCTGTTAGGGATCAATTCTAAATATAGCAATTTAAATAAAAGTGTAATGGGAGAAGAAAAAATAACTTTCACAATTAATTCCAAATTCATATTGCTCCTACAAAGCACATGAATTTGGTTGTAGAATGCACCTCTCTTCTTGTGGTACGACTGTTCCTAAATGTCATCACCAATGTAAACTAACTAATGTACTAAATTTGTTGAAAGAGTACATACAATAAAGTATGTAGAATATCATTTTGCTTTCCCAGAGAAGCTTATGTAATACCAAAATCAAGAAACAAGGCATAGGAAATTTCAGTGGAAACCTGATGAACTGTTGAATTAAAGTCTGCTGCTCACAAAGAATGTTCTGATTTTAACCAAGGAATTTTGTCAAAAAGTGTATAAGATATTCTTTAATACTCTAGGATTTCAAAAGCTTATTTCATGCACTTCTCTAACGTTCTTTTTGCCTGTTTTAAGAATTACTTCGTTAAATTTTTCATGCAGTCTTTTCAGCATGCAGTATATAATGTTTTAGAATCATCACAGCCTGTGATGCTGAAGCTACTCAGTTATAAGCATAAAGCTAAAATCTGGACTACATTCAATATTTTCAAAGTTAGAAAATTTTAAGTTAGTTTTCACTCTTGGCTTTCACCGATTTTAGTTGATATTTTCTGTACATCATGGCTATCAGATGAGTAGGAGTTAAGTCCAGTTGAGTCTCTAAAATAAGCATTCAAGAGATTTTTACTGATTACAACTCTTAAAGGAAAGAGAAAACAACACAGAGGTTTATTCTCTGGTATAATCGCTCAGTATAATCATAGAACGGCTTAGGTTGGAAGTTACCTTAAAACCCACCCAGCTTCAACTCCTTTCCATGGGCAGGGCTGTCACCCACTAGATCAGGCTGCCCAGGGTCTCATCCAACCTGACCCCAAGCACTTCCACGGATGGGGCATCCACAGCTGTTCTGGATAACCTGAGCCACTGCCTCAGCACCTTCACAGTAAAGAATTTCTGATATCTAATCTAAATCTACTGCTCTTTATTATTTAAAACCAATACCCCTTGACCTGTCAATATATTCCTTGTTAAAGAGTCTTGCTAAGCTTTGCTGTTGTGTTCCAACTTTTTTCACGTTTCATTTCTCATTTGAATCTTTGCTACAGGAATATTTTCCTCACTCCCCGAACTTAACTTTTCTAATGAATACACTGTATTGTACAAACAATAGTTATTGGAACCACTATGAATGCCAATGAGAACACTGGAAAACTAGCTTTACTGCATTACTTCTCAAATGATATTTCAAAAAGTGATGAAAAAGCATGAAAATCCAGCCACATGCACAAACAGGAGCAAATCTGTTTAATGAATTTGCCTCTATTGTGAAATACACGTGAAAGTAGGAAGGGGAATGTGAAATTCCACAGTTATTCTATAGTTGCTGACCCACCTGTCTGCCATAATTTCATAAATCCTTAAGCACTTATATTTTGATATTCCTTGCTATTATTGTCTACTTTTATGATTGAAGTCAGAGGAATTGGGCCCTAAATCTTACACGACTAGTTCATTCATGAAGTTAATTTTGTGAATGCTAGTTCACTCTTTGTTTGACATTAGAGTTACATGAAGTACTTGTGAAAACACAGTGAGCAGAAAGCTGTAAATCACATTTGTTATCACGCAAGTAAAATTGACTGAAAGTTTTTCCTCTGTCAATCACTAAGATAACAAGGAGTCTTCTTTTTCCATTTGAAAAAGGCAGAGCTATATATATAAATTATTGGTGCAATTTTACCCTACATTTAAAACATGGACTTAATAATGATTCCTCAAAACGTACACAGAGGAGAAGTTAAATTATTTCTACAGATTTGAAAGCTGGAAGTGAGTGATGGAGAGAGATCTAGTTCCAGAACCTTAGAGAAATATATATAAATAGCATGGGGTTAGAAAGCTTGAATGTTCCAGTCCTGCTACACAAGCATATCATTTATCATTAATAGGACTGCACAAATTAAACTGGACAGCCAGAGGACAAATAGAGCACTTTAATCTGTTATCTTGACCCTAATATCTGCAAGTGGGTGGTAAAGAGACAGTTTCAGGTTGCTGAGTCAGAATCAGAGAATGGATTCAGATAGCTTGAACTCCAGAAGGTAGACAGACCCATACAGCCTAATAATAAAAGCTGACCTGAGATGAAACTTTTATACTACCTGTAACCATCTTTGAAGCTCTTTCTGCCACGTTTGTTCCCTGCGAGACAGTGCCTTGTGGATGAAGGCACAGACCATGTTAAGGCTGCTTTACCTCAATCTTTCTTTTCAAGTATCCTTTAATTTACTAACTCTTTTATATATCTTGTGTATTGTGAAAACATATTTGGATTAAGAAATACAACTTAAAAAATAATATCATTCTACTATAAAAAGGAATATAAACAATCATACCTACTCTCTCTTACAGAGTCCAACTAACTGGTGAACTCATTTCATTTACAAGTTCTGTTCATTCTTAATCAATTATAACCCTACTCTCAAAGCTATTCTTCACTCTTTATAGATAAAAAGACAAAAGATTTTTTTTCCAACTGATTTAATGGACTCAAAATAGTTATTGAATTACTTACTGTTTTAATTGAAGCATGACTCTTTAGAATAAAATAGACCAGAATTTTGATAATAATGAAGTGAATAATCTTCACTCGTAGCAATCCCCAACAAACGGTCATATCTTTCATATCCACCTTTATTTCCCCAAATTATTTGTTTCTCTTGATTGAATCAAATCACTCCTTCGTTTCCATTTCTTACAAATCCCTAACCTTCACGAAGTCAAAAACTACTCTTTTTAATTCTTTTCTTCTCAACCAGTACACTTAAAGAATGAAGTCTATCATTGTTGAATTTCCTCTCTTCTGCCATCCATACACCTATGCTTCCGTCTAACAGAGTTAAACTCCCTGAGCCTTCACTTAGAAAACATGAATTTCTCTTGATTTTGAACTTTCATGCACTTATTCACCAGCAGTTTTCCAAAAACATTCATTCTATTCATTGATGGAACTCTTCTCCAGTAGTCATGGTTTGAGTTAGTTACCTTACTTTTACTCTTAGATGTTGTTTATTTTATTTTTTTTTTAATCCTTACTGTTATCATTTCATCCTATTACTTTTTCAGTTAACACATTTACCAGGTTAGTAAAAATGGCAAGTTCATTCAGGCATTCTTGCTATTCACCTTCATGGTGTCCGTATGAACTTACTTGTTTTAATCAAAGCACTTCCCAAGCAGTTGAGAAAGTTAAAAATAAAACAGAAGGAACAAATTGTACTACAACTACTATAACTTCCATGTTTTCCATAAATCCTCAATTTGAAAACTTTCCTATTTAAGCTAGTAAATGAATGATAACAGAAAGATCACATTCTATAATTCTCATTAAAAATGAAAAGAAAAGCAGCCATTACTAACTTAAAGGACAAATTCAGTTGCAGTTCTATTACTGAAGTTCAAGAATCAGGAAAATTAATAAGTTGCATACGACAAAACATTCTTCATCTAACTGAAGACAAAAGTTATAAAAATAATGCTGGGAAAAATCAGTCTGGCTTGGATCAGCACTTCCAATAATGATGCTATTTTAGAATTAGGGTGCACATAGCTCAGAAGGAAAGATTATTTAGAATAAACTGAGTTACTATCAGACATCTTGTTATTAGCCTCAGAATTTTCATGCACTCACAACTGTATTTATAATACTTGTCAGTCAAATCTACCACTATATAAAACAGTGCCCTTTTAACTTTCTTGTTTTAATAAACAGTTTGTTATTATATAGAGGAAAGATTTTAACAAGTAGTCCTAAAAATGTGTACAGGACAAATAATTTAGGTAATGTGATCTTTACAGTAGCCACAAGAAAACACGCTTCTCCACCAAAGCCTGCAACATTATTTAGGAATTATTTATTTATTTATTATTTAGGAATTATTATTATTAACATTATTCAGGAAACTGCTATTCTTGCAGGTATTGCTCCTGGCAAATAGTTAAAGCCTTGAAACAAAGCTATTGAAAGCAGAGTTTCCTTGCAATCTCAATTCTTCTGGACAGAATATATTGGTGATGAGGCAACTAGAAAGCTGCTCCCTAATGGGCATGTGCACGAGATTCAGATGGTCACAGACTGGGATGATCTCTTAGGGTGTCTCCTCTCTTTCTTCATACCAAGAAGAGTTTTTCTGTCTGTTATCAGTTCATCATGCACTGCTGTTTCTGTGCAATAAATATAAGACCAGTATTTCATGATGTTCTTGGTGATCAAGAACATCTTGGTGGTGCTCCACATTTTATAGGGTTCAAAGAGCAGACAACTCTGTCTGAAAATAGGGCTACTTCCAGTTTTCCTTATTACAATTCAAGGCC
Organism: Tympanuchus pallidicinctus; assembly: GCF_026119805.1. Classification (NCBI taxonomy): domain Eukaryota; kingdom Metazoa; phylum Chordata; class Aves; order Galliformes; family Phasianidae; genus Tympanuchus; species Tympanuchus pallidicinctus. The sequence continues at coordinate 60,737,810 of NW_026294618.1, read as the reverse complement.
CTCCATACAATGGAGATGTTACATCTTTCCACTTCCTTTTTAAATAATAAAAATTGCAACCATCCTTCTTAAGAACCAAGTAACCTAAATGTTGAATTTCTAGGTTACAATACCTAGGAAATGCAAGGAAATCCTATGTGTTTTACAGAACCATTTGTACTTCCTGCAGCTGTGGCAAACCCAGAAAATGCATTTCTATGCATTAAAAAAAAAAAAAAAAAAGATTTAAGCTTGAACTTCAAAAACTTTTGAAAGGAATGTATCACTCTTTCTCTTCTGAGTCTAATCACTATAATAAAAAACAATTTTTATCCTTTGACAATGAAATAGCATATATTAGAAATAATTCAAAACATTATACTCACTGGTTAGGCAGCAAGGCATACTTGCTGACAGCTATCAATAAAAATACCATAGAAACAATTTTCCTGTTGAAAAGTGAATTAACACAGACTACATGCTGTACTCGTATTGCTAAAAGTGGGGGGGGAGGGGTTGTGGCTGTTAATCGCCATCTTTGGCTGTGAGCATTTGGTTCTCTTCCACAGCATAATGTCTTTAAAAGAAACATATATTTTGATGCAAAGAGTGACAAGATCCATCTGTGCACTCATTGCCCAAAGGGCTAGTTGTCAATACTTTATGTATAGCAGAGTTCACAACTCTTAATGCAAAGCAAAATATCTCATTTGAGCTACCATCATGACTTTATTGCTTCTTAACAATCAGTTAACTACTACTAGTAAATTATTGTTACACATGGCCAACACATTTATATTAAAAATATATACATTTATCTAATAGTCAATTACAACAAAATATTATCAATTATTAACAACATCATACAACTAGGAAAAAGAAAATCACAAAATATAAAAGTTTTTTCTCTCTTCTGCTCTGCTCTAAGCAGTTAAACAAAACCTAGGCTTCTTTCTATCTCAGCTGAAATAAATGGAGCTTACATTCTCTGCTACATGTGGCCATTTACAAATATCTCAAAGAGAAATGGGATACATATTATTTCCAGGAAGACCTACTGTCAAGAAATTTTAAAGATAACCTTTGTTCTTTTACCTGAATTTGCTAATGACAGTGCAGTTCATTTCACTGTAAATTTCTCATTTAAATTCCTTACTAGTAAAAATAAAAGTTATTACTCTACTGTGCCGACTCATCAGACCAAGTCACACAATATAGCATGGTAAGGGTTTCCTGCTTTACTCTGCTCATTTTTTGTATGCTTTATTTGCAAATTCCTTATACAGAAAGTAAAACTAGTTTTAGCTAATCCTCATTCAATTTTCAAATTCATTAAACTTGATAATTTAAAAATATATATTAAAAGAACACCTCTGATATATAAATATTTTGGTTTGCTGGACTAATTAATAACTACGGGTAGAGTTCTGCTATGAGAAGACTCTGGGAAGTGCCAAATTAAATCTCACTGCTCACATTGTCACATAAAGCTGGTACCAGTTGTAACAATACTTGAAAACTGTGTGCAGATCACATCCTTCATTCCTCTATTAACACCAGAAATGAAATTTAGCTTGTGGTAAGAAGAAGCAAGAATAGTTTTGTGAAAAATCCTCATATGTATCCGATAATGAATTCACACTGGATCCAAGAAGCAGACTTTTTTTTTTTCATAACTTGTTTGATAGAAACATCTTGGACTATAGAACTAAATCAAGTTTTATTCAGGTACATTGTATGTTATAATGTTAATATTTTTTCTTCATGGAAAGCAGTTTTTTCAAATCTTTCCTCTGTCTGGAACAGCAGCTAATGTGCTACTTTCAGACCACAGTTTTGGCTAAAAGCATTGAGCAGTTGCCTGTAGATACAGCAGTGGCTACCACACTGCATCAGCTTCACCCTCGATGGTGTACAAATGATGTGGATTCCTTTTTCAGGTTTATGTCATTCTGCTCAGCCAAATCTGAAATATGCTATATGTCAGAGTCTGTATATGCAGAAATAAAAAAGGTGGATCAAAAAAGAATATTATTCAAAGCCAAAAGTTACCTTAGCCAGATGAGTATTGATCCATTTTGTAAAAGTCCTCTTTTGTACCAACTCTTGCTCATCTAAGGGAGGAAAAATAAACGTAATTAAAATTTGCTGAATATCTTTTGATTTACATGATGGAATAATATTCTCTACTGACAACAAGTATGTTCTACATTAGTCAGTAATGCCACTATATTTTCCTCAAGACAGTTCTGCTAATTTTGTCTTTAATTGTCCCTAACAAAATCCTCATAAACTTAAAATAGTGCTCTGACACTTGACTGTTTGAAATTTCACCAGTTGAAACTTTAAGGAGTGACTTGAAAGTAAGACCATTTCAAATCTGAAAGCGAAGACAAATTTGACTTCAAATTTTATATTATAAATATTTACCTGAGGTATAAGCATCTAGAACTTCTATTAAACTCTCTAGCTAGAACCACATCTCTGATAGTCAAGTTGCTTTTTTTTTTTTGCTTTTTTTTTTGCTTTTTTTTTTTTTTTTTAAGAAAATCCACTACAGACCTAGGAATAATACACTTAGAGTGTATAATTGCAAAATTTTACAGTATTGAATTTAAAATGTAAATTCGCATTATCAATCTTATTTGTCCTCTGGGAGATCCTGCTATAGAGGAGCCAACAGCTAGTTCAGATAGTTTGTAAGCTGTTTCTTACTACCTCCCTCAGTCCTGATTTTGCAGCATTTGTCTGAGTCATAGTGAGTTCTACTGATTCTCAGATAGTCCGCCAGGGACTGCTACAAGCTGTATAGGCAAAAATGGCTCCCAGATGTGCTTCACTAGCTCTTGCAGCTCAGGTCATGGCTGCTAAGGGAAGAGAATGTCAATGCCACAGGCAATGCATGCAGTCCTTCCCTTCCTTGCAGGGAACACAGAGTACTTTTTCCACCAGTGGAATCCACGTATTTCTATTGGAGAATTTTCTTTTGAAAACAAAAAGAAATATGTATTTCAATGAAAAATACAATAAAAACAAAAAAAATAATTTGTGCCACTCTGTTCTCAATAAGTACCCTCATTCCACTACAGAAAGTGGAAATAAACAGAAGTCCAGTTAAATATTTACTCTCATGTACACTCACTCTACAGATAGAAAATTTAATTTTAGTACCTGCTTTTCCTATGGAATTGTGTAGCACTGAATAGTGATCACGTACATAAAATCAAAAGGGAATATTCTTTAATCTCCTTAAAAGCTCTGCAGCAGATAACCAATAAGTTTCACATACTACAACTATTAAGCTCCCTGATATACATTAATGTAATGCTGCTCATAGTGAGAATACAGAAAGATACAAATCACTTCACAAAATTAATCACCCAAAATGTTATTTTAAATGGGACAATAATTCCTCCCTGATTATTTACAAGCTCCTGAAATGTATCTGTGCATTATGACTTGGAGATTGTATGTTTTCTTTACACAGAGACAGTATCTTACGGGTAAGAAATACCAGAGGGAAGGCACATTTCTGGCATGCATTGCCAGATTAGCACACTTCACATCTAAGAAAATAATTTTGTTACCTTTGTTTTCCTTTTGGTTTCAATGGGTAGCTTGACTTACATTGTTTTTGAAATATTCATCAAATTCCCAAAAATCTACTTGTTGCACTTACAGGCAAGTTATAAATTAAAAAAAAAATCACTCAAAATACTGCATTGTGCTTCAGTACCAGCTGGCAGGGGTGTTCTTTACATGTGAAAATTGAATCTATCTTTTGGAATCGCAGCTTTTACAATTATTTTAATGAAATACACTAACTTGAGGATAATTAATTCTGAACTGATTTTTAAAAAATGGAATTTTTGATGACATACAAAATAATACAAAGATACAAGAAATAATATCCTATTAAATATTCCTGATTTTCTACATTCTGGAAAACATTTCTCAAAAGATGTTTTCTACACATGAAGACAATGTTTGTCTTGTGCACACAGTAAATAACATTTCTGTCCTGGCAATAAATTATGTCTATAGATAATCCAATTCATTTCAGTGGAATTACTTGCATGCTCGAATGGCACTCTCTGTGAGTAGGTATGAGGACCAACAGAAAGTGTGCACAGGATCAGTCCATTCCTGTTTTCTTTCACACTATTGCAACTTAAAATGCTCCTGAAACTCAGGCAATGACTTACCATATAATAACTGCTCCAAAGGGAGTTGAACTCTGAACACAGAAATGCAAGAACAATTTTTACCTCTAGTTCCATAATTTGTAGTGTTACTGGATGTTCCTTATTGTACAAGTCATCTTACTACAACAACTGGAAATCAGAGAACCAACTTCCAGCCTTCAAATGGTTAGCAGCAGTCGACAGACAATTTCAGACAGACACAGCAGAAATAGCACTGACAAAGAATCTGTTTCAAGGGAATGCATGCAAATAATGCATTTGTTATGAGCTCTACAGCAACTACTGATAATAAAGTTTCCTTTCTTCAGCAATTACTTTATATAGGTTTAAAAGAGGAATAGACTTCACCAATTAAAATAACTTATGTCTGAACATAACACAAGCAGTGGGTTGATTTCACAAATTCAGTGATAAATATGCTTTCCATAGATCTCCCTGAGGCAAGTGTGCTATTTTCATTGAACTGACGTAAATTCTCCACAGAAGCACAGCTTATTCCTAACCCAACTGAAGATGCATATGTAATACAGTTTGTTATGCTTTCCCCACTCACACTGCATCCTCCTCTTTGCTCCACTTACCCTGCCGATGTTGAAAGGTCCCAGGAAACAGATGTAACGATGCAACATTTCTGCCACTGGCACCTTTGTAATGAGTCATAAGCACTGCTTGCTGCTGCTGCCCAGTGTAGGGTGCAGTGTTTCTCCAGAATACAACCAGAAGCAATTTTTCCAAGAACAATTTTTTCTCATTCAAAATGAAGGCAACGCCCTTCACCTGTTCCTATCGGAGGATGCACATTGTATCCAGACTGTAAACACATCTTGCCATATTTTTGCAGAGATGCAGCAGCCAGATAAAGCCAGCTGTGTTTGCAGCAGCTCTACCAGTCTCACAGCCATCATCCTTCTCCACAGTTTTCCTGAAGAAAGATTTTATTATCCCAGCAGCAGCCAATCTGTGCCTGGAAACCTCTGATGTCAGGAGCCTGAATAATTAATTCATCCAGGCACTGGGACAACACTACTACACGGCTGGTATCTGAACACAGCAAGATGTGTGGATGCAGAAAGCAATGCAGTCTTCTCAAAGATGCTTTTGTAATAAGACACTACTCAGTAAGCACAAAAATGGATAAATGACATAGCCCTTATCTAGAAAGGCTGCTTTTTATAGAAACCACTTGGGCTCCTCATCACATACTCTGTTCAGACATGGGAGTCCTTCAGCTTTTCAACTGAAATACTGAACTGGAAGGAATAGCAAACAATGAATCTGAACAGATATTTAGGCCACTTAGTTTTTAATAATGTATTTGAGGTACTGTTTAAGAAGGATGAAACAAGTAAGGATGCACAGAATTTTTGGCTTTTACCTGAGTCAGCACGCAACATTTTGCGATTTCTGAAAACACACTATACTTGTCATTTCATTAAGTCATTAAGCCAAGTAGCAGATCATCTGAACAGTATCTATTTTGCCCTGGTAAAACAAAGACAGTTATGAAACAGCATATGTGGAGATACATATATTGTTCTCTGACAAGGGCCAAGACACCACATTATACTGAAATAAGAACAAAAGGCACACTTTCAGTGAGTCACTATAGAGGATGAGTAACTGTAGAGGCTGAATTCAAATTTCTGTATACGTGAAGTAGCACGACTGATAAGATAACACTGATCAGAAAAATAAGTTGCAAGAAAAGAAAACTGTTTAGTGAATTGTCTTCCTTTAATTGTCTGGAAATAACTTCATATTCTTATAAACCTTCTCTCTGCTAATGCATCAGCAATAAGCTGCATTCTATGTCGATTAGGAAAAAAGGACAAACATAATTGGATATATTTACATAAAATTTTTAAAAATATTTTGAATGATAAAAATATGCATCTTCGGGCAGTGATAAATATGCTGGTGAAATTTTCAACATGCATGTGTATTATAATGAATATGATATAATGATCATACAAGAAGAGACGGACAGTAATGGACTCTACAGGGTTGGAGTTAATTTCTTCTGGAAACACCCTTCCCAAGCAGCCAAACCCCTAACCCAGTTGTAGAGCAGCGCATGCTGCATCTGCATGGTATGCGGAAGCTTCACACACCTCTGGCTTCAGGTGCATAGGGACTGGCTGGTGGGGAGGCAGATGCAGTATGAAGTTGTACAGAGAGGGTTCCACTGTTTCTGCAAGGTAACACAAAGAATCTCTTGCACAGAGTGAGATGTGGTGGGGGTAAGTTCACACATGGTTAACAAAAGCATCTTTCCTGATTCTTGGTGACCAAGCATTGCAGAGATTTGACTTGATTCTATCTTTAGTGAAATTCGAGTTGCTCACAGCACCTCATTATAAGCATAAATTATCCTTTTTTGTTTTCTTTCATTTGCTAGTTCTGTCCACAAAACACCAAACAGCCTCCTGTCTTTTTGTTTCCCACATATTCAAAGTGTTTAGAAACACTGCTAAAACAACTTGGAAGTGCAAAGGAATGTGCCAAACCACCTGCAATGCTTCAAGATGTTGCTTGAGAACATGCACAGTGCAGAGAGACACAAACTGCAAGCATCCTGCCGGGAAAGTGCGTTTGGTCAGCAGTTTGACATAAGTTCTCTAAAGCTTTCAGTAAGAAATGTTATATTTCCATCTTCATTGTGAATATTCTCAAGACAGCTGTATAAAAACTTGCAGAGTTGAAGCAGTAATATGAAGAGATTGCTCATGAAAAGGATCAATAATCAATATTTAAAACTAAGTATGTTTAGTCAGCATCTACATTTAGGATTAATGCACAGAATATGCAGGAAGATTGAGTCCTTTTTATCAAGTCTACATTTAATAGAATTTTATGGGAGGAAAAATTTGCTTTAAAACAAACAAATGCTTTTAATTGTAGCTCTGATGGTAATATATAGCTAAATTTAACCATAACATTATATACTACAAGAAGAAGAAAAAAAAAAGAAGGAACTATGTGCAGTGGAAAAGAAGTAACAGAGAGGGAAAAATTGATTTTGGCAGCCACTGCAATGCAGTTAGCATCAAAGCTGAGCAGTAGCAATACAAAGAATGGAAATATATTTTAAAATACTTTATGGACTTAGCACTTTGCTATTTTTTATATTTTGAGGGGAAATACAGGATTTGTCAAAATGTGACTTGGGATACACATCCCTACTGAACATGTATTATCAGAAACAGTGAGATAGACCCATTAACAGATCTGTTATCTAAATTTTCAAACTCTAAGATGTAGGTACATACATACATCGTCAAGATTCTGGCGCGTTATTCAGCACCAGTTTGCTCCCCATCAGTTTCTGCATAAAGAAGATCCATGCACAAGGGCTGAAACGCATGCAGCCATCCACCATGGCTAAAGCCTCACTAGGAAAATGATGGGGGATCTGCTCTATGGGATTCATACTGGCATAAATCATTGCTCAGTATGAAGGCAGCTCAAGAATGGTGGTTCAGAAAAAAAGGGTTTAAAGCCGTTTGACAGAGTGAAAGTGTTCCACACACACAGTTAAAATAGCTATAGGCAGCTATAGCATAGAGAAGTAGCCTCACAGATGCAGGAAGCCTGCCTGCCAGTAGTTCTTTCAATTGACATGAAAAGACTGTGTAAAATAACCTTTGCATGTCAATGATTCCCCTCCCCTAAATGTTGTTGTTGTTGTTTTTTAAATCAGATTGAATAAAATACGCAGTATGTTAAAGAAATATTTAACAAAACACTTGAAGATAAGTAACATTCATCAAATCATTTGAGAAGGTTTTTCAAAAATGGTGAAATCTAGATCAGGGCCAGCAAGTCCACAAGTATCTTTGTCAGTCAAGGCTTTTAATAATTATTCTGCAGTCAAGAAAGGTACGTAACATGCTATAATACAAACTTAACCTGCAGTTATACAAAAATACCAATGAGATCAGATTGAAGGTAGCATATGTTGAAAACTGAGAGAATAGGTTCCAGTTTCATCTCTTACTCACTTTTTGGCACTTACTTGGGCGCCTAAACCAATAGAAAGTGTGGGTTGCTTTTTTTGTGTGTTTTTTCTTTGTTATTTTTCCCTGAAACCAAACATGTCAGGAAGGCAAATTACTGTAGCAGTTGTAACTGATTTTCAGTAAATTTGCTAATAGTATATGACACTAATAGGACTGTTCATAACAATAATTACCTCATGCTGGAGAAAATTTGTGCAAGAGTATTTGAAATTCTTTTTCATTTAAAAAGGCACAGAAACTTCAATTATTTATGCCAAAGGTACAGCATGAAGCAAAATTCCTACCACCAAGGGTCATGGGAGTCTGAATAGGTGCCTGTTGACTGAAAACAAGCTGTGTTATACCCACATATACAAAAGGCACCAGAAAAGACCCAGGAAACTACAGATCTGTCAGTCTAACCTCAATAACTGGAAAAGTTATGGAAATGACTGCTCTGGGTGCTGCTGAAAGGGAATTTAAAGGACAAAACAGGTATCACTTATGGTCAAAAGGAGTTAATGAAGGGAAGATGTTTTACCATTAGTTTTTGTCTAAACTCAGGGAAATTACAATATTTCACTAAAGGCTTACAGCAGCATAAAACCCATTTACTCTGGGGAAAGTCTGTAATTTGGTGAAGTCCATTCAATATCAGTAAATTCTTTACATAAAATCTGCATAGGACTGCATTCTGAACTTCAGCAACTGCTGTGCTCTCTGACCATACCTCTCAAGTCAAACATCCAAATACACAACTGAAAACATAGTTGCCTATACTTGCAGCCAGCCAAGGGTAAAAGGAGCTCCTACTTTGAAGTTAGGATTCATGTCAATGAAAAAATCTGTTCCTAGAGACAATTCTATTATGGTAACTAAAGGCTGTTGAGGCCTGAAAGGCTGTCTAATTGTTCAACAATGCAATGACAAAATGAGCTAGTGAAGAAGCTAACTGACAAAGAGTTAGAAACAGCGAAGAAATATAAACAAGTTTATAATTTGCTGCAAGCAGTGCATTCACAAGCCAGTAGAAATAAAATTATTTTTTGTTCATCCATCTAAGAGCTATTTATGATGCAAAGAGTCTTAATTTTAGATCGGCTGCTTCTTCACTTTTTTCTCAATTGTACAACTAATGAATATACAGATGTTATGGTATAGAGAGAGAGCTTGGCTATACAGTTGTTACACCAAAGCAGGAAACAGAAATGATAGGGATGCTCACCTGTATCCTAGGCTCACTTAGGAAACTCTGGTGGAGTAGATCTCCAGAAGAGATCCTTCCCCACTGGTAGCCAGCTCTTAAATAGGTCTAGGAGAGGTGAAGCCTGGCTCCACCCCTTCCGGCAGCACAGGTGAATTGCCTTTGCCTGTGCTTCCGTGGCTGACTCATTGCTCACCTCAGGTGATCAATCAGAGTTTCAGGTCATGATTCAGCAGTTCTCATACACTCAATACATAAAAAAATGAATAGGAGCTGAAGTTACATATTTGGCAGGATGCAGAACTCTTGCTGACCTTGGAAAAATCTACACTAATTTGTCCAAATAACAAGCCTATTCAAATTCACTGCACACCTCTGAATGCTAACACCTGGACTCTCCAACCATTCACTGTCATTCTCAATTAAGCATGCTTTATCTCCTTGATGGATCACCATAAATAAAATCTTCCCACAGAGAGTAGATGACTCTCTCTGTTCCCCGCTCAGGGAACCCAGAAAAAAAAAAAATCATTTATTATTATTCATTAGAATGTCAGTTCCAAATAATCCCCCCAAAACTTTTCTGCATGCTCAACACTTCTCCCCAGTTTTCCTCCTAATGGTGGCTCTTAGATTTAACTCTCTGTTTCAGGCACAGAACAGACAAAAGCTACATTAAAAGAAGGGATCTGAGAAGGAAAAAAAAAACAACTATGAGTTATCTAGGGAGCATGTACTCAACAGGTAGGAAAAAAACCTGACTGACAGCTGAAAAAGTGAAAGAACTAGGCACAATCTTCTCATACTATAAATATCTCTGCCTTAGAATGGGTAACACTCCATAGTCAAAACAAAGATACATTGCCAGGTATAACCTTGTGCCTATACAAAACTTATTTTCTCCCCTTTTACACAAGTAATAAGACCAGTATTAAATTAAGCAACTCAACTCTGAAACACCTGCAGAGGTGTTCAAAGCCAGGTTGGATGGGGCCTTGGGTAGCCTGCTCTAGCATTAAATGTGGAGGTTGATGGCCCTGCCTGTGGCAGAGGGGTTGGAGCTTGATGATCGTTGAGATCCTTTCCAATCCAACATATTCTATGATGATTCTATTATGATAAGGAGCCACACAGGTTTTACCTGGTGTTCATCAAGTTCTCAGCTGCTCACAGGAAGATTTTTCATTTTTCTTTTCTTGCTGGAATTCCATTCTAGTTACACTGACTGCATCTTGATGTTGGCAGACATTATTTTGCATGAAAATAAGCAAAAAAATATATTCCCTGATTAAGAATTTCACATACAATGGATATCCAAAAATGTATTCAAAAGGTATGAAGAACTACAAATGATAAGCATATTCAGTGCAGGTTGATTAATAAATAAAACAATAAAGAAGAAACACCTACATCATAAACAAATAAACAGCCACAAATGACGACAGTGATATCTCAGATTTCCCCAGAAACCATGCCATGACTAAGTAGTGCTATCACTTCCTGACAAACTCAATCAGTTAATTACATTTTCAATTAGGAATATTCTTCTAGGTTTCACTATAAATTTTATATAAGTGAATGATTGCAGACTGTCTACAGAGACAGCACAGTAAAGGAAAATCCAGCTCCACTGAAGCAATAGAGTGCTTTGTTAGTTATATTAACAGAGTTTACATTTAGTTCATGCTCTTCCAATACAAGTGCACAAGGAAACAGCAGTGAGATTGTCCATTCATCCTTAAAGAAAAGGAAAATGGCCACAACTACACACATTTAGAAAGTTTTTGATGAAAAATATTACTGTTATTGAATCTCAAAAGTTTTAAACTTCACAGAACCATCTTTTTTTCACCAAATCTCAGGTTCTGAAATAATCTTAATGAATCCACACTGACAGGAAAAAAAATACTCGATCCCTAACCCTGATACAGATGCACTTGACAAGTGAATGTCAGGATCCTTCACAGTTCACTGCTAGTAGTTACATAAATTAACAAGAACATCAGTCCCAAGCAGAACCTGTAAGGTGAATAAATTTTGATCTACTAAAGAATGTAGATCTATTTTTTTGTCTTGTAATTCATAATCAAAAAATGAAAATACATTACAATGAAAAAATTCCCTTCATTTCATACACACCTCAGTTTCAGGAGAATGCATCTCAGGGTAGACATACACATGTATGCACATTTTCTAAGGCATTTGATGGAATTATCTGCAAGTAGGTGAGTTTAACAATAAATACCACAACACTGTAAATCTAACAATTTTTTGAAATGCTGTCATTTCAATATTTTATTCAGCAGTTATGCTGAATGTTACAGCTCTTCCTGAATCTCTGGACTTCAGCATATGCTGGTGCAGCTCCTCTATAGAATAGGCAGAGCAGCATGGAATTATTTCACTTTTTTTTTTTACAGAAATAAAACACCTACCAAACATTCCATGTTCTAAATTCATCTTATTCTGCTGGAGTAATATGAAAGCAGGTTTCCTTGAGCTAGTGATCTAATCCTAAGATGGACTAAAATCAATACTGGCATGGTTTGTGTGTTTCAAATACCTTTATAATATGCTTGCTGTGAGAGGATACTCAGCTTGCTTTCAATGACAGTGACTAGGCATCTAATTATAGGTTCAGATGACATTAACAAATGGCATAATAGCACTAGTTGGTGTTTCAGTGGGCACACCATGCCATTTGTTAGCCATAGACGCAGAGAAAGTAACCTAATGAACCTTGAAAGAATATTGTACAAGCCACATGTTTGAGGATTTCCATGCATCTTCTGTGGATCAGACAAGAGTGGAGTGTATGAAGCCTCATTATGGAGGAGAAATTTCTTCCCAGAAATTCTGGGGACCATCTAACTCCACTAAGTTACAAGTTCAAACTCACTTCTACCTGAATGGATGATTTATTTATCTTCCTGGAAGCATTACAAAAAGTCACTGGATATGTTTAATCGAGTGGATTGCATGGTTCTGAAATACACCAGATGAAAGTATTCTTCCCACTTCATAACAGAATGACAGCTTGACTGCACTAACTCCTTGCCACCACAAGCCACCACAAGTTTTCATTAGGAAAAGGCAAGGATATGAAATGACAAAGGACACCACCTAACTGACTTCTCATCTAAGTGTGCAGGCCCAGAAGTTTGGGGCATATATATTCAACTTAGTTACAACTATTACTGCAGACTCCAAGATTTTTGTCGTCTGTACTTCACAAGATTTATTTCATGCTCAGTAAAGAAAAGTCTTTCTTACTTAGTAATATCGTACTTCACTATATTCAGTTAACATGAAAACTATTATTATTGAAACACAAAAAATGCAATGCCTTGTGTAGAGCATATATCATCTAATAAACAGCCAGAAAAGCCCAATAAGGTCAAAATAAAAAATACTAGTAAATCCACTAAGTTGTATATGCAATTTATAATGAAGATATCACAATATTTTCTTTTAAATGATAGGAGAATTAAATACTAAACTACAGTTACTAGTATAAAACTTTTCTAAAATCTGTGGATATTAACAGAAACAGGGTAAAACACCAGAATAAAACTTTCTTTCAAACAAATTCTTGAGAAAGCAGCATCTTAGCGTGTTTTGTGTGTTTGACTGTATCTAGGGTATGTTTTTTTTGTTCACTGTGAACAGTTACTGAAGTAATAAAAAAGGATTAAAAATTAATACAAATTCAATCCATGTATTCTACTTCTTTTGTACAAGAACTGTTTTATTCACTGTATTTAGCATGCGTGTCTTCCTATTTTGTGTCTGACAAGAGTTTCTAGAAAACTCAAGATTTCTTGGCCTGGTTGTGCTTTCCCACTGAGCAGTTCCACTGATATCACTGGGGTTGCAAGAGAGTAAATGAGAGAATTACAAGAACCACAGCGAGTGGAGCTTATGTTATTTGGAATCTATGTCCTGATGTAATGGGTGAAAGGGAATGAAAAAAAAAGGAAAAAAAGGCCACACAGATTAAAACTTCATGCTTTTAAATCCAGTGTTTCTTTTTACTTTAGCTATCACCTAGTATGTTTATATTTCATTCCCCAAATAGCAAAATGAAAGTATCATGAGAACTCACAGACACTAAGTATCTGAATTCCATAATTAATAAACAAATTCCCCCAGACCTTTCAGGGATCTTATGAGCATTTGTCAGATTGGTCTAAATATAACAGAACACTGAGAACCAAAACCTGGGGACTGTGCTGTGGATCAGAATATCACTATTACGATGATGAACCCAGTGAAGTGTTCACCAAAATTTATTATCCCTAGTCTTTTGCTTATACTTAGTTTTAAATTACATTTTTTTAAAACAGACTCAGATCTGTGGTGTTAAGCAAAACATCCAATAGGTTAGCTGCAGCATAATAAAGCTACCTCTGCAATCTGAATTTTGGACACTGTTTGAAGTGGGAGTAGCAACTGCTGCTTCCAAAGAGCCAGGCCCTTCTGTTCCCACAGCAGTAGCCACTACCCTGACTCCAAAGGGGAAGCAGCAGCTCCAGCCTGGACTTGCAGGACTCTGGCACTGACAAGAAGCAGCACAGTGGTGAGCTTGTTCCTGTCCAGCAAAGCGCTACCTTTACTTCACACATGACAAGGGCACTCCTGCTACATGGGCACTGTGAACACTGCTGCTGCAGAAGGATGCAACAGTTACAGGAAGAATGGTACAAGAGATGGATTTCATTAACTGCTTACATATGGCCAAATATTAACCATATAAGTAAAAAAAAAACATGCTCAGCAGGCATGGCATGACTATGTGCTGTAACCAAGATGCATTAGTGGTGCTTGCTGGCTCATGAGCACGTTAAGTGAATCAGATTTACAGCACTAAGAGAGATTTTCTAGCAGGCAGTAGCAAGTTGCACTGAACAACACCTTACAACATAGGAATGACATTTGCCTCTTACTTGCATTATGACAAGAATGGCAGAAATAGGTGGCATTTCTGTGTTTACATTTTATCTTTTAATAAATGTTATTTGTATGGTTTTCTGCTGTTTATGATAAGGGCATAAACTTGGCCTATCCAACACCTCTATTGTAGACAACTGGTTTGCTTCAGCAAAATAGCTGAGCCTGTGCTGCCTTAGGAAGTCAGCTGCTTGTTCTGCTTTGTACATGACCACTGAAGAAAGAAAATGCCTTAAGCCATTTTGAATCAATAAATATATATCAAATACCTATACATTATATTATAAAATAAAATGTTTGTGTTAGTTCATATTATGTAGCATTATCTGCAGATAATTCACTTCATGATTTTCCTAAAGAAAGTATAAAGCTGTAATTTCTTCTATTATTATTTCTACCGAGACAAATAAGCCATTATTATAATATTTAAGTGCTACTGACCAGCATTAAACCATATTAAAAATATCCCATTAATGATAAAACATATTACATGGGTGAACTTCTTCTGCCTCTGCCCTTTTGCCACTTGCTTTTTAATTAGTGCAGCAGACTTTAGCTGGTGAAAGAGAACTCTTGAAGGGGAGCTGTATTCCAGATAAGGTACACAGCTCAGTTAATTATTAATTAATCAATTAATTTTGAGTAACCACTGTTAAATGTTCATGGAAGGGTGACTCCCATCACAGCACCACATCTGAGGGGCCATAGCTTGGACACAGCAACTAACAGAGGATGGAGACTGTGTCCAGGCTTGTTGGTAGAGCTGGCTCTAGGACTGAGCATCAGGACAGGCAGGAAATGACTGCAGGGGACATGGGGAATCAGGAGAGCTGAATTCCTTCCCACCAGCGCTGCACTTCACACCATGGTTACACAAACTCTTCCCTCTTTAGTTTGGTTACGATTTTCTTACGATAAGTGTTTGCATTCAAAGACTGTACCTCTTGCTTTTGAATTGATTCTCTGTTTTGAAAAAGGAATATTTATTGTTTGTGACAAAGTAGAAAGCCTAAATTCAGTCTGGTCAACAAACAAGCCCAAGCATGCCTGCCACAGCACACAGAGCTCAAATGCTTCACAGAGCTGCATAATGGCACAAAATGTTCACACAGTTACAAAAAACTTTTAAAATATGTTTTCAGCTCACTGAGCTTTTGCATTCTTAGTATGGATGCTTGACTGTTGATATAAATTCCTTCTAGAAAACTAGAAAAACAGAGACGAAAACGATTATGTTCTATGACTTTGTACAGTGATCAACGCCTCAAGAACTGATAGATGCATACCACAGTATTTCTAATTATTTTGGCAAAGGAGTCATGCTTCCTGAAAAACACTGAAGTTATGAAGTTCTTAATCCAAGTCCAAAAGTACTTATAAACTTCAATAGCTACAAGCCTGTGTCTTAATCCATAGAAAACTTAATATTCAACTGCTCTGAAAAATTAATTTCTTCAATGGTGAGCCCAAACTCACCGATAAACTTCACACATAGACCAAAAGAGTACAGAATAACCCGAGCAACTCTGAAGAGAAAGATCTACAAGTAACCTGCAGAGCACTGTTCATCTAGGTTAGAAGTAAGAAGTAGGTCTTTCAATGAGCTCAGCAGATGAAGGACAACTCTGTAACCTTAAAGTAGCTAACTGCTATTCAAATACTAACAGAATTAGTATAAGAATTCACATAATCATTCTAAAGGTTTGAATAGAAGCATCAACTGGGTGACCCACAACAGAAAATATATCTTGTCTCCAGACCATGGTGATCACATCATCTCCATTTATGTATTTTGAGGTTAAATGAATATAACCCCAAGAAGAAACCATGATGGAACTTTGCCTTCCAAGAACCAGTTCAAATGAAAGCTCCCGCAGGAAGGCTCACATCAATTGCAGAATGAATGTCAGAAGTTTTTGAAATCCTCTTCTGCAGAGTATGCACCATAACCAGATCAGTTATAGCATTAACTATGCATAATGACAGAAGTTATACAACAGGATCAACTCTTCATAACTGTGTCTTGAGGTTTCTTTTTTTTTCCTTAACTATGTTTAGTTGATCTTCTGGATCCATATGCTTATTTTTTAAATCTCTCTCTTTGGCCATAAAGAACAGAACATGATGTATTGCTATATTTTAGTGTTCTACTAATAACTGAATTCAAGAACAATCAAATGTTATGAGAGTTAGCCACACTGTCAAGCCTAACGCAGCATAATTTCTGGCACCTTCGCAGTTCAGGATTCCTCATTTGTTAAGGAAAAAATTAAAGTATTCACCTGCTCTGCCTGAAACACACACTGTCAACATCATTTTGTGGGGAATTTCCCATTCATTTCCAACTGATCACTCAAAAAATACTGGTAAAACATGAAAAACCTCTAAAACAGTAAGTACACTTTATCCAGTGAAGCCCTTTTTTTGTTTCTCTGTGCCTACAGAGAAGTAACAAAATTCAAGACTTTTTCACTGTATCCATATCTCAGAAAGAGAGGCATCTACCAAAATTATGTACCACAGATTTACATTCTGTAAACCTAGTAAAGTAAGTATAAATGCAAGTGTGTTTTAAGTACTTCACTATTAATAAATTAAAATACAGTAATATTATGGATTTACTTGCTTGTATGAAGATGGCAATTTTCTCTCAAACATATTTAACAAAGATTACGATTTCATGGCAGCCAAGATTCAGGGAACATATTTTCAGATTAATCAATTTAGTCAGTTTTTCTACATGGACAGATTTGCAAAGAAGTACTGTGTAAGGAATGCAAAATCAAAATTCAAACAGACATTACATTATTCTTTCCTCACCCTAAACTTGGCATATCAGAAATAGGAATATGTATAGGAGCTGGGTAAAGAGAACTGAATGGCTAGAGGTAGAAAGAGTTTCATTCTATAATTTCTTCTGGATGGTCCACTGAGATCTATCCAGATTTCAGGTCTGGACAGGCATCATTGCTGACTGGTTCAAACATCAAGATAACCCCATACGCAAAAGTTATTTCTAGGACACCACATTTCTGCAGTTCTCTTATCATTGGCTTTAATACAGAACATTTAGCTTGACAAGTATACACACACACACACAAAACTATTTCTAATTCTAATTAAACATGTATGTAATTTGGGGGATGGTTAGCATTAGCATTCCCCGCTGTTCATTACTGGGGCCTGTTCTGTCCAATATCTTTATTGATGACCTGGATGAGGGCACTGATTGCACCCTCAGTAAGTTTGCAGATGACACCAAGTTGGCAGGAATCATCAATCTATCTGGGGGTAGAAAGACCCTGCAGAAAAATCTGGACAGGCTGGATATCTGGGGTGAGGCCAATAGGATGAAGTTCAACAAGACCAAGTGCTGAGTCTTCCACTTTGGCCACAACAACCCCAGCCATCTGTACAGGCATGGGGCAGAATGGCTAGAATGTGTGGAAGAAACAGACCTAGGGGTGCTGGCGGAAACACAGCTGAATGTGAGCCAGTTGCGAGTCCATGTGCCAAAAAGACCAATGGAATCCTGACTCGTATCAAAAATACTGTTTCCAGCAGGAACAAGGAAGTAACTAACCCTCTGTACACAGCACTGGTAAGACCACACCTCAAGTAGTGTGTTGAGTTTGGGGTCTCTCACTACAAGACAGACATTGAGGTCCTGGAGCATGTCCAATGAAAGGCAATGAAGCTGGTGGGGGATCTGAAGCACAAGTTTTATAAGAAGAAGCTGAGAGATCTGGGATTGTTTAGTCTGGATAAGAGGAAGCTCAGGCATGATCTTATTACTCCCTACAGATATCTGAGGAGAAATAATATAGTGAGGGGGAGTCAGCCTCTTCTGCCACATGACTAAAAATAGGACTAAGGGAGTAGCCTCAAGTTGCAGCAGGAGAGTTTCAGGTTGGATGTAAGGAAAAATTTCTTCACTGAAAGAGTGTTCAGGTATTGGAACAGGGGCTGCCCAGGAGTCTCAGTCCCTGAAGTGTTCAAGAAATGTTTAGATGTTGTACTGAGGGACATGGTTTAGTGGAGAAATATTGGTGATTGGTGGATAACATGGACTGGATGATCTTGGAGGTCTTTTCCACCATTGGTGATTCTATGATTTTATGACCATGCTCTAGTAATATGAACATTTGGTAGATATCGTATGGACATAGACAAAACACAAAGTGTATGCTCAAAAGATCTGTCTTGATCTTTAACACAAGTAGTCTCTCTGATATCATTAATTTCATGTGCCTAATGATACAGGCCAGCTCCTTGAGATTCTGCTCAAGTGAAATGGAGTGATCTTGATTTTTTCCAGCTTAGGTTATTTTCATGCTCTTATGTGTCCTTGCATTATATGAAATGTAGTGTAATGAAACACTAGAAAGAAATGTAGAAAATGAGGGGGGATAAAAACCAAAACAGAAATGGATTAAAACCCATTTGCCATGAGTTGTACAAAGTGAAGTTTAGTTTTCTGTATATTTATGTTTTTAAATAATACTAAATAAATAGTAATATGTAACATAATATAATTATATAAAATATATTTGTCTGGATTATTCAAAATATTAAAATGAGATTTTGCTATAATTTGAAACCATTCAGAGTTCTTCTTAGATGAAGCAGATCTAGGGAAGGGAAAAGCTGCTGCATTTAATTGTCTGTATTCCTTAAAAATATAATTCTAAACTTCTGGATATTTCTGATATCTGCTTGGGCCAGAAAACAGTAGAGCTTCGCAGCTTAAAAAAGCTGTGTAAATAAGTAACTATTTGGAATACATACACTTGGAAACATGAACAATTGAATGCAAAAAAAAAAAAAAAAAAGATTAATTTTGTGTTAAGTCTTAGCAAAGCTGGGCAGCATCCACAGATTTTGGGTGTGTGCTCTTATAAAAAACAGCAAAAGAACAAACAAAGATAGGCAATTGCTATGGCAATTAAAGCTGCGTATGTTTTCATAGAGAAGTAGGAAATTCAAAATCATGGACTACAGTAATTTTCAGTGTAAAAACAGTTCTAATATGTTGCCACATCCTATTAAGGTCAAAAACACTATGCTTTTCTAAAAATCAATGTAATTGGAGGATATTAAAAACTAACTATTTTAGCACCAGCATGGAATGCACGTTGAAACATTTTGCAAGTTCATTTTTGGTCATTAGAGAAGCACAGGTATCTCAGAGATATCAAATGAGTTTGGAGGTGACTTTCATTTCTGAAAATCAGGTCACTGATTTGAGGTTCGAATACATAACTCTACAGATTCTAGTTAAAAATGTAATATTTAAAAAGTATACAGTGGGGGTGTATTACAAACCTAAGGTATTGCAGCTAGGTTAAATAACCTTGAGATTTTGCTTCATTGGAAAAAAAAATACGATTAACAGATTTACAAGTATCACTACAAAATAAAATGTTTGATTACAGTTCTTCTTCATCCCCCTCAGCAAATAACATTTTGAGAATAATAAAATATGACAGCGTCTCTGTCAGTGCTCCTGGGTAATATCCTTTAACTTACATGTTCATGCAAGCATACATGAATGTAAAACAAATATTTATGTGCACAGGTACATGCTAATCTGGAAAGATATAACAAATTGAGTGATCATTTCAATAATAATAGCAATACTTCATAGACAAAATGCCAGTATTGGAGAAAAAATGCCATCTTATAACTTATTTTGAATACATAGTTTTCTGCACAGAGAGGAAAAAAGGAAGCATAAATGTGTTGTGATTCTTATTCAGCATTTGTGAGACTCTGCCTCATCCATCAAGTTCTACCAACAAATGAGGACTGAAAGCCTAGACAAGCCTTATAAGCCATTCCTTGGGCTGCGATCCTGAGTAGAGGGTTTCCCGAAACATCAGCTCTATCATTTCACCAGCTGTTTCCAGATGTTCAATTTGCCACTTGGCTGAAATTCTACTCTTCCTTTTTTTTTTTTTTTTTTTTTTTTTTTTTTTTCCCCTAATTGCTTCTACTGACCTTGATCTAGTCCCTGTTCCCACCTACTTTACTTCAGTTTTCTGTCATGACCCACATTTTCTTTAAGGCTCTGCCCTGTTGCACCCACTCCTCTTTTCTGATTCCCTATGTGGCTTCTGAATCTTGAAGCTTAAAAATTGTCCAGGATCTCCTCGACCTCATTTGAGAGATATCTTCATTTGTCCTTAATTCTTACCACTCTTCAGAAACCTCTTCTGAGGTTTCATTTATGAATCCTTCCCATCAGAATGAAGTGTAAAAACCTTAATTGTCTTCTTTGATGCCTACTCCACCACCACTTTTTCAAACATTAACAATTACTCAACCAGCCTTGTTAGAAGACCCCCTTAATGCAGATTTTTCAATTACAATTATTATTATCCATCCTTATACATATTATATTCATATATGGATATTTGCTGTGCTTGTGTCAATGAACCTGCATGTTGTAAACATCTTCAGTCTGTAAGTAGACACAGATTAATCTGTAAGTAGACACAGATTAATTAACATTTTCAGCTATAATGTTATCTTTTGATATGAAACAAATAATTCTTTGCATTCTTTTTTTGCTTAATAAAGATATGAGAGGTGCTACTAAAGTAATGTCTCTTTTTTACTTTGTTAGCCCATGATGTCAGAAGTGGATGTTGGTGGTATGGTAATAGAGGCTGAATCTTCCCATCAATATTCCTTCATATTTTGTTGGCGTGCAACAGATGTCAGTAGAGAGGCAGCCTGACAAAATTGCGTCTGACATGGAAGTGCATGTGGTGCAAATGTGTGTAACCAAATTCCTCCATACTGGAAAAAAAAAAAAAAAAATTGCATGCAAAAAAATTGCATTGGCATTCATCAGTACTTGCTGAACATTGATGGAGACCGAACAGTGGGTATGAGCACAGAGAGGCAGTGGGTGGCACGTCTCAAGAGTAGCGACAGTGACGGTGGGTCACCTCCACTGGTGGCAGATGTTTACAGGCGCAGCATGCATGTTCAGCACTAGTGAAAAAGCATAACTAATGATTGTGACTCTGTTGAAGAACAGTGTTTTGCAGCTGAGAATTTGCTCTGTCAAATAGTGTTATTGTGCTCTGTTACAGTCTCCACAGAATTAAATAAAAGGCATTACTTACTAAGTACCTCCCTACATTGGTTTACTCAAGTTGTATTGTTTGGTAAACTTAAAGTTATTAAGTATCGGAAAGGATCTGCCCAGTACGCATTTTCAGGATGCTGAGGTAGAAAAAAATGGACTGCGCTGAGGAAGCACAAGAGAAAATTTCAAGCTAAAATACTGCAGTGTCTGAAAAAAGCTTCCATTTCAAAACCTACTGATAAGAGTGAAAAATTTGTAAATACAGTCAGATAATTTTAATTACCATTTTGTATGAATTAGCAATATTTTTCTTCCTAGATGACATAACCTACTTTTCAACTTCCCCTGAATGTGCCACATGCTGTATTGACTACATTATAAAGCAAATCTGGGGAAACAGAAATAACTGTCTCAATAACAAGTTGTAAATTCCAGAATATTAGAAACTTGTATTCAAAGACCTGTACTGTGCAGATAACAAAGCATAGATTTGGGTCCATAAATTACTGACATTATGTTCTTCACATGTTTTGTATTACATAGCAATTCAGAACTTTTTAAAACTTAAATATGCATAAACACTACTATTCATACCTAATTCACAGTAAGGAACACTACTCATCAGATTAGGAGCCTAACCTTTATATATATTATTATGCTCTACATAAAATTAACTTTATTTGGATATTATGTGAGATCCTATTCAATTGATTCTGAGATTAAGCAACTGCTCAGCAAGAAACCATGATTTGGTTTGGGTTGTAGGGCTCTCCCACAGGAATCCTCTAACTACATCTTTTACAGCAGCTGCTGAAGCATTCACCCACTCTGCCCCACAGAAAACTTTCAGAGACCTCAGAGGTGCCTTTAAAAAGCACCTCCTACATTCTCACATGGGCTAGATGTGGCAGTTGTGAAAAATCAGTAGCAGAACTTCAGAAACTTTCACCAGGAGAGGCCTCAACCAGGAGATCAATACACATGGGCACCTGGCCAAAACTGTTAGTGAGTGTTGCCAGGCATTATTTTCTAGTAAAGTATAAATTACAGGGGAAAAAAAAATACATACATATACATATGTATGTATATATATATATACTCACATTCTTTGAACACACTGGATGAGTGGTGTTCTCACTAGATGGATGAGAAACAAATGTAATGAAAATATTCTAGAGTAAGCCAGTCTTTCTGTTAATAAGCACAAGATGATTATGCTGGACCATGCAGGTCAGGCAGTCCTCTATACATACTTGCCTATTGGGCACAGAAAACTTCAAGCTGCCTGAAGTATTGTGGCAAAGAAACTCAGTTCAAAATGCATCTACTACTCTGATGCACAAATCAGTACAGAGGTAAAAAAAGGCAACAATGATTCAAAAATTGGCAAGGAAGCATATGATCATTCTGTACTTTCAGGATTTCCAGAGCATACAAAGTGAACTAAAAATCCTTGGGGGGAAAAAAAACAAATCTTCAAAGTTTTGCAGCATCCTAGTTGTATTAACAGCAAAAATGAAGACAGTATTTCAGTCCATTATGCCCTAAAGCAGCCTTCTCAGAAAAGAAAAACCTGGCTAATACAATTACTAATTCATATCCTGGAGTCGCTTCCTTTTATTCACACCATCTTAAAACATCAAGGAGCCTCTTCTTTCCTCTGTTCAGGCTTTGATTCTCCTGTCTGACACCACTTTTCTCTTTGCATTTTGTTTCTGCATTCTGTTGTGCTAACTGACTTGGCATGCAACTCCTAAAACCATATCTTCTACAGCAACACTTTCAACAATATCACTTTTCTGATTGACACTTTCTTAAGTCATTTCAGATGTAAATTATTTCTTCTACCAATAACTCCTTTACAACGATTGCTCCTGCACCTTTAATAACTGTTGTATCATCTTCCATTTGGTTTCTTTCTCTTGCTTTGCTTTTTTGATGCTCTGTCACTGAAATGGTGACCAAACCCCACAGTATCAATCAGTTGAGACTCTCACCTTTGAAATCCTTCTTTTGAAGATATCTTTCCCTGAAGCTCCGAAGTACAACCTATGCTATTCACTGGTTTGATAAAAATCTTGAAAGAAAGGATCTTATTGAAAAATCTCTAGTTTCCAGGTGTGCTTACATACTATTTGCAAATTTGTTTATAAGCTCAGATTAGACTAAGTAAAAATTTCTTTATTCACCTACAGTTCTTAACTGAGTAGTTGATATCATAAAGATCATAAACACTTGATAAAAGTACTTCTCAGTGTCCTCTTATGAAAATAAAACTTTGCAATCTAGTCAGTACTAATGCTGACTATTATTTGAAGTTAAAAAGAATAGATTTGAATAGCAATACTGCATATGACAATTTTACCACTGTCACTGGACCCAGTTGCTAACTGCATATATTTTTTTCCTCTTATTCTTTACACTTCAAAATTTTAGAAGCCAATATGCAGAAATGGTCCTGCTCAAGTACAAGGCAACTGAGTTACTGTATGGCTCCAAGTTTTTACCAATACTATATTTGCTCAGAGCTTTCCTGGCTCTGTCTAGTATTCATTGTCTTTCAGTTTCACAAGTGCTAAAAATAACCAGCATCTGAAAAACTCCCTTTCAAGAAAACAAACAAAAAGCCAAGCAAAATTCAACGAGGGATTATTTCCTTCTGATCTTTTGGTCATGATTTCAGCTCTCCATGAAAACAACATATGGGTGGAGTACTGCACAGACTGGAAAGGACAGCTATGACCTCAGTAAGTACTGTTGTTGAAGTAGGAGAGCGTTTTCCACAGTTGAGTGTTTACAAATCGAGAGGCTCTTTATGGGATGACATTTCACACTGTTTGAGGTTTCTGCAAGAAGAAGGGGAGGTAGAGTTTGTTGGTTTCTTTTTTAAACAATTCCACTGCGTATTTCTATGTGTTAGAAATCAGGAAGAATACAGAATTGTGTTTAGCATATCAGGAACAATTATTACACAATGATTGAAGTGTATGGCAATTCCTATATGCGTCACACCTGGGTGACCCACATAACACTCATCCACAGAGGTTAAAGAGTCTAAACTCCCAGTGAAAAATCTCTAGTGAGACCCAAGGCTGAGTGTGAGCACCAGGAGCCAACAAATTCAGCTCTGCAAACCCTGGGACACAAGGAGGGGTCCTGTCTTCAAGCTTTATCTTTTGCTGAGGAACTGGGAGATTTGTGCTCAGCAAGAGAGTTTCCAGGTTCTTTCGGAACCTCTATTTTCTCCTGTGGCTACAGTACTTATCTTCTATCTACAATTCCAGTATTCAACCCACTGTTATGCAAATCTTTACTATCTCTACTCCATAAATGCAGGAAAAAGTGGTTTGTCCTTCCAAGCTGGGATCTTCTAAAAGATCAGTGCCTTAAAAAACTGGTAATGATGGTCACACAATTGCCTCAAAATGCTATGAAGTTGCTGTGAATATATTGCTGTTCCTTTTCAGTGGAGCTCTAATTCACATAAAGGTCTAAAAAGATAATTCAATCAGTTTAGTGCTTAATTTATACTGTATACACTGTGTTGTGTGTATATCACA
The DNA here is from genome assembly GCF_026119805.1 of Tympanuchus pallidicinctus. Lineage (NCBI taxonomy): Eukaryota > Metazoa > Chordata > Aves > Galliformes > Phasianidae > Tympanuchus > Tympanuchus pallidicinctus. Next base: position 60,712,815 of record NW_026294618.1, on the reverse strand, counting down.
GCACTTCAGCACTTTCTGTGTTCAGGCTTTGTCAATTAGATTAATTATGTACTTGATTAAGTAAGCAGGATTTAATACTAAAATTTTGCAGGTGATTGGGGCAAGCTGATTGCAGCCTCTCATAACTACACAATTACTAATTTTCCTGGTAGGTCATAATCATCTGGTGTACATTCTGCTAGCTTCTCCAAAAAGTCTACCTGAGCCTTCATCAAAATATTTAGGCTGTTCCTCAAGGGTGACAAACCAGCTGCAAACCCTGCATATTTTCTACATACCAGTAAGATGTTGGTAGTATATTGACAGTATTTTCAATCTGTATTTGAGTCACAGTTATGGGAAAGAGTGTAGACATATGTATTCTCTTAATTTCAATGCCAGAATGGGAGAAAAAAGGGAAACTAGAGAAATTAGGTTATTAGATTATGCTTTATAGCACTGGCCAACAACTTAATCTGATTTTGCCTTAATTGCTGAACAGCAAAACACAGTCAGTCCACAAAGGGACTGAAAATGAACTGAAAATCTGTAGCTTGGGATTTATTTAACAAGTCCTTTTTTTTTTTTTTTTTTTTTTTTTTTTTTTTTTTTTTTTTTTTTTTTTTTTCACTAGATAGGTTTATCTCAGTCTTTATCACTAGGTTTATTTCAGTTAGTTTTATTCTGAAGGGCAAGTTTTGGTTTGTTGGGTTTTTTTGTTTGCCTATTTTTTCTTTTTATGGGCATGAGAAAGGAGACAATTTTCCTCCAAATAAAGCACAGCTTTAAAGAGGTAAATCTGCCAAAGCAGCTTATGCCCAACACTGCTGGCAATCGTCCACAGATTCTGTTCAGTCACTGTGGAAAAAAGATTTCTGGAGAGCAGATGATCAACATCCTATAGCACTGGACTGAGACAGAATGAAAGAGGTCATGTAAATGGAACATATGACTTTCGGTGACAAGCTATTGAGTTGTAACTTTAGAGCACAACATAAGTAAAATGTTTTTATGCCTGAATACAAATCTAGATGACAATGTCTAACAATAAATCTGAGCCAACAGACATGGACATGATCATATGTAAGTATGATCTACTAAAAAAAAAAACCTTCTAATTCTTCCTACTTCTTGTTCTGAAGCAAAACAGTGAAAAATTATAATGTTTCAATGTTAAAATAACTGAGTCATTTATTAGCCAAATATGTAAAGAAACTGTAAATTCTGAATATGTAAAGAAATGCAAAGCAATACTTTTTTAGTAGAAAACAAAATTTAAAAGGCAACAATTTATTGGTACAAAGCTAAATTACATGGACTCAGGATTCCTAATTATTTGGATACCAAAGCAATAACTATGAGAACAAGGACAATTTATCAGAAGAAATTTCAGTGCTTCTTTATAAAGAAAAAAAATGAACAGCTTCTGCCATGTAATTCGAACTTGTCACCCCAGCAAGTACAGAAGAATGCTGTGGGATAAGAGAAGCACAACTCAGCATCCGCCTGTCACCTGGTAATTTGCAAGTGGTCAAATTCTGCCAGAGAACAATCAAGGAATGCTACATTTTGACTGTGTTCAGAGCTAAAGTTAACAATTCAGATGAAAGACATCTCTTTTTTTTGAGTGTGAGGGCTTTGAAACAGAATACTGCGACGAAAAATGTTGAATCTAGGATTAGTTTCTCACCACGACAGATACTCAGAGCAATGCAGATACATTCTTTATTAGCAGCTACAGTGTAGTGCTTCCAAAATAAACTACCATAATGAACTAAACTTTAGAGCAAATTTATTAGATCTTGATTGAGACTGAAAGAATTTGAGCTGATAACACACATAAAAAATTACAAGAGTTTTAATTATCACAAAGTAAAATAGTTTCTCCATTTCCTTTTTTTCAAAGCAATGCTCTTGCATTCTTTCTTCCCCAACCCTCTTCCTCCCTTCTTTCCCTCCCCCCCCCCCGTTTTTTTGGTTTTTTTTTTATTTTTTTGTTTTTTTTCCTTTAGAATTTCTAGTTGTTAGAAAGCTTTTTAGGTTTCTTTTGCTTTCATTTAATCTCTTCTTTTCCTCCTATTTATCTTACAATGTTTTAGTTAGTTCTGTTGTCTTGATAATATTATTCATAGCTTTTTACATAACTTCTAATGACAAGTTTATCTTTCTGGTAGAAGCAAAGAAAGCATCAAAAGATATTTTCTGATTTTTTATTCCTCTTAATAGCCATTCAATTTTCCATTCAGCTTCAATTTCTTTACTTTACTCTTCCCAATTTGGAAACACAGAATTGTTACTTGTCCAGAATTTTGATCAATCAACTCAATCTTTTCCTTTCCTACAATAAAGTTCAATTCTTATTTTCATGTAAATTTGTTTATCTCTTTCTTTTGCATTACCTTTGACATTATCATAGTTCAACTTTATACTTTTAAAATTTAGCATAAGGCTGTGTAAATAACCTGAGCTCCTTAACTTCAGTTATTATGTTAATCAACTGCATCATTGAAGTCTGCAAGAGAAATGCATAGATTCCAGATTTGAACTCATTCAAAGTAGAAATCTACTGACAGTTGGAGAATAATCATTGTATTTGCATGCTTGTGGCTGATTGTATGAGGCTTGCTGTTTTCATGGTGCCAAGAATAAGTTTACTGAAAGAGAGAGGAGCAGTTAAACTTATCTTACAAATATTCAACTACTAGCATATAATAATGCAGAAGATTGGAAGAAAATACACCATTGATTCACAGTGTGACATTTATACATATAGCTGAATGAGTGAATTGCAATTTTAAAGATAAATTTCAAGATACTTATTATTCCTGAAGGCACAGTTAACTTTTCCACCAACTTGAGCCATCAGTGAATAAACAATTAGTAACGAACAGAAATAGCTGTTGGTATATACACGTGCACCTGATCCCAGCTTATACTTCATCACTGCAGTAGCTTCAGGAAGTGAAACTTCTTGACTACATGAAAACCATGTGGATTCCCACACTTTTTTTGTAGGTGATAATGAGACATTCTTCTATTTCAGTTCCCATCTGGAAAGTGATATTAACTATCCTTATCACCCTCACAGGTCAAAACGTGTTCCTTTATTCCTTATTTGCATATTCCTTTCAAAATTCAATAAAAAATTAAAGAAACACCTTGACTAGCATAATACATGATTGTCAAATGTCATTCATAAATGTCTGCAGTTTTCTAGGGAAACTTGAAGATTTTTTCCTGATAAATATGCAGTGTGAGTTTTTGTGCAGAAAAATTTCCCCAAGGAAAACAATGTTTGAACATGCCTAAAATCTCAAATACAGACACAGAGACAGTGAACACAGACTGTTGGTCTCTTAGAAGCTGTATGTAAACACAACAATTAACTCTTCATTCCTTTCATTTATTCAAGTCACTTCTGGCAGTTGGACACACCTACAGCTTTCTTACTAGCAACACAAACAAAAAGGCAGGTTCAGGATTATGAAAGCAGAATTATGCAACTTGGGTGTGTTCAAGCTCACCAAAGTATCCTAACAAAAGGAGATTCTGGAAAGCAAGACCAAGAAAGAAGATTATACAACTAGAATCTTCCTTCCATTATACACAGTGATAAGCAGCACTAGATTTCCTGCTCTTAAGTCAGCCAGCCAGACTAAAATAAACAAAATTAACTATCTCTTTAGTTTAGGAAACACTAATAAATGTAGTAAGAAATTCTATTTTTTCCTTTTTATCAGAATGGATATGTTTTTCAGAAATATAAATAAGATTATGAAATGGTTTCATTTATATATATATTTTATATAATGGACATGGCACTAAAGAATAGAACAGCAGTTCCAGGATAGCCCACTGATATCAGCTCACAAACGTTGAAAAAGTAAAAGTGTCTTGGTTTAGAAATAATACCTCATATATAATCATGGTCTTCCTCTTAATTTCTAACTACTAATAAAGCTAAGTTTTTTAATCCACTGTATTTATATATTTATGGATCAGACTGTAAAGTTCTTCTAATTGAAGATAGGCACCTATTCATCTTTAGATACACAAAGTCAGCATCTGTGCCTTTTTTTGCTCATACTTCTGGGTGCCCAACTGTTTTTTTAAAATTTATTCTTGTTGCATTGCACAACTTCAGTAATGTAAAGCAGCTAGAAATCCAGGCTAATTAGTTTTATGTCTTGCCTGATCGGTCTCAAATCAGGGTATGATCATCCAGGTTTTATTACTGCAACTCACATCTGCTAACAGAGCTTTACGCCCATAACCTCCATTAACACCATTATATTTGTTTCTTCAATTATTTGCAATTGATCATTGAGGAGTGTCAACTTTGTCTCTCCTGCCTGTTCAGACCCCCAACTTTTAAATTTCCTTAAATATAACATCTGCTCTACTGCCTGAGTTTCTGTGACTATGCTCTCCTCAGAGAAAAAATGGTCAGCCAAGCTCACAAGTGCAGCTTAGCTGATGATATGATATTCTCTCACCATAAAATCTCAAGGAAGGATTCATTTTTGGATGTCTCTCTCCCCAGTAGGAAAAAAAACTACAAGCTTTATGAGTTCCATTAAAAGGTATTTCTTGTTCTTATTGTAACAAGGTGCATTGGCTTTACTCATGCATGAATGGAGCATTCAAGCTGCAAAATAGCACCCAAATAGGTGGTCAATGTGGATAATAACAGAATCTAGTAATGTGATTGGATCAGTGCTCACGAGCGTTTGTTTTAATTTACTTGGGAGAATGAAAACTCAGTCCAAAAACTTAGATATTTTTTTCAAAATACTTATGTTTAAAAGAACTCTTCCCCCTCCTCTTTTTTTATTTTATTTATTTTTTCTCTTAAACCACTACACAATGTTTTGCCTTACTTTGATATATCGGCTTGGCCCAATATTTTCCTGAATACAGTGATCTGATATGTGAGATATTTTTTCCACTCCATGACCGGAAAGCTAACAAGTAATACTCTTCAACTACTGTTGCTGTAATAGTTCATTCCCCTCACCTTATGGAAAGAAGATTTTTCCTTTGTTATAATGAGCTTAAGATAAAACCTTTATAGAACAGCTGCTGCATTCACAAGGTCTGGAAGCTTGCTTTCTCACAAGCAGCTTTCTTGCAATAGCACCTCAAGTCAAGATGCCCACACTGACATATGTTCCTTGATATCAGAGCAGGTGAAGCTGCACCTCCCTGAGTATACCAATGGCAACATCCAAGCATCCTATGCGATCTTGACGTATTATTTTTGGTCTGTGTGAGTAACCTACATAAAGCAAAGATACTGTGTATCACATTTGTACAGATTCCTCTAAGGAGATGATGGATTTTCCCTGGGAATTCTACTGGCATAAAGAGAAATTCTGTGATCTGAGTAACACAGATGTAACCCTCATTCTGCTGCAATGTCCACATAGATACAAGTTGTTACTAAGTGTTGTTACTAAGTGCTCCAGATACATGTAGTATCCAGGTGAATATGGCAGTCTTCAGCTTGGAGATTCACAGGTTTTGCAGGTTTATCACAAGCAGTGGCACAGTGTAATAATGAGATTACATAGACTCCCCACAGACACTTAAACCAATGTGCATCAATGAAGGCATAATCCTCTTAAAAACACTGAAGAGTAGGTAACAAATGCTGAAATGCAATTGCATAATATCTAGTAGAATTCTAATAAAGGAAGTTGCACATTTTTTTCCCTCTTTAAGACATTATTTATATTCATATTAATGTTCAGAATGAATCTCCCATATTTCACTATGCTATGTGATAATGACTGTGACTCTTTAGCAGTGGGAGCATTAGAGACAGGGCTTTAGTGGAGAGCTAGGCATGATATGGTGGCTTGACCTCCAGGTGGGATGGGCCATATCTGGGCCAGAGCTCAGAAGGAGCTTCTCTTAGTGTGTAGCAACTCAGCATTAATCCATTTTTCCATATTCACCTGCATGTTACTCGACCTGAAATGCTGTAATGCTTTCCCACTAGATCCCAGATAGTTCTGCTATGGAATCAAAATGTGCAGTGCCTACAGTAAAACAGGATCTGTTTCATAGACAGCATGGGGGTTAGCCTTTACAATTAACCCTACTTCATTCACACACACATTCTGAAAAATAAATGGTACATGGATAAGCCCTAAATTAAAGTCTATTAATAAATGAGGAAAAGAAAAAAAAAAAAAAAAAAAAAAAAAAAAAAACAAGTATTGACCTAAAAAAAAAAAAAAAAAGCAACCAGAATTTAAATCAAAATACTAGCTCTGTAAATAAGTAATAAAATATAAAGTAATATAAAGTAATAAAATATAAAATGTTTGAAATATATTAGAAGTGAGTGTACAGAGTCTTAGTTTAGCTTGAGAAGTAATTTCCAAATGACTAGGGTGGTTTTTTTCCTTTAAGTTTTGTTGTTGTTGCTTGTTGTTGCTTGTTGTTGCTGCTTTTTTTTTCCCTTCTCTAAATGGAGTTCTGTATTCTTAATAGGTTGTTGACACTTCCCTCATCTGGCTCTCTCATTTTAGATGAAAGGCAGAACATATTGCCTGTTTTCATGCTCATGATAATAGACTATTCACATGGACACGTACAATTGCCATCTAAAACTCAGTGCAAATCTAAAATTAGAAGTCTGTGATATGACTCACAAGGAGAAGCTTTGTGACAGAAACGAAGATATTTTTAAGCAAATGGAATCTAAAGTACAAAATAAAAACTGCCAACTAGAAATAGCCTATAGAATAAATTGCTAGGTGTTATTTTTGTGTTTTAGCTACTAGCAAGTAAGCTTTCTGATTATCATCATCTTCATAATTAAAGGTGGTAAAGTCTTGATTTATACAAAAAAATAAAACAGGATTACAGGAAATAATTAGAGCATTCTCATTTTAAATACTTTTCCTTTACACTACAGAATTCTTTATGGGAACATAGAATGTTCTCAGCCCAATACTACTACTAAAATAACCATCTGTCTAGCAAACTGTCAGAGAAGAGAGGGACCTTGCAAAAGTGCTCATCACTATAATATTTTTCTTCTCAAAATCTTTATCTTCACTAAGCCTTCAAAACTGACATATAGTAACAAATCTGGCAGATGTTATTTTAAGATAAAATCTTGCAACTGAAAACAATTTCTTACCTCAGATTGGGATTTATCACAACTAGCTTCCAACAGCTGTAGCACAGATGCCTACATCTGAACTTGTCAAAGAAGACTGAGAAGAGTAGAGCTGGTGCAGACAAATTTGTTTAAAACACAATTTCTCTGACATATTTTGGATCTGTTCTTCAAGATAGGAGGAATTGTCAATGAAAAAGCACCATCTTTAACCACTGTTTATAGAGCAAATCTTCCAAGGAGGATTTCTCCTCTAGTTTTGCCCCTCAATTTTTATCTAGTGAATCCTGTCTGAAGAGAAGAACTACAGTTTTTGAACTACACTCTTCGACAAAAAATGTGGAAGCCCTCTCAATGTACAACACTAAAACATCAAACTTTTTCCTACACTAAATATGCAATTTATCCCAGATGGGAATCGAAAAAATGCACTAATTTTTCTGAAAAAGTAATACAGTAACAAATATTTGCTCGCTATCTTCATCCTGTGTGTGATCTTCAGAGCTTTGTATCCTGGCTAGCCATCCACAATGAGAAAGAAACAAAAACAGGAGTACAGTGCACTAAAACAAATGCTGCATTACACAGACTGCCCCAGGACTGTATTTTTATTGAGGAGAATACAGAATGAAAGTCAATTGCAGTAAAAAAAAAAAAAAAACAAAAAAAAACACACCATATTATTCCTTTCACTGTGATATTTACTACTATGAGAAAACATTACAGGACAACACGATATCTAGAATTCCTTTCCTTCTTTAGTCACTTATGCTACTAGTTAATCATTTAGTTAAACATGCCCATATTTTTCTGAAATATCTACAGCTAGTTCAGAATTTCTCTGGGAACAATACATCAGGTTATTACTACGAGATACATGGGTCAGAAAAGACATGAAGTGGATACCCACATGATTTGTTTGCACATGCATAAACCAGAATTAAATACTTCCTGCCACAGTGATTTCATAGCTAGCCTTAATGAGATTCCTTATCCATTGTTAACTAATATTTAACCTGCATATCTCTGGCTGCTCACATTACATGAGTCTAACTCACATAATTTTGTCTTAGTAAATGAAAACATGATTTTTTTTTTTGTTTTTTTTTTTCTGTCTAACCCTTAACAGTTTTACTTGTACCTGCAGTTTTTCCATGTCTTAAACTTCACTCATAAAGCTCATTTTGCTATGAAATAAAATTAACTTACATTTTCAAAAAAAAAAAAAAAAAAAAAAAAAAAGTTTGGCTGACTCCTAGTTTATACGTAATCTATAATGCCATTTAGATTCCTAAGTTGTCATTTAGACTTACTTGGCATTCCACTCATATAGATGACAGAGCAAAAAGAGTCAAAAAGTACTCACTTCCCATTAGCCTACTGTCAGTGTGTAGTTAATGGCTTTAGTTCCAAGACTTGCTCACATGAGAGAATAATAATTACTTTACATCGTCATTTTTTGTGACTCAAAAATCTTCTAAATCTCAAGGCATTTGCAGAAATATAGGTGGGCCAATTAAGCGTGTGAAGAATTGCAAAGGAACAGCAGCAGTGGAAACATGTGGAACCACCATATGTCAGCAAACTGGACAGAAATTTTAACTAGGAAAGTATTTGTGATGTGAGGGTAAAACTCTACTGCTTAACTTGTGCACATTCCAATCCTGACTAGGAACATACTTTCAATATTGCATTTAAAAATGCAATGTTCCATTTTGAGTGACGAATGCAAAAGGGAGGTGCCACCAGGTGCTCACCCAACCTTTACAAACCATCTGTCTTTTTCATCTGGTTCCGATTTAAGAGAAGCAGCACTGCTGGAAAGAAAATTGGAAATATGCCTGCAGCAAAGCAAGCTAGCTTTCAGTAGTGGGTATCTGTTAAATCAGCTTAGCTTAATGTTGAACTGCAGTTCTTGGCACTGTTTACTTATATAGAAAACAACCAGAGAGAAAGGCTGATGAAAGTACTTATTAACAAAGTACTTATCAGCTAAAAGAAAAAAAAAAAAATCTAGCACATGACTAATGGCTACTACTACAACAGAATGGAAAAGATGCTAGGCTGTGAAAGGAAGGAAAATAAATAGAAGAACTGAAAACCCCAAACAGATCCAGCATTCTATGAATAGCGTGACCAGAAGGACAGCATTAAAATTAAACTACAGATAATATTTACTTGTAGATAAATTCAAATAAAATGATGGAATTTTAAGCTAATTCAACCCATGTTAAATTTCTCAGGAGAGTTATGAAGGTTACTAGAGCAACTGTGGCTACTTTCCATCACAGCTGGCCTTCATGAATGGCCAAGTTTCTTTCTTTCCCAATGTCTTTTTCAGCATTATAAAGTCTCTCTGCAGGGCTTTTACAAAAGCACAACACTGCTCTGAGCCCAAATGAGCTTGGGTCTTACCAGAACAGTAGCGCAGCCCAGAAGTAAACAGAAGATTGAGAATATTATTTAAGGTTTCATGCCATTTGCAAGATATACAAAACGTATCTTATAATAGAATATTGTTTTAATTGCTGTACATTGTACACCATAGAAATGGTTTTATTGAATGAGATTCAAATCAAAAAAGTATCGGTGATACCAGAGCAATTTAATTTGGGTGTCTTATAAATTAGCATTACAATGCAGGCTGAATTTTAGCAATCCACAAAAATGTCCTGTTTGACTAAATGACGAACACAATGCCACTCAGAAACATCTCTCTCTTACATAGACTACTAAATGAAAAATTGGAATAAAAGGAGGAAGAGAAAAGTGGGAAGGAGAAATGCCTTCTGTAGTAGTACGATATAGTGACTCTTCTGCTATCATCCTACAAGCCAGCAAGAGGAGGCCAACGTATGAGACACATTGTCTGGAAGAATGGGACCCTATCTTTTTTCCTTCAGAAAACAGTATGACTGCAGTTTGTCTGTGAGTGAACTACTTAAGGAAAATACATTATCTTGATGCCAGACGTCACAAAGCTTTTACTAGCTTGTTTTCTAGCACTGCCTGCTTTGATTTTTGTAGCTACTAAAAGCGTTATAAGAATCTTTAATGTATGACTATGTATAACGTGTGAGAAGCTGGCACTCCCCCTAGACAAAGAAGAAGACCCTTTGTGACATTTTACTTGTCTGTGGCATTTACTCCTTTGAATAACCCTGAAGAATTCCAGGAATGTGACTTCAATTGATGTTGTATACCAGTTCTGCTCAGGCATTGTGAGGGTTTTTGTAATGTGAAAAAGTAAAGTAAGAAGCAAAAGGTACGGTAGGAATCCTTAAGATTGTGTTAGCAAGGAATAAATTATGCAAAGACACTAAAGGATGTCATCAATTTACTCTGTAGTACCTCAAATATGAGATTCTTCACATATAAACTGCAATCAAAAGTTCACATATCTCCACTGTTAATTCTCTTAACAGCTACACTTGCAGGGCAGACCACTAGAGCCAGCACTGAGGAAAGGGTAAGCAGTACACAGAGGTAGAAAGATGTCACTCTCCCCAAAGTGTACTTGAATAGTACAGAATAATAAAGAATGATATGGAAGCAACTATGTATGTTACTAGTTGTGGTTAACCAATTGTGATACAGTCATTCTTCAATACAGCTGTTGCTTATTACATATATGTCATAAAATTCCCAGAATAAAAAATATTCTGGGATGGATATGTTTCAAAAATGTCTTCATTAATCCAGATGCCCATGACAGGGTATAGCACAGCTCCTGGAGATGCCTTTCTCTCCTCAGACTGCAGAATGACCTATAACAAATAGCCCTATGTGACATTTTTTATTAGAGTGACAGGGATGATGAAATTAGAAAATATAAATCTTACTCAGTGTCCACCTCTCTCCTCAGCTTATAAAACTTGGTTTAAAGGACTAGGTCCACCATTCTCCCAGGTAAGAAACTGCAAAACTGTGGCCGATATTTGCATGTGCACAAGTATATGACATGTTGCTACATGCTTGCTCCTTAACATGCAGCACATCTTCATGACTGTTTGTCCCATGTGATATTGTGGGGAAAAAAAAAAAAAATTACACTTGTTACATCATAATAAATTAAAAAAAAAAAAAAAAATCAACAGCTGATTTTACATTTATCTTTTGACAGTTTTTAGGAAAATGGATACAGTTCTATTCACACACAACGTATTTTCTTGAGACTTCAAAACTGGTGTTGAGAATCTCAGTGATGAGAAGCATTTTTCTGGCCTTTTCTACACCTCCCACCACAAAAAAATCATTGGAAATTTGCGAAGTGAATATGAGACAATAATGTGGAGTGAGGACCAAGACTTGCTTTATCTCCTTCCCTCAATCCCAATGACTTTCCAGTACTGACATCCTACAGCATCCTCCAACAATATCATACAAGGAATCTCCCCTGACTTGCTCATAGCCAGGTACAAAAGCAGGCACTGTACATCCAAACTGTGGCTCTGCACTGACAGAGGCCCCACCAAAGCATTTGTCACACCGTGAATACTGTCAAGTCCACTGTGGTCTGGCGCTAAGTGTCATGTTCCAACCACACAGACACTGGGATGCCATGCAAACATGCCATGAAATCTCTTCCTGTTCCTAAGTCCATTCCTGCTCCTGTTTCAGTTGATTACAGTTTCTGAAAGGTAGAGTAATCTTAACACAAAAGAGCTAAAGTAGTCACACTGCTGACTGTCTGCTCATCCATAATGCAGAAACATAAACTAAAAAAAGACTTAGGCTCCAAGCACTCCAGCCTTGGCAAAGCAAAACATTGTTGAAGTAGTGCTTCTGCAGCAAAACCCAGATCACAGCAATACAAACCTGAATCAATTTTTTCTGAGGAGCAAAGAATCCAGTAAGAACAATGACTTCAAACTAACATACAATGACAAGTATGTTTTTAGTTTCATGTGTTTTCTTCTAAGTGACCTTCAAAAGTCATTTACTTTTGCTTCATGCCCAAAAACAATAACCAAAACTATTCTGAATCTGATAACAGATTTCAATATAACAAAATATACTGAAAAAAGAAAAATGATTAAATAACAAAAAAACCAACAAGACAAATAAACAAAACAGTCATTTCATCACTAACAACTTTTTAGATATTTAGAAAAAATAGTAAAAAGTAATTTGACAATTAACAGTCCACGTGATTTTTAATGTTCCTGTAGAATCCTCTTGATTCATTGCTTCAGAGTACCAGCCTGGATGAATTCCCCAGAACACCCTGTCCTTTTCGCTTACAATTTGTCTTTATAAACTTAAAGTATCTCTGTTATTTTACTCAAATTGTTGACAGTTCTATAATAATTTCTTTCTTCAAATCTTTTTTTCCTCACCCTCAAGAAATCCTTATTAAGAACCTGCCGTGTATGTGTATACACAAAATGAGACTCCCATCTGTTCTGTGACCCAAGTTGTCTCATTTTTTTCTTGTGCATATTTGCATCTGCCTTGAGCGTCTAGCCCTAACATTTAAACTACAAATTCTCTAGGCAGGGAATATTTGTTTATTCTACATTTGTGGGCACTTTGAACAACAATTATTCAAGATTTCAGCCTAAGAAATAGCAGAGAAATAAAAATACGGGGAAAATAAGTAATCACAAAAAAATCATGAGGCAGAAGTATGTATTTTGGAGTTGGAGAAGTGCTTTACCCAGCCTAGACAGGACAAAATTTGTATCCTCATTTATTCTCATGTTTCTCTACTGAGACTACACAGAAATCATGCATGCTAGTTGCATCTGGTGACCAGGAAGAAAGTTCAGAAGTCTCATCACATAAGAAAAACAATAAATGAAAGGAAAACTATGGGAAAATAAAGTTTCCAGGTATAGAAGATGAAGAAGAAGGTAGTAGCTTCAGTGATTAATGGTTAAGTTTGAAATTAAACAGAAAATAAGCTCTACTCAGCGCTGACGATAGAGGTAGTGACCAGAAATAAATGAACAAAAGCAGGAGTTCTGAATACAAAATTTTAACTGCAGCATTCATGTATAACTTTGAAAAATTAAGATAGTAACCTCATAAAAATAAGAAAATAAAAAATAATGAATATTCAACGCAATATCTTGTAATAAGATATTTTAAACATCACTAGTTCAGTGTCAATAATTAGCTCATTAAGTTATGAATTCTTCAATACTTAATAACACAATGAGAACTGGTTCTTTTTTGGAGAAAGGAAGTAATACTAGCAAAAATACTAGTTTATTGTAAAGACTGTACACATAGACTTCATAATTGAGAAAAAGAGATATGTTTTCTGTTCTCTTCTCCATGAGAAAATTGATGTACAACCTGCTCTTACAGCAGAAACAGCATTAGAGTCTGACCCTATGAATTCAGGCTCATAGTAATACTGGCTTTTAAACATTACAATGAATTATGTGCCAGATAACTCAATCAGAATTTTTCAGATACACTGTAAGTATTTTCTGATAGATAAGTTTAGAAGAGCTACTAAATTTCATAATCAAACACTGTCCTGACTGTGTAAAGAGTAGGAACCTCAATTTATAAATGAATAAACAAAAGCAAAAGCCAGAGACCATCTCTTACCTTGAAGCCGTTGCATGACATTAGCAATGTCCCTAGATCTTGCCACGAGCCGGGATGAGGCCATGATCTCTTTGCAGCAAGTCACCCTCCACAGACAGATCCAAGCCACCAGCCTTGGTGAGGTGCCAACCTCCAAGTGCCCCCTTCCAGCATTCAGCCTCAGCACAACCAGCCTGGACAAGTTACAGCTACCTCTGGCCCACACAAGAACTCACAGGGTCTGGCAGCAGTACTGTCCTTGCAAGCAACTCCAGCACCTGGAAAAGAGAGTACGAAGGTCCAGAACGAACTTTAACTTCTGTGAAATGAAGTCTTGAGAGCTATTTTAACAGGAGTGGTGTGTCTTGCACATACATTATGCTCCAGCCAGAGACACAATTAATGCTGAAAGCTTGTTTGGCAATCACCCATGGAATAAAACAGCAAAAGCAAATCATTAAAAACAATTGGCAGTGCACCAGATATCAATGCTTTCACAAGGGTGCTTATGGATACCTTTTAGAAACAGAGATAACATTGTACATATTAAAAGTAATACTATACTATTTCTTAATGTAAATAATATTATGTATGAAGAAGGAAAAATGAAATCACTTGTAAAATCCAATAGGTGTATTCCATCATGTTATAAAGGAACATGCAATAGTAACTCACTGATCACGACAAATTATAATACTACTGGACTGTGTACTCTAATCTGAAGTGTTGAGGTTCCCATACTTTACTATTAAATAAAATCATATTTACATTCTCTTTTATGTCATATGGCAATCTTGTTCTAAGTGTTATTTAGCACTGAAGGCTCTGAACTACTACACAAGCTTAGAACAAATGTAACTACAAGACTTACATGATGATAAACCCATTCTAAAAAAAAAACAAAAAAAAAAAAACAAAAAAAACAAACAAACAAAAAAAAAACACACCATATTCAATTCTACAGCAAATGTTATCAAATAATTTCCTGTTTTCTGAGAGGCCAGTACATGTTGTAGAAATGGATACCTAGTTCTCTATTAGTGAAGAACTGGGCATACAGACAAAAAGAACAGCACTTATACTATACAACCTGGCCTCACCCCAAATTCAAGGTGATAAGAAGTTGATCCAGAGCTACAAATGGGGTCACAGGCATTGTGCACTGTCCCCTTCTCCTGGCACAAAGGTCTGCCACAGCACACAGTTCCCTGCATACAGAAGGCAGAGAAGCCTTCAGACTGTGCTGCTTTAGTCAGCAGTCTGTTGAGTCCCTCTGAATGGCCCCAAAGGAACCGCATCAACATGTAAGGCCTGTCAGAGGAAACCACATTTAGACATTTCTTTTTCTGGCCCTTCCACCCCTGCCTGATCTAAAGAACTCCCTGTTTTCTCTATCACTACAGAATTTATGAGATGTTTACCTTGTATTTTAGATGTGAAAGTGCAGCTCAGCAGACCTAAGCTAACCTTAAATCAGAGGGGATGCAAAAGACACACAGCTGCCAAACCAAAGCTCAACAGAGATTGTGAATGCTATTCAACAACAGTACCAGGATATCAGCTTTTTATTGTCTAAATATCCACTCATCAGCTGATGTAAATCAGTTGTAAACGAAACAATTTAGAGAAGCTGTGGAAAACACTGACCCAACTCCAAGTTAAATGTGTCTGAGAAATTGCAATGAAGATATATGTTTAACCTTTTCACGTAGTAGGCTGAGTCACTGTGCAAGGATAAATGGCAGACTGGTAGTCTAGCTGATATTAAATACTAGATGCTGTAAAATAAAAATTTGTGGTTCTAACTACAATTCTCTAATCAAAAATTCCTTTGCAAGCAGAGGGAATTAATTCATTTAAAGAAGGAACTCAATTACTCCATAGAAGAAAGACTTTTACGTGTACTCACAAGTTACTTCTGTGGGCAGAAAGTCACAGCTAAGATCACATGAGACAAATACATAAAGCAAAGCTTCATGCAGCCTTTTCACCTGTCTAGCCAACTCCAAAAGCTTCAAAGAGCAAAAAGACCTACTTGCATAGTCAGCTTTTCAGTGAAATACAGAGGAAAAGTTTTTTTTGGACTTCTACAAATAATTAATGCTATCATCAAAATATATTTTATTTCCAACAGAAAAAAATATGTTTTTCAGATCTGTAAATCTTAACATACCTATAACAGAAAATGTACTCATGGCTTTTACATGAAATCTTTTTTGATAAGAGGATTTTTTTTATTTTAGTACCAGACACAAATATGTATTTTCAAACAGATATGCTCTCAAAATGCACATTTTAAGATGTAGCTGATATAACATAAATCTTAGCCTTAAGTAGACCTGAAGGACCATGTAAACTATTCCCCGTGTTAGCATGGAACATGTGTGTATTACTTATTTTTAATATTTAATTGTTAGGTTTGAACATTCAGAGAATGAACATACAAGACTGAAAAGGAGAAATTTTAATTGTGCTTGTCATTTATCTGTAGTTAATGGATAAAGTCACACTGACACCATTCTCCTGCATGAATACCTTCATAGTGTGACTTTAGATGAAAAGAGGCAATATGAAATTTTTTTCTTATATGGTATGGCAATATTGATTTTTAAATTATCTGTATTGTATTTTTTTTTTTTTTTATCTTCAACTTTCAGAAAAGAATAATGTCTCTTCTATGGAAGATGTAAGAAAAACACTAGATCTATTATGGATTCCAAGTAGCTGGTTTAATTCTCTTCTTTCTAATGTGCTTTAGAATGCTCTGAACAATCTGAAATTAAATAAGAGAATATATTTTCCCTTATTGTTAAACCTAGAGCACCACTGGAAAGAAAATGTCTTATTTTTGTCTTTAAGTTCTTAGAGTGTATAAAGCATGTCAGTGGAAAGCACTGTGTGCCAGTACCATGGTTCCAGAAAACCAAGGGGATATTTGAGAAGACCGTTTATTAGATATCTATTAATGGCAATAAGCCTACCATAAATAAGTGTAAAAAAATTATCAGATTCCTTCATATCAGCAGAAATTGCAGATTTCCAGTACACCAGTCTGATGCCACATGTAGTAACCTGAGGGAGATTCCTCCTCTGTGAAGGCATGGATTATCTCCACTGGGAGTCTCCCAGGAAAAGGAGAGCAATGAGCCAGCGATTTAGAAATTCAAGCTGTGAAAGAGAGTTGGGAAGGCACAGCTACAAAGAGATATTTACTGGAAGTGTATTTGTTCCTCAAAGAATGAATTTCAAATACAGATCTCAAATAGTGAGTTACACCTGAAAACAGAGCTTTAGATTTCTATGATATCCAATTATAGGAGCAGAGGGCAAGCCAACGAAGAGGGAAGAAAAAGTAAATATATTGGTGAAAGAAAGAAAATCCCGGGTCCCAGCAGACTGTTTCTTGCCTGTCTAAAAGTATAGATTGTATCAAGACTAGATTTGAGAAGATAAAAAACAGACTAGTAAATGCAAGAAAGTACTGCAGCTAGAAGTCATTGTTACACAGATACAAGAAATGCAGTGGAATAACTGGAATAACTATGGCACAAGAATTGAACAAAATCTTAGGAAAGACAGAGGCAAGGCTGATTGTTAAAGCAGCACTACATGTTAAAGAGGCACACTTCACTGCTGAAAGAAACTGTGGTATAGAATTGATCAAGTCAAAAATCATTTCTAGGAAAGGACCATAGAATCACAGAGTGGCTTGGTTTGTAGGAATCTTGAAGTTCATTTAATTTGAACCTCTCTGTCATGGACAGGATGCTTCCCACTGTACCAGGTTGCTCAAAGCCTCATCCAGCTTGGCTTTGAACACCTCCAAGACTGTCATACACATAGATCCTCTGGGCATCTTGTTCCACTGCCTCACCAGTGCTTACTGTTGTAGTGCTATAAGCCCATAGGTTCCATTTTCAGAAACCTCAGAGGTCTTTGCAATGCTGCCAGCATCATAAATGCTACTGAAGGTGATGTGATTCTCTGAGGGAGCAGTGACCCTCATACTAATCAAGAATAAAAGATTTACATAAAGGTAGGAACTAGTATCTTCTGAAGGTCATAAATGCAGGTTTCTACACCAAACAATCATAGAACCAGCTAATTTATTTACAATATCTACAATAAGAAGGAAGAAATAAAAGGTGACAGGTGAAGAGCTCTGACACAGTGTGTTGTCTATGAGACTGAAGGGAGACTTGCTGAAAGTCCATCTGAGTAAGACTAAGAAAGTATGGACAGGAAACAAAATGCCTTGGCCAGACAAGTAAAAAGAAAGTAGAAAATAAGATCAAGTTAAGACAGAAGCATAGCAGAATTAGAAACAGCACCATTTGAAACAAAATCAAAGCTAAAAGTGGAAGAATTTGATAAACTTCATCCTGGAATACTGAAAATCTGTGAATGTGAATTAAGAACTCAATTGTAAACATATTTGAATGCATCTGTCAAGGAGGAAGTGGCCCCTACTGGATATACTCAAATTAGAAGCTAGGATGAAAATGTGGATTAGAGTGGTTCAAAATGATACTCACGCCATCTTTAAAAAATATTGATAATAAATAAATGAAGAATGGTAACTTGTCACTGTTCTTTCAGTCTAACAGTCACTTTGGTAATTGTTATAGGGGATTGAATTGCTTATTTGGAGTTGTTCATTTCAGTATTGTACAGTATCACAAATCGGCATACTGGAACCTTACCAAGTTCAATGGGATATAACTAAGCACCATGTAAGAGATCATGGAAAAATGTAATTTTGGCTCTGAAAGGTGTTTTTGATAGGATGGTCTCCAAATCCCAACACTGTCACTTTGTGCTTCCTTTCTCTACTGCATGGATTGCTTTTGAAAAAGGGTGGAAGAGACAGATTACAACCTTCAACAAAGAGCACACTGAAATAGGAACAGTGAAACATGTTCTCACTGACCATCCAACCACAAACTTACTTGATACACAGTAGTTACTTGGAGGTTTGTAACATACATTCAAATTTGCTTTTCTAGGAAGAAAAAAACCCACAACATTTAAACACCTTCCAGATCTCTAGATTATTTCAGTTCCTCTAGCTTTAGCTTTGTTTGGCACAGAACATAATTCTTCATTTTGCAGAAAGTCTGCACCAGTAACTAATATGGAAAATTAAATGATATATAAATCTGCGGCGTATGTCATAAACAACTTTCCTGTTCTTTACATATAATTAGGCTGAGGTTTAAAAATGATCCTTAGAACCCCTATCACTCACACAGCTGTGTACATGCCTGCATTTCAGCAAGTGAGCTTTTTAATTTCACTTTCAATTATGTTTACTGAGGAAGATGAGCAAAATTCCAGCACTACTATGAAACTCTTACTCTTGTTTTTAAAACTGTCTTTTCATCTGAACTGAGAATGCAAAGTGTTGCAGTAGAAAATAGAAGGTAGACACTTCTCTTGAGAAAAAGTTTCCAGAATATAGATTGCTAAATTCAAAGAACAAAGAAAGGTCATTCACTATCTTTTTGATATGAAAAGTTAAGCAGTGTATACTACAGTTCAGTAATTCTGCTGTTGAAATTCTGAAGGAATACATTATAGTTTATGTAGATGCTGGTAACAGCAGGAGAATGAGGATCAGTAGCTTATTACCTTCTACAAACACAGGATATAATCCTTGCCTCTAAGAGCTTACTATGTGCATAGACAAAGACACACAAAGATTAAGATCAGAGGTCACAATACATAAGCAAATAAGGCAGAGTGAAGCTAGGATATAATTCATAAGACATTTAATACTAGGAATCTGCTTCTCATATTTCTATTTTAATAGTGATATGGAATGTAGGATTCCTGTGGCTTAGTAAGACCTGTAGCCAAAGGCTTCTGCAGAGAATATATCTGTAAAACAAACAAACAAACAAAACCCCACCAAAATAGAGAACACTGAAGGACCTCAGGAAAGGGTGGTTCAAACTGAGTTTCGGATAAGCAAGTATTGATTCCTTACTATTTCTGTTCATGTCCTAAGCAAGAAAGTTTATTTGGAGTAGAATATGCGCACAAAGGACAGACACAGCTGTCATATGATTGCAAAGCAGGAAAAAAAAAAAGGTTTTCCTCATTAAATCTCTTCCTTTTAGTGAAACAAAGGTGAAAGTTCAGTTCTTTCAGAGGTAACCTGCTGCTGTTATTGTTGTGACCTCTAAGGACACACAAAAACTCTAACACTAGCCATGGTAACAAGGAAGTAGGTGAATATTTGTCCATGTTGATGTATGTACTTTTCTAATAAGTGCAACCACAACTTCAGTCTCAACTCACTTCCATTAACAACGTGTACCCAGGTGGATTAGCACAGTATCTGTGTGAACAGTGAATATACAAACGTTTCTTGGGGCTGGACCTACAGAAGCCCTGCAGACCCATGCAGAACTCAGGACTTCTCCAGAGCCCCATGCCTGGTTCAGTGCCTTACCCAGCCACATCCTCCCCAGGGCCTGGTGCTCCTATGCTCTCCCCAAGGCACTTACGTACTACCAGCTCTCCTTCCCTGAGAGCCTCAACCCATTCTGACCCCACGATGATCAAAAACAAACATTTGAACAAATAAAAAAACTCTAAGGAATAGCAATTAAAGGAAAATGAGGGACATGAAGAGATTATTACTTCTCCTTTTACATTTAAAAGGTTTGTGTAGATTCCAGTTGGCTCAGCGCAAGATGCAGCACCATGCTCCTTCTGGATAGCTCCTCTTCTCAGTTGAAACTCTTATGTTTTCAATGTTACATGCATCCCATATAAATATGGGCTCAGACCAGAAAAAAAATAAAAAGTGACTTGTTCAGCAAATCACAAAATATGCCGAGTTGGAAGGGACCCAAAAGGATCATAGAGTCTAACTCCCAGCCGCACACAAATGTTAATAGTGTATCTCATATGCCATTTTTATCCTGTAATTCATTTCAATTCACCACCTGAAGGTTAGTACAACAAACAAACAGAAACAAAACGTTTCTAACTGGCATTCGGTTACATAGCACCCCATTTTCACCTGTCTGTTGGCAATAACTTAGTATAGCTTGCTGGCATTTAAAACTTGTGGAAGTGTTAAAAGTGCACACAAAAATTGTGAAAATACTTCTCAGAATCTGGAGAAAGCCAGCAGCCCATCACCAGGAGTACAACAGAAGCTGTGCGCCTGTTAGGAGTCTTTCAACAGGCTCTGCACTTGAGAAGCACTGGCAAGCAGCCAGAAGCAGCATGTACTATTATTTCCCTAAAACCACATAAATGAAAATTCCTCACAGAGATGAGCACTGGAGGTTCCCTCAGCATCGGGTAGATAATTTACTTAGGCACTTACAAATTTGTGAAATGTAGTTTATAACAGTAGACTAGTAGTAGTCCTTAGAAGCACTCTTTCCCAGTAGGAATATGGTTGAAAATATGGTTGTCAAAGCCCCAAGCACAGCTGTGTCTGTATCAGCAGGTTTCACCTCTAGGGAGTTCCCAAACATACCAGAGAGCATATGGACACTGCATCTCTCTTGCAATGTACTCGTCCTTTCTGCACCATCATTGCTTGCAATCCAGCTTAAAAGCAGCTTCTCATGAGCTTCTGTCAATAGCCATATCTTCCCTCATTAACTATACTTTGGCCTACACTGTGTGAACACAAAACCAGCTATCTCTGTTAACACATCCATGTGCACTGCAGGAGGCAAACCTCTCCCCTCCTCCGGTGTTTTCTATTCCTAAAGGGCATAGTCCCAAAAGGGAGTTCCTTATCGACCCCAAACCACTTTGGTGCCGCGGGGGTCTCCCTCTCCCGTCCCCTCAGCACCGCATGGAGGCTGCAGCCCCCGACCGAAGCCCGCTGCCCCGGGGGGGGCCGAGCCCCGAGCCCCGGCCCCACACCGCGCCCTACCTCCGCCCGCTGCGTTTCTCCGCGCTGCTCCAGTCCGCGCCGCCCCGCGGCTCCCCAGTTACCAGCACGACGCTCCGCCCGCCCCGTCGCGAGCGAGCAGGTGCGCGGGTGCGCGGGTGGCGGGGGTGGAGGCCAAGGCGGCCGCGGGGATGCGGGGTTCAGTGCGTGTGCGGGAGTGCCGTGCCCTTGCGGCGTTTTGTGCTGTCACTTCTCCTCCTCCCCCGGGCTGCGGCCCACCCCCCCGCAGTGCTCGGAGCCCGCTGTTCTTGCTCGCATCGCAGGGGGCCCCGCCCCGCCCCGCCCGCAGCACAGCCCCGGCAGCGGCTGCCTCGGGCACTGTGCCGGGCACGGAACTGGGCACCGGCCTCCAGCCCCCGCCAGACGATCGCAAGCGTGCGCTTAGCCGTGAGCCGAAAGGACTTCCGAGAATGGCTGCAGCGGCATATGGCTGCTCTTCGCTATCTCTGCTCATAGCTGTCGCTGCTCATGTTTTTGTGGTTATTGCTACGTTACCTTGAGCTTCGGAGAGCATCATCCCCAATGTAGGCTCTGGCGCATCGTGCGTGAGGCGGGAGCTGTACAGGCAAAGTGGGACACCAGCACTTACATAACAGAGGCAGGACAGAAATACTCAGAGGGATGGCAACACTGTCGCTGCTGAGCTCTAACCAAGCTAGCTGTGCAACAGTGCATATGCCACCAGGTTAAAACGTCTCTGGTTCCTCAAAAGACATTGCAGAAACCCTACGCTTTGGCTATGCACTATATCTCCTTCATCTTTACTGTACACAGCACAGTAGAAGGGGGATTATTTTTCTTCCTAACTAATCATCTCTGCTTTGCATCATTTGGAGAGCAAAACGCTCATCTAGAGCCAAAAAGGAGAAGTTGGGAGGAAAGATGCCTGTGTACCTCTTAGTCTTCATCTTTTCTGGCTGTGCTGCAGTGGTTCTGCAACACTGGCATGCATAGTGTTTACCAAATGGATGGAAGAAATCCGAGTGAGGCAGCAGAGATTACTCAGCATCATCCCCTCCTTCAGTGCCAGTCACGTTAAGATTGGTGCTACTTGTGCGATATGAACATTTACACTTGTGGCACTTATCCCGACACAATGCGCAGTCACAGATCACACATTTGGAGTCAGGTTGTTAGTAGAAATAGCAAGAGCTACAGTAAGAACTCTTGTGAATCAGGGATGTACATATCTAGGTCACCTCCAGTCATCCACAAAAATCCTCTCTTCCTGACAATGAGTGTATCCAGGCATATTGGCCCTTAAATTATTCTTGTTTTTTTTTTCAGTTGGTAGTGCTGGTGGTTTTTCGCTTGTTTGCTTACAAAGATTTTTTCTTATCTCTACTGATTTTCTTTCTTCATCTTTCCCCATGTCAGTTGCAGCATTGAAGCAAAGAAAGTAGATGCTGACATGCCTCTGAGTTTCCCCTTTCTGCTCACACCTCTTTGCTGAGTAAATTCCTCATTTTTCTCTCTTTCAGAAAATGTCATTTTATTTTAGCTTCTTAGCTTAAGGGAATCAGTATTGACATGAGAAAGAACATATTTTTCATGACTAAAGTTTAGGGTTGTTTTAATAGTAATCATACTCTCATTTGAAGCAATTTAACCATATAAGTACTTGCTAGTGTAGATTTTCTTCATTCTCCAAACTGCAGCACTATGCACTGCATCATCTCTTAAATCTTTGTCTAAAATTACTGAGGCACATTTTTTTTTATCCATCATTTATACTAAGAAACCCACAAAAACCTTACTGATAGCTGTAGAGTTACTCTGACTTTAATGTGCTAAAAAGATATGGCTTATTTCAGTCTCTTCCTCTTTGCTTATTATGAGAGAATATAACATCACTCCAATTCTTCCTGCTTGTTCTCACACAAATTATCACCTCCAGCTCTTGACAGAGCTGGAACCCACCTTGTACAAAAAGTATATTTCAATCAAGAGTGGTGGTCATTGCAACCTTCATTGCATTAATCAGATATTTTTTTCCTTTAGCCTGAAGAAAACTGTCTTCATTATCCTGACAATGTATCATTATCTTATTTTTTCTTTAAATTGGTAGAAATTACATACAAAAACTTTTTGCCAGCAGGGTGATTATGAGTAGCCCTTCTGGAAGAAGAGAAGATTATGATTGCTAATACATACCAATTTCAAAAAAGGGGTCACCTAGTATACCACGGTCTTTAATCATGACAGGAATTTTGGAGACTGGAATTTCTGAGAAATATATCTGGATATTTTTAGTAATTTTGTATTAACAGTATCCTTATTCTAATCTTATACTTGATTCCACTATGATGTTGAATGTGGTTAACATTAAACAGACATATTAAATATAAGGATCCTCTGCTAGATATAGACACTGACTAGGATGAGAAGAAAACGGTACTTCCAGCATAGAGAAAGAAATAAAATAAAAGACTATATAGTAACATATGTGTTCTACCATTTCCAAAGCACATTACTCAGTGTGTGGCACACTTCACAGAGCCCTCTGTTAGGATTGCCTCAACTAGGGATGGATGGCAGCCAGATGTGCTGCTCAGATGAACAAGTCCAGTTCTATGCTAAACAATACTATCCGTCCTCTGACAAATCCATCTCCTGAGTACTATGACGAAGTGATACAAATTGTGGTGGAATACAGCCAATATCACAAATCCTGACATGTAAGTGTCCTAGTTCTATGTAATGAGTGACACAGCACCTCTGAGTGCTACTGCTTTTAGTTGAGATGTTAGGCCATTGACACTGGAGAATTCAGGGCATCTTCCATCTGGAGTGGAATACTGCCCTCAGAGAAGTTAAAATAAATTTTTGGTATCCTTCATCACTCTATCGCTCTATGTTTGGTTTCATTCTGGTCACCAGACTCCAAGAAACACCTCAATCAATAGGGGAAATTCAGAGGAAAACAGTGAGAATGACTGTAGGAAGGTCTAGAAAGCACAGCCCTCCTCTACAAAAGACCGAAAAAACTGTTCAATCTAAAGAATAGAAATTGAAGGGATGTGGAAAAGCATTCAGAACCATAAAGGAGCACTATAATAGGAAGAAAATGAGTTCTTCTCCGTGTCCTCAGTGGAGAAGTCAAGAAGCAGTGTGCTCATCTTGCAACAGGTGTGGTTGTCATATCAGAACAGAAAGTTTTAGGAAAAAATACAGCATTGTACTGCATAACATGAGGAGAAAGTGAAATCTGCCATAATGTATTAAGTACTGACTGGACTGGAAAGCATTACTATTTTACATATATATATTATATATGTTTTTGGGGTGCATAACATGATATCTCTTTCAGTGCTTTGATCTCTTCTGAGTCTATTGCTGTGATTCTATGAAAGTTAAGACTAGTTTGAGGAATAGAGCTCACCCTTTCTGCAGGTTTTGCAGCAAGCAGTTGTTGCCACTTCCTTCCTGCCCTAAACTGCCACATATTACCAATGTGCAATGTCAGAAAATTGCCACACACTTCTTGAGAGATATGTGCATTTCTGCACACCATTTTCATGTACTCTGTAAAGTATAAAAATAAAATAGAAATCATCTCTCTGAATCATCCGATCTTTTCTAAGCAAAGGCTCTTGTAAAGTTTGTCTTTTATATTTAAATGTGACAAAACTTGAGTGAGAAAACTATGAGAGGAAATGAAAGATACGTCTGGAAGCCATAGCCTATAACCCCTCAAATATGGGCTGCACCAAATTATAAGTAGTGTTGCAACAGACAACCTAACGTTACTTGTGCTGGAAGGCATGAAAGTAACAGGATGAGACTGCACAAAAGTGAACTGGGCATAGATATTCATAAAAACCATAAAAGCTGTCATATAACAACATATGGTATATTCTCGGAAATTATCAAACTCCTAATACAGTTTAGAGATTCCTAATTAGGAATTAAAAGCATGTAGAAGTACAGAATCAGCTTAGCCTAGCATATGGCAAGAGCTGAGCTAAACCAAATAACATTTATTTTTTATGTCAGTCACCTCATTGTTTTCAAGAGACTCATATCTGTTTAAAATGCACTGTTGTGCCTTTTTTCGTCATTCATGCTTCACATTATGCTAAATTGAAAAATGTTTCTAAAAGCTCAAAATACTACACCAAAATAAGAAACGGATACCCCCCTAGTACTTAAAAAAAAAAACCTAAAGTGCTCTTTTTAAAATATTATAAGCACTGAAAATCTAAAAGTGATATATATTCTGTTAGGAGCTGCAAAATCCAGTATCTGCATAGTGCCAAGTCTGGCATAGCTTCCTCTAGGTGTGAGCTCCTGAGGCTAGAGCCCTCTTCCTGCTGGTACAGATGCTCTTACACATTCTGACATTTTCACACTCCCCAACACATATTTGCAACCCAATGCATGTGCATATATGTACGCACACACATTCACACATGTACACACAGTATTGTCTTCCATAAAAGACTGGCACTGGTGTCTCGAGACAAAAAGGCTCTTCCCTGCAACTGTTCTAGATCCATGTCCTTACCAGAAGATGATCCCCAGATCTCACAGCTCCCTCAGTAGTTGGTTGGGACCCCTTCAACTAGTCAACTCTCAGATCCTTGGTCTCTCCAATATCCAGCCCAGGCCTCATTATTTGGCTCTTGGGCCTCTTCCACTTGCTAGCTGATGGAGTTCAGTGTTAATGATTACACACGTTGGCATCCACATCCACACACACTGTGCACATTCTTGTTTCTGCAGGTGCTGGCAGCAGAGTTGCATGTTCCCCGGTGGCACCCAGTCTCACTGCAGCTGCTGGCATGCAGACCTCCTTAAATATCCACGTGCACAGAATAGGGAGCTTCTCACCCAAGAAAATAGCTGGAAGAGGTTTTCAACTAGATGCCAGGATGGACTGTGTTAATCAGGTTTGGAGGATGGTCAGACAAGTGTTCTGACAATGATTCCTCACTTTTCTACCCTCAGTTCCTACTCTAAACATCCTTGAATGTCTTGAGTTTCATTCACCTGAAGAAAGTATACTCTCTCTGTCTGCAAGGTGATCTAGGGAAAGCCTCTCCCATTGGCTCTCCTGTTAGCCCATGGGAGCTGGGCTTTCACTGGGTTGATAGATTTCTATAGTTGCTGTCATGCCGCCAGGTTTCTGTGTGTTGTGATGTACCTTTAAATGCTTAAATTTATTTCAACACTTCAGATTAAACACGTGTATATATATACATATACACACACATATTACAGTATCAAAGAATAGTTCAAGCTGGGTGGAACTTCTGGTTCCTTTGTGTCCAGCCTTTGCTTAGGCACTCACACCCAGAGCTAGTTGCCCATACCCAAGGAGGAGATTCCACAACTAACCTGGGAAGCCTGTGTCAGTGCTCCATTACATGCACAGCACAGAAATGCTTCTTGGTGTTCAGGCAGAACCTCCTGTGCTTCAGGTTGTACTCATTGCCTCTTGACTTGGCACTGGGCAAAACTGAAAAGAGCCTGGCTCTGCCTGCATTGCATCCTCCTTCCAGGTATTTATATTTACTGATCATATATATGCTTAGAAGTTCAGATCAAATATTTTAGAAGTAACTCTTGTTTAACTCGAACTGATAGCTCAAAGTAAACATGATCAGATAGTGCCACCATATGGACTGTATCGCAAAGTTCCTTAGTGCCAGACTAAAAAGATGCTGAAGGAATAGGCAAAGAAACTCTCTACTTGCAAATCTGAAGTTATTTGGAATTTCCTTACATTCAGGTAGAGACAAGATGTCTTTGTCAGCTGTGCCTCTGGACAGCGCTGGGCAGAATTTCAGCTGAACAACTTGGAGCAAAACTCAAACATGGATGAAAAAAAAAACTCAAACAGGAAAAATTACAAAAAAGTCTTGTGAATCAATTAGACAGAGGAACTAACCCTTCTGGATTTATTTGCAGAATTATTGAGTTTACTTACTTGTTTGGTAATGCATGTGGGAAGAGAAAGAGAATTTAGCTAAGAATAAGTAAGAAATTTAAACAGTTATTCATCTGACGAACACTACTACTATAAAACATCTATACGTTCTTGTAAAAATAATAAAAAATACTGAAATCACAGACTACATCACAGCAGTCACAGTAAAATGCTTACTTGGAGACTGAAGTAAAAGAGTAACCTGCTAGGAAAAAAGAGTTGAAAGGCATGTTAGAGTCATTAGAATTTGTGCATGTGCCTCATAATATCTAATCTGAAAGGACATTTGAAAGGAAATGGATAGAGAATAGGGGATTTAACTAGGGGCAGAAGTTTGAGGTGCTGCCTGAGGCAGATGCAACTTCTGACAGGAATAAATCTAACATTTCCATAACATGAGAAGGATAATGAAATCAACAATTACTCCTTAGAAAAATATTACTTTTTAAAGAATAACTGTTGTCTTGGTCTTCATTATTTTGTTTCATTTGTCCCCTATTTGTAAATGGCAGAATCAAGCATCTGCATGAAGGAAACTCTGGTTCCTGGTGTTGCCACGATATCCACTGTCACTGCCATTATGCTTGAACATCCAAGTCTTTATTTTAAGACTTCTATATTGATCCTGTTACAAAATGTATGAATGAACTACAAAAAGAAATTTAAATATTTGAAATACATTAGGCATTTGAAAAGCCAAGTGAGCCACTATAAACTGTATGTGAGTGAAAGAATTTATCCAGGGTCTTTCCTGACCTCATTTTCAATATATCATAAATTCATTAGGAATGAAGTTGCCATTGCTATGCAGTGAATTTTATCAGATATTATCTTTAACCTTTTGATGGATGTTGACAGGTTGTATCAGAGTTTCTTCTGAAAAACATCAGGATTCTTCTATGAGAAATCCATGCTTTTCATCATGATTATTTTCATCCATCAGCATGAAACTCTCTGCCTGTCTTGCCAGAAAAAAAAAAAAAGTCAGTTTTATATTTAGATTTTATATTAGAAGCTGCAATATATATATATACAGACTTTTTAAGATGATGCTGTTAAAACTAATATTAAAACTTTTGTAAAAATAATGCACATTTAAATGTTTTATCAAAGTAAAGTACGGCAGAATAGAGAAGTAATGAAAAATAATGGCACCCAAATCTCACATGTACAGAAGAAGACAGGAATTTGACTAGGAATAAAGACATTTCTAGTTGATAAATCAAATCTAAGAATGTAATTATGTAATTTTTAATTGTTCCATATAAAGACCAAGAAGTACTGAAAGAAAACCTTATTGTCTACAAAATTTCTGAATTACATGCTACTCGTCTTTTGTGTTTAAATGTCTTTATACTCTGCTTTACACTGATATGTCTTATCCTGAACGAGGCTGCATTTCACGTGCATATTCAATCTTGCAAACTATGACTCATTCACCCCTACAATGCCTGAATGTTTTTTTCTTCCTTTGGATGTCTCCTATGTTCAACTCTGAGTCAGTGTAAATTAGGCAGTTTCAAGATTGCAGCTGTTCTGCACTGCAATATTTATTTCAGGAAAATACTGTGCTACAACACAAAGTGTGGTTAAAATACATCACAGTAACTATTCAGTAAGCATGCACACCCACTAGGACAAAAAGTCCCAGGGGGAGTTTTTCTAACTAACTCAATGCTTTGGGTTAATGTCTTCTATCTAGAGCTAAATGATGTGCTTAGAAAGGCAAACATGTTTTTGGAAAAGTCCTTCTCTTGACAAAAATCTCACCTAATTGTGTCTCCCAATTGTCTCAAAACTCCTCTAAAATTAAGATGTATAAGTGCAAAAGAAGTGCAACCCCACTGATGATTCATATACATCCAGTGTTCTCCTTTAAACCACAGATGATGCCTTTTATAAAGCTGATCTTCCATATTATAGGGAGTTCTGAAGACTGTTAGGATGCCTAGAACTGCTACAATAATAAGGAAGGGACAGGTGGAAAGAATGACTACTGCAGTCTTTTGTCAATGTAAATGTCGATAGCTGGGGAGAGAAATTCTCTGGAACTCTTGGGTATACTGAGAGAAATACATTCGACGGACTTTTATCTCTTTGCTCCTGAAAACCTTTTGGCTACTTCTGTGCTAAGCAGAGGTGGAACAGACATCTTGCTGTCAGAATTTTGCTTTTGCAGCAGTTGGTATTGGGCACAATAGAATGAACTGCATATGAACTCGACATACATACAAGGCAAGGATGACAGACTTGCCAGACAACCAACTGGAAAAATGCCTATCGGTGAGTGGAAGCTTGGGTATTTCCTTTTCAATGTATTTCTTTTTCCTGAAGAGTTCAGGAAGTGATAATTTGCACAATAAAGAAAGAATGCAAATTGCATGGACTTACTGTAATTTATTTGAACAGTTCCTATGAGAACTACAGAGCTATGATCTATATGGATCACCTTGGAGAAAATGTGCTAATAATAAAAAATAATTAAACCACATACACAAGGTAAGTTGGCATACAGAGCATTATGCATGTACTTTATAGTCTTTTAAACCCTTGCTTATGGTGTTATGAGCAGTGTAGAATCTTATTTTCATGTTTTGTCCTTAGGGTTTCATGCTTTCTGAAAATAATGAATGCCTGAAATTCTCTTTCTTACATTTTCTAGCCAGAATTTTCTTTCTGAAGAATCTGGAGAAAAATCATTAATATCTAATACACTCCTAGAGACCAAGCTCTTTCTTGAGACAGTGACATTACTTCAGCTGTATTTCTCTGCATTCACAGCAAGTGCATCGTATCAAAAGGTGTATTCTGACACAACCAGCACTCGGAAGTAGGCTATTTCTTAGTAGAGACTGTGATCTGTAGCCGGAAAACTGAAGAAATCCATGGTTTGATACGATTTAAAATTGGAGATACTGAAGATAGCAAATTCAAGCAGATTGTCAGCCTTTGTCACATTATGAGCAACTCACAACAGAGATAGTTTGTTGGGGGCAGGAATATTTTTCATCACTGGCTAAAGAACAAAAATTCCTGAGTTTTAATTCATACATCCGGAAAGCTGTAGAACTATCCAAGGACAAATATGAAGCTGCTGAAATACAAAACAATTAAAGGAAATCCCAGCCTAAATCATAATCTCTAGGTGGAAAGTGTAAGAAAAAGAAATATCACTGGATGCTCATTCTACTCTTTTTCACTGCCTATTTTTGGTGAACTCTGCATACTTTGGAAAAAAGATATTTTGTGGGTTCAGTTAAGAGAATTCAGCACACATACCTAGGTCTCTTTGAGAAGCATCAGTAACAGTAAAGCAGCTGAAAAACTGAGAAGTGTTTTTATCAAGGTGCTTTAAAATTCTGATAGAGTGCTCATTTCTTTCTGTTAGTGACAGAGATACAATTCTTCTGCTTAGCACTGATTAATTGTAGTTAAGATCTGGGTACATTTTTAAAGGCTTCCTCATTATGCTCAAGTATCATCACCACGAGCACAGACTCTGCTAACGAGTCTGTCCCCTCTTTCCTGTAGCTCCCCTTTAGATACTGAGGGGCAACTATCAGGTCTCCCTGTAGCCTTCTCTTCTCCAAGCTGAACAGCCCCAGCTCTCTCAAAATCGGTCCCATCCCTGGGATCACTTTTGTGGCCTTTCTCTGGATGCTTTCCAACAGATTCGTGTACTCCTGTACAAAGAACTCTGCATCAGTACTCTAGATGAGGTCTCACCACTACGGAATAAAGAGGCAGAATCATCTCTCTCACCCTTTTGGCCTTGCTTAATTCAGCCCAGGATATAGCTGGCTTTCTGAGCTGTACGTTGCTGGCTCATGTCCAGCTTCCCATTCACCAGTACTCCCAAGTCCTTTTCAGCAGGACTGTACTCCATGCTTACATTCCCCAGCTTGTATCAATAGTAGGGGCTGCCATGACCCAGGTGCAAGACCTCGCACTTGGCTTTGTTGAATCTCATGAGGTTCACCTGGGTCCATTGCTCAAGACCGTCCACATCACGCTGGATGGCATTCATCCCTTAGGCATGTCAGCCACACCACCCACCTTGAAGTCATCCACAAACTTGCTGAGAGTGCACTCAATCCCACCATCAATGTCATTGATGAAGATAATAAAGAATACTTGTCCCAGTACTGAGCACTGAGGGGCATCACTTGTTACAGATCTTCAACTGGTCATTGATCTATTGACCACCACTCACTGGGTAAGATCTTGCAACTGATTCCTCATCCATCAAACAGTCTACCCATCAAAACCATATCCTTCCATTTGGAAAGAAGGATATTATGGGGGACCATAGCAAAGGCTTTATAAAGGTCCAGATAAATGATATCAGTGGGTCTTCCCTTCATACACTGTACTTATTACTGGCAAGTTCTGTTGCACAAACTTGCAATTCTTTTTGTAGACAAAGATATATAGTGGAAAGAGTATGAAATTTCTCTGGTTCATTTAAAATTTTATTAGACAAAACTTGCAGAGATACACTCCAGATAACTTTTGGTAGTTTATCTCTGATCTGTTACTCCTTTCAGTTACCAAAATAAACTGTTTATTCCTGAGGAAAAAGACAGAAATTCCATTCCTTAATACACTATCCAGATATAAACTGCCACACTTCTCATTGTTGCTGACTTGCCAAAAAGCATTAAAGTTGACATTTCATATACTTAGTGATGTGGAAGACTGAATTATTTGCATGTGCCAAGTCTGAACTTAGTTGCTTTTCAAATAAATTAAGCTCAGTACTTAATCTTATTTCACAATGATCATCTCATTAGACATTTTCATTTAAAAAATATTAATCTTTTTATTTAACAGTTTAAAAAATTCTTTATATATATATATATATTTCAATCTCTATTAGAGCAAAAAACTAATTTTAGTCATAGCATTCTTTAATTTTTATATTCTTGTAATGTAGTTTGGAATTTGTATCCCTACCAAGCTAAAAACCTAACATTTCCCATTAGGCTGTATCTTGGTGGCTGATGCATGAAAATCAGTTTGTTTCTTTTCATTCAGGTACCTAAATCAATATTTGGATATTTTGTTGTAAGTGCCAACTTTGAAAGTAATTAGTCTTCCATAAAATTAGTGTACCATTTCTAAATATTCTTCATATCTATCTATTTTTTAAAAATCCACACAAAAATTGCTGTAAAAAAACACAGGTCCAAATCTCAAGATTTGAATATTCCTAAATTTTGGGGTTTCCTGATGAAAATAGGTGTATCTGATTATGTTTTTTATTAATGTTCAAACCGAAACCTCATAGAATTCTTCAAAAAGCAGACATTTGAAATTCACCAGAGAATATTTATGTTAAATGCCTTAAATATACATCTAAAGACTTGATCCATTATCAGCTATATATTTAAGAGGGAAATACTTAAAATCAGGTTCTACAGAACTGTTTATATAAATGTATGAATTTGCATTTTACTGATTCCAATTCACTCTCCACTAATTCTGTAACAGAATCCTCAAGTATTTGGCTATCATTTTTAGGGGTGTTACTATTGCTATTTATTATTTTTAGCAGCAGTGCTTACACATTCCATCAAGGATTTACCACTACAGTGTATTAAAACTATTCAAACAATTAACTCAATGTCTGTTTATGTTCCAGGGATCTCATAATTTAGACTGGGGTGTGGAAAGGAAAAGAATTGGCAGAGGAAATATAAAATGCACTCATTAAAATAGCAGCCCTGCTGCCTTGCAAGTTCCTCAGAATAGCTGAGAGTCAATGAGAAATACTTAAAAATCTTCATACCCTAAGTCAGTGTACTAATGAAATGGTGTTTTTTTAAAAGCTTCCTTCACAATTTATTCTTTATAGGAAATTACTGCTGGATGTAAGTGCTTCAGAATATTTGAGAAAGTTCTTTAACATAGAAAATAAGTAAAGGGGAAAAAAAATATAAAGGAATTGCATTTCTCTGCCACCAAATATTTTGGGGTTCAAAAAGTTTCAGGGAAAGAGGAGATTTGGTATTGTTCTAAGTCAATTCACTCTGGCTGAGGAAATGACGAGAAGGAAACTATTTCTCTGTCTCAGGAACCATGTGGGGCTTCAAGATAAGGCAAGCACTTGCTAATTCGAGTCCACAAGCAGGAAATGTGATGCATCCATTTCCTTTCAGACAAAAAAACCCAGTTCCCTAGCAGCACAAAAGCATTACTTCTACCACTAAATCTCAATCATTCAGAAATCCATTGCTGCACTTTGGACATACTATTTTATATCTGTCTTTTGGATGTTATGGATAAGAACAGTACTTACTCACCGGTTTCATGGCCACCAAAGTTTTGGGGTAAGGATTTTGTTTCTTCTTCTGGAATATCATTGAAATAGATGCTGAGATTAGTTGTTAATTGCCTTAGAAAAAAAGATTGGATTTCACTAGCACTTCTTGCAGTGCAAAAGATTGTTTACCAAATGCTTCTCCGACAAAGTTTTATCATGAGTTTTGACTAATCAAAGCAGTAGGAACAACTAGGGCAGAGGGCAGTTTGACAAAGCCCCTTACTGAAGTCAGTGAAAAGGTCTATTGACTCAAGCATGTTTAAGATGAAGTAGACATTCTGAACTGTTTAATGGATGTACCTACATGACAGGCATGATTTGTTTCACCTACTGATGAAAAAGACGGAAACAAAATGTTGCAACCTTTGTAATAAATTCTCAATCTAGTAGAATGTAACAAGATTGGTAGTTTTCTATGGTATCTCATGATCAGATTTCTCTTACTTTTTCATCAATGTATTTTCCTCAGTATTTTTCTTATCATCCATTATCATCATTTTCCTTCATCCAAGCTTGGCAATGATTAGTTAACTGATATGTATACAGTGTGCAGTAAAAATGTATGTTATACTGAAACTCAGTAGACGTAGTTAGATTTAGCTAATTTGCAGAGAACCTTTCCACTCAAAAAGCTCTATCAACTCCTTTATTTAGCATTAACATGTCTTAGCATTAGCAGGTATTGTAAAAATGTATCATATGATCTGTTTTTATCTCTCTTACCATTATTACTGAGCAATGGCCAATTCAAGAATCTGTGCACTGTGCCAGGATAAAAAATAGTATGCACTAGCAAGAACCAATACTAGGAATTTTGTTACATGGAAGCACCCCAGAAAAAAGTGGAAAATAACTATATAAGAAGATTTAGAGAAGCTCCTTCTGTTCCTTAGCATGTGATGCAAGAGGCTGCTGAATGCCCAACACATATTTCCTGTGCTGACACATATACTTTCCTACTGGGAGATCACAAGCAACTCATTGCGTTTTTGTATCTTAGGTTAGAAAGTGGAGTAATAATACTGGATGTCTTTGTAAAGCACTTCGATATTAAGTGAGGAAAAATAAATACTGTTATTAATGTTTAGTCTTTTATTATCTGATGGACTGTAAGTATTTGTGGAACAGAATTACTTGTAATTCTAAAATGTCACTTTCAGAACAAAAATGAAAGTACTGTCATCTGTGCTTTAAGAATCCTTTTGTAAATGTCCCGCCTGTTCTTAATACAGACTTGATTTAATCTGACACAAATTATTCATTCACAAGAAACAGGAAAAGTATATATAACTCACTAACAATATAACATATTGTTATTGTATTATTGTATATAACAATTCACTAACAGTAACACCCAGATTTTTTGCAAGGTGTCCTCCATCTTCATGATGAGTCAGAAAAGGTACACAAAAGGTACTTAAGAAGTGAACTTAAATTCCACAGCATATTGTATTCAAGGGACTACACTGGTGCTGCTTAATTCAGTTATTTCATTTAAGGCTTCTCACCAGGTGTGCCAAACCCTGATATTTCAGTGCCAAGAGCTGTATCTGATGACAACAGAGCAGCACATGCTTGAGCTGTTTTTACTGCAGAAAGGGCCAGCATTGGTTCTCACTGGAATTATACACCTAGCTTGCCAGAGACTGACTTTTCTCCAGCCATGATCAGCTCCTTTTTGCCTGTACTCTAATAGCAGAGAAATCTTTGAGAAGAGCTCACACGACTTAGGAAGCAGAGATGCTTCACATGTTCTTCTTATTTTTCTGATTGAGTTTAGAAGAGTTAATAGCTTTCCTCTTCTTTTCCTTTAGATATATCACATGCAGTATACTAGGGAGGGATACTACACTGTTCCATACAGTAGCCAGCATCAGAAGACTATGACTGATACAAACTCACTGCAGGAAAACATTGCTTAAAATGATAGAAATGTGTTTGCTGACATCCTTGGAAATGTGTGAGGTAAAAATAAAACTACACATATTAGATATAAATATATATTTTATTAAATGAGTATGCAACATTTGAAGCTATTTGGTGCTTTTTTTTCAGGATACGGTTTACAGTTTGTTTCATCTTTTTTAACTCACTTACCATGTTCTGCTGAGAATGTGAATACATCACCAAGATGTAGATCCTTGTCCATTCATAGGTGACTTCTCAGTAGCTCTCAAGGACTCTACCAATATGTAAACTTCAGAGTGTGTGCAAAAGCTCATGAGAGGAATTAACCTCCTGGGGAAAAAATAAATGCAGTAAAAATTGTTAGAGGAATTTACATAATTACATTTAATTTCTCACAATTCAGAAAGAACTTACTGTCCAACAGCTGATTCTCTATTCTGGAAAATGTACAGGCATCCTGTTTTCTGAAGGCATCCAGTTTCCAATGGAAATTTCTTACAACAGCGTCTTAGAAGTAACCTAAGAATTTCAAATCATTGAACAAACTAACTGTTCTCTAATTATATGTGAATACACAAACATTTTTACAACATCTTCAGTCCACAGTTCTGTTAGAAACACACACATGCATCCATATAGGACTAATAACCAAGATTTATGCATAACTTCGTATAAGTCATGGTATGCAAATAACTTAAAGTAGCCTAAATCTTCTATCACAACTCATTTCAAGTACTTAACAGGTTAAAAAAGAAATGATAAAAAAAATATAGCACACTTTTGTTTGTAGGTTCAGTATAAAGACAATGACTATGCTGGAGAATTATTAGCATCTTCATCTGCAGATCCTGCAAGTCCTAGTTCTTTTCAATTCAGGTTTCACTGTCATCATTCTGCAGCATTTCTGAAATGCTAAAACTATGCAGCAATATAAAACAGAAGAAACAAAACAGTAGTTCTTCTGGCCTAAAATCAATTCTGGCAGACAGAAATATAAAAGGAATGTGACCGCTCTCTTTTAGTTTAAACTCATGATTCTCTTGGTAGAGATACTGACCTTGTGAACAAATGCAGTCTGTGTAAGCATAACAAGCACAGAAGAGAACATGCTGGAACCACAAGTTTGTTTCATTCTCTGGAATTCTGATTCTCATTTTTTTTTGGTAGTTCCCTAATACAGAGTTTTCACAGAATCTTCTTACATGTATTTGTTTTTTTCAGAGAAGTTTGCTGTGAGAATGCAGGAGCATTCCTCTTTTAGAGACCAGCTTTTATGGAGCCGTGTAGCCTCTGCAGTCTTATTTTGCTGTAGGTCTCCATGGTATGGTACTTTGGCAGAGATAGAAGCACTTACAGACAGCCTCTGCTGCAATTCAGCACTGTTGGTGTCACGTGGGACTGTAAACAAAGTCTGCATTAGATTTTTATTGGTAGTCAGTCTCAAAGGGAGATTTGTCGTGGCATTAGCTAAGTGAGAAATTCAGCTTTTGGTACCCATCCATCAACTACTAATCTCATTTTTTATTGTTTTAATATAGTCTTTATTGAGTTCATTTTGATTTGTAAGTGAACAGTGGAAACAAAGATGTTTCAATTTTAACCAGGAGTGCATTTCTTGTAATTCCTAAAAACATTTTCAGTCGCACACAATTAAATACAATAAATGGCTTTGAGACAATCCTATTCCTCCAGTGTAAATGGTAAAATACTTTCAGATCAGGAAATTCAATTTAAGTAGTACGTTTGATCTGTTGAATATGACAACAGCAGAGAGAAAAAAATGTAAGTACATCTTAATCGGCATAAACTTGGATTCCTAGATTATAATCTAGTCTAGTTTTACTCAAATATCTATTTAAGTAATACAACATTAAAATTAATTCCATTAATACTATTAAGAAGATTTTTTTTTCCCCTGAGTTATAATCTCAGGTGTTATTTTTCTGATGTACGGAAAAGAGTGTTGTGTGCTCAGCTGGCATTCAGTATTTTAAGACTGAGAACTGTCTGGCACTGTCACTTTAAGCATTATGCCTTGACTTTTATAAGCTAAAAATGATTTTATATATAATGTCAAGTTTTCCTTGTCTTTCTCTTTTGTCTGTCCACTGATCTTCCCCTCATTAAAATGTGTTTATTTGCTTTAAAGAAGTCACTCTATATAATCTGCAGGAAAATACAAGTAAATCATTCATAGAAACAGAATCACAGAAATACTGGGGTTGGAAGGGACCTCTGGAGGTCATCTAGCCAAACTCCTGCTCAAGCAGGCCCATCCAGAGTAAGTCGCCCAGGACAATATCTAGGCAGTCTTTGAAAATTTCCACAACCTTTCTGATTTAACCTTGAAGGCTTCCACAGCCTCTGTGCACAACCTGTTAATCAGTATATTCTAACATGCTGCGTTGTGTTACCAGTCTAGCAATAATAGCTGTTAAGGATTTAGAATCATAGAATTACTAGGATTTAGAATTACATAGAATTAATAGATTTTGCACTGTTCTCTTGTTTTATAAACTGAAATACTACTTGTGAATGGCAGCACTGACAAAAACTATAGCACAGCTCTCAAACATAGGGAAGTCTGACCTAAATGGCTAGGTCTCATATTTGTTCTGTATCTCTTCATCTGACAAACAATGACTACATCCTCAGTGATGATTTTGTCATTCAGACTTCCCAGAGTTCTCTATCATGCACTTTGCTAATGATTCTGTTGTTTAAGACTTGAATTTCAGAGTCTGATTGATGTGCGGCTCATCAGGGATACTGAGCCACCTCTTGCAACTTGCAACTCAGGGTTTCACCTCACAGTATGTGAGGATGAAAGACTTAAATCCTGTGCAGATTTCTGTCCCCATCACAGTGAGAACCAACTGCGTGTAAACAAACCTTCCATCCACCTCTCCCTCTTACTCTTTCCTAATCATATAAATGGCTTAGATCCCTGCTGGGTCTTCATTGCTTACCTAACTTTCCATCATCTGCTTAATGTTTTCTCCTTTACTTTTTCAATCTTAAGCCTTGAAGTTGTAGAAGTTGTACACCTCCAAAACTACCTTTCTAGTTTATACCTGTGTACGTAACCTTAAAGACCTCTAGTGGCAAATAGAAGTTTGTCATTCTCTCCCAGACTTGCTTTGAAGAGAGTACAATCCAAATGTTGTCATTGATTGGTTTTGGTACATTTTAGTTCTATGTGAACTTGGAGAATCCAGTATAAATGTAGTCTAATGTAGAAAATAATGAATAGGAGGGAGAGTTGCAATTCCTAGTTTAGTCAGAAGGCTCTCAGAATCCACTGTATAAATAGATAGAAACCCAGGGGAAAAATAATTGCCTCCAAAACCTCATTTCTTGACCATTTTAGTCCGGAAAATATTGTTCATATGGGCTAGTTAGAGCATTACTTACATTACTTCTCTAAAATATGTGCAAAATATTATCTGCAGTGCAGAGTTCTATTTGTATGAGTGTTATAAATGCATGACAGAGGCTATAAGTAAAAGTAAAGACGGGTCAAGTCTATGTGTCTGCATGTTTCTCTGACTTTATTGAAGAGTACATCTGCAAGTATACCTAGAGAATGTGTTAGCAGATGTGTTGAGCAAAGGTAAGGGTGACACATGTAACACCCCCTCCGTCACCTCTGTCCCTCCAAAAAAGTTGCCAAAAATTTTTATCTATTTCAAAATGTGATTGAACTTCTGGGGAAGAGATCTTAACATGATGTATAACACATTTTTTTCCACTAGAGAAGCTAGAACTGCTTTATTTTTCTATGATCAACTTGAACTTAGAGCAGGGTGGATCCCCAAAAGACATTTGTGAAAATGATCAGACTAGAAGGCAGATTTTAAATAGGATTTCTGGAAGACAAGAATTCTCATTTTTTCACATTTTGTGTCTCTATTTAACAACAACAACAAAGAGAAATACCCTGTACTGCTTCATATGAGTGCTGTAAAAACAGTGATGATGATGTGACAGTGACACAGAGTCAGACTGAAAGCTGATTCCATTTTCATTAATGCTTCCTGTAAATTCATATGTTCTATGATCCTAGGTTCCTCCTTCACCTCCTCAATTAAATGTTATGATACCAGAAATTTAACAGCAATGTCATGTTT
Organism: Tympanuchus pallidicinctus; assembly: GCF_026119805.1. Lineage (NCBI taxonomy): Eukaryota > Metazoa > Chordata > Aves > Galliformes > Phasianidae > Tympanuchus > Tympanuchus pallidicinctus. The sequence continues at coordinate 60,672,936 of NW_026294618.1, read as the reverse complement.
TCAGATCTTACAATCAAAGGTTTCATTTGAATGGGTAATGTTTTTTTCATATTTTTGGTTTCATACAGTTTTGGTTTTGTCCATCACAAACTTCATAGAGTGGGACTTTAGTCAGACCCTGAGAAAACAGAAATAATGTTTACATCAATAAAACTTGGCACCATCCCTACAGGAATCAAGACATGTTTTCTCACTTCTCACAGGGCTACGCACCATTCTATGCACAGCAACATCAGCAAAATTTCTGCTGTATGTCTTCAGGAACAACAGGAATTTTCCTGAACAAACATCTCTTATTTTTTTTCCCTTCATTGTGATTGATTTCATTATATGCTAACCCACATAAAAATTCTCTGACAGAAATGGAGAAAGTATCAGATAGCTATCAGATACCCTTGTACTTCTCAAGTATTCTAGTGTCAAGAAGGTGATTAAAGTACCCCACAAAATTTTGATATGATCATAGTAGATACAGAACTGCTGGGGCAATAAAGACCTGTACACATCATCTCTCCTCTGGCTGAAACAGCTAAGATCTCTAGAAGAGGAATCTGCCGGGTCAAGATCATCAGAAGAACCTCCTGTTTCCTGCTTTCCCAGTAACAGTCCTGAGCTGATTTGGGATGTCATAAACCAACAGCCTAGGATAGCAACTCAAGCAGGACAAATCTTTCATTTAACTAGTGCTAATGCTACGAGAAACAATGACAAGGTTTTGAGTTTAACAAAAAAAAAAAAAAAAAAAAAAAAAAAAAAAAAAGAGAAGCACATGATAGTAAGGCATCAGCAATTACAGCAAACACGCCTAAACATCTGTCCTTTAGTGACAATGTGACAGCAGTGAATCTGTTTTACAGCACCTAGGACACCCACATCCTCCTGTAAAGTAGTCCAAAAATACTACCATCACCCACGATAAATAAAACTATGACTTATGTAATAAGAATATGTATGATGTATGATGTAATAAGAATAAATGTGTTGATCATCTTCCTCATGACATCTTCAGGGTATACCATGTCTCTGTTCTCTCCAGGTGTGTTTGAGAAGCAATGATTAGGAGGCAGATATTCAGCTGAATTTCTTTCTCATGTGGCAGTAATTTTTGCTGGATCTGCTGTGCCTGTGTGACATCTGTGTGATGCCTTCCAGTCCTGCTGAAAAACACATGAAACAGCTAACAAACAGATGCTGCACTGTGCCTTCTAACACCTCTTATGGTGGTTCCAAAATACTGTAGGAAGTTAGTACTTCCTCCCTGTTTCATCAGGGACAGGATTCAAGGTCATACACCAAATCTAAACATATTCTATCCACACTGATTTCCCCAAGAAAAAAAAAAAAACAAAACTATGTCTTAGCCTGGTGCTGTGCTGTGTTTTCTTTTCTATCTAGTTTTCAATGGTATTATTATCTATCCACTACTAGACTATTACTGTTTTATATAAACACCAAACAAGAATTTGATAAATCATATATGCTTTTTCTCAGGGTTCAGATTCAGACTATTCCAATTTTAATATAATTATATCTATTTTACTGTCAGTGAAGTAAAAGATTTGACAAACATGTGAAACAAGGATGTGTTTCCATCATAGAAGCAAAGGGGATTTTATCATTAATCAGCTTTTGCATTCAGGAAGCTAGTATGTAAATCGATTCCAAGGCCTTAAATGCAGGCTTGTCACAGAGATAAAAGTAGATACTAATGAGGGCCCCTTTTCCCCCCTTGCAGTTCTTCTGGCAAGTCCAAAGAAAAGGGTATTACCATAGCTGGATGAAAGAAACAAAACTGTGTTATAAGACCAGCCTTATTCTTGAGCACTGTTTCTTCTTGTGTATGAATTATTCTTTTAAATGTGCATCTGTCATCCTCAGGGTGTATTTTGTTGCCTCCTAATTACTGCTTCTTTTCTTATTTCCTCTCCCTGTCCTACCCCACCATCCAAACACTAAATTATCAAGTACTTAACCATCTTCAGCAGAAATGATATAAATCTAAGGTAGTAGATTGATGAGGCGAAGTTTATTCATAATATTATTTAAATATTAATTAAAAAGTGCATACTTATTTGGCTGGCACACCTAATATATTGACTAAGTATTTGTCACTTCTTGTTGTTAAATGAATCGTCTGCCAAGAGAGTAATGCTTTAGTTATTCACTGGATCCAGAAATCTCATTTTTAGTGAAAGCATGTTTCTTCTTGCAAGCACTACACTAGTGAATGTGTTAACATACCAGGGACACAATAAAAGCAGCATAATGCTATGCTTTCTGCCCAAAACAAACTCTACATAGCGGTATGCTCAACTGCTAGAGCCTAGCAGTATTCAGATTCATAGTTAATATATTCCGGGAATGCTGAGATTTTGTCTCAGTTCTTCTGGTAGAAATTTTTGAAGGCAAATGCCCTGTATTTATTCTCAGTTTTCCTTTTGCCACTGTAGCTCATAAAACCAGGAGCTGAAAATCTTTGTGAGCCAAATGAATGGCTGTAAGCAGTGCTGTCAGCCCAATGCAGATGATAAATCTGAAGCACGCAGATCACATGAGATGCCCACAATAAAAAGAGACCACAGAATAAAATCATGACTCAGGAATGAGCCTTTGTCTTTGTAGGATTGTCTTCATTTCATAATCATATCCCTTTGACTACTAATTTGCCTGCTTTCAAAGTAGGAAGCTTCACTTCCTATACAACCTTAATAAAGACTACCTAGCCAAATTTTATATTGCATAATTCTTAAGTTTATGTAAATCAAGACTGAATTATGCTCCTAACAGCTCCTAAAAAACCACAACAATTTAAAAGTTATCTGTTGCATTCTTGGAATGCTGTGGATTGGGTTCCAAGACGATTAATAAACCCCCTTCCTCCGGAAGAGATGGAAAAAAAACTTAGGACTTTTTGATATCTGTGTATTAAAAAACAAGGTTTTTGTTGAAAAACTTCAGAGTTGTCTGCTAAAACACTTCAATCAAAGCTACATCAATAACACAAATATATATAGGGTTGTTATTAAATGACACTGTGAATTATTCAACAAAATAATTGGGGGGACATATGCTCAATACAAAGCAAAAACTACTTTGGGCACTGACATGTCTTGTTGAAGAATACAGCTAAGGCATTTTCCTCTTCTCAGAAGAGGCCTCTGCCTTTCTTCTCCAACATCTTACTTAATAGAAAATAAATTCCCTGTCTCAGGCATTTTAATTCAAAATCCAGCTTGTTAACACAGACTTGTGAGATATTTGACCATTACCATAACCTCCTTTTAAAACTTTTGCTTTAAAAATTATATTGATACAATCTCTCAGCTAACCAGCTTAATTGAAGAATGAGTGAACCAAGTAGACACATGACTTCAGTTGAAGCTTGTTGTGGTTGCACAGATTTTTGTCAATATCATTTAATTAAGATTCCTAGATCACACTGAAGTAGATATTCAGATCCATATTTGACAGAAGAAAAATCTGAAACTGATAGACAGAAGCACAGAAAGTACCAAGAGAAGGCAAGCTCAAATTTCTCCATTGCAGATAACTGAGAAGTTATCTCAGAAGACGGTACTACCACACATAAATGCATTTATGTAGTCTCAAAACCACATATTCAATGTGATATCCAATGTCTGTGGGAGATAAGTGTAGCAGGAAAGCTGTTTGCACTACTAGATCGTAATGTCATAATGTGATAGAAAACACAGCAATGACAATAGGGAAGCAAAATCCCAGGATGTAGCAAGTGTGGACAAGGCAAGTGCAGCATCCAAAGCTGCAGAAACAAAGGAGAAGAAGAAGAAAAAAAAAAAAAAAAAAAAAAAAAAAAAAAAAAAAAAAAGCTGCTTACATTCAGAAGGCCTCAAACAGACAGGGATCTCCAGTGAGATGCTCTCATCTCCACTACCTTAATTAATTAATTAATTAATTAATCCTTAATTAAGGTCTGGGAAGGAGTGGATCCTGGCTTTATTCCTTCTGGTCACTCAGGGGCATTACATGCCCCTGACCTCCCTTGCACCCCTGGATTGGCCCTGTCTTCCCACCAGGTGCTCAATCACTGCTTCAGGCCATGAGTTGGCATTTCTGCTAAATAGATTTAATTCAAGTATCTCTACAGTAAAAATAAAATAAAAGTATGAAAATATGATTTAAATACAGACTCCTCTTCCTGCTACTTGAACATCTATTTATTAATTTTAATTAATTTATAAAATTTAAATTTAATTAATTTATAAAATTAATTAAAAATTAATAAATAGGTGTTCAAGTAGCAGGAAGAGGAGTCTGTATTTAATAAGGAGTCGGTATCTAATAAGATACTGGTCAGTATTACTGAATATTGATCAGTATTCATCAAAGTTCACAAATGGTTCCTCTTCTTCCCATTCCTCAAATTTGTACAGCATTCTGCATTCTCACCATGAGAAGGCTGTAGTTTTAGTGATCTCAAAAATAAATAAATAAAAGACGATAAATAAAACACTAAATACTATCTTAATAATCTGTATCTATAAATCTAAAAATCTATATCCAATAAATAAAACACTAAATACTATCTTCATTCCAAGATATTTTTGAGCAGGCATGACCCATGTTAAAGCTGTCAGCAGAGTACTCCATGGCAATATTTCAAAGGCAAAAGAGTTCTGAATGAGAAGAGACATTTTTTGAGAAATTTTACAATTTTGGGTCCCAATAGATTTTCTTCATCTTCCAAGATGCACACATGTATCAGTTTCATTCATTTTGTTTATCACAGAATCACAGAAACACCAAGGTTGGAAAAGACCTACAAGATCATCCAGTCCAACCATCCACATATCACCAATAGTTCTCTCTAAATCATATCCCTCAAGACAACATCTAAACGTTCCTTGAACACCTCCAGGGTCAGTGACTCCACCACCTCCCTGGGCTGCCCATTTATGCTGATATATGATGTACATTTGCAATGGAGATTAAAAGATATGGAACTGTGAAGGAGACACTGATTTCTGGAAGTAGCTGAGCTACCAGTGAAGAAAAGAAACTAAGTCCTGCCTCTTGCTGACAGGAGGCACTTCTGACACAGCATCAAATGTGCAGAGGTTGCAGCATTTCCAAAAAGCACTGCATTGAGAATCACCATTTGTAGGATGCACTATACAGTCTGAAATGTCACTTTCATTTTTCTCTTTTAAAAGACTCTGTTTGATGTTCTAATATATTCTGTATTCTTTATATTCTAATAAATCTTAGGTTGCCCATATAAATCCTTCTCAGCCTTTTGTGGGTTCTCACAGCAAGCCTTTTGAAGCTGTGTCTTGGCTTTTGGTTTCAGACCACGGGCATTAGGATTGCTATAGTAGGACTGAGGATGATACAAAGTCTGTAGGCTTCCCAGTAACATGAAAAATCTCTGCTTTGTACTAACCCTTCTGTTTCCTTGAAGGTACTTTTTTTTTTGTTTGTTTGTTTACTTTTTTAAAAAAAGAATTTCAAGAAATTCTCTTTAACATTAGAACATCACTCTATTCACTTATCTTCTTCATACAGGAAATGATTTTATTCTCAGGCTCTGTAAAATTATCTTATCAATTAAATAATAACAATGAAGCCATATTGCACTGTGGCAAATTGTTTTTTATTGTTTGATTTAGATCCATGCAGAGGATATTTAGCTTAGGGCTGTGCTCTGTTTTTTCGAGGTTGATAAGAATTTCTTGCCAGAGGACTGTGCTGCACATGCAAAACAGATCACAATTACATTACTCTCTTTGTAATGCATCAGGAATTACAACGAAACCATGCAGTAACAAAGTTTCTATCTCTGTCTGCACAGAGGAATCTGTGCTTGGTTTTGCACAGTTATGCCAAAGGCCTGAAATTAAACATGGTGACATCTCTATCTTAGATGTTTCCTTCTGATTATTACAATTACTCTTTATTTATCATTCCAGTAAAAAAATCAAACTGCCAGTAATATCAAAGCAACATTATTACATCTGAGTTGGTTTATATGGTTCAGCTGTTCTGAATTTTTATCACAGTGAATGATACTAAAAACAAACAAACAAACAAAAAAAACAAACACTCTTACAGAGAAAGTTCACTCTGGACACCACTAGACATCAAGAAACAGGAACTGACTTATCATCACATTTCACCATCAGCACAGATATTTGCAAAGAAATGCAAATCAGAACAAGCTATACTTCACTTAACTTTCCAAATACTTATTTATGCTGTGCTTTACTGTACATGACTTTCAATGCCTCTGAAAACACCAGTTCTAAAGTGCTTATGGCAGCACAACTCAGTCTGAGTTTCCAGGTACTACAAGCTCTTCTATTATCCTTCATCTAGCTTTTTATTTAGTTAGGTTTTTATTATTATTATTATTTGTTTGTTTTTAATCCTATTTAATTAGAATTAGAGTAATTTACATTATATTTAGATTTCCAACATGAATTTCCAGCAGAGGGCAATCTTGTTTCTAAGTAGGTGGCTTGTTTGAAAATTTAACCTGCTAGCAAACAGCTGTCCACTCTGCTTTTCAAACTCAGGATTCATTGAAAGACACAGACAATGCCATTTTTTTTTTCCTTGTCAATTTATTAATTTCCTTGAAGATATTTCTGGATCTATTTTGCTTGCCTGATCAAAGAACATCTTATGAACTATACAAAACGATGTCTATTTGAGTCTCAAGCTTTCACTATCCTATCTTCTTTTTTTTTCAAGACAGGATTAACTATTTTACAAAAACATTTGATTAATGTATGGATTATAATCTTTAATATTTGATTGTGGATACTCTACCCATGTGGATTATCTGTTCTGGCTTCTTCCTGTCCTCACAGATAGAAACTACTTTTACAGTTCTAATCTGAATTTCCTTTAATTTATTCTTTATTTCTGTACTTCTTACCTGATTTGTAGTGGATATGAAAGCTTTATTTGCAGCAACAATTCATTTATTAGCGGGAGAATTACTTTCTGTGGCTACAGAAAATAATCTAACACTGGCATAGACAGAATAAAACATTTCTGTTACAAGCTGTGTTCGAAGGTAGAATGACCTTTCTGACAGCTTATTAATTATTGACTATCTTATTAACACCTGTGTTCTGTACATCCTGCCCTTCTTTTGGCTTTTCACACAGATTCTGTTTTCCAGACCTTACCATCCTCATACGCTTGCTTCCTGGGCATCACAGGTGCTTGAATCACTTTGTGTTTTAGATGGTCTCTTTCCCTCTTTTCACATGTACCACATAACATTTCTTAGTATTTTCTTAACAAGTTGTGGCCATGACTCAGACCACAGCTGGCTGCTTTCACAAAAAAGAAAATTCACCCACCCAGCTGAATCATGGTCTTCCTACAAATGATTAACGAGAAGCTGGTTTGCTAACACAATTAGTGGCAGCTATCAGGAAGATAGTAATGTCAACACTTATTAGCTACAGAGAAATTGATTTATTTTTTTTTCTGAACTCAAATAACAGTATCATAGGAGCTGGCTTCTATTACCAGTCCCAGCCTTAAGCTAAGTTTTCTTGGAGCTCCTACAGCTGAATTTATTTATTTATTTAAATATTTATTGACTTCTTTTGTGCTGGGAAAAAATGGTAGCACTTTGGGCACAGGGTGTTCCTTTTCATGTTCACTGCCTAGTATTTGTGAGAAGGAGCAGTTTCAGCTCCCCCATCTTATGGATGCATATTTACTAGGGCTGCAGGAAGAAACACCTTATGAGTTCATTAAAACTTTAATGCATTTGGACTGCTCCTGTCTGGTTCTGCACGACTCAGGCTGTGTTACAGATATTCACTGTCGACTGTGATGAACCTCACTTCAAAAGGCAAGCAGTATCTGAACCTTTCTTACTTGTCAGGTTACTAGATTTGTCATTCACAAGTGCAGTTCATACTTAAATACGCTAGCTGGTGCTCTGCACTAAGCTGTGCAGTATTCAGGAATGAATTTCCATTCTGGTTTGTGAGCTTTTGTATCATCTTTTGTCACTTAGTGTTCATTTAGGGGGAAAAAAAAATTCATGGTGAAGCAGAAACTGAGCTGGATTTCCTCATATTTGAGATGAAAGCGTCTGCCACTTTTCAGAGTCTTTCACGTTTGGGCAAAGCAGGGTGTAGGCAAGTGTAAGTGCATGTAGAGGGAGGACTGCTGGCTTGGGCAAGATTTTAGTCACTGGCATGTGGTGTGCCATAAAGGAAAGACTTCATAAAAATTTGAGAAGTAAAAGATTAAAATGGAGGAGAAAAAAAAATGGAACCCTAAAATTTGAATATGCAACACAAAAATACAAAGATAACTCTTTTTCACTATGCAAGATAATATTATGTTTTGATATCTCTCATTTTTCATACAGCTGAAATCAAGCAACTTGTAGGTGATATGTTCTACAAATAAGATTGCTGGATCCCACATGAATTAAAGTTTTCATGTCACGAACTTACTGAGCAAGTGAAAGGAAGAACAGATGGCAAAACTACTTTCAGTTACTGAAGTAAATGAAAAGGAACACGAACTAGCAATATACATAAGACATCTTTATAGCAAGCTACATTCTTATGCAGAGGAATGCCATTCTTGATTAACAAACTACTACTTTTTACTTCTAAAACTACCTTATTATTTCTATTTTAATGGAGAAACAACAAAAAATTAATAGCTGTGAAACATGAAGAAGATTACAGTATTTGGGTAATCTACTAGAAATAGTCATCTACCAGAGATGAAATGTATAGCTATCATCATGAGGATGTTATCTACCACCTTACACTTGGCAATAGCATGATCAGATGAGATGCTTGACAGACTGTCTGGCCCATTTTTGGTAACTGTAGGAAGCAATGCAGTTCAGATTCAAGTTATGCGTATACTGAATAGTGCTTTTCCATCTCTCTGTTCTTTGCATTCAGCACATTTCCAACTGCTGCTGTTGATCTTACCCTGGGAAGCTCTCTCTGAAGTTGATTTCTTTTCTCTCTCTTTCATGATTTAAATGATATTACTATACTTTCATGAACTTGGCCAGCTGAAGAGTTTGCCCTTGTATGCATTTGTGAGCATAGTGGCAGGAAAACTGTGCATCTGTCTTAACTTTTCACAGTGATGAATTAATAAGGCTGTGTTGTTAATTTTCTGGTGATATTTACCTAAGATATTTCTTCTCAGAAGGCTTGCAGATTGATTGTCCCAGCTACTAATGCCAAAATTGGATGGGAAGAACTTGTTTCAGGAGCACCTTGTCAGACATTTTATCATCTTTACTAAAAAGACTTCCAAATTTCTTCTGCATGGATTCTACAGTGCTTAAGGACTTGCTGGAGACTATCAGCTTGATAGAACACATAGTAATGCTTCAGACATAGCTCATGGAACCATAGAATGGAAGGAGCCGTATAGCACAAGGAATCATGGAAGGGAGCCTTAACAGTCATTGTACGATCAATATGTGTACAGAGGTTAGGCTAAGTAGGATCATCACAGTGAAAAGAAAATAAATGAAAAATACCCACCGTTGTAGACTCACAATAAACTCCATAGGAAGCAATCTCCAGAAAGAGATCCTTCCTCAGTGGCAGTCAGCACTTAAATGGGATCTAGGAGAGGTGGAGCCAGGCTCCACCCCCTCCAGTAGCACAGGTGAATTGCCTTCACCTGTGCTCCTGCAGCTGATTCATTGCTTGCCTCAGGTGGTCAATCAGAGGTTCAGTCCATGATCAACAGTTCCCATATAGTCATCTAGTTCTATTATCTTACAATAAACAAGGACACCTACAGTTATATTGAGCTGCTCAGATATAAGCTATCCAGCCTGACCTTGAATGTCTCCAGGGACAGGGCATACACCACTACTCTGGGTAACATTTTCCAATACCTCACCATCCTCACTGTAAAAAAACTTTTTTTCTTATATCTAGTCTAAATCTCCCATCTTCTAGTTTTAAATAATTTCCCTTTGTCCTATCACAACAGACTCTGCTGAAGAGCCCATTATAAAAGGCTTAAGGAAATCTACAACAACTACAGAAGAAAAAAACAGTAGTCTGAAACTCTGACCTTTTTAACATGGATACAGCAAAAAGACCAAGAAAGTTGAAGAAACTAATGTATCAAATTGTTAATCTTGCAGTAGATTTGGATTATGCTTTGTTTCCTTTTGTTTCTGACATTTTACCTGGAAGTCTCATGATTTTCTATTGTTGAAAAACTTTTATCATTTGTCTCAACTGCTGTTGAGGATCAGAGGAGGTAGAATTGACTGAGATGAGATGCCTGATCTTTTCGGTTGTAACATAAGTAAATAAATAAGACGGTGTGAATAACCTGAGAAATATAAGGTTTAGAGAATCAGCACCAAGGAAGTTAGTGTCAGCATCCCTACACGTCCCCAAATGTTTTTTTCCTCTTCTTCTACAAGCAGAGGACAGAAAGGCATGCACAGCCCTCAGTAAACCATGGGATATTGTAACAGCTCCCTAGGAGATACATTTTAGCAGTATTGCACTTGCTTTCATGAAAGGCTAAACCTGCCCTGGCGCTGCCCAGATTAAGGATGAGAAAAACAACTCTGTGAAGGCCAGCTGTTCTCCTGAAAATCCCAGGTGCAGCAAGTCCTGCTCTGCCTTTGATTTTTCTCTGTTTTGTAGTATTTTCTCCAATGCACCTCAGGGCTGTGATCACTGGAGGTTCTAAAGAGGAAATCAATGAGCATAGATTCAGTGTAAGTTTTTAGAACTGAACTACATTTCAGTGAAATTCATCCTCTTCAGGGGGCCAACAAAAAACAAGTTTGGCCTATTAGTGTGCTCCTGCTGTTCCTGCTGAAGTCAGGGATAGTCTGGGAAGAGAAAGAAAAAAAAAGTACCAGTAACCCATAGGTCTAGTGATATTTCTATAATAGGGACTAGAAGAATCAAACTTAGATACAAATTGAAATGAGAGGATATGGGTTACTACATGTGGACTGCAATAATCAGAGTTAGCCCAGCTGAGTTTCCCCAGAGAATAAGTTGACCCTCTATTTTTGCATTCAAACATAGAGGTAGAAAAATAAGAGAATAAAAGAAGTTAAATAAAATGAAGGTATTATCAAAAAAGGATAATTGCCTGTGCTGTACCTCCAGCACAGGGAACTGCACGTGGGAAGGACTAAAGAGCCACACTCAATACCTTTGTCAATTCCCTCATCTGCTTTTAACTGTGAAGCACTGATTAGATTGCACAGGTGGTGAAAATTATGGCTAGAGGCATGCAGGGACAAACCCTTGCTGTGGTGGATGGCAGTCCCTGAGCCAAACATGTTAGTTTGTCTAACTGAGCTTGTCTTCTTCCATGTGAGCCTCACAGAAAGCACCTTCTCCTCTCTACTAGAGTCAGGAGCCCAAATAGAAGCGGGGATACTGGGAAGCAGCACAAACCCTTGTGTTTGGAGGACTTCTTGACTGTCTCAAAATATAATAATGTAACTAGAATTCTAGGCAAGATGTGAAAGAAATCAATCTAAAAATGTTTAGCTCTTGCTCCTCTTTCCCATGGCCATGCTGGGACAAGAGTAGGGATGCTCAGACTACAGTTCTGGTGTTTGGGAAGGTATCTTTAAAACATCTTCTGGGCTCTCCTCACTGAGGCTCACCAAGATCTGGCTCTTCCATCCTATCTTCAGGAGGATGAGGAGGAATATGCAGCACCTGAAGATGCTAAACACATTAGAACAGCCTAATAGACTGTTTCTAACATAAAGAAAAATGGCACAGTAAGGCCTGCCATGTCTCCAAACATATCTTTATAAAGCGCAGAATCATTACATGTTTGTCAGAAGGCTACTGATGGTGATGAGGCTCTGATCTGCAGTCAGGAGTTGCAACACCGGATGCTGCTACTCATGAGCTCCTGCAAAAATAGAACAAACATTTGTCCTTCGGCTGCAGTTTGCCCAGTCAAGAGTATCTTAGTTTTAAAAATGAGGGCTTAAGGAAAAATAATATTTTGAGGTTAAATCTGGTCTGCCTCTGATCAAAAGAGCAACAAAGTATTTTTAACAGGAAGATGTGCATTGCAGAACTACCCTGTGCTTTATCACCTACATCTTTATTCTACCTTTTGCAGAGTATTTTGATCAGAAACCTATCTGAAAACAGAGATCACAAACAAACAACGACAGGATTGTATGTACATCCAAAATGCCAGTGGCTTAATTAGAATTCAAATTTTCTGGGCCTCCTTACATTTTCATCTGTCCTAAAAAGTACTGAATGAATAAACTCCTCAATACTCTTTTCCTTAATCCTTTCCATTCTCATTCTAAACAGAAGTGCTTCACAAGCATAATGACACAGACAAAATAATCATTTCAAATATTTCTATGGCTCTCTTTCACTCATTTCCTCTTTTCTCAATCAATAGTCAGCACAGAGTTTCATCTCACTTGTGATCCAAACCCAGCTTGTATTTTTAGGGGATCTGTAAATGTTTTCCTTTTGTTTCAGGCCTTATTCAAGATTACAAATGTACAAGTTTTCTGAAGTACCTGAGCTATTAGAAAATCTTATTCCTATACACCTATGAAAACATGTAGGGGAGAAAATGGCATTCTTCATGCTCTTTTTTTATTTTCAAGTCTCTTACTGCTTTATTTTCCCAATGGGAGATCAGTATATTTTCAAATTAAGCATGGGAGGTGAGAATTATTCAATAGACTTAGTGCTACTGATAGTTACCTTTGACCTAAATCATTCAGGGTATGGTGATTTACACTAATTATTAAAAGGATTTAAGGTATCTTTTTGTCAGTGGTAAAAGGCTAGGATATGAATCTCTTGTTAGAATAGATACAGGGCTTAATCCTCTAAGAACATGGATATGTCTCACTTGTAATAAGTTAGTAAACACACACACAGAACATAAATACCTATGAAAAAGATGGCAAGCCTGTCTAAATCTACATTTTGTATGTGAAGAAGAAGAAAAAGCTTGGTGGTTTCATAAGCACACCTTGGTGCTTCTTGGTGGCCATTTTTGAAAGAGACTAAAGATTTTTCCCTTGCATTGGCTGGCACAGAGGCTGGTATTAAATGCAAGCTACTTTCCAAATGTTACTGAATTCTGCAAACTAAATAAAAAATACCCTGTAGCAAGAACAGTATGAATTCTTCTGTGCTGCTAAGGTTCACGTATTTCGCACAAATATGTGCAGGTTTGCTCATCTTTTAAGGAGGCAGCCACATTCAGATCATTTTCAGGCAAGATTGTGCTTCAGATCTAAAGTATCCTTACTGTGTATTTCTGTTGTATTTCAGAGCATGTAACAATAGCCTTCACAGTGTCCATGTTGATTGGACTAGTGATTGGAGGGATCATCTGGGCTTTATTCACCTGCTTGTCCCGTCGCAGAGCTAGTGCCCACATTTCCCAGGGTAACTCTTCACTCTTCACTCGCCGGTCCAGACCCACATCCCACTCTTCTAGCAGGACTGGATTTTACCGTAACAGCAGCTGTGAACGTCGAAGCAACCTCAGTCTGGCCAGCCTCACCTTCCAGCGGCAAGCCTCCTTGGAACAAGCCAACTCTTTCCCCAGGAAGTCAAGTTTCCGTGCATCCACCTTCCACCCTTTTCTGCAGTCTCCTCCCCTCCCTGTGGAGACAAACAGTCAGCTGATCACCCTCACTCCCACCAACACCACTACAACCCTCGTGGGAAGCACAACCAACAGTTTAAGTCGACCTGAATTCCACTGGTCTAACAATAGCCTCCGTATCTGCCACTCCACACAAACTCCTCCTCCTGCGTATGAAACCATCATAAAAGCATTCCCAGACTCCTGAGATAGGACCTTGCCACAAACACACAGTTATTTTTGGAGGAACCTCAATCATCCCAAGCAACTTTCTGTGCATGATGAAGATCTCCAAGAAGTCTCCAGCTGCTGTGACACATTGCAGAGGGCATGTGCACTGCCAGGAGGCAGGTAGTGCTGATTTCTTAGAGAGTTATGTCCCACCATCCAATGAATCACTTGTTTTTGCACTACCGCCTCTAATTTACTGCTTTGCAATATGCTGACATATTTCTACTGCTGTATTGTAGCCACTATATTTTTTTCTTTAGGGGAAAGAAAATGCTGCTGCATTAAAAAAAAAAAAAAAAAAAAAAAAAAAAATCATTTCTCAAAGAGAATTTTAGAAATTATTGATACAAACATTATTGCAATTTTCACTATTCAGTTCATCTTTAAATAGCAAACAAGCAAATTAAACCCAAACTTTCTGGTTCTGTTCATTTTCCCAAGGATATTTATATTTATTCCAATGAACACTTCCATTAACCAGCTTCTCACTATAATCGTACAACAGTTTCGAAATGAGGAACCTTAGACAAAAGCCATGCAGAAGATTTAACATCACAGTTCCATCCATGGTTCCATTGATTGCAGAGAACCTTAAAAAGATTCCATGTTAGAGCTGTTTGTGTGAAATTCCTCACAGTATGAGAAAAATATTAAGGTATATCATCCTTCATGTAAAGAAAAGTTTTGAAGAGCATATTAAGTGCTTGATGACAGTCTTAGAGAATTTTCTATCTCCTGCCAGCTGAAGAGGTAGCCACCTTTTAATGCCCAAGAAGGCTGTATGGGAACAGAAAACCTGATGTCTCTCTCATTTGTCTGGTTATGGTTATCAAGATAAGCATTGCATGAATGACCACTAGTTTTTTAATTAAGTTTCCTGCTTTGCTGTGAGATTGCTCATTTCCTTATTTAAAATTATATTTCTCAAATAGCACAGAATTTTAATTCTTCCTGGAAAGTTATTCACTGAAATCTTGCCTTTTATTAACAGCATTTTAGACATTTACATCTGAACACTGGTATTGTACAGTTGCGTGTAACATGAAGATAAAGATGGAATTTTAGTTGAGGTTAACTTACATTCTTAACTGTTATAGTCAACTGTCTTAGTTGAGACTAATTGCACCAACATGACAAGTTCAGGATTTTGAACTAACACATAAATGGGGGTGGTTTAAAATTTATTATATCAATTTTCTGTTAGGTCTTGCACGTTTGAATAAAGACAAAAGAATTTCCACAAGTAGGAGAAGAGTCTTACTCCTCACTTAGAAATAGACATTTAATTCCTAAATCTGCTTGACAGCTACCACCTGAAGGACCCCTGATCCTGAAGAGTTGTTCCTGTGTTTCAGCAGAGAACCTGAGTCCTCACCTGTTCTCTAAGAGGGACAAGGATTCAGCAGATTTTGAGAATGGGCAAAATGTTTCACACCTTACTTTGCAGGCTTTTGGCATCTAGCAGCTCACATTTCTCTGCAGAGTCCAGCATCCTTTGTGTAGCACTACTGATCTCTTAACTACAGTCTTCCAGCCACAAATCTTTCCATCTGCAAACATTGCTACATTGAACTTACAAGTATTACTTATTATAAACTACAAGTATTCTTTCTTATAAAAGCAAGTTATTATGCATTTATTTACTGGCTGGCTTTCATGTTTTATTTTTAGTGTACCTTTTTTTTTCCCTTTCTGGAGGAATGTATGTCAGTGCTAGAACAACAACTTACTGTGTTTACATTTTTCATAGCAGACACTTTGAGTTCCAGTACACTGAAGACTTGCTGATAAGGCTGCAAAATTGCATTTGGCTAATCACAGGCTACAGGCTTAAAAAAAAGTAGTCCTCTGGAGAAAAGCAGCTTTGTTATTTTATTCTCTAATAATATTTTTTCTCTTATAGTCTTATTGAGTCTGATGAACTTCATTGCATACGAGTGCTTTCATGGTCTCCTAGTTCTAGAATAGGTAACACTGCCTTTTCTGACGTGCTTTCAAAAAGCAGAATTCACACCTTCTCCCTTTGCATATTGAGTCTAGTGGACTGACTGTTTGAAAAGACAGCTTGGCATACAGCACCTAGCTGGCCAAAACTGCTCTATTCTTGAGAGAAATCATTCCAGATGAGTGATTTTTCTTACTCGTGGTTTAAGATGAAAATTACATATTTTCTTAGTATATTACTTATATTAAAGAATATTTAGTATACAATGTAGACAAGTTTAAACGTACTGTATTTTTTATCGTGAACACTGGATACCAAAATATTTTTAATTTCCCTTGGATTAGGGAGATTAAAAATACAGATTGTTTGATGCATAACAAGGATTGTTGGATATCAGTTTTAACAATATCTGAAGTTGATGTTTTGTAAGTTCTCCAGAAGTGCAGAATGTGAAATAAAGATAGGTGTTATAATCTTGACCTCATGGGTTTTGTTTTTTTCAAAAATCAACGTGTTGACTTTTTAAAAAAATACTTAAATGGAAGTTTACTATCTTGAATTATTCAGGCTGATGTAGTTCAGAATGTTAATGGAGATTTGATCTTTCCTCTTCTCTATGGAGAGACAGACCATTGATGATGATAGTATATGAAGTTAGCATTGGAATGTGCAATGTTAGAACTCTTTCCAAGGACTGCATGTGAAAATTAAAGCAATCATAAAATGCTTTGTTTTCTTATGTTAGTAGGAATTAACTATTTTTTAAATGAAATGAGAATTCATCAGAAGATATAACACTTCAGGGCAATACAAATATCCCTCATCAATAAGGTGATTACAAATTCAGTGGCCTACCAGTACTTGGACTTCAATCTACGAAGCGTTTGCTTTAAGCATGTTGTCAGGGCTTACAGAGTTCCTGCTTAAACTGCATGGGATTGACCTTCAAATTGAATTCAGGGATCACCTAGGATATTATAATTAATAATTATTATATAATCATTATAATTATTAAAATTATTATAATTATATCAAAAGATTATCATTCCTCATTTATAGTCCCTGGTTACAATATAAAATATTAGGAGGAAGAGCCAATTTATTTTAAAAGTATTTCTGCAGATTTCAGGGCATATACAAGCAATTAATTAAGCCTCACAACAGATTTGTATATAACATTTTTAACACTGAGAAGCAGTAATTAAAGGGTATGGCAAGAATCACACAGGAAGGAATGGACAGAACTTCAGTCACCCTGATGCCATGACACTTTGTCCTGAAGTGAACAGAGCTACTTCTTTTCACAAAGAGAATTTTGTTTTAATTGCCCATGTGCACAAAACCTATTTCTCCAGTTCTAGTTCAATATAGAAGACAAAATTTACCAGCTCTTTTTTTGCGTCTAGTTATGTTCCAATGTATTTGCAGTAGTTTGTTCAGTATTCCTTGACTTTTCCCTATTGAAGAATTTCTGATAATCTCTTAAGATTGATCTTCATACCGTAACACAATGAACATTCAGAAGACTTGCCAAATCAATTTTGTAAAGTTCAGTTGCAATTTGCCATGAAGTTTTTGAGTCATCTCCACGTTCATTCTTAAATATAAAATGAAAAACACATTTACTGGAAATATCCTCTCAGAACTGAAATGACACATGCCAGATCCCTGACCTATAGGCACTTGATAAAATTAGGTGATGTCTATGATGCAGTACAGCTTCTGGGAAAAAAAAAAAAAAAAAAATGGAAATTTACCTCTGCCAAATCCAGAGCAGATTAAGGAAAACGCTGCTGGTATAGCTTCACAAAACAGAGAGCAGAATTCTAAAAATCAGCATTGACATCACTGGAACCTCAGACCTCACTGTGCTAGGTGGTGGCTGTGTTGCATCCTGTGCTCTTGCCTGCAAATGCAGCCTGAAAACGCAACTTGACAGAGAAGTCTGGTTTCATGTCTCCTTTCTCTTTTTAACTTTTATGTAAACTCTTGGCTCCCATCAGAGTTATGACAACATTACCTCATGAGGGTGGCACTGTCTGATGGACATGAACTGGGTAGCAGACCTATTTTTATAAACATGTTTCCTGTCTTCTTTCCATGTGGCATTCTGCAACAGAGACATGGCTTTTTTATTTTTATCTATTTAGGAGCAGAATCAAGTAACTGCACTCTGACGGATGGGAAAGAGCAAGGAGTTCTTTTAAACAAAAGTAGAGTGCCTTTGAAATGGGCAATGCAGAGTGATGGGTCCAAGATCGCAGGAAATTAGATTTGCTAATTTAGGACATAACTCTCTGATGTGCCTATGAACATGGACTATATGGAAAGGCATCGAAATGCAAAATTGCAAAATCATTCTTATATTTGTCAGGGATGACCTGTGTCAATATCAACTGACTTTATTTTATGGTGGCACACTGAGGAAAAGTGATGCCATGTTCTAGTTTCAGCTTGACAGGAGCACAAATCACAGCTGACAGTAATTTGAATTCTTTTGTATGTACACGTAGAAGTTGCCAATGAAAAACAGGATGAACCTTTGGCAACCCATCTAGGGATTGAGTTGAAGCCCACTGGAGACCCATTGAAGCACAGGAGGGAGATTAATTCTCTGCCTGTGTTCTGCTCCTGTTCTGATCTTTACTAGAAGGAATGCAGAATTTTTTGTTGCTGTTTATTGCTTCTTTATGTAGTTGCATAGCGTGTTCCATATCTCTCCATGTGGATTAACTACAGTGACAAAAATACACAGGTCTTCATTCTATCCTATCCTTTTGCTCTCTGCCAAGCAACAGGAAAGATAATTTTGTTATCCAGAGAATCACTTTAAGGAATTGATTGGGTTTCATGTGATAAACCCTCCAGCACTAGTTTGCCAGCAACAAAGCATTGTGATTTTTTCTTTTGCGTCTTCTGCTTTTAATTCTCTGTAACCCCTTGGGTAGTAGTATGGAAAGATACAACCATCTTTTTGTCAGAGTATGTGACAATCATCATTTAGCGAAACTGAATTCTCTGAGATGTCTTGCAAAATTCTTACCAATGTACAGCGAAATTATTCATTATGTAGAGATTTTTGAACATTTTTGGGTAACATAAAACTCTCATAAGTACCCCTGAATGCTCAAAAAACATATTTTTGAGTGCTTGTGTACACAACAAATAACATCTTTTCGCGTTTCAGTGTTCCCAGGTATTGAATCACTTCTGAAAAGGAAGTTGAATATTGACATTCCTACAGCATCTAAACATATTTGAAATGCACGAATTAAAAAAAAAAAGTAACTAAATTCTCCCTGAAACACTAAAGTTAAGCATTTGTAGATTTTAATCTGTTTCATTTGGGTGAACCTGCTCTAGGCCAGAAATGTCCCTAGCAAGGCAAAAATACTCATGAAAGAAACAGGAACTGGAAAAGCTCAGTGTTTGTAAAGGTGGGCTTCAATTAATGTAAATGAGTTAGAAAATAGCATATTTGCCATGACTTTGCACAGTAAGTGATAGTGTGACTGTTTATTTTCCTAATAATATTCCTGAAAGATGCCAGAAAACGTTTCTCTTTGTTCAGTAATCCCTAATCCACAACAAGGCACATGCATTGGCATGCTTTCTCACAGACATCTTAAAAGCAACATTTAGAAGCTTCTGCTGTAACAGTAAAATGTATGCAGTCAGAAAATAGAGTACTATATTCCTTATATTCTCTTAGAAGTGATGTGCCATCCACCTATTCAACAGCTACCTATTGCCCACTTCCTGATTTTAGATATGGAAAACTCTAAAGCGCGATGACCAGGACAATAACAAACCAAAATGTTCACATAACATAAAACAATCGACAAGTGTCACATATCTTTGACGCATTTTCAGATAGATTCTTTGTATTGAACAAACTCCTAGATATCATAAAGAACATTTAAACGTATTTACTAGGAACACAGAATATGAGCAAATGTTCCTGCTTTTTTCTGTAAGACATGGAATGGCCAGATGTTTTTGAAAGTTTCTTCCAATTTTGGACATTACAAAAGATATAAAAACAGATAGAATGTTTCAGACCTTGCTTAGCTTGATGTTGTGCTCAAAATCTGAATCATTAGTGATTAAAAACTTTTAAGACTAAGTATTCAGTTATCAGGACACCAAAGTTGTAAATCAGAAGGAATTTATACAGATTTACATATTGCTGTTCTATAGGGGTAGATTTGCAAATGGAGCATGCTAGTCACACAAATGAGAATATTGCTACCAAAACCAATCCAGACAAAAAGATTGTTTCAGATTTACCATTAATTCTCCACATGCACTTACTGACCACCAATAACTTAATCACTATTGCTTTTCTGTTCATTGCAGTGAGATTAGTCATATGCTTAATAACTCTTCTGAATCAGGATATAATTCCATAAACTACAGTGTTCTACTGCCTAATTTAAAAGCATAACTTGTATCTGCCAAATGATTTCTATTTGATGAAAGTTTTCTCTTTGTGAAAACAGATGACTATTCTGCTAATCTCACTTCCCCGTCACTCCTTGATCATGTGAAATGTTCTGTGAGGATAAAATGGTTATCCTTATGTCCTTATGCAGACTCTTAGAGAGGGGCTGTGTTGAGTTTATGTGGGAAGAGTCCAGAAATTGCTCCATGTCAGATCAGAGGCAGCTCCAGTCGGCTCAGAAAGGAACCCATTACTCACCAGAGCTGTCATGAGCAACATGGGGAAATGGCGTTCAACTGAAGAGGGTGGATTTAGACTAGATATTAGAAAAAAATTCTTTACTATGAGGATGATGAGATACTGGAACACGCTGCCCACTGGAACAGAGAGGTTATGAATGCCCCCTCCCTGGAAGCATTCAAGGCCAGGCTGGATGAGGCTTTGAGCAACCTGGTCTAGAGGGAGGTGTCCCTAACTATAGCAGGGTGCTGGAACTAGATGATCTTAAGGATCATCTAGTATCCCTTCCAACCTGAACACCTTTCAGGCAGTTATGGAGAGCAAGAAGGTGTCTCTCAAGCCACCCCTTCTTCAGACTAAACAATCCTGGTTTCCTCAGCCTCTCCACATAGAAATATTGCTCCAATCTTCTCAAGTTCTTTGTCCTTCTCTGGACACATTCCAGGTCCTCTATGTTCTTCCTGTAGTGAGAGGCCCAAAACTAAACACAGTATCAAGATGTAGCCTCACAAGAGATGAGTACAGGTAGATGATCACTTCCTTGCTGCTGTTGGCAACACTATTTCTGATACAAGCTAGGATGCCACTGGTCTTCTTGGTTACCTGGGCACACAGCTGTCTCATGTTCAGCTGAGTGTCAGTCAGTGCCCCCAGGTCCATTTCCTCAACACGGTCTTCTAGCCTCTCTTCCCCAAGCCTATAGCATTGCCTGGAGTTGTTGCAGCCAAAGTGCAGGACCCAACTTGTTTCATTGCCTCACCACCCTCACAGAAAATAGTCTATTCATTATATCTAATATAAGTCTACCCTTCCTGTCTTTCCTGTAGACTCCAGTTAAGTATTGGAAGGTCACTGTTAGGTCACCCTGTAGGTTCACTTATTTAAACTGAACTATCTTGACTCTCTCAGCCTGACTTCACAGTGCTCCAGCCCTCTGATAATCCTCATGGCCTTCCTTGGGACTCACTCCAACAAATCCATGTCTTTCTTATGCTGAGGGCTCCAGAGCTGAACACGGTACACGAGGCTTGGTCTCACTCAAGAAGAGTGACAGTCAGAATCACCTTTCACCTGCTGGTCACACTTCTCTTCATGAGACAGGATATTGTCTCGCTCCAATTTATAGGAGGGAGATGAGGTTCTTTAATATCTGTATACCCAGTGTGAGATTAAGAAACAACGGTTCATATGTTGTTGCATCCAGTTTATTACTAAGACCTAATCAGGGAGATGGGGAAGGGAAGGTGTGCGATAGAAAAGATGGAAAAGAAGCAGGAGTTGCGTAAAGTGAGGATAGTCACCAGCAGGATCCAGCAGCGGTCCTGTTGCACGGTGTCCCGGGCAGAACGCAGCAGAAGACAGGGAGCAGCAGCGTGGCAGGCCTTGGGCAGCAGGCAGGTAGACAAGGAAGTCGAGGAGCCAATTCTTGAAGCAGCAACAGCGGTCAGGCAGCAGGCTCAGGAGAGTTTGACAGTATGCAGGAATCACCTCAATCTTCCAGAATCCCTTTGTTCTTCTTCATGAGGGATCTCGTCAGAAAACGACCTCCGTTCTTCATGAGGAATCTGTTGTCAGAAACCACCGTTCTTCATGATTTTCAGTTCCTCTTTTATCCTCCTTATTCTCCTGCCTACTTGACAAGGATGGGCCTTGAGCAAGGCCCCCTGAGATGGCCATCATCCGGAGATAGGTCCACACAAAGGAGCACTTCACAGCTATTTATCTCGCTCTCGTTGCCCCTGGCCTTGTCCATCTGCATTCCCCCAGACAGAGGATTTCACAATCCTTGCTCGGGACTTGAACAAGTCCATCTGTGTCCCCAGAAAGCTTTGAGACACAGAAGTTAACAGAATAGTCTCTTACAGATATATTCAGCTTTCAGGGTAGCAAGTATGCATTGCTGTCTCATATTTTGTTTTTTATTGACAGAGATTTTCTCCTCAGAGCTGTTCTCAGTCTCTTTGTGCAGCCTGTATTTGTGATTGAAATTGCCCCAACTCACTTGAAGGACCTTACACTGAACCTTGCTGAAGACCATGATGTTTGCATGGGCCCACTTCTCAAGCTTGTCAAGGTCCTTCTGGATGGCATATCTTCCCTCCAGTATGTTGGCTGCAGAACACAGCTTGGTGACATCCAACACCTATTTCTTTCAAGTTCTGAGAGAAAGATAAATCTGATCAAGTCAACTTCTGTTACCCTTTCATTCTTCCTTTCTTCAAACTCAATATTAAAAATGTCAGTACTCATTGACTAACATCAGTAGAGAGAGATGCTATTTTACTCTTCCAAGTGAGCTGATGCATCCAGTAGCAAACTGAGAACATCTCTCAAACAAGAACAAGAAAGAATACTTGTGACAGATGACCTTGTTGCCCTTCCCATACCCAATTTTGAATGACCGTAATCTTTAGACTTCCTAGCTTTATTTTAATGATGTCCTTAGACTGAAATCTTATGTTTGTAGAAATAAACATATAGAGTATCATGCCAGTGACAAAAATAAATAAATAAATGATTCCCAGTGAGAATGTTTTCTGAGTTTAAGCCTACAAATCAAATCCACGCCTCTATTATGCCTTCTGTCAGCATTAAGTTATAATTGTGAACCACTATTTACTCTGGCTATTGTTTCATGGTGGTCAACTTAAGAGCTCCATGGTTATCCAACAAGCTCAAATTTAGCATACTCGCCAATGAAAATAGACACCTAGTTTTGTTTACTTTGTTGATGGAAGTATTTCAACCTCTACCGGGGAAAAAAAGAACAAAATAAACACTTTCAGAATATTGAACCAACCAAATTGGTTAATCCATTACGTATCTCCATCTTAGTATCACTCTCACCCTATTTTTTTTGTGGCAGACCACCTGAGTTTGATCTAAATTAAGCTTCTCACCAGGTAATCGTCAATAAAACCTTGTTCTGAGCCAATGAAACATTACTCTTTAAGAGCCTTTCAGCAACACAAATGAATGAGAGCAAGCTGATACTCTTCCCGATGTCTCCAAACTTCAGAAAGATTTACTGTCTTCTCAAACCAAGTCTCAAGGCTTTGGACAAATACTTCAATGGGAACCTACCATAAAACTTCACCTATGCCTTAATGAACAAATGTGTTCATATTTGCATAGAGAAATAAAAAGAAACTTTAAACCAGACTGTGATAAAATACAATCTTGTCTCATTAAAAAAAGTGCTGAGAAGGATATGTATGACTAGGATATTGACAGAGTTAGCTCTCCAGAGTACTTACAATTTAGTCCCTTCTCACAAAGGCAATGAACACAAAAATATTTTTCCTACATTTCATGAAGAAATGTTTATTAATCTATTCATGCTCTTCATCATACTTATTGTTCTGGTTATCTACTAGCTAAATCTAGATAACTTGCAGAATTACTGAACTCTGAAACTGCTGGTGTATATTTTTCTTGTGATATTCTGTTCTCCAAACCTGATTTTGATGAACATGTTCTATGGATAACCAATAAATCCAGCCTTGAATAACAGGGTTTTTCACAATTGTGTCTTTTCTTTGTGCAGTATCAGAGCATGGGCCAATGCATCATCAAAGAATAGCAGATGCAATGGACCACACATTAGAAGATGCAAGTGTGGAGAATTCCACTGAAATTCTTGAAATACACAGAAAGGGGATTGGAATCAATACCAAAATATTTTTATATTAAAACAGAAAATGTTTTAAGTAAGTGTTTTAGGTAAGATGAAACAATTACAGTTGACCTGGAGAGATGTACTTAAACCTCATAAAAAATAATTATTTGCTACCATCCAATTTTAAAAAAATCATCTTCTCGTTACATGCTGGATTAGTGTTATAACAGAAATACAATTGTATTTACTGTGCTGCTTTTGATGTAACTGCACATTTAGGCCGGAGTCACAAGGAGCAAGATTCACATACACTTCAGTAACTTATAAATAAATGACTTGTCATAATTCCAGTATGAAATTTAGCAGATTTCAAAGGACTAAAATTCCTCTCATTGCTAAGCAGTAGGTAGCAACATTTTAAAATTATCATTCCATAGAACTGAAGACACTGCCAGTTCTTTTGGCATAGGTGCTCAAAGTTCTGAGAGCTGCTCTGAAAATAACACTTCCTGTTTTATTATGTTTGCTTGCAATATCACAGGTGGATGTTGGTGGAATGGCAGTAGAAGTTCAACATTCCCACCAGTGTTCCATCATATTTTGTTGCTGTGCGACAGATGGCAGCAGAGGGGCAGCATGACAAAATGACATGTGATATGGGAGAGTATATGAATTAAAGGTGCGCCATTGAATTCCTCCATGCAGAAAAAGTGGCACCCACTAATTGATGCTTACTGAACATTTCTGGAGATAATCGATGGATGTGAGCACAGTAAAGAGGTGGGTGGTGAATTTCAGCAGTGATGACAATGACAGTAGATCACCTCCACTGGTGCAGGAATTTGCAAGTGCAGCATACACACTCTTGCTCATCACCAGTCAAGATGCATAGCTAATGGTGGTGACTATATTGAAAAATAGTGCTTTATATCTGAGAATTTGCTCTGTCAAACAGTATTATAATGCGTATAATCAATGAATATTAAGAAGTCATAATTATGAAATGAACAAGAGAGTTTGCCAAAGCAGACTACAATAACAAAAAGAAAATAAATAGAAGGCTTACCCCTATCCTGGGCTCACTCACAAAACTCCAGCAGAGCCAGTCTCCAGAAGAGATCCTTCCCCACTGGTAGCCAGCTCTTAAATAGGTCTAGGAGGGGTGGAGCCTGGCTCCACCCCTTCTGGCAGCACAGGTGATTTGCCTTCACCTGTACTCCTCTGGCTGACTCATTGCTCGCCTCAGGTGATCAATCAGAGCTTCAGGCCGTGACTCAGCAGTTCCCATACAATTATGCTTTTTGTATCAGTTGTAATTTCCATATGAATAAATAGGAGGCATTAGTTTTGGAGCAGCCTATGTACAAATATGGCATTTCCCAGCTGAAATAACATATATTAGACTTAGAGTAGTGCTCCAGGACAGCACGCTATACTATACCCTTTATACACATAGGCAATTTTAGAAAACTTCTGTCAGCTCTTTTTCCACAAAGACAATAGTGGTAATTGCTTCAGACTGAAGCATTTTTAGCTTGTTTCTGTCGTAGCATTTAGATTGTTGCTTTTTTCAGCTCAGTAAATAAAGAACATGCGATGATTAGGCCAGTTCAAGAGATAAAGTTATCCTGGCATAATTAACATCTTAAAATGTGCTTTCCATCTCAATTGACGTGTTTTTTCTATATCCTGAGACAGTATGTCTGCTCTCACATGCTTCTGGACTTCAATAGTAGCAACATTCAGTGGTGAATACAGAAAGAATTTGGCCTTGTGCACAGCCTAGTACTAGGCTCTTGTACTAGACACAGGAAATAGGATCTCTGTAAAATCAGAGAACTATCACAGTCACTACTGTACAGACACTGTGCACCGTATAAAAGTCTACAGTCATTAAGATTTAAATGTATAAATGAACAAGATTCCATGATACTTCATGTCTTTTTTTTTTTTCCCAGCTAGTGTTAGAAGAAAGTAAGAAGATTAAGAGACATACAACAGCTAGTCTGCATCTAGAGATGTATTCCTATCCAGTATCATCACTGGTTTATTGGATTCAAGCTTTTGGTGAACTTGTAATTATAATCCATAAGGTTAGTGGCAATAGTAGATCAGTCTGAGATAATGGGCCCTGGACATGTTCGGTCTCATGATTTTGAGCTTTACTGTCATGCTGTTATATGCATTTTTTGTTTATGTTTTACTTTTAATAAATAATCTGAAGAGTTTATGGATTTTTTTTTTCCATTCTCTTTTCCTTTTGTACAGTTATAGGCAAAAGGATATTATTTAGTACAGGTGAAGGTTGGGAAAGAATGGGGAAAATGCTAAGACATAGGTTTGAAAGGCAGTTCCTAATATCTTGATCTAAACTAACAAATACTGAAATATCATTAACAAAAAAAAAAAAAAAAAAAAAAAAAAAAAAAAAAAAAAAGTGTTTTTTAAAAGATTCACTATAGAATTTCCTGCTTAGTACAGACAAATCAATGCACATGGAAAATTTCTAAACTCTATGAAAGAAAATATGTTGCTTTGAGTTAGCTGCACATGGATGAGAAGCTGAGTCTGAACATTGTAGAATCCTGAAGATACACATACTTGACATACAAAGAGGTAATTTTAGATTTTCAGAGGAGACAAATGGACTGGGGCAGCTGCAGTAGTATGGAGGGTCACATTTCTGGCAAAGAAAACGTCAACTGATCCTTTGCTGAAGTTTATAGCACTGTTGATAAGAATAGGACATATTTCGGATAGTTTGTTAAAACAAGCACCTGACATAACTAAAATACAAATCACTCTATCTTCCTGACAAGCTTTGTTTTACCACATGGTTTTTCAGGTTTTGAGGTGAATGTCATGAACCAGATGAACATGAAACAGTAGTTCAAGCACATGCCAAACAGTATAAACACCCAGAGAAAACAATATGTTTTTGCAAAGCTGAACTTGCACTTTAGAGTGAGTAATAGGAAATATGAAAATATGCAACTAAACAATGATCAATAAAAATTTTCATAGATGGCATGCTAGACAAGGGGAAAAGACCTTTGGGGACACCACTGGATTCAACATCTTTCCTTTCATGTTAATTGTTCATCAAAACTAGGCAGTTTTAATGAATCATGCTCATATGTTCATGGAAAAGAAATCTGAATGGCTTGTGGTGAATCACTGAATCATCAAAACTTACTAATATAAAAGGTGGGAGAGTGATTGGAAGTCATAGAAATAATCCCAATGTCCCAGTGATTTTGAAAACTGGTTTTGGAAATTGTTAACCCACACTAGGTCACAATATGAAGGTAATACCTGGAACAGGAGAAACTTGTATAAGTAGACTAATTTGTTACTATAGTATACTGCAGTTAATCACTCTGCTCTGAGGATGTGTGACATGAGGGTTCAAAATGAGCCAAAATGAGGAGATAAATGTTCCTTGGTTCACCAGCACAATATCCTCCCGGCCTGGGAACTGAAGAGATGAGCACTCCACTGGTGAATGTTTTTGGAAGGAAGGAAATAGTGCAGTTTCAATTGCAAAATATTTGTCTGTTATTAATTCTATTTACTATCACATTTCTGAGCCTGTAAAACTGACTCAGGCCGAAGATTTGTATGGTTGAATGATTTGTAGGTTTGAATGATTGTATGGGGACTGTGCTTTTGAATTAAACCGTATCTAAAAGAATGAACTGGTGGTTTTCTTATTTGCTCTGAAAGGTATCCAAAGATGACTTCAAAAAGAGTGCTATGAGTACAAGATTCAGCATGTGATCACATCATTTTTTTCCAAATAGGTGGTATTGAGGATTGTGAATGTTTACAGGAAAGAAGCAAGAAGCAAGCAAGGTAACAGGGTGCTGAGAGAACAAATTGAAGGTTATGTTAGTCATGCTGCTGAAGGATTAGAGATGGACAGATTAGTTTATGACTTCTTATTTCAATGTTCTACTCCTCTTGTACACTTTCTTGACATTTCTTCTGTTATCACTTTTGTGGAAATTGGAAAAGCTGAATGGCAGTACTCCATCGATCTGCTCTGTAAGCTCTGAGAACTCATGAATCAATGCGATATGGCTATGGGATCAAAGACAGAATTTCGTCTACAGGAACATGAGCTGTAATGCACAAGGGAGATTCTTCAGACCCAGCGATTCATGAGGCAGAGCTCATGAGTCAGAAGTAGTTTCCTTTTCTGATATAATATGCAAGCTCTAAGACAACTCTCTTCTTTCTTCTTCTTTTCAAAATAAAACAGTATTTCTACTGTTCATGTAATTTCTCTTTTTGATAAATTTGGCAAATATTAAGCAGGTCCTTAGTGGAACTAACCAGATATCCTTGGCTAAGAATTTGGCTATAGGAATTATTTAGTCTTTTAAATTTCAGTAGTTTTATAAGTTAAAAGGAATAATCAAATCTAACTACCAAACCTAAAAAATCTCTAATCTCTTTCCACCAAATGAAGTACTTGACCTATATCATGCACCGCAGAGGTTTGTGTATAAATGGAAAGTTAAGATTTCAGACAAACTTATACTCTTTCTTCAATCCTGTATAATGGAGTTGCCATCGTTCCCAAATATTGCAAAATTTTCAATCATCGTTTTGGTATTGTGCAGTGGAAAGTTAAAGAAAACAAACAAAGAAGCAGGAATAACTCAAAGGTGATTGATAACATGAAATAAAGACAAAAGCTTCAATCGACATGCAGCTGTTACACATCAGGATTCCATCAATAGCAACTGCAAAATACTTGACTGAGAGTTGCCTGTGTCTGATTATTGCCCTTAAGAAGCTCCCAAGCAGTGTTGTTGTCTAAGTGTCACTTTTCTGAAAGGACAGTTTCTTTCAGTAGAATGTAGTACTTAGAGTATTCAGTTGGGACTCCTATACAAAGCTTTCTATATCTGCCTTTTATAAAGTTTTTATTTTGTTTTTAATGACTTACTCCTATCAAAACACCTTAAAATGGCACAGAATTAGTATGATTTGTGAGTGTAATGAAAAAAAATGGAAAAGACTAGAATTTGAATTGCCACTTGAAACTCATCTCAGTCATACTAAAACCTCCTTCTGTGAAAATCTTCTGGAGAAATAAAAGGAAGAGCTAAGGAAAAGTTGTTTGATTCACTGGGAGGAGGTGTTAAGTACAGTGGGGTGATGAAGATTAATGCAGATAATTGTTATTGCAATTGAAAAGTACTTGGAACATCTGGGGTCATTCTAAGGTTCTTCTGAAGACTTCCTGCATAAACATGGTAAATTCACTTGTTCTCCCTGTGACTCAGTTTCCTGACTGTAGAAAAGGAAAAATAGATGGTATGATAGAATAACTGCACTTAAAACAGCTCAGATCATGAAAGAGGCTAAAGAGATTTTTTTCAGGAATACTGCCACCCGTAGGGTTCTGAAGGTTGTTTTAGCCAACCTTAAAGCACTCTCTTTTCCAATCCAGTTTATATCTGTTAAAAATAATAATAATAATAATAATAACAATAACAAACAAACAAATAAGTAAATGTGGCAAAACAGATTTAGACATGCATATGGCATCGTATGGCATGGTATGGTATGATAAAGAAGTACTGAAAAAGTACCAATGATTCTCTGTTTTTTGTTTGTTTGATTGGTTTTGGTTTTTGCTTTTGCTTTTGTTTTTTTGTTTGTTTGTTTTTTGTTCTTGTTTTGTTTTGTTTTGTTTTTAGCAGTGTAAACTGCATATTTCCTCACAGCATGCAGCTTCCCGTATAGCACATACACAGTAGTTGAGAACACGCTTGCTTTTCACAAAGCCCCTAGCAGCAGACACAGAGCTTCCCCTTCTTCCCAGTCTCCATAGCCCTCAAGAAGCCTGAATGAACCTTTCTCTCCTGCCTCAGCTGAAATGAGCAAGCTCAAAGAAAACTTTAAAAAGAAAAATACGATTCTCTGGTTTCAGCCGCAGGCTAAGCTTGGGCTTTTCCCTCGGCGGATGGAGGCTGCATTCAGCCCCGGATGGGCGGAGAACCGAGGCCATGGGGGTCTCCCCCCCTCCCCCGGGCCGGGCTGAGAAGCAGCAACCTTTGAAACATCTTTGTTCTGCGCTTCAACCCGGCTCCCAGGAGGCGGATTTTTCCTCTCGCGTCTCAAGCACTTGGGTGAAGTCCACTGAACTTCGCCAGGCGGTGCATGCAGCACTATGCCCGAACACCTTAGCTGGATATTTGTGGGTGGGGGGAACGCGGGTCTATTGATGCTCATCTCGCCGTTCTCCCGCTGAGTTACTTCTGCGACCTCTAGTTATGTAGTAATAAGGGGAAATTTTCCTGAAATTAGTCTGCTGCAGGAACTCTGGTTTTAGTCACAGCTGTCATCCGAGAAACAAATTTCCAGGCATTTTTTAATCTAATTCACTTAATTTTTATGTAACTGAATTAGAAAATGCGATTAAGCATCACAGAATCCTCGCCGCTGAGCCTGCTTTAGCGTGGCATGAAACAAAGAAACTTGTGAGAAGTAAGGAAATAGTGAAATCGTCTGCAAGGAGTCCGTACAATCGTTACTTCTGGCCAGGAGGTTGAGAAGCAAGGAAAAGTTCAAGGAAAAAAATAGAGGTGGGAAAGGAATGGACGAGAGGGTCAGGACCCTTTTCAATCCAAATCCTACTGTGATTCTTTGGCCGGAGCCTCAGCGCGGGGCTGGCTGAGACCGAAGAGGGAATAGCTCTGCCCCAGAGCTCTGGTCGCGGATCCCACCCCTCCTTCCCCGCACCTCTTTCCCCGCTGCTCACGGATCTCCTTGAGGCAGGGAAAGCTCCGTGCAGGAAACCGAAAGATTGAAACTGTCTGTTTCCCCCTTACTGGACAGTAACCCTAGACCCGAGGTTTGGGCTTGAACCACATGAGGAGGAGCAGTTGCCTCAGGTTTCACACACACACATACATACACTCACGAATTAAAAAAAAAAAAGAAAAAAAAAAGAAAAAAAAAAAAAGCTGAAGTTCGTAGCAAGATATGGTGTTTGGATCTTAAGGTCCATTCCCTCCAGCACAGATCTGGTGCAAAGGCTCTGCACCACTCATCTGACGGGCATGGACCTAGCGGGGACGGTGCTGGGACGGGGACAGAAAATACCGGCCACTGGCAGGAGCAGCCCTGGATCAGGGGGTTCCGCGGGGCGGCACTCCGGAGTAGTGAGGTCTGGGAAGGCAGCCCCGGGGGTCGCGGGGAGCGGTGCTCCCCGGAGCATCCCGTTGCTCTTGTGCTTCACCAGGCGAAACTGCGCTGCCGACGGGGCCCTGCTCCCCACAAAACTAACTCATTAATGGAAATCAAATAACGGGGGGGAGGGGGAGAAGAGGTAGAATGCGCGGCTGCTCATGAATTAAATATAAGTCTCTGACTGTCCTGAACAAAGCGGCCATCCCCTTGGGAAGGGTGACGTCTCCCCAGTAACGTGATTGCTCCTTCGGAAGCAGAAACGTGTAAACGCTATAAAACGCGGCGGCGCGGCGGGCAGCTCAGATCGTGCGGTGGGACGGAGCTCTCCTCTTCTTCCATCTCGTCCTCTTCGCCCTCCTTTCTTCGTCGCCGCACCCCGACAGCCGCTCCGCTCGGCAGCCGCGCAGCGGGACAGGGCGCCATCCCCACAGCGTAGCGGAGCGCCCTCCCAAGCAGCCCCATCGACGAATTCGCGGCTCCGTGAGTAACTCTGCCCGTTCCTCAACTCAGCCGTTTGGCTGATGTGAGGCTGGGTAGCCGGGAAGATGCCCTTTCTTTTTACCATATACATATCCATCTATCCGTCTATTTATCAATTAATTTGGGGGGTGCTTAATCGCTAAGTCCCGGGCATTGCTGCTCTCCGCAAATGGCAGCTGTCAGTCCGGCTGACCCCACTGCCGGCGGCATCCATCCCGTCAGGGCCGGTCGCGGTGCGGGCGGTGACGGCTGCGTTGTTCCCTCCGCAGGTGGCGGCCATGGAGCACCGCGGCGCCTCCCCGCTCCTCCTCGCCCTCGCCCTCCTCAGCGCCCTCTGCTGGAGGGCGCGGGCGCTGCCCCCGCGGGGCGCCGCCTTCCCTGCTGTGCCGCGGTAAGGGGCTGGGGCGGGTGGAGGGGTGCGAGGGGAGATGGGTGTCCGCCGACAGCGCAGACTTCCTTATGGGAAAGCTAGGAGATAAAAGCACAAAAGCACAGGCGTCCGTAGGGAAAAAATTGACTTTTTCCCCAAATCTTGAAGGAAGGGAAATGATCTACTCGTACTGATGTGTACTTTTGGAAAGCTGCATGCCTCGAATTGCAGAAGTTTCTATTAGTTATTTAACTAGATTAAGTCAGGTGGTGTGAAGTGTTTTTTTACATACATGTAAGAGGAATGCAAGTAAAATAAGACTATAGGAGAACAATGTACAGTGAATTATTTCCAAGACTTGTGATCAGGTTGGTTATTTTTACACAGCCACGACTTTGCTATTTTGATCAGACAACTTTTAAACACCTCGAATATGCAAGTAATACAACTGCTATAGTGACTGCCAAATCAGTAGCGCAAAAATCTTTTCTAGCTCTCACACGTGAGTTTTGCACATGCTGGGGTTTAGCATAGCAGTGGAATACAGCAGCAGGCAGAAGGAACCTCTGATACCAAACTACTTCCAGGCATTCAGGCTGTCCTTGGTAGAATGTAACATACCACATGGAAAAGCAGTTTATGAACATGTGAAGTAAATGTAACGCAGGTTATGCAGAGCATTTGCAGTGATACATTTTAGAGGTTTGGGCCAGTTTTTGACTTGCAACTAGAAAAGGAAACAGCAGAGAGTAGAAACAGTGTTAAAAGAGTCACGACTGCACTTTGTATCTGAAGTTCTGGGGGATGTGTTTGCTTTCCTATGAAGAAGGCCTGAGAACTGTTTCATAAGCACTCCTATGCATGTTTTAGGTCTTAGCTGAAGGGTAAGTACTTCACAGAACTCCTTCCACTTTGTATGGGTGGAGGTGGGCAATAAAGCAGTTGTTTATATAAAATAGAGCTGTTTAAAGCCTCACAGTTTTCACTTGAGCTGTAATTGCTGTGTTCACTGGAGGTAACTGTGTATAATGAAAACATATTTCATGAACATATGTGAAGGAAGATCTGTTTTGTCAGTTACTCTATCACTGCACAAGAATTATACCTAACAGTGATTTTGTTTCGTAAAAACTTCTTCAAAATGCTTTGCAGATTAAAGAAGTAGGTAGATATGTATTTTGCCACAAGCTGGAATGTTAAGTGTCAGTGAATTGTTGCATATCTCCAGCCATCTGTATTTCATTGCTTTTCTTCTCCATTAGACTGGGAAACAGATTGCCCTTTGATGCAGCCAGTGAATCTGACCGCGCCCACGGGTCCCTAAAGTCTGAATCAGACATTTTGCAGAATACACTACCTGAAAATGAGAAATTCTATTTTGATTTGTCCAGAATTATTGATAGGTGAGTTTCTTTTATAATCATAAGTGCAAATGGTGATGCATTGCTTGATTTATGCCAAAAGATTAGTCACATTCATTTCCAAGCAGACATAGAAAAGGAAGAATCTATTACAGAGAAAAATAAAGCAAAACAAAACAAAAACAAACCCAACCATGGCCTCTGGTTGAATACTGGTAGTAGCAGGAACGTCTGCAGAAATGTTGACTGCATTGCCTTTCTGGCAAGATGAGCTCATTCACTTCCCAAGAAGATGAAAACAATATACTGTGAAAATCTGGAAGTCATTTTATGATAGTAGCTTAATTTAATATGTACAATAGATAAGGAAAGCAGTATGTTTGCAAAATGAACATTATCACAATGATATAAACCCAGTTTGTATCGTAGAGTTTATTTATTGTCCATTTCAGAAATGCAAGGCATGCTGATGGAATTTTCACCAGTGTCTACAGCCATCTTTTGGCTAAACTTGCTGTGAAGAGATATCTGCATTCGCTTATTAGAAAACGAGTTAGGTGAGGTGACACTTGCATTAGGCAGAGTTTTGTTGTAGCTGATTCATTGGCAATTTTCTACCCTTCTGTAACTAAGTTCTCCTTAAAGGAAATGAAAGGGCAATAGATATAGTAATGGGGAGCTGACAACTTTGTGGGTTTTGTTACTGAATGAATACATTACTGTTTATTTCTGATACAGATGCAAAGGATATAGCAATAGACACTGTACTGCTTATAAATAGTGGCAATGTTGTAATGATTACCATGCCAGTTATCTCTTTTTTCTCTGTCGGTGGTAATTTTGCTAGCTTGGTGGACAACTGGCAAAAGTAAATAGAAAATGACTGACTACTCAGCAGTTACATAACATCAGGGTGATACTCAATGAAATAAAGAAATGATTGGTTTACAGTAACAACATGGGATGATTTTCTTTTTTGCTACCATAGAATGCATTGCCAGAGCACTGTGGGAAATATGCACTGAAGGATACAAATGAGGCAAATTTGTAGAGAGTGGGTCTGCAGGCAAATTACAAACCAGGCTGTTAATAAACCAATGGTCTCAGGGTGCTGATAAGGATCATTCTGTACTTCTCTTGCTTTCATATTCTAAGCAGCATCTACTGAGCACTCTTGGGAATATAATAATATGGTACTTTAGTCTGACCCAATGTAACAGCTCCTAGGAGAGTGTACTTCATCTGCTCAAAAGCTGGATGAAAATTAGGTTCACCATTTTTACCCATTTGTATCAATTCTGCCTTTGTGCAAAACATATAATGCCAGTTTCTCATATGCCATAAAGTAACATAGAACAGAACAGGACCGTGTTTCCCAAGACTATGCTTCAAAATTAAGCCTCCAAGTCTGGATTTCACAAAGGATGTTTTGTCTTCTAATACTTTGTTAAAACAATATTTGCAGCTATATGTGTAATGTTACACTCTTCCTTTCCTCAGAGGAAGGCTCAGTCCTCACAGAGTTCAGTATGAATGGCGTTCAGGTCCTTTAAGAGATTACAGTGGCTAAAACCAGTTCTTGCCTTGATACTGAACTGAAATTGATTAACATGAATAAAAGAAATTAGAATAAGTCAGTTTAGTAAAAAATAATAATGGTTGCTATGAGTATACATAGGAAAAAGGTGTGAATTTCCCATTCAACCACTTGATCCTACTGAACTCATTTAACAGAAGTCTCTAAAGTCATTGTTCCTTGTTATTAGGACATGTAATAAGCAATAGAGGCAATGACTTCTTTCCAAGAGCAGAAAGATCCAAATAGCTGGAACTGAACACTGAAATCAAAAATTTGACTTTTTTTAACTTAACATTATAAAGTTTATTTCACTCATTTAATAATATCTTCTTTTAAACTGATTGTCTGTTATTTTTTTCCTTCGTGACTGTTGCACATTGCCAGCTCCCAGGACAGTCCTGTCAAACGCCACTCTGATGCTGTCTTCACTGATAACTACAGCCGCTTTCGAAAGCAAATGGCTGTGAAGAAATACTTAAACTCAGTTCTAACTGGAAAACGAAGGTACCACAAGGGAGAAAATACGTGTTTCTTTCCATAGCTGTATGTTATTAAAAGATAAGATTTATGAGTTATACCTGTGTGTGTGTATATATATATATAAATATATATATATATATATATATACATATATACATATACATATATATATATGTATATATACATATATATATACATATATATACATCTTTGTATATATATATATACAAAGAGGACAAAGAAAGATGGTGAGCATTAATGACTTTTTAACTTAGATATAACCTGATTTTCAAATACAGACAGCATTTTCTTCCAGACTGAAACAGATGCTACAATCAGATTAGAGTAAAATAATAAAGAAGAGATAGCATCTGGCAATCTTAAAAAGTTGCCAGCATAATCTTAATATTTTATGTATTCTAAAGGAAAAAAACCATGAAAAACTATGGAACATGAACAATTTTTTTAAAGGAAAACACAGTATTTGTTGAAATTCTATTTTCATGTAATGACAGAAAGTCTAGAAGTTCCCAAAAGAATATGTGTGCTAATCAGTGTAGGTGAGAAGTTGCCACTGTATATTTTAGGTCTTGTATTCCATTGCATATTCACTGTTTAGACCACCTCTTTTAAGTGTTATGTCCCTTCACTTTTTAAATGTGCTATTTCATATGATTTATAACTTCTGTATAAGTTTAAAACATTTACTATAACTACAGTTAGAGCATGGCATTGTTTGCTTGTTTGCTTTTTCTTCTGAAGACAGTAAAACATGTTTCTGATCCACAACAGCCAGGAAGAGTTAAATCCAGCCAAACTTCGAGATGAAGCAGAAATTCTTGAACCTTCCTTTTCAGAAAACTATGATGATGTTT
This sequence comes from Tympanuchus pallidicinctus, assembly GCF_026119805.1. Classification (NCBI taxonomy): domain Eukaryota; kingdom Metazoa; phylum Chordata; class Aves; order Galliformes; family Phasianidae; genus Tympanuchus; species Tympanuchus pallidicinctus. The sequence goes on along the minus strand of NW_026294618.1, from coordinate 60,636,465 downwards.
CTGTAGATGAACTGCTGAGCCACCTCCCATTGGTATGCCCAGATTTTCTTTCCTTTTGCTATTAGTTAACTTTACCCACAAAGTGAGATCACTCATGCATCAGATATACCTATCAGAAAAGCAGAAAGGGCCATGTTCCATGGAATGCTCATTGTTTCTGTTGGGACTGTGTGTGACTATAATAATCATTTTAATAATAATGATAATTAAACTATCCCATGATTGCTGTTATTGAAAGTTTCTAATTAAATGGCACTGTTAATAACATACCTAATTCACTTGGGTGTTTCAACTTGTATGCACTGTGGCCTAAGATGAGAATTAACTCATTTTTAATTACAAAGATTATTATTTCTTCAGAGAACAATCTCAATAACATTTCTTTTAATTTTTGTTTGAAAAAAAAAAAAAAAAAGGCTGCACATTTTGTTTAACAAACTCCATCACATTAAGAGTTGCCCAAGAAGTAAGAGGATAAGCAGTGTGAACCACTGGTATTAAAAAAGTGCTTGACTCCAACCTGAAGTCTGCTGCACATATTTCATCTGGCACGCAAATACTGCAGTTACAGCTTTACATTTAGCTATTACTATTTTTAAGCTCATCCACAAACAGTTTTTTGTTTTTTACTTAAACACAAATCCTTCATATCACAGGGACATAACATTGAAAGGGTAACATAAAGTTGAATCAGGCCTATTATTCTCACAAACGTATTAAAATATTGATAATTAGGCTACAAATACGGGAAAAAAAAAAAATAAATAAAGCATAATTTTGATGATAACATTTTCGGAGAAAGAAAAATTGCATTTTTCCAAATTGTTTCTTTCAGAGACTGAAATAAAATTTTCTTTCCCTTTACATATATATGGCAGTTACGCTAAAAATTTCAAATATTAGAAAAAATTGCTTATGCTTCAAGGAACAAAAATACTTCTAATTGCTGAGATTCAGAAAATAAATGTTCTTTCTACACAAGATTAGACTATCTGCTTCCATATTAAGCACCTTCTAAAATTTCTGGCACTGACTAAATAGAGAGAATATCAGCACAGTGTGTTTTCCTGGAATTATTTTCAATCCTTTCCTTTTTCATCAGCTGTACTGACGACCCAGGTCTCTCTGTCGGTGAAAAGTTATCACTGACTGTTACTGACCGTTTTATCATAGTGCCCAATTACTTGTGCAGTGTGCATCAAGGAGCCTGAATTTACATATCTGTCTGAAGGAAGTTATTTTTAAATGGATCCATGCTGCACTGTAGGCCAACACACAGTACGATTTTTTGTCTAACCCTTCATTCTTTATTCTTGGTCCTACAACCTTACCTACTGGCTGCAAGGTTTATCAAGTTCCCACCAAGAGCTCCATCTCATACTTATCAGTTCTAAGTGCAAAATTTGTTTTCTGTCAGCTGTTAGTTCTTGTTTGCTGTTTGCTTTTATACACCTCATGATGCAATAACTTACCAAAGTGGTTATTAAAACATATTTCTCCTTTGCATTTCAGGACCTCTGAAGGACACCTAGAAAATTCTTCAACAAGAACAAGTTATTTTTGAGTTCCACATAGTATTTCAAAGAGATGACTTTAGTCATCAAATCTGAACAAATATGTTGTGAAGTGAAAGTTGTGATATATTTGTTTCTTATGTAATAAAAGTTGATATTTACATTGTAAATACTATTCTAGAGTTCTCTACTGAAAGCTGTACATATGGATGCGAGTTAAACAAATGAGAAGTATGTAAGTCCATATGCTGTAAATCCTTTACTTCAATAAATTCATTTGAAAATGAGTGTGTAGCTGAAAGAGCCCATTATTACTAGTTATTTGGCTTAACTTAGGTGTGGTACAACTTCAGATAAGTCTATACGATAAAACATGTGCATGCGCAGATATCTTCTTAAACAAGTTTAAAAATTTGAGCAAAAGAATGTGTGAAGTGTCTTAAAACTTCATTAAAAAAAAATGAATTCATTACAAAAGAAGATATGCTTTTCTAGTAGTTTACCAAACAGCAGAAATGTAAAAGAATGGCAGATTAGTTGACAGTATCTTTCTTTTTAATTCATATTTTTAGTAGCTCACAACATAGAATTTATATTAAGACTATGAATGTATCAGTTGTTTTTAGTGATGAATGCTAAGCTTTGGAACTGCCAAAGCGTGCAAAGAAGAATGTGTCCCTTGACTCATTTGATGTCCAAAGACATTGAATCTACATTTAGTTGTTGGTAGTTGTGATGATGAAATTATTTATTAAATATAAAAAGGATCTGAAGACACTTTTTAAATTTTTTTTTCTTAGAATTAGCATAACTTTCAAAAAACATGGAGGTTAAATCACTTTAGTACCATGGCAAACCATTACTGGTTTGAATCAGTGCTACAGTTATCTGAAAGAACAGAGATTCCAGTAAGTGCCGACTCTACATTATTGGAGGAAAATGTTTTTAACTGAAGATTGTTCAGTTATATTACGAAGATAAAGCAAAGAAGTCTCCAGTCCCCATTACTTTACATTTATAGTATCATATCTCAATAAGAAACTGGAAGTTTGCAGCTAAGTAATTAGAATTCATCTACATTTTGTTAAAATTCTAGACTTCAGTGGTTGGATTATGTTCTAAGGGACTATTTACTTCCTACAGTAAGAAAACTATGCATCTCTGCATGTGCAACTTATAAAATGCATATTCATGAATGATACAAGCCATAGCACTCCAGTGATCCATCTCCCACCTCCTTGAAAGAGACAGAATTTACAGTTTATTGTTCTCATTTAGATGGAGCCTTCACATATGATAAAATTTGGGATTTACGGGGAAAAGTTCTCAAAAATTTGTACTCTGTCATTTTGAAATTTTTTTGACTATTGCTATTTTCATGTAAAGTGAAAACCAGTTTGCACAGATCAGATTCTCTTATCACTATTTCTTTGATGCTTTTCCAGAACAGATTTTAGTCTGAGCTGGCTTCACAGAAGTTCATAAGGTTCACAAAAGTTAGGCATGTAATTTTAATGTCTTCACCTAAAAACTGGTCTTCTAAAAGTTGTCCACAATCAATTCCTATCTCATTCTGAAAATCTGAGTAGTAAATTTGGAAATAGTGGGCTTTGGAAATACTTGAGGCATACTAGTAGATGGATGCTGTAGAATTTAATTGGAAATTTTTCCAATGTAGTTTGAATTTTGATAGGATTTTTGTGATAACATATATATAGATATCTTAATAAATAGTTACAACAAAGAAACAAAACTATATACAGAATTCATATACAAAGCTTTCTATTGAAATATACACAATAGAAATTGGCTCAATTTTAAAATTGAGCAATATTTTAAAATAACCAACGGTGGAGTGATCAAACTTCTGATCCCCTGATTCCAAAATCTTTAAATTTTATTTATTTATTCTGTGTTTGGCAGTAAGATATCTAGAAAAACAGCTTGTCTTCCACATCTAATATTTAATCTCCTCAATAGTTTGTTCCTCTTGGAAAGTACAGAATCGTAGAATATGTTTTTTATGGTATATTAGAGATGGAGTGGGCTTCAGGGGAAAAAAAAAAAAAAAAAAGGAATGCTTATAAGGAAACTACATATATAGTAAAATGTAAAATTTGTGCTCCCATAGTAGTAACTAAAATAATAATAATAATCCCTCAGTGGATTAGCAAACAGAAGCATTTTAATTGCCATGATAAATTTTGTGCATATTAACAGAATCTAACAGAAAGGAGAGATACTGATCCTCAGGATAATAAATCCAGAGTTGGTATTAGTGTCAAAGTACAGTTCAGAACTTATTATAGCAACATTTGACATTCTACAGGGGATATAATTTTCAATCCATACATGTAGACTAAATAATTGTAGAAAATGTAACATCGTTGACTTCAACTCCATAGGTTGTGGTAAAGTTAGATGATAAAAATAGAGAGAAAGTCACAAAGTTGTACTGAATAAAACAAATTTTCAGTCTGCCAGTGTTTCAACACACCGCCAGTCTTACGACCCACCTGCACAATGTCTTAGAATCATAGAGTTGCATTAATGATGAGAAAAAAATGGGCAGTTCCAAAGACAGTGCTAAGCGAATGCTTGGAGGAAGGTGAATAGATAGGGCACTTCAAGATCATCACAGGCAGAGAATGCAACTAGTGAAGAGGAAGGAATACAGCTGTGAAGAAAACGTCCCACTATGTTTCTCCAGAATTTCTCTTCTAGCACAGGATAGGAATAACTGTAACTGCAGATAGTAGAATATTTTGTTTTACTGAATGGTGTTGGATTTTCAGAGATGAAACTCTTAAAAACAGGAATAGAATCAACTTGTGTGCATTTTCACCAACCATGGAAAGGGATATTTCCTGGTCCTGAAATCCACAGAGAGGCTTTTCATGCATTTGTGCACATGTACAATCATAGCTGACTCAGGAGCATCATTCAGGATTGTTTATAACACCTTGATAATTACAAATGCTGACAAAATATTTTAAGACTGCACTCAGTAAAACACATTAAAAAGATAAATAAAACCATAAAACTCCTCTGATATTTTAAATAGACTTAGAGGATTTAAAATTTTATTGCACATGAAAGTGTAAGACAAGATATAAAAAAAATATACAAAAATACATAACTTGGATATAAGCTTAGGAATGACAATGTATAGGAATATAGGATTCTCCTCAGAAAAAGTCCTTTTAGGAGGAGTTGTTACTTGCTTGCAAGGCATTAGGGAAAAGTGGAGGGAAAGGGCTTTTACCTTGCATAATACTACCTATTCTTTCCATTGCTTTCTCTGTTTTCATTATTTTTTCTCATCATCCTTCACACAGCTTTCCTAGCCTTTGTCGATACTTTCATCTTTGTCTTGCAAAGCTCATGTGTGAATGTATTTTTGTGATGCAATAGAAACAAATGCAGCAGATATTGTGTTTTATGATGTAGCAGACAGGCTCACCAATGTAATAACTCTTAGCTGTGGTAATGATGAGAACTGCAGAGGACTGGAGCAACAAAAAGATTTACAAAAGATCCGTGTCTTACAGATAGTCCCTAACTTCCCACTGGATGTTTTCCATCCTTAGATGCACCCGGCAGGATGGATGGCCTCCTGCTTTTACTGGCTCAGGCAACTGAAGTATTTTCAGCTTTCTTTCATTTTGCTTTGGGACAGACAGAATTGCATCACTTGCCTGGTTGACAAGCTGGTTTAGCATTAGAAATAGAAACTCTGTTCTGGAGAACTGAGCCACATAAAAAAGAGAAAGAAACTGATGAATCTTGAAATACAAATTACATCTCTTCAAAAAAGCACCAGATATTAAAAAATAGTTTATATATGGCTTTTGTTTCCTGTAGAGTTAAGACTCTTGCTTTAAGAACAAAGAGAGAGTCCATTCTTGTTGTCAGAGAACTTACATTATGCAAGACCAATTGTTAACAAACTATGCCAGGAACACAGTTGGATTGCTTGTCCTGTCCTGCTGTTACTTGGCAGTTTCTGGCTCAAGTAGCTGTCCTTGTTGGAAGCTGTGTTCTAAGTGACAACCTGGATGCTTGAAAAATGCCTTATGAGCCATTTGTTACTGCCCTAACATCCTCAGTACAAGAGTACCATTACTCTTCTCATGAAGTTTTATTCCTTGATTAGTTTACAGACTGCATTCAGCTCCCAGACTTTGCTTTGTCAGGCTGAAGAAACAAAGTCAATTTTGTCTCATCCGACAAATGGCAAATGGCTCTGCATTTTCGAGACTATGCTGGAGCTCCATGATGAGTAGGATCATCTTCCAGAGCTTGACATTCCTAAAATAAAGATTAACAGATTTATCTTCTGAGGCAGAATTATCAGGTAACCTTGATCTCTTCTCAATTGAAGTGAACAGCAATGTTAAGGATCAATGCTATGAGGATTTTGGAAGACCAGACTTTTCAGTCATGGTAAATTTTTATTATTTTTTTAGTATTTGTTTTTGCTTCTCAAACATTTCCAAGTTTCCAAAAGTTGAGGAAGTAGAATCACCAAACACGTGAAATGATTAAGCTTTTCTGGGGCAGGTGAGTAGTGAACAACTCAATCCAATTTTGTTTTTGTTTTAATTTGGTTTCTTTAATCCCTCTGCCATAGGAGGTGACAAATACTCTGCTTGTTTTACTCTTTTATCATCTGCAGTATAGAGTAGCTGGATGAGAATAGAAGAATCCATGGATCTTTGCTGGCTTCTGCCAGCCTAAAGAAGGGGGTATGGGGAAATGCCCATTCTCAGCAAAACCCTACAAAGTTATCAACGAGATTAATACAGAGAGATCTGTATATCCTTTGATTTGCTCTGAGAGTAATGAGTGATACATGTTACACATTGGTCTCTCACCTGTACTAAGGCTTCAAAAGGATGAAGGAAGAGGTCTATGGAAGCACTCCTGTTTTTTTGTCATGTATATTAAAAAATAATGCCAAAGTGTAGTGCCAGTGATGATGGGGGGCTGAGGCTCTCCTTTTATCTATAGCCAAATGGATTACTGGGGGATTGCCTTCTGGATCATTAGCCTACTGCTGTGCAAGAATAAAGAAATCCCAATTAGTAGACTACTTGGGCACCACTCTTTGATTTATGGTTCATTCTCTGTGCAGTACAGGTGAGAAAACAAGAGTTTAATGTACCCTTCCTTCATAGAGCAGGGTCTAGATTCTCTAAAGATCAAATTTAATGGGCAGTGAAAGAAAACTTTCTGAAACTTTGAGGTTCTATTTGAATGTGTTTTCCCAAAGAATGCCTAATTCAAAATTTCATTTCCCTTGCCTTAGCTCAGCTGAATAGCTTTTGCATTCTTGCAATATTTTGAAGGGCTATGGAATAATATATGAGTTAATTAGGTTGCTTTTTGATGATGGAACAAACAGAACTTCACCTGTTAAAATCAAAATGACATTTAACAGGACTTCTTTTTGATTATTCATTTGAAATATGCTTGCAGGATCTGATTAATAAATAAGTGCCTGGCCAATAGACATTATCTTTGTAATAAGTGTTAATCTAGATAAATGTTCTATTTTATATTTCTAATTACATTACCACTTAACAGTTCTCTAAGGGAAATCCATCAGAAATTTGGTTTCAGAAACATAGTGCTTCATGTTAATTTCATGTTTGCTGAATGATACGCTTCAGTGTGAAAACAGCATGCTACATAATTAAAATGCATACAGATTATTAAATTATTTTCTATTACAAAGTGAAGAAATCAGTGAAGGAAAAGCTCTTCTTCCCTAGTGTTATTCTCTGCAGCTGCAATGGTCAACCACAGTGGTAAATACGTTTTCAAGGACTTTTGCACTGGCTTTAAAGCAGTTTTTAGGCTGCAGTAAATTAGACTGAATATAAATTGTAAGAGTTGTGCATCAATAGAGAAGCACTGGCAGATCCAGTAACTACTCTTCTCTAAATTCAGCCTACATTACATACATATTTAATCTTATAATGAGCTTTCTTTTTGGGTTGCTCTGCGCTGGTTGAGAACCTCTTTATACACAGGAATCTCCCTGAGTATCCATTATTATTTTAGGTTTCCTTGTATTACTAGACATAAACAAAGGAATTTGAAAGATCATCTCATTGATATTTATCTGAATAAAAACATAATATAGGCATGACTACAAAAAAGAGAAAAATTTGTGGAATAACTGTGTGAGAATCTGCGAGTATTCCAATCCTTTAATGCTTTTTAAGTGAAGTTTGATACATAATTTAAAATTCATAAACATTAAGATATTTTATCCAGTTCTCATATTTTCATCTTCAGAAGAGAGGTTTGTTCATGTTTAGTTTTCTGAGGTTCCGCAGTATCATCAGAGAATCTCTGAATGGTTTGATACGAATTTAAGGACCATGTAATTCCAGTTCAATTCATTCTCCATACGGCCTGTTTTTGTGCTTGGGATTGTCATAATCTGGGCACAGAACTTTTCACTAGGCCTTGTTGAACTTCAGGAGATTCACACCAACCACCTCTCACATCTATTCCTTTGCCTCAAGGTCCTTCTGGATGGCATTCCTTTCCTTCAGTATTAACCACACCAGACAGATTGGTGTTGTCTGTAAACCTGCTGAACGCTTGCTCAATCCCACTGTCCGTCATCAACAAAGCTGTTAAACTGTGCCAGTCTCAGTACTGATCCCTGAGGAATGCCACTCATCACAGGTTTCTACTGGGACACCAAGTCTTTGACCACAACTCATTGAATACAAACATCCAGCCAGTTCCTTACTCACCATGTAAGTGATCCACCTGTCAAATCAATGATTTTACAATTTAGAGAGACATATGCTGTAGAAAGCAGTGTCTAATGTTTTGCACAAGTGCAGGCAGATGAAGTCAGTTACTCTTCCCTTATCCATCTATACTTCTTTCCCATCAAAGAATGTAACCCAATTTGTTGGGCATGATGTTCCTTATTGAAGGGCTCAAATATGAAAAAAGCTTCTGCATTTGTTATTGCTGTCGCTTTTATTTATTGCGTATGTATGTGTTGTTGGTTTTTTCCCAGTACTTAGATGTAATAGGTATGTATCATACACCTTGTGGAATAATTACCCAGATATGACACAGCTAATAGAAAAATATTTTCATTTTTGCTTTTGAACTTTTGTTTCTATTATGGATTTTTTAGAAATTTATTCATTAAAGAACTTCCTTCAGACACTAATTTTAAGTAAATTACACAGCTTGTCTATCTGTCATTTACTCTCGGTGTTCTGCAGCACTGTTACATGCTTAAATTGGAACAACTTCCCAATGTTTTGTACGAGGAAACAAGATAAAAACAAAGATAAACAAAATAGTATGATAGTTTGTTATATGCCTACCTATACTTTGTTGAGGCCAAACATTTTAAAATAAACTGAGCAAGCACATATACAGAACATATATTAGAATATTTTAAAGCAAGCTACTTTAGAATCCAGGAAATTATTTTTTTATTATTTTATTGTCACTTTGCTTGTATTGACTGCCAGCAATGTATTTTGCAGATACATCATTATACTTTTACTTTAATAAAGGATCAGGAATTTCCATGACTTATTGTAGTTTACAGGATTAAACACTACATTCACAGCATTACAAGGGCATGTGATACTTCCCCACTGGTTCTACTTCACTGTTTTTAATAGCTTATTAAAATATAGGTAGCTAGAATGGGAGCCAGGGTATACAGTGTTTCCCTCTTCTGTTCTCCTGCACTAAGCATTCATGCAAAGTGAGGAGGAAGGAGGAAGAAATGGAAGTGGACTGTTCATTCTACTGTAGAATGACAAGTCAGAAACAAATTAACTGCTATTCTTCTCAGACTGCCCTGAGTCAGTAACTTCTGTTAATCTTCCACTCTCCAGATTTTCTTTCATTTTTGGGGGGGAGGGGGGGAGAAGAGGTGGGGTGAAGAAAATTTACATTTTATCTTTCTTATCTTTCTTATTTGATTTCTTTCAGTCCTACCAAGTGGCAAAATTCGGCTGTCAACAAGCACAGTCTGATTTTATTATTATGAGGCGCAACCTAGAGTTTTTCCAGCTATTATAATTACTTTTGACATACATCACAAAAATGAGGAAGATGCAATCTGAGAAACTGTCATGAACAGCATAAAGAATTTTTGAGTTATTAATTTTATGTTAGATACAGAAAAGCACAGATGTGCCCCCATCTTTGGACACAGAATCTATGTAACCACATCTTATATAGAAGGCACTGTTATTAACTACATAAAAAATTATTGTATGAAGGTGCATATAGGTATTGTGAAGATTATGATTTATTATCAATATATATATATAATCAAGATTTAATTGCAGGATAAATCAAATACCATTGGGAAAATAGGTTTTGCTGCACTTTAAATGAACTTAATGTATATAACAATGCCCACTTGCATATCCCCCCATACGCTTATATACTAGGCAGTTTTTCTAACTCTAGGCAAATCTTGGACATTGCAGTGGAAATGACAGAAAATAAGAACCCTGAAGCATATTCTATAAACACTGTTAACCTAATCTTTGCTTTCTGCTTCCTTCAGCCTCACTACACCACTGAAGTTCACCTCTTATTATAAAGAAATGTAAATTTTTTCTAATTTTTTTTCCTTTAGATTCCACAGAGGAGAAAGCAGCAATTGCAAACTGGGTTCTCTGTAGACTTATGAAGTCCCACATTCTGGCAAAGTTACGGTTAACCGTAGGTACCTAAAGAATATATGACTGGCCTCATAAATCTAGAAAAACTGAAGATATATCACGATCACCCATGATATTGTTCTGATGAGCTGAAAAAATCTCACATTTAAGAAATGAGAATGAAACTATAGATTGAAGAGACTACTAATTTTACAGGTACGCCAAAGAAAGGCCTGTATAAGGACAAAAACTTGTCTATTCAAGACAATAAAATGTGCTCTAAATGAGGAACCAAATGCTTTCTTTTGAAATGCTTGAAGTCTCCTGCAGGGTGCTGTGCATAAATCATTTATTAAATAATTGTACTGAACAAGTATACTAAGGAAAACAGATACCAATTTAGATACCTTCTGATTCTAATTTTATTCATAACTCCATTGCAATCACATCCTATATAAATAATACATTATGCCAAGGAAAACTTCTGAACTGTGGCTTAAGTTGTACTATGATACAGCATAGAGAAAAAAATCATTTAACCATAGCTGTCAGGATGTTAATTGAAGTACATTTGATAGAGCTCTCAGAGAATTTCACAACATTTAGTAGAGACAAGTAATCAGGTGATTCACCCATCTGAAATTATTTCTCACTTCAAGTATTTTAGGATTTAGGACATGTTAATTAGTTTAGAATGAAAATTCCTGTGTAACGTAGACCTTATACATTGCCACTGGCTGTATCAAAGTTCACAATAAGCTTCTATCACAAGATGAGAAATTACTCTGTATCTGAAATAGCCTCTTGACCTAAAGAAAGAGCCCAGCAACACGTTTCTGGGATGGTTCATGTGCATAATTCAGATGTGATTTGTTATATGGGTTTCCATACTCCTCAAATAATAGGAAAGAAATAGAGAAATTAAGAGAGGAAATGTAATTAATGAGCAATGAAAACTATTAGAAAGGTAACTCTGCATCAAGCATCTGAGAAACTTATTAAAATCACAATTAACTTGCTATTTCAACTGATCTGGAAGGATTCCACTTGTCATAATGGCACTCCTGGACAAGGAACGATTTTGCAGGTATTGCATTAAATGTCAAGTTAGACCTTCAAACTATACATACATATATATATATAAATATATATATATATATAAATATATGTATTATATATACATATAAATATATGTATGCAGACCAAATGCCCTTTCCTCAGCTGCTTATCTCAAATTCGATTCCTATTGAGTCTTCAGCCCTCCAACATCTGCTAACACAGAAATGTCTCTCAGCCACAGATGCAGATGCCTCCTCTCCTCTTTGGCAGTCGTTTTCTTAACAGTTGGGACAAAAATAAATATCACAATGGCATTCCCCTAGGAGCACTGCATTAGCACACATTACAACAGTTTAGTGGAGACTGACTCAGACCACAAGGGCTGCTTGCCTACTTTGAGATCATAAAGTACAAATTTTATGCTGGTGGTATAGAAAATATTACTACAAGTCATTTTATATGCATATATATTTTATATGCATATACACATTATAGCATTATCTACTTCATGAAATTCTTTGCAAGAGCGCATGACATTTACTGACCAATCTCGCCTACTAAAATTTCATAGCAGGAAGGTTTCTGTTAAAGTTTATCTGGAATGCAGAAAATGAAGAAAATAAAAAAATTGTATGAAATGGAACAGCATATGAGAGAATGAGGTCTTCCATGTTACAGTCTTTTCTTTATTCTTCACATTTAAGTTTGTCTTCAGAAAAAAAATTAGTAAGCAGAGTTTCATTTTCTGAAGCATACATCTGAGCCACTAGCTCCCCATGAATGAGCTTCCCATTAATTTCTGGTTGTGTCAGTGCATTTTTTACACAGTGGAAAGACAGAGAAAGGAGTAAGAATCAACTTTACAACGGTATTTACTTTTACTTCACTGAATCTAGAAAGAAATGGAACGAAGAAGATGTGTTCCATTTCTGTTACAACATATAACATATATTTGGAGGAAAATTATTGTGTTCTCAACGAAAATCTTTGTTTAAAACTTTGAAATATGTAATAATATTAGAAGGCACAAATGATACTTTGATTCTCAAAAGCATCAAATATTTCCCCTGACTAAAGTCATTTGTCTACATTTCATCAGTATTTTTAATGTAATGAAAACATTTTTTTTTAACTTCACAAGGACAGTGGAGGAGGAAAGACAGAAAGTGTTTCAATCAACCAACAAACAAAAGCAAAAAACTTTCCAAACCTTCCATCTAACATCTGGCTCAGTGTCAGAAGGAAAATAAATATATTACAGAATTTTGGCTAAATAAATCCACAATTACAGCTGTTATAACGCTGTGCAGAAACAATATCTTTGCAAATCATCAGATTTCTGTAGTCAGAGTCCTAGAATTTTGTATTCTCTTTAAGCGTACTTCTATGATTGTGGAACTTTCTTAGCTATTTTGGATTCATACCTTAAGAAAATCTTGAGTCTGAATGCTTTTCCATTTATAGCGTAGCAGCTGATCTGTTAAAAGATATTGCTTCCTGTTACAAACCTGGCTTCTCTTAGTTTCTCTGTTTGTTTTGGTTGGTCTGCTACCAAAGTTCTGCAGATGAATTAACTCAAGATTAAAAATTAAATATTTTTAACATACCTGAGGCCCAGACCTCAGATATTTATGTAGCTGAACTTCTGTAAAGTCGAACCAGAAACCTACAAAATTAAATATAGATTTTAATGAGCCTTCAGTTGGCCTACAATGGAAAATCTGTAGATAAACATTTCCCTTTCAGATATCATGCAGTTATAAATCAATATGTATTTTGTAGTAGTGACTTCATTTAGTGTCGTTCCTAGAAGGAATATGACAGTTTTGAGTATTGTTACACTATCTGCATATATTTTTGGCTCAGCAACTGTTAGAAATGCCATATTGTTGATGCATAGTGTTAATTGGTAGGTACTGGTGACAAATACAGAGAAAAAAATAAGCTTGCATAAGCTGCCTAATAAAGTTTCATTTGATTCTTGAAGTGGGGGGGATTAAATAAGCAATTGTAGTAATGAAAGTTTCAAACGACTCAGAGAGAAATCATGACTTTCACTGCATACAATCTATCAAAACAAACTCAGTTTCTGACTGCCTGATTAGTTTTCTTTCCAGCTGCTGCCTTACCACAAAGGCTTCTTATCATTTGTTCTATGGCGTTGTTTTTTTTTCCCATTGCTGATGTAGTATTACAAGTAAAAGTTTGATATGCAAGTTCTATCGTAGTTTAGCAACAAGGATTTTACATAAATTGGGTCTGTGTGAAACTGCAGCAGTGTACCAGTGAGCTAATCACTCCATATACAAAACCTGAAATTGTATTCTATGTACTTCATGACTAGGAATAATGGGTTAAATCCTTGACATAGTTTCTTTATTACCATAATGCAAATCAAAATCTTTGTTCCTAGAATAAACATGTTTCATGAAGGAATTATTTTTGCTTATTTATAAAATGAAGAATGGTTTGAAAATGATTGATGCCTGCATGACGATGAAGCCCTGAAGAGATGTTACTGTACCATCTTACATAAGTGGCAAATGTGAAAAAAAAATTTTGCTCTGAGTCATGAAGTCAGTTGTAACAAGAGATAAACATTTCCTATTGTAATCCTATTTCCCATCACTAGACCTCCACTTTGCAATGGTAAAATCTGTAGTTCATGAGCTGTTCTTGCCCAGAATAATACAACTCTTTACATAGAAATATAGTTTTCATCCACCCAAGAATTACTTGCTAGTCATTAGGATATGGAAGGGAATCTTACTAAATTTTATTCAAGAGGTATTGTTAATTCCAGTTGCAAGAAGAAAATGTAAGAAGCTATCATCACAAAACATGTGAGATTTTTCTTGAAATAAATCTGTTTATCAGAATGTTGGCTGAGCAATTCTTATATATAGGCATATAAACAAGGAAATGAATTATGATGTATAATGTATCTTAATCACATACAAGGGAGCCTTATTTCATGGAAGAAAAAACTGCAATTTGATTCCTTCAAAAGAGAAGAAATCTCAATCAAATGCTATTGTGTGTGGTGACTGGTGACACTTGCAACAAAAGATTAGTGTACTCAATGTAAACTGGTTCTTAGGCTGGCCACGTGCTGCAAGGGGATGCGCTCATTGCCCAGGCTGCGGTGGTCACAGGCATACAGCCTCTCCACCGTGACCTGACAGGGCTGAGCCAACAGTGCCAACAATGTCACATTCATGGCAGTTTAGGACATTAACAATCTGTAATTCAAGTGGAAATGCTCTTTGGGGTGTGCTTCTATTGTTTTCTAAGCAGATATTTACGTTGATATTTGGAAAAAACATGGAACAGTGACAAAGTCAAGAAATAGATAGCCCGGGCTAGCCATAAAATAAAATCAGTATTTCCTAGATTCTGCTATTGCTCTCTCATGATAGACACTCCTCGCTATCAAACTAAATGTCTAGATTATAACAACACAACAGTATGGCCTATAATAATAATAGATCATAATCATAGTTGTATTCAAGTTCACTTCATAACCTGTAGTGACACGAGCTGACAGCAGTGGCAGATAGTAACACTGCTAGATTCTCAACAAAAATAAAACTCTGCTGAAAAGGCTGGCACCTGCTTCAGGAGAGGCCAAAGCATAGATGCAGACCCCAGATAATGACAGCCTGAGCCCCGCATCTTGATTTATCTCAGGGTAGCAGGGTGGAGAATGTTTCCAGTGCTGGTGCATCTAGAAGCCATCTGCTTGGTGTAGGTGCTTACTTTCCAATTTTCTGAGATCAGCTTTACCTGATGACTCACTAGTGGCTCACAAGTTCAGGACAGCTGACCAGCATGCTCCCTTTTCCTAGCAAAGCTCTCCTGTTCCTAAAAGACACCAACTGTCTTGTGCCATTTAACTGTGGCACACAAAATGCCAATCAGATATTTTTTTCCTGCCAGAGGTTTAACATTTACTCTGAAAGGCATATGCTGAATGACTGACAATGTTAATTAAAAACAAACAAGGAAATTATCAATAGACACTGAAAATCTGATGCACAATAATGATCTTGCTGAGTACAAGCTTAAATAAGTGGTGCCTTCACATTTTCCATCATAATATGGAAAAACACACAAGTGAATGGAGATAGTAAGGGTAAATTACTTTAAGTTAAAAATGGTTAACTGCAAGAATAGTTATACACATAAGTAATACATGGATTGCATATAAATACAGATGCACTACAGGAAATAAAAACTTCCCAGTGACAGAGGAACAGCAAAAATGAATCAAGATGAGGTTAAAATGGATTCTGGGTCCTGCCATGAAGACTTCGTATTTCATGTGTTCTGAATTAAAATTTGATTCTGTTTTATAAGAAAGCACCCAGTCACCCAGTGCTGTGGAGATGGTAACAGTATTGCTTTTCAGCCCAGGGAATACAGTGTGGGAGCAGAGATCTTTCAGCACCCATCCAGCAATGTGCTTTCCACAAGAAGGCTTTATTTAAAGCACAACAATGCTGTTTTCCTGAATGTTCGTAAGTAACTCCAGCATATCTGCAGGGAGCCTATTAGGAGTGAGAATTTACCACAGATGTGTCAGGTGCTTCTATGAAGGCTGAAGACCCCCACTGGAGCCATCAAAATTTTTTCAGGGGCCCCACTGGCTGACCAGTAGATGACAGACTTCAGTCTGTGTGGATGTGAGTGAGTCTCGAACTGAGAAGCTGATGGGAACTGCCAAAGTAGTTAGTTACATTTTAAATCTGGAACCAGGGAAAACTGTGCTGAACAGACTTGTCTGAGAAGTAGTAAGGCCTAAATTGACATGAGATTTTGTGGAAATCATGAAATTCACTTTTCATAAAATTTGTGGGAGTTGGGCTTTTTTTTTTTTTTTTTTTGCCACCACCTCAGTGATGAATAATAGGCTTCTTATTAAAAAGAACATCTCTGACTACTATTGAGAACTCTGAAAGTAATAGGCAGTTTTTATCAGAACTGATTTAGACACAGTACATAAAAATAGATGGAAAAAATATCTTCAGCAAAAAACTGTCTTCCTCTAAGCAGGTGTGGATATACAACCACATAATCTGACATGTAATCTGCTAACACAAGGCATAAAATTCTACACAGTGTAATTCTTGTTATGATTAACCTTTTGGATATTTAATGGTTTCTCATTTAATCATAGTTCACATTTATATTACAATGCACAGGTTAGGAGTTAGAACAAGTTAAATTTATTAATTAAAGCTCCTCCACAACACTCCTGGGAAGCAGAACAAGAATCATTAAATTCATCTGGCAGAGGAGGAGAAACTAAGCAGACGAAAAAATAAGTGACATATCCAATATCCCATAAAGCCAGAAATTAAGTCCAATATCGTCAGCTGTCAATTCACTGTTGTAGTTACTGGGGACAAGTTTTTTAGTTTCAAAATATTTTAAAAGACTAAGACTGTCCACTGAAAAATCCATCCCATTTATTGCTTAAACTGAAGCTGCACTTGGGCAGGTCCTGCAGAGCATTGTGTGCTGCCAACACACCAGATATGCATCCAGTGGCCCATTTCTGCTCTTTTAGCAGGAACAAAAGACGAAGATTAGCTGTAAAACGCTGATTCCTAAGATTCAACAGCTGCATTGTTACTTGAAATGCAAGTCACCGTTGACTTATTTAAATACTTAATTCAACAATCATGAAGGGATTCCCATTCTCACCCTACCTCCAAGGGCAATGTCTAAAGATGAATAGGAAATGTTACAGAAATGCCTAATGCTTATAACCTCTGAACAGAAAGGACTGTCCAGATATCTAAGCAAAGGTCAATAGATTTAAGCTTGAAGTGGACATGATTCGCAATGAAGAAACTCCTCAAAAGGATGTTTTGAATATTTCAATTTCCTTGAAAAATGATACATGCTTTCTTATGTTTTCAGTTCAAAACTTCACTTTTAACAACATGGGTTCAAACACGTGCAATCAGAACCAACACTACAGTCTGATAGAGAAGTCTTTTAAGAGCTAAAAGTATATTTTTGTGATTTCAGAAGCTAAAAGTATATTTTTGTGATTTCAGAACGGTGTTTCAAATAAATTCCTTTTTTTTAATTGTTACATTATATAGATAAGGATTTTCTGCTAAGCCACACACAGAGAGCGGCCTAGTATTCCAGGTTTTAAAATTGTTAGCATGCGTGTTCATAAAGACAGATCATATTTTCACAATGCTCTCAAAAAAACTTCTATGTCTATTTAAAGAATTTTTAATATATTTTTCCCAAATAAAGTTACTTCCTTTCCTTACAAGTTTTTACCAGCACTACCAAAGTACCAAGAACACTGGATACAGCCCAAACTCAGATTTAAGTGGAACTATCTTTACAAAATTGAATAGGTCTAAAATGATTTATTACATAGATGCTCAAGTTTTTTGCACTTGAACCTGTTCTTCAGGATAGTAGTTTTGTAGAAAAATACTACCTGGAGAGATTTTTTCACTTCTTTCTCTGCCATTACATAGAAACAGAGATGAATGCCTTACAGGCTTAATTGAACAACAATTTTCTGTAATTTTTATGTCTATTGATTGAGACAACAAAATGCGTTTTTTTAAATGTATTCAGAAGGTCAGATAGTAACATAAAATTTTTAATATGTTTATTTCTGTGTCAATTCAAACACATAACTGGATTCTAGAGAGCTGATGAACCTTTACTTTCTACTAACTCATTGAAAGAGCTTTGATGGCTATATTCAGCAAATTTATGCCCAGTAAATTACAAGCTGTCATAGATGATAGAACAGGAATGCTAAAGAACTGAGATTAATGCTGAAAATTAAATACACATTTGTGTGTTTGCATCATTAAAGGGAAGGACATAATCTTCTATGTGTACATGCCAAAAAAACCATATCAACAGATGTAAGGCTTCCCAGTTTCTTTCTACTTGGCAGTGTATTTGTCCCTATTGAGTACACTGTGTTGTATATTAAAGCATTTTATTCGCGAAATCACATTTCTTCCTCACACTTTCTCTCCCTGTCTGATGTCTTTGGATTTGGTTTATAAAGGAAAAAAATATTATTCTCAGTGAGATGAACCAATTGAGCAAAACTAGAATAGGCAGAAGATAGCAAGGCTCTCAAGTTAAATTTGTATTTCCTTGAAACACCTAAAAAGACACAACAAATTACTTTTGAAATCTTTATATCACAATGTCAGTGAATTATCTTTTGTTAGAATTCTACAGCAAATAATTCAAGAAGATGTTTTTCATGGAAGTACAAGATAATAGCAAATCTTAACAGCAGCAAGGACCTGAGACTGTGTGAAGTGTAAACTACTTTGGAATACAACGCTGATTTTGTATAAGTGTTCACTGTTTTCTCATTCCTTTATGGGGTAACTCACCCCAATGAGCCTTACAACACAGGCTTTCCCTTATGTGTCATTAGGAAAATAAACAAACAAATAAATCAATAAGAAAATAAACTTCATTATCACGGCTGACCTAATTTGAATCTTGAGTATCCTTGCTCTTATATACAAAACTACGATTTCTTAGTTCATAGGAGATGTAAATCTCTACATCTTTCTACTTTCTTTTGCTAGGTTAAAAAAAAAAATTCTGGGATGCAATTTATCTATATCTTGTTCTATGTGAACTTTTATCAGCTCTAATTGCCTTTCTGCTTTGATGTACTCATAAAGTCTTTCAACATTTCCATTCCCTTCCCTCCCACTTGGGAAAATATCCCAATCCTCAGAATCTGACCTTTGGCTTATTTCATGAAGACGAAAGCAGAGAATTTATTCAGGCTCAGAGCAATACTAACGTCATTAACTAACTTCCCACTTTCTGTATATCCCTTAGTGGCTTCACAGAATACTGGATTGGCTTTTTACTTGGGTAATTAAATGACATAAAATCAAATTATTACTACTAAAGTATTTATTTGATCATTTTATTGCATTTGCATGGTTGCAAGTTTACCTTTTGCTGACATTCTTAAAAACTTCTCTCTCTCTTTTTCTCTCTCTCTTTCTTTCTTTCATTTTAAGGTGTTTTGTATATTAGGCACTCTACTTTCCAGACTGATATTGACCACCTTCAGTCTTTTTCTCCTTCCTTTTCAACAGCTATGGAAAAACCGTGGTCCTCAATGTTAGCAGAAGCTTCTGCCGCTGACACTAACACTGGCAAGAAGGCGCCCCATATAATTCTGGGGTTTAGCACCTCATCTGAATGTGTCACTTCTGAGAAGACAAATTTCATTCTACCATCTCTTATTGGCCTTCCAGCTTTGTTTCTGCTAGCTTTCCCAGGGATACTGCGATCACAGGGAGAGTGGCTTCTGAAGGGACTTTCTCTGCCATCGTAAGTAGCCTTTTTTTTACTAAGTAGATATACAGCTACATTTTATCTAGCAATTGAAGTATCAATATGAATTTCAACACTCAGAAAGTTGACTTGAAACTTTCTAACTTGCATCACACTAACAAACAGCAATGATAATTCCTACAATGACCCTTCTTTGATGAGAGTTGGCCTCAGTTTTATACCACATTATAAAATAACTTCTCAGTGCAGTCAACTTTGCTCATTTGCAGCTTTTTTTTTTTTTTTTTTTCTGTGAACATCTTAGCAGCTCACTATGACTGGCTTCTCCCTGTGATTTTGTCCAAACTCGTATTTTCAAAATACAGTTAGCATTTTCCATATTTATCCTCCAGCTTGCCTGTAAGCCAGAACCTTCTATGCCTCAAAGTAGACATATCCCCATAGGCAACACTTCTTCCCTCCTCCCCCCCAGACTTCATATATAAATATTACATGCAAAAGAAGAGATACTAAGTAGATATTCCAGTGGTGAATCATACTGTTCTCTCATATGTCATTTAAAGAGTAATCCTTATTTTGATCTAAAACATTTGATTTATCATATTGCCTTTTTTCTCCTTTCTGTTCTTGCTTTGATCTTAGTGTGAAAAAAAAAGACGTCCCCTCCCCAGTCTTAATACATGCTTCTTTACATCCATATTACTTATCCTCAACTTAATGATATGCTTGCTACGCATAAAAAGGACATACAGATACCTACACCACCTAAGAATCCAAGAACATTTTCTTAGCAGGGGCTTCCAAATCCTGTTGGCCCAGTTTTGACTATATTTACATGCCCAACATGGCAATTCTCAGCACAGTCTAATTATGTTGAAGGTAATCTAATCTGTACTATGAGAAATAAGTGAGAAGATATGGTCTGGAAACAAGACATAATCATCAGAAATTGTAGAGTTCAGACTCTTTTCAGTTCACATCTTCAGACTATTTAGTAAACAGAGAAAAATATTACATTTCCCACAGCAGTTTTTTTTTACATTAACTTCTCATAATGAGTCAGTAATGATTGTATGAAATTGTTGTCCTGCAGGTGGCTTCAAAGGTAATCTCTTTAAATCATTTTAATGGTTTAAAACAGATGTGCTTGCTAATCATCTTGCCAGCTAGATGCTACTGCAATGTCTGTACATGACAACACTTCTGACCATGGTCTATCCTCCATTTCCAATTAATTCTATGGAAATTTTTTTGCTTAAGTATGAGCAGGATTGGGCCTTCTGTAATTTAAGTAAGTGACTTGAGAGAAATATGAATTCTGCTAAAAGTCAAAAGAAGAATTAATAGCTATCCACTCCATCATTAATATAATTACTCAGGATTTTGCCTTAATTTTGCAGTGTGTTTCAAGAATTTTAATGAGGGATAGTGCTATTGCAAGACAGATAACGTATGACTACATCTTTAAAAGCTTTGAACTGTGGAAGGAAAACAAATATGACACTAGTAAAAAAATATGGCATAATCAGAACATCTAGAAGTAGAGCAAGAGGTTTTCAATGGATTTTCTGCTATCCACATTCTCCCATATGTTGAGGTCAGCAGCTCAGTAACAACAACCACAACTCTTCCCAGCCACTTACAACTTGGTAAGGTGCACATGAGAAGGAGATATTGCATTGAAAAAAAATAAGAAACTGAACACCACACTTGATTTTCTAAAGAGAGAGAAAATAAGGAATATAGAGATAAAAATAAAAGACCTTGTTACTTCTAGAACCTATGAATGGCAATATCAGTTCTTCAGAGCAAGTATTACATGCCCTTTTTATCAAGCAGTGAAAGTTCTAGGGTCAGAGCTTTGGTAAGAGTCATACTGTAGTTGCCGGCATGTGAGAAGCAACAGAGTAGAGAGGTGAGGTCCTCTCTTTAAAACTGCAGTTTGGTGCAGCTTAAGTCATGTGTTCTCATGGTGTGATAGTTGCACATCATCATCCTGCTTTGGGGAACAATTTCTGGGAAAGGTTGTCCTGCTTCTGTATTCTGCTACACTGACCTTCTCCTAGGATTTTTTAATCAACAGCCCTTTCAAAAAAATAAATAAATAACAAACACTATCTTATTTAATTTCTATAATTTTATTCGAGAAAAAGTGGCCAGAAAACTATGATCATGTCTTCATCATTTCCTAATACCATAATAAAATGCTTTTAACTCAAACCAGCCACAGATATTCCAGAAGAGTCAAAACAGAAGGTGAATTAGACATGAAAGTTTGAAATTTTCGTGTGAATGTGATATCAGCTTTAAATGTGTGGTTGGTCTGCAGATGGGTTACACCTGGTTACTGTTAGTTACTATTGTTATTGAGATGTAGAATTCTACACAACAATTTCATTAAAACTGTTTTCCAAATATGGATGCATGCTCCCCAAGTAATGTACAAGACAATCTCTTAGGGCGCAGGAAGAAAATAGTTTTGTACTATAAATAAGATAAACTGTGAAAATAACAAAATGCATTTATTTTATCCTTATCCTTTTTTTTTTTTCCCCGGTTTTCTGTTTTATACCAATGCAGCAATATATATACACAATTCATAAATATAAGAATGTACTTAAATTGGGTACACATGATCAGCATTTTTTTACTGATTGAGATAAGTGACTAAAAATTTTTGGAGAGCACAGTGTTAAAGAATTCAAACAACAGGAATCTAAAGAATATTCAGTGTGCTGTTAGTTCAACAAAAGAATTATGGTAAATCCATGCCAGGCCTGTCCCCCGTCACAGGAAATATCCCTTTGTTATATTACTAATTTAGTGCTTTTCTCTAAAGATTGAAAGAGAAAGTGAATTACATGCACATGGAAAGATTGAGGAAAGTGAATTACATGCACATGGAAGGAAGAGGTTGGACTTTGCTCAAGGAACAGCTTTTACTGGCAAAACAATCATATTTTAAACATCCATGCTCCTCCAGAAACATCATCCAGATACATACAGCCTGACACAAATCTTGATCTTCAATATGGCCAATGAATTTGAATTGGTTTGTTCTGAGGACATTCTAGGTAGGAATTCAAATCTGGAAACACTGGTTTGGCAATTAATTTTATGTCTTGAGAAACTACTTTCGACAAATACACTACATGAGTTTTCTTTCTTCTTCTTGTTCTTGTGTCCTACTTTGGGTGCAGGCTCAAGCACAGAAAGTCTTTGCTCAAAGTGAGGGATAGAGCTCTCCAGTAGGAGCTTGCATGGAATTGACCAAGGAAAAAAAATTTTGCTACCTAACAACAATTGATGATAAAGTTAATTGTAACTCCCCCAAAATGTATTCTATAAGAAAAAAAATGTTGCAGTAGAATAAGATGAGAGAAAATCCTTGACTAATATAAATGCGTATGACCCAGTGCTGGGCAGAAGAAGTATTAAGAAATGAAGAAGATGGAAGTAAAAATGCTGAATTTATTTGCTACTCAGTACCCCGAAGATAAAATCTTCATTTTGTACCTAGCATGCATAGAATATACAAAGATTTGCATCTCTTTATTTGAAGGAATCTAATTTCTCTCTTTACTATCTTACTTGCCCTTACCATCCCTTTGTAACTTCCTTCAGTACTGTCACAGCAATTGGGAAAAAGTATTACTAGAGCTGCAGGTTTTGACCTTGATAACTAAAATAAGATACACGAGAAAAGAATTGTTAAGATTAGGAGCCTTGTTTGATCTCAGACTTTGATGATTTAAAGACAACAGCTAATCTCATTCCTGACAGAGGAAGACTCTGGGGGTTTCCAAAAGGACAAAGACACCCATATTTGTCATTCACATGAGCTTAAGCTGTATTATGAAGCTTTTTTGACCACCATCTGTTTGCTAAGTCCCTTAGGTATCTTACTAAAACTACAGAAATAAGATGTTTTCTCCAAATCATTGACACCAGAACACTGAAGGACAAGTATTAAACGTTAACATCTGATTGTTGCTTTAATTTTACTTTCTTTCAAGAGACAGGAAAAAGAATTCCTTGGAAAATTCTTAATCTAAATCTTCTGTTTGGTAAAGGAACTTCAAAAAATGGAAAGCATTTCAACGAACATCATAAACTTTTTAAGTTCTTGCTTTGTTTCTGGGATTCTGGCTGATGGATTGTTTATCTACCACAAGATACCAGACAGTACTCTTCTTCAATTAGTTTGAAAGATGTCACAAACTAAAGAAATAGAAAAAAAAAAAATTAAAAGCGGTACCTCTGGACTCAGCACTGCGAAGTTAAGAGACAGGACTACTGTGGTGACCTTCAGATGAGCAAAGGTGTTTAATGAAGTGGGATGTATGTGTAGGAGGGGATTAATTGTAAATTCAGCATGTGGCTTTAAAGAATTTGGATTTGAAGACTGTTTTTTTTCAGAGCTTCATGCAAAAGAATTCCTATCAGAGCTCTATATTAATAGTGAATGCATTAATTTGATTTAAATTCTCATCCGGGAAATGTCACTGAATAAAACAAATTAATCCAACACCATGATATAGTGCTATCAATCTAATCGGGAAGGAATACACAAGAAATCATTAATGCTGAAGATCATAAAATCTGTTAATTTCCCTGAAAGAGGAAAAAAAGACAAAATGAAGCAGGAAAGAAGGAAGGAAAAAAGTTTTGTGAGGAGACAGACTTGGAAACAAGAAGAAAATGAATGTTTAAAGAAAAAAAAAAAGATGAAAGTGAGTGTAAGCTAAAAAGATAAATAAATAAATAAGATTAAGTTATAGGAAGAAAGAGGAAAGACCAAATGAAACTCTCTGTGCCAGATAAGGATATCATTTGATAGAAAGCAGAAGGCAACACATAATATGAGCTGACAGATGAGGTGGAGAAAACCACATGGGCAACCAAATATTTGCAAAAGAGTGTCAGCAGAAGAGCTATGGTTTAACCAAAGTGGCAAATAGCTGAGGCACTGATGCTTCACACAGCCTCGTTCAATGGGAAATGTCCCTGGGGTGTGCCTTGCTGAAAGGAAGAGCTGACAACACAGGAAGGGAGAGGGGAAGTCCCTGAGCTGCCTGCTCAGTCTCCAGGACTAGCAGGCACACAGCTAGCACAAGTACTTAAAAAATTCAGTTGTTTTTTTAATTTTGTTTCATTGAGAAGGCTGTGGTTAGGGCAGAGTTTTATGACCACACTACCTCCAGGTGTGACTATCTCAATGCTTCCTATGAGACATCACACCATACACTCATGAGCCTACTCCTGTTGCATCAGAGCACAGTTCACCGCACTCAAGGTGCATTTCCAGACTGACAAAAAAGGTCTTCACAACAGTATTGATCAGGTTACATTTGGTTCTTAGCATCCACTCACAGTCTTGAAGACAGGCAGATGGAGCTGGAGGCAGCTTTACACAGAAAATTCAGTTTCTAAATGCAAGGTTTCTGAGAATAAAATGGACATTTCTGACGCAAAAACTCTTTTTTCAGCTCTTTCATGCTGTCTGTTCTTACATGTATTCTTCTGTACATGCAGGCTAGAGGATGAAAAATGGTCTTGCTTTGAGCTACAACAGCTGCTTTGAAGTAGTTGGTCGACTTTGAACTGTACACTGCTTATTTCTGATGGTGGGTCTGATGAAGGCAAACTGCAGCACAGTATTTTCTGAGGTTCTAAGGTGGAAAAGACATGCAAAAATTATATTAAACCTACCATGCTGATACAGTGAGCTGTAATGTCCAAAACAGGGATAGAGCTGTGCTAAACCCCTGCAGCTACATACAGATGGGAATATAAGTCACACATAATGTGACACATTAGATAACAGTCATGTCTCTTTTCAGCAGAGAATTAAACTGACTCATGGTATTCACTTATTTCCTAAGTAGAGCTCCTAGAATTCAATCTCAATACTAGAACTCAATTACTTGGACATTTTATATACTGTGTTGAAGGCCTTATTTCTATTCCAATATTATATTAAACCTATTCTGCATGACTTAATGTCTACTTTCTGCTTCAGGATGATACCACTTTTATCTTTCTGGGAAAGGTTGCTTACATAATTATAAATGACCAAAGGGTAAAAAAAAAAAAAAAAAAAAAAAAAAAAAAAAAAAAAAAGCTGGGTTCAGAAAATATTTGAGGTAATTTTTTTCTCCCCAGACTGTTTCTAACTTACAATTTCATTCAGAAGTCACAAGGTAAGCTAGTTAGGAAGTGCAACATATTTTCCAACAATGAAGATGAAAATAGATACTACATTAGTAAAATGTCATCCAAAAACAGCAAGATCTTTAAAAACACAATCACACTTGACTTAACAGTTTGAGTGTTATTTGAGCCACCCTAAAGCTTCTTATTTCCATGCTGCAAGATTGAGATATTGACAGTTACACAGGGATGAACTTTAAAAATACATGAAGGCAGTGGAGGTCAACCAAAGTCTGAATAAATGTTAGAGTGCCAGAGGCTCATGAGGAAGTGTAAGAAATTCAGGCGTTCCTAATGTCCCTGAGACCAAAAAAAGGAATTAACAGGGCTCTGAATGTGTTGCCTTGAAGTCAGACCAATGGGATTCCAAGCACTGGCTTGTCTCAAGGAAGCAAGAAAGAGGTCAGCACTGCCCAGATTTCTCAGCACTGTGCTAAGGGGAAAACTGCAAAATCTTATCTAGAAAGGACAGAACTACAAAGAATTTTCAGATTCTGCTGTTTTCTAAAGAAAGGAGACTCTACTTTTATCTGTGCTTTCTCATCTGTCTTTACAATTATTTGTACCTTTATACAACTCCTTAGCTGAATGTGTATCTATATGCAAATAAATTAGACCTC
Organism: Tympanuchus pallidicinctus; assembly: GCF_026119805.1. Classification (NCBI taxonomy): domain Eukaryota; kingdom Metazoa; phylum Chordata; class Aves; order Galliformes; family Phasianidae; genus Tympanuchus; species Tympanuchus pallidicinctus. The sequence continues at coordinate 60,610,050 of NW_026294618.1, read as the reverse complement.
AGAACATTTCTTTTGCTTTTAAAGCTTTCTGAGTGGTGCAAAACTAGCTGAGAGCTTCCACTTCCATTTCTGCAGACATTGTACTCTACAGAAATCTTCAGAACAGTGTTCAGGATTGTGCCAAATATTTATCTCTTGCCAAAAATCCTTGCTTTTCACTGCGAGTTTAACAACAGACAGGTTTAAAGCGTAAACCTGGATAACGCATTTTTAATCAGTCCAGAGGAATTTGTCTGGAAGCTGAGTTTTGCTCCTCGAGCTTGTTTTTAATCCCTTCCCTTACAATCGTCAGTAGGAGAGACAATCCTGCCATTAGGAATGCTCTGTGGGGAAAGAAGGACTGTTCCTACAGCTTGTTGAGACTTCTCCTTCAGCCTGCTGTACATCATGTTTTATTTTCACTTGTTCAGAAGTTGCCCATATGCTTTCTCTTCAGATAAAGAAAAGGAGCCAGATAATACAAATAACCTAATGAGACTGTCTGCCCCTGTGAGAAGAAATCATACCCTTATGATAAGGAATTACTAACTGAACATAGATGTATGGAGCTGTAGAAAAATAACAGGATGCCCAGAGGGATTGGGTTCAGAGCAACACCTGAAGAAGACAGTTTATAGGAAGCAAACAAAAGCTTCTGGTCAGATAAGAGAAACAACACTGGCAACAGTAAGGCACATCTGCTGTGCATGACCATGATGCATGTAAGAAAGCATATCTTATTAAGTGAGATTGCATCCATGCTGCTGCTGAAGGCATGACTATGGAATGCAAAGAGCACTGGCTCACTAGCTTGTGCAGGTAAAAGTAGTACAAACACCATAGCACTACTTTTAGGACGAGATATGCCATTGTGGGGGAATTTGCACCTACATAGTGACTATGAGTTTCCAATAGAGTTTATACATCTCAACTGCAGAGTAAGCATACCTTAGTATTGCCACTCATTAGGCTTGGTAATACATAATTTCTGCAGTCCATAGAATGACTTGGGTTGGAAGGGACCTCAGGTATGAACAAGTTTTAGCCCCTAGCCACAAGCAGGGCCACCAACCTCCAGATTTGGTACTAGACCAGTTTGTCAGGGGCCACATCCAAACTGGCCTGGAATACCTTCAGGAACAGAGCATCTGCTTCTCTGGGCAGCCTGTTCCAGTGCCTCACCACTTTCTCTGAGAACTTCCCCCAACATCTAATCTAAACCTTCCCTCCTTGAGCTTAAAATCCTCTCTGTTTGCCCTATCACCACCTACCCTCATAAAAAGTTGAATCCCCTCCTGTTTAGAATCCTCCTTTAAATACTGGAAGGCTGCAATATAATCTCCTCTAAGCCTTCTCTTCTCGAGGCTGAAGAAGTCCAGTTCCCTCAGCCTGTCTTCATACAGAAGGTGTTCCAGTCCTCATGATAATCTTCACGGCCCTCCTCTGGACCCTAACAGCTCCACGTCTTTACTGCACTGGGGGCCCCAGACCTGATGCAGTACTTCAGATGGAAACTCATGATGGCAGAGTAGAGATGAACAGTCACCTCCTTGCCACCCCCTCTTCCGATAGAGTCCAGAATACCAGTGCCTTTCCAAACTACAAGAGCACACTGCTGGCTCAAATAAATTTCTCATTCACTAGAATCCCCAAGTCCTTCTCCACAAGGAGACTCAGAAGTCCTGCTCCCAGTCTGTATACATAACCAGGATTCCTCTGGCCCACGTGCAAAACCTTGCACTTTGCTATGTTGAACCTCATTAGTTTCACACAGACCCACCTTCCAAGTATGTCAAGGTTCACCTGGTGTACTGACTACCCATTACAAAATTTCTAATTACGTGTTAAAGTTTCACTTTCCATTTAGCAGGATTTAAAATTTATTACAAAGCTCAACTTAGCTAATTTAATATTTAAAGTTTCAAATCCTAAAAACTTTTTCTACTGCTAGCCATTAGTATTACAAATGATTTATATATATATATATACACACACACACTAAAGTAAAACAAAATTTCTTCATCAGCCCATCTTCTTAGGATATAGACTATTCTAATTTAAGTTACATCATAGGCACTTTTCATAAGGAAAATGCCATTATAAAACAGGCTTCATTTTATTTTACTGTGCTTTTCCAACATTGCTAATGGGATCTTACAGTGTACGCGCCTATGTTTAACTCAATTTCCATTAAGTCACTGCAGTCCATCTTCTGTAAATTTGTCAAAGTGTTCATTTAGATTTCAAGATGCCACATTTTCTCAGACAGAGTTTTCCTGAGAGGAAATGATCTTTTTATTTCTCTAAATATTGTTAGCAGTCTATGATTTGACTTCAGACATCTTGCTATTACCAGCAGCCAAATGAGAGCAGACCTGCATTTCTTCAAGTGTTGGTAGAAGGAGCAGAGGATAAATAGTTATAACATTAATTGGAAACCTTCTCTTCCAAGTCTTTTTCTTTTGTTGTTATGTAGTGACACTATTCTTCACTCTTCAATCCCACTGTTCCAGCACTGACTACATCCTCTGTCTGACCCATAAGGAACAGTTCTTCTGTGATCATTTGACAGAACACTAGCAGTTTGATGCAGAAAAAAAAACAGCAAGTCCCTTAATAGCAGTTTAGGGCGTGCTTAAACTACATCACTGTGTAAGAGGCTGCTCAGAGCCATGTGACTATCCTTGCCTTCAGAACCAAACATACTCCACATGAAAGTTTTATACTGTGCAGCTCAGAGACTCTAAGGGGAGAGCAGTTCTTGGTCATGCATAAAAATGACACTGTTGGTACACAAGGACAATAATGTTTTAATGGGTAGGAGGGTTCCATTTTGTAATGTATAATAACAATTTTGTTGATGTAAGATGGGAAACTGCCATTTTCAAACCAAAATGAAGCATGCATTTGGTACTACACAATTCATTAATTCTGTTTTTCTACAATTAAAAATATTCAAAAGTCACAGAGTTTCTTCATCCATTACTAGCCTCCAGAGGTTCCTTAAGGGTGCCTCTATGGGAAGATAGAACTTAAAACTTCCTTATTCACACTGTCTGCATTTATTCAAATTTCATTCTTATGTCACACCTTTTCCTAAAATCACGACATCCAGCTGTGTATGCCTGAACCATGAGAGGTTAAGCTAGTTTTAAGGACTGTCAACTTCACTCAGATTTCTAAAAACCTGTGAAGAGCTATACATTCAGCAGTTTCAATCCTTTTTTAAACAGTGCTGTCACTGCCTTATCAGCAGATCAAATATCAAGTTTGTTAACATTTCTGATTTTGATAAACACTTGAGGAATATAGCCCCTGTCCATTTCTTTTTTATTTATGGAAGGCTAAAAAAGTGTAAGTAAAATTCAGTGTGAAAGATTCCAACTGAGGAGAGATCTGTCAGTGACATCTGAAAATGTTTAACTCAATGTCTCCATTGAAATACAAGAATATCATTTATAGTTTCTTTCCACTGAGGAAAGATACGAAAGATCTGTTTATTTATGCAATATTTTAAAATAGTAATAAATAGAAAGACTTGACACCCAGCTAAAGGCGAAGAAATTTCTTTAAGTATTACAGTGCATCTTAAGAGATATGTTCTCATATATATAATGCTCTGATGACACAATATTGGAAGCACTGTAAAAAGCTACAGAGCTCATAGATGAAAGAAGTATCTTTAAGACATATAGGCACACAAAAGCTGTAAACGTAAATTTTGCCTGGAATATTAAGACAGTTTTTCATATTTAATATAAGGTTGTACATATTTCCTGATGTCTCTATGAGGGAAATAGATTGTATAAATTCATAAATAGACAAAACTTGAGACCACTGTGCTATTCCATTAACATGACGGGAAAGTTCACCAGCACACATCAGGTAAAGGAGATCACAAAAATGACAGTGTATAGATAAGCATAGATAGTGTATAGAGTCACAAAGATAACTAAGACAACTTCAGAATATGATAGGCTGTAACACTACATCTCTACCCTTGCTTTTAGGAAAAAAAACTGGTCTGAAATTTTAAATGCTTTTATAGAGAAGTGTAAGCTTCTACTTCACAGTGAATAATATTACAGAAATAAATTTTAGTGTTATGTACTCAATATTAGTCAAGTTAATGTAAAATAGCATTAAAAATCATTTCCTTTTCAGATGAGGGAAAGTTAGAAAAGTCCTGTGAAATGAGGTTCAACAAGGCCAAGTGCAAGGCATACTACTCAAGTTGGAGGAACCCCATATATGTGTATAGACTGCGAGAAGAACTCCTTTAGAATAGCCCTGTGGAGAAGGACATGAGGATCCTGGCCGATGAAAAGCTGGACACAAGCCAGCAGTGTGAGCTTACAGACAGGGAAGATCAGTGATGTTCTGGTCTGCAACAAAAGAGAGGTGGTCAATAGGGAGAACCAAGGTGATCATCCTCCCCCTGCTCCACTATTGTAAGGCCCCATCTGGAGTACTGCATCTAAGTCTGGGTCCCCCAGCACAAGAAAGAAATAGCTTTGGAAACATGTACAGAGGAGGTCCATGAAGACAATTAAAAGTCTGGAGAACCTGTCCTATGAAAGTTGCTGTATCTGTTTTTTTTTTGTTGTTGTTGTTGTTTGGTTTTTTTTCTTCCTCTATTCAGTACTCTACTGTACTAAAACCTAACAGAATTAAAACTAGAGAATCCAACAATGTAAATTCAGGATCAGTCCAAATATGGAAAAAATGCTTTCCAGATGAAAGGATGAGCACTCTCATCAGACCTCTGTACAAATCTGATTTAGAAAATAACACTCTTCTTGATTACAATAAGACTTTCCTTGATAAATTACACCAACTGGGCTACATATGTCTAAAAAAAAAATCTTATACAGTTGCAACTGAGAGACTGAGATTTATTTCATGATAACGAACATGAAGAGATTCATTTAACACAGCACAGCTCAGTACATGCCTCGGTACTGACTCTGTATATTGAGGGAGAAATGAATTAGTCCAAGGCCAAAAAGTGAGTTTATCACAGAATCATAGAATCACAATGTTGGAAAGGACCTACCAGATCATTTAATCCAACCACCTTCTCATTACCATTGCTACCTCAAACTAAACCATAGTCTTGCAGCTGCTCATCCAGACATCTCTTGAACAATGACAGGGACAGCAACTCCATCACCTCCCTGGGCAGTGCCCGACCACTCTCTGAGAGAAAGAGTTCTTCCTTATGTCTAACCTAAATCTCCTCTGACACAACTTGCGGCCATTTTCTCCTGTCCTGTTTGTTTCCTGAGAGAAGAGGCCAAACTCCTCCTCATCACAACTTCCCTTCAGAAAGTTGTAGAGTGCAATGAGGTCTCCTCTAAGCCTCCTCTTCTCCAGACTGAACAATCCCAGCTCCCTTAGCCACTCCTCATAAGACCTGTGCTCTAGACCCCTCATCAGCTTCACTGCACTTCCCTGGACACATTCCAGGACCTCAATGTCTTTCTTGTAGTGAGGGGCCCAAAACAGAGGACAGTACTCGAGGTGCAACCTCACCAGTGAGGAGTACAGGGGGATGATTACATCCTGCTGGCCACACTATTTCTAATGCAGGCCAGGATGGCATTGGTCCTCTTGGCCATCTGGGCACACTGTCAGCTCATGTTCAGCTGAACATCAGCCAACACCCCAGGTCCATTTCCTCTTCACAGTCATCCAGCAACTCAGCCCAAAGCCTACAGCACTGCATGCTGTTATTGTGGCCAAAGTGCAGGACCTGGCACTTGGCCTAGTTGAATCTCATCCCAGCAATCCAGATTAGTTTATGAGGAATGACAGAACAAACTAAGCATCAGATCAAGGATGAGGTGCCACTACGCTTCAGATGAAGGTGCCGACTACTTAGATAATATTTTTTCAGGTTCATTGCGGATAAAGCCTGTTTAGATGCATCTTTGAAATGCTTCTATTGCCAAGTGCTGTTAGAAGGTTGTCTCAAGTCACTTCTCACCACAGTCACAACTCAGCCATAGATCTACCATTCAACTACCCTCAGCTGCTTTTATAGAATGCTATCTTGGGAACTCTCCTTAGCGAGTATGAAGGCAGATTGAACGTCCTCTGAAAGTCTAAATCAACAGGAATTCAGCTGATATGCTTATATTAAATGGCAAATTCAGGTTTTTAAAGCTCAATTTAAAATAATAGTATGGATTTCTTTTGGAAAAAAAAAAACAAAACAAAACAAAACGAGGGTATGTGAGCTAAGACTTAAGGAAAAAGAGCAAACAAGTGATGAAATTCTCACTTCCATTCTTCCAGCATCAGTGATTATTTTATTGAATTCTGGTTCACATAAATGAAGATTCTTGTCTATTTTAAGGAAGTTTTCAGTGGAATTTATATACTTATTTTGGAGTAACATGTATTATTATGTATATGGAGAACTTTTATTTTCTAGTAAAATTATTTAACAGTAAAAAAACAACTAATTCTCTTTGCTTTATAAAGTGAAAGAATCTATTTGGGGTCTATTCTGTTCCACTATCTCAGTGTTGAGGTGCCTGACACTATCAAGATATGTTTCTTCTAGATTACTAGTTTTTCCTATTATTAGATTCAGTGAAATTAGAAGAACATGCTTCATTACTCTGAGGACTAGATTATGAGTTCTGCAGAGTTTTGGAAGCTGCATAACTCATGGAGGAATAGTTATCATTCTCTAAAAATCATTGTTTCCAAAGATTCAAAAAAGAAAGATAGCTATAGTAAAAAAAAAAAAAAAAAAAAAAAAAAAACCAACACATGCATTTCCTCCTTTCCCCCCTCCCCCCCCCCTTTTTTTTTTTGGCCACCTGTTCACAAACTTCCCCCAGGAAACAATTCCAAGCTTGCACTTTTGGTTCTGCTCATTGTTTCTTTAAAAAGACAATTTTTTTCTTGCTCTAAGTTCAGCAAAAGCTCATAACTCATTAACTTTGAAAGTCTATTGGCCTTCTTCATTGCTCTTGGTAGCCCATGGAGAAGTCTCTAACAGGTGAATACACACACACATACACACACACATGGCAAAATACAGAAATATTCTCTTTCAAGAGCCTTCTCCTCTAGTGAGGATGAAATAGAACCTCTAAGCTGCTGAGAACATTTAATTCCCTACTGAATTCTGAGAGGGGGTTGGTTTTGTTTTTTTTTCTTCTTCTTCTTTTCTCCACAAAGAATTTTCAGACCCTGAAAATACAGAAAGAGCTGAGCTCTTGCAGAATGGCTATAGTCCAGAAGCAGGTAACCTTTATGTATCTCAATGAGCTCACCACATTATATGAGGGCTACTCTAAAAGTAACACCTCCCATTTTATTCTGCTGGTCTACATAACACAGTGGAAAACACAGCAGAGTAACAAGGTTCTAACCTACAGGAAACTTGCTCAAATGCAACAGCCATGGGCACAGAAACAAAGGACAACATCTACTTACCTCCAGGAATCCTCAGATATGTAGGGATCTCTAGCAAGATAATGCATGCCTCCAGTGCCAACCTTTAAATGAGATCTGGGAAGGGGTGGATCCTGACTCCACCCCTTCCAGTCTCTCAGGTGCCTTGCATGCACCTGAGATCTCCTAGGTTGGCCCTGCCTTCCCCACCAGGTGCTCAATCACTGCTTCAAGCCATGGCTTAGCACTTCCACTACAGCCCACAACATCAGAGGTGACTGCTGGTGGTATAGGAATTGAGGCTGAATCTTCCTGCTAATACTCTATTACATTTTGTTGCCATTCAACAGATGGCAGTGAGGGTTAGTCTGACAAAAGGTATCAGATATGGAAGCGCATATGAAACAAAGGTGTTCCGCTGAGTTTCTCCATGTGGAAAAAAAATGGCATCTATTGGCATTCATTGACAACATGCTGAATGCATGCACCAAACAGTGGGTGTGAGCATAAGGAGGCACTGACTGATGGCATTTCAAGCAGAGGCACCAGCTATGTGAAAGAAGCCACGTTCCAGACATCATGAAGATTTTTATGATCATGATGTGTAGGCTCATGTTCATTGCTTATAAAAATGTATAGCTAATGGTGATAACTATACTGAAAAAGTGTTTTGTAGCTGAGAATTTTCTCTATCAAATAGTGTTCCTGTGCTCTTTGTAATTGTTGTAGCTTCCTTTTTCTTTAAAAAAAAAAAAAAAAAGCCAAAAGGACATTCCAAGGAATAATAGGTTTATCAGCCTTGGGAATATCATTGAACTAGTCCTCTTGGAAGACTTCTCTGGGCATATGAGAGAAGAAAGTGACTGGATCTAGTCAGAATGGATTTACTATGGCCAAATCATGCCTGAACACCTGTGACTGTCTTCCATTATGAAATTACAGATTTGTGGGTAAGAGGACAGTAAGGGATGTGATTTATCTTGACATCAGCTTTTGACATTTCTCCTACAATAGTCTGGTATTCAAGATTCAGACAGGATAAATGAACAAGTAGGTGGGCAAAAAAATGATTGGATTATTGAATAGTAACGGTTGAGACAAGTGGAATACTACAGGTTTGTTTTGAGGTCTATTCAGTTTAACTACTTTGTTACTGAGTTGAGCCTGAAATTGCAACAGTAGACCGTGTACACAGGATGATACGCTTAAAGGCAGATCTGGCTTCCATGTGGGTCTAGACAGGATTTGGGAAAGCACCAGAAAGAAAGTTATGATATTCAACAAGGACAGGAACAAGGTCCTGCCCCTGTGAAAGAAGAGGCCCCTGCTGAAATACTGGCTGTGTCTTGACTGTAGGGAGCAGCTTTACTGGGGATCTGGCTCTGGGGATGCACGCAGATGGAGAGCTGAGCAGGAGCCAATAGCGTGACTTGTCAGCAAAGAAGGGCAACAGCTTCCTAAGCTGTGTGACCTGGATTACAACCAGAGATGAAACAAACTGATCAATCCCCTTAAGTTAGTTCTCATTAGACTTCATCTAGTGTATCATGCCTAGTTTTGTACTCCCCAGGAAAGGGAAGACATCAATAAACCAGACTATATTTAATAGAATGTCATCAAGATGGTTAGTGGATGAACATCTCACTCTGGGGTACCAGGGCTGGCTCATTCTGGGGCCAGAGATGGCTTCAGAAAGATCCAATTGTAGTTGCCCATCACCTATAGGAAGATCAGCTAGAAGATGGAACCAAGTTCTTCAAAATCTTGTGGGAGGATAGGGAGAAGCTGAAACAAAAGAGGTTCAGGTTGCATGGGAAAAATCCTTTCCCGCATGAAGACGGTCACACGCTGGACCAGGTTACCCAGAAATGTTTTGGAGGCTCCAACCTTAGAGGTTTTCAATACTTGATAAAGCCCAGAGTAACTTGATTTGGTACAATAGCTGATCCTATGAGCAAGACAAAATTGGACTATGGACCTCCTTAGATCCATTCTAGCTTGAATTTTTCTGTGCTCCCATTGCCCTCTTAAATCAAGAGAATGACAACAGAGTGTATGTGCTGCTGTGGAGAATATGCTTTATATCTAAAATTCTGATAAATTTGGGACAAAATACATCAATAGTCTTAGCTAAATATTAGAACCCTAAGTAATGTTATTCTTTCAGGATATGTTTTAAATTTGTCCTCGGAATAATTTTCATGGAGGGAGGAAGAAGAGGAAAGAGCACGCTAATGACCTTTATGTTTTCAAAGAGGTGAGTAAGAAGTTATTAAACTGCAGTCAGGTAAGCTCTTTGCACAGCCAGACAGGGAAATATTTGCAGAGTCTACGAGGTCGGTTTTGGGCAGGGAATAGTTTGGATTCATAAAAGTGAAAAAGCAGTTAGCTAAATATTTACCTTGTATGCAGCTTGGAGTGGTCAAGAAAAAACAAAAGGTCTGTATATGACATTTGCAGATATCTCCAGGTAATACTAAATATAGGTAAGTTTTCATTTGAGGAAAGAGGCCTTCACACTGACACACTGTAACTTTCTGAATTCCACAACATACCTAATAAAAGTGCATTATTTAACAGAGCATAGGTATGACGCTGAGCTATGTGAAGACAGTAATTCATAAAATTATACAGCATATTTCAAAATAGCAACATGACAGTTAAGATCTTAAGAATTGACGAGGATATGTATTCACTTGAACTGATAGATGCCATTAAATGAACCAATACGCAATTTTGCTGCCATTTAATATTAGAATATCTGATTCCTGGATGTTGGAGTGCCTTTCCTGTTTAGTTTTGTTTTCTGTTTGAACTATATAATAATCACAGGAATATTCTGATAATCTGAATTTCTAAAGGATGTGAATTTGCATTGAATTAGTAATAATGACAGTGATAAGGCATACATTACTGAATAACTTCCCAATCGTTCATGTGTTTTACCTACAAAATATAACTTTCTAATGAGAATTTTTTTAAAAATTCCCCTTATCAGCAGGATGTTGAGTCAGCAGGATTTGAAGAGTTCATTTCTAATGGCATACAGGTAAGATTTTTTTAGCTGTTTTATTCTACTAAAATTGAACTAAAAAAATCCATTCCCACCCTTTAGGCTATTAAGTACATATGAAAATTGGACCAAACACTGGTTATCTATCAAAATGCATAGATATTGATCTACTAATTCAACTTCAAGAGTTATCATTACTACCTAAGGTAATACTCTGTACTCTGACCATCCAAAACTTTAAATGAATTAAATTCTCCCCACAGTCTCAGACAGGTTGAATATAGATGACTTGACAACATCCCAGGGCATTCTCACCAAGAAGGATTCAGAAGATCAGCATTGTTAATTAAATGCATTGTTCCCTTGTACTGTTCAGGCCTGGGATTGCTGAGATTGTCAGGAAAGCTGTCACAGGACTAGCAAACAAACATGGAATGCCTAGGAGACCCATGCCTGTTGGATCAGCTGATGGAAGCCAAGTCTTACACCTCAGAGACCCTGACATGGCACAGGGACCTTGCATTTTGGGAGCATGGATATCTAACTCTTCCAGACTCCTGCCTTCAGATGCCAAATTTTATTCCTGTTGTAACCCCAAACTGGATTCTGGCTCGTATTCTTAGATGATTGAAGTGACACAGGAGACTGGAATCAGTTGTCTGCTGAAAGGATTTACTTCTATTTTAGCATCAAATGTTAAATGCTGTCAGTTGTCTCAAATTACTTCTGCTTGTCCGTAAGGATTCAATTTAAAAGACATCAAGATATCTAAGTTTATTGAAATCCACCCAATATGGGATTAAAGACTTAGCTCTAGCAAGAATTCAGAGCTTTAAGAGGAAGGGCAGAACCAGAATATTTGAGGGACTTCTAAAGTTCTGAGGAGTGAGGTTGGAGAAGGGAAGGGGATGAAAAGAAGGAATTATGATTTCAGAGATTTTTTTGTAAGCATTGAGTGTGCATCCAGAATTATCAATATTTAAATGAAAAATAAAAACAAAAATAAAAGCAAAACAAAACAAACAAACAAACAACAACAACAACAAAACAAGCATCCAGGATGACTTAAACATACCTTGAAATTCCTGTTGTTGGTAATCTTCATTTTCCTCTTTGGCTTTCAAAATGACTGTTAATTACTAGTTAGAGCTAGTCATTATACATGAAGTTACCAGTAGTAACAGTTAGTTGCTCAGCAAAACATTCTATGCTCATGGTTTTAGAGGAGACAATTTTTTTGCCTGATTACTTTTTCACATATATTAAATTCACTGGTAAAAATATACCGGTATTATTAACAATGAAGTAAAAGAAGAATTAAAATTACTCTTTTCAGCAGAATAATATTTTGCAATTCTAGATAGATCAGTATTATTCCTCTTCCTGATATTCCTTTGTGGATGTTATGTATCTACAATAGTTTATTAACTGTCAGTAAACCTAATTATGCAATGCTTACAATGTCTAATTTACCTTTACTTTCAGCTAATTGGTCAATTATCTTAATTTGGGGAATAATCAGTTTACAGTACTGAGCACACAGATGGGATTTGGCAATGAGAGTACAGAAGTACTGTGCAAATGGTGGGATACAGATTTATTTATAACACTTTTTGTGAAGAAACATTGCAGTGATGCCTACCAGGTTCCGGTCCTTGGTTTTTAAACATCAAGGAAGCTTTCAATTTATTAAAAAACAGTGTCCTCTATTAGTAATTAAAGAGAAAAAAAAATTACCTCTATAGACTGTAGAAAAACTTCTATAGATCAAGTTTAATCATATAAGTATGCCAAACATATGTCAGTTTTTCATCCCTGGAACAGTCTGAAGCAGTCTAGAGTTTGCCTATTACTTTTGCTTTATGAACCAAACATGCAGAATACCTGTGAACAGCTGAATCTTCTTCAGTAGGCCCGGTGTCATTAGCAGAATTGGTTATTCAACTTATTTATTACACAGCAAACATACCTATAGTTACTATAAAGGAATTATATTAGATAAATTCCTGGTATTACCATAAGCAAGAGCTTAATTTTTCACAATTCGCATATTTTATCTCTGTATAAATCTAGAACAATTGAACATATTACATATTTCTCCTCTCTGTGATAGCTTCTCTCCCCCACACTCTTTGCAGAACCAGGAACTGTAATTGCAATCTTTTAGCTTCAAACATACACTATTGCATGTTTCTGAAAGCCTCTCACTGTCTACAAAACCTGTCACCGAATATTTTTATGGTAGTTCGTGCTTATGTTTGCATGCCACTTTAGGGAATGGCTATTTATTGTATATATCATCACTATTATGATATTTGATAATTTAAGAAATCAGTCATCTCACCACTGACTTTACAAACAGTTTTTACACAGACATTTGCTTTTTATGATCTACTGCTGGCTAACAACTTTGTAGAACTGTACATTAGTAAAATAAAGTCTGTATTAGAAGAAATATTTGATGAGATGCTAATTTTAGTGGCCTAAGTATTCCAACCAGGTTGCAGATGCCATTTTAAGCGTATGACTGATTTGAGGAAACAGACAGAAACAACATCTTTTCTTCTCTGAAGAGAATTTATTCAATTCAAGCCAGAAGCACAACCAAACACTGGAAGCAGCCTGTCTTCCCTTAACAGCATATACAAGATGCCGCCACTGTTGTCTGGATAGATAAACTGCTCTGTTTTAGCAACTTCAGAATTCATATAGCCACACTGGTAAAAGAAATGTAGTCTTTCCTGTATTATATTTGAAATGCATAGTATTTTAGAAACAAGGTTTTGACAAACAAAGAGCAGAAATTCATAGCTAGTGCTCTATTTCAGTCCTACCAGTAATTGGAAACAATTATACCATGAGCTGTACATCTTCAATTGCATTATCTGCTGCAGTAAAATTTGATTAACCAATTACACTCAGATTACCAGTCTTTACTGCAAGATTTCTGCTGTTTACTTAAAAGCTTTTTAAAAATTATTATTATCATTTTTAATTTAAGAATAGGTTTCATTTTCTAGTAACAAAGAATAACAAAAAGTTCAGTTGGAATTGGATTGAATCATGTTACTGCCTGTGGCTTATTGCCTTCTTTATATCATATTTATATTCTCATAGGAAAAGTGTGTGATCACTATCACCTTTCACGAATGCAGCAACAGGATGTAATTTTCAAATAGGACCTACAAAATCTGCTCTGAAAGTAATGCCTCCAATTTTATTATGTTGCCCAGAGATATCAAGAGGCAGATGTTGATGACTGAACCTTCCCATCAGTGTTCTGTTACATTTTGTTGCTGTTCAACAGATGGAAGCAGAGACAAAACAGCATCCAACATGAAAGTACATATAAAGCAAAAGGGGGGCATGGAATTCCTCCATGTGGAAAAAATGACACCTATTGACATTCATTAATGCTTGCTGAACACTTATGGAGACCAAACAGTGGATGTGAACACAGTGAGGTGGTGGATGGTGCATTTCAACAGTGGCAACAGCAATGTGAAAGATAGACCACATTCCAGATGTCCAATAAGATATTTAAGAGTGTGACATGCTGGCTCTTGCTCGTTGCTGATAAAAAAATGCATAGCTAATGGTGGTGACTGTTGAAAAACAGTGTTTTGTAGCTGAGAACACTCTCTATTATATAATGTTCTTGTGCTCTTTGTGTTTGTTGTACTTTTCAAGTGACCTACTTACCTAGGATAAAGGGCAAATTTTTCTGTCTATTTATTTCTAAAGACCAATTATTGTTCTCCTAAGAAGAATCTTTTTTAACTTGACAAATATTATGGCAAATTTTTTGTTCTTTAACATGCAAAAACTAAAAGAAGATTGTGTTCTTTATCAGCCTTTCCAATTCATAATTACCACCTCTTACATTTGTAGAGATAATGAAGATATCAGCCTATAGGTGCAGAAATTCATTATATTCAATCAAAATTTCCTTATTTCTCTTAAAGATTATAACATATTTTTGTCCTTTGTAAAATGGAACTTTAGTTTTGTTTTGTTTTGCTTTATAGGGCTATTCTTCTAGGTCCTGACAGTTATTATTCAGAAGTGTATACAATAAAAAAACAGTCCCCATTCTCAACCAGCACTCATAAATATAAACTTATCACTCAGCAAGTCTAGTGCTGACCTCAGTTCACCTAATTCTAGCCTACTGAGGATGTGGTGATCCCTTAAGATAGGGTATGCTATATGCTATACATTGTTTTTGTTTTCTGCAAAAATTAGAAAAATAGTAATAACATAAAATGAGAAAATTAGAAGTAAAATATAAATCACAGGGACTCAAAATATGTAAACTATAGAATAGATATATTGTCATTCAATTAAATCAAATACAGAGCCTACTACTATTTCAGTTGCAGGAGCAGTGCTCACTTGCTGCATCTGTAGTAACATTTTTATTTAGAAAAGTAGTGTAAATCAGAAGAAAATCTTCCAGTCATCCTGTTGTAAAGGCATCAGTTCAGTTCGTAGAGCATCTTTGATGTATACAAACAAAACTCCTCTCCTTCCCCCCACCCTAATGGAAACACAAAAGCCTAAACCATCTCCTTTGCATCTTGTCTATGATAAAAGTTTAATCTAAGGAATATTGGTATTTCAGAACATCCATTCTCAACTTCTTCAAATAGTAGACATAAGTTATATCTAATCTGCTGCTGAGCCAAGTTACTTGCTAATGTAGATTTAAAAAAACTTTATTCTACAGTGATTAACTCTCTAACTAGTGAGAAGTCTTGAGAAGTCTACCAGAATTACTTCTTCACAAGAAATAAAAAACTGAGATGAACTAGAGGAAGAAGCACTTAAGAAACTCAAAAGAATCTTCTAATTATGATTCTTATTAAAAAAAAAAAAAAAAAAAAAAAAGATGAGAATGTAAGCTAAAATGAGCTTCTGTTCATTTATCTCCATTTTCAGTGCAATGTTGAAACTTACGTCTTGAAATAACACATGGATAACACATGGAATTACCAAAGATAAGATGAATGAAACATAAAACTCTTTATCACCTGACTAACTAAGTCTTATTCTAGCCATAGACAAAGTTGTAGCATTTCAGGTTCCCTGTCTCCTGCCCAGACGGCTTCACATGCATAGAAATGTTTTTAGCTATAGCAAGAATAGAAAATTATTCTGTGAAGCTAGTAATAGAACAGGCATTCTGCAGTCTCCACTCATCTGTCAGTAGTGTAATGTATCTGAAGTATGGCCTCCATCTAGAGAGAAAATACGAATGTATTAGAGATTGAGTTTTATAAAACTTGTCTCATCAGTACAACATCACCGTAATAAATACTGGACACAATGATCTTGCAATTATTAAAGCCATAATTTTAGTGAACAAATACAGATGCTCCAGTTTGAAGCCTTCCACCACAACTTTGACTCATGGCTATTATTACAGGTTTCCTTTCTTACTCTTAAGTGAAACAAATACAACAGAAATTCTGCTGCTCAAAGCCTTATTTTAAACTTCATTTCTTCTGTATTAACAGATTTACCAGCTTAACATGTATTACCTGAAAAAATAACAGATATGAAAATGCAAAGGCTGTAAGGATATCTGTATTTTAATTTCAGATTAGTTTACACCAGTTAATCTTAAATAAACAATTGAACTTTCGTATGTAAAGGACTTTCATATGTCATGTTACAACTAGATTAAGAATATTCCTAAGAGTACTATCTTGTTTACAATAATAACATTAAATCAGACCTTTATTTAGATTGTCTCAAGAAAAGAACACAGATGAGGATCTGAAGTATGTTTTTTATAGCTTGTTTATGTCTCTGGCACTTTTCTCCTCTTCTTATAGACCTAACATTAGCTACATGTACTGAAGAACTGCCAGCTATTGTACATTAGTGTCAAATAGAAACCACAAGTGTCATTTCTATCTACTGCCAAAAGCCAAGCTGCACCTAGCCTGCAAAGGTGAGAAAGATGGTTTGCTTTTTTTTTCATCACCAAAGTAATTGGCAGTGTCTTGCACATGGTCACATTCTTGTTATTTAGTTCTGCTCCTTTAAATGGGGACTCCGACCAGTGTTTATCAAGGACTTAGCCCCTAACTTGCCCTGATCTTTTGTCTTCCCCTTCGTTACACCAAATGCTTTGTTAAACTGATCTCCTTACCAGAAGTCTGATACCTTTCTAAAAGGTTCCTTTATGAATACTGGGAATTGCAATTTGGAGTATTTGGAATCCGCCTATTTTGAGTCAGAAGTATTTTCTGCCTTCCAGAGATAGTGCTTGTGAGAAGAGAATGATCCAGATTGATTTAGGTAAGTATCCAAAACTTCAAGGTTTAAAAAAAAAACACCTTTGAGCTCAAAAATTCCAAGGCACTTATTATGTAATTTGCTGTGAGCCAAGTGGTTACAGTTAAAATAAGTTTTCCCCTACTTCTCCATCCAGTATCATTACCAGAACTACTTGCTAATCTAATTGACAATAGTATAATGACTAACACAATTACTGCATTTCACTCACCATGTTTCAACAGTTCAATTTTTATCTCATAGTTCTCTTTCCTTTTCCCCTTGGGCTTATCTATTTCTTGACATGGGAACAACTGTGGCCTTCAATTTTTCTTGAAGAGACAATCTTTAGTATTCATCAAGGTACAAAAATATGTCATATCTTTCAATCTGCCAGCATCATTCATTGTTCTGGTTGCTGAAAATAAACTCTTTAATGATCCAGCTCCTACTGGCTCACAATATATTGTCAGACAATTTAGCAAAGCAATGCTCTTTTCATGAAGCTTAAAGTAGCTTGGAACAGACATCTTTTAACGTGTACACTCTGTGATGCCATGGAAAAATAATCAGGTGTACACTTCACAGCTGGAATTGTTAGCTATCTAAAAAATAATAAGTAAGTACAAAAAACATTGGATATGATTTTGAAGTAAGTTCAGCACCTTGAAGAGTCAGGTTATGCGTATTTCTTACTTTTGACATTTAGTACTGTTACTAGGTCACATCAAGATACAAAAAACAAGGGTAGAATTGAAAGAAATAGTCAAAATATCTATGTTGTACATATTATAGATTAGGCAGATCTTCTGTTTTATTCAGGTCAAGAAGGCCGTCAAAGAAAGAAAATGTTATCTAGGCTTTTTATAGCTCTAATCAGCAAGACCAATTTACATTCTTAGCTGCAAATGTAGAGAACAAATTCGTGGTTAAACAGATATTTTCTTTCCTGTTTGGTACATTACTAGCATTATATAGTTAGCATATCTTATTTTTTCCATATAAAACTTCTTAGACTGCATGAAAATATAAGTGCACTCCCATTTTTCATACAAGGATGTCGGTTGTGTGCATCATTTCCATATTCACTATCTGATATTGAAAATGAGTCTGTATTATAGCAGGTTTCATTTCAGATAATAAAGGAAGTTAATAATTAGATGGTGCTCCTGGATACACTGAATCCAACCTTTGTTAAGCAGCAGTTTCCTGTATATTAATAGATTGGAAATTATTCAGGAAATTGCTTGAAAATGACAGAGTCACTGAACATTATTTTAATGTCAAATGACTCGAACAATTCTGCTGGAGTCATCTAGAATGCTACATTCTAGTATGGCGCCAGTGTGCTTCGGGAGCTGAGGAGAGTCAACTCTGTTCTGAAATAATGTCTAACACGCAAAGACATAATGGAGCACAGCAAGGAAATCTGCTATCTGCTTGCAAACCTTTTTTCTTTTTCTTTTTTTTTTTTTTTTTTGTAGTTTTGATAATACTATTTTAGCATATCTTCTCTGTTATTTCAAATTCTTACTGCTACTTTTAAGGCCATATGAAGAACAGCTCTTAGAAAAAATTACTTTCTGTCATACACAGACAGGTTTTCCTGTACAAGTATTCCCTTAATAGTCATAATGCATGGTTTTCTTCATGCTTTTCCATAAAAGGAAAGAAATGTAAAGTTGAAAAGTCATTCATCAAAGTAAATTACTGAGTAATACTAATAATATCCAAAGTTCTTAGCACAGTGCCTATTCCCAGAGGTTTATATAAAATGCAACTTATATTTCATGTTTACTGATTTGTAGTAGCTGTGTAACCATTTTGTCAACTACAAAACTATTTTTAATTCTGCTATATGAACTAACTACTAATTCACTCTGAAGATGGAGGAAATGTAGCAGCCTAGTTTGCCAACATGTGGATTTTATCTTCTGAAATACCTAATCCACTATGACTTTTGCAACAAAAAATACATAAATAGGAACTCAAACAGTGAATTCATAGTTGTACTCACTTGTCCAAGTAGTAGCTCTCATATTTCAAATCACTTTTCCTTAACTGGAAGAGAAATCACAGACTTGTGCTGAATAAGAAGCATCTGCTTGTGAGTCATATTTGTCAAGGTAAAAAAATTCGTTTATCCATATTTTTTAGCTTTCAAAATTTTTGATTTTACACAGATGAAATAAAAAAAAAGATTTTGTTATATGGCATATTGTTCTGAGATACACTGACATGTTTGCAATATGCGCGTAGTTCAGCTTAATCATTTAAATGCAATTGCCAAATTGCTGCTGTCTTAACAGCTGTTATCACTTGACTAGATCACTTTCAACAGTAACGTTTCAGCTGAATGATTGATACAAAGACATTACCATTGATCTGAAATATAACCACACAGAATCCGAAGGACTTGTGTGACACAGAGTCACTTATCTGTGGAACTGGAAGATTTTAAGACTGAGAGATAGATCCTAAGTCTTTGCAATGCAGAGGAGACTATATGACTTTTGCTTTGTTCACAAGCGGAAGAATTTTGTTACACAAATACTTCTTGTTAGCCTTAGGTTGGACTTGAAAATAGAAAATAAATGAGAATGCAGTTGTTCCTTGTATGAAACATTGGAAAACTGTTTAGCTGTGTCTGAAATTCTGCCTAGCTCTGGATACTCATTTTCAATGGTCTGTCATTAAATAAAATGTTTTTGTTGCAATATCTCATAAATATGTGAGGCCATAGTACATTCATATACTGTTGTTTTATTCATTATTTATAAACTAGTCTGATAATCAATTTGAATTCTGCATTTTCCTGTGCTCTCCTCCAAGTTGCTTTTTATGTAAAAATATGCAGTATATATACATTTTGAAACAGCTGCTGAACTTAGAAAGACCAGGACTACCACAATTGTAGAATCTTTTCATTCCAAGCAGAAACTGTACTCAGGATACAAGGAAAACAGATTAAACTACTGGAACATATGCAAAAGATCTATTATAGTCAGCATCTGTACCACTACAAAAAAATACACTAGTCTAGATAGGCATAATTGATGAGAATGCAGTTGTCTTACAAAATTCCTTTGTAGTACGACTTTGGAAGTTCAGTTTCCTTGATTTCTGAAGCAGCTGATTTTAGATAATACTTTCTTGTATCTGCTGCTTCTGGTCCATCACAGACATGGCTGGCCTCAGCTCGGCTGAAGCAGTGTGCCCAAAAACCAAAAGGATTGTGGACAGGGAGATCCAAAACAGTGACTCACCACAGGAACCCTCAGGCAAGCCGCTCGCGTTCTGGTTTACCAAGGTGGAAGACTGAGCAGAACAAGAGCAGGGAAAAGGATCTTAATCACATCCTGTGCCTGAACTAAGCATCCAATTTGAACACTGCAAATATATATCTCACATATTTATATATTTTCCTTTTGAGTATGACCATAGAAGTCCTAATCCAGATCAGTGACTGTTTGTTTTGTTTTGTGGTATATAAATACTAATGTTTTCCATCAGTCACTAATCTGGATTAGGACTTCTAGGCAATGATGTAGCATAAACTAAATAAAAAATTAAAAGAAATCTCCCTCTATTCTGGACTGTTTAAGATATGGGTTTAGTACACAGAGATCCAGAATTTTTTTTTAGTTGCTTTCTGCTTTCATCAATTTTTCTCACTGATACAGAGGACGTAAATTACCTGAAATGTGGCATGAACATGTGAATTCTAACCAGGAGATGCCAACATCAAATTTCAGTAAGAATCTTAGTCTAGCCTACCCATGCATCTTCAAGTATATTGTCCTAGGCCAATAATTGCTGTCTTTTATATAAGACCTGTTTTATGGTTCCATTTTTATATAATGTATATTTTTATCTTTATTTTGAATTATCAAATCCTGTTTGTTATGTAAATTCTGCTTTGTGAATGCTTCAGTGACTTTTATTGCAACTCCCAAACAGAGAAAAAAAAAAAAAAAGAAAGATAGAAAACTCTTAATTTTTAGGATAAAGAAAATGCAACAAAATACTCAGGTAAGTAGGCTGTCTGCTCCGAAGTGTTGGACATTCACTACATTTCTCTGAAGATACTTCAGATCAGAATTTTCTTTTGGTATTCTAAGAAAATATACCATTCCTCATGTTCAGTGTTCTAGAATAATGGCAGCTCCCTTTCCCAACTCGACATGCCTAGAAAAACACACTAATAGCGCTTATAAAGAAACTAATAACTGTACCTCCGTATCACTGACTCTAGACAGAGCTTTTTAACCAGGAATACCACACTCCTGGGTTTACTTGCCTAGGAAAACTTCCGCTTCTTTCTTTGTAAATTATCATCTTACTTCTATAATTCTAATATTTTCCACCAGTCTTAAGTTGTAAATTCTTTCTAGGAGATGGACTTGGTCCTTAGCGTCCCCTCTAAATCAGAATATTCTGTGGTTCTACAAAGGTTCTGTACTAATGTTAGTCCAACAAAATACAACTACTGTAAAAATGCTGTATGACATTAATTTGTCCCAGAGCTTTCCTTTGCTAAAATTTTTCCAACTTGGATAATCCTCTCAACACCCAATAGGAAACACTAAATAATGTCTTAATACCACGACAACCAGAACTTTATGAAAACATGCCAATTGCCACAGTTACAACTCAGTGCATCTGATTCCTGTTTCCTTTGTTGCAAATCAGATCAATCATATAATATATTAAAAAAAAAACAACTGTACTTTTAGTTTGCAGCATATCAACAGCTGTGCAACCTACTGTGGCTGAATACTATATAATAATGTTATACTCAGTTTATTGTTCAAACAATCTTTTAATCATCTTTATTTCTGCATGAGAAGAAATTATTATCAACTTACAGCAAATAGCAAACAGCAACAGATCAAGTCAACTTTTTTTCTAATATCTTACATTATTTTATAGAGTGTTTCTATTCAGGATTAATTGTTGCACCAGAGTTGAAAAGCTATCAGTGGATGACAAATTAGAGCAGAACTCTAAAACATGCACTACAGATCTGAAAATTATAAAATTATCTTGTGCTATCTGTCAAATGCCAGACTTAAAATATGTGTGCTCACTGCTATTGTCTGCACAGTATCAAGGAAGAGCGATACAGCCTCATGGGCCTCTCTGTGTGCAGTTTTATAGAGGAATACACATCTCTGTATGCCAGCTAACAAAAAATTTTGGTTAGCGTAGTTAAAAGTGCTGGGATTTCGAGACACAACTGATAAACTGGATCAATAGATATTGTATTTCAGAACTAATCTCTGTATGCAATTTTTCATTGCTATAGCAATTTGATCTCAATATCAATATGAATAAATACATTAATTCTGAATTATTATCTTAGTTCCTCTTAAGAACCATGAAAACCAGCCTACAGTTTTTACAATGACTGCATGAATATATAGATCAAATATGACAACAATTCCATATAGGAATCACTTTTAATGACACACAAAGTTTGAAAGGGAACAGTGGGGCTGAAAAAAAAACAATTAAATTGGTTTGTAGGTTGAGTTTTATTTTATTGAGTTGTTTTTTCAAATATTTCATATCAGTATTACTTTTCTGTGACACTTCTGTGCCTTGTGAATTTCATGTATGAAGATGAGAAAGTGGTAGAATTTCTTAGATCCATTTCTAGTTTACTTTGTATTTCAGTTCTAAACATCACATGAATACTTTACGGATGAGAGAAAGTAAGTACATGGTATCTTCTAAATGCTCCTGTCTGCAGCAATAAAATATTTTGAGCTTTGGGAATCTGAATGAGTGTCAGACAAAGATCAGAGGCAGACTTATGGAGTCCTTTTGTAGTCTCCGGCTGCTTTGGCTACTTCAGACTTGGGTCTTGGGACATCCTCAGGCAAAGATTCAGACTGTCTTTAGTACGCTATAGATGAGCCACTTAGTGTTTATATTTCAGGTAAGGAGCGCCAAAGTGTGCTCCCCAGCCCCATCTTCTAGTGTGCTTCAGTTAAGGAGGTTTGCAAGAGATGGAAAATGAACAGGCATTCTTGAGAGGCAAGATCCCAGGAAAAAAAAATAAAAAACAAAACACACCGTTTGTCACTCCAATTTCTCTCAGAACTTTAAAGAGCACAATCCAAGACTTTTTCCTTAGTCTTGGAAAGGGAAGAGGGAGAGCTTTTTCATGTGGCTACCATATTTGAGCCTCTTTTCCATTAAATGCAGTCACAGAAGGAATGGGTGGACACTTTACTTGTTCTTTTTTTGAGTTTTTCATGATAGAATTCCATCTTCAAAGAAGAGGATAAGAAAATGTACAGATATAATAAAACCAATTAAAAGGAAAAATGCATGTATGGTTTTAGAGCATATTATTGTTCTCAAGTCAGCAACTTTTCTTGCAAAAAATATTATCCATTTTAAAGAGAAAAGATTGGGTCGAGAGGATCACAAATCGATTTTAAATGGTTCCAAGAACAAAAGGTACTGGGTGGCTAGCTGGATTTTTTGTGCAGCTTACTGTGAATCAGGCAAGATCTAAAAATAAAAAAGATCTAGCTGAATGCATAACACACACTGTGTTCATGAGATGAATCTCAAAATGAAATACAATAAAATTATCAGCTAGTAATGAAATAAAGAAAAGAAATATAGATCTGTGCCTGCTGTTCACAATGTGAGAAATTTAATCATAACAGGGTTAAGTGAAACAAATATATCAAATTCCTCCAGAGGACTCTGCATATAAATAGTTAAAGTAATGGAGTTTGGAGTGCTCTATTGCACTGTTTCCTAGATTAAAGTAGCATAACATGTATACACAATGATGCTATAATATTAGGTGTAATTTGTGAACTAGCTCAATTTTTCTGGTTTTGGCTACAGACAGCATACTTTTTCAGCTTGCAATTTAAAGAAAAAGAAACAGAAGAAGTGTTTAACAATTAAAGTCACAGAATTTCAAGAAATTTATAATTCATTTGAACAGACCCACTAGCATCACTACGTTTACTTTTGATATGAAAGACTGGGCTTAGAATACATCTAAGATAATGACACATTACTGCTAATACTTTGACAAATTAAATCAACAGTTAGGAACCAATGTTTGTTTCCCTGGGCATCTCCAAGTATTAAATTCCAGTGTTTTTTTCCAACATAGGCTTGACAAAGTTTTGAACATCCATAACTGAGGTATTACTACCTCAGAAAATGGGATTCACTCTTTCTCTGAAGGACCATACGGAAGCATTGTTGTTTGCAGTTATACTGGTTTTTATGTTCTCTGTTTATTTCAAGAGCACACTATAAATGAAAGGTGGGATTTCAGTCTCCTTGTTGTAGGTGATCCTGTTTGATCTTGGCATTCAAGGAGCTGTTGCTGCCGGGTCTGTTTCCTATTCATCCTTCCAGTGCTGTAACAAAGAAAAACATGTTACAATGACAGAAATACCCCAAAATTCAATAACATTTGATTTCAGAGACTGAAAAACAGTCTCTGTAAAGCAAAAGTGTTTTATTATGCCACTCTGTGCCTGCACTGCCCAAAGCAAAGGGTTTAAAAGAACAGTGGGCTACACATTCATCCTGCACCCCAGCCTTCCCTAGACAGAGTCTGTAAGCCTTGCCCACCCTGCTCCAGGCTTCGCTGCCTTTGCAAGTCTGAAGCAGCATTTCACTTCCTCCCACTAACTCTGGCAGTATGTTTAAGCCACTCAGACTCCCTTCTATCTACCCCAGCATTGGCAGGGTTTTAAAATTAGCTTTGAACCTCAATCCAGATATGGGAATATTGCAGACCACTAGAATGTTGGCAGGCAGGCATTCTGCTTCTGGTCCTCACTCTCTCCAATGCCACTCAAGGATGATAGATAGCAGCTCAACTTTGTTCTTTCAAGGACCTGGTGTTTGCAGTCGCTTTGTTTCCTGTTGTTTTTGCTCTAACAGCTTCCTCTGATTTAGTGCTGTGCATTCAGGCAGCATAACAGAGAGTCAGACTGAAGTTTGCATATTTACAGGAAATAAAGCAGATCTCTTCCTAATTCTACAGAATTATTAATAAAGCTAATTACTCATAAATACCCAGTGGTTTCTTTCATTTCCAACCTTTGGTGTGGTTACTCAGATTTTTATCCAAGTAGAAGGGAAACACTGAATGGAGATTAGTTTTGAAAAGAGAATTAATTCAATTTATATGGATCTCCATTTTTCTGAAGTGTTCACATTCTTTGGAGAGCACATTTTCTATATCACTCACTAAGCAAATAAAATAAAGACTCTTGGCCCCACACTGTTCTTCAGTTTTGAAAAGGAAATGAAATCATATCTCCTCAATTTTTGTAATTCAAATTCTTCCCTTGAGGGCAGAGCTTAGGGAGAAAAGGACCAACATACTTTGCTCTTTCCTATTGATGTTACACAAAATTGAAAGAACTTCTTTCATTAAAGCCCATCCAGTATTTATGGAATTGTGTACCTTATTTTCTTTTTAGAAGTTTTGAAGGGATTTTTTCATTGATTAAATCACTTTTTGTTTTTTTTTCCCCCCAAATCTCTTACTAGGAAGGAATTAAAATTAAAATGAAACAAAGTCTAACACTAGTGGCTTTTATTCTCTAAATTATTAGGGCATCACTCTCCTGATTATTCTTCTTTTTAAACAAATAACATACTTAGCAACAAAAAGATCAGATGAAAATGTGCCCACAGCTTAGATGAGAAAACATATCCATGTTAGAAAGGTTGGTAAATTTCTATTGTGTCTTCCTTGTAACCTACTGATAACCTGCATCTTCACTTTCTCTATTCATTGATTTGACATGATACCCTGATGAAATCATATGAACTTTAGAGAAAGATCAAGCCTTACAACATCAGTCTAATTTTCGATCTTAGTTGTCAAATCTTGGGTTCTGAGAGAGCTTGTAGAAAAGTTACCTGTATGTATAAACACTTAAATATTCTTTCTTTCTGTTACAATGTGAAATAAGACAGTGAATGTTCTTCAGTTGCTGTATTTCTGATTTGATTTCTAAGAAATACATTTAACAAATCTGCTAATAAATCAGCAATTAGGGATATGAACAAGGAAGTAACAAGGCATCCTGTGATGTTCAGTGATTTGAAAATGGACCGGCCAGCTTCACAAATACAGTGTTTATCTGTAGGACACATTCACAGCCGCACTTTTTGTCTGGATGTAAGAACTATTATTTTAAATCAAACTCTGCTCCATCAGTCGGCCTGTACACTAATAGTTTTATACCTAAACTCTTTGTAGATAACAAAGAGATCAATTGACACAGGAAGAGAAAACATTAATGATCAAGCTCTGTATTTTACTTTTCATTGGTATAGCTTGAGAGAGATCTTTCAGGAGGGGTTGCTCTAATTTCCATGAGAGCAAACAAGAAGAGAAATTGATTCAAACTAATCAAATTCCTTTAGCAATATATTTCAGTTTTTCTGAAGACAGTGAAAGTATCTGAATTTATGCCAAGTGAATATCTGGCCTACATTTTATCTACAACAAACAAAGTGTTTGTAAATTCCTACTTCAAAATGTTGCCTACAAGCTTTCTGATAAATCCAAGTATTCTTGTGATTTAAACTTATTTGGTTAGTAGAAAAGATAGCTAGACAGAAATTGAAATTTCTATTAACAGGTAAGAAGGAGGAGACATGCTAGTTCTCCTCAATGCTATTTATAAAATTGATAAGATTCTTTCTACACTGCAAAGCTCCTTAAAAACAACTTCATTTGGAGGCGCAGCTGAAGTTTTTCTAAAAGCATACAAAGATGCAAACTCTCAGAGAATCCAAAGACAACAAGTGAAAACTGAGACATTCAAGTCTTTAATATATAAAAATATAGCTACATTCTTGATAAAATAATCTGAGACTTTCTACTTCTATTTTATTTGGTGTTACCATATTAACTCCAGGCAATTTCCAAAATGGCAGCCTTAACAAAGATTTCTCCAAAGGACTTACGTGATGAGACAAATAAACTGAACTTTACAGGAAGCTGTGACTACCCATGTATCTCTGTGTACCTGTGTAGACTTCCTTTCTCTATATAACCTCTATTTCCTAACATGCCAAGCCCCAGAGCATCTGATGACAAGGAAGGAAGAAAATAAGGACAAACCTGATATAATAATTTTAGGGAAGATCTTATGAAATTCATAATTAGTTGTGGAAGTAAATACTAAAGCTAGTATAGATAGACTAACACTTGATATCTTGAAGCTTTGGTGATTCAGTGAGTGGCATCTTCTGTCCCAGGGTGCACATCTGGCCACTCCACCTATTACAAATGAAGACAAGCCGAAGGAAGAGGCAGCGTATTTAGGGAGCGCTTCTTAAAAAGATGGAAAAAAAAACTTTGAAACCTTTGTTCTTTTTCCTTTGGGTAAACAGAAAATCCCCAAAACTGACCCCTAGATTTGAATGTACTTTGTTTCTTATTGCGTTATACTACTCAATATAATAATTAATTTGCCATCTCTGATGTGCACAGAGGATATGAACTCAGAAAAGATGCAGAAAAGTAATTGCTTGCAAGTATGTTGTCTGTATTGAAGAGCAGAGATATCACAGCTGCTTCCCTAACCCTCCTTTTGTGCACTTTCACAATAAGCTGACTAAAGGACATGAGGTAAATGCAGGATATAAACTGCAAATCATTTTGATGAAACACTGGAACTACAGTTCAGTATGAAATATCAGCTGGTTAGGGAGACTAGCTGCTGGTAAAGAATAATCACTCAAGCTCTAACTCTGCCTTCTTCCTCAGTAGGTGGCTCAGCAGCTATGAATACTAAGTATAAGCTGACCTCCTAGAGTAAATCCCCATAACAACACCAAGATTTATTTAAAGATAAAGCATCCATTTCTTATTTTTATAATTTTTTCTTTTTGCTATCCATCCCATATTATATCAAGAAATTAAGTTGTTTGAATTAAGAACAGTATATTCAAATGTGTGGGCCGAAACTCCATTAGCATTCAGTTTGCAATAGTCACTGATAGGCACTGATAATCCCCATTTTCTGATCTCCGTGATTAAATGAAAGAGAGAAGCTGGAATACCCAAAGACTAGTGAGAATGCCCTTAAATTTTTGAAAATTGCAATTTTATTTCTCCTGAATCCAAACACACTTTGTTCAGCTATCTCCCTTAGACAAATTTGGGATAGACAGTAACAATCCTCCAAATTCCACACTTATGCTGTCTGCATATGTAGCAAGAGATGTGTCTCCAGGCTCCTCCCAGATACAATTCTGCATGGCTCTTTAGAGTAGCTTTTGATGCACTGGGTTTCAAAAAGTATACAGTTCGCAAAATTGAGCTTTTTCTTTCTTTCTTTCTAATATCTTGATTCCTCTGAGAAGTTTTGGGATTCTGTTCCTCCACCTACTGGCATTTTTAATTCAACACCTTGTAACTTCCCAGTACATTTGAAAGACATTATTTGCTTTTTTCAAACAACTGATGAATCATGACACCGGGAGAAGATGAGGTATTATAGGTAATTACAAATGTAATTACAAATTACTGTCTTTGAACTGGAATCCAGCTCCAATTTGGGAGATCATAGGCACGCAGATTAAAATGCACCCAAATGAATAATGTTTATATACCTAAATATATGTATGTTTGTGCTGTTTTATATCAATATCTTTGCAAATGCAATCACAAGTTAGATCATTGTTGCAATCTCAAGTACTACAGAAGGGAATGATTTCATGAAAGATTTTATTTTCATTCTTCTACCATATCCTTTTTGTCAAATTGAAACTATTCCCTTAGACAGCTCATTTAGCTCAAGGGAGCTAAAAGTATCTGGAGGAGAGGGGAGATGGCAACTTGTGCTGCTGTAGGAAGTGTGAATCCCAGAGCAACACAAATCAGCTTTTTCTGCCCAAACATGAGTTGCTTCCATTTGCGATTGAAACTGACTCTACTCACCCTGGACTTAGGTATATTTCTCTGTTTGAACTGACCAGAATATCTCTCCTCCCGTAAGGAGGAGGCTGGAAGTAAAAGAGATTTTATATTCCCCTTTATAAACATGGAGGAGCTCTGTTTCTCACAGTCAGACTGGGGGAAGAACTCACTGAGAGCAGCACTATGGAGAAAAAATTAGGGGTTCTGCTGGACAGACAGCTGGACGTGAGCCAGCAGTGTGATCTAGCAGCCAGGATGGCCAATGGTATCCTGGGCTGCATCAAAAGAGGGAAGGCCAGAAGGGAGAGGGAGGAGACCTCTCATGAAGCCCCATTTGAAGGACTGCATTCAGACCTGGAGTCCCTAGCACATGAAAGACATGGAGCTGTTGAGGTGGGTCCAGAGAAAGGCTACAAATATGATCAGAAGGCTAGAACACCTCTCCTATGAAGAAAGACCAAGGGAACTGGGTTTATTCAACTTGGAGAAGAAAAGGCTCACAGTGGCCTTCCAGTACTTAAAAGAGAGATTATAAACAGAAGAGAGATTGACTTTTTACACCATATTTTGACAGGACAAGGGGAAGAGTTTTAAACTAAAAAAGGAAATTCTTTACTGTTAGGATGGTGGGGCACATATATATATTAGTTACATATATATAATTAATTTAATAGGCAGGATCTGTGACATCAGCAGCGCTTAGTATTTTGTCACTCCAAAGTTTTCTGAATAGACAATTAATAAATCTTAACGAACTTATTAGCATTTCATTTTTATTTCACAGTTATTGATATTTATTGGGAAAAGTATTTTTCCTGAAAGGTATAAAAACATTATTTCTGTTGTAAAAGCATGTTTGCTAGTTTGGCTTATCTCTAGGAAAAACTTCACAGTAAATTCTTCAGGAATAGGATAGAACATTTTTGCATTAATTTCCCCTTACTTCTTCTCACTGCAGTCTTACTGGCTAAACAAAATACAGTGCTGTTAAGAAAAAAAAAAAAAATAGTTCCCATAGCTAACAGTAACAAAGATATCAAGTTCTATCATAAAATTTATGCTGATTTGATTAATTTTTATCTTGCATTAACATTTGTAGTACGCAGCAACTATACAGCGCTATTACAAGAATAATTTTCAAATTCATTCTCTTACAGAGGATACCAGTTAAGCTCCACAGTTGACACAAAAAAAAAAAACAGCTGGAAATAAAGACCAAGTTTTAAAAGATAATCTTTGGAAGGGTTAAATATTTGTTTGTTTATTTATTTATTTAGTGCTGGTATGCTGACATAAATAGGTTGAGTATGTGCCAGACGTTTCTGCTAATTTTGATACAAACACATAACATTTGTGCCATAAAGAAAGTTCATTTCCAAAAACTGAGAGGCTTTGTCATTTTTCCTGCATGCTTTCAAAAAAAGGCCTTCTCATCTGCCAGTATCATCTGTTGCTGTAGTAAATTTTTTTTTTTTTTTTTTTTTTTTTTTTTTTTTTTTTTTTAGGAACCACACGGACAATTCACGTCCAAAGACAAACACAAAACCAGTTTACTGGAGTAAGGGAAATTTTGACCTCAAGCTCCATTCTCATGTACTGAAGAAGCATCGTAGCTCCACAGTAATGATAAATAACACAGTGCCTCATGGCAACCTTTGTAAAAGTCACTAATTCAGATCATATAGATACTAAATGTTCATTTACTCATGCCTTGCTCTCCTTGGCAGGACTTCCATTAAATCCTTAGATTCATGGACTCGAAGTCTGTAGGAAAGCATGGAAGGGTTTTGTTTTTTTAAATCTTGCCAGGGTCACCTCATCTAACCCATGGGAATTTATTTTCCTACTGGTATTAGTTCACTTTTGTTAGTATCCTCCCTGTTTCCAGCAAACATCTCTTTGAAGAACTGCCTCAGAGCACAGGTTTCAAAGGAAAATGAGGTCAGAGGCATCATGATCACATAATGTCTTGGGTTGAAAGGGACTTCAAAGGTCATCCAGTTCCAACCTCCCTGCCATGGTCAGGGTTGCCAGCCACTAAATCTGGCTGCCCAGGTCCCCATCCAACCTGGCCTTGAACACCTCTAGGGAAGGGGAAACCACAACTTCTCTGTGCAGCCCATTCCAGTGCCTCACCACCTCCCCTTGTGAAAAAAATTTCCCCCTATATCTAACACTTATCTTTCCTCTTTCATTTAAAAACTGCTCTCCCTCATCCTATCACTATCTACCTATGTAAAACATTGTGTTCCTTCCTGTTCATACACTCCCTTTAAGTACCGGAAGGCCACAATGGTGCCTTCACCAGGCTGAATGAGCCCAGCTCCCTCAAGCTTTCTTCATAGGAGCAGTACTCTAGCCCTCTTCGTGGCCACCCTCTAGACCAATTTTACATTTTTCTTGCATTGAGGGGCTCTGGATCTGGAGGACACACTACTCCGGATGGGGCCTCAGGATCCTTGGCTAAAAGCTCCTGTATCTGAGGCTGCCTTTTAGCCCCTCAGGGAAATTATCTATTCAGTCTGAATTTGTGTTTTGTTATGAAGATTTCCCAAGCTTAAGCAGAAGGTCTCTGGGCAGTTAGCTTTTACACCCAACTTAGCTCTCTAGTTATTCTTTCCCTTAGCAAACAAGAAGAGGGAGCAGAAAATGTTCTGTTCCAAAGTACCAGATAAAGGACAAACCAATATAGGGTGGGTGTGTGAAACCACCTTGTCAATGCTCTGTACAAAGCTTGAATATTTGACTTTATGCTTTTGACATAGAGAATATTTAGAAAAGTGAATATTAATTTTTCTTGCTCAAAAATAAGAAAACTCTAGGCTAACAAAGGACCTTTCAGAGTATGAAGGAATTTCTGTGCACAGAGCATGGGGAACATCAATTCTATCTGTAGCTTGTGCTTCAAATTTTATATGGCCCAAACTTTGACTTTTTCTTATATGGGTCTTTCACAGAATCCATTTTGGTAATACTTCATATGAATCTCTTAATAGAAGTATAGTACAGGTGAAAATTTATCCAGAAAAATGTTTCTTTAATTTCTAGTTTCTACAGTCTCCATTACTGTAGAGGAGAAATCAAAGCTAAGTGCAAGTAAGCACATTAGTATTTATTGTACACACAATAAAAGTTAGCTTTCCTACTTTCCTTTTCTGTCATCACTCCATTTCTTTCCAACCTAGTCCTCAAACAGCACTCAATCATCCCTTTCTGCAGTGCATTTCCAAGAATGTAGCAATTATGTTGTAAGAAGAGTGTAATGGTAGAATATTGGATGGACTTGCTGTCAGCAAGGTAATTCTTGGAGCACTAGAGACAAAAATATCCAGGAAAAATACATATTCACACTGATATGATTTTGAAATTAAATGAATAAAATTAGCAACTTAAATGAATCATCAAAATCAGTATTACAGCTTTTTTTTGTCAACAGTTTAGAATTTATGAAATTGTTGATGTATATCATACAATGGGAGTTTTCTTGAAAAGTTACAGTTTTTCAACTTCAAATACTTGAAGGTTGTAAGTTATCAACAAATCTGCCTCTGTGAAGCAGAAGAGAATACAAACTGTAAAGAAGAAGGAAAGACACGCAATAATCTCAATTTAATTTTCTTTAAAAGCCCAGGATTCTGATAGGTTCAAGAACATGTACTAAGGAAAGAATGTAGAGGCAGTACGAAACATAGTGACATGCCAGTCTCATCTTTCACATAGTAGAGTGGTTGAACAGTGCATTTCCACTGTGCCTACCTACAGAGCCCTGAGAAACTGGGAACATCTATGCTAGCAGTCAGGGAGTTTGTACCTGCATGCAGCTGCATTTGCTGCAGCTGTTACCTGGGCATTTCAGCAGCCCTCCACAATCCACTGGGACTGCTGCCCTTGCCTCTGTAGAGCTGTAATTAGGTCCATTGAACTACTGAAGAAGCAAAGTGTGCAACTTAATTAGCATGGATATGCATTCTCCACTGCAAACCATGTGAAGAAATGAAGGCAAAAAGTGAAAGAAAATTAAAATATCTTTTTACTCTGAGAAAATTCACCTCCCCACAGCTTCAACAAACATGTATTTACATGACTCATTACAACACCTCTTTCAACTTGATGCTCCAAGTAAATATCTTAACACTATATTTAGAAAGTTTGCCTACAACCAAGCCACAAAAAAAGTTCTCTTTTTCAACTCCACTGCAGTGTTTTTCCTCATATCTTACTTTCACCAAAGATATTCTCTTTTCTAAATATCTGAATTCACTGACTGTAATTTAAATATCTTCAATCCTCATTAATTTTCAGTTAGGAAATTAGGCCAGATCTGCATTCCTACTAATATAAAAAAAATGCCTGCAGGAGAATCAAAAGAATTTTAATGACACTTCTTTACGTAAATAAAACAGTCATACAGTTCTTTTTTTTCCTGTTCTATTTTCATTGTGCTGGTTAAGGAGAGGGAATATACCCCTATAATGGGGCATGATTTATATAATATGCTAATTCTTAAGTGGTGGCTCACCGTCAGTAGCATAAACTTCAAGAACTTTGGAAAGAGTGCAGTGAGAACAGGCTTTTCTTGTAGGCTTCCAGTGCACAAAGAACTGCATTTCACAGTGTGTTTGCAGAGACAATGTGCTGCCTCAGCCACGCAAGGCTGGCATTCTTTCCTGTGCAGGCTGGAAATTAGTCTAATAATTTTATGGAGCTGTTTTAATTTCATGTTTATTGTTCCAGGACTTATCTATGTCTGGTCATAATGTTTTTATAATCTCTCTTTTTTCTGGTACACATGGAGAAACCTAAATTGAACATGGCAATGAAGGAGAGTTTTATAAGGACTCCGAGATTTAAGCAGGGTTCTCAGTAGGCTCCCAATATTTGTCTGTAGGCTATTCAGAATGGCCAGAAAATTCACCTCCCCATTTGTCAAAGATCTGTGGGAGTCCCTGCAACAGTGTTTTAAATGGTAATCAGCACTTAGCAGCTAAATTCTTCTCCTCACATGATATATGGCTTCTTACATAAAAAAAAAAATCTTAAAAATAGCCTAATATTTTTTTCAGTTAGGCTTTTAATCATCTTTACTATTGTTATGGGATATTTTTCCTGTTCAAACACAGTGATACTTCATACTTTAACATCCCCTCCACATTCTTGTTTTAAAATGCTTTCCACTTATTTTCTGTTTAGCTTTAATCATAATAAAAAGTACCTCTTCATCTGCAGAAATATTAGTCTTCCCTAGCTGCTTATTAATATAAAAAATAGGAGGGAACATTTATGTTTGAGTTATCCTTGACAGAAATATGCACAAGCAGTTATGGCCAAGAGAGAAAGACATCATAACACTGTGTAGCCAGTGTCAGTACCTATCTGGAAAATTAATGTACCACAGTTGAGGTAATCACAGCATCTGTGTGTGTTCTATCAAGACAGAGTGATTATAAAAAGCTGTTGTCTGGAAAATTCTCATCTTCTTATTCTTCTTGCAATTTGATTCCTAGCAGAAAGCTAAATAATTTATACAATTGAAAATCACTTTTTTTTTTTTTTTTTACTGACCAGAAAGGAGATTCAGGTCAGCAAATTAAGTACTTCCAAACAAAACAAAACAGGATAAAGGCTAGCAATAATTTAAGAAATCTGTTTCTAAGCAGATGCTTGAAAAACTAATGACTTAATTCTCTGCCCTTTTAGTTTTTATACTACCATATCAAGGCTTGCTGTGACATGCTTGTAATTCTGGCCAACACACAAGAATTTCCCTACTGCTGCAGATAGAGCAGTTTATGGTTACCACATGGACCACTCTTCTCTTGTTAAAGCTGGGCCATCATGTCAGTGAGAATCAGTACCATTGAAAAGACAAAATGATCTCTATTCTTTGCAAGTATTAGTAAAGATGTCTAAAAACTGGAGATGTCTGTGTATAATCAATGGATATCAAGATGCTACAATCACAAAATAAACAAGAGAGTTAGGTGAAGTGGACTATGATAACAAGAGAGAATAAATGGAAGGCTTACCCTTATGCTGGGCTCACCACAAAACACCAGAAGGAGGGATCTCCAGATGAGATCCTTCCCTACTGGTAGCCAGCTCTTAAATAGGTGTAGGAGGGTTGCAGCCAGGCTCCACCCCTTCTGGCAGCACAGGTGAATTGCCTTCAGCTGTGCTTCTCTGGCTGACTCATGGCTCGCCTCAGGTGATCAATCTGAGGTTCAGGCCATGACTCAGCAGTTCCCATACAGCCTGTAATTCTTTTCCTTTTTATTTTATTTTATTTTATTTTATTTTATTTTATTTTATTTTATTTTATTTTATTTTATTTTATTTTATTTTATTTTATTTTATTTTATTTTATTTTATTTTATTTTATTTTATTTTTATTCCACGTTTATTCTTTCTTATTCCTATTTACTCCCTAAGAATTTAAAAATCTTTCCCAGAGCAGTTGATACTGCTCAGAAAAGTTCAAAACTCTTCTTTGTTAGTGGACACTATTCTCATTCTGTTGTGCATATATACAGACACTTTTAATACTCATTCTGCCAGTTGTTCTTTCATCTTTCTTGCTAAGCTTTAGACTTCAAGCGGAAATTATGAAGATATCAATGAATTAATTTTGTTCAGATGTTGTTGAATTATATCTGGACTATTTGTCAATAGATTGACAAATCCTCTCCGTACATGAGGTTCGTGCACAAGAATGTACAAAAACAGACTTGTGGAATTAAACTTTTAGAATAAGTTCTTACCTAAGATAAACAGCAGGAGATTTTTTCTCTTAAGTACTTGATACAGTTATAAGAAAATAGGAGGAAAAGAGTTGTGCTGCAACAACAGAAAAAGAGGCATTGCAACTTTGTAGCATTCACCATGCCTATATCATAGTAAATATCTCAAATTGAGTAAAGCAACAGAGTATTACTTCTTAATATACAAAATGTAAATGTGTACGGATTATGAAGTTCTACTTAACATATTATTAAAAGCATCCTCCCCACTTCTAGTTCTGTACTGAATTCAGTGCTCCTGGGGAGCATCAGGCAGTTTGTAAATCCCATATGGTGCTAGGCATGAGGTAGGTTCTGCAGTGCTCAGCTCCGTCAAGAGAGCAGTGCTTCTGGGCAGATAGAACAGCAGACTTTTCAGCACTTGTGCATATTTATAAGTTAAGATTTAAGCAGTACAGCATGCCAAGTATGCTAGGCAGAAGCTTGGATTTCTATTAATTCTGTTAATGTGCACTTTATTAATCTTCATTCACATGCAGTATTGTTCTTAACACAGCAGTATGTATCCTAACATTTGCTTAAACCATTATCTCTTCAAAACTGATGTGTTAGGTAATAAAAGCAACATATTTCAAGCAGAATTTGTTAATTGCATTTGTTGCATTTGATTTTTAAGCCAAAAGTCTAACAGCTACAGAAATGTAGGTTTTTTTCCCCCTTTAATAAAACTGCTACATCTTAAGGATAAACTATCCTTGGAAAAGTCAAACACAAAATAATCCTCCATACATTTTGTCGGACTACTTGGATGAACTAATGAGAGTGCAGTGGTCAGAAAGAGAAAGACAGAAAGCAAGGTGTTTGAAAGGCTTTATAGATCGAGCTGGTTCAGTAAGTTAGTGACTACACATTCTAGATAATGCAAGACTTTCTGCATTGCTTACACATATGTGTACATGGTCTATCAACAACTGTAGAACCTTGCCCATTTGTTTCCTTTGATAAAAAAAGGACCTTACACTTCCAATTCATCCTGGTCAAGTAATGAAAAAAAAAAAAACAAAAAAACAAAAAAACCAAACAGATATTCAAAAACTGAATGAAAGATATTAATGTGGATTTTTCAAACATAATAAGACTGATTATAAGTTATGTAACTCACCCAAGAAGATACGAATGGTTTGCTACCTTGAGCAAGCATTCTATATGTTCACATAAGACCTTTGAAATTAAACCATATGAAAAGGTACAGAGAAACTAATTCCTATCTCCAAACATGTAATTTAGGGCAAAAAATAACAAATTATTATATAGCGCCTCTTGAATAGTTGGATATCAAAGTCAGAGTACACAGAAAAAATAGAATTTCCCTGAGGATCATCAGGGGCTCAAGTCATGTAGAAAATTTTAGAAGCAGTTCCTTTTATGCCCATCAATGGGAAGCACTCAGGGAAGAAAGCTGCTTAGTAAGCTGTAAAATGCCAGATTCACCCGCTGTTAACTACATGTTGTACAAAATTTTGCATTCTTTTGGTCCAGTATCTTTCTACCTCCAACAGAGGGATTCTGGAAAATTTATTACACTAATGGGAGCCAGATGTTTCATTCATCAAAAAATATG
Source organism: Tympanuchus pallidicinctus (assembly GCF_026119805.1). Classification (NCBI taxonomy): domain Eukaryota; kingdom Metazoa; phylum Chordata; class Aves; order Galliformes; family Phasianidae; genus Tympanuchus; species Tympanuchus pallidicinctus. The sequence goes on along the minus strand of NW_026294618.1, from coordinate 60,573,061 downwards.
CAAATTATTTAAAAATAAATAATACAGTCTTATGAGCAAACTTCTACAGGCTTTTGGGGCAGAGAGTGGTTCCTGCAATGTACAGATGGTACAAAAAACTATGGCTTATTTTTTTCTAAATCTTGGTGTGAATGAAAAGAAATAACCACATGATGGCAGCAGAATACAAGACATGAGGAAGGATCTGGTACAACTTTCATGACCAAATATGTGAATTTGGAGGAGTGTTGCCTTCAAATGTCATTTAAGGAGCAGCACCAAGAACAAAGCCACAACCACGAATGGATAATTGAGAAAGTTTGATGTAGTAGTTCACAAAGGACATTGCTGTATGCCATTAAGGACAAACAGATCTGAGAAGCAGAGTATCTGCAAGTAGAATACAGCACCTCTTAAGCAACTCCATATGAAACCCATATGAAGGAATAAGCTAGTAAACCAAATGCTCTTCAGCACTGAATGAAATCAGAGCTACACTTGTTTAATCTCATCTCATCATTGGCTAATCAAATTACACACATCACATTATGTATTATTACATAACTAGGATTACTTCAGTTACTAGCATACATACGAAGAAAATAGTACTGAAGAAGACAAATATTCAATAAAGAGATAGAGAAACCCTCATAGTTTTGAGCTGTTCTTTATGGACACATGGGAACAAACATCTCATTCCATCATTGCTTGCTATTATCTCTTTTCCTCCTTTGTCTCTGCTTAGTATGCTTAACTTTACTCCTCATTTAGCTCTCCCTGTTATATTACTTCTGGAGCCTTAGGCAGCGTGTTTAATTGCTACAGCCTATCACTCAATCAGGCCTATTCTTCTAGATAGTATCTTAATCTTGTCACCATATATGTTACTCTCAAAAAAAAAAAAAAAAAAAAATTTTTTTAAAAGTCAATTTGCCATCAGACATTTGGATGTTACAAAATTGTTTTGTAAGATTAGTGTAAGTTCAGTGAGATTTGAGGCATATGAAGTAGTTCCTCATGTTCTCGTTGCCACTTGTCCTCTACCTTATGCCCTCTACACCACCTGCACCTCTAGCTGATTCAATCTTTTCAAGACTGAGAGCTCTCTCCCAGAAAGTTAACAGTAGAGGAGGCTATCAGCTATAACAAAATGTGGGGCTTTCCTTCCTTCCCCCTTCAATCTTAGATTTGAGTAATCTCATTTGGTATCACCTGCCACTGTGAATCACAACACTGCTCACTTGCATATGCCTTCAGGTGATGCACAAGTGCCAAATTGCCAGTTGCCTTGAATTCACAAGACAGCTTTAGGACAGAGCAATTAAAAACCATCAGGAGAGTATTTTTTACACGATGTGCAAGCAAAGTGTCAAACTCTCTCCTAGGGCACAAATGGGTAAGCACCATTTTTTTTCCTCTCAAACACAGCTTGTTTTCTTGAACAGGCTCATACAATTTATAGATCCCAACTACCTCAACAGCTTTGAGAATAAAGTTGGCTTAACCTCTTCTCCCTTATCAATATGTATTCTAAAGGTTGCCTTTGAAAGTTGTTTGTGATTGAGGAGCACTGGTTAAAATAAGAGATACGGCAGTTTAAAAAGCAATTATTGGCAGGATTCCCATACAGAATATCTATGACAACATTTTCTAAGGTACTCATGTGAAGGATACTGCAATAATTTTTATTAATAATGGGATTTTTCTCTTCTGTAGAGAGAGGTTTTCTAGCACTTTTTTTTTTTTTTTTTTTTTTTTTTTCCTGAGGCAGCAGGCTGGGGTTGGAGTAGGGACTATTTTCCATTAGCAAAGTACATGGAGTTTTCAGAAGTTTCATTAACTAGCTTCAGCAGCTCTGAAAGTGTAGATTCAAATGGTAATTAGGCCTGTTATATTGCACTGCAAATCTCACAAAACGTTGCCTCCAATCTGTATGGTAGAGAAATTACTTCCAGATGTAGCATATCTAACTTATAATCAAAGAACCCACCTCAGGTGAACCCGTAGCACTTAGGTCTACTTTGCAGCGTGTTTTAATTGTTTTGTATATTATAAAAATTTGCTGCTAACTAGAGCAATCAACAACTTCTGCATAAGAGACAAATAAATTTGCAACACTGAGATATAGAAATGTACAACATAGATTTCTGTTGGAAAAAATAAGTTATTTATGAAGTTCAACTCTAGGCTGTTTACAAGTACAGCGGATGTTGTCTCAATACCTAAATATTTTCTTTTAATGAGGGACATTTTTGTTAAGAGGAAGTTTATAAGTATATCCAATACAGAGATGTTTGCTCACTAATGCTTATAATTTTCAAATGGTCTGTTCATATGTCTAAGTAGATAATTAATAAAAGATGAATAGCATAATATCAAAAGACATCTGTGTTAGCTGCAGAAATATAATGAAGGCAATTTAGTAAGTTTCAGAACAAAACCCACAAATATTTTCTCAGTTCAAAAGACCCAAATGAATCTTCAATAAGAATCTTCTTAACTCAGTGCAGTGATTTGCACATATGGTACTTTCTACCCACAAACTTCTTAAAATACTCCTTAGGGACATGGATTGTACTACAGGTGTATTTTAAAATGTCATCATAAACAGTAGGATAAACATCTCATCAGCCAAATGGAATAGTGAACAAAAGAGTCCTTAGTTCACAGAATGATTTAAGCATCCTATTTGAAAGGGCACATCTTTGGTTGTGAAAACATGTGAGTCAAGGATAAGTGATCTGTGGCAGGGGTTGCCTGTAATCATGGTGCTGCAAACTATAACTGTCAATTTGTACAAAGGGCCCACTCCCATTTCTGGAAAACTTGGTGAAAGATAAATCCTTTGCTTATTCTTGTAATGGTCTAGACCAATCCAATTGTTTGAAGAGATAATTATTAAAAGAGCCATTAATGGATAAGAAACTGAGTGTTACAAATGTATGTTGGGAATTACTGTTTATTCTGAATTGTAACACAGAAACAGACAACGACACTATGAAATTAAGAGGTAGCGTATTTGAAAGGAGTGAAAGTGAGTACTTTCTCTTGGCACCCAAAATTGGATATACTGTTCAAGAAAACACTGAAGGGAATAAAATGCAAGAGTTAAGAAGAAGCTGTATACACATGCAGATAGCAAAAATTTCTGAGTTATAATTGCTATTGCTAAAATTACTTTCCAGAAGAGGTTTTAAAACATGTTTCAGGGCTCAGACCAATATCTTACTAATAAGTAACCTGATGAAGCTTAATTTATAGGAGCAGATTATTCTTTGGAAGTGTCTAGAATAGCCTTCTGTAAAAACAGTAGATGAAAAATCTACTTACTGCGTCTTACTGTGTATGGGAGCTGTCAAATAAGAACTATTTGTAAACTTGCTCATTGCTTCATACTGACATTTCTCCATCAGAGACATTTTGATAGAGATTTCCAGCTGCAAGAGAAGAGATAACAATATTTGGGAGTTAGTCCAAGTTTAATTCAATTATGACTTTACTAATGTATAACTTTGGGGGTGTGGGTCTTGGGACAGGATGGATACCCTTTGTAGAAATAACTTGAGAAGTTCTGACTCACATTGTTGTCATGAGTCACAGTAGTACTGGCAAAAATAACTAATTCTTTGGTAGTTAACTTCACTAGTTTTATACAAAAGTGATAGAAATATGATAAAACTCATGGAAATAACACTAGAATATAAATAGTGTTTCCATGCAATTGTAATATCCTATGCAATTTAATGGCACAAACTGATTTTTTTTTAAGAAGTTAATCTCAAGCTATTATTTAGAATAAATAAAATATGCTCTGTGGGCCCTTCTACGAATCTATTTATGTTGCCATATTTCCTTCTGGGCACGAAGGGTCCATTGATTTTGTGTAAATGCTTTCAAAATCAAATGTGGGTTTGATTTTTTTTTTTTTTTAACTATTAAATTTTTGGTTTATTTGTTGTTGGTTTTTGATTGTTTCAGGTTATTTTTTTTTTTAATTTCATTTTAAAATTAACCTAATAGTATAATAATTTTATTTTATTTTGTAAATAACTCGGAGAACTAGGCATAGTAATGTAGAGGAGGGAGTGCAATGTAAGCTTTAATAAGATGTAATGTGATGACTGCATTTTCATTAGCTGGTGATGAATTTAAAAACTCCTTAAAGAACATACAGTTACTCAAGAGAAAGAAAAATGTATCTGCAGTGCTGGGAAATCACTCCTGCATAATCAGAGAAAGTTCAATTCATACCCATCCCACCTGCTCATAAGACTGCTAAAATGGCATTAAAATCCCCAGCTCCCTAAGCTTATCATTTACTTTCTCATAAGTCTATAGCTCAGCAGTCTTTATAACAGTGGCTAGAACATGATATTTAAACAAGGTTTATTATGTAAATACAAATCTATATTATAGAAATAAAGCTGGATCTATCTTGAATTGTTTCATATTTTACTATTGAAGAACAAATGATATTAATTTGAGTTTATTTAATGTTAACTATATTTCAGCCCAATTGAAGTGCTATTAAAATCGGATTTGGATGGTAGTAATCAGTGGAATATGTAATTGATCATCAAAGAATCAAAATAAATTGTTCAACTAGTGCTAGAAAGGGAGCTGGAAAGAGCATCAGAATAGTGAATGAGGCACATCAGACATAAATGAGAAATTAACAAAGGTAATGAATATAATTTCTTTTCCAATCTAGCTATAAAAGAAATAATTCCAAACAGAATTTCTTAATTAGACTTGTATTTTCCCTGCAGGCCAAAATACTTGAGGGCTGAGGAAGTATCCAGCTGGATGGTCTCTGTGGCCTCGGATCAGCCTCTTTGGTTTTAATTTTTGCTTAAAGTTTTTTTTTTTTTTTTTTTTTTTTTTTTTTTTTTTTTTGTTTTGTTTTGTTTTGTTTTGTTTTGTTTTAAAAAAAAGTTAAAACTTTCAGACTGAAAAGAAAAACACATAGGTATTTCTCCAGGATGGAGGGTGGAGAAAATATTGATCAACGTCTTTGTTAATGACCTTGATGACAGGAAGGACTGCGCTCTCAAAGAATTTAAATGTTTCAGATCTGCCTTAGGCTGTCAGGTCTCCAGCTTCAGTCCTGACTCTGCCTCCTAGGTGGATCTTGGCCACATGCTGCTGTAATTGCTCTCTGGATGGACCCCTTGGATACATGCTTTAGTCTTGTCACCTGACCTATTTCCAACTCCATCTCCTGGGTCTGGAGCCTATGGCTGGGACTGGTACCTGGTTCACCTCCTTGTATGTCTGGGGCTGTTGAAGGATCCAGCCCTGGTTTCTGCCCCCATGTGTGGAAACTACAGGAAAATACAACTTCCAGCTCACCCACCCTCTGGGAGAAGTTGGCCCTTACTGCACACTGATGAAACAAAAAGAAAACACTAGAAAGCAAATTTAAGAAGATGTTAACAGTCACTTATACAAAACATAAAATACTGACGAAGAAAGCAGAGGGAAACAAGACCTACTTTCCTTTAGACTGTGCATCATAATAAACTATATTTTGATGGCTTCTCATTGCTGCAGAAGACAGGTGTGCAGTCCTGGAAGAGATGTACCATACAGTTTGGATTTCCCTCCGTTGGATCTCTTACTACTGAATTCAAGAGAATTGCTAGATACAAAAATAATTTTCTCGAACTGGTATCTCCCTAGTATATTGGTATTCTCCTTAACGGCATGTCACAAAAGAGTAGCAAGTAGAACAGGAGATAACTCTGAATAACTTGAAAAATAAATGTGTGAAACTCTGCAGCTTTTTATCTTCTTTTCTCAAAATATGGTCTTTGTAGCATCTTTGACAATATCCTATTATCCTATCCAACTATTTCTTTTATAATGTTCCAGCTATAATAGAGGAGAAAATATAGAATAACAGTTATACCTAAGGCTAGTGAAGTTTACATGAGGAAAGAAAATAGAAATGAGTTTATAAGTATGGTCATTGTTCTTAATGTCGCCTATCAGATGTTGCTCTTTCTGGCAGAAAAAAAAATCCATCTTTCAATTCCAGGCTGATGTAAGAGGAAAAACAATACATGTGATTTTCCAACTAAGGAAACTTTCTGATCTGTAAAATGTAACACAGGTTTCCATAAATGAAGATAAAAATCCCTTTTACTGAATTTCAAAAAAGTATCTTCTTGGAGTTGTTTCAAAACGTTTATGTCACAATAAACAAAAGTGAATGGTTTTGGATTTCTGCTTGTTTGTTTTTCTTTGTTTTTATAAGCAAAGGGCCAATCAATCCAATGAATACATGTTCGTTCCCTATTCCTAGTTTTCTTCTTCCTCTTCAACATCCAAATGCATCCAATGTCTTTCACCGTGGTAAGTATATTACCTTTAATCTTTCCATATTGCTCTAAGATTCTCTCTACTTGCTCAACCTCTGCTCTTGTCTTTTTAAAAGCATGCACAATTTTCCCTGCGTCCTCACATTTTTTCAACTCAGCCCTCCCTGAAACTTTTCTTCTTTCATCTGTGACCCAGCTGAACCACCTACTTGTTTCTTCAATCTCTGTCCATGTTTGATCTGCCAGGAGTACATCAGCAAAGTTTGTAGTCTGGCTGGTTGACTCACATTAGTTTTTATTTGGATCCTCTCTTTCTCTGCATGTAGGCATCTAGACAAAAAGGATAAAGATCGGCTATAGCTATCTACTTTCCCAGAAGTGAAAAGAACTGAACGATTTTGAGATATCTAGATATTGACATATACAGCTGAAAATGGCCAAAATTGCTTTAAAATGTTACGAGGGAAAGAAGTATTACTGGTGGCCAATGAAAAAAAAACTGTTTATATAAGCATAATTTCTTCAGGAAGCCAGGCTAAAAATGGCCATTGAATGGGGACAGTATCTGGCCATTTAAATTTATTACGTTCAACCATTTAGTAACTTAAAGTTGTGGAGACAGAGGTTACTGTGAAGGGTTACTAATCCTTGGGCTATAGATTTGCAATGTTCAGCCAGGCAATTAGAGCAGCTACCAGGAAGAGTAAAACTTTCATGCTCAGATATGAAACAGATTTACTAAAAATTGATTAACGTCATATCCTTGCTGTATTAAAGATAGATAACAAGCTTCTGGCTGCACTGTTTAAAATCTTACCAAAGAACATTCTTGCTGTCTGCAGAGCCACTATATTTCGTGTGGCATTAAACAAACAAACAAATACTGTTCTGGTCCATAGGCTAACGTGACAGATGCCTGCAAAGTCATTCATTATGAGGCCAGATTTTCCATGGATATTAAACACTGAATATTATTTTGTTGCTAATTTGGCATAAAACAGTGATGTGATGCAGATCTTTTTTCTATTGAATGAAGAAGTACAGTTCAGTCTATGCAACATCTTAGCTGAGTATCTAATATGGGATCTTACGTAGGTCATAGCAGAGACAAGTATATGAAAGCTACTACACTAGTGAGATAGATAAAAATAGATTGAAAAAAAAGGGGAAAAAATGATAGATTGAGAGAAAATTCAGTTGATCATTTCCTGTGGCAATATTTATGTAAAGTGTTGATAGATCTCAGACCTCTTAGTTTAGTAACTCATTGTGAGCAAGGAAAGCATGACACAAATATAATTCTTCTAAGCAAATAATCTGGATTTTTTCAGTGACGTATCTAAATGACTACAGCTTTTTATTTGGAAAATGTATTGACATTAGAACTGAACTCAGCCAGAGATGCTTCTTGGAAGTAAGCTGAAAAGCAAACAGCCCACAGGTAGTGAGTAGATTAGCCGGACCTCCGTCACAAGTCTCTCAGGTGGAGAAGTTTTCAGTGAGTACCAGAGCACGTGTACATTACGTTTTGTCCGTTAAATAAGAAAATCACTGTGAAATCAGAACTAAAAGTCCAAATGAGCACATTACACTTTGACCAAACAGTGGCAGTTGATTTTATGTAAACTCAGTGTACAAATAAAATCCATCTGTTTTCTCCAACGAGAAGTCTAAATAAAAGGGATGCATTTTAGGAAGAATCATAAAACTTTGCCACAAATTTTGATGGAATGTAGATAAATGTAATATGTAATAAAAAATATTTTAAAATGGTAAAAATGTCTGTATCTTTTTTTTCGTCTACATGAGAAAAACACATTTACATACCTAGATAAAATTATGACAACCTTATCAGATAGGTGTCAAGCTCAGCAAAATGTGGACGGTAATTTCAGCATGATCATGCTTCTTAACAGGGCTTATACTCTTAACGATTATTTTAGGATTACAAAGAGTGATTAGGAGCCTAGAGCATCTCCCATACAAAGAGAAGCTGAGGACCTGATAGTGAGAGAGCACTGGAACAAGGTGATCGAAGAGGTCATGGAGTCTCCTTCTCTGGAGGCACTCAAAACCTGCCTGGATGCTTTCCTATGTAACATACAGGAAGCAAATTAAGAAGGGGTTTATGTCATATTTTATGCATCACTAAAGAACCCACCCAACATAAATGACCAGCAGAATCACTTTACCTCTGAGTTAATATTATTAAGGCTAATTAATTTTAGAATAAACGTCAGGTTTTTTTGTTTGTTTGTTTGTTTTTTAATCAAGCAGCAATGTTCAGGACTCCTGAAAAACCAGTTTTGATGTTGAGGATGGTGGTCTTAAGTCTGTGACAAAAAAAGATTGGGCAACTTAAATTGTCTCATCTTATGACTTACCCAAATTTACAGAAAAAAAAAAAAAAGTGAGGCCTTTTTATTCTTCGATCAGCAGATTATTTGCTGCCACAAAGAAACAGACCTGATTTAAACTTAGCCCTTGTTTTACCCAAGTTAATATTTTCATTTAAGTAAGATTCTTCCCACAGAAAAGCTTGTTTCATGAATCTGCCTGTTTAATGATAGGAATCTGCCGTGCATTCAGCTAACAAAATGAAATATTTTGCAAAATGACATCAAGGAAGTCCTCAAGTGAGTTAGAGGGTGGATTGCATAATACGAATCTGAGATCAAGGGCCTAAGCTGTAATGGTTCTTTTCTAAGGGCGTATTTATGCTGCATCTGTGCAAAGCAGTAGAGAATGTTATTCTAGAGTAGACGGCTATGATGCAGGAGAGGATCCTCGCTGATGAATCAGAGGATGTTTTACACGTAATACAGAACCTTGCAGTTGCATGAAATAAGTTTCCACAGGGAGATGGAAGTATAAGGAAATAGGAACTGCACATACAAGACGAGCAGATATCTCAGTGCAGATAACTTCAGCTAACACTCAGACCTACAGGGTTTTGTTTTGTTTTGTTTTTTAAAAGTGCTTCAATGCAAACAGCAGCACAAAAAAAAAAAAAAAAAAAAAAAAAAAAAAACCCTGCAGTAACTATCCTTTGTGCATAAATGCAAATACTTCCAGAGTAATACACACATCAAGCAAACAGGCTCAGATTTTACATCATTTTAGTATGTTAGAATATAAAATGGCCAAGAGCTAATACATGCTCCATTCCAAGATTCTGCCACAAGAACAGTTATATCCATGCTTTAGGCAATTCTCTTCAGCTATCACTGCAATAAGAAGTTAGCATTCTCAAAACTTGCCCACCTTTACAAGTACTTCAAGCATTTCACTCTCTTATACTAATGATGTGTTTGCTTAAATTTTTGTGGCCTAAATTTGTATACTAATGCAATGAAATATTTTCTTTGATCTGAAATAACTTTAAGGAAGACTTCCAATAACACTGTTGACACAGATAGAAAAAGTGGCTTTTTACCATTTGCGAAGATCATTCACCAAGACTGTGGCATCCCTCCTCACAAAGGTCAGCAAAAATCCACATTTGCACCACATTATCATAATCTGCAGCTTTAACGAGCTATTTCCAAGAAGTTTTGAGTGAAAGTTATAAAGTGAAAACTTATCCTAGAGAGGAGTGCAAGTCTATCAAAAACATTTTCCTGAGCAGAAAGAAAACAGTGGGGCACAACAAGAACCAGAACAACAAGTGAGGATGGTGGGGCTCAGAAGACTTTCGGAAGTGAGTTGGAAAGAGGACAACACAGAGGAATCAGCCTCATAACAGCTAACAGAGACCTACTTTTGCTGGGACAGGAGGTGCTAGGACACAAGGAAGCTAGCTTCTCGGCTTATTGCTGCTCTCACTATACCCCCAGGAGGCATATTTGATGATGCCTATCAGTCTGAGGAGATCCTTATACTTTCTACTTTGTAGTGGAAGTGTCACAGAACATTTATGAAGTAGGGACACTTGACGTTTATAGACCTTGAGCACGGAGCTCCTTGCTTGCATAAACGTATTCATTCCTAACCCCTTTCTGAACAAAAAGCAGGCACTGAATCATTCTCATCCAAATGTCACTGAACTTCTCCTGGTTTAGGCTGCTGGCAGTTCAGCTCTCAGAGCCAGTGTCCAGAGACATGGTTATAATAAATTTGATGGAAATAACATTGCCGCTTGATTGACACAGACAGTGACAGCAGGTATCAAGCTCAAGGTCCATATGACTGCTTAGTGAGAGCTCAAATCCTCAAAAGCTAAATACTACCAGATTAAAGAAAAGATCCTGTGCTTTTGACTGCTCTCAATGTTCATTTCTATTAAGTCTGTATTTTCTTTTTTAAAACAATTTATTGCTAGGGCTAAATACTAAATTCAGTCTCCTGCTGACAGATTCTGTCTAGCTACATTGAGTTTGTGGGGAAAAAAAAAATAACATGGAAAGACATGGACGTTTCAGCTGTATCTGTAGCACATCACCAATTTTATTTTGGGTAAAGCAATGGTTAAACTTTTGTGAGTAGTAAACTGTCACTAATGCTTCTGGGTACTACAGTAAGTTCTGATACTCTATATAATGATGCCAATTTGCAGAATTACATCCTCTGTAAACCAATACAAGTTAAAAAAAATCTCAGCGCTAGCCAGGAAGATCAGTGTCTTTAGCATAAAAATATCATTAGCTTTTTTTTTTGTTGTATTAATAACCCACAGTATGTAAAGCAATCACTCAGTTTTGGTGCAGTAGAACTGAAATAGTCCCATAAATCAGAACCAAATTACACATATTTAGAATAAAAGTTGTTCTGTTTATCAAGTAGCTTGATAACTTGCTTCTTATGCCAATGTTTAGACGCTTCTCAGGGAATTTTGTGGGAATCAATAAACTAAGATGACGTGTGCATGACATCTATGAATCCAAATACCAGACTGATCTCTAGACAGCCAGCCATAAGCTCTGTGTAAGAGAGGTGTGACATGATCTGACAAATTTGGCCAGACTTCAGAGGTTTAAACAGCACTACTGGCTTTCCAGCACTACTGTAATGTTTGACTTGGTGAGTTGACAACTTACCTTTTGAACATCCATTGTTCATAACACTTCTCCTAAATTATAAGATTTTGGGGACAGGAATCTTCTGTTAATTCTGCATTTACACAGCAGCGAGCTGTAAATGAAGAAGAGCTTGTAGATAAACTAATTCATTAAGTGATAACCTCATAAATCTTGTCCCTGTTAAAACTCATGCAAGGCTTTCCAGTTCTGTCATTTGTTTTTAATCCCCAATTATGGCTACACATGTCAAATGAATAAAAGATTTCTCACTTGTATAACAGAATCCTATGCAGCTGTGACAATTTTTTTGTCAACCTACAACACGGACATCTACATCTGAGCCTTCTGTCCCGAAGTACTTTGAAAATCATTAGAGAAATATATACATTTCTAAGATATCTTAAGCAGATATCTAAAAAAAGTTAGCTTCCCTAAAAAGGTATTTCTTCTCAATGATAGGATAAAGGTATAATGAAGCAAATATCTCAGACACATGCATCTGAATTTTGAATATCTAATGTTAAAGGAAAAGCTCACTCAGTTTGCCTTAGACCTTTATTTGCAAAGTAGTTGCTTCATGACTTGCTTTAAAAATGTTTGCTTATTTAAGCTTAGAGCTCTGCATTTGTCCTTACTGAATTGCATCCAATTTATTTAAATTATTTCCCTAATTTGCCAAGATCTTTTAAAGTCTGTCCTCACATATATTTACAGACCGTCATAGCTTGATGTCATTGGAAATTTAATAAGCACACTACACTATTTAATCATTGACTACCTACCCAATGATTCAAGTCACTAATGAGAACATGATGAGAACCGGGCGCAAGACTGATCTCGGCAGAACACTACTCAATACATAATGCTACCCAACAAAGAACTGTTAATGACTAAGCATGGTTTCCTAATCATTTGTGCAACTGTTCAACAATTCTGTGAATTATTACTTATAAGCAAAGGTCACATAAAATGGTTCAAAGCCAATTGTGGAATCTAAATATTATCCTATACATTCAGTACTTCTTAACAGCAAGGAAGAAAACTTAGAAGATTTGTTTCTGACAAATCTATATTGGTTTTTGTTCATTATATAGCAATTTTTCTGAATATTTTTTTAATGAAAATGTATATTTTCATTTTTTAATTGCCAAAATTAAAATTAAGATAGTTGCTCCATAATCCCCAGTCCACCTGCCACCTCCCTTAAAAATATGCATTCTATTTGCCCTTTTTCTTTCACGATCTTACTCCAGATTGAGTAGCACTCTCTATTTGAGCAGCCTTCTAGATTGTTTTTATGCAAACATTGAGAAGAAAAAGGAACTACTTGTACATCCTCAGATCTTTCCCTGATGGAGAACCATACAGCACAAAAATAAAAAGCAGTATCCTCAGTCTCACATAGACATTTCAAGGTAAGCCTGTTCTTTGATAATTGGAAGATGAATTTTATGAGTTTCAGAAAACTTTAAAGAGTTTAATTCAGTAGTGTCTACTTAGTTCTTCTAACCTGTGTTTTTGTCCCTTTATCAGCCTACTCTAAAACATACATTCACTATGCCAAGGAAGAATTTCAATTTTATAATGTCTGATGAACTCCTCTTTTACTGATGTTAAACACTGTAAATCTTGTACTTTCTCTTCATTATACTATTCAGTTGAATGCTTATGGCAGTGTATTGGTGTTTTAATACCTCACATTTTTCCATTTGTCACTCTAAAGAAATATGTTTATATATACAGAGCAATTGATTTTTATTCACCTTGGAAAGGCAGCATAAACTGAGTGAAAGTTCACATGGAGATCAACCTACAGTAGGATTTATAGAGAATGCAAAGATCCTTTTTCAACAAAAAGAAATTTAAATCAGTCCATTCCCTTATAAACTAAGGAAATGTTATAATTTATGGTATTTATAATGCAGATATCACCTTACTATTCATGGGATGCTGATATTTTAATAATGAAACAAAGAAAAATTTCTACTCTCATCTCTGAAAAATTCTCTAAGGGAGGTGGTGTTTATGATAATTCGGTCTGTGATAAAAGTACTCGAAACCATAATGAAATGACTGTTCATAGAACAGGTTCAAAGAGTTTTGAAGAGTTTTAATTCTGTCATATTCTTAAAAAATATGGCCATGCCTACAGATCTCAACAGCGGTGAACACTGACTTGGAAAACATTTATGTGGAACTCACACAGCCAAGGGTCATGGGCTGGACTACATGCCATGTGAGGAGAAGCTAAGGAAACTGGAGTTACTCAGCCTGGAAAAGTCTGAGATGGGACATTATTGTTGTCTACAATTGACTAAACAGAAGAAACAGGGATATCAGAACCATAACATTACCAGATGCACAACAGGCATCAAATACCATGAGAGTTGTACTGTGATTCAAAATGAAGATGAACTCTTAGATTTTAAACACTTACAGAAAATTAATTTTTCATAGATGTCAAGTTTTTGTCGAGGCAAAAACAGTACTGTATTTTAAATAATTGTCTTTTATTTTTGATTACATATTTTGTCTAATCATTTGAAAGTATTCTACATTTACATTTGTATTTATTTTCCCACATGAATTTTGACTTAAGCAGATTAATATTGAACATTTTCAAGTAGTATATAGTAACTTCAGTTTACAAGAAACATTGGTTAAATGTTGAATCTTTTTTTCCTGAATATAATGAAAAAAGCAAGCTACAATTTAAATAACTACATTTGAAGAAGAGAGGAAATCATACAGGAATAACAGGAAATTCTGCACTGATCTTTTTAAAATACTAAGTAATATCCCTTACAACTTGAAATCTAGCTTATAATGAATGAAATTAGTTCATATTATTCATCACTGGAATTTCAAGAGAGATACTTCTCCTTTAGTATCACTATTCTATTTTTGGGAAAAATAATTTGACATTCATGTCAAAAAGTGAATATGGAACAATTTGACAGATCTCTCTGGGAAGATGAAAGAAGCTCTATTACATGAAGAAAACAGAGACAAGGCAAAGAACAGAATTTCTGAGCAGAGGAAAAAAACAGGTGTTAATTACCCTGCAATTTCTTAGTACTATGCTTCAGCTTGCATCAGAAAAGTAAAGCTATGTACTGATCCACGCAATTCGTTAAGTCAAGTGGAGTTTTTCCTCCAAGATCTGATTAGCTTAATGAGCATGTAATTTCATTCACAGTTCCATCTACCTAATAAAGGGCAAATGCATGATTGAACATCCAGTGTTTAGAATAGAATCATGTTAAGTAGCAAAATTTTGTAATTTTTTTTTAATCATCTTTCATGCAAGGGGCACATGTGAAGGATGATCAGGCAGTTCAGGATAGCTCTTGGGGTTCTCTTTTACTAATTGCTGTTTAAATGTTCTTGATGAATTAATCTCATTCAGTTTTAAGTTCATGCGTCCCTTTAATTTTGAAAGCAACACCTCACACAAATAGCATCTCCTACAGAAAGTAGTTTCAAGAAGTTTGGAAGAAGTCAGTGTCTGCAATGAGTCACAGAGCTGCATAGGAAGAAAGTATGCTGGTCTTAAAGTAATTACATCATAGAGTTCATATCCCACTCAATACTGGATATGGTGGAGATGCTGATATGAGGGCCAGGTAACTGAAGCCCATAAAAAATAGGTATGAGAGTAGGCAGTGAAGACATTCTGTAGTGAGAAAAACTAACTAGAATGAACAGTTCAAGAAGCATGTTTCTGCCCAGGTTCTGAGAGGCAGACAGACGACATCCAGGAGAGTTTCCAAGAGAACAGCATAGAGGCACAGGAGTAGCAGATGTGATTCAACGTGTCTGCTGCCAGAAAGGTACTATTTAGCTCTGACTACAAAATCAATTCCTTCATTAGCAACCTTACCAGAATTTTGGTCCTTCTCTCTTGAAGACAAATGCACCAGTCACCAGTCCAGCAGTCCCTGTGAACAGAGCAAAAAGACCACATATGTGAGAGTTTGGCAGAAAAAAGAAAAAAAAAAAGAAGGAAAAATATAATAGCTAATTTTAGTTTGATCAGTGTTGCCTTGGTTATAGCCAAATAAATACAAGGAAAGATGGCTGGGTGTAACAGAGCACCACTCAGCAGCGCCTCTGGCCAGAGACTGTTCCAAACGCATAGATTTACAGAACTTTTAGCAGCTCATTCCAACGATCTTCTAACCAAGATTAATCTCTGTAATGAATACCTAGAGAAGAAAAAACCTTCATTACTATTCCTATTTTTACATCACATTTCATTCTAAGCACACATTATGTTCATTACATGTACATTATGTTCAAAAAAATCATCCTAATAAGAAATCCATACGAATTTTAAAGAGACAGAAGGAAAGTATATGAAAATAATGACTTAACCACATATAGTTAAGAGAACAAATGCTGTTCTAAACTAAAATAGATTATTAATCACAGCATAATAGAAACACTCATTTTCAAATGAAGCATTACTCACAATACAATGTATAATAGATTTTAAAAAACAAATCTTTTTAAATAAAAGTTCACTTTTAACAATCAAAGAAACTGACAGATACCTACTTTACAACCTTGGGTGTAGTGAAATAGGGTCCCAACAGAAGGCTGTGTAAAATATTGCATCTGTAACTAGGCCAAAGACTGACTCTCTAACTGGAAATGAGCTAAGTTGTGCTACCGAAAATTTCTTGGAAAAACATTTTAGATCTTTTCATTTCAAAAAACAGTTAAGCTTAGATTTTGAGAAATAAAATATTGCTTGAATTATGGGCTATTTTAAGTGGAAAAAAGGCTAGAATAAAAAATCTGCATAATACAAATAATTGTCCTCTAGCTGAATTAAAAAAAAAAAAAAAAAAAAAAAAAAAAGCAGAGATTAAGAATTTGGGTGCCTAGAGAGCAGGAAAAAGGAAAAAAACAACTGCATATTCCCTGCTGTACTCACTGTCACACACACACACACAAAAAATAGAAGGGGAAACAAATTAACATGGACAGAGATACCTTCCAGATGCCAAATGAAGTCCCACTCTGTAGAGAGTTTCTTCCCTCTAATTTTAGCATGTGAAAGTTTAGCACTAGAGCAAGTCATTCATACTACCTCTATTGAGAATGAAAAGAGACAGACATATTGAAAAGATAATTTATCCTATTTGACTTCGATCCTATTATGAGAAGAATTTGCTCTCCAAGGATTTTTTTTTGCTGTTGTTCAATGGGATTGACTAGATGAATAGCTTAAACTGTAAGTAAATGAATGTCTCAAGTTACATGTCTGATTTTTATATAAAGTCAGATAAAAGATGCCCCACTCACATTTGAAATAACAGGATAAATTGAGATATTTTTTGTTTAGGAAAAAACAAGTGAAATAAAAAAAGAAACAAACACTGTTGTTATAATTCGTAACTATTTCCTGATTAGTAATTTCTGTTTTATCAAGAGATTCCTTTTAAAATATAAAAAGAGAGATATCTGAACTTTGAAAACTGAAAGCTGTCTTCAAAAAAAAAAAAAATAAAATAAAATAAAAATCAGTCATTAACAAAAGGATTAACTGGATATTTCATTAACCTAATCACATTTTTTATATAGTCCTGAAAAATATGATGGAACTAATATAACTAACTGTTATGTGCAGATTTGACTTGAAGAATGAACTCTGTAAAAGCATAATAAGCATTTATTATTTAGTTACTTTGGATAGGCTGAAGATATACACAAGCAAATGTCTCTTATCACACCACACAGGATATTACCAGCAGAAGCTAATGCTATAGCTGACTGAGCTCTCCATTCAAATTAAGCATTACAGATTCGTGACAAGCTCATTCATGATTTGCACATGGGAACAAAAATATGTTCAACAACTTGGCATAAGAATAAAACTCTGTTTTAGAGTTCTGTGATAATGACCTACAGATATTTTATAAAGATTTACAGACTGGATTTAAACAGATTTCATTTGAAATAAGACCTGATACCACATTTAATACTATCCAAATATCTCACATGCTTCTTAATTCTTTTTTTCCCCTCATTCAGACAATATATTTTGAACTTTTTTTCACACCAAAATTCATCAAATCAAATTAATTATCAAAGTCAGTTTATCTATCTTTTATATGGGAAAGCCTGCTAGTACATGTAGAATGAAAAAAGTAGAGCGGAAAGGATTCTTGAGGAATTTCTTCCTCTCTGTCTCTGTTCTTGATTGCTACCATGTCTGATGAAATGCTTCTGAGTTTTTGAGAATAAAACATCTATGTATGCTCCATGCTCCTTGTTTATATTAGTTGTCACAGTTTGATTCTTAAACTTACATTTTCACTGTCAGTGAAATATTCTGATGTTTCTCTCTTACCTAGAGTATATGGTATCTTTGATGCTCATATTTGCTTGATAAATAAATATATATCAGTATCTACTTACATACTGTCAGAGTTAATGACTAGATTCCCTGGCTAGTACTAGCTTCAACACAGCTCTGCATGGAATACATGGTTACTAAGTTCTCAATAAGCATTACTGGAACATGAGGACAATAGACTCAGCTGACACAGAGAACTTGCCATACAGTTTTCAACATGGAAAAGAATTAGGGAGAGTGCAATACCATTCATTTAATCCCTGTCAAGCTTTATATGCAGTTGTACTTCAAAGTCTTAAAAATTTCTACTAGACTGGGTTTGCAAGCCAGGTATTGCAGAGAGTTGTTACATTCTTTCAAATTTCATGTTTATTTCTATCTTCGTGATTAATTTCTGTAACACATAAGTAAAAAAATAATAATAATAATTAAAAAAAAAAAAAAAATCAGACAATGTTAAGATACAGACTACCAACACAAGACAAATAGATTAGAGCAACTGGACATCACAATTTTACACCAGAGAGAATTACAGTGAATGTTCAGAACATCAGTTCTAAATCACAACTCTATACAAAATCCTATGGCTCAGGATCTGATTCTTTCCCAATTTTAATAGTAGGGCTGTCAAAATGTGGAAGTTACATGCCTCAAATCTAGTCAACTAATGAATAATAAAAAATAAGGGATATAGAAACACATACTTTTGAGATAATTTTAGCTGAAGAAATAAAAATTAATAATAAATATCAGGAGAATGAGAAAAAGTGATTTAATTAGGGTCAGTAATTAAAATGCAAAAGGAGAACTCAAGGTAGATAGATCTTTGCAAGGATCTGTATAGCAGAAGTACTTCCTGTATCATAAAGTTCCGTATAAAATTGCCCCAAATTATATGTAAATAACAAAGGTTTCAAGACAAAGCCTAGCAAAAAACAAGACTAGAAGATATTCAGTCCAGTATTCTCAGAAAAATAAAGCACAACTTCTGAGCAGCTGATGGAGACTTTCAAACAGCATAGGCTGGATCTGGTGCAAGCTGTGTCTGTTGATTAAATGGATTTCAAAAGTATTCATATGAACTAAAAAAAAAACCACATTTTTTTCAGCTTTTGAAACATCTTTACAAACAGTTCATTCCTCTCTTTTAAGCATTCTGAGTGAGAATAGAAACAACTTGTTTGCTCATTTTTTATTTTATTCAGTAGGATTATATCTGTGCTCTTTTGTTTTTTCTCCCACAGATAAAAATATTAATTATTCAAAGAAAAATAAATATAACACATCAGAATTTATTAAAACCATTGTCCTAATAGGACAAAATTTAAATAAATGATTAATTAAAACCAGATATTTGGTGGAAAAAAGTAGAATAGATACAAGTGAGTTGATCAAAGCAAAGCAGAAATTACAGAACTAGTGATTTTGAAGTCCAAGGCTTCTTATCTCCTGGTCACTACTGCACTGAGTCACAATACTCATTTCAGAGAGATTTGGCTAAGTGCCTGTCTTTCCCTTGGAGAAAAAAAGTTTCAAATACCTCATATACACAGTGGTATTACAGAAGCCATTAAATCTGAAGAGGTAAAGTAATAATGCATAGTGTTAAGAATAAATCTAGTATGAAAGTAATTCAGTAATAATTTATAATAGCAATGTACCTCACGCTTGAAATTATTAAGCAGATAAAATTGAAGGAATTGATTAGACCTGCTTATATATTTCATGAATAAAAATGTTTCATGCTCAATCTATGATTCCTGCAAACATCTACTTCTATGAAAAACCTACTTATACTAAAATTTACCAGCCCAATCTCATAGTCATGACTATAGAAAACATTCTCTTCACGTTTAGTTTCTAATCAACACAATTTTGTTACTCCAAACTACTCTCAAACCCTGTGTAATATATCCTCAATTGTTTCACTGGGCAGTTCATAAACTGATGCTACCTAGGCCCCTTTACAGACAATTGTTGTTACCTACTTCACTAGCAAATTCTTTACAAGCAGTCCCTGAAGCCTAGACTACAATTGGGTTTTTAAGGCCCTGGCAAGTGTGATCACAGAACTATGGTTTTGTTTCTTTACTATTTTAGAACAGCATTGTATTTTGGGTAAGTTTACACATTTAAAAACCCATGATAATATACATATACATAAAATAATTCATTGAGAAGTATACAAAATTCTGATTTAATCCACTATTAAGCCTATTCATAAAATTTCTTTTTATTCGTTAATTTAGCTTCCCAAATGCCTGAAGAGTAGACGTATCTTGGCAAAAACAATTTAAGTCAGAACATCTGTAAATTCTGACCCTTACATTAGAAGTCTCACCTTCAACCTGCTTACATTTTAAGTACTATCTTTACCATCTGATCAGTTGAAACAGATGGAAAAAGTTTTGCTTTTTAAGTAAATGGAATACAAAATGGTTTTAACTCTTTCTCTGACAGACCACAGTCACACTGACATATTTGTTTAGATTTCTTCTAGGAAAACTTGTCCTAGTATCAGAGATCAGACTAACCATTTTAATCTTTCTCCATTGAGGCAGTAAGAGCACTGATGTGAAGGCTTTTCCTGGAATTTTCTATCTTCCCCCTCACTTTTCTTCTATTTTTCTTTTCATAAGATACAGAACAATAGGAAGAACTTCTCCTAGTTTTGCTTTCCATAGCTGAGAAATGTTAGAGTAATCTAAAATATCAAGAAGGTAAGTAAAATGAAAAAAAAAATTATAAAATAGTTTTGCAGGAAAACTCCAATGGATTCTTACGTTCATCGTTTTCATTACTTGGAACAAAATAGAAAAAACTTCTTACTCTTAGTAAGAAAGCTCTGGAAATTATCCACTACAATCATCTGTGGGACCATGGTAAGAACTGAAAACATACACGCTCAATTACATTTCACATATTCACTGATCTTTACATGCAATAACCTGAGAGGTGATACAAGTGACCATGTGATCAAGGAGCCAATGAGGGCAACCACCTTGCTGGATTTGTTACTAACAGACCAGGAAAAATTGATTGGGAATGGGAGGAAGAACAAAGTTAAGCTCTTTCAGTAGAGCGCAGTGATGGGACAAGGAGTGAAGGGCACAAACTGAAACACAGGGTCTTCTGCCTAAACATGTGAAAATGAAATCCATACCATGAGGGTGATTAAACAAAAGCTTAGGTTGTTTACAAAGGCTATGAAGTTTCTGTCCTTGGAGATATTCGAACCCAGAACAGATACATACCTGAAAAATCTAGTGTAGGTAACTCTGCTTGAGCAGATGATTGTAGTGGATAATTTCCAGAGCTTTCCCACCTCAGACATTCTGTGATTCTTTTTAAAAATAGTCACTTAATAAAAATAGCTTATTCAAAGAAAATTATTATGGAAACTGACTACGATTATCTCTGTTATTTAAGCATTTACATTGATTAGACAACATTTGACAATTTTCATCAAATTGTCTTCTGTACACCAACCTTTCATTTTTTTCTCTGACAAGATTCGAGTAGTAGCTAAATCCCTGGTTGAAGCCAGACTCCAATGCCCTAGAAGGCAAATTCAGACATGTATGCAGAAAGTATACCACTGGAGACCATTCTCCGTGAGTAATATTCAGGTGAGGCAGAATCTGAGCCTGGCAGATTGCTCAGAAACTGGATTTGATGGGAGAAAGGAGAAACATCTTATCTCTGCTATGAGAAGATCAACCTGAATATGAAACACTAAGCTTTTTTTTCTTTAGTTACTATTTTTAAACATCTGTTATACAAGATACAAGTCATTAAGTGACATCTCGTATGTGCAATGAAGACAATCTCATGCTTTAATCTCCAGCAAACAGTGATGGGTTTATGGCACTACCTTCCAACAAAGGCAACCCCACACAACAGGGCTCAAACCCATTCGGGGCTATTCTATGCAGGAGCACCCAGGACCGTTTTCCTCACTGAGTTGATTCTGCAAAACCTCTGTTATGAGCTGTCTGTAACACTCAGATACCGAACACCAGGGACTGTGTGGTATTTCTCAGCAGAAGTTTAGCTCCACAGTCACCAAAATATCACCCACTCTATTTTAGAAACTTGTGTCTTCTAACCTGTTCCCCTTCTGAAGAAACACCATTTGCTAATGGCAGTCACTAATGTCTCCATGTGGGCTGAGAAGACCTCTTCCTGCCAAGGAGTAATGATGGGTGGAAGACAAAAGCGAAAACAAGCAGTGGTTATCCATATTTCTCAACACAGGAATTTCAAAAATGGAGTTCTGTATTTACCATCCTGGTCTTTGAAAGTTTCCTCTCCCACCTCCTGTCACTTCTGAAACAATTTCAGGCTGCCTACAAGCAGCTCTGTTCCTGGGGAGTAGAATTTCTATTGGTTACATTGTATCACAAATGACACCTCTGTACTTTGCCTACTTTCTTCTCATGCTTTGACAACTTGCCATTTGATTACATTGGAATTTAAGCAGAGCACACACTGCTATGCTTCTTTGCTTTGGAGCACTAGTTCAGAAAAACAAACAGGCATGAAGAAACATTAAGCTGATTTCATTCCAGTTGGGTGACTTTAGATGGTAGCAAGACAACTCTTCCACCAAGATGGCACATGGAATAAACAATGTAACTGTTTTGTTCTTAAGCAGCTGATCTTTCTTATTAGCAGATTTCAAGCAGTTTGAGAAGACTTACTTTCTTCTACAGAAATTAAACTGAAGCATCTAGAAAAACAAAATCCCAAATGGATCACATCTCAGAAAAACAAACTTTTTTTTTTTTTTTTTTTTTTTTTTTTTTTTTTTTTTTTTTTTCAAATTCCAAGGCACAAACATAACTGCAACAAAATGAATGGCAGAGCTATTCCCTATTAGATTCACCTTTGGCTTGATAAAAAGCGTGTTTCTAGTCTCTCCAAAAAGAATGTACCTCTTTCCTGATTAATAAATCATTTCCATTCTTCACAAAATATTCTGTCTTCCCATGTCAGGAGCACAACTTAACAAAGAAGAGCTGATTAAAGCTTGGACATGTAAAACATGAGCAATACACAGCAAATCCTTTCAAAGCTGTATGCTATTATAAAGGATTGATTTCACGTGGAATGGCTGAACATAGAAAAATGAACACTAGAAAATAGGATTTGATTGTTATATTCTAGAAAACTAGGTGTCACAGGCGAACTAGAAAAGAGCAATTTTGTCTAGATAATAAAGTGACATATGAGGAGAGATCAACAAACCATTAGTTACACACAATAGCAACCAACCCAGAAAAGCAGACAAACTGAAGACATTTGGATTTTCCTGGAATTTAACTAATGTAAAGGTCAGAAGCTAACGCAGAGGGGTGAAGGGCATGAGGAAAGACTCCAGAATGGGCATAAAACTAGTGAAAAGTGTTTCTCAGGTTCCTCACACTGAGGACTTGCGGAAGTCTAGCAACACAGTGAGAACAAATGTGTACAGTCTAATTCAGAGATCTTTCATACAACTCCCTTTGCTTTTCCATGAACTACTTGAGTAGTTCGTGCTACCAGTGCTCTGGATTACAGAACCACAGATGCCAACAAGCAGCTCACACTTACTGGATTTTGGTATCATGAAGGAATATTCCAGAGGTGCAAGTGGAATGTACAGAGAGTGGTGATTGAAGCAAGGCTTTTGTAATTGCATGCAGCTTGTTAGCTCATGGAGCTGGAGCCTCACAGGCAAGAAAAAAAATAGAGGAAATGGGACAACAACTAAAGCTATTTGAATTACTTGAATATAAATGGAAGATTAAAAGATAAGAAGAATTAAACAAATGAGGAAAAATGTCATTTTAATTTAACTAATTCTTTGTATGAAACTGGAGATAAAACAAATATCAATTATTCATTGAGAACCACATCCATTGGGTTAGATTTATTTAAATATATATATAAATGAATATGGCTTTTACACATTTAAGATGTTTATTTAATGAAAATGAACCATGTGATGCACTGAGGGATTATTACTTAAAAATAGCAGCACTTTATGATGCAGAAAAAAAGGCGGAATCTTAATTGTTGCTTTCATTTATATTTCATGTGCAGAAACCCCAGCATAAAAAAAATTATAAGAAGCTGACTAACTAACTCAAAGTTACTCAAAGAAGTATGGTTTTCTACTTTTTTTCCTAAAACTTATTCATTTATGCTATTATCTTCAGGTGAGAGCATGAAACTGTAAATTAAAATACAGCACTGCTCTGTCACATTTTGATGTTCAGAGGATTTCATGGCAACTTTTATTTTAGTCTGTTAACTATTAGAAAAATTGTACAAGTGGACCTCCTGTGAAAAAGCAAACTGCTTAGTACTCATCTTAAAAAAAAAAAAAAAAAAAATCATCTGCTCCTGCTGTGACTTACAGATGGGCACAGCTCTGTAGCTTTGCAATTTAATCTTTCCCAGAGCCTTTCAGGGAATTATGCAAAGGATGGCCATGTGAGCTGGTATGGCCACATCTGCACCTGGTCTTAAGAAGGCTCCTTGCAGAAATAAAAATATAGCTCAATATAGCTTTAGTAAAAGTCTTTCTACCACATCCCAAACAAAGCTGCTGTACCCAATGAAAATTTTTCTATTCCAAACCCAAATGAAATAATTATTATATGGGAATGTCAGCTAATGAGATTTCCCCCTCCCCCAGCTTTGATCATTTCTAATGGAATTATTCATTCAACATACATGCTATGTATGTAATACATTAAGTTTATTTATGAATTGGCAATTATGCAGTAATGAACACACAAAGAATGCTTAACATACAGTGTCCACCAATGATGCAGGGATTATGTTCTTTGTATATGGCATATGGTGAATTTGTATAGAAACTTAAAGCATTTAGAACAGACTAATGAACTGCATTTGCATTTCATTATTTTTAATAGTAGATATTTTATAAAAACATCATCATCTAAAACTCATCCAAAACATTTTTCTCCTATTTTGTGTGGTGTGCTTAAATTAGGAGATCAACTTAAATCATAGCAAAAAGTCATGCTCAAACACATACCCTGCAAAATAAAAAGAAAAGTGACAAGCCTCCCCCTGCACATTGTCACAAGTTTTTCCTTGATCTTGTTGGTGCTCACAACAGAAAATCTCAACCAAACTGTTTTTCTGTGCACTCACTGGGCTGTGATATCCACAGATCACATTAAAAGTAGAATTCCTACTTTCATAACAACTGCCACAATGGTGTGCATGTCTGCTGCCTGTAATGAGTACAGTAACATGCACCCAGGGTTGCAGGAGTAAAATCTGCAAGAAGCAAAGATATTAGTAGTTTATGGTTCAAGAATAGTTGATCTTAGACTTCTCATGGCTAAAAACCTCTGACGTCACTGGGCAAAAGGAAACAAGGTAAAAAAGCAGCTACATATAGAACTAACATTTATGCTTGACTAGAGGCAGTGAGAAAATAATAAAATTGGTTAGCTGATGAGACACCCTACAGGAATTTTTTCACAAAAACAGGAAAACACTGTTAAACTGACATTTACTCAGCAAGCCACCAACCAGAAGTGCTCGGGGCACCCCCTACACTGAAGCAAAATGCCAGAGCTGTATGATGATTAGACTTTGATAGATCCCACTGACGTCCCAAAGGCCCTTCTGTTTCTATTTTTTATTTCTTTCATCTGATCTTCATCCATAGTTTGACAAACTATTTTTAAGTGCCCATTTTCCTTGTGATCTGTATATTCCAGGCTCACAAAACAAATTAACTCAATATCTTAACCTGATCACTGACGCAGTTACTTGCTGTTTACCTGGCACCATAATCTGAAATCCAGTCAGTTTAGGAACCTAGAAGTAGTGACAAAATCTAATTACTTTAAAAATATGGACAAACATAATCCTACAGCCAAGATCACCCACAATTCATATGCTTTTAAGTCACATTATACTATTATCTTCAGTTTTTTTACTCTCTGAATTATGCTCCACAAAGTAAAAGATATATAAAAATAATAACCATAAAGTTTTTGTGTGGAAGAATTCTGCGTTGCTCAGAAAAGAGCTCAGAAAAAAAATCCCACTGAATGGCCCTCAACAGCAAAGGCAGACAGCACACGTGCAAAAGGTAGGTGATCACCATCACAATCATAAAGATGGTGGGGGGAAATAGGAAAATGGGAGAAAATTTCTCAAAACCAAAATTAATGTAGGGGTATTCCAAATCAGCACAAATATAATCAGCCGATTACACAATTTTTTCATCATTAAAGAGCAGAAAATACTAGTGAACAAGGTTAATTTATCTGCACATGCAGAATTCAGCTGCTCAGGCACAAATTTAGTGCCTTTTCAGCCACTTCACCATACCCAACTAGAGCAGAGTAGGTACAACAAGCACTTCTGATCTCATCAGTATTCAGAATCCTGTTTTGCCTGTTAGTCAGAGAAGAAGTTAGAAAGGGGTACAGGAACTCAGTTTGAGACAAATAAATGAAAGCTTCTCTATAGATTTTGTTACAATATAGGTCTGCTACCTACTAAGGCTAACATAGACTTAACTGACTAACTTAAAATATTACATTATATTTTAATATAATATTATTAATATAATTATAATATAAATAATATTATTAAATAATAATAATAATATTAAAAAACAACTAATGTTGATCTGTAGCGTGAATTCATCTTCTTTTGTGTATTTACATTTTCCAACAGAAATTTTGCATCTTCAGAATCAAAATAATTCCTTAATAATTCCAGTTTTTTATCCATCTCTGAATATTGAAAATGAGCAATAATGCTATAATGTGATGGAAAGTACTGTGATAACATCAGGGTGGTGAGGTCTTTGGCTACAACAAATGAGAACAATCCCAAACACAGCAGCCACAGATACAGAAATGAAGGAAAAGAGCTTCTTACCCCTGGAAGGCCCCCACTACAGGAGGCAAGAATCTCCAGCAAGATACCCTTATCTCCACTGCCAGCTCTTGGATAAGGTCTAGGAAGGGGTGGATCCTGACTCCACCTGTTCTGGTCACTCAGATGCACTGCATGCACCTGAGCTCCCCTGGGTTGGCCCTGCCTTCCCAATAGGTGCTCAATCACTACTTCAAGCTTCGACTTAGCATTTCCTCTGCACAGATAATTAGCCTTTTTTAGTATCTTGCTTAAGCTGGATGAAAACAAGTACCTTGTTTTCTACCTGTCATGTTTGTGCTACATAATAAAGCTTTAATAAGATAAATACTCAGATACTATGGTGATAGACATAGTGCAAAGAGATGAATATATCAGATGATTTGGTAAATTTCATTTTTTGAACCTCAGCAAAATTGAAAGGCATGAAGGGGCGAAGAGAATTTCCTAAAGGAAGTTCACGTTATCACAAATTAACCATTATTTAGTCACTAATTACAAGATGCTGCTAAGGGAGCTGTGCGTCTGTCAGAAAACTGTATTTATATTTAAACAAATCAGTAAATACTTGCATTGCAATATACGATCAGTGATGAATTCTACAGTAGAAGGAAAGTTGTCCTATGTTCTTTGAAACAATGCATCTTTTTTAGTTGTGACTATGAAGAACAAATGCTCAAATTTGGAATACATGTATTCCTATGTAATACTAGTCTGCTGTGGTAGGATGTGCTAGTATAATATGTTTTTAAATCAACCACAGAAGGAAGTAATATCTGAATGGACAACATTAATTCTAAAACTTTACGTTTGTTCCTTTCATTATTTTGAATGTCCCATAGATTTTGTTCTGAGGAAAATAACAGAAATTTACTCTACCATTTAAAGGATATATGTTCATCTTGTTAAAGCTGAGTTTGTATTTATCCAAATAACACAATAAGCGTGGACTCCTTAAAGAAAATAAGCAAAGGCATGGTTTTCAAATGGAAAATCCCTGGAACAAATCAATTATACCAAAGGAAACTTTCTACCTCCTAAGTCATGCAGATGAGTTTATAAACACCCTGGAATTCAGTACATGTTTAAGTGCAATTCCAGTTAACTTTGTTGCATGGAATGAGAGAAAAATACAATTTCTGTTCTTTTTTTTCTGATTGATCTAAGCTGCAGTAAATAATCGCACAACTGCATCTGAATGTTTTCTTTAATTCTAATTTGTAATTAATCTCTTTATGTTTCCTACATTGTCATCTGTCTCAACAACATTAAATTCCAATTTGTTGACATCTGGTCCAGGCTAAATCAAATCAAAGATGTTTGACATTGCAGAGCTGTACTCAACAAGCTCCAGATAAACGGCAGAGATTGGACAGAATTTCTCAAGCACTGTAACAGAACTCCTTCATACTCAATCCACATTGAAAAATTATATGAGACTCAAGTATTAGGAAAGAAAGAATCAAGAATTCAGAAGAGGAAAAAAGGTCTAGCTCCTTTTATTTAAATCTAAGTGTAGAATAGCATAATTCCAGTGGAGTCAGGAGAATTATACTGGATAGGGAAAAAACAAAATCAAAATAAGGAGAGAGGGGGAAAATATACATTTCATTATTTTGTAAAAATTTGGCTGGCTTTTAATATTTTGATGAGTTTCTTTATTATTCATAAATGCATCATTCTAGTCCTCTTGAAATACAGCTATAAATAAGCTTCCTTAAACAAAATCTATCTACCTGAAATTTTTGCTTAGGTAATGAATAAAACTTTCCTCCAGAAATCTGAAGCAGAGTCAAGAGAGCAACTCGGAAACAGGAGGTTTCAAAGTAGGAAATGATCTCATTTCTTGCAGATTGTCTTAGCTTCTTGTCTAACTAAAAACCTAAAATAGATTAGTTGAGTAATTTTTAAGCCTTTAAATCATTAAAATGACTGAAACATTTGCCAGAGTTAGTGGGCAGGAAGAAGCTCTCTTTTATACTACGCCAAGTTTTTTTTTAATCATTATGTCTGATTCAAAATTTGTAAGGGCTTAAAAGTATGTAATCTTGGAGGTCTTAAAGAATGTTTAATCTCTAGAAAGGGGAGAGAAAATAAAGGCAGTGGAACTGTACAATGAACAAAGATGAAGGGAGTAAAGAATCCTTGCATTGCAATCCTGGCTCTGAAAACAACTTGAAGTGAGCTGTCAACCAGTGATCTGTTCTTACTTCTGATTCTTCATTTGTGAAATGTAAATACATTCTAAGTTTGTGAGAATTACTGGGATTATACAGTGCTGTAAAATCCATAATCTGAGTTTAAACATGGGACATTTCAAATAAGAATGTAACAAGAAAGTCTATTGCACAAGAAAGATCTGGAAAGGTGGCATTGATGTTTTCATTTCTTCCAGGGTGGAGTTTCTTAGGAAAAATTACCTATTTTAATTTTATGAAGGTAATCACATTCTCCATGCTTTGCAGCATGGACTGCAAAGACTAACTATGTCAACACTGATCAGAGCACCATCCAACAAGACTCTTTGTCCTTTGCTGTATCCCCTGGGTTACATCTTACAAGAAAATCTGCCTGCCTACACTGACTACACTGCAGACTTTTTCCAGACAGTTTCAGAGATTGAACAGACAGCATCTGAGGGCTGCAGTGAGAGCCATTCTCTCGTGGGTTTTACAGTGTAATTTCATATACAGTTTGAGCTCAGTTGTCGTAATTCCCAAACTAGTGGCAAAAGTACTTCAATGTAATATTATTTTTATGTTGTGACTTGATGATGTCTAGAGGTTTCTTCAAACCTCTACAACTCTGTGAATTTATGTTGTTCCACAGAACGAAGATTTCTTGTTGGGGCATGTTTTTGTTTGTTTGTTTTTGTTGTTATTTGGTTATTTTATTTTGTATTACTTGTTTGTGTGTTTTAACCAATGATTGCCGTGCCAAATTATTAGCTCAGTACATGAAAAAAAAATGAAGTGATGATAATGAGAAAATCAGCCCAGTTCTAAATACAGCAAAATCCAACAGCGAGAACCAACAA
The DNA here is from genome assembly GCF_026119805.1 of Tympanuchus pallidicinctus. Classification (NCBI taxonomy): domain Eukaryota; kingdom Metazoa; phylum Chordata; class Aves; order Galliformes; family Phasianidae; genus Tympanuchus; species Tympanuchus pallidicinctus. Next base: position 60,543,415 of record NW_026294618.1, on the reverse strand, counting down.
CACTGCATTACCAATCTGATATGTAACTCTGAACTAGCATATAAATACACAAGAAAAAAAGAAGGATGGAAATGTGATCAAATCAGAAAATGTCAGTATGCAGGTGAGTGCTCTACTCACTGCCTGAAGAGATCATAGAATCATAGAATCATGGAATTCTGCAGATTGGAATGCTCGAGTCCAAACACAACCTAACCGTATTATCCTAACTCTAACAACCCTCTGCTATCTTATGTCCCTGAGCACCACATCCAAATGGTTTTTAAACACATTCAGGGATGGTGATTCAACCACCTCCCTGGGGAGCTTATTCCAGTGCTTAGCAACCCTTTCTGTAAAGAAGTTTTTCCTGATATCCAACCTAAACTTACCCTGGCAAAACTTGAGGCCATTTCCTCTTGTCCTCTCACCTGTCACCAGTGAGAAGAGACCAGCTCCGTTCTCTCTGTAAGCAACTTTCAGATACCACATGTGAAAGCCCCACAGCAAACATATACACTTCAGGCCCACTAAAGTGCAGCTGCTCTTCACCGACCTCAGTTTCTGAAACAGAAATAAACAAATAAGAAGTAACACATACCTAGCAAGAAAATCTCCACATGAAGGTCCTAGTTACAGCAATACACAGAAAGTGATTTTATGGACTCTAAGCAGCTGCAGGAACTAGCTGGAAGAAGGTCTGTGGCAAGAGCAGAGCCTCTAAGTCTCTTTTCCACGTTAAGAAGAGCACATACGATTCAACTCCATGTGCATCCCTGCCCCTCCTCTTTATTTGTTGAATGATGCTCATCCTGTATGCCTTCAACTTCTGCTTTCACTTCCAGGTGTTTTGAAAGATTTACCAGTCATATTTGAAAACAGACCCTCCCATCTGTTGAATAATGCTTCTAATAACATCCTAGGCCATACCAATGGCCATAAATGCCTGGGGCTATTGAGACTTCCTCAAGATGCCTGCTGGGGAACAAAGAGCAACTCAGGCCCATTATTTTCAAGTTATCAGCTTCCCCATAGTGGTTGAGTGGGTGTGTATTCCCTTGAAGTGCTCCAGGCAAAAAAGTGCTTCTGCTGGCAAAGATTTCCTCCCACAGAAATCTCTCTCCTGCAATCACCTGAGGGAGTTGCTTCCATGATGGAAGAGAAAATACAGTAACAAGCTGTCAAGACTGTCTTTCTTTCCCAGCCCCCAAGTGCCTATTTTGTGTAGAATGGGCAAATCTGCTCCTCCATGGAGCATCCCTGAGCAGCTGAGGGGAAGGGATAAATGCAAGTACATCAGTTGGCTATAGTCTTCTAAGAGTCAGCTCTGAGTCATTTCAATCACCACATCATTGTCACCACTTAACACACAGGATGACCAAAGCTTTTGACAAATGACTAATGAGTATCTATAACTTCTATTTTCAACTTTCCTTCTTTTTTGGGGGGTCTGATTTCTCATATCAGCCACTCATATTCATCTTTAAAAGTAACCTTCACAGAACATCCTCCCAAGTTCTTAGTTATATGTATTAAAGAGAAGTGAATTTCCAGACTAAGTCTGAAATTCACCAGCTTCAGGGCTACATCCTAGCTGACATGTTTCACTTTGGCCCTGCTCCAGAAATAGGACTACATGGTGGAGTACACTGAGACATAGGACAATACATGATCCCATTCCTATTTGCCCTCCCACAGAAACATACAGCAGAGGCTTGCTCTCTGCAGTGCTAATGTAGGCCTGAGTGGCTTGCTAGAACTACTTGAATTACTTGAGTAACCACTACTCAGAGAGGGCAGGATAACACAGAATCAGAATGGCCCGGGTTGGAAGGGACCTCAAGGATCATGAATCTCCAACCCCCCTGCCAAATGCAGGGTCAACAACCTTGCCATTTAGTACCAGACCAGGTTGCTCAGGGCCCCATCCAATCTGTCCTTGAACACCTCTATGAATGGGACATCCCTGACCTCTCTGGGCAGCCTGTTCCAGCACCTCACTCATAGCAAAGAGTTTCCCTCTGACATCCAACCTAAATCTTCCCTCCCTAAAGGAGGGAGTATCTTGCAATCTAAATCTGTTTTATGCATCACCAGCTGGACTACACTGCTCTGGAAAATAAGAATAGCAGAAATAAAATGGCAGAAATACTAGCCGTATGCATTACTGTAGCTATAAAAAATATTCTGAAGGGAAACATTAATTCTAAACATATTGTTATTCAGGAAAAATCTTATTGTAATCTTTTCCAAATCTGATGACAATGCCCTGATGAATTATCCAGAGAAATAGCATCTTAATATATATTTTTAGGATACACTCACCACCTGCTTTTCTTATTTCTTTGAAAAAATGCTGTCACTTTCAATAATATTCTAAACATTTCAACATCATTGATTAAATTGAATTATCAGTATTTTTCTCTAGAAAAGCATTAAAAAGACAGAATTAATGTTACTTAGCCATGAATCTATTGCATTATTAACACTACTGTAGTTTAACTTGACTGTCATGAGCTCAAGTGTGTGACTGCTGTGTTTCAAATCTCACAGTGACAGCAAGAAACATAGTATAACCTTGCATCCACATCTTAGTGATGTAGATATTGGAGATAACACACCTCTCACTCAGCGATTAAATTCTTCAGTGTTAACTGAAGTTATTCCAAAATTATACTTATGCAAATCACAGGAATATAAAACTCCAAAATCATTCCACAAAACAAAAAATATGCAGTTTGCACAGTATCATCTTATGTTGTAAATCATGTTGATGTTTTGATTTACAACAGCTGAAAACCTGTTCTACCAAATATAAATCACATTCTTTATCTGTGATATGAATCCATGAGAAGCTTTAGCTGGTATTGAATCTGTTTTCACAATTGGTGTTTGTGTATTACCAGTCACAATCTTTAGTTGCTCGATAATACATTATACTCATGTACAGGTAATGCATGGAGAAGTTCAATAACCCAAACCATGCTATTAGCTTTTGTCTCTCCTTTCATTCCCAATCTGCAGAAGGGATTTCAATAAGAGACTATATTTCCATCTCCTTGACATTGCTCAGTTCTAGAAGCCCTTACCTTTTTTTGTTCCTGCCATTGTTCACAATCCTTTTCATCCATTTCCTCCTTCCAAGTCAGGACAAAACCCTTTTTTGCCAACTGGCTGGCACAAAGCGGAATGCTCAGCTCAGTTATCTGCTGATGTCTATAATTTCCATACTTTTCTTCCGTGGTATTTTTAGGAATATGCATATTTTCTGAGAGATGGGTTAGATCCATAAATACATGGTAATTTATTCACTATAATTGCTTTCTGAATTCATACAATCCATCTATCTAGCCAGAAGGTATACTATCCCTTGGGCAACTGCAGAAATTTCTTACATTCCTTAAAATTCTGGAAATGTGCATAATACACTTTTATTTCTCTCTTAAACAGGCTTCAGAAAGAGTAAACTGGAATAAGATGAGGCAGTTCACCACAGATTGTTAGGAGATGTCTTCACACCACAATATGGGACTCTCTGCTGTGTTGCTCTATTCAGCGATTTCACTTAACTTTACCACTTTGACTAGAGATCTGAATGTGAACTGAATGTTACCCAATAAATTCTTTCTCTGACATAATTTACTCCAAATGCTACTGGATGGGCTTTAACATTTGTACAAAAACTGAAGCTAAGACTGAGACTAGGAAGTTACCACACTCAGTCAATCAAAACCTTTGCAACACACTAATAGGTTTGATTGCTAAAAATGTAGCCTACGTTATGAACATCTTAAAATGTAATATTATTACTATTATGTTGATTACTATTTCACAAAAAAGTAATATATTCTGGTTATAATGTCTGTGCTGGGGTGGCTGATAGCTAAGGACACATCTTTGTTGTATAATGCTTTCAAAGTATCTGTTTTTCAAGTGAACGGATGACTATGCGATTAATAATACAGCAATGTTATTACAGACAATTGCATCAATAGATTAAAGCACCCCCAATCTTGTTGTAATTCAACAGGATGGGAAGAGAAGGTCATGGCTCTATTCAGGGGTTAAAATTAATGGGATGATTCATCAGCTTTGAGTCCAGTTGATGATGTCTGCAAGACTGAATACTGGGCAATAGGTTTACATTCTTGTTAAGATAAGAAAACCTAGGAACTGAAAGACTCTCAAATATATTTTCAGTGCAGAAATAGTAAAAATTAAACTGTATCAGTTATAAAACAAGCTAATAATTTAAGGAATATGCATGTTTTACAAATCACTGTGAATACATCAATATAGATAAACTCAATTATGTTTTCTCATCCTAAGCACTGATTAATTTCTAAAATGACTTTTTGGAAATTAATGATAATCAATATAGAAGTACTGTGCTGGAAAGTAGTGCAAAGTGCAAAGGGAGTTAAAATGCTTATATATGATATAATACAACATCTATCTGCTGGAAGGTAAAAACCTTTTGTAATTTATGTTGAGATCTTCTCTTCACCTTTTTTTCTAGAAGAGGACCCTTACTTTAGGTACATGCGTGGGTACTAGGATTGTTGCTGGCATCACGGACGCTGTCAATTACTGAAACTAGAGATTTTACATATATTTATAGCAGTGAAAAAAAAAAATAATAGAACATTGATACAAGATAGCCAAAAGTTAGATGGTTAAATTAATATGACAGCGAACTTGAAATCAGGGCCAAGTTAGATGGGATGTGACATGGCACAGATGACAAGAACTCCAATGCTTGTTACTTGCAAAACTGGCAGCAGGAATGAAAAAATCTAATGTCACCATATTAGTGTGACTATTTCTGAAAGGTATCACATTTCCACAAGGAAGGTCTGCCCAGGAATTTGCTGCAATTGCTGCCTTCAAACTCTGCCCTGGCGCAAGATGGAGATCGACATGGGCACGAACAAAATTGCTGTCTGAAATACCTTCACATAGCAGGTAAAAAGACAGCTTTGTCTTGCTCTGGTGGCTAAGTGCTGACTGTGCTTCTTACAATTGGAAAAGATAGTATGTGCACTAAGTACTTTAACAAACCTTTCAAGGAGTGGCCCACATCTGCTTCAGAACTCTGGTTAAATATATGAAGGTGTGATGGTGTATCCTGGCCACCTGGGAGAAAGTGGCCAGCCTGGCAAAGCACTGTGGTGGTCTGGTCTCAGGTCTTATCTCTGATATTGTTGGAAGACAGCTGTTCTTCCTGCCAGCCTGCTCCTTCTGGCCATGAAGGGACCTACCCACCTCAGGATGGCCACCAATGGGTGAGTATAAAGGTACTTATAATCTAATTTTCAAAGTCAGCTTCTGTTTGATCAGACTATGGTTCAGTCAGAGAGGGGATCTAAGTCTTTTATCCATCAACCTTTGATGAAACTAACAAGAGATGCATATTCTATGTTCCTTTTGCAATACTTCAATCTTGGCATAAACAAAAACACTCCATAATAAAAACACTCTGAATTCAAATTGAACCGATGCTAAATCTGTTTAATACAAAAGTGATGTTGCTGCTTTTTCACCTTCATTAAAATTAGCTGCAAAATACATCCAGACTGGAAGGACTTGGAAAATAGAGGAGTATAGTTCTTCAAAGCAATTTAGCATCAGTAGATATGGCCATGCAGCTGCATCTCTAAGGCAAATTCATACACAAGGTGTACTGTGCAATTGAGTGTTCTGAGTTCACCGGTAGATTAATTTTTTTTTTTTCTTTTTTTTTTTTTTTTCAGGAATATAAATACTGGTTTAATTTTCAAGGATTTATGTATTAATTTCTTGTCCACAGGCTTTGCATCAGACCTGTGTTTCCTTGCCCTGTAAGGGCAGGCTTACGAAGAAGTATTTTGGGTTATCTCTCCCACTGTGATCGTTTTTTTTATAATGATGTGCATGTTCACTGACTTTGAACAAGTCTTAAAAATGGTAACTAAATAGATGCTTTTAATTTCTAAACCCACAGACCTTAACTATCAGGTAGTACAAGCTTATTACCAGGAAACTGTGGTGGCCTATGAGGAAACACTCTACTTACATTTATAGCAATTTAAAATTGGGATTTTTTCAAGTAAGTACTTTTTATTTAATTGGATCAATCTTTTCGACAGTTACTGTAAGCTGCATAATAAGTAGTAACAACGTATTTCCCTTGGAACACTAGGAGCTCAAGATCCGAAAGCCAAATCACATGATTTCTAGTTTGAATGTCTGTAGGTGACACAGATACAGCATTCACATTTATTTTCAATTTTTTTTCACCTCTTTCTGGACACAAGTTTATACAAAAAATATGCCTTCTGCATAGTTTCTACAGTAATTTCTACTCAATCCTGAACAATATGGAAGATGAACACGGCAAAGTGTTTCTGCTTTCCTCTTCTCTGAAGGAGTCTGAGATAACAAGAAAAAGAAGAAAAGAGGCTAAAATAGCTTATTAAAATGAGGCCTAACAATTATAACTATTTTACTTTTAGTATTTTAGATAGCCCTTATCACAATAATTTAGGGAATGAAAATGAGTATTTTATGTCTGACACAATTTGTATTAAGATTAGGTGAGTTATCTGTAGATAAATACAGTAATTAAATATGCAGAAAATGTTGAAATAGAAGAATTCTTAAACTTTGTTTGCTGAATAAATGCTGAACTCACTTTAAACAAAGAATTTCTTCAAATGTAGTAGTTGAAATGTTCAGAAATATTTTTGAAATTTATAATTTTATGGACTAATTAACTGATTTCTTTGAAAGATGAATTTGTTAGGTGCACTTTCTTTCCCATTTATAATCCTCAAAAATCTATAATATGTTATATTTAATTTATTCAGAACAGATAAAAGAGGAAAAGCTATAGTTACCCTCTACCATCTTCTCCACTGTAACAGATTTTATTCTCTGGAGGTCTAATCAATAGTTCAACTTTCAGACACTTCTTCTAATATATGATTTTTTTTGCACTTCCAGTGTTGCTTACATACTGTAACAAAACCAGTTCTACCTAGTTAATAGTGCTATAACATCATCTTGGATTTTTACAAGAGCATAAATTTCTGTTCTCATCAATTGCATAAACAAAGAAAGCTTGATGTTAATTTCAGTGGACGGTACAAATATACATCACTTACCTGCAGAAAGAAGCTGTTTCAAAGGATTTGCCTTGCTTAGTATGAATGCTGAGGAGGAAAATGTCTCATTAAATTCCATCACCTTCTAGAAAAATCCTGGAGCCCCAAAATGCTATTTTTCTCACATCACACTCACTTCATCTCGTAGAAATCAAATTATTCTTACTGCAAGAGTTGCCATTAGCTAGCTGCCTAACAAATCAGTATTTTTCACTATTATTATTATTACTATTATTACTGCTTAGTACATTGAAGGTGTTTCCTTCTCTTTGAGTATTTCGTGAGTAAGGAGGGAACATGCACTGACTTTTTGCAGTGTCCATACTCACCATGTTTGATTTTGGTCATCAGAATTTATGAAACTGATATTGCAAATAACTACTGATAGCCATTTTGCTTCAGTGTCTGTATATATAGGATATCTCAAAACTTTATAATACTAATCAAATTCAAGACAAGCATGAAAGCATAAATAAATATACTATATTACTACCAATGTCAGAAAGTTTGTGAAAACCTTGCTATGGAGAGCTGCCATGTGAGAACAATGAAAATCTTGTTCTTAACCGAAGCTACAAGAGTGCCTTTCTTCTGTTGTGATATCCGAAATACAGCAAAAGAGTTTCATTTAATTGAGAAAATTGCCTTTAACGTTTTAATGTGTATCAAGAACATTGCAGATTATTACATTTCCTCACAAGGGAATAAGTACAGTATTAACATATTGAGAATATATATAGAAATATTAAGAAGTTTACTCCTTAAATATTTCATATTTATTCCATAGCAGATCTGTGGGACTGTGATAGTGGTGTAGGGCACTAAGACACATTAACAATTTGTATACATTTCATTTGTGTGTTGTATACAAATATAGAAAATATAATAATTATTTAATGAATATGAAAAGACTAGGACAAATATGAACTACTTGGCTTTCCTAAACTCCTCATAAAGAGTATTCTGTGAGACTGGAAGCCCTTCAGCATTCTTTCTGATTTATTTCTCTTCAACATGCATCTTGCAAGGCTTTTTACCCTGTTTCAGTGGGTGTTTCCCAATAGAGTTTAACATCATGACTTATATAATCATGACGTGCCATAAAGAATTGTAGGTACCACTGACTTTCTATTTTTCTTACCAGCACTGTGTCATGTCCCACCTTTAAGGGGAGTGACTACATTTTTAAAATTATTATTTAGGGGTACATAAGCACATGTAATGTAGAGACTAAATGTTATTATGTTGCCTGTTGGTTTTTTGTCTGGGTTTGTTTGTTTGTTCTTTGTTGTTTTTTTTTTTTCTTTTGGCAACACAGAGCTTTTTAATTTAAAAACATTTTGTGTATTTTTACAAGCAGCTGGTGTTTAAAGTATGTTTGTAAGCAAATTGCAACTGATGTCTTCTCTACTAATTTGGTACCCAGGGGCAATCTTGAAAATTAGATCTACATATGACTAACCAAAATTTATTTCACAATGTAATTAACTGAACTGAGGTAGACCCTCATAAAATGACACTAAGTATGAGAGGTAAGTCTCAGAGGTTTTGTGTCATCGTGTTTGCATTATGATTCATGCATGAACAAGATTCTGCTTTCAAGAAGCTCTCGCCGTGATTGATAAGGTGGACTGCGCCCTCTGGTGGAAATACAGCACTCGCAACAAGAGTTTCAGCAGGCAGCAATAGGTGAAACCCCCACATAACCGGATCCATCCTAACTCTCTCATGTGAAGCTGTAGCTACAGTGTGTCAGCTACAGTGTGGCAGAGCTATACCTTCTGAAATACCCAGGAACTCCTTCCAAGCCTGGTCCTTCTGCCATGCTCTTGTTGACCAGTGGTACAGCAAGAATTTATCCCAAACCTGCTCCAGGTCTCACAGAGACCAATCATTGCAGCATATACTGAGATAGCTGCTGAGGACTGCCTGAGTTTTATGAGCCCACTGCACATACTTTTGGTTAGAGTCTCACTGAGCTTTGGGATACTCTTCATGTGGGTCTTAAATGCACTAAGGACTCCAGTATGACTACACCACTCAAAGAAACGGCAGCATTAATAACAACTATCCTGGTCTGGCTATAAGGTAGCATCAGATATCCAAAAACTCCTCTTTTTCCCATCATGCCCCAGAGTGGCACTTGCTCTAACGTTCCAAGTCCTACTTCTAGTCCTCTTCCATGACCATGCCCTTCCCCTGCAGCAAGTCCCACATCCTTACTTTCACTACCTTACTTTCCCCTTGCCAGGCACAGCTGTACTGACCAAGGGCAGCACTTCTGGCACCTCATGAGACCGGGCATGAGACAGGTTAGTTTTACTCTACTGATGTGTTGTTGTGCTAGTAATCAGTCCAGCATCCAGTCCAAAAACAGTCCAGAATCACTTAGGAGGTGAAAAAAGGAGCAGAGTGGCCAGAGTTCCTTCTGCTCTCAGCAAGGCAACAACCCATGCCCAGGCCCATGTCTGGGTGGCTTTTGGAGATCTTCAAGAAGGAGAATCCACAGCTTATCTGGGCAATCTGTGCCAGTGTTCCATCACCTGCACAGCACAAAATTGTTACCTGGTGTTCAGAGGGAGCCTCCTGTGTTCCAGTTTGTGCACAAAGTGGACAAAAGAAACTTCATGTTTTAGTACAGCCAATCACTACTTGAAGAAGACGTATTTAACAGTAAACATTTTCTAGGATGCATGTCTTCTTGTTTAAATGCAGCAAATACACATTCTACAGAAATATAACAAATGTTAAAATCAGTAACTTAATTACATTTTCATGCTTGTTCTTTTAATCACAGATTTAATGTAATTATCCTTGACACTAGTAACTGGACGAATAGCTAATTCCGACAGAAGTGAAGGAAGCACACACTTGATGAACTCAGCAAGAAGGAAGTCAATTAACCTGGCTTCATGCAGTGTTTCAAGAGCACCACCTTGTGGTTTTCCCTTTCCAGAGCATAGTTTACTGCTTTTAAATCTGTATATTGCAGTGCAATTTCCTCAACAGCTATGTCAGCCTTTGGCTGACATTCAGATATTAAGATAACTCTTAATAAAGATACGTTTTTTAAACTCTATGTCTCAGGGAAGAGTTTACATTTTTGCAATTCAATATTCTGAGATTTTCTGAGTGGTCACTGCTAGAACTTTGAGTCCATGTGGCAAAAACAGATAAACAAAAAAACCTACTAGTGAAAGAAAAATTACACTGATAAATGCTTACAAACTAATCTTCATTTTTAAAAGTATTGTATCATCAGATTAATCAAAATCTGACACCTCTCTACTCCCTCTGACTGCTGCAGTGGGACAGCTGAGATTGTATTTTATATTTTACCAGAAGACATAAAAACACATCTTCAAACTGCCAAAGTAATGACTGATCAGCTCCATTCATAATTCAGAATGGCTCTGTAAGTGCAAGAGAGAAAATTTGCCAAATGTGATCATTCACTATTCATTTCTGAAAGTCCTGAATGCCTCCCTACTTCTCTCAGTTACTCCTATCTTTCTTCTCCATGCCCAGACACAAGCAAGAATCAAGGAGAAATTTGCATTGCACCAACTAGACTTGAAACTCAACCTGCTGGTATTAGGGTTTTCCCTATGCTGTTCATGGAAGCCCATGAACTTCCTGCAAAATTCTCCTAGACTCTAATGAGATAACAGCCAACAGCATCATTTTGATTGGAAGAGATCCTTAAGACCATCAAGTCTAATCATCAGGCAGGTATTTATTGCCCTCTGTAGATCTGAAATGCACAAGTACTGTGGCTAAGCAGCTCAATTTACTTCTGAAACACTGCTAGAGCTGTCAGATAGTGAATCTAAGTTCTGTGACAACACAGCTGTAGTAATTGAGCATTACTCATTGGTATATAGTGACTGCCATGCCATGAGGTATAACTTTCATGTTTATTACATATCAAAGGCAGTCTCAAGATTGGCCCAGCACAGACAGTAAGTACAATCTATATCTACTACAGTGTTTCCACTTCTGGCATTTGTAATTTCAGCATTGGTGGCAACATCAGCTAGTACTAATGCCTCTGTAAGTAGCGGCTTCTCATTCAGCAGCAGTTACTAGTATGCGTAGGTGGGGGGTTTTCTGCTGTATACCCTTCACTGAAGGTATTTGTGAGGAGGCCAACAATCATGTGGTTTTCAGGAAGTTGCACACAATCGTTCATATTTTTTCCTATACTCAGTATTGTTGGACAACACTTCAACTGTCTGGTGAGATTACTGTAAAGGAAGAAACATCTGTGTGGCAGCCATAGATTCCCATGCTTCTTTGAGAGATTTTGCATAATGAAATTGCATGGAAAACTTCTTAAGGATCAATCACAAATAAATTTTCAGGATACAAAATCCTGTTTTTAGCAAGGATTAACTAGGTTTCTAAGAACACACATTTTTTTCAATACTTAAATACAGATATTTCTTGAAAAGTGTTCTCCTTGCTGCTAAAGAACTTCTTCAAGCAGTGATTGGCTGTGCCAAAACATGAAGTTTTTTTGCTCACCTTGTGCTGATGAGTTGAACATGAGTCAGCAGGTTTCCCTAGACTTTAAGAATAGGCAGCAGTCACAGAATCATTTAGATTGGAAAAGATAATGAAGATCATCAAGTACAAAACTATCGAACTGACTTGCTTACTCCCATTGCTCAACCATGTCCTTTAGTGTAATATCCACTTATCTCTTAATTACCTCAAGGGATGGGGACTCTACCACTTTTTTAGGCAGTCTATTACAATGTCTCATGACCCTTTCCACGAAGAAACTCTTCCTAATGTCTAATCTAAACCTCCCCTGCAAAAACTTGAGGCTGTTTCTACTTCAAAAAAGGGTCCAAGCCCCCATCCCACTGCAGCCTCCTTTCAGGTAACTCTGGAGAGTGATGATGTCTCTTTGAGCCTCCTCTTCTCCAGACTAAGCAGACCCAGTTCCTTCAGTTGTTCCTCAGATATTTTCTATAGTCCATTCTCCACCTTTACTGCTCTTCACTGAACATGCTCCAGAATCTCATTATTTTTCTAGCACTGAGAGGCCCCAAACTGAACACATTACTTGAGATGTAGTCTCACCAGTCACAGTTTGCGTTCAATTTCTTGTAAGCACAGATTACTATTCAAAGCAGCTTCCCTATAATTTCTTCCATTAACCTATGCTTTTAGTTAAGTATTCACCAAGGACACTACTTTGTTTCCACTTCACCTATTGAAGGCTGTAAAACCCATTACAACCTAGCTGAGGTTTCATTGGAAGTCAAGTAGTCCAACTTTTTTAGCGAGGCTTAAGGTAGAACCTTGAGATTCTAAGGAGAGTGAAAAACATCTTTGTATCTTTCATACCTCATGACCACTGAAGCCATGTAGTCCAATTTCTTCCCCTTAAGTGTGAGAGTAAGAAAGAGCTTTCCTCAAAATTCTGTATAAGCCAGAAATACAATTACATAGATATTTTTAAGGGAAACAAACAAACAGAAACAGTGTAATTGCTCTTCACCTTCACCGTGTAAAAATTATTAGGTCTATCAGAAACTACCTACAGTTTCCTGTATTCAGAAGTTGAAAAAGTAAATGTATTAAGTTTGTAATATCCACAGTCAGCTTCAAAACAGACACAAACTTTAATTCAAAGTGTATCATATTCTGCAGCACCATTCTAAATGTGAGAGTCCATACTACTTTTCTCAAAATTAACATACAGAAATAGGCAGTTCTGTCCAGATCACTTTAAGGTGTCTGTGTTCTTCAGGTCACAGAAATTTCAGTAGACAGATGAAAACTTGGTTAACTTTTACTCACAAGTTTTTCTACCTATCTATACTGGGCCATGTAGTGTGTGTATCAAGTCACCAAACATTGCCTTCTCCCCATCTCACAAACATGCCAGAGATTAATGTCTGCTGCTTGAGGGCTGTTATTTGCTCTAAAGACATCATTCTGCATTCAGTCTTTATTACAGGAATAGTTAGCAAAACTGGTAGAGTATAAGGTATCCTAATAGAATAAGGTATATAAGGTGGCTCCAAAAGTAATGCATTCTATTTGTTTCCCTAGAAATGACAATAGGTGGAAAGAGCACGATGATAGAATCATAGAATCATAGAATGGCCTGGGTTGAAAAGGACCAAAATGATCATCTAGTTTCAACCCCCCTGCTATGTGCAGGGTCACTAACCTCCAGACCAGGCTGCCCAAAGCCACATCCAGCCTGGCCCTGAATGCCTCCAGGGATGGGGCATCCACAACCTCCTTGGGCAACCTGTTCCAGTGCATAAAAATAGTGCAGTGCTTCCCAAGCACAACATAAGTAAACCCTGTCCCTGTGCTCTACCATGACGTTTGCTAAGCACTAACTTCTCACCAGCCTTGTATGCTGTACGAGCATAGACAGTCCACGCAGGATGGGCTGAATGGAGTTGTAAGAAAGGGCATTTTTTTTCTTTTCATTGGTTGTGTGCTTTGGGAGGACAGGAGGCTGAAGGAACAGAAGTGTTGTCTGAGTCTCTAATCAAACTTCTCCTGGACGTGTGTAAGAAGCCAAACTAATTAAACAGAACATCAACCCGCTGAGGGCATCAGGTGTCGGGAAAACATTGCCTGGAGAAAGCAGAGTGGGTTGGTAAAGCAGGTGCCTCACAAAGGATGGAAGTGTGACCTTGCATTACAGAACTGAAATGCACTATGGGAACACTTTGTGTTGGTGCCTGCAGAGGTTTGGAGCAGATGTTGTCATAATCTTACATGCAGGAGGCAAATGAGGAGCAGAAAGATGAGAAAGACCAGTCCCATTTGATCACTGAGCATAGCAAGAGTGGAAAAGAGTGGAAAAGAGTGGATGCACCTCTGCAAACAGTTTTTTTCCTCTTCCTTTTTAACAGTAAGAAACTTCGAAACACCCGCAGTGGGAAACAAAAGGTTAATTAAAAAGAACCCCAGTTTTTACTCTAAACTGATTGCTGGGACTCCTGCCAACCTGTTAAGGTTAAAGAGTTCAAGCATGCATGGGCTGTGGGTGGAATGGCTAAAATTTACAGCTAGCTCCCTGGAAAGTCACAGTTCAGCTGTTCTCCTGGAGCAGGTCTGTCCCTTTCAAAGTGTGAAGACTGACAAAACCTTTGCTCTCACCAACTGTAAATATACAACCAGCCTTGTCAGAGTACGTTTGTAACATCACGTACAACAGCAAGAATTTTTTTTAACCTCCTAAACACACACACTCACACATACATGCTTACTCCACACAGATGCACACACACAAGTGCAAAAAAATAAAAATTGTCTTTTCCCAGGAAACACAGAAAGGCAATAAATAAAATGATGGGAAAGGCATTTATGTTTTCCCTCCCTGGAGAGGCAATAGACAGAGGACATGCGCAGGGTGATTTCATACTGTCCTGGAAAACAAGCAACATCTTCCTTGGGCTGTGCAGTTTATGGCCAAGTCCTGTACAGGGCTCAGGCACTTCACAACAGAGCCAACACCGCAGCCTGGTGGGCTTAAATCACTGCAGCACTGTGCTGCCAGCCGCCCTCTGTGGAGATGAAGAACAAGCAATTGTAAGAGAAGATACTGCTAAAATAACCATTTTACACTGCCCTGGTGCCTACTTTCTGAGGACTTCATAACGTGTTACTGATAGAAATTACTTATTCTTTGCAGCCACACAGAAGGATCTTTAGAAAGTTGGACACAGACGTGTTTAGATTGGGATTTTCAAAGTTTTTGGAGCATCCCTCTGAGCCTGTGGAACCACACAGACTATGAATGGGCTTCAGTGACTGAACTCCTTGGATGATTGGAAGCAGAATTAATATTCGTGTATGAGTTTACTGTCCTGCCCTAGAATTCATTTTTAGCATTGCAGTCATCTGAACTAAAATAATTCCGCAGCGCCCTTTTTTCTTTTCTTTCTCAAAGAAATTCCTTCTGTGTTATCATTTTCTCTACAGCAAAAATTTAGGCTAATAGAAAATGTTGAGTAGATTTTTTTTGTTTGGCATTGCCTTAGCAGAGTGGAGGGATTAAACTGGTTGCTTTAGGAAATATCAGCCCAGTCTGTCTGCCAACAAATTCTACCTTGGAAATTCATCTGCTTTTGTTTGGTGAGCTTTTTAACCGGTCGGTGGGGCATTGGCTTTTGGATTTGCTCCACTGCTTTTGTTCTGCTACTTCCTTCTGCTTTTATTTATAGAATAGCACACGACTCCCTGCTCCTCAGAATCCATGATCTATCCCATTGTGCTTTCAGGCAAAAACAGGTTTCCAATGCTTTTCTCACATTTTCAAAAAGCCTTCTTGTTATCTCTTTCTATGAGACAAAGAAGTTTCTACATCTCCAATGTGAAGCTCCAACAGGCCTTGCTTGCACGTACACATGTCCATCATACATTTCATTTGCATTTCTTTCGAGGTGCTTCAAGAATGAACACACATATAAAAAAAACCATGCAACTCACAGTTTGCAAACTGCCACGTTCTTCCTTTGCTTGTGTTACATCCGCCTCACAAATTCTCTGCCTGACATGGCTGTTAGAATTGCTAACGCTCTGTGATGAGGACTGCTGCTGTCATTTTGGCTGTGTTTACACAGTGCCCCTCACAGCAGGGCTCACTTCCCCACCACGGCCCCTCACACTACAGCATATGCTAATAAATAACAGGAGAACAAGATACTTCCCTCTTTGTGGCAGCAGAATTGTAACAATCCTGATAAATACACCAAGGACTAGGAATGTTTCCAGAAGCTGTAAGAAAAGAAGCAGTAATTTATTGCAGGTGCTAAAAATACATTATATACCTGTGAATACAGGTGACCATCACTTGCTCAGGCAACCAGCGCTGTCCTTGGAGAGGAAAGACCACAAATGTCTCTTTCTACCATAGAGCAGCAAACAGCAAAGTCCTCCCCAAGTTCTGGGGGGCACATGCTTGCATTTTACTCCACAACAGAGAGGAAAAGCAAAGGTGGCCTGAAATACAATTAAATGTACTAATAATTAAATAATATCCTATTTGGGTTTCTGGATGGATCCAAAATGTTTTAAGTAATTTTTTCTATCAGGTTCATTATTACCCTTACACTTCATACAGCATTGCCACATTCCTCCTGTTTAATTTTATTTATCCCTTGAGCAAAGTCCCCCCTCTGGTACATCCCTTTATGTGCCTGGTCCATCTCTCTCCCTTGCACCCATTGGCACTTTCTGCCACTCCACAGCCATTGAAGCAGAAAGACTGGAGCTTTACCCCCCAGGGCAGCCAGGTGCTGGGGGGGCACAGACCCCTTTGCACATGTGTATAAATGGAATCAGCTGCCCTGCTGTCAGAGCTCCCCAAGTTTCCAGGGCGCCTGATCAAGCCACATTCCCTGGGTTATTCATGGATGCTTTCTCAGGAGCCTAAATGGATCAAGATTTTTTTAAGGCTAATAGGGCAGCTCCAGTTTCCATCAGCTGAGGATGAGGTCAAACAACTTGCTTTCATTAGCTCATTTGTTTTTGCCAAGAGAGTAGGCAAGGCATCCTCTCCCATCCCATCCCCCATGAGACTCCCAGTTCAGGATTTGCATGCCAAAGAGGTGGAACCCAAAGCAGCAAGAATGCCCACTCAGCTCGTTCTCCCAGTCCTCCCACCCCACACAGGGAAACATGCAGCATTACAATCTCTGGCAGCTGGGAGCATCTGATTATTTGTATGGAAATTTGCTCCAAGTTGAGAAGTGGATCAATGACTATTTCTCAAGCTGGCTCCATTTTGAGAACCAAAATTGAATTCTGGAGAAGCTGCTTGATTTCCCAGCTCTCCGCCACCAGAAAAGAGATTATTGCATACAGCAGGGATGATATAATTCAACTCCAACTAGGTTTGGGGCCTATTAGACCCAAATATAAAACTCACTGAGGCTCCAAGGAAAAGAGAATTGCTCTGTGCTTTACTCTTCCTTGCCAGGCCTTTACTCCTATCTCTATTCAGTGTAAATCCATTTGCTTATATTCAGTGCTCCACACAGATGGAAATGGCAGTTCAGGACATAACACAGGAGAGACTCATTTCGAGCAATTTAGTTCTCCTCCTTTCCCAGCTCCCCAGTTTGCCCTATTTCCATTACCCAACTGTGCCACCTCTGCTTTCTATATAGCATCGCTGTCTGCCCACCTCTCTCCTTGTTCTTTTTTATTTTGTTTGTTTTTTAACCCTTGAAAATACTTTTCTTTTACTTTCAGGCTTTTCCAGTCTGTGTCCCACATCTCTGGGTACACCCACCGCACACCCCCAGTGTCAGCACCCTCCCTTCTCCTGCCCAGTAACTGTTGGTGCTCTTTTGGCACTGTGTTTAATTCTGGAGAAATTTGGCTCACCTTTCACTATGTAGCCTCACCCCTCATACCATTCAGAGTGAGTTTTTATTGAACATTCTGATTATAAGAGGCAGTGTGGTGTTGAAGCCTTCTTATCACAGCTGAGAGATGTGCCAAACACACAGAGAGCTTGTCCTGCTCAGCCTGGGACAAGCAGCACCTTTCCAATCTGTCCTCAAAGGGGAAATTATGACTTTCCCTTCTGCATCCCTTCCCTCTCAACCTGGCCTCTCCCAGAATCAGCCTGCAGAACACATTGTGCTGCAGGAGATGCCACGGCTCTATGGAAAATTTATCATGAGCTGTGCTTCTCTCTGATTCACAGTCTCAGCTAGAAAACAGGTTTTCAACACAGTGACCACTGTTAGTTATGCATTTTTGCCAGCAATGATCTAGAGTCTGCTTGCCACGTTCCTAACAATCTGCACCTGCAGAAGTGACCTATTGTCACTGTCCCCACTGCTGAAACACACCACATCACTGAGTTCATATCCACTGTTTGGTCTCCACAAACATTCATCAAGCATTGACGAATGTCAATGAGTACATTTTTTTCCACATGAAGGAATTCAGTGACACAACTTTGCATCACCCACACTTCCAAGTCAAACACAGTATTGTCAGACTGCCCCTCTGCTGCCACCTGTTGCTCGCCAAAGTCACGAAATGTTGTCAGGAAAGGTTCAACCTCTACTGCCATACCACCATCTGCCTCTGATGTCATGGGCTGACACTAAATAGGATGCATTTGTATAGTGGGGTGGAGGCCTTCTAGCTTCTATTCTAAACTAACTTGAGAAGTTTTACATAAAGTTATTGACACAAGTCACTCAAACTCCTAGGATAAGTCTCAGATTTAGGTTAGGAGATTAAGTTTACCACATGAACACAGAAATTAAAGAATTCTGCCTATTTCTACCCCAGCTGCCAGAAGTGAAAACTCAAGTGCAGGAGGGCTCAACTGCAATATTTGATTGCGGTTAAACCAGAAGCTCATGTAGGACACTATGCTGCTATCCCAGTGAGTTGTTTGCTTGCTAACTAAAAAACAAGCAAGAGAAAACAGCAGTCATTTCCATCAACCAGTCAATCAGTGTTTTCTTGAAAGCCTGCATTCCTTTGCTGTGGAATGGTTAGAATGAGTTTACTAATAGCAAGGTAGATTACAGAATCACAGAATGAATCAGAATGGCCTGGGTTGAAAAGGACCTCAAAAATACCCAGTTTTAACCCCCCTGCTATGTGCAGGGTCACCAACCACCAGACCAGGCTGCCCAAAGCCACATCCAGCCTGTCCCTGAATGCCTCCAGAGATGGGGCATCCATAACCTCCTTGGGCAACCTACTCCAGTTGTCACCACCCTGCAACAGCACAACAGATTCCGTCAATTGAAAATCTGCTACAGTGTATTAGATCAGAAAAATAGTAGCAGTTACAAGGGCCCTTCAG
The DNA here is from genome assembly GCF_026119805.1 of Tympanuchus pallidicinctus. NCBI lineage: Eukaryota > Metazoa > Chordata > Aves > Galliformes > Phasianidae > Tympanuchus > Tympanuchus pallidicinctus. The sequence continues at coordinate 60,524,467 of NW_026294618.1, read as the reverse complement.
TAAGGAGTCAGGAAGAGAGAAAGGGATTCAGTAGGTTTTACACAAAACCAGGAGATTTGACTGCTGTAAAATCAGAATTTTTAGGAAATATTACTAGCAGTGATGAAAAATGAGCATGAAAAATTACGGTTTAAGACTGAAAACAAGAAGTCCAGAGTTACTAATCAACTTGTGGAAAACTGTCATTTATTTTCACATTTACAAGACAAAAAAATATTTAACTTATTTACAAATATATACAAATACTAAAATGCATCTTATTATTTTGAAATAAATTGGCAGTATTTTTTTAGCAGTATTGCCAAGACACAGTACTTTCCTTTTTTTTTTTTTTTTTTTCAAAAATAAAAAAGATAATAAAGTGTTTCACCACATTTCTAACAAAACATCTGTAGATCCTGAATGAAGGGAGGAAAAGAAAATTTAAGATTCAAGTAATGCAAGCCATCAAAGAATATGGTATTAACATTCACAGTTTAAAACTCAGGGAAAACCTTGAAAAATTAATAAAATTTCGAGTCCTACACAATTTTATTTTAAAAGAGACTTCACTCACCTCATCTGACATTTTCACTAGAAGTGTTGTTAAAAATCTGGAAGAACAAGAGTAAGTATTTAAATAAAACACAGTTTAGGCTTCCTCCTGTTAACAATTCAAGAATGGCTCATACTGTGCTAGGAAGATAACTTGCCAAAACCATTTTTTTTAAATTCAGTACTTTGGTGAAAACGTTTGGAAGTCTTCAAACACTGAGGACAGAAGTCATCAGGGACAATATTTAAAATGTTATTAGAACCCACATCCAGAGTTTTCTTTTAAATTTGAAATTAAGACATTTCAAAATAGTTATTTCTGAAAACTCCTAGGAATGCAGAAATGACCAAATAGCACAAGGGAATCATAAAATTAACCTTTTTTTTTTTTTTAAACAAATAGCACAATAGCAGAAAGCATGTTTTGGTTTGGTTTTCTTCATGGAAGGATTAATGTCCTAAAAATCCTTTGTGGCACATCTGGCAATATATATGTCAGGATGGATCACAATCGACGCAGATTCTGCTTGCTTTTCTTAGTCCCAGGGAGGGTTCCCAGCTTAAAGCTTGATTTCACTGGTTTGCCAGTCATACAGTCACTGGAGCTGTGGTAGCTGCACATGCATTTCGTACAGAAGTCAAAGCCACAACTTTCACGATTGCACATTGCTCTTTGCAGATAGGAGTCGTACTTTGCAGGTGAGCCACAGCGATTGCAGACTTTGAAGCTTTCAGTGTTTTTCAAGGTCTTGGCTGCCTAATGGAAGAAATACATAAAGTCATAAACGGAGGGTAAACACACACTGCAAACGTTCCCCGACATCATTAATGTGCCACAAAATAAATCATGATTGCTCTCACTCTAGAGAAAGAAATTACACACACACTAAGTTTAATTCTGGTTGCACCAGATTTTCGTGGGAGACTGGACAGTCTTAAGGTACTTTGGACAGGATGAGAAGTATGCAGATTTTCATTATTTCAGCTTGAAGGACAGTAAGACTAAATGCAAAGCTTTAAGAAAAGCAGCCCAAATCCAAATTCTGAAACCTCCAAACCTCATCTGAGAACAGTGACTTTTAGCTAACTTCAAAAAGAAAAAAAAATTCCGAATCCTACTGAAAGTATTCATTTCACTTTTCAAAAAATGAACTGGTTGCTTAGTGTTTGAAACAAGAAATTGCCCACTGGAATTGAAGTAAAATTGACAGATTGTCTTGGATTGCATAATTTGAAAACGTGATTCATTATAAACCCATGGGAAATAGAAGGAAATGACTACACTTGTTATGACCAATGGAGGCCAATACTGAAGCAAAAAAAAAAAAACAACCAAAAACCAAAAACCAAACCATTGAGCCATTTTGATGATACTAATTACAGGGAGGAAAAAATTGATGTAAAACATCCCAGTGTATTAATGTTCTCCATTTTGTTTCTCTTACTGTCTTTAAATAGGTTCAAAAAGCAAAATTGGGCAGCTAACAGCCATAGCACAGCCTGGGTTGAAAAGGACCATGATCATCTAGTTTCAACCCCCTTGCCACAGACAGGGCCACCAACCACCAGATCGGGCTTCCCAGAGCCTCATCCAGCCTGGCCTTGAATACATCCAGGAACAGGGCAGTTACAAGCACTTCAAGTTGGAGATGCTTTACAAGTTGAACAAAAACCCCCAGTTACCTCAGAGAACTCCATGAGCCTGCTGTAATTTTTAGACGCTTTGGATCTGTTGCCTTTTTTACTCAGGCTGTTTGGTGGGGTTGCTTTCTGAACTGAAGCTAAAGCCGCTCGGTAGAGAACATACTCCCTTGTTGCAGCATGTTCTGACGTCTTAGTGCCACTCTAACAAAGAGAAAACAAAAGAAACACTTAAGAGATGTATCTGGTAACTGTTTATAGGCTATAAATCAACTTTTCGTTTAATAGAAATCAAAAACTTTACAGTTTACTTTCTTATTAATACATCATAAATATTTAAGCAGAAAATTCAATTTAGGTTTTAAAGCACAAAGCAATATTTCCACATATTTGCAGAGAACGGGAATGCTTTTACATTTTCTTTCTGAAAAGTAAACTCCTCCCTTCTTCCGATTTTGTTTGCATTTTTTGTTGTTATTTTTTGTTGTTGTTGTTTTTTGTTTTGTTTTGTTTTAAAAAAAGAAAAAGGTACAATGGTAGGGGAAAATGAAGCTTTGTGGAATTAATGTTTCTATCAGAGGTGTCCAACTGTTCCTCTACAACAGGTTGGCGTCAATAAGTACTACCAAAAGCTCAGCACAGTTGACTACCTCATTCTGTGGCAGACACCAAGCCTTGTTTTACTATCTTTTCACCTGTCAGGGAAAAACACAAAATGCTTCTGGTGTTCTGGAAGAGTTCTGCCTTGGTAGAGTGATAGATATAGCTCTGTATAGTTCCATAACTAGGTCTTGTATCTGTTGTTTCATCCAAAAAATATACAATGATAGTAGCTCAAAGTAGTGGAAAAAGGTTTATTTGTTTGTTTTTGTTATTTGTGGTTGACCACTTCAGACTGTTGCTTGAAAATGATCATCTCTGAGTCCCTCTTTCCTGAATCAATGGGGATGCTAAAGCAGCAAGCCTCTATGGAGGCTCCTGGTGAGTAGTGCTGGAACCGACACTCCTTTCTTCTCTAAACAGGACTTGTGGAAGAACATCCACATCTCTTGGGCCAACTTTCTCAGTAAATGCCCCTTGGGCTGTAAAAACAGTTTATACACTACAAGTGAAGTGACCATCAATATGCGAGATAACAGGGCATCCTAACAGCACAAACTCCAGCACACCAGTGAAACTCTTTCCAATCTAAGAATCTCTTTGATTGCTTAAGTCTGGGAAGATCCTGGAATAACAAAGACACACCACTGTTTTATGTTTTAAATATCCTATAAGTGCAGAAACTTACAGAAAGGTTATCCAAAGCTTTACTATACATTTGGAAACCCCATTTATCTTCTTGCAAAATCTTCTTCCATGTTGCGCTGACTTTGGCAAAACTGTAATGACAATACAAACATATCAATTACCTTCTAAGAAAGCTGGAATACTCATTATTTAATAGCAGGGATAACTATCCATACATTTATTTTTTCCATACACAAATGGGAAACGTCAACAATAATTGTCTTGTCTTTCTAGGAAGACATACTGTCTACAAATACAACAATTCTTGAATTAATGAAATGGAAGGGATCTTAAAGATAATCTAGTTTCAATCTCTCTGCCATGGGCAGGACTGCCATCCACTGGATCATGCTGCCTGGAGACCCATCCAATCTGACCTTGAAGGGCTCCATGGACGGGACACCCACCATCTCTCCATGCAGCCTGTGCCAGGGCCTCACTGCCCTCTGAATACAAAATGTCTTCCAAGCACTAGGCTCAACCTCCCCTCTTTTAGCTTAAAGCCATTTCCCTTTGTCCTGTCACTATCAGGCTGTATAAAACATTGGTCTCCCTCCTTTAAGCACTTGAGCTGCCTTTAAGTCCCCCAGGCTCCCTTTGCGAACGAACCCATGCTTGCTGTGGCTAATGACTGCATTGTCTTCCAAGTACTTTTAATAACTCTCACACTGATCTCTGTAACTTTGCCAGACAATACATGTGTTATGTGAGAATAGGTGGTTTACTTTCCCAGTGAAATACCAAAATTGATATACTTACTTTATTAAGTCCATCTCACCAAGATGTCTTAAGATGCTTGCTAATATATGCTTCAGGTTCTTTTGGAAGAGTTCAGCAAGAACGTCTATTCTATCTAATCCCATTTTCTTTCCAATTAAATTACGAAGTTCAAAATGTTCCCTGAAAACAATTCTGTCAAAATCAGTCCAAGATTTGAGATTTCTTTTACCACTTTTTTTCAAAGTTGAGCAAATCATTTCTTCATAATGGCTTACAGGTAACAAAGTCTTCTTGGACAACTGTACTTGGAACTCATTCTTCTCCAGGCAGTGCTGTGGTGTGCTACAGAGATTTCCAGACAAGGGCAGGCTGTCCTCTTGTTCTGTTGCATCACTGTATTGGCTACTTAACATAGAGGAATAACCACTGTCCTCATTAAGTTTACTATTTTCCAGTGCCTCCATTTCATAGACCCCTTCATCAAATCTTTGGGTTACGTGTTTGTTTTCTTTGTTATGTACAGGCTTTCCTTCATCTTCAGGATCTAGATTTCTGGAGGCTGCATGGTACAGTTCACTCAGTATTTTCTGATGCTCTTCATCACAGCTTCTGTAAAGCTTTTCCCCAGATTTCAAAGGACAGGGTTCCTCTGGTTTTGTTTTCTCTGCAGATTTTACAGGTGTGAACCCACCATGAAGAGCCGTTCGATCGAAATCACATTTCATTTTGAAAGAGTGATTAAAGTTCGATTTCATTGCTCTGTTTGTATTCTGCAGGTAATAAAAGGGAACATATTAGTGCACATCCTAAACTGCATCACAAAGTCTTTCTGTTGCCGTCTCTGGAAAGAGTGAATTTAGCTTCCATCCAACTAACCCTCTAGAGCATACAATGAGTGGAACCAAAAGCTTGATCAACCACTCAAAGCTAGAGCTTGATGCTGCATATAGGTGGAATGAGGGAACAGTGACAGAGAATGATTTACACTGCCATCATTCCACTGGTTTTACGCACCAGTGCTTCCCATTCCTGCCATTGCGCAATGATATGATGGAGACGCTTGCTCTTTGGTAGCAGCGGCTCCGAAGGCCATAGGAGAAAGCACAGTGGCCCAGTAAGGAGCAGAGCCATCCCAGGTCTGCCCAAAAGACTGGCACCCCAAGGCCAGAGGGAATGCTACTGATGCAGGCAGGCATCACGCAATTTTGGAAAGGGAAGGGGGCGAAGGGCACAGCAGAAATGAGCCAGACCACGTGGAGGCGTGGGGGCAGCAGTAGTGCTCAAGGTGAAGTAAGGTTACAGGCGTGGTTTTGGCGGGTGAGAGGCAGAGGCGCGGGGACTGGTGAGTGCTGGAGGAAATGGGGCCCGCGCTGCCCGTTCCCTCCCGCCCGCCAAGTGCGGGGCTCTTCCGTGCCGAGACTGCGGGGGGATGGGCATGGGGAGCCAGCACTGCTGCCCAAACCTGCGGAGAAAGCATTTCCCTTATGCTTCGGAATTGTTATGAAAGACAAGCTCCTCCATCTGAGCTGATGTTTAATTTAGGGAATTCAGGTAATTTCAACAGATTGACAAAAACTATAAAAAAAATGGAGCTCCTTCAATGCACTTCGGAGAAAAGCCCACTCCTTCATACCTATGTGCCGAGGAAATATGGAACGAATCCATCTCTGCCTTTGCACAACTAAAGCCAGAGGCAGGATACGCGGCTCCCTCACCCCTTCCCCCACAACGAGTACCGGAACCCCAGAACCGGGCCCACAGCCCGCGCTGTCAGCAAGCGGCTCCCGTTCGGCTGGGATCAAGGACACGGGGGCAGGGAACCGCGCTTTCCCCTAACCGGTTGCTTTCCCCCCCAAATAGTGGTAACGGGGCGGCGGCGGATGCCTCCCATCGACGGCGCGGCCCCGCGGGCGGAAGGGAGACAGAAGCAGCGCTGCCCGCCGCTGGGATGGGCGCCCCGCCGCACGGCACAGCCCGGTCCCAGAGAGGCGGGCTTGGGACAGGCAGCGTCCCGCATGCAGCGCGGCAGAAGGACCGGAGCGTCCCGTGGTTTCCATTCATCGCTATCCCATCCCAGCGCCGGCGGTAGGGAGAGAGCAGGCAAGGCTCAAGAATCCCCATTTCCAGTGCCCCTGACTCATCCCCGCGCATTTCAGCCGGTGCTCCCCACCCCACCGCCCCATCCGTCCTCGCTGCCCAGGAGTTCGCACCGCAGAACTCCCTGTGCAGCTCCGAGTCCGGCGCCACCTCTCCCCAAGCATCCCCGCACGGCGCGGCGCAGCCGGCGCTCACCTGCAGCGCTGCAGCCGCCGCGTCCCGCAAGCTGAAAGTGCGCGGCCGCCCTTGCCGGGTACTTTTAAAAACTTTGAATTTGGTACCAAAAGAGCGCCAGCCAATCGGACGCCGCCGGTTCCGGCCAAGCGGCCAATGGGGAGGAGGGCAGGAGGCGGGGGCCAATCCGAGGCGCGGCGAGCGAAGCTGGCCGCCTTCCCATTTTCCCTCCTCGGCAGGCGGGGAGAGAGAAGAGTGGTCGGGCGGTGGCGCGCGCGCGCGCTCCGCGGAGGTGTGGCCGCGAGCATCTCCCGCCCGGCCGCGCTCGCCCCTCGGTCCCGGCAGCGCGGGAGCCGCGTATCGCCCTGCCTGTGCGAGCAGACCCTGCTTCCGGGCGCTGCTGCGCTCCTCCCCCGCCCTGCCCGCGTGGAGGGTCTCCTACTGCTTGTTTAAAAGAATGAGTCGCTACAGCAATGCTGTGACGCGTCTGAGTGCTACTGCCGCCTTCCTCCATCTCCATTCATTTTCAAGTGGATGTGTATGGGACAGTCACAGCATCTCTCTGCATGCATACGGTATGAATTCATCATCAGTGAACAAGAGTTCCAGGGAAGAACGTGTTGCATGGACTGCATACCTCATCACCTCTCTTCCCCACCGCTGACACAGGGAGGAGGATTTCTTTTTAAGTATAATGGGCACTAGTAGTTGTTGGCATCCTGAGAACAGACTGGAAGTAAGAAGGTACCCCACCACCCTTACAGTGCATCTCACAGCTCAGGAAGGCCACACGTGCAGTGAGACTACAGGGGCTACTCCTCAAGTAATGCCTCCATGGCACCCAGAAAAAAATAGCACCCATTGACATTCAATGATGCTTGCTGAACATTGATAGCCATTAACCAGTGGATGTGAGCATAGTGAGGGTTGAGGGGTGTGTTTCAGCAGCGGCAACAGCAGGTCAACCTCTGCTGATGACTTTTACAAATGCAGCATGCAGGCTTCTGTTCGCTGCTGCCAAATGTGCACAGTTAATGGCGGTGACTATGTTGAAAAACTGTTTGTAGTTCAGAATTTGCTCTATCAAATATTGTCACTGTGTACTTTGCATCTGTCGTAGTTGCCCTGGAAATAAACAGGAGGCATAACTTTCGGAGCAACCTACATACAAATCTTGCATTAAAACTAATACAGCACATAAAAGAGACTTCAAACCTTTATGGCATAAAGTCTGTACTGGCAGACCAGCGAGATCCCTACACTATGTTATAAGCACACCCTGTACAGCACTCAGGTGTGTTCATTTTTAGATGCCAGTCAGCCGCCTGCCAGAATCACAGGGTCCCTGGATTCCTGACTTTTCTCACGCTAGCCCCTGGCCAAGCAATGAAGCACCCAGAATCTGCTTAGGAGACAGAAAAAAGCAGGGAGATTGTGGGCCTGGCAGGGCTGGACCAACAAGGCCCCACACGGGATATGAAAGGAAACCTTATGGCGGCAAAGACCTTAACTAACATTCATGGGGTTCATGCATTAGTCCCAGAGCTAAGCCAGGCTCATGTCCCTTATGCACCTAGAAAAATACAATGCTAAGAGAGAAGGAATCTCACACTCCTTTCATCATCTGGTAGAACAGAACCTGGCTTTAAATCAGGAAGAGTGCAGTAATGGCTCTGTTTGCAGCACTGATGTGGTAGAAATAAAGACTTCAGTCTTAGATGCTGATCCCATCAATCTCTAAATATTTTAAATACAAAGAGTGTACCAGCAGATCTGCTGGTAAATCTAGACATAGGTAAGGTTTCACACTTCTCAACAGGAAATGTGTACCTCACCTAACATACACAGGCACGTCAACATCTTAAGGTAATATATACAACCCCTTTAATTTAAATATTTGGAACTTGGTCTTTCTTACCAGGCTACGTTTGCTAGAAAACAAAGCTGATAGAGTCGATACTTGTTTTTGAAATGCATCCATTCAAACTGCAATCTTGAAATGAACAACACAGTGGGATTGAGTGTACTCTCAGCAAGTTCACTGATGATAGCACGCTGAGTGGCACAGTTCAAACAATAGAAGGGAGGGGCACCATCCAGAGGGACTTGGACAAGCAAAAAAAGCAGGCACTCAAGAATCTGATGAGATTCAACAAAGCCAAGTGCAAGTTGTTTTGCTTGGGTTGAGGCAATCCCAGATATGAGAACAGACTGGGAGACAAACTCAAAAGCAGCTCAGTGGAGGATTTGGGGATTCTGATGGACAAAAAGCTGCACATGAGACAGCAGTGTGCTCTTGGAGCTTGGAAGGCAGCTGCATCAAAAGAGGGATGGCCAGCAGGCAAAAAGCAGTGATTGTCTCCCTCTACTGTGCCTTTGTGAGGCTCCATCTGGAGTACTGCGGAGCACAGTAGGGATGTGGAGCTGTCAGAGCAGGTCCAGAGGAGGCCATGAAGACAAACAAAGGGCTGGAGCACCTCTCTTCTGAAGAAAGGTCAAGGGAGTTGAGCTTGTTTAGCTTGGAGTAGGCTTGGGAAGATCTTACTGTGGCTTTCCAGTACTTGAAGAAAGCTTACAAGCAGGACATGGACTGACATTTTATATGGTCTGATAGTGATAGGACAAGAAGGAATGGCTTTAAACTAAATGAAGGTTCATTTAGGTTAGATGTTAGGAAGTTTTTTTACTCAGAGGATGGTGACAAGCTGGAATGGGTTGCCCAGAGAGGTTCTGGATGCTCCATCTTTGGAGGGGTTCAAGGCCAGGTGGGATGGGACCTTGGGCAGCCTGGTCTAGTGGCTGGCAACACTGCCATGGCAGGGGGTTGGAGCTAGACAATCTTTAAGGTCCCCTCCAACTTAAGCTATTCTTTGATATGATAAACTGATAATGATCAGTTTTGCTTTTTCATTCCTTGTTAAATTTTATATAGCATACTTAGCCATGTTTCTATAAGCTAACTGTAGCAAACTCCTGCTTTTACTTCTTTCTTACTCTAATTTCTTATGCTAATAAGTCTCAAAGTAAACAACTGTATTCAAGGTCATATTTTGCTTAGGTTCTCACTTCTTATTTACTGGTACTTTGAATACATTCTGTGTGTGTATACACACATATCTACAATGAATGATGGGCTAACGTAGCATGGAGTTCTGTATTATCACAAATACTTAAGATTGTAAAATGCAGTCTTATTTAACCTCAGATAGGAATTTGTACCTATGTTAGTACATGAAAAAGGCAGTTCTTATGCTTTGAACAAATGTTTTAAGATGCTGTTAAACTGAACAGTTTAAAACAGTGAGCAGTCATTCATATTATGTAAACTTGAGAGGGAAAAAAAAGTGCAGATCCAATTAAAAACAATAAACTGTATAGAAATAGAGACTGAAATTGTATCAGCCTTCAAGACAGCCACCCTATTTTGTTGTTTTTTTTTTTTGTTCTGACACAAGAACAGAAACATTCTTTTTAAAAAGAATTCACAAAACTAGTGACTTTTCTTCTAGAACTCTTGCTGGAACAAGGAATCTTCCTATACAATTCCTTCTGCTTGATTTACAAGAACTCCCTCTCCCATACCACGTAAAAGGTATTAACAAATCTGCAGATTAGTAGTGTGTTCATTTATCACTTTCTTTGTATTACTAAACAAAATAGGATTTCTTTTTTTGTTATCTTGACTAAGCTATTTGACACTGTGGTGACACTGAAATTATTGTTTGAACAAGACTTGGAACTAGAAAAAACTCATTTTTAATGCATACCTTTTGAGAGTGGTGTATCAGTATCTTCTCAGTGGAGAAGTTAAAAACTGCAGTTACATCTGGCCCAGTCAAATTTACTTTAAGCACACTGCAGCAGCAACAAGGTGTTTTACTCAACAAGTAAGAATACTGTTTATCAGCCACGAGGAAACCAGCTTTCATTATCTGAAAAGCAGTTCTGTTGTCTGAATAGTGCTCCAAGGAGTTCTTTTGCAGGCGAGTATCTCTACCTGTAGACATGGCTTGACAAAGTGCAAGATTCATTTTTCATGTCCTGAAATAATTTCCATTAAAGATTCATAATCAGCGTATTCCTTCAGAGTTTGTATCATTTCATCTAGCATTTCTTCCCCTAACATGAAGCACTCCGTATGATGCACTGATCTGCTTATCCTGTGGTCAGTAATCCGGTCCTGTGGAAAGTTGTATGTTCTGATCTTCTCCGATCTTCCTTTAGTTCCAATCTATCAAACAAGAAGAATCAAGTTTACAACACTGATTAAAAGCCTTCTTGTAGGAAGAGTGAAATACTGATTAAGCATTTAAAATGAAATTTTTCTCTTTCTTACAAATACATAGTATCTGTTATGTAGTGCTTGGACTAGATCGGTAGTCGCATTAATTGCTCTTAAACTTGTGAAAGAACACAGGAGTTAACTCCCAAGAACGTATGCTCATATAGAATTAAATCTTCACAAAATGAAACTTACTTGAATCTTTCGAACACTGTTTCTCTTTCTGGTTTCTTCTTCTAGTTTGATGTTGTACAGTTTAGCACAAAGCATTTGCATAGCCTTCTCTTTGTTTCTAATTTGAGATCTTTCTTGCTGACATTCAGATGTGACCCCTGCCAAAAACATAATGAGAATTAACACTAAACTGGAACATATAAAAAAGAGTTTGCAATTTCTAGAGATTTTTATTATGAGGAAAAAAAATGTATATTTGGACAAGGAAGGTGAAAGTCCAGGCTCCTTCATGTCTGATGATACTTTGGGGACAGAACTGCTAACTGCAGGCTGAGTTGTGTTTTGAGCTTTATGGCAGAAGAAAATAAATTTATTTTGGTATATTGAACAATGAAATAAGTGATAAACTTCTAAAGATATCTGTAATTTTTTTACCACAGTTCTAGGAAATTTAGCAGTAAAACAGCAGGAATGTACACTAGATAGTGGCTATACAGAACATACAAAAAAAAAGTATGGTCTCTTCTAACAAATATACAATTCAAGTTAAGACAGTAAATTAACAACCTAAGAAAAGAGCAGGAAAAATAAACGCAGGAAGAAGATGGTACAACCTAAGTTTCTATTTGGAAATGCTATAAGTAACTCTGGTAAGATTACAGTAGACTGATACATAATTACTTAGCATTAATGTATGAAATACAAGTTTTGTTGTCTTAAAGCAAACTTTAAGAACAACTTTTGGGGTCACAGTGAAGACTTGTAAATGGAGTTGGGATGACAGAAATTGAAAATTTGAAAGAATACTTGAAAAGCAAGAGAGATTATGAAGATAAATAACAAAATTTCAGATTAGGTGAAATGCAAAAAAAAAAAAAAAAAAAAAAAAGAAAACCCCACGAATACCCCTATGCACTACTCCTAGCACATAAACACAAAAAACAATTGCAATACATTTTAATATTTTTATTAAAAAAAACCCTAATAACTGCTTTCAGCAAAAGCTAAGACCATTTGCTGCTTTTTGTCTGCACATTTGGAAAAAAACAAAACAATACAAAATTTTTCTAATCTGAGTACTTTTTTGTCATTGTGTCTTACGTAGAATGCTATTATCTTCACTATTTATCCTCCACTTTACTGAGGTGATGCAACAAGTGTAGAGTGGATTTATGTATTCAATAAATGCAAAGAAATGGGTGGCAAAAACCTGGATATGCAAAGATAAAGTGTACTCAGGATTATCCTGATGCTGTAAAGCCTGACTAATGTTTGTGGAGGAGAAGAGGAAAAGTTAAAAAGCAATGAAAGTCAAAGGCAGATGTGGATTGCTCAAAAGGAGGTTAAAAGCTTAGAAACAGCAATAAAAGATACGATAGCTGACATCAGGTAGCATTTGAGGGTGTATCTTATCCCTCTTACATTTCCTAACCTGAGCCCTGGGGATGGGTGTTGTAATTATGTCTGCAATCCATAGGAAAGGAGCCAGAAGACAAATGGAAGCTGGCAACCTAAGCACACTCTGCAACGGATGACACTTAAAACTTACTTACTCAATAAGGAAAAAGAGCAACCTCTCTTTCAGAGAACAGTCAAGAAAAAGTACATCCTAAGATTTTAACTTCTGTTTTTCAATTTCTTTTCCATTAGTTGAAAGCTTAATATAAAACTTTTTTTATAAATTGATTTTAATACTTCATGAGTGTCACACTTAGTGGAAAAACTGACAGCTTACCTACTGAGGCCTTAACTATTACAAATAAGGGTAAGCACAAGACACTGCCTTTACAACAGTATAGAGATTTTCTGCACACACAAAAATAACACAAAAACTTTGCTCTTCAGTTACCCAGGTTTGAAACTGTTCTTTCAAATAACACGGTACGAAGGAAATTATGACCGCATTTTTACAGTGTAGTTCTTATAGAAAGGAAAACTGAAGCACCTGTTGGAATATGAACTATCCGTACGGCACTGTCTGTGGTATTGACATGCTGCCCTCCAGCTCCACTAGCTCTCTTTGTTTCTATTCGCAAATCTTTTGGATTAATTTTCAGCTCCATCTGTCATGGGAGACAAAAAGAAAAGAAGTCAAATATGCACAATTGGTTTATTTTATAAAATATATTCAGGTAAGATCAAACAAATATGTTTTTCCTAAAGTTTGAGTGGTAGCTCAGATCCACTTATAAAAAGCGGGGAAATCAAAGATAACCATCCATGAGCACTAATCTCCTCCCTCTTCTGAAAGTTCTGCACTCTCCCTCAGACAAGTTAAACAGTATTTGAACTTGACTGGATGGGTTTCACATAAAAGAGAACATAGTGACTTTGTTGGCTCTGGAATGGGGTGGTGATCTCTGGGAGGAAGTAATGAAACAGCTTAGGGACAAGAAGAAGGAATAAAATATTTTGGCAGTTTGCTAAGATGAACATCCAAAGTTTTAATTATTAGCCAATTATTTAAAACCAAGCAAATCTGCTAAGGATGAATTGTCACTTATGCAATTTGGAAGGGGAAAATGAGGATACTATAAAAATAAGTAAGAGGATTCTAAAACAAATATCTACGTCTTCTCTAAACTAGTCTTTTGCCACTGCATCCACTGAACATGCAAGGCACAGTTACAGTATATTTTCAAGTGACAGTGAAGTAAACTGCCAGTGAGTTTGAGATAACAATTATGATGAAATATAGAAATTATATATTTTATTCCCTTAGGCAAAAATAAGCAATCAAATACAACTTAAAACTTTTAGATCAAAAAGCAAAATCATAATTAAAAGAGAATAACTAGACATACAGAAAAGACTTTGGTACAAGCAATATGGCAAGTAAAAGCATTGCTTATGGTAATACCTGTTATACTAAAAATAAATGTTACCTCAGTGGGTTGGGGTAATATTGCAACAGTCATTGTGCTGGTGTGAATGCGCCCTTGTTTTTCTGTTTTTGGCACACGCTGAACACGATGCACTCCTCCTTCAAATTTCATGTACTTGTAAGCATCAAGGCCTGCTATACTGGCAACTGCATGTCTTAGGCCACCTTAAATAAAAAACAGTTGTAGAAGTGTAAACAATATTGGCTACATGTTATTACATTTCAAGCATACTGAGGCATCATTGTTGTTTATTTCTTAAAACTACATATTTATCATTTTGATGCTTGAGTAGGATTACATCAAAAATGCAAGAGAACTCCAAAACAAACATTCTCACACAATATATATCAAGTAAAGGATAGTCAAGTTCTTCTAACAGAATCCAATTGAATTTTTTATACATACATAAAAGGTTGTTTATGAGCCATGCACACATACAATACCTCAACTATAGCAGAAAACTGACACCAATTGTAAGTTTATGTAAAGATCAAGTTTTGAGAGCCACTTTCAGTAACTATATCAAATTCTTTTGAGTAGTATTTGAGAACCTCAACATGTAGTGGATACAGAAAAAAACCATTACAGTAAGTCTATGGACTTAGTGTGGGACATCTGTTTTTTGTTTTTTTTTTTTTAATTATTCTTCCCCATTCTCTTTTACGTCTCATGTTTGTTCTTCCATTTCAAGTTTTTACTCCATCAGAATTAGCAGAGCTCCTGCCCCCTTACCCACATATTAAGCAAAATGTTTGACAGCAACACACTGAAAGTTAGCATAGAATGTTCAGAATTGGAACTTTCGAACTAAGACCCAATACAATCAAGACAGAAAGTTTGTTGCAATACTAGTCAATGGCATTCTTCCTCCTCCTTGTTTGCCGGAGTGCAATCCTTTCAGCTGTGCTAGCAGAACTGTTTGAAAGATTAGAGAATTGATGGCACTGTGAATGTCATTATTATTATTATTATTATTTTAACTGCTTTGTTTTTTTAATTCAAATCAGTTCCCAGATCTCATTCTCAGCAGAACAGGTGGTGTGCCAAGGGAGATACTGAAAAAGAGAAAACCTTGAAAGAATATTGCTGTATGAAGTCTTTGAACGTAAAAGCACAGCCCAGGAAAATGAGAGGCACATACATACTTCTCAGAAATACCATTTTAGGCTCTCTAGGTTAGGGGACAAGGTAACAGCTTTATAAAAAAGAAAGATGAAGAGAACATAGAATGTGATATCACTGCACACTATAGAAGTCAGTCATCAGCCAGAATGCAGGCGAGGTTTTTCACTACTACTGCAAATGTTTTTGTTCTACAGAAATTTAATGCTCCCTCCTAACTTTACTGAAACACATTACTTTTTACAGTTAGGTTTGTCAAAATCAGCTGAAATTGCCTTTTTTCCTTACTTTCACCTCATTTTTGTCCCTGTGAATTCTAAAATTTTACTCCCACCTGTAGAGATCTATATTACTTTCCAATCAAATGCATCACTCAACACAAGCAGTTCTTGATTTATAGTCATTATCTACAACCAATTCTGTAAGACAAAAACATCACGATAAATATGACTCAAAAGCATGTATTTTAACTAATAAGAAAATGCATCAAACACTTCAGTTTAAATCAGTAAGGTACTCTCTAACAGGAGCCATGAAATCTTAATTATTATGCAAACAGTACTCAAATGAACAAAATAACCCCTCTTGTAGAAGAAGATATATGTAACCTAAGCAAACTGTGTATTTGTGTTTGCAGTGCTAGAATCAAAACATAGTTGCTCCTTCAGATGTAAAAGTACTAAAAAATAGTAATAGTAAAAAAATAAAAATTAAAAAAAAAAATCACAACAACAGAAAGATATAAGAAGCATTTTCTGCACATGAGGAAAAAGCCAAGCCAAATCCGATGTAAAAATAACTTGAATGGCACTCTAGACAAAATTAATTATGTAATAAGCAGTTCATTGCAATAGCTAATGTTCTGTCTTTTCTCCCTCACTTGTCCTGTCATTAGCACATCTACAACAAGTACAGTCTGCCTATCTGATCTGCAGTTACATCTGTGATATGTTGAGGAGACTTTAAGTCTGTAGCAATGATTGTGCAACTGTGGTAATGTGGAGCTTAGTACAAGATGACCAAGAAAGTAGTTTAAAACAGGTATTTATTTAGGTAATATTGCTTCAGATACACTATTACCAATACACAGTAACTTCAGGTTTATCAAGAAACACAGTCAAATCCAAGAAAATTCAAACAAACCTTCTATCCATTTTTTTAATTTTTTTTTTTATTTTTTTAATATTGCAAACATTACTTAGGCCTGTCAAACACAGCTAGCTCCTACTACCTATTGTTTGCCTCTAACTAAAAGCGTCCTCTCCATTCTGTAAAGCCAAGGTGCAACAAACAAGGAGCTTGAGCTCTGTTAGTTTCCTTATGTCACGTTATATTCAGACCACAACAAAGTTTGATATCTATGCTTCCACCTGCTGCTATAGAGCAAGGAGTAAACAATACCACATGGGACTGTGCTTTACTGCGCATGTTAAACCTCAAATATGCTATTTCTCAGAGTCATTTCTGGTGGTGTGTCCATAATGTAAGTTAAGAGTGGATTTAGACTAATTCTTAGTTGCAGCCGTGCTTAACATTCACCTTATTAACCTCTTTGTGTTCAGATTCTGGAGCTCTTTGAAATGAGGAAGCTTGATCTTTTAGTACAGGACCTTCTTTTTTGCTCATGCAGTCCATAAGAATTCAGTGTGGATGGGATATAATCATCAGCCATACCAGTGTATATCTTTAACTTGCTTCTTAATAAACCCTGGACCTAAGGAACTGTATAGGAATATGGTGTCTGTGCCATCTACAGTGGTTCTACCTTGCAACTTACTCCCAGCATCTCAAGTTTTGGATGTGTGTGTGGTCATAAAAATGAGTATGGTGAGGAAATGCATTTAAGAGGCAAACAAAGAATAAGGCAAATTTTTTTTTTACTGCAAGTTTATATCCTCCTTCCCTAAATATTCATCTCATTCTATAGGCAAGTCCTCAGTAAGTCAGAATAGTTCTGACACGTATCTAACCCCATTAAACAAGAAGCTTCAATAAGAAAAAAATGGTTAGATATGTATTAATTTATGACTCTGATTTCCAATTTCAGGCACTGAAAAGAATACTTCTGCAGGTTTGTGTTCATTATCTAAGAATTCACCAAAAAGGTAGTCAAGCACAGCTCCCTTTCTCTTGTAATCTCAGGGCTGCTAGTTGAGTCAGATCTGCCTGAACTATCCACTAACAATAGGCAGCTTTTAAGCCAAATCAGCAGATTGATCCAATTAGCACTGCAGCCTCAAAACTGCTAATGGAGAGACACAGAAGAGATGTAAAGTTGGCAGCTGGCTATAAAGTGGGACTGTCCCTATTAAAGCTGACTTCTTCCGTAAGTCCCTCTTCTTCAGGTATGAAATAAAGAAAACTCCTCCCTTTCCCTCATATCGTTTATACTTATCTAACCTGTACCATGCTGATTCAATTTGCTTTTAAAAGCAAGTAAGTTTGTCATTGCAGAATCTAGTTCAGTTTCTGGTGAAGTACTGACTAAAGAGAGATTAGCTGTTCTGATGGATTACATCCTGTAATTTCCCAGCTCTTCCAACTACATCTTCAATGTTTCTCAAGCAAGCTATTTTCCTTGTTTTTCTTTCCTCAATTAAAACAAAAATTTTAAATGATTATTTTTCATGTTGTTCATTACTTTTTATCAATACCTATCTATCAGAAGAGTTAATAAAAACATAATTATAAATATGAACTGTTTGTAGCTATAAAAAAGAAAAAAGGATGCTGATGAAAATACAAATAGTTTCAAGTACTAGATGCAAAATGTGTGAGCACCCAACTACCAATCCATTCCCACTGTAAAATACACATTACTGCCACAGCAAAATATAGGTTACCAAAATACACTAGCTTTACTTACCACACTATACATAACAGCAAGGCTGCAGATCTGTCAACACAGACTTAGCAGGTCCAGCCTGCTGAGAACTGTGACTAGCTATCTGTCAAAAAGTGGTCCCTACCACCACTCATGCACACCATCATATTTCAGTCTGCAGTTAACCTGAGCTCACTGAACCTTCAACTGCTGGAAGGACATGAAGTCACATTTTTCTGCTTCCACTCTCTCCATGATTATTTCTCTTTCCCTCTGTTGTACTGGATCACCTGAAAACTGATTAATTTTTGTATGTAGTTTGTCTGCTGAATTAACTTGGTAATGTGGCTTTCAGCAATGACGGAAGTGTCAGTGCAGAAAGTCATGTAGAGACAGCAGCCTGATTTTTGTGAAACAAATTTACACATCAGCTGGTACAATCAGTAAATTAATGTCCTGCCTCTGTTTGTTATGTAAACCTACCATGCTCTCTTTCTGTAAACACACTGCTCCCAGAGATGCAGAGAATCAACTTAACAGCTCCATCACCAAATACAACAGTTTCTAATCTTCTTGCATTCAGCTACAAGTTGCTCTTTATTTTATGCTATTTATTTTTATAAAGGCACCTCTTTTCACTAGCATCAATAAGGTGAAAAACTGATAAGTTAAATTTTACTCAAAGGCTTTTTTAGGCGATCATATGTTTTAGTTCTCCTCTCAAAGTTTCAGCAACTCCCTCACTTTGTGTATCCATTAGCTGTTACATGAGCTACATCCAAACATCTCCTTTCCCTGTATAATCCTCAATTTCTTTTTACAAACACAGGTTATATAAAACTAAAACATAACAGCATGACCTTCTGAATTTCTTATCTGCAAGCCCTTAGTTTCATTTCTGTTTTTTTGAAACTACTGAAAGAATTTTTTTTTTAGTATGTTATTATTTTAATAGCGCTTCTCAAGTGGGATATCACTCTCAAATACAGAAGCTGAAGAAAATTGTACCCAGACATTCAATCTCTGCTTCTAAATATAATTTCCCAGAAATTTGTTTCCTGTAGTCAGGAAATTCATATGGCATAAGAATGAATTTTTCAGCTTAAATTAGAACGTTACAAACAATTACCCTTTTTTTTTTTTTTTTTTTTTTTGGGTAAGATACTGACCTATTTCACTGGGAAAATACTCTAGTATTTCAAATTTCCACTTTTTATAGGCAGCGTATCGTCGATACATATCAAATATCTCTGAAGTGAACAGCATCGCTTCTTGTCCTCCAACTCCAGCAGTCACTTCCATGACAAGACCACTGTTTGTTTCTTCTGAAGGAATCAAAAGCAATACTATCTGTGAATGCAAAAACACTCATCTAAGATCTCCCCCTTCAATCCAGAACTGATATTGTATAAAATGCCATGCAATAATTTATCTACTCTGCATTCTCCTGCATTAACTCACAGACTCTCCAGAATCTGCTTTGACAATCCTTGAATTAATACACAGGAACTGGGAGGGGAGGATGCTGCATTGCCAAAAGCCTCCCTGGGTCTGTTTGCAGAAACAAAAGATTTATTTCAAGACCCACAAAACTTCATAGAACTTTTCATCAATTAGAAGCACTGCACCAGTTGCACACCATAGGATATATAATGATTCTTGCAGGAAAACAAAACTTCTCCATTCTCATTAGATTCCTCTTTAAACCAATATCAACTTCAGAACTAAGAAGATGCTCTGGATTACATTTCAACACCAATTCAGCTATATTATTTTTATTTATTTAAAGGTGAGATGGCTTTATTGATCTGTTGGATAAAGATATACCAGAATATTAGAACCAAAAACTATATAATAGTTCCGAAGGATTGATTAAAACTCTGTATGACTTATAAATAATTTTCAATCATCCTTCTTTACTAGTACTAGGTGATGTCTCTTTCTACTTCAGCTTTCCCTTTCTTCTTTTAGCATATATCATAAATATCTATTAATAAATAAATATCTATTTTTTTATAGATATTTATAATAATATGACTGTTCCATTGCTGCCAAAAGAACAAAGAATGTGAGTTACAGTCTATTTCTACTAACAGCCAGCCAGCTTCTAGTTTGCTAGTCGCATTACGAACATGTTAGCAGTTTACATAAAGGTAACTATTTGATACAAATACCCATAGATACTATGTAGAACCTATACAAGGTAGCAGTCTAAAGCAGTTACATAGTATTACACCATTTTTTTCAAAACCACATCATGCAAGTTGAAAGTTCCTAACCAATAACAAGCTGAACACCCACAAAGGTACAACCAGAAGAGACAAACTACAGCACCCACCTATCAGGATGAACTAATAAAAAAAAATTCAGCCACAGACTATCTAAATGCAATCTGCATTTTTCATTTTCTTTAGGTAACAGACACTGGTTGAGGAGTACAGATGGCAGAGGTCAGGAGGGGGGAAAGGAGAAGAGTTCATCATACATATCTTATTTAATGAGAGGACAACTTGGCTTTGTTAACTTAGGAATGGCAAGGAAACAACAAGCTTTCAGAGGCAATCTAACCTGGTGTTTCAGTTCAGCGATCTCTTCTTCACAGGAAACGATTTCCCTTTCTGCAAGTTTCCGCAGATCTTCACTTTCATCTGGAATATTTGAGTATGGTTAATCCTCAAACTCAAACAAGTGGCACCCTCAGAAAACCTTCTGAAAAATAACCATCTGAAGAACTTACTCTCCAAAATAAACAAAATCACATCAAATCTGTCAGAACATGTGATTAATGTTACGATCTAGAACAATGACAAACAGTGTTCAGATGTTTCTACACCTGAAACACAAGCAATCCCACTTTGGCATAAGAAAGAAAACATAATTTACTGTAATGGTGGCCAAAATATGGAGAAGGCTGCCCAGGGATGTTCAGGGGTCTCACCCCTGCAGACAGCTAGACCCAAACTGCACGGCCCTGGGCTATGTATGACTGCTCTGGGCAGTGGGCTGAGCCATTCCCTGACAGGCCTTCCAACCTCAGTCACCTCAGGATCCTGGGGAACACCCTCCGGTATTTCACTGTGATAGGGACATCAAGGATCAAAGCGTAGAGTCCCACGATTAACATTTCATTAAAAGGACTCTGTGTGTAAAAATTGCACATCAGTAGCAGTAACTTGAAGTACTCCATCTGTAAGAAGTTACTGTAAGGCAGCTGCAGAATTTCTAACACACTGCTGAAAGACATAAATACTCAAGAGTTCTCACATAAGAGGAACTTGTAATTTTAAGATGATACTTGACTGATCAACACTCATAATTTACAGTTAGACTTGTTTTCCTGTGCTACTATTTAAATATGTTAAGATGTCCCTTCCTCTCTCTCTCTGGTCACTATCAAATTTCAGACAAACAAAATACAGCTTAAACCACCTCTGACCTGTAGTAATTCAGCTCATTGCCCAAAAGAAAACAAAATAAACCCTCCAAAAGGAGTAAATTACATACATAATGAAAGGGCGTGGAACACAAGGACAGAACTGCATAGTCAATGGCACAAGACCAAAACAAAAGATGCCAGCCACCATCTCTTTGTGCACAGCTGAGTCTGGGAGGTACCCTCACAGCAAATACACACCTTTTCGGTACTGTGATTCATGTGAGCAATTAACTACATTTAAAAATAACTTTTGTTGTCTTTAAAGATCACATTCAACATCTGGGGATTATTTTTTTCTAAATCACTTCTGCAAAAAGGGAAGGAAAAGAAAAAAAGCATGTGTAAATTGGTTTCAATAAAAAGTATGCTTTATTTACAGCTGGCAAGAAGCACACACGGCTGAGTGGCTGATGAACTGTGATACCTTAAACACATTAAATTGATCACCTGCATCCATCTACTTCTTTATTTTAGACTGACTACTGTCTGATCAAGGTCTAGCATTAAGGCCAACAGAATCAGATATTCACTAAGTAATTGTGAAGAACAAACCTATTTCATAGCACAATTGCATATTTTAATATAGAAATGTAAAACAAGCTCTAAAATCACTTACGAGACATACGGTCTGATTTTTGGGTGGCCCTGTGTGGAGCCAAGAGTTGGAATCGATGATCCTTGGGCAGTGATAGGAAAAGGGGGAATTGTTTTAAACTAAGATGGGAGGTTAGGTTAGATATTAGGTTAGATATTTACAGAGAGGGTGGTGATGCACTGGAACATGTTGCCCAAGGAGGTTGGGGATGCCCCATCCCTGAAGGCATTCAAGGCCAGGCTAGATGTGGCTCTGGGCAGCCTGGTCTGGTGGCTGGCAACCCTGCACATAGCAGGAGGGTTGAAACTAGATGATCATCGTGGTCCTTTTCAACCCAGGCTATTCTATGATGATTTTATGATCCACGTGGGGCCCTTTCAATTTTGCATATTCTATGATCCTATGTAATACATAGAAATATTATTAAGGATGAGCTGCAAAAGTGCTCACAGTGACCGACCAAACCCTTATGGTCACTTTACTTAAGATCAACATCAGGTTGAAGGGAAGGGTTCAGAAGGGAGACAAAAATCCTTCACTCTATTTCCACATAACAGAAACTAACAGCTTTGGGCCAACTAATAACTTTTCCAACTGAAGCATTTCTCTTTTTTTCACTCCACGTCGAAAGAATGAACTGGGGAGAAAAAAGGAAAAACATTTTCCTTTCGAACAACGTTTGACATCTCCTCCAGCCAAAGCAACGAGAGATTTTAGCACTACTGTGCAGCCCCGAGCGCGCCCCGGCGGAACGGCACGCATCCCACGCATGCGCAGCCGATACCCTTACAGGTCGGCAGTGCCACTCATTCGCCTGCACCCGCCCCCTCCGGGAGGCCACCCAATCACGTCGGGTTATGCAAATTACACCCCGCACCGCCCACAAGGCCTCATGGACTCCAGCACGCCCCGCCCATGCAGATCTCGGCTCTGCCCTCCCCGTCGCGGCGGCCTGAGGCGGGACCGGGCACAGGCCTTTCGACGCGCCTCACCTTGTAGTGCCAGCTCCCGCGTGTCTCGCAGCTCCCGTTCCTTGTCACGCAGCTGCTGGATCCGCGCCGCCAGCTCCGTTCCGGCCTCGCCCTGCACCCGCGCCTCCAGGAGGCGGCTTAAGGAAGGGATGGCAAACAGTTCGTCTAAGCGAGGCCGGGCGCTCAGCCCACGCCGCGGCTGTTGCGGACGTATTGCCGCCGCGCTGCCCCTGCCGGACACAGCTTGGTAGTTGCAGGCAGGCAGTGCGATTGCCCGGCAGCTTCGGGCCGCGCAGAGAGCTCGCGAGAATAGTCCCATACCGGCTGAGGACTGCTCCATGCACTCAGCTCTTCTTTCGGCAGCCCATCGCGCCGGAGGTAACCGAAGGCGCTCGGCTGTTTCCCTTCCGGGTTTCCGGAAGCTGCCGAAGAGGCTCGGCCCCGATTTCAGCCATTGGGGCTCCCGTGGCGGAAACAAACGAAGGGTTTCGGCTCTCTTCGTCTCGTGGAGGGGGGCTGTGCTCTCTGATTGGCCGGCGCTGACAGTGCGTGCAATGGGGGCTGGGTGGCGTTGAGCTGAGCTCGGAAAGTGTACTGAAGAATAATGTAGGTTATTGTAAAAATATGCAACTGGCATAAAACTTTATTAGGCAGTAGTTTATGTTCCGGATGTCAAAGTCACATCTTTGCCATTCTTCCATTCTTGTTTGTGTCTTAACAGAAGGACATAACCATACTTCACAAGTGAACTACCCTGGTGAGATAGCAATAACCGCATCGTTGTACATGAATAAATCGTCATGGTCATGAGTGTTAATGCACCACTTTGAATAAAGCTCTAAGACAAAAGTTATGACAGTAGCGTAGAATTAACTTACTTGAAGTAAATGTGGAAGTAAGCTGGGCAGTGGTGCATAGTGCAGCCTGGTTATTGTGGGTCCCAGTGACTGCAAACGATTGCCACCCACCCATGCAGCGCCCCAAGTTGTAACAGGTAGATTGTGTCCCTGTTTTAAATGGGAAAGATGTAATTCCACTGAGTGACAGGTTATGGATAAAGGAAGGGGCAAAACCTGACTCTTGGCATAACATGAGAGTAGTTGTTTCCCAAAAGTGCAATTCATGTAATCCTTTTTCTAGCTCATGTTGGTGCCACTGCTGCATTGTTCTTTTGTATTGCAAAAGACACACCTGCTGCCAAAGCCCTGAGGTCTGAGGTGCACAAGAAGGACTGAGGTTTCATCTCTGCAATGTGTGCTCAGGACAGAGGTGAACAGGGCTGGGCAGCTGCAGCTGTATTCCAAGCTGCTCCAAAGGGGTGCTTCTACAAACAAAGCAGTGTTTTGGAGTTGATAGTTAAACATGATTCAAAGCAATGTGTGGAATACACATAAAGGGCTTTTGCAGCAATAGTTTGAGTATGGAAACTTCTTGCTCCTTAATGCAGTAAGACCAGCCAGCTACTTACAAAGGCCTTCTCACCTCTTTTATATACTATTCACAGGCAAATGGTTGTTGTGTTCACTACTGATGCAAGTCTGGCATCAAATGACAGTTCAAACCCCATTTATTTGATGACCTTGATGAAGGTCTACTGTATATTGTTGTTTAGATCACAGCCTAGCAGACACTTCTGCATACTTTCAATTTAAAGCAGGATATAATTAATGTGTGATTTCTATCAACTCTCTGTGAGTCACTGATTCTGTGGTGCTGTGAAGGGTTTTGTGGGTTCCACTGATGCTTGGATGAGTCTGAGACAGTGTGGACGCATTTCCAGGGCATTCTGCCCTGCCTGGTCTGGCCAGTGGACACTGAGGTCTCTTCCATACATATGTGTCTTCAAGCTAACTTAGATACTTTTGGTGTTTTCTGTGGTTTTATTTTATCCTGGGCATTTCAAACCACTTTCAGCTCAGATGCACATCACTAAGTTGAATGTGTGCAAAATACAACATATACTCAAGTATCTTCCAAACCTGAGGGTCTTACGAGTGTACCCACATGCTCTGCTTATTTGTGTCTATTTGGCATTGTGCTCTGCTTGACGGAAAAGCTCGAACACCAGACAAAAATGACAAAAAACGTAACTCACATTCCATAGTGCTATATACATTCTCATGAAAAACTGAAATACAAGTTAAATACATACTTATTTTATTCCAGGCTATAGAATAAGTGTATTTAGGCAGTTTTTCAAAGTGTATTGTACACTGCATGCACAATTAATCAGTTTAATAGCTTGACTGTTTTACATTTTGTGTTCAAAGAACTGCATGACAGGCAATGAGATCATGTTATGGCACAAGTTGTTGTCCATTCGGACTATATTCATTTTTTCATAAAATTTTGGGAAACCCAAACTGATAGATGAAATGTCTATTAATCATCTTAATATGAGCATTTGCTCCAAGAAAGAAACTTCATACAAGTTATGTTCAGTTTATAAACCCCTCCAAATAGAGGATTTAAGACAAGAAATTTTGAACGTGATTTCATTGCAGTATTACACTGAAGACTGGTGTAATATTTGTCAAAATGATGTAACAGTTTCCAAATACAGGTTTTGGAATCTTTAGCTAGAAATCCAGGTAATATTTTAGGGCCCACACAGTTAGCTTTAAAAATGTCCTTGAAAGGATGACTTGTCTTTTCTGACAAGAACTTCTACCCTATGTGAAATATCTTATAAAGATAGATTATGACTAGCAGGTCACCATCAAATAGTAACATTAAGAATATGTAAGTCTACATTCGTAAAGGTTTTTGCATGCAGTTTTGTCTTACACATTGTTTAGATGTGTGAACCAAATGTTTGTGCCTCAAACACCAACCAACTTGAAATTACACTATGTAAGTATATACATATATGATGCTGTATATGTTTAGTATCACAGTAAATATAACTGGTATTAAATGATACTAGACATATGTAGGACCATAGTTAAATTCCAGTTAAGAAAAAAAGCCAGAAAAAATCATTCTTCTAACAGTATTTCACAGTAGAAGGAGGCAGTCCTTTCTCACTGACTTCTCCCCCCTCAGGATTTGTAAACATCATAGCTATTACTCTATCATTATAATAATTGAATATTTTATTCATAATGGTAAGTAACTAACCAACATGAATAAAGTTGTCATAACACAATAACACTTTCAGACAAAACAGTTATTTATTAAAAGAAACATTTATAAATACTTTGTCTTGCATTTTAAACTACATTTTCATAAATAACAATATTTAAAAGTGCTGAATATGGTAGGATAGTCAGCAACGCCACTGTAAACAGATTTGTTTTCCACTTTGTAGTTTTTTTTTTTTAGATCCCATTCTGTCAAACACTACAACAGTTAAAATAGTTGCATAGGGAATAGAGAATAGCCCTTTTAATCATCTCCTGAATTCTATATAAATTACAAAACCAAATGAGTTTAAGAAACAGTTTGTTAAATTGTTCTTATATATCCAAAAAAAGCACACAGGTTTCAAGTAAAAAGAATGACTAAAAAATTCCCCAACTTGCTATTTGAAGCATGTTCAATAAATTAAGAGGAAAAAAAAGAGAGAGAGAGAGAGGTAGTAAAATAAAGGAAAAAATAAGCCCCAGAAAATAAACTAATACCTGTTTCCTACCAGCTACTGTGTAGAGCCAGAGCAGCCTCGGTAGCAGCGATTTCAGCAAGAGCTGGCACCAAGGAGTAGCTTGCTGGTTGGAGCCAAGTTTGCTGGGGCTAGATTCCACTTAGTTACACAACTGTAAGACCTTTTGGACCCATCAAAAGCAATGGGAGTATGTTGTGTTTAGTCCTAGGAAAGTGAGAAGAACCTTGCCTCTAAAGTATTAGTACAAGACCAGAGCTGACAGTGTTAAATATATATATATACAAACATACATACATATATATATTTAACTAGTGTTCAAAACAATCTCATGGTTTATCTTTAGCAGTTTGTGAGGGATGTGAACACTCATTTGTCTCATATATGGTAGGTATGACGATGTTGGTTTTTTTAAGTTCCAAGTCACTCTCTTTTTAAACATCAAAATGCATCCTAAAATTGGACATTTTTGGATAAAAAGGCCAAGCAAACACTTACTAAAACCACCATGGCAGAAAAGTGATTGGAGAACTGCGCTGCATTAGCTCTCATTTAGGGCTCAATACAGGACTCTCTACCCAGGAAAGATACCCATTGAGTTTCAGTAGGCATTTTGCTTGGGTAAGAACTGCAGATTTAGGAGCCCTTGAAATTTGGTTTAATATTACATTCCAAACTCCTTGTTCTCAAGGAGTTACTCAAAATCAATGAGGCCAGAAGCTAAGTCTTCTTTAACCGACCACCTTGTAAAACATTACTTTGCTTAAAAACATTTTTTGACTGGATTTAGCCTTAAAAAAAAAAAAAAAGAAAGAAAAAAAGAATCTTACAGGACAAATGCAATTCATCAAAATGTTCTAAAATGCTCTAAAATGCTACATGTAGGCAATTTTTTATTAAATTTCTTTATTAAAAAAAAAAACTAAATTATCAAGCTTTCTGTGTTTGTTTTTTGTTTTCTTATTTTTTTTCTTTTTTCTTTTTTCTTTTTTTTTTTTTTGCTGAAGTACATAACATTATACAACAGTGTTAGAACTGGATAGCCAGTCTTTAATAAATCAATTACAGTATCTGACATCTGAAATGTACATTGAAAATCTTTGTTCTTTTAACAATTAAACAATATCAGCGCATAGATTGTGTCACCCAGATACGGATCCCTTTTAGTGGTTTGTGCTTTTTTTTTTTTTTTTTTTTTTTTTGACATTGCAAACTCTGTAATGAAAATGCCACAGTTTTGGCAGTGAACAACCAGAGGAATCCTCCATGTGATTTATTTTAAATAAACAGTGATAAATAGCTCTTTCTTTTTCTATACAGAAATATTGGCTTCGAAAAGTCAGTGTATTGTACTCAGTAGAGCATGTTGAGTAATGCTACACCTTAAAAATTGGCTTTTTTCAGTTAGTGATGTTAAAAAATGCAAGCCTCTTTCTGGTTTGCTGCAGTTGTTTCTATGTACCATTAGACTGTATTGCACAAAAAAGTTCTTAAATACAGATATAATTTATGTTATTGGATTAAATATTGCAACAACTAAGTGGTAAGTGAAGCAGTTTTACCTTGCACATGCAGTGTGAGGATACACAAGGAGACTGTTCATAAAACTACAAATACATCATTGCAATCTTGACTGCAGTTGGGTGAAAGGGTTGTGAAACAAATGTATTTTGGCAAATCCGTTGTTTGCCTCCCATGCTATTTCAGGCAAGGAGGACCTTGGTAAAAATGTAGACAGAGACCATAGTATGTATTTGTTTTCTTCACAGTAGCCTGAGTAGAGCTAAAGTGTAGTTCTCCAGGAACCCAGCTCCAGATGTTAATAAACTACTTTTCTTCTGTCCCGCCCACCCCCGAAAAGATCAAGTTATTTTATTTGAAAATTAAAATTAAAACTAAGTTTCAGAAGTAGAGCCTGTAATACTTTCAACAAGAGACTTATAAATTTGAGAGTTCAAGAACCTCGGGAAAGAGTCTCTATGCATTAAGGTGTATATCTGGAGTTGGGCATCTTCATACATATGAGGACTGGGATCCAGCAAGTTTCTGTTGATCACTTCTCTCACCCGGGAGTCAAGACTAACCTGAAGAAGATGAGAACAGATGGATATTATATAGCAATGTTGGAAAGGTAGTAGAAATCTCTTTATTTCATATGGTTTGTTGAACATGTCAGGTTCATTGCTTTATTCAAGGTATATTCTGACTTTCAGAGCCATTGTTCTAAAATGCACACACGTGATTTCAAACTCAGATGGTTGACTTTATTTCAGTTTTGCTGTGGTCTTTGCATCCATCTTAATAGCTGTAAGATGAAATACTTCTATTTAACAATACAGTGCTACTAAATAAAGTTCTGCATTAACCTGGATTTCCCAAAATAAGTTATTATACGCTGAAACATTTTACTTTTTACATATTTAGACATATTTCTCAAAAGGAATGTTGAATGACCCTTTTTTGGAGAGCTGAAATGTTGTTGTTGTTTTTTCTGATCAGTAGTGCTTCAATATGTAGAAGCTTCTTATTCAGCATTCTCCTCTGAATGTGTCACAGACTATTTTTTTTCCATTTTTTTTTTCATTTGCTACACTTATAACTCACAAGTTAGCCAGATTTTTTTTTTTTTTAATTAATCTCCCCATTAATATTGGATATTTCAGATTTGCTCTTCTTTTCATCTGGGAATTTATACTTACAGGTTGTCATGTGTCCCCACTGAAGTTGTAAGAAAGTTTCAGTTTTAACTTCTAATTTAATTTCCTAGTCAGAAAATGGCATATTATGCTTGGGAAGAATGCACAGATGATTTTAGATTATCATTTAGAAGTTGGAGTGGATATACAGGTTACTAAACTCTAGTAAAAAAAAATGTAAACAATAAAATTAGTGCTTTCTGGATTAAGCAGAATGGCTATAGCAGGGACCAGCACTGGAACCAGCAAGGGTTTTCTCATCTAAGAAAAACAATAGAACATCTACTATAGAAATACTGAGCAAGGATGAGCTAAGCTACTATGATTTAAACTTATGAGGAAAATACACATTAAGATTTAAGCAATTGCTTCCCTCTGACATGTGCATGCAGGCACATATCTTAGCAAGATCAGTTCATGAGGCTAGCCAACAGATTCCTCATTACCAAGCAAAATGGCTCAAACAAGAAAGCTCACATTTGGCAGGATAGTGGTGTTTCTTTGCTATTGAATACTGTAAAAATTAATTGCCATTATAGAATGAAACAAATTAATTATGGATCTCTTAATTCACATTGTAGTTTTTCAGTGACTCACTAAAGCCATATGGCAATACTAATTGCAATTATTAAAGTTATCTCTTTGGTACATAGATGTGTACAAGGTATTTGTTTAGCACATCCTGCCTCAGTGATTTCATCACTGAACAAGGCTGAATATTTCAGCTCCTATGCCAAAGTTTCATCTGGAATAGGATGCTGGAATGACTGAGAACTTTAAAGCTCCCATTCTGATCTAAAGCATTGCAAACTGTTCTCATTTGCCTCATATGGTTTCCAGTAGGGGCAGGAGAAGTTGGGTTGATGACATCCTTGCGTGTACAGGGCATGAAGTTTGTGAGCAGTTTTCTTAAATCCTAAGTCCAAAAAGAGTTTTTTAGTCTTAGCTGCTGGTTCCTATTGGCTTTGGAAAGCAACAGGGCATATAGTAAATATGTGTATACTAGATACACATATATACTGTCAGAAATACAGTAGCTTGCTGTATTCACAGTTATCTCACTTCAAAGTTAAAACATACACTATTTTACAGAGAATGTAAGGGAGTTTTAAATGGCTGTGGGTTTCCTTCATAAGGATGAAATTGCAAATTATTACTAAAAACAGTACAAAGGTAAAATGTAGCAAGCAAGGTCCATAAGTAAGCATAAATTAACACACACAGAAACAAAGAAGAGTTGCTAAATGTGACTAACTAAACGTGACGAACGTAGCCTAAGAAACTCTTCTACAATGCCTGCATATTTATTTATCTGTCTTTTGTATATCTATATATTTGTCTGTTCCAAACTGTGATTTGATGCTTTTACTCCACTCCATTTGAAAATCATTTCAGTTGGAGAACTGAAGAAAACTGTTTATAATTTCCTGGATATTATCACACTTTTCATTAGAGGAAATATGTGATCACAATTCTTAGACTATTTTGATTGTATCTAGGAATAACCAAAGCAAATTTTGCTTCTTTCCCCAGACAGCTGTTGCACCAGATAAATCTGTTATTATTCTGACTTAAATCCCCCTGTGTTGTACAGGACACTAATTGTGAATCTATTCCATTATTTAAATACCATGTTAAATATTATTTTATTTGTCATATGTTGCTGAATATTTTGGCGTCATTTCTCCAGAAATCCATTTTCATGATGTACTTCGTGTCTTTGGCAGGCAAGTTGCATTACTAAAGAAGCTTTCCTGTTTCTTACCCTTCTGTTTCTGGAATTTCCCTTTCATTCCTCTTGTACAGAGAGCTTTGAGGAGTTGTGGCCAGTGATTCTAAACAGCTCGGTCCTTATGTCAGCACATGTTCCATCCCTCTCTTTCTCATTTAATCTCCTATACTGAGAATTGCTCTCATCTGACAGATCAGGCAGACTTTTCGACCCTTTCTGGCAATCCAGATTTAGCATGTCTGCTCTGGAATAGGAGAAGCCAATCAAACATTTACGGCTTTACCTCTTTTGGTGAAAGTATAGAAATGTAATCTTCATATATAAGTCTTGCTTTTTCTTCAATAACTTTCTTGTTCTGTTCCTTCTTTAGATCTTCACATGCAAGCCAAAAAAGCAGGTTCTCTTCACTATACTCTGTTCGAAGAAACTCTCTAAAAAGGTTCCTCCCAGCTGGTGTTTTCATCATCTTGTCAAAATTCTGAGCCCAAGACAAAATTTCATCTGCAGTAGGGTTTTGGCTGCAAAAGCAAAATATCATTACAAATATGTTTCTATTTTTGTAACAGTGTTTTCATACATTTGTCCAAAATTTATCCTTTCTGCTGTACTTCAGTCCAAAGTGAAAACCAGAATCAACAAGGCTTCAGCAGTGACAGGAGAAATTTGTTCACTCTTCACTTGCTCATTCATTATCTCAATAGCCCACTAAATGTGTTTAATATTAAGAGACATGCACTTGGCTTTCTGCAAGTTTTCTACTTGTGTTGTTCACCATCAGACTAAAGAAAAATCCAGTGACAGAAGTGAATTCCTGCCCTGCAGTTAAAGGAGATATGAATGCAGGCAGCTGACAGTGGGTTCTCTGTCCTGTCAGGCTTGAGGGACACCTCATGTCTCTGCCTGCTTCTGATAAGATTTGGCCAATCTCTGCCTGCCACACAATTTGGTTCAGCAAAGACGGGAAAAACAAAAGGTTCTTGGCAGTCAGGAGCATACTAATGAAGGCCAACAAAATAGTAATTCAGAGAGCTTTTAAATTAGCATATTTCTCTGTGCTTGTACCTAAGGGTTGCTAAGCTTCTCTCTGGTGCTATTGACCTGAATGATGATTTACTGGCACAAGATGTGATGGATGTTTCTGGCAAAACTGGAGAGAGAAGAAATGGGAAAAAATCCTTATTCCATTTTCTGAAGGAGGCTATTTACAGCTCATAACAGGATGCACAGGATGAGTGAATGAACAGAAGACCAGTCTTTGCCACTAATCCATAAGGTACAAATGAAAAGTCTGAGAAGGTCATACTCAAGTTACTTAACAACAGCTAAGCATGGTTTCACACTTTGAGTGCTCATCCTCCCCTTCCTGATAGAATACAACACAAGAATTTTAGAGTCTGCTGTTAACACTGTCTTTGTAATCATGTTGCACAATAAGTGACATTTGTCCATATAATTTTAAGTTCATTTTTCAACTGATAGTCTGCATGCAAGACAGAGTGGGTGTCAGGAAGCTATTTATGACACTTTTTTGGCAGACTAAAAGATCTAATAAATGAGAAAGGATTTAACATTTAAACTAAACAGAAAAACAAAAAAGTATAAACATGCAGATTTTATGGTGAAAAGTCTTCTCTCTGAAGAAAGTGAAATGAATCTGCTGGAAAGGGTGGAGCTGGCAAGCAATCCATGTTGCCTAGTTATCAGTTTGGAAAATATCTTTACTGCAGTTGGATGAATATAAAAATATATGAAAAAATACAGAGTAAGGCCATTTTGATCGAGTTTCATCTATTAAGATGTAAAACATCTGTAAGGTATATCATTTCATTAAAAACTGATTTCCCATTCCCCCTCCAAAATGCCAGTTTCCTGAGGAGATTTGTGAATAACAGCCCTGTGGTATACAACTAGATTAGCTTAAAAAGAGAATCATGCAGAATCTCCAATTTGATAAACTAAGTCTCATTTATGTCTAAATAACTTATCTTGATCTTGGGAAATAGGAGAAAACTCCTTTGTTGAAGTCTTAAATTTGTTAGACATGAAAGGCAGCCTAAACAATGCATCAGGGCAGTGTCTAAATGTTCCTTGTTCCTAGGTACATGAAAGAAGAGGTCAGCACTGAGATAGGATATTTAAACCTATGGATGTTCTCTTACCTGCTGCTCAGGTATAGCCATGACACACAGAACAGGCCTGATGTGTGCTGAGAGCAGCGCCAGTCAGTTACAACTGGAGTACATCATATAAAATGGGACACTGAGGACAGGACAAGGGCCATTCTGCAGTCCTTGCACCCTTCTGCTCACACCTCCTCCATTTTTTGCAACAAAAACTGGCAGTTTCTGCAGAATCTACTAACTTAAGAGCTGGTATAGACAAAACAAGGTATAAACACATCTCTTTACCTCCAAAGCTTTTGAAGTGGATCTGTGAGTAGCTGCACTGCTGAGGTTATACTTGGCCCTTGTTTGAATTTTACCTAATAAGTTCATATAAGTTTCACTAGCAGTCGATGGGAAACTATAGGTTTTGCCATAGACTAAATTCAGCTGGCCTATGTTATGATCTAGAGTTACTGTACCAGTACCTTAAGTTATGCAAGATGCAGTTTTATAACATGGCCGAGGTGAATTAAATTATTTAGGATTAATTTTTACCTAAACAATCTCTTTACCTGCTACCTCCACCTCTTTCTTTTGAGTTGAATCAGCTCAGATAAGTATCAGCTGGGGTACAGTTAGTGGTGGGGAGGCAGAAGAGGAGGGAGCAGAAGGACAGCACAGAAGGCAAATCTCTGAAGGCAGGGAGCTGTTAATTCACAGCTTTGAATTAACCACGACTTCTTCATGTGAAGCCACACCCCTGCACTCTTAATATTCCACTGACAGACCATTCAGTCTTCCTTTCTTCTGCCTAACACCAACAACGATGTTGATAAACTCCCCAGAATTCAAGATCTGGACCATTAGTGAGCTCTTTCATTAAGCTTTGTACTTCCTTTGCAAAGCAAAGCTACAAAGCTGCAGCGTTAAAATCTGCGAAACATTTAATCCCAGCAGGGAATGTCATGAAGTAAACAGATTCATCATGATGGAGTGCTTCTGTAAATTCTTTGCAGGTGACCTGAATTCCAGGGTGCTCAACTGTACTAAAGTTCAGCATAAAACAACTGGAGGATATAAACAATTAAGACATTCTCATATAAAGAAAAAAAAAAAAAATCTGTCAAGTCAGTTCACTACATGTTCTCTGTCAGTAAGGGGAGAAGTCTATAGTGCTTTTGTATTTTGTGGAAGTTTTTTTATTTATCCTTTCAAAACATGAAAAACAATGGTGGTACTGAGATATTTTGTTTGTGTTGCTTTTAAATTCAATCATATCCTCCTGAATTAAGTTTTAATTTACTTTTTATGGGATTAAAGAACTTAAAGCCACAAGTTCAGGTTTTTCCCAACACAACAAATATTTGCACAACCTTCAAACAGAAACAGAAGCTCAGACTTTCAGAATATGTACGCCTGTCTCTCAAGATGTGTGTTTCCTTAGGCAATTCATGTAAAACCATAAACCAAGCTGATGTACAAAAATTAAGCATGTTAAAAATTCTGACTGTAAAATACACTTTTGTCCAAGTTATTTTTCCTTCTTGACAGGGTAAGTAGAAGAAAACGATTCCACAAACAGCAGAGGCCCATGGATCGATTTAACTGTTTTCACGCATCTTCTGTTTCTCTCCATTGCTTTGTACTCATAAATATGAAACTGTCAGTAAGGCACTGTTAGCATTACATGATAATGTAAAATGATTTTGAATCATTTTAGAAGTCTAAAAAAAACAAGGCAAATTAGTTACAGGTAAATTAAAAAAAAAATAACTGAACAAAGTTTCAGCAACTTACCATTCTTCAATAACTTGGATGCTTTCCATTTTGGTTGTATGTGTTGGTCTTCCTGCATTGTCTCCTCTATCTTCATTCCTAACAGTGAGGCTGCAATGTAGTACAACACTTTATTTTGTCTAGAGAATGTTAGTTTAAAACAACGACTACAATAATGCAAACTTTCAAAAGCTATAAACATATTTCAAGTGTAATTTTTCACTCTTACCACTAAAATTTATACCCAACTTTCGGAGAGAAATTTTTCGACAACAATTTTTTTCCTGTAATAATGGTGAATATTAATTAACATGTGTTATTAGAATGTATGATTTTTTTTTTAAACTGACAGTTTATCCACTGAAAGTTG
Organism: Tympanuchus pallidicinctus; assembly: GCF_026119805.1. Lineage (NCBI taxonomy): Eukaryota > Metazoa > Chordata > Aves > Galliformes > Phasianidae > Tympanuchus > Tympanuchus pallidicinctus. The sequence continues at coordinate 60,489,445 of NW_026294618.1, read as the reverse complement.
GACAAAAAGTCAGAGATCATGTTTGGAGTGAGTTTACTTAGTAAATCGTGAATAATGTTAGTAACAATAAGGATAAGGGGGATAAGAATATCTGAACTGATGAGATATTGCTATTCCACCAGTTCTTTATGAACATTCCCTTTTTAGTCTCTTGGATATGGAGTCAGTATATGGCTTGGATACAGAACTTAACATGTGGCATTTCCTTGCAATTTCATCTAATTCAAATTTCTTTTTCATTCCAAAATATAAAAGTTTCCGTCCTTTCAAATGAAAGGCTTCTGTTGCCCTCATGTTATTAGAAGCAAATCTTACAAGAAAAGAGACTTCCTTAATATGAGGTGTTTCTTGCTTTGTTGTTGCCGATTTTGAGCTGGTAATTTGCATCACTTACTTTTCTATGAATGCTCTCTATGCGTGTTCTGTACCATGGTACTGACAGAGAAAAAATACAGTCCCTAATGATTACTGAAATAATGTGCATTTTGAATAACTTATGTATTCATACAGGAACCGTGGTTCCAATAATAAAGCTTAAGAAGTGGAAAGTAGTAAGAAGGTAACTTCCCTTAACTGGGTATTCCCCAGGTGTTCAATTGAGAGAAAACAAGCAGCCAAGCAAAAAAAATCCTCCCACTCAGACCCAAGGATGCTCTAATTTTTAATATCTAGGTTCTATCATACAGTGATGCTCTCAATCATTCTAAGCAGAGATATGCAAAAGTATGCTGATACTGTAAAGCTTTCCCTCCTGCATTAATCAGAATAATTTGTACTCAGTTCTAAAAAATCCCAACTTTGGGACATTTTTAGTACAAATGACTTTTCTTCCGGCACCTTTGCATTTCTGAGTTTTATCAATATGTTTTCAAGCATCTGTCAGAGTTAATGGGTGATCTCAACTACTTTTTGAAAATTGTCAGTTTAAGCTCCCAGGTAAAGCAGAGCACATATTAAGACTTAAACATTACAAAGATGTAAACTTCTAAATAAAGCTGTTTGATGCTTGCTGTTCCTTCACTTACCTGCCAAGACCTTAGTTCAGGCCTTTGGTCCTGCTTCCCCTGTTACAGCGTAGGAATGCAGCTCCAGTGCTGCTAAGGTTTTAGGATGTCATCAACTGCTGCAGGAGAAACAACACATCCTGAACTCTGGGATTGGCAGGTAAAAAGCTCTTCCATCTCCTCTGACCTGATGTTTGTCTGTCTATAAAGGGAGCACCCATGGAAAGCGATGGGAGTTCCATATATAGAAGGAGAGTAAAAGGAGCCATTTGCTTTCTGTCTTGTAATCTTTAAGTCCAGACATGTAACTGCTTAGGGTTCACTTTGTGTCTGGGTGGAGCACAAAGTAGGGCTGAGAGAGAAGCAGAGAAGTCACAAAGCTGCTCTCCCTCCCTCCTTTGCAATCTCCAGTAGAGCCTCATTTGTGTTTTCTGCTGGGTTGGAAGAACTGTCAGTCCTTTAGTCCCTGGAAAAGAGAGACAGTGGAAGGAAGCAGGAAACAGCTTGTGTTCTTTGGGAATGCAACAGGGTGTTTACTTGAGTCTTAGAAGTGGCTGCCTGTTTTCTTTCTCCTATCACATAAACAGCAGCTAAACTGCACTGAGACGATTGTTGCTACTGCACAGTAGACTTATCTCAAGGTTTGGATGCAGAATCTTACTGGAAGTAGAATGTGACTCATGTGAGAGCAGTAAATCTACCCTCCTAATTTAATTTGATGTCTGGGGTCAGATGCTGATTGTTGTGCTCATGCAGAATCTCTGCAAAACTTTGGAAAACCAATATGGGTGGATGAAAGGGGAAGACAAGTAGTGAGTGGTAAACAAGAAAGAAAAATAGATAAAATAGACAGGAAATCCACGTTGACCTCATTGTACTTTTTACCACAGGAGTAATGGATCAGTCTCGTGCATCTGGATTGTCTGTAGGATTACATGTTGGTAAAAAGTTCAGATAGTGGGTCCAGAATGCATAATACAGTTTTCTGGTAGATGGATCTGATTCCTTTATCTCAGCATTTACACTGAAGGCCAACAGTTGGTTAGACGGTGCTGTGAAACAGGGAAGACTCTAAAGAGGTGTTATATTTGGTTGGAGCAATTTTTCAAATTTAGGTATTGTAGTTAAAACTGTGCTAAATTTATAATACACCATGGACTAAATTCTGAGTTATGTTTCCAGTGACAACCACTAGTCCTGTATTTTAATTCCTATTTATCTACATCTGTCAAGACTGGAGTTCCATCGGATACATTTCTTTTGATATGTTTTTCCTGTGAAAGAAACCATCATTTTAACTCAGTAGTACATTCAATTCAGACATGTTCTGTTTCCACTCAAGGAACTGGTTTGTGTTTGCTTAGAAAAAAAATTAAATATTTACACATTTTTGACTGTAAAGCTAACTTGAAAGCAGCCCTTAAATAATACTAATCACAGTAACACACTGCTACCTTTCACATCAAAATGACAGCATGGCATTGTTATTTGCTAAGTTGCTATCTTCAGTTGAAAATAGCCCATCTGCTCACATTCCCCTGTGGAATTCAAGCAGTCCTCAGTGGGAAAGGCACTCTGCATATCCTTCACACACAGTTCCATCATGGGAGCTAGCTGACTATAGCAGAAGAATTATGCTGTCTAGCATAGCAACTAAATATTAAAAGTAACAGGATAGAGATTAAAAAATGATCTTGGATATTTAAGGATTTAAGAAGAGGAAATAGTTTATTTATCTTATAAAAAAAGTAGTCAAATAAAAGGGAGGTTTTTTAGTTATTTTAACACATCTGTTTTAAAATAACTTACATGGTGCCTGTTATTATTTATAGTACATCCAACAAATATCTTTAGAGACCTAAAATGTCCATGATAAAACTAAAACAAAACTAATGAGGCCTTAAAAAGTGAAAATTTGAGATGTCTAAAGGAAGAGAATAAGTAGAAAGTACAAGCAATGGTTTGTTTCTGTTCCTTTGGAAGGTGTCTTTTACCCAATTTTATGCTTGTTTTATTGCTCTGGAGAGTGTGGTAAGAAGTATTTCAGTAAGCCCAGATGACCTGATCTTTATGTAGCTTTCAAATATATCTTGGGTTCCTGACTTTTATAAAAGCAGTAGATGTTTTAACTTCTGCAGATGTATCCTTATGAATAGTTTCTGTTTGAAGTCAGTGCCTTTGTATTGTGCTACTTTAGAAACTTTATAAGTAAAAATGTTTTTGAACAGAGACAGTTTGAAGAAGTATACAAATTGAAAACGTAACCACATATACAGTTAAACTATTGGGATTATTCACCTGTTCATATTCATGTTCAGCAATTGAATAGTTGTTCTGTTGAATAATTATTTCACTAAATCATGAGCCCATTGATGTATGGTAAGTAATAAAAGCCAAGCTAAGAGCAAAGATCTCATTACCTGTCCTCAAGGCATTTCCATCCATGGGTAGAACGTTAAAAGTTGCCTAGCTTCCCTGCTTCTGCACTTACCTCTACTGTCAATAGGAAACTAACAATTATTTAGATACTGGACCTCATCTTCCACTTACTGTGTATTTAGTCTATTAATAATTTTTCATTGCTTCCTAAAGCTCAGTGTGGCACATATTAGTGCCTACATCTAGTGAATCAGTGAAATTGCTGTTATGGCAAGAAAACTTCCATAGTGACAGATGCTAAGACTGATATTAGATGTGTATGGCTACCAACAGTTACTATTTACTCATTATATGCATCATATGCAATATATTATCACAACATTTTTGCAACAAACTAATGAACCAAAACTTTTCTGGCACTGAAAACACTGTCACGATGAAAGCCCATACCCTTAGTAGCCTTTACTGTGCTGCCATGAAGATATGCAGTAGAAATCAAACTGGGACGTTGTGGTAGGCTACTGAGTTGCTATTCAGGAGATCTTTGTTCAATTCCTAGTTGTTTGTTGAAGTTTTTAGTTTATTCTTTTGCTGATTTTTTTAGCTTCATCTCCAGATCTTTGATTCCTTTACTTCTATTATAAGCATCTGACATAAAATAAGTTATATGAACAGAAACGTATTTTCCTATTTTTAATTCAGATGCAGAAGAAGTTCAGACTGGTATCTCCTGTTATTTTTGGTTGTGGATCACCTTGATCAGACTTTCTTCAACACTTCGGTTCAATACTTTGGTCACTGAAAAATCAGCTGTTTGCACAGCTCTGTTCATGTGCTGGAGCATAGGAAGTTCCGCACAAATGTGTGCAAGAACTTCTTTATGGTGAGGGTGACGGAGCACTGGAACAGGCTGCCCAGGGCGGTTGTGGAGTCTCCTTCTCTGAAGATATTCTTCTTGCCTGGACGCCTACTTGTGCGACCTGGTGTAGGGAACCTGGTAAGGAACCTGCTTTGGCAGGGGGGCTGCACTCGATGATCTCTGGAGGTCCCTTCCAACCCCTACAATTCTGTGATTCTGTGTGATTCTGTGCTGCAGCATGATCCAGTGGAAATCAGAGATGTTGCTCTGTGATGCTGTGTAGCACTAAAGCAGACAACTATACTGGCACTCTTTAATTTCTTTATGAAACAGAATTTTTTCTTTCTGACACCTTGTTTTTCTAGTAGATGGAAACTGATGCCTGAAGGCATCGAAGGCATGGCTGTGCTTACGACCAGAGTGTGAATTTGCTATATTGTATACATTAATAATGATGAGAAATAACAGCAATATCTTCATGATCCATTTGTAAAGAACAATACAGCTATGTCAATCTCAAAATTACTTAGGCAGAGTCTAGTCAGTAATGCTATCTTCTATCTCACATCTAATGTTGTAAAAAATAGGCATCCATCAAATAGAAATTTTACCTGAGCAATATCATCCAAAGATAACTTTTTTTTTTAATTGCTAGCTGAGTGAAGAATGCTTCCAAGGGTTCATTTTTGTTACAATAAGTGAATAAGAAAAAAACTTCAACTAGAGTACTGTTTTTTATGAAGAAGTGAAGTCTTGCAGTAGATATTTTCATAGGCTCAGGTTACATTATATCTTGTGTGCTACTGGCTGTAATAGAGAGAAAGGGGATGCATCAGACTTCAAAACCACATATTGCAGATTCTTATGAGAAGATCATCTCACTCACTGTGACATTTACCCCTTTTTATTGAACATCTCCAGGGACAGTAACTTCACCAATTGCCTGCTCAGCCTGTTCCAATACTTCACTGATTTTTCTGAAAAGAATTTTTTCCTAATATCCAACTTTGTCAATAAGAATAGAAAGACAGACTAAATCACTTAGATTGTTGTAATTTTAATATATGCAAATCTTAAAAGTGCAGAGCAATCTTCACCAAATTAGTAGTGCTAAAGTCTGGCTTGTGTGGTGGTCTAGAGCAGAGATTCTGGTGACAAGGTCAGCGTAAGTTATGAATATTTAGCTCACTGAAAGATGTGAACCAGTAAAAACTGCAAATTTGGTATTTCAATATATTTTCATTGGTTGCCTGTGAGAATCTTTGAAGGGGAAATAGCAGTCAAGAGCCTTGGGAATCACTTACTTAAGGTGATCAGAATCTGACCTTATCTGATTCAACAGAACATCATCATCTTCGTTGCAAAGGTGAAACAGATTAAAAAATAAAATAAAATAATGCATTTGTCATACAGTTTTTGTCCACTCTAATTCTTTAATAAGATTAACAGATCTTCACTGAATTCAGTGAAGAAATACAGGATGTAAAATTTTGTTGAAAACATGTTAGAATCCTAGTGTAAAAATAGCTACATCCCTCTTGGAGGTAGTGAACTGTCTTATGTTTAAAACTAAATGATGGAGAGTATATTTAGTAGACTGTCATAGGAAGGATGCCTGCTGGGGAAAAGCCAATAATTACCATAAGGCTAGAAGGCTATAATCAGCCTACTTGGAAGCGTCCACTGAAACTAGAATGTCATTTCAAAAGGTCCAGGTACCTGTGGTGCTAAGTTTCCTAAGTGCCAGAGTAACATTTGCGCTACGTGAAAAAATGGTGCAAGAGACATTTATAATCCAAACTGTTTCTACAAGAAAAAAAAAAAAAAGGAAACAAACCTGGAGTCCACCTTGGACTCAGCTAAAAAATGTATTAAAAAAATGTCTGCAAGGTTTACTTCATGTAAGAAAAAAAATGCAAACATTCTGTTTTGGCTTCTTCTGTTTTTAAATAAAGCAAGCATTTGCAAGTTTAGCATCCTGGAGATTTTATGTTGCAGCTAAAAATCCTCCAGTATTTTAAAGCTTCAGAAGGTGGAAAGAATGTGTAGTCATAAACCTTCCAGCTCACGTGGTCAGCTTTTTCTGTGATCGCATCACTCTGACCTGCAACCATAAAAGCCACAATGATAACTAGATGATAACTGGCTTCTGATTTTTTTTTTTCCTCATACATCACAAAAGGTAAAATAAAAATGAGACAGATAATAAAAACAGACACTTTGTTTCTTCCAATGGCTCCCTTTCCAGTTTTCCTTGGTGGTATTATTTCTTTTCAATTCAGTTTTCTGCATTGTAATGTGGTGTACTTCAGAATTTTCCCCTTTTCCCATCTCTTTTTTTGAAGAGCATAGAGCTGAGAAACAATGTGTAACAGACAGTTGAGCACTTACATGTGCTGTGAATGTCCTTTCAACTGAAAAACTGAGTGCTCAAGATCCAGTAATTGTAAATGCAGGCAGTCTTCTGGCTCCCATATGAATCTTTCTGCATACTGTAAATCCTGTAGGCCATTGGGGAGCTTAAGGTGGAAATTTCCTGCACTGATTTTTGCTAATGAGTACAGAAGTTATTTCACAGACCCTTCTGCTGTGATGTGGTAGAGAAAGCAGATGACTGCAACCAAGTTTGTGTTGGATACAAATTTGACAGTCAAAGACACTTCAATTCAATTCAATTCAATTTTAGACACCAGATTTCCCACAAAACGATGTTTCTGAAAAAATTTCAGACTCTTCAAATTTTGTGATTTGTTTGATGTTCTTAAAATCAATGCTCTGATTATGCAGTAAAACAACCTATAGTTTTGGTTTCATTCATTGTTAGTAACTGTTATTTTAACTGTTTGTATTTATTTCCAGGTAATGAGATCCAAGATATATTTAAATGAAATATTGTGCTTAGCTTTATTAAATAGCTTAACTTTAAAAAACTCAAAAAGTTACATTCTGTCATAGGAGATGTTCTCCCCAGTAAGATTTCTGATTATAAGTTATTTTCTAGTAAGAAAACAATTAACCAGAAAATCCAGAATGTACAATTCTTAACTTCAAAATACTTCAGATTTATTAGTTTATTATCTCTCCTGCAAATACTTTTTCACCTTTCATTCAGAATCATGTTTATGCTAAGCAATGTGGAGAGAAGCTTGAAGAGCAATATCTTAAAGCATCAAAATCCCGAAACACAACAAAACCTAATTTTTTTCTGATCTTTTTTTCCTTTTTAATACTGTTACTTACCTGAACTAGATGAGTGGCACTGATGGTATGTATAGCTGTGAAATGTGGAGACAGGAGTAAACAGATGTGGTCAAAAAATCCTGTGCCTACACACTCTAGTATGTTGTTCTGTTTGTTGCAGTGTTTCTAACACCTACACTGCAGCAGTAATGAAGATGTGATAAGGAATTGCTGACAATTCTTCTGTACTTGTTCCATATTGCTGCATTTGCACTTTGGACTTTTCTGTGTGAAGAGCTAGCTTCTAGTCCTATGAGAAATGTGAAAGTTTAAAAAAACACTTTAAAAACATGACAGATTAAGGCAAGTCGGGGGGTCTTACCTTTCTTCATTGTGAAAATCTGAACTAAGGTCTGCAGATTATTTTGTTCATAGGATGATGATAAAATTAATCCTACTGTAATTCAGAACCGTGAACTTCCTCCTGATAAATAAGAAACTTCTCTGCTTATCTGAGATTGTACGTTTCTGACATGCTTTGAATGTGGGGGAGAGCAGGCTGAATTGCTATTTGCTTTTCAAAAGCAGTGGCTCCTTAATATTGTGCCGGATTCAGGGTAATTGGTCAAAGTCATTACAGATGTGACTACAAACCATAACAGAAAAATGAGATCAGAGAAAATTAATGTTTAAACTATCTGGATCATCTCACTGTATTAGACTCTGATCAGTTAAGGCATTTTGCTCTGTTCGGATATTCTTATTTGTGTTGTACTACTCCTCAGCCCAAGTAAAAGCAGAATTAAACCCAAGTGATCTAGTGCTTAAGAGTATAATAATCTCTTTGTTAATGAGAAGTCTTGGACAAGATTTTTGAGTTTATGTAAGATCATTATATAAGGTTATTAAATTGCATCCCACATGCCTCTGTGAAAGTAAATTATCCTTACTGAAATATGAATGCTAAGCTAAAGTAAGTCATAGGGGCTCAGTAAAGCATAAAGAAGGTTTTAACAAATTTGCAGTGTTCTACTCTACTCTCTAACATATTTAACGATTTTAAATGGAACAGATCTATAATACGGTAATCTCTTCTCTTCTTAAGGGACAGCTGGACTAACAGACTCTTTTCAATGCCATGAGCTATATCATCCTGCTGTATTTTCCATAAAAGTTGAACTCTGTAAATTTGGCAGACAAGCTTTCAAATTTGTCCAAATTATGCATTTTCCTTTTGAACCCAAAGAAGAATTTGAAAGCAAGGCCTTGTAGAATCAATAATTCAAGTGTTGATGTATCTTCCATCACAGACAGATATTTGCAATTTGATCACTGATGCAATTTTTCAACTGACTTTCCTCTTTTAGAAAATGTGAAGAAGCAGCTTAGCAGTGGAGAAATGAACCTTAGCAGAAGGGACATTCTCCTGAGATACCCACATATATATATATATATATATATATATATATATATATATATATATATCTCCACAATAACAAATGTTTTGCAAACATTCAAAATCTGGGATTAGTTTTTGCCCACTCAAGCCAAAATCAAAATATCACAGACTGGCTGAGGCTGGCTGGGACCTGACCCAACCCCTCTTCAAGAAGGGACACCCAGAGCAGGGTGACCGGGGCCATGTCCAGGTGGAGTTTGGAGATCTCCAAGGAGGAGACAGCACAGCTTCTCTGGCCAGCATGTCCCAGTGCTCCACCATCTGCACAGTAAGGAAGTGTTTCCTGGTGTTTGGCTGGAATTTCCTGTATTCCAGTTTGTTCCCATTGCCTCTTCTGCTGGCATGGATACCACTGAAAAGATCTTGTCTCCGTCTTTTTTGTACCCTCCCTTTAGGTCTTTGTGCACAGCCCCTACTCCTTCAACTTTCCCTCGGAGAAAAGATGCTCCAGTCCTATCATCATTTCAGTGGTCCTTCACTGGACTCTCTCCAGCAGCTCTATGTCTCTCTTGCACTGGGAAGCCAAGAACTGAGCACTGCACTCCAAGCATGACCACCAGTGCCAAAAACATCACATTTATTAGAATTGCATTTACAGAAAGACTGCAACTGAAAATATACTTAGGGGCTATGTAAAAAAATGTAACAATATTTACATTTTGGAATGTCTTATTTTTTCTGGATGGAAGAGGGAAATGTTCTCAAGGCCAGTGAGAGTAAATGAAGGCTAAAGGGCATGTGAAAGTAGACTTGTCCTTTTAATGGACAGCCTTTCAGAAAGCCAAGGCTTGCTGAACTTGCTTTTCTCCTCTCTCCTTGTGTGACTGATTTAATCTACCTGGCTACAGACACTGCAGCTCAGCAGGCATCCAAAAGCAGATGGAATCTACCAGCGTGCACTGTACTTGAACTCCAGAAATAAAGGACAGTATCTCCCTCAAACTTAGACTTTCACTGTTACTGTCAAGAGAGGAAAGAACTGGTGACTTAGAGCAGTCCAACTTTCCTAAACTTGCTATTTTTTTCTCAGAAGTATTTTGTTCTTCTGAAAATCTGTAAGAAAAATATGCTATGTTAGATTCCACTGCAAGGAGGCTAGATTACTTTTTCATAATGATAGCCACACCAGAAGGTATTACATCTTTTGGAAACTTTGAGTCTCATCTAGGTTAATTCTTTTTTTTTTTTTTGTCTCACTTACAGAATGTATTTTCTGTATAGGTAAGAAATACTTTGCTATAATATGAATAAGTTATCTTGCCATTGATTCGTAGTGGAATTACTCTGGTTTGTTTTGTTACGGTAGGGCTAGTTTCAGCTTTAGGCTGAATTCAACATCAGCCTGTATTTTTCTTGTCAGGTCATCCAACAGATCACTAGCTTGGCTGTCAGTTTCCTTCCTTCCTTCTGAATAAGATTACCATTCACATTCTGTCCTGTACAATGGATATATCCAATTACTAGTGAATCTACATTATCTGTACTCTTGGCTACAGCTATTTTGCAAGCAATTCCTTCATGTATTTACGAAAATTAAAAGTGACAGTTGCCTAGTGTTCGAAGAAATAGAAATTACATACATTATTTGAAAATGTAACTGGATGAATAAAAGACCTCCAATCCTGTAGCAAGCAAGCCTAATTGTCTCAGTTTATTGATATAAATGGACCTATGGAGTATTGATTTCCATAGCAGTTTTGATTGTTCTTAAAGAAATGAGAATAGCAGAAACAGTCAAGAATTGAAGATTTAGTGTTCATTTTCAAATGGGAGAAGATACATGGGAGCATTCATACTAAATTCATACCTTTTAAAAGGTGTTGTGAAGTTCCTCATTTAAAGAGGGCTTTACATGTACGGAAAGCATAATTCCTACCATAATGTTTATGAACACTTTATCAGATGAAATTAACTTGGGCCAAGTAAGATAGAGATCTTCCATTTAACATCCTAGCATGGGCATTAACAGATGGTTTTCAAATGTTGTTAGACAAGGCCATGAGCTGAAAAGCACTTTCAACATGGATATCAAAAGGAACTGAAGATATCTATGAAGACTCCAAAGCACATGCTCAGCACTTGCTGGTATCAGGCCGTAAATCAGCTCCTTAAATTGGAGTTGCCTTCTAGACCAATATGCATGGTATATGCATGGTATGGAGCTATCATGAATGACTAGAGAAGATTCTCATCTTGCCTTTCTGCCTCCCATAATGAATATCTGACCCACTTTCTACTGAGAGGATCTCCATCGCGTAAGTGTTATCTGCTAGGGGTGCAGCCTTATTTCCATAATACATTCTCTCATTTTTTCCCTTAAAAGCACTAGGCATTTATTCCTGTTTTAACTGACATTTTAAACCGATTTGCAATGATACATGGTTAAAAAATAAGCCTTCAGAAGATGGGAGTTTTGCTACGAACAGATTTAAGTAGCCTATTTTTTTCCTCTTTCAGCTTGAAACTGCAGACTGCATTTATTCTTCCTGGGCTGGGAAAGTTTTCTGGCCCTGAAGCTGACTGGCACCCCGTGTCTCTAGTCCATAAAGCCTATACCCAAAACAGGGTTGGTTTCTGCACCTGTGACAGGTGGCTGAAATTGTGCCAAAAGTTCACCAGGGAGTTAACAACTTTTAACAGTTTAACAGTACCATATGATTGCCTGGACTCCTACTATATGCTGGCCTCCTTTAGTTTGCTAACACAGATGCAGCCAGTGTTTTTAATTTAAATAAGATTTTGTTGTTGTAGTTCTGCATTTAAATATTCAGGTCCTTCTTACACTGCATGATGATAGAAGTTCTGAGAATTTGCAAGGTCACTTTTGATCCTTTAAAATGACACCGTCTATGAACATGCCTCAGTTGAGCTCAGATTTTGATGTCAGACCCATTTTGATCCACATCTTCATTTCTGTTTTCCATAGACTCCTAAGTTAATGCCTTCTTGAGTAAATACATTATTGTCCAGTTTTCAAGAAAGGGAAAAACAAGAGTGAGAGTGAAAGAAAAGAAGACTGATCCCCATCTGGGGAGATGTCAAAAGCTCCGAACTCCTAACAGCTGAAAATCATTCAAACTGTAACACAAACTGGACTCAAGCATCCTCAGCACTCTTGTCTTTATTATGGGTTGTTTTTTCTTTTCTTATTTTTCTTTTCTTTTTTTTTTTTTTTTCTCACAGCAACAGTCAAGCTATGTATTAGTGACAGAAAATCTGTCCTGACATTATAAATCCTCCTTCAGCTAACAATCTGCAGACATTATCAGGGTGAACAGCATTTGGGCTCAGGCAGGTGGGAAATGGGTATGAGTGGCAAGGGAGAGCCAAGATGCTGATGTTCTGAAGCTATCCATCTCTGAAAGAGCCTCAAAGGACTCATCAAATTGCTGTAGCCCACTGATGGTGATTCAGCCACTGCCTCCTCTCCCCCTATTCTCCTCATAGCAGGCGTCCCTGAATACACCCTGCACTCTGTGCCAGGACAAAATCAAGATCATTTTCTAAAGTTAACTAGATTTAGTCTGTGTTCTCCTTCTAAGGAGCTACTGTCAGCATCTTATGTATGGCTGAATTAAAATGAGCCTTGTGTAATTCCAAATCCCTTCTGAGCATGTATTTATTCTTCAGTTAGGAAGATTGTGGTTCTGATTTTTTTTTTTTCTTGCATTCCAATTTTCTTTGCAGAATTATTTTCATGAAATAGGACTATTTATATTTAGACTCTGCTTTTTGAATAATCTTAGCAGTATTATACATGAAAATATATGCATTTGGTTTGTGAAGTTGGAGAAATTTATTAAAAAGTTACTAATATATTATGGTTATGTTCTACCCCTTCTCTAACCCGCTTGTGTTAGCACAGACGGGTAAAATGCTACTAAATACTTGAGCCTCTATTTCTCAATATGAAATAAATTTCACAGTTTAAAATATTAAGAATCTAATCCTGACACTGTGGTGCTTGTTGAAGAGAGCCCAGTACTGGTTTTGATGTTAATGAGAATTCTATCACTGGCTTGAGAGCCATGATAAGCTACAGCTCTGCTCCTCAGATTAGACTTCTATTTTGTAATGGTGAGGAACATAATACCTTTGAAAACAGAAACTCTTATAACATCAGTTATGATGGTAAAGGTTTTTTCAAACCAGGGTTCCTGACTGAAAACTAATTTAGAATAATTTTTATGTGCTGAACTTCAGTGCGATGCCTTATATATCTTTATGCTTCCGCTATGATTTTATGGTAGACCAGCAGCATCTTAGTGACTATCTCTTTGCAAACATTTGCCAAAATACATGCAGTGTGTAGCTTAATGCTTTATCCTATAGAAGTTCTTGACTCAGATTTACTTTACGTGTCTCATCACGGCAATGATTCTGCACCTCTGTAGCAAGTGACCTATGAGACTTGTTTTTGCTGTGAGCCACTGACTGTTCCAGAGCTGCACAAGGCATTCTGCAGTGGTCTTTGGAGGTAGATGTCAGGGGACTGAGAAGAACACGCAGAAAGACAAAAAACAATGGATGGTATTGAAAATAGGGATTTCTAGACTACTTTTTGACTAGGGGAGATAAGACAAACTTGGGCATTTTAGAACAGGGCTCCAAAGTGACAGAGGCAGGTTCTCATGAGATTTTACTGCTGAATTTTTAACCTCCTTTAGACGATTTTACATTCAACTCTACTTTGTAAATTTTATTTCTGCTGTCTTTTTTGTTTGCTGCTGGTCTTTTGATTTCTTGCAGAGGAATGTTACTCTCTAGAAGTGGATGCAGGAAAAAAATGTATTGGAGAAATTTGCTGCCGTTAGCATACCTGAAAACCCCTCTGTCATATGTCTGCACTTTGTGGCATTATTCATGTAGAAGAAAAACGCTCCCCTCTTTCAAACAGTATCATTTCGCATCCGCTTCACAGAGTTGCAGGAAGGGCCCTGTCTCAATTATAAAGAAGAGAGAGCCTATTAAATATCATACTCTTTAGGAATACAGGATTCTCCTCCCTGATGTTTTAGCTCTAGAGATCATCTCTTTCTTTTGCTTTAAAGAGAAAAGAAATGCTTTACTTACTAACATAGTCTACAAAAGTATGAAAAGAACACTTGACAAGCTATTTATTTTTAGAGTGTCTTCTGCTTGTTTTTCCAAATGGTAAGAATTTAGATTTCTTATTTTAAAGTAGCTGAGGGATCACTGAGAGGCTCATTTCTGAGCACTATGCATTTAAGTCTTTGCCACAAGCTCACCCCGTGGTGCATTCCTGTGACAAAAGAAATGTCTGCAGGGCAGCTTTCTCTCATGGCCTTGCCACTCAGGATCAGTGGACTTAAAGACAAGGTGATTTAAAATCAGTTTTCTAAAATATTGCTTTATACTGTGTGTGACAGGTTATGTAATGGATTTTTTCCAGCGTTAAATTCTACCTGTCAGGAAACCTAGTGCTTTTATCCTCAGGAAGCACCAGTGCTGCCCACTGCAATGTGATAACCTTGGGCAAAGCAAGCTAGGCTGTCCATAGAGGCACAAAGCACAAGTTCCCAAGCAAGTTAAGCCCACTATCCCTCAAGATAAATTATACTCCATGAGAGAAGGGGAATGTTTTCATTTTTTACCTCTGTAACCACAAATTATAAAAACTGAAGGAAGTCCTGGAATATTTGAAAGAATAAAAACACTTAGAGTGAAACATTTTTTTCTGTTAAATACTTTAAAAGATGACACCTGTTTCGGTAAAATAGAGAGCAGTAATCTACACTCTCATGTTCTGCAGTGTACACTAATTCCCAGTGCACCTTTACACATTTGCTTTTCTCAGCTCTGATGTTTTGGGAAAAAAAAAAAAAGAAAATAGAATGCAGAGAGTAGAGTACATCTGTTTGAGATATGTTAGCCTATGCATTCAGGGAGGAAAAGAAGAATTTAAAAATTAGATACATTAAAAAAAAAAAAAAAAAAAGCAAAAAATGTTCTTCAAAATGAGTGCTTTTTGCTTCAAATATAAAGATTTTTTTTTTTTTCCCTGCTAAAAGCTTAAACAAAACCCCGAAGCCTTGGTGTACCAGCCCGTCATGTCCCTCCCACCCCCTCCAGTTTGCTCCTAGCATAAAACTGCTGCAGACAGAAGCAGAATACGGATTTTGTTTTCCACATCTTTCAGAACATGTGGGTATAATTTAATGCATTAAATTGCCGGGAGTTTTTGTTGCTGTTGTTGTTTGCTTTTATTTCCTTCCCCTCCAGTCTTTCTACCATAGTTAAACAAAATGAAGCAGCAACAACTATAACCCCAAGGATTACCTTGTATAGAGTCATGCAAAGCTTAGACTTAATTTTTCAATAGCAAACTAAATGCTGAACGTGCTGGAAATCTATTATTCATCTCAAAGTACTAGAGATGTGAAGGATTTTATTCATTTATTCATTCATTTTATTTTACTTAGAGTACCATTCATGCTATCTATTAGTTGGAAGGAAGAAAACATTGAACCCCATAGAGAAAAAAATATATTAATATAATTTAAAATAAGTCCTTAAAACTGTATCTGCCACCTTGCATTCATGGCATAAGTGACAAATATCTTTTTGTAGTTCTAAGTCAACTACTAAACCCATGCAAGGAAAATGTTCCCTTTAATAAAGAAAAATGTTTCTGTAGCAAAGCCTTCAGGAAGAAGTTTCAGATCTAACCCACAGAAGTTATGGGCAAGTTTTAAGAGCTAGAAGGGGAAGGTTTCTAGCCAACAGTAACTCCTGTTTTCTTCCAAGCTGGCAAATACCCTATCTTCTTTGAGATCTCTTGTGTGTGGGAAACCAGTTACAAAAGGGTCATAAGAAGTCAAATGGCAGCCATAACTTTTCTGCGGGCACAACTCAGAGACTGTTAGGCATATGAGCACCTCTTCCACAAGAGCCCTCAGCAACTGCTTTAATGGCTCCTTTTAAGGAAAAGACTTTGCAGCTCAGACCTTTGAAATAAGCTACAGAACTATGAGCTATGGTTGTGTGATAAGCTTCACTTATTCCAAGGAAGCTTTTTGATGTTCCCAGGCTCCTGCATTGAAAAAGTCTCTTGCAGGGCAGATGCTGGACATCTCCTGAACCTTCCTGTGTGTGGTGAAAGAAGAGAGAGATAACCAGGCATGAGAGTGTTTCAAAGCTTTGAAATTCATTGAGCACCTTATGAAATGAAGAGGACAAACAGCTGTTATTTCCTTGTCTAGGTGAGAAACAAAAGAGGGAGCAAAATAAAAATACACAATGTCCCCATTTTAGTGCCTTGAGTTTCTGAGAACTGGCAAATCACTAAAGAGGGCGAAATAATGGGCTTCCACCCTTCATTCACTGGGCTGAGCTCAAAGCAGTCCATAGCACTAAATACTAATAGTTTAGCTCTCTGGAGACAGTGCAGTTGAGGAAATTATACAGTCCTTCTAGGAGAGCTATGGCAAATTTTGCCACTCTTAAACTACCTAAATCAATTATGCCTAGTGAAGAAATCTTTTCTTCTTTATGGGAATGGTGCTTTGTAGGGTTTAAGACACAGGGTGAGATTTGTACTAAAATTCTCGATGCTTTAATGAGGCAGCCTTTCTGAAGCAAACACCTAAAGTCTACATCTGATCAACAGAGAGAGAAATGCGTTACAGGAGGACCTCCAGAGGGAAATATTTGCCTCAATTGATTGGATAACCTTTTCTTGTTGATGACTTTATAAACACTGTACTGTCTCCATTAAGGATATACCTTAGCTACTGACACTAAGGTACCAGCTCAATGCTTAATCCAGTTGAGCAACATTCCGACCATGCCTATAACAATTAAATGCCATCTTAAAGAGTCTGCTTATCTCCATCTAGCCAATGTGAGCAAACCTTAATGATCCAGACCTGCTCTGTAAATGGAGCAACTTATTCTACTGACAATTATCTGTGACAATGGATTTACTAGGTCTAAGATGGAGCTGGTTATCTTCAAAGTAGCTGGTATGTTGCTGTGTTCAGGATTTGTGGACAGAACAGTGTTGAAAACACACCAAAATTTTAGTTGTTGTTGAACAGTGCTTACACTAGCAAGGTCAAGGTCTTCTCTGTTTCTTGAACTGTCACACCAGCAAGTAAGCCGTGGGTGCACAATAAGTTGGGAGGAGATCCAGCCATGACAGCTGACCCCAAAAGACCAAAATGGTATCGCATTACATATGATGTCATATGGCAATGAAACTGGGGGAAAGAAGGAAGAAGGGAGATGTTCATCTTTCTGGTGTTATGCATGATGAGCCCTGCTTTTCTGGAAATGACTGAGCATCTGCCTGCCCCTGGGAAGGAGTGAATGAATTCCTTGTTTCACTTTGCTTGTGTAAGCAGCTTTGCTTTACTTATTAAACTGCAATTAAACCACAAATTTTATCCCTTTCACCTTTCCAATTCTCTTCCTAACCCACTTGGAGGGAAGGAAGGAAGGAAGGAAGGAAGGGCAAGTTTCAGTTGCCTGTGGGGCTAACAAACAATAATGGTAATGTGCTCCAATTGCTTGTTACCTTTAAGAAGGAATTATGAGAGGAGACTGTTTATAAAAAGATGTGCTGAAAGTTTCTGGATCCAAACTGTTGCTTGCTCTATTAGGCAAGGTATTATTTCCTCAAACAAAGGTGCCAATATTTGCTTATACTGTTATGCAAACAGAAGACTTAATGTCTATTCTGATTTTAACACAGGGTAGGGAAAAAAAGGAAACAAACATCACATGATTTACAGAAGACACTTTTAGAATTGCAGTGATTTGTATGGAGATACAAACTGTTGGACTAACTTTTCAAATAGATATAAGTGAATGATTCTTGCTATAAACCGCCTCCCTTTCTGTGAATAGTGAGGAAGTTGAAGCACTGAAGAACATTGATATAAGAGTTGTCCACAGTCAAAGAAGCTGAAGGAAAAACAGAAGAAAAGCCTTCTTATCTTGATATTGACAGCAAGGGCATTATCATCACATTAATGAACTCAGCTACACTTCCAAACTGGTATCCAGAGAAATTCAGGTTACTCAAAATACTTGTGGAACTAGAGAAAGCAAGTAATTACAATAGGTCCAGAGAAGCTGTTACAATGATTCTTCTTCTTATATTGTGACTGTGGTGAATTACCTACCAAGAATCACCTGTATAATGAATGACTAGCAAAGTTTGTTTTGTATTTTTTTCTATTTTATTAAGGCAAGTTGATGGAGAAAGAACAGTAATCTGTACACCACGTGGATTATTCACATTTACCAAACAAATTTGGAACTAGAACCAATTTGCTTTAACTCTGATTCTGAAACATTTCATATTGCCTTTCTCAAAGTTTTGTCCTATCTCCCCTCTTCTGGGGTTTACTCTATAGAATCATAGTAGACAGAATTGGGAAAGACATTATCTATTTTCTCTTTTTCATTTTAGAAAATAAAAGCAATGTCATTATCCAATTTGACTAATTGTTTTGACTTAATCAAAAAAATTAGTTTAAATTGACAGGATTTCTGCATTTTCAAACTAATGTATGTTATCAAAACCAAACCAACCAACCCAACAACAAACTAGCACTCAACTCCCCCTGAACTCCTGAAAGATAGGATATCAAACAGCAGAAACAGTTACCAAAGCAGCTGAAAGGACGTCCTATATTTTAAAGCAATAAACGCTCTTAGGGTTAGTATGCATAATCCATTCAAATACTTAATGGCATTGCATTCCCAGTAGCAGAGGCAGTTCAAGGGTAACAGAACTCATGAAAGCTTCAAAACAGTATATTTGTCAAATAAGGGTTCTTGAGTTGTAGCATGCTTAAAAAATATAACCAAATGTTCATAAATTTTAGAAATTAGATATACTTTTACGATCTTTCATGTTCCAGTATGTAAGGCAAAATCCAACTCTAGTTATACATGCACAAGGTTGAATTCTATTTCTATTCAATAAAGCGATTTTGCAGTCATGATGGATGATTCTATGAAAGTGTAATTTTAGGGATGGTTAAAAAGCAAACAAGATGTTAGGAATAATAAAAAAACTAGAACAAAAAATTGCTGTGTTACAGCAAAAGCATTTTTTGTACTCTTATCTACACTACTGCAGAAATTCTGGTCACATGTCACATGGGAGACAGTAGAATAGGAAATGTACATAGAAAGACACGAGGTAGGTGGATAGACAGCAAATAGATAAGTATAAAGAACTGGGTCAATTTCTGTACCACAGATTACAGATAAGACTATGGAAGAAAAGATAGATGAAAGGAGATACAACAGAACATTTTAAAAAATGATCATTAGGAATAAAATTATTCCCTGTTCCTCAGAATCATAGCAAAGAAGAATCAAATGAAATTATCTCATAGTAGATTCTCATAGTAGAAAAAAAAAAAAAAGGAATTAACAGATGATACAGAGCACAGGTCAAAAGTAGAATATATTGATAAGGAATACCTGAAATGCCAAAATTTTAGGCGAGTTCAGGAAGTCACTTCAGAACATAGTTAGAAAAATTAATGAAGGATAATTCATCAAGGGCTATAAAACTTCTGGGTTAGGAAGTCGTTAAGTTGTTGATTCCCAGAAGTTGTGAGCTTTGCTGGGATAAGGACAAGGAGGTGGATGTTCACTTCTTTTACCCTTCCCATCTAGCCTCCTTGGGTCACTTCTTGAGGTAAGATGCTGAGCTCAATGGACTTTTGGTCTGTAACAGTACAGCTAAACTTAAAACACAGCAGAAAACAACAGTAGCAAAACATTCTTCCTTTTCTTTCCATTAAAGCACTTCTACCTTTTTGCTGTATGGAATTAACACACAACAAAATATCTTGATAAAAGCATGAGCATTTGCTCATCTTTGTTCCAAATATCTACTTGTATATGTTTTTAAATGTACTGGGAGCAAATAGGCTCTGATTTTATATTAGAGGAAGAGGGCTGTTTCAAGTGAAAATAATATAGATACACAGAGGAATGGTCACTCCAGAGACTGAACTGCATAGGTAATAGGATGCACAGGCCCTGAGCAGCAGTGCAAGTGAATTAATTTATCTGTCAACATTAAACGTTCACAACAGTAAGAAGTAAAGACTTGATGTCTCTCAAGATACTGAGAATTTAAGGCTATTTCTTAAACTGTGTTTAATTCTTTGACTTTCCAAGCCAATTCTTTGTTCAGCAATAGACAAGCAAACATAATTCCTGAGCCTTTTTTTCCATTAAAATTTTGATATACCAGTCACTGGTGGAAGTAGAATTTAAATCCTGTGATTCCAAATTTTCAAATTATAAATTATTTAACAACTAACTGGTAATACAGTCCTCCCTTTTTCCCTCCTGAATGCAGAGAACTACAATATAAAAAAGAAATAGCAGAAAATAAATATAGAAAAAAAAAAAAACTTGCATATTTTGAATGCAAAATATAAAATATTCAGTATGAAGTCTCACATATATTAGCTTTTTAATGGATTTTTTATCATTTAGAATGATTTAGGTAGGGTAAATACAGCTTGAATTTACTATTCTCTCCTCTTCCCCCTCACAAGATGTCCAGCCAAATTAGGGAATGATTTAATGTGGGTTTTTTTGTGTGTGTTTGTGTAAAATGTTGAATTGTGCCTCTTGGCAGCAATCCTCTCCCAAAAGTTTGCATGCTCCCAGTTCTTGGCACTTGCCATCCTCATTGTTTACCTGTTGTGGATATGGAACCAAATATACTACAGGACATACCATGAACAGCTGCAGCAACAGCACCAACAAAAGCAACATGTGTTGTTGGGCCTTTGGTTTCCAGGTGCTTGAGACACAGCTGATGTTCCTTCATTTTGTGACTGCTGCCTCTTTCTCATTTCAGCTACTTCAGTGCCCAAGCGGCTATAAGAACACAGACATAAGAGATGTACAGAATTACTATAGACCGTCATAAAGTACATTCACATTTCTATAATATCCTCTAATTTTATTAATTCTCACAGCTTGTGGTAACAGAAGCATGTGAGCATCAACTCTGCTATCCAGGTCATAGTTCTGTCAGAAAAGCAGTTTCCAGAAGACCACATTTAGGTGATAAGCTTATACTACTGTGCCTTTCAATCACATCTGTTCTTATCACTTCAGATGGACTAAAAGAACTGCTACACTCCGCTGAACACCAAGTTACACAGCTTGGGTAGCACTTGCTAGAGTCTGAGCTGTTCATTGCAATATGAATATCAGAGCTTTTTCCATGGTACTAAAGTTTTGGCAAGATGGTTATTCACTTTAAACGTGAGTTAGAAAGTGATTTTAATTAATTAATTAAAGTCAGTATGGGCTTCACTGGTCTATGTCAGACCAGTGAAATTGACATGGGCAGTAATGACTGTCTGTTAATAATGAGCCAAGATTACAACATGTCTGAGAGGTTTGCTACTTGAGAATTATTTTCTGTAAATAAAAGGAAAAATAAATATGTATTTCCAATATACTCTGCCAGCTTTGGCACTATTTCTGGTGTCAGAAGATTTGCTTTTGCTCATTGCTGGTCTTCCCCAGATTTCATTAGGCCAAGGTAATTTTCTTTCCAGTGACCTGCACTATACAGCTGGAAGTAGTATTCCATGCATCACTAAGCTAGAATATCCATTGCCAGGTTATATTACTTTGGAAAGTTTAGATGCCAGTGTCATTCTAAATGGTTCACATCTTTCTACAACAACTGTTGCTTTCCCAGAGTAACAGTTACTACAAGCAAATGCAAATTAGAATAAATGTAGTACTTCTGTCTTTGAAAACAAACAAACAAACAAACATACATTTTATTCTGTAGGAAGCAGCTCAGTTTTAAGCAAATGTGGTTAGGAGAGGACATGGTGTCAGCAGCACACGCTCCGCTCCTACCCAAGGGCATTCTGCAGCAGCCAGGAGTGTTGAGGAAAGGTGGGCTCAAGTTAATTTGGCACTGGGGTATATCATACAGCAGTATATCTGTACTCCTTCTACATGCATTCAAACAACAGCTGTGAGGATTTGCATCTACATGGCTTGTAGCAAAAAACATTAAGCCTTAGAACTTGAACCCATGCTACATAACTTAGGTTTGGTGCTCATTTCAACTTCTTGTGCAGCTAACATTTCAGCATATATTGAAAAGCTGAGTCATTCCTACAGTGTTTTAGTTAAACTAAACAGTGAATAATCAGTTTATATTTGTTTCACACAACATGGTTTTTATTTAAGTGGAACGAAAACCCCAGCACTTCTACCATTCAGATATACTTCCAGAATTCACTACCTACTTAGGTTATTGATGTTATTTATTACTGTTCCTGAATTACTAAAGATTGAAAATACATTTTAAAAAATCCTGTTTTTCTATCTGTTGCATTTTGTTAACATGAGATACTTAGACACAACTGGAAGAACACCTGTATTTCTACAGTAGTTAGGAAGCAAAGGAGAAGTACTGCAGCACAAAGCATAACTTAGATAAGGATAGCATAAAGCCACTTTCTTTAAACTGCAGTGCTGAACTTCTGCTGACTATGCATGATGCATTTAATTTATTTCATAGATAGTTGTGCCATGCTGTGAGTAGTACTTAATTCAGTAGGCGCAATAACTATGGGTAAAGGAATTAAAGCCAGATATTTTCACAGGGAACATTTGCTTCTTGTAAGACAGAGGTTCTCACAACATTACTATATAATCACAAAGACGTATAAGTTTCAGAAACCAGGGAGATTATTGTGATTTATTACACATTTTTAGCTAGATATATAAAAAGTACTATTACCATTGCTGAAAAATGGCTAAAACCTGCTTCATTATAAATACAAGGTGGCAGGATAAAGGTTATCCATTCAGATATATTGATGACAATTGTGACTTTGCAGTACTTTTAAAATAACTTTAACATAGCACAAGCTGCTGCTGAGATAGCTGACCCTCTGCCTTTGCTTCTGCAGAGCCCACAGTCTCTCATTTCCTCACCTGAGGGTGCAGGCAGCAGCACTCGTGCAGGCACTTGATGAATGGGATAAAACCGCAGACACATTTTACAATTAATCCAGATCATCAAATGGAACAGATAGGAGATATTCAGCTGTAATTCTCAACACACCTTGCCAGGCATATCTTGGGGCAGAGAGAGAATTGTGTTTTCACAGGGGTGGTCCATGTCCTCAGCCTTGCCAAGCAAATTCTACCATTGATTGCATATCCAACCTTCACAGAGTCTTGCAAGTCTGGCACTACATGGTGCTGTGAGGAATCATGGACCTTCAGTGCAAAGCATTTCTGGACACAGTGTTCTCCAAGGATGCTCAGAGCATAGGCTAGCTGGTCATTAGAGTGGTACTTCTTACCTTGCTATCCTCTGAGTATGAGCCATGAAGCATCCTGTTCCTGACCACATATCAGCCCTTTGCTATAACTAGCATTACATCTTTTTCTAAAGCTTTTCTAAAGAGCTTTTTCTAAAGCTCTTCTAATCTAAAGCTATCAGGAATGTGAAAATTCCACCCCATGGTGCAAAACAATAAATACATTTACTGTGGATGAAGTAGGCTGAGCGGAAACTTTAGTTTCATAATATTTAGGTTTCATGTTGCATTTCCAAATATCAGATGTCATCTATGCCAGACTGTATTTGATTCTGTTAGATTATTTATGATGCAGAAGCAGGAATATCTTAATTCTTGAGTATATTCAGGAACTGAATCACAGACACAGGATTTCTATTTGGCGCCTTGTTCCAAGGTAGGGCAAATACATTTAGAATCTTTAACTCAGCAAGTCAGTCTAATGAAACAAACTATTTTAATGAAAACAATTCCAAATTTAGTACAAAAGTACGAAGAATACTGTGACCAGATATTAACCAGATCTTCTAGGACAATGGTACAAATTACATATAGGTCACCAAGATATCAGTTTGCTTTTTATGTTTTTCAACATTTTCATTCTTCTCTAGCTTGGCAATATTGCTTAGTGGTGAAGGTGGACCTTTATCTAGTAGAAGCAGTATTTCTCCTTGATAATCTTTATGATTTCTCAGACCATCACAACACAGGTTCAAGATTCTTCTGCCAATTTTGCACCTGGTTCTTAGCCTGTTTGGTGGCATGGTGTATTAGTAGTGTTACGATATCCATTTATGCTGATCAGAAATCACAGCAGTATTCCATTTTGCTTGACTGATTTATTCTCTTGGGGATGAGTGGATATTATGTCCCTCAGAGCAACACCGTAGTCATGGAGGATTTCATTTCACACAACATCTGCTGCCTCTACTCTTCAGCTGAGGAAAGTAACTCCAGGATACAGCAAGCGCTTATTATACTTGTTATGAGACAGGTAGCTCATATAAACTTCAAAGTAAGAAAGTCCCTACAGCTCTCTGTGCACCCTCAATATTGCAGTGCAAGAGGAATATGAAAACTAAAAAAAAAACAAAACAAAAACAACCTAGAAATTTGGAGTAAGGCTTCCTGTCAGTCATGGAACTGATGGCACAAGGATCTATTTTTGTGTTTAAGTGGTGTAATTAACATTTATTCCTGTGGGTACTCAGGAGTAATTACTAGAGAAATTCCCTTGTGCACAGAATAATGTGTAACTTGGGAAGACAGCTTGAAAAATTGACAAAAAACTTTTGTTTATTACATTTTTAACTGGGAAGTCCCACTGTATACTGAATGCAGTCAAATTCTATACACTGCCTTTAGTAAATGAAAAGAAGGTAATTTCTGAATTCCACCTGTATTTTTTCTTCTGTTTCCACCTCTTTGTCTCTCCATCTCTTTATACTTAGGTTTTAAAATGGTTTCCTGGGAAAATCCCAAGATGCTAGTTGCAGCACAAAGCACAGGCAGCATCATTACAGTGGCTCTGTTGATATCCATCATCTAATGAAAGAAGAACATTTGTTTGTTTGGTGTCCTCAACAGCCTGACATTACTGCCCTTCAAATTATCTGAACTTTACTATTGGCACTGCCCCATCCAGCTCTATCTGCTAGTGTTGTAACTTTCCTACGTACACGACCCTTCTGTAACCTTTTCTGTTCCCCTCTCAGGATTGAAACAGCATTCACTGGAACAGCTCAGGTTCTGGAAAGTCATAGAAACCTCTTGCAATTCCATTAGGGACTGATTTTTTTTTTTTTTTTTTAAATCATATCTTCTCAAGCTATACCCTAATGTCTGTTTTGAAAAAGGGATATCGTATGAGGGTGCAGATAAATGCGCTATGTCTGTACAGTAGGCAAGTAACATTATGTCTTTTGTTGCAGGTAGGACACATAGTAGCTTAGTTTTCAGGACAGAAATGGAGCAGAATTTGTTAAAGCAATCTGTCTTTTGTCAAACTTTTGCAATAAAAGAATAAAATCACCTCACCTCAGAAAGGAGCAGTTAATTACAAGGATATAGAGAGTAAGTTAGTCTGCAGGCAAGAAACTTAGCTCTTAAAATACTTTTCTTAGGTGACCTGGCACATCAGCTCTTCTACATTGCTTTGCTTCTTTTAACTTTTCCAGTTAAGGAACCAAAACATCATCTGTGTTGCTCAGATAAATTCAGACCTTATACCAGTTGATACATGCCCCAGATACAACTCTACTGATCTTCACAGATGCTTGTGCTGTTACACGAAATATAAAGGCTGTTCACACTCAGTCTTTTCTCTGTGCTCTCTTCATTCATTTAAGGGAGTGCCTAAGGGGTACTACTGAAAGATCTTATCAAATGTCCATGAGCTATAAAGATTTCAATGTGCTCCTGGCAATACTGAGTGAATAGTGAAATCAAGGCAGCAGAAAGTTATCTTTTGAAGTGCTACTGACTACCTATACATGCTTCATGAAGAAATGACATTTGTTCTCTATCTGAGATACCTTAACACAGATATATTCTCTGTTGTAGCACTGGATCTTGACAAGCACTCAATATTTCACAAATAAACAAATGTAAAGTAATAGAGTAAAATAAGGTTACCAGAAGAAGCAATGTAATTGAGTTACCTTGGGCTCCATTTACTTATTTCAATGCATCTATAGCCCATTAAAGAGTATTAGAAACTACTGGTAACAATGGAACCTTAATTCCACCTTAATTACTCTGAACGTATCTTACTTGTAAAATTTAAATTAATTACAGCACTATGGAAAGTTTTAAATATTTCTGTCATGAAGAATAAACATTTCATAAAGAAAGATCAAAGTTGATTTCTAGAAACCATTCTGTTTAACAGCAGATATGTCAGAACTTTGAAATGTAACTCCAAATTTTAACAGACTTGCTTTCCCATGTTCTTTAAAAAAAAAAAAACAAAAAACAACGATATTTTGCACCAAGTCTAAGTTCTAAAAAGACACTAAACATGTCACTAGAATAGAGCACTGATCTATGAACATTCATTTAACTTAAAACTGCAATTTTGGCTAACATTTTGAAATCTTCTCCTTGCATACTGTAATACTCTTTTTATGACTTTTCTAGGCATCTTGTGTGCTCATAAAGGATTTCTGAGAGTTCTTTTTATTATTTTTGTGGTGAACTTAGTAACTTAGGAAGCCCAACTGAAATTTCTACAATACTCATCAACTAGATATACATTTGTACTTCTGAATCAGATGTTACTGCTAAGAAACAAAACATTAAGTCTGACAGTAATATACATTATCGAAAAGTTTGAGATGCCTGTATGGGCTTTTTAAAGAGCTGTACCAAAATTATGAGGTGACCAAAATTATGACAAAAAAATGATTAAGAGCACTCTACAGCCTTCAGAAAGATTCCATAAAAAGGAAAAAGAAAACTCATCAGGAAAGCTTTAATTTTTTTTTTTTTTTTTTAATGTATTGTATTTAACATCTCAAAAACGAATCTCCTATTACGCAATTGAGAATCTGCTATTATGCCATTGTAGTTGGCATGGTTGCATCTGACTTAAGACACATGAAGCCACCACGCTTTTGAAAGATGCAAAGATATTCTCCTCAGAGAGAAAATAACTACTTTCTTTGTTGCTAAAAAATTAAATAGATGCTTGTTAAAGTCCATGACATTCATCATAAAAGGACACTATGATACACTAGAGAACACAAACAGCTTTACTGCAAGCATTAGGGTTCTGGTTTCTAAATGTGTTTATCTGTGCTTAAAGCCAATTTTCTGTATGGAAAGCCAGAAGTCATTTTTGGTGATATCAATTGCACAGATTTTGTAAAGTTTCAGTGAAAAAAAAAAAATAATAATCAAGAAATGTTATAGGGTCAGTAGAATTTGTAGCAAGTGTAGGAGGAAAAATATTCGTATGTGCAAGGAAATTATCCAACAAGCTTCAATGCTGGTGAACTTCATTTTCTGCACTTAAGACCACACTGGTAAATTTCCACAGGCAAGAAACAGCAGCAACTGTAAAATGATGCAGCATTTAATCAAATAAATGCACACAAATTTCATTTATAATGCACATGTTACTATGAACTGAAAAACAACGAAGGCATTAGAAAAATGGCTTTAGAGTGAAAACGGATTTTATGAAACCATTTCGGACATGGTTCCAGTCTCCGAAATGAAGAAAATCATCATTCTTCACTGTAAAATGAACATTTGCATCCTCATACAAGTACTTCCCCACACCCCCCCTACATTCCTTCCAGAAATAGAAGTTTCAACTTTAGACAGAAGTAGCCTCAAGGAGGCTTCTGTAAAGTAGGTCTCCTGTAATAACATGACTTGGTCATCATGCTGACTTTAGGCTTGCTGACTGACTTCTGAGATATCCTCTAACTGGATCCTTCTGTGTTTCAACCCTCCTTTCCTCACACATCAAAGTACAAAAGAAAAAAGTAAAATAAAAACATTCAAGAGATTGGTGTGACAGAGAAAGAGGTTTTTGTTAGCACAGCAGAAAAAGAGGAAGGGAACAGAAGGTGGCAGGAAGGAGCAACAGGTTTAGGCATCTAGCATCCTTCTGGATGGCTGGGAACAGTGGGAGTTTAATGCAAGTGCACACTATGGATAGGCTTAATAAGATCCTGCTGCAGCAAGTATCTGCCAATAAGAAAAGCAAGGGAAGGTTGTTGACATATTTACCCTCAAAAAAAGTAGTGCTCGGGTTGTGCATATACACATTAGTTCCTGTGCCTCTTCCAATCCCAACCTCCCTCCAAGCTACGCTTTCATTGAACAGCAGCAAGCTTATAGTATGTGTGCTCCTCTGATTGGTGCTAATGCTTGCTGACTAGAGAAAGGGAGAGGAAACCAGTTTCTGCTCACAGCAGGGGATGTGCTTTTTCCTACCATGCTGGTATTTAGATTCATAGAACTAAGTTTAAAGCCTTGACTCTCTCATTGCATTGTGCTATTAGCAGTCCTTGATTCCACTCTGCTATTTTCTCTGCTCATTTACCTTTCTTGTTCCTCTAGACAGCAAACTTCTCTCTTCTGACTTCTTCCTTAGCTGTTAATTCTGTTTTAAGAGTACCTGCTGTATCTGTGTGATAGTGTAAGACACTGTTTACTATTACTCTAGAGCGTGCCCCACCACCATCCCAAGTCTGTAGCTGCAGTCCCTGGAAACTCGGGCTTTTGGTTTCTAGCCCTTGGTGTGGGTAACCACCCGCTCACTTGTGCAACAGGCTCAGATTTTTGGCACTACTATTCCTCAGCATTATTATAATTACATCTCTGTCATGTCAAGCCTTTCATTATGTGTTTGACTATCATAGGCAGGTCTTTATATATCAAAAAAGATGGGTCTATAATTAGAATCTGATAAGGTACAAGGAATGATTCAGCATGACATAGAAGGGATCTCCTTCCATCCCTTCCTTGTCATCTGCCAATCTCTTAGTTATCTTTCCAGCTGACAAGATCTTTCTGCTGTTTTGTGACTGTCTAGATAAAGATGATTTGTGCTTACTGGTACTAGGATTGGTTCTACACCATCAGTGCAATGTCACTGCATATGATAAGAGTGCTTTGCAAAGAACAAAATCATAATCACAGCCTTACCTGAGTATATTCTAGATAGCTGACTCATTTTTGGGATATGGACTAACAGTCATTCATATCATTAAAAATACGGTTTTTTACTAGAGTTCCTTCAAGATTGGTTGCAACATGCTAAATACATCTTCTTAATTTTTATGCTTTTATACATATAACTGATTCTCAATTTAGGAAGACATTGATTTTTTTCTGAATGATTCTGTTGCCATTAATTTTTTAGATTGAAGCTCTAGGAAGAAACCTACCATTGTCAGCCAAATCTTCACTACAAATTGTAATCAGATGTTCTATAAATTGTGTGTTTTTAAATTAGAGAAGCATATAAGAACCATGGTAATTTCTGAAATTACAAGTTCTTATGCAGTCTTGTCTTGCAATGTATGAGCTCCCTGTGAGCCCAGATATTAGGCTGAAAGCAAAATAAACAAACCTCATGATTTTTTTTTTTTTCCTAATGCTGAGTATCAGCTTTTTATGTTTCAGGCACTATTCCTAACATAGATACCTTAGACCCTTTCCATCTGCTTTTTTTTCTTCCCACAAAAAATACAAAGTTTCTTTATCTCTTTCCAGAGAAGCAGCTTTTACTTCCATACTTGGATAAGGCTTCTTGCCTGAACTCCTGCATTTCTGCTGGTCTATCTTGCTCTGTGTTGGATGATGCTTTCCCTTGCTGTTAGTCACACATTCCTCCTAGCGACTCTCACTTTACCATCTGCTGCTTCCAAGTTTTGTGTCCTACATGCAGCATCACATGCAAGGATTTCCCACTTACAAAGTGTCTTTTCCTCATTAAACAGCAGTTTGTGAATGTGCCAAATCTGCAGCAAGCACTGTGTCCTCAGACTTCCTCAGGGTTACTCCAAACCTCTGAAACAGATGCACTCCCCAGCTCACAGCCACAAGCATGGGAGCAGTGATTCAGAGGAGTTCTTCTCTCCCTTTCTGCTCTTGGTGGGCAGTCAGCAAATACAACACAAAAACAAACAAACAAACAAACAAACAGCCAGAAGTAAAAAAGGGAGCTGAGGGCAATGGGTAAATGGAGAGAAAAATGAGCAAATCTGACAGAAAGCATGGGTTTATTTCACTAAATCTTGGGTTAGAACCACTTTGGAGCAAAAAAATTAGAGCAGTATCAACTATTTGACTTGAAAAGCACCAGTATTTGTATGGGAGACTTTTTTGGTATTTGCATGGAGGTACACAAAAATAGATGCACAGCTTTCAATTTCCATGTGTCCTGAGCTATGTATATGTCAACAAAACAAACATTTCAGCAACAACATTTACTTTGGTCAAAAATGTAAAAGCTCTGCTTGGGTCTCATGGAAAAGCTGAGGCACACTCCACATTTTTACACATCCCTGGGCAGTGGAAACCACCAGTCACAGACCTGAAGCTGCTTCCTTCCAATTTTTCCTGACAGCAAAAAAGAACACAATGGTGACTTTCACAGTAATGAAGCTCTTCAAGCTTTTTTTTTTTTTTTTTTTTTTTAATTTATTTTTTATTTGCATACTTGTTTAATCCCTTTCCTTGCTGGAAGGATTCACAAATAGAAAAAGACAAGCTCCTCTGATTGTCTCATTGCTTGAGCACTTGCCTTAACTGCCTTAGTCCCCGTTAACTTCTGACTTGCTAGCTTATCTGGGAGGATGGGCTTCCCCATTCCCTTAAATTCACTTTCCTACCACCACAAACTGATGTGGCTGCTGGTACATCACAATGTCATATAGTGGACCCTTGTAGCACAATCACTCTTCCTAATCACAGTGGTGTGATGGAACGGTACAGCATAAATGTCTGAACGATACACAGAAGGCCTAACATTTGAACAGGTATCTCTAAATTCAGAGATTCACAAAATACCAGACTGAGGGAGCTTGAGACATTCTGAAGCTAGTATGGAGAGTAAGTTAGCATGCTGTGTGCCAGAAGGAATATATGGAAGTACAAACAAAGAAAACAAAAGCAATTACGATTTACTCACCCATCATTTATCTTCCTATGGTCACTTTTTAAACACCAGTTTTAAAAACTACAGATTTCCAACCATACTAGTAAACAAATTTTCATAACAAGCTACCCATGTTATTCCATGTTTGCCAACTGAAAAGAATAAATTATGCCTTCCTGTATAATTTGATAGCTAGTGCAGTACGGACAATATTCATATTATTTCAGAACAAAGAAAAACAATAACGTAGATTTTTTTTTTTTTTTAGTTTACTATTTTAGCATCTGTACAAATGCTAAATATAGGTTTATCTAGAAAGAATCCACTATTTTCCCTCTTGGAAAAAGATACTTGAATTTGGAATTCATGCACCAAGAGTAAGTAATTTTCCAGAAAATATTTTTTCCCCCTCTCAGAGTATGATGCTATTCTTGAAGCAGTGTGTGATAAGGAAATGCTGCAACGCTATTGCATTTGTTTCAAAGCTGAAGAAGAGAAAAAGAATTGCAAATCATTTGCTACCTAGAAAAGAGCAAAAAAAAAAAAAAAAAGCCAGAAAACCCTTCTGAAGACCACTTGTAAGGGAACTTCAAAAATGTGTTGTATACAAGATACGTAACACCTTATTTTTAGAAAATTTAAACTTGAAGCTACTCTGCTTTCATGATTTATTATAACCTTCATGATTTACCATAACCCAAGTCTAGTTATCACGCCATTATTAAAAATTAATAATCCTAATTCTCAAATGGATGGGACAAAAAAAACATGTTATGGAAACTTGAAACCTTTCTAATCTCTGGGAACATACAAATTTTGGTATGAAAGTGTCACATCTAGCCAAATTTGAATACTTAGAAACTCTAATCTTTTGCTTAGCATTATCTGATTTACAATCATCAACTATATTATTGTACAGTAAGACACTCAAATACCTTTTGCACTTGAGTATGCAAAGAGGTAGAGTGGAATTATTTGGATAAACAGCACCCAAAAGATCAACAGATGACATCTCTTGGAACGCTGTCTTCAGAGATGTCTAAACAAAGCTTGATACAGTGTCTAGTATATCACTCCTCTTCCTACCAACTCCATGCTCACTGGCAGCGCAGACTATTTGATGCCCTCCTGTTTTTACTGCTAGACTATAGATTCCATGAGAGAAGTTCCTTAGCACCTGTTCATCACATGTAGCACAGTGTTTAAATAAATGAGAGTGCATTGCATAAAGAACTGTATTTCCTCTAGACAGTGAAATCTACTTAAGTTGTTTCCTGTCTGAATCATAAAAAAGTTATATCTAGAGTAATTAGATGGCTAGATACTGTTTCCATTATTTAAAAGATATGTGCAAGAGTGCTGGGAAACTCTGGAATTAATTTTAATTACTGGAAAACTATCTACATTTTTCGTATTAGACACAAAGTTGTTTTGGGAGGATGGTTTCTAAGGTTGCAAGATGTGAATCAGATTCCTTTGACATTTTAAGTTTTTTACTAAGCAAAAATCACTGTTTGTTCCAGCCAAATAAATGAAAATATTCTTTGAGGCAAAAGATGAATTTTCAACACAATTGTGTAGCCTCAGATCTCTACAATGTACTTCTTGACAGGAGATGTGCAACTAAGTGCAATGATAACTAAGAACAGAGACTTCACACAGGGACATGTAAGACAGCATTTCTCAATAAGAGAGAACACTGCTTAGTTTCAAGAGCTCTCAAACTAGAGATGCTTTCATGTTGTTTTATTTTTGACTTATGACTTTTGCAAAGTTTTGGCATATTCAGTAAATGAAGAACTGGAAAGTCAAAGCTCAGCTTTTCCTCTTAGCACATTTGACATATGTCAGCATGCCTAATGCCAATCTCCTAGTCCTTGCTTGTTCTAACAAACACCTCTTGAAGTGGCTTCATAACACATTATAGGCAAGAAGAATGATAAATCCCAGCAGAGTTACTCAATTATATTTGGAGACAACTGGTGGAGAAGTACTACCATACAGTGCCCGGAAGAATTTATGGATATGGAAATTAATGGGGGTGATGCGGCCAGTGTGGCACCCTCAGAACCCTCTGTGGCAGAGGTCTCTGAAACTCCACCTGGAGCCTCTTCTGAAGGAAGGATAGCTGATGTAAAAAAAAAAGGTATGAGTGATGATAGCTCTAACAGGAACAGTTTTCCCCAGCTGTATTGCTAGTATCACCTTTTCATTGTTTAGTTGTCCTTTAACAGAGGAAAAGACCAACATGCAAACCCTGTTTCCTATTATGCATTACTGTCTGCTGCTTCTCCTTCTGAGGTACTTCTAGCACTTGCAGCACTACACTAGTGTGACATCAGCATTTAACTGACAGCTGAGATTCCATATATTTGCAGCTAATAACCTGGTCATTTTTTTATTCCAGCGCTGTCCAGGACTGATAGCAAACTATCTCCTGTGCACTCAGTCAGATTGCCACCTTGCATTAATCATTTTTTCCTTGATGTCTGCATATTCTCCCTAACAGCATATTCTAACACAGCTCCGTCATTTTTTCCATGCTAGGCAACCACATCTGCATTACTTGTACACTACTGCATATTAATTTTGAATGCTTCAAGTCTACATTTAAAATGCATTTTATATTTTTCTTCACTGTCTACAGTATCAAATTCCTATTTCTCATTCAGAATTTCAGGTAGGGGCACTTCCTTTGCACATCAACAATCATACTGCAAAGTTAATTCTGATACTTTAGTGGGCCAAGAATTTTGCCTCAAACAGCAGTCCAAGTTTACTTTAATATTAAAACAAACCCACCCAAAATTGTCTTTAGTAGCTCAACCAGACAAAAGCTCCACCTTCACTTGCATATGCAATACCTTGCTCAAAAGCACATTGTTTCCAAGGCTCATTTCTGTGTATTTCCCACACTTTCAACATAGCCTTGTGGTTAACCATCTCTGCTCAAGTTAGCAAGAATAACAAGAATGTCAGATTTTTCAGTGTTGTCTACATCCTGAAACATGAATGCTCCTGCCTGAGTTCTTTTTGGATAGCTTCAATTCCTGCCAAAAGGAAAGCATATCTGAATCTTCTTCAGAAGCCTTCCCCATTTCCAGAGAGAACTCTGGTTCCCAGTGGAGGATGATCTGCACCTTCTTTCCTCTAAAGCTAGGGGAATGATCTTCGTTGCTCCTAGTATGCTTTGAACCATGATCTTGTTGTGGTAAGCATCTCCCATGTAGCCCCTGTTATGAACACGTGAGAGTCCCCCTAATGATGATGTTTGGAATGAGCTTCTCCTGTAGGGGCTAACTCCATAAGCAGTTCTTACTGGGAGAGAAATATGGCAACAAGGGAGAGTTCTTTTTTCTATTTGCATGTAAACACATCTGCCACCCTTCCCTATCATATAAAGACAGTGTTTTAATGAGACACAAACAGGAAGTGGTTAGGGGAATGTTTCCAGGAGCTTTATTCAAGCTGATTAATCATTACAGATTAACTGAATGAAGCTAGCTAATGAAAGTGATGAAGACTCAGAAGCTGAATACTCCATTGATACTATTTGCTCCAACATAACTAATTGAACTGTACAAAAAACAGCTTGTGAAAAATGCATAGGTGATGTAGCTCACCATTCTGTACTAGTAGTTTGGTCTCTCACAAAGCTGTCAGGTATCCTACAGGCTTATCTGCAAATAAAACTTCCAAATAACCTGCAGTGATCTGAATCACTTGTGAATTACTTGGTATGATTCATAACTGCAACTGCATTTATTTCCTAGCAAATAAGACACAAACAAAATGCTAGTGATGATAGCAGGTAGACAAATTGAGGGTATTTTTTAGTTGTATAACTGAAAAAATGCTGAAGATTCCACAGAAATAGTACTTACACCTTGCTGCAGGTTAGCAAATAACATTTAACCTGATTCTGCCAAAGAATAATCAAACTTCCCTGTGATCACTGGAAAAAACTACATTTTTTGCAGTATTATAGGTTACTAAGGGGCATGGTAGCAGTGGAAAGATTTTGCTGGTTTTGCTCTAACCTCCTGGTTGGAGTACCCTCCCCCTTTTCCAGCTTTCCAGTTCAACATTAGGACGCCTCCACCACTGATGTCACGATTCATCAGTTTTCCAAATCCTGGGAGTATTTGCTAGATTTATCTCCTATGATACACTATTTTCTCCTTTCTACCTAAATCACATAATGTATCACTAAGGTTTCAAAAGTGAAAGCGCATCATAGGAAACAGCAGGTATAGGATATCCTGGTGCAGTATAGAGCCACTTTTCTGCAACAAGCATCTGAAATGCTTTGGTCAGAGTTGTTCAAATAATGCTTCAGTACTTTTGAATACCAGTTCAAAAGTTTTGTAGAGTTACTTCAACAATTTGAAATGAAATTATTTTAATACTACAGATCTCCACTCTGGGAATATTGTCTTTTTTTCTTTTTCTTTTGCTCAAGTTAATGCCTGTTCTAGAGCCAAAGGAGTTGGAAAAGTTCACTGCCACTCCTATCAACCTTATAGGCTTAACAAATTCTAATTGTTATGCTATAACAGGATGGAAAGTACAGAAATAACAGCAGAGTAGCACAATCCTAGGCAGCAGAAAATGAGAACAAGCTCAAATGCAACAGCTGTAGATACAGAAACAAAGGAAAAAAGACTGCTTACCTTTAGAATACCCAAGGCAGGCAAGGATCTCTAGCAAGAGATGCTCTTACCTCCAGTGCTGACCCTTAAATGAGGCGTGGGATCCTGGCTCCACCCCTTCTTATCACTCAGGTGCACTGAATGCATCTGAGCTCCCCTGGGTCAGCCTTGCCTTCCACCAGGTGCTCAATCACTTTCAGGCCATGACTCAGCGTTACACTAATCAATCCAGAAGAGTAATTTTGTTGGATCAAGTCCTTTTCTACTCACAACACTTTTAATTTTCTATATTGAAACTATTATTTGTCACGTTAGTAGCAACAGGCCAAATTTGGAGCTCCTTGGTCAGTGGTAAATGTAAACACTCCATGGACTTTCTTGCAAGTGTTCTTCCTCTGCTGCAGTGCCAGTCAGCCTGAGTCTTTCTGCATAAATCAGGAATGTCAGCAGCTCTGTACAGGCACTACTGCACCCTTGAAAACCCTTTCTCAGAGCCTACCCTCTTCTCATTCAGCTATTTGAGGCTGCAGTCTCCATTTCAGTCAGCATTTTGGTAGGCTGTTAGTGAATTGTGCTGGAGCTGGGTCAAGTCATTTATTGTTGCTACAGTCCTAGTGTTCTGCCTTCCCTTCTCTTCCCCTCCCCATTTCTAATGGTACACATACAAACAAGATGAAATAAAGAATTTTAACTAATTATGGGAGTTACAGGGGATTCCTGTAACAGTGATACTCATGTTCTCTTTTTGATCTGAAGTCAGAAAAGTATTATCATTTATATTTTGAGAGAGACAGTGATCTCTTGTCCTCTTGACAAGAACAGAATTTAATGTGAGATCCAAGCAAAGTAGACAATTATTACTGTTGCGGTTGGAAGAAGAGCTTCCACTGTGCTAAAAACTGGAGTACCTACCATGTTTTTGTTTTCCTGATCCAAAACCTTCCCATTAAATATTGGACTGCTTTAGTGAGTTAAGTATCTGTGGGTACTCTCCATTTTTTCAGTTCTGAGTCAGTATTACACATGGTGCGTTCCCTCTCAATTATAGTTTGATTTCTTTAAAATAAAGAATTATTCACCACAATTTCCAAACATAATTTATTCAGATTCTCTTGAAACATATTGATTAGGGTGTTCAAAGCAAGTAGCAGTGAATAAATTCCCCACAGGGAACAAGGGGGGAAGTTGAGAATGAAAGAGTAACTCAATGCACTCTCAAGTGCATAAGGAAAAGATTAATTATATCTGCCCCTGTATGGCTGTGGCTAGAAAGCTGGATTTGAAGAAGGAGGCTGCATTTGTCCCCATCTGTGTTAGGAGAAAAGAAAAAAAAAAAAAAAAAAAAAAAAAAAAGATTTATTGGTGAAATGGTTTTGAAATCTCTTAGCCATCTCATTTTTGCACCCTAGGACTACAGAACTTCCTGCTCATCCTACCTGTACCAGATTCCTTTGCTCTGCTCTTATCACTGTACCTCTTCCACCTCCACAAATAGAGCTCCTGGTGCAAGCACCACTGCTGTCTCTGCACCTTTCCACCTCCTCTTCTAGTGAGGTAGCTGTGGCAGTAGCAAGGGTGGTGGGAGGTACAGTAGCAGCAAAGATCACCTGTGTTATTCTCCTGAAAATTTAGCCTAAGAATGTGGAGCTTCATAGGGAAGGCTGATTTACAACTGGCAAAATTATTCTGTTAAGGCATTACAACAGGAACAGGAAGACATGTGACTGTGTATGCTTAGATAGTTTTCTGTAGTCCTGCAGTTAGCAGAATTTAACTTGCTTACTGGATGCTATTATCACTAAGAACATTCCACGAGTAAAGGGAAATCTATTTTTTAATTTTTTTTAATATATCTTTTTCTTTTTCATGAGAATGAGATGCTGATGACTCCCTTTTCTTGTAAAATTCCAAATTTTTGGCCACTGACACTATGCATGTTGATATATACTGCTGTCCTGTGGAGGACATATTAATAAGTGCAGATGCTTTCCACAGTCAGGGCATGAAGCAATCCCAATTTGGCTATGCTAGTTCCCCATGCTGTCACAACAAACAAAATCAGTAACGCTTTATGTGCTTACAAGATTTTTTTCTGGGAAAGAAACTGCCTTGTATAACATCACCTTAATTTTATGCCTTCAGTAACAGCTTGCTTGGGTAGTGCAAATATCATATTTCTTCTGCACAGTGTCCAACTGATAGCCAATTCCCATGTCATTCCGGAATAGACTTGGTCAGAATTTTTCAAATAGAAAAGATCATATTTGTCAAAAACAAAACTGACTGTTGAAGCAATTGGTTTTGACAGATGTCCTCTTTAAAAAAAATCTTATTTGAAATAGAGTTTGGAAGTTGCCAACATACCTCACTAACGTAGTGGTATTTTATATTCGGAACTGGAATAAAAGGATTCTAAAAAATCAGTTTTCATTAATCCTAACAAATTTCCAGATTTTCTACCCAGGAAGGAATGCTACGTCAGAGCAGATTTTTCTGCTATTCAGGACAGAAACATTTTGGAAAATGTTAAAGCTCAGGAGATGGGAAGAGCGTTCCTGTCTCTTCTAGGCTGGAGCTTTTCAGGACACTGTGTCACCTAGGTCTTAGAGACACTGCGAGTTAAAAGTGGAATACAGTCTTTTTATGATAATACCAATTTTCCACTTGCATCTAAACCACTAATTTTATAGGTTTAAAAGTCATACTCTCAGCAGTCAAGCTGAAAAAAACCCGAGTGCTTCCATTTGAATAAGGAAAACTGCTGTGGTGTGATTAAAATAGGAAAACAATTGAGAGGAGAAATCAAAACTAAAGTTATAGAATTTTTAAATGGTTACTTGGAAACAAATAAACAACAATAATAAAAAAAAAAAATCCTACATGCCACAGCAACCTAATTTTAGAGAATAAATCTAGAATATTTCTTGTGCTTAATCTTGATTTTTATGACATGAACAAATACCTTAAATTTGTTTCTGATTAACTGATTGCTATTTATTCCATGGGGTATACATAGTTATTTAACAACAGAAAACAGTGTTCCCTCATGTTATGTATTTAACATAATATAGATACTAACAAAAGCTTTTTAGATCACCAAAGCTTTTCCACTGTAAACAATTATACTTGAATGGCAACGAGTAGACACAAAGGCACTGGGCTGTACTCTTTCCTAGCAAATACATGTTAGCTAAGAAGTTAGTTATTCTATGTTTCTCATAATAATAAGAAGAAAAATAATATTTAGACACTCAAACAATTTAATCTCTGCTGTTACAAACATCTGGGCTACCCGACTGGATTGGCTCATCCCTTTTTGAGTACTCCAGCAGACAAGCACACCATTGGTCTGGGAGAATGGAATCCTTTACTCAAAATGAAGGAAAGCCAGGGCTTTCCTCAGTCATGTAGTATTGAATAGTCAGGCAGTGTCATAGAATCATGGAATGGCTTGGGTTGGAAGCGAACTCAAAGATCATCTATTTCCAATCCCCCTTACTGTGGGTAGGGCTGCCACCCACCAGCTCAGGCTGCCTAGGGCCCCATCCAGCCTGGCCTCGAGCACCTTCAGAGACTGGGCACCTCAGCTTCTCTGGGCAGCACTGCCAGTGCTTTACCACTCTGAGTAAAGAATTTATTCCTGACATCTAACCTAATTCTCCCTTCAAACAGTCATGCAGTACACAGAGAATTATAATGCTACTGAAGTGCTATTATCTTGTGGGAAAGGAGCTGTGTGACAAAGGATGTTACATCTTTTCTCCCTTTTTCTCCATTCATCTGCCATGAAGAGAATCAATCATACTTTTTAACATATGATTTTTGCTCTCCTTTCAGGATTGCTTCATTTATAGAGGTAGAGCTCAGGATGGTAAATGCGGCTTGAGCTTAAACCTGACAGTCTCTAAAGTCATAAGGATGTCCAAGAAAAGTTGGAGGAAGTCATATTGTCACTTGGTTTTGTCCAGAAGGAGATGGCCAATCATTAGCATGAAACTCTCTAGATGTCTACAAAAATGCCATAACAAATGGACAGACATTAGCATTGATCTCAATTTTAATTTTCAAGAAGAAAATGATGAATAAATCACATATCAATGGGAAAGATATGTTTGACTAGCATACTGCTGCTTGCTCTTGTATGAGATTACACTTGTTTAGGAAATGCACTTTGTATCTAGCAGTAAAAGACGCTGAGGCGCAAGATTTACTGGCTAACAGTACATCAGCAGTTAGTACAAGCAGAGGAGTCTATGTGTCAGTCAGTAAAGTTCAAAGCTGACACAAATTGTTATTCCTAGTTTTGCTTTAATGTCAAGATTATACTGACAGTCATTTTCCAGTGATCTCGGCAAACAGTCTATGAGACTTTTTATTGGTTTGCATCTTTAAAAAAAAAAATTCTTCAGGTATTTATTTCTCTGAGGTTCTACACACACCTATGTGAAAATAAATCTACGTGAGAATCATAAATAACCATATGATTACTCCTGTCCTTGGCTACAGAAGAGTGACCACAATCAAGTTTACTGAATATTACAGTAAATTATTTAGTCCTGATTACATCTCAGCACATGACCTGTCTGGAAGGATTCCTGTCTAGACAAAAGAGATGCAAAACTGAGTGTTATGCAGTCACTGCTGCAAAGACTGAGAGATTTCTCAGTACCTGTTTCACGAGACAGGTGCTTTCTAGCAGTGTTGAATCATAAATATATCTATTCTTTTCTTTCCCTTTACCATTATACTTGAAATACTGTATAAACTGGTACTATAAAACAAGAAATTGAATAGTGAGCTGTAAGCTTTACATGAGCTGTTAGGGAAGTGGAATTTAAACAGTAGCTACAGCATACATCAAAGGCTAATCATTTTAATAATGAAATTTGTTAAAAAGTAGCTTTAAGCACTACAAACCATCATTTCACACTTGTACAGAGCTTTCATAAGCATCTCAGGGTTGAGACATTTATCAGATTTCCAAATAACACTGAAAGCAAGATGAGTTGTGGTATCCTACAACTTGTCACATAAATGTGAAAGCAAATGCAGAAGGCAGTTGTTTTCTTTTTGTTGATAATCTTTATCTTTTTTTTTTTTTTTTTTTTTCCCTCCAGTTATACAGTAAAATCCTGAGTGAGGATTCAAGCACAAGGTTGTTGACTTGCCCAAATTTCTCCAATTAGGATTACACACATTTGATACTAGATACTGTCAAATTGCTTCTATAATAATAATTATTATTATTATTATCATGGTGGGAGAGTTAAATTCAAAGTTCTTATTTTGGAATAGATAACCCCTGCTTTTTTATTCAGGTGAAGAATGAAGGAATAATGTAGGACTCAGACTTATGCTTTATTTTTCTGATAATCAAGAAGATACTGAGAACTGCAATGTAAGCAGATGCAAAGTGATTTTTTTTTCTATCAGAACTCAAGCTTGGATACACTCTTTCCTAAATGAGTCAGGATTACTCCCGAGCAAATACAGAGGATAGCTTACAGTCCTTCCTCAAGAAGATGACATGTGCCGTGATGCAGGAGCTTGCAGGTGTTCACCCTGTTTTCCTTTTCAGAGGTGGTTCTGCCAGCTGTCTCAGCATTTTCTGCTTGCTTTCCACCTGCTTCCTTTACTCCATCCTCCTTTATGCTACTTCACTGTAATTCAGTAGGTGCTTATGTTTCTGTGGCATGTTTGCTTTAGGACAGGTGTCAACAAAACACTTTCAAACTGCATATTCTGACAAAAAGTAATCCAACACAGTAATCCAAGTAAGCCTCATATACCATAGCTTCTTGAAAAACTGGTTTTCTCTGTACTACAGCAACCAATCCATAAACTTCCAACTAAAAATAGCTATTATACTAACCTATATAGAACAAGGATGGCCCTCCCTCAGGTATAGAGGCTGTTTTTATGAAATGGGGCAAATAAATCATTTTTGATGTGATATTTGAAACAACAACAACTAGAAACTGCCCTAGTTGATAAAGTTGAAATACAATATAAACAGTTAATCATTCTTTAGATGTGCTTGGCAAATTTTCCTGGTAAGAATGCTATCACATTGGAAGATAACTTAATAGAGAGACAGTACAGGAAAGCTGGGACACTTCTAATGGCATTCCTATAGTGTAATGGGGCGGAGATGGCTACATTCAAGACAGATGCTATTATTTGTTCTAGTTTTAC
Organism: Tympanuchus pallidicinctus; assembly: GCF_026119805.1. Lineage (NCBI taxonomy): Eukaryota > Metazoa > Chordata > Aves > Galliformes > Phasianidae > Tympanuchus > Tympanuchus pallidicinctus. The sequence goes on along the minus strand of NW_026294618.1, from coordinate 60,447,745 downwards.
CATAAGTGACCCTATGATATTTCAAAAATCAAGCCTGAAAGCCCATTAAAAACATCTTGCTGGCTTGACTCATAACAAAATGTAGGAATTGTTTTTTTGTGCCCTGCTGAATAGGGAAGCTTTCAGAACACTCAACCTGATGATTCCTAGCTTTTACAGCAACATACAAGGCAAACTTAGTGGTCTAGTAACATGCTTTTATAACCTTTTCTCTTTTAATGGTGTGTCCTTTTCCATCTAAGTTACTGAAGCAATAGATAGGAATGTTGCTTCCCCATTTATTCATTTATTCCTGGTTTGGTGCTTTTGTGTAAATTTTGTGGGAGGCTTTAAAAAGTTGGTCAGTCTCTTAGTCTCATACAAAGTTATTTGCATGCTCTTCAACTGAAGTTCTGTGCACCAGATGCAATCAAGATCATGAAATTTTAATTCAGCACAAAAACCTGTTCCTTACTGCAACTTGGTTTTAAGTGTTCCCTTTGTGTAAGCCATTGTATTCCTCTAACAGACCACACTGATTCTTTATTTGTCATTCAGTGCTCATCTTCTCTGCTCTCACATCCCAAAATCCTACCATGCCAACTTGATCAGAGAGAGCCAACAATATAGAGAAAGCATGACCCAGTACCTGAGGGCTATCCTAAAACTGAAGCCTGAATTGTTGCTTACCATCTGAATTCTAGTAAGTTACTTCCTTGAACAGGAGTTAGAGGTTCTGAAATAATGTACTTCAGTTCTTCTTGCATAAAATATTTTTTCAATGTCATGAAACAAATTTATGACTTTAAAATCTTACCAGTTTGAATCAAGTGACTCCGGACTTCTTACTTCTGCATAGATGCCATCGAAGTGGAAGTAACTGTCTGCAGGTATACAACTAGGGGGTGCAAAAGATGCAAAAGCAAGACCCGTTTTTGCACAGGTTGGCACTAAACTTTGCTTTCTACATCTGGATATAACAACATAAGTTATAAGATTGACTGTTGGGTGAACAGAAAGGAGTTTTTCATTTTTTATTAAATAGTTTAGCTAGGACTTGAAGTAGAGTATTAAGATTCTGAGATGAGATGATAATGAGAGTTACATCAGAAATGTAGATAACCAGAGAAAAAAAAAATAACTAGTAAAACTTTGTGATTTGCATTTCACTAAACTACAGTGCAGCACAAAGTCATAATAGTGGATCTGTTTGTATTTAAGAAATCCTGGATGCAATTACAAATAACATTGTACATTATTAGTTTCAGTCCTACAATCACAACATTTTCACTCTCATGTGTGGCCTCCTGTCATACCAGTAATTTCACAGACTAGGGGAACTTACATGGCAAGCTAAAAATAATTTTTTTTTTCCACTAGAGAACAATTTCAAAATTGTCTGATAGCTCCCAGAAGAGGACAAAAATATGGTGTAGGGTTAAAATGGCTTTTCTACTAAGAAGCTTAAAAAAACACACAAGTGTAAAACTTCTATGTAAGAATAAGTATATTTTAGGATGTCTATTCAGGTTGAACACCCACTCAGGTGCAGGTCTTTCAAGAGAACTTTTCATGGTATTTGTTGCACGTAAATTTACTGTAGGTTTAGTCTTTGTCCCAGGAATGGACTTCAATAGACTTCAGAATTCAATGGTTTTGAACAACAGCTCTAAAGTTAAAACAACCTTTTTCAGCTATTCATTTATGTATTATATGTTATTATACATATTATAACATACTACAACATTATTATTATATACATAACATATTATGATATGTTAGTCCTACTGCATGTGATCACATTTTTTGTAAGATAACAAAAAGGACTAAACATGAGAATAATTCCTAAAGCTAAAACCGAGGCCCAACCAGAATGCCAGAACAAAACAAAACAAACAAACAAAAAAAAAAAAATCAAAAATGATAAATCACACACTTCTGGAATTTTTACCACGATGAGTAAATGAGAAAACCAAATCAATGCATCCTTTTGTTTCTAACACACTGTGGGGACTACTAGGTCCTGCAGAGCTGGCCTGCAAATACCAGATCACAAAACTGTGGCTGCAAAGTCACAATGAGCACCTTGCTTTTAGAGGTATTTCTGCCTCCAGGAAGGAAAGAGTGCTGTGTGAATTACCTCTGCAATACATTAGAAGACTTAGACACCTCAATCACTGATTCCTCTCTCCATCATTTCATCTGTTGAAATATTTCATTTTTTCCAGAAATCTGAAATCTCTCCTTCCTATCTCTACAACAAAAGGTCTTTTCTTCACACTCAGCTTTATTATTGTCCTCCCAGCTTTATGCTCTTTACTTTTACTTCTTTACTCTCCTATTCCATGCTTTTGCATCAATGTAGCCACCTCTGCATTTCTTCTAACATTTTGTCAATCTCTCAGGTTCTGCAGATTATTATTTCCACTCTTGAAGAATTGTTTCTTTACCTGGAAAACCCGGATATACAGTTCAAAAGTATACATACAGCCTAAATCTTTCAGTAGACTGTCTATATCAATAATTAGTTTTCCTGCTTTTCAAGTTCTTGCCTTAAGACGCAGGCAGAGAAACAGGTGGAGACCCAGAGGCAAAAGGTTCTCAGTGGATGTGTGAGACTGTGGAATAAGAAGTTTTTCAGATCATATAAAGGGCTGTATGCCAGACAACGTAACTGTAGTTAGCATCTCAATAGAAGTTTAATTTCACTTATTGAATAGGATAAACTTCTGTTTATTTGAAGTTGATTCAAGCACTTCCTCTTCCAGAAAGAAAATTATTTTGTAGTTTTGTGGACAATTCAATTTAACTCTATTTCATTCCACATGTTTCGTCATAAAGTAAGTTTTTGCAGATTTTTCTGCTAGGCTGGTGGCCTACGCTCATGCCCATTGTTCTATATTCAAAACACTGATAGGTTTACCTTGCAGTTATTGATTTGGAATAACACGTCTTCTCACTGGAACAGACTTGTGGGAAAGCACCATGATATATGAAGACAGACTGAGGGAGATGGGCTTGTTCAGCCTGGGGAAAAGAAGGCTGCAGGGTGACCTCATTGCAGCCTTTCAGTACCTAAGAGAGACTATAAACAGGAAGGAAGTCAATTCTTTGAAAGGGTAGATAAGAGCAGGACAAGGAAAAATGGTTTTAAGTTGAGGGAGGGGAGATTTAGATTGGATGTTAGGGGGAAGTTCTTTACTACAAGAGTGGTGAGCTGGAACAGGCTGCCCAGGGAGGTTGTGAATGCCCCACCCCTGGAGGTGTTCAAGGCCAGATTGGATGGGGCCCTGGGCAACTTGGTCTAGTGTTAAATGGGGAGGTTGGTGGCCCTGCACGTGGTAGGGGGGGTTGGAGATTCATGATCCTTGAGGTCCCTTCCAACCCTGGCCATTCTGTGATTGTGTGATATTTTTGTTGAAAATACTTTTAATTTCATTTTTCAGGATGCAGGAGCATCAAACACCTTAAAAAAAAAAAAAAAAGTATATGACTACTTTAATTGTCAGCAACTATCTCTGGCCACTGATCATCATGTCTCTACAGATCTACTTCTAATCTTACCATTCCCATTACTACTTTGAAGAAGTTATGGACACTTCTCAAAGACAATCAAAAGGTCTCAAAACTTCCTGAATTTTGTTTTCCCATCTTCATCCTAACTTACAACATTTTTGTTATAATTATACTATGACTGATGACTTCTGGATAGAGATTGACAAAGATTACATATTTCTGACGACAATATTTTGTACAAATTCACACCTGACTTTTGATTTTGGGAAGTTGCAGATTATATTTGTAGACAGAATAAACAGGTGCTGTGGTGGCTTACTTTCGCCATTAAGAAGCTTTGCTTATGAGGGGACAAAAATCAAGTGTTCCACTCAGTTGTATGGGTGAGAGGATCCCATGTTCCATTCACACCACTGTGTTGAGAACAAGAATAGATTTTTTTTCCTGTAGAAGAGGGCCTGGCAGGCTCAGCCACTGAGCCTCATGGAGTAAACAGTCACCGGACACACAAAAGACCAGTGCTCATTGCTTGATCACTGAGCCCAACACAGCGCTGTCTCCAAATATTTATTTAGGATGCCTAACTTCCAGACTGGCCTTTAACAAATTGTGCGTTCATATCTGCAACCTTGGGGTAGCTCTCTTCTGACACATGTAGATAATACTCATGACGCATGCCCTTTACTTTGGCACCCATGCAACATCTTAGGAAGGAGATGTGGATGAAAGTGTTTTCAAATGTGTTAATAGCACCAACCTTGAGCATTACTCAGAAGCAGTGAAAAACATTCAAAGTCTGAAACAGTCTAGAAGCCAAATTTAGATGATTTCTGAAAGGCTTTAATGTTTGTTTGAACAATACAATTTCTTTTAAAAACTATTAAAAATAAACTGAGGCTGAGTTATAATTGCATTTGCTGAAGGCATTGGTGCCTGTTAATCACATCAGACATTTGATCATTGTTCAACCTTCATAAGTTTAAGCCTGGCCAAATCTCATTTTGCAGTGAGGTCCTTGCCCTAAGACAGAGCTGAGTATTTCTCAGTACTCAGCTAAACTACAGTAAGCAGAATAAAGGAAATGTCATGCTTACTCTCAGTTCAAACCTTTGCTTAGGTGTAAAGACAACTCTTAGAATCACAGAATCACAAGTTTGGAGAGGACCTACAAGATCATCTAATCCAACCATCCTCCCATTACCATTGCTACCATAATTTACTAAACCTCCCTGGGCAGACCATCCCAGTGTCTGACCACTCTCGGAGTGAAAGTTCCTTCTTATGCCTAACCTAAATCTCCTTTGGCACAACGTGTGGCCATTTTCTCCTGTCCTGTTTGTTTCCTGGGAGAAGGGGCCAAACCCCTCCTCATCACAACCTCCCTTCAGGAAGTTATAGAGCACAATAAGGACTCCTCTGAGCCTCCTCTTCTTCAGACTAAACAATCCCAGCTCCCTCAGCTGCTCTTCGTAAGGCCTGTACTCCAGACCCCTCAACAGCTCCATTGCCCTTTTCTGGGCACATTCCAGGGCCTCAATGTCTTTCTTGTAGTGAGGGGCCCAAAACTGAACACAATATTCAAGGTGCAGTCTCACCAGTGCTGAGTACACGGGGATGTTGACCTCCCTACTCCTGCTGGCCAAACCACTTCTAATGCAGACCAGGGTGACATGGACATGCTGTTGGCTCATGTTCAGCCGAGCATCAACCAACACCCCCAGGTCCCTTTCCTCTTCACAGTCATCCAGCCACTCAGCCCCAAATGTATAGCACTGCATGCTGTTATTGTGGCCAAAGCGCAGGCCATTATTTACAGCAAGGAAGGCTCTGTGTCAGTGCTGAAACTCAAGTGACACAATTCTAAGCTTCCTTCTGATGTTAGCTGTACCTTCCATGGGACCGCCTTTAAATAAAAGAGTGAGAGGATGTTTATGGAGTAGTCATACAGCCTATCACATTCCTACTACACTGAACTCCATAGATAAAAATCAGGAGGAGGTTTTTCGATGAATGGAAGGAGAACTGTTCTCATGGCATTTAAGTCTTCCTCCTTCACAAAATACACAGATTTCACATTCTGAGGATTCCCTCCATCTTGTGGTCTACTTGATCTTAAGAGCAATATGAGGACATAAATATTAAAGGGGAGGAAGATGATTATGTTAGGTGGACAAATGGAAGGGTGGGAGACCAGTTTAACATGGATGACTGCAAAGGAACAAATGGGGAATAAGCTGTCTTTGGATAAATACAACAAGAAAGAAGAAAAAGGTTATCAACTGGATCTCTGGAACACTCTTAGAATAAGAATAGATATAAAACCCTTCCTGCTTCTAACATTAAATTGATCCTGAAAAAGAACAAAAAGGTAAGAACTGGTGGTTGGAAGCAGCTGGGGATTTGGATGCAATTAGCCAAGGCATTCCCTCCAGTCTATGCTCTTATTTTCCAGTGCTCCTTTAACTATTCTTAAGCCACCTGCTGGAATTGGCCATACTAATAAAAAGCAGCCTAAACCAGAGAGCTGCCAAGCACATGCTTCCAGTCTGGTTCAATAGCAGTCGATTTCCTTGGCACCCTGCTGCATATGCTCTTTACCCTCAGAGGATAAGACTCTAGCACAATTTAAAGCAGTCTCTTACCTACATGGATTGAGGTCTAACACATTTAAAAGAAAAAGTTTACTGTATTAATACTTCTAGCTTTGTTTTAAAACATAAAATGCTGTCTTCAGGTGATTCCAGTTAATATCTCACAGCATAGGGTCAAAATCAGGATGTCTCCAGTATTCAGTCCCTTTGCTGCATATGATCTCACTGCCCAGCAGAATAGTTTCTACTTAACAGCTCTTCGCATGTTTGAAATGACTGACAGCTAGCGTTGCATGTAAGAAAAGTTTCTGACACAGAACTCCATTAAAGTTAATGGAAAAATGCCTTATATGTTAACAGCAATTGAAGTATCTGGACTCTTAAAACTCTTACACCAACTGAATTCCAGCTACAGCTCAGTCTGCAAGAAGTTACTCTCTCAAACAAGTGTAGTCTTCCTATATTAAAATCATTTTAAATAATTTTTACATGAATTCAATGAAACTTTCCCCCTCCTCCCCTAACTTTAAAGGGACACGGAGTAACTTATTTCTTTTCACTAACAAATAAACTACTTTATATTTACTTGGGCTATCAGAACACTCCACAGCAAACATCTTGGAAAAACTGACTTATGCCACTGTCCATGGATGTGTTCTGCACTCAGCGCAAGGCAATTTATTCAAAATATTTGAAGCTAAATTAAAAATACATATGCTGATATAGATTGATTAAAGCATCTCACCTAAGCCAAGATTCGATCAAGTTGAAGAACCTACACTGTTGTTAATGTTGAGAGTAATTTAGGATTAGAAAACGTATTGTGCATTTGTTAGTAGAATTAAGCATGAGTTGACTAGTTAATTCACTCTCAGCCCTCCTGTTACGAGCAATAAAAAAATAAAATAAATGGTGTGCATTATAACCATGATCACACAGGATCTTTTATCAGAAAAGCTACCAGCAGGTAAGTGTATAAAATTATTTTATATTTCACTTAACAAAGCTAGAACAGGTATTATCTTACTGACTCTATGCATAATCAATGAATGTTATAATTAAGAAACATACAAGAAAGTTAGGCTAAACAGGTTACCACACTAAAGAAGAATGAACAGAAAGCTTACCGTTGTCCTAGGCTCACTGAGAAGACTTCAAGAGGAGTGATCTCCAAAACAGAACCTTCCCTAGTGGTAGTCAGCTCTTAAATGGGAGTCTAAGAGAGGGGGAGCCAGGCTCCATCCCTTCCACTAGTACAGGTGAGTTATTTTCACCTGTGCTCCCAGGGCTGACTCATTGCTCGCCTCAGGTGGTCTATCAGAGGTTCAGTCCGTGATTCAGTATTTCCCATACGCTCTGTGTATGGAGAGTTATCTAAGACAAAGCTATAAGTTTAATGGATCACACATACACAAAATGATAAAATAAAATTAAACCAAAACAAAGCAAAAAAAAAAAAAAAACAACAAAAAAAAACCACAAACAACAAACCAACCAAACAAAATCAAAACAAAAAAGAACTGACGAACCAAATATCAGAAGATTTGTGCAAGAAATATCATGTTATGTTTCCCTGTTCTCTTTCTCATTTACAAGATGTAGGGCTACATTGCTCAACCTTTCAAACCTATGCTTCCTATTGAAGGATGTTTTTCTAACAGGGCCATAACTAATGCTTTTAGCGCTGATAATCAGGTTACACATGCAAAGCATCAGTGTAATGACACAGGATGGAAATACATAGTCTTTGGTCTGGTCATTTGATTAGAAAGACTAACTTCTGAGTCAAATGCAAATTTCCAGTTTTGTTCAGGAGATTTTCTGTAGCTTAAGCTCTCCCTGATATTTTACATACCTGCATTATTTTGGTAAAAGTAAAGCTGTCAAGTGAAGTGTGAGTCAAGATTCTTGGTGTTAAATTTTGACTCTTTAAATTAACAAGAAAACTAATTTTTCCTTTTATAGTCAGTTTCTGCATCTGCCAGTATTTTACTGTGTCATCCTGAGGAATCACTTAATTAATAGCCATTTGTATTTCTTTTCCATGAAATAGCAGTGCTGCTTACTATGTCCTATAATGCAGAAGTAACACAGATATTCAAACAGTAAGTTTGCAGAAAAAAAAAATGGCTTGATGAGACAATTATTTTAAAACACTTCCTTAGTAAGGACAGCCTTTTCATGATGTGTTCTGTATACGTTCTCAGAGTTTATTAGATTGTCTAGATTCTCAAGATCATGATATGAAGGACAGAACTCCTCTCTTTTACTTTTTGGAGATTTCTGAACTCTATTTTGCTAAAAGATTCTGAAATGTCACCTGCTCTTACAATTATGTAAACCCAGGTCTGAGCATTATAAGCCCAGTCAAGAAAAAAGCTCATCAGAATTCAATTACAGAAAGTATATCTAACTTTTCCATTATATCATGCACAGATATGAGCCAGTCCCCTTTCTCTCCTTTCCTAAACTTTATACTTTTTTACTGGATATGCTTGAAGAATTCTTCTCTGTGATATGTTTGAAAGAAATGAATATTGAATATAAAACCATACCCACCACATCCCACAGATTTGGTAGAATATTGATAGTAATATTAATTTGAGGGACTAGAGCAAACTTCATATAATTAAAAGCATTCTATATGAGCTATGGTAAATACAGTCTATGAGGCTAGATAGATATGTTCTAGATTAATGAAATGTATTTATATTAGTATTTTACATAGGGTTACCAATTTGATGGCTGAAGTTGATGCCTACATTTTCAACATAAACTAGTTGACTTCTGTTAGTATACATAACACTGTGACTGTAGAATAAATGTAATGAAAATGAACTTGGTAAAAATTATATGCACTAAAAACTGAAAAATCTTGGACTGAAATTAAAAATGGTGTGTGCAAAAGGTGTGTTTCTAATTGGATACTTCAGAAATACGTTCTTATATGCAACTTAACTACCTTCCCCAAATTATGAACAAAACAGAAGGAACTATACAAATTGCTAATGATGATGTTTGTAGGCAAATACTGAAGGAGTAATGCAGGCCAACAAGGACAAATCATCAACTTAAGGTGATCTAGACCCATTTGTAACTAAGTCACAGCAAACAGGAGTTTACTTTGGTTGTATCTAATGTAAAGCAGAGAAGACAGGTTGCAGGCCAAAGCCTGCCAAGTCTCTGGATCTGGGACCACTCTAACCATGCCATACATAGAAGGTCAGGTCAGGTTCAGGTGCACAAGCTCAAGCTTCTGTTTTTCTTGTTGGTTTTTGTTTGTTTGTTTTGTTTTGTTTTTTTGCTTTTGCAGGGTCATAACTTGGGAATCTAACAAGAATTGAAAGTTATGGCAAGTAGAAGAAGTGCTAAATGCAGTCCTGTACCCAGAAGAGCTGCTCTTCCTTACCTATAAAAAACTGAAATCTTTGCCATGTGAAAGCCGCATTACTACAGTATTTTTCACTGACTGCTACTGAAACACAGTTGGGAAGTCCTTAGATGAAGAGGGATATTGATCAATTGAGGCAGGTTGAAGAAGAGCTAAGACAATGGCTGAAAGAGTATGAAACATATTTCATGGTAAATGCTCTGAGGAGTCATTTCGTTTTAAAAATAAAAAAGTCCAGGAGTGGATTTTTCAGTTTCTGAGTGCTGCAGGATGTGAGATAACATGCAGACAGTAGAGGTAAAATAAGGACATTTTCTTACACAGGATACAAGTGCTGCTTTAACTAGATTTTTCCCGTGTTCAATTTATGTCAGATCTCTCTGCCCTACACTACTATTTGCAGTACAGACATGCACTTTAAGACAGATATTTGATACAGGATGGTTTTTTTGCAGACAGAGCACAGAACAAATCCCATAAACAGTCAGACTTCTCTACAGTCAATTTTTGTATACTAAATCACTGAGCAGTGCCTAATTGTAAAGGTGCTGATCACTCAAAGCTGCTACATTCATAACTTTCTAGTTTATGAAGTTGCTACATCCACTGGGCAAAGGTGTTCCGTTTATTCTTTTCTATACCCTCACTACACCAGTACTGTCTTGACTTTTTTATAGTAGCTCTATGAACCATATTTACATATGTACTAATCAGATACTGAATCTGAAACTGGTCAGCATGATGCTTGTCATGCAGCTAAGATCTGAATATTACTATCATTTTTTTCACATTGTATGAGACAGTAAGAGTTGATAAAAATCTTTGAACACAATAAATACAACAGTGAAAAAAAAAAACAGTACAAATTAAACACTTGTTACCAGATTATGAGATACATCAAGTCGAATGAGTTAGACTATCAGATCATTATATGACAACTGCATTCCAATGAAGTAAAGCTAAGCATGAAAATAATTCATGGGTATACTTTTAAGCCACTGTAAATGAATGACAAAAAAAATAGGTTACACATCTCACTCCTCTCTTCTCAAACTCATCTTGAAAGCCGTGAAAGAATCTCATTAATATTTTAGAGCTTTTTTCATTTCTTAAGACATTAAGACTTGGAAACAAAGCTACCTTTTGGATACTGAGTAATCAGGAACACACTTCCCACCTACGTTCATTAAATTGGGGCTTCTTGTGAAGCCCTTGTAAAGGAAGTTATTACTCACTGCTCTTGATTTTCATACAATGCAAACAATTGAGAGAGGCACATTTACACCACCCAAAGATGTGGTGCAGTATGAACGATGGAGACTGGGAGCTGCTTGCAGTACTGGGTAAGAGCACCATAATAAAGTAGATTGACTGCCAAATTTCTAATTTCAGAACGTCACTCTCATTGTATAATAACCACACTATTAAAATATATTTTGCATATTTCCCTCTTATTTAGGCTTTTTGGAGATCATTGTGTATACTGTGACACTGGTTGGTACTGTGAGCAACACAAGGACTTAAGCTCCTTGCCTTAGCCATAATGTATCTACAAGTGGCAGAACTCTTGCCTCATGAAGTGCCCTGCATTTTGAGCTCTCTCATTTGAAAGCTGTCTGAATTGTAACAAGCGTAAGAATGTTGTGCTAAGGATAACCTGACAGCCTTCATCTGTGATTCCTGTGGTCTAATTACTTTATCTATGAACACAAGGGATTATTTTACTGCAACTGTCATGAGCTGCTGATAAACAAAGACGTTGTTACAGCATACCACATCACAGTAAAGCATAACATAGCAAAATACAACACAGCAAAAAAGCCCAAATGATATTCGACCTTCCCAAAACAGACTAACAGAAAGTCTTGCTTGGACTTGCACTGAGCTAAAATTACAAAGCAAAGTGGCATATTCAACTGACTGTTAAAGTAGGAAGCCATGATAGAGTAGTAGTCTCCTCTCACAGACTTTATTTTCTTAGTTTCATTCTCTCCCAGGCAGCACGTACAGAGTTGGGACTCTATAGAGTTGTCTAGCTTGTGAGTACTCCCTTATATTTCAGCAAACACGGGGCAGGCTTTTCTTTACAGGAAGCTGCTTTGGTAGCAGAAGCTGCATAGCTTTGTTAATGCATCACTCTCTAATTTACTTTCTTTCTCACTGATGAAACTAGGCAAGTTATTTTGTATTTCTGTATGGAGGATTATGCAGCAGTCATCTTTAAAATGTCTGAGTGTTTTTAAGTGTAATTTGCAGTATCTAATGCTTGGCGTTAGGATTTAAGATTTTCTTAACATTTTATTTCTATTCCACTTCCCTACCTGCAAATTGCCTACATACATTTTGTCCAGAAATTTTATGATTTCTAAGAACTCGTTGCCATTTGCTTACAAAATAAATAATGTATGAAAATTGAGATTGTATGAAAAATACAAAGCATTTTACCCACATTTTATAAACAAGGAGACTAAAGACAAAGCTAGCACTAAAAACGTAAAGATATTATAGATTCAGTATTAAATCAGTTTGTGTCACTTTGATTTATCCTATATTTAAAAAAAATTAAGCTGAGATTAATTAATATAGTACAAGAGCACAAATTACTCAAAGCACATCAGTCATTTAAATTGGATTTTCATCTATTTTGCATCACCAGAGCAGTGCAAAGATGCTGAAGCACAACAGCATGCCCAGCCCCTACTTTGGCTTAGGGGACCCCTGTTAGCCACGGCCCGGGTTTGTGGTGGTTTGGCAGGAGCAGCAGTCCAGACCATGAGATCATTGGTTGTGTACTTTAAGTGTTCTCGTAGGTCCCTGCCACAGTTACACTGCATGGCTGCTTCCTTTGTGCACATTAGAAGCAGCAGCAGTGCCAAGGGAAACCTTCTCAAAGCAGATATTCAACTTCAGGTAGAGACACCCACTTTTATCGGGCAAGAGGTCTCTGAAGCAATAGCCTGCCCATGGGATTGGCTTTCACACAGCCCCATGGCTCAGTCCCACTTGGCAGCACCTGCTGCAGTGCAGAGCTGACAGGCTCCATACCTTGGGAGAGGAGTAGCACCCCTCAGGAGCCTGCAAAGCCACTCACACAGGCCTGCTTACAGCCTGCATCATTATAGCCATTAGCTATAACCATAAATAGATAAACTTAATTATGACTTAATCTATTCATTTGTTTTTATACCCTATGCACAAGCTTTTAATTAATTAACAATATGGAAAGTCTGATCACATTATTTCATTACCAGGACCACTTAGGACAAACAAGAGGTCAATAGAAATGCTAAATTTCATTTTCAACTAATTTTAAGCCAAGCTAATTGTCACATTAATTTTATGTTCTTAGAGAATTTTTTATATATTCACAGAGCAAGCGCTACAAAATACGGTGAGGATGTATTTTTCATTAAGAACACCAAACTTGAAACACTGGTATGAGTGCAAAATAAATCCATAGCTGACAGCATGGAGATGTGATCAGAAGAGAGCTAATGGAACTGCAACCAATACCTCTGTAAGAGCTGATACATCTTTATATACTAGACCTTGTGAGTACCCACAGGAATCCCCATATGCTAAGTTTTTAAAGACGTGTGTGAAGCATACAAGAAAGTGGTTTCATTCACTCAATACAGGAGTAGAAAAAGGTCTAATCTCGTTAATCTTGCTGCAATCTTTTTTCAAGCTTATGCATTTTTTAACGATAGAAAGTTTATATACATATATATGTTTGCTACTTATATATGCATGCATAAATGTACAAACACCTATATGCCATTTATTAGTGGAAAACCATTCTCATACATCATTTAAGATTGGCTAGAGTCAGACTGACATCCCTTCTATACTGTCTTTGTAACAATGCCACCTGGTCCCTTCTTCCTTCAAACTGTTGGGATTACAGCACCTGAGGCCACCAGTGTTTTTTGTTTTTGTTTTTGTTTGTGAAAGATTTCTCAAATTATGTGAGTTTCTACTGTTCTCCACCTGACCACAATTTGCTGTGGATTGTTCCAAGTTGTGCCCATGGCTGGTTTCTGGATCTTTGGGTCCAAGTTGTGCTTCTGTAACTCTCTAGTCTCTTATATTACTCTTGTGATGGACTCAAGTGTGGCCTAGCAGTGAGGTCAGGGAAACTCTCTATTACAACAATTTCATCAATACCGATGCTCCCTAGGCATGATTCAACCTCAGAAGCACTCCTTGTGCCACATCAATCCAACTGTTCCAAATCAATTCAACTTTATGGGAGATTTAAACTTTACTTTTGAAACTATGCCCACCGTTCAATACACACACTCACATAAAATGAACTTTATGCAAAGGAATTACTAGTGATGCTAATCCCAGTGTGCAGAGTTCATGGATACATATCATTCCCCTTCACATGCAGCTTCCATTTTATGTTCAGTATATACTTCTTGAAAAATGCTGTAGTTTGAAAATAAAACATTTTATCTTCTGTTCGTGGTAAGGAGAGATGATTAGGATGGAAATTTTTGCTGTTAATCAGACTTCATTTTCAATCAACAGTGAGGGAGTTAATTTTCAGCAGACTGCTTTTCAGTGCCTCTTTGAAATGAGTTCATGGGTTTGGGACAATTTTTTGTTTGTAAATGTCCACCTGGAATAACAAGAAAGACTATTCTTGTCTATATATTTCAACAGAAAGACCAAGGGTTTGAGATGGCCTTAGAGTCCCAGGCAGCTCTTCTCAATTAGTTTTAGACAAAGTGAAGGGACCCAAACTGCCAGTGCAGGACCTGCACTGCTGTGAGGACACTGCCAGCACCTGCTCAGGCACAGGGCGTGCCTTTGTCATATATGAAGGCTAAAGAGCACCTAATGAAATTATCTGACGGCAGGTTCATGGCAAACAAAAGGAAGTACTTTTTCACACAAATCATAATTAAATTGTGGCACACACTGCCACAGAATGTGGTTGAGACCAAAGTATAAATGGATTAAGAAAAGGGAGTAGAGAAAGTCAGGGGCTTATTAAATATGACGGTCTGGAAGCAAGCTCCAGTTTAAGAAATCCCTGCACTACAGTTTGCTTGAACTTGAAAGCATAGTAGGAAAAAGAATCACTGCATACCAGTTCTGTTTCTTATGCTTTTCTCCCTTCGGTATCTGCTAATGACCGCAGTCAGAGCCAGGATATTGGACTGAATGTGCAACTCACTACTGCAATTCATTTGATCGTATGCTTTTAATCAAATTATTTTCCTATTTTGGCTACTTGGAAGGATCTAAGGCCTTGATTGAGAAAAGCATTCACTGTCTGACTCTCACGTATTTTACAGAGGTAAATACTTGCACCTCTCATAGCCTTCAGCTATGCAAACTTACTGGGGTGGAGCATGTGCATCTTTTATTAGGACTCTGCTTATTATGAGTACAGAATCAAATTAAAATAAATATTTGATATCAGGGATAACAGTAATACCATCTCTTTATAAAGGTCAAATAATTTGTTTGCCTAACTGGCTTGGGTCTCAGGAAGATTCTCCGGTGATTTACGTCAGGACGGTGACACTCGCATCCACTGATTTGAATGGGGATTATTTTCCTTTAAAGAACTCCCAAAATTTGCAATGCATGTATATATTACATTTGTGGAAAGCTATTTATCACCTGTTACCTACAATAGCATTGCCAAACGATATACAGCTCATTCACATTTACCTAGCAGGGTGTTTGAGATTTCATCCATTTTGCAAAAGCTGCAAACCTATACCATGCATCAGTGATACAGAATCAAGGACCCCAAATATTGAAAATCCTAAATGCCTCTGACAGTTCTCAGTCAGGCAGTGTGGGTAGGGTTTCCCTAGGAATCAACAAGAGGCAGCTATGAATTGTGCAACACAGCCTTGACAGACGAGCAAGCGAGGTAACCTCAGCCTTCTTAACTGCGGGTGCTTTCATCCCGGGGAGAAGTGAGGAGCCGCGGGAGCAGCGGCAGCAGCAGCACACAGCGGCTTTCGGCGGCTAGAAGGGCGGCAGCATCCCCCGCCCCGCCGGCAGCCGGTGTTTCCCCGGGCGCAGGGAAGCCCCGCGCCGCCGTGCGCTGTGCCGGTGCCAGCACCGGGAGCAGCTCCTGCCCCGCCGGCCGCGCCCGCCACCTGCTCCTGCCGCCGTGCCGCCCCCGCCCTCCGACATTTCCCGGGGAGGAAGGAGGCCGGGGCCGGCGGATGGCGATGCCGCAGGGCAGAGCGGGCGGGGGCGGCGGGTGCCGCCCGGGTGCCGCGGAGGGCGGTGCGGCCCCGAAGGGCGGCGGCGGGGGCTCCCCAGTGCGAGACTGGGGAGAAGGAGGGGTAGGAAAGCAAGCTCTTGTGTTCAGAGCAGCCTCACACCGGCTCCTCGGATTGAAATATTAATTGCACTAACAGAAATAATCATTCCCTCCTTCCCCACCCTCCTCCCGCCAAGTAGACCCGCTTTACAAGAGGGAAGGTCAAGCAAGAGGAAAGGCAGGAGGAGCGCTGCCTCACCGCGAGCCGGCGGCTGTCACCCCGCCAGCGCGTGCCCACGGCTTTCCCGGGGGCGGCCCGCTCCCCCCGCCCGCGCTGGGCGGCATCGCCCGGCGCGGCGCATCCCCGCGGCATCGCCCGGCAGATCCCCGCGGCACCCCGGACACAGGCAGGGGGCTGCGGAGGAGGGAGCGGGCAGAGCCGGCGGGTACGGTTCCCCACCCCTTTGTGCACCGCGGGCACGGAGCCGCGCACACACGCACACACACACACATAGAAACACCACCTTGCAGCCTCAGCGCTGCAGCCGCCCGTTGTTGCACACACATACGCACACTCACACTGACATACAGCCGGTCCCCTCGCTGAACGCATTTTCGGCTGCACTCCGCCGCCCTCCATCCATCCTCTTTCCCTCCCTCTCTCCCGCCTCCCTCTCTTCTTTTCCTATTAACCCCCCCTCCCTCCCCCCTGCGTTTTGTTGTCTTGTTTTCTTTTCTTTCCTCTTTTTTCTTTTCCCCCCGCTCCGAGCATCACTCCAAAGCAGACATTTTGATGCCATTTCAACGCGGTGCGGGCTCAAACACAAGCGGAGCGCCTTACCCACCCCCGCCCGGCTGCGTGCAGTTGGCGCTCAGCGATCCCGAGAAGGGCTGCGGCGGTTCGTCTCTAGCGGAGCAGGGCTGTTGCCATCCGCCCAACTTCAGCACCCACAGCCGGCACGGAGCGGAGACGGCGGCGGGCAGGGAGGAGGGCGGCTGGAGGGAGGAAGGGCGGGAGAGAGGCAGGCAGGCAGGGGAGGGTGCGAGGAGCGGAGGCTGGGAACCTCCGCACATGCGCTCTGCCACCGCAGCCCGGCGGCAGCGGGAGTTTCCCCGTTCGGCCCCGGAGGGTGAGTCACGGCCCGGTCCCTCTGCGCTCCCGCTCAGTCTTAGCTCTTGTCCCACGTTGATGTTTCCAAACAGGGGAAAAACAAATATGGACAAAGGTTTATAGAATGCTGTCCAAGTCTTGTAGTATAGGCGAGAAGAGTGCAGCGCTGTAGTGCCTGAATAACTTTTGGATGTCAGGCACCTGAAGCACAACGCCTGATTAAAGAACCGACATGGATCTGTCAGTGGCGACCGCACGAATCAAGAGCAGGGTGTTGTGAAAATCCGGCTGCAAATCCCGAATCCTGCCAGACATTGCCACTTATTTTTTTCCTTGCTTTCCAAAATCAACTTACCAAATTTTTGCTCAACAGAGAGCGTGATTTAGCCTCCCTTTTACACCTTACAAATCTGGAGCCTGATACGCCTCAAGGCAACAGCGTTGGGTTTTTATTTGGCATCTGGATCCTGTCAAATCACAATACGAATCCAGAAATGTTAATATCTCAAGAGATAATGCATTGCTGCGTTTACCACCTGGCCAAAGCAATCTTGCAAGGCGCTACAGGAAGGCTAAGGGTTGGATTAAGGTGGTAGCACACCTTGCTGTCAACCCCTATTAATTCTCTTTACAACACTGATCTAGACGAATGTGTATCCCATCGAGATCTCAAAACAGAGTGCTTCAGGACCTGAGCCCAGAACTGCGTGTATAGTAGGGCTGAAATTAAAAGGACTGGGAGCAGTCCAGAGGGGAAACCATCACTTCTATTTGCTTCTATCCTGATTCTCATGGTAATGAGGTCCAAGAACTGGAAGGGATAACTCCACTTGATACCAAAGGTGGTTAAGTTTGTTAAGTGAAGACACTTACCTTATGTTTCCATCTCTTCAAGTTCCCAGAGTTAATTTTTTTCATTCTGTCTCTTCTGTAGCTTACAGGTGCTCATAGCTTGTCTCCTGGCAAATAGACTCCTCTGTGCCTGGTCTATCTACAGCCTTCTCTTGAGTTGTTCAGCCAATTAAATATAACAGAAGTAAGAGCAATGGATATTTAGTTTTGCTTTTAAGTTTTTCTTTATTGCTTGAAGAAGACCTTTAGGGCCTGATTTTTTTTTTCCCAACTGTGCCAATTGTCTTGATAAAATTCTGCCCGCACATAGAGTCTTGCCCTTGGATAATCAGACCACTCCATATAAGGATGTTGGTGTAACTTGACAATAAACAACCAAGTGAATGGCAATTTGGAAGTGTTTGTGGAAATTTTTCTCACATTCTGTTTTCTTAGAAGTAATGCTGTGAAGAGTCTTCTTTTATTAAAAAAAATAATAAGAATTAGGAAGTGTTAAATGTTTTGAATGTGCTTCTAACTCATCTTCACTGTTCACAGAGAGTTAAACGGAAGTTAAAACTTCCTTGTCTTTAGGCAGTTCACACCCCAGGTCGAAGTAGATTATCCCACCTGTCTAGAATATAGCAAATGTAGATTTGGTTTTCTGATCCTTCAGAAAAAGTCATAGAATATCCCAAGGTGGAAGGGATCCATAATGATTATTGAGTCTATCTCCTGGCTCCACATAGGACCATCCAAAATCCAAATCTGAGGGTAGTGTCAAAGACTTCTTGAACTCTGGCACTTAGGGACATGCGCACTGCTCTGGGCAGCCTGTTCCATGCCCACTCCCTCTGGTGAAGAACCCCTTCCCTAACCCCCAGCTGTCCCTCCCCTGACACAGCTCCATGCCATTCCCTCCGGTCCTGTTGCTGTCACACAGAGCAGAGCTCAGCACTGCCCTGAGAGAAGCTGTAGGCCCTTCAGCTTCTTCTGCTGTGGGCTGAAGAGAATACAGACCCTGGGAGACATTCAGAAAAGAGCATGCCTTGCTGTCAAAAATTCAGAGCATCACAGATAGATGTGCTGCCCAGTGCTAGAAAACACTGTTCAGAAAAGCCACCTTTTTAGGAAATATTCCTGAGCCTTGTTTAACTTACAGCTCATATATTGAAGTTTGTTGACTTCATATTGAAGGTGGTAAGCCTTCAGAGCCTGCTTAATGTTGGGACAACAGTTTTGTTCTGACAAAAGCTATGAAATTCTTTCAAATTCTTTCAATTCAAAGCAGGTGTCTTCTCCTATAGATTTTCATTTATAGGAAATTCAGAAACTCAACCTAAAGGGTGAGTGAATAATGCATACAAATAAATGAAATGATTTTATCCACATACCAGAAAAAAATAAGTATCTCAATTTTAAAATTTCATATTAGAAAACCCATGTTTCAATTATTTAAATGAATAAAAGATTTCAGCTTTCTGTAACTCTTTTAATATATTCCCCATAGCCATTCCAATTTGCTATAGATTTCTGCCCTGAACCCATTCCTTGTTGTTCTTTAAACTCCTGTTTATAAAAACACTTAACTTCAAAAGCTGTTCAGCCACTCTGTTCAGACCACTGGCTAATCCTTGTGCCTATTATAGACCCATGTGTTCAGTGACTTTTTTTTCCAGACCTGTCTATCTTTTCTCCCTAGCTCCTGTCTCTTGTTGCATGCTTCTTTGCATTTCTTAACCCAAACAATTTTCCAATTACCATCTATTCACTGCTTTTTCAATTAAAATCTGTTGTTGATTTTCCAATGAATTGTCACTGACTTTTTAGACAAATAGGATGAATGGAGCAGTGCATTATAGAAGAACTTCTAAAAATGTAGAACACTGTGTACACAAGAAGGCTTTCTAGTACAAAGTTTGCATGTAAATAAAAAGTAGAAAGTTAGTAAAATACACCAGCTTTGTGATCCTTGACATCAAGACTCTTATTACTTTAATGGAAATCCTGATGATTATTGGTTAACAGTATACCTTCAGTGAATTTCATGTTTTACCTGTACAATACAGAATATTTATTATTTGTCATGGTTGTGAACTCTTCAAGATTACATTCTATAGTCTTTGCACCACTTCAACTTAAGAAAAATCACTGGCTGTAATTAAATCATTATTAGAAGCTTAAAATTAATCAGAAATTCATGACCTTATTTCATTTCCTCAGCATAGGTTCAGTGTGACACAAAATGTATTATTTAAAATGTGTCAGAGCCTCTGATAGTATATTTTTTTTTTCTCTGTAAAAAGCAGTATTACAACAGCTTGCATGGGTCCTGTTAGCTAGGCAATGAACTGGAAAAATGCGTTGTAATGACAGAGGTGACTGGATAAGTATGGATTGCCACATGCAAAATACTAACTTGGATCTTTCTTATGCATGCCCATGCAACACCAGGATTTTTTACAGCCATGAACCACCACCACCATGGTTTCTAATGCTTTTTGATACTATTCAAGTTCAAAGAATTAAATAGTCCCAGCTTCTCCTTCTTGCCACAAGCACTTAAGTTGAAGAAGTTGATTGTTTGGATAAAAGATGAATTGCAAAGGTGCATAGAACTGCAGCATTTTAGTGTTACAAAGATTCATTTTTGCAGCAGTAATAAACTGAACAAACTTGGAGCCTGTTTTTGAGAGTCCAGTTCCAGATTTCCCCAAGCAATGCCTGTAATTTGTCTTTTCGTATACAGAAACAAAGGCTTCAGAATTCCCCTTATTAAAGAACCGCTCTTTGCAGATGGCAGTGCACTTGTAGCTCTCCGTGCAAAACCCAGAGATAATGACATCTTGTTTTGCAGCTGTTTCTGTTAACTTTGGCTGAGCAATCAGTATTTCAAAGGCTGGTATTATGTGCCAACAGCCACCAAGCCCCTAAAGTCTGTTGACTCAAATGGGAAAAAAAACGTCACTGGCACTAAACTGAAGAAACCCGACTGAACTACAGTTCTCGTGTCTTAGATCGCTTCCTGTGGACATGACCTGTCATGGTGGCCCCTTCATCAAATATATTCCTCCATTACAAGCTACACAAAGACTCCTTGCACTATTCCTTGAGAAAAATGCATTTTATCCCCCTTCTGCATGTGCTAGAGTGAATGGATTTTAAAAGGTTGCTTTGCACAGAAGTGGGATATAGAGATTTATATCACTAATCAAATGATCTGAGCAGCTTACGGTGAAACAATTCTGCTTTTTAAAGGGAAGTGAACAGAAAGAACCAAGAGAAAGTAACTTTTTTAATGCTAATAGTCACAAAGTCACTTTATCTCCCAAGAAATAACACTTGGGTGGCAAGAGTTATGTACTATTTTGAATCTATCTGTTTTTAGCAAATGTTAAGCCCAGAGTTATGAGTTTTGATAGGTGCAAAGTTGATCGTCAAGATCAAGAAGGCACAGCTCATTAAGTACTGATTCTTACTTGGCTTGCTGATCCACCGACTGTGTTCCTCTAATTTGATGTAATACTAAACCTTTGTTTTGTATCAATAAAAAGAGAGAATCAAACTTTATAATTTTATCCTGAGTCAAGAAAGCCTTTGAACACATAGTATGTGAGACTTAAATATACAATTTAAGATAATTCCATAATTAAGAGGTTGAGAAGTATTAAAAATATTTTTTTCTCAAATGAGAATTTGTACTTTCAGTTGTGCTGTACATAGTTTATAATTTCATATATCTTAAGTAAAATGAAAGCACAAAGACTTTTGCATTGTACATTGTTTTTACTTAGTTTATTTCATAATTCCATGGAAATTATAATTAAAATGAAGTAAAAGGTAAGAGTGTAACTAACATTTGGTGAAAAAACAGTCCCTCCACATCATAACACAACAGCAATTATATGTGTTTGTACTTTGGAAATTATTAAAAAAAATAAAAGATAAAAAAACTATTGTTAGACTTAAAGCCTCCAAGCATTTGAAACCAGAAAATATGAGTGATATGAGTGAATGTAAGCAGAAATCTTCAAATAGGTAAATGTTTTAGGTGGCAATATATACATGAATATAGAATGAAGTAAATGTGCTGGAATAAAACTGGGTATTTTATTTCATGGATAGGTCTGTATAGTATCTGTTACACATCATAAGGTTGAAGCAATGTATATAATATAAGATGATAAAGTTAATGTTGTGTCCAGTAATTAAATTTGTTCATTTCTTTTCTAGCATACATAGTACTCCTTTAGAGTTCTTATCATCAACCAGAACTGGAATTAGAGACACATTTCTCAGAGTTCCTGAGAAGACTGAGGAGAACTTTTTTTCAAATAAAACCAACCAAGAAAAGTACTATCATGTATCTGGAAATAGAGGGTGATACTGTCTCTTGTAAAGTTGCTTAACTTAAATGTGGCCTTCTCATCCATCCCCACTACATCTTGCAGGAGTTTACAAACTCAACCCAAAGCCCAAGTTTCCTGCCTCAGGAAACATCAGCCACAGGCTGGTGTTCGTGGTTTGTATATTTCTACAGACCCAATGCATATGCAGAGGTCTTGGACAGGAAGGTAGTTCTGCATGTTTGAGACCCATGGTTGCACCACAGCCCACCAATAGCGACTCAACTTTGATTCTTTTCCTGCTGATCTTGTTGACTTCGGCTGTCAGCATCACAACCCCCAGAAAGAGCACATCAGTATTCTTGTTTCACTGTTTGTCATTTCATATTGAAGAATGCCCTCAAAGTTGGATTTTCTTGTCTAGAAATCAGCATGTGATAGCTGTTTGGATAGATTCCTCACCACAAACTAGATACCTTTTTCCTCTTTTGCCCAGAGAAGCTGTGGATGCCCCATCCCTGGAGGCATTCAGGGTCAGGTTGGATGAGGCCTTCGGAAGCCTGATCTGGTGGGGGACAATGGGGTTGGAATTAGATGAGCTTTAAGGTCCCTTCCAAGCCATTCTGTGATTCTAGGATTCTTTTTCTTGGATCATCTCTATAAGCTGTACAGTTCACAGGTACCTGTGGTAGTGGTGAGTCTCAAGGCAGTGGTAGGGACACTGTGAGAGAAGCTGATGTGAACAGATTGCCTTTGCCTGTTCCCCCTGCCTGCCATAGCACAGCTGTCCTCTGAGACATCTGTTCCTCTGGATGAAAATCAAATTTGAGCTGGCTGCCTTTCCTCTCGTTAGCCAACAGATGGAAGCAGAGTACTCCCTCTCTGGTGTCAGAACTTTACCTGTGCCACTCAGAGCTCTTCAGGTGGGGAAATCTTTTGGTGATGCCATTTGGCATGGCTAATTACTCAGCATTCACAAACACACTCCTGTTTGGAGGATGTCTAGTCTCTCCACCAGCATTTATATTTGCATGTAGACAGCACTATTCTCTTGTTGGTATTTGCTATTCCTCTTTGCAATGTAATAAGCAGAAACTTTCTGAAATGAAGCTTGTATGTAGTCACAGAGAAGAAACAGGGTGACTGAGGTAGGTAATCAGTAGCAGATGTCTCAAAGAGTGGCTAAATTTTCTTTGTGAAAGATGCCTCAAATATTCTGCAACAAATTATTTTTCTGTATCTATTTTCAAATGGATAATAAATAGAAACGTATACTTCGTTCTTTGTCTGATAAGCTCATCTACAAATAATTTCTGCAAACAAGTAGCTGGATACAAACAATGGGAGATGAGGATGTCTGCGACTTCCACTTCTTTATTACAGTGCTGCTCAACCTCCTACCAAATACATCATCTGAAAATTTCTGATAACACTCCAGTGGCTGCCTGTACAATGTTACTACATTCAACTCAGAATCAACATAAATTCTCAGCATAAACTCTGAATTCTCTTGCTAGCTTGCATTTCCCCATTTCTGTTCCTTTTCTCATTTGCAGGTGTCAGGGTTTGTAGGATCTGTTCTTCCTTTTCCTTGCAGTCCTTTTTGAAGCACCCCCAGGCTGAGAAGCATGGATGTGCATAAGCTCCACTCACAGATGTAGGTTGCATTAGTCCCAGTTCAGAAAAGCCACTGAGGCTTTGA
The DNA here is from genome assembly GCF_026119805.1 of Tympanuchus pallidicinctus. Classification (NCBI taxonomy): domain Eukaryota; kingdom Metazoa; phylum Chordata; class Aves; order Galliformes; family Phasianidae; genus Tympanuchus; species Tympanuchus pallidicinctus. Next base: position 60,424,037 of record NW_026294618.1, on the reverse strand, counting down.
GACAGGGAAAAGAAAGTCTGTGCAGGTCTGATGATTTGCAAAATACTGCCTTGAAAATAAGCTGTTTGGTGCAAAATGGCTCTTTTATAGCTCCATTTGGACTTGCTTAGTTTTTTGTTTCTGCTATTATCTCTCAGTTTTACTGTTTTCTAACTTTATGGCTCCTACAGTCTAACTAACAAGAGAGAGTGGTGGTAATTTATTTTAACTATGTATGATTTTAAATGTAGCCAAGTCCTGAATCAAAGGTGTATCAACAATCCTATTCAGGCATTTCGGCCATGACAGCTGCATCAGGACCGAGCAGAAAAGTGTGGAAGTTGGCTCCTTTGCTTTCTGTTTCCATTCTACATTTGTAGGGCAACCTCACATCCTAAACTTACAGTTCATTTAGAAGAGAATAAGAGGAAAATTTCTGCTTTTTTTTTTTTTTGCTTTTTTTTTTTCACAATGGAAAACATTAATATTTGAGTATGCCACAATTATGGCATCAGTACAGATTTTAAGATCTGTGAATTTGTCACTCAGCTAGGCAGTGTGATTTAATGGGCTGAGCATGACTGGAATCTGAGATGCTGTGTGTAGCTACTATTCGTATATGGTGATTACGTACCTGTCAAAATTCACTTCTCTGAGTAGACTCCTAGATTAGCCTTTATTTATTTAAAGACTTTTAGACTAGTCTAAATTTATTTAAACATGGTAAAGCAATTCTCAAATTATACCGAGGCAGTCACCTAAGCTCACCATCCTTAGTCTCCCCCTCAAAATTTTTCCTATATTTATTATCTTCTTCTGTTGCTTTTGTGTTAAATTGCCATCCTCTCTTTCAAGCAAGACTCTTGTCTTTATTTTCTGAAGTACAACATATGTCTATGTCACTAAAGGGAAATTGCCTGCCATTGTTGATGTCATATCATTTAATATTGCATGGTCTGAAAGATACAGTCCATAAACACAGCTACAATAATATTGTACAGAGAAATGTGAACTGGTACTCTTTGTTCTGGAGAAACCACAGTGAGCGCTTGAAATGAAATCAGCCAAAAGCTTCTTTCCCTTCTGAAACTGTTGGCTAGAATAGACCCTAGGGTACACTACTGTAAGTCCTGAGTTATTCTACTTAGCACATTTCAGTGGTCATTTCAGTTTGATGATACCACATAATAAAAGATAAGTGACAATCTTAAGGAAATTTATGTTCATGTGAGCTCATAATCTGCCCACCAGTTTCTTTTCCTTTCCCTCCATGAAACACAACACTTTGTCAAGATTAGTTTGTCTCAAAACTAAGAAAGATAGCATTATGAACAACACAATAACTGCGTATTTAAAAGCCCAGCTTTTTAAGATTAGTTGCATGTTAGCTAAACCTGTCCAAAGCCTCATAATTCAGTAAATGGCTTGTAACTAATATTACCTTGTAAAATACTAGGGCCCAATAAACAAGATGAAACAGAGTCTTTTTGAGAAGAATGATATTATTGTTTCAAGAGTTTTTTAATGCCTGTCACAATCCAGAAAGCAGCAGACCAGAACTTGAACAGCAAGCTTAGTCTGAAAAATGAATGTTTAAAAATTGCACTCTCTAACCAAAAAGGTCTGTTTCTCAGATATAATCAGAGCTGTAGTGGTGGGAAAGCATCTGGAAATTTAATCACACTAAGGAAAACTACAAAGAATTCCTAGAAACTACTTTATGAATCAAAATCAAAGGGCTTAAAATGAAGTAACATCAAAGTATCTTAAATAAACTCTTTTATGCTAACCAATTGCTATGTACAAGATTCAGGCAATGCTTATGATCCATGTGTTGTCAGAGGCAGGTAGACAAGGTTACCAACGTTAAACGAAATAACTTTTCAGAAATTACTCATTTTTCTCAACTGAGATACATCAAGCTTCTAATTTTTACAGAAAAGTTAATAGCTTGCTCGTGAGTTTTGGAAAGGCCAGCCTTCTCGTAACATGTTAAATTGGCCACCAACTCATTCATCATTAAAAAAAAAATTGGTTAAAGTTGTATCTCAGTTGCAATTCAAAAAGCTCACACCCATTTTAATACAATTGATTGAGCAGCTGGACTATTATAATTTGCATAAGGACAGAGTTTGCAGGACATTTCAGATCCTGTAGGTGGAAATTTGAAAATATATCTTTTTTGTATAAATCCTTCAGTAGAAGATGACGTGATCTGAGAAAGATGATATAAATGACTCACACAAGTGATAAGGCCATTCTTTTAGTAGCCCTTTACAAATTAAAATCTTGGGTAAAGTTATACAAGCTTAAACATATACAAGCTTAAAGTTATACAAGCTAACAAAACTTCATTTTCAAAGGTGCTCATCCAGCAAATTTCTGGCTCACAGCAGAATAGATGAAGTTGCAGTTTAGCCCACTGGAACTGGGAAAGCCCAGTTTTCATTATGCTTTTTCTCCTGAGAGCACAGTAAGATCTATTCAAGTTAGAAGTTGAGCTGCATTCCGAGGCTCTTCTGTTCTTTGATGAGTACCATCTCCTCAGCTACGAACAAGCTTGATCTTGCTTGATGGCATCTTTTACAGGCTGATAGGCCACATACTATTTTGCAAGTTAATGCAAGGAGGCGCGTCTAACTTTTCTGGTGATGCTGGTAGCTAGAATAGCATTTGTCTATGCAGCAAATCTGCAGCACCAGATACTCTGCTTGTGCATGCAGAAAATGGCAGGGAAGTTTTTAATTACCTGGCCCATCTATCAATGTGCTGTGATCCCAAGTCCAAATGTTGAGTAATACCAGAAAATCCTGATAGCAGAACAACAGCTATTGGATATGATTTTTAAATAACATTTATATGGAAAGCACAGTAGTAATTTTGCTATTAAGTTACTCCAGTCTTTCATTCCTTATCCATTAAAAGCTCCCTTCACCTTTGCTATAGAGAGCTATTGTGTCAAAATTGGAAATGAGGTTTGCATTTCAAAGTAAATAACAAGGGAACAGTTGAGAACATCCAATTTAGGAGAATAGCAACATGACCAACATACAATAAATGCAACTGTAGGAGTGAAACAATTTTTCAAAATGAGAAAGAAAGAAGTAGAGGAGAAAAACATTGAGGAATATATCTAAAGTGGCTTAACATCTATCAACCTGAGCATTTTCTTAACAACATTCCCAAACAAATATATTATTTGGTTGTGTCCCTCCTCCACTCCAGCACTGGGGTTTTGAAATCAGAAGACTTAGAGAAATTTACATCTGCAGAAGATTTGGACCTTAGAATGTGCAAGTGTAAGTACTGGGACGAATAACAAGAATCACAATTGCTAGGATTTGTGCTTGTGTTGATGACCAAAAAAATTAACTGATGCTCCAGTGTTCCCCCAATCCATTATTGATTATTACTTGTCCTTAATGAAAAATATTATTGCTATAAATCCTAGTAAATAATACAATTTTTTTCAAAGATGTCCTTCATATTCATTTTTTTCCTCTTCTGCATATACTAATGATACTTTTCACTGACATTTGCACATCTTGTCTCATTTAGACTCCAGTGTTCATTCCTGAAAGTTCAGTGAATAAAAATCGTGTGTAAGGTTTGAAAAATCTGTCTGAAGGAACAGTGTGTCAACAAACCAGAAGCTTTTACAGTGCAACTGTAAAGCTAATTTATTTAACCTTTTCTTTCCCAATAGACTGTCTGCTTTACTTTTTTATGTGAATATCACAACATCCCTCCCACGTATCATTCACGTATATTTTCTCTGTGGGAGAAGAACAGAAAGAAAATTTCATGACAGACATCTATATTTTTTGTTTAAATCTTACTTAGAGAAAGTGCTCTGGTACTATGATGATTAGCTCAGCATGAATATAAAGGTCAGACTAATGATGTGTCTTGTGCCACCTTCCTCCTCTCACAGAAATGCATAAGGTTTGAGGGCAAAATTTGTCCAGTCTTTCCTGAAATGAACTTTGATATTCCTGTTGCTGGACCTGACTGAAGTAAGAATGTGGAATAGGACCTTATAGGATAAAATGCAAGGAAATTAGTGCTGTTTCCATTTTACAAACCTTGAAGGTAAGTTGCTTGCTGAAGAACACACCTCAGATCAAGAGGCATATTCAGTCCTTACACCACAACTTTTGCACCTTTCCTTCAATTCTACTCTTAGTTTTCAATAAGTTTCAATTAAATTTTGAAATCCCAAGTTCCTATATACTGTATTTATGAAAAAAAAAAGAGAAAAAAATATGGTTTAAAAGAAAAACATGTATCAAAATATGGTACTTAGAACAGGTCTAGAGTACATCTTCAGCTAAATTTAACTATGGCAACTTTAGGAGAAAAATAATAGATCTGATATCCTTTTAAGATCGTTTTTTTCTACCCTTACCCTCCCTCCTTCTATGGAGAAATGCCAATTGTTCTCTGACATGGTAATGATCTTAACATTCCTGTGCAAACTCTGAAACTTTACAATAAAATATTTTTAAAAAACAAATCATGATGACTGCATTGGATGAAATAAGTCAAAGAGTTTTGAATCACCCATGTATGTTCAGTGCTGGTGCCAGGTTTGCCATTCACATCTTTTTCTCTTTGGACCATGAAGCTGAATATGAATATTCCCTGCAGTTTTGCTAATAGTTGTATTTTTACGGTATTTGCTGCAAGGTATTTGACATTTAGTAGCTTGGTCCTGCAAGGCACCAAATCCCTCCTCTACGGCAGTCAACTCCTTAAACTCCTGCAGCAATTTGAGGGGAGAAAGCAGAGAAGGTGGAAAAAAAAAAAGTTCACTGTCTTATTAAAGTTGATTTATTTAAGCATTAAATATGGGAGACTGTATGAGATATAGTCCACACTGTGCATCCAGAGGTTGTGCATGCTAATAAATTAATCAGCCATTTAAGAGTTAGTGAAAAAGTGAGGTGGGAGAAACATGCCCTCCCTGTTAAAGCTTTGTCCCTAACAGAGGCCCAGTACCTTCAGAAACTCAGCCAAAAAGCACACAGAGAAAAATGAGTGAAAGCAGCAGGAATTTAAAAAGCGAATGGTACATCAAAGGGACAGGAAGGAACTGCAATAACACTGCTGTGATTGCAACTGGGCACAGTCCCAAGAGCTTGGAGAACAAGCACCTCCAATAAACAGAGCTGTTTCTGTACCAAAATGCTTATGAAGGCTTGGTGAAACATGAAAATATGTTCAGTAAAAGGTGAATATGCCGACATTTTATCTTCACAGTTGTTTATTCCTCAATCATGAGCAAATATAAAGCCCAATAAGGACACATCCTGCTGCCAGTATGCAAGGTCTCTGTGAACCTCAGTGCCCTCATGAAATCACACTCCTAAAGCTAACCAGGCAATGGCATTCAGATGTGCCAGCAGGCCCCATGTAAGAGCTCAAGGGTTAGAAACGGATTAGGAAAACAGAAAAAAAAAAAGTGTTAGACCTTTTTTTGTGCTGTGTTTTATCCTAATCCTTCCCAGATGAATGAAACAACAACTCCAAAAGTATTTACACTGAGAACATTATTTCCCTATTTATTCTCTTTTAAGTACCCCAACAATCATAGAATCATAAAGTTGGAAAGGAACTGCAAGATGATCTAGTCCAACTGCCCTCCCGCTACCATTGCTACCACAAGCACTAAACCATATCTCGTAGTTCCTCATCTAGACGCCAGGGACAGCAACCCCACCACCTCCCTAGGCAGGCCATTCCAGTGCCTGACTATGCTCTGAGAGAAGAACTTCTTCCTTATGTATAATCTAAAACTACTCTGGCACAATTTGTGGCCATTTTTTCCTGTCCTGTTTGTTTCCTGGGAAAAGAAAAGGAAAGTATTTAATTCTGAGAGTCAGTGTCCAGTCTTGCTTTGCATGCTGATGCCCACAACTAAAATAACCTCTGTGCATCTGGCTTCTATCATTTGTGCCTCTGAATTCACTCTCCAGCCCAGTATGAGAAATACAAACATAGGAAGTAATGTCTGTTTTCTTCTTATTTTTTTTTAAAGGAAACAGGTGCGTGCCTTGGGATGTGGAACAACTCCCAAGAAGTAAGAAAGGAGTTTCTGAGGGCTCCTTATGTGCCAACTTATGTGACTGCCCATCAGGTTCCATTGGCAAGTGCCTGTTTGGATTTATGATGTGCTCACTAAGCCCTGATCCTACAAACAATTATGTATGTCCTTTATTCAAGTAGGCTGTTTTCTGTGTTTAACTTTATGTATGAGGGGACCATCTGTGACTGTAAAGTTTAAAATGTGTGAAAAAGAAATAAAGCACAGGATTATTAAACACAAACAGAAAGTTAAAGCCAAAAATCCTCACCGAATGATAATTAAAATACAAAATACCAGCATAAAAGGAAGCTTCAAATGACTTGGAGAAAACTGAACAGAATATGAGAACCATTTCCTTGATTTTCAGAAGGCCCTCAAAAGGATTAATTGCTACTTGACAGCTGAGTAGGAATGAACTTATGGAATCACGGAATAGTTTGTGTTGGTAGGGATCATTAAGTTCATCTAGTTCCAATCCCCCTGCCATAGGCAGAAACACCTCCCTTTAGATGGAGGCAGATCAAGGCTCCATTCAGCCTGGCCTTGAACAGCTCCAGGGCAGTGAAAAACTGGCTTACAGATACATCAGTAATTAGAGTTCCAAACAGGAGCTAATATGGCACCCCTGCATAGCACAGCACACCTCATAGAGAGAAAAAGAGCTAAAAGAAGGTTCATGCTGATCTTACACTTTACATCCTCAGATTTCCCATCTGTGAAGGAAACAGCATAACTTCCCTGTCTCACCAGAGGGATTAGTGCTAGATTGTGAGGATGTCTTCATCTCTGTCTTAAGCACCACAGCAATGAAATCCTCTAGAAACAACTAGTGGAATGAGAAATGAGGTTCTGTAACCCAAGACACAATGAAGGCTTCCTTTGTTCCTTGTATGGTTCATATTTTAATTTCTCAACAGCCATTTTGTGATTTAGAAAATAAAGAAAATAAAGATAGATTTCTGAGTAGCCAACAGATGAAACTAATGTGGAAAAAAAAGGTTGAGTTTTCCTACAGGAGCTCAATGAGTCAGCCTGTTTACAGAAGCCACATTAGCCAAAGACGTAGAGGAGTAATATGCTACAGCACCAGACTACCAATCAGCCAAAAAACAACATTCCTTTTCATCTGTACTTGAAATATTTTACATGCCCTTTGGATATCGAACTACAGTGCACACTGGACTTTTCAATTGTAGAATATGCAATGTACTGTAATTTGTGTTGTTGATCAAAGGGATTGCTTTGATTGGGATGGTTAAAGTAGGAAAGCAGATCCATGTGTGTGCTCTTGTGCAAAAGAGAAACAAGGGACAGAAATTAATCAAAACATTGTCAGGAGCTGAATAAGCCTTGTACCACATGCTCCTTCTGGTCTGCAAGACTTATACTGAAAATACTTTTGAAAAATAGTATGTCTTATAACATTCAGGGCTATTATCAGATGCAGAAACAGGCTTGCTAAACAGATCATGTGGAAGGCAAGAGGACTGGTATACCTCCAGGAATCCAGGTAGGAATACTATTGGAATGAGGTGGTGTGTGCTCAGTCAATGTCTTTCAGGTAGATAGGATTAGTGATGAAATAGAAATTTAGCATTATGAATGCCCTAATGTATTTTTTCTGTAATATTTGGAAGGAAGCTCTTTTTTTCTTAAAAAGAAAAATTGTGTTTCTTCACATGGTTGCCTACCTTCTGTTGTATGATGGCTTCTTCAGAGATTCAGTACCAGGACAGGAGAAAACATTCTACAGATTTTTCTTGACATCCTAGATCTCAGATAGCTTCTTGTATTATGGTTAACGGAGACTGCAGTTTTCAGGAGCTGAAAGAAACCCTTCCTACCTTCCCATCACTAAACTTACCTCTGAAAAGGCAAGAGGTCTATTGTATATTAGCATCTTATATTCTCACTCCATTCAGGTATTTCTTTCACAACTAGATTATCTTTAAGAAAATATTTGGAGTTACCTCACATCAGTTGCAGTCAAAGTGATCAGAGTGAACATCACCAGTGCCCAATCAGTCACTGAGTGCAAAAGAGGCATTCTGCTCTTTCCTACAGTGTTGCTCTCTCCTTTTTTCCTTTGATATACTATATTCCACAAGTGGACATATAGGCTTATGGGCTGTGTTTAGATGTAAGTTTCCAGATGTAAGTTTTCATATTCGTCAACTCCTCTCCCCTGCAAATATCCTCCCCCCCTTTTTATTTTTTATTTTTTTAATGACAGTGAATGTACGTGAGAATGAGTGGAACTTAATGACACCCAAATCTTGCTCCAACATCTGATAAAGCCAAGAATTCTGCATCTGGGACATGAGAGTAAATTCTGGATATAGTGAGATGAATGTGGCCTTGCAGACTAGAAATTTATGATATATAGCTACATTTCAGTTGAGGATCAGAAGCTCATATGAATATGACCTCATGCTTTCTGAACTCTTAAAGGAACAATAGGAAAGTTTCACAAATCCTATAAATGAACAGAAAGAATTAAGAAACACTAAAACATATAAGAAAGTCAACATCTTTCGCATACATCAATTTCATTGTGAAAAGCATCTTGCAAAACATTTCATACAAAAATTAGAATAAACACTATCTAAGCAGCTTATACATACATAAATATTTTTAAGAAAACAATACAAAGCATAAACAAAGATGTTTCATCATCTACATTAAAACTATTCATTCTCTTTTAATCAGGTATTACAGGACCAATTTTTCCTATTCAAGTGCAGATTAATGATTTTCAAATATGTTAGAAAAAAAAAGAAAATTTTAAATCTAGATTAATTATTTTGAGTATCTTATAAAAAAATCAAAAATACCATTTTAATCTAGACTTTCTGCTTAGTACTATGCACTTCCTAGAATTTAAATACATAGCAAAATATTTTCTTAATTTTATATCAATACAGTCAGTGTTTAAAAGAGAGCAAGTTTATAAATCAGTAGAGACAGTCATATGAGGTAAAATCTGCTTTAGTATAGAAATATTATCATTTGGAGGTTGTGCTTAGCATCAAGATTTTGAAAAAATAGATTTTCATAGAAAAAATTGAGCAAATTTAACTGACACTGAAAAAACACATTCATGTATTTACTGCATGAAACCAACAGCAATTTTCTTTCCTCTTTGCATCTTGTCACATTTCATTTTTACCCCTAAATCTCATGGATATTTTTTCAATGAAACATGAATATTTTACAGTAATTTTTCGGAAGAATGTGACATTTCAGGAAATTCTGACCCTCTTAAAAAAAATAAAATAAGGAAAGCAAGATAGCATGAGCATCTTCCTCTCCATCTCACACAAAGGTAATACTATAATTATATAATTAAAGTTTTGAAAGTCCCTTCACATCACAAAGCACTCAAAGATTAGTAAGGCTTGCAGTCTAATGATAGTATCTACACATTACATTTGTTGGCATCTTAATGGTAATCAACACGTAGAAAGAAAGACTCACAGCAAGAGCTATACTCTTTCTCTGAGACATTTTGATGGTTTGTTAGGAGCAGCAGCCATTGTCTTTGAGTGATCAGCAGAATATCCTCTCAGATAAACACATCCTGATTACAGTTTTCTTCTCTATCATTTAGTGGGACAGAATTCTGGGGAATTCCACATGGAGAAAATTCCATGATGTGAGGCACTTGCTTTTAAAATTGAATGGCTTGGAAAGCTCACTCATCCAAACACATTAATTGGTTGAACGCTCTTGAGTGCTTTATCGCATTATTTCCAAGGGCTGCCTTAAATGCTAGGAATCCATGGTTCCGGTGATTAGTGCCAGAAAGCTGAATGTTAATTATTGCTAGGCTACATTAATATAGCAACAGATTATCTGTAACAAACTTCAGAAATAGATTGTTGAATGAACTTATTAAAATCTAATCATTTATATTATGAATTTCTGATTAGTTCAGTACAAAGGTTGATCATATGTTCTTTTATAAATGATCAGAAAAGCACAGAAAATTACCAACTTACTATTAATGTTTTACAAATGCAATCAAAAATTTTGTTGTAATGGCATTACTTAGGATAGGAAAAATAATTTTTAGTCAGCAAGCATTAATATTGATCCAGTGACAACACAAATTTCAGAAGAAATTTACTTTTCACTTGCTGTGAGACTAAGCTTTTTGGCAGGTCATTTTGTTCTGGCACAAGCATTTTAAATATTTTTGTATATTTCTTTCTTTTAAATTGAATTTTTACTAATTTACCACATTATTACAACAATTAATATATATGTATATTGGCAGATGCATTCAACCATCTCTGTTTATATTGAATATGCATATGTATGCTTAAGCAATCATACTTGTAAAATAAATTAGTGATAAAAAAATGAGGTACAGATTATCAGTATTTGCTGTTATTTTTAAATTGTGAAAAAAACACATTACACACATACTGCAAAAATGTTGCTGTAAGGGCCCCACTCATCATATTATGCCAAAACATCATTACTGGACTGAGTGGTCTCCTAAAACCTGCGTGGGAGATGATGGAATTAAGGACAGAAATTACCTGAGCACAGCAAGTTTCTATCTGTACTGAAACAATACAGCTGCACATGAAGTTCACTTTCTCTGGATAATTGCTTTATCAGACAGATTTCTGGTGAAGCACAATGGATGAAATAGACCCATACGGGCTTCTGTAGAGCGACGCTAACAATGTAAGATCATAAGACTATTGCCAATAAAAAGGCTTCTCTTTTGGCAATGCTATTCTCTCTGAACATGTTTCAAATAACTCTAGTAAACCAATCTACAGTGACCACGACTTCTTCATTTATTCCTTTATTATTATTATTATTATTTTCCTATTCACCAGAAAATATGACTTTTAATGAGGTTTTTAATGACAAAGACTATTGCACTTTTTTTTCCCATGCAATACTATAACATGTACTTAAATTTTGGTTAGTCTACTGACTAACCAAATCCAAAGAGCAGACTTCAGCTCTTCGCTCTTTTGTTATTTGGAAGTGAAACTAAGACAATCAACAACTTATTTGTAAATGGGTTTCATTCCTAGATGACAGGAACAGGGATATCACAGTGTATGTCTGCCTAATAGGAAACTTGAGTTTAGGTTTGTGAACTCTGGTCCCTTATAGGCAAGTAGAAAGTATGGCTCTGCATCACATCAGGCTTGAATAATATCTTAAAGCTTCAGTAAATGAAGTTCTCAAGCTTTAAAAAGCTGTTTTTAAACTACATAAAGACTTTTATGTAGTTTGACAAATAGATTAATGACAAAAGTACTGTTACTGAAGATAATGTAGATAATCTTCAGTTTCAAAAGTTTGCCATTAGACTGAAAACAATTACTTTTGAATTTATAGTGAGAAAGTTTAAAATGGATGCAATCTGGAAGCATTACTTCAACATATAGGAATAACTGCAAGTAAGTAGAGATATGAGTAAACTTGAGCAACTAGTAAAGAAATACATTTTAAATTGTTTGCTTAGAAAAGAACCCTGGTGTCAAGCTTCTTGTATTTTCAACTCTTTCTTCATAAAGCCATGGTAGACAACTTCTAATGCATACAAATGTTGCAATTCTATCTGAAATTTCTGTTGAAGAAATGTTTTTGATGGAATGTTTCACTCATTTGGCTTAATATTTCTGGCATGGAATTTTCAAAGCCAAGGAAATTAAATTCAGGTTGTGCAGCTATCCAAGTTATACATTTTTCCTGACATAAACACCCACAAGTGTTTCTACTTAACCAAATATTTTAAAGAAAAAATCCTAGCAAAACGCATGTCTTCTATGCCATTTGGCATGGGTTTTTTTGCAGCAATGGTCAGGAGTGGGAGTATATCTTCCAGTAGAATGCGGAATATTTTCTCCCCTTAAGTCATCTAGCATTTCCAGTTATTATTAATTATAATTTCCTCATGATTTAAAAAGAATCCCTTTTTATTCTAACCTAAGGATTAAAGGTAGAATATGAGTTACTAATACTAAGAAATGCACTCAAATATTTAATGCAGGTTAATTTTCAATTTACGTGTACTGGTGTTCGGATAAGCAGGGTTTGCTAGGGAAATTTTAACATCTCCGCTAAGAGAGTTTGCATGCCTGCCTTTGGAACAAAAATTAAACTTGGTGGAAACAGACTTTTTACAGAGCAGCCTGAAGTGCAATGCATGTTGTCATGTGATGCGTGAGAAAGCAAAGATGCACTCAATCTGTGATGGCTGGAACTCTCCTGAAGTGGAGTGGAAAGAATAGGTAGTGGTATACTGGTAACTAGTAGAAGAACCCTCAGCCCACTCATACAAATTCAGCTCTCTACAATTTTGCACCTTATGCAGTTTATTGGATTCAGACTGCTGCAGAACAGAATTTAAGATCATTATTTGCATATGCTTGGTATTGCCTAAGTGGCTAAGTGCTATTTTCTACAGTGATATAAGGTAATTCATTTACCAATCAAAATTATTCTATTTCACCCCTACCATATTAAGAACTGTTAGACTTAAATTCCTTTGAGATTTAGAGAACAACTTGGAGGATATTAAAAAACAAGTTATTAAAGTTAGTGAATTGGCCCATACAACTTCAGAATAAATATGACTGCTGTGCAGGTGGATAGCTTATTCATGAAATTTATATTCATCCATTTTGCCAAATGAGTCATTCAAGAAATTCAACTGAATAGTTACCTGCTGTTTTCCGATGACTATTTTCAGGGTCTAAAACAGGGCAGACATCAGAGCTCCCACTGCACAAGGTCTAGTGACAGGACTCAGTAGTTCAGGTTGGTGGTTGTACTTGGTGATCCTGAAGGCCTTTGCCAACCTAAATAAGTCCTTCTCTGCATTTCTATGACTGTATATATAAAGACTGAGTGCACAAAGGTAAAAAGATATAAATTAAAACATGACTATAACTTAAAGGAATCTCTCAATGGTTGTAATCTCTTTATCAGCATTTTTCATATTTCTGAATATCTCTCTTTCATCCTCAAAAGTTTTTTTATACCACCTTCTGCTTTTGAAAATGTTTATTGCCAGAAGTATTTAAGCCAATATTATCAAATACTGATAGGTAATATTACTTTGTGATAATATTACATGTCCTAATGCATCTCTTCCTAAAGCTTGATGGAAGTATTTATTTTACAGTCTTTTAATCACCCTTGTGAATTTTTCTGTAAGTTTTTACTAAAGATTCTTTCCTTGCACCGTGACTTGAAAGTAAGCACAACATCTGTATTGCAGCCACTTCATTGCTAAATGCAGACTGAATATCTTTTATACTTTTGTCTCCTTTTCTCCAAAATTCACTGAAACATGTTTTAAACCTACAGTGGAATTCACATGAAAAATACAGTTAAGAAAAAGATCTGTAAAGCAGAACTTCAGAAAACGCCCTTCATTCTCCTTGGAAATAAACAAATCCTCAGATGAAGGAGAAAGTTTAGCAAGGAGAGAGCAGTGGACTTTTTTTTGTTGATGTGATGCCAGAGGCCAGCCAGACACCTGGTCCAGTCCTTGCTGACCATCCAGGCTGCCATGTCAGCTCAGGGAGCTTAGACCACCCAGCAGAACCAGGAATCGTGTCTGAGCTCCCCAGCCCACAGGAAGGAAGAGGAAGCAACTCAGAGATTTCAACATTTGGAGTGGGTGATGGGGTTTTGATGTGGCAGTCTAATAGAGTTTCTCCAGCAGTACTTCAACATAACTGCCTTTTTTCCCCCCCCTTGTCTATCCATCTAATCTATTCATCTCCTTTTCATACTACTCCTGTTCTGCAGCTTTCCCAGACGGTTTAGCTCACTCTTAGCTTGGAATTCACTACACCACTGATTTCAGTTGCACAGTTAATTAGTAATATCTCTGTTCTATCAGTTCAGAAGTAGGAATGCTTACCTCTTTAAGATCAAGGTCTAGTCCTTCCAGAAAAGGTGATAATCATCTACTTTTCCAGAGGTGATGATCTACAAACATATCTTAAAAGAAAACAGTAAACCCATCAATTTTAACGAATTAAATGTTTTCAGTATTTAACAGACCAAATTAGTTTAATAAAATATCTCCCTAAAATTGAAATACGAGAAAGCTCCAAATGTAATGCCTCCCATTTTATTATGTTGGCCCATAGTATCAGAGGCAGATGTTGGTGATACAGCAGTAGAAGAGGATCTTTCCCACAAATATTGTTACACTTCGTGTAACAGTGCACACCATGTGACAGATGGCAAAAGAGGGGCAGTTTGTCAAATGGCATCTGACATAGAAGTGTGGATGAAGCAACAGTGTGGAACTGAATTCCTCAATGTGAAAAAAAAATGCAGAATTGCAGCCACTGACATTCAGTGACTCTTGTTGAACATTGATGGAGACTAAACAGTGGATGTGAGCTCAGAGAGGAAGCACGTGGTGTGTTTCAGCAGTGACAACAACAATGTTAAAGACAAGCCACATTCTTGACAGCCACACAGATTTCTTTAAGCACAGCATGCAGGCTCTTGTTCATTCCTGGTAAAAATGCATAGTTACTAGTAGTAATTATGTTGAAAAATTATGTTTTGCAGCTGAGAATTTTTCCCTATCTGATAGCATTATTGTGCTCTTTATATCTGTTACAGTTTCAAGAGAAATAAATAGGAAGCATTACTTTCAAAGCAATCTCCATATACTTACAATTGCCATCCACTGGTATAATAAAACTTGTAATTTTCTTTCGTTTACTTATTTTTTATGACCTCCCTTGACTAAACTGCGTCCATATTGAACCACTCCACTATTTTTCTTAGGAACAAAAACAGACTGATAGAACTATCACTAAGTGCCTCATTTCTATTTACACATTCCAAGTATTAGCACAGTATTATTTTTGTTCCAAATCTTAGAAAAGTGTAGAATTTCAGGCTGGTAAGGCTCTTGAAGATTTGGAAATATGTATTTTCTCATAGGACTCAAAGTGACAGTAGTTATTATAAGCCTCTTAACAGAAAACTAAAGAAATTATTCTATTTCCAGGTTTTTGTTTTGTTGGTTTTCCACAGAGAGTGAGTGTGGTTCTCCACAAAGTGAGATCTAAACAAATACATAAAAATCAGTAAAATATCAAGCTGCTTTCTAAAAATCAATTCTTGCAAGAAGATAATCTATCAGAATTGTGAAAATGACAGCAGAATTCCCTAACTGAAACATTTAGTCAAAGAAATGACTCAAAATGTGTTGAAAAGTAAAGACATCTGATTTTATCTGGAAAAAATAAAATAAAACTAAGACTGAGTCAGGCATTTAACAAAACATGCGTAATTACTAAACTGTGCAACACAACATATCCATGGACATCAAGAATTGTCACAGAAAAACATGGCCTCCTAGTTTCTCACTATTTGTGACTAAAATTTAATGCCAAACCTACAATTTCTACAACCTACAAACCTACAGTTAAACAGTGTGTCTTAGAAAATCTGTCATGTTCACATCTAACTGAATATGTTTAAGTAAAAGAATATGCCAATTAAAACCATTTCATGCTGTGTTTATCATTTGTAATGCTCCAGAGATCTCAGCTGGCCAGTTAACTATAAACACCATGAAGATGCTCTTGAAATCCAGCCCTGGTTACCCTATAATGGGAGAATCAAGATTGGTAACTCCTCCTTATTCAGTCTCATTTTGTTACTCCCAAGTACTGGAAAAGTTTTTGCAGAAGAACCTTTTAGATACTAGACCAGAGTAAGTTTAGCTTAATTCAACAAATAGAAGACATTTACGAGGATCCAGAACTAATATTCACAACTATCATAATGTGTAAATATCTTCTTTTGTAACTATTGTAGGGACTTACTAGTTACCTCTTACGTCAGTGAATATTCATAACACTAATCTTCCCCAGTAATTCACAGTGAAATCTGCTAAAGGATTGTGAGTAACATACTAGTTGATATCGTTTCAGCAGTACCCACTTCCAATCTTTCAATTTTATAAACCTGGGCTGGAAGACAGAAAAGAATGTAACATCTAGTCAACTAATAAAAGTTATTAGTGATTCATGCTGAGCACTTGAGACTCATAGTCTACCCAAATCAAGTTCCTTCAACTTAATAAAATTCAATTATTATACAGGCTCATACAGTTACTGAAGTACCAGAATATGCAGATATGTACCCACTGGGATTTTCAAGAAAATAAGGAGTTAATTGCATAGAGTCTCCTACAAATACCAATATCAGAATATTTCCAAGGAAGGCAAGCAAATTTAATGCAGCATTTAGCTCTAATTGCTGAAATATCTTGCAAAGCTACAACTAAAACTGAACAATATATTCAAAACCATTAAAGCTCAGGCTTATGAGTGGAATAGTAAATAGACCCAGTTGAAACCACTTCAGATCTCATCCTGCATGGATATGGGTGTATATAGCACCCATTCCCTAATAGCGAAACATACTCAGAGGTACTGCTATTCTCAATACATTTCACTGGCTTTCATTCAGTAACATCAAATTCATATAGCAATGAGGATTCCTGTCTGTGATGTCCTTGAAGTAGAGTGATACATCTCAGTCAATACAGCATTCCTCCTGAGAGAAAGTGATATTTTACTTGATATAGAAGAATAATCTATTTTGATCAGTGTGCCAAAGAAATCAGATTGTGAAGAAGCTGAAGATTAAAACCTTCCATCTTTTCCATTACTGCTTATCTCTCTCTTTTGTAATTAATCACACTGATTTTTTTTTTTTCCCTCCACATGTGGATAACATAGGGTCTTCATATCTATAAAAACATCAGGAGTCCACTTTTCAGAAGCATTATTTAAGTGCATCATCACTGAGCAGGTTCAGGGCTTTAACAAATGGGACTTAGCTCCATGCAATGGGCAATAAGCTTAATTATAGTTATCTTTAGATAACAGAACTCATAGATGGAACAACGATTCCATTTAGGCACTCAGGATCAGGTAGAAGCAGGGTCAGCTTCTGAAAGTACTTCATGCCTCAGCTACTACCTGCATTAGGACATAGCATAACTCATAAGTCACCCCTTGTTTGTCATTTCTCAGTACCCATTTAAAAAGGCATAATCTGAAAAAATCAGGACTATTTTGACCTTTAAAGATCTGGCCTCAGAATTGGTTTAGGTTTAAAATGGAGCAGAGCATGCATTTCTAGAACAGTTTCAAAACATGACCTTTATCCCACTCAAACTGTGTTCAGATGATGTACTATTTGACCTTCCTTTTCTGAGCCAGATATATGGTAATGGCAGCCAAAATAAAGGGTTAAAAGCAGGTAGCTATAGAAACCTATTTAATGAATACTCTTGTTTTGCAAGTCTAATTAATAGAGCTTAACATTAAAAATAAGCTTATGTCCCGCTTACGAAGAAACAAAATTGCTTTTATTGTGTTCTTGGTGATAGCAGGTATTCAAAGGTAGACCAATAGTTATAACCCCCCCCCATAAAAAAAAAAAAAAAAAAAACCAAAAAAACCAACCCACCTCACCCAACAGTTGAAGGAAAACCTTGGAGATATAGAACACAGGAAACAGCTGAAGCCCAAGAGATTCTCTTCCTCTAACAGCTGACCTTTATATGAGCCCAGGCTGGCTTCTCCCTGGGTCCATCCTCTCTGGTCATGTGGGGAGCAAAGGGGCAAACAATTTGCCTTTACACCTAAAGTAGTCACACCCCTTCATCAGGTGCTCAAACACAAGTTCAAGCTGTGACCTAACAGTTCCTCTATGTTTTGTAAACAAAAGAAAACTAGTGCAACACAAAGGCATGTCCTTTGTGCACAGATGGAATTTTTCCTACCACTCCCCTACAGCTTTTATATTTTTACTCTTCCTGGTGATTACCATTGATTGGGTTGTGTTATCTTCTCTACATCATTGTTCTACTCTATTGTTTTGCCTCTCCTTGAAATTTGCTGCTATAGTCAGCTGCTTTCACTGCTGTGGGTTCCAGAAGATCCTGGTGATAGGACCTGTTGTTTACACTCCTCAGTACCAGAGGGAAATGGAAAGGCTAAATCTCAAATGGCAACAACAACAACAAAAAATGATACCATGACATCATGAGTTAGAGCATTAGCAAGGAAAATGAGAAAGCTGTGCAGAAAATTATCAAACTCCAGCGAAAAAGGAAGAAAACAAACACAACAGACTAAATTAGATCACAAAATTTACACATATAACCAGCACTGTGCCAGGCAGGAATGCAAGCTATGCCAAATAGTTGAGCAATGTCAGATTTACTATACTGACTTTAAGAAGTGGAATTACCAATAGCTAGTTAGTTCCAAGAAGCTCTAAGAGGTATTTTGCACATAGAGTACAAATTTAGGGTTGTGCATTCTATTCCTTTCAGGTTCAGTGACAAGGGTTTAGTTTTTATTATCACAGGCAGAACATTACCGTGGTTGAGAGAGTATGTCAAGTTACCGGTGCTTGATCTTGTGTAGTCATACATCCCTCTTCTTTTCTATTTAATTTCTGATATTTCAAATGTTTTTCTGTTGAATAAATGTCAGAGAAGCAGTGTATGAACATAAATATTTATTTATGATATGTTTACTGAGTAAACAGGATGCCTAGAGAAGCTGTTTGGGAACCTAACAGAATGTATGAATTATGGCTGTCACAAGCACTAATAATTATTTCCCAGCACTAATGGATTACATGCTCTGTTGGAGTCATGGTAAAAAAAAAAAAAAAAAAAAAAAAAAAAAACAAGAAACAAACTTCTAGAGTATCCTTGCAAGGAAAAGATTAAATTCAAGTTCCTGCTGACAACCAGTGATCAGAATACAACTACAAATGATTTAATCTTACTTTGGTTTATCCATACAAGTAATGCAGGTAATTGTGCACATGCATATAAATCATTTAGCTTCCTCAATATCATGCTCCATAACGTACTTGTATCTTCCTTCACCAATTTATACAGATGCCAGGTGAAATGCCGCTGTGTTGGTGCTGGATCTGTCACTTAGAGGAACTACTTGATGTACAGCGTGGAAGCCTTGTCACATAAACTACTACTTGGTTTACAAATGGACTTGTGTCGATATGTCTAAGCTTTTAAAGCAGCAAAAGAAGGCAACGATGGTGACTTCTACTGGGATACAAATGCTTTGGAGCAGTAGAGGACAACAGAGAAGAAAAAGCAAACCTGGCAATTTGACTGCAAATGGTGTATACGAATATTAAGATGAACAGAAATGGAGTGAGTGTAAGAGATTATTCTTTTATGCCATTGTCTTGCAGATGAGCAAGTGCAAGCAAGTTCTTGACCAGGGTTGAGAAATCCTTTGTCTGGAGAACACAGATGGACAAGTCCTGGGCAAAGGTTGCAAACCCCTTTTCCTAAGGGACACAGATGGACAATGCTAGGGGCAATGAGAGAAGCCTCAGATAAATGGCCAGGAAGCAGTCTTTTGTGTGGGCTTATCTTAAGGAAGATGACCATCTCAGGAGCTGCTGCACATGACTTTTACCCAAGCACCCAGGAAGGCCATGTTGGCAGAAGAAGGATAAATAAGGAACTTATAACCATGAGATTAGGCTTCTGGCAACAGATTCCTCATGAAGAAGAAGAGGAGATTCTGACATGAGAAGCCTCACAACCTGCCTCTCTCCTTCCTGGACTTGCTCTGCACTCTAACTGCTTGCTGCCTGAGCCCGGCCATGCTGCTGCTGCTCTCCCCCAAAAGGTTTCTGACAATAGATTCCTTGTGACATGATGCCTGCATGCAGAAGAACAAAAGAGTATGCCATCAGAAGCCTCATGAGCTGATCCTGCATGCTGACAGACTCCCTTCTTGGCCTGCCACCTGCAACCTGCTGCTCCCTCCTGGACTTTCCCGGCCACTTCTTCCTGCTACCTGCTTGCTGCCCAAGGCTGGCCACACTGCTGCTGCTTTCCCCCGTTGCTTTTGCCTTAGACCACTGGAACAGCATGCAACAGGACTGCTGCTGGATCTAGTGGTGACTGTCCCCACTTTATGCAATTCTTCCTTCTTTCCTAGCTTTTCTGTCACCCCCCCTTACCTTCCCCATTACCCTAATTCATAATAATCACCATCCTTTCCTATCTCCCTAATTAAGATTTGTAATAAACTGGTCAGACCAACATTTGATCCGTTGTTTCTTAATCTCATGGCAGGTATACAGATATCAAAGAACCTCCTCTTTCTCCTAAAAATTGGAGTGAGATGGTGAGTAAAGAAACTAAAGTAAGTAACTGGTGTGTATGAAGATAAGTGTAGTCTTGACTGTTGGGTAGTCAGTTCGTGACTCACAATATCTAGTATGTAAATTTATCTCTTTGGCAGGTCTGCTGTACAACCCTTCAGAAATCTCTATTCACCCAATCCCAAATGTTCTTATAGCTTGTCTATCCAGACTGAGCTGCTGCTTTTTTTCTTTATTTTTGGTAGCACAGTGGCACCCATCTTGGAGATCGAACTTGGCATGCAAATGTAATACTTTCCATGTTACCACATCCACTTTATTACAGCCTATTGTGTTCCTGAATAATTTTATTTTTTTAAATCAGATTTTCCAAGTGGTGTCTGAGAAGCTGTAAAGAACTATAACTTGTAAAGAAAACACAACTGGATGCTTACCTGAATCTATGTTCACCTAAATAAATTTTATAAAACAACTTTCAGGGTGAATATTAACTGGCCCCCAAGTTAAGCTTGTATTCAAGAAATGGCAAATTTTAAAAGCAGTGTATCTCAAAAGTAGCTTTCTGATGGGATATTGGGGAAAATAATTGATGCACTTTTACATAAAAAAAATTCTGCCCTTATAGAGCACCTCAAAGTGAATTCATTGATTGAAAGGGACACGTTGGGTTGAAGACAATGGGATGCAGTTCAACAAGATCAAGTATCAGGTCCTGCACTTTAGCCACAGCAACACCAAGCAGCGTTACAGGGGCAGAGTGGCACCACGGGAGACTGGACAGGCTGGACATTAGGACATATTAATTTCTGAAAGACTGATCAGGTGCTGGAATGGGCTGCCCAGGGACAGGATGGAGTCACTGACATTCAAGGAAATGTTTAGACATTATGTTGAGGGACGTGGTTTTAGTAAGAAATATTGGTGATAGGTAGACTACTGACGATGACCCTGTAGGGTCCTGTAGGTCTTTTCCAACCTTGGCGATCCTATGATTCTGTGGGACTTTATGGATACGATTAGTCTCCCTTAGAATCCTGTTGTCTAAAAATTAAATATCTGAAGTAGCTCTGGCTTTCCTTACAGCACGCAGGGAAATTTAGGCATATTCTGAAAGACATTGTTTGAATTTAGACACATATGTTAGAATTGCATGAGTATCTCCGTCTATCAGTTTTCATCAACAGTTTGAGAGCAAGTACTGATTTATACTAACAGATAACAAATGTCTAAAATTAGAGATAAACTCCTCTGAATGTCTTGAGCAGAAAACATTCAGCGTTCCAAAACTTTTTTTCATATGTGAATAACACCACCACCTGCAACACAGATAGAGCCATAAACAAATTAAAAAAGAAAATAGACACAAAGATACCTGTCTTCTCATCCCCAATTTCTCTAAGCCCAGTATTCTGCTGTCTAGGTGGACAAAGACTCCAGATATGTATAAAACATTTATTTTTGTGTTTAATTGTGTTATCTGATGCTACAGAAGGAATTATCTCCAAAAAATGTAGCTGATGAATATTTATTACTTTGCATTTTGAAGACTGATAAAAGTAATCTTAGCCATGTTATCTGTACCAGACTAAACAGGAAAGCTTGTCTTATTTACAGAACGTTTTATTCTACCGCAAAGAATTTTTGAATAGACTAGTCTGCAGCAGTAATTTCCTTAGGTTAATTGTATTTCCATGAAGTTACATTTCTGCAAACCACATTTTTTCCCTTTCTCCTTAAAAAAAAAAAAAAAAAAAAAAAAATAAATTTCCCCAAGGACTGATTAATAAGCCTTTCCTGTTATAATTAATTCCTTTTATTGCTTCCCTCAGGGTTCCAACACTTTCTAAAATAGCATGAACTAAAGGGGCGTTGTATAATCTGCAGTTCTCTACATCTTCTGTGTTCTTCTCCTATGTTTTCCCTTTGCTTTTTCCTATCCATTTGTTCAGGTTTTCCAACTCCTGACATGAAGTCTCCATCTCCATATTTTTTTCCCCACAACTGCTCTTGCTGTCATGGCCTCTGACTATCAACAATAATAATAAAAAAATTACAAAATGAAAGAATGGACTTTACCCAGACAAATTTTAAATACATTTTACATCTTGCCCAGGGAGATGATGGAGTCACTGACCCTGAAGGGGTTCAAGGAACATTTGGATTTTGTGTTGAGGGACATGGTCTAGTGAGAACCATTGGTGATAGGTGGATGGTTGGACTAGATGATCTTGAAGGTCTTTTCCTACCTTGGTGATTCTGTCATCTATTCTTTCTAATTCTTCTGAAAGAGGGCAGACTCAAGTTACTATTAAATTAAAGCAAATGCATTTTTGTAAGTCTGTTTTGTAAGTCTTTTGTACTGATTATCATTCCACCTTGCTGAGTTTTGGATGTTTCATAGCAAGCATTCCAGCTGATCTTTAAGATCAAACCACTCTGACTCTGCAGACTATAATATTTTCAGATTTTACTGCCATTTGTCAATAGATGCGACTTACTCTGTTACGCTATCTTCCTTTTCCCAGTTTGTTTCTTAGTATAGGTACATTCTCATTTCTCTGGAATTCGGCAAGATCTGGAAGATGCTGTTGTAAGACCCTGACTTAAATTTGCATTTGCAGTGTTAGTGCTTTGTATTAAGCAGTAAAGACAGACATTATATAAATCTAGAGGTAGAATTCTATTCTAGATGTATATTAGTCAACTCAAAAACTTCTATGGAGATCAGAAAATAGCCCACATCCATTCTGGATGCTATATTCAGAATGATTTTATTGCGAGAAAGAGTAATAATAATTCTTCTTTTCTCCTTTAAAAAAAAATGTTAATCAAGTAATCAGCTATGACTTCGAACTCAGCTATGACTTTGAACTTACAAAAAAAAAAAAAAAAAAAGGATTGAACATGAAGAGATTTAGTGAATGTCATTACAGTAGAACTTCTAGTTCTCTGCTTTTTTAAAAAACATCTTTTCTTCTTTAATTTTTCATTAGAATACTTTGCTTAGCTGACCCATGAACCTATATCTAAGCCTACCAAACACACAGATTAGCAGCCATTGCTAATACTGGTACTATTTTTCCCTGGATGATGTCTTTAGAATATATTATTCATACGGTTAAGTAATAGTATTTTCTTCCAAAACCATTGATAGAATTTATTGTAAAATTCACCCTAATTTTGAACACTTTTGTCTAAAGTCAAGATGTATTTACAGTATATAAAAAATCTGCTTGGACCTGCCATGGGAAAAGCAGTAGAAGTGATTTTTGAGATCCCTTATTTATTTCCCTCTGTGCCTAAGTGGTATCCCTAGATCATTCGTCACAGACACCTACCTAGGTTGTTCCTAGAAATCTACAGCAAAAATTCTACAAGGTTTTCTACTCTGATGCTGAGCTGTACTTGCCTGAGAACAATTCACTTTGCTCTAATTTCCACCAATTGTTCAGTGTTCTAATTCAAGCGCACATGGAGAATAGTGCATTCTCTTCCTCTCTGTAGTCCATTCACATAGGAGGTACTTTTTCTAGATAACTAGCAACTTAATGATGATGCAGGAAATCTCTGACATTAGATAATACATTGATTTTGATTGTATACTTCTATTGCCCTCTACTGGGTAGAAATATGAGATTAAGGTATCATTAATAGCACATCCAGTATGTACTTACATGCTACTGCAGAGGTTCCAAAGATCAGTCTTAGCCAGTATTGCACAACAGAAGAACTGTTATTTCTCCTCTTAGTTGTAATGGGATATTGAGAAGAGATGAATCTAGAACTGTTATGTGCATAATTTATCTTGTTGCTGTTAACCTAAGAGTAATCTGTGTTAGGAGAGCCATTGTTGAATTTCCATTACAGCCATTTAATCATGTGTTTGATCAACACCTTATTTTGAAGCCACTGTTTTTATCAGGCACAAAAAAAAAAAAAAAAAAAAAGAAAAATGCTAAGGGTATTTACAGTACTCTTTGTAGTTGTACATCACTGGTAGCTGGGCATTTACTTGGTGCAAGCGAAGAATCATTTGCTTCAGAAGATTGACCCCATTTACCAAAACAAACAAAGACAAAAACCCTTTCCAAACCAACATCAGTTGATACCTTGACCTACAGAAAGCTCTCCCCAGGAGGAAAAAATATTTCTGTATTTGAACAAAGACACACTCATGGTAATTACATTGCCCCTTCCTCCTCCCCGACATAGTGATTCAAGTTTTTTGTGTTTTGGGTTTTTTTTTTTTTTTTTTTTTTTTTTTTTTTTTTTTTGAGCGCTTGCTTTTAGTTGCATAGAGCCACTTACTAATCAGCTTGCTGAAGGCCTGAAAGACTAGTGGCAAAATACTCAATTAAATGTGTGCAGCCCATGGAAGTAGTTTCTTTAAAAACATTACCTGAAATACATCCTGAGCTGGTAGAGAACTTCATAGAGCAATAATAATTGGATCTGGAAATGCATATTAAGCCTTTTTGTCTGTCTTCTGTGAACACATGACTGTTTCCTGTGCTGGACTTCAGGATATTTAATTTAGATACATTTTTAGTGGCTCTGTAAGTACATAAAAACAAATTCATTTTAACCACACAAAACTGCAGCTCATCCTCTTTACTAATTTTTATGGTAAGAAATGTTTTCTTAGCTAACTGAAATACAAAAAAAAAAACAAAAAACCCTTATGTTCCCTGCTTTGCTATTCCTTGATGTCCGAAAAGACTGGATGCAGAGAGGCTGAGCTACAGAGCACATTCAGTTTCATCAGAAATACTTCCATAGCCTCCAACAGCTGCACATGTGCAAAACCAAGCAGGGGACAAAGGTATCTGAGCAGACAGAATTCACATGGAATAGTCTTTATTGCTGATGACAGTGTGTAAAGTGGAAATAATCTAGCATGAACCTGAACTCTGAGGTTGAGTGAGGCAGGACTGGTAGCCATAGAAAACATCTTGCTCAAGAATTTAGACCTACAATGTGGAAATAATTGAAGTAATCTTAACATAACAGCATTATCAGGATATTTTTCAAACTACCTCTTCCCAGTAATATAGAACAGAATAGCTAGACAGGACATTCAAAGATCTATTCCAACTTCCAGACTTCTTGAGGACTAACCAGAAGTTAAATATATTATTAATGTCATTACTCAAATACCTCTTAAATACTGACAGCCAAGGGACATCAACCACCTCTCTAGGAAGCCTGTGTTCAAACACCCTCACAGCAAAGAAGTTTTTCCTAATATCAAGTCTGAACCTCCTCTGGTACAGTTTTGCACTGTTTCCAAACATCAAGCCAGATTCCCAGTGAAAGAGATAAACAGAATATGAGTACAGATGATGGAAGGCACAAGTCCTGGATCCCTGTTTCATGGAAGAGTCCAGCATTCCTACTTGAAAACTGAGTGGCTTGCTAGTTTACCTGGAATAACCCAGGCACTGCACAGAGAGACTTTTCCATGAAACTGTCTTTCTCTGAAAGACATCCCTCTATTGGGACCTGAGGGTCTAACAGCAGTGACCCCAGCATTATGTTTACCCAAGCAAAGCTACTTCCTAGCACAGAATAATTTTTTAGCCACAGCTATTTCAGTAGCCGAGTTAAGCTTGTTTCTCGTCATTGACATTAAAAAAAATATATATTTGTTTCTGAGAAGCCTTAAGTTGTCTTGGAACACTATTAGAGAATTAAAAAAAAAAAAAAGCAGGAATTTGTTCCTTTGTTATGCCTGAAATTCAATTTCCTTTACCTGCACTTCCAAACGTTAACACAAGGCGGCAATAAAACACTGCAGTTCTTCATCGGTCTGAAAGCAATGCTCGTTTCCGACGTTCTGCTAAAAAGACGGATCGCACAAATAATCACGAGCAAAAAATGAAAGGAGTTAAACTGTTACTCACTGCATCATCGTTCTTCTCATTTCAATTTATGCATGCATCTCTCAACGTGTCGCTGTGTTTGGGAGGATGAGTTTTCCACATAGAACACTATGAAAAACCCAGATGGAGACATCTACAGATTTGGTCCTGCCTCTCCATGTTTGACAGAACAGAAATAATAAATAAATAATAACAGATAATTCAGTCATGAAGGAAAAGAAAAGGGCTGTTGCCCTGGAAAACAAAACAAAAAAAAAATACAAAAAATATATATATATTATGGCTGTGGGGACTGGAAAAGGCACAAATAAAGTGGAATCTTTTGTTTAATGCAATAAAGAGGTTAGATTAAATATCCAGAAGTGAGGCAAGAAGAGGCATATGCCAGTCTTACACTCACAGGATTTTGAAATTATACAAAACTGCATGAGAATGTGGTTTTGAGATACTAATTTCACCAGGAAGCACATATTCATTCAAAGCCTTATGTTATAATGCTCATGACAAGAGTCATAGCAAGAAGGAAGAAGAATGGGTCTGCATGAGGAATAAGGAATAAACACAATAAAATAACAAGGAATAAAACCAGTTGTAGTACTTGATTACACTTTACATTTGCTTTATCTTTGCACAGAAGAGGTGTAAAAGTGGGTCTTTGTTTTGGTGGCCAGTTTTCAGTGCTAGCAGTTCAAGGGGCAGCAGTTGCCAATGAGATCACACCAGAACAACCCCATTAACACTGACAAGCCTGCAGAAAGCATCTCAGATATATAGGGTGCAAGCATAGCTTGATTAGTTCTGAAGGAAAAAAAAAATAGCAGGAATAAAAGCCCAGCTTGTGCCTTCCTGCCAAGCTAATGCTCAAGAAATACAGGGATGAAGTCATTTCCATCCTCTATTTCATGTATTCAGTCCATATTGACAAAGAAACTTTGAAACAAGTTTGCCTCACAATGCTTGAAGACAGGAAAATACTCTTACTGCACCAGGTATGATCCATGGTTTTCTTTGTTTTTTTTTTTTTTCTTCTTCTTCTTCTGGGAAGTGTCTTCATAAAAGGTAACCCATCACATATTGTTTAACAGGAAAAGAGGTTTAAATAAATAGGAGCTTTCAGTAGCACTTAGTTCAACATCTTTCAAGATAGCATGCAGTAGTGTGCTTTCCTCCAGAAGACTTATGCAGATAGTAAGTTGGAGAAATCCAGACTTAATTGTATATAGTCATAATGTATTTTACAAAATTCAGAACTTCATTTTGTCCATTCCTCTACAGGAATAATTACTAGGAAACCCTCTCAACTAAAAAATGCTTTACTTCAAAGTTGTCTTACAACATGCACCATCATTAAGAAAAAAAGTTATTCCAACCACTTGTATGTGTTGTGCTTACCATATTTGAACTGCATAAATTTAGAGAATGTGTTGAACTGTGGGACTTAATTCTGATAAGGAACTTTGTTCTGGTACTGCACCATTAAATCTGACAGAAAAATTGCTGTTCAACTCAATAGGAATAGAAATGAGGTTTCTGTAATTAGAACATGGAAATGCAGTATTCAGAAAAATAATGAGTCTAAGAAATAAGTCTGAATTGACTTGATCACATTTCGGCCTTGAAAACTTAAATGCTGGAAGTAGTTTCTGGTTATATTCAACAATTGTCAGCTTTTCTATATTCTGATGTCTAGCAATTGAAGAGTACATACAGTTTTCCCTCTGCAAAAGCCTACAATAATCAAAAACTCCAAATTGCAAATATATAACTATAAAATATAAATATGTAGATATCAAGCTACTTTAAAGAAAAAAAGCCACACTTTAAATGTTTGTCTCCTAGAGATACTTACCAGGCAATAAACATTACAGTATTTTAATTATCCACACAGGATTACATGGAGGAAGACCCTCGAAGTACAACATGTTCATACTGTCTGGATCAACATTATTCTTACAGCCTGAAAAAGACATTTAGCTATGATTGAAGAGTTAATACACTCATTCTTTTAGAAAGATATTTCTTGACTATATTACCTTTCATAAAGATCAGTGGTGTTTGCCTTGTCTTTGAACTTTCTAGTTTGAAATTGATACTGCAAAATACTGTTTAATGCTTTTGTCTCAGCAGTAGATTCTGGCAGAAAAACTACCTTGTGATTTCATTGAAGACTACTGGGGAAACTGGGAGCCGAAGGACAGTTCTTTCTAAAATATATAACTGAAAAATAAAGAGACAGAAGGTTAAAAGAAAACATGAAATTACCTTAATAGACATAATTATCCTCATCTTGAGATCACTGTGAATGCCCCTCTCACACCAACTCAAACAAATTAAGTAATTGATTTAAGTCTGGAGAGCCTATAATCTAGAAAATTGCAAGTAGACCTGTCTAGATTAGAAGTTGAGAAGAATTCCACAGATCTGTAGGAAGTGGATGGGAACTCTAGCAATCATCTAGTCCAGCCCACCTGCCAGAGCAGGCTCCCTAGACCAGGTTGCATAGGTAGGCATCCAGATAATTTGAGACATTATTTGAGACATTTGAGACATGATTGCTCTGCAAGACTAGTTATAAAGAGAAGATAAATTTAAGAGCGTAGAATAGTCTTTAGAATATCTGAAATACCTTCCTATTCTCCATGAGAATCCAGTGTAAAATGATTCTTTCAGGAAGCTTCATCTCATTAAGGTGGATAAAAAGTATAGGGATTTGAGACTTCCATTCCTGCACTCAAACTAATTAGTCAGTTAAATCAGCTTATTTACTCAAAGCCCAGTCCTTGGCTACAGCCTGGTGGCAGAGTAAGAAGTCCCTGCTGGATTTGTGAGGAGCTGATGAAGGCTTTACAGACAGTGGACATATGTTAGCACTGTCTTGCCAGGGCACATCATAACTTAAGAGCATTATTATGTTGCGCTTCTTACCATTCTGCTTCAGTGGATAAACAAAAATCTAGCAGAGGATATTTTTCTTCAAAAAAAAAAAAAAAATCTTTCTTACTCCTACAGAAGATACAAATGAGATTTTGTTGTGAGGTCTCAAAACACCTCAAAAATTATACATAGATAACAGAGGCACGCCAATAAATTTTTATCTGCATTCATAACAATGCTTCCTGCATTTGCTTCCTATGAATTTGGTCTTTTGAGATACATTATTTCTAGTGTTTCTTTCACTGACACATCAGGAGTTGTTAATCATAAGCACCCTCTTGCTTTTGTCTCATACAGCCATGAGCAAATTCAGGATGGAATGTTTTAAAGTATTTCTGGAGGCCGCCTTAGAAAAAGATTTTAATTAAGCCAGAAGTACAAAATAGTCAAAGCAGCTTATCTTTGTTTAGCACTGAGTGTACAATATAAGAAGGAAGAGATAGCTAAGAAGTTAGAGGCTGTAAAATGACTCCCAGTTTATCTTTGGAATGAGATTATTTTCTGAATTACAGACTCAGAATATCACACAAGAATAAATAATATCACTGCTAAATGAAAGAACAGAGTTAGAAAACTCCGAAATAGTTTGCCCTATGTAGTAAAGACTACCTCAGAAGTATACAGCGACTTCGCAACTGATCCTTCAGATCAGACATGAAAGAGAAAAGTAGTAACAGCTCTGTTTTCACAGATCTTTTCATCACAAGGTGGATGCTTCTTATTTTATTTTCCCCAAAGACAGTCTCAGATTTTATGATGCAAGATAAAAGCTCCATACATACAAAATTCACTATCCTCAGTTTTAGAAGAGCACAGAAGAGAATGGCACAGGGCCCATGCTTTGAAACTCTGTAAAGGCATGAATAAGACTAAAAGAAGACTTAAAGAAGAACATGAGAAACTACTAAGTGCAATGGGCAATGCCACCAGAGGCATCTGCTGCAAAAGCTGACAGATGTTGCAGCCAGCACTGTGGAGAAAGAATGGGTTTAATGGATGGCTAAGGGAGAGACAAGTAAGAGGGTCAAACTCCACAGGAACTGAAAAGCAGCACTGGTGACTTCTCAGAGAGAACAGTCTTGCCTAGTCTCAGTCAAGTCACCAGTCAGACTAATTGTATAACACCAAGATTACCTAAGGAGTCATGTCAAGAAAGACTATTTGTGTACAGTTGTGGAAAAGTGGGACAAGGAGGTAAAAATAATCAGGAGCAGGTTGTCCTTCTGGGACAAGGTTGCACTAAGAAAGTGAGGTACAAGGATGGGGAACAGGAAACAAAAGATCTGGGAAAGGGGAAATTGTGGTATGCAAGTTGTGTGCTCTGTGGTGTCTGGGGCTACCTATCAGGCAGCCTGAACCTCATAGTCAGAACAGGGCAATTAGCTAGGACTTTTCTCACATCCATGTGTCAAAAAAAAAAAAAAAAAAAAAGCCCCAGAGCAGGGTGAGTTGCCTTTGGCTATTAGGAAAACTGTGGACAGGGCTGATCAAGCAGCATGGTACTATCTGCTTGGTGTCCATTACTGATGGCAGTCCCAGAATGAGTATGCTGCAGTAGGAATCTTGATATAAAAACTAATTCTAAATAAGAATTTATATTAAAGTATTTCTTAATTAAATTGTTATATGTAAAATATATGAAACAAAACATTTAATGTTCCCCAATAAGAATGTGGGGAAATCAGTTGTTAGGGAGAGCCTATCAGTCTCTGTAGGCACAGATTCAGAATCTTCTGTGAGCATAGCATAGGTCAAATTTATCTATAACAGAGACCCTACCATCATAGACCATTGGATGTGATAGTTTGACAGTATTAAGGAGGGATATGGAATTGTAGTGATGATAACGATAAGGTAACTACAAAGCTCTCATAAGAAAACTTGCTCAGCTTACAGATGAGTTGCTCGTATTATGTTGGACGCTGCTCTTTCACTTCAATCGTGGCTGCTATATTCACTTAGCTTTGGAACATATGTTTTAAGAGGTGACATTTTAATTTGTCAAAAATGAAAGGTCTAAAACTTGAACTCTATTGAATGGAAAAACTTGCCATTTTCAATGTAAAGTGTGTAATGTATGAAGAGACTCTTACTTCTGTGCAGTGAGCACAGGAAGAAAACAAAAGTCTCTTCACATATTTGCTTTTGAATACATTACAAAAAATAATTTTCTGTGATTTGAAATATAAATGCAAAATTTCAGGTCAAGGGAAAGCCTTAGCCAAATATGAAACATTTTAATAGTATTTATTCCACAGTTACAACTAATTTGCAAGGAAAGGACGAAGTGAAGGCCAAGTACACAGCTTCTGCATAGTAGATCTACCTGTTAGGTGAAGGATCAGCCTGCATCAGCTGTCACCAGAGGAGTCCAAGAAGGAATTAGCAGAGAAAGCAATGACAGCAGTCAAGCATTCAACAGATCACTCTGTGGTAGTAACTGGTCTGCTAAGAGCTAGAATTTGCCTGTCTGCCCCAAATTGCCTTGCTCCCTCGGGAACATGCTGCACCAGCTGCTGTACCTGCCGCCTGCACCACTGTGGGCAGTACTTGGCTGGGAACATACTGTGGTCCTGCAGCAGCTGTGATAAAGGCAGCTCTGATATCTGCTGATACCACCTGAAGATCCACACTACCACGAGCTGCTGAAATAGAGCTTGAAATCCTCAAGATTACTGCCTGAATGCTCACACAGATATTGAACAGGATTTGTACCAGCTTTGCCAGATAGTGCCTGCTTAGACATACAATTGTAGCAATCTCTTCCTACAGAATTTTGTGCAGGCATGAGAGTGACTGTGTGCAGATATGTTAGCATTGTGTGAGATGCTTCTACCAGTGGGAAACAGATACAGGGGCACTACCTAGAACTAGTAAAGCTGTGAGTCTGCACAGTAATTGTCTTCACAAAACAAATATCCTAACAAAACAAATGTCATAGTAGATGCATAAGTGCACACACTGTGCTTTTAAAGTAAATATCCCCTATTTAAAAAAATAAAAACAGAAATAAAAATCTGAATCTCATTCAGTCATTCAGAAAACAATACTCTTATTCTATATGTAAGAAGATCCAGAACAATTTGCATTTGCAAAAGTAAAATAAAACAGCAAAATTACAAGTATCCAAATGGAACTTTGTCTCAGAGATAAATAAACAAGAGTCCTATTAATGAGTTCATATTTTTTTTCTCAATTTTGCATGATACATGTCTTACAGGGTGTAACATGATGAAAAGCACAAGACAACAGAGCAACAAGGCCCCACTTCAAACGATGATGCACTCAGATGCGACAACAGCAAGCACAGAAATCAGAAAAACTTCTTACCTTCAGAAGGCCAGTAAGGTCCTCAGATGAGCAGATATCTCCATACAAGACACTCTTGCCTCTACTGCCAACACTTAAATGGGGAGTGGTAACAGGTGGATCCTGGCTCCAGCCCTTCTGGTCACTCAGTTGCATTGCATGCACCTGAGGTTCCCTGGGTTGGCCCTCCATTCCCACCATGTGCTCAATCACTGCTTCAAGCCATAACATAGCATTTCCACTACACAAAGTATATCTGACTACATGCATGTACATGAGGATGGACTGTTTGATGGATGAGGGAGTGGTTGTGAGATTGTTCCCAGAGAATGGTGATTCATGGCTCAATTTCTAGATGGAGATCTGTGACAAGTGGTGTCCCTCAGGAGTCAGTACTGGGACCAGTACTCTTTTAACATATTCATCAGTGACATCAACAAAGGGATTGAGTATACTCTCACCAAGTTTGTGGATGACACCAAGAAGTGTGATGAGATTGATGCCATGGTCTGGGATGCCATCCAGAGAGATGTCCACAGACTTGAGCAGTGAGCCCAGAAGAACTTCATGAGGTTCAACAAATGCAAGTGCAAGGGGGTCATAGCAACCCTCACTATCAGTACAAGTTGGAGGCTGTAAGTGTAGAGCACAGCCCTGCCAAAAAAAAAGCTTGAGGGCACTGGTGGATGGCAAGCTAAATATGAGTCAACAAAGTGCCCTCATGACCAAGAAGGACAACCATATCCTGGGCTGCAACAAAAGAATTGTGGCCAGATGGGCGAGGGAGATGATCCTGCCCCTCTTTTCTGCACTGTGAGACCTCACCTGCAATACTGTGTCTAAATGTGGAGTCTTCAGTACATGAGAGTTGTAGATCTATCAGAGTGTGCCTAGTGTGGAGAGCCTCTTAAATGATCCAGTGGATGAAACAAGGACATGCTGAGAGAACTGGGGCTGTCAGCATGGAGAAGAGAAGGTTCTGGGGAGACCTGAGAGCAGCCTTTTTGTATCTAAAAGGTTAGGCTATAAGAAGGAAGGGGACCGACTCTTTAGCAGGGTCTGTTGGGAGAGGACAAAGAGAAACGGTTTCAAACAGAAAGAGTAGAGATTTATATTGGATATGAGGAAAAGGTTTTTTAAAGTAAGGTAGTAAGGCACTAGAGCATGTTGCCCAGAATGGAGGTGGAGACCTTGTCCCCACAAACAGTCAAGGTCAGACTGGACAGAACTCTGAGCAATCTGATCTAATTGTAGATATCCCCATTCATTTCAGGGGGAGTTGGTGTATAATCAAAAAATATTAGGCTGTTATAATCACAAAATAAACAAAAGAGTTAGGCAAAGTAGACTATGATAACAAAAGAGAATAAATGGAAGGCTTACCCTTATGCTGGGTTCACCACAAAACACCAATAAAGGCAATCTCCAAAAGAGAACCTTCCCCACTGGTAGCCAGCTCTTAAATAGGTCTAGGAGGGTTGCAGCCAGGCTCCAACCCTTCTGGCAGCTCAGGTGATTTGCCTTCACCTGTGCTCATCTGGCTGACTCATGGCTCGTCTCAGGTGATCAATCAGAGGTTCAGGCCGTGACTCAGCAGTTCCCATACAGTTGGACTAGAGGATCTTTAAGGGTCCCTTCCAACTCAGATGATTCTATGATTCCATAATGCTATGATATGTGTTAGACTTTAATTTTGAATCCTGTAGAACCTTCCCATATTGAACTGATCAGTCTTTATCCTTAAAGGAAACTGGGAATTTTCCCCTTTGCAGTCATGCTGAGTCACAAATTATCTGATTTTAAAGCACAGTAGATCCAGCTCTAAAATGTAATCTGATTTATCTTCCTTTATCGGCTTTCCTTTATTGGTAAACTAAAGCTCACCAGTCTGTCTACTACCTGAATTACATTTTAATGCAGCCAGTGAAGTAAAAAAATATATGGACCATAAATCTTTACTGCCATCCTCTCACTGCAGACTGAAAAAAACCACATCAGCTATGCAACTAACGCAACTGATCATGTATAGCCTGAGACTCCCATCAGATGAGACCAGCTACTATTTTCTGTTCAAATTTTTACTGATTTTCAGTGTTTCTGAGGGACCAGAAAAAATGTAAAATAAAGCATAGCCTATTGCTGGTGAAAAATCACATGGTGAAACCTTGTTACTTTTGTATGTTCAGGAAATGCTGTTCCCAGGATGACCTGGGACCCTTGACATTCAGCAAATGAAGCAACTCATCATCTT
Organism: Tympanuchus pallidicinctus; assembly: GCF_026119805.1. Lineage (NCBI taxonomy): Eukaryota > Metazoa > Chordata > Aves > Galliformes > Phasianidae > Tympanuchus > Tympanuchus pallidicinctus. Next base: position 60,389,395 of record NW_026294618.1, on the reverse strand, counting down.
GCAGGATCCGCGAATGGGTTAGGACTTTAGTGGATATGAGGTGGTGACCCAGATGAGAGAATGCACTGACATGGTAACTAATAGTACACTCAGAGAGCAGACAAGCTCTCCTGTTTATTTCGCTTTAAACTGTAGGTAGTTAGATCAGACATTTGTGCCAAAGTAGTCTAGCAGCAAGTTCATGAGGTAGTGATATGTATGATTGTGGATTGTGCTCCTGTATGTTGTGATTAAGTCAATATTTTTAATATCAGTTATGATTGTGGGTCAAATCATTTAATTTTGAAAGCAGCATTAAAATAAAAATTAGTTAGACTTGTTTAATAAATAAAGTTTCCTTGGACAGCAGAGCAGTGAGCTGGCACTCAGCACTGCTGAGTTCAGGTCCTGAACCAGGTTCTAGTTATCACAGGTCACATCATTTCTCTTCTCTTGTCATTTTTTCACTGATAAATAGGGATAGCGCTACTGATCCCTATTAATAAGAACTTGTGGAGGAAATTGATAGTTTTATTCTATATGCCTCTTCCTTAATGGTGGTAGAACATTTTGCTTTGGTGTCTGTAATATTTTGTCTTGTACTCAAGATCATCCCAAAGACACAAATAAATAGTTGTTAAAAAAATAGTGTGTGGTATCCATCAAATAAGCAAAATCATCTGTTTTCAGAATAAAATACTTACTGGTTTTAAGTTTAGATCCTTCACTTTGGAGTGCATACCAGACATTTGACTGATTGCCTGAGAGGGAAAACACAATCTCTTCATTATGCTAATGATGAAGTAATAGAATTTCAATGAAAATTTTTTGACAAATGTCAATGATTATTTAATTTTCTAGTCAGTATAATCATGCTGATAATCGTTTTGAAACCAGTGTCACCATCACTTTCATACAGTTGTTCAGAGAAATAATTGCAGATGAAATAAAATGTTACACTGCACTGTCAGTCACCTTGTTTCAGCTTAAAAAGCCCCTTTCTAGAAAGCATATTTTAATGCTTGGATAGGTGCAGGACTTCTGTGTGTAGGCCTGTAGTGGTGACAATGCATGTCAGAAGACAAAGGTGGTCTTTATTGCACTGGGGATTTGACTTTGAAGAGTTTTCTTACATATATCAGGGGGGAAGACAAGAGCTTTGCCAGTCCAAACGCTGTCAGTTGTGACAGCGAGCTCCTTGCTTCCATTAGCGAAGCATGTGGTGCTGCTTCACCATCCTCTCTTCGAAAAAAGATGTCATGGAAATATGTCCTGAGGGGACCTAGGAATCCTGAGGAGCATTGTAATCAGCATCTACCCTGGAGGACAGGGATAGATATATCAATCTTATCCATCCACAGATGTACACACCCTATTTCACTGATTACCAGTGTTATGTGCCCAAAACAGTTATATTAAAAAAAAAATCCATCAGCCAAACCAAAGCTGTATATACTCACAGTGAAAGAAAGACACTGATGCTGCATTTTCTTCTTTCCCCATGAGATATTCTCTGAGTGTTCTATCCTTACTCTGGCATCCATGGGAGCAGGGGTGAGACAACGCCTTGAATCATGGTGCAATTGAGGTGTTGACAAAGTGCCAAAACATCAGGATTTCTGGCTCAAAAGGATGCATGTCTTAGGATGCCTGGGAACTTTTGTACTGGCTCTATGATACTGCCACACACTAGAGACAGTGGATGGCAAGAATTTTGAGAACTATAAATTCATATTCAGTGCTAAGATTATGCTTAGGTCTATTTTACATGTACAAACATACCTTTGGAACTAGGGTTTTGTCATTTTCTGCAGAGGTGAGCTGAACTCCTGGCCTACAAGTACAATATTTCCTTCCAGATCCATTTTTGATGATTGCTTCACAGACACAGATTATTTTCTGAAATAATAACCTAAAATCCAGAAATAATGTGTTTCATTCTAGAAATCTCTATCATTTGTATAATGACTATAGGAAACTTACTCTCACTGACTTACTGCACAGAAGATGGGAGTTGTTTAAGTTTCTTTCAAATACTATTCTCCAGTGTGTAACAAGATGATGGAAAAAGTTGCTCATGCAACTTTAGCAGACCTTGAATAGTTGTTCAGGACAGCCTAAGTGGTGAGAAAGAAAACACCGAAGGAGGTTTGAATAATATAATGTATAAAAAAGGAACTATCATATATGTGAATCCTCTGATAAAAATAACCAAGTACTTAGCACTAGAGGATCTCGTCATGGGTCATTAAGTATGTGGCAAAAAGCACTTGAGGTTAAAAAACAAAACAAAACAAACAAATAAAAAAACTAGAAATCATGAAGGTATGACGCAAACAATTGACAAAATAAGCCAGTGAGGGATACAGACTTTCGTCATTTTTACAAGGTATCTCCATGTAGCCTGGGGAAATAAAAAAAAAAAAAAAAAAAAAAAAAAAAAAAAAAATAAAAAGATACTAAAAGTAAAGATGAAAGCCTGTAATAAATGACTAGAGACATTTCAAAAGATTTATATAGATGTATATGATATGTATTTAAAAATAAATAATCTCTGTTTAGTTTTAGTATTAAGAATTCTGTATCTATTTTAAGTTTCCCTTGTTGGCAACCATAGAGACAATGGTCTCCAAATGGCCAGCAATAGTGACATAAGGGAGATTACGATCGCTGCTTCCAGAAGAAATATGTTACAGAACACAGATACAAACACAGAAATAGATACAAATACTAAATGATCCAATTGTGTGGTTGTTACTGAATTAGAACTTATCTCACAGCTGTGAGATATCTGTGAGAAGTCAATGATAAGCTTCTGCTGACTCCCACCAGACAAAATTCAGACTATAATTTAGCAGGTGTCTTTTACAAACATCTAGAGCTAAATCATCGGAAAATCTGGTAGTTATTTACTGTGTCATGAAAGTGCACTGAATATATATTTTATTTTCCGGACTGACCTTTCAAAACCAGGAGATTATTGGTATTCAAGACAGTAGGACACAGTAGGAGGCTTTGTGTGATTCTTCCTGGATACTACTCTGTAATTTGGTATGGGAGAACAGAGCTGATGTCATGTTTTTGTTGTTGTTTGTTTACTTGTTTGTTTTCCTTTCTCTTTTTTTTCCTGTCTTTTGCATTCCGTAGAGATGAGACTGCTGAGCCTTGGGAGTGTGCCTAAGATCATGGACATGGATGCTCCAATATTTCCTCTTGTTTTCCATGAAGTAGGGAATCACCACAGTACATTGTTCATCTACCATATTACTGAAATGTACCTTGTGCTTTGAGCCTGTCTGATATATCTCATTACATTTTTTCAATGGCCAGGACACAGAATAACAGGTCATTTTGTTAGCAGAGCTGCACATCTTCATGTAAACCATTGTACTTTTAGGAATTTTCACAGAATGTATTCATTTGGAATGAAGAATTCATCATATATAGGAAGCTGTGAATCATCTTTATCAAATTACTTAAAGTTTCATTCTCAGTTCAGATTTTTTTTTATCATGTTCTTTTTCTGCTGTAAGTACAGAGAATCTGAACATTTTTATTTTGGAAAGATAATGTCTTGAGCTCAGAAGTCTGACTTGTTTTGCTTGGTTTGGAACATATGGTATATCTGGAGACTGGACACATTAAATCACCAACTGGCAAACATTTGATTACTGGCACTACTAATCCAGTCAGGAATTAATCAAAAAGGTTTCAGTTCACCCAATTATAAGTTTCCAAGCAACCTAAAAAATTATTACAGACTTTTACCCCTCAAACACCACTTATGCTTTAAATATTTATTTATTACATTTATGAAAAATTATAAAATAGTAATTCTCAGTTGTCTGGGGCTATATCAGAGGAACATTAAATTCACTTGTAATGTTTGGTTTTGCTGATTCTTCCAGAGAGAGCCCAGTATATTGATGAATAGCAAATTATCTATAGATGTGTCATGACCCAACTCCAGCTACCCTGGGTAAGGTTTGAGGTCCTGTTGAGTTATGATGATATGTCTTGTGTTTTGTTCTAACATAAATTGAGAATGGGGGGGGGGGGGGGGGGGGGGGGGGGAGGAGGGGTGAGAAAGAGAGAGAGAGAGAGAGAAAGAGAAAAACAGAGAAAGGGGACAATCTCCCTCCCCCCCTACCCCATGAGATCTTCAGAATACTCCTTAAATGAGTTTAGGGTCTTGAGTGGTTGCCAGGCCTCCACTAATGTTATGATCAAATATTTTGTCTCTTACAAAATGTTTACTATTTTTTTTTCCCCTGGTAAATGAGAGTATGACAAACCTCAATCTCATTCACGCAAATATTCACAGAGCAGAATTATTTTTCCCACAATGCTGAACTCTGCCCAGCTTCTGCAGTATCACAAAGTAGGTAGAAATTTTAAGTTGCTTTGAAGCCAAGAATTAAAGAGCTGACAACTGAAGAGAAGCATAGGATTTATTATAAAATGCAATTGTAGATATTCAAGCAGATGAAGATTAGATTAAGTGCTTTTTTTTCCCCCTTTTTGTTCTACCTTTCCTACCTTCACCTCTCTCACACCATGTATTTTTGTAAAAAGCAGTTCAATGCCTGTCCTCTGCGCATCTTAATCTACCAATTTTAAAGCATTTGAAAAAAAACAAGGCTTGAAAGCTGCAGGTGTGGATTGCCCTAGACAAATGTACTTACTGATGAAAAAAATGACTCTTGGCAGCCATTGCTAGCGTAGACTTTCCATAGAGGACAGTCATTTGTCTGATCAATCTGCTGTCAGATCACTGCTCAACACAACTGCCATTTAACAGAAGATTTCTGTTCCTGTGGCAGTGATAGCAGAAGGCAATACCACTATTTGCTGCATCTATTGAATTTATAGGAAGGTTATTAAGGTTATTAAAAGAATATATTAATGAATCGTTTGTTTGAATTATCTCTGGTCTCACTATTGATGAGATGAAATTAAAGGGGATGTTATGTCCATCCGATGTGCCTTGGGATAATGACTGAAAATAGATGTCTTGTAGTTAAAACACAGATTTTTGAACATGAGTGTAAATCCTGGTTTCTTATATCGTAGGACAGCTAACAAACAAATCAATCCTTTATACTGTGAAATAATAATGATGATGATGACAATAAATAAATAAATAATAAAACCAGTAAAACCCTGGTGTATCTTCAAATGCATTAATTGGAGTGAACTGTTACTTTTTACAAAGATGCTACTCAGTGAACTCGAATATTCAGTGTACAACTACTTATGTCTGCAGCACCTTTCGCAAACTCATCTAGAACAGTTTCTTGCTGATTTTAAGCTCTGCAATCAAAATGATTTTCAGCTTTACTCAGGCAGTTTAACTTTTGCACCTTGTAGACACGCTCCATTTGTATCAAGGGACATGAGATAAAGCATTTTGTGAAAGAAGCAGCTATGGAAGTTCACCACTAAAGGGTCTGTGATCTCAAAAATTCATATTTTTCATTCCTTTCATATCCATTTTTCTATATTTTGCAAGGGCATAAATGTGTAAATTTGTAGGTAGTGTTGGTACAATTAAAGGGACTACCTTTGCAGTATATAGATCAGGAACATTTAATTGCAATTGTGATACTAGAAGTTCTATGTCCTTTCTAAAACATCTTTTCTCCAGGGCAACATCTTCAGTCACAGGGGGTCATCTGAGTTATAGCATTGTGAGAGTTTTGATGAAATAGATATAAATATTTTTAGACTACAGATTGAAATGCTTCTCTATTAAGTGCAAGTAATTGATGAACACGGAGGGCTGTGCAGAAACCCAGGGGAAAAATCTAACAGTTGATGAAGTTTTTGTCCTTATGTCTTCACAAATGGTAGTTTAACTTTCTTCTGAAGTTCAGTGTTAGTAAGGGAACTGCAATTACTTCCTGAAGAACATCCTGATTTCTCAGTAGATCAATTCATTTGCTTTTCTCCTAGAGCATATCTTTTTCCCTTAAGTATTATTTACATTCTATTTTTCCACTGAGTCACTTTTTCTTTTGTTGCTGATAGTGAAATCCATTTGTTGAACTAAACAGAGTGACTGAATTTCCTGCAGGTCACAGCTGCAGTAGTTTTTAATGAAGTCTTTTATTTAAGTTTCACAGCAAGAAGACAGTTAAAAGGTCAAGAACAACAAGAAAGCTCTGCATTTCACTGACATTTAAGGCCTTCCTAATTTTACACAGCTGCTAATTTCAAAGCACTGTATCATTCTTCCTGAGGAGTGGAAATCGCACTTTCCTGTGAACATCCGACAGAATGCTGGAGCATTTTCATGTTTTGTGACCAGATACTTTGCAATTGAAATGAGATTTTCATGTAAATTTTGGTATTATTAGAAGAACGAAAGCAAGGACAATGTCTGTACTTCTCTAGGGGAATCCAGGAGTACTTCCAAGATCACATTGGCCTGGCTGCCTTAGATGCGCATTCTGGCAGGATACCCAAACATGGCCAAGATCTTTCCTCCATCTCTTCTTTTCAGACAGCAGCAGTGGGTGCCCAGGCCTGTGAGGAGCCAGGACATTTCCCAGTAAGCCAAGTTTGGACATGGTCTCTGAATGTCACAGTATGGCAATAGCCTGGCAAATTAATTTGGACCTGAGTGTCTCAGAAGGCTGGCCAACCTTACAAATTTCTCATGAGTAGATCTTGGGGAGTGAAAGGTAGTTTAGAGCCTTTCTTTTTCTCTGAAAAACTGGGCAGTAGACAAGCCTGAGAAGGAGCAGCACCAGATGAGGAAGATAAAGTCATATTAAAGACTCACTGGCCACACCTGCCTCTTGAGCATAGCAATATAGAAACTGAAAAACAGGCCACTTCTTAACTATTTTAGCCATACCTCTGGTAAAATAGCACAACAGAGATTGCTGAGTTCATCTGATTTTAATTTCAAGAACATTTTAAAATCAGAGCCCTGGAGATGTTTCTATTTCAAAATAAAAACTTGAGTGTGTATAGATATTACTGGAGGTAGTGTTATTGTCACTTAATAAAGTAGTGCTAATCTAATTCAAGTAGTATAGGAGATGATAAGCACTTGCATATGCATTGATATCACTAGAGGCAGCATTACTGTCACTTAATAAAGCAGTGATAATTTAATTTAGGAAATATAGGAGATGATAAGCATGAGGTTGGCTGTTTGTTTTTGTTATGATCATTTATTTTGGCAAGTAATTTAAATAGTTTAGGACCTGGAGCATGGCTAATTTGCATATCAGCCATACATGTAGGTAATGAATGAGCTCTAGGAAGATGTTTGTAACTTTATCACAGGGATAACATTTCTATTTTCATAGGCTAGCAACATTCCAGATATTTCAGATTTATTGACATCTCTTAACAAACTCTGTGCATTTAAATCTGGATAATACCCCGTATAAGACCTATCATCAAAGAGGTGGAATAGAATTATGCAGTGTATTTATTCTGCTAATTGCACAGAAGTAGTACATATATAAATTTGAGTCATTTTGCTCACAATTAAAATTGTCATTTTTTTGTTGTCATACTATGCAACTAGCTAAGATGAAAAATAACAAAGTTTTTTTTCAGTGGAATACAGTTATCCAACTCTCTACTTACCAGGATGTTGGAGTCAGTCTGTCTGATACTGATCATTGTTTTTGATAATTTCCCATGATCAAAATGTGATATTTCGATGTTTTGTAGGCTAAAGAAGGGAGCTCAGAGCAGAATGACCCCTTTCTTACAACTTCCCAGGGCTTTGCAGAGCACTCCAAGGTGCTGCCCCAGGACTCCTCTCCAGGAACTTCCATCTCTCAGCAGGAATTCTGAAACTGAGTTGTGCTGCAGTGGGCAAAGAATTGTGGAGAACATTGCTCACTCACCTTTCCTGTGCAAAAACTTCCTGCTATATTTAAGACATAGGACAGCTCTCCTGAACCCATCAGACATTTGTCTTGGCACCAGCGCACTTTTCATACTCAGCAACAGCAAATTTTTCCTGCAGGTGCATGATATGTCTGGGAAAAGTTGAGCAGAGCAGACAGAGACCAGACATGTTCCTTACTGTATGTATGGTCTGCAAGAAGGAGCCACCCTCAGAAGAGGATCTTTGCTCTCAGCCAAGAGGACTGTGCATCAGAGATTATTCATACCTTAAAAAATATCAAGCAGTGCAGGTCTTTGTGCCAAAGCAAGGCTTGTGTTACCATTTGATACTTTCTGAGAAGGATTTGGCTGTATAAAAGTGTGGTAAACACTACAGTTAATTAGATGCCTGCATCTGCACATTTAGTTAAATATGTAGTCAGATATTGGCTCCAGCCACAAAAATCTTGTAAACAAAGTCATTGAAGATATGTGAAGTGTTTGGGTGAACATCCTTATATAACAAGATTACCCAACCGAAACCTTCTAAATTCTAAATGAGCAAGAAAATCAAAAGAAGTAATAAATTCTACCCAGACTCCAATGACAAGGAAAAATGATTATTACAAAATAGTATTAATTTTGCTCACTTGCCGCCATTATGTATACAAACACAGTAAAACCTCCTTCAATGTAATTTGATATGAACTATGAATTTATGATATCTATATTATTAATCAGTGATTATGTCATACCAGTAAAGCTAGTTTCTGAAAAACATTTCAAAGTGGGAATATGCTATTTTTTTTGTAATTGTGTACAAAAAAAGCAAAACAATTTTTGTTCTTCACTCTGCCATCCCCCCTTCTCCTAAATTTCTGTCTCATTGTTAAAGAGTAACAAAAATCCTTATTAACTTTTGCATTGCAGCTTGTCAAGTACTCAGTTTTGAACCTAGCTTTCCTTTTCACAAAAATGGGGATGTGCAAGCTCGTATGTGACACAGTTCTGACAGTCTCCTCAAAATCTGTCTCTTTTCAACATGTTTGGAGGAAAGAAGCGGAGTGTAGCTGTCCTGACAGTGTCTTATGACCTTCAATATTTAATTTCCTTGAAACAACGTGCGCCAGACAGGGCCAGAACATAAGAATGAGCATTGGATCTCCATCATCAACTTGGACAAATTGTTAATGATGTCCACAGCCTTGTTATGGGTTATGCCAGTTGGGATGGCTCTGGGGGCTTCGCTAGCACAGGCTGCAGGCTGCAGGTCACTCCCAGAATGCAGGCTGGATGAGGCCAAAACAGCTAGAGTCTGAGTGAATTCACTGGTGTTAATGTGGGTAGTTAGTGCCAGCTGGCTTCTGGTTCAGAGAATGGGCTTTGGTGCTATTTGCTGCATGTTAATCTGTGCCATTGATATTATCCATGTGTGGAAGAAGGATAAAACCCATTTTCCTTTCATCATTTATCCTAGCAGATAAGAAGGAAGAGGATTGCTCAGAAATGTTATATGTTAAATTGATAGAGTATTGGCCAGGGAAAATGTATTTCTGCCATGCCCTTCTGGCTGTGTGAGTGTCGTGAATGGAAAGCAACTACGTTCCACTACACTTATAGGAGAGAAGCTAGAATATATTTATTGAGATAATATGGATACAATGTAATGATTTAACAAAGTGTAATTGTAACTAAGGCAGTGACATAAGATTTGAGATGGTTGGATATACTTGATCATTCACTGTAAGCTTAAACACACACAAACAGGAGACTCTCCTGTTGAGTCATGAGGTTCAGAGTGGACCCCCTTGCTTCCTAAACTCCTTGAAGGGATTGTGTGTGTACAGTCAACCTGAGATATAATCTTAGTGAAGCTAGCAAAGCTTACAATGTTAGTGAGGATAACAAAGCCTAAAACAAACTATTAGTCACAAAGGGGCTGCACTGAAAAGTAGTCTGATATCAAAGTGCAAGAAAACTTTGCACAGGCATAACCTTGAGAGGTATCCCTGCTCTAGGAGAGATCTTGCCATGCAGTCAGCTGCTGTGCAGGAGAGCTCAAAGAGGGCTTTTGGGTTCCTCACTGTCTGTGGGAGTGAGACAGTTGACTCAGTCAAGGGTCACCTTTTAGGTGCATGTTCAATTGGTCCTCAGCTGTTGAATCAGGGTCTGCTATCAGTTCTTTCAAGTCCCTGTTTGAGACAGACTTGTGGTCATTAATCTGTTTTAGCAAGTGTTATCAGTACTGTTGTTCATTGTCTTCCTGTGCAGGCCTTGTGAGTAATGCCAGGCTAAAGGGAGTCGAGGGAAGAAGCCAGTTTGGAGGGGGGGAGGGAGGGGGATCACACCATCACAGCAGGTCTGAGAATGCTTCCAAAATACTCCGTGGCTGTCATTAGTTGCAGTGGTGTTGTTTTTTGGTGTTTATCTCAGAAATGCAACTGAAAGGAGAACAATGCTTTCCTGGATGTGCAAAATACCATACAATGATAAATAGGGTGAAAAATATTACATATATATATAATATATAAAAATATATATTATATATAAAATATAAATATATATATAAAATATATATAATATTACTTCATATTATATACTATATTTCTACTTCTATTAGTATTTATTTATGTATTGTATATTAGACTTGAAAATTGTAGAATGAAGAACCTATATACTGTAGCAATGGTTCTGAGATAACCACAATAGGACAAAAAATGACAGTAGTGAAGCTAATCTTGACAAACTGACTGGGAAGGCCCTTCAAAGGGGTCTGGACAAGGTGGATAGCTGAGATGAGGACAATGGGATGAAGTTCAACAAGATACTGAAGTTCAAAGTACTTGTACTTTGGCCGCAATAACCCCAGGCAACACTACATGCTTGGGATAGAATGTCTAATGGATATGCAGGTATTGGTCAGTGCTCAGCTGAACATGAGCCAGCAGTGCGCCCAGGTGGCCGAGAAGGCCAGTGACATCCTGGCTTGTGTCAGAAACAGTGTTGCCAGCAGGAACAGGGAAATGATCATCCCCCCCGTACTCAGCTCTGATGAGGATGCACCTTGAGTACTGTGTTCAGTTCTGGGCCCCACACTACAGGAAATACACTGAGGCCCTGGAGCATGTTTAGAGTGGGGCAACAAAGCTGCTGAGGGATCTGGAGCACAAGTCTTATGATTCAAATTAGTAAACAAGCTCTGGCTCTAACTTCTCTTGTGATATGTTACTGAAAGAGAAGAAAAATATGTCTGCATGTTTGGAAGAAACTTCTTCCCTCTTGTTCATTCAGATCTAAAGTACTTTTCTTTGTAAATAAGTAAGTGAATCAGAAACTTGGTAAGAAGCTTCTTGGAATTTCTAATTGCTTTTCTGCAGTTGGCAGACACAGAATAGAAATGTAATAAATTTTATAAATTTTGACCCTGAAGTATAAAAGAAAGAAGAGTACAGCACTGAAAAGAGTACATGAGGGCACAACTCATGGTATCCAATATCAGGTCTTGAGACATTGGCTGCAGCTGAACACCAGGATGCCCAAATGAGCCAAAATGGGCAACTGTGTGGGACGAATGGAAATGTAAACTGTGCAATAGATGTATGCAGCGGAAAGGATGACAGGTCATTTTTAGTCATGTTTCAGCCCATGATTTTTATGTGGTGGCAGATCTTTGATCCTTTCAGATTTCATGGTCATTCTATGTACAGTGTATGCATGTCTCTGTTACTGTCTCCTACCTGAAGGCCATTTTCTTCCAGACTGAAAAACCAAAAATGTGCACAAAATACAGATGTATCAATCTTGGAATTGAAATAAATTCAGTATTTCTGGAACAATTTAGCTAACTTGAAATATTGAGATGATTTTTCAGTGTTGTCCCACTAGAAGAAGACAGTTATACCAAGGTTTTATAAGTATTTGTGGATGATTGGACCATAATTTCAACCATTCTAACTTAGATGAACAACTACAACAGAGAAGAAGGCTGTTACTGCTAGTACTGCTACTGACCTTCTTCCCACTCTCTAATTTCTCCTCATTGCTTCAATGAATGAGGACATAAAGTGATTACTCTACAATCTATCCATTAACTGCAGTTAATGGCATTGTCCTCTTCTTCAAGAGAAAAAAGGAATGTAAAATTTACTTCATTGATTGCTTGTTATAATTATATGCAGGGTTTTTGTTTGTTTGTTTGTTTGTTTTGTTGTTTTGTCTGTAGTAAGTACTTAGTGAATAACACCAGATGCATAAACAAAGTTGCAATATCTTGGTTCACCATCAGCCTGGGAACATTAGACTAGAATCCTTTCTCCTCACCAGAGCTTTTCCCTTGGCATTATTTGAAATGTTTCAAAACATAACAATTATATTTTTTCTTTGTATATACTTACAAAAAATGAAAAAGAACAAAAATATTTATAGAAAAAGACAGGATTATAAAGTAACTGTAGTCTGAATCAAGGTTAATGGTCTGAGAACTTGTAGCTACATTCCTACCTGCTGTGTTATTGTTGTGTTTTCCTGTGCTTTTGGTGAGTTGAGAAATTGCTAAATTTGTCATAATAAAAGGTAACAAACTGTACTGTTATGGACTTCAGACAAACTTCTGCATCTTGCATCAATTTTTGTCCTGGATTATTTTTCTTTACTTGGCACAAGGACTTGTTAGAAAAGACTTGCCTAGGACAAGCCAGTTACCAAGACATACTTAATGTATGAACGTTTCTGGCTTTTAAGCCAGAAACTGGCAGGACTGGTGGTGAGGCTACTGCTAGCTATGTTCTACATATTGCCAAATCTGAAATACCTGAACAGCAAAGGTGAACTCAGGTTGGATATTTTTGTTCCCTAAGATCAGAAAGATATGGTACTCCGTTAAATAAAAAGCAAGTGAAAGAGAGACAATACTTACATGAAAAAATGTGAACAACTATACTGATTTATATGACACGTTATTATACTTGTTGCTATGCAAATATTTGTATGCAGCAGCAGAAAGGAATTTTTATTCTTCATGTTAACTTGCGTTTTGGTTTGCCTCCTTGAATTATTTGACCTTATACATTTGAAAAAGTCTCAGCAAGTTCTGCAAGTCTGTTGGAACAACTCAAATCAGTCATGCTCACCCTGCTGACCTGCAGTGATTTTCAAATGTTTTACTCACTTCAGTTGCTAAGAGTGGATAAGAAGATGAAGAGGAAATTCTTTGTCTGGTAACTGTGATCTAAACGGGTTTCAGCTTGACATCAAAAAGTAGCATTCACTTACCTAGAAAGAAATTGAGAGCTACAGAGGACTACAGTCTGAGAGGGAGGGAAGGAACTGCAACAATAAAAGCAATCAATTCTACTTCTTAGTCCAAGTATATTTTAATTGTACTAGTCTACAATGGCAGAGTAAAATTCCAATCCAAATATTCATTCAGGTTTGGAAACCATATTTTTAATAATTTTTTTAAGTTAAAATATGCTTCATCCAGATATTTGAGTCATCTCCAGTTTTAATTTATATTTTGCTTTGTTTATAACATGAAGCAGGAGAAAAAGCCAGAACCAGATGTGAGTGTTTCAAAGTGTAGTTAAAACTGAAATTTGCTGTTCTAAGGATGAGAGGCTAAGGTAACTGGTTTCCCATGGGAATGTGAACTTGTTTCAGTATTTCTTATCTCTTCCTGCCTACAGGAGAGTCCAGAGTAAAGAAGGAATAGTTTGAGAAGCAGACATATATGACAGCTATTTGATGAGGTAAACAGCACAGCTGACATCTCCAGTCATGATAGCGTAGGACAGATTCTGTTCCCTCAGAGACACAGCTTTCCTCTTTTTAGACTCAACTGGTAAGAAAGGTGGCACAGAGACGTGTGAAATGAGACTTGCATCTCCTTTTAAACCAACCCACAGTCCAAGTGGGGTTCGGTCCTCTGTCTGCTACAGAAAATGTTTGTTTTGATTGTTCATTTGGAATCATTAGGAAACCATGATTCCAAATGGGTATTTATTCTCTTGATTCTGAAGGACTTGTTTTGAGAATGGAGATGTCTACTTAAATCTCTATCAGCAAAGAAGGCATATCAGCACATAAGCCAACAGTTAAGTCTAAAAATCTATTATACTATCAAAAGAAAGAGACAGAAGATGAGTGAGGCTTTTTATGTTATATCTGATTTTGAAAGGCATGGTGTTTATGCTTCTTTCCATATACTGTAATGCATATTCCAGGTGAAAAGCAATAAACTAACAAAGAGACAAACTGGAAAGCCTAAACACTCTCATGGCAAAAACTCACATCATGCATTGTTCAGATAAATGTTTAGTAGCAGTCAAAGAATACCTTCCTGTACTAGCTCTACAGGCCTATTTTTAATCCCATCTAACACAATCAACACTTGTTATCATTTATCTGTTTAATGCTCATTTTCCCAAACAAAGTTAAATACACTCCTGTTTCTGCCACTGTCCTTAGTAATCAGACATTAACAAAGGGAAGACACAGGTGTTCTGAATAATTACCTTCTTTTATTGTTCACCCCTGGTTTTGATCACTTACCATCAAGCCTGTTGTTTAGGTAGCATGGACAACTTGTAACCTACCTAAAGAAGCGATACCCACATCACAGATGAAAAAAGATGGAATACAGAAATATTTTTACTCATGAGTTTAGAAATGGTCATCATAAAAAGGAGAACATATTTTTAGAGTTGGATACCAACACTAGGTTGTGTGCTAGCTAATGGAAATGATTCTTTTTAGCAGTGCAAAGCAATTGTGTAATGTAGCTATGCAGTAGCTTAATTTTTTCTCTGCTGTGCTATACTAGCTTTGTATAACAACCTTTAATGTTTCACAGTGTTTTTCAACAACTTGAATAATTTGTGCTTTTTCTTTTTTCTTTTTCTTTTCCTTTTTTTTTTTTTTTTTTTTTTTTTTTCCCCTCCAGTGAATCCAGTACTAATAGCACACAGATGTTGTCAAGGGATGCTTTATCCTAATGTCTCCTTTTGTTTTATTCAGTAGAATATTATTCCTCTGATATGTTCAATTACAGTAACTCAGGGAAAAATAACTGCAACAAATACTATTATGTGGTACACAAAGAGTGTCAAGGCAGACATACAAACATGAGAAGTTTAGCTGAGTGGCCCTTGATTTCAATATTCTCCATATTCTTTCCTTTTTCTGTGGAAATGTTTATCTGTGTTACTTTCTTCCGCCCTATGCTTGCATTGCTACTTCTAATTCAGAAAGAGCATTTCTTTGTCTTGTGTTCATATAAAAAGATAACATTTTCTTCATCTGGTGCTTTACTTCCATGGCAATATTATTTCTTCAACAGTATTTTCTTTGTTCTCTTTCTGTATTCTTGTTTTCCATCTGTACGTATTCTCAGATCCTGCACCGAAGACAGTCTGATTTACTGAGCGCATACCTGATTACACTGCTGCTCTAATGGTAAAATGATAGGTTTTTTAGCTTTTCTGTATTTGTGGGATGAAGGAATGGAAAAAAAAATGTGAAGAAAATAAGTTCAACCTGTCTTTGTTGCTATATTATCATGGAGGTCAGGCATAGGAACACCCGCACACTGAGAAGTGCTGCCCAAACTCGCCCAGCATATCTGCTTTGCCTTGCCCATCTCATAGAAGCCCCTTTCTGAGCTCCATCTCTGTGGCTGGAAGAACAGCAGGTAGCCCATGAAATTGTATCTGAATGGGTATATGAATTTTCATGAATCTGCATCTTCACATAACCTTTTAAAAAAACAGAGGCAAAAAGGGTAGAAAGTAAATGGAGGTTTTTATGGAATATAATGTATAATGGTAATGACAGATGATATACTGAGACGTGATGAGAGCAGGTTGTCAAGGGTCAGAGGCAAAGGCCTGGAAAAAGTGAGGCCATATGTTAGAGATGCCACATACACACAGAAATTGTAGTGCTGCTTTCTGTTATTGGAAGTCCAATTTGAGCATCAAAATCCAATGGTACTTTCTGAATGCCTAATTCTCCTGTCAGAGAATGTGCATTGTTGCTCATGCATTTCTTTCAGACCTTTTCTCATTCCCTCCCCACTCCAAGATGCTGTCCTGTCTTTTCTTAGTTGGATACCTTGTGTATCTTATATGATCCATCCTGTTTCTTTAAACAAGCATAAGTCAGCAGCCCTGGGAAATGCAGCCACTAGCACTCTGGCAATGATTGCTTTCAGTGATGCATCAGCCCCATCATGGTAATCATGGGGACAGTGCATTCCTGCTGTGCTTCCAGGTACTTTCACAGGCTACAGACAATGCTTAATGCTGACATGTTCACACATTGTGCTTAAAAATCTCAAGGTTTTTATATAACTCTGAATGCAAAAACATTTGTGTGAATCAGATTTATATATATGAAAGAGAAATATTTAATTTTCTTATTCTTCAAGTTCTGAAATGCAATTCAAGATCTCACTGAACCATATGGGAACTGGGTTATACACTTAAGGAGAACAAAGAAGAACATGCTAAATCAGATGCAGACAATAAAATTTTCTGAGATCTATTTGAACACGTGGGAAATTGATCACATTGATGATAATAAACAACAACTGGGAAAAAAAAAAAAAAAAAAAAAGATAGGCATGTGAGAGAAGAAAAGTTTTTCATTTTGCTCTGGGCAAAAACTACAAAAAAAGAGCTTTTTCCTTTTTACCTCAGAAGGAATAAAGTCACAAAAAAAATCAGATTAGGAAAGCATAAAAGCAAAGCCTGAATCAAATACATGAAGGATCACATGAAAATGAAATTTTCCAAACTAATACAAAATCAGACATGGAAGAAATGTACTGCTATTGTACGTGAAACCATATGTGACCTCTCCTGATTGCCAATATTTTACATGTCTGTCATACATATCATATAGATCTGCCCCCCCAGAAAGCTTTTCTCAACCATGTGGTGGTTATATGACAAATTCCAACTGAAAACCTCAAGTGACTCAAAATGTTAAATACATTATTTTCATCCATAAAACAAAATATTGGTTATTCAGTATCATACCTCAACAAAGAGAAAGCAAGAAATTAGGAGCAGAAAATCATTCTCAGCTCCACTTCTGGAAAACAGCCTTCCTGCAGAATATTTCTTTGCGTGGAAAAAGAAGCACTGGGCATGTGAACTGGAAAGGGGTCATGTCACAGTGGACCATTAAAAGATACCATAAAGCAAAACTGTCTTTGAGGGTAGCTATAGCCTTAGATTCTGTCTTTCCGCTTGGGCCCACAGTTCATTATCTAGTAGTCATTACAGGAGAAATGTATTTTGTCTCAGAATGATTTTATTAAAGATGTTTCATTTAAAAGCACACAACATTTTTATATTCTGTCTCTCCCAAATGTAGAACAAAACATAGGCTTCCTGACCAAATGGCATATTTAGGCTCACAGAACACGGCTATGGCAGAGCAAATGTGACCTCCCAAAAGCAGATGACAATGTCAATACTGCCCATTTCCAGTAAGAACATCTTTGTTCTGAAGGTACAAAACATTAACATTTCTCATCTGACCCTCATAAGATTTAACCAGCTGCAGAGAAGCTTTCCTATCTTTCAGAGTTTTATATATAGCCCAGGCATGCTAAATCTTCATGTGAATAAATTTTGAATTAAAATAGAGACAGAAACAAGTGTGTTCAGAGTATGAGGAAGGAACTTGAGAAGAAACTGTTACTTCAGAACATAGAATCATGGGAAAAATATGTAATTTCAAAATATATGAGACTCTTCTTTAAGAGTTTCTGATTTTTTCCTAGTTATAACTTGAGTTCGAGAATTGAGAGGTTGTAAGAGTGAGCCTGAGCTAGCTACCACATTTTTCTCATTGCTGAGACAGTTTAAGAACAAACTTATGATCCCTTCAACTTTGAAAATGAGAGCAAATTCATTGCTGTCTGTGCTAGGAGGGAAACACAGTAAATTCTACTAATTCAGAAATTTAGTTAATTTAGGAATAAGGCTTTATATTGTAAGATGTATTATTTTATCACAAGAAAACACTTGCATATGTTTTGGTAAATAAGCATTTAAAGTAATTATAACACGTGAAAGAATTAGAATAGGATGAACTTAGATCTAACCTTTGTATTTAGCTGACTTGAGATGGTGAAGTGCACTTGTATCCATCAGGGACTGAAAAAAATTTCAAGTTACCTAAAATAGCCAAGTGTTTCTAGGAAGATGTAAAATTTGTCATTAAAAACAAAACAAAACAAAACCAGACTCCAGACTTGGCAAAGGCATTGTAACTTAAGAATACTGCAGCTCTGCAAAAAGAATCTTAATAGTTTGTTTTATTGCTATGCTCTATTGCAAACAAGCTTGAAATAGTCATTGCTGGATTATAGCATTAAACAGAAGAGAAAGCCTATTCCTTCGCAGATCCCTTTCCTCCTAAAATGCTGGAAGGTTCTGTAGCTAAAAGAGCTGCAGAATGCAAATATTTAACCATTTTGCTACAATCTAAAGTGTAGGTCACTGCTGCTCAGCTGAATTGGCTTCTGAGCTGCAGGGCACAATTAGACATACAGTGTTGCCTTTTTCATTCAAATTGTTGAAATGATTGTTTTTAGCAGGCTACAATACAGTTGGACAAAGCAGTTCCTATAGATGAGTAATGGGGCCCATAAGCTAATGAAATGCTTATTATAAACACAAAAGTTACTGCAGTGACAATTACCCTTCAAGACCTCAGTAGGGAGAGAAGGAAAAGAGAAGTTAAATTAGGTAAAAGAGAATCAATTGCAGTGAACTTTGTGTCACTAAATGAAAGACTAGTTTGGGCTTGTGGAAAATTGATCAGCAGAACATATTTTTATTATCATCAGGTAATCATATTGGTGTTAGTTTGCAGGCAAATGCCACTGGATAGTAGATGAGTTTCATATGACCACATTTGGAAGAAGACTTAAGGAGCAAATTGGTCTTTGAAAGTAAATTACCCAGACATGCTCCTAAAGCACGCACTTCTTAGCTACAAAGCATCTTTTCTCAGGAAGGAAATAAAGAATACACTTCTCTGCTAGCTGGGTGAAAAGATAAGAGGAGTTAAAACTTAGAAAATGCTGTAGGTACTATACATTTGCTCTATAGATAGACCTGTGAGAAACAGATACTAGGAGACATGTATTGAAACTGGTTGGATTTTGAATGTCAAAGACTCTAACTGGCTCTTTTTGAGGTTCAGTTCTGTGAGGCCCTTTTGCTCAGAGTCCACTCCTCGGTGGACTGCAGAGATGCCTCAAGACCCTTCTGAGAGGAGTTGCACAGTGACATCCGCCCTTGCATCAAGCCAGAGCTAACACCTACTGCCACTCCAGAGGGCTCCTTTACTCTGGCTAAGTTCCAAGTAGCTGCACTAATGAGCCACCAGCTGTCGCACAGCCAGGTTGCCACACATTGACCTGTCCACAAGATGCACTTCATTAGCCAGACCCAGCATATGAAGGAGCTGGATTGTTGAAGCTGGAAATGAGGAGGCTCAAGGGAATCTCATCAATATATAAAAAAATATGTATTTATATAATATATATAAATAAACATATATATTTATATATCAATACCTGAAGGAAGGGTGCAATGAAGATGGAGCCAAGCTCTTTTCAGTAGCAGTGACAGGACAAGAGGCAATTAGCATATTGGAAATTAAATCTGAATATCGGGAAGTACTTCTGTGCTGTGTGGGTGACCAAGCACTGACACCACATGCCCAGAGAGTTTGTGAAGTGTCCTCCTTGCAGATATTAAAAATCCAGCTGTCCTGGAACCTTCTCAGGGTGTTCCTGAGGAACAGGGTATTTCTCAGGGTATTGTTTGAGCATAGGAAGTGGACCGGTTGGCATGCAGAGGCCCTTTATTTAAACCATTCTGTGATTCTGTGATTCTGTGAAACTGCATCTATTGCTGATAATAGTGGAAGAGAAATGAAAGCTAATTGGGAGGAGAGAGACTGACCTAGCTCCTCTTGTCTTCCCAATCCACCCCATTTGAAGCTGTATCTGGCTTGGGCTGTCTCAGTTGGTGGTTTGCATGGGGTTGTGTACTCGTTAATCAAGCAATCGGTGTATGTGCCTTAAGAACTTATCTGATAGAATATATTCTTTGTATGAAAAATACTACCAGCTCTGCTAATAAACTGGTTGCTTATACATTTGTAATTGTCATGCGTGCTTCATTGTGCTGCTGGTCTTTATCTCAAGAGCTGTGGGCAGTTCTGGAGAGGTGAACTAAATTTTATATAATTTAAGCCAACATTACTTGTTGCTAACCAGGAAGGGTTATTATGAAACTATAAAGACTCTTCATAAAATACAGTAGATCAAGTCCAAAGCAAAATAATTCCACTGCAATTTGCTGTCTTTTTCTTTTATCTTTTTCCCCTTGTTTATAACTGGATAGTGCTACTTAAGGTTGTTTATTCTAAGTACATTAGGTTATCTCCTTCAAAGGGTACCAGGGTCTGTCTTGGGACCAGGTCTTCAACATCTTTATCAATGACAGATAGTGGGACTGAGAGTACCCTTAGCAAGTCTGCAGATGACACCAAGCTGTGTGGTGCAGTCGATACAACAGAGGGAAGGGACAGCATCCAGAGGTACTTGGGCAGTCTTGAATATTGAGCCAACATGAACCTAACGAAATTCAACAAGGCCAAGTGCAAGATATGTTGCAATCCCAGGTACATATACTGGAAGAACAATTCACTGACAGTAGTCCTGAAGAGAAGTTGTTGGGGATCCTGATTATTTGTATAATCAATAGATATCAAGATGCTACAATCACAAAATAAACAAGAGAGTTAGGTGAAGTGGACTATGATAACAAGAGAGAATAAATGGAAGGCTTACCCTTATGCTGGACTCACCACAAAACACCAGAAGGAGGGATCTCCAGATGAGATCCTTCCGCACCGGTAGCCAGCTCTTGAATAGGTCTAGGAGAGAGAGAGATGGAGCCAGGATCCACCCCTTCCAGCAGCACAGGTGAATTGCCTTCACCTGTGCTCCTCTGGCTGACTCATGGCTTGCCTCAGGTGATCAATCAGAGGTTCAGGCCATGACTCAGCAGTTCCCATACATTATTCTATTTCTTTAGAAAGTTATTTTTATTAAAAATGATCACTACCAGATAGTTTCCAAAACTTTAAAGGGTTTCCCTTTTCCCAGACTAGAAAACCCTACAGAAGTTGAAACCATTGCAGAGGGCAGTTTCCTATCCAAAAGCAAAATTGTTTGAGACACCAAATCAGCTAGCAGGACTGAAGTTCATATAATGGAACTATTTAATTCTCACTTCAGTGACACTAATATACAGACAAAAAGTAGCTGTACTTATTTCTTTAATATTTTAGCTCTTAATGTTTTTCTTAGAATTTGAACTTACAAGATGCTGTGGGACAAGAGTGTCAACGGACTGCAGAACTTCTAACACACTTAGTAACTGTAAAATTTTTGCTGCCTTTGTTTGAAAACACATATGAAGTCTCAAGACTGAAATACAAAGGACTTCCATGAAAACACTTCCCTTCTTCTTAGTTAAATTTTCATTCTAACTACAGTACAAGTGTGGTTGCTGTCTTTAGTTTTCCTGTAGCAGTTTCTTACACTAGCAATTCACCGTTTTCCATATTCCTTTTGACCATGCAGTTTGCGCTCTTCTTTACATATAACACAAAAACCATGACACATTAGAATGATCTCAAATAAACTAAACACAGATCTGTGAAACTTGTTCCTTGTTTTGTAAGATTTTCAAGCTGACATCCAGATCAATTTCACACAAAATAGGCAAAACAATTTTTTGCTGACATTTCTGCCAGGTGGGTTTGTGTGTTCCAAGAAGGAGAGAAGAAGAGGGAGAGGGCTTATTTCAGTTTGTAATGCCAATGGATACTTCACAATCTTCTGTGATCACCGTTGCGGGATGTGAGCAGAGTCAGATTCTGAGATGATCCTTACAATAGAAATGGTATGGATCCTTCTTAAAAAATTTTCTTCCAGGGGAAGGGATTTTCAGAAATAGTTTCATGGCTATCCCTAGAATACCTGCCTGTCTGCAGTAGATTCAGGGCTTTTAGTAGCTTTTTGCATTTATTTTAACATACATAAGCGTTTATTTTATTTCCCTGAGAACCACTCAGTCTCTTGGCTGACCATGTGCATCTCAGCCCAATGTTTTGACTGTTTAGTCCTCTGTCCTCTAACAAACTGCTTAAACTGCTTCATTCAGTCCTCAACAAGTATGCAACAGGAAACAGACACATACTTCTCCGAAAAGCTCATTAGACTTGACAACTTCCCCCTTTTACAAGAAGAGTTAGTACCCCTAGTGTAAGCAGAAGTGTACTCTGATTGTGTAACTACTAACAGTGGATAGAGGGAAGTGAATGATGAATCTTGAACTTTGTCAAATGTAATGCTTGGTAGATTTATCCAGTTTACTTTTTTTTTTTTTCCCCCCCCTTTTTCTTCAGCACTCACTAAGCAATAGAAAGATGAAGAAAGAGAACAACTTTTTTGGAATCATCATCATTAATGACAACCACTTGTTTTGCTTTCTATTTGTTATTTGACTTTCGGCCTTCTTATACCACTGAGGCTTGAATAATACATGTTTTTCATTGTTGTTCAGGGAGGACTACTGCTATAAAGAAAATACCTGAAGGGGTAAATAAGACATCTGAATCTTATCTGATAGCTTCCTCTCATCTCACACTGAGACCTGGACACCTACAATCAGCTTTAGGAAACTGAGCAGGAGATGAATGATTACAAGGAAGTGGAGATGCAGAATCCTACTTCTAATATTCATGGTTTAGCAATATTTCCTAGCACTGTTTCCTGCCAGGGCCATTGGGAGTGCCTTCTGAGTTGTCAGAAAGACTACATTCTGCTTAGCTTCCTTTCACATTTTCCTAAACTCATATCCAAATCTTTATGCAGTATCTGGCTGCATGTGAATAAATTAATTTCTATCTCATTTCCCTGTTACTGAAGGTCAGATTGCCCTAGAAGGAGGAATCATTGCAAGGAATATAAATGACTGTAGTGAACAAAACACTTTTACTTTAATGAAGTAGAGGTTAAAATCGTATAAAGAGAAGCAGATAAAGTTTAGAGATGGACTTGGTAGTGTAAGGATTCGAAAATCCTAAAGGCTTTCTCCAAAGTAAATAATCTATGATTGTATGATCCTATAAACACGAAGAGGAAACAGATTACAATCAACTACTTGAGGCTACAGCACAAAGCAAATAAATAAATAAGTATAGCCTCTTTTTGTGTATTTCTAGTATACACTCCTTTGTATGCTTTAGGTTTTGTATGTAAGGGCACAAAAACTATGCCTCAACAAAACTCCACTGATACATTAATTTTATATAATATTTACATTTTTAATCAAATTATAATTGGAAAAAAAATAGTAAGTCAAAATTTCCATAGGTAATGTACACATATAATCACATGAGAAAAGATATTGTTCTTTTGAAGATAGTAGGCTATTAGTGTAACTGGTAATTCACCAAAGAAATTAAATTATCTTGTTTTGTGTGCCTGTGTGTTTGTGTGTAAAGGGAAGGTTCTTGGTTTTTCTCTTAGCTTCCCATTTGAAAAAACTTAAAGTTCTTGCATGTACACAGCTTATAGCTTTTACATTGGCAGTTTAAGCTAATGTATAACAAAAAGTCTTAGAACATACTAAAAAATAGCCCCTTCTTTCATGAAACACTCTAGGAGTTCGTGGCTGCGTCAATACATGTCATTTTCAATGGTAGATAAAGGAAGCTTAAAAATAGGAAAAGAGACATGCTATCTTTTCCACATCATGATCTGGAAATACCAAAATATTGTCTCTGTCTCTTAAAAGTTACTATTGTGCCTGTCCAGAAAGATTTTGAACAGATTGAGAGTTTGTAGATTTACAATGTTAGGATTAAAAATAATTAACTAAGGAAAACTTTTACAGAATTGTTTCATGGGGTTTTGTTAATCACTGAAATCAGAAATTTACTGGGTAGTTTATTGCTATAATTTCCTGTCAGCACACATCAATCAAGATTTAGCAGACAGGTTTTGTCCACTTTTCAGCATCCTAGCTAAAAAGGCAGTGTGACAACGTGTAGCCTTTTCAAAGAGAAGAAAATTCAGAAATTTCAGTACAACAGACCATCAAGTAGAAACAAAATACTAAATGAGTACCTTCAAAAAATGACAGTGATTTATCAAGGTAGTCAGTACACTTCTCCTGAAGCATTCCTGGTAAAGTTATTTTCTGTTGATTATTCTCTCTTCATTCTCCTGTCTTCAGGATTATTCCAGATTTACTGGAATTGATTTATTTAAAAGTTTCAGTGAATACCAAGCAGGTTTTTTTAGTACATACAGCATTTAAGAGGTACAAAAGCACTGCAAACTTTTTAACTTGAAAGAGCCACAGATTATCTTTTATTTCTCTTTTCCTAGACCCCATATTAAAATACAACTTTTCCAATTCCAATGACAACGCTATTTTTCAGCAAAGTGAGAAAAGGTCTCAGGTACATGTTTTCTAGACTTTCAGATAACTTAATGACTACAGGTAATCTAGCATTCATCTGATGAAAATCAGCTGTTATTCTGCAAAATGCAGGAAGTTTTTAGCATAAATCAAATACAAATCAAATTGCTCATTCTTTCATTAATATTTCATAGAGTTATGAAATGGCTTTCATATGGTTTCACAATGAACATATGCAAGGAGGAAATGTGATAAATCATTTAGTGTGTCACAGTTAGAATGATGGAAATAGAGAGAATTCCTGAAATATTAGTATGTGCTTAACCAAAGACTGCACACTCTCAGAGAGCTTGGAGACAATATTCCTTGTGTATGTTCCCTGCCTGGGTATATCGAGATTTATGCTCTGCAAGCCATAGAAACTTGCTGAGAAAGCAATAACCCTGAAGTTCAATGTATATTTTACTTTATTTTAATTCTTATCAGCCTTTCGGTGTTATCTCCTTGAGGTCCCACAGGCTGAAGTCTTGATCTTAAAAGAAACTGTGAAAAATCTTTGAGACTATAGTTAAAAGAACAAAAATTCTAACAAAACACCCCGAGCAAACGGTAGCAGAACTCACCAATTATAAGTTGTTCATAATGATGAAAACTTTGCCCTTTGGAGAGTATCAGTTGAGGAAATGAGGGAAAGAAATTGATTTCTTTTTAAGAATCTTCATTACATTTAAATTATTTTTCTCTGGAAGCTCATTTTCCATGCAGGCTCATTTTTAAGAGCAATATAATAGTGTTCTAAGCTACCATATTAAATTTTTCAGTTCATATTGCAAGAAGTTATAGATTTGAACACTGCTACAGCAGCTAACATTTTATAGAGTAGAAAGTTCTAGAGCTGTATCTAAATATATATGTATAAAATCTATATAGAGTTCTTACTGTAATACTCATAAATTTTAACAATAATCATGTGTTACCTATGCAGATATCCTAGACTGTGTATTATAAGAGTCACCATGTTAGGAAAATTTATTTATTATTTATTTATTCCACTGTGGTCTTTTTGTGTGACTTCATGCAAAATACTTGAAGTCTTCCTGCATTCTTGCTTTATAGGAATTAGCTAATCAGTGAAGTAATCATCTCTGACCATTCCTTTTGTCCAGGCCTATTCAGACAAACTTCTTTTTGATATTTTGTAAGCTTTTATAGGCTTATTCTCAGTTTTCACCTCTATGAGGCATCTCCTTATTTATGAAGTTATACAGTTATTTAGATTCAACATATGATGCAAGAATTGAGTTAAACATCTAGATGGTGTAGCAGCAGAAATTAAAGTAGGATTTATACATTTATCTAAATGAGAAGAACATCACAATATTCTAGATTTCTGGGTCAGTATAAGTTATAAGTGCTTTGAGTCAAATAATTTTACAGCAAAATAAACTCTGAAGTAAATAAACCCTCTTTTTTCCTTTTTTTTTTTTTTTTTTTTTTTTTTTTTTTTTTTTTTTTTTTTTTAAAGTCTAAGTAGCACAATAAAAGATTTTGTAAATTAATGCTGTTTTGGAAACAAGGCAACTATGTAATATAAGCACAACTGACTGCCCATCTGTTTGTTTTCAGGACTTTCCAGGCATTCACCAGTATGTTACTAATGAATTTCTGTATACAGAACTATACAAAAAAGGACAGCCCTTATCATACATTTACAGACAGGAGAGTGATCAAGCAGTTCATTTGTTCACCATCTCCTAGGGAGTATGTGACAAAAATTAACCACACATACTTAAGTAGCAGTGCATTTCTTTAGCAAGACTATTTTTTTTTTCCCTCTCAGTCACCTTCCTATAAAAGGACACCTTTTAAATTTAACCTTTCAAAACAATTTTGAATGTAAAATGTTTCATGAGAACCAGCTTTTTATTAATCATCTTTTTAGATCTTCTGCTGCTTGTGTGTGAAGGAGACTTTTAAAGGAATCTAACAGTAACAGATTATATATAGTTGATTTCCTATCAAAGCCAATTTTTTTTACTATTACTCTCTTGGTTTTCATTGGATTCGAAACCTTGAAAAACAGTTTAAAAAACAGATTGGTTGGGAGAAAAAAAATCTCAGCTGGAATGCAAACCTGGTGAGAACTTAATTGAAATCAACAGAGAATTAAATGAAGGAAGATATTTCAGTCTGAGTGACAAATTCAGTGTTTCAGAATGGTTTGTCTTATCATAATTGTTCTAGCTGTGATCCCTGAACCTAAGATATTTTCTCTGAGGATTTTATGCCTTTCAGCTACAGCAACACTAAGTTTTGTGTTTATGCAAGTAGATGAAGTCAAGATCCATATGGAGATACCATTCAGCCCTCAAGCTTGCTTTCTATTATTCAGCACACTAATCTTGTGTCTAAACTATCACAAGATCAGTAGTAACCCACACTAAACAGGCAAAACCCTCCATGACCATAATGTTCTGGTGAGTTCCTCACCATTTTTCACAATTAATATGAAGTGACTTTAAAATAATTTACATGAATTGAAATGTTTCTATCCCTCATATTCCTTGTTATAACTAAGGTATTGTATTTTATATTGCCCTGTAATGGATTTCAAGTGCTATACTGATACTGAAAAAGATAACTTAATTTCCCTACAGATATTCAGGCTCCATGGTGCTCTGATGACTCTGTATATATCATGGTAATAACAATGAATAAAAATGGACTGTTTGTAGACATAGTGATGGAGAGACAATGAATGAGTAACCTTTCCATGTTTAAGCTTTCCTTTGAACAAATAGATGGGATGAAAATATATTAGAAAAATGTAAAGGTAGAAATACGCAGACTAAAAAGGAAAAAAAAGTTTTGGAAAACCTGGTGAAATAAAACTAGCCATTTGGAACACTTATCATGTTGGGCAATGCAGCCTGGAATTTTTTTCTATTAAATCTTAAAAGTTATGGAATCTTTCATTCCCTACAGTCACCTGTATAGCTACATGTCTACAGTAAAGACTGACAGTCAGTTACTCTAAAATAAAGGATGTGCATGAGAGGATGGTGAGATCTGATGGTTTACAGCCACTCATATTTCTTGATTCTGCAAACAAAAAGAAGCAAAATGAGCAGTTGTTGTACTTGGTAAGTGTAAACACAGTGTGACTGTGAGAGATATGGAGATACACCACAGTGATATAGAAAGTCAGCACTGTCTTGAGCAATGGCCTGGAATCCCTGGGCTCACACTGTAAGCTCAAGCTGTACGTGAGAAACTGATGGCGATATGTGAGAACAGAGCACACTAAAACACTTTGTGAAGCTTCTATTCCACCCACTTGGCCTAGCCAAGAAAAAAAAGAAAACATTTTCTAGTGACAAAAATGGTCTTTCAGCAGTCAGTCATAGCAGGCAGGATACAGAGTTTATTCTCCTAAATGTGAACTCCTGTTATTTACATTTGCCTCACATGCCAAAAAAAAAAAAGTGCTGTTCTTTGGGACATACACTACAGGCTAGAACAGATCCCACATTTCTGTTGATGGAGCTAACACAAAATTTGTGGGGAGAGAATCAGTCAGGAAAATCACAGAAAAGGAAGTCTGTGTTAGTCGTAAAACTTCTCCTGAAAGTAGAGAGGATCAGTTCACTGCAGATTGAGTGACTACACTGTGAATGTTATGATTGATTTTGAAAGATCATTCTGAAAAGACAAGTTCAGAAATATCTGAATAGATATGTCAAGGAGTGTGTTGTTATTGTTATTTATTTATTTATTTGATTTGTGATATTTTTTCCAAATGTTCTCTGTTAGATATTCAACACAAATTCATCTTTCAGAGTCAAATTCTGAAATTGTCTCTTAGCCAAAATTACCAGAGGTACTAATGAATGCGTTCTGTGAATAAACTTAGCAAAGGAAATAGCTTTTTCAATGTATGAAGTCAGAAAGGCATCAGTGCCACAGGCATAAGGAACTTCATGTCTCTTAAAGAAACTTGTCAAAGTCAATAGATTCAAGAGCCTGAAAATAACCCTTGCTCTCCTTTGTATGTGCAATGATTTCGTGAATGATTATGATTTAAATTTATGAAGTGACATGAGGAAAGCCTGTTTTCTTTACAGAAAATTAGAAAATCTCTTTAACAGATTGACATTATCCAGTTTAAGCTTTCAATGCATGATAAGTTAATTTGTAATAAAATAGAGCATGTTCAACCAGATAAAGATGTGATGTTGATTAAAAAAAAAATAGATAAGGCCTGGCTACTAAAGTGAAATAGTTTAGCTCCAAGACAAAATAAGGCATAGGTGCTAGGGAGACATTCCTATCCCCAGGTCATATATTTAGGTCAGAAACTAATATTTATTAAAAATATATGAAATTTTTTTGTGTATATGGTTACACAAATTACTATTTAAGTAGAACCAGAAATTACTATGAATACTTGTCCCTTAGGGATAGAAATAGAAGTTTAAAAATATGATTCAATTAGAGTTGATATCAGCCGGAGTGTACTGGCTGCAAAGAGAATATCTCATTCCTTTTGATACTTTTGTTTCCCCAAGACTGAGAATTCTGAGATCTTCATTTTGTATGTTTTCACTTCGATTTGTAAAGTTTTGGTGCTCATAAATTTGTAAATACAGAATAAATCAAGCTGACTTTATTTTAGGTAATTTTTGAAATGTGACAGAAATATATCAGAAGATATTTTCTGCTTTAAGCTTCTGAAAGGAACTGTCATTTTCTTCCATATGGAATAAAAAGTCATTCACATGCCTATACATTCTGCTTACAAGCAATTTTTGTCATCACTGTTACTTGCCTTGCAGTGATTCAAAGCAGACCTAGTCCCTACTTAGTCAGGGTCTTCTTTTTTCATTTCCCTCCAGAACGTTCCCTGTCTTTTAGCGTTACCTGAACTCTCCACCAAGGTAAAACGCAGGTAAAATATAGAACCCACTTTCCACTCATCAGAGGAGGTCCAGGAGTAGATTCTTGCATGGGATGGTGGAAATGACTATCGTAGCTGGAAGGAGTCCTTCCTTTCTTTGATATTCCAGAATTGTTGGCTTGTTCTCAGCATAGATAATGACAGAAAAGAAAGAAGCCCCAGAATTGGAAGTTAGCGTCCCCAGTCTCAGGTCATTGACACCTGATTTCTGGCTGAATTCTAGGTTTCATACATGTTATCCATGTGTGACGACATAAGTACTATTGACATAGATAATTCCTTATTAAAAGCATTTTCACTGTGTCTTGTTCTCTACTCCCTCTTCCTGCATTTTAGGACAGATGGCAAGGGGAGACACAGCCAGAAATATAATTTTCTATGTTTCTGTAGCTACTCCCCCATACACAGAAGACAGCTGTCTTCTGAGAGTGGGGGGGAGGTGTGAGGTTCCCCCCACCTGTTTCTCATGACACAATGATTGCATCCTCATCTGCAGAGGAGTGATCTGTTATATAGCTGAGTTTTTCTTATGGGAGTGTGTCAAGAGCAGTCAACAAATCCAGAGTAATACTATAGAAGTATTAGAGCTAAGTAATTTTTCCTCAGGCATTTCCTGGTGCTACTACCAGATAAATCAGAAATTATGTGGGGACTGTAGTGATAGTCAAGGCTCAGGCCTGAAGTAACTCTAACAGTTTAGGTGCATTTTAAGACTAGACATGTTCCCTACTTGTTTGAATTAACTGGGGTGAGCAGTAAATAACAGTGATATAGCTATATGCAAAGACTTCTAAAAGTGTTTCATTCCTGGAGAAAGAGTTGCCAACAGATTTTCAATGCTATTAATCTTGCTAGCGGTGATTAATTTATGTGGAGATCTTGATGCTCTTATTTCTTTTTGTCCTTAGAATTTAAAATGTAGTGGCTTTGTTTGTTTGTGTGCGTGTGTCATAAAACCAGAGCTTAATAAACATCAAATGGACAGC
This sequence comes from Tympanuchus pallidicinctus, assembly GCF_026119805.1. Classification (NCBI taxonomy): domain Eukaryota; kingdom Metazoa; phylum Chordata; class Aves; order Galliformes; family Phasianidae; genus Tympanuchus; species Tympanuchus pallidicinctus. The sequence continues at coordinate 60,359,087 of NW_026294618.1, read as the reverse complement.
AAAACATCATAGGAAACTTTATAGTAGTCAGTACTACGTGATAAAAAACCTTTTGCTCTGGAGATGCAATTCAACCAAAGGAAAAAGTATGCAGATATTTAAAGAGAACCTGATATAAAAAAAAATGTGGGGGCGTATCATACTCAGAGGAATGGAAATGTCATTAAATTGTCTAGTGAAAAATACTAGTGATCTGAACTACAAACTGAAATACTCTCGCACTTTTTTCGGACTCAGCATTGAGAAATTAATGAAGATAGAATAATATCCACCAAATCCAAAGAGTACAAATCAAAGATGACGTGGCATCTTCTTCCAAATATCAGCTGTAGAGGCTGCTACAGTGTATAATCAATGAATATCAAGATGCTACAATCACAAAATAAACAAAGGAGTTAGGGAAAGCAGACTATGATAACAAGAGAGAATAAATGGAAGGCTTACCCTTATGCTGGGCTCACCAGAAAACACCAGAAGGAAGGATCTCCAGATAAGATCCTTCCCCACTGGTAGCCAGCTCTTAAATAGGTCTAGGAGAGATGGAGCCAGGCTCCACTCCTTCCAGCAGCACAGGTGAATTGCCTTCACCTGTGCTCCTCTGGCTGACTCATGGCTCACCTCAGGTGATCAATCAGAGGTTCAGGCCGTGACTCAGCAGTTCCCATACATACAGAAAATAAGCTTCCCTGTAAAACTTTCTGAATCTCCAAATGCTGATTGAAACCTTGGCAATATGGTTACTTAAAATAATCTATTTTTTAAAAAGGTGACTTAAGATATACCTCCTTTCTGTGACTACGGAACTATGCCTAGGTGAGATATCTGGGCAACTGAAAGATCAAAATAAAATAATAATGATAGTAATAATAAAATATGTATTTCTTAAAGAAAGAAGAATAATGAAGTAATATTATGAATAAGATAGTCCTGTGCAGTGGACATTACGCAATGAGAAAGTATCTGGTAAGATATAGCTGAATTTACACCATTCTTTGAAAGACATTCCTAAATGTATGTAATTTCCATGTGTAACTAAAAAAGATAGTTAAATTTGAAGGAGATTTCTGATCACTGTGCTGTAATACCTATTGCAGCTCCTGTAGGAAGAACATACTCAAACCTCTTCTGGTGTTCTAGATAAAATCAACAGCTTTGCAGTACATTTTAGCTCAAAATCCTATTACCAAACAAATAGCAGATTAGCACTACAGAAAAGATAAAAAGCAGGAGCCCTAAAACCTGGGTTGGAGATGTTCTGGTATACTCTTCAAATCCCCAAGCTATTGTCCATCTACTCATCAGGATAGAAAACTCGCAGCTTTTTATGGCACAAGTGGCTTTTAAAAAATGATGCTCTCTTGGGTGTCTGAATTAAAATCGATTTGAAAAGATTTCTTTCTTGCTTTTCTCACTGGAAGCTGAAAGCTGCCGGAGTTCTCACAAAAAGGAGTGCTAAGCAGCGCTTTGCTCCTGCTTAAATGTGGATGTTTACTTAGTCTCCTGTTGTATTTCATTAACTTAAAAAAATACTGTGTCACTACAGCATTACAGTGTTTCAAAATCCTCTGGCTTTCTGTCCTTTAATCACAGCTACACTTTGTCTCATTTGCAGACTATGAAGGGTAAATATATGAAAGCCTGAGTGGAAACAGAAATAAATAATTTCTCCATAAAATTTTCTCAATAAAAAGATTTGACTGGATAGATATGTATAAGATATTTTCCAAGTGGTATAAGGAACATCCCTGTAATAGTTTATGTCAAAAAACTAATACTAAAATGAAAACTGACCTATATGAACACATATTGAAATGAAAAAAAGTAATCATTACTACATGACTTTTCATTAAAAGATATGGAAATGAGGACCTCTTTGTGATTATATCCCACCATATATGTAAAAACTAATGTATACCTGTGTATTCATAAAAGATATTTTATGAAAATCTGTCTTTGTTTCATGTACTACAATGAGAAATCATTGCCTAGTGATGAAACATAATTGGAAATGGCTGTGATGTGGGTTTTTTTTTTTTCTTCTTCTTCTATTTTTTTTTGGGGGGGGGGGGGGGGGGGAAATAGAGCTTGACCCAGCAGAATTTTGCATGAAGATCTTAGTAACCATTAAATTAGAAACAGAATCAGTTAACCCCTATTCTCTTCCTGAGTCTTACATTTATCAAAAGCTGGAGCTGGATAAATGGCCGAATATATGAATGAATTTTCATATAACAACCCTTATCTGCACAGTGCAGCAAGAATGTTAGAAAATAAGAGAAAAACAATTTCTTTTTAGATTAAAGATGGAGTCTTTTCTTAATAATATGTGACAATATATATTTATTTTTTATTGAGGAAAGACGAAAGCTAAGCTTAAGGAGTCTGATGCAGGGAACACCTGATCAAAGAGTAGGATTTGTTATTTCTCAATATGGAATGGAAAACATTTAGCTGTGAAGTAGCTGTTTCTACTGCCAACTAGCTTCTATAGCCAATATGGATGGAACATTTCCTCAAGTAACCTTTTGATTAGCTGTGCAGCTGTGTTTATCTCACTTTTAAATGCATTTCTTTTTCGTATGTTAGGAAAAGATGAGCAAGTCTCAGAAGGCTTGGGGGTAAGAACTAATTCAGTTCTCTGTGGAGAGGTTCACTGATTTTTTTTCTACAAGAGGTCTATTTAATTCATATTCTGGAAAGCTTTTTGCAAGCTACCTCAAGTTGATTTGAAGCTGGCTTCAAGAGTGAACTCAGCTCTGGGACACTGACTCACTTGTCGGGGCTCTATCACTGAGCTCCTGGAATGAAGATGAGAAGGTTCAGAGAAGCTGGTGAATCTGGTGAATACCAGAAATCAAAGCAAATCCTGCAACCACAAATTTGAAAGCATTTTCCCTGCAGCACACATAGGGATGGTGATGCCACGAAGTTCGCTTTTCCCTCTGGTCACAATCACTTTCCATTTTCCTTCATCTGCAAAACATAAGCAAAGTGGACTCTCCAGCGCCGTTAATTTCCCTTTCATGCTTTTAACTGTGAAGAATGGAACCATTTTTCCTGTCTTTTCGCCCCCTTTCTGATTTCTACTTCGTACGTGGAGGAGCTGGCCTTGTTCACAACCCTAAGCATAGTCAAGCATATACTCTCATTACCAAAGTCTGTTCAAATGCATTCCTGTCTTTCCAATTGTATGGAGGTTTTTATCTCGGCATTGGAAGAATGGTCTCAGATCACGCTAAAGAGGTTCTCAATCTTTGCAAGGTCTAGATATCCACAGATTTAATCCACACTGTTCACTACTGAATAGATAATTAAAATAACTCCTATGTCCTTTGTGTTCTGAATCAGTTATGGGGCCGAATTAACAGCAGAGTAAGTTTTAAAAGGTCCAGAAATAAAGAAATAAAGAAAATATTACAGCAAATCAACAGGCAATTTCTAAAAGATGTCACTGGGAAATGATACAGCCAGAAGAAAATTCTTTTTCTTGCATGTCAGGAATACCTGAAATATCAGTCTTGTTACTTATGTACTGGAAAACAAAGACATTTGAAAAAAGTTAACTAAGTTTTACTTCCTCCACTTATTTAGATCATTAGTATACTCTTGTTTTTTTAATCTCTTGGATTATACTAGATATGTTCCCATTAAATAAGTTCATATTTACAAGGCTGAGAGAAGGATGCCAAGAAAGAAAAAATACATACTAATTGTATGAAACCACTGCAGAAAATTTTCATTTTAGTCTTTTTATCTTTCCTATTGCTTAAAAAGGTTAACTCAGAATTACCAGGGCATAAGATGAAAAAGTACTACAGCCTGTGTTTCCTGCTGAAATATAATGATTTAGACCTACCGCTTGCTGATCATATTAAAAAAACCTTATATGTATTTAAATGGAATGTGAAATCTTTTGAGAGAGTGACAAATAACACTAAATTCCCTCAACTGAAGACAGATAGTTTTAGCTGGAAAACCTCAACAGAAGCTTTGTCAGTTTCATATCTTACTGCAATGCTGTGGGCCTAGAACAATTCACTCCCACAAAGTTCCATCCCTACGTATTTGAAGTACACATCATTTTGCATCATGCACCCCCCTCTCCCCCCACCGCAGTCCCACAAAAAATGGGAAGGAAGGAAGGGAGGAAAAGAACAGCAGCAACAATCTATGGAGGAAAACTTATTTTACTATAATATCGGAATACAAAATAACACAATATATACAATTTAATTGAAATTGAGATTAATAAATCAGACAAGATGAGAGAGAGAGTTCCCGGGACCGAGTCAAACCTGAAAAGCTTGGAACGGCTGGGAAAGCACCTCCAGCACCCACTGCCAGGCAGCAAGAGAGCCCCCCCCCCACCTGGAAGGGCCAGATCCAGTGACTGCTGTAATGCACAGGGATAGGTAGCTGGGACTGGGGCAGTGACACTTTAATGCCCCTTACACTACATGATGTTTTGATGTGGAATACTGAAACCCAAAAAACAAAAAAACAAAACACATAGAACCATGACATTTTTGTACACCTATTGATTGTGCACTGGTGGGTGTATGCTGTAAAATGTGTAAATCCAGGGTAATATATCACTGAGTGTAGAACCATGACTTAATTATTTCAGGATGAAGTAGCTTTGTATCGATGTTCAATTTGGAACTGTGAAGTTACTGAAGTGTACATGACCTGGTTGTATTAACATGCTCTGGATTTAATCCTTCTTAGCAGTCACACTGGTTCTTCTTCGCTTTCTACCCCAAACTTTCTGTTTAATCCTGGCACATTACAGGTTAAAATAAGAATCTCTTTTCTATGTACTCACATTATCTTTTTATTTTCACTTGAAGTTTGTGATAGTTCTGTGATAGTGGCTACTTGGATGTTTCCTATGTCATTGTAGCAGTTTTTATTGATTGATTTATTTATGATTAATTCATGTGGCTTGTTAGTGGTAGTATTATTTCAGTGGAAGTTAATAATAAGAATGAATATATGACATGCAAAGATACTGCATTTAGAAGATAAGGTGCTGAAAACTAGCCAAAGGGCCAACAACAAAAAAACAATTAAAAACCATTTTGGCTGCCAATAAGGACAATATATTTCTATGCATAATATCTGAAAGTGGAAGTTGAGAGCATTGTAACTGATGTTTAAAAATAAACAGAATAAAATGACTTCTAGCCTCCGTATATTTACTGAAGATCCTCTTAGTAATATCACAGCTTATTTAGTATTTCATATTTTATATTCATGCTTATTTACATGCCTTAAAAACATCATGAGTATTTCCTCCTTTAGGAGATTATAACCAGAAATGTCTTGGGATCACCTTAAAATTGTTATTTGAGGCCAAATAATTATCTTACTATGCAATAGCCCTCATTTTCCTTACTAGCCTCACATGAGGTCTCCAACCATGCACCTACTCATGGATACACAAGCTTCACTGTAGTCAGATCCTTGTCTGAATCTTTAAGGTCCAATTCTCTTGGACTATCTCCTTGAATGCGGTTGGATGATTTGAACCTACATTGCAGCTCCATCTGCTGTTGCTCTTGACATATCAAATAGCCCTTGGACGTGGTTCACCACCTGCCACACTTGAGGCTGCTGAAGGAGCCTTGGTTCTGCTCCGTGTGTTTGGGAAATGCAGGACAGGATGTCTGAGGATATGGTCTTTACTGGGGTTACCTTTGTTCAAAGCTCATCCTCCCCTGGGAGTATTAGGACCTTGCTGTGTTGCTAACATAGAGTTTGAATAAGTCTGCTGCAATCAGTATGCTAAGTCTTCAGTTTCCATGGCTATAAACTGATAGAGTGCTTACTGGATTTACTGTGGCAGAGGAAATTCTGCAATAGAGTGCAGCATAGTCGTGCCTGAGCAGTTTGATCTGTACATCCTGCTCTTCAGGTGATGTATTCAAGTTGCTTAAGAGTGTTGATTCTCCTCAGAACTATAGTAAAAACACTCTTAATTGAAGGATGTGGAATAAATCAGATCAATAATGCAGGATTTTACTGTAAATTGGTAAATCTGAAGATGACATTTCATGTAACCATGCAAGGAATCTTTTAATCCCTTTATTTCTTTATCTATTCTACTAATTTAAAACACAAATCCACAAACGAAAGTATTATCAATCCTATGCCACTGGATAACCATAAGCTTCTTAAAAATACATATTTTTAACACCACTATAATCTATGTAGACCTAGACATTGGTAAAGCAAGATTTATCCCCATACTTGAGAAAGCACTGATTTTAGATGACTTAGCAAACAACAAATCTTTTATGTTTCTGTAGAAATAATCTAGCCAAAAGTTTTAAAGTACAATCAGAAAAAGCAGAAGGAGAATACAAAAATAAAATGACTTACAGTAGAAGCTTGTCCCATAGTTGTTGCAGAAGCTGTGGCACTGAATGATCTAATTGAATGCAATAATTACTGCAGCCTGATTTTTAGCAAAACAAACTTCTGCAACTGAAGAACACTACAGTCAGTGTTGCTAGTGTTAATGAATGGTACAAAGACAGGTTCACAGATCTTGGGGCTCTGCTTGCTTGGACTGCTCAACCTCCTTTAATTCTGGAGGCTTTGTAATGTTGCCTGGCAAAAACTATTTCATACATGGAAGACTTGAGTTGCAGAGCTTGAATTTTTCCCTTTCTGGGAAATTAGTCCAGTACTCAAAACTGAAAATTTGGTGCTCAACATATGCAACATAAAAAGACAGAAAAGCATGTGCAGACAGAAGTTTCCGCATCTTTTGTTCATGTGGAAGTCAGTTCTGGAGATCTCATTTGTTTGTAAGTTTGTGTCTCCATTAGAGTTAGTTAGACTCCATTAGTTAATGTATCTTCCCTATGCAGAAGTGAAGATTGGTATGGAGAGTTCTCATAGTTCTCGTGGTTCAGATCAATTGACTTATCTCTAGCTTAGCAATTATGGACAATTACTTTCTCTAACTGTAGATACACAGGTTAGAAACTGAAAATAAATTTGTCTTCCAATACCCCTCCCTTTCTTGACCCTTGAAATCATATTTTACCATTACATAAAGCTGAATAGGCCTCCAGAGGACTTTTAGACCTGCCATTAAATTTCACTGGATGTTAAAGAGCAATTTTTCCATAACCTGGAATTCTCTGACTTTGTAGTCTCTTCCTGACCCTGTTTATAATTCTGACATTAAAAAAAAACAAAACCAAAAACAGCATGAGACAGTGAATGCTGGTATGATTATGTGCTTTTTGAAAAGTAACTCTTGCTCATTTTTAATATCATTTGCCTTATATTATCATCTTATTACTCAGTTCTTTAAGATTAATAGTCCCTTCTTAGCTCCCTTTTTCATATGAATTATAACTTTACATGCTGTTATCTTATGCTTCCTCAACTACTTCCTTGTGAAATGAAATGAAATAGAACATGTTCTTCATTTCACAAAGAAACCATTCTACATTTCTAATTATCCTCATTGAACTTCCTATACATTTTTTTTTCTGTTATAACCTCTTTAAATTGAGATGGTCAGAACTGCCAGCTACAGATTTAATTCCATTTCACATATTTCAAAACAGCTATTATCTCATTTAAATTGCGTGGGAATTTAAATTGAAAAATTGTCATCTGATGACTAATCATTCCATTATCAACTCATTTTTAATCACCTGCCAACATACAGAGGCATTGATGTTAACAAGGCAAAGCCATAGATATTTATACTACAGATGAAAATTAAGTGAATTGAGACCTGTGGGAGAAAACATATTGTGTTTAGGTTCTACTTCCATATAGGACAGATGTACTGTTGGGAGACTGTGGCTTTTGAGTGAGATTTAAAGTAATATTAACAAACCATCTCTCTAGTTCTGCCTACGAATCATAGAACCATGTACCTGCTGTTGACACAACTGACCATGAAGAACTCCTGTAGGGCAGAGCAGGGAACTGATCAAGCTATAGAATTAATATTTTTTATTTGTGATGAGAGATCAAAGTTACCGTGACAATGAATGTCACAATAATAGAGCAGGAACATAATCGTAAAGTAAAGGAATATGTTAACGTTTAAAAAAATCCTCTAAGATCATCTATTCTTGAATGTTTCCAGGAACAGTGCCTCCACAAATTCCCTGGGCAGCCTCCAAAGCATTTTTTATTGTTGAATCTGACAAAGTTGACAAATACTGAAAATACCCAACTCTGCATGTGATTTTTGTCTCCTTACAGACACCTCAATGCTGCAGAGAGAAGGAATACATTGTTTTTAGTTTTTTAAAAATTTGTGCACCCATTTCACATACATCCTAAGTGTTGAAAGTATGCTGCTGACCTTGTAAAAATGGTTGGAATTTTCTAACATTTGACAGTTTGCTTATACTTAGGGGGATGAACACTCCCTGAAAAGATCTCTAACTGTGAGATGCACACTGATGGCAACTGTAGGCATTGAATTGGGCATTTTTGTCTCTCCTGCTATCGTTTTCCAATTTCCTTATCTTGTTGCCAGATAGAGCACAAAGCTCACATATGGAAGAGGGACATTCTGAAGGAGGCCAGAAGCTCTCTATCACATAAATCTGTCACTAAAGCCGATCTCTGGTTTTGAGTACTGATATTACGTTGTTATGAGTAAATATGTGAAAAGCTATGGGAAGAAAGATTTACTGTATCTTCCAGAAATGCTGTCCCACAGAAGTGGCTATCTATTGACTGAAGCCTTTTCACAACAGTTTCAAAAAATGCTGTGTAATCCAATTCTATTTTATGTGTTGGAATTTTTGTCTCCTGAAGTTTTATTCATTTTTGTCTGCTGTTTCTTATCTTTTCAGCATTAACAAATGCAAAGTCGATCACTCAGAAATTAGGAGGGGTTAGAATACAAATTCTCAAGGATGCATGTAGACAGTGCTTAAAGTATTAACAATAATTTTACTGGCAAAGATGCTGCTGTACAGTGAATTTTTGTCTTGTCTGATGTACAAAATGGAATATGGTTGTCAATGAGACAGTGTTGTCAGATGTATTTCTATTTTGACATCTTAATACTGTCCTGAAGGCTGGTATCCATGCTTGCGTTTGCCATGCAAATCTGATGGCGTTACTGAACAAGGAATATGAATGACACTTTTGAATGATAGCCTTGACAGATCATTAGTATGTTACTAATTCACTGACTATCCAGAAGCTTACAGATACTGTCAGTGAGATCAGTAATTAAAAGAGATAAAATCTAAGCTGCCTGAAAAGCCAGTCCTGTCAAGTCACAAAATGGCCATTCTAAGTTAATGTGCACTTGTGATATTAATGTCATTTTAATGTAGTCCACTCTCTAGAGAATCAGTAATCATACCCTGGAAAGGTTAAACTCATTTTTGAACAACATAATACTGTATGGATGATCCATAAAGAAAAGTCTAATAATAAATTTTCATTGAATTTACTTAATACAGTAGTAGTAAAGTAAAATGCAGGGAAAAAATAATAATAAAAAAAAATAATAGAAAAATAAAAATTACTCGGGTAGGGTGCACTATAGGCAGTAGTAAAAGTTAGGTGCTACCTAACAAGGTGTTACCTTGTTCTGCTTCATTCTTGTTGTATGAAGATTTCACTTATCTTGTTGCTTTAAATGCAAATAAAGATAAACTCACTTTTTTTTAAACTTGCTGTTTGTGTTCTTCATGCTGACTCTGACCGTTGCCAAAGCATTGTTATGTTTACAGGTGCACCGTTGAAGCAAATCTTTCTGATAAAACCTGTTGAACTGTGACTGTAGATTCCATTGATCTTGATGAGACACCAATGTACTTTTGTTGAACTTATTCCCACTTAGACTACTATTGTATGCTTCTCTTGGTGGTCAGTATGAAAGAGTTAGTGATGAGTAATGCTTATTTTAATTAGCTGACAGATTCAGGTAGTGAGTGTTTTTTCTTGATAGATCAGCTGTCCTCTTCATTTTGGAAATGAGAGAAGATAGAATACTGGGGGGAAGGATGTATCAAGTAAGAAGTGCGATAAAGAAAGTTTTTCTGTGGTTATTCATTTCTATAGCAGGGGATTGGCACTAAATGATGTTAATGGTCCCTTCCAGCCCAAATATTCTATAACTCTACATTTTAAAATACATAAAGGAGACTCCTTACTGAGCAATCAAAGCTACGAGTCAAGGTAAAAGTTAAGGTATTTGTTAATTATGAATGATATTAACGGTCAGAAAATAAAGTAACAACATGTTTATCAGTATCTTCTGTATTTCTTCGCTTTCTGACTGCTTGGTACACAACTTCAGAGAAGGAGTGTATGTCTACTCACAGAACAGTGATAAGGATATTCCTCACAAAATATTTAAAGGATCATCCTGTGCACACACTTCGTTATTCATATAATTCTATAAGCAGTGATGGCATTGATGTTTTACTGACTTCCAACTACTTTTTTTACTTTGTTCAATGTGATAGGAACAGAAGTATTCATTTAATTGCACTTTTAAAGGGATTCAGATTCTTGAAGTTGGTATCTTACAGTCATTTTTGATTCCTTATTGTAGGACCAGCGGTTAAATGTCTTCTAAGGACATTTAAAAAGCTAGAAATTTTTCCTAATTTATTTTGAAACCAACATCACCAAAACTCAAAGCTTCTGTAATTAAAAAATAAATCTAGGATATGGACATGACTTATCTCTACTACGTTGTCAAAACTTATATAATGTGTCACAATGCAAAGGAAATCGCACTCACATGGATGTACACAATCAGCATTAATATATAAGTAGGTTATTAGGAAACCTAATATTCGTTGAAATGCAATTGGCTGTCACAGTTATTGACAATTACAGTAATATCTGAGCATAGCAGACACACTGATACAGATGTTGTTTGTGTCTTAAAGCCTGCAGATATAGCTAATAAGATGGGATATGCGCTGTAAGAGTTGATTTTGGTGACATAATCTAGATAAGCTAGTCTCTCATCCAGAGATTCTTTTTTTTTTTCCCCTGTCAGGATTTCAGCATTGGACAATATTCTTATTTAGAACCTATACCAGCTTGAGTATCCCACATATAAACTTTTTTGATGCAAATTTCACATTGCATTATGCATCAATTTTTGGAAACTTCTAGTAAGGCTAAAAACTAGTAAGTCATGTTTTAGTTCAAGTGGTCATGATAAAAAAAAGAGTTGCTCTTTGTGCAGCAAAGACTTTGGTGAGCCCCAAGTTTTAATTTCAATTTTAGTTAAGTATGTTTATTTTTAAAATTGACTTTGGAGGATGTTTCAGAAAGAAAGGGATCTTCACATCAAACCTTAAAACTTTCAATAACAAAGTGCCCTTTAAAAATTTCTGTTATATGTGTTCATTTTCCTCCCCAACATAGGAAATATGCCTCTCAAAAACATGCTATAAAAAAAATTATCACTGTCTACTAAAAAACCACAAAATATTTTAGCCAATAGAATTTAGCACAGTTTTAGACAGGGCTGACTTTTTTTTTTTAATGTCCACAGTAAGACTGCTATAGGGCAGATAATTTCTTATGTCACTAAGGATAATCAGATTCTATTTTGGTATTCCTGGCAAATAAATTCTCATATCTTCCAATCATGAAAAAAAGATATGTAAAGTTTTCCTAGGCTGCGATTATAATCTCTTCAAAGCATAACTAGTCTGTTGGATTTTATTTTGAAGTCACTCTTTAATGTGCAACAACCCAAAAATCTCAATTATCTCAATAGAAACACTGCTCTAGGAATTTAAATTAAAAATATGTAAGTTGATCTTTGCAGAAGATTGTACAGAAAAGTGATTCACATCTGAATATTTTTGGAAGAACTACTTCAACAAATTCAGTATTATTTGTTTTGAGTCAAACTTTACCTTTACACAGATGCATAAATCAATATGGGTTGAAGAGACATTCTAAAGAGCAAGCTTTACTTTACTCCAATTGAGTTTAAATTTTCTGTTGTCAGAATGGCTGCTTTCAAAGCAGTACCCTATAAACAGGAAGAAAACCTGTATATTATTTTCTTCGACAAGAACTTAAATGATGTATTTTATGTTGACATCTTCCTTCCGTAAGTTTCAGACTCATTTTTAATATATGTCAGAGCAAATTTCAGTAGACTGCATAAAATAATTTGTGATCCAGTGGGAATGATTACCTGCCTTACACTGAATCAAGCTGTTTGTTCTTCTGTTTTAAAGGACGTCTGAAGGACTTTTTTCCTGTTTGAAGATGTGGGAAAAAAATCATTTTTACTAGAAACAATTGCTATTGTATTCTTTTTTTTTTTTTCTTTTTTTTCCAGATAGGTTGCTCATATATCACACTCAATTTTCTTCAGGGAAAACTGCTGGAGAATCCTTGGGTAGAGACATTTCTGTACCCTTTTCCTGTCTGCATCAAGCAATATGGAGCACAATTAATTTAAAAAAATTGCAAATCCTAGCTAATGAATTTCAGGAATATTTTTTTCCCCCTAAAGTTGTGGAAATCATATTTTTTTCTGAATGCAGACAGTCATTACTGCGTAAGGAAACAGAGATATTTTATGAGAATGAGAGAGAAACAGAAGCCTTAGCTGGAAAGCTTCAATCAAAAACAGCTGCATGTGGAAACAAGACTTAGACACATGAAAGACAGAAGAAGATGAGTGGATATATCTGAAAAAAGATCCCAGGGTGGCTTTTATAATGCTGTACTACTAAACTGACACAGCCATGCCTGTAGATTTCAAACTGATTTTACAGGGGAGAAACTCTTACACTAAACCTAATGTAAAATAAACAACCAGACAAAAAAAAAAAAAAAAAAAACCCTCAAAAATGTACTGAGGAACCTAGCTAAGTATTTTGTCAATGTAGTAATTTCTTCTTTTTCTTTCCTGTTACTGCAGTTACCTGCTCAGCTTCCACTGGAGTCAGCCTATGTGGCTTTATTGGCTTTGGAACTAAAAACCATCTCCTCACACTTTGTACTGCCAAAATGAACGTGATGAAAATGTTTGGTACTCATTTCTGGTTTCTGTGCCCCCACAGTGATGGTCAGTATGTGCTTTGAGAGGTTGTGTTCTCACCTTTATAGCCTCCTGCTGAAGTTAGAGTTGTTCAAGAGAATTCTGACAGCTGGGAAAAGCACAAGGAGATCCAAGCATGCTGCTTAGGGATAGCACAGACCTTGTCCTATGTGAAGATAGTTGATCAGAAAGTCTCAAAATAGATGATTCAGCAGTTAGTATAAACCTCAGAGATCAGGAATAGATAAGAAGCAGTCAGTGTGATTTGTCAGGGTAAATCACCTTAACCTGCTTGACTGTTTCATTTGGTGGGATAACTGCCCTGGTTTTAGAAACATAGGCAAAACCACTCTACATTAAATCATCATAAGCAGATGAAGATTAAAATATTCACTATTCCTCCAACGTTAGGACATTTCAAATGAAGATCTGTGCAAGAGCCTAATCTGTATTACAATCAGTTAACTGCTGAGATTACAAATTACATAGATTAAATTTCTGGATGACAGTGAATTGTGAGGTGACACCAACTTCACAACAAAAGTGGGTTTCAAAAAGCTGCAACCAATACTGAACAGTTGTTAAAAAGTAAAGAGAAAAAGCTCTGTCTTATGGAAATTACATCTTGTTATGCAAAATGCACAGTTATGGAAGAAGTAGATGCACTACATCCGGATCTGTAATAGTAGCATATGACTTGAATATATATCAATAGTGACATGGTAATGAGGAAAATATGTCCTTCCAGATGATGTAAATCACAAAGAGAATATTTAAGGAATAAACCAGAGGTATACTTCTCTTCTAGCAGTGGTGCAGCCTCAAGTTTTGAACTCTTTTAAGCAATATGTCCAGGTTTAAGAAAAAGTCATACACATCTTTTTTGCCTTGGATTCTGATCATCAGCAGTCTTTATGAGTGGGGTTTACTTATATTTATAAGGGGAGTAAAGAAACTTCTCAGTTTTGCATTACTTAATTAATGTCTTTAAATATCGCTCTCTGTCTGGATTCAGGCTGTTCTAAAAGAGGGTTCAATTCCTTCAGAGGTTATCTTCTCTGACATAGCTTGACTGGAAGATATTACATTTTAAGTGTACAAAATTCTGTTTCGTGTTGGATTGTCAAACAAATTCAACTTCAGTATCTCTATCAATTAGAGGAATTTTCTATCCTCTGAAGAAATAAAGTGTTTTCTGTAAATAATTTAGGACTAGTCATAGTCAGATAAAGCAGTAAAATTAAAACACTCTAGGAAATTATTTCGAAACCAAGGCTGAATACAGAAAGATTACCAATAAGAAAACAAATAGGAATTTTGTTCATTACTGTAGGTAGACAGAAATTTTCCTTAGTCAGTCTGCTTTTTCTTTAACTGCCTAGGCATTAAACTAATACACTTACAAGCATAATACAAATCTTTGTTGCTGTGTTCTGTCACCTTAGGCAGGTAACCAGACAGGCAACAGAACTGTAAAAGTTAGGTTCAGATTGGTTTTGTTGTTGTTTTCCAAAATAATCTTTCAGGAGACAATGGTTATCTATTTGATCTGCCCAGGAGTGGAGGAAAGCATATCCATAAGTTGACACTAGGTGCAATCCTTGGTTTGAAGCAGACTGTTTAGCAATCCTAAATCTGCCTCATCCCATTATATTGTCTGTCTTTTAAAGAGTATCATGCACTGATTTTCAACATACCACATTAAAAAGATAAAATTGTAGAAACCAAAGGTTGAACTGCTCAAGCAATTTTTATGCAAATAAATAGGCAGCATGGCATTTAGAGAAACCTGACCAGTAGTTTCTGTCATATCCTTAACCCAGTTTCCTTCAATTTATGATAGCCTGATATCCTAACCAAATATTACTTTTCTGAAATCTCTGTTGTGAGTCCACTACTGGATGTCTGACTAAAGATTCCCATTGCCTTTAATGATCTGGAAGCCTGCTTCTCACGACTAACAAACATAAAACCTCTGCTCAGTATCAGATACCTAATTACAGACACATCTAACTGTGGACTCTGCTGTTTGTTGCAAGCAAAGTTTATCTCACAGGATACTCTTTCATGTAAGCAACAACAGTTAATATCAAAACTGATACTGTGAAATACTTTGGCTACATTAAGAAGCTACTTTTGTTCCTACAACTAGTTTTACAACAGTAGCTTTAAGCCTTAGTGTAAATGTATTCATGAAAAATTTAAGCCAGCAGTCATGCAGGAACAAAGAAATCAAAGTTTTGTATATCTGAATTTCTGTCAAAAGCTGACTCAGTTTGTAGGCTAAGGACTCCAGCCAGTCCTCCCTCTCAGGACAAGTTCAATTTCAGGCAGAGAATCCTGTTGATCATTGCATATCTGAGTTGCCTGCCCGAATATAATATGTATTCTTTGCCTGGTTTAGCTCAGGAAGATACCTCCAAATACAGATCTTATTTTATTAACATAATAGGGACAAGAATGTCCCCTAAAGTTGTATATAAGCCAAGTATTTCTAGTTATTTCTCTTTCTCAAGTAGAAGACTAAACCAGTTCACTGTTTTACCAAATAAGCAAAAGTTTTTTAGCAAATAAGTCAAAAGTATTTATTGTTACTGTATTCATTTGGGTCATAGTGACTTGATTCACTGCACTACTGCAAAGTATAATCTGATTGAAGATATTATTCTTCTCCACAGAAACTAAGCACAGAATGATTTTCTCTAATTCTTTCCCACTCTCTTTTTGTTTTATCAATTTGTTTTTTCTCCAGTTATTTGCCTTTCAGTGCTGCTGTGAAAATTGGATGAACACACAGCTATTCTGTGACAGTAGATGTACCTCAGGCATACATTCAGTCTGCATGGTATAGGTAGGTTGGAAATTTGTAATGAAGCAGACTGCCTGAGGAACATAGGTCATAATATTCAGAGATGAGAGGTAGTGATTATAGTAAATTAGTTTAGACAGTGATTTTAGTAAATTAGTTTTCTCTCTTTTGGTTGTATTGCCTTTAGAAAAAAAGCAAGTCATATTTCTGTTTTTACTTAATAAAAGTAAAGCTAGTGCACAGTGGAAAAAGTGAAGCAAAGAGGGAGAAGATTACAAACCTCGAACAAAAACCTCACTACTACTTTTACCAGTAGAAAAACCCTTCAGTTATAGTCAGCAGGTATTACACATGTGATCCTGAAATCACATGTGGCATTGTGATTTCAGAAACCCTCTCTGTGATTTCTTGCTTCTAACACTGGTTACAGGACTACACCCATGTCACTTGTAAGTCATTTGTTTTACCTGGACAACATAACATGAAGAGATGACCTGAAAATTCTGAGTGTCTTTCAAGTCACAGGATTTAGAAAGTGAGTTTAGTGCTTTTTCATGGTTAAAATATAGTTTCTCCCTGTAACAAAAGCATTCTTCAGAGAGGCACTAGGAAAGAGAATCCAGACATGAGTGCCTGTCCTAGGCAAAGTCAAGAGCAGCAATGGAAAACATGAAGTTTTTTGGGATATGAGATTTTAGAGGTATCTTTTTCAGCTTTTCTTCAGATTCTTGTGGTATATAACATTCCCCCTCCCTCCCCAGAAGAGGATATCCATAACACAGATTAAGAATTTCATAATTACAAAGAACATTAGAAAAAAAACAAAGACAAAAAAAAACAAAAAAAACAAAAAAAAACAAAAAAAAACACCCCACATTAGAAGCCTACGCAGAAAAGCAAGATATAGTGAGATGAAAAAAGAAAGACAGGCTTGGCAACTCACTCTAATGCATCTCAAAGTCTAATTTGATCAAGGCCTGGTTGTGAATTTTTACTCAAAAGTAACCTTTAATGTAACTGCTATTTATTTACACAAACCAGCTTTCTCATTTCTAGCCTATTATCACCAATACAGGATTCCCAACAGCACCGATCATTTGCAGAAGGACTGACCCAGGAAACCACTTAACATCCATCTGTGTTTGCATGCTGTGATCTGTGCAACTCTGGCTACACAGTAAACAAGATCTAAGTAGATATTTTGTCAAAATTTTGACAGCTGTCATATGCAATATCATTTTGTGCTTTTGAAACTGCTACTAGGAGATCTTAATGTTAAGAAAGGAAGATGTGAAGAAATGAGAGCTACAGTTTTTGAGCACCTTACAAGAAATTTGAACTAACTCATCTATCTGTAAAGGGAGATGGAGTTTGAGACTACACAATTTATATGCCATGCAATTTATGTTGTGCAAACCTGCAACAGTAAGAACGCACACACAGATGCTATCTTTCCCACCAAATTTTCCGCTTCAGAAAGCAGCAAACACACTCTATGTACAGTTCCAAAGTGAGGTTAAAGCCAGTATTGCTATTTTATTTTTATTTTGGTTTTATATCAAATCTTTGCTCCTTTCATACAGCCTTTTTGTATAAAACAGCTTTACGTGCAACCAATCTACAATCTTTGATTTATTCTCTATTATTCACATAACTACCCAATAGCTTTACAGTTCAGCTTTTCAGCTGACTGTCAGAAGGTGTGGCAAATATTAAAAGTAACTTATGTCATTCACTGTTTTCAGTGATGTGTCTGTATAATGATAGGCAAGACTCAGAGCTGATACATCCAGACAACTCAGCATGATAAAAATGAATACAGTGACTGTATGTACTGAAGGTATACCACTACACTACCAGGCAGTATGTCTCCCCTCTACTTCCAGAGGAAACAGGCTATTGATTTGCGGTTTCTGTATTACTCTTTCTGAAAGAAAGGCTTTCCCTCCGCACTCCCCTGACCACGGATTTGTATTTTATCAAACTGACAGAACTCCTCGTATTACACTTTCTCTTTACCACTACCTACGTTTGCCACTGCCATTCTCTCATTTCTTCTTCTGCTTGTTTCTCAATGTGGTATCTTATTCTAGAACTGAACTTGGGAATTAATGGCAATTTCAGCTCCCTCTGTCTAAGAACAGCTTTATTAGACTGCTAGAAATAACGTGCATTTTCTCCTTCATCCCTTGAAAACCTGGTCAGCTCTGAAGTAGCTCAACTTTGTGCAATTCTTGCATAATTTGCATCTATCATGTTGCACATGTCCACTCATATGCTGGAACATGACAAGCTTAATATTTTTTATGAGCATAATAAGGCTGAATACACAGAATACTGAACTACAATTAACTTAGACAAAAGAAGAATTCTGCTTTCAGTTAATGGATGTACAATTCTGCCCAAATATTGCCGTGCAGGAAAAAAAGACTTTCAAACTAATTTGAAACCATTCATTCGCTTCCCATTTTTTAAATGCCAGATCACTCTAGTTTGCCTTCACAATCAGACTTGCTGATCTGAATGAGAAAGCAGAAAGGCATTTTTGTAATCATAAAAACATATTCACTTACACAGTAGATATGCCATAAATGTGTAAATTACAGAAGTCCTAAACAGCAATCCAAAGTGAAGAATTTCTGATAAGCAGAAAGCATTTGTATTTCACAATTTGCACAAGCATTCTCTTTTAAGTACTTCAAACTGGATTTAGGCAAAGCTACAAGAAAAGAGACATGTCAGCATGGAGATCTTGACTGTTCTGCTGTCTGGAAGCCACAGAAACCCATCATATGGGAATGAAGCACAGGAAAACTACAATCAAGAGTGTTCCAATGCCTCCACATTACACAATGAAACCACACATTTTCAGCAGTCCTGATCATATTTTGGTGATATTTAACTGAACCAAATGGATTTTTTTTTTATTGGTAATATTTCTAATAAAACTCAAATAGGATCTTCATATACAATCTTGAGGCATACAGACAGTGATACAAACTACTTCCTGGACAGCAGTGATTTCCAAAAACTAAGTAAAAGCCAGAAATCACCTGTATTAGCATTTGAAAGGCTTTTTCAGCTAAACAATGAGTTTTCCTTTCTTTTACTAAAATTTCTATCTCAGACAGTAGCATTTAAATGGAGCTCAGACTGCTGTAGGAAAGGAGGCATACATTCATAGAGCAGCAAAACTGACAGATAGATGCAAAGAAAAGGAAACTGACTTCCATACTCTAGCCAAACCAGAATTCAAGTTAATGGCAGATTTGTGAGGAAAAAAAATATTCATTTTATAACAGAGAGGAGCACAACCCTAACTGGTATCTGAGGAGAAGCAGTTGTAAAGAGAAGTGAATTAGAGAACTGAACTAGAAAGTCTTGATAAAACAGAACTGAGACAGCAATTGTCTTGGAACTGCAAGTGGCAGGCTGTCAAAAGGGTGCATGGGCAGAAATACAAGAACACAGAATGACCAGCTGTTTGGTTTACAAAGAGAACAATTAGAAGGTATTAAAAGATCACATTAGCAAGGAATATCTGGAGAAAACCCAAGTTAAGGATAAATCAAGCTATTGTTAAGCATATGTTAAGTATATTGTTAAGTATATACATTGTTAAGGATCATGAGCTACACAAAATCCTCAAAACTACAGAAAAAGGACAGTTCAGGTGATTCAGAAACACAAGACAAGTTATGAAATAAGTATACTAAGAATTGGAGTAATACTCCAACAACTGACAAATTCAAGATGTTCAAGAATGCTCTTTATGATAAACAGCTCCAGAATACAGCTTTCTACACTGCATATATGAAATGTTTTTCACCATTCAGTACTAGTGTCAAAGCAGAACAGAAGCTCAGATGCACTACTTTAAATTTCAGTTATTTCATTAATTTTGCACATGATGGGACTGAGAGGTTTGCTCTATCTTAATGTAGTTTGCATAAGGATGACAGTAAATTCTTTTCCCCAGCATCTCTGTACTTAGACTAATTTTCTTACTGGGAAATGGACATCACAAAAAACAGACATTATTTCCATTTCTTTTCTGGTTGAAGTTACTATTCTGAACATTGATTTCATGTTGGATGCTGACAACATTTGCCTAATTGTCACTTACTTCCCTTTAAGTGAATTTCAATTGCATTGCATTTCTGCTTATCAATGATTAAGTTATGTGAATCTCCCTGACTCAAAACCATAAACCCAGTTTTGGTTATAGTACTCATACTTTAGCTTGCGTAAATGTTCTTTGTTTAGGAGGGTGCATTGATTGTAATATTTGACTAATCTGAATAAAATGAATTATAATGCTGTGAATTTTTGCTTGTATTAAAAAGTCAGCTCATATGAAATTACTAGCAATGAAACTAAGAAATTAGAGCAATCATCATAATGTGGTAAAGCTTTCTATGTTATGACACCAAAGGTTAACAAACTCTGACAAGTAAGAACAACGCTTTGCTGTGAGATAGCAAATGTAAGACAAAGCAACTATGCTTAATTGCATCTTCCCCAACAGTAGTAAAAAAGGACAGTTTCTACTTTGCAAAACAGAATATATTACATTAAGACACGAAAGGAGCATACTAAACTGCTAGCTGAAAAACCATTTGATAGAAAAAGAAACAGGAAAAGCTTACAAGTCACAAATTCTAGAAGTATAGACAATGATAACATTATATATAATAATACATGGCATGATATAACAAACATCATAACATAAAGTAATAATGCTGAAGCCATAGCATTACTCCACTTGTTTGTTGCAAAAACAAAAGCAAAAAAAGTAGAGGGTAAATTGCAAGATAAGTTTTTCCACAGTTCTCCAATTTAAATATAAGTTGTGAATCCAGACAGAACGCTAGATATGATCTCTTCCACAGTACCTCATTCTCTCTCATCTTCTGTGTGCACATGCTTGGAAATTCTACAATCTAAGCACTATGAGCATAAATGACAATTTCAGGTAAAGTTGAAGGTTATATCTTTAAAGACTTTTCCAGGAGAAAAATACAATATTCTTGTCAAAAATTGTAACTTAAAGGTACTCAATAGCTTTAATGAAGCAAAAGTTGCTGGCTGAAAATTCCAGAATTTCAAGTAGTGGGAGAAGAAATAGCTAATTATTGTTTGGTTAATTGCTTGAGCAATAGAAGCTTTGTTCTGCTTACTGGGAAGGGCCACTGATGAGTAACTGACTTCTTGTTAGCAATTAAATCAGGACTATACACTGTAATGAAGTCACAGCAAGATTACTAATCAATTTTTGGAAGAAGAGTAAACACTTCTTCAAACAATAATTAAAATAGTAATTAAAAAAGACTGCTGGAATATTTTCAAAAAAACCCAAAACTCTAGCCAATAGCTCACAGTGTTTTAGAAATAACATTTTGTATTGATTTAATTTTATCTCATGACTTCTGAATAGGTTTTGAAAACCTGTATATGATGCTAAGCATTTTATAGCTAGGGAATGTCTGGCTCCACAAAAATTATCTTCATAGCAGAAGCTTCTAATGGCTAAAGTAGGGTAGACACATCTAGATACACAGGTATAAGGAAAAGTCCTTCAATGAGGCACTCAAGTCTTTCATCCATTAACTATGAAAAGTGGGTTTCAAACCACTAATCACACTTTATTTAAGAATGCCTTTTTCTCTTCCCCTCCCACCACCTTATTTTTGTGGAAAACTGTTGTTCAAAAATACCAAAACAACTAACAGGATTCAACCTGATTTCCTATTCTCTATAATAACAAATTTTTGATAACGAAACTTGGCTACACAAGGAGGCTGATGGGAAAGCTTCACCACACTTGCTTCTCAGCACAGAGCTGAGGAGATTTTCACTGAATCTAACCCTACGTGCTGCTCTATTACAAAGAAATAAGAATGATGAACAAAGGCTGCTGTGCGCCTGACCTGCCAGCTCCTCCAGCTTACAAAATAAACTAGCTTTATAGCAAAACAAGACAACGACAGATGTTCAAACAGGATACAGGCTCTATGTAGTAATGGGAGGTAATAGATAGCAAAAGGTAATAAATAAAATCAGCTCACCCCTTCCAACAACCAGGAACAGACCAAGAGGACTACAATCCATTCCTAAAAAGATGCTTCTCTAGTGGCTGCTAACCCTTAAATGAGGTCTGGGAAGGGGCAGATCCTGGCTTCAACCCTTCTAATCACTCAGGTGCATTGCTTGCACCTGAGATCTGTGGTTTAGCTACACCTTCTCACCTGGTTCTCAACCATTTGTTCAGACCATGACCTGGGAATTCCACTGCATTAATAAAGACAAAAACTGATCCATTTGAATCAGTTTGATTCATTCTACCTAGAATTTTTCAGAGTGAAAAAACTCAGGTTTGGTTGTTATTCTGTCTAGGACAAGGAATCAACTTATTTAATAATCTCAGAATCTTTCCACAAATAAGGACTTAAAAATAAACAAGCAAACAAACAAAGTAATCATAGAATCACAGAATTGTAGGGGCTGGAAAGGACCTCTAGAGATCATCAAGTCCAGCCCCCTTGAAAAGCAGGCTCCTACAGCAGGTTGCACAGTTAGGCATCCAGGCAGGTCTTGAATATTTCTAGATAAGAGACTCCACAGCCTCCCTGGGCAGCCAGTTCCTGTGTTTTGTCACCCTGTTCCTTCGTGTATTTATGTGGAACTTTCTATGCTCCTGTTTATGGCTGTTTCCCTTTGTCCTGTCCCCACAGACTGCTGAAAAGAGATTGGCTATGTCTCTTTGACTCCCACAGTTAAGATACATATAATCAGATCCCCTCTGAATCTTCTTCTCTTGGGGCTGAACAGACCCAGTTTGCTCAACCTTTTCTTTTAGGGGAGGTGCTCCAGGCCCTTTATTATCTTTGTGACCCTCCACTGGACTCACTCCAGGAGATCCCTGTCTTTTTTGTACTGGGGAGCTCAGAACTGAATACAGTAGTCCAGGTGAGGCCTGACCAGGGCAGAATAGAGCCAGAGAACTACCTCTCTTGACCTTCTGGCCACAGTCTTTTTAATGCACCCCAGGATGCAACTGGACTTCTTGGCCACCAGAGCCCACTGTTGGCTTATCACCAAACTGTCATCCACCAGAACTCCCAGATCCTTCCCCACAGAGATCATCTCCAGCAGGTAATTACTTACATTACATTAAAATAATGGTAATTGCCTACTGCTTTGAAACTTTATGTTAAGTAAGTTACTTCTAGGAAGAATCTATGTTAGAAACATGATGCAAAGCAGCATCTTTCATTAGCTGCATTTGCACATAAGGAAAAAGGAAACATTATAATGTTAGCACTGAGAAACTTAAGAATATCAGTGTCACAGCAGATCATTAAACATTGTCCTAGAGTCTACAAGAAGAATACTTGATGAATATTCATCTGCTATTGAAATATGTGGTTGTTTTAACCCTGAGAAAATACAGTATGTGGTATACCTCAAGTGTTGGGCTTATTTCATTATTACGTAATGAAACTCAATTCCTCTTTTCCCATCTGCATGTTGAGATATTGATTTCAAGTATAATAGAAAGCTTTTACATTAATAGGAGGAAACTACTCCACAGTAATAAAAGAAAAAATGATTTGGAAGTTAAAAATGTGTCACACAGTGCAGATCTAAGTCCTTCGGGACTTAGCACAACTGTTTTCCTTTCCATAAAGCATTTAAGTAATTCTGAGTAGAGTAATGCAGGTAATGGCAGATAGAGTAATACTGAAAGGCAGAATTGCCTTAACAATCATATTTTGAAATATCTAATTTTACAGGATAGCTCTAGGGAGGCAGCATACAATGTTACAGAAGCTTCTTGCTTCTTCATACCCAGGCAGCTAACAAAAAAAAAGTCAGTGTTTTATTCTTATTCAATGATAGCAAAATGAGTTTCCAGTGGGTACTAGTAATAAAGGAATTGACACATTTTATAAGAAATTATTTGTAATCTGAATGAATGAGGATGCTAGGATTTGCTAGGTTTATTGTTTATGTAATTGAAAACAGTTTGTGCAGCAATGATACACATTTTCTTTTATTTCAGATGAAAGACACAACAAAATGCCAAGGCAAAAGCAGGAAGATGAAAATGCTGTTTCTTCTCATAGAATCATATGTATATCCTACCATCTCAGAGATGATTATGAATAAAAAACTGGTGAAAAAAAAAATCATCAGAGGGACTTATTTTTTTTAAATGGGATATCAGGATCAGAATTTCGTGTTCATATCATGTTAGGAGAAATTCATTCTCTTCCATCTCATTGAAATAATTTTCTTCAGATTCACTCAGCTTGTAAATGTTTACTGAATAAGGTGATGCATGTTCAAATGACTGATGCAAAGGCCATGGTTTGCCACCTCACTGTTTACCAACGCTGAAGGACACTGTAGGTGGGAGTCAAGGAGCCGTGAGTTCATCCTACAGGTTCATCTCCTGTCCCAGCTGTGGAGTACATTGGTAGTGATATCATGCCATGCACCAGCTTTACACTTCAAAGTCCTTACCCGGAGATTCCTTAAGGCATTTTGGGAAGATTTTCTCTTCTCTTTACAATTTCTTGTCTTTTTTTTTTTTCTTTTTCTTTTTCTTTTTCTTTTTCTTTTTCTTTTTCTTTTTCTTTTTCTTTTTTTTTTTTTATTACTAAGTACAAGTAGGATTGAAAATCTGTTTATCAAGAACTATATGGAAAGGCATATGGGAATTATCTTAATCGTGAAAACTGTGGTCCGAATATGTTTTCTGCAAAAAATAGCATTATGGGTTGTTTGAACATGGGTTTTTTTCTTAAATTTGAAGAGGCTAATTATCATGACCTGCCATCATGGAATACTATGTGTGCTTTAGTGCAGAATTTTTGACTTGTTTAAAACTGCTTTTAGAGATAAAGAAAAAAAGAGAAAAAAAAAACAAACTGTGGTATGCAAATTGTAAAGTATTAAATAGTTTTTTCATTTTAATAATACATCTCTGTCTGGAGCTGTAAAATATTTTTAAAATAAAATTTATCTTTTTCCTCTCTTTGAAATGAAGGTGTTAAGAATTTATTTATTTATTTATTTATTCATTTATTTATTTATTTTTGTGGAAAAACTCAAAAAACCTTTCAGATTCTTTGGGGTTATTGTTTTGATTTAAGTTGAATCCTAAATCCTAAATCCTAAATCCTTGCAAACAAATGATCCCAAAAAGAGAAAGAAAATGTTTCTTTTTGATGGAATTGTTTCCCTATAGACAAATTGTATGTAGGTTCAGACTTCTATTGAAATCTCACTGCCAGAAGCGGAGCCCATTTGCTTTTCAGCTGTGGATCAAAACATATTTGCTTAGAGTTTTACTTGCCTCTGCAACAGCAAGATTAAAACAACTTTGACAGATTGCACAGTTTAGCCAAAGCAGGTAATTTCCTTGAGAAAGGAGAAGAAAAATTCATGTAGGGAGTGAAAAGGAAAGGGTATGTAAAAAAGGAAAGGAGGAGGATGAAAAGCAGTACAGAAAATTTCTGTTCCTTGGCTGGTGAACAGCAAGATTATAATGGTTCCTGCTCTTAGCTGTCCACCCTACTTTATTCTTCGAGTCTTTTTCCTCTAGTTTGGGATGTTTGAGCTATTCAGAAAGTGATGTCTGAACAAGTTACAGCTAGATGTAGAAAATGAATCAGTGCTATTTAAGTTTTGCTTAGTGCCGCTGTTATTACCACGTTCACTTAGTTCACATCTCTTGTTACGTTCCTTTCTCTCCCACTAGCCATCTCTAATTGATGATTTTCATTATTGCTCCTTGATTTTCAACCTGATACAAATCACTATCTATTTTACATTTATCTCTGTAGTGTTTCAGTTCCTCTGCCTGAAGGTGTGTGGTTGTGTGTTAGATTAGAAATTGCATTTTTTGCTTCAAAGATGCTATAATAGTTGACTGTAGTACAACATCCCATTGTTACAGAGCTCCTTTGGGACAATTTAGGATTTTTTTTTTGCATCTCTTGGGTTTTCTTCTGAAAGGCAACATTTTCCTATCTCCATTTGATGATTCCCTCATTCTCAAGCGAACCTCTCTTATGAAAGCTCAGGTTTTTCCCATGCCTGCTTGGTAATGTACACTGCATGCTTTCTGAGTGATTTCTCCCATTACCCTCAGCAGCCTTTGCAACTAGCAGGACAACTTACTACAGCTGATGCTAGCTGTCCCTTCCCACAGGCAGTGCAGCTGAGCTATCAAAGAGCTCCCTTGGCATGTAAAGTTGCATGCTCACAATTTTCTATTATTATTGTCATAATGATAATGACAGAATTTCTATCTGAATTCATAGATTGTGAATACAATTACCTAAATAATGTATAAATGGGAAAAAGTTCATTTTCTATCTCTTAGTTTAGTCATATCGAAAGTAGATTTATTTTTTTTTTTAGTTATTATTGTTTTCGATTTCTCCCTCCAGAGCTACTATAATTTTCTATTGTTCACTTCAACACTAGGAAGAAGGGCTGCTCCAAAAGTAGCACCTTTTATATTATTATGCTGGCCAGTAATAATAGAGGCAGATGTTGGTGGTATGGCAGTAAAGGTTGAAACTTCCTGCCAATATTCTGTTATGTGTTGTTGCCATGAGACAAATGGCAGCAGACGGGCAGTTTGACAAGATGATGTCTGACATAGAATTGTATATGAAGAAAAGGTGTGTCACTGAATTCCACTATGGAAGAAATTGCACCCACTGACACTCATCAGTGCTTGCTGAATGTCGATGGAGATCAAACAGTGGATGTGAGCTCAGTGTGGCAGTCGGTGGAGCGTTTCAGCAGTGGCAACAGCAATGTGAAAGAAAAGTCATACGTGGAGATAGGTGCTGACTGGGATCAACTGACTACATTTTTTAAAGTTAAAAATTCCCAAGAAAGATTTTGAAAAAGAGATATAAACTACAACTTTCGTTTTTCTTTGTAAGGTAACTCTGGAGCTATTACTCACATGTCTCAGCTACTTCCGCTGGGAACTGAACAATGGAGGATTGGAAGCTAGTTTTAGATCACTGGTTCACTTAAGATCACACAAGTGCTTCTGCCCTTTTTGCAAATATCTGACATTAAAATTGGCATTATTTTGATTTTTTGTTTTGTTTTGTTTAAAAGGAAGATGGCTGAGAGACTCTCAAGACTGACGAGGCTCACCTTGTATAGATGTGAAATGCTCATATGTGTTTACTCATTTTTCATATAAAGTAAGTTTCTGAGGTAATTTTAATGCTTATTCAAAGCTCCTAAATGGCAGGTTGGAGAGTTGACAGGACTGCTAAAAATAATTTGACGACCTAATTTCTCATCTTTAAAAAGCATTACAGAAAACACTTATGTTTATATGAGTGACAGAGATTAACATTTTTTTTTTGCATATAATGAAGCATTAATAATCAAAATAGTAAGGGGGAAACAGATAATGATATCTAAAATTAATATGAGCACTCTATGCAGCCTTAGTGCTCTCTATATTCAGTGAAAGCATATATGATAACAAACCAGATAGTTGTATGCAATTAAATTTAGATTAAGATCCAGAGTTATTACCTTGGATGATGGTTTTACCTTTCTTAGATAGCTAATAGTTATTTTTATGGTCATCAGGGATGTCTTTTGAAACTTAGAAGTAACTTTTTCCACAAATGGATTCTAAAATGTTATTCTGAGAAACAAATTGATAATGTTTATCTCTGGACACCAGTGCTGAGCAGGGTCAAAGCAGCTATATAGCAAAAGATAAACTATTTCCTCTGATTCCCTACACACTGACCAAGTAACATCAATAATGAGCAGAAGTAGCTTGGCAGCATAATTAACCTGGAGTAATTTGGTATTATAGTTAATAAAAAAGGGAGAAAGAGGAAATGATTTGTGCAGGTTCATAGAGGAAGCTGTTAGCATAATCTGAAGCGAAATGCAGGATCTTGGTCTGCAGTCTAGTGCTGTCAGTGCAACATTACTATGTGCTTCATTTTCCATCTCTGCTTGGGGAATAAACTCCCTTTAAAAAGGAAGGAAGGAAGGAAGGAAGGAAGGAAGGAAGGAAGGAAGGAAGGAAGGAAGGAAGGAAGGAAGGAAGGAAGGAAGGAAGGAAGGAAGGAAGGAAGGAAGGAAGGAAGGAAGGAAGGAAGGAAGGAAGGAAGGAAGGCAGTGTGAGCTCTGCACTTTATAACAGAGTACAAAGCTAAGCTCTTGCTTTTTATGTTTTCCTCTTATGAGCAAATTGTTGTTTTTCAGGCTTGTTTTCTTTTTTTGTTTTCTTTTTTTTTTTTTTTTTTTTCCTTGAGGTTATTTTTTGTTCCCACACTGGGAATTTTTCATTTTTCTTTTCTGTGATGGCTACCTTTTCTGTCCCTAGACAAAATAACATGTTTTCAAAACTATACATTACAGCAGTCAAAAATGTTGGCAGTTTTTTTTGGAACACCATCTGATGCTGAAAAACATGATGTTTCTGGTTTGACTAATATGTTCTTCAGCTTCACAGTAAGTATGAGTTGTTAAGATAGGAGCAGTGTTAGAAAAGTTAGACAGGACAACTGTTAAGGAACATCGCAGATACCTGCCCTTTGGATGAGCTCCTACTGTTTTGTTACATTCCAGTGTTTGTAAAATGTGAATGCTTGCAGCTGGATTCCAAGATTTAGAATGGACTTATTAACTTCCAGTGCTGGATGTGTGAGAAGAAGGTTTCTGAGACTTAAAATTTTGTGTTTGGAAACTGAGATTCCATAACTGTATTTCCCATGGATTTAAAAATGTAGCCTTTCTAAGGATTATCCAGTGATGTCAGAGGAGTTGGTTCTGCCGGCTCTGAGTCAGACTTAAGATCTGTCAACATTAAGGCTTTTTTCCATCCTAAATAACATATATTCCTGATGGTAGTCAGAAAAATGCCTTAGTTGAATGAGGATTTTTCATATGAATACACAGGTCTACATACCTGTAAACTGTATCAGAAGCTTCTAATGAATATTTCAAATAATCATTTCCAGAAATAATTTAAAAATTTCTGTTCTCCTGGCTCCTTGCAGCTTGAACTAGAGGCAGTGGAAGAACTTTTGAAGCTTGCAATCTTTGAAGCATTTTGAAACAAGGAGACATTTTGAAATAATATTTCTGAAAATCTGTAACATGGAACTTTCAAAGTGCAGCACTTTGTAGGTAAATATGAAATACTTAGGGATCATGCAAAACAAGAAAAACAAAACCTAAGAGTTTCTATTTGCTCCTACTAACTTTCTTGAAACAACTTCCTGTTTAAATGTCCTGCCTACGTTCTATGGTAACATCCATCAACAAACAATTAGACCATTATATTGGTTTTTAAAACTTTAAGAGTATTCATGGTAATAAATTAAGAATTCACATAATTTCAGAAATTAAAATAGATCTTTTTTGTATACAAGACTTATAGGGTTGTATAGGATGGCTGCAAATAAAAAAGGTCACATCATTTAAGTTGTAACTTTTTACTGGAAATTTATTTCCTTGCAGTTTGTGAATTTCTTCTTTATTTTTGGCATAGCAAGACTTCTGCATCTGAAGCTGGATGCAGTTTATATGTGAATAATCTTGGCTGCGTTATGAGGTAGGTATTTGACATTCGAAAGAGTGTAATCAACATAGTATAAATGCTCTATTAATCTCTCATTAAGAGTAACTTTTGACTCTGGATAAGAAGACATAATACTGTACAACATGAACTACTTTCTTAAGGGAGCCCTGAAGCTGTCAGTTCATGTCTCTCCTGGATGACAGGCAGGGGTATCACTGAGAAGGTCCATCTATTTCCAAGTGGAGGCAGGAAGGGACATTATGCTCAATTGCTCCCAACTAGTTAACGGGAGCTGTATAACTAGCTGGCTATGGAAAATGCAGTAGCTCCTACTCACTTATGAGTGGGGTCTCCAGAGACATCTGTGCAAATGGAGCAGCAGCTGCCTCTCCATCTAGAAGGAGGGAGCCTAGGGAAATTCCAACTGTTTCTTAGAAATGTCAGCTCTGATTGCCAGAGGTGTCTGTGGATGACTAACCCACCGATAATTACTATGGACATTACTACTTGTCTCAGTTTTAGCTGCAGATGAAAGAGAACAATTATTTTTACAGAATGTTTACCCTGGAGGGGCCAAATATGTCTAGGTGGGTTTTTTTGTTTTGGTTTTTCTTTATTTTTTTCCAATTTCATTCAGAGAAACTAAATTAGTAATAAAGTTATTTCCAAGTTTTTAGATGTTTTATCATTACTATGTAAAACTACACTGCATTTTGTGTAAAATGACTAAATTTGCAGATCAGATATCTAAACCTTGTCTAATCACAACACAGTTGCTCTGGACAGCACTGTCATTTCAACCTAATAAAACTGAGGCAGAAAGGGACCTCATGAAAAAATATTAAATAAGGAAGGCTTTTTCTCTCTCCATCTGCTGGAAAACAGAACAAACTTAAATTCTGTGATAGCCAAAATAAATGAATTTTTTCAAATGAACTGGTTATAGTTCATTTTTTATCTTTCTGCCATTTTCCTTTTTTCTTCCTAGTGTTACATAAAAATCCATTCTGAGGCAAAATTAAAAAAAAAAAAAAAACAGTTCTTTTGATTCAGGAGCTTTAAATGTATACCCAAATGTATTTTTAAAGTAGATAAGAACATTTTCCCAAGTTGAACGATTGAATCTAATGAAATGAATCTCTTTGGAAATATAAATGAATGTTCTCTCTTAGAATTCAACAACAAGCAAAGTTAGCCAAAATATGTAAATGTATTTAAGCCTATTCTGTGATGAAAATAATATGTTATTGGTATACAGAAATGTAAAATGTTAGCATTCTTTCTTCAGGTATTGTTGTTTTTATGTCTTCGTTATCATTCAGGTTGATATGTCAGATATCTATTAGTCCAAATTAAGCCTGTTGGATAAAGAATTTTCTGTGAAGGAATCATTACTCTATAAGATTTGACAAAAATGAAGTCAGGAGTGAAAAATTGGTAGTTCAGGAGAAAAGGCGTCAAGCTTTTATTGGGAATAAACAGGAAAATTGCTTTTAGGTTAAGTAAACAAGATTTTGTTCTGTTATTTTATTGAAATGATAGGAGCCAATAAAATGCAACATTCAGAAGTTACTGTGGATCATTGCCTTGGTTTCAGATGGGATAAAATTAATTTTCTTCAAAGTGGCTGGTATGACGCTGTGTTTTGGGTTTAGGAGAAAAAGAATGTTGATAAAACATTAACGTTTTTGTTATTACAGAGCAGTGCTGCACAGAGGCCAGGACTTTTCAGCTTCTCATTCAGCCTTCCCAGTGGGAAGGCAGGGGGTACACAAGGAACTAGAAAAGGACAAAACCAGGACTTTACTTGTGGCTGCTCAAACAATGCAGGTAATTAAAGAAATCATTTAAACTTCATTGAATTCTTGAATGAGAATATACATACAATGTGAAGAATAAATCCCAGTCAATAAGCTTCCTAATTTGACAGTAATCAAGTTCTTAAAAAGGATGTCCAGATATACAGTTTTCTAAGAATAATTTTGAGAATAAAAAGGATTTTGCACAAGCCTGTGAAGCTTTGTTTCTGACATGCTTATACTTTAATTTTAAAAAGATATAAATAAAATACTTTAGCAATGGCAAAGACAGAAGACAAAGGAGTTGGTTCTGAGAAGTATATTCACACAAGAGCTATAGGAAACATTAAGAAGTTTATTCAAACAAGTTTAATAAACACCAGAGTAGAAGCTTCAAATGCCATAAAAACTAAGCAATTAATATTACTAAATGGTTTTGTCCTGTGAATTCTTATCAGAAGAAAGAATGCAAAGAAACATTTTATATACCTCAATATCACAGGAAAGATTCTTGAAGGTAGATAAAGAGAGAGAATGATGTGATTTAGAAAGAAATGGAATTTAATAAATTGAACTGTTGTATATATGACTGCGGAACCAAAACTGACTTATATATCCAAATTTCTCACCAGAATATGTGATTTAAAAAGACTACCTCAGCATGCTAATGTCATATGTTTTTCTTCAGCTTTTTGTAGCTGGTTTAGTTTTAACAGAAATTAATAGGAGACATTACTTACAGACTGATGGATTTAGAATTAGATGTCTGCTGTTTCAACCTTGCTAGAGATTTATAAAGACTGACTGCTGGTTACCTGATATGCAAGTATCTGTAAGAGCTATCAAACTTTCCTGTAGGTAGTTTTCAATAATAACTAGTGTGATAAGTTCCTTCATGAGGAGAATTGACTCTGTACCACATACACTGGGCGTGAAACACAAACCAAGGGAGAAAAGTTTGGAATAACAATTGGAAAATTTCTCTTGGTAGCTGCCTGTTCCTCTTTCTACTATTTATATTTATTTATAATAGCAGAGTATGATGAATATCTTTCAGAGGTGTGATTATGCTTTAGGGAGCTGTAGAAATTAGCTTCTTAGTCATAATGTTGGTTTTCCTTATTTTCACATTGAAATTGTGTAGGTTTTTCTAGTATCATCAGATTACTTAAAGTAGAGCTCTCTGCTTTAATTGAGTTGTCCTGAAGCCCTTTGCCTGGGAATGTGCCTTTAGACAAGGAAGATTCTCAAAGAAAGAATATACCACTGAAAGTCGCTTATGTCATCCAGAGTTAAACAGGAAGCTCTTTCATTTTATTTTCTTTTTTATTTTAATTCACCAAAACAACAACCACAAAGGATTTGCAGAATAATGCTACAGAGTTTCTGGAGCTTTTATTATCATCAAGAGAGAGAAAGGTAAATTCCAGAAAAGAATAATTGCTAAGTGTCCTCAAAGAGTATCGAATATCCTAAAAAAATCTCTTATCTATGTTTGAGTGAAGACAAATGTTCTTAATGGTTACCATAATTCTTTACTATTAGACAATTAGATCTTTATAAATACTGAGTTGTGCTATTACCTGTGAGAGCTTGTTGTCTTTAAAGAATTTATTAATTCATTTATCATTATATAATCAAGGAAAATGTCTGTAATTACTGAAAATAAAAGAAAAAGTAAAAATAAATAAATAAATAAATAATAATAAAAAAAAGAATACAAAATAGTTACTTCTCAGTAACTGTTCTGAGTAGTGTGAGGGAATTTAGATAAGAATGGGCCCACAGGAATTCAGCTCATTCAGGGAAGTTATTCACTTTGAAACCTCAGATGGAATGAACGACAACACATACCTTGTGAGGTGCTGACATCTCTTCTAATAGATGATACTCTCTAATAACTGTTCACAGGAAAGAAATGCGGTAGTCTGAGGGAAGAATTATGACATGCTTTCCTTTTGTGGTCCTGAAAATGCCAAGGCTGTTCTTCTTTTACAGAAGTAAGATAATGAAATACCTCCACCCCAACTGCACTCTCTCTTCTTTTGTAATGGGTATGTTGAATGTGGGGCATTAAGAATGAACTTGGATGTATTATGTTCATCAAGCAGTTTTTGAAGAATGTCACATAACAGTAATCTAAATGGCTAAATAGTTGGCTTTAGAAAAGGAAACCTTTATTCAACAGTTGTCTAGACTAAAAAACAATCATATCCAGGACAGTTCCACTAGAACTACATACATTTCTTCCTAATGAGCCCCTCTTCTGTCTCAGATATTATAAAACAAGAAGGATTTTGTTCTCTTCCAGGGATGAGTGAGGTAGCTTAAGTGAGGTAGTTTTTTTTCCTATTATATATAAAGCTCTTGTATATTTCACTGGATATTGAAGTACATGATAAGGATGAAAGACTTTTTTTTTTTTTCTGGATTAGAAATTGTATTGTAATTCTTTAAGGATAAATATCTTTAATGAGTTTAACAAGCAAATTGTTGAGGATTTGTTACTGCACTTGGAGAAATATACAAAAGCCTGGTGCATGGGACACAAAAGGAATTCCAAATGTTTGAAGGTTTAAAATTTATTATATTTGAAACACTGCAACATAAATTATTCTACTGTGTTGTTATGGTAACTTTAGCAGAGCTGCCTATAAAACTGCATTCTCTGATAAAGTAGTGGGATTAATTTATCAGATTGGATATAGGCTGCAATTTCTGCAAAAACAAATGGATGCAAGATTTTTTTTCCACTCTTTATGTTTCTGGCTTCTTTAATCTTTATGCAGACACATCCGCCTATGCAATAAATCCTACCTCTGGTGAAACTGTACATTGAATCTGTTCACATAGAATTTGATTCAGTGATAACTTTGAATGAGGAAAATTAAACATAAGAGAATCTGTCCAGCATTTTATCATTGTAGATTTTAAGGGATACATTTAGTGCTTTTTCTCTTTCAAATGAGGAGTTCAATTACTTTTAGGATTTCAAAATGCCAATACTGCCAGAGTATAAAAGCAGAATTAGCATTATATATATATATATATTTTATAAAGAGTTTTATAAAAATGTTATTATTTTGGAAAAACAAGCATCTTTGTCCTTTTGACAGTTGTTTATATAAGCCACAAACGATTCTCTAATTGTTAATTTAGATGCCACTGTATCATATTGCACAATTCTAAATACACAGTAAAGCTAATTAGCTAAGAATATGTAGTGGCACTAGCAAAATATTTTGAGGTATTTTTATTTTCACTGGCATGAAAGAATCTTAAAATATTCTTATGAAGATTTTTGTATTAAGAAAACATTGTGTTATAATTATTTTTATAACAGTTAAAAAATTCTATCCTAACACAAGCAAGTATGTGATATCTCAGTCTTTACTGCTAGGAGGAAAGAAAACCAACCAGGTAATACTGGCAAGTGCTATAAAATAGATCTGTTTTCCAGCCAGAGCATCTGGTCTTTTGGCAGACAATCCTGGCAGGTCTGTTATACTGCAGGCTTAGAGTTTCTTTCCCTGAGAAATTTGTTTGGATTATTCAGCTGAGTGGAAAATAGACACTGGCATTCCTATTATGTATGATATTTGAAAATATAAATTTGCCTGAGACTTTCAGGGGGAGACTCTGCAAGTATGGCTATTTAAGAAATTAGATTACAATATTTCTTGGGAAATCATTCTGACTAGAGCATTGCATGTAAAAAGCATCTGCCTTCTAAGGAATACATAATTTCTACTTAAAGAGAAGAAAACAAACAGACAAACAAAAGCCTAGACATAGACTTTTTCTTCAGAGGAAATTTTTTTTTAAAATAAAAAGCCAGCACTACCTAGAAGGGAGGACAACACAGATTTCTTGTTAAACAGCCTTGTTTATAGTAGTTTTTCCTTAGCTGAAAACTGCTGGTTAGGTTCTTTGTAACCTGGTTGGAATAAAAAGAAAAAAAAATAGTATTTGATTTGTAAATTGTTCAGGTTATTTGAATTAAAATGATCTTTTCTTTTAGTCATAAAACACGACCAATGTAATATTGTTATTTATATTAGTCATGGCTTGGCCCTCAAAGTGATCTCAAGAAGACCAATCATGAAAATAAGGTTATATTTTAAATGTGGGACAATCAATTCCAGTCCCTGAAATTTTCTTAAATTTCTTCACGAAATGTTTTTACTAATTCATTTTCTCCTAAGCTGATTTTCTGAGTATTTGATATTCAGACTGCAATTGTAGTTGAATCTTTTCACTAGGTGTATGACTTAGTTAGTGAAATTATTATAGAGAACTTCCTGGAGAATAGCAAATGCTTCCATCAGGGGAACATAAAAGCTTTTAGGAGTACAGCATGAAAGGTTGCAGACTGAAGAAATTTTGTCTCTTTTTTCATCTTCTATGGTAATGAGAAGCAGAAAGCTTTTCAGAAACTACTGAGATCGATGTAAGTGCCCAGACTTTAAATCTCAGAAATATGCTCAACTTCTGGAAATTGGACTAATGTATAGACACTGCAGGGGATGAACCAAAAATACAAAAGTCATCAGACCACTTGAAAATCCTGACTATTGTTTTGCTATATTTTCTATGTTTCCAATACATCAGGCACTTACAGGTACTTTTCCCTCAGTTATGATTAGCACAAGGTCATTGGCTGTTCAGTCCTTGTGTGGTTTTTGTTTTAGTACCTACTATACATCTGTTATACACTGGCTTCATTGCCAAATACCTTGTGTGACTTTCTAAATATTTTCAGTATTTTTATAGATCTTAGAATAAAATTGTCAACATTTGCATGCAAAAATGACTCTTCACAACAGTTTTTCCAAACAGAAGTTACATGAAGACTTGTGTAAATCTAAACAAAGATGCAAAGGAATTGAAAGCTTGATGCACTGAACAGTTTCACAGATCACTTGAACACCATTCACCCAATTGTAGAAATATCTCGCCAGAAGTAATACTGCTTTCCAAGTTCCAGAAAGTAGAGTTGAAGCATAGAGAAAATGTCACCCTGACTTCGTCACTTGGTACCAAGATTATTTTGTCAACAAAACAGTCTCTCAAAATAGTCTGTTGTATGGAAGACTATAAAATTTTCTTGCCGTATTTTTCTAGTTTACAGTAGAACAGATATTTTTAGAAGAGCTTTACTGCCTTGTATCACAGATCTGTCTTGCAACACAGAAGAAACAATACTCTGATACTATCATGCTTACAGGAGACGTTGAAAGGAGAAGTGCACATGCAGTCTGTGTGCTATTATTTTCTCTTATGTTTTCCTATCTTCTGGCATTCATTTTACTAGAAACTGGAATATACAATATTAATAATCCCTTCTCTTTCACACATTTGCTTAATATATTTTTTTATCCCATTTTTCATTTTGACATCCACAATTCCTAAGGAGCTCTATGTTGTGCAAATAAATACATAATTGCTTAAAATTGTTGTCAAATGGCTTCACTTAATAGGTGTTACTCATTTGTTACTAGTATTATATCCTTTCTCAAATTTACATATCACTGCCATATCACTTAGTTGTTTCTTTCCCAGTCTGGCTAAAACCTTCCATTTTGTGCATATTTTATGATATCTTTGCTCATAACCATTTGCATACCTGCCTTCTGTACTCTTTCATTATCTTCTTTTAAGATTGAGAAGAAGAGAAGAGCAAATAACTTTATTAACAGTTCAGGTATGTTCTCTTGATCTTCGGCAATCTTATTTCCTTGTCTTTGGTGAAAATCTGGGGTACTCAGTCTGCTATGTTGGATGAATCATGTTTCTTACATGTTTGTCAACTTCCTTGAAATAATGGACTTGTGATTTCATTCAGAAAAAAAATGAAGAAATCTATCTTCCTTTTTCCTTGTTTCATTTATTAATTATATTCTTTACCATATTTTGAAGAAAACTGAATGGTTTGTATATCAATCTTACTCAACTATTGTTCCTTATGGAGCCCATTATAAAAATGATGCTGTATTTACCATGCTGTGTTACTCACATACTGACATTTTTTAAGGAAAGACGTTAAGCATGAAAGGTCATTTGCTGATAATTTTTTTATGAGATTTCTTTGGGACTCTTAGGCAAATGTGATTAGGCTGTGGCAAGTTGCTGCTATTCCCTTTCCTAATTTGTTCTAAAACCTTCTCTTATGATACTTATGTTTGAGACTCACATCTGACTCACCCTGAATAAGTAATGGTTTTAGGCTGAGATATTCCTTTTGTTTGTCAACAAGGAATACTGAATCAAATGTTTAATAATTATTTTTTCTGTGCCTTCATCACCTCCAAATTATCTCTTTATATTCCAATTAATATATTCACACCTTTCACTTAGAGACAGATTCCCAACTATACTATGATCTTAAAATAAGTTATTAATATTATGAGTTTAGAAAGTTGATAATTGGAATCATATTATTCTTTATTTATTATACTTCTGTATAGAAGCTGAAAAAAAGAATCTTAATCCTTTTCTGTTTCTCTTAGGTAGACACAGATTCTGCTTTTTAAAGAATATTCTTTCACTAAAATGACTATATTTAGTGCATTGTATAGCTCTTTAAATGCTTTGTAGAAGTTTCTCCAAGTGTCTAATATCATGTACTTAGACAAACATTTTTGCTGCCTGTAGGTATTTTACTCTTTTGGTACTATTTATTTACAAATTTATTTAATTTATATTTTTAACAATATTTTCCCCTTCTTGAAGAAACAATCCTTACAGGAATTGTATTTCAACTGTTTTGTCTTTTATGCAGTATAACTATGCTTCTAGCTGTAGTCACTTTTTAAAATTTATTTTAAGGAGTAACATGAAAAGAACGCACTCATGTTTTATGATTGCCATTATGACCCATCTGAACATTTTCTTACAGGTGCTTAAACACCATTTTCAACTATTTCAGTTATCTGAGTTCAGTAAAATTACACATGGATTATTAAGCACTTTTAAAACTAAATGTTCAAGTACTCTGAAAAACCTAATGGCTGTTCTCAACATCTGTCAAGAAATAGTTTTCATTCAGGTGTGAGATTGGACCATGTAATAGTCACTGAGATTTAAACAATTGTTCTGCAAGCAAATTACTTTTCAACTGTAGATGGGTAACCACTCTCACAGAAGAGCTAGTTGTCCAAGGAAGATCTGCAATGTCTATTTTGAAGATCTGAATGTCTATACTGACTGGAATCAGTAACTTGAATGCAAACAGCTTGTTTGCATGTCTGTTACCTGGACAAATGTTGGCTGGGGTACACACATCGGTAATGTGATTGCTACTCCTGGGGGCAGTAATGCGGTACGCAGGAGTTGGAACCTGAAAGTATCAGGAAGATTAAAAACCTGAATTTACCTCTCTCCTCCACAGCGTGCTTGGTTTAGTAGCTGCTATTGTAGGAGACAGAAAACACAAGTAAACCTGGGATTGTAGTAAATGGTTTCACTGAGGGGGCAAAGTACATAGAATACATAGAACAAAAGATTTCAGTCAGAAGCTTGTTCATCATGACTGAACCATGAACTGAAGAGATGAGCCCACTAATTCATAAATTTAAGTAACCACAGCCAGTTACGTGGGCTACTTGAATAAATATTCATACTGATTTTCTTAATTGCATTCCTTAGAGCCAGATAAGGCTTCTCTTAGGTTTTGATGCTACGTGCTCAGGTTGGAAAGATGTATTGTATAGCAAGTCAGTAATCTTGGCTTAACAAGTGTCTTTCCATATTTCACTAACATACTATTTTCTTTTTTTTCTTTCCCTCTTATCTTGTCGTTATAGGAGGGATATTTTTTGCAGCTAGACTTTCTTCTTACTAAGCTTGTTTCTGTTAAACAGCTTTTGGTGTGATATTGGAGTGAAGTGGCCATGTACAACAAAGAAAATGGAATTCCTAGGTTCTGCGATGACTGAAAATTGCCTGGACACTATACAAATGAAAAGCTTATGGTGGTCACACTTTGAAATAGTGGAAAAACGCAGTTCAGTAAAAAACGGTTTTAGAACACTTCCAAAGTGAAAATAATTGAATTATAGGTTGTGTAATTAAAGTTACTTATGTTCTATTTAAAATATATATATATATATTTTTTGTCTAGGGTCACTTCATTGTTAGAGGAGCTTGAAGAAATTGAGGAATTACCTCCTCTAAAAAGAAACAGAAGTGCACTATATACTACAAATACTGCCTTTTTTTCCCCCTCCATGCACTGAGAGTAGATAATTCTTATTTATACAGTTAATAAAAGCAGTATTGAAAACAATCAAGACCTGCAAAAGAAAGGACATTCTTTGGCTAAGACAAGTATGGAAAAGTAATGTTGGTATTCTTCCTAGTATTCAGCTTTTCTCCCCAGGAATCTGCTTTACTGAGCTCATCTCAGAATAAGTGAAGATATAAACAGTCACCAGTTTGCCAATAAGGCTGAATTGCACAAAAATTAATTGAAATAGTATGGAGATACATATGAGTGATTAGTCTTTCTACTAGGAAACCTATTTAAGATCTGCAGATGGAGCTGAAACAAGTGTTTTCAGCTGTTTGCCAGTGCAAGACCTGCCAGGTTCAGCATAGTGACCAAATGAAGTGCTCCAGACAGTCACCACTGTGCCTGAATGGTGGTGTTCAGGATAAATCCTCCCCTACCTAAACTTGATAACATCAGAGAATCACTGTCAATTTAGATTACTTCCTAGGCTGTAACTGGTGTTCAAAAATCTGGAAATTAATGTAGTTAAACCATGCCAGCCTTTAACAATATGTTTTACTATTAGGGGACAGTAATATTTTCTTCTTAAAAAATTCAACAGTGCTCAACAGATCTTTTTACATCTCAATCTGTCTTATCCACTTGCTCTGTGGAGTCCATGGTACTTGTGATTTTCTGCTTTGTTTCCAAGGACAATGAAAAAAAAAAATAAGAGGCTATGGGAATCCTGAAAGTCACTTTACTAAAAGTTCCAACTCCTTGTGCATAGCTGAACCAGCTATCTCACCATTACCTGACACCTTGCAGAGGAAAAGTAAAATTAATTCTTGATAATTTTTTGCTTCATTTATTCTATATCTATATTATCTTGGTTTATCTATGTCATGATTTCCTATAGATAGATATACAGCAAATTGCTGGACAGGAAAACCTTCCTCAAGCAAATGGCTATAGAGGAAAATTGTTTGCCAGACTACAGTTATCGAGTGTGCTGCTGTATTTTCAACTACCATAAAGAGAGTCTCCGTGCAGCTGCAGCTCCTTACACTTATACTTGGATTTGTTGAACCTCATGAAGTTCTCCTGAGCCCACTGCTTGAGCCTATTTAAATCTCTTTCAGTCATATACTATTTGATCACATATTAGATAATTTTAATTTTGCTATAGCAAACTCTTATTCTCTTACAAAGTATTTGTGAAGTTTCAACACAGATTCCTTATTAAAAATAATGTATGTCTTCTTTTACGCTAGTCATCATTAGGGAACTTTTTTTTTTTTTTTTTTAAATGAATGCACTAATTTGTTGCCTTGAAAAGCATTTGTCAGAGAAGTATCAGTATGTGTGTTTTTTTTTTTCCTCCACTTTTCTATCTTCAGAGGTTATTCAGTACTTTCAAGGCATCTCACCTCAGTTTGCACCAAAGCCTTACTTAAAGTTCAGTTGTACTTGATACAGACAAATTGCTTTGGGCACCACAGCAGCAGGACTATGCTTCAAATATTTTTAAGATTGTTACACTTTGGAATTGTATGATATTCATAAATGATTCTTTTTGATCTCTTAATGACCCCACAGCTGCTGTTTCATGGGACCAGATACAAATGGGAAAAAATGGGTAAAAGAGCTGGTACTTAATTAACTCTACATAACCTCAAAACTGAACCCTTCTGGTTGATTTAGGCCCTTAGTGAT
The DNA here is from genome assembly GCF_026119805.1 of Tympanuchus pallidicinctus. Taxonomy (NCBI): domain Eukaryota; kingdom Metazoa; phylum Chordata; class Aves; order Galliformes; family Phasianidae; genus Tympanuchus; species Tympanuchus pallidicinctus. Next base: position 60,317,918 of record NW_026294618.1, on the reverse strand, counting down.
TTTTCAATAAACCAGCAGCCATGCTTCAGATTAATGAGAGAGTATTCTCTGTGCAAACTGCCAATAACAAGATGCCTAGAATCATCAAATTCACTCGGAAACACAGGCCAACAGAGCATAGTACCTAAAATAGTAACCACTGCTTTTTTTTTTTTCCCCCCCCCCAAATGGACTTACATTCTTAAAGTTTTCTCGAGTTAGTCTGGGAACACAGAGGAAGGTCCTGCAAGAAAGACTACAGAGTTCCAAGGTGAAATTAAATATGTTTACTTGCACTACTCGATACTATAGCCAGATCACTCTGTTCCCCAGTTATTGTTCTCCTTGTTAGATAAGACGTACTCTTGCTGGTAACAGTAGAAAAGGTAGATGTAAGCATGTCTCAGTAATAATAACGTTTCAGAAAGTGTTAGCAGCTAGTTGTGCTCCCATGGAAGTCTAAAAAATAAACAAAAACACTCTCTGTATCTTGTAAACAAAAAATAATTTACTTCTAAAATTATAAATTGACTGAACTCTGATGTAATAAGGTTCAATCAGTGCTTACCCTGTTCAATTTAGTCTGAATGAATTACGGTTGTTAAAATTAACTTTAGATGAGCCTCATCACTTCAGCTGACCCGAAACTGTATTCATATTGTCCTGAATGCTGAAAGTTAACTTTGCTCTTTTATCAGTTTTATGTATTGATTGCCAGAAATGAGGAAAGAAGTTAACCCTTGCACAAACACTAATACAAAACAGTTCCCCAACTTTTCTTCCTTCAGGCACTGTTCCAGATTTACGCACCCACTGTCCCCCAGTTTTTTCTTTTATGAGAATGTGTAGACTGTACCTGGTTATTCTCTTAACTTTCTCTTTTTTTTAAAAAAAAAAAAAACCAGAATAACATTAAAACCTACATTTTAATATAGTTTTCTGAGCATTCTAACAGTCTTCAGAACTCTTTTCTGAATCTACAAGCATCAGTCACCTTGATTTCGTGAAGTGTTCACATCAGAATGAACATGGATTTCTAATAATGGTATAATTAATGTACATACAGTGATAGAATATAATTTTCTTATACATCTGAGGGTTATTTTATTTCTCTTAATTATGGAACCCCAATAAGACATTATACTCTGCTGTTCACCTCTTATGACTTAAATAATTTTAGTCATTACAGTCTAGAGTACAGATTCCTATCTTATAAAAAATGTAGCTTTCATTCTTAGCTACTCTGCACTATTTTCATTCTTAGATATATGGCTTCGAGTTTTGCTGTTTCACATTCAATATATAATTATTTTTTCCCATATTTATGAACATTTTACTTGCCTTTGGTGTGCTATCAAATCACATTAAGTTATACAATAATTTTACAGCTATAGGAAATGTAGGTTATAAATCCAAGTGAAATCCTGTTCCTGCAGAACAGATGACTGTTTAATCCATGTTTGATAAATGGCTTAAAGAGCTACAATACCCATTTTGTATGTATTTAGCACTGCATGATATTACAGGATAAGTTAGGTAACTTACAGAAGTCCATTAGCTTTATTTTTGTAAGCCCTATTTATACTACCACTACTATTTACTACTAAATACTAAAGTTACTATTTACAAGAACTTTCCGATCTAAAATTATCTTGACATTGCCATTTAATGCTTGATTCCTACATTATTTTTCCCATTGTTTCACCTGGGAAAAGTGTTGGCTTAATAGGATCATAAAATGAGTATGGAAAAGGTACAGTCCAGTGTTCTAACAGCTGAAAATAAAGTATACTTATTGATTATTTTCTATTAACAAGTCTCTCCGGAACCCTTCATTTTCTGGTTACATAACAGGAAAGTAACAAGGGTGAAATACTTAGAATTTATTTGAATTTTCTCTGTTACACAGTCATTTATCGTCAATGATGCTGACATCAATTGAAACTAAAATAAGCATAAATTTAATAAGTCATTTAAAATACACAAATACGTGCCTTCTGAAAAATCATTTTTTTCTTTCTAGTCAGTTGTTATACACAGTTCTGGCATTTACAGATGTGTGATGTATTTAAAGGCTAGAGAAGACTGCTACGGTGACTTTTAATACTTAACAAATCAACTAAATATCAGCAGTTAAAAAATGTTAAGCTGTACAGAGCATATATCATTTATTTATCGCATGAGTATTCTGAATAATTCCTAACCAAAACAGTAGCGACCAAAGTAAACGCAGATAACTATAGCAGATAATTTATCTTAAAAGCATAAAAGCCAGAATAACGGCAGCTTCTTTTTGCGTTCATGCATTTTAACAATCCCATCTTCATATAAGCTTTGCTGGAAGTCTTGTCTTATTTAATAGTTACTTTGATGTTTGGTCTCAACAACTGAAGACAAAATTACATTTTTTTTTTCTTTTTAAAGCATTTGACTAATTCTGAGAGTATCTACTCGAGGGTTTATATAAGAATGCAGAATCACTTTTAGTTTAAAAGCATTACTTGCTGCTTCCTCAACAAATATTCAGAAGGATAATGCTTGTCAAAATCATATGGTTTAGTATGACCCATTAGTTTTGTTTATTATTTGAAACATTTTTAGTTAAATTTAAAGAAAAGAAATAACTTTAAAGACACATGATTGTAAAAATCTTGGCTATCTGGAATGTGGCTTGTCTTTCTTGCCACTGTCATCACTGCTGAAATGCACTACACACTGTCTCACTGTGCTCATATCCACTGTTTGGTCTTTCATCAATGCTTGCTGAACACTGATGGTGTCAATGTGTGTCATTTTTTTCCCCTCAACATGAGGAATTCAGTGACACAACTTTGCTTCATATGCTTCTTTGATAGACTGCCTCTTTGCTGCCATCTCTCATGTGACAATGAAATGTAATGGAATATTTGGAAAGGTTCAGTTTCTACTGCCATAACACCAACATCTGCCTCTGACATCCTGAGCCAACATAACAAAATGGGAGGCATTACTTTTGGAGCACCCCTCATGCAACCAGTTAGGTAAGCAGTGTGAACTACTGTCTTCTTGCTGTTTTTTCCAACTTCTGTTCTTCCTATATTGCAGTTCCATTTGTTCCCTTTTCAGGGAAACATACAGAATCTCATCTTTTTCCCCAGCATGTGTGCAAAAGATGAGATAAGCACTGTACAAATAAGTGTAATTCACTAGGCCAACAGCAACTGTATTAGTTGCTGTTATCTGTTAGAAACCCAACAAAAATAAATCCTTATCATAGACTTTGGCTTGATGAGTGCTCTGACATAGCTATAAAAAAAAAAAAAAAAAACATTCTCAAAAAAGCATTTGCATTTTCATTGAGATTTTCTTTACTTAAAAAAAAAAAAAAAAAAAAAGGAAAAAAAAAGAATGTTTCCAGAATAATACGGAATCTTGTTTTCATTAATGTATCTGACACTACTCTCTGTTGAATCAATGACTAGATAGACTCTGGCTCTAATCTGGAACATGAATTTTAGCATCAAATAAATGGATGGTACTGAGAAGGTAAATCATTTGTGTTATATATATTTACAGATGACAAAGGAAGGGTTTCTAAATGATAAAACTGTAAGGAAGAGCAATGTAGCATTAGCACTTCCTCAAGGAGACAGAATAGCAGAACATGCCACTGGGAAAGCAGACGATATTAAAGTGTATGAAACCTCAGATAAATTCATGCCACACGTTTTCTCTTTCCTCTGAATGCTTGCCTAAGTTTTATTTTTTTGTTGTTGTTGTTTTTTGTTTTTGCCCCTTTTCCCATTAGATCAAAAAACAGATTAAAAAAAAAATTATGTTCCCACTTTATGACTGAAATGAAAAATCTTCTCATGCACAAAGGGAATTATGAAGATCTTTCAAGAATTCTCTTCTTTTACTTCTCGAGAGACACATACCAGGAAACACCATATGTTTTAAGTTCAGTCTTGGATTCTGCCATCTAGGCCAAGAAATCTTTATCCCAGAGGATCAGAAATTACCCCATAGCACTTAGTGAAAATAAGGTAATTTTTCAGTCAATGTACAGTAAAAGGGTAATGAAACATTAGTTTTATATGAAGGGGTTTTTTTTTTGTAAGTGTGGTGAGACACTGGAACAAGTTGCCCAGAGAAATGATGGAAGACCCATCCCTGAAGCCATTCAAGATCAGGCTGGATGGGGCTCTGAGCAACCTGATCTAGCTGTAGATGTCCATGTGCATTGCAGGGGAGTTGGACTAGACAACCTTTAAGTGTCCCTTCCAATGCAAAATATGATTCTACAATATTAAGTTTCTGCCTGCACATGACTCTTCAGCTAAGAAACTGAACATGCCTGGTACTGTTCCCAGGCATGAAGGCCAGGTGCTCTACAAAGACCATGCCTAAGCTAACAATCTTCCTTAGGATTGAAAACAAGGTATCCATGTGCAAACTGTACTCTAGGAACAGCTGTATTGACCAGCCCTTCCCAGGAGTTGTTCATGATGGTTAATACTAGGTACAGTCTAGATTAGTGTCAAGGAAGTTTCCAATTTTGTATCCCAGATTCCTAACAACAGCGGGTTGTTGCTTGGGAGCCCAGGAATGCCCGTCACACATTTGAGTTGACAGGAATAGACACGGTTTTAAAAAATTTGATAAATACTTACAAAGCTGAGGTTGTAATCAGAGCTCTGCTGTAATGCTGTAAAGCTCAAAGCTGAATGAATATGGCGTTAAGCTATTAGAAGAAGCCATATTTAAAAGGAAATGACTGAACAATACACAGAAAAATTGTCCCAGACAAATTTTTCTTGCGTATAAAAACCAGAATTTTGAGGGTACTCTGAACTTTGTGTTTTTGTTTTGTTTCTTATTTTGTTTGTCTTTATGTTTACCTGCTCTCTGATTATTCATTCAGCAACTATTTTAGGAGCATGGGTACATGTGTTTAGATGCACTGACAAAATTGCGAAAGTTAATTAGTCCTAAAATCAAGCTTACATTTTGTCACTCAAAGTTGCCTACTTGGTTTTCAGTTAGACAACATATGTGATGTTTCAGAGCACCTATACTGGCAAACCCTGAATACTGATTACTCGTTTTCTTGCAGGTGTGAACGAGAAAGAATGATGTATTGAGTTAACAAATGGGACAACTTTAATGGAGCTGTTCGTGCAAGACTCCTACGACTTTAGTGATGGGCCAGTGTCCTGAACTTGAAAGTCTGTCAAGTCTTTGCATCCATTTACCAGGGAACAGCTTATTACCCCTTGACTTTTAACAGGCTGAGAGGAAACAAATAGTCTGAACAATTTAATGCTGCAGTTACATCTTCAAGGTTGCACAATGTAGAGAGATAAACACTCTTTCCTGTGCAGAGGCACTTCACAGGGAAAAAACAACACAGTGCTGACTGCTTGTATAAATGAAAGGGACTACTGGAGGCCTTTCGTCTCATTACTGTTCAATTAATAGCTAGCCATAATCTAGACATTAATGAGGGGTGCAACTGGAACTGCAAAGAAATAACATAATTAGGCCCTGAATTTAATCATTGACAAAATTACATGGAGATGCTGTACACTTTTATTTTAAATAAGGTTAATTAGATTTCTTTCCTAATTGGATCTTTTTATAGATTGAAAGATTCACCACTTGGAAATACATCTTAGAAAACTCCCTCTGTGACTTTCTCACATGTTCTTCCAAGCGTTCATTAGAATTATCGCTTTGCTATAATATAGGCTTTAAGAAGTTATTTCAATTCATGACAGATTTCCCTGGATATGTGTAAAGACTTATATAAATAAAGGGATAAATAAGAAGGGCTGCCTTTCAAAAAAAAAAAAATAATAATAATAATAATAAAAATAAAAAAAGTAACAATCTAGACTGTGCATCAAGACTTCAATGATCAACATTCCAATAATGTAAATTGGTGATTGTATTTTCAGCCTGTTTGGTACCAGTACTTAGTTTAACAGTGTCAATTTCTAGTTATAATTTTGTGCTAATAAAGAGCTTGAAAACATTTCAGTGAGCCCGATTCCCACAAAATAACATCATTTTTTTTCTCTGTAATGTACAATTTACCACACTCCCCTAATAAAATAATAAGGCTAAGTGCTCAGAAGCAAATAATTGCAAAAAGCCTGTTAACTAAAATGGGCAAAGATCAGCCAGTAATCTTTCTTCCTTCCCATGTACTACCTTGTTACAACCAGAAAAATAAATGTGTTGGAAGGACAACACAGGAGTGCAACAGCAAAGGAACTAGTGTGAACAGAATGGTATTACAAAGAAGAAAACATACTCACCTGCCTCTGAAGATCCAGGCTCACAGAGAAAACCACCACAAGAGGAAAACCCCCCAACCAGAGATCCTTCCTCACTGACAGCTTTACAGGCTCTTAAATGAGGTCAAGAGAGGTGCAGCCAGGCTCCACCCCTTCTGGCCACACAGCTGAATTGCCTTCACCTGTGTTCCCAGGTCTGACCAGGTTCTTTCCCCAGGTTCTCATTCAGTGATTCCGGCCATGACTCAACAGTTACTACATGTACATACTTAAAGTAATATGTAAATAACAAAATTGTTTAAAACATGTGCAAGAGAAAACAGTTCATTCTACTCAAACGATGCTGTTACTTTGTTACTAATAATTTAGTCATTCTTCCTGAGAGAGAAAACAAAATTGTTGACAGTGCCTATAAATTTGCTACAGAGCTTTAAAAGACAGAGAACTACAAAAGACAAGGCAGTGAAGCAGATCTGAAGACAGGTGATCTGCAAATATTTGGTTTTTTATGCGCTTCTCATACATTATCTGCTAAAACAGTTGATTACAAATAGCAGAATGTTTTAGGTCATTGCAACAATGCCTATGTCATTATTTAATGCCTTTGAAAATGGATCTGGTATTAGAATACCATTTTTAAGCTGCACCAGAGAATTCATTCCTACTGGAAGATAAAATTTTTGTAGTAAAAAAGTTGCTAAAAAGGTTGGGAAATAAAACTACTCAAAATATTGAAGATAGAAGCTGATGAGAAACATTTCAACCTGACTACTTTCCTGAAGCACTGTTACTTTTTAATTCTCATTTTGAAAATCATCTGCATGATATTTTTAACTAAGTAATAAAAATTATTTAAAAAAATAGAATTTAAGGTAAAAAAAAATAGTTAAAAAAGACATTCTATCAAAAGTATTCAGCGGTCAACGGAAAGGTTTTCAAACTTAAAGAAACAAACTATTTTTATTGGCCTTATCTGAGTGCCCATAACTATGAGATTTTGGATAAAGATGTAATGAATTAAAATATAAAAATAATTTTTTTTCAAAATCTCATTAAAAGCCTCAGTTTCTATTCTAAGAGGTTATGGAAATATGTTTTTATTTTTAAAGCCAATGAAATTTGAATTAGCCAATTACAATTTTATAAAATGGTAAATTTTAATCCTGAAATTATGTAAGGGGAGATAAGACTGTAATCGTTCACTACATTTCAAAAGTAGCAACATGAAGAACTGGAATAAAGTCTGCTATTGCACTCTTTTCAACACATTAGAGTCCAGAAATCCAGAAGGAAATGGGGCAGGGAAACCTAATCAAGCCCATGTGCAAGTTGCAGATATAGATCAGGTTGTAAAACAAAATAGGAAGCCACTGTTCTGCCAGGTCAATTTTTCTCAGACATGTATTTGTTTTGAGACAGCAAAGATCAAATCATTTTGAAAGTATTTACAACACTAGCAACTTTGCTACCTGCTCCTGCTGTATTGAGAAGGCAGATGGTCTGAAATGAGCCTAATAAGGCACAGATTTAATGGTAAAATGGGTTCTTGGTGACTTGTGATTTAAGAGCCATAATCAGCACAGCATGGGCTGATAGAAACTATGCTCGAAGACAAGATAGACATGAAAAAAGTGTGGCATTAGCAGTGACAGTCATATACCCATCCTGTCCTCAGTCTGTTGAAATCAATTCCAGCTACATAGAGGAAGGTGGATTGGTACAGTTACCACTTGCAATGTCTTGGCAAAACTGACTGTATCATGGGCTTGGTGCTACAACGTTGCCTGCTGTTCTGACCTGCTACCTTCCCTCTAAAACAGTCTGGCACCCCAGCTGAGCCCTGAGCACCTACTATGAGAGAGCTGAGAAGCACAAATGTCTCAGAGATTTTAAAGAATAACAGGTATGAAATGAAAGTACTCTGTACAGCTCAGTGCAAAACTGTTTCTGTGGCACATTTTGGATGGTTCACAAGACCAAGTGAAAGTTTGCTTGTGTTGAGATTGAATAATTTCATTGAACCTGTGCGGACTTCTGAAAAGCAAGCAGATAACAGAATTCATGTGCTGTGCTTCTGAATTCTCTAACAGTATACTAGGCTGCAATTTATCTGCTACTTCAATATACATCAGGGCCTTTTTGTTGTTATTGTTTTATTATGCTGGTTTTATTTGTTTGTTTGTTTGTTTGTTTGTTTTTGCTTATATCCAGAAGTATGACTTTATAGAAGCAAAGTTCTAATACTTGTACACCAGGGAAAAACACGTAGAGCACTTTATCTAGTGCATAGTTTTTCTTCTTTGAATACTCCTGCTTTATATCTACAGTAAAAAGGAAGATCTCTTGTGCTATGAAGGTATTTTCTGTATTGCATAACAGTCCTAGAATTTCCTGAAATGTACCTTGAACAGGGTGCGTATTATTACCATTGGTTTTTTTTAATTACTTCAGCGTATGACAAAAAAATATATCTACTTTTTTTTGCTGCACAGTCATTCTAGAGAGAAATTGTTTGTGAGTATGACTAGGGGAAAAGAAACATAATGTTTTAAAATTGACTATTTATTTTGATTTTAAAACCTATCATTTTTCCAGTGTATTCAACTATGAAAAAATATCGGAGTTTTTGCACTGTGTATTATTATTCTTCTTCCTTTCATTGTTGCAGGAGCTACATAGAACAGAATCATTCAGTCACACAACACCAACTGGCTAATCATTTGAACTACTCCAGAGTAGCTGTTAATAAATCGTTTTCTTTTGACTGTAAACATAAATACTCTGATTACATTTATACAAATATGTAATTTTGAGATGTATCAAAAGAAGTGTGCCAACAGCACAAGGGATGCTGCACCTCAAATCTCAGTACAGGAGAGATATGGACCTATTGGAGAGCGTCCAGATAAGAGCCACAAAAATGATCCAAGGGATGGAACGTTTCTCCCACAAGGACAGGCTGAGAGAGCTGGGGCTGTTCAGCATGGAGAAGAGAAGGCTCCAGGGAGATCTGAGAGTGGCTTTTCTGTATCTCAAGGGGATCTGTGAGAAGGAAGGTGACAGACAATTTTTCACGATCACGATGTAGTGATAAGACAAAGGGAAATGGTTTCAAACTAAGAGAGGAGATTTAGACTGGATATAAGGAAAAGGTTTTTTATGATAAGGGTGATGAGGCACAGGTACAGACTGGGGAAGTGGAGGATGCCCGATCCCTGAAGACATTCAAGGCCACACTGGATGGGACTCCGAGCCATCTGATCTAACTGTAGGTGTTCCTATTCACTGCAGTGGATTTGGACTTGATGATCTTTAATGGGACTTAAAGTCCCCTTTAAAGGGACTTGATGTTCCTTCCAACTAAAAGAATTCTATGATTCTACAACAGAATGAATAAGGCAATACCTTGTATGTATCAAGCACTATGAATTTGTGTTTAGATTTCGTGTCTTTTTAAGACTTAAACTGGTTTAGAAAGTACAAATTTTTCTACTGCTAATAACACCTTTTTTGTCTGTCTTATATTTGAAAATCAAATTCCTGCTGGGTCTTTCATATGACTTTTTGGAACTAGGAGAATTTACTGGATGCATTTTCCACCTGGATGCAGTTTCATCAGTGTTTGTTTGTTTGCTTGTTTTGTCTCTGATAATTCCTAGCTTTGGAGAGAAATGGAAGGGTGGAAATGGAAGATATTTTCCAGCTGTTTAATATATTTTTAATGAGAAGAGAGTGACGGTAGCTATTTCCCTGTTTGATTTTCACATGACTAAAGACAATCAAGATGCAATAGTACTTATGTCTTGAACAACACCTTCATTTTACATCACATATCAGTATGGGGATGCCAGGGCCCTAGTGCTTCTTTCTGGTCCACAGTTCCCTTGTCAGAACTCAAAATTTAGAATTTGAGACTTTTGTGAAAAGACTTATGTGAAAAGTTGATTTATCTAAAGTTCTGGGATTGGCTCATTTATTGCATATAGAGGTACAGCTTACTTTTCTTGAATCAAGTCTGACTGCGTGCTATAGAAAATCCATCATTTTCTGGTCATATTTTCCAAGAAGCAATTTGGCAGCAATTTGGCTGTTACTTTTTGAGGAACCTTTATTTTGTTGTATTTTTCAGAAACAAATCAATAGTTACCTCTTATATGCACCCCGCTGTGTACCAGCCTCCTAAAATATTTCTAAACTTCCTCCTTCTAAGCATGTTTTTTTGACAATTTCCTTTCACCTTATTTTATTTGTCTTGAAAAGTTCTTAATGCTGAAAAAAACCTAAAACAGAACAAAAAAGTAGAAGACATCTATCAAAGGCAAGGAAAGCCGCTCCTGCATAACTATAAGATTGGCAGTAGATGAACTTGGGTAGCCATGATAATGAATTTACATAATCTCCCTACGTCTGTGGACTGAGTACATAGCCCTAGAATATTTCAATACATATCACACGTCATATTGAAATTTCAGGATCCTCTCCTGTCTTCCTCTCCCCTTCCCTCCATTTTGCATGCGTTAAAATTGGGTATTACGTTAGTAAGGAATACTTTTGCTGTAGTATAGGACTTCTTGTGGAGGTTACATTTCAGGAAAAAAAGATATTACTTTGCTTTTGTTTTATCTGACATCACTTTGCACCTTGCTGCCTTGCTTTCAGTGCTCTAGCTGTAGGAGAGGCAAGAGCTTGTTACTGCTCCCTAATTATTGCTTATTACCAGAAGGAATACAATTCAGGAAACATTCCCTGTACTGTCTTTATTTTCTCAATTCAGGAACAAAGGCAGATCAGAGGAAAACATATTTGAAGTTATGTTTCCATGATTACGGCTGCTGTATGAATCACTGTTGGCAGGAGGATAGAACATTTAAAAATTAGAGTTCATCAGGTCCAACAGTGTGAAAACACAGTTAATATATACTATATATAGTATATATACTATATATACTATGTTAATATTTTATATTATTCCCTCCTGTGGAGTTGGAAGGCAGAAATGTGAAAATGTGTTTCAAGGGCACAAACATTGTTTTCATACAAGCTTTTTCGCTCTGCTCTTACTACACTCTGGAGAAGAACTGCTAAGGTATTATACATTTCAGTATGATTTTTGTTATCTTTATATATCCGATTATTTAATTCTGTAGCTGACCTAAAGTTCTTGTATATGTTCAGGATCAGGGTCTGTTTTCAATTTAAATAAAGTATAAACAGAGAAAACGTAGTATTGAGATCTCTGAAGAAAGAATTGCTTCACAGCTAGCTGAACACTTGAAAAGAATGAAAAAGAGGATGAGAATGGAAGAATTTGCGAAAGAAATTGTCCCCAGCAATTGCTTCTGTACCTTCTTACCTTCTGATCCAATATGTGGGTTTTATTGTGTTTAATGAGATTAGACAGGCACAATGCAGACCACAGCGAATCCCTGAGCTATCAAAAGTGTTTTTTGTATTCCCATCCCCAGATCTTCCCCTTACTGGCTTTAACAGACATTTCTTTCTCTTTTTAAACTTTCTTTTGGCACTATCTGATCTTACAATAATCTCAGATCTGTAACACTTGGTATTCATGCCAAAACCCACTTATTTGCCAGGATGAACTCTACTTTAATCTTGCTTTCCTTGAACATTGTTCTTTCTCTGATTCTCCTGTGATCTATCTGCCCCTGGCTTTGGTGGTTTTTTGCTGTTGTTTCTTTGTTTGTTTGTCTTTCTGGTGATCCCTGACTCTAAACAAGCTAAGGAGAAACATTAGAAAAAACTGAAAATAAATCTAGAATACATAAAGAAAAAAATGGAAGCCTTGTCTTCTTGAGTTATAAAGTACAAATTTTGTAGAATGAAGAAAAGAATTTCTAAGAAAATTCTGCAGAAACATTATTAGTGGCTTGAAATTACCAAAGCAGGAAACGCGATTATGATGAATCAAATACACAGATTGCTCCTCATAAGTTTTGCCCACTCAAAAAAATTTTGCCTGATTTATTTCCAAAAAATAAAGAAGTTATGTTTGGGAACAAGTAGTGTAAGTCATAAAAAGAAGGAAAAAAAGAAACTTGAAAAGAGAATCTGATTAGGATTCTGGGATCATAAAAGACATGCCAGTAAATAAGCTTCAGATGCAAAAGGAATAAATTATATTATATTATATTATTATATTATATTATTCTCCATACAAACATTAATGTTTTGATTGAAAGTATGCATAGCTTTTCTATATTGTGTTGATTAGACTAACTTTGGAATAGTGTATTCAGCATGGAAGCCCATATTTTTAAAGGGACACATAAAAGAAGAGAAGAAATAACTTAGAATTTATTATTGAAAGAATTAATGAGTTTGGGCTAATTTAGATTATCAGATGAAAGGTTAATGAGACATAATTACATTGTATTCATTTCCTCAAAGGGAGAAATTATGAAATCCTGAACAACAGTTTATTCTGGTAAGGAACTGTTAGGTGGAAGTTAAAGCCAAAGGCATTTGAATAGAAATTAAAGTTCCTTGTGCAAAGGAGGGATTCTCCATCTTCATGGGTAGCTGTGTGTGAAAGAAAACATTTTTAAAATATGCCTTGTCTATTTTATTAGCTGTTTCAATCAAGTCCCAGATTCTTAGCAAAAATTTAAGACGTTTTTTCTCTCAACCTATTTGTGGTTTTTTTGTTTGTTTGTTTTGTTTTGTTTTGCTTTTGAAATATGGGAGGGATTCTTAGCCTTACCTCAATGCTACCTAGATGGCAGCAAATGAACGGTTGCTAGATGAAAATACATAATTTGATTTTAACATATTTGGAATCAGTGTAGAGTGAAATCCTGCATGGATTTATCAATCCTTTACATTTGTATTTTTCAAAGGAGCCTGAAATAAGCTTTTAAAGCAGAAGTTTTGGTAGATGGCTTTGGTTGCTTTAATCATGGTTTGCCTGTGATGGACTTTCCTATTCCAAATTAGTTATTCACCAACTAGTGGAAGTTGAAAAGTTTCATAGAGTGAGATCTCTGCTTTTAACCAAAAGTATGGAATTCTTGCAGTTTCGTCAAAGAGTTATCACAAGAGCTCCACATTCAACAACAGCTCAATGCTGCAAAGATTTTCTTGCACTGCTGGGTTCTGTGCTAGTTGGATGGAGAAGTCCCACGACTCTGACCCTATCCTTCTGTCCCAGGATCTCCAGCTGAAAAAAGTTGTAGCTGTTATATAAAATGAATTAAAAAGATAGTATCTTCTTTCAATACGAAAGCAGCAACCTTGTTAGGCCACTGGTCAGATCGGTGAGATCTGGGGAAGTAGGCTATATGGCATTCCACTGCAAACTGCCAGAATAGAAACAAAACTTGTCTCAATGTGAGAGCCCTAATACAGATGGAGATGGTGTATGCATCAATGGTACATCACAATCAAGCAAAACATTTCCCTGAAATATTCATAAATCTACATAAGAATACAAACACTGTGCATGAAACGTGTAAAAACCCATTTAAAAATGCCAGATCCCAGTAGCATATTTCAGTCAACTAGTATAGTATTTAGAAATATACAAAGGGTTTCAGAAGTTCAAAATATGACAGTGATATTCATTCTCTCTCCATGCTCCATTACATATAAAGTCATAGGAATAATGTTTGCCAGTTTTAATGAATACGCCTTCATCCGGCTAATACTGGGTGTTTGCTTGGATTTTTTGCTTGATTTAGTTTTGTTTGTTTGTTTTCCATGTGGCTTCAGAAGCTTTTCATAACATGCTGTTTGTTTGTTTGTTTTTTGTTTAGTTTTGTTTTGTTGTTTGTTTGGGGTTTTTTACTTTATGCTTGAAAGCAAAGAATCTGAAAGTATCTGGAGAAATTATATTTCATTCTTTTGCTGCAGCCTGACATAAAGAGGGTAGAAATTAACATATGGCACTCATATGTGCTGGCCAAAATTTCTGTTGTCAGAATTGCACTGCATTTCACTGGCATTTGATATATTGTAAAGTTATTACATGTTGCTTCCTTTCTGGGGTATATGACTAAGTGACCAGGAAGAAGTCAGTGTTCTGATAGCTCATGTCTCCTCTAAACTTGATCAGTACCTCAGTTCCAACATAGCTATTTATTACTGAATATGTCAAATCCCAAATGCGGAACTCAATGAAGTCAGTCATGAGATATTAAATAGAAAAAAAGTAAAAAAAACAATAGTTCCAAAGACATTTAATACTTGCTCAGAATCAGTGTGGTAAATAATTCCTAGAAAACATCGAGGAACATTTTGTTATGAATCAAATAATAAGGAAGTACTTTTGAATACAGTGACAGGTTAGCTATGCCTTTCAACAGCAGGTGTTTTGTGCCTGTTCCAAAGCCTATCTCTAAGAGGGGTAGATTTGTATTCTGGATCTTGAATCATTTACAGCGGATTAATCTGTAATATTGTTCTAATATGACTCAAACAAATCTTCAGTAAAAACAGCAAATGTAAATTTGGCAATATGCCTGCAAATCAAACCAATTTTTTTAAGTTTTTGCTTCTTTACCACTAAGAATTTGATCAGCCTTAGCAGCTGTAGGTGTGAAACCTTTTTTTTTTCTTTGATTGAAAAGAGATTAAATTTCTCTCCATGACCAGATTTAAAATACTATGCAGTTCCTTATATCTCAATCTCAACCAAACAAGAAGCAGATGAACCAAGCTGGGAGGTGGTGTCAAGGGTAGGGAGGCCCTTCAGAGGGATTTAGACAGGCTGGATCGCTGAGCTGAGGTGAATGGGATGAGATTAGGCTGGATGTTGTGTTGAGGGACATAGTTTAGTAGGAGCTATTGGGAATAGGTGAACGGTTGGACTGGGTGATCTTTTAGGTCTTTTCCAACCTTGGTGATTCTATGATTCTATGATTCTATGATTCAACAAGGCCAAGTTTTGGGTCCTGCACTTTGGGCACAACCCCATGTGATGTTTTAGGCTTGGGGATGAGTGGCTGGATGAGTGTGAAAAAGAGAAGGACCTGGGCGTGTTGGTTGATGCTCAGCTGAACATGAGCCAACAGTGTGCCCAGGTGGCCAAGAGGGCCAACAGCATCCTGGCCTGCATTAGAAATAGTGTGGCCAGCAGGAGCAGGGAGGTGATCATCCCCCTCTACACAGCACTGGTGAGGCCACAACTTGAGTACTGTGTTCAGTTTTGGGCCCCTCACTACAGGAAAGATGTTGAGGTCCTGGAGCGTGTCCAGAGAAGGGCAACAAAACTAGTGAAGGGTCTGGAGCACAATTCTTACGAGGAGTGGCTGAGGGAGCTGGGATTGTTCAGTCTGCAGAAGAGGAAGCTCAGGGGTGACCTCATTGAACTCTACAACATCCTGAAGGGAGGTTGTGGTGAAGACCTCTTCTTTCAGGCAATGAGCAGGACACGGGGTAATGGCCGCAAGTTATATCAAAGGAGGTTTAGATTGGACATAAGGAAGAACTTTTTCTCTCAGAGAGTGGTCAGGCACTGGAATGACCTTGGAGTCGCCGTTCCTGGCAGTGTTCAAGAGGCGTCTGGATGACATGCTGCAAGATATGGTTTAGTACTTGTGGTGGCAATGGTGAAGAGGAGATGGTTGGACTAGATGATCTTGTAGGTCGTTTCCAACCTTGTGATTCTATAATTCTATGATAAGAATTCATTTGTTGTGAATAGCTAAAATGATACAATCTTTGCTAAGAAATATTGCAAACAGTATTTCCATTGTTTTCCAGAGGAATATTTTCCTCAGAACGAGATTTTAAATTTGGAATTAGTAGGGACTGGTAGCATCCACTTGGATTTATTTCTGCTGTTTATAATTTTAATAAATTATGACAGCTTAATATTTTTTCTTTGTTCTGTAATACCTACTCTGATATCCTTAACTGATCCTTTCTGAGAGTGCAGTATACTCTACACTGTTAACTGTCTGTAAACACAGGCCACAGCTAGTTGAATTCTGTTCCTTAATCATACTTTAAGCAGAATTAAGATGGAAAAACACATTCTCCAAACATTTCTTTTCAGTTGTGTAACTGAAATGAAATATAAAGAGTATTTAGGTGAATGTGTGCTATGATTTGATTTTTAGTCTAGAGGATAGATGAATAATTTTATGAGTCATTAATTTTTAATTCTAAAATGTTGTGGTTGAACAAGCTATCTTTAAATGGAAAATGTTTTAATGCTCATTTCAGAAACTAATTTTTTCAAGAAGAAAATTCTTTTATTCTATAAATAGTGTTTTATGGTACTAAACAAATTTGACGGAATCAGCAATGGCTAGACTGGCTTAAGAATTGTTCTTTAAAATTATTAGAAATTTTGAAATATTATTTCTATTTTAAAGTTTAGTTCAATTCCAGAATGAGTGCCATATCCATCTCTGGGAAACTTCTGAGTGTTCTGAACATTTAGAAGCAGTGCTAAATTTGTTTTTTCAGTACTGGGAGGCAGAATCCATTCTGAAAACTGCTAAAATATACAGCTTCCAAGGGAATGTGATTACTGGATTACAGTAAAATAGCTGTCAACTACTTAGCATTTCTCCTGTAGAGGAACAGAGCAAGCCTCTATGGCTGTGACACTGTGAAGAGAATCAATTGTTTTGCAGAAGGAGGAGCAGTTGTCAAAGTTGACTTAGCCCGTGTCTGTGTGTGATGGTAAAGCAGAAGCACTGTTCCACACATCTGAGCTCCATGTCCTCCCATGATCTACTGCCACTCTGGGCTGTGGCCTTGTGGTTGTTACCTAATCCTGCTCTTGCAACCTTGGGGCAACAGTGTTCTGCCTACATACCAGGAAACTCAGAGCTAGTTTCACTGGGAGAGTATCTCTGACATTATCCATTACTTAACGTTGGGGTGTTTATCAAAGATCAGGAATTATCTGAGTAGTTATTCAAGCACAAGAACGAGATAAAACTATATCTAGATTTTGGTTAATAAAAAGCACAGCTGAAGAGTAAAATTTCAGAAAAGAAAACGCAAGAACATCAGAACATCTTCAGCCTACAGACCAGAGCACGCATAAATGCTCTTTTATGCATTAACACCAAGCTGTTCAATTATATTAATAAGTCCTAACACACAAAGTCAATGGCTGACACATGTTTAAAAAATAGGACTATGTACTGAAGTGCTAATAGTAAATATGCATGAAGAAAATAAGTTTTATTTTAAACATTCAATACTTCCCTTTGAGATATATTAAAATTAAAATCTCATCAACAAAAGAACTTTCATCTGTGCCTCAGTGTAAAATAATATATGCTTCAATTTCCTTGAATGGCTCCTTAGAAAAAGAATTGTCTTCACTGATTGATTTTTCAGTATTTTTTCAACATTGGCTTAGTTTATATGCACTTTATGTTCCTTCCCCTCTCTTGATTGTGCCTTTGACAGGAATGGTCCAAATATACATGTTAAAATTCTGGCTCACATAAAATAAAAGCCTACTAGTAGTTTAAGTGCTGTCAGAAAAAGAGAAGACTACCTTTTTTTGAATACTTAGGAGGGTGAGAAGAAGGTTCATTAAGCATGAAGAGCTTCTACTAAAAATGAATCAGAAATGGTGGATTGCTTTATTTTCATGTTAAAATTATTTCTGTACACTGACAAGGAGTAGGTATAAAATTAAAATTGAATTTTAAAATAATGAAAAAATAAGTGAAATTTAGAATTACGTTCATAACTATTCCTTATTTCTCCCCTCAAGGGATTTCTTAAACATGAATGAATATTACACCTAATAATTCGCTAGAAAATGCTGACTAGGAAAGAAGGATTCTTGCAGGTTTGAAGTCTGATTTTACCAACAGTTGCAAGTAGCCTCAAGTAGGATCATGAACAGTTCTGTTTTCTCAATAGACTGTCCTATTTGTTCCCAGGGCACAATTACCTAAGATAAGATATGACATTTTAACAGCAAATGTAAAATAAGTGCATTGATCTGAAGTACTGTCAAGGAAATCACAGAATCATAGAGGTTAGAAGGCACCTCTGGAAATCACCTAGTCCAATGTCTCTGCTAAAGCAGGTTCCCAAGGTGTTGTTTGTTCCCATGTTTCTCTCTAATATCATTTTTTAAACCAGTTTCAGATGATGCAATATTACTTCTGAAAGTTAGTCTTATGAGTGAATTTCCGCTTTAATTACAACAATAATAACAAGCCAAATTGTCTTTCTTTTAGGAGAAAGTTGAATGATGCTGTAGCTGAAGTTGAGAGTAATGCTTCTGTGATTCCTGAAAAAATTTTTTTTGCAATCTCATCATTTCAATAACATGTCCAAATGTTGGTTTTTTTTAATCTAATGCATCTTGAAATATAAGGAGGAGTCATTCTTCATCATTTTATTATTTATTCATAAACAATAACTTTTTGTACTGAAAAAGAAACACCTGTTTCATCAAACATGAGATATTCTCAGCACTATTTGACAATGGATATACTTAAAAAATAAATGCTTTAACATTTACTGCTGTACGGGAACTGATGAATCGTGGCCTAAACCTCTGATTGATCACCTGAGGCAAGCAATGAGTCAGCCCTGGGAGCACAGGCAAAGTCAATTCACCTCTGCTGCTGGAAGGGCCTGGCTCCACCTCTCCTAGACCCATTTAAGAGCTTACAAAACAGTTTACAGACTTTTGTTCTGTTAATAATGCTGTCCCTGCTTCCTAATTTTTCTGATATACACAGGAACAGATTACTTTGACAGGTAAAAAATTGCATCTGCAATTATGATAATGAGAGAATTCATTTACTCTGAAGAACTAACAAATTGTGATAGATTTTTTTCAACTTATCATTCTTCAGAAGGGAATGAATACAGCTGACTAAAGAGCTGCAGAGTTGCCTGTACACAGATTATTGTGTTGGAGTCAGCTTTAATTTTCTGCTAAAACTATTTTTTCATGAGCAAGTTTCTATCTGTTTAATTCTTGGCGGTTTCTCTTTAGAGGAGATGAGTCTCAGACTCAAGCTATTGTTATGCAGATAGCTTTCTTCTACTATAAATTACACTCTTTGTCCTTGGAGAACTGATTCCTTTTAAATCAGTCTGTATTGGTCTTCTATCATCATAACAGTATCTTCCAAGTACCTATCTGTGTCACCTTAAATAAAGTAATCAACATCTTCCAAATAACATACACTTTACTGTAATGGAAGACATTTTTTTCATCTAAGTGTATATAAAAAAACTCCTGACTCTTCCCAGTTTCTACCCACCCTAGATCGAATATTCTTATCTTATGAAAAACAGAGCTCCAGCAACCTAAGTTGTATTTCCAAATTCTATTAACTTGCTGCCGGAGTATTGTCATTATTAAGGGCCTACACACTGGTGGACAAACTATCATTCCAATAGCCAAAACATACAGTCTGTTTTGCAACTCAGTGCTATTTCTAAAATATTATCTAAATCCATCTGATCACTTAGATGTACTGCTCCCCTGCCATTCTTTTTTTCTTCTGACAATTTTTCCTTGTTCTTTTTCTTCCTCCATATTCATTGATATTTACTTTAATATCTTTTCTTGTGAAATCTTGAGCTTGAACAAATTCAGCTATCCTAACACTGCTCAACATAGCAGATATATACACTATGTTTTCCTCCCCACTTTCAGCTCAGAGTTCTCTGATGATCTTGTTTCCCTTAATTGCTATGAGGGTGAGATCTCCACTCATAAATATATTGATTGTGCACAGCCTGAGTCTTAAAGATAATTACTGTTTAACAATACAATGCTTCCACTAAGTGATGAAGATGATGAATGCATAGTGAAGTGAATCTTGGTGGGACATTGAAAGTAGAACCGTAGTTGGAGGCAGCAGCACCAAGAGATAAGCATACTGTTTTTTCCAAGTCATTTGCCATCTGCAGTTTTCTGTCCGTAGACACATGGAAAGAAGAGAAAATCAAAAATTTTCCTGTAAACTTAGCCTTTCAGGTCATAAAGGGAAAAGTCACTGGAAGAAATGCCTCAATTTACTTTGACAGCAACATTACTCCATTATGTCTCACTTCTTTCTCTGTCAAAAAGGTTAAAATTTTCTCAGCTGGTTGTTCAGTTTGAATTCTTAAGAGTAGCTGTCAAAATCCTGTTTTACCTCATTTCCGTTGCAGACAGTGTAATCTTGAATATGACAAGATGGAAAAAGTTTTGACAATATTTTAGATAAGCTGCCTCTCAATTTTTCTGGCAGAGTTAAACTTAAGAACACGTCATTGCCGTTACCCTGAAAGAAATAAAAAAATATTCCAGGTAAGGCAAACTTAGTTCATTTATTTTTTTCTGCCTATTTTAGATAGCTCATTGTCCAGTCTGGAAACATTTTCATTCATTTGGAACAATGTAATTTGTTCTTGCATTTGTGGTAACTGAAAGAATATTCCATAGCGCATAACATAAATACTATGCTCCCACACTAGCAAAGAAAACAGTAGCAGTAACAGCTTATAGAATAAGGTTACGGTAATTCTCCAATATTGACAAATTTAACTGTGCTCTCATAGTTTGTCTTTTATCAAGTTACTCAGTAAGCAGATTTGGGTTTTTAAAACAGAAGGTCCCTTAGGGAATATAGAAAAACAAACGAACAAAATGTTTGGCTTATATCTTAAATGAATTTCATGTAAGAGAACAAAGTCAAAGTGACTAATACATTTACAGACTGATAAGCAGCTATGTTTACAGATATATTTATTTAAGCAAAGTAGAACATAATTACAAAGGTCTATGAGGTTAGCATGGAACAGGTATCTTCAGAGGTGTTTGAAACATAAGGTGAATGAAAGTTCTCCCCATTTCATAGAAGAATGACATCACTCTCCCTAAATATGAATTGTATGTCTTTCCTCAGATCTGAACACACGAATCCAAGTACTTTACATTTCCACTGTTCATAACCTGTACTTTTCCTAAAGCACTAGAACTCTGGGAGAGTTTGTGTGGTTTGTGGGTTGTTCCAGTGGCACAGATGAAGCAATTATACTTCAGTCTCCATAATGCTGCTGAAACACGTCTTGTTTTTTTTTCAGGGTCTTCAAATTAGATTTTCACCTCAGCTATCATTATCATTACATTACTGACCTTGGCTAGAATAGTAGCTGTTCCTTATTAGTCCAGTTATCATTATAATAGCACCCTCTACATCTGAATTGCCATTATGATCATGAGATTGTCAAAACAGACAGAGCAGAAAAAAAGAAAAAGCATGAAAAAAATAGGTGGAAATAAATTATTCCAATCTTTCTCATTGCCATTACTATACTTCATAGGTGATCCAGGAATAGCCAGGCACATCAGTCTGCAAACAACCTTATTCATATTCTGCAAGGTACCTCATTACACAAAATAGCATTTTACCTTACCTGGGTTTCTCAAAATCCTTTTCAATGCATTGTCTGTTAATGGCTAAAATCATCATTTCAGATAATGAGTCTTTCAGGCACAAACAGCTGATAGCATTTACTGTCAAAAATCTTAAACATATTCAAACTTTTTCTTTTTACAAAACGTAAAGATGAAGTAACGACAATTCTTACCCTCACACAGCTAGAACTATAACAAACATTTATAAACCACATTGACAGAGAGCAAATAAAGTATTCAGAGTTACATAAGAACATGTAGAAAAATCTTAATTGCAGATCTGTATTGTTTGATATTTTAATATCACAAACTTTACAGCATCTAAGCAGGTGAGTAAACCACTTTATTGCTAATAACATTTCCATCCACAAACTATTATACTACTAGTTCACTCTTTATCTACAATGAGAGCAGACAATTTCTTTAGAAATATTCTTATATTGTACACCCTGTCTTTTCTATCTGTAAGTGCTGCAGGACTCTGCATTTGTGTTTCTTGAACTGTGTGAAGTTCCTATCAGCCAGTTTATTAAGCCTTCTCCAGAAGTCTTTCTGAATGCTACTCCTATCTTCTAGCATATCTACTGCCCTTCCCAGTTTGTTATTTAACCTCAAATTTGTTAAGGGTTCATGATGTCCCATTACTCAGATTATTCATGAATACATTAGACAACATTGGTCTTGGTAGTAGCCTTGATAATGCCACTCATAGTTTGATAGCAGCTGGAATTTATACCACTGATGACAGATCTTTGAGCCTGATGATCTTTCAGCCAGCCAATTTTCCACCCCGCGTACAGGACATCAAGCTATCTTTCAAATTTTGCTGCAAGGTTATAACAGCAAAAAATATCACTGCTGTTGAGGTAAACACCACCACCTTGTCCCTAGAAATAGTCATGTTGCAGTCAAATAGGTCAGGCAGAAGTTTCCATTTCTAAATCCTTGCTGCTTCTTCCCAGGAAGAAAAATCTCATCTTGTAAAAAGCAGTGAGGTATTGAACAGGCTGTAAAGTGTAGTGATGGAGTCACCATCTCTGGAGGTGTTCAGTAAAAAATTAGATATGACACTGAGAAAAGGTACGTTGTCTCGCTCCAATTTATAGGAGGGAGAGGAGGTTCTTTTATTACCTATATACCCGGCATGAGATTAAAAAGCAACTGTTCAAACGTTTGTCCGACCAGTTTATTACAAATCTTAATTAGGGAAATGGGGAAGGGGAGGACGGACACTATTATGAATTAAGGTAATGGGGAAGGGAAGGAGGGCGATAGAAAAGATAGGAAAGAAGAGGCAAGGAGTCTTTATAGGAAGCAAGAGGGACATAGTCACCACCATGGATCCAGCGTGGTTCGTAGTTCAGTCTTTGATCTTCAGTAGTGGTGGGTCGTCAGGCAGAGTTGTTCTGTTGACAACGATGACGAGAAGCACGACAAGAGACGACCATGGTGATGATGGCCCCTTTTCAATAGTTTCAGAGTGGTCGAGTCAGCTGTCTTTGGAGTGACAGCTCAAATCCAAAGTGGTTGAGTCAACTCTCCTTTGAGTGGCAGCTTCTGGCTCTGGAGCCTCAGCAGGAAACTCCTTTGTTCTTATCTTCCTGGCCTTGCCAGCAGATAAGAGGAAGCAGGGAGGCACCAACTTGCACCTTGCCTTCGCAGGATACAATGGTATCATCCCCCAGTCTCCCATAGCAAACAGGAGTTATTTGGTCACAGGCTAGTTCTTCCACCAGTAAACAGTCCTGAGCACTATCTTCCGAAGGCAAACAGCTCCAAAGAAGTAAAATTGTCCACACAGCGATGTTGATTGCCACACAACACTCATCACTTGCCTCCTCAACAAACTACCTCAGGAAGCAAGCTTTGAGCCAAAAAAAAAGCAAAGAAGGATTCTCACAGACATGGGTTAGCAGGCATGGTGATGATGGGTTGATAGCAGGATAAGACAGTCTTAGATGTCCTTTCCAACCTTATAGCCTTCAGTCAGGATTCTGACTCTAACATTTCAATCATTTTCTTTCATGTGCATGGACATCATTTCCAGATGGAATTGCTCCATGATCTTTCCACAAGCTGGCAGGAGGATGATCAACCTGCAGTTCCCCCATCTACTTTATTGGTGCTTGAACATCAGATGTCTGCCTTTTCCCAGTCTTCAGAAATATCCTCTGATGTCTTTTCTGAAAGAGACATACTAACAACACTGACCAACTTCAAATTGAATGCATTAAGTTTTTCATACTTACTTCAATATTCCCTAATAGATCTTTATTGCAGTTGTGTGTTTAACAGTTAGAGATCTCCACACAGTGTTCTTTAACCAGACCATGTACACATTTCTTCAAGGTGTTCTTTATATCAATTGTAAAAACTCCACTTCAAGACAGAAAAAAATGCACAATACCATTTTTCACAATATATTCATTTTTCTAATGCAGTTTTAAAATCACTCACCAAATACAATAGCATTTATAGAATTTCACATTGTAGCTGAGGTCAGTATAATAGTGTGAAAATGCAAGAACCAAGACCAGATTTGTAAAGGATAACATTTTCTAATTTGGTATCTACAAGTAGTCAACTAAAGGAGTAGAGAAAAGCGCGCACTCTTCTGTACAATTTTCATGATATAGATACATTGGATTTAAATAACAATCACCTAACTTAAATGGCTGATATTTAGACAACAGTTTCAAAAACTGATTATAAGCTACACTTATGTACTGAAGATACAGAACTGGACTGATATTTATATCCATTTTTATTAAAAACAAAGTAGGTGGCCTGCAGCAACAAAAACAGTTGAAATGTTAGGCAAAGATGAATAAGCATACTTATACTATTGACAGTGCATTCCACAATAGTAATCAGAATTAATTTTATTTATCATTATAGTATTTTTAATGTAAAGGATAATGTTTAGAATCTGTAAGGCAATTCAGATAATTTGTGAGTATCTTGTAACTTCAGCTTCTTCAGGTTAAGAATATCTTCTCTATCTACAAAACAAGTGTTTGAGCTTGGAAATGTTAGTACGTATGCTCCTACAGCAAAACAAAACTTAGAATTACTTTTTTTGAAATCGATTTAATCACATACAATAAAGAGAGATGCTTCAAGTTTGTTTCATACAGAAAAATCTTTTGAGAACATTTTTCTCCTTAGATTCCTTAAAGGGCAGTTCAGAGAAGCAAAAAAGAAATTGGTTCTGATCAGTCACACTTTACCCATTGCTATTTTATTTTGAGACCACAGAGGTCAAAAAGCTTTTCCATGATTTGCTGCCTTTTTCTTTTTTGTTGCTGTTAAAAAAAATAATTTCCTGATTTCAGTTATTTTTTCCTTATAGTTCTTCCTATAGCATCGAAACAGAAGCTTTATAAACATAAAGCGTAAGACATTAAGTATGTTGTGGTTTGAGATAGACTGGCTCTTCTCATTTGTGTGTAAGATAGCAGTATAAACACCCAAGTTTATATAGTAAGGTTGTATTATTTCTTCAATAAATCAAAGTAAATAAAGAATAAATCAGATCTTTAATAAATCATCAGTACATGTCTATATAAAGAAATATGCTGAAACATGATCCCAAATCAGACACCCACTTGCAATAGCAAACAATAGAATGGTGAGCAGCCTGAAATTCTGGCTTTTAAAATGCACAGCTTCTCAATGGTAGGTTGAATCAAAGTCTCATCCTGTGAAATTCAAGCTTTCACTTCTATAGCTGCACCACTAAGATTTACATGTTTCTACCAGTACAATCTTATTTCCAAAGAAAATAACAGTTTAGGTGAAAATAACCTCACATTGCTGTGTGCAGCCCATTCGTATGTACCTCTTCTGTATTTCCTCATCAATTCTCATTCTGTCTTTGAGAGTTCAAGAAATCCTAGGTGCCCATTGAAGCAAACATACACCAGATGAATCCAAGTTAATATAGCCACCTCAGTTGATTTCCTTGGGCCCCCATACAGATGAACAAATGGGACAAAATCTTTTTCTATTCAAGAATGCAACAAGGTGGCCACACTTGTCTGTTTTGTATAGTCAGTGCAAGTCTTTCCAGTCTGACCAGGAACCATTTTGCTAATTTTCATCACCTGTATCATTAACAGCGATGGTAAAAGATGTTTAGGATGAGACGAAAGATGAGAGACTCGGTAAATTTTAAACAATTTATTTCCAAATCAAACACTCTGATTGTAGAATGTGAAAGTTTATAAACTTTCTACGTATCTCCTTAAACTTTAACTGATTTTTCACTTCCTATCTTGTATCTCTTTCTATTTTCCAGAAGCTTGATATTACAGATAGGTAAACCTTCATTATCTCCTTAAAACCTTGTGCATTATAGCATACTGAGATTGAATAACATATGCTTACTGCTCCTGAAATTAGCACATCCTTCTTTATATGACTTTATATAACATGATAGATTGTCTTGTCTCTGCTTTTCTACTGCGAATTTGTCAGGGCCCTGTACAATGCGAAGCCTGAAAATGAGAGATAAGACAATAAAAAAAAAGACTTATAAGGGTCATTTTATTTTATTCCAATTACACAATTTTGTCACCTACATTTTGTCTGTGCAGCTTAATCCATGAATTCCTGCCATAAAGACTGTGTAAAGAACAAATTATATTTTGTGAAAAAGAATATAAGAACTAAAGGAAAGAGTGCAGAATCCCTTTCATGGAGAAGAATTTTTAGAGTATTAGGTGACAAACAAGATATAGAGGGTTTTTTTTGTTTGTTTGTTTGTTTTAAATCACCTTTAATCTAACTTTTCTCATTTTGGATAGAGGCTTTGCTGTCAAGACTAACTTCTTCAGAGCAACAATTCCTTCCAGCTACATCAGAAGAAAGACTGGCTACAGAGAGCGTCAGTCAAGCAACAGAACACTCTTTGATGACAGGAATCAGAACACTTAACATATATTCTGACATTAGCCTTACACCACAGAACCACAGTCACCGAGTTGAGAAGACCATCCTGGGGATCATATACTACAATTCCCCTGCACAAAAAAACCCATCACCTACAGAATGCTACACAGAATCCATGTGCAGTCAATTTATTTTATTTTTTTTAAAATATCTCTGAAAATGGAGATTCCACAGCCTCTCTAGTTCACATGTTTCAGTATTAAGTCATCCACATAGCACAAGAGTATTTTTATGTTTTAACAAATTCCTGCAACTCATTTCACAAATATAACCTCTTTCCTGCCTACTCCAGTCTGAATAGTCCCATCTCTTTGAGTCTGTCTTACACTCCAGAGTCAATCTTTTTTGTGGGCCTTTGGTGGATTCAATCCATTACACCCATGGCTCCCATTTACTGGGGAATTACAGAAGCAGACCCATTGCTCCAAATTCCAAATTCTCAC
This sequence comes from Tympanuchus pallidicinctus, assembly GCF_026119805.1. Taxonomy (NCBI): domain Eukaryota; kingdom Metazoa; phylum Chordata; class Aves; order Galliformes; family Phasianidae; genus Tympanuchus; species Tympanuchus pallidicinctus. The sequence goes on along the minus strand of NW_026294618.1, from coordinate 60,290,895 downwards.
CAAGACTAAACAAAGTGGAAGAACCTTCTCCCTTAACCTGTTGATAAGACTTTCTTTTGCAGTCTAGGAGGATATTGGTTGTCTTTGCTGTGAGGAGACTTCACCATTTCAAAGTCAGTTTGATATCCATCAGCATCCTCAGAACCTGCTTTCCAGCCAGTCAGGACACAGTTATGCATCACTAGGGGCAGGACTTGGCATTTCCCTTTGCTTAATGTCATGAAGTTTTTCCTGACTTTTTTTCATCTCCTGTCAAGGTTTCTCCAAATGGCAGTATTGAACTTCAACTGTAAACTTGGCAACATTGAACTCTTTTCACTTGTTGTCTGGGTGTAATTGAGATCAAATAGCAGAGGACAAGGTATTGACTGCTTGAGTATATCACTAGTGACCCAGTTCCTATTCATTGGCTCCAGATCTTCCATCTTGATCATCTTGAAGAGAATACTGTAATTTGCTTTCTTCCAGTTCTCAGGAGCCTTCTTAGATTGCCATGATCTTGCAATTATATCATCTAGCTCCCTCAGCACTTGTGGCACATCCTACCAAGTCTCACTGGAACCAGTAATGTACAAGTCTAAGTCTTCCATTCTATAAAATTTTTCGTTGGACTCAGAGAGCTGTGTTTTCTGAAGGCTATTTTTACTGGTGCAAATCAGGGCAATTAAGGCCAAGTTATTTAGCGCTTTTTACAAGGATTTTCTTATCAGGTTATTTTCCCCATTCAGCACCGGACTCACATTTTCACTAGCCTTCCTTTTTTTACTGCTGCATCTGTAGACATTTTTTGCTCTCCACACCTTTCACCAGATTCAACTCCTGGTGGGATTTAGCTTTTCAAATTCCATTCACCATAATACTCTTATCCCATGTAAGATTACTGTCAGAGCAATCAGCTAGATCTTTCAGCAGGATCTATATTCAAACAGAATTTGTTTCTCTAAAAGAGACTGAAGTTTGAATAATAATCTAATAAGAAGTGATATAACAAAGCAAATAGCTACATTATTTTAGTTACCATGGCATAGAGAACCTTCTGCCAGCATAAATTATGACAACAACACTCAGTAAGCACAAGTTTTTGTGGCTCAAACTTGCATTCACATTTTCTCCTAAACTTTCACATTAGAACAGGCCATCATCATAGTAAATTTATCATAGATCTTAGGCCATAGCTGAAAGACTTAAGAACCATCTCTCCAAGTGGTAAATTGGCAAAGATTTAAAAATAAGAACAAGAAACCTTGAAGTTTTTCTGGTCAAACTTAGGCTGCCATTAAGCATAGCCTTTTCTTCCTGAGGGTCTATATTTGTTTTTAAATGTACTCTTGAAATCAGTATTTCAATATCGTATTTTCTCCTGTTTAATAGATAACCTTCTCCTTTCACATACTTTCTCCCAACTACAACAAGTACTTTTAGGAGATATCATTTGTTTCCTGTGTTTCTTCCCTCATTTGAGCTATTATTTACAAGGCTCAGGCAATCTTATGCCATCCAATAGCCTCAACTTGAAAGCAGCCAATGTATTAGAAATGAAGCCATACCTATTTTCCATTAGATGGATCACTGAAAGTCTAACACCAACATGATAATTAACATCTCCAAATACTGAAATTTAACATTAAATGAACAGAGAAGCACTGTTCTTTCAGTTAGCTGTTGGAGAGTGTCCAGAGGGGGGCCACAAAGATGATCCAGAGGGCTGAAGCCCCTCCCCTGCAAAGACAGACAGGGAGCTGGGCTTGTTCAGCGTAGACAAAAAAAGGCAGTGGGGTGACCTCACTGCAGCCTTTCAAAAGAGAGCCTATAAACAGGAGGGGAGTCAACTCTTCACAAGGGTACATAGCTGCAAGACAAGGGGAAATGGCTTTTAAGTTGTCAGAGGGAAGATTTCAGTTGAATGTCAGGGGGAAGTTCTTTACTATTCGAATGATGAGGTGCTGGAGCAGGCTGCCCAGAGAGGTAAGGGATGTCCCATTCCTGGAGGTGTTCAAGGCCAGGTTGGTCTAGCATTAGATCCCAGACAGCCCGGTCTGGTATTAAATGGGGAGATTGGTGGCCCTACTTCTGGCAGGGGGTTGGAGATTCATGATCCTTGAGGTCCCTTCCAATCCTGGCAATTCTGTGACTTCAAATTGATCTTTATGGATTAATAAGATATTTAAAATAGTATTTACATGAAATACATCTTCAAAGGTTATAATTCTATTTTTTCCCAACTATTTTACTGTACCATTTGGAATTAAAGTTTTAATGAAGTGGTTTTGAAGTGGAGTGCATAAATAACACAGCAAATCAATAAAAACGTGCTGACAATATAATCTCATGGATAAGACAAAGATAAATTACTTCCAGAAACAAGCAAAAAACACCCCACAGAAAAAAATGAATTTATCAGCAAAGAATAAAAACATAATGGGCAACAAGAGAAAGTAGTATTTGCAGAACTGCTAAACTTTGTGGTCAGAGAAGCAGTAGAAATAGAATGTAGCAGTTAGCACGGTATTTCAAGTCTAATCCAGTGCATTTAAATTTCTCTAGCATAGACTGAAATGACATAAGTAAATGAAGGGCATCTGTGTTACATTGTGCAATTTACTTTGCAGAAAGTCTGTTATTTCAACTCTCAGAAATCAATATTTCTATTACTAAATATGTACAGTAAGGTCTTTCCTCTGGTAAGTTTACCAGAATTGTTCTAACAGCTCAATAAATGAAAGGAGTACCAATTAGGGGAAATGAATTTGACTCGCTAGAAAATATTGCATACCTTTATGGAACCTGCAAAGTAGATGTCATGTCTCTGGACCTTCAAGGTTTCAAGTAATCTATAACTTATATATAACTAATTGTTCTCTCATCTGACAAGCAGAATTCACTCTTTCTGTCACTTTGAGTGATTTGTGCACACAGACTGTTCAGAACGCATCAAGTTTTGCATTGGTATAGCTCCAAAGATTACAGACTCATCAGTTATAACAATCAGCTGGGCATTTGCAATGCTAGTACTAACAAGAGGTACGTGTTCATGATCTCAGTTCTACTAAAATATATTATTTTCCAGTAACACTAAACCTTGTTCAAACCACTGATAAAATTAGCATTACTAGTTTTGTACAAGCCAGCACAAGTAGTAGAGTCACACAGGAAGTGGTAAAACATGTAACAATCTGAAGGGACCAAACATGAAATCTGAAGAAAAAAAAAAAAAAAAAAAAAAACAACACAGAAAGACAACTTTTTTTTTTGTCTGTTTGGTCATTTTTATTTTTTTTGTTTTAGGATTTGTCTGTTTCTCTACTTGTTTGTCCGTTTTGCCATCTCTTCTAAACTCTCAAATACCTGTGTTCTACAGCCGTTAAGTAGATCCTGAATACTCAAGGATAACAGATTCAGAGCCAATAGGATATGGAGTAAGTGTGGACTCATAACCACATTTGTACATGTTGGAAACATGAATCAAATGATGATTTCATACCACTGTAGTAAAACACATGAAATCTCATCAGTGAATACTCATTACTGTGGACAGATGTTAATTGACAGTGTAAAAAGCTTAATCATAAACTGACCTGCTGGACCTTGAGTGACTTTGAACTGACATCTGCTGTTGCAGGAGTCTAAAGTCCACTTTATTGCACTATTAAACTCTCTCATGTACTGGGAGATATATGTTTTACCTCTTACAACTACTTTAAACCATACCTTAAACAACTTCTGCCTAATGAATAATATGCACATGTTCTGGACCATCCTTTGAATATTTTATTTTACTCATTCAATATATATCATATTTGATATTTAAAATTACTTTCATTTAATATTTAATGTTATCACTTATTTTCCCTGCAAATATTTAGTATGAATTCTATTATATTGTTACTACATATTTGGGGACATAGGAAACAGACAAGATAATGCCCCCACTCTTGCCCAAAAATAATTAACTCCAGAATTTGATCTTTTTTTAATATACTGGTATTAAAATAATGCAGAGGAGATCCACTTTGATTATATTATATTGTGATATATAACATCACATTTTGTTTTTTGCTTTAAAAGTCTTTTAAGAGGAAAAGAACTAAGTTTTAAACACAAAGCTAAAGGAATTAGCGTTAACTAAATTGCCTCATATTCTGATATACCCAACTAAGTAAACTGCAGAAACTTTGAATTTAATTCAAGATTTCAATTTATTTAAACAATAGAATGTTGTATGAGGCCTACATACTTTGGATTATAAACCATTCTTTAAATTTCTACACCCATATTTTAAATTGTTTTAGATTGCTGGTTGTATACAATTTGTAATAAATACACAGTTTTCCTAAAAAAAAAAAAGTTATTTTACTAATCTTTTAATTTTTACTGAGAAAGATAAGAATGATGTTTAGATAATTATATGGACAGCTGCCAGTGCAGTTTCTGAATTCCAAGCAAGACTAATTATACTATTGGCACTAGTTGTAGTCTGGAAACAAGGCAGAGAAATTGTATTCCTGGGCACAAAAGTTAAGTCTTTCCCAGGCAATACCTGTGATACAAGATGAGAAAAGCACAAAATCCGCAAACTTTTTAGCTACAATTTTGGTAATCTTCCTCTCACACAGACACTACAATACTAGGCTTTGGCTTGGAGATTTACTAATTGATTTAGTAAATGTATCTTTAGTATACGTATTTTTAAAACAGAACAATTTGATCTCAAAATCTATAACTAAAACTCACTAGTGATTACCCTCCTCTGCCTGACTTACCCCAGAATTTGCATTTTGTAATCACCTGTCTTTACTCCTCTGCTTCTTCAGAAGAGATGCAGTTGAAAGCACAAAATACCAGCATAGAATTCTCTCCTAATTGGCTATTTCTACACAGACAGGGAAACTGCCCACTTGCAAGTTACTTGTGATCCTTACTATGAAAGAAGAAATGTTTTTTGCAAAGCAACAGGATGTTAAGACACCAGAGTGGCACCTCAGAGCTCTGATAAGTTCCTGCTTATAGAACTTCACATGTGATTTAGCATGCATTTGCCCTCTTACAGACATGGGAGCCTATAGTTAACAACTGAACATCTACTACATTTATAAATCTCTGTTAGCATGCTTCATGCTGCAATCAAATCAATCATTACTTGAAACCCTTTGAGCCTTATGTTGGTTGACGAAATATTCATCCACTTCCAGAAAAGAGAGACTCATCACACCTAATGGCTTCTTAGTGAGATGAATGTCATCACTTCAAACTCCCTCCTTCCTCCTATTTAATCCCATTTTGGTTGCTCCACAAGATGTCATATGCTATGGGATGTCAGTTGGGATCAGTCATCTTAGTTCTACTCCTTCCCAGCTCCTGTTGCAGCTCCAGGCTCCTCCCTCATAGGATTGTACAAGAAACAGAAAACTCCTTGGCTCTGTGCAAGAACCACTATGTAACAACTAAAATATCAGTATGCTTTCACTACTATTTTCATCAAAAAGACAGCATACAAGCCTCTATGAAGAAAACTAATTCTATCCCAGCTTAATTGTGACAAATGTATCTCCTTAAATAAAACAGAAGTGTGTTACCCATTAGTTGATGATTTGGGAGGTAGAAAAAGAAATATTCCTTTAGACCTTCTTCTTAAACAATGTGGTATTTTACGATTGGTTAAGTTGTAGCATTGTTGATAGGATAATTCATGGCTATATAATGTCAGTTGTTGCATCATGCCATTTTAATGACAGAATACATCTAAATATGATTTGTTATCATGCTTGTATTCTTGTTATCATTCTATCCATTAAAACTATTGAACAGTTTCTCATTATTCCTTACTTCCAATTTTCTTCATTGATTTTCTTAAAAATCAAATTCAAGTCTAGAGCAGACTAATTGCACACCTACTATAATATCAAAATAATTTTCAGTGAATGTATGAACTTAAAGATAGAACTTAAACACAGAGCAGCATTTGTTATTGTTGTAAAGTACAATTCTGAATTTTGCTGTATTCATTGTTATTAATGTCCTTTGCAGGAATTCACAAAAATAAGTAACCCTGAGATCTGTGACTCCAATTAAACAGATGAAAACACAAGTGTTAGTAGAAGATGTTATGCAGTGGGTACTGAAAAGATTCAAATGGGTTTTGCTATTATGCCTTTCATAATTTGCATCTTAACCCATAAGTAATGTTGCTTCGAACTGGCTTACAATGCCATTAACTGAATGTTGATAGTAGATGAAAGTCCCCCAGCATCGGTGACCTGAACATAAACATTGTAACAGTGGCATATGACTTTTAACAAAGAGGTACTCAATGACTGCACTCAGTTATTGTTGTAATTCTGTTTGTTGTCATGAAACACCCTCAGTTTATTTTATAATATTTTGCCAAACTATGTGTAATACCATATGGGAAACACCATGTGCTCCATATAGTCTGCTTAAAACAGAATTCCATTCACACTAAGTTGCTTTAATTAACTTCTCTGCAAGAGAATTAAATTGTTATTCCCATATATGCAGGACATTGCTTCCAGAATACAATAGAAATTCTCACCACGAGAAGAAATTATCCTCAAGTAGAAAATACAAATGTGTATGTGCAGCGTGGTTTGGAAAACAAAGGCAAGTAGCTTTAGCCAGTAATAGGAAAATATACTTTATATATTAATGAGATTCACAGTAAGCCTACGTATAATAATGCACCATATCCAGAAAGAACATACTGTAGAAAGAAACTTGGATATTCTACTTTTTATTTTTCTTTTCTGACAGACCTTAGTATGATAATTTAGTATCATAATTTAGTATCTCATTAAGCACCACAGTCTGAGCAAGATCACAGGTCACTGGTGCTCAGAGACAGTACCTCAGCACAAAACTCAGAATGATATCATTGTACTTAGCAATAATTCAGGGACAGAAGCAATTTCCTACAGTGCAGTGGAGCACAACAGAAAGCATAACAACGACAGCAGAACAGCAAGATTCCAGCCCACAACAAGAATTCACTCAAAGGCAACAACCATAAGCACAAAAATAAGGAAAAGGAGCTATTTACCTTCAGAAGACCTTAGTTACTTAAGGATCTTCAAAAAGACATGCTTCCTTCCACTGCCAATCCTTAAATGAGGTCTGGGAAGGAGTGAATCCTGGCTTCATCCTGTCTGGTCAATCAGGTACCTTGCATGCACCTGAGTTCCCCTGGGTTGGCCCTGCCTTCCACCAGGTGCTCAATCAAGGTTTCAAGCCACGACTTGCTATTTCCATGATGTGCAGTTTTTAGAATTGAATCATTATATCCTGCACCCTTGCAATATACCTGCTACTTCATCTCCAACCTTGATTTTTTCACCTTCCAAACTCTGGCACAGCTCTTTGGATGCTGACATGTTGCCTGGTGTCAGTCCCACAAGAGAATGAATCCTACTCACTTCTCAGTAAAGGCAGGGCACAACAGTACACCTAGGGAGCCTGGCCTGTACTACCTGGTTCTGTGGGCCACAACAAGGCTGCACTGGTGTGATAGAAGCAGCAACTGGTTTTCTCTGTGAAAACTATGGACTTTTTTTTTTTTTTCCTTTTTATTTTATTTTTATTTTATTTTATTTTTTTTATTTTCCTTTTTATTTTATACTGATATACATAGTCGGTATGTATAGTTGATGGTTATCACATTTCATAGATTTTATAGTTACCTTTTTTTTCCATGAACAAAACCTGAAAATATGCTGCATTATCCTAACTATAAAGGTTGTTGTTTTTTTTTTTTTTTTTCCCACTCTGTGATATATTCATTATTTATAAGCAGAAGACAAGCACTGGAGAGCTGAAGAACCAGCTCTGTCCTTATCTTGCCCTATGGCTTTTTAAAGTCTTTTCAGCTTTTCATTTTCCCTATTTGAAAAATAAACATAATATTTTCCTATCTAGGTTACAGGAGTTCTTTTAAATCATTGGTGTCTTACCAGTGTGTGGCAATGTGTTCTCCCCTGCCTACAAACTCCTCCTTTGGTTTGGCCATTACACCCCTATGGGTGTAATTGCCGATGAAACAGTCATCTTTTTTGGATGATGCTAAACTTTATTCATCAGCTAATTGCTCTGCTGTTTAAATGAAACTCATATGGACCTCAAAAAATGGAACTGACCAAACATGAAATTACTGGCAAAAAGGTTTAAAAAGTTATATTGCAGTATTTGTATACATTTTTTTGATTTAATACTTTTATATATTCTGCCATAATACGTTATTTTTAATGGAATCTATGTGTTAACATAATGAAATTTAAATGTTTTAAATTTGCACCAGCTGCCAGTACTTAAAGTTAATTTATCTGCCTCCTAGAATCTGAAAAATAGTGCTATTTCCCCTGACTCTGAAATGCTTTGTCAATGGAAGAAAACGAGATTGGGAATCTCTAATTAAATATTTATGTATTACCCTAATCTCCTTTCTATTTTATTAGATGAATCTAAAGTAATTTGTATAGAAGAATGTATCAAAATATCTTCATGTTTACAATCTAAAAGCTATTTTATTCTAATTAGATTTACACAAGGAAGAATTATGTAGTGTAAAAAAAAAAACACATGAAATTATTATTAGACTGTTTCAAATATTAATGCATCTTCTGCAATTTGTGGAGGATTAAAGAACTGCACGGGTATGGAGGTGATATGAAGTTTTGATTTAATACTTGAGAAATGCCACTTTTTTGAAACAAATTGAAGGGTGATTTCATATTCACGACAACTATTTACATTTAAGTAAAGTTTAAAGTGCTTGAGAATTCATGTTTGATAGATTGCTTTTGTATTTAACTGTACAAAGATTTTTTTTCAAAAGATACTGAGATGCGGTTTATGCTTCCTCATCTGTATCACTGCCTGCTTTCCAAGCAGAATCTCATTTGATAACAAATTTAATTGTAAAGTGTTTTTCTCCAAGGCTCTTTATCAGAAACGTGTTCCCCTTATTTCTCAGACCGTGCAATTTCTTATGACCTTTTCATGATATTTAATTTCTTTCTCTGAACAATCGTGAAGGGATTTCAGTGCTGTCATGAAAAACTTTTGCTTTCAACCTTTCTGTTTTACGAAGAAGATAAATGTCAAGTTTGTTCTTTGAATACATCTCCTGACTTACTATGGTTTAAAGCTGCACAGATACATAGCTGTCTGTTTCCAGAAGTAATTACAAAAAAGCACTGTTAATCACAAATTATTCCACTATGCGCAGATTTTCTTATCTAAAGGTGAATATCATAATAACTTTCTCACATGACTGGGACTAGTCTGCATTTCCATTAACTAGAGACATCACAATCCCTCCTCAGGAAAAAAAGAAATGTGTTTGTCTTCAGACACAGACTTTTTTTACTTATTCAACAGCACACTGAAACTCCTGTAATTCTGACCAGTTTCAATCCACTCCTCTTGCTGACTGCGCCTCTTCTGCTCTCTGTTCTTTCATCCTCTATTTCATACTATACAATTCTGAATCTGGCTCCCTCATTCTCTTCCTCCATGTTCAGTTTTCACCATGGGATTTTTTGCTGTTTACTCAGATTGCCTATCCTGACCAACTGTGGATCCACTTGCTGGTTCTGGCCAACTCCACATTTTCGATGACAGATCATATAAAATGCTTGCATATTAAATAAGAATGATAAACTTACGCAGTAGAAATGCCCACATTAGAAAACGATTTTCTGTTCAGATTGATCCAGAAATATGAATTCAGAATTGACATCTCTATTTTGTTTTTATCTCATCTGTGAAGAGATGGACATGGTTCAAGGTGTGAAGAGAGAGGGACATGGTTCAAGGTCATTTTGTCTAACAAAGCTATATAAATATATGTTTTTTTTTCTTCTTACCCTCATCTTTTCATCGTTTTTTCAATAACTAAAGCAGAGCTTCATAGCTGATGGTGAATGCATCCTTAGTTGCTCACAGACTTCTTCATAGCACATAGAAGTATTTTTCAGGTTCCAAAAGATGCAAGCATCTTCCATCCTCAGAATACCTAACAGGCTTTTCAGAGTTGACTAGACACACGCACAATCACACAGAATGGCCCGGGTTGGAAGGGACCTCAAGGAATATGAATCTTCAACACCCTGACACAGGCACCCTGACACCCTGACACAACCTCCCCATTTAATACTAAACCAGACAATTTTGCTTGAAACTGGAGGCTATACTACCTCCAGCAATCCATTCTAAAGGCTTTGCTTTCTGAGCTTTCATAAAGCTTTGAAAGCTCCAACTAAGGAAACTTCTGTTTTAAATTGATTTAATTTATCATTTTAACTGTAAGCCCTGAAAATTCTCCACAATAAAGTCCTTTACTGAATTAGAGGTAAAAGAGCCTCCTTAAAGTCAGAGAGAACTTTTCTTTAAATATAGTTTGTTGGTGGTAGTTGCTTGTTTGTTTGTTTGTTTTTTAGTAACCATAACATAGTTACAAATTTCTCATTTTACCTCTGAGCTTAAACCTAGAATGACACAATGTTTGAGGGGGGGAAGACTCTCTGGAGATTTTCTTGTCCAACCTACCTGCACAAGCTGAAATTATTACCTGCAGCAGGTTTCTCAGTCATATCCACATAAATTTCAAATACCTCCAGAAACGGATACTTTACAACTTCTCTGGGTCATCTATTCCAATCACCCCCCCACACACACAAAAAAATGCTTCCTGATAATCAGATGCAAAATTCTGTGTTTCAGTTTATGTCTGTTGCATCTTGTCCTGTCACTGGGCATCACTGAAAAGAATAGTTCTATCCTCTTTATTGTCTCTGTTATACATTCACGCACACTGATAAGATCACTGTCAAACTCCTCTTCTGCAAGCTACAGTGTCCTAGTTTTCTCAGCCTCTCCTCTTATGTCAGATGCTTCAGCTCCTGAATCTCTGCTACGGCTTTTCATTGGACTCACTCCACTATATTCACGTACTGAGGATCCCCGCAGTGCAGCCAGCACTCTGGATGAGTCTCATTAGGGCTGAGAAGGCTCACCTCCCTCAATCTTCCGGCAGCGCTTTTTGAATGCAAACCAGCAATATATTGGCCTTTGTCAAAAAGACATTGCTGGCTTAAATTCTCCTTAATGTCGATTAGAACCACGAGTTATTTCTCTGGCAAGATCTTTTCAGCCAAATGGCCCCCACATTGTTCTGGTGCCTAAGATTACTCCTTCCCTGGTCTAGGAGTTTGCATTTCCACATGCTGAACACAATGGGGTTTCTGTCAGTTCATTTTCACATCCTTTCAAGATTTCTCCAAATAGCCACTCAACTATCCACAGTATCAATTACTCCTTGCTGTTCTGTATCATCAGTTCCATGATTCAGGTTCAACAGCAGGCAATGTTAATAAGAGGCCTTTTAAAAGACTGAGATCGTATCTCTACTTCTGCATTTACCAGCAGGCATTCAGACCTGTTATATTGAGTAGATGGCAAGCCTAATCCATATAGCAAATATCAAAGTTAGCAAACAAAATCATAGAATCATAGAATCATAGAATCACCAAGGTTGGAAAAGACCTAAAAGATCATCCAGTCCAACTGTTCACCTATTCCCAATAGCTCCCACTAAACCATGTCCCTCAACATCCAGCCTTTAAAATGTCCAGCAGTTTTCATTATAGGAATTATTGAATTGTCACTGGCCAACTTGGAATATCCCAATAATTTGAGATAGTTTGGATATTATGATAGATTATGATAAAATACAAAAATTTTATATGCATTTTCTTATTTTTAACCATTTTTATCCAATGTAATCTACATATAATACAAAATGATTTACCTACAGGCATCACAGCTTATTTTCATTTTCTTGTATTTCTTTAATACGTCAAAGGAATTCTGGGGGACACAGATGTCATATACCAAAAAGACAGTAGCTGAAACTAATGTTGATCAACTGTTATTAGGAACAAAGTTTTGATGTGCATTTATGCTGTCTAAATATAAGGCCACACTATGAATTATCAGAGTTGTAGCAGCAGTTGGTATAACATTTATATAATGCATATAATTTTAAACTGAGACAGAGGAGATTTAGATTAGATATTAGGAGGAAGATTTTCACACAGAGGGTGGTGACGCACTGGAACAGGTTACCCAAGGAGGTTGTGGATCCCTGGAGGCATTCAAGGCCAGACTGGATGTGGCTCTGGCAGCCTGGTCTAGTGGTTGGCAACCCTGCACATAGCAGGGGGGTTGAAACCACATGATCATTGTTGTCCTTTTCAACCCGGGCCATTTTATGGTATAAATTTGTTTCAGTTTTCAGGTAATTTCAGCCCTGGACCTCATAGAGAAATACAGTGAGAAAAGCTATATCATTCCCCTTCTGTCATTGATACAAACACAACTCTGAGAATTTATATAAGTACCAAAGCACTTTTAAAATAATAGATAGATTTACAGGTGTTGTCACAACTTCTTATCAAGATAAATAAAAACAAAATGGAATTGTACATTTCTCTCTGAGTGCTGTTTCTCAAAATTATAGATGAGGTATGACCTTGTTGAAACTTCTGTAGATTACCTAAAATTGAGCCCTGAATGAAGATCATTATATTTATAATGATAATTTTAAATATAGAAAAGAAAGAATTGATGAAGGAAGATGGAGGTGTAAGTTTGTAAGTTTGCAGTAAGTTAATCCTTTAGCAAATGTTTTGTAACTGAGATATTTTCTTGTACAGAAGAGAGAAATTGCAAGGATTCCACATTGAAAAAAGCGCTTCAGGGAGATGATTTTCTTCAGTGACACATTGTTTGCTGTTACATTTTGCCTTAATGAAGTACTAGCTCTTGCTGTTATCAGAAGTCATGCTTTGGTGGTGTGATCAAACTAAGCCAGGAGAGGCAGAATGAGGTAAGGAGTTCAGCGAACTCTTATATCTTGGAAAAAAAAAAAGATAATAAGCAAGTATTGGGAACAAAGGTTCTAATAAAGATGATACAACCATTATCAATTGAGCTTATAACTATTTGAATTAAGAAGTTTGGTGGAAACTTAAAAAAAAAAAAAAGGGAATGCACATGATAAATTTAGCTGGCTTGAAGAAAAGGGACTGTTACAAAGTCATCAATATCAAACTTGGAAAACTGGCAGCCTTTTCTGCATGTTACTCTACTAAGGAAAATAAAGTGCCATTTGAAATTCTCCTTAGAGGTTTAGGGACTGTACAGGAACTGAAGCAAGCTTTAGCACTCTTCTACATGTATTTGTGTTATGTCATTTTTTCTTCAGGGCATTAGGTACAGACAGCTGTTAAATCATAGTTCTGTTCTGCACAGGTGGTATTTTGTATTTGATATTTGATTAATTGTTTTGGACTGTGAAAATGTATGAGACATTTAGAATTTGGATTAACTCCTCATGGGAGCTCCAGTGCTCAGTACTTCCTCAATATGCTATCCAGGTCTAGAAGAATATTACAAAATATTGATAATAATATTGAAATAGTCTTCTAACATGCTGTTAAAGATCAAGTAATTGTTTCCTCTTTTTGAGCCAAGAATTTTGCTCTGAAAGAAAAGCTTAGTTTTACTTACCAAATTTTAGATTATAATTTTGCCTGCTTGTCTGCAAATAAAAGTTGCTATGAATTGTCTTAAAATAAACAACTTTACACTGACAACTCATCTTTCCCCTTTCTTAGGTGTTAATTACTGATATCTGCCCAGTCCCTGATCACCTCATAATTCTGTCCCTCGTCTGCTACTATTCTTCTCCTAATATGTCTCAAATTCCTAATGTTTTCTCCTTTTTGTCATCCTACTATGCTCCCAGTGTGTAAATTGCTCACCAAGTCACCAAACTCCATACTTAATGCTAAGTGAGCTTGTGCTAGAATTAGGGGCTTCATAGACAATCTGTATATGAGGAAAAAAGTCTTGCAGGAAAGACTGCAAGTTCTGTGTAAATGAAATATAATCAGGAAGCTGAAAAGCTGTTTGATCAAACATAGAATGGAAATAGACCTGCTCAGGTCTAGATGGTAAGAGTCACAGGGACCAAATGCAAATTATAATTAAAGTTATGAAGTTATCACATTTAATACATTATCCAGTTACATTGAATCAGAATATATTTAATGTCTTCTTTTATGTATTGTTTGATGTGATTTATTGAGATACACTGTATCTCAATATAATGTATGAATGTCTCACCTGCCATATGTTTGTTTTTTTATTGTGTATCGGTTTTGGAAGATACTGTTCACATTTTGTTGTATTTACACCATTGCACTTATTTTGTTGTTCATTCATGGGCCTGACTATTAATAACTGAAGCTACCTAGTGGAATTTTGTTGCTTTTCCTTAATGTATATTTTAATTTTATGAAGTGCTTTAAAATATTTTTCCTTCATTGAAGTGACAAATCTAACCATTTCCTTCATACTTCATACTCTCAATAGAGAAAAATATTAAATTTGGTTAAGAATTTGAAGCAGGATTTGCTAACATGCCTATGGCTGTAATAATCTACATTAATGTCTTGACATTGTATGCCTATAAAAGACCTTTGAAGCACCTGACAAGAAGAGGTGAATGTAGTGTTGTAAAATGAACACCGCTCATCCAGATCTCTCATTGTTTTCACTCTGAGCAAGGAAATATTTTTTTCCAAGGAACCATCCAAGAAGAAAGCTTGGATGAAGTTACTCAGGCCTAAGGACATCTGCAAAATCAGGTCCATGATTTGAAATTGTGGCCTTAAAATAGGTTGAAAATAGCCTACCTGAAATGCATGTTTATTGGTTTACATATACGTGTGAAACATCTAAGAAAGAAGTGGTATGATGCATTTTATTTATTTAGATGTATCATATTTCTATTTCATAGAGTGTAACTTCATGGAATAAGAAAAGAAGATATAAGTTGATTCCAAATTTCTTCAAGTCAGATGGAATATTTCCAATAAATTTATTAATCCCTCAAAAAAGCTTTAAAATACCACATTATTTTCAATATCTATGTGTTTACACTCTTTTTAGATGTTTAAGTAGATAAAAAAATTATAGACATCTAGAAATCATCATATGCTGTTCTCGTGAGTCTATAAATATTTTCCATGTGTTTGCCACATTTAACTATATGTAATGCTTAGTTACTTAAACAGAAAATATAGTCAGACTTCCCTATTCACCTCTGTTTTATTTGCCAAGTGAATAATATGTCTACTGACAAAACTGGAAAGCTTTCTTTCAAAGTGATTTATGCTCAGCCTATTATCTTTCTAAAGAGGAGCACTGAAATCCAATTAAAAGTTTTGAAACAGAATTTGTTTGTCAGGATCTTTTTAAATATAGATTGTCATAATAATTGCTCGTGGCACACATGACTTTGAGTAGAGATGATAGTAGTGATGGGATAACATTGACATTCTCTGAGGAAGTGAATTAAATTTGAAGACTAAGCATGAAACAAACTCCCCTTTGAAATTAGAATCTTTTAATGTGACTCATATATCAAAAGTTTAACCTTCAATTATGCAGCTGTATATAGTGGTTTCCTTCCACACTAGAGTATTGCCTTACCAGAAAATAAAGTTTCTTATGAATTGAAAGAAATTATAACTTAATGTAATGTGTACACAAATATAACATAATGTGTAATGTTAGCTGTTAGTGCTGTATTTATGAATAAGAATAAACTTGTGCTGAAATTTTGGCTGCCCAAAATAGTCCAGGAATATCAGAATATCTGCAGTATACCCCATATACTTAGGTGACAAACATTTCAGTAGTGTTTCCCTGTTTCCTAAGAGTAAAATTACTGATGTACTCTATCAACATTACACTTCCACTGGTTACATTTATGTTTTATTGAAAAAGTACTATCTTTTCTCAG
Organism: Tympanuchus pallidicinctus; assembly: GCF_026119805.1. Classification (NCBI taxonomy): domain Eukaryota; kingdom Metazoa; phylum Chordata; class Aves; order Galliformes; family Phasianidae; genus Tympanuchus; species Tympanuchus pallidicinctus. The sequence goes on along the minus strand of NW_026294618.1, from coordinate 60,275,012 downwards.
CGCATGTTTTTTTCCTTTTTTGCTTGTTTTACTGTTTTCTGAAATCCAGTTTCAAGGACAACAAACTGTATTTCCAGCAATTGTTAGGTAAGTTGAAGTCTCCCATGAGCACAAGGGAAAAAGCATGAATTCTGCCAGCTGCATACAGAATGTTTCATCTGTCCCTTCATCCTGGGTGGGTGTTCTGCTATGTCATTCTTGTTGGTCTTCCCCCTGACTTTTACCCATAGGGACTCAGCCTTAAAATTGCCAGCTTCTAGCTCTACAGCATCAAAATGCTTCTTAATGTAGAGCGACAATTCACTGCCCCTCCTTCCTTGCTTATCCCTTCCAAAGAACTTACAGCCTTCCACGGCAGCCTCTATTACATAAGAGTGATTCCACCATGCTTTCATGATGGCAACTAAGTCATGGTTTACCTGCTGCACAATGGCTTCTTGTGCTAGTGCTCAGTCACCAGCATCATAAGTGAGTTTAACCCAGTGTTCAGATGGAAACCTCTGGCTTCTGTTTTACTCTCACTGCCTCTAGTCCCACCAGTGGACACCACTAAAAGGGGCTTGGCTCTGTTCTCTTTACACTCACTTTTCAGGAATTTATATGTATTGATCAGAGCTGTCTTGAGCCTTCCCAGTTTGAACAGTTCCATTTCTTTAAGCCTTTACTTACAGGTGAAATGCTTCAGTCACCTTTGCAGCCCTTTGCTGGACTGTCTCCAGTAGTTCTGTACTTATCTTGTAATAAGCACAGTGCTCCTGATGCTGCCTCAGGCCGTAGGGCTGAGCAGAGCCATACCGAGATAGACTAATCTTTGGTCCTTACAAGAGCTACATTCAAAGTGCTTTAGCAATTATTCTAACCTAAGAAATAAGCTTTAACATTACATGTTCTTTCTTGAAACAATTAAAATAATTCTGTATAATTACATAATTTAAAATAATGGCACCCATTTTCCAGAGTGTTTTAAGCAAAATAACAGTGTTCATTGATTATTTGAGTGCTAAAATTTCACTCAAAGCGATTGTATTTCCTATCTGTATTTTTTAACTGTACTGAAGGGAATAATTTTATTTTATTTTTTCTACATATTCAGGTCACAGGTGTGTGAGTAGTTAATGTAGTAGTAGTTAAGTAGTTGATGGAACCATTCATTTGAATATAAAAGCTATTACAGAAGATCCAGATATTTTGCACCAAAGGCTTAGGCCATCACAGAGATTTGAGTAGTTCCTTGGAGAAATGGTTAGTACTCTAGACCCTCAGTCCACGGTTTGGATTTCGAATGTCTAATTTCAAATCTCAGCAGAATTTAAGGATTTTTTATGCTGCCCTCTAGAGGAACCTCAAGGCACCGGTGAAATGGGCTGACAGGGACCCATAGCGCAATGCAAAAGTTTTTAGGTAGACAATCCATACCTAGTAGACCTTATGCAAATTTAGCACTGTAAGTGGCTGATTGACTGCTAGCGTATGTAGCCATATGTCACAGCACTTTTTCTGGCTAAATCTTTTTAAAAGATGACTGTCGGTTTTCATTAAAATCCACCTGGAACCGTTTGAAAAGCAGACAAAAGACTGACAGTAGACAAATGTTGTTAAGGAGATGAAAGGTAGGAAGAATATATGTATGATTCTGGTTTTCAAAAGGACATTATCTCCCATTATTACAAATATTGACACAAATATTACTCAAAGGAGAGGGAAAGAAAGTACAATATGTTCTGAAAAAATATATTTAGGGGAATAAAAAAGGAAAATTGCCTTCTGTTTATATCTGACTTCCACGAAATTTGGTTTTTCTGAACACTCATTAATTCCTGTACTGAATAACCTTGAAACACATGAAAAATCATTTCTGTCAAATTGCCTAAAAAATTCTTGACAACCAGTGAGCAGTGCTTTCACTGAACTGTGTGAACAATAATAAAACTGTCTCCTCATTCATCTGCTGTTTCCTGTTGTGTTTTTTTTCTCAGAACTGGACTGCAAACTTTGTCCAGACTGATGTGTCTAATTTACTATAATAACATAAATAATAATTATCTAGAGGAAAATCTTCTGTTTTCCTGTATCAACTGGGAAAAGGAGTCTGACAAACAGAATAAGCCAAGAGTAGAGTCATAGAAAAGTGGAAACTCAAACAAGCAAGTTTAAGGTTTAAGGCGCAGTGAAAACCAAAAATGAACAGGCAATCCTGTTTAGAAATAACAAGTATTTCAAACTCATGTGCATAATGAATCCTCTGTATATATATATCACTCCTTCCCTCCCTCAGGCAGATTGTCTTCATCCATGGAATAAGGAACAGAAATACTCATGTAACAAACATTCAGTCTTTATCTCTTTTTCTGACTTGAGAAGGGCATGTATTTTAAAATCAGAACTTTAAAGCAAGCCCACGTTTTGTTCTGAAAGATAGTCTTTAACCTCACTTTGGAAAGGCATTCTTCTTCCTGTAACCAAAGACATATTGGAACTGAGCCATTACGTTTCCTTTTTCATCCACTAAATACAAATAGAATAAGATAGATTTCATTGCCCTCAGCATGCCCTCCTAACACTTCCAGCTTTGCATAAGGACTGTGATTATAATCAGATCTCATTCTTCAGGGCTTCAGATGATCAGCTGTAAGAGTCAGGGCCATAATTTGACTTGTAAATTGTCTTCTTCCTCTACATATTCATCCTTTCTATTGAAGCAATTGACTGCAGCTGGCTATTGAGTGAGGGGTACTGTTACTTCAAGGTGGCACAATGCTTGAAGGTGCTTAACTGATGTGTTTGATTAAGCACTGGAAATCGTTCTGACAAAGCGGTTTAGGAATTATCCAAAGAAATAAGACCTGCGAAAGGAATTATTTATTCAAGTTTGATCAAAGTCTGACTTTTTTGACAGATGAAAATTGGACAAATGGAGACATAACTGATATGATGTTAAGGCAGTTGTGGAGAAAGTGGGGATTTCTGTGTTAGCTTTGAACTCTTCTCCTGAAACATTCTGTTATTTTAAGTAACTTTGAAAAAGACAAAAATATCTGCTTTGGTAAACAATGAGATTGTTGAACTGCTTACATCTCTCAAGTATTGTATGATGAGACTACCTATCATAAGTTATTACACTGAGCTTTGTGAGATCTACCCACTCTTTTATCATATTAAGTATACTGCTACACTCCTCCTCCAGTGTTCTGAAACGCTGAAACCATTTCAGGGCTCTCTTTTCAAGCATATATACAGATAGACTTCTGAGTCAAGGACAAATTAATCACATAATGAAGGACATTTTAATAATGCAATATACAATTCTGAGTGAGTGGTAACATATTTCTTACTATTTGTCCCACGTGTCCAACACTGCAGTTTCAAAAACATTTATGTAACAGCTGCTCAATTTTTTAATGATAGTAGCTGTCAGAAAGAACTAAAATTGAAAAAAAAATAGAAAAAGAAAAGGGGGAAGAAATTCCTATAATTTAATTATTAGATTTCCACAGAGAGAGAGTCTCAGAAAGGATATGAGCAGAAATCTTAAAATCACTGATTTTGCAGTAATTTTTTCATCATTATTTACCAAATCTTTATCAGTGTATCTAAAGTCTAAGAGGAAGAGAAGGCAGTTGTACTTAATTTTGGAACTAGATATGAGCAGTAAGAAAGCCTCTAGACTTCCTAAAGGGAAGTTAGAATATCCAGACATGATTGTGAATATTTTGGGTCCTGTTAGAAAGTCACAAATGGATGTTGAAAGCAAAGCAGCATTCAGAGTTAAAATGAAGTCAGGAAATAGGAAAGAACAAGTTCTGTAGAAATGCTGAGACAGTGGGTGAAGAGTGCCATAGCTTCATGGAGGAGCCCCAAAACTAGTTGAAAACAGTAAAAGTGGAGATGAAAGAGATGCATGCACAGAAGTTATGCCCATGCTTAGGGCTTGAATGGGATGTTTCAATCCCATAAGGTGTCTAGATCTCTTTGAAGATGTGGTTGTCTGCCAGTGTTATTTACTTCAGATAACTTGGATAAGGAAGAAGGAATTCTCAGCCTATTTCAAGTACAATAAAATAAAAATCCTTAAGCCACAGAAATGTTAGAATCCTAATTAAATGTGACATTAGACAGATTGGTCCTTTTCTTATTGTTAGATAAAAAACTCCAGTGGAATCTGTGGAAGGCAAACATAGACAGCTGTTCCAAGATAAGAAGACATTGAAAATCTCTGCAGATAATTAGGTTGAAAGGGTATTGTTGGCGATTCATGAGAACATCAATAGAAATCAAACTAAATAAGATTTTTCCACCAAAAGAATGTTTAGAATACCAGTATACTAACTACAGTAGTCAGAGAAGTTTATAATGTCAGAAGTTAATGGCATGCAAAAAAAATGTTAAGTTTAGATAGAATAAAGAACTTAAAATGTATGTTTAATACAAGCAGGCTCACTGAGCACCTTTATTTATTTATTTTCTTACTGAACTAGACTATTCTCAGAGTAGTTTTACTGTACTGTCAACACTGACAACAGTAACTGATGCATATTTCACAATTTTAAAATGGCAATTCTGTTCTAAAAGGTAATTTTATTTATGTGCCTTCTAGTCCAGAGTTGTGGTCCTTTTATACAAGCGGTTGCATCTTTTTAGCATTCCAAAATCTATCTCTATAATATTCATCTTTTTTCCATTATTTTTAACTCTTGGTATGCCTCCTAAATCTTCAGATAAGTAAGCCCAAAGTCTCAAGGAAAACTTAATTTATTGGTCATACACACAGCAGACAATTACCTCAGGAGCATCCACTGAATCCCACACAGAGCTTGCACATCAAGAAACTGAGACATTGGATGACCACAGTAGATTAATTTCGTTGTACTGATTTAATAACACTGGAAAATGCTTTTAAAGCTTTAAAATTTTGCTGTTCACATTGGTTATCTAAATGTGCTATATGTTAACACATCCTTTAGAAATTCCTCAAATTCTGTCTGCTTCTACTGACATGCAAACTTGGGTCCATGCCTCAAATTTTTCTACTGTAAAAATTAAGCGAGGAAAATATTCCATGCTTCACTTCTTGTGAGGTCTTCTGGTACATTTTTCAAGCTGTATTTTCATCCTTATACAGCAGAGTTAGCTCTCTCATGACCTAGCCTTCAAGAAAATATTACAGTTTATATAAAGAGATATACAGTTTATAGAAAGAGAATTGGAGATTACTTTCCCTGTGATTTTTCTTATAAAATTTGCTAGGAATATGTTCAGGTAAATAAAGAGTGCTCTGGGCTTTCCGTTTTTTCTCCTCAGTGAGTGAGTGCATCTGGCTGCTAGGTGGGAGGGAGAACATTCAAACCTGTCTTGGGGGAGGGAAGTTCTCTAGCACCATGCACATTTTGCAGGTGCAATGGAAAAAGTTAGGGCTGCCTTGCTCCAAGTCTTCTTCTGCTGCTTGATTTTAAGCATGTAGCTCTTCCCTTGTTTCTTTTCCGCATAGTGTTCACTGCACATTCTAACTGTGAAGCCTCCTATTCCCAAAAAGGAACAAAAAACATACTCTCTACACTTTTACTTTTGGAAGTATAGTCTTTAAAAGTCACTAAATTAGGCATTACTTTTACTATGTATGTTGCTGCAATGCAACATATTTGGGTGATGTTTTTATACCTAAGTGATTCCTTTCCTTCTCTTAGACAATGTTCCACACCTTTTCCATGAACTATTAATCTGAGGCTGCACATTTTAGGTTAACTAGTCAGCTTGTTTTCCAAGTGTATTCACTTAGTTCTTAACATCCTCTAACTTGGATTTGTTTTCTCGTTTTTCAGAATTCAGAAAGTCTTGTCAAAACAGAATATCACAGTAACAAACAGCTTCTGTACCACGAGCTGCTAATAGAATTCACAAATTACCTCTAAGAAAACATTATTTCAGAAGTCAGATCTATTATGTTTATTTACTTGAACAGTTATAAATAACAAATATTGCATTTTGCAAGCAAATCAATAAAGCACCATTTCTTTTGAGCTAATCCCTAAGTAAAAAATCACAGCCAAAACCAATCTTAATCTCATAATGCAGTCAGAAGCACATTGCCCTGAAGGCACTGGAAATTTCTGCAATTCCTCCGGATGAAGAGAAGGTAAGAGGAATGTGTGTCTTTACTGGTGCTTACAAAATACTATTACCAGGAACTAGCAAAATATATCTTATTGCACACATAAAATTATAATGATTTGGTAATGTAAGGTTAACCATTAAAATCCAGCTAGTCTTAGTGACCTTTATATCTTGTTCCAAGTAAAATACTTATCAGTAATAATTCAAGTATAAGCAACACCCTCCATTACTTAAATACAGTACATATGGCACTGCTTAGGAAGTTATTTCTTCAGCAGATGTGTTATTGCATTGCCTGATGGCCATGAATGTCAGTAAACAACAGGGAGAGATGTAAAATGTGCCATTCATCTTACTAACCTTCAGCTAGGAAATGGCAAAATGAAAATTTTCATCTGTTTTCTTATTGTCTGAATGTCTGTTTATGCTAATTCAGTGCTTGGTACTTTAGGTAGAACCTAAAAATTATTTATTTTCAATATTGTTCTGACAATCACATGAGCTCTAAAAATTTCCTTAAAATGAGTAAAGGCTTATTCAAATGGCTGCCTGCAGTGGTCTCCCAGGGAGTGCCTGGGATCCTGTATTACCCAAGTAAACAGCTTATGATGAGCTCCAAGTTTCCACACTGCCTACACACTTTTTCCCATCTTGTCTTTCTGCAATTGGAGGTTCTGTTGGACAAAAGCTGGACACGAGCCAGAAGTACGTGTCTGTATTCTGGAAGGCCAACAGCATCTTGAGCTGCATAAAAAGAGGGATGGCCAGCAGGTAGAGGGAGGTGATTGTTCCCCTCTCCTCTACCCTCATAAGGCCTCATCCAGGCCTGGGGCCCCTCGCACAAAAAAGATGTGGAGCTGTTGGAACAGCCCCAGAGGAGGGTCATCAAGATGATCAAAAGGCTGGAGCACCTCTCCTATGAAGAAGGGCTGAAAATAGAAGGATTTACAAGACCTCATTTTGGCATTCCAGTACTTTCAGGGAGCTTATAACTGAGAGGGAGATTGACTTTTTACGCAGTCTGATAGTGATAGAACAAGGGGAAATGACTTTAAGCTAAAAGAGGGGAGATTTAGGTTAGATGTTAGAAAGAAATTTTTTACTCAGAGGGTGGTGAGACACTGGCACAGGCTGTCCAGAGAAGCAGTGAATGCCCCATCCCTGGAAGTGTTCAATGGCAGGTGGAATTAGACCCAAGGCAGTCCAGATCCAGTGGTTGGCAATATTGCCCATAGTAGGGGCATGGGTAAGAGGTGATCTTGAAAGACTTTTCCAACTCAAAACATTTTATGATTCTATGAATCTATGAAATGTTTGTTTCTTTTGTCACTATGGAAAATGGAACACAGAAGGCAACCAGCATCGGACTCATTCTTATAGGCAGTATTGACACAAAAACTCTAGTCTCGATCAGGATGAACTGAACTAATCCTTGAGAAGGTCTTAGGAGTTATGAGAGCTGTGATGTGCCTGTGTTGCCCTTGACTGCTTGCCTCACTGCACCATCTGGAAGCTTCAGTCATTAGTTGTGTCTGCTTGAGCAGCTGCAAGCCAGACCTCCATCTCCAGTGGAATCTCCGCAGGAACAGTGGCTGTTCAGAGAAAAGTCTCCAGAAAATATCTCACCCTCATTTGATGGCTTTGGGATGTTCTGTCCTGCATGTGAGATTTCTATGAAACTGTTCTTAGTGCACATCATCCCTCATGCTGGAGAGCTGGGCTGAGGTAGATTCCTCCAACCAGATCCAGGAGGGATAGACTCTCCTCGATCAGCGAATGAAAAGCCTTCTACACACTCCTTTCCTCCTCAGCTCTTGGATGGCCATAACTTCTGAGATTTCTTCTGTTGCCCAGGAACAGACTTACAGATAAGGACAGGTTGCTAAGATATATCATCAGATGCAAACAGGACTACATGCCTTAGAAGACAGTCTTTCCTCACAGCTCACAAGCATGTAACAACAGCAGTCTGATCAGAACCTATGAAGTTTAATACTGTCCTGGTTTTACACCAAACTATTTTCATGTAGTCAAGAGACACGCCATACAGAAAAAGCAAAAAATGCTCTGTGAATTCTAGCCTTGATTCTGCAGCTGGTACTAACAAGCGTAATGATGTGTACTTACATTACAATAAGAAAGTATTTTTTGGGTGAAAATCATGCACAGTTGTTTCATAGGTGGCAAGATGTCCACTGGCATGAAAATTAACAATGGCACAAATTTTTCCAAACAAGCTCAATATAAATCTCCCTTTAAATTATAGTGAAAGCTATACAGTGTGCAATATTCTGGATAAGAGAAATAGCCTGGGAGAAGATAGGCTTATTCCTGCCTCTAGCTTTTCAGTTCCAGTGTGCTCTGAAGCAGGTCTTGATGTTTTAACCAGGATTAATATTATCCTGATAAAACTGGTAGGAGTTTTCCCACTGATTTCAGACAACGAAAAAAAAGACATCCCAGACTCTCAGGCAGATGCTTCTTTATAGAAGGGAAAACAGCACGGAGATGTAAAATGGCAACGGCAAAGCAATCACTATGAATATGCCAAAGGGATGGATGTATGAAGTTACTGATTTGCATTCCCCATAAAACATGGAATAATTCAAATTAGCAAATTACTTCTACTCTTCTAGTCACGATACAGAAAGACTCATCACACTCACTATAAAGTAAATCTCTGGAATAAATGGAGTGCAAGGAAACAGTCTTGTTAGGCTGAAATATTTTATGGCAGAATATAGCCTCAGTATGGTGATTATCATTTAGTGCTGATTACTTTAATTTCAATCAATATCTTTCAGGCATTTCCAAGAAGGAAAAAGTGGAAAGAATCTCCATCTTAAAATGTCTGCTGACAAGTTTTTTTGTTTGTTTGCTTATTTATTGAAATTGTTTTTGTTTACTTATAGGATTTCTTTGTGCTTTTTTATTTATTTTGTTGCTGGTATCTGAACAGAGTACCTCTCTAGGCATAAACTGAAGTTACACAGCAAAACTTATGCTTTGAATTAAATGACCTGTGCAGATTTAATGACTCAATGGAATTAGAATAAACATAAGACATTTTCTAAAACCTGTAGTTTAGATTAATGGCTTTGAACAGTTCTGTGATGCTGTACTACTTGAAAAATCAAAGACCTTTCCAATGAGGACATTGTTTTCACCATAGTCCTTCTGACAATGACAAGTTGAAGAACTCAGGAGATCAGGAATGAATGCTGATGCACATCGCATGGCTTTCACACACTAGAGTGTAAGTAAACAAGCATAATTTTTAAAGGAAAACATAGGATGAAGTGGAAGCTGAACAATAGGAAATGTAGCTACTCATTTACTTTTACTATGAAGCATGAATTGAAAGCTTACATGGGATCATGAGGTTCAATAAAGCCAATTGCAAGACCTTGCACCTGGATTGTGACAAGTTCCATTATCAGCAGAAGCTGGAGGGTGTAGGAGTGGAGCACAGTCCTGCCAAAAGGCCACGGGGTTACTGGTGGATGGGAAGCTGGACATGAACCAGAGGTTTGCCCTTGCAGCCCAGAAAGCCAACCGTATCCTGGGCTGCATCAAAAGAAGCTTGGCCAGCGGGGTGAAGGAGGTGATCCCGCCCCTCTGCTCTGTGCTGGTGAGACCTCACCTGGAGTACTCCATCCAGATATGGAGTCCTCAGTACAGGAGAGACATAGACCTGTTGGAGGGCATCCAGAGGAGAGCCACAAAAATGATCCAAAGAATAGAACACCTTTTCTACGAGGACAGGCTGAGGGAGCTGAGTCTGTCTAGATGGGAATGATGTGCCACTTCTGACAGAAGTACTACAGTACATCTATAGTAGCAAACTACAGTAATTTATCAGAATTAGAACTATACTGTGGTATGTGTATCTTTCTTCCACCTCCTTGAAGGGTATGTGCAGAAAGCATCTCAGCACTCTCTTAAACTGTTTTGTTTTCAGAAGAATAAAAAGTAAGTCAGAGAATGTACAGCAGAGCTGTTCATGGAGTACAAGAAAAGCTGAAGGATGCATAAGTATTATTTCTGTTCTAAACTATTTCCTGCAAATGGTGAAAAATTCACATATCATGCCCAAAGATACATCAGAGAGTGAGGAAGTCAAACAAAAACCCACAGAAGATGGTCTGAGCAATATGTTGTCAAAAAAGAGTCATGTAAAAATGTTTAGGGTGATTGGAGATATCATTATCTTATATTCTCACAGCATGCTTTGACATTGTGAGCATATTTCAACTTAGCTCTCAAAGAGGCTGCACTTTCCCATAGAGTATACTCTTGATATTTTGTCACTGGAAATAGAAAATCAACAAGTCTCTTGGTTAATGAATCTGTTAGCCTAACGATAGCCATGATATTCTGTTATACCCTCCAGAGGTGAGTGCACACTTTACAATGCTTCTTGCATGTCTTCCTACACCCTATGTTGTGTGACAAAGTCAAGATATACTTGTACTCGCCTTAGCTCTGATAGACTGCCATGCTGTAAAGATGCAGCGAGTATACTGACCAGTGGATATAAGGACTACCAGGTTTGTCTGTGGATTGACAGGCCTCACAAATTGTACATCTCCCCAGTTTTCTTTCTTCCTGTTCTTCAGCCAGGCTGGTCCTTTTAAGTATCCTCACTATTACACCATTACAGTAAGCCCTGGATGAATCTCAAGGCTTTCAGAATTCAGATATGTCCCTGAATCTACACAGTGCCAAGAGAGCAAATCACTAATTAATGTTAATATATCACTCATTAATGTTAATACTGCAGAAGAGTGTCACATGGATCAGCTCTCCACATCACTCAGTCACATAATCCCAATAACTTCAGCAAATACTGCTTTTAAGTTAAGTAGCAATGACTTGACTGTGTTTTTTTCATTTGGACTGAGCATATGACTCACAGCAATCAACTTGACAAACAACATCACGTTTTCTAGCCATGAATAATTAGTGATTAAGTTTTGATTATAGATTTGTCCATCACCTGTGATTCAAGGTGTGGTTAATACCTGAGATTTTGTCACATGGTACATCTCACATGTACGTAAGAGTGTGTTAAGTAATTTGTTATTCATGCTGTGTTGTAGGCATTTTACTTACACTATGTTTTTTTTGTTTTCCAAAACTCTTTACCTTTAAAAAAGATTAAAATTCAGTACACAAATATTGTGAACTGAGGTTTGACCAAACATTTGTGACATTTTCATTTGTAATGAATACTCTCCTGATCAAAAATTGTGAATCGTGTTGTCACCAAGATAGTCATTAAATTTACAAGAAGAAAATGATTTTTTTTCTTTTCTCAGACATTCACAAGCAGTTTCTCTCTATTCTTTTTAAGCTGATTTTTGGTTCAAAATTTTTTTTTGAGATCTTTTTTTTTTTTTTCAGAACATGTAATTCTTACTTCAGGATTATTTCAAATCTAAGAGTAAATTTTGTTTTTTCTATATAAAGCACAATATTTTCTATTTCTTACTCATCACTATTTTCAGGACATTCCAATAAAATCTTAATATTTTTCTACTATCACTTGAAATTAGCTTTTCTCATTTATTATTTCACAGTTTTAATGAGGTGATAATGCTTCTTTGTATAATTCAAGAACCAGCTGCATTCTTCTTGTCCTTGTTGCAGTAGCTTGATGTTAATAAAGTCATTTCTTTTGATGTGAGAAGAGCTGTATTTGAAATTTGCTAATTTATTGTGCATTACCTGTCTGTTGTGACATAGCAAATTTGGATGACTGCTACTTCAAAATGAGTGCAGTACACTCTCACACCTTTTGTCCCATCTAAATTTCCTCTTACCAAATCTCATTTAAGTGATAATAGTGATTTATCTTCCATTATACACACACAAACTTACAGAGAGAGAGAGAGAGAAAGGGAGATTAACCATTTGTTTTCTTTCTTTCTCTCGATCTTAGGAAATTCCAAACCATTAAAGACAGAAGCCAGGAAGGTACGCAAACAAAATTCATAAAAATTGTAATTTTGATTAAATGAAAGAATCATGTGTAGCAGAGATAGAAGAGTTAAAATACAAGGGGCAAAGGAGAATAATAATGCTTCTCTTGTCAGGGTAATCAAGAATATTGATTCCTGAGGGGATAAAAAATGGAGTTAATAACATATAGTGGGTGTTCCCTAAGTTTTATATCTTTTCTAACAGCCTATTTTACCTCCTTGTCTCAAAGTGAGTTAGGTTGTAATCTGCTGGTAATTCAGTGTCCGACTGACAGTGTCTCTGAAATGAAGAACTTTTCGATGTAATGAAAGGTAGTACAATCAGATATCTAGCGAGGAGATAACAGAATAAATTCTTTGTACTTCACTCTTCTCTGAAACATGTGTTTGAGTAGGGTTTAGAGGTGGGATTTCTGAAAGCTTTGCTCTGTTATTAACTATTATTTTCCAGAATGTGGTTCAAATTAATTCTATGAATTGGCCAGAAGGAGAATAAAGGGACATGTCTGAACTATGAGGTTTGAAGGAATATGAAAATTTACCAAGACTTCTTGAATTTAAATTTTTTCCTTTTCCTTTTCCTTTTCCTTTTCCTATTCCCTTTTCCTTTCACTTTCCCTTTCTCTTCCTTTCGCTTGTATTTCTCTTCCCTCCTACTTCTTAAAAAGAAAAAGAAAAATTGATTTTGCAAATGGAAGAAAACAACACACATCATGGAAAATGAATGGAAAATTTTTTTTTAAATCTTAAATTGTATTTTTAATATTAAATTTAAATTATTTAGAAAAGTGAATATTTGTAAATATAATATTTTTTTAGTGTTCAGTTACAAAAATCACTTTCATATTCTGCTGAAATGTTAGTTTTTGGATATTAGAAAAATGCAAATGAACTTATTTGCAGTGTATTCTACCTTTTGAGTCTAGCTGGATTAGAAAAGGAGGCATGAATTTGGGATTATGTTTTACATATCCTGGTGTTCAGCACGTGAACATATCTGAGTATTAGGGGTATTAGGTTTAATGTTCAATGATTGTGAATAGAGTCCATGTGGGTTGAGTCTTGTCCATATATACCTATACAGGTTATTGGGTCTACCTCAGGCCCGTGCACTATCTGAGAGTGATACTGTACACAGCCCAGAACTGTAATAGTTTGGATAAGCAGCAAGCAATGCTTGAGTTTGCTCTCTGTCCCTGTTTAATCCAGAAGTAGTCACGGAAACTGACAGCTTTTCTAAAATGAGATTCATCCCAAGATCTATGAGAAGAAGGTGGTAGGGTAAAGGCTTCCCATTTCAGGTAGCAGAAAATACAGTGGTGAATGCATGTATCAGTGATCTGCAGGGCAGTGCCAAAGGATGCTTCCATTTAAAAATCAGCTTTTGCATCTTTGGCAGCTATGCTGCTATGTGTCTGCACACCCAGCTACCCATGGCTAGCAGTCAATATTGCATACTTCAGACATCTGAGTTTTGTGTCATTTGCAACAACACTGTTTCATTTGCAGCAGCACTGTTTCCTCATACAAACTGCATAGGATCTTTCAGTAGAATTTGAACCTTTTATGAACCTTTTATCATTTGGGACTGAGTACATACTGAAGATCTGTTTTCTCATAAGGTGAAAATAGATGTGTTTGTTCGTTGTTTTTGGGTGGATTTTTTAGGTGCTGTTAATAAAATAATTTTAACGTATTTTGATAATTTGTTTTAGGATTTAAGTAGCTCAGAAAAAATGTATTAATTTGCTTTTTTTTTTTTTTTTTTTTTTTTGAGGTTACTACGATTATATCTTATCTCTATTTCAATGTTGTTTGTTTTTTTGGGGTTTTTTTAGTTTTTTTTTTTTACCTTGTGCATTTTTTCCTCCAAATTACCAACCAGTATGTGCCTCTGAGACACATCTTTACAATCAGAAAGGTTTCATTCTCTTACCATGGCAATTATGTTGATTATTTCTATGTGTAGACAGACTCAGTCATGCTAATGCATTTAATTACTTCTGTCGCATTAAAATGGTTGGGAGGGATTTGCCTAGGCACTAGCTGTGCCATTTGTCACAGCTGCCTGTAGGATATGAATTATTGGACAGTCTGATTAGTATGATGATTAATGCCTAGAAGAATACTCTGCCAGGCGCCAGAAAGCCTTTGTATTTTATTTATTAAAATATTCAGAGAAAATTGAAAATGCTAGCATACTTGCTTTAGAATACAATTCAAGTGCTCTCCAAGATGTCTTGAAAACAGGTGAGCACTCAACAGGAGAGCTATCCATTTGTCAGAAGCCGTGTACCTTAGCGTGGTAAAAAAAGCTGCTAAAGGAACTGTAGAATAGATTTAATCATGCTTTGACCCAAAAACCAGGTAGAAGAGAGATCTTCAAAGAAAGAAGTAAAAAATTAATAGAGATAAATGAAAGATTGCATTGTGGGATGACGATCTTGATGACATCAAGAGTAGCATAGAATGATTCTGTTGGAGAGGTTGTTGGAAGAGCTACTGCCTCTGGTTTTAGTTTCAGGAGCACCTGATCACACCTGTCCTCTTCTGGGGTAACTCTCCAAGAGAAAGCAGTGCCAAATCCAGTTGTAAAGTAGGTAGAATGCAAGAGGAAACCAGTTCCTAACTGTTCTTGGGAAAATATGCACAGAAACTAAAAATGAACAGTCTAGAGTCTACATCTGAAATATAAAACTGGCTTAAAATAATTCAGAAAGCAAAAAGTGAAAAGTCTGGATCAAATAATTAGTCTAGAGAAGGAAAAGGAAAAAAATAAAAAAGAAAAGAGAGGAATCACAACAGGTGGCTGAATTTTGTGGCTGTGGAGTTTTTTACTTGTGACACTTTCCACAAAAATGTATGCAAAATTTAACAGAAATAACATTATTTGAAATTGTATTTTGGAAGACTAACAAAATATCAAGGTTTCTTGTGTCACTCTTACAACATTAAAATTTAATAGAGTTGACTCACCCCATCTATGAGTACTGATATTAAAGATGAATAAATAAATAAAAATGAATGTCAGGAAGAAGAATTATGACAGCCTAGAAGAATATAGCAGATAAACTGACAATCTAGGAAAAAAAGTGCCCAGAAGTCCCCACAAAGAAAAGAATGATACAGCATAAGAATGGTGATCTACAATGTTGTTTGGAATTGCAGAGTAACATACTTTTTCTTCAGGGAAAAAGTGACATTTTTACTCATGTTACTGTCAAAAAGAGCTATTGTGATTATCATCTGATATCTTTTGTATTTTATATGTAGTTTCTTGTCCTGTAAAATAATAGATTTCTACTTTGCAAGCAGATTCATTCCAATAACAATTTTAAATAACCTAGGAGAAATGCCTTGTCTCTTGAATCTCCTTGAGGATTATGAAATATTCAGAAAGGAAGTAAAACTTGCAGTTGTTTACGAAATGAACCTGTGTTAAGATCCTATTATTTTGCTAATTATTATACTAAGATTCTAAAATATTTTACTACAAGAAAAGATCTTGGTGACTGAAGATCTACCAGTCCATAGGCCCAGAGACATCTACAAGGTGCTGAGAGACTGCCATCCATAGAAAAAAAGAACAACCTGAAAGAGAGCTCAATGTATGTAAGAGGATTTACTAACATGTTTTATCCTCTAAAACTAAGTGAAGGACAAGTGCCAGCTCCGACTGTTGTGGAGTCTATATAGAAGCACTGAAGTTGTGAGCAGAAAGCTTACCTGGTGTTCAAGAGCTATCAGGAGCAGAGAATGAGGCAGAAGTCTTTCACCATCTGCTACCTGCAGCAGCTACTCCTACAGTACGTTCTGCTTGTTCAGGGCCCCATCCAACCTGGCCTTAAACACCTCCAGGGATGGGGCATCCACAGGTTTTCAGTAACCAAAACTCCTGAGTTCTTCCCCACACGGCTGCACTCAAGGAGCTCTCCCAGTTTGTACGCATTCATTAAAATAACATAAATATTTTATCACTAGTTTTATCCATCTTTCTTACTTTCAGACAACAGTTTCAGTCTCTTTTCTTTTAAGAGAAAATTTTAAAAGAGTGAGCCATATCTAACAGCAGATGAAAACGGAAATATTCTTCCACTTGTTTCTATGTTTCACTATCTAGATTCAGAGCATTGAAACCAAGAAAAAGAAGTTTATCATGTCATTTTTTAGAGGTATCAAAAAAGATGTGAAAAGCAAGCTGTCAAAGGTAGTAGGAATCTGCTGGTTGGAAAGATTTTTCTTTCTTTTCCCTGGAAATACTTAAAAAACTGAGCAAGAATCTAGACTTATTCAATGAGGGAGGAGGGAGGAACTAAAGATATTTGGGGATGTGGACAAAAGCAGAAGGAGACATCTCTATTGTTTAGACACACCAGTGTCATGCTAGTTCCTCAACCAATTTCATTCCTTAACAGGGAAGATTTCAAAGATCTGCTCCTAAACTCAGAGTCATAGGTATGATTACACTGAGCTAGTTTGTGTAGCTACTGGGCCATGAACAAGAGATGTGTATAGAAACACCTTCTTTAGCACCAATCCCACAGCTACATAGCTAAAGGTATTTTTCTGGGGAAGTACATGTACTCACTAGTCTAGAAATGCTACCATGATGAGATGCTATAACTTTGTTCTTCATGCCCTTTACATATCACTGAAGGAAGTCAAACTCCTCCAACCAAGATGATTGTCAAAAGACAAAATTCTGCACATGAACTTAATAAAATCTGCAATCAGAGCCCAAAAGCTCTTATTCTTACTGAGTTGTACCACATTTTCTGCAATCCAAATCAAATTCCTCTCACAAGATGTAGGCGTTGACAGCATAAGGAATTGGACTACATTTCCACAGAGTTACAGAGATAAGAACCTCAATGTGTTGGCCTTTGATTTATTTATATTACCTGGAGAATTTGGAAAAAAAAAACCAACTTGTATCTATTTGAAGAAAAGCTGTCCAGTACAAACAAATCAAAATACCCCTCCTTCTTCCCCACTGGGAACAAACTCTTATTATCTTAAATGTTTTCCCTGCTGAAGAATTTCTGGATGTCACTAACTGTAAACACAGTATAACATTGTCTTCTGACTTCTAAATAATCCTTTTTATCCCTCTAAGTTATACAATTCAAATTTCTGTCAATTCATTAAGTAACTATTGCAGAAAAAAAAAAAAAGAAAAAAATATAAAGTCTTGTGACAGACTACAAATAAAAGAATTCCAAGACCAGTTCTACTGAATAATTTTATTCCTTAGACAGGAACAACCATGGCATAATTTAGCCCCAGGAGTATAGATACTATCAAACATTAGAAAACATAACAAGAAATAGCTTTTACAATAATTTTCACCAAATGTTTTATGGAAATATTTCGAAATTAGAAACATTTTGGAAATCTCTTTCTCTAAATTATCTGAAGTACTTTAATTTTATAGGGTGAGAATGAATTGACAGTTACTGCTCATTCTGTGCTTCTGATAGAACCCAGCTGTTCCACAACAGCAGGGAATATGACTTATGGCATCTGATTGTGGCCAAGTGATTTTTTGCAATCTGAAACCTTTTTCACCAGAAAAAAAAATAATAGAGGTGGTAGCTGGGCTCCTGGAGTGAATATTGGCACATGCTGACATGCTTTATCACTTATTTTTTTTCTGCCAATTTTCAAAGGCTTCCAGCTATAGTTCATGTTCCTTTTTTTTAATTTTTCAGTCTTCAAATCACAGCAACTACTTGAAACAGGGATCACAAGAAGACTATTCTGTTCATTCTCTACCTCTGAAGAAAAACAAATGTGCTCTGGAAAAGAAGACTTTGCTTTAAGTATAATTTTCACATTTTGTGTCTAAGAGCAAGGTAATACCAGCACTATTTTTAATTCATTTGGAATTTGTCAAGGTCTTTCTTTTAGTTATTTCCTAGATATTTTGCTCTGTAATAATCTCTCGATTACAGAGGAGAAAAAAAAATATAAAGGAAAAAGCTGTTCTGATAGGAAGCCTTCAATGCAATGTTTGTCAGCAAATGAGAAATTTTCTCTGGAACTGACAAACACAGGAACATCCAACTTCTGATGTAACTTCAAATGTTTGAATCTTCCCAGAAAGACCATTTACATGTAGTGTGTAAAAATGCAATTAGTCAACAAGACATTATGATCTCCTTGATGGGTCCACTCACATGGACATGTGGGTCCATTCAGGAGTACAGCAGATGATACCAAGTGTGGAAAGCTCCAGGAGGAACCACCAGGGATGAACTTCATAGAACTACTCCATGACTGTGTTGTCAGCCTTGACAACTGCAGCTGTCAAGAGAATAAAAGTTATATGTTGAAAATAGATGTTCTTATTTCTTAAAAAATCTATTCTGGTAAAAAGTTTGCATATTCATTAATTCAGAATCTTTCCTAATCACAAATGTTTGCTGCTCTTTATCTCTCTCAGAATATCTCTTCTTGACTCTAGGGCAATTTAATTTTGTGTAGAGCATTATTTGCTGTCGTGTATGAAAAAGTTACCTATAAAACAAAATATCATTTCCATTTAATACAGAGAGCTCTTTTTCTTCACCAAATAATGTAGATTACTGTTGCAACAAATAGGGGAATTACAAGGCACTAACTTCATTGTTAGTCATTTCTGTAGGAGATTGGATTTATACCAAGCAGAACAGAGAACAGAAACATTTGATAGTTTTTGAAGTTCAATCCATCTGCTCACAAAGACAAAAAAAAAAACATGTTAAAAACAATTATCTTAACTAATAATTCATTCTCAGAAAAAAGCCTCACAGTGATCGAGGCAGCCTGCCATGCAGAGAAAGTAAATACTTGAACACAGCAATAACTGAAAACTGAGGATGAAAAACAAAATGTGTGAAGTTATCTTTCCTGTGGAGAATGTAGAGTTTTTCTTATTGTTCATTTCTCACAAAGAAACTTTATTCCACTGGGAGAAACAATACCTGTAGAAAGAGACTTCCATTAAGAAATTTCCTCTTATGAATGAATTAACAAACAAAAAAAATGCTGAATATAAAGTATCCAAGAGCTTCAAAACCCTGGATGAAGCATACTTACCTGACTCTTCCCCGAGTACCTCAAAACTTTTAAATAGAAGAGACAAAATGTTTCTTCTTAGGGCAGGTCAAATATGTGAGTTCCTTCCTTATTAAAATATTACTCCTTAATAATTAAAATATTCCTTATTCCTTATAGAATCATAGAATCGCTCAGATTGGAAAAGACCTTAAAGATCATTGAGTCCAATCACGACCTAACCATGCTACCCTAAAGAACTTTTAGACCATATTTGAAGTAACAGTAAGATTCAGAAAGGAAGAGACATAGAAAATAATTCTGGGATAAATGTGATACAAATATCACAAGTTTCAGACTGGTGCGCTCAGAACTAACAATTCTATGGATACTAATGAAAAGAGAGATTATTTATTTGGTAGACTTCTTCAAAATGAAGTAACAAAAATATCTGGACAATAACATCAAGTGCTCATTATTTTATTAATAGTATTAGCATGTAAATACTTAGTTACAGCTAGAAGAGGATAACCACTGACATCCATACTTTTTCTGTTCTATTAAGAGATATGAAGAAGGAGCAAGAATTGCCCAAGTCATATATGTAATTCAATTCTACAAGCAACTTAAGACAGTTGAATACTCAAAGTTGTCTCCAGAAATAATTCTGGACTGGTCTCAGCTGGGACAGGTTTTTTCTTCATAGTGTCTGTTATGTATTGATTTTGGGAGAAAAACACTGTTGATAACATGCCAACATTTAGCTGTTGCTGAGCAACAGAACCAAGGATGCTTCAACTTCTTGTACTGTCCCGTGAGTGAGAGGAGCTGAGAAGGCACAAAGAGGCACAAAGAGGGGACAGAATCAGGACAGATGACCTAAACTAGCCAAAGGGATATTACATATCATATGGCATCATGTGAAAAAACAAAAACTGAGGGAAGCTGGCTTGTGGACTAGCTGTTGCTCAGGGATTGTCTAAATGTTGTTTGGCAGGTGATGAGCAATTACTTGTGCATCATTTGTTTTGTAAATATGTATTATACTATTGTCATTACTTCATGTTCTCTTCCTTTTTTTTTTTTTAATCTCCCACATTGTTGTTGGTTTTTTTATTTTCTCCCTCATCCCATTGGGAAGGAGGAGTGAATGTCTGCATGATGCTTAGCTGCCTGCTGGGTTAAGCTACAACATTTTCTGAACACTCACAATCTGCTTTTTTTAATCCCTTTTATTAAGTTGTAAATTCTTTGTACCGAAGATAATCTTCACATTTTTACTTATTTGTATATTATGTTGTTGAGTCTGTCAACAACAAAAAAAGCAGAATTCCAGCTCTTAAAATGCAACGATGGTGATGATGATTACACACAGCAATACTCATCTCAACTGAGAGTAAATCTGAGGCAAAACAATTCTGTATATTTTGTCAGGAATCAATGATAAAGAAAATCAATGTCTAGACATAATTCCATAATCACTTCCTTCTCTAAAAGCATTGAACATTTGCTTTTGGAATAGCATATTGATAGGTATCTGGATCCTTGTATTGGTTTTGCACAGCAATAAAGTCATCTCACATGTAGACAACATGTGTTGTCTTTCTCAAAAGGAAAACAAAAAAAAGTGAATGAAGGATTATGATTTATTTTTTTCCAGCTGAAATTCAAATTAACTAAGATCATGCTATTTAAGAAAAGTTAAACTGTACAGTTTGCTATAATGGTAGACCACTTTGGACGGATCAGCACTGTGTCTCAGTGAGATGTAAACTGTCTTTACATCTGGCCAATTTAAAAAAATATATTTTTTACAGGTTATTATATGAGATTATCTCTTGCTTTTTCCCCCTCATTAAAACTCAATTCAGTTCAATTTCTTTGCTACTTAATCCACCACCAAAGTTGATCCTTTTCTATTTACCATCAGCAACAAGTTGAGAGCTATCTGAGTGTAACTATGAGCACCGTTTTATTTGGTGAAGACTATGTTCATTGCAATTTTCACTGTAGTTTTCATTTTGCTTTCTAGTCTTCATTTTGGATTTAGAACATCCTACGTATTTTCTGTCTGGGTATCCACAAATGAACTGCCTTTTAAAGAACTTTATTTCTAATATATTTATATTTAGTGAACTAAAATGTACTTGTCAGAAGAATTTGATAGCACAAAAAGCATCAGAAATTATGTGCAGAATTTCTGTTGCTGTTTTGCTAGTCAGTTTCCTTCTGGAAACTGGCCAAGTCCATAATTAGTCTAACTTCTTTAGAACTAAGAATTACCTTTTGTTTTGTGTGTAGCTACATGCAGCAGAGTGCACATAAACTAGCAGCAGTGCAAGTTTGTTCTGAAACTTATCACTAGGCTACACATTCCTCATAGCATAAAGGGTGATCAAAAGCATATCTACAGATGCCTCCTCTCCTACCTATCACGTCCAATCCAACTGCATTCATTTTTCCTTAAAACTTCTCCTCATGTATGTAGGTGATGACACAATGAGCATAACAGAGGAAAATCAAGACTAACAACATCAGTAAACTTTGCAGATGAGAACAGAAGGAGAAAGAGAAGTGAGGAAAAGGATATCCCCCTACCCCTCCTTTTTTTTCAGTCAAAACCATCAGAACTATTTCTGTCTTTGTGTACTGAATTAATGTAAATCAAGTATACTACTATACAGAACTAGACAGAAGTGGCATAACTATAGACATTCTTCTTGACCACTAGAATTATTTTTTAAAATTGAAAAGTAATAAAAACTGAAGCCTTTGTTTACTTTCTGTGCACAAGGCTAATGTATGTCTCAGTCTGCATTATAGCTATTTAAACAGCATGATCTGAGTTGCATAGAGTGGTAAAGGTCTGAACATGATACATTTGATAACTGTGTTCAGTGAGCAGAGCAAGATGAAAATGTGGCTTGAATTCAGCGTGTTCAGTAATTGTCCAAGTCTCCAATTATATGCAGTGCATTTTGATAGTTGAAATTACTAGGAAAAGTAAACACACTCATACCTGAAGGAGAGATATGGAGAGCAATGATTTTAAAGGGAAAATTATCAATTGTAAAAGTAGCACAGATCTTTTTTTATTTACAATTTTGAATTATCAGAATGAACTACATAGTGATTCCTTTCACGTAATCTTGATGAGGAAATCAGAGGAATTAGTACTGAATAGCACTGACTGCAGTTATAACATAGATTTGCTCTGAAACTAAGCTTTGTAATTCCATAGCTGGATAACTGTTGTTAGGGTTTCACTGCTGTTCTTTTTGCTTTTCCAAGTATTTGGTGAATACTTGCTTCTATCCATGCAGGGAAAATGGCAATAACAACATTTCCTACCCTTTTACATTTTTCTTTTTAGGACTACATAATGCCAACATTTCAGTATTTAAAAATACTTTAAAATAGAGTTTGCTGCTTTCATTGTTAGTGAATGTGTTCATCAAGAGATTCATGTATTCTTTCTGCATATTGTTCAGATCAACTCTGTTGGAAGTTTATGTAGTTTAAAGGAAAAAAGGAAAAGACTTTAGAAAGATCATTGATTCTGGTCACAGTAATTCAGAATGATTCCTAGGGAAAGTGGTGCACAGGGTTATTTATGATTTTGACTATTATCTAATCTGGTATTTTAGCCTTAGGAAGAGGAATTGAGCAGTGGGAGTCAGTCTGATGAGATATTGTTACACTGAGTTTTGCTGAGTAAATATATTTTTAGTCAGCACAGTGCAGGAAAAACTGTGACTGATGTTTCTACAGATATAGAAAAGTAGCAACTCTTGGTTTCCAAGCTCAACATTATGTCAGATATTATGTTTGATTCTTAATAGTCTTGTACGTTTTTATAAATTTTCTACTTTATTCTGAATCAGTAACATTTTTCAGCCAGTTTAAGTAAGTACAATTAGCCCCCACAGGACTGTTGGAAATCAGGTTCTTTTCATGCACAGTGTGCAGTTCGTCTTAAAGATTTCAAAAGAAAGACATTCTACCTTACTAAATCCAAGAAAACTGTGAGTAAACACAAAAATATAGGCAAAAAATATTTCTAATTATGGAGCAATGGAAGAAACTAATATGAAACAGAAAAGTTAAAGATAGTGCAATAGAATAAAAATAGGTTTGAGAATAGGTCTATTATATACATTATTTTCTGAAAGTTTTACTCACACCTTGCAAAAGTTCTCTTTGATTTTCTGGTCACTGGTACTTGAAGTTGTTGATGTTTGCCTTTATGAGCTATAAACAGGTATAGTCAGAGTTTTTAGTTCTAGCAGTAGTTTTCACATTTGATAAGTATTCTCAAAAGATAGTATACAGTGCCAGCTCTTTTGCATTCAGTCTCTGTGCACAATTACATTAATTTTAAGAATAAAGGCAGCTTAAGCATTATGGTAGTTAATTTTTTTCTTTTTTTTTTTCTTTTTTCTTTTTTTTTCTTAGACTAGATTTCATAAAATGGCTTGCACTGGAAGGGACCCAATCATGTCCTATGTGAATTTCCAACCCCAATACGTTGTAGCTGCTGTGACTTACAAGTAGTCTATAGTTCTAGGTTTAAGATAACTTGTTTCAGTTTTAATGGCTGAGTCAGCTAGGAAATTCTTTAATGTTTAGGCCTTTCTGATCATAATTTCATATTCATGATCACAATTTCATAATTTCATGAGTAGTAAGCCTAAACACATATTAAGTCTACAACCAGCTTTACAAAATAACTGAGATGGTCTCTATGTAATTAGATTTATTTTATTTTTCATTCAGTCCATCTCTCCTCTCATTTTTCCTCTGAATTCATGTCTATATCTCTGCTTGCTTGACTTGCTTGAGATAGAATGGAACTATCCCTTGTGGTAGAGAAGATAAGCATTCTATTCCATGTTGCAACACAAATTATTTTCTTATTTGCTTCCTTCGTTTAAAAAATGTAAAAGATTAAGTAGTCCATAGTGTTGAAGGATATCCCTCTGAGACATTCACAACAAAAAAAGATCTCCTAAAATTCAATAAATAAAAGGCTTTTAAACCAACTAAGAAATTATACTAATTATTATTAGTAACCAGAGAAGAAGTCATGGATGGCAGACTTTTGCCAAGCCAGACTCAGGTGTGTGTGGGAAATTGTAAGCATATAAGCTTCTAAATACAGCATGATTCAGTTTTCTGTTTCTGCTGCCTAATCCATCTCATTCATTTTTTTCTCTATAACATTCTGTTGCAAGAGATTTCTCTCACCCTGGTGCTCCATCAATGCCTGTTTTCAGGCAGAGAAGAGATGCATTCATCACTAAATTGCCTGCAGTCTTCCTAGCGTTCCTGTCAGGGCAAGCTTGAAGAGCTATAAGCCACTGTGTCTCCTTCCTTAACAGCATCACTCAGTATACATGAGCATTTGGGGCAGCTGAGCCACAGGTCTCTCATAGGAGCAGCCCATCTATTACTGCCTGTGGACACGCTGCCACCAGAGCCAGAGAGGACATAACTGATCAGTTTGTTCACTTGCTGCATAGCTCCTGTGTTGAGTGTGCAGAATTCTCTCACCCTAATTTTACTCCTCCCTTTTTTCTCTCAATGATTTTTTAAAAATACATTATTATTGATATCTCCAGTAAAAATTCCTCACATGAAACTCAGCTCCTCAGTCTGAAACTGACTTATCTAACAAAATATGAAGACTAACCCAAATATCTCACATTTTTCATCTGTTTTTTAAGGCTTTTTTTTTTTTTTTCACTGAGGAAAATATATCAAATAGATCCACCTCTAAAAACCTGTCATTTCAGAATGTCCAGAACCTGCAGGCTGTTTTCTCATGTCACTGCTAAAGTTCTGCTCTTCTCCATTTTCATGTAGGTGCTTCAATTCCTGTGCAGAAATGTAAATTCCTTGCTTTTACATTCAGAAACTTAATACACTTTTCTCTGTCTTCTCTTTGGTTCCTTTCTGATTCCTCAATTCACTCCTTTTCCTCTTTTAACACATCTTTCACTTTCTGCTTTATATACTCTTTAAATTTGATCATAGGACATACATTTTCTATTTTCTGCACCAAGATGTGCAAAGTCTGTTCTTTTTTCTTAATTGGGAACTTAGACTAAGTAAAAGAAAAAATGTTTGTAATTCATCCAAGCATTAGAGAACCATTAACTTGAAGAAAATATCTAAGCAAGAGAAAGAAGCAAGATCATTTAAAATTATGATTAATATTTTTTTTCCCTGAAGAACTACTACACTGGACTTTAAAGATTCTTGTTTCTAAATCGTCCTGTGAACATTTCATCTTGTTTTCAGTTTATACCTTACCTACAAACTCCATTCTTTAAAATGCTATATATACTCTTGCTTTCCTATAGTGGGAGAAAAATTTCCCACTTTTAACATCTTAAAAAATCCTAAAAATCTTCCAGGTTTTCTGAAATTTCCTTTTATGATGGAATTCCTTAATGTTTGTTAAATATCAGATCAGATTGAGAAAAGAGGAAAAGAAAGAAGAAAAATTAATATAATAAGCATATACATATACTGGAAGTAATGTTAAGACTCTGCAATAACTTCCTTATTACAGACTCCTATTTTTTTTACTTGTTCAGAAATAGGAGATGAAAAAATTGTAAGTTATTTTCCACAGAGGGTATATGATTTCAGAAGAATAGTTCTTTGCTCTCATGTAACTGAATATTCATTGGAAGCAAATATCTGAGTCCCAAAGGACTTAAAAGTCTTTGTCTAACAATTCAGATTTCCATTCAGCACCACTTTCTTTTTAGTAACAAAGGGCTGCAGAACGGTACTGGAGATTTTTTCACTGGTGGAAGTAAAATGGGATTTAACTCCCCCAACTTTTCTTTCTTGGAGGAATAGTTAAGTCAGATTTAGAGAGGAGCTACCATCAGGCAGGGAGGTTTGAGGTATTTAAAACAAGTCCATACTTCAATCACTGCACTGAAAGTGCAACTTCACAACTAATTAATCCCATTTGCAGCACAACACTTCGAAGATCTTTTTTAAAAGGCTTAAAAAATAATGGGCATCTAAATTACTAGTGCCACAGTTTCAAGTGACTCAGAGAAAAGAAACACATATTAATGATTTTGAAATTACTTGGTATATCACTGTTTTGAGTTCTAATGCCTAGCTGCATTGGTGAAGACAATAGGACAATTTTTCCTGACAGGACAGACTTTGATTCAGACACTATTCTTCCAGCAATATGGGTGATAAAATGTCTTACAATAGTTTTTCTTTCATTTCAGGTAGGGTTTAAGGTTGTGGAGTTTTGTTGTTGTTTTTCATTTTTTTGTTTGTTTGTTTGTTTGCTTGTTTTTGTTTTTAATGCGAATAGCCCGGGATCAGAAATGTCTTCTGGAGATATATAGTGTAAAACTACAAAGAATACATCTTAAGAAGCATCTCAAATTCAGAGACATGGCATTAAAATATACCACATGAAAATGTCATGTTAGGTACATATCTTTATTAAATAGACCGTGGAGGCTGATATACAGAGAGTCTCAATACTCCTTCTGATCTCAGAGCAAACAGTAAAATTCCAGTGACAAAGAAGAAAAAGATTATATTACATTTTCTCTCTTTAGTTTCTAAATACTAGAAAATCAGTGCCTTGCATAGTTCATGAAAATTCTGAGATGGAAGCTTATTTCAACAAGTTTTTGTTTCATAGCATTCTTGACAGGATAGCTACCTCTCAATATTTTTCTATAAGAGAAATAACTGTTCTCTGTTCTGAAGAATGCCATTCATGGAATAAGCAATCTGTACTGTAAGCCTGAACTGAGTTATGTGGAACAGTTTGGGGATTACCTGTCTGTTTTACTTATCCTTTCAATGTGTTCATTCTCTCAAGACTTACTTGTCTCCACCATCCTTGTTGCTTCATCATCTTGTACATCACAGATGTAATGTAAAAAGAAGAAACTTACTCAGTTGTTCTTTGAAGGTACTTCAAGTAGGGCTCAGAAGTCTCCTCTGACATAACTACAGCAGGAAGCCTGGTACAGTGTCTCAAGAGCTACTGCAATTCAAAGATATCTCAGCAATGACAGAGATGCAATGTGACCACATAGTCTAGCAGATCAGAAATGCCTTTTTCATTCTGTTCCTCCACAAGTGGCCAATTTTAAATCTTCACATCTTCACTCACATAGAGCTATGATGCTGCGATTCTGTGACTCTCTTAGAAGCTACCGTAACACGGCACTTTTTTACCAGTAGTAGCAATTCTGCATTGATATTTCTGTACTTTGATAATATTAATCTTATAAACTAC
Organism: Tympanuchus pallidicinctus; assembly: GCF_026119805.1. Taxonomy (NCBI): domain Eukaryota; kingdom Metazoa; phylum Chordata; class Aves; order Galliformes; family Phasianidae; genus Tympanuchus; species Tympanuchus pallidicinctus. Next base: position 60,247,583 of record NW_026294618.1, on the reverse strand, counting down.
GTTTATGGTTTATGTCAGTGTTATTCATACAGTGGAAATGATTTGTGCTCTCTGACAGACTTTCTTCCACCAGGAAATAGAGTACATGCTGGGAAACAATTCACAAAAGAATGTGATTGTCTCAATACCAATGAAGCAATGAAAGAGAATTAAAGACATTTTTGAATCTGTTGTGCACCTGAAGGAGTAAAACATAACAGGAAAAGACAGTTGGATTGCTTTTGTTTAAAGCAACACATTTAATTTAGGATTTACAGTTGCATGGGAATTCTGATCCACTGGACAAAGAGAAGTCAAGCTGAAAAATAAATACCTTGTATAGAATCAAAATAAATCTTTGAAAAAAGACAGGTGGTAGAAAAGAACAAAAAAACTAAGGGAGCAATACACAACATTTGTATGTGAATTTTCTTTAAGACGTGTTTTAGAGCATACCTTGTTCTATGCTACTTTTTTAGAGTTAACTGAGAAATAAAAATTCAAAGCAAGTGTTGACATAGTGCTTTATCATTCTTTATAATCTTGATTATTAATTAAAATAAAAACATACTCATGCTGACATCTTAAGATTTTATTAATTTATACGTCTTCTTTTAGTTAGATCTTTATTTTCAGGTTTTAAAAACATTTTCAGGCTTCGTCCACACATCAGTTGATACTGGAGATCTTTTAAGATCTGCTTATTATGTGTTCTAGTCTTATGACTATGGAGAAGATATAAGCATTCATTATTTTTCATAGTGCTACTATAAAGCGCACAAGTCCCTCCAATCCAGACACACCAAAGTTAATAAAAGGCTTTCTGTTATCTCGAGTGAGAAGTGGTCTGAGCCCTTACAAAAGAAATGAAATTGGCTGAATTCATGCTGAGATGGATTCCCCTTGCTACAGGACTTCTGGTGCAATGCTAACCTCAGTGGTGCTGCAGGTTTGTGAGAAGTGCTGTGCTGGCAAGGCTCATGGCTACAGTTTAGATCTCTCACTGATTGTCTGGGGTTCCTTTCAACTTATGTAGTCACGTACTTTGGCCAAACCTTGTCTAAAACTGGGAAGATAATTACTTCTTACCCCAGAGCTGGTCCCAGTTCCCCCCTGCTTTGCTTGTATAAATCTGTTTCTCAATTGGTATTAGACAGGAACACTGATTTTCATGGGATCATGGGAATTTCTTCTCAGACATTATAGTTGCTACATTATAAGTATCAGATTTTTGTAATATCTTTTTCTACTTTGCTAATGTCTGTAGTATAACATATTTCTCTTTTATGTGAAGAATTCAGGATGTGACTAATTTCAGATTGCTGTTAACCTTAATTTTTTATTTTTATCTTTCAGAGGACAACAATGGTCTAATCTTTGAGCTACATTTCAAATTTGATTGTTTGTAAAGCATCTGTTTTATTAAAGTTGGGTGCTTAGAGAATGACAGCACAAAAGCTAATATTTCTTTCCTCCCTTATTTCCCCAGTGGAAGGAATATGTTTTTCCATTTCAATTAGTTTCCCATCTCTCTTCTGCAATATGATCAAAATGTTTCATGCTGGCCAGATTATTAGCGACAACTGGATGACATATGAAGAGTTGTATCTAAAATTTGATTTAGCAAACTAGCTGAGTCCTAAACACAGAGCACACTGACTTTCAATGGACCAGATCAAATCCATTTAGAATATTATGGGAAAACTTACTCCACTATTTTTTAAATTACTATTGACAGGATATTTTAAACTCTATTTTTTTCCTGGCTTCTTAACACCTTTCCTAGCTAACTCTTCTCATTGCCTATTGTCAAACTTGTTCTAACAAACAGTAGGCCAGTAAAAGTTCTCATTCTCATCAGCCAAGTCCAGTCATTTTCCCAGCTAGTGGGCTTCAATCTCTTGATCACATAGAAATATGCACCTTTACTTTCTGTACAACTTCTCTGAGTAGCTGTTCTGGCCATTCCAGCAAGAACTTCTACAGAGTGCTCCACACTGAAAGTAAATCTGGGCTAAGACAGGGACAGAATTGTTCAGAGACCACAGCTGCAACTTTAAATCACTTACAAAATGTTAAATTATGTACTACTTTCTGGAGAATGGATCTTTGGATTCCAGTTCATTTTTATCTAGTTTGTTTTTATCTAGTATCAAACATCCAGAATGTTTTTATCTAGTAAAAATAACTGGTTAAGATATGTACTATTATATCGCAGTTCAGATTTACTGGGTAATGGAACAGAAAATTAGGTTATGATGAAATTAAGGCAACTGCACAGCAGAAATATAAGCATTCAGTAATTGAGGCTACACTTTTTCTATGATGCTGCATATGGTAGAAATAGATCACAGCTGTAAGGTTGAATTGTACCTGAGATAGAGACTAGAAGAGAAATACAGCCCTGTCATGGCTGCTGATGTAAGAAAAATAACTGGCACTAAACTGTCATTTTCTCTGTCCTGCAGTACCAGAATCCAAAGAGGACCTAAGTGCTACATGTAAGCTAAGAGGCTACAAAAGCTTTTTGGACAAATTTGCACAATCTTTCATTTTTATCCTCTCTTAATTTACGAAGAGAGAGGATGTGCCATGCACATCTTATGCTTTGCATCCACTTTGAACTTCATACTGGGTTTGAATAAATTTCTGAATGACTTATCTGTCTTGTAAGAAACTGTGCTATATCTACAAGCATCCCTCTTTTCATATGCTGTCTTCCAAAATCCAGACATACATTTGTCTTCAGCTGGTAATTGGAGCAACCTCCTTGCTTTCTGTGAGCTTGTGCTACAAATTCCTTAAAGCAAACGTCAGTAGAGCATGTTCTATATCCCTTTCATGTTATTGGATGTCTTTCGAGGCATAAGGTGGCCTCAAGCAAAAAATAATCTGGTTGTGCAGAAGTGTTTTACTGATAGCAATATATGTTTTCTCATTAATAGCTGTGATACAAAGTCTTTTATTTCTCTAATCTATCATTTCTGACCCAACTTACTAGATGTTTACTACTTTCAAAGAGTTCAGAGCAGCAGAGAGCAGAGCAGCTCAGTGAATGCTATATCTCAAAAAATGAGAGGAAAAAAATAAGCATCTTTATAAATTCAGAGGTGCCAGAATGAGGAAAGATAAATATAAAATTTTCTAAAAGTTCAAAATATGTATATATTTTCTATTCAAATCTTTTTAAGTACAAACAATTATCAGATTTTTGGTGTTGCTGCAAACAATTTCATAACTTTTTTCAACATGTCAGCAGATAGACTATTTCCCTGTAAAAAAAAATTATTCTAACTGAAAATGTTGTATGATCCAGATATTTCTCCTCTTTTTTATTCTTGGGTAGTAAATGAAAAATGAGAAAGAAATTTACTGTGGAAAAGCTAGATTTCTCTTTAATTCAAAATTCCTGCATCTTCTATCTTTTATTATGCACTGTAAATGACAGCAGCACTTGCTGCATAGAAATCTAAATCTAATTAGCACTTTACTCGGCAACATTACAAATTTAAAATAATAACAGTAATGAAGACTTGGACAGAAGCAGCCAGAAAATGTTTTAATTCAGTGGAGAACAGCTGGGATGGTAGGACTTACAGCACTCTTCTACCCTTTTTTGAGGAAAATATAGCTAAGACACTAAAAAGCCTTTATTTTCTTTCTGTATAACAAACAAGATGATTACATGTGGTCTAGAGCTGATCAGGATCAAGGACTTAGAATTTTTGGAAGTGTAACCCTGAAGATATCCATGCCAGAAGCCAAACTTCTTTATGCAGCTTATTGCTAGAAATCATTTACATGCAAAATATAAGAAGAGTCTTCATATAGGAGGGAAATTTCAGCTTGTGTAACCTGATCTATTCTCTCTCTGGGATTAGGTGCACGAATCATTACACTTTCCCGCTGAAAGAAGAGTTGATAAAGGATCCCTTTTTTCTTTGGCTCCACCGAACTATGTGGTTGCACTTTGGTCCTCAGTAGAACCTTGCCTCAGAGGGAAATCAAATCAGAGATGCTAAGGAGTAAGCAGATTACTGGTCTGACTTTATGATGCTTACTGAAGATTATAAAAAGATTATATAAGGCATACCCTCATTTTCTTCAATTTCGTCTTGACCCAGTAAATCATTTTATGTACGGTTGCCTTGGATTCTCACCAAAGAACAACTACTTTTAAATGGAAATCTTTTGTTTGTACTTCACATAGACATCTTCCTTTGAGAGTAAGAAATGACTATCATAAAAGTACACTTTTACTTACAAAGAAAAGGATTACAAAGTAGCAAGGATTTCACTCTAATTTCTTATGTAATTATCATTTTTAAAATTACATTAAATTCAATATTCTTTTGAAAGAGTTCTCAGAGTGCTTATGTTAATTCATTTGATATAAACCATTTATCTTTACCTATTTATTCTTAAAATTCTGATTCTGAGTCAAAACCAAATTAAATGAAACTGAAGTTGTGTCATAAAAAGAAATTTTCCTGGCAACTTCAAAGTATAGTTTCAATTTTTATTTTTAAATATCTCTATTGCAATTAAATATGAAAAAAAATGAAATGTTTACATTTAAATAAAATATATTTTCTTGAAAGACGAGATAGATCATAAAGAAGGTGAATGTTGTGAAAATATTAATGTGAAAAGTATGTTGAAAATGTTTTTTTTCTCATTAGAAGTTCTGGCTTTAATAAAGTGTTATTTTCTGATGAAATTAATGTTTTCTCCTGAAAAGATCCTGCTAGGTCTAATTTCTTCTGAAATTACTTCTGCAATATAAGTCTGTGGGCCAACTTCAATTAAATTAACTTTTTATTGTCTCCCACAAATCAGGATATGGGTGATATTATCATTGTCTCTGTGGATACAAGTTTCAGACATTGCAGCTATTTTCTTTAAAAAATAGTAATTAATTTCATTATGAAATTTACCAAAATTCAATTAAGTAATTATTATCCTGAGCTATCAAATAAAAAGTTGTCTATAAAATATAATTTAAATACAAAAAAAAATTTAACTCTGTTTTGTTCGTAAGATTGGAGAAAAATATGATGTTATACTATGCATTTGGAAAGAATCCAGAACCATAATAATAAAGTCATTGACCGAGCACAGAAGACATTCATGGGACATAAACCAGCAAAATTAAAAGTTAGAATAGTTCAAATAGAATTCTTATATTTAAGTCAAGCAGTAAAATCTAGTTTATGTTTAGATTATCAGTTTTTTAAGCACACAGCTTACTGTAGAATAAAATTCCATATTTTTTACATATACTAAGCAATCAGAACATGCATAAAAAGCTATGTATATAATTGATTATTAAAAAAAAAACAAAAAAACAACCAGGCTGAATATAAGTTTGGACTTAGGTTTACTAATTGCCAAAATTATTATATATAATATATATAATATGCATATCATATATATTATATGTATATTACATATATTATTATGGAATAATATTATTGCAGTTATGAAACTATCAATTGTCCTCTGTGCTTTAATTAGGAGCAACTACTATTGCAGTGACCTCTCCATATCTTGGCTTGTGAAGACCCATTTCAAGACCAGAAAATGAGTGAGTTGCAGCCAAGTTGATGTGCTTTAATTCTGACATCTGAACAAGCACACAGTTCATTGCACAATCTCTGAAGAGCAAACTAAAATCAATCGTATCTCTTCCTGGCACAAGATTTTAGCCAGGCTGGATGACAGGACTAGCATGAGCTATTATGACTGCCACAGATGTGCCTTCTAATAAAGAATTGGTCTGGATATGCATAAAAAACAACATACAGCTATCATCTATGTGCAGTCACCACAAATCTATGAGAGCTGCTCCAAACCTAATGCCACAAATTTTATTACATTGGCCCACAATGTCAGAGGCAAATTTTGGTGACATGGCAGTAGAAGTTGAACCTTCCCGCCAATATTCCACTACATTTTGCTGCCATGTGACAGATGGCATCTGACATGGAAGCACATATGAATCATAGAATCATAGAATCGTAAGGTTGGAAAGGACCTACAAAATCATTTAGTCCAACTGTCCTCCCATTACCATTGCTACTACTATTTCTAATGCAGGACATTGGTCCTCTTGTCCACCTGGGCACACTGTCAGCTCATGTTCAGCCGAGCATCAACCAAAAGCAAAGATGCCAGTAGATTCTTCCATGTAGAAAAAATGACACCCATTGACATTCTTTGACACTGCTTGAGGCATGTTGATGGAAACCAAACAGCAGACATGAGCACAGTGAGGTGGTGGGTGATGTGTTTCAGCAGTGGCAAAGCCAGTGCAGGGTTTTTACAAGTACAGCATGCAGGCTTTTGGTCATTGACAGCAAAAATGCACAGGTGATGATGGTGATTATGTTGAAAAAGTGTTTTGTAGCTGAGAATTTGCTCTGTCAAATAATCTTATTGTGCTCTTTGTATCTACTGTATTTTCCATGGAAATAAAGAAGAGGCATTACTTTCGGCATAACTTATGCATATAGTATTTACTCCTTCTCCAGCAAAACTTCTTTTAAAGATTGATTTTGCTCCTCTGTCTATTCATCATTTTAGCAGCTCCCTTGGAGACATATTGATTTCACCTTCATTTCTTATTAAAGCAAAAAAGAAACAGAAAAAAAAGAGAGGGGCTCTGAAAACAGTCATACAAATTTATTTCATTATGATGTTAATGGCAGAAGCTGCAAGAAGTAGATGCATCTGAAGAAAGCTGGTTGAGAGTTGAATTCAGCCAGGCTGGCATGAGTGGTATGCTCAGCAATACATGGAGGGGCTGAAAGGGGTTAGCAGGCATCCCCCATCAGCAAAACTGTGTGTCCTGATTAAGAAGAATCTCAGATTTTCCTTTGTAAATCAAAACATTTAGTTTTTTCTTTAGCACGCAGCCATGGGAGACATGATGTTCCCCTGCAATCTTCACACAACATTCTGATACTTTTGCCTAAAATTTTATGCGTTTTCTGGTTTTGTTTAGTTTACACGTGCTATTTTGAGGACCAGTTCCAGGAGTCATGTGATAATATCTGAGCATTCATCTTGATTCTGAGCTAAACAATTAGAAGTTGTGACTAGGATACATGTAGGGACCTCTACAATTTTTACATCTGGAGATTATTAATATTTAGGGTGTTCTTGCTTATTGCTTAGCAAAAGCTACTCATACATTGCCAGTTCATATTTTATTTTCCTGTTACAGTAGTGGCTCTGTGGCAAGAACATAAAGATATAGAGAAAACATTAAAGAAACGTCAACATTTATTTTTACATGCCTTTTCCAGAATATTGCAATTTTCTCTGCTAGACAAAACACATGGTCCTATTGAAGACTGTTGCTCTAAATATAGTTGTGATAAGCTAGAAAGACTTCCTCTAAATATTGATCATGTATATTGCCTTCATGGTATTGAAATATGAAAAATATTTTTTCAGTCTGAAAAACTGAGTGGGTGTAAGGATTTAAATGTCTCTGTCTGTCTCCAAGGAGAGGTAGATTAAGTCTACCAACTAAGATACTTGGAATACTTCTTCCTTTAACTGTAGATGAAACATAGCAAATTCGAAAATGGTATGAGAACAGCTGAAGATCTTGATGAAAAGACAGGCACAAGGGAGTATGCATAAACAGTCAGTCAGGAAGTGCCACTAGGCAGATTATTAATGATCTCTGAAAAATGCCTTCACATAGTAGTGTTCCACGTGTTATTAATGTTACAGGTAGCAGTCACTGGTATTGCAGGGAGATAGCAATCTGGTAAACAGCTACTGTCTGGTTCAGAAAATATAGTTCAGTGTGAGTGAACAATCTTTCAGCACATCCAGGGCTGCAAAACTGGTGCACAGCTACAGGATCATTTTATCCTCAGCTTCCTGGATATACATATGCCAGCCAAGCATATTTCTGTTAACTGCAGACCTTCAGACCATACCAGCCAAGTGTATTTCTGTTAACTGTGTATAAGCACAGACAATTGCCTAGTTTATTTCTCAGTGCTTCTCACACTTGCATGTCTCTCTGCTCTATATTTAGTATGTATAGCTATAAGATTTCAGTATTCTCTGTCATATCTTAAAGTATTAGAGTACTCTTCACTACTTTGTCTAATGAACCTGATTCTCAATGTAGGAACACTGGATAGAAGGAAGCTTAATTACATAGAGAACAGCCATAATTATATTAAATATGCTTAAATATGCATTTAATCAGCTAAAAACTTTGTAGTATTGCTTAAAACCCTCTGAATGTTCATCTTCAAATTACTGAGGCATGTAAAAATTAAAGGAAAAGTTTGTTGAAGGTGAAAGTACTAGCAAATGATTGTCTCCAGACACAGGTCAGAAAAAACGAAGATATGCTGTTGATCCCTGGAGGTTAGACTAAAAAGCCCTTGTAACTTTTCTGACTTTTTAAATCTAGATGAGTGGGGTACAAGCAACTGAATCTAAAAATTATCCCTAAATCCTGAAATCAAGAAGATATAAATGGGTACCTTCTAATGAAAGAAAGATTTAATCTGTGGAGAAAAGAGCTAGGAACTTGATACTGAAAGAACACAAGGAATCTGTCTGCATGAATTTAAAGGCTGAAATATAATCTGGTTTAAAGTATTTTTTTTTCTCCTCATTGGCAGCCATCAGATAAAGATAAGAGATAAAAACTGAAAATTACATAGAACTATAAAGGCCTCACAGAGGATTTTTTCAGGAAATGCAGTAACAGCTGAAATTCTGCAAAAGCCCCTATGTTTTCCACAAAGTTATTCAAAAAAAAGATCAAAGATTCAAATGAAGCCTGAAGAATTATTTGCCTTGATTAGAAGGAACATCAAGCACATCAGTGGGCTAAGCCTTCATTTCACCTCCTGCCAGTTCCTTACTGTGTCATGATATGTTATGGGCTGATAGATAATAGATTCTGCTTCAGAAGAGCCTGAAGGAATGGAGATTTCACAGATTCAGTTCAATGAGAAATAAATTTTTACAAAGCCAAGAGAATTTTTGATTCAGCTTTCATTGTAAGAGGCAGAGAATAATAGTGCTACAAGAATGGAATTGCACCATACTGAGACAGTTTTCCTCTCTAAATATTCCTTTGGACTGTGAATGTGAAAAGGTAAATATTTCTCACTTCTTTTCAGGATGAAGCAAAGGACTCAGTGATCCAAATGAATCTAATGCTATTTCTTGCTAGCAAGTCCACCTTGCATTATTTATCCTGAAGAACTAAGGAATCAAAGCTACTGAGAGAAACAAAATAAGTTTGTAATCTAGAACAGACAGCAGGACTTAATTATAAAAATTCACCCGTCTTTATTAGTTAAATTATGAAGGTGTTGAAAAATGAATGATTGTACAGGTAACACACCCAGTATTATAAAAGTAATAAGTAAAATCTATTCTTAATGACTATTCTGCATTTAGTTGGCACATTTACCACTTCAGAAATTTGCTACTGGGACTTTAAAATTTAAATAGACAGACATACAGACAAACAGATAGATATATAGAAAAATAGAAACGGGGGAAGTTGTAACTGTCCTGGAAAACTGAAAATTGTTTGCAGAATATTAGTCTTCCTTTGAAATTATTGTTTCACCATTAAAAAAGTCTTTCAAACAGTGTTTGACTGCAAGGGACCAGACTGACAGCAGATATGCATGCCAATTTGTATCACTTGCCTTCTCACGTAAAATCTTAATGCCTAAACTGGAGGGATCTGTAAAGAATCATGTGCCCTGAAATGCTGATCCCATGTAAATTAAGCTCAGTTATGTGCCCTAATCATCAAGTGAATCTTTTATTCTCTGTTTCCTCATGTTTTTATCTCATTCAAATAATTGCTTAGGGAGAAAGAATGGGATAATACATACCTGAGTGCCATCCCAGCACAGAAGCAGAGTGAAACTTCACAAACCCTTCTGGAACTCCAAATTCAAACAACCACTGCACTGGAAAGATTAGGCAAGTATCTGTGGAAATCGATTTTATTGAGGTATTGAGTTAGCACTCATAAAAAAATTCACTAGAGATTTTCACAACAAACTTACTGTGACCGGAGCAAATTTATGTTTCATCCATTTAACTGACATATCCCAAGATCATGGAAACAAAGTCCATGCTAGTCCAGAAATGGATGGTTCATATCATCTGAAGCTAATCAGCCTCGTAATTTCTGTGACTGAAGAGCTGAGCATTCAACTAGTCCAATGGACCTGAGGAGGAATCATTGCTATCAAAGCCATGTCTTGAACATCCAGGATAAAGTGAGCACTGGTGAATAACACAATGTTTTAGTTATTTCTGACAACATTCACTATAGTAAGTAGTTTCTCTACCACAAGAATCAAATGAAATGTCAGAAACAGTAGTTCAGGGAAATTTTGATGATGAAACAGTAAGGTGCTAAAATTTTAACTTTTCGCTTAGTGTAAAGTAACAGTATATTACACAAATGCTCTTCCAGCTGAAGGTGCAGTCAATGAACATGAGAGTTCATTAAACAAACAAACTGAAATTAAAAGCAAACAAACAAACAAAAAAAAGCAAAACAAAATAAATGAAAAAAAAAAGCAACAAACACTTGTATTGGAGTTAGGGAAGCATCGGTTTCAGGCAACCTGTAAGAGTGTCTTATCTGTAACAGATGCAAGTTGTCAATTCCCTTGGGAAATGCACAGAAACTGTTGTACATATTAGACAGCCCTTAACATGGTGTACCTTCCAGATGCTGAAAAATATCGTTCTGAAAATTTCTCAGTTAAAATTGCATATGCTTCATCAATAAAAGCTGCTGATTTTAATCCAGTAAAAAATAGTAATCCAGTACTTGCATGTAAGACTTAGATATGCTGGAAAAAAATCTTTCATTTTTGGTTGCTGTAACAGCCATCAAACTGATGGAGAATGCAGAGGAGTGCAGAAGAGAGAAGAGATCATTTAGAAACAGTACTTTACACCAGAAGAATAGCATTTACATTATCACACAACGCACAAGTCTCCCTGAAGACCTGACAGTGATCCAAAGTGTGTGGGTTGGTATAATGTATGTATAGTATACCTTCTTGGGATGCTTGATTTAGAAAATGTGCAGTCTTTGAATTTAAATAGATGGACAAGCTTTATGTTCAGAGGGAAAGGAAGAATTAAGGAGTAAAATAGAAGTGGTGATTTAGAGATCTCTGAAGGGAGTGTACTAAATCTTGGGTTCCCTCTGCACTACATTTCTGGTAATTCAATTGGAAAAAAAGAAAAAGGAGCAGGGTTAAAAACAGTCTTCAAACATTAGATATAAATTAGAATGTGCTGCACAAAAGAACTGAAGGGAGTCAAAGGGGGCGTAGGAATGACTAAGAAAGCAATGAGGTGCACCACAAGGCAGAGAAAGGAGACCACAGCACAAAAAGCAGCTGATCTGAAAGCATTAGAAGAGGTGAGATCCCTGCGTGTTGGAGTAGCAGCTTCCGAGGCTGTCTGCAGGCAGAAGCTACAGCACTGCCAAGCAGGCCTCTTGATAATGCAGTGAAGAACAGATCTGAAAGAAAATGACAAAAAGAAACTGATGTCAGCCCTTGTCAGACAGACATGTTGTTAGTCAGACTATTAATAAAATCATTACAGAGAGATAGATAAGAAAAGAATCAATCCACGCTTCTATGGATTTCTAAAATTTGAATTAAGTGTAGTTAGATATCAGACATTTACAGAGACAGTTCAGGAAATATCCTTTTTTCTGCATCATATTTCTCTATTCATATTTCCAGGGCACACCACCCCTAGAATTCATTTGTAGTGCACCACTTGTGTGGCAAAGGAAGCAGCTTTTCTGCACACCAGAGCCATGAACTCAGTCATGCACTCTGTCATAGGCAGACAAAGTGGCTTTTCATCCACGCTCTATACTTTTATATATAGCTGCTTGTATTCCAGCACATTTCTTCACATAAAATGTCATGTTCCCATCCAAAAAGAGACTTTGATGAGCTCAAGATTAAATATATCACACTCAACAGGAGATGACTGACTCAGTGACTTCATAAAATCTTTTAACCCCGGTCATCACCTTCTATCATTACTTCTTCCTGTACCTGACAAGAGAATGGTGGAATAACTCTTTCTAAACCGTAGAGCTGATCAATGATTTGGACTGAATAATCACAAAGAACAAGCCTGGCAAATACAAACAAGGTTAATGATTTCTTACAGTCATCTCACAGACTCAGAGTTGCATTTTTTTAAGCAATCAAAATTGTGTGATGAGATGCAAGGCTGGAAGCTTTGTTCACTGTTAAGAGTTAAGCTATTATATACTTACACTCCCCTTCTTGAGATAGAGTTCTCAATCACCTTTTAATTTTGGCATTCTTGTGATCTGAATTTCTAAAGTCACAGTTTTTTACTCACTGTCATTCAGACTGTTACTTTTTCCAGTTGCAGCTGTATTCAAGACCACAATGAGAGAAATAAAGTTGGTTGTCAGGTGTGCTTTTCCCACATTAAAAATCAAAGAAACTCAACAAATCCTTTGGCAGTGGAGCTGTTTCAGAACTTGTCAGATGTGTCCTTGGTATCAGGAATAGGCCTCTTGTCATATTGCTATACTGCCTCTTGCCATTTGGCCAAATTATAAATCTTTGGGGAAAACGCTCCTTTTCACAGTGAATGAATGAAGACGCAACATATCTGGACAAAGAATTAGAATGAGATAGGAAAGATTTTATTCCAGTCCTCAGCCTTTCTGTGTGAGGTCCCTTAAATGTGAAAAGCTATATGTGAAGTGCATAAATGAGTGAGTAGGATGAATACCCTTCAGTGAACTAGAGACCATCAGAAAAGATAGTAGGAGTTGGGTTGAAAATAAGAAGCAAGATTTTTCCAAAGCTTCTTATTAAAAAAAAAAAATCATGCGTGTATGTGTAGCAAAGTACAAGAATTGATGTGGATTGTTTTGTTTTTATTTCATTTGATTTGTTTCCTGGAATAATGAATGAGAAACTAGTAGGCACTACAGAGTGATAGTTACATGAGGAGAAGGAATCTTAGGAATTCCTTCCTCAGTCCTTTACAAACCATCTCTTTGTCTCCGGCATTACAAAGTGATTTGTTCATTAAAATCATGGAACACATTTGGAAGAGACTTACAGTAACAATGTCACTCATTAAGATCAACTTTGAAGACCTCTTATCAAAACTATATAGTTATAACACCCTTAACTACACAATACATACCTCATTCTGCTTTTCTACTAAAAATACAAGTAAAAAAAAGATACCTACAATACAAAAAAAAAAAAAAAAAAAAGATAGGTAGATACCTACAGACACTTTTCCAAAATACATTTGGCTATAAATTATGCTACAAATGCAATTGCAAGCATATGCTTTCCAGAGGACTGATTTATGTTTTAGTCACAACGAAAAATGCTGTCTTTAGACATTCATTTTTGTAATAATACATGTACAGAGAATTAAGTGTCTGGAGCTGAAATAAGTGTAAGTTTAAAAGATAACTGGAATGTTGGCCAAACCTCGCTACTCAATATTTGATCTGTGAGAGCTTAGATATTTTAGAGTTTGGAGAATCAACAGTAGTATATTTGAATGATTAAAAATATAAGAAGCTGCTTACAGGGGAAAATAACAGGAGCTTGCAGTAAAAAAAAAAAATGAAAGCAAATTGGTTCAACTATGAATGGACAGTTCTGACCTTTTGATCCGACAAAACAATCACTGCAAAGGTGTTGATTTTATAATTGCAAAGAAGATGGGAAAACTCAAGTAAAATGCAAGAGAATGCTTTAAATGGCATACATTATTACATTTTCTATCAGTTCAGCCACAGCTATGCTTTGTTAAGGATGACAATTATTTACCCTGAATAACAAGAAAGTCAATTTTATGGCCAGTCCTTGCTTGAAGAATAGGATAAAAAGGCAATTACCTAATGCTGGGGCAACAACCTGCACACCTTCCAGTGCTTGAAGAGATTACATGAATTCTTCCAAAATAAAGTTTCACACTCAGTTCCTGTTTCTGTTGCAACTGAGCAAAGTACTGAACTGTGTAGGAGCATCTACTGCACGGAAGAGAAAGAACTGGCTTCCTCTCTGCAGAAGTATCAGATAACTTTATCTTCATTCCTATTCCCCGAAAAAGAGAGAGCTGCTCACTTTTATCCATACTTCTCTGCCCACTTCCCTTCCTTAGAAAGGCAGGAAACGCTACTGAGCCTGTTACCTGTCTGCTTCTCAACAGCAGGCCATGGAAAGGTAAAAAAGGGCAAAGAAAGGTGAAAAACAGATAGGGATAGTGCAGTGAGTCTAATAGCCCCAAAGAAGTTTATAAGCCCTTTTGTTTCATGTAAGTTCCCTTTCCCATCCATCTTTCAACTTGCAGCAGCAGTGTCCACCATGGGACTCTGAGAACTCAGTCTAAAGAAAAGCTAAGATTACTGAAGGGATTATTTTACTATCTCTTACCAAAACCTGTTAAAATATCTTTTTTTTTTCCCCCCTCTCTCTTCTGTACCATTTAATCTACCTTTGCTAATGTCTTTTTTACTTCATATTATACAAATTACAGAGGCACTGAGGAGTTTCAAAGATATAAGTGTCCTAAGCTATAAATAATATTTGTTTGAAAATAATTTAGTAATGTCAGCACTCATTAATGTAAGTCTGTAACTTTTATTAAGAGCCCAAGAAAAGAAGAAATCAGCATCAGAGAAACTCAAATTTGGGGCTTTTTTATCTTATTTTTTACTTTTTTTGTGGTAAAAATCACAAGTCTCTGCTGAATTGTAATTTTTCTTATTGTGATGTATCATCATAGCATTCCCTTGTCAAGCAATAAGGTTGACAATTTAAACTCAGTCACAAAATGTCCTTTGTTCTTTGGGCACTAACAGCCTGGATGCTGCAGAGGAGGCTTACAATCTCAATGAAAATAACATCTCCACAGTTAACTAACTCTCAGCTCCTATAGACTGGATCTAGAGAGCAAAAAATACCCAAGCATGATAGAGTTATTAAGTGTTCAATACTGTACTATCTAGCTCCATTTGCTCAGCCTCAGGCAAAATGAAACGGTGAAAAAACTAATCAAACGTATTTCCACCACTACCTACTGCACAGGATAGCCATTTTTTAAATCCAGTTGCAGCCAGTGTATCAGTGCATGTGACAAGTTCTCAACAGATGTATAAGCTAGCCTTAAATCAACTCTCAACTCTTCATAGAGACCTCTGTCTGTAAACCACCAAAGCCTATCTCTGCTTAATATATGTCAATAGCCATAACCCTTAGAGCTTTCACCTTTTATTTGTTTTCATCACTTCTGCAATCGCTTTCATAGCAAACAAAATCCTGTGCTTTCATCTTGTTTAACACAGCTTGAATACTTTCATTTCTGTAGCAACTAGCATGTTACCTCACCTTTGAAAGGTCTCTATTTTTAACCGGGCACAAACACAGCTAAGGTTGTGTAGCATCTTTTCACAGAGGTGGAAGGTCCACTTGTGGCAATCCACATACTGATTTCCCTCTCCTTTGGTGTCTCTAGTTTGGCTGCTGCCTTGCACAAGCTTTCCTTGCTTTGTCCTTGGAATTTGGATAAGAGAATTTTGATAAAAATTATCTTCACTTGTTGCCTGTAATCCTTTTCTTTTATGAAGAAAAATTTGTTTCACCTATTTGTTTCACCTATTCCTCTGGTCTTTTTGCTTGCCTGTTTAGATATTTTTGTTTGTTTGTCACTTTTCCAGCTTTTAAAAAAAAGCCTTAAGAAAAGCTAAAATGAAGTTACCTAAAATGACTTTCAGTGGAAGCATTTGTTCCTACCTTGAGTGATTTTCTCCTTCCATCACAAAGCAGTCCTATATATTGCAATTAATACTGACAAGCTTAGCTGAGCTTTTTTAATTTGTAGCTTTTTTGTTGATATTATTTTGTTTTCTTTCATACATATTTCATGTCCAAAGCCTCTGTGAAAGTTCACCTCAGAAATATCTTGCTGAAAGTCTTCAAAATCAATGAGAAACTCTAATGTTTCACAAAACTAATTGTTTTCCTATCCAAATTTTTTTGTTGGTTTTCCACAATTAATAAATAACATTGGATGAGATTTCATCTGTGTAATATTAGAATAGGAACTTCAGAACAGATGAAATTGAGCATTTCACATGGCCTACATTTTACATAACTTTCCATGCTTTACATTTGAATCTTGAAATCAAGCTAGTTTTAAAGTATGTGGTATTTTATTACTTCTACTTGTTCCTTTTGAGAAGTATACATTTTCAAAATTCAATTTAAAAATACTGAATGTAAATCCATGTTTAAAAAATATGTTTTATTTGGAAAGATTCTCTACTCTTTTGGGAGGAAAAAAAAAATTTGCCAAGGAAATGTATATACCGTACAATCCAGCTTCCACGTACTTTGCCAGAAAAGGAAGTAGATATTTCCTGGGTAAATCCAAGATAAAATGGTATTTTTAAATGTTTTGTAAACAATTTATGGTGAATATTTAAAAGCTACTGCTGCTTTGATTCTGTCGAGAAGACCACTATACATGGAGGAGCTGGTGATACACTCAACAGTGTACACTCAATTTACCCTGAGTGCACTCAAAACTGCTCTGTGCTGCACATGCAATGTGGTTTTCACCACTGTACCACTGTGCACCCATTTCTTGACTGCATGATCAGCCTCACTGCCACAATGCAGTAGTAGAACCTGCAGTCAGCTGAGCGCTAGCAAATGCAACACCTGTTTGTCCTTGCTTTCAACTAAAAGTGAAGCAAGAATTTCTCATGTGAACATCCATTTTATGTAACAGAAGAAATGATAACAGATTTGTCATCTTGTAAGATAATTCTCAGGAAGCTCAAATGACAAAAATTGGGTCACCCTTTCTAAGGCCAGGTTTTGCATGGCTTGCTGCATTCGATCTGAGGCTCGTTCTAAGCTACACTGTTCCAAGCTGGGAGTTCCCAGCATCTATAGTGATGTAAGATTATCTTTACTACTCTTCCCTTCTTTACAGTGTTATCTATAAAAAATAGTATTTTAAAGGGTACTTTAAAGAGTCCAAGTGCCCTTCTTACTAAGATCATAACAGACAACCATCTTTTAGTGCAAAACAATTACTTAGTTAAAACAATTATTTGGAAACAGCAGGACTATCTAAACTGCAAATGAAAATCAGTTTTTCTCATAACAGCCTAATTTCTATTTTCCCCTTCTACATTTAGTGAAAATGCAAGTACTACTGTTTGAATAAAGGGTTGATGCCCAGCATGTGTGCAGCTATTGATGAAGTTCTGATTGGCTCTAAAATGTATTTTCCCTGTCCTCTCCCCAGGAGCACTTTCAAGAGGCATTCAGAAAATTGGCTTAAACAACCTGCTAACTCCAGTTTTAAGAACCATTTTTGATGTAGTCAAATACATGCAAATTACTCACAAAAATATTCTTCTTCAGTCTTATACATTCCAGACATTTAGTGCAAACTGCTGCTGTACCAATTATATGTACCTATTATGGTATGTGATGTTATCCTTATGTCATCTCAGTGCAAACTCAAGAGCTCAAATTGGCAACACTGAAGTAAAGCTGAAATGATTCTCTGACTACTCAATTAAGTGACCATAAGAAGAGCAAATGTTTGGACTTAGTTGTTTTTTCTTTGGCAGTTGTTTATACACATTCCCATTATTATAAGTGTGCAACCAATCTCATGTTTACTACCGTCTGCTACTGCAGACTGTAATTGCTGCTAGAATAATAGAATCACAGAAAGGTATGGGTTATAAGGAATTTTAAATATCTTCTAGTTCCAACCCACCTCTTGTGGGCAGGAACAACTTCCACTAGATCCAATTGTCCAAAGTCCCATCCAATCTGACATCCATTGAACATCTATAGGGATGGGGCATCTGTACCTTCTCAGGGCTTTCTGTTCCTGTGCCTCACCACCCACATAGTGAAAAATTTCTTTCCAATACCTAAACTAAACTTACTTTCTTTCAGTTCTATCACTACACTCACTATTTACTAGAATGCTGCACAGATGTCTCTCTGGAACATTTTCTTCTCCATGTTGAACAACCCAACTCTCTGAGCTTGTCTTCATAGAAGAGGTGGTTCAGCCAGTTTATCACCGTTGTGGCCCTCTTCTGGACTTTCTCCAATGGATTCACATCTCCACTGTGTTGAGGGCCTGAGAGCTGAATGCAGCACTGTAAGTAGGGCCTCATGAGGAAGGAGTAAAGAGGGAGAATCACATCTCCTGACCTGCTGGTCAGAGTTTTGATGCAGTCCAGGATAAGTTTCGTTTTCTGGGTGGCAAGCACACATTGACAACTCATGCTGAGTTTTTGTCAACTAGCACAACCAAGTCTTTCTCCTCAGGGCTGCTTTAAATCCATATTCAGCCAGCCTATTTTTGAGCTTGGAGTTATTCAGACACTAATTTGCATTTAAGTTAATCTTGTATCAAAACTTCAGAAACCAGTGGCTTCATTTCTATTTTTAGGAACTATGATGCTGATACACAGAGTCACATGACTGTCCAAAAAGAGACTGTGCAGCAGCAGTAGTCTGCACTGGGTTTTAATCAATGTAAACTTGCTAATAATCTTTTTATGTTTTCCCTGAGAGATTCTTACTTCCTACAATCACAGATACAGTAGCATGATTGGGAAAGGCAGGACCCCTAGAGATCATTCATTTCACTCCCTCTATACCAACTGCAGTCACCTATAGCAAGATATTCAATTCAGCTATGAACATCTCTACAGATGGAGACTCCACACCTTCTCTGGATAACATGTTTCAGTGTTCAACTACCACTCCAGAAAATAAATATTTCTTTATGTTTAAATACAACTGCCTTGTGTTTCAGGAAAGTTATTCATGCATATTGATAATATCCTCCAGAGCTAGCTCTTCTCCTCTACAGATTGAACACTCCTAGATCTCTCAGCATCTCCTCACACACAATCATTTGACCATCTTTGTGGTCCTTTTCTGGATTCCAGAATGTCCATATCTTCCTCATACTGAGGAACTCAGAACTAGATCTAGCACACCAGATGTGTCTCACTAGTGTTGAACAGAGAAAAAGGGTCACCTCCCTTTACCTGATGGAAAACCTTCCTTAACATAGAACAGATTGCTGATGGCCTTCTTTACTACAAGGACATATTGTTGACTCATGATCACCTTCATGTTTGCAGGATCCCAAGGGCTTTCTCTGCCAAGCTACTTTCCAATCAATTGGTCATTTGATTCTTCTTCATCACCATGCAGTTTATAGCAGATACACATCACAGTATCACTTAAATTGAAGTGTCCTTTAATTCTAATTCATAAATTCTCATCTGGTTTATAATCTGTCCCAAGACACTACCCTGTGCATTCACACTGCTTTCTCACAATAAGAGTGGCTTCTTCCCTTGCCATTCCAGATGGTATTTCCTAAACAGTTAGTATCCAACCACTGCATCCCACCATGCTCTATAATGCCAGCATGATCATGGGGCTGTACTGTTTGTGTGCATTAGTGGACAGATACTTCAGAGCCATCCAGGTGTGCCAACATACCAGAAAATAATATTATGCAAATGTCTCATTTGTCCCAGCTAGAGAGGAGAACATCTGCAATTATATTTTCACTACTGAGAAATTACCTGATAAGTCTTCGTGACAAACTCATCAGGTAACCACACTTGAGGTGACAGATTCTATTTAGTGTAATGTGTTAGGGAATATGACTCAACACTCAGAGTTGGACAATAACACATAGCCTGATTGCATTGGCTTTGTTACATACATAATTAACCAAAATAAAGAATTCTCGAACTATGCAGAGTAGTGTATTTCTCTCATTAAACAGCATTTTGTCAGGCAATGAAAAGGGCAATTCAATAAAAACAGAGGACAAAATACACAAAATTCTATAACTTTGGCTCAGCGATCTATGGAGAAAAACAATACACAGCAATAGAGCACATAGAATTGCTAGATAGAAGAGAAAATGAAGGCCATCTAAGCCAGTTTTCAAACTGAAAACGGAAGTATTTCCAATTCTGCCCAGTCAGGCCAGGTTTTGTCTAGCCAAATCTTTAAGAAGATTTAGGTCTTCGATAATGTACAGACTCATCTAACTATAAGCACAACAGTTAGTAATTTTAGTAGCCTGTTTCTTATTATGGAATCCCCAAGCCTAAAGCAATAATTGATTGAGTCAAGTTAGGAGTGCTAAGAAATCAGCTGGGAGGCTAATAAGACACACTGGATTCTAAACTTTCTTTTACAAACTTTATGGATTACAAATTTTATCCAGAGCATTTTACTTATGTATATTTGGAGTAACAAGCATCCAGACAACAGTACTAGCCTGAAAAGTGGCAACTTAATTAGTTCTTTTCTATCACTCAGTGATCTTTTTCAATTTTCCTCCCCAAATACAAATATTTCAACTAGAAGGGTAGCTTGTTTTTTTTTTTTTTTTTTTTTTATTTTTTGCCTGAAAATAAAATGCTTTCATTTTCATCTGAAAACTCATAGCATTCAAATTTTTGGGGGGAAAAAAAAAGGAATCAAATATAAATAGGAGAGTTAGAAAAATCCTAAGATCCATTATTCCTGGAAAATTCCTAAGGGATTCTTTAACCTATAAAAAGAAAATGCATCAAGTCAATGATGCTGTGATTTACAAACCTGAGGGAAAAGTAGACAATGACATCTTGATTAATGTTCCTTCTCCTCAGTCATGTTACTTGAAACCTGAAGAGATAATATATAAGGAAATATCTTATATGGATGGCATGATCCACTTTCAGCCCAGGGACAGGATTTGCAGTTTTTCCTGCACTTATTCTTAGTTCTGGAGGAAAGATTTCACAGAAAAAGAGGAGCTTCAAAGTACAGGGTGAGGGGGCAGAAAGTTTCTACTGATAGAAGAAAATTATAAAATGTATAAATTCTTGCTTTCAGAAGCTTCAGATACAAAGTCTGTATTAGGATGATGGGACACAAAATTACATTGACTAGTAATACCACTATTTCCATAACAGCAACTGTTAGTCAAAGACTTTGCAATTATCTCTATGTCCTGAAGAATCAGAATTCTAAGGGAGTGATTCAACTGCCTAAATACAAACATTTCTTGTTATTTAGATGACCTAGCTATCCAAGATAGCTGCAAGTACTGATATAAAAAAAAGCTTTGTAAGAAACTCCTACAGGGGCAGTGGAAGCCATCTAGGATATGCTTGTGTTTCTGAAATAACACCTAGTTCTTCTGCTTAGGCAGCAAAATCCACTCTACTCTTTCCCCCCACTGCTCCCCAGCCTCAAGGAGTGTCTTTCAGTATTTCCTTAAATCTGAATCCATCGGAAAATGTATCCTTTGTCTTAACTTAAACTGCACTTTTAGACCAGCTATCAAAAGGAATGAAGTTCAAGTAATCACATTTTCAATGTGCTTTTGTATGAACACATACATCATTGTCTATACACATTTTCTATTTAACAGCTTTTGAACAATTTCAGCCAATTCAACAGATGAACACTGGCTTCAGAGTCATTAACAATCTACAAGGGTCATAAAAGTAAGTTAGATAAATGACTCTATTAGTTCCCTGAGAAGAAAAAGCGTGGTATTGATTTTATTACAGACACTGAAGAGCCACGTAACAGAGAACTAATAGGAGAACTCCAGCAAGAAAAACTTCATCTAGAATTAGATGCTCCACAAGCACATCAAAAAGCCCACCCACGTGAAGGCTTCATCTGTTTCACAGCTCACAGATTTATCCCAGTTGTTATCACACTTCCACAGCCATTTTTAATAGCCATTGCCACTCAAGCAGCATGGAAGCTGAACATGTGTAAGAAACTAGAAAGTTTGAAGACCATAAACCAAACACAAAAGCAAGGGCATGCAGGGGCAGAGAATACCTTATGTTTGCATTCTAACATATATTCAGAGAGCAAACCTGAAACATCAAAAATGAAAGAAAACGTGAGAAAACATATGGCATAACATTTCTATCTGAGCTGAGAGAAATTTTCACAAGAAATCATGTATATCCCATGAAAATAACACTAAGTAGCTCAGTTTTGGCTCATCTAACATCTCGTGAATGCAACTGTGGTTTATTCAACTTTTTTCTCATGCTTGTTTTAATGGCTACTGCCAATCTTTTCCTTGGTTAACAGAATAACTTGACACTCTAAATTAATTTTGCATATGGAAAGTGATCCTATACTGTCTCTGTTGGTTTTGGCTTGTTTTATGCCTACATAATTGTATGGGAACTGTTAGGTCACAGGCCGAACCAGTGATTGGGCAACAAGTGAAGAAGCATAGCCAGATTTGGAAGCAGAGGTGGGAGCAATTCAGCTGTGTGACAGGAAGGTGTGGACCCAGGGCCCATTCCTCCCTAACTTCATTGAAGAGCTGACAGCCACAAAGGAAGTGGGTCTACTTGGAGTTTGCTTCCTTCGGAGTGTTTGACAAGCCCTGATCCTTGGAAAAGGGTAAGCAATTCCTTCTCTATTTCTGGATCGTGACTGCTACCTGCTGCTTACAGGTCTAGAGGAATAAACAGCCAAACACTTCTTAAAGATTAATTTCTAAGATAATCCATACGAAGCTAGAAAATGTCAGAATTAGACAGCCTGTTAAATTTTATGTCAATGTATTATGGAGCTGTGTTTAATGTCATGCTGTCACATCTCATATTATTCCCATGGAACTCATCTTGCCCACTCACTAACACTGGCACACTTTCAGAAAGTCATAGAGCTACAGTTTATTTTATACAGGCAGCATAGGGAATTTTTCAAATTACCAATTTAATGGGATTTAACTGACCCTAAACAAAGAGATGATCAGTTCCTATGCTTAAAAGGTTGTGATATTTATGTAAGCCTTCTTTTAATATGAGTTGCCTCAAGTATCACAGTAACTATTTCCTGAATTTTGAGCCAAAATAGTTTCAGAATTTTGCTTACAGCAGAACAAAAGATTTGAACTGGATTATCTCATAAAATTGATGTAAAGTTCACATAGAAGTACCAATATCTAATATAGAGATTTTTACTTTAAACATGGTGCTCATAGGACCAGATACAATCAGTGGAACACATTAACTCATATGGGTAAATAAGATTAACTTAGAACCAGAATATATAAATTTTAACAACAGAATGACACATTGAAGAAAAATAATCCAACAAGCAGAAGAAACGGTGGGATGTGAAACACGTGTAAAGATTTTCATTACAACGCACTACTCAGCTATTTGTTATTTCTTTATACTGGGATACTTTTTATTTGATCTTCTACCCCTGTACATAGTTTGTTTGTGATAGGGAGAAAAACATGCTGAAGAGCCCATTTTTCTCTGATATGCTGGCTGTTTAATCTCCTCCATACCGATCTCTTAGTAGCAACACTCATCAAAATAACTCAGAATTTGAATGGATGGAAGCCTAAAGACATTCTATATGATTTTATTTATCTAAGCACATACGTGGTAACGAACTTTAATCTTCTACTACCCAGACATTTTAAAAATCAGAAAAATAGAACTACAACACATTTTATCTCAATTTGTTGTTTCAAGCAGACAGATTTCACTTGAGCTCTTATTCATGTACAAAGAAATCCTCTGGAGCAGTTATAAGTTCCTTACCATGAAACAAACCAGTATACTAGAAGCAAAGGTCATCACCCTTCCTCATTCTATTGACCCTTACTGTAACACAGTGCAAGTAAAAAGAGGAGATAACCTTCGACATTGTTGAATTCATCAAAGTGCTAGAAAGCAAGAAACCAAGCCAGATCCCAGCCTTATCTCAGCAACATGCCATTAGAAGGATCTGCTTAACTAGCCAGGAGACAAAGGTAACCTGGTCAAAGGTTGCTTTTCGGTGAATAATTTGGATGATCTGGTGAAAGTCTTAGCTGATAGAAGACTCAAGTAGATGTTCGTGATTTTCCTTTTGGGAAAGGCTAAGTTTTCCTGACGTTCCTGTCAGGGCAATTATTTAAATATTTGTGTTGAACTGTTCAGGTAGAATATGGGATCACAGTATAAGCATTACCTAGTGCCAAAAGCTTGATGGGATTCTTAATTGTTCTACACTTGCATAGCAAAATCCACAGTGAATTCCTATAATTAGAATGACAATGTAAGCATAGCTAGCTTGCTCTTAGTTATCTCTCAAAAAAGAAATAGCCGCATCTCATGCGGTTACCTTGGCAATCCACAATTTATTTTTTAAACACAAGTTTGACACAGAGGTGCATGCTCTGCATTACCTTCCAGTGTCTCCAATAGACCACTAGCAGAAGTTACATTGTTACTGATGCAGAGTAGACAATGCACGCGTAAAACAATGCGTAGATGACCTTAGCATTCAGCAAAGTCATTTATAAAATTTACAAGGATTTGCATGCATTGCTTTGATGCTTCTTAGATTCCTTCTGTCCCAGTATCTTTTTTTTTATTTTATTTTTTTTTTTAAATTTCCCCACAATAATCATTCTACATCAAATCTCATATAATTAAGCAGAGTGGCATTTTCTTTGACACAAGTAACTGTTCATATGCTGCCCCTGTGTAATGAGCCATTATAAACAAAATGTGTTAATAAGTGTGCACAGCTGGTATTTGAGGTTGAATCCTGGCTAAATAAGGTCAGCGTAGAGAAGCATTCTGCAAATTATGTTTCAGTTCTCAAAATATCCTCTATTAGGAAGGAGACTCTTCAATGCAACTTTATCTTTTATCTCCCTTATATAGACAAAATTAGCGGCTGGGCACTCCTAAAACCTAAAACCTTTCATGTACTTATCTAATTGATACACGGATTTTAGCCAGGCTTGTGGACTTAACTGTGAAACTAATCACTGATCTTCTCCTGCTGCTGTAGCTACTAAAATACATATATATATATATATATATATATTCAATTTTGTACAATAAATTAACAAAATGTAATGGACATAAAGAAACAAAAGATTTTGTACTATGGAAATAGATTATCTGCAAAAATCAGTGCTGCAAACTATGCTGTGTATCAGTAACATAATATTTGAAGGAGATAGGGAAATAATTACAATTGAATACATTGGAAGGATATTTTCTGGAGCCTAGACATAGAGAATCTTTATTTTCTACTTGAAAGATTACAACAAAACAACTCTGACGTGTAACATGGGAAACAGGAAGCACAAAGTAGTGATGCAGTCAAGAATTAGATTTTTGCAGACAGACATTCTGGTTATTAAACATCAAGAAACAGAGTGTCATGGTGAACAGAATTCAGCAGGAAAGGATGTTTTTTGGATTCTGTAGACCATAAGTACATGGAGTTCATGAGAAATAGGTGAAATAGGAATATCCTTTCTATGTGACAGATGGTGTATGTTTATGCCAGCTGGAAAATTTATGTTTTCTTAACAGCCTACAACAGTACACTGTCACTTTCTGCATAATAATAAGACACACATGAATAGCCACGATGTCTAATAGGGATTTTCAGGCAAGGCATGACATCATCAGAGAGAATTGTGAGCAGCAGCAGTATACACTCAGTGCTAATTAAATCTTGTAACTATTCCCAAACATCAAGAGCTGTGTGGCTGACCCAGTCAAACCTTGGTGTCTCCAAAGATGTTTCAGTATGATACCAAGGCCCTTCTGTGCTCTCTACAATCCACACAAAACCACAAACCATCTTTCAGCTCAGAATATACTCATGGAGGTAGCACTGTGTGGAGCCACGAGTTGGACTCGATGATCCTTGTAGATGTCTTCCAAATCAGGATTTTATGTAATTTTACAGTCCACATTACCAAACACAGCTGCAGGTAATGTGATCAAGATCATAGTACTCAACGCTAAATCAGCAGTCACCAATACGTCACTACTTTTCTTTCCTATCTCCAACCACGTCTGCTTGTTAAGACATTGCCTCACATCCAGACTTCAGGTAGTCCCTATGGCTTAGTGCAAGTGAGAATTTCCTATCTGCTTTTATTTACGGATTCCTTATTGGGAAAACATTTACTGTTTCTCACTACATTTTTTCAACACATTATTTCCCACACTATATCAACACACATGCTGATCTGCATGTTGCTCCAAAAATGTTTTCAGGATGGAATTTGGGGTCTACCTCTCTTCTTTCCTGATATTCCCATGTTTGAAATGTATTCCTTACTTTATGGCAGAGCCACTGTGCTTACTCCTGAGAACCACCCACGTGCAGAAGGAAGACAGAAAGAAACTGTCACTTACAGAAATGGACAGAGACATTTTGTAGAATACAGTAAAAGATTTTTATGATCTGAGAATGAGGAGACATGGAGCAACGGGATGAGAGGACAAGAATGAGAATCAGGTGACCACATTTGCAGAGAATATCACAAATCTTAATCTCCTGCTTTTTGATTTTTAAGCCCAGATTCCGTCTGCTCAAATCTCGATCAAGTATTTGTTTTGCATTT
The DNA here is from genome assembly GCF_026119805.1 of Tympanuchus pallidicinctus. NCBI lineage: Eukaryota > Metazoa > Chordata > Aves > Galliformes > Phasianidae > Tympanuchus > Tympanuchus pallidicinctus. Next base: position 60,221,048 of record NW_026294618.1, on the reverse strand, counting down.
TGAAAGACTCTGTAAGATCAGCATTCTTTACTTGTAAATACAAGCCTAGTATATGGATCTAGTATATGGATTTTCATACATTTTTACAGCACTCATTGCTTTTCTTTTGATTCTGCCTGTAAATTACATCAACTACTCAAAGATAAACCCTAGCATACACTAGCATGTATTTTCAATACTTCCTATAAAAATCTGTGTAAGTCAGAACCATCTAGACATATATTTGTACATGTGTATGTTTGCATTTATTGTACTGTATATTAATATTTGTACATGTAGCATCATTTTCTAGAATATACTGATGATTAAATGTTAATACTAATGATTAAATGTTAACAAATCTGATTATTTCTGTTCTTACTTTTCTTAGGATTTTCTGTTTCTTAAGTTGTTTTCAGGCTGACCAAAAAAACCCATAGATATACTAATGCCATAATGTAAGAGCTTAGGATTGATTTGCAAACAACTTCATAGTGTTAAGCAAATCACTCCGTTTACATCCTTTAATCCATACATAATGGAACACACAATCCACTAACACAAATACTGAGATATATTTGGTATCAGTCTTGGATTTACACAGAACATGCATAAAACTGATAAATGTCAAAAGTGCAAACAGGAAATTTGTTTCACTATAAAGCTCATCTTCTTTCTCCAGAAAATTTATCATCTCTTCTACCTGAGAACTGTAGACTGTGTGGTTTAGCTGTATGTTGCCTCTGGTTATATTCAAGAAATTATCATATTTTATCATCAAACACTTGACTTAGTGTGTTTCTTGCTAAAGCACCATTTCTGAATAACGCTAAAGAAATGTCTTCTAGTTGTGAGTTCTGGAAATGTAACAGCATACTTCCATACATTAGCTACCTTTAGGAACAGATAATAAGCTGATTAAAACATCATAATATTCATTTACATGGCCAATCTTATGCAGTATACATTGTGAGTCTTGCTAAAATCCCTCATTCTATTTCTTCAATATTCTGCTTCTGTACATTTTGTAGCTTCTAGGTCAGTAGTAATAAAAGTATCCTAATTAGTAAGCAATGTGTTTTCTTTTCATGTCTTAAATTATTAAATCATTCATGCTTGTTCTGGCAGAGTCATTTTTTTTTTTAATAAGACTAGCACGAATGCAACCACACAATTACAAACATGCATGTCTGTGCAGTTACAGCAAACTTTTTACTACATAATTCTCATGTTTTCACATTCTACATTGCATATACATGGCCATGTTTATACTACTGTACTCCCAGAAGACAACACATCAGATTTGTGAAATACCATATTTCAATATTGATGAAGTCTGGTTTTTGTTGTTGTTGTTTTTTCATGACATGTAATTAGGGAAGATAATCACTTTAAAGACACTATGGTTGGCCCATCTGAAATAAAGCCAACCCATCTGTGGTGTTTTCAGATGGATATATTTAGACTTCTTTCAGAATTTCATCTGTAAAGTCTTGTGATTCAACTGTAATAGCTGGAAGTATTCATGGAGAACACCATCATGATCATATGAGCTGAAAAATGTACTAAAATTCTAAAATAACCCCTATTTTATATTAATCACTACATTCAAGATTACCAGTTTTTTTCTGACCATGGTCTAACAGATTTGCCACTGACATTTGCAGTGAGGCTTTTGCCTCCTAACAACTAATTAACAATACCTATTTCCTCCTGTTTAAGAGGTGCTTAACCAACATTATCATTGGACACTAGAAACAGTTACAACACCATCACAGAAAGAGACCCTTACTGCTCTCACAAACAAGATGTTTTTATGACTAAAGAAAATATTTTGAAAAGACATAATATCTATGCACATATATATATATGCTCACCCTCCTTAACTCTCAAATTATATTCTTTTCCTCTCATGATGCCTCTTTCAGCACTGCTGCAGTTCTACAGAAACTGTACATGGTACAGCTAGAAGATCAGGTGAGAGGGTTCCAGTGACAGCCCAGAAGGAAGAGAGTTTATTTGACTTGCAACCTGCTGCAGGGAACCTGTTAAACAAGGGGTTGAATTTGATCACCAGAGGTCTTTTCCAGCCCCGGTGATTCTGTGACAGAAGGCCCTACCACATGTGCTCTAATACAAACAGAAGCAGAGTTTTCCTTCAAAAACACAAATCATTGAAATAAATCTACTTGTTAGTGGAGTAACTTTGCCTGGTAAATGTAGTAAATAACCATATGCTAACAGCTGCAGGGAAAGATTCCAGCAGGAAAACATCTCAGAGGTGCAATGCCAAATTCCTTGTGCACAGTTCTTTGCCTGCTACCTCTGTAGCAGCTTGCCTCTGTGTGGTTACTGCAACAAGACCTTTTTCATAGGAAAGAAAGAAGCAATTACAATTACTTAAGTAGCTCTTACATAACACTTCATTAGCAGTTTCCTAGGAAAATTATGACCATAAGTAGACAGCAAAGAAGTAGTCAATCACTTGATGTTGAACCTCATCCCCAGTTTATATAGTGGTTTCTAGCTATTACAGCTTGCCTGAGGCAAGCGAGTTTTCAAATTCAGCATGGACTTCAGCATTGAGAAAGAAAAAAATTAAGCAGAAAGCTACCTGGGATTTCTTGATTTTCATGTAAACAAAACATTTCAGCTTGCTCCAGGAGTATAGAACAGCAGGAGCAATGTAACTTTCCAAGTCCTGAAAACTAATACAAAGAATCAATATAAAGAGATATATAACATTATTTCTGCATTGGTTAGCAATAAATTAGATAGGACTGGTTTTACTGTGAGGACAAACAAGAAAAAAAGACATTTGCTTATTTGCCAGAATAAATCAAGCTGGTCCCTTCTCAACAGCAAAATAAAATTATTTTTCACTTGTAATACTTAAATATAAATGGTTTTAAAAGAATATTTTGAAACTATTCCTCATAGCTACAACATCAGCACAGAATCAAGATAACAGTGACTGATAAAACTGGGACTTCATGCTGTGTATGTAATGTATGTGTACATTCATACGTATGAAGAGGTCACTGTAGAGTGCTTCATGATATTTGTGTTTTTTGTCATTGCACTTCATCAATGATTTTGTCAGAGATAGTCCTGAAAATAATTTGTGTTTCTTCATTGTCTACTTTAGATGATATTTACATTTTTCTGATAGTCTATCTACAAATAAATAATTACACCTCCCTTTCATTTTTCAAGACAATTCAAGAGCATGTTTATAACTATATTTAATGCAATTTTTAAGGTTTCCTGCCAATGCAGATTTCCTTCCCACTGCACTGAAAACTGGCAGCACTTCTGTACTGAAGTGGCTAGAAGATAGGCTGTTGTTGACTTCAGTTTTCACATAAATTACAAAGGCTTTGAATACAGTTTTGTACAATCACTAAAGAACCAGGGTATGTCATGAATATAAAACACACACAAATAGGGCCTTACTAAAGGAAAGTGCGCCCCTTTTGCTGGGACCCTTTTCCTATCCTTAAGTTAGCCTACCTTGTTCAAAGGATGCACAGCATCCTTTGAGAGTAGGGTTCAGTGGTATTTTAAGTGAGTTATGAAAGTTTCCATAATTATATATTAAGGAATAACAAAATCTTCAAGGAAAAATGGTTACAGACAGATGAGTTACCCCATATTGTCCTCAGCTTTTAATGGGAGTTATTCTAGGGAACTTAGTGCGAAACAAGGCAAATGAAAAGTTCTAATCACATCATTATTGTTGTGTGTTGAATGCTCATACAAAGAGAAGAGAAAATAGATATTTAATAATATATACACAGAAATTACAAAGGAAAAAAAGATAGTGGAGGGAGTTGCATGCTGTCAGAATAACTGATGAGAACTAGATGACTTCATAGAGCTGCTGAACTTCATCATGACACTCACTTGACCTCAGAGGCACTTGAATCAACACTGCCAAGCCTAGAAGAGATCCTATCCTTGCAGACCAGCAAATCAAATGCTTCAACACAAAAATACCTAATGACAGATACATGCTTTTATTGTTTCACTGCCTTTTACTGGTCTGTCCAATCTAACAGTTACACCAGATACCTGTTAATACACAAATCCAAGTGGTAAATTTGTAGAAAACTTGGATTAGGTGAAACAAGTTTTAACACATCATAGCAAAATTATCCTTTTGAACAAAAAGCAATGGGAAAGATGAAGCAGATGCTGCTTTTGGAATATCTCCATGCTCTTAAAAAGGTAGATTTAGATCTGATCCATCTCAGTGCACCAGCTTCACCATTTACTGATTTAAAATCAGGCAAGAAAAGATGAAAACATTTTTGAAATGAGTTTTGATAGCTTTGTCTAACTAAAAACTAGATGGACTCTACAGCAGCTGTCACTCAAAAGTCACATGGTCTTCTCACAGCAAACACTCTCTTGGAATTAGTTTCATCCTGTGAATAAATTTTAATACCTCTTACAGCAAAAACTTTGTTCTCCATTCTTTTTCTTCACAGCACAGCAACTATTAGAAGGCCAATAATTAGCCTTAATCTGCCTTAATATGTTTGAAGAGTAACGTAAAATCTAAGGTGAACGTTTTAAAACTGTTTTTCTCTTTCGTGTCTATCATTCCCAACTTCTCTTTGCTACTTGTTCTCAGAAAACGCTGCTGCCATCCTTTTGAGCACAGTTCTGCTGGCCATAACAACCTGCTTTGGTTTAAACATACGTGCTACTCGATATAGACTCATAGATTCCCTTAATTGGCTTGCATTGTACCTGTGGTGAACATTTTCTTATCACTCAAGAGACATTTTGTACCTGCCCTGCACACGTCGCAAACAAAGTGACTGTTAAGGACATAACATACCTTGGACTCGTGGGTCTTCTTTACCCAGAGAGTGGTGAGGTACTGGAACAGGCTGCCCAGAGAGGTTGTGAATGTCCCATTCCTAGAGGTGTTCAAGGATGGGGCCCTGGGCAGTCTGGTTTAGCATTAAACGTGGAGGTTGGTGGCCCTGCATGTGGCAGGCGGGTTGGAGATTCATGATCCTTGAGGTCCCTTCCAACCCTGGCCGTTCTGTGATTCTGTGATTCTCTGACATGGAAAAAAATATTGAATTAGAAAGCATTCCTAAGATACTTATTCCTCATTAAATCTATAAAAAGCTGTCAGGAAAAAAAAAAGGATTAATAAGGTTCAATAGCAGCAGATATCTTCTGCATATGTACAGAATCCAACTCACTGGTGCCCTATCCTTTCTCGCACTAAATGAGATATAAATGTATGCTAATCTTCTTACTTATTGCACCACATTTCTTTCTGATTAACCACCACACTAATTATAGAAACTGCAACTCAGTCTCCATATCATTCTTAATTGGTTTTATATTAAGGTGTTAAATGATGTATATTTCTTTCACTCAGAAATAGGCTTCTATTACTAACTTATCAGTTACAAGTAGTAAAACAGACAAGATAGTGAAGACTTTATTATAGATCCCAGTATAGTGCTTAATATATAGAAAAACAACATTTTGTTAGTTGTCTTCCTATGGAGGGGAAATAAAATTAGGCTTCACTGATTCCTGAAAGATGATTAACTTTAACACAAGTACTTTCAAGAACCAAAACTTAAAGCGATTTGTATAGTTTTGCTGTCTTGATTCATTTATTTTTGCATTATAGTTGGCATAGCTTCTCCTGAACCAAAATGCATTTTATTTGGCAGCCACTTATCAAGCATTGGCTCTGTTATTAGACAGGAAGCTCTAAGACAGTGGCAAATAGTTTCTGGATGATTAGTCAATGTCAACAAGATTACAGTAAAATCAAGAAACAATAAGCACAACATTAACACCCTTAGGCATAGAAAGAAAGAAATGTACAGAAGATCTTGGAAGCAAATAGCACTGTTCTTGAACAGACAGCTACAGAAATAATCAGTTCATAGACAGCTAAGGTATTTTTGGTTCAAGGATGTTTTTTTAAATGTATCCTCTATATTTATTTCCTAGTAAATAAATTCTCTCATTGCTCTCTTACTTACCACTTAGAAGTGATAAGTAGCTAAAAATGCTATTTATGATCTTATCTACAGACTTACTGAAATTCTAGGCTGATTCCAGAATTAAAATGGTTCAAGCCCATACCTGACTAAAGAGAAGATAGTAAGCTATATTTAGGACTTTCTTCTTATTTCAAGTCCAAATTATGCTACAAAATCCATATGACAGTATCATAGTGATTTTATTATACTGACCATATTAAAAAGCCTGAATTCATGACAAGCATGCCAAACTTCCCAAAGGCATTACTATTGATATTGATCTAACATATTATAAGAGAGATTTTACATTGCTCATAAAAGTTTTATAGGAGGATCAATATGATAGGTTTGACAAAATTCTTAATCTGTAGATACTTGGAAATGCATAGAAGACAAATAAAGATAGAAAGGCTAGCTGAGTTAAAAATTATTTGATTTGCATAGCAGCAACTTTAAACATTATTTATATCTTTCACCTTAAAATATCATCTCCCACAGCAAATGGGAAAGTCTGTAAGGGAAAAAACATAACAAGAATAGGTGCCTGTTCAAGTAGAGAGTGTAGTAAGTATTGGAGTAATGAGAATGGATGAAAAAGGCATAAGTGATGGCTGTATCTACAAACTTAAGCAGGAATTTTCTTTAATAACCAGAAGAGAAATCCCACAAACGTATCAATGAAAGATATTTTTAACTATACCTGCAGAGCCAGATGTAACATGCTCCTCAAGATCCTAGGATAACTTCTGATACAGAGATGAAGAAATGTAATAGATGATTTGCAATCCATCTGATATTCCATACTGAAGCCTAGGTACAATGTACAGCATGAAAAATCAAAGCAATTTTAGCAGGAGTGACTAAAAGGCAGAGATCCTACTCCTTACAAGCAAAGAGAACAAAACATTTATTATAAAATAATTGGCAATTAGCTCAGGGAATTTCTAGACAAGTTTAATGACAGAAGTTTTTAAGGAAAGTTGGCATTTCCTCCACAGAAAGAGAGCCAGAAATTACAGAGGACCTTAGAGAAGAATTGGGATGTACAGCCAGATTTAGGTCTGGATATCCTACTCCATGTTTTTAACTCTAGAGAGTATACAGAAAGAGGGAAGATTACATAAGAACTATAGATAAATGATGTATGTATATAGAGAGAAATCAGGCCAAAATACAGACTGACGGATATATCATAGGTGACACCTAGGATATCAAGAAATAGTTACATAAATTAAAGGTTGCCCAAAACAGAAGAAAAGCTATCAAAAATAATTTGATGCAAATTGGAGTCTTTTAGACAGTTCTGCAGGAAGTATCCTTAATTTACAGCAAGGGGAACTGGAGAATTACAGATTAGTCAATGTATTTAAGCTTATGGAAATACAAAAATAATGAAATAACGGACTGCAACTAACAAGAAGAAAACTTGAAAGCTAATAATAAAGGTAAAACTGAAAAGCAAATCACTTCAGACAAATCTGATTTTTATCTGCTTTTGTAAGAGCACTAATGGGGAAAAAGTGTATTTTGCCTTTAATAACTCAGACACACTCTTTCTTAACTTCCTTATAGCAAGTTAATTGGCACTACCTTATATAACAACAGTAAGCATAATAAAGATGTTGGAAAAACTGTCATACATAGTTCTTCACTAAAATGGAAGGTCAGATCACATCAGTGTGTATGGGGCTGTGCAAGTTCCAGAATCTTCAAGATTTCCATTGCTATTGTGAAGAATAGAATAAACAGGGATTATTGAGCTGGAAGATCACGTTTCCAGAACACACTAGATCTATACTAGAAGATAACTTATTCATAAGATATTGGAAAAATAGCCTAAGTAAAATGCAGTTCAACAGATACACAAAGTGTTTTTGGAGGTACAGTCAGCCACATCAATAAAAGATGAAGAACAAACAATGAAGCAAGCAATTAAAAAAAAAATGTTGTAATATCAGACCACAAGTTAAATATATCAATAATGACACAGTAGAAAAGGCAAATATCATCTCAGAGTGCGAACAGAAGTGTAATTTACATTACATGAAGTAATGTCCATTCACTAGGTGCAGTATCAACAAGGTCCCCACTTGAGAAATGTGTTTAGTTTTGCTGTTGCTCTTTAAGAAGAACAGTTACCACCAGAGATGGCCCAGAAGAGAGCAAATAGAGTGATCAGAAGCTTAAAATCCATGACCGCTGGGTAAAGACTGCAACTAAGGAGTCTCAGCGAGTATAGTCTTTCAAATGAATACAAAATGCAAGTCTTAAAAAAAACTAAAATAACCTGCTTCAAAAACAGGAAGAAAATTATCTATTCTCATATTGTGGTATGATTATGAATAGAAATAATAGCCTTCAAAGGCAGAAAGAAGCGTCAGAAAACCTTTCTAATAGTGCTAGGGCAGAGCATTTGAGTAAATAAGCTACGGGTGATGTAGAGCTGTAAGAACTAAAAAAAATTAAAAGCAGCTCAGGCAAGTACCTTACATTAACTGGAGAAGAACATTGAAGAAATAATTAATTTTCCTTCCTATTGTATGATTTCATTATTACGTAGTAAAAATGTAACACTATGCATAGACCTGATCTCTCTCACATAGCAGACACTGAAATTATTATTATCCATGCCTTGATTCTCTTGATCTATTCAATATATTAAAATACTGTGAGTTTATGGCTAAGAGTAAGGATTTTTATTACTCTTTGTTTTCTAAGTGGAACATAGGTGATCCTTAACAACTACAATACCATCTGAGTCTTAAGTGTGTACATTTAAACCTTCAGCCAAATGTTTTGCTTCTGTAGCTCAACATATCACACCTCTAGCTGAAAAATTGTTTCTGTGCTCACCCAAGCATGTAAAATTCAAACCAATTCTTCCAGCCTTTAAAGTAAACTGAGAGTATGACAGTAACATTACTCAGAGAAGATGAACTACCACTGCCATTAAGTGTAACATTTTGATACCTGTTGAGCTAAGTTACTGATGCAAAAATGAACCTGTGGTGTTCACAGGGATATAAAAAGATACCAGTGGAAGTTTTAAGCTGTAGAAGCAATGCTAAGAGTAGTTTTTACAGACAAATAACTTACATGCTCGTTGAGCTGCTGCAGAAACAGCTCAATGTTGTGTGCTATCTTGTATGTCCTTTGAAGTCAAAGCAGATTATGACTGGCAACTTTCAAGAAGGAAGGAAAGCTGGCTGAAAATAAGGAAAACATTTGCAGATTAAACTAAAATATGACAGTGAGCTTTGCTCACTCAGTTTTTCAGCTACCCAATTTGAAACCTCAGAAGACTCTCACTATACAGCAAAGTATTGATCATTTCCCATCCAATACAAGATTACATTTGGAGTCTTGAGGATATATTGGTTTATTCTAGCAGGCAGCTCAGCACCACCCTGCCACTTACTCTCCACAGACTGGATGAGGCTGGAAAGGTAGAAGTATGAGAACAAAAGCTACATGAGCTAGAAAGTAATTCATTCACTTCCATCAGCAGGCAGATGTTAAGACAGGACTAATCTTGTGTAATAGTTCCTTGGGAAGATAAGCTCTATCATTCCAAACCATATTCCCTCAGTATGACACCATATCAGATAACGCAACCCCCTTCAGTCAGTTTGGGTCACTTGCCCTGGTTCTGTTCCTCCCCAGCTCCTTGTGCACTCCCAGCCTCCTCACTGGTATGGCATTACAAACAGAAAAAGCTTTAACTCCGCATAAGCACTGCTCTGCAAGAACTAAAGCATTGGTAACTGATCAACATTATTCGCATCCCAAAATCAAAACGCAGTACCATACTAGCCACTAAGAAGAAAATTAGCTCTATCCCATATAAAACAAGAGAGCTGTGGTCTGGGTTTCTTTTATGAAAAGAGCTCCATGACTTATTGCAAAAGTAGAATCAAGCAAAACCTTATGCTAAAGAGACCTTGCAAAACATCTCTCCTGTCCTCATCACTGTGACGAGTGTGAAAATTGACATTAAGGATTTATTTACCCATAGTAAAGAGTAACAAATTATATGAAAAATAATTCCCTTTTTTTAGACATTTTCCTTAGATGATATAGGCAAAAACATTAGATGTTGTGTAGAGTATAATTACCTTCTCTTGAAATACAAACAACAGAGATTTTGAGTAGTGTCTATAACTAAGATCTTATTTGCATACAATATACAGCATTACACACAAGATGAGACAAAATTATCATTATATTTTATCAAAACAGAGTTGTATTTGTACCCTCACAGAAAATACCATATGTAAAAGATGGAAGAACCAGATTCTGATTTTTTTCCAACACTATCTGCAGACATTTACTGGTCAGAAAAAGTTTTCCGTGAATTTTAAAGCCATATCCACAATTTTAGTAGATAGCATCCTCCCATACTTAATAACTTTACAGAGACCTTTAAACATTTTAAAGAGAGATTATAATGGTCAATTATAATTTAAAAAATGAAGTCTTTGAGAAATGTAATTGAGAATATTTTCTAATAAGTATCTGTAATAACTATCTAACAATACGAAATGAACTACAAAGTAAAGATGATTAACTGCGTTATAAAAATTACATACTCATGAAGTCCTGAAATTTACACGATGCCAAGCAATCATTGATAGTGCAAAGAATCATGGTCCAATTCTTTTTAAATTCACAAGGCTAACAAGAAGCACTTTATTTCCCGACTCCCACACTCCTCTCTCTTAGGCACTAAAAGTCAGGGCTTTTTTCCTGAACAGATTTTAATACAGTAGATCTCAGTAAACCACCTTACAGTCTCTGAATGATACCACTTCACAGTTGCTCCAAACACAAAGTTGTTCTACATTCTTTAATATCTGAGATACAGACATCACAAGAAGAGTAAATAATTATACTGCTGATGAAAGAAGATTGCCTATGTCAGGAACATAGATGTTAACTATGTTTTACTTCCTTTTTACAATGATTGTGGTTTAATAGAAGCATATGCAAACTTTTTTTTTTGTCTTTTGAGATATGTACACATTTAACACTGCATTGGAAGTATTACTGTCAAAATGCACTACTAAAGAACAACACATACATTAGAAGAGGTATATAATATTCATCAGTCTTTCTTCTCGGTCTAAGAGCAGCCAGATAGCATAGCAGAGGACACACTGCTATGAGGTGTGAGAGGTTTAGTGGGGGCTTATGAAGTCCCTACTGAATTGAAGAACAGTGACAGCTTTTTCTAAGGAAAGCCTCACAGAACAGGTGTTCAAATTTTTTTTCAAAGAATCAGAAACCATTCTGATCCAGAAACTCCTATGGGAAGTCATGTGCCTAGATGCGCTTAAGTGAATTAAATCAGTTACATATTCTGAATCCAAATGACACTACAGAATGAAAAATCTCCAACAGTAAGAAACATAAAGAGGAGATGACATTTTCAGATGGGAGATATCTTGTTATTCGAATGCAGCTCAAAACATTGTGCTGGCCAACAAATACATTAGTGGGTCTGATAGTAAAAATTCCAATTTATTTCCGTGGAAATCACAGTAGATATAAAGAATACTCGGACAAATTCTCAGCTATGATACACTATTTTTTAACCAACACCACCATTATTCATGCATTTTCATTAGCAATGAACAAGTACCTGCATTCTGTGTTTGTAAAACATCTTCATGGCCATTCAGAACATGGCTTGCCTTTCATGTCATTGTCACCACTGCCTCACTGTGCTCACATACACTGTTTGGTCTCCAACATTCAACAGGTACCAATGCATATCTCCAGGTGCTATTTTTTTCTGCACAGAGGAATTCAACAGCACACCTTTGCATCAGATGGACTTCTATGTCAGACACCATTCTATGATGACTTAGTCTGACTTCTATGTCAGACTAAGACTGCCCTTCTGCTGCCATCTGTCACACAGCAACAGAATGTAACAGAATATTGGTGGGAAGGTTCAGCCCCTATCATCACACTACAAACATCTACCTCTGACACTGGTGACCTATGTAATAAAATAGGAGGCATAACTTTCAGAGCAGCCCCTGTGGATTTTAAACACAGGTTCCAAGTTACTTTCAGGCAGATTATAAAACCTCTAATTAAATTGCCCCCATAAATTATCGTACTCTACCTGTGATTCTGTACAACAAAAACACAATTCAAAGGATCTGACTTAACTGAAGACAGCTAAGAGATGATAACCTGATTTGGGAGAAGAAAAAGAAAGCAGTTTCACTAGGAAAGCTGATGCAGCAATTTGACAGAATACATACATGAAGTCATGAACACCATGGGAGACAAACTGCAGAAGCAGAGAAAGAAAGAACAAACGAAAATTCGTGCTAGTGCAGGCTGAGAGAAGGGAAAGAGGATGTCATTTTTGTAAGAGTTGATTCTTCTTGAGTGCGTTTTTTGGTGTGTATGCGTGGAATTTGTCACAAATTTGGAAATCTCTGTACAAAAATATTTTTTAGCCTTAGGGAGGAATTATTACACAGTGATGTCAGTGATCCTCAACTTTTCTCTCCTTCACGTGCCATAATATTTACCAAATACAAACATCATAACTTCTAGAAAAATGAAGTACATTTTTCCAACCAAACCTGGAACAGAGAACAAAAGGAATATAAATTAAATTATGTACTTCTATTCCTCACTTGATACTTCCCTTTACTACAGATTAAAAAAAATATATACTTTTTCTTCTATTTACTGTCATAGCTCTAAGTATTTTTTGTTTGTCTTTATTTAAAAAGAATAAAACTGAAAATACTTGCTTATAGTGGAGTTGTATCATGCTTTGAATAAAGAATTCAGAATGTGAATGCAATTGTTTCATCTCTGTTCAGTGCAGCATTACACTTGATTATCAGCATTGAAAGCATTCTATAATGGAAATAATAGAAATTAGTATATTCTTTCATATTTCTTACAGATTTAAAGTCAACATAGGAGAAAGTTGGAAGTTCTCATAGAAATACTTAATTCCTCACAATGCACAAAATAGGCCATGCATGTGAATGTATTTGTAATATAATTTCAGGTATTCATAGCCTGGCTGTCTGAATAATAACACTGACCATCCTTAATGAAAACTCATTCAAAACCATTCTCAAATTGCATGTTTTATATTTTTCAGGTGTCTAAGTCCTTGTTTTCATGTATTTGTTGTAATTTACTATCCTTCACATATAAAATATGGCAGAATTTTAGTTCTATATTGTCTAGATCAATATGCTGAACTCACAGTGACTTTAAATAAATAAGAAAATTGTGTTCTGAGAATATAATTTTTGGTTTCTTCACTTCTTTTGACTCCCTAATTGTGCCCCAAGCTGTACAGTACACAGCCTTGCTGAATTTTTAAAGTTCTTCAGATAAATGAACATACAGTTTCATTACAATGTAGTCAAATACACAATGAAAAAATATTTAAGTATCTTAAGTATCGTTCCAAAACTGCCAAGGGGCAGAGTTTCAAAAAAACTTCTGCATAACTTCCATGCCTTGGAGATTGAAATTGGAAAATCACTGAACTATATTGACTTACAGCTCTAGGTAGAATTCTTGACTTAGGGGTTTTGGTGAATTTGGAAGTTAAAAAAAAACATACTCCTAGTCTACATTCTCTGTATGTTATGGAAACTAATTACTACTGGAGAGAAATCTCAGAGCAAGTACTTTTCTTTTTGTTCCCAAACAAACACAAATACTCTGGCTTAACCATCAGATGAGCAGATCAGCTTCAATTGCCTGTACCCCAAAACATAAATATTCAGACTACAAAATTTTTAGAGACACATGCAGTTGACTGTTCTGGTGATTTGGGATTATGACTGTATAAAACAGCAGTCATTCATCAGTACTTTACTAGAAAAAAAATGAAATGCATAGAGAAATGAGTACATACTATTAAGTGAAGCACCCATGCTTCACAGATATTGTTCTGCACATCTTGTTTCTGGCTGCTGAGAGTGAATACACTAGGACCTAGCAGGGAAATAGGTAGACAAAGTAGCTGCAGCCTTAGTCAAAAATGGTCAGTAAATGCAGACTATGAAACAAGGTGTTTCTTTCATAGAATAATTGACATAAAAGTTTTGAAAAACATGAGTAACTTTAAAAAAAATTCCAGAACAGACTCAGAATAGCACATTGTAAACAAGTTTGCAATCTCTTTTTTTTTTTTTTTTTTTGAGTCAGATACATACATGACTACTTGATTAATTCCTGGCATATTTGAGCTCAGCTCTGGAGAGAAGGAGAAGGACCTGGGGCACTGAGAGATGAAAAGCTCAACACGAGTCAGAAGTGCACTTGCAACCTGTAAAGCCAATAGTATCTGTTCTGAATCAAAAGAAACATGACCAGTGGGTCAAGGGAGGTGATTATCTCAATGTATCACATTCTTGTGAGACCCCACTTGCAGTACTGCATTCACTCTGGGGCCCTCAATATATGAGGACATACTGTTGGAGACAGTCCTGTGAAGGGCTGCAAGGATGAACAGAGAGCTCAGAAGTATCTCCTGTGAAGAGAGATTAAAAGCTGGGGTTGTTTGACCCAGAGAAGATAAGGCTCCAGGGAGACTTTATTACAGTCTTACTTAAAGTGAGAATAGAGATGGATGTTTAATCAGTGAGTGTAGTGATAGAAAAAAGGATTTTAAACTAGAGAGGGTAGAAATAGATGAGATATAAGGAAGGGATTCTTCCCTATATGGAGAGTGAGGCCCTGGAATGGGTTGCTCATGGGTTACTCCATTCCTGGAAGTGCTCAAGGCCCTGGTGAGTTTGATATTGTTGTTGTCTCTGCCCTTGGAGGATGGGTTTGAAACTAAATGGTCTATAAGGTTTCTTCCATCTCAAACTATTTTAAGATTCTAAGATATTTTCACCTCTTACTGACATAAACAAGATGCGAATATAAGACTACTACTGAAGAGGAACTCAATACTAAATTTGATCAAAATCGTATGGGAGGTATCCTACATGGCAGGACATTTTGTGCAGTTCATTGGTAAGCTGAAGGCTCTTTAGCCATATCAATGGAAAAGAAGTGAGAAAAAAAAAAAAAAAGAATCCAAGACATATAGAAATGAGTAGATTGTATAAATGCTAAGTTGAAAAAGCTATAACATGATCTGCAAATGGCAATGAAGTAAACAAAATAGTATGTTAACAGTGGAAGAGATAATCCCCTGAAGCACCAAGGATGGAAAACTATTTTGGTGGGCCAAAGTACTCAAGCCATGTTTCTATCTGTCTTCAGTAGATAGAGCAGTAGCACAATTTAGAGGAATAGAACAATCTAGTATGAGCAAAGGCATTAAATCTCATGGCACAATTGCAAAAGATGATGTCAGGGGGAATTTGAAAAAAAAATACAATTTATATTAAACTGCTGAGGCCAGAAAATGTTCTGAAAAAGGAAAAGAAAGAAGAAAAAAATGATAGTTAATAGTAAGGATCTGTGAAAAAAAAATAAATTGTCTTAAAAAAATTGATTTAGTTCTATTATGGGGCAGCGTGACTTGTGAATAGAAAGAAACAGTAACTGTCATTTATCATGAGTTTTAATGGAATTCTAAATGACAATCAATAAAGTGAAATACGGCCTAAATATGAGTGGCTGAATATTCTTATCAAAGAATATCAAATAGTCAATCATACTGCTTAAAGTAAAAGTCTTCTCTTGCAGAATCTATTCTAGAGGCAATTTTGTTCAGTACTTTCATTGAAATCAAGATGAAGAAGTAGAACACATATATATGGATTGCAGATTACAAGAAACTAGAGTATGGTAAATTTGCTGAAGAATGTAATATAAAAAAATAGGAAACTAATTCCTGGAAAAAAATATGCAATTCAGTAGAAGCTTCGGAAAGTTATTGTCATTGATTTAATTTAGAAATTAGACAGGATTAAATTATCCAAATACTGGAATAATGAAAGTTAAGCAGTAAAAAAAAAAATCTGATAATTGAGGTGAATTTTAAAGTATATAGAAGTAAAGAATATAATTATATATTATAATTATAAAATCCCAGAAGAAAAAGTAAAAATACACTGAAGACAGATGAAGTAATTCTTCTAATTCATAACACTGGAAAGCCTCAGCTGCAGTTTCACTATCTGGTTAAGTTAGTGAATTCTTTGGCAAAATACGGGACAACTGAGACAGTGAAGAGGAAAGCAATAGAAAAAGAGGTGCACATCAATTAGAATTTGGATCAGTTAAGGTCATTTAGCCTAAAGAAGAAAATTTTAGGAGCATAATATAACATAAAATTGATATTCTAAAACATAAAAGTCTGTTACGAAGAAAGAAAGAATAATCTGTTTTCAATGAGATAACAAGAATGAATTGCAGTCAAGAATATTACTGTGATTTTTTGATAAAGACTTGAGAATCATCGGAATTGATCATGGGGGAGGTCGTTAAGGTTCCATCAGTGGCTGCAGCTAAAATTAGATTAGAGGAAGTTCCCTCGTGGTTAAAGAATGTCCTTGATTCCTATTCAGAGTCACTAGGCTTGTAAGGTAACCTCTTTGGTTTTCTCTTTTCCAAAAATACATATTTTTCCAAATTTCCCTCTATTTTGCCAAAATCCCCCACACCTGCAGATAGATATCTAGTTTTAGAACCTTGATTAGCCACCTCTTCATCTCCAATTTCAAGTTATTTGAAAAAGTACTAACATCCAGCAGCATTTTCCTAATCAATTGTTGCAGGAAATGAAAGAATTAAAATCCCTGAGCAAGCAATTGAGACATTTAGAGCTACACAGATGCATACATAATCCTGCCAGATAGTGCAACAAACATCCACATGGAACATCCAGACATCCTTATTAACAGATCTGCCCTTCAGAGGTTCTCCATCATTCCTCCATCAGTGCCCGTGGGAATACACGTGTTCAAAGCAGCTAACTAATGACTATGTCATCAATGACATCCTAACGCCTTTCACGTCTCAAATGCATGTTAGCATTCTTACAGCATAGACCACATGAATACACTTCAGATAATTTCCTTCTCCTTTCTTTGAGTTTCCTTCGACATCTTTTTTTTCTTTCCCAACTTCTCTCCGTCTTCACTTCCTTTTCCTTCATTTGTTTCAACTACTCCTTTCTCATTTAGTATATACAAAAGAAAAAAAAACACCACTCCAGCTTTTTACTCTCATATTTAAAACTTCCCCACGATTCTTATGTATATAACATGCAGATGCCAAAAACTAAATAAACAGTAATAACCAGGTATCAAATAGTTAGAAATTCATATTTTTCTTTTAGATTCACCTCACAGTACTGGTACACAAATAGCTGGAGAAATCTGCCACTGGACAGCACAAATATTTTACTCAATTCATGGTAGAAAAGTGGGTAAACCAAAGCTCCGTAACAGTACTTCTGTTCCCATTTTAGTATTATCAAGATAAAATAGTCCTTGTTTTGAAATTAAGAAAATCTGTTTATCTGTTTTTAATTTTCATATCTTAACTCCATTACCAACCAAAGCGTATTCCAAATCTACATTGAAATAAAATATCACAAATAACTTAAACTCTCAATTTTGTAGTCCAAATGCTAAAGAAGTGTTGATTTGCATGAGAAGAGCTACCTCACTAACCCTAATTCACTACTGGCCATCTCCTTAAAGGCTAGTATACAGACTTCAGCAAAGAGGTAGGCCTGCTGCAGACCAATCCCTGGAAATGCTCAGGGATGTGCAAAAGCCAGGGTTTGAGATAAGATCTGTCAAAAAATCAGAGACACCAACCTCCACCATCCTATATTTTACGCTTTTGATTTATAATATATAGGGACATAATATACAATATTTAATATATAGTAATATACGTATAGCATAATATGCAATATATGATGGATGGAACATAACATGTTACATTATATAATGTACTGAAGTGTTGCATATAACATGTAATATGCAATTTCTGATACATAATATGAAGGGATTTAAGGGGCAAATTCACGGGAATATTTGTCATGATTGCTCAAAGCAGTAAAGTGGTTGGGGTGGTTACTATCCCTGGTCAAATAGTAGAGATACATCCCACTAACCCTTTATTGATTCTCACTTCACAGGCTTCCCACTTTGGTATTTCTTTGATTTTTGTAAAATTCACAATATAAATGGCGAGTGGCATTTACAAGCATTGCTGTGAAACCAGATCAAATCTGGTTTATACAAAACACTTTTGAGACCACCATGATGTATACCTCCATGGGTGCTATGTCTTGCAGGGACAGCTCCAGCACCAACTTGCTGCTGAAAACAAGCCATCCTCTCATTATCTCTGTCAGTCAAATTTATTAGTGCAAGAACAGGGTTATAAACCAACAAGGCTAGATGCTTTAGGAAAAATATTTTTAAATGTTCTTCAGAAAAACAAGAGACTGAGTCATCCCAGAATTGCTTGTAAGAAAGGACTTTGTCTAAATTTATTTCATCTTTAAATCCTTGATGTTTTCTGTCTACTGTACATCCAGGAACTGCTAAGTATCTACATTGGAAATGTGATTTTTCTTACAGCTGAAATTTTCCTGTTTAGGAGTGAGAAATAAGTAATCTTTTCCAACTTCTTTCTGAGTCACTATTATAACAAAAAACCTTCACTTCCTTGGTCACTGCACTCACAATATATTCTCTGCTAGAAAAACATACTTTCCAAACAATTCATGCATAAAAATGAATCTTCTCTCCCCAAACTGACACTGTTAAAAACTTAAAGGCAATGCAATAAAATGTCACCTTGATATTAACTTAGATTCTAAACATTACTCATCTTACCTCAGTCAGCATATATAGACTGCCTATTGTTGTATATAAAAATCACGTGCAGATCAAGTTAATGTGATTTATTAAAACAACACTAGCCCAGGAAATTTTTCACTGCTGCCAGTGTCATTTTAACATCTACATTTTCTTTTCAGGCTTTTTTTTTTTTTTTTAAAAGAGCTGTTGACAACAGCCTTTTAATACCTGCTCAGAGATTTTCATACAAAGAGTTGCATTAATGAAATATAATAATACTGACAGTACTACACTTAATGTGATCAGATCTTATGCACCATTTAGTTAACCCCTTTAGGAAGATTACAATATTTCCAAGGCTTTTATTTTGTGAATTTCCCCACCAAGTTTAGCAGATGGAATGAATTCAAACAGGATTTGTCTGAAAGAGAAGGAAGATCAAAGTTTTTAACCAAAAAAATTCAAATAGAGATCAAAGGTAGAGACACATTACTGGAATGTAGAAAGAAGGGTGAGGCAATCTATTCTATCATTTTAAAAGGAGTAGAAACAAAAAAATAAAATTCAGCTTACTGTATAACAAAACCCAGTCTCATTAGAAAAAAAGCTGAGTTGTGAAGAAAATACAAACAAAAGAGAAGGATGTATGAAGAAACTGGTGGATAATCAATTGCTTACAATTTTAACTATGCTTATGTAATATTTTTACCTATCATTTACAATCCTACCGTTTTACCTACCATTTACAAACTTTTTCCTCTTCTGCAGATACTACAGTAAGACCATTGAAGAGATTGAAAAGGTGGGATTTTTTGCAGAATGCCATGGAATTTTACTGAATTTCACATAGAGCAAGTAAAATGCATATCTTAACATGCTGTTGCAGTATAAAGGTATTGCATTTGCTTTAATTCATCTAGTTTTCATTCAGAAAATGTTTGAAGTTGCCATCCCTTGGAGGTGTAAGAATGCAGAAGATTAATGGTAGATCTGCAGAGCACTGCAATTCATGCAGTGCCCAAATGCTTTTTTGATGGAAAATGCTCTGTATGTCAACTTCTAACACACAGCTACTGAAGCTGAATTATCATGGTGTTCTGACTTTGATAAATATATAAAATAATTTTTAATCTACTGTTGCTCCAATTCTTGATTCAATATCCATAAGTGACTATCTGTTATAAAAAATGCTTGATATATTAATGGGCGTAGGATACTCCTAGTCTTGATAGAAACACAGCACAAGGAGGATAATAGGTTAAATGTGTTCTCACAAAGGTAACTTGACTCCAGACTCCTACTTTTTCAAGATACACACATTCTAAAATGCTCAAACATAAGTAGCTGGAGTTAATCTGACTGTTCTAATTTATATTGTTTGATGAACCAAAATCATAAAACAGTTAAAACTGGGGTATTTTCTGATTCGGCAGACATACACAATGCTTTCAGGATCCAATCTGCTGACTTTAATGTCCTTCTCTCTCTGCATTTTGCTACATATTTTATAGTAGAATTGCATAAATGGAACCAAAACAAAAAGAAAACAATTAAATACCATTTGAAAATATTGCTGCATTTTCCTGATAGTAGTTCAGTAACATCATCAGAAATCTTGTTGATCATGCACAGATCCTGCTTGGCATCAAGGTTCACAGATAGCCTGAGATCACAGAATGAGGCAAGTATGTACAATACAGTGATTTGGGGGTTTAGGTCTACTTTGAGAGTCAAAAGGTTGAAGAAGGAAAGTCATTTCTACCAGAATTATCATTTCAGTTCTGACATAAACTAAAAATAAAAGACTCCTCTTTTAGACTCTTTCCTCTCTTCAAAAGAATCATTTTTTGCCTGGTTCTGAAAGCCATCATCTACTGGACAGTCCTGATGAAAGCCATGCTGTGCTAAATTAGCATACATAAAAAAACCAAGATATTAAAGTCATCTTTGAACAACACCTTTAAATAATATTATCCATTCTAATATATGCATCTGCAGTTTTCAGAATGCCATACGAAGACTGAAAAGTTTTTGGAAACATTTCATGTGATGAAGTTTTGGGCCAGTCATTGAATAGAATTTCTGTAAATCTAATCTTTAATATAAATATCTTTTTATTGTTATCACTATTACAATTCATGCAAATTACATGCATTGGCTTTCAAGTTCGTTGAAATTCAAGAACCAAACAAGATTTTAAAAATAACTCTCATTCTCCCCTTTAGAATGTGCAAAATAAATTCCCATATTTTATCAAATGCAAAATAATTCATAGATCAAATTAATGTACATACTTGGAAAAGAGCAGAATGTCTATTTTAGATGGCATGGTCGTTGAAAAAAGTTGTTATCAAGGATCATAAGATTTCTGTCTAAAATGTAAATATTTTTAGGCAAGTACTGATAAAACATACAGAGATAGTGCTTTACTTCTTAGCAGTCCCATTATAAGCATCTAATTAAATCCTACCTGAGTTCAATGAAAAGAAACCAGTTAACTTCAGAAAGCCAAACAAGATGCTAATAGTGATTATAACATTGGATTACAGTACATAAAAAGAGCATCTTGGAATCTCTCAACATGGGAAACAAAATCCAATCAATTATGAGAACTACTTTTTAAAACTGAAAAAATGTTTTTATGGGAAGTTCTTCCCATACATTAACATTTAAGAAACAATATCTACTAAAGCATAAACAAGTATGCACAGGATAAATGCAGGGACCACACACTGTCCTACCAAATCTGGCTGACAGTTTGATAATGATCTAATTTTGACCCTAGAGTTTGAAACTGTAAGGCTGAAGAAGAAACTGATAATTTTTTTCAAGTGGCTCATTCCTCTCACTTCTTCAACACACAGGTAATAAATGTAGCCTCCACAGGTTTGTATTATTATTTTTTTTTTTTTTTAACACAAAATTTGATGGGACACTTCTTTAGCAGAGATAAATAGCATGGAATTAAAAAAAAAAAAAAAAAAATTGGTCTGAGAGCAGTCATTTACAATAGAGAAAATGTTATTCTTTTAAGGACTTCAAGATTTTGCATTTTAATAAAAATATCAAACATTTAGAAGTCTAAAGAAATTAAATACCTCTTATGCAAATAGCAGGTGCCTTCTGTATGGCTCCACATTTGCATAGATCTCCTATAGAATGCAAAAGAGGCGAAGCCAAGAGTTGTTTTTTTAAAAATGTATATGTATTCGTATACATATATATATACACAGGAATTTGAAGAAACATCTTACAGAATCAAATTCTTTGGCAAATATTTAATCATAGAATTTTGGAACCATCCTAATATTTGGATATGAATTTTCAGTGAGATGCTGCAGCTGTACAAGTGTAAATTTCTCCATGAATTAATGACTTAATTTTATAGTTCAGGGCTTTCTGGTCTATAATCATATATCATTTATGAGCAGACATAATTCCCAGGAGTCACAGATACCTCAAGCTGTGCTGACACGCTCATATTTGGCAGGAGTGTTTGATGAGTTCATCCCACATGAGACATGGAAAAACACCTTGTCATTTCACACAGGGGTTTTTTATGCAAAGACTTCTCAGGGTGTGATAGCATACAGTCATCCAGAAATGGCAATGGTGGGCTTAATCATAATTTAAAAACTGCTTACCATGTGCATCAGCAAAATAAATGCATCTTATCTTTACTCCAGTGAAACCCACTATAATCCATGTTTAAGTCATTTTCAAGTCTAGAAATTTGAATTTCTTATTTAACAAATGTCTTGGAATCATTATTTCTTGTTTAAATTATAGTGAACAGTAGTAAGTTATACTACTGAGCAGCAAGTGACTGGAAGTGAGTACTGAAATTCTTGGTAGCCAATCCTGAGGAAAAGATTTCAGGATTTTAGTTTGCAATTATTTAGTTCTGTGCTCATGAATGAAAAATAAATTACTGTAAGTAAAGAGGTGATCTGGAAACTACAAAAAATAGATCATAAATAAAGCTGTGTCCTCTGCAGTACATTCTTCCGCTATTTCAGCCATGAGTCCCTTTAAACTTCAGTGTTGGCCCACCAACATGGAGTAAGTTCTTCCCTTCAAAAATCCAGAGGTATCTGAAACCACCTTAACTTTTTGTCTAGCACAGATAACTTCCTGAATGGCATTGAAACAGAATATATCTTTCTATAGACCTTTCTTGTTGCTCACTTTGCACTGTGAGATACTGAGAAAAAACTTGTGTTTTGGTTAAATGGATTTTGGCTTATGACAGCTAGAACCACACTTCTTCGGGGCTTTCTTTTCTGGATTTTGCCCACCTTGACTGTCTTTTCTTTCCCAGTGAAGAACATATCCATTAAAATGACCTTAAATTCTGATAAATATAAAAAAAGAATTCTGGAGATTTATTATGAGAAAGAGAGAAGGGAGGAGATAAAGTACAGGTTGTAAAAGTAAAAGAAGAGAATATGTCTGAAGACTTAATTGCTTCATTTTCACTACTGAAATTCCTGCCAAAATATCTGAGCTAATACTCTTTCTTTGGTCTTGTTTCACATTAAGTTCCCATCAACTTGATTGTTACTACAATCATTATGACAACAGTAGCTACATTGTTATACTTTGAGGCTCCAGAAGATGGTATGAACTTTGCTACCCACTTTTCAGACACAGAAAAGATCAGAGTCAAGCAGGTTTGCATCTATTCAAGATGTACCACATATTTTTAAGATTTGGTGAAGACATTTTTCCATTTTCTATCAAAAATGAAAAATGTTGAAAAATTTTACTGGCAGACAAATGGTATATGTACACTACAATTGTTTGCTTTGGACACAGAATAATCGAAACAATTCTGGACGATCTGAACCAGCAGACAACCAAAACATACCATTCTCTTTTGTTTAGTTTTCTTCCTCTCTTCCCTAGAAAGAATTACAAATTGAAGTCTCAGTAATATGCACGTTACCGTAGGCATACACAATGTAGACTTGCATCTTTGTTTCAGAAATATGTCATATTAGGTGGAAAATCCCAAATCACAAATGGAATATAAATAGAATTTTGTAAAATATGCTTGCTTACTGCAGCTCAGCAGGTACAGGACTACATGACTATAAAGGAATACTTAATATTTATTTGAACTAAGCTGCAAACTGTTCCAAAGTTCCTGGCTTTGCATTAGAGATTAGAAGTAGTGCACAGGTCACCTCAACACACGTAATCAAAAGTCATCATGAAGATAGATTGCTGGATCAGAAGAAAAAAGTTATTAATACATATAAGTTTGGGGGTAAAATTAAGATATTTCCCCATATTACAATTCTTATAAATGTTATATTTACAAACACATGGAAAAATACATTACTTTAAAAAATTAAAAGCCTACAGATGACAGACCGAGGGCATTTAAAGTATGAAAAATCCCTTGCAGAGAAAGGTTAGAACCACTATAATCAACTTCTCTGCATGCTTGCTTGTCTCTCCTTTTAAAATTCTGGTGGATTCAATAAGTTTTCACCAAATTAACAGTAAAAAAAAAAACAAAACTTACACAGATGTTTAAATGTTGTGTAGTATAACATGCAACTATTTAGAAAAGACTGACATTCCTGGATGCTGAACCCATAGAACTCCAGAATATTCACACTAAACAAATCATCGAAGAGAAAAATATAAAATTTCATCAATAACTGTGGTACTATCACTGCTGCAGCTTTGAGTAGGTACCCATAATGTCATTCACAGAATATACAATAGATTAAGAACACAATTAGCATGGATGTCAGTGTAGTAAGCAAATTAACCAAATTAGCAAATTAAACCCTTCAGAAATCTGTGCTGAAAGAACACCCAGTGTTTCGACCAGCAGTGAAAGACAGCAAAGTAGGACTCATAATACAAAAGAAAAAATTAAAATCAATTGAAAATACTCTGAATTTGATGCAATTCAATAACTTGGGAATGCGTTACTAAAGAAAATGGAATAAAAGAATTGCATCTCTCATTTATAAAGACATGCCTTAAGAAGAAACTGTTAGAAGATTTAAAATCTCTCTAGAATTGTATCCAGAAAGAAGCTAAAGCACTTTGAACTAATAATTAAACTCATAACAGATAAGATACTCCTTAGATCAGATATCTTATTGATTGTACTTAGATAAAATTAAAAAATAATAAATTAACAGCAAAAAACAATTCTGAGTTAAACATGAAAGGTTGTGGAAGTTTTAGTTTGGACAAGGCGGGCCAAAGAAAATATCCTGCAGGGGAAAACACAATTCACTCTGTAATGCAGAACAAAGAGTTGAACTTCTTGGGAAAAAAAGACAGACAACAGACAGCATTAACTTTCAAAGAAACAGTCTTCAGAGAAGAGAGAGACACTAATGCAATACTCTGAACAGATGCTAGATATCACATGCTGCAGATACCTACAGGGATATATCCTTCACTCAAGGCTCTGTTTGAAATCAAAGAGAAACAAGAATAGAGAATCCCAGTGGTTATACCTATGAACAAATCAAGCATGGACTCATGGCTTATATATCATCTGTGTTTTTGTATGTATAACAATTTCAAATTCACTACATTGAAAATTAATATAATAAAAAATACTAGGACTATCACACTGTTTTTCTATTTATTAAAAGATACAGCATACACATGAACATCTGTTAATAGAAGCAATTTTAAATGCTTCTGAACTGTACGGTCAACTACAGTTTCAACAGCTGCTTCACTATGGCAACATTTGTTGCAATAAATATGAAATAATAAATTTAGGAATAGAAATATATCAAGAATGTGTGAAACACTTTCCCCATCCAAAAAGCACAAATTTTAAAAGCTAATTTTCTAACAGCTCTCTATGATGAGCCAAAGCCAAGTAATTCATTAACTTCACCCTGTCAACCTCTAATTACAACGCTTCTAATCAGGCCAATTTTAGGCATATCTTAATATCTAAAAGTCTAGAAGTACATTTGGATTTTCTGGATAATGATCCTATATCTCCTGAAGTACACTTTCTGTGTATGAAACTTCAAGTGCTAGCATGCATTCATATTGCTATTTACAAAATATTTCTCTGTCTTAACCCAACTGACTTGACTAACACGATATTTTCGAGGTAGAAATTACAGCTAAAATCTGCCACTCCCTTGTATCCTACAATATAAATTATTACATTTTTCATTGAAGCTAATGAGCTCAGAGTGGTTCCAAGTCTCTGAAAAGAGCAATGAAAAAAATCTGTGACAGGAACTCATGACATCACAGGTGGTTTGGAAACATGAAAAGAAAATGCCTCTTTAGCATCCAAGCAAGAAAATTGTACGGCCAATTAAATGCATAGATATCAGCTTATGTTCGAACAAACAAATTCTTAAAGACAAACTGGAGGTCTTTTGCAACTTGAAGTTCATGGCTAGGAACACTAGTGAAATGCTTGCCCCAGTCTTTCACTCCTCTGTGAGAACTGGCTGCAGGTTGCTAACTAAAACAGGAAAAAATCCATCTCATTTGAGCAACATTTCCTGGATCTTTGAAATTCGTGTTAGCTAGCCATGTATGCTAATTTATCCAAATCTTATGGTAATAGCAGACACTTTCAGGAAGCCAATCTTTCCTGCTGCTTCTAAGAAGCAAAGATTACATCATTACATCACAACATATGTTATTATTTTAATGGAATGAGTACTATTTGGCAGAAATGTATTTGGGAGAAAAATGTGAGCAAGCTTAAAATACAGATATTAACCAGGTTTGAGAGTAGGGAGTTAAAGAAGCATGAAATTAAGTTATGCTAAGAGGTGATTTTTAAAATAGCTGATTTCCACCAGAGCACTACTGTGCTCATGTCAAGTACTCTCAAATGCATAACTAATGCATTGCAGGTTCCAGAATCAACAGAAAAAAAATTAATAATATGGAAATGCTGAATGTGTGGAGATGAATATAATTTTGATTAAAAGACCAACTATCCTGAAAAGATCAGGTCATCTAAGTCTTAAATGTATAAAATAAAGTGACATTAATATTAAAAGATTATAAATTGATCTTCATGTCAAGAACCAGAGATCTTGCAACACCAAGCATGAAGTTGTTTAGACATTCCCAGCCAAGTAAAAGGTAATCTCATTTTTTTCCGTGTTTTTTTTGTTTTGTTTTTGTTTTGTTATTTTTTTTTTTTAAAAACATACTGTTATCCCATCCTCTGTACCACAAGGCATTTCTTGCTGCATGACATCAACTCACAGAAAGAATCAACATTTAAATGGTTGTGCAAAGCTAAATAACAGAAATCACTGCTGTGCTTCCAAGATCATAAGATGATTTAGACCACAAGGAACCTCAGGGGCTCACCTAGATCATTATCTACTTAAATCTTCCACTAATGGGTTTCCTAGCATCACTGTTACATTACCCATGCCCATATTCACATCTCCCTAATGGTCTTTCTGCAAAATGACCATGATCAAGTTTCTCAAACAACAGTGGCTTTTTTTTTTTTTTTTTTTTTTTTTTTTGTAATTTCCATCTTCACTTGCACGCCCAAGCTGTGTTTGCTGTTTTAAATGCTGGCAGCAGCTCCAGCAGGCTACAGTCAAGCGGATACTGCAACAGTTACACTTCCAATGAAAAGAGTCAAAAAGCAGGCACTTTCTATGTCATTCTACATACATTTCAAAAGCAGCAGTTTCAACATCAGAGGAAAACCAATAGCAATGTCACTCAGGAGCATTGTGTCAGCACTGACACCATCCAGTGCACTCAAATATGTGATCAGTGAGCTGACAGAGCTTACTGATGGGACCAAAGCCATGCAAAGTAGTGACAATGAAAACTGACTGCAAAGATTGCAAGAATCTTGTGATTTGAGTATTGCAATGTCATACAACCATGAAAAAATAACTTTATGTAAACCTAAGCAGCAATGAGCTCTGTTTTAAGTGCAACTTAAGTGCAAAGAAAGACATTTTGCATGATTAGGGCTGTTTTCTGAAAGCGTCAGCATTAAGCAAACTTTCTAGACCAACAAACAACTTTGTAGGTTGCTCTGAAAATAATGCCTCCTGTTTATTTCCATGGAACCTACAACAGATACAGAGAGTACAATAACATTATTTGATAGAGCAAATTCTCAGCTACAAAGCACTCTTTTTCAACATAGTCACCGCTATTAACTACATATTTTTCCTGCTACAAACAAGAGTCTGTATGCCATGCTTGTAAGAGTGTGCACCAGTGGAGCAGGCTCACTGTCACCACTGCTACTGCTCAAACGTACTACCCACTGCCTCATTGCACTCACATCCACTGTTTGGTGCCACTCAACATTCAGAAAGCACCAATGAATGTCAAAGGGTGAAATTTTCTCTACATGAGCGATTTAATGACACACTTTTGCTTCATTCACTCTTCCACAGTAGATGCAGCTTTGTCAGGCTGCTCTTCTGCTGCCCCCTGTTACACAGCAACAAAATGTAGCTGTATAGTCAGGAAGGTTCAACCTCTAATGCCACACCACCAATATCCACCTCTGATGTTGTGAGCCAACATAATAAAATAGGAGGTGTTACCTTCAGAGCAGTCCTTATTAAGTTTATTAGGAAAGGAAGAAAGATTGTGTTTAGTACCTTTATAGACTATGATATACCATTTTCTGCATATGAGGGGAAAAAAAACAAAGGTACTACCCAAAAGTTCAGCAACTGAAGACAGCTTCCATAGCCTACAGAATTGAGGAAACTGCTGAAGAGCCTTGCAGACAGCTATAAAAATATGGATTACATGCAGATAAAGCATAACTCCAGGTTATTCAGATTGTCATGCTCCAAGACAAAAAGATGTACAATAAAAAAGGCAGTCACCATAACTAATATATAAAGGAATATGTATTTTTTTTTGTATCACAGCTACTTGAATTCTGGTTCTAGGCTAGATTTACTAAGTCCATATCCAGGTTTGAGTGAGGCCTTATTTTCAATATGGATAATGCAGGATAGCTCTTCAGACCACTGCAGAATCCACAAGCGGCTGTTTTGTCACTGGGAAGTGTTTCTGAATGGGATCTGTAGAACCACCAAACACCAAATATGATTCCCTCCCAAAAAGTCACTTCTCCTGCTATGACCTGTTTTGTGGTTTAATCAAAACTTTTTGGTACAAGCATTATTTCCATCAGCAACACCAACTCGTAAGTTCAATTTTCAATGTAATAGTTTGCTGTTTTTCTTAATTTTTAATTACCTGGGAATACTTAAAGCCTAGAACTTGGTCATAATGGATGTTCCCAAAACTTTGAAAAGCACAAATTTGAGCACTTGAAAAGTACCCTGTTTTTACCTATGTCATTTCAATCCACGTATAAAAACATACTATAGAAGAATGAGAAACTTAAGAAGCTCGAGAATTAGCTTCTTTATGTTTTAATTTTTATTTCTTGAATCATGGCATTATGAACACTGCATAATTAGGAGTGGCAGTCTTCCAGAAAACTGCTGAAATACTTTCAGGCATGGTAGAAAGGCTGGGGGTTTTAAACAGGATTAACCACAAAAATCTCATTGCAATTTCATCACAAGCAAGGCAGGAAATGCTTTCAGAAAAAATGCCAACAAGTATATGAACAATTCTGTTACAAGAATAATGAAGTTTAGATGTAAATATCCTACAGAATTAGAATTTGGCAATTTAAAATAATCCTTTACATGTGAAAGAGTCTCAGCTAGTTTCTGCAAAGTAATTCATTTAGTTTCATGATTCCTCCATTTCCAAATATACAATCATCAGTTTAGAGAGACATTTTTCTTGTGAAGCACAGCAATGAGTGCAAGGGCATACAAATGATAAAATTCAAGATGCTTAACCTCCTTGACTCTGCTCAAATTAGTTTATCACTTCCCACTTTCATTCTTTGAGCAAGGCTACAAACTGAACTAAATGGTGGAAACATTTTTAGAAATAAAAGAGAAATAGAAATCTTTACAGATAATAAACTGTGTTGATCAACAGAGAAGCAGAGGAGGATTAAACTGAGATAAAAAGTTATCCAGATACAAATAAAAAGAAAATATGAAGCATATAGTGCTGGCCTTCATTAAAGATGGATTAAGTAACCTAGCACGTGCCCTCACATGCTAAGGTGAGATCCAAACATGGTTTCATACATTCCAATATTAAACACAATGAGAAAAATATGCACAACTCTACAAATCAAATTCACAAAATTGCAATAAGTGCTTGAACTCTCCATAAATCATAAGGTGGAGAACTGGATGTAGTTCTGAGTTCCAGAATACTAAGTCATTGGATGCCTTTATTAATTGATAGAAAATGATGAATGCAAGAATGCACGCATCTGAAATTCACCCCTAAAAATCTCCTACGCATTTAGCTGCCTATTTCCAGATGCTGTTAAGAGCTGTTAAAAGAGAAAAATAACATTCTACAAACAATTAGGCATAACATGATCGTGTTTTAAAAACACATGGATGATTTAACAAAAAAACCTTTTAAAAACTAAGATCTGTTAATCAGCTAAAGGTTTGTGTAATTCCAGTCAGTTCTGCAAAAGAACAGTGTTTAAATGAGTGTTTAGTCTCTCAAAAATTATATATTAATTTTGCATCAAATGGCAAAAGTGGCTTAGTGTTTTTCATGTCTAAACAGCAATAGTTCATCTGCTAAAAAAATGTAACACATTGAATGCAAATTGATGTAGTCTTTTGAGATTCATGTTTCAATTTTTAAACTAATGCAATTGACCTGCAGGGCAGGCGTAACCAACTTCAGACTCATCATCAAATACCAAAAGGTAGTAAAGGAGTCCTTCATTGATTATGAAGAGTCTGTAAAAGCACATGTTGAGACAAGTAGAAGAAACAATACTTCAGATATTTGTATTAAAAATCCTCATTATTTTCATGGTAACTCAGCACATGTTATTTAGGAAACCATGGACGTCTCAGGCAAAGCATCTCCTACTGTGCTCTTGCTCAGGAAAAATTCTCTTCTGTCTCATTTTACCTGGGATTAGACCACTATGCCTCAACTTAACCATCAAATATACATGCACATAAATATTCATGTCATGGGTTATCATTCAGTTAAAGGTTTTCCATGTCTCACATAATGGATCCATACACAACAACCATGTATCATGAGCAACTAAACCTACTTAAATACTTCAGGAAAGTAAATTTTGCACAATGATACATAGCAAAATGAAGAAGAGTGAGGTGGGTGCGTTGGTAATGGAGAACACTGAAAAGGAGGAACTTGCCGTTTTTGCTTCAGTTTTTACTGCAGGAACTGCCTATCAGGAACCCCAGACCACGGAGATAAGAAAGAGCCTGAAGAAAAGATGTCTTCTCATTAGCTGCAGAGGATCTGCAAGTCAAGTTTTGTTCAGTTATCTATACAATCTATTAAAATTTGTTAAGGAGCACAATATTAACAACTTCGCAAAACTCAATCATCCCAGTGTCATTTTTCCTTTTGAAACTTCCTTCATTTATACCCTATCATTTGAAAATTTATTGAGGTACAGAAATGCTCTGCCCAGAGTGAGTAATAGTAGCTCTGGAATACACAGCAGGGTTGATGGGTGCCTCCTCTCCGCCCCATCTCCTACCATCACTGGTCATACTTTTGGGATGTATCTATGTTTTCATACAGCACTGTGATGGGCTCAGTATATGCACCTGTGCTCTCAGAGTCCTTTGCACTTTGGTCCCCACTTGCAAAGGACAGGGCTGAACACGCAACGCTCTGGAGGGAGTTATGCATCTCCCTGTGGGCTGTCAGCTTTTCTGATCAGAGCAAAACCAAAGTCCAAACACAGCTGAACTTGAGCTCCAATCTCTCTCTCTTCCCCCACAGCTCTGCTGATACGATCAGTTAGTGTTTCTTACAGCCAGAAATATTTTGCTGTATTAAATTGAGTTAGCAGTATCTCCTGAGTTTATGTGCCTGAGAGAATAAAATAGCAAATGGCAAAGCTATGATTACACCCAAGAGTGCAGGCAATATTGGAGTTTTACCAAAAGTTTCAATGTTTGAACTCACATACTAGTGATTACCAAGCATTTATATGCCAAATTGTTTCCTTATACTTCCCCCCCCCCCAGAGTGGAACTGAATTACTCCTTGTAACACAGGCCCTCTTTATACCATACCCACTTAGTAAAGGTGAAAATAGTCCATGTAATCTACAGTTCATGATACTCAGATTAAAAGCTGTTGACTGTCAAACTAAGGAAGATTTCTGAAAAGAGCACTGTATAAAGCTCATTATGTTGATTTACCTAGCCTCAAGCCAGGGGCTATAACAGTAATTTCCTTCAAGAGTAAATTCTGCAAGAAAGCCCATAATTATTTGCTATTATTTGGTAAAATAGTCAGTGAAGAAGCGTCTGTTGTAATTCAATTAGGACAGGCTGAAGATCAGGATGGAGTAATAAAGTAATAAAAGAACACTTTCCCAGCACTACTCTCCATGATAGCTCTCAGAAAGGATCAATACACTAACAGCTTAAGAAGAAATGAGGACATTTTCTTTTGCCCCTGAAGCTTTATTACCAAGAAGGCAAAATGCAATCCTAAAAAGAAGAAGAAAGTATGGAAGTAGTAGATCATCAAGTCACTCAAAAAAGATCAAAAGTCTGATTGTACAGAAGTGCAATCGTGATTGTATTGCAAGTCAAGTAACTCTCCATGAATAGCCAAAAAGTATTTTTTACTTTCAAAGTTTTTCCTAATTTACACTTACAGATATTACATCTATCTGTACTGCATACCATGAACACATTCACTCCTACTTTTGAACTTTTGTACCTGAATTTTAAGACTCTATTTTTCAAATTCCAATCAAACAAAAAATCACTTAAATTCTATCACACCTTTCTGCCTTTCAGTTAATTACAACTTCACATTCTCACCTTTTTATATGCAAGTGCACATTAAAACAGCAGTCACTTCTTGCAACCGTCATAGTGCAAACTGCAGACCAGTTTTCAAGTGAAAGGTGCATGAGCACACAAGTTACTGTTTGATGAACACAATACTTGCATGTCATCTTACACTTAAATCACAGATACACAAATCCTGCTACAGTATAGGAACTTCCTGTAAGTACATTGAAGTAATATGAAAAGATCTTCCGAAATTTCTGAAAGTAATTAATGATTTTTCCACAAGTACAGTGATGTTGCTCCCAAAGGAAATGGTAGAATTAATATGCATTATCAACAAACTTACAAAACTTATTCCCACTAGAAAAAAAAAATCTCACTTGAAAACATATCTCATGATTCTGGATCTGCCAAATTCACCTAAATCTGCATACTTACAAATTAGTTTTCCCCCTAAGATAGAAGATATCCAAACACTGTAAATTATGGAAAATTACTATGAAAAGGAAACTACTGGTAATATAAAATTTGTACCTCATAGAAGAAAGTTATTTCTGTGTACATGATCAGTATTTTTTGCTATTAATAAAAGAGCCATACATAGCTAAGCTGTAGAAGAGCACTTCCATTTTCTAATTAGCAGCCACCTTACTGCCACTATAAATTCTTTAGTGAATAAATCCAGTACAGAAATTAAAATATTTAAGGCTTTGTTACAAAATTCTTTAACCATAAAAATATAAACAAGGCAATACATCTTCTCTTAAAAATATAATTATCTTGACCTTAAAAATTCATATAATAATTATTCATGAGTAAAGGAAACAGCGCTCACAAAATAAAACACTCACTACTTAACAATAGCTTTTACTCAAAGAAAAAAAATCATAAACTTATTAAAAATTCACAGACTTTTTCAGTATTAGAAAGTAATTTGATTTAATTATCAGTTAATTTTACTATTTATGTAAGCTTTATATAATCTTACAATGCCTTTAAAATTTGTTGTATGGATTTAGAGACCTTTCCTTCACATTGTTTTCACTCTTGCATTGAGCTGAGTAAGAAAGATAACTCAATGATTCAAGTAACAATCCGGGAGGAGAAAACTATGTTTACCTTGCTTTATTATTCATATTGTAGTAGAATTCTGAAGTACACAGGAAAATCAGAGATTTACTACATTTAAAATTACACAATATGCCAATAAAGTGGAGCGTTAGACCTAAGAATTTGTTGATGTTCTTTGTACATATGTGGCTTACGCAATGAAGTTTTCAATTTGGATTCAGTCCTGCAATCTCATTTATTGGTAATTTATAGAATCTTTTTTGTTCGTTATGATAGAGTGAAAATCTCAGTCTTCAAGTTAAATTTTAAACTTTCTACAAAGCTACCTTATCCAGTAATATTTATCAAACTTTACTTGGATAGCCATTTTCTTAAATGGTAACTCAAATCTCTCCCTAGCATGCACCTAACCATCTCTGCATCTATCAATCTCTCTTTGTGGATGACCTGTATTTAACAGCAGGAACTTCACTCTGTCCTTTCAGTGGACAATGCAAGGGGGCAAGTACTGTTGTTTCAAGACTATAACACTGAATTTGTGGCATCATCTAAACCAGTAACATTATCTGCCTCCTGTCTACACAGCCTATTATTCCTGCTGTCAAGACCTTCACCAAAGCTCACCAAGTTTATTTACCTGCATTTCTTTTCCCATCTCTGCAGAAGAAAACTGTTTTAGTTGATCTGTTGCTCAAAGCAAATTGCAGCAAGCATTATGCCCCACATGGAAAACAGCAAGACTTGTAATTCTAATAGTCTATGGGGGTGAAATCCTAATTCAGAAATCAGCAGAGCTATGCCCTTGCTGATCCCAATCACTGTTACGCTGCTTGCATTTTCAGTAGTATGGTCAGAAAAATAAGAAAACAACAGTAGTTTAAGCAAGCTGGAATACTGGGATACAAAACACAAAAGTGGAAAATGGGAAAGGAGTGCTCTTCTCAACTTCCACGTCCTTATCCAGGGAGATTTAGTCTCAGAGGTTTCATTTTCTATGGCTATAAAATGTGGCAGATCAAGAGCAGTAACTGGAAACTTAAATTTTCATTTCTGTAAATGTGTGAAAATAGTAGAAGTTCCATGTAAGCAATATTATATTCATTTCTCAAACTAAAAGTAAGCAGCAGATAGACGACAGGAACAAAAGTCAACATAAAAAAATTTGAGTAGTTTCTTTCTCCTTTTGGAGATGGAGGATAAGGAAGTGGGGAGCAGAACAGTGAATAGCATCTTATCTCTAGAAACCAAGTTGATCTGTCTGTACCTTGAGAACCTGACAGAGCACAAATAACCAAATCAAAAAATCAAGTTCAGCAGCCTACACAAAAACCCACTTGCAATTAATGTATGTTTTAGACAACAAATACTGAAAATTCAATTGACTCAGAGGTAGCTTTGCATCCAAGGCATTGAGGCAGCCTTACGAGCTAAGTTACGTCCCGGCACACAACTCACCCCTAAGGCACACACACAAGTCTCGTGGTTCTCTCCTTCAATAGGGGGCAGTCTCACCTACTTTACTCCCCAAAAAGCAGATATTCAAAAAAGCTACACTGGTCTTTCTAAATGGGGTAAGGTCAAGTAGGTACCAAAGAAAAGTAAGAATCCATTAGGAAGAAGCGATGACAAGAAGAAAATCTAACTCCTTGAGATTTCTCTGAGAACATCTTAGTCACTTTTTCTCTCCATATTCCACTCTTCCTAGGAATCGACTGAATATTTTTGTCTATAATCAGATGATGAAAAATTCAATGAAAACAAAATCTGTAAAGAATGGTACTTTGGTAAGATTTTTTAAATTTTTATTTTATTTTTACTGTGATGGGAAGTAATTTAAGATTTCTCTATTTTGTCAGCAAGGGAGTAATGAATTATTCTTAGAGCTGTAATGTGCACATTGTAAGAATTGTCTTTTCATCTTTCTTCTTTAGAAGAATGCCTAGGCTCTTCATCTAGTCTTCAGAAAAAAAAAATCGGCATAAAATTATCAATCGAAATTACCCATCTATCAATTGAACATTATGTTTAATACAAATAG
Source organism: Tympanuchus pallidicinctus (assembly GCF_026119805.1). Taxonomy (NCBI): domain Eukaryota; kingdom Metazoa; phylum Chordata; class Aves; order Galliformes; family Phasianidae; genus Tympanuchus; species Tympanuchus pallidicinctus. Next base: position 60,185,251 of record NW_026294618.1, on the reverse strand, counting down.
AACTACTACTTGAATACAGGAGACCATCTGAATGTAACTTTCAGCATTTTAGATAAATCCAAGAGCACAGCTGCTCACTATCTTTGAGATACATAATCTTACTTTTTTTGTTTCTTTTTAATGCGCCGTGAATCACAAGAAGAATGAGTTTTTGATTTTTCGTTTCATAGGAAAAAGATGTGAAATTTCACTGCATTAAAAAAAAAAAAAAAAAAAAAAAAACAAAACCATGATCAAATTTGCTCTCTCTTCTCACAATAATGCCTTTCTCTTCTATTCTCAGTAACAGCTCTTATTCCACCTCACCACCTTCCACCTTCCTGGTGTTTGCTCACCACCCTGAGCATCTGTGTAATCCACCAGTGGTCCCCTGTACTCATCAGCTCCCTGCTACTTTTTCCAGCATTTTATCTGTAAAGTGGGGAACCATTTCTTATGAAGAGGATAATGAAATGGCTGTTTTAATTTCCCCTACTGTCTTTCTTGTGAAGGTGAATGCCTCAGAACAGAGATGCATCAGATTCAGAAACAATACATAGCAGTGGAACATAATCAATAGATTTTCCAGACTGCTCAAAGAAGTTTTTCTACAGGAAAGTATTCACAACCCATGCTACACTGATCACTAAAATGAGAATTGTGTCTCTCATTCTGTTTGTTTGTTCAATTAACACAACACATAATCAAAGAGCAGTGCCTATTGCACTGCAGCATCTTTTCTTTTTGTTCTCAAGGATGTGATTCCCAACAAATTGACTGATTCTCTTTTTTAATGGTTTACTCAAAAAGTTGACTGAAGCTTCATAATTTGAAGCATTTGACATTGACTTCTACAAGATACCCCTACAAACTTATTAATGCCTCTTCTTTATCCTTTAGGATTTCCTGGAAAATGACAATGTATGATAGTAAGTTATCATCAGTTGAATCTAGGGCTTAATTTCTTATTTAATATACCTATGTATTTTCCCTGAATTTACTTGGTTTTTTTATTGAAATCACTCAGGAGCACTCTGTTAACAGCCCTTAAGTTCTTCAGTAAGCCTATTAATCAGAGCTTACCAATAAAATCAGAATTTAGTATTTTCAATAAATGCTTGGATGCGCATACAGACAGAGGCTCACATCAAATTAAAAAAAATACACTGCATTACCTATACAGGGTGGAAGAGAGCCAGTGATTAAATTTTCACACATTTGAATTGATCTGGAACACTACAGGGCAATATTCTGATATTGAGAAGCATATAAATGTAGAAAAAATGCACATTTTAAAGTCTCAAGAAAAACATACATTGGACAAGACTCAGTTTGCTGTCTTGTGACTTTTTTTTCCCCAGTAATTTGGTTATTGATGCTGTATCTTTCAACAAAAGAATGAACGCCATTCCAGAGTAGTGGTGAACTCCTGATCTTTAATCAGCTTACCTGTGAACTGAGAAACAAGAGCACAAAGCTAGTAATTGAGCTTGCTTGTGCAGTCAACCCTATGAAGGGACAAATATTTGGCAATTTGTGAGTGAAAAGAAAAAAGATCAACATGTTTGGGCTGCTGTCTGGACCTTTATTTTTAGGTAAACTTTAGAAGAGATCAGCACTATCCTGTCAACACTGCCTGAGCAGAACATTTTCAAACAGATTATCCTTTATTTAATACCAAAAAATTCTATCTCAAAGATATCAGTAAGTCACTGTTACCCCAGTGGGAAGTAACAGTATCTCTGAAGACCTCCATAAATCTAGATTGCGTTTGCATAAGATCTTAAAGAAAACATTCACTAAATCAGATTGGGAACAAGTAAATTCAGTGTTAGACATTAATTCTTTGTTGTTAAAGAAGATTCTCATATCTATTGCCTTTCTGTCTTTTTTATACACTTTTATTGCTGGAGGCGACTGCATTACATATTTTAATTACTTTATTCATGCTAGATAAAGGTCATTTGATCTACTTAAGAGCTGAATAAATGAAATATGCCAGGATGAAAAGAACTGTGAGAGTTAAGAGCTTCTCTCTGCTGGAGCACAAAGCTAGAGCAGAACCTCCTTACACTTTTGTTACAAGACTTCCCTGAAATGGAGTCACAAGGACAATTATTGTTTTATAGATGTTTCTAAAAGTGCTGAGCATGAAAAATGAGGCAGTCATTCATGCCTGGAAGAATTCACAATTGAAATAGCTAGCAGAAATTGGTAGTTAACAGATGATGGCCAGAGGATGTGATACATTAAAAAATTGAAGTACTTGAGCCAATAAGATTAGCATGCACCATATTAGTTCCAGCAGTTGGTATTCATCTATCTCCTGAGCTCTTCAGTTTCCAAGAGATTGGCGCTTCATACAGACATCATTAGAAACAGATAATGCTGGGAGAACAGCTGGACTGAAATTTTCCAGCAAAACAATTTTATTTAAAACACCATCACCTTAGCAGCCTTTGATGAACACAAACAATTCAAAAGAAACTTAGCAAATGCCCAGCAGTCAGATACCCTGAAGTCTTGAACGCACTGTGTGGAGTGACGGGTCTGAGAATAAATATAGTGCACATTATGAAAAAATATCATCCAGATCTTTGAACTCACAAATATTGTATCCTTAAGAGGATTAATATGGAATGATATGAAATAGCGGTCCAGAGGACACCTACCCTAACAAAACTACCCTGACAGCAACTAGCAAGCCTATCTACACAATTTTCAGAAAGGAATTTCCTGTCTACTGATGCCTCTTCTTGCAATTAGGAGTTGATTTTCCAGTCAATTAGGAAAAATTCCCATCTCTGCAAGGTTGTTAGGAGTTGGCTGCAGGATCAAGCTTTGCAGATAGTGCTTGCTTGAGCAAGTGGCTTCTTTGATAGTGTTGGTACCTATCCAAAAAGCAGCAGAAGTTATATCAGCAGTTCCTTGTATTTCTGCAATACCTGTCATTTTAGTTTCAAAAAATTAAAGATAATGAAATACTAACACAATAGGGGCAGTATCAACTCATTTCATGAGTAACCACTAAACACCTACCAATGTGCAAGAAATTTTAGGAAGTATTGACCTGAATCATATTTAAATCAGTGACCTAGAAGCAAACAGCTGAGTTTCACTACTGCTGCCCTCATCTATTTTGTCTTATGGTACTTCTTAATAGAGCTTGTGCCAACAAGAGTAATTATATTTCCTTTCCTCTGAAGAAAACCACATGCTTTTGCAGAATGAAAAAAGCATGAGGGCAAACTTCATTATTTCCCAAGATACATGCTTTTTAATCAAAAAAGAAGATAGCATGATCACAACATTTTTGTATATTGTATTATTACAGAATTAATTCTATGTTGCTGTAAGTGAAAAGAATGTCAGAAAGCTCATATTTATTTCAGCAGTCTTAATGTTTCACATTTTTCACTTACTGCAGAATGCGTAATGGATCAATAGATTTGGCATGCCCTTTGTTTACAAAACTCACCATTAGTTTTAGCTACTTACAGTCATTATACAGGGACTAATAGAGAAATCAAAATTGAAGTCCCATTCTTTTATTATGGCTGCAAAAAAAGTGTTTAGAAAAAAAACATCTGCTGTAGCAAGGAAACAGAGGAGGAAAGAGGAAATAAGGAGATGTAGACTTTGAGTAGGACATTGAAAAAGGCATTTTGTTTCTAAGCATAAAGTGTAATTTTGTTTACTTTTGATTTTTTGTTCTATCTCAAGCTGGAATTCTAGCTCTGATGGTTTAATTCATCATAATGAAACATCCATTTTGTTTATAGAGAATCTGATGCTGTAGAGCAAAGATCACCACTGTGAAACCGCCAAACAGGATTCAGCAGTTCCTCAGAGATGACTCAGATTTTAATAACACAGAGGAACTCTTTCAGTGAGAGATCTGGGAAGATCATAGGCTTGGGGAAAACCTTATATCAAGCTTCAGAAAAATATAACTGTCTAGTATTAGCAGTTGATGACTGCTGGGGAACGTCTGCTTATATCAGCTTTTCTTTGCTGAGTAGACAGCAATACCACTCCACAGCTTGGTCATCACCTTTCCCAAGATACCATAAAGAATAATTTAAAACAGCTTAGTCTGGAATAAAGACGAGTAAGAGGGAAGGCAAAACTGAGATCTTCACATTGACATGTAAAGGAAAGGTAAATGGTTCCCTGCCTTCATCAGTACTACCAAAACTAGAGGCCATTAAGTGAAATCTCAGAAACCACATCCAAAACAGACCAAGAGGAAGTGATTCTTCAAAAACTTTGCAATAGGCTATGAGCATCTCACTCTAGGAAACAGTCAACGTTAAGATTTTGCATGGGTTCAGAAAGTAGCCGAATGCATGTAAGGAAGAACTCCTCCAGTAATGCTTTTGAATTAACTGAACTGTAAACCAATGATACTCTCCCAGCCTCCAGCAACCACTTGTGCTCTTCTCATATTTTGTTATTTATCACATTTTGCATGACAATGCCAACTGTCAGTCTCATTACAGTGATTCTCAGATTCTTCAGATAGAAGAACAATTGTTGTAAGTTCTGTTCCTTGTCATGGGGAACTGTCACAGTGTCCTCCGTGACACAGGAAAGTTACACAGTAAAGCAATTAATGACTTGGTACTTCTAAAAGAAAGTTCCACATAAAGATGACTTTTTCAGTTAGAGCATTTAGAGGCAGCTCCACCACTAGATTCAGGAAAACAGACAAGGAGAAGGCAGAGGTATTCAACAAATTTTGCTTCAGTCTTCACTGGCAACTGTTCTTCAAGTATCCCTTGAGCAGATGGGTAAGAGAGCAGGAAGACTGAGATCAAAGGAGCAATGTTCCTTGTGCTGTAAGCAAAGATCAGGCTCACAACCACCTAAGGAAACCTTTGGACTGTAAGTCTATAGGTTCTGATAAGATGCATCCCAGAGGGCTGAGATAGTTGGCTGATACAATCACCAAGCCACCCCAGTGACATTTGAAAGATCAGGTGAAAAATGTCTGGAAAAAAGGCAAAAAGGCAATGTCACATTGATTTATTTATTTTTTTTTTTTTACAGAGGGTAAAAAGGATGACCCAGGGAATTACCAACTAATCAGCTCCACCTCTGTGCCAGGAAAATTACAACCATTTCTAGGAATTCCTCAAATTATATTCTGTTGCTTTATATAATTAATTTTTACTTGAAGGTTTCTAGTGAAAGAGGATTTCCACAACTCTTATAAGAGTTAATGCTCCTCTTTCAAAAACACGCACCTTACTTCCCATATAAATTTTTTGCATTCAAACAATTTTGCATCTTTGTTATAGCTTCCTCTTAAAAAATGAAGGTGTTTTTACACTAATTTTTCTAATACAATGTTCCTTCTTCTAAACTGCAGACTACTAACCTGCTCACACCTGCAGTCTTCCCTCCCCTTTTATTCCCCAGCAAGTACAGGACTACTTGAATGATATCCCACAATCATTTCTTCCTCTTTTGATATGAGCTAAGATCTTCAAGATAAATCCTGAAATTTTCTAACCAGTATTGATAGCACTACTGCCATGAGATCTTTTCTGACTTGACTTAGAAGCCAAATTGTTAAGCAGATTTATCTTAGTTTCGATATTACTGAACAAATGCTTGCCTGCTTTGTATCTCTTAATTTTTTCCCGTTCTTGATGCAGAATCCTGCATCAAGGAGATAAGAAGGGGTGCTCTTCCAGACATTTTCAGGTCAGCAAGTAATATTGTTATATACTGCTTGCTAGTATACCAGTTTTGCTCCCAAACAGGGTAAAATTGAAAATAGGAATTTTCATTCTTTTCTGAAAATGTGAGATTCTTCTTGAAGTGAGTTTTAATTAGCTATATATATAAAACTGTGATTACCATCACAACTCAAGGACAGGACAGATTACTGACTTTTTTTTGAAAGAGTATGAATGGACATTGGAAACAAGCCTATTACGCTCTGCCAACCACCTCATTCCCATGAAATTTGCTAATGGCAGTAAAAACAGCTTTGATAAATCAGTTTTATTTCCTTTGTTTATAGCTTTTTCCTTTTCTCAAAACCTTTGCTTCCTGACAAATAAAACACAGTGAGGAGACATAACAGACAACAAACATTCTGGGCTGCTGAATATAGCACAGTGCAAAACTACATATACTTAAGTTTTCATTTTTCATGGGAAGAGAGAGATAACAGTAAGTCACCAAGAACAAACTTTACAATGAGCGAACTTTGGCAAGTACTAGTATTTATAGGAAGATAAGCTAAAACAGCATGGAGGAGCCAGAGCAACACTTTCAACAATCATAGAAAACAAGCACGTCTTGTCATTAGCTTGGAAGCATGCATATCTTCTTTAGACATGGCACAGGTTTACAGAAAGCTCACTGCTACTGACCTCTGGAAATATTCCTCAGCCTTTATGTTTCCACACTTGCACTCAAAGACAATGTGATGTGACAGTCTTTACCAAAAGCTACACCAGACAGTGCTACAGAAGAAGGATCAGCTGTAGGATAAATGAGCCCTTTTATTCAAAAGAGCTGGAGGCTCAGCTTTTGAACTCTCCACTGCCCTCGTGTAACAGGAGGGAAAATCTCTGCCAACACTATCAGACTTCAACTGCTTGACTGCCTATGATGGAAGCATATTGAAAGCCCTGAAACTGAGGGCTTTCACCAAGCATTCAACTGTATGCTTATCTGCAGCACAGACTATAAAAGGGAAACAGAGCAGGCAGGGAGCACTGCATCATCACAGTCAGAACAGCAGCTTTGAACACTACATGAAAATATAGTTGGAGCCTGTGGGTCACAGCAGATCAGAACAAGCTGTCACTTCAGACAGCTGTCATTAGATCAGTTGAGTACTAAAGTGCACTGGGATTTTCATTCTGTTAAAAATTAAGGTTTTAGAATTAACTGCAGAGCATCACAGCTAAAGCCCTCTGATCTTCTTCATTTCCAGCTGTTACAGTATAGCACCTTCCAACTTCAGCCCTGGCTGCACTTTCACTCACTACACACATAATAGTTCTCTCCTGCACCCTAATATTCACAGAAAGGAGGCAGAAGTAAGTTAAACCATGGTCTGCTGTCTGTACACTAAGGACTCTAAAAAAAAGTCAGCCTTAGTTTTTAGCAACTATCATTGCTCAGAACTGCCCATGCCTTTGTTGTATTGGGGCTGAATCTCACCAGTCTGCTGCTTAATCTGCATGCGAGGTTAGAGCAATCGCTCTGCCACAAGCACTCACAGATTGGATTCACGTACTTATGTTTTCTCCCTCTGGGTACCAGAATTTAGACTGATTCAAAACTATGTAGTTAACTATAAAGTAAGAAGAAGAAAAGCATGAGTAAAAGCCATGGCTTTTAATCTTAAAAAAAAAAAAAAAATTTTAGTCATTACCTAAAGACAAATTTTAATAACAGTTGGGACTAACACCCAGAAATCTACTGCCTCAGGGAAGAGGCAATTCAGAATCTTCCCTTTCAACATTCCCTCAGGAACAAACGATATCATGCTCTCAGAGAAACACCGAAAGAAAAATAAAATTCTGTCCTCATCAATGCCAGCAGATAGGCTACTCTCCTGTGTGTAAGAGAAAAAGAGTTTGACTTGTTCTGAGGAAGATATATTTAGCATCATCTTTCGTCTCATGGGAGATGCTTCTGAGCAGTGTAGGAAACAGGTATAGAAATCACAATTTCATTCTTTAAAGGAAGGCTGCATTTGGAGGTTTACTCAGGCTCTATATCCCATAGATATCTATGGAGATTGTTGGAACACAAAGGAACTCTTACATGCACACTCAACACAAACAGGTGTATCACCCATGTATCACAGTTATTCCATATTTCTGCAACAAATGTGAATATGACAATGCATGGCCTTTCAATAGAGTCTGAGCAAGAAATCAAGACATGCACTCATGCTGTAAAGCAGTGAGCACTTTCTCATTCTGAATCAGTTATTTACAGCTGGGACAAGTACTGTGTTTCCTAGTTCCTCTGGACTGCCCCACTTCACGTTCTTTATTTCAGCATACAGGCTCTGCTTGTTGAAGAAAGCCTAGCCAAACTGAGGCTAAAGGAGACCTCTGGTATGTTATCAGTTTATATCAATGTATTCTTGAATTCCTGTTAAGATATTCAAGAAATTCCAAACAAAGAAGATGACTTAATAGACATGAAAATAGTCTTTTTTAAAAAAGTTCAAGAACAGACCACAAGTCACTAGATAATAGAAAAAGTGAGTAGAAGTAAGGCAGAAAAGCTGAAGAAACAGCACAAAAGAGCTATTTATAACCACAAACAGAAGAAAATGATTTTTAGCTATAGATGAAAAATGCAAAGCAAGAAATCTCAAAGCCATCAATAAGATAAAGGAGCAACTCAGGGTAAGACAGAAGGAATATCACAAGGGAAAAATATATTCAGTTTGAACAATGCCTTTGAGAAGCAAAAATACATAGCTAACGCATTTCAGTCCGCAAGACTGAAGGAGATAGGTGCATAAAGTGGCTTTCCACAAAATAAATTCTTCAGATAAGAGAACAGGCCTTCTACTTGTTAGTAATTGTTCTGTCATTTAACTGCACTCTCTCATTCTGTATGGCAATCCTCCCTGTAATGCATATACTTACCTGCCTTTGAAATCCTATCCAAGAAAGTTGATTTTCTAGATGAAAGGTAAAAAAATAAATAAATAAATAAATAAATAAATGCATGTACTTCCTGAAACCTGCTGGGTGAATGGGTTCTCTATGCCTATAGTTTATCTGCTTGCTAATAGTGTAGGAAAAGTAGAACATTGTATGCATTTTATTACATATTATTGGATTGCATATATTCTGCTTCCACTGAACATAAGTATAACATCAGCTTTAATTTATACTGGTGATAGTAAGAGAATCTTACAGAATAAACACTGATTAAATGGTACTCCATCCATCATTTATCCTTTTTAATCCAAATTGTTTTCATCAATTCTTAATATAATTGAGGCCTGTGTTTTGGAGGGTCTTTATTATATAAGCAGGGGCTATTGAAATTAAAATAATAGAAACATTTTCCACGCTGTTACTCACACAAAAAATGCACAGATAGAGCTTGCAATTGCTGGTCATCATCAAGTTACTGGAACAAAAAATTAAAATTATTTTTCAAGTCCTGTTACTGTTACAAAAGGAGCAGCTCAATGTTTTTGGGCTTCAGAACAGCTGGGAACAGGTTTTTGTATGAATTCTGAATACTTGGATATAACAACATGTGGCTTATAATAATTTCTGTACGAATACTGAGATACTGGATGCAATAGCCTCTATAAACTTGAATGAGATCTATCCTTCACTCATGCATACAAGCAACTTCTACTTTAGCTGAACCATGTTCATGCCCATTTCTAAACAAAGTGCTCTTTTGACCCCTTGTTCTCATTGTGGATAGGGGAAGGGCTATTTCTTCAGCATCTGTGAAGTACATTCCTCATCAGTTCTTGGAGCACAAGGGGTACCAACTCACATCCTCCTAATCACATAACATATACTTTTCTTGCACAAACCTATCCACTTATGGAAGGTAGTAATGTGAGGGGGAAATTCTGACCTCAGAAAAGACAGGAAAACCACCACTGTACAGGACAGTCCTACCCTCCCCTTTTAATAATGCATAGCCATGATTAAAGAAAAATATGGAACAGAAACAGTGCAATGCATACTACAGCCTGATAGGTAAGAAAACAGTTGTGTTCAGAATTATTTTTAAATAGACTTCCAAAAGAGTAGTGACATAAGAAGCAAGTTAAGCAGAAATAACACAACCTGGATCCAAAATGATCATTACTTAAGTAAATGAGACAAGTGAAAAATAAAACAAGTTATTTATGATGATCAGCTCCTGCAAAACTGTAGTATTTTCAAAACATGTAACAATTTTCAATTACTTATAATTACTTCACAATTATTACTTTATAATTATTATTTTATAATTACTTTACAACGTATCATTATAAGACATAAGGAAGTTGTTTACAAGTATGCATTGCAAAGTTTACTTAGTTCCCCCAAGTAATAGTGAATGAATGACCTGGGAAATGGTTATTTCTGTACTTTAAAGTCAGATCAGGGCAGTTTTGTATAAGAACCAGTTGATCAACTGGACAAATGCTGCAGTATTTTTTGGTTTTGATCTCTCAAGATTGCCGAGTTACTGGTACAGTTTATACATAGTGTTTTATTCAGGGCTAAGCTGAAGTGCTTCTCTTAAAGTGATCTAATCTAAACTTTATTTTTGCTCTCAGTGTTGTTATCTTTAAGTTGAATCCCAGTTGAATTAATTCAGCTTCTGCATCAGGATTTAAACTACCAGAGCTACCTTCATTTTAGAAAAATTGCTCCAGCTGAAGGAGGACCTTTACTCATAACAAATCAGTTGTTTGAAGCATTCTTTTCAATTAAATGCAAAGGCAACCTCCTGGTGAAGTCAAATAAGGTTAAGCTTCAAGCCAGAGATCCTTTTGGATCCTCCTTGTCTAATGAGACAGAGTCAGACTCTGTAGGCAAATGCCAGCCAGAAGGTAATACAAAAAGACGCAAAGTTTTCAAAGACTAGGAGCCTTACAAAAAAGAAATCTTGCTGCCATTTCCTTGCCTCACACCTCCACTAATCAGTAAAGGGGTTTCAGCCTTAAAACAAGTGTACAATCTCACATGGGTGGAATTCAGGGCATGAAAATTGAGGAACTGTAGATTCACAAGTTATTTCCTCAGAAATAGACGATATAAAGAACATTACACGTTTTGCATAGAATTTGTGATCTGTTATACTCGAGAGACAATAAAATCTAATAGTGAAACAGATGATAAACACACCTTAGTCCCTTCTGCCTGCATATTTTCCAGATCGAGACCACCTACAGTTTCTCCCCAAGCTCTGCTTATTTCCTCTAGGTATCCCAGAGCAGAGGCTTCCTTAAGGAAGGATAGAGCTCTTTTATAACCTCAGCAGATGACTTGTTAGTCAGCTTCAACAAGTTATCTAGGGCTACTCACTAAGCAAAAGACAGCTATGCTAGCTGTCAGATCCTGATTGACCTTTTTTGCTGGTGAATAATTTTCTTTGCTCTACTTATTTATAAAAGCTAAATGAGTTAGTGTATTATCCTAGAGTTAGGTATCAGATGTGGGTTACAGCCAGTTTTCATTTGAACTGAATTTGATGTACTTAATATACAGTGCTAAAGAAAATCCTGTTTCACTTCCTTAGTGAAATAGAGTATTTGTTTGACTGGGCTTGCTGTAGAAGTCACATAGGTCTTTCTGTCTTGAAAAGAAAGAAATCATGTTAATTAATTTTTTATGATATCTTGATATAAAAGAGCACTTTACACCAATTAAGCTCTGGTAGCGCTTGATTGCAGGGCACAGTACTTTTCACTCCCTTTTTATGTATCTGGTACTTGATTTCTCCATCTATGTATACAACTACATTCTATAACTGCCTGTGAGAGTCATTAAAGGGAACCTTACTGTGTAGATAAGCTATATCAGTTGGCAGGAGCCTTACATTTACAATTGACTTAATTTGCTGTTGTCAAAAAATACAATAAAAAAAAATGACTAGACCATTAATTGAAGTACCAACAATTTCTCCCTAAAAATATTTCAGAATATTAACACTAATATTGGAAAGAAAATAAAGCTCAAAGTTTGTGTATCCTATTATTTAACAGCAGAATTTAAAAGCCTCAGGTTTGCCTTTTATATTTCAGTAAGAATCGTTTTCTCTATCCTACTGACTGGAATAGAGCAGATATTTGTGCTCCAAGCAATTCGCTTTGGACGCTTGTTGTAGCCAAAATCAACCAACAGTTAGTTTTCCCTCCTGCAGGTGGGGAGAAAGTTGGCATCTACAAGCACAGTTCAGTTTGACTACCACTATTCTACCACTCTTCCCATATTAGCCTTGAAACATCTGCTCCACTGAGCTTGATAGCGCAGTATTCCTAATGACAAGGGCAGCTCACATATTCAGCTGGGAACTGCACAAGTAAAGTCTGGTGTTGTGAAAGTCCAAGAAATAACACATTTGTTCCCTTTATAGGATGTGGGATTCTGTGTCATAGAAGTTTACTATTGAAAGCATCTTAATCCTTACCTAGTTCTGAAAGTTGCCTTATAGTATGTTGCTGTGCAAAAGGATATAGTTTTATTTCCACAAGTATTTATTTTACTGTTTGGCTCACAAATCTGAGCTATCTCCCATCCTCACTCTTATGAAACACAGCTGAAAGACCGGCTCTGGTTCTTCTATAAAGATGATACATGACAAGGGAGTTTTAAAGATAACCTTACTACATAAACCTAGTTCTTGGCAACCAGATAGAATTTAGAATGAAGAAAAAAGGATAATGGTGGCTATCAGCATGCAAATATATGCAGAGTTTTCAGCATAATATAGTTAATCCATTTGACTAGAAATAAGAATTAGCCTAGCAGCTGTAGAGAATTCACGCACACCAAAGGCAAATGGGGCTAAGGAGGCTAATAAAACTTATGTTTCAGAAAAACAAAAGAAACCCTTAATGTTATTAGCTGAGAAAGAAATTATAGAAGAGCCAGATTAACAAGAGAAATCTTTTGTATTTTTGTTTTGCATTAGACAAAAATCCTAGGATACAATGACAGCAATTTACTAGTAACTCAGTAAGATACAAAAGTAATGACAACTAAACTGGATTAAAAGTCCATATAAGCAACTTTGAACTAATAGCCAGTGACGTTTCTGAGCCAGGAACAGGAACTTTCAATAGGTCTCTGAATCTTCAGGAAAAACTCAAGGACTGCAGTTGTGTGACATTCGGGGCATCCATTTTATAGGCTGCTGGGCTATGTAAGAGACTGCAAATCTTTCAGATGCTGTCATTCAAGTCTGACCAAAACAAATGTAACCGCTGAATCTGAGCCAGATGAATTTAAAGGGAAGTAACAGTTGAAAACTTGCACAAGCTGAGAAAGATTATATTCCAACTAATTTAATCAGTTCTGAAATCAAGAATTTTTTTGACAAAGAATGCCATGCAGTCCTGTAGACTACTTGGTAGACTGGCATCAATAAAATGGATCACCAAAGTGAAAATGCATGTATTCAAACAGCAAATAGATGTTGCACATCCAGAACAAGCATCGCTACTTGAAAACAAAGGTCTAAAGGATTTGGGAAGGTAGGATCATATACAGGTGCACACATAAATAAACAACCTGTCCCTTTGTCTTCTTCAGTCAGTTACAATACTTGCAGTCACTGATGCAGACATCCTAGCTATAACCGAAATCCTAGTCCCAGAACTGTGTCCAGTATCATTTAGGCTGCATCTAAATCCTCAGAAAGAAGGTTAGCTTTGTCTTCATGTATAGAAATTGGGGAATGTTGAATGGAAGCTTCATGAGATTTTCATCTCTGTCCATTACCAGTTTATCACGCCCATTTGAAGAGGAGTATAACAACAACTGAGGCAGAGTAAAAGAGAATCAGAAGAAAGTCATAAAATAGTTTTAAAATCTTGCCTTATAATGGCACTTGGAAAGCTTCAACTATTTTTATTACAGGAATTACTTCATCTAAGCCTAAGAACCCCAGAGACAGAAATTTGACAGAGGGCTCTTCAATCTGCTAGTAAGAGCTTTGAGCTGTTTGAAGTTGTATCAAATTAGACTGAAATAGATGCAAAATTGAGGGTAACATACATTTGAAAAAAATGCAGAGTTCTGTTGCCACGTCTACTATAAACTTTTAAAATAGAGATAAGGTATTTTTCTCGTAAAAGTATTCAACAAGGAATTCATTTAGGAAAATGACAGTTTATAGTAAAGAGGGTATATCACATTATCAAACTATACCTCTCAGTTTTACAGTCACTTAGCTGGATATGTACAAGATGTTACATTTGCAGCTTTCACATAAAAGTTGTTTAAGATGTTTGGTAATTTTCTCTACCTTCATTTCTTTCTAGACTTTTCCTATGTACTTTCCCTGGACTTGATTTCAACCCACTATCTTTGCTTAGACCACTTCTTCTCTTGCTAAAGAAGTAGATCTTGTCTTTCCTTTCGCTTCTTGTCCTTTTCTTCAGTTTCGGCTTTCCTTCACCCCTTCCATTCTTCTTCCCCCCTTTACATTCCCTCATTTGCATTACCTTCATATTCTCAATCTTCCTCTTCTTTATCCTTTTTATTGTTCCAATCGTATTTTGTGTGACCACATACGGAACAAGTTTTTCAAGGAATATAAAAATTAATTATGAACAGCTCTCAGATAATAAGCAAGTTTTGTGTTACACAAAGCCAAGATGTTTTAAAAAAAATGGGACACAACATCAACACCCTGTAAAGCATATGGAGATGAGTTACAATCATGCTGAAATGCAGTATTTCAGCTAATTGTTCTTGATTCTGACTTCAATAACTTCACTGATAGGGAATTCTTTAAAATATAAAAGCAGAAACATTGAAACCAATTTAAAGAGTCAGCAGAAAATATGCATATACCTTCCTCCATGAAGCTAAGAGACGTCTTACTGTTTTAGAAATTCTGACAGGTGTACCTGAAAGGTATTATCTTCTTACGGGCTCCTAATATCCTTACTGAGATAAGTTGATGTGTTCAATTAAACTCCTGGTGTGCAGCCCCAGATTATAACAATTATTTATTCTCCCACAGATCCAGCAGGGTTTCCAGCCCTTCTGTTTCATTCCTTCAGGATCTTATAGTCCAAGCTTGGTAAAACTAACTTTGCGTCCAGTGACTGGAACTAATCACTGTTTCGCAGTTTAGCTCCAGGCACAAAAAGTTTCTTGATTTCTAATTGAGAACTTTATGCATAAGTCTGGCATATTCACTTGACACTCTCCCACATATCTCCCTGTGAATTCTCCAAAACATCTTACACTTCCCCATGTAAAATAGATATCTGGTTTAGATAATCAAGAATCAAGGCAATGTTCATCACAGCCAAATTTCTCCTGAACCCATCCAGAACACTTCCTTTTCACTTCAGTCCTGTATGTTATTATTTACTACTAGGGCCATGCCATTCCTGTAAATAAATGCATTTACCAAGGCTGATCAGTATCTAGGATTCATCTTGTTAGATGTTAAACTTACCACTTCAGATATTGCTTC
Source organism: Tympanuchus pallidicinctus (assembly GCF_026119805.1). Taxonomy (NCBI): domain Eukaryota; kingdom Metazoa; phylum Chordata; class Aves; order Galliformes; family Phasianidae; genus Tympanuchus; species Tympanuchus pallidicinctus. The sequence continues at coordinate 60,170,098 of NW_026294618.1, read as the reverse complement.
CCCATCAAAGGCAATCTATTCTAACTGACTTTCAATAAAACTTACACATAACTGCTCCTGAAGAGAAAGAATTTGGCTTTTGAACAGCCGCTCAGAAGTAACAGTCTACAAAAAAAGCACATTATTCCTATGTATTGCAGCACTCACTTCAAAAGCCCAACAGCACCTAAGAGATGCTAAGAACTCAGAATTCAAATGCTAATTGGAAATGAATAATATATTCATGAGTAGTGAGATTGTCCCAGAAAAAGTATTGTGCATACAGAGTACAGCCTAAAAGCCTGATTCTTCTACTTTTTATTTTTCTTTATAAATATATTTATTCTCTTACTTACATGTTAATTTTCTTCAGAAAGAGATGAGGAGGTTTAAGGCAAAAACAGTAGATAGAAAAGTAAACTAATTAAGCAAAGATTTGAAAAACTGTATTAGAGATCATAGGTAGGGCAATGGGATCATAAATCACTGAATTCCTCACCCAGAGCTCAAACAGAAACACACTAGGAGAGACAAAAGGTAATTTATCAGCTGATAAGAAATTCGTCAGAATTAAGGGTGTTCAATGTGCATTTGAAGTAGCTATACCTAAACGACCCTAGTAGCCAGCGGTTTCCTCTTACTCCAGCCCCAAAAAAGTTTGGCTACTGAAGGTCCCTGCCAGTGGGTACAGGCAGTAGTGAGACTGAGCACATCCTCCTGATGATTTCATGCACACGCTTATACTACAGTAGTGCCCAGAAGAAATAAAATAGCTTCTGATAAGTTATAATACCTGGCAAACTATCACTGAGAGTACCAATACTCATACATAAAAAAATAAAAAAAATTAACTCACCTGACTGATGGTAAAGGTCTCCAGCAAGAGAGCATTCCCCCTCAGAAAGCAGCCCTCACCCAAGAAATCTTTTCTTTGAGACTAGTCCTTAAATGAGCCCAGAGAGGGGAAGACCCAGAATCCAGCCCTTCCAATCATGTGGAAAGCACAAGGGAATTGCTTGCACCTGTGCCTCCTGGACCAGCCATACCCTTCCACAGGTGCTTAATCATCAGTTAAGGCCCTAACCTTACAGTTCCTCTACAACTATGATAGCCCTTTAATAAATGAGCAGACTACAGCAGGAATAAATGTTGTGAATAACAGAAAGAGTAAAAGCCAGACAAGTTGTTCATCTGGGGCCAATGAAAGAAAAGATCATGAAGAACCATAAGAACCATTGATCTCAAATAAAAATAGGTATTAATAGAGAATTGCATTAAAATGTCAAATAAAATTATAAAAGAAGCATAGGTACAGGTGTATGTTTGTAGAAAAAGGAGACATCACATCTTAGACTAGCTCAAGAATGAGGTAGAACATACACCCCAAATCACTGTCTCCACCAGGGATCTGACTACACACTACCCAAAGTATGCATTAATCGCTCTTCCCTTTCCCCGTGTGAATCAGCCCCCTGTATGCACAAAAGTCTCAAGGGAGCTGCAGAGAAATGTGTCGTGTGTCAGTGCAGCTGACTTTTGAGGACAGAGATGAGAGGAGAAAAGTAACATGAACATTTCTCATGTGTTGGATAGCCAGAGCAATTGTACTTCAGATGATCATTTGACTACACGTACCTTTGAGCTGGCAGTTCATTTCCATGCTGCAATGTAGGACACACTTCTACTGAAAAGGAAATTAAACAATATCTGTTTACTCTTTCCCTATATGTCATCTTTGCTATCTGCCAGTCATACATGTGCTATTCACAAGACTTTAAAAGCGTTTGTAACTGTTTTCTATCCAAAACCAACTATTGCCTGCTAGCTCTACTTGCAGCAGTGTAATCTGATACTTCTAATAGTGAGGATGGCATTTGGCCAAACTGAGATTTGGAATTTGTTTACCCTCTCAACAGAAGCATTTCCATCATTTCAAAAATTTTCGACACATTTCTAAAGAGATAAAGGCATTGAAACAGAATTTCTGCCCTAAAAATACTGGAGTTTCAATCAATCTACATTTTCCCATGAGAGTGAGTTGGGGAGAGAAAAGCCTTCTCAACCATGCTGCTCTTGACTATTTCTTGCATACCCACCAGCTCTGTGCCACAAGACGAATAGATGCAAAGAGTTGTCCTCCCTACATAGTTTACTGTCCCAGTGGTGTGAATAAAGTTACAGAATTTGTCAAACATTCACCGGCCAGGTAATTCCAGACCATTGCTTTAGAAATTTTAAATACATTTGTTTGGAAGAAAGAGAACATGAAAGCAAAGGGCACAAATCTGGAAACATGCAGAGGTTCTTCCTACTCTTCTTTTTTTTTTTTTAAAGGAGAATTCAAATCAATTAAAAAATGTTTTCTAAACAGCTAATGCCATCTCTCAAAATTAGAAACCTGAAAAACTGAAATTCCATCTTGTTCAAGGCTCAAGCTACAGAAACTACTTTATGCCGTGACTTCTTAATGATGCTGAAATCATTTCAGAGAAAGAAAACATAATGGATATATAGGTGAATGCTTCTTATTTTCAATCATGCTGAAGACGCAGCAGTCGTTACATTGCTTCCAACACAGAGACAGAAAAGTGATCAACAAGAAAAACATATGAGTTGCAGTGAAGTATTGTGAATTGCTGAACTGGCAGCGGTTATGAACCTTGATCTCTTTTCTGATGTTGCTGTGCATTTTATTGTATTCTGCAAAGGTAAGCAAGACACAACTGGTAAAACAGCTTGTTAAAAGACATTTGGAAGTGCACAAAATCTAAGATCAGCTTCAACAGCTGTGAGAAAAAAGAGTTTTGTGGTTTTCTTGGTGGGAGTGGAAGATTGGTACCCCATGGTCAGAAGCAAAGACTAGTGGGTACTTGTGGTGTCAGTCCAAACTAGACTCTCCTATGAAAGGTCTCAAGAAGCAGGTCTGTGCTAGTACCTGAAGCCAAGTAGTTGCCTGATTCTCATGGGTTGGCCATCACACTGGGTGGCCTGCCTCACTCTGTCGCAAGCTGTGTGTAGCACAGAACAGGGGACAGGAGATGGCCCAGGCTGTGGTGGAAGGTGTTGAGGAGGTGCTCAGTGGCCATTTGTGGAGTAATGAATACTTCTGGGTGGTTGTGATGCAGCACACTGAGCAGTCAGCACACTGAGTTGGAGACAGGGACACAGTGGTCTGACCACATGGGCAGAGATAGTCTGTTCCACCAAACCATGTCACCACAGAAATAGCCAAACTGAGCACTCAAAGAGCCCAAATCAATATTTAAATGCTTCTTAGACAGCTTCTTTAATGCATCACTGTACAGTCAGATGAAGTCTTGATGACTCTTGTCAGAGCAGGACCTTGTCCTTTCGAATGGACAAGGACAAGTTCTGTACTGAATTTGCCAGGATCTCAGAGAAAGATGTGATAGCTTTAGACACATAATTCAGCTCTCCTTCATGCTTGGTTTTGTTTGTTTTTCTTGTTGTTTGTTTTGTTGGTTTTTTGTGTTTTTTTTTGTCTGAAAGAACTCTTACCCTGAAGAGCAGGGTCTGCACAGCCACTGTGTTTAGATTAAACAGTTGTGGCTTCGTGACTCTAGGGTTTCATGACTATCACGATGATTTGTTTTTAATGGTTTTAATCTGATGCTTTGCATCATTCTCTGTGAAATCTGCAGCTAGCTTGAAGGCTGTCTGTGGGAATAAGGATTTCATTGAAAGACGAAAACAAAGATGGAGGTTATTTTGTTAAATTTAATTGGAGAAAAATGAATACCACCTATTCTTGCAAATGTCTGATCAAACAGGCCTGAATTTTCAACATAACTTTTCTCCTTAATACTTTTTCTCATTTTCAGATGTGCCTCTGTAGTGAAATCACAAATCCAGCACTACAGCCTGTTTGGCAACAGGTTAGAATGATTTCATGTATGCAGTAGGAAAGCATGAGAGTATGTACCAGTGCAGACTGCAGTGAGGACATGGTTATGCTTGCAAGCTGGCAGGTTCCTATTTCAACTTAGTTCCTTTGTTCTTGGAAGTATAAAAATAAGGATGTAGGAGAAGCAAGGTTTGTAAAAAGAGATATTTTGATAGGTCTACTGATAAAACTGAAGTGTTTTCTAATTTTCAAATATGCAAATCTTCAAAATTTAAACTTTGACATTTAAAACAGAAGGAACACATTTTTTGCTTGAGTCAAATACTGCTGTAAAGAAGATTACAGGGAAGATTTGGAGGAGTGGGAGCCATTTCTTATGTGAGAAGCAGCAGTCTGACCCTTTCAATATAATATATGGCATGTTGTCAATTTCCTTTTATGACAATAATGCCAAGTATTGTTTTTGTTTTTGCTGTAATCTAAAATAAAAAATGAGATTTCTGTGTGTGAACAAAAAAGAGCAGCTCTCTGCTGGTTAACTCTGTTGCTGACCTGTGTAACTGATTAATAAATACTAGCTCTGCACACAGTTTGCCATAACTCAGCTATAACCCCCACTCCCCTAAAGACAATGCTTTACAAAGTAGAACAAAAGGACGGAGGACATATGCCATGCATATCACAGTGGGAATATCTCATCACTAAAATGGTAGATTAGAGAGAGAACTTCCACTAAGTTAAAATACATAGCAAAAATAAATCTAGTAGGCTTTCAGTATAAACATAAGGCATTTTTATTAATAGAATATTGTTCAATAATACTTATCCATAAATATTACTAAATGAATCCACAAATGTTCCCTTCTCAGTCACAAATCTCGTTCCATTTGCTGTCATTAAATCCCAACAGTATCAGCATAACTTTTGAATGATTGTATTTTGTTGTGGTTTTCCCCTATTGAGGGGAGACCTGATTGCTCTCTTCCAATATCTGAAAGGTGCTTACATCAAGAGTGGAGTTAGTGACAGGTGACAGAACAAGGGGAAATGGCCTCAAGTTGTGCCAAGGTAAATTTAGGTTGTATATCAGGAAAAACTTCTTTAAAGAAAGGTTTGTTAAGCACTGCAATAGACTCCCCAGGGAGGTGGTTGAGTCACCATCCCTGGCTGTGTTTAAAATCCATTTGGGTGTGGTGCTCAGGAAGACGATTTAGCAGAGGGCTGTTAGAGTGAGGGTAGTATGGTTAGGTTGTGGTTGGACTCAGTGAATGTCTTTAAGGTCTTTTCCAACCTGAGTGATTATATGATTCTATCATCTATGATTCATTATTCTAAGGGTCATGCAACATTTTCCAAAAAATTGTAAACATTTCATATCTTATTTTTTATTGTTTGGAATTTGTGAAGAGTGGGAGGGATGATGAATGTACAGAATGACTGGTGTTAAGAGACTTATCATATCATTAATATTTGCATTCATATTTAAAAATTTGAAACTGTAATGACAAAAAAAAAATCTTTAAAAACAACAGTTGTTTGTAGTATTAGTACTAGTAGTAGCAGCTGCAGTAGTAGCAGCAGTTGTAGCAGTAGTAGTAGTTGTTCTTGTACTTCCCCAGCAGGTAGATGCTGAAGAAACAATAGAATATACAATTATCTGCCACCTTATGGAAAACCAGTGGAACACATATCCAGTTGTTTTAATTCTCAAAGACATTTCTTGGAATTCATAACTAGATAAGTTATATATATATATATATATGTTTCCTCAACCCTTCTGAGATTTAGTATTTCAAGATTTTCTCCTAAATCACCACCATGTGCAAACACAGCACATGATTAGTTTATCTCCCATGGGCTTACAGAAGTAAGTAAGTGAGAGCAGTTATAAGTTACATAAATATAATTATGTTTTTTCCACATTCACATTCAGTGAGTCTAGGACTTGGTAAAAACAATTTCTGAATATTCAAGGACAGCATATTTGACATATGCTGTCAAAACATTATGTTGCACTGGTTAATTTTAGGTGGATATAATATGAAATGTCACACTACATGAGTTATATTCCACTTGGAAGATAAAATCCTTCAAGGATTTTTTGGGTTGCCTGGGCTACAATGAGTGAAGAGGAATTTCTTGGGCTGCATATAGAATAGATAATATAGTTAATGTATATAAGTAACAAAACTTATTTTTAACATGTTTTTTATTAAAGCATAAAAAAACAGGAACAAAAAAAGAAAACTGGTGAATTATTTGGTCTTGTTTTTGTGAAGCTAATGCATCAGTCTGGTTCAATGGAAGTGATTGCAATTCTTAGTGCATTCTCAAGGTGTTCATCATAGATTAAATATTACTCTTTTTGTCATTCATCCCTGAAAGCAGTTGTTCACAAGTGCATACTGCCAAAAAGCAATGCTATGAATAAGATGGGAATATGAAGCATAGGATATTTTCTCTATTTAAGGTAGGCCTTATTAAAGACTAGTAAAGATACATGATCAATTTTTTCTTTGAGTTGAATGTCTGATTGCACATACATTCCATTTGAAAATACGCAGCTAAAGGTATTTATGTCAAATGGAAATGGAGTAGCAAATATAGCAAAAAACTTGATAATGTTTTTCAGAAATCTTGAAATTTATTCCAAAAATTCTTTTATCGAATTTGAAAGTAAGGCTGGGTATTTTTCACTATTTACAGGACTGCATTTAGCCAATGCATCAAAATGCATGAAGTTATTTGCCATAACTTGAGCTTGCCATAATTTAAGTTTCATTTTGAATGCTTTTATTGTCCAGTCATAATCTATGATATGATTCTATTGTTTGAAACACAGCAAAGTTGACCCTCACCTTGGAGACGCATGTTTAACTCATTTAAATGAGCAGTCAAATTTACCAAAAATGCTAAATCTGTGATTTATTTTTCTTCTTCAAGTTCTGGCACAAATTTTCCTTTTGATTCCATAAATGATTTGATTTCATTTCTCAATTCACAAAATCTTTTTAGCATTTTACCCCAACTTAGGCACCTGCCTTCAGAAAAGTAAACAATAACCACGTAGTCAATCAACATTCACATTTTTAAGAAACTCCTGGAACTGTCAATGATTCAATCCATATTATTAGTCTTTACAACAAAGTACTCATCTATCTATTTTTCATCGAACATTCTTTTTTCACCCATGATTTTTATTTTGCTGGGTTCTTTTATTTTTTCTGAGAGACCATGACATAGGTTGAAATATTAGTATCTGCAATCTCTGGTTTTCTCACCAAGTAGCACAAGCATGTGCCATGTGTAATACACGTGGGGTTCAGTGCAATTGAATGTGTATGACAGGTACGACAGGTAGAGTCAGCGCTGTACCGTACCCTTCCCTTCCCCTGGTTCCAGCCCAGCCAGTGCCTACTGCACACTGATAGTTTGATTATTGCTGAGCAATGGGTGAGCACTCAGGGCAGAGTAATGACAGCATAGGGCAAGGGACAGCCACAGTGCAAGCTGAACTGGATTGAACATGCCTGCTTTAGAAAATAGCACTTGGAGATGTGCTTCTCCTTGCAGTATTTACAGGAATACTTTCTGGAGAGTTTTCTTCTGAAATTCTTCAGTAAATTTTCTCTTAACATCCACTTAGAATCAGTCAGTAGTCTCTTAAAAATAATCAAGCTTGACTTGAGATATAGAACTTCACCCTCCCTGGTTATTTTCTGCAGAAAATCACCTAGACAACCAGAGAGCGTCTTTTTGAGATGCTGACATACGTGTATGTCTGAGAGCAACACATTTCAAACTCCTACATGATACTATTGTGCATTTTCCTCTCAAGTCTTTCAACTTCTAAGGTTTTGTCCAACTTCCTTTAAAGTGCTTTTGAAAATCACTATACAGGTACTTATTTACGTAAAAATATTATATAATGAAACTCAGATTGTATTGTATTCAGTACCTATCGTTGCAGTGACCCATGTACTTTCATTGAGGTTGTGTAAGAGTGGCCATCAAACTTCAAATAGCTGAGTCATCAAAGTATTGTGACTGGACACAGTTCATAACTGCTAAACTAATATTCTAATAAAATTATTCTATCAAACAGGAGAAAACCTTCTGGAAAACTGAAGACCCTTCAGATCCAGTTTCCAGGAATAATATGATTTCTTGAGCACTTTATTGCCTTATGAGGTATTTGCTCAGATTACTTTTCAAATTTGGGTATTTTCAAAGCCAATCATGAAAATACTTACAGATATTATCTACATGATGCATAACTAATAGATGCACTGACAGTGACTAAGTGATTACCTTCCATTTCATAAGTTGAAGGCACAAAGGATCCAAGGTCTTTGCTGCAGACTAAGAAAAAAAAGAGGTCAGCACTTGCAGAGATTTATTCATTTATTAAAAAAAAAAAAAAGAAAGAAAGAAAAAAGCAATTGTAAGGTCCAGAATCTAAAGAGTTCTTGAAATACTCTTAAATGTTAATATATGTTAAGGCATAAAATACATTTATAAATTGCTCCTATTTGGCAGACTCTCAGAACAGAGAAACAAAGGGTTGAAACTGGCCTTGGTGTGACACCAACAGTATATTATTTTTGGCCTCTGCACTCTGTGGGCCATTTTACAGCCTTCCTTTCAGATAATTAATTATACTTCTTAGGAAGTTGAGCCCATGTTGAATTACACTTGACATCCTCCATAGAGTAAGATTTCAGAGAGCACCTGGAATAAAACCCATGGTCAGTGGAATCAATGGCAATGGAGAGGATGGCCAGTGGTGCTGGGAGGATCCTTTCCTAGGTCCATGGGAATGTGTGAGCACTTTCCCAGTACTACCACTCTACTGTTAGGAGTTCCAGCATAGTCTCTTCAGTTCTTATGCCCTTATTGGAGACAGGAGTTAGGATGATTACAGGGCTTACTCTGGCACAGCAGCCAAATTACAGCTTCTCAGTACAAATGTACAATGATAAGTAGCAGTTCCTCCATCTTTTCGACTCATGGACACTTGAATGACTTTTAATTTTGTCCAAGTATATTGCTTTTTGTAATGTTAACAGAGGGGAAAGTAATTTATTGTTAGCTGCCATATGGATCTGCTCTGATCTGCAGCAGTTTTCCATCTAGTTAATGTTCTTTCATCATTGCTAGATGAGTTTCTGTTGCTACCAAACTGTCCCTGATACAAAGGTAGCAAAAGTTAATACTTAAATCCTAACAATTTTTTCCTTTTGAATTCTGTAAAATTCTGATTGACACTCTGCAATGGGAATATGTTTTATAGGTTACAGATTACTTGTAATAAAATACATAGTGCCACTAATATTTGGTTTGTTAAGATAATAAAATGATTAAATTATAATGAGCAGTGAATCAGTTTGCTTTAAGGACAATATTCCTATGAGAAATTTAGAAACAGAAGTTTTTATTTCAAAGTCGATATGGTCTATGAAGCATGGATCCTAAATTTCCCTACTGTCATTCTCCTTTTACTTATCTTAAGTGTTGCACTTGAAATTGTTCTCCAGCTATCTAGTAGCTTTTCTCAGAAACTGTACTGCATATCAGCATGTCTTTAGTATTTTCCTTGGTAGTTTGCTTTAGCTACTGAAGATTGTCACAGTCAAAAAAGGGGGTTTTTTTCTGCTTTTGAGTTGGTTGGGCTGTCAACTCTAGCCACGATTTCATGGTGTGCCTTTGTAGGCCACAGTGAGTAGTCTTCTTAGTCTGCTCATTTACTCTTAATGAAAATATTTATTCCCCCCAAGGCACTGTAATCCCCTGTCATGGTCTTTCATCTTTTTCAGATTTAAGAATCTCTAGAAGAAAAGTTTTCAAACTGATTTTAGTATGCTATAGTATAGTGTGAGATTGCAATAAAAATATTTAACGACAGTATACAGGGTCTAGTATTTGCTTGTGTCTGTAAAATGGATAAATGAACTGTTGCTCAATTTACCTGCGTCTGTATGACTCCAGCTAATTTTCTGATAACCTTCCAGGCAAACACTGGTTATCAAAATCACTGCCTTTCCAGTTAATGATTATGAAAGAAGTATTAGACAGTATTAGATGAAAGAAAGCTTTGAGATTATAATGTACGTGTTAGTGTTATTTATGTCTTCGAAAAAGCTGAATTATTGAAAATATACTTTATGACCTTAATTAGTAACACAATGAATTACTTAACACAGATAAGATTATGAATATCAAGTAATCAAAATAGATTGAGAGTGACTTGACAAAAATCTAGAAAATAATTTCCACTTAGTCATTATTTTCAATAGACTGCAGACAAGATATTGCATTTGTGGAATAAATTACCCACTGGACTTCTAAAAATGCTTCAGTCTTTTATACCTATCAAAATATGTGTTAACTTAGTTAAATAGCTTAGCTTGAGAAGTAGTAAGTTCCATGGCTCTGTGTCTGTCAGGGGTTTGGTTAAGTTTCAAATACAGAGAACATCTGCATTGATTCTACATTTGCATACTGCCTCTTTGCTTATCGGATCCATGGGAGATGTACAGACTATTTTCTATGTCTGTCCTGTGAGCACAGCTACCAGTGAAGTCAATAAATAAAGTAGCCAGTGAATAAGAGCCAATATGTCCTGAGTTCTCTTCAATAAACAGAGAAATACCACACAAGCAACCTACCCACCCATAAAACTTATAGACAGGATATAGAGGATATATTGTGTAAGCCATAAATGCTGTACGTTAAAATTTGGACTGATCATTTGGCATGACACTCCATTCTTTCCTACTGAAAATAACCATCTCCCCTCTAGCAAGTAAATCCAACTGGCGTGAGCATATGTTTACAGTCCTTTCTGAACATCCTCTGTGCTTCACCACCATAACTGAGCAGCAGAGGCCAAAGCTCACTGTTCCATTCTGCTGAGCTGTATTTGCTGCAGTGTTTCACCAATGTTTGCAGAAAGCTTTCATCAGCAGAAGTGCAACATATATTTATTATATTCTGCCAAATTTGGTTTGTAATTGTAGGCTCTCTACCTCAGAGTCACATTAAACCAAAGAATAAAAGTTTGCAACATAGAATTTGAATGCTTAATGGCTTAAAAATAGGATGGCCATGCTTTGGAAAGAACATTTCACCCATACACTTGGCTCTCTAGATGTTTATTCTAGCCTTGCTTATTTTATTTAAAATAACCATGATTTTCTGAGAAAGAAAGGATTTAGCAGTAGTCATTCAGGAGATAGAATTGAAGAAAAACTCAGAGAATCCTAGTCTGGAGCCTAATGTCTTTTTCTGCAACAGGACATTTCACCACCAGTAGGATTTTTTGCTAAGTTTTATTAAAACAGAGTACTTATTGAAAGTTCATATGAGAGTAGCTAGCACCATTACAGCCACTTGTGATTCAGACTCTCTCTGCTCCTTCTTTCTGGGCATTCGTGCATAAGTGATGATGTGGAATTATCCCTAACAATTATTTACTGACCCAAGTGATGACAGCATTACAGAATCACAGAATCCTAGGGGTTGAAAGGGACCTCTGGAGATCATCGAGTCCAATCCCTGATAAAGCAGGCTCCTTGCAACAGGTCATACAGGTATGACAGATGGGTTTTGAATATTTCCAGAGGAGTATCCACAACCTCTCTGGGCCATCTGTTTGAGTGCTCCACCATTGTCAAAGTAAATAAGTTCTTTCTCATGTTCATATGGAACATCCTGTGTTCCAGTTTGTGCCCACTGCAATTCGTTCTGCCACTGAGCACCACTGAAGAGAGTCTGGCCCCATTCTCTTGAATCCCACCCATTAGATTATTATAAACATTAATAAGGCATTGAGATTTTCATGTTAATTTCATTCACATAACAAATTTTATGATTCTATTGAGGTTGAAGACTTGAAGAGAAACATTTCATAAGCAATAAAAATTCATTCATCTTTCCAGCAATGTAAGCAGTAATTTACATGTAAATGCAATTTCCTTCTACCTGCAAAGATCCCAGTAGCGTGTGCTGCAGAAAGAATCCTGAAAAATGAGCTTATACATGCAAACTGCATCAGTGTGCTTATTGTATCTGATGCCTGCTAATTCCATTTCTCTTCCAGCAGCCTTAAGCAGACTCACTGTGGGACAGGTTAGTTCATAGCATCATTCCTCTCTTCATCCTGCATGGCCCTGCAGCAATCAGTGTTTCAGTAAATTACTGGCTCTACTGCCCAACCTCCAGGACTCAGTCATTAACTTTTGCCAGCTCCCTGCTGCCTGAAGTAACTCCATCCTAAGGGATTCCTCAATATCCAACAGTTTGAGAAAAAGTGAAACAAAGACAGAGCTGATCCCTGAAAGGTCATTCTATGCTATCAGAATCCATTATCAGTCATACAAGGACAAAATGTTTGTAAGGGGTCATAGTGTATAAAGATTCTCTGTCTCTAAGAGCAGTGAAAAACACCCCATACTACCTCATACAGCCAATACAAATAATATTTCTTGTCCCACACATTTAAAAATCAGATTTTAGTGGCTATGCTCGCTATGCCCATGAGAGAACCACCTTCAGAACAGCTTGAGAGTACTTCCCACTGCCTCTAGTGACAGTGCCCTTCTCCTGGCACCAAAATGCCTTACAACAGGTTTTCACTAATTCACTCCTTGCACTTGGTGTCTGGTCACCTCCTTCTTTGTCTTTACTCTGCCTCCTCCAGATCCTCTGCCTGGTCTTCATGGATGACAACGTCTGTTTCTGAGTGCTCCTTATAGCAGCTTAAGTCAAGCAAAATTGTAGAGGCTATAAAAAAAGTTTGAAATAATACAATGGATGATGTTTACATTTGGATTTTGTCTTTTTAGTTCACATTAATTGCCAGTTGTTTCACTACACAGTGCGAGATATGGTCTTAAAATTATCATCTCCATTTTTGTTTGTTTCACATATTCTTTCTTAAAGAAATGTCTGAGCAGTACATCAAAAACTCCTACAGTACATATGTCAGAGAACTAGTTTTTAGGCAAGTTACACTGCTGAAACAGCTTTACTGAGGACACAGCAGAATTTCTTTATACACAGCAAAACTAGATGAGTTTGCAAAGAACTGGGGAAAAAAAAGGAATGCTAAGGATGCAAAAGTGATAAGAAAATATGCTGTAGTTATTGTTCATGCAGCAAAAAAAAAGTGTACCTGATAATGATGAAACACAGAATTTATAAAAAGTATTATCCAAGAAGCAAGAAAAACTTTGTAAGAAAGAGGTCACTGATTTTGTAGAAGTCATAAGCAACAACAAAAAATAATGCTGAAGACTGACTATCTGAGAGATAACAAATCTCTTGGAAGCTGGAAATGTGTGCTTTGCTGAGTTTTCATATATTACCCTTTGTTCCAGAAAAATTACTGAATTTCTTCCGGGTACGTTTTCTGCTCAAAGACTCGGGATTGAATCTGTGAGGTGCTTGGTATGCTGCTCCTTCCTGTCCCATGCCACAAGGAAATGATCCCTGCTAGCCAAACTTCTAACTTCATTTAAACCCCTAAAACGCAGCTAGCTTTATTTCTGAAAATAAGAATGGAAGTTGGACAAGGGAAATATGGGTGTATTGCCATAGCAACTGCAGCTTGAGAGCTTGTACCTTCCCTGGCTACATCTTTGTCCAGAGAGACAGCCATATAATTTGATTCACAAAGACATGCACGATATGCAGATAAACCTCAGGCAGTGTAGCCCATGTGTTTGTGCCCTCCCAGCTCATGTGCACTTGCTGGCAGGACTGGAAAGAGGGAATTTTCTTCCTCCCAGGAGGTTACACGTGGCAAGACAGCATCCTGGGGGGATAGCAACGTTGCTTGTATGGGATGAAGGAGGTGCCAAGCACAGCCTAGATTGGAAAACTCCAACCATCTGAGAAAAGAAATACTACTGTCCAGATAAAGAGCTCTTGAGAAATAAATGTCAGCTAGTTATAACTCCAAAAATAATACACAAGTTTTAGAGTTTACCTCAGAATGCAGATACTGGGTGTCCTCATTTCACCCTTCTTATTTTAGAAAATCATATTGGACACATTGTAATTCCAGGCTTTCCTTCTTAAGATTCTGTTCTCAAAGACTGAGCATTTATAGCTTAGCATACAGTGGTATACTAACAACAAAACATATTTTTCCAAGAGGGAAAAGAAAAGGGTACCAATTAGTTTTGAATATTCAAGCAGGAATTTGGTCTATTATACAGAGCATCAAAGAAAGAAAAAATAGTTTCCCACCCAAATCTACTTATTTCAAGTGTGAAAAATTTTGTGAAAAGCATTATCATCCTTTCTTAGGCCAGCTGTTATTCCTAAAGAAAAACAGCTAAACTGTCAGTCAGGCAAGCTCTACTTCAGAACTGAACCAGAAGCAGAAACCTTCAAATATAAACATTAGTTAAGAAGAAATTCTCTATATTTTGAATGAAAATTTGAATCTGTTGGACAATCCTCGACAAAATCTGGCTGGTACTTTTGGAGTAAAAGAAGGTGCTCGGTAGTCAATTTCCAATAGGAAATAGACAAACATAATTGTCTTAACTCATCTGTAATGACCCAGCTTTTCTTTGCATTTCGTGTTTTAATCTTTTAACTACATAGTATAAAATAACATGAGTTTTTTGGGAACTGGGTCACGGGCAGAAGAAAATAAAACAGCTTTCTAATTCTTTCTTTATTTTCCAAATAATTGTATTTTAATTCTACTGATAAACGTGTTTGTTCTTATTTTTAATTTAAATAGAAAACAATTTTATTCTTTCACCTTCTGTCTAAGTGGCTAATACACTTTTAAAAAATGATGCTGCTCTGCATGAAATGCCATTATTTCTCCTCCGGATTGAAATGCTGTTTTCCAACAATTTTGCTCAAAAGCTATTTAAAAGCTATGAAAAGAAATTTTATTGAGACAAATGTCCTGGAAGACAAGTGAGGAATTATTACTGTTTTGTTTTGGAGGCAGAATAGCAAAACCTGAGCCAATGCTGCTTGGACTTCATATCCTGAGATTACATAGTAATGGAGTTTAATAATATTTTTGTTACAGTTACCTAAGTGAAGGAAAAAAAAGATGTTTATCTCAAACAAACAAACCTTATTGCTCCATTTCTGTGCACATAAAATTCTTTGCATCTATTTTTTCTGGAAGTAATCAAATTCAGATCTATTACAGGTGCCCTCAGGCACACACAGACAAATTGTCAACTGTAAACAAGGGCCTGAAATTACAGCATGACTACTACAGCTTAACTGCTCCTGTGCCTGCTCTGATACGGTGGTAAAGCCGAGTTAGTGGTCCTCCTGGATGTGGTTAACTAGCAGGAGCTGCAAGCATGAGCAGGGCAGTTTCTCATCACAATCAGCATGGCTGTGCATTAGCACCCTGCCCTGCTTCCTGAAACCTCTTCAGAGAAACATGCTGTTCTCTTACATCACATAGGGCTAAATCACTCCCTGGTAATGAGAGTTGAAACTGCATTGGCTTTCCCTATTAAATCAAGCAAAAGCCAAAGAAAAAATCTCTCCTCAAAATTTATCCAGCCACCTCAGTTCTGAATTCTTTTAGCAGCAATAAAAAAGCAGGCAGTCTAGCACATCTGCATCTCACCTGTCATCAGAGTGAGAAAAAGATTTTTTATTTTTTCTACCATATTTTCACTGCCTTTTGAAAACATTTGCATGAACAAGAGGGCTCCTGTAGATACACCACAGGCTCTCAGACATACAGGCATGCCACAGTTTTGCTAGCTTTCCTCAGATTATGCAGAGAGAAAAGTTTTAGCTAGCCAGGATGCTGATCCACTGCAGCTGATAAGCTGGAATGGGTCCTAGAAGGTTTCATAGAATCATTTCAGTTGAAGAGACCCTTAAATGCCATCTCATCCAACTGCCCTGCAATGAACAGGGACAGCCAGATCATGGTGCTCAGAGCCCTGTACAGCCTAGCCTTGAATGTCCCAAAAGACAGGACATTTACCATCTCTCTGGGCAACCTGTTGCAGTGACTCAATACCCTTATTGTAGAAAACCTATTCCTTACACCCAACCTAAATCTCTCCTCTTTTAGTTTGAAACCATTTCCCCTTGCCGCATCACAAGAGACCCTGCTAAAGAATCTGTCCCCTTTCTTCTTACAGACCCCCATTAGATACTACAAGGCCGTGCTCTGGTCTCCACAGAGCCTTCTCTTCTTTAGGCTGAACAGCCCCAGCTCTCTTGTAGGAGAAGTATTCCACCCTTTAGATAATTTTTGTGGCCCTTCTCTGGACGCGCTTCAAGAGGTCCATGTCTCTCATGTACTGAGGTTTCAACTTTCCTTGCACTGTGACCAGCTAGAAGTGGGTACATAAATAACATCCAAAATAGACAGAAGGCAAGGCAAAATGCTAGCCTCAAATTAGAAATCTAACCCCCATATTTTCCTTCTCATACTTAGTTAAAGAAAAATATTTTTTTGTATTTTCAAATGAAAAAAAGAAAGAAAAAAATTGGCATATTAACAAGGCAGATGTCTGCTGTATGGGAAAGTACCCCATATTGCTGAGGAAAATTCTCTGTGCTGATAAAAGGCAAGAGTTCAACAAGATAAGCAATACAGAAAAAAACATAACAGAGAAGATCTGCCAGGATATGTTGTTATCAACAAACTAACAGTAGGTCTGCCCAGCTCATCACAAAGAATTTCAGTGGAGTAATTAAATTTTTACAATGCTTCAGAAAGGCAGTTGAAACAGGCCACCACTACACTGTCTGCAGCATTTCCCAGCATATCTCTAACACTGAAAACAGTGAATTACAGGGACTCCTACTCTGGAAGCTCTTAAAACAAGCTTGTAATTCAAATTCTGAGACAGCTGGAAGGTCTTTCTAACTATTATCTGAATGCAGTGGAGCATTGAATATATTAATTCATAGTTATATTCCATCTGTATCCTCATCTATCTCACACATGTCTAAATAACATGACTGATTCATGCATTATTTATCTGGTGCCTGAGACTTTGCTTGTCAAGGAATGCAAACTGGAATTTAAAATGTGTCAAGATATATCTGGCAAAGCAGGAAATGATTTGGATTACTCACTAGCATCAAAAAGCCTTCCATGTTGTGCCCACAAAACAGGACTCTCTAGCTCATAATTACCCCCTGCTAACTCATTATTTGTGTGTACATAGTGTGCAGGACAAAGCACACAACAAAAAGAGTCATCAGATCCAACATTTTATTATCATTCTGCTCCACTCTTCTGTCCAGTTTTGATTCACTTTGTGAAGTATATGATTCAGAAAATAAATAAAGACCTTTGTTCTCTGTTTATCTTCAACAGATGAATAGATATATCTTCCATTTAATGAGCCCCCTCATGGGGATCTTTGAATTAGTACAGATCTTATTTTTCTTCAAGTTCTGCAGTTCTGAAAATTTTAGATTTGCCCATTTTCCAAAAGCAAAAGATGGGTACAAAATGTAGAAACTAGTTACACAATTTGATCATATCAAGCTCCATTAATTAAGAAAATGATTTACAAATAATTTCACTAGCAAATCTTACTTTCTTTTAAGAAAAACAAATATTATGAACAACTAAAGAGTTATTAACTTTTTACATTTTTATATTGTTCATTTTTACTAACCTTGTTTCAAATATTGGCCAATACTTAGTCAGCAGTTAAGAGTAGGTAGCTAAGTTGAGCATCTTTTTTTTTTCTCCCATTTTCTATCTTTTCTTTTCTGCTTGTTCACAAAGTAAGATGAGGATCATGTATGAATGATAATACTACCTATATACTAAGTTCATAAAAAGCATATTGTACTAAGATTTTCTGAATCAGTTCTTCCACCCCTCCTCTTCCACAGTACAACTGTTACCAGGCTCAGAATATCGCCATTTAAACAGCACAGGAAATAGTGTACCACAGGAGATGTCAGTGACTGTCTCTGTAAACAAGCTCCCAGCAGTTTTGATCTTAGCTTATCAGCCACAATAGCAGAGGTCAACACAGTTCGTTACTGATATGGCCATAACCTGTATATACAGTGATCTCCTAAGAAATTCACTCCCAGATATCCATTCTACTCCCAGATACCTATCTCATTTTATAAAGGCTTCCACAAATCACAGAAGACTGCTCACATTCCTCAAGTTAAAAATATCCTGGAAGACAGAGAGAAAAAAAATTCTTCAATTTCTGACTGCAATACTTCTTCAATCTCTTGACATTCGTAGTTGAACTTCTGATTTGATGGAAGTCCACATTCTTTAGTCTGAAAAAAATTACCATTGTGGTTCAAGACTCACTGAATGTTCCTAAACATTTGATGCAGGAGGATCCTTGCAGAAGACCAGCAGATCTGGAGGATGGCAGGAGAGGAAAATGAATGAACTTTTATGTTATACTAAATAAGAAGGAAACAATACGCACCTGCAAAGAACAACATTTAGTGAGATCCTTTTCTTTACAGGAAAAGGTAAACGGAGGGAAAAAAAAACATGGCTCCAGAGAAACATTTATATACATATCTAGGATCATAGAAAGGTTTAAAAAAAAAAAAAAAACCTGAAGCCTAGTAAATAATTTTAAAAGGAGTTCATACTCCACTAAGATAAAAAGAGATACTATGTAAACTAAAAGGTGGGGATGTGGAGAGGTGTAAGGTTCTGCTTAGGCTGTGTCTTCCCCATGTGACTGATCTGCACACCAAGGCTCTCTCAGGCCTAAATTCATATGCATATAATTTTCTCTTTGCACTGGTTTCCATGGGAAATAGGCTCACACCCAGGCCAGAAGGCACCTTGGTCCAACTCAGATTCTACATCTGGACAGTTAGAGGACCAGGGCCTGTGGTTCTCCACAGAGCCACCCAGGAGTAGTGATGAATAGTCTGGGCGGGGGGGACAAGATTTTCTCAATCTATTTGGAATGCCCTCCAGCTGCACACAGGTAACATGCTCCTGTTACTAACAAATGAGATCAGTATCACAGGTCCAGGGTCAGAAGGGCTTGATCCAAAAGCAAACAGGGAGAAAAAGAAATGAAGAAAATAAAAGCTGTGAAAGGGATTTTTGACTGGTTTTGTTTGTTCTTTATATTGATATTTTGGCAATATTTATAAGAATTAGAAAATACATCAGTGCAACAAAGAGAATGGAAAGAAGGAGCTGGCAAAGAGCAGTGTACAATGCAAATCACACAAACATACCAGACTAACCTCAGAAAGCCTCACACATCCTCACTCTAGTGAGGCCTGGAACCTGGGTAAAATAAAGCTGATTTTAGATAACACAATTCCTTATATGTCTTAAGTTTCATGATATTACACTGATTTCCATGCTAGAATAAAAGACATATATGAAATCATAGAGCAATTAAAAAATGACACTAAGATATGAGGCACAACCCGCAGATGCTACCATCTTATTTCTATTGCCACTACCTATCTGATGAAGACTAGATGAGTTCAGTCCCTAAAGATTGCTTTTATTTCCCTGAGCAGGAAAATATCAACAAATATACCAAACAAATAAATCTTCTTCCCAGTACTATAACTTCCCAACTCTTTTATCATTTTTAATAATAATTTTATTTGTTGTTGTTTGGCTAAGTATTACAAGTACTGTAATTTTACATTTACTCTAAGTCATGAGCCATAGCAACTGACTATAGCTCTGATTAATGTCTCAAATTAATTCTGTTGAAGTTCCCACTGCAGTTCACTCTGCAGTACCTGAGCATTCAGCACCATCTCTGGCCAGATGCATAAAGTACAAGCTTAAATTCAAATAAATAAAGATGCCCAGAATGAAATTCACAGGACTAGGGAGAGATTAAGTTGTCATGAAGATTTATAGGCAAAGACCCTTGTTCATTTGGAACATGAGTAGCATCCAGAAATGAAAGAAAAGTGAAATCTGATTTAACTTGCTAAAAAACATTTCTATAAGACTCTGTATGATGAAATTACACTTCCCAGTTTGTGAGTTTGTTCCTCTTTTATTAAAGAAAAACATTAAAATCCTGTTCTGTTTTATACATATCTTCCTTTTGAAGAATGGCAATACTTTCTACCTTTAGATTAATCTCATTATTTAACAGATACAGTATTAAGACTAGACATGGAGAAGCTGTGAGGAAGAAATTGTCACTGAGATTTGAATCCATAATTCCTGCATGATTCCTTACCATAATGAGCCAAATAGAAACCACAGTTCTAAAGACACATTATTACAGAGTAAAATACAGGATTTGAGCTTATCATCCGAGTGGGAGGGAAAGAAAAAAAAAAAAAAAAAAAAGCCTCCCCAAGTCTTCCTCACATTTGTATAGAAATTCCTATAGTCCAATTTGCACCCATTGTCCCTTCTTCTGTCTGGGCATTGTTGAAAAGAGCCTGCCCCCATCCATGTCACTCTCACCCTTTAGATATTTACAAGCATTGATAAGATTTCCACTCAGCGTTCTCTTCTCCAGGCTGAACAGACTCAGGTCTCCCATCCTTTCCTCATAAAGGAAATGCTCCAGGCCATTTAAAATCTTTGTGGGCATCAATCTACTGAGCTCTCTCTAGGTGATTCCCATCTTTTTTGAAATGAGTATTCCAGATGTGGGTACAGTCACAGTGATCACCTCCCTTGACCCTGGCTCTTTTTAACGCACTCCAGGATACCATTGGTGCTCTTGGCCACAAAGATACATTTCTGGCTCATGGCCAATCTGTTGTCCATTAAGACATGTACGTCCTCCTCTGCTGAGCTCCTCTGCAGCAGGTCAGCCCCAAACCTGTAGGACTCTAGTCTTGCCTGTGTTAAGCCAAATCAAGTTCTTATCCACCCAATGCTCCATGGTGCCCCAGTCTCACTGAATGGCAGCACAGCCTTCTGGTGTGATAGCCACTTCTCCCAGCTTTGTATCACCAACAGACTTGCTGAAGGCTGGACTCTATTCCTTTATCCAGGTCATTGACAAAGACATTGCATGCATTCAGACCCAGCCAGCACCAACCCCTGGTAAACACTGCTAGTTCCAGGCCTCCAACCAGACTCTGTACTCCTGATGACAACCCTCTGAGCTCTGCCAGTCAGACAGTTGTCAATCCATGAATAAAAATATTACAACAACCTAAATCATAAAGAATTCCGCATCAGAAAATTTATTTCTCACTTATTTGAATTTAAATGCATCATTATTATGTTAAGCATCTAGGCATTAAATGCCAGTGAATCAATCCACTCCATTTCCCCAGATGTCCCAAAGACCCGAAAAATAGATCTGAGTTTTCTTCCTAATACTGTGTTACTCCCTTTCAAACACAGAAAAGGCTTTATGTAAGAACCACAAGCACATACAATGCCATATATTCACCAAGTTTTGTTCTGATTTTTATCTTAACTAGTTCCTGTGTTTCTTCCATTCCTTGCATGTTCTCTTAAGATATAATGCAACTGACTTTGAATAGAATGACTTGATTGTAGAAGGCAAATCTACATATGCATCCTTGAATACCTGAGGTAAGGGGATTTAAAACATCAGTGTTTAGAACTTACTTGGAATCCTGATTACAGTCAGCTAGCTTTACATGTCATCCACTACTGCAATGGTCAGATGTCACTTGTGACCCAGCCTCTAGATAATGACATTCTCCTCTTTTTGAAAGCTGAGGAAGTGTTATATGACCATGAGCTCATTCTTTTCTCTCTTTTTATCCTCTCAGTTCCCTGTATGTTATCCAGCACCTTCTTACTGTTTCTAATTCACTCAGTGGGTTCTGTGAAGCTTTTACTCATTCTCCTCCACATCAGCTTACCCTCATTTGTGTCATCCCACTCCCATTTTCCACACTGCCAAAAAAACAAGGTCTTCATTCCCCATTTCTCTTTACCACTGCCCCCATCTCACACCCCGACTTCTGTGCAACCTTATATTCACATGGTTATTTTTATGGATCTTCAAAATAGACAAAAATTTTCCCTTTATCCTAGACCTTGCGCACCTTCCCTGGGAGAGAGCAAGGAGGAGAGAGGCTGGGGGAATCAACTTTCAGACAGCTACACCTGAGGTAGTAATATCAGGAGAATTTGAGGTAGGTGGGAAGGGTAACTTCTGTCAGTGTGCATGTCATGTCTTCCTTCAAGTGGGTTTTTTTGCATCTTTTCTGTCTTACAGTTTTCATAATCTTAAGTCCCCGCAGGGCAAGGGATGGTAGGAGACATCATATCAGAGCTCTGGCTCAGTAATAACTCTATGGGAAATGTATGAACTGTATATCATTCCCTTAGGGTATTTCCTAATTACAAGATCAAAAGAAAACAGTATGGTATATGGTGTGCTTCTCATCAGCTCCTCAGTACTGATTAAAAACAGAAAGGCTATGTGTTGCTTAAAAGATCAGTTAGTAAATCCTTATTACTGCATTGCAGTGACAGCTGCCAAGCTGGTGCTATTGTTCTAAGTTCAGTGACTTCACTAAGAGATCATCTGGCCCATATTTCCTTACAGCTGGGTTCTCTCTTAATTGGCTTTGGATATTTTATAGCAGTGAGCATTCCTCTTAGAAATCAGTCTTTCAATCATGGAATTGATTACTAATGTTGAGATTAACTCTACCTTCATTAACATTGGTACAAAATCCAGACTAAATTTGACTCTGTAGTTCAGCTGTGTACAAGTGTTTGCAGATGAGACTGGTCTTCGGCTGTTTGTTTGGGAGAAACAACCTAAACAGACAGAAATCTTATCTCTAATGATAATAGCAGAAAGACAGAATTCATTTTTGGCATTTTCAGTTTTTATCTTTTCTTACCAGTTGTTCAGTGCATATGAGAGTAAGCACAACAAAAACAGAATTTAAATGCCCTAATCCTGAAGAAGTCACGCGTAGCTCTTACTGATGTCTCCTACTTCTGTCACGCACAATATATACTCCACTGGCATTTCACAGGATTGTATGCCAGGACTGAAAAGAGAGACCAGTCAGCTTTGCAATCAGTATAAGTCATTGAAGTTCCACTGTATATAATACTCTTGCAGCTGAGTGAAAAAGGCCTTCACCTTCAGAGAAGACAATCTGTAGCTGTTATTTATGAAATCTTTGTATAAAAACTTAATATTAAATCATGAAACAATGGCAAGACACTAACAACCAGGCAGCAAGAGTACGATCTGAAAGGAGAGCATGACAAAGCATAGACAAACATGTACAGCAGATATAAATGTTTCAGAGCTAAAAAGCAAGTGCTGCTTCCTTAACATTTTTTTCTGTCAAAATGTAATTAAAGTATAGTAAAAAATGTGTTTAAGTAATGCATATAATCATGTCTCTAGCTCTAGATATTTGTTTGAAGTGATAAAAATAAAGACATTCCCAAGCACTAATGTTGACTAATCTATCTGCCCTTAACAGGTAATATACCTTGATCAGAAAGAAAGGAAATGGGCATTTTTCCCAAATCAGACAGTGCATCTGTCAATGCAGTCATGAGAAATGAGGACCACAAGAGTATTAGCTGTGTACAGAATTCAGAATACAGACTCCGAATTAATGTGAATGACTAGAATTAAAAATATATTTACATCTGCAAATAATATATCTCCAGCTCCAGAGAGATCCTTTGACCACATTTCTTGAAAAGCCTGTGATATTGTTTGCATATTATTCCTCAGTAGTGGGAGAAATTACAAGCTTTAACACACATACCAGTTTCTTGATTCTTCTTTGGAGAGACAGCGGCAACATTTGCAGCTGTACCTCGACAATCTACTCCTACCCAAAACATGTACTCTCTCTAACCTATAAAGACTCCAAAAGATTTAGTGAACAGAATATGCACTAAGCTACCTGAAGATATACTGTCACTCAAATTTATCTCTCCTTCTCAACACTGGCAGAAGAATTTGTTTTCCCTTTGCCTTTTTTTCCCCATACTCTAAATGGAATGCATCCAAGAAGGTGGAATTAAAAAAAAAAAAGAGTTTGTAAAGAACAAATGAGTAAGTGAAAAATCACAGCAGATCCTGGCTTGCTATTAACTGTGCATGTTGCTTTACAATGATGGAGGATGCTCCTCAATGATCCTTCAGTGAGATATTCTGCTTTCCTTATTTCTCTGCCTTCTATTCTCCTTGAATCAGACGCTGACCTAGAAAGACACGTATAATGTGCCAATTGGGAAAAGCCTTGGAAAGTCTACTTTTCACTCTCAGAATTACTTCTGATCTATTACTTACTATTGGGAACACATTAGGATGTGTATAGGATCTACATAACTCATATAGATCCTGTTCTGAAAATGCAGTAACATAATAGCAGAGGCACTGGAAGGAGTGAAGATTGGAATAAGAGGTACGAAATTAAATAAAGCTATTAACATTAGGATGAAAAAAATTATCACAATATGGGAATTTAAACTCTAAGTTCTGCATTAAATATCATTCATAGCCTTATTCTAAATGCAACTACTCCCTTCCTATAGAAATCTTCCATCTGAGCAGCATGAAGAGAAATCTCCAGTTATTTTTTGTTTTCCTTGTGGAATTCTTCCCCTCCATTAGAAATTTATAACTGCTCATCCAATGACTCCAAAGTTAGTTAACTTCATTTATTGAAAACCTGATGAAAGTGCAGTATGAGAACATCAA
This sequence comes from Tympanuchus pallidicinctus, assembly GCF_026119805.1. NCBI lineage: Eukaryota > Metazoa > Chordata > Aves > Galliformes > Phasianidae > Tympanuchus > Tympanuchus pallidicinctus. Next base: position 60,145,606 of record NW_026294618.1, on the reverse strand, counting down.
CCTGGCTTGCTGATTAGCCAAGCAGTCCTCATCTCCAAGGGGAAAAATTATGCTAATAGAACAAAAAATTCAGATAATCTGAACTATTTTTGATAACAAAAGGCAGGTGAATAAGGAGAGTTCATTAACTCTGTAAACATCTCTGATTACTCTTGGGATATTTGATTAGCTCTGTTTTTAATTCACGTGCAGATAAAGCATCACATTTCTATAGTGGCTTATATTACCAATGGAAATACTGTGATTTAGTGTTCTTTTCACAGTAAAAATAATGCACAATGTGTCCTTTAAATGGATTCTGTTCAACATAGCTTTTAAACAAATATTTAGATTAGCGATGCTATGTGTACAAAACAACAGTATACATTTCCTATATTTCCAAAGTGATTATTGAAATATCTATTTAAACAGGAACATTTCCAAGAAAAAATATGCATTACAAAACCAACCCCAATCCAAAGCCACACAAAGACAGAAAGCTTTGTACTGCTGCCCAGCACACACACATTCCCTGGACATCATATGGAGTGCAAACAATACCACAACTCATCCTACCATGAATCCCATTGAACAACGTATCAACAATCAGTGTTGTACCACCCATGTGCTGGAAAGTGAGAGGTTGGGCACAGAATGTTGTATTGGCTTCTACTTGTTTGCAACTAATCCAAAAACATCTTACTAGATACCTCAAGGCATGATAAAAGAAATGATGAAATAAATAAATAAATGGTGAAATAAATAAACAAATAGACAAAAGATGTTCAATACCTCTGGGTTTCTTTGTTGCCTATTAATGATACCTGTGGCCAGACAGACAATGCAAATAATATCTCAACTCTATCAATTTTCCATAACAGGTAATGTTTCAACACAAAAGCACAAGCAGCTATGAACAGAAAAATGGATTGGGGATTTTTGTTAAACACTTATCCATTTTTGAAAAAAAAAAAAAAAGAAAAAAAAAAAACCCTAGACATCCAGGATAGCTTGTTTTCCCATGAGCCAAAGGCATCAGCTCTTGTCTTTCCATGTCATCTTGCTATCAATATGCTGTTGCTAGGATGTGAATGTTTCCATGGAAATAAGTGAACTCTTCAGCTTCACTAACAGCTCTGTTACCTCCATCCCTTCTCTCTCCTTCCTGTTTATTTTTTCTTATTTCTGGAGCCAATATGGAAATGGAACAGAACAAGATGGCCAAATCCCAGCACAGCCCAAGGTATTCCTTATGATTTCCCACAATATCACTGATTATGGTCTCAGACATAGTTTGAGGCTGCTTTGTTCTATTTCAGATTTCTGGCATGGAGAAGAGCACTGCATCATGTTCAGAAAATGGCCTTAAATCTGAAATGGAGCAGTGTGTTAAGTGCCAGCACTCTCTTTCTTCTGACGGCCTTGCCGGGTCTAGAAGAGTTTGGGAGGCAGAAGCTCTCATGCAGATGCTCTGCTGAGGTGGAGGCCAGGCTATGATTGCCACCTGTTGGGTATGGTATTGCAATTGCAGGGCTGGCAGCGGGGCTGGAGCCTGGGAAGAGGAATGAGTATGAGCAGTGCAAGAGTACATGCAGTCATCTATGTCCTCCTGGTCTGCAGGGGGCAAGGATAACTACTATCATAATTATTCTAAAATAATATATATGTTAAATATTAAAAATACGGATAATCTATCTCCCTGACTGAGGTCAGGAAAAGGCACAGCCAACGAGGCAGCTGGTGCCCCAGACTGGCTGAACAGATTCTGTATCAAAAACCTCCATGCAACTTTCCATGCTTACTTCCTTTCAGAGATGACTGTTTTCCTGCACAGTTTGCTCGGTTCTGGTTGGCTGTCCCCACAGCCTCACACCTACCCTCTGCATCAACAGCAAGTGTACTTCCTCTCTGGGTGAAGAGGAATCACCTGGGGCACTCACTTATCCAGCATTCAGAGTAGATCATGTTTCAGTTTGGTTGGCAGGTGTCAATTATTGTTTGACAAGCTACTCAAACAGACAAACATTGTGTCAGTAGTAGGTGTCAAAAGACAAGCAGTTTCTTCTCTTCTTCTCTCTATTTTTTAAAGGAGGAAAAAAATCAGAAGGAAGTTCCTATACTGAAAATCTTGAGGCAACTGACATAAAGGGCCAAAGCTCTAACTTCTGGTTCTCCTCTTGCTCTATCATCTATAGGATGAAACAGAGGAAGATATAAACGATAAAGAGAAACAGAAGTAACCCTTCTTGGCTTGCTGCTGAGTGTCTTAAGTACACTGGGAGTAGCAGGCAGCACCATAAAGTAGATCTAAATCCTGACCACATAGCCAACAAAACTTCAGACTGAGTTGCCCTGCTACTCCTTTCAGGAGACTTGCAGCCCACCTAGATGCTCAGTCATTACCTTCATCCTGTCCAATTAGTTACCCTTGGTTCAATTTTGAATATTTTTAGCTGAAGGGTAAAATCAGAAGGCAGATGAAGGTAAAAGCTGACATAAGAATACTACGCACACACACAAAAAAAATAAGAATAAGCTAGAAATTTTTATTTCACATATAAGCAGTTCTAGATAAAGCAATCAATGAAATCCTGATCTTCTTTGCTTGCATTCATCAGATGACTTGCTAGGAAATAATATATGCCTTTGTGGTCTTCATGCTGGTGGAGTCCAAGGGCAAAGACCAGCCATTCAAGGAGGGAGACTAAGAAACTAAATAAAATAGAGATCTCTATTCTAGGATGGATAACGTTGGTCAAAAATGAGAGGTGCATTTACTCTTTTTTCCCCCCCATAACAGAAGGGAAATATATCTTCAGTGACTAATCCGTGAACTTTCTACATCCTATACCTTCTATCTCAGAATAGTTGTGTTAAAAATTGTGCTAGATCATTAAATACACTGATTTTTGGTTTTGTTTTCATTTGTTGATGATGTTTTGTGTTTGTTTGTAGGTGAGTTTTTTGTTTTACTGTTTCTGTTTGTTTTGTTTTAGGAGTCATGTATAAATATTACTGGCACTGAGTACTTTGTTTGCCCAGCAGCTTCTGACAGCACTCCTTGATTATGAGACATTTGTCTTTAAATTACTCCATTTTCTAGACAGCCACCTTAGGCACAGAGTTTCCCACAATAACAAAAAAAAAAAAAAACCATCTTTATGAGACTAAACTGTTAAAATATTAATGGCCTGTTACTGACGTTGAGAGTTTGGCTGCTGCCTTGCTTTCTGCAGTCACTTCTGCTCAGCTGAGACACCCCCAGTCAGAGGCTTATCACAGACACACAGTCTGAGCTCTCCTCAGTACCAATAAATTTATCTCCTGTTAACCACTGCCTTCTCTTACTTTGATAAATTTGCCTTTGCACTGAAGATGGTTTCTAATGCCACGTTGGAAGTTGAAGTGTTTTTCAGTGGTTCATCTCAAGAGGCCAATGCATTAAAAGTACATCAGATTCAGACCCACATTTTCATTTGAAAGTACTGTTGCCCAAGTTGCAAAGTTAGCACAGGTGCTGTGACTGTTACCAGTAACAGCAACACTGATCTTACCTGGCCACTTGGCAACATTAATCAATTTCTCATAGGCACTTGCCTTTGCAGTTAGCATAAGGCTGTCTATTATGACAAACATCTCCTGAGAATTCAGATTTATACCATCTGCTATTGCATAGCAGATAGGTCATGATGAAGAAAATGTTGATAAGGTAAGTTATATGATGGTGAGGTAGCACATCATGCATAACCAGGTTGCTAAAAATCTGGAAGTGCAGATGCAAGATAAATGCGGAACACTCTCAGAATTGCCAATGCATTATGTAGTTAAATGTATTTAGATCCGTTCAACAACTTAGTAAAATTTTATATGCTTTCAGCCAATCTGATCTGAAAAAAAGTGGGTCAGTTTAAGATGTTATGTAACTCACACTCACAGGCAGCCATTTATAGTGCAGATAAAACTTACAGGCTGAAATCTGGTCTAAAATCCTGCAATAGACTTCGATGATCTTTGGAACTTTACAATGGAATCAGCAGTATTGAAGCTAGGAAGAAGACGACACTAAGCACTAAATTTTTGAAAGGAATAAACCAAAGGCTTATATTACGTGACTAAGCACTAGCTACACATGAAATTCAAATGCAAAAAGCACCAACTTGTCTCTCAAGTCTCTTACCTTTTTGTCAGTACCAGTGATTTTCAGGGGGCAATGGATATCGCTTGACAGTAGATTAACAATGTGAAAGCCCCTCTGGGTCCTGAACAAACTTCATACCCCAGCACAAGAATGCTACTGGGAAAACAGTTGGGAGAACCCAAGGTTGTCCTCCTAGGCAAAAGATAACAAGTGAATAGCAAAGCAGTTACAATACGCAGTTCCCACAATGCAGTGCTGCTCCAGATCACAAAATAGTTTCAAGCAAACATGATGATTGCTTTCAGCTACCACTCCACCACAGGGCTTAAAAACACTTTGACTTTCCATTCCAACTTGCAGTTCTCATCTTTCATCTCCGGAACATGGTGCTAAAACATCTCTTTGTGAACTAGCAGAACATATTCACAAAATTGTCTGAAGGTACAAACAAAACATTTTCCCTTTGGCTTCTCCAGATCTGTGCCATGTTTTCTTAGCCCTCTTAAAACAACATCAACAGAGAGAGAGAGGACAAAACAGTATGAGATTTAAAATTAGTAGTCTCAATGAATTTAGATCAATAAACATTAAAATTACCTCAGTACTATCTTGTAGAATTTGCACAATATCACTATGAATAAAATCGATATTTCTGCTAGAAGTAGTAATTTCAGTGTTGAATAAAGAAAAAGTGGAGGCATTAGCTGAACTATTTGAAACTTCATTAGTGAGCAGGATTATAATCTTTAAACCAACCAAGAATTTGGAAAGGTTTAAAAAGGGAATACTAGCACCCCAGCTCAGTTAAATACATGGTCTTATATCTTCTAATGTTCAGATTCATGCAACCAACTAAAAAATTCCCTTAGTTTCTTACTTATGATTGGAGAATTAATTGCAACAGTTTTTAAATATTTTTAAATGTATTTCAACTTAAACCACGTTTAAGTTTATCAATGTTTATCAACCTCAGTTTCACTTATATTTTTGCCTGTTGATGTCAAAAAAGCTTGAAACTATTCACAGTACTCTTATTAAGAGATGGAATAATATCAACGTGAATGAAGATAGGCCCAAAAAATAAAAACAAAAAGAAAAATACAAAGCAAACGTACACAAAATATGTTTCTACTCTACATTACTTTCAGCATTAATTTGTCTTTCTTGAGTATTTTACTTCCTGCAGTCAAGCTAGTTTGTGCAAGATAAATTTTATGTTGCTTTACTGCCAAGCAGCCTGATGTGCATTTATTTGTTTTCTGTATATTTACCTCTTACCTGTTTCATTTCCTCATCCAGGTGGCCACTACCTAATAACTCATTTTATCTGTATCTATAGATATTTATGTCTTGCATACACACAAGACAGTTGACTTCTTACTTTTGTTGCTGCTAATAAAGCTTGTTTTCTTCAACAGCTTTACTCATGAAACATCTTTATTTCACCAATGAGAAATGTAAAGCTATACCTAAATAGGAGGTATGGAATATCAGAAAATCTGGACTGAAGTTTAAATTGAGCAAGAACCAGCACGTAACATGGTTAAGCATATGCTGAATGGAAGATTTCTGTCCTTTCAGAGCACTGAGCTCTTCCTCACATTTGAAAGCTACATTATAATCTGCATTAATTTCCCAGGGATTCATCCCCATCACTTAACATCATTTTGGCAGCATTTGAGAAGTGATTGTGTATCACGAGGACATAGTATGGAGAAGAGATAGGCTTAGAAATCTTGTTGGTAGCACCAAATTATCAGAAGAAATTGCCTCTGGGCCAACAAGGCTGGCTGTTGGCCCAACTCTGATGGCATCACTTACAAGTGGGAATGGCTTCGGCAGAGGTGATGTAAGGAGTTCCCACAAGCAACAAGGCAGCATCAAGTGATCATAAACTAAATACTTCCTTTTCCCAGGTTATGGCCCTGGAAAGTCAGGTTAGCTTATGAGAGAGCTGATGAGGAAGAAAGAGATGGTCATGATGTTATTCTGTTCAACATTCTCTCCAAAGAAGCTGCTCAGCTGCCCCTGTCTTGGCCTTCACCCCATTCTCGACACATTTTTCATTTTATCTCACAGCTTTCATTTTTTCTGTCTACCCAAGGCAAGCTTTTTCATGCCTTCTCAGTAAGTGTTTTCTCTTACCCTACCCCTCACTATAGTGGTCCCTCTCAGCCCGTGTGAGGACTTTCCAAAATGCAGTATTCTAGAGTAACTCCACAGTGCCTTTTAAAAGGCACTTTTTAATTAATCTGAGAATTACAGAACGGTCGTTGTACTCTGCAGGACATTTTCAATTCATTGTTACTCCATAACTAAGTGGTATAACTGGGTCTTCCTCTGTAATTTCCAAGTGATGAATTCCAAGCTTGTCATGGCAACTCTTTTTATTAGTTCCAAAATTCATGACACTGAGTTTTATATAATTAGATTTCATCTTATTTCTAGCACTATACCCTTCAGGCTCATCTAAAATCCTCTGTATGAAATTGCGCTTCCTCCTTGTTTTCATGCTAGGCACAGTCCTGTTCTTTCAGTAGCCTTCCACTTTTTACCATTTGCCCTTACTCAAAATGTAGTTCTGTAAGATAAATAATACTGATTCACCTTATCTTTGGAACTAGGGAAGGTTGGAATTAATCTTACTACACATTTCTTCTGCTGCTAGTGCAGAATTAGCTGATTATGGAAAATTTTAAGCAGTTCTTCTATTCTGTAGAACTGTTTAAAATACAGTACTCTTCATTTGGAAAAATAAGATTTGCTTGATGACTAGAATAGTAGAAACATCTCAGTCTACCCTCTGCTCTACTTGCTACTGACCTTCTACATGACCTCAGGCCAGACAACTCATCACTGGAGATTTCAGAAAAGGAGAGACAAACTTTCAGAAGTGAATTCTGTACATTGAGCTCTGTCTGGAGGCTGATGTTGATGAACTTAGTATGTTCCCAAGGCTTCTTCCAGTCTCAGATATCTGTAGAATAAATCTAATCCTCTGTACACACATTTTCATTCCACTCAGGTCTTTATTATTGTATTTACCTGTAAGCTCTCATGATCAACAAATCTTGTTTACCTATTTTTGGTGCAGTAGTTTACATGCAGACCTATGTGAGGCTTTTAGGCCCTATATTTCAGCACAACCATTGCTCCAGCTCCTGTACAATTGACATACTTTCTATAGGTAACATAAAGTGAATGTAGATTAAGATAAATAGTGTTTTCATAGACTACTATACAATACTGTACTATTTCAGTGAATCTGGAGTTCTGATGCACTTCAGTCACCAGTATCAGTTTATCTACAGTGACTCAGATAATTATTATGTTTCTCATAGCAGTTCAATAAAAAGCCTTATTGTATGATATAAGTTCTTGCTTTGAAAGACATCTTATCTGGATACTGTTGGCAAGTTTGGCTTTTTTCTACTCTGCATTCTATTATTAGTGTAGAGGTTAGCTCTTGCTTTTTATCTGATTCAATATAGTTTGTAAATTGCTTACTGAATGCAACCTCTGGAAAAAGGATATTAAAGATGAATTAGAAGCCAAGATAGAATGTAAGCAAGAATGTGGCTTGGTAGTTTAGTAATTTGAGTACTCAAATTAAAGCAAGCAGCCCAAAGTTCCCTTCTCTGGTTTGTGTATTCTAGCTACTGTCTATTTGATTTAAAATAGGCAAGTGTCTGATGAAACAGGAGTTCCAAGCTTTTTATCTTCCAGGTAAACATCTTGAACATGTGGCTGAAGATCAGATCATTCCTTTTAGCTTATGTCGCTAGTTCCCTTTGCTCTTTTATGAGTGGCTCCATAACCTGGCACCTGGTAGCATTTTCCTAAGACAAGAGCAGAATTACTGGACAAGGAAAAAATTGATGCCTGCTTACAGGAGGAAGGGGCCAGTGATGGTAGGTGATGCAGAACTCCACATACGTGTTGTAACCATGGAGCTCTCACTCAGCAAGAGAATGTCTGCTTAGAGACTGAGCAGCGGTCACTGCAACTTGTCTGCTACCCCAGCAGTGTGATCTGAAATTGCTCACAAGATCAGACTTCTCAGTCTAGACATGTAGAGGAATGCTTACAGTGGCATTTTATGTGGACTTCCTTTAGTTTACAGTAAAGTAGAAATTTCAAACTGTCTGTAGCAGCACCTTGGCAGAGATAAAAGCTGCTAACAACGTGGGGGTAGCAGTCAGATGCCAGTTTTATTCAGTATTCTCTGGTTGCTGTCAACAGGGGTGGCTGCAAGGACAGTAAGCAGCAAAGTTCAACCTCTATTCTTGATTTAGGCATCTGTAATTCTTTTACAGCTCTTACAGCAACCTGGCATTACTGCAATTTGTACACCTCCATACAGTATAATCTCTGAATCAAGCACAACACCTAATTATAGTGGCCAGCAAGTCTTCCTTTTCCCACTTTTGGGAAACATATCACAGCCAAAGAAAACTGGGCTTACAGGTGTTTTACAAAAATCAATCAGAAAAATCAAACAGAATGACGTCCTTTCCATCTATAATTTCTGCTACATTAAACAGACTACAAACACTGAACTGCCTGTCAAAAACATCAGCTTTCTCTGATATTAAAATATGAAAAACAACAGCAAATATCTCAGCTGAAACAAACTACTAAGTCTTTATCTTACGTTAGAAAAATATCAATTTCAGATAACTACATGCACTTAATTGTAGAAGCTTAAAAACAGATAAGTATTTAAAGCAGTTTGACATGTAGACAAATAAATAGTTTGCAAGGTTATCAGTTTTTTTGTTTTTTTTTTTTTTTTTTTTAAACAAGTTGCTCTTGCAATGAATATAGAATATTATTTGTCTAGCCTTCTTTTTGAGTAGATTTCAAAGCAGATCTCACAGTTTTCTTTTCATATTTCCTTATCGTCTAGATGTAACGAGGTAGCAATGCACATCTTACTTATGAAGATGCATTTGAAGGACTTTTAGCCTTTGTTATCACACATACCAAAAACCTAATTTGGCAAAATTTTTATAAAAGCTATAATTCATTAAAAGCATCCATTCTTTGTGACAGCTGGAATGTCTCAGAGATGCCTGGTGCTTTGCACAGCAATTTACAACTTTTGGCAAAACTAAGCTGATTTCCACAGCTTTATGTATCTTTGAAAAAGGATGGAAGGTTATGGAAATATAAAGTAAAGAATAAAATTAATGTGGGACAAACAGATAAACCTATTAGCCATTCTTGAGGAAGCAGTTAGAAGAGCTTGATTTCTATACCCAGAATTCTACTCCACTGAAAATATTTTAAGTATCAAAGTATTACTTACTAAACTTAACATCCTAATTTAATTATATATCTCGTCCATCTCTACTGTTCTCTATTTATTAATATAACTGAGTTTATGCTGCATTCTTTGCAGTACTAAAATTTGTGTTTGTTTATCAACGAGTAGAATGCCTTTGAGAGCTCTTCCCCTCTATACAGCCTGGCTCTCAAGCTCATGAATTACTACAACTGAAGAAATATGAAGTCTAATTCCCTTAGAAAAATCAAGGAAACCTATTAATTTTAGCTGGTATGTGGAAAGCAGTTATTTTAAACTCAGCTGAGACAAGTCCACAATACTGCCTGAGGCTTTGTGCTTCTCTGGAAATAATAAATGCACCATTCTACCATGAACAAAAGTTTTGCAGAGTGTGATACTGTTAGTTAGATGTTACCAACTGCCATCAGCTAATTACTGTGGTGAAGGATAGATTCAAATCTGGTTCTAAGTAATAATTTCAGTAAGCAGCCTTTCCTTGGGCTAAATCAAAGGAAGAAATAACTCCCTTGACAATATAGTGCAGTAGCTACATGAAGCAGAGCCATCCAGTGCTCAGTGCTAAAGGTGAGTATTGAGAACATCAAGCACAGGGAGTGGCCAAGGTGATGATTTCTGAACCTTGAAAATTGCAGTGATTCAGCACTGCTGTGTTCAAAAAAAAAAAAGTAGTTTAGCCTGGAAGGGACCCAAGGAGGCCTTCTGGTGAAACTGAAGAATTACAGCAGGGATTACTTTGACAACTGACTAGGTTGATCCAAGCCTTGTCCCACTGTTAATTATATTGCATAGCATTAATCTTATTACATCCTTCAAATGGGAAGCATGACACAGTCGAAGAACAAGCCAACTGTCTTGGCCTGAGAGACAGCAATAATGAGTTCTGGTGCTGAATGCTTTTATAATTTTTCTCCAGTAATCTTACATGAATGCACTTTCAATGTGAAAATTTGCTTCCTACTAACAAAACCCATATGAAAAGAAGAAAAAGATGACATATTTTTAGTCTCCTGAATAAAATGCCGTAAAGCATAGGGCATAGTATCAGTATTTCTCTTTCAGATGTCACAGTGTTTAGTTTAACTCTTTTCAAATTTTTCCCCATGTGGAAACTGCATCCCCTGCTACCAGAACAAGGCCCATTACTGTCCTCAAACAATGCTTGGACTGAAACTTCTGGGAAGACTGAACCATCAGTATCTAAAGTCTATTTGCTGAAGAAGAAAGAAGGAATCTTTTAATTTTCCTTACCATTTTTCTCTAAACTGTATATGTTTGATGTCATAAAATCTTCAGGCATTGCATATGAAAATTAGAAGTTGGAGACAAAAATCTTTTAAGGTAGTCTATGGTTATCTCTGTTTTTGAGCAACATAAAACCCTACATGATGGAAAACAGGTATCAAAATGACTGAATAGAGGAGGAGAAAAAAAAAAAAAGATTCAACCAAAAGCAACAGTAAGAACAGAAGCTCTTCTAACATATGCCTCCCTAATCAGGATTAGTTGTTGATTGATTATGGGTGGGTTGCCCTCTAATTGAAGATCCCATGAGTTCCCTAGGAAAGGGAGACACTGCACCTCAGGACCAGAGAATTGCTTCTGCTCCAGAGCATTACTCCAAGATCAGCTTTACACTTTGATACATTATGCACTTTAAAAAGAGATAGGCTATTATATTATAAATCAGATATGAGATTGGACCTTTGGAACAAAACCAAGTATCCTCCCTTGACCTGTTTGACATCCTGTGTTTGATTCAAGCCTACATATTAGGCAAGGCTGAAACAAGAATCTCACCATACTGAACGTAGTAAATTGATATCAATTATACCTATGATTAGGCTACTTAAGTGATTTAGTGATAGAGGTAAACTACAAGAGTGTTCCTTCCCTCTTGTTGCGGTTTAACACAGCAGGCAGCTAAGCACTGCACAGCTGTTCACTCACTCTGTCCTTCTCAGCAGGATGAGAGAGAGAACTGGGAACTAAACAGAACTCAAGGATTGAGATAAAAAGCTATTTACTAAAGACAGAAGAGGAAGATAGAAACAAAAATCCAATCATAATTATATAGTTACATACATATATACCCACAATGCAATTACTTGCCACCAGCCGCTCAGCTAATAATACAATTGCTCACTGATCAGTGCCCCACTAGCAATGCAACATCTCACCACTCACTGATGGATGCCCATAAGTGAATGTGTACATAACCACTGAAGTATGTCTTTTTCTTAACTTCACTTTTTGTTTAAATGTAGGAGTCATATTTAAGGTTAACTTCTTAAGGTAAAATATTTTGCCTAAGATCAGGGGAAAGTTTCAAGATGGTTTCTGGAATATTGGGAAACTCAGCATGTATACAATGATCAGAGGAGCAGCACTTTGCCAGAGGACTATTCTTTTCTGATCTAAATCAATAATGTAAAGTAAGCCACCTTAATCTATGTAAAGCAAAATAACCTAGAATGTGTTTGCTGTATCTTTAATAAAGAAAATAGTTCTACTGACATTTTTCTAGATGGAAATCCCTGACTCACTTCGTCATACCTCATGGTTTCCCAGTCATCTAATTTTCAGCATCAGTAAAGCTATGCCGATATAAATCACTTGAAATGGTTGCTCATATATGCTGCTCATCTACATATGCTGTAGTGGTTAACATGTACATATCATTTCCCACATTACCTGACAATAACTGCTACTGTTAAGTCTGATAGAACAATGTTTTGAGCGCATAAATACTACAAGTGTGTAGTTTATTTTTAGAGCCAGCCCTGATTTTAATTAACCTAAATCATGTAGTTTAAATAGGAAGTGAATGCACGGATAACTTTCTGGCTGAAATGCAAATCAGGAATTCATGTAGTAAGATCACAGCTTTCTCAGCATTCATAGAACATGTGTTCAGGTTTGATTTTAATTCTTCAAACATGACAGCAATTCCAGTAACATTAAAAATTAATCCATCACTGCCTTCTTTGTTCAACACTTCCTGAGAAGAAATCCAGTGAGGTAAAACTTATAGTCCTAAATCAGTTGGTTTAGGTTTTCACAAGCTGTGAGACAGGGACAAAGAAAAAAAATTAAGAGCTCACCTTTCCTGTTTGAACATTGAATACATATTTTTTTTATTTTTATTTATTTATTTTTACAGCCCTTAGATTCATTGCCTTTTGATGCCTTGTCTCACTAGTTTTCTTAACAAAGAGCACACACCTATGAAGTTCATCCAGGTTCAATGTAGTAAAAGACAATACTGAGCAAAGACTTGGTGCAGCTTTAACAACAAAGGTAACTAACTGTCTGACTGCATGAATTATGAAAAAGAGAAACACATTTCCACTTCAGGAACTCTTTACAATGATAGTACTAGCTGCATATGTAAAGTAAGCTAAGGAACTGGATGGATGGGCTGTTTGATTGTGCACCATCGCTCAGGAAACTCCTCCATCCTACAAACACCTCCTGGAAGCACATCAGCCTGAGCCCTTAGAGTCAGTCTCAATGGTGCAAGACTCTTCCAGCCTCAGCAGTCTTGTCTGAGCATTTTCAAAGCCAAAACTACCTAAGGAAATAAACATTCTTTCACATCTACAGTATCTCAGTTCATAACTGACACTGAAACTGTGAATAAGGAATGGTTCTTCACTGTTACATTCATTACAATACAAATGTCCTGCAGCACTGCCTTGAAATGCTGGATTTTTTTATTTTTTTTAAACTGCTACAAGCTTGAAGATGTACACAAACCAGAAAATCTAAACACTGGCATCTTTTCAAAGTCAATAAATTAAGTTCAAATTTGACAGTAGCATGACATCAGATTAATCAGAAAACAAATTAAAGGCCAGCAAATCACTGTTAAGAATGCACATACAGTGGATGGCAAGCTGGCAGAAAAAAAAACATCATATAAAAAGATGCTTTAATTTCAGAAAATGTCTTCAGACCTACTATTATAACATTATATATTTAAAAATCATGCAACTCCATCCTCAATCACATTGCCTACTGCTAACTGTGATGCATTGATAGAAGAGGCATTGACATCTGGAAATATTGCATTAAATACAGAAGGGTGTTAAATGTGTTTCAGATAGGACACAGCAAAATAGAAAATGACTACAATACAATTCTGTTACTTACAGCTGACAGTTTATATATATCTTATAACTCCTGCGATTTCTTTTCAAGTACAGTTACCAAGCTCAAAATGAGCAAAAGGACATTTCTCTCATTGCTAAATTACTACTGAATGCTGCAGATGTTAAGAGGTTGCATAGGTTCAATAAGGATCAGAAAAAAAATAAGTCAGAGTTAGCAAATGTGAAGATACCCTTCCTGTTTTGTCAAATCCCCACGTGAAAACTGAGGAAGTCAGAAGGAACTCTGAGAAAAGACTGGAAATGGAGGCTCTGTGGATGCTAAAACATACCAGAGCAAGATGACTGTGGTGCAAACTGGTTATGATTCCAACTTTTTCTTTTAAAATTACAATGAGAGGTGAGGCAAGGAAAAAGAAGCCTCCTTTTGCTCTATGCAAAATTGTTTTTTTTTCTGAAAATTTTCTTGGGAAATTAAAAGAGTCATTTGTTATATATAACTAGAATGATACCAAATTATAAAAACTGTGGAATTCGATGAGAAAAGGAATTTCTGTTGTGTTTCAAAGGGATTCTGCACAGGCTTAGAAAACTTACACAAGAACAAGTTATTTCAGGAGACAGGAAAAGTAGCAAGTTAAAGTGCATTACTGAAATTCACACTATTGGGTAATTTAAAACCAAATTGTCTTTCAGCTTTTAACATTTTCCTGAAGGCCAGTTTTGTGGTCAAGACTGAGACAGAGAAGGCAGTAGGTATTTCTGTCTTTTCACTGTCCCATGTAACTAAGCCTCCTGCTTCCCTCAAGAGAGAGCACACTTTTCACTTAGACCTCTTTTTGTCATTGAGGTAGATACTTGTAGAAGCATTCACTGAATCTGGCCGAGGACATTACGGACAACAATTCTATCTCACAGGAATTAATGAAATTAAAGTCTGCATTTATTTTGCATATATTTAGGCATGTAACAGGAGGCATCTGTGTTAGGAATTTCAATGTCCAGTGTAGTCCCCCTTAGATACAGTCATCAGAATGATAGAGGATACATCCAGAGGGAGAAATTCCTCTCTCACACAGAGCAATGTACTTCCCACTCTGCCACTAGCTATCATTCCTCCCCACTTAGCTTTGTTTTCTGTCCTTCTAATTCATTCTGCAGGGCTTGGACATTTTCTTCAGTGCTATATTGTGATGGGCTAGGATAACAGCAGGTACAAAAAGAGAAGTAACACCATAAATTGCTGCGCTCTTATGATATCCAAATCCCAAAATAACACTTTCCTAGCAAGACCTAGAAGGGAAGAAACAAGTTCACTAGCTTGATGAGTTATTTATTAAAGCCAGATCCTCAGCTGCTATTAATTCTTCTGTATTATAGTTGAAGGACTGTCTACCTTTGCTTTATTTTTGCTTTTGTGCTGTAACCCTAAATCACTTCTGATGGTACAATGCTGCACCGGCTGCTCGTGTTTTGAGAGCTCCATCAGAAAAGCACTGACTAATAAAGTGGGCTATCGGAAAGCACAGATCACTGGGTTCTCTGAAACCAGTTTTGTCACACTTGCATATAAAAAGCCTTTATTTATTTAAAGAGAGCAGCCTGACTTCAGCCCTTCTTCTGTGCAAACTGTTAATTCCAGAACTAATGAAACTTCAAGGTTTTGGCAATCCATCCACCCACAATGTGCCATATCAAAGGACAAACTTACAGTGATGATCAGTACACTAAATTCATATTCTAATTACTGTGCCTATTCTACTTGATCTTAGAAACAGTGAATGGGCTGCAAAGACATTCCTGCATGACAGATGAGATCTTTACAATAGTAGAATCACAGTTCCTGCCTCTTAGACTTCTTTTCCTTTCTGCTTCTCAGGAATTGTAGAATTGAAAATTTGTAATTTTCAATCTTGAACAATGATTTATCATTCTCCCTTTAATTATGAATGATTTTAATAAGCAAAAGACTTCACACTTCCTAAAGCTATATTTAACCACTACAATTGAACAAGTTCAAGTGGTCTTTTAACAAAAAAAAGAATACTTTTATCCAAGAGTAATTTGATGAAAGACATACACTCATGAAAAATTATGCATTCAATGGGTAATAACCATTTTGTGTGCTTTCACTGTACATGTCACCTGAGGATTGCAGAACACTTCTCAAATGCCTATTGAACTTTACAATATCCTTCTGAGATACATAAAAGATGTAATAGATGCTTCAGCTCCTCGCTAAAATGCAATAGCTTCCAGAGAGAACCTAGACACTATCTGACAGTATATAAACACTTGAAAAGGAAGTGAGGAATGGCAGCACATAGGAATGGAATAAAATAAAAAAGATTCAGGAAAAGTTTAATCTGAAATTCTAGGGTGTTATCTTGTATCTAGAGCCAATGAATCACAAATGAACGCAAGATTGAAAAATCATTTTTCTCTCATATTAAGCAACTAATATTTAGGTGTCAAAAGTGCCCAAAGGCTCCTTTCGAAGTATGGATGCAGTAACAATTTTGCCAAAAAGCACTGTTCATTGTATCTATTCTCAACTTCCTGTGGCATTTGATATCACTATATCAAGCATAGCTCCTGTACGACCTTCCAAACTTGTGGGCCCTGACATGACAGCAGAAGGCAATGTGGCCCCATGCATCACTAACTAGGTTTGAAGGGCTTCTCGTTGCTGCCCTCCTTTCTCCTTGGCAGCCCCAGTCCATGGGACCACAGCTCTGGTGACATAATTTGCCACAACCCTTTGCCCTGGTGGCTCCACACAGTCATAAGCCAAAGGAAGATATTTGCCCTACAACTTGAAGATGAATAAATCCTTGTACCAGGCAAAATACATTCTCCCAGATAAAGGTGCTTGACAACAAGTCTTTCTCTATTTCCTGTTGCCCAGTGCAGCTCCACAGTTTCCAGTAAATTCTATCTTACTCTAGCAGTATCAGAGCCAAATTAAATTCACAATTTCCTTTCTGATTGATTTATATTAGATAAAGCTAGAAGCATCCGCAAAAGGACAAGTTTTACTGTCAGAATGCAATACTAAAATTAGCATACCTAAAACAGGCAAGAATAACGTAGCACAGACTAATTTGATGGGCTTGAAATGATAGCATATAAGATAAAAAAATAATTAGGAACTGTTGTAGTTTCCCTTGTTTGTTCTTAAATTATCTATCATGCAACTTTCCACTGCATTCCCCATGTGCTTAAATCAGGCAAAAATGCATGCATTTCTTCACTCTCTTAATTATTCCAGAGAAAGAAAACATCAGTCACACTTCAGAAGTGACAAAATATCAACTTAATACACTACAGCTTTTCTTTTGGAGAAAGAAATTAAAACATTTTCTAAAACAATTGTAATACTCTCCATTTTTTTATTTTTTTTTTTTTAAATCTTTTACAACTCTGACAACAAAAAAAGAAAAAGTATTTTTTTTCACTTAAAATGCCAATGTGCCTCCACAGCTCACTTTCCTGTTGCTAGTTGCTGCTAGCATCCAGAATTTTTGTGATAATTTAATGGTCATCTTTCTATATCTCCTACTTCAAATCACTTCAGCAATCGCTAATTGATGAGAAATTACAATTGCTTATTATATAGCCAAGTGTGAAAGCTTCAATTGAAGTCATTTTCTTTCTACAATTGCGTTGTTTTGGAAATGAATCATCTCCCATGTTTTCTTTTTAGTAACTGCATGCTACTTATAAATAAGCAGAAAATAGAAAAGGAAGGAAGAACGTACAAAAATCAGAAATGTTTATTTCAAATTTTAGTTTCTATGACACTTTAAAAAAAAAAACATGAACGCAGGACACATAGCCCTTCATCCTGCTATAAGTAGTACTATTATCTATCCAATAGAAATTTGAAAACTATGACTTAGATAAGTTGTGTAGCTGGCTCTGTAATGCCTTTGATAAAAAGGCTTAATAATTCACTGAACAGAGTCTATGCATATTCACATCCATTCACTACACAACTATCTAATGGCACCTTGAATGCAATAATACATCTTCATGTTCCTCTGAAATCCTAAGCCACACGGCATCAATATTACTACATGTTCATAATTTGTCACTTGCACTTCCTTCAAAGAAATAAGCTGAGAAGGTAAGCCTCTACTGGGGAAAGAGCAAACAAATAGAAAAACTCTTACCTTCCAGCAACATCTTATTTCACTAAGTTCATCATTCAAAACAGAGTAGCAAGACAACAAGGCTACCACTCTCTCCCTCTTTCCTCAGCCCATAAGCTGGAAAGCCACTGTTAAATGAAGAATCAACCTAAAATAATTCTGCTTTATAAGGCAACAAATAGAAGAGTTAAGAAGTTTAAGAACCTTCCTTTAGAGTGTTATTTAGAGACACAATCCTTCTAAGTTGTAACATTTAGCTTTTAATAAAGATACATCAAGGACAAATGCATATAAGTAAGCTCAGAGAGAGAAGTGTTGTGTTTTCTGTCATAAATCTAAACTGAAGCTTGGGAGACTACATCAGCCTCTGCAGCAGCCAATAACACAGAAATGAAAGAAAAGAGCTGCTTACCTTGGGAAGGCCTCCAGTAGACAGGAACCTCCAGCAAGAGGCTCTTGCTTCCACTGCCAACTCTTAAATGAGATCTGGGAAGGGGTGGATCCTGGCTCCACCCCTTCCAGTCACTCAGGTGCACTGCTTGCACCTGAGCTCCCCTGGGTTGGCCCTGCCTTCCCACCAGGTGCTCAATCACTATTTCAGGCCTTTTCTTAGCATTTCCACTACACTGAGGTTCCTATGACTGCATCTGGTGTAGATGAGAAGCCAAATCCTGAAGCTGAACAGCTTATGGAATCTTTTCTAGTATGTGTCTTCCTTTTCTGTTGTTTATGTTTTTTTTGCTTAGTTTTTAGTCCTGCTTCTGTCTTTCAGTTTATATCAGTTAAGTGCAAGTTTTAACGCATAGTTCTTCAGTACAGAAAACAGGCAGTCTTTCAAACCAATTTCAAAAGAATCAAGGTATACTGCCTGCAGTATGAGTGCACACAAATATTTCAAGGAGTATTTTGAGTATTCATCATCACAGAAGACAAATTGGGCAGGAAACAACACTTACTGTCATGAACTGGCAAACAGCTGACTTTTATTTACACCAGTTAATACTTACTGAGAAGACAAAGGAGAGATTAATTCACCTCATAATATCCAGTTACTGTGGAAAGCTTGCAAGGAATTATCTCAGTCATCTTTGTCACTGGTCCCTTTTGCAAGAAATGTTGAGGACACTGCTTTTGTGATTTGTTTGAGTCTCTAAAATTTTCTCCTATAAATCACTGTAAATATGTGGAGAAGTGTGGATCTGCGTATGCTGAAGAGTAGAGAGATAAAGTCTATGAGGAAGCGTGCTGAATTTTTATTTCTCATCTCTATCTTGTGCTTAACATTCCTAATATGAACATGTGAAGGGCTCATCAACACTTTTCTCTCTTTATTCCCATTTAATGTATTTTATTCAGCTTAACCTGAAAACATGTTCTGAACTTCTCCATAAATGCTAAGAAGAGATCATAAGATTTAAATTTAAAACATTCTCTCTACTAATTATTCAAATCCAAAAGGCTGTTTTAGAGGCAAGACGTAAAGACTGAAAACTCTGAAAGACTGACTTAACTGGCATTAAGTTGACCACCTGGTCCAGTTGTGGAAGCATGAACACAGAGACCAGGGCTCTTGGTTCCCTCTGCACCAAACAAGCTGAGTTAGGTTCTTCTGGGTGAGATCCATCAAATTCTACCTACCCCTTAAGGAACTGACCCATTAAATTAACCAACATGAAAACGTGAAGACAACGGTATGACACTGTGCCCTTATCAGTGCCACTGAGATTTAAAAAAAAAAAATTATGGCCTTCCATCAGCCTTTCGCCTGATCTCTGTTAAGAAAAGATAAGCTTTTTCTTTAAAAATAAATCTAAAGGTATTTATTTTAGACAACAGATAACAGTTCAGAATGACAATAGAGACAGGTTCAAATTCTTCCTTCACTCTGTGGGATTAACCCCAACAGTACACCAAAGTATGTGAAATAATGGAAAGTAGCCTACTATTTACATGAAGATTCTCAGATCTACAGAATAAAATTAGAAGACTAAGCAGATGAAGAGGAAAGTAGGCACCTAAGCCTATAAACTAATAATCAGATCATAGAGAAAAACCTCCCCTTAGAAAGAAATATATTCTAAGCACTTATTATTTTATACAAAATGTATAAACAGTCTTTGCAGCAGGACTCACAGCCCAGAAATCTCCTGAGAGCAAATAGTCTTACCAAAGAATCCTCTCTCAGGATGAGGTGTGCCTTAGTACAAGCAACAGATTTCTGAACAATTTTGAATGTGAAAATCTGTGTATCTATGGGTCTCTGATTTCTCCAGAATTAGCTAGCAGCTGTTAGGTTAATAATTTTGAACTTTAGAGCTTGAAGTATGCTGACATCCCACTGATAGAGATCTAGATATTTGCTAGTTTTGTCCATGGTGTGATGCTTTTGGTGTTCATTTAAGATAAATTACAACTCCTAACTTAAATGTATTGAAACTGAAGGAGTATCTAAATGACCTGAGAACACAAAAGACTGAACTCACTAATCTCAGTTAAGCTTGCAAGACATCCAGAGTCCCTTACATAAAAACAGAACTCTTAAACCATTTAAGAACAGAGTATCCACTTATGTAAAACATTATCAGGCTCATCTACTAGGATGCAAAACCAGCTAAAGATCAGAGCACCTAACACTGAAATCTAACTTACCCTTAAAGTCTGTCTTGTTTGCAAATGTGAAAAACTCTTTATCTTCAATGCAGGTAAGCTGCTGACACTGCACTGTCATCTGTCAGCTTCAGCAGTGTACTTTTTTCAGCACTTTCATCTTGTTTCAGAGTATTTAGCCCTTGTGAGTAAACAGCAGCAAAAACACAATAAGGCAGAAATATGATAACAGAAAAAAAGCAGGATGGCAGTATCAAAAGTGGAAAGAAAAATTGGCAACAGAATATATCAACAAAATATTGCTCTTGAGGGGTAACAGTTCCTCTCATCAAAAACTAAAAATAACTTTGATAGCCAAAAGGAACTTGCCAACTTAGTTTTAATGTGGTCTTTCCATCTTATATAATGAAGCTATTTTCACCATGGTGCTTTTAAAATAATATGATATATGATTTTTTTTTCTCCAGTTGCATAAACTAAAAATCAGAATAACAAACAGATACTCAAATCTTGGCCAGCGGAGGGAGGAGTAATTCCAAAAGTCAGATCCATACTGAGAAGTGGAAATTGAAAATCCTCTATGAAAGATGTATGAATAACTGTGACTGAGTGGCTTACTGTTTGTGCTTTTTGGACTTTTGACTTCACTGGTGCAATTCAAAAGAGAAGGCTGAGCATCTGAATAAATCTGACTGAAAGAGGTGTCAACAAAGACAAATGTGCTCAGTGATACAAGGGGAGCTGCCCCAGGCCTAAGTTAATTGTCTGTTTATATCAAATCCTGTATCTTCTTCTGTCTACGTCTCTTCAGTAGCCAAGATTCAAATATTTCCAGTTTTCCAACCTTAGAAGCTTACCACTGGGTTTCCTGAGAGCTGAACTGCAGTGAGATTAAGCTGCCACACCGCTATACCTAAGCTTCAGAAAACTGAGATTCATATCTGAAATTACCATTATGGCATCCTATTTTACTTTCACAACTTTAAGTTGTGAAATTTTAGAGAGACAAGAAGATGCAGTTCATGGTGTATTGTTCTCAAGTGTATTGTTTTGTTCCCTGCACCACAAGATTCAGACAAGAAAGGAGCTCTATAAAGGAAGGAAAATGAGCATTGTTTTCTGCATTGCTTTCTGGTAATGCTTATTTAAGACATGCTCCTCTGCACATCCACTGAAATTAGGTACGCTGAGCTTTACAGATGTAAACAAGCTTTCTTTAAGATAAACAATAGCCATAGAATGGGTCTCAGAAAAAAAGGAAAAGAGGATCCCACATGTCATAAGATTTAATGCTCAAGCAAAAGAGAACAATAAAGCTGACATAGCAATTTGTCCTATCTCATTGTAGCATCAGAGCAAAATGCTTTGTAGAGGGGTAGAGGGACAAAACTCCAGCAATGATGTGGATAACCATCCAGCACATCTGTTCCCATGCATATAAATACCCCTGTACAATTTAGAAATAACCCACAATTTCAACCTGCAGTTCTTTGGGCAGTTCTAAGGGGAATTCAGATCCAGATTAAGAGTCTTATATTTCACTATCAATATATGCATTTTGCCTAAGCCTCTATTATAATCAATGGAGATTTTATCCACAGAATCTAAAGAGAGCTCATTTCACACCACACCCCAAGATTTGGTCAGCTGAACCTGTTGATTACAGCAGCACGTTGAATATAACGGGTCATTAACAAAACTTCCACATAAAAATCTGAATATATATTGGAATCCCACCCACGCACGAAGACTACTGACTCCACTTCAAAATCATACTTATTAAATTAATATTAAACTAACACAAAAGCTTATTCAGCATTCCTTGTAATACCTTGTTTTAAATCCTTTCATGCAGGTAATTTTTCCTAAATAATAATAATTAGTAATATTATACATTGTATAACACACAATATATATTATACATTTATATATTTATAATACATAATATATAATTTGTGATATATATAATTTATAATATATTTATGTGCATATTTATCTGTTATCCTAAACCTAGATTTCTAGAGTAAATTCATAAGGATTACATTATGAAAGCATTCAAGCATCCAGTGAAGACAAGCTGTCTACTGGACCTCGTGCTAACAAACCAAGAACAGGTGAAGGATATGAAGGCAGATAGCTGCATTGATTGCAGTGACCACAAGATGCTGGAGTTCAGGAGGACATAAAGGAAATAGTAGAATCACAGTTCTGGTCTTCAGGAGAGCAAAGTTGCATGTTCCTCTGACCAACAGTGAGGTTCAGGTCTGAACTACTGCAGCAACAAGCCTCCCATAATCAAAAATATGGGGATTAAACTGTGCTTGGACAGATGTTTTCAGCCAAGGAACACCTGACTTTTTTTTAACATGAAAGAATTATTAGGATAATAACGATAATAATAAAATGATGGAAATTTATTTAAGCTACCTTATTATTACTCCCTTACTATTACTAGTATTAAATAAAGAGTTTTCATATTGGAAAGGGAATTATAGCAATTCTATCAGTAGAGTTACATTGAGCACAAGATTTCCCCATGGCAGATTAAATGTACTTTTTCTTAGAACTTCTTATAAGTGCTGCAGAAGAAACAAGAAACAAGACAGGATTTGAAAGGATACAGGAACCTGAAGGATGGAATAGGTCATGCAGTCCTGAAAATGATCCATAAAGGCTGCTCAGGCAAAAAGTTTCAGAAATGTAAGCAGGTAGAGACAATTAAACGTTAAGATTTATAAAACTGGTTTTTCAGGAAAGAAAATACCAGACGTAGGTTTTACACAAGGAATTATAAGCTCACACTTCACACAGGACCAAATTCAGAGCATTTTCTTATCTGAAAATAAGCAGAGCTTGCAAGATTTTGAATTCTGTAGCTTTTAACTGTTCCAAAAAAATAACAAACATGGGAAATATATATATATATATACTATATATATATATATATATATATATAGTCAATGCTTTTCCTTTGTTTTATTTCTGAAATGAATTTGTTTCTGAAAATAAAATGACATGGAGAAAAAAACTGGCATCACTATGCCCATTCTATAGCAATTTCACTAGTGTTCTTCCACATCAATAAACAAATTCATCTCCTCATTCTGCAATAAAGCATTATTTCATTTCATTAAATAAATAATGCATAGAAATTGCTAAGTATTACATCAAGCTCAACTTTCAGTACTACCATAATGGCATTGAACTGTGATTCAGAAGTTATATCTGTTACAGAACAATTTATTATGGCTCTTAAGAGTCTTCTAGTTAATTCATAACTCTTAGTGGAACCTATGAGTCCCATAACAAGTACTTTACTATCCTATTCTGAGGATTTCCTAAAATTGTATTGCTCTTTAAAAATTGACTATATGAATCTCTTCTCTTATCAAAAGCCTATTGTTTCATCGCATACCTAATGCTGTCCTTCTTGCATCTCAGAACAATATTTTATATTTAGATTACCAAAACCACCTCTTATGTTATAAGATAAAAGCTCATCTGCACATCCACAAGGAGCACAGAGTGACAACAGAAGCTGAGTGATCCTAAATAATACCCTGTCATGGCCACTCCCACGGCCATAAGAGGAAGCCAACCCTCCAAAGCCCATCTCCCCAGAGCATAAAGGAAAAGCCCTGCTATGTCAGACTACTGATTTACCTTACCCCTCTGACATTTGCTTGTACTGAACACTTAAACCAAGTTGCTGTTTTTCTTTCACTCCATTAGCACCTATCCATCTTGCCTTTAATAATGCACACGACCCAAGTCTCTTATGTCCTGGATATTTCCTTCTTTACTACCTCCCCACTTCAGCCTCCTTACATTTGCCCTCAACTCGTCTGCTGGCTATCTCTTATGGACCTGCTACCAAAGTCCATTTAACTATTTTCTTTCTCTAAAGATAAGAAGCAGAATTTTCAAGAGAATATAGGCCAGTGTTCAATATTTTTACAAATCCTGAAGTTATATAAAAAAAGAGTTGAAATGTACGATTCTAAATTATGTGTATTTGCAGTGTTTATACAGTATCTATATAAAAATCATACTTAAGATCTTTATGCATTGAGCAGTGGTGGTTTGGATTGCTTCAGGGAGGAAAAAAGGTTTTGTATAAAACAGTGCAATTAAAACTAAGGAGATGGAGACATGCTAATCTCGATTAGTACGACTGGGTAAATAGCTTAAAAAAAAAAAAAAAAAAAAAAAAAAAAGTTATCTGAGCTATGTCAGATAAAATAATATCTAATATTGCCAGAGTAGCCCCTTCTGGCCATTGAAATAATATTAATTAAAGGGCTTACCCACAAATTTTAAATTGCATTGTCCATGTCACATATTCCTTGCATTGCATGATGAGTAGAGCTGACTACTCTGGCACAACTAGGAGATGTAAGAGCTTAGCTTCCTTTTGTCCATCACCTTATGCTATTATTTGCACATGGTGGAATTCCAGCACAAATTTTGCACAGTTCAAAGTTATGTAAATAAGGAACTAAGAGATGAGGACCACATTTAGTCTGTTCTACACATAAACAGGCTCTGCTCAAACACCAGCCAAAGCTGAAGCCAAGTCACACAGCCTGTTAGTATGCTACGTTGATTTAAAACAGCCTTCACAGAACTGCTACTAAAACACTATATCACCTAGAGAATGTCTTTATCAGGTGATAGGAGGATCTATCTTTAATGCAGTTCACAGCCAGATGAAGAGAGATCAACTGACAACAACTTCTCCTTGCTCTGCTGGGATATGTGGATGAGCAAAGGCTCTTGGCTAACATTCTGCAAGGAGAGGGAATATTTCCACCAGCAAGGCTGAAGAAGAGGACAGCCTGCATCTAGACAAGTCCCACTGCTACGCTACTAGTATATAGGCTATCTTTATAAAGGGCAGAGTCTATCTCTCAGTCCTATTTGCTAACTAGACTGTATGTTTACTGTTTTCACCCTAAAATTCTCTTCCATTCTTGAGATTTTCTCAAAGTTTAGCCCATCAATTTTTAATTATAGCCTTGAGAGTTTATCTGTCCTAGTACTAAGGCTAAAAAAAGAGACATACAAAAATCTGTTTTGTGTTGGAAGCTGTGATTCTGGCTCCAGCCTGATGTTAAGGCAACCATTTAAGACGCACATATCTTAAAGCTCTGTATTTCCCTTTTCTACATGTGCCATACTACTACCCACAGGATTACTGATCTGGAACTGTGCAAACTTATTTTCAGCAGAATCTTCACAATGCAGCCCTCCATGATCTGAAGTTATCTGTAGAAAGAGTCCTACACATTATTATACTTAAAATGTCCTTCACCATCTGAAAGTATCATTGCAAAGATTTATTGCATGCTGCCTTTGTCCTTGAGCAATAACATCTGTAATAACATTGGAAAGAGCTGCATTTACTATCATTCTCTTACCTCTGAAATGTCACTTAATGAGGCCTGTCTTAAATAGGCACAACTCCCAAGGCTTATTGACAATTCTCTCTGAGCCTGAGTTTTCATCTGTACCTGCCAGAAGGTTGATTTAATAGGAAAAAAAAATCTTCTATCTTTAATAATAAAGGCTTGTATATAACACTAGATTTACCTGGGCATCCAGTTTTAAAACTTTTTGAAGACATTGATTTTTAATCCATCAAAGGTCCTTCTGATAGCTAAAATGGTACAAAGCTGATTTCAACACAGGATACATCAAAAAAAGCTGTAGCAGCCTTGATTTTTGGTTCCCATCTGCCCTACTCCTTTCACAGCCATGCACAGGTGTATTCAAAAGGCCAAACACTGACTGTGGCTAGGCTTATATTAAACTATTTTGATGGCTTTGGTGGAGCAAAGGGGAAGAAGTGAGAGAGGCTCCTGCATTATGCACAGCATCCAGAGATAAAATTCTCTGGGAATGGTCCAGTTTTAAAGCCCTGTTCTTCCTGTTCTGTGTATGACAGAATATGCTACACTTCAAGAGGCAGTGAATTTCACCATGAGAAGTCTCGGAGTACTTTCATTTCTGCCTGTCCACAAATGTTTTCAATTCTGAACCTTTCTTCTTTTTCTGAATATGATGCTAAAGAGCTCTCCCATCAATAAATGCTGAAAATACTCTCTCTAGCCACCAAGTAGTACGTGCTATCTACATGAAGAACCTGTTAACAGCCTTTCTTGATTTTCTTCCTCTAAATCATTGTATCTTGGTGAGATTCAAAAACATGTAGCTTTAAAAATATGAACAGCTATTACTTAAATCTACATCCATCTCAAACTCCAGTGACACTCCATTTTAGTTTTCGCTGTTTTCCCACCTCAGTGCTAAAGATCAGAGATACTTTAGAAGAGTGTGTGGTCTTCTACTGTTACTCAGCCTAACCAGCACTGGCTGCCATTACTTCTGACACAAAAGCTCAGGAAATCCTTGATCTAAATTGCCTGTATTTTTGCATCTTTCTGGCAGGTTGCAACTCATCTCTTCTTCTTCACTTCTGCCATTATCACTCCTGAAATAGCAGGACATGCTCTGCCTGTGGTAAGCAGAGATATTGAGTACAAGTCTGTGATGAGGCAGCAGGGGCAATCACTGCCACTCCATCTGCTTCCTGATGACTGGTATTTCTCCTGCCTTACCAAGGAACCCTTCTGATTTCATTGATGAAGCAGTAGAAGAAATGGGTCTTGGTAATTAGTGATCAGCCACCCTACCGGCAATGTCTCTCTATACACAGAAGAGTGCAAATAAGCAGCAGGCAAGTCAAGCACCTGGTATAGTGTATGGACATTGCCTTCCAGTTAAGAGAACTGGTGCCCATATCTTTCTTTTTTGAATGCTATCACATCTGACAACAATCACACCAACATCCAGGGGAGAGGGCTCTTGTAGGTCTGGAATGGAAATACCTGTGAAAACTGTGAGGATACAGGAGATTCAAATCATTTCCAAAGCACAATTCTGTCTAGTGTGCTACCGCACAGTTTCCCACATTTTACTTCTAGCGCCAGCTACCCTTTCCCCAAGCCACAGAATCAGGGAGGGCACAGTCTGGTCAATATCCTTGACTCACCACACTAATCATCTGCACGCTGACCCCTGCTCCACTCAGGCAACACTGCCAGACATTTCTCCCTACCCCCACTTCCCGGGGGAAGCAAACGCTTTAAGCGCTACCCAGCCCGAGAAGCACAGCAAAGCAGACTCCGCTACAGCCGCACATCCCTACCCCCCAAGAAATGCTTCACTTGACACCTCATGAAGACCTCAGAGGGGAGTGAAGCTCCACCTCCCCCCGCCCGCGTCTTCCCCGCCGTCACAGCCCTTCCTACCGCCCCGCCCGCCACACACGTGCCTGCAACTAGCGCCCGGGCGCGCCGTCGGGGCGGGTGGGAGCCGCCGCCTCCCCGGCACCGCCCGCGCTGCGCGTCGCTCGCAGTCGGACGCGAGGAGCCGGTGGCTGTTCTGACGCCGCCGCGTACCATGGCCGTCGCCTACCTCCTGGGCAACGGCTCCGCGCCGCTCCTCGCCGGCGCCCTGGAGGTCCCCTTCGGAGCTAACGCCTCTGCCGCCGCCGCCTGCCGCCCCGCCGTGCCTCCTTGTGTGGCCGCGCAGCCAGGCTCCTGGGGTAACAACACGGCGGGCTGGAACCGCTCTGAGCCTTGCGGCGGTGCCAACGGCAGCGCGGGCGGCGGGCCATGCGCTCCCGCGGGCGGCGGCGGCCCCTCTGTGGTTACGGCTATCGCCATCATGGCCCTCTACTCTGTAGTGTGCGTCGTGGGGCTTTTCGGCAACTTCTTGGTCATGTACGTCATCATCAGGTGAGTGCCGCCGTCGGGCTGCGGAACGGAATTCCGCCGGCGGTGGGATGCTACGGAGCCGGTGCGTGCGAGGGACTTCTGCCTCCTAGGTGCGGGGTATTTGAATGGAAGAGGCTTTGGGAAGGCGTCGGAGCGAGAGATCGCGGAGGGGAAACGCGGCGGGGCCGAGCGCCCCGTCGGAGATGCTCCACGGGCCTCTAGGGATGCAGCACCCGGCAGCGCTCCGACAGCGGAGCCCGACTCTCGCAGCTGTCCGCTGCTGAGGGAAGGTGGAAGGGGACCGCGGCCACCGCGTGTGCGGGTGTACGCACAGCATTCAGCACGCGTCTGTCCCCAAACCTGTGCCAACACAAAAGCAAAATATAAATGGCATCGCGGCTCAATGCTTCTCTCTGCCTGGAATTATAGATCCTCTATCTTGAGTATTGATATGAGTGTTTTATGCTCGTATACATCTGTGTCTGTGTAAGTGTATATACATCCACGCGTACACAGGAGATCCTGTCAGTTCCCCAGGCTCCCAGCTGCGCTGCAGCACTGAGCAACATTGTTACCCGCAGGTCCTTCACGAATGTGCCTTTCACGCACGAGGAATCTCATACCCGTAAACCGGCGGCAAGCGGGTGCCAGCGAGATGAAACAGGCTTCGGCGGGGCCCGGGTCGGGTGGTCGGATTCCGTGGAGGAACAGTGCCACCTCCCGGGGGCGGCGGGTCGAAGCTGCCCTCGAATGCTCCGGTTCGGAGCTGGCCCGGTCCTGACTTCCCCCGGGCAGCTGACCTTTCAGAGCCATGCTTCTGCAGAGGGTGCCCTTGGGGAGTGCTTCTTCCTTGCCGCAGGATTTGCAGTTCCCCCCTGTTCCGCCGGGCAGGCGCTGCATGGGGCTCGGGGGCGGCTGTAACAAGCTGGGGTGATGCTCCGATGATTCCTTCAGAGTACAACATAACAGCAGCTTTTGGGGATATCTCTGCAAAGCCCATACAACTAAACCTAATGGGAACACAACTTACACGCACCAATGGTTCAGACTATTCCTACTGCTTTTAACCGTACTTTAGAGGCAGAATTTAGAAGATTCTTTGTGCCATGAGGATTTGAAAAGCTCAGATCCAAGTGGTCTGTGTGAGAAGTGCTCTTGAACAGGAACATGACTGCAATGGTTTGAGCAAGCGGTGAATGCCTTCCTCTGGGAGAAGAGGCAGATGCACAATGTAACAGAACCAGGATGGTTGTCAGCAGTGTGTATATTACAAGTTTTCCATGGAATTGTAAATTTATACCAGCCATAACCTGTTCTGGGTTCATATTTCTTGTATTAATTAATTCAATTATACTTACACCACAAAGCCAAATTGAATGATGCACCTGCATTCAGCTTTCTATCTTGAGACAATCTTTCCCAGAGACTAAAGCTTAATACAAAAACCAGAAGCAATAGAAGGCAAAAAGTATGTTTTAATTTACAGAGGAAGACATAAATCAGTTAAATGACCTTCCTAAAACCACTCTGGAATTCTGCAGCAAAGACAGGACTGAGTCCAGATCGTCCAGATTCCATATGACATAATTCCTTCTCAATTAATATCATACACCTATTTCCCATTTTAGGATGAAAAAAAGCTTGCATCACAGAAATGCCTTTCCTTTCTGTGCTTCTATATAGGTTTGGTGTGCTTGGGCAGCAGTAAGGAACTTCTTGAGATTTTTCCTGTTGCAGGCTATGCTAACGTGAGAGCATTGCCAAATTGTATCATATGCATATATGGAGCAGTGAGCTTATATGCTCGTATTCATGAAACCTTAGATCCCACTAAAGATAGGAGGCAAACCTTTCCCTGGATCAAATTTGGCATACTATAAATCTCCCTGTCTTTGTCTACCTTTCATACAGCGACTGCTCAAGAAAAAGGAAGTTCTAAAGTTTGTGTTAATTTTTAGGTGAATTAATACTACAAGAAAGAAGATTTGAAAGTGATATTGGCAGCTTGTTTACCTTGAAAATGCCAGGAGCAGAGAGGGGAGATGGTTGGATGACTGAAATTGTCCCTACTCACCTCTTAGAGTCCAGTGGAAGTTTAGAGTGCATGCTAATACATCACACTCAGCTTCTTTGGAAACACTTTTTTGAATAGCTATTAAGTTATTTCTATAAGCAGGCGACTTTAAAGCCCCATCCAGTTGTCCCATCTCCTCCAAGTGAAGCAGATCCGTGGGCCTGGAGCCAGAGCTGTGTAGGTGCTTGCCTGATGTGTAACTGTCATTTTCAATATACAGTGTCATGGGCTTTGTACACCTGTACATGATTATTAATGCAATCTCAACCGCCCTCCTCATTCTCCCAAATGGTTTCTGTTCAGCTGAGTTATCTCTTCCTTCAATTATTATTTACAACACATTGTATCTACAGTATGTGAAACTGAACCCCGTGTTACCAACGTGTTTCCTTTGTGAAGTATGAAAAATGCCTTCTAAGTGACAGCAATAATAGTCAGGTTTTACTGCCAGCCACAGATTTCATTATCTATTTTCCTCATATGTTTTGTTTAAGTATGAACTACTAATACAAACACAGTGTCATTACGGCTACATTAACAGCAAATGCTACTGCTAGTTGCTGCAGAGTACAAGACAGTGTACAATTAGTATCATCATGTGGCATTGAATTAATTTCACATTAATCTATAGGCTTTTCTTGCTTTCAAGACAAGTCAGTGGGATATGATGACAGGGGGAAGAAGAATATGTCTTGTGATTAAGGAGGTGTACACAGTGCTAGTGAGCTGTGATAGATCATAGCTAAACATCTTTGGCATCACCAGAGTGGAGAAGCTGAGGCCCCAGCCCTGCACTGGGTGAAATGCCCTGAGAGGGCTGCAACGTCATCAATAGATGCTGTCAACACTCAAGGCAAGAGCAATGCCTTAATTGCTGTGCTAATCATTTTGTCACATATCATAAATAAAGGAGCCTGGGGTGCCCCGTGGTCCTTCACAAGATAAGGGAAATGCCTTGTTTCATTAGAGTAAATGATTACACTAGCATTTATATTTTTTTTAAAGTCCCAAAATTAAAATAAGGAAAGAAGTCTGCTTTGAGGTAAAGAGCTTTTTGCATTTCTCAGGGCAATATCTCAACTATGTTTTGGGAAGAAAAAAAAAATTATGATTGAATCATCATCTGATTTGGGAAGATTTCACATTCTACTGAAACCTTTGCTTACTTCAGCCTGGTTCACTTGTGCTTTGGGAATACTTTTTTAGTAAGAAAGGAATTTGGCATGTAATTTCAATTGTAGGAAGAATTGATGTCTTCAGAGGAATACTCTGACTTGTAAAGAAAAGGAAAAGTAAGGAGTTCATAAAGTGGATATAGCACATAGGGTGGAGAGAGTCTGATTTTTGTTAAGTAAGCTGAGAATGACCCACTGAAAATGATCAGAGGTTAAAACAGGCTGAAGCAAAGACTTTTTCCAGAAAAGCCAGAAGCTCTTCTTTGCAAAGCAACATGGAGTTATGGGTGCAGTGTGAAAGAAGATCCATGGCATGCCTTGTGTCAGCATAGATTGGGGAATTTAGAAACCTAGAAATCCATAAAATTTGTTTCCTGCCCACAGCAATGTGAATGTCTCTTCATTTGGATGGCACTGCATCTGTCATCTCCAGGGAACCTAATAGTGGCCTTTCAGTATCTAATGGGGGGTTGTAAGAAAGGGGACAGACTCTTTACCAGGTTCTGGTAAAGGTTGTGACAGGACAAGGGGAAATAGTTTCAAACTAAAAGAAGGGAGATTTAAAGCTGGCATAAGGAAGAAGTTTTTTACAATAAGAATGCTGAGACACTGGAACAGTTTGCCCAGTGAAGTGGTGGAGGCCCAATTCTTGGAGACAGTCAAGTTTTGAGGAAATCTGAGTGGGCAAGACCAGCCCAGAAGCTGAGTTCAAAGACAGGTGCAGTGAGATGACTACTCTCAGCACACCACTTTACACAGAGGCATAAGTTTCATTTGCACATTGCTTGCAATAAAAATTTACCAACCTCTAGTAGAGGATAAATGGTTGACCACTAAGGTGCTCCCCTCTCCTCCAGGATCAAGAGGAGTAGATTAGATAAAATGCTATGTATACTTTTATATTTTTGTTTGTTTAAGTTATATTGAAACAACCATGGTTGACGATGACCTCAGAATGTCCCTAGTCTCTCTGAGCTGAAGGCAAGGTCAGGGTGCCCAGCCAGCTCCCACCTGCAGAACATGGGGCTGCCCCTGCAGCACCTCCACCCCTGGGCAGAGGTATGCTGAAAACTTCGTCCCTCACTGAATTTCCTCATAAAAGTCAGTCTAATTGCACTGACTATTCATGGCATCAGTAAAACTAGAACATATTATAAGAGCATATTATTCATATTTCAATCGCTAGCAAACTAATGAGTTAATGTGAGCTAGCATAATCCCAAAATACTATTTTGTTTCATTTTAACTTGCACTGTTTTGTTTTCAAATCATCAGTCATAGCTTTTAATGAATATGGTTGAAAAACTTTTCTTTTTGAATTCTCCTACAGCAAAAAATGACATACAAAAATCTCAAACAAAACATGATGTAAGCCAAACAGTCTCAAAATCATTAGCTCTTTTCCAGGCATAAACAGTAACTGGTGTTTAGACAAAGAGAAGAAGAAAAAGAAGCGTCCCTGTGTGAGACTCCTTCTAACAGCCTATTGTACTGCAGACAGACTTCTGGGCTGCATTTTACATCACCATTTTTTCAGTGTCTTTCTGTGGACATTCTTCTATGCAGCAGTCCCAAGAATATCTGAATCTAAAATAAGGTTGGAAATAATATGTTGGAAATACTGTTACCTTTCAACAAAGCTGTTTCAAAGCAGTCATTTTCTAAAGTAAAATTTGAGAATTCTGAAACATTGTTAAGGATTCTAAATTAGTTATTTTTAAGTCTGGGTGCTCTGAGACAGTGTTGTAAGGATTCTGTCTAATGGGCACCTTGATGAAGAAAGATCTTTATAAATGGGGTTTCCTGTGAAAATGTGTTTTTAATCCTTGATTGTTTTCTTCAAAATGCAAAGCTACTCATTGTATCTATGTTTCAGAAAAATCTGAGAGAAACTATTTAGTGAGTTGTTTTTAGGCTCATCTCAAGCAAACACCTTACAATCATCTGTTTGGCTTATATTGTGGAATTTGGCTTTCCTGTTGTGTTAATAGGGATTCTATCATTATCTTTCAAAGACCTTGCTCCTCTTAAAATTGGCTTCTAAGGGTATTCTCTAGCATTCCACAGCTTAGCCTAACTGTGTTAAGTACCATTCATCTGCTTAACGTTAAACATTATTTGTTTATATTTCCCTTTGAATTTGCGTGATGAAAAAAGGTAAAGATAGGTGATAAGCTGTAGCTAGTCAAGTAACTGTGAAGGACATGAAATAGCACGTTTTCCACCTTCTCACTGAGAAGTGTTCAATTATCAGCTATGAGATCTTATGTTTCAGATCAGGAATAAAACTTCAAAACAAA
This sequence comes from Tympanuchus pallidicinctus, assembly GCF_026119805.1. Classification (NCBI taxonomy): domain Eukaryota; kingdom Metazoa; phylum Chordata; class Aves; order Galliformes; family Phasianidae; genus Tympanuchus; species Tympanuchus pallidicinctus. The sequence goes on along the minus strand of NW_026294618.1, from coordinate 60,111,978 downwards.
ACTGTTTGTGTAGAATGGGATATATAGCACAGAGCAATTCCAGCATGAGAGAATTTGCTTTCTTGAAGGAGAGAGCAGCAGTTGTGGTCTTTTCCTCTTCCCCGCTTGCACACTGATGACCTCCATGTCAGCTCTGGGATATGCTGCTTCAGTAGAAAAACATCCAAGGATCCAGCTTCCCAAATTCTTCTCATAAACTGATGATGTCAGTTTCTCCCTCAGAGCCCCAGTTCGAGATGCAAACTCGTTCTTTTCATATGGTACCAAATCCATGTTTGCTAGTACTTTACATGCAGTCTTCTCAAAACATACAGTCACACTTCCAATTTCTGTCATGCCTTCCTTCTTCACCTCCAGCTTTCCCCATTCTCCCCTCTTCACAGCTGTGTCCTCCTCCCTGTTCATCCTCTCTCCTGTCCCTTTGTCTCAACTTTTTTCCAGATCACACTCAACACTTTTACAAGAAGATCCTGATCTCTTACACACAAGAGACTGTACCCTGCATATTTAGCAAAACTCTTCTCTGTGTGGCCTCTGGCATTGCCTTGAGCCCCATGCTGCTGCTATGAAAGCATTTTACCATGGAGGATTGCCACTGCTGTTCCCCATCACTTCTCTGTGGATTCCACATCTGCTAGCAGTAAAACTGTCCTCAAAAGCTTCCCTTCCAGCTTCTTTGCCAAGCAGGGAATCTGTCATGTACATTCTTCACCTGAGGAGATCAGTCTACAAATCAGGAAGATTTGTGGAAGATCTCTTTATCTTCCGAAAATAGGGAAAATAGCTGTTAACTTCCCTCTCCTATAAAAATGTAACCTCAGTTGTCACTGATGTAGTCCTGATCACTTCCCTGAATGCACAGGAGAGAAAGTTAAGATGCTGACATCTTTTCTTTGCATGGGCAAAGCAAAAAAATTCTGCAATAAGCAGAAGCACTCACTGCTGGATAATGGCAATATATTGGAGTTACCATTTTTAACACCATTGATTTATTTCTCAAAGATGTGTTACACAATAACTGCAAAAAAAGCAGCCATTACTGGAGACTCATATGTGCTTCAGTGTCAAACTTGCAGAGATTGATCTAGAGATGGTTTAATAAACAGACCAGAATGAGTCCAGGAATAATTTGCAGATAATGTTTCCTTTATTTAACTAGATTGAGGGGAGCAATTCAGTATACCAGCAGCTGACTGCACAAGAATTGCAGCATACATGTTGCTGTCATTTCTTCTTATCATAAAATTGCTCTTTGTGGCTTCTGGAAAAAGAAAAAAGAAATTGGGTTGATAGGAATTATAAAACATTGCAACATCTTAAATATTTGCCTGGCAAGTAGGTATGAATATATTTGAACACCTATCAGTTAATTCCAAGGATATTTTGCATAAACATGTAATTTAAAAAAAAAAAAAAAAAAAAAAAGAAAAAGAAAAAGAAAAATAATGAAAGAATAATGATAATAAAATAATTACCTGTTAGAACTACTGTGGAATTTGTGTGTTCTGTCTAGAATAATCTCCTTGCTAGTAAAATCTTTCAGTCACACCTGAAGTGAAAGGACCAGCTTTCCCCTGATAAGTAGCTATTTTTTCCCAAAGATGGAAGCTTATTTTGTTTTCTCTGTGGAGGGACTAAGCTCACTAATACAAACCAAACAGCAGAAAAAAGACCTCTATGGAACCCTCTTTGTAGAAAGAAAAAAAAAAAAGAAAAAAAAAAAAAAAAACAGCAGGAAAAGCCATTAAGGAAAGCAGCAAGTGAGTTTTAGCCCAAAGCCCAACACATTATTGTAATTAATTGAAAACAGGATGAGTCAGATGCCCTCATGACTCTCTGTCACTGGCACCATGTAATTCCTGAAAGGGCTGGTACTGGAACCTCACAGGCTTTTGTTCAGCTTTCCTGCACCATGGCTGAGATCTGAGTGAAGCTGCTATTTGGTTCTGAGTACAGAAGAAACCTGAGTAGATGCGCCTGCATGAATCCTTCTTTCCTTACCTGGTACGTGTAAGCAAATACCACCAAATGGTGGATCTGCAAACACCTTAACATAGACCAATATGGGGAAAAGGCACAGTAGGATGACAAAGATAGGAAGCTAGTTTTACGCTATATATAAGTTTTTATATGGTTGCTGCATTCCCCACCATGTATGTCACATAAGTAGGCCCCACAGTGCCAGGCTTAGCACACCACTGCTGAACTATGCCATGCTTTGGCACCTGAAGCGAGGCATGGTACATTCATGTGTGTTTTTTTTTTTAAATCCTTCTAATTAACCCACCAATGCACTCTTCTGTCTCAGAGCTCTGGTAGTTTTTGCTCACTTACAAATGTAAAATTTGGTGGATAAACCAGATAAATTTTGTCTTTAGGCAACGGAGATCTTCCTGTTGCTCTGTGTTCACCGACTGACTTCAGCATTTACACTCCAATCTCCTTAACAGCAGTGACTGGCAAAGGCTTCAACAGGAACAACCGCTGCCTCTGTCTGTGTCAATAGCAGGAAATTTTGTACTCTTCTCCAGTTTTTGCCCCAAACTGAGTCAGTACAGAATGTAAATAAATGTGCCTGCAGTAGCACAGTTTTACTGTAACATTTTCTGCTATAATTGCTGTACCTGCTAGAGTTGTCTTTGTTTCTATTTGGTGTTTGGATGCTTCTCCTGAGAGACTGTTATTTTTTAATTACATCTGTGTTTATGATCTCCTATTGAAAACATAAATCAAAAGCACAAGTTGACTGTTTGCCAGTGTGTCATTTGCAGTCAAGGTGGACTGATTGCATATTAATGTGTTGCCCAAATTTATTGTGATATAGAGCTTGAGCTTAATGGCTTACAGCATTCTTGAGTATTCCTGAAAAGAAAAATCAAAGACTAGATCTTCAAGCTGATGAAATTGTGTGCTCTGTGACAGGTAGATTAGGCTCATATGGAATATACATGACTTTCAAAGCTCTAATCAGTAGCAGGCTGTTACAATACCACAGCTGTGGCTGAGATCCTTTGAAAGTCTTTTACTCTGTAGAGAAAGATGCACTATAGTGCAAAAGAAAACAAAGAAAAAGGACAATTAGACAGGATGGCCATCAGTTAGTTCAATTACATGAGACCAAAGGTACGTTCCAGGTTACGGCTGGGAGTCAAACATACTCATTGGATTAATTGAGGAAAGAAAGAGTTATCCAGACCAGCGTGAACTGTTGTCCAGTAAAAACTGAAAGTACTAGATATCTTATGAAAGCATACATGAAAAGAACAGTTTTTCTTACTGTTTTTGGATTGCATATAGAAAATGTACCTGAAGAGCCATGGAAATAAATGTTCATTTAAATTAGTTCAACTAGTCATGCTTCACATGTTTTAATCTTTCCACCCAAGGAGACCTCAACATATCTAATGCATGCACACAATGATTCTTCATTTGTTTAACAAGTCACTTATGCAAGAAGAATATGAATTTAAATGCTAACCAAATCTCATCCAGAATCAACAAGAATTATGTCGGGTTGTCTGAATGCAAGACCTAATTGCTGGCCGTTGTTTCTTTGAGCAGCCAAGCCAGATTCATGAACGACTGCTTTCTGCAATAAATCTCCTGTAATTAATTAGGTTTTCAGATATTTTGCACTGTACATAGATCAATTGTCTCCCAGTAAGCTTTGGATGAACAAAAGCTTGTATGCCTTTGTGTTGCTGAAAGTCATTGTTACCAATATATCATTGTTCCACCTATCTCCTAAGTGCAAAAGACTGTTTCTGCTTCTCACTGTTTTCAAATGAATTTGTAATGGCATGTATTGCTCAATTCACTGGGCTAAATGTGAACACGTCTCTACCTTCTTTGCACCAAAGATGGTACAAATATGGTGTAAGACTGATGTGTTACAGGACGGAAAGATCTAGAGGAGAATATGTTTCATCAGTCCATATGGATGTAAATGGCTTCTCCAATAAGTGGTATGAACAAGAGTCAGATAGCAGTATATCAGCAATGTCTGTTAGGCTTAGCAAAAGCAACTGTGTACTAAAAATGTAATGTGTTGTTTGGTTTTCTTTTTAAGAAAATGTGAGTCATGTTATTTGTTCTTTTCATTTGAGCTATTGAGGCTTAAAACACTTTTCAAAAAATCTATCACCTCCAAAGGTGATCAGCTGAAGACGTCACTTTTGGAGTGGGCAAGACAGAAACAGAACTGTAGTGTGTCTTGCAGCAAGAGGGAGAAGCACAAGGAAGCACACATCACGTTCCTCTGATGTGTCTGGGAGCTAAACAGGGAGATGCTCATGGCCTCTGCTCAAGGTGCTGCTACACTTGAATTGAGGCAGGGTCTTTTTATGTTCTATAATTCAATAATTCTAGTTTGATGATTTTTTTTTATGGGTTTGCAAACTACAGCTGGCCCATGGCCTACCAGTCTAAGGCTTTTATGTATCCTTGAATGTGAGGAACTTAGTGACTATTTCAGTAGAATTGTCATGTTTTTCCTTACTGCTTCTTACTGCAAGCAAATTCCAGTTGAGTGGATCTCTACAGCTCAAATGTTCAAACTTCAGATATATTTTAAATCTTTGCTGGATAGAACAGTGATAAGACAAGGCTGAATATGACCTACAGAATTAGACAGACTTGAAGCTGTGAATCTAACCTGTCATATCATAGTATATATTAAGAAAAAAAACTTAATACAAATTAGTATTTTATGCTACAAAGTCTGCTCTGACGAGATAGAAAACGTGTGCTAGTGGGTATCTGAATTATGATGAGCATAATTAATTTTAATATTAAGAGCAATCCAGAGATAAATGTTCACCACTGTCTGGTGGCCTTGAATCACACTGCAAAAGCAGTAATATTTAAAATATTGTATTTATACACACAGTGCTGTTTGTGTTATAAGAAAGTTTTACTGGTAGCCCATGACTTCAGTTGCATAGAATATCCAATCTCCCTGAAGTATATTTCATCACATACACAGCTGTGTTCGTATGATGGAAATGTTTGCTCTCCTTCTTCAAATAGATAGACTGATAACTTAGCAAAAGGTAAAAAAATAGCTAAGACTTTGAAGAGCTTCATTTTCAGGACTGTTTTTTTTCATGCTGTTAAAATCAGTTCTGTCAATATTTATTTTTTCATACAAAAGAAAAAAATCGTAGCGACACTGATAATCTACTTATTTGGAGAAATAAACCGTCAACAAAATGCACTTTTTAGCAGTAATGTCTTTAAAAAATCTTGAAATATTCAGTACAGAGAAATACCCAGATCCCATAAAAGTCACTGAAAAGAATATTGTGAATTGCAATAGGCTTTTGTTCATGAAGCAATTGTGGAGGTAAATACTTTCTAGCACCACAAAAGCTCTACTTCCTTTCTTTGTAAGAATAGCATGATTATAAATGTGTAGGTTACAAGAGTACATCAAGCAGGATTTTTCATTAATAGTCTCCAGAGCCTATTATGTGAAATTACTATGTGAAATAATGGAAAGCCCAAGAACTTTTAAGCTTAAATTTGTGTAGCAGTAAGTGGAGCCCATGGTATTATCAGTGAAGAAATGCTATTCCATTTATTCAGAGCTTTTCTCTGCCCTTCCTCTAGCATGCTAAACTGAAAGTGATTTACCTATTGGCTGATATATTTTTTTTGCTATGTCAAGCATTGTCTTTAAAGTATTGGAATGGCTTTAATTGCAGATAAATATCATTATTATGAGTTGATGATGATGTGATTTCTAGACAGAATTTCTACTGAATCAGATATGAGGGCAGTGACACTGAGCTGCATACCTAAGCTTGTATATTCTGCTCCAGCCATGAAGACAGTGATCACTACAGAGCTGAGAATGGTCCAGTAGCATGGGTGAGGGTGCTGAGTCTGCATTTGTCTTTTCTCAGCTTCTGAGGGTACAGAGCCATTGCCACTCTTCAGCCATCATTGCTATTGCTGCCTGAGCCAATCAGGCTGGAGCAAGCTGTGCGTGTCTGCTCAGACTGACATCAAACATGCAAGTTTACTCTCTGGATGGAGCATTAGCTAATCTAGGAACTTTTGTAAGGCCTGTAAAAAACACGTTCGTTTTTGATAAACAGTAAGAGAGATATAAGAGGGCTTAATGCATCTTTTTTTCTTCCTTAGTAAAGTCACTATTGAAATATTCCTATTTTGATTATCTTCTCTGAGGTTCTTCAACAAATTTCTCTCCAAGTATTTTTTCCACCTTCCTAAATCGCTTTTAGAGCAGCAGCTCATTGTGCCTCTCCCACACTGCAATCCTTTGCATTTTTTTTCTAAATTATTCCCAGCAGATAGAGGCACAGATGCTTGTAGCAACTATGTCTTCCTAAATTGCTGTTACAGTCTGTTGGATAAAGGGAGTACTCCCCTAAGAAAAGTTTGCAGGGTACATTAAGTTCAAAGAATAGATTTTATTTAAAACTTGGAAGATCATAGTTCTCAACACAGCAGTCAAGTAGCAGCTCGGGTCTACTCAAAAAATGTTTAAAAGAACACCTTGGTTGTTATTTGTATCCTCATGCACAGTACGATGAGATGAGAACAAAAACAGCATGAACTTCATCAGATGCTCATCATAAAAGTTATCTAGTTGCATCCAGGATGAAATCTGCATTCCCCCACCCCTGACAAAAAGTTACAAAGATGTGCTCCATTTGTAGCCCTGTCATGAGCTCTTTGTAGATGACTCGTGTCCTGAAGAGATCAGAGAGAAAAAAAAAAAAAAAAAAAAAAAAAACAAAAAAACCTGTATTTTACAGTTTGTCTTCTTTGTCTTCTCCAACAAATTGCCCAAAGGGTCTTTTTAAAGGACTGTTCCATTTGCAAATCTGTCTATACAATATAAAATGTCTGATCAATTACTTTGCAGAATCAAAGGGGAATTTCATCAAAAGAGCAAACCATCTAACCCCCCAAATTCTGGCCTCAGTGCCTAGCAACCTCAGCAGCAATTGGGACAAAATAGCCAGGAGTGATTACTTGGAATGAAATGTTCATTGTCCCATTGGAAAATATATCATCCTCACAGATAGTGGATGTCAGATGCTACTGATGTGACGCAAGGGCTTAAAACTGTAAAGGGCTCTTGAAAAGAAAAAATGGATGAAACAAAGGAATAATTTTAATTCCACATTTAGGAATGCAAACACAGAGCATATAAAGTGTCCCTGCTCAGCTGTGGTTGGTGTGACGTATTTAAAGTTCAGAAAGTGTTTTTTGTTTTAGTGCCACAGACTTAAGACGGGAGTTCAAAACATTTTGAAGTCTCACCTGTCAAAATCGACACTATGGAGCAGAGCAGTGCATGCATACCTACTTTAAGCAACGGGGCTAAGCATCCACACAGGGCTGGTGGTTTTACTGATGTGCTTAGTTCATGTGGCCAATAGCATCTGTCTTCTCATTCAGTTGGAATATCTATCCAGTTTGTAGAGGAACCTGAGATCAGGGTAGTAGTAACCCTAGTAGTAACCATAATAATGGTAACCATCATAACAAATTATTTTTAAATTATTTGATTACAAGCAGGTAAGTTAGTCTTAAAACAAAAGCCTGAATTTAATTACTTATTCCATAAGTAATTAATCATTACTATTTCACAACCAAGAAATGCTGTGTGCTCCATTGTTGTAGACTGCAGTTCTGATTCTTGACATGTCATGAGAAGATACACAAAATCTGTTCATTTAGTACAGTGACCAGTGTGCACAAACATTTCTTTCCAGCTCCATTAGTGGTTCTTTAGCAATCATAATATTGTTTCTTCTATGTATGTCCTTTCTGCACAAATTAATTTAGTGTTTTCTTACCCTTCTTATACCTGTTAGGTAATGTCTGACTGATTTATAAACATCATTGTAGATAAACCAGAGCAAGATAATTTGATTTAAAGGTGAACAGTAGAGGAGATGATCTTTAATACCATTTAGCATGTTATTTCGTGGAAGTAACTTGTAGATGGTGCACTGGCCTCAATTTTGTTTAATGTTGTTAGTTGTAGTCATTCACTTTCTTTGCTGATTTTTTTTTTCTAGATACACAAAAATGAAGACTGCCACCAATATCTATATTTTCAATCTTGCATTGGCAGATGCACTAGCAACAAGTACTTTGCCATTCCAGAGTGTGAATTACTTGATGGGAACATGGCCATTTGGTACGATTCTTTGTAAGATTGTTATATCCATAGACTACTACAATATGTTCACCAGTATCTTCACGCTCTGTACCATGAGTGTGGATCGCTACGTAGCCGTTTGCCACCCAGTCAAGGCCCTTGATTTCCGTACCCCCAGAAATGCCAAAATTGTCAATGTCTGCAACTGGATTCTTTCTTCTGCCATTGGTCTCCCAGTTATGTTTATGGCAACTACTAAATACAGACATGGTAAGTCTTGTTTTTCATTCTCAAATTGAATAATTCAATGTTTGAACTCCTTTCTGCATTGTTTCTTTTTATTGTAGAGGTGTTGAACTAATTTCTGACCTGCAGACTGTATAAAGTTATGCCAAAAGCCATCTTTAACAATTTTGCAGCTAGCCCTACTTGACCTGACACAGCATTGCATGTGATCAGTCTTTGATGACTGGCAGCTCCAGCAGGATCCATGAGAATCCTGCTCCACACAATTACTGCTGTGTTTGGAAAAGCATCTGTGCCCACCCTTCTGGACAAGAGGGCCAGTGGTATCTGGCATGCATTAAAAAAAAAGTGTGGCCAGTGGATCAAGAGATCCTCTTCCTTTCCTCTTCCTTGGTATGGCTGCATCTGGAGTACAGTATCAGTACTGCACAGAAGGCATTGTTATACCCAAGATATTCCTGCTGAATTTGGCAGTTGCAGATAATGGCTGTATATTTTCAACTTTGCCTGGCAGTGTATAGTACAGAAGTCAGAGCATGTTCTGGAGCACTAGTGCTCAGAGGTCTTCCTTCAAATGACAGCATTTCAACATATATCAAAAACACTCTATGTTTTTGGTATAGTAACCACTAGTGCGTGGTTACCAAGCATCATATCATCCTCTTCCCTTTTGCCCTGAAATGCCCAAATCTGCTGCAGATATGGTGGTTAAATCATCACCAGGTTTTATATCAGAAGCGAGCCAAAGTTTAGACATTTATGACAATTCAGCTCTTTTTCTTCTGAAATTCTACACAGAATTCCAAGTGATGTAATGCAGAGGAGAACATGTTACTTTTTGGGTTTTTTTCTAACTGAAGCTTCCCACATGTTTTGCAACACTGTGTCCTATCTCTCTTTGTCCCAATGACAGTTACCAAATTGTTTTGTTTTAGTTATTTACATAACAAAAATCTATTTGCTTACAGTATTTAATATATATATATATTTTAAGGAAAGCAAATATAAAACTGACTGTCTTGTTCTCTGCTGTTTTCTTCTTTCCCTAGGATCTATTGACTGCACGCTTACATTCTCTCACCCTGCTTGGTACTGGGAAAACCTACTGAAAATTTGTGTGTTCATCTTTGCCTTCATCATGCCAGTCCTCATCATTACTGTGTGCTATGGGCTGATGATTTTACGCCTCAAGAGTGTCCGCATGTTATCTGGCTCTAAAGAGAAGGACAGGAACCTGCGGAGGATCACAAGGATGGTTCTTGTAGTGGTGGCAGTGTTCATCATCTGCTGGACTCCTATCCATATTTATGTCATCATTAAAGCCCTGGTCAACATCCCAGAAACTACTTTCCAGACTGTGTCCTGGCACTTTTGTATTGCTCTAGGGTATATAAATAGCTGCCTCAATCCAGTCCTGTATGCATTTCTAGATGAGAATTTCAAAAGGTGTTTCAGAGAGTTCTGCATCCCCACCTCCTCAACCATTGAGCAGCAAAACTCCACAAGGGTCCGACAAAATACTCGTGACCATGCTTCCACTGCCAACACTGTGGACAGGACTAACCATCAGGTATGACTAGCAGTGGAGATGTCATCTCTGGATCCGGGCCTCCCGCTTGGAGATGACATGTATTCTGAAGTTACGGTTTATACTGATTTGTAGCTGTTTAAAGGTCTGACCACCTTAGAGGCTACATTTGAAGCCAGTGTATTCATACACAGAGACCCCAGTCATGCACTGTGTCCTTTCTAGTCTAGTTGATGCTCAGAAGCTGAGCACTTTGCTTTCAAAGGTACCTTGCGTGGTTGGGTCCAGTGTGCATGGGTACACGCAGCATCCAAAACAGTGTTTCATTTGCAAAATGTTTACAACAGGTGAATGTTTTGAACAGATTTCTCTATTCATAGTCGTTGTTTTCTCCTATACGATGGCTACATCTCTCTCCTGCTGTTTTATCAGTGAATTGAAAAGAGAAAAAGCTGTGCATATACACTTTTTGATTGGATAGAAGGAGGGCCTACAAGCCCTGTTTCTGCTGGAAAGATGTAAAAAGTAGACAAAAGTCTTCTGCATGCAGTTCTTGTGCTAGATCATTATCTATGTTGACTAGTGTGGGTTTTGATATATATATATATATATATATATATATATATATATACGCATACATGTTAAGGAGTGTTGTACCATTTTGCCATTTAAGGTGTACAGAGCACTCCTTTTCTATGTAGAAAAGCCCTTTGAGGAGTAGAAATTTTGTAGCACAGCAGATACCAAGAGAAAAATATCAAAAATCTCATTTTAATTCAAACTGTATTTTCTTAGCTTTTGCAAAAAAGTTCTTTTGTTACATATTTAACATCCATGGTCCTGTGATAATTCCCAAGTTGCCAAACCACATTCCTCAGTGAACATCAAGCAAAACATAAAAGCAAATTGTAGCATTCTAGCAAAGCATGTATTAGAAAGGGTTTCAATCTTCTTTGGAATTCACTGAAGAGAAGAAAGGCACAAGACTAGTTCATTCCTTGCCACATCACCTTTTTTTTGGAACATCAGCAGTATACATCAGTTGCTCCTACATGAGCTTCTTGGTTGCCTTTTCAGCCACAAACTAAGCACTTTTTTGAGGTGCAGCAGTAGTAATTACACCAGAAAAGAGGAAGTAGCAGGCTGTAGGGAGAAGAATAAGGTGTATTAAGCATTTGTAGTTGTTGATGTCATTCACAAGCACGTGATTCGTACATAGTAGGCTGTGGCCTGTGAAGTCAGTTAGCACCTGCTTGGTCTTTGACAGAAAATATTAAGACTTCAGTTATCAGTCTTACCCACACTTCAGTGGTAGAGCAGTATGGCCAAATGTGTCATGGACCAATACATGTATGTATGTATGTACATAGTATTCATTATATGAAGCAAAAGTTTATTTGATAGGTTCAGCTCTCAACAGTGCATATGTGATCCTCAGTGGAGTCAATTTTGTGCACGTCTGACAACAGAATTCAATCTTTACCTAGTAAGTGTCCATCATTCTACAGTGTAGCTTAGAGGCATATATCTTCAACATTTACTTATAAATCTTTTTATAAATTTTAGAAGAGCTGTAACCTTCTAAATTTCTACCCTTACCAAAAATTATTATGGTACTGGCAAAGGCTGATTAAAATAAAGCCTGTTTTGGTGTGCGCAGAGCAAACACAGAACAGAAGATGATCCTTCCCAGAAAAATATTACAATGTACATCAAGGAAGGGTGACACCTGAGGTAGGAACAGAAGTTAACTTTTCAATGGCAGTAGGAAGTAAGCTAATCACACAGTTGGAATTTTGGCTGACTGGTTTTACTTGTTAGCATAAGAGAGTATCAGTGGAATTAGTTAAGAAGAGATAAAACATACTGAAGAGAAGTGAAAAGGAAGGTGCTGAAGGGAAATCGAGCTGACCAGAAGAATGCGAAAGAGAAAGGGGAACATCAGGAATAACATCAGAGGCAGAGAGGAAGGAAACTGATGCAAAGAGATTATGTACATGTAACAAAAATGTGTTCGCAAGTGTAAGAAACTATGTGACTTTGTGACTTCCCAGCTTTCACTGCCTATGTAACTCTTCCTAGCAACTTACTAGCAGGTTTCCCTGAGGCCACCAAGAAGAAGACTTACTTGGAAACTCCTGTCCTCATAGATTTATTTGCATAGTCTGGTATTTGAGAGAATTTGAAGTGGCCACAAATGGGTCCAATCATTTCTCTCACTACCACCCAGAAGTCCTTGCTTTGGCAGATGCTGCCACTGGTTTCTTTCTGCTACACACACTCTCCGGATCGGACCTGAATCTTCTTACTGCGGCACTCCTGGGCGCAGCACACCAGCTAGCAGCAGCAATATTTCTCATCCTCCACAAAAGCAATGGAATACATGCACAGCAAGCCATGTTCACAGCTGAATATAAATCTTCATTTCTATATTTTCTTCCACAATTAACTTATCCATAAGAGACAAAATTTTTGGTGTCTCTTATCATCAAAATGACAGAAAGGTTGTAGAACTTCTATTATGAGGAGGTTCTCTGAGTAGTGCTGACAAATGTAATTTGTATTTATTTATTTTAGACAGAAAAAGCCCTAGAGTGAATGCAGCTTTTTCTCTCAGAAAATGTAAAAAAGCACTTTGCTCAAACAGTTGGTGAGCTTCTGTAAATTCTATTGACAGGACATTCTTTTCACAGGTAAGTGCTTTCTGTATAAGCAAGCCTAGCCAGCATATCTGTATTGATCTAAGTATACTGACAAGCTCTCTCTTGTATATATAAGGCCTTGGAGAGCATTTGCTATGAATTCTATTTGCACAACTGTATAGTTGTGGACACAGTTCAAGTTATTTTCAAAGAAACAGATGTTCTGCAAGCTGCTTTTTTTGCCAAGTGAGAATTCTTACTCCTGCTAAAGGTAATGAGAATTGCAGACACTCAATTGCAGAACAGCTTGGGGCCTCACATTCTTAAAGCACTTAAAATAACCATTCACTTGTGGAAATAATAGTTGTGTTTTTTATCAGTGCAAAAGCAGGAACAGCAAACACAAATGTTCATATTACTCTGAGTTTAGATATTTTCCTTTGGCTTATTTCATGGGTCTTTGAGATTGCTGAAAGATTTTTCTGGATTCGGAATTTCATTACTGCTTTATCAGCATTTAGGGAAAGTACAAAACAAGTTCTGACATCCCCCAGAAACAGCACTGATGGTATGAGCATTTATGAAAATTGTACATGCTCAGTGGAGCAACTTGTTCGTGAGGGAGAAAAGACTGGTGGCTAGTCAAGCATTTAGATATAGAAATACAAAGGATATTGGAGTAAAGAAAAACTATTTCTAGATTGAAACAAGAAAAAAAATTAAAACTGGTTTAACTAACTGAAAAAAAAGGACTCTCTTACAGGTTAGTTTTCCTAACATTCTGTGACAGCTTACAAACAAATACGCGGAGTACTGGTGAGTCATGTGCAGAAACCTGATACAAGCTGTACAGATTCTATAACTTCAATTTTTATCAGGTTTCGCATCTACTTGTTTTAATGAAGAAGAACCTTTCTATGTGTTATTAGAAAGTTGGCATATGTCCATTGCATGTAATATGGTGCTCAATGATAAAACATTGATTTCTTATAAAAACTATTTCTGTTTCAACAATTCTACAAGCTTGTATTAATTTAGCAGATTCATCCTTTTGTGTCTGAGTTGCACTGGCATGGGACCCTTATAAATCTTCTACGTAGCAGAGAAAACAGAATGTTTTCCACACAATTTAATTAAAGGAGTTTACAAGTATAAACAATGCTATGAGGACTGAAACCAATTAAATCAATCCTAAAGCTGCATATTTTTGTGATGCATTCCTTAAACTGAAAGTCAGAATAAATGGACAGCAGAACATTTCATTTTTTTCCATAAGAGCTGAATATTCTATTACAGTATCACAGAATTGTAGTGGTTGGAAGGCATCACTGGACATCACCTAGTTCTCCAGCCCCCTGCTAAAGCAGAGTCACAAAGGAAAGCATCCAAGAACGTTTTGAATGTCTCCAAGGAGACTCCACAACATCTCTGGACAACCTGTTCCAGTACTCTATCGCCATCACAGTAAATAACTTCTTTCTCATGTTCATATGAATCTTCCTTTGTTCCAGTTTTTGCCCTTTGCCCCTTGTCCTGTCAGTGGGCAATTAAAAGAGTCCAGACCCATCCACTTGACTCCTGCCCACTAGATATTTATAAGCATTTATCAGAGCTGATCTCAGAGCCTTTCCAGACTGAACAGTCCCAGCTTCTTAGCCTTTCCTCATAAGGGAAGCTTTCCAGGCCCCTCATCATCATCCATCTCTGTTGGACTCTCTTTAGATAGTCCCTGTTTTTCTTGAATTGAAGAGCCCAGAAGTGGACACAGTACTCCAGGTATGGCCTAACCAGGGAAGAGAAGAGGGGTAGGATCATCTCCCTCAACCTGCTGGCTACACTTTTGCACCCCATTGGCCCAGGGTATCTCTGGGCTTCTTGGTCATAAGGTCACATTGCTGGCTTATGGCCAACCTGTTGTCCATCAAGACACATAGGACTTTCAATGCAGAGTTCCTCTCCAGCAGGTAATTCCTTTCCAGCAGGTGATTCAACTGAGAAGTGAAATTAAATTTAAAACTCAGTTCTGGATCTGGACTTCTCCAAAAGGCAGATATTCGGATTCAAAATCAAGTCATTTTCTAATAAAAAGTTGATGAAAAGGAACTTTCTCAATGTAGAATAAAGAAAGCCCCTAAATATATTATGCTGAATTAAACAAGCATTTAAGTTATGTTTTGGCTTTGGATAAATATATCTCCAATTAGTATTTCTAACAGATGTCACTTCTGAAAGTGCCTGGAAAACAGAGCAGTTAGAAAATAAACTTTCTCCTCACTCCAAAATCCCTAAACAGATGCAACATGTTGCCCTCTCTTCACAGTTCATCTGTGACTCTGCTTTCCATAAATAAACACCTTACAATATCTCCCTATTTTTGACAATTTCTGATTGCTGAGCAGTAAAAAGGGTTGCAGGTTTTCAAGATGTGATGTATAGTAAGCAGATTTTCTTGGTGAAAATTTCTGTATTGATATCATGCCCATACATGAATAGGCATGGATACTATGGGCATCCAGGCCAGAGGGACAATTGTGATTAATTCCTGATGTAACTCCATCTCACACAGAATGTAAACTGGATTTTTAAATTCAAATCCAGGAGTTAGCCAATATACTGATGTGAACAGAGAAAGCATACCAGCATCTGCAATTGCTACAAAAGAATACAGGGAGTGAGTTAAATCCTTTTTTACAAGTGAAACTCACAGAGGGTTCCCATCTAGAAGGAAAACAGCTATGAAACAGACTCTCGTGCAAACGTGACAGCACTGAAGATTCGTTTCTGTGTCATTAAAGGTCAGACACAAATTTTTTCTTTTACCATTCTCTCTTCCTTGTTGTATTATGACAAAAACTCATCCTCACCCTGCTGCCTGGGCTACCAGCTCAGCTTTATAGGGCAGGATAAAGCTGCAAATGAGATGTAAATACCTCTTTAAAAAACACACACTGTAAACACAAAGTGGTGGGGGGTTGAAGGTATAAATCAAGTAATTGCTCATTGTATTTGCAATTTCTTTCCTTTCAGTTGGAACTCCAAGAAGCTGAAACCACCCCACTGCCGTGACAGGGTCTGCTGCAGTATAGCTCTCAAAGCAATTACAAACCAGTGTTTCTGTGCAGTCCACTATGGGAAGGCATAGGATACGCTTTCCCTCAAAAAAAGAAATAAAAACAATGATAAAAGAATAAACATAGAGGAAAGTGCCTGCTTTTCCAATCTGTCAAAAATTACTTCTGCAGCACTTCTACATTGCTCGTAACAGAAGCATGAAACTCAGTGGCAAGCAGAGCCAAGAGGTATGGGGGCTTTCCAAGCTCCACTGTTCAAAACAGTCATTAACCAGGAATACATCTGTTAGTCTAAAAGCAAAGCTATCTGATATGCTCTGGCAAGTTACAATGGCGTTAAACAGGTTGGAAACAAAAGTTCAAGAGACAGACAACTTTTGAAAAAAAAAAGTTGTCAAGCTTTTAAGGGCAGGAAATAATGGGAAATGAAGTTGGGTACTTGATTTACATATAAGTTTTTTTTGTAGAGGTGTTTTCTGTGTGGGTTGTTTGTGTGCCAAAGTCTCACAGGATCATCTAGAACAACACGTTGGAAATTCAAGAATTCTTCACTTATAAAGATTGCATGTTCAATAACTTCAAAGGGAAAATATTTCCTTCAGTGATCATTTACAGAAAAAAAACCTCCAAGCAACACCATTCTCTTCTACTTCTCACATAAGAACTAGACTTTTACAATCAAAACGATGAGGTATCAGTTCACCTAATAGAGTAAATGTAAGTATCCCATGCTGTTATTGGTAGAATTATCCCCAAAAAAGCATTGACTCTGTTATTGTAAACTCCAGTGCAAATAGATGTACAACTATAAGCTTGTCAGAGCTGGCACAGGCAACCAATGAATTCTCTTTAGATTCCCAAATTTCTACTGCCCTGTCAGCAATATCTCAAACTTGGAAGTCAACAACAGTCCCTGTGTGAAGTGTTTGGAAGAGTTAGCACATCAGAGCTGCTTTTAAAAAAAAAAAAAAAAAAAAAAAAAAAAAAAAAAAAAAAGTTGCATTTTGATAGAAATAATTTTTTTCTTAACCAAACACTTATGTTTGTTTTTCTAACTAACTTAATGCAGTCTGCATTTCCATTTTGTGTTAGTTAGTAAAACACATGAAGATTTATGAAAGAAACATCATACTGGAGTAAATATCATCCTAGTAAATATCATCCTGTCTAGGTTTTAGTATGAAAAATAGAGATATCAGTGTAGATAACTTGTGGTGCAATAGTATTTTCTAGCCATTGTTTGTTACTTGCTTATAAATAAACCATCAGTAGTTAAGTGGGGGGGGAAGGGGGGGAACAGTATACTTAAGTGTACTCTAAAATACAATTCTATGGAACAGGGTTTTCTTCATTTTATTTCTTATTTGTTTCTTACTTTCACTGTTAAAGTCTGTGTAACTGAATATACTTTTAGTGTCTCTGCCTTGGACTATGTAATAAAGACTGAAAGCCAAATCCTTGTGTGTTGTAAATTGAAGTAATACTATTCTTGTTTCACGAGTGTGATGTGGCTAAATATGTATATCAGCATAATATGAAACTACTCATAGCAGAAGTGCCTTTTTTCCATTTTCTGTTGAAAATTTTGCCATGCTGTCATAGAGATTCCATATTTAATTTTGTATTAGTCTAGCAAGATTTCCTCATGGTCATCATTAAAGTTTAAACCAGATCTGTCATCATCTGACTTATAAAAAAGCATGGGATAGGAACTTGAAAAAAAATTGGATGTGTTATTTTGCACAGCAGTATTATTGAACTAACAAGAAGAACATAAACTAAAGAAGAAATGCAAGTTAAGTAGAGCTGTCCAACAGCACTGCTTCTAGCAAGATCTGAACATCTATCATGCTAACATACAACAAGCTGAAATACAGTAAACAAGTATTGCAAAAGCCTTCAGCAGTAAATCAAGAAGAAAACTAAGGTCATAGTTTAATGTCTAGTTTGAAGTACCTTAGCTGTTACAGAATTTGCATAATGAGCTGAAAACATCATTTCTGTACTAGGAACGTAACAAAGCTCATGGGTAAAATCCCTTGATTTGCTAACAGCCTAAAATTTGAAAAGATATTTTAGGCTTCTACAGTCCAATAATTAATTGAGCAACCTGACTGCAAATATCTTTAGTAGGACTAATGTTGTATTGTAGGCATAATGGTCTGAGGATATGAGGAAGCAAATTTTATTAGTAGAACATTAGCAAAAATAAGTTAAATGCTCTGTTTGTTTATCAAAAGACATGAATGTTCGCTGCAGAGAAAGTATCAAGTTGTTACACAATCTGTATATTTTCACTATAATCCTTTAATAAAAATGTTTGTGTTTCTTGTGTACTTGCACATATTATATTCACATCACAGTATACATTGATCATCATGCCCTTTTTTAATAGCTCAGCTCTAGAAAATGCTATCTATCAACCAATACCAACAAATCACCTTGGAGGTTTTTGATTATCTAACTGCATTAAAGAACGCCTACCTAAAAAAGGAGAACATGCAGATAGTTCATTTCTTTTTAATAACAGGCATACATATCCATTCCTATGATTCTGTAATGCATACACACAGAATGCATAGTACAGCACAGAGGACCTCAGTGAAGTTTTATATAGAGAAGAAAGCAAGTAAATCTTCAAAATTAACGGCCCTTCTGTACGTCCCTTATGCATACAAATTTCTTGAAGAGTACAAGTGAGCTAAAGCAAGCCAGCAGCTGCTCTCAGCCTGTTCCCAGCCTATGCAAGTCCCTCAAAAACCCTTTTGTCCTCAAGGAATGTATCTGCTGCCACCAGTAGTCCTACTAGCCCAATTACACAAGGCAACAGAATCCCAAAGCAATCCCAAAGCAAAACTGCATCAAACCCCATGTTCCACTTGTCTCATAGACACCATCAAGCCACAAAACAATTGAGATTAGCAGAACACATGCTGATGTCAGGAAAAGACTGGGAGGTAATGTGAACATACCACAGTATGTTCACTTCCCAGTGACATATTTGGATGTAGAAGACATTCATAATAAGTAAGCTCACTGTGTCTGAACTGTAGAGGCTGACCTGAACTGTGATGGACAATACTGGCAACTCAGCCAGCCTTCAATCTTACTGCAATTTTGTCTGCAAGGAAGAAAAATGAAAACTCACAATACCAACTTAGAGCTTCCCTGATCACTGTACACATCTCAGACAGACAGCAGGGCTAATTCTATTTATGATCCTAGGTACAGTGTAAGAACACTGCACAGATCCCCAATAAGATATAGCTGACCTCTGGGATGTAGAGCCACATGCAGTACCCACAAGGCCACAGCAAAATAACTCATCAAATTAAGCGCAGGACCTGATACTTTTCTAAGCACGGGAATCTTTACAGCCATCCTCTATTCCTACTCTCTCTGTTATACTTCACAGTAAGGATCAGCACAACTATGCACGTAGACCTGCATTCAGCTTCTGCACTCAACATCAAATTAATTTCTCAGAAACAAATGCAGTTTTGGAGTGATGTGAAATGGCAAGTTAAATCCCTAAATGATGCCTTTGTGAGAACATGTAGCATGAAGATAAAAGACAGACATTTACTGTGCATTACTCCAATTAATCACTCTAATTCAACATCCTTTTCTGGAGTGCACACAAATGTGCATATACCCATGGATGCTTAAATAAAAGTGTATTATTGAATGTTCACAGTACCTTTTGCTGTATGATACTTCTTAGATAATGTTTTACTTCACTGGTATTTTCATCATCGTTACAAAGGGAAAAACAATACTTCTCTTTTCACTTATCAAAATCCCCAAAATAAACATCAGTTACATTAGTAGAAACTATGCATTTAAGAAGAATAATCTAGAAAGGAACACAAATGGAAAAAAAAAATTACGCAATAAGCAGAAGATTGTTGTTATGTTGGGCAATAAAGAGCAGTAGGATAACTGATTTTTCACCAGACAGGAGGTAATACAGCAACTACAAAGCAAAGGCAGAAATTTTAAAGAAAAAAGCAGGGAGAACATAGGGAGTATTGGAGGAGAGGGAGAAGCTTATTACAGCAGCCTGTGGTTTTATTCAATTGTAGGTATTTCTGATTTCACTGAATTTCCATACACTGCTCTGGTTCTTCTGTGGGTTTCTGTGGTTTTGTTTTGTTACTTTTCATTCTGTTTTGTTTTTTGTTTCTTTGTTTGTTTGTTTTGTCTTTTTTCCCCAACACACTTCTAAGTTATTTCATACTCCTGATATATGTCTATTCAGGACCTGTAAGAGATTTGCTGAAGTTTTGCAGTGATTATATAAATATTACTGCTATTAGTACTATTTCTTTAAAACAAAAAAACTCTGAAGATTTTTCAAACAGGGTTTTGCTCATCCCTTGTAGGTAGATTCATCAATCCATAGATTTGAAGGCAAAAAACAAATGCTATGATCTTCTGTTACAACTTTTTACGTAACCACTCTGCTAGATGATTTAATCTAGACCACTGTGTAATGTAATGAAAACAAGTGCATGATGTAGTCTTGATAATTACTTTTTTTTTAATTTTATATTTTAATTTAGGGATGGGAGGGGTGGTGTTCCTGATTTAATGAGTTTAAAGTTCAAAAACCCCCATGATACTTTGGTTCAAAACATATATCTGCTACATATGTTTTAAAAGTGAAGCTACTTGAACTGGGCAGTGCTTATCTTCCTATCTGTTCTGACAATTTCAGTGGGAGTTCAAGGACTGCCTGCTGTTAGAAACCACTTCCATGCATATGGGAATTTTTTTTTAAGTTTGCACTTGTAAGATACATTTCTTACAGGGATTAATTTGATCATTTCCCTTGAGTAAAATCAAGGCAGAGAGGCAGGCTCCTTCAGGCAATCCAGAGCATTTACCAGCTGGGTACTTCATCTGAATCAGGATGACATTCAACATCATTAGGAAAAAAAGAGATCATATCAAAACCTTCCTAATTCTCTGAAGAAATTAAACGAGACATTTTGAATTTCTCAGTATTCTCCATAAAAGGCACAGTTTTCACATTTTCTACTCATGATGTATTACTTACTGCCAACTAGCCATCTTTTCAGTGTTGGTGTAGAGAACCAAAGTTCCAAACACATGCATGTCATTTCACTAATGTGTTCATATACTGACCTCTGTCCTTCCTGAAAAAATACATGTATGGGGGCAATGTTCTTCCAAGAGTCACATTCTCCAAGGGCTTTATTTACTTTTCCAGCATAATCCCAGTAGCTCCTACTCATTAAATTATTTGCTGTTATCTATGAAGGTGTCACAGTTACCTTCCTTAAGCATATATTTTTGTTCCCAAATTCATGCCTTGGTATCTATGTGCATTAAGACATACACAGATAAATTCAAGGAGCATTCAAACATGAGTTTAAACATGAAGTTGAAACAAACTCTCCAATCTCTTTAAAACTATCCTACTATTAAATAGTAAGAAGATATATATTTCAATAAAAAACACCTCAGTTAGCTATTCACATTCAAATTTAAAACTTCCACTGCAGCATATCTAGTAGACAGAAACACAGACAGTGTGTCTGTGAATGTGTAATTATGCTGCTAATTCTCCTAAATATACATTATACAGTGAACACAGAGTGTCTATGCTACCTCTACAGCATAGCTTGTTTAGGAGCAAAAAAAAAGCCTTCCCACATCTGAATTTCCAATGACAGAGATAATGATGGCAATATTAAAAGACAGTGTAAATTCTATATCAAATACTTAAAAAAAAAAATTAGTCTTATTGCTCTGTAATGAACTGTATTATTCCAGAGGCCATAAACAGAGAGGGAGATTATAGTTATCAGTATCAGCAATAGAAGGCCTCCTGTTCAGAATTCATTTATGGACAATGCTTGTCCTCTCTCTTAACAAGAAATCCATGTTATTACATAAAGCAAATATTCAGTAAAAAGGTTTAGTATGTACGTTCACAGACCCATTGAACAGTTATATAGAATTGGAAGAAAACTCAAGGAGGGGAGTTGAAAGTTATGGTTCTGTACTAGGTTAAAATTCAGTGAAAATATATGAAAGTACAAGTAGTTTCACCTTTATTCTATTTGCAAGAAACAGATTGAAAAAGAGAATATTTTGATGTTCAGGAGAAATAACTGAGTCAAATTAGAAGCTACATACCAAAGGAGGATACACTGTCCATCTTGTTTTCTTGATTGCAGACTTCAGTGTTGACAATGTCATATATAATACAGTATAGTATTTAACGTATTTTCTCCAATCGGTTGTCAGTCCTGCCACAAGAGCAATCAGTTTGATCCTAGATAATGTAGGTAAAAGGTTTTTTTTTTTAAATAAAAAACAGATATTGAAAGGAAGCTTGTTAGCTTGTAGTAGAAGGCTCTCAAGAGAACTCAGCAGAACATTAATATCATAATTCTGAGAAAATCAAATAACTTAGATGTGAGTCACCAGTAAAATTATTGAATTGCCTCTGGATAACTGTAGCTAATATTTTTGTATTATTTTTTTCAAAACACAGGTCCTATGCCTAAATTTTTTGTTGTTGTTGTTCAAAAAACAGTAAATGCCAAGTAGCAAGAGGAATAGAAACACCCCTAAGGGGACTGTGGCTGCAGGCAACCTACATTTGGGCAGAGAAACAACCAAGGTTACCAAGGTCCAAGAGTACTTGGACCACTGTGGTTGTAGATTATTTCCAGAAAACCTGAATCCCAAAGTGTAAATTTGCAATGAAGTAAGCAAAGTATTCCTGAGACTGGAGTTTACACTCATATGGTTGCATGGTTTGTGCAAATGCATTTCCGATTGCACACAGCTATATTTTGGCTTGAGAAGAGACAAAGTCACTCAAGCAATATCTGGTTTATGGACTCTAACTCTTCAGACAGTAAACGGTGGTTATCATCATGTCTAGGATGAAATTCCTCTTGACAGAAGGGATGCTTGAAGAGGAAATCTCTATCTTTCCTCTTGCAGTAGACACCTTTCCCCCAGCAAATTATCATCAGTCCTCAAGATATAAAAAATACAATGTTATCATTGACTGTCACAGTCTACATTGTCATCACCTGTTTGATTAGTAGAGCGGAATGCTGGAATTAATTCACAAAGCAGCTCTCAGCAGTAAGCACTTATCATCGTGTTACAAATGGGGTTGAATCACTGGATAGGAGTGACTTAATCAAAATCATATTACCATCTGTGAATGAAAAACAAGTTAGGTACCTCAAATGTACATTCAAACTACCCTCTAAGCTTTGTCATAGGATAATAATATAGATCAAGGATAAGAAGGATATTGAGTGGATAATAATACAGATAAAGATGCAGATAATAATCTGCACCTTTAGCTCTCATTATGCCAAACTAAAACCAACCGCAGGGACAAATTTCAGTCTACTCTGGACCTCCTACCTGGAATTGATCCCATTTGGTCATGGAGGACCTATAATAGAGATCCTAAATTATTTTTCTCCTGAATCCTGATATTTTGTTAGCCTGCATTCAAATACCTTCTTAGTAGACATCAGGTTTTGCTAGAAGCAAAGCAAAGATAGGTGCACGATGCAGTGATCTCTGACATCTGTAACATCTTATACATCCAGTATTCACTCAAACATTCTCATCTTAACTTTAAAACTGTCACCAAAACCAACCAACATGAGGTACCTTATATATTTCTATATCTGGACTTTGTTCCTAGGAGTTATTTCATGCTCAAATTTTTGTATGGCTAGTGCTGCCACACAAATTCTATCTTCATCACTCCTCTGAATCCCCAAGAATAAAGAAAGGGTTCTTTGTTTAATAAGTGGGATATCTGCCCCCATTTTCAAGACATTTTTGCCTCCAAAGTGCAGATGTTTTCTTGCTGCCTCAACCCTGAGTACTCTCACCTGCTTCTTCCAGCCAGTGTCAGCATCATAATTAATCTTTTTTCTTGTATTAGAAACCTATTTTGGAACCAACACATAAGGTGTGGTCATCTGCAATTCTTCAATTTGTCATCAGTGAGTTTACTAGAATAAATAATTTCACAGCAAATAAATAACGCTCTTGATGAAAGATCACATCAATCTGGAAAGGTGATATTTGTGTTTTACAGCAGTACGGAATTTTACATTCCGTATGCTATTCATCCTTCTGGCATTTGTAGAGTGAAATTCTCAAATCACACAAAAAAGAGCACCAGCACCTGGGCCATTTTCACCACTGCTATAATTTATTAACTTAAGTGCTAGCCAAGAATTTACTGCCTGTATTATAAATAGGAGTTAAGAAAATGCACACCTTAGAAATGTACCCTATACTTTAGCAGCAGATGTGTAAGAATACAAATAATCCAGTAGATGATTGGAAGATGGTTTCCTTTGCAAGGACAATGATAAGTGGAGATTCCTCTAAATTTTAATCTGTCTTTGTGTGCCATATCATCACGGCTGTGGTTTTGGATTTTATGAGACTGCACAGATATTACATGCCATTGTCCTTAACATCACCGTATGAACATTTTTGACAAAACAACCTATGACTTTTCAACTCTGATTTTTTAGGGTGGTCTACAGAACTAGCTGAAATTCATTGATGTTAAATAACTAGATAATAAAAATCATCCACACTAAGATATGAATTTGATGACAGGTTTTTTCTCCCATTCTAAATGCAATCATTTCATATAATCATAGAATCACAAGGTTGGAAACGACCTACAAGATCATCTAGTCCAACCGTCTCCTCATCACCATTGCCACCACTAGCACTAAACCATATCAAGCTGCACATCATCCAGATGCCTCTTGCACACTGCTTTCCTTTCCCCTCCCAGAAATATTTTCCCTCTCTTTCTGATATCCACTTCTGCATGGAACATTTTCCCCTTTGGACTGCACTTTGCTTGAATTTACTATTAGCTCAGATCTACACTGGGCTGGTGTGCCAGACAGCATCTCCACTTTCCCACCTGCAGTAATCACTTTCACCTCATCTAGAACTTGCTCTACAGGAAAGTGAGACCATCACACCTACAGCAGTAATACGATCACTTCCCCTCTCACATATAATTGTGCACACTTATATTTTGCTTGCTATCTCACTGACAGCCAGCAGGCTGTGCTAAGGGATCAGTTTTCTCTATCAGAAAAAATGCTGAGAACTATTTTCCCAAAGGCACTGCAGAGAGAACCTGCATGTCTGCCAGAGAAAAGCATCTGTCTGCCTAGGATTGAGAAGAGGAAAGATGTACATTTCCACATCAAAATAAAAGAGCAGCTTGTTATCATGGACATTATTCCATGTGCTATCAGAGTTTGTATCACACAATTTTCTATACCTCTAGTAGCAACAACTAAAATATTTCTTGAAAACAAAATGATAATATAGGTATTTTCCCCTTGATAGCCAGTAGTAAGTACTTACTTACTTCCAGCCTATGATAACGTCAGAAGAATTACAACCCCTTTCCAAAAAATGAAATAATCAAACACAACAATTGAGAAGCCAGGAATGGAATGAGATGGCCATGTCCTCTCTTTGTCACTGGTAAACATCTCATCTTCAATCCCACTGAGAAAGTCTGAATGCCAAGGAAAACCCAGTATTTTTAGTTTTATTTTTAAGCTGATGTAAAACAAGTACCTGAATCATAATGAGAAATTTTATTTCTCTTTTTATAGAACTTCAGAAACTATTACATATTTTGCGCTACAACAGGAGGTTTCTCTCACTTGCCTGCATATGAGAATTCCTCTCATATCAGAATTCCTGCAGCAAGTATGCAAGGAAAGATCCTAAGGAAACGGTGCTAGTTTTTGTAGGATTTTGGCTTACATATCCAGAAATAAAAGAGGTAGCAGAAACACTTGGTTCTGTGTGAAGCAGGAAAAGTAAAAGCACAGGCTGAGATCAGATTAAATCTCACTTGGAATTTGGTGCCTCGTTTTGTTTTCACAACCACATGTTGCAAAGTAAAAGAAAAACAAAATCATCACTTGGTGAAAGTAAAGCTTTGTGGGAAGCAGCATCAAGACAATGCTCTCCTTCTATGAGGAAGAGATCCCCTTCTTTTCTCCCACTTATTCAGCTCCCTCTTCCTTCTTTGCCTTCCCACACAATATATCTTCCTCCTTTGTAACAGCTCTGGCAGCTACTGAACTTCTCCATAAGCCAATGTATTGCCATAGAATGTTATCCATCTTGTTGGGTCTGTTCCTTGCTGCCTGACACTACTGAGCTAACAGAGGTGCTAAGAAATGAGCAGAGCAACATGAAGCAACAAGTGGGAGCATGTAGGATGCTGGGGGAAGAGAGGGTGCACTTCTTTCTGTGCAGCTGTAGAGATGAGCTCACTTCATAGGAAATACCCTTCTGTGGTGCTCTGTCTGCTTGGCCTGGACAGCTAAACTGAAACTTTTTACAAAGATCCCAATTCCTTGTTAATTGAAACTTGCTGCACTGAGAGTTGAAAAAATCCAACCATGCCTCACAACATTCAAAAGAAAGCATAAGGCATGAGGTATCCTTCCTTAGTGGTAGCTACAGCAAGCAATGAAAGAGAATTAGCTAATTTAAAAACAGAACTCCCAAAACTGCATTGCCAGACAGTGGAAAGCGTTTCTCACTCAAACCACTCCTTGATTCTTCCTGGCTCCAAATTACTCAGTTTACTATTAATAATAGTCCCAAGAAGAATTAAATTGCTTTTAGGAACCAGCAGGTACTATCTTATTATGTAGCAGCAAACTGAAAAAATCTGCAGTGAAAAAAAAAATATGATAAGCAAAATACTCCTTCGTTTCAACGTTAATTGACAAGTGCAAACATAAGGCTCTCGTTCCCCAAGCTGTGAGCATCGCTACATTAAAATCAAGTCACACATGTGGGCAACAAGCAGGGAAAAGGCAGTGCTGAGTTCAAACACTGTGCCTTGAGTTTGCAACTAGTGAATCAGATAGATTTAGAAGATAGAGTATTAAATTAGTACCTGCCTACTGTTGCAGGCCCTCTCCCTGCATAGTTGATATCCTTGAGGATATTCCTTTAGGTATGGCCATCCATGTCTACACAGAGTTTAACGGAGTAGGCTCATCAATTCCTCTTTTTAGCTGTTCCTCAACACTGAAAGCTTTACACGACAGCACTGCCATTATTACGCACACGTGGCATTTCATCAGGAGAGTAATTATGCTAAGCATTCAGGAGTAAAGTACCTAAATATTTCCTGGATGGGCATTAGTCTGCTTTCACATGATAGTGAAATGTTTTCCAATCTTCTTTTCTTTATATTAAGATTGGATAAGTAAAACAATCATAAGCAACTTCAAGATCCAGAATAATGTGTGCAGGTCCTAAGGCATCTAGGGACCCAGGGAGCACTAAAATTCATACAATTCCTAAGGTACAATCTAATCATATAAGCAGTATGCCCTTTAGAAATGCAACAAACTTACATTCTCAAAATGGATCTCATATGTATCAGATGGGATGGATAAGCCCCCTGACACTGTAGTAGCTAGAACGGTTTCCCAAGGAAATGAATTTTCAGTGTTAAAGGCTGAGTAACATGAAATCAGTCATTTCATGGTAATGCATTAAAGATGATGAACTTTCAAGGAATTACATGCATATTCTATTTTTCAGTTTTTGCCAGCTCATAAGCCACTCCCCTAGATTTTTACCACAAAGAAATAAAATAGAAAAACAATAGTTTTTCCAGAGCTGACAGATTTTGCATCTTTACTCACAGCAAATTTCAAGACATTCAGTACTCTCTTTAACATCTATCAACCTTTTCTTCCATATTGGATTGCCTAGCTTTTGGCAAGTTTAGTTCCTGTCACTCTTATGCACAGAAACAAGAATTTCATAGATCATAGCTGAGAGAATTTTGGTCCTGTTTGCCACCTCAATTTTTATTTCATTTAGTAGAGGACCTAGTTCTTGAAAAAGAAAGAACATGGAAGCTTGGAGCAGATCAAAACAGGATAAGTTAAATGTTCAAGGAATGCTGAATGACATCTTAAAATGTCTGCTGCTTCAAAATGTCTCACATGAAACAGGAAATACCATTCTGGCACTTTTACTACAAGAAAACCACTTTGGTTTCCTGCTAACAGAAAGGCATTTCTTACATAAATAAGGCTAGCAAGGCTCTCATTGCAATTAGTCACTCCTGTGTAACCAAACATATAGGGAGGTAGGAAGGGGAAATTTCCACCACAGCTCAAGAATTTTCCTTACACGGATTTCCTTGATACTTCAAGAGACAGAAAATACAAGTTTTTATATTAAGTTTGTAGGAGACAACTAAGCTCACAGGCTTCCATATGAGAAACAGCATGCTTATACTTTTTTTTTTCTAGTGAAAACTGATTTAAAATTACCACATTCTACACAGTTTTAAGCCAAATATCACCTTTTTCCCCCCCACATTCCTGACTGATATAAAGCAATTTTTTTTCCCATATGAACGTTTCCTCCAAAAAGAAAATTATCTCCAGAAAAGGAGGTTATATTACATAATTTATTCTTGTTTCCTCTGCAACTCAGTATTGAGTAAATCACCAGAATTATATGCAGAAACAATTCTCAAACCCAGCATGACACTTTTCCTATCTTAGGCAAAGAAATGTGATCTCAACTCATGAGATCTACAGCCTCAAAACAGAGAGATTTGATTTCCAGAAAAGCTACCAGAGACTGACGTAACACCTCCCCACAGTATGAGTCAGTAATGCAGTCCTTCCAAATTGAGACCAACCAAATTTATGCTCAGGTACCAGTTATCCTAAATATGACTGAGCAGAGCAAACAGTTGTCCAAGCTTCTCCTGCTGACAATGGCTCCCTGTCACGTCCACCAGTTACAGCCGTTGTCCCATGTATTGTTCTTCTCCATCTGTGTCTCTCCCATTGCTGAATGGATGAATGGATTGATGAATCCAGGTGAAAAATGTTGCATTAATTAATAATGCTAGAAATTTAATCCCATTTTATTAACATTTTCACTTCTTATTTCCCATGCTTTCCATTTGTTTGGGGTCTAAAAAGCAGCTGAAGAGAATGGAGAGAACACTGCACTTGCAAAAAACCCATATATTTTTCTTGAACACACAGGAATTCTCTAAAATAATATCTGAATTAGAAGTAACCCTGATCAATCAATTTCTGCTCTTTTCTAAGAGGGTGATATAACCCATCCTGAGATTTCCAAAAACTCAGTAGCTCAACAATAATTACCTACTAACCAATGGAAAGAGAGTAATTTAAAGTTATTTTAGGCTATTTTAACAAAGTAAAAAAAAAAAAATAGTAGAATTCAGGCAGTCTGAGGACATTTGTCTCTGCATTTAAGAAACCTGTTTTGCATATCATGGTATAAACTGTGTGAAAAATGTTGTATAGGCTCCCTACTTCTTTCTGTAGTGTGATTCAGACCTACTTCAGCAAATGGAGTTGGCTAGGAATTTATGCAGAACTGCAGGGCACTGACTAGTGCAGTCAGCAACAGAGCAGTTAAGCATGTCTTTGTTCATAAGATCTAACTATTGAAGATGCTTTTGAAAAGAAATTGCATTACATGCCTTGCTTCTGCATGGTCAGAAATTATCACTTATACGATGGTTTCCTAGTAATATCAGCTTTTGAATAACCTCAGGTTTTTACCTGCTTCCCCATTTAGTCATTGCTACCCACTTCCAGGTATCATCTAACTTCTAATCCCCACCAGCAAATTAACTAACTCCAGTTATTAAGTCCTATGCCAACATTGTTCCTGACCCTCACATTCCTAAAACCTTTTGTAATTGAGGCAATGATGCAATCCCGAGAGCAGCTCTGCATTCAACCAGCTACCATCTGCTCAAGTATCCTTCTCTAGTAATGTCTATATCAAAGGAAATCTGCTGACTGTTAACATTGCAACATTAACAATTGGAATTACTGCTTAGTAGGCTGAAATTATTTCATGTTACTACTATTTGTTTTCTTGATCAAGATACAATAAAATATATCTCTGATAAGAACAGGTGAATATGCTGTATTTTGCTTTAAAAGATAAACCCCATTAAAAACTAATGACAGTATCTTTACAAGATAGCAAACAGAAGAGCAGATTCCCACAGTACTTGTAGTGGCATCATTTGGAGTATGGTGGGTTAATTCTTGCTTTTCAAAACTCTGAAAAGTTCCTCCTACTTGCATTAATGCTGAATATGGAAAAGCAAAAAACAAACCCTTGCCTTAAAATACACAGATTTTCTTCATCTGAATCACAAAGCTAGGTTGAAAACAGAATAGGCAGTTACAGTAGAAGTATCAAGGTACTCTCCATTCAAGAGCCCTTTCAGTGATTTATACTGGAACAAAGAGGCATTTCAAGTCAACATGCAAGCACTCTCACCTAAGTGAGTCTGGTCCATGTCATCCTATCAACATTAGGAAATTCAGCATATATAAATATATAAATAAAACATATATACAGTACATAGTCACATTCATATAAGCCATAAAATGACATATATTTACAAAAACATTTGAAGCTATGCTTTATGTTTTCAGTTCCATTTAAATCAGGAATTTAAGTTTTTAGCTTCTGCCTTGGAGACTTGATCACCTTGCTTGATTTGAGAGTTTGGAATGAACTTATACCCTATCTACTCATGCATCTTTAAAATATGGAAGAAGCAAGTAGCCTTCCAGGAAGTTCTGCCAAATCCATAAGAGAAGTTGAAATATGTTGAGATATTATTTACCT
Source organism: Tympanuchus pallidicinctus (assembly GCF_026119805.1). Lineage (NCBI taxonomy): Eukaryota > Metazoa > Chordata > Aves > Galliformes > Phasianidae > Tympanuchus > Tympanuchus pallidicinctus. The sequence continues at coordinate 60,081,588 of NW_026294618.1, read as the reverse complement.
CACTGAAGAGTGATTTACATGTAACCAAACACAGAGAGACCTTCTGTTCTTGAAGAATGGCAGTACTTTGGTCTGGTCCATAAATAAATGTCAGTGCCATACAACATTAGGCATTACAAAACTGGGTGTCTGAGAGTGGTGTGTAGTAAAAATTTATGCATAATTTCTACTCATTTTTTCTTGGTTTAGACTGGTAGAGCAGTCAAAGTGAATGAACGTAGAGATGAAAAAAATATATAAATTTTGAGTTACCATACAGGGTCAAAAATTAGATAGAAGATTACTGTACTGTTGGCATTATTGTAGCTTCTTTTATCAATAAGTTCAAAGATTAATACAACCCCAATGATCTGACATTTATATAGTGCATATTATACAGCACTGTGACTTCCAGGAATTGCACATATACCACTTCTCCTAGTATGGAAAAATATTTGTTCACTGCTTCATAAAACATTCTTCTTAACCCAGATTCAAGCATCCTTTTTTTGATTTAGAGGAATTTACAAAAGGAAATAAGGTTTTGGAGGAGGGGCTGTTTAACTTATGAAGAACACTTGACAAAAAAAATCAACCTCACAATGCAGCAGTTTAAAGAGTCTGTATGTGAAGACTCTTGGGGAAAAAAATCTTGCAGTCAACTGTCAATCCATGGCTTCATATAGCACTTTCAGTGACAGGCAGTGGAGTTGTCTCTTGCTCCTCACTGTTCTCTGTAGATACATCCTGGACCTCCTGCTGCTGATAGATGTCTTGAACTAGCATGATGTTTGTGTTCCTCCACTCTCTGTATTTCATCGCCGTCAACTTTGGGTCCTCTAACAACTGGTTAATTGTAGCCAAGTCATGTTCCTTACACTAGGAAGAGATCAAGAGGTTATTTCTCATAAACGCTGTCAAGATCACCATCCATAACAAATCACCCTTGGAACATTACAGAACCATGTCACAGGGAGATGGCCAATGATCCATTCTCTTGGCAACTTGTTCTCATTTTTATTATCAAGGTTATTGAAGTCAAGTCCACAGCAAAAATTCCTCCTGGTTGAAGGAGAGATTATGATTTTATGCAGTTGTTTTGTTTTGCTTTGCTTTTATAGGATTCTTAGCAAAACTTTATGAATGAAAAGTTGAGAAAATTAGACACTGGTTGATTAATTCATATGCTGGCAGTGTAGCCTTTAAGTAGTTAGTGTATATGTGGGTGCTAATACATTAGTCACCGGATCTTAACAAATCTGGCCTCTACTTCCAGACAGGAGCAGACTGTATAATGTGAATACCCTGGTTCAGTTGAAAAACAGGGGCAGTCATGTCATGGTACAGGGAGGCTAAGAGACTTGATGTCACAGAATCACAGAATGGTTGAGGTTGGCAGAGATCATTTGGTTCAACTCCTACTCAAGCAGGGTTGCCCAGAGCAGAGTGCCTAGAACCACTTTCAGGCAGCTTTTGAATAACTTCAGAGATGGAAAGTCTACCAACAATACAGGTAACCTGTGCCAGTGCTGTTACCCAAAATACACTTACGTTCACATGGAACTTCCTGTGATTCCTTTTATGTTCACTATCCCTTGTCCTCTCACTGTCTACCACTGAAAATAGTCTAGTTCTATCCTCTTTTCACATTTTTTTCTTCTCTATTGCCAAGTGTTTCATCATACCTGAGAAAACTATGCCTGCAATTGGCTTCAAAACTCCTTGTCAACACACACATATTCAGAATACTTCCTGACTGTAGCAATAGGCTGCCATCACATACATATCCCACTGCTATTCTAATCAACAATTTTAACACCTCTGAACTTTTCAAGCAGAAAAAATTATTAAACTGTTGGTTTACATTAGTCCTATTTTCAAAACCAATCCTTGTATGAGAGTTTCTGGCATCAGTATGTAGATACACTGGTAGCCTAAGAGCTAAAGAATAAATAAGGAAAAAGAAGGGAGGAGTGTTTACGATGCACAGACATGATGGCAAAAAGCCATACTGCAGATTTTTTCTGCAGCACTAAATCTATTTTCCCACATTCATCAAGATTGTGACGCATTTGCACACGGCTTCTTTCTCTTCTTAACAACCCAAAGTATGTCTTGTTAATATGATATATCACGGCAGGAACATTTATCTGTCGTTAAAAAAAATTGCGTCAAAAGACAAAAATTAAGATTACACTGAATGTTGCATTAATCTTTTGCCTTAAAACTAAGAGGTTTCTGTCTAAAGCACTGTAAATATGGATCAGATGCAAAGCTTCTCTGATCTTGAAATTTCCAGTAGATCATTTCAAATTATCTCATGCCTCACATTTTATGTTAATATGATTGCCTTTAAAAGCACATCATCCTACTGATGCAAAGAATATAGCACATTCCCACTACAAGCATTTTCTTTTCAGACAGGCAAAGACTGCTGTGCATAGAACTCTGTGTCTGTCAGACACTGCACTATATTTGTCTTGTCAATACTCCAATCCCTTAACTTGAAGAAAGAAATCAACACATTTTATGCATTGTGAACAGTCTAAAAATGATTTTTCCATACTAAATACAAATGTTAGACAAGTCTAAGTTTGTAGGCACTGCTAATGACAGTTTATACGATACTCCTGGGTTAAATTGTTGTAAAGCTATTCTTCTTGCTCATGTCTGACAGAAAGGCTTCTAGGTTTGCATTCAGATCCAAACTAATAAAATAGACTACTGCACAGCATACAACTCCATTGTGTACTAACTGGTTCTTATATTCATTAGGGAGGTTCATATTACGGAAAGATTTAGATACGTGCTTCCATATTTGTTTTCCTGTGTCATAAAATAGGTGTGTTTTTTAAACTTTCTGTTTTATAATAAGCTGAACTGCATTCCTGATGCAGAAGGATAATATGGTTATACCATGTCATAAGAGACCCATTTATCCTGAGGAGAAACTTCACTAGGTCTCATACGGAGCCTGGAAGTCCTGAAGAAGGCAGGACAGCTGCACTCCAATTTGACTTTTAGACTGTGTTTTCAGAAAGTTTAAGACAAGCCTGGTTGCCAAAGCCAAGCCTCTTGTTGCAAGTAATCACTGATTGTGATTATCAGAGAAGTTTTTACATGAACTTCTTTGGGGTGCTATGTCTGAAGCCAAATACTCTTGCCAAAAATATGATAATCGAATCCTGTTTCTAGCAAAGCCCTTGGTTGGCATTTATTCTTTCTCTTTAGAACTTAAATGTTATGGCTATGCTTTCTGTTTGATTGAATACCATTCATAAGCAGGTTTTGAATTCCCGTGGCATTCAAAATGATACTGGGTAAGTCTCATAAATCTTCATATTCCAGACAAATTTACTGGCCTTTTCATGGAATGTTCCCCTAATCCCTCCACCCCTTCAGTCCACAACATAAAAGCAGGATGCTTTTGTTATTAAATATATTTGTTATAGGAGGTCTTTACAAAGGCTTTGGCACATCCTGTACATTCCCTAGTAATCACAAAGAAATCTTTTCTGGCTCATGGTCATTTTTGTGTCCATCATCAAGGTACTTTTTCTGCTCTTCCTTTTTTTAAGGCTCCCTTGTTTATGGCATTCAGCTGAGCTTGCAGGTTTCCCAGCTAACTAAGAGAGATGTTCTTTATTAAATTCTCCAAATGGGCTGGAATTTATACAAGAAGGTCCCTTCTGAACTATTGCCTCCGCTCCCAGATCAAGTTTAACAACAAAACACAGACCACAATTCTGACTAAAAGAGAAAACAATTTCAGAAACTTAACAAACTCTCTGGAGCTTAAAGTTAGCCTGTAATTAGAGTTTGGCTTTATTCTTTTCTCAGCCAAACTATTTCTTTCTCTCAGGCTTTTCCTTGGCTCAATCTGTAATCTCACCTTTAGTGTGCTGTTCAGCATTCGAATTTTGTGGAGTTTCTCATTAATAGAGGGGTTTTTGCTGCGTTTGATAAATGACTTCCTAAGCTCCTTTTTGGTTGACAGCCGGCGATCACCAATGGGAGACAGACTTGCTTGTTCTAATGACTTGTAAAGTCTCTCCATCTCATCATCATCACATTTTTCATGATCTGCAAAGTAAAAAATAAAGTGTGTATGAGAATATGAATATGGCAGCAGATAACAGAAACATTATATTCAGCAATTAGAAAGACTCAGCCAAGTCAAAAAGTAATGGTACTATAATCAAGACCAAGGGCAGTTCTTAGGGTAATCATGCAGATGAGAATGACATACAGCCAAACTCAAATGTTTTTAACAATCAGGTTATGATTCATACAGATATGAGCATATGTTTTCACTGTTCAAGTGTTTCTTTAATGCTCTATACATACCACAGACTGAATAACTGTCAGTAGTGCTACACTCAAATAGCAAGCTAATTTGATAGCATCTACACTGATTTACCTTTCCCTTTCATGCTGCACACTTAAGTTAAGCACACTTCTAGCTAATATACATGCCAGATTCTGTTTGGTGCACCAACTTCTTGTCAGGCATTGATAATTCTTGAAAACACAGCAAAGAAATGAGACATAGAAATATGTCAGAGGCTACAAGGGAAGATACCTAGGAAACAGAATAAAACAGGACACCTTGGGTCACCTAATGCCTAAATCTCAAGCTTCACAGTGCACAGCACAAAATTTGCTTGTGGTGCCTCAGAGTAAAGTCTTAATTACCCCTTGCTCAATTGCTTTGACAGTTCTGAAGCTGCAGCATCATCTTCCATGTCAGACAGGACACAAAAGGAAAAGTTAGCAAGCAGCTGAGAACAGAAGAGGATAAAATAAGATTTAACAAAATGAAGCAAAGACCTTTTTTTCAGAATAAAACAACTTAAGAATGAACAAGCAGGAGCTCAAATGTGCCAAGCACTGACTGAGGCTATTGACAGAAGGCCATTTTCAGCAAAAAAGCTGTACAAGTTCTTCCTCAGAGCACACTGAAATTTTTTCTATTCCAATATTTGCTAAAGGAAAATCTTAATGTTATTGGTGTTCTCAGGATGCCAGTGAGTCCCTCAAGAACCACTGGGATGATTTTCATGTTTATTACACTGGAGACAGTGGTTTCAGCTCTTCTTAAATGCAGCCTTCCATGTGCTAGCTGAACTGGCAGCATGTTTTTTCTTTTAATTGAAAGTTAAACATTGACTTTTCTAAATCATCCTTAGTCAGCAAACATAAGGAAAATGTGCTCTTGCTCCCTCCTATTGCAGCAAAAAGATTTCTCCAGCTTCCAGTGCACTCAGAAAGGAGTCTGCTCCTTATCTTTTCCATATTTTAAAAAGTACAGCATCCTCCTACATTCCTCTCTTTTCTAAATATTTAGGTTACAAGAAAGGTTTATGACATGCTACAAATATTTGCCTTCACTCTGTTGCTGGCCTTTTTTTTACCACTTTGTGATTCTAAAAAGGCTGCTGTAATTTGACAAGGACTAAATATAGCTTCCATCACTGGTACAGTGCAGAGAGAGGAAAAAGAGAACTGTTGTATATTTAACAAGCTGTGGGAAATAGGAAAAAAAAAAAAAAAAGTGTAAGGCATAATACACCGCAGTGTATTTCCTGAAAACTGTTGGCTCATGCCATGAGGCTTGTAATTATAACTAGCTTCCTGCTTTCTTACTTGGGATGAAGCAGCTGTTTGTTCCATTAGCCAGTTCCTGCACAGCACTGGCTCAGTCATGTTGCAGACCTCACCCATCAAGACTGCACACCATATCATTTGCAAATGTAAGCTGTTTTTTATCAGATATCCAAGAGCATACCAACAGAAAATAATTTATTGACCAGACAAATACAAAGTCAGTGTTCCATTTATTTTTTGAGTCTAACTCACAGTGCTAACCTTAAAAATGTTACAAAGCAGCAACCATGAGAAAACACCTCTCTGAATATGTTTCTTCTGTCAGGTACTGACAGTAGAGGTTAAATACTCTTATATCTTCTGTGCATTTGTGGGTGAAGGTAAGGAGGACAGGACACTCAGCACAGAAAAAGAAGCAGGAACTAGTGTAAGAAGAACCTAGCAGAAGGCTCCCTGATCAGTACTGTGCACTTAGCTCCTGTATTTTACAAGTTTGCAGCCTCAAACTCCTCTCCTATTACTTATTCTTCCACTACTCCCATACCCAGAAGGAACCAGGTAATTTCGGAGGGAGAGGAAACTCTGAATTCTTCAGATAAAGTGTGGATAAAAGGAATGACAGTGAAGCCAAACAGAATTTCAGGAAACAGCTGGAAAAAAAGGGTGAGCGAAATCTACAGGCAGAGTGGAATCGGGCATGAGCCATACAAAGCTTTGGTCTCCACCTTCATTTATGCTGGTGGGTAGAAAGCTTCTGCTGTAACAAGTGAAGAATAACAAAACAGTATCTTAAAACTGCTTTTGTAAAGAAGATACTGTTGCATTGACAAAGAGTACATCTGCTAATAAACTGAGGCCGGACTGACACGTAAATTTAACTCCACTGCCCTGAGTTGCCCTGAGCTAAATTCAGAAAACAAACACCCATGTTTCGCAGGCTTGAAGCCATTAGTGAGTGTACTAGTTTCGTGGTGTGAATTTTAGGGGCAAGAGCTAATGGAGAAAGAAAAGAAGCACTATGTCTAGCAATCAATTAACAAAATCAATAGAATGATCAGTGATTAAAAACAACAACAACAAAAAAATCATATTTCTTCTTACTCCTAAAACTGTGCAGTGCAGTACTTTACAAGCCTCTTAATGGAAGGGAAGTTAGCAACGCATTACCCATAGATTGTCCCACAAAACACCTGAAATAAAATTCATGCTTGATAACAGAAAGAAGGTAATGTGACTCAAGGTTTAACATGGACTGGGATTTTTTTTCTCTGGTTTCAGACATTCACAACACACTTGCTCAGAATTCTGTGTTGCTTATTTCCCTCTGCATCTCAGAACAGACTCCTAACCTGTCCATCAGCAAGTCTAAGAGAAAGCTCAGGCATTCCTGTACCTGGTCTGTATTTCTAGTCATAAGTGATTCAGACTCCTATGAAATCTGGCCTGTCTAGACCTACTATTGAATTGCTACAAAATATTTGCTTTCCATCACAAAGTGAAAATTCATGCAAAAAGCACATAGCACTCAAGCTCGGGCATCAGTGTAAAAACAGATTTGTGTGTCAGGCTCACAAAAAAAATGAGCTGCCCCTTTGCTGAGTTTTGTTAAGCTTATAAGATTTATGATGATGGATATATATAGTCTGCTAAACAAAAACTTATGTTGCTGTGAAAGTAGTTCTTCCTGTTTATTTCCATGGAAACAACAACAGATACAAAGAGCACAATTACACTATTTGATTAATTCTCAGCTACAAAACACTGTTTCTTGACACTGCCACCACCACTAACATTTTTACCAGGAATGTACAAGAGCTGGTATGCCATGCTTACAAAAATCTTAATGGCTGTCTGGAAAGTGGCCTGTCTTTCAACTTACTGTCACCATTGGTGAAACACAACACTCATTGCCCCACATCCCCCACAGTACTCACATCCACTGTTCTATCTCCAGAAATGTTCAGTAATGTCAGTGGATGTCAATAGCTGTCAATTTTTTTTCCTCACGGAGGAGTTCAGTTCCACATCTTTGCTTCATATGCACTTCCATGGCAGATACCTCTCTGTCATAGTGTCCCTCCGCTGCCATCTGTTCCATGGCAACAAAATTTAATGGAATATTGGCTAGAAGGTTCAACCACTACTGCCATACCATCTGCCTCTGATGTGATGGGCCAACATAATAAGATTGGAGGCATTACTTTCAGAGCAGTCTTAATTAAATGGGCAAGTTGGTCCTCACTAGTACTGCTCTGAAATGAGGCGCTGGAGCAGGTCCAAAGAAGGGCAGTAAGGCTTGTGAAGGACTTGGAGAATATGCCCTACAAGGACAGACTGAAGGAACTGGAACTGTTTAGTCTGGGGGAAAGGAGGCTGAGGGGAGACCTTATTGCTCTCTCCAAATATCTGAAAGGTGCTCACAGCGAGAATGGGATTGGTCTCTTCTCACTGGTGACAGGACAAGGGGAAATGGCCTCAAATTGTGCCAGGGTAAGTTTAGGTTAGATATCAGGAAAAACTTTCTTACGGAAAGGGTTGTTAAGCACTGGAATAGGCTTCCCAGGGAGGTGGTTGAGTCACCATCCTTGGATGTGTTTAAATGCTGTTTGGATGTGGTGCTCTGAGACATGATTTAGTGGAAGACTGTTAGTGTTAGGGTAGTATGGTTAGGTTGTGGTTGGACTCAATGATCTTTAAGGTCTTTTCCAACCTGAGCAATTCTATGATGCAGCTCTCTTAACTTTGTTGAACTCCACAGTGGGGACCCCAAAAAAGTAAAGTCCTGCCCTGAGGTATTTTAACATTGCAGGGAAACAGTCTGTTTATGCTGAGACAATGAAAATGAAGTGAGATTTCAGGCTGGCCAGAACTTCTTACAAACTCCATTTCAAGAGGAGTAAAACACATCTTGTGGCTCAATGCCACAAAGGAATTTTCACCAATTTGGAATTTTCCTCTACCTAACAGGAGATACCACAGACAAGAGCATGTTGCCAGAGGCACAGCACATCCGTTTTGCACGCCTCAACTTTCACCTTCTGCATCCATATCAGTCAACTTGCCACAGGTGGGCGATATTACAGTATGGAGACTCCCCACTCTGCAGCAGTAACGCAGGAGCCTGTCTGAAAACTTTCAGATATAAGACTATTTAAGCCCAAAAAAGTGAAATTATCCAGAAGTTTTCAGGCAGCAGCTGTGAAAAATCAAGCTGATTGCTTCCCAGTGGTGAAGAAATAGAAATTGGCCATGATTTGCATGAAGAATATTTTGTATTGAAAATCATCCCCAACAGAATATATATTACTAACTCTAATCTGAACCCCAGAAATTTAAGTACTTATTCTTCCATTCTCTAACTGGGATGTCATAGCTCTCCAGCTGTGCATTAATCCCAGGAAAAAAAATCTTCTTCTTTCTCCTGTCTTTGCTGTACTTCCAAGCTTCTTGTGGCTGTGCCAACTCTCCTGTTCCTGAACCTGCCAGAACTTTTGATACCAAGAGAGCACTGTATAAACCCAGGCTGGAGAGAGGAGATGAAAGCATTACAACCCACTTATGCTCTTACCAATCCCCGGTATACTCCCTATCCATTCTCCATGTTAGTAGTCTTTCCAAAGGGAAATGACATGTTAGGGAAATCACATTTCTGAAAGAGCTACAGACCAGGAAATACACAAATTAAAAGGATCTGTCTTTTCCAACTCCTCATTGGCTAATGCAGAACTATAAAACCAAGAGACATGAGAGAGTGGGAGCAGTAATGGGAAAATTACATTAACACTAAGAGTCAAAGGCTTTTGATTACAACAATACAGTGAGTTCAGCAGAGAGGGGTGACATTTTTAACAGACTCCAAACTCTTCTAAACTGGAAACAGCACAAACAGGTATCTCTATTTTCAAGGTCAGAAAATGTAACAGCATAATTTTCACTGTGATTCCTAAAACGTTTTTAATCTGAAGCAAAATGGTCATTCAAATACAGCTGTTCTTCCACGCAGCGCAATATAGGCGTGCCTGTTGGATAGTCTCAGCCACAATACAGCATTTACTATAACTTATGCAGAAGGAACAAAGAGGCCAGAGTACACCAGAAGATCTGTTCTGGCTATTACTGGCACAGGCAGATTCAAGAGGGGAAAAGGATGTAAGTTCTGAGAAAAGAAGGAATTGACCACATCTAGTTTCTATGTAACCAACTCCTTCTCGCAAAAACAATCCACATAAAATTCAAATTGTTTTCAAGAAGCCTTCCAGGTTTCCCAAAATATCAGTGCACATCAGCTCTTTCACCAGCTATTATGAATGAGCCAGAGTGAAATAAATAAACCAGAGGTGGTAGCATAAAATTTTCTTGCCAAGATGCATTAAGATCATGTGATGGTGATTATAAAACCCTCAGGAACCACAAGGAAGAAGGATGTTATTGCTACAGTGGAAGATACCCAAATAAATAAAAACACACATTCCTGTTGACCTCTCAATTTCTACAGCTTCCTTTTGTTATCATTGTTTTTGATGATAGTGGTGGTGCTGTGTCATGGTCTGATATTTCTGTTCCAATGGTTGCCAGAAGAAACACAAAAGATGGAGTTTGGCTGCAGAGTGTGTCTAGCCATCCCGGATGGAGCAAGAACAGCTTCTGTACACAGAGCACGTAGTCACATATTTGTTTGTATTCTTTACTGTTTCTTGTTTACCTGTCAACTTCTTTGTGTCAGCACTGAATCCTCTGTCACCGTTCATGTAAAAGGCTGTAACACTGAAGTATTAAATTACTCCCATTAAGTAAATGGAAATACAATCCTTTTTTTCTATACTTTTGTGCCACTCTCTGGTATGTAACCTCTGCCCAGTAATCAGAGCTGAGCAATAAGTCTGAGACTGCTCATAACACTGAGAGCTGCTGGAAAGTTTTTTCAAATATTATTTGGTACATCTCCTCATTCAAGATGTGTACAATTGCTCAGCAGATCTCCCTAAATAATTTTCAATGAGAGAAAGAAAAAAAAAGCCTATAATCACTTAGCTGAACCTGTTGCTTGCTTTACAGGGTTTCACCCATTTTCCTCTTTGAGAAATCTCTATTTTACCACTACAGGTTCCTTTCTCACAGAACCACAGAATGGCCAGGGTTGGAAGGGACTTCAAGAGTCATGAATCTCCAACCCCCTCAGCACATGCAGGGCCACCAACCTCCCCATTTAATACTACACAAGGCTGCCCAGGGCCCCATCCAGTCTGGCATTAAACACTGCCAGGGACAGGGCATCCACAACCTCTCTGGGCAGCCTGTTTCAGCACCTCACCACTCTCTCTGTAAAGAATTTCCCCCTGACATCCAACCTAAATCTTCCCTCCCTCAACTTAAAACCATTTCCCCTTGTCTGCAGCTATCAACCCTTTCAAAGAGTTGATTCCCCTCCTGTTTGTAGGCTCCCTTTAAGTACTGAAAGGCTGCAATGAGGTCACCCCGCAGCCTTCTTTTCTCCAGGCTAAACAACTCCATCTCCCTCAGCCTGTCTTCATAGGGGAGGTGCTCTAGTCCCCTGATCATCTTTGTGGCTCTCCTCTGGACCCTCTCCAACAGCTCCCTGTCTTTCTTGTACTGGGGGCTCCAGACCTGGACACAGTACTCCAGATGGGGCCTCGCAAGAGCAGAGTAGTTAGAGACAGTCATCTCCCTCCTTACTTTACTTGTATTTACATGAAAAGTTCTTCCCACTGAGGCATAGCTATTCTTGATTCTTTCAAAGTAACAACTTTTCTCCAATCAACTTCCATGCCTGACTTTTGCCAGGAAAAACACTCTTTGGTTCTTGGAAAATTTCTCCCCTAGGTCTTGGCTGCTAACAGCTACAGTTAACAGTTCCTCATGGGATTTTTCTAAGCAGAGCATGGCTGCTGCAAAGCAGAGTGCATGACAGGAGATTTTCTATTCTCACAAGGAAAAGGAAAGTATATATACATGCAAAGGCTCTGCGGGCAGAGAGTTCAGAGACCATAGGATTGTTCTGATACGTCCAGGGGACATGCACTTTAAGAACATGCACCAATGCAAGGTGTACCCTGCTCCTTCTGGGCGTAATCGCATTACACTGAAGAGCTGCAAACAACATACTGTTCAGAAGCACTGAAAAGTAAATAAGATGCACTACACTGGCAAATCACCAAAGTATGCCCTCTTGTTCCACATCAGATAACAGTGGTGTTCTTGGTAGTTACTGTAAATCATGAGGTTTTGCAGATAGATATCCCCCAACTTGAAATTATCTCACAGTATTTGTGCATGTCCTTATCAACTAGCTGCAGAGGGAAATTCTTGAGGTATAAGCCACAGATAGAGAATTATGTTCTTTTTGATAATTTCCATTTGGAATTGAATTGCTACTTTAATTAATCCTTTTTTCACCTCAATTTCAAATTGAAATAGCTTAAGTAATCTCCTTACAAATTACTTCATTTAGTATTTCAGCATCCATTACAAGAAAAAACATTACCAACATTCTCCATCTTCTCATACTATGCAGAGTGATAAAGAATAACAAATGTATGGTGTACATCTTACTTGCTCAACAACAGTTATCATGCAGATAGTAACTTATGAAGTTATACAGTTTCTATAGTGACTGTCTCACTAAAATGATCTATTTCTGTAATTCCATCACAGATAAGCAGCATGGTTAAAACTGATGTGTTCTGCAGTCAGGGCTGGCTTAGCAGTGAACAGTGAATGAATTTGTTTCCCCAAGAATATTTTTGGAACAATTATACTATCTTGCAAATGGCAGAAACATAACAAAATATGCCTTGATTTACATTTACTACATCATCATACAACCTATAAAATTCTTCTTTAAATGATTACGATTGCATCGCACTAAATCTGTCAGCATCCATAAAACTACCTGTCACCCTCACAGTTATGATAGAAAGCTTTAGCCTGAGCATTACTGCAGAAACATTGACAATATCAGAGTATCATATTCTGAGCAAAGGCATACTACTAAAAAGCAACCACTGAATCTTTCTCAGTGGGATCGAGAAGCCACTATACTCTCTACGGCTTACAATCCAACAGTCCACCTGAATGCAATCAAAAATGAACTCCTGTGTACACATATAACCTGAGACACACACACAAGCAGTGTGTCTCTTGGTCCATTCTAAGAATATTTTCCAAAGAGATTAATTGGTCAGATTTAACCCTAATATTCAAATTACAGAACATGTGCTATATACTTGTCACAAATCTTTTTAGGGTCCAGTGTACAGCCTTTTCACTACTTTCAATGCCAAGACAGAAAAATTTGTAATCAGATTTCTCAAGAACTCTTCTAACACATTTATTTTCTTCAACATCATTGAAATAAGACATTTACTCACTCTCAGTTTTAATTCTTACTAATTTTCATTGCTTCAGAAAACTCTAGCAGGGCAGCTTCATAATTAAGCTGAGTGCAAAATACTCTGACATTAATTTCCACTTTGTCTGAAGCTTCTACTTAGATCAATTTTTAATATCTTGGTGGGTTGTGTTCTTGTTTGTTTTTTTGCTTTGTTTTGTTTTATTTCGTAAAATCATATAACAAAACAAAGGTGTGCTAACTGTTGATAATCGTAAAACAATTGGAAGTGACAATGTAGCTGATGGGCCTTACACTACTTTAAGTGATTCAGCTCCTTGCTTTCTGTTCACCTACAAAGATAGGTGAACATAGGTAATGGACTGAGAATCTTCTCATTTTCAGTATGTTGTATGCAAGAAATACCTTTTATACTTCAACAGTTCTTAAAGCATGGAGAGAAGCTTTGTTCAAAAGGCAAGATATACAGCCTTGCTATGGCTGTGTTAATACTAACAACAAACAAATTTTGTTACTGTACCACGTTTTTTTGTTTGTTTAACAGTATATTGCAATAGAAGATACCTACGGAGATACTCAGACTCTTAAACAAAATCCAGCCTTTAAGGACTTTCTGATTCAGGACTGCACTTGTTTTCTCTTGTTTACAATGAAGTTCAATGAAATGAATAATGCATACATAGCAGAAGTGAACACAACTGTTGACATTTTTACCACTTCTTACAGACAGAGTTTAGTTTTACAGCTCAGAGTTCAGTTTTGTGGCAATGCATATATTGTGATTCCACCTTTATGTCATGAAACTTTCTTAACACTTGGATTCAACTCTAATTAATAAATGACAGCTATCCTCAAACAGATGAAACACATAAACACATTAGTAAAAACACATCTACATTAGGATTTTATACAGAGGCTTTGATATTAACCTACATATAAAATTTGAGAAAAATTCTAAGTGTACTTATCAATTCAATAGTGAGTTGTATATTTAAGGTACAATAAACCAAATATTTGTCGTAAAAAAAAAATGCCATTTTAAAACTCTTCAACAGAAATATGATGAAAGAGAGGGGAAAGGAAGTTGTGGGAAAATCCCAGACAAAACTCTCATTATCTCACCTTTGGCGAGTGTTATCTGTCCTGCTGCATCTGGCACAGTTAGGCAATGTGTATCCAGACCTAAGAAAGTGTTTTCAGGTCCACCACCAGGACAGATCTGACTTTCCGCTTTTTCTCCACAGTCTACTTCTGGCTGCTCATCAGATTGAATCTGTACACAGAAAGTTAAAGGCTGATCACTCTCTTCCATGGCAGAGTTGTTAACGAAGTCAAGCAGAGACTGCCTCTCAGAAAAAACCACTTTGGATGTTAAGGAAGATGATGATTCTTGGGAATTGAAAGTGCTTTCAGGAGAGGAAAGAGAACAAGATGCTTCACTTGACAGAGTTGATGTCAAAGAGGATTTCTGTTGATCCTGCTTTCCAAAAACAAACAAGAAAAAAAAAATGAAAAAATTTTTTTCCAAATTATTATTTTTTCCAGGCTCTAGACCTCATAGATATACAACTGAAATGACAACTAACCAAAAACTAACATAATATGGTTGATTATCCATCCAAACAAACTTGAAACAAGGCAATCAATCTCTCACAACTTCAGAACCTAAGTCACAAGGAAACTAGAAATAAAAAATAAAAAGTTTTGAAGGCCTAGAAACAACAGAGCAAGAAAATAATACCATGTTGAAAGCATCCTTTTTTGTCTCATAGTCATTTTCATTGTTTTTCCATTCACTTTATTTCTCTCATCAAAAGAAACCCAAATGAGACATTGAACCATAGAACATAAATCTGCTTTGAAGTATTCAATAAATCCACTAATGCCATAACCACATATAGACAACACAAGAAATGTTAAAACAGAATTGAAATGACCTCAGTAACCAAAACCATTTTATCCTATCCATTCTAGGAACTAAATATTTGCCAGAAGACTGAATAAGTACTGGTGGAAAGAAAAAACAGGCAGTCATGGAGCAGATGGCATAGAAATTGGAATGTTGCAAGATTTGTGCTGCTCATTCACTTGCCAAGATTTATATTTGAGGAAATTAATCTGAAAATTGATCCATATTTCACTAGAGATGCATCAAAATTAAGCACATCTTAGGGTTCTTCATACTGTACTCATCACTCTGCCTCACAAATAATGAGGGCTCAGAGACAGCTAACCTGTGGGAGCAGCAAGTGAGAGAGGGTATAATAGATGCATGATTCCATATAAGGAAAAGTTAGAGAAGAAAAAGTTTTGAGAAATATGTAGTTTCCCAAACAAGCAAATATATCTTTGCTCACAAAGCTCACAGGCTAACAACTCTCTCTACAGCATGCATTTGCATTGACTGATTTGTACTATTATCTGTTAATGAAAATCAACAAGAACTAACACTGCTCTGCTTTCTAACTACAAAAAGCCACTAGCATATAAGCCAAGATAGTCAATTGCATAAGTAACACATGGGCAAGCACATAAATATATGCACAAATTAATTAGAAGATGATCTATTAACAAATAAAATAATTGAAGGCATAAGGAAATAAAGATTCAGATTGCAACCCTTAGTGGAAAGCATGAGGAGGTATAAGACAAAAGCCAAATATTTTTTGTCTGCTACTTCAGAAATTTCCTGAAGTAAATTTCCTGCAGATGATCCACTACTGGCCAGACTCAGAATCAGAATACAAAACTTGATGGAGAGTTTTATGTTTGCCACACATATGCAGAATAAATCTCCTTAAGTATTAAAATAGATGATAACTAAACTTGAAAGTACTGATAATTAGCAAAATGGTGTTGCTAGGGAAACCCAAACAAGCTGCAAACACAATAAAGGAGCAAGGCTGGAATATCTATCAATAATTCACTGGTAAATTAGAAATAAAATGTATTCATATAAAATAAACCAAGGGATTTTTTTTGGATTATGCTATAAAAGCTTCTGTAATTCATTTGTTGCTGTAAGGTATACTAATTCCTTTCTATATTAAGAAATGCAAGTGCATTTACCTGAGTTTCTAGTCTAGTAGTCTCAAGTAGCTATTAATCACTTCATAAGACGAGATGACTGTGGCTCACCATTTGTTTGTAGAACTTTCTTTATTTCTCTAAATATTCAAAGTTATTCTTCCAGACTGTTGTAAACTCTGCAGGACTACATCTTATTTATATCCCTATTGCAATAAATGTGACACTGTGTTTTAGTTGCATGTTTGATTTTAAAAAGGAATTCTTCACATACTCTAAAGCAGTGGGCAAGAAGGCAGTGGGCAAGAAGGCATTTTTTTGATCTACACATGATGTAGTTCAAGATGCCCATGTGAGCACAAGTGACCTGTTCATCTATCCAGGAGTTCATATTGAAAAAACAAATTGTTGAATCATAGAATTGTTCAGTTGGAAACGACCTTATAGATCATCAAATCCAGCCACAACCTAACCATACTACCCTAACAACCCACTGCTTAATCATGTCTCTGAGCACCACATAGCGTTCATACAGTCAAATAGACCAAAAATTAAAAGCCGTTGTTCATACGGTGTTGATAGTCTGTCTAATTTCACTTATTTAAAGTCTTAAGAGCAAGATGCTAGATCTCACCTGTAATTTTACTGGCATTCTTACATTAGAAGAAAAAGAAAGTGATGCTGAAATGAAAACTGCCTCAATGAATGGAATTTCTTGTTTCTATTACATATTTTTGTTTTCATTTTCATTTTTTGTTAAATAAAAAAAAAAAAACTGTGAAAGAATTAAAGAGACTACCACAACATATTTCCCTTTTTCAACACATTGTGTATACATGTTTTTCTTGGCATGACAAATGTTTACGTGAGTGACAGAGTCATTCCTTTGGAAGTTTTGTAATCATGTAATGTAATGTATATACATGTATATACATGTAATACATGTAATAATAAAAACTCTACATGGAGACACTTTCAAAAGCAGATGTCTAAGCTGGCAGATCATAAGGATTCCACTGCAGATCTGTGTGTCTCTAGGCATTTATTTAGAGAAAAAAATTATCACCATGAAACACCTCAGCAGCTATTTTGGAATTGCTGCAATCTATTTACTCAATTGAGCTGCCGATTTTTGAGCCATTCTCATGCAGAGAAATTAACACAGATGATCAGTTAAGCTTTTGTCCTACAGATGTTTAAGTGTATTTGTTCTTCCCTTGCTTTTTTCTTTCCCAATACCTACAAAAACACATAAAACTAGAAAGCTTATAATCACTACTTTTGCTTTTAAAGTTTCAAAACAGTTTTATCTCAGAGAATTAACAGCAGCTGAAGTTTTTTTTCAGGAAGTGCAAAGTGTTTACTGCTCTAAAACGTAACGTAACAGAATCTGCACCTGGATCGCTGTTCCAGACTAACAGTTTCCAAGCTGGATTGGATCTCAAGAAGTTTGGATGCCCTTCTACTTCAGACATCATAGATTTGATTTTCCAAAATGTCCATAGCTCCTAGTTCCTATTTTGCAAAATGCTTTTGGCATTTGGAAGACAGAATTATCACTAAAAAAAAAAAAAAAAGATATTTCCAGTTTGAGTTTCCAGCATAAATGAGTCTGCCAGTCGCAAATTGCTGCCAGAGCATAGAGCAGAGCAGTGGCAGCTGGAGCTCTTTCCGGTTTCCATTCCTTGGGGTGAAAATTTGACTGATTGGAGATATCAACATTCATCCATAGGGGTAAGGAAAAGGGAAATCAGCAGCTAGACGTAGTTACTGTACTATGACCTTCTAGACCTTGACTAGAAGATGACCTTCAAGAGGAAGGGTGGAGGAAACAACACCCCTCAAGCACCTGCACTGTTGCCTGCCTCCCACATGTTCCCTGCTAAAACGTTGAAGGCAGCTCTTAAGAGAAGCATACAGAAGGAAGGCAACCAGAGATCACCTCTGCAGCTACAGGCTGAGAAGTAGCAGGAAGCCAGAAAAACAGCAAACTGAAAAATAGCACCTGCTTAAAACTCATCATCTGGAAAGATGCCTGTGTTCACTCCGAGGTGAGCAGATGGGAAAGTCATTTACTGTCTCCTGAAGCCGATCCATTGAGGTATAAATTTCAAGATGCTTCATTATCGGCCTTCAGCCCAGAATAACTCTTGGAGATATATTGTCAAGTTTCCTGTATTCTCCAATATTTATAGTCACTTGGCCACATTTAACTTTCAGTTAATACGGGCAATAAAGAATCCTATTATATAGAGCATTCTCTGAGTGCCAGGTGAACTGTTTTACAGTGATTCATGAAGCACAACTGTTTAAGGAAAGGAAGTGAAGACTGACTTATCTGACAGAAACAGACGGGGCAAATAGATGACAATAGGACACAGACACCAAGTTTAATGTTAGCTATCTAAAAATTGTCAGATAGTCAGATTTGTGCATTTATTATTGACTGTGTTCATGCAAGCTTCTCCAGCTCATCTATGTTTTTCAGATTTGCTCTTTCTTCACTGCCTACATGACCACCAAACCAATGGATGTCATTTTAAAGTACCATTGCAAGAACCTCTACTACACCAACAGGGTAGCTACTACATTTTTTATTCATCCATGAGATGCAATAATCACAGAATCACAGATTCTGATCAAGAAGATTATTTGGTAACAAGTATATTACTGAACATACCTAGATTTAACTTTCAGCTGGGAGAGTGAAAGGCTTGAAGTCAGGATTCTTCATTTCAGCTGTATTACCCTCCCAAACTGAATTACTCATGTCCTAATACAGAATTAGTTAAACCTTGTACCTTGAACAAGTACCTTCATATGAGAAGAAATGAGATCACTGTGAAGAACATCAATAGTAAGGCTAGACTAACAGATCAAGAACTGGCTCATAAATAGGAGAAGCACTTGATTACACACACGAGGGTTCATGCTACTTATTCTAATTTATGTAAAAAAGCGAGGTGGTAGTGAATATTCTGGACACGCTCCACAACGAGGTAGAAGGACAACATAGATTTGGGGAGTATAATTATTTTCTTTTTTCTAATGTCTTTTTCAGAGGTATAAAAGGAAAGAACTGACATAATCCCTGTTAGAAAACACTTCTTGCCTTTTACCTCTCCTCTTTGCCACAAAAGCATTTTCAAATTCAGTCTTCTAAAGAACAGCTCAGTCGAATACATAAATCTGTTGTATAATGCTACCAGCATCACCAAACAAAAGATTTCGGATTGAATGAAGAAATATAAATATTGTGAAGACTAGGTTACGGTTGCATGTTAAAAACCTCATAAAGAAAAGACACAACACACTTATGAAGCACAGTAACACCTTTCATTCTCAAACAGAGCGAATATGCTTTCCCTTGAAGGAGGTATTCTTGCCAGTGTGAGGCTCTCAGCAGCATGGGCTACAGAGCTTGCATGAAAAATCACTGGGCAGAGGTGAGAGGAAACAGTGCATCCATATCTCACAGGCACACAGCGAGAAAGTCTCCAGTCTGACTGGTAGCTCATCATCTGGAGAATGATTTGTTTCAACCATTGAGCAAGTAAAACCTAATTATGGTAATACTTACTAACTGAGGAGGTGGTGGCTGGGCCACATATGAGGGAGGCAGTGTGTCTGTTATTTCTGGGTCATCATGTTCACTTTCACTATAGCATTCTGAGGCAGACATGGAAAATAAGCAAATACAAAGTGTTAAACCAAAACTCATTTATTCCTCACAGTGATATGCTCATCAAAGTTCCCCAAGCAGAATATTGTGGACTATAAGATGTTAGTGCCTCCTATGCTGAAAATTAACCCACTCTTGATAATGCTCTGCTGCTTCATAGCAACATTTTCTTCTATTATTTTTTAAATAAACTTGCTATAGATGACAACACTAGGTGTCGCTGCTCCAGATAGCTTTACTACTAAGAAGTTCTTTTTTCGTCCCTTCACAGCCTTTAAATGAAATGCTACACAGTCTGTGACAGAACTCGCAGAGACCTGTTGCATGTAGCAGATGCTGTCTCTTATTCTCTGTAACCAGTAAATTCTCCTGGAGCTGGCAACCAGCACTGGAGTTTTGGCTACAATTCTGGAAAAAATAGATTGCTCACATGATGCTTTGGAAACCATAAGACACCTTCAGGAGACCTTTGTCACCAGAGGGTAATTTGACATACCACGTGGCACAGTGGTACAGTTTCAGAGCTAGCAATAGAAGTAGACACAGTACTCTCAGACCATGCATACCATTAAAAAAAAAAAAAAAAAAAAAAAAAAAAGAAAGAAAACCACCAAGCTGACAGACCCAAAATCTCTTGAGAGGTGGCAAAGGGGCAGTCATATTTTTCAATTACATGTGTAGCAGAGGGAGGTGTCTTCCAGCACTTATCAGCTACTTTTTAACAGTGGATTACATGAAGTGCTAATTTGATAAAATGAGACACACACAAGGAGAGATCACAAGTTAGGCATTCTATTCCCAGGGCCTGGCTGTAACCACTGAAAAAGATTACTTCCCTCTGTGAAATCTCCCAGCACACACTAGCCATTCAGACCTATAATATTATCCAATCAGATGTAATTACTGTATCTTCTAATTTAATTATTGGTGGCATGCATGTAATTTCAGGGTTATAATAACCATAATGTGAGGGGAAAAATTTGTGAGAGAAAAAGATTTTATACACTGGAGAGAAGTTTCTAAGATGTTAACAAAATGAAACTTTCTCTCAGTACTGCTTGGAGAATCATAGGATTTTTAACAGCAAGGCTGTAGTTTTGTTTAGTGAAAGTATGTGCTGGAACATCTTCGCATCAAGGATTGAGAATGGCTACAGTCAGCCCATATCAAATTCTAAGGCTCTGTGAATGATGTGTTCTTGAGGAGCCCTTGGTAACAGCTGTTTCTGATACACTAAAAAGCATCTCAAAGAGTTACAGTGTGTGACACAGAGAGGAAAATCAAGTTGCTGGGAGCAAAAAAGTGGCTTTGTGTAACAGCAGTATCTCTGCAAGGGTGCATCCACACAAATATGTCTGTGGGTTTCTTTTCTGAAACTCTCTCGTGATAGATCCTGGAGTATCTGTGACAAAACATCTGTCATATTTTGCTTCTATTAATATTTTTTGGCTCTCCTATTTCAAGTCAGGTTTAATGACTCTCAACTCAGTCAATACAGCTCAAAAGATCAGTGGCCTCCTTTCAGCGATACTTTATCTCACCAGTGTTTCTAAAGCTCCTCTGCACTGTGTCAGTGTGTCAATGGGCTCTGTGGCCAGACAGACTCAAGGTGACAGTTAAAGAAAAGATCTGACAAAAATTTGGCCCAACAAAAACTGTAAAGGATATCATCTGCTTAGACACAAAAACTGCTTTAGAAACATACCTTCTTCGCTCTTTCCATTGGGTGCCTGAGGATCTACAGCAATCCCCAGCTTGCTTAGCCACCTGTGTTTGAATCAGGGAGGATATATTATTAGCGATATTTACATGCTATTTTGACTATTTCTCCCCTTTCAACATGTATATTCATTAATGCAAAGTCTGAATGTTTCCTTCTGTATCTCAGTGTTTCCTAAGAAAACACCTTTGACTTGATAACTAACATTCCCATTCCTTTTAACAGCTGTGTAGGATTAAATTGCCAACAGAAGGAGAAATGCACTGAGCATCTCATAGGCCAACCTTGTAATATGTAATAGACTACCAAGAGGTTTCTTTCTCTATATATGGATTTTTGTCATTCAGATACTATAGCAAGCTGTGTAGTTCTGTTTTACAGCCCTCATGCTCTTCTCAGACTGGACCTGATGAGCAGGACTAGTTGTCTGGGACATTTTTTCCTCCTCATGTTGAGGAAAAACACTACCGATGACCAAAGAACTGCATTTCTGGAAGCTAAAGGAAAATGATTAGTGTTATAACAGAATATCAGTGACATTATCTTTCATCCAAGGTGATGAAAAAGGTAAAGGAGCCATAGAAGATGATGTCAGCTGCCCTTGATAATACCCCTTGTGTACTGTGTTTGCTTTTAAGTCATTTGAAACTATCCATGTTTTAAGAAGCTAATTATTAAAATACCTGAAGTCTTTCAGATTAAACTCAAGGCCTAAAGAGAGAATGCAAGAAGGGCAGCAATTAAAATTCATAACTTGGAGAAAATATGGTGCTAGATCTTGATTGTACTGAAGTACTTGAATATTGAAAAATTGTCTAGTTAGAACAATGGTAATGTAACTGGGTTTTTAGACTATCATATATACAATTGAGCAGCTTAAAAATTTCAGAAAAAAAAAGTGCAATCCCTGTAAAAATTAATTACTTTCTTTTAACAGAAAAATTTTAACAGAATGTTTTTGTTTTTAATCTAAACAAAACAAAAATGCTGCTAATACAAGATTTCAATAAGAGCAAGGTAAGACAGACCACTAGTAATTGTGTGCATTTAAGAAAACAAATTTGCTTTTCATATTTGCTTTCCTATGACAAATAAATGTTGAATTAATGAAATAAACTACTAAATTAATAAACTCACTGTGTCTTAATCAATATATATGCATGAGAGTTGCAAAAGGTCGTGATCTACCAAGTATTTAAGTACACAAGTAACTCAACATACAGGAATGCCCCAGCATCTTCAGTGGAACCACTCACATACATATATATGCGTGGGAATGGAGCCAAGCAAACAGATGTCTTTTAGTCTGTTTTGACATATGCGTGAGCATGCATGTACTTTATGTATTAAATCCATGTATTCTGTACTTTGCCAAGGAAAACATCATCAGTTACAACAGTAAGGAATTAGGAGTAGTACAGTACAGTACAAGCTGCTCCAGTGCTAGGCTACTTAGCTTTCAGCCAGTATGAAATTTACTCTAGAAGTGGAGTTTGAAGAAAATCATTCTGGGGCATAAGAGAGGAGACACCTGTGTAGATTTCAATCGCTCACTTACATGAGACTAAACATTTCCAAAATGTCATTGAGACACTGACAATTTCCAGCTGGGCTCCAAACTAGTTGTTAATGTTCACATGTCCTCCATTAGCTCTCTTTTTTTTTTTCCTCCCTACATCCATCCTTCTCTCAGTCAGTCAGTTTCTTTACAGAAGTATTTCTGGCCATTTTCAGTCTTCCTCAGGCCTTCTTCCCTTCAACTGTATTGAAGAACTCTGGTAAGGAATGCAGCCATACAGAAATAGACAGTCATTTCCCCAGCTGCAAACTCTAGGCTTCTCCAAGTTGCGAAGGGCAACAGGTTCTCACATCTATATTTACATGTATCTATACAGTCCAGATTTATAAATAGATGTGTACAGTTCTTTTCTGTCTCTGAAGTTACTTCAGAAGGTCTCACATATTCTCTCAACATTTTTCCTTTCCATTGTGCTGAAGAGCTATGGGGTCTCTAGGATGAAAAAGTCAACTCTTTATGAGGAATCTCACAAAGGTCACCAGTACAGCCAAGATTAAAATTTGGCCCTATCTATCTGTCTTCCTATTTCAACTAAACTGATTTGGACCTGTTTTTTGGCCATTTAATGAAAAAGCATTGTGAACAGAATATGTTCTGAAGTAATAAATACAAAGAAGATATGAATGTATATAAATCAGTCCAATCAGGATCAATTGCAAGTAATATCTGATTCTAATAACTCAGTAGTTCCTAAAAAGGCACTATTAGGTACCCATTTTTACTGCTCTCATTAAAAAAAACAGCATGAGTGAATTGTTGTTCCTATAGACATTTGTGGAAAGAAAATGTCTACTCTGGCATAAAGATTGCTTAACTGCAGCATAGTTTGGCAGTGAAATAAATGTTTAGTTAAAATAAAAAACAGTTGTTTATATCTTTCTAACTATCCTTGTTAGCTGGCATGCTATTTTGAAAGCAAACAATATTACATTCAAGCACTAGATCATTTCTGGAGCAAAGCTAAGTACATTTTTT
Source organism: Tympanuchus pallidicinctus (assembly GCF_026119805.1). Classification (NCBI taxonomy): domain Eukaryota; kingdom Metazoa; phylum Chordata; class Aves; order Galliformes; family Phasianidae; genus Tympanuchus; species Tympanuchus pallidicinctus. The sequence continues at coordinate 60,057,650 of NW_026294618.1, read as the reverse complement.
CCTCTCTTTCCTTGCTTCTTCCAAGAAGATTAACTTGCTAGAAATCTTTGTACCTCTTTAGTGGAAAGGAATTCCTTCAAATATTTGCAGTCCAGTAACAAAATTATACCAACTACCAGATACTGATTTCAACTCTATTAGTGAGCAAATTAGTAGTATATTCCTTCTATTTAGTGATGTGGAAAAAAATATATATACTTAGTAATACCCTGAAGAACTTCATCAACAACTGCTCAACAGTGAGAGAATGAACTTTCAAAGTGTTTTCAGATACAAGACAGGATGAAACAGGGCCAGTCACTCTCTACTCACGTGTTCATTTCCAGAACATTTTCTGCTGCAAAATAAAATGTCTTGATCTGTGGGTGGCTGATCTTAATAGCACTTGAAGGAAAAAAAAAAATAAATAAAAGAGAGATGAGGAAAACTTCTTTACATAAGAAAAAGTAGCTGAATGATTTTAATATTTTAAATATTTATTCATTCCACTATATTAATCCAGATCAGCTTATCCATCCATACAGTTATTTCCTTAAAATTCAGGATTATTTTTAGCTCATTTCCTGGTCCATGTAGTATTCAGTATGAAATCTATGAATAAAAAATGAAGAAATAAGGAATAAAACAAAGGCTTTCATTATGCCACCTCATAGTTCCATAATGTGCCAATATCTTGAATATATGTATTCCAACTCGAAAATAAAACAAACTTGAAAAAGGTTCAGAAAAAGCGCCAAGGATGACCCAAGATACAGAATATATTCTGTGTATGACTAATCAAGCTAAGAACCACAACACAAAGAACTAATGGTAAAAAGAAGAGAGGTACGACACAGTAATGTCACTCATGGCATACGCAGTTAAACAGGAACTGATGCTTTGCTGTTTTTTTTTTCCATTATAAGTTGTAGGACTCACCAAAGAGGCAATTAGGTGGAAGATTAGAAAAAATTAAAATGGAGGTAGTGACTTGGATCTTTCTCCTATGAATGCTGTTACATCAACCTTAATGAATTCCACCTGGTGAAATTACCGAAGGTTAATGAATACACTAACCCTCTTCTGACTCAGGAAGATTCCAATTGGTAAATTGTTTGGAGGATGGAGGAGCATTTTAAGTAAATAGCACTGTAAGTTTTCTCTTTTCATTTAATCTTTGCTAGGCACCTGCCTTAGGCCAATTCAGAAGGCAAGATATCAAGTTGGACTGCTTTGGTCTGATCCAGTGTGCTCATTCTTAAAGCTGCCTTGAGAGGAAAACACCAATTCAGAAAAAAAACATTTTTACCTCAAATGTTGACCAACATGCACCTCTTATATACTGTTCTAACATACTGTATTTTGATGCTCCTTCAAGAAAAGGAGAAAGAAAAAGGAAATTTACTCCTGATATCAACTGCTCTGTAGGTCACCAGCTACAGAACATACTTAGAAGAATACTTGGCAGTCATAATAGACATGTTAGGGGAAATAAATTAAATAAATAAACTTTAAAAAGCAGGATTGATTTCCTTTAGGAATCAAAATTCCTAAATCCCAGGAACCCAACCCTTAGTCCCTGTATCTTTTTGCCACAACACCCAAGCTCCTGGAGTACAAGAGTGTCTCTCTTGAGTGAAAGACAACAGGATCCAGGGTGACATATATTGCAGCACACAAAATTAGTGATCTCTGACTCCCTTTTGCATCCACATTTAAAAAAAAAAAAAGAAAAGAAAAAAAAAAGTAATCAACAATGTAACAGAGAATGATGAAGGATGGTGGAAAAGGAGCTAGCCAACTGAAACATTTTAGCAGTGTAAAATGAAAGAAAAGTCTTCAACTTTTTTTTTTCCCACTGGTGCATTTCCAGCAGGGCATGATCTGTTCTGACCATATACAATGTCCCTTAAACCAACACCATTTGCGAATTACATGTGCCACACCCATTTGTAACACTCATTTGTTTCAGCATCAGACCATGCTTTAGTTGAATATCCATCAGTACGACCTTAGAGAGTAATTTTCCTTGTAAAACACTGTCTCTGGCTCTGAGACTGCATAGTTTTCTTATGTTCCCTGTGACATGACACTTTCCTGTGGAAGTACAGACTGTTTGGCAGGGCCCCAGCTGATCAAGCAACCCAGTCCTCACCGTCCTCCCCTAACTTACTCCATACCCAGAAAGAAACAAACGTATTTTCATCTCAGTCACAGAGAGCCATCGCTACAGAACTGAAAGAAAACAATTTCTTTTGGTCCTGTGTTTCATGATTCAACCATCTTCCTTCTGACAAAATAAAATAGAGCTCCTAGTATTCAAAATTGATGACTCCTTTAATCTCAGGAACACATACAGCTCAGCAGAGCATGTGACCAAAACAAAAAAGGCTTTGGACAGCAGCAACACTCCTCTAAACTTGTGAAGTGTACTCATAAACAGCTGGAAGTCAATGTTGCACATGGGGTTTGGAGGCAGTATTTTTAGTTGTGTTCACTGCTAAACAAAGTTTTAATTCTCTGCACAAACTGAGACTTTAAGTACATCCAAAAGTTGTACCACAGCAGCCTCACAAATAGTCTCCACTGAAATATAAGCATCATTATTTGAATCACTGTTGAACTCTCCACTCAACAGAAGGCATCTAAGACAGATCGTCATTTATTCATGAGCAGTGAACAAAGAAGAAGAAAACAATACTAATAGTAATAATAAATTGGCATACTGTTTTACTTCTTAATTGCAGTTTTAGTAGAGCACATCTGCCAGAGAATTTTCAAAAATGTATTTGGTATATATGTTGGGTTTTTTTCAGAAACACATTCAACATCTCATTATTTATACAACACAGAAGAGCTCCCCACGGTTTCAGTGTCAGGACAAAATACTGAAATACAGTACTTTGCATCAACGTAAAAAACCATGCAAAACTAGTGCTAAGTGGTAAACTTACTGCTTTTTTTTGCACTCCGTTGCTCTGTCCACACTGAAGTCTGGAAGTCTGATAAATCCTTCTGCTTTTTCAGCCTGCAGTAAATAAACAAATAAAGACAGATCAACCAATTGGCAAACTAACAGGCTTCAATGTTTAACGTTATTTAACATGCAAGTGCTTGTTTTCAGCTTTTTTATACTATAAAAATACATTCTCATCACCATGGGGATACATTAACGCCCTATGTTTTAGCTATTTTTGAGGAAAAGAGCTGTTCCTACACCAGCTACCAGTTGTTCAAGTCCAAGTCCAAGTCCAGGTCCTGTGTACTGGAAAACCACCACTCTTGTCTGTGTAAGAGTGTGAGAATAGGATTTGTTATACACCACACCAAATAATCTGAAGAAGGAAGAATCTTCAACTCATATAACAATTCTAGGGTAGATTGGCCCACTTTGTGACTACAGGGTATTTTTTGTTTGTTTGTTATAGAGCACCCTTACCTAAGATGTATGATTATGCTGTAAGTCTAACCCAGAGTCTGAAACTGCGATGGGCAAAATCTAGGTTCTGATCAAACCAGGACCAAAAGCAACAGTTAGAGGAACCCAAACCCTATGCAGCAATTCATAATCACATGATATGGTTCAACAAAGAGACCAGCCAAGTGTTGTGAACATATGGAAAATGAATCAGTAACACCTCTGTTACTACCTATCAGCCAGACCCTGTCAGAGCAGTATCAGCAATCCCAAAGCTATTTGTAGGCCTCAAATCCATGTTCTTGCTGCCTACGGCTGAAACATCCTCTTTTACTACATCTATCTACATTCACCTAATCAGCCACAAGAGACAGACTGCTCCTAAGAGTGGCAATTACATAGACAAAATTCTGCAGCATATAGTGATATTAAACAAACAAATAAACAAAAAAACAACAACAAAAAAGTACATTTTAAAATACAGAAAACATTAACTCCTAAATCAATTCATTACTGCTCCCAGCCCTTATCCTTGGCCACATTACAATTCTGAAAATGTACACTGAGTTAACAGAGGTAAAATATACACAACAATTACAAAGACGGAGAACAAATGGAGATGACTGACAGCAACTGAAGTCAGACTATGCATGAATATGAAAAGACTATAAAAAGATGTCCAAGACAAGCCTTTGATTTTTAACTCTTGAAAGAATAAATCTCTAAAAAGATTTACCATAAGGTAAATCAAAATATAAGAATCATTCATCTAGTTCACATGCATTAAACATTCATAACAGATTTATATTTTACATCTTCACCAGTAATAGCATAGCCTGCACCAGGCTAAACAGACATTCATGAGGAGAATAAGTTCACACACTATATAAGTATTTATACAAGGATTAGAGTGTTCAGGTTATGTACTGGGCCATTAAATCAGCTGCATTGAATAACTCAGTGTGGGGAGACATCTGGGGTGCTCCCATTCATGCAGAGATGGGACTTTAACTTCAATCACTGGCACATTAAATGAGCATCTAATTTAGAAGAATACTCTCTTAAATTTTTCATGGGAATAGACATGTAAGCCTTGATTTCATTTACTAGTATTACTACAGAGAACTCTCCCTTCTTATGTAGCATCTAGCATGTTCAGTGGCAAAAAAAAATTAGATGATGTTCAATGCATCACATTTCAGCTCTGTGTTAATGCTACCCATGATTTCACATTTATTTATAAGAAAATTTTTATGTTTCATTTTATATATGAGAGAAAGAAATATAACAGCATGAATTGTAGGAACTACTTTTTTTTCCACTACTGGTTGCACCTCAGGTGTGCCTAGGTGTTTGACGTAGCTCCATTATTGTCAGACAAAAGGAAGGAGAGGAAAAAAAAATGGATATAAGTGTTATGGGTTTTTTCCTTGTGTGTCATTACAGTCAGAAAGTAAAATTTCTAATAAACATAAGGAAATCTTCTTGGGATAACCATAATATTTTAAAGCACTGAAAGTGCAGAGAATATTTACTTTTATCCAATATGTTATCTTTAACATGATTTTAAGTATGCTGTATTTAACTCACATTTCAGTCAAGCTTCCTTAGGATTTTATTTACAGGATGTAAAAAAAAAACCTAAAAGTTCAGATTAAAATAAAATTGACCTGCTTGCTATTCTGTCAGGATTTTAAAAAGAATAAGCTGTTACATGTTGTGTTGTTGTTGTTTGCTTTTACATATTTGCTTCACATACAAAGCTAGACTTTTTGCTGTTCTCCACAGTAGAAAGCAAAATGTCTGCAAAAAAAACTGCCTTTGTAAATTCTCGGGACAGAAAGAGGAAAAAACTCACACTTTTTCAGTATTTAAAATAAATAAATAAATTATATTAATTAAACATAATGAAGGAACCCAATGAAAGAGGTAAATAACATTTTTAGTTTGCTTCTAAATATATTGTACGCATTTTAGTTTATTTAGGAGGTTTGGTAAATCATTTATTAGATCTTATTCAATATTTGAAGTGAATATAAAGATGCAAAATATTTAAAAAAATAAATAGTGCTGAAAAGTGAAAATCCCTAATTATGGCAGAACAGCTCTGATCTGCAATTCAAGGTACTCCTGATGTTTTCAGCCAGAGTTTTAGCACTGACCACAGAAGACCTCGTGGTTGTTGGAGGAATAGTTCAGTCCTCAACATATTTAGACGTATTTAGTCTTTTTTTTCTCTGCCACTTGAGACAACCTACAGAGCTGTGAATAATTTGTGTAATATATTGATCAGAGGTCCACTAAGCTCTCAGCACTATCTGCTGACATCAATGGCTTTGTATCATGCATGCAAGCATTTTCTGTGACTCAAAGGTGAAAGGTTCCTACTTTTAAATATCGCAATTATGCAGTTCCTGGCAAAGCTCTGTGAGCGGGGACCAATTTAATCTCAGTGAATGCAGAGAGAAAAACAAAGAGGAGTAGTGACAGCAGATCACAGCCTGCAACCCTTTGATTTCATATTTATATTTCTTTTCAGTTGTATCCCCATGACAACCATCATTAACACATCTTGCAAAACTGTGTTCAACCTCAATTTGAAAACCAGTCAAGTTGTCCAAAAGGCACATGGAGCAGAGGAGTTTGGTCCTCTGTCCCTTTCCAGCCAGCATTATTCAGGTATCTGCAACAAGCACAAGATCAGCCAGGAACACAGGATCATATTGGCTAAACTTCACCCTTTGTCCTTTTCCATATGCAGAAGTACCGATTCCTTCAAGGTTTTCAATGTGAGTCAACAGGAAAGAACTAAAACCACTGGGTGGACAGGATCACACATCATTCTTTTTAAACCCATTTCCAAGACACGTGCCTATGGAGAGCAGTAGTGAAAAAAGGGAAGCAAACACTAAGAAAGCAGCTCTCCAGGGAGTCCGGTTTTCCTGAACGCATCCACAAAATCTGACTGCTCAAATTCATTTTCTGATATTCTGTATCTCCCTTGCAAATTGAGTCCTTCCTTGTTTTCTCCTACACCATACAACTTTCCTTGCCTAGACTGTGGGAATATCCACACTGCAAATAAATTACAGTATGGGCTTATCTATCTCATATGATATCTGTGCATCATAAAAAGATCAAGTTTGTGTGGGAACATGTTTTAGAGAAGTCTACCCAGCGCTGCTGAGCCTACAGATGCCCTAACTTCAAGAATCTCAACACTTTAGATGGAGACTGAAAAGGTTGTTTGGATTTATCTATGTGCTCTACTTTCCTTTCAGTAGATTAGAAGGATGACCCCAGTGTCTGATTTCTGGCCCTTCTCAGCATTTTATTATTTGGGCTCTGGTCTTTTTTTTTTTTTTTTTTTGTTACGCTATTCTGAAAGAGCTACTGTCAGCAAATGTCACCCAAATGTCCTATATTGACTCTACCACTCTGCCTAATATAGAAGATCCAGAATCAGTGTGAATCTAAGGCAGACTAAACCCAGGCAACAGAAACTTCAAGAGTTTCAGAGATTGCCTCAAGACAGACTTCACCAAGAACATGATGTCAGCTGAGGTTATCCACCCAAATCTGCAATAGCACGCATTCAGTTAAAAATTCCACCCACTCTTTATTTTCTCCAACTCCATCAGAAAAAAAAAGGTTAGGTCCAGCACCCTGTTGCTATGCTACAGTTGCTAGTGTCTGGTTGACTGCAGTTTCTGCACAGGCACTAACAAAATATTCCTGTTTCTCACAGGAACGAAACTGGTCAGGCAGAGCTACAAGCAGTCAGCGTAACCCAGTTCACTTGACCTCAGCCCTGTCCTCCATCACTGCCTTTCACTCCAGACTGAGAGGCCCACCATGGGAAGTCTGAAGTGTGTGAGAAGCAGGGATCCTCCTTCAGCACACCCAGGTGTGCTCTGTTGGTTGCCCTGCTGTGACCGAGGATTAGCTCTACTGAAGATGAAGGTACGAAATGCAGGCCAGGTACAGAAGTAAAAAGAAACAACAAAAGCAAGCCAGTGAGAATGTAACATTATTTTTCCTTCATAATTCTGGAGGGAAAAATATTTCTGAAAATACAGTATGTCAAATTCGCCTGTCAAATTCATTTCTGTGTTTCTGTGATCTCAGATATAATTCCTGCAGTGGTACTAAGCATGGTTCTGGTCTCATCAATTTAAGCAAGTGTATTTTAGCAAAGGACACCTCCCTTACTTTCAGCACCCTACAGTTACTGTGATTCTGCAAATGTTGCCTGAATCTAAATTTGTGCAGAGGCTGTACTTTTTGTCCTTTAGATTTTTAACATAAAATAGTGTGTGAGAGTCAGCAGAAGTTGAAAACAAAGAGGTACTACCAGCAAGCACACTTCCAAGAAGTACTGTGATAGGTGTAGCTGTGTGAGCTTTTCAGAGTGAATGTAACTTCCTGGAACGAGGCTGTCACCTGCTCTTCAACCTTGTTTTTTTGGGGACAGTCAGTGACAGCAGTGAAGGAGGTGTGGACTAAAAAACGAGTTCACTTAAGTATCAAATGCAGTCTTGGAGCACTGGGGTCAATCTTGGCGTCTCTGTATCCTGAGAGAAATTTACTAAAAGAAAAGGACAAAGAGAACTTTGCACTCTCCTCTTACCACCTTTCTCCTCCAAAATGGAATATATGTCATATATTGTCTCATCATTGTATTTATTCTATCTTGATTACTCCTCAGAATCATTTCTGTCCCAACACTTCTCACATCTAACAGGCATGTCAGTCAGCCAGCTCACCTTCCTGTTACAATTGCACTTGGGCTTGAAAGCAAGCTCATTCAGACTACCAAACACTACAAAAAAATAAAAACAACCCACAAACAGTAGAGTTGCTTTCACTTTACTCCAAAAAAAAAGAATACCACATATCAATTTTAAATGCTATTTATTTTTTTAAATGTCTATTAAAATTTTTATCATCATACAGTTGCAGCTAAAGGGAAAATAGGAAATACTTTTCATCAGAGAAAGGATTTTTTTTCTATTTAATTTGTACATTGAATGAGATATGTTGCTAGATGTGGATTATTGCTATAGGAATAAACTCGCTATAGGAATAAACCCATACAGCATTTAACTTTTTAAAATGCTCTAGGATTAATGCAGGTGTCTTTAATCTTTCATCTTTTGTAAAATGAGGGACATCCTCATTTTCAGCGTAGCATTTTTACATTTAAGAAATCTGAAGACCTTTCATAATCCTGCACTAAATCTTCTCATTTTCAACCAGTGATGTTAGCATCCCCCTAACATTCCGCACACTTCAATTCTGGGCTCTGCCAGTCCATCCTTAGAATATGATGGGAGATTTTTCAGAAGTAACAGTGCAAGAAAGTGAAATGAACAACAATATCTGAATCTTCCTAGGGCACACAAAACATCAAATGTGTTCACGCAAGCGGAGCTATAGCAAACAGCCTGGAATAAAATCAGCTAATCCCTAGGACCCCCTGAGTCTTACACTCAGCTATAAGTTTCCATTGAAAACCCATCTGAAACCCACATGAAACACATCTGCAGAGTGCCCTGGGTGCTGCAGCCAGGCACAGAACACAGCCATCTATAGAGGGGACTCCAGAGTTTCTCTGAGTTTCTCACTGTGACTCTAGTTTCTTTAATTGATCACATAAATTCAGGGCCTATTGTTCTTTGTCTCAGACTATTCTCCACTCACACTGTAAGTGGAGTAGGCTGTTCAGGCTGTATTAACAAAAAGAGAAATGCTATCTATGCAAGCTGTCCTGAGAAAAGCTCATCCCTTGAACCAAAAGATGGACCTTTTGTTCAAAATACTCTTTCATTTTTACTTTTAGCATTGACTCGTTAGAGCAGGACATTAAAAAGCAGCAGAACATGTGAGCCTTTAATTACAGAGTTCCGGATGAGACATCAGTCAAATGAGATGTAAAGTCACTACAAAGAGCCATTGCAAATACCTGCAACCCTACCAGCTCAAACAGAGAAAAGCAATAAACAAACAAAAAAAAAGCAAGCAAAAAATAAAACAACAAATAGACAAATGAATCTCGCATGGAAGCAAATGCAGAAAGAAGCAGGAGATAGACCTCTCAAAATCAAGCTAGCTAGAAGTTAGGAAACATTCCTGCTCTGAGTCTTGGTAGCAACTATCTACAAACTGCACGACCCAAGAAAACCTTTCCAGATTCAAATGCAAGCAGTTCCTGCAAAGATCAGTTCTTCAAAGAGCAGAGCAAGCTGCAAATTAACAGCTCTCAAGTACTCACTGTACTAGAAAATGCAGTTTTCTGAATGTTTCATATTTATATAGACACTTCCTAGATGTCAGGCCTGAGAAACAAAGAATCTAAACTGTGACTCCAGCACCCCTAGTCTTGGTCCCTGCAGATGCCTTGTGTCCATCCCCACAGCTGGGTAGACACAGTACTCACCAGTTGACTGCTGTACCAATATAACGATGACTCCTTCAGAACACACCAGAACTTTTTCCATTTGTTACCGATGAAAGCTCCTTTTTCCTTCTTTTTGTAGAGCCATCCTTGGCAATCAGCTTGCCCCAGTTCTTTACATGATATCCTCCGTCGACTCATTATAAAGAACCCTGTGCCGGTAAAAATACAGTATTATGTTTGTTTAAAAGTAAATTACCAGGAAAAATGCTGCTGACGATTAAAGATATCAGCCTTATTTAGTGATCTCAACAAGTCATCCAAGCATATCTTAAAATATACTTATAAGTCTTTCTGTTTTGTAACAGCTGTGACAGTGATACACATGCATTTGAAAAGGCATTCTGATATGCATTAAAAAAACGGTAAGCCATATATAATGCAGATACTAATTAATGTTAAGATAACCGTACACAAGTTTTTGTAAATCATATATATACCTCTTGATCCTTTTAAAAGAAACATGCATGCATTTCTCTTCATGCAGCTGTGCTGAAAAGCAATACATCTATTTAAGTCAGGAGAGAAAACTATTATGCCAAGTACATGAAAACCGCTGGTGTGTGTGCATGCATCTGCCTGGTTCTACCTTGTCAATTTCCAGCTTTGAATGAATTAACATACCACAGGGATTTCGTCCAAAAAACCAGCATGCTGTCATTTTTTTTTTCCAGAATTAGTTCAAGAAACAGTAGTTAAAAAGCAGCCTTCTACCAGCTGAGCAGCAGTATAAAATCCTCACCCTCCCAAGATCAAGACATACTAAGAAAATAACAGAAGAGGAAGAGAATAGAAAAAAAAATCTCTAATTACCTTGACTTTTCTTTTTTGCCTTCTGACGCAAGGGAACCTGTAAGAAATGCAGGAAGGAAAGAAAAGAGGAAATATCAGATTGTGTTGCAACATTTGTCTAGAAAGGGGAGGGGGATGCTAGAGAAGGATGTGGTGGTGATGCTGGTGGTGCGTGCAGGATGGAAATACATAAGTCGCTTGCTGCTGAGGGGATGTTAGTAGCTGAAGCAGAAAATGTGTTAATTAGAATTGATGTATGTGTAGTTGAACAAGAGCAAATGTAACTCTATTATACATGTGTCTGTCTGCTAGTGCTTCCTGCTTCACACCCACAGGCAGCTTCTTTGCTATGTCTGAATTGCATTCTATGCAAAGTTAAAAAATAAAAGTTAGGACTCCAGCATTTTAATGCTTATAGGAAGGGAATTTACAAATATGCAGTGATAAAAAATACATGGACAAGTTTGATTGTCCTTTAGCACATTCTAAGCAGTCCTGAAAAAGAAAATCATTTTTCACTCCTCTTTACTTTGTCATATATATTTTTAATACAAAGACTGTATTTCTCCATAGAGTTTAATAAATTTCAAAAATAAAAGTAAATAAATCATTCTAGTTTGGCAGATTATCCAAAACACAATGCATAAATTCACCAGGGTCTTGCCATACAGTACATGAAAATATTACTCACTGCAAAAATAACATAATCGAATTACATTTACTCATTTGTAGTGTACAGAAAATGAAATTAAAACAGGAGACCAGAGACTGAGAAAGAGGTCATCAGAAATCTAGGATCTGGGTTTTAGAGCAAGTCCTCTACCAGCAGACTGGCCCGACTATAGTTAAAGCACTTCACTTCTCTTGATTTCAACCTTTCCATCTCCAGCATGGAAACAAAAAAATTCGCACCGTTTATTTTCTCAGAAAGGTTTTGAAACCTCCAGATGATGAACGCTAGATAAGGTGATGCATGGTTTAATATGCTTGGCCACAACGTTGCTATGCAAAGCTGGTAACTACCTGATCCGCTGCAGAGCTACACTAGGAACATTCCTAATGCAGTCTCCCAGAGCTAACAAGCAGCCTTAGAGCAAACAAAAGCCTTTTTCATACTATTGTTGAAGGATTTGATAGCTCTTCTCACAGGTGAATTAAAAATGAGTAAAGCTACAGCATCCGGAAACAATATCACAAGAAACCACTGGTATCAGTACTTACAAGAGCTGGAGTGTTCTCTAACCTGTTATCCTTGCAGCATATATTAGAGAGCAGAACTGCATATTGCAAAGTCCTGTGCTTATCTGGCGCTTGTTTGAGACAATCTGAGGCTTAACCAGGAATGAATAATCTCAGATTCCTGTTTAATCATCATATATTCTTCTCTCAGCTTGCCTATTTTTTTTCTTAATTCTACCATGATCTCTCAGTCTCTCCAACTTCTCCATGACAACAGATGAAGAAAAGCAGAGAAAACACATCAGTTGTATTGGAACCTCCATTATTTTCCCATCCTATGTGGGCCAACTCTCATATCTTCAATTCAAAAAAAAAATAATGCTTTATTTTAGGGCCCATGGAAATAACACATATTCTCAGTGAATCAATAGATCATGCAGTCACACTAATCACCTATTCCTTTAGTGTGACCAAAGTGGCATTAAGGAAAGCAAATAAGAATTAATTATCTTCAAGCAAAAGCTACGAAGTAGAATGATATTACATCTTTGTCAATACACTACGGAGGGGTCAGTTCATCTTCAACCAACATAAAATTGTACAATGATAAAAGAAAACCTGACACAGGATGTGGCTCTCTATAAGCAACTGAGGAAGAAGTAGGTCTTTCCACTAGCCTTATTGATGATCTAACATAACATAGCCTGGCCTATGGATCATTCATAAAGAGATGATTACCCAGTAAGAGATTGGAATAGCAAAAAAAAAAAAAAAAAAAAAAAAAAGCATTCACACAACTATTGCATTTATTATTCAATGACAATGATTGTTTCCTCCTGGCAGTTTGCAGGGGGTGATGGATTTCCATCTCTTTATATTTCACTGGAGGAACTGGGAGACTAATCAGAGGAGGAAGGGCTGTTTCTCAAGACACCGTTACATTTAGTTTGCCTGCATAAAATCAGTGACAAATTCATAATAAAATCATTGCTCAGTGAAATTTCATGAATTAAGTTCAATTTATACTTTTCTTCATAGGATTCCTGAAAGAAAACATAAATTTTTAACAAATTAATCCAAATACAAGAATTCAACAATTTTATGATATTTCTAGTTCTGCCCAGAAGGTCAAAGTCATCTTGAAAAAATATGTGTCATTCTTCACAAGATGGAATTTCTAGTTGCAGAGCACAGCAAAGGAATAGGCAATGAAATCCAGTATTGTTCATCCAAACTTCCCTCTTAAATTTCGTAGATCTTTAAAAAAAATAAACAAAACTCTTTCTCTACTGCACCAGTGCTTTTAGTTAAATAGATACTTTATGAAATTAAAAAAAAAAAAAATTAGAACAAAAATTAAAAATGAGAATGTTTTTATCTTAAACAATCAGAAAAAAATTCTATATTTGCATTAATCTACCATAAGGTTCATGTAATGCTTCTCCACTTGGATTCAGTTTTCCACAAGAACATCAACACATTTGCAGCTGAAAATCTTTCCTCAAAATGTAAATTAAATGCTCCTCCTCTGAAAATTGGCATACGAGATTTGAAAAACCTTTTCAGTGAACCATGGTGAACAGAGGTTAAGAGGCACATTTAAGTTTCAGTCCTAGCAAGGGTAGCAAGTGATAGCACCAATTCAGAACAAAGAAAAAAGTTTGAATGTGGAATACAGAGCTACCAGTAAAACCAATACTACCAATAAGTCACATAGCAGCAGTTTCAGATGCAAACACACTTTAACTTCTAGACACACATACTTACTGGAACAACTGCAACTTAACTAAATGTCATGATTTCACTACTGTTCTGACAAAAATTGATGTTTCCCTCTAAAGCTCAATTTCCTGATGGCAAAAAAAATTCACTATCACAGGTTGAGCAGGGCAAAATAGAAATAAGAAAAAAATCTATTTCTATCTGCAGAACATGTCTGAAAACAATAATCCTCATACAGGTGTGAAATAAATGCAAAATATTAGAGTTAGTGCAACTTCCGTTGTAATTTTTATGCAGGGCTGTCAGTACTGGGTATCTTTATCTATTTATTTATTTTTCTCCTTTATACATTTGGGATTGTTCATCTGTTTAGTAATATCCAAAGGCTGGAACAAAATGGGATACTGATTCTGAATGAAAATACAGGCTTTAAGCTCACTGCCCATTGCTTCTCCACTTGGCAAATACATGCATGGGCCAGCTGCAAAAAACTGGGTTTTGTTCTCAACCAGTTCTGTGCCAGGTTAGCTCCATCAGTAAGCAAAAAATGTACAAGAGAAGTTGTATCTTAAATGACAATTTTGCCCATTTAGAGATCCTATATTTGATTTGAAACATCAAAACATTTGAAGTATGTAGCACCTTTGCCATATATTCCTAGCCCAAATAGGAGGTCTTGAGCAATTACCCCTGCTAATGAAGAGCAGCATCCCTCTGGAAAACTGCCAAGAAGCAGTCAATTCTTGCCCAGGTGATGCCTCTTCTTGGAGACTGTGTGAGCTCCAGCTTGCAAATGCTCCAGAAGAAAGTAGTGGAGTGAAATTGGTGCATGAAGCTGTTTGTGGGGGAAAGAAAATTTGTTCAGTGAGCAAAAGCAGGAGCAGTGCTCTAATACCGAAGACCAGGCTTCATGTCACCTGAAGTTCTAGTCATGAATCATGAGTCTGAGAAGACAAAAAGGCTGCAATTAACAGCTGATCATCTACAGAGCTATACTTTCCTAAAACCTCAAAGGTCCTACAGATGTGTGTCTAAGAAAAATCATTTTCTAAGCTCATGTGCGCTAAGTTATTGTTTCCTCATCCTTTAAAAGGTAGGATTGGAAGATAAGGCTTCAGGCCTATGCAACAGACTCCGTTTCACCTGAAGAGTAGAACTGGAACAGCCAGTGACAATCTCAACACTTGACTTGGCCCATTAGCAAGATACCATTCAAATATTGATGTTCTATGACCTCTTCAACTGATCAAAAACTGGCATCATTTCAGATATACTTACAGGGGCATTCCCATCAGCTTCCATGAATGGTTTCAAAGTTTAGAGAGAAAGCTGTAAAAAGAGAAGGTTTGTTTACTTTAGTTCCTCATTATATTTTCATCTAATATTAGTCTTGGCAACAGAGTGAAAAAAGGTTTAATGTGATTTGTCTTGCCAAATCTTCATCCTTCCTTATTCTCTCGCTCTCTCAAAAATAGATCTTTCCTCAAGGTAACACCATGTTATGTGAAATAATTGTACTGATACAGAAGTCAACTATCAGTAAGAACCACTAAATATTATCCAAGTTTTTCTCTTAAATAAACATACTAAAACTCATCAATATGGTTTGATGGGAGCTGGTTTTAGTTAGTTTATTTGTTTTCAGAGCCTTTTGATTGGTTGGTTAGGGTGTTTTTGTAGGAAATGAATAGAAAGTAAATAAATCTTGGAATGTATTTCACCCCCTTACCAGTGCGATAGATATCAATAGAATTTTTATTTCCACTTCAGCTGAGTTATTGTGTGTTTTCTGAGAATTTTAATCAATTAGTCTACTCTCTTTACTGAAAGCAGAGGATTTAATAGTTCACTACCTTATAACAACTTGTAGCTTTCCAACCTGGACAGCAAAATCTGTGTAGTCCAGTAGCATATGCTAGGGGTTTTATTCCACGGATAAAAAGGTAACATGCTTTGTGTATACAATTTCCTTCAGTACATTGATTGCAGTCAATAGTCTGTTCCTTACATTATTTTCCTTATGTTGGTAAAATGAACATATAACAAAAGAATCTGTGTAGCAGAGATAGTAAAGGAAAACACGCCAACTTCTTTGTTGCAAGTAAAATTCCTATCGAACTCATCTCTTTGTATGAAAGAATCTCTCAATGAAAAAGGAGAGAGTAGAAGACTTTGCTGAGGTGAGCAAGAAGGGATTTCTAGAGACACTTCAGAAGATTTTGTAACAGTAACATTTTCCTGTTATTAAAACAAAAAAATTTAAGATATGTGCTATTCCTCCTACGTAATGCTTCATTTTGAAAATAAAATATTGGGAAATAAAACCCACCTACTGGCTTCCAGCAGTGTCAAACCAAAAATAGAAATACAAACAAATTCACATTCTTCTGACTCTCAGCTTCTTCTATTCAAAAATAGAAGGACACACTTTCTAAAAGTGGCTCAAACTAAAGTATTATGAAGATGAGGAAAGATTTTATAGCAAATAATTTCAAGGATGTTTAGAAATAATAGCCATTATAAACAAGCAGAGGAAACACCTTTACTTGTACAAGCAAATTAAATAAACTTCAAATGTTGTGCCAAAAAGTAATGGAAGAACAGACAAAATTATACTAATTATTGTGACATGTGGCTTTATTTCCTGTCAATTCTTCATTTCATGTATGCTTTGAGGTTTTAGGGGCGAGGAGAGTGTGTGTAATTACACAAACTGCCAAATTTGAATCTGCCACTATACAAGAAATGAGAGGAGAAGCATCAGTTAATTGGCAAGGAAATGTTTCCGCCTGTGTGACTTGTGCCAAAAGAGTTGAAATGGCGTCCAGCAGGTCTTTCTCAATGACTTTAACTCAAACTGTGGTTTGGTTTCCAGAAACCAGCTTAAGCAGTCTTTGAGCCAGCATCCAGATTTCAAAAGCAGTATTGACTTCTGTCTCATTCTAAGCAAGCATAAAATTTATTATTCCCTGTGTATGGAAAGGTGTAAATATATGTTCACTAAAGATTGGCTCTCATATAGATAACCTAAATTTATTTCCCTTAAATAAACCTATTCTGCGTGAGATAAGTTACACTGTGAAATAACATTAAGATTTTTATGCTTACTCATGTTACTCAACAGCTGCCAAACCAACACTTAGGAAGGGCATGCCTTGTTTATCTCTGCACTATAGTAAAGTGCTTCATTTCAATTATTCACAGCTGTTCCATGGGAGAAGCACCTATCCTTTCTGAATAGATGAATGGATTAAGTGATGGAGTTGGATAAATTTAGCCACTAAAGAAGAGCTATGCTATATCCACCCTACTGGATGGACCACCATGAGTCTACCAGGGCTGTCTCTAGAAACTGTAGTCCACCATCAAAATTCCCTCCCACACACTACAGTTAGATCTCCTGCTGAGCCATGTCCATTCCACGCCTATGATGTGAGATGGCCACGCCATTCCTCAGGCTTCACAGTAGTCAGGGAGCATGCCAGTATTTGGTGGTTTTGCTATTAAAAGGGCTTTCCACAGAACAAAACTACATCTGATCCCAGGAGATTAACAAGCCAGCAGGAGACAAGGACTGATTTTACATCACAGGGAGTCTGTCCTGATTCCTAACTGGAAAAGATGCAGCAGGAGAACAAGTGGCCTGGACCACCTCATTTCATAGCACTCGTTAAAGACTACAGACATGTGCATATCTTTGCCCCAACTCAGGCAGACATTAAATAAGTAGGGTATCACCTGCAAAAGGGTACCCTAACCACCAAGGTGAGGATGTGGTGTTCCAGTCCTCCCCTGAAGATTCCAGGATTGCAGTCATCTGTGGTGGATGCTGATGGAAAATGGAGCAAGTCAGAGAGAGAGAGAAAATAAAACTGAACACAGCAGAAGTTCTTCCACCTCAAGGGGTTTATAATGGAGAACAAACATTAATCTCTCACATCCCACAGGATAAAATGTAATTAATCTACTGGATTAAATCTAAACAGGACGGTTTTACATTATCAGTTTGTAAACCTACATTTATTTAGCTTTATTTAGAGATGTCATTTAATTTCTGTCTGAATTGAATAAATTATGCCAAAAGCAGTTTCAGGTAGAAGATTTCCAATTCAGTTTTCTGAGGGTTTTTTGTTTTGATTCAACAGCTGAACTACAAATATCAGATTGCATATCTTTATTTATTGGTACACCTTCAATCCTGCTCTTTCAAGAGTAGTAAACAAGTAGGTACATCAGAAATAGATGTTGCAATGAATGTGGAAATACAGTAAGTGACTTAACAGAAATATCTTGCAATCATTTCCATTTGCCTGCATCATCTGTTCTGAAATAAATAGAAATATCTCCGTTAAAGATCAAAGCAAAGTTAAGAGGGGAAAAAGAATGAGAAAAAATAGCTTGAAAAATAATCCACTGAATTTCCAATGATTGTCATTTGGGGAAAAGAAAAAAAAAACCTAACTTAATCCATTAGTAATACTCCTCTTGTGGAAGTTAAAATCTACGTGGCCTGATACTGTCTTATTATGATGACATTGGAGTAAATCTGCCAGATATGCCTTCCAAGCATCCCTCAGATGACATCCAGTGCAGGCATATGCTTTTCTGTTTTTGAGCAAAATATTTGAGATATGCAATATGAGTCAAACCATTTGTATTGTAGAAGCACCCAATATGTGCATAGCTCAGTGTCTATTCAGATGGCATTTAGAAAAATCCTGTTTTTTCCAAGCACCAAGTCAAGGTCATAAGAAAACCTGGAAAATAAATGTTTTGCCTTCCATTTCTCACTTTGGTCACTGTCTTTAGCATATCTGCTAACTTTCTGTTTGGCTGCCTACCACAATCTGCACTTCAATGGGCAAGGAATTGACAGGCAATACGAAATTAGCAATGGCACTACAAAAATGTGCCTAGAAAATCAATGATTACTTAATCACTGATCTCACTCAGAAGCATTAGGAATAACATTGCCTCAAATTAATTATAGCAGTGCTCGAAGCACTGTCCTGTGTCAAGGAGACCGCCTTATATAATAGTCCTAAATTATCACATTACTTCTAACTGAGGTTGTTGTAACAATGCAGGGGAAAAGTTATCACAACGATTAGTAATTGCCCTGAGGATTACTAGAGATCAATTTAATCTGTCAGAACCTTATCATTAGCTACTAATTAATCAGATCTAGTCAGTTATTTAACTGGTTAATTAAATGTCTAAATCAACAGTCCTACTTGCACAATCGATTTGTGATCTGCAGATTTGTTCCATTTCCCAGCTCACGAGGAAAGTCAGGTATTGAGCTGGTGACGTGCAATATGGCAAACAGGAAATGAAGCACTTTACACAAAAGCTCATGGACAATGCCGCCTCAGCTGAGTCTCCATTACTCCATATTTCCAAATGTAGATGAAACTACACCTTTGGTATTGAAAAGAACAAGTCTATTAAGGTATAATTATTAAAAAGTAAGTCGTAATTATCAAAGAATACTTTCAATATTGACAACAATGGATAAAGTTAAGCATACTAAGTAAAAATTAACCATTGAATAGCTGCATAATTTCTTATAGCAGGCCTAGCAGCAAGGAAATCCATCTGCCACATTATAACAGTATCAGTTATAATTTTATTTTTAAAGGTATTTGGAAATGATTCACTCCCCCCACCTGCAAGCAATTCAAAAAGGCAACTTCTGGCTCTGTTTGGGTGAGAGCCAGGATAAACTGGAACAAAGTTCACTGCTCCTGCCTCTGAGACAAAGAGGGTTTCCCAAGGGCCTGATGGGATGGTGGCCAGCCATGATCAGTTTGGCCAGGGAGCCAAGAGCGAGTGGCAGGGAACAGGCACTGACAGTTCCAAGAAAGCAGCTGCCTTCTAAAGGAAAGTGGCTGGGAAGAAAGACAAGTTTCAATAGAAGAGAGGAACTCCAGATGCCTTGGGGCCTCCCAGGTGAAAAAAAAAGAGAACACAGAAATTAGCATTTCTGCCCCAAACATGAATTTGCATGCAGGCTCCTTACAACATTGAGCTGATTCCTAGTGCTGTTCTGCTCTTAGAAAGTCATGCAAATCCCAAACAAAAACAAATGACAGAAGAGAGTACATCATTCTGCTCTCTGTTTTTGAGATCAGCCATTCAGCAAACGCAGCTTTGATGGAAAATGGCAAGGTCCAATACCTAAAGAGCAAACAAGAGGGATGTCTCCTCAACATAAAAGACCAGAACTATATTAATGTTAAATGCGAATGGTGGCAGTGGCAGGAACCTGAGCAATCCTCACTGGAAGTCTGCTCTGAAAAACATTTGCTATGAAGGCATTGCAGAAGGTTTTATGCACTTGTCAGTTATGAAAAGTAAAAAAAAAAAAATTTTAAAAAGGAATGACAGCAATAGTTTATTGCAAAACATTTTGTAAATGAGGAGGTCAACATTCAGAGGAAAAAGTGAAAAAAAAAGTAAAGGTATTTTCATCAAAATGAACCCAACTTAAACCAGGGATAATTAAAAAAAAAAAAAACCCTTCCAAGAGGAACTGACCAGTTAGTTCCTTTGGTGTGCCCCTGTCATTCCTCAGCATCCTTTCACGAAGGGCAGGAAAGGAGTCTGCTTTGCACATCCTAGCTTCCTGCTCTGCCCCATGCCACCCCAAAGACAAAGCAACTTCAGAACCTCACCCTAGAACACAGTGGAATATTTTTTTCGGATAATTTTTTAATTCTCCTCTGCCCCCCAAATCACCATGCACATGTAAATTACCCTCAGAGATAAGTGCTGTGGAGAGGGCTCAGATGCCTGTAGCTGCTCTTGCCATGACTGCAGAGCTGCCTGGGGACACCACAGCCTCACACCAGTACAAGCGGAGTCAGCGTGTGTACAGCCATTATTTGACATAAGGACACGGAACCAAGACTGGAGAAGAAGCCAACTGACCCATTCCATGCATTCAGCTCCTCTCTCTCTAGGGTACGATGGATGGAGTTTTCTCCTATGCTCCAAAACCAGTTATTTGAGCAGTATGATCAGCCCTGATGAGAGGTGAAACAAGGACATTCAGTCCCATTACAGTTGTATGCAGTGAAATACATCAGGATAACAGAAGCACATTTCTGACTCCCATGGTTGAGGAAAAAGAAGGCTAAAAAATTGCTGCTTTTTGCATACTCTGAAGTTTGGGTGTGAATTTTCTTCCTTTCACCCAGGCAATGCTGGCTGTATCTATACAAAATGCCAACTATTCACACCTTCAGAGAAACATCAAGAGATCAGCTTTTTAAAAAGCAAAGCAAAATCATTGTACTGATCCTTATGAGAATTAAGCAACAAATAGCTTCTTCTTCCATCAAAGACTTCCACTCCATGTATACAGTTCACCAACAAACAAACAGATATCATGAAAACTGCCCGATTTTTCATTAAGAGTTCAGGAGCACTGAAGAATTTATATTCCTTCCACCCTTCATAGTACGCAAAATACACAAGTGATACTCAAGTCACACGAGTGCAGCAGAGCAATCCTAGTGGGAGGTACAGCGATGGCAAAGTGTTCTGGCGGACTGCAATGTAGGAGGATGAAATTGCTTCTGGACTACAAAGAAGACTGGCCAGCTATAGAAATGTGCATGCTGTCTTATTTCTCCAGGAAAAAGAGATTGAGGAAAATTTGGACTGCTCACATCTGTGCTTTAGCAGATAAATTTATCTATTATTTATTCCTAAATTCAACACCCAGGTCCACATGCTAGCTAGGAACATGGAGTTTCTAAGACAAGGAGGCCACAAGTTGGATGTGAGGCTGGGAGCCAGTATAGTACTTCTAAGTTAGACCAAATTTGGACTGCTGAGAGGTGAAAAAATCACCTCTGGGATAAAAGTTCACAGATATGACAAGAATAATGCTCTTATAAACCCTTTGTCCTTCAAATCCAACTTAATCAGCAATGGCTTCCCTTTTTCTAGATGAATTCAGCAATAGATTTCATTTTCTGTTAATCATGTGAACTCCCACTATAGGCTCAGAACACTATCAGCTCTTTTTTACTTAAATTATGTTTGCAATGAGCAATTGGAGAAATCCACATAAGAAGAGCATAGTAATAAATATCTCCTAGAAATGTCCTCCCACCAGCATAAAAAAGGGTCTTGTCCAACATGAGCAGTACAACCCTAGGAAATGAAATAAAATTTAGAAAAATACAATACTGGTTGCAAATATTTGCTACAATTTTCTGCAGACATCAGCACCTCAAGGCATCCAGGATTTGCTATCACTCTTGCTTCTTCAACACTATAGCCCTTGCCAGAACATCTGCACACAGAAATAAATCATTAAAAATGACAGTTTGATACTCCCTTAAACGTAAGCTCAACTATATTAGACACTTGCATCAGTTTCTTGAAACTTACACGAGCGAACACTCCCTCATGCCTTTTCTAAGAGGCCGCCTTCATTGCAGTAAAGTCTGAAAGTAATGGAGGGAACATTTCTATAGAGGAAAGTTTAATGCAACAGAACTGTTTGCAGCAAACCAAAAATTGAATTTTCCACAAGAACAATTTCTAGGTTTTCTCACAAGATTTTGACTTTTATATGTCACAAACCATATTTCGCCAAATTTTTTCCCTTCCAATTCCTCAACATTGTGGTTCTCCCGATACTTTAGACAATTTTAAGTCCCAGTCTCTCTCTCCTGTTTTTCTGATGAACTAGTACCATGCACTTTGTCTCT
Organism: Tympanuchus pallidicinctus; assembly: GCF_026119805.1. Taxonomy (NCBI): domain Eukaryota; kingdom Metazoa; phylum Chordata; class Aves; order Galliformes; family Phasianidae; genus Tympanuchus; species Tympanuchus pallidicinctus. Next base: position 60,035,374 of record NW_026294618.1, on the reverse strand, counting down.
TTTTCTGTTTGGAAGAGTGTAGGCTGACGTAAAGTACCTCCATTTTTGAACTTAACTCCTATATAGATATATTTCAAGTTTTGCAGAAGAAAAGTAAACAGCCAAAAAAACTATTAGACTTTCCACTGATAACAAATGTTAATAAATTCAAAATAAAAGCAGCATCATCAAATATTTAATGATAGTTTATGGCTCACAGTAATTGTAGCCTCTATAGTTAATCTGACTTTTATGATCCTCTTTCAATAAATAATTTTTTATTTTTACTTGAGTTTTCCTTCCCAAGCCATGTGCCTTTTTGGCAACAAATCCATCCAGGTTAGAATACTAATTAATGAGCAGTAAATGCCTGGAGAAAAGCTACCCCATGCTTAGTATTTCCCTTTGCAGAGCTGTAATTTATAACAGTTGAAGAGTTAGAGACTAATACAAGGATTTGAAAAGTCCATAATTTGTCTCATTTGAAATCAGCTCACTTGATGACACAACTTTCAACACACACTTTTTCTGATCTCTCATGCTTTCCTCAAGCACCACGACACGTCCTGTTTGTGCTCGCAGATTCTTGTGCCTTCTGACCGGATGTTACAACTTAGGACATCAATTTTGCAATCATTATCAAGACCAACATGGTTATAATTCTCCTGCCCTGTTAAAGTCTTTGAAAAGATCTGAAAAAAAAAATCGAGAAGTCTCTGAAAGATTTGGATACAACTCCTCTATGCATATCACTGGCAGAGTACAACTAAGTTATTACTTCAATATGAGTGATAGTGCTTTTCAAATACATGAGCACATTCAGAAACACCTCAGCAAGGATACACAGCTCTGAGTGGAGTATCTGATTGTAAAATCTTATATAATACCAGTAAAGACCCAATTTCTTGAGAAATCCATTACTCACCATTCCTTAAAATCTGAACTTATATCCATTACATTACATTCAGTAATGAGAATTAACTTGAAAGAAGTCTAAATATGAGCAAGATAAGCCCCAAATTCAAGCAAACTTAACATGCCAAAATGACAACTTTAAATCCTATCGACTAGTGAGGAAGTTTTTTTAAACTAAAAGGTTGACACTGTAACAATGACAACAGAAGATTTTTCATCTTCAAGATATCGTTAGTCCTGTTCTGTACTTCTCTTTCACAGTTTCAGAGAACACGATGTTTTCACTGAATAAACCTGAAATCTTGAAAGATTTAATAAACTTTCTTAAGAGAGTACACAGAAAAAAACAAGGGCAGGTGGTTTTATCCAGAAACATAGATTAGATTAAATGGTCTAATGACTAAATGACTAATTAAACAAAAATAAACATTTCCAGCTTGTGCATTTCCTTTTCTTCCTGACTTTTTTTCCCCATTTATCTTCCCTTTTGTCAAAATCTGTACCCCAACATAGGGCAACAAAAAACATTAAGTGGAATAAAACTTTAATAATAGAATCTTAGAATGGTTTGGGTTGGAAGGGACCTTAGAGATCGTCTAGTTCCAACCCCCCTACTATAGACAGTGACACCTCCCCCTAGACCAGGCTGCTCAAAGCCCCATCCAGCCTGGCCTTGAATGCTTCCAGACAGGGGGAATTCATAACCTCGCTGGGCAACCTGTTCCAGTGTCTCACCACTCTCACAGTAAAGAATTTCTTCCTAACATCTAGTCTAAATCTATCCTCTTTCAGTTTAAAGCCATTTCCCCTTGTTCTCTCACTGCATGTCCCTATTAAAAGACCCTCCTCAACTTTCCAGTAGGGCCTCTTTGGGCACTGAAAGGCCACTGTAAGGTCCTCCCCACCACTGAGCCTTCTCTTTTCCAGGCTGAATAATGATGCCATAATTAAATTTCATTACGTCCTTGTTTAAAAATATTCGTATTTCGAAATCTACTGAAGCTTTTAAGTATTAATTTTGTAACTTGAAAACAACTCAGCAATAATGTAAAACAAACATTTGCAAGGTTAGAATAGGGAACCCACCTCTCATGAAGTAGATAGGACTTTTATCCTCAGTATATGATTTGTTGAGATTTATGAGGAAGAAAAAATCCAAACTATTTCAGCAAGAAAATCAATGTACTTCAAAGAAAAGGACTTTTAATTTTACCTTAAATGTCTGCTTCTTCAGAGTTTAAACTTAGCAAAAGAAAATGAGCTGACCACATGTATTAGGACAAAGGAATGCTGAAATGTTGAACTCAAGGTAGCCAAGGCTGAAACTCCACAGAGTTTTGTAAGTCAGGTAAGTGGTGGTAATAGCTCTATAAACTGGATGTCAGTCAAGGTTTTGGCACGTTTCCTAAAGTGTTGCTCATGCAGCCAGTATGTTCATACTGTATGAATTCATTGAAAGTAAAATAATGCATGAGAAACAATGGAGGAAAGGTAGAGATTTTAACTAAGCAACTAATATTCTCACATATCTGCAAGGCAGCCATAAAGGGTCCAAACATAATGCAATGGAATATTTTATAAAGTGATGTAATGGACCAAAACAGGATGAAAATAATTTGGTGTGCTGAGTAGCTATCTCTAAAGCACTGCAAATGTTTCCATCAGGAGGTGAGCAGGCTATCATGCAACCATCATCTCAAAGTTGATCTTGTCAGAAATCTTCGATGTAGGGGAACTGGAGAAAACCCTATGGACTCAGGAATTAGCTGACAGAAGAACAAGGTCTCTCTTCTGTTGTTGCAGAAACCTAAAACCAGGGTTCAATTGCTGTCAACCACTCTTCTAGAACTGTATCTCCACAATGCATCTTTGCTGGCAACTTGGTTTATTCCACATACAGACAGTGTATTCAGAATACAGACAACTGAGAGCCTTGCATCCCCCTGCAATTGAGTATGCTATGTGGCACTTAAGAGAACAGCTTCAATCTTAGTCTCAGCAGGAGGGAAAGTGCTTTAAGTGTGCTGATTGTATGCCTGGGTGCAATCCGCAAGACTCCACATAGAGACACAAGACAAAAATCACACCTGAAAAGAACCCCTCCAGTGCACTAAATTGCCAGTACATAATAATAATACTTTCTGCTTCTCTACTCCACCCCTTTTACCTCCTTTCCCAATTTCCTATTTGCTCTTAGCTAAAACGATATTCAACAACAAATTCTGGAAATGCAGCTTCCTCCTTACCACAAACATTTTCACAATGTTTCTTTCTGAGAAAATTTGACTATTTGACATCATCTTTGCTCTCCTTTACGAGTTTTATGAGATTCACACAAATAATTTGATTGTACTAGGGAGATACAGACAGCTTAGACGCACAAGCAAATTAGTATCTGTCTGCTAAGACATATTAAGTATGGTAGAGATTTAAGCTAAGCTAAATTACCTAGCAGCGGCATTTGCTTTAGATTAGGAGAAAATGAGCACAATTAATATGACTCAGCTCATGCAATACTTTGATAGCAATTTTACCAAAAAGCTATTCCTAGAGGAAAGCATAGTCTTCGATGCACTGAAGAATAAGAGCATGAGTTCTCTTGAGACCTTGCAAGAAGAAATGAGGATAACAAAGCAGCTACACAATGTACCAGAGAAGAGAACTATGTAAAATTATTTACAGTTTTACCACCCAAAATATTGTTAAAGTATTTTTTTTATGAAGAGTTAGTAATGAGAATTGCAACTTATTTATTTCCATTATAATAGACTGTGTGTGAGGTATTGTAAGAGCACTGTAGAAAAGAGAAGGGACTACTCACAGTAGTTTCCAGTTTAAGACAGGTTACAAGAAAAGGTTATAGACAAAAGCCAGAATTCCAAGATAGCAATGAGACTGTAGTCACCAGAATCATGTGTTCAGGTTTCAGATAGTGTCAAGTTTCACGTTAGTGCCTTAGCAAGGAGCTTAGAAAAATAATAATGGAATAGTTTTAGGAGCATATGAAAGCACCGTAAGAGGGAAAAGGGGAAATTTAAAATGAGAGTTACAATCAGTTTATGTAAGATACTGTCCAGAAGTGTAAATAGGCTGGGAGACTTCAACAAAGAAGCAGAGAAGAAAATTACACCACTGCAGTGAGTTTCTAAGTTTATATGAGGAGGTGAAACTGTTTTTGTCAAGATCAGAGAATTGGAGATTTCAGTAAACAGAACATGAAATAATGACAACTTAGATGACAGTTTATTCGTGTGCATGGAGAGTGAAAATAGTTGAAATAATGTGCAAAATTAACCATACTTGGAAACAAAGATAGAAAACTGAAGAAGGTGCTTAGAACATAATTTCGCCATCAGAAGTGAGTGGGATGATTTAGCAGTTGGTCATGCTCAGTCCAGCTAAAGGCTGAGCCACAGCATATCAGAGAGACAGGCTAAACTCTGCCAGAAAGAAAAGATAGCTATTATGTTACAGGAGTAGACCTTCTGTTTATGAATGGAGAATCCAAGTTGATGTTTATGAACAAAATCACTCAAAGGGCAGAGAAGAAATGGATCAGAGGACAGGATCCTTTAGCAGACTAAACACAATATTTTGGGATATACCAGCATCTCCTGAAAGATTATTAATTTGTCCCAAAAAGCAGATGGAGAACCACTGGCAGTCAGAGTCACAGAAAGAAAGATTTTAAGTAGAGATTCTCAGAAAAAAAAAGTCAAATATAAGCGTCAGGATTAAATGATGGCAGAAAGCAGAGGTTTTTGTTGATTGATTGCACTTAATTAAAGAAATAATAATATACTAGTTGAGAAAATGGAGAAAGATTAAAGGAGGTTCTAGGGAAAAGGAATCCTCATCCTCCAAATGAGGAAGCCATATGTGCAGATGAAGTAGAGGTGCTAGTAGGTGGGACAAGGCTATGGCACTTTGTTGATTTTTTCTTCTTGGAAGCAATCAGCAAAACCTGTTTAGAGATGAAAAAGACAAGAACATGGGGACAATGGAAGTATGACTTGGCTATGCCACAGGCAGGGGACAAGGAGGACAGACATGCTTCTATCAGAGGAATTCAGTCTATTCATGGGACATTTCCAGAGATGCCCCACAGCAAAAGCAAAAGAAGCAGATGCTGGAGGGCATTCAGACTGAAACTTGATGAGAGGAAAGAGAAGGGAACAATTAGAGAGTAGAGGAGGCTGCAGAAGAGAAATATTTTTAGAAATGAATGTCACTAAGGCATAAACACGTTTAGATGCTTTAAGAATGACAGCTAAATGAGCTATGCCTTTAACTGCATGCATTGCTTTTCAGAAAAATCCTTAAAATACAGAAACATGGCTCTACTTCAACTGAGAGAGAAACAGAGATGCAGAAAGGGGTAATATAAGTGTATTACCTCAGTGCCCATCTCCTAGCTCAGTGACTGTATAACCACACGCATCATAATTTCATTAGCAGTAAGTGATGCAGCAAGCAGGACCCTTTGTCCAGGCCCATAAATAGTACTAGCTTCATTAGCCATAAATAGTAGGTACCTTAGCAGATGGCAGAGTGATCCTTCAAAGACATCTCTTTGCACAAAATAATGAGACTATTCAACCTGTCATTTAGCAGCACAGCCCTCTGTGAAACACTCTGCATTACTGCTTCTATGTCCAGAGCCAACAGTATATGAGAATCTGCTTAAACCTCACCATGGCAAGCTGATTTGCAGCATGTTCCATCTCTATATCATTTATTAGAGGGAGTGTACAATACTTCTATACAGTTTCTTCATGTGTTACCACTGCATCTTTTTCCAAACATATCTTCATCCCATTCACTCACAATTGAGTCACAATTTTTTTGTTTTGCTAGGGTACATACAGGCATGCAGAAGGGATGGGCAAGATAGTCAAGTGGGATCAATTTGCCACCTGGAATTAACAAGGACAAATTAGACCAGAGCAGTTTAACCATCACTGAAGCTCTCTAGCCATTGCTAACTTAATGCCCAAGTACACTTTGCAGCAAACACACAGATGTAGGAGCGCCTGCCTTGCTGGGCATGCAGTACCCTGCTGCTGCATCCAATTGAGGAAACACACTCAAAATCGAGAAGCAAATTTTGCTTTCTGACCACTGGACAGCCTCAGAAGAAATCAGATCTCCCAGTAAGAATGAGAACAAGCAGCACGCAGGTTGCACAAGAAGCACACAAGAACATTAGAAAACCCAGTATAACTGGCTCTTGCTATTTACAGAACAAAACAGTTTTCTGTCACCCTATTTCTTCCAGGATCCCATGCAGGTGCAGTCCTGGAGCGCATGTTTACAGACAGTATACACTTTAATGCGCTATTTCACCTTCCTGTGCTATTAAATCAGGATAACTTGTAAATGAAATCAAATGCTGCAGCACTGTGAGTACCCACTCCTCCTGTTTTGAGGAGAAAACTGCTGTCTCTTAGGTGGCAGTGAGACAGAAAGCTGGAAGAAGTCAAAATGGTGAAGCTTCTGAAAGCAGAGATCTTCAAAACCTCTAACTTGAGGCACAACACAGGACTGCATCCTGCTCAAAGCGTGTGTACCCGTCACCAGTCAGCACGCAGAGAGGGGCACGGTTTCCTTACCAGAAAGAAGCATTTTGCCTCTAGAAACTGTAAAAAAGTCACCACAAGGGAAGGTAAAGAAATAACATTTGATCAGAAGATACCAGAACAATTCCTCTCGCATTTATGAGTAGTTGCAAATCATGAAAAAAATGGTGTAACCAGCAGACAAGGAAATCCTATTGAATTAAATTGCAGCTCCTGAGCAGAGACAATGAGCCTTCTGAAGACTGCAATTAATATAACTGACCTCAGTAAGAAAAGAAAAAAAAAATTTTAAATCTACACCCTAAAAAGGACTTATTGAAAGCAAACAGGTAAGGAAAAGATTAAACAAAGTGTTAATCTCAGCTTCCACCAGAGGAGTGTTCTGTGCAGGAAAACTGGAGTCCAGACATATAGTCAGTATTTTGGGTTTTGTGTTTCAGGGCAAAGGACAGAAGATAGTAATTCCAGATGTCCTATTTTTCATAGTGAGAGTGAACATATTCACATAGTACTTTCTCTGCATCTTTACTGCATCTATTCATGTCTATGACAAAAAGATTAAAATTAATGTATTCCAAGATCTCTTCATATTGAAAACAGAACTCAATCTACCCAGCACTGTCACCACAAAACATTACATTCTACCCCTGTATTGCACAGTACATACTCTACAAACAATACTAGCTTTGTACAATTTTAAGAAGCTAATATCAGTAAAGGAACTGCTGTTTCCCATATTGAATGCTTCTCTTCTGAACAAAGATTCTGATTTGCTTGATGCAATGATGAGTACGCTGTCACCCTGAGCTTTTCTGAATCTCATTGAAACATGACTGAATTGAAGTTGTTCAAAGTAGAAGTTGTTCATACGCATCCTGACACTTTTCCTCACTCCACAAACACTCACTATTCCTGATGAATTCATAATTTTTAGGTGACCCATTTGCTTTTTTAAACTATAGCAGAGGAAAAGGGGAAGCATAAGATCTTTTACCCAGCCATTTATAAAGAACAGCAATTACATGCCAGTGTGAACTTCCCTTATTGCACCAAGTAAATGTTACTTCTCACTGACTAAAACCAGTCTTTTTGCTTTAAGAAGAAAGGGGAAAAAAAAAAAAAAAAGAAAAAAAAAAAAAAAAAAGAAAATATATGTCACTAGGCAGAAACAACTACATCCGTCACTTAAAAGGAAAGAAAGAAGCCACAGCCTTACCAAGAGGGAATTCTGACGAAGAGCCACACTTGTCCTGTCAACTCCCATCCCTCACGAAGCAGAGAGGAAACTCTTACAGGAATTGGTTGCAAAGCCGAAGTTGCCCAAGAGGAAACTGGTATGTCTTTTACAAGTCATGACTATGTAAACCACAAGCCAGGCATCAAAGTAAGTGCTAAAAGCCATGCTTATCAGAGCAATTAACACTGGAACCAAGCTAGGTAGAAGTAAAATTGAACGTGGAACAGAAAAACAAGAAATATTTTCAGATAGCTAGTTTTAAACATTTTGTTTCACAAATAGAATTTGGTTAAAAACTTAGAATCAAATACATCTGAAAAAAGGCTCTGAGTGCATCGTAGGAGACAGGAGAGCATGGGATAGGTTCTCTGTAACAAATCCCACTGTGCAAGTCTCAGCACGGTCTCAGTTGCTGACCCATTCTTCAGGTGCCCCTTTAGCCTCGCTCTCCCAGGTGTCCTCCAGGGAAGAACCCTGCACTCAGAGGTGCTGAGGGCGCAGGGCAGCCCAAGCCCAGACATGCTGAGGAAAGCCCTTGGGACAAAAGGAAGGATGGGCATGAAGCACAACCGGTTCTTTTTTTCTGGGTCACCTACAAGGTGTGTCCCAGGAAACAACATCCAAATAGGGATGGGGCTGACAGCAAGGTCTGCAGAGGAGCACATGCTTCTAACAGTTTTGCACCAACTATTTTTATTTCCCATTTTTCCTTTTTGAGGTACTGACAAATCAAAATGAACAGCCCTACCAAAAAAATATGGGGCAGGTGTTTCAGTAAGTTACATGTTAATTTGTCCTAGGAGACAAAGAAAATAGTCAGGACATGTAGTTTTGGGTACTTTTCTGCATTCAGTATGCATTCAGTAGTATCAGTCATGCATTTTTGACTTACAGAACAAATCAACAGTTAACAGTAGCATAAAAACCTCAATTTTAATTTTGCTCTTTACACCATTCTTTGTCTATTTCACCTATTGAATTAGTCTAGAATAGACTGAATGTGCACTGTTAAATCTTCTTCAAAGTGACAAACATTGTTAGAAATAAGGTAGATTGCCTCATGCTTTGAAGTGAACTTTCCTTTCTACTCTGAAATATTACAGACATGTTTCTTCAAAGCAGCACAGAGTTGTGCTGTCTAGGAATGCACAGGATTTCCTCAGATCTCTCTACTGTGGCACGCAAATTCCAGAGTCCACAGGGAGATATAGGAACCACCCAGAGGTCTGACTGCTTTACTATTCAACACGATGAAATTATAGTGCCACCTGTAGGACACCCCGAAGAAATTTAATTTAAGCCTTGCTAATGCCACAAATGACAGTTGTCATAATTATAAGGCTTTCTATTAGTCTTGGCAGAAGCATAAGTACATAGAAAACAGGTGAGTCACATCAGTCTATAGAGAGTAACTGGAACACCTGGTTCACACTGAGTAACACGCACTGTTTCCAGTATATCAGAGCACCCAGACAAAGATATTTTGCCACTGAGATGAATTTTTTGTTGGATGAGAATATACTAGAGCAATGAGTTCATTGGCTATCCACCTGGTACTTCTATAGCCAGGAGGGAATTGCCACATTTTCAATAGCACCCAGCCAATGAACCAATCACCCTCAAACACACAAATCTGAGGAGCGCTTCCACCAAGGCTGCAAGCATTCTGACTCTTCTTTTAATCCCCTTTACAAAACACAAGTAAATCATTTTTCTTTAAATCTACTTTTTAGCTGTCAACCACGTAACCGTATGCATTATACCTTTGTTACTGGTATTTGTGTTTCATGCATATGGTATTTTGCATCAACTTTGGGAAGAGCTTGTTATTCCTTCAGAATACAATAATACACTTATATTTTCGTCTCTCTTTTTTTTCCTGTTTACTACTCATTTTTCCACCTTCTCTAACACAAAAGATGTTGCCTGTAAAAACTTCTCTCCAATGTATCATCTGAAGATGAGCAGTAAGACAAAATTAAATGTATGAATTTTTGTTGCTAAATTTCCATAAATAACATTTGAAGTGGAAAATACTCAACTGATTAACTTAATGGCTCTGTTGCTGAAAACATCAACTTAGAAGGAGTAGAACACATTCAAAGACAGCTTCTTCTTAAGGTGCAGCTGTAGTCAAAAAACAGAACAAAATATTCAGATAAATAGGGCAGGGAATGGTGAATAATATAATAGGTGTAGGAATGCTTTTGTGTGAATCAAGGACACAGCCCTGTGTAGAAGATAGTGTAAAATAATCATCACAATATCTAACGGAAAGAATATTGAGAGACTAAATATCAGTGAGGAGAGTGATCAAGAATTGACAGAAAAAAGGTCTCGAATCAAAATGAACTTAAATATAAGCAACTTTGTAATAAATAACTGATAAGAGATTTAACATAAATATTTCAAAACTATTATTTAGACTGGGAAATACATCTCTTTCCTAGTCATAAAGAACTAAAAGCAAGGGAGGCAGGGGAAACAAACAGTTAAAGGTGACAGAAAAGACAGACTGAAGGAAGGGGATTTTTGGCACATTTGGAAATCACCACTACAGTAAATTGAGTGTGAAAGTCTGTGCAAAGTTGAAATTATTACTCTGTGAAACAGAGCAAATAGTGAACAACTGTGTACAGAGTGAAGCAAATAAAGTTATTTCCAGGAACATTAGGTTGGCATATACATAGCAGAGGATTATTGTTATTATTAGCTTTCTCTAAAACACAGTAGAGGTGAAGAGTAAGACACTGTCACTAACTTCTGAGTGATGATGCACATCACAGGAAGAAAAAGTTCAATAGGGTGAGTGATGCAAGGCGTTAAAAAGTGATGCTGAAAATTGTGCATAAGTATGTTGAAGAAATCACTAAGCTCCTGTCACTCCTGAGGGAGTGAGTGGGGGAGACTGAGGCAGAAGGGAGATTTCTGGAATCCTGGGGACCCACAGGGAATCTCATGCTAACATGACTACAAGAACACACAAAAACATGAAAAGGGCATTGTGTAGGAATTCCCAATTCTCACTAGTCTGACAAGCTTATGCAAAGAAACTAACGATTGAAGAAGCAGAATAACCAGAGCTGTATGTGCCAGGAACATGAGGGCAGCTCACAGATTAATCTACTTCTCTATCATGTTCCTACAGCAAATTTCATATTTGCTTCATAAGGATGCTGCATAGGGGAAACGCCTGCAGGTTGAGACGTGATACTTTTATTTTCTCTTTGGGAGGAGAAGCACAGGAATCAGAAAAGAAAAAAAAAAGTGCTCCAAGTCACAGATTTGCAATAGCATCTCATTATATATTGTGCCTTTTAAATTAAAATTACTGTGTTAATCTCTGTTTCTTAGCAGATGGGAAAAATAAAGTATCATTTTAGCCTTCCTTTGCCTATTCAGCTAAGTAAGTATCTGATGAAGGTATGAAAAGGTACTGGAAAGTCACAGAAAGCAGAGTATATATCACTTATTAAAACGTGTATGTATATATCAGTTGTGTGATTTCTGTCTCAGGCTTGAGATCACAAGTGGGAAGAGTTGCATCTCTGTCAAGGAGTATGATTCATACTTGCCATACCCAACTGTTACCTGCAAACCAGTTGTTGCTGGCACTTCACATCTATGATAGAAAGCTACCAACTCCCACAACCACAATGCTTTTCTCTTAAGCAGTAAACTTCTGTGAAGGTATTTTTCTGTTTTAACATGTTTTATAACTAGGTGAATTTGAAGCTGAGAGAACTAGGAAGACCTTGAGCGCTCTGGTGTTGAGAGAATAGTGAGATGTCATATGCATATCACTCCAGCTTTGTATTCCTCTCTCCCCAGGACCACATCAACCTTGTGGGAGGTATGATTTTGCAGAATTACAGGGAAATCAGCTGTGTATTTACCTCTAACCTTGAGAATAAAATGCTGATGGACTGGCTGTCTCTGGGTGGGGGGAGAGGGGGGAGACAAGCACTAAGAGGCTCCCACCCAGCTCTGACACTGACTCACCTCTTGATTGGAACTGACACATCCACAGCTCTACCTCCACACTTTCAAAGGAGGCATACAGTAATCACCTACATTAGAGGAATGCAAAAAAAATTCACTGATATCTCTATTTTGGAGTTCTCCAAAATAAACATTTCACAGGAGGGCAGTATATTAGCTGTCTTTTCAATGATGCTGCTATTGGAAAAGAGAAACTAAACAGTTTCCAGAAAAGTGACCAGAGAATTGCTTAAAGTGACTTGAAAACAGATGATTACCAAAGTTAAACATTATACAATGGTTTTATTGCAGCACTATACTAACCAAGGAGTTTATCATATGTACAGAATTCTAAATCCTACTATTTACTTAAAGTAATTTCCTGCACAACTTTATGCCACCACTTTCCTTTCATCTTTGATAAAATCCTTCTGCAGTTCCAGTTGTAATAATATTGCTGCTGCACAGAAAGAAAAAGGAACAAGGATCTTTATACAAATTTTCATACAAAAAATCTCTGGAATAAGATGGGATTTGTTGAATGTAATGCCTTTCTTGAGAGGGAAAAATTAACCAGTAGAATACACTCTATAAAGTTGTACCCCAAAATTCCTAAGGCTAACACACCTATATACTTGTAAAGAACACAAAGTAAGTATGTTTCATCCCAAGTGTAAGATCAGCAAGTATATAAATAGTCAGTGCAACTATCTATCATCACATTTAACAGTTTGCCAAAAATTTATCAATAAGTAATAAGCAACTTGGAGGTAACTCACCCAAAACGCACTGAATTTCGTCATCCACTGGGGTCTGCTGCATTTAAAAGTAAAATACTGTCCTTAAACAGTCATATTAAATGTAGAATGTATTAATTGCCTTCAAGATTTTAACTTGAAAAAAGTCCTTTTATGAAATAGCAGCAAGAAGAGGCTGACCTATTGCTGTATTTTTGCTTGCACACTTATTTTCCAAGCAACGGCGTTTAGAAATGGTACTGTCCCTAGGTGTAAACACACCATCTCTACCATTTAGATCAACTAAATTAAATTCCTTCCCAACGCACTTTTTATGTGAGTTGTTATGAGGAGAGCAGCCAGCTGCTGAGCCCCCGGGCCCTCAGGCAAAGTGTGTCATGCGGCAATGCCAACATGTTTACCAGGAAGTGCTCCGACCTCAGTTTCGTGCTTGCTTCTCACCAGCATTTTGTGCTGAGGTTGCAGAGCAGTTGCATTTTCTACTTCCTCTTTCTCTCTTTTACACCACAGCAGTCAACCCATCTATCAGCATGAGAAGGGTGAATGTTGCTCCCTACCCATTCTTTCTATCCAGCTACAACTTTTAACATTCCTCCACTTTCTCACCCTATCTAAGCTTTTCATCATCAGCAGCCAGTCATACTAAAGTGAGATAAGAGAATTAAAGCTTTTTGTGATACATCATCATAAATGTTTGAGTCATTGTGGTCTAGTGATTAAAGTCTCCCTCTCTATTTTACATAGGCTTCTTATACTAGTATTTAAGCACTAAGATTCAAGAAATCTTGGTAAAAAAACCATACTTTTTTTTCCAAGTAATTTTTTCCTATTTTATTTCCATGCACCTCAATACGGCACTTCACTGTGATACTACATCCGCAAATCTCCAAACAAGTTGAGGAACGTAGTTCAGTGTTGAGCCAATTCTATGAAGGAAAGTGAAAAGTTAGGACAAGATTCTACCTTGGTGGTTAAACTGAACAAGTAAGGAAAAAAAACCAAGAACCAGCACTTCCACACTGCTAAATATAGCAAGTCTGTGCAAAAGCGCAGAAAGTTTCCCATTCAGACACACTGAGGATATCTCACTGGTTTTTGCACAGTGACTGGAGAGCAGCTGCTTAGCTGAGTCTCAAAAAAGTCCTCCAAATCTTCCTTGATTAAGGAGACAGTGTTTTCTACACTATTGTCAAGTTGCTAATTTTCAAGTTCATCTACCACCAGCAGAAATTTATTTTCCTTTTATACCAGAATGGACAATTCATTTGGCAAGCTCATCTGAAAGCAGATTAGAAGAGAAGACAAAGAGCCTATCCACTGCTGTCCACCCGCGCAGCCATCATGACTCAGTGCTGTTCCTACGCACTGTCCCCGACATTTCAGGCAGGGCTCAAAGCTCCTCCATCCCACCATCACTCCTACAGAGCTGTTCTGCCACTAGAAACAACTGCTCAGACCCAAACACCTCACGACACAAGGCTTTGGGCATAACAGCACTTAGGCAAACACTTCCAGATCATCTCGCGCATTTCAGTATTGGTAGTTCCTGTTAAGCTTTTTGTCTGATCAGAAAAGAGACAACAGGAACAAAAGAGACAGCATGAGTGATGCGAGTGGTGCAGTCGGATGCTACAGCAAGGCTCTGCAAGGGAGATTACAGCAGAATAGGAAGGCAGAGGCCCTTCTGAAAGTCTTTACAGCATCAGAAACAGCTCCAAAATTAAAACAAATTTTCTTGAACACTAAAAGCCCGTGTCAGTCTACGCTGACTGAGAAGAAGATAGATATACAGATTTCGTTCCCAGCACTTTCTTTTTACAGAAGCTTGGTTGCTATGTAAAAAGAAGTATGGATAATCTGGATACCCCAAAGGGATGAAGGAGGTGAAGTATCTGTATCTTTGACAATGAAGAAAATAGATCTTATGGGTTTGAGTTTTTACATCTGTTTTAGTTTTGAATTTTTTTTCCTTCCTTCCTAAATAACTTATATGCCAGGTTTGAAAAGGAAATAAAAACAGATTTTTAATCTAATCTCTGAATTGGATGAGAGTCAAAGTAATTCCAAACCTGTCTTTGACAGTGGCCAAGAGCAGGAGCCAAAGTAGAGAGCAAAGGAACAAAGAAAAACATGAAGTGAGGACCTGCATGAGCATATTTGGCCTTCCATAGTTTTGGGACATCCTGAAGAAAATTTAGCACAGCTTTGTCTGGTGCAACAACTCTTCACTTCCTCTCTTTCTATTTAATTATACTACTTGCTTTTTAGAAAGATTTTTACTTTCAGCAAAAGAAAACCCATACCAAGTCCATATATTTAATTTTGTGGTATGTGAAAAAGTATTTACATTTTATTTAAACACAGTGGTTTTGTTGTTGTTTTGTTTGGTTGGTTGTTGTTTGTTTGTTTGTTTTAATTAGGTGGCACATTTTAATTTTTGTATGAGGAAAATTGAGCATTCATAGCCAGGTGACCATCTCTGTGCCCCCTGATCATCTTTGTGGCTCTCCACTGGACCCTCTCCAACAGCTTTACATCTTTCCTGTATTGGGGGCCCCAGATCTGGATGCAGTACTCCTGATGGAGCCTCATGAAGGCAGAGTGGAGAGAGAAAATCACTTCCCTATCTCTGCTGGCCACCCCTCTTCTGATGGAGCCCAGGATACCACCAGCTTTCTGAACTGCAAGAGCATGCTGCTGCACATGTTTGGTTTATGAGGACTCCCATATCCTTCTCCACAGGGCTTCTCTTGAGGAGTTCTTCTCCCAGTCTGTATATACATCTGGGATTACCCTGACCTAAGTGTAATACCTTGCGCCTATGTTGAATCTCACTAGTTTCACACGAGCCCACCTTTTGAGTTCGTCCAGGTTCTTCTGGATGGCATCCCTTCCTTCTAATGTTCCTGCTCAGCTTCGCATCATTGGCAAACTTGCTGAGAATGCACTTGAGCCCGTCACTGGATGAAGATGCTGAAGAGCACTGGTCCCAGGTCAGACCCTGGGGGACATTACTCATCACCAGCTTCCACCTGAACATAGCACTATTCATTATGTATATTCACTATTATAATAGTACTAATAATATTCACTATTCACATTTTTGATCTGATATAGCACACCTACAGCACCATATACTCCTTTACTGGATGCACCTCCCCTTTAGGTTTGTTCACAAATCCAAAGAATTCTGGGTTTGTGAAAAATGTCTTCTTCATCCCAGAAAAACAAAGCTAGGATTCCCTTCCCGTGATGAGTGTGAATACATGAATATAGCTGGTTATTAATTTGCCACTACCTATTCTCTTGGTGTAACTTAAATATATAATTAATAACCTTGTAACTAATTCAGTAAATAGATTACATACTACGGTACGTAACTCAGCATTTCTTTTTCTTACTTGCTTTAGGACCTCGAATGAATGCTGCCAAAATCTTTCTGCCCCTTCCCTTAGGCTGTCTGCCAGAAATACACAGTTGCAGCAGTTCAAGATTTCTCTCTAGTCTAAGCCCACATTAAACTTTGAACCAGCATATGACCTGGTCTCCTCCAACTATACGGCTTTTAACTACTATCTCCTCTCTGCATTATGGAAGATATACATTGATGGCACGCATCCTGTTCCAGCCACTGTGTCATGGCTAGATTAAGTGCCATTTTAAAAAAGTCACTCTCAGGACATGACAGCTGGCAGAGTGACCTCCTAGAGAGGACAAAAAGGGACAACAGGGAAATATGCTTGTGTGCAGCGCTCACACTGTGGAGAGCTCAGGTTTCAGTGAGAGGTTCCCTTGAACCTTTGATACTCTGGACATAGATAAGGACATTAAGGCTCTAATGAGACATCTAGCTTCTGTGCACACACATAAACTCGATGCAATCAAAGGAAAGTAGAAGATAGTCAGGCTGGAACATCATTCAGTTGTGTAAAATGCTCCATTAACAGTAGTCAGCCTAGTTATTTAGATGTCCTTTAACAATCTTGACTTTCTACATACATGGAAAAACAAAAGCAATATACAACAAAGCATCTTTTCAGAAATAAGTAGAAAGATTTTTTGAAAGAAGTTCCACAAACAAGTCAAAGACCATACCAAAATCTGTAGAAGAGGACAGGCTTGTGTCAGCATTAAAATCCAGCAGAGCCTCCACCTCCTGCAGCAGTCTGCTCAGCCTTCTACAGCATCAGAAGACAACTGTAAATTTACCTTTCCTTCAGAGAGACTACATGCAACGGAGGAAGGCAGGGAAAACATTGTGAACAACTAATCTTGCACCTCTTTTTACACAACTTATCTGTACCACAGATTAAACCATTTACTTCCTCTTCTTCAGTAAAGCATTATAATCCAAGAACTAAACAGAAACAAGATGATCTTGACTGTTTCTTCTACTGTAAGAAGAAAATTAAATCACTCTAACAGATCAAAGTGGTTACTAAAAACCTTGAAAGAAATTCGGAAGACATTTTGAACAGAGAAATATCCAACCAGATGTTTTTCTCAGTAATAACAGCAGACTTATGTTTTTAGTATTCTTCATTAAATACAATTTTGATGAATTTTCTGCATACATAATAACCGAAGCAAACAAAGGTAACTTCATTGATCAAATAACTGGTAGATGTCTCACCATGTACAACTGAATAAAAATCAGTCACTGAACAGTTCAGAGATTGTCAGCAGAGAAGATAGACCATAGGGAGGTGAGTATTTTTTACAGTTCAGGAGCTTCCATTCCTGAACTTGCTTTGCAATTCTGAGCACACTCAGCTGACCTCCATTTCAGTTCCCTTTATTACCCAGTGAAAGTAACAGAGGTTCCCTCCCACATATGGAAACACTGTGAAGAACAAACGTAAATCCACTAAATAATATGAGGAACTTGGGCTGCCCAGCTGTTGTGACTACAGTCTCCAGGCACCACGAAAAGCAAGTAGACCCCAATAGAGGTCAATCCACCTCAGTATCAGCAGTTAACCTTTCAACCAGATACACTACAAAGATGCAAAAACTACTAATTGCTGACCAAAGTCTCATGATTTTAAGTTAGTAAAGATCACAGTGTCATAGTTGCAATTACACAGAATTGAGCTCTCAATGTGAGACCAGAAGGCATCTTCTCGAAGAAGTCCTTTTGGTCCGGGTGGCACTGTGTTTTAGTTGCCAGGAGCTGCTACATAACAGTGTTAATGCAAAATATTATTGTCAGCAATTTTCCTTAGGAGTTTATGCAGTGTCCACTTACAACCCCTAACAGCAGAGCCCAAGGACAGATGTAAACTTCCCAAATGTACTGGTTTATCTTCTTTAACAAGAGTTTCCCACACCGTCTACAGCTTCCAAGCCTTTACAGAATGAACTTATGTTCCCTTTCCAGAGAAGTTGGGTGGCATAGCACAATCCACATGTTCAAATTCTACTTTCACTACACACTGTCTCAAGAAAGCATTTGCATTTCTCCCCCTCCACAACCACCCATTTAGTAATTTCAGACATTGTTAGATAATAAGGGAGTTTCCCCAGCTCACCTACTGCTTTCCTTTCTCTTCTTCCCTTACATCCTCCAAGCTGATGAAGCAGGGAATGTGGATGAAGCCCCAGGAAGCCTATGTGAGGAAGAGCAGCAGTCCTTGCTCTGCGTTTGCCAGCAGTGATGCAGAGCTCCCAGCCTCAGCAGAGAGATGAGGCAAGAGCCAGTCTGCCTCTAGTGCCTGGGGATGCTCCACACCACAGGCAATTATACTTCTGCTTGCCTATTCTCTTCAGAGAGACAGAAGGAAAAGGCAACTCCAGACAGACACAGATGATGCTGTGTTTTCTCTCCTCAGACCTAGTGGCATTCCCTTTCAAACTCTTCAGAGTAAAAGATCATTTTTTATTTGCTGTCCTTCTTCCAGAGTCCCGAAATCCTTGATCTTAGAACCTCTTCCAAGCCCAAAGCAGCTCAGTCCCTGTTGCAAGTGTGTCAGATAAGCAGGGAGCTTGCACTAGGAGTTTGCTCTGTTGTAGGCCAAGAGTGAGAGGACTGGAAGAGAACTGGCATACCAATGACTGTATAAGATCTAGTGACAAGTGGCAAATGTCTGGGTGGCTTTATAAGCATCAGTTTATTTGCTCTAGCTCAAGCGTTGCAGAGTGCATTACAAATTTCCTATGGCTGCTTCCCAATTCAGCATTCATCAAACAGCCAGCACCCTCAGCCAGGATTAAGGCCTCATCCTGATAGGTACAAAAAGTGACATCATCCCATCCCAAAGCCCTGGCAAAGATAAAGAAGGAGTTAGATGATAGCGTTGTTCCTGGAAGGGGAATAAACAAATCCAACCATGCCCCCTCTTGGCCTCTATCAAAATAATGATTATGTGAAAGGGAATGCTTAAAGCCTTGACTGTGTGCAACATGTAAATAAAAATCAAGACTCATATCAGGAAGATGTTTAGCTAAGTCTAAGCTCCTGCATGTAATAATTTTCTTGCCTTCTGATTAGAGCCAAGAAAATGGCTTAGCATTTTTCTTCTTCTCTAATCTAATAGCCTTTTTAAATGTTTTTCCTTCCTCCTATCTTTCCATTTGTCTTTATTTACATAGACACACCAGTGTGGTAAATTTCAGATCTGTAATACGTGGCTTTCTGACTTGGGGATTATTCTGAAGGAGTTCTCATGTGGCTGTTACTCCAGCTAGATATTTACACACGTACCCCGTGAATAGCTTTTACTTATGTGCATGGGCAAGAGCTCTGCATAGTTCACATAATTTTTCAGAGTCAACATGTGTTTCCGATCATTACAGCACATTGAAAATATGTGCCTACCAAACACATTTTAAATGTATTTATACAAAACAGTATGTGGTTACCCTTGAGGTGTTTTCTATATATAGAAAAGCTGAAGCTTAAACTTCCTGTTCCCATTTTCTCCCTTTGGAATCTCCTCTCATTATTCATTGTATCCAGGTTTCCATTACGATTCAGATGTACATTATTTTTCACAGGCATTGAATCAACTCAGATGTGAATTCTGATAACACGCTTATGTATGATAAAACAAAAGACTATCCCCTAAAGAGACATCTGGACTCTCATTTTTCAGTTGGTTCAACAGGATTGGTTGTGCAGGAGTGAGAATCATTCTTCTGCTCAGTATCTTACTGAGAGATCACAGCTGAAAGTTGTTCAGTGTATCAAAAAAGTGTAACTATACATGACTATGAAAGTTTGTTACCATTATATTTATCATAAATTTATTTTAAAAAATTTTCCTAAAAAAAAAAAAAAAAAATCAATCTTGCTCACCAAAGCGTTTTTAAATTTTTACTACAAAGTCCTTCTTATAATTTTGTTTTATCTTGTGGATGAGGCCAAAAAGTCTTTCTAAAAGTTCTTCCTGATGGGAAACCCAAAGCTATTTCTTTATAACAAGTTTCACATCCTAACCGTGCAATGAGCTACAAGCACTCTGTCAGTCAAACTACTAAACCATGAAGGTGAAGAGTCATGGCAATTCTTGATTACTCCACAGCATTGAAGTTGCTATTCTTGTAAGTCAGTATAAGAGTTAACAAGATCTTGCTTTTCTTAGTGCTGGGATACCTGACGGCACAGGCAGGTGGCAGCAGTCCTAGGTCCTGGGCTCAGAGCTCATAAATTCCCAGTTAACAGCTCTGGGATATCCTTCCTCTTCCTAGGAAACACAAAGTATGTATGAGCGCAGCCTGAGGATACAAATACATTGAAAATAGATGACTTTGGACTAATCTAATGAACTCTAGCTGTCCTCTAGAAGTCAATAATGCTACATAAATGGATTTCCACACTTACAAAAGCTTGCAGGACCAAGTCCTCAATTAAGTAGATGCCACAAGTCTTGCTATTATTCAGATTTACAGAAGATGATCTATACAACTTCACACGGCAACGTTCTTTCTCATCTTTACTATCAAGTGGATTTTTACTGACATCCTTTGTATGAATATCGGCATTCATCCACAGGAGAAATAAATCATCTTTATACCACTGTTGAAGTCTGTCAGAGAGCAGAAAGAGACCCACATATCTTAGCTAGCCAATCAAACTCCAAGAAAAATAAATAAAAAGCAATGGAACTAGACGTTTCTGAAGGACTTGTAAATCAGACTTACAGACAAGATAATTCAAGATTCAGTAATTTTATGCAATCCATTTGAGATAAAATACAAGAGACGGCGGAGCAGGCCAGCAAATCCAAGCTGCTAGTGACCACTCACACTTCCTGAAAAACTGTGTTAACTCAGTACTGTGTTCTCTTACAGCAGTCCATGAAAGACTAACCACCAAAACAGTCAAATGGCAAACATAATCTGCTCACACGGTGATATTTCATAAAATGCTAAATAATACAGCAACAAAACATTGTCAGAAATTCCCAGTGAGAGAAGAGGATGCATAGATCCATCTGAAATAAACTTATAGGAATTAGAGCATGCTGTATGAGCAATCCACATTTGTGTTGACACTGACCTCGTGCTCTCATTAAAAACTCCCATCTTGGTCAAAACCACCAGGAGTTCATGTAGGGTTACTGGCCAGGGTTACAAACAGGAGATCCTGCAGTTTACAGAAAAGCACCAGATCTCTTCAACTGGGCCACCAGTGTCTTCATACAGTCTCTTACGGGGTCACATAAAGGATGCAAGCATTTAAAAAAAAAAAAAAAAAAAAAAAAAGGTATTGCACCTAACAGAAAGATTTTCCCCTCCTCCAACCTGCTGAATCTTCAGGCTAACATTATAGGCACAGTGCCTGAGGGCACCACTGCTGAAAATATCAATCAGTGTCAATTTCAGAAGTGAGGAGGCCTGATTTTCAGCCTCTGTGCTGGCTTCCCATGCATTAATAAGATGTTGTGTGGATTAACCTTGCAGACATCAAACATGTTTCGATGTGGGGAGTCGTCTTTGCTCTAATTTACAGAGCTCATAAAGGATCTTCAGCAACACTCCAGCTCCTCCAGTCACAGACCATTCCCTGTCATAGCTTAAAGGAGGTACTACAAAGAGCAAGGCCACCTAGATGATGCAGGGAGCAGAGCAAATCTATGAGAAAAGACTGAAAGAGCTGGGCCTTTTTAGCCTAAAGAGGAGGCTTAGGAGATTCTTATGTACATATGCAGATACCAGAAGGGAAGGTGAAATGAGAGTCAGGCTCATTTCAGTGGTTCCCAGTGCTGGGACAAAAGCACTAGGCTTAGTGAGCACAAAGTGGAACACAGGAGATTCTCTCTGAGAAACAGGAAACGCTTGTGTATTGTGTGGGTGATAGAGCAATGGCAGAGGTTTCTCAGAGAGACTGCAGAGTGTCCTCCTTGGAGATCTTAAGCCATAGGGGGGCTGGACCAGATAGACCCAGTAGCTCCTTCCAACCTCAACCAGTCTGTGACAATGCTTACTCTACCTCCAGCTATGCAAACAGGGCCCATCAGCTGCTGCAGCCACTACCTGAAAAGAGAAGAGCCCAGCAAAGGTCTGTGGACACTGGGAGGACAACAAACCAACTCAGAAGTTCTCCTGTAGCCAAACTCTAGAATATCACAGAATTGTACGGGTTGGAAGGGACCTCCAGAGACCATCAAGTCCAACCCCCCTGCCAAAGCAGGAATAGACCCTCTCTCACTCATTGACTCTCACCACAGACTCAAACAAGGGGCTGTTTGCAGTGAGGGTTTTATTATCTTATATACTTACCATGTTTGACACTTACTTTAAGTTTAAACTGGAAAAATCATAACATTTATGTGAATTTTTATCCAAATCTGTAAATTAATTGGAAAAATACGCAGGAATTTGAAGTCAAATTCACAGCTAATGAAACTGAGCTTGACTGTGTCTAGTTTAACCCATTCTTGGAAGCCCATAATTTGCTTGCTGCCTGGTGTTACAATTTTAATCCATAACAATCATTTCTTTTCCTATTCATTCTGATTAGGATTTCTTGAGAATATGAATGCATTGTTAAGACGGAATTGAAATGAAAGATTTTTTTTTAAAAGGGTTAAATGGCGCCAGATAGTCTGCAATCTGTCAAGGTAGGCAAACAAGGGGGAAAATAAAAAGAAACTCCACCTTGTAAATAAGGCAATTGCAAATCCAGTTTCTACAATCTGGAACAGAGCCAGCACCTAAGAGAGAAGGATTGAGAGGAAAATAAGTTGTAAATTCCTCCAAGGTAAAGTTCCTGCTTAAAATGCAAAGACAACCAGTTTTAGGAAGGTCATGAAGTCACACCAGGTTTTCTTTGAAGTTCAACTTTAAATGTCAATTTGACCCCTTTTTAAAAGGGGAGGCAGACACAGCTGCACTCCAAGTGCAAGAAAAAGAACAACAATGATTAACATTATGCTCTGCACTGAAAGTTGTTAGACAGCCAATGGGGCAGGGGAGAGAACCACAGAAAAAAAAAAACTTTCAGGACTTTTTACTCTTACTACAGGCTCAGTTAAAGGAAAGGGGCAAAAAAAGCAAGAGAAATATATCTCTTATACAGGTGTAAAGTTGCCTTTCGTGTAACTTGCGTCAAGAATTTGACTTGAGCCAGATTTTTTTCCTTTCCGTGTTAATGGGACTTGCTGTGCTGTCAGGGAAACGTGGCAACTGGCAGATCTATGCCTTGACTTTTCAACTATATGCTCTTCTGAAGAGGCGTAGCAAGAGCTAACAAGTCCTGCAATTTCATCTCTGAGAACTTTTACTGAAGAGTAGTTTAAATTTGAGCAGAATTAGAAATGAATGTGTATACAAACATATACCCACAAATGTACACATGTAAATGCACTCAGCATATTGCTAAGCAAGTTCCACTAAAACTAGGAAGATAGACTAGAAGATTCACTTGATTCTTCACATTTTATTGATAAATTAAGTAGAGTATGGGTATTCTGACTAGCAGGTGGGGAACTGAGGCACAACGTGGTGTCAATAAACCAAGAAGCAAACCGTTCCTTCTCATGATTTTTAATTGAAGGTTAGTTGAACTCTGGCACACTCCACTTTCAACAACTACTGGCACCAGAAACAAAAAGGCATAATTTCATTAATATATTACTGTAGTCCATCAAATAATCATCACTTGCATTGCCCAGATATATTGCCAGAGGTAATGAACACACATGTATCAATAATAATATACTAATGCTCCACTTCATTGCCCAGAAGAGGCATCTGATCCTGCTCTCCAAGTGGAATATATATATACACCATACATATATACACCATATTCAAATACATTAAAGATCTGGCTCTAACTCTACAAAGCTCTCTCTTTGCAGCAGAACAAAGTCTTGGTCCTAGCACTTTATTTCTTCTCACCTTTCACATAACTGTATACAGGTGTATATATATATATATATTGTATATATATATATATATATACGTATGTAATAGTGACTGCTGAGTGTCACTTGCCAAGTGTAAAGCATTCCTATCACTTTGTGTTAGTCAGAAAGGTGGCAGATAACCCACATAAAGTCTTTTCAAGAAAGATCTTGGCAGAAAAAGTGATGGCAAATCCTAACACAAAACTACCATAGAACCATAGATCATGACTCAAAACAGCCAGCAAAGCTGCCATGTTTCAGGCAGTACATACCTGAGCATTCCCAAGATACTTTGAGTTGTAGTGTGGCTCAAGCAGGGATAAGAAGATACAAGTATCTTGCCCGTAGTTCTCAACATGTTTGAAAAACAGATTATTAATTATTGTTTTTTAGCTTAGATTATTATTCTCTTATATTGGTACTTTGCTGTGTATTAATACTCCCTAAAAAACTTAAAACTCAACTCCCCTAATCAAAGGTTTTTCCCACTAATAAATTGCCTATTCCATATTCTTATACAAGTTCTTTTCCACAATATGAGTCATATTGAAATTGCTCCAATTTAAATACTTACATTTATTTGCATGACTAATCATTGTTTATCAGTAACTTGACACTTCACATCTTCAAACATTTTAATTACATATACATCAGATGTCTGAAAACGTACCCAGGAACTAATCTTGGAATCATATGCACACACTCATCTATTGCTTCCTGAAATAACTGATGCTTTCCCATGTGCACTGAATCATAGTCAAGGTAACAGTCATAGGCCTGAAGAAGCATGTGTTACAGAAAAAATGTATGTTTCAGAGAGAAGATAAAGATGGCCAACTAGACTATTTGTGCAAATTTCCTGTGCTTCCATTTGTGACCATTTTCCCTTGTCCTATTGTCACGCAATAGAAACAGAGTCTGGCGTCATCCCTTTGCATCCTAAACCCTAGATGTTTATAGATATTGATCAAATCCCCTCTGAGTCTTCTTTTCTCAAAGCTGGACAGACAGAATCATAGAATCACCAAGGTTGGAAAAGACCTAAAAGATCACCCAGTCCAACCGTTCACCTATTCCCAATAGCTCCTACTAAACCATGTCCCTCAACACAACATCCAGTCTTTCCTTGAACACCCCCAGGGTTGGTGATTCCACCACCTCCCTGGGCAGTCCATTCCAGTGCCTGACCACCCTTTCTGAAAAGTAATACTTCCTCATATCCAGCCTGAATCTCCCCTGCCGTAGCTTGAAGCCATTCCCTCTGGTCCTATCACTGATGACACGAGAGAAGAGGCCGACCCCCAGCTCACTACAACCTCCCTTCAGGAAGTTAAAGAGAGCAATGAGGTCTCCCCTGAGCCTCCTCTTCTCCAGGCTGAACATTCCCAGCTCCTTCAGCCTCTCCTCATACGGCCTGTGTTCCAGACCCCTCACCAGCTTTGTTGCCCTCCTTTGAACACGTTCCAGGGCCTCAATATCTTTCTTGCAGTGAGGGGCCCAAAACTGGACACAGTACTCGAGGTGCGGCCTCACCAGTGCTGAGTACAGGGGAACAATCACCTCTCTGCTCCTGCTTGCAACACTGTTTCTGATGCAAGCCAGGATGCCATTGGCCTTCTTGGCCACCTGGGCACACTGTCGGCTCATGTTCAGCTGAGCATCAATCAATACCCCCAAGGTCCATTTCCTCTACGCAGTCCTCCAGCCACACCGCCCCAAGCCTGTAGCGTCGCCTGGGGTTGTTGTGGCCGAAGTGCAGGACCCGGCATTTGGCCTTATTGAAACTCATCAATGAGTTGGATGCAATACTCCAAGTGACAGCTTTCCAGAGCAGAGGGTGAGGATTGCTTCCCTTGACTCCAGGATGTAATTGGCCTTCTTGGTCACCAGGGCACATTTCTGGCTCTCAGCCAACCTGTATAAAGCCACCAAGATGGAGGCTTTCATCCAAAGGCTTTATGTGCAAATCTGGAAAGAGACTTTGAGGGATCATTAAGTCTGTCTCTCCCATCAGGTCAATTACATTTGGACTATTCCTGACAGAGCGCCATGTAATCTGTTTTTTAATGGCAGCAAGTAACAGAGGAATCACAGCTTCCTTCAGATCTCTAATTCAGTGCTTAATTCTCCTACTAAATAGATTTTTCTACTAACTTTCAGCTCCATGCTCCATTTAAGCCTATTGCCTCTTGTCCTATAAAAATCTGCCCTGTAATTTTTATTTATTTACAGAAATCTTCACCATGTTTGTTCTTATGACGACAAATCAGTCACTTAAGACTATTGAACACCAATTTATTCAATGTTTTCTGAGAGGCCAACACTCCCTGAGCAAAGAGCCTTTAAAATGCCATTGCCCCTCCTTGTAAAAAATATCTGCTGTGGCACGTACTTCGTCTTCAGTGATCGGCACTGCCAGCTCTAAAATGATGGTAACCAAAAGGAACAAAAATTCTCTGCTAGTTAGGTAAATAAGAAACATTCTGGAAGAACTTGCTGAAAACAAAAGCCCCAAATCTTTTCACTGTTTTCTGCTTAGAAGTGTGTGTGTTTCTATGCCAAACACAGACACTTCTGCCACTTAGACTTTCTGAATATTTTTTTTTATTTTTATTTATTTATTATGAACTTGCCTAGAAGCTAATTAAATCATGGATCCAGAGTGCCATGGACATTTATAGATGTATGATTCTGATTGTTACAAAATGTGCATGATCTAAATAAGTAAGAGAGAGTGTAAGAAAGGGACAGAGCATAAAAAAAAAATCATAGCAAGTTTGCTTGCCAGTATCAACAAAATATCCCAGAGAAAACTAAATGCATCCTGTTATCTGGAAAACTAAAGCTGTCTGATGCATAGGAGAGTATCTGCAAAACTACTATCTCCCCTAACCCCTACTACCTCAAAAAAAAAAAAAAAAAAAAAAAAAAAAAAAAAAACAAACCACTCACACAATTATCTCTCTGTTTGTCTCATTATTAATTCTCTCTCATTAGCTCTTCCTGTATTAAACAACCCTTCTCTCCTATCAAGATTAGGTTGTTGAATACATACAATTAAGGCTGCATAAGACAGAGGCTGAGTTTCCATTTCCCAGCCAGTGCTAGATCTCCTGACTTTGGGATGGGAGCAGCAGACCATCTCATCTGAGGGATCTCCTGCCTTTGCACAACTCCCACATCCTCCAGAGTGAAACCTAACTTTCACTAAGCAGATCACATCTAAAAAATGTATAAAACATTATTACTTTAAAATAAAATAACTTGCATAACTTGGTTGTAATGTACATTGTTTCTTCAATCCTCTGAATACAGTTTTAACTTAACACAAGTCTAGAGATCACTCATAAAGTTTGCATATGTGAACCAAGAGGGCTGCCCAGGCACCTGAGACTTCTTTCCCTCTTCCTTTTCTTACCACCCCCTCAAAACTGCCCCATGAATACAGGAAGAGAGATCACCAGCTGCCTGCTGAAGGAAGAAAACAGCCCCTGAATAGTAGGCATCATTCAGATGATTTGGATGATTCAATGTTTCCACATGAACTTTGCTGAAGATGCACACAAGTGGTGCTTTGTGCATTTCTGAATTGAAAGCATAATTAATAGTCCAAGTACACATCAAAACAACTTCTATTTGAAGAATAACTTTCCATCTAAAATGCAGCACTGTATCTGTTACCTTACAATGGAGTTCCAGTTCTCAAAACTATTAACAGCTAGGTTCACTTGTGTTTACATACTCCAGCACCTCCACCCTTTATATACCTACATAAAAATTGTTCTCAAAAGTTACAGTGAACAGGGCAATGACAAGAGGATCTAGAGGCAAGCTCATCATTTTGAAAGCCACCTGATGTGATGTGCATTGGTTTTAGACTGAGGGCTGGGAGGGAACAGAAAAGCCAAATGTTGCTTTCTCAGATACCGCAACACAATAAGCAGCTGCTTGTTCCTAAGTATTTCACAGAGTTAACTGTAGCTACAATATGAAAGTTTAAGATGCTCTCACTGTCTAGTAACTTGTAGGAGAATATCATTACAAATTTCCAGATACAGGCTGAGAACAAATGAACACACAAAAGCAAAATTAATACTTTTACTTAGTGTATTAGTCAAAGATGAATAAATAGTTCCTGTTTTTACTAATATTCCTTTGTCATTTGTTCAGAAGTTCACTTGATCTCTCCTCATCAACAAAATCTTATTGCTATTTCATATGGCCATTTCCCTGTAGCCATAAATCAAGAATGGCTCTATTAAACCAAACAGATCAGATATGATACAATAATAATAATAATGATAATTAAAAAAAAAAAAAAAAAAAAACCAAAAAAAAACAAACAGAAGAATCAGACCTTGTGCTGACTGGGAAAGAACCTCTTATCAGATCTCCCCTGTTAACTTTGCAGGAGAAATGCTTGTTTGTCCTAGAGAACAAAAGCAGCATGAGCATGCAGAACACAGTACTGCCTTCCAAAATGTAGAAGCAGCCCAAGGCACCCTCCAGGGGACATACAGTTAGTTGTTGCCTGAGTGCACATGCAGCATCCATGCCACAACAGGCCCCTATGCTTCAGCAAAGGCGGCAAGGGATTGAAGGTTGCAGTGTAGGTAATAATAACAGAATGCTACCAGAGAACCATGCATATCTTTTTCCACCAATGGTTTGTGACCCATAATTTTGTTTTTTATTGCCCTCATAACTGATTTTTGCTTCATCTTAGGATGCAGACATTATACATATGCAACCTGAACAGTTCGTGTCAAACTCGTTAGTCTGGTGCAACTCCCATCTTGCAGCTCCTGCACTGAACCAAGATTGTCAGACCAATCCATCCTCGCCAAAACATCTCCCCCTTCACCCAGCTACCCAAGCAGCAAGCTGTGCGAGACCAGAGTGTCCCAAAATCTTCTGAAATTTGAAAATGTGCCAAATATTTCCCTAGCAACAGTGAAATTCATGTTCGCAGGAGTGAGCTCAGCACATCACTCAGAAGAGCTAGGTCAGGATTTCTGAAATTCTGGTGGTTGTTTTTTTGTTCCCTGCCATTTCTTGAAGTATTTTTCATGGCAGCTTCCCACCATACTCCCTCCTTTGGTCAACCACTGGGGAAATGAATCATGATACTGACATTTGAGACTCTTCCATATCCTGCTAGAGGATTCCCCCACACACAGACCATGTTCATTGTGAGCACAATGGCAAACTTTAATCAGAAGCAACTCAAGCACTTAACCTGTGGCCAGGTTCACTCACACAAGTACCCTCTGGTGTTTGTGCCTTGCCTTGCAACATCTTGCTGCTCATCCAACCCTAGCTTCCTTGTCTTTTTTCCTTCGACAAAGGCCTTTCTGCTTAATATTGGTTGAATTAAGCACCCTTTGTACTAAGAGCCAAACTCATAGGTTGCCAAATCTATTTTTTTTAAAAATAGCATTTACAAAGGCAATGTGAGGGAGATACTGTAATATAGAATATCTTCCAAACTGCTTTCAACTCTTCCACAGTTCACCTCTCTTTACCATGTTAGCACCACTGAGATCACCACTGCTTCTTTAAGGGTTAATGCCCAGCCATGTTTTGGCAGCATCCCAAGCAAGCACTCCCCACTGGGAAATAATTAGATGGGCTTGATCCTAGATATTTGTACCTCCTGTTTCTTCCGCTACCAATAACTTTCTAGACCTCGGTTTGGGGAGCTGAGCCAAGTCCATTCTTAGCTCCTGAGAGGGAGGAGAAGACTCTGCTGCTGCAGTTGGTAAGTTCCTGCTTGCCACTTCTTCTCTCCATGCTGTGAAGGAAGTCAATAGGCAGCAGGAACGGAATAGGCTGGAAAAAGGAGGGGGCCTGTGCAGCAGGTCCCCACCCATCTTTCTAACACAACTTACAAAACTCAAGAGCTAGGAAAAAAAGCAGACATTATTTGCTCTCCAGTGATAAAAGGCCAGTTTGTTTATAGTTTGAGGGCCAGCTACTGCTAGGGGTGGTGTATGCAGCTTCAAAGCAGTCTAAGCTGGCAGCTGAGTAAGCAGAGAGGAATTCTTAGATGAACCAAGAGCTTGGAAATACTGCCTTGCAGGCAGTGCTATTTTTACCAGAGTTCAGACAATTAAACAAACTAGATCATGTTATAAATATTAAAATTTTTATAGCTGTTTGTGTGATAAATTCCTGTAAAGTCCCTTGGCCTTAATTTAAGGAAGAGAAGGGTAGACAGGCAAATGGAAGGGAAATAATAAATTTTGGATATCAGTTATTTTTCCTACATATTCAGTTATACCAACTCCCATAAAACAAACAAACAAAAAAACTGAGACACACACAAAATATTTTTAAATTTCCACATCTTCAATGGGTCATTCAGTCAGTTTGGGGCAGACCATCTGAGCAACCACCTTATGTGTAAGTCCTTGTTCATGTTTTGTAGAGAGACATTCAAGACACCCCCCCAGTTGCTCTATGAGAACCTATAACACATTTGAACAACTGATCTTGCAACAGAACAACCACTGAAGACGCAGGTGCTAAAGTTTGGTTGATCATTTCAGAGGGGTGAAAATCCTTAGTTCCATTACTATTCAGTATTCTTCATAAGGTTATTATCCATAACACAGAAGAAGGGGTTTCTTAAAGTTGCTGTTCTTGCCCCTCTACAGACAAAGCCTTGCGGATTGTTTGTGACCACATACTTTTATTAACTTTCACTGAAAACAAGTGAAGACTGCTTTAGAAATATTTGCACTGGAAGCAGCTAGTGGAAGAAGGAAGAGGAAAATAAGTAGCACTAAGAAGCATGTAGCCACTTGGAAAAGCCATTAAACATACGTATCACTTAAAGCCATGGTATTTTCTATGGCTTTTAGTCAATATTTTCCAAACCAAAAAAACCTCTAAGCAAAGATAGCAAGGCTCTGCCAGAGTAGCTTCAAATACTTGGGGATGAGTTGCAAACACAGCCCACTGCTTCTTTGTGACAACCTCTGTGGGTTGGATCCAGGAGCTCCCACACTGACCCATTCATCTTGAGAGACAGTCCACTTGCTGCAAGAAAAATAATAAGAAACTAAGTCGTCTTGCTTACAGTGGACCTGCACAATGGAGATGGTTACCTTTGATTCTTTGGCTGTGACCTAGCTGCCAAACTGCCACATTGCCTGGGGAGCTTCCATCCTCACCAGAGGCCAAGGAACAAGCAGGAACTGCAGTCACAAATCAAACTAGGGATTTTCTTTGAAAATCACCTCTGTACCTCACCTGTTCTGTGGTTAATTCTTCCATCTCCATAACCAGTTTAACAAAACATTTAAGCACTAAAAGATACCTTTGCCCTCTCCCAAAAACGTGCAAAAGATTAACTCCACTTCAGGGGCAAAGCCAGTGGTTTACATTATCCTAAGTAACAACTGAGGTGGCCTCACAAGGAGGCTTAAAAATAAATGTTTACATCCATTCCATGTCTTGCTAAAACAAACACATCTCTCCTACCAGCAGGAACTGGAGGACACCCAAGGGTCTGGAGTTTCCCCCTCACAGAGTACTTAATTCTCATTTTTCTTCCTATTGGCAAAATACATGCAACAGCCAACCTTTGCTTGTTTCATATTTCACACATATAATGAAAAAAAAAATCACAACTTCTTAAAAATTACACTGATCCAACAACATGATTTTCAAATCTGACCAACTACTTCTGGACCAGGTCCAGCGAAATCCAATCTAGCTAATCTTTTGGGCCACTGTGTGAGGCCCAGAGTTGATACAACGCTGCTAGCAGTTACCAGCTACTGCAAAAGGCAACAAAACCGCTGGCTACACACACAAGAGAGCCGGGTTCATATTGTGCAGGTATAGGATGGACAAGGCTCACTATTTTAAACTAATGCTGCAGCAACATGGGCAGTGGAATTTGGGAAACTATGTAGACAGCGGCTTGACTGCTTACATCATGCATCTAACAGCTCAAGTGCCACGTGTGGAGCTATATATATATATGTATATATGTATATATATCTACACTGAGTAACTGCCCTTGTCTCATACTCAGCACCACACACATGTAGCAGTAGAAACAAGCGGGCACAGAAGAAACTTGTGTGGGCTGTCTTCTCCATAGAGCTGCTGCTATGCTGCTGACAGGGTGTTTGACAAGGACACCCATCCACATTCAATTTAGCCCTGCTCCTCTCTCTTCCTTCTCTGAACTGAGCCTTTTTGGACTGCTCTTTCTGCATTTTAGTTTAAGGCTTTAAGAGCTCCTTTAAGTGCACTTTATGGCTTGCAATACAACAAAAGCATCAGTATGTGATGGCCCAAATCTTAAAAGCATGTGCAAAGAAAATTTAAACTAAAGAGAAGAAGCCACATCACCTCAGTTTTACAGACCAACAAAATCAGTTTACTTCAAAGGACCCATAAGGCATAAGCCTTTCTAATTCATGCTACAAGATGCAGCATCAAGATCCTAGTTACAGCCTGATGAAAAGGTTTAAGTTGGCCTATTTAGGATGTGGCTACATGCACAGACCAGTTTGTGACGATCACCTGTGATAAAACAGGAAATAAGATTTGTACACAAGTAGTTTTCATACAGAGAAAATTCTTTACCCTCTCCAACTCTGAAGGAAGTCAACTTCACCATCTGCTTCCTGGCTTGGAAAAGTTCAGATTTTTTTCTTCTTTCAGCTCAATGAACGCTCAGCTTGTATGAATTGTTTTTAAAACCACCTGCTTATGAGAAGGAACACAGAATCTATTCACCGATTAATATAAACTCAATACTCTTTTCAACTCTACTGGTCATCCAGAATCCATACACAGGTTAATTTCACTATCCATAGCAGCAGAGGAAACACGTGGCTTTAAGAATTGCCCTAAACTCTCTCCACAAGCCATTGGAATTAGTTTTTATATCTTATTTCCTCTTGCACATTACTATCTAGAATAATATTTTCTCATAATGTTTATATATGGAAACACCCAGGATATTGCCTTGCAAATACTCTGCAGGCTAAAAATGAAGCCTGCTCAATATTTTTGAAGTGTACATTCCTGAAACAGTATATCACTATACACATAACAGAAGTATCAAATATTTTCATTTCTGTGGTGTTTACATATATATATTTTATAAAATTATATATGTATATATATATATATATGTGTGTGTGTGTGTGTGTGTATTTTTTCCCCCCAATGAATCATGTCATTCTGCCACTGTACCAGAGCACTCAGAGCAGAATACTGTGTGTGTGGTACTGTACTAAATATGTATCTGGCTACACATGTTGCACTCATTAGGAAAGTGAATCTAGGCATAGCTTTTATTATCACACATACACATACTTATCTTAATTACCAAGAGATGAGCCAAGTTTCTGCATAACAACAGTTTTTAACTTGTCACATACCTTTTTTTTCTGAGATTAAGCCAGCAATGACTCCTAGCTGTATCTTTTTTCCTTCTCCAGAACTACAGAGAACCCTCCATATTCACCGCACAGAGTACAGACTTAAGTGATCACAAACTTACAAGTTTAATTTCTTTTGCCAAGAGTCTTTTGGAGTTAAGACTTCCCAGATGTTTCACCTCACTTTTTAATTAATATGCTTCAAAGCAGTGACTAGGAAAAATTACTACAGAAGTACAGAATAGATTTTACCATTCCTAGATGAGATTAAAATGCGGAAGGAATTATCTGAAAAAGTTGAGTTATTAACATTTCTCCATACACCAAATCTTCTAACAGGAGTCATTACTGCAAAGAAAAACAATCCTATTCTGGCATATTACAACATTCATTGCTACAAGTCTTGACTGCATTTTAAACCATCCTCCCAAACTAACAACATTTCTCCAAAATGATAATGATAGTACTAAACGATCTGTGCCATGTTGCTATTTGCTAAACATCAGTTTCTTAATATTTTGCATTATGCACAAAGATAGAGAAGATCAGGTGTTTTAATCTTTATTCTTTACTAAGGAAAACAGGTCACATAGGAAAACAAACCATTTCAAGTATAGTACTTATCATAGAAAAGTAAAGTTTGCTCTTAAACGCGTTTTCTATTGTCCCCTGCTTTTCATGTTGGCCTTCCTACACTGATACTCATCTTTTCCCTTCTAGATGCTAGTAAGAATAGAGTCTGCTCCCATAAGTCTTTCAGCTGCACTTATGCCTCCCCCCCACCCAACCTCATGTTTTCAAACCCAGGGAAACAGCCACATTTTAAGTCACTCTGTTGGACTGTCTCTTCACGTAAATGAAGTAGTTGTATTAAAACTTTACAAGAGAGCGTCAGGAGGTATGAAGGGCATACACACATCCAATATCTACTATTCATATCATAACTCAAAATAGCTTATTATTACTGAGAATATATATTTGAGCTTTTACATCGGGCTATCCAAGAGGAAAAATACCTCTCTTCCAAAGCCAAAAAAATGCCATCTTCCCAGAGAAAGACTCCTACATATCATACACTACATAAAAGGGTTTGAGGCATACAGCGAACACTAAGCAATACTTGCATACAAAAATATCAAGATGACATGGTAACTTCGTAGAGCACAGTGTGAATTCACAGTAGCAAAGATGTAGCTTTTGCAATAAAAGCTGATTTATGGGGTTCTGCTACATTTATTTTGTGTACATACACTCCAATAGCCAAAGGCCCATCAACAGTGATGCATAAAACTCAAGAGGGGAAAAAAATCAAACATACAAAAAAGCCCACCAACATTATTTACTTTTTTAATTGGAAAACATACATGACTTAAGTGAAAACCACTTCACGGTTCTCAGTGATCTTAGCTAACTTGCAGTGGAAACAATAATAGAACTTCTTGTAATTTCCAGAAAAGTATCCATTTCCCATATTCACAAGAGCCAGACAACTTTTGCTGTTGGCAGTCAGCTGACTGACAGCCCTTGATGACTGACAAAAGGTAACATTCAGTACTTCAAGTTAGCATGATCAGAACACTGGAGCATGAAGAACAGAATATATAGTTAAGTTTTTCTTCTTTTGTTTGTTGACATTTTTAAAGCTTGTACTTAGGCAACAAAATATTTTGAAAAGTGTCACTGCCTAAAAGCTTATGAATTCCTCCATTTCTCATAGATGAACTGATTTAAAGCTATTTGTTAGATTACACCAAACTGCAAGATAACCTAACCAAATGAAGGAAAACTTGAGTTTTTCAGTGTTTTGAAAATATGCTGAGGAGGATCCTAAGATACCAAGTACTTCTATGGTTTCTCCCATATCAGCATGTGTGAATGTATACACCAAGTTGCATCCTTCCCCAGTCAGGCATGTTAATTTGAACTGGATTAGTACTGCTTATTCCAAACAGTTCAATCAATGTGGGGCTGGACAACATAGTGTCTAAAACATGTTTGAAAAAAAAAGTCAAAGTTTGAGCCCTCTTCTCCAAGGCAAGACTAAAACTGGTCTAGGTTTCAACTGCACTGCAACTGTGTTTGCCTGTGCCCTTTCTACAAACATCATGCCAGAGGTGGAGAAGAGTTACACAAGACTACCATACTATCATCTTCTAGGATCAAAGAAGTCCATCCAAACCAGCCCTCGCTTAAATCACCAGTGAGAAACAACCAAACGTAATTAATTCAGAACTGAATTTAACACCATGTCTCTGCAGGGTTGCAGCACAATTTCAAGAACATGTTGCAGGAGAAAGGTTACATCTTCATAACCAGAATTGTGGTATCTTTTTAATACTCATGTTATCAAGTACAATTCCTGCCCCAGTCCAAAGTGCAAACTAGTGTTTAAGATCCCTCTTTCCCCACTAATTATTAATTACAAATTTGACTTCTTTTCTTTAGTAAAACCAAAGAAGGAAAAGCTGTTGGCAACATAACATCTATGAAAATAGTCTTAAAATTAGTGGAGAATACTAAAGACTTTCCTTTTTTCTTTCATTTGACTAATTCATGCACAGTACCGCAGACAGGAAGGTACAAACTCTGTTTGAGTAAAAAAAATATACAACTATATTTAACATTTAAATTAAACACAACTGTTCGCATACGAATAATCTTATGTACATTCAATTTTAAACAATACCTCTTTAATATCCTCGTCTTCTGTTAAACAAGTTTTATTTCTCCCAAAATACCCAATGCTACTTTAAAATTCTGGAGAGGATAAAATTGAGCTATAATTAAAATAGCAAGATATCTTACAATTGTAATGTATCATAGCACATACCTTTCATAAAAACCTCACGCATCTTTCAAAAACTGATCCATTGTAAAATTCTCCTGAGTCCAACAGGACTGTCTTTAAAAGATTACTTTGGTTAACAGCAAATCATTCTTAAACAATTAAGGAAAAAATATATATTCTTTTACCACCTCTACAGATGCATCTCCATGGCATATTGTAACAATCCATACATCTTTATGGATGAACACTTCAGCTGTTCTGTGCACTTTATTTGTACTGTGTTTTCAATAACAAAGATGATAAATCAGGTTGGACATATTTACAATTAAACTAGTCCAACTTGCAAACACCTCTAGATAAGAGATCCCTCTTCCTAAGACTTTGCTCAGATCTTGGGCATCAGAGAAAGAATTGCAATGCTACTTCTTCATCCTCACAGGCTTGATCTCATGCAACAAGATCTTGCAACATATTGCTAAGTGGTACCAAACTTCTCTTCTTCCTTGCCTATCCTGATCAGGAAAGTAACACAACTTTCACCGAGTCCTACATATTATGATGTCCAGCCAGTCACATCAGCCTCTCTGAGCATTCAGACAAATGAAGTGCCACTGGAATTCACCGTAATACAAAGGTTTCCTCTGAACAGTAATAATAGCAATGCAGATTTCAGGTCATGTGGTCTCTATATCACCAAAATTTTACTCATTTCCCAGGGAACAAACTCCCAACTTTAGGCCATTAACAAGAACTTTATCTTTCTTTCCTCCTTGCACTGCACAACCCTCTGATGCATCAAAAATTACAAACAAAAAGGCAAGAATATAGGATTCTCCAGGAAAAGAACACTGCATTAGTCGCTATGCGTCAGTTAAGCTGAAAAGCAGAGAAGTCTGACTGATGAACCAAGGCACTTGGGTAACCATCCTGTGATCAACAGTCAATGAGTCAACAATTTAAGCCTTGTTATCCAACTGACCAGTAGTGAGGGCTCTGCAGAGGAAGATTTTGTGGATGGTGCAGAGGACTTTTTAGCACCTTCCTCTTGAAAAGGAATTGTTGCACTGTTGTGGAGGTCTGTATTCATAAAACACCTGCTGCCTCGAATGTAATCCATTCCCCTCACTAACTGCTTCTCGGACATGGGCCGTGAAAAGGGGTGTTGTGTGGAGGGACTTTCTTCAATGATTGGGGGTATCCTTTCATTACTGAAGTACCTGCAGAGGACATCTTCACCTGTGGGAACAGAAGGAAGAAAAGCAACTATTGCTGGTTTCAAAACAACTATTATTCCATTCATATTTTTCATTTTTATAATGATCCTTAGAGACACCAACAGCACTTCTGGTTACCTTTCATAACACACCTGGACACAAACAGCTGTCAATAAATGACACAATGCTTTTTGCTTTTTTTTTTTTTAAAGCATTTAGCACACTGACTACATTGACTAACATTGTTAAATACCAGATTCTCTCATTCGCACACTGTAAGAGCCAATATAGACTGCCTTCATGCGAACCATAAGCCAGACCTAGAAAACCTCTTTGTGATATTTCATTCAAGGTGTTGTAAGGTCAGGCATGAATCCATATGCAACTATCTTAAAAGCTACAAACATTACTTTAAACAACAGAAATTAATCTTGCAGATAAGAGTGTAAGCACCTCCTTGGTTTTGATTACTGATTTGTGATGCTTGCTTGTTGTTTTTTGTTTGTTTGGGTTTTTTTGCTTGTTTTTTTTAAACTCTTCCATGATTGCTGAACATCACTGCTGCTAGAGACTGCTGCTACGTTCATTCTGTGTGTTAACAACAAGCAAGTTAAAAAAAAAAAAAAAAAAGGTTAAAAAAAACCCCGGGATGTGGTGATCATCCTGAGAGGCTAGCTACTTAGTGTGTTTCTAATATCCTTCCATGCTCTTGCTTCTTGTTATCATCTTCTACTTTTGTAAAAATAGAATTTCCCATCTATTTTTCCTGGAATTACACATTCGTTTTCATAATTGATTTCAATAACAAACTGAAGTCATCTTACTTATTTCCCACTATAACAGAATTTGTAGTATTTCAGATATGAGGGAGTGAGTAGGAGGGAAGACAAGGGCATTGCAGGAAAGAAAAAAGCCATCTAATCTGACATCAGCTTGTGTCTTATCCCTTCTGTGGAATCATCAGAACGTTGTTTTTTTAACCAGCAGCAAAAATTAGCTCCTAAAAGGTCCTACACTCTACTTCTGAGGAAAAAAAAAAAAAACTGCTTCTACAACAGCTTTCTCAGTAAGCTAACCAAAGACTGATCAAAAAAGCAGCTTTTTAGTAAATCAACCAGATCCTCCCTTGCAAAAGGGAAAAGTATGTAAAAGAAAAAATAGCAAACCTGTAACGTAAGGAGACAAGTACATATCTGCAGTAGTCAGACTATTTTTCACATTCACATAAATTTTTAGATCAAAAAACAAAGTTTGAGCCTCAGCACTGAACA
Source organism: Tympanuchus pallidicinctus (assembly GCF_026119805.1). NCBI lineage: Eukaryota > Metazoa > Chordata > Aves > Galliformes > Phasianidae > Tympanuchus > Tympanuchus pallidicinctus. Next base: position 59,996,891 of record NW_026294618.1, on the reverse strand, counting down.
AGCTCACAAATTTCACAACCACCATCTGGCATTCCTGTTTAAAACAGTCATCTTGGATCAGTTCAACAGTGTACAAATGCTAATCCTTCAGTCCTAATTTAGGCAGTTCACCCAAACAAGATCCCAGAGAGGGATCTACTAAGAGGATGACACCTAAAATCTTGCCTTTTCTTCCTGGTGCTCGTGGCCTTGAGAAGGGTTCCGCAGCTCCTATCCAACTGCCATCAGCAGGCATTGATAAGGGACGAGGTTTTCCTGAAGGCAAGAGTGAAGGTTATGAGGAATTACATTAAGTTTGGAGAACCCATGTTTAAATTTATGCTTTTCACAGTTAAGCCAAGGGAGCAAGATACAGCAGAAATAAATATTTCAAGATACTTCAACCAATAGAATACAAGAAAGCATTCTGCTGAGATCAAAACACCTAGCTATACCCTTGTATACCCTTACAGTGGCAATGGACATAATGACCACAAGTTATAACCACTGTACATGTGGAAACAGACAGGAAGGGCATCAGTGCCCAGTTGAATGACATTCATTAAAGAAACAACATTTAAGTGAAATTATTCTAGCTGTAGAATTGAAGCGTTTATCAGAATATCAATAGTGAAAGAGTCATGAACTTACCATATGACTGTGTTTTTTCTCTCATCTTGGCTGGCAATATATTTGCTTCCATATGATATCCAGGCAACTGATCAGAATCAGCAATAGTAAACCTTCTCCTTCGACTTTCCTGATCCAGAAAAGAATTGGGAGACTCGGCACCCTTGGATCCAAATAATGGATGACTGGGTTTGCTGCTTCCTCCATATAGAAAACTCCCCTTTTCATCTCTGAAAGGACAGTTTGCTTCAATTAGCAGCTTAAAAGGAATTTTACTCTGCAAGCATGAGTAGGTTTGAAAGATATTTTCTAGCCCACAGTCATGCCCTTGATAATGGGCATTATGCTGCACACATGCTGAAGAAAAAAAAATAAGTCAAGTGATGAAAGGCTTCATTAAACATATTCACCAAGAAGAAGAGAAAGTTATCCTCTTCATTATAGTTCACCTTTAACAAGCCAGTAATTTAACAGAGAAGTTTAGAGGTTTCTTTAAGTACTAACCCTAGAAAGATCTATGAGAATAAGACCTTTAGGCCCTAAGGGTATCAAAACTCCCAGTTTACTGCCTGGTCAGTAAACAGCTCTGGCAGAGGAATGCATCCACAGGTTTATCCTAGTGGAAGAGACAAGATGCAGTGTCTCCTTTGGAGGGACTATGCTTTCCTATAATGTTAAGAGGCTGATAACTGATGCTGGACATTCATCTCGTTCTCCACACAGAAGTGGGACCCCCTTGAGAATTTCAGTAGTAAATTCATAGCATACATAAATGATTTTGAGCAAGTTCTGCAGGACTTCCCTTCCTAGATCCAAATCCCCTTCCACAGATCTTTCATTAGAAGCACCCATTTTCAGAACCAGTCCCAGTTAAAATTTTTTAGAAGAAAAGGCACTCCTCCAACTTAGGATTTTCCTCTTTTTTTTTTTTTTTGATCCCCTTTCCTACATACAGTATGGTCGTGCTTGAAGCAACTACCCAAGACAGGCAAAAAATATTCATCTTTAAGTATGTACACAGCTCAGTATTGACATTTTTTCCAATGCTAGATCTCAGTGAATAGGAAGAAACTACTTATGGAGATTTGCAGACCAGAAATTACACGTAAGTGCTATATCACCACCATGTGTAAGCAGACAGCTCTGCTACAACACCACCATGTGGAGAATGCAACCTGGGGAGGATGGTTACTGCTCTCTTCTCAGTGCCAGCAGTAAGTACTGGACCAGAAAAGGTCCACATCGGGAAAGGAGAAGAGGATGATGGGGGCACAGGACAAAAGTGACCACACAAATGTCTTGCAATTTTAAAAGAGCAGCAAAACAGGTAGAGGTGCAGTTAAATAACCAAACACAGTGAGAGAACTGTCCTTTTTCCTCTTCCTAACTGCCACACTTTACTTAAAGGTTGAAGTCAAGTAGTAGTCCCCATGAGCCACTACCTTTTCCTGCATCACCTAGGAAAAGTTTCCCAGCTCGTACTGTTACACCCTTTCCTGCCAACAGGATTCAGATCCAAAGGTGTTTGTAGCTACGTGTAATTATGTGATTCCTCAGGAAAAATGTAAGTAAACAAACCAACCACATGCACCTAATTCACCAATACATTTAAAATGTAATGATGCAATGCTTTGATTCTGTGATTAAAGAGACCAAATCAATCTAAATTGAGTTAAATCTTTACACTTGTTTTTCCACTAAGAGACTTTTTTTTTTTTTTTTTAATTAAGAATCGAGCATGCATAAACATGAAAAACAGGGAGAAAGCAAGTCAAGGTCAGTCCAACTTCAGACCCTTAGTTTGCAGGCAACCTTCCCCTGCCCTGTACTGCCCTGAAGACTACAGTAGTACAAACTCTGTCTCCAGTTCAGGCCTTACATGACAGGAGACAAGCACTCCTCCCATACAAGTCCTGTAGCAAAAGGTCAGCCAAGTTTCTGTGCAGAATCTACGTGTATATAGAATGTCAGGCCAGGTCAGGAAGCATTCCCCGCCTGGAAATCCTTTTGTCCACTGCTTTCTCAGGTCAGATGGAAGGGTTCTGGCATTAGTCAATGAGAACTTAAGAACAAACAACAGTTAGCCATACCATAACCTTCCCCCTTTGTACACACAGATCTCCATTTTTATAGTTTACACCATAGGGGAAAAAATGAGGTGGAGTGAACTGACTCTCCCTTCCCTTCATTGGGAACATTCCTGTGTTATATAATTTGCAAGTTTCACAGTTTAGAACAAGTTCTCTTCAATCCTAAGTATCTTAATAGTTACTAAACTTGCTAAACACAGCAGTGGAAAAAATGACAGAAAAATGACTTCCTGGTATGCACAGTCACATTTAAACAAAAGTAAAAACATAACTCCACAACAAAACAAGGGACAATATCCATTTATGTTCTGGGAATAACTGATCTACAGAAGACAAAACAATCTTCTAACAATAAAAAAACTACTATTTTGATCAGGTAGTTTATGCATTTAAGCACAAGCTTAAGTAATCTTAGGTATTCAAGCAACTAAATGAAAGTATGCAATCTGCATTTTCAAACTAATTTTTACAGAGCTCTAACTGCAAACTAGTCCATCCCAGGGCAGCCTGGTCTAGAGTCTGGTGACCCTGCCCAGGGCAGGGAGGTTGAAACTAGATCACTGTGGTCCTTTTCAATCCAGTCTATTCTATGATACTATTTGGTAAAACCAACTCAGAAACAAATGTAATAAAGGAGGTTTTGTCCAGTACGTTCAATGCATGTTTGTTTACATACCGAGGAGAATATGGAACAGCTGGTGGAGGTGGTATGTACAGATCTAAAATGGCTGGCTTCTCCTTTTTCACTGAGGTGTCCATGGTACTTTCTGGAGACTGGGTTGAAGTTGGTGGAGGACTGGTCTGAAACGTTAGATAGCTATCAGACATCTGTGCATTATCATCCACTAAATATATAATTATACCATCAATGGTACCATTTCATACTTGTATAATTAATATGTTGTGTGTTTTGTTTTGCTTTTTTACCTTTTTTTTTTTTTTTGCTCCTCATTTTGGTTTGTACTGCAGTCCTTCTACATAAGTCCTACCACAAGTAGAATGCATTTCTTACAGAGTATTTTACTCCCTTCAGTTCTATTTCTCATGTGAACTCCATAGACAGGAAATGCAACAGACAAAACCTACTTTTTTATTTTTGGATCCATTAAAATAATGTAATTTATTAAGTCTACACATAGTCCGTAGAACTTAAGTCAGTACATACTATATTTATTCCATACAATCCAAAATCTGCTTCACGAACACTAGCAGGAATACAGTAAAGTTTACCAACAATTTCATCAGATGATAAAGGGAAGCAAAGGAAAAATACATTTGTTACTGCTCATCTAAGCAAGTTTAGCATTTGATCTTTGTAACTCACTGCAATCTCCCTGTCAGGATCTTGTCTACCTTTAGGAGAGCAAAGGTGCACTCTTTCCCATTCCTACACCTTTTTTTTCCCCTCTTCCCCCCCAACTCTGACTATATGACAGACATCATGCCACAAAAACAAAATACATGCATTAGAGAAAAGAAAGTGGAGGGGACTGGGAGAAGAGTCAAGTATACATTCTGCACCCATCCTGAAAGAATCTGCATGCACTGAGACTTAAGATATCCACTGATGTAACACAGGTTGGTAAGTTATCCTTACAGCTGTGGGAAGACATGTCAGAACAGAAGTAGGAATGGGAATTCTCTCTGGTTTTCTTTATTGCAGGTGATCAGTTTAGATTCAATTAGGATATTTTCTTCCAAAAGCATTAAGTCCTAAGCTTTCTTAACCATTCTGGGGAATAGTTAGGTTAAGAAATGGTTATTAAAGAGTTATGAACACCAGTTTTGCTGTCTATTACTGAACAAGCAAATTATCCAACAACTAAATGATATTTAAAGAAGTAGCTTAAACAACTTCTTAAAAGAAAAACCTCAGTCATTCCCCACTGTTCACCAAGCTAAGAAGAGGATAAGTATACTGGATAGTCAAAGTTACTTCAACAACAAAAAACTACTATGCTACATAGAAGAAGCATTTAATATTCTTTACTGATGAATTCCATACATATCAGAAGTTTCACCTCAAGTAAGTACTTCCAATGGCATGCTGATTAAAAAGGTCAACACACCTAGTTCCCTTTGGGTATTAAGAAGGGCATTAACTGGCTAATAACATTTTCCCTTTTATCTAGGAATCAGAAGATGACAACCATTTCACATAAACCACCTTAACCTACACTCAAACACGAGCAACTGGGAGCATTTCCAGTATTTCTCTCTTTCAAATTAAAAAAATATTTTAAAAAAAAAATAAATACATAAAAATAAAAATAAAAATAAAAAAATAAATCCACAGACATCACAGGTCTGTCAGAAGCCCACTACCTGCACCAAAGGTGGCTTCCAGCGCAGGTTCTTCAGTGGAGCAGGGGTGAAGTGGAAAGAGCCGGTTGGACGTTTCTTGAGAAGCAGCCTCACTCCAGCAGGATTTTCTCGCAACTTCGCCACCAGATTTTTTAGTTGCCACCCAACCTTTTAAAGAATAAATGACATCTTTAACTTGATATTGCTTTTCAAAAAGTGAATAAACAAACAATCCCCCCCGGTAAGTCAAACTCTGATTTTCAGTGAACCTAAAAAAAGATACGAAAAAGCCAGAATTGAAAAAAAAATTACAAACCACTTTTTTATAGGACAGCTTTAGGAGAACAAGTATAAGAAAAAGCGTGCAAGGGGTTTCTGTTACTTACCACAGTTTGTTGGTTAACCTGGATCACCTCATCACCAGCATGAATCTTCTGAGATCTATCAGCAGGGGACTACAAAGAAGAAAACAGGATTACGTGCTTCAGCAGGCTCTCTTGTCCCTCATAACAATTCCCACAAGACTAAGTTAAAGGTTGTATATGTGATGCAGAACATCACTGAAAATTTCCACAAATCACATTACATGCATTGATGACTTAAGAATTCTAAATTAATTCATCTTGGGATTTTTTTATTTTTGTTTTTTTTTTTTTTTTTTAATACTAAGGGTACTTAGAGGGTAAGGGAGAAAGCAAAGACTACGAGCCACTCAAACTGTATTTCATTCCTAGAACTGTCTTCACTGTCCTTTTTGTCTCCAGTTTGTACTGCAGTTCCAGACAGCTTTATCTGAGCTGCAGGAGACAGTCAAAAGACTGTGTACTATCAGAGTGGCGGAAATTGAGATAGACAGCTGGAGTAAACATGCAACTTATACTGAATCCACAGCCCGGGGCCAAAAGCCCTCAATTCCCACCATCAGCACAGTTAGAAGGCAAGCCAACAGTGATGAGAAACGGCTAATTGCCCCAAGAAAGAGTAGCAGGAGAAAAAAGCCTGCCTCAAAGTCTGAATCACAAAGCAGTTCTGCAGACTGAGGAGAAAAACGAACCCGTAACAGGTAAGGTCTGAGGAAGGTAGCCAGATGAGCTTTCCACTGCATAACAACCACTGCAACTAAGGAAATGCAATAAGTGGTAGTGGTGGGTGATTCTTTCCTTGGGGGCACGGAGACACCCATTTGTGGTCCTGATCCACTATATCTAGAGGGGTCTGCTGCTTGCCAAGGGCCCACATCAAGGATGTGACAGAGGTTGCTAGACCCTGTATGTCCCACTTACTACTACCCACTGCTGCTGTTTCACATAAGCACCAGTGACACAGCTGAGAATATGAAGAGGGACTACAAGGAGCTGGCAGAAGCTGTGAAGAACCTGGGAACAGAAGTAGCTTTCTCACCAATCCTCATAGTTAAAGAGATGGAAAGGGAAAGGACTGATAGAATTAAGAAAATAAGTGCTTCAGGGAGCGGTGCCATGAACAGGGCTTCGGCTTCTTATGTCTTGGAACTGGCTTTGACAAATCTGGTAAACCTCATCCAACCAGATGAGGTTTATCTCTCAGACAAGGGGAGGAGCATCTTTGGCAACAAGCTCCCCAATTTAGTCAGGAGGGCTTTTAACTACAGTTGCTGGGGAGGCTGGGGTGAGAGGATGCTCATTCTATCCCCCTTCAAGGCTGATGACACTAATGGATGCTCTGAGCCTGGAGTTTGATCATAGGTCAGGAAAACAGCATCTGCAGAATAAGGGAATAATTGGTTAATCAACCTCCCAGACCTTGAGTTTGGGAGCCAAACTCAAACACCTGTGCACTAACACATGGAGAACAAGCAAGAAGATATACAGACATGGATGTACCTACAGGGCTTTGATGTCACTGACATCACTTAGACACATGGGATGGCTCCCATGAGTGGAAAGTAGCAATAGACAGGTATAAATTCCCTAAGAAAGATAAGCAAGGGAGAAGGAGGAGGAGTGTTCTGGTATATGTCAATGACCAGTTGAAGCATATGGAGCTCCACCTGGGGATGGATGAGGACCTGACAGAGAGCATATGGATTAGGGCTAAAGGGAAGGCATAGGGAGGAGCCATCATAGGGGAGCCTGCTACAGACCACCCGGACAGAAAGGTCAAGTGGATGAGACAGAAAGGAGCAGCTTCACGGTCACAAAATATGGTCCTTATGAGGGACTTCAAACACTCCGATATCTGTTAGAAAGAAGGACAACACAGCAGGGCATCAGCAATCAAAGAGGTTCCCCAAATACTTTGATGATGGGCTTTGAGAAACCTGGTCTAGTGGAAGAAATCTCAGTTTATAGCAGGGGGACTGGATCTAAATGATTTTAAAGGTCACTTTCAACTCAAACCATTCTATGATTGTGAGAGAATTACAAGAGATTACTTCTGTTCTAACATAGGATTAATCGTAAATGCAGTTTTCAAATTTATATTATTTCAAAACATAACAATACATTAACATTTTGAATATACAAGCCAGAGGACCAGGAACTCTCCAATCCACAAAAGATGATTGTTCCACTTCTCTTTGCTTTTCCCTAATTTAAGAGCTATCAACTTCAATGTTAAATTATCTGCCTGTATCATTAAGACCGACAGATAAAATATATGCCTATATACATCCAAGTGTGTTTAAACAGATATTTGAAAAACACCTTAAAATATCTTTTTCTTGGAACAAAAAGCAAGTCCTGGATACTGATTAGCAAGGAACAGATGAATGTGTCAATATTTACTCAGATTTATCTAGGGCTGGTGCCATGCACCACCTGTTGCTGCAGTTACTAAAACCAATCTGTTTCCATTACACAGGAATTATGAATAGCCTTGGCAACACTCAAGAGCACAGGTATGCCAGCCTGGCACCCTGAAGTGCTTCTGCAGCCGATTCCCATTTCCCCTACTCAAGGCATAACAAGTTGGTGGCATGCCAGCTCTCCCTCATGATGCAAGAGTGAAGCAGCTGGGTAAAGGACTCTCTCCTTGTTACAACTTCAGAGCTGAAGTGAATTTTTTTTTTCATTAAAAGGAACTGTAGCAATAAACTATGTAATGGGAGAAGATGACATGATGGAATTTACAGGAACCTACAGTTATCAAGAGTAACACTATTTTTTTCATTGTCTTCTTGCTTCCTCTGAAAGGAAATGCTTCTGTGGAAGGCCACATATAAGATGATTCAACCAAGACCATGAAAAATTCTGATCAACTGTTGAGTTGTGGAAAACAAAACTCATATCAAGCTGTCCTCTGGACGACTGACACCCTAGCTGTGGGAGAGCAGGATACTCAGTCAAACACTAGACAGCAGTCAGTACCACCATCACACTGTGAGACTGGAGGACAAAATAAAGAGTTTAGAACTAGGCCAACATGAGGCAAGAAGTCACAAGTAGGGTGACATGACTCAGGTATCATCTTGGCTTACTTGTAGCAAATGCACGGACTTTCCCAGTTGTCTTAACGTACAGTACTGTCATTTTGGCCATGCAATGCCACAGCATTCCAATCAGTAAGTTTTGGGGATAGCTGCTAAAATATCATCCTGAACCTAACAAGAAAATTTAGCTAAGACCCAGCCTTACCTAAATGATACCATGCCACCAGAAAGGCACCAGTTGGGTGCAGTTCTCTCAATTGCTTCTTAAGTTTTTTGTAACAAAGGAAAGAGCTTCCCCAAAGGAAGAATGACTGTTCATAAAGCAAAAGTTTAGATCAACACTCCAAGCTATAGAAACAGCTATAGAAATAATACAGCTTCAGTCACAGCCTCTAGAAAATTATCTATGCATGCATAAGGAGCCCAACATCAATCATCACATTCTTTCACACTTATTAAATGTTAAAATTGCTGTCAAAGTAGACTTTGTATTCAGAGTATTCAAAGTATTCCAGATCCTTTACACAGTTAGGCCAGGCCAATAGTATTACAAGCTGGCAGCTATAAAAGCTTTCAGTTTTCACTCTGAACAGTAAGCACATATTTCCACCCGTTCCTCCCAGCCTCCTGGACTTGGCAAGGTACAGCTGGAACAACTGGTTCTTTCCTTTTTGGAAAAAAAAAAAAAAAAAAAGCCAAGCTTCTCAACTTTCCAGCTTTCCTTCAGTATCTGCTCTTCAGAGAAGCAGCAATGAGAACACTGCAGCATCAGTGCAAGTTGCAGATGCTCACGAAAGGTTCACTGCAATGACTTCCTAAAAACTACAGTTTCAGCTACAGAGAGCACAGTGAGAGAATAAAACCAGCAGCCACCTGCAGCAAAAACAACCACTGTTGTCTATCATGCTTGATCATTTCCTTCCAGCACATCGCTCTTAAATATTTCATTTCTTACTCTGCACAGTAATTTAGACATTGGACCTTTCATTAATTTCATTATTCATTACTGAATTTAAGACAGAATCACCTAAGTGTTCTCACTAAGACAGATTTCTTTTGCCAGCCGAGAACAAACACATACCTCCGTATTTTTGTTAGGAGACCGAAAGCTCTCAGAATAGTAGCTTATTTAAGTAACTGTACTGATGCCAACTGTTTGAAGTACCTCACTTACTTGCAGGAACTGGTTTAATTAGGCTAACAGTGAAACACATAGATAAAAATATTTACAAGTTCTCGATAAATAAATGATGCACCACACTGCATATAAAGTAGTAATATCATGAAAGTTATAGGAAAAGTAGGAAAAAGCCGTGGGGAAAAAAAATAAAAATCAAAGTTACATTCCGATAGCCTGATCTACATTAATCTACATTTACTTCACTTACATTTTCTGTAGTGCCAGTAATTACATGTAATCCGTCGTAAGTTGATTTGATGTACATACCCTAAATGAAAACAGAAAATGAAAAACAAATTTAAAGATTAAAAAATCCTTGTGTAACATATCTCATTTAATAACTGTTGGCAGCAACAGACTCAAATTCACACATTATCCCATGAAAACTGTACAATCCAGTATCGCTAATATCACATCATTCTCAATTTCGTCACAGGTCACTTCTGCTGTAATTAATTGCAATATTGGTATTTACTTAGAAAAACTAACATAAGGAGATGCAATTTACAAATAGTGTTTGGTTGGTAACACCAAACTCTACCACTTTTGCTGCATTTTCAGTCTTCAGTCTTGAACTAAGTTGCTTCCTTACTGCCCTGTCTGCATTAAAGAATTGCAAGTTCTACCAAATGGCCACTAGTTCTCCTTACAGTTCTATCCCACATTTATGCTACAAATATTATATGTGCTCTTCTACAACTTCTCTCAGCAAGTGAAAACACAAGCTGTCTTGTAACCACAATGCTGATAAAATAAAAGCAATAAAAGCCCTGGTACTGGTATTTGCGGTTATTTTTGTTTAAGTGTAAAGGCAAGAATAAACACAGATGAAATTGGTGTTGACCATATGAAATAGAAGTCATCAACAAGCTATTAACTAATAGCTACACAGATTCCCCACAGGAACTGACCACTACATTGATTTTACCACTTATGAACAAAACATCACTTCAATAATTCCTATGAGTGGCTGCTGTTTTGCTCGAAATATTCACATTTAGCTACATAACTGCAGTTCAGGAGTCACGTGCAGCTTATCTGCCTGAAGTTACTACACCTGTTTAGAAGTGTAAGAAAACACACTAGGTTGTTTTTTTTTTCCCCATCCCCTCTAGTTGATTCCTTTTCTGTTTACCTGTTGGTAGCCAGTTCTGTGCACCCACCTCCTCCTTTCTTGCTTAGTTTAAGCTTCATTGTAGCTTATGCAATAAAAAACAGCTCCTCAAAGTTTCACAAATTCATGACTGATTCAGTCAAATCCAGTGGTCTACATTAAACTACGTATCATCGTTAGAGTGTAAGGCTTTCTTTAACAGTGCTCATCTCTTCTGTCTTCTCAAGGAAGAGCATGAGAACACAGATGCATTTAGGCATTTAAATTTCCTCCAAAACATTCTAATCCAAGTATTTCCCAGTCAGAAAATCCAATAAAATTTCAAATGCAGTTTCTCATAATTGGCACTTAGCTAAGTGGAATTCACCGAATGAACTACAGTCAGTAATGTCACACGGTCACTGAACTGTTAAAAGGATTTCCCTTATTCTTCTTAACAGCAAATCTCAGAAATTCTCATATTTTTTAGGAAGACTAAAGAATACACATAGAATATGTATTTCAGAAACACAAACACCATTTTTCATCACCTTCACCCTACCTAAACCCTTCTCATCCCCCTTTTGCCTCCATCTGCCAACGAACAAAACATCTGGTTAATATGATTTCCAGAAGTAAAATGATCAATTTCCTGAGCATCTGTAAATTACCCAAAATTCTCATTGAGACATTAATGCAGCACTTTACCATCCAAAATTTGGAAACTATGAACTTGTATATATATATCCCCATCCGCCACTCTAACACATAGCTTGACAATCTCCAAAGTTCCTGCTCCTGCCTCTTTCTGTTTTCTGTAGGAAACTAGCAGTTTTGAAGTAAATTGCTCTACATGGGTATGTGATGCCTCACAAGAGTAACTATGAAACATTAAGGATGTAAAGGTTGGTTCTTACCAGGCCTTCCCCAGGTCTAATGTTGGTTAAGTGAACCTCCTCCAGACACGCACACTGGCTCATCAATGGATCTGTAGTTGATCGGATGGCTTTATCACAAATTCCATTTAAAGTCTTGGACTGTAATGAGAACATACAACAAGCAGTTATTACAATTCTTTCCTGGCTGCTGCTTCTTTCAGTTTTCAAAACAGAAAGTAAACTAGTTCTAAATGTTGGTCCAATAACAAAGCATACTCAAGAATCACTGAAACAAAAGACTCATTTGTACATATGTAATCTGCAGCACGTTTATCTCCCTATGGTAACCTAGTATAGATGATTTACTTTCATTAGTGTCACCTCATCACAACTAACAGATGCCAGTACACCATCTGTATAAAAAGAAAATAAACAAACATATAAAACACAGCAAAAAAAAAGTTTGATACTCATTTTTATCAAAGAGTAGTCTGTTAAAATAAGGAAACATCTTGAAACATTATTTCTGTGGAAACAATTGACTATTTTTTATATCACACTTTATTTCTTTTATGAGATTAAATTCATCAATGCATCATTAATTTTTTTTTTTTATTTTATTTTTTTTAAATGAGAAGCCGGCCACTAACTTATCTACGGAAGGTTTAGACTATAAGGTAGGACATCCAGCATTCCAGTGCTTCAGCATTACTTCTCTCCACTGTGCCTCTGAGCTGACCTCTTCTGGAATGCTTATGCAGACAAGGTTCATATTTCCTTTTGACCAAAACACAACTGTTCCAAAGCCAACTTATAACTAAAGGCATATTCTGACCTTCTGCCTGTGTCAGTAAAGTCAAAGGTATAAAAGACAAAGCTGTTCTAACTGTTAAGTAACAGAATGGCTAATTAATCATGAGAGCTATCATAGAAAATCTGAACTCTCCCTACACCAGCAAATTTCCCTAATGCCCCACAGTAAGTTTTAGGTCTTGATGTTAGCTAAAGCAATGCTGCAACTCAAAATATGCTACAAGAGCATAACATAGAAGGAAGATTTAGGACACAGCATGGTACTTATTTATACACCATTCGGGAACACCAATAAAATGAACCACCTCGCACAAAGTTTTGAATTTTTCAGTCAAAGCAGACATAAGTAATTAAGGGAGAAGGAGGCAGTCCTGCACATCTTTTGAATTACAATAGTCCCTAGAAACAATAGCTCCAATGTTTCTTCTTTTGTTTTACAACAGATTTATAGAGCAGCAATAAAATAAATCAAAACAATGCTTAAGTGTGAATACGAGGAACTGCTAGAACAAGGGAATTTCAAGCAACAATACCCACTCCATGATGGGCGTGCATAAACGGAAAAAGAGAGAAGCAAAAAACTCCCTTTTACGTGGTCTCATTATTTACAGAAAAAATTATTTTTAGTTATTTTGCTACTAAATTCCTAAGCATGTATGAACTAGCGGAAGGCCTTATCAAAGTGAACAGCCTGGTTCATGTCAAAAGCAGGAAGCGATGATTAACCGTTACAAAATATAAAAAGCATTCCATTGCACTCCTCATTTGGTCATAAGGCTGCTTCAATTCATTCTGAAAACTGATCTTTCAAGCTCAAGTACAGCTAGACACAAAAACTCAGTTCTGCATCAGGGCAGGTTTTGTTTTTTTTTTTTTTAAACATGGAGAAGCTTAATAAGGCAAAGCATCCAGTTATTAAGGCATGAAATATCTCATGATGCCTATTACAGGCGTAATTAGTTTATTTAGCCTATAATGATTCTACAGTATTACCCCTTCCTTTAAAATATGAGGCCTAAATTCTCATGAAGAATGTTTGTGCAATGAACTTCCAGGAAGACTTGACTTCGCACCATTGCACACGCTATCAGTCTAGTCAAAAACCACATTGATTTTCTCTACAGTAAAGAGCATTACTAAAACGGCCGATAACCTTTTACTTGCATGATGTGCTGGGATTGGAAGGCTGTTGTCAGTACAATTGGAGTAGAAGCCACCAAAATAAACGTGAAAGCAAGTAGCTGAGTTTTCAGTAGAAATTAGTACTTACTACAGTCTGAACTTTATCTTCCATGTCAGCCACAGTGCAGTCCTAAAAAGAAAACAAGAACAATACTCTACGTTAACCAATAAGTGCATGAATACATCATCTCTAAAGATTCTGCAAAACTGACACCTTAACTTTGAATTGAAGTAAAGTCATTCATGCTGCAGGGATTAATCAGATTAGTTTCACCCAGTAGGGCTCAAATGTAGTGTTAAACAACTATTTTCTAGCCCTGGTATAAAGCAATAATAAACCCTTAAAACCAAGAACACAGGATTCAATTACAGCAACAGAAATTCAACAGAAAACAGAACTCTGCACAATAAAACTGGACTTCCAGAAGACACACAAACTTGCACTGCACAATGCTGATTCAGCCATTTACCCGTTCTGGATAACAAACAGTTATAAAGTAGATTGTTAAAAAAGGCAAGAAAAACTGTTTTCAAAAATATGCTACTGATAACATTCATCAGGACTGCACATAAAGCATTATTTACAAAGCCTAGGGACAAAAGTCTTTGAACTGAAACTGCTGCATGTAAAAGACTACATAAGTCTTCCTTGTTTTCATAGAAGGGAATCATAGAACAGCCTGGATTGAAAAGGACCACAATAATCATCTAGTTTCAACCCCCCTGCTATGTGCAGGGTCACCAAGCACCAGACCAGGCTGCCCAGAGCCACATCTGGCCTGGCCCTGAATGCCTGCAGGGATGGGGCATCCACAATCTCTTTGGACAACAGGTTTTCTGCGAGAATGGCTGAACTAGAGAACAGTATTACATTCTCAGATTAAAGACTTAAGAGAACAAGTAAATAATGAAACAAGATTTAAAACTTAAATTTAAAGATATTTGCCATTGACATCTCAATCTGCATAACTATCACACAACACCCAAAAGATGCACTGAGGAACTGTGACCTGAAGCTATTCCTTACTTCTGATCATTTTCAACCCTCCTGTTTCGTCCCTGTTCTGTTTTGAGCTTTTTAAGACAGAAGTTCAAAAAAAAAAGCATATAAGCCTCCAGATATGGACACAATAGAGATATATAAAATAGTTCAGTTCTCTTTTGTTTTCAAAGCAATTCTTAACACTGTTCTGATGATCACTGCAGACATATTCTTCATACATTTAAAAATGTACATCAAGTTGTTTGAGTGCTTTGTTTTGTCTTTTAATCTCATTCTCTTTTCTCCACATGCCGGTGAGTTCATTCAGGTCATACTAATACATTTGCAATATTCCAATACGAAGTAAGATTTCTTCTTTCTCCATTTGCGTTGGTTTTTTTTCCCCTCATACACAGCAATTCTAGTCTTTGTTACAGCTCCTGCTAAATTGGCAGAGAAGTGCTCTACTTATTAAAGGGTAGAGTTGTATTTGCCAACTTCCATTTCACTGCCATCAAAGGCTGATTTAATTGACAGATTAGATACCATTTTTAACAGTTTTATTAATACAGTCCAGCACTCTCATATCTCAGTTCCTGTAGCACTCTTGGGTGAACATCATCTGCTGCTAGAAGTGCTTACTATTCTACTACACAATCTGCAAATCTGTATCTGTAAATCACTAACTTGCTGCAACTGCATGCACAGTGCCCAATCAAGAAGGGCGTTCAGCAGTAGGTGAGCCTGGTGTGCCTTTGAAGTTACTATACTGAGATTATATTCTTTTACAACTAACCAGCTGATAGAAACAGCTCCTCAGAAACAGAGGGAATCACCTGTTTCACAGGACATGACTCTACAGAGTACATACAATATACAGTAATGGACTAAACAGCTATGAGCAAATTCTACAGGAGCTGAAGAGTGCATGTAGTGTTCAACTTCTAGAGTTAACAGTTGACAGTATGCCACTGCTTCAGAAGACAGGTAATATTATTCAGTAAACAAAACGATGCAATTTGCCAAGACTCCCACAGTTTCTAAGTGTCCTTTTAGCTATTACCAATATAAGTGCTCATGACACTGATAACTAGAAAGTTTTGAAACAAAACACTATAATCTCCCACTACTGTCACAGAAGTCTGACTAGTGGAATTTTTATCATAAAGGTGGCAACTCCTTCCGTTATATGGAGCATTTCCCATCTAACAGGAATAGGTTGAAATACTATATATGGGAAAAAACCTAAGAAGTCTGCATATGTAGGCATAACAATCAATGAAGTAATTGATGTATGAAGTATGAAGTATTCACTGTATGTATTACAATGAAGTAATACATACTTTATTATGTATTTTAGTGTATATACACACAAACACCGTGTATTTTCGATATATTATTTGGAACTTGATAATCTTCAGATGCAGACCAACTATTTTAAAATCTAACACTCTTCCCATTGAAGCTGAAGAAAATATGAGTAGTCTTTAAATGACAGTTATTTACAACACAGCCAGCAATTCCAAAATTGGAAATCAAATGAACAAAAACAAACCATCTCAGAAAAACGGACAAACTGAAACTGGCCTTCATGGAATTGTTCAAGCTTTGAAGTGAACTCACATCTGCATTCCAATTAGCAGTCAGTATACGGCACACATTACTTCCCCAAACACCCACCTCCCCTTTTGGAAAGCAGGGAGGAAAAGAAATCAGCTGACCTTCTGAACAGTAGTAGTAAGATCCAAGCAGAGCTGAATGATTCTGTTTTTCATTGATGAAAAGTCAGCAATACCTGTAAATGGGGCTCTGTAACAAGAGAAAATTCCTCTTAGATTGCAGAGACCAGACTTCTCCTATTCTACCACAGCATGAGCTACACAAGTGTAAGGGCAGTTTCACAACATAACTATTCTTGACTCTACTTTCATTTCATCCCTGCACCAAAATTGGGGTATGGCTAGCACAGTGGTGAGCAATTTCAGACAGCAAAATTCAGTCCACTTTCCAAACACCAGTTTGAAAATACCAACTCAAGTTAAATCATACTAACACTGCTGTTAAAAAACAGCCTTTGGTTTGGTCAGGGAGTAGTCTTCTACCTTCCAGTCTTTGATTACTGAATTCAGACAGAACAAAAAATTAAAATTAAAAAAAGAGTGGAGAGAAAGTTCTATGAAATGCATTATTTTCATTCAATGAAAAATAATATGCAAAGTTTATCTTGTGTAATGACTTACTTTAAGAGAAAAGAAGAATAGCTTTCATACAGACAAGTTCAGTAAGGCTGAACTTCATGAAAGACTTACATGGAGGCACTCACCTCAGACTCTCCAGAGAATTTAAAGGACTTGGGAGTAATCCCAACTGTTTTGAAAATGGATAGAGAGTTGCAGAAGAAATTTAGGACACGATTCAAGCAACATGGTGAAATGGGAAGATTAGGTGAGAGGCACAACCTGTTAACATGACTGCAGAAATATTCAAGGATAAAAGCTCTCCTTGCTGACAGTACTCATGTAGCTCTCCTCCTAACGCTCCTTCTCAAGAAAGATGGTAAGGTGATTAAGAATTCACATCTCCACATCTTGCTCAGCACTACAGCTAGTATGCTATCAGCTCTGTTGCCTGTTTGCTTCTGATGCAGCTGTCACACAACAATTCTGGCTCTTGCCAGAAAAAACGTAAGAAATAGAGGGAAAGTCTCCCCTGCTGTTCGCTTTTTCAGATCTCAGAGCTAAGGTCACAATTTCAGCAGATTCTCTCTTTTCTGTTCTTCTTAGGGACTTGCCAATGACAGCTGATGTATAAGGTGGGAAGACAAAAGGAGGACGTCATACATATGAGAAACTAGTCCTGAAAATAGATTGCTTCCCCCCAATAGGAGGACTCTCACTTTTCTAACTACCAGGTTAGAAGCAATATTACCGGTTTGTTGATTTTGACAAAAATGGAAGCACAAGAAAGATGTCTCAGGTGATTAAATTCATTCAGAAGCCTTTCGACAAAGCAAAAAAGAATGGTAAGATCAAGAACATCTTTAGACCTAGTAGAATTTCCACTGCAAGGAGAAAGAAGTTACAACAGTAAATGAAAATACAAGGATTTTATTCTTTTTTATTCTTACCTGTCCAACCACGCAAGCAGGGCCTTAGCAGCACCAATAAGCTCTACCACAGAAGTAAGGAATTCATTGGGGGGCTTGCGTGAAGTATTCCCATCATAATTTGAGCTTTTTCTACGGGTACAGATGTAATTTTGTAGATTGTTGGATGATGCACGCAGCTTGAGAACCAAGTTCTTCATGTTGTCTGTTTCAAGGCCATAGTTCTGGAAGAAATATTATGAAGTTTGATGAATTTCCCTATTTCTTATTCCACGCATGCAAACTCATCTGGATTCAAAGGTCAAAGGATATGCCTTTTCATTTCAAAGTGGAAGAGACAAAAATGCAGGTTAAATGAAATGTATAAAAATGTTCTCATCAAGTCAGTTTGCTGAAGCAAAGCAGTCTTCAAATGAAGAAACCACATCTATCAAGATCTGTCAGGACAAGGGTGAACGGTTTTAAACTAACACAGGGTAGATTTAGGTTAGGTGTTAGGAGAAAGTTTTTCACTCAGAGGATGCAGTGGAACAGGTTGCCCAAGGAGGCTGTGGATGCCCCATCCCTGCAGGCATTCAAGGCCAGGCTGTATGTGGCTCTAGGCAGCCTGGTCTAGTGGCTGGCAATCCTGCACATAGCAGGGGGGTTGAAACTGGATGATCATTGTGGTCCTTTTCAACCCAGGCCATTCTATGATTCTGTAATGATACATCCCTAACATTTAAGTTGTTTTTATGCATTTTTAAACCATATGAATTTCAGTTAACCCTCGGCATACCTTGCCACACGGTGGCAAGCTGACATTCTTTCAGAATGTATGGCATTTCCAGGAATTTTCTTGTATGGAATTTCCAGCGAGTTTCTCTGGATCTGAGATAGATGAGGTAATCCTAACGTTACCTTCATTTGGAGCAACTAGGCCTTTTACTGGAAGAAGCAGTTCTTTACTCACCTCCCTAACATCCAACGCTTTGTAGATCACCACTGTCTTTCTTATATTGACAAATCTTAAGTACTTGATCATTTTCTAAGATTCATTCTGCATTACAGGCACTGAAGGCTTTTGCGGGAGCCAGACCTCCTCAATTTTATTGAAATTAATGAGATAGAGGACATTATTCCACCAGAATGAAGCCACAAAGTCAGATGAGTCAGATATCATTTACTCCCCAAATGTAGTTTGAGTAACATAATTGCTCTGGTTTTCTTTTTGTTGATGGAAAATAAATACTGTTTTCTCTTAAAATGTTTTTATACTGTGATATATAAATAGTGAAGCAACATTTCATTCACAACTAAAGACAGTTTAAATTGGCAAGAGATAAAAAACATCTACTGGAAGTAAATGCAATTTCACAGTCAAAAGCTGGAATAAATATTTGAGCTTTCAGTAGCCATGTTCCATGATTACAGCGTGCAGTTGTTTGCAGGTTTGAGGACTGCACTAACACTAAGTAATTAAATCCATTTTTACATGTTATATTTTCACTCAACAGCATCTTTATAAAAGCTTTTAAACCAAACAGGTGTGCAAGTTCCAGTGGTAACTCCAACTTTAAAAAAATCCATATGCAACCATATCACACTTAAGATTAATACAATTGTTTTAAGCAACACATTGATTGTATCATTCCAAAGGTGTCAGAAATGCTACATTATAGCTGCTCTGAAGGCAATTCACTCTTTTTTAACAAAGATTTTCTTCATGCTGTCACTGCACAGGTAATGACCATTGAATAGCAATATACTACTGACTACCTTCTTGTTTTCTACTTATCCTACCTTGTGGTAGGCAATACTTAGTTCTTTTAGACTGAAGACTCATACCCCTCTTAAAAAAAAAAAAAAAAAAAAAACCCACCAACATGCCTGCTTTTCTCTATTCTGCTAACACAGATTCTTGTTACCAATCTCCATGTTCCACAATGTAGTCAGCTGTATCATTTTTTATCCCTTCCTCCTCAAACAACTAAGCCAGCTACAGCCAACGTTAACTTCATTCAACTCCAAGTTTCAAGGAATTCCCAACTCCATTTCAGACCACAGCATTGCCCAGGCTGGCACAGAGCTCTGGAACTCTCATTCCAACCTCCTGCCCACAACAGCCTCAGCTGTGAGCTCACCCCAGGTTGTTATGAGTTTTATCCAATCAAGTCTTTAAAATCTCAAAGATCTAAACTTTCTGGAAAAACTGATCCACTGCCTGATTGCCCTGACCAACCTGGTTGCCCTCCACTGACCTGCTTTAGTATTGTCAGTATCTTCCCCATTCTTGGAGGTATAGGAGGAATAGGCAGACTAATGAGTGACAAGTAATGGGTGATCACTCTTCTGCAAATCCTGCCCGTGCTCTCAGGATGCTGCTGACCTTCTTGTTGCTAGGACACACTGCTGGCTTATGGCCCCATTCTTACCACAAAGAAAGGCCCATAATACAAGCTGGAGTGCTTTAGAAAGTTAAGTGATTAAACAAAATCTTTGCTCAAAAGTAAGTCTGTGCAAGGAGAGGTTTGAACTAAATTACCTTTAAAATACTTATACCTTGTACATAACTTGAACTCATTGGGATGTCATCCATATACCCTCCTCCCTTCCCTCAGGGCCCTTGGCAAGGAAGTACTCCCGCACAGGAGCAGGGGTCAAGAGGATACATCCAATAAAACAAACAAAACCAAAACGCTGTTACAACAGCAGAGGATATCCTTAAATTTTTCAGGATCACAGACTGGGAAAGATACAGATTAATAAACAATGTTCAAATACTTGCTTACTACCATATGTAAACTTACCACCTTTTAATTTTAACAAAAGACGCAAGAATATCATTCAGATTCACTTCTTACTTCTTACAGTCTTTTTTTTTTTTTTTTTCCCCTCCTCTGTTACAGGACATTGCAAATTACTTTATTTTTGGAGGAATACTTTCTCACCAAAAAGTTTAGCCAGCCATACATTCTTTTGGCCACACAAACTTGAAAGTAGCTATGTGCCAAAATTTTCCCCCTTGAACAGAGGAATTAAAGGATGCTGGCCTCCCTCCTTCCACAAGTAGACAGAAAATACAACTTCTCTTTTTTTTTTTTTTTTTTCTCCCCTGTAGAGTAGTAAAACAAACTAATCAGACAACTTAACTCTGAGAGAGTCTTTGTACATTTAAGTATCTCCAAAATTCTTTCAGTCACTCAGGTGAAGAAGTTGTGCTGTTTTGTAAATGTATGTGATTAGAGATGGCCCCAGCACTTAACAGTATACTTGATGGTATATCAGATTCGATTTCATCTTTGTTCTAAAATATTTATGCTCTCCTTATCATACCTGTTTCATCTTATTTACACAGTGGGTCAGCTCAGCGTGACTTTTCCAGTCCAGTTAGTTTTTAAAAGAACTCCATCAAATAGATCTCAATTTCAAGGTGGACTTCAGCAACACAGGCTTTGTATCTGGAGATACAGAGCCTCCACCTTATGACTACAGCTGGTCTGCTCAGCAGTCTCAGGAGTACACCATGGCCAAACTGTTCAGTTGCTGCACTCAGCCTTTCTACAGCTTCTTCCAGAGATATTACAGAGGGCAACTGAGATATCTATGACACCAGTTTATGCTTTAGGAAATGTCCTGGCTAAGAACTACGTCTACTCAGCACAACAGTGAGCATTATAGCTCATCAATACAGGATATCAAATTCTTCAATTTCAGATTTGCCCTGAGGAATGAACATTTCAAGAACAAAGGGGTCATCACAACTCAAACCATCTCTATTCCACAGGCATCCTGACCTGTTTTCTCTAACACACAGAAAACATTATGCTCCTTCATCAGATACAGATTTGCCATTGTGCACATTTTTCTTTCACTGACAAAGTGAGAAAACAACCAGTGATTAAAAAAAATGTATGTGCTCTGGCTGTGATGCTGTCCAGGCTGACACTATCTTGACCAATCCACAAATAACCAGCTATTTCTTCTTCATCTGCAGTGTCACTCTTGCATGTCAAGTCTGTCAAAGTGTTGCTTTGCAGCAAACCACTTGAAAAAAAAATATGCCCTCCTTTATTGTATTGTGTTCTGAGCTGGTTTAGCTCCCTGAAGTGCCTCACCTCATCATCAGTTGACTGCAAGCAGAAAGGATGCTAATCAAAGAAAGAAAAAGGGGGGGAGGGGAGGGGAGGTGGCAGCTGACTTAAACTAATTTTTATTGTCATGGACCTGAAGCCTTAATTCAGGACAGATAGGAATGCTGATATTATGGCAGTACACCAACAGCCTACAAGCCTTCACAACAACACACAACTGACACGTAAAACTCACTCTTTTCTGAAGCATTCTACATTAACAGGTTATAATATTTAAAATATTATTATTTAAGTAAACAAAAGGTTTCAGATGTTGCTCATGAGCCACAGAAGGTTATATTTTAAATCGAGAGTGGCAGGAAAATATCAAAGTTACTCTCATCAAAACAGGAGCTGAAGCCAGCGGTCAAGAGCACCTTATGTCAAACATTCCCAGCCTGTTACTCATTAACCTGGGCAGCCACACATGGGGCTATGGCAAGAGAGAGCATGCACAGGTGCACAAGAGAGCTTGTGGACAAGAGCGTGCTCTTTCCAAACCCCATTATATTTAATGAGAAATAGTACACTGACCAAACAGTTGCTCAAGGTTGAAGCACTAGAATAAAAGAAAAAATAAAGTGTGGTTAACCAAAGTCAAAAGAGCACTGCAGTCATGTCCCAGCTGACCTGGGCTGATATAGAGCCCTGCTGTTGCCAATGGACACCTTCCCTTTCATAGCCATCTTCAAATGCTGCAGTGCAAAGAGCTAGATTTTCTGTCTGATCCAGCTAAAAACTAGCTCAAGAAAAAAGTGGATAAAAATAGGCTGAACGCCTGTCCAATAGCTTATACAGTGGGCTGTATGCATACATAAACACTGGATGTAACACAAGGTACTGTCACTGTCCTTTATTTCTACTCTCCCTTTTAATAAAAACATTTCCTAAAGAATCCTCTGGAGTTTGAAACTTCCTCATAAAAATTTGAGACCTCTAGAAAATTGAAATCTTATGAAATGATGCATAGGTGTGGTACTTTTGATAAGGAACAGCCACAAAAGTCTAAGACATCAGGTATGTAAACTATCAAGCTTGGGATTTAAAAGTCATTTTAGCAAATGACCTTTTACAGAGATGACAACAGTACAAATAAAATGCAAGAGTTACTTGGTAGGATAACCTCGTGGTATGAGGTTATATGTTGCTGCATTGCTAATGTGCTGGCATTATTACCAGTGGTATTATTAAAAAGTACAAAGCTAAGGAAAAAAAAAAAGTATGTTCTGGTATGCTTTTGGTAGTTATATTTTTGTTATGTTCTGTTTTTTAATTAATTAAAATCAACATCTTCATTCAATCTTCATTCTAATCTCAAGAAAAAAAAAAAGTTTGGAAGCGAAAAAATTAGCTCCTATAATACAATGTAGTTAAGGATCCAGAAATCTAATCCAAAAAACATGACATTAATAGTCATTCTATTTGCATATAATTTCCTGTTAATGTTTGCATTATTTTATGTTTATTAAGCCCAAACATGCAAGGCAACTCATCAGGGAACAGTGAGTAAACATTCAGTTTCATCAACATTCTTTTTTGTCCCACTTATTCAAATGGATTGAGAAAGCTTATTTTCCAGGATTCTTATCCCTCCTTTTGTGGTTTTGCACGAGTTTAAAAAAGCATATTTATGTATATTTGTTCTTTTTCCACCAAACAGTTCAATCAACAAAAATATCTTCCACCCATCCCTTTCCTCACTCAAGCAAATACTGTCACCACAAAAAGATGGAGGCATTCATGCTGATGCGGTTTGGTTTCCCCCTCTGGAAAGTTCAATTCTTTTTATATGTTCTCTAAATTCCTTACATGAATCTTTAAATAGGTCTTCAACATCTGTTCAGAAAAATCTTACTGCACCAACTCAAATGCAACAGAAACGCGTGCTCACAAGAAACCTTTACTTCTTATCCCTGACCACACTCTTTCCTGCTGCCTCTTCAGTATCAGCTCTGTGGCATATGTTGCTGCTAAGGAAAGATTAGGAAACGTTGTCTAAAAACTGAAGTAGTTGAGAAAGATTTGTTGGGTTCTTTTTGTTTTCTCTTTTTTTTTTGTTGTTGTTTTTGTTTGGTTTTGGTTTTTTTGTTTTGGTTTGGTTTTTTTGCTATGTTGCAGCAGTAAACATCAAAACTTGCAGACATCTACAGCTTGGCAGGGTAGAATTCACACATGGGGCTTTA
This sequence comes from Tympanuchus pallidicinctus, assembly GCF_026119805.1. Lineage (NCBI taxonomy): Eukaryota > Metazoa > Chordata > Aves > Galliformes > Phasianidae > Tympanuchus > Tympanuchus pallidicinctus. Next base: position 59,972,950 of record NW_026294618.1, on the reverse strand, counting down.
TCCCTATAAAATCTAAGTGTATTGGTATACTTCCTCAAGTGACCCACTACCTTTTTTACTATTTTTTCCCCCATCAACCTAACGAGTTTTGGAAAAGGTGAATGCTTGAGAAGGATTACCATAGGAGAAAGATGTTCCAAAGACAGCTACTTCACTGCCTTTGGAGTCTCAAGTGCTATTGCAGTGTAAGGAAACCAAACCTCCAATCTGCAAAAGTGGCTGGGAACTAGACAAAAAAAGATATTGCCATTCAGAGGGATCTCAACAGACTCAAAAGGTGGGCCTGGGTGAACCTAATGAGGTTCAACACAGCAGTGCAAGGTTTTGCATTTGGGCTGGAGGAATCCCACGCATATATATGGACTGGAAGGAGCAGTCCTTGAGAGCAGCCCTGTGGAGAAGGACCTGGGGGGGTGCTGATGGATGAAAATCTGAACATGAGCCAGCAGTGTGCTCTTGCAGCTTGGAAAGCAAATGGTATCCTGTGCTCCATCAGAAGAGGGGGGGCCAGCAGGGACAGGGAGGTGATTGTCCCCCTCTACTCTGCTCTTGTGAGGACCCATCTGCAGTACTGTGTCCAGGTCTGAAGCCCTCAGTACAAGAAAGACAGAGAGCTGTTGGAGAGGGTCCAGAGGAGAGCCACAAAGATGATCAGGGGACTAGAGCACCTCCTTTACAAAGACAGGCTGAGGGAGCTGGGCTTGCTCAGCCTGGAGAAAAGAAGGCTGTGGGGTGACCTCATTGCAGCCTTTCAGTATCTAAAGGGAGCCTACAAACAGGAGGGGAGTCAAGTCTTTGAAAGGGTTGATAGCTGCAGGACAAGGGGAAATGGTTTTAAGTTGAGGGAGGGGAGATTTAGGTTGGATGTCAAGGGGAAATTCTTTACAGAGAGAGTGGTGAGGTGCTGGAACAGGCTGCCCAGAGAGGCTGTGGATGCCCCATCCTTGGAGGTGTTCAAGGCCAGATTGGATGGGGCCCTGGGCAGCCTGGTCTAGTATTAAATGGGGAGGTTGGTGGCCCTGCATGTGGTGGGTGGGTTGGAGATTCACGATCCTTGAGGTCCCTTCCAACCTGGGCAACTCTTTGATTCTGTGAAGGTAAATTTTTCTTGGGAAGAACAGAACTGAGTAATATCTGAAACACCCACAAGGCTTCTACCTATCACCAGAACTGACAACAACTGAAGTCCTACCTCAGGCTGGCCCAGTCAATGCTACATATCCACAGAATAAACCAAAAGCATGGCGAAAAGAAGAAAAGCTAAGTTCCTGAGTGCCTTTGGCTCTAATGAAAGTTCACAAAAACTGGGGAAATGTCACCACACACACACACACACACACACACACACACACACACACACACACACAAAAATTTAAAGTCATATTTATATCCCCAACCTACTTTCAAACTAATTACTTTCCAGTAATACTAGTGGAATAGAGAAACCTCTGTTCTCTCAAACAGAAAGAGAAGAGACAGCAACAGTAAAAAAAATTTTGCGCTTCTGGAATTAAAAAAAAATTGTCTGTCTCTAGAATTCAAGACACATTGTCTCTTTGGAACAAAGATCAACACTGATTTTCTACCATAATCCCAAACACTGAAGGGAAAGGATATGTAGAAAGTGACAAAGGGCACAGCTTAAATACAGAAATTCTTCCTCCTCTTCTTAAAAAGGAAACAAGGATATTTCAGCTACAATATGTAAACTCTGTCTAATGCATTAACTTGAATTGCATTTCACAAAGGATTTCCAGAAATGAGACCAAGGTCAAAACTTTTGTCTACTAAGGAAATTAGAAGGAAATTGTAGGAGATAAAACACAGCTTTAGGTTCTGGCAGTTATCCAGCTTTGTTCATTTTATTCTAATATTTTAAGAAGAAAGAAGAAAAAAAAATGCCTTTGAGGGCTGCCACATCCATTATATCAGTCAGGACTGTACGTAGTACACTTAGTAATTCACCAGACTCCTTCACTTGCCTGACAGATTATCCCTTGACACATGAATCACATGCATGCTAACTCAGTACCACTATTACAGCTTTCTTTTAAATGTTAAAAAAAAATAAACAAGAAACTAACAAACAAACAAACAAACAAACAAACCCTGCTTATCAAATATTGAAAAGAAAATAAAAGTTTCAGTAAACATAAGAACAACTCTTTGGGAATTGTTTCAGTCCCTGCACAGTTGTTTTATTAAACATACTTCCTTCAATATATACTATGTAATGTCTTTGTGGTTATGAATAGAAACGACACCCACAGCACCTTCCTGCTGCACATAAAGCACGTGTCACTCAGGCAATAAAGACTCCATTTTTAGAAGAACACGCTCTTTGCTGCAAGATGCGCCTGACAAACAGAGGGCAGGCCAGTACTGGCCAAGGAATCACAGGGCAGCCTCTGCCACCCCTCCAGCTGATGTCATTGTATATAATATCTCTGGCACTCAAGCACTGCACTACATCAAATACATTTTCAAGACTATGTCCAAACTACAGCTTTTAAATAATTCCTGCAGCAGTGACATGGCATAGCAAAACAATCTGAAATATATTTATTCATTTCAGAGTATGTTTGTTCTAAAAGCATCCGCACAGTAATATATGAGGGGTAATACGAAGGAACAGCTTATGTTCCAAATCCAGTAAGTTGAACTCACACAGTTACTTAGTAATCAAAACATCCCTTACTTCAAGAGCACTTATTTCACTTTGTATGTGGACTACAAGATCTTGTCCTATTCTCATTTCAGCTGATGTGAGAAATCACTAATCGCTGTCATTTCAACAGCATGTGTTCTGTCTGCTAAAACAAATTCACCCTACTCAACAGTAATTTTAATCACAGTTCACTACCAGAAGCCACAAGATCTCACAATGCTACTCAGCCAACACTTCTCTTCAGAAATGCAACTAAATCAGCATTTCCACTTATCAGAGAAAAGTCAGAGCTATAACACAAAGCCTGCAAGAACTAAACTTACTGCTTTCTTTTGCCGTAACGTCTAACAGTGTGGAAGGCATTATGATTTCATTAGGCTTGCTTTACATATTCAACAAGAAAAGCATTTAAAGAAATTCTTTGTCTGTTCACCACTTCACTAACCAGTGCACACAGGAGATCCACAGCTTCTAAAACCAGTTCCTGGTGTCCAATCCGTGTGATACCCATATCTTCAAGATCCTGGTGAGAAATCTGTAACAACTGCTCACCATTTATCTTCTCCCGTTCAAATTTGTGGACATACTGCTGCAGGCAATCATCCAGGCCTAACAAAGCACAACAGAAAGAGAGAAGGGGACATAATTACAATTTCTGTGTTTTGCTTCCCGTCCCCACATCATTAAAAAAAAAATAGACAAATGGAATAGCAGACAATATATAGTGTCAAATTATCAAAGAAACTTGCAGTGAAATCAAGGATTCAAAGTTGTTCCAAAAGGGTGCAGAGATGGAGTATGCAGATTTTAAGGACCTTGGGGTTACCTGAGTCAATACATAACCTGTTTACTCTTCATGGATCAAGGTAACAAGGTAAGGATGTCTCGCTGGTGTCAGCACAAGCAAAGCTACCAAGAGACATGTGCAGATTCAGCCCTTAACGTAATCCTAACCATGAAGAAAAGCACTGATAAAAAATAGTCAACCAAAAAAAGATAAATACAAGGCAAGAAAGAAAACCAAGAACTTGCCCAATGCCAGCTAAACAAACAAACAGAACAAAAATTCACAGTCCCTCATCCACTTCTAAATAAAACAGCTGAATGATGAGAGGGAAATGGAACAAAAAAAAGGCAAAGCAACCAACCTGACGTTAGCCTCAAGTCTCACTACTTGCTTGATTCATGAGCCCCTACAGTTTCCTGAATCAATCACTCTTTCCTCCCCCTTAAGTAAGCTGTAAGTTAACAGCACACATCAATAAGAAATTTAATTTTATTTTTGTAGCTACAAAGTATTTTTAAAACAGTTAAGAGCATTTTATCTGTCACAACAATATCCTCGCTTTAAATTATGATTGTATGATCCTGTTTTCTCTGCAGTACCTCCATAGTACCTCTTTCCCTCTTCTGTTGGTTAAACTGATTAGAAAAAGGATTTGTCTTCCATTTAACTCAATTGTATATGTTAAATCTGTTTTCTCGTATATAGTGCTTGTTTTGACTGTTCTTAAAGATTTTGTGTACAGCAGTCTAGGGAAAAACATTTGGGTGGCTGTGTTATTTTAAAGACAAAGTACTACTCTGATCCAACATATTAACAGGAGCTAAAGGAATAGATCCAATGTTTGTTTGGTAGAAATGTATCATGCTGACAATAGTTGACACAAACAAGATTCAGATTACACACTTGACATCTATTTTGTAGCATCTACAATAACTATGTAGGTTCACCAATCAGTTTTAAAAAACTGAACTTTTAACTGTAAAAAAGATGTTTATCCACTGAGTTGGATGAAGAGGAAGACATGGAGAGGGACTGCTGAAGATGAGAAACACTGATAGCGCTCTGAACTGCAAAGAAACGAGACAGGAGACAAGAACTCAGTTCAACCCATCAGGGTGCAGTAGCAGCCTGGAGAGCAAGCACCCCAGTGCATGCCAAGAAAGCAGCCAAGACAAACCACACAGGGGCCCAAGGGCCTACATCTAACAAGTTTGCTTCCTAGGGGCAGGACAAGCCATTACTACCCTACACTCTCTGCTCACAGAAGATCAGAACTCTCATTGGCGCCCACTTTAGCACACATCACTTGCCTTTATAACACTCACCAAGAAATTAATAAGGACGGACAGCCTGGCATTTAACAGTAACCCCTTTATATGTCTCATGCAAGCTTAACTATTGCAACACATCAAAATCTGGCTGGACAGGCTTGACTCCTCCACGTGCAGAGCTACTGGTGGCTACAGCTTGAATTTTAAGCGTAATTATGAATGTGAGATCCTGCATGCAAGATGAGCGCAGTCTCCCAGAGCTACAGTTGTGCAGGGCGCACTCTCTCTTTCCATCTGTCTTGGCAAGGCCTCATAAATCCTGAAAATTGAGCCCAGCGTTCCGTTTCCCACAGGCACCAATTTCTCCCTTAGGCTACACAAACTCTTTTCCCAGGAAAAATAATAAAACGATCTAGCCTTCATTGTTTAACAATTTATTTTTTTAAAGCAAATTCTCAACTAAGGCTGACACACTGAGCACATGTTTGGCATTCCCAATTTTTAATGCTGTCTTGCAGACCACTGTTTCCCATCATTTGCCATTGAAAGCCAATAGTTCCCATTACATATTGCACAAACACCTAGAATAAAATGCTAGTTAGCATGCAATGAAATTTTTACTTTTCAAGTTTCTTGGACACGCTGTTGCTTTTGCTTCTAGTCTTTGTGTGTGTCGACTCAATGTTCTGTGCTAAAATATGAGACTTAAAAAAAAAAAAATAAATGTACATAACCCCCAAGGAATACAGCTATGTCTTTCAACTTATCTCTGGGGCTTTTTTTTTTTTTCTTTTTTTTTTTCTTTCTTTTTTTTTTTTTTTTAATTCATACTTGTTTGTTCTTGAAGGTCTATTACAACTTAGATAAACACAATACTTTTGTGATCACACAACATAATTATTTTGTAAAGTAAAATACTTTTTAAAATCATTATAATGTTAATTCAAAGCAGTCAATACAGGGGCACAGCTGCTCAGACAAATGCATTTAGATTAAGTGGTCAAAACTATAAAAAACAGAAAGTGAAGACAAACCCACAGTTATGGCAGGCTTTCACTAATGGTTTAAGATGAGCTTTCTAATATAAGCCTTATTACTTTTTCTAAGAAGCATGTGGAAAAGTCTTTAACAATTTAATTGGGATTGCAACCACATTTATGGCATATTGTTTAATTTTCCATCATATCAATGAAATATTTAAATACGCAAACAACAATAATAAAAAAAAAACCCTTATTCTCCTAAGAAAGAAAGGAAAATAGAGGAAAAACATCTCAAATCCATTCAACAAAATTAACTAAATAATAATACTTAAGTTTAAAAGTCAGCATTGAAATGCAAACCTAAACACACTTCTTATTTCTCCCTTCTTCCAAACATCTTAGTTCTTTCCTTGTATTTTCTTTGTTTTTCAGCACCTAACGTAGATTGAATATGGCCTGCTAACAAAGTCTAGATATCTTAAAGAAACTTAAATTAATTAAAAGCTCTAGAAGAAGCCTACATCACTCAGAATGATGCATTTTCAATAGGTAGCTCGTTACAGTGACATCCAAGTTGCACAGGATGTTTCTACCTTCTTAAATGGACAGAATATCCTGGTTACAGGTTATACAGACAAGACAAACAAAACATGCTCTAAGTCAAGCTGCTTTGCATCTGTTACAATTTACAACAGAGTAACAGTCAGACTTATTTTCTCAATTATTCTGTTCTCAATAAGTTGCTGAGAAATAAATTTAGCAATAAATTTTTCACTGATTTAAATTCAAACATATCACAATAAATCATGGCAACATTAGCAGGCTCAGGCAAGAAAATAGTTTCTAGTACTTATTTCTTTAAAAATGCAATTAAGATTCTATTCTTGGAAAAGACATCTATGTTTATCTTTTTTACCCACTCAAGAGCCTTTCTGAAGTCTCCAACTATTCATTTGATGCTCTGCGTGTGTTTTAAAAGCACATCTCAACTGCACGTTGAAGAGAAATCTTTGTATTGTTTCACATGCATAAATGAAAACCATGCATGAAAGATCATTCCCATTTACATAACTACTACAGAATGAGGGAAAACAGAAATTGAAGTACCAATTGCAATGGTACCCAAGTTTTATCACATTACTAACTATGATTTTGATTTAAAAATAAAATAAAATAAAATATTATTTGTATTATAAAAAGACTTTGTGGAGCAGTAATATAATTTGCACAAAACTCCCTCCCAAGTTTTGGCAGGTGTAGAGATGTGCAATAGATCTTAAGAACTGTCTAGACTTTTCTGTCTAAAATAACCTTCCACAACTGTGCAGATCATTCTGAAAGATATTCGATACCTTGCATTCAAGCAAAAACACTAGAATGAATCTCACATTTACAGACTTGCACTGATAGCAATCTCACACTGTTTCCAAGATTAGAGAAAGTTATTTTGAATAAGAATTGAGAGTAAAAAATAACTTTGAGAGGGGTAAAAACAGGAGTTTGGATCCAAGCCATAACTATCAGCTTACTATTTGGAGAGAATTAACATTTCTATTGGTGATAGAAATCAACTGTTCAGCAGTAATACATCTGACTACCAAAATACTAGAGATTCTACCAGCACAGTCATCGAGTAATTTAATTTCATGTTTTTCACTCACCTGCTGTGCTGGACATTGGCAACTAATTTACCTACAACAAATGAATAAAATCAGTTAACTAACATATTACAGCCACAGGTTCAAGACCAGCTGACCCACCTCCCTCCATCCCGTTTTCCCATACTTTCTTCTCTTGTGAGGCTAGAGAGCCTATAGACTCAAACATGACTGTGGTGAAAAGAGGTGCAGACAGACCAGGAAAAGGAGTGAGAAAAAACTGGATTGTGACTGGGATCATTGCTTTAGAATATATTTTAAGGATAACTCAAAATGTCCAACTTGACAAAAGGAAGCAGGCAGAACACAAGTCATTCGAACAGAGAAAGGGCAAGACCTTCCCCTCCTCATAACACCATCATGGAAATTAACCACTCATCACCTCAGGGAAATAGAGGTTTATTAACATGTACCCAACCTCTTCTTCGCTGAGTAACTTTTTACTAAACTCACAGAAGCTGGTGTCTCATGGTAGCTACAGGGTTTAGCTGCACCTCTCAGCCCATCAAGGGGCTCTGGAGGACCTTAAAATGCAGCCAAGGAGGGACTGCCAAAATCATTTTGCCTCACTGCCTCAAAAACACACACATTTTAGAGTCATAAGAGTTTGACCATACCCACTTAAAAAGTCACTCTAGTTCATTCTAGTTCTCCTTCCAAGGTCTTCTTAGTTGCACATTTTAATCTCAAAAGAATCCTTGCACACACACACAAATCCATTCCCTCCAGTTTTGAAAGGCCATCAATTATGTAAGAGTCTTTGACATATACCATTATATCATCATTTATATGCCATATCTCTTTATAACTCATTGCAATAGCTTCCTCTCTTTAACTATTTCCAGGATTCAAATTTATTAAAGAAAAAGTAGGATGGAATCAAGGCAGGAAATGAACATTTAAATAAGGAATGTGTTAGTTCATCACAAGCAGGGGAACCATCACCTGAGAAAGCAGATGAAATGAAAGAAAAATTCTGCAAGACAGCTGAGAAAAGCTAGAGCTCAGAAGAACAGGTAAGAGTGAAGAACAAATTTAAAAGAAAGTTTCAAGAGAAGGAAAATAGACTTAACACATCATCTTCTAGAATGTGGGAACACTGTCCCACTCTATCATGGATGCCATTCTCTTCCTACAGCATAATGGACTAACAGACCAGTGATCACAGAAAAGACCTACAAGATCACCCAGTCCAACCATCCACCTATCACCAATAGTTGAAGGACATGGTTTAGTGAGAACACAACGTCCAACCGTTCCTCCAGGGTCAGTGACTCCACCACCTCCATGGGCAGCCCATTCCAGTGCCTGAATACTCTTCCAGAGAAGTAATATTTCCTAGAGTCCAGCCTGAATCTCCCCTGGCACAGCTTGAAGCCATTCCCTCTAGTCCTGTCACTGTTACACGAGAGGAAGCCAACCGCCAGCTCACTACAACCTCCCTTCAGGTAGTTATGGAGAGCAATGAGGTCTCCCCTGAGCCTCCTCTTCTCCAGACTAAACAATCCCAGCTCCTTCAGCCGCTCCTCATAAGCCCTGTGCTCCAGACCACTCACCAGTTTTGTTGCCCTTCTTTGAACCCGCTCCAGGGCCTAAATGTCTTTCTTGCAACAAGGGGCAAGAAAGCGATGACTTCAACAAGGAATTCAAGGTCCAATAATGTAATAAAAGATAACTCTGAAGCAATCAATAGAAACCTAGCTTGGTAATAAATTGAGCTCTAAGTAAGAACTGATTTCTAGCACATATATCTCTGAATGTTTCTCTGCTATGACTTAAAGCATTTATTTGTCTCTAAGTTTACAAAACAAAAGTCTAGTTATCATTTTGTGTGAGCCACTTACAGGGGACAGACGCCAAAGACCTCATATTGTCAAGAATAAAAAACTTGAATTACTGTCTAGTGTACAAAAATAAAACCTCATCTTCTTTCAATTTTTAATCTAAAGAGTTCCACAGTCACTCACAGCACCATCACCATCTAGTGCATCAATGGCTTGGAAGTGTGCGGGGGAAAACCAGAACTGAATAACAACAGGTTCTCATCATCAGCATCACTTATCCAGCACAAAACAACTCATTTATAAAGTAAGTTCTCCTCACATAGTCAATTGAAAGTATTTCTTCTACCTTTCTGTTATCACCTGCATCTTAACTAAGCAGACATGCCTGTTGCCTCACCAGGAGTTAGGTCTAGCTTTGCTGAACACAGACATAACCTGGAACTGCAACAATAGCTTCAAAGCTTCCTGTCTTCCTCGCTCTGTTGAACAGGGATGGAACCAGTTGAATTGCTAGCCTCTCCTCACCAGCAGGGATGCAAAGGGCAACTCCCTCACAAAGGTGACACCAGGACAGAGAGAAGGGCAACACCTCCAGCTTTGATAATGAATGCTCTACTGTCCCTTCTGTAATCCCCCATGACTGACAGTCGCACAAAAACACTTCTGCAGCATGTTGGTTTTTTTCAGCATTTCTGGCTAATGCATTTTCTCTGCAAAAATACATTACTTAGATGTGTTCAAAATACCTTAAAATAAAATATTTCATTCAATTCAAATCCATCCACAAACCCCTTCGCATCTCTCAAATTCAAACCTGAAAGCTTTGCCATTTAATAAGAGAACCAGGGAAAAAAATGGAGTTGTAAACCATCCTTACGTGGAAGGGCTACAGAGACCACTTTTAAGCCTTAGTCATTCCAATGCAGGCAATCTTGGAAAACACAGTAGGAGGCCTATCAACACTATTTGCAGTCCTCTCTACAAAATCAATGACTGAAACCATTCCAATGGGCACTGTTATCATGCTCCAGACTGGACATGGAAGGGTAACTACAACTTCAACACTTCACAGGATAAATCACAATAGGAAACACTAAGGAAGAGTGAAAAGTCTTTGTCCACACACTTGCTTCACTAGCAAGTTTACAAAGCAAGACATCTCTTAAAAAAAAAAAAAAAAAAAGCCAGTGCTACCTTCTTAAGATTTCCCTCACAAAGTATTTTCAGGAAACTAAGCAAATGTGAGTAAGACCAGAGTCTTTAAAAAAAAGAACAGACACAAGACCTATAAAACTACAAGTGACAGAATAACAGAAAGAGACCCAACTTTCAATGCAGGAATTAGGGAGAGCAAATGAAGCTAATATATAACAGGTCCAAACAAGCAATGAACAGTGACTCCTCACACAACACTATGCAGCGAATGATCAAAATCCATTGGAGCTCAGGGGAAGGTGAGCAGGCTTGTTAAAGAAAATGTCACAGAAGTCTCATCGGACTCCAAGGACAAAATGAAATGGCTGAAGACCATAGGGAACCTACTGAAAGGAACACACAATATTGTCTTCTGTGCAATCCTCCAAAACACATTCCTTCCTGGCAAAGGCACAGAATGGGGCATTCAGATAGATAGCACATGATACAGCACTTCTGTAACTGCACTACACACAGCACCAAACGTAAATAGCAGCTTCCTTTTAATTACTTCCACCCAAAGACTTAACAGAACTGCTACCTCTTCTCTCTTCAAAGCTAGTATTCATGTTAGTATAATAGCAGCACAAAATTTCTCAAACATCTTTATTTTCATTTTTTAAGTCTTAAGTGATATTAAGACATATGCCACATCAAATCGCACAGCTGTTCTCATAGGATGTAGTTCAACTGGAGACACGAACAGCAAGCAGGAAATTGCAAGAGTGAATTAATTCAGAAATCGATCTTGAGTTGAAAATGAGTGAACTGATAGCAAGAATGCAAAAATTTGACATAAGTAGGTGGGAGCATACAAGAAACTAAGGTGAAGGCAATTCTGCAGTAGTTAACAACTCCAAAAGTGTAGAACTTCAAGCAGAGCTTGCTATCTTTTTCATGACTCTCCTTAAAAAGAAAAGTCTTGAAAAAACAGACTTAGAGGAGAGGAAAAAAAAAAATAAAGTGTTATTTCTCCTATTTTCTATTGAGATTTTCTTATTACAACACAGCTTTAAGGTTATAAATTAAAGACAATTAAAATATAATGCTACAAAAATTGAACAGTGAATTGTGCTGGTATGTCAGATTTCTTAAAAAAATAAAAATAAAAATAAAAATCAGATAAATACAGGTTTAACCAGAAAAATCTCTCTATACAAGAGATAAAAGCAACATAAGCCAATCATGTCATACTTCAACATACTTAAAAAAAAAAAAAATCACAATGCCTCAGAGTGAGAAAATACAGGCCTTTTCCGTTCAGCAAGCTATTCCCTCTAGACATGAATTAGACAATACCAAGAAAAAAAAAATAAAAATCTGAAGTCTACTGCTTTTTACCCCCAACAATTTGAAGGCAGATGGGGTCAGAATACACATACAGTTAAGTTTTTCAGCAGCAAAGCTGGACTGAAGACATGTATGCAGCTGTTGGTCCTTATTGCATACACTAGGCCACAGCCTCATCATGTTTTACTGGCATCACACTAGCTCATCTGAGTGACCTTCCTGAGGTTATGCAACTAGATTCACCTCTCAATATTAGGCCGTTAAGTACTGTTGGGCCTCTAAGGTTGAAACTTTGGCTCAAGTGAGAAGAAAAAGGAAGGGATCAGAGACACTCTTGTCAAGGATTTACCATTTGGCCCCAGGCAGCCAGGCTCTACAGCAGTGTAACAGCAAATGCTCATCTTGAAGAACCAGGAAGGAAGAATAGGAACAACACATTCAGACCTCAAACAGCTGGCAGCATCTCAGCTCTAACTCTTCATTAATCCCAGCCACCACCAGAACAGTACTGTTGACCAGAGAAAGTTGGAAGACGGATGAACAAAAAAAAGAAGAAAAGCATGATGAACATCATATTTTCCTGCTCATTTTGGTGTATGTTCTCTGCCTACACCGCCGTTTTGTGACTGCAATGTTACTTGCGATGCATACAATGTATCTCATGTCTCGATCTTCCTTTTTAAGGATGAACTACATCACTTACTGACCAGCTACATTTGGCAAAAGCATTCTTTCTATGCTGTAACAGATTTTGTTTGGCAAACTACTTAAGTGAGATGAAAGCAGAGCTTACCCATATGTTCTCTGCAGATAGCCCTGGCACTCTACGTTTCAACAAAATATGCTATGAAAGTCAACATTCAGCAGTTGCATGGAAAACATATTAAAACGGAGCACACACGTGCCCTTGATAGACAAACCCAAATAGTTTCTGAGCCAATACCACAAGTTGTCTTCAGGGACATTGCTGACAACATCCTCCCTGACTTCATAGTAAAAAGCAGTATCCTACCTGTGGCAAGACACAACTTGCATTCATTACCCCTGTACACACACACACACACACACACACACACACACACACTATGAGCAAGGCAAAAAACAAAACCCAAACAAAATGGCAGTATTCTGTAGCTGTAACCAGACACTTCTGGAGCTTTATTAAATAAGCATGTATTGCTCACGTAGCACCTAGACTACATACTGCTTTATAGTACTGTACATTCCAGACAGAAACAAGAAAACATTTCTCTGTCCAGTATACCAATGAATGCAAATGCATGTCTATTTGTCTGTTGGTTACGTTTAAATTAGCTGTAATTAAATTAGGTTTAGAATAGCTCTCAATTGTTACGGAAGCACTTCCACAAGTATCACCCATATTTTGTTGCTTTTTCCAAGTTTTTAGGATTACATCTGCCTGTCAACTTACCCATCCCCTCCTAAAAAGGGGTTTTAAGTCCACAAAGCTTAAATACAATGGCTCTGCATACTGTAGAAGATTACTGCACTAGCTAAAAATTCACACAATTGTTAGTAAAGAATATTTTTCCACCATTTTGAAGTCTCAACAGCAATCACATCCAGTGAACGTACCTTAATGTTTGTTACAATCCCAATAAAACTATTCTCCTTATACAGACATAATTAACAGTGCTAGCAAATATGGAGCCTTCAGTATGGTAAAAGAGTAGTCACTCAACATGGCCTTGAAGTCACATGCACACATTAGCAGAACAAAGAAAGATGACCCTCTGAGTGTCTGTACCAAGGGATACATGTGAGAGGGTTTTTTTGTTTTTTTTTTTTTAATCTAAAAATACTGTCAGATTCATCCTGCAATCTGGAAAATTCTTTCTATCCTATTTCGTTGCTTGCAACTGATGTCCATGACTAAATCAATGGGAATTACTTAACATGCATCAGCTGCTTCATTAATTCCACTCAAGCAACAAGTTCCAAGTACATCAAAATAAATGAAAGCATCTTAGAAGCTGTTGGTGACATAAAGCATTGTTCTTGAATACTGCATCAGAGATTTGGCAATGAAACGTTTACAGAAGTTTAAACATGGAGACTCTGTTTCACCTAGGGTTTGAAAAACCCAATTTTGGATATTCAGAACTTGCTTTCCAATACAGAGGCTCAAAGAACAACTGAGTCTTCCTCTATCAGGAAATAAAAGCAAGCAGTAGAATCAAAAGCAAGAAGTGGAGGAAAGTTGATGATTTTTCGACTCACATTTTTCTTCATATTAAGTACATATCAAAACATGCCAACCAACATATTTTAAAGTTACACTTAGACATGAATTTGCAGCTTCTTGCAGACTTGGTCCATTGCGCTCTTTCACTGACCTCTGCACACTCCTCCACACAGCACCAGGCTTTGTAGGTACCTATCCACTTCACCACATGCTCTCACCTGTACAGAATATTCAGAATGAGTACCTCAGAAATGAATCACCCCGTGAGCATTCCATAGCATTTGTCTCTTCTGCAACTAGGTGGCAACGTGAACTGAGGCAAGACACCAGCCACCACTCCAGCTTCAAGGTAGTCCAGCACCCTGACTCTCAGACACGAAGAAGACACTCTCGCCACAGAAACTCATTTCATTATTCAAAAGTCGTTTTTCACTAAATCAGTGCAATCACAACAAAATATATTTCCTAAGACTTTCCAATGCTTCCAACCATGCCAAATTTGTTTTCTCATTTTATTTTTATACCATTATTCTAACACACTTCATACAGGAGAACTTTTATCCAAAACAAGCCTTTAAATACTTTACCATCTCACTTACGGAAGTATAATTGCATTAAACTTAAAACACAGTCCCAGTGCTAGCAATAAAGTCACCCACATGATTACAAGAACCAGACTTTCTAAAATGGAAATAACTTACTTTCATTTTATTATTTCAATGAAATTTATATTGTAGCTTCACCCACTGCAGGATATGGAATCATTTAAGCCCTCAGAGGCAGAAGCTCAGGAAGAGGAGGAAATTATGGAATTAGGACAGTCATTCCATATGGCTGAAAATTGATTCTTTAATCCCAGTCTTCCCATCACTCATCCCACCCCTCTCCCCAGTGTCACAGAACCATACGAGCTGGGTTGAAAAGGATCTCAAAGATTACCCAGTTTCAACCCCTTTGCTGTGTGCAGGGTTGCCAGCCACTAGACCAGGCTGCCCAAAGCCACATCCAGCCTGGCCTTGAATGCCTCCAGGGATGGGGCATCCACAACCTCCTTGGGCAGCCTGTTCCAGTACGTCACCACCCTCATTCCCTTGTTTTGCATGTGCATAATGCCACCACATAGCTACCATAAAACCTTCAAAGTGACAAGGAATCTAACTAGAGGCGATGAGCAGTCGCATCAGGTGATCAGGCAGTGCTTGAGCATCTTCAGGGAGGTACACCAGAGCACCCGAGAGATGCTGCAAACAGCAGCTCTGTGTTGTAGAACAATACACACCACCATAAGACAAGTACACAGCGTGGCAGTAATTATTAAAGAGCAAGACAAAGATTTTGGGAAATACATAGGTGCCACTTGGAAGGAACCTGAGAGAGATGTCACAGATTTGGCACTATGGAATTCAGCACTTTAATGACTGGCGTGATGTCAGACTAAAGGCAGTGCATTCCGCAATATATCAGAGACTGTGAAGAGTACAGCATGGTGCGGGTCAGAAGGTAGTAGCACAGCTAACACTGTAACACGTGGCTCTGAAAGGTACAGCTGGTGATCCTATTTGCACTTCCTTATGTGCTGTGGCTGGGGGAAGGGAAGAAGATAGAGCAGATGGAGGAAGTTTGGAAGAAAGCTACAAAGAAGTCTGGAGCACCTCCCCTATAAGGACAGGCTGAGAGAGCTTGGACTTTTAAGACTGGAGAAGAGAAGGTTCCAAGGAGATCTTACAGTAGCCTTCCAAGTACCTAAAGAGGCTCTTCTGGAAAGCTGAGGAGGGTAGGTAGTTACAGGACAAGGCGAAACGGCTTTGAACTGGAAGAGAGTAGATTTAGACCAGATGTTACGAAGAAATTCTTTACTGTGAAGGTGGTGAGACACTGGGCCAGGCTGCCCAACGAGATGCAAATTCCCCCTCCCTGGAAACATTCAAAGCCAGGCTGGATGGCGCTCTGAGCAACCTGGT
The DNA here is from genome assembly GCF_026119805.1 of Tympanuchus pallidicinctus. Lineage (NCBI taxonomy): Eukaryota > Metazoa > Chordata > Aves > Galliformes > Phasianidae > Tympanuchus > Tympanuchus pallidicinctus. Next base: position 59,957,148 of record NW_026294618.1, on the reverse strand, counting down.
CTACTGGGAGGTGTCCCTGCCTATAGCAAGGGGTCTGGATCTAGACCATCTTAAAGGTCCCTTCCAACCCAAACAATTCTATGATTCTATGACACAAGATTTCTGCATTGCTGGTGCCTAACAGAACAAAAATGAAGCCCCTCCCAAATGACATCACTCACCATAGTGTGCCTTCAATATTTTATATCTGGGGATAAGTACACATGCTGCCTAAGCAGATCAAAGCCAGCTACACGTGCTCACATCAGTATCTCAGGTTGCTGGCTATACTGGTCTTTTTGTATGCAGATGTTACTTTCTGCATACTGTGGAATATAACCTGAAGTAAAACAATATTTTACTCCCTATCAAAGGGTGTGTCCTTCAGCAGATTGCTTCCCCTTTCAAAACATCTTGTTTCTGTTTACCAAGAAGCAGGTATATGAATTAAAACATTCCAAGAGGTAGTTGCCCTGGACTCTACTTTTCTGTCTCACCTTAATTTGCTATTATTATGCTTGAATATAATTCACAACCAAATTTCAAAATAATCTTCACAACATCTCCAGACATCAAAGTGCTCCCATACAATTTAGAGAGCCAGTCCCTTTATAAATTCCTATAATCTCAGTTGTAAATTGTATGCTGCTAGTCTTAATGGGCTAACATAGCATCAGCACCATCCCAACATGAGACTTCTCAAAATGTCAAAAATTCAAAGCTGTCTGAAAGAGAAAATGTTTCCTCTTCACAGGGAAAAAGAGTTAAATTAATAAAATAGAGCCACCTGTATTCCAACCTGTACCCCTTTTTGCCTACTAGCACTACAAAGCAATGCTTCCTCAGCTCATTACTGCCATGCAGTAATGATGGTATTGCTAATTTCACACGTACAGTAAATATACTCCTCATACAGAGTTTTTTCTATGCCACTATCCCTTCCCTTAAAAGAAAATAATAATGTTACTTTTGAAGTTACTAAAATGTTGGGTTTTTTTGTTTGTTTGTTTTTAATGTTAAATTTTCCAAACTGGGCTTGGTTTTCACGTAAAACAAGTTTATCAATAATCAATTTTCACCCCAAAGTCTCAAACACAAATCCAAAAACAGGGTGAACAGAAACTGTTGCAGACAGGCCGCACTTAAGGAAGGCAAGAACAGGCAGATACTTCCTAACAGCTGACAAGTTTCCCACTGAGAAATTGTCTATTAACCCAGTGGGCTGATGCACCTTTAAGGGCCACCTGTCTCCCTCACCCCAAATACAACTGCTTCCAGCACCAGTCACAGCAAACTTCAGATCAGCCATATGGACAGATGTACACCAACCCAAGGGAGGGAGTTTTAAGTATGATAAAAAGTTAACATTTATGAAAGTGATGATCAAATTAGCCATTTACCAGCCCCACTAATAACAGAGTGAATGGCATACAAACTCCAGGCTTTGAGTTCCGTGTTTGCAAGAGAGACGCACTAATCCCACAGATTGTTTGCATTCTTTAAGTCTGACACAATTTAGACCTTTGAGAGCAGTGTGTGTGTAATCTTTAACACACAGGCCCTGATTTTGAACCTCAAACATCACATTGAGTGCTAAAAATAACTCATCGTTCTACTGTTCTATTAGCAGCAGCGATCAGAAGGTCACCTATTAACTTCTGCATCACAGTGACAGGTTTGTGTTCCTGCTTCACAGCAAATCCAGTTGCTCATCCTCATTCCTCGTGGTTGCACTGAAAAGTCCAGAGACTATGTATGCTTATGTAGATGAATCAGAACACACTCCAGTTTCCAGAACACAGACGCTGCTCTTGCTTCTCCAGGCAAGCAGAAGCAATGGTATGACTGGGCACTAACGTCAGATATCCATTAACAATCCTCAGAAACCTTATGTTTCCCACTGCCACCTATTACAGAACTTTGGTGTTGTTTCCAAATAGGTACAGACTGTGCAAATAATCAGTAGAAGTACATGCAAGATTTTATGTGAAACTGAGTAACTTTTTGGGTCTGTGACCAATATCACACTAGATGAGAAGAATGAGTAGAAAGAAAAAAACCTGTATTTCATAAGGATTGTAAAATACTCAAGGTTTTGATGATCCCTGAAACATTAGACCGAGAAACCTACTCACTTTATTCTAACAAAAAAATGCTTTGTTTTCAAAATAACTTTCCAGATTAAAATGAAAATATAATACATTCTATTCTTTTCCTGTTCTTTCACAGGAGGCCTAATCACCTTAATCACAGAATGGACTTACTAGACCTAGTAATTCAAAATACACAATGAATTACAAAAAAAAAAAAAAAAAAAGTATTTTTTGGTCTCATTCCCCATCTTTAATAAGTTGCATTCTTTTTGTAAAAATGACCTGTGATAGTTATGAATAATGACTGTGTAAAACTGAAAGGCAAGGAAACTTAGCATCACAGAATAACCCAGGTTGGAAGGGACATGCTTAAAAGTGATTTGCCTACAAAAAAAAAAAAAAAAAAAAAAAAAGATAATCAATCCAGAAATATCACAAACTTTACTGAAAGACAGCAGTTTGTTTGTTTAAACCAACTTAAAGCTGCCTGAGAAGCTTCTGTCTTGAATGCATGCTTTATCTCAAGTATTACAGAGCCTTGTATTCAAGCAACTTAATCAGATCAAACACCTTCCTCAAGCTAGAATATATTTTTGCATAGAATAAGTTGGTTTGTCACAAGCTTAGTACTGTGACCCAACCTCCAACTAGAGATCAAATGCTCAAACTTCCAGACCATGAGAAATTGCTCGCTATACCCAACAACGTATTCTGTACTCAGGAGAAATACTACTGAATGCTATTTTATAAGGGAAAAATGAGCAACCAGGTAGATTGGTTTTAACTTGGGAGAGTACTCCTGTTTGTTAACTATGCAGTGATGGATTTTCATTTAAAACAAATTTATTTGATTACTGTTCATCTTTGTTCTTCCCTTACAGGTACAGTAGTGACCTTATTTACACTCAAGTTAATCATTACGTCTCACAGAGAGTGGAGAACAGCAGGGGGAGGTGAGGAGAGAAGAGGGAGAGGGAAAGGACAGTTTTTTTTCCCCAGAATGAAGACACGAACAACTTTAAGAAATTGAGGGAAAAGCAACAACAACAAAAAAGCAGCCACAGTCTTCATAACCCCAAGTTACTCTCTTGAGAAATCCCACCCAGCTTATACGTTTTAACTCCAATGTTTTTTACTCTAATAAATGTAAAACTGTCATTGACATCTTTGTCTGCTGACACTATTCTTCACCTACTGTTTCTCCTCTCACATGTATACATACTAGCCATGGTGAAAGATGCTGGAATGAAAGCCAGAGACAACAAAAACGCTCACTTGCCCAAAAGAGCGAAGAGCAGCAGTGCACATCCCCCTCCCAAAGCAAGAATCAGCTGGGCCCAACAAGCTTAGGGACTAAGAGCAGACCCTCAATACATCACATTCCACAACTCTGAGTCAAAACCACCAGGCATGGAAACCTTTGGAGAATACTATATAACATAACTCCCTAGCAAAGCAACAGCACAACTTTAAAAAAAAAAAAAAAAAAAAAAAAAAAAAAATTCACAAAGAGACAAAAATAATGACTTCTGTCTATTTTATCTTGACCCAGACTTCCATGAGACTACGTATCCCACCAGCAAGCTTCTGCATATCTTGCTTGCCATTGCAAACAACTGTCATAACAATACGCTTTAGAAGAAATAAAATAGAAAAAGAAGGATGAGCACAGTATTCAATCACATGCAATATTAAGAGGAGTAATTACACACTCACTGCAGGCAACACAAAAATACTGTCCCCTTGGAAGCTCTGTAAAGTAACTGCCTCCATGGCTTGCCCCTCCCAGGGAAACTAGGTCAACACCTTTTTGGTAGGAGTAATTTCTGTACCTCCCTAGCAAGTACAAAAAAAGGCTTCTGTTGACCCTAAAAATAAATACCGTACTTGAACAAGTCAAGCCCAAACCCAATTTATTTTCTTAAAGTAGTAACAGTACACTATACACTACTTGTTTGTATCTCTAGCACATGAAACCTACACGTCTGATAATTTTATGTGGTTAATACATAAACAACGTGCAACAACCCCCTGCCCTAAGGCCTTCATCTACAGAATGCAATTAAGAGCTTACTGTTTTAATGTTTCAGGGTTTTTTGTGGTTGAAGGAGTAGTTCATTAGTCACAAGAGCTCCTTTTCTTGAACTCTGTTAATTAACACTCTGCTGCCTGTTCCCACAGTGGAAACAAGAACCAGCATTGCAAAACTGACTGCCTCTTGGCTGCCAAGAAGAAACAGGGTGATCCCTTTAATTTAGTTTGGCTGCCTTCTCACACCACCATGTGGAACTGCTTCGGCTGATTGCAACAAACTCCATTACTCACCTTCATCTCTCCTGTGTGCGTGCACCCTGGCAAATGCTGTGATTACTGCTACACCCATAGGAGTTAGCCAAGGAGCAGCTTGTAAGGCAGCAGCTGATACAGCTGCCAAATGGACATGACCATCTCCTACACAGTTATGAAACCCTGATGACTAGTATCTTACACTCTCACAGTCACCAAGAAGGCAGAAGTACAGGCACCTGAGAATCACCAGCCATCAGCACTAGCTAATCACATCAATATGTCACAGCAAACTGAACGACATTATCAAAAATGCTAACAGTGCATATACCTCTTCATTATGGACAAATCCTCAGGAGTCACTGCTGGGTTGTCCTAGGATACACTGCCCTCGCTTGCTTGCCTACATTACTCCCCACATCATTTACATCAATAATTCTCTTTAGAAGTTATTGTTTGCATGAGCCAGGACACAAAGAGCCTCAAGATTAAAGAGCAAAAATCCCAATCCTTATCCAAAGTAATCTTGAAACGCACCAAATAACACCAGAACAAGAAAGAACACCACAGCCTGCTGACAGCAGTCATTTCACTGTGCCATCACACTGTGCCTGCAAAGATCGATGCCATCACAGATGATGACTTTGAGGAGAGCTTCGTAGGAATGAAAAAGCAACAGAGAAGCCTTAAAGATCTTACTTAAAGGAGCAACTGGCTTCTAAGAAATGCACGAGGAAAGATATGCCAAGTAAGGCTAGGCAAAGACTTGACCATGAAGAGCTGCATGAGTGAAAGCTGCTAGTAGTGCACATTCAGAGTAATAGTGAAGGAAGCAGAAAGGGGGGAATGAGAAGGCAGACACAAAAAAGACTTTTGAAGTAGCACACTGATAACACTGTTCCAGTGACAGGAGAGACCAGCCCTGAGGCACCTAATACAATAGGCACTTTAAAGCACATCGCTAAAGCATCTCAACTTCTTTTTAAGAGATTGTGTCAAAAAGCAAGATTCATCAATTAAGTAGTCAATCACAAAACCTCTCTACTTCCCCGTATTTTTTAACATTGATTTAAACATTTAAAGTAATTGCTTCAAACAATTAGCTGCTTGACACGTTTGCACTATTCCACGCTGTCTTGCAGCCCTAGTTATGCATGCTGTAATGACGCTGGTTCCCAAAATAGCAGAGACCTCATTGAAGTTCAAGTGCAACACCCTAAATGTAAAAAACCCAATTGTAAAATGTAATTGTAAGTAAGCCAAAGATATCCAAGATAAAGAACAGCAAAGCTGACCAAGGGCTTTGAACCACAAGGCCAAAAGACTTCCAACCTGACCAGAAGCCTCACTCTCTGAAGTAAAGTAGAGCGGAGGAGGGCAGAAGAGAGCCCTGCATCTGTGTAAGCCACTGCATCTGGAATTTTCACGCAGCAGCTTTTGATTATGAGGCAAGAGTGTGAGCAGACACAACACTCTCTTAGTAGGGTAGTAACAAGACATTGCTTCTTTCAGCACTTTAGATAAACTGGATGTTGTTTCTTATGTTGTTGTTTGCTGTTTTGTTGGGCTTCTCCTGTTTGTTTTCTAAGATCTCTTCCAGAATACAACCTCATCGGTGCTGCCTTCAAGGGAGCGCGCGATTTCTAGGTGCTGGAAGCAGCTCCAGGAAGGGACTTCGTGGGCACAGCTGACAAAGATACTTGGGCAAGTGCTGTAAGCAGACTGCAAAACAGATAAGTAATTTTCAGAAGTTATCAGATTTTACAGAATTCCCAGTGACAATTAAGAATGTTGAATGGCAAAAATATATTTCAGTAAAGCCAAAAGTAAACAATCGTTGAGTTGCCAGCTATGATTTCAACCCATGCTTAATCTCTTGAAGACTGAGAATGATACTGGCCTATAGATTTACAGACATTATGCTCAATTACACATTGGTTAGAACCCACACCGTTCATTCGGTATTCTGCAGCAAATAAATTCATATAAATTTAAGTGAAACCTGTACAGATACATACAAGCTCACAATTTGGATAATCAGTACTTCTGCAAATGACAGCTGAACAAGTCTCTAGACATGTCTGGCATGCGACTCCTCTGCTGGGAGCTGAATCCTCTTCAATTACTCTTCCTTGAGATGCCGGGATAAATCTTACAATGCTAAAAGCACACATACAGCATTGCTAGTGGTCCTACGACTACATCACAGCATCCAGTTTTCAATTACTTTCTTGAAGAGACAATTTTATACATCCAAGATTCTCACTAGCTTGGTATCTACACCCTATCACGTGGTCTAAGAAGCTTCCCAAAACCCTCAAGTCAAGCTACTTCACCAAATACTGGCTTCCACTAGCATCGATGGGAACCATCATTTTGCAGTTGGCTTCGCTGCTAGCAGCACAAAAATTGTGTTTTTCTTCTGTAAAAAGAATCCAAACTAGTTCCAGAAGTCTGTTCCAAGTGTTTCTAATTATACCACAAAGATCTAAAAAGTATCAGCTACACATGACTCAATTACAACCGTTAAAAGCTGCTCCTGCACGCAGCAACACGAGCTGCTACTCTTCTTTTTACATAGCTGTACAAAGTAGTCCACCCAGCAAAGACAATGGGCCGAAGGGCGCTAAGTGAAGCGGGAAGGACAAACCAGGCCAATGATTACCACATGCAGTGACTACGAAGAAGTGCATCTCTTACTACTGTCTCATGCAATATTTTAAGAATTCAGTGTTACAAGTAGCAATTTTTTTCAGCAGACAACGAATAGCACACAATATAATTACAGCTCTGCCATAAACAGATCACATTAGACAATCAAAAACTTTTCCAGACATCAGATGCTGTCCTGGTTTTGGCTGGGACAGAGATGATTTTTCCTTCATAGTATCTGATATGATGCTGTTTTTCTTCTACAGCCAAAACAATGTTGGTAACATACCAGTGTTTTAGTTGTTGCTAAGCAGTGCTGTATGGCGCCAAGGACATATCAGTTTCTCACACTGTGCTCATGAGGGGGCTAAGGAGACACAAGAAGTTAGGAGAGTACAGAACCAGGACAGCTGGTCTAAACTGGCCAAAGGAATATTCCACACCATATGTCATCATGCAAAACAACAACAAAACTTCTAAAAGCAGTGGGGAATTGGCCAGGCAAGCAGCCAGCGCTTAGTGATTGGCTGAGCATTGAGCATTGGTTGGTGGGTGTTAAGCCACTGTTTCTGCATCACCTGTTTTGTGCATATCCATATAAACACATCCAGACGCACATAATATCATTACCACCCTTTTTTCTTCATTTTCTATCTCAGTAAATAGACTTTATCTCAACCCCGAGTTCTAATTTCTGGGTTTTTTTTTTTCCCTCCAGTTCTCTCTGCATTGCACTGGGAGGAGGTGGGTGAGCAAACGATGTGTGGTGTTCAGCTACCTGCCAGGTTAAACCACAACAGATGCCTACTGATTATGAGTATTTCAACAACTCTAAATGAAGCTGTGCTCTCTTTTCTTACGCATACAACTTTTCTAAATGACCATGCCTCCACCTGTTCTGTTGTCACTTTCTGCACAATAGCAGCTCAAGTGACTATGAAGAAAGGAGAATCTAGGGTTGAACCAGGGCCCGCAACTTTCGCTGCTCTACAGCAGACACTGTGGGATGGACCCAGATGGGGGATCGACATGCTTACACTCAGTAGGGACCTCTGCAGTACTCAACACACTAGAGTATGTTGCCTAGAGCATCCTTCAACTCTCCGTGAAGCAGACAAGATTTGTTGAACCATTCTCTAGGCTCCAGTGACTAGAACAAGAGCACAGATGTAAATTAATCATGTCTTAACCCTGATTTGAATGCCTCCCACAGTAGGATCAGAGGAAAATCACTTTCCTTCGTCACCTGCATCACAAACACTGCCATATGTGGACACCTGAAATTGCCCAAACAGTTCAGGAGATAATGAGCAACACAGAATAACAGAATTACTGATGTCGGAAAAGACCACCAAGATCATCCAGTCTAACTGTCTACCTACCACCAATATTCTCCCACAAAATCATGTCCCTCAGTACAACATATATATGTTTCTTGAACACCTCCAGTTACAGTGAGCCCAGAACCTCCCTAGGCAGCCTGTTCGATTGCCTGATCACTCTTTCAGAGCAAAAAAAAAATTTCTGAACATCCAACCTGAACCTCCCTTGGTGCAACTCAAGGCCATTCCATCTAGCTCTATCACTAGTAACAGAAGAGAAGAGGCCGACCTGCACTTCACACAACCTCCTTTCTGGTAGCCGTAGAGAGCAATAAGGTCTCCTCTGAGCCTCCTCCATGAGAAACAATACCAGTTCCCTCACTTGCTCCCCGTAAGACTTGCACTCCAGACCCCTCACAGCTTCATTGCCTTTTTCTGGACGTTCTCCAGCACATCAGTGTCTTTCTTGTAGTGAGGGAGTACTGAACACAGTACTCACGGCGCAGCCCCACCAGTGCAGAGTACAGAGGGACAGTCACTTCCTTGCTCCTGCTGGCAACGCTATTTCTGATACAGGCTAGGATGTTATCAGCCTTCTTGGCCACCTGGGCATACTGCTGGCTCACGTTCAGCCAAGCATCAACCAACACCCCCCCCAAGTTGGTTTCCTCCCCAAATCTCCCAGCCAGTCCGCCCAAAGCCTGAAGTCTTGCCCGGTGTTCTTAAAGCCGAAGTGCAGGACCTGGCACTTGGTCTGTATTCACAGACAAAAACAGCTAAGACAACAATGCTAACACTGTTTCTTGTACATAGATAACCTACTTTATGTTAGTTAAAACTGCACCATGGCACAGACGTACTTGAACTCCTCACAGTTTTAACTCCTTATCTTTAAAAAGAGAGTAACACAGCAGCTCCCAATTGAGGGGTGTACAGGAAGAATAAAATAAAGACTGAAGCACCAGAGGTACTGCCATAATGACACATGACAGTTAAATCAAGAAGGCATAGAGCGCACTTATCACACATAGATACTTCATTTCTCAAGCTCTGTTCTAGTTATCTCAATATTTTTTTTAAGTTTTTTTAAAAGTACTGTAGTTAACTAGGAACATCCTGGTGCACAGACCTAATAAAGCAGTAAGCAGCAAAACATGGAAGCATTAACTGTAGTAACTGCAACCATCAGAACAGATTCCCCACTCCAAAGAACCCTCACTGCCAGCAAGTACCCAGTGCGGAAGCACTGCACTCAGATCAGCCCATTTTAGTGTTCCAGCTTTGGCACCATTGCATCAAACCCACATCTACCCTCCTGAATAAAGAGCAAATAGGTCAAATGCCAGTATTAAATGATCCTCCGGTATTAGCAGTAAGTTTCAAATATAAGTGAAGGCAAACCATGCTCTTTACTCTATTTATCAGTTCAATCTGTATAACAATCACATGCTACTGTGAGATACAACTAAAATCAGTAAGAAATAAAAAAGGTTATTGATAGGTTTGCTTCCCTCACATATGGATTTATGTATAAATAGAAACATATATAGCTAGAGGACAGATGAAGGATTGTTTCAAAACAACTAAATAACTATGACACTTCTATGTTTTTGCACGTACAGCATAAGAAGTACAAAGCTGCATTCTCTGGTGAGTACAGATGAAATCCAGGTGCCACATAGAGAACTACACAACTAAAAGGGAAAAAAAGAGTACAAGATCACAGAATGCATAAAACGTCTATCTTTTGATTCCTCTTTTAACAACAGTTTCCATTATAGCTTGCATTAGGAATGCCAACAGTTACTAAGTTATCTTCTGTCATAATCCTTTGGGAACCTTGCTTGTGGAGCCAGCAACAATCCTCCACCGTGTAGAGGACAGCTAACCAAGCACTGACTAGAAATCCCTGCGACAAGTGCTGAGGGAGCAAGGGAGATGAGAAAGCACCCCTCCTCTTAGGCCCTGCCCTACTGCTATGGGCACAGCTGCATCCTGGACCTTCACGTGCTTTTCGGTCCACATTCCTCAGGCATGTCTGAACTTGCTCTCACAGCCCTCCTTCCTGGGGAGCCTCCTGCACAAAAGCAGGCCTTCAGCTCCTATTGTTCTCCTCTCCCTCCCACCCTCATCCAAAGCACAGGCTTCCTCAGCAGCACAACGCTGATACCAGCACAGCACAGCGTTCTGCTTCCTCAACGCTCAAGCCATGATACTGCTACCCCAGCGATGAGGCCAGCAGGGCCTTACCCTGCTTGCACATCTAGCCATCACTAAAGGGCTGTCCTTCGGCTGTGAGGACACAGCCCTCTCACCATACTTAGTTCATGGAGGAGGAAGCACGCTGCCAAGGTCTTCAGCTGGGCAAGAAGCCCAACAGCACCTCTAAATTGGCCTGCCTCATCGGCCACTAAATTCAAAACACAAAAGAAGCAACACCTTGAGACCTGCTCTTCTGTTTGGGCTGGGAAAACATCTGTATCAGAAAAGTTATCTTTTATTTAATGACAAAATAGGTGTATTACTGAGCTGTTCATAAAGCATTCACCCAGCAAACTTCATTCCAGTCATACAAGACTCGGTGAGATAAGAAAATATATTATTAACATTAAAGATAAAAGCATGACAAGCTAAGCAACCTTCATTTTGCATACACAAGACAGACATCAGGATCATATTAGACTAGAAGCGTGTAACAACATTCCTTTAGCAAAAGCCTTAGCCCTTGATGAGCACCAATTAAGTACTAATGGAGATCTCTCCTTTGATCAAAAAGAAAGATAAGATCATATATGCACCACAAAGCTTTGGTTGTAACACCACAGCAGATGCTTAGCTTCCCTACACCTAACTACTAACACAAGAAAGAGTCCAAAAACTGAAGAGATTTTGGTACTACAGTGACCAAGGTGTAAAAGGCTATGAGAAAGAAGAGAAACTACTCAAGCTCAACACGAACGCATTATTACAGTATAAGTCAGTCAGATACTGAATGAATGTCTGTAAGCCAAAGTTACAAAGGTCGGTGATTTGGTCTCACCAAATCAAAACACAAATGCTTGATTTTATCCAGCATTTGTAATATTTGATGAAAAACAGCTGTGTTTCATAGTATCATAAAAATCTATTTTAATAGGCAATGATTGTTTAAAGCTATTAAAAAAAAGAACAGGCAGATTCCATGCACACATCCTTCTGGCAAATCCTCCAAGCTGTGAAATGTTACTGTACACACTCTGAAAAGATGGAGGCAGGCATATGGAAATCCACAGACAATCTACTTACGCAAAGCAAGCAAGCATGGCCCAGGGATATGAATGATACCTTATACTCAGAAGTCATCTCACTGAAAGGAATATGTACCCTAACACCAGACAGAGATCCAGAGTCAAACAGCATTTTTCCTCGTATTTCCTAACTCTTATTGCAAGCTTGTGAAGAAACATTAAGATCTGAGACCAATTCTGTGACTGAAAAAAAAAAAAGAAAAAAAAAAAAAAAGTCCTGAAGATCTACTGCAAATATGTAGGAGTCTGCTAGAAAGGCCCCAGTTCTGTTAGCTTTTATCCATCCTCTCCTTCCCTTCTCTAGGTTAGCCTTGAAAACATCAGAATCTCACTACCTCCTCTTTTTGACAGGACTTACATATTTGGGGTATCTGGAGGAAAGAGCCAAGAAACGTTGCCAAAATAACAAACCTCCAGGGAGGTGAAACCCAAGTACGTGATGTTGACAGGAAAATGCAAGATTCAAATTAAGACTAATAACATCCCAAGTATGGAAAAAATGCAACAGTAATCAATTTTTTCCATTTATTCACAGAGACACTGTTAGGACATAAGCATTAATCTATTCTCACTGTGAAGCTTCCCTGCAAAGGAAGATCTCATTCTAAGATGCCTGGAAGGAGCTTATCTGTTAGAACATGACTTAAATCAGGCAATCTGTAAGTTTAGATTCAAGAAATCAAGTGAAAGGACAAATAACACCCCTCCCCCTTCAAAAAAAAAAAAAAAAAAAAAAAAACTATGCTTCTTACACTTGTTGACAGGCTGTGCCACATCACTCATAACTGCAATTCATCTAGTTGCATCTGTTGGGTAACAGCCTTTTGTCAGGTTCTTTTACTTAAGAAAATAAAACACCATCACAAATTTCAACAAGAGTTTTATCTAGTGCTCTGTATTTTGTCTTCCACTAGCTCTTGTGGTGTGCTAGACAGTGTACAAACAGAAAGAGGCATGATCCTTAGCCAAGAGGCTTTATATGCTGAAAACAAGAGTCCCAGGCAGAAACATGAGGAACAAATTCATAGCAACTAGAATTATGAACATCAGACAAATTTCATCAAAAATGAGACTGGCTACAGAAGGCTCAAACAATGGAAGAAAAAAAGCTTTTGACCACTGCAGAAAAAACATGCAAGAAAGAGGAAAAAATACTACAGAAGCAACAGCTAATTGGTACTACTGAGCAATTATAATTGACAGAAATTTCTTCTGCTATCACTATATCTCTGGTGGACTAATACAGAATATCTTGGCTTTTAACAGTTCTGTATCTAGGTACTACCTAAAGATATATGCTTTGTACCCACTACCTGCTTGCATCCTAAAATCCTTTGTCACAGCTGCATTATATTACTAAATGTTACAATCAACTTTCCAGTAATGCTCACTGAGATTTTAGCATTTAAAAGGTTTCTTTTCAATACATTATGGTGATAGCCCTCTGCTTTTAGACCTCTGATGTTTGGCTAAAATAGTTTGAAAAGCCCCTTAATGGCAAAGCAAACAGAGCAGATTGTGAGGGGAAAGAAGAAAAAATAAAATAAAATCACAGAACCCATAAGCAACAACAACAAAAAGAAAACTGTTACAAAAAAAAAAAAAAAAAAAAAAAAAAAACCATGAACACGTGAACACAGAGGCCAACTGATTCTACTTTTTTCATACACATTCACTTAGCAACAACGAATGAATAATTTTAAGCTAGCACTAGAACAAACTGGTTGTACAGCTTTTTACTTTAAGTTATAACCAACAGACAAATGCTAAATATATTTATTATTTTCACCTTCTGTTCATGAAACATTACAGGCCGGCTACATTCAGAATTTCAGCTGAAATACCTGAGAAGAGGGTGTACATTCAACCTCATCTGCATAGTAAAAAAACTCTTTACAAACATTTTTGAGTAAACAAGCAAACGGAGAAATTAAGGCTTATTAGTGTTAGATTTTTTCAAAAATACTTTCAACACAATAGTATCCAATTCAGAATACTTAAAAAAAAAAAAAAACAAAAAAAACCCACACAACTTCAGTGTTATGTGCTACTTAGAACTGTTTCTGAAAGCCAGCTATGGTTTGGGGCACCCAGCACACAATTAACACAGCTGACCTTGTTGAAATCAGCACGATAACTCTAAATAAAAGAACACGAGGCCCCCTTGATTAAATGCTAACTGCTAATACATTAACATATTCCCCCTCCTTCTTCCAGGATACCTATAGATAAAAATAGTTGCCCTCAAGTTTTACTGGGAATTGAAATCAAGAATATTTTGTGACATAACAGCCACAGGAATAAATGACATCCATTAACTATTTTGGTAATGGAATAAGTGAATCCGGGGTGCGATAAAAGGACCAAAGCTCCAGCCCGATCCAGGACTAGCTGAGAACACAGCTACAGTAACAAAGGCCAGACTGTAATGGAGACTCACAACAAGAAGGCATCTAACCACAAGCGTGTCAAACTGTCTTTACCGTGTAAAATTTGGCTTGAAGTCACAAGTCACGTAAGTATGCCAGGCCTGGGGGTAAGGGGAAAGAGGAGGGAAACAAAGAGATGATACAAGTATGTTGTCTAGTAGGATACTGACATTTTTCACATGGGAGAATCTTCCCCTTCTGCAGCTTCTCTTCCTCTCCCATATCCCAGCTGCAAGGTTTTAAGTAGTCAGGGGCTACTGAGACTACAGAACATGCCTCCACACGATCACATTACAATGTTTTCTTCAAATTGTTCTCTTCCAGAAAAGTTATGCCACTTCTGTACTGGACACTTCTCCACATGCGTGTCTGTATGTAATAAAATGAGTTCTTGCCAGTTTCTACATCCAGGATAGCCAAAACACAGAAAACTACAAAAGCATCATCAAACTGCATCAGCTGCAGTCCTCAAGATGTGCTGCAACTTGCACGGCTGTCAGCCCACCCCACCATAACCCAAATGACTTGAGAAGATGTGGATGCCCCATCCCTGGAGGTGTTCAGGGCCAGACTGAGCAAGGCCCTGGGCAACCTGGTCCTAGTGCATGATATAGCGGTTGACAACCTTGCCTGTGGCGCAAGGGATAGAACTGGATGATCTCAGAGATCCCTTCCAACCCAAGCCATTCTAAGCCTCCTTCATGAGTTCTAGCAGACAATTCAGTCTTGAGGGCACACACAAGAAGGTAGTGAGAAGGAAATGAAGTCTGTGAGCCTGTAAGCATCTTAGCTCACCCAGGAATAAGGCTGCAAGTCAAATGCTACCAGGCAAGAGTTAGTTTCTCTTCCAGCAAGGATTAACTGAAAAAAGAGAATCTATTATCCCTGTTCAGTCAGTTTCAAGACCGATGCATGCCACCAACTCCACAAACACCCTGCAAGGAAGGCAATTCAACATAGTGACCTGATCAAAAAAAACACATTCTCACAGCTAAAGACAACTCCCAAAAACTGCTAGAATTTGCATCACACTGTTAAAAAAAAACCAAAAAAACACCATGTAGTTACATCATCACTTCAATGCCTTTATGAATACCAGATAGTTTCCTAAAACTAATGCTATAGCTAAAGATCTACCATATCCTTGGTCAGAGCTTGAGAAATGTTTTGCCTACAGAGCTGCTAGTGAGTAAATGCACAACTCTTCAGCAACAACCTTGATTTTACCCTTAGCTACATTATCTGCTACTATCACTACAGTATGCTTTGCCAGAAAAAACACCGTTGCTTAAAAAAAAAAAAAAAAAAAAAAAAGCATTCTAGAGTGAATTAACAAGAGCAGACAAGCAACTGCTTTTTCTATCAGCTATTGTTGACAACAATAAACAAAGCACTTTTTATTTAAAACCTGGTTACAAAAACCTAGAAATATTCACATTTACAAAATTAATTCTACATATGCTGTATTCCAAATTATAGATAAAGGTTCTTTACAGGGTCTGCAAGGAAGCAAACAGCACAAAAATCACAGTGTGACTCTTCAAGGTGAGTGTTGCTCTGTTTAAAAAAAAGTGCAAGTTTTGTCTGCTTGTTTTAGACAGGAAGCCAAGTTCACCAAAAGTCAATTAGCTAACTGTCCTGGAGAGGATGCACAGCTTACTTTTGGAATTTGCTTCATCAGAAGCGGGAAAGTTTCTATGCGCCTTTTGGTTGGGAAAAATGTTGTTGTTTTTTTAAATGTGAAAATAAATTTTAATATAACATGTTAATAAATATGCATAATTATATATCAATTGATAAATGTTTGATTGTAAATGTATTTGAAATAGAAAAATAATGGAGAAAAAGTCTTAGTTTTATATTGAACATTAAAATGGCCCAAATGAGACTTCTTATTTCTGCTTCTCCCTATTTTTCCAAAGTCTTTACCATTTTATAACATGCATGCATCACTATCTGCAAAACCTATCTCCCACCACCGTTATTCGTGTCATTCTCCTATAATACATCTCCATGGCACCACTACAGGCAACGAATATCACCAGTCAAACACCTTTCCCACAGCTTGACCAGTTCAGCAGAGATTGTGGTTTTACCCTTCTGTACAGACAGCAAGAGTCAAATAACTGGCATCAGCTCCCTTCCAAGCATCTAGTATTTATAAAACCAACCTTGAGAATTAAAGATAATGCTCCTAAGGTAGAATATAGACTACTGGTATCTGCTGAAGATGCAGTGGTTGTGGGCTACATAGTAGAAAGGCATTTTGGGTTAAAAATAAACCAAGAAACAGTGTTCAGAAGGCTATTAGCTACCCATTAAAGTGTTAATTTTCATATGCAGAGATGAAAACACAACCATAAAGTTTTCCACATCTCGTGTCTTTATGACAATGTTGTTAGGCAGGGAGTGACGTAAAATGACGCCGGGCACTGAGAGGTCAAATACTTACCTGGAAACCGAAAAACAACAGCAGAAACAAAAGTCACTGTCAGTCTTTAATTTATTCTTTTGAATTTCAAAGGACACGTGTTAGCATTAGTCAGAAGATACACCTTCCTACTACAACCAGGCCTCAAATTATTCTGTATAACACTAATTGAGGGTCCAGCTAAAGAGTTACTTGTTCAAGGAACCTGCAAGTAGAATACATTATGCAAGAAAGCAAGCCAAGCGTGCTTAAAAGTAATAAGGCCTTTTAAAATGATTAGCAGGTTTACTCTTTAATCTGGCAAGTTAACAAACTTTCAGTGCCCAAGAGAAAAAACATAATCAGGGAACAGCATTGTATAAATATTCCACATGCCAAAGCAAAAGGCTTATTTCAGTGTAACAATGCGCTCCTGTTTCAACCAATACCAACAGAAGAAAAAATCTTTCCATAGAAGTTAGCAGTGTGTTAACGCACAACTTCACAGCACGTTCGCATGGAACCCTCTGGGAGCTCCTGAGGCAGTCTGTCACCGCACGGTGACACTCAGGAGGGCTGGGAGGACCCATCCCGCACTGCACACAACGTGAGCCTGACTTCCCAATTTGACTCAGTCCTGAGTCCGACTCCTGCCAAGCGCTGACCGCAGGCATGTGGTCTAATCAGCGTTATGGTCCTGAGACGTTGAAGTAATGGCTGCTACAAACGAATGCCGCTGCTCATCCAGGGAATTCATAATTTCACATCAAATTCAAACCAAGAGAAGCCTGCAAAAACACTTCACGTAACAAAAGACGACCGCACTAAAACACGGTCCTGCAAGAGAACAGCAGTCTAGTTTGCAAGTCACAAGTCCCTCACCTAATTCACTGCTACATTCCCTGCGATTTATAGACCGTAGAGCAGGAACTGCGAGTGCAAACCTCCAACTGCTACTCAGAAAGCACTCGCAGAGTCCAACCGGACTTGACAAAACGATTGTCAGAACTGCCCTCACAAAAACACGCTACAGCGATTCCCCCAGAGGAGCCCGGAGATGGCAGCAGCAGCACCTCGCGGGCACGGCTGCGACAACCAACTTCTTTCTTTCTCTGCCTCCCGCAGCACAATTTGGCAAACTTGGCCAATCGGTCATGCAGGGGGAACGTCAGGGAAAGATCTCAGAACTGAGCAGTAAGCATAGATACGAAGGAGAGAATAAAAGCACAGGCGCGAAGAGATGGAGTGGGAGAGCTGCAGGGGCCGGTATTCAACTTCCCGTGCAGCAGCACCCAATGTTAATCCCGCCACCGTTCAACGAGATTAATGGATCTTGCCTACTTGAATCAGTTTATAAAGTTTTTGCTTAACGTACGAAATCGAAATGTTTCCGACTAGCGGCTGGCTGCTGCCTGGAAAGCCCGGAGTCAGCGCGCAGGGACTCACTCAACTCCCCGCCCGAAGGAGAGGAGCTGGCACTGCCCTGTGAACCGACCGGCTGCGCGGCCACAGCAGGAGCCGCAGCAGGGAAGGCTCCGCTCAAACACCCGTACGGCGAGCAGCCCGCCCGCGTGCTCCCTCCCCGCGCCTATCCCGGAGAGAAACGCCCACAGCGCTCCGGCCGAGACGCGCAGCAGAGCTCTCCGAGCCGCGGGACAGGGGCTGCCACCGCCGCGGCGCCCTCCCCGCTGCCACGAGGCCGCCCGGCTGCCGGCAGGGCGAGAGCAGCTGCGGCTCCCACACGGACAGGCGGCGCTGCCCCGCCGGCCCCCGAACCTGGTACTAGAAAATCCTCGCGGCGCGGTGCCCGTACTTACCTTTGGTCCAGTCTACCACTTGCTTCGGACTCCACTTGGTCACCGGCTCCATGGCGGGCTCAGCCCCGCCGGGACTGCCGCCCGCCGCGCTCTCGGACGCGGACTCGCCCCTTCTCAAGCTCCCATCCCCGCTGCCCCGCTCCGCGCCCGCCCCGCGCCAGCCGGGCCGTCCCCTCGAGCCGGCTCCTCCCGGAGCCCGCCCCGCATCCGCCCCGCCCCCACGTGCTGTCGGCCGGCTCCCTTCGGCGGCGGGCCGGGCCGGGTGCCTGCTTCCGCCCCCAGCGGAACTCCGCGGGTGGCGGCCGGTGGGCTGGGAGGGAGTGACGGGGCGATGGCACCGGTCCGGCCTATGGGAAGCAACGGCCGCGGTGGGGCAAGGAGCAGAGTGAAGCTGCTCGGGGAGAAGGAAAGAGGAGAGATGGGCGTCTCGGGGAGAAATGGGGAGTCTGAGTGAAATAAACTCCAAGAAAGGAAAATAGAGTGATTTTCTGCGCCGGTATTAAATAGCCTGTGGTCGAACATACTCAAAAGTGTGTGTTCACTGGGATGGGAGTCTGCAGCTCTATGTGTCTGTGTTCAGTGCTTTCCTGCCCCACAGGAGCGTGCCTGCTGCACGGCCTGGACACTGAGTCAAGACATGGTGTATCACCAATTGGATGCGGTGCTCAGGGACATGATTTAGCAGAGGGTTGTTAGTTAGGTTGTATGGTTAGTCGTGGTTGGACTCAGTGACCTTTAAGGTCTTTTCCAACCTGAATGATTCTATGATTCTATCAACAGCTTTAGGTTGGAGAAATAGTGGTGAAAAACAAAAGGGGTTTTTTTGCCCGTATACCCAAACAGCAGTAGTTCACTCATCCTGTTTGTCACATGGTGGCTGAAGGTATATTTCTAGTTCTTGATTCTAAGATCAATTGATCGGAGCTGAGTTGCTGATTTGCTTTCTGCTGTGTGAAATACTATGCCTATCACTTCACCTCACTGCATATTTGAAAGATTAAAATGAGATTCACCACAGTATCAATGGAGCAGCCCAAAATTTCTGGATTCCCTATGGAAACGTGCGTCATTCACACTCCAAAAACAACAAAGCAGCCGCTCTCAGCCCCTGCAAAGCCTAGGGTGAACAGATGGGCCCTGCAATGAGCCCTGTTAATGGTTTCACAACCCTTAGTGTCACAGAGCTTTGGTCTTAACTACACAGATGCTTCCCAAGGTTGCAGGAAGGAAAGCAAATGTCTCGCTGTTGGTGTTTGGAGTGTTCATCTGCTGCCATCCTTCTCTGTCACGCATCTCAAGCCAGGCCCTATGTCTTATTTGGACAGGATGAGCACCAGATTTTGTGAGTCAGAACTGCAAGTCCAGTCACTTGCTAGCAGATCTGAAAATTTGATAAATCTATTATTCGTTGTTAGAATTTTTATAATTTTCAAGATTACAAATCTACTTTTTTGTTGTTTGTTTTTGTAAGCAGGACAACATTGTAATGACCCTGTGTTCTTTTATTGTGTTATGTCCCTCAAAACCATCTGCTGTACAGCCTGCTGTGGACAAATGAGGTGGGAATGACAGGGGAAGGAAGCATGTCTCTAGCTTTTCAGTGAGAAAGGTCACTGAGTATTTAAGTTCATTTGGAAGCTGCAACATACAAATTAAGTGACTAGAAATGAGTCAGGTACAGAACTGGATTTGGTTCTGTTAGCATGTAATTAAAATATTCACACTGATGGGGCAACTGTTGTTGCACAAGAATCTTGCTTCTCACCTTGATAATAGAACTGTCAGTGATGGATCTCCTTTCTATACATGATCGCGTGGGAGATTTTGGTGTACACTACTGAGAGAAATAGGTCTGCTCAGTCCCTTCTTGAGCACTGGGTATACAAAGAAAGTCTCTTTTGTCTGGATGAAGTAAGGGCAGCCTGAGGAACTTCCAGGCTTTATCACTTTGGGAAAACTGTGTACTGGCTATGCCTCCCCAGTGACTTAGAAAGAATCTAGTAACCAAGCAGTACTGTCATTTATGTAATATTTTCATGAATTCAGGTTGATTTTTGTAGAATCATAGAATGGCTTGTGTTAAGGTTCAAGCACCTTAAGGCCCACCCAGTTTCAACCCCCTGCCATTGGCAGAGCTGCTGCTCTCCTGAACAGGATGCCCAGGGTCCCATTCAACCTGGCCTTGAATGCTTCCAAGAATGGGGCACCCCTGGGGATCACAAGACTATTTTGCACAATATACATTTATTATAAATATATTTTAAAATTAATAGAAAATGGATTATACCTTTGTTTTGGGCTCTCTTTACCTGGCTATGAAGCTCCCTCACTCTCAAGTAAATTGAGCACAGAACTCACCGGTATCAATGCTTAAGCAGAAACCTGACAATGGCAACCTTTTTGTTCACACCCAGCTCTCACTTCCCTGTCCAAATGATACACAAGCAGGAAGATTTGTCTGGAATACACCCCAACAGTCAGTGTTATCAGATACGGAAGAATTACGTCCCCAAATGAAAAGCAACTGCTGGGAATTTAATGCAAGTAAAAGAAAAGGTAAAACAGGGAAAGCAGTTTAAAGATTTAGCAGGAGCAGTGCCTGCTCCATCTTTTAAAGCTGTTTGCCCAGTCATCATATGTCAGAAGCATACAGATGTGGACTCATACTCAAACCCAGATTCAAGAAGCCTACATTTAAGCTAAATCACTCTAACTCCTTCTCACTCATTGATTAAGGCCCCCAGGTAGAAGGAAACACCACATGGGTTTGAAGCCAGCCTGAAGCTGGGTCCCTGTGCCTATGCAGAACTTTCTGAAGAGTACTTCACAAAGAGACAGGATGCATTGCTCTCTTTCTCTTTTACAGTCCACCTCTTGCTGCTTCTTTTTAAAGAATGTTAGATACACGTGTTTTAATTTAGCCATTTTTCTTTACAGCCTAAATTTATCTGCAGATTCAGAAATACAAGAAAGGTGCATTGACACTTTCCTCTATATCTTTCCTTGCAGATAGAGGTATATGTAGAAGGGGAAAAAAGTAACAGGAAATAAATACATTATTTAAATATTTGCTCAGCTCTAAAAATAATAAGCAAACTTTCTTTTGTTTGTTTGGGTTTTTTTCCATTAATTTTCATGTATTTAAATGTTTCAACTTGAATCAGTAGCAGCATCACAACTGTTTAATAAAGCTGAGAAAAATCCACCTGATCAGGAATTGAAGACCCTATTAACTTCAGAAAGAGTTACTCTGGAAAGAAAACAAGCTACTATTATAGTTTCTTCTATAGCATTTGCAAATAATCAGATTTTAAAATATATTTCAAACATTAATAAGCAGACTCACAAAATACCTGTGGTCTTGTGGTTAAGACAGCCTAGCTCAATTTCAAAAGAAAGAGGTTCAAAGCCTTGCCCTGTCACAGGCAGCTTATACAGCACTTGGAAAACTACTAAGAGTCATCCTGAAGTGCTTTAAATTTAGGCATGGGAGTAATTCTGTTAAATTCAGTGGGAAGAACACGCTTAAATGTTTTTGTATTAGGGGATATAAGAGTATCTGTATGTTAACTGTCCAAACAAACCTCCATGGTTGGAGCAGCTGGGGAGTTTGTGCAACTCCACGTGTTTCCCAGCTGGGACAGTCATCAGTGGCAGAGGGTCCACTGGAATGAGCAGATAGGAGGGAAAACAATAATGTGGTAAACTACAGCTGGTTTGCTATGACCACAGCTGCCTCAGAATATGTGCCCAAGGCCTCAGTCCGGTCTTGATCAAGCTCTGCAGAGCAGTGACTGTCTCCTGGGTGAGGCGTTTTCTAGGTTCACATGCTGGCTTTGTTCTCTTCCCTGTGGCATGTGGGGATGCTGATTTAGTGAGTATGTTGAGGATAGGTCTGCTGAAACCACTTGGGTGGAAAGGCCAGAATTTGCATCCACCAGCCGGTTGATCTGCAGCCTCTCCCCATCTGTGAGGTATCTGAGTTTAGCCCACCCCTCTGCCACTTAGCTTCCTTCTAGCTGTAGATTTCATCTCCTCAGTGTAGCCCTAGTGGCATTTCCTACTGTAGCGGCTCACCTATTTCTTTCTAAGCATTTTAGATTTCATGACATGCACGCTTATGTGGCCAGCTACCCTTGTGTACATATATGTCCATGATCCGAGGATAAAGCCTTAACTCTGTGCCACTTGCTACAGCTTGTAAATTAAATACGTAATCACATTCAATAGTTTGCTTTATGTATTAAAGCTTTTTAATTGTCACTGCTGAGAATTCCATACCTGTCATACCTTTACCAAGGTTCAGCACTGAAATATTCCCTGCACATTAATCACAACCTTTTTTCCATTAATAAACTACTACATCATACTTAATGTTGCCTTAGACTGCATATTACTCTTTCTTCTGAGAAGAGTTGGTTCTTTGGTTGTGCTGAGACTGGGTTGCAAAGTGAAGCCCCAGGAAGAGGAGTCAGAGAAATGGAGAGGATAAAGGAGTAATATAGTCTTCTTAAAATACAGCTTTGCAGAGACCAAAGAGCAGATCTGTCATCTGAATCAATGGCTACTCTGAGTGCAATAGAAGTCACAAGCAAATGTTGGTACCACAAGTGTTAGAAGAGCTTATATATCATATGAGAAAGCGTAAAGCAATTACCTGAAGTATAACAGCCCTTCTTAAATCCTACTGATCTTCAAAAATAGGTTTACAGCTTCCCTTCAGGACAACAATTTTCATAGCAGAAATCTAGCAAAAGAACTTTAGAAACTGTAATCAATACATATTCTCTCTCTCCACTGTCAGTGTAATTATATCTCCTTTCCCCTGCTTTCAGGACCAAACATTTGCTAATGTAATCAAAAAGTGTAGCAACAGCCATGTTCACTAGGTTGAAAGTGCAGAATTCTGCAAAAGCCATTTCTACAATGATCTGGTCTTTTAGTGTAAAAGCGGATTTTGGTTATCTGTTCCTCAAAATATCATCCTAAATATGAAATTGTAAGACTTGAGAAGCGTGCAAAGATCGCAGGGCGTACAAAGACCTTGAATGTAAAAAATAAATAAAAATAGCGTGCAAACAGATTTAAAATGGCAGATTCAATGGACAGAAATTAGGCCAACACATCAAATATACATTGTTTATTGTTGATGCCCGAGGCCACAAAATTATTTGGAGTCTTTGGCTTTCTCCATGTACAAGATGACGGCAGAAGCCAGACAATGGATTGATGCTTGTTCTTTGAAATACGGCCGCCAGATGAGGGGTGTTGTTGTTTTTAAATATTTAGTGTTTTATTGGAAGGCTGGCACCTCTCACATACTCTTTGAAAGAGAAAATGTACCACAAGTATCCAGCATGAGTTCAAAATCATAACACAGCCCTTAATTACCTATCCCTCCCACACATACAGAGAACTGTATTTGCAACTTATTCGTTTTGGGGCCTACTTTTTTATTGTGGTTTAGGTTTAGTTTATAACTTTATATGTTTTTGGCATTTCTTCTTAAGTTTTAAAGTGGATTTTCATGATCATAGGAGGACTTAGAGACCAGAAACTCCAACATAGGAAGGCACAAAAGGTACAATATGCTGAGCAACTCAGCAGCAATGGCCCTTGGATTAGGGTTAACCATAGAAAAGCTCTTATGCTTTTCTATACACAGCAAATTAACTTGTGTTTTCTCAAAACACAGAGAACCCTGGCCAGGCCACTGGAAGATGCTTGTTTTTATATCAAGTCCTTCCTAGGCATCTGAGCATCAGTATTTAAAATGTGCCCAAGAGAAGGATTGATTGTCCCCTTGAGTCAGCCTAGTGTCAGCCTAGCCTCCCACTCAGTAGTCATAGGGACAGATCATCAGAGGCCAAATGCATGCAGTTTGGAAGTGGATGAGATGAGTTGCTCATCCACTGATTTACATGCAAAGTTCTTTGCAAACACTGTCAAAATTAGAACACTTAGGTCCTTCCAGTGATCATGAAGTACATCTCTTTTGTTTGCAGCTCGATTTGGAAACTTTCTGTCTGTTTCAAGGAAGACCTAAAAAGGTTTTGCTGACATTGGGAAGGAAGGAAGGGAGGGAGGAAAGAAAGGAAGGCACGAAGGGAGGAAGAAACTGGGCTTCCTCTAAGATCTTGTGTAGCTGCACATGGGAGGAGCAGACAATTTTCAAAGCTGAGCACCTGCAGGTCCAAAACCACATCAAAGGTAATTTTAGCCATGATTGAAAATGATGCCACGGTATTTTAATATCAGGAATGGAAAGGGTGTACCCCCACACAGGCATCCTGGACAATTTCCAAAGTGTATTGTGGCAACTTTTCCATCCACTGACCATCAGCGTGGTCAGAATTTGGCCTAGAACATTCAAGTCAACACTAAAGTGAATGAAATGCTTCATATCCTGCCTACAGTAGTATGAAGCCTCCCTCCTTTTGATCCCTTACAGATTCCTCTGCAGTGTTTGTGTCAAAACACAAACCTCTTCTTAATGAAAACAATGAATACGTATACGTCACGTTAAAGCAAACAGAAATCTTTTTGCCTGAAGAAGCAGAAGACAGGCTAACAGCACTTTGAACCCTTTGTTTATGTTCTGAAAGGACCCAAATGCAATGCAATGAAAAATAAAATATATATCCCAAAGGCTTTTCATTCAGTGTTACTGTATTGGAAAATTCTTTCATGTGGCTGTACCTTACTATTTTTCAATAAAGCTCTAGCTTTATTGTGATCAGTGCTGGGTATTTACTGAACTCGTGTATGCTTGGTAATGCAGTCTGTAGGTAAGGCTGAATGTATGTTTGAAAAAAAATATGTTTAAAAATGGATGACGTGACATTGGTGAGGCGCAAATATTCTTCTGTCTTTGGGAATAATTACCTACTAACAGGCATGGTTTCACAGGACTCTATATTTGGCTATAATCACTATGTCCTTTTTTAAATACCAGTTGAATCATGGATTTTTCCCACTGGTTTTCCTGTTTTTAAGACCTATGGTCTAAGAAAAAAAATTAAAAACAAGTAAATGTGATCCAAAGAAATGTAGCTTTGCCAATTTTGCTGAAGCTGCTGATTCAACAAGGTCTTTCAACATTTATAAATGTAGGAGCACAGGCCATCCTCTGAAACTGTACAACTAGTCATATGTTTAAATTTACGCTTGTGTTTAAGTACTTTGTGGAAGAAAACCTTAATGTTGTGGGCTAAGCTGAGATGACTCATTTAAGGGAAAAAATCATATACATGAAAAAATATTTCCATTTCCTGATAAGCAATTGAGTAGCTACTTGTATTAAAAATCTGAAGATGAGCTTCTCTTAGTTGAAAATACTACTGTAACAATACTATAAATCTCAACAATATAATTAACATACGATTTAAGAAAATTCACCTCCATAAAAAGCAGTAAGAATAGTCAATATAAGTAAGAAATACTTAATTGGCTAATCTGGGTAATTTATTGCAAAATATAGCTGCTCAGTACACTTAGCTTACTTCAGGTAAAGAACAAATTCTGAAAACATAGGTTCATGTGCTTAAGCAGTGTGGAAGGCCAAGCTGGTGCCAGATAGTTTTCCCCTAAGTCTGTCAATTGTGTGAGCACAGTGTTGGATGTTAAGTGTTAAACACAATTCACCAGCAGTTTGTCCATCAGCAGGCAGATTTTCCAGATGGTCTTCGGATGATCAATTAGGTTGCTCATAATTGCATGTTCCTCCCCTACATGCCACCTTCCCTGCTGCTTCAGTGTGAAGAAAGGTAAAGTATTTAACCATTAAGCAGCTGGCACAGCTTGTGTAAACAATCCTTAGCACTTCATTTAGGAAAGCTTACAGAAGTGGTATGGCTCAAGTGGGCGTTTTACTTTTAGTATTTATTTCATTTCAAAAGGAAACATCCCAGAAATAAAAAACAGGTAGTGCATTCTCAGCTCTCTCTGATGTTTTTCTCATGGATGCCATTTACAGTATCTAGCTCCAATAGTGCGAGAGAATTGAACTAGGCCATAAAAAGAAAACATAAATGCCTTCATAGAACTACTGGGATTTTGCATTTCATTTACGTATCTATCTGTTTGGGCTTTTTTTTATGGCAGGAGAATTATGAGATTTTATTCCTTTTTGTCATCCTGAGAATAATTTTTTTTAAACCTTTTAAAATGTTTCAGAAGTTTTACCAATAAGAAAACGAGTGAGGTCTTTGGGATACTGGAACCTTTGAATGACCTCTTTTTGAAATATTTAACTGTTCAATGCAAGAGAAATAAAATGAGGCCTCAAATGATTCTTCTACTACACAGAAAAAGCATTTGCTGCCTCACTACATTCCTTTTTCCATCTCTTCTAAAACATAAGTGGTTTTTTTGCTTATACAGATAATTTTGAGATGTCATATGTGCACTTTATGGCTACTTCTCTGGCTTCTGGTAACATAGAGCCTTGTCAAAATATTAAGCAACTACTGTTTCAAAAGACCAATGATCGTTACTGGGTCTTGTTAAAAAAAGTAATCCACTTTTGGATTTTGGATCCACAAAAAAGTTTGTTGGTAACCTCAGATCCTTTGTGTTGGTTTTCCTTCTTGTCAAAATCTGTCACAATTCAGTCAGGGTTCTGAGTGTTGACTGACATTTTCTGCGTACATCGCTTTTACAAATGTCGTAGTCAGGCATAGTATCAGTGCACAAAAGTTTTTGTAAAGAAAATTAGTGAATGATCTCTCACTGATTTCGATACAAATAGCGTTAGATAAAACATTCTGCATTTCAAAAGATAGCTGTAGATAAATAGCCAAGTTATTAAGAGGTATCATCCGAACTAAAAGAACCTTCTGAACCTTTTGGGAAAACATCCATCTTTAGCTATTCTTGGTTAATATCTTTATGGAATTCACATTTATTTATTCTCTCTTTTTAACTCTTTAATTTTCTGATACCTGGGAAAGAGCTGTTATTAAGAGCTCCCAAATCTGTTGAGTTTTTTCTTTTTATGTTGCTACTTCATTCTGAAAGTGATGTATTGCTTTTGCAGTTTTAACTGTGCTACAGAGTTTGTATGAAACAGGAGATGGCAATAATCACCCCAGTCTTCTTTATGGCCTCTGCGGTGACTTGGCAGACCTTTTTAAGGAGGTTTATACAAGTGACAGCATTTCTAACCAGCCAGTTCTTGTGCAGACTGGATGCAGTAAGCATATCCAGAAGTCTTCAAAAGGATTCATCTTTTTCAATTGTTCAGATAACTGGTTATTTACACACTTGTAAGAAAGAAAAAGAAAGAACGTGATCCAGCCAAAATGTTCCAGTGAACCTGCTGGGACAATATATATTTTGTCTCTACCCAACTTTGAGGACCTGGGGAAAGTTATTTTAATTTTTAAATAATTTGCTCTATATGCATTAATAACTCTTTAACATGACTTATTCCTCTTCAATATGACACAGAATTCCATACACACTTTACTATTGAAACCTGCACCTTGGAAAGAGTTTAACAACATAGCAGTTCTTATTTTCTGTGGGTTATGACTGCTGCTATGAGCTTTGTGCTGACAGCACATTCAGGCTAATATAAATGATAGCCTAGTGTCAGGCTGCGCCTCAAGGAGTTTGTCTTCTAACCATGCTTAGATAACTACCAAGCTTCAGGCACCTGACCAGCCTTGTGACGTAGGAATCATGTTTTCCTGCAGGCAGAGATGTCCAAAGAAGGCGGCAGGATTGTTTTATTTTCGTTAACAATACCCTGGAGATGATAATGGCCTTCCAGCATTCACTTGTTTCAGGAGAGAAGTGGAAGGTTTGGGTGGCCAAAGCTGCAGTAGGGTGGTCTGACTATCAGGAAGAGAGATTGGGACGGAGGAACTCAAGGTACAAAGGGGCTGATAGGCGCATGTTGAAGAGGAGAAAGGATAAGGGGGTAAACAAAAACATGTACACTGCAGAGGCAAGTTATAATACATGGTAATACACAGTATGATGCTGAGGCTGTTGGCATGCAATGCTCACTCCTTGGCATCTGACACTTCTGTGTCTCCCAGTAGCCACTCTTGTTCAGGAATGTGATAATGCCAAAGTTATTCTCCAGGTAGACCCCACTCATATCTGTAAGATACATGTATAGATAGCGAACAAGATGGCCATTTTGATTACATTCCACATTTCTGTAAATGTGTGAAAAATATTATTCCACAGGAGAAGAAAAGAGAAAAATCAAAAGTTGCTCTTTCATAAAACAGACAATACAAATGAGATACTTCTCATGATTTTATCTGTATTCAGTTTTATCTCAAATGTCATTTTGCCATACTGAGCTCAGTAACCCTATGAAGTTTAACCTTGTCATTTGATGTAAAATAGAATGTGATCTAAGTTCAAGTGAAAAGTTAACATTTTCACTCAATGTTATTGTCTCAAAATGCTTTGGCAGTACAAGCAGAGTTCAAAATCAATGCTGCCAATAAATGCATGGAAACAGGTTCAAAAGTGTCATGCAAGAAATTGAGATGAACCTCTTTTTCACACAATGTCATGTGTTTTAGATCAAGAGAAAGAAGACTCTTTTTCATCCCTTGTATCATGGTGTTACAATCATGAGCAGCAGTGTGGTTATACAGCATGTTCAGTGATAAAAAACAGCCATCACCTGACCGTCTGACATGGTACATCACAGAATTCACTTAAACAGGGTTTGAAACCAATCCTTTTATATCAGAAGTGGAATGTTATTTCTGTTACTAAAAGATATTTCAAAGACAGAATTGCAAAAGGTACTTTGAGATCTCACTGACTTTAATAAAATTCAAATTTCAAAAAGATGTAATATAGAGCATATCACAAAAAGTTAAGCAGAAGAAATATCTTCCTCTCACTGAATTATGTCACAATACAGTATTTCATTTTGTTCTTACATAGACTTTCATCCAAGGAGTTCAAGGAATTCACAGTTGCCTAAAAGAATCTCAGAGAGTAAAGAAAGTCATAAACACTGTCTGATTTGCCCAAAGACATTCACAAATCAATAGCTGTAATGAGCCAGTGTTCACATCATCTGGTCTCTTGAGAAGAAGGTTTACTCCTAGTAGCGGAGATTCTGCTCTGTACAGATGGGAGAAAAGGCATTCTTTCTGTTTGAGTTACTGAAACAGTTTCTCAGCAGTTGAGATGCAAGCACATAAGGAGGAAGAGAGACTTCCTTCATACTGATGGAGTTGGCTAGAAAATTCATGTGCTGTCAGTTCCTCTCTTTCAAGGTCATTAAAGACAGTGTGATGGCATAGGACTACACTGTCCTGTATGCAAATTTATTCCACATGCATCAAATGCTCCTGACACTATTTGGATCGTGTGATAAATACTCACTGCCCAGGTCATCATACATCACCTTCAGAGTGGCTGATTCCCTCAGGTACTGGATATCTTTCTCCATGGTCATCTGGTTGACATAGAACATCTTCCTTGTAGGGATAACATTTTTATGGATAACAAGAGTTGCCTCAAGAGTCTGAGGGGTTGTCCCTGTTTTTCTAATTGTTTTGTCAATGCTAATTTCCCTAGACAGGGATTCCAGATCTCTCACTTCCACGGTCTCTAATTCCAGGCTATTAGCCCCATTATCCAAGCATCAGAGCAGCCAGGTGACAATGTGCTCACCTGGATGACTGCTGAATCTTTTTGCATATGTTTCAGCTCACGCAGCGATAGGGATATAGTACCACATTTACTGCCACACTTACTGCTTCTTCCTCCCATTGGAGGAATGGCCTTTCTTCAGCACAGCCTGCATGTCCACTTTTCTTCCTTCCCCTTCTAAGTAGAAGTTCCTAGTCTTCCTAAACAAATTGTCTTCTTGAATATAGAAGTTCCCTTGTTTCTTCTTGAATATAGAAGAAATGTCTGATGTCAACATGAGCTGGTTCAGCAGCAGGACCTGTTGCAGAGGTTGGGTCAGATCCACGGGTGTTTTCTTCCTTTTGGAGGTGCTGAATATTGTTAAATAATGTTTGATAGGTACAGGCCAGACTCCAGCACAGTGCACATTGACACTGCCAGAATCAGGGCATACCTTTTTTAAATAATCTATTCTTTTTTTTTTTTTTTTTTTTTTTTTTTTTTTTTTTCAGAATTCTCTACTTGTTGAGAGTTGAATCCCAAAACCCCAAACAACTCTGATAAACACCAGCCTATATTCTCCTACACACCTTGCCACTTATGACCCATCCTGCTTCAGTGAGGATCGTTGGGTTGCATTCTTATATAGTTGTTTAACAATAGATAACAATTGAAGTACATGGCAGGAGATAGAACAACAGGGCTGCACTAGTTTGAATATCCTAAGAGTATTCAAAATTTTTGAAAACTATTTTAACCTGCGTGGAGTAAACACTCTACTTTTTAATGATTTTCACTGTAAGGCTCCTAAAGTGTAAGAATGATGGCCTTAGTGAGTGAAAATAACAGATTAAGTTCTCGGTCAGTCTAATGTGAGCACACGTTACAAATTGGCAAAACCATAAACAAGCTTAGGCCAGTCCCCAGAAATGACAAACAACAAGGAAAGGCTTAAGAAAATCAGTGTTAGGAGCAAACACATCAACACTGTGAAAAAAATAAATCAACAATGTGACCAGCAAATATTAAACTAATATAATTCTTACAACAGATTTGTTTTAACATACTCTGGTCAGATCTGCTGTTATCTCAATCTTTCATGTCTCACACTCAGTGCGAAAAGGGCTGCTGTGGTTTAACCCAGCATGCAGCTCAGGACCACATAAATTTTTGCTCTCTTCTCCCTTCCAGTAGGATGGGGGGAGAGTATCAGAAAGATAAAAGTGTAAGAACTTGTGGGTTGAGATAAGGACAGTTTAATAAGAAAAAATAGGAAAGAAAAAGACAAGAAGAGTATACAAAACAAATGATGCACAGTGCAATTGCTCACCTGCTCACTGCCAACTGATGCTCAGTCAGTCCCCAGTCAGCAGCAACCTCATGGCCAACTGCCCCTGTTTTACTGCTCAGTGACATTATAAGGTATGGGATCTCCCTTTGCTCATTTTGGGTCAGCTGTCCTGGCTCTCTTCCTCTCAGCTTCTTGTGCACTCCCAGCTCCTCTCTTGGCAGGGCAGCAAGAGAAACTGAAACATCCTTGGATCTGTGCAGCACTGTTCTGTAACACAGAAAACATCGGTGTGATATCAACATTATTCTCATCCTAAATCCAAAATGCAGCACCATACCAACCTCAAGGAAGAAAATTAACTCTCCCACCTGAAACCAAGACAAACAGTCATGCCCCTGATTCAGTCACGCAAGATTATGCCTGGCTTTAAGCACAGGTAGGTTTCAGAATTAAACTTGAATCAGACAAGTGTCCAAAGCAGAGGACATACATAAACACGTTTCTGAATCACGATGTAACTGATCTAACTTTGTTGGTGAGGGACCTTGCTGAAATTCACATTGCATCTGACTTCTTACCCATTTCCTCAGCAGACAGAAAGCTTCAGGCTCCAGCTTGCCTCACCCAAGCACAGCCCTTCCTTTCTACAGGAAACTGAGGAAGAGAAATTGTCAGAATAGTGGCCACCTCCTCTGACAAACATAGTGAGGATGGTCTAAATTAGGACACTGAAATGCCTCTCTGCTGTAACTGAAGCAATCTTTATTTTGTGTGCAGGAACAACCCAGGCATAAACACTTGAGCTATGTGGCAACTGGGAAGCAGAGAAAATATCTCCAGGAGAAGGGTGCAGGACATCTGGTGGGGAGGAAAGAGGCTGATTCAGCACAAGGTATACATTAGACTTGTACAGTCGGTAGTTGAATATAAACTCAAACACACATTTAGATGTAAGGACACATTCACCTAGAACATGTCTTTCAGCTCCATTGACCACACAGTGAGAAGAGTCTGAAAATGCAAAACATGAGAATGAGATTTGTGGGGAAGGTCATCACCGTGCAGAACTTAACCTTGAACTTCTCAAGCAGCAAAATTTGCCTTGCTGTTGTGCACTTGAGACTTTGCGTCCTGCCAACAGCTCCATAAATGAGAATTTTAAAGTAATAATTGAGAAAGAAAACTAAAATGCGATTTGCGAATGGTTTTCCTCGCTACAGAGAAAATCCTATTTTAAATTCAGTTGTTGTAAATCTTAACAGGGACTAACAGGTACTGCATGAATAGCAGTTTTTTGTCAGAACCACAAGCGAAGATTTTAAACTTGGAATATGATGATAATAGTGTTAACACCAAGAGGGCCAGGTGCAAGGTGCTCTACAGGTTTCACGCAATTAAAAGAAAAAAAAAAAAGAGCAAAAGGAATAAAAAAAAAGAGTTCTGGATTTCTAGAAAATTATGTAACTCTCCTGTTTCAAACTTAAACCATCTTCTTTTGCTCTGTTTTTATCAAAATAGTATTTCAGCAGTGACATGTGCAGCACAGTTCATTTAAATTAGAGATCAGTTGGTAGTGAAGTCACGAAGGTCAGTTACTTACAGCCCTGTATACAATGCAATTTATTTCCTTCTTGAAGTACAGTGTCTGATTAGAATGATTTTCCAGATTGCTGTAGTCTCTCTCCCATGTGGCATTTTCTGGCAGCTGGTATTACAGATGAGCTCGCTTCCCTTAGTAAGGGCACAAACTCTCCTCTATTGCACCAAATAACTTCAATGAGCCTTAGCACCTTGATAAAAAGTTTGTAACATAGAGTTACATTTACAAAAGTCCTTTGTCGTCATGCTCTATATTTTATTTTCAAACATCTGTCAAAAATCAGGGCTTTTTAAGCAACATCTGGAGTAAATTCAAGCAATTCTCAGCTGCTATGGCCTTACATTACTACACTATGATATTAATAAAACACACATTTTTTAACATTTCTCTGTATTGTTAAGTCTTTACGAGAACAATCTAATTCTGTGAAGACAAAGCATGGCTTTGTATGTCATAGGAGAGATATTTTGAAACTTTTCCAGTTACATGGATCAGTTTACACCCTTTTCCATCAACAAACAATTGAAAAATATCATCAGCCAATTTGTCCCAGATTTGTGGGCCCTGGGGAACTAGTTTTCACGGGAAAAGAGAGAAAACGGAAGGAAGTAATTACAGATTACACTGACCCAGGTCTGTTTCTACTCTGCCTCCAGATCTGCACGTTGAGGAGAAAGTAAACAGTTAGCTAAATCCTAATTGGTTCAGAAGTTTAGGAAAGAGAATTAACGTAAATTCTAACCATGAATGAATTTATGTCAGTATTTTCCTTAAGTTTACTTACAAAGAGAAGTTGCAGGAAATGGTTCATTTGTGATGTAGGTAGAAGACACAGAAAAGTAAAAGTGCATACCCTTATTTGTCAACCATCACTCACAGCAGTGGGAACACTACAGCTACTCCCCCTATACTGACAGTGCTGGCAAGACAGTGTATTATGCCTTGAGAAGGCAGTTATTATGCTTACTTGGAAAATGCCTCTTTACACTCCATAGCAAGGACGTAAGAGCATACTCCAACATTCTCTGTAAAGCATTGAGATAGAAATAGAAGACAAGGTAAATGCATCTACATATGAATGAAGATGAAGACAGTGATGGAAATATATGCACTGCTCTGCCTTGTGATCTGGGGAATTAAAGCTTTAGTCCATCAGGCCCTGACGGCGATGTCAAGTCAGCACTATCTTACTGTCAAGCCAGATCATGTATATGCAACTTCTGTTCCTTGGAAATAGATTTTTCTTTCATTTATTTATCTTTGCTCTAAAAGGCAGAAACTCCAATGAAAGCTGCAAATGTTTTGCTGATTGAACCAACAATCTCTAACCATGAAGGCAACACGGTTACACAAATACTCTTGTAATTGTGCAACATATTGCACAAATACTCTTCCACAATCATCCTGAATCTATTTTGCATTATTCCCTGAGGTGGACAAAACCCTTCAGCTTGGAAGTAAAATCAGGGTCAGAGTAGCACAAAATCATTTTCATCTGAATCCAAGTTTCACAGTATGGAAATCTCAGCTGGTTTGAAAGTAGGCTGGAAGTATGATGAGAAGAGATTCTTCTCTAGCTTCTGGGCATGTTTTTTTCATCTCCCCAGGGAGAATGCGGGTTCCCTAACCCACATTCTGCATTTAGGCTCTCTGTTGGGAAATTAGAGAGGAAATTCTAAATCATAGATTTCTACACACACTATTTGACAGCTGAGTCCTGGAAACTTACAGCATCTGTGCTGTTTTTCTGTCTGAAACCAACAGAATATGTGTGAAGGATTTAATGGATTTCTCTCTGGTGACTGATAAAAGCATTACTAATACCAGTTATGATAGGGACTTCTCCGAAGACAATATACCCTAAGAAACAATTAAATCCAGTCAATTTAGAAGTGGTCTAACATGTCACCTTAGTTTTCAGGATGTAAGGAGAGAAGAGTTCACTGGTAACCACAACACACTACTGCACTGTACTGCTATGTGCTGTGATGTTTTAGTCATTTTTAGACAGCATATTTGCTTACTCTTCTTCATAAGATGTATATACCAAGAGGCCCAGCCTCTCCTCTAGGATTTTGGAAGTCTTTCAACTACTTACAAAAAAATCAGGATCATGACCAACTGCATCTGCTGGAGAATATTGAAGAATGTTTATATGCATAGATACCATAAACAAATACTATTTCAAAGTTGAGCCAAGATTAGCCACAGCTGGAAATGAAAGGTTGGAAAGGTAAAAGTTGGAGGTAAGAGTAAGAATGAAAATTTCAGGGCATACGTTTTGCTTCACTTTTTTTTTTGCTTTGCTTCGTTCTGCTTTGTGGCAGAAATGTCATTTATTTGAGCACAGATGAAAAACTGAATGAAACTAAGCTGCGTTTACAGACATTATTATAACATGAAAATCAATCAATGAAAACATACAGGAGTCAAACTTTTGCTTAGAAAGGCCAGTTTGAAGTTAGTGAGTAGATCAAAGCAGTTAAAACAAAAATAATGGCTTACAAAGACTAATGACAGAGAATAGAATCTTTGCAAAAACAAAGAAAACACCTGTCTGAACTTGAGAGTGGCAAGGGAATTATCCACAATGAAACATATTTCCTGAAACATGTTTACATGAAAATTGCTTGGGGGTTGGGACCACACAAGGCAATTAGCTGAAAAATGGCTGGCTGGGTGAGGTTAGATAATCTGTTTGTCTAGTCAACATTTTAGGGCCAGTGCAAACTAATGGACGTACAGAAAGGGAAAGGAGAACAGCACAGGAAAAAGGAGAGTAAAGGACACAGCACTGTATTGTTTATATGTCAGAGTAAATAATAATACCACACTTAGCAACAAGGTTTAAATGATTAGGAGTGATCAAGGATAACTCACTGCAGTGACTTTCCAAAAGTAAATGCAGTTCCCATAAAGCTGTGGTTTTCCACAGGAAAATTATGTGTAAGAATCTTTTTCTGGAATAAAGAGTATTTTCAGTTGTTGAATTGACTCAAGATGTTTGGTTTTAAGTAATCTAACTAAGTTGTTTGTCTTTCCAATGGCCAATTGCCTCTTTAGAGCTCTAGAACAAATACCCTGCTCTCTTAGAGCTGGACTGGGTGTTGTGGTTGTATAACATCTCCAGTGATGCAAAACAGCCATTACCTGACTGTATGATGGAGCATCATATGATTTACTTGAACAGAATTTGTAACAACAGGTGTAATCTAACCAGAATACTTGACTCTTAAATCTAGAATACTGACCACCACAAAGGGAACACAAAGTTTAGCTGCACAAGACAATGCTAGCTTCATACAGTACTATACGGGTCGGCTAGATTATTACGGGAATTATGATCTGAGTACGTGCTCAAAAGAAACACATCTAAAGTTTCTGAGATTGAAGCACTGGCTGTCACATACAAAAGAAAAACAAAAGAGTCTCCGCACATTCAGAGCTAGGGTGAAACTTATCCTCAGCAAATTTTTCTAATAATCAACTCTACACAAGAAAGCATCCTGGAAAAAGTACATACAAATGGCAAACTTATGGACCTGTATTTCTGATGAAAGCATTGATGACATTTTAATGAACACTAATAGCAACCTTTGTTTTGTTTTTTCCCCAGGAAACTGCTGCACCATGTAAGAATCATAGAACAACTTAGATTGGAAAAGACCTTTAAGAACATCAAGTCGTACCATCATCTAATACTAACAAGTCCACCACTAAACCATGTCTCTTAGTGCCCTATCCACACATTTCTTTAAATATAACCACTCCCTCAGGCAGCTCATTCCAATGCTTGACCACTCTCTATGTGAATGATTTCCTACTGTCTGATCTATCCTTCCCTGGTTCAACTTGAAGCTG
Organism: Tympanuchus pallidicinctus; assembly: GCF_026119805.1. Taxonomy (NCBI): domain Eukaryota; kingdom Metazoa; phylum Chordata; class Aves; order Galliformes; family Phasianidae; genus Tympanuchus; species Tympanuchus pallidicinctus. The sequence goes on along the minus strand of NW_026294618.1, from coordinate 59,920,505 downwards.
TTATCTCATTTCCTATCACTTGTCACCTAAAGAAAGAGACCACCTTGCTACAACTTCCTTTCAAGTAGTTGTAGAGAATGTGTGGCCTCCCTTCAGCCTCCTCTTCTCCAGATTAAACAGTCCCAGCTCCATCAACCACTCCTCGTAACTCTTGTTTACTAGTTCCTTTACCAGCTTCACTGCTTTTGTCTTAATGGATTCCAGCAACTCAATATCCTTTGTGACGGGCCCAAAACTGAACACAGTATTCTCAGTGCCATCTTACCAGATCCAAGTAGAGAGGAACGATCTCTTCCCTAGTCCTGCTGGTCACACTATTTCTGATATAAGCCAGGATGCTGTTGGCCTTCTTTCCCACCTGGGCACAGTGCTGGCTCATGTTCAGCTGGTTATTGGCCAGCAGCCCCAGGGCCTTTTCTGTCAGGCAAGTTTTCAGCAATAATTCCCCAAACCTATACCACTACATGAGGCTGTTTTGTCCCAAGATCATATTCTGGGCAGTACTGAGCTGTGAAGTGCTGTTATATGTGTGCTGGTTTCCTGGAGTGTCATAAGCCTGCAAGCACTGGAACAATTTCAAACAGTGTCATAGAAGAAGAAATAACTGGTCTCTCTTTACTTAAAGTATATGATTTAGATGTCATGTCTAGTTGCTGATTTAAAAGCCCAACTGTGTGATCTTTACTCATACCACGAGATTTTCCTTTGCATATTGAACCTCATATAACTAGTCTAGCTTTTATTAAATGAACGTGCTCTTTATTAAATTCTTTACTATACCTTTACTGTTAATTGAAGTACACATTTGGCAAAACACAACTCGAATAACATCAAGTCTTTTTCGTTCATTGATGACCATACTTACAACGTTTATTGCACCAAACATTCTGAAAATAGCAACCTTTCCCCTTATTTTTTGCCAATTCCAAATGCAATTGTAGCCTGCTTGGAAATCTAGTGACTGGATAAAGGAGATCATCTCAGTGGAAATCCTGACTTTCTGGCTGCATTTTCTCTCTGAAGAATAGATAGTGACTTAATTGAAAAGAATGAAACTTAGTAAAGTGCTACTTCAGAAAACAAGCATGTGCTTAAATCCCATTGATATAAACTTAAATACTTCATACTACCCTTGAAGGGAAACTCTTTCTGGGCAGGAGTTTGATACTTTAAAAAAAAAACAGTGTGCATGGGGTTAATAATAGGCTGCATGGAGTCAAGGCAGATGACTGTAGGCTGTAAGTTTAACACCCTTCCATCCTAATGGGGATCTTAGAAGCTGATCTCCTTCATCACTATTCATGAGTATTTGCCCCCATTATCATAATCCCATGTGTAGGCAGAGTGCACAGTTAAAGAAAAATAAACAAATGATATTGTCAACCATTGGCAAATGCCCAAAAGCGGTGCCACCATCTGCCAACCCCTCCCACTGATAAAACAAATTCTTTTCCTCCTGGCATTTTGCCCAGGCACAGGAATGTTAAATTAAATAAGTATTCCTGGCTATGCACACTGAAAGTCAGAAAATCTGGACCCTAATGGAAAAAAGAGGAAATGAGTCAACATCCCCAGGACTTTTCACTAAGAACCTTCTGTTACCGGCACCTAGAAATTCACACCTGGAGAGTTAACCTGTATGCATCCCAGGAAATTTTACTCATTACCGCAGCTCATGTGTGAAGAGGAATTCCAAAATTGACCCCCAGAAATCATTAATACATCTTTCTGGTGTTGCTAGAGGAAATCAATTAGACTTAGAGGCAGTTAGTAATTCACATAAATTGAGACCTTGGGGATAAGGCCCACCACAGCAGTTTGTGAAAGACAAGGGTCATCCAGATTTCCTCTCACCTTTGGGGTACATTCTGCCCATAGACAAAGCACAGAGACCAAGTCCATGTCAACCCGCAAGGACTACAGCCTTGTCAACGCAAAAATAGGTCCTACAACTCCAACATGATGGCCCACACAGACAATGGCAGAAGACCTTGGCCAGTAGGTCTTACCTTCCCCCCCTAGGTCAAGGCAAACCCCATTAATGCTCTCTGCTACAATTGTCATTACAATGTGCTGCAGCATCAACTCTCAGTCTTTTAGGAGAGGAAAGCTATGAACAGCTTTGTGTGATGCTTTATCCTAGAAGCAGATTTTACACAAAAAGGGACAGGGATGATTCTGAGCATCATACAAAGGTATGAGCAGTCCCTGTTTCTCCGCCACATTCTTCTGATAGTCAAGCAGCAAATATGAATGGATCCACAGAATCATTTTCCTATGCAGAATCTTGCACCCCATCTCTGATGATTTACACCGCTGCAAGTAAAATGGGAATTAGACCTCACATTTCTACTCTACATAAAACAAACAGCATCCAAGCAGAAAACGTACTTGATAAAGCGCTCAGTTATCAGCATAGCATTAATTCTGTACTAAAAGAGCTGCTTTTAACTGTTACCAGGAATGTGTGTCAAAGGGAAAGGAACCAAAAATAGCTCTGGATGAAAAAAAAAAAAAGCATAAAAAAAAAAAAAAGCACTGTAGCTGCTATTCTAACTGCACGTGTATGTCTGTTAACTTTAAGGATTTGCCAATAGTTAGGGAACAGTACATGTTTTAACTTGCTATAAAATGAATGCGCCTATGGGCCAGATTCATATCTTGGTTATAACTATGTAAAGAAGAAACTTCTTTGAAGTTGTTCGACTTATTTTGGGATTTATAGTACTCCGAGATCAGAATCAGAACAGTATTTTAAATAGAGATGAGCAGAACAATGAGGGAAGCAAAAGATTCAGATGGCAGTGAATACAAGACCTCTAATACAAAGCTAAATTTTTCTATGCACAGTGTAATGAAGCAGGGAAACATTGCTGTCTAGATGTTTTGTATCACTGTGTAATGAAGTTAGGATTTAAATTTCTGTATGCAAACACGCTTTCACGTGCTTTTCTCTGGCTTGTATTTTCATGAGTTTCTTTGCCTTCTTTGCACTAGAAAGCAAGTAATAAAATACAAAAGTGAATTATATTTATCTAAATACATACATATTTAATATGTTTGGAAGCATAATGATTGCTTTTCTAATGTTTTCCTTATTACATGCTGCCCAGAATAAGGAAGACAAAAAATAATTGTCTTTCACTTCTAATGAGAAAAAAGAATCCAGAGCCTCCGTATTCTAGGAAGAACCCAAAGAAGTACATAATATCTGGTACACGTAAAGGAATGCCTTGAGACAGCATTTTGTAACTTTTTTGAACATGACAGTACCAACGCTGCATATGCTTTCTCCTTTTTCCTATAAGAAAAAATAATCAGCAATTAACAGAGAAATGCTGATCATCAGTGAAGCATCCCCTGTATTATGCTGATGCTGTTATTCTGCTGTGATAAATACATAAGCTAAGGCAACCATAAAAACCAAAATCATAAATAATGATGGCCAAAATAGATTCTAAAGATCTTTTTCTTTAGTAATAATATATTTATGCATACGTAAAAGCAAAAAAATGCGAACTGTTTAGCCAAATGTATTTCTTAGATGGAAATTGCTACTCCTGGTTGTCTTAGTTTTTCTGAAGCAGACAGCTGAGATGATAAATAAAAATGTTTTTAATTAATCAAATGGTGCCTGAGTATATGCAGTCCCTCCAAAAATCAGTTTTACTCTGCCAAGAAAGCATAGACCTAGAAAAGTATCTTTCTGTCCTGATAAATATGCCTGACTAGTAGACAGGTGACTTCATTCCCAACTTAAAACCTGGCATACAGAACTCAGGGCACCACAATTTCTATGATATCCCATACCTGATGTATCCTTTTCTGCATGTTACTTTATGATTTCCCAGAGCAATTTTGGGTGGTGTTCAAAAACACGTATATAAAAAACACCCTAGAAAGAGGGCTGGGTTTTGTGCTCTAACAGCTGCTGTACCCTTATCTTCTGCCAGAAAACTGCTTTTGGTGGGGACAGTCACTGGTATGGAGCAACCCAAGCACAAAACATGTATTGTTTTCAAAGTTCACATTTATGCTGTTCACATGTGACTGGCCATAGCACACGCTGTTCATTAGGAAACATCTGGCTATGAGTTTTTTACAGTTTCTAGCATTTCAAGCATGATAATAGCTCTGAGAGAAGATAACTCTGAAATAGTCATATGTGGGCAGATTTTAATAATTAAAGTCACACGGAAAATGCATGTCACTGATGAAATGTCAACATGCTGATGTACAGGAAGACAAAAAGGAATATCCACTCCTGTAATTGCAGCAGAGCACTCTTATGGGTTTGAAACCCAGAAAGGCATTCAAAAGTTTGTTCAGAGGACAGTTTCTGTCTCTATTTCACAAATTAAAAATAAATAATACATTCTCAGAAAGATAAATTATTAGTAGGAAGTAGCTTTTTCCAAATATTGGCCTAAGCAGTTTTCGGTTCAGAAAGGTTATAGAAAGAATGGTAATTACTCAGTAAAATTGTTTGCATCAGAGCACTTATATGTTGTATATGAATATGAGTCCATGAAAGCTCACATTCAAGTAATGATTTGGTTGCATCACAGTGGCAAAACACCAGAGCTCTCAAAAAGAGAGTCCACTTATGCAAGATTCTGGCACAAACAAACTGGTTTTAGGGAGAAATACTTCTTTGGCTGTGGACATATGGATGCTAAACCCATAAAAGCAAATGGAAAAAGATGTTTTGTTTGTTTCAGTGTGAGACACATGGCGGAGCAAAGCTTCTGTCACGTTGAAATGGACTGTCTGTCAACACAGTCCCTGGATTCTAAGCACACTCTATGTGTGAGACTTGCAGCGATATCACCTATCTCTAAGCCCATTACTCTATTAAGGGAAGCAGAGTCCAGGTATAAAAACTACAAAGCATTATTTTAGGTACTCTTGTTGCCTCTGGAGTCCTTGGCAATCCAAGGTATACCACACTTCACAGGACCAAGCCTTCAACAAAAGCATCCACAGCCTGATTACTAAAACTTATTCATCTAGTAGTGCTGTCATTAATGATTCTCCCACCTGGAAGAAGTAATCATTGAAGGGATGTGCAATATTTAATTGGAATAATATCTGTATAATTTAAAAAATGCTTACGCACCAAGGAAGCCCAGCGAAAGCTACATGTGTCATGCTAAGTTGTTTATGGACATAAAAAAAGGACCTACATGCTCATTAGAAGTAAAGAAAGAAAAGATTTAATTCTTCACCACCTAAGTTTATTTACCTATATTGTATCTCACATCACAGAATCAGACTGAGTTTCAGCAATCTACGACCTTCATTACGTCCTCATAGTTCTCAGAGATTTTCAATACTTTCCATAAGAAATGTTAATATGTAAACTGTTTCACAAAGAGATTTTGATGATACAGTGGTGTTTCCACAAGCAGGAATAACTAAGCTGCTTGAGAAGGAGCAGTACAGCAGCACAGCACAGGCATAAATGGGACAGTAACCCTCTAAAACCATCTGGTACAGTGATGTCTGACCAAGTACAGTGAGAATATATAATTTACTGTAATGACTTATTTCACCATACATTATAAGCAAACCGTGTCTGTAATAATAATCACTATGTTTTGAATGTCAAAACAGGGAGATGGACAATTGAGACAGTCAATAAAACAGGATGTTGATGTTCTGTGAATACACTTCTCTCACAGGCTAGATATAATCTCAATCATTTAGAAGTGCTTTGAATCTCAGCTGGAAATAGTCAAAGTACAAGGATCTTGTAAAGTACTTCAGTATTGATACTCAAAACGGAGAGAACAAGAATTCTTCAACAGCCCAAACAGCCAAGCCAGCAAATCAATCACCGCACCAAGGCTTTGCCTGAAATTGAACTCCCCAGAAGTTCAGCTAAATTAAAAAAGAAATTACTATTCTTACAGCTGAAGAGTTTTATCCGCATACACCACTGATGAGAACATAGAGAAGTACATGTTGGCATCCACCCACTATGGTTCACTTCTTTACAAGACTGACTTACAAGACACTTGTAAGTCAGCAGCTGAATTCAGTTTAACAGTTCCAATACAATATCCCACCCCTCTCAAATACCTGTATATTTCTTCTATGGTATGTTAATTGTTAAGAGTTCAAAATAAAATAATCTTTGGGGTATACAGCGAATTAGATGAAGACAAGATCATAAAAGGAAATTTATGACAAGATTGTTTCAAAGCTAATGTGAACTCTGATTTCCATTTGCAGCACTGCAACTCAAGGGAAATGCTTTTTCATTATTTTTAAATGGAATAGCTTGAACAGGTAATCATCTAAAATTTAGCAGGAGCATAGCTGATGTTGGTACAATATGCTGCCATAACACAGTTCTCAAGCATTAACTCAGACAAGAACACAAACCATTTCTGAAATAAAAATCCAAGTATTTGCACTCTTTAGTATAAATATACAACAATACAATAGCCTGATTAACAAAAGAAGGTAAAAACAGTGAAATTTTATTCATATATATTTTATTCTATTCTATTCATATATATTTTCCCAACTTTATTTAATGTACATTATAATATTCCATGTCTCTACTATCTGCTGCAATAATGCTCCAAGACAAAAACAAGCTCCTCTTTTTCTTTTGCTATGATTTAATGCTTGAACATATGTGTTGTTAATCCTTAAGGATTTATAGAACAGGCTGTCATTTTAATCCCCTGAGATACAAGTTGCCTAGCATCTGCAGAAACTTCATCCACTTCCATCTAGGTGAGAACAAGAAAATACGGTGGCTGTCACGTGGGACTGAAATCACTGCTTAATTCTGTTACAAAGAAGTTCAGGCATGGATGAACCAACCATCTTTTGCTATATTTTCGCCTACATACCAACAAGGGTGGTGCCAGCCTCACTGAGTTTGTCAGTAGTCAAACCCTGAACACAAGCTTCTTTTTAAAGCTCTTTCAACAACAGTAGGGATCAAGCAGCGTTCAGAGTTGTGCTCCCTTGCACTGAGCAGCACCAACTTTCACCAGAAGATAAACACAGGATGCAGAAACAGAAGCCCAGTGTCTCAGTGCCTCTGCTTAGACAGGGGCACACATCATCCATTGTATCGGTTGTGACTTCTCTGAAACATTCTCGCACAATTCCTACTAAAAAGCTACTAGCTCTCTGTGTCACCACTCAGATTACATTGCTTTTGATGTTTCTCTCCTTTGCACTAATCTTTTTTTGTTAGTAAAATTAGATGGATTGGGAATTTGCTACATTTTATCTGCTCATGGCACAGAGAGCCGGGTACTGTACTCAGCCCTGTCACTTCACTTTGAGCAACTCACATAATCTCTCTTCTGGTTCTTGCAGACATCAAATGATGACAGTAACATTTACCTGTTTGACAGAAGGTTGTGAAATTCTTTTCATTAATGTTTGTAAGAAGGCTTTAGAATTTCATATAGAAGCTCTACAGACCAATTTTCCAGGTCAATATTATTACAGCATCAGAGTCATTCTCCTTTGCAGAACCTGTCTAATAAGTAGACAGGCAGAAAATGACATCCAGATTCTTACAGCCACATTGGAGGAGTAAGAGAGTATTATAGAAACAGCATGATATTTACCCTTACCTTTTCAAATTATGATGCTACAACATAATTTCTCATCTCATTCACTGAAGGGAGTGGAAGGTCTACCCACAGAAGAAAATGAACTAGTAGGAAAATAGCAAATTCCTCCCTTGGCTCTGTATGTGAGAACGACCGAGTATCTTCACATTGTACTGTGCTAAATGTTCACGTCAAGGACATGGGAATGGTCCTGGAAAACTTAGTTCAAAAAAGTAACAATTCTCTATCATATTCTTTTCCCACTTTCAAACTTTGGTCCATTACAGAATGAACAGTGAGGCTCTAATTATTCTCAGGACAACTTTCCAGTGTTGCTAACTGAGTTCATTGTACAATAAACGTTCTCTACTTTCAGAAGGTCATGTGTTCCTCATGTGCTTAACTCGTGGCCAAACCAAGTCTTCTAGAAGAGATGCCTCAAGAAAAGCAGAGCAGTTCAACCTAGAAGTGCTATGCATGAGTCCACAGTTCCTGCTCACGCTGTGTACTTTTGTATCCCTGTTGCTGCAGGGAATGGGTGAGAGAAGAATGGCTCCATTCACAGCCCAGCATCCAGGTCTAGCTCCCCAGCTCTATTCAAAACCTGCAGCTGACTGTAAACACTAGGATTTATCTCTTTCTACATTTACAGAAAGAGGGCCCCAGAGTCCTGAGGAATTCATATGATGTAGTCATCCAGCTACTCTCAACAATATTTGAAAAGTCACGATAGTCAGATGGAGTTCCCAGTGATTGACAAAAAGGCAACGTTACACCCATTTTTAAGAAGACTAGAAAGGACAATCCAGGCAACTACTGACCTGTCAGACTTACCTCTGTGCTGGGGAAGATAATGGAACAGACCTTCCTGGAAGCTATGCTAGGTCAGATGGAAGAAAGGGAGGTGATGTGGGACAATCACCATTCTTCACCAAGGGCAAGTCCTGCCCGATCAACCTAGCTGCTTTCTGTGATGGAGTAACTGCATCAGTGGACAGGAGAAGAGCCACAGATGTCATCTCTCTGAACTTCGGTTAAACCTTTGACACGGTCTCTCACAACATCCTTCTCTCCAAATTGGAAATACATGAATTTGATGGGTGGACTGTTCCAGGGTAAGGTACTAGTTTCAAGATCATGCCCAGGTAGTGGTGGTCAGTGGCTCAATGTCCAGTAATGAGTGATGTCTCTCAGGAGTCAGTACTGGAACTAATGCTCTTTAATATCTTCATCAGTTAAATTGTCAGCGGGATCAAGCGTACCCTCAACAAGTTTGAAGGTGACAAGCTTCACAGTGCAGCTGATATGCATGATGGGAGACACTGACTCCATGCCAGAGGGTTGAAACTAGATATCTTTTAGGCCTCTTCCATCTCAAGCCATTCTATGATCCTATAAAAAATAAAGCAATGAACTGACAATTTCATTGTACCTGATTCTCATCTATGAGTGAAAGGATAGGATGCCAGTAGTACCTTTAACTAACACGACTACTTGTGCAACTCCAGGCTTCATGGACTGTATAAATGTATTTCTCATCTAAAGACATAAAGAACATGCAACAATCAAGATAAAAACGAGTCACAAGATGATTCAAGTTTGTGTCTCTCAGAATGGATGTCAGGGTTATTATGAAGCTATGTGACCTGGCAAGAGCCCAGGTGGGATGAAAGAGGAAGGCGGATAAAGGAGATTTCATTGAGTAAGACACCAGTGATACACCTAGCATTATATATGAAGTGGGAGAGGTTGGAAATAGGTTTTTAGAGACCTTGTCACAAAGGTGGCAGCTAAATCTACGGTAATAATCAGAGTAATCTCACATCCATCTAACTACCCACACACATGCACATCCTTTCTGACTTCCTAATCGACACTGTGGCCAGGGAAGAAACACTGAATTCAGAGAGAGGCTATTTGTTTGGGTTATTTTTTTATTTATTTCTGATCCAGCTGGACCCAAGCAGTGCCAGGAATCTTGTGAGAAAGGCTCAGTTCAAAAAGAAATTGAGCTGTATTTCAGTCAGTGTGAATTATGGTTCCCTGAAACCACAAGTCTTTCAAAAAAATACTTTTCAGCTTGCTAAGCCAGCACAGTAATTTAATATGATGACATAGCTACATTATCAGATAGAGAACTTTGTAACAATTTTTAATAATTTCTGAACTGTGACATTTTAAAATACAAAAAAGGCAAGTCATTCCATGAAGAAAAAAACTGATGAATCATTTTTTTCCTTTTGAATTTTCCTAGCCATCTTTTCACAGCTTACCCTCCAACTCACGCTCTGTCTTGTACAGCAGTGTTTTCCTCAGCAGTGACGTCTCTCTGGATCTTATTCCACTATTCATGCACTGATCCTCCTGAAAGGAGCAGCAGCTTTTTATCTCTGACTTTTTCACTCCCATTCATATAGTAGATGAAACGGTCCAAAAGTTTTACAAGGGCACAGACAAATAGAGCAGAAAGGTGGTAGTTTTGTTGAACTTGAAGGCCTCAAATCTCAACATCCAACTCAGTTCAAGTTCTTAACATATATATATATATATATAACTTATATTAACTTGTTGAAGTTAAGAAAATTTGGATGCATCATATTTTTATGAAATGCAGGTCACACGCTTCAATTGTCCCAGGCAGCTTTACTGTAGCAAAGTAGCATAGCACTTGTGCCATGTCTTCAGTAGTGCTTAGGAGTAGTGCTGTGTGATTTCGGTGCTCATTTAATTGACACAACCTATTTCCTGTAAGACAGGGATGCATATTAAATAAATAAATAAATAGGATGTACTATACTGAATTAAGCCTTCTTGCCTGGTCCTTCTTGCCTAATTATTTACCTTTCTCAGTCTCTAGTAGGAACTGCTTTTAGGGGATGACAAGTCCCCTCCCAGTTCCAAATAAATAGTAGATAGAGACACATAAAAATGTTTTTTTCTGCCTGCACATATTCATCACAAGTGACCATTTACAAATGCAATCTCCTATAGTATTCACCTTGTAAAATCTGCAGCTTGCACTAGTGTCTGCTTTCCTGAAAGGTTTTGATACCAGAAGTTCCTCCGTACTTGATTAGCCAGGCTTCTTATCAAGCTTGTAACACCCAGCTTGTTACAATTAGTCTCTGCTGAGGCTAATACCAAATATTCCTCCAGATTTGCTCGATTTGGAGGAATGTAGGACACAAGTCTTGCCAAATTATTTTGACATTTTGACTCTCAGTAGTTATTATGCATCTGCACCTATCTCAAACTACCAAAACACAGAGGGAATTAGACACGGACCAAACGTTCTAAGGCAGTTGTCTTGCTAATCTCTGCTACTGAGTATAGAACCAGAACATTTGAATTACTTCATTACTTCCTGACTTACAAGGTTAACAGAGCCTGTGTCAATATATTCAGATCTAAAGATAACCTCCTTGTTCTTAGATATCCTGCAGCTGCTTTCATTAAAAATCTCAATATTTGTGCTCTGGGAGGTGAAGTCTAGTCTTGCTTAACTGCAGCAATGCAAACAGCGCTATACCTTCCTTTGGCAAGAATTATCCACACACCTGTCTTTTTTGGAAGAGTTTCAGTTTGCTATTTTTATTTCCTTGTGAACACAGTAGGCTAATTTTTTTTTTCTTCTTTTCTGTAGATGTGCCAGCTACACCTTTTCTCTAATCCTTACTTGATTCAACAGTGGGTATATCTAATCACAGGAGTGTCTGAGGACCTCAGGGAATAATGAATATCTTGCATGCTCAACCTACTTCCCCTGTGCTAGTTGCTGTTATCTGAGGCACAAGTATTACCTCAGATGTGCCAAGGTATGTGACATGACACATTTTCCCACAATGTCTTGTCCTTCTTCTCCACAGGACTTAATATCTCACTCCACCGTGGGAAATATTTATGTGGATATTGGTACATGAAGGACAGCAGTGAACATCAAAGTGGGCAGTTTCCACTGCCTGATGCCTCCGCATTTCACTACAGCACAGATGCATCTGACTCACTGGGGTATGCAAGGTCCCAGAAGGATTTGCTATTGTCAGTATTTGCCTCCTAGTACGTCTTTGTAGCACAGCACAAGCTGTGGGGTGAGGCTGGTGGTCCATTCCATCACCGCTGAATTGGACTTGTTGTTATGGTAAGCCAAGAAGTCTCAAATTAAATTATATTCAAGAGTGCTTACAGCTGAATTTCTCTTGTTAATACAGTTAAGCGCTACCATAAGCACAAACCAGAGTCTCTCTATCCGGAATAAGAGCTGGAGCCACCAAATGGCCACGAGCACTTAAGTCTTCTCAGCACGTTTTTTCCCACCATCACTTCACCAACTGGTGCGCAGTTGAAATGCAGGGAGGGACGAGGGTGGTGTAACTGTAGAAATGACACATCTGAGTATTTCATGAAGTTGTAATACATCTTTGATAATATATTTTCAAGTTCATATAAAGACAGCAGGGCATAAACATGTTTTGCCATGAATGTTTAAGCCTAGAAACAAAATATTTGTAGAACCAATACTCCTGTGGCATGTGGCTAGATCCTACCTATGATAAACCCATTGACGGAAAGAATTAGGTACGTCAGTAACAATTATAGTTTTATTGGAAATGGAAATGAAATACTACCTCTATGATCTGATAGGCACCTGAAGATCAGAAGAGCCTCTGTACTGATCTGAGCTGTAGGAAGTCCACTTTATTCATATCTCACAGGGATAGCCTAACTGCTATCCCGGCCCTGCAGATGCTTCCCTAATCTACAGGGAAGATAATCTACAATAATCTCATTAATATAATTTTAAGAACACTGCACAATCATCAGTGGAGTTAGTATACTGCCATGTTTCTTGTACCTCCTGAATTCCTCCCATACTCGTCAAAATCCATACATTGGCAAGTGACATAAAAGGGGCTTTGGAAATCATTTATATGACAGGCATGCAGGCCAGCACAAATAGAAGATGCAAAATCTCACTGCAGAGGAATCTTTTCTACCCATGTTAGATTAATATCTAAAATGCATCGAATTCTATCACCAAGAACGTCATAATGAAGCATAAGACTAAGATCATTACAACATGGATATACTTAGAACATACAAATCTGTTACTTACCAGGCATGAAGAACAGTTTCCAAGATGTTATCTGCCTGCCCAGGCAATGTATCAGCAATCTTTAAAGTCAAGTGCTGAAAAATAACTGAACTTAGTCTACGTTACTGCTTCCAGTACTACCAGCACCAAAATATTTACTGGTATTCTGGTGGGGAGCTTCTAAAAATAAATAAATGAGATACATAAATAAAAGCTATTATTAACATCACAGTCCTTAGCCTAGAAGTTAAATCATTAGAAAAGTATTATTTCTTCTAATAGTTGTGAAGCAATGAAGAACAGCTTTCACACGATGGTCTTGATGTGTCATCATAGAAAGACCATTAAACCTAACAAGTTTTTTGGGAACTTTGTCACACAGAATAAGTAACGTGTGGGGACATACTGGCTATTTACTAGTCTATCTTTATATATAACAATTAATAAAAATTGCTTACTTCTGTAGCAACAAAGAAAAAAAGCTATGTAACTATTTACATTATATTCCCCCATATAATTTCACTGTTCACAGTATTTTTTCCTGTACAAAGGGATTACAAAACAAACAAACAAACAAACCCACAAACAAACACCCAACAAACCAAACTGGAATGTCTTTCAGTAGAATGTCTTTCTGGCAAACAGAAAGCATTCATTCATAAGAGTAAGAGCGTGTTTCATCAGACACATCTGGTCTGATTAACTATTCAAGTCTATTATTACATAATGTTTTATTATTTTGTTTCATTTTTTTTTTTTTGTTAATGATTGACAAATAAATTTCCAGACACAAGGAAGGAAATAAATCTTTTAAAATCTCTTAGAATTAATTTACAAGACAAACAGTAAGTGAGAAGTACATAGTTTAACTATGGGACCGTAGCCACAGCCATAACAACTTTAATACGCTGCAGACTATGAAGGAAATCTGTTTCTCCTACTATGAAAGGGTAGGAGAACAGCATCTTCCTACAATTTTTATTAGCAGTTTTGTAGTGGCAATAAATCCTGCAAAAATAGAAGCTGTACTGTTCTCATTTGGAGTTTCACACTGCAGCAAGACAAGAGTTAGCATGTAAATAATTTATAATGTGTAAATATATACAGACATATGAACATACATGCTCATTCTCACATATGTACACTGAGTATATCTCATTACTAGTAGAGGGGAAGAACATTTGCTAAAAGCTCCACTCACCACTGCATGTCTCCATCGTATACCCTGAATTTCTCTTGCCTAAGCATGGGGCCCCTACATCTGAGTGGAATTGTGGAGAAGCAACTGAGTCCAAAGGCTGAAATCAAAATATCTTTGCTGTACATCTACAGATAATGTTCGGGCAATGAATACTTGTGCAGTTGCTCAGAAACAGAGATGCAAAGATGTAGGTCACTTCATAAGGTATTTTCAATGACAAAAAAAGAAAAATCCTGAACTACAAAGTCAGCCAGCCAAAACAAACAAACCCATAGCATAAGAAGATATTTCTTCAGAAGAAGAGAACTAAGAGCTGTTCAGGAGCACTACCTTAAGGTTTAAATTTTAGTGACAGTTGAATAAAGCAAACTGCAAAAAAATACATAAGCACATCTTATTCCAACACCTAAAAATCTAATTTCAAAGACATTAACACCTCTAAACCTTACTGCACAAACGGAGGCTGAAACAAGCCTATGGTCCTGCAACACCCTCCCTTTTCCTCAAGTCCAAAAGATCCTGAAAGGTTCCACTCAGACACTGTAACCCTAACACAGACTAGATGCTGTCTACAAATAAACGTATACAACTTCTGTAGCCAAAAATCATTGTCCTTACATTTTTATTCCTCATTTTAAACTTCTCTGTTGTCAGTGTCACCACCTCCTCAAAGAGCCTTTGTTTCCAAAAGGGCTCAAGGAGATCCTGGACATTACCTAACAACTCAGCTATCCAATGAAAGCAAGAGAAAAAAATGACAATGCAAAGACTACCAGTGCTATAGCTTGAGGAGAGTGATGATTGTGAGTGACAAAAGGAATTTTAAGTTTTTTAATAGCATGCATACAGAACTAACAGCTATATAATAAAGTACACAGAAATGTCTGCGATACTCAAATGAAAGCTGTCGTATACTCTGTGCCCAAAACTGAAGGCAATGAAACTAAAAATAGAAAGGAGGTAAAGGAACTGCATCTATTAGCTACTAGCATATAAAAAAATCTGTTTGTTTTTGAAACCTGTCATTAACAGTTAAAAAAACGAGCAAACAAAAGTGTAAGTAATGAAAATATGCCAAAAGCACTAAAAAAAAAAAAAAAAAAAAAAAAAAAAAGAAAAGAAAAGAAAAAGATTTGTAAAGGGAAATAATGAAAACTAACAAGTTTCAATAACTAAGGTAATATTTTTAATACAGGCAAAGCATTCCTTCCACATTCTTATGAGCCAACTACCTAAGGAATAAGTTTAGGAGGGTAAAGAAAACACCTGTAATAACTTACTATTTCTTTAACATGAAGTAACATATACATAAAAGTAGCCTTGGGAATTCGTAACGCAGTATCATCAGTGCCATGCTATTTGCCTGTAGTGTTCTCCACTGAACTGAATCTTGGTCTAGCTATTTATTCTGATCTTCTTCCTTCATGCATCACATGCAGTCATCACACCAAATAAAAAGGGCAGAAAATGTAGATCTTACTGCTTCCTTTGATAAATCCAGAAATACTTCTAAATTTTGGTTCTCCAGATTTCTGTCCCTATGCCTCACAGGATTACACAGGCATTGCAAGTGGAAGATAATTAGTCTTCCTTTTCTTCAGCTCAGGAATGTTTATTTTAAGTCACAGCCTCTGACCTGCTTGCTTCGCCATGGAAGGAAGTTCCAATCATCATAGCAGTTTCAGCAGTAACCGCATTAAATTTGACCTAATTTCTTCACGTGGAGGAGAAATCATACAGGAAACTGTATGTTTTCTTTTGGACACTGCCTTTTGCATACTACAATTAGTTTTATTTGTGCAGCAATTAGGGATGGGACCCTACTTTCCTAATCAGGGAGTGGATGTTTCTTTTCAGTTCCTGTACTTACAAATGATGAGCAAAACTATGGCAGTCAAATATGCGTCACTAACATTAACACCTTCTAGAGAAACCATAAATGCAGAAGGTTGATATTTATCTTACAAACAGCCCTGAGTACGTCCACACTCCTTGGTGGAGTACTTCTGTAGTTCCATACCGCTCTTCCCATCACAGTCTGTCGCTCTGGAACTGATGTTGTGTGAGTGGAAATGGCACTGGCTCACTGGAGTTCCCCCTTTGTAGCTGTGCTGACTGAGTCACACAGATCTTTTGCAGGTCTTTCTAAAGGATTGCACAGAGACAGAGCCCATTTGGCTCAACGGCATTTAAGTGAATATAAAGTGGAAGGATATCTCATTTCAGGAGTTTTTGTTGATTACATGGTCCTTTTTACTCTAGAATATTCTTTTCCACATCCTCTTAAGAAAAAGAAGCATCCTCTTTTTCCTGCCATGTCTCAGTTATTTGAGAAAAATGTGGACTGTTGGACATATACCACATATATCACATTTTGTCCATGTCTTCTTTTTGAACATCAGAAGTGAAAATGCAATCAGACTTTCAGTAGGAAGTGATTAAGAAGGAAGCTACACGAGTGTCCCAGGAGAAAAGAGACCCACTCCTCTCAGGCAGTCAGTGTTTCTGCTTCTTAAGGTTAAGGAGGAATTTGGAGATAAAAGGTGTTGGCTTGGTAAGCATCAGCAGAGAAGAGAGGAGCTTTTGGCAGACAGGTAGCATAGCAGACAGCTTCCCTACTCAGCTAGGGCAGAGCCAGACCTACAAGCAGGTCAAGGGAAGCTACAAGACTCTTGGATACTCTGTGGATGCTCCTTTGGCAAATAAATATGACTACATTTCGGAGAAGCTGTTTTGTGAGTCACTTCAATGAACTGCTGTCACAACAGAGATAAAGGGTGTGTATGTGCCAAATCCAGTCAGTCCTGTCAAGTTAACCCTGCCAGAGAACACTTCAGTCCAAATCTTGAGATCTAATCTGAAAGTGGGAACATGCATGATTCCCTTGAGTGGGGCAGGGTAGTCAGATCACCAGACTCCCCAGAGGGTGCATTAATGGGAGACAAAAATAGGTCATCCACCTCTTGGTACAACCACAACTGCACTAGGTAACATAAGGAGAAGCCACTCACTGTGTCCTTTAGGTAGCAGAAGAAATAGATGTTTCCTCTTCCTAAAGGGTAGGAAGTGGAAGAAAAGGTTACGTCTTCTCCTACCAGCTGGAAAAGGAAAATATAAGGTGTTTCTATCCACCTGACACTCAGTTATTAAAATAGCAGTCTGTTATGAAATACTGTTCTAGAAAATAAGCTTTTGCATATATCATCAACACAGGGTACATGAAGAGGAGTCTGTATCCTGTGAGCCAATGCTCTGACTATCAGCAGAGTCAAGTAGCACAAGAGGAAGGCAAGCTCCTGACTGGCTCCATTGCTGCCACCTGTAATAATTTGTGGGTGTTGCCCCAGAAAAACAAAGAAACAAAAAATCTGTCATCTTAAGATAAAAACAACAGCTACTCTAGAGAGCTGACCATAGTTGTGTGTATGGTCACTTCTTTCCCCCTCCCTCCCCCCCTCAATTTTGCCTTCATCTGTTCCACTACTGAGTGACACATGCTTGTGTTTTAAGATCTGAGAACTGTCGTTAATGATCTGCGCAGATTGGCGAGACCATCAGAGCCATCTGAATTATATGTATTCTTTCAAATCAGTACAAGATGGGCTAAGGCCTTTACCATCTCTGTAGAGATGAGTGACATGCAGGAATACCTGACATCCCTCCCGAACAGGTTGATGCCCCTGCTACAATATTTTCACTGATCAAAATGGGGGTGGAGGTTCAGTCAGAACTGTGCCTCCTAGATTTTGTGAGGGCCCCACCACTCAGTACCGTTGAAAAGTTAGTCTATCTGGGACAGAAGCAGCACAATACTTTTGAGAAGCTTAGACAAAACTGAATTTTGCAACTCAAAGGTGGGAGGAGCCAAAGGTACTTCTAAAGGAACAGAAAAGGGATGGGGAAAGACACAGGAAATTAAAGAAAACTAGGAAAAGGAAAATAGGAGAATAGAAAAAAAAAAACCCTCAGAAAGCTTGGATTGCTATCCCCTCTGCCAGAAAAGATTTAGAGGGATATTCACCTTAATACTCAGCAGTGCCAGTCTGATTTTAGGACTCAATACCAGGCACAGTTTCCCAGTAGGCAGCAAGTGTGACTGCCTCACCTGCTTGTGCCCATGCCCCAAAACCATCTCAATCCTCAATATCTCTTAGAGAGCAGGTGAAGGCTGCTCCCACTTGCGTGCACCTGGCTGCCCCTGCCCTCCTGGCACTGGGTGCAGGTAGTTCCCCCAGGGGAAATGGCAGAGCTACTACCCATTTTTGAGAAACCTGCTCTAATTCAAGAAGCTGAGGCTCCTGGAAGGAGCTGATACCACAGTTCATAAGAAAGTAATCAGATGGCAATTTCACTTATACCTTTGAACTTCATCCCAGGCAGATATTTCCTATTGGGTGTAAGAATAGATTGTCTTAACTGGCTTTTGCAATGGGTTAGAACTCTCTGTTTACGAAATGACATCAAGTAGAAATGTTGATTAGTGCTGCTGATTGTCACCAAACTGCCATATGTAACAGTATCCAAACAGCAGTCTCTAATAGTCCAACCCCATGCTTCTGCAAATTTATGTTGTTTCACTAATTGAGCTTTGTCTTTATTTGGCTCAAATTTGTTGTGGCTGAAACTGTTACCCTCTACTGATTGTACAGAAGCCAGAAGTATGGAAACTTGATTCCAGCTGGAAACTATAATTGATACTATTATCTACAATGCAAATAATTATAACTCTGCGTACTTCCTCTTCAGTAGGTTTTTCTTGGCAGGACAATTCAACCCTTGTTGTTGTTGAATTATTCATTTTCTCTCGACTTAGAATACACAGCCTATTTCTTTATTCCAGAAACATGGCAGGCTATTCCATAGCTCAGCCAAATAAGGTCCAGAGTTATGTACATTTTGAACTTGGATAAAAGCTCCCCTCCTCATCATCAGGATCTACATAACACAAAAATATTCTGTCAAATTTTGAAAGCAGGTAGCAAGGTAGGTGTTAACAAATCAGTTAATTATGTGAAGATTACTAATTGGCTATAATTTGCCAGCAAACCTGATGTAACTTAAATGCAAACAAACTGTAAGCAAAGAACTAACAAGTAATAAACCTACTTGCTAGGAGTAAACAAACCTGAGGTGAAGAAACTACAAATTACAAAAAAAGAGAAGCCCACAATGGTTACAGGCTGAGTGAAAGCAGCAAGACAGTGTCCTTGCCTGCATGCTTACCAGAGTATTTACCTCAGCAGTTCTTTCCCAACAAGAGTTCAGAAACCGGCTGCAGGGGGACAACACTAACTTTCACATGGAGACAGGCTTGCAGTCTTTGGAGAGACAAATGACAATGGACATAAGTGCAAATCATTCTTCTGTAAGCAACAGTGCTCTCCTTAAAAAAAAAAAAAAACAGTGAAATTTGCTGCAAATTAGGCAGACTTTCTACTAACTGACAGTGCCTTCTTAGCTAATGACATTGGCTAGTGGCTGGCACCTCAACTGGAGACTAAATGATAACCGGGTCAGAGGACGAGGCAACTTCAATGCAGCACATCTGTAAAATGTACTTTTCCATTCCAAGGACAAAGGGTCTTTTGTTTTTTTGTTTGTTTGTTTGTTTCTTTAAGGATTTATCTGAAAGCACTATTGGAACACATTTGCCTGAAACATCATCTCCAGTGAAACTGAGATGAACTTCTGTAATTTCCTTAGATTGTCTATGGATAAATCAGAGAAAGAAGATGATCTATCCAACTACATGAGGGATTTTTGCTAGCTTTTCTTATTTCAGCTGCTGAATATATACAATATAGATATAGTTTAGCTAGTGTACTATACTATACATTACATTCATATGCTACCAGCTAAAGTATTCTAGAACCCAGTCCAACTTCTTTTGCCTGTCAAGCTGTTTCCATCTTTCTTGTGTCCTTGAGTGCCCAAGACATCAAATATCCCCACTGCTCCTTCTTCAGAACCTCCCAGCATTTCCCAGCCTGAATATCCAGCCTCAGCCACTTTTATATCTTTATGTTCCTCCCATAGGCAGCTCATCATCATTGAAACTTCATTTTCCAAACCACCCAAACCTAAGCTCATTACTGACCCCATACAACCTGTTTCACACTCCCAGTTCTCCTTTCCTGCTCTCACTTTTCAGTTCCCCAGCTTCTTTAGTCCTGCTTTATTTCTGATCTGATGTCCTCAACTCTGCCTCAAAGTACCTTCTAAACTCAGCTCCTTGCCCATGCCCCAAAACTTGTAGTATCCCTATTTCTTCAGTCCCTACATCCATCTGTTTTGTTCTAAAGTTCCCAGCTGAAGCATCTACACTCTTGCATGTTGCTGAGGTGTTAATCTTCAATCTGTTTTATCACCCCAGCCATCAGCACCTCTTATCTGATAACAGCTAGATACTCTAAAACCTGCTTCCCAGGATTCCTGCAAGAAAGAAACAAATAACAGGCAGATATTTATATTTATATGTATACGCTTCAGGGAAATAAAACATTTGAGGAAAATAGCTTCTGGTTATATATACTAGCTAGGCACTAGCTTTTAGCATGTTAAATAGTCAGAAACTGCATTCAGGTTTGTTGAGATGATACCAGATCTGAAAGAAACACTATCCAGACAAGAGTTTGCTTATGCATTTCTCTTCTTGTTATGGTATAACATATCCCTGCTCTTGTTGATTTTCTCCAGTAATGGTCATCAGGAGATAAATGCAAGGCAGGAAAAGGAAGGATTCCAGATATTTCACCGTCTAGTATTCCAACCACTAGGCCAGTACCCTCCTTGAACCCTTTTACTTTCACAGGAGAACCTAAAATAATGCTCAAATTACCATCTTGTGACAGGTTCTGGCTTACATTTGAGTTTCCTTATTCTCTTCTCCAGAAAGGTCTTTCTCAGTTTATTCTTCTCATGAATTGCCCTACCTGGTCCTGCACACTCAGAGTTTCTTCTTGAGAGCTTTATTAAGACATATATTGCAATCATTACTGAGGGAGTACTAAACATCAGCTATACATAATGCAAATTATTGTTGAGCTAGAGCTTTTACACTGATAACTACACAGAAAGGAACACTACTAGCTTCGTAGAATGCTTTTAATGCTAAGCCAAAAATATGCACACCCAGTTAGGTTTCGCATTTAATTGGATTATTAAGCCCAGCTATTAGAGCATTTACTACCACTGGTTATGCAACAGATAGGAATATATATTTATTGTTGTTAGAATCTCTCTCCAGCAAACACACTGGCTAGATTTCTTCCTCCATAGTAAGGCGAGTGCCAATCAGGCTGGCAGCAGTGGCAGAAATCATTTGGCAGTTCACATGCAAGACTGAGGTTCAGCAGCCCTTTGTGGGGCTCATCCCCCACACATCCTCAGTGTATCTGTCACATTAAATCCTGTAGTTGTCATATGGACCCACAGTCATTGAAATCAATCTTCTGAAATCTGAGAAATGCCAATGCATTGACAGGATGTTCTGAAGCAGATTTTTAAACTTTACTGGAGCCTGCTGGGCAGGAAGAAACTGTCCAGAGACAGCCCAGGTAACAGAAACTTAATACATACAGCCAATGGGAATATTATGCTCCACTTTAGTCTTATTTTATCTTTCTCCTGACTTAATGAATTGAGAACAGGGCAAAGGCATTAAAAGTTTGAGATACCACTACTTTAGCACTTGAATACAAGTGTCACATTTCCCTCCTAATAATCTCTCAACCTGGGCTTGAGAACCATTGAACTGTGAAGATTTCATACCCTTCATGCCCACAGGAATCTGCATTAACGACCTAAGAAAATATTTCATCCATTTATACACAGTCACTATGTAAAAATGCCCAAGGGAAGCACTTCAAGCAAATTGAAAAACTGTTTGGGGAAAGGACACCTTACCCACATGAATGAGAGTCAAGAGCAAGAGGCACTTTCTCCTACAAAGGTTTTAGCTGGAAAGGCAGAAGCAGAAAGAGCATTCTTCCTCTAGTCATCATTTCATTTTAAGCCTCTCTACCTTGATTGTGGAAGAAAGTGCAGTGAGAGAAAAAAATAAGGCAAACTTCCTCCACAGGTGATTTGCTCATTAATGTTATAGTAGAAATATCTGAGAGTGTTTATAGGCTCCAGCACCACACATTAGAATTATAAAAGAATAGGTTCCATTTTCTGAAACAAGTGTGATTTCGTGGCATTTGCTCTTAGGCTTAAAGAAAATGGACTTGCAGTTATGCAGTTAATGAAATGTAAAGAAGTTGCCACAAAGTTATTCAGGGCTCCAGCCATCTGAAAACATACCACATGACTGCTTAAGTATTCAAGAGCTGCCCTGCAAAAGCAAACAGTAATACAACAAAATTAGCAATGGAAAATACTAGCAGCTCTGCTCAGATTTGACAGTAGCTGACCCCTAGAGCTCCTGAAAACAGGCCATTTAAATGAACAGAAGGATATGCTTCACAGCTACAGAGGTTCTCTTTCAATTTATGTGTGCAATGACCGCTCTCCCATGTCCATGCCATCATCTCTACTGTAGACTGTTTATACAACTACTCTTAATGTCTTCAAAGGCTTTCTTTGTGAAGGAATCTGTTCTTCTTGAGTGTTTATTGTGCATATTTATGACAATACTTTATTTCTGCATTTTTCTTCAGACCCTTGACCTACTGCTTTTGGTTCACTGTAGTACCAATGACCAGCACAACTTCAAATTGTTTTCCTTCTCTCTTTCATCTGGTCTTCACACCAGAGTGGTTCAGCAGTCAGCCAGCTGTCTCCCAGGGAACACAACCAGGCCATGCAGACAAGTGAGTGCAGGGGAATTGCTCAGCATGAACTCTCAAATCAGCAACAGCCAATTGTTTCATACTGTAGTGATGATTAATACACATCTTTCAAAAAAGCAGCAGCGATGCCTGAAGACTGTACAATCTACTAGTACCTTCTCTCAGCTCTATTCTCATACAGGAAAGCCAGAAATACCTTTTGCAGAACACTCTTGACATTTTGTGCCACAGATGTCATTAAGTTGTTAACCAAAATGACAAAGACTTAAAAGACATACAGACAGTATATTTCTCAATCAAATATTTCCTTGACTGAGCAGTTTATAAATACAGTCATATGAAAGTCTTCATGGGATAACCATCCCTTCAGGACTTTTTCTCCCCTTGGGATTCCAATCTTTCTCTAGGCTCAATACCCATGAGATAATATTAAGACTTTTGTAACTAGTAAGAACTTGTGTGAAACATTGTATCTTAGGTGTATACATACATACTTTTTTTTTTTTTCTTCAAAAAAGCAAATCCAGTTGAGAAAACTTCAACGCAGCTTCACTGGAGTAAGAGGTTAGCTCAAAATTAATAAATGCTTTGAAAAGATAAAATGATGCAAGTACAAAGATTTTGTAAACATCTTCTAATCCTCTGATGTTCCTTTGCCAGTTTCCCCTCCCTGGTTTATAAACCAGGCTGTTCAAGGCCACACAACAAGTCAACAGCTGAGCCAAGATAGACTTGAATGCTTTAATTCCATTTCTCAAGCCTCAGTGTTTCTGTCCTTTCTTACACTTTGCCTCCTTTTTCAAGCAGTGAGTACTACTCAAATCTCTCTTCTCATTGAGAAATATGAAAGGTTATTTTGACCCCTGTGCTTTGCGACTCCAGTCCAGGGCTGCAGAGCAGCTTTACAATTTTGTGATCTCTTTAGCTCAAGGTAACCTTGATCCCAACAGATGCTAGATGTTAGTTTCTACTGCTGTATCCTGTACTAGAATCTGAAGCCAAACAAACTCTAGCCATTAGAAATAACTTTCTTCTGCCTGTAGACTTCCTGGGAGACAAGCAAATATAGGAAGAATAGACTCCCAAGAACATTGGCAAGCAGAAAAACTAACAAAACTACCAGAGAGGTTGCAGAGATGCCTAGGTTTGCAGTTGTGCTGTTATCTTGAAAGATTAGTGACTCGATTGTATTCCTTCATCACAGCAACAGCTTCCTCTCCTCCTGGCTCAGCAATGACATCTTGTTTCCTCCCTGTCTGCAAAACATATCCCTGCCTCTAGCATTCTGTTGGTGAAGAATTCTGCTTTGATGATTTGTTGCCAGCCAAAACTGCTCAGAACACAAGTGAAGGGAATTCAAGCTTTTGGATAAACAATCTTAAGTTCCTGCATACCTGAATCTGTGCCAGATTCTTGCAGAAGCATTGTTCATTAGTGCTAGCCACTACCTCTAGAACTCAAACAGCATTTGAACTAAGCTCTCTTTAAAGAATGTTAGTGTTGAGATGCCCCATTAGTCCACATAGAGGAGGACAGTCTCCAGCCTCAAGTCTTTGGTAACATAAAAAGGCTGCACATACTTACTGTCTATATTTGTAATTTAAAGTATTTTAACTTAACCACATATTAATGGTGCATATGTTGATAAATGAAGAGTATAAACATGCTGCCATTCAATGAAGTACCCATCTGTTTTACTAACACACCTGTAAAGTTCCAGTTTAGCCTAAATATTAAAGACTAATTCTAATCATGGGGAGGGGGGGGGAAGAAAAAAAAAAAAAAAAAAAAAAAAGAGGATTACTTTGTTACAACCAGAGCAGAGCACAAACTCCACTAGGTTCCTAGAATATTTTCTGCATTTTCTTCCTCTGTTATTCTTTACCTCTTTTTTCTCAAAGTTTCTACCTTCAGTGTACTTACTGCACATCTCAGACAGCCAGGAGGAAATCTATTTGCATTCATTCTATGGCCCCAAGCTAGAAGATTCTTGAACATGTTTCTATTCCACAGGCATCAGTAGGACTCCTCCCCAGAGGAAGCCTTCTTTTGGAGTGCAGAGGACTTTTGCATGCCCACTCTTGATACACTTGTTTGTTGCATGAACCAACATAAGCAAACCACACAGACTGTAGATGCATGGCAAACACAGGAGTTTGAAAGCAGGTGTTAAGGTGGAAGTGGGTTTGTCCAAAGTTTCCTGAAAGACTTACAAATGAGAAGTAATGAAAGCAAGGCCCATGCACACTGATACAAACTTCTTAGAAGGATTTGCATTGAACAAGTAGAGATAGGGATTCAAGGTTATGTTCAAAACAGCCTCTTCAGAGCTGGGAGCTTCAAAGTTCATCAAGTCTAACCATCAAATAAAATGAAGGCTTGGCACTATCAGAGGCTCAGGACATAAATACCACTCAGAAAAACATGAATGCTGACCTCATAAGAAAAAGCAGGGCATCTACATTAGTTTTTTTTTTTTTTATCAGCTTTTGGAGCTTAATCAAAATTGACCTTTTAGGCAGCATGAATTTCTTTAAATGTGTATTTATTCTCAAGAAGCATCATTTGTAATGTTTAGGAGATAATCTAATTTCAAATGAAAAACTCTAAGAGAGGGCAGTAACTGCCACTGTTAATGCTGAAGGATACCTGGCAATCAGTTTGAGATGTTTTCTCTTTTGCTGTTGAATGGCCTACACAAACAAGGGAAATGACTCACTAATTAAAAATAATTGTACATGGAGGGCTGGTATACACCAAATGTAAACTGAAGATTCATACACATTAATACCTTGGTCAGCTATGAGAAGTGTTTAGATATGAATTTAGAAAATTTCAGTTTCCATTCACAGTGTCTTAACAGTCCTAACAGGTACCACCTGTGTTCGAAAGGAATTGGTCAACTGCTGAAAAATTTCATTTGTTGCCAAACTACTTTAAATTTCTCTTCAGAATTATAGTTCTAAAGGTGAAAGAAAATGCATAAGATCTCAGCCCTGTCAGGGCTTCAAAGGAGTTCAGCAGATCATTACCATTCCTGGTAAAGAAGAAAAATCTCGAAGTGATCTTTAACCAAATTCTTCCTTCTGTCCTAAAATCTCTGGCAACATTGGGAGAACAAGCAAAGAAGTGCTTTCACACCAGCTAACTCTCCTTGTCAGTTTTCTTCAGCAGCACTCCCGTACGTACCCACAATGCCACTTCCTCCAATTGCAGACAGTGATCCTAAATATTTCAGATAGTTACATGACACAAAACAAGACAACAAATTATTCTGACAAGTAAGCTACAAGTACTCCTACTCTTGTCTTCAAATGTTTCTCTGTCATTGTTCAAAATATATGTGGCTGAGCAGACCCCACATAGCGAGTTCCCTGAGGCAACATGAGGAGTTTGGTCTGGCCTCAAACAAGAGGGAGGATCTGTTTTAAACAGTACTTCTATGTTTTAACTATTCTCTGCAAGTTTGTTTGTTTTCTTTTATATCAAGCTACTTTCAAAAGTCTTCTTTTAGTGCCTGTAACAATTTTAAATAAAATCTTTCAGATAAGCAAGTTGCCTTATGCCTTACAGTTGAGCAAACAAGCATTTAATTCATGGTTCCATACTGAAGCAAATAACTTAGTTTTCCAAAGAGATCATAGGAGCTTAACCTACATAGGACTAAAAAATACAAAGAATGCTGTACCATGTGTAAGTGCTCCATTTTAAGAAATGAGGCTCGTAAGTTTTGGCTCAGTTTGGTTCATTTTGTTTTTCCTTTTCCCTTAAATCAAAAGAAACCTGGAATTTTTGCCAAGAGATGCTGCACACTGGCCAATGGCAAATAGCTCAGAATCATTTTTTTTTTTTCTACTGTGCTATGACACATCTTAGTAGCCTTGTGGATTTTTTCTCAGTTTACAGTTATCTATGATTAAATCTAAGACACTAACACTAACCCACAAGTCTCTGCATGTATTTAAGTATTCTTAAAGTATCTTAAAAGTAACAGCAGTGGATACTGATAGTGAATTTAGAACAGACCGGTGCACCACTACTACACTGCCTCATACAGAGCCCTTCCCCTCCCTCTGACCTGAGCCAACAAGGGCAGCTGCTAATCCTTTCAATTTTTAGCACAATGCAAACCTTTCTCTGTTCACTAATCCATCACCACATCAGCAGCATCAGCTGATGGGTGGCCCCTTTCTCCTGCAAATGCAAACCCCAGTAGCTCTGCCAGTTTGCCTGATCCTGTGTGCACCTCCCACCCAAAATCCACGGTGCAGTGAAAGGTGAACCAAATCCTGCCCCTACAATGGTGCCTCATGTGAGCTCAGGCAGCCTGAGTTTGAGTTTGTTTTCTCTAAAGGGCAGTTAAGTCTAATAGATGTCAGATTTACAGGACAACGGCAGAAAAAAAACACCCTACCGATACTGTCATTAATCTCACTGTAGTAGTGGGAAGAAAGGCCATTTTTGTTCCCAGGGAGGGTCTTTGCTTTATGATCCAGCAAAGGCTGGAAGCTTCCAGGCTGTCTGAACTTGTGCCAAATTCAATAGAGACCCACAGCAATGGAAAGCAAAGTCATTTAATTCTTCAATTAACTAAACTTCTACAATAAAAAGAACATAGATATAGCTTAAGTCTACAGTTTTGGCACTTAACCTGAATATGTATTTGAGCCCAACTGAATTTGTTATAGTCAGTGGCAACATGCAAGGTAGGAAAAACTTTACAGCCCAGCAAATAGCTTTTCCTTAGTCTTCATTCATCTTAAGGCTCTTGTTCATCACTTTGATGATATAAAGAATGCTAAATACTGAAATAAATTATGCAAGGAAGGAGACAGTCAAACTGCAGAAGGTACACTTAGATGTAATAGAATAACACAAAAAGTACAGATCCTTGCACCTAGGGTAAGGAAATATATATTAAAGGCTTCATATCCATTTGTTCTCTCCTGAGAAGCTGTGGGACACATTGAATTAGCTGTTATATAGTCCACAGCATAAAGCACAGCATATAATTCATTCGTACTACAGTTTAAAAAGCATTTGAGTCTTGAAATCCGGTGTTATCAACAATATGTAATTGGTATTTAACCTTTACAAAAAATGAAGTTTATGTTTAGAATTACATTTACTGTTGTTCAGAAATAATGGCCTGTCTCTCAGTTCCAGGATTGCTCCTACCTTATCTGCCACTGCTTCCGCTGAGGAGAAATGGAACTGCTCTCCAGACAGCAAATATCTTCTCTTGAGCATCTAAAGAGCTTTTTAAAAAGCAGCAGGACTAATGTGCAAAAACACAGTTTGCAGGCACAGCCATGTACATATACAAGGTAGCACAAAGCAATTGAAAGCTGCTTCTGCATCAACTCTAGCCCCCAGAAGGGATGGTCCCAAAACTGGAACTTAATCTTTGCCACTTGCTGATAGGCATGCACCAGCTGGAAACATTTGCTCAGCTTCAAGAACATTGCACTGCATGTTCCTGAAAACAGCCTTGCACCTTGCTGCATACCTGTGGAACTTTGATATTAAAAAAATATACATAAAAAAAAGTATGTTAACATGCCTGAGACAATGTCTAGAGGAAAGTGAATGATGGAATTGGTCCTGTAGCAGATCAGGCCTGCAACAAACTGTGAAGTAGTCACATTTGTTAATTAAATTCAGCTTTATCCGGTAAACAAAAGGAAAGAGGGGTACAGAATACGCAGCAAAAAATCCCGGCTCTTGCTTTGGAACAAACAGGAAACAAAGTTGCATTATCTGAGGAACTTCCTACGTTATGATTTTTGCAAGGCTGTCATATTCAACTGTCAGTAGCATAAGCACTACCATAGAGCAAAAATACTCTAATCACAACAATACCAAGCTGAATGCTTGCTCTGCCAGTGGCCAAACAACACAAAACAAATCATTGAGAAAGCTCTGCAGAAGGCCATAATAATCTGGAGAGTGATATAGCACAGCAGGTGTTTGCACAGCAGATCTTGCCCTGCTGTCCTCAGGCTGTATTTGCACTGTACACTGTGAGAACCTCCCCTCCCTTTACCCCTGGCCACACAAGAAAGTGCAGCACTGCCCACAAGCTGCCCAGCAAGAAGGGAACACACTGCCAGGCCTGGCCCCAGCCTTGCTTGGAGATGTTCAGCACACAGGACACCGCAAGTCAAGCAGTTGAATAAAATGGGATTGTTTGCAACTAGCATCTCCAGGTGCCACCCCCACCCCTCCTCCCTCCACAGCACCTCTGAGCAGAAGGGAGGGAAATCTCCCTCTGGTGAATGCCCATCTGCATATTGGGAACTGGAGGAGTCATAGGGACTCCAGCACTGTGCTTGCTGTGCAGGGAAAGTGAAGGCAGCCCTGTAAAGAAGCACACATTAAATACAAAAAGTCTTCCTACACTCTCCATTAAAAAAAAGTTTCATTGCTCTTAAGAGGAAGGAAAGCTAACAGATATGCATTGATTACAGGGCATATCCGCAAGGAACATCTGCCTGGGTGCACAAGAAACATAGCTACACCTTGGTGACCTCCCCACAGTTGGGAAACCCCCTGTGTTGCTAGGGAAGTGCAGCAATACAGGCATTTCCTCCAAAAACAAGGAGAAGGAAAGGCCACTGCTCCTCACCAATGAGATGAAATTCCCACTGACTTCTGACCTACAATTGGTCAGCATTTTTCAAAGCAAGCAGAAATATATAACATACGAGTTTCATTTAAGAATTAAAAGTGGGATTAAGGATGAAATTCAATACAGTGACACTAAAAGTACTGAGGTTGGGCTGTGATCCAAAATTATAAATAATAGGATTCTTAACAATACATTATTTCTTGTTTCCTTTCCGGAAATATCTTTACTTTCTTTTTTTAAAGTCAGTATGTGTAAGAACATATTGTCTCAGTAAAGTAACAGTTGTTACTTTCCTCTTCCCCCCACTCCCTTCCCACCCTGATATACACTCACAAACCAGAAGCTATTACAATAAATTCAGAGTCCAGACACTCGAGAAGACATTACAGTGAACACAGACCACCCACTGACTTCAGCTGCTTTGCTTTTCTAATCCCAAATTCTAGCAGATTTTCCACTACCCTTGACAATGAAGAACACAAGCTTTTTTATTTTTTAAATACAGAAAGCAGCATGCAGGGGCAGGTCAAGGAGAATCTGTTAGATGCCAGAAAATTCAAGACAACCCATTACATGTATTTTGCCCTCAACTTGTGTGTCATTAGCCGGAGCACACACCCTCCTTTTCAGCTCACACTGTAGCTCAAAGATCCTAACTGGTTTATCTATGTTTACCCCAAAACCTGTGGGTCATCCTAGGCATAATGGAGGCTACCTACATTAAACATAAGCTAGAAGAGTAAAATAGAAGTGAAATAAAGCCCCGAAACACAAAAGTTTAATCGTGGTTCCACAAGTCAAAGGCCTTGTAAAGCTCTTTCCCCATGGTCCATGAATTCCCTAAGATTTCCTGATTTGGAACAACAGCTTGCATAGCATACTTTGGCCTGGGTGCTATTACTCAGAGCTATGATCTTGGAAAGGCAGACTAGAGCATACTGTCCAGCATACTGGACAGGAACAACAAAAGAGATATGGTTTACACTACAAGTCACTGCTAAAAAAAAACAATAAAAAGTATAGCTTCCAAGTCTCTGAGAGCTAACACTTCCAAAGCTTGCCTCCTTCCCGCTGAGTAACCTTCTGCTGCATACATCCAGCCCAGCTACTTCTGCCAGATAGTGTTTGTTAATTATTAACCCAATTCACAGAAACACAAAACCCTTTTATTTTAACTGAAAACAGGGTATGTTGCTGACAAATGCTGAAGTTTAATTTGCCATAAACAGTGCAGTCTTGTGTTACACTTACATAGCTTTTGCCAGCAGTACCTCAGAAAAACAACATACCAATAGGATCGCTTCATCCTTCACTAAAATTAATTAATTTGAAATCATTAGGTGTTACACAGCAGCGGTCTATGAAGCAAAGCACAACTTTCATGAAGTACAGAAACATGAGGAAAAAATACTTGAAGAACATCAGTCATAAATACAAACTGAAGTATTGCCATGACTACAGAATAGCTTCTGTCTGAAGAGGGCAATGCAAGTTTCAGTAATTGCAAACAATTGGAATTTTGTATTTTATACCTCAGGTACTCCATTAGCACATCTTACCTTACCAGCAGAGGAACTTCTATCTCAAAGTAAAGCCCAGCCCTACAGCTAAAACCAGCAGCTTTATTGCTAGGAACCTAGCTTGTAAGTGCTTTTTTTTTTTTTTTTTTTTTAGCCTTATTTGAACTATGAGGAGACATTTACAATGATAGCCTGCCTATAAAAGACACAATGAATTCAAATTTTAAACCAGTTGCTTGATTTTCCTGACTTACTATTGTATTGCTGTATAATTAATGGATATTAAGATGTTATAATCACAAAAGAACAACAGAGTCAAGCAAAGTAGACTAAGACAATAAGGAGAATAAATGGAAGGCTTATCCGTATGCTAGGCTCACCTACAGAAAGCACCAGAAGAGGGGATCTCCAGATGAGATCCTTCCCTGCTGGTAGCCAGCTCTTAAATAGGTCTAGGAGAGCTGGAGCCTGGCTCCACCCCTTCCGGCAGCACAGGTGAATTGCCTTCAGCTGTGCTGCTCTGGCTGACTCATTGCTTGCCTCAGGTGATCAATCAGAGGTTCAGGCCGTGACTCAGCAGTTCCCATACAATTGCTTAACTCAATACTGAAGCATCCATTGGAAAACAGTTGATTTTTCATGGTGAAACAAGCTAAACGTTGGAAAAGAAAAACACAGACACAAAAT
This sequence comes from Tympanuchus pallidicinctus, assembly GCF_026119805.1. NCBI lineage: Eukaryota > Metazoa > Chordata > Aves > Galliformes > Phasianidae > Tympanuchus > Tympanuchus pallidicinctus. The sequence goes on along the minus strand of NW_026294618.1, from coordinate 59,888,993 downwards.
ACATCCTCAGTACAAAATTTCAGAAGCTGATGTATTGGTGAGACCACTAGTTACTGTAATTTGGCATAAAAATCAGAATTGATTAGCAGTTCTCTCTTGTAATAACATTATTATTACAAAAACAGTTTCTTATGCTAATTGCAGCCAACTGCAGTGGATCGAGTTGAATGTGGTCAAAGATTTCAGTGAAAGACCAGCAGCCAAGACTTGCTCTCAGGATGCATATGCATCAGGATGCATGCGCTGAGATTCTTGCCAATCAAATGAGATGTGCTTTGAAGCAACAGGTAGGAACTGACTGAAGTATTTAGTACAGTAAGCATGAAGAAAATAGCTAAAAGTAAAAAACAAAGACATCAGCCCTTGAGGATAGACACCAAACTGTAGTTTAAGAACACCAGAGAAATGAGTATTCTGGACTTCAGGCAAGAAGATATTTTCTCATTAAAGGTAATAGCTCCCTTAACCCCACTAACCTCTGAAAACAGATTCACCTTCATTTCTTCTTTTCCTCTCGTGTAATACACACATCAACACAGGGTAGATGTCACCTGGCCTACTTCAGCAACCAGTGACTAGACTGCCATATTTAACACTAAGATCTTCAACCCATGCACAGGGCAGGGAAGCTTCTCGGGCTGAAGTGACATCATCAGTACAAGAGATCACTTCTTGGGGCAACGTGGGCAGGGATTCCAGAGCCCTGACCTGCTGCATAACCTAGTTAGCCAGAATGTTCACACTGTCTTCCTTAAATACCCCTGCCAAAACACACTTCTCTACAACCTCAAATAATCCTTCACCCTTGGTATTTCCCCTGCAGTTTGCCACAGGCCATGCACATAGTTGCACTGCACAGCCATGCCAAATGGACCGAGGAAGAACTAAACATATTAAGATGTTAGCCTGTCTCATGGAAATTTTGAGAGATGCTAGCCCTGCTTCACCACTTTTTTTTCCTCCTATTCTACCCCCTTATCTAAAAATTAAACCAAAAGGAAGAAACATTTCCAGGGTCCAACATGAGTTTCTGCCACTTGGGCCTGACATCTTACCCTTCATCAGCACCTAATCATACTGATTATTCACATTCACATCAGGGACAGCCTGCAACACCTGGAACACTACTCTGGTGGATGCTGCAGACTGAAGTTGCTGAGGGAATTTAAGAGCTGTCCAAAAGACAGATGAAAACAGGATGTCATTTCTCTTCAGTGGCAGGGCTGGAGGTCTTGCCTAAGTAGTTAGAGGCCACAGTCAAGTTACCAGGTGATGGCTGTTCAGTGATTCATGTGACAGTAGCTGCGGTCTCAGCACAGTTAATGGTGGAAGTGCTGCTCCAGCAATAAGGTATTAATTTCTACTGCCACTGGGTGGCTCCACGGAGGTCACAGCCAGGTCTGGATCACACAGCAAATTACCCCCAATTCCACTAATGATGGGAATAGATGACAGATGGCTCCCATAGAAAGATTAAATCAAAAGTGACCATCTTATCTAATGCAGATACAGCAGGAATTAGAAGGACTCTGCCTCCTCCATTGTGTCAGTCAATGCATTGCATTCCCTGAAGAGGACGCAGAGTCAGTCCCAGAAGATAAAACTCTGCTCCCTGGGTCCCTTTTCTGAAGCAGGAAGGAAGCAGGAGCAATTGCACAGCCATAGCATGAGATTTCATGCTCCTCTCCAAACACACAAGCATAATGAGACACCTTGTTTGCTTACCACAGCACAACTGAGCCCAGGCAAGAGCAGGGCTGGATCTAGTTTTCACCATGTTAGAAGTGATCCAAGGAAAGTTTCTTTTTTGACAACATACGTTAATATCATAAAAAAAAAAATAATCAAGTATTTATGTTCCAATAAAAACATCACATAGCATATTTATTATATTTATAATATTATGCACACATAGATATAGGAAAAAAGCAGCACACCACTGCTTCCATCCTGCATTAAGCCTAATTTCAATCTCATCTATCATTATTCAAAAAAAATTGGGACTTACTCAGTTTCCAAAGAAACCAAGATTCCCCGCTGTCCCTCAGACATTTCAAACCTTTAAAGCACACAAGTGCGTGCACAGCAGCAGTGCAGATGTTCTTGTTAAATGGCCTGACAAGAAGGTAGAAAAACTCTTCAGGAGTTTGCAGTGTTCAGGTAGAGTGTAAATCTGGAGAAACTAGACAGGTAACCAGAGCAGATGAAGATCAAATCTAGATTAGGCAGTGGAGAGTTGTAGCAATAAATGGGATGTGATTGCACCCTTGATGCTGAGCAGGCAGAATGCTAACGCTTCCAGCCATAGGTAGCAGCTGTACACTGTGCCCCTTGTTTTCACATCCACCTCAGTTCAGTACAAACCCTGACTTTCTTTGGACTATATTATTATTATTTTGATGTTCTTAAGAGTTTAGTTGGCAGAGAGTGAAAAGGGTCTGCAACTGCTTCTCTGTGGGGTAACTTCAGGCCAGCTAGTGAAATCTGACATGCATTCCTAATCCCCAAAACTTCTGTTAAAGAAGGTGAATCAGGGAGAGCTGAAATTTGGCTTACATAAAGTATTTTTTTTCCTCCCTTCTTATATTTTAAAAGCTATTATTGCTTTTAATAAAAAAAAATAAATCAGATTTTGAAGAGATGGAGAAATGAGTCTCTGATGTGTAATGGTCTGAATTTGAAGTCTGTCACAAAAAAATAGAATTAACAAGGAAGACAGAGGTTGTGAGATGGACCAAGACTTTTACTCAAGACTTGCGTAAAAGAAATTTGGGAGCCAAACAAAATGGATGTAATCTGGCAAGGGTGTATGGGGACTAATAAATCATGGCCTGAACCTCTGATTGATCACCTGAGGCGAGTAGCGAGTCAGCCACATGAGCACAGGTGAAGGCAATTCACCTGTGCTGCTGGAAGGGGTAGAGCCTGGCTTCACCTCTCCTAGACCCACTTAGGAGCTGTCTGCCACTGGCCAAGGATCTCTTTTGGAGATCCACTCCACCAAAGTTTCCCCACGTAAGCCCAGGATAGGGCAAGTATCCTTCTTTTCTGCTATAGTATAATTACTACATAAGCCAAGCTCTTGGATATACTATGTCATCTGTATATTCATTGATTGTACACAAGAAGTAAGAGTTAAACTAAGCCATTCCTTCTAAATGGAATAAGGTATATTGAAGCAATACTGACAATACGCCCCCCTTACAGAGGGATCTGGACAGGCTGGAGAGCTGGGCTGAAGCCAATAGGATGAGTTTCAACAAGGCCAAATGCCGGGTCCTACACTTCGGCCACAACAACCCCAGGCGACGCTACAGGCTTGGGGCAGTGTGGCTGGAGGACTGCGTAGAGGAAATGGACCTGGGGGTATTGATTGATGCTCAGCTGAACATGAGCCGACAGTGTGCCCAGGTGGCCAAGAAGGCCAATGGCATCCTGGCTTGCATCAGAAACAGCGTTGCAAGCAGGAGCAGAGAGGTGATTGTTCCCCTGTATTCAGCACTGGTGAGGCCGCACCTCGAGTACTGTGTCCAGTTTTGGGCCCCTCACTGCAAGAAAGATATTGAGGCCCTGGAACGTGTTCAAAGGAGGGCAACAAAGCTGGTGAGGGGTCTGGAACACAGGCCGTATGAGGACAGGCTGAAGGAGCTGGGAATGTTCAGCCTGGAGAAGAGGAGGCTCAGGGGAGACCTCATTGCTCTCTATAACTTCCTGAAGGGAGGTTGTAGTGAGCTGGGGGTCGGCCTCTTCTCACGTGTCATCAGTGATAGGACCAGGGGGAATGGTTTCAAGCTACAACAGGGGAGATTCAGGCTGGACATTAGGAAGTATTACTTTTCAGAAAGGGTGGTCAGGCACTGGAACGGACTGCCCAGGGAGGTAGTGGAATCACCGACCCTGGGGGTGTTCAAGGAAAGACTGGATGTTGTATTGAGGGACACGGTTTAGTAGGAGCTATTGGGAATAGGTGAACGGTTGGACTGGGTGATCTTTTAGGTCTTTTCCAACCTTGGTGATTCTGTGATTCTATGGTGATTCTAAATGACTCTAGAGAAGCAGCAGAGAAACGAAAAATAGAGGAGAATGGCCTGGCTTTTTTGAAGCTCATACAGAAATGGCACTGGCCCATAAACCTACTCTTACTGACACCAACTGTGTACTCTACCATAGACTGCAGTGGCAGTAGGCTACACAAAGGAAACAAGACAAGACAAACCTCACAACAATAAAATATCACGTGGTGAAGACACTGAAATAAAGGGTTTGAAACGTTAATTGCCAGCTTGGAGTATGACTCTTTTTAACAGCCTGCTTTGACACTTCAATTTCCAGTGAGGTAATAGAAGGCTTTTAAATAGACTGTAGCAAGATGGTACTTTCACACTTAATCGTCTCAGAGGTCAGATAAGACAGTTGTCTTCAAACAGAGTGGGGAGGAAGGTACAACTTAAACAGCAGCAACAGCTTCCTATGTTTTCACATTGTTGACACACAGAAGTTATGTTTCCCAGAAGCTCTGAGCAAAATCATGGTAACACAGGCAGAAACGCCTCCTGCACTCTGACCAAGCAGTCTGCTCCTTCACAGAAACAGATGTCCTCACTGCATGCCAGCCCTGAGGAAACTGAACACAGAGCCTGGAAGTCAGTGACTGTCATGGAAAACCAGAGCTCGCTTTTATATAGACCTGACTCCCTTTTATTAATGTACTACTTAGAGGCTACTGAATCCCTTTCTAGGAAAAGCTCATCAAGTGTTCCAAAAAAAGTATGAATTACTTTCATTGCTTTTATAGAATAAAAGCAATTTACCCTACCAGTGTGAGACAAGGCAGATCTGTGCCATTAAATGCTTAGATGCTGTTAGACATACCACTGCAGTCACATTTGTCACTTCTGCAGTCAAGTGAATCACTGCAGGAAGAGGCACTTCTCAGTCAGCACTGTTATGGAAACAATCAAATGTAAAGCAGTCATATCTAGTCACAGGCAGCTGAGGTTTTTTTTTTTTTTTTGACCACTCAGGTAAGATTGTGAGCAGAAATTTATTACAGCTGTTTGCACTGTTGGAAAGGCAGAGAAATAAAAATAACTTCTTTAAGCCAGTAACACTGGCTGGGAGGGAGCTGGGAAGAGGCTTGTGAACAGTGCTCTGCTGGTGCACAGAAACCAGAGCCAGCAACCCCACATTCATTGATCCCTAACCGCACAGCATTTTGCTCAAGCCAGTGTAAGAGCAGGCAAGAGCTGCCAAATATGCACTAGCATGTGACAGTGAATGGAAAGAAATTTTACTCTACTAAAAAGGCAAGAAAACATTTCTTAGCCTTCTGTTGAAGTTTTGTACATAGCTTTGGAGCCCACATAGTTCCATTGTTTCATATTTTAGACCACTCCTGGTAAATACAAGATAAAGCAAAATATACAATGGTATTTCTGTTGCAGCAAACAGCGTTTGAACTTGCCCTTTCTTTCCTGTACAGCAAATATTCCCATAGAAGTCTTTCCATTTCCTTGACCATAGAGATTCCTCACCATTTAACTCGCTATCAGCCATATTTGGTACTAGATGATTGTTAAAAATGGTGCTCTTACAACCTTTTTGATCACTACTGCTGAAATTGGATCCTTGCTGTAGCATTTTGACGGGTATTCTAATGTCACAGAGAACCCCCACAAACAGGAAAGGGACAGAGCAATACTTAGATTTAAATATACATCACTCTAGCCAAGAGATGAGTATAAGCTTAAGCAAACTAATCTTCACTTCCATACAATAACCTCAAGTCAATTCAGTGACTGCTTTCTTTCTGTCTTAACTACTTAGATCAGAAACTTCTGAACACTATTTATTTATTTATTTTACTTTTAAGTTATTAGGGAGGGGGAAGTGCTTGCACAAGAGATTTCCCAGCTGCACACCAATTGAATATGATATTTCCAGATAATCACTATGTTGTGATTGTTGTTAATGCTATTTAAAAAAAACCACACACTGCTAAAGTGTGGTCAAAAACACTAGATCATTTCAGAAAATTTCTGGGCCATCAACACAAAAACACCTTTCCACTGATTTTTTTCCTACTTCTACTATGGACATCAAGCAAATAAAACTAGCTTAGAGGTCCAAAAACAGGAATAAAGTAATGGAAAAGAGCAACATATTAGCCTTTATTCTATGAATTAGCATAGCGACAAAGCATCAAGAGAAAAATGACAAGGGTTAAATCCACTGCTGGTTAAATCCCACACCTGTCCTGACAGGTTGGTGACATTTTCCTGCATGTCCCTCTAACTTCAGCACAGCTCCTGCCTGCTGATGCCACGCATCCACAGCCTCTGGAAACAGTAATGCCTGTAAGCGGCCCCAGTGAAGGCACACCAGCAGCAGCCAGCATGCCTGGGCTCCTGCAGAACAAGAGGAGCTCTGTTTGCATCTCTGGAAATTCCAGTTTTCAGTTATCCAGGAAAATCAGGCAAAGATAAGACCTTTTCCACCCACCATTTCTTCTCACTTTCCAAGTCCTCCCTTAGTTCTAACAGCCATCATTCTATAGAAATTCTATATTTTCCAGGAAATCATATCCTGAGAATCTGCTTTATAGATACACCTGGGCTGGAATTCTCAGGACAAGGAACACCAGGCTGCTGAGAAAAGACCATGAATAATTCACACTGATAAAAGTTCTGTCAAAGAAACGCTACAGCCTTTGGCTCCTCTGCCAAGACGCCATTTCACACACTGACTAAAGAAGTCTCACCAACCCATGATGCTTTCCATCTGAATTTATCCTTTTTAATATACACTAGTAAGTATTCACTCTTGTATTAAAAAAAAAAAAAAAAAGTTTTTGCTTTCTTTAACAAGTCAATTTCCAGCAATTCCATACTTCTAATAGATGTTTCAGACACTGTAAAGGTCATAATTCACTCTGATTATCAGAGCACTCTTAAAATATGGATATTCAAATGAACAACTTCCCTTGGCATTGCTTCAGACTGTACCAGTACTGGAAAAAAGAACACTGGTGAAAAAAGAGAGGATATTAAGTTTGGAAAAGTCTAGTTCAAATAAAGGGAATTTTCAGATCTTTCCCAATGCCTGAATAACCTCAGGAGCCACCTTTGTAACATGGTCTCTGCTCTGAACAGGTTATCCAGCTGGACAAAGATGAGATGCAGTGCTCAAACTCTTGTTAAGATGCTTGCAATTTGCTCAGAGAGTAATTGCCACCTCAGCCTACATAGGTTAATAATGTGAACATTTCCACATGTGTTTCCTCCCAGCAATTGGTTGCCACCTTCACATCCCTTAATGGGCACATATCCCAGAAAAATCACTGCTTCATCTCATTGGCTGTGTGGGACAAGGTGACTCACCAAGAAACAGCTCTTCAGAATCCCTCGAAAAATCATTCTGGAGGGTGTCAGCAGGCAGGAGGATCTGGAGCATCCCACCAAGTAGTCCTTAGCTGGTTAGTCAGACTGGCACCAAGTAGGAAGCAAACTGCTTTTTCTCTCCCCTGAACAAGCCCTACTTCTCAGTGTCATCTAGGAATCTTCCTTGAGCTAGACACTGTAGCCATACACTCCCAGTAACACTAGCTCACAGGGAAGGGCCAGAACACACTAGCGCTATGCCATTAGCTCATCAGGCTATTTTAATAGTTCACATGGCAGAGATGCTCTGGGAATGAGCCTGGATACAGTGGATTGAACGTACAAAACACCAGCAGGGTTACTGACATTTATGAAAGAATACCAAGCTGGATCTCCAGCGCAGATCACAAGCCAGCTGTTTTTCCATCCAGGGATCTGAGTCCTACACTCTTTGTCACACTGGCCAGTCAGATCTGTGGTTGTATCATTCTTGGAAAAGATTGAGTGAAAATGGACAAAAGGGTCTGAGCCCAAAAGAGTAGTTGGATTGACAAAAATCAGTTCACATTTTGTTATTTAAACTCTAGTAAATCCAGCCCCAAGAACAAGAGAAGTCTGGATGAAATCCAGTCAATTCTTTGGCCTGGATGAACACTGCTATACTAGAAGCTCAGAGGCTTCAAGCATGTTTTTATCCTCTTTGTCCTTGGGCTGACCTATCATGGATTTCGGACATGCCAGACTATTTAGAAAGTCTGTTTTTCCAAGATCATTGGAGCACTTTTATCATGACACTGTGCACAGTCTGGCTCTGCTGCTTTTGAATAGGAGAACTTGCAAGAGAGAGGGTAAAGCTTCAATTTTGCTAAGAAAAAAAAGCTGAACTCTTTCCCATACTGAAAAAAAAAAAAAAAAAAAAAAAGTTCCCTTTCCTTACAGCAGAGCAGAGCAAGTTCACAGCTTAGCACAAGAAACTCACCTGTATTTTTACTCAGCATTTCAGAAAAGCTTTGTGGTTTACGCTGTAGCTACAATAGCTACCAGTGCTTAACCAAATAGACTAAAGCTACCTTAAATGGAGTAATCTCTCAAGCATGAGAATTAAACAGAACACCAAGTTTGTGGAGTGCTTCTTTTGTTTTGCTTTCAGTACCTCCCACAGTTCAGCTTCAACTCCAGCACCTGTTCCTTCAGGTTGATTATGAAGAGGTCTACAAATAGCAACAGAGTTGGAAATCCCTAGGGCTACTCAAGAAATAGAAACCACAGCCCTGTAATAACAGCCTATCTCCAAATCCACCTTAGTTAGAACCATACAAAGCATGCTTTGGAGGTAGACAGTGAAAGGTCAGAGCCCCCAGCAGCTGATACACAATGGTTGCTACCACTGCCAGCCTTCTGCTTCATTCATTGAAATAAGAGAAGAATCTTTGGGTATCTCTAGTCCAGTCACCCTCCCAAACCAAGACTATTGCCAATATTAAATCAATCAGCCATGCCTTCGTCTACCTGAAACTTGAAAACCACCAGGGTACAGAATACAGATCCTTTACAAGTACTTTCTTCCACACTGTACCACTGACTTAGCAAGAAGCTTTTCCAGCATACAAAAGTCCTCCCATAACACAAGTGTTTCACAGCCACCCAAGCAAGACAATGTGGCAACTGAACCTTATAATGCTATCGACCACTAAGAAAAAAACCTTTAGTAGACAAAACTTGCATTCTATTACCTCCTAGTTGCCTCTTTGCAAAATTAAATCAATTGACCTCCAAATGCACTTCCACACAAGGCTTACCATCTGAGCTCCTGATCACTGTGATAGATCTCTACAAGACAATCCATTGCCTTCCCATTCAACTGTACCTGGGAGTCCCTAAAACAGAGAACAGAGAAGGGACCACACAAACAATGAACAGAAGAAGCTATTAGCTTCCTTCAGACTACCACCCACAACACACTCAGAGCAGAAATAGTAACAGCACTGTATGAGAACTGCTGAGTCACAGCCTGAACCTCTGATTGATCACATGAGACAAGCAGTGAGTCAGACATAGGAGCACAGGTGAAGGCAAATCACCTGTGCTGCTGGAAGGGGTGGAGCCTGGCTGCAACCATCCTAGACCTACTTAAGAGCTGGCTACCAGAAGAAGAGGATCTCTTAGGAACATCACATCTGCTGGTGTTTTTGTCAGTGAGCACGAGAGGAGTAAGCTTTCCATTTATTCTCTAGTAATATCATAGTTTGCTTGTTCATTTTGTGTTTATAACATCCAAATATACTCTAATTACGCAAGAAAAAACTACAAAAACCACATAGAGATTTGCAGAATTTAAAAATTGATAACTATCCAGGCTTGCGCCCTCATACTTACACAGGCAGGTTTCCCCCTTGTTGTTTCACAGTCAGGTTTACCCCCTTATTGTTAGTGCCCCCTTATTGTTTCACAGGCAGGCTTCCCCCTCATTCTCACACAGGCAGGCTGGCCCCCTTATTGTTACACAGTCAGGCTTGACCCCTTATTAATACACAGGCAGGCTTGCCCCCTCAATGTTACACAGGCAGGCTTGCCCCCTCAATGTTACACAGGCAGGCTTTCCCACTTCTTATTACACAGGCAGGCTTACCCCTCATTGTAACACAGGCTTGCCCCCTTATTGTTACACAGGCAAGCTTGCCCCCTCAATGTTAGGCAGGCTTGTACCCTCATTGTTACACAGGCTTGCCCCCTCACCCTTAACGCAGGCACACTTGCCCCCTCATCGTTACCCAGGCAGGCACGCCTCCTTATTATTACACGGGCAGGCTTGCCCCTTATTCTTACACCTGCAGGCTTCCTCCTCATTACTACACCGGCAGGCTTGCACGCTCGTTATTACCCAGGCTTGCCCCCTCATTGTTACACAGTCAGGCTTTCCCCCTCATTATTACACAGAGGCAGGCTTGCCCCCTCAATGTTAGACAGCCTTGCCGCCTTATTACAAGACAGTCAAGCTGGCCCTCTATTACACAGCTTGCCCCATTACTGTTACACAGGCTTACCCCCTCACTGTTACATAGGCACGCTTGCCCTCTCCTTATTACACAGGCTTGCCCCCATATTATTACACAGGCAGGCTTGACCCCTCACCCTTACGTGGACAGGCTTGCCCTCTCCTTATTACACAGGCTTGTACCCTTATTGTTAAACAGGCACGCTTGCCCCCCCATTACTACACACGCTTGCTCCCTCATAGTTACACAGGCACGCTTGCCCCCTCACCTTACGCAGGCAGGCTTGCCCTCTCCTTATTATACAGGCTTGCCCCCTTATTATTACACAGGCAGCCTTGTCCCTCATTGTTACACACGCTTGCCCCCTTATTATAACACTGGCAGGCTTGCCCCTTATTATTACACAGGCAGGCTTGACCTCTTATTACTACACAGGCAGGCTTGCCCCCTCATTGTTACACAATCAGGCTTTCCCCCTCATTATTATACAGAAGCAGGCTTGCCCCCTCAATGTTAGACAGCCTTGCTGCCTTATTGCAAGACAGGCAGGCTGGCCCTCTATTACACAACTTGCCCCATTACTGTTACACAGGCACGCTCGCCCCCTCACCCTTACACAGGCTTGCCCCCTCAATGTTAGACAGCCCTGCTGCCTTATTACTACACAGGCAGGCTTACCCCTCATAGCTACACAGGCACGGTTGCCCTCTCATTATTACACAGCTTGCCCCATTACTGTTACACAGGCTTGCCCCCTCATCCTTACACAGGCACGCTTGCCCCCTTATTGTTAAACAGGCAGGCTTGCCCCCTTATTATAACACTGGCAGGCTTGCCCCCTCACCCTTACGCAGGCACACTTATTTGTAATCTTGAACCTTCTGAAAAAGCAGAACTCTTCCCTCCCGCCTGTTACAGGAAAGGGCTTCAAATTCCAAATATACTAAGTAACAAACTTTAATCTCAGTAATGAGAATGAAACATTTCAGCTTTCTCCTTAACATTTTCTCAGTGCATAGAAATCATGCATTCTTTATTGTCACAGTTATTATAGCCAGTTGCCTTTGAAAACCATAATGACTGGAATATTTTCCTCACTGTCTGCAGGACTGACACAGGAAAAACCAAAGCTTGCTTGCAGGAGCAAACAAGTATTTCTCTTCTTAAAATAAACGTTTCCTTCTATACGCATCTCATTCAGGATTCAATTCCAAACCATAACATGAATCCCCACAGAATCTTCCAGTCAGGTTGTCAACACCAGAATATTCACATCCAGACGAGTAGAAACTTCTCTGGAAACTGGCTCTCCATTCCTGCAGCAGCACAGGTATCAAGGTACACTCTGAACAAGCACCTGACTTCATGTGACTGCTCTGTACAGACAAAGCCTGGCTGAAGCTATCACTCATACAAATCTAGTGTGACATCAGGAATGTCAGCCTCCTGAACACTCCCAGTATGGCTACAAGGAACACGGGCTAGTAGGCCTCAAGTCACAAGAGAAGGACAGGAAAATTGGGACACACTGGAGATGTAACAACAATTCTTACTGTGATCCACTGGCCCAAGGTCAGAAAACAAGCAGATCATGGACTGAATCTATGAATTCCCTTCTTCCAACAGAAGGAGTCTGTTTTTATGCCCAAAGTAGGACTTATGATGTTTTGCAAAAACAGTTTCATCAACACAAGGCACATTCTCTGGCTTGTAGGTTCAAATAAGTGTGACAGTCAAGATCAAAAACTCTATTCAATGACTGCTGATAAGCACGTGCTTTAGGGCACCTGTCCTGTAAATAGGGTCCTTTCCCTTTCAGTGAACATTGTAGCCACGGGACCACCACACTTATGTATGGAAAAAGAATAACATAACAAGAGTCTGTAATCATTGGGCTGAAGTAGTTCTCAAAAACTGAGTTGTGTTCCTTCCACAGGTCTGTCAGGTTAGCATTATTGAGCTTATACACTCTTTAAATGGGTTAGTTACCAGCTAGAAGTAGTACTATAGCAATATTTCCTTATCTTCACTTTTTCTTCTCATTAGATCAAGCCATCTTTTCAGTAAAATTTTAAAATATTTAACATTCACACTTCAGGAATTGCAGGGTTTTACGTTCTTTTTGGCTGGGGCTAAGAGCTTAAATGCCTCTTGTTTTGCTTGGTCTTCATTGCTAATAAAAGAAAATTCTTCCAATTTAGTGGAGAACCATTGTCCACAAAGCAGATGACTAGTTCTCAGCATACTTGATTGCCTTCCAACTTCTGCCATGTGCTTCTTGGATGCCTTCCATGACTTTTTTTTTTTTAAAAAAAAAAAGCTCAACTGTGCCTCAGTTCTCCATGTATGAAGTGGGAATATTGTCTGGTTCCTATGGCTGGTGAGTATAATTGAGGCTAAGCTGAAGAAAACATTCACAATTGTTTTTCGTGGTTTAACACCCTATAAACAAGTAATGTTTACCTTTTCCATCAGAAAACGAAACATGGAAATGCACTTCTTCCACCACATCATTTTTACACATTGAAATAATGACTGCATTTATAAACTAGAAGGAGCGAGGCATGTTATTTTTCACAGTGTAAGAAGTCCCAGCAGAGATGGGTTAATCACAGCGATTCTTAGCAACGTGAGCTATCTTTACAAACACAAATGAAGTCCCTCAGTAATCACTCTGCTTTTTTGTCTGAATAAGGGCTTGGGGAATCTGCCTCCCTGGGGAACTCTGGAGAAAGGGAGCATTAAAAGTAGCTAAGAGAAAAAGATCATCTCCCAGTGACACAAAAGTCACTGAGAAAATGCAAACAACAGACAAGTCACTTAACTAATCTGGCAAGATGATAAATAGCAAGATGCTTTCTGAGGAATTTGAGCCTCTTCAGAGCCACAGAATAAAAAAAGCTGGGTGCCACAAGAGCTTTACGGAGGTTTTTGTTTTTGTTTTTTTTTAAACTATTCCCCTGCCCTGAGGCAGCAAAGAAGTTCGTGTCAAGAGCATCATTCAATAAACACTTGCTTTTTATAGAATGGACTTTCAGTGATCAAGAATTTCCTTTATATAGGACACTTACTCTGTCCCCACTGGTCATTACTTCACATTCTAAGAGCAGCCTTAAGTTTCAACTTACTTTGAGTTTATGGAAAGATATCAGCATAAGGTTAAAAAAAAAAAAAAAAAAATCATGTTTCGCTGAGAAAAGCATAATATGCAGCTTCCTGTAACTGGCTGCACTGTGAATGGAATATAATAGGTCGGCTCTTTCCGGCATCCATCAGGCTGCTAAAAAGAAAATTAGAGATGAAGTACGCAAAAGCACAGAAATGGGTATTGTTTCTATTATATTATTACTGGAGGAAAAAACGGGACGCAGAAAATAAGATTTATCATGAAAAATTAAGAGCGAGCCATGCAAGGCATGCACGCAGGATTGCATTTGCCTGCTCCGCTACGGTGCCGGCAGCTCAGCCAGCAGCCTGTGTTTCTGACGTCCAGCACTGCCCTCCAGCGCCCGCGGCCAGCCCCGCAAGGGAGGCAGCAAGGGGGTAAAGGCTAAGTGCAGATTTAAGTTCGCTATGCCTATGGAGAGAGCAACAGAAGGTCCTTAAGAGACGGCAGCGTGCTTTACATCCTCACTTTAACAACTGGATGCTAAATCAATTCTCTCTTCAATGCTGCTGAAGTTTTACACATTTTTGCATTGCTATCTTTCCATAAGATATGGAATGACCTTTCATACACAGGATGAGAGCCATAGTCATACAGCTCAGCTAAGGTCTTACGTTCCTAAGCCATGCTTTCCTCCCACAAATCACCTGGAAAAGTTCTGAAGTGGTTCTGTAACCCTTCCCAGCAAACCACTGTGGGTGCTCTGCTGCCAGTGCCCTGTGCTTTCAGAGTCCACAGCTGCTCTGCAGGACAAAACAAATATTGCTTTCCATAGCACTCCCACGAACTCAGAAACTCAGTGAATTAAGTTTCATTTCTAGATTAACATTTCATTTCTACTTACAGCTTAATCTATACTAACCCCATCAAAACCTGCAAAGCCACTTTGGTAAGACCACAGTTCCGCCATCTGCCCTTCTCCCTCTGGGCAGCCCTATCCTACAGTGGATGCAGCCATGGAGTGACAAGTGGCTGCTACCAGTCTACAAAGACAAAACTGGGACTTGAGTCCTCATTTTAAATATAGCCATATCACCTATATAACCATATCACCTTCTCACCAGGCAGAATAAGTATGAGACCTTCAGTGTCCTGGCTGACCTCCAATGCTCTGACTCTGGATTGCACACCCACACCTCTGCTGCAGCACCACTCTGCCAGTTTTTTTTTCCAACTCCACTACTTAAAGCTATGTCAGCAAGCAATCTTTTCTTCTTTCTACATCATTGCTCCTCTATCCTGTCACAAAACATTAATCCCAAGAACTAAACCCCCTCCAAAACCCTGCACCAGTTTAGCATCATTGAAAACAGACACCCCAAATAAACAAAACAGCTGGAAGAGACAAAGCATGAGTTATTCAGAGCCTAACATGGAAAAAAAAAAAACCAGTTTCAGAAAAAGGACTCTGACTTTAAATGAAGAACAAATACTACTTTCTTCTTGTTCTTATCAGAGCAAAGAACTCAAGTTCAGAAATATCTCAGACTTGTTTATTAATTAGGAAATTAACAAAGAATGTGGACAACAGCTTTGACTTCATAGACTGCATTAAAACAAAGATAGGACCTTTATGCTACTTGTGTTTTTCATTAAAAAGCAAAAAATAAGGGATGGGAAGCTGCAACTTATGCACATTAAGTGTGTACCAGTATCTAGACCAGAACATTTGATGCTTTGAGTTCACAAACAAGTATAAAAATGCCCATGTATATATATATATGTGTGTGTGTTTGTTGTCCAAATACAGCAGAACTTGACAGTCATGCTAGGAATGCTACACAGCAATTCCCAAAAGAAACATGCATCAGAGAATGGCTTTGCCACTTTTTCTTTAAGAAAAAATTATTTCCTAACATTTTCTCGGTTACTTCAGCCCACTTGGTACTGCAATAAAAAGAAAAAAACGTTTTAAACTTTGAATGGTATTTTTTTTTTTTTTAGTGTTACAAACCCAGAACGACTTATCTAAAGAAAGATTCGAGACTTTGCTATCAAGGGTCCACAGTGGAGTCACCCTGCAGACAGCAATGGTCTGTCACAGCTTTGTAAAACAATACCCTAATCCCCTGGACTTTAAACTAATTTTGGAAATTGCCCTGACATTTATAATGCAGCACTTTGCCTCCACATATCCATTTTCTGCTTCAGCCAGCATTACATACTTTCTGACTCCGTCACCCTAGCAGTTGTTTTATTTTGGTTTTGACTCTGTCTTTGGGAAACGTGACATTTAGTACAGAACAAGAAAGAGAAGAACCAAGCGCAGAACAATGAGGGCCTTTCCCTTCATGTGAAGGCAGCTCAGCTGGCACGGCAGGAGATGGACCAACAGATGTGAGCTCAAGGGAGGCTTCCGGCTATTGCTGAATCATTTCTTCCTTTGTTATCGCTACAGGGCTTCCTGTCAGCCATTCAATAGGGCATTCAGGACGACGCTGAAAGGCCAGATCCTATTCACTGAGGAGCCCCGATTAGCCTCATGATGTCAGGGGACCTTTGGGATCTAACACGGTAACATTGTACCAGAATAAAGGTTATCCACGTCCAGAGGTGGAGGAGCAAAAGCAAACAGGAGCACACCCACTGCTTTTATAGACCCAAAACTCAAGACTTTACAGCACGGTTATCGAGATTTATTCTTCTCCTCCCTTTTCCCCTAGCAGATAAGGGCAAAGCATTAAACTAAGAACAAAAATCCTGTTGAAGTGAAAAGATAATAAAAATGTAAGACCTTCAAAGGTATGAATACACAATTTTTACTGAGTGTATGACGTATCAAGCCCCCCTCACCCCCAAGGCAGCCTAGCCCCCCTCAGAAACCCACAGCAGAACAGCACACATTTCTCACAGGGCTATTATTTTATTAGGGACACAGCTATTATAGACACTGCCCAGAACCCTCCAATTGCCTTGTTGCACTGGGCTCAGATGCCTACTCAGCCTATCACCACCCAGTGATAAACCCTGCCAGGCTGTAGTAACTCTCCAGAGCTTACTGTGCTGGTTTAGAACACCAGATGATGGCAAACAGAGCACGCATTTCATTACTCTCCCTACCTGTTCCAAAGCACATGTCTTATTTCAGATGATGCAACCAAAGCTAGAAGGCTCTATTCTCCATGGACAAACTCACGCCTAGGAAAAGTTTCAATGACCTTTATGATCAAGTCTATGTAATAGGGAACTGAATAATAAAATGCAAAAAAAAGATAGTAATTTCAGAGAAAAGATATACACATAAACTATGTTATGTAACACAAGAAACACTGCTTCTGAAAATGTTACCTGAAGTCTCTACTCTGTAGGAATTTTGACCCTTTCTCTTAAGCTTCTTCTGTATTCATAGATCTAAAAGTTTTTGTGTAATTACTATCTGTGTTACATTAAGTATTTTTATTAGAACTTCAAAGAAAATAAAAGAAGACTCCATACATAAAATAAAATTCTCAGTACATCCAACATTTCAAATCAGAGATAATAATTTAAGACTAGATTAATTTTGCTATAAAATTACACTGTTAGCCAGGGCAGATCTTATGTCACACAAGAAGTTAGATGAAAGATATTACTCTCTTTGAAGATAAGTCAATACTTTAACATTAATTGCTATATCCTACATCAGAGAAAGATCATTCCTTTAGGTTAATTTGCACTGTTTTATCACATAGAGTTACCATAAACTTTAAGGTTTAAAGTTTCATTACCTACCACTTAAAGCAGCCTTATCTCTGCTTTTAAAGATACAAACACAACAAGCATACTACATACACAAATAACTTCAACAGAAGCTAATATAACTTCAAACATTACAGAAACATTTCATACTGTAAAGATACTACAGACATCAGCATTGAAATATATTTCCTCTTTCTCATTTAAACTATAGAGTAATTAAAGTACATAATAGAAATGACAAATTAGGTAAGTTTTCACATTTGAAGAGGTTTTTTCTTAGACATCCCTAGCATTTGCTAAAGCTTCTAGCATAACTTTATTTACTTAAGGCTGTTAAGTTTCTTCCCCTATTTATGTAAGTTTCTGAAAAGCATTCACTTTGCTCAATAGCAGACAAGAAAGTCAACCAGCAGCAGAACACAAGAAGCTATAAACAGTACATTAGCTAGAAACATGACTTTTCTTTTCTGTGCAAAATCCATCAAGCAACACACTTACCAGTTCTATTATAGCATAACTTCATTCACTCTCTAAGCTACCCACATCTTCATCTAAGACTAAAGAACACAGAAATAAATAAACACACCTGCATTAACTAAAAAAAACACACATCAGAACCAATCACCCATAAAACTCTCAAACTATATAAGCTCCTCAAGGACCCCTAACAGTACCTTTTTATAATAGCCTTCATTTGTAGTAATTTGCCACCTGCTCTCAATGAGGAATGCCAGTGAGGCACAGCTGAATTGGTTTCTCTCACCTGTCCTTTTTCTTCTCATCAGGTGTGCTAAGATGCCTATATAAGGTGGTAAGCCTCACAGTTTACTTTTTATTTTTTCTGATTGTTTAGAAGGGGGGAAAAGGTGCTATAACACAAGGTAGTTGTTTTACTTTTTTACTTTCTGGGTATTAGCTGGCTAGTACAAATATGGATGCACAAACTGTATGGCACCTGTTTTGAGTGCAATTAAGAAACAGTGCTTCTATTGTAACACTCGTTTATGGTCATGTTTATACTTTAAATGTTTTTGGTTTAGAAGTTGTAGAAGTGTGATACCTTTAGTGTAATTTCTATCCTTGTTGAATGCTTCATCTTGTATTCTGTTCGCTTATCATCTGTTAGTATTCACAAATGTGAGTAAAGCTAGAACAGCTTCCTCTACACTGTTTTCTTCCTAATGATAGCTGCTATAGTAAGGAGAGCTGAAGTTTATATAAAAGCAGTATATATAGTTCATAGCCTGCTTGTACTGAGGTGAGCAAGTACTTAATATATGCAGTATTATGAACTTTTTAAGGCTATGGTATTGTTTTTGCTGCTTGCCTGTATCCACAACTCAAAGAGATAACTGACTGATACTACTGAAGTGAGTCGAGTATCTCAGGTGCTTTTAGTAAAGCAGATGTTGCTAGTAATCTACGTGACTGAACAAGTTTTCTCTGTGTCTGGTGCCAAGATAGTCTCCTATGTTATCATTAGTTCAGAGACATAGCAGGACACAAGGTCTTCTTTACTACAAAAAGATCCTATGTTGTAGACTGACAAAATTCTTCTTATAGGAACTAAGATGAGTGTCAGCTCCCTGTTTGCTTTGTGGTTCCATCCTTTTCCCTGTTCTGCTTTCAGGTAAGAAAACTACTGTACCATTGAGATAGATTGGAAGGACAGAGATGTGAAGCTGTAGTTTAAGGGGTGGGGAAGGCCTATATTACAGACATAGCATGTTCTTAACGTTTCAGACAGTAATCTGTTTAAATACACGTATTTACTAATTGTTTATCTCAATTTTAATTGAAGTTAGGCTTGTTGCCCAGGCTGAAGAACTTTTTGTGTTCCTTGTGGTCATGTTAAGTCGTCCTTCCTATTTAAATGAACCTCTGTGGAAAAACTGGTATTTATCTTCTCCTCAGAACCAAACTTTGAAAATCTAAAATGGTCAGAATAATTTTAAGTACAGTTATGGTTTCTGCTAGTCAGGAAATGTAAGGTGTTTCACTGTGGTTTTGGAAATCGAGTTTTGGGAGAAGAACTTGTATAGCAGATAATGATATCTAAAACAGCATACTTTTTCAAGGTTATGTAATTTAGATGTTAATGATGATAAAACTAATGCATGCTAGTATTATTCCCACATCTAGTATGGTAAAGCTTATGTAGAAACAGCCTCTGGAGGGAAACAATGCAGAATTCATAATGTGAATACTATCATTCCCATGTTAGTCCGATTTGTTTTCAGGCACAGTAAGTACTGATCTGCTTTCTGAAGCTGCCTTTCTACTATAACCTTATTTCCATTTTTCTCCAAGTCTCCCTCAAAACTCCCTGCAATTTCACATCCAGTTCAAGTCTTACAGGAAGAAAAATACACAGTAAGCCTGAGCAGTCCTAAAATCCCAGTTTTAACTTCTTCATAGGAAAGCTCTATGTGATGCATTGAACTGGCAAATTTCTAAGGACTACATCTAACTCCTGACAAAGAAACTGTCTACTACAGCATTTACTGTTCCTTGATTTATTAGGAGAACAGGCATTGCTCACTTCAGTAACAGAAGCATGAAATCTAGTTTTGCTCTGACCAATTCCTTGTGTTCTGATCTCAGTTAACCTCTTCTCAAACAAACATGGAGAGAAGTCCTGAGGAACTGCTAACATCACTTACAGTTGTGTGGAGTCTGATTCTGTAATTGAATGGACTGTTTCTTCTTTGTGGAGGCTTGCTCATGTCAGTGTACTCTGGCACACAATTTGATGTTAAGTTAGGGAAGAATTACAGTATTGATTTATTAAGAACACATCTTGCATTGAAAAGTTTTAAGTATTTTTTTCTAGACAGCATTCTGGGACAAGACAAGCATGTTCAGAGACACTTAGTATCTTCTCTGTAGAAAGTTTAATCAGCTCAGCTAATAATTGAGAAATAGATATGATCACAGTTATGTCTTGCAGGTGGTACAGCATGCTTACTGAGTCTGACTGCAAGCTATCACATTTTTACCAGCTGCTAAACATGCAACTGTAAATTGACTTATTTGGGAAGTTTTTTGATAGTAGTAGAGGTTGTTTAGTTTTTATGGTTGCCTACCACAACACTTCTTTTCAATAACTCTTACTTTGCTGTTTTTACTAGTATTGCCTGTTTTCTAGCATCAACTAAACCTTGCTGGGTTTCTAGTATAGATAACGTAGTTCAGAGTGTAGTCTTTGTACACCAAGTGATAAGCAGCCCTTACGGCAGCCTGTGACCTAAGCAGAGAGCTCAGATTCTAAGAAAATCTATTGTAAAGCGGGGTAAAAAAGGAAGACAATGCAGAGTAAAGCGCATGAATCTTTAGAGGCATAAAGGGATCATCCGCTTCCCATTTTGTATGTAATTGTACTTTGTATCATTCCTCAAAAAACAATTAAGAGAAGAAAATGCAGGCTGTCTCTAGCAGAGGCTGTTTACAACTTGCATTTATGTCAGTAGAGCTGTGAACACAGTAGTTCATGGACAACAACTGTATTCAAGTTTGGGTCCTTGGCACACGTCAGCTGGATTCTTCTTATTAAACCAAAACAATTAAAGTTGAAATAACTAGGCTGAATGGAAGAATGAAAGTAAAAATATAGTTTTGAAGTGCAAATCTCTTTGCCTTTTGTTTTGAAGTGGTACGTGCCATTAGCAAACCAGCGTCTAACTGAAGGCAATCGTTTATTATTGCAGTAGTTCTTCAGTAGAATATTGACAGTATTTTAATATGGCTATGGGAAATGGAAGGGGAAGAATGGGAGCTGGGGGGCTTATTTGGGCCTGGAGGTAAGGGAAACGAGGCAGTCATAATGAGAGCAAGCGAAGAGCAGTCCTTCTCGAAAAAGCCCGTGCCGGAGGCGGCCGTGTCCCAGGGGAGGTCTCGCACCGCGCTCCTCCCGCCTGCAGGGTTTCTCCGCAGTGGCCACCAGGTGGCGCCGTTGTGCCGCGCTGCCTCCAATCCGGGAGCAGCCGGGCTGGAGAGGGGCGCGGCGCGATACAGCCGGCGCCGCTGCCTGAGGCTGGGCACGCTGGGCACCCGCGGGGAAGTTTGGTTCTAAATCCAGAGGTAAAATTCAGCCATGCCTTTTACCTGAAGCTCTTCGACTTAGCGCTGAGGGTGGCCGAGTCTGGCTGCTGCCTGCTGCACTGGTTGCCAAACGCTCATTGGTAAAGACGCAGGACTGACGTTGCAGAGAAGTCGCTGTGTGTGGCCAGAGAGCCTGAGGGGGGTCGGGAGCGTGAGGCTTTGCGAGCGCCCCCGTGTGGGCTGGGACTGCTCTTGTGCACATCCGTGCTGGCGCGCTGTGACCCGCTCACTGCAAGCTGTGGCTGTGCCAGATTTGGGAAAGCTTTCCTCAAGCAACAGCTCTCCGGGCGCATCTTTGGAGGACATAACGGCACCCAGTGCTGCTTCATGTGTGCACAAGGATGAGCCAACGCTGCAGTTGAAAACTTTCCTGAACTTTAACAAAAGACAAACAAAACACTGCTTTCCTAAACAATTTATGCTGCCGGCCTTTTGCTTTTAATTTTTCTCTGCCATCACCAGAGTGATTTTTAGATCACAGATCTTCATAACATCGATAATTCTGTATGTAGAAACTCAGCTTTTCTTCAGTTTATTCCTGAACAGATGCATGTGAAGCTGAAATGCTGGATTTGGTCATGAGTAAATGAAGCTTTCTATCTTCTAGGACACATTCCTGGTTGCATAAGAGTTATTTAAATGACATAATCTTGTTTTATGAATCCTGCGAAGCAAGCATATGACTGAGAGGGATCATCTGGCTCATAACAGTTCATTTCCTAGTGGCTGTGCTCCAGTATGGAGAGATCAGCTTTAGCCTTCCTACTCATGTGCAAGGAGGGAGGTTTCATCTTTAAAGCATTAATGTAACTTGCTGCTTTGCTGTTATGCCAGAAAGCTCCACAAGCATACCGAAGCCCCGGCCCTGCTGTGCCCTTCTGTCCTGAATATGTCACGGAGCAATTTGAGTGATTTGTGCTAATTTTATGCCTAATGTGAGATGAGTTCTTAGAGTAATGCATTCAGATCAGATAATACAGACTGGTCTCAAATGTTACTGTTCTTGTAGGACTCACCTAGGCAAAATGACCTTTCAATTAAGACATGAAGCATCATGCTAGTGTTAGTTTCTTCAGACTTGCCCTAGAAGAATGGCCATTTTAACCATTGAAATAACCACAACCATCAGGTGTGACAAGATTTTTGCTGTTTCTTTAAAACTTTTGAGAGTCCGCAATCCACGGATTACTACTAAAAAGTCTTATAGCAGAAGAGCTTTTGATTGCTCTATTTCATAAATTCTGACTAATTTAAGGACAATCTGTTATTATTCTGTAAGAACAAGACTTATAAAGTGAATATAAAGTATCTTAGTATTTACATTCTTGTATGAGTAATATTTTCACCTGTGCAAATGTATTTTATAATAGAGAATTAGATATGGGGCATATACCTATCATTATCTTGCATTAAGGTCAGAAGTAAGAAGCCTGTTGTAGGAGCCTGAGAGTTGAAGAGGAAGCACCAAGCATGATGTCCCATCAGGCAAAGAGTACCTCGTCACCAAATTGCATTTATGTAAAAGAGTGACGTAGATCACAAATTCTCCTGGATCAAATTTAAGGTGAACAAAGGAGTTTATACTGTACTGTGAAGCAGATTTTTCCAAATTTCCCTGTTCTAGGTACTGAAAGATGATGTGCTTTTACAATTAATATTTTATACAGTCCTGTCTATTAACGTCCACAAAAGTGTAGCCATCAGGACTGAACAGAATGGTAGCTTCTGTACTCGTGTTTGGGTAAAAGCAGTCTTGAACTGGGAAACTGTAGTTAATGCATAAGGTTTTTTCTTAAAATGAGTTGTTTTCAAAAATGAATTCTATATTACATTGCATTGGAGTGTTTCTTTTTTTTTTTTACCTCCTGATCATAAGTGAATGACTATAAGGGAATGTAACTTTGTACCTGTTTGAATGTACCAACAAAGAATTTGGTCCTATAATGTGGTGTCCTTAGATGCCTTCCTGATGCCACAAGCTGGGTGAGTTGTAAACTGGAGAAAGTTCACCAAGAATCTCTATGGATGTTGAGCAGCATCATGAAATTACTCTTGATGTGCTCAACAAATTTAGAAGGTACTCTCTGCTCTTAGGTGTAGCCGCTCTACTGGCCTTTTTATACCCAACATGCAGGCACTGCACATCAAGAATGTTGAAATAATTTTTGGCTGGGAATGTTTTTTCTAATTCAAGTTCTGGCCAGAAGGCATGTACTTCCTGGGATAGCCACCTTCTTCCTGATCTGAAATCAGAGCTTCAAGTGAGTCTGAGAAGGAAATTAACTGAAGCGTCATGCTGATCTAATCTAGACTGTTAGGAGGACCACCAAGACCTAAAAAGTATTCTATTGCCTTTTCTTCTTGACAAATTTGAAGCCAGTCACAAACATTACTGCTAAGCTCTGCGGGACCCAAGCCAGCCAAATTCCAACTCTATCATCCTGAGCTGAATTTTGCATTGACCTGGAAAGCTGTGCAGTTCAGCTGTGTGGGACAGGTTAATACCTCCTGGAAAAACTGCAAGTGCTGTCGGAGCCAAGTAAGTCACTGTACGTGTCAGCTCAGTCCAGCTGAATTTAGTAGCTCTGCTCAGTGCTGCCTGTGCTACAGTTTAGGTGGTGTTTTGCAAAGCCCTAAGGTACTTGTATGCTGGTCTGCCCAGTTTTTCATTATTCCTCACAGTGAAGAGGTATAACTATAATATATAAATAATGAGTCAAATAAGCATCATGTTCGGAGTGTTAGAAGTAATTATGATCAAGTAATAATTTTTCTCCCTGGGTGGAGTTTCCAAATAATTTCTGCAAAAGTCTTGCATTAGTGAAGAGATAAAGGTGTGCAAGGAGTATGCATTTGCAGACTCCTGAACATCTACATGAAGGAGTAAGACTATTTCTAGACATTACTAACAACTTGGCCTTAGTGGGCATAGGATTCTGCACATGCTGAATTTTCATTTTTTCATTTTTGCTATGCTAGCATCTCCTATCACATCAGGGACTGATTGCTCTCTTCTGCCTAAATTTTCTCCAAAGAGGAGGATACCATGATTGCCAGTAAGTTCTGTAGTTCTTGCAATATCTTCTGTACATAAAAAGAAATTGCATGGTCTTTGTGACTTTGGAAAGTTAAGTTCCTTTCTTGTAGAATGAAGATATGGAAAATCACAGAATCACCCGGGTTGGAAGGGACCTCAAGGATCATGTAGTTCCAACCCCCCTGCCTAGCAGGGCCACCAAACGTACACATTCAGATCAGGTTGCCCAGGACCCTGTCCAACCTGGCCTTGAACACGTCCAAGGACGGGGCATCCACAACCTTCCTGGGCAGCCCGTTCCAGGGCCTAACCACTCTCTTTGTAAAGAACTTCCCCCTAACATCCAACCTAAATCTTTCCTCCTTCAACTTGGATCCATTTCCCCTAGTCCTGCTGTTGTCAGCCCTTTTGATGAGTTTACTCCCCTCCTGGATGTAGGTTCCCTTCAGGTTCTGAAAGGCTGCAATGATGTCACCCCGCAGCCTTCTCTTCTCCAGGCTGAACAAGCCCAACTCCCTCAGCCTGTCCTCATAGGGGAGGTGCTCCAGCCCCCTGATCATCTTAGTCGCCCTCCTCTGGACCCTTTCCAAAAATCTCTGTCTTTCTTGTACTGAGGGCTCCAGTACATGCTGCCATGCCTTTTGGTACTGATTTACCATTTGTACGAATGGTTAAGCTAATGGTGAAAACCAGTAAGCACATGCTTGAAGCATATTCCTAGCGTTGTATGATAAGATCTAAAAGTACAATCTATGCCACCATAGATTTCTGGCCTCTCTTTTGCTGTGTGAACTGCTAATGAGGTGAGCTCCTATCACCAAGTGATAGGAAATCTTTTACTTCACTTTCTAACTGGAATTACTGTTCACCTAAAAGTAAAGGAAGATATGAGAACTCAATCTCTTTAGGGGAAAAAAAAGTGCAGTTAATATGACTGTAATGAGGTCATGACTTGCAGAGAAGAAGCTCTGAAAGGAGAAAATTGGGCTTAACTGCTGAAAATGATGAGGAAATTGTTCCTGTGATGAGAATGTTTTCTTCAAGTCCTAGAAGCTTTCTTCTTCAAGCATTAGAACACCTGGTCAGTAGTTGATGAGGCACTGCAAACCAATTTAATCAGTATAGAATAAACCTTGGCTATTCCTTCATTTCTGGTCTTCTACATATTCTGATCTTCTGATAGCTAGCAGAACACAGATGTGTGATGACAGCCTAGACCGCACATTGGAGAAATACGTGAGTTCTATATATACCTGTGGCAGAGACCTATGTCTACAAAATCTGTATACTAAGTTTTATTTTAAGTGAGCTTAAAATAAATGTTTTGTACTGTTTTTGATAGAAAAATTATCTTAAATGCTTGTTGAAAATTTGATTTAATTTCCCTAGGTTTTTATAAAGACACTAAATGTGGTACTCTAAGTCTCACTTGTTAAGCTTGAAATGAATCTTTAAAAAAAAAAGAAAGGCAAAATATAAGCCATTTTACTACATTTGCTTGAGATAGTGAAATTATGTAAATGGCTCTTACTGTATTGTGCTCACTTCTGCTACATGCCATAAAACCAAATGTGATTCTCATCAGAATGACAAATAATTCTGCTTTTGCAGTGTTAATGCAAGATAGAGATTTGGGGAGGAGAGAAAAATAATGTGAAATAATAACCTGAATTATTGATCAAGGACTGGTGCTCCTGGTTGTCAGCCTGTATCTCAAAAGGAGCATGAGCTAGCAGATGAACACTTTTTTTCTTTGAGATTTAAAGGTATTGTCTGTCATCTTTTGTATTCTCACTCAGGGCATTTTCATTCTAGTTTGGCTTGTTGGTCTATGAAAAGAGCTACTTCAGAGCTACCAGAACTGAATTCTTCAAGATTTTGGTGTGTATTCTTTGTACTGCTTATAATAGGTTTTCATTTCAAGATTCTAAAAATTCATATGCTTGTAGCTCAGGTTGGCTAGAGAAACTAGACCACTTTTACATCTTTACAGTGTTTACAAGTGAGAATCATCAGGATTTTTTATGTTCCATCTTTGTAGTTCTGCTTCATTACAGTGAGATAAGCATGCCATGGTTGCTACTACAAAACCATTGCCTAACCTTTTCTTTGAAATAATTATCTCATTAGAAGCAGAACTGAATGTTCGTTATGTAGCTGTATGAAATAGTGATTGCTTTACCCTGTGACTGTACGCTGTAATCAAAAACCAGTACAGCATGAAGTTGAAACTTCAGGATTAGAACCCTGTACAGAGTAAGAAAGCAACAGGAAATGCTGTCTGAGATGGTTAAAAATGTTGGAAATTCTGCTGTAGGTGTGACCTGCGTGGCCAACACTGTTCCATATCAGGTTATCCAAACCCACAAGCAAATCAAAGTTGCTAAAGGTAATTTATAAATCTTTATCTTTTTTTCTGAAGAAAAAAAAGAAATCGGCTTCATTTGAAATTCATGTAGATCCAGGGAGTACCTCTGAGCATTAAAGCTGGCCTCCAAATTTAAACCTATGCTGTCTTTCAAACATCATGCTTCATTGTTTAAAAAAGAAAAAACACACTTTCAAGTGATTTCTGTGGTGTAATGACTAAAGCCTGACACCATCAAGCCGGGATGGGCACAACTCACTTAGAGTAAGGTAAACTCAATTATGAGGAACTGGATAGTAAACTGACTGCAATTTTTAATAATTAGGCTATCATGATTACAAATAGTTACTAATACAGTGGTTCAGAGTTCCTTTAACAATGTTTGAAATGCATGCACACTTGGGGATGGGGGGGGAAAAGCTCCCTGTGCGAAAATGTCTAACATTCAGGATAAGTTCAGTGGAAAATGTTTCAGTATCTCTAGTCACAAACTTTGAACTTTTAAAATGGTTGTAATAATGGAATGGCAACTAAAAATACAAATGAAAGATGATGAGGTAGTTTGTGAAAACTGATAAAGAGGAAGAATGTACTAAAATTCAGTCAAAATTTCTTTGACTGAAAGCACACTGAAAAATTAGAGACTAGCAATGTACATGCTGAATGATTTGGCTTTAATTTGTAGATGTCTTCTTAAAAAAAAAAAAAGTGTGTGGCAAGAGTTTACTGCAAACAAACTTACTACTATTTTCTTACCTTTACCTTTAGCTGCAAGTGGCTATTACAGATCTGTTTTCCTCTGTGCCTACCTGAACACCAGCTCTCTCTCCTGACGTGGTTTTTTTTTTTTTTTTTTTTTTTTTTTTTTTTTAAATTATTCTAAAAGGTGAGAGAAAAGCTCAGGGAACTGATCTTGTGTATGGTGGGTGCCTCTTACGAGTGTTTGTTGGTATGACACTTGCACATTCTGTTGAATCTCTATTTAGACTTGTCAGAAGTAGGAAAAAGGAGGGGATACTTTTACCTTTTTATGGAGATCTCACTACATGTGAGATCTAAGATAGCTTCATTCTTGTTTTTCTCTCACAATCGTAAAGTTGTATTTGAATCCAAACAGAAATCATAATCCATTATTGCAAGTCTCATTTATAAGTCCTTTATATTTTGGAAAGCAAGAGTAAACTTATTTGCAAAACTGAAAGTTTCTGCTATGACTTTCATCAGTCTTACAGAGCACCAGAATTGAACATTTCTTGCATTGAACAGTAAGCTGTCAGTCATTCTGTTCCAGAACAAGGTAAGAAACCTCCTGATGACTTTGTTATGAATAATACCATAGGTTATTGAATTAGGTGGTGTCATGGGGTAAGGCAGCCTTGTCTCAGAATAAACCATTTTTCTGTGCTGTTTTAGTATTACTTCAGTTGTATGCTTACTCAATCTAGAATATCTAGTGTTATGATCAGAGGCATAGTATTCATTCAGTTAACTGCTTTCTCACTCTTGGATGATAGCTAACTCACTGCAAATTCAGAGGTCAAGGATTTGTGCATACATCTAAGTGTGAATCTTACCCTTCCTTCTCTGTTTACTTCTTTATTCACTCTTCCCTTTCCTTCTCTGGAAGAGCTTATGCTACTGGAATAAATGCTCTGTAAAAGCAGTCACATGGAAGCTTGTGACCACTTTGAAGTCAATTTCAAAATAGTTTTTGAAGTTTTTTTTCCTGTCCAGTGTAGTATTCCACATATTTTCATGGGCAAAACCAGACCTGCTTCAATTTCACCCAAAAGGAAAGCTACCAGATTCTAGAGGATAGTTCATACCTAAAATATTTGAGTAAGTTTTCCAAAGGAGCACAAAGTTTTACCTGTTTTTGTAATATGATAAACCCCTTGCTCTACAATAATTTGAACAGTTGTCTCTTTACATTTTACTTTCAATTCCCATGGGAAAAGATCAAAGGGGGAGCAAAGGCCATGTACAACCTGGGAAGCACAATGTGTTTCTCTTAAAACATTTGTGAAGGGAAGGGCAGCACTGTCCTTCTGGTAGAAGAGTGCCAGTGTTATTTGGCTTAGAAGGAACCTCAGAAGCTCCCTACCCCAATCTGTGGCTCCAAGTAAGCTCAACTGTGAGTTCTGAGTGGATTAGCCAGAACTTGACCCTCTTTGACCTTGAAAAGGGATGGACACCATGACATTTCTCTAGGGGACCTATTTCGCTGTTTGGCTATCTTCATGATGGAAAAGATTTTCCTACTGTTGAGTCAGAACCTGTTCTGCCTTAAGACCATCTCTTGACTTGATGTGTCTCTGACCAAAAAAGATACAAAGCAGGTCAAGAGATTACTGGATATTATTTCAAAATGATCAAAAATACTTAGGCGTTTTGTTCAGTCACTTCACTTTGTAGGTGCTGGCTGTTATTGGGTGACCTCCCTACTTCAAGCTCATATCTTCTCTACACTGAACTGAAATTCTCCCACCATCTCCAAACAGAGCATTTGATTATGTCTGTGGCTGTTCTTGTGACTATATTGGCTGCTGGAGATGGGCTTTTTCCCTGATTGAACCTGTTGTAGAAGAAAAACCTACAACTCTGTAATGCAATTTATTCTTTGTGTGAGCTCCTGTGAGAATGCAACTGTGTGATTCCATGTGTGGTTTAACTTCTCAGCTGTGCTGATTGTCAAGTGAAGAGCTGGATGCCTTTGGGTGAGATGGTTAACTAATGGAGCACGGAGAACTGTGGGGGGTTTTGTCTGAGGGGAGCTGGTGTGGGTTTTGAGGGGGAGATAAAGAAAACATACCTGATCTGAACTGCTGTGTGTGTAGGGTCTAAAGAACAGCATTGAGCTCTGGAGAAATTCCAGCTGAAGGTGCATCTGTGACTCCAGCCTGAGCACTTGTGACAGGGTCAGCGCCAGGAGACAGGTAAGTCCTGCAGGAGGCTTTTCTGCCAGGGACAGCAGCTGCGTGATAGGGCTGCTGGTGGGAGTTCAGCGGGAAATACACCCCGGGTAATAAAATGGCCACTCCTCGCCGGACGGGGCTGCTACAGTGCCGCCTTACCAAGTTGTAAACGCAGCTTTGTTTTTCCGGCTTTGCTCTCCGTGAATAGTAATCCTCGGTAACTACTTGTGTCGTCTTCTATGATCTATTTCGCGCTCTCCTACGCCCTGTCGCTCCTTTCCTTGTAGCAGCTCGACCCCTCACAAGCGCGCACCAGATCTGCTCCACGCACCCTCCGCACCGCTCTCCCTCCCGGGCCCGGCCGTAGCGCTCGGGGCGGAGCCCAGCTGAGGGACAGAGAGGGGCGTGCCCCTTTCGGCAGAGCTTCTGCGGCGCGGGCGCTGCCCGGCAGGTGGCGCTGTAGCCGCCTGCGCCGCTCTCGGCTCCTCTCGGAGCTGCGCTGCGAGGAGCCCCCGCGTGTCCGCCATATTGGTGCCCGCGCCGCAGCCGCTGCGCCTTGTTCCTCCATCTCCTCCCGGCGCGGCCCAGCGGAGCCCGACGGGGGAGGGGACGTCGGCGCCGCCGGGCGGGAAGCGGGGGCGAGGAGACCGCGCGCCGCCGGGAGGAGACGGAAACGAGCGGGGCCCGCGTCCCTCCGCGCCCGCCCCCTGCGCCACCCGCCATGGCGAGGAGGCCCGGCGGCTCCTGAGCGCGGCGCGCACGCACAGAGCGAGCCGAGCCCCGGCCCGGCCGCCATCAGCGGAGAGAAGCCGCCCGGCCCCCGCCTCGGCCGCGACATGGAGGCCGTGAAGGCCTTTAACAGCGAGGTGCGTGCCCCCTCCCGCGCCTTCCCCCGGGGTCGGGGAGCGGGCGGGGCCCTGGGGCCCGGCGCCTTCCCTGCCCCCTCCCGCTGCGCGCGCCTCGCCGCGGGGAGGGGGCGGAACCGGGGGGCCGCTGCCGGGCAGCCCCGGCCGGCGGGAGCGGGGAGCGGCCTCCCCCGGGAAGGTCACCGGGGTGCGGCGGGGGCCGCTGTCAGCGGGGGGGGGGGGCGGCGGCGGCGGGAGAAGCTCCCCGAGCCCGGGCGACTTCCACCGAAGGGCTGCGGGAGACGGCGCGAGGAGGGCGGTGGGGGAGGCTGGGGGCAGCGGGCCTCTTCCGTGCTCCTGACTGGAGGGAAGAGCGGTGCCCGGCCAACTTCACGCAGGGAGCTCGGGAGAGCGGGGCATTTCCTGGCTAGGTCTGCCCCATTCTCCGATCCGCTCGCCTTTTCCGGCACCCCTTCCCACTTTTCTTGTTTAATCGCCTGCCCGCACCCCGCCAGCGTACATCTCGGCACCTCCCTGAGCTGCTTGTGGATCGGGGGGTGGGAATAGGAGGGCCTGGAGGCTCACCTCCGTGACCGAAAATAGCTCATTTAGAGAGGATAGAATGAAAGCAGACATTCCATACGTGTTATATGGAACCACACTAAAAACTGTTGAGAATGATACAGAAGATTTGCAAACATTGCTCACAAAGATCAGTTATTGATAGGATATGTAGCTTCTTTCTTCCTTTTTTTTTTTTTTTCTTTTTTTTTTTTTTTCACCAGTACTTCATCTTATTTCAGTATAGCTCTTAGGATAGCTCTGCTTTGTTCCTCTTCATTGCCAGAGTTTATATTTGAGAGCTCAGGTGAGAATAAGGAAAATAAATACCCGTTTTCTCCATGGGAAGTTCTGTGCCTTAGAAAACTCGACTTTTATTAAATGTAGAAAGTATCCGCTCTGGTTACAATGCGTACTTCTGCAGGCTGCTTGGAGTTGGAGCTCCGGGTTTCTCTCTTCAACATAGAAGTGGCAAGGTTTTAATAATTTAAAAGTTTTCTGTTATTAAATTTTATCAAGTGGCAGTTTTATTTTTGTAGTGGAACAGTGTGCTAACCATGTTGTATCTACAAGCCAAAATAAAATTTTAGAAGTGTTTTTTAAGTGGCGCTTCTTGAGAACTCAGTAGGAACTGACTTGGCCTAATTGATGTACAGTTCTAAGTTTTGCATGTAACACAATTTGAATTCTCGAGCGGAAAAATCATGTTGTAAGCAGAAAAAGAAAATACTAAAAACATTTCTGTTCTACTTTTTACTTTGCTTACATACCGTATTCTTAAGTAGGGAAAAGTCTAGTCGCAGTAACAGAAGAACATAAGCAATTTAGAACCTTTTTCTTGTGTATACCTCCCAGCACGAGCAATAGTTTTTGCTTCTGTATTCAGAAACAACTTCTGGATGACTTGCTGAGCACGCAGATATAAATACTGTCAGAATAACAGATGAACTCTGCAGACTTAGGGTAAGGAAGAGGAAAGCTTCAGAGTGTGCCCATCTTTTAAATGCTCGAAAAAGACTGGAGTTTGTGTTCTTGGAAAAAGAGATGCAGAAGATGAACCACTTTTTCTCCTGTAGTGTTAGTTGGTAGCATCTATGAATAGATTTGTTTTTATGTCTTCTCTCTGTTTTGGTTTAACGGCTGTCTCTGTATTTGAATACTGGTCTACACTGATAGGAAAGTTTTGAAGATGCTGTAACCAAACCCCTCACCCTGGAAGTAAGTGATACACAAGTTGCTGTGTTTGTGAAGTCCTGACTATAGTTGCTAGATACTCTAACACCTCCGTATCCGCTGCAGTACTTGATTTTAACTTAATTTTCCATAGTTATTTCTGGTCTAACTGACCTATATGTACTCAGCATTTTAGAAATGTGAAATGACACAGTGAAATAGCTGAAGTGGATGTGTCCATAGCTTATGGTTTATGCTATACCTGAATACTTTTGAGTAAGTTACAGAATATTTGTACTTTGCTTCCAAAATTCCTTTTTCTTTTGGTTTATATTATGCTCAGAGATGAAGCTATACTTCAGACATGATGTTGGAGTTTTTTCTTCTAGAGATGTTTGCTTTAAAATAGATGTAAATTAAATATAGCATCAGATCCAGTAGACTAAATTCATAGAAGAAAAACTTTTAACTGCTTTCTCTTATGCAGCTTGCATTCAATTCACAATTTTACAATAGTTTATGCAGTTTATGTAACTTACTGGTGAAATCTTAATGACGCTTTAGAAAGAACGTTCCAAATACATTCAAACACTTAAATATGCAGACTGGGTACTTCTATTGTTTGTGCTTTTTTTTTCTTAGGGAAGGAGTTGTGTTTGGATTCTGCCATGAAGCTAAAATGAAAGCAGCTGTCCACCTAGGTAGTGTAAATTACTCAAAATGTTTGTGAACTGAAAGAAGATCTCATAGCTGTCCTATAGGAGAGTCACAGTGGAAGTGATTAACATAGGTCACTAATTTGATTAGAAAGAAATATCTCAAGTTTCCCCTTGTACTCTTGAGTACTGGATGTAATGCCTGCTGCTGCAGGTTGTGCATCGTGTTGATACTTGGCATTGTCAGTGCTGTACCTCACTGTGAATGTAAAATTAGCTGTTATATCCCATCTCTGGAGGGTTCAGGGTCAGGTTGGATGGGGCTGTTGGCAGCTTGATTTACTGAGTGGCAACCCTGCACGTGGCATTACATGTTTTCATGTAGTGGTTGATATTTTACCTTGGATTCAAAATGCCTAGCAGTGAAACAGAAAGATGAAATATTTCACAGCTGACTTTGTATGCTATTAATTGTCAGTGTTTCACTGCATGGTTTATCATTTGCTATAGTTGACATCCTTGAAGCTTAGCTACTGCAGAATCATGTTCCTCCAGGTCTCACTTCAGACCCCGAGCTTTTTCTTAAAAGCAGAGCATCAAAGTCAAGAACAAGTCTTGACAGAAGAAAATTATTTAAACGTTTAAAGATCTTTACACATTCCATACAATGGATTTTGTTAGAAGGAACTTGAATGAACTAGAGGCAAGCACACGTACTGTCAAGTTCCAGCAGTGAGATAATAGTGGTTTAGTTGCAAATGTAAGTAACTAAAACATACTATTTGTTGTATAGCTGTCTAAAAGCTAAAAGCTTTTAAAGAACATTATCAGCTTAGATGCTTATTTCCCTTAAAACTGCAGTAATAATTCACTGATCTAGTTCGATTAAATGCAGCATTCCATTTATTTGATGTTTCTCACATGTCTTAGTGAACTAGCTTAAAGCCTGCCTGTTGGTGATGCTACCCTTGCTGTCTTTTTGTTTTCTCTGTACTTAGAAGAAAAACACCTGATGCTTACCTTGGACAGTTATCTTTCTAGTTTTAAGGCAGCACAGTATATTACTGATATCCAAGTGGCAATTGTAAAAAGGTCAGCCATATATTAAAAAAAAAAAAAAGACATAGCTTCTTGAAGCTCATACCAGGAACAAGAAATCTCTGTGCATTTGGGTATTGATCTTTTCATACGCAACTGAATTGAACGGTGAAATAAGTATCATTGTGGAGACATGGAATGTGCTCCATATTGAAGTGTTTGAAGGTGGGGTGCACATAATGCACTGAAAGATGAAGGAAGTGACTTTAGTTTGCATAAAGAGTGATGTGGATTCCTGTGTCTTTTCTGTTGTAAATTCATTTGTCTTCTAGGAAGAAGAGCCACAAGTAAAACTTGCCCAGAGTTACTAGACTGGGCTGCAGGTGTTTTTAACGATGAGAATGGCTATCCATACATAGGTCATCGTAAAGTGGGGTCGCAGTGAGCATTTGGTGTGCAGGACAGTTTTGAGAGCTATGTAAGATGAAAGGAAATGGTTCATAAAATCTTCGTTGTTACGTTTGAGCTAACTAACCTCTTCTTCTGAAATCTGTCAGTGGTAGGGATGTAGCTGCCACTGATCATTTACTGCTGGTGCAGTTGTCTGTGTGCTCCACTTAACTGAGCTGTCCATTGCTCACCATGGCCATGATGTTTCTTCAGACAGCAGCTTTGCAGTGGTGACGGGGGAGCAGTTTGGTTAGCTGTGGTTTCAGAAATATCCTCTTGGAAATAACTTACACGTTCATTACACTCACTGCAGTATGGATGCACAAAAGTACAGCGTAAATCAGTTACTCTGTTTTAGAGGGCTGTATTTATATGGCAGCTTTTTTATAAAAGAATGCCAGTTGATGGTTAAAAGAAAAAGCCTAACTGGTATGCCTCATAAAGGTGCTAAATAGAAATTGATGCTGAATAGTTGAATAGAATGGTGAGAAGGATGCTCTGTGAAATGAGGAGCCAGGGCTTTGATTAGTGCAAGTAATGATAATAGCTGTTGTATATGAGGAAGAGCAGAAGGGCATGTAAGCTACTCCAGGGCAAAACAGATTTCTGAAATCCTGCCTTTGCTGAAGCACCTGTAACATCTGCAGAGTTTTATTTTCTGTCTCTCATTGCTGAGAAAATGAGAAATCCTCTGCCTGTTTTCTTTTCTTTCTTGCCAATAGTTTAACAGTGGTGGAAAATAGTGATAGGAAAGTGCAACTTGCTTTCACATCCTCTGCTGTTTTAAAGGACTCTGCTACTGATACCTTGAAAGCTTTTTAACTTTTGGTTTTATCTGATACTTCATTTATCTTCTGTTCTTTGTAAGCTTTGTTGTAGCAGATTGGGATTCTTTTATCTCTTATTCGTAATTTCTAGGATTAAAAATTAACCATTTGTAGTTGCATGTGCATGTAGATACCTATCCAGAAAGGTGTCTCAGGTTTTCATTCTTAACCTCTGGCTCAGAAGTGAAAATGGTCTTCGGTTTTATTTTGCATTATAATCCCATAGTGCTCCTCAGAGAAGAAAAAGCAAACGACAGAGAAAATGCATTTCATTAGGATGCAGCAAAATATGTAAGAATTTGTTAATTTCACTTTTGCTGTCAGGGCCATGAGGAGCAGGATCAGTGAAATGTAAATATTTCACCCCCTTGCTTCCCAGCAAGAGTCAAACTATTTGCTTTTTGTTAAGAGGGCACAGGAGCAGAAGTCATTTTTCTTACCAGAATATACTAAGTAAGTTTATGAAATCACCCGATTAAATGACTGTGTGTGCTGGATAAATATTTATAGTTTCAGTATCACATTTTCAAAAACTTGTCTGACCTTAGCCTTTCTCCAGTCACAGAATCTTGAGTAAATGATCATGCCAGGCTTTGTCCCAAATATTAGCTGTCTTTTCTGCATACTTTTCTCAATAACCTCACTTCTCTTGTGAATTAGTGTAGGGCAGATATAAAATGTTTTTCTGCCTTCCATTTTACAGTCTTTACATTTTTTCTTAACTCGTGTTCTAGATAGAACCCTGTGTTCTTGGAGTGTGAGTTTGAATGTAGGTCTCTGGATTCTGCCAGTACTCCTGGGTTGTAGCTGGGTTGTTACAATTATTGGTCCTGTTTGCTACTCATTTAGGGAACACGGAACCATTTTGCAGCTTAATACAAATGCACTTCTGAACTCTTAGGAGTTCAGAACCTTTGATTTTCACATTCTCACTAAAACCATGCCTAAGGCTACAATCTTCTGCAAAGTGCTTGAAATTATCCTGAGTCTTATTTGAGTTTGCCATCAGCAGTCTGTTTTCCTCTGGCAGTTGTAGAGTCTAGTAAGCCAAAAGACTTTCTTATGGAAAAAAAAACATTCAGAACAAGAGTATTTGATAAAGCATGTCTTCAAACATATGCTAGACATTTGGGTATTTTCCTGAAGATTCTTTCTCTTGGAAGGTGGCGGACTTTCTTTTTTCTGACTGTAAAATTGGTTCGTTTTTCTACCTCTGGAGTGGCAGTGAGAAATTTATCTGCGGATTGGCTGATTCAGCCGTGCTTAGAGCCTGCCCTCCTGGCCTCAACGAACACTGGTGTAACTGCATGGCGACAGTGGGTTACAATTGTTCATGTATGTATTCAGAGTTCATCTTGGCTTTAACTCTATACAAGATTAGTCCCTGTTCTCATATCATAGCTTTTCATGAATTGCATGTATATTTCTTCTGTTTCTTCACTTCTTTGAAGTTATTTTTTTGGCTGTATTGCTCTGGGAGTACTGACAGCCAAGTAGGTAATTTTATTAACCTTCTTCACCAGGAGCTTCTACACTGTATGGAATGTGTTCTGCAAGAGGTCTTCAGCTACTGCTGAACTAGTTCTCATTTTCACCTGTTCTTGGTCAGCTATACCAACCAATCTGTTTAAAAACAGATTTTATTTTTTTTTTTAAACAGGATTTGTTTAAATTTGGAGAAAGTAAGAGGAGAAGAGTGCATTGCTACCGTGACCCTCTGTCAGATTTGTTCCACCACAAATGAATCCACTCTTTACAACGTCAAGCTTTTGTCAAGTGAATTACCATTTGTATAGTATGTATAGCATATATACTATACAAATGGTAATTACAGCCATGTATATCCATGGCTACCAGAGATATACAGTATTTTGCCATTGTCTTTCCTCTTGAGAGCTTAACTACAAAGTATATGTAATTGTGCTGGCAATTTAGATGGTATGAGCTGTTTTTGTTGTTTTAAGTATGTATTGAATAATACTGCATTTCTGTTTTTTTTTTTCTGGTTTTGTGATTATGTGAGCAAGTGGAGATTTTTCTGATGCTTTGACATTCAGAAATACAATGCATGTGTTTTAAGTTAATAAAATTCATTTGCATGTGCAAGGTAAGACTTGGCACGAGAAGGAAAGCAACCTTCTACATGGCAAAAGCAGTAACAATTTTCAACCTGTTTATTGTTTTGGAGGCTTGACAGACAGTTCTGTGGTTCCCATTTACAATCCTAGTAGATGATGAGTAAAGGAGGAAGAGCAAAGCTTAGACCCGGGAGGCACCACCTGCAAGGAGCAGGGCTTTGGGTAGGTGGCGACTGAGCAGTAGGACAGCATAGCATAGCAACAGCTGAGAGGTTGAAGGCACTTGTTTTGGTAGCCTTGAGTTTGTTTATTTTGTAGTTCCCTCCTAATTGTAACATCAAGTTTGGAAGATAGGAGTAAGTATTCTTTGATGAACAGATTACAGTTGTACAGGGTGTTTTATAAAAGACAGTGAACAGCTGTCTTACGTCATTGAATTGGAATTTATAATTGAAATAACATGTATTTTTGGGAAAAATATTTCAGAAGATCCATCTTCTTGTGCTGTTTCAATGTTTCTGTATACTTGTTGATTTGAAATTGAATGCTGAGAGGTTCCATCTTTCTTGGAATGTCTTTTTTTTCTTTTTCATTTTCTTTTTTTTTTTTTTAAATGTATTAGATATTCATTAAAACTGATGTGTAATTAACTGGATGAATCCTTTGCTTTCCATACCTGTATTCTGTAGCTTCTTTACACAAGTACAAAATAGTATAAGTTGAATGCTGCTCGTTCTAAAACAGATTCTTTAAAAATCTTGGCCTTAAAAGATGGCTTTGTGGAGCTCTCTCGACAGATCATTTATAAGCCAATAATACAGATAGAAAATAGAATTTAGTATTTTGCTATTGATGTGACCGAAGTTTAAAAGAGGAATAATCATGTTTACAAAGGTCTTTGCATTTTCCAAAAGCCAAGAGCAATATATTAAACAGATTGTTGAAGCTTATGGAAATATGTGATCAGAGGAAAGTTTTCAGAACACTGAGGAAAAAAAAAAAAAAGAACAAAGCTGGTTCACAAGAAAAGGAATGGGGTTATTCTGTGAATATGCTCTGTATTTTGGTTACAGATAACATTGATCTTTGTAGCTTTGTTAATAGATAAGCAGCTGTAGCTTGCTCCGTTATTTTGAAGTGAACCACTTAGCAGGAAAGGAGAAACATGCATTTAACAAATATATTGGTTGCAGAGAAATCCATCCTGCTACAAACCGTGATTATTATTTTTTAAATTTAATTAATTAGTTTAAATCATGAAGCTTTGTTAGGAATGTAGGGAATTTTTAGCCATACCTACGGAGAAAACATTCTGAAGTCAGTGCAACAAGACAGCTTCTGTTGCAAGCCTTAGAAGCAGTTGGCAGAGAAAATGTGCCGGTCTCTGATTTTCAGAATGGTTGGGTCTGGCCCTGTACTTTGTTTCTCACAGCTGTAGAGATGTGATGGTGTTTAGACTTGTCTGAGGCGCGTGACTTCACACTGTGCCACATCCTTGCAGATAAACGCCTTGCTGCGTGAGGAGAGGCGCTTCCCCATCGGGATGGCCTCTGGAATTCTGCAGGCTGACGTCATGCCTGGAGATGATAGATTTTTCAGTTGGTGATAAAAAATTGGCTAGAAGATCGTGAAAAAATGGTATTTATGGGGAAAAAAAATAGTGTCAGGAATACTGAGAGAATTACAGAAAGTGACATACCCCCTTTATGTTCCCTGTTTTCTTATGCAGTGTGCTTTGGAGTGTGGCATGGACCTTTTGATCAGTCATCCTTCTGTTGTTGGGAGCTTGAGCTTTGGTAAAGGGCTTAGTCTTGCCCAGCTATTTTATGTGAACCATTTAAGTTTTTCTAAGCTTTTTGTTCCCAGGCTGTAAACATCCTAAGTTACTATGAAGAGAATAAGGGGAATTGTATTTTATGACTTGTTAAAGGTCTGAAGGCAATAAAGAGTGTTCTAGAGGCTATTCTCAACTAAACATCTGTTTCTTAGTAGTTGCAAACAATTCAGGACACCAGACTTGAATCCAGGTGGTTTCTTTAAATTCTGGTTTTAGGTTCACAGCTTATTGGTACAAAGCAGGTTATACCAACAGGGCTTATAAGCTTTCTTTGAATGCAGGAAAAAAAAAGAGGGTAATAAATTGAAGATGGGCTGTAGTAGGACTTATGACTCCAAAATACAAAAGCTAAAGTGGAATTTTATAATTGCACCTAGAATTGTTCAGGGTCCGTAAACTTGAAGTTGTTGACTGCCTTAAAAAGAAATGGGTGGGAGAGGGACTAAATAAGAGCAATGTCAGTAGTACCTGGCTTCTTCACATGCTGAAAAGTGTTCAGCTAGAAACTGACTGGCTTTATGGCTTATTTTACTCAATTGCTTGTACAATCAGTTAGGATGAACTTTCAGATCACTTCTGCAAAAATTACCATATGCGGGGAGTGGCATGTCTTAGTCTGACACGGAGGGAGTAAACTTTTAGAGTGAACATTCTCAAGTGATTTTAAATATTTTGTAAGTCAATGAAGTGCAACATAAAAGGAAAATGCTGGGATATCAAGCATGTTGACTGTTGTGCTATGTATTTGTTAATATGAACCACTGTATGGGAACTGCTGAATCACGGCCTGAACCTCTGATTGATCACCTGAGGTGAGCCGTGAGTCAGCCAGAGGAGCACAGCTGAAGGCAATTCACCTGTGCTGCTGGAAGGGGTGGAGCCAGGCTCCGTCTCTCCTAGACCTATTTAAGAGCTGGCTACCAGTGGGGAAGGATCTCATCTGGAGATCCCTCCTTCTGGTATTTTGTGGTGAGCCCAGCATAAGGGTAAGCCTTCCATTTATTCTCTCTTGTTATCATAGTCCACTTCACCTAACTCTCTTGTTTATTTTGTGATTGTAACATCTTGATATCCATTGATTATACAACCACGTATTATAGACTTTAAATGTTTGAACACAGTTGTATTAGGATAGTTGCTGTTTTGTTCTGCATTTTGCTAACATTGGATATTATCAACCCATATCGATTACTGGAAGATTGGAACTTCTCACTGTTTTAATTTCAGAATAAAATATCTTACGCAGAATGAAATATTTGTCATTTTCACCATCTTAAGTGCACATTTTTAGTCTATAATCTAAAACTTCTGTGCAACACAGGGAGCAAGAAGGTGTTAACTGGGTTTAAATAGCAGTTTTCACTGGTAGGATCCAATCTGCTCTGAGCAAAAAATTTATTCACTGAGGGATGGGCTCAGATATTTTAATTAACTTCTCCTAGGCAATCAAGAATACATGAAATGCAACAATAAAACTTGTTGTTTCTATTTGTTTTTCAAAGCAATGACTGACAATGCTCTTTTCTTATTCTTTGCAGTGTGGTGATGTAGATATTTTGGTAAGCAATTCAGTGACTCTTTCTGTATATGCAATTGGATTTTATTAATTTCTAATGCTATTGAAATGTGAAAAATTAATGTAATTTGTTAATATTTATTAGACTTACTGTGAAGTATTTATTTTATCTTCTGCACATCAAAATTGCAAACATTTACTACTGTATTTGATGTCTGGATAATGTTGTGCCCTGATGCCAGGACCAAATGCTTCAGAGAAAATAAAACTGTGTCCATAGAGGTATATGTAATTGATAACCCTGGTACCAATTCTGCTCGCGATCTCAGAGGCTTGTCTGAGTCCTCACGTGTCAGTATCATGATTTAGCAGAGGGTTGTTAGAGTTTGGGTTGTATGGTTAGGTTGCGGTTGAACTTGGTGATCTTTATGGTCTTTTCCAACCTGAGCAATTCTGTGTATCAAAAAGTCTGTTCCTTTAGTTGCTGTAATGATGATGTAATTTCTGAGGTACAGCTTTGAGTATTCCTTTGGATTGCATGAGATCAGAGATGTTCTTAGTTTTCAAGCCTTCTAGTGGCAAAATTTGTCTTGTATGAGTAAGTTATTGTTTAGTCAGTCTCTTCTGGCCTTTATAAGACATGACCAGAAGTATGAAAAAGAATATAATACTTATAAAGCTTTGTTTTAATGAAGTTAGCACATTGTTCTGATTTTTAGCCAGGATATCACTGTAGTAGGGAAGCAGTTGTCTGGCTGTCTTGCTTGTTGAATAAGGGTGGTGAAAGACTTTGGAATAAAATACTGGCTATTGTAGAAGTATGGTATGCCATTGCCTTCCATGGTGATGCAGTGAGTTGGAGATGCAGGCCACTAACCATTCACAGAAGGGTACAGTAGTTCATTTTCATGGTGCCCTATCTTCACTGGAGAAACTTTAGGCTGTAGTTATGTAGTAGACTGCCTTGTAAAACACAGGTTTTTTACAGATACTTACAATAAAAAAAAAATATAATTTTTTAGCACTTTTTGAATTACAGTTTTAATGATATTATTTGCATTGGTGAACAATCGGAATTTGAGATACTCTGATGATTTCCCGGGCTTTCAGTAATCCTTCTCTTAAAGACTACTTATCTTAAAGGAATTACAGTGAAACTATTGAGCAAAAATTCAGTGCTTTAACTACAGCATCAGCCTGATTTTTGCCTGTAATCCATTCCCAATAGATAACTTATGTAGCTTATTACATCTTTGAGCAAAATATGATTTTTACCCCTCTTCCCGTTCTGGAAGTAAGACTGCAATTTATATAAAATAACTTTGGGGAAAGAGATGATTAATGATGTGGTTAAGCCTTCTGTATGCTGGAATATTGCCCTTTACATGGATTCTTAGCTATGAGTTTTATTGCTTTTTGATACACAAAACATGAAATTATTACATCAGATGGGGAAAAATACAAAATTGTGAATGTAACTGGCTTTACTTGCCAGCCTCCTTTCCTGGGCATGACACTTAAATCCAGATTTTTGTGTGTGTAAGACTCTGTGTAACTGATGCATTTGGAACCTCTTAATTCTGAAGGAGATGCATGAGGAAATAATGCATTTTCTTTTGTCCGATAAATTCATTCAAAATCCTTTTGAGTACAGGCAATCTTGTCTTATTTTCAGATAATATCAATTGACTGTAATGAATGTGAGGGTGTTAGGAGAGAAACGCTTGTTTTAATGATCTGATAGTGAAGTTGACTTTCAAGGCTTTATTATTTAACTGGTATCGAACTCTGAAGAAATAACTGTTGAAGGTGGTGGAAAAATAAGCAGCAGAATTTGTTTGAAACTGCTTGAATGGATATGATACATGAGGAAGAGTTGGTGTGGTTTTTATGACCACCAACCAAGTAGTATGGCATAGTAAGAGAGACCTTTTCGGGGTCTGTCTTTCAGGCCAGCATGTGGACTGTGCAATACTTGGTCATACCATGTACTGGGATTTCTAGAAAGTAGTTGACAAGATCCTCCATGTCCAAAATTTTGAAAAGAAGTTGAATTATGTGGAGAAAGAGAATTCTTTCTACATCTTTAGATTGTATAGATAACTGCTACAAGAGGAAAAGTGGTAGAAAAACCTTTTGTAGAAATAAATGATTGTTCTTTTTCATGAGGGAACCTTAGGAGATTTTATGGCAGGAATCCATGTGTGGTTATAAATGCTGTGCAAAAGGAAGGATCTTAAGAGGTTATGAGTTACGAAGTTATTTGGGATAGTGATAATGAAGGGCTAGATTTGAAGAATTGCAAAATTACACTGCCATACTGATTTTTGGATGACAGACTGCAGTTTCATCTAGTTAAATGTAGAGTAATGGCTGGGGAGACAGTACAAAAAAGGCAACCCTTCCTTCATGTACTCAGTGATAGATCCTGAAATTACATCATTTGGCAATCGGTAAGATCTTGCAATCAAGGTGAAATGCCTCTTATGCTCAGAAATATTCCAGAATTTTTTAGGAAAAAAAAAATAGAGACTCATTGTAAATGCCATTATATCTTTGTTTTGTATCACATGTAGTCTAATTTCCAGCTCACAAAGCCATTCTGGCAGTACTGCGTGTACAGGGCAGAAGGGACAGTCAAAGGAGCAGAACAGGTCTGCACGAGAAATTAGTAAATATTTATACTCTTTTCAGGCTAGAACAGAGGTCACTGAAGGGTCATTAAATAGGAGTCTATAGTACTGATGACACAGAAGAGGCAGGCTACTATTTTTTCCAGTGCAGAACTTGCACAAATCCAATGTAATTAATGAACCCTGAGCTCAAAACAAGAAAAATTGTTTATTTGCACAAGTTTTGATTAAACTACCTGTCTTTGCTGTAAGGTATTGGGCATGATAAAGATTTACATGCATTAAAAAAATAATAAATGTATTGCTGTACATGGAGGAAGTTTGGAGATTGTATGACAACGTTCCCTTAGTAGTGGCTCAGGAATCGCTGAGCTGTGGTTGATGGTGGCTAAAATACTAGGAAAAAAAAGTATCAGAGACAGTATCAGTGAAGTGGCAACTGTGTATCTACATGCTATAAGCATCAACTGTTGGTTGCTGTTCCCACTCATGTTGTCTACACTAGCGATACATCAGCAAGTAACTTTTGCTGCTGTGCCTTCTTGAGGAAAGGGGTAGAAGGTTAAAAAAAAATAAAATCAAAATCCGCAAAAACAGAACAAAAGAGAATGTGAAAGGAAAAAAAGAGAGGGGAGTAGATTGTTAAGAATTGAAATTTAAACTAAAAAGAAAGAACTGCGTGGGGACAGAGAGAGCAAAGCAGCCCCAGTAACAGCTACCACTTGG
This sequence comes from Tympanuchus pallidicinctus, assembly GCF_026119805.1. Classification (NCBI taxonomy): domain Eukaryota; kingdom Metazoa; phylum Chordata; class Aves; order Galliformes; family Phasianidae; genus Tympanuchus; species Tympanuchus pallidicinctus. Next base: position 59,845,013 of record NW_026294618.1, on the reverse strand, counting down.
AGGTGTCCAAGAAGATCTGGGTGCTCTTTGGTAGTGATGCTCAGACCAGAGGCACAATTAGACAAGGAGCTTGAAATGATTTCCAGGTCTCTGTTGACACACTTCCTGCTTTTCTTTGCCAAGTTAGCTGGGATTGGGTGAGGGCTGAAAGGAGCATCTGAAGGCTTGGAGAAAGAAGCTCTGGATGTAGAGGGTAAACAAAAAGGGCAGTTGCATGAGATTCCAGACAAAGTGGAAAAGGAACCTGGTATGCTGGGTGAAAGGATCTTCTTATGGAATGCGCATAAGTCAAGATCCTGTGGGAACATCTCTATGGCTTGAATCTTCCACTGAGCATTTTTCAGTCTATATTTCTGTTAAGCACGGAAGTTGGTTAACGGTACGCTCCACCACATTGATGTTTTTTTCACCCTCCTGGGGCATTTAAGTTGTACTACTTAATGTTTTGGTGTGACACAAGGCCAGCAGGGTGGAATAGCGAAGCACAGTTGGATAAATGATGGTTTTTGAGGCACGACTAAGAGATGAATTGGTTAGCTGTTACGTGGCCTGCTGAAGAGATTTAGGGAAGAACGGGTGATAGCTTTGGAGACGCAATGCAGGTTTGACCCATTGTTTGTATCTTACATTTCTGTACAGTTGAGTAAGGATAAGAGCTTATAAAATTGGGAAATCTGTTTTTCAAGTTGACACAGTAACAAAACAGGTTGAGAAGACAGTTTTATTATATATAATAAAATGAAAACAAGAATACACCCTTAAAACTGCCAGTTACTGTGATCAGCTTGAAGACTTTGTAATGTCTGTCTGATAAGCTGTTATGTGCTTACATGGCCGTTTGGCTGGCATCTGATTCTTGCCTTGTAAGATCATTACCCTGGGAATAGCTTTCATTGAGACAGATTAGGATTTGGTGATAAGTATATCTTTGCAGATTCATTTTGTCCCTTAAATGCCATTCAGATTCAGGCCATCCTTTTAAGGTCTTCCCTGTAATTTATATTCAGTATTTAATCAAACGTGAGTACTTCTTTCATGTGTTCATGGATTGTATTCCACCTTGTTATCAGAGTGGTGGTGGCAGGGCATGGCTATATGGAATTATCATACAACCAACAGTAAAACAGCTTCCCCTCACCCAAATTCATTGCAGATTGCCCTGATATTTATTTTAGTAATAAATGGGGTGGGAAGACCAATTTCAGTGGTGTTTTGTAGTTTTCAGTTCTGTTTGCACTATATTTGGAGTTGAGCAGTGTTTGTTCATCCAGAATACTTGAGACAGGCAATTAAGTATTTTGTCCATAGCTTTCTAAAAGAAAGTAGTGGTACATTACATTTCCATTGGCATTGCAAACAAACATGTTGAGTGCATTACTCTGAAAAATCACTGGCACTTTTTTTTAGAAACTTGAAAATATTCTTTTTATTTTTCTCCCAGAAGAAGCTATTCCCAAAAAGTCATTATGGGAAAACTGCATTTGATGTTCTTTATAACTGAATTCCTTAACATTAGTTGCTTGCGTTTGTTTTTGAAAAACTGAGCCAACAGTTTGGAAGTGATTTCTCTTTTACCAGCAGATCATGACTTGCCTCTGGTTATGTCGGGCTTAACTTTCCTGTTTATTCAAGTCAGTTGGACTTAACGAAGCAAAGAAGAAAATAATAACAAAAACAGCACTTTTCCCCAGAGATTCTGTTTGTGTTCTGGTGACTTTTCTCAGGAGAGCCTTCCCATGTTAGATTGAATCGTGGGTGAATACAGAGCTCTGTGTAGTAGTACTCTTCCGGGCAGATGGCAGAAGGCTGTTTTCTTCCCTTCAGATATTAAGATAGCTGAGAAATGAATGTTACTTTTGTTTGTGTTAGCATATTCTTTTTAGTTTCCACTGCAAAATCTGACTACTAAATGATACTAAAATGAATACTAAATACTAAGTATTTAGTATTTAGTATGATGAATACTTAATACTAAGAACAAATCGATTCAACATCATCAGGTGGTTTTAGAATAAGATTTTGAACAGTCAACTGTTGATAGACATGCTGTGTTCACAGGAGAATTTGTATTCTCTTAGAACAAATTATAGAAGAGACTATGAAGTGTAGTGCACACCACAACAGTGCTTCAAGTTATTGTACTTATATTTAGCATAAACAGATAATAATATGTATATATATATGCAAACATGTTTAAGTATGCAAGTCATTTCAGCTTTGAAGTTATGAATTTAAGTAGAGAAGGCAGGTTTTATGAGTGGACAGGTATCTGTAGAAATCTGTGACAGATATCTGTATTGATGCAGATAGGCATCAATTGCATAAGTAAACGCTTATCAATTTCTCTCTTTTTCAGCATTTGGTGTGTGTTGATGCTTATCCAAAAAATAGATAAATGACTAGTGGTGGAATTAAGTAGATTTTCTTCAGAATGTGCTGAGTCATGTGGGAGTTCATTTGCTAAGCATGTTTTTTGAAGTTTGCATTATAGTTTGTGTGTGCTCCCATGCTTTCTTCTTCCACGTTTGTATTCTTAATGTGAACAGCGTGTTTCAGAAACTCTGAAACTTCTTGGTTTCGTCTGCCACAGGAAGGGTGCAGTATTTCACTTTCGCTACCCATAAGTGAACTTAATTTCTATTGAAGAAAAAAATGCAGCTGCCTTATGTGATAAGGCTTAAACTTCATTTGAAGAAGTTATTTTAAGTTAAGAGTTGCATTGCGTACTTGCATACAGATTGCTGACTGTATCCTATATTTAAAAGAGTGGGTGTGTTTCATTGTAGTATCTGGGCAAACATATCAAGATATTCCTGAGTGAATCACATCCCTGTGAGGCATAGAAAAGCGCCCCTCTGAGGCAGGGAATGCTTGGAGGAAATAAAAGCCAGCAATCTCAAACCACTTTTACCAGCTTGGTTTTCACTCATTTCATTCTGATTTCATTTGGTGCACTCCTGCATTTAGTCTGCCCATCCATTCCAGGGTGACCTTCCCTACTACTCAGGGTTATATTGGCATCTGCTATTCCCTTAGAAATCCTGTTTGTGTGCTGAAGAGTTCTAGCCACCCTTGTTCTTCACCTAAAAGCATCTCCATATGTATTGTTAACCCTAATGACTTTCTTGAAGATTAGGAGGGAGGAAACTTCAGAAATACTAAGGACAAGAGTGCCCTATAGGTTAGTACAGTAAACTAAATAATGGTGTGGTTCTAAAAGCGTTTACTGCTTTTACTGCTGAAATTTTTCTGGTTGACTGTTGTACTGTTGCTCTTGCACCAGCACATCTCATTCCTGCATGACAGTAGTCAGCTTCAAAATCCACTACTTCCTGTGTGCTTGCTTTTAGTTTGCCTACCTCTTTGTATCTTTGTATCGCTAATGTTCCTTGGCAGCTTTTGATGGTCAGTCTTCATCTTTCCTATCCAGAACAGCACAGTCACCAGCACAGATTCTTGGGACTTCCACCGATTTATTCAAATTATTTGTTGGCTACTTTTAAGGAATAGCTGGTCAGGTTATTTGCCATGGCAGTGCCTGCTTAGGAGACCCCAGTTTCGTTGTACCCTTTTGTGAGAAGTGTGTAATGTCTTTTGGAATTCCAGGTGGGCTGTTGCTGTGATTTCTTGCAGTGCTTGTGGAGCCTTTCAAAAAACAACAGCCTGAAATGTGTTTTTTCTTTTCAACAGCTGCATGGAATTATGCGTGCTCAATAATTCTTTTCTTTGGAGAAATTTATATATTTTTCTGTTACAAATGTTGAACCTAGCTGATATATTGTTTCCTGAATGTCCCCTTGAGCCCTTTTCAGAAACTCCTGTTCTTTATCTTTGGTCTTTCAGTGCTGCAAGATTGAGGCTGTTTGAAGTGAGAATTCAGGAATGGCAGTTAGCAGCAAATTTTTGATTCTTGAGTTCTTCAGAATTTGATTCTCACAGTCCATTATTTTTCACTTTACAAACTTGTTCTTCCCCACTAGAAGGGGATTGTGGTATGGGAGATCTCCAGAGTTTTTCCTCAGTGCATAGGTCTAAAAAACAGATGAGGAGAGGCAGGTTATTGTTCTGCTGGGTTTTCTCTCCTATGGGTCTTCATGTTTGCACTGACTATCTTTTTTGGCCCCAGAGGAATCCAGTAACATGTCTTCTATTCCTTCTGTCATTTGAAAAAGGCTTATTGTTGTGCCCTTTCATTACTTAACCTTTCATTACTTAACTAGTTTTTCAAACTTAATTACTTTATCTTCTGTACTTACGTTACCAGCTAGAGGGTATGGCCGCTTTTCTTTATTTGGCATCCCACTTGGGGTAATCAGCATTATATCATTTTGTTTCAGATAATTTCCTTGACTTTACTATTTAGCTTTATTGTTTTTGTTTGTTTTTTCTTAGTTTGCTTAGAGGGCTTCTGCCAGCACCTTATAAAATGATGGCCAGGAAATAATTATAGCAAATTGTTTTGACTAAATGTTTGTACAAAAGGACATACAAAAAGAAATGAGCCAGAATTGAAACACAAGTTTTAAAAATAAAAGTATTTTTGTTTTCATGTTTTATAATTCTGAATAGATGGAATTATTTTACTTTAACTAGATTTTAAATATATTTGATTTCTTTGGCATGCCTACAGTCTTAAAAAATAATCCTGTAAGCTAGATAAAAAAAAATAATAATAATTTAATTGCTTGAGTGTTATCCAAGTTGTGCCTCTTTAAGGAGTTTAACACTAGAGTGAGTGGAGGGGAAATCCTGGTTGGCTGTTAATAAGCACAATGTGTGAATTTCCTGAGGATGGAGCTAAGAGCATGGGTGCTGTTGGTAGGTATTCAGGAAGGCATTTGTGCACGTTCAACTTTCTGTATTCAGAAACATGTGGGTTTTGGCCACTACTCAGTGAACATCTGTATGGGAACTGCTGATCACGGCCTGAACCTCTGATTGACCACTTTTATTACCTTCTAAGTAGGATTATCACGATGAAAAAATAATCAATGAAAAATGCTCACCAAGGTTGTAGGCTTGTAATAAACTGCACAAAGAGCAATCTCCAGGAAGAGATCTTTCCTCAGTGGCAGTCAGCTCTTAAATAGGCATAGGAGAGGTGGAACCATTAAAATTACATTTTAATGAATGTTACATTTCTTAATTTTATAAGTGGTTTATTTTTGTCAAAAGTGTTGCATTAAATGTTGCAAAATTGCAAATAGGTATTTCATACAGGGCCCTCATCGTCCCTTGCAGTGTTCCAGATGCTGCTGCTTCACAGTTCTTTTGTCATGCGCTGATGGGCCTAAATCACTGTCTTGCCAAGTGAATGTTATCTTCAGAATAAAATGTTTATTGGAAATTAAAGCTTCCTAAATCCTTATAAGGACAAACAAGTTAGAAGAATTATTTTGTCTTGGCTTCTTCCAAGTACTGAATTTAGGATCTGTATTTTCCTTTCAACAGCTGTGAAAGCCTGCAACAGATATATCCGTTGTCCAAAAAGCCTCTCTGTAGAGAATTATGTTCTTCATTTTGCTTTTTCTTTTGGTTCATTTATTCTTTTAATGACAGATAGTTTGAAATAGAAAACATAAAGGCAAATATGGCTTTCTACTACCTGGAGTAGAGTAATGGGATGCTATTATAGCATCCTGACTGCACACTGCTTCAGAATCAGTTGTGACTGTTCTGTGCTTCCCAGCACAGTGTTGTAGCTTTCTTGTTGCTTTGAACTGCCCCATCCACCTTTTTGTGGTGATTTCAAAGCTGGTGGAATGGTCAGGTGTGCTACCATCTCATGCACGTGAGTCAGCAGTTCTGCCTCCTTATTGCTGCTTCTGTCTGTGGTCAAGAAGTTCCTATATTTTCCTACTTCTTCATGCTCAGTTTTTGGGTTGGCAAGGTGGCTTCCTGAATTTCATCCTGATTTCAGTCTTGCATATGTCTAGATTACTCTTGTTAGCATTTTGGCTTTGAGTTTGCTGACTGGGAATGCAAACTGAAGCATACTTCATGAAAGTGAGCAAAATGTTTCTGACACTCCCCAGAAATAGTTTAGCTGTAGTGGCATGTATGAAGCCAAGCTGTTACACAGGACGAAAATGACCTGCAGTATCACCAATGTGTAACTGAAGCTTAAGTGAAAGTTGAACACTGAAGCATGAGTGTAAAACAGAGAAGAAACTGATTGTGGAGATTTTTGGATTCCTTTCCTGTTTTCTTCTTTTCCTCAGTACTGGTTAAGAGCATTCGTATGTTTGAATTTTGGAAGGTTATTGCTTTTTTTTTTGTCTTTTTTTTCTTTTTTCTTTTTGTAAGAAGGACAGAAATAATTGAGAACACAGTGAGAGGTAGTAATGTTTGTTTTAGAAGTGGATGTCTAAGTGTGAACTGATTTTTTAATTTCACAGTTTTAATTAAAATTCCTACAGGCTGAAAAGACTGATATTTAGGCGTGGGCAAAGCAATCTTTCTTCCAGTTCACCTTTTGACAAGTATGCAAGTTTTAGTTAAAACTATTTTTTAATAGGTAAGAATAGAAGTTCTCTTGGGAACTTGTCAATTTCAAAGCAGTGAATTATTATAAGCAGCTCAGAGAGCGTGACTTACATTTACGATTGTCTAATCCTTTCCACTGTGTGATCCTGTTTGCTCTTTCATGTTACCTTGCTAAATGTAAGCCATTCTGTATTAGGTTTTCTTAGCTAACTGTTTGCCTAAGATTTAATGAATTGTAGGAAGCTGAAGAATTAAATATTTTGCAACACTTGGAGTGTGTAGTAGGAGAAGTGAGTGGCCTTTTGACTTTATTTCAGATGTTAGCAATCTTACGGAATTAACTCAAATTTTTCTCATCTTTAAGAAGGAAATACAAATTTTCTGTGGATGGCCGTTCTCATTATCAGGGCTACATTTTCAAGTTAATGTGCTTCCAACAAAAAATACAGTGTAAGCTAAGTCGAGAACATTCTGAAGACTGGTTTGGCCTTTTGTATCTGGTCTTCTGGTGTAGGAAAGCAGCAAATACTGGGTAGTGTAGTGTCAGTTCACATCTCAGGTCAGGGGAGTAAGAATAAGGCTATTACTGCATCTTTGGGGAAAAAAATAATGTTGTGAAACAGCTTGTGTACCTTGTCTGTTTTGGTGCTTAGATATGAAGTTACAAAGCTTCAGAAAGAACTGAGAACTCAGATGGAATTTGCTTAAATGTTTTTAATAATTAGCATATTTGTTTATTTGAGTTAAAACGGTGAATGAAGTGTATAAATCTGCTGTGGTAAGTGGCAAAATGGCTACATGCTCATTCTCACTGGGCTGAAAATTTTTGTTTTAAGGAAAATAAAATAAGATTCAGTAGGCAAGCGATGATGCATGTAATAAGTATTTGGTTAAGTGTCTGTACATTTTCTTGAGGGTCATCAAGTGCACTATTACTTTTTTGCCCTAAAAAAGAAAACATGAGAGCTGTCACATTTGTATATTGCATATCTCCTTTGTAACTTCACCTATGGGTGTCTGCTGTATTTAGTGCTAATAACTAGGTGTGCATTGGCCATTGCAAGGAAGAACTTGCTGTCTTTTAAGCTTTTTGGTTGTTAGATTGTATTTCATTGGGCCTTTCTATTTCTTAAATGAGGATTTATTTTCTGATCTGATACATATGTAAAATTAGATGAATATCAAAAGTGGTATTTCTTTATGAAAAGATACTGTGTTTTTATACTTTTTAGAACTGCAGAATGTATTTCTGATCACTTCATTGTTGTTTTTTTTCTGCAGTTGTACTCACTGAATGATTATAAGCCACCCATTTCTAAAGCTAAAATGACACAGATCACCAAGGCAGCAATCAAGGCTATAAAGGTAAGGAACTGACTTGCTACTTCTAATTTCCTTTCCATTTCTTACCTCTCACAAAATACCTGAATAGCTTACAGAAAGTGCTGCTGCAATTTTTTTCCCTTTATCGTGTGCACAGTTGGCAAACTATGATCAAGTGTGATCATAAGGGTCCCCAGGACCCTAACTAAAGACTAATCTTGCCACAAAGTAGATTGCCAAGTAGCAGCAAAGCAACAGAAAACAGCACTGAAAAATAATGGAGGGAAGAGTGCACAGTACTAAGCATTGAAACAAATGCTTGGTGAAAGCTGGAGAGTTGAATAAAAAGCATAGAATAAAAGCAAGAAAAGCATGACGTGGTCTTTATGTCTGCATGCCTCTGCAGGGAAGGTAGATACATTTTCATCTGGTGACGTCTGCATTGGAGTTCTGCGTAACTCAGAGCAAATTGATGGTAGAGGAATGGAGTTTATTATGTTTATTAAATAAGAGAAGTCTACATAAATCAGAGTGCATGTGTTGCAGTGTTATGAGAATGCTAGAAATCCGTACTGAACCTTACCCAAACTAATAATAAATCATAGAATTGGTCAGGTTGGAAAAGAACTTAAAGATCATCAAGTCTAACTGTATCCTAACCATACTACTCTAACAACTCTGCTAAATGATACCAGAATCTTGGAAACCTTGAAATGGACAATGCTATATCTCTTTCAAGATTTTCATTATGTATTTTCACTCTTCAATAAACTGGGCCTCAAAGACATAAACCTGCTAAAGTTTTAAAAGTTGTATTTTCCAGTCTTTCCAGTTTTTCCAATGTTATCTTGTAGCTACCAGTTTGGTACCTGTACTTACAGCCTTGGGATATTTAATTCAATAGTGGTGTACCAAGAAATGAATGTAAGTTTAGTGAGTGGGAGTGATACCTAGTATTTGGTCTAGTATTAAATGGGCAGGTTTGTGGCCCTGCATGTGGCAGGGGGGTTGGAGATTCATGATTCTTGAGATCCCTTCCAACCCTGGCTGTTCTGTGATTCTTTGGTGTGTTTTATCACATAGAAATTGACACTTCTGTTGTTCTTAGAACTTAGACCATGTGCAGAGTGTATTGTATTCTAGAAATGCTAGAAAATGTTACTTTTCTGTTACCACAGCTTGCTACAGTCAAGGCAAAAGAGGATATAAAGTAACTACTGCATTTCCAGACTCCCTTTGAGATGGGTCTTTCAGTGCATCTTAGGGGATACTGGGAAGTATCGATCATGCTTCATGCTTTATGCTTATCATTTCAGTAACAAGGCTTAATTTTGTAGAGCATTTATTAAGATGATGTGGAGCTATTACAATTATATGTGAAATTTAAAAAAAACAAAAAAACAAAAAAATCCACAACCAATAACAGAAAAAAAATCCCCACAAAAGAAACCAACAGCACTAAAGAATAAGTACTCAGTAAATGTTTTAAAGGTTTTCCTATTTGTATATTGTGTATTTAGATTATCAAAGCTAACATTTGGAAAATAAAATAGAGAGAAATGCTATTAGTAATGTTGTGCTAACATCTGCAGGTAAGTGTGTTGAGATAACAGTATAATTCTCAAAGAGCAGTCACCTTCACTTACTAGATACAGACACTATTCTAAAAAAGATAAGTGCAATTAGCTTTTCCTGATGCTGTTAAATCTTCTGAGAAAGATAGCATATTTAGCTATGGATGTTGTATTGCTGGTTGATCAACTGAAGTTTCTGATTGTTGTTTTATTGTCAATGCTGCATGACTTGAGCAAGTATATGCATCACAGAATTTTCTCCACTATTGAAATACTATCTTTGTTTTCTAGTTCTACAAGCATGTTGTGCAGAGTGTTGAGAAATTCATTCAGAAGGTAAGTCAGTAACAGATATGTTATCACACAGAGGAGCTTTCAGTGTTGTAGAGATTATTCGCTACAGTTGGGTCTTAGGTATACTGTATGAATTTCTGTTTTTACCCCAGAATATGTATTTCAGTTTTCAGTTGCATTCAACTTCTGTTAGTAATCAGTAGATGATAACTGATCTGCTGAAAAACAAATACATTGTCCTCATTTTATATTTATGTAATATTTTGACTTCAATGACTGCAGATACTGTGTTGGAACTATTTCTGTGTGTGTTCATTTAATGTTAAAAGAAGCCTATGAATCTTCCAGCAAAATAAATGAAAGTAATCTAATGAGTGATGGTTGCTTTTGCTTTTCTACCAGGTTTTTGGCACAGTTTTTAAAATTAAAGATGACCACTTAACTTTTACTCTTTTCTAGTGTGAAATGTGGTATTTTTGTTTGTGCTTTATGCTGCTCTACATCTTTTAAAATAATGTGTCTTTAAAAAAGATTTTGTTGTTCATGTGCTGATTTTTACTAGCTAGACTCTAAAGAGGTTTTTTATTTTGTTAGTGGTAGCAAATGAAATTCAAGCTATATACATATTTGTGGAGTTTATGTAACTGTGACAAATTGAACAGTAAGGGCTGGCGGCTTCTGTTTGAGACAGTTTTATACTTTTCTAAAATCTAATAAATAGTGAACATTTTGAAAAATTTAGATGAAGCTGTTTCTGTTTAGTCTGCCAGTAATGATTTGTGTTATTTTTGATGTATGAATATCATAAATTACTGTTATTTGTAGTGCAAACCAGAATACAAGGTGCCTGGTCTGTACGTCATTGATTCGATTGTGAGGCAGTCCCGGCATCAGTTTGGGCAAGAGAAGGATGTATTTGCTCCAAGATTCAGCAATAACATCATCAGCACTTTTCAGAACTTGTATCGTTGTCCTGGGGATGACAAGGTAAAACATTTAGTATAACTTCTTCTAATCAAAGCAGTTTTAGTGTGTTTCCTTTAAAGAATAAAGATGTTGATCTCATATTTTGCTTACTAGAGTGGACCTTACTGAAGGCTTCTCCTTTACACATTTGTATGTTTTTCTTTAATTTTGGTTTTCTGAGCGCAGGGATGGGGGAAGATGTGTATAATTAAGTTAGTTAGTAATTCTAAATTAATTATTTTTTTACTGAAGGATGTATATCCTGTGTGTGTTATGTACAGCCTGTATATGTCAGGCCAGGTTCACGGGTTAGACATCTTTGATGTAACTATTCCTAGGGTTTGTAGTTTTGTAAATCCAAAGGCGCTTCAGTCTAAACAGATTGGAATTGCTGGTTAAAACTTCAGTAATTCACAATAACAAAAATGTAATCATGACACAGATCCTCTTTTTTTTTTTTTTTTTTTTTTTTATCATTTTAGAGTAAAATTGTCAGAGTGCTAAACTTATGGCAGAAAAATAACGTGTTCAAGAGTGAAATTATTCAGCCTCTTTTGGATATGGCAGCAGGAATTCCTCCACCAGTTGTGACCCCCGTCTTGCCCAGTACTACTGCTGCTATGAGCAACAATACACCAGGTAAACAAAACCAGATTAAAATTGAATAAATTACATTCTATCGAAACCCTTCTGTCAGCTTTGGTACCTCGGCTGTTAAAGTGCTGGAAGGAAGAGAGAGAGGAAAAAAAAAAACAAACCCAAAAAAACCTGCCTCACTGGTTCACTTTTGATAAATCCAATGAAATCCAGAAAGGAATGTACTGTAGCCAGCATTCAGATTAGGAAAATAGCAAAACCGAAACAAAGCTCATTATGTTTACTTTCCAACTGTGTATCTTAAGTAATTTCATATTGAGTAACAGTGCAGTAAGACCTACTTTTACACCTTAAAGGCAAAGAAGAAGATACTTGAAAGATACTTGACCGTTGAAGAGAGAACCCATCGGTATCTTTTTGCTATCTTTAGTACTGAACATGCTGATTAGATAATGTCAGATGGGGATCTTTTACTTTTGCTGGTCAACAGGCAATAATTTTGAACAGAAAACCCCACATTGATAAAACAAGCTGCATCTACTAACATACCTCCTCCTCCCCCTTGTTTGGAGTAAGAGCCAAGTGGGCAAAAAGCTGCTTATAGAGTACAGCTAAAGTTACCTAACACTGACATTTTTATATGCCTTGATCGTCTTACGTGAATAGATGCTAGGGAGCTGGCTTTTCAACATTTTTCATGTTGTGGAGAATTTTTCCTTGAAGATTGGGATGTATGGGAAATTTTATTTATAAAATTATTTTTGGCACATATGGAACTGATCTTATTACTCACTTTTTGCTGATCCTTTGCTGAAAATCAAGAAGGTAGATAATCTTATCTTTCAGTGGTGTCTACAAATATGCAGATGTTCCTATTCTGTGACATAATGCATCTTCTACCTCAGTGTTTTGTATTTTCATTAGTTTGATTACTTTAAAATGTTGAAATCACAACTTTGCTGTAATGCTTTTTTTTTTTTTTAATTTTGATGCAAATTTCCTGTTTAAGTGATAATCAGTTATGCTGTTGATAATCTGTTATGTTAATACGAAAATATCATGTTTTCACTTGATATTCATCAGCATATCTCTATTTTTGAGCTAAAAGCTCAAAGGGTATTTACAGGGATGAAGAGAGATTCTGGATTATGGAAAGAAAGCAACAATTAGATGATCACAAAGTTCCTCTCAAAGAAATATTAGGAGGAAAACAAACAAAAAAAAAGACAGATTAAATGGGCAATCTTAAAGAATCTAATTGCTGCAGGCTGGAATTTTAGTAGAAACCTCAAGGTTCCTTCTGAGTGTAAAGTGTAAGCCCAGTAAATTTTTTATTAATTGATATTTCTGAATGGATTACTATTACCATTTAAAAGATATTGCTTCCACTGGGTGGTTTAGATTACTGTGTGAAACTGAATTGGGTTGCTTGACCTTCTTGTATTTTACATTTATCGGTGTTATTGTTAGTGGTTCCCTTAGGTCAATAATGGAAAGAGCTGTGAACTACACTTACACAGCAAAGCTGCTACTTGAAAAATGCTGATGTGAATCTGTTTTATTTCTTTGTGTTCTGTATGTGTGTCAGAAAAATAGTTTTGCTCATGTTAATGGAGTGTTTCCTAGTTCTCAGTAACTGGTTTTAGTGTCCTGGGAAGGTTAGAGTTGCTTTATAATGTGATTTCTTGCAGTCCAGAAGTCATTGCTCTAGAAAATAAACAAGAATATTCATGTTTGATTTATCATTTCTTTTACAACAGTTTCCCCTCTCCCCCAGCACTGTTTCTAAGTCTGTATGTTAAAATATTGTGACATATTGGATTTTCTTTCTTTTAGGAACACCTGTGACTCCAGTTACTCCAGCCAATGTGGTGCAAAGTTTACCTGATCCTTGGGTATCTCAGATTGCTAATACAGATACGCTTGCTGCTGTTGCCCAGATTTTACAGAGTCCCCAAGGCCAACAGGTGAATATTCTGTAGGCATTTACACTGTACAGTCTTTAATACTCTATGTCTTTGAGGTGTTGTTGAAGGAATGCAGTTTTCATGGAAATCTCATGTCCAATTTTTTGTCCAGTATTCATATTAACTATCCAATGAGGTTATTCATCACAAGTAAGTTTGGTAAACCAAAATTTCCTGTTACCTTATATAACCAGCATTCTTTGTTCCTTAAAAATATCCCAGAATGTGATTTCAGATAAGGTGGCCTATAATACGTATAATTTCTTTTATATTTAATATTGCAAATGACTAAATCCAAAGCAGCATTAAGTTTTCATGAATGCAGGTATGAAATAGAATGCCAGTTTAAGCATATTTCTCTGCTGGATGCTCTGAAGATGCTAAACATTGCACAGAATTATATGGTGGAAATGTTCTCATTCTGAAAGTGCATTCTTTATATTTCAGACAGCTAAACACGTTTTTATTTTTGCAGCATTCAAAAAAATCTTTGAGAAGTGACTGGGTTTGTGCTCAGTTTCTAACTGCTCAACTCATTGATGTGGCTTGAAGCACGACATGTGATGAACTGCTTGTCCTTGTAGCCCAAAGCTGAGCGCAGGCAGGCAGCTTTCTGTAAAAATGTTTCCATCCTCTGTCCATCTCTTCTTCATGTTCTCTGAGTCACTCCACTCATTCCCCAAAGCTCCAAAATCCTTGATTTCATTCCAAGAGAGTGTTTTGTGGGCGAGAACACATGTAGGTAAAATAAGAGTCTAAATATAGCAGAGAACAGAGTAACAAAGGTGTGAACGGCAAGAATATGCAGCTAGAATGGTGACCGCTCAGGATTTTCCCACTCAAGAGCTTCCATCTTTGCTTCTTCAGTTTGATTCCTTCCTACTCAGAGCAGTGTACAGGGTGGATGTGTTGTATTTGCTCATCTTTTGTGGAACAACCAAGAAGGAGGTGGGAAGCTTTTCAGCTTTGTCTATTGCTGTAGTTAGTGAAACTCTTAGTAAAGTAAAACAGTAACTGAAGCATTTCCAGAGGATTCTGTACTTAAGGAACAGGAAGTTACTTCATGTTATTAGAAGGTAGCCTCAAAACAATCTTGAAAAAAGATTGAGCATTTCTGATGCATTATGGTGAAGATGGTATAATGAACTTACAGAGTTTCTTGTCAACCCTACTAAAAAGAGAGCAATTGAAGTCTTAATATCTTAGTGTTGAACCTTATCAGCAGGTGTAACAAGAACTTAAAGATAATTGGGCATTTATGTCAGCAGAGTTTGAACTGCCTGGATTTGCTCAACCCTTTTCCAGGGATAACCAAAGATTAGTCTGTAAGGGTCTGCCGTGTGGAAGGTCAAAAGACTGTTTTTCTAATTTTGAGGTACTTCAGGAGGTCTTCTTTCCTTAAAGATTGTACCTTTTCTTTTTTCATTAAGATATATTGGTACAGTTTAATGGGTGTGTCTCTGTTCAACAGATGAACAGATCTGCACATGATAAAGTTAGCCTTTCATTTCCTTCACGGAACAACTGCTTTAAAAAAAATATTATAGTAAGTTGGGACAGGGAAAACATGACACACTGTAGATAATTGGATATTCTTTTTGGTATGTTAGTTCTAAAAAGCCTTTATGAGAGATACATTATTTTACTTTGTTTTCCTTCTCTAGATTTGAAGGAGACAACTCATAGGGTATCCTAATAAACCCTGATAAAATCTTTGGGTCCACTCTGGAACATTCACTACAGTTCCAAGTATTCCTCCTCTGATGATCTGCAGTGTTGTTTCCAGTATAATCCAGTCCTCTTTTGGATTGCAGAACGTGGTTCTTTAAAAGCCAACAAACAAAAAATAACATATACTTTTAGCCATGGGTTTTTTGTTGTGTTTTTTTGTTTTGTTTTGTTTTTAAATGAGAAACGCAGATTCAGCGCTTGGTTGTACAGTTCTTTGCCATACTGGATGGAGGAGTTTGGAGTTATTACTGGGCAGTTGTTGTCCCGGAACTGCAGCTTGTGGTTCCACAGTGCATTAACTGCTATAGGAGCATTTTATCTAAAGATAGAGCTATACATAATGCCAATGTAGAAAGTTAAGTTTTATTGTTAATTCTTGATTAATTTGCTTCTCATGATTTGGTTCACATAGCATGGCAGTTGCATTCTTTAAGTGCAGCCCTGAGTTTCGGCATGAGATTTTCCTCATGACTTACAGAAAGATACAAGCAGAAATTCTTAATGAAGGCTTAAAGTGCATCTAGCAACAGTGCAGTTATTTGCTCTACACAAGTGGTATTACAGGATACGAATTTTCCTAATATAGATGGGTCCTCAGGAAGCTGGAGTGGGCTAACAGATTTTTTTCAGGTCAGAAGGAATCAAACTGGAGAAGCAGAAGAGAGGGAAACGTAGAAAACAGGAAATCCTGAGTGGTGACTGGTCATCATGCAACCTCTCAGAGCAAGTTAGGAGGAAGAAGCATCTGCATGTCTTATCAGCCACTGAAAACAAATTGGCCTGTAAGTGGGAACATAATTTGCCATAAATGAAAACGGATTAAAATAAATTAATAGTCATAGGTTAGACAATACTACATTCATGAGGTTTTTTCCTAGTTGGAAGAGGAAAAGGCTGTTTTTAAAAATACATGTTGTTTAATGTAGTTGTCTTTTCTCTTTTAGCTTCAGCAGTTGATACAGACGCTGCAGATACAGCAGCAGAAACCGCAGCCTTCACTACTTCAAGCCCTGGATGCTGGTCTTGTCGTTCAGTTACAGGCCCTAACTGCACAACTTACAGCTGCAGCTGCTGCTGCCAATACACTTAATCCGTTGGAACAGAGTGTCTCTTTTAATAAGGTAGAAGTAGAATAATGGAAACTTTTATTGTTAAATACATCTAAGTAAGAAAGTCATCTGTTGGATTTCACTGTATGGCTGTAGAGGTATTAAAAATACATAAATATGAGATAGTGCTCTATCTTGAAAATTAAAAAAATGTCTGGGGAGAGTAGTATAAATTCAAATACGTAGCTTGAATGAGTTTAAAGCTAAATGGCATTTATATGAACATGAATTTGAATTTAAGAAGTTAAGACATTGTTCTGTGTTTTTCTTAACTCTTTGAAGCACAGTGGTGAGGAGAATTTGACCATGTTTTGTGTTCTTCCCTACCTGAATTTATTATCTAATGCATGAAATGATTTCCTACAGAGCAGTGAAAGAGAAACATATAAAAATTTATATACCTAGTTTTCCAAGAAGAGTAAAAGGAGATTGTATTTGTTATTTTCTTACATTATGAAGGACAAAAAACCTTCTCACCCACAAAGTGAGGTGAGTTAAGGAATAATAATTTTAGTTAAAGCTAGTCATGGGACATTTTTTAAAGGATATCAAAATGTAGAAACAAACAAAACCTTGAAGTGAAAAAAGTTGTGTGTGCTGCTATTTACGTGTCTCTTAAATATACTTAGATTAAAAAAAAAGAAGATAAAAAATGAATAGGGTTGAATGCCAGGGATCAATAACCATGCTGGCAATTGCTATAGGTAGTAGTAGTAGTTAACATTGCATCATAGTAGTATGTCAGTATGTCAGAATTTAACAAAAACAAAGCCAAAAACTTCTCACAAATTAAAAAAAATACTAGGTGAAAATATTGTTAGAGATACCTTTCTGATATTTTTGTTTGTTTTGACACTTGGACAATGAACAGCAATGCTAGATTGTTTACAGCTTTGGAGTATAAGTCATATAGTTGCTTAATCTCTGGGGCTCTAGTCTTCATAAGAAAGTAAGTTATTAACAAATATAACAATGAGAATTACAAATCAACCTTGTAACATGAAATAGAACTTCAGTAAGTGAAAATTGTGTGTTGATAATTCTGTATTTAAAAAAAAAAAAAAAGAACCAGTTAATATACATACATTGACTTCTCAAAAAACCTACTTTAACAAAATCCTTCATAAAGAGACTGGAAAGAGGGTAAATAAGTTGATCAATTAAAATATGTCATGGGAGATACAAAATGTATAGTAAGTTATCTAGAGCAAGGAGACAGAAAAATCTATTGTCTCAGATTTGTCTTACAAAGACAGAAGGACTTTAAGAAATCTGATGTGTATCAGGCAGCAGATGGTCAAAGTTGATCATTCCTACGTAGCATCACAGAATTAGACAACGGTTAAGATCCAAAGGGATTTCTGGAGGTCTTTTAGTCCTGCTCAAGCAGGGGATCACAGTGTCCAGGACCACATCCAGAGATTTTGAAGATCTCCAAAGAGGCAACTGCACAGCCTCTTGGGGCAACTTGTACCAGTTGCTCTGTCGCCTACAGTGTATAGAACTGCTTCCTGATGTTTAGACAGAACCTTCTGTAAGCCAGTTTGTGACCAATTGTCTCTTGTTTGCCTACTGGGCATCCACCTACATTTGGAAAGAATGAACTGAAGAAGTGGTGCACCTTTTTGGTTTTCAGAATAGTTGAAAGCTACTTTATATAACATAATCAGAATTTCTCTTCAGCGCTCAGCAAGAGTTGTACCTTCTAGTAGTTTGTTTGTTGTGTTTTTTTTTTTATTTAAAAAAAAAGAGATTAGAGGAGGTCCCTAACAACTGGAAAAGTTGCATCCTTCGAAGCAGGCTAGAAGATCACCCAAGAAAACTACAAACCGGTTAGCCTCGCTTAGCTCTGTGGAGCTAGTACTTCTGGAAGGCAGTTTTGGGTGTGCAAAAGACAAATTGATTGGAAACAGCCAGCATGGATTTACCAAGGGCTAATCACACCTGACTGACCTGGTTTCCTCTGATGATGGATAGACTGCTTTTGAGGATGAGAGGAGAATAGTGGATACAATTACTCTGACTTTAACACAGAATTTGATATCCCCTTGCACAATGTTTTGTGTCCAACTGAATACATTATAATCTCTTCAGGTGGACATCCAGATAGGTAAAACAATTATTTGCATAACTGGGTTCAAGTAGCAACTAATTGGCTATACTTTACCTGTGGGTCAGTAGCAAGTGTCTTGTTAGCTATAAGCCTGCAGGAATTTACTCTCAGGGATCTTGTCCTACATAGCAACTCTTGTAATGAACCTGAGGTATATGAATAAAGGATTAATGGCAATGGTCGACTCACCTGTATTCGGCAGTCTCTAGACACGCATCTGGAGTGTCGCATCCAGTTTTGGCCCCCCACCTGCACAAGAAAGACACTAGCAAGCTGAATTTAGAGGGGGACCATCACATTGGGCAAGTGCTCCACCATAACCTCTGAGGTTAGTTCTGAGTAAGGCTGAGTCAGTCTGGAACAAAGCTTCAGGGGAGAACAAACACCAGCCCATCAACACTACAGGAAACTGAGCAAGAAGAGAACTGGCTGACTGGCAGATTTCAGAGGATTGCGATCATTGGTGCAGTCTAGTTGGAGGTCTGCAACTAGCAGCGTTCCCCAGGGATCAGTATTGGATCTGATCATGTTCAATATCTTCATCAGTGACCTGGATGGTGGGATAGAGTCCACCCTCAGCAAGTTTGCTGATGACACAAGGCTGTGAGGAATGGCTGATGTACCAGGAGGCTGTGTGGCCATTCAACAAGACCTGGACAGACTGGAGAGTTGGGCAGAGAGGAACCTGATGAGATTCAAGAAGGGCAAGTATAGAGTCTTGCACCAGGGGAGGAGTAAACACATGCATCAGTACAGGTTGGGACTGATCTGCTGGAGAGGAGCTCTGCAGAAAGGAACCTGGGTATCCTGGTGGACAACAGGTTGGCCATGAGCCATCGGTGTGCCCTTGTGGCCAAGAAGGCCAGTGGTATCCCGGAGTGCATTGAAAAGGGTGTGACCATCAGGTCGAGGGAGGTGATCCTCCCTGTCTGCTGCTTCAGAAGAATTTTATTTCCCTTGCAATAAAAAGCTTTTTTTCATATCTTTTACAGTTCCCATTGCTTTTTCTGAATGTATTCTTAAGTAATTAGATTAATAGGTGTGGCATTCATAGAAGTTCTGGTTTTATACATGTTTATGTGTAGTGGATTGATGTTAGGTATCCTAATATTTAGTATACTTAAATGTTTGTTAGCTTTGGAAAGACAATTCTCCTCCAACTTAAAAATGTTTAAATTCAAAAATTTCCCTTTAATATCTACTATTTTATATTTACTAAAGGCAAATTTAATCAGAAATCATGCTACACGTTTGCCTCTATTGGCTGGAATTTCTTTGATTTTTGGCTTATGACAGTATGAAATTTTTTTGTATCATCAGTTGTTGAATTCATTGTCTGTGATTATTCCTATTTAAATTGTACTTGGTTTTTTATTTTCCTTTCTACTTTGTAGTGGTGGAAGATATATGATAATTAATTATATTTTAAAGAGGAAATTGGGTGCTTTCTAAAAATGCATATTTTGTTCAGAGATGCAGTATTTTGCATGTTTTCAGTGAATATATCCTAACAAAGTAAAGCAATTTGAAGATAAAACAAGAAGCTTTCTTTAAATGGGTGGGATACGTATGGTCCACGTTACTCAGGATTTTCACATCTCACCCATAAGCTCTCTCAATTTCTTAACTGCAAGAGCAGTCAAACACTGGAACCACCTTCCTAGGGAGATGACTGTTGCTCCACTCCTGTCAATGTTCAAGTGGTGTTTGGACAATGCCCTCACCTGTTTTCTCTTAGAGACAATCCCACTTTCATTTGTACTAGATTATTTCACTGGGAAAATAGTTCTAAAAATTCTTGGTTGGTCGGAGTCTCTTAATCATCTTGTGCTTTATTCTTCATGGTCTCCAGTAACTGGAAAGAAGTAAAGCATCGTGAAACAGAAGGGCTACTAAATCATGACAGTGGTTCAGACTTTTTTTACCTTGTTACTTCCAAATGCCTCACCTGTGTTCCATACTCCAGTCTTTTCTTCTGAGAGAACAATATTTGAGAAGTTAGGATATCTTGAAGTACAGTAATAACTGCTTTTTGGAAGACTTCCAAGGTGAAAGGTTGTATGGACATGAATTCGATAGCACTGCTCTCTCGATGTATAGTTAAAGAAAAAACTCGGTCTGAGTAAGAAGTAACATTTGTTGCAATTTTTCATACTCCTTCTTTAGTCTTGTCTTAAGAAAACAAAAAGCTACTGAACCCTAACCCTAATACTGTGATTTTCTGTGAGGTAATCAAGCTGTAGATCTTCTCATGATATGAGCACAGTAGTTCATTGATTGCCAAAGGATTGAATAAAGGTACCATCGCATAAAATTAATCTCTTTGTAAGCCTTTTTCCAAATAAGCTGTTATTTACTATGGAAAGCACGTGTAGTTCTGCTTGCAACAGCAGGCAGAGCTCAAGAAAGCCACAGCTGAGACTTGGGGTTTGATGCATTGAGAAGTTTGGTAGTGATACTAGTATGGCATTCAGTTTGCCAAACTAATTTTTTTTTAATTGAGAAATAAAAACATTTTTCTTTTGAAAACTAAATGTACATAAAACATATATTTTATGAGGAGTGCTCACTCAGTAAGGCTTACTTTGCTTTCTCCTAGAAGCTGATGGACAGATTTGACTTTGGGGAAGAATCTGAACAAAATGAAGAGTCTAAGAAGGAAACTCCCACTTCCCAACTGTAAGATCAACTATGTTTCTAAGGGAAAATGCTAAAATTTGGCTGGCACTAATTGAACTTGAGGATTAAATAGAAAGGAAGATGTTTGTTTGAGAGCATAAGTAAACCAAAACAACGTAAAGAAAAAAGACGTTTTACTAAGTGAAGTGTATACATTTTTAAACGTTTTGTATGTGTGCCAGTTTTTCTGACTTTATCTTGAAGTTAACACATTCTTTGCTTTGTTAGTTATATAAATGTCAGTGGTGCAGTAATGATGATAACAAACGATGTTACATTGTCTGCATCGTTATTATTCTATATCTCCAATTAAACTTAAAACTCAAGAGTGAAAGTCTCTTTATCAACCACTTGGAGAAAATATGCTTATTTAAAAAATTCTTTCTTTTTAGGCCATTAGTACCAGAATCTGTGAACAACTCACTTTTTCACCAACTAGCTGAACAATTGCAGCAACAAAATTTAGAACATCTCAGACAACAACTTCTGGAGCAACAGCAGCCTCAAAAGGTAAGAACTCCATCTTGTGGTTGTCATTTAGTAGAAACTTGCAGAGTAAATAAAATAAGCATAGAGAATGCATCAAGCAGAAAAATAAATAGAATCGAATGTTGGATATACATTTTGCTTCTTTTAGGAAGGAGTACCCCTCAGCTGAGTTACAGACTGACTGTTCTTTGACTGTTCAGCTTGTTTTACTGGAAAAATAAAGTTGGTTTTTTTCTTTTTCTGCTGTTGTGAAGGAGGAAATGAGCCCTGAAGTCAGTATGCTACTGACTGTGCAGAGAGAGCAGTGCACAATCTGCTGCTACAGAACTACAAAAGGACAGAATACTAGACTGCACTGTAACTTAAATTTTCCCCTTCCAAGCTTTAAATCTTGACAGTAAACGTATTATTCTACTAAAGAATCTGAACTAAAGAATAACGTCCACTGTTTCCTGTGAAGTTCTTAGTTAAGAATAGATGCTTGAGACATTGCAAGGTTGCTTCTTAACTGTGTAAATTGGGTCTTCTCTACAATAAAGTAAATTATCTTGTTCTTCTGAGTTTATGCTGTGTTGTTATGCTCTCATTCTGATGTCAGTTTCTGATTCGGTTAGAAAATAAAAAGTTTATTCTGTCTCTTTACTGGCCAGATATAGTGGATATGCTATAGGGTATTTGGATCAGTTTATCAGTAAAATGGAAATTTCTGTATTGAATGAAAATTACAAGAAGCTTAACAGTCTGTTGAGAATTTTATTTTAATGAGTGCAAAGGTGCAATCCTCAGCTTTCAATCAGGCATGTCAGCAGGAATTTTGAATTTGTGACTTGGAGTTTTTAATTCTATAGAAACTAAAATCTTTGTTTTATTTAACTATAGTAACAGGACGTCTGTACAACATAGATACAGATTAAATTTTCTTTATGTAGATGTGTAATTAGCAATTTCTGGCTTAAACTCTGTATAGATTGTACAGAAATATAACTCTGGAAGGTGAGTCTGTTTCAGGAGCTTTTGATATGACTTATCTAAAGATAGCTAATAGTATGTAATTTGAAATAATAAGCTAAATGGCCTACCTTATTGTAGAACAAACTATTAAAAAAAAAAAAGCAGAATTGGACAGTAAATTAGATTTCATTTATGAAATTAAGTTACATTACATATATGGGTATTGAGTTGATATGACTCATCCCCTATTATTTGATCTTCTATTCCAAATGGTTTTACAGAAATTATTTCCCTTCAGGTCCACTCAGCTTCTTGATTACGTGGTACATAGAATAAGTTTAACATTCATGTTGATCGCAGCTAAAAGACACAAGGTTCTACTGGATCTCCTCAGGACTGACTGCAGTGTGTTACAAGGAATATTTTCTTTAATTCCATTCTTCAGAATCAGTGAAAAGGATTCAGGGAAAGAGGAAGAAAAATGAAACACAAACCAAAAGTATTAAACACCTAATTAGGAGCAGAGTGGGAGGAGGAGAAGATAGGAGCAACAAGAAATGTAGGAACTGATACCAAGAAACAGAGATTATATAGAAATAATTAAATACATGGAAAATGAAGTAGATAATGTTATTAGAAGACAAAAACATTAAATAATTGTAAAAACTAAGTTATAAAAGTTGTCAATTACTTTTCTGAATATTTTCATTTTATTTCCTGTATTCCTTGCATTTATTTTCTGTCTCATAAGTATTTATTCGAAACCTATGCTTCTGTATTTCTCAGTAGATAATTACTCCATATGAATGAAAAGGAAGAAAATAAAAGAAAGTAGATTAATTGTTTTTGAGAAATATTTGAACAATTGTTTTGTGTATTCTTGATTTCTGACACAATAAACAATTTGAATTGTGAGGCTTCTTATGATTTATAATTATTTGCAATTTAGGCAAGCCCTGAGGAAAATCAGGAAGGGAATTTTGGTTCAGAACACTCTGCATCACCTTCACAAGGGAGCAGTCAACAGCAGTTTTTAGAAGCAGAAACAAATGTAGATGATTCAATGGATATTCAACAACAGGTAAAAGAATTTTAAATTTTAATTGCAAAAGTTGAAAACATTACATTGATTTCAAAAGAAGTAAAATACGTGCATTTTTTCATATGCTTGGATAGATGGTAAGTGTATTTATTAAATCTTTATGAATATCTACTGTGTCTCACCTCAGGACATGGACATAGATGAAGGACAGGATGTTGCTGAAGAGGAGATTTTTGAACAAGAAGAAAAAAAATCTGCTGTTCGTTCAAGATCAAGAACTCGTTCAAGATCTCGTTCAAGGTGAAGTAATGAACTTGTATTAAGAAAATGAAGGTTTTTTGTTTTTTGTTTTTTTTTTTTTTTAAACAGGATTTCAGTCTGTGATTACTATTCTCAATCTTGTATTTTCCAAAGTTGTCACGAGTAATTTGTTCATTTAGTATTTGTGAGCTAGATGAAGATTTAATGTACGGCAGCTTGTTTTGCATCGCTTTGGACTACCTTAAATTTTTTAGGACTGGTCAGGTAACAAAAATAACACGAGTGAGTTTGACAGGCTTTCTCTGCCAGAAAAACAGGTACTGTTACGGAAATCTTGAGGCGTGTTTTGTTTTGGTTTATTATTTAAAGCCCTGTGTATATGTTCTATTCCCCACATTAATGGCAGTTTGAGTAAATATAAAGGAAGTATTTGTAACAAGCTTGAAGACTGTAGTTAAAAATAAAACTATATTACTTTTTTTTTTTCTTTTAAACTCAGCATACTGAAGTAAATTATTTTGTAGGTCACCAAGGAAAAGAAGGTCTAGATCACGATCTGGTTCTCGTAAGCGCAAACACAGGAAGCGTTCACGCTCAAGATCAAGAGAAAGGAAGAGAAAGTCATCTCGGTCCTACTCCAGTGAAAGAAGGGCTAGGGAAAGGGAAAAAGAACGTCAGAAAAAGGGATTGCCTCCAATACGGTCAAAAACACTAAGTGGTAGGTGGCAACAGTTTTCTGTTCTAATAATATAGTTCTAACGGGAAAATGCCTTTTTTTTTTTCATTGAAAGAAAAATATCCAGCTTCTACAAACTGTGATAGACAAATTCTTTTTGTAAGTTTAAGTTCTTGTGTTTCTTACAACTTAAGCAGGTACATGATCTCATCTTAGAGAGCAGCAAATACCATACTGTTCTGCTGATGATTTTACTTGTGCTATTACATTGACAGTTTTAGCTCCAAAAAGAAAAGTAGCAAAAGTGTCACTAAGTTACTGGATGCTTTTTCTTTAATACTGTCTTTTACAATGCATTTGAAAATGGACAACACTTGGTCTAAAATTTGTTACTGGGATTTGTAAGGGATTTAAGTATGTGGTGGACACTGTTCAAAGGTGTGCACTTCAGTCAGTTTGCTGAGTGCTTTAAATGGAATTAATTTTGTTACTGTATCAGCATGGTGTTTTCAGGATCCTGGATTCTTGGGATGCACACATTGCACTTAATTTATTTTTGTACCAAACTTGCACTCCCAAATTTAACTTTGGTTAGATAACATAGTTTCAGATGTGGGTTCTGTGTTTATTTGGTGTCCTGAATTCTGTCAGGTATCTGACAAGTTAAGCAATTTAGAATTCATTTTTCTAAGAGTGTTCTGTTCTCTATGTATGAGTATTTAACATCTTTCCAAGATGCTGTAAACTCAGAACTAGCGTTTAGATGTCTGGTTTTCATTCTCTGGCTTTTCACATGATAAATAGCAAATAGTTTTTATGGTGTAGATTTCTCCCAGCAGAGTACAAAGCAGGGAACTATAATCAGAATGGATGGGGACCGGGGAAGCAGGGATGCTAAGTGCAATATAGAAGACCATCAGCACTTGAAGTACTTGGAGGTAGTCTGTCTCATGTAGAAGGGGGATACTAAGGAGTGTAAGTGAGTTTAGAATTGGAGGAGAAAAAAAAAATTGCCTATTGACTTAATTCAATTTGTTAAGCAACTCAAAATATGACAACCACTGTTAATCACTAGTTGAGGTCTGAAGAATTGTTTCTTAGCATTTTGTTGTGAGAAATAAATTGACTTCTGTGAAATTTCAAAAGATAAGGAGCCAGTTGTGTCTAAGAGAAATCTGAGGGCTAGTCCTTCTCAGCATTATTGAGTCAATTGAAAGTCTTTTAATCATACAGGTATGCTTTTTAGTGACAAATTGCTATTACAGCTTGCTATAGCTGATCGTAGAATATTTTGACTGGGAGGGACCTTTCTGCTGCAGGCAATAATAGCTGACATTTCGTTGTTTTTAAACAATATTTTTCATTGTTTTTAAAGCAACTATTTTGATTAAAAGAAAATAAAACAAGAAAAGTGAACGCTTGTAATGAACAGCTGTTTTTGTTTCATTTAGCTTTTTAATATTTCTATTAATTTACCTACTCTCTGCTCAATAAGTTATAGATTTACTATTCTTGCTTTTGATCCATGATTTCTGTGCCTATTATATCCATTCTATAATGTGTTCTGTAAGCAAACATTTTAGTACTTGTTGTAACATGAACGCTTCTCTTGGCAGTTTGCAGCACTACTCTTTGGGTAGGTCAAGTAGACAAGAAGGCAACACAGCAAGATTTGACCAACTTGTTTGAAGAATTTGGACAAATAGAATCTATTAATGTAAGTGTGCATATAATCATCCATTTTTAAGGATTTTAAGCAACTTAAACATACCTAGGCCTCTGGATTCCTTTTTAGCCTAAGCTTGTGTTTAGGTGATTGATACATGTATTTTTTATCACTGCTTAAAAACTGTAGCTATGATATTTGCTTGTTGGTTTTCATGTACTTTTGTTTGAAGCACTGAAGACAGTATGCTTCATGGTAAAATGGCTTTTCCATGACAAAAACTTTGGTTGCACAGTTTTAAAAGTTTAAAACAAGTTTTTTGGTTTTTTTTTTTTTTTTGAAGTTGGATTTTAACAAGTACAAAGTTGTGCCTCTTCACTTTGTGTTGTGACCTAGGAATAGAGATCATTTTTTATTTCACTAATCGACAAGAGTGCGATGTGATGTCCTCAGTGGCTTGGTTATATGCATACATAGGGGTGCTAAACAGCAGTCAGTGTATCTAAATCATTTATAAAAGGATACATGGTACTGTAAACAAGAGCGTGTTTATGAAATGTGACCATAAAAGCATGCTTTCCTTAGGAGCTATATTTCTCATGATTTAGAGTCATTTCGATTTAGTCTAGTAGAATCATAGAATGGCGTAAGTTGGAAGGGACCTTAAAGATCATCCAGTTCCAACCTTCCTGCCAACTTCCTGTGCACTTCATCCCACTATCTGTGTCACTGATTCACAAGTGAAGACTGAGGCAAAGAACTTGTTCAGTACCTTTTGCCATAGCATCTCTGCCTTCTGCTTGTCATTTAAATCTGTCATGCTGCTTTTAGCGCCCATTCTTCAGCTTGCTGCTGCTTCTAGGAGATGTTGTAACTATTGTACTCTACTAACTTCACTCTTAGTTCTTGCTGATGCTCAGAATTGTTAATTACTTATTACAGTGATGGTTACAGTATAAGTCCCTCCTTTTTTTTTTTTATTTTAGTATTCAGTGTAGATAGGTAATCTGAAGTACCATTTTTCCTGCTTTTTAAGACCACGGATCTTTTTTATTCAATAGATGATTCCCCCAAGAGGTTGTGCATATGTCTGCATGGTTCATAGACAAGATGCATATCGTGCTCTTCAGAAGCTTAGTTCTGGGTCCTACAAAATTGGATCTAAAATTATTAAGGTAAGTTGAACTTAGTCCAAAGATAGTGTCCATTTCAAAAGCAGTACAGTTTTTTTTTTTTATCAGTTAATCAATTATTTAACAGCTATTAATTCAAACTGACAGTATGGAAAATAAGAATGAATCGTTAAGGTACATATGGCGTACAGTGCAGGTTTGGACAGATAATATGGAAGATACTTAAATAAAATTGTGACTTGATACTTAGAAAATATCTGGAAAATGTTTTAAATGCATATTGGTGATAAAAAAAAATACTGTGAAATACTGAAGTCCTGTACTTGACCACATAGATCACTTAATACTAAAATTGCTAGTTAATTATTTGATTAGGTGCTATGCTTTTTCTGCTTTCTTTGACACTTCAGGAAGAGTCCTTTAAATACCGTGTTCTTGATTTCCCTATGTGTATGTTAGAAATAAAGCAGAAGAAATTTGAGGTTTTAAATGTAATTAATGTTCCTATTGTTGCAGAGGCCAGGTGAATGTCCTACATTTCACAGGTTATACATAACCAGATAATCTTTTGGGGATTTATTTTCAGATTGCCTGGGCTTTAAATAAAGGTGTGAAAACAGAGTATAAGCAATTCTGGGATGTGGACCTGGGAGTTTCATATATTCCTTGGGAGAAGGTAAAACTGGATGATTTGGAGGGCTTTGCTGAAGGTGGCATGATTGATCAGGAGACAGTAAATACAGGTATGAACATTAACAGTGATACTTATAATGTGTTTATTTCTTTATAATTGCAAATCCTGAGAAAGATTATTTCTTTAGGTAACACATACTCTTTTAAAATTTACATTAATATTACTAACTACTTGTTTACAATATAAATGGCATTGAAATGTAGATTATTTTTGTAGGGGAGTAATTAATTGTCATGACCTGTTGTCAGGGGGATTAATTTAAGGAAGATAATAATTAACAGTTCCAATTTGCTGTATGCTCAATTCTAAGTACGTTATTTATGTAACAATTATGATCTAGTTGTGATTGTGAAAGATGTTATATTCTAGTATGAGACTTAAGTTGGTGTTGGAACTTGTCCAAATAGGACCAACTTAGCTGAACTTTGAGGTATTTCCTCCATTAAAGTCAGAGACAAGAAAACATGTAGTGTTAGACCTATATACTGAAACCTATTTGAGAAGTTTGCTAAGTTTGTAAAAGATACATGAGTACTGTATTTTCTTGAAATGGGTCTTAGCACCAAATGACTAGACTACATTGAAATAAGCAATGTATTAAGACTGTTTCATTATAGAGACAATAATTTTTCAGGTAAAAATGCATTCACAATGCTTGGAGTAAAAATTTACTGTAGGTAACATAAGAATTAAATCATGAAATATTGTTAGAATACATTCACTATTTTATACTTGAAACACAAACCTTTTTTCTTGATACTGTTGGAAGTTAATATGAGGAGGTGGTAGAAAGGAGTTGTGCTTGGTTGATTGGTTTGTTTGGTGTTTTTTCTCCACTTGAGGATCTGTCATTCTACTGCAGCCAAATTTTTAGAAATCTGAAACATACTCTGTATTGTGAATTATTAACAGAATAATTGGTGGAAAAACTCTGTCAAGTTTTAAAAAGTTTGTTTGTGTACAGGCACAATTAAATAACGTCAAGCAGGTGTTTAGAAACATTTAACATTCTTAAAATGCATAATAATAAGTAAATAATTGTATTTACTGTTTAAAATAGAAAAGCACTTTTTAAAAAAAACCCACATCAGTATCTTTTTATGTTAAAAATGCATCTCTTTTTTTTTTTTTTTTTTTTTTAATAAAGAATGGGAAACAGCAAGGAGCTCAGAGCCTCCTAAAGAAAATATTCAAACTACGCAGAGTACTGCAGTTGATAAGAGCACAGTGATTACAACACAGACAGAAGCTTACACACAGCCAGTCACTATGCTACAGGTTTGTATTAAAGTTTGAATTTGCAGAATCTCCACACAGCTGGAGGGGTAAGTTTTTATTCAATACAGATTAACTGCAATATTAAGGAAAGTGCCTAAGCAAAATATTTAAAGCCCTGTGTTCTGAATAGTAGATTGTTGTAGTCTATGATACACACAGTAATTTGTGAGAGCCATTGAATATCTACTGTGTTTTCTTCCACCTGATAAAACATGATTTTATTAACATCTAATCAATAGCTGTTTATTATGGAAGGCTGGAAGAATGTGGTGTAATTTTCCTTGAGTATAGCACAAGTGTAAACTCCGATGCCTTATGTCAAACTCTTAAGATCTTTTTTGTTATGACCAATGAAATTGTAAAATGAGAACAGTTGTTAAATAAAAAAAACTTATTATCATTTTTTCTTAACGTGTCTAGACACTGGCAGCACTTGAGCTGACATGATGTTACTATGAAATTAACATTTTTGCATTTACTTGTGCTGAAGTCTGTGCTTTTACAGTTTTTTCTATGTTGTCCCTGGTCTTCTTATTTCAACTTCCTCCCAGCATAGACTGTGATTCATTTAAAAATACATGTATATGTGTCTGTATGTGTATATTGCTTTTATTCTGCTCTGTATTACTTCTGAGTATTTTGCACTGTGCCAAAATGCACAGCTCAAACAGAACAGAACTATTATATAATTACCAGGATTTCATCAGGTCTGTTAGAGTATCACATGTGCTAACCTCACAACACTCTGGCACTGTTCTGAAATATATTGTTCCTTCTAATGAGAATGGAATGACTGTTTCTTAAGTGCCCTCAAATTGCCAGATTTTTTCTCTTACCCTCCCTCTCTCTCTTCTTCCTTTTTAACCCCAACTTCTCACCACACTTTCTTTCTCTTTCCCTCCTCCTTTTTGTATTCTCCTCTCTCCCTAAGTAATTTTCTATACTTCAATTAGCATAATGTCTAACTGTGCATTTTCTGCTCCTTTAGAAAAATGAAAAAATAGCATAGGATTCATCCAGTGGCCTTATTTATCTGTTACGCAGATACTATTCCAGAACACAGTCTAATTCTTCAGAGCCTTCAGAATATAAAGTTTTTGGGTACATTTAACATTTTGCATGAATTGCAGGCAAGTCAGTGAATAGACTCTTTTAATGTTACTGAATGCTGTAGGCATTTAAATTACTTTTTTTTTTTTTCTTTCCATAAAAAAAAAGATTCCAGTAGCTCCGGCTGTGCCTGCAGTTAGCTTAGTTCCACCTGCATTTCCTGTCACAATGTCTGTCCCTCCTCCTGGTTATAGTGCCATTCCTCCTCCACCCTTCTTGCGAGCAAGTTTCAATCCTTCACAGCCACCTCCAGGTAAGTCAGTAAGGAGAAAATTGAGTATGTAATAAGTATTCTCAACCTGTGTGCTACGTATATTTTGCTTTGTACAGTTTTCCAACAACTTCTGGTTATTGCTTGAGCGAAATCAAGAGTCTCTAATTTTAACCCAATATGAAATTCCTAATGTCTAAAAATGATATCTTACTCACGTATTTTGTGGAGCATATCACTAAAGCTGGATTTTTTGTTTGTTTTCTGATTGTTTTTGTTTTTAATTTTTGGGGAAAAATCAAAATTAAAAGATTCTTAAAATTCATCTCCTTTCTTTGGAAGATTTTGAAACTCCTAATGAAAATATGATACCTATTTGGGTATTGCTGACATAAATCCCTTTTAGAGATGAGCATGCAGATCTTTTACAATAAAGATGGATTGTTTTTTGAAAATAACTGTTGTCAGATCTTCATGTGCTTGTGTTGTTCACTGGTTTTGAGTGATGCAAATAATATAAGTAAGGTTTTAATGCAAAATTATATTTGTTTGTCACTGTAATAATTTGTACATTTTCCATATAGGTTTTATGCCTCCCCCAGTTCCTCCTGTTGTTCCTCCTCCTGTTGTCCCACCACCTGTTGTCCCACCAGTTGTTCCAACATGTAAGTTTGATTCTTCTCATAGTTGCTGTATGTCATTAAAAGCTTACTTGTTTGATATACTGCTTATCACTTAATGAAAAATATATTAGTCCTGTCTAATGGAAAATAGGAATATACCATGGAGTAACTGGGGAAAAAATAATGACAAATGAGTTATTTAATATTTGTATGAATAGTTCAGTATTTTTACTTGGCTATAACAGATGTATCTATTACTTAAGCTATCTATCAAGTGTTAGTTGCTGAGTGATTTATAATGATTTATTTTTAGTTAGCCTTTTAACTGTTATCAATTTAACATGTAAGAGTGTTTTTAAAGAGTGCTGATTGGTTATGGTGCCTGCAGTTCAAATTCTCTACAAAAAAGTAAAGATTAGAGTGCTGATTGAACATAAAAGAAAAATGATTATTAAAACTACCATAATTCTTACAGTAACTAAAAGAATATTGGTTTATTATCTTGATACCTAACAAACTAAACATGGAGGATGCAGATATGGTTACTGTGATGCACTTGTTTTTTCTCTACAGCTTTAGTACAGCCTCCATTACCAATTGCTCAAGAGACGATGAAGGATGTACCTTTTACTGGCCTGGTTCTACCAGTTGTTGGCACAGTTAGTAGCAATCTAGCTACTCCAACATTATCTTCTGGAAGCATCTTTAATCCTCTGCCAGTCAACAAACAAGAACCTGATGAAAAGGGATCTCATCTTGCAGACCTTCAGATTTCTTCCAGTGAAAATGGTAGAGCTGGTAAGAAATGTTTTTATTGTCTGATACTTTTGCATGCAAGAAACATCATCAAGCTTAAGAGGTTTTTTTATCTGGTCCTTGTCCAATACACTAATAAATAGAGTTGGAAGTAGTATGCTAGGTATAATTTCCAGTTTAAAATGAAGGAGTAAGGGAGATCATCTTTATCACAATCTAATCATTTATTCCTAACAGTTTTTTCTTGGGAATCTTTTCTTTGTAGATTTGAGAAATAGAGCTAAATCTCTTGAAAACATTTTAGAAGTGCATTTGTTCTACATGAACAGTAATGCAAAAAAGCAGAGTAGAATAAAGTAGTATAAAATTTAAAGACCTATGTCAAGTATTTTAATATTTCACTTGCATAAATTGGATGATAGTTGTGGAGTTTGTCAACTTTAAGCTGCTGTACATTCTTTACTATATACAGGTGCTAATTTCCATGGCTTAATGTCTATCCTCAACATGATTAAAATGATCTATGTTCACTGTAGAAACTGAGACAGGCCTCATCAGCATATCATCACTCTGAATGTATTACTTGAATAATGGATTAAGTTCTGTTTTGTTTCCAATATTATGTTGCATTGGCATTTTCTGGTAACTGTTCTTCTTGTTGCTTCATTTTAGTGCAAAGTGATGTCTCAAGTAGCTCTGGACTTGTTGGAGGAATGCAGCCACCCAGTGTCTCAAGCAGTTCTGGGTTAACTGTAGAAGGCCAGCCACCCAGTGTCTCAAGCAGCTCTGGACTTGCAGGCGGAGTACAGCCACCCAGTGTCTCAAGCAGCTCTGGACTTGGAGGAGGAGTGCAACCACCAACTGTTTCAAGCAGTTCTGGTCTTGCCGGAGGAGTGCAACTACCCAGTGTCTCCAGTAGCTCTTCTCTTGCAGGAGGAGTTCAGCCAACCAGCGTCTCGAGCAGCTCTGGACTTATGGCTGGAGTGCAACCACCAAATGTCTCAAGTAGCTCAGGGCTTCTAGCTGGAGTGCATCCACCCAATATCTCAAGCAGCCCTGGCCTTCTACCAGGAATGCAGCCTCCCAGTGTTTCGAGTAGCTCAGGAGTTCTGGCAGGAGTACAGCCACCGAGTGTCTCAAACAACTCTGGTCTTCTCCTAATGCCACCACCGAATGTTTCAAGTAGTTCTGGACTTATGGGAGTGCCACCACCAAATATTTCAAGTAACTCTGGACTTCTGGCAATACAGCACCCAGCTGGTGTTCAAAGTATGCCTCATTTAAATATTAGTAGTCAAAGGATGCCAGGAATGCCTCTCATAGATATCCGTCCAGGCCTAATGCCCCATTCACCTGGACCAAGGTTTCCATTAATGCAGCCAGGAATACCACCACAGCGTAGTATTCCTCCTCCAGCAATCCTTGATCCATCTCTTCACCCTCCGCCTCGAGGTCCTTTTCCTCCAGGAGATATTTTTAATCAAACAGAAAGACCTTTTGCAACACCAGGAAGACAAAATATTGATAGCATTTCTAATCCAGAGAAAAGGTTACCACTTGGAGGCGATAATATTCAGCAGGAGGGAGACAGAGATTATCGCTTTCCTCCAGTGGAAAACCGAGATAATCTCAACAGACCATCCCAAGTGGATGTCAGAGATTCTGTTGGACGACCACCAGTTGATCCACGAGAGGGCATAGGAAGACCTCCAGTAGATGGAAGAGAACATTTTGCAAGACCTCATGTTGACATGAGAGAAAATTTTGGAAGACCAGGTATAGATAATCTTGGTCGAAGAGAGCATTTTGCTTTCAATTCAGATAAGCACTGGGGACAAAGAGGAGATTATGATGAAAGAGAGCACCATGCCTTTCCTATTTATGGTGGCCCTAAAGGCTTCCATGAGGACAGAGAGAGATTTCGGCATGTAAACTATAGGTTTGATAGTAGAAGTGGTCCCAGCTGGAACAGAGGATTTGAACAAGATGCTCACAGAGATTTTGATGACCGCAGAAGACCCTGGGAAAGACAGAGGGACAGGGATGACAGAGATTTTAACTTCTGCAGAGAAATCAATGGAAACAGGTTTGGAAGAGACAGAATGTCAAACAACTGGATCCCCCCTCCACACCCACGGGTTTTTGAATACTTTGATGGGGCCACTTCCCAACGCAAAGCGGATAATTTGCCCCAGGTGAACGGTGAAAATACAGAGACAGAAAGTCAACCACCAACTGCACAGGTGCAGGACGATCCAGAACTTTATGAAAAACTGACATCTTCCGTCGAGATAAACAAAGAGAAGAGTGACACAGAAGCTGATATAGAAAGTGAACCAGTGGTAGAAAGCACAGAAACTGAGGGGACATAATCATCACTCAGTAGGTAAAAGATACCTTTTGTAAAGTTGTCATCTCTCTGTAATAGATAAATGGCTGACTGGACCTTAGTAGTTCACTTTTATCTGCCAGAATTAAGTTAATCTGATGTTCATGTTCATCTTTCACTTAAATAACTGTACAACTGACTTGTATAGAACACTGTTCTTAATTTGAACATGGTAGGTAAACTTTTTTTTTTTAATTTCTCTGGTAAAACATAAACTTGCCCCCACTTGCTTTTAATTTCATAAAGGTAAAATAACAGCTTGTCAAACAAAGACTTCCTATGGAAGACAGTGGAATTTTTTAGATACTACCCCTAGGTTGGCTATTGAAATTGTTATACTTGAAAACAGGTGCTGGTGTATCTTGTCCGTGTTTTTAGGCTGCTGCAGAATTTTAAAGTATAGACAAAGCTGTGATATTTTATGTTCCTACAATTTGGCAGAAAATGAAATGGCCCATGTTACTTAAGGAGCATAACACAGAGATTAAAAGTGATTTTGTAAAATCTACACTATAGTCTCTGTTTTCTCTAAAGTAAGTGTTTTGTGGTTTGTTCCTCGTACTGCAGTGGGTTTAAAAAACAATGCAAAAGTACATTTTAATGTTGGGTGCATTTTGTTTTTAGATGCCAATAAAGCATATTTGTTTGATAACAGTGTTCTAGGTATTGTATTTTTTTTTTTTTAAAGAAACCTGCAAGCTATAAAAACTTGGAACCAGCTATGATATGTGCTTTGCTAGTTGTTGCAAAAGGTTTATACTACTTTTGTAAGACCAATGCAACAGCTATCATGTGCAAGAAAGATGTGTATGGTTTTTACATGGAAAATCATGCAGTCATGCTAGTTTATGTGTATAACATATGTATGTAAATATTTGTGTAAACTCTTTGTAGATACTACTTTCTCTGTGCGTGCGTGTATGTACACACACTCACAGAATATTGCAGACAATTCAATAAAATTGAAAAAAATAGGTTAGAAAAATGTTCACCTTCTTTAGATAGTAAGATTACAAAGTGCGTATCGCTGTGATACTGTCAAGCTTACATTTACCTTCTTATGCTAGTAGATGTATGAAGTTCTTACTACTTACAGAAGGTGAAATATGAGACACTGTAAGAATATACAGTAATATTTTAGCTTTTCTTTTTTAAAATGAGGATACATGTGAAGCCAAAATTAAGTATTTGCATTGTCTTGTTTTGTAACATATTGGGTATTCTGGATAGACAGTGGTAGTGTTTAAGTAATTTGTGGTTGTTTTTATTGACTCAAAGTCCCAAAGTGTTGCATGAAGAGTAAAAAGCTGTTGTTGGTCTGAAAAATCCTCTCTTTTTTTTTGTTTGTTTTAACAGAAATCAGGGGGCTTTGTGTTTTGGTGGCTTAATACTGAAGGAGAAAATCTTGTTAAATTGCTGAGAGGAATTGGCTGCTTAGGTAAATGAGTAGCGCTATTCTCTCTTATTTCACATACTTTGCTGTTTATGTCCTTCAAATTGGTGGTGGAACATTTAATATTGTAAGATTTTCAATTTGTTTCATTGAAATGCATTCCACCAACTTCTTTCAACATAATTTTTGTTCAAATTCTGTCTGAAGGCATTTCATTTAGCTCTGAAGAAGTTGTTATTCTCTTGCATAGTAGTATCAGAGAGGTGGATTCTGTTATCCCAATGCCTCTTTTCTAGAAGAAATGTTTTTAGCTCAGATTAGAATTTTGATCTTTACTGTTAAAGTGTAAACATGCAAGTTTTAATTCCCCTTCCAATTCTTCCAAAGGGATGAAAATATGAGTGTGTCATGTGAGTGTAAAGTACAAGCAAGATTTTGGAAGCAGAATCAAGTTATACATGTGTTTCTTGCCATCTTCCTCTGGTACATGGGTTACTTTTTCATGCTGTGACGTGGTTCAGTTTATCGATTATAGGGATTTTTATTCTGGACAGTAAAGAGCCAGCTTAATGAAGGTAATCCTTTGAAAAGAGTGGACATGAGTGGTTCTTTATCTACTATGCAATCAGTAGTCATTAGGGTGTAGTGAGGTGAATTAAATAATTATTGCTTTGACCTTGCTGATATGTTTATTACTAGAACATGTCTTGCGATTTGAGGTGAACAATATTTAAAGTGAAAGTACCTTCATGTGCAGTCTCTATGGCTCAAAGAAGTTGCTTGATAATGCTGCGCAACCTAGTAGTAGTATTCAGGTCAGGCAGATACAGTTCTGGAAGTCCAAACATGCAAAACAGGTGTGAGGGCACTTCGTGTATTTAAGGGATTTTCTTTTTTTTGTTTTTATATTGTAGACTGAAAATACTTCAGCCACAGACCATGTAAATACTCAGAATCAAACACATATTGGCAGTAGCTTTTGTTTACAAATGTTTTGTTAAATGCTTTTTTAAAACTAAAAGTTAATCTGTTTCTCTAAACTGAGATCTACAGTATGCTAAATTACTCATAGTATGACGGTATAGGTAAATTACTAGGTAGAGAGTTTAAATAATTCAACTAGTAGTGGTATAAAACAATGTATTATTTAATGACTTTTCATCTTTGTTAATATCTTTTAAACGTTAATAAATTGGCTACTGTACGTATGTGTTACACCATCAATTTCTAACAGCATTTTTTTTCTAGAATAAAATCTTATTGTACAGTTTTCAGTTGCATCTTGTTTACAGCTAGGACTGTTTCATTTCTCATTTTACTGATTTGGAGTGCAGATGAATATTACCAGAAGAACAATATTCAGTAATACTAGCAAACATAGTATGGTCTCTTTAACTTGCTGGTGAAAAAGTTTGAGTGAAAACCTTCTCATTTTAGATTAAGCCATGGTAAAGCAACATTTGCCTTGAAAGGAGCTGTCCTAGCATCCAACACTTTGATGTAGTTAGCAATAGTGTTGTACTTTTTCCTAACACAAAGGGAAGAGTAAGAGAGGGACATAGAGAAAATAGGGGCCAGGCTTCTAGGGAGCAGTTCTCATTTATGCCAGGTTAAAGCCTTCTACCATGACAAAAGCTGTTCATTCTAGCAACTTAAAGCAGCTGATCCATACTTGGTCTTTTTGTCTACAAAAGTGATATGTATGAATAACTCCAAATAGTTCTGCAGATAACACAAACAATATGTTTGAGTATGCACATTTACTTGAAAATCTCATGCATTAGTAATTTGTTTAATGTTTGTTTACCATTTCAAACAGCCTGCGATTCTGACTTCACTGTTCGGTACTTGAGCCGAATGCTACATCCATTAATATGATAAAGATGAAACATAGCCTTTATTTACTATAATGACACAGTCTCTTTGCTGAAGATATATTTTGTGAAATATTGGTACACTTTTGTTTTTATACACAGTGCTCCACATTGTTACTGCAAACTCAAGGGAATAGGTTGCGAGATTCCTACAATTTACTAGAGTAATGTACCACCCTTCAAGCCATGTCAGTGATTTAAATTGCTTTATTTCTGAAGATGCCTTGAATAAGGCAATACAGGACTACAGTAACCAAGTCTACAGTGTGGAATGAATAGACATTAGTTAAGCCAGTATTGGAAGACTGTCAAATAAATTTGAAGATATTTGTAAAATAAGCCAATTTATTGCAGAGATCTCTCAAAACAATATCAGCAGTTTTGAGCATGTCCAGGGATACATTATGCCAGTCTTCATAAAAACACAGAATGGTTTGGTTAAAAGGGACCTGAAAGATCATCTAGTCCAACTCCGTTGCAGTGGGCAGGGACACCTTTCACTAGATCAGATTCTACTGTATTAAGTCTCATCCAGCCTGAACTTAACGCTTCTGGGGATGGAATATCTGCAACTTTTCTGGCAACCTGTTCCAGTATCTATCAGTCTCATAGTGTAGAATTTCTTCCTTACATCAAATCTAAATCTGTCTTCTTTTAATTTAAAGCAATTACCTTTGTCATATCACTACACTTCTTGATAAGTCATCCCTTATTGTCTTTCTTGAAAGCCCTCGTGAATACTGGAAGACTGCAATAAGGTATATATTACTTCCCTAGAGCTGCCTTTTTTTCTAGACTGAACAGCCTGGACTCTCACAGCCTTTTCTCATAGAAGAGGTGTTTCAGCCCTCTGATCATCCTTGTGATCCTCCTCTGGACTTGCTCCAACAGATCTGTGTCTCTCTTGTGTTGGCACCCCTGGATCTGAAGATAATGCCTGCAGGTGATGTCTGACAACAGTGGAGTAGAGAGCATCAGACAGTCAGTTATGTCACTTTATCTGGTTTCTCTACTTTTAACGCAGCCCAGGATAAAATTGGCTTCCTGGGCTGCAAACACAAATTGTGTGAAGATTTTCATCCACCAGTACCCTCTCATAATTTTCTTCAGGACTGTCAGCATGTTCATCCGTTCTGTACTGATTTGAGATTGCACCAGCTCAGATGCAGCAGCTTGTACTTGTCCCTGTTGAATTTCATGAGGTTCATGTGGGCCCATTTCTCAAGTCTGTCCATGTCCCTGTAGATTGCATCCCTTCTCTCTAAGGTATTACCAACACCACTCAGCTTGGCGTCACCCACAAACTTGCAGAGGGTTCATTTGATGCCACTGTCCATATCACCAATGGAGATATTAAACAGTATCAATCCTCATGGATTGTCCCATGAGGGATAATACTCATCATTAGTCTGCCTGTGGACATCGAGCTATTGACTAGAATCTTTGAATGTGACCATTCAGCCAATTTATCCATGCAATAGTCCATCCATTAATTCCGTGTCTGTCTAATTTGGAGATGAGAATGTTATGTGGGACCATATCAAAGTTGACATCAAGATGACATCAGTTGCTCTTCGCTTTATCCATCAGTGCTGTCACTGTCATAGAAGGCCACCAAATTAGGCATGCATGATTTGTCCTTTTTGAAGCTATGCTGGCCATCTCTAATCACCTTCCTGTCTTCTGTATGCCTTGACATGGTTTCCAGGAAGATCTGCTTCATGATCTTACTGAGTGTTGGAGTGAGGCTGTCTGATCTGTAGTTACACTTCTTAAAAATGGGTGCTATGTTTCCCGTTTTCAACTTACCAGGTACTTCCCCTGACTTATGAAAGGTGATGGATAATGGCTTAGCAACTTTATCTGCCAGTTCCTTCATTGCCTCATCTTCTGCATGTAGCAATTAAAAGTTCTTATGCTCTTAGAAGAATATCTTTCAGTATCTGCCAGCTCCTTTATCTCCTGAGATATTCTCCCAGGAGGTCCTATATCCACCTTTAGCAGCTGAAAGTTTGCCTCCCTGAGATCGTTACTATATTTTTAGGCCAGACTAAATTCCTCAAGAACATGAATCCTACCAGGATATAATCACTGCAGCCCAGGCTACCTCCAGTCTTGATTTCTCAAGTAAGTTCCTGTGCATCAATGATCAGCAGATCCGATGACACTTTAAAGTGCTCATTTTGTTGATAGATTTTCCACTAAGTCAAACCTTCGGATCATTTAATTTGAAACTGGTAAAAATTTCATTATTTTTGATTCCAGTAATATAGTCTTCAAATAACAACAACCAAAAAATGGCTTTTCTATTTTAATGGGATTTTCTGTTTTACTTAATGGAATTTTCTATTTTAAAGGAATCTTAACAGTAAGAATTTTAAAACATAAAGTGTCAGAAGATACTGAGAGTAACTAGGACAATTTTATTGTTGCTAAGTAAGATGATAAAGGGATCTTTCTCTATTGATCAGCTGAATTGCAATTAGCTACATTTGCCTTTCAAGTGCTGAGGTTTCACGTGTAAAGATGTACTGAGAAGCCATCTACTTCTTGTGTAGCTGAGAGAGACTGAAAAAATATGGAAGCAGAATCTCTTAATTTTGCTGCAAAATTTCAAACTTTGTTGTTGTTGTTTTAATTTGAAGCCATTTAAGTGGACAAGAATTGCAAAAAGGTTGGACTTTTGTTTACTTTTTTTCTCTCCAGGGGCAAATTTTATATCATGTTGCAACTAGCCTTATATTTCTCCTTGAAGGATCATCTTGATGGTATTCATCCCACAAAGTTTGTGCAAGCACTTTGAGTACTCAATATTTTGAAGTTTTGTTATATCTTGTAATCAAGAAAGATTAGATAGAGCTACTAAAAACAAAATCTGTAGCACCTCTTTAAGAGTAGTAACTTTTAGGGAAGGTGCATAAGGTCTGGAAAGTGATTCTTGAAAGCAGTAGGATACTTAATAGTTGAGTTGGTGGTTTTTTGTTCTTTGTTTCTCTGAAGTTGATAAACTGTAAAACTGTATTTGCCAAAATTATTGTATTCCGTTCTATTTTGCACAGACTTCATGAAAAGGGGAAGTTTCATTGAGCTTCTACTGTTACTATCTTACAGATGTTCAGCTACCATGGATTAGAGGAAGGCAAAGTCTGATGTGTGCACTCTTAAAACTCAAGTAATAGCTTGATTGATTGATGTGCAGTTGAAGATGACTGTATTTCTCTTTTTAAGAAGTTTAAAATGCACTTGCATTGAAACAGTGCAGTCTGTTTAGTAATCTTATTCTGTAGTTTGTCATTTGTCTTTTAAAGTTAACTCCCTAATTCTAGTTTTAATTCTCTTCTTATAAAACTAAATCACACTGATTCCTTTAGGTGAGGAATTTATTTTGTTCTTTACAGATAAAGTCTTCTCAAGTAGTATTTCAACCTGTTGAAAATTCTAGCAGACACTATGAATTGGACCTAATACAAGCAATAGTTAGATAATGTCCAAGAAGGAATAGCTTGCCAACCTAGATTGATATCAAATAAAACAAAATGGGAATAAAACTTTCTTTTTTAGATTTAATGAAAATTAATACATACATTCTGATTAAACATTCACTCAGTAAGAAGCAAGCATCCAAAGATATTACTAGTCCGGAGCATTTTCCCAAATGTTGTTCATATGACAAAAGAAAAAAAGGAAAGCTAGGAAGGGTCAGATCGATGTGTAAATATTTGTAAGTTTACAGTATCTTGGAAAAATGACTTGATAGAAACATGAATACATCGATCGCTTTTGGCTCTTTTTAAGTATTAGGTGCTGCAGAACACAGAAGGCTCCAGGTAAAGAGTGAACCAACTTGTCTGGAAGAAATGGGTGGAACTGAGATGTTAGTGTAAAATCCAAGAGTTACATTGCCTTGCTTTTGTTACTCCAGTCTGAATGCTGATTAGAGGATGCTCAAATTTGTTGCATTTTCAATTACTTCTGGTGTTCAGGTGTATGACCAATACAGACACAGTAAGTGACAAGTTGTGAATGATGAGGTTGGTGGCCCTGCGTGTGGCAAGGTAGCTGGAACTTGGTGATCCTTGGGGCCGCTTCTAACCCAAGCCATTCTATGATTCTAAGACCAGTTGTTTACCTGTGAGATTTTGCCATTGGCTTCACTGAATCCGGAATTTCAGACTCTGTCCAGGTGTTTTCTCTTCAGCAGCCATTAGAAAAGCTAAGGTGCTAGATTATCTGGTTCTAGTTTCATTTTCTGATTTCTACTCTTTAAAGCCTAAAGCCCTCTAAGAGGTAGAATGTGTTTGTTTTTATGATTTAATTCATAAGAAAGTATTCATAAGAAGTATTCATGACATCTCTGTTAAAGGCTGTTCCAAGATTCTGAGAGTAGAATGGTATGAAATGTGCAATCTATGAGAGTAGATGTATGAAATATTTGAAAAAACTGCAGGTGTTGTACTTGTATAATCCTCAGCAGGATAATTTATGAAGTGAAAGAAAGAAAGCTAGTTAAACACGCTGATCTTACCTTCTTTCTCGTTCCAAATGACCTTGTTTCTAAAGAGGTCTTTTCAGTGCTGCATGCAGAGGAGCCCCATACTACATGGTCACTGTTCTTTGTTTAGAATCCAATATGTATGCACTGGTTTTCTTTTCTCCATCTTCTTACTGCTTTTTGGAAAGGTTGGGATTTATATTTAAGTAGCTTTACCATCAAAGAATTTAAAAAAAAAAAAAAAATGCACTACGTTAATAATTTTTTCTTATTTCATTTGAGAATGCACTGCCCAGTTCTTCTCTATGAATTTCCTTTTCCAACAAATTCTTGCATTTCTGTTTGACCAGAATAGAAATAAGAATGGATGGTATGATTAAAAAAAAAAAAAAAAAGAGAAAGAGACACGATAGTCTGGTTCCAGTATATTCAGGAATATAAGTAAGATGACATTTCTCACAACACACAACAGTTTATGCTATTAAATGCAATTTGAAAAGTTGAGATCACAAAGTGACTTCAAGAACTGTCTCATGCAACAGCTGCACATCATAGTGAATGCCAAGATCTTGCATTTCTCTTCTTCTTCCCTTGCCTTCTTACTAGAATATTTAGTCTCTTTTTCATAATGAAGAAATTTAACAAAAAAATTATCTGTATTTCACTTCTCCCAACTTCGAGAACTTGTTCTGAATGTCCCTGATCTTGTGACAGATCTTGTGACAGAAAAGCAAACATCAATCCAAAAGGAACAAATACGTGAAAGCAATTGTCTAAACACTTCCACCGTTATATCTGTAAAATAGTAAGACACAGGGAAAAGCTGCTAGGGAAAGGTTTTAATTCACAATCTGCTTTACCGATTGGCTTCATTTTTGAAAGCCCTCTGAAAATTTTGTATTTCAGATGTGCTTCCTAAGCCATTTCACTGTTCTTTCCTAAGCCATTTCACTGTTCTTTTGTCTTGTTAACGCATTTCAAAACTGGGACCTATTAAGTATCTTACAATATAACTTTGTAATTATATATCTCATCTTAGAATGATTGTTTAGTACTGACTTGAGGTACGTATGAGAAGATAGACAATATGTTAGAATTTGTTATTGTTAAACTACTGATATGTAGTTACACACACACCCCCCTAAGTTGCTCTGAAAGTAATGCCTCCTGTTTATTTCCATAGAAATTACAGCAGATACAAGAAGCACAACACTGTATGATGGAGCAAATTCTCAGCTATAAAACTGTTTTTGAAGTTTTTGAACAGTTTTTGAACAGTCACCACCAGTTTAGCTATGCATTTTTGCCAGCGATGAATAAGAGCCTGCACTGGTACCATGCTGCGTGCCGTGCTCATAGTGATCTGCGCCAGTGAAGGTGAACCTCAGAAACACACCACCCACCAACTCACTGTGCTCACATCCACTGTTTGGTCTCTGTCAGTGTTCAGTAAGCATTGATGAATGTCAATGGGTGCACTCTTTCCATTATTGAGGAATTCAATAACAACACCCCTTACCTTCATCCACACTACTGTGGCAAACACCGTTTTGTCAGACTGCCCCTCTACTGCATCTGTCACATGTCAACAAAACGTAGTGGAATATTGGTGGGAAAGTTCAACATCTACTGCCATAGACATCTGCCTTGTGGGCCAACATCATAAAATAGGAGGCATTACTTTTGGAGCAGCCTTCATATGTTTATTCTGTAGATTTCTGTTTCTAGGTCCCATTTTCCAGAGAAGGGCCAGGAATCAAATTCTGCAACATTGCAGTGTTCCGAACTTCTGCAGTACT
The DNA here is from genome assembly GCF_026119805.1 of Tympanuchus pallidicinctus. Lineage (NCBI taxonomy): Eukaryota > Metazoa > Chordata > Aves > Galliformes > Phasianidae > Tympanuchus > Tympanuchus pallidicinctus. Next base: position 59,801,337 of record NW_026294618.1, on the reverse strand, counting down.
AGTAGGTGGTTGCCTCAAATGTACTGTCTGCTCATCTTTGCATTCCCACTTCTTATGCAGTCTTCATGCTTGGGAACTACTGGCATCTTGCTGTCATCACTGTTCCTAGCCAAGGTGTTCTTAGGGCTCTTTTAGAAACCTTTAGAATCCTTCTAATTTCATTCTTCTCAATTTCTGAAAAGCTTGAAATACGAAACTTCACATGTTATCCTTAGGCACACAATCTCTATTGGAGTGACAAAATACCCATTTATATTTCCACTCTTGTTTCTTTTCCTACAGTTATATAGAATGTTTTAAGTTGGAAGGGACCTTAAAGAGAACCCAGTCCCAACCCCCTGTCTTGGGCAGGACTTCCACCCACCAGCTCAGGCTGCTCAGGGCCTCATCCAACCTGGCCCTAAGCATCTCCAAGAAATTAGGCTTCCACAGCTTCTTTGGGTAACTTGTTCCAGTGTCTCACCATGCTCTGAGAAAGTAATTTCTTCCTAACATCTAACATAAATTTCCCTTCTTTTAGTTTAAAGTCGTTCCTCATTATTCTGTCACCATCAGACCACATAAAATGTCTGTCCCCCTCCTGCTCCTAAGTTCCCTTTAATTACTGGAGAGCCACATCGAGGTCCCCCCAGAATGTCTCCTATCTCAACAAGCCCCGTTTTCTTCAGCAAAAGGTCTCTTCAGTGAGCATTTTGAAGCTGATTATTATAGCATGATTTCCAGTGTCTTCAGTCTGAAACTAAATATATTCTTCAGAGTTTTGAGGAAACAATTTTTGTATGCTCTTACTATTCTTCTATGCTTCTCCCACCTACATGTGGGAAGAAGCATAAATACATGTGGCGTCCAGTCCAGGCACCTCAAACTGCATTCTTGCTTCCTTAATGAGGAAAGATGCAGTATGTCCCCAAAAGATTTACAGGTTCTGTGAAGATCAGCTCCTCAGGGTATGTGCAATAAAACAAGCATGTGAAAAGAGCAAGCCTCTGTTGTCAGGCTACCTTATCCAGGTTTTGAACCTCTCTTTGCAGCCCTTGGATAGAGGAAGACTGAAAAGGCAGTCGAATGACCCCTCACTGACCTTTATCTTTATGGGGGCTCTCAGTCCAGCAGCTGGTTATTATTCCTTTCATAAAGTGTGGCCAGCTCTGAGTCATTCATTGCAATCACTTCTGAAACACTAAGCAAACCCCAAACTATGCTAAAAGTAGCAAGGCATACAGGTACTTGGAATCACTAGGTCACACCTGTGACAGGTGAGATGTGCTGTCCCTGCCACGTGCACCATTTTCTATCTCTTTAAAAAACAAAAAGACAAACTTGAAATAAGCAAATCAAAAAACAACTTCTATTGATCTTTCAATGTTTAATTTTCTTCTGTGTGAAATAGAGCTGATTTAATACCATAGCAATGAGGGGAGTTGCATATCCCCACCCAGAAGTAATTGGTAGGGTGAGGATCTCCATGCCAGTGTTATTTAATTTGTCGTTTTCAGGTGGTTGTCAAATCTTTCTTTGATCACTGCACTTCTAAAACAAAAAATGTTCTGGTTGCATTGAATTTAAACATTTTAAATTTGCTTTATTTTCTTTTTATCTTTTACCTTTTATCTTTCAAATGTATGTATATCAGTTTGAATGCACCTTTGAAAAAATACCTTAATTGTTTAGTAGTTAATTTCTTCTTTTAGAAATGAAGCTTCTGAAGCTTTCTGCATTTATTTCCATTTAAGTGTATCACAATATAGTGGAGGAGGATGCAAAAAAAGAAAAATAAAAATAAGAAAAAAAATTCAAGCATCAGCAGAATTGCGTAGAAATAGGGAAAGCCTTTCTTTCAGTTAACTGCACTGTATTTTATTCAGCACTCTAAAATTATGAACGCTTTCATAATCAAATCCATAGATCATAACAAATTGTTACACGAGATTGTAGTTTTTTGGAATTAAAATGGACCACTGTGGAAGCTCCTTTTGGAAAGATGCAAAAGAGTACATATTCTGTAACTCTTTCTAAACGTGCAGATTTGTTAGTAATGCATCGAACGTGAGATGTGAAGTTCTGTTCTTTTAGCGTTCTAGAATTGATTAAATGTGTATTTGAAACCAAAAGATTTGCTGTAGTTTTGAAGAACTGTGAAATGAAAGGATTTCAGAGGGATGTGCATTTGCTGGATTTTATGTGTTCTCACAGTTGTGATGTAGAGTTGATGCCAAGCTTGCTCAAGTAAGGCTGTTGTTGAGTGTTAGCACTATTACGCTACGGTGTTTTGATTTGCTTTAGTTTTTGTTCATCTTAAATATGTAAAGGTTTGGATTAAGGCAGCTTTGCGAACCATGGCAATTCGTGTGTAAACCTGTGAACAGCTGAGAAGAGTATTACAAACTGGAGAGAAGCAATAATTTTACAATAGCTTTACTATTTTACATAGCTTTTACAAACTGCGATGTTTGTAAAAGCTATGCTAAAGAGAAGAAAGTGATTCTGAAAAGAAACACTAAATGTTGACTCCTATTTTCTTTACTTTGTGAGTAGGATGTCTGTCTTAGTTTGAAGCCATAATGAGAAACAGCTGAAATAGCTGCCAGTGAAAGGGGTGGTTTCCTTTTAAATACAATATAGTCACTGACTTCAGTTTCCTTGCTAAGGTTTGTAAGATTCACCTGATCTACTTGTTCTTTTGAGGTAGGACAGAATACTAAAATACAAATGCTTAGTTTGAACTATTACAGAAAAAAAAAATGCAAGTAGGTTTAAACGAGTGTTTAGAAGTTACAAGTAAAAGCATAGGAGCAGAAAACTTGCAGAAAATTTGGTATGAAACATCCTTGAGCAAGTAAGTAGTGTCCACTCACTCAATATTAATTTTCATTTTGCACTTATAAAAAGTTTTCTGCAAACATTATTTTTGAATTTTTGAAAATGAATTTGGTATCTCTTCTTACTGTTGCTTGCAGTTGACATTTCTTTTTCTTTTTTTTCCCCTGGATTTTGCTTCAGCTTTATTAAATTGGTGTCCTGACATTTGGCTGCTTGCTGCTCTGAAACCAGCAGAGGGTGCACAGAATGTATTCAGCTGTAGCTGTTTCTTCACGATCCCTTGTGTTACTGCTACATAGGAACCAGACAACTGCCCTCCTAGGCCCTATTCAGGTATCACTTGAACATGATTCTCAAAACAGTTCACAGCTGTGCTTCAGTGCATGGTTTTCCGTCCACCTAGTGGAATTTTCCTGGCACTATCTGTCGGATTCAGAACGGTGCCAGTTCCTATGTGCTTGTTCTTGCTAAAGCGAGCAGACGTTACACGTTCATAATTTCATGGATCTGAACCTACTTTAAAAGATGTTGTTTGTCACTCTGATATTTTAGGAGAAAGGTCTGTGAATGTGGCTGTTGAGCTATTTCTCTGCTTTTTAACTGAACTGTAATTGACCTGGCAGAGCTTTGCTGGGAGCTGCCACCTCTCTCCCTACTCTGACCAGTAAGCAGAGCCTACCAGGTCCCAGATCTTACCTGTCACATTACAAAGTAGTTTGGACTTAGAAAACTGTCAAAAGTTTGTTTCCTTCTACATGTCCTGATGAGAGCCAAGCAGAGTTTTCTGTGGGCTACTTTCTGCTCTTCTCTTTGTGATCTTCAAACACCTGTCATTTTATAAATTGGAGAAATGTGATCAGGAGAGCTCAGTTGAGGGAGTTGCTTTACGCTGTCTTTAGAATGTGTTTTTTTTCTCTGAGTGTGAGAATCCTCTGTTTAACTGCTGTGTGGTGTTTTATTATGTGAAATTGTCTTTTTTTGCAGTATGATGCATCATGTCTGAAAGGAGACTAGATGCATATGCTTCTGGAAAGCACTGAGAAAAGAGCTTTTACCCGAAATTGTCTGCTCTTTTACTGGGTGCTTGGTAGATTTGTCACAGTGATGATTTTGGTCCTACTAACTTTTCAATATTATTCCCCTCTATTTATATAGAATATGTAATTGCTCTCAATGAGATCAGTTTTCTTTTTGGAGTAATGTTCATGGGCTCGTATATAGGTAATAGAATGTATATGATCGTTCCGTGGATACTATACAGGAGCACTTTAGCCCAGTGAATTATAGAATCACAGAATGGTTTGAGTTGCAAGGGACCTCAAAGCCCACAGATCCTCAGCCCCCTGCCAGGGGGAAGGCTGGGATCAGGCTGCCCAAGGCCCTGTCCAATGTGGCCTTGAATACCGGCAGTGAAGTACTGATAAAATTTGTTTCCAGAACAGGACTGCTGTAAATGTGTTCATGCATTTTAGATGTTTCTGGATAACACAACTCCGGCAGGTGAGAGTTTCAGCAGATTCCTTGTTATTAGACAGTTTGTGTTGTATTGCCAGTGGCATGCAAAAGGAGCATGCCAACAGGAACCCCTTTTCACATCCTGTTTCTCTGACAGTGACTCCTCTTTCTTTTCACCCACCTTCTGCTTCTCTGCAGGCCTTATGGCACCTTGCCCTTGCTAGGTAGCTGATGGAGTGCAGTGCGTCTTTTGATCAGCATATCCCACCAAATGCAGATGTCAGAAGTGGGAAAGTAGCTGCTATCTTACATCCTTACCTATAAACCCATCCCCTACGTCAGTCCTGTGAGAAATACTATGATTCCTTCAAAAAACTGTATAATTGGTCATTTATAGGATCAAGTCTAATGAATAAGAAAAGATAGACCTTCAGCTTTAATCACCTGCACATTTGCTCCAAGTTCATAGTATTTATTTTATTACACCCATCACCTGAAAGATTTCTTCATGAAGCCCTTGCCCTTATGCATTCTGTTTAATAGGTCATGTATTATGATAGTGAATATGCCAAATAACGTATGGAAATTATATATATTTTTATTCATATTCTATAGTAACATTCAGTAGTGAGTGTATTGGATGCATGAGCATGTTTTATATATAGTTTCAGTGGATTAACATAGTATACATCACAGAAACTATTTTCTAAAACATAAAAAGAATCTTTGTAAGTTTAACATGTAGGAAGATATAGCTGTGGCACTTGAACAGTCCTAACTTAATTTCTGTAATATCTGAAGTAAAGGCAGAAAGAAAATAGTACCTAGTTTACTTTGTTGTAAATTTTAAGATACATTTACCATTAATATAATATAGTTATATAATACTGCTTTGAGAGAGTTTCCATACCACGGAAGAGTGTTTTTATCCTCTTTTTTTCTGGATTTAAGTTTATGTGTATGTCAAGATATCAGCATTTCTAATGCTTGACTGTTAGAAACAGTTGCATATGGATTAGCCTACTATAATTCACTGAAAAACACTGTTTAGCTTTATTTCATGTTAATGTATTTCTGCTTTGTGATTTCTCCCATTGGTCATTTTTTTTTCCAAAGCGTCTAATTTTTCTAGCATCTTGTTGGAATCAAGTTCATTGCATCAAACACCATTTGTTTTCTTCTTATTTCTAACAGGCCAAGCTGCATTCTAGATGCATTATAAATTAATTAAGTTTCTTACTTTGGATCTCAAAACTTATATATATGTAAGTTTTTATATATATATATATATATATATGTTTTTTTTTTTTTTTTAACTTGTAAGAAAATCTCCTATCATACCTATAATGAAAATGCTAATTCAGGGCTTGAAGCAGTGATTGAGCACCTGGTGGGAAGGCAGGGCCAACCCAGGGGAGCTCAGGTGCAAGCAATGCACCTGAGTGACCCAAAGGGGTGGAACCAGGATCTACCCTTCCCAGCCCTCATTTAAGGGCTGGCAGTGGAGGTGAGGGTTTCTTGTTGGAGATCCCTGTGTACTTGAGGTCTCCTAAGGGTAAGCAGATCTTTTCCTTTGTTTCTGTGACTATGGCTGCTGCATTTGAGTGTATCCTTGCTTGCTGCAGCCTGGGGCTCATTACTACACTGTTATTGCTGCATTTTCAATGATGTTACAATACTTATTGAGTGTTTTTTATTTGTTTGTTTTGAAGCTTTTGAGAGAAAACAGAGACCCCAAACTGTAGTTGTCTGAAAAACTTTTTCTTTTGTGTTTACAGAGATCATCCTGTGTTCTTCCTCTCATGCCACTGGTGATTGATCTTGAAGAATTAGGAAAAACTTAATCGAGATCCAGAGTACATTGATTTTAGTAACTAGACTTAAGATTTGAAAGTTCTTGAGCTTGCCTGAGAAACGATAATCTTCCTTTAAAGGAACAAGTGATTTGAAGCCTGCTTTATAAAATATTTTGTTCATAATAAAACTATTATGAGTATGGTTTGGGTTAGCTAAGAATTAATTTTCCGACCATTGTATGCACAATGGTTTCCTCAGTCCGGTGGTACCTTTGAGCATCGAAGTGTTAGTTCAGTGTTTCACTTCACCCTTTTTACAATGCTTTATACTCAGTGCTTCAAAAGCAACTGCAGGTTTGTGTTTAGAATGTTGAAATGTGAATGCAAATGCCAGAAAACCTGTGATTTTCATGCCATAGCCTTCATTGTGTCTAATTCATCTATTTAATGAGATCCTTGGAAGTCCTTCTCTGAAATTCCAGTTCTTTTGGTTTTTCCTCCATGTTGCAGTGAATATCTTCTCGCTCTGCTTAAGAACGAGGTGGTTGTAGTATTCTCTCTAGCTACAGAATAAGGATTAAAATATGGTTTAGCTTTGAATTAGAAGAAGGAGTATCTGGTTTTACATTTCTTTGGGATTTTAATTTAAATATGCTTTCAGTTGTTACTTAGGTATGAGAAATTGTCAAATACAGATTCATTAAGTTAAGATAGTGTGGTAGGTCCAGCATAGGCATCTTTGGGATAGGTCTTAGTGTGTGTAAACCAAAAGGCTAGAAGCTGTCTCAGGCACAGCTCCATATTTTTGTATGTTTGTCTTTGCTTCTTGTGCTCCCTTTCTGTGTTGCTGCTGTGCAAGTGAGGAGTGCCAGTGCTGTAGCACCTCCTGTGGCCCTATCCTTCTGCAGGAATTTGTTGTCTTCGCTCTTCTTTTAGCAGCATCTTTTTTCCCAGCTTTCATATTTCCAAGTTAACGATGCCACTTCTATTGGTACAGACAAATAGCAGAATTTCAATGACTTGTGTTGGTAGTTGGAGAAGAAACAAGTGGAGTGGGTAGAGATGCACAGCAGCAAATGTTGTGGGGACATGTAAATGCTGGTCTGCACAGCACTTGGTGAAAAAAGGAGATGGAGGGGCAGTAATTCTTCCTTGCTTTTTTGTTGATCGGTCGGGTTTTCGTTAGTTTATTATGTGTGCATTGTTGTTTATGTCTTTATATGACTGATGAAAGAATGCATATGGCTATGACAAAGAAAACAGTGTTGCTTTATGTAAAGCAAAAGACAAAATTCAGTATGTAGGAAACTTTAATGCAAATGGCAATTTTGTTAATTGTTTGAGCATTCTTTATGGATAACGACTGTTCTTAGATTTGAAGGATGAGAACTGAAGATAATTAAGAACTTTCACCTGGAAATAAGATGCATAGTACTTTTAATTCTCTCAAGTAGAAGTCAAGTTCCAAATTTGTAGTTGACTATATCATTGCTAAACAGTTTTAAGGAGATGTACAGTGTCCTTTCAGCAAAAATTATAGTAGTTTAATTCCAAATCAGTATATTTGGGTTATTTTAGTAAGACTTATCCTAGCTGTAGGGAAAACAAACGAACAGAAAAAAAAAACCAACCAAACAAACATGAGAATACAAATGAAAATAAAGATTAAATGAATTATCAGAATGCCAAATTCCTTTTACTGGTTTAAAAATCTTCAATAGGCCTTCTAAAAGCAATGTTGCTTTTTCTTGTTCTGCACTAGCACACTCGAGCTGTGCTGGCCCTGTGTCAGGCTGCAGCACAAGGATAGGCACACAGCCTAGCTTCTGTGCCATGCTGTGCTCCTCCTGCCTGTGCTGTAGGTGCACCCGTTGCCTGTGTTTGCTGCATGGCCTGTCCTCAGAAAGTGCTGCCAGAGTACTACAGTGGGGGGAGCGGGGTGAGGAAGTCATCCATTTTCCTATTTACTTGCCAAGTGTGGGAGGTTCTCATTCCTATAAGTCCAAAGTGCAAGCTGTCACTGGTGTTTTCTAGAGGACGATTTACTACTGAATAGTATCAATTCCCAAAGGTTAGCTTTCTTAGAGCTAGTCTAAGTACCCAGTAAATATTTCTTCACATGTTCATGTCCTTGTGTTATGAACCATCCACCTTACACTGCTTAGCCACAAAGTTGAAGTGCTTTTAGCCAGGTGATGTTTCCCAAATGTGTTTCATTGAAACACAAGATCTCAAACAGGTTCTGCTGAAGAATATCTCTGAATATCTCTCTAGGCACCTTGACAAGCCTTGGAAAAATGAGTGCAGGTCAGTATGGAGGTGCCAAAAAGAGCACTGTACCAGCCCAGGCAGAGGATGTTCTGAGAGTGTGGGGTTGCTTTGTGCTAGGCAAGCTCAAGGCATCATCACATTATGTTTGTGGATCTGGCACAGGGGAGCAAAGTACAACCTGGTTTTAATAACAAAAAAAAAAAAAAAAAGCAAGTCCAGGAGGCTGAGTATGTTGGATCTGCCCAATACCTCAGCAGGGAATCACATAAAAAGATTTGCTCTGCTTCCCTGTAGCTGAGCTGAGTTTTTATGGATGTTATGGTTCCCTATCATTCGTCTAGATGTGTTCTATATCCCTAAAAAACATTTATTAAGGGTATATTAAATATGTAGAAGCCTTAACAGTAACTTAGAGGCCAATATGGAGAGCTAGGTTTGATTATGTTAGAAATTGTTCTTGTGCATACTGGAAGAAAGCAGCTGCTATTATGATTTAGAGCACTGACAGTTGAAAAAGCCAGACTGTTCCGGGGAACAAATGGCTTGTGTAAAGGAGCACAGCAGGCACATGATGGAGTAGAGTCTTTGGAGTCTTGGGAATTTGGCATAAGATCACAAGGGGGTGTAGCTGCTAGTAGTTGCACTGGTAAGATGTTTACCTCACTTGTTTCCCAAATTCCCATCTGATGTTAAATGAAGAGCCCAGGGAGCTGCACCTGAGCTGTTGTATGAAGATCTGTGCCAGGCTGTACGCTTTTTAAGAGAGTACAAAGACAAATGCAACTTAACAGTAGAAAAACAATATACAGTTCAAGCATATAAACAGGTGGATAGGGAAAATAACCTAGTTGTGGAACTTAGTCAGAATGAAATATCTGTGGTTATGAAATATCGGTCTAGAGTATCCCTTATTAAAAATGAGAATGATTAGACTATTCCTTTTCAAAGGACGTGTCGATGAATTTAAGAAAACTCATGCTGCGTTCCTGCCACTTCAAATGATACTATTATTCTAGAGGAGGTATTATGGTCTTTCATTTTACCTTATGCATAAGCTATTGGTAGATGTGATGGATTTCATCTTGGTAGCTTGATTCCACAGTCGCTTTGTGAGTTTAAGGTTTCAATAGTGACCATCTGAAAGCGAGTATTACAAATTATTTAAATATACTACTGAATTTAACTCCCTTCTACCTTCTCTTTAATCCTTGACAATTTTCAGGACCAAGCCACATTTGGGAAGACTAAAGGACAAAGCTGACAAAAAGATGCAAAAAAAAAAAATAATCCATTAGAATATGTGTATTAGAATTGTGATATAATGCAAGACTACTCACTGAGACATTCAGTAGTGCTGCTACGAAGTCCTTCTGATTTTTCATTAATGCACTGAAAAGTAGATTGAACTTCTCATCTCACTGATTATGTTGTTTAACTATCTCTTTATGACTAATACTAAATTTTAGAATTTAATCTTTCATCTGAGGGAGTACATGAGATGAGACGTTAGCTTAGAGTAACTGGAATTTTGTGTGCCGAAGTTTAAGCACAGATGAGTGCATAGTTGTGGCACTGTCTAAGTGAAAAGGGATAAATAAAGCAAGTATGGAGAAACAGAAGGATGTGAAAAACACCCTTAAAAATTGAAGATTAGTTTAAAAACAATGCTCATGCAAGCTCGATTGCTTACTTGATATTAGTATGACTGACAAAATTGTGGCAAGTTTCAAAGTCTAATAATGCTAAAATGCATTATGTTGGTCTTTCTGCTCAGTTCATGTTTCTGTCTGCCAGCTGTCTTTTTTCTAACATTATGGTTTAAGTTAGATGAGCTCATGAGAGTTTTTCATTGTTGGTTTTCTAATGAAACCATCTTTTTCTATGATTGAATGTGCAATTCTATCCAAATAAAGCATTTTCTGAAATTTGATTGATTTTCAAAGTTTCATGTTAAAAGAAAGTTAGGAAAATGTTATACAGAAACTACTCTCCCACCAGTCAGCTCTTCTTTAATAGCACTAGCTTTGGCAAATTTCAAAATATTTCACATGAAGGAGTTCCATCCCCTAAAATATTTTGTGTGATCTTTCTCACATCATTCCTTGAAATTTCCCTTCCTCCTATCTACTTTCAGAAGCACTTAATTCAGGATATTTTTGATAGAGTCAGAAGGCAGATTTCTCATTAGCATTGAAAGAGCTGATACATTCTTTGGCTTTCAATTTGCTTTTCATAAAGCAAGTGCATTTCCCAGGTTGCATGATATTTAACACTGAGATGCAGTTTTAGTGTTGTTAACGTGTGTTAAAATATGTTTTCATGCCTATAGATGTGAGTTCATAAGTCTGGGTGTTGTCTGAGTAAATACCTTGGCACCAGACTCCTAAAAGTTTTATTTATGGCATTCCTAGTATCTGACAGCATTTGGAAGATATAAGTAGGTTTTTGTTCTAATTTGTCTCCATACCTGCTTTTGTTTTACGTGACCTTTGAAATAGTATTATTGAATTACTGAATAATTTACACAAAAGACAACAAACTAAGACATGATTTGTAAGGAAATTGCTTTACAAAATAAAGCTGTACTTTGCCTCCAAAAATCAGTGTGTCATCACACTAAAAAGGACTCCTCTGCCATAATTATTTTTGTGCTGCAGGATATGAAGATGCCATTTTATTCTTTGCACTTGAAAAATCTTTATTCCAGCACAGGAAACAAATTCTACATCATCAGATTTATTTAGCTTATAATTGTATACCCATGAACAGTAATCAGTTGCAAAACATAGCAATCTGACATTCAGTACTAACAACAAAGGGATAGATTTCAGTCTGAGGTTATGCAAGTCTGCTGTTCCCTTCCCATAACATATCTGTTCATCCTGAGTGTGGTACAGAGCAGAGTATGGAAGGTCAGGTTTTCAAAGGCACAAAATTTGTTCCCCAGTAAATCCTGAGGGAACTGTGCCTGAGAAGTAAATAAGATTTTGAACTGAAATGTTTAGTGGTTCCTGGTAGGTGTGTTGAAATCAGCCTACCCCAAATTAGATTATCACAGAAAAGTCATTGTGTGTGCTTATAAATGAGTACTTGCACAGTTTATGTTGAATTTTCCTGTATCTTCCCATGAAGTAGTGTCTCAGTCATATGAATTTCAATGAATTTCACTTTATTATAGGAATCCCAAACAGTCATCACCTGATTTTTTTTTTTTTCAAGGCACTTAAGCCCGTACCTTGTGTACCAAGGTTTTAATTTGAAATGCTTGACACGTAATCCTGAGAGTCTGTATTTAGAACAAACATTGTGCTACTTCATCTTTCAGGCCTTCTTGATCAGATATTTCTAAGATAAAGCCATAAAGTCAGAATACAGAATCCTATGGCAAGATTTAAACAATTGTGCTTACTAAATTCCTGCAAATCCTTTATTCCTTCCAATTTTGCGGAGATCAGAGGAAATTACAGTGTTTCTTCCAGAAACCTTTCATTCCTCATCATATTTCCATTTTTTTTCCTTCTTACTGTTTCTAATCACCTGAGCATTTTGACTAACTTGCTTCTGTTTCTGTGCTATTCTCTTCCCATTTCAGACAAGAAGCACCTCACATTTTAGGACGGGGACTCGATCTCTTATTTAAACACTTCAATAAGAAAATTTGAGAAATGTCAAGGGGATTAGACTTTTGTGTTCCCCTTTGTGTTTCATATATATGTTGTTAATTCATAGGAAGATCATCTTACAGCGTAATGAGGTCTGAATGAACTGAGAGAGAGACACTGTAGATTGGATCTTCTGTAGCTTACTGTAGGCTTTCAGTTGGTCTTGGGTAAATTGCTGAATGTCTTGGTTCTCCCTGTATGATAAAGGAATAATGACAGATTTGGGTTTTTTCTTTCAGTTTCAGGAAGACAAAGATACTTTTCTTTAGTTTGTGACGTTATGGGCAACTATTCTGCCCTTAAAAGCTCTTTTTTGTGTCCTCAGTCCCTACTTAGCCTGGTTTCTTTAGTGTTAATAGCACTATATGTTTCTATAATAATGATTCAATTTGCAGCAATGTAAAGTGGGCATCTATCAGAAAGGAGTATTTACTACATCTTAGCACTTAGCTGATGCCAGTACAGAAGCTAAAGTTAGATCAGGACAATTGTACAATATGAATTAAAACTGACACTCAGGAAGTTGCTATTGCTCACTTTGGCGACATCATTTTATAGGCAATTCATTTTCTTCATAGATGATCATTACTCATGTAGGTGCAGTCTACAAAGACTCTAGAGTGGCTGAAGAAGCAGGAATTCAATCTAATGAGTGCGTTGCTCTCTTGGACGTTTCCAGATCCTGCAAGTTCGTTGCCCAGAAATGCTGCAGGGTGAAAATAATTGTTTTATTTGAATGTATTTTAAAGGCCTTCAGGTAAACGGATATTGATGTTACCTTGACACATTTGAAAAGATACAAAGAGTAATCAGAACACCGCATTACAAACATTTCTGTATCGGTATTGTATCACTTCTTTTATATGTATTTTTTTTCCCCTGCAAGGACTACTTAAACAAGTAAATCTGAGTTTCTGTAAACTGTATGTCTCCTTAGTTCTCTATATTTTTAACTAAAAGCTAATGTAATTACACCAACTTTTACATCCTATCAAGAAAATTATGTAAATCATTAAAAATGGTTTAAGTATAGACTTCTCATTTGAAGCTGACAGACTTTTTCAGAAAGCTGTTAAGCTTGACGTAAAAGTAGAAAGAGCAATTGAATAACTGACAGAATCAGTTAAATCAAACCTGTCCATGAATTTGATTTTTCCAGAACTATAGTTTGTGTTGTCACAAGTTCCAGCACATTATCCAGTCTTTATAGATTGCCCTCTAATCTGTGTTCAAGTTGTCAAGCATAATCGTGCACTACAATAGTGGTCTTTTGATGTTTTCTTCGATCTGTTTTTATCTATTTATCTTTTTTAGGTGGTGGATTTTATATTTTTGTAGTTTTTTGATAGGTTATTATGTTTAAGGCTAAAACACTGACAAGACATCATGGAAATGTTCCACTCTGCCTGTGTAGCAGTTACTGGAAAAAAAGGAATTATCACTCCCATTTTTTAAGAAAGGTAGAAAAGAAAGCCTGGAAGACTACGGGCCAGTAAGCCTCTGTGCCTGAGTAGACTATAGAACAGATCCTTCTAGAATCTGTTAAGGCACTTGCCAGATGAGGAAGTCATTTGAGACAACCAGCATGGCTAGACAGTCATAGCTAGAGGGTTATGATCAATAACTGTATGTCCAGGTAGAGGCCAGTGATGACTGCTGTCCTCCAAGAGTCTGTATTGGGACCAATGCTTTTCAACATCTGTATTACTGACTAGAATAGTGGGATTGAGTGCACCCTCAGCAAGTTTGCTGATTACACCAAGCTAAGTAGTGCAGTTGATACAGTAGAAGGAGAGAATGCCATCCAAAGGGACCTGGACAAGCTTGAGAAGTAGGCCTGTGTGAACCTGATGAGATTCACCAGGCTAGGTCTGCACTGGAATCTTGTTAATGCTAGATATGTCTGCAGCCTGGGGAGAAGATTCATTGAGAGCAGCCTCACAGAATAAGACATGGGAGTTCTGGTGGATGAACAGAATGGTATAGGCCAGCAGTATGTGCTTTTTGCAGCCCAGAAGGCCAAGAGTATCCTGGGCTGCATCCATAGAGGATGGCAGCAGTATGCAGGAGGTGACTGTTCCCCTTTACTCTGCCCTTGTAGGGCCCCATTTGTAGTACTGCGTCCAGATCTAGGCTCCCAGCACAAGTGCAATAAGAAGAGTACATAAGGTTATCAAAAGGCTGGAGCACCTCTCCTATGAGAAGGGGCTGATGGAGATGGGCTTGGTTAGCTTGGAGAAGAGAAGGCTCTGGGAAGACCTCACTGTGGCTTTCCAGTACTTTGATGGATCTTAAAAACTGGAGAGCGAGACCAGGTTTTTTTTAATCTAGTCACCATAGTCACTTCCATAGTTGTAGGATGGGGAAGTACAGGCATGGTCTGCCTGGAGAAGCTGTGGATGCCCTATCCCTGGAGACGTTCAAGGTCAGATTGAATGGGGCCCTGGGCAGCCTTAGTTGGTAGGTGGCAGCCCTGCTCATGGCAGAGGAGTTAAAACTAGATCTTTAATAACTATTCCAAGCCATGCTATGATTCTATGAATAGATAGCCTCTTGCAGGGCTAATTGTCTTTATGTTAGAAAGTTTTTTCATAGTCTGACTTAAATCTCCACAACCATATAGTAAGTCATTTCTATTATGCATGATAGACATGGAGAACTATTAGTCACCACTGACTTTTCATAGTAAACATTTGCATAGGTGAAATGTTATCTCAGTCTTTTCTTTCCCTAGACTAAACAACCTAATTCTTTCAACCTTTTCTTGTTCTACATATATTATCCTTTTTTTGTGTGTCTTTCATCTGGACTCCCTTCAATGGTTTTCTTCCACTGACAGCATGGTAGGCAGAACTGGACATAGTCTTGCAGCTTGAGCTTTGCCTCTGCTGGTAGGGAATAAATAGAATAATTCCTCAATTTGTGTATAGCATTATCATGAATATATAATCAGACTATTGTTTTTTTTACTACTACATATTATCCTGATTTACAGTTTATATACCACCCTCTGCAGATCTCTTCTGCAGTACTTCTCCTTCCTATATCTGGCATTAGCCTTCAACAGTGATCCTATTTGTTCATATGGATTCTGTGCATTAACTTTAGAGCAATTATCTGAATTACTGCAATTGTAGTGAATTCTAATCCTGTTTTGTAAGCTGTTTGCAACATTACCCTATTTTATATCACATCTGATTTTAAACATCTTTTTTATTATTGATGATCCTCAAATTTGTTTAAGTGTAAGAATTACAACTGGCTTCTTCTAAGAACCTTGCTGAAAATGAGTGGTTGACCATTTCAACCATCTTTCCTTGGTTGTGCTTCCATCTCAGATAAGCAGTGGTTATGCTGTAGGACAGCTAAACTTCCTTTTGTTTGTCAACTATGTGGGCGTATTAGAGCCCAAGGTAACTGACATCTTAGCCACCAAAATGCAGTGTTCGTGGCAGAATTCTTCCATCTGTGAAGTCAAGGGAAGATGATCTTTGTAATCATCATCACTCCTTGAAGTAGCCCATGGGGTATTTACCTGAGCCAATGAACTAATCTTTTCTGCAAAGCAATTGAAAAGAATAACCATCTCTGACCATGGAATCCTGCCTTTGTTTTTAAGCTTAATCACAGCTTTATAAAATACCTCTGGTAAAATTCCTGAGGGAACTACACTGATGATGTGCCTCTTTGCTGTAGTGGCAACCAGAAAGAGATGAGATATAACCAGCTCTGCCCTTTCTGTTGTGACAGACCTCTTGCAGAGTAATTCACCTAATCTCCTAACGATGAGGGGAGGAGAAAAAAAAACAACAACAAAGCTAAGTCAAATGGATATTTCTAAAGCACATGTGAATCTAAAATGAGAGGTGAACAAGATAAATCATGTATTGATAGAAAAGACAATGCGACTATTGGTTTCAAACTGAAAACTGATCTGTCTGTTATGGGCCAAACTACAACACTATATCTACAGCCTTTATTTGGGAAAGGATATATGTGATTCAGCTCTTTGAGGATGTTACTACTTTTCTTTTTTGAAAATGGTCTGTAATAGTTATTTTGGGCCTCTCCAAGTGGATGACAAATAACTGCATTTAAACCAGAATTTTCTGTATAGCCTTTTCTTACCCTGCCATCAGTGCTATTTCAGTAGCACTCCGGATAAGAACAGTGTTTTTCCTTCTTCAGAGGCTCCAAATATTGAAGTTATTTTAAGGGAGTGGTTTTAGATTCAGTTTGTATTCATCCTGATGGGTTATATAATGTGTATATTATATAATGCCCATAATTTAAGAGTCCACTTAGAAGACAAAACATTTATTATATTCTGAGGCATTTCCAAGGAGTGAATAACTATGATTAACTGAATAGGCCATTAGCTACCACTATTACTCTGCTCAAATGCAGCTGAAATAGCATTTCTTCAGTGGTAAAAAAATATTTGGCAGCACTGCACTTGCAAAAAAAAAATATATACCAAAAAACAAAACATAAAAGCCCTCAAACCTTTTTTTAAATAACATTTCTGGCAAGTCATCTACATTCTTAGGCATCTCCAAATAAATTTTACTTAGAGGCACCAGACCAAATTTTCCTAGGTTGTATCTGTTCAAGAAATATGACTATATAATGTAGCTGCATATTGCATTTCATCCATCTTATTTGAACGTATGTGGAAATTCAATAATTAAAGTAGCTACGGTGATAAAGTTTTCTTTGGATTTACTAAGCCTTCTTACTTAAATATTCCCATTATATTTTAGATGTTTTTTTCTGGTCTATTATGTTTTCTGCAGTCCGTGTGTTTTTCCAACTGTTTGTATCACTGCAGAATCATGTATTGCAATTAGAGAATAAAATATATTCTGGTTCAACTTACAATCATAGAATTCCTAATGAAATACTGATAGCAAAACTTTTATATTGGTGATATGAGCCAACAGCTGATCAAATTTACTGCTACTTTTTTACTTCTGTTTTTCTAAATGCTTTTTTGGCATTGAAATAGGTTGTTCTTTTGAGTACATCTTAAGCACCTTCTACTGCAACATTCTGTTTTATTTAAGCTTTGAATATAGTACAGGAATTGAAATTCTTCAAAATTTTTGTTCAAAAGATAAAAAGACAGTGTGTCTTCAGGGTGAAAAAGAGTCTTCAGGTTATTTTTTAATTGAATGTTCTTGACAGCTTAATCTGACTGGAGTCTGAGAAACTCTAAAGTTTCTTTATCTTCCTCTATCTCAGCTTGTTAATGTATCTTCGTGCTTGGAATGTCTGATCTCTGCAGAAATGCTGGTAATAGTTACAGTTAGAGAAGACCATAGTAATTAACAAGAACCTTTCTGGTTTATGTCCTTCGAAAAAAGTCATAATTCCTATGTTGCTCTCTGGAGACCATTGGCGTCTGGAGCTGGCTGCGCTTTTCTGCTACTGGGAGTTGGTGGGTGACTCTGTGGATTGAGTGGTCTGTGCTGGAGCTGGGGAACAAATATCCTAACTCTAGTGATAGTCTGTTTATGAAAAAATGCTTATCTGCACAATTGGCATTGAATTTGACTTCAGTTTTCCTATTTCTGAAAAGAATTCCCTACTCCCTACAGTAGCATGTTTTAAAAAGTTAAATGTTTAAGTGCCTAATGTAGAATGCCCCAAAACTTAGAAACTTGACAAGATTTTGAAAGTGAGCATATGCAAAAAGCACCATTTTAAGGTCAGTAGCATCAAGCAATTGCCATTGTTTAAGATCAGATCAAAGTCTTAGAGCTAACAGAGATCAGCAGTGATGGAAATGTTTCTATTTTGACATGAAGAGTGCCTTGGTCTGTATTTTAGAAGAGAAAGCCAAGCTTTGTATCTGGTAAAATAAAAAGTTCTCTTGTGATTAGAAAATGGGGTTAACAGTGATCTAAACAAAATGTTCTACAGAAAGATTGTCACCTGCTTACTTAGCACTGGACTGATTTATCATCAATACAGAAACATTTGTAGATGAATGAAAGAATGGGACTAAGCAACATTCTATTTATATAATTTATAAATCTGAATTAAAGGTGCCAGAAGCATATTTAGTGTCAGACCCCATAAGTCAGCAGTGAAGTTGTTGACTTTCTGTTCTGCTAAGGTTACAGAGAAACCACAAGTAATGACTATTCATACTTTGTACCATCAGTAAAGTTATTTAAGACCTTATCTAAAGCTATTTCTTTTAAGCATTAAAATTTTAAATGTATCTGACATTTCTCAAGCAATTTTCAGTATATTTAAAAGAATCTATAGTTTGTGAGGTTCAACTTTTTTGCTTATTTCTGTATTTGTAATTCCTCCAGGGAGGGAATATCTGGACTCAGCTGTTGGAAATAGCAGATATGTGTTTTATCCACAGATAATGCCGAAAGACTGAGATAAAATGTAGTAATACCCACTCGAAGTCAGACACTTCAGCAAAGAAATGCAGTTTCTACAGTTATCTGTTAGAAATAGTAAAATGAGGGAAAAACAAAGCATGTTTCAGAGTGGTGGGATGTCTCTAAGCAGTAGGTGTAATACAGCTGAGTAAAAGATAAATGCTATCTTAGGGCATACCATGTAAGGTGTTTTCAGCAGACGTAGTGAAGTTATTGGTGCCTTTATAGAAGGTATTTGTAGGCTATGTGTAGTAGAGAGGTTTCATCACCTATGTTGAAGAATTGAATCAAACTGGAATGGATATAGAGGCAAGCTACAGGGAAAGAATAGAAAAACCTAACAAGCAAAAGTACCTGAATAGGTGTTGTCTTACTTACATATATCTATAAATATAAGCAATTAATTTCTGAAAGAGTCAGAAAAAAATGAGATACATCTTGGTCAGTCAATGGAAAGGAACTTAAGTCTCGGGTGCCACACATGGGAACACATCCTGCTCCAAATAGCAGAGGCCTACAATTTTGCATGCTTTTGAGATCGCCCTGGGGAATAAGGAGTTGTCATTGAGATGGAGCCTCTTCTTGTGATCCTTCATCCTTATCTTCATTCCCTCATACAGGCTGAGAACCAACTCAATCAGCCTTTGCCTTCAGCATTTCAGGTCAACCCAAAGGATTTATCCAAACTGCCACTGCCCTGCTTGTGAATGCATCCCTGCCTTGATGCAGAGTAAAAGCATCCCTGTAGCCAGGCCCAGCAGCAGGAGTTAAGGCTCTTCCTTCCTTAAACCTTTGTGTGTTCTTCAGCAGTTTCTAGCTCTCACACCCTGCCATACCGTATCACACCCATAAGCACTGCTGAGCACAGACTGAGCACTGTGTCAGGAGCTGTCAGGAGACTATTCAGTCCTGTAGCTATGTGGCTGTACTCCAGCAGTAATGTAAATCCTTGTCTCGCTCATAGTACTGCTGAGCAAGGTAACTGCTTTAGTCTGCAAATCTGGCAGGCAGCAGATCCAGATGTTTCTTGTCCCGCACATGTCAAACACACAAAGAGTCACAGCTTCAAAATTTACAAGACTGGCTTTGAAATCCCAAGAAATCTTAAGATTAATGCTCTGCAAATGTCTTTTATTTTGGTTTCTCTTTTCTCAGCCACTTCTGAATTTATCACAAAAGACAAGTCACATTTTGCACCTTTCCTTTTTGTCTATAAGTGCACAAAAGTAAACCAAAAGATGAAAACTGAGATAGTCATGTGAGCATCTCTCTTCAGCAGGTGATGCTTTACAGAAATAAATCACACTGTAGGACACAGGAGAAAATCTCTGGAGTTAATGAAGCCCTGTTTGATAAAGCCAAGACCTGTGTTTGTCCAGAGATGATGAAATTCCTCTTGGGTGCAGCACTCATCCAAACCCGGAGGAAGATGCAAGGTGCCCAGCTGCATTTAGGCAAGCTGGTACTTGGGGACCCTGTCATATCTGAGCCACAAATGTGGTATGCCTCTGGGCTGTTCATTTCTAACTTTTCCTCTTATGACATCAAAACTCTTAGATATACTTCTGCCTAATATTTTTTTTTCTCCTAATTTGTTTTAAAAAATCAGCTATGAGAATTTTTGTGTAACCTAAGTACAGAAATGCTACAGTATTTCAGATATTGAATGTCACTACTCATTTTACATCCCTAAAAAGCACCTTTAATTGAATCACCTAAATCACCATTGTAATTTTAAAGTGTCTTGTTTAGTTATGACATCAAAATAGGTAAAATGACATGATGTTCCAAATGTTACAGTTATCTTGATAGAATCTTCTCTAACATATTAGAGACGGATGCTTCATAGTTTAATTCAAGTATATAATCATCAGCATTTCCATATTATAAAGGTTATGACATTCAGGAGCAAGAATATTGAGGTATCTCATTATCAATAGTTTACTTTCTAAACCATAAACTTTCACTGAAATTTGAAGTCAATTAAAACCGGCATGTTTCATGGTGCTTGCTAACTTCATTAAAACTTTTGAATTTGCTAGTAATTATTTCACTATTTGGTAACTTTATGCTTAATTTCACTGTCACTAATTTTCCTTCTGTCAATCAGCATGCTAATGCTACACTTCTGGAATTTCTCCCATTCCCTGCTTTTGCAAAAGTGAGACTCATCTCATGCAAAACATTTACACTGCAGAGCTGACTTCTTTGTCTCTGTAGTGCAGAGAGCTCTCAGCAGGGGAAGGGTCACCCACACACCTCTGTGGCTACCTCTTGACTTTTACATTTGGCACTTCAACAAATGTAAGATAAATCCTACTGCTGAGGTGCCCAGCACTGTGTGACTATAGGTAACTCTTGCTGGGTTTGTGACATTTGTCATGGTGTGCTGCATGTGCAGAAGTGCAAGTGTCATTAAAGATACACTGATGAGGTGGGAAACCCTTAGGGCATCTAAAATGGCATGAGACACCTGTGATTTGACAGAGTCCTATCCTTAGAAAACTAACCCTAGTGAAGTGAATCACCCCCCATCCCATATGGCTGGAGCAGTTCCTTTGTGCTCATCAGAAATGCATCTCTGTATGCAACTTCAGCCATCACTGAAAAGTGGTGGTCTTTCAAAAAAAAGAATGCACTGGATGTTTTAAGAATATCCCTCAGGATGTTTGACTTCTGTAGAATTATAGCAGAAGAATTGTCCTTATTTCCAGCATAGGTAATTTCAATAACAACAGTATCAGTGCACCAGCTTTGCTTCTCTTGCTCTTATATGCACTTTTGATTTCTGCCTGATGTTTCTGAAATTGACTGCCCATCCAGTTGCACCCTGGTATCTGTAAGCATCTGTGATGCCAGCGCCTGTGGGTGGACACCTCTTCACATCTGTTGTCCCCATAATATCATCAGATCTGTTTTTAGGGTTGGGAAGCCTGTTCAGGTGACCTCACTCTATGAGGTTTCAAAAGTCTTGGAGTAACAAAGCATCCTGTTCTTGTAGTTGAGCCCAGGGCTTTTAAGATAGAGATCACTGTAACACATGCAACTTTGCAAATCACCGGAGTGCCATCTCTGCTGCTGCTGAGCAAGTTGCTACATGGGGTCTCTTCCAACTGTGCTTATGATTGAGAGATTTGTCTTTCTTTTACTTTCACTGAGTCCAAAAGTCTCAATTTAACAAAAGGAAGGAAATTCTAGCTCTGACTAACAAAACGAGGAAAGTAATTTTAGCATCTAGATGCCTGCAATACTCAGTAAAGTCTCTTACATCTTTATAACTTGAAACCCCCAAAGCTACTCTCATCTCAGAGAAGTAAAGACATCTGGTTAATCTCAGTCTGAGGACTTTAGTCTTGCCATAAGGGACAAAGATTATTGTGAGAACCCTCCCTTGCCCTGACAGTCAGACAGCGGCTGTTTGTCGCAGCAGGGCCATCCCTTCTCACACTGCCTTCTTTTCCACTGAAGAATATAGAAAACATTTTTATGTTCTATATATGCTATTGCCTTTCTGAAATCATGTATTTTTGAGAGTCAGCTTTTTCTCTTCTCTTCCTGGAAATTTATTGGTGTCGTGTTGTTTTTAGATTTGTGTTTCAGCTTCTGCTAGCTTCCAATGTTTCTGGTTCAGAACTGAAAATACTATCTTTTGTATCACTATGAAAATACTATCTTTTGTATCACTGGCTTCCACTTCAGGGAGCAAATGATTTCACTGTTGTGAGTGGCTCAGAATAGCCAGCAAACATTAAGTAAAATATGGCATAGAATTAGAAATAGAAAAAAATCTGGCAAGTAACTTGTATTAGGTAGGAAGTGTGCCTCCAGTATTTATGCAGTTGTCATGTGTCTACGTCAAGATTAACATAAGTGGAAATACTTTCCATGAGAAGTGTCGAATGGCTGGTTCTGTGGTTGTTTGTGCTCTCTGTTCAGTGTGTTTCTGATCAAGAATTCATGTGAGATGAATAGTAATTTTGCAACTTGGTATTTTCTGATGCTGTACAACTAACTTATTTCCAGTGGCAGTATTGTAGTGGAATATCTTTGCTGTTTTCTAAATGAAGGTTTCTACTGAAGAAAAACCAGTTTTAGGAGGCTGTCAGAGTCCCATTAAGCCCTAATTGAACAGTATTCTAATAGAGCATGTACTTCATGAAAGTAGTTATCTGAATGTACAATCAGTTATTAGCAAGATCATGTTTTCAGTGGAATTTTTTCTGCATAATGCTTTTGTTCTCAAAGAGTATACAATACTTAATTTTAAAAGATTTAATAGTATTGCCTTCTTTATTTTAACAAGGCTGCATGGCAGTATATGTTAGTTGTTTGTATGCTCATGTGTTCTAGGGAAACTGAGCTAGAATAAATTATTGTGAAGTGAGTGCATAAATAATTTGGAAACCATATGCAGAGAGAAGTTTGCAATGATATACCATTAAGTGCTGTTCTGCAAACATTTAACTTGTTTTGGTGCTACTCAGTATTCTTACAGATAATGTGAATGAAAGGCCAGAAAGTAGGTTTAATAAATTTATAGACTAGAACAAGTGTGCTAAAGCAAGACTTAGAGTGGACAATGATCTTGATAAAGTGTTGAAGTAGCCCGGAAAATACCACGTTTCCAGCAGAATTGAATTGCAGACTAGAAAAGCTTGCATATAGGTAGGCATTATCAGCTGCAACATATACCAATGGGAAATGAGTGGCCAGGCAGCAGTGCTGCAGGTGACTATGTTATAACGGTCCTGTGCTGAACATGTGCCAGTGATATTGTGCTACTGCAACCAAGGCCAACGATATTGTGGGCACTGAATGGGAATAAATAAAGCATATAACAGAGTTGTTTTAATGAGTACTGATAAGGCCTCGATGCTTTACCAAGCTGTGGGGACTGCTGCTCAAGTACGATTCAATTTATTCAGAGAGCATTAAAGAGGCCAATGAGCCAAGTCAAAGATCTGAAACACATGGGTCTTCAGGGGAAGACTGAAGGATTGTTTAGTCTAGAAACAGGAAGATGGAAGGAAGATGTGATAGCAGCCTTTGTATAGAAATAGTTGACTCTGAAGAGGACGGGATGTAACTGATGGCAGTTGAGTGCTGTTGGTATTGAAAAAGAATAATAGACTTAAATCATAGCAAGGATGATTTAATGTAAGCATTAGGAAAAAATATTAAGTGGCAAGGGAAAGAGGAGCCCTGGAATAGTTTGCTTAGTGGGAATTTGTAGAATCTTCAGCCTTGCAGGAGTTTAAAAATAGGTCAAACATCAGGAGACGTGGCATGGGTGAGGGATGGATGAAGTGATCAATCAAATTACCTGTAGCCTTGCTCCTTTAGTGATTTCTGTGTATGTGAAAATGATGAGAGTAATAACTATACATAGAAAAAGTACTTTGGATGTCTCCACAGAATTTCAGAATATGCAAAAATAATAACAACAATTTAGGAATTTACTGCATGCCTTCAGTATTTACATTAGGTTGGAGCAATTAAACTTTTTCTAATTTTCCCCATGTCAGTAATGATTGAAATTAACTACTGTCTTTGTGAAGTAAGCTGATAAATCCAGTCAGATCCCTGTAGTGGCATACAAAACTTAATTGTAACTATGTGGAAGGTCAGTCTTTAGTCTCATTGTAGCAAATGGAAAAAAAGAATAGATATTACCTAAAGAATTGAAGAATCGCCCTCCCAGGATGCCTCTCTCTCTCTCTCTTTGATACCTATTCTGTAGCAACTATATATCACAGAGGTATGCCTGGTCTTTCTTTTTCTCAGTCTGTGATATTAAAGGTTTGGTTTTTAGAAAGCCAAGGTGCATGGATTGCATATAGGACTGGATATCTGGACAAAAAAATGATTGACGGGAAATCAGTAGAAAATCCAGTTGTCTTTCCTGAGCCACAATTCTGGGAAGCCCATTGAATGCATCATTTATGAAACACTCAAACAAATAATAGTTGCTATCAATGCATAACAGTCATGAGCAATATGTGTCAGAGATAGTTACATACTAGGCTTAGGTAAGTCACTTATTAATCTATAGGATTCCTACTCGTTAAGTCTTTAATAATCCTCTCAGTTATTTACACTGTATCAGTGTGCATAAACACAATACAGCACTTTTGGTGAGGAAACCTGCTACATAATATCCCAATGAAGATTGTAAAATACTAAGCTCCTGGACAATGAAAGGTAAAATTAATAATGTGTTTAAAATAGCGGTGTGCTTAATCCTGGCTAATAGTTTAGGAACCACCCAGCAGGCACCTTTCTCCCTCAGGCGCATCCCATAGGTAACAGAGATGGTAAGCCTCATCACAAAACTGTTGTTTATGAAAATTTGCTATTGCCTAGTAAAAACCAGTCTCATTTACAGGACTTTTTAGAAGTTGGAATTACACCCCAGCACCCAGTGATGACTAGTTATTGTTCCTTTTGTCAACAGGCAAGATGAAGGAAGTTCTGGCAGCTTACCATGCCCCTGGCTCTGCAGAGTTAAGCGAGACGTGCGCCCATGTTCTAGCATGCATCACATCGCCTCTCGGGTCTGAAGTGCCAGCAGGATCCCAGCGCTGCAGACTGAGACGGCTCTGAGCACCTCAGTACCCCGTTTCTGACAGAACCCAGGGATGGCAGACTTACATACCAGTATTACCTGTCTGACGCAGGTTTAATTTTATAAATTAAAACCATAAACTCTATGAGTTTCTAGACCATATTTGTGCTGTTGAGGATGATCTACTCAGATGAACAGTTTTGCATCCATCGGAGGGAGAGGTTCTTCTGCTGGACCAGAAGACAACATTATTGTAACTAATACCATTTGTAGCATCTCCTAGTGCAAATAACTGAAGATCAGGTTGCAAGAAAATCCTCTAGGGAATAAAACATGCTTGGTTTTGGTCTACAGATTTTAAGAAATGTTGTTTTTTTTTTTGTTTTTTTTAAAGGTAACCACTTTTACATGACACTACGTGTGCAGTCTATGTGCAGCTCTTCACTGTGGCTATCTATATTCCAGAGATTTTTAATTGCTTGTCAGACATTTGAACCTTTTTTAGATTTGTGATGAATCCTTAAATTATGAAAGCATCATGGAAAATTAGAAAGGAAAAGTTTCAAGGCTTTTATTTGACTAAATATCTCCACTTATTCCCTGTTAGTGTCTTCGATGGTGGAAGAAAGGGTGGGAAGTAGGAAAAAATACAAAAGAACAACACATTGTGGGCTTGATGTTTTGGCATATCAGAATGTTTGATCAAATTACTAAGGAGAAACAGCTAACTTACCTGAGGCCTCACATGAAAGGTTAGTATTTTGGGGCAGTATTTGCTGATTTTTTTTTCTCCAAAATAGCTATAGAAAAGAAGGATTATGTATATGCCCCAACATATGGTGAAAAGGACATACTTGCCATTCCTCTATTTATTTTTGCTCTTTCATAAATCAAAGTGCCAGTTATTTGGAATGCTGTAGTCTGTGGTCTCTTTAAATTTCTTTAGTGAGATCCTTTCAGCAAGATCATTCCCATTATGGTGTAACTGCATGGTGACCACAGCTTTGGGCCTGTATAATAAAGATCTGAATTCAAGTTTTTGTTTCTGATCATTTTCTCTACTTTTATATCATATCTGCAAAGTGATTGGAATCGTACATACTGCTGACCACTGTTTAGAAGATCTGGCAAAAAAGATTTAGAGATGAAAGTGTTTGTGTGGTAGGACCCTGATTCTCCTTTGTATTGTTATTTACACCAGGTTTAAAGGCAGAGGGATACAAAATGTTAGCAAATCAATAGCGATGATTAAATTCGATGTGCACACAAGGCCCCAGGGAGATGAGGAGATCAGCCTCTTCACATCCTGGATTTATGGCTGAGTAGAGTATTTGATATATGGTGTCTATTAATTAGTTAGCCTGTAAAGTTAGAGGAGAAAAAAGCTGCAGAAATGCTGAGTCTAAGGTGGCTTTGATTTGCTTGGTGTGTGATATATTGTGCTGAGCATATGCACATCTGAGTGTGTAAGCTAATTAGATCCTCTTTCTTTTCTCTTCCTTATTTTCTTCTTTGAAGACCAAAATCTAAACTATAAAAATGTTCTTCACATAGCAGATAAGTTTGCATAAGCAAAGGCTGTGCACTGCATTTTGAAAGTCAACATTGTCCTCTCAGTGGATAATGGAGGACATTATCCTCAATGGAGAATAAGGTGACCTCTCCATGCCGCATATTTGTGTGAGGCTTTGTCCTGCTGAAGGTGTGCAATTGAGACCAGTGTGTGTGAGTGAGGTCAAACAGCAGCTGCTCCTGGTCAGTGCGAGCTGATCCATGATTGTGATCCTGCCCGAAAGAGGCAGTTCTGTCCCACCTTCCTACCCATTGTACCTTCCCACCACCTCCCTCCTGGTGGCTCAGACATCTGTGCATAGATGAGGTGTAGCAACACCAGAGCTGTGCTAGCAAACCTTTAGGTATTAATCAGGTATATGCTAAGTATGTGGACATCTGGGCCCACTGACTGTAGGTGCTTGAGCATGTCCATGACACCATTTGAATTTGAATGCCAAAACTAACTCCCTCAGGAGAAGGGAATATCAGAGAAGTGTCCTTTTGTCTATGCCATGCCAGGAGCCGCTGGAAGCCTGGCCGCTCCATTGGTGAACTCTTCCAATGAGATATATGACTGCTGTCCATCTGTTGAAGGAGTGATTTTTAAAAAAGAAACAAAGCAAAGCAAACCAGGCAAGGCTCCTTGCACTCTGGTAAGGGCAGAGGTTGGGCTTTTTATTCTTGGAATGAATCCCCTTTTCAGAAGCTTTCCCCCAGCATCTGGACAGCCCTTCTTTGTGAAAAGGACATGAATATGGAGAGATGTTCAGTGCATTAATCTCTTCAGTCAGCTTCAAAGGGAAGTTTCTAAAGTCATTGTTTTCTGTCAATTTAAACTTTTGAATAATGGTAGTTGTGGCTTTACAAACAATATTGGCTGACTTTAGTGGCTTGGATCAATTCAATATTTGCACAGTAGAACAAGTACTTCATGTGAACCGTGTGGCTTAGCAGACAAGTGTTTGTTTCTCTGACTGTGTTTAATGTGTGAATATACAGCTCTCATTTAAATAGGTTGGTCCTAAGTCATTTTCTCAGCAAATTATAATCCATTCCAAGAATAAGAAAAGCTGTTCAGAGCTCAGAGCTGAAAGAAATAGTAGGTGTCCAAAGTTTTGGGGGATATTAAGCATCTTAAAAACATCTTTAAAAACAAACAAACAAACAAACAAACCACGTTGGCTCTTCAGGTACAGCAGGAATTTTGATGACAAAGTATGACCTAAGTGTCCTTGCACAGGGCACCAAATCTTACACACAACTGCAGTTCTTTGTATTATAATTTTTAATTCCTCTCTTATGTCCTTCATCTGGAAATCACCAAATAATTTTCAAATACTAAATAGCACAGTCTCTCAAAGATTCCAGGTAGCATGCATTTATTATTTTAATTTTTATTCTAATAAGCCAAGTCATTGCGGAGCCAGATAATTTTGCTGATATTTCACAAGAATTTATTGCACTGTGTCACTTAAAATCAAACAAAAACGAGGATTACCTTGTTTAAAAAAATACAAAAGCTAATCTCTTAAGAAGTCTGTAGTACCATCTTTCTCACCACTCAGAGTGGTGTTTCCTTTTACATAAGGAGAGCCCCTTTCACTTCACCTTATCTTCTCCAAGAGCTCTGCACCGCGTCCCCTCTCCAATTTGCAAGAAATGGGCTGTGTAACTGCATAGGATAGTCTTTGCTTCTTCCCAGGAACAGCTGTGAACAGCCATCTTCATACTATGTGGTGGATCTGTTCTTGGCCAATTTCAAAGCTATCTTCTTTCTGGCTTGGCTGGAACCTACCCTTCCTAACAATAAGTAATGCTCTTGGAGCATGTCTGTTTCTCAAGTAGTCTTTGCTGATGAAGTCAGAAGGAGAGAGCATGCTGCTGGCTACATTATAAAGAAAGAGGATTCCTGTTATGTGTCACTGAATTCTATACAGGACCCTTCACAGGTGACCAGTGTTCAGCTGCTCCAAGTATCAGATGCAAGTTGTAGAGTTATTGAAATGCTCTCTGTTGTGAGTGTATTTCAAATATGTGATTACTGTTTTCTTATACACTGGTGGAGAGTTGGAATTTGAACAAATGAATGCTTATAAAAGGTTTACAGTCAACCCACATGGGAAAATATGTTCTGTATGAAGAATTTGCACACAATTACT
Organism: Tympanuchus pallidicinctus; assembly: GCF_026119805.1. Taxonomy (NCBI): domain Eukaryota; kingdom Metazoa; phylum Chordata; class Aves; order Galliformes; family Phasianidae; genus Tympanuchus; species Tympanuchus pallidicinctus. The sequence goes on along the minus strand of NW_026294618.1, from coordinate 59,772,651 downwards.
TAGGTAAAAGAGGAAAGATAGGTGCTGTCTCAAAAAATGAGGTCAAAAGTGGTCTGGCTGATCTGTGTTCTGTGGAGTACCAAAAAGACCTCAAACCTGATGATCTGTTCTAATCCCAGAACACCTTTTATAGTTTATCACCCTAAATTTTACTCCAGTATTCACTAAATACATATGCACAAGATTGTTCACACTCAGTCTGTGGGGGAAGCTGAAAGCGTGGGGCTCCAAATGCCAATCTGCATCAGAAAAGTATGAATTTTTGTGGTGCTTGCGACGATCAGCTAAACAATTATGTTTTCCTTAAAACCCAACATATATCTGAGCAAAGTAGAACAAACTCTTATTTAATCTTTAAAGCTTCCAATTAAACCACAGTACCACATATTAAATATCTGAATCTGCATCACCTACAGCTGTCAGTAAAATCCTGGAAGGAAGCCAAAACTAAAAAACCCTAATTTTTCATAGCCTGTTTATGCATGTGCATACAGAATGCTTTGTTCATAAAAGCATCGCCTTTCACTGTTCATAAAAGCATGTGAGATCCAGATCAGATTTTAATCAGCCGTCTTGTCTGCCTATAAGATGCACAAAGGACCATTTCTCAGCTATTCAGCAATGCTGTTAGCAAAGGATAGCACTGCTTGCAGAAGAGCAAAAGTAGAAGTTGCAATGCAGTTCCAACAGGAACAGCATGGAATTGCTTAGTACTTTGACAGTCTTGTAAGATGATGATATTCATTCCTACTCCAGCTACATTTCCTTCATAGTTTTACAATTGACTTCTGCTGGAAATAGTAGAGCAATGATGGATCATTAACAGCAATCCACCCCATCTCTGCTCCGTGCCAGAAGGCTAGATTTCCCAAGCAGATTACGAAGTGTACAGTCAGCAATGAGACTCTTTTTGTGCTGTCATTGTTGTTTTCTGTGTTTGTTTTTAAGGTCTTAGAATATGTGGATAGTGAAGTTATCTCCTTATTAATAGGCATAAATGAGAAGCATGGGAAAACACCAGTGTACATTAGATGATGAATTAAAGCATCCAGTGCTGTGGCAGAGGCAAGCAGTAGATTTGTTCTGTAATTAATTGCTTTCCAGATCCTGGGACCTGCTTGCTTAGAAATACTGTATTAGATGTTCCCATAAGAATATACAGTACTTACTGTTATGTAGAATATAATGGCGCTAAGAATTACAGAATGAAACGCTGAGCCTCTTGAATTCTATGTCAAAACCTGCACTAACTTCTTTGGGACCAAGATTTGGTTCAGGATGGCAAATATATATCAGTGCACAGCAGAGAAACAAACTACAGCAGAAAGTCGTGGTTCATTACCACATGTAGAAGCTTTGTCTGTATCGTGATGACATCCCTGGGTAACTGAACTTGCCGTGACTTAGTGCAGACACAGGAAGACAAAGGAGAGGAGGTTGTTTTTCAGGATGTAGCCCAGCCCTCTGTTATCAGAAATATACATATCTTGACAGTCTGTTCAAAAACGTACCAGGTTCTTTACCCAGTTAAATCAATTACAGTCTACTTGTCATGAATATTCAAAGCTAACAACAACCAAATCCTACAGAAACAAATAGCAAGCACAGAAAGAGAGAAGGGGACAATGCATTTTCCTGAAATAACTGTATTTCCAAAACCCATTATGTTTCTGCTTGTACACAGGAAAGGTAAAACCATGCTCTGAGTCATGGCCAGTGTAGCAAAGTTGATGTCAGTGACCAGTTTTCCTTCATTTAGAAGATAATAAAGTGTTGCTAGTCCTGGAAATGTTGATCACTGTTTCATGGCAAAGCTGTCTTTGTCCTTTCAGGGCAGTTGCCTGCAGCAGTGCGAGTGTGTGGCCACTTCTTGATCTCTTGGTGCTCACTCTTGGCAAAATAGCCTAGTATTCCAGAGTAAATCAGGGATGAACATTCCAGGTCCATGCTCCAGTAGCACAGCACAGCAAAGCAATCTCACAAAGGCAGCTACCTATGTGCAGCAGGTAGATCTATTTTCAAGTATTACACATCTTTCTCTATGGGCAGCTTTGTTTCCTTGTGGGTGAGGCATGACTCTTGCACGCCTTATGAGCAGCACCCTACTATGCTCTGTTGCTTTGCATTAGCCAGGCCTTCCCTGGGCAGCACACTGTCGATCTGGGAGGACCTTCCTGCCTGTTTGCTGCAGCCCCTGGCAGATCTCCTACCCCCTCATTGGCTTGCCAAGAGGTGAGGGGCTGATGCAGAACAGAACTGGGCTGCTGCCACTGCAGGCTTCACATGGGAGGGATCTTTGGCAGCGTTCCTGGCTTTCCGTATGAAGGCAATGGAAGCCAATGACTGCAGCTAAACGAAATTATATATTCAGCTAAAGTTTAGACAAGACAGAGTAACTGATTGCGTTCTGTGGGAGACTTGAATACAAACACCTCTCAAAAGGGCTCTTACTCAAAAGCCAGAATTGTTTGGCTGGGTTTGTTTTGTTTTTTTTTTCTTTCCCCTTGCGTGCTTTTCCCCTTGCGCTGTTAAATCTTTTTCTTCTTTCTGATTCCGAAAGGGACTGAGGGGTCGTTGGCTCTTTCATTCCTCTCCCTCCCTCCGCCCTGGACCCCCTTTTCCGTATTCGCAGAGCAGCCGGGCTGTCCGACAAACAAAAAGGCCGCGCCCACAGACTTCCCCATTCGGTCCCGCTGTGCCCGTGCTGCACCTCACGCAGCGGCCACGCGGGGGCGCCTTCGTTCCGCCGCCACCCCGGCTCAGTGGAGGCAGAGCAGAGCCCTCCCTGCTAACGTAAGAGCCTTGTGGGCCGCGTTTGAGCTGAGCGGAAATGGCGCTCGTGTCTGAGGCACCGCGCTTGTTCCTTCGAAAAGAAATCCCTAACTCTATTAAAAAAGCCCACAAAACAAAACCAACAAGCAAAGAAGCCCTGACACTGTTTCAATATATATATATGAATTGGGTGCAGAGGGAGGGAGTTGCTAATCATTTTTGCTTTTCAAAGGGTTGGGATGCACACAAGCACTGCTACTGTTTTCCTTCGCAATTTGATCACCATTTCCCCCTGTTACTTGAGGAAGCTTTTCACACAGCAACAAGGAGAAAAAGAAAGAAAATAGAAAAAAAAATCTTTTTCAGCCTAGCCCTCTATTTTACAGAGCATTGTATCATTACTTCCATGGGAAATGACATCCTGCAGTGACCATGAGCCGTTTTATTGCAGGAATTTTCTACATTCCTCAGGGTTTAGCTGCAGTTGAGCCCATTTGCAGGCTGCCCTGCTAAAAGCAAACACTCACAGGTCCATGCACACTGCAGCCATGTCTGGGGATTAGAGGCTAAGAGATTAGTTTTTGTGTCTAGCTACTGGTGCGTTCACGGAGCTTGCTGCTTGAGCCAGTCTGTGTGATGTGCCGTGGACAGAATGAATACAGGGGCCAAGCCAAACACCAGGTACACCAGCCCCCAGCTCTTCACCACTACACCTGGTAGTCCTGGCTTCCACCTGTCTCCACTGCTGCAGTCAGACCCCATGCCTGGCTCCACACAAGATCATCCCAAATCCAAATCATGTGTCAGAGAGCAATGTCCAAATGCTCCTTGAACTCCAGCACTTGGGGCCATGCCCACAGCCCTGGGCAGCCTGTTCCATGCCCACCTTTTCCTGATACCTAACCTTACACAGCTCCATGCCATTCCCTCAAGCCATGTCTGTAACTAGAAAGCAGAGCCCAGTGCTATCCCTCCATTTCCTATGAGGAGCTGTAGGCCACTATGAGGGCTTCCCTCAGCCTTCTCTGCTCTGAGCTGAACAAACCCAGGGACCTCAACTGCTCCTCATATATCTGGCCTCCAGACCCTTCACCATCTTTGTAGCATTCCTTTGGATGCTTTCTAGTAGTTTTATGTCCTTCCAATATTGTGATGCCCGAAACTGCACACTATATTCAATGTGAGGCCTCACCGGTGCAGAGCAGTGCAGTGCAGTAGCTGGCTAGTAAAGAGCTGAAATGCCCTTTGGGGCTGTTTCTAGAGGAGTGGGAAGACAGTCCTTCACTCATCAGCTCTCTGGGATGACACAAAATGATGCAGTGGTTGCAGAGCATAAGAACACTAATGGAGCATTTGAGAATGAGCAAAGAAACTCCCAGAAGACACTCAAAGTATGAGGGCTGTGCATGTCTGTAAAAAGCTTTTATTGTCTCAGTCTCTGTGTGAAGTCAGAGGTGGGGAACTGGGAGGGGAATTTATTGTACACAGCTGTTCCCACTGGAGAAGGGAAAAGCAGCTTACCCAAAGGAGGAATCACATCTCATCTTCATGGCCTGAGGACCTTTATTCTTGGAGAAATAGAAGTCAGCGTCACTGTTCAAACTGGGCAAGCTGTAATGTGAGCAGTGAAAGAAACTGCTGCAGTCAGGCAGAGACTGAAGAATGCAGTCCCTGGCATACTGGCTAACAACTGTCTGTGTTTTTGGGCAAGAAACTATGGATTGAAATAACAGATCATCCCACTTGATTCTAGCAGGAGATGAAAGAGACTCAGAGACAGGCAAGGAGTTCTACTATAACTCAGCCTGAATAAAAGGCATTGCTGAGATCTCCTTCATCAGATGGAGTGTTTTTTGTCCCAGATAGAAAAATTCTACCTCAGGCATTAAAGCTGAAAGACCCAGAAACATCAAGCTGCTCCAGCCAAAGCAGCTGGGCTTTGGTCAAACATCTGGCAGAAATGCCCTGCTGCAGCTGAGGTGGCAGCCAGGGCAGTAATACTCATTTGTTTGGACAGCTTTGTCTTTTCTTCCATTAAATCAGTCTCTCTCTCTGCTTCCTTCTATGTTCCACTGTGGCTGCAGCACTTGCTTTCCATGGCCAAGATAGGCTGAGGGGTGAGGGGAACCAGGGTCTGTCTCCCCCCTTAGCAGAAGCATCAGGACTGGATCTGAAAGGTGCTTTTCTGTCCTCATCCTCCCTCTCAACCCTCTTCAGCAGAATTTTCCTTCTTCCAGCCTATTGTGCCATCTTCTAGTGCAGTTCTCCTGAGTAGAAAGATCCTCGGTCTTAAAACAGATTGCCCAAGAAGTAGTGGACATGTTCAAGAAAACAAGTGGATGTGGCACTGTGGGACATGGCTAGCAGGCATGGTGGTGACGGGTTAATGGTTGGATTAGATAGTTTCAGAGTTCTTTCCAACCTTAATGATTCTATAATTCTATGAATCCTCATTTCCCAAACTCAAAGCATTTTGAATTTGAATTGCCTCTCCCCTCTTTTCAAAAGCAGTACTTCTTTGTCTCCCCATCTGAAAGCCTGCGGATTAGTTTCAAGGAAGACTCACACATATAATCTCTTTGTTGCTTTCCATGGCTTTCATACATAGGACAGCTTTCATTGCGCACATGTATTGTGCTCAGTGCAAAAAACATCTATTTCATCAGTGAAAACACGGCCCTCATGCCTGCCAGGCCAGCTCCGTGGTTTTTACTGTGTGCTATAGCAGAGGGCTGTCTGTAAGCAGATGGATGTGAAGTCAGGTTCATGGCTTTCCAGCTGTAGAAGTGCACTGGCTTCCTTCCCACCACTAAGATGGGGCTCACCAAAGAGAAAACTCTCCTCAAGCAGATGAAGCCCTATGAGTCCCCCAGAATGTAACCTCACAGTGCAGGGTATGTAAGGGCATGATTTTCCTCTCCCCTACACATGCACACTTTGCAGTCCCACCTTCTCACCCACCCCATGGGCTCATTTCTGAGCTCCCCACAACATGTCTCCAAGGCTTTGTGCTGCCAGTGCGCCCACAGCTCCCATCCCATCAGAAGGAAAGGGCTACATGCGTCATCTGTGGGACTTGTTTACACAGAAAAAGCCAACCTCTTAAAAGAAGGTGACGTATGCACCAAATGAGGCCACTTGCCTTTTTTAAAGCACATTGTCACATTTGGTGGCTGCCAGATTCTGCAGCTCTTACATGGTGTGCACGTGGTGAAGCTCCTTGTACTGTTCAGCAATTTGCCTCCATCTGATTTTAATTAAAAACAGATTGAGGGGCTGAAGGGGGAAATAAGACACAAGAATTGGAAATTACAAAAAGACAAACACAAACCTTCCGATAATTGTCACTTCTTGGAGCTGAAACATTTGCAAAAAACTGTAAAACTCCTGTTGCTGAATCACAGAGGAAAGCATCGATTTGTTCAACTCATCTCCAGTTGTGACATGACTGACTCATCTCCAGCCTGGAGACCAAATTGAGCTTTGGAAGGGAAAATGTCGGATAAAGCAGTCTCCTTGCAAAAGAGCAGCAGTTTAAATTCTAACTTTTGAGTTCTGATTCATCAATGAAACATGATTGCAAAACACAGCCATCCTGGTTTGGTAATGTGAGGCACTCATTTCTAGTGGTGCAAATGGGCTGCGTTTAGGCCAGGCAATGCTGAGCTGGGCTTGGTTTGTGTAGCTGACAGGTGCTTCCTAATATTTTGACGTGTTTTTTTGTACAGTTTTGAAAGCTCAGTTTGGAAATCAATGTGACTAATCTGCAAACAGAGCTCCAAACCCATTGGTTGATGTAAAAAATATGAATCAAAATATTCGTTTTCAGTTGAGGTTTGTCAAGCGTTACATTCGATTCACATGGGAAAATAAATTTTGACCATATGAGTCACTTCAGTCTTTGGATACTTAACAAAATGCACAGTGTGACTTGATGCATGACTAATGCGTTTGTGTATTTAAGAGTCTGTTGATGCTAATGGAAGTTACAGAGCCGTATCTATAAAAGAAGGCACTTCAGAGCACACTGGTTCATTAACTTTTAATCTATACATAATCAGCTGCTGTTTTATAGATCTAAAAAACAATCTTTAATGCCTTATATGTTTTAGTACTGCATTTTAAAAGTCCTCTACAGTAAATCTTTGTTTAAACATCCTGCTGTTCTATTCATAACCATGCCATTCTATTTTATTTCTGTTCATCTGCCAAGACTGCATTCTCTTTAATTAATACAAATTTTGTTGCTTTCTAATGTCTTCTCTTCTCCATTTTATCACTCCCAAATATGTATACTCATTTTTTTCCCCCTTTTTCTGATTAAGCAACTAGAATATTCTAATGAGAAACTGGACTTTCAATAGAAAAAATATATAGAAATACATTGTTACATTCTTCATTCTGTTTAACAAACGTTTCTCAAGACACAAATGAAATATGTTTCTTGTTGAAGGCTTTTTGTTTTCCCCAATTAGCATTTTATCTATATTCCTACTGCTTTCCTTCCCAATGGATGGAACGTAAACTATTCTTCAGAGAAAGACATGAACTTTTTTTTTAAATTCAGATCAAATGAAATTGAATTTTTAGATCATTTAAATAAATTGATTAGTTGCATTTTTAATTAACCATGAAAACTTGTGTTATGTATTTTCAATTCACCCTAGCCTGTAGATTTCCGTTGTGAATATTCAAACTACGAATTGCTTATGTTAAACTTGATGGAACTTTCTGCATGCTTTTGGTAACAGCTGGGAGCAGTCAAACACAGTGCTGTTAAATTTCCTCTGAATCAGTTTTTGTTACTACTATATAAAAATTTTTTTATATACATATAATTTTCATTTCTCTGTTGCGTATTCCCTTGACTCATTTCCCTTCCTTCACCTCACTGCTTTTGATTGCCTTTTGCAAGGGCACTATCATGATTTTTGAGAGTGAAGGTGTCAGGAGAAGTTTACTGAACCAAAAATACCTTCTTTATTTGGTTTCACTTAGGTCACATACGGTGTCACTCTGGTCCTATGCTGAGTTTAGAGCAGTCCCAGTAATAATGCCAGAAAGCGAACTCAGTACCCAGTTCTGCAGGTAACAGAGGCGTCACATAACAGAAAAGCGAAACTTTCAGCCCACCTGTGTCAGGACAGTGGGAACAGAAATCACGTGCTGTGTTCCCTGAAGGGAACTATGCCTAAAGAGAAGAAAGAGTCAAGTTTGTGGTGCTATGTCAGTGTCCCTTCTCAGCCAAAAATAACCCCTTAATGTAGCCAGGATTAATCTTTTAGTGAAAGGAATTGTCAGTCACTACTTATTGAGCCAGGTAAAAACTTTCCACTGTGGAGCTGCCTGCTTTTAAACAGGAGCGAAGGCCAACTGCATGTAGCAGCAGAATACAGAACTCATCCACCTCTCAGAAGATGCTGGTGCTGTTAGGACAGACTCCTGTGTCAGCCCACAGAGCTGTCCCAGCACTGACCTCTCCTTGGTAATGTGGCAAACTAACTGTTCCTTTTGCATTTTGCTCATCACATTAATGTAATTGTTGCTCCACAAAGTAGCACCAAAGCATTACCCTTCCTTTCTGAAAAGCAGTATGTATCTGGAAACCAGTGTTCTAACTGCACCTGTGATAAAATGGCTGCTCAGCATCATTGTAAATGCCAGGTGTGTTGCGGTGGTTTTCATCTGCAAAACAGTGCAATGAACAAACACTGATGCAGGACTGTTTCCCAAAAGGTGTGACATTTGTGCTGTGTAGCACCTGTTGAGATTTTGACATTACCTTGGAACTGTGGACTGGGTTCAGGCCTGGGCACGCTGCAGACACTGCACAGAGATACATTCACTCTATGCCAATGTCTAGCTACCTCTGGAATAAAAGTTCCAGCAGATTAATGTTCCTAGTTAATTTTGTTGCAAATGTCATTTGGGAAAGCAAATTCATTCCTGTATCTGTGCTCTGGCTTGACTCAACATCTTGACTGATGTTTTCCATTTTCTTCAAGCTGCCCACACCTACTGCCCTGTTCAGAATTAATGGACAGAAAAATGCAGTGTGTCCAGGAAAGACACTGGGTCAGCGAGGTGGCAAGGCCCACCTGCAATGAAGGAACCTCCTAAGTCTGTACAGGAGGTCACAGTGATGAGCTTGCTCTCTGCAGAGCAAACCTTGGTCTTTCCTTTTCCCATGGGCTGGTCAGGTATTGCAGCAGCTCACTGAGGCAATCTAAAACTCCTGTGTGGCCCTCCTACAGAAGAGGATACATACAACCTGAAGGGTGTGCACGTGTTCCAGAGACACCTCATAGAAAGCTACTGCTGACTGTGCGAACCTTGGTAAATTTTGGACCTGTGGTAAATGAGGCATTCATCTACTGCAAGTCTGTTCCTCTATCACAGACAGAGGTTATGTAGGAGGCTAACAGGAAAGCAGAGGTTTTAATCATCCAGGCTTAAAATGCAGAGTCAAAATGCTGCCAGTGATGAAAGGTTGTATTTGTGGCATCATGCCAGCATGCTGATACATCAAGGTTGGAGCATGTGGAATACCTGTGTGACAGCTTTCACAAAGTCATACATCAAATCATGGGCACACACGAGTGCCTTCAAAAAATAGCTTTTGAAAAACCTATTTTCCCCTGGCTACATGTTCAAATTCTGTGAATGGATCACATTATATAATCACATTTATAAATGGATCTATAAATGGATCACATTATACGCTCCCAATTATAAATAAAATCTAAATAAAGGAAGTAGAGTGCTGCAGTGTAAAACTGGAAGAAATATGCATCATACATCCAGGGAAATAGTTTGTAATAGAAGAGATGGACAAGCGTCTCTTCCCAGGCTCTTCTCCCATTTGCTGTTATGGTGATGTGGCATGCTAAGAAACATCTGTAGCAGTCTGATCATTTTTAATATTTTTTTTCAAAAGAATACAACTGTGTTTGTAAGGAAAATCATGTCAGATCAGAATTTTGTCAACGAATGTTATTATTTGGGAAAAAAATATAGGATTTGCCTTTGCTCTGAGCAGTGCTCTTCTTGTTTGTCCAGAGATACATGAAGAGAAAAGAAGGTGGAATTAATTTTTTCCTCATTTATTTTCAACATGAGAAGTTGGTGAGGTGCACAGATAAATGTACCAGGACAGCCAGACTGAGGGAGTCTCACCAGCTCCCATTCAGCGAATAGAAAGAACCAAGGGAGAGGAGTGGTGTGTGAACATCAGGCCAGTGAAGCCCAGGAGAGCAGACAATACTAGAAGGACCTGAGGTCACACTAGCCAGCTTGAATTTGGCTTGCTTCTAGTTCCTTTTTTAAATGATGCTACAGAAAACACGAATTTAAGGCCCATTTCAAACCCAAGGGGAATGAGTATTAAAAAAGAAAAAAAAAAAAAAAAAAAAAAGAAAAAAAAAAAGTATGACTAATTTTAACTTGAGAAATGCAGTGATGAAGTACTGAAATTTTCTCACCACATATACAAAGGTATCTACTTGAGCCTTGCCAGCTAAATGCTGAGGGTTCCTCACACCAGGATAGCTAGATATGTTGCTTGGCAGTATTAGTTTCTTAAGTGTAATGAGTTAAAACAGTACCTTGACCATAAGGGCCTGGAAAACACATAAGGTGATGGATGACTTCCGTGTTTTACAGCATGTAAAATAAGTCTGCATGAAGCTTACAACCTCCATTTGTTCTCCTGTCATGAAACTTTGGAAGGCATGGAGGCTCCAGTTTGCAGATGAGCCTCCAACATTGTCGATCCCAGTGTGAATCTTCTCATGACATAAACACAGTGAGAACAAAACTGATCTTAATTATTGTATCAAACACTACCAGACCGTTGTCTGATTTCAGTGTTCTGAACTGAAATCCAGAATATTCCAGTGATCCGGATACTGAAGGAGCATTAATTTGCACTACCTGAGTATGTAGACCATCAGACAGTAGGAATGTCAGCACTTGTAGGATTTTAACTAACCCAGTATACAACAGAAGCAGATAATTATTTCAGGTAGCAGCTAACTACAGGCTAAAATAGTGGTGCATCTGATCTGTTACTGCTCCGTATAAACTCTTCCCCATTACATGCATGCGTAGAAAATTTGAGTTATCAATAACTATTGATCTTCAGTCTTTGTATGGTAATATTATTTGACAGAATCCTTACCCATGAAGGTGTACTAAACTGCAGAATCATACCAATTTCTGTCTCTCACATCCTCTTGACTCTTCTCTGGCTTTTGCTAATCCGTCACTACTCTTTAGTCCTTCTGTTGCTACAAATGATTCTTCTCTAAAAATAAGAGAGATGAAGATGAGGTTTTTCTTATTTTAATCACTGCTTTTTCAAATGCAATCTTCTCTCCCAGTGGGTGGTTCTGTAGTACCAAATATGTGTTGATAAAGTGTATGTGCACGTAACATCCTGAGTTCGTTCATGGTGATAGGATCCAGAGAACTAAGTGGGATAAAAGGCCTCACATATCTAGGTCACTAGTGTGAATATAAGTAGGTCAGTGAGGAAAGTAGGTTACCTCATTGTTCTGTGGGTGAGGGGTGCCAAGCCACTTCTTGGGTGCATTTCCAGAGCACCGTAAAATAACATCATGACTGACACTGACATTGACTAGTGTAGCCCCTGGCAATCTCTACAGAGATGTCAAGAAATAAATGGACAAGGAAACAAAACTGTCCTGTCACATGGGAGAGGACATACCCAGGTCTCAGCTCGGGCATATTGAGAGGGCAGCAGGCAGCCTTGGTGGTGAAGCTTGTGCTTTTCTATCTACTCTGTGCCTGATTAATGGACAGAAAAATGACTTCGCTTTCTAGGGCTTTATTCTGACACATTTCATCAGCACCATCACTTGTTAACACGTATAAGACATATAGTTTTATCCTATTATGTCAGAATAAATTGCAGCCCGCAGGCCTGATTCTCTGCCCCATTATGCCAGTTTTACGCTGGTGCAATTTCACTAGGCACAAACAAGCTCCACCAGAATAAAACCAGCACAACAGCATGGAGGTGCAGTGCCTTTGTCTTCCAGAGAATGGAAAATAATGCTCTAAGACCTGGTTGCATTAATAACAGCATCTGTGGTGAAAAGTAAGGCCGGAAGATGTAGTTTGAAGCTAAGCTATTCCTACAGAAAGAAACAGAAAGACTTGGAGATGGTATTTGTGCAGTAGGTGCATGATAGCTGGTTCTGATTTGGATTTTTCTGACTTCCATGGTATAGCTTTGGGTGGTGTCAATTACACGAGGAAATGATGACCAGGTCTCATAGCTGTACCAGGCTGACAACAATTTAGAGCAACACCCTCCTTTAGCTCTGGGTCCCTTCATGTCTCATCTCTGTTTAAAAGCATTCCCTGAAGTATTTGGAAGAAGGTTGTTCTGTGGTATCTACTCTGTGGTTTGCTTTTGAAGAAGCAGCTAATCTGAAAGTAGTAAGAGAGTGCAAAACAGATGTGATGTGGTGTTTTGTAAGAGCAAAGTGTCCTGCAAAGTTCTACCAGAGAACTACAGAGAGCTGCAGAGCTCTTGCAAATATCAGAAGAGCTACTATTATCTGGCCTTCCTGGGTGCAGTGTAACATGTGATCCAAGAACATCCTTCCTTTCTATTTCCCATCTCTCTAGATAACAGCTTTCTGAAGAATTCAATTCAGCTATTATGCAGTGCTTTTAAAACCCTGCTACTTCCTTTTCTGGGGGTTGGACACCACTGGTATTTTTAAATTAGTGTGATTCCCTTGCATGTTATGAATTATTTGTTGTCGTGTGCATGGTTCTTGCGCAGTATAAAGAAGATATAACTCAACCAAATCTAAGATAAGAGTAACTGAACGCATCTGCTTGAAAATGGCTTAAGTCAAATCTTTTCAGAAAACTTAAGTGCAGTATTTCTGTCAGTCACTTAAAGGCCGACAATATAGCTACTACATTCTATAATGTGCATATATAAATTAGCTTTGTGTTTTGTAGGCAAATTTTTAGTTCCAGATAGAAAATGTCAGAGAACTTAAACAGGTTAAGTGCCCAAATTCATTATAAAGTAGGCAAGCAATATGAATCTCTGCCTTTTATCTCTTCATTTACTGGGTGCTTGTAACTCAGTGCAACAGCAGTTACTTTTGCAGAAGTACACTGACGCCCAGGACTCCTCCCTGAACTGAAGTCCATCCCTGGGCTGTGTCTCTCCTCTTCAGCTCACTTATCTGTGTACACCACTGTTTATTTTCCAGTTTGTTTTGGATATTGGATATTGGTTAGCAAATCAATTGTAAAGAAGTCTTCCTGGCAGACAGGACTGTATGGCACATTAAACTGTTGCTGAATAACTATAAAGTGTGCTTTAAATCAGTACATTCATCAAAGCTCTGAAAGGCAGAATTGCATCTTCATATGCGTGTATTTCACACACTTACACCTTGCCCTTTTGTATTAAATGCCTTTGTGCGTGTGATTTCCTTGTACACTAGATATTTAACACGCGCTGAACCAAAGGAAGGGCAGCATTATTGCAAGTCAGCACAAAGGAACTTCAGTAGGAAAGGTAAACTTTAAATATCCAGCAGCCATTTCAAGTAGGCATTATGAGAAAAACAGACTTTATGCACTTCTTAGGCAGTTTTACAAGGTGACAGAATGATACACAATCATTCATATATATTTCTCTACCACCATACAATCATCTGCTGGAAATCCACTGATATTTTTTTTTTTTTTTTTTTGGTTTATTGGTATCCTCATAAGGTCTGTGGATAATACGAAATGGTGAAGAACAATAAAGTTGCTGGACTAGCATATGTATATTAGGACTACAGAATAAATCCGAACAAAATAATGATTATGTTTTCATTAGGTCATTTTCTCAATGTCCTTCTAGTTGGCTGTGCAGTGTTTCGCTTGAACAAAGCGAGGAACTTAATCCACCCCCTACCATCAGCAATGCTAGATATCATTTCTTGATACAGTATTTTTGTTTTATCGCTATGTCTGTCCAGTCACATATCAGCATGTCTTTTTCATAGCAGTTACGGGGGAAAATTACACATTTGAGAGGGACCTTCCTTGCTATTGACATGGCAAAACCCTTGTGCAGAAATCTACTGTGTGATCTCAAGTACTACGATTGCAAATTGAACACAAAATTTGAAGACTTTAATTTTTTCAGTTAGTGCAGAGCTTAGATAACAATTTGCAACATGTATTCATGAGGCTTGGAAAAATCCTGGTCATTCAGTCTCAGTAAGTGCATTTGCAAGGAATTGTTGCTTGTACTCGTCTAGAAGCTTCAGGAGTGTCGTGACAACTGGTTGTTCAATGTTTGCAAAAGGATCTGATAATTAGATACGCTCCAGGCTGCTTGTGTCCTGTACATAAAGCATTAGATTATCTTAATACAGAATTAAAAGGCTTCCTGTCTCCAGGGACTGTTCCCCCTAGATATAATGCATACTTGTGAAATTAATGCCCAGAAAGCACAATTAGATTATGTGGTTTGCATAACTACATTGAAAGCATGTGGTCCCCCTGGTGAGAAAAAGTGAAGTCTCTCAGTAGGCAGAACTGGGAAGAGGTATCATATATTTGTTTCTTACTTATTGATACCTCCTACATTTTTGTTTTATCTAGAGTAGTACTCAGAAGCTATAGCTGAGGCCTTTCGGGGTTATACTCATTAGCCTTTGCTGTGCTTGGTGCAGAGACTCTACCATTGAGGAGAACTGTGCTAACATACTTGACATTACAGGCTTTGCTTCAAGCTGCCTCATGTCAAACCAAACTTTGAAAAAGCAGCTAAAATGTGCTCAAACCAGGTACCTCCTCCAATAACCATTTAGAACCACGTGGATGGAGTTCCCTGGGGAAAAAAACAACAACAACAAAAAAACAACCAACACACTACTGATTCTTAATATTTAAATATTTGCATTTATATCTATCTACCCATATTTCTGTATATCTATATATAATTCATAGCAATTTGCTTGAGAACTGAAAAGAAAGAAAGTCTAAATTTATAATGATGTGAGTCTGAGAGAGAGAGAAAAAAAGCAAAAATCCCATACAGCATAAACTTCTTCTGGATTTCGAACTCAAGCCAACATACAATATTTAAGGCTGGTGCTTTTCAAGAGCTTCCAAAACATGTACAAGACAGAAAAGGAAATATGCAGTCAAATCTTGACAGGTTTAGTCAACAAATGCAGTCAGCTGGCTGCAATCGATGAGACTGTGGTCCATCGCAAGAAGAATCTTGCTGGAATTCTGCAAGGAAATGAACCTGAACCAGTTGGAGAAGATAAATCGTCTGGTCTGATGGGTTACTTCTGAATCTTTGTTGCACTCTCCCTATAAACTTCTTTTATATTTTCCTACAATCATTCCCCCTTCCCAAAACAGTACAAGCAGCTCCTTTTTCTGTCCCTGTCTCCTCCATTATGACTTTAATATAAAAAACTACTTCAATCCAAGTTTTCCACTATCTCAATCTCCCTCCCAGGTCTTCTATCTTTATTTGTAACAGCAGCTGAGAAGAAAGCAGTGTGTTTTGTGGCTTTTTCAGAATCTGTACAAAATCTGCTGTTTAAGCTACCTACACTGGCACTAGTTGGCCAAAAAAAATCCCTTCAGAGCAAATATACCAAATGGCAATGACAGACTTTTCATTAGTTGCTGCATTGATGTGGCTACTTCTCCAGATCCTTAAGAATTTTGCACTAAATGTAGACAGCATTGAGATCTCTTTCACTACATTTGTTCAAAATGAATTGAAGAAATTGATAAGCAGGCTAGATAGAGGATAGATAGAGGATAGATAGACAGAGATAGACAGATACAGGAGCAGTCTTGTTTCATTGTGAGCCAGACTGAAAGCAAATAAAAAGTGTTTTTTAAAATCTTATCATTTGTGTTTTGTGGTTAACAGATCTGGATTTTATATTATTTTTGTCATGGGTCCATTTTTATGATAAACTGCATAATATAATGGTATCAAAGAGGACTAAGGCCAGGAGCTAAGGCATAAATCAGTTGTCACATCAACTTCCATCTAGCCCAAGAGATATGATGCTGTGTTCTAAATAAAACTGACTTAAAACCCCTTGGTTGCAAATTAGTATGCTCAACTGACTTGAGGTTAAAACAACCAAGAAAGGCAGGGAATGTGTGCTGGTCAGCCTCAACCTATGAGAACCATCAGTAGCATCCAATTCTAAGTACAGGAATTCTTTTACTTAGCATCATCTTAACACAATCTGTTCTTCCTTCCTGCTCCCATATGTAAAAAGTGTCAAAGTTTTTCACACAATTCAGTCTCCTAAGTAAAACACATCAGAAGTAGATTTCTTTATTGCTTGCTCTTCTGTCCCCAAAATCAGTGTACACTTATCTTTGCCTCCCCTTTTTTTAAAAAAAAACATCATATCTAATGACTCTCTGAAAGTGTATATTTCTCAACTAGCCCTATGTGATCAGCCTTCTCACCAGCAAACCCTCCATGTGGCTTGAAATGTTCATTTGGTCTTCGAACAAATCTGTTGGAATGTCAAATGGTTAAGCAATGTCCATTTTCACCACTTCAGAAGGAGACACACGCCAAATCTTCATGTAATACTCATCTTGCAAGAAAGAGGAGAAAAAGTGAGCTTCTTCCAAAGGAAGCTTCAAAATCTCTCTCTGAGAAGAGACATACTTGCCATCTATGAATATGTGAGATTCGTGGGATCACACAATGGTGTGAGTTGGAAGGGACCTTAATGATCACCTTTTTCTAACTCCCCTGTCATGGGCAAGGACACACTTCACTAGATCAAATTGTCCAAACCTTCATACAACCGGGCTTTGAATTCTTCCAGGGATGGAGAATCCACAGATTCTCTGGGCAACCTGTTCCACTGCCTTACCACCATCACAGTGAAGAATTTCTTCCTTATACATAATCTAAATCTACTCTTTCGATTTAAAGCTATTACTTCTTATCCTATTGCTACACTTCCTGATAAAGAGCCTTACTGCTTTCCTGTTCATCTTGTTTGGGCACTGGAATTCTGCTCTCAGGTCTCTCTGAAACATCCAAGCTGAACAAGCTCAGCTCTTACAACATGTCTTCATAGGAGAGATGCTCCAGCCCTCTTATCATCCTCATGGCCCTCTTCTAGTCTTGTTCCTACATCCATGTATTTCTTGTGCTGTGGGCTCCAGAGCAGAATACATGCTCCAGGTGGGGGTCTCATTGGTGTGGGTCCCATGAGAGTGAAACAGAGCAAGACAATCACCTCCTTCTGTCTGATAGCTTTACTTCTTTTGATGATTTATGTTATGTTTGGATTTCTGGAGAAGAAAAACTCCTGAAGAGAAACTTAATTTAGAATATGTTACTTAAGCTTTAATAAATAGATACGAACTGACAGTGAATGTCTGTAGCCTCATTAAAGATTTCTAATTGATGGAATGATAAAATATTGAAGTATTAGAACTGCAAAGGAGACAAAAACGTAGTAAATGAAGCTCAGTGAACATAAGGGGAAGATAAAATACAATCACCAAATGTCTGTGCCTGTGCCTGCTGGCCTAACATCTTGAACTCTTGCTCTCACTCTAACTGCTCTTCCTGACTCAGATGCTGAAGGCTCAGCTGGCAAGTGCCTGCTGTGAGTCACTGTGTAGAGAACTACCCCTCTGTGGGGAGACTGATGTGTCAAAAAATCCCAGTGTTGCCTAACTTAATTGGTCTATGCCATGAAGCACCATCTCTGTCATTTTCACAAGACCCTCACTTGTGGTCCTAAGTGCGACCCCCTGCTGCTGCTCAGGATGTTCTCTAATTACAGTGTTGTCTGCAACTTTCAGCTTGTTCTTAGTTTCCTACCAAACTTCTTTAAATGCACCATCAGCCCCTATCTGACAGCTTCTTCTTCCTAAGCCTTGTCCCAGGAAGCTCCTGTGCTGGCAAGGACTTTACCAGAATTTCCAATAGAATTATTCACACGGCCCTGTCTTCCTCTGAAAATCAAAAAGTACATAGATTTCATGGTGATGAACATCCTAGGAACCCTATGAAGGAAGGAAAACTATTAAACTAGCTGGTCTATTGCTAACCGCCCAAAGGTCTAAAATGACATCTACAGCATAAAACTAAAATGGAGGACCATGAAAATTGGGTCTTTGCCTTAATTCTGGATGTTCTAAATAAGTAAAAGTAGATTTGTAGGTCACACATTACTAGACCCTAGACATTGTGTTTTGTGTTTGCTTATCTTGCAAAGCAACAACACAGACCAGCACAACCCTATAAAGGCTCTGTTCCTCATCAGGATTTAATTATAAAAATTCTGTATGCCGCAGAAATTTGTGGTCTGGGAATCAGTGGTACAGGCTTATTATGTAAAAGGATACCAGTCTGCTTCTCAGACACATAACTCTGACCCTTTTCTCTTCTTTAGCACTCTTCTGGAGCAACTGTTGGCAAACAGGAAAAATAAGTCATTGCTCCATGGATCCAAACGCCACACTATATAGGAAAGAGCAATAGCACAATTTTCCTTTTGCAGGAAGAAATTCAGTCATGTATACTAGGTTAAGCTAGGACACTTGGCATACCTAGAAATCCTTTTATACATGCAGTTTTTTGCATCTCAATGTTTTTCTATATCTAGCAGATAGATACTATTTGGTTCTAGCAGTTACTATTTGCTTCTGTTTTGTTTTGTCTCGTTTTCCTTCCAAGTAACCAGTGGCTTTTGAAATTCTCTTGGCCTTCTACTTTGCATGTACAAGTGTAGAGAGTTTGCATGGTACTTCTACTTCTCTGTATTTCATACACTAGCAAGGTGCAGACACAGCCTGGAGAAACCTCCAAAGAAGCTGTGTGTTTTCACATAAGCTTGTGTTGGCAGTTTAGGTCTGGACTCAAGAAGACATCTTAGTTCAAGAGAACACGTAGGCACATACTTCAGTCTATTAAAACCTGGAACTTAATTAGTGCATCCTTTTTTTTTTTTTTTTTTTTTTTTGAGCCAGCAGTGGATCAATGTGAAAACCAAGTCACAACTGCATGGCTCTTTCATGACATGTTAGTCTAGATAGGAAGGAGAGATGAAAACCTTAGAAATGACTAATAATATTATATGTTTTTACTGTGCCTCAGAACTCATGCCAAAAATCTGGGCCACATAATATTGGTTGCACGAAGACCTTACTATAGTCTTAGAAGGTTTTGTCTATGTGACAAATATATTTTCAAGAAATCATTGATTATGCATTTTAAACTAATACTTTAAACATGATTTGGTACCTATTAAGGACTCAAAGAGAAAATAATCTGCAATATTAGTAATATGACGTTGCTTATATCCTTTCTTTATGAACAAGAAATGTGTCTCTGAAGTTGCAACACAAATACAAATGCTCCCTTAAACAGGATGCTTATTTTATTAAGATGATGTACATAAAAAAATCACTGTCATATCATAATAAATCCACCCCCTCATACTATTTGGAACATGCCAGATGCTACCAAGGGACAAAGAGAAGACTACTTTTTTTTTCCTTAGCAGTAGTGGGATAACAGATTCCTCTGAGAACTGGAATTGTATTCTGATCAGTAGAAGAGGAAGAGAAGATAAGAATGAGAACAGAAGCAAAGTGCTGATTCCTAAATTGTGGAGAGCACAGTCCATTTTAGGAGTTGTCTTGCAGGTTTGCACAAGCTAATAGAATAAGGCAAGTGAAGAGTCTGTAAACACCCTGCTGTGCAAGATAAGCTGTGCTGTGACTGCTGTATCTTCCATTCCAGTGATGATATCAGTGCTAGCAGAAATACTGGTCTTGGTTTGGTTTGGAGGGAGAAGTTGTTTCAGCAGTCCTGGCAGTTCTGCCACTTTAGATTTAGAAAAATGATAATGGCTAAATGTGATAAAAGCTTGAGAAAGCCTTTGACATTGAGTCTCACCAGCCGTCTTCCTGCCATTGTTTTCAGAATATGAATCTGTGCTACACTTCCAAGTTTTAGTATCTTTAAGTGAATTATTTTCTCCAAAGAGCCCAGTGGCCCGCCTTTGCCTTGCACAAAGGTTGCTGTTAGGAAGAGCTTTAGGAAACCGTGGAATTAGGCATGATTGTGTATTCCAAAGGCTTTGTCTTCCCCTTCCATTGGTGCCCCCACTGGAGGATGCGCTCACATAATTGTCATTTTTGAAAATAAATATGTTCCCCTTTGGGCTTAAGATGAAGTTGATTTAATTCAATATAACATTACAATGCCTTCACAGGCTTTGGACCTGGGCTTCTGAGGGTGATTTGATGTGCCAAAAAAACAAAAACGCTAGCATATGAGCATGGCCTTGGCATTCTGTTCGCTGCAGGCTTTAATCAGGGAGCTGTGAGGGGAAAAGGCCCTGACTGGTCCAGCCAGCCCAAGGAGGCGGCTTGGGGCATGGCATGTGGGGGTCTCTGAGGGCCTCTGCACATGATTATCTCTGTGCAGCTCCCTGACAGCTCCTGATTTAACAGCTAAAGGAAAATATTTTTGTTTGAGTGCTGTTTATCGGTGCTTATAGCTATAAGACTGCAACAGGAGACTGATGATGAGCTATATGCACACAGGCACCAGCATGAGCATAGGGTAGGAGGGGCTGTGCTTGCAGGAACTGCAAGATCTGCAAGTTGAAGTTCAGCAGAAAATAGCCTGTATATAAATTACCTTAGAGAGCACAATGAAGTTGCTTTCATTCACACTGTCAGTGCAAAGGAGTGGCATTGGATTGCAGTAGTGTAGTCCTGGATACATAGTCACACGTAAATACTGATAACAATGTCACGGCCATGAGCCTCATTTGAGGTCAAACTTTTATGATAACATGAACAAGAGGGTTGTAGAAAGATTGGATCTTTGCTCTTCGTTTTCTTTTTAAGCCCATCAACTTCCTGTTTCCATTTTAGCCTTTTCTGCTGTTTTTACGTGATAAAGCTGCAGAATAACTCCCTGTAGCTGTATATTTTTAAAGATAGATATCTATTGTTCTTTTCAAACATCTTGAAATTAAACTACTTCAGATACTTGAATAATGCATAGCTTCTCTTTAAATATCTAATAAAAAGTGCTTGGTGGGCAGGTCAGTTTTTGTCTCAGATTGTCCCATCTCAATATTGTGTAGCTCAGAAGACCAACAGGTGTTATTCATTAGGCCTCTGAACCTTGCAGTTGGATCAGCTCCTGTCCCTGCAAAAAAAACTGCACCTGAGGGCTTTGAATGGCTCTGCCTTCCTTGTGAAAACTTCTGGCTGGCAAAGCCTAGTCCCATTGGTGTCAATAAGACCAGTGAAGGTTTCAATTATAGGTTTTTTAGATCCTGAGCACAGCTCTGGTGGAACTATTCTTCAAGTTTTATATCTTGATATACTTATAAATGCAATGAATTTTCCATTTTTTCTTTCCGGATTTTTTTCAAAATTTAATTTAGGAATTCCATTTTTACTTGAATGTTTTCATTTATAAATTCAAAGTATTGACATTTATTTATATGTATATGTACATCAGGTATACAGAAAGTGATAAAAGTATAAGTTCCAACAATTTTATTTTTGATGGGAAATAATACAAGAAGTTTATCAAGACACTGGAAGTTAAAAAGAAATCAATACAACAACCCATTTGCACAGGTCTTCTATGTTTTGAAGATGGACCTTTGCAAAGGAAGTTTTACAGTTCTCTATGACACTGGATGTATCATATCTTCACACTTAAAGAGATACTGTAAGTCTAAATATATGTTCAGAGGAAATAATTCTGAAATTACAGTTCTGTGGGGCTTTTAAAGTTATTATCCTTTCTAGTCTTTTCAGCATGGCCAATCCTGTTACTGTGATAGTGTCACTAACAATTCCAGTAGTAGTTCTTACAAGAATTCTTGTAAGTTCTTATAAAATTCTGCACAGATGTACAAAGGCCAACCAGTAGAGGGGGCACAAAAGCCAAAACACTGGTTTGGTTACGTGCCAAAGACAAGCATTTTTCCTTCAACGTGTGTGTGTCTGTGCATATGTATGCGTGCAAAGAGTAGAGGAGAAACAATCACTTTTATGTTCTTTAATTTACTTTTATTAATTTATCCTTAATGAAAACGTGTTCTGTCTTAATTACAGGAAAATACTGTTAGAAACTCAGCTTCATTAAACATCTCGAGAGGAAATGCATTTGCAGAGATTATATAGCATTGGCCACCTGACAGTTTTCATTGTGTATATGTTTTTCCACTAACTGAATCACTTGGCAAAAGCTATGGAGAAATGTTTCTAGAAATTGTATGCTTCTATACTGTGTTTCTCCAGTGGCCTTCATTGTCCCCAAGGCACCACGGGGGGACAGGGCTGAAACCTTCCCTGCACGAGTGCTGGCAGGTGCTATAGCTAACCCAACAGGAGTTCTAGCAAGAAGCATCGGCAGCAGTGAGAGAGAAATGCAGAACACTTACAGTGCACAGAAATCAGTGCTGAAAGATCCAAACTAAACCAAGGCATGCAGCAGAATAGCTGGGCATGGCACAGAGCTTCCTCTGCCCTGAACTGTGCTGAATTTCCTCCTTGATGTGACCTGGGGGGCCACTAAGTCCAATTTGAAAGAATTACCTCAGTTTTTACCACTGAAAACAGTGCTGGACATCTGTATGTCCCAGAAGCCAGGGGAACAGGCACAAAGGAGACCAAACCATTGTGAACCACTGTGGCTGAGTAGAACAAGGACAGCTGCTGGGGAGCAGAGAACAAAAGTAAAGTAGATGCCCAGAAGCCAGACATGCAGGGGGGGTCAGGAGGGGACAGATAAAGGATTTCACTACTTAAAAGGGAGAGAGAGACTTGGAGGACAAGCAGGAATACCAACAACAGGCAAGCACTCTGACAAGACATGCTGCTCCACAGTAAATCAAAAGGAGGAGGATTAAAGTGGTTAGGACCGAAGAAGAATCTAACACGAGAGTTCCTTATGAGGGAAAACCAAATGGGTGAGGAATACAGGGGCAAAGTGGGGAACAGAGTATTCTTACAAAAATAATGCTCTATTGTGCACCTTAAGAGCTTGGTATGCCCATGGAACAGCCACAGATGGTGTTCGTTAAAGCCTACTTACAAAGGGCTCAGCGGATGGAGGGCCATCGGAAGTCCTTCTGTAATCTTATATGAGAATTAAGTTCTGAACAGCAAACTTTGGGTCTATGTAAGGATCCAAACTTCACGAGAAGACCAGAGTATTTCTATCTGTGTTTCGATTTTGAACTATATTTTTTTTTCCTGCCAAATTTCAATTTACTTCAATAGATGGTTTGTTTGAGTGAATCATGAGGTAAAGACTGGGCCTGAGACTGCAAAACATAATACCATGTAAGTCTGCAAGAAACATACTATTCCTCAATGTTTTCAAGGTTTACAAAGCTGGTCTTAGTGTAAATTTTCATTATGTAGCATTTTGTGGTGATATTAGCTTTAAGCATTTGTGACAGAAGGCAGAATTTTCTGGTATGACTCTTGTGTCTTTTTTGATAGGTAACTAGCTCAGCACTTTTCAAATGCAAAGATTTTCCTCCTGGGATCACCCCATGGGCTGGAGATACTACCAAAGTGACTGTAAACATAATCTATCAAGGCAGAACTAAGAACTGTGTGAGGATCACTGGGCATTAATGCCTCCACTTTTGCAGTGCTATCAACACTGTAGAAATTAGTATTATGCATGATATTTAATTTGTTTTTATATTCCTGGTGTGAGAGGTCATTTGAATATGAGACAATTGCAAGCTTACACGTCTTTTTAAAAGTAAGTAGTCAGCTCTCAGGCCTGTGAAAAATAAATACAAAACACAACCCTGGCATGATCCTGGAAGTTCAAAGTGAGTTACTGAGGAAAAAATTATTTCTAAGGGTTTCCATATGACTTTTTAGTATGTCTTATTAGCAATACTGCCACTGATTGTTTCCAACAGTTTTCTGTGAGTCTTTGTTACTCCACTTTCTGCTTGGCACGTTGGGCCAGCAGACATCAACTGAAGGACTCTCCTTAGGCTCTTTGTTGTGGGGTGCTACACACTGTCAAAGTGAGAGTCCAATTATAGGCTGATAAAGGAGAAAAGCCACATCCAGGCAGGAGAAGGTGATTTGAAACAGTGAACACCACAATCCCAAATTAAACAGTTATAAATTAAACAAAGATTTCTGTCCATAGAAAGATGGAATAAACAGAACATGATGCAGATGAGTACTGTGCATTAAGGTTCAGCAAACTTATCCATCGAGAAGGGGAAAGACTGCAAGACTGTTGTTTTTTTTACTTCTCCTCTCCTTTCCTTTCCTGAATGATTGTTTCAAATACAATGAAAGAATTTGATTTTTGACTTATACTTACCCAGTACTACTTTTTTTTTTTTGTGAGTGCACAAAATGAATGTGCAGTTCTCCAGTAGTTTTGCAGCGTTCCCCTTCTTCCTTCCATCAGTAATGATGACTTCATGTGTGTTTTTAGATCTCTAGACAGTACTTCTTGCCAAAACTCTGTACAAGTTCAGTATAAGGAACCATGTTAGTGGGAGATTCTACTCAATTTGTCTTAAAACTATTTAGTGCTTTACATTTAAAGCACTCATGGTCACCACACAAACAAATGTTAATTAGTTAATAACAGAATCACAGAATCACCAAATTTGGAAAAGACCTCTAAGATCACCTAGTCCAACCACCCACCTGCCATCAGTGTTTCCCCATTAATCCACGTCCCTTAGTACCATATCTACATATTTCTTGAACACCTGCAGGGACAGTGACTCAGCCACTTCCCTGGACAGCCCTCATTCCTCACCAATTTTTTGGAGAAGAAATTTTTCTAAATATCCAACGTGAACCTCCTCTGGCCCAATGTGAGGCCATTCTCTCTCATCCTATTGCTGTTACTTAGGAGAAGAGGTGACCCTCACCTCACCACAACTCCCTCTATTCAGGGAGTTGTAGAGGGCAATAAGGTCTCCTCTGAGCCTCCTGTTCTCCAGAGGAACGAAGGAATAACTTTAAGTGACATAACGTGCAACAGAAAGGTGCTTGCACAGTAACAACAATAAGAAACACAGTGGAAGAACAGAACGCAGCAGGAAGCAGCAGGCAGCACACCCGTTCTTCTGAGAGGGATCAGCTGTGCAGGGGCGGTGTTTAGTCCCGGCTCTCTCACACAGCTGCTAGAATTGCAAGTGTGTTGCCAGAGCCATTTCCACCGCGGCTCTGGTGCGGAGCGCTCCTTGGCAAAGTTCTCCCAGTGAGTTCTTTTTTCATTTGAAGTCGTTGGATTTGGGGCTGCTCTTATCTCCAGTCTCTCTCGCCGCCGTGGTGACAGGGCAGGTAACTCTCAATAACTTTGCGTATCAGTTGAAACTGCAAAAAGACACCTTCAAGACGGCACACCTGCCGCTGTCCGGGCCGTGCCACCAGTACCGCGCCGGCCCCGACGTGAGGGCAGGACCAGGCAGGGGGGCTCGGCTCTGCACGACGCGGAGGAACCGTGGGGCGGGGTCGGGCCGCCTTCTCCGACGGGAGGGAGGGACGGAGGGGGCGGGCGGGGGAAGCGCTGCCGCCGGTGCGAGGAGCGAAGTAGAGGCAGGAACTTCTCTGCCGGGAGCTGGGCGCGCCGCGGGGACAAAGTCCTTGGGGGCTGCGACACTCCGCACCCGCGGGCAGGTAAGGCGGAAGGAGGCGGGCGACGACGACCTCCCGGCCCTTCGCCGGGAGCTGATGTGCGGTCTGCGTGCGTTCACCGCCGTCCTCCAGCCGCTCGCTTCTGCCGACGGCTCCGCGGGACGGGGTCTGGCCGCCGCCTGGCTCCGCGGCTCCTTTCGGACCACTCTTCCGGGGCTGAGCACGGTGGTGCTGGTGTGGCCGCTCCGGTCATTTGGCCGCCGAACAAAGAGACGCGGGTGCGCACGGCTCCGCGCTGCGCTGTCCTTCCCGGGGGGGCCGCCCGAGGAGGGGCCGCTGCTGCCCCGCGGTGTCCGGCCACGGCGCTCCCGCTCCCCTCGTTCCCTACTGTGGGACACGCGGCTCCGCTGGCGCTCTCGGGAGCCCCTATGGCCGGTCAGGCGGCCACCGTGTGCGTCTGTCTGTGCCCGGCTTCGTCATGAATATTTACTTGGCAACTTCGTCCATCACAGGTAGTCATTGCAACACGGGGCTGTGAAAACGCAGGTCAAAATTGCAGTGAAATAAATGGGCTTGCTATTGCAAATCTCGGTTTAGAGGCAAACAGCGTAGTTAGCGATGGCAATTTTCAAAGGTCAGGCTTGCATAAGTAAAGTCTGGTGAAGATGTATTGATGTAGATGATTTTGGTTCAGAGTTTTAATAACATGCAGTCAGTTTTGCCTTTGTATGTGTCTGTGGGGGCTCTTGTCGGTTCCCCAGAGATTTCAGCGTGTGACTCCAAGGGTGCCATGTTGTGTTCTTCATGCACCCAGAGCTCCCACTGAATTAATTTAACAATTTGTTTTAAGTTAACAGCAGGATTATGGTCATTTTCTTTAATCAGCTTTCAGTGAGGCTATATGAGAAAATCCCCCGGGAACTGCTGGGATCTTTATATGCAAAGAATGTAAAAGGAAACCAGTACTTTGTTTGACTTTTTTTTTTTTTTAATCTAACTTTACCTTTAGTAATGTCCTTCTGCGTTGCTTTTTTTTTTTTTTTTCCCAAGAGCAAAATTTACAACCTTGTAGATGTTTCTCTGTGCATGTGAGTTTACTCCTGTGGGAGGCATCTGCTGATCCAGGAGAGGATTGGTCTCTGTGATGGAGGAAACACAGACGTCTTGCTCTGGGTGCTCTCACACAGGGATGAGCTGCTGTGGTCCCATTGCACCCTCTCCCTCACACTGGTTCCTTTGATGCTGTGCGAAGCCAATTCTGGGATCTAACAGTGGAAACTGATGCAACTCAGTGTTCTGCTGCTTTGGCTTTCCAAGGAAGGGGCTGAGAGCATCCAGTCCTACTGCCATGGGGAGAGGGCAGGAGGGGGAAGGACCACCCTCATCACTATACCATCAGGCTGGGGTCTGGCTGTGCTTTGAGTGGTTGAAAGTGGTATGACCTAGTGTCACCCTGGCTGCTCATGCCTACCTCTGCCCCCCTTTTCCAGTTCATACCAGCATGAATGTTTCTGCTGCCCTGCAGTGAACTGGGTTGAGGCACCAGGCAAAAAAAAAAAAACACAAAACAAACCCAACAACCAGATTTAATTTTAACCTGGATCATTTCCACAGTTTGCTTCACTGGGGGGTAAGAGGGTGTGGGGAAGGTAGGGCTGCTTTTTTTTTAAGCTGGCAGCACTTGATATCTCTGCCAAAACTGCCTGTGGAGCTGTGGTATGGCTGTAGGTACTCTAAGCACCCTCTCCCAGCAGTCGCTTCAGTGACTGTGTTTGGCTTATCCTTACTATGTGAAACAAAGCTTTGTAAAGGACTCCATTAAGCATAAGGAAGTAACTTGTAATAGAAAAATTAAGCGAGTGCCCAAGTGTTTGCATGCTTGTTGCTTTGGACAACAGTAAACACAGTAGATGGCACAACAGTGTTCAGTGTTTTATAAGAAAGCATGCTGTTTGTAAGCTCTGACAGTTCTTGCTGTTCTTTGTAGTATGTCTTGTAGTAAGTAATGATCACACAGGTTTGTGACAACAGTGGGTGTTGATCCACTGAGTGAAATAAGATGTGCATGTTTCTCAATCCTGGAGCTGGCTGAAGAGTAGAAGCTGGTTGTCAGTGCAAGGCAGTAAAGCCATCTCTCTGCTCAAAGATGGGGAATCTGGCATGTCTCTTCTTGTCTGTACCATCCCACCGCATCACCTGGGCTCAAGTCAAATCAGGTCACTGATCCAGGTGAAATGGGCTCTTCTCTCAACTGAAAAACCATCACCAAACCATAGTGTGGCCTTGCAACAAGATGTGAAAATCTTTGGTTGCTCTTTGTAGTGGCAGTACAGTCGTAGAGCACCGTAAGCTGGTAGTGCAGTTGCTGCTTCCATTTTACTTAATGTAGTCCCTTGAAGTTGCTGGCAGATGTTCATCTGGTGCTCAGGTCCTGGGGAGCATTCCTGTTTCTCATGTTAAATTTCTACTCTGTATTCTAATGATCTAGAAGTAATAACTCTTGCTGCCAAGCACAAATGATAATTAGTTCTCATTACTTGTTGGCTACCAAAGGGAGGTAGAAGTTGTGTGTTTGTATACAGAACTTAGCAATATTTAATTATTGCATCTAGACGCTCTTACCTTGTGTCATGTTGCAGCTCTTCATGGCACTGGCCATGAGTGGGTTGGAGAACTGCCTATGTATTTTAGTAGCAGATGTTTCCAAAACCTGCATTTGTTAGCCAGATTCAAGGTCTTCCGTTCTCAGCTGATGCTGTTACCACCAGATGCTTGTACTTCAGTCCACTTCTGAAGGTCACATTGAATTACCTTCAGTGAAGTGCTTGCAGAGGGTAACATGGACTGAGACCTTCCTACTAGCTGTTGAGCTCCTGAAGCTATATGCTGGGCTTTTCAGTGATGGATTCAACTTGGATCTTACATCTGATAGTGCCTGTAGGCACATCAGTATGGATCTTTTGTGATTCTGTGAAGTGTCTTTACAGATTGACAGGGTTACCTCACCATAGAGAGACAAACATGAGATTCTACTTGTACAAAAGTCTATTTGGGAGGGTAATAGTGCAATAGTAATGGAATAGAGAAGTTGCCACTGTTCCTGTGTATACTGTCAAATTCTCTCTGGGATTATTTTTCTTTTATAAACTGAATTACAGTGACTCAGAGTAATGCACTGGAAAAGTTTGGACAAATGTTACCAATGCAATTACATAATACAATAGCTAAGGAATTTATTATGAAGCCTGTTCTTGATTCAAAGACGAAAGATTTTCCCTGGTGAATTGTGGATAGTTTATAGCTTCCTCTCCCCTTTCCAAAGTGTACGTATGGCATGGTGTAACCACAGAAGTACATGCTTTCTCTGTTCGGCAAATGGTTTGTGAGGCCTTTAACAGCAGTTGGAAAGCTTGCCATTCCTTGCTTGGGACAGCATGGCTGAAAATAGGTTTTATTGTCAGAACAATTAAAGTGTGAGCACTTCCTTGAGTTTTGCTTCTTTTTCTTGTGGGCCATGATTAAATGTTAGAGCATCTGAATTTAAAAGTGCTCCTACTGCCTACAGAATTTGTGATAGTGATTTAATAGGTACTTTTATTTCCCTCTTTCTCTCCTTAGCATTCTCAATGTCTTTGTTTATTTTAAAATCAATTATTTGAAAAAGAGTAATAGACTGTGACTTTGTGTATCATGTTTACTGCTGATTGAAATACTGCATGATGTGCAGTTTGTAAAGTAGATAGGTGATATGAAGAAGACCTAATGTTTTTGAGATTGTGAGGAAGATCATAGCAAAGGAAGTTTACTTTACATAAGATTTTTGCGTGTGTGTGTATAGAGTTTCTCATTATTACGATATACATGCTTGTGTCCCAAACAGTGGGGAGCATGTTTTCTTACAAACAAAAGTGGTGCAATTCCAGGAGATGAAGGGTGAGAATGAAAACCCTCACCAGGTGCTCACCTGCTTGGTAAATGATGGCTTCTCTGTTGTGGGCACCTGACATCTCACTGTTGGTGCTGGGTCAGCTGGTGTCAGGGCACAGCACCACGTATCAGTCTGGCTTCTCTCTACTTGTACATGCCTGTGAGTTGTGTGGGGCTGCCAATGGTGCTCTGCTTTAGCTTGCTTATGGGCTTTTTGTTTTATAGTTCTCAATCACTTTGGCGTGATGCAGCTGATACGGTCATCACTGCCCCAGCGGTGGGAGTGGGCACCAGAAGGTCTCATGGCTGCTGTGGCCTAGAGATGCATAGCTTGCGATGTGGTTTCATCCTGCCTGGCCTGCATCTTAATGGAGCTCTTCAACCACGCTGATTGTGATAACTTTTGCCTGTCTAGACAGAGCCTTACTGTGTCTGATTAGATCCCAGCCTTGTGGTGTGCATCACTGCCTGATTCTTATAAATGCCAAGAAGGAAAAAAAAAAAACAACCTCACATTAATAGTGTGTAGTCTGTTTGTTGGTTTTTGGTTTTTTTTTCTTTTTTTCTTTGCAATGTTAGTATAAAATGTTTATAAGTGTTTACTTTTTCCCTGAAGGAAAGCAGTTTTAGTCATATGTCTCCGGGATGCAGTTTAGAAGTGAACTTAAACTTGTTATCTTCGGCTGGGGATGAGAAGCCAAATGTTCTCCTTGAGGACATGAGTTGGGATGCTGTAGAAGTCGCTTACAGAAGTTCGTCACTCACTTGAGTCAGCAACTCTGTCTAGTATGTGTGGAGGAATTAATTCCTTTGAATCATTAATAGCAATTATAAGCAAGAAAGCTCAAAAATTCCTTGTTTATGCTGCTTATTTTCCCTCCTTCCTGCTTTTTGGAAATGAAGCTGAATTTAGCTTTGTCTCTCTTGAATATTAAAGCAATGCAAAGAGAGATTGTAGAAACAGTTTTCTGCTGTAGTAATAAAAGAGAGCTCTTTGTTGGTATTGAGTTTTACAGAAATCAGTCTTCACGAAGCATGGAATTTGTGATAAATTTAAGATGGTGATAAGGTGTGCACTGTCCTTCCCCTCTTCCTTAGAGAAATTCTGGTTGTGAAGTCTTAGAACGCATTTGGAGAAAAATTGAGTTACACTTACTATTAAAACCGTAAGTATGAAAGAAGTAGGAAGGCATATGTTTTTCAGTATCTCATATTAATATTTGAAACTCAGTATCACAATAGTGACTGCTTCTGCTTTCCTTAAATGGTTTAGGCTTGGAGAAAGGAAACGTGTCAAAGAAGTTAGCAGACTCTTCTGGTGTCTGGCAGGAATGGGAAGTAAAACTACATTCTTGGAGCTAGGAAAAGCAGTTGCAACTTTGCTTGTATGCAGTGTCTGCCCAGAGGAAATTCCTATGTTATAGCAAGAGAGTGGTCAAGGACTAGAGCATATTATTCTAATTAAATCATTTAGATTGCATCACCACTGTTCTAAAAGCAATGTGTATCTTATCTAGTATAAAAATGAGAATTGTAAATGCATTCAGCAGAGACACTGTGAAGAGTTTAGATATGTGCCAAAACGTCTGCTTTAGTTGATGCTATAAAGTTTAAATTGCTTGCTTGTTTTCTTATTAGTCACTTGACAATGCTCTTAAAATTCTCTCTTCAGAGATAAGGAGACATGCTTGTGTGCATTAAGCATATACAGAATTAGTTGCCTTTACAAAGCACTGTGAGTTTAATAAGATAACTTCTAAAAGGAAATGCTAAATGCTAAACTTGATAGAGCTGTTTAGAAATTGGACATTGGTTTCTCATTCTAGTTCAAGATATGAGCCTACTATAGGAAGCTGAGTCCTGGATCTTATGCTGACACTGGTGCAGCTGTACTCTGGTGCACTGCATTTGTTTAGGCTGGTTGGTGCAAGACTCATCTTGACCATAGATGAGACCTGCAGATGGTTAAAGAGCACTTTAATCTGATAATAGTACCAATAATTAGGGTATAGTTGTCATGATCTCTCGTAGAGCTATGTCACAACTTAGTGTGTGATATTTGGCAGTGTCAACTCCCTATAATTAACTTGTGTGATTGTTGTATGTATGACAGCAGAAAGAAGAGAAACTTGAACAATTAAGATACCATTGTTTGGAATACAAAGCTTGTTAAGTAATTATAAGCTTTCAAGCTTTACCAACTGACTGCAAGGCATCTTGTTTGAAAAAAGAAATTGTTAAAACAATTTTTTTTCCTGTGGTTTCAAGCAATCAGGAATGTTTTATTTGAACTAGAATGTTTTGTATATCTTTCCCTTTATCAGATTGAAGGGGAAAATATTTGCTTAAAGATGCAAACAATTTCAGGTAAGTAACACATTGCTTAGTTTCAGGTTTTTCTGTCTAAAATAATTATGTTGAAACCACCAATACCTGTGTTGCATTGACTTGGTCCAAACGTTAGCTTTCTAAAATGCTTCTCCTAATGGTACATGAAGTCCAATTAATTAATCCTCACACTTCTGCTCAAGATGCAGGTAGTCTTGAATTCACTGTCACTGTCACTCCAGTGCTCTCCACCAGGCATGATCAGATACAGCTTGAGTGGATCCTTCTTCTGCAAGCTCTTATTTCCTGTTACTAATAAATGTATTAGACAAGTCTATGTCCCTCTCTAGTTGTCTCTCGTACTCAACTGTCTGAAGAAGAACAGGATATAGGGGCAATGCCTGGCCCTGCCTTATTTTCCTAATTATTATGGTCTCAGAATCCACTTTGGAGGAAAGTCCTGGTGGTAGTGGTACCAAAGCACAGAAACTGGTGTAAAATAGATGTAGCTGGTTTGAGATTCGTTTTCTCTAACAAAATAAATCAGTGCCTCCTGGCTGCAGTGATCTCAGCTATTATTGTCTATGTAACTCTGGTGGCATTTACCATACTGTACCTATAATATACTTTCTGTGTGGGAAAAAATGTTAAATAGCACAATGGTTTTTTTTTTTTTGTCCTTTTCAGAAAGCACAAAGAATGCCTGAAAAGTTGAATCATAAATAATTATGATAGCTTAATATTTTTAGTTTTCAATAGAGCAGTTGCTCATGTAGACCTTCTATGTAACTTGCTCTGAAAGTAATGCCTCCTATTTATTTCCATGGAAACTGCATTAGATACAAAGAATGCAATGGCACTTTTTGATAGAGCAAATTTTCAGCTGTGAAACACCTTTTTTCAACATAGTCACCGCTATTAGCTATGCATTTTGATCAGAGATGAATAAGAGGGCTGTGCTCATAAAAATGTAGACCAGTGGAGGTGTCACCGCTGCTGTAATGCACCACCCATCCCCTCACTGTGCTCACATCTGCTGCTTGGTCTCCATCTATGTTCAGGAAGTGTTGATGAATGCCAATGGGTACCATTTTTTTTTTTCTGCATGAATGAATTCAGTTCCACAACTTTGCTTCATCTGTACTGCCATGTTAGGCACCATTTGTCAGACTGTCCCTGCCTTTTGCCCACTGCAACAAAATATAATGGAATTTTGTTGGGAAGGTTCAGCCCACACTGACATACCACCAACATCTGCTTCTGACGTTGTGAGCCAGGACAATAAAATAGGAGGCATTATGTTTGGAGCAGCTCTCATATTTATTTGCTTTTTAAAGTTTCTCTTTGACCCAGTTTTCATGAGCTCATATGCATGGTCTTGCTTTGAACATTTTACCCTGGCTTTTTTTTTTTTTTTTTTTTTTTTTTCTTGGTGAGATTGTCATTTTTGTTGCTGAAAATAAAATTTTGTCTAACTGAATGCATTGGGCTTGTGGAGTTCTGAGTTAGAAGACACATTTTAAGTCATATTACAATCCAGTAGTTAACAGCAGTAAAAGGAACTATCTGCACAGTGCTGGCAATGCTATCTCCTCTTAAGACTTATGTATTTGTGCAATGCCTATAACACTGGATATTCAATAAGAGATGTGGCTGCTAGCAGGCATCTTTATCTAGAAATATCACACAGGGATAATATAGATTGCATGTGGTAATAGGGATTGAACAGAGATTTGGCGTGTTGTATTATGACTGTGATTTTTATTTTCTGTAATTACTCTGTAGGTCTTATGGTTTTCTCTGCATCTGTGACTTTTTCTCTGGCCAGGTCAAAATCAATACAGTGTTACTAAGATTATTAAGATTTGTTTTATAACTGGTGAAATGATACAACTATTATTTTTAAATTTGCCATTGAGTTGACATATCAAGGACATGAAAACAGTGGAACTTTGATTCTCAGCAATCGTAATCTAGGCTTCTGATGTGTGTTGACGCTCCCTTCTTGTGGAGTTTATGTGTTGCATTTGGTATATTATTTCTGATAGTTCTCCAGTGGCTCATAGTGTCCCCATCCTACCTTTGTTCATGTTATGAACAACCAATTCCCAGACTGGTAGCAGGCAGGGAAATTGTAGGGTAGTGGGCAATTAACTGTTATATCTACCACTAGATAGCGTGCGGTGGATAGTGTGCAAGGTGTGATTACCAGCTACGATTGCACCACTGGGGAAGTAGCTCTACATGCTCAGAGGAGTCTTGCAGTCTACTCAGGGTTGCCTTGATAATTTCACTGGGTGTTGTGGATACTTGAATCCGAGTTTAAAAAAAAAATCAAATTATTGTGCATCTGATTACTTTTCCAGAATTGACCCCTTAAACACAATGCAGCTTCCTAAGGACCAGGTCAGATGAGGTTTCAATTCAGATGATGAAATCTGTGTTTTATTTTTTCTTTCTTTTTGTCCGGTCCAAAAAAGAAAGGAAAAAGGAGAGCTGCACTGTTTTTGTTTTTTTTCCATTCCTGAAAGACTTTGCTGGAGCAGATATTTGAAATAAGGTTAGTCCATACCAATTGCTTTTAAAATCTGAACTGGGGACATCTTTTCATCAGGAAGGCAGACTTTCCCTTTCTATCTACTCTCGATTGTAATGAACAAAACATTAGTTATTGCTTGTTGTACTGACATGAGCTGTAATACTATTGATGTAGGTATCACTTTTATCTCATCATTGTGCAATGAATGGAAAGAAATATTTAAGTAGCATTATTGATACTGGACTATTAATGATAACATACTGAAAGTAATTCTTGCCTGACTGTGGTACGTTTTCAGTAACAGTACCAAACCTGAGTTTTTCAGAGACTATTTTCCTTCCCTTCCTTTCTCTGTTGGGAGACACCCTATAGACATCTCTCTCTTGTATTTCTTTTGGATCTTGACTGCTTGTGCATTTGGCCATGGAAAAGACATTTCCCATAGCGGAGAACTACATTAGAAAAACAAATCGCTGAACAGTTGTGGTTCTCTTGTTTGACAGTTTATGGAGCAAACTTTGGCTATGCACCATTTAGCATTCTCTGAGACAAAGTACCCACACAATGCTGCCAATTTCATTATGGAGCTACACCAGCTACTTTTAAAATTTGGTCCTGTTTACATAGGAATTTCAGTTTTACTGCCGTACCCATCAAAAGGTTATTGTCTGCACACAGAGAGTCACTGTTTTTAGCAAATCTGACTATAAATCGAAATAACCAGTAATTAAATGGAAGTCTGGATACCAGGCAAGGAATAAAACTGAGGGTCTCCCTGTGGATTTCAAAGTTATGCTTAACATGGGCTGATTTTAAGCACTAATCAGCCAAAAATATTGCAGTTCTACATTAGGACCTCCCTTTTCAAGAAACGAGAAGTTAAATTGTAAGAAAAGAGGAGAGATGATTCAGTGAACCAGTCACTGTGAAGTGATGACTTATTAATTTTTTTCCTCTTCGGGAAAGGTTGCTGGAATTAGTGTGGCTTTCCCACTTCACAACACACATGGTAATGAAAACTGGAGGCCTGGAGATAGTTGGAAGAAGTACATTCAAAAGCCCTAAATGGTTCTTTTCTCAGTTAAAGCATCAACCACACACTGGTGCTTTCTTCCTTCACTCTCCTTTCCATGGCCTGCGACCCGTGATAGGAGCTCAGTAGGTTGAGAAGTGGGGTATGGAGTTCACATACTATACACATGAATTATATGTCCTCAGTGTATCAGACTTTGCCAGAATCTGTCTACAGCCAAGACATAATGTAGAGCAACACTTTTTTAATGAGGAACATGCATCTGCTACACGTTTAGCAGAGGATATTTCTGGAACAGTGTTAAGAAAATATGTGTTGGCTTTACAGTCCCATGCCCCTGTGTCTGTCTGCAGAGATGTCATTTCTTAGTCAAAGAGCAGATGCAAGAGCTCTTGAAGTCTGAGAGCTGGGTGGAAGCCTGGCAGCTCTGCCTGTCGCGAGCACGGCACAACTCTCATCCTCCCCTTTTTCCTGCTCCACACCCAGCCTGCTAAACACAGCCCCTGTTCAGGAGTGGAGACAGCATTTCCAAAGAAACACTTCTTGAATAAAAACACTGCTTTGTTTAAGAAGCTTCATTCAAATGTGCAGATTCCCTGTTTACAGTAAAAATGCTGTGGTACAGTCATGTAATCCAAATTTAAAGCCAAGAGTGTTAGTTTAGTTAGATGCTCAGTTCCATATCTTTTATCAACTTGACGTGAAAAGCTTTTGTTTTGGTGTCAAAACACACTCTTGAGTCAAAAGCTGATCTGAGGTGATTTTTGTTAGATTGATAATGCAAGTAGTGAGTATGAGTGGCTGCACTGCTGAAATCGAGGCTTAAGGATGATGCTGTGAGTGTGACGGCAGCTCGTCTGCTCTGTGAAGGCAGGTGGGGTTGAATCTTGCCTGTGCTTTGAGTCAGCATGAAGCTGGGATTGCTGCCAGCATGTGCTGAGCCCTAGGTAATGGCACAGAACTAAAGGTGATATACCTGTGGCTCAGTAGAGTTTATTAGTTTGGCCCAAAGCCACGTTAAGTGTTCAAAAGGCTTTGGGTTATCTCTGAGCATGAGCAGGAGCCACATGTGTCTGTTCAGAATGAGTTTAAACCTGTCGGCATCATCACCTGTAGATGTATCATCTGAATCTACATCTCTAATGAAAGAAAACTGGCATCATTTGGTGTCTTGTCTCTCTTTGATTGCACAAATTCAATCAATTTTTTTTTTTTGGTCTTGTTTTTGCGAAGCTTGTCCTACTGTGTAGAAATATTAAAACAGAAAGGAACTGTTTCTGATTTGGTGGCCCAGAACACCAAGAATAACAAAACAAGATCTTTTCTGGATGGTGTTTCACTTTCTTTGTTACTTTTTTATTTTTATTTATTTATTTATTTTTTTAAAAGTGCTGAACTTGCAGAATCAGCAGTCTTTGGTACAAAGCTGCTTGGAAGCAGCATTTCCGCGGGGGAAGGCTGATAGATGTGGAGTTTTTGAACCTTGCCTGGTGTAACTGCTCCCTTCCTCTTTGCATCTCTTGCTTAGGAGTCAGCTTCTCAGAGATGTGACACTCTCTGTCCTTGGAGCAAGTTGTTGCTTCACAAAGATTTCCTTTGGAGCAGTGCCTAGTAAAGATGAAGAAAACATTTCCTCCTTTTCCTCCTGATCTTTGTTAGTAAGACTAATTTTATCTAACACTCTTGGAGATTTCTTTTAAAGCCTGAATTATATCAGTCTTGTATAGAGGCTACTTTTGATAAAACTTGTGCTAGCCTGCTTTTGGAAGGAATGGCTTCCCAAATGCCTGTCACTCATGCCCGTCCATAAGGAGAATGAGTATTTTTGGCCATTTTTTCCTGCTTAATGAGACCTTGGTATGGACATCGACTGAAAAAGATAGTGCTGCTTTACTGCATGTGAGCACCAGATCTTCCCAGCTGGAAACAGAATCCTGAGGGGTCTGTCAGTGTTTCAGTACTGAGGTCCTGCCAGCTTTTGAGAGATAGGGCAACCAGGGCTTCTCTCCTTGCCCTTTTCCCAAACCGGGGGCACAGGAGTGAGGGGTAATGAGTACATCTGCAACCTAAGGATGGCTTGACTCATAATCAAATGGGTTATGCTGGCTGGCCAACCCGCCTTGGTAAACAGTGGCAAACAATTTTCAGTCAACGTTGTTAATTAGGGAAGAAAAATTGCCTCTAGATAGGCAACAGAAAAAAAAACAAAAAAAACCAAACCTCAACTTTGACTGTTGGTACAAGCCATAAGTCACGTTCTGTGAAGAGTAGCAGAGCATGTTCTGAGAACACAAGATGTATTGGATGAGGTTAGCGATGTTGCCTTGGTAGTACCTGGTGTGGAGATGCTTCTTGAGATAGATGTGTTATGACTGCACCTGGTTTCACACAGGGAGTCTCTGACTGCCACGTACATGTGCATACCATATGTGTGTAAGTATCGCTGTAGCCTGTGTTGCAAAAGTATGTGTAGGTAAATGGCCCCAGAGCCCTGATACATCTGCGGATGGTCAGTTGATGGCGTGTATGCTGTATCCACTGCATGAGAAACAATGGCAGAATCTCCTTTCCAGTAGGTAACCACTCTGCAACCTCCTGTGTGTTTGAAGCCAAAGCAAATGCAACCTTATGTAACTTAATATCTTTGAGACTCTTCATGTTTCCAGGCAGAGACCTGAGTCCAGAGTCCTTGCACTTGGGGACAAAAGGACTGAACGTTGAAAGAACTGGTGAGCTGCAAGGGCTCTTTTTTCTCACTTATTACTTTTGTCATGCTTAGAGAGATCTTTTGGAGGAAGAGTTGAGAGATCTAAGTGTTTTTACTGGTGTCTAGTTACTTCATGCTACATACCCTGTCTGCTTCAGCTGTGTGTGGATGTCATGTTGCAGGTAGCTCTGATAACGGTTGCTGGATGACTATAATAGAAAGGGGAGATGCTAGAGAGACCTCCTTAGCTGTACAGTGAAAAGTTTTATTCAGGGAATGGTGGTTTAGTAGTAAGCCAGAGGTATCATCTTCATCATGAGTACTAGCCAAGGGCATTTTATTGAATCCAAAAATCAGGTGATGCGAAATAATCATATACTCAGGATTTCCATGGCTCTATCAGTTAAACTTCTAAACATCACCCCTGGTAGGGTGAGGACATGGTGTTTTCCCAGGAATTATCCTACTTGCATGAGCAACTATCTCCAAGGTGTCAGGAAGGAAGAGTTTTACTTGACTCAGGGGCACCTAGGTTTGACAGTGCATCTCTGATTTGGCAGCAGGAACCATTGGAGAACAGGAAGAGAGACGTCTTCTTCCTTTTCCTAGATATGTACTGAGGGTAAATCCCATCCCATCTATTCATTTGCAGTGTGTTTGTGCAGCTTTCTCAGATAACTTCTCTCAGCTCTCTGTGAAGTGTGGTGTATGTGGTGGTCAAGCACTGCCTGCAGAGTAAACAGCGCAAAAGTTACAAGTGAACCACAGCTGGCTCAAAAAACAAAGGTTGGCTTTAAAATAACAGAGACTTCCTCACCCAAACTTCCAGAGCACCTTGTTTAAATTTCTCTTCAGAAACTTGACAAAGGATTGGTGATTAAGTGTAATTCTTCCAGTCCTCTCAACTCACACCCAGAGCAACAGAAGGTGTACGGACAATTGGACAGTTTGTGCTGTCAGTGCTAGTGACTGCTGCGTGGTCACGGCAGGGAGAGGGATCTTAAGGAGGAAGCTAAATAGCTGACATGAACTGGTGGTGTGCTCATGTGAGGGATGGGCGATGCCTGTGTGTGTTACCATCCTAAATTGCTCTGGAGCCTACCAGCTCTTGCACCTCTTTGCCCACTGTCCCCCATTTGGTACAGTAGTAATTCCTCTCAGAATGGTCTCTCTTTGACTTCTAGTTTACTTAGTGGCAAAATGGGTCAAAAGACTTTCATGATGTTTCAGGATGTCAGAGTACCTTGCAATGTTTTGCTCTGCTAAATATTTTAAGGCTTTTTCACTGTAGTTTGTGTCAGGATAAAAATAAGCACAGTCCTATCAGACTTTCCCCGCAGGACAAAAATTCAATTTTCCAACCACCTCTAATTATTTCCATTCTGCTGTCTGGAAAGGATCTGGAGACAATTTAGACAGCCAATTTACTATTGACTTGGGAAAAAATTATTTACCCTCCTGAGCCTCTGTAGATGTGCAGCCAGTGGCATGTGATCAATAGAAAAATCTCATGTTCAGTGATTTCAGTGCTCACTGAAGGACTGTGAGCCTGGGTTCTGCTTAGTTGTGTGTGCAGTTTTTGTGGCTGTGATGGAAAAAACAGCATGTCACAAGCTGAGGAATCTTGTGGGGCGGAAGATGCTGAAGCACATGGAAGGAGCAGTCAATGCATGGAGCAGCTGGGCTGTGCAGTGAGCATGGCCATATATAAGTTGCAGGAAGATGGGAAGCATGGGAAGTGTGCCACACTTACATCCTCCAGGGTTTACTTGACTGTGCCTGAGGTGGAACCTCTGCAAGAGCATCTGCAGCTTCTCTGCTGCACGGGGTGTGTGTGCATCTTGGGCACTGAGCTGCTTCCTGATTGCTGCTCTGCAAATGGATCCAGATTTTTCTTCAGCTTTTCTTGCATACCAGAACTGCATACATCATCCTGAATGCCGCTTTAATCCTGTTAGGGCTATGTTTAACTGGGGTTAGGATTTGTCACTAATGAGTACATTGGGGTTAGTAATTTTCAATTATGTTTTTCTAACTCTCAATTAAAAAGCTGGTTGACTTTTTATACAGAAAAGTTAAAAATCCTCATTTTTCGTTTAGACTGGCTACAAATTGTAAAATCAAGACTCATGGGTATGCAGAATTAACATTCTTAAGAAATACTGTAAAAAGCGTTCTTCATGTTTAACTTCTAGAATTTTATTTTAGGATTTTATATGCTTTATGCTATGCTGGCAAATTGAAAAAATATTGGATCCTTATATGGAGAACCAGCAATTTCCCACAGCCCTGCTTTTATGGCACTGAACGCATTTCATTTTGTATGTGATTTTCCCCAGTTGCCAACTGACTACATCATGCAGTTCTTTTGGCTTATTCTTTCTGTCTTATGACCATCAGCAGATATTTTGAGTAGCATATTATAAAGCCACAGATCCTTTTGCTGCCTTGGATTTTGTCTCTTACCACTGGTAATGGAAAGGCTCTTATTAATTCTGTGGTGTCAGCAAGGGTTGCAGACAACGTTGGAGAGCCCCACTGTGAGTGACCCTAGCAGTTGCCAGCATTCATGCTGGCAAGGAAGGACATGCCTGCCATCTCCAGCCATCCAGCAGGCATTTTTCAAAAGCAGCATGAAATTGGAGATCTGGAGAGAGAGAAGCAATAGCACTGATGCTTGTAAACAGTTCAAGATGATGTGCAAATCCTCAGGGTGATCTAAGTGTATAGGAGACATGGCTGAATTTGAGGCATACTGCTGGAATTGAGAATAACTGGAGGAGACAGGGTACAGAGAGGGTACCCTGGGTACAGAGAGGATGGTGGTGGTGTTTGCAGACATACAATATTCTCACATGGCCAAAAAGTATTTTATGAAAATGCATACTGACCACAAACTGAAATTGAGTTATAGAGGTACAGAGAGAAGGGTACGTGTGTTGTTGCTTGTCCACCCCTTCTGTACTGGGACTGCATATAGATTCTTGCATCCAGCTGTGGGGGTGGCAACAACACAAAGTTCATAACAGCCTAAAGAATTATATGGTATTTAGGACACTGCATGCATTTTGAAGAGAGCTTGTAGGAGCGTAACAAATGGTTGAAGCATGATGCAAGCAGAGTGCATAAAATTGTGTACATGGAATAGCTTTGCTCAGTGATAACATGGAGAGGGCTAAGACAATAGTTAACATATCTGAAAACTGTAAACCTTACACAGAAGTAGCTGTTACTTAAGAGGCTGTGAGGGATTATGAATAGTAAAAATCAGTAGTATGTTTAATGGGAATAGAAGGAAGAATATTTTCACTGTCAGATCTCATAACTTGTAGAACGCTTCTTCTGGGAAGCTACTAGAGCCCTGTCTCTGGAGATGCTCAAATTTAGACTGCATAGAGCAGAATGCCTACTACTGGGTGCTGATCCTTTGCTGGTAGGATTATGATTGCCTGCAATGTTTGGCTGTTACCCATTCTGTTGAAATGTTTCCTGGCATGATACATTAAGGGGTTTAGGGCCATAAAACATTTGAGTTTATGTTGATATGATGCTTGGGATACAAATATCTGTGCTGAATTGTCACTGTCACTTCTCAGAGCCAACATTTTTTATGTGAAAATGTGTCCTAAAAGACCTCCATGTGCACAGCTGTCGTTGTGAAATGTATGTCACTTGTGGCCAACAATGACGGAGCATTCACTAAACCCTTTGCTGTAAATGGCTGTTTGGGCCAAGAGCAAGTTTAGGTAGGGTGACTTTGAGAACTCTTTTATCACTGCTTTCGAATTGTTTTGAGTTGATTATTTTCTTCCCTTTTCTGTGCAGAAAGAATGTTGACTTACAACTGTGCAGGAGGGTAGAGAGGGCAGATGCTAATTGCCAGTCACTGAGCTTGGGTTAAGACAGCTCTTAATCAGTGGCTACTTCTTGCTTGTATAAGACTGGTGTAGAAATGAAAATGTTCAGCCTGACAGCTATAAAAAGTTGCAATAAGGGATTGAGTCATCAAAAAAGTGCCTGGGTTGCTTCTTCTACTTCTTTTCTTCTACTTTTTTTTTCCATCACAGGATTGCAGTAAAAGATTTATCCAGTTTTTGAACTGTGTTTGATTAGTAAGCACAGTTAAACATTTAGTTTCTTCTAAAATAATTTACTTTGTTTTGGAACAGTTCTTTATTCCCTCTGATCCACACACTGACATTGTTTTTATTTCTTGCAGTATTTCATCTTTTACTGGGAGTTCTGTGTTATAGGGAAGACTGTCTCACAAATATTACTTGTTTGGTAAATACTTCAAGAAACTATGTAGAGCTAACTGTTCTGGGATCTCAGAACGGGAGCTTGGCATTAACTTCTTGTTCCCTTCTATTCTCTATATCCTCTTGAGCTAGGAGGTCCTTACTGTGCAGCTATCCTTCTCAGACAAAGATGTTTTTATGAGGAATTTTTATATCTTACTGACATTTTTTTTCCCATTCTTCTCTCAGAATTTATTTGTGGGATTGCCGTATTGAGATTGCTTGTTACCCAAAATTGAAATTGTAACACGTTGTCATATTGAGCTTAGTATTATGGCATGAAGTATTCATGGTTGTTTTGAGCAAAGTCTTTTTTTCCCCATTCATTGTTGGCATTTTATTACAACTCTATTCATATTAATGTATTTATTATCATGTGTGCTATTGACATGTGCTTATAATACGTGTATGTATATTTAGTATATAAAATCTTTCAGAAGCAAAATAGTCACGGTTAAATGGCATCCTGAAAAGTTCACAGGGGAGGTTTATGGGGTAGCCATTTTTGGAGCAGGAGCCATAATCTCTAAAGTTTAGGCGTTAAACCCTGACAACCTCCCAGTTAGTGGTTAACCATGTGAGCTCTTTGCTGTCACATGGATAATAGGCATTCCATTTTGCTTTCTTCTAACAAAAAGAGAAACAACTGTTAGCATGGTTGTGCTTAGCCACATCAGACTTATTGTCTGTATTTAGGGTATATAATAGTTGCTTTAAGGATAAATTTATACAAAGTCAGAAAGGGTTTTTTTATTTATTTATTTATTTTTGTTGTTCAGATATAATTTGGCAGCTATAGTTTCTTTACCATTCAATTTACTGTTTTGTTTTATCTGGATGATTTGGAGTAGTTTGCATACATCTTCATACACCACTGAAAATTTCTGCATGGAATTCAGATTAAATAAGTTTAAAGGAAATGAGAATGATGTGAATGACTGTAAACATACTTAAGAGTCATTCTGCAAGAATTAAATGGTTGTAGTTAATTCTCCTGGCTGGTGCTGTTTAGTTTTGCTTTGTCTTTAAAACCCCTTTCACAGAACATAGAAAACTGTAACTCAACTCCTAAAATCCAGATGTACATTTTGCTGCCTGGTAGCAGTTCAAGGGCTATTCTTGTTTAAATAGCAAGGCAATAGGTGCTATGTGCGAGAGTCAACAAAACAGACTCTCTGACAGCCAGAACCCTCTGGAGAAATTTTTTAGTGGGTGAGAATTTTGTGCCCTAGCTGATTAGGAATAGGAAAGGATGCCTTTGTCTTTAGGTCACGAGTCTGAAGGAAGGTTGCAAATTCCTTACTGGAGCAAAACCTTTTTGTTGCTCATCTTTCAGTGAGTGAGTATTGACACTCCGTGCCAGTCCATAGCTTACCACTGCTCTTTCTGATGTGTCATTTTATATTTTTATTGTACTAGCACCTTCAGCTGAATGAAAAGAGCCCTATGTATACCCAGCCTAAGTAGGCAATTATTTTCGGTGTTTTAGACAGTAGCAGACGTGTGTGTAGGATTATGTCCATGTTCACTAACCTTGTTGGCTTAAAGCTCATGTGACTGCAGAATACTAGCTTGTTATCCAGCTAACTGGGTCCCTTTTGGTTTTATACTTGCAGAAAGGAATGTATTTCGCCTTGACTGTTTTGTTGGTATTGTTGATCGGTGTGTATTGTACTCTTGAAGGCGAATGTAATAATTAGAATAGAACCCTTCCTTGCTTTCACTTTCCCGGAAATATATCAAACATACCAATCTCCCAAATCTGTTCATCTGTTTCATTAAGCTTTTCTGAAGCTCCATGCCATTCTGTGACTCTTCAAAACCACCACGATAGCGTAGCTGTTTTTACTGAAGTCATTTTTGCAACTGTTTGCAAAGAGCTCTGGTGCAGAACTCCTGGTTATTATTATTATTATTATTATTATTATTATTATTATTATTATTATTATTATTATTATTTTCTTTTTAAACTGCTTTCTATTGCAACAGGTATTTACCATGTCTGAAATGCCAAATAATAGAGGGGTCAACTTCCTGAATTTTGAAGCAATGCTTCAGAAATGACAATAAAGACAGGTTATGAAGTATATGCGGAATGATCATGTCAAGGTGTTTGATGTTGTTTGGTTGGTTTTTATTTCAAGGAGTTTAGTTGATTTATTAACACTTTCTCAAATGGAGTGCTGCAACTTACATCTCAGAAATTAGTCTTAGTTTGTCAAGTAACAAAGTAACCTCTTCAGTAGTAATTTGCCATTCAAGGTGAAATAGATCAGATGTTTTAAATAATAATAATTGATTAAATGCTTAAATCCTTATAGGAATAAAGAGTCAAGAATAGGATGCAAAATTTTCAAAATATTTCTTAAAATTCAACAGTAAAATAGCCCAACAACAGTAGGAGTAATTGACTGGATCATGGGTTGTGACAACTCTGTTCATGTGTTGGTTCAGCACTGCTGCCATTTTACAGAAGTGCAAGCTGAAATGCATGAAGCCAATTTACCAGATAAACTCATGCTAATTATTTTGTTCATTTTCAACCCTCTCAACTCTAGAGT
This sequence comes from Tympanuchus pallidicinctus, assembly GCF_026119805.1. Taxonomy (NCBI): domain Eukaryota; kingdom Metazoa; phylum Chordata; class Aves; order Galliformes; family Phasianidae; genus Tympanuchus; species Tympanuchus pallidicinctus. The sequence continues at coordinate 59,727,794 of NW_026294618.1, read as the reverse complement.
TTTTTGTGTGCCAGGTCACTGCCACATAGAAGGGCTGAAGACCTGGCTGCTGATTCTTTGAAAACTAACAAACAAACAAGAAATGCCTTACAGGACAAGTGAAAGACACTTGTGCTTGGAAGACAAAGTGCTTGGTGGTGTTGAGCAGATGGAGAGAAACCTCTCAAAAATGCAAAAGTAATTGTTATGGCTAGTCAACTCTCCTTGTGTTTCTTCAGTAGTCATGACATTACAACTAGCATTGTTGCACTCTTTCCTGAACTTTGACCTGAACTTCATGGAACATGCAATAATGGAAGCTGTGAAGAACTAATACAATTCATGTGCTGATTGCACTTTCCACCCCTGTGTATAAGACATTTAATGTGTTCTAAATACACATTTCTCCTTTCCTGCTCAAGTTCTCCTTCTGGCTCTTAAGTACATGATGTATTCTATGCAACTGAGTATTGCATCTATAGTAGCAATAATGCAGTCAGTGCTGTCTTACAACAGGTTACATTACATTTTCTAGCTGAATGTAAATGAACACAAATGGTGTTGGCAATCTGGAGCAATCACTAGATCTTTATTTTCATGTAAAGAAATTTCTGTGATTAAAGTAGTCAAATCAAAAATTTTCCTCAAAATTAAAAAAAAAAAAAGTCAAGTGTGTCTTTTCTTGCTGTTCTTTTCCTTGTGAACATCCACATTATGTGGATACACGAGCAGTATGTATGTAAACTTTCTTTCAGTGCCTCTCTTCTCATAGAAGTCACCAACTTTTAGAGTAGAGATTCTGCAGTATCTTTCATGGGCTTCAGGATTTTGTTAAAAAAAAAAAAAAAAAATCATTAAATTCTATTCAACTTTTTGTTTTCTCTCCTCACTGCCAGCTAGATTTTGAGAAGCCTTCAATCCCCAGGTAACTGCATCAGCTTTGAGTCTTTTCTGAAAGATCCTGGGGGATATTTTCTGAGTCTCCTCTTTTATCTTCTTACTGTCAGGCCTGTTTTATGGCTTCTTGTTTGCTGATGGACTCCTCAGGAAGTCACTGACATTTGTTCCTTACCACTAAATCAATAGATGAAGAAATGCAAAAGCTTCTGGCTACCTCTGCTATCCTTGTCCTGACACTGAAGAGGAAGCCGTCTTCTTAGCAAGTGTCATTTATCTGCTGCATCCCACCTATGAAAATGCCAGTCCCAAAGCCAGAAGAATATTGGCCATTGACATGTTATTACTTTAAAAGAAAAGGTCCAGCAGATTTAGTAGGTGATTGTTCAGAACACTATGATGACTCACAGAGGTGTTGACTCCATGCATGAAATACAGAGAAATGGGAAAGACAGAGTAGCAACAATACTAGTTCCATTGCTGATACCCCCCTGTCATGGTGATCAGCCAGCTGGATGTGCAGAGTGAAAGACCAATGGTTTTGTCAGGCTGCTGGGCTTCTCCAGCCTCTGATGTCTTCACGCAGCAGCAGGGTTGTTAAACAGTCTGGAATGCATGGGATTACTGGGGAATGGTGAAGCATAAAGGGAGTTTAGGAACTGAATGGGGCCAGGACCTTTCAGATTTACATTCGGTTCCTGCTAGCAAGATGTACATACCAGGCTTAAATGCACTTTCTGTTTAAAAGGGATTAAATGGTTAAGTTCAAAATTCCTTATACTCTGAGCATGGTTTAGATGGTTTATAGCTAAGAGCGTGCAAACTAGACCTCCTAGGTTTACTTACAAAATAGATTTATACGTTCATTTATATTCTTAAATATTAAGAACGGGAAAAGAATTAACAGTTCTCTACAAGCTGCTGTAACACATTTTTCACCTTATATGGAGAATTGCCTGCCATTTATCAGGCAGCATTAGGATTTGCTGTTATTGTCACATTCCTTAACATTGAAAGACATCACATTTCTCTGACTAATGAATCAAGTCATAAGCTTATATTTTTGCAGTTTGAATGATAGGTCTTAATCCAGGAGTTGCTGGGATGGGCAGTGCTTCTTCTGAAAAACAGCAATATGTAAATTTCAATTCTATGTCACTGAGTTGGTTCCTCAGCTCTGTCAGAGAAAATGAGACAGTGAAATTGTGTTTCTGTCTGGAGTCATGTCAAGTCCCTTCTCACTAGCTCTTCAGCTTCTGAAGAATACAGTATGAAGGAAAGTTGAGGAGAGTGAAGGGAAAGACTCACAAACAGAGCTCATGTGGCATTTAAGAGGGCAAACCTCAGCATTTTGTACTACAGTGTAGTAAATTCCTTTGAATCATAGAATCATAGAATGGTTTGTTTCAGAAGCTGCCACTTCATTGACTCGTTTAGACACTCAGTGATAACTGTTGGCTGTGAAGTCATTAACAGTGCAGTGAGAATAAATACATCACAAATTCATCATTCAAATGTGACATTAAACAAGTGGAAAATACAGAAATACAGAGAAATGATCTACAGTCACTGATATCTCAGATTAGAGAAGCAGTACAAAAGAATGAAAAAAGAAGGCAATTATAAAATTTCATTTTATAGTTGTTTAAAAGCACAGAGTAGAAATACTGATGAAGTCTGTGTTCACTGAATTTGGATGATGAAAGATCAGTATCTGGTCTGATTTACTGGAGTAATTTAATTTAAAAAGAGAAGCACTGTTGGAAATATTTTGAGGATTGTGGCATTCAGTAGTGCAGTAAGCATTGCCTACTACCGCTTATTGTTTTTGCATTATGTAGACCACTATAAATTATTAGAGTGCTCTCCGCAACTCTTGTGAGTTGAGTTTGCCTTTTAACTGTAGAGATTTTTCTGTGGTACTATCTGGGAAATAAAATACTATTAAATGGTAGTCATTTGATGCAATGCAATGATTAGAGAACCTGGCCCGTAATTGTTGCTGTATTCACTTCAAGATAGATCCAGAAGAGTTAACTGGAAAATGATACTCGGGTTTTTCTTGCTCCATAAAGGCAATGTTGGCTGTGTTTTCTTGAATAATAAGATGGAAGGAAGAATTCATGAGCCTAGGAACATTTGGAGCCAACAGAAACAAAAGGATAGTTTATATGGCTAAATACTTTTGAAAAACCAACATTTGAAACATTTAGCCAAGTGGTTGCGTGGAAGTATCTATACAATTTTGTGCAGGGTAGTGCAAAAGACACACATTTTTATTTTCTGTGCGCTTATGATTTTCCTGTTCTTCCCTTTCTTCACCAGAGGTTAAACAGATTTATTATCATGTATGGATATAAAAGATCTTAAACTACAAACATTATTTTTAGGTCTCCACCCTTGGGTTTTGGATTTTGTGAGCAGATATTTCAGTAAATTTACATCTATATAGGGAAACTTGCAAATTGAATACTGTGCAAATCTATGTTTTAAAAAAAGCAATTGCTATTCTAGAAGGTAAAAGATGTAATAAGAAAGCCAAGAAAAAAGTTGCTTTTTTGTTTGCTACTAAGGGAATGATCAATGTTTCCTGCTGGGCTTTGCACCCTGCAATTGGAGATTCTGGCATGCAAGTGGTCTAAATAATGCTAGGTTTTGTGACTAGTTGACACTACATAATACTGGGAATGGGGTGACATAAATATACTGCTCTTGCTCAGGCAGAACACCCACTGAAATCACATTTAAGTGTCGTCAGTGGAAGCTTTGCCAAAAAAATCACTATGGATTTGACCCCAAAGTTATTACTACCAAATTTCTTATATAAGTCTTTCATTATCGTGTTTTTCAAGAATGGAGTACTTGATTGAATCCTGGAATTCATTATAACTTTCAGTTTTACCAGGGTATCAGCCCTTAAATCTACATTTCCATTGGAAAAAATATATGTATTTTTTGTTATTGCTCAAAAAGAAGTAGTAAGCATACTTTGTGGCTTAGGTAGGCAATTGCCTGAGGTGCCCAAAAGAGGAGCGTGGGCTTCCAGTCTCCCTGTGTGAATAGAGGAGAGAATTATCTCCAGAAGAGTCTTTACTTAGTTACAGTCTGTGTTGTCTTTTGGATAAGAGTCCAGTCCTACCACTACCCTCTTAGCATCAGAGGTGATTTAGGGTGCATACTTGTTTAGGAATCAGGTCAGATGGGTTGGTAGGTTCAAGACCTACTGTGATTTGTAGAAGTAATATGTAACTTGGTTCAGAATTCCTTTTTAGAAGTTAGTGGGTTATCTTTTTTACCATGGATAATGAAGATTGTGATAGAGCTGCATTGTTTAGCATAGAAAATCCTGTGTTACTGCAGGACACAAAGTAATGTTTCTTATTTTGCAGGGCTAAATCTACAGTACTCCTGCCTTCCCCTGTGTAAAGCAATAACAACAAAAAGGAGGGAGGAGACATTATATTTAAAGCTATTCTGATATGCCTTTGTGCTTCCAATTGCTTTATTCAATATTTATATTAAAAACATTGTAGGTGGAGGTGGCACGAGTACCTTTAAGCATGCCTTCTATATTCTGTTTTAATATAGTATTTTCACCTGTGTTTAGTTCTTGCCAGCCTTCAGGCATTCATATGAAAAATATTCCAGTGTTTGTTTTTTTTTTTTTCCTGCCTCAGGCTGAAACCTCTTGGAAAAAAATTCAGCAGAATAACTCCAAAAGCTTTTGAAAGAATGCTTCACAAAAATTAGAAAGGTTTGTCAACCTTGTTTAGCCAGCCATTCCTTAAAAGAGTAGTTATACCTTTGGGAAGTAGAGAGGGGAGTCAGGATGGCTTTTGTAGCCTCATGGAAATAAAATCAAATTCACTAACTTGAGTAGGTTGGTTTAAAAAATAAATAAAAATCATTACTTGCATGTTCTCAAGAGTCGATTAAATGCTTACTGATAACATCTTTTAGTACACCCACTATATAAAATGTGCTTCAAATGTGCTAGCCTCTGTATGTGGTTGGGGTAGGGAATGTGATTGGTGGTATTGAGTGCCAGACTGGGCAGCCCTGCAGTGCCATCTGCCTCTGCTTTTGTCAGAGATGAAATTATCACGGTAATTAATGGTCTTCCAAATTCAGTAGAGCTTTATGTCAACACATACCTAAGAATAATCAAAAAGCAGTTGAAAACACTGCTTCATTCATTCACTACTGTAGTCATTCATGCAGTAATTTCTGACAAAGCTAGGACTAGAATGTATTGTCTGCTCCATATCCCACTCTCAGTAGTGCACAGGATGAGAGGTGATCCCCAAAGAACATCAACTTTTGTCTTTTAACTTTCTTTCTCCCAGTTTGCAGTGGAGCTCTGGGACTGCCAGTTTTTAGAATTTTAACAGTAAAACTTTGCTATTTTAAAGTCATAGCTCTGAGAGAGTCTGATGGTTGAGGTTGGTGGCAAAACAAAGGCCTGTCTGAGGAGTTTTGAAGGATGGGAATGAAGTGGCCACAGATATATCAGCATTTCTCCATTCAGGATCCTGAAGACTTCGTATAGTCTGTGATCCTTTCTCCTCTGTTTTTATTGTTCTTTCAGGTTTATAATGATATAATAGAATCATAGTATCGTAGAAGCGTAGAATGGCTTGGGTTGGAAGGATTGTCAAGTTCCAAGCCCCCTACCACAAGTAGGATTGCCAACCACTAGATCAAGTATCAGATCAGGCTGCCCAGTCCCCCATCCAACTTGTCTTTAAATACCTCCATGGACAGGTCTTCCACAACCTGTCTGGGCAGCCTGCTTCAGCATCTTATGACCCTCTCAGTGAAAACTTCCCCATGACTTCTAATCTAAGTCTTCTCTCCTTTTGTTTAAAACCATTCCTGCTTGTCCTATCACTATCTGCTCATGTAAAAAGTTGATTTCCACCCTGTTTATAGTCTTCCTTTAATTGTCAGAAGGCAGCAATGAGGTCACCCCGTGGCTTTTTCTTCTGCAGACTGGACAAACTGTGCTCCTTCAGCCTGTCTTCATAGGAGAGGTGCTCCAGCCCTCTGATCATTTTTGTGGCCCTCTTCTGGACAGTGCTGGTGACTCTCACCTTTCCGTGTTTTAAACTTTTTTTCAAAGCTTAGCTCACCCAGAAGGCACAGAATGATCACCCCAGTGTTAAGTGCTAACTGATAAAAGCAGTTGTAGAAGGAATGCTGTTGATTATATAAACTCCTATTGAAGTTGTGATTAGTGAGAGTCACCAGGAACTTTTCTGGATAGGAGAGCTTGTATTTGGGTGGGTGAAGTGGATGTGGAGAGGGAAGCAGTTGCCGGCCTTCAGTCTTGGCTGAGTAAGTGGGCTAAGAAATAGCTCAGGAATGTAACAAATAGATAATTGCTTGCTGAGTATAAACACCTAGGTTGTTTTTACAGCCTTGCTCTAATCTGCTGCCGTAACAGTGATGAAGACGAGCGTTTTGTTGACTTTCAGATTCACTTCACACAGCCAAGGGTGAATGTTACCATGGATGTCCCAGCAACTTGCAGCAGTCATGATACACTATTAGGCTGTTAAGGTACTCTGTAAGATCTGTTTCTTAGTGCTAAGGAACATGCTTTGTTCCTTAAAAGCAAGAAAAACACTTTTAATTTAAAACTTGAGTGGAAATGTTATCAAAAGTGCTAGCTTTATGCTTTTAATTTGGAAAAAAAAAAAGAACAAAAAACAACATAAGGAATATAGAGTAAGCTGAAACAATTTTTTAAGGCCTCTGCACTGTAAAATCTTACATAAGATTTAATCAGTGGCTGAATAGTACATTTATCTATCTGACAGCTGGAGTTAATGGTGGGTGACTTCCCAGGGAGTTCAGGTGCTGAGGTAAGCAGGAACAATTCTGATGTTTCTGTTAAACACTGATGTGCTACATTTTTCACAAGTATTTTAAGCAAAAAGACATACTTTTCTTCTTTGAGGTTAATATATTGAAGTCAACTCTTTCCACCATTTTGGTTACTTTATATTGGCTATGAATGTCCTGATGAAAATACAGTATTAAAATACTAAGTTATTTTCTTATGTATGATTTAACATACAAAAAAACAAAAAGTATAAATTTGCTAGAAAAGAGGAACTGGAATACTTAAAAATAATTTTAAAAAGTTATATATTCTCAAGTATAGCCGACAACATGATGTCTGCAAAGTGTAGTGTCAAAATCTGTTAAATTTTGTATCTGCCGTTAGATGTGAGCAATGGCCCATTGGTAATGTTGCTAGCACTATGGGAATCTGAGGCTTTTCTTCCTACATATCCCTTGTTTGGCTTTCTCTGTTAGCTTCATGCAGAATTTCACAGAAACCTTTTCTTTTTTCTCTCAGAGGTTTTAATTTCTTTTGAAATTTTGCTTAGGAGACAAACAGCTTTCTGTTGTTACCACATTGTTTTTCTTCTTAGTACTTGCTTTCCTTGTGTTTTCTAGTGAATATAATGTAAGGTTTAAAAAACAAATGGATTCTCCTTAAGTCTTTCTATCTTTCATCTTTTTTCCTTCTTTGCTTCCCATATCTGCAGGTTCACTCCTGTCAGTAGCACAGTTTGTGGGTTGCTCTTGGGTCCTCAGTCTGAGCTTCGAGGTAGAATAACAGTGCTGTCGCTTTAAGCCCACAGTGTTACTTTATATAGATATGGTCTGGTTTATAATGTTGCCTTAAATACACAATAAGGGAGTTCATCTCCATTTCAGAAAGTGTTTATGACTGATCTCTGCCTGACTAGGAATGTTTGTATTCTTAAGTTGCTCCACTGCAAAAATGTTTTGAAGTCCCAAGCTGGTACTGGGGCTTCACTTGTGCTCTCTGAAGTTTGATTTCTGTCAGCACTGGTGAACCATGGCTTTGCATTTGTCTGTGAATAGATCAGGCTCAATTTTGGTATTTCTGTGTCTGCTTCCAATCAGTCACCTTCTTATTAAGTCTGCATCACTGAACTGACCTATGAGTGCCCTGTGACTGTCAAAAGCCACAATAGGATGCAACTAGGGCCTCAGTCCTTTGCAGTAAAATAGGCAAATTTTCTTCTTTCCATAGCTTGTTTACAAAATAACCTCGGAATAATTGATTTCAGAACAAAACCATCCTCCATCAAACATAGTGGCAACAGAATAAAGTGACCCAGAAAAGGATTTATTCTAGATGCTCTTAAAATGGCTTGTTGATGTAGGATGAGATTTGCTCACTTCACTTCTGCTGACGCCACTTATTGATTATGTATTGAGTTGACAGAGGCCAATGGAAAAATCCTTTCTGTCCATGTACCAGAACCTCTGTAGGACTGCTGTGTGTCCTGCATGGTGACTTGGGCTTTGAAAGTAAGTACAAGGGTAAATAATGCAAAGTATCTGGAGTGTACACAGGAGTGGAGATTATCTGAATCATGCAATTGATGCTGTGGAAGACAAAGCTCTGCCTCTCTCTTTCTGACCTGCCTGACCTGGCTGTCCAGTCTCCCTCATACCTATCTTTCTAATGTCATCTGGTGACCAAAGAGGGATTGTGCCTGCACACAGAGCTGAATCACCACCTTGCAGGCAACCTTCCTGGATGAAGGAAAATGGAGTGGGAGGGGTTATTTGGTAGAACTGATCTGGGAATCAGCTTTCTGCCTCCAGGCCTCTGGGAAAGAGATGGACTCTCCCTTGTATATGGACAGGACTGTGAGGAGGGAGATCATAAGATGGGGATGTTTTCTTTTAGTGTAGAGGCCAAGAGGGCATTTTCCTGAAAAAGAGAAAATTTAGCTAATCTTGCTTGCTTATCAGAACATCAGCAGACAGAATTGTGACCTTAAAGACAGGTGACATGCGAGCTCTACCAAATTAAGGTCACTGTGAATTGTGGTATACAAATATGGTCAAGGAGCTGTTACCTGTTTTTCAAGGGTAAAAGACTCAGGATCAGGCTGTAGGCCAAGATGCAGCTCGAGGTCTTTTGGTGAGAGCTGAGAGCTTAAGGAAAAATGATGAAAGTTTTAAATGTGGTTTTCTACTTGATTGTCTCCCTAGGTGGGATGCTGAAATTCACTTTCTGGGTGGGACTATGCCTGGTTTCATTTGTGGTATGTATATAGCACTGTGTATGTTCTCATCAAGCACCGGTGTCATCCTTCATGGCTTGGCCTTTCTTACTGATCCATGGCTACAGGTTTTTGGCAAGGCTTTGCAAATATGTATTGATCTCCTAGCCTAGGTTTGTTTATTTTTCAGAAATGTGATGAAGTTAAAAAGAAGGCTATGAAATCCAGGGCAAGAAAGCATGGAGTTTCCTAAAGAGGAAAGGAAAATAAAAAGTATCTCAGCAGCATAGTACTGAAGGTTTTTCTTGCTGTGTTGCGGAGCTGCTTTTTTTTTTTCTTTTTTTTTTTCACTTTAAGTTGAATGAGGAGGAAAACAGTTTAATCCAGTACTAATTAATGTGCATTTCTCTGAGGTGGAATGATCTCTGTTCAGTCACACCTTCAGAGTGACTCAGGTGGATTAATCAATGATAATCTTTCTAATTAAAACTTCTGCTGGAGAGTTAGAAGCTTTCAGCAGTGATCAGTGGTTTTTGTGTAACTAGTGAATTAAAGGTAAATAATATTAACACGGTGTTCGTTTTTACTTTTTTTTCCAGTTGATCATTCAAAGATTAGGAATGACTGATTGACTGCTTTGTGTTCAGTACGTTTGCACATTTAGAATGGCTAGATTTTTCTCCTGTGTTTTTTTTTTTTTTCTTCTGTGAGCAGGAGCAGCTTACTTGTTATTATATCTGATCTTCACTGTCACACTATTTGCTGATATTTATATTTGTTTACTCCTCTTTTATACAGCAGAAAGATAGAAGTGTAAGTACAAAATTAATGGCAAACTCTGGTTCTAAAACTATAGTGCTTACTGTCTTACTGCAGGTTATTCTGTTTAAAAAAAAAAAATAAAAATTATCAGCTGTGCCTACTTGTCTGTCCTTAACTAAATGGCAGATCCTTTTGCGTTGTATTTACCATGTTATGGCACTGCATTTTGGCATCTTTAGTATACTGAAGGATTGTACTGCTTTCTGAGATGTGTTTGAGGTTTATGTGAGAATTATTTCCATATGGCAATTTTGTCTTTTGATTGCTTTCTTTTTGTTACCTTTCTCCATTTTTTGATGCATGGAAGATATTTTCATGTTGATTCCTTTAGAAGTGCTTTACCCGGACTAAAATTTTGATGAGAATAAGTGGTATTAAGAGGTTTGTTTTATGAAAGAGGTAAGAAGAGTGTTGTAAGATTGTTGATGTAATGTCTACTTCTCCCTAGCCTGCTATAAAAATATATTTGAATGACTGAAGCTCTGAATGTGTGCAGCAACATGCTGCATTTTATTGGGAGCTTCCTCATATTAAGCGTTATTATTAAGGACTCTGCGAATATGGGGAAATACTATCACAGAGCTGGCACAGAATTGCTGCAAAGTTTTTGCTGACAGTGGCAAACTTCTTTCAACATTTGGTGGACATTTTGAGGAGGGACATTAGGACCTCTCTGACAGTTAGTTCACTGGGAGTGTTGGGAACACTTCAGAAAAACTGGCCCTTCCTGGCCAGTAAGTTTTTCTTTTTTTTCAAGAAACAGGATGTAGACCTTAACAAGTTTCCGAGTGAAGCTTGACTGGAAGGGAGGTATTGTGTTACTTTCTCATAAATTGACTCTTTCATTATCTTAAGTATTACACCATTTGCCTGCTATAAACGTGGTACTCTCATTTCTTCCAGTTTTTACCCACATTGAAATGTTTTGGCTGTACATTTACAAACCTTGGATAAACAAGTTTTAGTATTGCGAGATCATCACAGCTGTAATTAGCAAACAGCCAACTACATTTCTCCAATGCTAGGGCCAACGAAAATCCAGCAGAATCAGGTTTACACTGAGTACAGAGTTCAGGTCTACGTTGCTGAAATTGTGTGCACACTGACACAAGTTTGCGTTTAGCTTCTCCTAGCTCTTGCATTACTCTCTATTCCTGCCAAAGCGTTAGTAAAGAAATTCCGTCTGTGAAGAGATGGCAATGGGTTAAGGTAGGAAAGGGAATATACCCAAGCAACTCTCTGCTGTGAGCTGAAACCTGGAAAGGGATAGAGCACTTCTAATTTCAGGAATTTTGGAAAGATTCATGTAGGTGAAAACAAGCTGCTGTTTACATCTTCTGAGTTTTAATTGCTGGTCAGGAGCTAGGTACCACAGTTAATGAAGAACTGTCACTTTTGAGAAGCACCTCATGGGGAAGGAAAACACAGTATGGCAAAAGTACAGCAGTCATGTTAGCAACTCTATGAGCTTTGCAACAGAAGTCATCCATGCTGCATAGGTCAGCAATGTGTTACCTGAAGTCCATCGCCATTTTGGTGTGCGCTCTAAATGTTTGGTGTTGATAGCTATCTGCTCCTTCCCACAGCAGGGCAATTCTCTGTTTTGTAGAAGGAAATTTGCAAGTGGATTTTATGATAACAGTGGAGAAGAATATTACTTAAGCCTTATTACTCATGTTTCCTTTGGGTGTAACTTACAGCCTGATACTGCTCCTTATTTTACTGACCCATTGTTAATTTGTCCCTGTTGTATTGTGGCTTTGCTGCTTGTATTACTTGCTATTTTGTCTGCATTTTATTTTAGTGGGGCAGTCTTTGTTTTTCAGTGAAGTCATTTTGAGACTATTGCAAAGTAGGAACATGCTCTAATCCTACTAAATTGTCTTAGTAAAAGAAAACATGTAGTTCTATCTAGCTCTTTTTTTCTGCTTGACTGTTTAAATGCAAGAGCAACCACTAGTTCCTATTTTACATGTACTGCTTTAATTGAGAGTCTATTTTGTTATATGCTGATTCTATCACCTGGCTTGTCAGTGAAATCTGCCTTTTGAAGTAGGAAAAAATTCTTAGTTTTAGTTGTGCTGTAGTTTGTCAGTTAAAATGTTGTAAAAATAAGGATATTTGTTATGACAAGGTTCTGTGTGCCGTGAAGAAGCTCTTGAAAATCAGCCATGCCAATTTAAACATCACAGCAAGTATTGTAATACAGTCTGACAGTTTGCAGTATGAAGACAACAGAATTTGTAGAGCAAGAAGTTTTCCTTGCCAGCTTTGGGGAGCTTAGTTAGACACTATCTCCAGTGTAATCATATGGAACAAGTAGATAAGTGATATCTTCTGTCTTACTGTTTTCAAGTGGTGCAGATAGAAGAGCAGCAGGTTAGTTTGTATCTGTCTGCTCAAAAACAGAATGCTGTTCTCAGGAGCGTGGCTGGGCTGCTGCAAGCAACCTTGCATAGATCTTTGTAGCTAAAGCATGGCTACTTCATGAGGTCATGGCTGGGATTTGGTAGGCACTATTCACAGTCAGTGCCTCTGCTGTAGAAGGACTCCATGCTGATGATGGCTCCTTTGAAGCTTTCTTTCCTGGTCAAGTGGATTGGGTGGGGATAATGGAGTTATTGCAGCGCAGATCTCTTCCTTACAACAAACCAGGATGGCTCAACAAATATTCCTCTGAGGCACATGTTGACATTTGTTGCGTTGCTGGTTTCTGAAATTTTTTGCTGCTGCTCATGAGTGCTGAACTAATGTATCAGTTCGGTGAAGGTGCTTCTAGTTACTCTTCTTGGGTGAGTTGTCTGCGTGTGAGAGGTTTATGGTTTAGCTGGCAGTGGTTCAGAACTGAACTTATTTCTAATGTACCCTGACATCCACATGTTAACAAAATGCTTTTTGTTTTTCAGATTGCCAGCACTAAGAAAACAGCAAAAAATCTTCAGCTCATTGAGCAACAAGGGCAGTGTTTAGGAATACATCCCACCCTTGTGTTTTTGCTCCAGGATGCAGAGAGAAGGAAGGCATGCAGAGCGCAAATAATTATGCAAGGTTGGTTTGTTTATATTTTGTTGGTTTGCTTATTTTTGAATGAATAAACTGGATTATGAGAGTTATAGGCCAAGGTCTAGATACAGCCAGGTTAAATTCTGGGTTAGTCCCTGAGACTTAGATTTCATATTGGCAGGGTGCCTTTGAGGGTTTAGAGTCAACAAGTATTGAACACTGGTACTGAGGAAGGAAAATGGAGGCCATCTGAGCTGGGTTTTTTTTCAAGGCACTGATTCAATTCTTAATGACTTTGACTTTGAAATTGGCTATATTTACAAAACTTCTGTACAGACAAGAGTTCAAATCTGTAAATAGCATAGATGCAGTTTTCTGAAGGAGGGAAGGGGAAGGGTTTAGGCTTTTTCCTGCTCAGCTATTTGGAGTGTTATGATGTGGAAAATGCTGGTCTATTAGATGAGATGGAGTGAATGAGCAGTTTCTGGTGCAGTCTATGTTGTTCCAGAATTAGAAAATTGCCGTCAAAGAGAGACCCTATTTCTGATATCTCTCTCCTCAAAGCATAGAGCAGTGTTCTAGTTCTGCTAATTATCAGATGTCTTTCTGCCCTACTAACAGATCTTATGCATGGCATATGAGAGAGACTTGGTCTGGGTTTTGGTGTGGGTTTGAAAGACATGGTGCAACAGTGCTTAGGTTTCCTTCACTCCCTTTGATTTGAAGCAAAGGAGTTGTCATAAGTGTTATTTAACACTAATCATAGTGTTTTATGAAATAGTGATGGGAGAACGTTTATTTAACTTTTATATATTTTGAATTCCTTAGTATTGTTTGCTATTATCACTTAGAAAAAAGTGTTTCCTCACTATCATACTATGTATAATGCTGTGTACACTACTAATTAACACAGAACGTAGGTGTGTTTGAGCTTTAAAGCAATAGCCAGCTGCATAGCCCTAATAACGTCACCCTTTGAGAAGTTCAGGCCTGTAGGCATTTCTGCACATTACAAAGTCATAGAAAGCAGGGCTGAATATGATGCATCCAGTTCATCTTCATTCCCCAGGAGTTTGTGTAACACCATCTTCAGCACATCCACTGACAAAAAAAGGGTGCAGTGTTGGAGGGATTGTGACCCTTCCTGTGCTGCAACAGGATTGCTTTTCTCTCCTGACAAACTGTTGTAAGAAAAATTGATGCTGAATAAGCAAGTGAACTCCAAGTTGCAGGTTTCTCTGTGACTGATGTGCAGGTGACTCTTAGCACTGATTATTATACGATATTCAAACATTTAAAAGAAAATACGTTGTTTATTTTGTAACTCTAATCGTTTTTAAAATCAGTTTGTGTTGGAGCTTTGTTACAGTTTTAAATGACTTAAGAGTCCTGCAACTTGAAAGGAACTTTGGGCACCCATGCCACTGAAGAAAATATGCATGAGCTCTACTTTTTTTGTTGTTTGATTTGTAAAGTATTTAACTTAATCTTTTGTAAAAGAGATTATTTTTAATACTAGCGCATAAGTTCAGGAAATATTATTGAATCAGGATGGATTTGCAAGAGCAATGAATATTTTGAACATGACTACAACAGTCTTCAAGCTCTTCTGAATTTTTAAGACTTCCCTACTCAAAAAAATAAAGCAGTATAAACAACTGCAGAACTGCCAGATTCACATTGACTTTAAAAAAAAAGGACAGCTGTGATACTATGCCATTGTGATTAATGTAACCAATGTATTGTTCCAGTGTATTGTGCCATGCTTTGCTGCCTCAGGTTACAAGTGTCACTGAGACTGTACACTGCAGCATTCATGAAAAGTCATAATTCACCATGGAAGTCTTCTGGAGGTTCTTTCTAAAATAAACAAACAACAGCAAAAGAAAAAGATTTTATTTTTGTTTGATCCTGATTCTAAAGTTTACCAAGACTAGAGGCTTGCTGGGAGATCGGGTGCCACAACCATGTGATCCTGTTGATTCTTTTTGCCATGTTTCAGTGCCATGATGTAGATGCACTGTTTGTTGCCTTGCAAATTCTTCAGGTTTCTTAACAGAATTGTTAATTTCATTTTGCCTGTGATCATCTGCAGCTTTCCAAATGGCAGAGAAAGCCTAGAGCAAGTTTGTCAGTAGCATAAGGTGAATTTAAGAACCATGTGAAGACATGGAAGAGAAAATTACGGCATACGTTTCCTAATGATAAAGATACCAAAAGCATCCTAAAATTACAAAGCAATGTAATGCATTAAAGCTTAATTTGCATTTTGGTTAAGGCGTAGCTGCGTTTTTGGACTATCCCTTTAATTATGCAGTGTTAATTACCTACTGACCAGTTCCTAGGGTAGAAGCAGCAGGAGCAGTGCCTGCAGCAGTTTCCTGACGTAGTGGTTTCTATCAGACAGAACAGTGGGACTCCTAAGGTTGCTTTGTAACGTGGGGTCTACAGCTGTAGGCCAGCAGACTGACTTGCACAGGAATCTAATTAAAAAATCAAAGATATTGAGGAAAGCTCACAAGTGCCATATGTTCTTCTTTACAACCTGAAATGACTCAGCGAATCACAGTAACAAGTTTCATTCTTTCTGCATTGTAGCTGAATTTTGCTACAGAAGACACCTGGTACAAGAGAAGTTATTCAGGCTCTTGATAGTATTAATAACCATTTGAACTTTGTCAGTTATTCCATCAAAGTATGTTTTGGAGATAGAAGTGATTTAAAACCTGGTCTCATGAGGAAAGCACTGCCTCTCCACTCCCTGTGAGGAGCTGCAACCACCTTGAGGGCTCCCCTCAGCTCCTCTGCTCTGGGCTGAAGAAACTCAGGGACCTCCTCATATGCTTTGCCCTCCAGACCCTTCACCATCTTTGTAGCCCTCCTTTGGATGCTCTCTATATAACTTTGTCCTTAGTTGACACCAGCTTCAAAGTTGCTTTGGAAAGTGATGTGTTCTGTGGTACAAGGTGTAGGAGACCTGAGTTAGGCTGAGAGACGATTACAAGAGAGATACAAGCATGCTAGGGGTGCTAGGAATGAAGTACCTTGCTGTATGTTTGTTTTCACACTGGATCTTCAGTGGTGGTTTAGCCTGAGGAAGATGGACACCTGCTTTTCCAGAGGAGTTTCTTTTGAAGCAAAGCTGATGTCTAATTGAGATAAGTAGATCACTGTGTGCTTACTGTAGAAGCTGTTTAATTATTTCCCAACATTGCTGGCATATGCAGTAAGATATGCAGTAAGACTCAGATGTTTGATTAAGATACAATCATAACTCCATCTGTAGACTCTTGTAACAAATTGTTCATAGGTTAAAGTAATTAAAAGCAAGGCTTGATTCTTTATCTCCTCTCCAAGTGAAAGTCTTAATTGTATGGTTGATTAGTTGAGGAAATGACAAACAGAAATCTGCAGATCCATGTCCCCATGTCCCCCTCCAAGCACACTGATTTGCAGATTTGTCATGGAATGATCAAGGAAACTAATCAAAGGTGAGGGGAGGATATGCACCAGTGCTTGGTGGAAGCCATGAAACAGAGCAGTCTTAACTCTTTTAGCAATATATAATATCAGAAGCAACAGTGTATGTTTACAGTTAATGTGAAAAAAGGCATGGATCTAGCAGAAAGAAACTTTCTGGCTTTTTTGGGCAAGCCCTTGTGACTAAAGTTGAATTGTAGTTTAGAAGAATCCAGTAGGTTCAAAATAGGCAGGAAGAAGCAGAAGAAAGGGGCAGTCTACTGATGAAGCTTTGTGGCCTGCTGGTTAGGTCTGTATTCAGGAGATAATTTCTGATCTGACAGACAACTGTGAAGAAACTCAGAAGTATGTTATTGATTGCCTAAAAAAATAGAAATAAATCAATCTGTGTATTCGATTTTTTTTTTTTTTTTTTTACATTGTAAACCTGAAAGGGAATCTAAAGACCCTGAGGACTTGAAATATTGTTTATATCTCCAAAGTAGGCTCGCTATGCTTATTACCTATAGTTATTTTCTAGATGTACATGAATTTACCAGTTTCCTCTGTGTTTTCAGCCATGGCTCATTTGTCCACTGCCACACAGCTTGACTGTGCTGTCAGCAGAGGCCATCAGCATTATGAAAGAGGACACTGAAAAGTTAGGTGTGCCTAACAGTGTTTAATGATGCCACCCTCCAGCAACAGAGCAGTTCTCCCTGCTACATACATTCAGTTTGACACTCATATCCTGGTCCTGCTGGCAAGATGAGATGGAAGGTGCCACTTTGCCCCTATGGAGCTGTTGCGAGCATGCCATAGGGTGCTTCGGGACATCAACCAACAGCTCAGCCTGTGCTTGCTTCTGCTCTGCATTCACTGAAAAGTAGCTTGCTTATTAGAGAATCCTCATGCAGAATGGCTCCTTCCTCTTTTGCTGTTATGTGTGGTGGCAGGGAGGTGATGTGGGTAGCGTGACTGGTACTTCACAGCAGCTTTTCCTGGTTGGTATGACAGGACTTTGACCACAAGCAATGATGCTGTCTACCTAAATATAAGAGCAGGAAGAGTATTTGACTGTTGATATTTCTCTGGGATTCATTCTGACTGAGCTGACGGTCAGTCAGGGTAGGTGGTTATTCTCCCACCTGAACCTTAGTACTGTAATCAAGAAGATATGAAAATCCCTGACTGAAATACTGACAGCTGCTTCTGTCAGTCTGCTCCCAGAAAAATGTACTCTCCTTACGAAAGTAATTTCTCACTTCTGCTCTCTTTTTCTGACATCCTGCAAAACCTTACTGTGTAATACCACTGAATCTACACAGATTTATCAGAAGTCATCTTTTTTTTTTTTTTTTTTTCCTTCTTAAATTCATCAGAACTTTCCTACATCACTTTCCAAAAACCTGGAGATACTATTTTCCTTATGAGTAGAATGAACTGCCAGCAGTAGCCTTCTGTTTGCTGAGGGGTTACAGCCTTATGTATATCTTTGTGTTCATTGCAGAAGAACCACAGCAGAGCACAGTCACATCCAAGCCTGTCTCTTTCAATATAGTGGCTCAGATAATGGATGTGTGGGAGCTCTGAAGAGCCCACTTCAGGAGAAGAGCAGTGGCAAGGAGGAGTTTAAAGGAAACTTTAAGGTTTCTCCATTAATTTCTGCTCTGTGTTGAAAATAGAGGAAAACCTTTTGAAGATTTTCTCTATATGGTGCGTTAAAATGTATTGAAATATTTGTTTCCAGGTGGCAACATGAGATCTCAATTTGGGAAGTGTGTGGATCATAGGCATGGTGGCTACAGCCCTGGAGTTGCAAGACTTACATCTTCTGTCTGTACTCTGACTGACAGTGCTTGGGGTCTTTTTATTGCAGATTTTTTCAGGACTGGACAAAGAAGGGAACTGGATTCCATTTCCTACATCCCATAGGTTTTGGAGAATGTGAGAGTTCCTGGAAAATTTTCCTAAAGAAAACATTTCACAAAATGTGTCTGTGAAATGTTGAGATTTTGACCAACTCCAGATGAAAATACTATGCCATTCCTATTTAGGAAGTTTCACCTTTGTCTTAGAGTCCACCCAAAACCTCTCTTTCAGTAGCCTTGAGAGCCTTGGTGTTGACCACATGATCTCTATTACCTGGCAATGGGAAGATGCTCATGTAAGGTGATGTTACTTGGTCCTGTTTTCTCCCTGCTGGACAACTATCCAGAACCTACCATTTTGTTCTTGTTCAATTCAGTCACAGAAACATCTAGCTGAGATTCTGTATTATTACTGTGTGTAGTCCATTACTAGTCTTGCAAATAAGAATCAGTTCAGAAGATTGGAGTTTATGATGTGCAAAAGCACATCTACATCTTCATATGAATTTACATGTAGAACTAGTTTCTTAAAAACTATGTTATACAATCATACTGGAGAATGACATACTTCAAAATCACTAATTGTATAATACAGGATAATGTTAGGTAGGATAGTAAAATGATTTTGGAAATATAGGACACAGGAAAAAGGAATAAAGAACAGTGAATATTGAGTATCCTCCCTTCAAAACATACTGAATAGTTCTTGTCCACATTTTCATGTCTTGCACAACGTTTAAGGTCTCACAAAAGCATTGTGGGCAATATGAAAGTTTAATTTGGATTTTCTTTTCTTAGATGTTTGAATTTTTAAGAAAATATCGCATCTCAGTCTTGACTGTTACAAACTTAGACCTTAGTCCAGTCTTGATGTTGCTTACATTTGCAAAATCTGAATATTCTACTTTCTTGTCCAGCTTTCAACTAGATTATTATTGTTGAGTATTAGCAAACTAGGTGTATGGAATTGAAGATTTTTATAAATATAACATGTTTATTTTGAAAAAGCAGAAATTATTCAGTAGTTCTGGAGTTCAGTGCCTTTCCTTATAGCAGCAGTGAGTTGGTACAAATTCCTACAGTACTGCCCAATTTAGTTTTCACTTGACTGGGTAGGTAAATGTAGCCTCAGCTAATTTATTTAGGTATTGTGTGAAAGCTCTGCTTTACATACATGGCACAGTTGCTATCTAGGTTCACATAAGTGGTTAGTTTGTAAATGAGTAACAACTCTTGTCAAAATCTATTATCTTATGACAAACATTTGGCCCTTAGGTATATTCCTCCCTTTGGGCCTCCCAAACCATTTGATTTCCAGAAGTGTTCTTCCTTTGAAGTTTCTGAAGTACATCTGAGGAGGTGACAGTATAATTGCAAAACACCCTTTCATTTGTGACCAGAACAGATTTTGAATAGAAAACAAATGTTGCCACCCATTGTCCTGTATCTCTGATATGGTATCCTGCACACCAATTGCTAGTGAACTAGCCTTAAAAACAAATAAATAAAATTTAAAAAAAGGATATGTAGTGCTCCAGATTGTCACTGCTTGAGTCACCACAAAACTAAGCTTTAATGTTGTAGATCTCTTCCTGCATTATTAAAATACAGATTTGTAAGATTTATTGTATTTGGTTTTGCTGGTAATTGAAAAATGAAAAGGATAGGGCGTGATCCAAAGCTGTTGTAATGTAAGATAGATCAGCTATTTATGCACTGAACCTTCAGCTTGCTGGTGTATTAGAGGGAGGGGCAGAAATTGCATGGAAGATCAAAGCCATCAGAAGCAGTGATTAAAGCAAACTTATTTATTATTTTTAGATTTATATTTCGAAGTTTTTTCTTTGCCCTTTTCTGCTTTATAAGTTGGCACAATGGATGAAATTATGTCCCTATTGAAGTCAATGGGAAATTTGTAATGTTTTAAGATGGCTTGATTATTTACACAGCATGTGTGTACTTCATGATTCCATAGTTCCTAGGTAACAGTACTAGGCATCTTTTTCATTTACCTGAAGAAAGTAATATATATTTTTATAGCACATGAAGTTTCATTTGAAGGAGGGTTGTGATGAGGAGGGGTTTTGGCCTCTTCTCCCAGGAAACAAACAGGACCCGAAGAAATGGCCACAAGTTGGGCCAGAGGAGATTTAGGTTAGACAAGAGGAGAAACTTTTTCTCTCAGAGGGTGGTCAGGCACTGGAATGGCTGCCCAGGGAGATGGTGGAGTTGCCGTCCCTGGCAGTGTTCAGGAGGCGTCTGGATGAGGAGCTGTGTGATACGGTGTAGTGCTTGTGGTAGCAATGATAAAGGGAGGGCAGTTGGACTAGATGATCTTGCAGGTCATTTCCAACCTTGTGATTCTATGATTCACCTACTCACAGTGAATTTTCTACTGATTTTCTCAAAACTTGTTATTATTTTTAAAATCTATAGGAAAATGAGCTTGTACTGGCAGGCATTCTTTTTTCTGAAGGCAAAAAATCACAGTATGTTTTTTAGTGAAAGTATTTCATTCTCCCCACCCAACTCATACTGCCTTGAAAAAACAAACAAACCAAAAAACGAACAACCAAAAAAACCCCAACAAGCCTGTTTCATTTTACCTGGTATTTCTTTCTACTCCTGTTATTGGAAATTTGCCAGAACTATTTTTAAGAATAGATTTTTATACAAATCCAGTTTCACTACTGTGTTTGTTTGCTACTAAGCTGAAGTTACACTCACTAGCTGTGTGATCTTCATGGTAAAATTAAGGAATGGACAAAAAGTAAAAGCCAAAAGCATCATATCAACAACAAATCGAAACCAAATACACATGCACAAAAAAATAAATAAGCAAACCAAAAACCCTAGTTATGGAATGACATAGGTGTTCTCTTGATCAGTGTCTTGAAACAGCTCTTCTAATGCTTCTAGTGGGTAAGGCAGAAAATTGCAAGCAATTGTCACCTTTACATCTGTATCAGTGTAATCTACTTAATACCTATGTGGTATTCAAAATCTTATAGCATAGTTGAACTCTTTTCCTGCAAGTGGTAGTGTGAAGATACCTTACAGTGATTTTTAGAGTAGAGCACAAATGTCATATATGTTTTAATATATTTTGTAAATGTTTTCTGTATTTGTATATGTGACACATATTCCAATTTCCATTAAAGGATTATGAATGAATGGTAGAATATTGAGCGCTAATGAAGTAGTAGGCTGAGATTTTTCTTCATTTTCTGACTATTTTTAACTGGTGAAATTTGGTTAGATAAAATGCAAAACTCCACCGTGCATTAATTTGAACCCTTCTAAGCTATGTTCTAGTATTCTCCAATAAAAATCTGTGCTAAAATGTTACTGAATTCATCTGGCTTCCCGAATTTGGTCTTCTGTCGTAGACTGGAAAACCTGACTGAAACCTGACTGCTTCTTTGCATTTTCTGCTATAGTGTCATAACCTGAATATGGAATGTTTTTCCTGAATTGTCCCCTGCCTCACAGCAGAGTCTCATGGGCACCAGTGAAGGCTGCAGCAGAAAAACTCATCAAATGGGGTGATACTGATATTGGCTGGGGGTGGTTCATGGGGAAGATGGCAAAGGAGAACATGGGAACAATCTGATATGAGGATTACTGTGATTTTTAACTTTTTTTTTTCTTATTTCTTTTTTTCTCCACGCTACCTGAGCACTCACCACACATTAATCTTCAGTTTTCTTGCTTTCACAGCCCCTGCACATCCCTGTCATTCATCTGTAGCCACTGTAGGTGAACCGTGACAATATTAAGTGGTTAACACCTACAGTAAATATTTTCAGGTAGCTAATTTCTTATTGTCTTCTTCATCCTTCTCTCAAGACACAGAAACCGTGCTGGGAGTGGGAAGTGTTTTTGGTGTTTGCTCATTCCTTGTGTCAGAGGCATCTGGGTTCTTTCAGGAGCTCAGCAGATTGCTGTGCTAGAGGTTTAGGAAACGATTGTAAGATGTCTGTGTTGTTTTATTTCCTGTGTGTCATTTCCTGTGATATTTCTACAGAGTAGCCATTTCTGTTACACATTCATAAATCACCATAATGCTGCCATGGAAAATGAAGTAACACGTTACACACACTTGTACACAATTAGAAAATAGTGCTGTCTACTCCTTTTAAATATATTTAATATGTGGTAGATTTCTCTAAAACCAGGAGCGAATTCTTGTGGGAGTAACAAAATAACAAATTTATGGATATTTGCATCTAATTTTCTGATAAGTCTAAATGCATTTCTGTCTTCTGAAATGCTTTGGAACAGATTGACTTTTTAGCTAATGCGTATATCCTCTAGATTTAATAGAGTGCAATTTCTTTACTGCTGTTTTTGTACTGCCTGGAATATTTTTCATTTCTTCTTAAAATAATGTGAGTTTAGATCAAAGTATTAGCAAATAGCGCAGGACTGGCTGTGTACCCAGAATCTCAGAATCAGTATTTATCCAGACTATATATAGCCCATTGATTAAAGTGGTTTCAGGTTTTGTGCAAGTCAAGAGCTCTTTATGTGCGTTGGAATAAAAGCCATAGCGTTTAACAAAGTTCTGATTATTCACAGAAGTTGGAAGTGAACAGATAGTTATTTCCAAGGCTTCTGTAGAACTTAAACCTAGAATTTATAGTAAAACCTAGATGGTGAATTTCCTAAATTCCTTGGGGAAAAGCAGAGAATTAAGTTGCTGTGTTTTTGTTGTTGTTGCTGTTGTTTGTTTTTAGAATTAGTGTATTGTATGTCTTAGGGCCACAAGTCATCACTGTGATCATCTAGTTTGATTTCCTGAATAACACAAATCACACGACTGAAGCTTCCCCTTACCTTCCCTGATCCCCCCCTCTCCCCCAAAGGAAACATTAGTGCACATATTTTTCTTTAAACACAAAAGAAACAAAACAAAGCAAAAATCCAAAGAACAGAAAAGACAAGAAATAAAAATAGGCTGCATTTCATAATAGATTGCTTAGCATGATTACGGTATTTCTGTAGCTCCCACTAAAATTATTCTATCTTTACTGCTGTTTGCTACTAGAGATAGATTCTCCTGAATGTCCAGATCCCCTTTCAATGTCCTTGTAGGAAATGGTGAAATAAACCTTAGGTGTTGCAGATACTTGTTCTCTGTATGCATTTGGCCAGACAATGCACAAGTGGAATAGTTGAATGCTGAATTAAGTATGCAGCCTGTGGGAAGAGTTGCAGCAGTATGGCTTGGAGCTACGCAATACCTATCCTTGCCCTGGCTGCTGCTGTGCCTGGAGGGGCTCAGAGTGTCCATCTCTTCTCTCTGGCTCTCCCCCTCTCCCCCAGCACACTTAGTGACAACGGTACCACTTCAGCACAGCGCTTCTGGATTTGTAAGTGAAAAACCCTGTTCATTGTGATAGTACACCCTTTGTAGTTTCCTAGATATTCTTTGCCAGGCAGTAGCAGGTGGCATTCAGCAGTAAATGGCTCCAATTTTTTTAGCTAGTTGTGATGGTGTAAAATTGTGATAAAGTCTTGGCACCTCTAAACACAGCGGGGATTTTACCATCAATAAGATCTGGGTCAACTTTCATCCGCTGTTGCTTTTTTGTTTCTCCCTCTGTCCTTGGTAACTTAGAAGACTTAAACTCCTGGGACTGAGTTCATAAACCTGATTGTGTTACTGACAGTTGCCTCCTGTACTAAAGTTATGTTTATTAGCAGTCCTGTTCAGAGTCTTGCCTTTAACTAGTCTAAATTTTGTGACATTCTGAAGTACAGGTTTTATTACTCAAAGGATTTGGAAATCTTGATTAGAAAGTTACCACCTTTGACTAGACTCAGAGAAAAATAGTGGTAGCTCCTTCTTAGCTAAAACGTTGCAAAATATTCTGTATTTGTATGTCCTGCAGAATGCTGTCTTTGCCCTGAAGATCAATTTTCATTAGAAAAAGTAAGGACTGTACTGTCAGCTAGTGGATGGTTTTTCCCAAACACTTCTACAAAATGCATGTGGAAAGTTTATACTATGATTTTCCCCTGAACATAGTCTAAATCTCAAGGAGTTATTTGAAAATAAATATACTATTAAAAAAATTCAAAGCCATTAGCTGCAAGCCCTGCATTATTTATTTTGAAATGATTGCTTTTGCCTGTTTCCTTTAAAAAATGGATCCAACTTGCTGACACTTGCAACAAATGTTTTTTGTTTCATTTTGGCATGGTAGGTTACTCGAGACTTTTAGCACCATTATAAGGTATAATACGTCATTTCCCTTCCACGTTGCTTTTTTTTTTTTTTTTTTTTTTTTTTTTTGCTAATTGGTCTGTATGTATAACCTTCCTATGTTAACTTGATTTTAGTTGTCCTTTTTTTTAAAAAAAAAAAAGTATATATTCTGTTTTTGTTTTAGGGAACTACATTGTTTGGTTATTTAAAAGTTTCCAACAATATTGATGAAAGAATTATTTAGAACATTTGATAAATCCAACTGCTTAAAAGTTTATGTTTAAAAAGTTGCCAACTCCTATTATTTTGTGCCTGTATCTTTTTAGCTGTAGCATCATTCTTACTCCCTTTGTGCACAATTCCAAAAAAGAAAAGGAAAAAAAAACAACCATAAAAAACACAAAAAGTTACATTTTGCATGGGAAGAACAGCTGTACATTCATTTTCATTTATTTAGGGACATTATTTACTAAACTGCTTTCAAACTTTGTCACTTTTTTTCTACATGCAAACATTGTGATGTTTGATTTTGTGACTTATTTGTAGGGTGTGCTTTTCAGATAAATGGGAAATTGACTTAATTTTGTTGTTAATTACACCAGTGTAATAGAGAAAGGATGGAGTTGTTGTTTTGCTGATAAAGATCAAGAATGTGTTCAGAGGCGTGTTTTGCTTAAATTCAGTAACATAACATGTAGGTATGGAATTGGACACTGCTAGATGGAAAGTGGAAGATCGTGGCTAGATGTCATTTACAAATTCTTACAGTACCTTCACTTGTTTAATTGGATGTGAATGCTTGTAAAGCTGCACCAAACCCCTGCAAATTAAAATTTCTTCCTCTGAGGGATTTCCCTCCCATTTGAAATGGAGATGGGTCTGCTAGCATGGCCTTCTTGAGCTCCTGCTTGAGAAGGCATTTGGACAGTTTCGTTCAGACACCAGAGCATTTTGAGAAGTACCACTTGGTGTGCGATGCAGTGGTGAGTAGTAGTGGCTGAGGTCATCATGCAACTCTGCTGAATGGGTAGGTGGGAGAGGGGGGTCCTACAGGGGGTCCCCACAAAGGCTGATGGGCAGCTCTGCTTCCTCTGTACTGCAGCTTCATGGGGATGTGTGTTGCCTCTGGGGCTGCATGCACCTTCAAGGGGGATGGAACAAGACTGCTCTTGTCTATTTCCAGAGGGGAAAAAAAAAAGGCAAACCTGCTTGAGTGTCACTGTGTGTTATGCTTGGAAGGGAGAGGGAGGCAGTTAGCTACAGATAACCTAAAGTTGCAGGGAAACTAGTCTTCATCTAATGTCTGCTCTGAATGTCAGTGCTCTTTGTAATAGATAGTTCATGTTGACTGCTTCATTTTTCTTTCTTTAATAAACTGTTACAGTGAAAGAAAAAATAGTTGTTGGAAGATTATCCAAAGCTGTTTTTCAGGCCTTGGCACAGAGGGAATAAAGGAAAGTAACAGAAGCTGATCCTGCTAGTCTGGGTGGGCAGAAGAACTTGAAGTCCAAGGATGCGAGTGGGAGAAAGCCTACACAAAACCCAGGATGACAGCATGGCCCATCTGGCTGTCTCCAGGCATCAGCTGGGATGTTTTCTCCTGCTAGGCAAGGTTTATAGAACATAGCTGTGGCAAAAAATGTTATGTGTTCCCTAATGACCTGGTCATGAAAGCCAACTGGTGCTACAAGATGAACGTGTGGGGGGAGCTGGGTGGTTGGAATGGTTGGAGACATACAGTTGTGCCACGAGTGCAATTTGTCATGTTGCCATACAAAGTACAAGAAAATACAAGAGGGATGGGAAGAGAATGTGATGGAAAAGAATGGCTAAAAAAGAAATTGAGGAATCGCATGAAAGAAAGTCAAAACATGGTGTTGTTTGTTTGGTCTCAACAAGTAAGAGTAAGGAGCTACTGTGAAGAGTGAGATGAAGCTCGCATGCAATTTGGACAGCTCAATGGCACCCCCACATTTCTCAGGTTGTCATGTACCTGAGTGACCTGGTGGGGCAATATCTGTGAGGGTGGTTTATGATGTCCGCACGCGCAGGTGTTTCTTATCTTTGTGAAAGTGGAGGAGTTATTTCAAGACAGGGTTTTGCTTTGCTTTTTTTAATTGCTGCAAGATTTGTAACTTTTCTCAAAAGAGGAAAGGCTAATTGGCAGGAAAAGCAGCAGTTGGAAAATGAAAAAAAAAACACACAACAACCAAACAACACAACTCTATAACTTGTTCTTCCATAGTGAGAGAGCAGGAATGCAGGATACAACATTACTCAGAAAGGGGAAACTAATGCCGTCTCTGCTATCTCTTGCATTTTCACAGCCTCCAAGAGGCCTGTGTCATTACTTTACCCACATCAGGAACACAGGTCACAGCTGATTTTACAAATATAGCCAGGATCAGAGGAGCTGAATCCTCCTCACACCGCATGCAGGAACTCAGTCCAAGTCCACCCTGCTCCTCAGCCAGGCGTAGGCTTCTGGAGCACACGTGAGTCATCCCTAGGTAGGAGCAATTAGGGACCTTTGCATGCTGATCTCATGGCATCTAGATAGAGACTGGCTTCTCTGCCCATTGTTTGTGCCTTACCATGGTTTCAGGAAACCTTGCAATGTTAATGTTGTCAAGTTCTTGGATGGTGCCGTTTCTGTCACTCTGGGAGCCATTGTTCTGGTGTGTGAAGTGCTGGAAAGCTGACACAGATATGGCACGCAAATGCTTTGTGCTAATACTGTTGCTTTTTTTTTTCTTTCATTTTTTTAAAAAAAGGGTGTACTTTTTTATTACTTTTTAGTTTTGCAATCTATCATCCTGTGCTTTTTATTAAGTACTGCCTTCTTGGAAGTTATTCTCAGCAGTGGTACAATTATCAACATTCACAGTTGATAGCAAAAACCTTTCAGCAACATTCCTGTAGAGCTGTGAATCACACCTCTGTTGAGATGCCTCTTGATAGACTGTGTGAACAAAAATACTTAGAGATATTGAAGTTTATAATTCATCTCTGATTTGCAGAATATGCTACATCTGTTGAGCAGTGATGCTAATATAGAGGAGATCACATGCTGTATTTACAAAGAAATAATCCTGCCCGTTAATGGGGCTGGCCTCGTTAGACCTGCTTTTTAATTGAAGAGTCCTTAACAGCTCCTCCCTGATAGGTTAAATAACATTCTTTTCAGTTTGGAGTTGGATAAGTGAAAGATAATCAGAGGCACAAACCAATTTTGGATTAATTTGTGAACTTAAAGCTGGGAATAGTTGCCAGCATAGACAGTCTTTTGAGCCAGCCTTTATAGTTTTTTATGTATGTTTTAAATTTTTGTAACTATAGTTTATCAATACTCATTGCTTACAGTGAAATTTATGTAAACCCAGAATTTAGGTACTTCTTGTAGCGCACTGCAAGGCCTAGCATTTGCTTATTTTCTTATTTTCGGTACAGAACTAGTTGTGTTGAAAGGCAGTCTTTCTGTTATCTGTTGTTGCTGGGTACTTGAGTGAATGTGCAGGAACTGAATGTTTCTTTCCAATTATTTTGAAACATTGACAAGGACATTATGATTCTGAATAGATGCTGTTGCTTTTGTGGTTTTCTTCTGCAAAATAGTTACCCAGGCAATGGCTCTAGCTCTTGTGGAGCATACCCATCTGCATCTCCCTCCCTCAGAAGGTCCTAGAGGTGGGTTAAATGAGGTGATTACAGTGCTTGGAGGAGCAGAGTCCAAATACAAATACATCTCACAAGGAGAGTGATGCTGTTGCCTCTTGGCTTAAAGTGCAAGGAGCATACTCTCATCACTGGCTTTTTCTTATTCTTCTCTTTCTTCTCATGTATGTTGGCAAAGGCATTTATTTTAGCAAGTCTTGTGTTTTCAGGCAAGGAGCCCTATTCCCCTGCCTGCATACATACCCCAAAGTCAGCTTCAAGTAGCATACTCTTCTACCTCTGCTTATGGAGCAAAACCTGAGGCATTTTCTATTCTTGTATGAAGATGGACTAGTAAACATGAACACTTTTTCTGAGATAAAACTGTGAAAAAGGTTGTCGCTGTTTCTCGGGAGATTTCAAAGGTCTGAGTTGTCTCTGTAGGGTGGGAAGGGAGAACAACTCTTAATGGTTTGTTTATTAAAAGAGGGATAAGTCATCAGGTGTTATTCTCGGAAGATCTGAGACCTAACATGCAGAGTGTGAATTATGGTGAAAATAGCAATTTCCATCTTGGCACAGAACATGCTGTTTTCTTGTATAGATCATTTGTACTTTACAGCTGTTTCTCCTGCTCAACACCATGCAAAACAATGCTGTTTTGTTTCCATGCTTTCTTCTCTCTTAGTCAAATGTTGGTGTTTAAAGCTTTGATTAGTTAAAGCACTCAGAAAAATTAACTGAAGTAGAGTCTGCCTTTTTCAGTGGCAAAACAAAACATGAGGTTTGAGAAACCAGTATTTATCTTGCTCACAAATGAATGCTCAGATGATGCTTCATATGTTATTATTGTTTTCTTTCCTTTTTAGTGCTTTTAGGTGCATCAAATGCCTTAATATGCAGCAGGCATCATCAGAAGCCAGCCTGACTTGCAGGCTGCTTGTGACATCGTTTGCGTATTCTTAATGACTTTTTATGAGATTGGCTGAGTAATTTCAGCAGAAAGTTTCCAGCAGATTGAGGATTGTTTTTAGACACGTTATGTATATTTAAGAATCATCTTTGTTTGTCAGCTACTGGATGGAAATGTGTTTTCCCTCTGGTCAGCTCTGCAATCTGGCTTTTTGAAAGACATCTGATACTGGTAACGTTACCTCTGTTATCATCACCATTCATTAACATTCAATAGTACTGGTTGTTTTCTTATCTTGTGATGGGTAACATTACCCTTGAGCCCAACCTGGCACAGAGCAGAGTGCCTCAGTTGCTTACCCCTCTGCAGGATGTCAGACAGTGGGAAAGGCGTGAGGGTTGGGCATGAGTTCTTTTCTTTTTTCTTTTTTTTTCCTTGCACGGACTGTGACAGGGCTTTCAGAGTCAACAACATGAAGACTTTGAACACTGGAAGAGGGCTTTTGGTGATACTGGTTGTGAGAAGCCTGGACAAAATGTTCAAAATATGCATTTAAAAATTACCCTTCAACACTTCAATTGAGAAGAAGACAAAATGGATATATAGGTCTTCATTACAGATTTTGTAGGTTGCACAACTAGGTGTGTGCATTTACCTAATTTATCTAAGATCTGCAGATATTTTGGGTTTCTAGCCTGTTGCAGACTAGGTAGCTATGTAGTTGTGAATTATAAATGCCTCTACAGTGCAGCTTTGATTGCAGCCCTGCTGAGATCCCTCCGGTCACCAGCATGATGGCTGGAAGCCCTTTCATGCTGGTGGATGAGGTAACCATGCCCTCTCCCACCACCTCTACTGAGCATTGTTCCTGACATGAACTCTGTCCAGGGGCAAACCTCCTACTACGGCCATTCAAGCCATACCCATAGACACTTGTAGGGTGAGTTGGGCTGTAAAATTTAGTTAATAAGTACTCTGTTTTACTGAAGGAAAACATGCAAGACCTTTAAAAATCTTTTTGTCATTCCAATTGTACTAGAAGTTGCCATCACTTTTTTTTTCTTTTTTGTTTTTTATCCCCCCTCTTTCATCCTTAAATTATTTCTGCAAATGGAGAGGAAATAATTCTGACAATCATTTATTGAAGGTAGCTAATAAAACAATGGAAGGATGTAGGCTAAGGCATAAATGGAGTACTGTGACAGATGTGGATGATTATTAACCAGCTGATGTTTCCGCAAAGGCTTCTAATCATAAACACAGCATGGAGTGAAACTGGGTGTATTAATAGTAAGAGTTTTATGGAAAATCTGAGCTTGTGCTTTTTCTTTAACATTCCATTTCCTGCTTTAATTGATGGAGTGTGAAGTTTTTCTTCAAAAAATTTGGAAAAGATTATTTTGCATCTGTGACATTAAGTATATGGTACAGGCCAGAAACAGCATGTTGTGGAATGATTGCTTGAAAACGGCTCCTATAATAGTACTTTTTAAAGAGATATGACTAGTAACAAAAGCTAAACTCGGTGATATTGTGGCTGCGGTAGTAGAATATCTATTTTTGTCTATGCAACCTATGTTTTCTTGTGACTTTGCAGGAAAGAGGAAGATGCTATCAGAAAGAGATCATTATGCTATAAAACTTGTGGGCCACACTTCCATTTTTTTCTCTGGCTTTCTATCAAATGTCCTCTCATTTAGTGTCAGTTTCGTATTGTCCTTTGTTATGCTTTGGGAAATGTAATTCTAGGCTTGTACAGTAATCACTAGGTTAGAGTTGAAGTACTTTAAATGTACACCTTTCCTTCTCTAGCTCTGCTGCAACTTTGGCCTATCACCCCTTCTCTGAAACTGAGGGAAAAAAGAAAGGTTAAGCAGAAATTACCCAAATATGACAATGTAAGCTCTATTCAATATCTTATACCACTCTGCTCTGTAAGTATTATTTTGATCCCTGAAAGCATTTGCAAGCACAATCGATTTGTTTGCCTCACAGCAGCTGGTATTCTTGATGTGGTTGTTTGGAGTGGGGATAAGACGGAACAGAAAATGGTGAGGAAGGGAACTCACCTGTTTGAGGCCACTCTCCTTGTGTGAGAGAAGCTCAGAGAAGCAAGCATCTGTTGGGCCACCAGGAGCAGGGCAATGGCCTCAGGAGCTTATCTGCAGCCAGAGGCAACAAGCAAGGGGCTGCTGTGGAACAAGGTAGGGAAAAGGCAACTGTGCTGGAAAGGCAGTGTCATCCCCCATAGCTCTTCAGCAGAGGATTCAGAAGCAGCAGTCAGGCAGAGCAGAGGGCCCTTGCAGTACCGAACTTGAGGCAGTTCTGCTTGCTGTGAAATGCATTTCCTGCAAGAGGACTCATGGTATGCAAGATGACTGGTTTCTTTCATGGCAGTTAATACTGAGCACCTCTCTTCATTATCAGATCTGGTCTTCTAGTGGCTAATTAGAAGAAACTTTATTAGTCTTGATCTTACGTGTTCTTGTTCTTTTCCTTTGCTTTTCTCTTTTTTTTTTTTTTTTTTTCTTTTTTCTCCCCTGAAGCTATTGCTCTGCTAAAGAGATCTACTTAAATTAAGCATTCCATGCCAAGTCAAATCATTCAATTATTGGTGCTTTTTGGTCTTTCTTTCGGATAAACAGAGCCTTCCTGACAGAGAGGCACTTCCTCAGGAATTCCTTTATGGTGAATTAGAGAGGGCAGTGATGAATAATGCTGGGCAAAGGACACCCTGAGCAGCGAACCAAATTGATTACATAAGCCTTCAGCTAACTTCTTTAGGGTAATTTTGGATACCCTGGTACCCCCTGGGGCATAGGTGGGGCCCAGTCTCTCTGATTCCCCTTCCCACTCCTGTTAGTGTTCTCTGTGTTAGCTGCCATTCTGAATGCAGTGTGCTTGAAGCAGCTTTAGAGGGCTAAAACTGGCTGTGCATTGAATTACAGATGTGCAGGAAAGGCTGAGAGCTGGTGCCTTGTGCACAAATGATGCTCACTCCCTGCTTGGCAGTGGTTGTACTGGCAGTCTTCAGGTCACTATGCTGCTGGTGAACATCACGTCATGGCATGGATTTTTTTTGTGAGTATGCTCTTGATTTGGTAGCAGCCCAGCATGCTTGCTGCCTTGTTGAGTTAGTCATTATTCCTTGCAGTCCTTTCTTCTTTTCCATTGAAAACTTCTGACTACTTAGGCTTTCCCTGCAATAGCAGAGCATCAAATCTTTCTGTAGGAGCGTGGAGTGTGATCCCTCTCATTGTATCCTGCAGAAAAGTACTATGCTGTCTGATCTCTATTTTGAGAGGCTGAGCAGAACCTATGGTTGTTCACTGCTCATATTTTATTTTATTTTTTGTATTGTTCTTTCCTATTCTCTGAGTGCTCTTCTCAAGATTTGTTTAAAATATGACTTGTTATCCATTTCCTTAGGTTGGAAGAAGCTCTGGATCTAATACTGAATGTTGCTCCCTGATGCTTATGCCATGATTGTGATTGAAGACAGAGTGAGGAAATGAGAATTGGGAGTGGGGACAAGAGCAGGAGGGAGCTATGATCTGGTCCTCTAATGTCTGCACTGCTACTCTCTGTACTGATGAGAAGCTACATCAGCCCTGTCCAGTGTTTTCAGAAATAGGTTACCAATGAAATATTGTCATGCAATGAAGGGCAGTATATTGCTTCCTAATTGTGAAAGAAAACTGTATCATGAAATAAGTATGAGTGGATTTAGGAGTATCTCCAATGTTTCTTCCTTAAGATCATGGACTTGAATGGGTCAGTTTTCCTTCCCTTGCTACTACAAGTGGCCATGGGGGATTCCTGGCAGCTTTGCAGCAGCCCCTGGTGTTGCATTGCCTCCTCACCCTGGGTACTTGTTTCTTACCTTTCTCTGAAAAAAAGAATCTTCAAAGAATGCCAAGCTTTGAAAATAAACTCAGTTCCCAAGCTTTAATAAAACCTGCATCTTAGATTCCCATATAGCTCAGAAATTCAATGCTTACTGGATAATCATTCTGATCTTTGATTTTTATTTCTTTTTTGTTTTAAATGGAGCATTCCAGGGGGAAATAGGAGAAGCAGCAGATGGAAGATACGCAGGACAGCAGTTCATATTTCTGTTCCTAAGCTCACTGGGGACAAATTGGCATGCACAATTTAGATTTATTCTTTATTTCCAGCTTCTTGCAAGCAATTATTACTTCCAATGACAAGTCTCAAGATACCAGCAAATTCCTAAAAGAGTAACTTTTCTTTTTATTGGGGAAAAGAGGAAGGGAAAGCAGGCAGCTATATTTCACTGTCTCAAACATAGAAAAGGGAAGTAAGTTCTCTCTGATACTGGCCTCTCCCTGCCGCTGGAATTAAGTTCTCATGCACTGTGAAAATATTTTGGTGGGGAAACCTGCCTCCCTCCAGTAAGTATTTAACAGACTGCTTTATCATTGGAATTGAGCAAGGAAAACTCTGCTATAGATTGTACATATTTATCCTGGCACTGGCAGTGCATCTTCATTAAAGTTGAATAGAAGTGGGAGATGATGTTTGGAGCGCTGGCTGAAGTAGAAAGGCTGGGTGGGACATAAAGTCCATAGACTGTCCAGAATCTTTTTTTTTTTCTTGTCATGACCTTATACAGGAAGTCATTCTGCTATAGATTCGCAGGTTACATGGTATAGAGGTCACACATGGAAGAGTTTGCCACATGCTAAATTCTGTCTTTGTTTTTTTTGCTTCTTAGCACTGTTTGTTGGAGAAGCTTATAGAAGGAGCATGGGAATCTTGGCTGGACTCTGGCCAAGGAATTGCAGCTGTTCTCCTAATTACAAAAAGACAAAATGATATACAGGCCTGTGGGGATCTGTTAGACACAGATTTATTGGGCAGGATGGAGTGAGACTTATAGCTATTGCCTCCTCTCCATCACCCCCTCCCCATACAGTGCACGTGTACTGAGTTTTGTGAAACTTTTGCAGCCATGTGAAAGTCATCATCTGGAGAGTGTTATCATTTCTCTTCTCCCTGGTTCCTGCCCAGTCTACAGCTTCTCCAACTCCCAGTTAATGGCCACATAATGCAGGAAATAACATATAAAATAACTTGATCCGTTCCAAAATTAGGAATTCAGCAGTTTAGGGCTGCTAAGAGGTGATAGTCTGATCTTCTTGTCTGTCTCAAATGCCTTCTCAGACATTAGTAAAGAAAAACAAATCAGGATTGCCAATGATTAAAAGAAGAGAAGTTATATATGCTGGTTGCTGGCCACTAGCAGTCCTATCATGTAATATTGCAGTATCAGTCAGCTGGAATAGTTTTTTCTACAAAATAAAATAATAATAAAAAAAGTTATATCCAGAGAGTGAATGTTTGTAAAAAGTGAAGTGCTTTGGCTTAGAGTCGTTCCTGCAGACCTTAGGCTCCCAAACAAGTTGCTATACTTGGCAGTGCTTGGGGAAGAGGGGGAAAAGGGACCAGTCCATGTGGAAAGTCTGTGCACTCTTCTGTTCAAGGACTTGGGTTCAGGTCTTTCTCTGATGACAAGTTTAGGAGCTGGGGTTCCCAGTTCTCAGATGAATTCATCTGACTACTGAGAGTTTGGCAGGTAAGCAGATACTGTGACCTCATTTCTTATGCAAACTGTCAAAGAATTTCACAGTTAAAATGAGAGGGTTTTTTATTTTTATTTCTATTTATTTATTTATTATTTTTTATTTATTATTCTTATTTTTTTGTATGTGATACATATGTATGAAATTGCTCCCGGTTCATTTATAACCACAACTTCTTTTATCTGGAGTAGGGGTAACATGACAATGCTGAGATATGCAATGGTCTTTGCAAAATGTACAGACCATGATGAAGTGAATGTTAATAGAGCAGTTAGTCTGTAGAAAGCAATCAGGTAATTCTGCTTTGTTTCTCAAACGTTGTTCTGTGGGCTTCCAAATGTTTTCTGATGTAACTTCCTTCATGAGTTCAGATTTTTGGAAAAAAAATTGAGGAGAAAGTAGTTCCAAGCTCTACTGATGGCTCTTGGACTCCTTGCTACCTTTTCTACCCCTGTACAACCCAACCTTCTCTCAGGTGCTGCTCACAAAGGTGCTTAGTGGAGGCACAGGCTTTGTACCATTCGTCTAATGCTGTTATGGCTCTGGGGAAACTGTTTGTTCCAAGATAATCTGAGGAGAGTTCACTGTGGGAGTGAAATCCTGTCTCTACGGCAATTGTCCTCCTGCTAATTTCTGCCTAGCCAGGATTTCACCTTCAGGAATAGAAAGAAAAAGGAGGAATTGGTATTGCAATAGGTGATATTAAAATTGTTTCTGGATTTGTCAGTATTGTGGCAGATCTTTTATTCCTTCCACAGAGTATGAAAACAAAAAGAAGTCTTATCCTCACTGGTTCCACTGCTCAAAGAAGACTGATGAGTTATTTCCTTGTAAATTTATAACTTTTGACTTCTAAGATGCTTTTCTAGAGTTTGATAATGTATCCAGACATCAGAAGTCAGTCTGGTCTCCAGTTTTGCTCACAAGCCTAGAAGCTTAGAGATAGCAAGGACAAAGTTTTCTAAGACTCATGGCTCATTTAATAGGATGTGTGCATGTCAAGGCATTGTGCACTTTTCATGTGTTCTATGTTTCTGATTCACTAGAAATGGAGTGTAGTGTTTGTGTTTTTTGTTTTTTTTAAATGAAAAGAAATACATATCTCAAGTGTGTCTCATAATATACTTGCTGTTATTCAAAATAAACTGTAGGGGATAACTGTAGGATAATGACTTACCTACTGAAATAACATTTCTTATGATCAGTGGGTTTTTAATGTACCCCTCCAGTTCTGCATCTTCAAGGAAATTGTAAAAATGTGTGATTGTGATTTAATATAAACTTGCATGAACTCCTTTAAGTTGCCATGAAGTGAAAAGGTCAGAAATGAAGTTAAAGATACAGGACATTGGTAGGATAATGATGTGTTAAACTTGTGCTTCAAATGCTTTTCTGAGGTTTTCACAAATGGAAACTCTACACGCTGCAATCATGCTCTGTCTGGCTGCAGTATTCCTGAGTGTATGTGCCACCTGAACATATGTTTTTCGAAGCCGGGGAGAACCACTGCATATTATGTCATTCTTCATTTCATGACATCGTTGATGCAAACCAGGACAGGAAGCTGGCTGGGATCATGATATATCACTTCTCTTCCTTTTTTTTCCCTTTTTTTTTTCTTCCCCTTTGTTTGTGTATCTGTGTGCGTGCATGCATGTGTGCTTCTCTCCTCATTGCTCTCTGGAAGGAATAAGAGCGTTAGGAAAAAAAAGATAGAAATTAAAAAAAAAAAAAGAAAAAGAAAGGGGAGGGCAGACTTTAAAATCTAAGTGTTTAAATGCTTCCCTTTTGAGAGAGAGGTGCTGCATGTTTTCTTTAGTCTTCCATACAAGCTGACTGAATGAGGCAAAAAACCCCACACAAATAGAATTGGAAGTAGCATAGAAAATTCATTTATGGCTACTGTTCCTTTTTTGACCTTGCTGCTGGACTGTGCTTACAGAAGAGGCTGATCTCAGGACTTGCAGCTTCCTGGAATTGTCTGTCATAGGAGTGAGGAGCAAAAGAATAGCACTCCACCATGAAAAATGTGCCAGTGTATTTTGAAGTGTCCTTAAAATACTTTCCTTTGGACATAGTCAAGAAGATTCAAGAGACCAGAGCAAAAACAAATATCACTTCTTAAGCTATTTGTCGTTTTTTGTTTGTTCTGTTTGTTCTGTTTTGTTTTTTTCAGATGAAAGGCTGAGGATGTTCTTCTTGGTAACATTTGCTATGTAGAATGCTGGCATGCCTTTTGGTTTGCTATTCAGGTTATTTACATTAGGAAGCAGAGTGACGTAAAAAATTAGGAATTTCTTTGTGGCAGCGTTGTTCCTTTGTGACAAATGCATGAAGCCCCCTGCTCCAGCAAGCAGCTGGAGTTGAAAAGGAGGAGGCAGTGGGATGGATCTGTTGCTCCTCCTTCCCATCCTATTTCCCCCTGCAGCAGGCACTTTTCTGAGAACTGCTGCCTTGCTTTATCTCAGGGCCAGAGCAAAAGGGTTTCTTCGGATGACCTTGGAATTCTGCTGCCTCCACGGCCTGCTGGCTGGGTGCTTCTGACTGGATATGCTTGTCTTCCAGCACGCTGCAACCCAGCTGTGCACCAGCCTCCTTTTGACCTCATTTTCCAGCTGTGGCCTCTGCTGACCCACGTTGAGGGGAGCAGCTCTGAAAAGTGCTCCCAGGGCTGCTTCCTCACACAGTGCTTCTTCAAAGAGGCCCCGTGACTGGCTGCAGCTCTTGTGCAGGCACAGAAGGGTAAATGCCATCTCATCTGATATTTGTTATGCAATTGTTTTACCTTCATGTGTGGCCTGGGATACAAGTGGGAAAGAAGGGCAGAACTAATCAAGCCACTTACCTCTCTGGTGGGGAACCAAAGTTTTAAGTGGGAACTCATTTTTGGTAGTAGAAAATGAGACTAACACCTGATATCTCTAGTTGTGGATTTTCACTGTGTTCAAATCCTGTACAGATTTGGAAGCAGAGTTTCAAAAGGATGGGAGGATTTGGAGCTGCTTTTGCTTCCATTTCAATGGTGACTTACATATGGCAGCAGTGAGTGTGTTTGGCCACAGGAGTGACCAGCATTTAATTCTGACTTTTGCTTTTTAACTCTATTTTGTAAGCAACAATTTTTATCAATTTCATAATCCTTTTTTCCTCTTTTTGTGATCTGCTGCTGAAATTGCACTTGTATAGGTATTATTAGGAAGAACTCAAATGAAAGTACTAGGATAGAATCGATGGTAAAATCAGAGAGGGGACTTGATAGTTTGAGTGTTTTTCGGTTTCCTGAGCAGGTGATCTTGAAGTGTTGAATTTTTTTCTTTGCACTGGACATTAGCTGTTGCATATCAGCAAGTCTCATCCAAAATCATTTTTATGTAAATGTTTTTATCATTGTAACTAATTTTAGTGAATTCTGAATTTGACACTTTTATGTGTTCATTTACACGTGATGTTTTCATGGCTTGTAAACCTCTTATTTGTGTCAAATTCTATTTCTTGGAAATTGGTATTATAATGAATAAACAATGTATTTGTTTCAGTTGGCTGTCTTGGAACATCTTGGAGCTACAAGATGAACCAAATCAGTTTAACAAAATATGCAGTTTTCTATCTGAACTAACAAAAGTAAGATTTAAAAAGATCTTCCCTCATCGATTATGAGTTAAATCTTTAATTTATGTCATTACAGTAGGTAGCAGTCTGTGTATTACTGTAAAATATCCTTTCCTTTGCAACCATTAACATCCTGTTAAGCAAACACTATGTATTTCACAGTGAAGAAGGACTGTCTTTCTTGAAGCCACCATTGAACTGCAATTTTGCACAGCTGATTTTGTCCCTGGAGCC
This sequence comes from Tympanuchus pallidicinctus, assembly GCF_026119805.1. Taxonomy (NCBI): domain Eukaryota; kingdom Metazoa; phylum Chordata; class Aves; order Galliformes; family Phasianidae; genus Tympanuchus; species Tympanuchus pallidicinctus. The sequence continues at coordinate 59,689,473 of NW_026294618.1, read as the reverse complement.
AGTTGCAGCAGCCTAGCTTTTTGCTTGTATGAGGTGGATGTAACTAAATTAAATGATCTGGAAGCCATGTGATGTTGGGCAATGAGGAAATTACTGCAGAATAAAAGGAGCAAGTAGGACAACAAAGAGTGTTTGAGGACAGATTTGAGGAAAAAGATTAAAATTTGCCTGGTGGCAGATGTTATTTAAAGCAAGTCAAAAGGAGACACACTAAGATATGTAGGCTAAAAATTCTTTTTTCTTTTTAACATAATCTCAGCTAAATTAATTGTATTAAGTGCTGTAGACTCCCAAATTCTCTACAGATGTTCAGTGAAAACTTTATGTACACTGAGTAGTCTTATGAACTTAGTCCAGATCTTGTGAACTTAGTCCAGATCTTGACAATAATTTTAAGGACTGATTAATGACCTGTGTTACTGTAGGTCTGGGTTTCCTCTTCTGTCTGCTGGTGGTGTAGCTAAAGCTTCCACAGATGTAGTTTTTGCAAAAACAAAACAAACAAACAAAAAAAAAAAAAAAAAAACCCTAAACAAAAAAACAAAACAAAGGATGCATGTTCTTAAGACAGAGCTTCAGAAAGCAAAATGGAGGACTTCCCTCCCAGAAGCTGAAGAAGAAGAAATGTATATGTTCTGTAGAGGAGTGAATTGCTGCTCATAAGAACTACTGATCTTGAATTCTTAAAGCAGGGAAAAACAGAGTAGATATTACTCAGTTAATGAGCAGAGGAAGGAGAACTATGCTACTTACTTTGAGGTATATAGGATTAGCTATGGTGGATTAAAATAATTAGATCTGAATTTTGCTTTAATGTGAGTAAAAGCTCAGACCATATGCCTTTGGGGAACCCCATCTGGTTTCAAGCGTATTCAGTGGGAAAATGAGGCAATTTTGATACTTCAGTCATCAGCTGTGGGTATTTTTTGGAGGGTGGAAGGTTTGCCACAATTCGAATTTGTTCAGTTCATGGAGTTCCCGCTTGATAAATGTTTTGTAAGTGAAATGTATTTGTTTTGTTCTTCCATTTGTCAGCTTTATACTAAGCATTCTAAGGGACAGAATGAACTTGAAAGCTAAATACTCTGGCAAAAAAAAAAAAGGCATCATTTCTCATAGCCTTTCTTTAGAAAGAAATAGGAAGATTTTTTTATCTGACTGCTCTCTACTTGACTCAGGTAAATTGCATAGATCATCCGTGTGCTTTTGACATGCAAATTTCTCAATTCATGTACACACCAGAGTGCTTACTGGTTCAGCCTTTGCTGAAAATACAGAGGGAACAGGCAAACAGTTGCAATCTTATGAAGTGAATGAATGAAATGCAGAAAAAACCCTGCTTCCTCCTTTCCTCACCATTTCTGATTTTGCTTAAGAATAATTGCAGAGATTTCAGTGGAGTTATTCTCCACTGAGGGAGACTCAGTGGAGAATAGAGACTGATCAATCATCATTATGGTGTCCGTTGTCTGTCAAGTAAGTGGTCTTGTAGGCACTGCCAACAAGCTTGCTTTAAAGTACCACAAGAGCGTAACTTGCCCTTTCAAAAGGAAAAACTACTGTTCCTTTGAAAGAAAAATCTAATGGATGACCTCATGGTTTAGAATCAGTCAGACTTGAATTCATGAAGTTTAGCACTCAGTTTTTTTGAGAAGCTCATCTTTTTGCTCTGTTAGCCTCTGGTTCTGAAATAGACCTGGAGCCTACAATCCGTGGGATAAGGTTACTGTTTCATTTCTCACCTCATTCGGGTTCTAAATGACTGCATCTCCTCATACAGTACAGCATAACAACAGAAAAATAATACTGAGCCCTTATATTATAAGGGAAAGTGAAAGAAACTTGTGCTTCTAGTCCCAAGGGAAGAAAGAGGAAAAAGCAGTATAATAAAAGCCAAGCACAGGAAAAAGGTTGCTGTTGATGGGCTTCCTAGAAGTAATTGCATAGTGTTCTATGCAGTATGAGAAGTACAATAATGGGGAAATAAAGGATTAATTGATATCTCTAAATACAATGTATAAATGTGTGCATGACAGAAGAGCCCAACAAGGCTTTTCTCCAGGGAAACAGTATTTCCAGGTTAGTAAATGTTATTTTCATTGTCACCAAGAGTTCAGTTTCCTAGATTAATGACATGATAGTATTTTCTTAGTCCTGTTGTATGCTTGGCCAGAAATGCCATCCTCTGATTTTTTAATTTGAACTCAGATGTTTATTTAACCTAGCTTCCAAGATTTTGAAAAGACTGGTTTCATTCCTGATCACTCTTGAGGGAAGCTTGTTTATAACTATTTATTGTTTTATCAGACAATAAGAATAAATGACAGAAGGCAAACGGGAGACCAGAACTGCTATTTCCCCGCACTCATTGCACAGAAAGTGATTTAAACTGAGGCTATCTCTCAAGAGCCTTCCATCTTCTGCTTTCATTTATGCTGTTACAAAGCATGCGGGAAGTGCTACAAGTTGTGATGGATCAAATTTGATGCCCCGCCTGCATTTACAAGAGACAGCCTTCTCTAGAGACTATGTTTGAAGATAAATTAGTGTTTGGAGGAACCAAGTTTGATCTGTAATCCCATCTTTAGGAAATGCACATCCATCTATTTATATTTTTTCATAGCTTCTTGTATTTCAGAGACAGTGAAGAAAAGGTGTTTTGCCTGTTACTGCCAAATGAACTGCTATGTTGCGAATAGAGCAACTCTCATGTCTCACGGTCTTGTAATGATCAAGAGACCACAACAGAAACCTGTAGAAAGCAGACATGGAAAAAGGCTCTAAATACTAGTAAGCCAGTGAGCTACATCTACTAGCTTGAGTTTGTAATGGTGCATCTCTCCATGCCAAGGCAGAGGCTCTTTGGCCCTGGGAGAGCTCTGTAGCACTGCTGAGGGCAGGAAGGCTCTGGACAGGGTCCTGTTAAGGGCCTGGCCAGCATCTCCTCTTCCCCCATCAGCTTGTGGCTAGCAAATGCTGATAAACATTTGGGCTCAAGGGCTCCTCAGTTCCCGCTTCCAGGCTGTGTGAAAATGTGTTTCTGTTCTTGACTGAACACTCCAGAGACACTGGCAGCTATAGGTGTGGAGCTCTGACAAATTTCTGGTCCTCTTCCTTCTTTTCTATGTTTTTCTGTCAGTACTTCTGAACCCTTTCTCTACTGTAGTAACAGTTCTCTTAAGCAACAGTACAAAAAGCAGCACCCAAGCACATCAAACAAGTGTGATTAATCTGGTTTATTAGAAAACAGTGTAGTGTTGTCAACTGTTGTCAACAGTAGTTGACAACAGACTTTCTGCCTGTTGATGATGTTTAGCCCTGGCAGCTGATCTTAACCTGCACTACTGAAAATAAGGGCTTCTCTTCATGTTTGGTGTATGCACGCATACACACACAATTTCATAGTTATCAATGTGGTTGGATAATGGTAGCTCACAAGAACGTATTGCAGATTTTGAGTTAAACTTGTTTTTTCAAACATTTCACATTTCAAGGAAAGGATTTTATTAAACGTGTGAGTTTGGAAGAGATTTGAGCACCTGAAATTACTAGAAGTATCAGTTGATCCAAATTAAAACACTACATTGGAACAACTTGGAAAATGTAGAGCTGAAATGCAAGCTGGACTATAGATTTGATTTATTCCAGACACACTTAAGTGAAACCCTGGGATCCAGACATTTCTAGCTTTTGAATATTGTTCAGAATTGAGGTCCAGATATGAACCTTGCATTGGAAATTTGACCAATTTGTCTACCACTAGAGAATATTTAACAAGATTTGATTGAACCTGGAAGGTAATGACTGCTGATTATTTCTGAAGAATAGAGATGAGTTGAAGATTTCCTGGAGATAGGCCCGAGATCATCTTGCATTTCACAAATACAGCCTGTAAGAAGAGGTTGTTGACAGTCTTTTATATTGTAAAGCTCATGTCAGCAGTGATAAGCTCACTCTGTGGTGGATGTGCTGGGTGAGTCAAGTGTTCCTTTTCAGTAGTTAGCACAGTTAGGCATGATAGTGTTGCTTTATTTAGAAGCAATATTCTCTCGATTTTTACTTTTTTGTTGTTGCTCCTCTTATATTGAATTTGCAGTTAAGTAAAGATACGGTACTTGAAACTTAAGCTGAATTTTGGCTCAGAGTACCTGCCAGTCAAGCATAAAGTAAAGAGTGTAATACCTGAAATTAGACCTATTTTTAAGGGCCATACTGAAATGATGTCTAAAAGCAGATCAGTGTGACTTCATCCTCTGGGTACTTTCACTGTTTTTGACCAAATCTAATGCCCACGAAAGTCAGTGGGAGCCTTTCTGTTCTCTGTGGTTAGCTTGGATCAAGCTCTATCTTAGTAGTATCTTTATGTCAGCAGTAATATTTCAGGAAGCTGAAAGGCAGCTTGATAAGGTGGCAGAGAGCAGGCAGGATTCTGAAATCACTGCTTCTGAATAGACTTCATGTCGGCTTGAAAATAGAGCACTTTGGAAAAAAACAATTCTGCTTCTGTAAATTGCTCAGGGATACTGAAGTCAGAGACCATCCAAACATTATTTTGTGGGTTATTTGTGCTGTAAATAGAGTTAATGCTTTGTTATAAGTGGAAAAATGCTGGAGTTCCCCTCCAGGCCTTGCATGGAAAAAATGAGCCAGCAAAAGCGTTAATTGTAACCCCCTTCTCAGATGCCAGGAAAGAGTCCTTGATGCTCCCTTACATTAAAAGTATATCCTGTTAAGGTCAAGCACTTTTTTTTCTTCACAATTCAAGCTTTCTACCTCAGGCAAGGAGAAAGAAACTCAAATTAGCTGAAAGCAAATAGGAAACAGAAAATGCCAATGATCTACTTTGTAATTCATGGGAATCTTTGGGATATGTGTGGGTAAGGCCTTGCATTTTCCCTATGGTCTCCATGGTTCAGGGGAAAAAAAAAATCCTTGCCTCTGTCCCTGGGAGATGGATAAAAGCAGAGTGATTGTGCCTAGCAAGAGTACAAGTGGACTTATGCAGAATTTCAAGATGACTCAGACACAACAAACTTCTGCATATGGGGTATTAAGAATTACATCTTTAAGTGGCTTATCTATGAAGGCAGTAAGGATGGGTAATGAGGACCTCAGAAACCCCCAGTCTCTTATTCTCTTTTGTCAGTGGTCTGGGAACTAAAGCTCAGCTACCCCACATGCAGTTCAGAGTAGAGGTGGGAAAGGTTGCCCTACACACAGTGAGGGGAAGAAGTAATCTCTGGCCACACGACTGTGCAGATGGTCTCAGACTTCTCATGTAATATTGTGCTTTTGTTTCTTGGGAGGGACCCCATTTTTCCCTTGCCTGAGTGTAAGCATGTGTAGGAGGCTCTGTGGGGGGAGCCTTGCGGATTTAATTATTCCTTACATGTTGTTTGCCTGCGTATGGGACAATTGAGCCCATAATAATCAATCTTGCATGCTCTGAAACAAGAAAATCCTACATATGATCTAAGCTGCATGCTGAAATGTGGTTATTGGAAATGACTTCTATGGCTGTATAGGCCCGTATCATGTTGTCTCTTTGCTTTTTTGGGCTTTTAGTTATTTATTCACTGTGTCATGCCAGCAAAATATTTTATGTCTGTCCATTTAGCTCACTGAATGAATCTTCTGCTTCTGGAAATGTTTATACATGGATGCCAAAAAATAGATTTTCTATATAAACCGGTGGCTTAATTTTTGTTCATGTTAATTGAAAGACTTATCTCTTGTAACATCTTGTTAAATAATGGAAAAGGAATTTCCTGAGTATTTGAACTTTTATTATATGTGCTAAGGTAGTTTATTTTTGCTATTTCTTATCCATGTTGTGGTTGCCTAGGAGCAAAAGTAATAATATTTAATTTCGAATCTACTTATTCCATTTGTCCTTCCACCAGACTGGTAATTCCATATAGCTATTGTGTTCCATATGGTAATCCACTAAATATTTACATTTTTTCCTTTATAGTCTTTGAATGCATATGTAAATCTCTTTCTTCTCACACATGTTCAGTGCTTTAGTAACAGAGGTCTGTTGCAGACATGCTTAATTTCTGCACTAGCATTCCTTAAAAAGTTTATGTGAGGAACTCTGTTCAGGTACTGCAATTTTGAAGCCATTCCAAATTACTAAAGATCTCCTGATGCTGTGAAAAGAAAAAAAAGAAATGCAGTCCTGTTGATTCTGAGACTGTTGCATTTCTTCCATGTTCCATAAGGTTACGTGAGATTATTACTGCTGCAGAATGCCTTTGATTACTGTTGAGATAAGTGACTGAGAAATAACCCATCAAAAATAAATCTGCTGTTACTCTGCTTCCTTCCCTTCATTTCTGTAGATATTAGATTTAGGAGTATCTTTGAATGATCTGACTCCTTAAGCAGGAGCATCACTTGCCTGTAACCTCTCATGCTGCTCAATTTGTTTATTTGTACTTGTTATCTATTGTGTGACAAATGAGAAGAAAAATCAGTAAAAGCTTTTTTTTTATTATTTTTTCCTCCCCCTTTCCCGTAGCATTATGTATGTTGAGATGGTTACTGTTGCTCATCTAGCATTCAGACTTAACAGTATGCTTCCAATTCCTTTTTCCTTTTTAATAGAATTTCTTGTTTACTTTGTTTGGTAGATGCAGTGCTTATCAACAACATATGTCCTCTTTGTTCAAAGTGAGGTTTTTAAAAAATGTGGAGATGATTTATTGCTGTGTGCATCCTTGCAGAAGCTGGCGCCCTCCATCTTTTATTGTATGGTAGGGATAAAGGAGGCTTCTTGCCTACTTAACTCATGTGATTAAAATGGGACACATTGTGATGTTCTCCTTAATTAGCATGATCGGCTCCTGAGGAGCCAGGGAACCCTGGCTATGTTGTTTTGCTCTTTCCCCTCTAATGAGTAGAAAGATTCTTTTGAGAATTGCTAAATAATTCAGACCATTAGGAACCTGTCAGCTTAAACAATGCCTCCTCTGACCAGAAAAATTGTCAAGCAGTTGGACACCGTGGCAGATGTTGAACTTGTTCTTATTGTAAGATCTGCTGCAGGCAAGTATCTTTGCAGCGGCTTACAAGATGTGTGCATTGCTCCCTTCAGTGGGAGTGTATGGGTATAATCAACATGTTAACCAGACTTGCTTTAGGTTGTATCTCCAGTGTTTCTTTTTGTTAAATTAATAATATTCTAATAAACTCCTAATATTGCAATTTACTACCTAATATTGCAGTTGCTCCTAATATTGCAATTTACTACCCTTACTTACTTATTTTCTGGCTAATAATAATGAGAAAACACAATCCAGGCTTAAAGAATATCTCACAAAACAAGCAAAAAAAACTTTCTAATTTCTGTAATATTCCTTCTGTTGTGTCAGTCCCTTGCTTTGCATTTGGAAGTTCTTCTCTGCAAACAGAGTTGAATGTACTTTTAAGTAGTTTGTTTTATTCTCATATAACTTAGGAACTGAGAAACTGGGGGATATGTTTATAACTTGAAACTTCCTAGAAAATTGTACATCCATGTGGGGCTACTTCAGTTAAACTTTAATGAGATCTATTTTGCATGCCTCCTGGTGCGTGCTATTGAAGCAAACAGCGATGTGACCTCATGTTCTTAGAATCTTAGTAATGATCTTAGTGATCTTTTGTAATGATACTAACATCTACAGATTTTTCCAGTTTAATTGATGAAACACCGATCAGCATATATCAAATCATTATGTAATGGATTTGATTAGAAACCACCCTCTACTTCCCCACTTCCTGCAAATATCTGCACTTCTGTCTTATGTGGGTGATACAAAATAGTCTTGCACAAGCAATTAGCTGGTCTGTTGGATCAGTTAATGGAACAAGCTATGGTAGTAACACTGTGTGAAATAACATCTGTGCTTTATAAATATTTATGTTGTAAGATATCCTAGTATATTCTTATGATGAATTACTCCACCTTCAAATGTTTTCACATTTTTAGCAGATATATGTATTTTTTAACAGAATACATGGAGGCTTCACTTTTTTTTTTTAACTTAATGCATTTTAAAAATGTTTCTACTCATATTTTAGAGAGATTTTTTTTTTCCATTTTGAAGTTTTGTTTCTGCAAAGTAACAGTCATAAATTGAGATTGTGTTTACACCTATCTGTTGTAGTAGAATTACTTCTAATAGTAGTTAGGAAGAAACAATTAACAATTCTCTAGTTAACTAAGATTTGTTACAGCTGTTAGTATGAAAAAATGTATGCTTGTCAAAAAAGATGTCAGTGCTATGTCTGTGGTATAGAAAGTAGAGAATATTACTCAGAAAGTGTTCCTGTCTTGATCTAGTGTATCACCTTGTTTCCCAAAAATAAAGCTTTCTGAAGAAGAGAAACCAAACCACAAAAGTGAGCCACTGAGACCTTGCAGGGTGAGTCTCTCTGTAGCTCTGTGCCAGGGGCTGAAGCTGGTATTTGATCCTAACTAGGAATATTTGTAAGCAGTACTGGCCATTGCAGATCAGCTTCCCTCATCCTTTATGCTCAGTCCTCAAAAGAGAGAAGATGGGTTTGTTGCTTAGTTCATCTCTTTTTCTCTCCTAATTGATTTTATATTTTTTCAGTAATGTTTCTGGCATATGCCTGCTATCACATGGTCATGCCTTGTCTTTCTTCATTTAATTATGCGGAAATTAATATGACAGTAGCCAGAGGCAGGTAGATTCCCTGACTGTTCCCTACAACTGTCTTGAAAATAGATCATAACAATAAATAGTGGGCCTTCGTGTGCAGCACTTAAGAACCACATGACAAAAATGAAGGAAAACATTCATCTTTCTTTAAAGGTGTGGTTTATTCCATGCCTTAAATATCAATAGGTTCTCTGTGTTTTGGATGGTGGGAAAATCCTTTTGAGAATGGGCAAGTTGTGTATGGGGAGCTCCTGGACAAGCAGGCAATGGGCAAGGACACGCTAAATCCTGAGGTCAGTATCCCTTTGGTCAGTTTGTATTACAGCATTTTACAGAGTATGAAAGCCTCTATCAGGAAAACTGCAACCAGCCTCCGTGATTGATATAAAATTTTGCCCATCTGCAACAGTTTTTGTTCCTGATCATCTATTCTGTTTTATATCAGAGCTGTCTGACATTTGTTGGTGCTGTCAATCAGTAGGTAATATGGCCTGTTTGAGTATGTGAGTTCCAGAGTGAAGGAAGTGTTAAGAAGTTGATTTCTTTTCATCTTTTTCCTAAGCTCCTCTAAACTTTAATTAAATAATAAAAACTTTCAATTATTTTTGTCCTCTTCTATCTGACAAACAGTTGGAAATCAAACCAGAAAGCCGAGTGAGTGAGCATTGGTTTGCAGAAGGGTGAGATGTTCCCAGAAGTTGAATTGAGGTCCTCTGAAGGAATTTTGTGTAGTGTAAGGTTTTCCTTTGCCATGGATGAATGGGAGACTGCTTCATTTCTTTCCACACTTCCCCTCCAAGGCCAAAGACACAGGACAGACTTTGAATGCACTTTAATCAGAGTATTTCTTTAGCAGATGTTGCATGATTCAGATGTTTTAGTCATTAAATCAACAAGGCTTCTAAATTCACCCCTGCTTACGATCTTGTTGACAATAACATAATTATTTTTTATCAGCTAAGTTACACCTTGCACCACGTCTTATCTGTTTGAAGTTCCGTTAGATTTTTGGTTTGAGAAGCCTGATTTTGTAACCCAGACTTCTTTAACTCCTAAGAGCATTTTGTTTTCTGAAGCCGAGTGAGGAAAAATATATTGTTAACCCCTGGAATATATACAGATCTGAATGTACAGAGAAACTAGTCTGTATCTGAGCTGTAATTGGCAAAATGCTGATCTCTGTCCATTTATCGCATCTTGGCCAAAGAGTCTCAGGGGAGGATGCATGCAGGTCAGTCATCTCCTTGTCAGGCATGCTGCACAGGGGAGATTGGAGGCAAAGGAAAGAACTGGTCTTTCAGAAACAGACTGAACTATGTCTAGGAGAAGATATTTAATAGGGGTGACATTAATATAAAGGACACGTCTCCTTTCTTTGCATGAAGGCTGGGGACATTTGTATTTTCTCTGTTTTTCTTAGTAGATTCCCACTGCTTAGATAATGAAATAGTGACAGTGGAGTCACTTAGAACCTTCAATGTAAAAGTAGTGTAAAAAACGGGTTAAAATAGCTGCCTGTTTAATTTCCATAATTCTTTATCTCCATGTATAAAAAGTAAGTTCTTGGCTTTAAAGCATTCTCAAGGACATATGTTTTAAAATATGGTATGAGGGTTGTATGCTAATCTAGAGCATTTATATAGCCAGCTAGCTACCAAAAGAACAACTGATATTTTTACTCCCCTTATGCATTTTTCTGCACATCCTACAGTTTGTTTTTCCTGCAAAACAGAGATGTTAAGAGCTGTTAAGCTAGCAGAGATGTGCGGTAACACAAACTACATCGCCTCCTTTTGCTATATTGAAATACCCTTTGATTTCCTATGTGACCTCACAGTTCTCTAGAAAATTAGGATAACGGCACCTTTCTCTTTCCCAGCAGTATGTAATGATCTGTTTATGGAAGACTGTGGGGCATATAAATACTTTGGATAGTATTTAGAGTTTATTGTGTTCAGAGTGGATCTTGCTTGCTCCTTGTTGTTTTCCAAAGATGGTTCATTATTGAGTTGTTCTATGCTGATAATGATAAGGCAGTGGGTGAGAGAAGAAGGAAGAGATGGATCTGGAGACTCATTTTTGAGAGACTGTCATTCTTTAGCCAGTGAACTAGACTGTGATGAGCCTGGGCAACGGAACCCATTGGATCCTCAGGTAGCTTCTAGAAGCAGAGCAGAAGGAGGAACAAGATGCATGAAGCAGCTTTGAGTTGGATGGTGTGAAAGCTCTGTGTAAGGCAGGTGGAAGTCAGAAAAATACACCTTCAAAGTGTAATGTTGGTATGCTAAAAGTAGTCTCTTAATTACTTTAGAGGTAGAAGGAAAAAGGGAAGAGCTTGAGGTGTCAGCTAGGGTCTTGAAACCAAACTTAAGTGTTGATTGACATACCACAAAAAGTGGACATATGTTAATGAAAACAGTAGGAAGCGTAGTAAGTGCACAGCTAGATTAGAAATAATGTAGTAAAGAGCTGAATGACCCTGAGGACTGGAATGATAAAATACAATGAATTGGAAACAGAGAAATTGCAGGGTTGAGTGCTTTACACTAATAACAGGAATGCCTGTTGACATTCGAGAGTCACCTTCTGAAAATGAAGAGAAAGAGAACAGACGGCTTTATTAGCCATTGCTGGAAGATTGTGCACCACTAATGTGATTCAGCTGTGCCCTAGGATATGTCAGTCCAGGTATTTTTGATTGTTTTAAGGAAGAATTACTGTTATTGTATGAGATGCTCAAAAGGCATCTTCAGGATTGATATTTATACTTCTGAACATCCAGAAGAGATGTTTCAAAGGGGTAAATTCAACAAAACAGGTTTTGTTGGCTTCAGGGATGAGCATTCGCTTTAACCTTTCTAAGGAATCATATGAACATGATTTATCTAATCAACAAAGAACATGAGATACTGGGGGTTGGACTAGAGGCCAGGCATTCCTCCTGGGTGAGACACAGTACTTTGATTCAAGAGTAGTCCTTGCATTTTCATGGTTTATGGTGCTAATCCCAGCACTTGGTCTGTTAGGGAAACAGCTGGACCACAGCAAGACTGTTAGTAGAATACTAGTGTGTTAAGAACAGGAAAAAGAAAATAGCTTGCTTTTCACAGAAAATGAATTTGTCACCAAAACAAGCAGATATAGAACTCCCAGATGTACATTCAGACATAGATTTAGGAATATAATCCAAGTCATGCACTGTTCAGCTACTTTTCACAAAAACTAACCTAGAACTTGTTTATTAAAAAATGAGGTCTATGGAGTTGAAAGGTTCTTACTTTTGCTGTGATGAAGAGAGCATATTAGTTGCTGATGTTGTTAATCTGGAAGTTTTAGAAAAGACCCAAGTCATTATTTTTCAGTGGAGAAGTTAACTCTAAATGAGCTTCAGAGATTAAGATTTTATTCCCAGTTATTCCAAAGCAGACAAGTCTTAAAGTTACCTCTCCAGTGAGAGGAAACAGTGAATGTGCTGGGATACTGGAAACTATGAAACTCATGTCACTTCTAGGTGCATTTCTAAGTTACTGTGCAAGTATTTATTCTGTTTTTGTGGACAGAAATATTAATTTGGAGCCTTTGTGGGTTTCTAATAGTTTCTATTACAGTGTTTATGTGTTTCTTTTCAATTTATACATCATCTGCAATGTAACTTGGCTATAGTTCCATGCTTGGCACTTCAAAGAAGACTTCATGGCCTAGCTCTCTATGTTTAAACTTGGAGATGTCATTTGCATGTAATGAGTATTGTTTTATCTGAGGCCGGTTATTAAAAAAGCAGGTAGTCTACTCCATAAGATACTAGAAAAAGTAGAACAAAAGAAAGCATTAGAGAAGAAGTGGTAGTCTGTGGCTGTTGGAGCTGCATAAAACCATTAAATGCAACTGGAAACTGCTCTTAAGAGAGGATTTTCATGACTAGAACATTCCAGCAGTGATTGTGGGAGGCAGATTTTCACCAGTGTGTCTCACTCAAGGATGTTGGGAATACCTACTCACTCCTATGGAACTTAAGAGGAAGGGGGGAAAAAAAGATTAGAACAGAAAATAAGAGACCCCAGAGCTCCCTTTGAGCCAGCTGGCCTCTGGTGGGCAGCCTTTCCGCATCCTTGCTATGGAAGCAGGCAGTGGCTGCTGCCCGCGGGGTCAGACAGGAGCCCGCTCAGGGCTGCCCAGTCAGGGCTGTGGCCACCTGGCATGGCGGCAGGCTGGCCGGCTGGCCTAACCACTTTGGGCAGCCAGTGGAAAACCACCCTCTGGTGAAGCCTGCGTTGCATTGCTCCGCCAATGGAAAAAATTGAGCTTCAGGAGGGTGTGTAGCCTGCAGACAAAAATATATCCAGCCTTGTGCGGGCAGGGGCTGTTTTTAGTTCCTAACGGCTGAGTGTTTTGAAGTGTTAGACACAGTTTCCTGGCTTGCCCCAGGCGGGGAGAGCCCATGTGTCTGCATGTGTGTCCAGCAGCAGAGCCAGAGAGTCCGTGGAGCAAAGAGGCTGAAACCAGCACCATCGGGAAGGTAAGCGGGAGAAGGAAGGGGGCTCAGGCTGGGAGAGCTGGGGAGCAGGGAGGAGAAGGGAGAAGCATCCACCAAGTCACCCAGGAGCGGAGTGGGCTGATGCCGTGCCCCATCTCCTAGCCACTGTACTCCTGTCCTGGGTTGTGCCTGAGATGAATGATCTGCCTGCCGAAAACAGTTCTTGCTGGTTATCTGTCAAACTTGATTGCCTGAATTGCTGAATAAACTACAGCCTGTATCATTTTACAGCTCTGCTGCAACAGGGATGGAATTTTTTAAGGCAGAGTATGAGAGAGCGTGTATTAGTGTTTTGCAATTTTAAAGTGGCTCTACTAATTAAAATGATTAGTAATCACTCCAAGTCTTTTCTACTTTTTATTCTGTCTTTTCTCACCCCAATTTTGAGTTAATTCATGATAAATAGACAGTGCATCCGAGGAAATATCAGGTAGTTTTTCTGTGTAGTGTTAGAGGAAAAAGTTTCAGTCAGCACTACTATATGCCTGAACTAGGATTGTCTGGAAAAAGCAGAACTGCTTCTTCTGGCAGAGGTAGGTTCTGAATGGATTCTGATTTTTCTGTATAGATTTTTAAAGCTGCTTAGATTTTAAATATATATTTGTACAGAAATTGTGAAAATGCTATGTTCAGTGGCACAGGAGAATTAAAAAAAACAATGGATGAAAATAGCCAAGAAATGGAGAAGTGTCTCTTTTCCCCAACATCTTTTTTAAGAGGATGGTGATTAATTGCTTGTGCAATGCAACCAAAGTTTGCTGCTTTGTTTATGCTTGTTGCTGATGTGGTCACTGTGTTAATTTTGTACTCTGGTGACTTCATACTTCATTCTGGAAATCATGTATTTCTATCCCTTTGGAATGAATGATTTGGTAAAATTATACAAAGTATAGCAAATTACTAGTTAGAAGGCAAGGGATGGAATTTTTTTTAGTCTGATCAGCTCTAACTGGAAAAGGGTCCTTGTGTCATGAAAGAAAGAAAAACAGCATTCTGTAGCTGCAAAGCTATGAAGCAAGTCTTTTAGCCATTATATGCAATGTCTAGTGCACTTCTTCTAATGTAGAAATAATGTACTGGATCTGCAGAGGCAGAAAGTAAGCCCTAAACTGTGTAACTGCTGCAGGGCTCTTGGCATGCTAAAATCAAGATCCACTTTTAATTTCTGGAAGGACCCTGTCTCAAGTTCAGTTGTGACTCCTAGACCCACTGTCCTCTTCAGGAAATTCCAGGGCTAATGGTTGGAAAACATTTACTTTGGAGTCAGCACCCTGTGGTGCTTATGGATGTGTAGACTGTGAGGTAGGTCAGACCACCAAACATATCACAGTTTCCCCCACTTCCTGTGAAGTGGGTTGGGCAATAGGTGGCGTGCTAAAATTTCTCTGCCCCATGGCTGCCTTGCTGACAGGGTTTGTGTTTGATAGCATGAGATGCTTGCTACTGAAGAGGACAAAAGAGAAGAAAGGCAGATGTCACTGGTTGGGTTTGGGACTCCCAGGTTGTCCACAAAGCTCCTATATTGCCTCCTCCTGCCACTACCACAGGAAGGAGGGTTGAGGCAGAGCCTCTGGGGTCTCTACTGCTCTCGACCTCTGAGGTGCTATTGCTCCCACCCCAGGGTGACCTCAATACCTGTGCCAGCAGTGAGGCTAGAGTTGTGTGGAGCCTGGAAATCCCTTGAAAGCACTGTATGAATCTGTACTTGGGACTGCCAGCATATTCACAACCAGGGTAGGAGGAGAAAAACAGGCCTTGATCTAACACTTTAGCTATTACAGCTACTGCATTAAGCTGAGATGTGAGCTGGCATTGTTTTTTTTTTTTTTGTTTGTTTGTTTTTGTTTTTTTAAGCTTAATGACTTCTTTTTAAATGGATGTGTACTTTAGCCATTGCATATGAATTCAGTAACACTTAAAAATGGCAAGATTTGTTTTTCCCTAGAGACAAATAAGTCTCTAGGGATTTAGATTGTATCAGTGTTCATGTAATATGATAAGGATCTTCAGGCTTGATTCAACCTTCTATATTACTTTTACTTGAAAGCTGTATGACATAATTTAACTGCCAATGCCTTGGACCCAAAAGAATGGGTTGAGTATAAAAAGGTCTTGAACTACAGGTATGACATGTCATTCTGATGCAGTGCATATGTGTAGACCTGTTGGGATCAATGTTATTTTTAAAAAAGGAACCAGAAAAGGAGATTATCTCTTTCTTGCTTAAAATGTGGAATTAACAATCTGTTTGCAGTATTGGTATGGTTAACAGCAAAAAAACAAAGTGTCTAGGATCGTGATGAGTACTATGTTGAATGAGAAGAAGCATTGTTTTTCATTCTATTTCTGAGCTACCAAACACTTCCTCAGTCAGGAGACTCTTAACTCTAAAGAGAATAATGAGTGAGGAGTTCTGGTTTCAAACAGGATTTTAAGGGAAATGTATCCTATTTTTTTTTTTTAAAGACATAGTTGTGGTGTTTTGGTTACTCATTTTTTGAATACAGTGATATATAATGCAAAATAATCCTGCCAAGAACACTACGATACAATTATTATGGTATATTTTTGTTATAGGAAAGTGATTGAGATTGCAGGAATAAGAAATCTGTTTCTGATTTGTGGAGGCTTCTGACAAAATTGTGTAGTTTTAAAAAATACAGTAAATTGTTTCCAATAAGAAACTCTGTATTTAATCTAGCTACAGTATTGTGTTGCTGTGTCTCCCTTACTAATTTTGTGTATCTTCCCAGAGCCATGTGGGAAGGTGAGGACAGGTTCACCTTCTAGCATTGTTACTTTCATATAAAAAACAAAAGTAGATTGAAAGTTAATTTAAACTTTATATCTCCAACTCTTTTTCTCTGTAAGAATTTACTGACAACATTGATTCTGTGCAAGACAGATCAGTATATGGTAGATAATTGTATGAATAGTATGACTAGTGTTTTAATCTGATGTTAAGAGCTAAAGGGAATGTAAAAACTGTCTAAAAGGAGAAACAGAAATTGGTCAATTACAAACATATTTTCTGGATGTACATATATACATCTCTCTAGTTGCTCTACATCACAGCCTACAGTATTTCTAAGTGGAAACGAAAACAAGAAATTGGTCATTTCATATCAGTGAGGGAGAAAGGTCTGTTTAGCTTTTCTTGCTCTGAAGTACTTTCTTCTCCATTATCACAGCTCCACAAATCCTGATGACAGTCTCCTATGGTGCCCTTATGAAACACACACCCAGAGCGTCTTTGCAGGGACCTTGGCATTGCCTGTTTTCTTGTGCTCCCCAGTTCCATTTGTATCTTCTCACTCTACCTTGCTGACTCTGGAGGTGAATATTGCAGTCACACTGTGCAGTTGGGAGAGGAGTCCTTAAATGCCCTTCAGGAAGTATGTTTTCCAAATACAACAGAAAGCAGGCATGGCTCTTTGCCTGCTTCCCTTTCCTTCATTACTATAGAATACTTGGTAAGATATGCTGTCTGATCTTCATATATAAAAGCTCTTCATATAGGTATTTATATGTGAGTTACACATAGCGAGTTAAAACCTTGTCTGCCTTTGGCAGACATCTGTACACAAGTTGAGGTCTGCGTGTGATTGTGCATGGTGGCAGCCATTGGAGAATCATTCCAGTGGCCAGAGGTACTGCTCCAGTACAGGCAACAACCATCCTGTGTCTGGGAATGAACACAACTAAGAGGTTTTGTACACAGCGAAGAGGTTTTGTACACATGTTTATGCTACAAGCAGAAACAAAGTATTTGGTATCTTATTTCTTTCTTGAATGATTGTATCATTCCTCAAGGAAAGGCCTCCTGAAATAAAGTTTATGTGCTGTCCTGCTTCTATGTTGTAAATAATAGGAAAGGTGCAGGCTCTTATTTTTCAGGTGTGAGGCAGCTAGCTCATTGTGTATTATCAGGCTCTTACTGTTCATCTTTTTAAAAACACCTTTTTTTGTTTAAGACAACAGCTTTTTAATTTAAGCTCTTCTGATGTTCGTAAATGGTTATTATTCCTGCTAGCCCTGACAACTGTTGTACAAGAGTTCCTACAGTTTTTATTGAGACCTCCCTCAGTGGTACTAATTTGATGAAATAATGTTATTCTAATGTTATCCTATCTTGACCAATCTGTATTATCATTTTTTTCTTGTTATTTTTGCACTGATGCCACATTTTGAGAAGTGAGGATCAACTTCCCTGCACCTAGTGAGTATATTTGCAAGGATTAAGTGGTTTGTAGATGAATTGATACAGATCTACTTGATATAGATTACATCTACCAGTGACTATTCGTTGTCACCAGCCATCCAGAGGAATAAATGCATCAAAAAAAACAGGGTTAGCTTTAGTTCATGGCTTCATGTCTCAGGAACATTACTTCTTGCTCCAGGTTAAGGTTTACCATTACTAACTCTTACATTAGTTGAACTTCTACAACATCCTGGGTGGTCACATTGTCACTCTCAGTCCCAGATAACAGATCCATAGGAAGAAGCTGTCACAATTTCTTGTCTTTCCATAGTTGGTATTGGGCCACTATCTTCATCACTGTGGTTTTAGAGTACTCAATCTATTAATTAATTATTATTTACGTCTTTGTAGTCACCTCCTGACAGTTTGGAGTTTGTGGTTTTCTAACTTGTAGTTTTAGAAAATCTCAACTTGGTGAATGTGACTGCACTGAAGGCAGATGGTTGTCAGCAGTGTAGTTATGTTTGGTATGTTTTTGCTGCAGCAGCAGATCAGTGCAGGAGTCCCACCACCTTTGTCTCAAATTTGTCATCAATTCATAACCAAGTCACAAAAGACAAAGACAGGGACTGAGACAATGAAGAACTTCCCACATGGAAGACAAGGTAGTTGGTGACATTCTACAGTTTTCACTGAAGGACAAATCATATCTGATAAGTTTGCTGGCCTTCTACAGTAGGTTTGTAGCATTAGCAAGTAAAGGAAGAGCAACTGACTTCATCTGCCTGGACTTGGGCAAAGCGTTTGACACTGTACATTTGACACAACATTCTTGCCTTTAAATTGAAAATATGTTAATTGGACAGATGGACCACTCTGGTAAGGAATTTTCTGGTTAGCTGCACTCAAAGAGTTGCAGTCAACAGCTCCATGTCCAAGTGGAGACCAGTAACAAATGGCATTTCTCAGGGGTCGGTATAGGGACTGGTGCTGTTTAACAACTTTGTTACTGACGTATACAGTGGAACTCAGTGCAGGCTCAGGAAGTCTGCTGATGACACGTGTGATGTGGTCAGCATGCTGGAGGGAAGGGATGCCATCCCAGAGAGACCTCAACTGGCTTGAGAGGTGGGCCTGCATGATCTTTATGAAGTTCATTAAGGCCCAATACAAGGCCCTGCACATGATTTGGGGCAATCCCAAACACAAATACAGACTGAGAAGAGAATGGGTTGAGAACAGCTCTGAGAAGGACTTGCATGTGTTGGTTGATGAGAAGCTCAACGTGAATTGGCAGTGTACACTTCCAGCCTAGAAGGCCAACTGTATCCTGGGCTGCATCAAAAGGAACTTGCCCAGCAGGGCAAGGAATTGTCTCCCTCTACTTTGCTTTGTGAGAGCTCATCTGGAGTACAGCAGTCAGTGCCTCGAACGCAAAAAAGACAGGGACCCACTGCAGTGAGTCCAGAGGAGAAATACAAAGATGATCAGAGGTCAGGGTACCTCTCCTATAAAGTGAGGCTAAGAGAATTGGGATTGTTCAGCATGGGGAAGAGAAGACTCTAGGGAGACCTAGAGCTTTCTAGTACCTGAATGGGCCCTCAAGAAAGATGGAGAAGGGATTTTTACAAAGGCTTGTAGTGATAGAACAAAGGCTAATGGCTTTAAACTGCAGATTGGTTAGGTGGAACTTGGAGCAACCTTGTCTGGTGGAAAGTGTTCCTGCCCATAGCAGGGGAATTTTGAAACTAGATGGTGTTTAAGGTGTTTCCTAACCCAAATTGTTCTATGATAAATTTTTTTTTGTTTGTTTCTAGTAAGCATACCTAATACTGGCATATTATTGTTATGGTTCACTTTTGATTGTAGTATAGCTAATGAGTCAAGCTTCGTAAACCTTCAGTTAGAGAGATGAAGACTGAGGAGATGAGCAGCCATCCAGCTGCAGGGTGCTGCCATATATGTATGTACACTTCAATCCTAAGAAAAGTGTTTTTCCCTCCAGCATTTATGAAGCAGTCTAGCTGCTGTGTTATTAATGAGGGAATATAGGTGGCTGGCTGCTGAGCTTCTGTGTTTGTTTTTCTGAGCCAAAAACATCTAGGAGAACTGTATGTGCAAGAGCATAAAGGTAGGGAAATGCATTTTTAGCTCTGGGGTTATGATTTATGTTAATTATTGGGTGTGGTGGTGATGGTGGTGGGGTTCCCAGATTAGTGTGTTTGCATAGCTGTGTTTTTTAAATGTGTCAAGGGGGATCAGGGTGAAGATTAAGAACTTCTTTTTTTAGGGAATATGTGTATAATTGAAAGCAAATAATCTTTTAATAGTCATCTTCAGCACAGTGAGCTGCTTTCTAAATATATTGATTGTAAATACAGCAAATATTCACGGACTCTGGTGTTGCTCACATTAAGTATTAATCCCCCTAAGCTCTGCAAATGAACAGAGGAAAAAAAAGCACTTTGTCTTCTGGGGCAGTAGGTTGCTGTGAAAAATATAGGGAATGCAGTCCCCTGCACTGTTATTTCCAGAGCTTCCAAAATAAAATCAATGTAGAATGTGCATGTGTTGAAGAAAAAATGCAGCCAGAGTTGTTCCTTGACCACCTCTGTGCCCTGGTGTTGCACTGCCTTTGAGAGCAAGTCTGCTTCCCCTATACCCCTATTGTAATTAGCAGAAAGAAAATAGCTCTATGCAAGTGTGAGACAGGAGAATAGCATCCCAGCTGATTTTCAGGGTGAGGGTCTTTGTGCAGCCCTGCAGATGCCATGGTTGATTATTACAGTGTGCATGAATGTTTAGCCTGCTGTAACTCTGTGGATGGCTGAGATGCTGAGAAAAATCCCTTGGGGGTGTTTCTGTGGGATTTATTGACTGTTGTGTTGTACAGCTAACTGATTTCTGCGCAGACTGAGACACTGTTTTTTAGACATTGTACCCCTGGATAAATTCATTCATTCACCCATTATGTGATCTGTGTATTGTATCAGATGAGTACAATGGATGCTGTAGCAGCAGCTCGAGCCTCAAAGAATTGAATGTCTATCTTCTGAGGTTCATGACAGCAGCTTGCTTGCTACCCACTCTGTTAAAAGGATTACCTAACTGCTGCACAATTGCTATGGAGACCAGATGGTCTTTTTGCCTGTTTCTTTAGACAAATTGGGTTCAGTGTTCTTTTATGAATAGACATAAGCCCCAAAGCCCTCTTTTTGAATGTACCTTTTGCTCCCACATGAGAAATTCTGAATGCAGACTTCTGCTTGTTTGCAGTCTGTGCTTCCTGGTCTGAGGCAGGAAGTTTAGCTGGGACGGATGCAATTTGTTCAGCAGTCTGGGACTTCATGAAGTTAATACTGTCTTCTGTTTACCTTTACTTTGAGTCACTTTTGTTCAATGCTAGTTACACTTGATATCATTAAGTTGTTGATGTAAGTGGCTAAAATTAGCATAGACAAATCAAACCTTCAAGGCAAGGGTGTCTTCATTAGCAACCTACCAAACTTTTAGAAAGAATAAACAAGTTAAACAGATGTTTTGTTTTCAAGGGTTGGCTGAAATTTATGATTTATTTTGTCAGATATCTTTCTGATAACAACCATGAATTTGGGTTTATAGGTCGCTAGAATTATCCAAAAGGATATATTTCTTCTAAATAATTTGTTTGCTGTCATTTTTTTTCTAAGCTTGTTGATGAGACTGTTTTTAATTCTAGTTGGCAACCTTTTCCTGTGCTTTCTGTAAGATTAGCAAAGTACCTCGGTTACCACTGAATTCCTTTAAAATCTACAAAGTTTTTATGCACACTGAGCCAGAGCTCTTGTACAGCTTCCCCTACTGAATTTTTTATTCCCTACACTACTGGTATTTTCTGTGAGATTCAGCTCATATCTTTGTTTTGAATTAAAGCCTCTGTGTGTTTAGTGAAGGATTGATACGCTTGGATGCTCAGGAAAAACTTGGGTCTTGCTACCTTCTTGTGTGCTGGGTGGTCAGTGCTGCCTTTCTATTGCTGCCTGGCAGAGCAACTTAAAATAGGTACAAAGTTAAGGGGAGAGATTGCTGGGTAGTTTGTGGAGTGAGTTGTACAGTGGCCTTTCACTGCAGGAGTCAGCTGGAATTGAGAAATGACAAGGAAGGATAAACAGATCCTGCAGAACATGCTCTGATCAGTTTGTTTCAAATTATAGTGGATCACTGCACAGCTCAGTCATCTGTAATTGTTGTACCAAAAGCCAAATGGAAGGTGCTCAAAATGCACCCTAATTCATCAGTTAGTGGGGAAAATGAAAGGATTAGAAAATAAAACACTTACCCTGTGACTTCATTGTATTCATTCAGTTTCAATTGTTAAAGCATATTTATTAACACTGATGTCTGAAGTCCAAGAATCCATTTAATCAGATCTCTTTTATTCATTTGTGCCTTCTGTCTGATTTTTTTTGTGTGTGTTTTGCTTATAGTTCAACTAAAAAATGTTTTCTATGACTGAAAGCCTGTTTTTAATTATTATTATTATTATTATCATCATTATTATTATTATTTTGTGTTTTTTCGTGTCTTTTAGAAAGCCTGCATTCATCTCCATCCTGCTTTTTTGGCAAGTGTAGCAGCTGGCTATGAAGGCAATGCAAATGATGCTAACTGATAACCATACCTACGTTTGAGAGAGAGATTCTACAGGTATGTTTCTTGTTTTATACATTTCTTTTGTCTAAAAGTGATAAGAAATGGAACTTAGGCTATTACAATATATATAAATTCTTGAAAATAAGATTCTGTAATCACAATGGATTGTTTTGACAAAATTTTGATTGAGACTGCAGTGAATTCTACTAAGAGTGATAGTCTGAAGTCTGACAAAGAAGCATAGCTCTGATTAAAAATGGACTTCAGTGTTCTTTCTGTAAATTTACCATAAAATCTTTCTTCTGTAAATTTACCATAAAATGGAATCCCAGGCATCTATACAGACTGGAGGAGCGGTCCTTGAGAGCAGCCCTGTGGAGAAGGACCTGGGGGTCTTGATAGGTGAAAAACTTAACATAAGCCAGCAGTGTGCTCCTGCAGCTCAGAAGGCAAATGCTATCCTGGGCTCTATCAAAAGGGAGGTGGCCAGCAGGGATAGGGAGGTGATTGTCCCCCTCTACTCTGCTCTTGTGAGGTCCCATCTGGAGTATTGCATCGAAGTGTGGAGCCCTCAGTACAAGAAAGACTGAGAGCTGTTGGAGAGGGTCCAGAGGAGAGCCACAAAGATGATCAGGGGACTGGAGCACCTCCCCTATGAGGACAGGCTGAGGGAGCTGGGCTTGTTCAGCCTGGAGAAAAGAAGGCTGCGGGGTGACCTCATTGCAGTCTTTCAATACCTAAAGGGAGCCTACAGAGGGGAGGGGAATCAACTCTTTGAAATGGTTGATAACTGCAGGATGAGGGGAAATGGTTTTAAGTTGAGGGAGGGGAGATTTAGGTTGGATGTCAGGGGGAAATTCTTTACAGAGAGAGTGGTGATGTGCTGGAACAGGCTGCCCAGAGAGGTTGTGGATGCCCTGTCCCTGGAGGTGTTCAAGGCCAGATTGGATGGGGCCCTGGGCAACCTGGTCTAGTATTGAATGTGCAGGTTGGTGGCCCTGCATGTGGCAGGGGGGTTGGAGATTCATGATCCTTGAGGTGCCTTCCAACCCTGGCCATTCTGTGATCCTGTGATTACAAACAGTGGAGATTCACTCCAAGTAACAGGAGGAACAGGAGATCATTTTTACTTTTGAGTACACTTTATGAAGGTGCAAAATTGTAATTATCTCACTCTGGCAGGTTGCCTGCTCCAGTGTGCACCATTCCCTGTGAATTCAGTAAGAAGCTGAAGCGTGTTCTATTAAGTGAACTATCAAACCACCCCATGCTGAATGAACACAATGCAGTTTTGTGCTGTAATGGAAGATGAGGCTTTTCACTAACCAAGTTCTTTTTTCTTCCTTCCTCTTCTCCTGGACTGACTCCATTTAAACATAAAATTGGAGTTAGCCGAACAGTTTATTGAGGCAGTACTTGGTTGCATAGAAGCCAGTCAAGCTGAAACTGCAGTTTGCTTGTTTCTTGGCAGAAGGGATTTCTCTGAAAGTACAGTTCACTTTACATCTAAGTAATGATTATCTTGCTGTCTCCCTTTCATTATGCCATTGTTCTTGGGAGCCAGAGGTTTTGTAAGTTATAAGAAAAAGATGTTGCCAAGGGTGTGGGTGGAGAAAGGTGTTGATGTGATTTCAATGGGTTTAGATTCCAGCTTTAAAACAGAGGGGTAATAAATCCGGCAGAGAATAGGCTTTCTGAGGCTGCCCCTAAAATTAATGCAATTATGAATTTGATGTTGTAAATCATTTGGGTTTTTTTGAAGCAATTGTTTCATGTAACTTTTTAAAAAGGCACTTTCCTGTACGGAGAATAAATATGGTCTGTTACTTTTTGCTTTGTCTTCTGGCCATTGTTTCTAATGAAACTCTTCTTAATTTAGTGGAAAATGGGGAATTCAGAAAGCCAATACAGTCTTCAGGGATCAAAAAATCATGCTACTGCTTCAACTGGTTCCAAGCAGAAGCCTTGCTCTCTAAAAATTCGCAGCATTCATGCTAAAGATGAAAAGTCTTGCTCCTTGCATGGATGGGGACATACCAATAGTGGCTCAAACTACAAGTCAAGGTCTCTTGCTAGAAGCTGCCTTTCGCACTTCAAGAGTAGTCAGCCTTATTCAGCTAGACTTGGTGATACTGTGGTGAAGGCCTCCAAAAGTAACGTCCTTGCCAAACACAGGACACACACCTCAGGGGACTACTGTCCAGGAAATAATGCAGTGTTTTTGCCTGATAATGGTTTCCACTATATTGGCCTTCAAGCTGGAAGTAATCATGCTGCTCCCCGAGAATGCAATGGGCACATACTAAAATGCTACGGAAAGAATGAGAGTCTTGCATCAACCTCCCCATCAGAGGACAGGAGAAGTCCAAAAGTACTTATTAAAACACTGGGGAAGCTGGATGGTTGCTTGAGAGTCGAATTCCACAACAGTAGCAACAGCAAAGTACCAACTGAGGAGTCCAGTGGGCCAGTCCAGCTGCTGAGATATTCACCTACCTTGGAATCTAAGTCAAATAATCTGCTTGATGTCAGGAGGAACTCCAGTGCAGACTGTTCTTCAAACCATCGCCTGTCACCTACTGATTCAAGGCTTCGATCTAGTAAGGGAAGCTCCCTAAGCTCCGAGTCTTCATGGTATGACTCTCTCTGGGGAAATGCTGGGGATATCAATGAGTTGGATGGTCCATATTTGACTAGGAGCACTCCAGATACAAGCATTCATGCCAGTTTCCCAGCAGGCGACAAGAAGTCCTTCAATCAAAGCTCATCTCTTTCCTCACTTCGAGATCTCTATAAGGATACAAATTTGGAAAGCACTCCTCCACCTGTGATCAGGCTGTCTGATGAGTATATTGATACTCACGGTAGCCTAAGCAACCGTGTATCATTCGCCTCAGACATTGATGTTCCCTCCAGGGTAGAGCAGGGAAGTCCTGCTCATTATTCCTCTTACACGCTCCCATGTAGAAAGTCCAAGCCCCTCACTGATGATGCGTCCAAGAAGGACACATTAAAAAGCCGAATGAGGCGCATCAGTGATTGGACAGGAAGTCTCTCGAGGAAGAAAAGGAAGTTGCAGGTATGTACAAACAGTCCTGAGCCTAAGTGTCTGGAAGTTGGTTTGTAGATTTGAATCATGTTTATCTTTCTAACAGAATAGTGAATTAACAGTTTCTTATGGTAATTCATGGAATTCTGAGAAATTTTCCAACCCAGAAGTTATACATAAGTGTTAACAACAAGAACAACAACAACAACAAAAAAAAAACAAACAAAAAAGCATTTCTGTGTAAAAATTTTCCCTTCCTATTTTGTCACCTTTTTAGCTAACTTGAGTCTCTGAACTCTAATATCTCAGTGAATTAGCTTTTGTATTCATTTGTTATTTATGGAGTAACTTGGAGCTTTTAAGCCTTCTTTTTGCTTCAAATATGAAAATTAGACTAGCATTTAAAGACCATGGAAGGAACAGTGGAAGTAAACTTGAAAAGCAGCACGTTAAGAATACCACTGCAAACACTCTGTGTTTCTATTATATGCTTTGTCACTGACTTTGATTTCTCCATTGGCCTACGTGTAGTGAGGCAAGCAGCTGCAGGCCACTGGCCAGAGTTGCTGGCTTCTTATCTTCCTCCCATTAAGCTTTTACATGGGGCGCCCTCCTCCTTCATGTGCGTGAGCTTAGCTTGCCAGATGGAGGAGCTTGAGTTGCCATCTGGCCTGCCGGCAGTTGATGTTGTGAAGAAGGAGATGGGAGGAGGGCAAGAGGGAGGGAAAGGATGTTTCCTTAGAAGAATTTAAAACTAATCCCATTAATAGGAATGTAGGATTCCTGTGGTTGGGAATGAAATTCTTGTCTCCAGTCATACGTCCCAGAGTCAGCTCTTTAAATGCCAGACTGCACCTGGACTTCTGTGTGAGTTCAAACATTGAGTTGGAGGGCAGAAACTTTTTTTTTTTTTTTATCTTCTCTAATGTCAGTCATATAGGAACAGTCACCGTGCTTCTCTAAATAAAGGATCTGCTCTGTTTTAGCAATATTGGGTTGCTGGCTGCTTTTGAAGTGTGAAGAGAGTAAGAGGAACCCTTACTTCTGCAACTTAGCTAAGATCATATAATGCTCTTTCTTTCCTAGGTAAGGGCTACAGAACTGGAAAGATGAAAATGAAAGCCATGTATTTTAGCCACTGCTTTGTGAGTTGATGCTCATGTATTTTATCAGATTTTGTCTTTTCACCTTCTTACTCAGCTGTGAAAGAGAAAGCAGAGAAAAAAATGGAATCAGTAAAGTGGGCCCCTGTGCTTTCTGCCAGGATTCTTCACTGATTTTGACATCTGCAGCTATTCTGGATTTTATAGCCTGGCTTTACATATGATCTCTGCATCCCAGACCTTTGCCATGTATTACTTAGTTATGACATTTTCAGAATGGTATTTGTGATGCAGGATTCATAGCTGCCTTGAATTCACTGTGCAGTGAGCTTACTTTAGGCACAGAGAAAAAATTCTGCTCGTGAGATTGCATCAAACTCAGATTTGATTCTGATAGATGGAAGTTGGCTCCAATTCTGTAAATGATTTCTTAGAAAAAGGTATAGGAAATGGTTAGTCATCGATTTTTATCAGACAAGTATCCAACTGCAGGCATGACAAAAAGCAGGCAGCAAGTGCTTTATGATTTTCCCTCATTGTGAGGTTTGGTCAGTTTCTTTCTGCTTCACATGTTTTGAATAACCTGTGATCTCTCTGGAGCGCTGCTGTGTTGTAGTATAGTGATGACTATATTCTCACCAGCTTCTTTGACTCAAAAGGGCAAAAGCACTGTGCATGATTCCGCTGGCAGCTGGTTAGTCCCAGTCAGTAGGACTGTTCATCACCGTGATTACAGCCTTTCTACTTTGCTCTGAACATTGTGTCCCTTCCTCGTTACGTTGCTGTGAGTCACTTAGGCTGAGAGTAAGTGAAAGCTGGAATATATCCTTATTGGTACGCCAGAGCACTGGTACTTGGGTGGGTGGGTGGGCCCTTCTGCCAAGCCTGCTGCAGCATGAGGGCTCAAGGCTAGAAAGGACGATGAGGGCAGTTGGAACGAGCCCCCTGCTGTCAGAAAGGCAGCGGAATATAACCTCCTTCCTAACTGAACCAATTTCAGCCAAAGATCTGGTATGCTTTTACCCCACTTGAAGCCCATTTCCAAACCCTCTTACTCAGATGCATGGAACTTCTCATCTAATTTGCAGACTAAATATAGTCCCAGCCAGTCTGTTTCTGATGCCAGTATTGTCCATTATGCTAATTATCCTTCCTTGTTATTTAATCTGTTACAATTTATTTAAAGGGAGAAATTGTATCTCCTCTTGGCCCACCTTTTCTGGGCTGTGCAGACTGTCTTTGGTCCCCTGTCTTAAGATAGGAAGTCCTTCTTTTTGTGTTCTGGCACCCTTTCTCTGCACCTGTTTTGAATCATTCATAACCAGATTCAGATATGGGATATTCCAGATGAGCCCTTGGCTGTGTCCTGTCCGGTGAGGTGGATGCTTCCTTATTGACTTGATCTGATACTTGATCTGTTATATCCTGGAACTGAGTTTGCCTTTCTAATTATCATCTCATGTCAAAGACTTGCTGTTGTTCTGTGCTATAGCCCAGCTTTCTTTGCAGGATGGTATCCTCATGCACTGCTTTTGTAAATTGCTAGTGCTGTACTGCATGACACATCCTCACTGATTTAATTCTTTATGGAACAGCACTGGGAAGATGCTGTATCATGATACATTTTAAGAGAATCATAGGTGTGTCTTGAGCATGTTGGATGCGTGGACAGGACCTAGGCAGACTTGCTGCAGTCAGTTCCTTCTAACAATCGTGGTGCAAGAACTGCCCTTGTGTCTGTCTGTATAACATGTAGAGAAAGGGCTGATGCTGTATGAAGTAAAAAAAATGAGCCACCAGAAACTTCTGTGCAGATAGGCTTTTGCATGAAGTAGTCTTTTCAGAAGAATCATTTCTGAAATGCACTGGCTTTTACAAGTGTGAGCATGAAGCTTGATGGTGTAAAGAGAGTTTAAAAGAAAAGTGCACTGAGGTAAACTCTTTATTTGGCTGGAAAGCAGGCATTAAGTCCCACTTTTTGCTTGAATCTTAATACATTTAACAGCCTGCATTACTTCCTGCCTTGTTCCTTACAGCTAATTATTACATGCGTCACTTTGTCTAATTAGTATCTTAGTTATCCTCTTTATCTTTTGCTTTATCTGCAATTAATCCAGGATATATCTCAGACATTAAGAGATCTGCTTGAATGCAGCTGCACAGATACAGTGGGAATTTTCTATCATCAGATACAACAATGGGAAAAAGAGCAGGGTAAGCACCATGAGCAACAGCTACCAGATACTGCCACAGTGACAGCTTCCCTGGGGACCAGTAGAGACTGTGACGCTGCCACTGCTGCTCATTTTTAGCACATACAAGTTATGTTGTCATGGCAAAATGTATATAATCCCAGCGCTTCATTCATCGTGCATCCTTTCTGAGAAAACTTCAGATGTGCTTGGTGGCTGTTGGTGGTTAGGTTGTTCTTTACTTCTCTTTCCTCGGTGTGTGTTGTTCCAGTAATGGCCCTTCATAGAAATCGTCTTCTTATATGTGCTTTTTTCTTTGCTATTCAAATAAGTGATTTAGTACTGAAATAAATAGATATGCTTCATAAAGTGTACATGAATATTTTCTGGAGGACAGTTTCTGGCAAATAAATAGTCAAACAACTAAAACACAAAATTTTGGTACATATGTTCAGTAACAGTAATTAAAAAGTAGGTGGAGAAAGCTTTCCATTCCCACGGAACTGCACATGGCTGGTGCAGTTCTGTGATCCATCTTGTACAGTTGTTCTGTGGGCTTAAACACATTACAGATGTGGTTCTACTCCCCCCTCAACCATCTCTCAGCTTGCCTGTGGAAAATTGTTTACAGTCACTGTTGCCTTGGATGTATTCATCTATTCTCACGGGCGCCAATGAAAAAGGGTACATATCTTGTCAAGCTGTATATATAGGAAAATGCATATCCTTTCATTGAATTTCAGGATTTTTCCTGCAGGCATATTTGGCAAAACTGTTGATGTTCAGTGAGCTCCACTCTAACACTGATGAAAGCTTTGCCACAGGGTTTGAGAGAAGTGCTGCCATACTGTGAGAATTCGATCTTTGTGGGTGGGCAGGGTGATCTGTATAGCCAGACTTGAAGCTAAACATACTGTAAACGGTCATAGTTTTCAGCTGAGTGTGGCTTTTGGGGTGCCATCAGCAGCAGTGTCCTGCAGCCTGACAAGTGGCTTGCCTTGTGAGACCTGCACCTGGGTGTGGGCTCACCGTGACTCCTGATTGCATGTGGAGGCCATTCTACCATCAAAACACAACGTTGCTTGTTTGAGAGCTTCAAGTGGAAAGCAAAGGGAAAAATAGTAGTTGCTTTCAAAACTTTTGGTGAAAGCAGATTGTGGAAGACCAAGGCTTATTTACTTGATCTGCAAGCAAATAAATGCAACTGTAGAAGTAGTCTAAACTTAGAAGTATAATAGCTTTATTTTTATGAGGGTAAATAGCTTCACATCTTTGATTTTTGTAACCGTCTCTTCTTTTGTTTTCATTCACACATTTCAAGCAACAGTCTCAAATTTTCTCTAGAGCAAAAGGCAGCAAAATTTTTGTGCTATGTCCTCTTAAATCTTAAAATTAATTTTAAATACCATCAGTAATGTAAGTTGGAAGCATAACAGATGGCTTTGGTGTGCCCCTCCTTTGCATGATAAGAAACCCCTGACCACCTGGGAGAGGTGGGAGTGAGTAGCTTGTTATTGGGAAAGGCTTGAGACAGGCAAAGCCCAAGCTGCCAGCATGATCCCACTTAGACAGTCAGAAGCAGGAGCTGGGCATGCATTAATGGTCATATAGCAAGGCATGGGGATGTCATCAGACTCAATTATTTCAAATTAGTTTGGCCAGCCTCTCAGTGCAGGGACAAACTAACAATGCAGTTTGGGAAAAGGCCTGTGGGTGCTTGATGAGATAGTCAAGCTCCCTTGGGGTTTCCAGCAAGTCAGAAAATACACACCTCTGCAGTTTGGAAACTGGATTCTTGCCAGTCTGCAAGCCTGCCTGCCTTTTTTTTTTTTTGTTTTTTGTTTTTTTAATTGTATATTAGATTAGATTTTCATTAATCAATACTAACAGGCTTAAAATATTTTAAACTTTTGACTTTTTTTTTTTTGGCTGTTTTTGTTGGTTATGCACATTTTGTGTGACAGAGAGAAAACAGATAAAATCGATTCTGATATGCTTGAAGGTAAAGGTAGCTGCCTTGCATTTACAGGGTCACCAAAGCATTGAAAGCCCTGTAATAAAGCAACGTGCTGTGGTGTTATTCCTGTTTGCACTCAGACTTACTGGTGACTTATTTCTGGCAACTTCTTTTAATATGCAGGAACCCAAATGTAAAGATGGGGGCGAATACTTTGACAGCAGAATGGACAACTTCAGCACAGACACGCTGGCACCATCACAGCAGCCTACTTTGTTGTGGTCACCCAGCTCCAGTCACATCCTGTCCCAGAGAAGTGAGTCCACCAATGCAGTCAGCAGTGATGCCCTGAGGCAGAACATTTATGAAAACTTCATGCGGGAGCTGGAGATGAGCAGGGCAAACCTGGAGAACACTGAGACCTCATCAGAAACGGAGGACTCCAGCAGCGAGTCCCTCAGCTCCTTGGAGCAACTGGATTTGTTGTATGAGAAGGAGCAAGGAGTGGTGCGCAAAGCAGGGTGGCTGTTCTTCAAACCATTGGTGACCCTGCAGAAAGAGAAGAAGCTGGAGCTGGTCACACGGCGAAAGTGGAAGCAGTACTGGGTAACACTCAAAGGTAAACTGCCGTGTTTCCCCTCTGGCTTGGCAGCACCAATTATTTCCATTGTGTCTGCACAGCTTTTCCCACGTGATGGTTCCCATTAGCAATTCCTGTAACTTAATGTAGTCTACTCTCACACATGAAGTGAATCATGTGTCAAACCATCCCACTAAATCAAGATGGTGCTCGTGTATTTAGTACAGCATGTGCACTTGCATTTCTTACCGTAGCAGGCATTGTTTCACCCGACTTCCCAGTTCTTGCATTTACATGTAATTGGGGTTTTAGAAGATGCTTTGGGATATTTGGAGGTCAAAGACTCAATTGAACCAAAACTGGTAAAAATAGAAAAGTTACATCTCTCTGTCAGAGGAAGTCAAAATTTAAGGATTAAAAGGTCCCTCATGTCTGATGGTCCCTGGCTCAGGCACAATGTTTCCTTGGATCTGTTATAAAGTTTACTTTAAGTTGAGGTAACTTGAGGTGAAAACAGTTGGCTTGTTGCCAGGTGGCAAGTTAACAAAGAGGTCAGTACCTCCGTGCTGAGGCATTTGCACTGACAAACATTTACATTCAGGGCAGAAGCAGTAGCAGCAGCAGGGGGGAAAGACTGCAATGCCCAAAGCTCAGCAAGGGATGCTTGCTTCTGTGGTTGCAGCAATTTCCAGGGCTCCTCAGCTTCCCTTCTTTCTGCAGATGGTCTTTCCCATGGCCTGCTCTGTATTGCTGAGCACTTTTGCCTTTTAGAATGCTTGCCCTTCCCATCTCCCCCCTCTTCGCTTGCTGTGGGAAGGCAATCCACTTAACAGAGGCTGCTGCCTGTAGGCTGCTGTGTGATTACTGTGTTTAGCCCTGCACTAGCAGCGTGTGTTGATAGCTCAGAGTAATGGAGCAGGTAGGTGTGCTGCAAGAAGTGTATGGGTGTCAGAAAGTGTGAGAAGGAAAATAACATCTATTGTGGGGAGGAAAAGGAATTTACTGTGAGAGTTTGTAGGCTTTTTTTTTTTTCTCTCTTCCTTTTTTTTGAATTGTATCTAAAGGATTTGCCTTTCAGTAGGATGTAGTGCTAAGTTAATGAGTGAGGAAATGATCAAACTTAATGATTTCCTAGCATATCTTGGACTGGAGGAGAGAAAATAACAACTTTCCCACAGGTTGCCCTTTTCAAAATTTTGCATGGGTGTAGACCAAAGAAAAATGAACATCAAATAGCGAGTGCGGAGAGTGTTACCCTTGCTAGTACTGATTTGAAGGAAGCAAACTTGCAAGAATGTAGCAATTCTGCCTTACAATTCAGAGACCTGTTATCAAAGGATCAAAATGTAGGCAGTCTTAACAGCTTAAATTACTTACACTGATCATCAGGTAGCATGATTCATGCTTACAGGCAGTATATACAAAGGGAAAAACAATATCTGAATGCCACTCTTTTTATTATATGTTTGTGTTTAGGAGTGCAAATATGAGTTTTATCTGCCTCCTCTAAAATTCTAGCAGTTTCTTAACAAATCTGTCAAATGCAGAAAGTGTAGTATATTTTACTAGTTGTCTGTATGTTTTTAAGATAATGAAGTGCTCTGGGAAGGAAGTCAGGCGCTTTGTGTTTGGTTCCTTGCTATGCATTTGGCTTACTGGTTACCTTGAATAAGTCACTTCCCTTCTTGCTACCTGCATTTACCCAGCCATAACAAGGGAATAATAAAATTATTTGGAAAAAGCTTTATTAGCTTCTAACATTATAACTATTCAATATAATGCTTTCTTCTTAAGATGAGTGATATGGCTGCACTCATGATGCAGAATCTCCTCCACTTTGCTAACAGTTTTAAATACATATTTCTCATTTCCTTGATCTCATACCTTTATTGTCCTGTAGAGAGTTCTGGTGCCAAAATAAACTTGCCTGTCTGGATATCAAGGCGTAGTTCTGTTTTCATAATATACTGCATCGAGATCAAGTCTCTTGCTTTAGTTTTCCCCGATGCAGCACTTTGACTAAATCTGTATTTAATTTGTTCTTGAAATCTAAGTAGACAAGATATTTTAAAATATGACTTAAAATAGCCACATATGCAAATGGAGAGCAGTGTGTTTCTCTGCACTCTGGTGAGATGGGTTAAATTGTAAATACACAGAAGGCAAATAACCATTTGTTGTATGCCATACTTCAAAGCAGACGTGTCCTGAGACCTTTGCTTCACTTTCAGGGCCATCATGACCTATGTTTGAATAATAACATGAGGATCTCTCTTTCCCATCTGTCTTGTCTAATTAATTTATTTTAATGAGGGAAATTGCTTTCCAACTGCACTTCCCCTTCAGTTCACATTTTGATGAAAATACTTGAACTATAATCAGTCCCAGTGGCTCTCTTAGGATTCATGAAACCAGCTAATGCTTCACCCCAAGATATATCTTGAGTGCCATACACCTTAACACACATGCATGCTCTTCAACAATTACTTACTTGTTTGGTTTTGTACATGTAAGCTTCCACAATAAAAGGCAACATATCTTTAGTTACCTTTCTGATAATTTGTAGGGGGAAATGTGGAAGTTTTAAATAGAACTAATTTGCACTTTCCTAAAATACAAAAGTGGAAGTGGTTGTACAGTGTTGCTGCTGAAGAGTGCAAGAGGAAACTTTGGTTTGTTGATTTTGTTTGTCCTGTAATGGTGAAACTCCTAAAGAATTGGTATGTCTGATATACAGTGTAACAAACCACATCCTTCTGTTCCTACTGCAGAGATGTCCAGCTGTCTCTATTGTAAAGGAGCACAAGTGTGAGTGGGTAAGGGAAAAGGATAGGAGCAACTCTGTAAGATTTGCTCTTATCCTGAATATTCTGCTAGATGCTCTGGGCAACAGTAGGAAAAGATGCATTTAGGTAGTGCACAGGAATTGCTATTAATTGAATGCCTTCCTTTTAAAACCTTCCAATTGTCAACTGATTTGCTCAGTAACCTGTGATTTCCATTTCTCCTGTAACTGGTTTACATTCAGTGGCACTGCAGAATGTGATGAAGGTTCATCTTGTTGACTTTTTGTTATCATATACTCTATATTTGGTCTGTGAGAGAAAGAGTGGACTCTCTCTCTTAACTTCTCAAAACAGATATGCCTCACAAACCAAGCAGACAAATCATTTTACTTAATCAGGCAGAAGGACCCCCAAAATCAAGGATTTTGGTTCTGATTCCAGATCTAACTTTTGAGTAACCACTACCTCAAAATTACATGAATTTGGATGATGTGTTTGGGATTTTTAGTACAATGTTAAGTGTACCAATGTTAGAGAAATATTAAAACAAAGTTTGATGTCTGGTTTTAACTATTATAAATGCATGTATAAAGGAAACATTTCTATTTTGCAGGTTTTGCAACATTCCCTTTATACAAACTACCTAGGTACCTAGGTAGATATGCCAAAGTTATATGCCTAAGTATATGCCTTCTGTTGTGTTGTTTCTTTGATTTGAAGGAAAAAAAAAAAAACAAACAAAAAACAACCAAGAAAAAGCAGACCAGAGAGATAACAATGGTGTAGCCCTAACAAACTTAATCCTTATACTGGCTGAGTTTCAGGTTCTCCACTGAATATGTATAGGGGCTACAACAGTAATATATTCATGGATTTCTGGTCCCTAGGGGACCATTGTGGTCATTTAGTCTGAGACAATACATAATGTGGCTGTAAGTCTTTAAATTAATTCCTGATTGAATCGAAGCATATCTTTTAGAAAAGGTTTTCCTTGCTGGAAAATCCACCAACAGTCTCAGAGTTTTCTAACTGCTTAGATAATTTTCAAAATTATATTTATAGTATCTCTTTTTATTTCTTCCAGATTAAGCATCCAGCCATAGTCTAGTGTTAATTAGTTTTTCAATTATAAAAAACAAACAGCATCAACTCCTTTAGTATTAACCTTTATGTTTCACAGGAATGAGAGTGAGGTGGATTTACTCCTTTTCTCTAGATGCAGAAATGGGTTAAGAAATTCTTCAGAAATCCAAGATAATTTTAAACAAGATCATTTAATACCTCAGACTGTGGCTGCCTGGGCATGTAAATTGGTACATCTCAGAGGACAGTGGGCTGTAATGCACGGCAGCAGTAATTGGCTGGCAAGGAACAGAGGAGAGGCAGACAGCTTTTACGCCAGCTTCACTGCCAAAGGCAACGTAATCATACTTCTGGGTACTGGGACCAAGGTTGCTCTTCTGTCCTCCTTCTCTTTGCATTCATGATTGTCAAGAATGAAATTAGTTTTCTGGATGTACATCTCACATCTTGCATATTATTCTACCAATGAGAATGAACATGATCATAGTCAATCCTTTTAAGCTGTTTTAAATTATCCAGATAATGTTCATGGTCTAAGTTGACAGTTTTCAGGTAGATTGAAGGAAGTCCAATTTAAATTTGAGACGTTTATTCACTTTGCATGTTTTTGGAAGACAAATGTTATTGCAAATCTTTTGTCTGCAACTACAAAGGTTATTGAGAGAGAGCTGATTCTTTTAAATAATAACTGAACACACAAGCTGATTGAACTAAGCAGGATTTTTTCTACAGGCTTAAATATTTTAATAGGCTGAGTTTACTGAGCTATCCTGTTCTTTTTGTTTGTTTATTTTTTAAGTCCTGCATATTCGTTGCATCTCTATTGGACGTCAGTTCTAAATTTACATTGGCAAATTCAGTATTAACTTTTCCTATTTCCCAGTTTTGAGGATCCCACTCATTTTACTAGCTCAAAAGAGGGGAACTAAATATTCTCTGTCATTGGGAATTTTAATTCATGGAAGCATTAATCTAAGAGAACTTGAATGAAAGATCCAGAGCTTGATTTTCTTTTCACATTTCTTGTCCCTTTGAACTCCAAAGGTTGTACTCTGCTGTTCTATGAGACCTATGGAAGGAATTCAATGGAGCAGAGTAGTTTGCCTCGATACGCTCTGTTTGCTGAAGACAGTATAGTCCAGTCTGTTCCAGAACATCCCAAGAAAGAAAATGTGTTCTGTCTCAGCAATTCTTTTGGAGATGTCTACCTATTCCAGGTAACAGAATGCATACATAACTTTCTAATTATTTCCATTATATGTTGTATCTGTGAGTATGCACTTACATGTGTGATTCTTATACATACACATACAGTCTCATGTCTCTGACTTAAAAATGATACTATAGTTACATTATTACAGTATAGTGTTATAGTATTGATGTAAGTGTACAGTACTTCTTCAAGGGTACAATATTACACCAGTTGACTCAGCCAGTTACAGTTCAAAAATAAAGAGAACATAGATCACAAACATACAAGATAATTCTGGTTGATTATTACAGGCTTCCAGAAAATCAAGAGTCTTAGCAAATGTTTTCACATCTATCAGCATTGTGCCTTCACAGAATGATGGACACAACTCTGACTCTGCTGGCCTCAGAGAATGTCTCAGTTGAGTGAAGCATTCAAAAAGAAGGTTAAAAATAGTTCTTGGCTGCTTAACTACAGTACTGAAAATATTAATAAAGAACAGTATTATGTGGAACCGCATGCATAAAAACATGTTGATTCATAGGCACACTTGTAAACATTTCTGGAGACACTTTGTGCAGATGTATTCTCTTAACTTTGCTATGCTTTGCTACACTAATTTGGCATTTTTAAAGTAAGCAAACTCCTCCAAAATTAACTTTTAAAATCATCCCTGTTGCTATGTTACCTCTGCAAGAGGACATTTATTTTTGAAATTTGTCAACTTTCGAGGGCTAAAGAATGCAAGTCACATCTTACCCACAGCTTGTGTGCTCTGTTGTGCTCCCAGAGCCCTCAGACCTAGAAGGTCTAAGAAGCCGAAGCTGGAGTTTGGATACAAGTCATGACAGTGTGGAAAAAGCTTCTTTGTTTGTGTAGCTTTAAAACCTTACTTGAGAAGTTTTGAGAAAAAAAACACTTCAGGTCTCAGGGAAACCATGGAAGAATTAATGTCCTAGAGCTGCAGATTCATTTTGATTTTCTTTTTCCTGGTTGTAATTTTGCACTATTGCTTTGTTCCACAGGCGACAAGTCAGACAGATCTGGAAAACTGGGTTACTGCCATACATTCAGCCTGTGCTTCCCTCTTTGCAAAGAAACTTGGGAAGGAGGACACAGTTCGGCTACTGAAAAATCAGACCAAGAGTCTCTTCCAGAAGATTGATATGGACAGCAAGATGAAAAAGATGGCAGAATTGCAGCTCTCAATTGTTAGTGATCCAAAAAACAGGAAGGCGATAGAGAATCAGGTACTGGAAATAGTATAGCTTGTTTCTGCTACAAAGTATTATTGTGGGAGAGCATTTGTCATAGCTTTTAGCTTTGGTCTCTGACTGTTAATGCTTTGTAGGCCTGAAAGCAATTGTTGTGGACATAGTTGGCAAGATATGGTAGTTGTAATTATTGTCAAGTATCTACAGCAATCCAGAGCAGCTCAGGAAGTAGACCGGCACTCAAAACTGATGATCAGACTGGTCTGTTTTATGAGCACAAACGTATTTCTTTTCTCTTCTGGAAAAATGTAATTAATTTTCACTGCTTTGTTTTATGATACACTTAGATGCTAATAATATCTAGCTATTATATAGCATACCACAGGATCTACAATGTGTTCTGTGAATAATTTAATTTATTATTGAACTGCAGGAAAGATTTTAGAGTGGGTACATAGCAATATATTTCTGCACCTTAAGATGTGATGGGACATATACTCTATCCAAATAAAATTGTAAGAATGTTTAAAGGCAGACAAAACCATATGTTTCAGCTGAAATTTAGCCATTACTACAAGTCCAGGATCCTTTAGGCTTCTTGAAAATCCACACAAGAGTTCAAAGGAGAACTAGAAGTCAAGACCAACATTTATCTCAAATGGAAAAGCACTTCCATGAATACCACTGACAGCCTTTGGAGCATTATTACCTTATCAACTCAAAGAAAAAGGGAACTGTTTGTCACTAGCAGCACTTCCTGGTTTTGTGCTAGGAATTTTTTGTATCAGTATAAGCTCAGACCCATCGGTGTTTAGCTTGGGAGTTTGGCTGTCCTACAGCCAAGATTTTTACACTTGACAGAACAGTTAATATGTTTGCATCCGTACTTGCATCTAGGTTACTTTTGTTTCATTGCAGCAAGAACTGGTCTGAATCATCAGTTGCTTCTTCCTGCAAATAGTTTCTGAATGCCTAATGTGTAGTTTTGCTCGAATTTTCTTATGGTGGTGGTGGTGGAAATGACTGAATCTTAGCTATAGCTGCAGCTTAATGCTGAAGAAACTTCATCACTATGGTTTATTTCTAAAAAGAAAACTGGAGTACCTCTCCATCCTCCTATTGAAATTTAGTTTTCGTAGTCCATGTGCACCTTGGTATTTCAGCTAAGCCATGCTTAAGACAAACAGTCATAGCAGACTGATGAATAGCTAGAACTGTTCTTCATGTAAAATGGTCACATTTTTGTCTGTGCAGTTATGCATAGACATAAAGCCTTTCTCTACTCTTAGTTTTCAGCAAACAAACCAGGAATCACTCCAGTGCCACCTAATGGATTTACATCTTGAGATGTTGACATGTTGCCCATACCAGCAGCTGTATAGGCAACAACTGGCAAATGATGATGTGTCTCTCAGTGTCTTGGTAAAAGCTTCGCTGCTTACAGCCTTTTGTGGTGATGTTCATAAGCTCATACGTACTTTCCATGTCCAGAGCCTATTGGGGTGAATGGAGGATGAGCAAGGCATCCTTTTATTGCTGTAGGTTTTGAGACATAGAAAAGTATTCTCTAGTGCTTAATATGGCCTCATCATGTGTAACACACTGAAGAAAAATCTTTTTTTATGCTCACTGATTCACTAGATACTGAAGCTAGTTTATTTAGATTCAGGTGAACTTTACTAATGATGATCTCTTTATTTCTGCTAATTAGGTGTTCTGTCCTTGAACTGCCATTGTTTTCCAGTTCTGATCCTGGAAGGAGTTGGCTGCATTCTGCTATAACTAAAATCCATCACTGGGGTTGCAGAAGATTTATTTCTGCTAATCGTCTGTCTATTAATTTCTCAAAATGTTGACTGAGGGCATACTAGTGAGACAAAGAGTGAAATGAATCATCTACAAACATCCACTAGTTAGCAAACAGCAAATTCACAGTGAACCTTTTCTTCAGTCTGAAACCCTTTGATCTCTATAAAATTTCTCCTTACAGCTGTTTTAAGTTTTGTCAGCAAGATCACTTCAGAGAAAAGTCAGTAGATAACTGGGTTTCCTGATCTTTTGATTTAATGTCTCAGTGATGGGCTTCTGGAAAAAAAAAAAAAAAAAAATCCAAGAAAATCTTTAATGTATTTAGTAAGTATTCTTAATATACTTATTATGCTAACAATTCTGAAAAAGCATTATTCGTTGGTGAAATGTTTGCATATATGTAGCTTAATTGTTTTGAACTGGAATCGTTCAGTTATCTTTTGTCCACTTTTAGACACAAGCCACTTTTATACAAGAGGACTATAAATATTCTCTATGTTTGGTGGTGTTTTCAATCATGTAGGAGTTGACTGAAGTATATTATACACATCCTGTTCCAGATAACTTTACTTTTGATAGGTTCTGGGAAGTCAAAGAAAATACTGCAATTGACTGTAGGGGGATCACCATGTTGTTTTTTGTTTGTTTGTTTGTTTTTTGTTTTAATGAAGATGAGACACATTTATTTTCACTGGAGAGTTATCTTAGAAATGGTGATTTCTAAATCGTTTGTCTTTTTCCTTCCTATTCCTTAGAACAACCACTCAACTTCAACTTTCTTTTTTTTTTTTTCCCCACATTTATATTGATTTAAAATGAATACTTCTCTACTGAAGACTTGATAAAACAAGGCTTTACAAGCATGCAACATCATCTTTTGTTTCACAGATACCATCATCTGAAAGGCAATTACAGTAAGGAAATCTGGACTTCTAAAATTGTTGTATGTACTTAAATGTACATACAGATTTATTTTTGGTGTGCAGCAAGTGAACTGGAAAAGTTCTTCCGATGCTTCTTTTTATAGTTATGGATTTGCAGGCTAGAGTTTGATAAAGCTAGTGCTACATAGAAGTGCAAACAAAAAATTAGAATGAGAAGGTTGATTTTCTAGATAAATGACTATCTTAGAAACTCGATGCTATCAAACTGGCTAAGAAATGTCTTCAGACCTGCAGCTTAGATAAGGGATTCCCTCTGTCTGGGTTTACCAGCCCAAAAATAATAATCACAGAAACGTAGGGGTTGGAAGGGACCTCCAGAGGTCATCAAGTCCAACCCCCCTGCCACAGCAGGTTCCCTACACCAGGTCGCACAGGTAGGCATCCAGGCAGGTCTTGAACATCTCCAGAGAAGGAGACTCCACCACCTCCCTGGGCAGCCTGTTCCAGTGCTCCGTCACCTCACTGTAAAGAATTTCTTGCGCATGTTTGTGTGGAACTTCCTATGCTGCGATTTCTGGCCGTTTCCCCTTGTCCTGTCTCCACACACTGCTGAAAACAGTCTGGCCTCACCACTCTGCCCCACCTTAGATATTTATAGACCTGGATCAGGTCTCCTCTCAGTCTTCTTTTCTCAAGGCTGAGCAGACCCAGTTCACTCAGCCTTTCTTCACAGGGGAGATGCTCCAGGCCCTTCACCATCTTTGTGGCCCTCGCCTGGACTCTTTCCAAGAGATCCTTGTCTTTTTTGTACTGGGGAGTCCAGAACAGGACGCAGTACTCCAGATGAGACCTTACCAGGGCAGAGTAGAGGGGGAGGATCACCTCCCTCGACCTGCTGGCCACGTTCTTTTTAATGCACCCCAGAATGCCATTGACTTTTTTGGCCACCAGGGCACACTGCTGGCTCATGGCCGACCTGTTGTCCACCAGGAAACACAGGATCCTCTCCGCAGAGCTCCCCTCCAGCAGGTCATCCCCCCACCTTACTGGTGCATGCAATTATTCCTCCCTAGATGCAAGACTCTACACTTGCTTCTGTTAAACCTCATCTGGTTTCTTACTGCCCAGCTCTCCAGCCTATCCAGGTCTCGCTGAATGGCAGCACAGCCTTCAGGCGTGTCAGCCAATCCTCCCAACTTCGTATCATCAGCAAACTTGCTGAGGGTGGCCAATATCTCCTCATGCAAGTCATTGATGAAGATGTTGAACAAGACTGGACCCAGCACAGACCCCTGAGGAACACCATTAGTTACAGGTCTCCAGCCAGACTCTGCACCACCAACAACCCTCTGCGCTCTGCTGGTCAGCCAGTTCTCAACCCACCTCACTGTCCATTTGTCTATCCCACACTTCCTCAGCTTTGTTATAAGGATGTCATGTGGGATAGTATCAAATGCCTTGCTGAAATCAAGGTAGACTACGTCCACTGCTCAATGGACTTACTAGTTCAAAGGACTTACTAGCAGCATAAGAGAAAATAGCAACCCTTGATATAGCTATCAGTACAATGGGGCAATTTAGAAGAGATTGAAGAGAGCAGTATGTTTACTGAACTATTCCCATTAGGCCTCTGGTCATATGGCTGAAAATAAGTGTGCACGTACTATCTACGGCCATGTATGTTTGTATTAGTATATGCAATAAATATGCTGTTTAGTGGTGCTGGTTTTTTTCCCCAGTGTGTAACATAATGAGACAAAAAGTATCAAGTTCAAAACTCTCACATCACTGAGCATGATTTCAAAGCCCACAAAGTCTGTCTTTAAAAAATATTAACTTTCCTAGAAGTTTATCATTGGAGGGGTGTTCACAGCATTTGCTGTGAAAACGGAGCCTTGTCTAACTGCCGCTGAAGTTAGTGAAAGGGATTAATGGCATTTATTTGGAGTTCTTTTAACAAAATATTGCATGTTAATTTGGAGCTGCCTTTGCCTGTAGAAATGTTTTTAATGGAATGGAAAATTAGCCTCACTGCGAGGGCACTGCAGCTCTGGGTGTATTTCTTTGTGTACTTTGTATGTAAGTCTTTTCTATTGTCTCATTTTAGTACAGTAATGTGAATAATGGCTGCTTGAAAGCATTCTGGACTTTTCAAACTGTAATGTATTTGCATAATAATGTTTTATTTTCCAAGTTATTCAGGGTTTTCTGTTCTGATTCATATTTTCTGTGTACATTAGACTTATTTATCAGATAGGTTATAAGCAGAGGTTTTACTTTCAAACATTGAAATAATGAGGCATTAATGAGAAGAACAAATGCATGCTTGGAGATGATTTTTATGTAAGTTTTCATATGCACCCTGCAACCACAAGTGGTTTATCTGTTACTATATAAAGCAAAGTAAGGGGATCAGTAAGGTGATACTCTGTTTTCTCTGAATTGTCGTTAAATAAATTAGTACCTTTCCTCCTTTCCCTTTGGTGACTTCTGCGTTTCACCTCATAACTTCATTACAGTTTGCCTAAAATGTACCTGACTATTTATCTTTTCTCTCACTAATATGTACAGGGAGATAACTTGTGTACTTTTAAGAATTTTACTCTCCAGACTCCCTTCAGAAGACCAAATTGCATGTCTTCATTTTTCTGTGAAGCATCTTATGAAATATTGTCCAAAATTAGGTGAAAACTCACAGTAATAATCCTGGAATATATTATTTCCAGGGAATTTTAATAACTCTTGCTAGTTTCTCCACATGAAAATTCTCATTTATTTGTAATATCCAGTGATTTTTCTTTCTTCTACACTCTTCCAAATGAAAGAAAAATGTTATCTAAATTTGGTGTAACAGATCTTCTATTTAGATGGTCTTTGAACTGGCTAGATTAGAGCTCTACTTTCTGAGTGATTTGGTTTGATTTCTTTTTCAGGTATTACTCTTCGTTGTGGTATGACCCTCCTCTGCATTATTAGTAAAATCCTTCTCTTTTGGTAGTCACTAAGGAGTGAAGAGAATAAGCAGCCATCTCCATTCTCTTCGCTGCTGTAATTACTGTTTTGCAGATGGGTGAAATTCCATCTTTGTTTTGGAAAGATTTAATATAAAATAATGAATAGACATTAGCAAATGTAGAATTGTATAGTAGTGGTTGTGGGATGAAGCTGTTGCAGAGGTGTATGCAGGAAGGTCTATCTTGCTGTTTTGTGGGGAAGGGCAGCTGGATTCAATGACTTTACTTTCTGAATTTCATTCCTGACTATAGACATGTATGTACATGTGTTGCTCTGAAAGACTGTATTTACAAAAGCTTATAAAAGGCCAACTCACAAAAGTGAAGAGCAAATGGACACAGATATGTATGTAGGTTACCCTGTAAGTAATGCCTCCTATTTATTTCCATGGAAACTACTATATAT
Organism: Tympanuchus pallidicinctus; assembly: GCF_026119805.1. Taxonomy (NCBI): domain Eukaryota; kingdom Metazoa; phylum Chordata; class Aves; order Galliformes; family Phasianidae; genus Tympanuchus; species Tympanuchus pallidicinctus. Next base: position 59,646,162 of record NW_026294618.1, on the reverse strand, counting down.
ACAAAGAGAACAGTAGCACTATTTGATAGAGCACATTCTTAGCTACAAAACAATATTTTTCAGCATAGTCACCAGCGTTAGATGTGCATTTTCACCAGTGGTGACCCAGAGCGTGCATGTTGCGCTTGTAAACATCTGTACCAGCAGAGGTGACCCACTGTTGCCTCTGCTGAAATGCACTGCCCACTGCCTCACTGTGCTCACATCCACTGTTTGGTTTCTGTCTACATTCAGCGATCATTGGTGAATGTCAATGGGTGCAATGTTTTTCACATGGAGGAATTCAATGACACACCTTTGCTTTATGTGTACTTCCATGTCAGATGCCATTTTGTCAGACTGCCCCTATGCTGCTCTTTAGGAAGAAATGACAATAAAAGTCTTTTTCCTGTCCCAAGATACTGAGTGACTCATTTATCCAGATGGGTGCAATATGAATTGTGTCTGAGAACTGGGATGCTAAGAGTTTGGTGTTGCTTGTAATGTGGTTAAAAAGCTGATCATATAAAACAGCGGAAGTTTCTTTTAAATTCAGAGTTCCTTACGTCACTTAGTAGAGATGATTCAATCTAGGAAGATGTTGTGTAGGGGAAAATTCTGAATTTCTTACTGCTGTAGATAGTTGTGCCATGAGGAGCTGATGTTTCTGTACAGTGTAAGAACCATTACTAAATCAAATCCATTTTAAAGACTTAATCACTGAGAGAACACCTTCATCTTTGTGAATCTTTACTTTTGTGTTACCTTAAATAAGTGCAATTAATTAGGTGAGCTTCAGGAGGCTTCTTCCTTCCCTCCTTCCTCTTGTTACTTGAAGTATTCTTACTCTGAGTTGGTATGTTGTCATTTCTGGCACTGCTTTCAGCTAATTCTGCGCTGGTTTTGATTTTATTACATTGAACTCTCTTACTTTGTAGCAAATGTGTATTTGAAAAAGAAACTGTTTTTCCTCTCCCTTCCGAAGGATGCTGTTAGCACTGCATGTATGATAGGAGGAGCCAGGGCCAGTCCCTAAGTTCCTCTACCAGCACAGCCTTTGCTGGGTCTTGTCTTTCACAGACAGCAGCCCTGAGACATGCTCAGGTGGAGGTTCTATTAGGTATATCACCTACAGGAATAGCTGCATAGCAGATAAGACTTGTCCTTCCCTGTTAGCTTTTTATAATCTCCAAAGCAGTTGTCACTGGTTCCTCATACACATTCTGGAAACCCTGGTCTGTGTGATCTGCTCTGAATGTATTTACTTCCTGGCTTTCCCAAGCTCCCAGTTCATAGTTTACCTAGAACCAACCTAGCAGTGATACTGAACATGTAGAGATTCACTTTGTAGCACCTTCCTTCAACTTATCTGTTTGCATATTTTACAATGCAATCAATTTACAACTGTCTCTTAGTGTCTTAATAGATTTTTCACTAACTTGGAAGAAAATGTTTATGTTCTGAAAAAAGATCATTACTGCTAAACTGCTGCTAGAAGTACCACATTGTGTGTTAACTGTTAAGATCTCATTCCTGATGTATGTGTCTGTTACCAAAAGTAGCCCTTTCACTTAGAACTCCCAACATAACTAGTCTTGTCCCTAAATCAGGCTTCCTGGCCTTAATTTGCCCCGGTGACCCAAACTAAATAATTTATGATCCTAGCTCTTTGCACTTCCTGCATTCTGCTTCATTCTAATTCTCTGCTATATTTTCCTTCTTCTCTCTACTTTACAGGGATCCAATTAGTCTGAATTTTTTTTTTTTTTTTTTTTTGGGTGGCCTCTCCTTGTCTTTCTCCCATTCTCTCTCATGCTGCCACAAAACCCAGATATCTTTGCCTCACATTTGCTTGTATTGAGAATAACAGCCTGCCTTCTGCCTCTCCTTTAATGGTTCTCCTAGAAATTCACTAAGAGGTGTTTAAATTGTGATTGAAACTAGGAGAGAGAGATAAGTGTTTTGGATGCCCTTGATGTTCAAGCCTGCAGTGCAGACAAGCAGCAATAACTGAGTGGGTCACACAGGGTGTGATTTCGTATATGCTTGTTTGTTTTGGCGTGCCTTCCTTCAGGCGGTCTCTCTTATCTCTTTGTGGACTCTCTTCTTGCTGCTATTAGCCTTTGTTACCCATTCCCACTCTCACTGCTGTCTGCTGCATGTGCTTTTTCCCGTTTGCTTTAGAACAGATTTCAAAAGGGCTGTATTGTCTGTACAGGATGAACCTAAGTCCTTGAGCTGTCTTTGGGCAGTCCTCTCGCATGGGCCAGCGATTTGCCTCACACAAAAGCAGAATGAAGATTGTAGCATCTAGTCTGCAGGCTGTAAATTAACTTCATAGACCAGGTCGTACTGAGCTTTGAAGTTGTTGCTTTTTTCATTTGTGAGCTTCCTCCATCTAGCCCTCAAGAATATAAATCTTTCGGAAGAATTATCATAGTTTAAAAGCCTTAGACAAATAGCAGCTGGTATTGGTTCATGGTCTCCAATTGTTTCCAGACATCCCTGGTTTTGATAAGACTACAAGACAATCTCAGAAATTCCCTGCCTACAGCTTTTGCTAATGCCATTAAATGTAACATCATGATTACCGATGCTTTTGGAGCTGATTAGCTAGCATCCTGAATGACTGATAAACACTTTAATTTATTTCTTCAGAACATCCTTGTGTTGTACCTTACTCCCCTTCTTAGATTATTTTAAAATACAACTCACTTGAAATGAGTAATGAGGATTCTGAAGAAAGCCTCAGAAACACAACGCCTGTGTTCAGTGGGAACAGGATGCTCCAGTCCAGCAGCACCAAGAACAAGCCTTGCTCTATTCTTTTGAGGTGTTGACTCTGTACTCATGGAGATTTCATTCAAGAGGGAAAGACTTTGCTTGAACTTGTAGGTTTTGGCTTTGTGAAAAGCTGGCAACCGTGTTCTCATTCTAGTTAGACATTGACGTGGAGGAAGAGCTGGTCACAAAGGCTCTTTCTGGTGTCATCCCATGTGTAAGATGCAGGCATGCAGTAAAATATTGAATGAAGAGTATCTGAGAGAAGAAAAGAGTGCAAAATAAAGGACAATGTTCAAAAAAAATCCAAGAAAAAATGATTTTTCTTTATGGGACACAAAGGATGCGTATTTTGAATGTGTAGCATGAGATTGGAGGAGGTGTTTTCATTATATATGAGGGCTACACTGAAATTAATGCCTCCTATTTTATTCTGTTGGTCCATGACATCAGAGGCAGATGTTGGTGGAATGGTAGTAGAGACTGAACCTTCCCACCAATATTCCATTATATTTTGATGCTGTGCAGTGAAAAGGGAGAGTCTGACAAAATAATGTCTGACATGGGAACTGTGGATGAAGAAAAGGTATGTCACTGAATTCCTCCACGTAGAAAACATTGTACTCGTTGACATTTGTCAGGGATTGCCAAACGCTGAAGGAGATTGAGCACAGTGAGGTGGTGGGTGGTGTGTTTCAGCAGTGGTGATGTGGAAGACAAGCCACATTTGGAATGGCCATGCAGATTTTCATGAGCATGACATGCAGGCTTTTGGTCATCATTGGTGAAAATGCTCATCTAATGGAGATGACTGTGCTGAAAAATATTGTTTTGTATCTGTTCTATCAAATAGTGTTATTGTGCTCTTTGTATCTATTGTAGTTTCCATGGAAATAAACAGGAAATATGATTTTCAGAGTGATCTACATATATATTTCAGTCCATTTTCTCTGGACTATTCTGAGTTTGTTACTTCCTTCCCTTTCCTTTCTTTACCCTCAATGCCTAATGCTTCCACAACTATATGCTGTTTTATATATATGTGTGTGTATATATATATAAAAAATATATATATATATATACATATATAGAGATATATATATATAATCTCAGCTGATGCCACAGTTTGTGAGTGAATCCAACCCCTATTATTCTGTGATTCTGTAATGTGTAGGAAAGCCAGAATCAGTTGTAGTGATGTTGTGGTACTTGGCAACATTATAAGAAAATTGAACTGATATTCCTTCTAGAGGAAGCTATCAGTCGTAAAGTTCACCTGATATTTTTATGGTGTTTATCAGCTTGTTTTCTAAGTTGCAAAACTGCTTGTTCCAGTACTGATTAATTTAAATTTAAGGTGATATTTTTCTTTACGCTCAGAAGCAGGCAAGGCATGTCAGCAAAATGTATGAAGGCAATATATATGTAAGAGAAAAATGTGATAAACTTTTTCCACAACCCTAAACCTCCTGTTTAACAACAAGCTTACAGTGATCTGAACTGACATTTGAAGAAAAGCATTGTCAGGAGATTTTAACAACCTTCAATTGATGTACATGAAGTTATTGTACATTAACCTAATGTAGACATCTTGTCTGTCTTCTCATGTGTGAATGTGTCTATTATATTAAACACAGCTGCCTTCTTATTTGTACCATTTACTCATATTAATGTATCTTAAATGCCATGGGGGAGATTTAAGCTGCAACTACCAATGTGTAAACAGAAAAAATTAAAAGCAAATTCTGACTTTAGTGTAGTATTTAAGTATCTGTGTTTGTGTAGATGAGTGTGCATGTATGCAAAATGCTTCTGTCATGTGAGTCTTGATTCTGGATTTTACTCATCTAGTATATATTTGAGTCTTTTCACTTTCCTAATTTTATATTAAAATTAGATTTACTTATCTGATGCATCTGCATCTATCTACATTAAATATGTTTTAAAATTTTATCAGGGTATGTATACATTCTTATATGTGGTCCAGTAATTTGTACAGAGTATATGAAACTTATTTTTGGATTATCACTGAGCGCAGGCATGTCTTAAACTCTTAGTCAAACAAAGAACTATGCATGCTTCCATTGCCAGTTTTGTCTCCTGTGTACAGATAGAGAGGCTGTAGGAAGCATGAGCAGAACCTATCAGTGCCACTACTTCACTTAGTGTAGTGAATTAGTGTAGCTATGTAGTCTCACTTTCAGCCAGGCAGCTATACAATCTAAACTCATAAAATGAAGGAAACAAAACTAATCTCCAAGAAGAAAAAAAGAGAGGAAAAAAAAAAAAAAAAAAAGGCTTCATGAACCACAAGGTTATGTTTTTATGTAACTGCTTTTGTGGCTATCAGACTACCCGAAGTTCATGGTATGTTCATCTTGTCAGTATGCATTTGAGACCACCAGCTTTGTTTTATTTCAAGTCATCTTTTGGGTTGATGTAACACAATATGACTGAATGTGTTTTGGCAGGGAATAACTAATCTAATCCATATAGCACCAGATGAAAGTAATTTACTGTGGGTTTGTGGAAGAGCTCAGATTTTCAGTGCAGCCCACAAAGACATTTTTTCCCCTTTTAATTGTCCCTTTTTATATCTAAACAGATCCAGCAATGGGAACAGAACCTGGAAAAGTTTAACATGGACCTTTTCCGAATGCGATGTTACCTGGCCAGTTTGCAAGGTGGGGAGCTTCCGAACCCAAAGAGCCTTTTGGCTGCTGCCAGTCGTCCTTCAAAATTGGCACTGGGAAGGCTCGGCATTTTCTCAGTGTCATCTTTCCATGCACTGGTAAGTACAAATGTACTTTTCATGGGTGTGTCACACAAAAGCCGTCATTATTACTGTATTTACATGTGGAATTGTGCTAGGATAAGTAATGGTTGCACCTCCATGCATTGTTCATTGCTGCATTGGGCCTTGTTTCCTTGTTTCTGCCTCTTCCTTGGCTGCAACAAATGTTCTTTCAAAGAGAAAGACTTTGAACCCATGACGATATATAACCATGATTTTTTTTTGGTCTCTGAGGACTTCAAAATTGGCCACTTTTGACACATATCTAAAGAAATAAAACTAGACATAAATATAAACAAGCAGTAGTGTTGAAATTCTGTCACTGCAATTTTGACCCTTTGAGTTTGAAGTTTTAAGTGTATATGACATAAACCCCTGGTTGTTACTTTTAACAAGTGATTCTGGTACCTTTAGGTTGAGCTAATCTTTTGTGGAGATCCCAGAAGATCCCCCAATTTTTTCATTTTTTAGAAAATGTAGCCTCCTGAAGGGAAAATATTTTTAGAGTCGACAGAAACCTGAGGCAATCCAAATTTGCAAGTCACTTCTAGAAATGATGGCTTATGTTTCCAAAGAAGAATGAGGAAGCTCCTCTGCTGTTGTAAGCTGTTGTCCCCTTCTTGGCTTCAAGTAAACTATGACAATAGCAGGCACATTTCTTCTTTTTAACCTTACTGGTCTATGAAGTTGATCTCTACAGCAAGAAATAGAGCGTGTTTTCTGCATAAGAAGCCAGATTGAATAGTAGCCTTGAAAGACCCAACAGAGAATCTGTTTCTCTCAGCCACTATTTTTATCTGTGTGTTTTATTTTGTTGTTTGTCAAGAACATGAGAGTATAGCACTTTTATCTCCTATGTTTGCCAACTTTATCTTTCTTCCTCTAGCAATTTTTTATCTGGATAATAGATTATCATTCTTTTTCAGACTCTTTTCATTAACTACTTCCATTGTACAGAGCAACATTTTCCAATTCCTTCCTATGATCTTCCAATTTTGCCTTATGAAAAAAATTATGCTGTCACACCATTTGAATACCAAAAGAAGTACCATGGCATGTTGCACTGCGATAAACTAAAGAAACTTTCATTTGTTGTCTCAGGTTGTAGTAACTATCAGTATTTTGCTCTTATGAAAGTGCTATAAAGAAGTCCTATCTGTGTTTAAATAGATCTGCTCCAGAGATGAAGCTGCTCTCAGGAAGCGTACCCTGTCTCTGTCTCAAAGAGTCAGAAACAAGAAGGGTTTGTTTTCTTCACTGAAAGGACTGGACACACTAGCAAGGAAAGGAAAAGAAAAGCGACCTTCCATAACACAGGTAAATCTTATTTGCTGAGGATTTAGGATACTGGCAGCAGAGAAGGGCTTGTTTCTGCTGGGGCTTATCCTGCCTAATGCTGTTGGTGCATGGGGAAGGAGACATCTGTCCATCAGACTTGCCTTTACAATTTCAGTAGATATTATAGATTTGTAGTGAGAGCATCACTTGTGAAGAGGCATTGATATATGTCTGATTTTGGATTTCTTTGTGTTAAATGAGGTTGATGAATGAGAGATTTTGACCCTGTGGATTAGCGTATCTGCAGTACAAGGCAATCTCTTTTGAATTTGTAAGAAAACTCATCTTATGGCCATCTTGCAAATTGTTCTGAAGTAGGATTTCTTTGGAGAAAGCCTACATGCAAATCCTTAATTCAGTGTTGTGCTGACATGTATCTGGGACTCTGAAGTACTATTGCAATTTAATACAGAACAACATTGGTGAATCTCCACGGAAAAAAATGGAGCAGCTGATCCAAAGACAGTGGCTTTTGGCATTGCCTCTCACAGGAGGTATACAAAGCAAACCTATCCATATTTGTATTGTTGTAGTCCCAGAGCTGATGAAACAGATAATTTAGCACTGCAAAATAACACATCAGGATTTTCTGGTCTGGTTATTTATATTTTTAATAGGTAAATATTTATCTGCGTGTTGCATTGGGATGAAGCTTCTTTGAATGACTGTTAGGCATTTTTTGCATATCAGTTGAGATGTGTTACATGGTGACACTTAATAAGAATAAAAGCTCAGATCTGTCTTTTGAAAGAGGGAACTGGTTGAGAGATTTTCTCTAGGTGGTCCTTTTCATATATTTTTCAGTGTTCTCTGTGACGGGTGAGGCTGGTCTGTGAGTTCTACATCTCTATTTCTTTATTAATAACAGGCCTGAGGGAAGGGTTGCTGTGCCTATTAGCTTCATTTCCAGCTGAGCTGATACCTCTCACTGCCTTAACTGCATGATACATCCTCCTGTATGCTTTATAGTCTGGGAAGGGGATTCTGCTGAGCTCAGGGACAGGGAATCTCATTTCCACAACAAGGCAGAGAGGCTCCTGCTGCCCTCCCAACTCTTTCCTGAGCACAGGCAGAGGTGTCCCCAGTGTGTCTTCACCCTTTTTGCTCCAAAACTTGCAACCAGCTGTCCCTAAAGTGTTCATTTTCATCCAAGAACTCAGATTCTTATATTTATTTGATTTTTTTTTTTTATTAAACAACCTACAATAAAATTAAGGAAATGTAAATCTTGAGTGTTGCATATTTAATAACACTGCACTATGACTCATACCCATAAAAGTGAAGAATTTTTAAAAGCATGAATTAAAAACTGACCCTTGAACCTGGAAAGTGTCTGAAAAGGGAGCCATGTCATTGCTCAGACTAGTGTATACGCACGTAATTGTAAATCAGAATGGGCCTGGGGCTGCCTTTCTTGTCAACTTTTCAACCCTCTGGGAAACTGGGTTAAGCAGGAAAGTCAGGGTTGGTTCTCTCTTAATTGTGCTCCAACATCTGTTCCAAAAAATAGGTTAAAAATTTCTTGCACTCATGGATTTAATTAAAGTTCATTTGACTAGAGCTAGTATGGTTTCATCTGTAGTACTCAAAATTAGATGATATGTTCTTAAACATTGTTGCAGCAGAGAAGTTTTAAATTTTTTCTTATTTTTATGTTGTTAATAATAATTCAAAATATAGAGTGCTGAGTTTTTATTCCAGGAGGCTTTCGTAAACATTAGTGAAGTGACTCAGTCTTTTAGAAACCAGTTAATAAAACTGAACTGTAGCAGATGGGGGACGTCTAGGCTCACATTATCCTCAGTTTCTTAAATGCTTATCTGCTTTTCTTCAGTCTAAACGATAAACTATTTTGAGAAATCATAAACAATAAAATGCTTTGACTACATCTGAGGATAAGACAAGAAAGAGGAAGTTCAAAAGTAGTGCCTGTTTTACACATTGTCAGAAGCTGTATTTCATGTGAAATTTCAGAAAAGAGTTTGTTATTGTCTTGGATTATCCGAAAGGTTTTTCCGAGAACAGAAGAAAAAAAAGAAAGGTCAGATGTAAGTCAGATGATATCGTACTGATTTGTTGATTTCAGAAGGAGACTAAAAGAGCAATTTATATTTGCACTTCAGGACAGTAATGTTAGTACCTGCAAATCTCAAGCTCTTATGTGAACTGTACAGATCTATCCTTACGTTTATGCAACTCTTATCATCAAAATATCTGATTGTATCCTTAGCTATTCATTTTTTATTTAACTGCATGAATAGTCCTACCATCTTTGTGAGATACTATTAACTATTACTTCCTAGCCTCTCTGTAGAAACTGACTACTTTCTACGCATATGGGAAATGTAGGTTGCAGTTTCTGCTGTCATCAGTTCCGAAGTAGGGCAATAGTCAGCTGTTTCCATTTCTTGCTAGTGCTGGTGGGAACCATGTATGCTATTCTAGCTAAAATTATATTGCTATCAACGGTGCCAGGCTCACTTTTCAGGTAGATGAGCTAAAAAATTGTAGGGGATGAAATTGTCCAAAACTGGAACATTAATTTGAAATTTTTCCTTTAAATCATGATGAGATTTATTGCTAATTGTACCTAATGATGTAACAAATACTGAAACTGTAACTTGGAGAAGAGTGCATGATTGGATAGTCATTGACTTTAAAGTTACTGCTAAATAGTGGGTAGAAAAAACCAAGTATGTGGATGCTTTTATACATGTTTGAATGTAAGTGTATACATACTCTGAAGCAGAAAACGGACTTAAATTTTCCTTATGGAGGGAGAATTCCTATTTCTTCAATACTACCTCCGATCAAAATAAAACAATCAAAAGTGCAAAACAATCCCTGGTTTGGGAATTAGATATATTCATCTCGTTTTTGTTTCTTCAGTTATTCAAAGAATTTGCCTAACACACATAAGCAATTAATTTTTAATTTGTTTAGCCTATTTATTTATCTGTATTATTAATAGATTTTTGACTCTGCTGGAGGACATGGATTTGCCGGTGTCCAGAATTCAGCCAACTCTGCTGAGGTAAGAGAAGCCTGTCTCTGTTCTGCACCATCTTATTTTTAAATTCTCAAATATATTTCCTGAATATATAAGCATGTTATGAGGCTGGTTCTGAAACCCCAGTAAGGTTTGTAAAAGTCAGTTTTAGGTGGCAGAATTAAAATTCTGCTCACTTTCAATTTCTCAATATGCGTGGTAGCCTTTAACAAGTAATGATAATAATAAAAACAAACAAACAAACAAACAAAAAACAACAAAAAAACAAAACTAGAAAATTCTTTACAGCACTTGTCCTTACTGGTATACACTGCCTGTAAGGTCTAAGAAACAGATTTTGAACTGAGTTTGTTTGAAAGTTTTGCCTTTGTATTGTGGCCAATTCTAAGCTTTATTTTTCCCCTTTATCTAATTCAACAGAACCTGTATGATTTGAGTGTTAAGGCAAATGAAATTTAACTTAAGTCCTGTGGGCAGAGAAGTGAGTTAATGTACATGGGTCAGGACATTGGTCGCAATCTCTTTTGGTTCCTGCAGCCTCTCTGGGGATAGCATTACAATCCACTGGCTGGAAGCAGAGCAGTAGACTCTCAAGTCCATAACCATGGACATGTAGGAGCACTTTGTGTCATCTAACTACCATGGAGCTTATACAGACAGATTTTTCTTCCCTCCCTAGGCTTAAACAGATAAGCACCAAGTAAAGAATTAAATATTAGGCGTAGAGTTTTTGGACTTTGTTTTGTGTATAGAATTGCAATATGTGCCAGATGAAAAAAGGGATTGGTCTTCCCATCTACTTTCTATCCCTATTCTTCTTTTGTTCCTGAAACAGTTATATTTTTTTTAATATAGTTTAAGACTAAGGAGAAGACTTTGAAGAAAAGAAATAAAGCATGTTATAATGCTATTTCTTTTCATCTGTGTAAGTGTACCAGATCATAGACAAAAAGTCAAAATCTGCTTTTTAGAATAAAATCCTGATTTTGAAAATGTTTAACTATAGTGAACAGTTATAATGGATTTCATGGCAAAGATTTGGACAAAGTTCAAAATCTTTCATACATTTTCCTATTGTTGGATTTTTGGGGTATTATTACGTGCTATGTGGTTTCTTTTCCCATCAAAGGTATTCATGTGATGGCTAGGTAATTAAGAAATGTGTAATTATGAATAAGCTATGTCACTGAGAGGTATCTCCAACTGACAGCAACTAATCCTGTAATGTTGGTTTTTTGCCTCTTGAAAGTATCTTCACTTTTTGTGTGTCTTTTGAAGCAATGTACTGAAACAACTGAATTCCCTTTGTTCCTTGACCTCTTGCCTGTTATTTTCTGGAGTGGGAAAATATTTATGCTAAGTCACCCCTCTCTTTTCCAAATAAATTATGTGAGATTTCTGGGGGAGATGATCTCTTGTAGAGAAAACTCACAAATTCCTCCAAAACGTACCAGTGATTATGGTGTCAAGTTGCCTCAGTTTCACACCTCAGAAATAGCAAAAAAAAGTCAAGTCCTCTTAAATCTTGGGGAGATTTGGTCTCTCCTAAAACTGCTATGAGGCAAACAAAATCTCTTGGGTGCAACTCCTGAAGATTCTTTCCAAAGAAATGTTGTGTTGGTCTCTCATTTTTGCCTCTGACCCCATTGAGACTTGAGAGATCAACAGCATCACCTGATGCAGCCAAGTCTGCTGTGGATTTTGTGTCCCCTGGCATCTCTTGCTCCTCTTGAACCCCTCTGAGGAGAGACAGACCGGTCTTGGAGGTGGCAGACAGCAGGAAGAATGGCATTCAATTCCCATGGTGCTGAATCAGGAAAGGCTCAAGGTCTGTCTCTGCTCTATCTGGGCAAAAGCAGCTAGCATACAGTCAACCTTACTGCAGGTTTTGGACAGGCCAAGTACAAAGTCAAATGGGGTTGTTTCAGGGCTCAAAAAATACTCCAACTTAGGTGTTGAAGTGGAGCTCTGGATCTCAACTTTATTTCTAGAAAAACATTACCATCTGAACTGTACTTCAAAAACCTTTTTTTAATGGGAATTAAATACAGTGTGGGCATTTTTAAGATCCTGACATTTTCGTGAATCACACGACAACTCAGAAATGATTCATCATAGCTCTGAAAACCGTTACTTTGGCTTTAGCCCATTTTCATAGGCTAATTTCAATAAAAAACAAAACAGGATAAAAACTTTTATTAAATACTACCCAAGGAATGCAGTAAATTGCAAACAGCAAACTCTGCCTGGAAGGCTATATTTTCCCTGAAAGAGATGATAAAAATGGAGACAAGCAGTGGAGGAAATTATGAAGTAATCTATTGGTCCTGCAGCAAACCTATGTCCACAGTGTTTGACAGTCAGTCTGCAATTCCTGGCATATATTTCTGGAAAATTGGATGGGTTGTTTTAAATTTATGTGGCAATGAATGAATGAACTATTGTACTATTAGTCACATTAGTGGGCATAACAGGAAAAAAATTTCTTCATGTCAGATTTTCTGAGATGGAAAATGTGGATGAAGCAACAGTATATTGACTGCAGTTAAGGAACATATTTTTGTTTAATAATAGAGACAAGTTTATCTTGTGGTATGTATTTGAGCACTAGTGTACATGGAAAGAAAGGGAAAACATCTTACATTGGAGGAAGAACTTTTTCTTGCCATAAATGTTACCAGAAGAAGGTGGCCTTACTTAAATCTATTTCTCATCACCTTCATCCTCTCTTGTTTTGATTTTTTTTTTCTTTTAATCTGTTGCAAAAATGAGATTCATTTTTTGTTGAACAGATACAAAGAGCTGTTATTGCAGGACAATAAACCATTTTGGTAATTACAAATCTCTGAATTGATGGGAGCATCTAACTAAGTTAGTGTAGCTCAAAGGAAGCTGCTGGAGAATTCAGTCTGATCATTTCCATCTCTTGCAGTATACTTGCCTTGCCCTTTCTCCTTCCTGCTATATATGCTGTGGAAGACCATCATTTGCTCCCAGGCACCCGATTGACTGGTTTCTCAGAGGACCACAGATCCACTGGAGTTATCTTTTTCAACTACAGCAGTTTTACAAGCAGTCTGGAGCTGCAGCCACTTGAAGTGAAACCCCACCGCTGTAGATTTCATTGTTCCATTAATTGCAGTGGCATAACAGAACTGCTGTTATGTATAATAGTTCTATTTTAGTAGGATTTCCATGGACCTATGCTGGTCAATATTTCATTTTCAACAAGTTACAAAGGACAGTTGAGCAATCAGTATAAGATTCTTGAATGCTCTTGATTCATTAAAATAATTCTGCCAAAACCAGCACTACTGTAGCATAAAAATTATTATTGTGGTTCATCTGCAACCTAAATTTCTGCACTGTTTAATAATTACATGAATAGGACTGTTTATTACATCTTTTTTACAGTCACAGTTGTTATTTAGAAAAACAAAATAATATGGTCTCTTTGTTGCTGTTGATATATTGTTGTCAATAACTTTGATGCCTGAAGCAAGGGAAGCAGTCCCTGTGCAGTGATTTTACTGCAGCTTTTAATTGCAGTAGACCACTGGGCTTGTGTCCCTGCAGAGTCAGGAAGAAAAATTGCATAATCAAGAAGCTTTTTATAGGGGGCAAAAACACCCCAACGCAAACCAACAGGGACTGAAAACAAACTAATGAAGAAAAAGCAGTCAGAAGTTAGGCACTGTAAGATAGCTCAGAATATCTTAAGATTTACGTTGGATCGCAGCTATGCTGCTTTCCTGGGTTACTGTCACTTTCCTTTGGCTGTAAGGAGGAATTCAGGGAGCACCTCTTTGTAAAAGAAATGCCTTGATGAGGGCAGTGAAGTGATGTGCTGAATAGGCAGACCCAAATAGAGAAGTGAAATTTCAGGTTTAGAAGTGCTCGCAGTGTTTTTCTTTTCCTTGTGAGGTTTCCTTTCAAATGTCTAGCCTGAAGTGCAGTGCAGAACATTGTTCACCCAAAATGAAGGGTGAGAAAATGACAGGGATTTTAGTTAGGGTGGATGTTGTATTGGATCAAGCTGAGTGGGTTTGGAGTGAGTGTGAATATGAACGAGATTGATAAACAAGCAAATACTCTGCTAGCTATGAATTAATGTGATTTCAAGCAGTAGATAGGGTAATACTTTATTTCTGCTTTAGTCCTTTAATATGTTATGGCAAGCCTTGCTCCATAGTGCTCTCTGCTGGAAGTTTAGTATATTGTCATCTTTTTTTTTCCTGTCAAAATTACAGAAATTATGTTTTTTTCAGATCTGTTAATTAAGTAAAATTGTTGTAGTCAGCTCCTCTTAAGAAATGTTTCCTACTGTGGTACAATGTCAGGTATTTACGTATTTTCAGTTATAGTTAAATCAACAAATAATAAGAGAAAAAGGCATAAAAGCCCATAATGGGAATTCAGTGGCAGTACATTCCATTATCAAGAAAATCAAGTTATAGACATTAAATGACAATCGGTAACAGAACTTTGCCCCTTATTTGCCATGGGAGTATACACAGTACAATGTCTAAAGATATGGTGGTGTATATGCACTGGAAACTGCCAATGTAAATGTACATTTTTTAGCATTATTTTTGCAACATTCACATATGATTTGCATTTTTGCCCTGGCTTCCAGCAGCAAGTTGATGAATTTTCGAATGTCTACTGCTCAGTACCGGACAGCATCCAGAAGGAGAATGCTTGGGAAACACAAACGTATGTTCACTTCTGTGACGGTCAAGGAGTAGCTTTAACTCTGAAACCAGAACACAGAGTGGAAGATGTTCTGTCTCTGGCATGCAAGGTATTCATTTGTTATATGCTTCAGAAGGAACATAATGTGTTTGAGGACACCCCTGTCTCTGTATCAACATTTTGAGTGGTTACAGTGTTTCTTTCAGTAGCAGCATTTATGTGTTGTAGCCAAAGTAGCAAGGCTGTGGAAAACTTTTCTAGAAGCATTGATCAAGACAGAGAACACTGAGTCCTTAATGAGTGATGACAATTTGCCAGGTGATCAGACTCCGAGAGATCTCCCCATGTGTCCACTTCAAGTTGTCGTTGCAGCAAGCTGATCTGTTCTGCACAGATTAGTCACAGAGAAGTAATGAGGACTAGTTGACTTAACAAATGAGGATAAGACATTTCAGACTGCTATGACAAATGCTTATCGGATATGTATGTTTCTTAAAGGGCTTTTAACTAGATATTTTTGCTTTTAACTAGATATTAATCCTACCTGAGAATTTCCAAGAGTGCATTCTGTTCTGACAGTCAGTGCCATAAATCTGGGAGATTGCAGTATGTCTTGGGACAGAAAATTGAATCACAACTTACCTAGCTCCTCTGTCTTTATTTGTGCCAGTAGTTGAGTTTAGCTCTGATTTCATGATTCAAATCAAATTATGCAAACAAGGTCTTTGAAAGAGATAACATTTTATACTCAAATCATGTTTTCCTGTTTTCTAACAAGTGGTAAATATATTTTATTTAATTCACAAATAAGGAGCTAAAATGGGGGAAAAAAAAAAAAAAGTTTTCCAGCTGCAGTTTTTGGCATTCATTAGTGTGAAATCTCAGGTAAGCTCATTCAGCTGGCTGGAAGTTGGGGCTTTTAATGAAGTAAAGACTCCACTTTAGTGACTCTTACCATGTGATAATTTTGTAAACTGAATATAGAAAGAAAGAAATTGTGAAATCATACAAGTTTCTGAAAATCTGGGATGGACTACATATTTTAAATTAAAATGAGCACGCTCTTTTAGACAAGACGCAGTATTGTCTACAGTGCATACTGAATCCTGGAGAAACATTTATGGCCTAGATTACTTCTCAAAAATACATGGTGTGGCTCAGGCTGAAGGAATTTTAAGAGATGGTATTTCACCAGCAGATGGCACAGTATAGCTGAAATATTTGGACATTTTTAAGATAACGCGTAAGAAATATATCTGAATGATGAAAATAAAATTTGTAAACATAAAATTAAATTGAAAATGAAATTCCTTACCTCTCTTAATCCATCATTCCAAGATATTTGGAAAAAGATGGCTTTTAATTTTTCAATGTCTGTATCAGATGAAAATTTAGTTCTAAATTATTTGATTTTTTTCTAAAACTTCTTTCCCTTTTATTTTTTTCTTCCTCTTCCGTGTGCAAAGCTTTTCATAAGCATTCTCTAAAGCTGACTACTTTCTGCTCATCTGTCCTGGGTCTTATATTTTCATTCTGCTGAGGTGATTGTAAGGAATCTTTCTTCCAAACAGAACATTTTTGAACGCTATATGTATAAGGATACAATTCAAAGCACTTTTTTTTCATCATTCATGTGTTATGGGTTTTATAATTTTCTCATTTCTGTTTTCCATCTGAGGTTTTGAGTAGCACATACAGAAAAAAGAATGTGCATTTAAATACAGTTATTTAGGATATAAGACACTTGTAACTCATAAACTGCTATACATAATAAAATGGTCAAGTAATTCCTAGTTATTCAGTAGATTTTGTTTCCATAAGCTGCAGAGATATGTAAATGAGGTTAAATAATCTTAAGGGATGCTGTTGTCATTCCTTCTGTTTTAGTCATTCCTCTCATGTTTGCTTTATTAATATGTTAAAAAGAAATGTTTTATGCAGTGTTCTCAGTAGCATCCTGGTTTCAGAGAAACTCCTATCAGTGGCTTTGCATTTTCAGGCTAATATTCTCTGGGAATATTCCTATCTCCCTTTGGCTTCCTGTTGATACAAGGTTTTGGCTTTGACCTCACATGGTGGAAAAAAAATGGGTGAAACTCTCTGATCATAGATGAAACCCAGCAATAAAAGTAGAATCAAATAAAGGCAAACCCTTAGGGAATCTGCTTCCCACCTGATCCCCTTTTCTAGCAGCCCATATTTCATACACATTTCCTATATGAGAAGAAAAAGTTGCTAAGTAGAACTGAGTCATTACAAGTAGTTACAAAAAAAGGTGGTTCTGTGTGTAAGTTCAAAAGTACAGAGAGCAGTTATGATTACCTCTGGAAACATAGCAATGTTCAGTTAATCTAATAGCCAAGATATAGTACTTATGAAAGGAGTTGGGTGAATTTTAAGGGAAAATAGAAGTCGTACTTCAACATTAGCTTTGAAGCAAGGCAGCTAAGTTTTGTTTATACCACAGAAATAGTTAGAAAATGACTTGTTTAAAATTACTTTTGCACAACTTCTAAAGGATTGTGCATATGCTTGTGTGTGCGTCGCTGCTTTGACCTCTGGATTCTGGAAACAAATAATAAATTTCAAACCCCATTCTCTTTTCTTTAGATGAAACAACTGGAGCCAAGGAACTATGGGCTACAGCTCAGAAGACTGGTTGATGAAAATACTGAATACTGTGCTCCTGAACCATACGAATACATAGTAGACCAGGAAAGTGTGATTCTTCTTAGATACAGCTCCGTGATGTCTGTAGCTACAGTTGAATTATCACCTATGAATGTGTGATTTAGATCTAAAATAAGGCTTTAAAGCTGCTCATGCATTGAGCTCTGCCATCCTTGTTCACACAGTTCATGCCTGTGCAGACATTCAGATGGGTAGGCACTACAAACACTCTCTTCAAGAACTGTTTGAAAATTTAAGTGAGGATTTTGGTACAGACATAGTGTCAGTCTCAACTCCAGACTGTCTATATCTAGTTTACTCTGCATTTAGTTCCACTGATTCCAGTGATGCTTGCAGTGTAACACAGTTCCCTGTGTAAATATACCAAAGTTTGGCTCTTTATTGATGCAAATGGTATTGCGTTTCTTTCCTATGATGTACCTTTATGTTTTAATATTTACAATTTCATAATTTTATCACCTCTATTTCTGCTTTTTCCAACAGGTGTATGATGAAATAGAAATTTGCCCATTAAATGTTTATCACATTCATCTTACAAAGACTGAAAATATAACTGATTTTGGTAAGTTTAACCAAAACAGCTCTCAGGAATTTTTCTTTTTTTTATCCTCATTATCTACTTTCTCTCTTCAGGAGCTTTCTGCCATTTTTAGAGCCATCTTTGCCAAAATCTGTCTGCAAAAGACTCCTGACTTTATAATGAGCACTCAGATTGGTTGTTTTACACTGGCAAATGCATTTCTTATTTCTCTGTTTGGGAAAGACCCATTGTATATTCTTCTGTATACAATAAATTATTCAAGCTTGTTGGAATTTTCAGAAGAAAAATGTCCTTTGCCAAGGTTAATACTATCAACCAGACCATGGTCAAGGTCTGCCTTCTTTTTTTTTTTTTTTTTTTTGTGTTGACACAGGTTGGAACAGTATCAACAAATTCTGACAGTCTTTTATCTGCAGGAGGTATTTATGCCTAAAAATGAATATATACTTAGCACAGGTATCTTATTAAAGTGGCTCTGTGCTATTTTTCATCTACATGTTTATGGGTATGAATGTTTGGTTTTTTTCCTGGGCTCGCTTGGATCTGTATGGATTTAAGTTTGCTCCGTTTATAGGTTGGGTTTTCAGTTTCTGGAATTGTTTAAAACAACTCTCTGTCTCACAGACACATTATGGAACTCATACTGTAATGATAAGCTGTGTTATTGAACCATTCTGTGGAGCTTATATACGTATTTTTTTCAAACTGTATTTCTCTTTTTACTGCACAGCGTGACATTTCCTCGAAGTTGAGAAGACCTGTTAATTTTATCTGTCCTAAAAATGGCTGAAAAACAAAAAGATAACTTTTCTATGATCTGTAGATGCTTTCTCATGAGAATTATTAACTAGCTGATTATGTTAATTCCACTAAATACACAAGATAAAAACGTTCCAGAGAAATTTGATTTTATTTGATTTTAACCCTGTATTACTTCAGGTTTTGCTGTCACAGCTCAAGTTGATGAAAATCAGCATCTCACACACATATTTGTAAGTGATGTTCTCCCTGATGGGCTTGCATACAAGGAAGGTATGTACCGTATTGACATTTAACATTGCACTCCATTGTCATATCAGCCTCAAAACACGAAGGAGATTTAGTACTGCTATCTGTGAAATGGCTCTTGGCTTTTACTATTCATACTTTTCTTTCCTGATGAGCATGGAATATATATGCTAGTAGGAAGGATAATGTACACAGAATACCTGAATTATCCTGCCAGTATAATTAGAATAATTCTCCCGTGGAAACAAATTTTGCATTTGTTGATCTGACCAAGTGTTTTTGCATGAAGGAGCAGGCTGAAATAAGAGATTTTCTCACACTGGGAAACCTCATGGGCTTGGTCAGTCTCCAAGACCCAAGACTTTCGGTGTTGCTAGAAGTAAAAAGTAGCTTCTGTCATGATAATATTTTTCTGTATACATTTCTCCAAGCTCCTTCTCTACTGTGGTGCTCAGAAACTGCGTTTCTCTTTGGCAGGATCATGTTAGTTCTGGTTCTCTGAAAAACAGAAAGGAGAATACTGAAAACATAGAAAGTCTTAATAGCTACCTGAGAATAATGACCACTTAGTCGCTGCAAATCTTGAAAGACAGCTGTTGCTACTGTTTAAATTTATACAAAAGCTTATAAAAACTTCATCTACTGTTATTTTGCATGAATGATTTGATCTATGTGACTAGTTTCTTGTTCTTGCAGACTGGAATAATGTTATACGTATTATTGTGCTGTATGCTGATGCCATCTTTTGTAATGAATTCAGGATATGTGAGTCATGAGAGGTGCCTCTGTTCTGATCTTTTCAGAAGTTGCACTCATCTTCCATTCTAAATCCTCTAGCATCTCTAGGAGTAAGCAACTTGTATCAAAGTAGGCATGAGATTAAGTTGTATTTTTATGACACACATAAAACTTTCATCAGTTCTAACAGACTTATGGAAAATAAAAATAAAAGGTGAAACATTGTAAGGTTTGGTTTGTGACTTTTCTGTTTTGTATTCCATCCTTCTTTTTTCTCCTTTTCCTCTCCTTTCACATGCTCCCAGGTCTACGAGTAGGCAATGAAATCCTGAGCATAAATGGAGAGCCTGTGTCTGATCTTGACCTTAGGCAGATGGAGCTGTTGTTTTCAGAGAGAAGCGTAATGCTCACTTTGAGAATGAATCACTGTGGGAGTCAGCAACCCTTGTGTGCATCCTGGTCATCAGATGGTGACATTTCCAGGGATCCAAAAAGTTTGTTGCCACCTCCAAACCAGTCACAGCTTCTGGAAGAGTTTCTAGATAACTTCAGAAAGAATACAGCAAATGGTAAGAAGTTGACAGCAATGTTTTAAAACCTCATGTCATGTATCTGCTTGTGCCTCAGTAAGAAACCCAAATGCAAACAACTGAAGTTCCATTTATGCTCCATATATTGTCTGTTATTTCATTATTTTCTATAAAGTAGAAATAGAACGAGATATGATCGTGTCTTCTGGAAAGCTACATTGTTTTAATCTGTTTGGCCATACCATCCAGCATTACAGGGCACAAGTCTCTGTAATGTTGGGTATCTCCAGTACATCAGTTTCCCAGGCATGAGTGATTGAAGTGATGTGATGATTTTCAGAGGCAGATGTATTGCTGTGTTTAACATGCTTTACAAATTCTGAAATACTGTATACATTAAGGGTACCCTGAATGCCATAATCATTAACACCTCAGAAATTAGTTGTTCAACTCTAAGCTAACCCTAACATACTATCCCTAGAGTGTTCCAGTTGATTGTAGCCAATTGCTGTGTAGAGTAGAGCCTTTGAAAACAGTTTTCACAGAGTCTGTTTTGCTACCATACCTGGGTGTATTTCTTATTTAATACGATAGTGCTGTACTAAACATTGAATGAAGTTCAGTTGTATCCTAATGGTGCTGTGTCAGGGGCAGAGCATAATGGGTTTACATATGAGGAATACTAGACAGTGAAGGTGCCAGAAGACTCTATGATAAAAAGACACCAAAAGACTCAGCCCCTTGATGATTCTATGACCTTGCCAACCCCAAGGAAGTTGCTAGTGCTCAATGCTGCGTTGTTTTTCCAGATGGAAATAGGTGCTACATGGAGGAGCGTGGTTACCCTTCCCCTTCCTGGGACAGAGGGTCCTACACAGGAGCCGTCCGCTAGAGAACTGGCTCAGATCTGATTTATTTATTTATTTATTTATTTTTGTGAACACATTCCTGGATTTGTGCACAGTCATTTAGTTGTCTCTGGCATAGGGTGTCTTCAGGGAAGAGCACCCAGAAGTACTCTGAGGAGTTGTGTGACAGGCTGTAGGTAAAACTGGTCACCTCCAGGGGCCTTCATAGCTATGTCTCTGAGCCAGAATGGCTCTAGGGATTGACAACACTCAAAACTCCATCAGTTTCCAACTGATTAAGCAAGCCTCAACAACAAACAGACAAAGACCCACAGCCCTGGGATTGCTGTAAGCAGTTAACTGGAGAGAAACCTTTGCATCCTTTCTATTAATACTCACTGTTGCAGATTGCAGTCCTCTGTGTCACCAGGCTGGGGCAGACAGATGTGCACAAGGAGCATGCTGTTTGGGAAACCCTTCTGGGGGGTTTTCCATGTCTCTGGTGGGACATGCTTCTTGTGCTGTTAAAATATATATAAAATGTCTGTCTGAAACAGAAAGTATTCAGGGATTTGCTCTCCATCTTTTTTATGTCTTGACTAGTTTTCAAACAAATTTCTACAAGCAAATTCAACTACAGTTTCTTGAATGAAAAAGGTGCAGTTTTCTCACTGTGCCTCTGGGGGATGCTAGTAAAATTCTACAGGAAAGTTAGCCAGAGTGCACTGTTGTGTAAGGGATAGAAAGGAGAGGTACAAAAAGGGATCTCTGCTTTTTGTATATAATTATGATGGCAAGTGTTTTGTGATTGGATTTTTTTTTCATAATTAAAAATGGAAGAGGAGAGAAAGAATCACATAGGAGAAGTTGTCAGAATGATTTTAATTATAAAGCAATTTTATTAGGTCATCTTTTGAAATTAAAAGTAATCTGAATACAAGATTTGCAAGTAGCATCTCTCTCAGGGGCCTTAGTTCAATTTAAAATGCCATTAAATTGACTGGTGGCATAAAAGTTAGTGTAATAAAACAAAAATTATAATAGAGCTAATTAATTACATAATTACACCATGGCTATCATTCAGTTTGTTGGCTTGGTATCATAAACCAGCATTACCTGGAGTATTTGGTATAATAAATGTATGTGTCCATCTACTAGATTCATCATTCCTCAGGGATAAATTTTCAACCTGTGCAAATAGCCCATTATAATAGGAAATTACTGGAGTATATATTATACACTAAGCACCAGTGTATAAAATGACACAGTATACTTGCTTTTCTGTTTAAAAGCAGCAAAGGGAGGTTTATTTTATTCTGAAAGTGAACAAATAGTTCAAACTTAAGCTTTGTGAGAAGGACTTTTATGTTTATTGAATTGCCAAGTATCAGAGCTTAGTGTCTGATCATCTGATGAAGTTCAAATGAAAACAGAAGAAAATGGCATTGCTTTGAATTAAGATACTCTTAAAGGGTTTAACTGTTCTATGTTCCTTTTCCTTATTCAGGAATTGAGTAAGATTTTAGATAAGAAGATGGATTCTTAGTAATCTGAGCAGGAATTCGGAGGCCAAGTTCTCATTTTTTATTTTTATTTTAATTTAATATTGTTCTATTTCCTTTGATAGCATTGAGTTAATCACTCTTAAGAATACAGTTTTGTAAATAATTTCTGATATTTGTTAGTTCATTCTGAGCCTGCTATGTAAGACAGTGCCTTTGAAAGTCCATCAGTACAAGTGGTGGGGCTCCTTTTTCAAAAATCAAGCACATATTGTCCCAGGGTACATACCTAGAAGTAAAAGCCTTAGTGTTTCTGGACTGTCACCTTCCTCCTTTTAAATATCAACTATTTCTATTTATTTTCTTAGAATATTGTGAGGATTAATAAGCTAAAATTAACAAAGTGCTTGAAAAATGAAAATTTTCAACACTCTGAGAGTCACACAATACTACCCTGCCAGCTGCTAGATGTCAACAACCAGGTAAAAGTAAAAGAGGTTTTGCTTTAAATCTCTGCCTTCATGTAACTCAGGTGGAAATAGCTTGTCCACATTTATTTACAGTTGTGTAACTGCTCAGCATAACCCTGATTAATGCCTTTTCATACATACCCTGCTGCACAGAGGTTACTCAACCATCCCTCGTGCCAAACTTTGGCAGATTTTACTGTACAGAAGAGAAGTGATTGACTTTCTCCAGTCACTGACTGTTCCACTCCTAAAAATCATTCCCAGGGAATTTTACAGTGGGAGTGATTCATTCCCTCCAAGAGGGTGCCAAAGCCTTGTGGCAGTATTTTGGAGCTGCCTGTGGTCGTATCATTTGACCTTCCACATGGCAACACTGTGT
Organism: Tympanuchus pallidicinctus; assembly: GCF_026119805.1. Taxonomy (NCBI): domain Eukaryota; kingdom Metazoa; phylum Chordata; class Aves; order Galliformes; family Phasianidae; genus Tympanuchus; species Tympanuchus pallidicinctus. The sequence continues at coordinate 59,622,858 of NW_026294618.1, read as the reverse complement.
TGCTGCTGCTTAGCCACTTGACTAGCAATAAACTCGTTCTGGAAAAGCAATGAGCTGAAATATTTTTTAAAAATACAGTATAACTGTGGAAAAACAAACAGCAGAGCAGCTAAACTTGCTTCAAGCTCATGCTAAGGAAATTAAACAAATGTTTGTATAGTAAGAAAAAAAAAGAGAAAGAATTGGTGTAGAATTCTTACGACTGTAGAGAAAAAATTAACTCTTTTTTAAGATGGCATAGAAATTTAAGGAATAAACAGCAGAGAAGGAGCAAGAATGGAAAACTCTATTTTCCAAGATGGTCCCATGTGTGTTCACAGTACATCTACAGAGTGCTGAAGCAGGAGGCAGAAGCGTTAGTAGGTGTGAAAACCCATCGAAGTGTGTGAGTTGCTGTCAGAGTTGGGCAACTTTATTTTATTTTTCCAGCAAGTGGGCTTTTGCCAAAAAAGCTGTCATTTCTGGGTAGCTGACACTGTTGAAATCACTTCTAATTTGTAAATAGTTTTGATTTTATAAAAAGTAAAGAAGAAATACAAAGTGGGCAAAGTGGGGGATGATGGCAGTTGGGATATGCTTTAACAAGTTTTCATGAGGAATAGTTTTTATCTGGAAGGATCAGAGAAGTAAATGGGAAAGAAACGATTTAAAAAATGTTGGTAATTATTTTTTAAAAAACAGAAGACTGCAAAGTGAAAGTTTTGCTCCTCCTCCTTCTCAGCACTGCCTTGGCCCATTTGTCCAGCCCCCAGCACTGGTCCTGCCCCTGTGACAGTGGCACTTGTAGGAGTCCTCGATGAAGACAATTTGGAACAAACTTTTTTTTCCTCTCCTTTTCTTTCTCCCTTGCAAACTCAGTGAGTTGAACTGGTGGGTGCAGAGGTCTGACCATGGTCAGAGCCAGGTAAGCAGCAAGACCTGCAGGTAGGAACAGGGAAGGCATGGGAGGCAGAGCTGCTCAAGAAGAGTTGCTTTTAGAGGTGGCAAGCTCTTTTTCAGCTCTTAATCTATGAAATATCTACCAGTCATTTATGCAAAATGTAACTGCTTCAAGAAGAGAATCAGTGGTTTAAACTCTTCCATGAGAAGTGTCTCTTCTGTTTTTCAAGAAATAATCCGCTTCTGATTTTAACCTTTGCAAGCTTACTCAGAAGCAAAGTGCCTCAGTTGACCTATTTCAACTATGTTTCAGGTGATAGTTTCAGTGCCTCTGTAAAGCTAATTTGGAAACCACAGCTGCTCCAGAAAACTTTTCTCCATTCAGCATCTTTCAGGTACTGTCGAGCCCAGAGAGAAAAAAAAGGTGGGGGCTGGCTCTGTCTGTGCTTGTGTCACTGTCTGAGCCTTGTTATGCAATGAAGGAGAAGTTCCTGCCTGTTCTTCTAGCCCTTTTGGAGTTGGAAGACCTGTATGTCCCTTAAGAAAAGAAGGAAAGTCAGAAGGAAAGGGAAGTTAACTTGCTGCTTGCAATAGCAAACACAAGCTCCTTGTGCCTTGCACAGTGCTTCCCTATTATTTTCAGAGCATTTCATAAGCCTCTTATAAGCTAAGATTCAACACATTTTGCAAACAAAAGTAAAACTACACCAGAAGACATGTTCAACATAACCTATTCATGTAGTTCTTCGCAAATTGCAAAGTTTTGTTTGCCTAAATTCTCTTAATCTGGCTGTGGGGCATGGTCTTCCTTTGCATGGTGCTGCAAAGCCGTCCTTGTGAGAAATGAATGCAATTTATTTTTATTCTGTCACAGGAAGCTTTTTTGAACTCTGAGGAGGTGAATATTACTTGTTAGCTTCCTGAGGACTCCCACAGTCTTGCTAGGCTATCTGTGAGGAAGGTGTGCTGGTGTTCCAGGTTCCTGAATGTTGTTGGCTCTTTCCTGATCTTTTGAATACCTGATATCTGATGGTTTGCATGGTGTGAATATGCTAGAAAAGCAGTGTCACAGAGCAATCGTATTGTTGCCTGTGCAGGGTGACTGGTTATCAGTGTGAAGATCTATGACTTCGAGTTTCTATTTTCACTCATTACCCAATTTACTTCAGCAGGAAGCTATGCAAGCGCAAGAGGACATGCTGAGGCTGGGTGTCAAGGCGAGCTCAGAGATAAGGTGTATGAAATTGCCTTGGAATACTGTTAAGTTGGCTTTCACAGCGACTGCTTTTGCAGCATTAATGTGAATATGCTGGAGCTGTGCTCTGGTCTTTCACTGGGAAAAGAACATTTGTGGCTCTGAACAACACCTGGGACTATTAACAGTGTAGCAGTAAATTCAAAGAAATATTCATCTCCTCACAGGAGCACTTGTTGTCTACTGTGTGTTGTGTAATACAGAATGTTTCCCAAGAAGGGTGGTTTAATGAGCTCTTACTAGCACTTGACAAACACTTCTGTTTGCTTCCTGCTAGATGCACATGCTGCAAATTAAAAGACTGTTTATGCTCTAAAATGGGACAGCCTTAAATGCTCTTCGTAGTGCTTTTCTACTGATAGTGCATTCTGTTCTGCTTTGCTAAATGCTGCTATGACTTCATCCCTATGAAGTCAATGGCCCAAAGTTGTTTTTTTTTCTGGTGTAAACTCTGTTAAACCTTGTGGAGCTGCACCCTCTGACTCTGTGGCAATACATGGACATGAATTATGATGTTACCCATCCTTTCGAATCCTGTAGACTTATAATAAAGTAAGCAAGGAGATTTATTAATAATGATAAAGTTTGAGACACGCACATGCCTTTGGCACATTTAAAATACATCAAATGGCAGATGTTGTTGTATGTTTCATAGAGGTAAAATAGATTCGGTAATTATAAAAACAAACTGTCTAAGCCAGCCACAAATTCTTGCTAAACTGTTAAATTATTATTTTTTTCTTTTTCTTTTTTCTTTTTTTCTTTTTTTTTTTTTTCTTGCTGGTTTTGCGTCTGAGATGGAGCTGAGATGGAGAAGAAAAATCTAAGGTGGTGCATTTGGCCAACTCCATTTGTTGTCCTGCTCTGGTAGGCACAGATAACCACTGAGCAGTAGCACAGCAATCAGGAGAGCTGCTGGCAGCACCCTGCATGTCCAACAGCAAGAGTCTATTTAAGAGGATGTCAAGGAATGTGCACTTGGGAAATGTATGCATTCTGGTAACAATTTGAGAAGCCAGTGCAAAGTGTTAAGATTAAAACTGGAAAGCCTGCACGGTTGTCTGGCTGGCAGTTACTTGTACGGAGGAAGTTTAGTAAGCTAAACAACTCCATAAAAACATTTCAAATTCAGGGGGTAATCAGGCATTGCTACAGAAGCATAGGCAGTTATTTCCTACTATGTTGCTAATTTGTACCTCTTATTGATAACTGAATTGACAAGTGAGTCAAATTGCTTTGTTTCCTGACCAACAGTTAACCAACAAAGGAACTCCCAGGGGTTCTAAAAGATTCTGCTCTAATTTCAAAGTGGATGTTTCTGCAGATCTTTAAGGGGAAAGAAAAGAAGAAAAGTACATAAAGCAGCCTACAGAAAGTCACACTTGCAGAAGTAGGTGGCTGACTGGAGCTAAGCCACTGTTCAGCACGTGGCTTAACATAGTTCAAGCTGTATGATATAAGAATATTTGCACAAACGTGCTGGCTTTTTATAAACATGAAAATGTGCAATGGTTGAACAAGAAGCATCTCTTTTCTCACTGAAGAATGAGAACAAAGGAGACTTATACTAGTTGAGTATTTCACAGAATCACAGAATTGTAGGGGTTGGAAGGGACCTCCAGAGATCGAGTCCAACCCCCCTGCCAAAGCAGGTTCCCTACAGCAGGTCGCACAGGTCAGCATCCAGGCAGGTCTTGAACATCTCCAGAGAAGGAGAATCCACCACCTCCCTGGGCAGCCTGTTCCAGTGCTCCGTCACCTCACTGTAAAGAAGTTCTTGCACACATTTGTGCAGAACTTCCTATGCTGCAGTGTCCGGCCGTTTCCCCTTGTCCTGTCTCCACTCACCACTGAAAAGAGTCCTTTTCAGACTCTTGTCTGAAGAATGAGCTTCTCTCTTTCTACGCTTTATGAGTTGTGCAATAAGAACAACTCTGGTTCTGCTGCCCTTTGGCAAGCATATAGAGAACCTGCTGATGTTTCAACAGTTTTCTCTCTGAAACCAAAACATCTGGATGAGAGAGGCTGCGAGTAGAGCCTTCTTGTCTGGCCAATAACTGCAAGCCTTGTTTGGTAACAATTCGTCTTGTCAGTGACAGGCATCTATTAATCACGTTTTGAAGAACACTATCTAGGAAGACTGGTGTTATGACAGCTGCATTATAATCTTCTTTCCAGATTTAACATCTTGAATGTATTATTGAATGATGTTTCTAGCTACACCAAAGAGTCAGCTTAACTGAGAACATGCCTTCCAGCCAGTTATGAAATACTTACAACAACCAAATGATAGAAGCCAATATACTTGCAGAAAGAAAAATGTTCTGAATGGTAAAATTGAGTGCATTTTTAGTATGTTTTTCTTATTTGTTTAGTTTTCATTTTCTAGAATCTTAATTTACTAGTACTAGTAGAGTCAAGTTGTGTTAATTTAGCAAGAGTTTGAAAGTTAGCATCCGAACATATGCTAAAGTCATTGTGAAGAACTTGAAAATTTCCTAACCTGGAGAGGAAGAGGCTTTTATTTGGTAATAAATTTAATATTTCACTACCTTCTGAAATGTTGGTTAAAGCAGCAGAAAAGCACAGTTAATAACCAAAGTTATTGCCTTACAAAAGTGTTTTGAATTTAATCCAGCAGTGGAATCTGAGCACTTAAGTAGTAATACTTGCCTGTGAGTACCAACTGCAGGGAAACAACTGAACTGGCACTGTACAGTAGTTAAACACTTAGCTCTATTCAGTAATTTTAGCTGGAATTTATGTTACATGAATAATTCCGTAATTCTGTAAAACTTAACTGGAGATTAATAAGAATATACACTTTGGATCAGATTTGGTCTGAAATACTGACCTTACTGTTTTACATTCACTTCCTAGTGGTGATGAGAGGCTGGAGAGCAGCCCTACGGAAAGATATGTAGGGGTTCTAGTGGGGGTCAAATTGAACACGAGGCAGCAATGTGCCCTGGGAGGACAAAGGACCAGCCGAGAGCCCCTTCCATCCTGGTCTTAGGGGATAATATGAGCCAAAAAACTCAAAGATCTGATTCTAAGATAAGCAAGACATAGGAGTTATTCATGATAAAACTAGTGAACCCCAAACCTTCTCCTGCAAAATTTGAATGCCTTCTTCAACAAAGATTGAGAGGCTATCTCTTGAAAGCCGTCATATAATTACTTGGGATTAACTGTTACTTTTTGAAAGGTATTCGTTGGAGCCATTTAGAAAGAAAAACGGATACAGAAGGAAATGCTTGCATACCTATCTTCTTAACTTCACTACAAAAGAGTAAATACACTGTTGAAAACTTGAAATACATTTAGTTGTATCAGACCAAGATAAATAGCGCAAGCATTCTACCTGCCAGGCTTAGTTATTTAACTGAGGTTATGAGTGCTACTCTCCAAGGGAGCATTGTTAGAGTTCAACACACTGATATTTTGTGTCTCTAGGCAATGCTGGAATGCTTTACTCACCACTCCCTGTTTTTCAATGAGTCAAGGAATAAAGACCATCAAGACTTTGTACCTTTCTGAGATTTAGCTCAGGCTTGAATATTGGTTTAAGAAATATTTGTTATTTTCTCTAGTAAATCTACTTTTCTCTTAATAGTAACATTGTTTAGAATTATATGGGAATTAAAACCTTATGATAATTAACTGATCGGTCTGGAGAATTCACATAGCAATGAAGAATGCAGCTTTCCATACTTTGGTTAAGTTTATTGCCCAAATATATTTTCTTATTTCCATCCTAACCACTAGCTACTCTCTGTAGCATAAGTCTAGGATGGAGAATATCTTACATGCTAAAGGTTGGCTGTGTTGTTTGTTACAGGCAGTTTCTAGAGAGCTAGTAAAAATACTGAATGCAGTATTTCCCAGAGAATAGGATTCTCTGTAATTCCTTATAATTTTGGATTCTAGCCTTTTCAAGCTTAAATCTTATACTTTTATTCTTATACCTAAGTTTATATCCAATTTATTGCTATTTGCAATGTATATGTGAAACCACCAGACAGCTCCAGAGTTTAAAGATGCTGCTAATTGGTCTGATTGGGAATCTGGATATCTGTCTTTTACAGACTAGACCAAGGCTATCCTAATTGGTAGAAGCTTTGTGTGTGCATGTGTTTTTACATCTAAAACATCTATCTGCTGGAGATAAAAATCCTCAATCAAGAGAATGGGAAATGAGAGCACCATTTCCTTCCCGAGTGCTAGAGAACTACAACCAGATAAGTCTGCAGCAGAAAAAAAAGTTAGAGTTAAAAACAAACATCTAAGGTGCAGTCAGCAAGCAACTGAGGTGCAGGACTCAGGATGCACCTCACCTATTTGCACTTGTGATATAAACATTATCTTAGTCTTTGATGGTCTTTGCCAGAATCCTTATGAACCATCACTAATGAAACAAAGTAATTTCTGTGCTGTGCTAACAGATAGTTGTCTATGTATGTGCCTGTGTAGCTGTAATTAGTTTTCACATGCTATAGTAGTGCTTTAGCTTTCACGTACTATATTGATGCTACATTAATGATAGAAACAGAGAATGGAACAGAATTTCCAGACTCACAGAATCCAGTCCTCTGCTAGTTGAGGCTTTCGACAACCTTGTTCATGGAGTTGTTCTATTGATGGTTGTTCTATCCTATTTTAAAATAGGGTGGTCTATTAGCATCCTGGATAAGCCTGTCAGAAGTTCATTCATGTGATGTTTAAATGCCCATCTTCTCATTATTCTTTGCATAGGCAAATTCCTGGCCAGTGTTATAACTGATCCAGGCCTGACCATTGCTTAGGTAGCTTTGACTCAAAGCTTTCTGGTTTTACCCTTTTCTCCACACTCTCATGCTTTTCATTTGTGTTTCCAACTGATGAACCGCAGCTTATAGAAGGAATTGTTCTTATGAGTAGTTAAAATTGTGTCCTGCACAGATTCATTCTGGGACTGTGACTCTATGTTCAAGGTCATTTTGCACCTTCTGTATGGTAGTCTAGCCATGTTTTTAATGATATGTATTAAGTTTGATTGATCAGTGTGTTTAATTGCAGTAATTCCTATTGTAATTTCTGCTAGCCAGTTCTCCCGTGGTTTGGTTCCTATTTTCTTCCATTTTATGAAATGATATCCCTTGAGACATTATAAAGGTGTAAAGGTATTTTAATTTTATTTATTTATTTATTTAAGCTTAGATTTCTGGTTGTGAAAGCCTTTGGTATGTTACTAGGAAGGTCACTTCCTACAGCCGAGTCCCCCAACATTTTTACTCCTTTTAACATAGGTATTGCTTGTTGTTCAAGAAATCATCATCCTCTCTTCTCCATCAGCATCTGGGTCATTATGAAAATGGTTTCCTGTGTCATTTTTTCCTGTTGAAGGTAGACAGGTTTAAACCTGGTATGAGACCAGGTTTACCATAAGCAAGACACCAGAAAGGACTCAAAGGATTAACTACTGTTAACAAGCAACTCACCTTAGCTGAGACAGAGCTGGGTTCAGATACCTGCCTGAGTCTGACAGAGCAGGAGTCTTTATCACTGCCCTGCACCACAGATCAATATCCTGATGTCAAACTATTTCTTTTTGCTCAGTGGAATTTATTTCTCAGCATTCTGGGGGGGAGGGGAGAAAAAAAAAAAAAAAAAAAAAAAAGCATAAAACAAAAGAACAGTTTCATTCTGATGCAAAGCAAAGATTTTTGAAATATGGGAAAATTTTGGGAATATGACAAAATGGAAAACCAATTTTCCATATGGCTTTTATGGCTTTATTTTTATCAAGGTCATGGCTGCCTGTGACTGTCAAAAGTGCCTCTTCATTTGCAGAGGGTAGTTATCAAGTGATGCTCAGAACTGCTGCTGCTGCTAAGAGCTGAAAATGACGCCCCTGCACTGCTCTTAGTATGTCTTGAAGTGAGAGAATGGGTGCATTTAATTTTGCTGTGTTACCTTCTCTTGTAGATTTAGAATGATTTTTTTTTTTTTTTTTTTTTAGCAGTTTATTGTTATCAATAGAGTGGCAGATGGAAACACACCCTCTTCTTGTAGTTTGAAAAAGGGGCTGGTTACACCACCTACATAGTGCTTGACACTTGATAACACTTGACATGCTTAAGATGAGTATTTCTCTTTTTGAAATTAGTGAGAAAAATCTAAACGTGTTTCAAAGTATTACAAACAAGAATTATAAAAGAAGCAGAATTCTCAGTTTATACCTTTTCCCTGTGGTAATTTTGCCTTTGTTTGCAGTCAGTGGCTGAAGTGGAAGAGCAGCACCAAGTAGAAAGTAATTAAGTCTTCTTTGTTAATTGAACAAAAAAAGGAGATTAGTAGCATTTGAATTTGTTGATGACTTCTTTATGGTAAATGAATTGCTGGATGTTGATATTTTCCAATTGGTTTCCTTTGGTTTCTTGGCTAGGAACATAGCATGAGTTATTACTGTCTCACATATCTGTTGGAGGATGTTTCCACTGTACCTCATCACTGACAAATATTTGAATGTCTTCTATATTGACCACTTTTACATGTTTCATCACAGAGACGTGGAAGAGGCATTTCTATAGGTGTACAGAGCTCTCAGATGTGCTGTATTTTTATCTTTCTCATTGATTCTCCCATCTGTTCGCACCATGCCCACTTTAAACCAAATAATTAGTAATGAGAAACATGACTTAGCAAGTATATTTTCTTTCAGTTTTTAGTGGTTGCGTTATCATTTCTTTCTCTTCGCTATTTGTCTTGAGTGATTCAGAGTCATGTATCTACCTTCCAGAGAGACACGGTATTGCAGAGGTAATGGCAGTGGGGAGTAAGTTCATTTGGAACATTTGCATTTGTTGGTCCAAAGCCTGATACGCACAGCGCACTTCCTCCTTTGGTGATGATGTTGGTAGTTGAAGGTGATCATCGGGTTCTTAATGCTTGATCACTCATCACTGGAAAGCAAGCATAAGGCTTGTTGTGCATGTCATATGTTGTAGTTAACCTTTTCACACAATGGCATTTTGTCCCTGTGCTTTTCTGAGGATATTATCATTTATCTGAGGTTGCTACTTAGCTTACTCACAGTAAGCTGACTTGTATTTTGGCATCTGGAGGTTCTCCTGTTTGCTAAATAGGAAGCAGCTATCTGTTTCTGAGATATCTGTCCTTCTCAGATGGAAGGGATATACATTTGAACTCACTGTATGTGAGCGTCTACATGTGTAAGTAGAACAGAGGGATGTTCATTCAGCATCATGTGAGAAAAATTATGTTAAAATATTGAAAACAAATTTCATTTAACTCAGCAACGTTATCAGATGCTTTCTTTTTCCAGAAAGGTTTATTACAACCATATCAGTAGGATAAATCTAATATACTATGGTAGTGGTATTGGTAGTGGCAGAACTAGAGATACTCCCCATTACTATTCTGGACATCTCCTAGGCAATATAGTTCCAGCAAAGCAGTCATTCTTTTTTATTTTCTAACTAGTTAGTAATGTAGTTGTACTAAGTAACATAGAGGTGGCTAAGAGGAAATCACCATTGCCAAGAAGTGGCAATTTGACCTTTTGTTTAGATAATTTTTAGGAATATATATCTACTTGCATACTTTTCTTTGTTAATTTTCAGTGAAGATCCAGAATGTTATATACTGAAACAATTTTTATACTTGTGTGGCTATAACATTGATCTGAATGCTGTACACACTCTCTGTGGTTATGTTGCTATCCTGAAAGAACAGTAGCTACCGCAGCCTGCAAGGTAACAGTTTTACAGTTTTTGAACATCTTTGCTATATGAATCCTGTGGTACAGCTCAATCCATATGTAAAAGTTTAAAGAAGATTCAGTTTTATGGGTTGCCTTATTATTCCTGTTTCGTTTGGTAAAACAAGAGAGAATTTCGGTATTCTGCTTCTGTGTTCTTAAGCTTTGCACTTGAAATTTCACATTCTTTAAGGCAGTGTATATTTTCTTTACCCTTTGACTTATTTTTTTAGCTATGCAGCTGATGTTGATGCTTCTCTGCTCTTTGGGAATAGTTCAGTGATGTGTAGGAACGAATCCAGAGGAAGTCTGCTTCCACAGTAAAAGGAGAAAAGGGAGACAGGATATGGATGCTAAACTGATCAACAAGCCATGCTTCCTTCCTTCCCTCTCTGTGTTAGTTTGGCATACAGTGTACAGTAGGATGTCCTTTTTCTCTTTGGATCCTTTCCATGTACTTTTAAAATTTACTATTTAAAATGGCATTTAATATTGCTTACTCTTAACTCTAATCAGTTTTTACGCCAATAGCAAATGCTATGAAAATGGTCAAGACAACATAAATCAACCTCTGACAGTCCAGGAGACTACAAGAAGAAGAAGAAAAAAAAAAAAAAAAAAGACGAGAGTGAAGGGAAGAAAAGATAGATTATAGGGAAAAAGTGATACAATATTTTGCTGCCTGCTTTGGCTGTTGTCATGATGATTTGTTCTGTTCTTGGGATCTACTGATTGTTTTACCTTATTGTCGTTTTTTTACATTTATGCTTTTGCTTCATTGCTTACGGATGTTAGTTTCACTTATTTCCTGTTTTGTAAAGGACTGATATGTTGTGGCCAGCAGGGTAAGGGAGGTGATTGTTTTCCTCTATTCTGCACTCATGGAGCCCCATCTGGAGTACTGTGTCCAAGTCTCAGTCTCCCAGCACAGAAAGGATGGGGAGCTGTTGGAGCAGATCCAGAAGAGGCCATGAAGATGATCAGAGGGCTGGAGCACCTCTCCCAGGAAGAAAGGCTAAGGGAGTTGGGTTTGTTCAGCTTGAAGAAGAGAAGGCTCCAGGGAGACCTCATTATGACCTTCCTGTGCTTAAAGAGAGCTTATAAGCAGAATGGAGAGTGACATGGTCTGGTAATGTCAGGACAAGGGAGAATGGCTTTAAATTAAAAGGGAATTTTTAGGTTAGATTTTAGGAGGAAATTTTTTACTCAGAGGGTAGTGAGATACTGGAACAGACTGCCCAGTGGGTGCCTCCCACCCTTGGAGGTGCTCAAAGCCAGGTTGAATGGAGCCCTGGGCAGCCTGCTTATGACCGAGGTGTTGGAACTAGATGACTTTTAAGGTCTTTTCCAAACTAAGCCATTCTATGATTAGTGGTCACTTTGTTAATCAAGGAAAGGATATGAGTTTCCCAGTGATATCCAGTTTGACATCAGGTAGCTCTCTGATGAGAAAAACAAACAGACAATCTCAGCTGCATGCTGTGTGAAGGCAGGGGAAAATAATGGCACTGAAAGACAGAAGACAAGTAAAAAGAGCCCAAATGGCAAATAAAGTCAATGAATATTTTAGGAGTTAGCTTACTTTTTGTGAATCCAGGAGCTGACAGTGACTGAAGTCAGTGGTCATTCATGTGACCCATATACAAAAGGGAGGCTCAATATGACTTTAGAATTCCAGAAGGCAGAAGAAAATAATTCATGCGTGGTGGAGGAAGAAGAGTAAAAGCAGCTCCATGTTAAGTTCTTAATGAAGATGTGTGACTGGTGAAGCTGTGTAAAATGTGTTATTTCTGCAAAGGTGGCTTAGGGCCTGAGATATCAGAAGCTACACCTGACTCCAGATGGAAAAGGCACAAGATACTGAGAGGAGAAAAGAGATGGGACACTGGTCCTAAGTGGGAAAAGACAGAGTAGTCAAGTCTTCGGTGTCTGAGTGTAAAGTGTCAACCTTGACACCGAGCTTGAGATAAGTGGTGCTATTTCAGGTCTAAAATTCCCACCTCCTTCTTTGCTTGAGTTTATGAATCCTTGCTAACAAGAACTATTTGATCGGGACAGGCCAGCAACAAGTCCTGTCCTCAACTGATTTGAAGCCAGAAAGCAACGATATTGCTGAGCTGGCTGGGGAAGGGAAGTCTGGTTGATAGCTCTCCATCAAATCCGAGGATGCAGAGGATACAACAACTGCCTCATAGTAAAAATAAAAACAGCAGAAAAAGCCCCACTTCAGGATTTAAACACCCAGGTGGAGAGAAAATCACATTGCTTCTCATGATTTTATTACAAGATAAATAATACTTTTGCCAATTAGTTTTTGAAGTCAGTGTTTAATGAGAATCTTAGCTTTCATATAAAAATATATACGCAGCATTTGTAGGTGTTGAGGAAAACTTTGAAAATGTGGTGTGGGATATATCCTAGAGGCTTACATGACAGAAAACAGGACTTGGGTTGATATAATACTGCTGATCAAAAAACAGAAGAATTTGTTTCCCTTCTAATAGTTTTTTTAATAAAGAATTCACTGCACATTTTAAGCAACCAGTTGAGGAACCATAAAGAGAAAATTACTATTTTTATATGAATGTTCAGTGTTGTTTGATGGATCTTGAGTTTATACATAAATGAGGTACAGCCTCTCAATAAGTAGAGTAGGACATTCCCTACTACTCTGTTTTTTCATTTTTCCAGATGCCCTGCACTTGAAATCCAAATTTATTAAAATTGGTTAACTGATAGTAACAGGATGAAGTTTCGTCAGTATTATAAACTGTAGTGCTTGTTCCAAGGCAAAATTCTCTTTTTAAATCTATAAGGGATTCAGGACTAAGTCATGTCAAATAGCATGTTCATCCAAGGAGAGCTATTGAGAGCATCCTCATTGGTTGTCTTAGCACAGTGTGCTGATTATAAATAAAGCTACTTTAGAAAGCATGCTGCTAGCAAGAATGTGAGGCTTGTTTTTGTAGATTAGAGATGCATATTGCTTCAGATGGTTCTTACATGTCCAGCTCATTGTTTTAAAAGCAGAATTTTCAGACAGAGCTTCTCTTGACTTTGTCCTCTTCTGTTATTTTCCATATGGCAGGGGGGGTGAGTGGCAAATCTTGTATTCCTTCTCTTGCTCTATAAAAATTCTGCTAGGCACTAAAAGTGTCTGCAGATAAAAGCAAATACTTGTCCTGTTCCTCTCCTGTAACCCTCTAAATTATTTGTTTTCTCTCAAATGCAGATTTTAATAATGTGCCCGATGTCACATCCAGCTTGAAAAGGAGCAGTACGGATGGCACTCTGGACCAAGTACCACAGAGGGAGAAGACTGATCCACCTTTCAGGGTAAGAATATACCTGACATAAGAATCCTTAAAAGTGAAAAAGTAGAGATATCTCATTGTTAACACAGTGTTTTGAGGGGGCAAAAAATTAATATAATGGCACTAAGTTGGAAAAAGATGCATGCATATTAGCTGTATTTAGTATTTTGCTGTCTGCTGGCAGGTCAGCATCTCTGGAATAACTGCTGCATCTCCAAAAGCATTGTGATAGGGGCAAATGGCAAAGAGATGAAGACTTGTCAAATTCCTCTTTCTGTGTTGCTTGAACCCACTTCTCCAGAGAACAATGAAACTAGTACAGCTTTTTAACTGATTCAGTTAATTCTTACTTTTTTTTTCTTTGCTGGGACTTTATTAGGATTTGTTGAGACTGCATTGACCAAAGCAACACTTACATAACATGAATAATTTCAACTGAAGGAGGAAAGATTTAGGTTGGATGTTAGGGGGAAGTTCTTCACAAGGAGAGTAGTTAGGCCCTGGAACGGGCTGCCCAGGGAGGTTGTGGATGCCCCGTCCTTGGACGTGTTCAAGGCCAGGTTGGATGGGGTCCTGGGCAACCTGATCTAAATGTGTACGTTTGGTGGCCCTGCTAGGCAGGGGGGTTGGTTGGAACTACATGATCCTTGAGGTCCCTTCCAACCCGGGTGATTCTGTGATTCTGTGATTCTGTGATTCTGTGAACTGACCTGCAAACTTTGAGAGATGCAGTTCTGGAGATCCTAGTGATTTCTGCTGTCTTATTTGAAGAACCTTTATGCATCTGCGAATATTATTTAACTTCAGCTGAAATAATGGATGCTCATGCCTTTTCTCACTTAGGGCTTTGGAGAATGATGTAGGAACCCTCACAGTTAGTGTCTGTCTTTGAATGCATTGGTCTTCAGAGAGCAATTTTTACCCTTTTGCCTCCACATCTGTCAAACTGCAGTCTGTGTCCAGCCCAAGTGCATATTGTTTTGAACCCCCCAGGTGCTAGTATGGGTAGCTTTCGTGTCTGTGGACTTTATGAGGCATTGCCATTCTGACAGCAGAATTGGTTTTGTTGTTTCTGTTGGTGAGTTGGTTGTACCTCAAATTAAATGTGTGATAACACTTATGTTACACAATTATATAACAGAAAAGAAGTTTATATGGTTCAGGAACGTATTACTGGTTGTATGGAATATTCAGATAGGCAGACAGAGGTAAGAGAGGAGCAGTAGAAAGCCAGAGATTAAGCAAAATGTAAAATCTCAGAAGACCAAAGTGAGGAAAATGCGTTTTGCCTCTGGCCATACCGTACCCAGAGGAACTGATTGTCTTTTATGTTTGCAGTCCGTTTGTATTCTCCTTCAGTCAAATACAGATGACTTTATGCAGTTTTCTGTGAGAGTAAGGAGAAGCTTGGTGATTTGGGGCCATTAGCTCATCTCTTTTTGCACAGGGAATTCCCATGGAGATAATCTCTATCTTGTGTTCCACTGTGATTATGCTTCCAAAACGTCTTTGCAACCATAAAGAAAAAATCCTAGGGGGATTGTTCTCCCCTTAGGATGCATTTGGTGGTGACAGTGCAGATTTCTCTGCTGTCATGTTCTAGGGCATCTGCAGTGTGTTACAGTCAGAGCCAAAATACCTTCCACCTTTGTGAGAACCCAGGCGAGGTGACACCTATGCAGCACTTGGCTGTGTGAGCAGGCTGGTGCTTGGCCACGTCACTGCTGCATCCCTAGTGCTGCGAGGTGCCTTGCTTGCCTGGGGTGCGTGCCACCCCCAGTGTGCCATGCAGGCAGGGGGACTGAGCACCCATCCTGCTGGAGGGGAGGAGGCTCTGCAGATTCAGTATTGCTTTAGCAGAGAAACAAAGGCTTTGTTTGTCAGTCACCCCTGATTGTCTGTCAAATACAGCAAATTATAGGAAACTAGGGAGTGTTCAGCTGGATTTAAATACACAGAGAACAATTCTTTCAGAGCAGTTTTTGCTAAATTCGCTCTGATGCTCTGAATTATGTGCTATGGTTGTAGTTTGAAAAGAAAAAGGGGGAAAACACATAGGTCTGTTCCCTGACCTCTCTCCAGCTGAAAAACAATCACATCCATCAGCATTAATGGCTTGTGCACAATTTGTTGGAGTAAATGCCCAGACCATACGGCAGTTCGCTCCTTGGGTTGGTGTGCAGGTCTGCTAGTGTCATTTCATTAAAAACTATTTGAAGTTGTCCTAGTTTTCTAGGCGCAAAGGGGGAGAGATGGCTCAGCAAATCAAAAGCAGTCTGACTTGAACTGCAGCTGTAAATGAGTCTGTGACAGCTCTACAATTTCTGCAAATGGTTTGTAATTGACTGCCGCTTTTCTGTTGGAGAGTGCCTATTACTGTCAGAGCTTTTGTCTGACCCTTCTGATTTCTCCAATAAATGGAGAATTAAAAACATCGCAGTAAATTTAGGAAGCAGTATATACTCTACGTGCCTCAGTAATTGGCTATAAAAAAAATTAAAATGATTTTTGTTTTTATAGCTGTGATTTGGGACTGCTCACCAGATGAAC
Source organism: Tympanuchus pallidicinctus (assembly GCF_026119805.1). NCBI lineage: Eukaryota > Metazoa > Chordata > Aves > Galliformes > Phasianidae > Tympanuchus > Tympanuchus pallidicinctus. The sequence goes on along the minus strand of NW_026294618.1, from coordinate 59,607,098 downwards.
AATAGCTATTGCTAATAAAAGCTAGTTTGAGGAAATTGTGTAGCCTCAAAAAGCACAGCATCTGGATTTGTTTTGTTGATTTTTTTCTCCCATCCCCTTTGCCTTCTGTTTCCTGCGTGTGCTAACTTGATCCATGGAAGTGGGAGAACATAGGGCAGACACCTTGGTGTTATGCAGAGTATGGGGGAGAGCAGATCTGTAGCCGCAGCTTCGTGGAGAGGACGTTGGTGGTGCTGAGAGGTACTGAGCACAGCCTGGAACAACAGGCAGCTTGGGATTATTTTAGGAGAGAAACAGCCAGACATGCTCATTTCCCAGCTGACAACAGCTGTAGATGTAATTCTGTGGCTCTGAGGGAGCAGGCTCCTTTGAAGTTTGGTTGTTTTCTGTCCCATAACATGTAAGTAATTAAAAAACAATCTTAAATGGTTGCATGTGTGAGTTCTGGATTTTAATGTTTTTATTCGCAATGTTTTTGACTGTTTTTCACTATTATTCTCTTCATCTTATACCAAGCTAAGATTAAACGTTATCTTAACTAAAACATACAGGAAGGCATTTCCCTAGTAATTCCAAATAAAAATGTCTTTTGTTGCATGCGTACTACATTCAAATATGTGCTCATTTGTTCTTTCATTCATTTTTTTTGTAGTCCAAGAAATGAATGATTTTTAGAAAGCTCTGTTTGTCTTTCATCTGAGAATTAAGAAATGAATTAGGAAGATAGTAGAGGATTATTTCATTCCAGAAATGAAAACTGTTCCTCCAGTTATAAAATATTATTTAAAAGACATGGATGTCAAGAACTATCTATTCTAGATGCTCATTAGTTTTGTCAGCTCTGTACACTCTGGGATGCCCTGTTCATACCTTTACTGAAAACCTCCTTTCCTTCCTTCCTTCTATTTCATCTACCAAGAAAAGATGTTACAATTCTAACACACTCTGCTGCAATGCATTTTCAAACTGTGTTAAAATACTGTTTATGTGGCATTGGCAAGTTGTCCCTGCAATTGTTGGTTGTGGAATACGTAGGCGTCCCGTTGACAGAAGAATGGAGGACCTTAGAAAATGTGGGGATTCAGTGTGCCTGTCAGTGCAATTAGGTTTAGTTGTGTTTAATCATTTTGCGAATTATTTGTCTGGGTTTCTGTTGCTCAGTTAAATCCTGGTACGTTGACAGTTGCCAAGAATCAAACTGTCTGTGCACCTGGGTAGCATGAATGCAACTTTTCCTTTAGTTACTTGTGATTTCTAATTGTATTGGTTAGAAATGCTTTCTTTAACCCACGGTTTCCTCTAAGTGAAGTTTAGTCATCTCTTACTTGCTTTGTATTTTCTGTATTTTAAAAAATGTCCCCTTATGAAAGATAAGCATAGCTAAAAGGTGAAATTTTACAATATTTCTAACTCCTCTCCTAGGAGTTCACTTAAGATAGTTGTGCTCTGATTTTGGCTACTCTAAATATTTTGTGTGTTGTAAGAGACAACTATTTGCCACTTCAAGTTAAATTTAAACAAAAGGAAAGAAGGATTTTCTTATAAATGCATCTGTGTGAAGGGGAAGATATGTTTTCATTTCAAATATTTTAGAGATCATGAAAAAAAAACTTGGTATAAATTTAGTGCAAATATGTGAAGTAACTTTATTGTGTTCTCATGCATATAAAGAGTTGTATTTATAAGAAATATGGATAACTTAATACACATAAGCCCAGTACAAATAGCTAGTGTTGATAATAAATAAAAATAGACAGTGAATGCAGAATGAGTTTATGCTGGCATCTTTAAAAATTAACATTGCAGATGCAGAAACGACATCTAGTGTGATGAGAAACTATGCATGTTAACAAGAATTTGCTTTCTATAGAATGCCCAACATGTTTGACTTTGTAGCATTTTGGAAGTGGTGCTATATTGCTTTCAAATAATGAAGTAAAAGACTCTGGAAGTTGGTTATGGAGACTCTTACAGAAATTAGCTTTACTTTGCAAAACAAAAGTAGGAAAAATATATTGCAACTACTTGTGCTTTTCAGAATCTGCTTTAGGTTGCTTGAATATTTTATATAATGCCAAGTGGTGCATCCCTTTGGTGCTTTTGAAGCTTGTGTTTTCTCTTATATGTGATGCCAGTTTTGGACAGTCCTCCATTAGCCAAAGAGGAGCTTCAGCAGGTATAGTGAGAAACTGATGTTTCCATGAACTCTGAATATCAGATATCATGGTAGGAAATCTGATTTGGGCTTCTTTGCACCCAGTGTGTTCTTGGGCTGGCATTAAATTCTCGCCACACAGCTCACACTGCTGATGTGCAAACTTGCCCATAAAGTTTGAGCATCTGGATTGTCAGACAGTGCCTGGGTGGTATAAATAGGAGACTGAGACAGAGTCAGAAGATAACACCTATCACAGGGAGCTTCCCAGAACAGTGCTTTCAACAAAGGCAAAACATGTATATCATGGTTACAAAGCGGAAATCCTTGTGTTTTGTATTAGCTGATTTCACAACAGCTGTTTCTGTAATAAAAATCATTGAGTACTGTAAAGAGATCACTGCATATATTGTTTTGGCCTCTTGAGTATACAGTATAGCCATGTACTGGAGGGATGATCTTCATAAGTTGAACAGAAATTGTTTTCTCTTTAAGCTGTCTGAAACTGATGTGGAAAATCCTTCGTTAGAAGCGACAGTAAAACCACCAAGTTCATTTGAAGAAAATAGTAAAAATGTTGAAGTACTATATATGGTGGTTAGGTTCAAAACTGAGAGTAAGAATGTGTATCCCATTGCTAGTCTGCTTCTACTTATTTTCTTCTGTTAAAGAAAACAGGATGATTTCATTTTAGAGAGAGAAAGAGGGCAACTACGACAGCTGCCATGGAATAATGGAGGCTGAAGCAGTTAGTAATCATTACTCATACAGTCCCATCTTTGCAGAAAATTAACATAATTGTTCACTGTTTATGAATGATTTCAATGATATTTCAACTTCCAGAAGAAATCAAGCGGATGATAGAAATGATATTTTCCTCTAGTTTATTACCTGGAAGTGATCTTTCCAATATGTGCAGTGGGATAGTTGAGGACACTTACTCAAACCACATCAAACAGCCTTCTATAGGAACTGTCAGTGAATGTAATCCTATATATTCAGTTGTGGTGGTTTGTTTATTTTGATCTAGCAATGAAAACCATTCACTATCTTGAATTAAGTACATACATCAGTATGAATGTGTTTGTAAGCAGTGGCTGATTGCCTTAATGGACAGATATCAAGAAGTGTTTATTTTTCCCTAGTGAAGTTGAACAGTTTGCTAATAGGATTTTTGAATGGGAAAGTTGAAGATTTACCAAAATATACTGAGTTGGAAGGAAGATTTTCAATAATATTTTGCATAAAACATCAAAACCCAGAAGTAGAAATTGTGTTTTGATGGCATTTAGGATGGTGTTGTGTATGTATATTCAGTGTGTCTCTGATGATTTTCAGAGCCGTATCTCTCTAAGTTTAGTGTAAGTGGCAACCCTTCTTGGTAGTCAGGTAGCGATTCCTACCTCCAAAGTATCCCCAAAGAAGCATTAATATTCTAATAACACTGAGAGAAACTAAAAAAAATAAAAAAAAAAAAAAGAAAAGAAAAGAAAGAAAGAAAAAGGAAAGTGTGTGTGAAGAGCAATTTTGTAAAGCAAAGAGTATAAAAATCTTGGAGGGCAAATGTTACTACTAATCCAGGAAACACCAGTTGTTGAGTTGAGCTCAATGACCAGAACCTCAATAGAGATCCCTCTGCGAGAAGTAAAACAAGTTAAAAACTGGTAGTCCCATGTGGCCCCAAACTTATTTTATGCATGGAAGCAATTACAGGTAAATGATGTTCATGGTGGTATCTTCTTACTAGCTCTATTTTGCTGTGCCCAGGCAGTTCCTACTTGCACAGCATGTCGTTAATTGCAAGAGAGCTGTCTGCCTGAAGGTAGGCTCAACATCCACAGGACATTAAGGTTTTTCCCTTCATTTCAATCATGAGAACTTCAGCAGTTGATGAAACCCAAAAGTCTGGGGAGTAGTCTGCAATTAACATCCCTTCTAATGTTCTTTGTGTGAAAGGAATTTAACAGTGGTGAATGTAGTACTCCTTTCAAAATCACGTGTACTCCTCTTCAGTCGAAGTGTCATTATCCTTAAAGTTGTGAGATGCATTGAGGGAGTCTGAGAGCTAGCGTGGGAGAACAGCAAGTTCCTCAGCACTGCTTTTTCTTGATTCATTTCTGCCTAGAGGGGACAGTTCTGTACTGAAAGGAGGCAGAAGCCCGTGGAGAGCTTTGTTAATTATTGCACTTCCCTTGCAGACAGCCTGGCTTGTAGGCAGCCCAAACAGAGCGGCTGGCTCCAGCAATGTGGAGCTGAAACCCTGTTGTCATTGAGGATCCTTTTCAGAGGGGTACTAGAAAGCAACACAAGTAAAATCATAGCCTGTTAGAAGTCTGTAAGACTTTTGCTAATTTCTTTAGATTTCAGTATTCTACTCCACCCCTTAGTAAAAGCACCAAACTTGATGCAGTAGATTGCAGAAGGCTTATTGTAAACAGAAGGCTTATTGTAAGCGAATGCTTTTTCCTAACCCTGGCCCTGGATTTTCACTTTTTTTTTTGTTTATCATGCAGTTCTTTACTGCAACAGTATGTTAATTTGTGGATCACCTATAATTTGAATGCAGGTCTCGGCTAATGTAGTAGGGGGCATTAAAACCATAAAGCTTTAAGCATGAAAGGCACCATACCTACATTGATCCTGTAACCCAGACATTATTGCAAGCTCCAGATGGAGACCTGCATGCATACGTACTGGAAATAAAAGGAAAAGGAGATTGTGCAGTTTTCGCATGTAGAGGTGTAAACTTGTGTTGCTGCGCTCTGAGCTGTTACATACATTCTGTTGCTGGGGCCTGTGGAGGAGGTGGTGGTTCTTGTTTTTCCTCAGACCGAAGGAAACATCCTCTCAACAGTACTGTGACAGCTGTCAGTGTAAAACATGCAGATGGCTTTGATCAGGAAAAGAAATTGTGTTGTTGCTTGCAAATGAAAAAAGCTGGTGAGAGATGAGTTATAATGCAGATTGTCTTTGTGATCTGCTGGGAAAAAATCCATGCGGCTTACCTGCATCTGAAAAGAAGTGTGTGAGAACAGTACTGGTTCGTTGCCACAAGGTATGGTTAGCAGTGCCTCTGGAGATGCTTTTGACTTCACTGACGAAGGACAGGAATCTTCATTAGCATCATCCACCTTGGGTCTCCAAAGGCAACCCTGGTTGCCTGCAGTACAGGACGTGATGGCAGTGTTTCACTTTGAAATCGAAGGTCGAGATACCTAACCGTACTTCTGACAGACTCAGGGAGCTGGGAAAACTCCCTGATACAGATTATTTATGTTTTCTTTTTTTTTTCCTCTTGTCATTTTTTTTTTAAGACGAAGATACTGTTCCATTACAGAACTGACAATAACATGCATTTATTCCCTGTGTGATTCAGAAGCATTTAAGCACAATTTCAGCACATAACAGGTATGTGATGTGTCCAACAGTTAACCACAGGATACAAGATCACTTCAAAGTCACACAAAGTTGCAATGCAGAATTTCAGACAGCAGCTGCATCCTGGTACACACATACGTTTTGGTTAGGCTTTGATTCCTATTTTCTGTCAGGAACATATAGGGCCAAAGGTAGATCTGAAATGCCAAAATTGAAAAAAAAATCCACTACCTGCAGGAAATTGCAAAATCAAGAATAAAGAAACTGAAAGGAAGGAAGAGGGAGGAGAATTATGAAATTATAGGATCAGTTGAGTCAGGAAACTGACAACAGCTTTTCACCTGTTTTCATTAGTTGCTGCCAACAGCACTATTGGTGTAGAGTTCAAGGGTCTGCCTCTGTCTTTACAGTGGGATTATTGCACCTCTGAACATTAAAGGTTCAACATGCCTAAAAAGGTAAAGGTTGCCCTCTCTGACTCTAAAGAAAGCACACTGCAAAAATTTATTGTGCAAGTTGAATGCAACTGCAAAGATAATGTCATAGTGGTTGCCATAGTTTCTAATTCAGCACTTGAAAAAGTTTTTGTATTCAGCACAAAACGCTTGGAGTAAAAATGTTAAAAACAGTCTTTAACATGCTTGAAATTAAAAATTAAATAAGAATTAATTTTAAATACTTGGAGCATTAACCGTTTGCAGTTTTAAATGAAAAAAAATGTCTTCAATTTAGTCAACTATGCTTTGGAAATATATTTTAAAGACATTTTAAAACATGCTATTAGCATAATAAGAATGGCAGACAAATCACCCACCCACATTTATAAGAAGTGAAGAGCAGAGTTCTTATAGATCCCCGCAGAGAACCAGAGACCAGCTAAATTAACCTTTTACCTTCATGGATTGAGGGCAAAAGCTGGATGGGAAGCAAACTCCTTGCAGATAAGTGCACCTACAGGCATTGGGACAATAGAGGGAAGCCTGTATCGCAAAGGATGTTACTGTTATGGTAACTATCAAGCCTGGTGCCTCTGAAATGGAAAGATGAAAAGCAGATGTCTGTAAATGGAAAGATTTTTACTCAAAGCACACAGGAACAAACAACAGGACTGTGTCCTTTTTCCAGTCATCTTGAATGTGTTTCAAGGCAATTGATTATTTTGCATGTACGTTTCACTTAGAAGGCATATCGCTGAGGATGGCCTGAATGTTGCATATTTCAGGAGAAGAAATGCTAAAGAGAATGCTTTTATTCATTTGGTTTATTTTAGTTTGTGTTTTTTACTTTTTGGGTTGATCCTGGCTCCTCAATAGGGATTGGAAGTATTGTTAAAACATCATGGTTTTTTTCCTGATGAATACATGTAAAAAAAACCCCAAATGTCAATAGGTAGCATCTTTTAGCTGGCATATAGTTAGCTAATAACTCAGGCTTAATTAGCAAATCTGGGGAAGAATAAATTCCTAATGTGGAAGTAAAAAGTCCTGTCATTGTTTTTTGTTGAGATTGGCGGCATTGCTTGGACCTGAAGCTTAGCAGCCTTTTTTTTTGTGATTCTATGATTCTATGAAAAACAGTGCTTGAAATTGCTACAACTCAATGGAGTTTTAAAAATCAAAGGAGACACAATGTCCTTCCGTACAGTGTAGCTCTGCTCTTGATAAAGGTGGACCTGGTGTCCTGAACTCCGGTATTTTTTTAATATGTAATTTCCAGAAAGTAGCAATGCTGTTGTCTATTTGGACATGGTCTGTAGATTCCTAGTCTCTGTGGACTACTGCAGAAGCAACCACAACCAACTAATGGTGGATAAGAAAAGTAAACTTTGTGTGCACATTACACGGTGGTCTATATAATAGGACTTCTAAGCAAGGCTGTCCACCCTGGAAAATCTCACTCCATCGAGATCATTCCTTCAATTTTCTGCTACACAGTCTTCTCGCCCACTAAATTTGATATCTCTCTCCAAAATAGCCCAGTCCTTAAAAAACAAACAGTTCATACTCCTTCGATACATTCAGTGCTCTGTCAGCAGCTTGTTTTTTCAGGGAGCCAGCATCCTTATTCCTGTGATAGGATGCAGCAGCTGAGGTTTATGGTTTGGCAAATGCTGAGCTGTCAAGTTGCGCTAACGATTTGGAAAGAGATGGATGTAAGTTTAATTGCAGTAATTAAAGGAGAGGGCTGTGCTATTCCCTTGCTTGTAGGAGGGCGAATATCCTTGAAACCTGTGAAGTAGCACACTCATAACCAAGGATATGTGCACCCAAGCTTAGCGTATCATTTGGGCAAAAGAAAAGGGCTTGCCAGAATGCAAAGAGGTGGTGGCAAGGGCAGTGCTGAAAGAAGCCTTGCATCTCATCATCAGTGTGCCCTAACAGTGCTGTAATGGGAGGAATATAGGAGTTGTTTTTTTTTTTTAATGACACTGATACTCTTCTCCTTTTATTACTAAATTTCTTGTCAGTCTTGTAACTCTTCACCACCATGTTGTAATATCCTGTTTTATTTAAAGTTACATTTTGTTTAGAATAGTTTGTTTGTGGACCTGAGTGTTTTTGTATATATCAACATGGGTACTTCTACTTTCAAATTTATTACTGAGCACAGTTTAAATTTCCTTTTATTGATGTAATTGCAATGAGAAAGTTCAAACAAAGGACAAGCACAATTATTTGAACAAATCTTCCGTGGAGCTGCCTATTTGTTTTTCATTTTATCATTGTAAGTGCATGTGTCTGCAGCATCATTTAACAACATATACCCTTGACAGAGCATCAGTGCCACTGATAAGTCACACCGACTTTCAGAGCTGTCAGCACCCTCCAGATATTTTTAGGTATTTGGCTAATTTTCCCACAGCACCTGATGTTTTGTTTATGCGGTGAATTTTACGGGCACAGAGACAGGTACCTTTTTGGGAGATAAAACCCACATTCCCTTGGCATGACTGCGCTTTGTCCAGCGTTCGCTACATCAGGCTATTTATAAAAATTCCTCTCCTCTGGCAGGTTTTCACTGCCTCTGTAGCAATAATGGAAGGCCCGGCTGCCTCATGCACTGCTTAGCCCAGTTAAACCGGGACATTGAGAGTGTCTCCCGTTTTTGTTCATCAGCACAAAAGGAAAACTTCTGTGCTGTGTCTGTGCACGCTGGCAGGCTGCAGCTGAATGCAGAGAGGTGTGCTCGTGGGAGGCTACGGCGTCCCTGCCTTCCTTTCCAGGGGCCTTTCCTTTGGCAAAGTTTGTATTGATAAGTCACAATGCCCGCCTTCAGGAGGAGTAAAACCAGAGCTAGGAGTTTAGCGTTGGCTCGCAAAACACAGCAGCAGGCAGCAGCAGCGTACGGCTCCCTGCACAGGATGTTCTCTATGGTGAGTCTGGGGCTGGGGTGATTGTGAGCAGGCTGAGATAGGAGACGGGTTGCTGGGGTCTCTGTACTTCATAAATAGCAGCTGGTCATTAGTGTGCTCCGTAGGTGAGTCCGTATCAGCGCTGCACTGGAAAAGATTTGGGTTTTTTGAATGTTTTGAGGTGGGAGGGGGGGTGGTTGATTGTGTGCGCTCCAGCAAATAGTTATTACTTGCCTCTATCAGAGGGAGGGCTGAGTGGGATGGTTTTAACACAATTCTTCAGTAAAATATCTGCTGCAATGTTTTATTTATCTGACTTCTGACAAATGATTTGGAATTTTGGAAAAAATAGGGTGGCAAGTAGAAAAGCTGTGATCAAGGAATGGCTGGGGAAATGAGAAAATATAAGAAGACAGTAAACACATTATGCAGATGGTAGAAAAGTATATGAGCCTTCTGTATTAAATATTGCCAACATCAGGATAAGGACTTGGGGAAGGAGATCATGACAATATTTTCATAGAGTCATATTCTGAGAAAATCTGCATTTTGTGCTTTGATGTTACTTGTCAAGAGTCTCCTTTTAGTGAGATGGGCATCGGAGCTCCTCTTCCTTTGTTCTTTTCAATGATTCACCCCCCACCCCACACACACATCTTTGTATTTTGAGTGGTTAGGATTTAACCTTCCATGATGGAAATGACTTCTGTTTTGCATTTGGCTATGATATGCTTTGGATCAGATGACTTTAGTGACTGATTTCCTGCTCAATGGGAGCTTCGGGTCCTTGGGATCTGGTTGCTGCAGACTCTTGGGCCCAGATCCCTTGTGCATGAGTTGGTTTATAACTAGCATTGCCAATGAATACTTAAGGCACCAGAGAGTCTTCCTGTATATCCAAAGAGAAAGATGAGCAAGAGAGAGCAAAGACTTCCCACCACACGATTCCTGTTGATAGCTTAGGCACCAGGTCAAATGGGTTGCATCTTAGGAGCCACATGGTCCTGACAGGAACTCTTTATCTGAACATCAAGCCCTCTTCCAACTGCATTTCTGATTTCTACATAAGTTTGTTAATAACTCCTTGCATTGCCAGAACAGGCTAACTGTTCCTATAAATCTCACTGAAATTGAATTTCTGACTGAAAGACGATTTATCCTTTTTTAGTGTTGCAATTAAAAGATGTGCAATAAACACTGATAAACAAAATAGACTCTCAGAATTTCATTGGTGTCCATCAAGAGTAGTTGGTGTTGAGATTATGAAAAAAAGGACCAAAAAGTAAGTTGTGATGACTGAATCTATTCAGCTTCTATTGCCCAAAGCTGAGCAGCAGCCTTTCCCAGAAACATATTGATGGAAATCCCACAAAGCAATTTTCAGCAAAACTGAGCTGTGTTTTTTGTTTTTTGGTCTTAGTTTAGAGAAGTACATGTACTGTACTGGTTTTTTTCAGCAATTTTTAGGACTACTAAGACTTAATTTCTAGCTTTTTACATTGCTTGGTTACAAAGTACTGCCCAGACTAGAGAAGTCTGTGGAATGATAGCTGTGCAAAACAGGCTGGATGCTAGGCCTGTCTTTATTCTGGAGAGTCTTCTGATATAAAAGGAAAGTGACGCACACCTCCAAGGCTTTCCTTTTTCAGAAAGTGAGAGATATAAAAATGTCTTTGGCTGGTTGCTCTTTCTCAAAATCCCCTGTAATTGTGTTTCTTTTGCTGTCTGGTGCATTCAGTTTACTTCCTGAAAAAAATACATCAGACAGCACTGAGCTGTTAGCTTCTCATTTTTAAAAGCTGTAAGACTGATCTGTTCCAGCAGCAGGCTTTCTATGTGTGTTCTTTCCCATGGATAATGAACTCAAAGGGTTAGTGACCTCTATGTAGGTGTGGCCAGTGTTCTCCACAAGGGTACAGGAATCTGGAAGCTAGTCAAAGGATGCGTGTTGCTGTAAACTTCCCAAGGAATCTTCCTAAGCTTGAAGATTTTTATAAGCCTACTTAAATTTTCCTTTTCATCACTTAAAAAAAAAAAAAAAAAAAAGAAAAAAAAAAGGAAAAAGAAAAAAGAAATATATATATATATATGTAAGCAACAAAAACACTCCTAGCCACAACCTACACTAAACTGCAGTGAACCAACAGACCAAACCCTACTGATCTGTGAGGTGTATAAATGAGACTAAGAGAAACAGCAGTGAGCAGAGACTCTATAACACTAATTGACCTTGTGCAGCATTTATGCTCAATCAGTATCATTCAATGAAAGTCACACAGTAGCCATGAAATTGTTGTGCTAATGCTTAACCAGTCCTGATTAATGTCTTCTCTCCTCTTACAAATTAATTTTATGGAGATTTTAACTCTGGTGGGGATAGCACAGCCTCAGATGATGATATGCTTGTCTGCAAGTACCAAAGAAAATCTGTAAGACAGTCTTTGTAGGCATATCTTTTGTTCACTTCGAAGGAAAAATCCTTAATATTTCTTTTTGAGAATATTATTAAAAATAGGATGTGCTTCATCTTCATCTTACAAGCTGTGAGCACCACTGTGGTTGTTGGCAGCTATGGGTGAAGTTTGACAATTAGAAGTTTCCCTTCTAAAGTTGCTGAGAACAATGCTCATTAATAACTAATACTCCAAGCTAAAATATATGGGGCCGAAATACAGAACACAGGTGCAAGGATAAAAAAGAAACAAAGTTTCTCAAGACAGCTTCTACACATCCTTCCAAGAGAGCCTGCTCTTCCAGCTGCTAGGTCTGGTAGAAAGGTTATACCGCTTTGCTGGAAAATCTGTAAAAGGGACCAGTAGAACAGAACAGCTTCACTAGATTCTCCCTAGAATGCAAGTACTTGTTTTTCCACAAACCCTGCATAACTTCTAGTTCTCTTTCCCAAGTTTGCCATTCAAATTCAGCACTGGCAATCTTAAGTTTCTGTCCAGTGCCAAAGGTAAGCCAGAGCTGCTTGCCGTCTATAAATGCTGCTGAATGTATCACATGTCAGCTAAAGTGATGGACTATGAAGAAAGTCCTTTGCTTCCACTACATGCTCTCCTCAGCTCTTCTCTGTAACCAGCTACTTTGCAGCCTTGGCCACAGTCAAAAACCTTCTTTTCACTAGTTAAAATGATTTTATTCCAACAAGTTGTGTGCTACGAAGTTTTACCTAAGTAAATTTTACTAAGGACTGACAGTCATGGTCATGTGCAAATAAAAGAACCTGTGTGCTTGAGGAGTTTACCAGATGGATCTGAAAGTCAAATCAGCCAGCGTTAGGTGTTGCAGTGTAATTTTCAGAGCAAATTCTGGGTTATTCTATTGTTAAGGTGGATGTAGTACCAACCTGGGGCTTTTTTGAGGCTTCCTAGTTCAAGAGCTTGTAAGGTAATAGGGCAGAGTCTGAGCCCTTCCTGCAAACCCATCTGATCTAAAAGATGTGCTCTTAGGGATTGTCCTCACACCTAGAAAGATCTATTTTAAAGAGCAATAATAATAAAGAGCAGGACATTGTTTTGAGTGGGGAGTGATCTACAGCGGTACAGAGAAAAGGATGTGAGACCCAACCAATGTAATAAGGGACTTTTGGAAAGGAACAGAGAGCAAGAATTGTTTTTATTCCTTTCTATTTGTTCGCTACTATGAAGTTGTACAGAATGATTTCTGATACCAAAGTCATGTTGCTTTGTTTTTCAAATATTGTTTATATCGAGGAGTGTCATCTATTTCCTTTTACTTTCTTATCCAATGATTCTTAGATGCAGCTCTAGCCCCAGAACTGAGCAGGATAAGAGAACATGTGGCGAGTTCTCCAGCATCTGCCTGTCCTACCGCTTTGTGCTATGGTGACCTGTAAAATTGTGCTTGACGATGCTGTTTATGGCTCCCTTTGAATAGGCCATCCTGAATCCTTGATCTAGTATCCTTGATCTGGCATCATGTTGATGTAAATCAAGCTGCCCACACATGCCTTGAACTGCAGAGAGTGTAAAATCTGAGTCATTCTGATACAAATACAAAACTTTCCGACAACAGAAATGAAGATATAAATTCAAGTACTGCGGAATTGAGCTATTTAGAAATTGCTTTTAAATACCCTCCTATTTCCCTAAATGAAGTCATGATTTATTTCCAATACATGAATTATTTTTAGTGGTACAGAGTACTGTGATTTCTTTAATGTATTCCATCAGTATGTAGCTGCATTTCTACCAAGCACCACAAATGCTCACATTGCATTTTGTCAGGTCCTAATGAATGCTCTAAATACAGTATAGATGTAAATTTCAGAGTCCTGAAAACTGTCATTACACAGGATTGTGGAAGATAGTTGCACATCTTAGTGATGAGAATCATTTAACTCTCTTTAGAAGTGGTGACGTTATTCCAAACTGGAGGGTTGGGAAGCTACCAAGCGATATGGACTATGTGGCACGTTTTTGGCATTTTAATATTTATTTCCATCATAGAGATGTGTGGGATGTACCTGTGTTTTCTTACATGAATGGTGGAGGTTTAATATTGCTGGTACACTCAGTCTCTACCTTACGGAGGGGTTTAGTATAGCTCAGTTCCGTTTCAGAATAAGTTCTGTGTTTGCCCATATGATGACGCAGTACATTGGTGAACCCAGCTGTACGCATAATCAGTGAATCAAGAGACCCAGCAGCCTGCTTGAAACAGCTTTTGGACTAAATCAGTGCACATCAAGGCAGTTCTGAAATGTACTTGAGTTCCGTTCTCTTCCATTTGAAATAAGGCAGCATTCATCTAGTCTTCATTTGAATACATTCGCTAACTTCAAGATAATGTGTGGCACAGCATATGTGACTTCCAGTATCTCTGGGAGAGTGTGAGAGAAATGCTGAGGAATTGTTTCACATGGTACAAAAAAGTGGATATCAACAGGTGCTAATGTATAGCTAGGTCATGGTAGCAATATTCTTGTTTTCAGGAAAATGTTATATATTGAAAAGAATATTGAAATGATTTTCATACTAAGCATTAAACATTATTGCCTGCATAAGCTGCTCTCAGGTGCAAGTGATGGTCATCCAGAGACTCAGAATGCTTGTAAGATTTTTATCTACTATTTTTTTCTATTTTGATGCAGTAAGTGTTGCAAAAAAAAAACACCAGTGTGATGCTGGCATCATAAGAACAAAATGGCATGATTTATGTGTGCTCTCCCATCTTTTGCATCTCACAAGTGTGTATCTGATGACTTAAAGTGATTTACACTGCAAAAACACAAGAAAGTTTTCAGTTAATGTTACTGTTATGATCCAGATCTGTTAAGAATTCAAGCTGTTCAGAGCTATCCAGGATAAGTGTATGTCAAAAATAAGCCCATGCTGGCTTGTGAATTTGGAAGAAAAGCAAAATTTGAGGAATTTAAAAATAGTTGTAGTACAGTTTGTATTTTAGCACATCAGCACTTGTCTCTTTCCGTTTCACAGAGCGCAGAACAGATCAGTGCACTGTGCCGGAACTTCCAAGAGGTCCAGACGAGCAGCATGGAAGGGCAGAAGGACAACCAGGATCTGCCTTCACGACCACTGGCTCGCCACCTTTCTGATGCAGACAGACTGAGGAAAGTGATCCAAGAACTTATGGATACTGAGAAATCTTATGTCAAGGTAATAAAGTACAGCTGACCATGACTTGTAGGTGTTCTTAATATATTCATGCTTATCTTTATATAACCAGTGTCATAATATAGAGTCTGCTTATATAATTGTTCCTGTTGCCTTTTTGATTTTGGTTTTTTTTTTCAATAGGTTGTAATATTTGGTGTAGGATTTGACTTGGTCACTTCAGTTCTGGTCAATTTGTGTTTAGATTTGAAAGAAGTCATTAGCAGGGAGTAGCCATATGCAAAATTTTAACACTAGAGTATTCCAGGGGATGCTTCATAGTTTTCAAAATGAAATAAATAAATAAAACCCTGGTAGAATGGAACAATCTCCTACAAATTCTAAAGAAGTTTAATTGTCAGGAATAGCGCATTATTATTTTTGAATCAGCAAAGCTAAATGGTGCAACTCCAGTTGGTTCTAACATCATACGTACGTTTATTCTCTTCTGACTGATAAGCCCATGATTTATTGGATATGCCTTCTCCCTTAGGAGAGAATCTCTCCACAGAATTCATGTGAATGAATGCCAAAAGATATGTGAAAAGCTTGATTTCATTGATGTTCAGCAAGAAGGAATCATCTATTTTACTTATCTCAAAACTCATACTTGCTGATATCAGTACTCAGTTGCAGTAATGTGTATGGGAAAGGAGAGAAACTTCCAGTCTCTCGTTTCTAACATATCCATCCATACACTAATACAACCATACACTGTAAAGCTTGAGGAAGATTTACAGAACATGAACCCTTGTGTATGTCCAGCTGGTGTTTCTTATGGAGAAATCACTTGAACAAAGGAGATCATGGAGTTCACTGTAATATGGGTAGCACCAGGCCAAATTCCTGGATGGTTGTAAATGCTCTTCAGGGGGATTCTCACAGAGATGCTGATTATTCCTTCTCCAGAAGAATTTCTGCCATTTCTTTCCTCAGGGTCACAGAGCCCTGCAGCGTGGGCCCCAACCCTGTTGTCATGCTTTGGTGTGGGATAGTAAGTCTTCAAAAGTGGCACCAATTCTTTGAAGAAGTGACTGAAAAAGCGCCTAATCACACTACTTGACAATATAACTGAATGCTTTAATACCAAATAGGATTTTAAAATGTCACACGTCCTGACAAATTTTATTGCTGATGTTTAAATGAGTGACTATTTATATGGTTTATCTAACATGCATGATTAAAATATTTGATACTGCTCACATACACAGATCTTCAGAAAGCCATCATATGTAATGTTTCCTCCTCATGCTACACTAAAATATAATTTGTAATAGTAAAGCTGTAAATCCTGAAAGATGAAACAGAAACATTACATTGAAATTTATTTGCTTTTAATTTAGCCATCACTTTAGTGCTAACACACGGGTGACTTTGTTACAGGAGAGGAATGGTATTTCTAACTTATTCCTTAAATTACCTGTATTCCCACAGTTGTTATATAAAGGACAAATTCAAACAGTTACATAAATGTGAATAAATTCTGTTTCTTTCAGGATTTGAGTTGCCTCTTTGAGCTATACTTGGAGCCTCTCCAAAATGAAACCTTCCTTACACAAGATGAGGTGAGGGAATTACTGAAAGATGTTCTTTCCATTCTTTCGTGAGTTAAGACCTTGTGGTTATTTTTTGTTTGTTTGTTTTTCACTACTTAGAGCACTACAGAAAAGCAAAACTATGAATATAACAATAGGATTTACACCTGTATGTGTCCTTCTGGTTCACACATCCCTCACTTTTTAAAAATGGTAGTTGTACTTCTGATTTAACTGCTAAGAAGTCTGCTTTTTTTATAATGACCTTTTAATAAAATGCATTTGAAAAATATTAATGAATATGTTACTGGTCTTTGCAACCTCTTTTGGTGTGTTGTATCTCCTTAATGGACTATTTTCTCAAGACCAAAGGTAGCTGTATGGAGTGCTGTATGTCATAGACTAATGTTTTTTCACAGATGGAGTCCTTGTTCGGCAGTCTGCCAGAAATGCTGGATTTTCAGAAGGTGTTTTTGGAGACCCTTGAAGATGGAATATCTTCTTCCTCAGATTTTAATACACTGCAGACACCGTCTCAGTTCCGGGTAAATATGTGGTTATTTAGTAACTTAAAATTTGCCAGGAAATATTTGTGGACATCTGGCTTTAAAATTCTGTTTCATATGGTTGCTTTTATGTTTGAACCTATCAGCAGTGGACGATGAGTGCTATTTTCCGTGGTCTTTCCTCTTTCCCGTGGCAAAGGATGTAAGACAGACAATGCAGAGTAGACTTCAAGTATGCTATGAAGTAGCACTGCTTACACAAAGTGTAACTTCTGTAGAAAGGTTATTGTTGCTATGCTGAATTGCGCCCTGCCTTGGACTCCCTGCTATGCCCTGTTCACCTGCTGCAGACTGGGAGCTTTTCCTTTTAAATGCAGTATGAGCTTCTCATGATGTGAGGTCTAACAGAGTCACATCTACGAAGTGTAGATGACTGTCGATTGTGCCCTCACTGCGCTGTAGTCTTCACAGTGGCATCACTCAGTACTTGACATACTTGAGGAAGAAGATTCCCCAGAGATGTTGGCACTGTCACAAAGCTAGCAGAGACTGCTTGCAGGTCTGCTTGACCCTTGGTTTTTGTGAAGCAAACAGTAATCAAAAATATGAGAGAAGGTTGCTCTCTTCCTCCTCCTCCCCCTTCACCTCCTCTTCCATCACTACTTGTCTTTCTTATCTTTGCTGTGAGAAGCATTTCTCTAAAAAGATCTTCCTCATGACTCAGTCCCTCCTACATCTTCCCATCCTCCTCTTCATCCAGAGAAAGCAGAGGTGCTCTGTAATTATCACCTGCCCAAAAGAAGGAAAACAGTTGGAAAGCAACCCTGTCTTTGTTTTACACTCTCTCTTCTGGTTTTGGCACTTTCATGCCCTGCTTCCAAGTGCTCGTGTGTTTTCCCAGCACAACGTACCTGCTACATGCCTATAGTTTTTTGTTCCTGTCCTGTCTCTAAGATAAAGTAAGACAGTGCCTACAGTAGTGGTGTTTGCTCAGGGAGAACTGAGAAAAACTGCAGGCTTTGCCTTTCTGAAGTCTACTGAAACAAAGAAGCATCATGGACTACTACGAATAATGTATCCATGTAATATAATTGTTATATATATTTATTTTATATACACACACATACATGTATTCTATATATGTGTATATACACACACACATATATATATTAGTATACATATACTCTAGGATATATATAGAAAGGCAGCAGATGCTCACACCATTGAGTCTCTGTGTTATGTACCTGAATGTTTATTTTGGGTTCTGGTAATAAAGTAAATATTTTGATTGTGTTGATTTCAGAAACTGCTGTTTTCCCTGGGAGGATCGTTTCTGTATTATGCTGACCACTTTAAACTGTACAGTGGCTTTTGTGCCAATCACATCAAAGTTCAGAAAGTTCTTGAGAGAGGTAATTCATTGTCTTCATTACTACAATTAATTTGCATGACTTTAAACCTCAGTGAAACACTGTAACAAACTCTGACCTGCAGCAAATATCGGTACAAAGGAAGGACTAATAGGGTATCTTTCAATAGAAATAGCTGAGATCTGCAGTTCTGCTACAGTACGGTATAGAACTGAAGGGATGAGATTTCTTTTGTGACAGCTAAGCGGTGGCCTGAATAGCATCAGAAACATCTGCCACAGGTTTGTGCTGTCTGCAGATTTAGTTCATACTCCAGAAGCTGCTGCTATATTTGGTTTGCATATGCTTGCATGTTAAATGATGGATGTCAATCAAAGCTGCAATGAATGGCTGAGTAAGTGAGGAATTACTTCCGCTATCACTTCTTTAATTTGATGCAGAAGAGGCCTGCAGTGCAGAGGAATAATGTCACCTTTAGATGATTGCTCTCTTAGCCCTTCAGTACATTATTTAGTGCATGAAATGACAATGAAATGAAGAGTGTAAAGCATCTACTGAAAAAGGAGGGGTACTTGATGCTGGTTACGAGTTGCAATTCACACTATGAGTTCCACATTCAACTGACCAACCCGTCCATTCATATTTAGCCAAGACAGACAGTGCCTTTAAGGCCTTCCTGGATGCCCGCAATCCTACAAAGCAACACTCCTCTACGCTGGAGTCATATCTCATAAAGCCTGTTCAGAGAGTGCTGAAATATCCACTGCTTTTGAAAGAGCTGGTGTCTCTGACAGACAACGAGAGTGAGGAGCACTATCATTTGACAGGTAACTTCTTGGATTCTTCTGCAGGAATCAATGTGAGTTAAGTTTGCTTTCCAGCCTTTTCTAAAGATGCAGGCAGCCATTCCACTGGGCAGCAAAGAACTTTCAAAACTTAGAGAGAATTCCCTCTCTCTCATTAAAAACAGTAAGTAGCTTTATTGTGCTTTTAGCGAAAAATCCCAGTTAGCATGTCCAAGTCCCTTTGAGAAATTAGATACAGTCAGAATTTGTCATGACAAACAGGACTGGGTCTTTCTCCTTAATCCTTATGACAGGAGCTCATTGTATTGTTTTTCCACTTGGAAATAACTTGTGGTTATTATTAGTTCTTGAAACACGTCAAATTTTAATAGCATTGCAGAAGACAATTTTAGTTGTTTGAGGCTTGGCTGTGATTCTTGCTTGTGTGGAAGAGTTCTGTGTCAAAGCTTCACAGTCTTCACACACACAAATTCATGGCTGTCCTAATATATATATTAGATTCTTTTTCTAGGCTCAGATGCTTGGGACCTGAGGAATTTCACCCTGAGGAATTTCAATTCATGTCTGTCAGCACCTTAAGGATCAAAGTCCAGAGATGAATTTCATTTTAACAAAATAAATTCAGGCCAAATACACTGTCAGCAAAAAGTCATGAGAATGTTATCGACTTCAAAGGGAGATTCTAATACTATATTTTGCCATTACAATCAGGTTGAGGATGGCTTGCTTGTAGGTCAAGGGTGAATGCCAAACTGCTAAAAGACTACACCATTAAGAGCTGGAAGAACTAGGGTAATTAAGTGCCCTTATCCAACTCCTTTGTGGATTAACAATAAAGTAATGCTATCTAGTGTAATTCTTTGTCCAGAAAACAAAATTTAAATAAAACCTGACTACCAGCATTTTATTTCATAGATAACAACCAGTGATGAATTTGTGCAACCTAGCAATGTATTTATTTATGTATTTTGTGATGAACCAAATTCAATTATTTTCCATTAAAGTTCATTAAATTATTAAATTATTTATTCTAGTATGGGTGTTTATGACTCTGGATAGCCTAGTGGCTCCATTTATACAAGATGTAAAACCTAACTGTGTTTCCTGTCATGTTGTTACGAACTCCAAATTCATGAATATTCATCACTAGAACACTTACTGCTATTTGTTCAGGCGCTCAAGAGATCAGATAAACATTTTTCACTTTGATCAGGAAGCACATTTTCTGCAGCTGCTATGAGAAGCACAGATCTAAAGCTAGAATTCTGATCAACAAACTTTGGGAATGCTGCATGGTTTTGGCTGCCTCAAGTAGAATTCTTATACAAAATGTCATGGTTAGAAAATACAATTGAATTACATAGCTGCCTATGAATTTTTTAAACCTTACAGAAGCGCTGAAGGCAATGGAAAAAGTAGCAAGTCACATCAATGAGATGCAGAAGATTTATGAAGATTACGGCACTGTATTTGATCAACTGGTTGCAGATCAAAGTGGAACAGAGAAGGAGGTAAGAGAAGGAACAAAGTATTTTATTCAGTCCTGAAGCATTATCCTTCTAGCTGTTGGGGGTCTTTATCTCTTCCTGAAGTAATTCTGGGAACTTGTTTGTGCTGGGCGTCCTTCATTCTCCTTTAATATTTTGACTTCCATTTCATATCTGCCTGTGAAACTTCTTTTTGTCAGTAGGTTACAGTAAAAATTTTCAGACAGCCTTCTGGACTGACAAGAATTGCAAGCAGGCGTAGACATTAATTCTCAGTAGGAAAAAATAAAGACATCTTCCTCTTCTCAAGTGCTGCAGAGATTATCCATGCCCAAAGGCATTCAGATTTTATGCTTCAGAGTTCTTAAGATTTTTTTTTTCACCCATATAAATGAAAGTGGCAATTCTAGGGATTTCACATTAATGTCTGTTATTCTCATTCTCTACACTTCTAGGGCTGAGGCATCCATGGGTATCTGAGAGAGCAAAAGCATTAGCTGAGTGAACTGTGTGCACACATCTCACAGAACTGGGGCAGCAATGTCTCAACTTAGGCATTTACATCAAACAATTACGAAGCAGACACAATCAGTAGAGGTAGAGAATATGAAGATGCCAAGTCAGTTGTTATATTTCCTTATATTTAAAGCCAAATCACCTCCACTGGCAATTTAGTTTCTCATCATTTCTAGGTAACAAACTTGACAGTCTGAGATACACTGTCAAGTGAAGAAAGAAGAGCCTTAGAGAGCAAGACCTGCATTACTTCTGCCATTGGCAGTGTCATTAATACTAATTACTCTATAAAGGCATTTACCTCTAATAAATCAGCCAGTTCACAACTGGCTATACGTAGACAGATCATCAGGTCAGCTTAGTCTTATAAGCTATAGAAAGATATATAGCTAATAGAAATTCTATCCAGCATCCATAACTTAGATGCTGTTACTTTACGGTTATTATCTGTTTTGCAAAGGCTGCTCTGAAAGTAATGCCTCTTATTTTATTCTGTTGGCTCCCAGCGTCAGAAGCAGATGTTGATGGTATGGCTGTACGGGCTGACCCTTCTCACCAGTATTTTGTTCTTTTTGTTGCCATCTGACAGATGGCAGCAGAGGGGCAGTCTGACAAATGGGATCCAACACTGAAGTGCAGTTGTAGCAAAGGTGTCTCACTGAATTCCTCTGAAGAAAACATTGCACCCAACTGACATTCATTGATGCTCACTCAACACCGATAGAGACAAACAGTGATGTGAGCACAGTAAGGAGGTGGGTGGTGTGTTTCAGCAGTGGTGACAGCAGTGTGAAAGATAAGTCACACTCCAGACAGCTGTGCACATCTGTCACACCACAAAATGAAGAGCATATTTATTATCTCATTCAAGTGAATCAGCTGACTGTTGAAACAAGTTTTTGGTAGTTGAGAATTTGCTCTAACAAATCTGTGTTACTGTGCTCTTTGTATCTGTTGTAGTTTCCATGGAAATAAATAGGATGTATTACTTTCAGAGCAACCTAGGGGAACTACTCACACTTTCCTGCCTTTGTACAGAGCTCCCTGTCTTGCTCACTGTGTACAATCAGTAAATACAGAAATCATATAATCAGTGCTATCAATGTGCACTCATTTTAATATTTACTCCCAACTTTGTATCATGGCATTGATGTATATTGCTTATATTTTTGTCTGTTATTAATTGATTATTGTTTAATTTAATCCAGGTGACTGAACTTTCCATGGGAGAACTTCTGATGCACTCTACAGTTTCCTGGCTAAATCCTTTCCCATCACTGGGCAAAGCAAGAAAAGACCTTGAACTTACAGTGTTTGGTAAGTGTCTTCCTTCATGACTCTGTTCTTTCAGATCTAAAGATGAAGAAATTAAAATTTTCCACATTTTTTAAAGCCACTATCTCCTTTTCCTGTAACCATGGGTTACTTAATGTAGACATGCATCTGAAAGCATATGCAAAACTATTACATTTCCTAATACAAGAGAAACATTTCTATTTAATTTGCTTGCTGCTACTGTCTGTTCTGTGAGCCAACCTCATCTACTCTGTGTGTCAAGTATGGAAATCAATGATTTTCAAGCAACAACATTATCTCTAAAATAATATGATAAATAAGTCTTTCAAACAAGGCTGGTAGGAAAATGGTGATTTATTTCACTCCTGGGAAAACGGGAAAACCTGTTTTACAACTGTTACATCAAAATGTGTTGTCTGCCAGTCCTTGTTCAGACTATTTTAATCTGAAACATGTAAGTGGAAATCAGTGCATGGAATCAAGAGTTTTACTGAACAGTATAAGTACTATTAATCATTTATTACCTTACTAATCAAAAGGTTTCACTGAAACATATTAGGCACTTGTCTATTTATTTAAAAAACATCTATTTAAAATGTCTTTGGAGCCAGAGAACAACTCCAGGTTCATGAGACAAGTTTTCCTAAGTTTCCAAGTTTCTCTAAGCATGCTAGATAAGGGGAGAAAGTGCTTCTAAACAGAAGAAATGTAAACTGCTTCCACATGTTCACTTGGATGAGCTCTCAGTGATCCACACATGCCAGTCACTCAAGCCCAGTAAGTGGGAGTTCTCAACAGGGTGTGTATAAATAAATGAAGGGACTTTGGCCTGATATGTAGCTTAGACTGTCTGCCACCTGGGAAACCTGGTTTTATTCCCACTTTAGTCTACTGCAGCTTGAAAAGTGCACTTACTTAATATGTGAAACTAATGGAAATTATGCCCAACTGTAGACTAAATGTTGTGCTCACTGTGTCTGCATCCTGGCTCCATGAAGGCATGACAGCCTACTGAGTATCACTGCCCCTCTCTTCCACTGGAAGGAAATGTGGATGCATAAGTAAGAATAGAGCTATACCGCTGTCATCCAGTCTGGGATCCAGGACTGCTATCCCATAGTCCAGATGCACCTTCAATGTCCCTGGTTTTCTGATCTCTCCTTATTGATTAGAGAGAACATGTCACTGCCTCACTGGAGGCTGAGAGATTAGATATCATTAGTGAGCCACTCCACTCAGATGCTGTGGAAGACAGATAATTCCTTCAGATGCAGAAGTAGGAATTGAGATGAATGTTTGTTTCCAACTGAACAAAAGCTGGCCTGCAGGAAGACTTATCATCCTTTTTCACAGTTCTCTCTTAGTACTGGCATTTCACTCCACATGAAGGCATCCATCCAAAAGAAAACCTGAATCCTTAACGTCTAAACTGCATCAGCTTTATATGTTTGTGTGAAGACTTGCTAGAGCCAGGCTGCCAGTAGTTTCATAATGCACGTGCAGAATGGCTTTACCTTAAAAAGTTCTTCAGAAGATCTGAGAATAAATATTGCTACTGCATGAACATATGTGGGATGAAAAACTCAATATTTTAATACGGAGTAGATGCTTCCCAATCACTTTGCTTATCTCGTCTCATGACTTTCAATATTCAGCTTTTTCAGGATATTTTCACTGAATATTGTATCTGCAATTAAGAGTCTTCTTTCTTTCTTCTTTTCTTTTTTAGTTTTTAAGAGGGCTGTAATACTGGTGTATAAAGAGAACTACAAACTGAAAAAGAAAATGGTAAGTCTGGTGTGAGTTGTGGTGGATGTTTATGAGCAGGATCCTGCTGTAGTGTAGAATGGATCATACTGGGGTTGAAGAGGAAGTGGCTGTGGTAAAATGCCACCTCCTCTCACTAGGCTGGAACTTTAGCTACCACAGAAAAAACAAGCATTCAGTATTTATGTAACAGTAAGTTGTAGCTGTTTTTTTGTTTGTTTGTTTTTAGTGCTATATAGTAAGCTCCAGCATCTTCTCTATGTCAGCAATACAATGGTTCTGTCAGGGATGAAACACTGCCATACAGGAATCACTTCCTTCCAGATAGCTTTTGTGACAGCCTACCTTAACACTGTGAGGACTGAAGACCTCTGTTTATAACCCTTGATCACTTTGAAAGGATGTATAAATGTAACTTTCTCTGGCCCCATTTACAAAACTGGAATACTAAAGCAGCAACCTGAGTATCCTGAGTATATCCTGAGTATCAGTGGCAATGTACTGCAACCTGCAAATCGTAAGAGATCAAAGGGCTTTAGGAATAGTAGCAGCAGCAGTGACATGATTAATGTTTTCTGCTAATGTATGATCCCTAGACTATTTCTCCGTTGAATGTTTGTTCCCAAATAGCACTTATATATATTACTTTTATCCATTAAAATCAAGTGCTTTTAAAAGCTGAAGCAACTACAAATTCCAAGGCTGTGTCTATCTATGACCATTCCAGCTACAAGCACACATTATGGGGTTGAAGGAAAAAGTCTAATGAACTGCAGTTTCTCTTCAGTTATGGATCTGAAATGGAAGCAAAAAAGAACCACTTCTTAAAAATATCTTCTTGCTTTTGTTTTTGCAGCCTAGTAATGTTCGTGCTGCCCATAATTATGGTGACTTGGATCCATTTAAGTTTCGCTGGCTGATTCCTCTATCTGCTCTTCAAGTTCGGCTTGGGAACACAGCAGGTAATTATTTTCCTTGTACTGAAAACTCTGGAATGAATAGTTTTCTGGGATTCTCCAGTACTGCTTCTTCTGTACGTAGTTCTGGAGCTGCTGGAAACAGGCAGGTACAGAGAAAGTACTATCTACTGTTGTCTGACTTCACAGGACACAGACCTGATTCACAAATAGACTTTCTCTGTTCCATATGCTGGCTTTATCCCTCTTCTTCCCTGAGTTAAAGAAGATGGAGGGTGATATGAAGATATGACAGAATGAAAATTCCCTGTAAAAAGATACCATGAACAGGATGGGGTTTACCTTGGCTGACATCCTGGTTATGCCCTTTCTGTGTGCGGAGTCTTGGTGTGGGAAGCTAACTGTATAACTGGGGTAGCAGAGGGCCACCTCTTTGTTTTCTCTGAGTTGATTTTTACGATTCTATCCAGTTCTGAACCTTGTATAGTGTCACAGGCTGTCTTAGAGGAAATGGGAGAAGGTCTTCTAAGGCTGGAAGGCATTAAGAAGCATAAGAACAGGGGAAAGCAACTCTCCAAGAGAGAACGTAGAGTTTTCAAAGGTAGCCCTTGCAGGCTGCTAGAACTAGAGAGTTCAGGGAACTTTCTTTTGGGTTCTATCTCAGATGAGATTCTGTGGATCTACCACACCCTGTGTTGACACTGCTTTCAGGAGAAGAGGAGCTCTCCACGGGTCTTTCTAATGCTGAAGGTTCTGTGAAATATATACAAAAATAACATCTTCTTCTATGCACAGGAACAGAGAACAGCTGTATCTGGGAACTGATTCACACGAAGTCAGAACTGGAAGGCAGGCCAGAAACCATTTTTCAGTTGTGCAGCAGGTAAGCTTTTTATGGAAGTTGGATGAAATTAATGTGTGAAATTAATTAATACATTAATGAAATTTTAAAAAGTAGAAGACCCTTCCAGCCTGTGACCATTATATCAGCACTTCTAAAGCTGTTACCAGTCTTTAAATCTAGGCACTGTGCTACTATTTACCTGCATAAGATATAACAGACATAACAGTTTGAAACTGCCTTGAACTTGATGCAGTGATCCAGTGAAAATCTGCACAGGTGTAGTATCATAAATTCCAGTATGATAGGAGCAGACTAATTTTACCAGACTCTTGGTTGGTTAGCAGAAATTGCCTAACCCCAACTTGATAACACCACTCAAAGGGTAATCCTTTGGTACCTGATCTTTCAGGCTGTTTTAAAGGAAGTAACTAAGAACTCAAAACACAAAAGAGTATGACATACCTAACAACACAGAACAATGTTAACTGCCAAACTACTACTAAGGAAAGTGACTGAAAAAAATCACCACGCTAAACACATCAACAAAAAGCAGGAGGTTGAATGTGATTTCAGCTGTCTTTCTTTAGATGTGAAAATGAGATTATCTGTTGTGTTAAACTTCCAGTGACTGTGAGAACAAGACTAACATTGTGAAGGTGATCCGTTCTATCTTGCGGGAGAATTTCAGACGTCACATAAAATGTGAGCTGCCTCTGGAGAAAACCTGTAAAGATCGCCTCATTCCACTCAAGAACCGTGTGCCTGCCACAGCTAAACTGGGTAAGAAACAGGTTCTCAAAATGAAAAATGGAGGCTGGAATCCAGAGCTGGCAATGATTTGCAGTTGTTAAAGTGGCTGTACAGTGTCGTGTGCCAGACCCACAAATTCCATTTTCTTTTTCAGGCTGAGTAGTTGCAGCAGTTTCTCCACAACTCAGTGTATGACAAAGGCTAGAGGAGATAAGCAAGCTTGCTGGTTCCCACTGTATTCTCACATTTGATATGTCATTAGCTTTCTTAAGGGTAGACTTAGTAAAGCCCCATTTTGTTGGTTAGAAACAGACTCCCTTTGGCCTGCAGAATACTGTGTTCTTTCCTCAGAGTTACCTCTAGTGTCTGGGCCCTGCTAACAGTCAAAGCTAAAACAAATAACAAAAGACAGGGCTCTTGTTTCTCTCCATGTTCTTAATCTGCATCCCAGCACAAATGGTAATGA
The DNA here is from genome assembly GCF_026119805.1 of Tympanuchus pallidicinctus. Taxonomy (NCBI): domain Eukaryota; kingdom Metazoa; phylum Chordata; class Aves; order Galliformes; family Phasianidae; genus Tympanuchus; species Tympanuchus pallidicinctus. The sequence continues at coordinate 59,580,311 of NW_026294618.1, read as the reverse complement.
ATTAAGCACAGGCTTCAGGCTTTTTATCTACTGGTTTCCTACTAGTATTTCTAGTTCTCTATGTGTTCAGTTGACTAAAATCCTCATTATGTGGCAGGATCAGGGACAGTTCAACTCATGCCTCCAACTTGGCCCTCTAGTACTTGAGGTATATATGCCTGCACATAAAGGCAAGCATCTAACTCTGAAGGAGGTAAGAGAAAAATCTGATGCTTAATTACACTGCTGGTATCAGAATGCTGACACACCTGACCTTGAATGAGGCTAGGTACATCGTGACTGGCAGTGGGTTGTTGAGACAGGCAGTATAACCAGATGTTTAGATGAGAAGATAAAACTGCCTTCTTCTTCTGCACAGCTTCCACCAGGTCCTTGAAGGTACTGAAGAATTCACCCAGCAGTGAGTGGAACGGTGACCAAGGGAAAGGCACCTTCCAGGACTCTGATGAGTGCAGCCTGAGCAGCAGCACCCAGAGCAGCAGCTGCAACACCACTGAGAGCATACAGGAGCCCAAAACTTCATCTCCTGATCAGCATGTACAGAGCTGTGCCTCTGACTTTTCTAATGCTCTTGTCAAAGAATCTGATATTCTCAGTGATGATGACGATGATGACTATCAGAACCTAAAGAAGAGCAGCCCTACTAAAGACATTGAAATTCAGTTCCAACGGCTGAAGATTTCAGAGGAACCCAATACTGACTCTGAACGAGATCAAGCTGCAGAAAAGGAGGAAGGAGATGGTTTCAAGATGGGAGAACATCCAAAGCTGATACGTGGCCATTTCTGCCCAGTGAAGAGAAAAGTAAACAGCACAAAGCGTAACAGGGGAACTTTAATGGCAATGCAGGAACGTCACCAGTCCCTTGACAGCCACTCTGATGCTGCAAACTTGGACCTGAACTCTATTTTGGAGAGAGAATTCAGTGTCCAGAGCTTAACATCTGTAGTTAATGAGGACTGTTTTTATGAAGCTGTGGAGAGGCATGGGAAATCCTAGCTTTCTGAGCAGCACTCTATACAAAATGTTCATTTGAAGTCCACATAAAATTCAACAAACTTATTTTGCTTTAAAATCAGTAAATTCATGGAAGCCACAGCAAAACTACTATCTGATTTTCAGCACTAGTACAGTTTTTCCACAAATACAGCTGTAAAGGATTTTTAAGTTATTTTAATTTATTGTGGATCAAAAATAGATTAAGTTTGCCAAGGTCTGTAAATTAGTTCATCCCTTTCAAACGCTTATTGGGACTACGTAGTATTATTCTTGGGGAGGGGAAGGGTGGCCTTGTTAGTTTTTTTAAGTTAAGTTATGTGGAAAAGGTGCTAGTGAGTGGCAGAAGTAAATGCAGTGGAAAGTAGTATAACAAAATGAATTTTTCAATACCATGGGCATTTATTTTCTTTGGTTTTCATTTTTGCTTTATTTAAAGCAGAATTAAGTTATTTGAATGTGCTTTAGTGCACAACAGTGCAGAAATTGCATTTTTGTATGTTTCAAGATGCTGTTTATACTTTATATATATATATATATGTGTAAATATAAAATCAAAGCTTGGCCTGTAATCTTTTATTTGACTGTATTTTTTATTTTCTCTACCAGCCTGTACAGTAAAAGACAAATAAGTATTGTACTTAGCTATGTTTTCTACTTTTTATCGTGCTGCTGTTCTCTTAAACTCCCAAGTTCTTTGCTTTTGTATATATGAGAAAGAGTATTAGCAGACCTTGAGGCAATCTGTGCACTTTATCCTCCTATAAGCCAGTCACTTGAGTATATTTATATGAGGCTTTTGATTTTTAAATTACTCTGCACAGAGGATTTTCCCAGATAAAAAGGGCATAAGACCTCAGACAACATCTTACATGCTGCAAGTATGAAAAGAGTTTTTATGCTGCAGTAAAGCACTCACGTTCATACAAAATGTATTATTTCAATTTAATTACGTATCTCACAACATACCTTGTTCTGGGTGTGTGTTCTGTCCTTGGAAATGAGAAGAACCAGTAGGCACATTGTAAGTGGACTGTTCTAAACTTTTGTCTACAGCTGAACAGAACAAATAAAATAGGAAAGTCTCCTTCACCATTTTTTCAAAAGTTATTTCTTGCATACCTGAAGAGATGTAAGAATACATAAATCAACACCTCTAGATCAAGAAGTTAAATCTCAGTTCAGTCTGCTGCAGTTACAGATGATTTTCCTCTACAGTCTCTTCTAGCTGGTTTGTACTTTCAGGGGAACGCTTCCTCTTCTTCTGTCTTAGTTCTTCTCTGTAATTGTATGCAAAAAGGTTTGGGTCTTCATCACACATTTTCCTGTATGCATTGCACAGACTTCTAAAGTGCGACATAGTGAGCTGAACAGGACGCAGAGTTGGATCAACATCTGCTGCCATCATCAACTGTTCTGTTTTTTTCAAACGTTCTCTTTCGGGAAACAAGATCCTAAAGGCAAGGCAAAGAGCAGACAGAAAAGTGCAGACAATTCAGTTTCCAGAAAGAGACACAAGGCTTTTACATAATCTTAAGACAGTTCACTGTCTAAGCAAATGGAAACATAGAAGGGCCACTTTTCTGCAAATGCAACTTTTAACAACATGGAAGATTATATTTGTGCATTGTACATCAAACCCATGCATGTATGCTCATGATTAATAACATTAAAAAAGAGCTTTGTGTATGGATACTGTCACAGAGCCTTCTTGGAATTAGCCTAATATTTAAAGAACAATAATAGAGTTAACTTTACGCAAAGCACATCAAGTTAAAACTACATAACTTGTTTCAGGCTGTTTCATTTCAATGGCACAGGTATTATTATAACTTCTCATTAATACTTTAATTCCAATGCCAGAAAAAAAAAAAAAAAGCCAAGGAAGAGGAAATGAATAATTAATTATTGTTCACATTTTAATATGGGAAATTGTGCCTGAAGTTCTAGATGTCATTTTCTCCTCTCTGAACTGTTTATAAATAGCCAAATTAACCCCTGTACTCTGTGACCTACATTGGCCTCTCTCTCACAACTTCTCAAATCTTAATTCAAGTGATTTTTAATGTCCCTCAAAAATGCATAGCACGAGTAGTTCAAGCTACTGAAAGCACTGGACACATGGTTGATAAGCATGCCTCAGTTTTCCAATTATCTGTTGTTGTCATACATACATCAAACTTTAAAATGCTGCACAGATTGCCTTTGACAAGCTAGGCTTTGTGCAACTGAAAGTTGGCTCTTGGTGGACAGACGGAACACAAAGCTAAAAAGGGGTCTAAAAGGACAAGAGAAGATGGGGTTTAAGCTGCAGTGCGCCTCAAGGCCTTGATTAAAGAAATCTCCATTATTTTCAGATGTTCCTTGAGCCAAAAATCAACCTTTTATACACAGACTATGAAAGGTCCACACATGAGTGGTAACTTCTGCTACACTTTATGCTTCCTGGATGTAACAGTTTAATCTTACATGCCACATCTCTCTCAGGTCCCAGAAGTGAAACACAAATGTACACTCATTCTATTACCTTGTTACTTACAAGATACTGTATAGAAATGTAACAGCCCCATTATGCACCACAAGTTGCTCATTTTTTTCAGGTCAGCTAAATAGTAAGAGGATTGTGTTTCTTGGCTGCGTGCTAGGGCTAAAGTCCAATAATCTGTTAGGGAATATGTGATGCTCAGAAGTTCAGACTCGCTCTCCTTGCCACAAAAGAACGTACAGCTGTTATTAGCTACTTCATATTACACAATTTTTAAAAAAAACTTTGGCAAAAATACTCCACATAACATATATATGCTGATTGCATGTGCCTCTTGATTATATTGCCAGCTGAAGCTACTCCTCCATGAAGACTGTAAATCAAATACAAACCTAGCTGGTTTGGATACCTCAATCTCTCACCGATTTCAAATGTATACTCAAACTTTATTGCAGGCAAATTTGCATTCAGTTTTGAATCCCATACATCAATATCACTCACTGCCTCAAGAACAAACAAAACACTTCTCCGTCTAAAAAATGAAGGCAAAATTCTATGTACATTCACCTTCAAAACAGCAACATATAACCCTTGCAGTTTAGCAAGGCGCCATCCATCCTAAACTTATTCAAAACTTCCAGCAAACTTCAGCTAGATGAAGCTACAGCTCTACGCCTCAAATTCCCTAAAAGAGCTCTGTCACATATTTCTACAATGCTCAGCACAGGGCTTTTCCCATCCCAAGTCAGACATGTATCTATGCTCAAGTTTTAACAGGATCCCTGGAGAACAGACTGAAGTTCTCCTGCACCGGCTAAAGAAGCTAGTAAATTCTCTCAGTGAGACACAAGGCTTTTTAAAGAGGCAATAACAACTCCATATAGGGGCACAGAAGCAAGAATGTGACCTTTTGACACTATCCCTCCAAATAAGTAAAATTTCCCACAGATCGAATTCTCTCTCCACGGACTGCAATCGTCAGTTAAGAATTCTGAGACTTTCATTTTTTAACTCAACCAACAAATGCTATTGATTTTCAGTTGCTTTTGTTCTTGTTGTTATTTTGTTCAATTATTGGAAAGATACAAATTGGAAAGATCACCAATTTATCCCAGTAATTTTAACAGCTTCAATTACACTAACAAAAATTCACAGTAATTATTATTTAACAAAAACAGAGAGGCATTCAGCTCATAATTTTGTCTCTGTTCTGAAACTGAAAGATTTGATGAACATTGAATAGCATATTTAAATAGAGTGAATAAAAACAAAAAATAGAGGATTTTTCCTTCAAGTTCCTTACTCGACTCCGCGGCAGCAGTATTTTCTTCTGAATTGAAAAACACTTTTAACCACTTTTTCTACTAGCTCAAACGGCTGCTGTATCTTTGGTTGCACCAATGGAGTGAAATGCACCACTGCCACATCCACCTGTAAGGAAAAACAAGACATCAAGATACCTGAGCAGATTCATTCCTCTGAGACACGGTACTTCTTTACAGTTAGCAGGATAGGTGTCAAGAAAACAGGGACAATACAAGAAAACACTGTGACAGGTAACAGCTGTGTGATAAACCACTGCCCCAGTACTTGATTTGGCTTAGCTTTCAAAGCCCTGGAGTATTTTAGTCTTTCTTGGTTATCTACATATTTCTAATTAGCTCACACACCATTAGTACTTAGTGCTTTTTTCCCCATGGCACTTTCTTCATCCAGCACAACTTCCATGTCATCCGTAAAGTAATTAGCACTTCTTTCTTCAGATCCTTCCACAAGACAATTCTGACATGATACACAAATTAGACAATATTCAATATACAGGCTGAAGGGCAGCAGGAGAAAATTGGTATTATAATTAGAAATCAAAGCTATTCCCCATATATTTTCTGTTGCTCTAGGGCTTTGGCAAAATGAGAGCCAAGGAGTTACTTTCCAGTATATTAAGATTTTAAAACTCATATCTATTCAAAGGAATTGCAGATCAAAATAAGTCTGCATTCAATTTAAGTGACAGTTGAACTCTGTGTTCAGAGTCAATTATGAACTCATACTCTGTGTACCATCACCGTTAATCCAAAATTACATTTGAATGTTTCTACACAGATCTCTTTCACATTTGTTATTTTCTCTTGTAGTTCCTATATCAGCTTGGTTCACAGACCTGCCACTTCCCTTGTGTCTGAAAACAGACTGAAGTAACATCCTGCCTTCAGTATACACAGATGTACATATAAAAAACACAATATGTCATGCAGTTATAGTTACATCATATAAAAACACCCTGAAATATACCTTTTTTTTTTTTTCTTTTCCACTTTTTCTGTAAGCTAGACTTTTTTGCAAGACTAAGATAGAAAAACTGCTTTAATGACTAAAATATAAAAATGCTTAAAAAATGTCATGAGAGCTTATTTAGAAGTGAGATAACAAATAAAAACCTGGCATACAGAATCTGTGGAGATTAGCACATATCTCAAAAATAGTTTCTGAATTTCTCATGGGCTTCTAGACTTGCCACAGCCCCCTACTTGTAAGGAAGAGCACAAGCACACAATGAAAACTTTTGCTCACACTGAATGTCAGAACACTTCAGTTTTTTGAACAGGGTAAATACATCCTTTGCATGACCAACCACCTCCATGCCCAGAAATACCAAAGACTTATTTACATGCATGTATACTTATCTACGTTTTTGTCAAGAAATACAACAATACATTTCAATCCCTGACACCTGCATTTTTGACCACAAAATTCTGAAGGATAAGAAAAAAAACACATTGTAAAATTTAGGGAAAAAAAAAAACAACCAGCTCAACTTGCTATCTAGAGGCTGGAAGGCAATAATTTCTGCTTCTGAAAGAAAACAGCACTCCTCAGCGTTTGTTCCATTACAGACACTGATTTATTTGGACCCCAGGAAAGCTGCCTGGTTACTATAGTGACAGATACAGGGAAAGCTTTTCACTTCTAATTGGCCACTCCTTAAAAATTATCCAAGCTATTTGTTGCTAACCTTTTAAATATGCATTAAAAAGAGAGTAGAATTACGAAAATCAATACAGAGTACACAAGAGTACTTAGAACACACAAGATAATCTGAGGATCATTTTATTTCTAACACTTTTTTTTGCCCCACCACTATTTTCAAAATAATACTCAATTCTAATAAAATAATGAATATGAAAATTATCCTACCGATATATCCTGAACTGTCAATAGTGTAACAATTATTTTCCTCTTACTGTTTTAGCATTTAAGTACAATGAAGGTTTATGCTCTAGTGAGGCAGGAGGAACACGTGACAAAATACAATGTAATTCAGTCTGTTGCCTTGTTGATGAAATCAATGCTCTAAATCAGAATAAGCCTACATAAGACAATTTTAGCTAACTGTTAGCAACAGAAGTCTCACGATAGGTAATACATGTATCTTGCAATAAGCCTGTATTAAAAGCAAACCCATGTATCTTTTTCGAAGCTGTAATTTTCTCCTGCAGGGAGCTGAAACCTAAGCAGAACATATTACACTTCATTAAAGTGGACTGTCTGAGTTCCTAATAAGACAGTTCTAAGGCAGCTCCTCTATTAGCCAAGCATTCAGCACCAGCTCTGTGTCTGTATGCTACAGGCAAGCATTCAGTCTCACACCAGGTATGCTGATCACACAGCCCCTTATTCTGATGTGAAGGTTTCACTTTGGTTTTCCCTCCAGCAGAAAATAACTGTGGCACGGCACTAAGAGCAATTATATACAACTTCTTATTACCATACTGGAAAAGATGAGCTTTCTTCCCAAGGATAGTTCTCAGTTCTTTAACACAGATCTCCTCACAAGGAGCATTGCTCCAGAACGAAGAGGCACTGGATGACTCATAATCTGACTACTTTACTCACCACTTTTTTTTGATGGAGCAAAGAGTCACTAAGATGAGGCTTTTTAAAGCAACACAGTGAACTTTCCTATAAAACCTCATTTCAGGTTGATGAATTCAGAGACAGTTACTGCACACACGACGTGAGCAGTGCTCTTCCCCTCGCCTGTCACATCCTATGCATTAAAGCTTCATTCATTTGCTATTTTATCATCTAATCAGTAGCACTATAAAGGTCCCTTTACAATTCTTCAAGGTTAAACCCCATCTTTACTACTCTCATGATTTTTGTGAGCAAAAAATTTTACATCTTCACATTTTTTCCAGACTCTTTAGGCTACACAGCACAAGCATTTGCTTAGATTTGCTGTACAATTCCACTGACCATTTATTTCTATCTATCTACTCATACCTAATCTTCTAGCCAACCATTTCTCCCTGATGAGACCTTTCCTCTTTACTCTGCAACGGTCTCTTTCAAGAGTGTTGTGAGGGCACCACAAATGCCTTCAAAGAGCCTAACGAAATCATGCTGTGGACCACGCATTCTCTGCTCCAAAGCATTCCAAACAAATGTATGAGACACTGTGTGCATTTCTGCATGCGTTATCCACTACTTTTGATATTTACAGCAGCTCATACCAGTTTGCTCAACACTATAGAAAGCTCCTGACAAGCAGAAAAATCCTTAAGAACAACTGAATACGTTGTACCAGTGTTCACCCATTACATCAGCTCATACTGCAGCTCCTGAATCATCACACCTGTGCTTATCTGGGAACAGAGAAACTTCTCTTGGATGTGACAACTGACCAGATATTAAATGTCACAACATTTACAGAGACAAACCTGAGGATGTAAAACATTCTTCACTGGCAAATGAAAACTAAAACAATTCTATTCTCCAAAAATCTTTTGAAACACAGATGTGGACACAGGAAACTACAACTCAGAACCAAAAGCTATGGTTATATCACTGTGACAATCAGAAAGGCTTTTCTCCCAGCTTAATGATTTCTTACCCTGACTTGTTGAGGCCATTTCACCAATACGCTGCAATTATCATATAAGTTTTAGAGCAGCTTTATCCCTTTATTCTTTTATATATAATGGAAAGGTAAAGAGTAAAGGATGTCCTACAGAAGGCGAAAGCTACTAAGGACAGACAAGCAAAACCTGTAGCTGAAAAGAAATGTGCTGCTGCTCCAATTAGAAATTAAAATACATTGCATAGTTCTTTCCTAGGAAGTTTAAACTCATAATAAGATTACATGTGATGAAAAAATGAAGAAAAAAAAATAATGAGAGAAAACAGCTCTACAGCTCCCAGATCAACTTAAATGAATCATATCCAGCCCAAATTCGTAAGTCTATAGAGTTTCTGGATTCTTATGATTTTATTCTTTCCTTTTAATCCCTGTTGGCAGCTTTAATCAAAGCAGTTGGATATTGTTATGCATTTAGCACTAAGAGCCTCCACGTATTTTTCTCTATAATCTCTTTGCTTTCCCTTTCTAAGTGTTCGTCAAACAAAACTCATTAAACAAAGTACTCCTTTATTCTCTGGTAGATGGAACTAAGAGAGGGAACAAACAACAGTACAGCACTTGCTGTAGAGAAGAGAAAAAACAACACTCCAAGAAATTTTGTTAATGAACGCCAATGCAGTTTTATATGAGAAGGGACAGTCCCATTCAGGTGAAACCCTATTTTTTGAGGACTTCGACGGTGAAGAAAACATCTCAGATCTCACAACCAGCAGTAAGTGTTACGTGAACAGGAATGCATGATAACTGTATCTTCTATTACACTTTCAGTGCTTATACTTGAATTTATCATACCTTTAATTCAGTTCATCCCATTAATTATAAAGCGTGACTACCGTTTGCAGTGCTTTGGGTTTGTGTGTGCATGCTGTAGCTGAAATGTTAAAAATGAAACAATAAAAAGGCTAACTCTAGGTCCTAGTGAGAGCTTCCAGAAGATTCTGAATGACTTTTGAGCTATCAGGAAAATGTCAGTTCCTTCTGCAAAAGGAAGATAAGCCATCTTTCCCGTGGGCCCGATACAAAAAGAAAGATACGTATTTGCCAAAGGAGCTCTTCACAGTCTGAACAAAATGACAGAATTTCAAAATAGGCAAGACTTGGAAATAAGGTTTTTGTTATCATATTCACCTGAAATGTAATCATTTGATATATACATACATTTATGCTGGACAGAGCACATACTTGAAAAATTACCCGAATTAAGTTCAATATATAAATTCTAGCTTATGAGTAATCCTATACTACAGAATTAGAGAATTACTTGATATGTAATGCCACTAATGACATACTGATCAAAAGCTTGCTGTCTTACGCATAAAAATACAAAATAAGTTTACAATGCTGCAGTTATTTTGTGCACCACTCATTTCAACTGTATCCACTATTATTACAACTTTTCAAAAATGTTCATTGCTAAAGACCAATTCCAATATTACTGTTCATATTCAGACAGAATGTCTGAGGAAATGCAAGGACTGCCCTTTCTTTACCATAGTGGTAGAAAACAAGAACTGCCTACTATCCAGCCCCAATCTAAATGCAGGACATCTTTTCTAATCCTCATCATAAGTTTCAAACTGTTCTTCTGTCTCTGCTATCTCAATTGTCCCATTGCTGTAACAGCAACAATTCTATCTTCACAGGTGCTTCCTAACAACTACATGTTCTAATCTACTATGTGAAATTCAGCCTTTAAAACAAGAACAGCATTTCTGCTTTTTAACAAATTTTATGAAGTGCCACCGTGAGGCAAATTTGCAGATTATTTCAGACAGGTTTCTGATTTAAAAAAATGCTCTTACACAACTAAGTAGTGTCATATGAGTATTAAAAATAGTATTTCACTTATAGACAAAAGCACATCATATTCACTCCTAAGACAGATTTGCTAAGACTGCTTGTCTATGTTGAGGACTGAGAATCACTTAAGTGAAAATGAGTAAGTTATTCTGATATGTTCTGATATGACTTAATTGCGAAAATACAGCAAAACTAAGCACCATTTCACTTTCCTTTAAAAAAAAAAAAATTATTAAAAAAAAATTATTAAAGTTAATAAAGCAAAGAAAAGAACACAAGTATTTAAAGAACTGAAATAAAGGGTTGCTTGGAACTTTAAGTGACAGATATGATCATCAGTGCTCTTCGCTAAAAAAACTGTCAACAGGAGCGACAGCTACAGTCATCAACGTGCTTACAGAAGAAATGCTGAGCGTACAACATATCTTTCACCACAATATTTTTCCACCACAATATTTTTCCACAATGGCTGATAATCTGCAAGTTTCTAATGTCCCACTTACAATGTGTAGTTGTCCAGTAAGCCTGTAATCTGATACTACCACTGAACACCACTCTGGTAAACCATGTTTTGTTTGGTAGCTTGCAATCACGTATGGCAGAGTAGCTCCCCCTTACAGGCAATGCTAAAACACTGTCCATTTGTTATCACTGAGGACCAAGTGCCTTGCATACAGTGGCTCAGCTGCTCTCATCTGCTTGCAGGGTCACGTTCAGTTACTCATTCACATAGCTCTGATTTTAAATGCAAGCTTTTTTTGTTTGTTGATTTCTTTTTCTTTCTCTCTGTACTTCTCCTCCCCCTCCTCTGTATTCCACAGCCAGCTACAGCCTTGGCTACGAAGCTACCAACCAGTTACACGCATTTACAAGAGAGAAGCGGGCAGACAAAAGGGGACAGCAGATAAGCATGGCATCAGCTGGTCTGCAGTTCTTTGCTTTTATGCTGGCTTTGTTTGGCCTTTTTGGAGACATCGCAGCCACCTTGCTACCGAACTGGAAGGTAAATGCAGATGTTGGTTCCAACATCATAACGGCTATAACGCAGATGCAAGGACTGTGGATGGACTGCACGTGGTACAGCACCGGGATGTTCAGCTGCACCCTGAAATACTCCGTTCTGTCTCTCCCCATCTACATCCAGACTGCACGAACCACCATGGTACTGTCTTGCATCCTATCAACCTTTGGGATCTGCATCACTACAGTTGGAATGAAATGCACAAAGCTGGGAGGGGACACCGACAGCAAAAGTCACACTTGTTTTGCTGGAGGAGTCTGCTTCATTCTCGCAGGAATTTTTGGATTAGTACCAACATCTTGGTACACGAGAGAAATCATTTCCAATTTTCTGGACCAGACCATTCCAGAGAGCAGTAAACACGAACCAGGAGGAGCAGTTTATATAGGATTCATTTCAGCAGGGTTTCTGCTTGTCGCAGGTGCAATTTTCTGTACTTCCTGCTTTAAAAAGCAGCAAGGAGCATGGATTTATCCTCCAAAGCAGCAGCATCTCCCACCCACATTGCAGGAGAACAATACAGGTTACAACCTGAAGGACTACGTGTAAATACCATTGTTTTTATCCATTAAGGCTTTTTTTTTTTTTTTTTTTAATGCTAAGTGTACTCTGATTATTGTAAAGAATGTGTAACACCTAAATTTTCTTACATCTGGGCTGCAATTATATTTACATAAGATATTTTCCTCTTAGCAATATCAGCAAAAAGAACAAGTTACGAAGCAGTCCCTGAGTCTGCTGCAAGAGTACTTTTTTTAACTGACATCTCAAACCATTTTCTTTGACTTTCCAAGTAAGATTTACCGAAGAAAAATAAATTATTTCAGCATAAGCAACAGTACATTTAATGTACTGATCGCTTGTTACAGCAAAGACACTTCAATTCAGTGAAATCAGGCCACTGGTAACAGAATGCTCTATATGGTATTTTACCTTTTTCCCTTTAATTATGATGCAAGGAAAAAAAGCAACTATTCCCTGTCCAAGAAGCTCAATTCAACAATTTCTATGTAAGGGACATATCTGCCTTTCATTTTTTGTTCTAAATTGTCATAGTAACGTTTAGATTTCCTAAACAACAACAATAAAAAGCAAAAAAGAAATAAATTGCCCAATACAAAAAAGAAAACCACCAAACTAACAACACAAACTCGTACTCCCAACCTTAGCTGCACAGCATTTACACATTAGGAAGGAAAATCAGTGGCATCATTCAGATGCTGCCAAAATCATCTCTCACCCCCTAAACTACCACCTGCTGTGGGTTTCATTTATTACTGTTAAAGCAATGCCAATTGGGCACTCTTCAATTGCTGCTAATCTATCACAAGTGTTAGATTTGAGGAGCAGTACAACTGAAATGTAACTGTGACTATGAAAACTGTAATGTGGGATACAAACTGTTTACCTATTTACATGAAAAATCCAGAAGCATTTTGCCTTCAGCTACCATTTATTGCCTTGAATGCTTTTGGCCTTCTAAAAGAACTTTATAGGTGCTTTCAATTATTCCACTAAGGTATGTTTCAGGCCCAGTCCCAGATATCTTATTAGTGTAAAATGTAATATACAATAATGATAAGAGAATGCTATTACACTTAAATGTATATGTTAACTCTTTTAATTTGATTGCTCATCTTAGATCCTTTAACCTTTTCTTTCAACAAACCAATTTTGTTTGTCAGTGTTCATTGGCAGATGTCCTGTTTAAACATTTTACTGAACAGGAATCAAATTGATGCCCATTTGTTAGCACAGGTAAGAGGATATGATGCAGACCCTTAAATTCAGGAACGTTACAACTTTGGACAAGTCTTCAAACAAAACCAACTGCTATTTATTTGGTATATTTATATGCAACTTTCAGTTCTTGTTTTATTATCCCAAATTTCCAAGAACAGTATAAAGAGCCCATAATGTTATCTATCTATCTAATGTTTGTTGGAAAAAGTAAAATCTTCTGTTACAGCGTTTTAGAAAGTCAAATGCTTTGTATCTAATAATGTAAAGTCTTTGTTCTACTGTCTGCATTCTCTGAAAGAAATTTCAAACTTCATCTTGCTCTTATTACTACTGTTACGTAGCCATTTGAAGTTTCTTATCTATTCATCAGGGAGCTTCTTTTGCACTATGCCTACTACTTTTATCAGCAGTTACTTAATACTGCAGAGACATAAGCAAAGAAAATTTGGCTTTTTGCTCATCATTAAGACAGAATGCTTTGCAGCATCATCTTGTTCATAAAACAGAAGCCCATTATGACTCAATATTCATAGATATTGTTAAAATATTATTCATTCACTGAGCAAATGAGGTAGACAACTCATTCCCAGAAACCATTCTTCTCCACCTTTCATTTGGGGCCTGACACAACACTATGCTGTGATCACTGGTAACGTACGTGAATGAAAACTGACATTCATAAAACAGAAACCAAAGATGTTTATACATACGAAAAATGTAACAATTCCATACTCCAAGCAAAATGAAGTATTTTTCAATTACATAAGCAACACATTTTTCTTTCTAAAACTTTACACAGAAGTACCTGAACTTCTTTGGACACCTGTGAAACAAAAGGCAGGTACACAGCTGCATTATTCACAACATCTGCAAGAGCTTTCTTTGAAGGCAAAGGTTCTCAGCAACAGCGACACCTCAAACCACTTCAATCCAAAATAAACAAACAAAACAGGAGACGAAGCTACAACAGGAGTTAGAAGGAAACAAAGTACAGTGCAACGGGTGTCAGGTCTTCCTGAAAAGCTTGCATTATCTGCTCTTGCAATGTAATTTGTATTTGCTGTAAATCAAATAAATATATTAAATAATTACATGTTTGTGTTTAGCAGTACTGCCTTTTTGTGAGGTCCTTATTCAACTAAGCAACAACTGATTCTAGGATTTGCTTACACTCAGACAGCTGTCACACCTTCATGGAGTTATCTTTCCCACTCAGTCAATTGAAGCCTATTCATTACAGGAAAATGGGAATTTCAGTTACAGCTACCCAGTGCTGAGACACAGATGGCACAATATTTTTCACTGCAGCTCTAATATGTTCTCATACTACATCCACAAAATCCAAATTTTAGTCTTATTGTACAATACTTCACATATTTAACATTCAGATTAATAATATGATAATATTATTGGAAAAAAAACACAAAGGAGGGCAAGAAAATCACAAAACAAATACGAACAAATTCAAACAAAAATGTAAAGCAAAAAAAAAGTCACATGAATGGCCGTTTTTCTTCACAATAGTGAAGATTTGTTGTCACAAATAATAGTGCAACATGTCTGGACAGTTACTTGTTTAAAAAAAACAGTAAAGGAATTCTACGTCATCTGAATATGCACAGATATAGGCTGTAAAATTCAATATAAGAGAAAGAGAATAACCTTCTATAGGTTCTCGAGAGATATGACTGAAGAATAAAACGACCCACAGGGAGACTGTGAGAAAGGGAAAGGATGATTTACTTAAGAGCCAAACCAACCATTTTAAGAGAAACTCAGAAGGAGCAAGTAAATGTCCATGTGCACTCATGGCAAACAGATCCTACTTATTGTCATGCACACATTTTTACAAAAAGAAAAAGAAGAAAAAAAGGTAGATCTGTGATCAAAATGCAGTTTAATTTTTGCATTCTTGATTCCTGTTATCCTAATGGATTTATTAAAACAACAAAAAATAGTAGCAGGAAATAAGAGGATAGTAAAGACACTTTTCTCCTCTAAAGAACAGACAAAATAGAGAAAACATGGTTACTTTTTTAAACAGGGAGTGGGATGTAGGTGACTAAGTAGTATAGCAAACATGAAGGAGTTCAAAATGCTGAAGATGAGTAAGGTGAAATACACAGACCACAGACATGGTAAAAATAGTTATCAGTGGCATTTGAAAAGCTTTTATTAATAAGCCTGTTTCAGAAGACTCAACAAATTTTCCAGGTAGTTTTAAACTGTCTATAACTGCAATTGTAAAATAATTAGCTTTTCAAAGATGCTGCAATTCTAGCAAACTATCCTGCCACGAAATTTAAAATTCCACAAACACCCAAAGAATTACAGTGATCATGCAAATAGACTTGAACATCAAAGCACAAGTTCTCAGTAACCAAAAAGAAAAGAATGCTCTTGAGCCATGGATGTGTCACTTTCACGCATACCACAAACAGTCTACTTAGTAGTGTGGAGATGCTGAATTGAGGACCCAACTACTTTCCTGCCTGAAAATCAAATGGAGTGCCTAACTGAAAAGTTAACAATAAAATCAGAAGAACATAACAAAACTTACATCTGGCTTTGGAACAAAGGCTTGGCCTGGTATTACAAAACAGTTCTCAACAGTGCAGAGATGCTGAGACATGATGGACAGTCTGCTACGTTGCTTGCCTCCTGTATTAGCAGTAAGCCTCTGTTGAAGAATCAAAACACGTGAATTAGTGAAACTGAATGGACAAAACTGTCAATTACACAAAAGCTTGATTACCACTATAATCAAGGACAAATTAAAAAAAACAACTAACCTTTAAAAGCTCACATCAGAGTTTAAGCCTGAATCGTCTTGAACTATATTATCCTATGTAATACCATTTCATCATGACATCATGCTAATTTACAATCCCAGTCCTTCAATCAAAAGCACACAGAAAGGAGCTCCTTGAACTTCTGCAGAACTAACTAAATGTCAACATAATTTTGTATGGGAACATGAGAAGACTAAACCAATGTCACTGCAGAATTCAAATCAAAACAGTGCTGGCTGATAATATTTTCACATTCTTCCCTTCCACTGTTTGCGGATCTTTTTATTCTTTTTCCTTTTTTTCTCCAAAATTAAAGCTCCATAAACTCAAAATCAGATACTAAACAAAATTTCTTTGTTTTAAACTCATCTATGCTTACTATGTATGCAAGGTTGTCCAATCTACTTAAGTTTAGATACCTAACAATACAAGCATTTAATACTTAAAGTTCAATTAGCAGCTCTCTAATTTTCCCATGGAATTTCTTACAAAGGTTATCAAAAAGTCACCCAGACAAAAGAGGTTTTCTACACTTTCAAAAGCTGGCATGAAACACTATCTGCTTGTCTCGCTAGCAAAAACAAGACTCAAACAAAAAAACTCTCAGTAAAACATCTCTCAAATGGTTACAGGTAACAATTGAATTTTGAAGATTTCTCATCTTATTTACAACTACCTTAATTTTTTTAAAAAGGAGCAGTTTACATATCTAATAACATCTGTACGTTACACAGCTTCATGTGAAATTCATGCTGATAAAATACTGCTCAAACTATGTCAGAAAAACAAAACCCATTGCTCAAGTTTTTCTCTTTTTTTTTTTTCTTCCTCTTTTTCCAACAAGTCTCCTAAAAGGCAGTTTAAGTATTAGCATGGAACAAATATAATCCTTTCCAACAATTTCTCAGAAAGCAAACTCAGAGATTCTTTCAGCCTACACGAGCTCTTCAAACTACTTTTTATTGCTTCAGAGAAAACTTATTAAAAATAAATAAATAAAAAGAAAACTGATTAAAAAATCTAACAAAAAAAAAAAAGCAATCAGATACAAACGTCCTTAATTCTGCAATGGAAATGAAATGGACAGCACTTACAGCTCTTCAACTGCCAATTCAAACAAGCAAGTCTACTTTCCATGAAAACAAGACTCAGGCTTAGTTCCTGCCTCTCAGTTTACAGAGGGAATAAGGTAAGAACATCCACCTCTGGGCAGTAACATCTTAAATTACTTCAATCGCATCGGCAGGAGCATACGTGGGTATGGCACGTTGCAAAAATGCTACGAACAGTAATTCTGTAACCTGAGCTATTTAGGTAGTTGGGTTGTTTCTCCCTTAGCTCTCAAAATTTTCTTTGTATTTACCTTTAAAATGTGGATAGCATCTGAAACTGCAGTAAGTCAACCATGTCAGAAGTTCAGCTAACTAGGCAACATTTTTGTATCTATGTTCTACAAAAATTTCAAGGCAGGAGTCAGAACACTGATTCTGGAACATAACATGGAACACAGTCAAGGTGGTACAATGACATCTTTTTAATGTTGCTCACTATCAACTCCTCTCAATGTTCCTCAGGGACAACTATTCGTTTTGTTCCTCAGTAAGCCATGCTTTTCATAAGCATATATTAAAAGCCCATTATCAATCAATCTGCAAAATCCATCACAGGAATCAACCTACACAAAGAATTAAGAACTGGCAAAGCAGAGGGCTGGAGCCCTCCCCTACAAAGACAGGCTGAGGGAGCTGGGCTTGCTCAGCCTGGAGAAAAGAAGGCTGCGGGGTGACCTCATTGCAGCCTTTCAGTACCTAAAGGGAGCCTACAAACAGGAGGGGAATCAACTCTTTACAAGGGTAGATAATGGCAGGATAAGGGGAAATGGTTTTAAGCTCAAAGAGGGAAGGTTTAAGTTGGATATCAAGGTGAAGTTGTTTACCAAGAGAGTGGTGAGGTGCTGGAACAGGCTGCCCAGAGAAGCTGTGGATGCTCTATCCATAGAGGTGTTCAAGGCCAGGTTGGATGGGGACCTGGGCCCTGGGTTGGTGGCCCTACATGTGGCAGGGGGTTGGAGATTCACGATCCTTGAGGTACCTTCCAACCTGGGCCATTCTGTGATTCTACAACTATCAAATCAATCCTAATACACAAGCCAATTACTTTTTTTCAGAATGCCAGTATTTATACACAACTTACATCTTAACTTAAGAACTTAACTTACATCTTACAACTCAAGAAAACATAGTAAGTCTTCTTTTGTTCATAGTTCAAAAACCTGAACTATTTTCCAATTTCTTAGCACCTTTTCTCTAGCCTTCTAAGTAGATAGCAGCGTTACACACAGATTAAGCATTCTGCTCCTCTAATACTCCTATCTTCTAGACGTCTAATAGTATATGGCCCAGCCTACAGATTGTGTTGGTGGAGCAGCAGGTGAACTACACTCTGCAGCCAGTTTTACTCAAAATTAGACACTGACAAAGATCTTCCATTTAAACTGAATTATGATTCATTTTAATATAAGTGGGTCAGAAAGTATCCAGCCCAAGTGGCAAATCTGAGATGAATTACTGAGGAATTTCTGGCAAAGATTTTTTCCAGAAAATAACAAACAATTTTACAAAAATGAACTACAGAGGCAAAATGATTCACCCAACACTTCCAGGCATCATTTTTATAACTGTAAATATCTGGTCTTATCCTCCTTAATAGTCCTTAAAACCTAGTATATAAATCATAACTACTGGTTCTCATCAATAATTTTAATCAATTTAATTAAATTGTATCAGAATAGAGAAATTAGTAGCAATAGGCCTATACTAACATAACTTATGACAGCGTAGCAATTAGAAAGAAACAGAAAAGCAGGAAATTACCACCAGCAAGAAATGGCAAAGGTATTTTTTACCTGTATATAACAGCACAAACTAGCTTGACTATGGATTGGCACACTGATTTATTTTCTCACCATTAACATCAAGTTATCAGAAGTGATTGTGAAGCACACAGAACCGTTCCATTACAGCATGTTATCCTTCCACTGAACTCGTGATATACACAACCAATACTTTATTCAGTATTCAGGCTTTTAGCTTCAAAGGATCAGAGAGAATATCAAGCTATTAAGAAATTTTCCTTTCAGATACATAAAATATCAATAAATAAATTTTTTTAAGTTTTCTACTGTGTTAAACTGTTCTGTATTTGCAGGTACAGAATACCTGCAGTTTGGCCTGTAGTTGCCAAATATCAATGGTTAAGCTACTTCAGAGCGGCACAAGAAAGATTACCATTCCTCCTAACCATAAAACAAAATAGTGTATCCCAAATGAGCATTCACTATGAAAACACAAACCATAAACTATGGAATTTCTGCATCACAGCAAGCTCTGTGTTTGAATAAGCATAAAAACACGAATCAAGATGTCCCAGAATGCAAAGTCAACAACAGTTAACACTGATTAATTGTATAGTCTTGAACATACCACTCCACTTCCTAGTGTTTTTAAGTTATTTGCACTTAAAAAGCTAGGAAGTTGAGAGTGCATGGCATTTTGCATCTCATTTGAGCTACGCTGGGTACAGAAGTACTATAATCTGCATGTCACCATCAGCATATGCAGCTGGTTACAAAAAAAAAAGTACAGAGTCCACTTATCTCAGCGCTCTGCCACTTTTTTCACTGCTGTCACAAGTCTTTGTTTATTATTAATCATCACTTGCATTTTCTATCTTAGTCCATTAGCCATATTTTACAACAACGTATAACCTCAGATGACACGAAGTCCTTCTGGAAAACAGAACAGGATTTTTTAATGCCTAAACTCAGAACTGAATTAAAAAATCCTACTCATGTCATAAAAAACTTTTGTCCCTTGTGATCTCTAGAGCCATCTGCTGGAACAACTTCAGTACTTTTCTTGAAACTTGATTGCAGAGCTAGAGCAGTAACAGCAAAGACTGGTTTTCCACGACCACAAAATGACAGCAGACATGCCACTTGCATGTATAAATAATTCTCTGCATACAGTAAAAAACTGAGTAAAATTTTATTTTTATAATATTCATTGTAAAAGATAAAAATTAAAGCAACATAATTAAAGCAACATATACATTTAGGTTGCACAGAGGAAACATTATTTCGTATTCTCAGCTAATTAGATGGAAATTCAATGATATAGAATCACAGAATTGCAGAGGTTGGAAAGGACCTCAAGAGATCATCAAGCCCAGCCCTCTGCTAAAGCAGGTTCCCTACAATACGTCACACAGGTAGGCATCCAGACAGGTCTTGAATATCACCAGAGAAGGAGAATCCACAACTTCTACGGGCAACCTGCTCCTGTGCTCTGCCACACTCAGCATAAATAAGTTCTTCCACACGTTAGCACTAAACTTCCTATGTTCAAGTCTTAGGCCATTACTCCTTGCCCTTTTGCTACACACCACCAAGAAGAGCCCAGCGTCATCCATTTGCCTCCCACCTCCCTCCAGATATTGCTATACATTTATCAGATCTCCTCTCAGTCTTCTTTTCCCAAGGCTGAACAGAACCAGCTATTCAGTCTTACCTCCTATGGCAGATGCATCAGGCCCTGTTTTATCTTTGTGGCCCTCCACTGGGCTCCTTCTAGGAGATTCCTGTTTTTCTGAACTAGGGAGCCCAGAAGTGGACGGAGTAATCTAAACGTGGCCTCACCAGGGCAGAGCAGAGCAGAGGGGGAGGACCACCACCCTTGACCATGGTCATGCTCTTTTTAATGCACCCTAGGATACCAGTGGCCTTCTTGGCCACAGGGGCACACTGCTGGCTCATGGCCATTCTGGTGTCCAGCAGGACATCCAGGTCCTTTTCTGCACAGCTCATCTCCTGCAGATCATCCTCTAACATGTACTGATGTGTTATTCAGACCAACGCACAGTTCCTCCCTTTAAAAACAACAAAATCAACAACAAGAAAACCAGAAAAAAAAAAACAACACTAAAACCCAGCAACTGGGATTCAGGTAAGAATCACAGAATCACAACAAATCCCCAGATTTATGGTATGTTTTATGCCATGGCAACAAAAATAAACTGTTAAGCCTGAAAGCATTCTGAGTGAAATCCTCCTAATATTAATTTACCTAGTTTTAACACCAAAACATAGCAAATCAATTCAGCCTTCTTTGAGAATCTAACTATCGAGACGCTAAAAACCTCAATTTGTGACAAAACACAAATGATGCTTTTATACTTTCATAAGGCTGACAGAAATCCATTCCTAATTCTGAACTGAAGTCTTTCTTGTTCAAGCTGGAGTCAGTTTCCACGGCCTGAACCAAACATCTCCTGTGTTTGAATTGTTTAATCAAAACTGGAAATAATGCTAAAATCTTCCAAACTTGCATTTTTTCTTTATTTCAAGGAATGGATTTCTCTTTCACCCAGTGTATTTTGTGTATCTACTAAGACTGTCCTTATATATATATATATATACATATATACATATATATATATATATATATATATATATATATATATATATATATTTTTTTTTTTTTTTAATTAAAATTTAGGGAAAACAGTAACAGTACCTCTGCAACTTCCTTCTGAAAAGTCAGTGTCATCTGCGTCCTTCCATAAATAAAAGGTCCATCTCTTTTAGAAACATTTTCAAGCCATTTGATGATTAGAGGAGTTGAAACACTGAAGGGTAGATTTCCAATGATATGAATATTTGGTGGCTCTGCTCACATTTGATTGGAAAAAAAAAACAAAAAACACAAACAACTGACAAAAAGTTTTGGATAAGATTTGCCATGAAAGAATATTTACATAACAAACATATGAGCCTATCAATCTAGAGTTAAAATATTAAAACAATTTTTATTGTGACACATTAAAATTATGCCTTTCTATTTATACTTGTCTTATACTGACAAAACTGTTACTGTTTATGGTAGTTGGTTGCAAAAAAAATAGAAAAAAAAAAGGTAGGTTTTATTCTTGTTTACATTAGAATAAATTAGTAGCTTTCAGCCAATTTTCAGCTGATTGATAGATTTCAGCTGAGCTACTCCAGAACAGCAGAAATACATAATTTAGACATTTCTGTTTTCATTCAACTATGACTATCAGATACAGAGAAAACAGGCATATGTTATTCTGTCCAGCACGTTTCATCCCATGGGCTTTGGAGACTCAGGGGAGTCATAACTAACTTAGCTCAAGTTAAAGAGACCCATATATGAAATGGGTCTCTGCACAGAGACCCATATATGAAATCAGAAAGCTTTCTAACTAGCACAAGACAGCTCCTTAGCCATGCAAAGTTATATGTATTGTTCAATTCTGCACTGCATCAATGGAAATGTTACACAGCACACAGTAAGTACTGCAGAAGAGGTGGACAGAAGAAAGTGTTGTTGTTTCTTAGATACTGAAGCATTTAATTACACGAATGGCAGATGACAATACCAAATTCAAGCTGTGTTTTAGGCACAGTTTATTTATTATTCACTTTCTAGGCTAGGATATTTCTTGGATATTTGTGATTTTTCCTCAAATACCAGCCACAGGTAAGTATATTTTTGAAATCTACAAGTATTTCAGATTTCCAACTCAAAAGCTTTAAAATGAAACCAAAACAAGCCCAAATACTAACCATCCTCCCAGTTCTTCTTTAAGTGATTTGGAAAGGCCTTCTCCATCTTATATGTCAGAATATCTCCGTGAACAATGCGTACTTTTCCTGGAGCTGCTTCAGACAGCATCTGTTTGTATACACGCAAATAGAATTTACAGTGAATATTAACCACTCTGATTTTCAGCATCATCCACAGTATGAGAAAAACCCCTGCTATATACCTTATTATACAAAAAACAGTAGCAATTAAAACTGAGCACACTTAATAACTATTTACCTTCGAAAAGCAAGCACTGGTGAAAAATGTTCAGTACGTATCTAAAACCTTATTATTCAAAGCTGCACAGTTCCGAACAGGAAATTTAAGCCTGAAAAGGTTGACAAGTTTCTTGTCCGCAAAAATTATTAACAAGCTCTGCTTTATTAACAGGTATTGAACGTAGCAAATTTTGGAAATGTTCTGGATCTATTACAGTAGAACATGTTCCTGCTCATGGCACAGACTTGGATGATCAACTTTAAGTTCCCTTCCCACCCAAGCTATTCTAGGGTTTTATGATTCCACATGATTTAAGTGCAATTATTTTCAACCAGAAAAACAAATCTAACCACAAATCCAAATCACTTAATGAGTTTTCCAGCACTACATTAGCAATTATATTGCATTCAAATTCTCTAATCTACCATGATTTGTCAAATTCTTCTTTGAAGCTATTCCAAGTACTGTAAACGGATGAAAGATAATGTAAGATCAATAAACTTAGAAAACAGTACAAGAAGAAGCCAAGACCCACCTACACAAAGGATTATTAATATGTTCTACTGTTTGTTAATATTAGTTTCCATGTCAGAAGGAATGCGGGTTTTATTTAGTATTATAATTAACATAATTGAGAAATGCATTTGACACCAGAAAATCACAACTGTATACATTCAATTTGAAATCAGAAATTGAGGGAAGTCACTGAAGCTTTCTTCACTTTAAGGCCAATGTGTGCAGCTAACATGGTTCCAGAAGCATTTATGCACCTAGTACACGAGCTGAGTAATCTTCCACTATGCAGATCCTCTTGCTCTTCATACACGAGGGAAAGGGTGTATAAAAACAAAAACAAAAAGGGCATGGTTCACAAAAACTAAGTGTGCTCCCTGGAAGAGCTGCATATTCAAACTACTTTCTAACTAAGAGCACCTTCTCTCTCCTCATATATCTTTCCAGCCTAACAAGTATTAGGGCATATGGCATAAGGCGTTTGTGTTTCTTTAAGAGTGAGACAGAACTGACAGACTCTCAGCTTGTGTAAACTGTTACTCTGAACACATATGTTCTTCACTGTATTTCCATTTTTGCAGTAGCGGATCCCAGCTTCAGCTTTGTGATAGAGATCACAGACAAAAAAACAGCCAGTGAAAAATGCTGCATGCTTTATATCAGCATCTTATAAATACCTAAGAAGACATTTATAAAATAACAACTGGGTTAATCTCTGACATTTTCTGTCATACAAATCAAGAAAGATATGAAATAAATGCTTATTTCATTCTTCTGTACCTGAATGCGAACCCACACTGAACTGTTTTAACTGGAGATATATGGTCAGAATGTTATAAACTTTAAGGTAAAATTATTAGGATTAAAATGAAAAATGAGATCAAACAACATCAACATTCAAACTACTATTTCATGAATAGCCTCTTTGAAGCACTTGAAACATCCCCATGTTAAAAAAAAAAAAAACAAACAACTGTTATTCATTTGCAGCATCAGGTCAGAAAGAGACAAGGAGTACTTGTTAAGATAAGACAGGATCAATTAATTGCCATAGTACATGTTTTCATTTCAAGCAAATGACAGCTCTAATTTGAGCCAAAGTATCAAAACTGTTTTCAATGTGCTGATCTAACTAAGACACCTTGAATCTTTCCACGTTCTTAAAATGTTCAGGCATACATTCATATGAATCATTCTGCAATTGATACCTGCAATCCTGGAATAAATCGAGTATCTTTTTCAACCAAGAGGAGTTGTTGAACACAGGCATTGAGAATAGACCTGGTAATTCCTCCTGGCCCAGGGCCCACTTCGCAGACATAAGCATTTTTCAGCTTGCCAGCTTGTCTCACTATCTTGTCTGCAAGACAATAAGAACACACTAAGCCTTTATTCTCCAAAGGATCCAGCTTACTAAGATAAGCACATTCGCACTCTTAACAATAAACAATGAGTTTATCTCAGAATAGGCACAAACAGTGACACATCCCACTTACACAATCACATGCCTGCTAGACTGCACAGAATTCAGATTTGTTTCATGCCAAGAGATACTGCTTTACTGTTCCACTGTTTAAAGAAAGGCTACTTCCAGTTTACTGTCTTTCATGTACATTGTTGCTCATTACAGAATCAAATAAAAGGAGAATATTACTTTTTTATCTGTAAACCAGCAGTACTGTAAGTAAGCACTCAACAACCTGGGGTCTCAATACTTATCTTTATAAAGGTGTATCACTACCGAACACCTGTTTTAAGGAAATGAGAGGCAAAAAGGATACAGTGAAGCTCTAGCAAGACTACTGTACATGAATAGAAAGATACAACTCTGGAAGTCAATACAGATGAGCAGGAAAAAACAAATGAACAATTGAAAAAGGCTTAAAGTAAGGATTAAAAACATTGCTAATGAAACAAAGAGATTCTTAGGAAGCCTATACTGGAATGCTGAGGGAAACTATACTGCTCACTCTACAAGTCTTCTAAATGTGTAACAAAAACAAGAGATTCTGACAATCTTCTATTCTAAGGTTTTACTAAACTCATTCACACATTTTTACTCTAGCATAAGAACCTGGCTGTTCATAAGAGGGAAGAGAGTTTTATATTCACGTTCCTAATCTATATCAGCTGGAGTACCAATGTATAATTGAATCATTGGGTACATGAAGATACACTGCACTGATTACTGTCAAACCCAGCCACCACTTATACAACTAAAAAATCTGCTACGGATTGCACACTGCCATCTTTGTCAGCCACTGCTGAGATGAAGCTGCAGGAAACTGAACTGTAACAGGTCTGAAAAGCTATGAAATTTCTATCAGACTGACCTAACCAATGTTCCTAAGTACAGTATATAGTATATTGAAAGACAGAAGGACCAACAGTACTTGTGATATATAATAACCTGAAGGAAATCCTTCCTGAATATAAATTCAACCCACCTGAAATTTAACCAAATTTGTCAACACTTTGGTAATTCTTGACAGTTCTTATTAAATGACAGTATTTGAATGGAAATGGTACAACTAAGGCTTGGAGTTTCGCACTGAACTGATATTTTGTTACTGATATTGATACTGATATAGGAATATACCTAAAAAATATCCTGCAATTTACTCTATAAAGAAAGATGTTTTCTAGGAATGCACAAACAAAATCAAGAAGTCTAACCTAAAAGAGCTTTCAAAGGAGACTCTATGCTGTTGTATATTTGACAGATGTTATCATGCAAACATGATCCCCTTAGCCAAAAATCAGATTCTGACAAAACTTGAGATGTGTATGTACTTCATAACAGCTAAAAGCGTATAAAATAAAATAGTTAACCTGTCAATCGTAAGTCCAGCAAAAAATTCTGGGAAAGTTCTTTCTGTGCTCGAAGACGAAAAAGCTTAATGATCTCCCCCACTGTTGGCAGAGGAGGCAGATGGAAAGCAGCAGCCTTTCCTGCAGCAGCCATCGGACGGAACTGGAGAGAACCAAGAAGACAGTTCTGGCATTTGCAGTGAATTTACACATGTCAAAACTCCACAGAATTTACAAACCAATAGATGATTTACAAATCATTACACAAGTGCTTGATTTCACCCACGGGTGTTTTCACTATTGGACACAGTGCCTGTAATAAGCGCATCTCTGTGGGAGCTGAGTGAGACTCATTTGGTGGGTTTGCCAAAACACTGAACAAAACAAAACCATCCCATGACTGTTCACTTTCAATCTTTCTTTACTTTTCAACAATATATAGTTAATTATAGAATTGCCTGGGTTGAAAAGGATCACAATACTCATCTAGTTTCAACCCCCTGCTATGTGTGGGGTCACCAAGCACTAGACCAGGCTGCCCAGAGCCACATCCAGCCTGGCCTTGAATGCCTCTAGGGATGGGGCATCCACAAACTCCTTGGACAACCTGTTCTAGTGTGTCACCACCCTCCATGCGAAAAACTTCCTCCTAATATCTAACTTAAGCCTCCTCTGTCTTAGTTTAAAAGCATTCCCCCTTGTCCTATCACTGTCAATTTATGTCTTCATTAAGACTTGCTTGTTTGGTTTGTGGTGTCACACATAGCAAGAATTCACTGCTAAGTCACCTGCTCCTCTAAGCAGAGATTTAAAAAAACAGGAATGGCAGGCATAAGCAGCACCACTGATTCTTAAAAGATTCTACCCCCTTCCACCGAAGCAAAGCATTCCACCCCAAGGCCAGCCCAACCATTACAGCCCTCAGGCCCAAACATCCCCAAGCTCCCACAGCGAGGCGGGGTCTGATGGAACCCCGCCCCGCAGCCGCTCCTTGGCACGCTGCACGGAGTCCCGGCTGCACACACGCGGCAGCTGCAAGCGTGGACAAGAAGGGTAAGCGGGGGAGGGGTGATTGACCCGTCTCTTCTTTTTCTCCCGCTGTAAAAAAGAAATCTCACGAGCAGCCGCAAGCATCGCAGCAGTTTCTTACAGTACACGCGAGAGCTGACCCGGAATAGGAAACACCTCTCCGCTCTGCGGCCTGTCCTGCAGGCGCATGTGCCCGCACAGCGCCCTGGATGGCGGTGGGGGCTCGGGGCAGGGTTGCGCATGCGCCCCGCTACGGCCGCGTTCAGCAGGTGTTCCGAGTGCGCATGTGCGGGTGGTGATGGGCTGTTGTGGGATGTGGCTGAGCGCGGTGGTTGCGCAGCTGCGTGTGAATGTTTGGATCTTGTCTGTTCTGACTGTCTGCGGAATAATTTGAGATTAGGGTCAGGACCTGTAATTTTCGGAGCTGTGTGTGCATCGTTGTCTGCGTTTATATTGCTTTGAATATTTTCCAGCACTGCTCAGCTTAGAATTTCCGAGTGGTGACGGGAGCTGCTGGCGTGCTGTGTGCTCACAGTAACGGTGAATTAAAGAAGTTTTGTTCTCCGCAACGCTTTTAACCAATTGTCGAGTGTTACGGTTTCTTCTTCCATTTTCCTTTTATGGGGGTATGCTTGGTGATTAGTACAACAGTGTAAGTAAGTCACAGAATGACAGGACCACATGACTGATAAGGGTTAGAAGGGACCTTAGAGATACCCGGTCCCAGCCCCTTGCTGTGGGCAGGTTTGTTACCCATCAGATCAGGCTGCAGGCTGGCCAGGGCTCCATCCAGCCTGACCCCTAACCTAGGGATGGAGTATCTCTGGGCAATCTGTTCCAGTGCCACACTAACCTCTGAATAATTTTCCACCTAATAGTTAATTTAGACTTGTTCTTTCATTTTAAAGATATCGGTCCTGTCTGTTTGCCATGCTCCTTGATAAAGAATCTCTCCAGAACTTTCTTGTTAGTCCCCTTTAGGTACTGGAAGGCCGCTGTAAGCTATCCTGGAGCCTTCTCTATGCTGAATAGCCCCATCTCTATTAGCCAGTCTTTGTAGAAGAGGTGCTTCAGCCCTCTGATCATCCTTGTGGCCCTCCTTTGAATTTGCTCCAATGGTTATTTGCTGTTACCCCAAAAAGTGGACACTTAAAAGATATTTCCAGAAAGCTAATGTTCCTAAAAAGCCAAAGATAATCACCTAGGTGTGAGAAAATGGAAACATTCAAGGAGTTCCAAAAGTAATTCCTTGCTCAGTGCAAAGAATGGATGTAATTTAAAATAGCTATACATTAGACACAGCTTTTGCCATCAGTATCATGTTCTGCTTAGATCATGGAATCAGTTAGCTTGGAAAAGACCTTCTGTATCAAGTCCAACCATCAACCTGAGCTACCCAGCTGCATCACTAAACTGTGTCCCTCAGTGCCATCCGTGTATGTTTCTTAAATATCTTCAAGGATGG
Source organism: Tympanuchus pallidicinctus (assembly GCF_026119805.1). Classification (NCBI taxonomy): domain Eukaryota; kingdom Metazoa; phylum Chordata; class Aves; order Galliformes; family Phasianidae; genus Tympanuchus; species Tympanuchus pallidicinctus. Next base: position 59,551,851 of record NW_026294618.1, on the reverse strand, counting down.
AGAAACCACCACATTGCCTTGGGCAGCTCATTCTGACATTTGATCACCCTATCTTTTAAAAACGTTCTTTCTAAGTTCAATCTAAACCTTCCTTTTTGCAACTAAGGCCATTTCCTTATGTTCTATCACATACCACCTGGGAAATGAGACCAACATCTTTCTCTCTGCATCCACCTTTCAGACAAAGAGAGATGAGTTCTACCCTCAGACTTCTCCTCTCCAGACTAAATCTCAGTTTCCTCAGCAGCTTATCTGTCTTGTTTTCTAATTCCTTCTCCGTTGTAGTGTATTGTAATGTTGTCAGAATAGAATAAAGTAGAAGAAAGTAAGTACACTGTAACCACATAAATATATTTTATGAATGTGGGCTCAATCTTGTATTGAGATCAGAATTTATCACAGTTGAAACTTGTGCATGTCAGATAAAAAAAAATGTTGTGAACACCTGTGGAGCCAACAAAAATGAAAAAAGAAAATAGATTTAATTTTGGAGTCATTAAAATTTATGGAGAATCGCAATTAGTGTCAGTAACAAAGGGAGCTGGATTAGAAGTTATTGTTTACATACAGTGGAATATTAGAATAAAATGTCATTGGTCATAGTCATAACTGAAACACTGTCATTTTGAATTTGTGAGCTATAAAATATTTGTCTTTTCATTTTGAATGAATTTGCAGTTATCATAATTGAAAAAATAAAATACATGCTCCACCTGTTGGTAGGAATGTGGGATTTCAAATCTCATTTGTTATTTCACCCAAGAAGTAGAAGAAAATAATAATACTGATGATTTTTCTACTTAAAATGTGAAGAAATTTGAAGAAATGAGGACCAGAAGAACAACTGTGAAAATAGCATGTAATTAATCTGTTTTATGATCATTGAATAATCCAGGCGGTTTTATCTCTAAAGCAAAAAATTGCCCGTCTAATAATTTTTCTCAGTACATGAAAATTTTTTATGTCAGAATGTTTTTTTTAATAATGCTTTTCATACTTGTTTGTCACCTAGGCTGAGCACTTTCATCTTGCAAATTCAGGTCTAACAAATCTTTCTATTGGAAAATAGTTCTACCATTGCTTAAGTAAAGGCACTTTACTCATTAGATGCATGTACAGAAGTTTCTGGATATTTTGTGTGGCCACAACTCTTACTATAATAATAACACGATGTAATAGTTTTATATTTAAGTAATTTATAGGAATATAACAATCTATATCAATAGTAATTACAGAAAAAAAATAATAGTAGGAAGGGTAGAAAAGTCATTCCTTGCCTTGGAGACATAGATCCACAGTTCCACCTTCCACAGTTTTGCACAGATGCCAGGGAAAGGTAAACCAGGCATCTGAAGAAACATTCAGGTTGTGAGATCAATTGTGTGAAAACACTCTTGGGGGATCACTTGGAATTGTTTATCTAAAGTGTGGCTTTAATTCGGGTTCATTTGCCAGCATTACAAGCATTGGAACCAACTTTGCAGCCATGATTACAGAACACTGTACTGCTGAAAAGTCTTCACTGTAATTGAGAATTTCACTGGCATTTTCAGTTTTTGGGTTTATAGACTTGCTGTGCTTCTTCATAAGTACTGTGACTTATGTATTGTTTCCGTGTTCAAGTTGTTAGAACTTAAATAATCCTTCCTCTGTAAAAGGAAGCACGATATCAGTGGCTTAAAATGATTGTGCTTTGGGGATTATTATTACCAGTTATACGTTATGGCATCTTGTTCTAGAAAACTGGCTTCACACTGTACTCCCATAATTGCCACACTCTATTAGAATTCTTAGACAGAAACACCTATTTGGCAATTATCTTACATCAGCTTGAGGTAAATAGAATAACAAATTATGAATGGCAATTATGAGAATTGAACAATGTTACAAAAATGTAACACACAGAAGTTAGAGACAGAAAATCTTTTAGTTTTCCTTCCCATTCTATGGAAAACAAACAAGCAAACAAACAAACAAAAAAAACACCTGGATTTCGATACTACAAGACCTCTATTCTTCAACTAATTTTCATATACAGTGTTTCCTACTGTTAAAATGAAATGTTTATTATTTCTATTGCGCCACCTCATAAGGATTGTAAATAGACTTCAGGAGCCCATTGCACCAGGCACTGTACAAACAACATGATAACTGCCTTCCCTCTGAAGAAGCAGATAAAATGCTGAAGAGAGTAAATCGCAAACGGTAAAAGGTTTTGGTGAGATAACTGAAGAGAGAGATACATTTTCATACATAGTTATGGTAATTTTAGAAGCCACTGGCTGAAAAAAAAAAATAAAAAATTCAAAAATGCCATGGAACATCTTCTGTATTAACTGTGAAGAAGATCCATAAAATGGTCTCTTGCTCTTTCTTGCTCTTTGATTGTGGAGGCAATGCAATTTAGAGTACCTTTTCTTGAACTAAATAGTTCTGTTAGATGCAATGGTTATGAAGTACAACAGAATTACTACATCCATTCTTTGCTCTAGCAAAGCAATCCAGTTATGAGTAAAATCTTCCTCCTTGTGTACCACTGAGGAATCATCAAGCCACAGTATGATCAAGAACAGTATTTTCTCTGTTACCACTTCAATAATGTTGTGTGGAAAAAACTAAACACTGAAGGAACAAAGAATTCCCATTAGCAAAAAATCTGGCAGAAAATGCTATCCAGCCTGCTGAGTCCTTTTCTAACATAACTCAGGAAATAGAAAAATTCATGGCTTTCATCATTGCCACAGCAGATGTCTAAAAAACATTATGTTTACTTTAAAACATTTGGATTTCTTTTGATGCTTATTCTTCTGATGTGCCATTTCATTTCTGAGCCCCTTAATCTGGTTGTGTCACACTGTCGACTGCTAGCTATATCCCTTCATGTTAAAAAAAGTTTATTTTTACTATACAGTTTTGATTTCCACATGCTCATACCATTCTAGACTCTAGGACAAGCAGAAATCAGTTAATGCAAAGCTTGTGGTACCATTTTAGGAATGCCAGGAGTTACAGTGAGCACTGAGACTATTTTCACCTATGTGACAGCCTCTGGGGAACTGGGAATTTTCACACTGCAAGGTGGGCCTGAAGACATAAGAACAGACTCAGCAATGTAAACCATACCCACTTAAATAGACTCTCTGACAGAGAATTTTCAAATTTCATGTTTCTTTTTTAAGCAGTAAGTCACACAAGTTAAAGAAAAATGATGGAAAGTAATGGCTTCCTCACTACTAGCAGTAGCTCCGCCATTGAATTTCATTAAAAGTATAGCATACCGCATCAACAAAATTTTTTAAACTCTGAGGATCGTGAAAAATGAATAAAAAATTACACAGTCCTCTGAGAAGCACATGAAATTTGTAGTAGCACACACTTGTTAAAGTTAACAGTGTTCATGGCCACTCTGTATAATGATCTATTGTATTGTCTTATAACATGCAGCCATGGGCTGGGAGCAGCACAGAACCTGTGTGTTCCCCACAGGGGCAGATCACAAAACAAGCATGTCCCTGGGTTTTTCTTTCCAGTTGTAGTGTTTCTTTGAAGTGTCTGCCAGGCAGTTTCTGTATGTAAACTTACCTCATATGGCAGGCATCACTGTACAATTTGTGGGAGTTGGATAAGGTCCTCTTTTTTCTGCACTCACTTCAAGTGAGTCAGCCTCTGCCTGATCCCTGATAAGTATTAACCTATCTACGTGTGTCATACCCGTGGTTGGTTATTTATGCTCTAAGAAAAAGTGATATTCAGAGAAAATACAGAAGAGAGATGTTTTAGTATCAGTTCTCTGCCTTTTTTCTTTCAGATAGGTGGGAGAGGAAGTAGAGCTCTGCGAGTTTGAGCAGGGAAGCATTTCTGTCTTCAAAATGCTGGAAAGGCATTTATAAAATGCAGAGAGAAATTTCAGGGTATGAGAATTTGAACCAAACTCTCTGGCCACTGGGTGCCACTCTTGTTTCACGATGAGTGAGCTACAATCTACCAATGAACGAAAAGTTTACTGACTGCTGTACATCCTCATGTCAAGTCAGGCTGCTGGAATATGAGCACCGTATATTCTGCCTAGCAGAAATAAAAAGCAGAAGTTAAATGATACAGGATTACAGTAAACAAGAAAGGAAGATTTAGCTAGCAAAACCCAAGCTATAAAACCTGGAGGTTCAGGTTTGCTAAATACACCACAGGAAAGAGTAGGTTGTTAATCACAGTGGCTCTGCTCTTTGGAAGCTCCAAAGTAGGTTAGGTCAGAATTCATATTTTGCTAAGAAAACGTTAAGAAGACTGATTGTTACATCAGCTTTTTTTTCCTGATGAACAAATACAGTAATTTCCAGTAATGTACAATGTGTACAATAGAACATAGCACCTCTGTTTGAACCTTAACTTGCTTATATCCTTTAGGTGTTGTAGCTACCACACTGCATTCTGATCACAACCATTACCATAGTGATGAGTAGTGAAAAGTAAAGCTAACTGGAATGACTTTCTGTAAAGAAAAGGAAAGCGCTATGCTGAAATTAAGAGTTAAACACAAGAAATTTCGCTCCTAATCAACAGTGTGAGTCTTCTCAAAATATATTGTGCTCAGACTTTACCTATGGTGAATTACTACATTTTTGTTAAAGCCATGGTGACAGGGTTGATTTTCACCAGGTCAGAATACTTTATTATTTTATGTCTTGTTGGTTTGATTTGGCTTTAATATATTCTAATACATTTGAAAATATAGCAGTGATTTGCTCACTTCTAGATACATTCTGTCATGCTGTAATTGGGAAATGGAGGAATGTGTGGTAAACTGATTTCTTTCTTCACTTCAGTAACTTATTTGAAGTTAATTTGGAGCCACAAATCCATTCAGACTGCTAATGAATGTGTCTGTTCAGCCTTGTGTATTAAGTAGACATTATTCAATGTTGTATTCAAAGCTTAGAATGGATTTTTTTTATATTGTGCTTACACTCACCTGACCCTAAAAGGACTGGCATGTCAGAAATTGCACTGGCACAGCAGAAGATATGACCTCTGTCTGGAAAACCTTGCCTTGTACATATAGTATTGAAAATACTAGTAGTGTATAAGTAGTGAAAATATAGACAATGACAAATGAAGAGAGTGAGGAGGCACTGAGTTAGTAATGGTCAGTGTGGCAAGCTGCGGTCTCAGAAAGGCAGCATTTTTCTCATAGCATCACAGAAGAAGGATCTGAAGGGCATGATCTTTGTGGATGTTTACAGGAGGCAGAAAGGAGAAAGCAAGGTGCTTCTTTGAAACATAGGCTGTTCTCAAGAAACAGATGACCCCTCAGCATTGAATAGGTTTTTGGGAAGCAGACTTAGAAAGCTTTGTAAAGGGCTGAGTGAATGTGAGAATGCATGGCATATGTTGCAATGTAAGAGGAATGGCAGGGGAAGATATAAGAAGAGGCATCTAGTTGAAGTGGGAGGTAGACGATGAAGTGCATGTGATTTTTGATAATTTTGACAAGTGAAGCAAGGAAGGGTGAAGGCCAGAAATCAATACAAAGGAGATATTACTATCTAGAACAATTAGGACTTTTCAAAGATGCTTTAATTGACTATTTTCTGTAACTATTTCTTGATTGTCTTTGAAACCACTTTCCTTCACACTGAGAGTATTTCAGATCACATTTTCACTTCTGATCCTTGTTTGTTTGTTTTAACATTTCCTGGTGCTACCGTACATATAGAATATAATGGTAAAGGGGAAAAGTCCATAGATAACTGAAACTTGCTAAATTCCAAACATGTAATACAGCAGCATCTTTACAGAATTACAGAACTGTGAAAAAGAGCTCTTTAGATAACTTAGTTATCAACCCTTCTGCTTAAACAGATCCAACTAGAACAGGTTGCTTGGGACTACGTCGAATCAGTTTTTAAACGTATCTGCTGATGAAAGCTCTTTGGCCACATGTCAGGGTCCACAGCTGCATCTCATAAACTTATATCGGGCTTGTTATTCAGGTCTGGGAGTTTGGAGTTGTCTGCTACCCATGTCCCTCCCATTGTAGTTCTAGAAAGTTTCCAACAACTTTGGAGATGCAACTAAAGGCAAACAACATGAGGGAACCATAGACATAAGATTTCTGACTTCTTAGCTGTGAAATAAATTAAGGACGTCTTTTTTCCACTAAGGTGCTTACCTCTCCTCATTCTCTTTTCATATTAACTATGACTCCTGGGTTCAATGTGGACACAAAAAGCTAGATACAGCTCAAAGCAAGATCCAGTTTAGGAGTTCAGGAGGAGTTGGCAAACTTAAGAGTAAACTCTTAAGATCTTAGAATTTTGGCTCTTTTGGTTATCTAAAGCCCAAGTCAAAATTCCAAGAATTGTTCTGTATGTTATTTCATTTCCTCAGGGCTAGAGATATTTCTGGAAGCAAGTTTTTTTTTATATGTTGCCAGATAGAAGCTAATACAAACTCATTGCTTCATCAGAGAAACATGCTTGTGGATGAGCTGCACAAATTCCTGAGCTGCAGTGATATTGTCCTGAATATGAGCCTGAAAAGAATATTTCCTGCTTAAACTGTTATTAGTAGGCTTCTTCACTACACTGCTACAGTCATGGATGGCAGTGCTATGCCCTGTGCCATTCACCGTGTCAATCACACAGAGAGCATATATGCTCGTGGCATTTATGTTCTTCATAAATCACTTTGAATCATCATCATTACACTTCCTCTGCCCCTCCTTTGCTTAAGGCCCTTGGCTTTTTGTCAGCTCCAGTGTGGTACTTCCTGATGTGAAAGGTTTCATACTTTTGACATGGGTTAATATTGAAAATACTGATCTATATATGTCACATATTTGTGTCACCTAGATGCCTGTACTGAAACTCAATGTGATTTAGTCTCCTAACTCAATTCCTTATGAAATGCTACCTTTGGTGATCTCCTGTATTTGATGAAAAATGCAGTTATAAGCATAATTTTGAGTTAGTTGATAACCTAGGTGAGCAAATGTTATGCTTTTAAGCAGCTGTAGAGAAATTAGCAGATGTGGTTTTATAGCCATATACATCTGATCATTGTCTCCCAGCATAAACACACACTGAAACCTCATTCTTGTCTAGTACAAACAAGGGCAAATAGAGGTGCATATAAGCTGGAAGACCATGAAAGCATGGTCATGGAGAATGTCCTACATTAAAGTTGTTTTGCAAATATTCCAGATCTATGTCCTTTCTAAGAATGATCTCTGCTATTTCCCATTCCCAAGATACAGAGATCTGTTTGATCTACATTTGGCTTTTATTTTCTCATTTTTCCAGATGTCTGTGTTGTTAAAAAAATATGCACAGTTCATGCTGCCATCTTCACTGTCATGCTTTATTAGGAAATTTAACTTCTTTACTGAAGCACTATGTAAAAGTGAGCTGACAAAAGTGCTTTTCTAGAGCTTCCAAACAGATCTCTGCAAGGAGTAACTGTGCAGATAATTAAAGAATGCTTTTTGTAGAAAGCGTTTTCCAAGTCATTCTGTATTTAAATACCTTAGGTCAGCTTTGTTTTTTAGGAGATTTGAATTGTTCTTCTCTTCCCTTCCGAAGAACAATTTAATCATGTGCTCAATCCTTTTAAAGTGACTAGGTGGAATTTTAAGTGTCAGAATACTGAAAAAGTAATTCAGCTATGGAGCTGGTATCATTCTGTTGGTTTGAGTTCAACCCTACATGAGAACATTAATTAGCTTCAGTTCATGAAGCAAGCTCTCAATGAATGGATTTCTTGATTGACATTGTCCTTTAAAGTGATTTTCATTCCTTTTTTTTGACAGTGTCCCAGTACTTTGTGGAATTGAACTTATCTAGTAAGTTATTAGCCCTTTCTCCTCAAATTAGACACAGAATTTTGAAAATTCTTAGATCTCTTTCCTCAGACAAGCATTGGATTTTTGTACAGTAGTTAACACCAGTTAGAAAAAAAAAAGGATAAAAGCAGCATAATAAAATGCCTTCTGTTTCTCCTATCACAATTGCAAATGTTCATAAATGTTTTCTGATTACTTCTGAGGGAGGTGAAGTGTACTAAATCCTTCCTCCCCTAGCATTAGTTTAATAGAAAATATTAGTGAATGGAATGAGAAGGAATGGATTTACTCTTGTAAATAGTATTATTGCAGACGCAGCTTTAATGTACCTTTAAGCAGGGCAATAACCAAATACCATTATCTTGGATTACTATAGAGCCAATAATGCAGAGGTGATAAAGAGTCAGGATGAAGACTTCATATCTGGTTCTGCTAGAATTTATTTTAAGCTATTAATGGAGGATAGACATAAGAAATAAACAGATCCACCTTTGCAATCAGAAAATTCTCCAAGTACGAGCAAGGTTGCTGATATCAGAAAGCAAATAAATGCAGTGTAGCCTCAAATGGTCATAAAGGGGATAAGTGCATCCCAGGAAACTGAAGCAGAATGTTATTTATTTGCCTGGCTTTATTCTTTGTTGCTATATATTCTTCACATGAAATATTTAAAGAGGAGGTTTAAAATTTTCTGATCTATTCTACTTCAAAATTAAGTCTTAGCTTTCCTGGCTGCCCATTTCTCTGCTGTGCTGCATAGTATTGAGCTGAATCCTGTTACTGTTTGAGGTAACAAACGTTTTCCTGTGTTCTTTACTTAAAGTAGGATTGGACTAGAGTCCAGCATCAAAATCTGTGCTTGGATATTTGGATACTTACTCTTAATTGAAAACCTCAAATCTTGTTTCTTTTCTGATACTGTTTTTTATATATTTTTTAAACCTCCTCCCATCTGATCACAGAGGGCCTACTTCTCATGTAAATTCTTTATATCTTACATTCAATTCTAAGAGTGAGTAAGCATGTATCATGCAAGTCGTGGGAATCAAAATATTTGCCTTTGAAGTTGCGGTGCTTAATAACAATGTTAATGATTGCCATTAGTAAGAAAATTATTCAATTCTGTTTCATGTTCATTCAGAAAGCTTACTCTCTGATATTTTTAAGGACCATGTCAAATACACTTAATACAGTTTATAACAGGAAGATCAAACAATAATCTTGGTCCTGAAAGGCTGCAATTTACTCATTGTTCTGCCATTCTTTTGAGACCTTGAGGCAAACTGCTTAGCATTTCTATGTCTCAGTTTCTCATCTAAAAACTGAAGTTCCGAATTTGTGAACTGACAAGGATATTGTGAAAAACTATACGTTTTGAACACCAAATGAATGACTGCATCTTTTTCCATTGAAGCTTAAATAGCAGCAGCCAGTAATTTTCACCTGGCTACTCAACTGCAGCAATAACTTCCACTGAACTGAACCTGTCTGGTAACTGGGTAGTATGGATCTACCCAGGTTGCTCTCAGTCTTGATTGGATGACAGCAAGTTTTACTAATTCCTGCAGCAGTGGCTGTCCAGTAAATACCTTTCTCTGTTAAAAGCAACTGCCTGTTTTCTGTATTGAATTGTTTGTTGTGCTTTAATCTGTGAGATTAAAGAGCTTGCTGGTGCCTAGATTTTCTCCACATGAAGGTGCTTGTACATTATTATAGAGTCATCTCTTAATCTGAATTTTCATATGCTAAGCTGATGGAGCCCTTTAATTGCGGCGTTCTCTGAAGTCCTTGAGTATGTTTGTTTCTCTACCCTAATTTATTAAAATTCTAAGGTGTATGACAGAACAGTTTGTAGTATACCGCTATTAGCCTCATCCTTCCTGTTTATATAGGAACAAATATCTCTTCTTGGTGCAGCATTTTACTGAATGAATGAGACAAAATGTTTGCCTACTAAAGTCTCAATTTCAGTCACTAATTTACAAGGTTCAGCACTATATTTTAAGCTTGGCATGCCTTCCATATTCTAAGATGTGCAGTTTCGCAGTTGGGTGTGTTTGGACACTTAGTTTCAGTGACTGTTCAGTGGCATAGGTCATGTGCTATACTTTAGCGGTGTCCATACAATTTTGGTGATACGGTGATATAAGAGTTAAGATTATACATACATTGTATCTTGCTTGAAATTGTTTGTCAAATTAAATAATATTTGCTGAGGATGAGAACGGTTGGAAAGAAGACCAGAAGATAGACAGAGAGACATGAATGTAGTACAAAGTATTATGGGAAATACAAATATTAAAATCTAGATTGGTCTTACCTGGCTCCCCTGAAAAGAGGACAACCAATTTCATGCCTCTACTTAAAGATATGATCTATCTGGGGAGCAAAGCCAAGGAGATTCCTAGTTCCTTCATTAAATCTGTGAGAAGAGTCCCTCTTATTTAGGTAGCACTTCTGGTGAAAGCATTTTGGGTCTCACTTGAGAAAAGCTTTCAACTTCTAGACCAAGCCTCGATCATGTGCCAGCTCCCCTGTAATACAGAATCCACCTTGTATGCCTTTAATTAAGCATAAGCACTTTGCTAGAGTTGTAACATTAATGTCTGGATATAAAAGCATCCTTCCCCACAGAGATGTCTTCCTACTTAACGCTCTTCAATATTGATGGTTATTTATACCTCTAGTATTAGGACAGTCAGCGTGTAGTAAAGCACTAGCTATTTTGCTATAAACAAATCTGGCCATCTAAAGGGAATTCTTTTTTTTTCTTCTTTTTTTCCTGTAAAGTTTAGCATTTCAATAATTATAATATGTAATTCTGCACTGAGATTGACTATCTGAGCCAAATTTTACTGTCCTCTTTCTGGCAAAACTCCAGGTAATTTCATTGACTAGACTCCAAAGGTCTAGTTCTGCAGAATGCCAAGCAGCTACAGTTTCTTTTGGTTTCACTAAAAGCTCTTGCAAATCAGTACCTCCCAGCATCAGGCTATTTTTAAAATGTTTCAGGCTCCTTTATGAATGCACAGTGTGATAGAAGAATGACGTACTTGCTGTAATATGCCTTAGGTGGCCAGCATTTGTGATTGTGCTTAATGTTTTGTATTACAGATACATATTTGTAACGACAACCATAGCTTCCATTAAATAATAAAACAGGTGATGTATATTCCTGTCAGATAAATTGTTCTCAGGCATGTTTATGTTACCGAAAGTCCAGTTCACTCAAATCTTGCTATTCTCCACATGGTTTCAATTTAAAGTAACTTCTATGTTGACCAGTATCACAGCATACATTTGTTTGTTTCATCCTCAGACCTTTGATATTACATTCAAAGTTGTCCAGCTGTGCCTCTTAACTGTATTCCTCTTGCTTGCATGGTAAGGAATCGAAAAAAGAGTGATTTTATATGGCTAACTCGTCATTGATATGCTTTTTGCATAGCCCTCTGAATTTTCTTAGCAGCACACAAACTCAGAAAATTGCATGACTGTTTTATTAATATTACTGTGCAGATGATAGGCATTCCTCAATCTAAACATTTTTATCTAAATATAATGACATTATATAGTAATGTACAATTAATGAGTGTTCAGTTTTGCAGGTTGATCAAGTTCCTTTGATGAGTATAATTGATTATAATTGGTGCTATGAGACAACCAAAACTCAGGCCTTTTGCTGAAGTGCATCAACGAAATCTTATCCATGTGCCTTAAGGTGAATATGATTGTAAATTATCTTTCATATTCAGAATTACTGTACCAGAGAAACAGTCTACACAAGAATGAAGGCAGTCCAGTAGTTTAATGGAATAGAATAGAATAAGATAGATTGGCCTTCCAGACCCACCCTTCAACTTGATGTTAGTCTTCTATGCATGCTCATCAAAGGGAACTATATTTAATCCTCTAGGACAGTGAAAGTGTTGTTTGAAGTAAGTTTGAGGCACATGTGTAAGGATTGGCAGGCTCAGGGCTTTTATCCTCAGTGAATAAAAATGTCTTACCACGTTAGAAATCATTATTGTTTAGAAATAATAGTTGCAACTACTTGAAGCAGCTGGCCTTTGAAATATGCTAGTTTGAGTGCTTCATTATACTGTAAAACTTTTGTTTGTTTCTATGTATTCTGAAAGGTTATTAATATATATCTTTTAATGAGCCTAAGCTTTTTAGTCCTTTCTTGCTTTTGATAGGAGAAAAAGTGTGTTTCCATGTCAACTGACACATTTGTTCACTTATATTAAAACCGTTGTGTGAATGAAATTTATTTCACTGTATGAGATGATTTGTTGAAGGTCAAGAAGACTAATGTTAAACAGACTCATTTGGCTATGTTTTTAAAATACAGATAATCAGTTCACCCTCATTTGAACGTGTTCAAATGCAAGAACTGTGTAAGTAGGCATTCCTGGAAAATGTTTCTGTTCGTGACTGCAGCTTAAATGCAATGGACACTCAATTTTATTCCATAGACAATGAAGTACAGAATTTCTCAGACAATTAAATGATCAGACATAAGGAGATGGAGTTACTGCTATAGAACAGATAACCTGGCTTGTAGGAGAATGCCTAGCTAAGCTCTCAGGAGATTTAGGCTATAGGCCATCCAGTCCCTGGTACAGCCCTCAACCTTGTAAGTGCTCTTGTTTCTGAAGACCAAGGCAGATTCATGCCTGGCATTGGAATGCTTGAGAAGTGTCAGGAGAGGAGACAGCAGCCTGGGGACAGTTAATTTCTGCTGCACACAGTCACGGACCTCCAGAGCCACCTCCTGCTATGCTGCTTAGATCGCCATGAATTTGCACTCTTTGAATGCATGCTTTATTTATCCTTTTCGAATTCATAGGTCAAGCTGGGTTGAAGCAGTGTCACATTTTTCTTTTCCTTTTCATTGTTCCTGAGGAAAAGCAAATTGATTTCCCCCCCCACTTAGAAAAAAAGAAAAGAAAAACTACCAACACTAAAATTGTTGACCAAAAAAGACAACAAAGCCACCATGTCACTTAGTTTATTACTCCTCCAGAGTGGCTGAGCTACCTTTAAAGCAGTTCTTATAAAATTTCCTGCTAATCAGGAATATTCAAACATTTGAAATTTGCATTTTTGTTGCAGTTAACATTTCCTCTTAGCCCTTTTGTTATATCCAAAAGCAGGAAAGAAGCACATCTTTGTAATGATATGATATATGTCCCATATGATGGACACAGTGTGGAAAGTGTTAGCTCCTGTTTTATCTTCCATTGTAAACTAAGGCACAAACTTGCTTAATTTCGACTACATGTATAACCTGGGGGAAGGAAGAAAGGAGGGAAGCCCAAAACATGTAAAATCATATATTTCAACTTAGACTTCCTAATAAATAAGCATAAATTATCATAACACAACTCTTACTATTGTAATACCTTTATTTCTACTGTGAAAGCCAAAGTAATTAATCTACGTATTTATGATCCTTGTCTATGATTAGTTTTCTGTCACAGGATGTGATAAACATGTGCTGTTATGACTATGTTTTATTTACTAATATTGTCCTAAGAAGTGCTGAACACTTCCTGCTGAAGAAGCTGAACAGAGAAATCCATGAAGATATCTTTCATTTTCCATGACAGTGAATGATGTTTCCATATATAAACATAATAATAGAGTCATTACACATGCACTCACATTATCATCACTGCTGTGCGTTCAGTGTTATTCAAAACAAGGCAGGAAGCCAAATTTTCCTAGTTTCCATTTTGATTTAAATTGTATTTGTAATAAAGAGATTTTCACTCAATCTAAATGCAGTATCATCCTGGTTCAACAAATCTCCTCATTTCTTTTTTTTTTATTATTATTATTTTTCTTTTATTCTAGGTCACTCGGTCCTGATACAAGTGAAATTTTCCTCTGGTGGTGATAACAGCAGTACTACTCAATGAACTATAACAAGGGCTCTAAATGCATCTCCTGTAGCATGCCACAGTGATTTGCAAAAGTGAGAATAAATCAAAGCAGTGAAGAGATGCCATGTTGAGCCAGAAGCTAAATGTTGCATCTTGTTGCATGAGGCTAGGGGTAGAACAGATCCTGTTTTTCTGGCAGCACAATATCTTTGTGCTTGTTACCTCCAATCCAACCCCATTAAAACAATCATTCAGAATCTGCAGGAAATTGTCACCTCTTTCTTTCATGCAATGGCAGCTGGTATTGGTGCCTACACACATTTCTCATTTCCTTCAAGATTTTCAACACACACAAAAAAAGAAACTTAATTTATATTAAAAAATGTGTCAGCTTACCCTGAGGCTCAGCACGGGCACCAGGGAAAAAAATGAAAGATAAATGCCTCTAGGTGAACTGGCAGAGGCTCTAATTCTCCACTCACTTTACTGCTACACAGTATGCATCGCATTAATCATTTCACATAGGCAGGCATTTAAGAAAACTTCAGCAATTTAAAATAAAGATGCCTTGCCCTAAACTTAATAATAATAAGACTGTATCAAGCTCAGTTCACACATACTGTATATCCTAATAGAAGAGATGTAGAATAATATTGTAATTCTCTGTGACACAATTTTTATTGTTGTTTCTTTTGCCTATACAGCCATGTCCCCTCTTGTGGGCATTTCCCGTGTGTGTATGTGTACATATATAATGTTGTCATTTGTCTTATTCAACTGCTGACATACATAGGATGTTTTCTATCTTCCACTTTTCTTGTGTGGCTGGAGAAATGCATTACATGATCCTAGTGAACTCCATTATGCCTCATTCCAACTTGAGTATAGATTTCTCTAACTTCTGTGCTGGGGGAGTGAGGTAAGGAAATACATTTCTTGTTTTTCTAGCTTACGTAAGTCATGAATTTTTAATATTGTCTCCTCCCTAGTTCTAAAATAATTTGGTGCTCTACATGCTTAACTGTGCTGAATTGTAGAGCCATAGAATTACCAAGGTTGAACCAAGATCATCCAGAACAACTGTTTACCTGTCACAAATACTTCCCCACTAAACCACGTCCCTTAGTACCACATCTACACATTTCTTGGACACCTCCAGGGATCGTGTCTTCACCATCTCCCTAGGCAGCCTGTGAGGAGAGTTTTGAAATGGGAACAGCAGGTGAGAGCAGCTGACCAACAGCCAAGTGAGGAATCGCAGACAACAAGCAAAGTGTGTGAGACAGTGTTAACAGGTACAAAGCACGGCAGAAGCAAACCTATTCCAAATGTATGCACATGAACAAGTAACTTCTGACAGGATAGCATGACAAAAGAAGTTCTCATCCCTTTCTGTAAAACCCATGTGGCAAGATACCCCTCTGAAGTGCTGCCTACTAGCTCTCATGGTATAGGAAGGACACAGGAAGAATTAGGGGCTTCCATGTTGTTGAACGGCTATGATCTCCCTGGGAGCATAGTATGATAGTACATATGACTGTATAGCTGCAATGGATGGCTGCAGGCTTTTTGGGAAAGACAGGCTGTTGTGGTGAGGTGGGCAGTTGCCCTTTATGAGTGAGAATGGCAGGAATACATGTAGCCCTGCATAGGGGTAGATGGGTGGATGAGAAACCAGCTGTGAGCTGATCAAGATCAGTAGGTAAAAGTGTTTAAAGGTCAGTTAAGACAGGCACTCTGCAGGACTTCACCCTTGTGAACCAGGAATGACACACACACAAAAAAGAAAACACCACAAAAACAAAGTGCACAAGAAGTGAAAGAAAGGACACATGACCCAGGATCGCATGACCTCCAGAGATCCCTTTCCATGCCAGCCAATCTGTGATACCCGTGATTCTATAACTTTCTGCAGTCCATTCTTTAGTGCTCATGAAGCAGCTTAGCATTTAAAGGACGCACAAAACTTTTTCCCACACTTCCAGTTACCTCTCTCAGGACATGCATTTGCTGAGTGCCAAAATTTCTACAGTCTCCTTAACCTTCAGAAAATATTAGCTTATGGTATGCTCTGCCAGTACCTCTGCAGAAACAGCATGCTTAAATGTTGCCTGCTTTGGTAGGTCAAAAGGAATTCATTGAAAAGTGTATATTTAAACAGTATTGCTGTGACACAAAAGGTGATGTGGATGTGCGCGCAGTTGGAGGCTAGAAGTGCAAGATCAGAACACCAGGAAGGAAAATGCTTTGAATGGCTGGGCATGATTTAAACAGCAGGAATGATAGTATTGCCTGCAGTAGTAGTTTGATCACACATAACAGTGAGGTGCAGTTCTTCATTTCCTTTTCTCTCTTGCCTTTTTCTTCAAAGTTTAGTGATTTGTATGTGTTTTCAAACAGATGTAGCTGGATTCACTGCATCACTGACTGAGCAATTAGAAATTGGTCCTTCAGTTCTTTGAAGGAAATGCTAAGGATTGGATTCAATTCTTTAGTTGGCATAGGATGGTATTTTTCCACTAAAGTCAGTGTTGCTGCTTCAGTTTACAGCTTGAATGCCACAGAATGGATAGAGTACAGGAGAATGTGAAGAAAAAAGTATAACTTGGTAATATCTATTAGAGAGTTAAGTACAGTCTAGAAACTTTCTTCGTTGTAGTGAAATTGAACTCCTCTTGGATCAACTGTTGAATATGAGTTGCACATCTTTTGAAGGGTCTTAGAGAGATTCTTGGGTCCGCAGAAGAACACTCCAATGCTATTGCTGTAATCACAGTAACAACAACAAAAAAAAACCATAAAAGCAGTAAAATGGATAAACTGCAACTTTTGACAGCCTCGAGCTTTGTATCAGTTGAAATGATGCTTTTGAATTGATTTTTTTTAGAAATACACTTGAAAAAATTGTATTAATATCACAAAGTACTACAGTATAATTATTGTAACACTGCAGTGTTTATTATGTCATATTGATTTATTTATTTGGATAGTTGCACTGGAGGTCACAAATTATTTTAAATCATGGTTCTTTGGTTTTGATTGTCATACTCTTTTGATTGAGAAAAGCAAACATCTGTTTGGGCTGGAAATTTAGAATGCTTTTTCTCCATACGAATTAATACTCTCTTTCCCTAAAAATGCATAAATCGCTCAGCTATTTCTGAGTCTTTTTTTTTTTTTTTGCTGTTGTTTTGTTGTTTTGCTGTTGTTGCATGTTTCTTTGGTTGGGTGTTTCTCTTTTGTTTCTTTGTAGTTTTTATTTATTCACTTATTTATTTTAATGCTTTACTGTCTGTGGACAATTTTTTAAGTGTCAGATTTAAGCAAAAATTGTAAACAGTTCTCATAAAACAACAAGAACGTGACAACAAACGTTTTGTTGATAAGTGCACAAGCGTGTTACAAAGAAGTGGAAACATGATTCCTTGCTGGAGAGTGCTTTAAAGAACTGGCTTATAAGTATACAGCACATATTATTTTGAAACATATATATGTGGACACAGACATGCACACATGCTGTGCTACTGGGGGAAGCTGAATCTACTTAGACACAATGTAAGTGATAAGTGAATGTGATCTTCAAAAGGTTTTTGCTCCCTTAAAGGAGTGGCTGTAGATCTGATTTTGGAGCCGTAGCCATAGTCCTCAAAATATAGCTCTGGTTCTCCACTACATTAGGTTCAACTTGCAGTGGTATACTCCCATTAATATGCAAAAGACTCTGTTGAACAGTGGGAAACTTGGTGGACTTAGATGTAGGAACTCAAAATATAGTTTGTTCATGCAAGCTAATTGTTCTATTACACAGTATAAATTCTTGAGCCTCCTGTAACTCAGAGCAAGGAAAGGTAGGATATTTTTTGTGATTAATTGTACACAAGGAGTGCAGTGTTTTCTTTAAGAGGTCAAAATTGACAAATAATGCATACATCTATGTTCAGAAGCAAATACAGATTTTTCTGCCACTTAGCACTGACTTTCTAAGGAAATATCACAAGATCCAGTGTGGAAAGTTAATACTATCTCCTTCCCCGAGCATCAGAAAAACAGACTTTTCTCGGCTGTACTTAAAAAAGTAACAAAATGATTATGTTTCAACTATAACTTTAAAAGCTCTGTTTTTTCAGCGGAACCTGTATAAAAGGTCTTTCAAAAATCATGTTTTCTACCCTTGGCCTCTTTCTATTTTTAATCTTTCCTTATTTCCTGATTGTATTTATTTTGACCTCTATCAAATAGTTTTTCTATTACTGTTATTTTTGCAATTTTATGGTATTCTTGTAGCTTACTGTATTCTCTTTGATCTCCTCCCTTTCAGCTTTTTCTTGAGTCTTTTTCATCTTTAAAAAAAAGTTTTCTTTCTTCTTTTTCTTTTTGTATCTCTGTCTCTCAAGTGCAAGCCTTTATTTTGCTTTAGCAGGTAAATGTTTGGAAATCATAAAGAGTCCCAAGGATTCTGGAATCTTCTACCACCGAACACAAAATATTTCAAATTCTTGCTTCAAAGGCTTTCAGGAACAAAGAAGCTTTTCTCAGGCCACTAGTGAATCCACCAAGTTCAAATGAACTGTCTTTGCCAGCAGAGATGAACTAATAACAGAACAGCATAGTCTTGCAAGAGTAGCCAAATATGTTCAGTGAACAAACATATCCTTGACATCATAAGAAAAAAATCACAGTTTATCTCTTTAATAACCATCTTCAAGGGAAATTAATGCTACTTTGTCCTTTGTGCAGAACAGTAATTGGATTGTGTGTTTCAATTATATCTGGACAAAGGCCAGGATATTGAAATACTTCTAAATATTAGATTTTCTTGTCCAAAAATTAGATTTTATTGGCATTCTCTTTCCGAGATTTCTTCATTAAAAGCTTCATTAAGCATAAATCTTCTTTCCACACAGCAAAAAAACTAAATTATTTTAAAAGGGTCATTTAGAAAGGTTTGCCCTCCCCTCCTCCCACTGTTTATGCTGAGAGACGAGTTACCTAACAAGGTTAGAAGCCAACCTGCCTTACCTAGGATGGTTTTCAGCTAGCTGCTTGAACTCATTGTCCCAGTTTGGCCTTCCATAGAAGGTCTTCTGCCTCAAACCAGTAATTACATCCACCTTCTCATCATAATGCAGGCCTATATGAGTAGCCTAAAGACAAATATGCAATGTAATAATTTTAAAATCAATAACGTGTACTCAAAGTAATAGGAGAAAGCAATAACACTGCTTCTCAGTGAAAGACAGGAGTATTAATAAAGAAAAGTGTAATTATCAAAAGACAGTGAGGAAAGAGGAGATAGTAGTGCAGAAGTACAAAAAAGTCAAAAACTGCCTGTGACCTCAAAGGAATTCATCTTGCGACTAAATGTTTGATATGAGTAGGGATCAAATGCCTGGTTTTAGTACCTGGGCCTAATTTGATCTGAGAAGAAGCCACTGAAAAACAGTGCTCTCCCTCCACAGTCCTGGGGTGCTCCAGGAGCAGGAACAGCACCAGTGTAGGTGGGTAAGCAGCACAGCTCTAAGATTTCTCCTGAATCACATAAGGAACAGCACGGGGTAATAAGGCAGTGCTGACAGGACAAAAGGGTGTGAAGGGAAGGAGGTAACTTGACGGAGCACATGAGTGAAGAGTCTCAGCCGTCTCAGCAAGAATAGTTGTCTGCCTAATTGACTTTTGGTCTGATATTTGCTCAAGGGGGAGGCAAAATGTTGACAGCTGCAAGGTGAGGGCAGGTTTGTGCTTTATTAAGATCATGAATAGGTTCTTTCAAAACTTGTTTTAGGTAATACCCTGTGATATTGCTAATCTAATAAACAGACTATTATGACTGCTATATACTTTACAATAAAAGATTTTTCTGAATTTTGTGTACATACCTCATTCCTTGACAGGAACCCTAATTTTTAATATCTACTACGCAATCCTTACATTCAGTGGAGACAGCAAGAAATAAAATAGTAGAGTAAAGAGATACCTGTGAGAGTTTTTGACAGATGCCTAACTTTGATCACAGTGTGATCTGAGTTTGGTTTGAAAAAAAAAGAATCAGAGAGAAATAATCAATTCATTTAGGTCTAGGTAAGGACTAAATAAGCTGAATTAAAGCTACCTACTCTAAAGATTAAGTGCCACTAGGTAAGATGATCCCGTGAAATTATAGGATGGTAAATTTAAGGGCAATCAGAGAAAATATCTTCTCAAACAGTATTAATTGGTCAATAGATTTTTTTTGCAAAAAATGCTTTGAATGCAACGGGGTTCAAAATTATGCTGTATGCATACACAAAAAACATAAAATATAATATAGTAAAAATAATAAAATTATCTGATGTTTTATAGTTCAGTGCAAAAAAATGCTATAATCTGTTTAAAGAAAGTTCCAAAGACACATGGAAAAAATGGCCTTTCGCAAGATTCCAGAGGCTCTCTGCACTTTTGTTTTTTTGGAACACCTGCTAGCCAGGGCTGCACAAGACAACATACTGTACTGGAAGGATCACCAGCTTGTTTTCTCTGTTCCTATTTTTCTAAATGTGAGAGGGAAACAACCTGGTGTCTTTATATTTACAGTTCTTTGTCTCTCTGCTTCATCCATCATTCATTCAGCTGTTCCTGTTCCTTATGTCACCATACTGGAAGAGCAAGGTACATTAACTCAGACTCATAAGAGTTTCATTATTACCTGACTTTCGTCCCAGCCAGTAAGAAATATGTGATAACTTAGGAAATCATTTTTCCCTTTTTCAATCATTTTTGTTTCCAAAAGGAACAGAAGATCAGCAAACCACTCAAATGTGGATGGGTCTCGGCAAATCCAGTAAAAATAAACCTGTGAGATAAAAATAAAGAGATTTAGTAAGAAGAAAACTTTCAATGAAACTTCCTAATGATTAGCACTGGTTATTAAACACATTGTGTACAACTCTCCACTATGAATTTAAACATAATAACACATTTTTTCAGTGATGTAGACGTTCTATTGTTTACAAAATGTTATTTTCATCTTCAAGATTGAGCATTCATGTGTTAGCAAAGATAGGCAGTGTACAAGTTTCCTATTTTCCCCTGCCAGTATTTCTTAATTTGACATAGAATACCTAGTCCTGCATTTCTTGTAAATAACTTTATTATCCTTTGGAACTTTATATTGATTTTCAGTTATAATATAAAGGGAATTTCAATTTCATTCAGCACTGAAGCAAGGAATTCTTGTTTCTCAAGATGCCAAAGGTTAACTGTAGATGTAGTCAGAAGGTATTAGTTACATAATTCAAGTCAAAAACTGTACAAAAAAGCCGAGAGAACATACCTAGTTGCTTTTTTAAAGAATGTCTGGTTTAAATTGGAGCTCATAACTTCTAGAAAAAACATTAAACTGTAATTTTAAAGTTGCCAAGGAGGTCTAACGAACTACTGTCCCAGGATGTAGTTTTGTATTGGTTAAAGACCTATGAAAAATTCAAATAGTTTTTCTCATCCACACTTTTCTAGCTTCATCTTCCACATGGTGGATATTTTTTTAATGTTGTATGTTGGAGTGGAGAATCTATTATTAAAGCTTTGCTCCCCAGGCAGAAATTAGAAGCTAGAATCAAGTTGTCCTATAATCTTCTCTTTGGCAAACCAAACATTCCTGGAATCTGTTACTAAGAGGCTAATTTTTCCATTTCTTAGTAATTTCTGTGGCTTTTTTTTCTATATATTCCTTCATTGCACTAACAGTCACAAACAAACCAGAGTGTTTCTTATTTACTGGGAACCTGGTAAAGGGAAATGCTTGCATGGGAAATCATATCTTTCAAACCAGATGGTCAGTTGCCATTCATATGAGTATGAGTCTTTCTATTTCAAGAATCCTTGCCATGTCATCTTCAGGTGGATCAGATAAGACTCCCCTAAACCCATATTCTGCTCAGTACTTACATTCAAGTGGTCCAGGGACATTTATGACCTCTCCAGAAAATGTATAATCTATTGTGGTCAATTATCTTAACTGCATATAAAGTATCTTTTAATTAATTAACAATGTATGGTGTCTGGAGTCTGCTAGGCACTATTGTGATGCTCAGATGCACCACAATTATAAGAAAAATTTGATTATCATTCTTATTACTCAGGTTCTATAGCTTTTGCTATGCAATCCATCATTCTTTTTATTTGATCAGAGGGTACCAGACATCCCAACATCCAGTATCCTAAGCACAGATGCACACAGGGAAAAACATCTGGAAGCAATGTGAGTTCTCCAATTCAAGAGTCTTCTGCATGTATCTCCAAGGTTATTATGTCCTTCTAACAAATCTGAGGTCCAATCTTGTGAAAAAACATGGTTTGCATATACTGAGTGGAGAATTTGTGAAGCCTAACTTGAAGACCTAAAAGTTCTTCCCTGTCATGTACACTTCCATTATGTGCTTAAGGACAACAAAGCTAATGTAAATTTTCTCTTTGGGGAAATGAATGCTTCTCCATCTGGAGGCTAAGCAGCATGACTGAATGTAAGATGTTGTTTGCATCTTTATGTTATCATGGAAAAAGGAAAAGGCAAAAACAACGTGGAAAATTGCTAAACAAGGATATGTAGCATAGAGAAATTTGGGAAGAAGGATCAGTGTTGGAAAAAGCTCTTGTTTCCCTGTCTGTTTCTTTGCTAAGGACACAATGACTGACTACTGTCAGTCATCTTGTCAGCTCATAGAAAATGAGCCTCTGTGGGCAATGTAATTTTGAGTGTAATTATTTAAGTAGTGCCTCTAAAGGGATACTTCACAAGCATGAAGAAAGCTTAAAAATATGCAGTTCCAAGTGATAAAGCAATGACATGGAGGTCAGCTATAAAACTATAATGAAGAGATAGTTGACACTATTTTTATTATAACCATGATTTTTATATTGTTGCAAAATCTCTTAACTTCCTTCAACTCTTCTCTATTTGTGCTCACCAGGCTTCTCTGCCTTTTATTATACCTCAGTATAAAAGGTAATCTTTAAGGTCTGTCCTCAATCATTCTGGGGAACTGTGAAAATTTCGAAATTGTAGCCCATTTCCATAGGACCAATGAAACAAAGATTCATATTAAATGCTTCAGAAGTGCAAAAATTGGAAAAGAAACCAGAAAGTTATAAGGATATTTCCCAAAGTTTCTGTAAACCAAATTGGCAGACTTTTGGTAAAATGCTGGAAGAAAAATGTGGTAAAACTATGCTTCACTGGAGATTTGGTGAGAGAGCATAACAGTGATTTGAGATGTTTCTTAGATCTGAATATGCTATATGAGTCCATCTGTCGTTTCTGTAGGAAATATAAACAAAATACAAACCTAGGAGGAAAAGATACAGCATTCATGGTTAAGCAGGATACCTACAGTCCAGAAATAGGATTGTCTGCAGAACTTTAGTATGAATCATCTTGGTTGTTTGCTTTTTCCCGTTCTATTTCAATGTTTTACTTAAAAAATTGCTTTGCAGGGGGATTGCTCCTGATTTGCAATGGCAGAGGTTAAGATGAAAAAGCAAGCCTGCTGACTTCATAGCATTTCATTTTTGTAATCAACAACAGCGTTATTTAAATTAGCAGAAATGCATAATTTGTAGCCTTAACATTTATTTAGTTTTTATATTCAAATCCTAAAGTCCCTGCTTGTTGGACATCCCTAGCACCTTGAAAATGATGCCACTGAGTGCTGTCAGTCTGTATCACACTGTGGCTGTAGATTTGTAGTGAGAAACATTTTCCCCCAACCTCTACTTGATCATCTTATTTCTGAAGTATTTTTAGCAGTTCATTCTAAACAAATAAGTATTTAGTACTTGTGTATGGAAAGGAGGCGTGTGCTTCTAAAGGAATAATTAATTGTGTTCAGGGTAGCAACTGGGAGCACATAGGCAGAGCTGAGCACCAAGCACATTCAGGGAAGGGGAAAGAAAAGCTAGCTGATGAGCTGAGGTAGCATGGTCCTGAAAATGGAGAACTATTTTCTAGCATAGATTATGGAGCTTGAAGGAGTGATTTTAGCTGATTACAAACCTAACTGTCACTGTAGCAGCCAGTTCGACTGAACTAGGTCAAGCTGCCTCTAGCAAAGTCCCCTTGAGAAAGAATATCACTTTCTGAAGCAGCAGAAATTCCTTAAATTCATCACTGGTGCAGTTCTGCTGAAGCTGTATCCATTGCACTGCCTCTAAGGTTTTCATGTTAGCAGTAGAGAGCATTAGCTAATGAAGAAAGATTGTCATTCTAAGAAGTATTTTTGACCATGATTATAATCTTAGAAAGAAAAGAGAGTGAATTAGGCTGGCCTATGGATAAAAGGTCTTCTCTTATCTTAGATCAATAAGGACTTCTAGTATAATAAGCTAAAATAAATGCTGTTTATGAAGGAGTCTTCCTTTCTTTACACTGAGTACCTATGGCAAAGCACGGCATATAACATGTATAATTAAAATACAATAAACACGCAATAAAATCCATCCTCATTAAAATTGTAGAATAAAGCTAGCATCAGTGCATTTCTACAATTAAACAATTATTCTGAATCTAGTATTTTTTTATTGTAAGCCCAATAATATTAACTGACTGCATTTATTTAGAACACTTAAAAATCTGCTTCAGATTTATGTTTCATTAGTCTCTACCCACCCTACCTGCATCAACTACATTCATCAGCTTGATGGCTTACCCAAGTAAACTGTCTTAAATTTTCCAAGTGCTCTTTTCACAAATTGAGTTAGATGCAGTATTGCTATTAATCAGATCTGTAATGCAGGCGCTTGAATTGTTGCTTATTTCTACAGTACTTTACTCCCTTGCAATATGTACATATTTATAATTTATTTTCCCCTATTCTGAATTTTGTACAGCAGACAAGAGCTCTCATACTTCTTTCCTGTAAGGTGGAAGAATATATTTTGTAAATCACTTTCTACATTGCGGAAAGTCATTAGTAATTACTTGCTGATGATCATCTGTCTGTTTCCCTGTGCTCTGAAGACGGAAGGAAGCTGTGACTCTGAACAAAGCCATCTTTTCACAAGTGAGGTGTAAAAGGTGATGAGGTCAGGGCCACCCAGAGAGGCACCCTCATCCCTAGCTCTTGTTGCTGTCCCTTAGACGTAAGACACTCAACAGCAAAACCCTCCTGCACTTGCAGCTGGACACCTCCCTGCAAAACCTCTCCTGCTCCTAAATATGCCATGCTGCTCATGGGCTGTAGCAAACCAAAAAAGTTCAGAGATCTCACTCAGCCACGTGAATTCATCCAGAGGGCCATTACAGCTAAAGCACAGCAGTGACAGCAGAGGCACATACAACATGGCATAGGATTTGGAGTTACAGTGGCAGCTTGTGGCCTTTCACATAAATATAGGAAAAGGCTCAAATTCATACTCCTAAATTTGAAGCAAGAAGCCTAAACTGCTCAAAGATATCTCAGGTTGCATTTAACAGCTAAGATAGGCCAGCTTTTCAGGCCTTTAATCCAAAATGTTTTGCTGAGAAACTGATGGTCTGGGGTGGACCTCAAAGTGGAAGGTTACCTCAGACAGGGATGGTTGGTCTAAAGAAAATGGAAGAGGTTAAGTAGTTGGACAGTTGTTGAACTCACTTCCAAAATATGCCGTGGTTGCCAAAGATCTACATGGGTTTAAAAAGCAACTAGGCAAGGTCACGGAAGAAAAATCTATTAAGGATTATTAAACAGAACAAGGCAGCTCTTGTATCAAGACATTACTGAACTTGCTCAAAGGCAGTGTGCATTAAAGAAGTATCGCTATATGATTTTTCTGTCTGATGTCTCTCATGATTTTTCTCTTGGTGCTCATAAACAGACAATATTGAATAAAGAATATGGGGCTAGGTAGGCCTTTGGTGAGACTTTTTGTAATGTCTTTATTTTCAGTAAAATAGGAAGTGCACATTTGCTAATAACCGCATCTGATGAATCAGTACAATTTTATTGATTTCAACAGCAATTGGTTCAAAAAATCATATCAGTAATATAAAGAAAAGATCATTTTGTGCATAACTAAAGGCAGAAGAAACTTTCCAGCAGCAGTTCCCTTCTTAATCACTAAAAAAAAGATAGAGAAATGAAGGCTCTAAGGCTATTTAATTGTGAAGAATCAATTAGATAAATGTGCACTCCTTTCAGTTTGCTGTTTTTGTTGATGGTTTTTGGTTTTTTTTTTTTTTAAATTATACAGCTACAGACATTATAGAAGCTATGAGCATTTATAACACAACTGTATGTAGGCAACACTAAGAAATATTAGTTCAATAAGCGTAATGATAACTGTACTCAAATCAAAACTAAGTTGTTAAAAAAAAAAAAACAAAACACAAACTTTTATTTATTTCCTTAATAGACATTTCTATGGTACTCGGCAGAAAGAGGGCACTGCATGCTTTGTGGAAGATTAAATTATTTGTAATTATACCACAAGTGGAAGATTTTAACCAATGGGGAAAAAAATGTTGAGCAACCATGAGATTAATTGCTCTCACTAAGATGACCACTAAATTTTTTAAGGAATGCTGTGAACTTCCCCAGTACCTTTCATCTAGGCTTTCAAAATACTTTACAAACACTAACGTAGCTAAGCCTCATAACACCTCTGAAAAATAAGCATCACTATTCCCACCACACCAATAAGGAAACCAAGATATAGATAAAAGATATACAGAAATCATTATACTTTTGCATTTCACATGAATTCCAGAAAACCAAACTCTATAGCAGAAAGCTCTGGAAGAATGCACCATGCTTTTGCCTTGTAGGCACACTTGCCCAAGGTTCTCTCACAGCTATATATCTTGAGGTATACTATACACTCAGTGTGTAGTTAAATTCACATCTTTTCCCCTTAAGATAACAACAGCGATGATAATAATAATGTTTTTACATGCATGCATATACAATATATATAATACACATATATAACACACATATGTTCATAGATAGAATTCCTTCCAGTAGAAGTGATCATTCTGATACGATGCAAACATTCACAAGTAGACTTCTTTTTACATCTAGCTCGTATTTTCGTTTTTATTTCCCTCATTTCCCTTCTTTCTCAGTGTTTTTTTTCTGCCTCAAAGATCCCCCCGGCAATCTGAACCTGTCCTCGTCTCCTCAGTTACTGAAATCCCAGATGCTTTCATAGTGGCAGCTTGTCATTAAGAAGCCAATTGTAACACTTTTTTATTTAAAAAGATCAGCCCCTTGGTCCTGCAATCAGCTCCATATGTACTGACCCTCTCGGATATCTGTCCTTAAATGTGTGATGCTGAGCAATTTCTGATTCAGCTTTAATGTTGGAAAACCAACTAAAGGAAGCTGAAAGAAAAGTCAGCAAGATATCAGTAGCCATGATGGATAGAGAAGAACATGCTTAAAGCTTATTTTTTTTTCCTCTGTTATCTTCTTATCCCTCACCCTGCCTCACTGAGTATCTCTCCTTCACCTGTCCTCTCTCAGTAGTGCCTCATCCATCCTTAGCAGAAGGTGTAAAACAGGTGAGTACATCAAGAGTATATTAGCTTCATTGGTGCCATCCATTCCTTACAGCCTCCAGTATATTCTTTTCAAGAAAATAATTAAAGTTGTTTGCAAGCAGAAACATACGTCTTGATATATGCATCTCATTCAGATCTCAAATACCTTTTTTCATTCCTTCTGCAGGGTGAGAAAAGCAGCTGATGGGTGCTGAAAGCAGTATTTGTGTCAAGACTGGTATCCCAAGGGCCTGCATGAGACCTGCACCTGGGCATAGAGCAGGTATTGCCTTCAGTGCTCTCTGAGATGACCTCACAGAATTCATTTTGTAGGAGAGGGGACAGTTTATCTTCGAGCTCTGTCTATGTGTCTACGTATGAGAGTTACTATGTATTTGTCTCCAAGTACAATTATGATTCTTCAGCTTTTACTAAAACCAGTGCTTGGGCTGCTTTATTCCTCAGGAAATAACAGGGAAATTGGGAAAATCTACCACAGAAAAGTTCCTGAGGCAGCTGGAGAGTGAATGAGTGCATCTGATGGCAAGATAAAGCACTCAAGTGAGTCTCCAACTCTGAATTGCCTCTGCAACCTGGAAAATAGATTTATTTGTGGAACTCTTTAATAGAGTGATAAACTTTCCCACTTACCTTCTGCAGCACCAATACTGTATGAGGATTGCAGCACTTGTACCAAATGGATTTTAAAATAGAGGCAAATGGCGTGACTCCTATCCCAGCTGCAATGCACACACTCACTCTGTAGCGAAAAACATCTGTGGTTGCAGATCCATATGGTCCATCCACAACCAATCTACAGCAACAAAACAGTCAAGAATCAGCAACATATAAAGCAGTAGAAAGGTTAAAAATTTGTTGGGCTACATGTTTTGAAAACAGAACTTCTGTTAAAATAAAAGAACTCTGTGACTAAGCTGGCGCATGAATAATCCATGCAAACACATTTAATTTTCATTGGGTGTCACTTAATAGCAAAGCAACTGTTTTTCTCTGAAACAAGAGAACAAGAGCACCCATGTGGGTCTGGGGCCTGGCCATCTATTTAAGCATGCAATTGCAATTTTCTGGCTTTCTGAAATGTGATTAGTCATATAATTGCATGTCCAAATTTAGCGGTGGAATTTGCATATTTAATTACAAATCACTGAAAAGCATCCTGTTTTAGAGCTTTATTTTCTGCATTGTATATATCAAAGTAAAGACAAACTGATTATATTAATTATTTTGAAAACTTCTCCATGTGTATTAAAGTAATAAAAGAGAAAGTAAGAAAAAGGTAGGCATATGCAAGGAAACCAGTACTTTCTCAGCTCTTTCAGAACAATCAGTATTCCAGAAATACATTTTTGGCAGTAATACTGTACTTAGTATCTGACACAGAGGAGAAATTGTAAAGAAAAACATTTGTTTATATTGCTAGCCTTTATAATCAATATTACTGATGCTAAAGCATTCATTTTGAACAACATTAGAGATGAAAAAGATCATTAAATAATCAGATTAATTCCATTACCAACATGGAATATAAATACATGCTGTGCTTTGGAGTGCTCTGTCCAGTCTATCTTCAGATAGCATAAGTGCTTCAGAAGATTGTTTTGGAATCCAACAGCAAGTGCAGGAAAAAAAGTATTTTTTTCCTTTCAGATTTCTGTTGTTTTAGGCTTTTCCTTTTTTGCACCAATCATCTTAAAAGACCAATTTTGATAGTATGAAAAAATATCCAGACATAGAAACAATTAAGTGTTTTAACAGGAAACGAAAGCAAAATCACTAAACAATGGTATAAACAAATGTATGGACACAATGGATCTGAAAACCAATTGTTGCTTTCCCAAAGTGTACCTGAAATCCTAGCAAACATTCTCTCTTTCATTTGTATTTGCCAAATGGCTCATTTTAATTTCTGCAAGTGTGATGTAGCAAATGAAACAACAACTCAGAAATAACTTTTGAACATCTGGTCTCAGACAAAAACAAAATAAGCTATTTTTAGAATATATCCTTAGCAAAATTATTGCCCAGCCCTGTGCTCTTTATGCACTCAGAATTAAGAGCATACATGTAAAGAATCTAAGAACTACTTTAAAATAAACGTTCTACATAGATCAGTGTGTTCTTTGTAGCAATTCACATTGTTAGTTGACTGAGAAGAAATAGATCTTGGAGGAATTTCAAGAGATTATTTAATCTCTCTGCATGCTATAAAACAAGATCAACTACATTTAATTAATTCCTTACAAATATTTGTCTAGTCCATCTGTTCGTAAATCATCAGATGACAGAGATCCCATCATTGGTTTGGATGCATTTGTGTGCCCCAGCTATAGAAATTAGCCTAATGCAAAGACTCAGAGAAAGCAAGGAAAGAGAAACAAAGCTATACAACCCAGTCATTTGATCTAGAAAGGGTGCAGGAATGTAGGAAGGTAATCAAATAGTGACAAAAAAAAAAAAAAAACCAACAAAAAAACACTACATTTTCATATGCCAATAGAGGATTCAAAAATAGAGATATAGATTATTCCTAGATATGCTTTGGATTACCTGTCTATTTAAAATAGATGTATATTTTATTTTTATCTTCCTTTATTAATTACAATTTGCATATTTTATTTTTAGAACCTTACCTTATCATTTAGTTGCTATATAACTTCCATCTTTTGCTTGGTTTCTGCTAAATTAAATTTAATTTAATTCTGCTAAGTTATTTTTGAATTATAGCCACCAGTTTGTTGTTTATCTTTAGATACTCAAAGCTGTGAAAAAGACTTGTTTTTTCATTATTGCTAGCTTAACTATTGAAAGATTCTTTTATTATGTTGCAAGAAAGCAATTCAATGATGGCATTAGGCAGGCTAACAAAATTACAAAAAGGAGTCTTTATGTATAACATTGCTGTTTATTTCAATTTTGCATTATGACCAGCAACATTTGATGATGTTTTCCTCTTTCTCTCTCTTTATACTGGATGTCAGTCACTGTGGGTCATTTCTGCTCCTGTTCTATTGAAACAGCAAAATTCTCTTTCCAGCTGCCTTTTACAAAGGCACAGCTTTTATTTCTAATTCATATTAACTGACATAAAGCAAGAACTACGCATTTTCTTCTCTGTCTCCGCAGTCTGGTATGCCTCTGTAGCTTGATGGTGTTCATAAGCTTTTTAGAGGAATGTTCTTTAGCATCCAAGTATCACTAAATTACATAAAATAGTTTTACCTTTTGCTATTTGGTTTCACTAGAACCACCTCATCAAAAGCAATTTTCTGAGGTAGAAATAACTCCTTCAGTGTTAAGTCCTAAGCATTCCACTGTAATAGAAATGATCCTGTACTGGACTGTTTCCTGTGCTGAAAATCCCCTCTATGACCACAAATTTCTAAATGGTTTGAATCCATCTGGTGTAGAGCCAGATACTTAGCAGATGTAAGTCTGAATGGCTGTATTAACTTCAGCTGAGCCCTGCTGACTTTCAACAATGAAAGATCAACATTTTGCTTGGATTAAGATGCCACAAGATAGAACTTGAGTGCTGATAACCTTTATATATTAGGACAGAGACTGAGTTGAGGGAGACTGATGAAAAGAAGCAAGGCTCAGGCATAGGTTTCTGTAGCCACAAATTATTTGAGTAACCTGAAGGGACAAATTGAACATTTGGGTGGTACGTGATTGGTGCTGCCAGAAAGGAAACATTCAGAAAAATAGCTAGCAAGTAGCTTTTAGTGTTGTTACAGTTCAGTTTGCAATTCAGTTTAATTCAGTTTGCAATGTCTATAGATACAGATGGCAGAGATGTAAATAATAGCAATATATATGTGCATACATATATATAGACTTGGACTTGGGTTATTCATTGGGTTTTCATGATTGCCACTGACCTAAGTTCATGACTGATTTTATTTGTAGGGGTTTTGTTTTCATATTAGCATAATAGCATATTTCTGAACCTCGGACTATGATCTATGATCTATGACACAAAGAACACACACAGAATTAATTAAAATGTTAAAATTTATTTTTAAATGTAAAATTAACTCTTTAAAATGTATTGTTTGATATTCAAACCTTGGTAACATCCACAACTCCTTGAAAGTTTTCTCCTCTGCTCCAAAAGCCTTGAAGAGGGCTGCAGTCCAGTCCCCAGCTACCCTGATATGAACACTGAAGAAGTCTTCCTCAGGAGCTGAGGTGAGGGTGAAGGGGTGCCACTCCAAAGATGAGATTGATGAGCACTGCAGAAAGATATACTGACCCGCTTCCATTTTAAAGCCATGCTTCTTCATGTGAAGCTCTAGGACTCCAGAGGAATGTGTCACCACCTGAAGAATAGTAAAAAGTTTTACTTAATTTTCTGTGAGAAGAATAACCATTTTCACTGAACTACAGATGACTTCTTAATCATCTGTACTTGAGCTCAAGTTAATTAAAATTGGAATGCACAGTCATGTTTAAGTATCTATAGATAACTGTCTAAACTTTATACTGTAGTGCTGTTGTTGTCCAATAATTTGAGAGTGTATACATTGTATAATACCTGGCAGCTCTCATTATGAGTCATAAGATGCAGAGTAAAGTCTTTAGCAGGTCAATGTTTTGTTAACTTTTTCCTAACATGGAAGCTTTTGCAAAAGCCTTTGCAGGGATCTCCTGGAAAGAGTCTAGCAGAAGGCCATGAAAATAATAAATGGCCTGGAGCACCCCTCTTATGAGGAAAGGCTGAGCATCCTCGGTCTGTTCAGCCTTGAGAAAAGAAGACTAAGAGGTGATCTTATTAATGTTTATAAATATCTTAAGTGTGGGAGTCAAGGGGACATAGTTGACCTCTTTTCAGCAGTCTGTGGGGACAGGACAAGGGGATGGCCATAAAATTGAGCATAGGAAGTTCTGTACTGATATGTGAAGGAACTTCTTCACAGTGAGGGTGACAGAGAACAGGAGCTATTGATTTGGCAAGAAGAAACAGGGTTGGTGGAGTTCAATCCTAGCATACTTTTATTAAGATGTAATCTCAGCTTAGCAGTTAGTTTTGTGTCGTGCATGGCATACTGAGATGCAAAGATCACAGTCACCCTGTGAAATCAGCAGCATGATTTATCCTGCATGCTTTTCCCTCACACAAGATAAGCCTCCTTCTGATCACTGGCTTGATACACATGGACTTTGCTGCTCCAATTTACTCTGCTGTGAATTAAACAGATCCTTAGCACACAAAGATGTTTGCAACTGGGACAAATTGGCACAGTTGTGCTGGTATCAATGACATTTTGACTATTTGTGCTGCCTGATAATAAAGCCCTTAATCTCCTTGGAAGCCTTCTGATTTGACAGTAAAAACCATATCCTGATGAAGTTGAGGGCCTCTATGCCATTTACTCCAGTGTAAGTTGCATTTAAGTTCTGTGGAAAAAAATGGTGTCTGTGCAGAGGTGCGTGATGGGGGGGCTTTGTGAGTCTGGTAGTTCATTAATCAAATTTGGTCCCATATGGAATAGTCTTATGGACTTGCTATTGGAATAAATGCAAAATTAAAATCAATACCTGGCTGAAACCATAGTAATGATGGAAGAAGAGTTGAATCTGGAGGTGAAAAATAAGATCATAATGTGGAGTAGATGTCTATAAAAGGGAAAAAGTAACGCAGTGGAATCACTTTCTTTTTACGCAAACGTGCAACTGTGCAACATACCTTAGTAATGACTACCTCCTGTTGAAATCTCCAGAATCTAACAATTCTTTCACAGATATACAGCACCACAGGACTCACAACCCATTTCCAAGCCTGTAGAAAGTTTAATATTAAAAAACAGTATTTTTTTCAACTTCAATAAAATTATGTTGTGTTCACTGTTTAAATCTGAAGTTAGCCTAAAATGTAAGTATTTGCTTTCTCTTCTGTGATTTTTCTTTTTTTTTTCATTTGCCTTTCTCACAGGAGTATTTCAGTTGCTACCGTAGCAATTCTAATGTTCTCATGGAATGGACATAGGGGACTCTGTCACAGACACAGTCCAAAAGCATTGCTAATATCCATCTGTATTCCAGCCAAGAAGAGTCTTTTAATATCCATTCCTACTACGAAGCAAAAGAATTAATCTGTTTAGGAGTTAAATATAAACATAATTGGACCTAAAGACATGTAGATGCATATAGTATCACCCATCCTAGGCTTACTCCTTTTTTCTCTTCAAAATCTAAAATAATCCAGATGGATCAGATCATATATGGGTACATCATATTTTCAGCTGTGTGTTTTTTGCAACTACATGTGAAGACATTAAATATCAAATATTCAATTAGAGAAATGGGATGTAATTCCATTTAATCCATTAGCTAGCTCTTACTTAAGGTGTTGCAGAGGATCGTTCTACTTTTTGTTGTGGACCATCAGTACAAAGTTCTTGGCTATTCAGGCTATTCAAGAGTATTAGCATAGTACAGATATGTGCTATGACAATAGCTTAGATAATTAGATGTAATGGAATCTTTGGAATAATAAATAAACGAAGTACGTGTTTTTTATGTGTTTTGTTTTTCCCTCATGTTTTTTTTCCCCCTAGGAGATACAGTTTTATTGCAGTTCAGTTACTCATACAATGCATTTTAGCCGTCTGAATGACTATTCAATGATTTGACTATCAAGAGTAACTTTACCTATTGAAACATTGACTTTTCCCCACAAGCTGAGTAACAGGGAATATAAAGTATCTTTCATGAGAAGCAAGCTGTAAAATTATGTGGCTTTCTTAGAAAGTGATAAGAAGATGGAGCAGCAATTTCCCAAGTTTAAGTTTTGAAAATTAAATTTTAAAAAATGATTTAATAGTAGGAAGAAACTAGTATAAGCCAGGAGATTCTGAGCTAAAGCAGAAACTCAACGCATCGGTTGCCCCTAAATACTACAGGTGTCTCTGCACAGTGGTTAATCTCAAATGTCTTGAATATATTAGCATACATCAAGGCACAATAATGATGAAGCCTGTTTTTCCTTCCTTCCATTTGTGTTACCTGTAAATAAAAGCATGTGACAGGAATGTTAATGCTGCAGTCTCTCTAATGTGACAGCTAAGCTAAGATTTCAAAAGATTTCAACTTCTCTGCAACAGAGCTTTCAATCCAAAATATCTCATGGCTGGTTTGGGACAATGAGGCATCTACCAGGAGGGCTGTGCCGCTAGACAACGCAGACTCCTGGCCATTTAATCAGAGCATCTGTATTCCTGCCCAGGTGGTGTTTCCTCCTCTGATGAGAATGAACTAAGCACAGTGATGGGATGGTAGACACTGTGAGGACAGAAGTTCAGATACACTGGGTGTAAAAGAAATGTTTAAAACACCCTCAGTAGGAGGAGATGGGCAGAGACATGAAGCCAGGAAGCAGGCGTAGATGCCTGAGGGGGGGGCCCATCTGCCTCAGCATACCTGAGGCCAGGGGAGTGTGTGCTCCAGTGCCACACTGCACAATCCCAGCTGCACGTGCACAAGGCTGTCCCTTTGTCCCAGTTCTAAATCCCTGCCTTGCTGGTGCTGCCACATCTTCTGAGCCTCTGAATGGATTTTTGCCCATTGAGGCTTGCGGGCTGACACCATTGCACAGCACTCATCCAGCAAAGCCCAGTTCTAACAGACAATTGATGTACCGTACGGTATCATCACAATTCATTTGAAGTAATGTGACTTTGCAAGCACAGCCTTGGGTTTGCAGGAAAGTGTGGCAAAGTAGGTTTAAGATAGAGAAATGGAAGTTCTCTCCAGTTAGCTTTATGATAATGAATGTCAAGACATGCAGTTGGAAGCAAGTTTGTGTCTGTATTCACAGTGTGAAGCCACCTATTGATTTTTATGGAGACACTGTAGCTGAAATTTTTAGAGAGGCATTCATTTTCTCATTAATATTCAGTTTGAGTAGTGGCTAACAATAGTTTAGTTTAAGAAAAATCTATGTCAGCCATTAACAGAGCTGCAAGATACTGAATGCTAATTTTTTCTCCTTTACATTAAGATTTCCTTTCATACGCTTTCTCTTTCTGGAAGAAACAACAAAAACTTGCATATGAGCAAGCTAAATCTTGAACTGTAAATGTTAAATGATCTTGTTTAGATGCTAGACATCTGACACACTGTACAAATCTGCTACTTAATTACCCCCTGTGGATTTGCAATCTTGTTGCAGTGAAACCACCCTTCTGTGGGACATTTTTCCTGCCTTTCATAATTTATTGTTTCAAATTCTCTCCGTTTTACCTAACTTAAGACATCAAGGCTGGATGATAGGAG
Organism: Tympanuchus pallidicinctus; assembly: GCF_026119805.1. Classification (NCBI taxonomy): domain Eukaryota; kingdom Metazoa; phylum Chordata; class Aves; order Galliformes; family Phasianidae; genus Tympanuchus; species Tympanuchus pallidicinctus. Next base: position 59,516,330 of record NW_026294618.1, on the reverse strand, counting down.
GTATGTGCCCCAAAGCAAGGACATAATCTTATCTTCGGTTTAGTCTCCCTTGGTAATTAAGCTATTAATATTAAAGCACTATTAGTTAAAATAATAATAATAATTTGCATCTCTATCTCTCCTGTTTCACTGCATTTTCTGTATCTCTACTCCTAAAAGATTTTTACCTAGAGACCATATTTGTGCAATGAGATGAGCACATCAAGGCTATTGCTGCTGCTAAATAAAAACAAAATGTAATAAAAAAATAAAACCTACCACTGCCAACAAAACACAAAACCCACAAAAAAAAAAAGGGGGGGAAAAAAGCAACAAAACTCAACTAACCAACCAAAACACAAATAGAGGCCAATTTGAAATAAAAAGGAGTGCTGACTTACTAAAGAATCTTCCAGAAGTATTAATTATTATTACTAACACCAAACTTTTACAAATATCTCTCCATCTGTACCTGTCTGTACAGATTATGTAGGAGGTAGGGATCACTGTCTTTTCAGTGCACGGGGGGAGGTCACAGAACACAAATGGGCAATTACTCTCAAAACATGACACTTGAGTGCCAGTCACTGGCATCATACACTGCAGCCCCCTCATTCCTTATGACAGACACATGGCCTCTCAAAGAAGGATATTAAGCCAAAAGCAGAAGACAAACAATACTCTTACCACAGGTTTGTTACCAGAAAACTGCGGCAAAGGGCACTGAGTGGTTTTCTCCCATTCCAAGTAGTGTTCTTTACAGTAAGTGATGTTGTGAAGCAGCAGACTGTGAGGTGTCTGAGCCCGGACTAGCTGACTTAAAACAAAAATATTTGTCAACACACCTCTTCGTAATGTCTCTGGACACGTGTATGTTTCATGCTAGTACTTGGATGCAGACATGGAGACGACTGACAATCAAAAACAGGTCATATTGTACTCTCTTCATGTTTCCTTTATGTTTGCCATGACTTTTAACCAAGTGCAAGAAATTTGTTATAATATTGTTATACACCAGTGCAAATGAAGAGCACAAATGAAGCTGTTTCAAAGAAAATGCATGTTCTATTTTCTGTGTCAAAATCAGAATGATTTCCAAGTTCTTTGGACACACTGACCTCCTCTATATATGACCATCTGGTACTGTTTAGAAAAACAATAAACTTTAATGGAGACAGACCTTCTCTTTCCTTTGCTGCTTTCTAAATGCATTTTTAAAAGCTGCAAATAAAGTTGGAGGACCGCAATTAGATGTGTGCTTTCTAAACATATTAAATTGTAAGTTCTTTACTTCTGAGATTGCTAAGATGTGATTTTTCCAAACATATCAGTCTCAACTTCTCAGTTTTAATGTGTTTCAGCTGGTGTTTACTGTGGGTAGGGAAGTAAGATTTTTATGAGAAACGCTGTTTGTTTCACATGGTTTCTCTGAATTTTCCCTTCCATTCTCACTTTGACTCTACAACATAAGCCTGTCCTGTCTATTTGTCTTACAAGAGACAAGTGCTGCCTTCTTTTATGTGACACTATCACCAGCTGCCACCAGTTTAGACAGAAGACAGAAAAGAAGACTTGAGAGAGCTGTTGCTTTTGTGCAGTCACCTGAGAAGGAGGAAGCACACAAAACCAAAGACTTCCAAAGGGTTCTTCAAAGGTTGCTTGAAATTGGATCCTTACAGATTTAAAGGGGAGAATTAAGGAATGCTTTTTAATTAGACCAGGATACAGTTTACAGCATTTATTTGAAGCTGTGACTCTGAATCTTGGGACTAATCAATTGGGCCAATTCCAGGAGCCCTTCAAGGTTAAACTAAATGTAGCATGTCTCAAATAACAAGAAAGGAGGTGAGGAAAGTAACAGCACAAAGCATAGTGCCAGCCTGTTATCTGTCTCGTGATAACTCCATGCTCCCCAAAGGAATAGGTGTGAACACATTGCAGTGGGCTAAGAAGTTCCCATGTGTCAAAGAACAAGGGTCTGTACATACTTCAGAGGCAGTCAACACTATGTGAATGTTTTATAAAACAGATGTAAAAAAGATACTGTGACATGTGAAAAGTATTAGTATAGCTTCAGGCCATGTATACACCAGGTAGTTGGCAGGAAAAGAGCAAAACATGTTTTGTTGAGTGCCTAACCCTCTGTGCACATTTGGGAGTTACCAAAGACTTCGGACTAGATCTACGTTGGTCTCATGAACACAGAGACAAAACTGTTGGTATTGTTTCATCTTCAGTCACTCTACGTTTTACAGTCTAATGTTGTGCAATAATATGAACAAAAACATAGGGAGAAGGACTGCAAGATTTGCCTCAAAACTACACGCTCTATCTGAATTAAAATGAGCATGTATATGGACTACTAGAGGTTCACAGTAACACTACTGAAGAGGGAAGATAAAGGAAAATTAGGGGAAGTGCAGAAATGCAGAAAGCTTAGCAATCTTGTACAAGCTCTCTTGAAAAAATGCCTTACAAGAGCTATGAAGTTAAGGAGTATTCCTATTAATTGGAGCCAATAAAAAGTTGATCTGTAACACCCCCAGTTCTCAGAGATGGAAGTTCCTTCAGTCTGAATGTGTTGATTCTGCAAATCATATGACAGGGAAATAGCCGAAGAGTGTTTGAAAGAAAAACACAGAAAACACAGAAAAGTCCTTGGAGAAGTGGTGTGTACTAATCTCAGAAGGTTTTCATTTTGCATCCTGTCTCCAAGCAAAGATCTCAACAGTTTGGTATTAGAAAGGCACAGAGTGAAAGATTTGGATTGTGTTCATCTCAGACTTTCACACATACCTCATGTAGTTCATGCAGGTACTTACCCTGTACCATGGATTATTAAACCAATAAAGAAAACCACAAAGAGGTGGTGGGTATACCAGAACACCTCATAGCACAACCTTCTGATGAGCTCTGTGGATGAAGTCACGATCAGAACAAAAGCCACAGTTATCATAACTCCTGTTACTCCAGCTATGGTGGTCAGTACCTCTCCTGTTATGTTCTAGAGTAAACATACATTATTACTATTACTAATATTGTTGTTCGTAGTAGCATTTTTACTTTGTTAATAATGTCACTGTTCTTACTATTATATATTAAATCAAATTTTATGTTACATATTCAGAATAGGAACAAATTCAGAACAAGACTTTCAGGCAAGGCAAACATCAATTTCATTTCAGAAAAGCATGGAAAATCATCCACCTGTTCTATTTCTGATTGGGCTTATCCCATACAGATTTATAAATGCTCACTGCCACTTATTTGTTTGAGGAATTGAAAGGAGGGAAATCAGGCAGTCCCAGTAGTACTTTTACTTGCTTATCTTATGTAAAAGCATCTCAGAAGAAAAAAGGAAACAGATGAGAGAGAAGATTAAGCTTAGAAATGTAATAACCAAAACAGCTCTACCAATTGTGTTATTCATGGGAGGATGATAAAGTGAGGTGCTAAGTCACTTGGAATGTGTGGGTCTGTTTTGTGCTTATTTTACTTCAAAGATTTTCGCAGTCTTTTAGTGGTGTATAAAAATGGCATACTCTCACCTAAATAGCATATCTTATTTGCATGTTCTTTACATTTACCTGTATATCACAGGATAATATTTAGTATCTGAAATATATGTTTATATTCACATCTTTACATTAATATTCTGGGCCAAAGCATGTTCCTTCTTATTCGTGACTCACAGACATCAGCGAAGGTCTGTTACATCTGTCTAAACCCACTAAAATAAACTGAAGTGAGAATGAAGACATATTTTGAGCACAACAGTCAGATGCTGATCTCATTTGTAAAGTGAATCATGAAGAACAGCAGTAAGAATCTCACATGCAAGATAAGACTCAAGCTAAATATGGCAGCAGAGTATAAATAAAGCCTCTGCTTGGCCTGCAAAGTATATATGTCTTTTTCTAGGGCTGGTGTTCAGGAAGGAGGAAACTGAATATGCCTGCTGGATCATGAGTTGATGCTACAGCTACTAGTACAGTAGAAGTAAAATCCACATGGTATTTGTAAATTCAACTCATCTGATATTGAAATGCTAGAGGTGATAAAATTCCACAATGTCATTTTTACTGTCACTTTTTACAGTAAAATCATCCTTTCAAATATTCACACTCAACTGCACACAGCACATTTTCAAATTGGTGCCTGTGAAGAGTGTGCTCAGACCCTTCTACATATTAACAGGATTGATCTAGGTGATATTTTGAACACTTCCACTACACTGTCTATTTGAATGTTGAGATGAAACAAGGAAAAACATCAAAAACTCTTAGTACATTTCTACTCCAGGGTTACAATGGAATTGGAAAGGAAATCTGAGCTGTTGCACTCAGAATTTTCCTCTCTGAAGTTAGAAGCAATCTTCACTTTGCTTTCCTTCATAATTTATTAATTCTGAGTATAGCTACTGAAACACAAGTGGGAGATAAATATAAATATTAGAGGTTAGAGTATAATCGAGGCTGTAAATTAGCAAGTAATTGTGGGGCATATTACTGTGAGAAATCTGGATAAAATCTCTGAAAATGCTAGCTTTCTTTTTCAAGGATATTTAGGATCTTAATGTTAATTAGAAGCCTACCTCTCAATTATAACACTATGAGAAGGCTTAGCAGAGAAAAAAAATACGTACTGGAAGGCAGTGGGTTGCCATTCAGTACTCTGAGTTCTGCTCTGTTCTGGAGAAACATTTCATATGCATGTGGTGAGTGTAGGCACCAGCTATTCAGAAGTGACACAGCTTAGTCCTTCCTCACTGTTCTGCTCTGGCTACTTTGTCAATGCTAACATCAAAGCTTCTGTACTCATAATTTTGAGACCATTAATTTGCTTGTTTTTCTTGAAACTTGATAACTGTTTGTTTGTTTGTTTAGAAAGATGCGAAAGTCACATTTAAGCTGGAGAAGAACAGAGAAAAAAAAAGGGACAAAATGCCTTATAATTGAAAATACTATGAAAGACTACTGTTGATTGTCCAGCCATCATCTCACTTAGTTTCTGATTGAAAGGGCCCACTCCATGGTCTTTAAGAAGCATTTACCACAAGCTGGGTGTGTGGGAATTTCCTCAAATGTAGAAAAATTACATGTGGGAGTCTTACTAGGGGCTTGCGTAGCCTGAGAGTACACAACAGCATACAAGACTATACACAAAAAGTAGTATAGTGTCTGATGAATAGTGTAAGGGATAAAGCTGAGAAACTTTTGTGTATTTTACATGCATGCATAGCAGAATTGATGTGTTTTTCTGTATCTTGTGAGTATTGCAAAGAAGATCTCTAGCAATGCTGTTACAAGGTACCCAAGTAAGTAAGAGGGATGCGCAGTATCATTATTTCCCCAAGGAAAACAGAGTCATTCATTTGCAGGACAGAGTTATGCATAGTCCTGCACACACTATGCCAGGCTTCCCCATACACTGCATCCCCTATGTAGCAAGCCTCTGGGTGCTGTTGGACGTGTCTTCCTTGGGCAGTCCCACTCTGTAACAGGGCAGAAGCAACCTTCAAACTGGGAAGAAATCCCATGGGGAGAGACAAATAGCAACAGTGGAAGCAATGTCGTGTGTTACTGCTGTTCAATTGTTGTTTCTTGCTAGAAAGAAGTTGTGTTTGCTCCATATATTTACAGTTTATTTTAGTTTTTAAAATTCCTTGCAGGTTTATCTCACTGTCTACAATTTATGAGTTCCCTTAGCCTTCCCCCTTCTTGTCTCCTGGCAAACTAATTAAAATACGATAGGCATTTCTTTGAGCTAAATAACCTGAAAATGCAGCTCTAAGTGTTTTCAGCTGAAATTGAGGTTAACCTCTGGCAGCACCTTATTGCTTTGGTTAAAAGGCTTTGAAATATAGTTTTCATGACAGTAGGATCCACAAAGGAAAACTTTTTACATGAAGAAAACCGGAAAGTGACAGCTTACTGTTTCGTAGGTCCTGATTGGGTTCAAGTAGCTTTCATTTGGCCTCTTGCCAAGGCCAGAAAGCTTATTCCGCAGCCCCCCTGCTTCCTTTGACTGGCTGTTGTGATACCGCTCTATATTGATCAAGTGGGCAACAATGTGGATGGCTGCATGAGAGAAGAGAGGCACAAGACTATAGACATGCTCGTATGTATCCCCAGCGCCAGAAGCAGTTCTGTTAAGCACGCACTGCTTGACTATTTGAAAAGCTTAGGCATAAATCGAGAGCTTTGAATAGAGTAAACTGACAGCAAAAGGAAAATTTTATCTGAACAACTGGTTCAAACTGGAGACAACAGCTGCAGGGTTGCATGTTTACAATTGAGTGTCCTGCAGGCTTCAGTGTTATCCCAGGCAACCACTTGAGAAATGAGATAAAGCTGTTTACCTTAGGATTTAAAGTGTTAAAAGAAAATTTATAAAAATCCACTTTTGTTTGTGGTTGTTTTTTTTTTTTTTTTTTTTTCCTTTTTTTGTTTTTCATGAATATTCTAATATATGCCAAGGTCTAATATTGCTACACAGGACACTATCTTGTCCATTTTAGGCATAGATTGGCACTGGAAAGACTTATGAGACGCTTTCAAAATCCTCCCCTGTCCACAACTGGGTATAGCATCACAATATGCTGGTGGAGCTTGGGCATCACACAGGAATTCTGATTTTAAGGAAAAGGTCTGAATCACAGGGTTAGCTCTAATTTGTCCTCAGCAGCATTCATTACTTCTACTTCTAGCATGATTCCCAAAGGGTGAGGAAGTGACTAGTCTAAAAAAATGCATAAGCGAACTTCCTCATAATCCTTTTTGTAAGTGGAAAGTTGATCAAAAAGGGAACAAAACTCTTGTTTTATAACAGATTAACACAGATAAAATCATAATCAAACTAGAAGCACATTTTCAGTTTTCGGTAGGACAGATTTTAAAATTCATTATGGGAAAGGTGCAATTAATGCAAAACAGTAAATACTGAAGGATGAAAACCAACAATGAAAAACAATTAGATGTTTACAAAAGCACTATTACCATACACTATTTCAAGATTTTGTAATTACTGTTTTTGTAATTGTAATTGTAATTGTATATTGTAATTATTAATTGTTGTCCTTTAGATCCATAATAAGCTCTCTTATTGCCTGTGTGGTTCCTAAACAACATGTGGAGAGGGCTGTGGTCATGGGAATACAAGTCAAGGAAGAATGCAGAACATGAAAGTACTTAAAAGTAGCCTGTGCAAAAAAAGTGAAAGATCGCACTCTGTCCTCCAATGGCAGCTTAGCCCATCTGTCCAGGCTGGAGAGAGGTTATTTCCACTCAGTTCTGATATGATCCTTCTAGAGCAGCAGATGCACTTTTGTTGACTGTCAAGTTACACTTCACACAAAGCACGATGTTAGCTTTAGGGACTCTTCCCACCATTTCTTTTTGCCTGCTCTATCTCATTGCCCCATGCTTAGGCACTCAGTGGGTGAGTCATTTTTGAATGAAAGACCTTTTTTTAAATACTTATTATATGTAACTTAAAGTAGGAACTTAAACCAAAGTATCTGTCCTAGTCACTAGGCTGATTGGTTATTCTCTTGTGAACCATTTCCTGATGAAACCTTTAATTACAATAATCAGTTGTTTATTGGCATGGACATTTGAAGTGAATAAACTGAGCACCCACAGTAGAGAATTTTTTTACACAATTTTTTCTGAATTTTTGGACCAATGAATAATAAATTTATGCAAATCAGAATAGCTTAATCAGGATGGAGATTGAATTCAAATGTGTTTAAAGTGCTTTATAACCCATCTCTGTCCAGAGAAGCTGTGGATATCCCATCTCCAGAGGTAGTCAAGGCCAGTTTGGATGGGGCCCTGGGTAGCCTGATCTAATGAGTGACAAACCTGCCCATGACAGGAGATTGGAACTGGATGGGCTTTAAGGTGTCGTCCAGTCCAAACCGTTCTGTCATTCTCTAACTCTGACATGGTATAAATATTCACCACATCTTCAGGATCAAATGTATTTTATGCAGTTGGAATCCTTAGCTTTATTTTACCAACACAGTTCCCTGAAACGCATAAACTGTAAGTTTTGGACTACACTCGCTCATTTAGAGTAGTAACACTGACTAGATTTGGAGATTTCGATCTGTATTCATAGCATAACTTTATTTATTTCAACTTTGAAATATATAGATTTGTAAAAAATGGATATGGCACACTGAAATTTTCATACAAAGTGAAGACATTTCTGCTGTTTGGAATGCTATGAAATCTTGCACTTTCCTCAAAGTGGGATTGCACATGGTTTGTACAAATTCTAGTTGTGTCAGCAGTGACAGGAAACTGAGTGCTACCTGCTACATGCTGAGTGCTGAAAGTGAGATGAGATGGTAGTTTCTTCCATATTCCTTGGCAAAGTATTTGCGATCCTGAGCAAAAAAATAATTGTATTGGTTGAACAGACTTCATTTCACAAGAAAACCTCTAGCCTAAGATTTACTGAAGGCAATCGTATTGCCAGATTTCCCTGGAAGAAGGAATCTGTTTTCTTCAACTTAACCCAGTGAGGTTTTTTTTTTCTGTAAGCTATTAAAATACATTCTTTTGTCCAACTGTATATTGTTCTGCTTTACTGTAAATGTTATTGTCAATGGAAACAGCATCCCACAATCTTCTTTGGAAATCTTTCCTTCTGGGTAATATTCTCTCCAGCTTTCATCTAGCAGGTGGAAGGTATTACAAGAGTGGAAGACTCCCAGAATGAACAGGATAGGTCTTGCTTTCAAGCTATTCTGTGGTAACTATTAACATATACAATATAATGATACATTGAAAAATATTAACATTCAAGCCAAAATACTGAGTATGTCTGTTTACCCCAATATTCCATGATCTTAAATTTTGCCTTGAGTGTCATTAGCGTAATACTTCTGATGTTGTTTTTCTGTGCTGCCAGGAAAAAATGATGCAGTCTAAAACTGAATTATAGCTGGATGGTAAGAGTAATGCAAAGATCTAATTCCATTTTCAATGTGGTTCATTTTTTCAATAATTGTAGCAGACTAAAAAGTCTGGCACTGGATATGCTCCCATTAGCTAAAATATTTTACATTCCTAAAGTACATTTTCTGAAGGTTCTTTGCATCTACAGTGCATAGAATTTACCAAGTAATTTCAAAATTTATGTACAAATTGCTGAAATCTGCATTTACAGTTGCTGATGTGGTCTTTTGTTTTGTTTTGTTTTTCCCCTGCACTGCTTAGATAAGGTAAGTGTGAGAGCAAAGTTTCAGGTATTCAGTATTGAATCTTCAGTTCAATATTTTCCTCATTCTGCATGACTAAATATAAAGTACAAAATAAATCATGCAATCACTCAGATAGTTTTCTTTTTATATCTGAGCATGAAGACTGAAGGATTTCAACTATTGTTTTTAACAACATCAGGAACCTCTGAAGCACTTAATATGCATTAATTTGTATTTGACCCTGAGATGTTTAATGTGGTCCACCTCTGAGATCAAATAAAAGGTTTTATTGGAAGGAGTGGAGGAGGAAAAGAGCTGCTATCAGAGCAGGGTGTTTACTGTACATATTCTTAAAAACAAAGAGATGTAATTAAATTATCTTGAAAGTCTGGTCAATTTAGCTCATCTTATTCAGCCAATTGTGCCATCAGTGAAGCATGCACAACTCTCATTGAACCAAACAACAATTGGATGTGTTTATCTGAGAACAAGATTTCTCTCTCTTTTTCTGCATGCCTGTACAGGATAATAATCAAATTGAAGCTTGCAGCTAGCAGTCAAGCATTTTGGTTAACCAGCATATCATGGTAAAATTAAAGGGTCAAATCTAGACCATTCAGCTCATGGTGAGGAGAACAGCAATATGGGAATTTAAGCTGAGAACAAATGAGTCTGCCCCTGACCAAACCTGTATTCTTTTGCAACCCACTGCCTTATGTCTGGTTACATAGATCCCTCAGTTCAGCTCTTTGCTTCCTCTGTGGATTAAAAATGCACAGGTTATATGAAAATTACAAGAGTGACAAACAAGCTTACGTGAGATTTAAAAAAAAAAAATTTCCTGAAAACTCAGAACTATGCAAAGAAGTTACTCAGACCACCAACAGCCTTCACCTACAAACACTGTTCAATTACTTTTGAAAGTGGAAAGTTTTCTTGATTTTTTTTTTTTTTTTTTCAGTTATAGATTTTTCAGTGCTTGTCACAAGGCAAACAAACCTGGCACCTCCATATTTCTGTCTGCATTTTTAAAGAAAATCACACTATTGGAATTTGTAAGGAGCAGAAAGCACCATTCCAAGCAGACTAATTACAAAGAAACCCACTGTCCTTCTCCTACTATCCCTTAACTTCTTAAGCTTTATTCACATCATAATTCAACCACTGTTGCAGGAGTAGATCTGTATAACTTTTCTGCAAGCATCTAAACAGTACAACAAGTAAGTTGTTCTTCAAAACATGCACTGTATGCCAAAGTAAAGAAGTACCACCAGCACTGCCCACTTTATAATAGGTACAAACGTACTTTTTTATGACAGTAAAGGCAGTGTAGTAAGAAAATGGAATTCTAGAAAATGTTATTTTCTATCTCTTGTAGATATCTTTAGGCACCAGCTCTCAACTGCAAAGCCTCTTTAGAAATTAGAAAATACAAAATGATTTGCACTGATCAGACTGGGAGTGCCTGAAACAGTGGTTTTATTCCAGCAGAATTACAGATCCATAAGGAAGATTTATTAGTGGGTGAATAACTCCCAGACAGCTCTTATCACAGACAGGCATGCAGAATGCAGGAAAACAAACTAAGCAGAATTCCCTTTACTGAATTTTCAATGATGCCCTTGATTATAGATAGCATTGTTTACCCTCTCTTCTCTCTCCAACTTCCCTCTTCCACTAGTCTCTAATTATATCCCTTTACGACCTGACCAATTAAAGCCTGCTCTTGGATTTGTATTAGAGTTGATGAAAAATTAAATACACAGATGTACTTCTTCCAAGGCCACGTGTACCTCAGCTGAGCAGGCTGACTGCAAGAAGTCAGACAATACTAGTGTCACAGTGACTATTTTTAGCATGCTATTAAATAAATATGCTGGAATAACACCACCTGGCAAGCTGAGATGAATGCATGTTACTTTAATAATAAAAGAGTCTACAATTTTATATTGTGAGGATAAGATTACTGATCTGATCTGCAAATTGGTTTAACTTCTTGCTGCCACATTTAGGCTATTGATCATACAGGGGAGAACATTCACTTAACTAACAATTACTAAATTGCAATAGTCTAATAAGAGTTGACTATGCTTCTGTGTAACAAAAGGAAATAGTACTTGGATAAATGTGTCACTTGATAGAAAAATGGCATCTATTTACACATCATTTTAACAGTCAAGCTTTTTAAAAAGGGACTCAATATATCTGTGGGCACTTATTCTTTAATCTGAAAAGAGAGAATATTAGTTTTTTCACTGTATGTGCTATAGATTGATCTATTCTATTCTATTCTATTCTATTCTATTCTATTCTATTCTATTCTATTCTATTCTATTCTATTATTTGCATTTGAAATTTAATTCTAGATAGTCGTGTTTCTGGCTGTTCTTTACCCAAGACTGACTACACAATGATGTAGCATTTTTGCAAAATCTATATTTTCTTTTCATTTTTCTGTTAGGGAAGTGCTGTTTTTTAAGTTGGCTTTTTTTGTTGTTTGTTTTTTAAATCAAAATTGTCTGTATTTTATTTTATTCTCCAATTGTCTCATCAACTCCATTTTTTTTCTTCTGGAAACCAAAACCAAACCAAGTCAAATCTGCCAAAGACAAAACAAACAAACAACAACAAAAAACAACCAGCCAAACAAGCAAAAAAAAGCCCCAACCCCATATTTTCTCCCTAGAAAGTTATAGAATTAAATAGCGATGCTTTCTGTCATTACATATCAGGTCTATGTGTTTGTCTTCTTGGAAATACTGAGACCATAAAGTAATCACTTTTCTAATAGATTTGTACTTCCCAAATTGTCCATCTTAATGCAGCAGGAAACATTTCATATGAATGTAAAACCAAAAAACATAAAAGCTTTTTGCAGTTTTGCTTTCTTTTTGTAGCATTAGAAATTATACACCAAGTAGAAGCTGGTTAGTTTACATTCCTGGGTTCATTTGTTAATTACAGAAGCAATGTTCCGTTCTATAGGAATCTGCTATATGCTGAAACTGAACTCTGATAAATGAATGAATATGACAGATAAGTAAATCATCATAATATACTATAGGATGCACATTTTCATCTGCCCGCCTTCTGCTCTGAATTCTTTAATGCTAATACAAGGAACAAATTTTACTTGTTGGTTCCTGACAGTTGGTTCCTGACTTGTTGGATCCTAACTCCATATATTTGTCCTCAGTATATGGGGACACTGACTGCCCATACACACAAAGGAAAGCAGCTCCTACATACAGACTGCAAAGTATTTTGGGACTGAGATCCACCCTCACAGCCAGCCTAGGGGAAATACTTTTACCCTACAATGTATTTTGCTTATAAATAACCCTGATTACCTCCTGCATCTCCATCACTTTTTGTAAGAGAACAGTGCCACCTTTCCCAGATACCTCCCCATCTCTATGCACTTATGTCTTTCGTATTACTTTTTATTCCTCCTTCTCTGTACACTGCTCTTCCCCACGCTATCCCTGTTCCCCATGTGTCTTCTAAATTCCCCAAGCTCCATTCTTCCCCCAGATCCTTTAACCATCTGGGGAACAGGAGGGTGTTGTCTTTGTCCCAGCCTGGCAAATTATCAGTATTCAAAGGGATCAACAGAAAACTTGAGATCTCAAGATGCAGGTTTACCCTGTACCTATATTCCACTTTTTAAAAATATGTAGGAATTTAATGATTTTGAGATAGCTACTTGCTTCAAAGTCAGATGAAATTTATTACCTGATTGAAAATTTATTGAAGAAGATTTAACAGTGGGCAGATGAACAGTGTAGCTCATAAGTATCATTTCCTTAGGAAATCAGTCTATAACGCTATTTCATCTCTCTAGACATCTGCTCTAAGGGGTACAATGAAAGTTATTGAAACCAAATCAGCTAACGGGCAACCATTAGTTATTATCCAAGTTGAAAGGATTACAAATGGTTAATGAAATGAGACTTCCTGACTTATTTAAAGATGCAGTTATCAAATGCTAGTACTAAAATAGCACATGTCAGGGCTGATGACATTATGCAGAATCACTGTGAAATTCAAAATAGTTCAAAGGCAAAGAACAACAACAACAAAAAAAAAGCTTACTTGCATTTACAGCTATTCCATAGGCAACCACCTTGTGAAATGTGATGTTTTTGTCAAGCTGCCTCCTTGGTGCTCCTCCACAGCACTTGGTAAAAAAGCAAAAGTTGTTTTATATCATTCGTATTACTACTTGCAACTTCCAAGTTGGAAAGGAGGTTAGAGGAATTCAGTATATCTAAAAATGAAGTTCTGGTTCAAACTTAACTTTGGGGCTCAAGTAAGTGTTTTTTGGTTTAACAACACTCTAAGATTTCTTAAAACAACTCAGCTTATGAAGGGGCTCAAATTTAGGTTGGGCAAAACTGCTTTCCTCTACGACACTTGAGGAGATTATCTGAGCTGACAACTGATTTGCTGGAATAAGAGCCCCAGAGATGGCTGTGTTTACAACCAGACTGGGCCATTGCTGCTTGCAAGCTCAGCCAACAGTCTCTGCAGGAACCTCAGAAGCACCTGCAGGCCCATGTCAGCCCCTGAAATATGTGCTGGCTGGTTGGATTGCTTGCTTGTCCTGGCACAGTGCCGTGCCAAAGATCCTGGCGTGTAACCATGTTGCTTCCCAAGTAATAAACTGTCCAAAAATATGGAGCACTGCAGGGTGCCATGATGGGCCTCTGATGGGCACTGGTTCGTCTTGTTCTGGCCATGCTGGAACCAGAACCCTGCCTAGTGCAGAATATTGTTTAGAAAATCGAAATATTGATAAACTGTGAGAAGAGTAGCGCTTCTCTAAGTTCTTACTCAGTATTTAAATGGGCATGCAAATATTTTATATAAATTCACAAACTAGTTCAGAAATTCAGGACTTTTTTTTTTTTTTTTAATTCTCAGATCCGTTGGACTCAAATAGTCAAAAAGCATTGATGATTCCTGGTCTGAAGACTAGATGAAACGTTACAGTACTTTAAAGAACAAAAAAAAACTGCCACCAGAACTGAAAATAAGAATCATCTGACAATAAAATAAATTAATGCTGTGATTTCTAAATTCCAGTTGTTCTCAGAGTTGTGAAATCATCAGTGATAATCCAAATAAATGATACTGGAATTCTAATAGTTCTTATTCTCATAACTCACTGCAAGCTGAAGCTATAGCTAGTAGAGATAAAGCCGTAAGTACTTCCTATGTGTTATGCCAAGGTTAATGTAAATGCCTCTGAGCAGACAACCCCTCAAAAACAGAGAACACATGCTTACAAGAAGGGAAGAACTAAATGGTCTCCACTCAGACAAAAGGGCTTAGGCATGTTCCTTATTATGCTTGTGACATGTTTATATGTACATTTCCTCTCACTTATTTTCTCTTTACAGCCACGTAGGATACTCATGATATTTGAATATTCTCTACATTTGGCTGAGTTGCATTCTTACAACCCCTTTTTGTCGCTCCTCACTTTTCACTTCATGACACTGTGCTATGTGGCTGCCAAAATCAGTGTTGCATTGAGTGTTGCGTTAAACAAGTAATTTGTTTCTCCTCAGTCATAAGTACTGACAATTTAAATGGTAATAGCTAGGCAATAGTGTACAGAGTTCTCTATCAAAACTTAAGGTTCCTTGGAAAATGTTTGATATGGACAATCTTGTGGAACTACAGAAATGAAAAGGAAAGGATAATATGGCTATTTGAGAGATGGTACTTACAGTGCTTGCTCCTCTTAAGAATGAAATAAGATTTCTACTGACTGGTAACAGGATTAGCATGCAGTTAAAATTAAGGCACGTTGCAGAAGCTCTCGCCCAAGCCAAGGTTGACTGTGCATATAACAGTATAAAGAAATCAGATCACAAGTTTGGAACAGAAGATTAAAAAAAAAAAAAAAAAAAGGAAGACAACACTACAGTAACACAATACTTTTATATGAGAAAATTACTGCTAAGCATAAAAAAAATATATATCATAAAAAGATGTGAATAAAATCAGATTACACATTCATTCTTCATGTGGAGCCTTTTAACAATCAAATTCATACTTACTCCCAGCATAATCCGTGTATAAATGTAAGCATCTTCATCTTCATACCAGCAGAAGGTATCAATAAACAGATATAAATTCAAGCCCAGCCACACCAACTACAAAGCAGATAGGCTGCAGATCAGTGAAACTAAGAATATTTCTAATGCATATAAAGCTAGGTATGGTTATAGTTTTGAAAAGTATCTGAGAAATACTTCAAAATAAGCATGCAATGCATCTCTTGATCACAGATGATAGAAATCACAAATGCCTGCTGGAATGAGGCTATCTGTTAGCAAATGCAGGATTATAGCCCTATCCCCACGTCCCCAACAGAGGATACAGATGACATTTACAGTGTGGTGGTAAACTTGATCTTAAACACAAGGCTTAGCCTGGTGTCTAAAAAGGCAATAAAACTTAAAATTAAAGAATTCCAGAAACAGAGTGAGTTAGACACTGAGGAAATTCCTTTCTCTACTCTTCATGCCCATCTGACCAAAACCTCTGAAAATGATACGTAATATAATTTGAATTACAATGCCAATCCTCTCTTCCCTTTATCTGAGGTCTAATGTATACAGACTTAGAAATAATTAAAAATAAAACAGTAAGACTTTAAATTGTTTTTAAGACTAGCTGTAAAAAGGTTGCTGAATATTTTATAGCAAGCTTTACATTTAGCTCGGGAGTATTACTCTAAGCAAACCATAAAATGTCTTTAACAAGCTTGAAATATTTATATATATCCAATTAGGATTTTAGCTCTAAATATACTCACTAATAATAGGACTGAGAGTTTTTCATTCAAAATCCAGCATGCCATTCTGAGTGTCTCTTCTATGCTAGCAGCAGCTAAGTCTTGCCTTCCAGTGTAACCTGAGTTCTCTGTCCATTCCTCAGGCTTTTCTAGTAACTCCTTTTGTCTTTAGATGTTAATAAGCACGTAGTGGGAGCAGGAGCCCTCCAGGAATTTTCTAATTAAAATCTTCCTGACAAGAACAGATCACCCAAGTGACATGTCTCATGACCTGTGTAAATAAAATGCTGGTCATTGTCCAGTACTTCCTCTCTACAAAATTATTGTTCAGCAAATGAGAGATGCTGTCATTACATTGCTCTCTTTTTTTACTGGCATTTATTCGTTGGTGGTGTTGGGTTTTTTTTTTTGGTAGTAAGTGATGGGATTGTTTGTTTGTTTCTTTGCTTTTCTTTCACTTTTCTGTTTGAGCAGTATATAATGATTCTTCATTATACATCTATTAATTTTTTAGCAAAAATGAGCATCCCTTATGTGTATATAAGAGAGAAGAATTGCTAAAAAGCCTTTTGGAATTGTCAGAGTTGCTCAGTCAGGACTCACAAATGTCAAAATAAAGTGTGACTCTATAACATTCTTCTAAATTTCTTGCAACTGATAATGTGGAAATGCACGACTGTTTTTCATTCAGGTGACTGAGGGGATAAAATAAGCAGTTAATGTTCTGCTTAGAGAGTTTGGTGCAACTGTGCGTATAGCATTCTTTCTCTCACTACTAGGAGGAGAGAGGGAACAAGTAATTTCCTTCTGGTCTTCCCTATCAAGCTTCACAAACAACAGCTGCATCCATCCATTTTCAGTGAGGTGGGAATGTCTGTTTCAGAGGTCTTAGCACAGAAGGGTTAGGGAGAAGCCAGGTCTGTTTCCTGCACACACAGCTAGAGCAGCCTTCCTCTTGGCTCTCATTTGCTCCTGACCCTGCTCCCAGTTTTTGTCTGCAAAGTGATGGCTTTGGCTACTCTTAAGGTACTCAGGAAATAAAATGCTCTTCCAAATGCAAAACACAAACACTTTCCAGGGTTAAAGCTTATGATGTTTTCCAGGATTTATTTTTATTTACAAAACCAGATGTTCCTATTCATCCAAGTTTGTCTAGAGGATGTTCAACATCCTTCTCCTCAGAGGTTTGCTCCAGTGAGGATTTAATGAGCCACCTGCAAATGCGAGTCAGCAGGACTCAGTACCTCTCAGCAAGATCAAAACCTTTTGACAGGTTTATCAGAGAATGAGGTTGGCCTATCCAGGACTCTTTTTGTAAGTGGTTATTTGAATGTCCAGCACCATAATTATAATCAATGTGAAGAACACATTTTCTGATTTTCCTTTACTAATAGAGAAGAATAATTCATTTCCTTTCCTGCACATGTCAAGAGGGAAATCCCTTTCCTTTGGTACATCATGTAACTGACAGTTGTTGATCCTCTTGGGGAAAGGAAGCCGATGCTGCTCAGGCAGGCTGCTCTTAGATGTGATCAGCAGGTTCTGAAGAAAGGTTCTGAACAGGTCTTAGCTCCTATCTTGCCCTGCCATGATGGACGCTCTGCATTTTCCCCCAGATCCATTTGTACTGGTACAGGCTGCCCAGAGAAGATGTGGATGCCCATCCCTGGATGCACTCAAGGTCAGGTTGGAAGGGGCCCTGAGTAGCCTGAGCTAGTGGGGAACAGCCCTGCCCATGGTAGTGGGTTGGGACAGGGTGGGCTTTGAGGTCCCTTCCAACCTAAGCCATTCTGTGATACTGTGACTCTTTGCTAACTGTGCAAATTCTGCCTGTGGTGATCTTCATCCTCGCCTGTAAACCCCATTCTATCCAGCCTTCCTGACTTGGCACCAAAGACTTTCAGTTACAGAACAGCTTAACATTTCATTTTTTAAAGGTCAGTTGTTATTAATCTCAGCTTCTTTTTATTCCAGTACTAATGGCCATTAACAAAGAGTTACTGTAGAAACATGATTATGAATATTCTGAACGCAAATATTTACAAGAGATTTGTTTTGAGCACTATTTTTCTTAGATGGCACAATCCAGAATTATTTATTAACAAACTTTATGACAAGCCATGTGCAATGTTTGGTTACTGTCTATTACATGACTTGATAGAGGTTATTCCCAAAACCACCTTATTTATAGTAGCTCTGATAATGCAGGAGCTATAAAGATAGCAATTATTGCTGTATTTTTCAGAGGGCAAAGGAAAAAAAAATAAGGAAGAGGGGAAGAGTACACAGAAGATGAGGAGAAATACTGGTAAGGTCAGATGCCAATTTTAACTACTTTAAACGAAAGGGAGGGAGAAAGCCCACTATCAGGATTAGCTGCACTTCAAAGGGAAATGCTACACTGCGATGCTCTGCTTTGAAGTACAGCCGATCCAGACAGCAATTTTCTAAAATGAGTCAAAACTGGCATCTGAAATAGATTTTTTTTTTTTTCTGAGTACAGCAGATTCATATGCTGGTTTAGGCTCCAAAATTTGTCTAGATCAGCAGCTGTACTTCAAAGCAGCACATCTCAGTACAGCATTAGACTTTGAAGTGCTTGTGGTCCAGATGCCAGTGCTCTTAAAGGAGCCGATGAATCAACTGCACTTTGTTTTTTGTCTGCTGAAACAGCTATGCTTTTTCTCATATACTATGATAATGTGTGTGGTCTTCTGTATGGTATCTATCAATAAAGGCATAATGCTAACACAAAAGCTCTTTATTGCTACATTTTCTAAAAAGGAACAGATCATCACCATTTTATTATACTGATCTGCAGTGATCTCAGTCAATTTCTACTGCAAACTATTCAGACAAGACTCAAGGAAGGATATTTTGCTGAACCATGTTTCTTTTTTTTTTCCCCGTTGTATTATTGTTATCGTGAGATGAAACTGTCCTAAAAAGACAAGGATGAAATGTTTTTGTTCTGGCAGATGAGGAAAAAGCAGTGTTGGGCATGCTGAGTTTCCATGCAAGAGGCAAGCAGGTCTGTCATTAATCTGAAAGGTCAGTTTTTGCATGGAAAGAGGTTTATGAGGTGCTGAATTCCTTCGTGTAAGTAACTCAGCTTTAATGCTCATGTTTCTATCAATTACTGCTACAGATCTCTATTGCAGCTAGTTCTGTTTGACAGCTATCTCTGTCTGAGGTTGTTAGCAATTTTGTGAAGTACTTTGAACATTGCTTGCCCTTTACAAAACAAATTAATTATTAACGTGAGACTATGTGTACCTATATGTGTTTTATTTTGCTTGGCTATCCTAATTTTACTATTAGCTATGCATGCCTTGTTTCTCAAATCAAAACCATTTCAACTGACTCTGAACTCTGCCCTATGCCATTCACAGTTTTTCTGTATGCCTGAATTTACTTCTGTAACCTCAATTAATTCAGTAAACTTCACTATTCTACATCAAGAAGTGGATGCAGGTGAACAAGTAACCCAGAAGTTCAGGATACTTCAGTTTTGCAGGCTGTCTGAAAGCCATTCTTATGCTGGCTGTATCAGAATGTACACTTTGTATTAGACTATATCAAATGGAGGAGTTATCTAATTTTTACATTACTTTTATAAAAATATTCTTTATGATGTCTAAGAAATTAGAGGGATATTTGTCTGGAACGGATGAAAGATTCACACAATCTAATTGATGAACTGTTCAGTTTTTGTGGAGAGAGAAAAGCTGCTGATGCTAAATACAGTGGAGCTTTTTTCCTTTTTTCTTTTTTCTTTTGAAGACAGTTTTGATGAACACAGGCCAAGGTTCAGCTTTGGTTCTTCTTCAACACCCTAATTTCAGTTTTATAAAGAAACTTATTGAATATCTATAAGCAGTGGCTGAGTAGCTGGTAGCAGAAAAAAAGCTAAGTCATTTTTAGAGATTTTCTTAAAGTTTTTTTAAGTGCCTCATTAACGTTAATGGATTTTTATTTAATGAACTGTACTCACATTACAGATGAGGGAACTGTTTTGCAGTCTGAGAACATTCAAGAAATCTCTAAAGCTCTAAAAGACTGAAGTAATATTATTTTCATCAGTGTCAAAGATTCAAAAATCATCAGGTTGTTCTAAAACTCATGAAATTAAAAAAAAAAGTGTGAGGACTTTGGGAACAGTATTGACTGAATATGAAAACTTCAAGGGCATCTGGCTCCTTATTTACAGCATTTTTCAGTAACCACATGCTCATTTTTAACCAAATATATGAATCCTATTAAAAATATTGGCTGCATAAGTAGACTTGAACAAAAACAATTGTGCAATTATCAAAATGCTTGTGATACAGGTACTAGAATTAGCAATAATATAGCAGGTATTGACTACTGGTTGCCTCTGTACTCTGCTTGGGATCAATTGCTGGGGTGAGGGCCCCAGTTCTTTCTCAATTTCCTGAACTTGCTTTTGTGGACAAAAACTATATGCAGGCACTGTGTCTATAATTGTAGTGAAGAATGAAGAAGATGGAGAGAAGGACTTCTGTGTCTGTGTAGAAAACAGGAATTAAGCTTCAGAAGTCCTTCGAAACAATAAACCTCTTTTCACAGAATCACAGAATCACAGAATTGTAGGGGTTGGAAGGGACCTCCAGAGATCACCAAGTCCAACCCCCCTGCCAAAGCAGGTTCCCTACAGCAGGTCACACAAGTAGGCATCCAGGCAGGACTTTTGTTGCTATGTCTAACTCCTCTTGAACTCCACAGACCAGTGGAATCAAACACACACACGGGTTAGATTCCTCTCCCTGTGTCTGCAGTAGTGTTAAGGCTACCTCAGTTATAGACAGTTTGAGGGCTGGGAACTGCAGCTGATGCTATCTATACCTAGCACAGTCAAGCAAAGGAAACGAAGCATCAGCCAAATATATGCGGTCTGTGAAAAAATCAAAGATCTTGTTGGAGACTGAAAGGGAGATAGATTGCCACTGATCACTGTGGGATCTGCTATTTTTCTGCCTGAAACAGGACTCCTTACCTCATTGCACACACTCCTTCTCAGAATCTATCCGCAAGCTGGTGGGAAGGGTTTATCAATGAGAAAGTGTTTAAGAGGTTCAGCTTGGGAGATAATCAGCTCACAGCATAGCAGTATTAATACTTGAGACCAAATCTTTTCTCTCACAAAAGACTCCTTTATTACCATGCTCACATGGTAATCAAAATATATTCAAGGAGCAATTTCAGATGTTCAAAAGCTATTTGTTTCAATAAGTGCCAAAATCTCCCTGCTTTTGATGATGCATCTCCAGAAGCAGAGCAGCATACCTTCCTAATTACATGTGCAAAGTGCTGGTTTTCCCACACGAGATGTTTTTCAGCTAAATAAAGCAAAACAAACCCCCCAAAGCAGCAGAAATCTTGTAAAAACAAACAAAACAACAACAGTAAAATCAACCACAAGATGTGTGCACAAGTTATCCAGATGGATTTGTCTTTTACTGGTTTAGTAGATAGCAGGCTGTGCAACACAAATTAACGTGAAGCAAGACTTGGGAAGAACAAGAAGCAGGAGAAACAAGGGGATGCCAGTACAGTCCATGTTTTGTCAGACTTGAAAAATCCCACCATAGAAGATATATTTTTCGTACGGCTCTGTTCTCAATAGAACACGTTGGCTGTGCATCCTCCAGCATCCTCCTGTTCTTCATCTCCTGTACCAGGCACAGCTACTAAGTTGGTTGATTTGCAGTTTGTGATAATTTTGCAGGAACATACAGCATTTTCTCTTACAAAAGCAGTCTCTGCCAGGCTGGGGATAATACAAGGTAAGAGCAAGGTCTCTGCTGTGGCATGTGGATAGACAGAGGGGGAATATGGTTGTCCTCCCAAACACACTCACATTTCCCTCTTGAGTGACCACATGTGCAGCATATTCTACTCCATGTAACTGGAGTGAGAGTGGGACAGAAAATAATGTGATATCATCAGAGCATGACACGAGGGTGTTTCTCCCATGATTAAAAAGCAGAATAGAGACATTTATGCTCAATGCAGCTCAGGTTAGCTGTAAGGAGATTATAGAATGATAGAATCGTTTGCATTGGATGGGACCTTTAAGATCATCTAGTTCCAATCCCCCTGCTATAGGCTAGGACACCTCCCTCTAGACCAAGTTACTAGAAGCCCCATCCAGCCCAGCTTCTTGCCATTCTTCATTCATGAAGAATGCTTCTTCATGCTCTGCACTGCTGACCAGAATGCTTAGGCTGCAGCACACAGTCACTTCTTATGCATGTATTTTCCTCTCATATGCCTCATACCACCACAGCAATAATGCTAACCCTAATTTATACCTTTCTTCTACATCCAAATTTGCATTCCAGCTAAAATGGCAAAATGTACATATATTCTTGCTTCTAACAGGCAAAAGTGAAGAGATTTGTCTGTCAAAGGTGAGCCTCATACTTAGTTCAAGCACCCTAGTTATTTGTTTGTACTTCCTGCTATTAGCAGTATTTCTCCAGTGCAGCTTGGTTTGGGCTTCGTTTTTACATAGGCAGCAATTCAGATTTTGCTTAGAGAATTGAAAAGTAGCAGCATAAAATATTCTGAGAACAAGTGCTAAAAGCTAAAGTTGCTTTCTTTGGAGTTGTAGTAACATTTATCTATCTTAACAGTTGCTGATTGGACCCTTATGAGTTTCAAGGAAGCAAGCTGGGATCACTACAAGGCAACTCTCAATTATCTTTGAAAGTTCATCACGACTGGGGGAGATTCCTGGGGACTGGAAGAGAGCAGGCATCACTCCTATCGTCAAGAATGGTAAGAATATGGAGCTGGGGAAGTGTAACTGGATCAGCTTCTACTCAATTACTGCAAAGGTGATAGAGCAAATTTGTCTGGAAACCATTTCTAGTCACCTACAGGACTATAAGGTGATTATGAGGAGTCAGCATGGGGAAACTGTGGTTAATATCCTGATAGCTTTCTGTGATAGCAAGTTTGGTGCCTAGCAGGTGGAGAAAAATGAACTGACAAGAATCTGAGAAGTTCAAAAAGGGGAAATGTCAAGTTCTGTATCTAGGAAGTAACAACTTCATGCATCAGGATGATCTGGGGGCCAGCAGACTTACACAGATGGTCCTTCCTCTGCTCAGCCTCGATGAGGTCATTTCTGGAGTGATGGGTCCAGTGCTGCACTGCCCAGTAAAAGAAAAATACGAATTTATTGGACAAAGTCCAGCCATGAGCCACAAAGATGTTCTAGAAACTGAAGAATCATCAATGAGGGAATAGTCTGGGAGAGGTAGGACTGTTCAGCCTGGAGAAGAATGTGTTCAAGAGGGTGTTATCTATGTGTAAAATATATGAGAAGGGAGGAAGCAAATAAGATGAAGCCAGGCTATTCTCAGTGGTACCCAAACAAGACAAGAGGCAATGGCAACAAATGAAACAGAAGGTCCCCTCTGAACATCAGGAGACACTTCTTTACCTTGTGGGTGACTAAGCACCGTCACAGGCTGGCCAGAAAGTTTCCATCCTTGAAGATACACAAGACACAGCCCTGAGCAGCCTGCTGTAGGTGACCCAGCTCTGCATAGTGGGGGTGAACTGGACAGTCTCAGAGGGGCCATCCCACCTCATCCATTTTGTGGTCACTGTGATCTCTTAGTTTACCAGAACCAAGTGACTGGAGTATTCTGAAGTTTCTTATCCTAAACTATAAGCCCACTTAATTTAACTAAATTAATTTTTCTTTAGTTAAAATTTTCATGAAGTAGCTGTTAGATTAGTCTGATTTTATTTTTGACTCTTACTCAGAACTTTGTGATCCCATTAGCAGTCAGTTTTTATCAGGATGAAATGTTTTCAAGTGCAGGATTGAATATTTTCAGTGAAATTTTCAGCTTTTGATTTGGCAGTCAGAGTCTTTCAGTGGATACACAGAAAGCACTGATAAGGAGGAAACCTAGATCCTTGAGTGACTTCATATACCCTTAAAATGAGTACCAATTACATTAATAAAGACTTTCATTAAATTAATATAAAGACTTCCTTATAGGTATGTTTTAAGGCTGTTTGCCATAAATCATATTTTTCAAGAAAACAAAACAAAACAAAACAAAAAAACAAACAAAAAAACCCACATCAGCATGCAAATTTCTCATTTGCATAGCGTTAAAATTTCCAGAGTTGGTAATCTGTATGCTATCTGAATGATTTTAAGACTGTGAATGACTTCTCATTTGGACTTTATATTCCTTTCCAAATTAATTCTGAGTCTAGTATTAAATCCTATTCCATATTAAATTAAAAATAAAATACAGTTTGCCCAACACAGGAACATTAAAAGGCCATTCATATGTACTCCTTGGTGTCAGCTGTCATGCGCTCTTGCAGAAGGAATAGAAATACAGTTCCAGATGGCTATTCACTACTTCTCAGGAGAACAGAGGTCAAGGGCTAAGAGTTCACATAGCATACAGTATTTTCTAGCCTGTTCAAAGTGGAAGTTGTATTTTAAAGGAATTTCAGGACATCATTTTTAACACTGCAGTATAGCGATATATAAAATAGGCTGTAAGTATTCTGGACTCATTTCTCAGCCACTAAAATGTTATTTGCTTCCATTATCTTAAATTCAAATAAGCCAGTGGCACTGTCTATAAAGTATCTCTGTTGTGAGAACAAGACCTGAAATGGCATACGTACTGAAGAAAATAAAGAATGAATACACCGAGGAGAAGAAACAACATATAAGGTTGAAGAAACAAAGTGTGAAGGTTATGCAGACCTTTAAACAATATTTCATGGTCTAAGCAATAATGTACTTGTGTGCAAGATTCCAAGTGATGCCTGATTCTAGCTATTTCTCCTTTCAACATTTTCTCCTCACGTCTATATCACCACCATCAAACTCCATTCTTTTTATGAAAGCTCTGAAATTTGTAGCAACTTCAGACTTCTCCAACATCTCATGGCAACAATGTGCACAAAGGCAAAAAGTCATTCACTTTTACAGTCAGTGATCATTGTGTGCATGCTGTTCTCCTACCATGGCTCTTTCTCAGAAATGCAGTGCAAGCAGCATGAGCAGTTCCCCTTTGCTCCAGCCAGGCAATGACCACCAATGTGCTTTCTGACCTACCACCATTCTGCCACCCCATCCCTACAAAAACAGCCCAGCTTTGTCTTTTTTCTACGCTATTACCCCACTACACTGGGAAGTCAGCTCCTACATCACTTCCCTCCAATCTTATATGAGCACTGTGTGTGTTTTCAACATCTGAGTTGCCTGCAGTTTCTGTGGAGCTGTAAATTCTCCTCATTTTCAGTGTGAACACAAAGGTAACTGCAAGGACGGGGTGATTAAAGTCTGTAATGTATGCCTGTTTATACTGTAGTTACAGCTTAATCTAATGAATTCAATTTTATTAAAGGTTTTCCCAATATAATGTTTTAAAACAGAAGAGATTAAAGTAAGTTTATATTCAAATATTGCTCATTTCAGTTCTCGTAAAAATTCTGAGAACAGACTATGAATTGAGAATAGAGAAATTAAAAGACACTTAAAGGACTATCAGTTAAATGCTATTAATTTAAAAGTGGAATAATTTTTTTTTTTTTTTTAAAGATATAAAACCTTGAGGGAAACCTGTTCACAAGTTGTGCCAATTTTTAAATTGTTTTGACAGAAATTCAGTTACAATTCTGTTTCCTTTGAGTCATAACTCAATTGATATGTGGGAAATAATGTATTTTTCATGCAAAAAAACATGGTCAATTTTTTGGTAGCTCTTGTCATACGTAAAGTATTGTATAAACATTTCCTTTTAGTCTTTACATCAGACTGCGAATAACAAAGATACAGTATCACTAAAAGAAAAATCAGAATGGGAAGATGGCATCACTTGCCAAAGGAGATGTGGCGATTACTCGTAAGACATGATTAAAACAGAATTTTCAGACACCTGTCTCATAAGCAGTTCACAATAAATTTGCTACTGTTTCTACAATGTAAAATAAGCACTGTTAATTGTTATTCTTGAGGAGAAAACTATGATGTTTGTTTACTGTGATTTGATAGACCACTTGTAAATGGCAGTGAGAAACTGAAAGAAACATGATAACAAACATTGCATAATTCATTATGTGTCTTCTAATACCTCTGTGTCCACCACCCATCAGCTCTTATTGATAATTGCTAAATGGGAAACCGCTGCCATACTTTGTGGTGAGACCTGCTCCAGCATCACTGACATTGTGGCTGGTGCTGTTCTGGCACTGGCTGGTTTGCCCTGCAGCCTTGGTCTTGGCAAACAAAATAGACTGTATGCCAAGCTATGTAGTTAACAATAAAGTTCTATGTTCAGAATGGAGGTTGGTTTTCTGAAAAGCAGTGACTTCAGAAAGGTTCACGGTTTTGAGCAGAAATTTGATTCATTCTGAATTCCTATTACCATGAGTTAGCAGAGTGGGACATTGGCTGTATTGCTATGGCTGGGAGTAGGAATATAGCATGCTTTATAGCCTTGTTATAACCAATTTAAGAAAATGTATCCGGAGACTGTAGTCAAAAATGATGTGCAAAAATTGGGAATGATAAAGAAAATGGCCACAGAGATCAAGAATGAAAATAACGCCGTCTTTTGACAAACCTTTGTGTGCAGTCAGTCTCTAAATATTTTTTATCCCTTGCACCAGAGCAGTGCTCAAGAGTCTCAGTTTACAAATAAATAAACAATATGTTGTGATGATAGCCCTGAAAACATAAATCAATTTTAAACTGATCTAATGATGCTTCCCAGACCTTAAAGGCATCATGGGATGATTGCTGAGGAACATGAAGTGTTCTACACATATTAATGAACTGCTAATTCAAACCTAAAAATGACAGCTTGTGGCATATTTGATACTGAAGCAGCCCAGGCAGTATGAAATAAGTGCAATATCAGATACATTATATAAAATATGCTGCACACAACAGTATACATTTTTGTATTTCATCAAATGAAATAATCCTTAAATATTTACTGCCATAAAATTTCCTCTGCAGCATCACAAAATGTAAGGAGCTTGACTCAGATCATGCTTCTAAGGCAGATAAATCCGGGCTGCAGTGAGTGAACGAATTCTCCATCAAAGCTGCCCTAACTTTAGCAACATCATAAAGAGTGACAAGCTGCAGAATGAGCCTGTCAGAGGACGACTGTATTTATTAAAACATGTAATTTATCCCTGAATTCAGATGCGCACAAAACTGGTGTAGTTTGAATGCAGTGGGGCAGAAGTGCCTGTAAGAGAAAAACCGTGATGAGGGTGGCTAATTAAAGTTCTAAGAGAACAGATTTTGACTTACACTATCCCGTAATTTGCTTTTCCTTTAATGACTCCCCTCCGTCTCCTATACATGTAAATTACACTTTCTGAACATCCACTGAATGTCAACTTTTCTGGTTTTTTTTTTGTTACTTCCATTCTCTTTCATCCATTTTCTTATCCTCAAAGCCATTGGAAAATTTGTTGATCTTCATTTTTCTGTTACATAATACTGTTTGACCCAATTCATATTGATAAAAAATCTGATATTAAATCAGGTAGTAGCAGTTTCTATTTGTATTTTATACTTAAAACATGTTAAAATATGTATTATATATTTAAAATTCTTGATTTTAATTTTGAAAAGAAAATTAATCAGGGCCTAAATAAAACAAATGAGACAGCTTAACTCTCCTGAGCGATTTTTCTTTTTTATATTTTTATCACTGTTTCCTCATCCAAATTTGAAAAGAATACAATTCATAATCTTATTTTTTAGTTGTATAGTGAAGTTTGACAAATGGGACATCTCTCTACAACTGTGCATGCACCTGTGGTAAGCTGCCTAGTAAATATCCCATAGTTGTTACTGTGTGTTTGCTTATGAGTTTACAAAAACTTTATTTTTCCTTATTATGTGAAGAGAAGGAGTGAGAATTCAAGATAAAATGTTATCTGCAAATAGGGTTAATCACTTTCTTCTTGAAAATGAAGTACCCTTTGAATTTCTTCTTAGAATATTCTTGTTTTGAAAGATTCTGTAACTTTCCAAGTATCTCATACATTTGATGTGAACAATTTTAGATAAACACTTCTAGCTAAATACATGCTGTAAAAAATATAAAATGAAGGGATTTTATTATTTCTAGAGAAGGACTGAGGGTGACGTATTTTGTACCTTATCTATCCTTCACCTAATGGCCTGTGAGTCTGCCCTCATCCTGACCTGTCAGTGGTTGGCTGGGATAATGATTCAAGGAACTTATTAAGATGGTTTAAAAGCTAAGGCTTTTTCACTTTTTAATGTATTTTTTTCTTTATCACTCTGCTCTTTGGAAAAAAATTATTGCCTTAGATTCAAATGGCCTTTCAAATTGTCTTTGAACAAAAGAGTATGCATCTGATAGTCTTAAAGTTACTGTGCAAATGAATACCCAAATCTTTATATCTACTACAAACTGGGAGTGCTCCATCATGTCTTAGGTAAAGCTGGGTACATTGTATTGGCTTCCTGCAATGGAAAAAAAACAAACAGCAGTGCTTTTGCATCTGATCTGCAGAAAGGTCCATCAAAAGGACTGAAAAACAGGACTAAGTGCAGTAGAAATAGAAATAGAAATTGAAAAATTGTCTCTGGCTGGAAGGAGAAGGAGGTTGTAGAAAAACAGTAGAAGAACAAGTCATTCAAGAGGAGTTTGACCTTTTTTTTATGTGGATTAAGCTACAAGTATTTTCAAAGGCAAAGCAGATAAACCAGGATCTTTTTGTATCCTTAGCCATAAATGCTAAACTGAGAAGGCTAGAACAGCCTGAACAACACTGTTTTCTGGAAGTCTGTTTTTGGGTGACTTGGCACCTTCATTTTTCTGAGTAAGTATGCAAGCAAATCTAATGCATTATGGCAGTCTATGGTGCATTTGTATCTACCTCTAACTTCATTTCTCTATTCACTACACATTTACCGTATGCCTTCCAGAGAGTGGAAGTAGAAACCAGACAACTCTGAGGTTTGACAGTAATAATAAGAAAGGACAAATCTGTATTGCAGTGAAAGAGCGATAAAGAACAGTGAGGTGATAAGAACAAGATTGGAAGGCAAAGTGTCTCTGGAGAGGAAACTCGATGGAAGAACATAGCCAGTACAAAGGCATCCTGTGGGCGAGCAGTGCTTGGGCTCTCTTGAAGCTCTTGAGGTTTTCACTTTTGGGGT
This sequence comes from Tympanuchus pallidicinctus, assembly GCF_026119805.1. Lineage (NCBI taxonomy): Eukaryota > Metazoa > Chordata > Aves > Galliformes > Phasianidae > Tympanuchus > Tympanuchus pallidicinctus. The sequence goes on along the minus strand of NW_026294618.1, from coordinate 59,487,095 downwards.
GATGTTGCAGCTTCCCTTACTGACAGTAACCTGCTAACCAGATGACAAGGAGTGCTCAGCAAAGGCTCTCATGGAGGCATTTTCAGTGTCAATGCTGAAAGAGTTCATGTGTTTAATTAATGTGAACTACTTCCAGAGCTGACAGCGTATGTATCCTTAAATACTTATTTTCTATGCCTTTCATAAGTGCACTGTGAAAAGTTTGCCATACTTTTTTTTTCCTGATTAGGGATGGCGTTTGTAACTTACTTTTTAAAGCTACCATCTTCTCACGGGAAATTCCGAGAACATTTTGTGTAGATATAATTCTGTTTCTAGTGCATATATGCTTTTTTATCACTTTTCCCTGTTGATTAGTAGATATATTTGCATTGAAATACACACATAGGAACCTAGCTGTGACTGCTGCTTTTTCCTGACTTGAAATCAAAATCCCTGTGGAAAAAAATGTACTCCTAAGCAATAGAAATTTTCATATGAGTATTTTTTTAAATAAAAACATCAAGAGAAAGAAAAACCTGAAAATATTGCTTTTGGAACAGACTTTTCACTAATGGCTTCCATAAGTTCTTAATACAATAAACATGCTTTTAAAGCTCTCTCCTAATTTGGTTGCAACCGATGCAGTTTCATCAGTACTGTTGTGGTCTGTTCTGGAAGTCTTGCTCTACTTGCCAAGATGCTCATGAAATTAAATTTTTCTACTACATTTAAAGCTGATCAAAAGAATTATTTCAAAAAACTGCCCATGCTGTGTGCATAAATGGAGCTATGTTTCATGAGTATTTCCCATGATATATCTTTAGTACTCTCCTGTAACCCATAAAAGAATGCCATTAAATTGATGTACAATCATTTTCTTGTTTGAGTGTCCTAGATTTTTAGTTGTTTTGCACTTGTTTCTTTAATAATCACTAGGAAACTCCTAACTATCCAAGGATTATCAGATCTTTTTGCCTTGTCCTTCCCACCAGGTTTTTTTGTTTGTTGTTTTTCTTACCCTAAACTGCAACATTCTTTTTCATGGTCCTGTATACAAAGGGAGGGGAAAAAATCTCCGTCCTGAAGGCAACTAAGGCTCTAAAAAGAGGGTTAGACAATTTATTATTTCATTTGCCTTTCATTTGCCTCTCATTTTACACATGCAGAGATGAATTTAAGAAGCTGTTCCTCCTCCTCTACTCAAGCTTTTGTATGATTTCTCTGTCAGTCCATCCTCAGGGCTGTCTCCCAGGCACAATTAGAGGACAAAGTGCAAACATTGCCTTCTGACAGTGTGTGTGATGGGGGAATTAGCATTGGGTCGGTGCAAGATCTCCAGTGAACTTCTATTGATTAAAAATGAAAGCTGAATCACTGTAACACTCAGTAAATATCACTGACACTGAGACTACTGAGTTCTAATCTCAGCAGATACCTCAGGTGTATTGGAAAAAAGCAAGAGGAGTGATAATTACAGTTAAGCCCACTTTGAGTTTATTTCTAGAAATATGAAGTAAGAGCTATTGGAAATCATCTAGCTGCTAATGTCAGGTGACATCTTAAACTGATAATCAGAGTGATATTAATAGGGAATATCAGTATTTTTCTCTAAGCTATTTACGCAAAGATTCAGCCCACCCACCAATATGTAGCTAATGAAATTAATCTATGTCAGCCTCTTGAACTGCTAAAAATGGCCGTTGCACATCCACTTTTCCCCCTAAATTCTATGATGGCCCATGGACTCTTCTGTGTGTGCCTCAGCTGTGAACAGCAACTGAGGCTGAAACTGTCACCTTGCAAAGAGCCTCCTGTCAACCAGAAAAGTATCTAAGTTTTCTTCTAATCAGTATTCTGGTGCAACTGCTCTAAAGCCATCTTAAGACAATTAAATGAAATTTTCTACTCCAGGACAATGTTCTGGCATACCTAACACTTGAGAACGCTTCTGGAACTCTTCTTTCCAACAAATTCTAGCAGGAACATTGATTATTTTAGTTCTGCTTACTATCAAGTTATCCAGACCGCTTTAACATGATTATTCATTCTACCTGAATCAAAGTGTACTTACGTTTTTCAATTGGATATAGTGATAAGGAAATCTTAATTTGATGATTCTCTCTAAGAATACAATATGTTATCTTTGTCCATTCAGGTGAGTAATAATAGGCATTTCTGTATCTCATTCTTTAGATTATGGCCAGTTGTCACTATCTATAGATAATATGAACTCATTTTATTCAGAACAGAATTTCCACATTTTATGTTTGGTAGCTTAGTAAACTCATTAGCAATTCACCAATTCATCCAAGATTTTACGAGCTGCAAGTAGAATATGTAGTTCTCAATGTTAGGCAAATATGAGATAACCTTGATGTGCATCTTGTGCTCTACTGCCTCTAAAACCATAAAACCTACAGTACTGAAATTTTTCAAAGGTGCTTAAAAAATTTATTTTCTATCGCACACAGACATCCACAACAGTTGCACAAGGAAGATGTCCAGAAGAGATCTTTTCAGGAAAAGTTTTGTTCATAGCTTGCAAGTCTATTCTACACAAGTCACAGGGCTCATTTTGCCAGAATTTAATCTCCTAAAGTGATTATTAATCACTGTAAGCACTAATCTAAATTCAGAAGTTGAGATATACAAAGATACCTTTCTCTATTCATGAAAGAAATACATAATCCTTTGATGGTTGGTATCAGATGGGAAAGAACAAGCATATGATTTCTGCCACTAAATGTAATTTGGAGAATTTTTTGTCCAATGATATCATCTAGTTTTGTAGTCGTAGAAGGATCTCTCATTCTCATACATTACTATTATGAGCACATAATAAAATATTCATTCTCTGATTGTATAACAATATGCAAGATTCAAAATGAAATTGGAAGTACACACTACTGACATTGATTTCTGGTACCATCTGAGTGCTAATATAGAGAAGTATAAGTCCACTAAACACAATAAACAGCAAAATTATGAAAGCAATTTAGATTGTGCTTGTTAATCAATACAGCATAGATCCGATAGAATCAGAATTATCCACTTTTCATCTTGTAGGCAAAAAAGGATATAATTTCTGAATTATGAGGGAAAAGCAAAAACAAAAACAAAGTAGCGATAAAAACTGCCAGATCAAACTTAAAATTCTTACAGTTTAGCATCCTGTCACATCACTTTATCTAGTTTGGGTACTAAATTATTAAGAAGTGATTTCATTAAGATAGCTTTAAACTTGGGACTTTTCAAATTACTTCTTCATTTGCATTTTAACTACATTGTGAAGTGGTTAGGGAGAGATCTGTTGTTAAAGGTGGGCCAACTGCTGGAATTAAATTATTAGGTTAAAACTACAAATCTGTGTACAAGACCAGTTCCCCAAGAGATCAGAAATAGCTGCCAGTCAATACATTTTTCCTTAGGATTAAAGAGCAGCTGAGGCTAGAATGGATCTCTGAAGGTTTTCTGGTGAAACCTTCTTGCTCATGCAGGGCCACCTACAGCAAGCCACCCAGGTATTTCTTTCTATTTAGTTTTAATACCAAGAGTTTTTATGAGGTATCTCATATTTGAAAGAGAAACTCTAATCTGGAATTAAGAAGTTATTTCTGTCAGCATAAATGATCATAAACAAGTCTCATAAACTTTCAGCTGTTTAATTGTGTAGGTGGGCCTTCAAGACTCACTCTGCATTGACATGTTGTATTGTATCGTTGTCAGTATGACTTATATCCCATCAGTAAGCCAGTTTATTGGTTCTGCTAATTACTAAGTATAAACATAGAATTCAGAAATGCGCTCCTACAGTGTTATGATTGAAATTCTGGAAACTTTATCCTTGACTTAAGAAGAGCATAGTTATTATCTGGTGACTTTCAACTTGCTGTGAAGACTTTTCTACTTTAAGAAGAAATAGAATTATATGAAGCGATGAAGAACTGGCATATAGAACATCAAATATGTCACTATCCATTATTAAAAAATAACAGTAAAGTAAAGGCAAAATATAAGACACGACGTTCTATGCCTCTTAATTGCCAAATCGTTAATACTTTCAAGGACATGGGTAGTCTTAGTAAGATTAAAAGCTACTTGACAACATTTCTTGAAATGAGGTAGTTAAGTGCACTCTGTTTCATAGTTCAAGTGCACTCTGTTTCACAGAATAAATCTGGTGAATAAGGCTATGCCTATCATTTTCTTTTCATACTATGTGCAAGATGCTATGTTTTGTCTCTGGCATTTCCGATATTCCAAAAGGTAATATATCTTTAGATTAGATGATGTTGTTCTGAGATAAAAAGGAAATATTAGTTTAGAAAGCCCTCTCAAACAAAACATCTATCTAGCTATAATATTTCCTTTCAACTTCGTTTAATGCAACATGGAGACTTATTTGAACCACTACTGAATTTATTGCTCGGTATTTGTGTATTTTGTATGCTTTCTGTTTGTTTGTTTGTTTTTACTTCGTCTTAGTATTATAGTGAAGTTAATCTGTACAAACATCTAACTGATGTTAATCAGGATAGCATTCAGATACTTAGTTTGAAATTAGTTCTTCGTATGTTATTTGACTAAATGTACAGGCCTCCTATCTTGTCAGTTTACATGAACTGAGCAGTAGTCAGTCAAATTTATCCAAGCACACATTTTCCTCCTAGAATGCAATTTTTTTTCTAGTAATAACAGAAGTGCTTTGAGTGTTCAACATATACACTGTTTTGTCTAGAGAAATAGTCAATTGTGCACTGCTTGAGAAAGGCTCCAAAAGCAGATTGTTTTGCCTGAAAATTTGAGGGTGCTAAAAAGATTCAGGGATTCAGGATTCCATTTTTGTGAAAGAAAAAGAGAAGAGAGGAAAAGAGAGGAAGTTTCAGTCTGACATTAACAGAACAGTATTCACCAGTTTGAGATGGAAAAGTTTTCAGGCTGGAGCTTTGCTGTAAAACCAGTGTTCCACTGACCTCAGTCCTCGGGTATGATGCCACAATATCGCCGAGATCTGTAAATAAATGTTTTATGTGGAATCCTCCAAGATCTTTTCCCTCATGAAAGTAAATCCATTGAAAACAAAAGCCACATACCTGCAGAAGATACAAAACTTTTGCTTTTCATGAGCCTCACCTCTTTTATCTGTTCGCTTATGGGAGTACACCTCCTGTATCCGTTCACTTATGTGAGTAATATCAGTGCATTTCAGAAATTGTTAACAGCAGACTCTAGGTTGTCCTCAAGACATTGTTAGTAAAGAGTACAAACTTTCAGTACTCTCATTGACTTGTAGAACTCAGGATGTATTAAATACCTCTTTGCCTTGCTTGGGCTTCCTCTGAATTGCATCTCATAGTTGATGAAGGAAACATATGCCTGTTACAGCTTGTCCAGAGAAGGATAAATCACTTGTTGGGGAATGCACACTGCTACTAACTCAGAATTTGATATTCACTATAACAAGCTGCCCCTAAGAGTAAACCTAAGTGAGGTGGAATTAAGTGGTTGATTTTACTCATTATGTGTCTGCCATAAACTTTAAGTCTATTTGTTTAAAGGGCAACTTATTGCAAAAGTACGCCTATGGCTTGTATCACATGCTTCAAATTAAATATAAGATCAACGTCAAATAAAATGAGAAAGGATTTTGAATTTTTATATCATTAATATCTAGGAAAAGAGACAACGGTGGTATATGCAATTTAACTTCTGTGGTAAAGAGCTCTTCTGTGAATAATCTTGAGACATCTTGCTGCCTGAAAAAAATATCTGACTTTAGGGCTCTATATTTATACATGCAGTAGTTTAGAAATAAACATTTTAACTCTCAAGTGTCTTCAGAACAAAAGATCAAGAGGATAGGCTCTATGTAGAGGGTTTCAGAAGACAGAAGATATTTCATCTGCTTTTCCCACTTCAGAAGTGGGTCTTCTGAAACATCAGGTTATGACTGAGAAATGTGCAGAGTTTTGCAGAAAGCTCTATTACAGCTTTTACTTTTTTTCAAGTAGTTCCAGGCAGTAATTTTGATAGGTGAGCAGGCGTTAAAAAATCCTTAGTACCTGCAAGTTGAGTCATAGCCTTTACCTCCTCTGCCTCTAACTTTATCCCCCTTAGGGAACATATATATGACCACCCCATATCAGAACAGATTCACTATTTCTACTAATAGCTAAGCAAGAGTTGACACGGTTGTCTCCTTCTAAACCACTCTCCACTCAAAAAAAAAAAAAAAAGTATATGGACTGGAAGCATATCTCACACTGATGATCTACAGCTATTGCACTATTTAAATCACTCGTCTTGGCTTCTACGATGTGGCTTCTGCCTCAGTAACTGTCAGTCTACATCCCATGGATTTGTGAACAACTACAATCACACTCTTGTAAATAACAACTTATGTACTTAAACTGGAGGTAAAATGCACCTCTAAAACTTTTGCTGATTTTTCAGAATCCCATAAATTTCTTTAGAGGCTGAAAGGTGTGTTTTTTCTTTGCTGGTATTTAATGTCAGTAAGAACAAATTACATATAATGCCTTACCAAGTAATCCAATCTGTAAAAACATTATAAATTCCACTGGCAAAATTTCATATTCACAGAACAGATTTCAGACCATATGTCTGTTGGTGATGCAACTGAGAATTCATCCCCAGCTCTCAGATAAGTTTAAAATTACTGTGTTTAATGGCTTCATACGTTAGGCATTTCCATAACAACATTGTCATGCTATCATTTCAGATTTGTCATAAGTCAAATCCATCTACTGACCATGCATTCACAGCAAGGCTGTGTTCAAAGCAAACTGTAAAATTTGTAAGCTGGAATCCTCCATTATCTGTAAATTTTCTGCATGGAAAGATGTGAGAGAAAAGAGAGAGAGGAAAAAAAACCAAAACCAATTCTATCAAAGCTCTTGGTGCTTCTAAATAAGGATTGCACAGAGAAGTGGACAGAGGGATATTTCCTTAAGAAACACTTGAACTCAGTGAAGACCCATAGTATACTTATCTCTGTTTCATTGTTTCACTGGGGAAAATAATTTCAGTACTTAAGTAACATAATAATAGGTTATAGCAAATAGTGAATTACTAAGCCAGTCTACAGTGAGATTAATAAGCAGAACAAAGTCTTTTTATTGGAAGAAAGTCTACACTGGGTCACTACTTTAATGTCTTTAAGGAAAGAAATGCCCTTGAGAAACCTTTGAAATAATGAAATGTGTATTTTGCAGTGGGGAGTTGTTCAGATTTCACCGAAAGCTAGTGCTAAATGCCTTAATGTTGCTTTATTGGTGAAGAGGATGTGCATCCTTCCCATAGTTTCTATATTCTTTGTGTTTCATGGAAGATGAAGTATGGTAGTAAAGCCTTCTGCTCCTAAGTAGTCTCATCTGTTTAGATTTTCAGAGCTCCCACATTTGTCCAGTTATTACTTCCTATCTCTGCTTATAAAAGAAGAAATTTTCCTTGAGACTTGGGAGATGATCCTATGCTTTGAACCAAGTTTTCTGCACCTGTCTGCAGAGACTGTGCATGATTAGGGCTTGCTCTATGCAAATGTTGGCCAGTCTGGATGAGGCTTTAAACCTTAATTTTCCTGGCAGCTGGAAGAAATCTTATCCTGCTGGCTAGCAGCCTGATTTTGTTCCTTTTAAAGCTGCTAGTGATGTTGCTGTCAGTTTCATTTAATGCAGATCATATAGTAGAATTTAAATCGTTACCCATCATCTTGTGGCACTTAATTCTTTATATTCTTTTAAGCAGTACATTGTAAAATGTTTAATGTGAAAACAAATTCCTCTGTTGGTCCAATGAAAATGTGAAGGGATTCATCTTTCTGGTTCTCAGTGTCTGTCTATAATCTTATTTGTCTAACATTTGCTTGAGTTTTTTAATAATAAACATATGTATTCAGAATATAAGAAAAACTAGCTATCTTCAGCTTGCTATCAAAGGTAAAAGATTACTTATATGTTTTTCCTGTTAATTATTAGCAATTCAGAGTCACTTTACTAGCATGCGTTTTAACTTAAATAGTACAGTTATTACTGGGTAAGTGTGCTCAAAATAACCACATTTTAAAACTAGTAATTTCTTTGCACTTAATAACTGCTTTGCTTGATTGCTGAAAAGGAGCTAAAAGTAAAATGTTCTAAGCTCTATTTATAGATATATATTCATATATATATATTTTTTTTATTTATTCTCTAAATATTTTTCCCAGTAGTTTTTGAAATATGGCATTTCATCTTGGTGTTCAGCTTGGCATGCTGTTCTGGTGCTGATCAAGAGGAAAAGACATCTGGTACCTCAGAGTAAGGCAGTTCCACGCAAGTAGCTGCAGTACACAGTAAAGTGTAAAAACATTTGTTACATCTATTGGTGAGCAGATTATGACTAGATTTTTGGCCTGTCTAGATTGTATGCACAGGACTACTGGTTATTTCATTTTAGAGTTATCATGACATCTCCACACAGAACACGCTGGAGGTGGTAGAATATAATTTCTGTGCTTTGTATAAAAATAGATTGATTACTCCGATTTTTTTTTTTCTTTTTAGCTGAGAATTTCTTTCAGAACAAAACATTGGTAAAATGTGGTTCTACTGACTTGTAAAATGACTTTACTGACTCTTGATGGGCTGCCCATCAAGAAACCATGTTAATTCCCTATTCTGGGAATATTTATTTTAAGAAAGAAGGGCTGAGACATCAACAACTTCATGTCTTCTGCATAAACTAAAAACCTCCTTGTGACACCTTGTGACAAGGAGATGTACAATGTATCTAGATTTAGTTCTACAGAAAAGATCCAGTGTTAACTTCCTGCAGTGACACTCCTCCGCTGTCCAATTTGGACAAGGGATGCCCTTCTTTCAGGGTTCCTTCTCCATTGCTTTTCCAAGAGATTTTACACTCAATACTCACATTTTTAGTTGCATTACACAGTAATAGTCTCTTTCTCATAAGGAATGGAGACTTTTGTCACATGAGGACAAAAGAAAAACATGAACCCTCTCTAACCTCTCTAACCACGTCTTCAAAGCTATTTATGTCACTGAAGATACTTGGATTCAACAGAGGTTCAGGAGCTTGAAGATCTGTGGATCACATAATACCTGGATGTGCTTGAACTACAAATTTCTATATGTATTTCAGCATTTGTAGAGACATAACTGAATATAAGTAAAAACTTTTGTGGCTTTGAAGGCAAATGGTACGAGAGTTTCCTGGCTCCGCCTTATTTAAAGAAAGACATTGCTGTGTGTTTCAACACATCTCCAGGACATATAGTTGGTTAATTTCTGATGTCAGGACTCCGGTAGCTCTTCATGTGATTGAGTTTAATAGATACAAGAATTTAAGAAGGATATTTCAATCTTTTCTTTTCTCAAATTTAAATTAAACACATTTAGTAAAAATATACATTTATATATCATGATTAATTTCCAAATCATTGAGGTCAAACAGTAAGAGAATTTTTGCAGGTAAACTGGGTGGCAAGTCAGTATGTAGACAAATTTAGCAATCAAGAATAACTGGAAAGTCTACTAAAAACAAACACTGTCTAAGAATAGTTCCAGTGCTTGAATAAACATGTTCTGTCCTGCAGGTGCTCATCCAAAGGTTGGCAGACATACAGTTCAGTACTAGAGGAAGTCTGGGAAGGAAAAAACATATCAAGATCTCCACCCACCCACCAAACACCGAATGGTTTTTACTACATAACTAGCTCAGACTAAAAGCTGTTTGATGCAGAGAACATTCTCAGGGCTTGGGACAGGAACAATGGGTCCCCCCTGCCATTTTGGAGCAGTTTGTATTCTCTAAGTAAAAGATATTTGCTTTTAGCAATCTTTCATTGAAAGCATTACATAGCTAGCAGAGATCCCGAAGTCTTACTTTCCTACATTTATATCTGCAATATTTACCTATGCTATTTTTGCATGTTGTAACACATTACTCATGTTCAAGATAGATGCAGACATTGTAGATTTGCATTCTCTGACATGGTTAAGAAGCGGTCTGTTCCAGAGTGGAGCAGGTGGGATGCAAATATCCATTTCCTGCTGTGCCTACAGTCCTGAAACAAACATTGCTTCATTCAGCAGCATAGCTTACTCCTGGAAACATCCATTGCAGTGGCCTTCAAAAGCATTCCTTGCAGTCATTGTCTACAGCTGGCTGCCTTTTGTAAAAGCAGAGCAAGCAGCTGGGAAAGTACCAGAAACTGTTTCACAAAGCCCAATTTCCGATCCGTAAATTAAATGCACTTAATATGAGCTAGTCCCCTCAGGTATAAATTGCAAATTATTTTCAGAATCTCTGGTCCATTTTCAGCCATCCCCAGAAAATGAAAAGCTTTTTGTCTACACAGAGGCAACCTTCAGCTGTGAAAGTGTCCTGAATACAAATTTCATCAGAAATATAACATCAAGGATCTTCATTCATCTTAGAAGATATGACTTATGAAGCTTAATTTGAACTCTCTGTAAACCAAGAAAAAAAAAAAAAAAAAAAGGAAAAAAGGTTAAATTGTTGTATGATTAGTGCAACAATAGAAAACCTGAGCTGCTCTTGTTAACGTTTTTATAGCAGGGAAACAACTTATTCTGTGGAAATAATAACATATAACAAATAGATGAACCGTTTCTTCACTTGAAATCTTTCATGAACTGCTTCCAAATAAACTCCCTGTGCTTTTACATTAAAATCCATATTCTAACATGTGCTAAATCTTTTTTTATTCTGCAGCAATACTGAAAGCTCAACATTCAAGATGAAACTGGTAATCCTGGTAAATCCACATTAACCAAGATCACATTAACTAAGATTAGCAATAGACAACGTGCAGTTATTGTGTCTGCAGAGTACTACCTTTGTATTCTTTTCCACATTTCAAAGACCTTTCACTCTTTTCTGTTTACTTAAATAGTGAATTTAGATAGGATTACAATCATAAGATAATGAGAAGTAGTTAGAGATATAAAATAAGTCTTAAATAAGTGAAATAGACAACACTATTCTAAAATGAATTTTAAATTCTGGTATTGAACTCTGTAAGAGCCAGGATAATTTGGGTGGAACAAAAAATACTGGCAGATCATTTTCTTTGGGTATTAAGAGTTGCAAATTACAATTTGTACATTATATTCTTTCAGAATAATTGAGAAATCTGAATTGTTGTCATACGTGCTTTTATAATTTTCTTCCATGATGAATTTTGTGCTTTTTGAGGTACTAAGAAAGAAAATTTATTCAGCATTCAAAAAAAAACCCCAATGTTACTCTTGTTCAAAAACATCTGTTTTTCATATTTGTGAACAATATCCGTGTGCATTTCTATACATTCTGGCTTGCAGAATAAAATAGAGTTGACACTGTGAAATAACATTAAGCTTAGGGAAGTACAAGAGTTTCTTGGAGAAAAATTAATTCTTATCAAAACAGATATTTCTGTTTTATAATTTCTCAACATGTAGTATTTTATTACAATGTCTATGACTTTAGAACTCATTTTAGCCTCAGTAACAGTTGATGAAAATTTTTACTGTCACTAATCATTTTATTCAAGTGAAAATTACAAATTAGCTAACATTTTGAAGATTCTGTAACACACTCCTGACTAAAATGAGATGGTAGTGAGTCAGAGAATTCAAATCTATGTTTCTATGCATTTTAAAATCATTCAGTTTACCAATTACTCAAACATCTTTCTCTCACATCTCATGTATAAGAAGTTTTACAACTGAAACAGTGCTTTCTGCTTGGCTTTCAGACACAGGCTCTGCAAATACTTTGTAAAGAAACATAAAAGAAATCACTTAAAAAAAAGTTGGTTGAAGAATATCCACGATGGCTTAACCACACAATGGACTACTTAGTTTGCAGTGGGGTGTTTTTAAATCTGGAATTAGAATTTGTTTATGTAGAGGGGGGCTGTCTGACAACAAAAAGTCTTGTACAGAAAAATATTGTCAAGACAGATGAAACACTCAAGCATGCTTGTGTTTTGAATGCTGTAAGTTTCCATTGTTTCATAACTGAGACATTAAACCAGCATTGGATGAGCTTAAATAACAACAATCTTTCAATTTCCTCATTGTTTTGCACTCCTTTGTAAGAGCTGAGTTTGTTTTGTGCTAAAAGCAACTCTTGCTAGCTTACTGTTCCTCAGAACTCTTACATATTTCAGTATTAGTGAAATAAGAAAGCATTTATCACCAGTAGAAAAATACTTGAGCATCTCCTAACTTTGATGTAGTTTTCTTGCATATAACTCGTACTTCATGCAGAAAATGGTGCTAAGGGAAAGATATTTCCGAAAACACTGTATTCAAAAATTAGCAAATACAGCTTTGGTCATGTGGTTGTATTCAAATCCTTTTTTATCTGCATTGTAATAGCCATCACATATGCAGCCTGTGACAGAACTACAGGTACATCCATCTTTCCTCGGCTTTCATCCTGTGTTGAAACAGAAGGTGCTTTTTTGCCTACTGTAAAACATTCTTCCTTTAATCACAGTACATTCTGCACATTTAATGAGTTAGGGGTATGTTATCATGCCATTAAAGGCTGTATCATGATATGTAATAAATGGGAGCTGATTTAAGACTGTGTCACCTTTGATGTGTTTGAATTTGCAACTGTAATTTTCTTCCTTTTGTATGTTATTTGCAGTCATTATGAAAACAAATTCTATTATGTGCAACTGTACTGAAGCCCATAGACCACTATCCAATTTACTCAGGCCATCTATATTCATGGATCTACAGGGTCTTAGGAATTTCATAGGTATTTCAGTTTACTAAATTACTATTAGCTATTACTAATAGCTTCTTGCAGGTATCACCCAAAAAATCCAGTCTGTTACTTGAATAGTATCTCCATCCTGAATTTCAACTCTGTACTCAGAAGCACATACATTTTATTGCTCATAAAGTAAATAATAGTTATGAAGTCTTTAGTGTTAACTGACTATTGAAAGGCCACAGACAGAGGTAATGAGCGGCATCCCCCAGGGTCTGTCTTGGGACCAGTACTCTTCAATGACATCGATGGCGGAATTGAGTGCACCCTCAGCAAGTTTGCTAACAACATCAAAATGAGTGGTGCAGTTGACATGGTGAAGGAAGGGATGCCATTCAGAGGGACCTCAACAGGCTGGAAAGGTGGCCCCAAGTGAACCTGATGAGGTTCAACACAGCAAAGTGCAAGGTTTTGCACTTGGACTGGAGGAATCCCAGGCATCCATACAGACTGGAAGGAGAGGTCCTTGAGAGCAGCCCTGTGGAGAAGGACCTGGGGGTCTTGACAGTTGAAAAGCTTAACATGAGCCAGCAGTGTGTTCTTGCAGCTCAGAAAGCAAATGGTATCCTGTGCTCCTTCAGCAGAGGGGTAGCCAGCAGGGACAGGGAGGTGATTGTCCCCCTCTACTCTGCTCTTGTGAGGCCCCATCTGGAGTACTGTGTCCAGATCTGGAGCCCCCAGTACAAGAAAGACAGGGAGCTGTTGGAGAGGGTCCAGAGGAGAGCCACAAAGATGATCAGGGGACTGGAGCACCTCCCCTATGAAGACAGGCTGAGGGAGATGGAGTTGTTCAGCCTGGAGAAAAGAAGGCTGTGGGGTGACCTCATTGCAGCCTTTCAATACCTAAAGGGAGCCTACAAACAGGAGAGGATTCAGCTCTTTGAAAGGGTTGATAACTGCAGGACAAGGGAAAATGGTTTTAAACTTAGGGAGGGAAGATTTAGGTTGGATGTCAGGGAGAAATTCTTTACAGAGAGAGTGGTGAGGTGCTGGAACAGCTGCCCAGAGAGGTTGTGGATGCCCCGTCCCTGGAGGTGTTCAAGGCCAGATTGGATGGGGCCCTGGGCAGCCTTGTGTAGTATTAAATGGGGAGGTTGGTGGCCCTGCATGTGGTGGGTGGGTTGGAGATTCATGATCCTTGAGGTGCCTTCCAACCTAGCCATTCTGTGATTCTCTGGTTCTGTGATATTTTTATTATTAATCTTTATTCACCTTATTGCCTTCCCTCCTACTGCCTAGGAGGCAGTAGCTCATAAATGAAAACAATGAAAAGGAAGGGAAATGACATTTGTGTAGCAGGTCAAAGTGATTCCATGCTGTTTGCATGTGAATCATTATTTCACTCTTCCACTGTCAAAATAAATACTTGCACAACTTACAGAACTTCCTAGAGAACTGAAAAGCAGCTCAGAGTATAAGAAGGGAGAATACTCTCTTAGAGCATAGCAAAAAGTTATAATTAAGAATAATGGATTATTCAGATGCCAAACAGCTGAACAGAATATTTGACATAGAGGTACGAAGAAAACTATAGGTAAAATATAAAACGTAGAAATTGACCTCTCAAAACCTTGCTTTCCTTATATCTAACTAGTACATTTTATATTTCTCAGGAATGGAAGCCAGTTACTAAAGCAATATCATCATTGCACTTTCACCACTTCCATTATCTTTTAAACCACTCTTTTGTTCTACAGTATTGTTTTTGTCTCTGTACTGATAAAGGATGCACTAAATATATTAACCATTTTGTATTTTATCCTATCTTCCACTATCAGACTTGCACTTATATTGTTTCTAGTAATATCCATCTTCCACCTTGTCCATAGTGTAGATTTGAGCCCCATACTTAATTGTTTTATATCTTAATTTCTGAATCCATGCAGTCAAAAATGAATGCTTGTGCACAGTTAACCTTTTGATCAGGCTATCAAAGACACATTGACAGTCATTACTTTTTAGCACTGAACTGCTTATCAAAAATGGGCAGTCATTTTAGGTATAGGCTTAGGGTGAATTCTCCAGTCATAGAACTTTCATTCCTGTATTTGTGGTAAAAGACTTTATCTCACAAATACATGTCTCCTCCTTAGAGCTGGCTTCATGACATTTCCCTCCCATACACTGACAGGCACAGCTGTAGCCTATCTGTCTCCAGAAATAGCTCTGCAAATACAACCAAAGCTTACACCTATAGCTGTATCCACTGTCTCTATTGCCTGAAGCACATCAGTGATCACTGGTACCTATCCTCCAGGTTTGCAGGAGGGGTGCATCCTAGGGGAAAAACCTGTGTCCCCTCACCCTCCTGCTCATGGGCACAGAGATCAAGTGGATGCTCAGAAAGAGCTGCTTCATCTTTAAAATCTCCAGGATTAATTGTCTGGTGAGTTTTAGGACACAATAAACTGAGATGATCCTTTGAAGTTTTTTTTTGTGTGTGTGTGTGTATTGTACTGGAAAGCAGTTTCTCTGGAATAGGCAGAAAGAATCTGGAAAAAATCTTTTTTAAACAGAGAAGCATTATTCTGAAGTTAAATTTATCACTGAGAATGTTGTCATCACTTTATGGATGACTTTGAAAATCTCTCTCAGTGTTTTGCACCACGGCACTTTAAGAAATAGTTTTAAGCAAGGCTAATTAACTTCAAAGAAGGAAGGAGTAAAAAGGATTCTCTTTCTTATTTATTTTTAAGCTAAGTGCTGTCTTAAATTAAATGAATCATGAAAAATTAATATTGTTACAGTGCCACCCCTGTAATTTGATCACTGTTTAATTTGATTTTTTGTTTTATTTAATCAGAGCCACAGGAACCTGCTCATTTGTATTGTAAATTACACAACTTCTGCCCTTTATTTCATATACAGTTGATCACTTTTGTCAGGTAAGATTGGATTATCTAATCATTGGCCTTACGAAATTGCCGTTTAATCAATAGGGAAGGTCAAAATTTCTAAATGTGATCCAGAAACAAAGTATCTAAGGAAATGGGAGGCTGGTGAAATCCAACTAAACTTTTATATGTTTGAAACATTATTATTGACTATTGGGTCATTATTACTGTAACATATGTCTGCTTTTATCTTCTCTTGCCACTTACAATTTGAGAGCCGGCCCTATAGCTCTGGTTATTGATCATAGCTACTGATGACTTGATGGAGTTAGCTTTTTTGCTCATCAGTGTCTTTGAATGTTGTTTGAGTCAAGAGATAATGATTTTCACACTGTCCTGCAAATACGCAGTTAGCTGATAGACAGCTGAATATGTCACTTTGAATACAAAGTGAATTTCTTACTGTTTAAAAAACATATCCACACATGTTACATGATAGTCTGCAGATAGAGACTGACTGGCAGAACATGTTTCATCCTTACTGTCCAATCAGCTGTCACATAAGTCATGCAATAAATCAGCGCTCTGTGCTCTATCTTTTGAGTTGTGGATTTCTTAGGATGGTGCTTTTGCTCCTTTCTACTCTGCAGATATGTTCAACTTCTATTCTGTCACACTGTTACTGCTGTTAGGTTGCACTGTCGTTCATGACCACATTAATGACTTCCTCTAGCAGCTATCACACATCAGCCACTTGGCCACGTGTTCAAAATATATGATGTGATGGCTAGTTTGAATAGCTTCTGCTCTGTGCTTCTCTCAGTATGATGGCATTTATTTTATACCCCTTTCATCAACACAAATGCAAATATATTCCCAGCTAAGTAAGTCTTGATAGGCTGTTCTTTGTGCTATTCTTAAGTCTTAAGCTATTCACTTAAATAATTTCCTTATTTTGCACTTTTTTTAAAGAAAAAATAATGTTTATTAATATCACATTGACACAGAGAGTTGAATAGATGGTTGCAAGCTTAATTATTGTAACAAACACATCTGGAAACAGAAAAGGCTACTGCTGATTTTCTATGCAGAGAATTTTTGCTGGCTTATGATGACAGAGCAGGAAGATCACTGGCAACCTGTACAAACTGTGTTGGTTGGTGAAGAGTTTCTCTGTGGCACAGACCATATTCAGCAGGGTGAATGATTAGGAATAGCTACTGATAGTGCCCTTTTGATAGATATTGTAGGAGATACGGGGTAAAGAATTTCCTGAATATTTGCACTTGAATGATAACAGAAGCTCCTCATGCATCCTACAACTTTCTGAGGATGTATTTAGGAAAGGAACTGAAAAGGATCTTAGGGACAATGCTGAGATTTCAAAAGCCTTATTTGGAATTTTTTATGTAAACTGGTATTCTGAAAGCAGAACATTAAATGAGAGAGAGGAACAGGATTACCCTGTGGTAAAGAAAGATGACAACAGGCCGCTGATAAGAGTGCACAGCAACAACTGGTGTATCATGGCAAGTACGTGCTCTTTTTTGTGACTATCCTTGTGACAACTCCATGTTAGAAACTCCGAAGTGCTTAAGTACACAAATGATTGCCTGCTGATCTTAAATACAATCAGACATCTTCTGTGGTCATTCTGAAGCAAATTCACTCATGAAGCAATAGTGCCTTTTTGACCCTAAATAAACTAACATTTCCTGTTTTTCTAGTCATTTTTAATTCATCCAGCTTTCCTACTATGAATTTTGTTGTATTTGTTTCTGTAGGACTGTCTTCAGAATACATGCCTGGACAAAAATGAACAAAATAATCTGTTTTAAAAACACTCTTATTTAAAAATATGCAACATTACTAAGATCACCTTTCAAAATCTATGTCTCATTTTTACTTCAGTGACAGTTTTACTGGATTCTGATCAGCAGGACTATAAAACTAAAAATAAACAAAATAAATAAAAATATACAATTAAATTCTCCCAGTTTTGAGTAACAAAAACAGAGTGGGGCAAAAAGAGAGAGGGAAACAAAAAGAAAAAAAAATAGGTATGTATCTTGCAGCAAAGTTTAAGAGATGAAACAACAGGTCAAGATCAACTTGCAAACCTCTCAAGAATAACAAGACAGTGAACTTGACGTTCCATGATATTTGACATACAGCAAATCACTATTTACATTTTATCCCAAAACATTTACCTGAGGAAAGGTCATGGTGTTAAATTTGGAGACATTTACAGCAATTGCCAAATGTTTGCTATCTACATGAATGTCATGCTTCTTAGTCAAAAGAAGGTTGAAGCGCTAAATGTCAATTATTTTAAGTTGTTCGATGGCAGCACAGATTGCCAAGCAATATAAAAAAGAGGTTTAATAAATATTATATACACTGTTAACCATTAATCTTGCCTAGCAGAGGTCAGAGTTTCACACAGAGAGGACTTATGACAAGCAACAGTGCAGGACATTAAAACTCAATTATTGCTGCCCTAGATTAAGGCATTACGATTAAGTTGTGGAAATAGTATACTGTTTCTTCTGCTGCTGCTGTCAAACTTGGGAAAGATCAGAGATAATGATTAAATCACTTTAAGAAAGCATGCCATTATGCTTCTCCTTGCAATATTTTGTCCTTTTTAGGAAAAACAGTGGTAGGGCTAGTCTTTCTTTACAAGAAACCTAGAAGTTCAAACAGCTTGTTCTCGTGAACTGTAAGCAAATTTGTTTTGCTGGAACCTCAGGTTCTTGCAGCTAACTTAAAAGTTAAGCCTAAAGTTACGAAAGTTCATAGCATCATAACTTTGTATCTATTAAGTAAATCAGCTATGCACATATAACAACTTATGCATTTACCTATGACAGAACAGTGTCAAAACTCATCGCTCAGAAGGGAGCATTTAGCCAAGTTAGTACTGGAAACTCCTCTAAAAGAGTTGCAGAATCATTAGGGTGCACACTAAGTAATGGGGACTTCCACTTTAGAGTCTGATTGTTGTACACAGGGTAAAGGTGAGAAAATTTAATTTATCTGCTGCAGAAGGCTGAAGGCCTAGGTGTTTCGTGGTAGAGTTAAGAAAAGCTTGTTCCAGAAAGACCAAGAAAAGTATTTAAAATATATATTTGGAAAAATATGGGACCCTTTATTTAAAAAGTCATGTGGTGAATGCTAATGTAACTGTTGAAGTAGTAGGTTTGGTATTCATGTCCTTTAGCCATGTTTCTTCACTTTTTGCTCTATCTCAGCAGAATTTGGTTTCTAATGGATGTGAGAACCATAAACTACTTAAAGACATTTCAGACGAACTGACTTCAATCATTCAAGCATTCTTGCTGGACCTTACACTAATAATAATGTTTCTCTATGCCTATCTGAACTTTCAGCTGCCAAAACTATCTCTTAAATGTGTGCATGTTGCTGGTCTGAATAAAAACTGCAGATGTGAAATGATGACTTCTCAGTTTTAGCATTCTCTTGCTTTATATAAACGTATGAACTGTATTTCTGTAGATAATTTTTAGTTCATCAGCTTTCCTTTGAGCATCCAAAACTTTTCTTCAAAACTGTACAATGGTTGTTCCTTCAAATCCTTGGTCTAATTATTGTGTCTTACCTTTCATACAGTTTTGCTAGAAATTTAATCCAGTCATAAATAACTGAGCAGAATGCTGAACACCAGTGCTCTGAGATTAATTAACAATTTTCTGTAAGATACAACTGACAGTGCCAAGGGCAAAAGATTTCTTACTGCTCACTGACCTTCTTTCTGCATTATTGAAGATACCCTAGATCCACAATCATGAGTGCTCCCATTTTTAGTGTCTCTGAAAACAATACTTCTCTGCTAAAACAGAGTAACCATCAGAAAATAGTCTTGACTTCTTCATTGTCACTGCAGGTAAAGATGTCATTGTGATCTTAGCAGTAAAGCTAAACAAATTCAGGGTAGCAGTGTTTACACAAAAATTTATATTCTTTTACCATTGAATAATTGAGCAGGTATCAAATAGCAATGTTTCAATTATTCATTAAGTTTCTTCACCTATTAGAGAGATTGCTGTAGGCAGATAAGTGTCACTTGCATTAAACTGTGAACATCTTCATGGGGTTTGCTAATCAGATCTTCAGTTCTTAGACCGCAGAGAATCTTTATTCATGTATGGAAACACAATAAGATTACTCAGTAGAGGCCACACTACAGTTCTGATATTTCTGAAAATGTAAGTCAAGATGCTCCATTCAGTCTTAAATCTATTGTCTTTTTTATATTCATGAACACATGCTATTGTTTCTGAAGCATGTATTTCTAGAGTGGGATTCATTTCTGTGTGAAGGTTTTGGTTTTAGCAGTTTTATTAAGGTTAGTAAGAGAAGAATGGACTTCAGATTGTCTAAGACCTTATTTTTAAAGACAATTTAAAATCTGTGGGATAAACAAGCACTATAAGATAAAACGGCAGACATAAAGGCCACCTTCTCTTATTAATCAGTTTTATGATGTATTAATTTGTTAGGTAGGACTGGAGCGTGTTTGGACAAAATCAAGAAAAATACTGCTTTGACAGTGACAAAATATGAAGTATGCCTTTGAATCTAATATGTCTGATAGAGAAGAATGGTGTTCAACAAAGTTAATACTATGATTTTAATGATATCATGTTAAATATGCAAAATGAAGCTGAGCCTTACCAAGGCAACTTGGTAACACAGTTTGTTACGGAGTCATGCACAAGTTATGTATTTAACTAATGAGTACAGAATTTAGCTGATTTGAAGGTAAAATTAATAGTTCATTGGAAGTATTTCCAAAATCAGCATGTTAATTCCTGAACTCCACCCATATTTTTCTAAAGAAATTTAAACGACATGCAAAGTGTAGAAAAGGCATTTTAAAAAGAAAAATGTTAGTTAACAGTATTTGACATTAAAATCAAAATAAGAGTATTGAATTAGTCAGGTGTTCTTCACAATATTGACTTAGCAGGAACAAGATGTTTGTTATGTATCAATACTATAAAAAATATTAAAACTTCAGTAAATTATTAAATATGCAACTGTGCTGATCTAATTTTGAGGAGATCCTCTAAACTTCTTTTATAGACAATAAACAGAAACACTTTTAATATATGACTGTTTTTGGGCAGACATCCAAATTTGGTCAAATGAAATGATATTTAACAGTACTCACTATAAAGGGTGTGGAGGATGATGAGCTAATGATGCTGAAAACTCATAAACGTGGTGACACAAGTTTGCCTTCAGTTTAAAGACTTAGTAGTAAGTGGAAAATAACTGTTCCATATTTGTTATTTCCCCTGTACTCTTGCAGTTAAACAAAAGATGCTGCTGTATGAGTAAGGAAGCTTCTGCACTAAGTAAGGAAGCTTCTTTTCTGTGTGCCCTCAAGGAAAGAGGGAAAATGCTGTACCTATGAATGTGTGCAGATACCTAGACACGACCTTGCATTCTTCTGAAGCATCATACTAGTGATGTTTCTAGGAATTCTACAACCATTTCATCAGAAATTCATAAATAAAATAAATTAAAAATTAAAAAATAAAATAAATAAAATAAATTCCAGGAGAATTTTCCCATAAATCAAAGAAGCCAAAACACTCTTTGAAAAATAATGTTACTTCCGCTTGCTTAATGTTTAAACAAAAAGCCTGTTTGTACTATTTCTATTATCTTTTATGTATGTTTTCTTCTTTCTTTTCACTCCTTCATGTATAGAATGCTGTGTTAAAGAAGAAAATTTTTAATTCATAGTTGTTAACAAACGATACACCTTATGTTACTCCTTTTCAAGAGCACAGAAGCAGGATGAAGGGGAAAGAGCCATTCTCTGGAAGGTATTCGTGTGTTGTGTTGTGTTTTGGCATGTTTGCTATTTCCTGTTTTGTTGGGTTTTTGTATTGTTTTGAATTTTAGATAGCTGTCATACTTTGATCTTCCCTTTTCCAAGCATAGAAAGTATTGAAATGATATCCTATTGCAATAATTCTATCTAATCTGTTACTGCCTGACTGAAAATCTACAGTGATAACTATATTTGCTCTGAAAATATACTTTATGAAACTGAGAATAGGGATGTTCAAACTATGACAAGGCTGGACCTTCATTACAGCAACAAGCAAGTCCCACGTTCTAATATTCAACATCTCTGTAATAATCTTTTCCATGACCTTCCAAGTCATGTCTTCTAACGATGAAGATTTTCCTGTTGATAGCAGTTATTCTGTCTCACATTCCATGATACTATGTTTAGAAATAGATTTAAAAAAAAGACCAAACCCACATACAATTCTGAATTGTATCAGCTGTACAAATCTGTCAGTAGGCTTTCTAGAAGTATCATTTTGAGTTACAATGTTACTTTTGCATAATACACCCCGACAGGGTTTTTCTTAGAGGATGTTTGTACTTCAAAAAACTTCTCTCCAGGGGATGTCTAATACTGCCTCGTACTCTCCGATGAAAGTGATGTTAATGATAAGATATGAACATGTGGCATAAAACTTTGTCTTTTCTCTTAGATGTCACTTAATGGCATTACCTGAAAGATAGATTTTGTGGAGTTTTATTCTGGTTTTCTTTCAAATTCAAGCAATTAGGAATTTTCAAATATCTGTATTACAATAGTAATTTTATATATTTATTTTCAGTTTTGTTCAATTAAAGACGAACCTATCTGTCCGCTTGTCTTTGAAATCACTCTTTTTTGTTTCCAAGTCTTCCAACCATTCTCGTGATTAGCACATTCTCTAGGTGGGTTCCTGATTTATCACACACAAATTCAATTTCATAGAGGGATTTACTCAGAAAACAGTGGGCTCAGCTATCTCAAATAGCCTGTGAGGATTTCTTTCTCATCTGTAACAATCTGCAAATATCAGGCCAGAAAAGAGAGAGATATTAGAAATGAAAACCCAGAAGGGCTTCAGATCAGCCTTCTGCCAAAGATTTGGAAAATAACAGTTTCACTAGCATTTGCCTTTTTGTTCTTGATGATTCAATTCAAACTCCATGGGCAGTAAGTTATTTCCATTGCTATTCTGATATAATGTTTAAATTACCCACGTGAAAGGAGGAACACTCAAGACAGGGCAAATGAGACAGGTCTTTCATTTATAAAACTACTCAAAATTAATCTTCAGTCTCAGCCATGCAGTGCCATATGTGCACAGGCACACATTCATGCAAAGTAGTAACATCCAGAAGTCATTTCCTGTGCATCTGTTAAGGTATGATGCTTCAATTATCTAACTTGCCTGTGCTTAATAGAACAATTACAACATTTCATTCAGTAGAAGGGGAATCTTCATGAAGTTGAATTTGTATATGCATGCTTGAGGATTCCAGTGAAAATCTTATTAGTAATCTGAAAGATTTAATATCTCAATTTTATAAATTTTCAGACACAGAAACATATACTGTAATTTGTGTTAAAGACTGATTCTGAAGGTCTATCTATTCTCCTATAGTAAGACTTAACTCTCTTCAAGTAAAACATGTCAAACTTCCTTTTAAATGCAAAGTATGGTCTGTTGGTTTTGTTAAGATACTGTTTAGGGCTTTGTGGTTTTCATGAAAGTTTGACTGTTTGAACTCCACTTAAATCCACTGGTAAACACTGGTATAAGAACCTTTCTGCTTTGTGTTAATACGAAAATCTGAGTCATCCTCCAAAGCAGATAAAATATGTCTTGGAAACTGGTCTCCAAATGTAAACCTGAAATCCTAATATTATGAGGAGTAGACAAATGTCACAACAAAACCAATGCTGTTTTTGTTTATCTAATAGTTACATACTCTATGTACTCTTTGGAAAATTGTTTTAGAGAAAGAAGTGACAGAGAAGGCTGAATTACCTTTTAAGTCCCTAGATTTGAATCGTATTTGTCATGTTTTTTTCTGTGTCAACATGTAATTCCCATTGTTACTAATTAAGACGCATACTTCATAGTACATTTTATACAGATCTCTTAAAAACACTACATTACTCCCTTCTACAAGAGCTGTACAACAAACTGCTGTTAATCAATTGTTATTTCTTGGGCCACGGTATTTAAGTAAAGTTTGCACAAGTATCCTTCTAAGATGGAGTTTTTAGTTAGATAATCAGTGAAATCCAAATGCAAGCAATTAATATATCTTACAGTTAAGCTCATAGCACCAAGGTAGTATATTTCACCCCCATAAGCTAAATTGCTGGAAAAGATGATGTTAAGTATTCCATCCCAAATAAAGCAATCAATCAATATTTCTTTTCTGTTTATTCTCCAATCTTTAGAACTGATGGTTATGCTAGCTAGATGGATTTACTTAGAAGAGTGAAAGACATTCAGAAAGACCATCCAATTTCTTGATTTATTTCCTATTGATGCATAAAATAAGCTTGTCTGTGAAATAGCCATGTTGAAATTGCTGTTCTCATGCATTTTTCATTGTTATTATTCAGCAAGACTGACTTTTGAGGGTCAGATTAAAATTCATTCATCTAAAGCTGCACTGGTGACAGTAGATAGCCTTAAATTAGCTCTTCTAGTTAATATCTGTATCACTATTTGTAAAACCATTAGTACTGAGAATATTCTGATTACACAATGCATGTTTTAACAGAAATTCTTTTAACCTTCTGTGCAATGAAAACTTAAAAAGTGCTGCTTGATATTCTTGACATTTCATTCAGCCTATTCCAGTACAACATTGTGGTCTCCATAAAGTCTTATTGCTTGTGATGAGAGGTCACTGCTTATTAGATAATCACATCCCTTCTCTGCAATACTGGGCATACACATTTAATACAATTATAATGCTTAACACTTATATAGTGCTTTTCTTTCAATTGCTTTACAGACATTATGTAATTAAATTCTCAGCATTCTTGGGAAATAAGCTAACTCCTTATTACAAACATAGTTATTGGGCCAGAGGCAATTTTCAAATATAGTCTTCAATTTTTAAGCTGGAAATTGGAGCTGAACATGTCTTAAGATCGGGCTGTGTGGCACCAAAATTACCAGTTGTTTTGAAGGCTGTGGTATAAAATGTGCTACTTTAGGTCACTGAACTAGCTGGGTTGAGAAATAAGACTGAAAATCCATTGTTGATTCTTCAGACTTAGAGTGAGATGCTGAAATCTTTCTTTCATGTAGATGGAGTCTGCAACTGTACTGAGGTAAACTTCTGGCTGCCTTTGACTGAATGTACAAGGACCAGCACTGAAGAGCACATCCATCGCTCCTTGTCTTTAGATGGCAAGAGAAGTTTTCTGATAAATAATCTTAGTATAATATCATGCTTGAACTATAAGTCAACTTATTCAGAACCTCACTGAATCTTTTACCTCACAGGTGCACAAAGGAAGGCAGAAGGAGAGGAAACTGATGGGCTATATCTTGAGCAAGGCTGCTCTGTAAAAAGCAAGAGGAAGCAGTGGGTCTCAGAAAGCCTCATCTCTACCCTCAATCTCTGTACATCAGCACCATCAGTTGTGGCAGAAGCAGGTCAAGGAGGAGGCGTTGCTTTTCTGCAAGTATGAGCATGGGTGCCATGAACTGGATTGAAACATTGCATGTGCCATATTGATCCTACTGGCTGCCAGATGAGCTGCAAGTTATCCTTTCTTTCTCACCCTATTCCCCTTTCCAATGTCTCTCCCTTGTTTTTCCATCTTTTTCTCATGTCAGCCATCATTTCTCAATACATGCTAACTTCATTTACACTATTGTTCCCAATCCTCTACTCAACAATCAGCTCAACACCTACCTCTCTCTAAGCTTTTGTTGCCCTTTGTTCTTCCCTTACCTCTTTGGAGACCTTTGTAAGAGATCTTTTTCATAATGCTAACACTGGTCATACTTAGGTAACTAATGCCATTCTTGTAATCAGTTGTCATCTTCATTCTCCTTGACTTCTCCTTGGATTTTAGCACTTAGTTACTGCCTTGAAATATGACTTTCCCTTTGTTTTCAGTGTTCAGGCCTCTGCTGTCTCATCTTCTACCTCTCAATATTTATTTAGGACTTTATTCACAAAACTGTGATTAAATGTATTTCTGTTCAGTGCAACAATGAACTGTATGCTCATATGCTTAAATAATGGATAGAGTAATGATGCCTTTCTGAACCCAGGCAGCCCTGGTTTGGAGGTTTCTCTTTAGCATTCTTACCTTCGGGATCAATATTCCACCACTCTCTACAATACCTCTCAGTATTTCATCTTTTAAGATATCTCTGTCTCTGCTCCTATCCTGTTTCCTTCTACTCACTGCAAGTGTCAGAAATAGATTTACTCATACATCACTGTGAGTTCCTATTGTTAGTCTGATTTTCTAATGGCCAAAATTGAATGAAGTCTTCCTTCATATGATCCCATTTTGTCCTCTTTGTTTTTGTCTGTGAAGAGCGTTTTCATTTTCCTAAGTCACACTATAGGTGTATTCTCAATCTGAAGATATTACACACTGTACTTGAGGTTGTAAATAAAACAGACAAGATTCTGTCCACCAGTACTGACCATTGCAAGAATGCATATTATGTTCTAGTGTTTCTGTATCTTATTGCTGATTTCTTCGCAGAACTGTATTGTAGGTACCTGAAAATACATTATATGCCATCACAGAAGAGCTACCAGGTGTTTCCTGGCTTTACATTTTGCAAGGCAGCCAGTTTGTGTCTATCCAACATAAAGAGTGAGGTGCAGATACGTTTGGCAGGACCACCTGGGTTGCAAAGTCTATCTACATGACAAAGCATAGTGCCAAGCAGACTAGCAGAACTGTAGTAGCTCAGATGTAGTCCACAGTGGACAAATTGTGACCCTTGAATTCACTGTGTCTCAAGATGAGACAACCGTTGTGTCTCTGAATTCACTGTGCCACTATGACTTCCTTTGGCTTGGGAAAGGTGATGGACAGAAGTGATTGAATGGCTTCCAAAATGTGACTCACTGTGTGGTGGTGTCAAAGTCACCGCTAAATATTTAGGCGTATCACTGGAGATCCATAGAAACCTCTCAGGAGAGAAATTTTAATCATTTTTATTTAGCATAAACCTAACTGCACTTTATATAAGAGAACATAATCTAAGCGTTAATAAAAAATGTAAGCACCATTGCCATCTTGTGGCTTAAAGTTGCTTCAACAGATTACTTTTACAAACCGATTATACACTCCCTCTGATGTTCTGTAAACATAACACATTTTCAATTAAATAGGCAAATCAAAGTGGCACAACACAGAAACAATGTCCAGACCTGCACATCAGAATCAATTACAGGAGCAGAGAAACAATCCTGTTTGTCTGGAAGAACTAATCACATGGCCAGCTGTTGAGGGCTGAGCATACACAGATCATTATTGAATGAAATAGCAGTAGATGTATTTTGCTCCACAGAAATAAAAGCACATTCTGTAAGAATAAAACTTTTGGAAGACTCTCCTTCCTTACTCATGTATAACGTATGAGTTTTCTGCTGCTTAAATCAAATACGACTTAGACTGCAGTAGGAAAAAAATGTATTTTTTAATAATAAAGTATATTTTTATGTTACATATTAGTGAAATAAACACAGAGTGGTATAGGTACACATATGTCTGTGGTAATTTTTTGTTTTTTTGTTTCTTGTTTTTTTTTTTTTTTTTTTTTTTTTCACTTTTATAGCTGCCTCTGCAACTGCTAGAAATAGGATGCAGTATTAAATGCTCCCCTAGATCAGATCAGCAGTCCACGTGTTTTACACATGAAATTCATTGGGAACTTAATCTTGAAAGATTATTTTACAAATAATTTAGTTTTTGTAAATCGTCTAGCTAAATAATTTGTAGCAAATCATGTCAAAGCATCAGATTTCATTTTCTTTTTCTGTATCCAGTGACCAACAGCTAATGAATAGAATCAGGCAGGAAAATGTTTTTGTGCCATTGAACTGTGATTTTTTTCAAGATTTCTTCTGCTTCTCTATGCTTGTCAAACACCAAAATCACAAAAGTTTTCTTCAGGCTACTAGGGGGGAGGCATAGTCAGTATTTGTGGTATTTCCTCAAGATGCTGACAGACAAGAAGATCCTCAATTGCTTTTCTCACACTTCCTTAGTCAGTAAAACATTGTTCCTTGTTACATTGTTCTCTCAATGGGATTTTTATCTCAATCTGCTCTTGACCAGGAAGTCCAGCCTAGACACAAAAGCTTCTGCCAGCAAGGCATTCTCTGTTTGTTCCCATGCAAATTTTGGCTTGGTTTGGGTTTTTCACTGATTGTTTTCTTAATATCTTTTTTTTACTATTATTATTTAGGAAAGCTTCTCACTCTTCACAGAAATGTTATCACAACATGTGGACAATATAAATCTGATAAAAAAGACTGATGACCAATGACCAAAAAGTTCAGAAATGAGGCCATTTGATTGATCTGCTTAATAATTTCATTTCTGCACTCTTTTAGTTTGGGAAAACATTAAGGTCCTGGTCCAGAATTAATTTGAATTTATTCACATTCTGAACTCTCTCATGTATGTCAGGAAGAACTTTATTCAGGAAAAATTTCTTTACAGAAAGGGCTGTTAAGCATTGGAATAGGTTTCCCAGGGAGGTGGTTGGGTCACCATCCCTGAATGTGTTTAAAAACAATTTGGATGTGGTGCTCATGGACATGATTTAGTGGACAGTTGTTAGACTTAGGGCAGTATGGTTAGACTGCAGTTGGACTTGACGACCTTTAAGTTCTTTTCCAACATGAGCAATTCCATGATTGTTCTATGATTGATTGATTTTATATGTACATAAATCCTGTATTTCTGTGTGTGTTTTTTTAGAACCTATTGAAGCCCAAAACTTTTAGATCATGCTCATTTAAGTAACAAGTACGGTGAATCTACCTTACTCTTGTGAGATGAACACTATAGGTATAAAGGGAAGTAATAGCATCTAAGAAGTGTAATTTGAACCTATAAAATTGTGTCTAATACTACAGCATCTACTGTCCCTTCTGTGACACGTAAACATGAGATATAAATATGTCAGACCTTTGATAAGGGGCCATTCAAACCAGCTGCTAGGAAATGTCAAGGACACTGCCCTCCTGGCAAACAGCAGCTGCTGTCTCCAGCAGGCTCCTTGCTGTCATTCTTGTTATTTTGGTTAGAGAAAAGCAAAATTAACTTAGTTGATGGAGTGTACACTTTTTTTGAAGTTCCAGGTCCTGTTGTGGTACATCTGTGTCTCATACAGAGGAGAAAAAAAAAAAAAGAATGCCATTTTGAGTAGAGCAGCTTTCATTGGAAAATTTGGTAGTGATCATTTCATAGCATGTGCGAAGGCAGTGGTCAGAATGTTAAAAGTTAGATTTTATAAATTAATATAGGAAAGGACATAAACCATAGGAGAATTTCTAGAGCCAGGCAAATGTAGATAGCAGGTTTGGAGAATGTTATTTTTTCCTTCATTTATCTGTTAGCTGCTTAGCAGACCATCTTTATTTAAGCAAGTATGCAGTTTTTTTAAAGGTGCATTTTCTAGAATTTTACCAATCTCCATTGTGACATTTCAAATATTTTAACCTGTCTCAGATCACATAAACTGCATGTACAGTTTTCCCATGTACACAAGAGAAAATTTACCAAAATTCGTAATGAAATTATGAATATGAAACTTCAGTGCATTTTTCTTGACATTCGAATCCATATTGCTAACAGATATTACACATATGAATCCAAAAGTGGGTGAAAAAAGTTGCACCTTATGGACTTGGCTGCTACACCGAAAACATAAGATCTAGACTATAGCCTACATTATGTTTTTTTGGTCCAATTTTGCAAGTAGCACATAGCTATAACATCTCATGAGCAGATCAGAGTGCAGTTCACAGCCAGGCTTACACTTCAGTTGTCTCTATTTTTTTGGAAGAGGTGGTAGGGAAGAAGGGAAGTCATTGAGTTATCATTCCTGAAGGTATTTAAAAGATGTGTACATGTGGTACTTAGAAATATGATTTAATGGTAGAGTCAGCAGTTCTATGTTAACAGCTGGTCTTGATGACTTAGAGATTTTTTCCAACCTAAATGATTCTATGATTTTACAACTGCGTGAATAGCAGCCCCATCCCTGGTCACTTTAGTGGTGCTCTGAACCTTTGGAGAGCCCAGGGACAAGACAGCATAGCTAGTACTAAGTTGCTTGGCCACAGGAGAAAGGTGCTGGTTTATTTCTAAGGTATGCTGCCAGGACTGGTAAATTTTCAGATTTCTCCCATCGCTATACTGCATTCATTCAGAGATTTATTAACTATGATACATGTTGCCATAAATCTAACCCTGGGAGTCTGATTCCAGGTTTGCACTCTGTGCGTATTTAACAAGCAATTACCACATGTCTTCAGATAATGTTGCTAGGAAAAAAAACCTTATTTGAGAATTGTGCTTTTTTTAATTATTTTTTATTTTATTTTATTTTTTTTGCCTGAAGTGCTGCCCAGTTTGCTAAGGGAAGATCCTTAAGAGACACAGAGTTATGTAAACAAATTTATAATATGTACACATCTATTCAGCAACTTAATAATTCAGAATGTATTTCCCTTTAATGTTCTTTTTTTTCTTCAGAACTACTGTCATGCTCTGCATTTATTGGTTTAAATTCAATTCTGTTGCTCATCCAGTTCCAGAAAGAGTGCTTTTGATTGTTTCCTTGAGAAAATAGCTACTTAACTTGGTATATTCAAGACAATAAGGATTTTGATCCCATTTTACAGCAACTAATAGTCCATATTATTGAATATAAAATATAGAGAATATGAAATTTCCTCCATTAACATGCAGGTGAGAGAAAGAGAAACATGGATGGTTGTTCACAATTTAATTTGTATCATTTATCTACAGAAAAAAAAAAAAAAAAAAACAAACCAAAAACTACAACAAAGCAGCAACCCAAGTCCATCTTTTAATGTTAAGAAGCCACTGATTCACCACTGGTATATGTGGAAAAAAGTGGCTTCAGTTTTAACAGCAAGTTGAGTGGGCCATTTTAGCTACTGGCAACTCAGCACACATGAAATATGTTAATTGATTTTTAAAATTATTTTTATTTTTTTTTAGTTCAGTAGGTGTTATCTTGCACTGGTGGAACAAAATTCAAACTGAAACTGTAATGTCATTTTAATCCTTTTGCCAATTACAACACTACTGGAGAATAAGGATATATTTCTTGTTGTTTTAGCTTAAAAATAATGGGATAATTTAAAAATGAAATTGTTCTATCTATTAAATACTGATTCCCATAGCTGTAACACTGGCCTTGTAATTTGTTACTGTCTTGAGGACTTCAAGTAACCGTGCACCTAATGCTCATGAGAATTACAATAGCATGCACTTTTGTAGGAAAGTGGCTAAATATTGAATTATTAAAAATGTAATTGAATCTGGTCTGTACAGGGGTAAAGATTTGTAAGAATATGTGCATTAGCTACTTTAGAAAAAGGGATTTACATGCCTTAAAATTGAAATAAATCATCTAGTGATATCTGAATCAGATTAGAAAGGTGTCAGGCCTTTGCTTCAGATGACACATTCAGGTTCAGTTAATAAATGCTACTATTTATGCTAATATAACAGGAGTTCTTCCAAACTGTAGAGAAAAATATCTGAATAACAACGCTGACTGAATTTACAACTTCCATTGTGCATTTTAGAAACCACAGAATTTATTTCTCTAAAGATAACAGATTTTTCATCAGGTTCCTGGAAAGGTGCCATTTTGGAGTCCACATGCCTTTTCTTCTTTCTTTATATCAGAAAAATAATTAAATATTTCTCTTCCCTCCCCCATTCTATTCAAGATAGTTCACAATTTTATTGAGTTAAATACGGTCACTTCTGTGCCAATTTGAAAAAAAAATCCAGTTTTGACATAACCAGTATTATTATGTCTTTTTTTTTTGTTTTTCCTTTTTGGTCTCATCTGGGCCTGCCATAAAATTTGGAAATGTGTGAACTTGTCTTTCCAATTAAAAAAATTTTTCTTTTCCTAATTGAGACATCAATGTGAGTATGGCTACCACTTAAAGAGTGAGCAGGTCCATCAGTAGCTTCTTTATAGTTTTCTGAACCAGATGGTGGCAAATACTCTCACTTCACTCAGTCTTCAAGAACGAACCTGTTTCATAAGCCTTGGGATGCATTTTTCAGTGAATAGAAGATGATTTAGTGGGGGATTTTTAGAGTTAGGGCAGTATGGTTAGGTCGTGGTTAAACGCTGTAAGGATGTGGATGATCTGTAAGCTCTTTTCCAACCTGAGTGATTCTATGATTCTTTGATTCTGTGTTCATAATATGATCGAAAAGAGGTGAAAATACCTGACTGAATAGAAGAGCTATTTTTTAATATTTCCAGACTTTCCTCGCCAGAAAGCAATACAAATGGGTACCTGGACAGATACAATTCTTAGAACAAACTCCCTCTCACATGTGCAGTATTTCTTATTTCACTGGGTTGAAGCAGACTTTCACTAGCAGTTTAAAAGGGAGCTGCTATTGCTTCATAAGAATACCTGCTACTAGCATCTCCAAAACTACAAAAATAAAAATGGACCATTTTTAAAATGGGACAGTTACTAAGAGTAGAAATGCATGGCGAATTCTATTCCCGAAAGCAAGGAAGATGTCCAGCAGTATTCAGAAATTGTATTTTCTCAGACTTTCATGCGCTCAAAATTTCTTACGTTACAAAGATTAGGTCTAAATGAAACTGTCTTCTTGTTTGTTTTTCCAGGTGCACAAGGCACTGCAGGATGCTGAATACATACAAATCTATACAAATTACCAAAAAATCTTGAGTAATCTGAAAGATTTAGAAATTGCCTCAAAATTCCTCTTCTGTAAACAGCCTGGGATTAAAAATGATACAAAGCCTACCACCTCACTTAGAAAAAAGTCCAGTCATAGCCAATGAAAATTTTATTTTATTGAAATTATTCAGCTACTGTTGCAGAATAGAAAATGAATTAATTAGATCATTTACAGATGTAGGCATTTACAGATGTAGACCTTCTGAAAGTTTGTTACAAAGAAGTCTCCTTCTTCATTAATGTGTGCAAGAAATTAAATCTCAGAATAGATGAAGAACTTCTAGAAATAGTTGATATAAATGTTTTTAATTTGAAATTCAAGAATCAACTAGTATTTTTTTATAAATAGTTTTTGCCTTAAAATCCATACTGATTTACTGCTGTGACCATTTACTTGCAGTGCGCGTTAAGAATTCTGATAGCAAATATATAATATTCCTAGTCAGATTTGTAACGGAACAGGAAATGGCCTTCTTGGCCAAGCTTTGGATGAAGTATATCACCGTGGTAGGCTTGTGACAGCAAAGTTAAATTCCTAGTCAGAATATAAAAGAAAAAAAAGAAAGAAAGAGAAATATAATTTACAGGACTCATTTTCATGATGCTTTTCTCTTTGAATGAATAATCTGTGAGATTTCAAAATCAACTTCCTTGTTATCAACTTGCTATTAGAAGGTTATGTTTAACAGCGTTTGCATGTCTTACTCACCCACAACTCTTGCTAAAGTATATGAATACAATGGTATTGGGTCTTCATCTGACCAGAGGTCTCAAAGAATTACTCATTAACATTTTTAGACCCATTTTGATCCCATTCTGCTTAAAATGTTAACTTCTGGTAATTTCTCTTAGTTAAAGGTATAAATTAGGATATTGGCAGTGTTTTATTCTGCCCACAGAAAGATGCTTTGCACCTTTTATTCAATAAAAATAATATATTTAGCCATAAAACAAATAACTTTTATTTGATTCTGATAAAGAAAAAAAATATCTATCAGAAAGATAGATTTAAGTGTTTTAACTTCATTGCTATCTCTGTGTTGGTTCACTTGAAGAATGAACACTGATTTCATCACCATTGGGGATATAAGCTTGAATACTTGAGTAAGAGCTAAGCCAAAACACTGTAATAGCCATATGAAGCTGTTTAACAGTGCTTATTAGAAAGACTTATTTTTGTCTCTTTATCTAAGTAGCTCTAGTGAGGAAGAAATACATCATGGCTTGGCAAGTATGTCACATATGATTTTAGGGAAATAAGTTACTCTCACTGTGCTGAACCCATGAGAAAATGATGCAGCCTTTCCCAAGAGACTGCCAATAAGCCATTAAGCTATGTTATACTATCATTCATTCTATGTATGATACTGAATTTATTTCTCTCTAAATACATTTCTAAGGCAGAAAATGTAGCTCACAGCTTTGTGTTTCTTAAAGACATTGGCTTGTTTCTTTTTTTGATACGATTCTGTTTTCAGATCTCAGGGCAGTCATTTAGAATGTGTGGTTTGATCTTCCATCTATAACAGGTCCTAAGTGTCAAGAGTGATGAAAGACATTTAAATTTATATGTTTATAAATCAGGCAGGGGCATTTTTATCCTTTTTA
Organism: Tympanuchus pallidicinctus; assembly: GCF_026119805.1. Lineage (NCBI taxonomy): Eukaryota > Metazoa > Chordata > Aves > Galliformes > Phasianidae > Tympanuchus > Tympanuchus pallidicinctus. Next base: position 59,453,007 of record NW_026294618.1, on the reverse strand, counting down.
TCAACTTGTGATTATAAGATTATGTTTAATACTGTTTGCATGTCTTGCTCAGCCACCTTATCTTGTAAACCTTAGCTTGGCCCTTAAACTACCACTGGAGTTACATACTTAAAAACTTAAAATGTCAACATGCTCTTCTTCTCCTGCTACTCCTTTAGATGCTCTGTATAATGGCCAATCTTCATACTAACAAAGTAGCAAGAAAAATAAGAAATATTTCTTTCTTTTTTGTCCAGTTGCTTATAAACTGAAACACTTAGGAAAACTTTTTTGTCAAAGGGATAAAAAATTGTAACTGATATATTGAAAATGCTTCTAAACCTGTTCTATTCATGAGAGTGGCTTAAATCAAACTCCAGTGTTATCAGACCTTGAAAAAAAGAAACAGTACTGTGCATCTCACCAGTATCCTCTTTCTTCTGACAAAAATGTCTTATTTCCAAATCAACAAGACTGGAATGCAACTAAAGATGGAACATTTTTATTGCAGTTTGGCTTTTGTAGAAGTGAAAGCAGTTACTTGCATAAAGGAACAGAAGAAATTAAAAAAGAGATGAGTAATAAGGCAGGGTGCAGGATGCAGCATATGTGTAGTTTTCTTTGTTTTTATAATGGTAATTGAATATTAATATCAGTTTTATATTTGTCTATTGTTGTGAAATACTTGCAATGGAAAAAAGAACTGCATTGCCTGTTACATGGATATCACAGAAGCATACATTTATTAGCATGTAGGAATTGTAGGGGTTGTTTACTAAGATACATTTTGATTGTTTTTAATTATGTTATCCAGATTAATAAGTAGCTTACCACTCGTACTTTTAAACTAATAGATTTAATAAGGGTTGTATATTAAGCATTGCCACTCTGATCTTAATGCAATTTTTCTATACACACTTCTCAGATTTTCAGTTCAGAGTTTGTCAAGAGAAACTTTGATAACATTTCTTCTGAGTCTGCTTCTGAAATACAGTAGTGTGAAAAAGAGGGGGCAGCAGATTAATTAGTGTGTAAGTGAGCCAGTTAATTAATATTACAATTAAATCTGCCTGAGGTATGCTTGTAGCATTCTTGGCAGTTTTCAAGTAATAAAAAAAGTGTTTGCTCTCTCCCTTCTTGTCAAAGTACCACCGAAAATGCGGCTTGTCTGAAACAATGCTCATGTGAAGTTCATCAGAATGAGGCAGACGAGTGAGTTACCTTAATGTCAGGATTGTTTTGTGTCCTGCGATAGGGCTATTCTTCTACTGTTCACAGAACTCAAGTAGAATAGAAAATTTGTAATTATACACAATATGCTGCCAAGAGATCAACTTCGTTGCTTTTGGCAATCACTAATGATTTTTTATTTTGCAAGAGCAGCATAATATTTTATTTCTGCCCCCATTTTTCATAAAAAGTTAATTTGCATACATTTCTGCAAGAGTGAACCATGTTACTATGGGAAAAAAAGCTCTGAGAGTGTTCTGAAAGAGAGAAAATTTACCATAAATGAAAAAAAAATAAAAGAGAAGAAAAATGAAAGATGAAAATAAAGGTTAAGTACAATCATATAATACATTTCAAATTCAAGCCTTTATACTGAAAAAAGAATTGTCTTTCCTCTGATAATAAACAAGAGTCCTGTTTTGAGTGCCTGGTCATCATAACAGTGTCTGGGGGCTAAATGCAAACAATGAGCTCAACTCATTACTGCGCTGAGTGCATTTCTCCTTTTGCCTGGTGATGTCCCCAGTGCAGTCCCCAGGCTCCCTGTCCAGCACAGCCTGGCCAGTAGATTTACTGAGATCAGACAAGCAATGCAGCAGCAAATACTGAAAAGAAATAGCTTGGAAAAACAGCTTGGGAAGATTCCTCCCCTCCAAATCTAGCTCTGGGCTGGAGTCAGCTGCCCTCCTTGCCCTGAAGCTTGTCACCTCAGTCAGACACATTTGCTACCACACGAGCCCTGTGATGCAGCAGCAAGGCATCCTCATGCTATACTGACAGCATTACAGCAGACAGCAGAGATCCACCACCACACCCTCCATTTCTTGGCAGGGTTAGAACTGTGATTTCATTTCTGGGCATTCAGAAGGATAGAGCCTGGGCTTGGTTTGCTTTTAGTCTGAAGGTGGATGCAGTGAGTTGCAGTAAAAATCCCTGAAGAAAGAAAGGGAGAGGGAGCAGTGTGTCAGCCTGGCAGCCTGAGGAAAGTTACAGCATTTCACATAAGTGGCATTGGTTTTTAAAAAGCAGATGAAAATACCCACTTCATCGGAGAAATGGGGCAAAAAGGAAGTATATCCTGGCAGCTATAATGCTACCATACCATGACTGCTCCTACATCCATGTGGCATTCATTGCTTGGCATAAGGGGTGAGGGATCTGTGAAATCTGCTTCATCATTAGACATGCACCAGTGGCAGGAAGTAGCTTGGCCAGAGATTTATGGCTGAAGAGCCTGAGCCCCTGATATCCAAGCAGGAAAAAGATCCCACTCATAAAATGTATTTCCAAATTTGCCCTTCTTTCTTATATTCCTTATAAAGCTTTGTAAAAAGAAAATGCATTATTGCAGGTATTAAACTATTGCATACTATAATTGTGATTACTTGTGATGCTTTTGTCAGAGCTGATCGTTGTACTCCAGACAAACTAATAAAATATACTTAGGAACAATTGGGTAGAGCCTGCACTTTGCTTGTTGCACCAATCTCCCTTCCACTGCATCTAGCTGGCTGCCGCTGTTGTTGCCAGAATCATGCATAGGTCACAGGAGAACAAGAGGCACATGCACAGGAAGAGATTATAAAGACCAAAACACAAATATTGAAAGGGAATTTCAAAAGCAATTAAAAAGAAAGAATTTTTTTTTATTTTCTTCACTTTCATAATTTAGAACAAAATTTTAATTGCTTTTTTTACAGTTTAAATGAGACTGGAAGACCCACAGAGCCCATTGTTTAATTCTGTGAAGGGGATCACTTCTCTCTTGAGTGGCAAGCCAAGCAGTGAAATACGGTGCCCATCATTTCAGCAAACATTTCCTCCCCAAACTCCCCTTTTATTGGCACCCCAGGGTGTGAAAGAGCCTGCCAGCAGGAGAAGCAGTCCTGCAGAAAGTGCTCCTTCCCACATTCCCTCCCCAGCTCCCCAGCTGGGCAGTGGTGTGGAGGAACAGGCCGCGCAGCCCCCCCAGCCCGTGTGGCACAGCCACGCCACTGCAAACATGGGAAGGATGCGGGAGGATCCTGCTCCATTGCCCGTTCTGCCACACTCTTTTTTAATCTGAAATCATTGTTGTTTACACTCATAAATCTGATTTTCAGATTATTTTTTTTCTAGTTCAATACAAATAAATTGGATTTATTCTTTCCCTTAGCTATCGGACTAAGCAGAAACTGTCCTTCTGAAAACTGAATTATTACTGCTTCTATTCTGTTCATTATGTTTCATGTATTCCCACTACTTGATTATTGTTGTTTGAGCTTTAACACTGTCTAAAAAGGAGATGGTCGATTTATGGCAAATAAAAGGTGTAAATGTCATTGATTTCACTGAAAGCAAAATCAAAAGCTGAATCAAACTGAACAACTTTGAACTTAATCTTACAGACTATTCAGATTAAATCTTCATTGAAAACACTGGGGAACTTGGCATAAACCTATCACTATCAGAAACCCAGATTTCCATTGCAAAAAAGCATTGCAAGACTGCTACTGGCAATTAAATCTGCTCTTCACCTGAGGAGAGTTCATACATATTGTTTAAACAAACCTTTTAAGAACATTGCATTTTAAATATATATTTGGAGGGATAGGAACAGTGAAGATGAGTTTTTCTGCTATTTTATTGTGCTATATCAACTAAATAGTACAATTAAATTTTGTGCAAAATATAATTCACAACTAAGCATTTTGTGCGTCAGTGTAGCCACGTTCGATTTTCATATCCAACAGCTCATGAGACAAGACATTAATGATTAACTTAATGTATCTGGTAAACTATAAACTGGATCTTTTCTTCATCTATGTTCCATAGGAGGTTTTTTGTATATTCAGGGTACTTTTTGTTACTTATTCATTTGTGTCTTTGGAAGAGTAATTACATTACAAATTTATGAGATGGCTATTAATCTTATTTGATTTAGGTAAGGCGAAAACTGCTATTCCATTGAATATAGGTTTTACTATAGGTTTTTGCAGTATTTTGCAAAGAAAAACAACAAAAAACAAATACTACAAATCAATCCAAATATCAATCCTATATTTCAAACCATACACTATTGCAACTACCTACAGAAATACAAATACACTGTTAGTGTATGCACACTAATGAGAAGCATTTTTGCAAGAAATACACTTTGCATATGACATTTAAAGCAGTTGATTAAGGGAAAGAGATAATTAAAAGTTGATAGAAGTGTTGGATTTCAATTTATGCACTTTCTGTATTTTGTAATTGCATTAGTGTCATACAAATATATTCCACCATTTCAGAAAGTATTAGGATAGGCTCACTGGATTACTTGCAATGAAAATATTTTAAACTATCTCTTGTAGCATATTTCTTAATATGAAAGCAGTACTTCCAATGGTAGTTTTGTTTGTTAGTGTAGTGCACTTAGCAGCATAGAGTTTGAACATGACTAAAAGGGTATCTATGAAAAAGACATGGTCAGGTGTGTCCTGGTGCAGTGAATGCTAATATGCCTTCAGTAGAAGCATACTATGCTTTTATTTCTGACTGTACGCTGAATTATTTACACCTTCAAGGCAGCTGATTGAACTGCAGCATCAGTCAATTAGCAAATCAAAAATTTATATGATTCCAATTTAGCATGGAGTCCTTCTTCCTTTTTTTTTTTCTTTTTAGATTTTCACCCTGACAGTGACAAATTACTCCTCTGCTGGCTGAGATTGGAAATTAAAAGCATTTAGAGTTGCTCATGCATTTATGCTAATGAGAACTTCTGATATGATTTGCATGCAAAAGAGGACAATCTGAAAGCTCATCAGTTTTTCATGCTTCTGCATTTTGATGTAGTAGGATTTTTTCTGTTTTCTGCAGAGCAGAAAATTTTTTCTTGAGGAAACAATACTCTATGTGAACAAAAAGAGTTTTTCTTTCAAGTGAGAAAGTTCCTTTTTTTTTTTTCCCTTTCCCCTCCAGATTCTTGTCAAATCGTTTGCTTTGCTGTTTCAGAACTGCAGCCCACATTCATTAGCATTTTAGATGTTTATCAAAGGAACGATCCAGTATCTGCCATGCAAGATTATAGCTCAAGCTTCATTTTAAATTCAGCAAGAAAAAAAGACCCGAGGACAGATGAGAAGAGGGACGTGCACCCTGACAATCTTCTTCACAGATACAGCCGAATTAATCCTATTTAGAGCAAAATTTGATTAATCACCAGAGGTGGCAGCTTTAAGTTTAGTGAAATAGTTAACTCTGACAAATTTTGGGGACCTCTTTGGCACAGCCTTTCTGGAATGCAAATAAAGAAGCGAGACATTAAAAATGAGAGAGCAGATAACTTTAAAATGAATTTTAAAAAAAGAAGAACGAAGAAGTCTCCTGCTTATTGAGGAGATTGCTGCTACTTTTAGGCATTTAAATTTGTTCACCAACTTACAGCAATAAAAGACAAGGTGGTGAAGAAAGGTCTAGATGTAACTGCATTTAATTTGCTTTTGTAGTATATGATTTTCTATGATTCTAAGATTTTCAATGCAGGTAGCACAGTTAGAATAATTTGCTAAACAAAAGAACTCTTTTCTCTTTGAACTGCTTTTCTTGATAAGGTTGATCGGGTTACAGCTGTGTATGTTTGAATTTTTTGTGAATATATATTTTTTGTTTTGAAAATGATCTTTATGACAATAGTGATTTGAAAGACCCTAAGCATGGTTTTGCATTTATAGAAAGTTCTGGTGCTATAATAGTTGCTGAATATTAGCATAATCCAGTAATTCTTTCAGACCCCAAAACCTACTGTTTAGAATTTGAATGTTAACTATTCCTCCTATCTTATCGTTCAGCTGTTCACTGGAACAGTGCAGTTTCAATGCACTCTTTGTTTAATAAAGCAAAGAAAAAATGTGACTTTTTTTGCATCTGAGTTACAGTTAAGAAATTAAATTCAGCTTGTAACATATTCAGACCATCCTCAAGAATACATTTTACATCTTGGATCATTTTTCCCCCTCAGGTACATGAAGCAGCACTGAAAATTTGCAGGATTTCAACAGCGTAACAGGAAATTTCACCCATTCATTTCACTGGCAATGCTGTAAGATACTTCACAACCAGCACCTCTTGTGTTCAAATACCACTAACAACAGGTGTGTGTATATTATGTTTTAGTAGCATCTCCTGTCTTAAGACATTATTCTTTCGGTATGTACATCACAAAAAAATATCCACTCTTTCTATAGCTACAGCAGCTCCCCTTTCTCATTGTGTTTTCTCTTTTTTTCCTTTTGCTGAGTTGATCCCTGGTTCATGCAGTAGATGTCTGACTTCATCTCTTGATGAGACAGAGAAGAGTGTTGTAGAAGAATCAGAAAAAGGAAGCAGAATGAAGAGTCATGAAGGGAGCCAACAAGAGAAAGGACCATACAAGATCATAACTCACCTCTGGCCATCCTCTTTGGCACATTAGAAGTTATGGTTCAGTGTTAGAAAAAGCTATGTAAAATCTCCTTGGTCTTTGATGATGAGTTTGCCTGCTATTGTTAAATCAGTTAAATGGCTACTTGTCCTTGCATTAGAACAGCATATTGGTATCAACATTTAGTCCTGCTTCTTTCAGTAGCCAGCTAGACGTCTCTCTCAAGTTGTGCCTCTGAGGGTGTGTGGTCAAGATCTCTCATTGGAATTTCTTCCTTCAAGTCAGGCACTTTGCAGCTGCAGCTACCGATATTAACTCACTGAGGTTTTGAACTTTTCTAACAGTAGACCTGCCTCACCATGGACTGAAGTGTGGCTTTCTCCTCCTTCATCTGTTTATAGAAGTGACAAGCCTTTGGCATGATTAAGTCTCAACAGTGACTGTCTTTCACTTTCCTTCCACATCTGTAGGAAGCCCTTGGGGTATGTGAATGTTTCTCTCTTACATTAAGTGCACATACATGGCACAGAGGCAAAATCAGCAGGGAACTAAAAATATCTCCACTTGCCAATATCTTGAGAGGGAACCTTGAAAACTCCAGAAAACTCCATGAATGTAATGTAAATCTTCAATGAAGTTCTTCCTCCATAAATTTCACCGTAGTCTTCATTTACCACAGGTTAAAAGAAAGAGCCAGGAGAATGATGTTTTTTTTCTTTCCTTCTCTCACAAGTAAACATCATTTGCCAGGCTGATGTTACTTTTTTCTGAATGTCTCTTGCATTGCACACTTGATTGTGTATCTCTCTGCTATCCTTCCTGAAAATTTCTTTTTTGGTAACATAAGAAAATACTAAAATAAGCACATGATTTTCCTGACTTGACAACTAATGCATGGAGAATTGTCTCCAGAGTCTTGTCTAATTTCTGCTAAAGTGCCTTTTTTTCTGCAAATAGAATGAGATCTCCTGAATCAAAAAGATAATTTTCATGTTCCTAGAATTTATATGCCCATGATTTTTTTTTGTCCTTGCAAAGATAGACTTCCTTTTCATTCTGAATGCATTTCTCTTCAGTAAGAGGACTTTCAAACAAGATCTTCCATTTGAAGACAATCTCAAGATGTAGTTGCTCTCATAGTGAGAGTGCTTTCTCATTTTCAATGATCATGTTGAGGAGGATATTTTCCCTTGAGATTTCTCTTCTAAATTGCTGCTTTTTGTTCTGATTGAATATCTGTAATCTGTGAAACCAAAGATTACAATAAACAAAAGTAATCACGTTGGAATAATACAGATACTACCTCAGTCTCTCAACATAGTAGTTAGTTTCTTGTAAATGGTAAGAAACATTCAAACTTTCTCACTCATTTTTCATACTACTTGAGCTCTGTCTCTCTCATTTTATTGGCAAAAGATCATTTTCACAGGCTCCTTATGGCTTATTTTGGGAGCTAGTCAATACTTCTTCATCCTTCAACAGATACCTTGTAAAATACATTTTTGTTCTTCAAGGAAAACAGGGAATCAAAAAGTATAGTAAGAGAATTCAGAAGCCTCTGATCTAGAGGTTTCATTCATTTTGCATTATTTTGGAAGTAATCTTCTATCTTTCTCCTGATCCCATCTTTATCAGTACAGGCTCTAACTTGCCAGGCAGATGAGTTCAGCTGGGATATCTGCTGAGCCCTGAAGTTGATTCTCTTCAGGATTTGTACATTTATATGCTGGTAGATAGCCTGCATTGAAGCTAGTTTGGTGATCTAACATATCTGTTCCCAAATGCAGCAAATGAACAAAATGAACAATAATTATCTTCTCTACAGATAGTGTCTCAACAGTCAAAATGGTTATCTGGTGCTATTATTTCACTCATCTTCCTGTGTTCAGAAGGGAAATGAGCATATTTTGCTATAAATTTACCTATTTGCAATACTAGAAAGATTGCTTTGCAATTTCCCTTCTTCTGATGGACGGTTTCTTGTCAACTACCATTTTCGTTCTATGGACTACTTCAGGCCAGTTATTGCAGAATTTCTTGTGTACCAGATTTTTTTTTAATTAGTCTACTTCTGTAATGGCCTTAACTGGCAAATTGTTTGCTTTCTTCCACAGTGTTGCAAGTTCCTATTGTCTTCATAGCAGGCACTAGAGTAGAGTACGACAAAAGGAATTACTGGGAATAATTTTCCATTCTTCATTTTACATCTTAAAGCCAATGTAGACAAAGTCATGAATAGTTATAGGAAGTACTTCAGAAGTGTTGCATTATATTGCCATGTTCTCTGTGTGAAACTCCCCTTGAAGTCAATAAGAGTTGTGTATGCTATTCAGTGGCATAATCAGGCAATAAATTATGAGAGCTCTGCAAACACCAAACATAACAAGCCAGAAACAAACAGCATTAAGAAGTGACAAAAATATCCACTGTTATTCTGGTAAAGGATTAAAAGTTAATAGTTTTGAAAGCGATAAAATTCATATTTCTGGTAGGATTTGGTAATCTCTAGCAAATGGTTTAGGGGTAGAAGTTCACCTTAATATACCACCATCGCTTACTGAGTTTCCAGCTTCATCCTCCAATATAATAAAACTTAAATGCAGATAAGATGAGATACCGGGCTGAGAGACTTGCATGCTCTGGTGTTGCAGCCTCTTCTGTTCCAGGTCTTCTAATAGGTGGCATTGCTGGGGCTCAAATGTCATTGTCAGATGTGTCTAAAAGTGATTAAACATAACATTTTAAGTCAGTAGTAAAATTACATGCTTGAAATCTCCTACCAGAAACTTTGCTTCAGGAAAACCTGTCTACAAAAAATGCCCTTGCAAATATACTTTTTTTTCACAGCATATTTAAAATAAAATATTGAAAAAGAATTTTCCAAGATGACCACTTTTAAATTGGCAGTCCAAGATGTAATTTACTTAAAAATTCAAGGATCCTGACACTTCCAGCAGGAGCTCAGAAATGTGAGCCTCATGTTGACTAAACACGACATTCTGAAATTGCTCTTTCTGAACTTAAAAGCCAATTAAGAATAAAGAAAGGATCCCAGAAGTCTGAGATTGCTGTAGGCGCTAGAGCTGAGTCTAACTTACAAGTAACAAAATCTCAGAACATAGCCCTGCATCTCCTCTGAGTATGTGTAATCACAAGATGAATGTGTACTCAGTTGCTCTAGCTGTTATCAGAAGCCAGCTGTTTATCACAGCGCAGTGGGAAAAGTGGCTGTGTCTGCAATGGTTCTTCCACCTACCCATTCAGGGGATGCACTCCTGTAGGTGCTTGAGCAGAAAATGTTTCTGACTCTTCTATCAAAGTGTTCTTTGCTGCTTGCAGAGTAATTCTGAATCCTAGGCTATGAGAAGGGATGTAGTGTTCTAGGCTGCTCTGCTTTCAAAGTAGTGGCAAACAGACCAAAAATCAATTGGGCTGATGTAGCCTCTTCTGACACTTACTATTTCCTTTTTTTTTTTTTTAACCTTGAATTACCTGAGGCTACATTTCCAAGTTGTTTTATTAGAATAAAGACTCATGCCCCATTTCTGCTCAATTTTCCCTATTGTAAAAAAAAAAAAGAAGAAGAAAAAAATATTGCAGAACAGATTTCCCAAGATCCTCCAAACCTTCTCCAATTGCAGCAGCTGAACAAGTGTGCTACATTCCCTGGACAGACTTAAAGATGGCAGGCAAGTTGTTTCACCACTAGTTCCTCCTATGGCTCAGACAGTGAAGTTTTTTTGTAGGTTTGGATAGCACATGGATAGGAAAAGCGCTCAACAAAAACAAGGAAGGAAATGGGATGTTACTACAGGCTGATGCGTTGATTGTCTTTCTTCCTGCCAGGCTTTAATTCCTCCCTTCCTCCAGAGAATCAAGTGCAATAAGATCAGGAGGAGGTTACTTTGTTAAGTGGAGAGCAGGGGAAAGACTAATGGGATCTCAGAGGCGGGTGACCACCATACAGAGGTTGTAGAAGTCTTTCTACACAACTGAAATTCCTCTCTCTCTGTCACTCCCAGGCCTCATTGTTGGAAGACTGCACCAGAGCCCTCTGACTGAAGGAGCTGTGTTACTATCTTAATATTTTGGTTTCCCCTTAATAATGTAATTTTGTAATAATGTAATGTAAGCAGGTGATAGGTATTTTTAATTTCTGGCAAAATCAAGGTCTCTTATGTAGAGAAAGCACCACAACAAATACTGCTTTCTGATCTTTTATTTTTTGAATGCAGAAAGAAACACAGAAGTGTGTGTTTTCTTAATTGATATAAAGAAGGTAGAGGAGAGATATATTGTATAGCTTCCACAAAATATTTCATAGGTCTCTATTTTTTTTCCACAATCCAATGGTGCGGTCAGCAAGGAAAGTCTATTACTGCATTAGCAATTACAGAAGCACTCTTCTTCACTCTACAGTTCCAAAAAGACAGTGCACGTTTCTCATGTCTGAAGAAAATTATTGTGGACATTTAGTCAGCAATAGACTAAGACTTCTAAGCACGTTATACATCTACTTGAATTACTTCTATGTCTGCCAAGATAAATAGGGCTTACCTTTATATTTCTGTTTACCATTTACTGGTTTATACTGTCACAGTAGTTGTTTTTATGCGGACAAGAACATGGGGTATTTTTTCCTGTTCTGCATGTCTGTGCATAGCTGGTCACAGCTCTAATGCTTATTCTTCACAGGCACTCCTGAGCAGGCTGAAAGGCCTGAATTGTAACTAGAACTGGGTATGTGTGTGACTTTTTATAATCCTATTTCCAGGATAGTTGTATTCAGTCTTTAAGGATAGATGCTCTGTGCCCAAGTTAGCCAGAAAAGAAAAACTGTATTTTGTGAAAAACTCCAAGCTTTCAATACCTGTTTTGTTTCATTTTTAGATAAGAGTGAGATGTTTAAAAATTTCTTAAAAAAAAAAATTAAAAACCATATATATGTATATACCATATACACATATTCTCAGAAAAACAAGTTTGTCTCTCATGGAAATTTTGAAGAAAGTTTCCCATAAGTCCTTCTATACAGTGTCTTGTATTTGCTTAATGTGGTTTAGATTTTATGCTTGCCCAACCGTTTTCTAAATCTTAGTGTAGAATAATCTTTTCAAGGCATGGTCAGATCATAATTTGTCATTTGTTTTCTAAACTCCAACCAGGCCCTCTTGTTTATTTATTTATTTATTTATTTTAATTTAATGAGTCATTTTGTGCATGTTCTTGATCTACATGAGACACAAATCTGAATCTAGCTTATTGTCCCCAGTCAAGAGATAAAGTTAATCATTTTTTATTTTCCCTTCTTTACTTTGTGTAACTGTATAGTTGAATACTAGTTGTTGGTTGGTTTGTAATGATCATTTAATGAGTAAATAGAATACCATATAAATAGAATACCATTGCTCCATCTATATTTATTTTCTGACATAACTGACAGCTAGACAGATATCTTTTCCTCCTATATTCTTTTGTTACAGCAGTACTAATCATGCCACACAGAAACACATTAGTCATTATATGTAATTATGTGCAATATGTTTACATTATAATATTTTATATTGGAGAGGCATAGGCTTCATAATATTTTTACTCCCAGTACCTCCCTGCTACAGATTATTTCAGTTTATACATATTTATAAATTATCTTTAAAAGTAAAATAGCACATTAATTGTAATAAAATGCTGATTTGGAAATAGAAGCAACTGGAGAAATGGTCTAGATGATTACATAACTTCTGACAGAGGGGCAGCATATTTTTGGCGCATGCGAATGTTTATTTTGGCTATTTTAAAGTACAAAGGGCAACCACAACTTATTAGGAAATACTGCAATTTTTTATGTGATTAAAACAGGTCTGAACAATCCTTGATCTTTCAGAAACCTTTTAAAAGACTTATTCCTCTGTGAACTTGTTACTAATTCTGACAGCAACGTGTTTTCACCCCCTCTCATCACTACCCCCCTTTTCTTCCACTTCCTCCCCCTTTTCTTCAACCCAATTAGCAGATTAGCCAGCAGGCTGTGAAGCCTGAAGAAGTAGAAATTAAATCAACTTTTATCACACTCCAAAATAACTGGAGTTATCCAGGAGTACAGCCATATCTCAGAGAGTCCCTTGCTTAACGACTACAAAGGGTGGGTAAGGAAATCAAAAGTGTCACCAAAAACTCCTTTCAACTTATGGAACTATCCTCTCTAAAATACTGCCCTGATGAGGCCCTGAAGGTGTGGTTAGGTGACATACTGTGAGACCAACTGATCCCTAGCAAGAGTGTGATAGGGCAGAACGAGCCAGATGAGAGGCAGAAGATAGCCATAAGTAAGCATGGCTCCTACCTGCTTGACCATCAACAGAAGGAGAAGGATATCTGTGGTGTTGTTTACATTTGTTTATGTATGTATTTATTTATTTTTAAATTGTATGGTTACAAATGCTTGTATGGTAACAATGCTGATCAGGAGATGCAGGTGATAGATTTTAGCAGGGTGAAGCAAACTTATTATAAGGGCAATAAAGGTGTGCTCAGACCAGAAGGATTTTTTTCGATGTTTGTATGTTACTACACATCAATTACCAATTACTTAATGGCACATTATGATAAATATTTTATCTGCATGTGAAATCATCTGCTGATTTTATTTCTGTGCAATACAGGCAACTTGGAGGCAACACGTGAAGGTGAAAGACCTATATCTCCTGAGTGAGATCTTGGTAGCTGTTTCAGATCTTATTTTTCATAAAGTAGATTAAATGATTATTGAAAGGGTAGTGAAATGGTGGTCTGGAGTGATATGTGCTATATGAGCTACTCTTGCAAGAAACGAATAGCTCCTGAGGTTGCTATGCACTGTGAAATTTCTCTTTGGTTTTGGCTAAAAAAATCAAAAATAGATTGTCAAATGTATTTGCAGACAGGGAATTATGCTAATGTTTCTGCATGTACAACATCTGAAAATGTTGCTCTTTCTCATTTCCTCTGGTTGTTAGCTCTGCAGCTTAAAATAAATAAGTATATAAGTAAATTGTAGCACACATGCTTCACTAATGAATTTTATTACTAATCCAATAATTCTGAAAAAGAACATTTAGTGTGAGTATCTTAGCAAGCTAATTGAGGTTTGAGGTTTCTTTTTCCTTATCCTCATGAAATTGGAGGGAAAGAGAATATTCAAGCGTTAAAAAGATATTCCATGAACAAGAAAGAGAAGCTGAATCGTGAAAAGGAAAGATAACCAAAAAACATTTCAGATGAGCAGAAAAGTACAGGAGACATTTAACAACAATTTTCATAGTAGGTAAGAGAGAATTTTAAAATGCAGTTATTCATATTTATAGTTCACTACACATTTTTCTGTTTTGGTTTTGCATGAATTTTCTTCAAAATTATTGTACATATTTTGACTACATGTTTTCCAAGTAAGTTTGAAGAGCATGTGGGAAAATTCTGCTAAGTAACAACATCCTGCAAATTTTCTTGTGGTCCAAGTTACAACACAGAGAAGGTCAAGTTAAACACATATAGAAACATGGAATAATTTGCCATAAATAGTAATAATGAAATGTAATCCCATTCCAGCTATGGGGAATATGCCGGTTCCCAGACCTTGGTGGCTTATTTTTATGCTTAAGAGGAAAGTCCATTTTTACAAATCTACCCAGCTACATATTCTGACATCTTGTAGTTCTTCTGCTTCAGATAGCCTGCTGTGGAAAATTATTTCATGTCAGACAGAGAAACTTTATTTTTAAACATATTTATAAGTTATAAAAAATTAACTTTTAATGGGACACTGATGTTAATCGTCTCTAAATTTATAAATAGTTCTGTTGTACAAAGAAAATATAAAGGAAAAGGAGTACAGGGGATGATTGAATTTGTACAATTCTTCTGCTATATTCTACTTGTTCTTTTCATTTCCTTACACAATTATTTAGTAGCGGCCTCTGGTAAAATCTTACACCTAAAGCGCTGTCATAAAATATTCAGAAGTTACTATGTTTTAATACTGCTGAGTAAGTACTTTGTTTTTATTCTCTGGTGATTATAGCATGAGCTGTATTCCTGTACAACAGGCTAAACAACAGTACAAAAATACAGACTTTATACTTAAAGTTTGAGAACAACATGCACTCACAGTTCTGGGGGCATGTAAATCTTGAAAGGCCTTAGTGTCAGCAGGTACTCTGGCAGGTTGAAGTCTCCAGGTAATGGCCCACTGCGAAGCAGGGAGAGAGGAGAAATGCAGAACTCTGGCACTTTATAGCAAAAAGTACTGTACATGTCTTTTTGGCAGAGAGCTGCTCTTGTTGATTACTCTCCCAGAATCTTTGCCCTGGCAGACTTCAGCTGTGCTTTCAGTCCGTTCCATGTGCTCATGACACAGCTTAGGAAGAAGGATGACACACTGTTTAATATTTGTATAGGTACATTTAAACGCTAATTCTTGGGAGCTCTGTCTCTCCCCTGCAAATGGGCAGCCAGGTAGGAACTGCCTGCTAGTTTTCAGAAGTGCACAGTTCCCAGAGAGTCATTTCTCTTTCTTTACTTGCCTCTTCCTAGAGGCAGTTTCCAGACTCTTATTTATGATGGCAAATACTTTTCTGACCATAAACAAAGAATTCCTCGTTATACACCAAATACTAGCCAGAGTTTTTGCAGCAGATTGCATCAATCAGACATTTAGGACTCCTACCTCCACGTTCAGAGTATTGAAAACACAAAATTTTGCATGCCTCTTGAGTACCATGCTTGAGCTCATATGATGGTAGACTGAGATCTGATTTGATTAAAAAGACTTGTATGGAAAGAAATACAGGGGTTTATTTCAGGCTCTTAGAGGCACATGAATTTATAAGTGGGAAATATTCCATCTTTCGGCACAAATCTTGAAAACGGACTGCTTCTAACCCATACTCTACTGTGATCTCTTCTGCATGGGAACAGGGAAATTTCCCAAATGTTTTGGGCAGAGAGGCCTACTCTGAACTGCCATGGAAGAGCTGAGGCTTGCAGATATGATTCAGATTGTAGACACTAGGAAGGAGAAGTATAACAAAGCTTATTGTGAGAAAAAGGAAGCATGTGGTCCACACTTCTCTAGCTACTTCTATACATGCCAGTTCTGAGATATTACCAGGGGCTTTGAGAAGTAAGTGATTACATGACCTCTTTCACTCAGCTCCCTTTCAGTTCTCATGGCTGATATTGAGCTTCTCAGGCTTTACAGCTGCTATTGCTTCCAGAAAATTTTAAACGACAATTAAACATTAGGGATGAAGAGGTAAATGAAATACTTCAGAGTTTGCTGTGTTCCTTAAAAGTATCGATTAAGTCTAGACCAGCTTTAAGCAGAACAATTTTTCTGGAAGGCTTAATAAGGCATAAGTCAGTTTAATACTGACTGACTTATGGAGATATGCCAAAACCTGTAAAGTTCCTCCATTCCTGAGATCTTAGGAAAGAAGGAAAGAAAATATGTACTGAGGAGCAATCAGGTCTAGGAAAAGACATACTGCCAACTACGTAGTGTTTTGTTCTTCTATTACTCTGACATTAAGGGAACAGTAATCTGCAGTCCTATCTTCTGTGTCTCATTGTGCTGACTGCAGTACCTGCCAGCAATATATGGGCCTTTCATTTCCAGCAGATGCTGGACACAAACATCCTTTGGATCCTAACCTAGCACAATAAGTAAAAACCTAAACATTAACATCAGTGAAGTTAAAGCAGAATAGCTTCTGAAGGAAGGTATGATATTCAGATGTGCTGACACCTTGAAATAGTAATGAAAGAGCACATCAACTCATTAACCAGCTGCATCCTGATTGCTATTATCTGTGGTTATTATTATGCTTTTTCAGTGAGAAAAGATTTTACAGTGGCAAAGACACCTTTCCCAAATCATATTTTGATTGCATGTCATTAGAAACTTAGGTAATCACAGTTATTTGAATGAAACTGTATATTTTTCAATACATTTTGTTTTCATCCTCACCTCCCAGCCCATCATTCTGCAGACTTCTGGAGCACAAATTCTGCAATGTTTTTATCATAGCCCTTTAAGGCTTTCTGCTTTATCTCATCAGCACCTTTCAGAGAAGTGCATAACGGTGTTGTAACTGTAGTGTTTTGGCACTGTAAGTTAAATATTAAAAAAAAGGAAGAAATGAGTTATCAAGCAATACAATCTTTCTTTTACTTGGATTTTAAAATATTATTAAAAAGGAACAGCTTTTCACATGACATATACCAAGAGCTTTACTTTCGGAAGCAAATTATAAAATAAAATATCTGTCAATACTGTAAATACGAAGAGATCTTTGTTTTGAATGGAGTTTTTACAAGAAAAGTGTAAATAATTAAATTTGCATTTTATGTCTACTATGAAGAAACATCTTCTTAAGAGGCAGTACAATTTGCAGATTTTTTTTTTTTTCATTCTTTCAGTCTTATAATTTCCTCAGGAATTGGTGCTCTCAGTTTTCATCCTGATGTACCACTATTGACCGTAAAGGAGTTACTCTAGAATTACAGAAGCATAAATAAAATGAATGATGCTCCTTCGACTATAACGTTGTTGCTCAAGGAAAGGAGAGGAAAATGGAAACTCTCTCAGCCCTGGAAAGGCAATGTTTACATGCTGTGTGTCTACTCAAACCTTGGAAAGAGTGATCCTTTTGTATATACAACACACTGATGGCCAAAGCAGCCAGCAAGGAGGCAAGCAGCTTAACCACTACGTTTTGATAATTCTGCTTCTCCTTGCAGGGAACTCCACACAGGGTGCCTGGAGGAGCTCAGTGGGAACCACTTTCCCTTTGCATTCCTGCAGGCATTACAAAACAGCAGGGTCCAGGTCTGCTCCTCACCTGGCCTGCTCCAGGGCCCATTGCACCCTGCTGAGCTCAGCAGCCTGCCTGCTACCAGCCAAGCCTCTGTCCCTCAGCCGTAGCAAGGTTATGGTGCGAGCAGTCACCCAGCAACCTTTGCCCATCATCAGAGAGAAAATCCAGCTCCATTTGCAAGCCAGAGCCTCTCAGGTGGGATTTATATCTCTGCGGAGGCAGCAACTCCTGGCTGCTTGTCTCTGCTGAGTTCAGCAGGAACCTAGCACCTCTGGCCAAAATAGATCACAGCTGCTTCTACCTTCTGGCAAGTACTCTGCTATACAGAAGAAAGCACTGGTATTTAACTGAAGAAAAAATAAACAAACAAATAAATAATAATAATAATATTTTTTTTTCTCAAATAAGCACAATTTAAAAATTAATTATGTTTCACTTACCTTTTGCAAATGAGGCTCTCAAATGCAAAAACAGAATAAAATATTTCCACAATGGAAGACAGCTGGCATGTCTGAGATCACATTTATGTGACTGGCAGAATTAGATCTGTTAAATCTCATCTTCTGAAGTTAAAGAAGCCATCCTCCTTATGGAAAGTATTCAATATTTAATGACCACTAAGGCATCTTTCATAGAATCATAGAATCCTCAGAGTTCGAAGGGACCTTTAAAGGTCGTCCCTTGCAATGAACAGGGACACCACAGCTACATCAGGTTGCCCAGAGCCTGATCCAACCTTGCCTTGAAAGTCTCCAGGGATGGAGCATCTTTGTTGAATGCGAATTTTAAAAATGTGTCATGGAATGGAATGTGTCAAAATGGAATGTTAGTACTTAGAAGAAAGTAAATGAAGAAAATTCTGTTCAAGTACAGAAGATCCTTATTACTGATAACTCCTTTAACTCCTGAAATTCATTTTTATAGTGTGTGTAAAAACTTGTGCATGGGCATTTGTGTGTGATCGTATCAAGGCATGTGCCATAAAGGGATTCACTTAGTTTTATTGTACAAATTTTGACTCATTAGCTCAGATCTTTTTTTCCAGTTTCTTTAAGATCTGAAATCTATGAAAGAAACATCAACAGTAGTTTAGGAGACAGTTTTCATAACAACGGAAGATTCAGGGATGATTCTCAGAAAATCCTGCTGTACAATTCTGTGCCTATCCTAGCATCACATGGCCAAGTAAATATAATTGAGCTTTTTCATCATTCCAGAGTCCTCATTGTGCCTTCCGATAACTGCATCTGCATGTGCAGCTTTTACACATAAAATATTTGAGATTGGTAGTTTAACTGTGCTAAATACTATTGAATAAAATAACTGTTTAACATGATCTTATACGTCAGTCAAAACCAGGATGGGTGGCTTTCTGTGGGTATCTAGCTATTGCTTTTCCACTTAACTTGTTGCTTTCAACTAGTAAAAATGATGATCAGACTGGTGATACTGTATTTTAAAATATTTTAAGGTATATTAAGTAGTAGATGAAAAGATTCTCCAGGGACACACAAAATGTTTTTGTAGACATATGCATGAGATTGTGTTTATTCATTTTGTGGAAAGCTCTGATCTAAATTACTACCCTATCATGTTCAGCAATAGAGAAATTAGAAAAGGTAAAAATTAAATAGAGAATTTCAGAAGAATTCTTAATGATCTCATGCTCGCAAAGTACACCGGATTAGTATAACATAATGTGTCTTCTTAGAAAACTGGAGGCAATTTATGAAATCTAAGATAATGCAACAGCAAATCCAAAACACAGATTTAACTGAAGATAAAACAGTACTGAGAATTGCCTCTTGGCATCACAGAGGAATAAATCATAAATATACTGGACAAAAAGATTTAAGACAGGTTCCAGACAAATGTGTGTTCTAACCATAGTTAGAACAGAAGACTGCCTGATGCTTCAGAAATTGTACATAAACTAAGTTTAAAATGTTCACATATAGATGAAGCAGGATTTCTTCCTCAAGCTATTCTTGGTGATGAAGTGGGCTTTCTAAAATACGGCCAGTATACTCATAGAGGGCTTCATACAGACTGGTGTAAGGGAGCCCTTCTGTTAATTCCTCAGCAAGGATGTCCACTTGAAGGGGCAGATAGTTTAGCAGTTTGTTTTGTGTTAGATCTGCCACCATCAGTAGCACCAATGAGCAAAAGCCATTCAACACCTACTTTTTTGGTTCTCTGCTCGGGAGTGATGAGATAGAGCTCTGTTTTAAGAATAAGGCCAGTTTAACAGCTTGAGAGGATTACTGTGCATTTTCACAGGAAGGTGAAAGGTTGGGGCCTTCCTTGCTGATTGAACTTTGTGATACTTTCTGCAAATAGTTTTTCATAAACATGTTATTTCAAAATTGATTAGTTTTTCTTAAATCACTCTATATCCTTCTTCTAAGCTCAATTTTTCAAACACATTGTCTAGAATTCTGCTCTTAATTATCCATCAGCCAGCTTTCCCCTTATTAATTAATGCTCAAGTTTTAGCAGCAGCTTGAACCGGGTCACTGTTCACATGTTGATGCACAGATGCAAAGGGGTTTGTGAGTGACAGGATGAAAATTAGGCACCATCTTGGCATGGAGTTTCAGAAAGATGTTAAGAAACCTCTCTGCATTTCATATTGGAATCTATTCCACATCTCTGAGTACTGTATATACTGTACAAATGCTTCATTTTAAGTCTGCCAACATTGCTGCTCCAATTTGTCAATCCTGGAATTCTTTTTAGTAAGTGCTACAAATGTACGACTCATCATTGTTATTATGTTCCATTAGAACATTTGCTGGTTTTGAGATCTGTCAGATATGTATGATAGCATTTGATCAATCACTGCTGAAATGATTCACTACAAACAACATCCAATTTCTTGAAGTGCTTTCTACTGGTATTGATAAGTATCAGGAGTTTAAATGCAGTGCTGCCTCTATGCACTCAGTCATATTGCTTGTTGCAAACATTTGGAACGAGATTGGTATAATCTACTTAATTAATCATTTTGGATTGTAATTTTTCCTGTCACTCAGGGATTCACCAGTTTAATTTCACAATGATACTTTGTTAGAAAAGGCATGGTATCTTCTGTTGCATGGTTGATTTGGTGACTCGTTTCCTACACAACAGTGCTTCAACTGTATCAAACCTCAATTTGTATTTGAGGCTTGCATTTCCTTCACTTGTACAGTTCTGCACTTGAGTTGTAGCAACAGTCAGGATATGGCTTCGTAAATATGCATACAAACTCTCTTGTGCAAGTCATTGATCCATAAAGTGTCCTGTAGAGCAAAATCTGAAAAACAGAATGCTTTACCTTGTAAATATAGCTCCTCATAGATTATCTCTGGTAAGTACCGAGGAAGGGAAAGAAGCAAAAAATTAAAAACAAAAAGAAGAGGTGAAGATAGAACTTTGGGAAAACTCTGAGATATTTTTGCATTCCACATTTTGTTAGAGCTGTAGGTGCTTCAGCTGAAAGATAACAGGATTTCTTAATGATTTCTATAAATCACACTATCTTCTTTATCATAAAAAAATTAATTGACTATCAGTTAGAGCCTTCTAAGGTCTATATAAAGATGAAGTCAATAAAGAATTATATTCTACAATATATTCTGAAGGCACTACTTTTGCCATGTTCTACTTGCAGTTACACAGTAATACATTTTTCGTCACTTCCCTGTTACTGTGGAGTGTTATCTTATTTTCAGCTGATCATTTATATTCATTTACCCTCACAGTGGACAGGAAAAGACCTTAAACTTAAGATTTTTATTAATCCATTGCATTACTAAATCACCTAGGAAATCCAGTGGATGACAAATTTCCCAGAGATTGAGGCCCTGCCCAAGCACAGATACAAAAGACTTACAATCTGAATTTAAGGGAGAAGTGGAGCCAAGACACAAAAAGATTAAGCAAGGGAATTATCTTTGTTTTCTTTAACAGAAAAGGAAAAAACAATCAAGGGATGGATGAATAAGAATTCCTTTTGGCAACTCTTTGGGAGACAGATTTTAGAGAGGTAGCAGAGCAACCATGACAGGTTCAAGAGATCAAGGAAAATGATATTTTAAGAGCATGATCAGCTGTCCTGTGAATACCTCAGCTCATAAAGAATAGAGACAGGCTGAAGAAAAAATAAAATATAGAGGCTAAAATTTCACCATTTTGAGTTAGTTTGTTAATTAAGTACTCTGTGAGGCATTGCTTAAGAGTGCAAAAGGATAACATGATACCAGACACATCCAATAGTCTCAGATTCTTCCTTAATATTGATTATGAAAACATTTTGTAACTGCTTGTTTTAAATTCCAACTACTTTATTTGGGCAGCTGAAAATCCAGCACAATGAAAAGTAAATAGATATTTATAAAACAGTAAATAGCCTTCTATCTTTTCCTTACCTACAAAAAAAATTAAAAAAAAAAAAAAAAAAAAATCAAAACTTTAGAGAGTTCTCTCTGACATCTCTCTGCTGTCATATATTACTTCTTCTGTCATTAGTTCTTCCTGCCACTCATCATAATGTGTAACAAGGCTCCCATTAGCAATGCCACTTCTTCCACCATTCTCCTCTCTGAAAACAAAACTAAGTGATTTTCTGCATTACACACACACACACACACACACACAAAAACCTATCCTATTTCTGTATTAAGGATCTTACAGTGACTTATAAATAAATGTGCCATATATCTGTGGTGAAATTCAGATCAGAAACCAGAACTCCTCTTCTAAAAATCCCTTTTTTTTCTCTTTTTTTTTTTTCTTCCCCAGGTTACAGCTTTTACCTCATAAGCTTTCTTTGCAACTCTAACTAAGAAGAGCTCACAATTCTTTTCAAGTCCTGTCCAGCAAAGAATATGAAATAGAAATGTAGGGTGCAAAGGAAATGTCTCCAAAGAAGCAATAAAACATCTTATACAGCTACTTTAGACCACTAAAATATACCACAGGCTTCTCCAAACAGTTCTAGCAGTTACTACTTCCTGCAATTCAGCTTTGAGAAATTTCCCTTCAGCAATCAAATTGTACCTCCTTTCTGGCACAAGTAGCGATAATTCACACTTCCATGCCTTGATACAACTTAGTCATGCTGTGCTCTCATCCAAATTGTGGCTTGTTGAAACAGGACAGAAAACTAGGAGTTCTTGCAAACTGGTACACTGTTTCAAGACAGTCTGGAGTCCTCCAGCCTTGGTTTCTCCTTTCCTCAAGCCCCTTGCTGTTATTAACAAGTGATATGTTTAAAACAGGGAACAAAACAGCAACACAGCTAACTAGAGTCCCATTCAGTTGGTATTTCATTTTTTTTTCAGCTGAATCCTGGGTTTTCTTGCAGTTTTTGCATCTTTTGGTTTTATCATTCTTTGTGTCATCTATTACCTCCTTTCCATTTTTACCCAGTTATTTCCTCTTAGCTTCCTGTCTGCTGCCCAACAGCCTGCTGCTCGTTCCTTCACCATTTGGGGAAGGCAGTGGTACAACAATAAATCAGAAAGTCTGTTGCAGTGAGCAAGGTTAGGAATAGAAGTAGCCATGGAAATTGGAGCAGTTGGGCCCTTGGCCACTGAGGAAGATGATCAACTACATCCCTAACTCTCTTCTTCACTCAAGACAATGTACAGTCCTTCCCAGTGATATGGACTATAGCCAAGAGTTTATTGATATTTTGAAAAGGTGAGGGGTGGAAAAAAAAGAAACAGCATTTTTCTGGATTTTAACTCAGGACAATCCTGACTGTGTGCAGGCCTGATCTAATCCAAGATGATGGGACATTCCCTGGGACCTTCTGTCAGCCAGAGATATCCAACTGTCAGATTTGATTTGGGGCACTTTCACTCAGCATGTACTCTTCTCTCTTTCTTGCTTTAGCTTTTTCTCTGTGTTAAGTAAGACAGACAGTGTTGTTTCAAATCCACAGAGGCAAATGCACTTTCCATCTGCTTATCATTATGGTGAAGAAAAGAGGAGCTAAATTAGAGGCAACAAGTGCAGTAGTAAGCAGCAAAACAACAGGAAAGGTGTAGTGAAGAGTCAGTCATTTTCAGGTAAATGGAGCAGTATCATCAACTCTGTATAAAGTCCAAAGTTTATGGAACATCACGATCTATATCTCTGAAAAATCAATATTTACATCTAACGTACCCTTTTCCCATGTCTGGCGTAGCCTGTCAGCTCTGTAAAACTTTGATGTAGCAACTCATATTAGTTTCTGAAAGTGCTCTTAATATGCAGCTAACTGAGATATTGGACCTGCCTGCTTACCCATTTAGCAGTTGCAAGAAAACCTCACAATATGGAAAAAACCTTACAGTTGCAAAAAGACACTCATGCCATTCTGTGACAATATAACACACAGAAATCTTCCTCTAAAATGTGAAAAATCATATGCTTCACTCTTACAAGGGCTTCAAAACTTTCAAGCACAGATGAAAGTGCAAAAAAAAAAAAAAAAAAAATCACTCTTCGAGCTAGGTGAAGGAATGATCAAAGTTCTCTGAATATAGAAATGTATCTGTCATAACCTCAATCTCAGACTGAAAAGATCTGAAGGTAACAATCAGGTATATCTACACATAGATTTACATGGTATGTTCCATACAAATTCACAACCTTCAAAGAACATTGAGAAACAAGACAGAGCATTTAAGAATCAGAAAATGTCAATACCGTTGAATTATTATTGTAAATCAACAGAAGATATAGCTTCTATTAAATAATTCATGCAATAATGAAATTAGTTGAAGGAGGAAAATTGTCTCCGGTAGCTTATTAAATAGACTGCAATCAAGTAATCTTATCTTGCCAAAATGTGATCACAATTTAAAATTCAGCCAAAGGTAATATCTAGAAGATGCCAACTGATTACCACTAGGCTAATAACTGTTACTCTTTTTCATACTGTTTTGAAGATCAGCCATAGAAGAGTAGGAGTACAACTGTGCATGAAAGATTTCAGTTGGAAGAAGCTTTGGATACAATCTTCCAGAAGGAACCAACACCTTGTAAGGATAAAATTAGAGATGAGACGTTAATTTTTGAAATCCAAATCTGTTGCTAAAATGTGAATAAACAAAATGATCTGCCAATTTTATGACCCAAATGAAAGCAAACAAAAAAAATAAAGAGGAAAAAAGAATTTGAAAAGTGAAGGTGAAATACAACTAATAATTAATTAGCTGATTGACAGTTTCTGAATATGCCATATATTTAAGCTACTGCCTCACTAAAAATGTGCTTTATAAAAAATAAAGACCAGTTTGCAATTAAAAAATGTATGTTTACTTCTCTGTTCTCACAGATCCACGTTTAAAAGCATTGGTTTTTCAATGTAATGAAGTATTTTGCAGGAAAAAAAGAAGTCTCAGGTAGAAAACGGATGCTTCTATGCACAGTGCTTGACTTGGATTAATATTCATTGAGTTTTAACACTTATACAACCTTGGTTGTTCATGCAGCATTAAGCTGGACTACTGACATTTCAAAGGATTTGCCAGGTTTTTATAAAGTGACTATAAGTTAAAGGAAGCTGGATATTTCCCAATTGAAACCTGATCAAAATTTATTCTCTTCTACCCCACTTGCATTTTCAAACTATAATAATCTTCTTTAAACAATATAATTTTTGTAGTGACCACCTGTCTTTAGCAGTCAGGAAACAGGGAGCAGACCATCTCTATTTCAAGAAAGACAAACCTAGGAGGAATGAACTGTATTTGACTGAATCCTAATATTAGCCAGGTTATCTTAGAAAAGATATTGGCAATTAGCAACCTGTAAGATACAAATAGAAGAGGGTCGTTTATTCATATTTTGGATAAAGGAATGTATCCATTTTTTGGGGTCTGAGCCACATACAAATATGAGTCATATTTAACTAATAATTTTTAGCAAAAGAAAACAAGAAACCACATTCCAGTGTCAGAACAGGTCATGCTGACATTTCTTAAATTTTAAAAACCTTTGGATTCAAGGGCCAAGAAACTGATGTGTATTTTGGTGCCAAGAAGGAAGCCAAAAAGATGTTTTCTTTTTACTCCCATTAATCAAAAGCACACATTGCTACAGGAACATGGCTACCTCAACTCTCTCAGAGTGCTTTTGTCCAGAAATTTTAAAGCTATCCTTTTACTGTCTTTCTGATTATTTCACAAGATTCACACAGTAGGGAACATTTGGACCTATCTGCAGTGAGGAAGATCTTAGCACAGATTTCATGAATCTCACCCCTGAGGACTTGGTTGTCCAAGCTCAAAGTAATAATCCCTTCCATCTCGCAGATAGTATTTACTTAAACTATTTGGTGCTACAAAATTTTAATTTTCCTAACAGGTAGCAAAAGCCACCTAATAATTATGAAATATTTTATTTGATCTGATAACACGTTTATTTTTCTTCAGTTTGCTTAAATTTGTTAAAAATTAAAAGTTTTTTGAAGGACTGTCAAAGAATTGTTATAATTCTAATTGTAAGCGACTTGCACTGAAGCTTTATACCTCTTCAGTACTCAGTGAAGCATAAGTTTTTTGCATTGTGTTGTCTTTCCCCTAAAAATAAAGATTTAGGTCTGTGTGGGAACAAGAATTTGGCTTTCTCTATTGTCTGCTGGTGAAACAATGCAGTACCAGGCTGATACATCAACTTCCAGCTGGCCAAAAGAGCTTTCTTCCAACATCTATGGATGCACATTGTTTATGAATATGTGAAATATGCTAAAGCTTGTACTCAAGTGTTTAATTTTGGTTTGCTATTATTAAGTAGAACAAATAACTTTTGGCAGTCTTATTAAAGTTGCAGTGAGACCAGTAGACTGAAAAAAAACCAGAGAAATACAGATGAGTAAATGTCTAGAAAAGTGTGGATACAAGCAAGATTCAATTATTCATTAAATATTCCACCTTACTGTACAACATTTCTATTGCTGGAGAACTGCTCTCATATTGATGTAGTTGATAAAATGCTGTCTTAAATTCAAACATTTATTTTTAAAACAGATTCTGTGATTTCAAATTTCTATTTAAAGAAGAATTGCTTTCTGGGGACTTCTTCTACCTGAGAAAGTTAAATGCATATCATTACATTCTTTATATTTAATGTAAGGGTAATTTATTTTTATTGATAAAACATATTTCTTCAGCCACAACTGTTTCTTGTTAAATCAGTGTTTCTCAAACAAATTTAGAAGTTTTATTAATCAAGAATAACATTCTCTATTGAGTTCACTCCTGCTTTTATGCACAATTAATGAACACAATTTCTTCAGTGATAAAATAAATGTTTATTATCTTCAAATGCAAGGAAGAGAATGGGCCTAACCTATCAGACCCTTTACAAGAAAACAACTCACAACTTGTATTCTTTACCATCCAAAGTGAAAATGTCTTTGCAATATATTTTACCATGGTAACTAATGGCATTAAAATATCCTGCAAGTTGTGCAGAACAGAAATGCTAGCTGCCTGCTTTAAAAAACTATTGCCTGAAATTAGTTGAAGTATATTTTAGGCAACCTCTTGTGTATTTCAAAATATTAAAAAATCATTGTTTATTCCCAGTTACTTCAGACTGAACGGTCTGAAAATCAACTACATTTAGAGTTCATTAATTCAAATAGTGGAGTGTTAACTCAATTATATTTGCCTGATTAAGATAATTGTAAATTGAGTCTTCTAAAATTATTTCTCTCTGTTGTAATTTGAGCTGAGTTTGACTAAAATAAGATCTTATTGTGAAAAAATGGTTGCCTTACTTATCTTGTATTTTAGCTTCAGACTTCCATTTTTCTTTTTAGCAAACTGATGCCAAAACCCATTTGTTTCCCAACACACTCTTATCTATCTTATCTTATTATTATTCATTCTCTACATTCATTTTCATAAGCTATTTTCTGTTTTTTTCATGCCTGATTTATATTTTAGATATTGCTACAACTCTGTAAAAACAAGAGCCTGGGAAGCCACTGTTCACTGAGGTAGTACATGCTATGAACATCCTCAGGAAAAAGCCTGGTGCAGCTCTACCTTCCCTTTTCCATTGCAGATTAGAAGGAATTATTTGGAAGAATCTTACACCTGCACATAGCAAAGCTGATGTGATTCTTTTCAGTTTCACTCTTGTATGAAGCAGTGGAAGTGGAACAACCAATATCCTTGCCCCCCAAGCAGCGTCACCATGTAAAGGGCCACTGAGCTAGCCCTAAGCAATATGTTGTCCAGGTCTTCCTTAGAAATGCAGTGCCAGATATCTTTGCTAGTGCTTTCAAGTTTCTTCTTTGCTGAGAGAGGTTCTTATGCAAATAGTTCTATCTATTTATTTATCTTTTTTTCTTTTAAATGCCTAGTCAGGTCAATCACAGTATTTTGATACTTACGCCATCCATCCAAGCTTAACATCGAGTGGTTCTGTAGGAAGAGGAATATAGAAAGGTTTTCAGAATGCTCTTCAGCCTCTCGGAGGAGTTTCGTGGTAGGCTGAGTTGACTGCAATTTTATCCTTGTCTAATCATGTTTCTTTATGCCTGAAGTACTTCTAACAGAGAAGATTATGTTTAAGCTAGAGTACATGGAAAAATGCTTGGAAAGCCCCACAGAAACGTAAAAGAAGATTGTTCAACGAGCAAGAGGGGAGGGCATGAAAAAGCTTTGTAGAGACATGAATTCCTGACCAAATGAGTCTACGCATCTGGTATGTCTGGAATGCTTAATATCCAATACATTGGGCAACTGCTGCTTGGGGAAACATCTGAAACCATAACTATATTACAATAAGCGATCTTTGTACCGATTCTAGTAGAATGGTGTGTATTGAAAATAGGGTTCAGTGGATGTGTACTTATATACCTAACATTGTTACAGTGAGTGCGTTTAGAAGATATTCTTGGAAGTTCTTACATTTATTCGAAATAGCAGAGATTTCGTCCATATCCAATGTTGAGTATTTTCTTTAGATTTATGGGTAACTTCAGCATTATTGTTTTATCATATTCAATGTCTACACAGTAGAAATGCATTCAGCAACTCGATATTTTGTAAAATACATAGTTGGCTCATAAGCTCTTGCTCTTTTTAAGCATCAGTAATACAGATATGCACTACAGGTTTAATATAGGTGCTTTAATAATAGGTTTAAATCTGAGACAGGAATGATCAAATTAGTACTTAAATCCATGGAGTGGACATTTACACATATAAATGTCCATGTAAGTAGTAACCAAATGTGCAATTTGAATGTCCTATTAAGGTGCCCATATTTGAAAAGATGACTTCTTGGCATTTTTGGCAAAATCCAGCAACAATGCAGGATTTTAATTCAACAGTACTGTGAAGACTTTGATTGTTTGCTTGTAAATAAATAAATAAATACATACATACATACATACATAAATGTGGATTTTGTTCTACATTTACTTTCAACATTTGACATGGTCTTGCAATTACTGAGACAGCACCTTAATGTTGTTACCTAACATCTAATACCTAACAAAAGCATCTCATGAAAAAAAATGTTCTAATATCTCAGGGTATATATGGAAGTTTTCCATATTTCACTGTGAAGAATTACAAAATGCAATATCACAGAGTGCTGCAAGTTCAGTACCCACTGAAGCAGAGGAGTTAAATAAGCTTTCTGTTTTATGGACCCTTAAATTGTAAGTGATGTTCTGCATTGCACATTACGAGTACAGAAATGAAACAATGTATGTAGCATTTTTCTAATTCTCTACAGAATCTGAGCAGGAACCTGAAAGCCTAGTAACCTCAAAGGAATGAGAGCATCTGACACATAACCATAGTCAGGGTAGATACATTAAGATTATCCATCTCTTTGGAATATTTACAGAAACGACCACAAAAGTAACATGAGCCATTTTAAAAAGGTCTCCCAACTTTATTATTTTATAAGGAAATAAAATCTTTTTTGGCCATGAAGTCTAATGCATTTCCTCTTTCTTAAAATAAGTAAAATGATTCAAAATAAAATAATCCTAAACCAATGAAGAAAGCATAAGGAAAAGAGTCTGCCAGTTCATAATGGAAAGTATTTTGTTGCTTTTATTTTATTTATAAAAGCAGCACAGCAGTACCTGTTCTACGATGAACCATGTCAAAGTTTAGCACGATTTCAACAACTTCAAAAGCGAGCTTGAGCCAACAAGCCTTTTCAGGGATTAACATTTTTAACACAAACCACTCATTTGTCACTGAAAGCTCTTGTTTTAAGCTTGTATTTCATTCCTGACTTAAGTACTTAAGTATTTGAGAGGTTTGTACAGCGTTTGTCTACTGTTTGACTTTCAAAACTTCCTGTCTTATCTCAGTTTCACTTGTTCACATCCCAGTGAAGACTGTGAGCCATATTGTGAGCCATGCCAATTTTGCTTTCTTCAGCATTTGTAAAGTTTTAACTAGATTTACAATAGGATGCAAAATAATATAAAAATTGTAATAAAGGGAATGCTGACATAGGCGTGAATGTTTTCTGGAGTCAGACTGATAGTCAAGTTTCAGTGTGCTAAAGAACAGTGTTTCTATGTCACCTTCACTGCAGTCTGTTGGTGTTAATTTTTTTTAAGTCTCATTCAGACAAATTACAAGTCAGCTTTTTTGTTATAATGTTAAACAGGAAAATAATAAAATCAACAGGAAAATTAAAACTTAGTTTTCTGAACCTTTGTTGCTCTGGTCATAAATCTGGATACGCCATCCAATGCTTAAACAGATTTTTTCTACATTAGTAATGAAGTAACATTAATAAATGAGAAACAACTCAGGAAAATGCTGGATTTTTTTTCTGAAGTTGGCAGAAGTCTGCCTTCAAGACCTATTTTCGTCTCTCTTATTTAATTTTATTTATAGGATGATACAAATCATTGTTACAAATCTCCATTATTTATTTTGTATGTTTACTTTTAACTCTTGAATTAGATCAAGAAGGACTTTATTTCAGCAGGATCACATGACATTTCCTAGGAAGCTCCAACAGATTCCATCCCAGAGTGTGGACTCTTCGTTTCAGTGCACTACATTTCATTTTGAGACAGTTGCGTGCTTTCAAGTACAATAAAGATGCAATTTAAAATACTTGCTGAGCAACAACCAGTGAGTAACAGCTCTGCTATGTAAAGCAGAATAATGTACTGCAGAAAGAGACAGTGAAACTGGTGAACATTTGACCTGAAGAAAAGCACAAGTCCTGTTTCAGGTCACTGCAAAATGTCTTCAAATCCTTCACAGGATCCTCTTTCCAGTCAAATTAATAGGGGCATAAATAATCTTGAATGACTTCAGTTAATTACAGTTATGATGAATATGCTCCATTATGAAGACAGAATTAGTAAATGAAAATTCTTCTTCCTAAAACCCACCTTTCCTGTAAAAAGATAATTGAATACTTTTTCACAAATACTGTTGAACAGAAGACAGCCACAACCATTTCCAGAGATAAATGCATTTTTGTTTTCTGGATTTCAGCTACGCAGGAACTGCTGTTGGATACAGGTATCTTTATTTGTATGTATGCATGTGTGTGTATTTTGACCTGTAAGATCAGAATAAACATCTGCATACTTTTGTCTTTAATCCCTTTTGTGTAAACTCTTCAGAAACAAACTGGCCAAGTACATCTTCTGTTTAAGTTTGACCTCTATCTATATTCAAAATGTTTCCTATGCAGGTCAATAGTTCTTCCTACTGGACTGTCTGGAGTTTTGTCAAAAAATCTTGCAGTATGTAAAGCAATTTTCACTCGATGGAATCCCATATTCTACTTTTCTTATATAATATGGAATCTTCTGCTGTGGAAATGCTAGAGGTGACCAAATAACTTTTCTCTCTGATACTTCTCCTATGCATAGCATCGTAACTATGGTAATTCCTAAATTCTACATCATAACTAATTTGATTAATTCACTTAAATTTTCACTGCACAGTGCCATTTAAGAAATACATTTGCTGATACTTACATTATTTACCAAACATACTTCACATAAGTTTTATTCTCCAATGTATATAATCTTAATTATAGTGACACTACTTTGTGTCTTTTCGTAACTTGACATATAACTAACACATAACTAACAAGATGGCACATAATCCTTTTCTGCTATCTGATAACTTACAGATAAAATCATTTATTCTTATTATGATCAGAGGTGAGCAAATAAGCTTTTTTCATTTACTTCCAATTACATACTTTAAGAAATGCACTGACAGTCATAGTCAAACTATTCTGTTTTCTTTTTTACCCATCCTGTGCACTGAGAGATTTCTGAGCTACTTCTGAACACTGGGAAAGTATTTTAAAACAATTCTTGCACAATATTAACAGAGACTCTGATGTAGCAGAAATACATGAATAAGCTACAGGTAAATTCTGTGAATAGCATGCAGTTTAAACGGATGATTTTGTCTTCACAAAATAAAGACTCAACTATCTATATTAAATTCATAAAATTTAATATTCTCATAGGTATATTTAAAACTTATGCAGGTCAATGAAAGTTCAGCATCCATCCTCTGTGGCCTCAAACTTATAAATGATGTACCGTCAGGTATAGGGAATGCACTCTCACAGTTAGCTGAGTGCAACATATTGAAGTACCACAAGAACAAAATCACATAGGTGTCCATCAATTGCATCTAGTCCTTGCTTCAGACTCACTGAAATCTTCAAAATGAAACTCAGGAATACCTACATGAATAACTGTGAACTGTCACAAGAAATACAGCAGTAAGAAGAAAACTGAGCATTCCTTAGCATGTTAATGCCCAGTATAGAATTGGACAAAATCGTTTGATAATTCAAAGACAATTTAACTGTAGTCCCATATCTATCATTTACAAGCTCTAATTTTCCTTCTTATTGTCATGCCCTTTCCTCTACATTCACAACAGAGAAGAAATTCACTACAGCATGTGGTAGCCCTTTGCTCTACATTCACAACTGAGAAGAAAAAAATAAGAAAAGCAATATTTAAGAAATAGAAGCTGTTTCTAACATTTTGGAAATTTTTACTTATGTGCAAAATAATTCAATTTTTATTACATTTTCTGTACCATAATGTTGGATTAGCTGCATTGAATATCATAAAGAGCCAGAAAATTATCTTCTCTTTAAACTAAAGCTACAACTTGCACCTCCTTCTGTGGCCCGTACATCCTTTTCCCTCCTTGCTGTCCATTCCTTTTTCCCTCCTCTACTTCACCATCTGCAAAAATTGAGAATAGGAGAAAAATACATTTTTCAGGGCAGAAGATTATAAGCTGGATTCCCAGTGCTTACAGCAGTATCTGCAAAACTATCTTTGTTTCCTTAATGTTTACCTCCTGAAATAATCTGTAATTTTTCCCCTAAAAGATATTTTTTTCCCCCCATTTCTCCAAATACAGCTATAGTTTGAATACTTTCTATGAATATGACTCTTAAATTTGTAAAGTCTTTGCAGGCATATATTAAATGGCTGCTAGTAAAAAATAAAAAAATTAACTTTTGTTTCTGTATTCCTTAAATGTAGCAATGGAAGGAAATGGGGAAATAGAGCAGAAAAGCAGGCTAGAATACACAGGCTAGAAGCACAGAGCAGAGTAATTGGGTAAAGTGCCATGGGAAACAAAAAAGAAACTCTAACTTGTGTAAAAAGAAGCAAAGGATAAGGATGATGAGAATAAGTTAAGAAACAAAAAACTGGGAGCAAGAGTTGAAAACTGGAATGTAGGAGGATGAGAGAGGAATACAATGCCAACTCATAGATCTGTTGAGGAGAGTAGCTTATGGGTGGAATGAATTTTATTTTTTGGTGGGTTGTTTTGTCTGGGTCTTTTTTTTTTTTGACAGTCGTTCAACTTTTAAGCCAGTTTAAGACCGTGTTAATGTTGCTGGGAAAGGAGATTTAGAAAGGCCAAGTAACATCAAAGAGCAAGACTAACACTTGTTTTATACACAAAGCTAATGGTAAAGAAAATTGGGAAGTACAAGATATTTAGATGTAATGATACAGCAAAATCAATATTAAGTAAATTTTGTATGAAACACAGGCTAAAGAATCAATTTTGGAACTTTAAACTTCAAAATAATCAAATATTGCCATTGAATGGAAGAATACTTCCAACCAAACAAGGAGGTGTGAAATACCTTCTTGCTCTATATAAAAAGATACAGTATTGCAATAACTGAGAAATACTTTATTAACTAACATTAAGAAGACAACATCATCTCTAGAAATATTACGGAGACGAGTAAATAGGTGCTTAGAGAGTGTTCTGTGAAATATCTGCAGGAGAAAGAGAAATCAAATTGCTCAAAATGGGAAAAAACCACCTATACGCTTTATTAACTAACTGTAGACAAATTGTAAAATACAGTACTATACATGCAGAAACACACTGAACTAAAAGACATACAGAACCTAATCCTGCCTGAATTTATGCTGAAGTGGTGCTTCAGCTGAAAGGAGTTCTTGTAAATTCACTCAGTGGTAAGCAAAAGAAAAAATTTTCCCATAGAATATATATTATTTAATCTTAGAGAAACAATAAAAATTGTTTTGGAATACCTGCTAAGCATACAATAGATTTCACTTTTGAAATATTAAATTTTAATGGTCTCCCTATGAATCTTTCTCTGACAGCTATATAAACATTTGTGGAGATGCCGAACAAATTCCAAACAGCACTTGTTTTTCTTAAGCAAAAGTTACTACTGTAGACCAAGTATAGTCATGGAGACTGCTTTGTGTATTCTTAACAATAAATAACAAAGTGTTGTATTTTGCAAATATGGAAGTGCAAATGAAAGAGATAATAAGTCATATTCTTTTAGGAATATTAACTTAGGAAAGATGTCATACATTCAAAAGGGACAAATTGTGACTATTCTATATGCTGGTTTTGAACTCTGGGTGCTCTTCTATCAGGACAGAAACCTGCAGTGGAAGAAAAAAATGGTGATTTGGAGGCTGCATTGTCATTCTTGATTTTTATTGAGAGCTCTGTTCTATGTGATAGCTTTTCTAGATCTCAGCTTCTGAATTTAAGAGATTGTATTAAAATTTTTCTTTCTTTTTTCTTAAACAACTGCCTTATCTTCATTGATAGGCAAAATGCCTTAAGCTTAAATCGTTACATACAAAAATAGGCTAATACAAAGAAATACAAATACATTGTTCTCAAGTATTTGGGGGGAAATGATAGAGTCCTGACTGATTTCTCTTGACATTACCTTTTATCTCCCTCAGCAGAACACAAAACTCTTAGTAGGATGACTTCTTACAGATAATAATTGGACTCGAACCATAAGAAACACTTTCAGGGAGGTGAAGTTGCACTAGTTTCTGTAACACACTATTTCTCATTAAACATAAGTTTTGCTGCTTGCACTCCTTGGCAAAATTGTGCAGTGTTACAGCCTATTTTTAGACAGTCTGATGTATTCTCTAGTTATATGGTTTACTACTTACTGTGTTTTATGGGCCTAACATGGAGAAAAGCTTATAAAAGAACAAGTAGAAAAAGATCTAGCTCACGACAGTGCCTAGTTAGGCATAATTTTAGACAAGTATATTTGACCTTCAAAAAAGGCAAAATTCTGCTTTAGGTGCACTTTCCATACCCCTATCTCCAAATTACTGTGATGAGAAATTTTGTGTTACAATTCAGTTCAAATCAGACCAAAGGATAGCAGAGACTGCAAAGGTAGCAACATTTATTTAAATACATGCTAGATTTAACACAATTCAAAAAATTCAACTGTATTTGAAAAGACTTTTTTAAGTCTTTTTTTTTTTTTTTCCTGAAATTATGAGACCTCTTCAGAACAGAAAGAAGCAGCAGTGATCTGGACAAAAGGAAAAAGATTTTCCAAAGAGAGAAGCGTTATCAGTACATTATGAGAGAAAATAGGTTTTTCAGGAGCTAAAGGAAGAAACAAAACAAAGAAAGGTTTTTTAATGAAAAGAGAGCTGTGAATGGAATGCAGGCAACGCCTAAATTAAAATGCATCAAATCTAGGATTACTTTACACAAGCTTCCCAACGTTGATGCCCACTAAAGAACTGAGCTGTTTTAGGAGCACTCAAATGCGTATTTCTTATACTGAGAGCAGTATCATCCAAGGGAATAAAACAGCTTTCAGAATGAAATATTTCCTTTATTGTATAAGTTCCAAGTTTATTTATTACCAGAACTATTTCCTTTCAGTCATGGTAACACAATGCATCCAGGTTTCTCAGAGAACATGCTTCACTTTACAGCTTAGGAGTAAAGTACTATTTGTTAACCAGATCCTGGAAAATACGTTGAAGATTAGCAATGTATGCAAAATTCCAGTCTGAATTTCTTCAGTAGGGAGGGAGAAAGAAGATGAAATGGAAACCGTTGGGTCCATCTTGGTCATAGGAACTCCTGCTCTGGGGGCAAACAAATGCACAAGTCCTTATTTATCTGCCTCCCTTGCTGGAGCTTCTCCCTGTAAAGCAGGTCAGCAGCCAGTGTGCCATCACTGCGACACTGCTGTATATCACAGTATAGAAGTCACCAGGAGCATGGAAGATCAAGGCTCAGGTTTCTGTTACTTCGCAGGTTAACTGGCATAAAAATGGCCACCACCCCTGTAGCAGAGAGAGACTCCTCCTGAGGAAAGTCAGTATCCAATAGCCATGGCATAAGAGAAACATGCAGAATGACAAGATTGAGTCTCCTGCCTGAATCAGGAAAAGTATTATGCTAAGCTCCTTGTCTATGGCACTGTTGACTAGCTTCCTGACTTTTGTCATTATTCCTATTCTAAGCCTGCAAAATCTTTCTCTGAAAGATAGGATAAAAGAGAAAGTTTCTGCTGAAACTAGGTTTGATGAATCATTTTCTATGATGAAAAGCCATTTGTCACAAAATTCCTGACAAGTTCTTCTGGAGATACTATTGTCTAGCATATCTGTCAGACAGCCCTTCTAATTAAGCTATTTTTATACAAGATTCTGGGTATAGTTTGTGAATCACAAAGCTTATGACTCTAGTTCCTTATCGCTAGAGGGAAATTCACCCAGAGGAAAATTATAATGCTGTGCTTAACAGCCCAAAATTATTATATAAAGCGTCTACTCTTCCATTTTGGAACAGCCTCTCCTGCTATCCTAGCCGCCTTTCAATTTCCTCAAAACACAGCACCAAAAAGAGAGGTATTTGTATGAATAGAGGCATTTGATCAAAGCTTTTCATGTATTGATGGGCCTAGTATTTTACAACATGGTTAGACATATTCATGTCAAATTTTGGTAAAAGAAAAGATAAAATGTAAGGAATCTGATATTGGTTTCAAGTGCACAGAACAGACTAAAACCGTGTCAAACCATAATCTCAGTACTGCCCGGGGAGTGGGAAGACTTCTACACCATTTCTGCTCCATTAACAAAACTTAATTGGGTAATAAAATAGGTTAAATGGTTTTAGTCAAAACTGAAATGCAATTCTGTTAGAAAAGCCATCTAAAACACAAGCAGTAATTTATAAAAAATGCACTGACAGCAGCAACATCCATGCATTCTTAGAGACTCTTGGATTTCATCGTACTATAGAGCAAAAATTTCCACCATCAAAGAAGAAAAACCTTGGATGAATCTAATGGTACACTCCAGGTCTGCACACATGACCAGGATCAAGGGCTGCTTTGCCACAATACCACCCTCTCCACATTTTATTCTTGCTCCAACACTTTTTCTGCTCTCAAAGTAGTTGCCAACAATAACGTTATGTCATTACAATTTTTGCCGTTAGCATTACTGCCTTTCCCTTCTCAACTCATTTCCAGGGTCATCATCTGTCACCACTAAGGTCACCCATCTATTTTCTCACATTTTATGAAATCACCACCCTTCATCACTCTGTTTTTTTTTTTTTTTCTCTGTTGTTTCTTCTGTTTTAAAAGATAACATGCTTCTGAAAACTAAATAGTTAAAACTCACTTAAACAGACTTCTGGATGTATGTCTGTACTGGTTTTTCACTAAATCTTGTTGAGATTTATCTATGTAGCCATACTGGTACCAGGAACATAGTCAACAGCACAACAGAAGCAGGTGTATCGCAACAAGAAGTCGTTTTATATGTGGTATCTGAAGTCAGCTCAAGAATTAATCAAAATCAAGGAAATCACTTGACTAGTACTCATTCTTTTCCCTTTTTACTAACTCTTTCAGATGCTATTCTGCAGGACAGAGCAGTACCATTTAAAGCTAATATTGTGAGGTGCCAAAATTGTCAGGCAGAAAATCATTCCTTGAAGATACTCAACATGTAGCTTCTACCAAATCCATTACTTTCTCTTCCACACAGATCTACCAGGTCAGAGAGAAGCAATGAGAGCAAACTGTTAAAAAAGGGAACACATAACATCTGGCATCCTACAATGTGCAGTGGACTTAATGTTCACCCAATAAGAAGAGAAAAATGTCTATATATTTTCTTGAAATTGTTAGCAAGAAAAGAATGATACTATGATTATTAGCTTCCATTTACAGTGCCTGAAATCTATAAAACCTGAACTTTTAAACAGAAAATCAAGTGTGGCAGCCTGAAGTTACAAACCAAGCAGACCTTCTAGTGTTCAGCACTTCCTCCAGTGAAAAGGCTAACAGAGTGTATTGAGGATACCATTGAGGACTCTAATCAAGCACTCTGGATCCTGCTGTGGTGTTTGTACCTGTAAAAATAATGTCATTTCTACTCTATAGTTGAAAGGGAAAAAAAGCATATTTGTTGAAAACTATTTGTGAATAAAAGCTGTCCTAGGCTGTCTGCTTTGGTAATATACACAATATATTAAATTGTATCAGTATAGCTTTTCTTTAATACGGTATCAGATATTTGTGATGAGAACAGCAGGTATTGTTCCACGGTGCATCAAAACTTATACTGAATTTTAAGGGTTTGCTGTCACTGTAAGGAAGGACATATTTTCTGCCACACTTGCTATTGGTATGCAATCAATGAAACTGTAATAAGAATACAGCAAATACTGTAAAATGTTAGGAATGGAAGAAGCACTTCAGACTAGAGCTGGAGTTTAAAACTCCTTAAAGCTAGAACTAAATCCTCAATGTTCAGAATCATTTTTAAAGTCAAAAGTAAATCTTAGATCTAGGTCACTTTCAGAATACTGACTTCTCCCATGTACAGGCTCCTTTAGAGCTGAGTCCATATGTAGGAAATAACACTAATAACATCACCATCCACTTACCTTTTTAATACTATACAAATTTCACTTCTGAACACCTTTTAAAGAAACATGATTTTGCACTTCACATTTAATAACTTAAGTATAACTTAAGTATCAGATTGAAATTTCTACTTTCAGATTTTACCTTTAAAATTAACAACCTTATTTTGAAACAAAATATAAGACTAATGCAATCAGGCATTATTTCAAGGCTCTGAAATTCTCTTGCAAATGCAGTTTTTTCACAATTTCAGACATTCTTCCATAAATATTTCTTAATTATCTTTTGCCTCCATTTCACTCATCTGAAATGAAAAACAAACAAACAAGCGACAAAATAAAAACATAGACAAAAATGTGGCTGCTTTCAGATGACACTATAATGAAATTGAGAGTCTCTGTGCTTTTAGAGAATCATTAGAGGACAAAAAACTTAAAGGTTAGTTTGAACCTCTTTTTTTTCTTCGTACAGAACTGATGTACCTTATCAATGCCACTGTAGTACTACCTGGAGAATTCTGACTGCTTAGACAGGGTTTTTTGTTTTTTTTTTCAGATTTGGTGCTCACTCCTCAGTGAATCTCAGGGAAAGGGTGAGATGTAGATTCTCACAGATTAGTATGTAGATAGTATATACTTGTATCTGCAACTGTAAAATCAGAGTTTTGGATAAACATGTGTAAAGCTTACTTCACAGGTTTCCCTAATGTATGGTCTGACGTAAATTCTGGCTGCTACAGAATACAAACCAATCAAGTTCTTTCTTTAATACAGTCATCACAGTTTAATACTATACAGGGCACTATACTTTTTCCACATCATCTTTCTTCCTGAAGCATTTTGCTTCTGTCAACTTAGTAGTGCTGGATCTTTTTAGCTGTAATTCTCTAATTTGTTTATGCACTCCTTCACTCTGTACTGCATACGTTCTGCAGTAAAGCTCTTTAAGCAACACTTTGTAGGCTTGCATCCCACAGCTGATGCCACTTAGCCTCTTGCAAATTAATGTGGATGTCTCCTTTGCTCTGGAGACTGAACATTTTCACCTTCACAATACACTCAGGTTTCAATGGCCTGGGGCTTAGGAACCTGAGCTACATTCTTAACTAGGAAATTCCACTTTAAATTGCAACATGCTATAATCATACCACTGGACTAAAATTTCAGGTATTCTAGAAAATTCCACCTTGTCACTCTTTGGAAGGTTTGAATGATTTGATGTTGATGATGAATGATTTTCTTGAACGATTTCAAGAATTAGCACATTTCCCTCATCTTCTCTTTGTATGAAGCTAAGTACAGATTCTAGTTCAAACAACAAAATTCAAACAAATAAAATCTAGGTGTGGGTTGTGCATGTTTTCTGTTATATAAATTATATGCATAGTAATGCAGTATTTTCACACACTCCTTTTGTGTTACTGAATGCTTACTAAAATTAAAATCGTGCCAAAAATGACGAAAGCAGGGATTTCAATGGCAGAAGTGAGTCTTTGCCTTCTTCTTGAGCTACTGTGAAGAAAAGCACAGCCTCTCACCCATCACATTTTCAACATCTTAGATTTTGCCGTTTGATGTTACAGTATTCTAAGCAATGTTTTAATCTTTCTATCCTTGTGAATTTTATCTTACAGACAATCTTTGGAAAACATTTTTTGGTGAAAAGATTACACATTTAATGCTTTGAGATGCAAGAACAAGATGATCAGACACCATGAATGTCTGTTTGCTACCCTGAGGTGCTTTATGACCTTCTTGCAAAAAAAATGTGTATTTATCATTAACTTAAGGTCAGATACTGACCCCTTCAGCTACAAGTGTTGCTGTGAACACAGCTCACATCAGTGCAGTACAAATTACTGAAATCTGTCTCCAGAGGATTCGTAAGTGGTATTATTCCTTTGAATGCCTGGCTGCCAGTTACCAGGGGGAAATTCATATGAGAGTTAAAAAACATGAGGTTAATTGAAATTACAATCTAACTTAAAAAAAAGATGAATCTCGAATCTCTGTCTGACATGCATTTAACAATGGAAATATTATTTATTCTGATGTAGAAGGCAAAAAGTAATCTGTAGTAAATCATTGTGATTACATTCCTGTTTTTCACCTGCCCTCGTTTTCCTTCAACACCTTCATCGCATTTTGGAAATAATTCCTGCAAAGTTTTCTAACATGTTTCTTTTTTCAACTTCTTTAAGAGTAGACCGTTGTCCCCTGAGGAAGACTTTTGTTCTGATCTGTTCTTTCAGTTCCATGGATCAAGATCCATGACAGCTAATAGACAGTGATATAAAATGTCAATGATTGTAAGTCTGTAAGGAGGACGTTTACCTCTTGAAGCGTAGGAATTGGTATTAGTGTGAATTCTGCCACCAGCTTCACTTACGAAATAAAATCCCATTTCCTCATGGAGCTTCATGTCCAAGACAGCACATTTTCCTTTACAGTGCTCACTCCTGGATGTTGGCTCCCAGAATGATTCCTGTAAATCACAGGCAATACAAGCTGCTTGCCATCAGGATGGCTGCAAATCATGTGAGTTTGCTTTCTTCTTTCTATTGTTAAATTACAATAGATGACAAGAGAAAAAAAATATATACCAAATCCTTAGCATTGTTTCCATATGGTCAGCCACTGGAAATAGCACTGAGATAGAAAAATTAAAAAAAAGTCAAAAAAAAGAGAGGGAAGGGAAGGGAAGGGAAGGGAAGGGAAGGGAAGGGAAGGGAAGGGAAGGGAAGGGAAGGGAAGGGAAGGGAAGGGAAGGGAAGGGAAGGGAAGGGAAGGGAAGGGAAGGGAAGGGAAGGGAAGGGAAGGGAAGGGAAGGGAAGGGAAGGGAAGGGAAGGGAAGGGAAGGGAAGGGAAGGGAAAGACCCCATGAAATCTTTCTTTTAACATACCATCCAAGCAATCACAACATTGAAAACATGTTTCAGGAACAGAAGTAACAGGTCCTCACTGGAGGCAGCAGGTTTTCACAGGCCCTTGGGTATCTGGCTAACAGGCATCTCGCATCCATACAGTGGAACAAGTGATCTGCTACATCACTACAAATCTTGATTCTCTGTAATAAAATTTAACTCACGCATGCTGCCATGTAATATTTTAACATAAACTAAAGTTGGTGTTTTATATTATGGTTCTTCTTGCAACATAATGAAACTTAACTAAAAACTTAGTTCATTGCTTACACATCTTGTAAGACAAGCTGGAAGAAGATGTAATCATAATTGGGAGATGTATTTAGTTGGAGAACAGCAAAAAATATGTGTTGTAGATAATATATGATTGAGGTGGACCCTGCAATGTTAAAAACAAGGATAGCAGAAACATCAGTAATGTATAGATGCATTCTAGACAGAACCTCTGAATAGCGTGTCTCTTGAATTTTGGATGGGAAGGAAGCTACAAATTCAGGTCAAAGAAAACTATACTGATGTGCTCTAAACTATCTTTACATTTTTTTAAGTACTTTAGTTCATATAAGAGGAGTGGCTTAATGGAGATTAACACTGATTGGTAGAACTAGCTTCCCTTTTAATTACAACATTGCTTTTTTCTCCTCCTCTGCTCCATACTGTGTTGTCAATTCTCTGTTCATCCTTTTATGTCATCCTTTCTATCTCTCACTATATATTCATCCTGACTTGTTTCCTGCTCAAAAACCTACATCTTTGTTTCCATTTTTTATTCCATTTATCTTTCTGATGGTTGACATGATAGAAATTGACAAGACTGACAGTGGAATTCACCTTAATATTATATAAAAAAAAATCAACTGAAAATTATGCTCTCAGAATATTTTAATCACAATATTTTAAAAAATATTTTACTCTGAAGGCATAAAATTTAAGGCTGTGAAAGTTCATGTGTTTGGTATTAAATTACCTTTACAATTAGTACCATAAACAGTCAAGAATGTATCACAAACATGAATAATTGGTTTACGTTGCAAATAATCTCTCTCTTCATCACAAACAGATAGGCCAGCTGACTTCAATTTCTCATGTGGGATGGCTTCTCTGTTTTGCTATTGGTTTTCATCTTCCAGTCAGAGTCAACCAGCTCTGGTTCTGTAACATTCTGTGCCTTCATCTGTACACTAAGGCACACAATATCTTACCTGTAGTTGTATGACTGACCTACCATCCTGTGGCCTCAAAACAAAATTTTCTGATGTCTGAAAACAAAAACATTGGAAATATTTTATATTCATCAGTATTTCTGAATAAAGGGGAATTATAAAATTTATGCCATTTTAAGATATATAAGACTGGTTTATTTATCTTATAGCTTTTGAGTCTGGGCTTATGAAGTTGTGCCAGGTTCGGATCAAAGAATGATACTGAGTTGGATAAAAGGATTCTGGGAGAGAACATAACTGGATGGCTATGGAACAAGAACTA
This sequence comes from Tympanuchus pallidicinctus, assembly GCF_026119805.1. NCBI lineage: Eukaryota > Metazoa > Chordata > Aves > Galliformes > Phasianidae > Tympanuchus > Tympanuchus pallidicinctus. Next base: position 59,409,935 of record NW_026294618.1, on the reverse strand, counting down.
TGGGCTGCATGACAGTATTAAGAGAAATGCTTTTGTGGCTACAGTTATTTGTCTTGTTTTGTAGGGAGTTGACCTTGCCAGTTCATCTTGTTTTGCATGCAGCTGAGCTCATTTGCAGGCAAATGTTCCACTTGGACTCTGTATCATGCACTGACTATGCAGGTACAACATGCAAGTGGAAAAAATTCTGCAGGTCCTAGGAGAGAGTAAAAGCAGGAGGGAAGCTGTGGTGGATTAGAGAGGAAATGTGCATGTAGAAGCAGGGGATGCCCTGCTAACACTACCTGTTGAATCCACTGCTGGCATGTTTGTCCCCCACCTGCTAGACGTGTTGTCTGTCTCCCAAGAGTCAGTAAACAATATTGCACTTGCTTAGAGAATTTCTGCCTGCTGCTTACAAGGGCAAGTGTATGCCTGTGGTGTGCGTGTGTGTGTGTGCGTGTGTGTGTGCACACCAAATAAAACTTATAACTCTCTGAGCTGCCTTTAGCACATACTTGATTTTCTCTGCTCCTGAGGTATCCCATCTCTTGGATCCAAAAGTACCTTGAAACAGAAGCTTTCAAAAGTGAGTTCTTCAACGTGTTTTCCTCTGTCGGGAATGTCAGGAAACATGAAATTTGTGAGAACATTTCTGTAATACCAATATGGACATGTCAAGTTGCCAAGGCTATTTTAGTAGTTTGCAGGAAAAGAAATGCTGAATGGAAAGATCTCAGTCCAAGAAAAATATTTGTAAGACGTAGAAAATGTATTTATTTTTTACTTTTGCACCTCCTCAAGGATCAGTTGTGAAAAAAAGCAAAATTGAAAATGTAAGCTGTAAGTTGCTGTGAGAGTGCTTTGCTGGGCTTTGAAATCACAAAATTATGAGTCATCTTTTCTAAAAGGATGCATTCCTGAGACCATAGTTACAAGAACAGTGTGGATTTAAAAAAAAAAAAAAAAAAAAAAAAAAAAAAAAAAGGAGCCCTCTAATAGGATACATACTGTCAGAAATACAAATGCATCATTAGTCTCTATCAAATCCCACTGAATCTGTTGGTAAACAAGGTTATGGCTACCTCTTCTGAGAAATGAAGTCTGGCTTTGTGCTAAAGGTCTGTAATAGTTGTTGCCATAAAGCCATTGTGTGTTACACTCATCTTACCTAAATGTGATTGATATGTCTAAATGTGATATTTTGTGGCAGATCTCAATATTCTGCAAGAAAAACTATAATTAGATCAAAAAAGAGAGTTATTGAAAATGCTTAAATGTATTTGTCTATGAAAAAGAATAAGAAAAATGTAGATTTGTTCTTTTTTAATTAGAAGTGGCCTGTTTAATTAATGTGCTCTAGATTTTCTAATATTCATGATTTTTCAAGCATCTGATATTTTCAGTATTGTCTCTGGTTCCTGAGAAATTTTTGTATAGGCACAACAGACTTACATCGCTTGAAAAGAAAAATTACCATCAAGTCAGTAAAAAAGATTTTAGATTTCTGGCTCCTGGGCATTATCCAACACACAACTGTGAATGTAACTATCTAGTCAGAATAATTTGATGACAATGGCTGCTTTTATCATTATTCTTCTCACAAAGATCTGACCTGTAACTCAATTCGCAAAATCCTATCTTTAATCAGTAGGATTTAAATGTTAAGAGAGGTTGCAAACAATGGATATGTGCTATAATCCTTCAGCAAAGTAGAGGATGGTAAAGAACCATTTTAGTCATGCCCAAGGTCTGTGATTTGTGAGTTTACATAAAACCTTTTAAGAATATTTGAATATAGCCATGTTCTGTTGTTTCCTTTTATTGTTGTTGTTTTCCAGTTAAATTGCTAACAAACTTGCTGAATCTCAAATTGCTCCCATTTTCACAGGAACCATGTCAGGATATTACAGACAAAATGGCTAAATTGGTTCTGGAGGGGACCATAAGCTGTTTAAAATAAGATTACATTTATTTTTTAAACATCTTGTTTGTATGTATGTATGCATGACTTAGAGTGTTGGTATGCTGTAATTTAACTGTATGATTTTATGCCTGTTGAACTTCAGGATGCTCACAAAAATTAGGTGCCTGTTTCTCTTTTCCTCTGATGAATGAAATTTCAATAAGTACTGTCTTAGCCCTTTTTTGCCTGACTTGTGCTTTTTTAGCCATTTTCAATCATGGACTGCTATCTTATTCTTTCCTGTTAGATTCTCCTATTTGCATGCATCTTTATACCCCTTCTTGCAACACTCAATCTCTTAATCTCCACATTATGCCACTATTTCTCTTCCCCTAATAATTTTCTGTATAATACTTGTTAGAATACTCTTAACCTTTATCCTTTTTGTATCAGCATCTCCACAAACTGCTGTAATGCACATTCAAAAATTGCAAAGGAAAGCATAATTCCCAGAGAACAGAGGGCAGGTATCTGTGAGAATCCAGGAAGGAATGGATAACAGCCACCCTGCTGTGGCACTGGTTTATCTTTAGAAAGAACTTGCTGGTGAAGATTCATTTGTTTTTTTAAATCATTGTGCATGTTTGAGGGAAAGCAGAATCAATCCTCCTGCCTTTGTAGCCATAAAGACAGGCAAGATTGGGTAACACCTCTTAAAGCACAAACACAATAGCACCTGCCAGAATTATACTGCACCACATCTGTGTTTAACTTGGAAGCAGCATTTATCTACAGATATTTTCGGACAGATAAGACATGGAACAGGAAACAGTGAAATCAGAGAAGATAACTGGTAATCTTGTGCTTCCTGTCTAGCATTACAATGTTGAAAATATTATGGTTACAGACAGCAAAACAGCAAGGTAGCAAATAGCCCCTCTCTTTGAAATTCTTCTTAGCTGTCTGATCTTGACAAACAAATGGAGGGTATACTCTATTTGATCTTTACAATGAAATTGGGAGAAAAATACATTTCTCAAACAATTGGAAAATTCCTTTACTTGTGGTGATAGATAATCAGTTATTTGACTTGCATTCAGATTTTTCCTTCAATAATTATGTATTTTAAATATATAATTAATCAGTTTGTAAACAGATGTCTCAACTGAAGATCACACTTGCTGAATTCATATTCTTGCTTTGATACACAGTTAAAACAAGGACCCTTATATATGTTGTACTGATTCCAAATGCATGCATTTATTTTTGAAGTATTTTATTTTAGAATTAAGAATTGTAAATTTATTACCCTGAGTAATTAAAGACTGAGTAAATAAAGGCAGCGTGCTACATAAGTTTATGTGAATCGGCTTACCTATCACAAGGAATTAATTCTGCCAGGCTATAGCAAACAAACCTATAATCGTTGATAAATAAGAAAACACAAATAAATTAAAGCAAAACAAAAACAACCATAAAACTCCATTTAACTGCATACAGTCTCTGTTCACTGATTCTCTCTATATTGACACTTACTTTCTAATGAAAATACTGAATTCAGCTACAGTCCAATCATACTTTCTTGATGAAATATTTTTCAGTAGGAAATTCTGTCATCATTGAAATTCAGGAGGAGCCACTCATGAGGCTGTAATGAAAGTAGGATTTTCCGCCTTAGTAAAGTCTGACTTTTTTTTTTTTTTTTTTTTTTTTTTTTTTTTTTTTTTTAAGGTAAGTAGAATAATCAAAGCACTGAGCATCTGAAGTATCAGTATCAATCCAACAAAATTCCCAGGATAACTTCAGTAGTTCTTTTGTATCAGAACTTCCAGAGATGTAAGTGGTCATTTGTTCAGTATCTTAATGCTATCAGTTGAATTCATATCAAAGTTCAACAGGAAAAAATGTAGGCATCACTTTCAGCTACTAATCATTAGAAAATCCCACTGGGTTTGAAGATAGTGTTAAACTAGATCTCAGAGTATCCATTAAAATATGTGTTATCCCCAACTACGAATGAGTAACATGAAGCAGAGGCATTGCTAGAGATGAGTTCCAGCTCTACCAGGACTGTCTCTGTGATGGAACCAAAATCCAGACGTCTTTATCATGTCTTTTATCCTTGTGGTCACATTTCAAGCTTATTGAAGGAAATCAAAGTTGTGTCTGAATGAAACAGTCAACAAGTCTACCATTCTTCCTTACTAGAATGCTGAAGAAATGTGTTAAGATGAAGAGCATCGAATAAAACAGCAAAATGAGGTAGTTGTTGTTTTTCCCTGGGACAACTCCACATCTATGTTTTCCTTAGTTCCTGATCTGGGGCACACCTCAAAAGATGAAGAGATGCAGAAATGTCTGGGAAGGCTGTGAGTGATGAGGCTAGTTAGGGTCAGTAGTTACTGGATGACCCACGAAGCATGCACGTAATATTCTCCCAACACATGATTGCCACAAATTATAATTCTTTTGTGTCTCAGTAAAAAAATGTACATCTACGTAAGGTGATCTCATACTCAAAAAACAGGTTTTTTTCACCTGACTCAAGGATATTTCGAAAACTATGCCAGTATCCAGAAGAAATAGAAAATTATTTTGAATTGGGCGCATAACAAAATGCCTAGATTTCTGTTTACCAATACATTACCAATTTACATTCTAAATCCCAGTTTTCTTAGGAAAGATGTTTCTTAATCCCAGCTATCACTAGCTATTCTACTTACTTCCTCTCATGGTTTCTACATTGCCCAATCACAGTTTTTCATGAATGTATTGATATCTGTAGTAATGAATGTGTCCCAAAGCACTTGCTATCTCTCACATGTGTCAGAAAACTCAAGCCTCCTTCACTTAGTCCTCATCTATACACATAAATATCAACAAATACCTGCAGGGGAAATCAATTAATAGAACAGTATCTGGAGAGTAAAGGATATTTATTAAACCTAAATTGCATACCAATTCCCAGTTTTTTTATGTTATAATCAAAACTAGTAATATTATAATAACAGTAAGACTTGAGTGTAAGCCCCCTAACTCACCAGCTGGCAGAGTATGAAGAGGCTCAGTCCTGCTCACTTAACTCACTTTCTCAGTACTGTTATTATAGTCTTATTTCAGCCTCATTTTCATATCATCTTCCCATCCAGGTTCCATGTAACCTATGAACCAAGTCAGCATTTCACAGTCTGGCTGTAAATCAAGACCTTCATATCCCATCTGCGTGCACCTTACAGCATTAACAAGACTAAATCTTGTTACTTTCAGAAGTCACTTGAGAAGCATCATACACCATGATGTCAGTAGATTCTTTGATCTCTGACTGAGAAGTCAATAACTCTGTCTCTACTTCTCCACCACCCCAGGAGGCAGCTCAAAGGGAGCAGCAGATGCATACTTAGACAGTTGTTTGGACATAAATCTGGAGAAAAGATTTCTCAGCCTCCCCGTGGCCAGTATGTCATGTTTGCACCGTCTCTATCCTTCTGGCCATCTCTCAGGCACTCATTTTTATTTTCTCTATACTGGTGTATTGCTGCAGATAGGCATTTCAGGAAGCATTTTAAATTAGATCAAAGTGGAGCACACTATGAAACTGCATATGTACACTATGTATATGAAGTGTGCTCCTCCCTCAGCTAAGAGAGTAAGCTAACTTTGGCCTCCTCGACAAATTTCCAAGCTAGGGAAAAACTGTGCCTCACATTCCCTTCCTCTCTCAGAAATATTTCGTTGCTTATTGGTGCTTTAAATCTTCTCTGACAGACCATGTATCACACCAAGAACAAAAAAAATCCAAATGATTGTATTAAGACTTAGATGTTCATGCTCAGCTCTCCAACTATTTTATGAATCAAGAAAAAAAGCAGGAATTGTCAGAGTCGTTTATTAAGACTGGAAAACAAAAACCATTTGACCATTTTTCATTCAGTGGCCATTTTTTTAGGCTGATTTTTTGTTCTTGTTTGTCCAGCATATATATGTTCTTACCTAGTATCTTTCTTTTTGCTGTGTGTAATCCTATATTTTACACACTTTCTGCTGATTGCCATTCACATAGTTTACTCAATAGCAATCTTCCTACATACCATAAAGGATTTCCAGTTTTCTTACTGCAATTGCCTTACTGTTCATTGCTCAGTTTTGGGTCATGATTTGTTCAAAGAATAGCAGATCTTTACCCGTTGACAGTATAGCAAATCCTTTATTCTCAAATTACTCAGCAGGTGTGGTTTTCCTAACATTTCCACCTGGTGCTCCACAACACGCTGGATAGATGTGAGAAGCATCTTCATTTCTAACATGGTCTCTTAGTCCAGTTTTTGTATATTTGATAGCAAACAACTTGTAATTTCCCTAAGCTTCTCAGTGAACTTCAAAATGAAAAAAACCTCAGGCATACTTTATATAACACTGAATCTTGTAGGTCTGATCAGTATTTGCAACAGAACTTTATAGGCAACTGATCCTTTAAAAAAAAACCTTTAAAGGGTCTAAGAAAAATTGTGAAACATCACTGGAATGATAACTCCATGCATAACATATCAACAGAAAGTGAGAAAATCAGGAATGCTTGTGTGAACTAAAATCAGTTTTTCACAGCTCAAACAGTCCACAGACTTTCCTCTTCAATATTTTAAGAACTTATCACCCCTTCAGTAAAATAAAAGCTCAAAATGGAGGAAATTGAATTGCTTCTCTTTTTATTTTCATATTTTTGCACCAATGTGCTCTGCCAAAACATTTTTGCATTAAGGGGTATAATCCTGAACTCTCTCACATTCTGCCCACCTCCTAACTCTGCTTACATTTCCATCTTGTCTTCTTCCTACAGTCAACACAGCAGATCAAGCGAGCAATTCCTTTATCCAGAACTGTCTAAAAATACACCTTTCTTTCACCAGGTTTTACTACCATAGTAGTTTACATGAGTGTGTGCACTACATGTATGTGTACAAGTTCTGCATATAAGTGTATGTAGATATGTATGTGGCAATGCACGTGCTTTGTGTGCACTCTTTCCTTCCCTATGAAACTGCCAGCACATTCACAGCACAGTTCAGTGACTCAGAAATATGTTAGCGTTGACCTCCTTCTGATATAACAAGTCAACCACTATTCTTCCTTGTTTTGGTTGTTTTGTCTCCCTCTCACAGTGCCTCTGAACCAAAGCAGGAACATCTAGAAAAATAACAAAAATGAGTGGATAGCACCACTACCTAAAAGTCATCCCTTAACTCACAGGGAGCTACTAAAAAACTCTGCCAACAAGGTATGCTTTTGTTCATCTATTTTTATCATTTTCATTATAAGCATTGTAACGGGACAGCTGATAACTATTTCTTCACCAACGGAGTTAGAGCTGCAGTTCTCAGCCTGTTTCCAGGCACATAGTAGGATCCACCCAGGCTGACCCTTCTAATCATGGGGCTGACAGAGGAACCAGGGCAGAGATGGAAAGAGAGGAGACAGACAGCATGATTCCTGAGCCATGTATTCAGAACCAAACTGGGGAGTGATTCAGAAAGTCAGAGGAGGCAGAAGTTGTCATGGCCCTACCCCTAGATGGTAACAGGAAATATGCCAAAATGGAAAGATTTAGACCTGTACACATTGCATTTCTTAAAGTGTCGAAGGATAACCTGTTAATCTTAATAAACTAGTCTGTGACTGTCACATTCTGCATTAAGTTTTGACCTCTCTAATTTGTTTGCCCCTCACTGCCTTTCTCCAGCTGTTTGCTGTATGTTGTTGGGATTTAGCTGAAGCTGTGGGATCCTTGAGTCAGAATCCTGTCTGCTGATCATTGCCTTGCAGAAAACAATAAATGGCAGGATAGCAATACTCAACAACTGACCAGGCTCTTTGGGCAATAGAGGGCAACAAGGTCAGTTTCAGCAACATTAAATGACTGTTATTAATTTCATTTTAAAACAAATGGCACAGGATAGCGACAAGGAATATAAACACATTAAGAAAAGCAAAAGTGAAATTGAAGTGAGGTTTACAAAATAATGGCATGTGATGCAATTAGGTCAAGATTGACTTACTCAGGGTTTTTTTTCTGTTGCATTTTTCCTCCGTTTTTTTTTCTGTCACATTTTTCTTTCATTTATTTTAAGAGTAAATCTTTATTCAGTGAAAAAAAAAAAAGAGAGAGAGAGAGAGAGGGAGAAAGAATTGTAAACATGTACACATAACTTGGTCTATTTCAGTATCTGACAGACAAGTTTTCCTGTTATAATGAAGGCTGTTTGGTGCTTTCCAGTCTCAAATAGAATGCAAAAGCACCTTTTACTTCTGAGCAGCACAGGATAGCCTATCTGGTTGTACAGACCCTAATTTCTATCTAATACTCTGTCCTTATTACTCCATGGGGCAGCTCTGAATTGTTCCTCAGTTTCTGACAGATCTCATTTACAAAAAATACATTGCTAGGAATGATGGGAATTTTCTTATTATGCCAGACAACTTGTTTCACTGTAAATGATTTCCTGAATGTTCCTTCAGGAACATGTTTTCAGTGCTAAAGGCTATGAAAGAATTTAAAGGATTTGGATTCATCCTGATCCATGTTTAGTTGACCCATCTCAGCAGGAAAGTCTAAGCCTCAAAGCTGATGGATAAAAATGTGACACAGGAATATTTTCCTGGAGACTATGGAACAAGAGAAGCCAAGAACTGCAGACAGAGCCAGATTCAAGGATTATGTCTTGGGGAGCCATCTAAGAGGTCCCAGTTCTTGCCATCAGAATCACAGACTGAAAGACCCAGCTTCCAAATGTATCATATTTTGCCTACAGTAGCTCTGCAATCCCCTTTCAAAACCAGCAGGATTCAGGGCATCCAAAATGAACCCTTGTATCCTGTGGCACATAACAGTTATGATGTACGTCTTTATTGCATCCTAAGTTCCCTATAAAAAAGTATTGATTGAAGAAAAAACTCATAAGGATCAATGGCTTATGTTCCAGCTGTGCCTTATGTTACAATAACAGCTCTTTCGAGAGTCAGTGCTGAGAGAGTGCAAAGTAATACCAGTAATTTCCCCCTACTTGAACTATTTCATCCAATCTCAAATTCTTCCCCATTCTCACCATTTGCACATTGACTGTTGGGTAGAAATATCTATTGTGGTGCCAAAGGATAGCATAAATAGAAGGGGGATGCAGCAGTGCTGAGTGCAGAATAAGAAAAAGAAATCTGCTCCAAAGAACATATGCTCCAGGACAAAGTGCCAGGCTGTGCTGAAAGAGGCACTGCCCTCTGTCTCCAAGATGCTCAAATCTGAAGTGCAGCAGCTGGTAGTTACAGCACTGCTCACCTCACTCACCATTTCAAGATGGGTGTTGCAGGGTGGCATGTGCCAAGGTGGCACTGGGAATCAAGATCACCCGTGCTATGAGCATGATATGCTTGGGAGAAGAACATCTCTGTTATACCTCTGTGGACATTTTAATAATAGCAGCAACTTCCTCCATTGTGTGAGAATGCAGAGCTAGTAATGAGTTGTTTGCAGAAGGATTTAATTTGTATGTCTTCACTATTAAACATTATCCGTATGAAAGACACTCTGTCTTTTCTACCGAGGGAACAAGAGAACTTTTTTTCTGCTCAACCAGAAAGTCTTCACTTCAAAATCTGTGTTTCTGTTGCCAAACACCTATCCCAGCCTCTGTCCCTGCTCATTCCCTTTCAAACACTTGTCCTTATCCATGGAGGTTTTCTTCTCCATGCCCATTCCTTTTCAGACCAGCTTTCATTCCCCCAAACATCCTCTCCCACCTCTGCCTGCTCTCTACGGCCTGCTGGAAGCAAACCCAGTGTGAGTGTTCTCTTAGAATCATAGAATCTTTAAGGTTGGAGAGATCGCTAATATTATCCAGTCCAACCACTAATCTATCCCCACCACCTCCACTAACCACGTCCCTCAGTGTCACATCCATACATTTCTTAAACACCTCCTTAGGCAGCTTGTTCCGGTGCCACACCATCTTCTCATCTACTATGCAATAGGGGCTCTACATTGACATAGCTCCCACCAGCATTTCCTGCGAGCTAGATCTATTTCTGATGATCACACCAAACCTCTTCTTTACCATACCCTCTCCACCTCATTTGGGCCTAGAGACTCACACAAGATGGCCAGGCACAAAAGGATTAAAGAAATCCTTGCTATGCCTTGTTAAGCAAGCCCAAAGCTTTAAAGAAAGGTACCACCTTTCAGATCAGGGTAATGGGAGGACTTTTCTCTGCTGTATCCATTGATGAAGATGATTGTGACTCTGACACTGAAAGCATTCACACAAAACACAATTTGAGCATGTTTTCAAAATGTGTCAAGGATTTATAGATTTGCTAAGATAACTCCAAACTGGGGAAAAGGACTATTTTAATGTAAAGCCATTGCTACCTAGTAAGAAAACTCTTTTGTATTCATATAAAGTATTTATTAGGTGTGAGGTTTTATAAATTGTTTAGTCCTGCAGCCTTTAAAAAGAAAAATCAAAACCAAAACAAGTTACTTTGAATGCATTACCAAGCATCCTGTGGAATATTTCACATAAAAGGAAACAGAAGATGTATAAATGTAAACAGGCTAATTGTATGCAGATATAAATTATGCATGTTGGTCTTATGAAAAAGCGTCCCTGATTTGCAGGGGTCTTACTCAGCAGCTTTGTGTCTTGTCTAAGGGGATATTTAGTATGGCTGTGATGTGCAGAATTTAAAACAAAACTTTGAATTCTGCAGAAGAAAAATATAGCCCAACTGCGATAAGATTGCACTGTTGGGAGCAGGAGGGTTTCATTTTATTTTATTTTATTCTATTTTATTTTATTTTATTGACTGTTCTGCTCATTAGCCCTGTTAACGTATGGGTATGTCTGCCCACAGATACCATGCCAAGTAAAAGATTGTGTTAAGACTTAACGTTTGCAAAGGGATTAGAGTTATTTTGATGTTTCTTAACAGGGATATGTAAAATATTCTCAAAGTCACAAACCTTTTCACGGTTGAAGCATTTCTGATTAGTCCCAGACACAAGCTGCCTGGCCTGCAAAGGTGCCAACCAGCTGTGATTTCCACCAGCTGCCCTGGGGACTGCATGGGTCCAGAACCTCTGAGGAGCCAGGCAAATGGGGACAAATTCTAGAGTAGCTGAAATGGTTTCTACCCAGGCACAGCTGTCTCCCTATACGTAATACCCCCAACAAATCCTGCAGTCCAAATAATGCAAATAATGCAAGTCCTTTTCTCCAGATAATAGCAGAAGCATATTCAAATCCAACTTGTATATTCATGCTGAGGGCTTCTTTATAGTGGGGACAGGATTATTGATACCCACCTGTGGAAACAAGTCTGTGGAAACACAAAGTAACTCCCCTGAGGTGGAACCAAAGATCTAGTTGCACTGAAGTCAGAGTGGCATGATAAACTTCAACACTGATTTCTGAACTGGCACATGTAATCAAAAGGCCTGGATCTCTGACATTCAGTGAACCTTTCAAGTCAGAGGTGATACTCCTCAAGGAGTTGGGCTTGTTTAACTTGGAGAAAAGAATCTTGGAGAGACCTCATTGTGACTTTCTAGTACTTAAAAAGAGATTATATACAGGAGAGGGAGCTACTTTTATGTGATCTGATAGTGATAGGGCAAGGGGGAATGGCTGTAATCTAAAAGAGCTGAAATGTAGGTTAGATATTAGGAATAAATCCTTTGCTTAGGGGGTGGTGAAGCACTGGCACAGGCTGCCCAGAGAACCTGTGGATGCCCCATGTTGGAGGCATACAAGGCTAGTTGGAATCCTATACAGCCTGGGGGGGTAGGTGGCAGCCCTGCCCATGGCAGAGGGGCTAGAGCTTGATGATCTTCAGAGACCCAATCAAAGCCATTCTATGGTTCTATTATGCTGTATAACTGAAGAACTGTAACTGTGGAGGGAGAAAACAGGATTGCCCCATTCAATTGGCCAGTCCAGCTTGGGATATATCTATTAAATACAACTGATAAATGTTCTTCACTGTTAAGTGATAGTACAAAGCATCAAAACAAGGTATAAACACAGGTAAAGGAATTCTTTCTTCAGGAAAAAATGTTATAAAATGAAATGTACTTTTCATTACCACTTCTGACAAAATACATGCAAAGAGAATGGTTCGGTAATAAAGTACCAGCAGCTTCTGACTGTGTGTGTTAGCACACAGGTCCATTAAGAGGAGCTACTGTACCTACGTATTCCAGCCATGCAGACATATGATGTTGCCATTTCAGAAAGCTGAGTGGAAAAAAAGAGTGAGCTATTTCTGACTTGTTGTCTGTTGCTGCTTCTGCTACATTGTGCGATGGGGCAAGAGCTTGCATATTCACCTGCCATGATAAATTACATCAATTTGAATCCCTGAAGACGGAGCTACTGGTGCAGACATCCACTAAACACTACCAGTTGCTTTATGACACTACAGACATTAGATAGAAGAAGGCATGCTGCACAACTGAAACATAACCCTCTACCCTGGGACAGGCTGGACACAAATGTGAAAATGGGATATTTCTTTCCTTCATTATAAATGCATCCTCATCCTGTTGCCTCCTTCATAAAGAATGTGCACTGCATTAGCTCAAATTAGAATAAGTCTTAAAGACAGCCACTGCCATCTCTGACCCCAGCAACTTATCTGTCTCCAGCAATGGCCAGTACCAGCTGCTCTCAAAGAAAATGAAAAAGCCTACAGCCAGCAACTATTCAATAACAGGCCCTGAGGGGAAGTTTCTTCCCAAGCCTCATTAAATGTTGGCTTCATTCTCAAATTCCTTCAAAACTTCTCAGATTCTTTTCTGGCCTCCTCATCTGGTGTCTACATTGTGGATTGGGCTTTACAGCAAGGGTTTTCCTTGGCTGGCCCCACATCCTTCAGTGCCTGCTCTCATGGATGGGTCTGGCATAGAGCAGAGGCTGCGCTCTTGGCTTGCTCTGAGTGACTGCTGGGAACAGTCACCACAGCACAGATCCTTGCTCTGCTGCTTAAACACGAGAAAAAGGTGGTTTCCTTATCTGTTTCCCCTTGGCTGCTGCCACCATCTCTCTCTTTTTCTTTGAGATAAGATTTGTGGGGTTTTTTCTTTTCTTTTATTGGAGAGCATTTATATTCAAAGCCCTCCTTGAAACCTACCTAAAGCAATTTGTTGTGTAGCAGATAGAGTGAGCGCATGTCAGCAAGTATCAGTTTACTTTACCTTTTAAAACACAGTGGACCTGGGTATTCAGGAGACAGAAATGGCGCACACATGTAGCACGGACCATAAATTGTTAGCGAATTAAGGCCCTAAGGGTTGTTTAAATATTGCAGTAATCATCTTGTCAGGCCAAGTCTCACATTCTGCTAAGATTAATCTGACATTCATCAGGAATGGCACAATAGAAGGTTATTTAATTTGGATCACACTGGATTGGAACACTGGCAGGAGGACAGAAATGATCCAAGTTGGAAACATTCTGTAGAGAGTGAGCCAGTCAAGAACAGCAAGAAAAGAGCAAAGGAGCGTGTGTTTATTGGACACAGATACATGAATTACAATATATATACGTGCATAAACTTACAGGTGCACAGGGAGGTGGAAATTTCAGTAGCATTCAGAATTGGTCCGACCTTCTTTAAGTATCAGAGTTTTGGGGATTCAGCTTCAGAGTTGGATGGAGTGGGAATGCTGGAGAGTACTTTCAAAACACCTAATATCTTCTCCCCATTTTTTGCCTCCCACTCTCTCATTATAGCAAAGAAAAACAACCCCAAACCTTTATGTATCACCTGGAGTGAAGATTGGCTATTAGGTGTAATACTCTCAGCACAGAAGTGCTCTCTTGATAGCACTTTTTTAATCACTGAACATTTAAGTAGTGCAAGAAATGTATCTCCCCTTTTGGCAACTTCACACATAAATCCTCTTTACAGCTTTCGCAGCTATTACAGAGTTTTTTCATATTGCTGTAGTCTTCTCATATGTTCAAAACAATAACAGATCTGGCAACATTAATGCCCTTCAACCCCAGGAAAACAAACAAACAAACAAAAAAAACCACTGCTGTTTCTTACCGAATCAGTTACTTAGCCTATTAAACATACGAATAAAATGAGGGTTTATCTTACTGGTTATTCAGCCACTGCGCACTGGTGTGGGTAAGCATGTGACTGAAACATTCATCACTGCTCAGGAGATGTCTGCGCCCTGCTCTCCCTTTTTGCTTTACCATAACCAGAGAATGCAGTACACTCTCTGCCCCCCATGAAGAAGCTGGAGTTCTTGAAGAAGGCAAGAACTAAAAAAAATGTAAAATATTAATTGTGCAGCATTGGGCACATTTACAAAGGGTTTCATATTCCCTAACAGTTATCTGCTGTATTTGTAAGCTAGCAAACAGCGAAGATAATTCGGGGCTTTGAATACCAGCGCTGAGTATAATCAATGTGAATCAGACGCACATTACCAAACAGAAGACATTTTATCTATGTATTATGTCAGATGATGAATCAGATTTCTGTAAACTGAAAGGCTGGAATACAAAACCACTTGCGAATTCAACTCCAGCCCCACCAGTATGTTATTATGTTACATATCAGACAGAGATACAATGGAGCAAGCTATCGTGCTGAAAGACCTATGCAGCTTTCAGGACATCTATGAAGCCACTTTTATATGGCACATTACTGCCAGTTCATCTATACCCAGCTGAGTAAATCGGTTGGCAGAGAGGGGCAGATTACCACTAATGGCTCTATTATGGAAAGAAGCTGCAACCATTAGCTATTTTACATATGGACAAAAGAGAATTTAATTGATGGCCCATCGCCCAGCAGACAGAGAGAAATGATGATTTTCACCTTAATGCCAGACATTAAAAATTCACAGAGCTGTGGAAGAAAGAGACGTTCATCTAGTCTGGCTGTGCTTGTGGGGCATTTTCAGTATAACTTGAGCAGAGAAAAGCAGCACAAGTGGAGGTCTTCTGCTTTGAGAAAGCTGGAGTCCTCTGGGGAAAAAAAAAAAATAAAAAAAAATCAGAAGTTGCAGTTTTATGATGTTAAAAAGCCAAGACTGTGACCCTCTTATTTTCCCTAGCTACAATTTTATTTTTCCCAGATAGTATCCAAGCATTCAGCAAAACAAATTTTGTTTGTGTTTCTATCTGCAAATGAGGGGGAAAAGGAGTGTCTTTTGTTTGGTTGGTTGGTTGTTTTTTTGAGGCATAAGATATCACAGTAGCAATACCGTTTATTATCACCATTTAAGTATAAATGTGCATATGCATATATACATATCCAAGTATGTGTATTTAAGTATAAATAACATATACTTATTTAAGTATTAATCATGCGTTCATGTATTTATATGTAAAGATTATTTCACTTAATATAGATGAGAAGCTTGTGTGTATATTTATTTGTCTTCAGTCTTTCAGTTACATAATTCTGCATTTTCAGTGCAGAAACCATTGCACTGCTCTGTTATGTCCACTACTTGCATTATGATCACAGGGCCAGATTTGTCTTCCTTCAGCTGAGAACACAGAAACTGTTTGTCCTCTCTCCTTCTTAAGGACCTCCCCAAATTTTGCTGTCTTCAAAATACCTGCAGCTTTCATTTTATGACCTATGAAATGTTAAGGCATGAAGTTAAAGAGAGCTTCAAACAGGAGATCACAAAAGACACTTGCCCTGGGGATGTCCTGGAGTTTGGCACTAGTGCTTCCATACTTCCTGCCTCCCATTGCTCCAATAGGGGACTTTCCTATAGAGAAACAGACTATCTTATCTACCTTACCTAATTTCTAAAACCTTCAAAGATTGTCTTCTCACCCTGAAAGTGCTGCAGGTTATTTAATAAAAAATGTGATTATTGTGGAAATATGGTAGTAACTAAGGACTATAGTGGCATAGCAAACTAAATACTTTGCTCGGCAGAATATCCAAATGGTAAACAGAGCTGCTGTGTTGGAGAAAGGGACAAATATACAAGTCATGTGTACAGCAGGAGGAACATTTTACATCCCCAATTGACATAACAAGGTAACATTAATCTGTCATGTCTGTAGTTTTTATTTTATATGAGCAGAGAGGGAACTGTAAGAATATATGAGGCTTGTCTCTTTTATGCTCAAATAGCTAGAGTCAGGCTGAAAATCTCCAACCAGGTTGGTCTGCATGCAAAAACCAACTTGTCAGGCCAAAACAAAGAGCAGATGGCTTCTGAAATTGGAGATGCAAGAAAAGAAATAAGATCTGAAGTGATGATAGAAGACAACTTACTGATATAAAAATTGGACAAAAATAAGGAGGGGAAATTGTGTGGGTGTGCAATACTGGATATAATATTGGATGGACTTTTTGACTCATGTAGAGCATGCATATAATTAGGCATCGAAATATCCTTGGAAGAGAGGATACGGGGTAAGCAGAGGGATAGCAAGCAATTCAAAGCAATTTCAGAAAGCCTAGTTCATGGACACTGCAAAAAAGGGAGGGGAAGTGCAGAGAAGGAGAAAAGAAAGCTAACAGCAAACTCTTCCACTTGGTTCCCTGTTTTTTTTCCAGTGTTTTGGCACAGCAGGTTGTTCTGGTCTGCATTGTTTTCAACCACAACACTCACTCCAAAAGCAGGTAACCATGACTATCAGACCACTTTGTACCCGCCAAATTCCCATCTCCTCCAAGGACATGGAAGAACCTCTAGCACTGCTTAGGCAATGGTGGTGATCCTGAATCAATCTGCAGTAAATACGGCACTTGGAGCAATGTCACTTGAGGGGGATTCAGTGCTTTCCAAACTCCGTTCCTAATATGTTTGCAAACTAATCCTCTGCAGAGAGTTTATGGGATGTTAGTGCCAGTTAGTGCCAGAGGCAGAAATTGAAGTTTTCTTACTTCCTTATAGTTCATCTTGTTCTTTGCCAATAGAAGAGGATTTAGATCCAGATTTTTGATTGAAAAATTGTGTTTATTTCTTTCAGGTGGACAGATACTGCTCACCTTGTTAGCAGCAGTAGAGAATTAGATCATGAGCAACATTAACAATTTCTTTTGTCTGAACTAATCTCTCCATTCAAATTCATGTGCACTTTCACACACATAACAGGTGGGAAGATATTTGCAGGGCAGGATCAAACATCTAGCAGTCATCTCAATTTTCTGGTAAAGAGGGTCACACCTACATTGAGTCCAGCAAGAATGAGGTACAAATGGAAGAGGGGAATTTGTTCCTCTCTAAAGAACCAAAGAAAAGGAAAAGTGAATCTGTGCATTCATTTTAAAAACACTGAGGTCTCTAGAGATTTTTTTTCCAGCATCAGAAACAGGAAGGCCGGAGAGAACAGCCAGCAGTAACAAGGAGCAGTAAATATGTGGCCTTCTCCTTCTACTCTTCCTTTCTTTTCATAAATGAGAAATCTGATCAAAGGCTCTTGCAGAAATGCTAATGAAGCCTCATTTTGTTATTTCAGTTGAATCCAACACCCAGGGGAGGGATAGATGGGCAAGAAAAGTAAATCCGTACTTGCAAGATAATGTAGGAAGTGGAGCTTGCTGTGAGAGCAGCACCAGGAAAGCATCCACCGCGAGTCAATACACCATGACTTTTTTCAGACACTCAAATTTTAAGTTTCAAAATTTTTCTTTTGCACATTTTCTCGAGGCATTATTTCTTTAGGAGCTAAATATGAACCATATACTTATGCGTTATTTGTGCAGGGCTCTGTGAAAGATCAGTCAAGGAATGCCTACAATAAGTGAACATTTGTTCCCTATGCAAGATGCTGACCACCCCTAAAATAATTGTAAGGATCAGGAAACTGAAATAGTATTAAAGTCACCCTTGTCAAAGGGAGAATATTCTCATGAAACTTAGTAACTATTATGCTACATTCCTACTGTCAGCAAGACAGATACAGATTCACTTGTGTGATTTAACATTTTTATCTTTGGCCTTGGATATTGCAGTAAAGAAGATTGGAAATCACTCATGTTCTTCATAGAAACGCTAATGGACAAGGGTTTCCATTACAGTTCCCAAGGCAGCGGTACTCCAAATATGCAGAAATTACTCCTAATTTTTTATATGTTTGAGAATATGCTCATAAAAAGGCCTCCTGAGCTGGATGAGACAGTATAGATACAGAACAGGAGGTGTTAACATCAGGATTTCTGCATTCACAGGAAAATAAGAAATGTTCTAGGGTATGTGAAATTACAGTGATTAAAATACTCTGTTTTCTTGTTTATTTGTTTTTGGTGGTTTTTTTTTTTCCCCTAATAAAGGTAGAATTAAAGAAATTGAATTAACTATTTCTGTCTTGATATCAAGATTACTCACATTGAACTGAAAAATATTAGTGCATTCTAATATGCAGTTTACAGATGACTTATGCAACCACTGCTTGACATGAAACTGTAGCCTTTCTCCTTCTCCCACATTTTAGCTTGAATTTTACTAATATCAGTTGATTAAATCTATCTGAGTAAAATAAATCAGTTGTTTACTCCCTCCTACAGAAAATGCATTCATATGATATTTTCTCCAAAATCAAATTTTTTCACCCTGACTTTTAAGTATTACAACAGTTGCAATGAAAAGTACTTAAAATTATATCAGCATGAAGATCATTTAAGTCAATATTGGTTTTAGATTAAAATTTCATGTGTGCCCAGCACTGAATTATACAAGATCACATAATGTTTCAAAGTGTACATTACAGGTTTCTCAAAAGCAGATAGAGATATCCAGTGATTAAAGGCTTTCTTTCTAAGTCTCCTATAGGTTTAGTAAATCATGAAAAAAGAAGCATTTTGAAAATATATTGTATGATTAATCAAAGAACGCAATATGACAAGAAGCAAAATACATCCTTTTTATTTTATTCTGTTTTATTTGGGTCACGTGCAGATATACTAATACCAATTACATGAGTTTTTGAATGGGAAGCTTCATACTCTACAGTGTCAGCCAAACTCTAGTGATGAAGTCAGAATGAAATTTCCATACCAGTAGATCACTTCACATGTTTCAGATATGTTTTCCTTTCCTTCAGAAAGCTGCCATGTGCTGGACAGACCAAGGCCAAGCCAAGTGCCTCAGAGTGGAACTGGTACAGTCAAGCTCAGTTTCACTTCAGAAATAATGCAGAAGACTAATTTCTTAATTTCTTAATTTCTAATTTCTTAAAGACTAAAAAAAAAATTAAAAGTAAAATAAAATAAAATAAAATAAAACAAAGGCAAAATTCAAGGAGTTCTGTTTAGGAAAACCTGAGTTCAAAGGGAATAAGACCCCATTTAACAATCTCCACTTCTAGACCTTCCTATGGACATGCCTGAGAGGCAAGAGCTGGAAGTAAATATAAGCTATCAACATTATTTTTAACTACTGTTCAGCTGAGCTGTGAGCGCAGGAATATGTGGTTCCTTAAGCCACAGTATCTCCTGACACTGCAGGTACTTTTCAAGGCTCCAGGTAACACCTGACAGAGCATATTTATCCCCTACATTCTGACAGCTGATAGTAACAGCTCTTCAATTGCTACTTGCAGACAGGGACACCTCAGTTTGCCTGCATCTTAAAAAGTGAAAGTCTTTGTCTGCAACACTGCCTTATGTGAACCTGTTAACTCTTGGGAAATTAAAAAGCACAGCACTATGTCAGGTCTGTTGAATTAATTTGTTAAAAACAAACATCATTACAACATGAGAAAGAGAAGAGAACATTGTTCGTCAGCACCCCTAACACAAGTCTGATGTTCTTGTTAGCTCCTAGGACCTGCAGTGAAAAAGTTCTCATTTACGGGCCTCCAGAGCTGGGCTTTTCTGGTTGTTCTTGAAAATAAAAGAATGTTTTTACTGTCATGGTTTCTAAACCCACTCAACTCTCTAGTGATCAGAGTTTCACTGTGGTGTACTTTGACTTAGCTACTCTGTGTCTGTGTCAGTATCAAACAAGGCACTCTCAAACATCTTTGACGCTGCTTCCTTTTACACAAAGAAGAGATACTGGAAGAATCTACTTCCCTACATGTATGTGGATCACTCCAAAAGTAATGCCTTCCTATTTATTTCCGTGGAGACAACAACAGACACAAAGAACACAACAGTACTGTTTGACAGAGCAAATCCTCAGCTACAAAACATTATTTTTCAACAGAGCTACTACCATTAGCTCTGCATTTTTACCACCAATGAAGAAGAGCCTGCATGCTGTGCTCATAAGCATCTGCATGTCCACCCAGAATTTGCCTTGTCTTCAGCATGCTGAAACACACCACTCACATCCTCACTGTGCTCACATCCACTGTTTAGTCTCCATAAATGTTCAGCAAGCATCCATGAATATCAATGGGCTCCATTTCTTCTGCATGAAGGAAATTAATTACACACCTCTATTTCATACACTTGCAATTTTTTCTCAGATTAGTTTTTTTTCTTTCCCCTAGTATAAAAAAGATTCATCAGTTTACTAGTGTTTTATGTAAATCATGCGCAAGGTTTTAAAACCAGCTCTTTGAGGTTTACTCACACCTAACTGGACCTAATGTCAAGGTTCCTAATCTACTGCTAATATGTAGAAGTTTACCTGCTTGCCCATTTTTCACGGTGAAAAGCATCCAAAACAAAACAAGAAGTTAGAGACAAAGCATCCTTTGTACTGTCTCCTAGTACCCAAAGAACTCCTGACTACTTAGGCAAATTGATTGCTACTCAACTGCTGATTAAAAAAAAAATTACAGAACATGTGCTAGCATGAACAATGTTTCAGGGTTCGGAGTATGAATTGGACACATATTAATTACATATAAACAGCTGTGGTGTGTTTTCATCGCACTGATACTACAGCTATAAAGAGTAATTCTCTTTACAGTTACAAGTTGTCCATAGGCAAAGGAAAGACAAAAGAGAAATCAATCAGTATGGCAAACATTTCAATTCCATTAAATATAGACCAGCATTGCAAGATGAACATGGCACCACACTAATCAGTTTTAAAGTCTCTGACTACTGTTTAAAATATAAAGTAGAACAAGAAAATCTAATACACCTCTCCACTAGATTCTTAAACTGAGAGAAAGTAAAACATCTCCCCCCATATTTAGCTATAAAAGTTGAGTCACCCTTGTCTTCCATGCTTTTATTTTCCTGAGAAATCAACAGCAGCTGTGCACACAGGGCCAGGGAATTTGCCTTACTGATTTTATGGATCATCTTTTCCTTACAGATGAAAAGATACTTACACTTCCATGCAAGTAGTGTCTTTTTAAACTGTCATAGATGCTTGATTAATCCTTATTCAGTGAAAAAACCTTCATGCTCTCCTCCTCATTTCTGTGGATGCTGGCTTTCTGCTTCAGCTCCTCTTTTATTAACCCTGATCTTACCATGCAAATTATGCAAGTTTTTGCACTTCTGGAACTTTAAAATTACATTCTATATTTGCGTTCTGTGAGAAAGCTTTCATGCATGATTGAGCCTGTTTACATTTTCCCTATCTGACTTGAATGGTTCCAATTTTATAGGTGTCTCTGACTCAGCTGAATGAGATAGCTTGTCTCCGCACAATTAAGGCTTTCAAGGTAGCCAGAAGTACAAAGAGAACAAAAAGGAAAACAAAGCTCCAAAGAATAGATTTCTACATAAACAATTGAATTAAACTTCTTTCAAAGGTGCCATGCAAATGAAAAACAAACAAACAAAAAAAATAAAAGAACCGTATTTGTATTTTTTATTACATAGAGGTCTCTGAATATTTGCTATTTTTTTATGATTATTATTCCACTCAATTGGGTTTTGGCATTTATTTTTTATTTTGAGGATTTACAGTTGAAATTCCCATTTCTTCTAATAGTTGTTTTTTTCTTCCTAAGGAGACTTAGAATAGGAGAACTGATTTTGTTACGGCAGCAAAAAATTGAAAATGTAATGAAAACTGTTTGATTGAAGCATTCAAACCTGTCTAAATATACTGTGCAAAATATTAAATTTTTTTTGAAGCTAAAGGAAAATAAAGTATGTTTTCCATGTATTATCAACATCTACAGAGAAATTTCACTAATGTACACAAAATATTTGAAAAGTTGTTTATACACAACTGCAGAAATATTTATACAAAATGTATTTTAATTATAAACAGTGAGGCACTGAATGTTTCCCAGGTTAACCGACATCACATGAGACAAGCCAAAACATTTTCTGTCCACACTGATGAAATGGCAAAAGAATTTTGTTTCTCCTTCTTAAATCAAACACACTGATTCAACAGTTTTACCTAAAAACCCTTGTGAGAAAACATGCCTTTGTTTAAGATTTAAAATCTGCAGAGCTTTTAAGGGCAAATAAAGATTGTGCCAGATGCTGTACAAATCACAAGTGCATGGTGCAGCACTGATTTTTGCTCAGCTATACCTCAGTACAAATAAATAATATGTGGAGATGAAGACTCCAATGAGTTCCTTAGCAAAGCCAGGAAATGCCTGATGTTACATTCCTGATGTTTCTAAGTACACTGCTTAACAAAATAAACTCAGACTCAAAAGTTGAAAGTTTTCTAGCCTTTCTTCCACATCATGAAGAAGGAGAAAGGGCAAAATTCCAGTTTTCCATCTCACTCTTAGTCACCTTTAACTCTAGTTCATTTAATTAAGAATGACAGATGCTCTACATCTGGAGAAAATAAGATCTGATTTACTGGCCAAGTTACACTAGTGGAAACTTTAGACTGTAGGTTTGAAGTTACAGAAAGCTTGAAGTAGATACTTTAGCCAGTTGAGCTGCTGAAAGAAATTAAAGGAAGAGATACCTAAAGGAACACATGAGAAGTAGCCTTGCTTTCATTTCAATGGTATATTTCTATTTTTCATAGCAGTATCCAGCTAGCCAGTCCGATCATTCCGGCCCTGTGTTATATATTGAGCAAAACATAATTAATTCATTAACTGACATTTTGCCATTGCTCACTTGATACTACTCACCAAAATAATAAAAAAAACCCTCACATATTCCAAGAGAGTAAATGAAATAAAGAAGTAGAATACTGACAAAGAGTGGAGTTGTTGCTTCTTAGATGTAATACTGGGAAATGCTGTAGTAAGTTGGATACCCTGATATCTTATGCAGTTGTGTGGCCTTCAGACCACCCCAGTAGCTTTCTCTTCCTTGCATTTAGGAGGCAGCGCACCACTACCTACCCTCACATAGGCTTCCAATCCACCAACTCAACAGCAAGCACAGAAACTGTGGAAATGAGATACACCTGTACTCCTCTCAACATTATGACCACAACATTCTTTATAAATTGAGATGAATATGATTAGCCCAGAGGAAACTATAACATCTTTACACTTTTGGAACAGATCTTGCTGCAAAATTAAGACAAACATAATTGGCATAAATTTGTTTGTCAATGTATTAAAGCCATGGATTTTAACAGACATTCTTATGGATCCAAGTTTTTACTCTTTCTGATATTAAAAAACTGTTCTTCATAAACATGAAAATTGTGGGGTAATATGTCTTATTTGACAGGCATAGAGACTTCATCAGGTCTATTGTCTATTCTATTTTGGACTTCCAATCATATATACAAGGTTATGACACTGCATTTTGTAAGATTTGTAAAAACACATCGAACCAATGCCAGAAAGGACCAGCATTTGTCAGAGCCATCATCCTAACATAGATGTATGTAGTTGCAGTACTGATGCCAGTCAGGTTTGGGATTGTATAAACAAACATCAGAATAAGACACATCTGTTACAGACTGTTTTTTGTTGCTTTACTGGTTCCCAGGTACCACATTGCCAGCTATGTTTATGTGATTCTCCTACTTAGGAAAGGCTGCTCCTTTGGTGCAACTAATGTGTCATCTGTTTTACATTCTTACAAAGTGTTCCATTAGTTAGAATTCATTCTGTCTTATAGTTGGATCAATTTCTGATTCACGTGTCTCTATATTATATTCCTTTCCAACATTTTTGAGTTGGGTTTAGGCATTAGAACAGTGCTTGTTCTAGGTCATCTTATTGTACAATTTCCTTTTTTCTATTGACAAAGCTCAAATCAGATAAATATTTAAGCAGAAATATTGTAGCCATGCTTTTTTTGTTCATTAAAATCATGAAGGAAGGAAAGTTTTGCCTTTCTTCTCTTCAGCTTAGCTTTCAAAAAGCACACATTTCAGCACACTGAAATAATTCAGAATTTCTTTATTCTCCTTAATGACACCCCATTAAAGTATGTTATCTGCAAATGTGTTCATGTCACTTTTGGTTTGTGTGGATGCACAGTAAAATAGTTTTCTTCAGACAGTGGTGATTTACTGACTGTATCCACTCTGCTTACAGGTCTTGGTTACACAGGACAGAACCCAAACGTGGGTCATCAAACCAATCAGGACTGTGCCCATGCAAAGAGCTAACAGAAGAGACCCCAACACTCAGACAGATTTTATTTAAAAAAACAGATGAATTAAAAAACTTTCAACTGAAATTTTTCAGCAAACAAAGATCATTTGCCCTTTAAAACAAAGTGTATGATATAAATGGAACATCTCCATTCCCACAATATCTCCATTCCCACAATGAAGGTATTTCTTTTTTTTTTTTTTAAATAAGATCATTTGTAAGAGAATCTTGTCCAGTCATCTATAAATAGTCACCTCTGTAAACTAAGAAATAACCCTGTTTAAAAAACTACCAACATTGTTGTTCTGTTGTCACCCACTGGTAATTGAAAATGTGTTTCTGTCAGTTCCCCCTAAGAAGAATGCAATTCTTTCTAAGATCTTGATCTTAAATTGGCAAAAAAAGTCAGTGATAGAGCAGCTAGAAGTTGCAACTTGTTCTCTGCACTGGTGATATTGCTACTGCCCTTTCTTATAATCTAAGACATTATTCTTACTGGCTCCTGGAAGGCAGCAATGTAGTCCTATTTTTTCATTATTTTCTTCCCCTGAATTTGTACTGAACACTGCTTTGTACAGAAATGAGAGGACTTGCATTACAATAAATGAAAACTATAGTAACCTGAAATCAAATGGGGCCAAATCTTGAAGTCTTAACTTTTAGTTTAGCCATTACACATATAAATTCAAAAAGGTTTTTACCTAAGCAGATTTTACCAGGAATTAAGTAAATCCTTGTGATTAAGGCTTTACAGTTAGAGTAACCCCTGTCCCTCAGATTCTGCTCTACAGAGTTAATTTGATTTTTCTTCATCTGGTCTTGTGCAATTAAAAATGTGCAATTAAAAAGGTATATTGGCCGCACTGTTTGACTGATCCACTGTTGTGAGGAAGTAAACAAGCTTGCAAAATTAGAACTGGAGATGGGTTATGCTGGTGCTGAGAAACACTTTTTATCTCTTGGATTTGAGATGTCTCATGCCTAATGAGTCAGAGGAAAGGTGGCATTGTAGATGTGGCCATAAGAAGCCTGTAAGTTTATTTTGAACCACTATTGATCAGCTGAGCTAACAAGAAAGAAGGCAGTTTATTCCCAGAACAACCCCATAGATCCCAAACAGCTATATAGCAACTTCTAGAAACAACCATTTCTCCTTCTTGAGTAAATATGGGCACTTTCTTCCAGGCACATTCCTCTTGAGCTGCTATGTCTAACAGGAAACCACATAGTTCAGTTCAACAGAAGAGAAGGGAAGCCAACTGCAGGACTACGCCAAATTGCTTCAGTTAGAGAAGCAGAGATTTGTCACTATATCAGTCCTGGATAATTTGTATTATGCTGTACATTAGCCAGTTCTTGGCTAATATTTCCATTATTTCAGTTCTTTTTTGTTTCTTTCTGACAGTTACCTCTTCCTTTGTATCATTCTCCTCCTCTTCAGTCCTCACACACACTATTTTTTTTTTTTAGGATCCTTCAATCTTTACTAAAAGTTTTTCTTGACTAAAGAAGGTTAGAGAACCACTCCCAAAGCACTTTAACTCCTTTGGAAAGTTTAACACTCAAAAAATGTGTGATATCAGCTGATTTGGAACTTTGGTTTGCTATCTATCTGCGCAGAGCATCACTCAGGCAATATAAGTTTCTTCATATCTCTACCAGTATATCTCACTTATGTGAAAAGGCTGACTCTGGGTCATGGGGGTAATGCAATTCATTCACTATCACCCATTTCACCCTGGTCAACTCTCTGCTGGGAGAGTAAAAGGGCTAACTACAATCCGAAGAAAGATTTTTGATGTGGACACAGGTCTTTTATGCTCTAGACTAGGACCAATGGTTCATATCCATTAGGCCAGCAAAAGAAAGCAATCAGATGGCAATGATTTTCAATCACTGCTGGTTCAGGGTTAGATTCAAACAAGTGACCTGGAGGTGAAATGTTCCACATCCTATTACTGATCCTCTAAATTATTCTTCCCCCACAGATGAGACTTGACACACATAAAAGAGTAGCTTGTGAAAAACTGCAATAAAAAATGGAGACGGCAGTTCATAATAGATGTGGATTTTGTTAGCCCTTTATTCCTAGGCAATATTACTATGATACAGTGATAGAATTATTGATCGTATATTGTAACTCATAATCAAGCAACCACACATAGCACCCAGTTTATGAACTAACTCAACTGCTTTACAGTGTATTTTTCTTCATATAAAAAGGATACTAGGAAGTCTATATTTTAGAACTATTTAGAAACAAAGAATGCCCAATGAAACTTGATTCCTCAGAGCAGATTTTATTCAGAAGTTTCTCTTCTGTCTTTATTATCTTCCTCCAATAACTTACCAATACCTAGAAGGATTTTTCAGAAAATTCACCTCTGAGGTATGACTACATTTGAAGGAGAGAAGAAATGTTTTATCACATGGAGGATTTTGTAGGAGTAAAAGAAATGAAGAAAAAAAATGGAATTCCAAAATAAAATCTGTTACATAAAATTTGAAAATAAAATCTGATCAGATATTTTAGGGGACTGGATTTAGTAAAGAGATAGGAATAAACTTCACTTAAACTTTTTCCCTTGCTCACTAGAGTCATTTTCCTCATTAGAGAGAAATATAAACATTAAATTGAGAGCTGAGGAAGAATAAACACTTCAGGAGAATTGCATTGTTCTCCCTCTTCCATTCCTCTTTGCCTTTCTGATGCATGCAGGAGCTCCGTTGGTGGCTCACACCCTCCAACCCAGCAGCCCCAACTCACACTCATGGACACATACATGAAGGGTACCACCAGCACAGAGCAATGACAGACTGCTCTTGTTTCAAACAAGAATCCAACAGCTTTGTGTTTCTCCAAGCTTAAAATAGTTTGAATCTCCAGGTGACTGAGTGGAGTATCTTTTTGCGGATTTACATGGTTTATGCTTGCCTAACAGCCAAACACAAACTTTTTTAAGTGCAGGTTTTTTTTCTTTTTATTCTTTTTATTTCTTTTATCCCAGGGAGTGGGTAATCTGGCAAAGGGCATTTTCTCTACAGTTCCCATCTCTGTCAAATACCTTGGTGAAGCAAAGAGATGGCATACAACAGGGCTGAAGGAGCAAAAGTACTCTGCTCTAAAAATACGTGACTGTGAGCAATGCAAAACAGTGTAGTCAGGGAAGTGAGAGCAAGAAACACCTTCGAGGATCAATCAAGTGCTTGTCTTTTTGCTATCACTTGAACCGTGGTGCCACTCTTATAGGACTTCAGACAATTGTTTGCAGAACCACTTAGAAAATCCTGCAGCTCTGTTCTAGAAGGATATTTTACCATACTCCATGTAAGAAAAGCTGGCTAAACCTAGCATTAAACAGACCCTTCTGTTCTGGTCAGGTGTTGGAATGGGCTGCCCAGGGAGGTGGTGAGTCACAGACCCTGTAGGTATTCAAAAAACATTTATACATTGTACTGAGGGACATGGGTTAGTGGGAAATACTGGTGGTAGGTGGATGGTTGGACTGGATGATCTTAGAGGCTTTTTCCAACCTTGGTGATTGTGTGAATCTTCGATTCTATTGTAACTGTGTTATTTACAGTATCTTCATTTAAGAACCAGTTTCTGAGTGCGGGGAAAATGTTAACAGAATGTAGAGATGGAGCATTACTATGGACAGGAAATACTTTACCCTATATGGCTGGGTTCTCCAGCACACTAAGTGAGGGAGTGGGGATTTTTTAAGCCCAACTTGCAAATATTCAACTTCTTGGACAGGTTCACAGGAAGGGTTGCCATCTATTATCTCTAAGCTGAGCTAAAGGCTAATGTAAACAGAACTGTATTTGTTGCTCATGCGCTGCCACTAGCAGTGCTTCTCCTACTAGTACAGGATATTTGGTGTTATTCAGCATCATGATTTATGAAGAACAATAAGAGAATAATTAAAGGAAAGGGAAAGAGTAGAAGAAAAACACTATTTAATGTACCAGTTACTCACTGTCTAAAAGGCAGCTATATTGCACCATTACTTTTAACTGGCCTAGGTATTAGGAGTAGGGCTGAGGGGACCTTATCACTCTCCACAACTCCCCAAGAGGAGTTTGTAGCAAGGTGGATGTTGGCCTCTTTTCCCACATAACAGCAATAGAACAAGAGGCTTTAAGTTGCTCCAAGGGAGGTTCAAGTTGAATATTAGGAAAAATTTCTTCTCAGAAAGAGTGGCAATGCATTGGAACAGACTGCTCAGGGAGGTAGTGGTGGAATTACCATCTCTGGAGCTGTTTAAGAAAATACAGATGTGGCACTGAGAGACATCGTTTGTGGGCATGGTGGAGATGGGTTAATGGTTGACTAGATGAACTTAGAGATCTTTTCCAACTTTAACAATTCTGTCATTCTGCGATCTGTAAATTGTCATTTACTCAGCATGGGAATGTTTACATGGCAGAAACAGGCTGTGTCTTGGAGTGATGGTATGAAGAAAGAAGGATCTGAGAATGAGCTGCATGCAGGAAAGCAGACTGAAATTGAGAAAAAAGGTAAGCATTTGCAACCCAGAGACTGTCAGCCAGCTACAGGGCACCATTGCCCCGAGGCAGCCCTAAGCTTGAAAAATCCTTGTTTCCTGCAGACACAAATATTACTCCATGCTACAAGCAGGAAGGAAAATACACTAGCAGATATCCATCCGCTATATGTAGGGCTCATGACATGATTTAGCTGCTGCAGTCCTGTGTTCTTGCCGAGGCCTTGCAGTATTGGTTGGGGGGGATTTTACGAATAACTGTTGAATAGCTCCACCTTTTCCCTCAGTACTGAAGAATCTAATAGAGATCTTGACAATTCCATGCGTATTTAGAGTGATTTATGGACGGGGGAAGGAGTCAAGTTTGACAACTTACAAACTTCATTCAGTTAGAAGATTAAACTGATTAAACCATGTGCAATTACACCAGTGCTATGGCTGAGTCTGGCTGAGTCTGAGTATCACAGAATCACAGAATTGTAGGGGTTGGAAGGGACCTCTAGAGATCATCGAGACCAACTCCCCTGCCAGAGCAGGTTTCCTACACCAGGTCGCACAGGTAGGCGTCCAGGCAAGACGTATGTGATACTCTTGTTCATAGTCAGTCAGATGCGGAACAGCCTATTCAAATTCCCATGAGGAACTTGCTCAAGAAATACTTCTAAAGAAGGGAAAATCTCTAAATACATGAAATCAAACTCAGTTTCCTCCTTGAGGTGTGGTTACCTGAATGGCACTGTCCAGTTTTGTTGGCCTTGGACATTGTCACACCATTTCTTCCAGTGCCTACAAATGGATGGATGAAATATGCAGAAACAGGGAAATTAAAAAGTATATTAAAGATGTTGTAAGTCATATACTTGCCATTGACAGCTTTAATTTCTGTCTGTGAATTTTGTGATCGTGTTCACCATCGGCAACATAAAGATGTGTGAAGAGGGAACAAAGGTATGTTTATTTTCAACTGGTGTACTATAGCTGAATTAATATAAGTCAACACCAAAAATCATCATTAGACCATCAAATCATATGCAAGTATTACATGAAATGAGTAAGAAGGAGCACAGACAAGCATTGTGTGATCCTGCATGGGGATATACTCCATTAGCTCCTTTGTTTGTCCATGGGAATTGGTTGGGCCACTGGAATACAAGCAGTGCAAGCAACTGACGGGCATTTTTTAAGGCCTGCAGCTGAGATATAGTACAAGATCCTGTATTTGCTGCAGTTCTGGCTCACAGAACTAGCACAGTATTTGCCAAGATCATGCCCAGAGCTTAACAGATTAGAAGTTCCTAAGTACAACCTCCCCCCTTTCTCTGCCATGTTCCTCACTGTGAAAAGAAAAATATTGGACGGTTTTGAGAGGCTCCCCAGATTGACGTCTGCTGTTCGATACTCACCTAATGAGCTGCTTAACAACTGTTACCAAAATTAATGAGTCAAGTCACAGTTGTAATTACCATATTGCAGATCCCAGTATTGTATTAGATTACCATGGACTTCTATTTAGGAATATTTACACCATGACAACTGTTTAAAATGTGCACCAATGTTTCAGCAGATTGCATTGCCTCATAGTCCATATTTATTAGGCTAGGCAGGAGTTAGAGGAGTCTTATCATGAATTCTTTGGTTCCAGCTCATGGGGATCGATGAAGAGTCAATCTAAGTGTAAGAATATCCTAGTATTGAAAAATGAACAAGCCTTAAAAAAGTCTTAATCATGGATGTAAGCAGTGTCACCAGAGGAATGAGAATCTAGTGATGGAAATAGTAATCCGGAGCCAAAAGCAGATGCTTCACTATTAACATGCACTATCGTAACTGCATAAATGACTCTGATTTGAACCTAAGAGAAAAGTAAAACGTTCAGAATACAGTGCTCCAGCATATTTGGATAACCAAACATAGATTCTTTGTTTAGAGCCATGTTTCTTTCCTGTGTAGAAAGCAATAAGAAGTAGAATTATACACAACAGTTTCCTGCATTGTCTTCAAAATCTTGTAATTCTGCCTTCCACCTATTCCAGTCTCTCTGGTAATGAACAAATCTTCTCTGCCTCATGAAATCAGATGAAGTGGAAACAGTCAGGTTTTCTGCTTTTGAGCTCAGCTCCTTTTTGTTTATTTGAAGCTAATTATGCTTCAGTAGACAGTGATACACATATTTCTATACACAAATATTCTTGTACATATTCATATGCATACACATATATAAAAAGGAAAAGCACCTGAACAAGCTATTGAGAGCTGCTGCTTTTCTCATTGCAAGATATTGTATCAGGAGGCAATGACTGGTGTGTCTCCTCCACTTGATCTCTTCCACTTGCCTTCCCACAGCCCCAGCACTTCACTACACTTGTAGAATAGGGCTTTTCTGTGCTCTACCCCTGCTCCCAAACAGGTCATGGGCAAAGTATCCAAACTAGGGTGTGCATACTTTAGCCATCAGAAGATTGAGTGTTTGGAGCATTTGAATTTTGAATTTTGAAACGGCACTTTCACAATAGTTTGTCTCACTACCCCCATTTCCCTCTCCAAAGACAGCCTGTAAGTACAGACAAATGAGGCAAGTCAATAACATCCACCCGGACAGGATATATTGAGCCAATTCAAGGGTAGGTGGATAGCAGCTGTGGTCCTGCCTGTGAAATACTATAGTTGTTGCCACTGTGCAGTGAGTCATCAAGTCCCTTTTATTTACACTTTCATGTAAGTGCTGGTGAGCACTGATTTATGCACTGAAAACTGGGTAGAGGGTTAGGGCATGTTAAAGAAGGAATCACATATGCAGACCAGCAACCTATTTTCAGTTCATCCAGGAGGATTTTAAGCTACGCAGATCTGAAACAGAATGACCTTTTATGACTTCTGAATTGAGGACAGATTCTCCCTTTAAAGGTTCAATTATATTGCTGGCTTGTTTGCTTTTTATGATTTCAGAAGATGTCATGGTAACTTGGGCAACGAATCCTAGCTTAGGCTGTTTCATGTGCTGAATTTCAAGCTCTGAACTGTACATTGCAATTTTAATCAATCTGGTGTCTGCAAAATTACTACATTGTACTTAGCCTTGAACAGCATTTATAGAAGACAAGTTATACGGACCAATATTTGACAACATGGTTCAAATTAATGCCTGGTTTCACCCATTGGAGAAAATTGAGTTATTCTGGGAAATATTTGATTCCTGGCCTTTTTGGAGATCTTGATAGATTAATAGTATGTGAAGTTAAGCTGTAAAGAACTGCTATTCTGTCAAATTGATTCTATCAAGGATTCTTAATGGGGATATAATCTCTGATTTTTCTAGGAGAAATTTAATTATTTGGGGACCTATATGGAGCCTTTTATTCCTTTTCTCTTTAGCTTCAATGTTTTCATTGTCAAACATTTTAATAAACTATCGACCTGCTCAGGAAATATGTATCTGGGTGCTAAAGATCTTTCTCAGTGCAATTAGAAGTCCTGAAACAGATGTTTGAAGTGAAGCCACAGTGCTGTGCTAGCTTTTGTGACAGGATCAATGCTTACCTCTGTATGTGCTTCAGAAATGTAGGAAAGTGTGAGTAAACATCTGAAACTATGGCGTCCTAGGTAATAAGCTTTACCTAACCGAGGAGCTTTCAGGACACCAGTTAACATATAGTACCTTTGACCTGTGGCTCAGAGATTTATTTCAAAATATTGTTTAGTAGATACTTAAGAAGGAAGGGAAGGAGGAAAGAAAGAAGGGAAAGGGGAAAGGGAATGAAGAAGGTGAGGGAGGAGAGAAAGGAAGAAGGGAGGAAGCAGATAAGCAAGCAACCAGAGGTGCACAGAACCCACAAGTTAATGTCTGTTTCAACTCATTTGCACTAGATTCTCCATGATCACAATACATAAGATGGGACTTCTATAATTTTCATGTTAGCATATTAATCTATTGAGTGAATTGAAGAAAACTGCTGTTTCCTTATGTGACAGCAATTGCACACTGAGTTTTAAGAAGCTAGAGTAGCAGATGCTCCAAAATAAATTGTCTGTTCAAACTTTACAAGACTGCCTCTCTTTCTCTAGTTTAGAGAATGTTAAAAGAAAAAAAAAACAAAAAAAAACAAAAAAACAAAAACAACACAGTTTTTTCTTATTAAGGGAGAAGAGGTTAACAATTATCTGACCAGTCATTCTGTGTCAGTGAGCACAAGCAAATCTGGCATGTGAATCCTTATCCTTAATTTTATTTTTAGGCACCTAATTTGTTTTCCCATTTGATGATATCTTCAGCTAAAATTGTAGGCTGCTGATCTCTTTCTTGTTTTTTTCTCCTGCAGTGAATGTAATTGGACACTCTTAACCATGGCACAACTGTTCTAAATGACACAGAAAGTAAACGAAGGCTGCTAGATTAAAGAGAAGTCTCTCAATAGATTTGTGATTAACTTGTAACTATAATAAGAAATTACATGAAAATAGAAATGAGTAGGAAAGGTTAACCAGCTAAGACAGGAAATTATTTCAACAGCAGGGGGAAAAAGAAAGAAAGGAAAGATAGTCTCTTTACAGATACACTTCTGACATCAGCTGTTTCTCAAGAGCAATAGACTATTGCTAAACAGAAGAGGCCTGTAGGGCTAAAAGATACAGTTCAGATTAGAGATCAGGATTTGAGACCTTTTTCTCATCACTAGCTTTCTGCGTAGCTCTGAGCAAACCCAATGCTTTAGTTTCTCTTCCTTTCTCATTAAGAGTTTCATCAGCCTGATAGTTACAAATCTAACTGGACAATAGATAAAATTTTCCATTCTCACACATTTCAGCCACGTGCCCACTTTACCATTAATTGTTCAGGATGGCAAAATGAGCCAAAGATGAAGTCTACGTACAGCTGTTATGAGCAGAAGGCTATATGTGACTCTTTTAATTAAAAGTAAAGTCAACCAGATGCCCACAGATAGTTCAGAGTAATTCAGTATTTCAGTAGGGAGATCCCATGTGAAAAGAAAGGAGAGATAAGTGAAACAAATAATTCTCTGAGTAGCAGAATTAATCAGCTACATCTCCTTCTTGGGTAGATTGTCTGCTCTTCTAATAAAAAGTCAGACTATTGTTCTGGTGAATGCACTAAGAAATCTTCTATCAATTTTCACAAACTCATAAAAATAAATAAATTCCTTCAATCTCTATTTATTTTTTGAATTTGCTTGAGGCTAGCCAATGGATTCAAAATTTGTCAGGAAATGATCTTGTTTGAAAAAACCACGCAGACACAGGGTTTGTGCACAAGGCTTATATTACTGAGAATTCAGGTTTTATAAAACAACAGTAACAAACAAACAAATAAATAAACAAGAAGCCCACTCATTATTTCCCTTAACTTAGCTTGCACCATTTGTAGAATACATTCCCAGATGAGCCAATAAGAACAATACATGAGCAGCTCCTGCTCCACATAGCCAACAGCTCCAAATAGAAAAACAATTTCTATTAAGGCATTGGACATCTCTCTTTTATCGCAAGTGCCCCATATAGGTCAAATTTATACCCACTGTAACTCTTCTAAAGGAAGAGGAATTGTTTCAGAGATGACTTGGCCCTGTAAGCCATCTCATGTGCTCACCTCAGTTTAGGTCAGCTATTTTCTTTACCCTGAGTTCTGGTTTCTTAGATTTTATCAGAATGTTCTCTTCTAGCAGCTTAATTATTATTTTCCTTTCTTGTACTGTTCTCTCATTAGAACACTGGCAGATTAGTGTTCTCCCTTCCTTGGCTGAATATAGTGTAGCCAGTAATATGAATTAAAAAATATAGTCACTGCCCCACAAGTTTATGTGTTCTATTTCAGACAGTTATATGAAGGCAGATGGCTAATTTTTACCCCTTGCAGCCCCTGTGAACTCTAGGAGGTCACAAAGGGATAACAAAGAAGAACTTGGCCTGCACTATTTTATAATTTACTTTAGCGAGTACAATAATGTTGGGCTGCAGCCTGCAGGGGTGTTGCTATTACACTCTATTCTCTGTGCTTAAAATTAAAAATATATAAATATTTTAAAAGAGCATATGATCTTATCTAAAAAAAATGAAAAAATGAAGTGAAAGTAAATGAGACACGGTTACTGCCTGTGCAGTCACTTTCTATATACTTCAGTTTTACATCCTGCCAAGGAGATCAATATGAGCATCACTTTGTTTAAGAAAAAATGGATTTCAATTATTTGTATTAGAGCAAATTAGACACCAGATTTCCCTCATGTATTGCAGAGAAGAAGGACCATAATGTAAAGGTCAGATCAAGGTGGGAGACAAATGTTTCATAAATCCCTCCAGTTAGCAGTAGGGGTTTTCTTACTGTTCTACCTACTAATCTTTACCTTGTAATCACCACTTCATCTAATGCCTGCATGAGGTCCTTCTTATGAAAAATCACAAATCTTTTGCCAAAAAACCTCTTGCAATGCACCAGAGTATTATCAAAGTGGGTGTCTCTGAGGTTCGGCTCAGACAAGAGGTCCTATATGAAACACATGTGAAGACTGAACTCATCATATAACAGACCCTATAGTCAGACTGGAATCAATGCAATCATCTCTCTACATGTCAAGGAAGGTACAATATAAGTTCTGAACATTTCAGTCTATTGGTCAGGCTGTGAGAACCCATCACTCTCACCAATGCTTCAGCAGGGCTGAGAAGTGAGAAGGACATTTTGCTCAATGTTGACAATATTTTTCCTAATGCAGTCCAGAATAGCATTGGCCTCTTTACCACAAGGACACATATCTGTCTGATAGTCAGGTAGTTGTTCACCAGATCCCTCAGGTTGTCCTCTGCAGAGTTGCTCTCAAGCCAATCAACTATGCACCTATGCTGGTGCATGAGGTTATTCTGCCCAAAAGCAGGACTTTGCAATTCCCTTCATGAGTTTCTTCTGTGCTCATTTCTCCAAACTCTAAAGATCACTCTGAATGGCAACAAAGTCATTTACTCTATCAATCACTCTTCTCAGTTTGATATCATCAACAAGCTTGTTGAAGTGCACCCATATTATTAATAAAGATATTAAATAGTAAGCCCAGTATTAACCCCTGGGATGTACCACCAGTGACTTGCTTCCTTCAGCAAGTCTTGGGCTATCACTACAGCCAGAAATCTCACTGCTACATGCAGCAAATGTATTTAGAAAAACAAACAAAACAAGCTTCTGAAGTATCTGAATCTGCCATCTAGACCTCAAGAATGCATCCTGAAGTTGCATCCTGTAGTTGCTCTATAAACCAGACCCCGGGTGAATGGAAGATTAGGAGAAAGCTAATAATCAGGATGTTATGACAGTGCAGCATGGACATAAGTCTAAAACAAAAGTAGATGTGAAGTCCAAATTTTGCTTTAACAAATGGAACCATTCCTTATTCCGGCATGTTCATGCAGGAGAGAAAACAACTTTTGAATCATCACCAAGCTCCTGGAGTTTTTTGCAGCCCCTCAGTCATCTTCAGGCATCTTTTTGTCTGTAGCCTGAAAGCCCGAAGCCTCCTCAAATGTTGCTCCTCAGAGACGCTTGCCTGGCTGTTGGCAAGCACATCTCTGCATTGATAATGAGAAGAACTCCTTCTGTACAAGGCAATGCACTCTCGTCTGATCCTATTTCCGATCATGCATCCATTCAATCATATCCTGCTTTGAACTTTTGCCCTCTTTAACTCTCTATGCAGGATTACAAACCATAGACATAAAAATACATAGATATACTTAGATTTATCTACCGCAGCCAGAGCTGCCTCAGGGATTCTGATCTAATGGCTCCTGCTCTGTGGATAAAGTTGTTTATAAATATGGATGTAACTGGGCATACCAGTGGGAAGCAACTACACATTATCCCCAGGTGTCTCGCCAGGAGATCCAATTCATTTAGTAAAGCATCCTTCTAAATGCATACACACACACACAACTGCTGTTTAGATGGGCACAAAACAGAGATCTTTATCACTGATATGAACAAAAAAGTTAGAATGGTGTAACAGCCATAGATTCTCATCCATTTCATTTGTGCTGCTACATTCCTCCCATAGGAATATAAACAAACACAAAGAGAGAACTGTTTACTCCCCGCAGATTATTCCTAGTGGAATGAGAGAACTCAGCCTTTGAAGAAGGCTGCCTGGACTGAATTCCTTCTGCCGTATGCTGCAGAATCTGGTATAGTGGGACACCTTGGGATTTCAGCCAGGTGAACCACCGAGTCTAGCAAATAGAAACTACAGGACAGTGCAAGAGCAGTTTTCTTACATAGATGTCTTTTTCTTTCAGAGACTGCAGTTAGCATTTTCTGCTAATGGCACAGCATTCCTGGATGTGTGTCAGGAAAAGAATTGCTTCTTTGCTCTAAACCCATGAGACAGTGGGCAGAATTCATGTTGGCTGCTTCCGAGGGGGGTCTGGTCAGGTTTCAGGCAGCAGGAACAGCTACTTTTGCAAAATGCACACCTTAGCCTATAACT
This sequence comes from Tympanuchus pallidicinctus, assembly GCF_026119805.1. Lineage (NCBI taxonomy): Eukaryota > Metazoa > Chordata > Aves > Galliformes > Phasianidae > Tympanuchus > Tympanuchus pallidicinctus. Next base: position 59,372,620 of record NW_026294618.1, on the reverse strand, counting down.
CTTTACAGACTATTGTAGGACGCTTTGCTGGTGCACTAAAGAACTTTGAGTATGCCTTCAGTTCCTCATTGTGCATTCTGCTGAGTAGTTTAAAAGTGATTTAAAAAACTAACACTATAAAAACTGTTTCTTCAAAGATAACCAGTGGATAAGAAACCAGCTAGTGACATGACCTTTCAAATGATCTAAATAACCGATCAAGAGCAGAGAGGAATAACCTTTAAAAATCATTAGATTTTGTAAGCATATGTACAGATAATTAACTTTAAATTATGTAGCCAAGGAATAAAGAAGATTGTAGATTTCAAAGTCAGAACAATTGCAATTACAGAGGCAAGAAAATGTTGCTTAGAGAAGGCAGGCGTCTTCTATTGATTTTCAGGTAAGCCTGTCAGAGCCAGGCCAGCATGCACTATTCCTTGTAACAATAGGAAACTGAAAACCACCAAGACTGGTATTCTGCTTTTCTCACTACATTCTGAAAATGCTCCTCCTCTGAGCTTCTGAATCGCTAGCTTTATTGCTATTTATATATAGCAGGTCCCAAGATGATGGAAGGTAGTTTGCAGGCACTGGAAGTCAAGTCCCAATCATCTTAGCGTTTTATTTGCATTTATAAAGGGCAATGTTAAAATGCTCCTAGAGACAAAGAGGAAAATTGATGAGAAGTCATTTTATTTTCCTTTGCAAAGGGCAGTAGGCACATACAGACACAAGGGAAAGGAGGCAAACTAAAAAGATTTCTCAAATAAAATGAGAGTGCTGACATTGTATGTGAGGGGAAGGGGGTGGGAATAATCACATCTTTTATGCAAAACACTGGTACATGGACAAACCAGTGCGTTTCTTTTCAGTAGGGGAATACGTAAGAAAGACAGTTAAAGATGATAAGGAGAAAAAGGGCATGAAAAAGGGCTGGGTGGAGAAGTTTAATGAAGATAAAACCTATAGATCATGGAGATGACTAATGAGCAGCAGTAGGAAAAAGTGGAGCCCAAAATGACCTTTACCAACAAAGAAGCAAACTGCAAAGTATTTTTCTTAGTTTTGCTTATAGGCTGACACCATGAAAATGTTTCCATTCCTGGTTCAGCTGAGAAGATCTCTACCCAGCCAATGTAAAAATTCAGTAACTCCACTGTCTCACCTGTCTTGCAGAGTGAGAAGAATGAAGACTCCGTATGAGATTTCAGGTCCTTCTACGCTACTAAAAAGCAGTTAAATACTTAACAGAAAAGAAAGGCAGAGGAATTCCTCAATTACCTCCTCTCACTTGCCCTGGTATTAAAATTGTTTTTTAGACTGTGTGCCCAAAATCGTTTTGTGGGGCTGTAGGGAGGTAATCTTCACCTGTGAGTACGAATTAGTGTTAGTACAAAGAGAACAACCCCTTAAAGATTTGCTGTACCCCAAGGACTTGGTTAGCTGTGGCAATTTGTTCCATTATTACTAGTTTCTGTCATCATAATGTGCTGATGGATGTGCCTTGAAGATTAAAATCTGCTGTTACATCAGTGTAAAGCCAACAGAAGGCAGATACAAAGATTTAGTCTCAGTATCTTGTCTTCAAAAATGCTTCTGCATTTAAAAAATTTCTTTCAGTATATCACTATCTATTTACATTATTTATATTTACATGGAGAGGTTAACCTGCTCTGAAATTTCAGAAAAGTTCTTAAAAAAAAACATGTGGGTACATGGCAAGCTTTTCAGTTAACTTAAAACCTGAGTACAATGCCTGAAACCTAGCACACCTTGTTAGATAGGACAGGAATTGCATGCAAACCATGGCTTTCCAAAGCATCCCATCTGGATGGTATCAGGCCTGAGTTAAGATCTAGTCTCTCCTGAATGTCAGCTCTGAAAGCAAAACCTCACTGCACTGCTGTACCTGTCCTTCTGCTTACTTTGCCTAACCCTGTGTATGATACAGAAACAGACTCCTAGATGCTGTCTAGTGCTGGTTTGATTTGTCTCCAGTCTTTCTCCCCAGAAGCAGGCAGGGACAGTAAACTTGACACTCTCTCTACACCCAAGGCAGGGAGAGGATATCTGCCAAATGGTAATATCCTATAGCACCTTTGTCCACACTCTATAATATTGTTGTGAACATTATTATTATTTTTTTAAAAAGAAGATATTTTTTAAAAATCTTCATTGCTTTTAAAAGATCATTAGGAAGGCTGTATTTACCATGAATATTAGAGGGAGGGGAAATGAGGTTGCTTATCACCTGGAGACATTCACTGTACAAAAAGATAGAAATTTCAGGTGAAAATTTTTAAAGTTTGATTCCCTGCCAAGCAGAGTTTGAGCTTATTTTCTCAAAGTGCTGCCCAAGCTAACAACCCAATTGCTAGAATATGAACTGGAAACAAAAGCAGAGCCTTTAAGATGAGACTAAACAGGGTGCTGAGGAGGTAGTTCTCTTTGAAAGGCGAATAAAAAAAGAAGCAGCCAGAACCTATGCAAAGAGCTGTTTCCCAAGAAATTGGTCTCGAGGTCATATATGAAAGTTATACCTCAGTTCAGTAAGCAAGAAGCTATTTAAAAATAAACCAAGAGGAGGATGATAAGCACTTCTGATTGATTGTGGTTCTTCTTAGACTTCTGATTTCATGTTTGGATTTCATCAGCATTTCTGAAGATGGAAAAACAACAGTAATAAATTAATGCTGCCATGCTTATTTTCAGATGCTGTGATGTTGCATGAATGTTCCCTACTTGACTAACATTTCAGGTAAAACCTAAGCTGTAATTCCAAAGTACCATGGAATTAACTCATTTGTAATAAATTTTTGGTGTTGATATCTATTGACATTCACTCTCCAGAGTCCTTCTACATAACATATTCTTTTTATTCACTTACTGCGTAAAGAGCTCATCAGAATGTGCTCAGATCTATTTCTAGATAGACTCTCTAAGACTGATAATGAAAAAAAGATGGTCAGCTGGTTTACCAGTACAATGTTAGCTATTACTTGCAAATAACAAAAACATCATTCAGACATGTATATTTACCATATTTGTTTTTTTTTTTCAGAAGGAAAAAATACATTTGTATTCCTTTACCTCTCAGGATTCTTGTTAAACAAAGAGATACAGCTTCAAGCTGAGCTCCTCAGTCTTATATAAGTCACTTCTGAGAATTAGAACTGAGGTACTAAGTTGAAGTACCATTAAACACATTTAGCCTGCTATGAAGATAAAGTGCAATTCAGGAAGAAATGATTGATAACGAGAATAGCTTTTCCTCAAAAGGTTGTTCTGCAATACAGTAGCACAGCTGAAATAAACATAATAACAAATACAGGAACATTCAACTCAGAAAACAGAGAAAGGAACAACTCAGTGCCAACACTGGATAATCAGGTGATACTCACTGGCAACTCTGAAATTTGTATAGAAGATCTTCTCAAAATAACCATAATCTAAAAATTATAAAATAATTGCTAGGAAGATAAAAAACAGATATATAGTAAGCTCCCTGACTGTCACTGAGCAATACTCATGGTAGAATTCATCCCTGTAAAACTGATATTACTGATTCTGTCATTACAGTTCTTTAGCACATACAAGTCTGACTAGGGCCTTATTTTAGCAAGTATTAGGTGCTAAAAAAAATCTTTCTTGAAGAATACATAATTTGGAGACAACATGAATATCAAAGTTTTGTTTTTCCACAGAAAGAATATCCAAAATGATAATATTTCTGTCTCGATTGAGATAGATGGATAATGTTGCATTGCCTCCTACGCTACTGACCTTAACCAGGCCAGGACCAAATAACTGCACATACACACCAATATGATGAACAGCAAAATGGCGTTTATTACATGTGAACTCTAGGTTATATAACCTATGTGCTTTGTCTACGCCCCTAAGGGCACGTGCCACACATCAATCATAGAGCAGGGAGAGGGCCTATTGCATCACATCCCTTGGGGAGGTCTTGCAGTTGCCTACAACAGGTTAAAATCTATTGCCCGATACATTTTATGTCCCCATTTTTTGTTCAGTCTGAAAGTACTTATCTGAAATCAAGTATTTATGTATTGGCCGAACACTTCATCTATAAAAAATCCAAGCATTATGTTAGTAGTAATGGTTTCAAAAATCAAACCAGAACAACAATGACAACAAAAAATCATCATGCTCATGTGGAAGAGGCTGAGAAAAACAAATTTTAAGCGTATTTTTGACTTTTACTTTCAGCCTTCCTTGCAATTCTTATATTTATCTACCTTTTCTTGTTCCATTCCTAATTGCAAGAAATGGCTCAAAAATTAGTGCAGATTAGTGTCTGAAAGGTTGTATTATACACATGACTGCCAATAAAGAAGTCTAGGCTTTGAGGGAAAGGGTGCAAGAGTGTAACACATATGTTCTATTTATATTTCTAAGAAAGGTAAGAAACAAATGTTGTTTGAACTTGACTGCAGAGCCTTTATGTTGATGACACAGGAGTCTCCTATGTAATTTCAAGACTGCCCCAGTCCCTTTATCTCCATGGACTATATCCTAGTAAACCTTATGGTGATTTTTTGCCATTTCTTATATTTGTAGATGAGCCCTTTCTTCAATCAAAGATGATGAAGTGAAATGAAATTATGAAAGGCAGAAAACATAAAGCCCAAAGTGTGACCTAGGAATCTTAATTTTCCTCAATCATTGCTGTAACGGAATGCAAGTCTGCAGCAGCAGGGGTGAAATTATAGTACAAATTACCATGCTATGCCAGATAAATTATTCTCTGCAGCATGGTTATTAAGTGATAGATAAATAACTAACACTGTAGGACTGATTGACAAAATATAAGTGACCTGGAGCTAAGCAGGGCATCATGGAAATAACATTGCAGAACCACTAATATTTTAACACTGAAATGAGATTTACCAAAGCATAAAAGTCTCAAAATAGCACACAACTGAAATAGGTACAAGTTAAGCAGGTATTAAAAACTCTTCAGCTGAGCACATGGAACTGTAGAATAGAATCACAGAATCACCAAGGTTGGAAAAGATCTCTAAGGTCATCCAGTCTAACAGTCCACCTATCTCCAATATTTCCCACTAAACCACGTTCCTTAGTACAACAACTAAATGTTTCTTGGGCACTTCCAGGGATGGTGCAGGTGACCACATCCCTGTGCAGCCTGTTTCTGTGTCTGACAACTCTCTCAGATAAGTATTTCCTAACATCCAACCTGAATCTTCCCTGACACAGCTTGAGGCCATTCCCTCTAGACCTATCACTAGTTACACAGGAGAAGAGGCTGACCCCCATCTCACCACAGCAGCTGTATAGAGTGATAAGCTCTCCCCTGAGCCTCTCCTTTTCCAGACTAAATAATCCCACTTCCCACGGCTGCTCCTCATATGACTTGTGCTCCATGCCCAGCACCAGCTTCTTTGCCCTTCTCTGAACATGCTCCAGGGCCTCAATGTCTTGCTTGTAGTAAGGAGCTCTAAACTGAACACAGAACTTGACGTACAGCCTCACTAGGGCTGAGTATAGAGGGAAGATCACTTCCCCACTCCTGCTGGTAGCACTATTTCTGATACAAGCCAGGATGCCAATGGACTGCTGGCTTGTGTTCAGCTGACTGCTGACCAATATCCCAGGTGTTTTCTCCACATCGTCTTCCAGCCACTCTGCCCCAAGCCTGTAGCACTGCCTGGGGTTTTGTGACCAAAGTACAAGACCCAGCACTTGGTCTTGTTGAACTTCACCCCATTTGCCTCAGCCCAGTGATCCAGCCTGTCCAAATCCCTCTGAAAGGCTTTCTGACCCCCAGGCAGATCAACACTTTCTGTCAGCTTGGTGTCATCTGCAAATTTACTGAGGGTACACTCAGTACCCTCATACAGGTCATCAATAAAGATATTGAACAGGAAAGGCTCCAATACCAACGACTGGGGAGCACCAATTGTGACTGATCGCCAGCTGGATTAAACTCCATTCTTCATGACATGTCCCAGATGAACATTTCTTACATGCAAAATTAAGTACTGGTATATTTTCTCTGTCACTAGAGGATACAAAACTAAGCTTTAGATTCTGGCTAAAGGGAGAGACTGAGAGAGAACCTTTCCCTTCAAATAGACATCAGTAGATGGTTACCTACTTCAAAACAATTTCAAAGATAATATGGGAAGTGGGCTCTGAGGTTATTTGGTGGCATAGTGTCCTAGATGCTTAGAAGCAGAGCTAATAGAGAGATGGTTCAGACCATTGTCAGAATGAACCCAAGAAATCACAAACTACATGGATTCTCTGGAGAATTCTCTCCATTATTTCAACAGCTGGGACCTGCTAGAGTTGGAATATTTCTGTATAAAACAGCAACTTGTTTCTTACTCTTTGTGATTTCTGAGATTCACTCCGTGTTTTCTGCCAGAAATTATGACCTGTTTATACAGTGAATTATGCTCACCTTGAAAGAAGATGGTTCTTCTCAGGTCATGCCTTGGAAAGAAAATTCCTATACAAGTGAACGTAAGAACGTAAGGATTTTAGAAAAATAAAGGAAGCAGGGCCAATATGGAGGATAAGAATATCAGTTTTTTAGATATACACCTGATATTGGGTAAAGAAAACTGATTGGGAAATAGTCAACATCCACCGTGTTTCAAAGGGAAAATCACCGAGCACAATCCTGGAAATGTATTACATAAGAAAAAAAAGTCATGAAATAAAGTGGTGGAAAGTACGAATTTTCTTAACCAAGCTTTTAATATTTTTTCTGCTTGGCTAGAATTTTTTTTTTCTGAAACCTTTGTGTTAGATCCTTCAATTATCACATGCTGCAGAACATGCAAGGTGTTATCTGAGTTGCTGCAAAGCTGGAATACGGGAAAATAGAGAGAGAGAATCAACACAGCTTTCAGGCCAAGGGGATTTGAACAGAGGCCTCTGGCCTAATAAATTCATGCTACATATAGGATCTGATACCCAGATACATGTTCCAGGTAGCATTCTGAGGAAAAGTGGCTAGTGAGTAGCTGCAATAGGTGAAGAAATAAGCCATTATTTTGATACTGCTCTTTATTTCAGTGAAACGCCTACAGTCTGAAGATCTCAAAACATTTCAGAAATAAACACTAGCATGATGCTTAGAAGGACACAGAATAATCCTTTGCCTCTTTGTGTGTCACTACTCACTGTACAAAAGATAGAGGGGAGGTTGAACAAGGCTAAATAGTAATTGCTAAAGTCTTATGGATATTTAAATTTAAGTCAGTCAAACTAAGTATCCCTGTAATTTAAAATAGAATTATGAGAAAAAAGATGTTGCCGCTGTAGAGTCTGGGTATCTCAGTAGAGAAGGATCCTGTTTGATGCCCCACTCACAGTCACAGTCTTTGCCTTTCATAAACACAGAGAAAGAAAATAGAGAAATGGCAAAAGAAAAATACAGCCAACTAAAGCGACCAACTCATGAAATATTGTGAATGCTCTGGATATAGACAGGTAATCAGAGCAATCAGTAAGGATCAGGCCAGATTCAGATACATCAGTAGGAAGTTGGCCTGTGGGTAGAGGCAGCCTCAAAAAGGAAGCAGCATAGCTAACTTACTGTCTCCTTAACAGAACAAAATGCTGGCAGGTGACAGTAAATACAAAGAGATTGAAGAAGATTGCTCTCTAGAGAAAGGCCCTTGTCAGAACTTTTAGAACACAGGAAAAAGAAAGGCAGATTTTTGTTTTCTTGTTTTCAAGTCAATTTTGAAACCGAGCGTAGCTCTGTTGGGAAGAGAATTGTTCCCTGGGGGAAATCGTAGAGTTCAAACAGAATGAAGAACGGGGGGGAAATCAATATTTTTTCTCTAGAGAACTGTCTCAGTAGTTGGTGCTCCTTAAAAATTAAGGCAGAAGTTAACAAAACAAAAATTAAAACAATAAAGGAACCTCCAAGTTCTTAAATATTGCAAAAATAAAACTCAGAAAACAAGGCCCAGTCATTTGAAAATGAGGTGTATTTTGGACTACATTCACTGCCAAAAATTTCATAACAAATCTGGAGAAGGTATTGGAATAGGAGATCCTTGAGGGGATACTCATTTTTTCCTTACATCTTCCCTCATCATCTATCAGTTCGCTTATTTGGTCTCTGAATATTTCCCATGCCAATAGAAAAAATACTGCAAGCTCATGTCATCAGCTGATATCTTGATATTTGCTTGTTCTGTCTAGTGTAACAGCTGATTTAAGGCTAGACAGCATTTCCTGATCTTGAGAATGGAAGATGCCTTCTTACTAACCAGTGAGACTATGATACCAAAAACCCAGCCAGATATTAAAACTCAATCATTTAATACTTTCCCTTCAGACTTTCTTCAGAAGCTGATTTTCCTGCATCAGTCTAGGTGCTATTCTCCTGTCCCTATAGAACACCACAAAAAATAGAGCTTATAGCTTTGCCCTTAATTGGTAGTAGCATGTTGAGAAATGGTGATGGTTCTGTAAAGCCTTGCATGCATAAGAAGATCATTGCTGTCTTTAATGTTCAGGTCTCCTGAAAAGGTAGGCATTCGACCTTGATTCTCCCCCTCCTCCATTGTTCATCTCCCCCTCCCCAAATAAAATCTTCTCAAGAAAAAAATCTGTTGGGAGCAGGTGGTTTTAAGCAAAGCAAATTATGTTTTCTGCTTCAGCGGGCTGTCTGCTGCCCTGCAGTATGAGAGAAATCCTAGATCATGAGTGCCAACACCAGTGAGCTTTCACCAAACAGGGATATTTCTGAGGAAGAGCAAGTTGCTAGTAGTACCAAGATGAAAGCTTAGTAAGCTCACTTGAATTTGATGAGATATATTGCCCCCTCAACCATCACCATGTTGGCTTAGCTGCTGTTCCAGGCAGATAGCTCCAAAATCTCATTGAAACAGTTTCTGCCATGACAATGATTCATAGTTACTTTTTTTTTTTTTTTTTTTACACCAAAGGAAGAAATGAAACTGGACTAAGAAAATGGTATTACTCTTCAAGCTCCCCTCAATTTGTTTTACAACAAATCTGTGTAGACAATTCACCAGATCAATTTCTACAGGCACTCATTGAAAGGAACTGCAAGCAGACTGCCAGAGTTGCTCTAATGGAAATGCTACTTCTGAAGTGCCTGCTGAACTGTATTCATCTTCAGTGATTTATACATCCTTCATGGTACACAGGCTTTGTCTGAGCTGCCATACAGACTCAGCATAGCCACAGTATCCCATTTGTATATCACAGGACAGCACCCATACCAAGTGGAAACTGTACACAGCAGCTGAGTCTCTTGGGAAAGTACTGATCCCCTTTTCTCTCCGATGCAGCATCAGCTCTTGGTTACCGCAGCGATGAGGAGGAGAGCTGCATGACAGACCTTCTAATACTATTCTCACAGACATGTTCCCTGCAGATTCAACCTCGGAAAGACCCAGAAGCATAGCCGTGGCTATCCCATTGCTGATGCCATGATACACTAATAATAATGGCAGGAGGGAAAGGCAAGGCAAAATTTGAAATGGCTGCTCTACTCTGGGACAGAGGATTATACTACATGATCAGAAGATTTACATACTGACAGTTTCTGCATAACAAAATGATTTATGATGTTGTAGCCACAGATATTTCTATTATCTCACTCCTTTTGATGTCTATTGCAAACTGGCTCAAGACTAATCCTCACACCAGTTTCTAAGGGGTAGATCCTGTGTCCAAATGCACAGAGACCAAGAGGACTGGAGACAGCCAGTGTCCAGGCCCCAGACTGGAAATAGGTCATCTTCATCCCCTAAGGAAACAGGTACACCCTGTGCAATCCAATTGAATGCCTCACAACTCCAGGGCTTGACATCTGTGTTCCGGCTTCCTTCCCCAAATTCTGCTTGGTTTAGAAGGTGTGCTGTTGGGGAGGAGGGAAAGGAGCCATAAGAAACAAATGACTAACTGCAAGGAGCAGCAATTGGACTCAGCATGTTCTGCTAATACACACCTGATAAAAAGCATTTTTTTTCTCCTCACTGCAAGCAACCAGTTTTATTAACATTGAACGATAATTTAGAATGACTGTGGGGGGAAAAATGTTTAAAATAATAAAAAGAAACCCTGCAGGTGAGCAAGATTGATTTTAATAAAAGCAACAGAAGAAATATATCTCTGGGACATTTTCTCCCCCCTCTTCTTTGCAGGGTGAGATGTGCTGAGTCTGGCATTGTCAGTCTTACCAGCAGGAGGCCAGTGACAGTTTGAACAGTGTGGCTGACAGGACAAGAGTCAAATCTCACAGAGAAGTAGTGCAGTGTAGAATAGCCAGTAATACAGATTATGTATGGGAGAAAAGTATCAAGACACAGCAAAAATAAACCCCAAAGCAGCAACAACTCACAAAAAAAAATCACAATGACAACTCAAAAAAAAAAAAAAAAAGAAAAAAGAAAAAGAAAAAGAAAAAAGGAGAAGAACAAAACTCCATCATATTCAGATCAAACAGAATTAGAATTGCAAAGAAAACGATCACTAGAAATAGACATGTATTAGAACTAACACTCTAACAGTCCTTGAAAGGAGCAGGTAGATTTGCAAAGAGCATGTATTCTTGCAAAAATGAAAGACTTAGTGTCTTAAGACTAGACTTGGGCGGAAAGTGTTGGATGCAGTCCAAAGTAATGTCTTCTTGGCATTGCTTTCTGCAGTGGCCACTGATATCCTGCTCAGTGTTTAACTGTCCAAGTCTTGTCAGGTAACAGCAATGTCACTCCCACAATAATTACTCACTCAAGTAACAGCTACATGGATGTGTAGCACATGAGGCTTTCACAGTATGTGACAGTTCTGCTGGTATGGTGAAAAATCAGCATTTGTGCTTATAAATTTGAAGTTGTTTCTCTGCAACATGTTGTGCTAAGCTTTTTTTTCCCTCCACTTTTCTTCAGAAGCCATCTCCTCATGCTACTCACACTTCAGGATGGCAGGATGGCAGTGAGCAGCCTGCTGAGCTATGAAGTCCTATTATTCAGAGAAATTCTTGCTGGAGTTTTTATCAGTGTTCTGCAGCAGTTCATTTTATCTGGCACACTACTTGTCAGGAAAAGAGAGCTTGAAGGCTTTCTCAACTGCGTCTTACAGCTTTCGCCTACCCTCTTAGGTTTTAAAGATCTTTTGGACTCTTGAACACTCTGCTCCAATGAGGTGCTTTATCACAATCCCTATCATATAAGAACAAACCTGGGAAGCTTCATTTCTCAAAAGAGAGAAAGTGGGAAAAGGATTCTTTGATATCGCTTCCTGTGAACATCCTATTTTTGACAAATAAACAAGAAGTGTCAGCATGGACTCCCATTTCAGAAAGCAGCTACATTTTGTCTATTCCATCTGTTAGGCTGGCCGTTGGGATTATGGGACCTCAAGGCAGAGCTGGATAAAAAGTGTTCAATGTCAATTTACACACTGCAAAAAGAAAGGAAAGGAAAGAAAAACAGGAGAGAGTGACAGACAGAGACTGAGAAGAAGCAACAACAGATTTGGGACAGAAGATGGACATAAGTCCTATTTGCAAATGTTGATCACATTTGGTGATTAATCTCAGCCAAGAAAAATGAAGCAGGGTTTTTTTGGTAGCATTTCAAAACAAATCTGAATTTCTATTCTCAAATATGATTTTTCTTTGGAAAAAAAATAGAGCTAAATAAAAAGGCAGTGAGAAAGGTCTAGACTCAAATAACAAATGGGAGCACTTGGAGTCAAGATGAATGCAATGTTCCAGTTGAACATCTCCTCCCTCCTTGCACCCCCATTACTTTAAATGTCATAGATACAATGTTCTGTTTTATTTTAAAACACATTTCTCCTCTTCAATTGTACAAATAAATAATAAACAGAGCTGTTATTCACTAAGCTGCAAAACACTGCTTAAGGGAGCTACAGCTGTGTCGGACAGAATTGTTTCAAACGTACACCAAATATCATGGCTTAGTGCTCTAATCCAGGAGTGAACTCAACCAGGGAAGAGAGATGAAGAAAAGTGGGAGAGGTTGAGGGGAGAAAGATCACCCATCCTGGTCTTGCCTTGCATGAGTGACTTGCCCAAGCCAGGTAATCTACTGACCTGCAGCAGATCATGTTCAGAAGGACAACTTTGTGAACTCCCACATACCTCACATGTAAGATTTCAGTATTGTGAGCTGTGTGGTGAAAGCAGTTTCAACACTGCTATTTTATAGTTTTTCCTCTCAGCAGTAACTTTGAATTTATCAGAACAGGCTGTTCTACATATATGGCTGACACTGCAATTTATTGTATCCCACATATTATATTCAAGCATATGCCCCTTTGTGAAATGCTGTTTTACTCGTTCAGCATTCATGCGTGGATGATTTCTTGTGCCTAAAGTATTTAATCTAATGGGCACTTTTAGTATACACAACTACAGGCACTAAGATTAAGGATTTAAAATACTAGACCAATATATTATATAAATGAAAATCTCTTTGGCACCCACAGATATAATATAGTATTTAGGCTTTCTGACCTTGAGTACAATTTCCATACACTCATAAAAAATTGATAGTGCTTCTCATTACCCATTCCCCTCTTCTCAGCCCTCCTGTTCTCCTCTCCCACATCACAGCCGCCACCTCCAATTCCTCCATTCTGCATATCAGTCTTATGGTCACCTCCAGAGGTCTCTAGGGGCAGCTCTTCCAGGCTCTGTGAGGAAGCTGCTGAGCTCTGTAATCCTCAGGAGTGTATGAGGGAGCACACAATTTCACTCTCTGTCAAGAAATCACCATGCGCTTATTCCCAAACATGAGATGCAAAGACAGCTTTCCACAGCTACATGTGTCTTTAAGTTGTGTGCAGTACATCACTGGGTTTCCCAGAAACATGCTTCTGTGAGACACAGTCAGAAAACAGCTCAGGTTCTAGTCATTCAGTGGTAGAAGCATCAACACAACAGTTAATTTCTAGTATCTTGGGGATTTCATTATTTGTATTTTAAAAAAAAGGCTTATCCATTCTATGATTGAATTAATAAGAAAAAAATCTTTAATGGCGAATAATGTGTATCTAATTATTAATGTACAATAGAACCTAGCTTTTATATTGCAATTTATATTGCAATTACCTTCTTTGTGATATAAAGCAGAACAATACAGAGGAAGAGCTTCTTTATTAATGCCTAATAGCATGGTAATTTAAAATATTCTAGTTTCTTTAATAAGGTGCTGTATGAAATGTTACCTAATTTGACAAGATTAATTATACAATTAATTTGAGACTGCTCTCAATTAAATTAGTAAAAATTCTTAGGAATACAGGAACCTAACATGAAGTGAGATACTTATTAAACAGGATATTAATTAGACAGAGATGAAATAATGCATGCTTTGTTAATATAAAGGGCATTGAGGAGTTAGTAAAGATGTATTATTTCATTACTTTAATAAAATAAAGGTAGTCCAGGCACAAAACAATCTCAGAGAATCTTTCAGAATGTTGTGTAATAGAATTCAGCGTTAATTTTGCTACAAGGACTGAAGGGCCTGATTCTTACTTCATACCAGGTTTGTTTCAAGTCATTTGACTCAGTAGAACTGCCCCAGTGTTACTGAAGTGAAATTTCACATACAATGCTAATGGAACAGTGGGAATGGGAAATGGAGTCCTGCAGTAGGAAATATTCTCCAGCTACATTTGTGTAAAAACATTAAAAAACAAGACACAGTATAGCTTGTAAATTCATAAAATGAGGTGGATTGAAGTTCAGGATTCTCTTAGGGAACAAAGCAAATGTCAGTGTAACAACTCTAGACTGCAGAGGAACAGACTTTACTTAGTGACCTACTTGGAAGCATCTTGTGAGATACAGTCCTGGAGAAAAGACTGACCCAGAAGAGTTGGTTGGTTTTCAAGAACTGCATTCTCCAGGATCAAGAATGATGACAAAGAAAGGAAAGCTGGTATGAAGCCAGCTTGGATGAACTAAACTTCAGTGTGAAAAAGGAAATGTACATGAGGTGAAAAAGGGGGTCACGCTACCCAGGAGAAACACTGAGGCACTGTTCAAGTGTGACAGGATGAGTTTAAGAATGTCAAAACCCACTTAGTATTGAATAGGACATGAAGAGCAAGAAGAACTGCTATAGGTAAGACAAAAAGGCTAAATAAAATGTACAGTAGCTGCTGAATGGGAATGGAGTTGCTGAGAAAGGCCACACTATGCTTTCTGAACTTCAGTTTTTACTGGTAAGACCAACATTCAGTGTCTCAGGTAGACAGGAGGACAGTCTCTAGCAAGAAAAGCTTACTCTTTGTGGATGAAGATCAGACCAGGGAACACTTTAACAAACATAACACAAAACAAACAAAATCCTACACAGGTCTGTAGGATCTGAAGGGTTTCATCCACAGTTGCTGAAGGAGTGTGCCATTGTAATAGTGCAGCCACCCATAACTGTCTTTGAAAGACCACAGTGTGGTGGTTTCCATTTAAAGTTAGGGACAACAGTGCATGTTATTCCAAAAGGTGGACCACTTTTCATCTCTTCTTTCTGAGATGTCACACACAGCACATCTCAGACTTAAGGTTTCATGAATTCTTTCAGAGTCAGAAATTCTTTTCTGATCATCCAACTCCATAGCAGAGATGTGTAAGCCTAGTTCATCATGTCATCTGTAAAGCAAAGGTCTCACACTAGCTGATGATTCTTCCCATTATCATACCAATTTTGAGACAAAGTTCTTTTTATTGTATGAATAGTTGTGGTAAAATATTCTCCTCAAATGAATTTTTCTTTTTAATTCAGATAGTGATAAGTTCCCCTCAAAGACAGCCTACTTCATTTTTTATTGTGAAAGTAAATTTTAACTTTGTCAGTATCTGTGAATTTTACAAACAAACCTGCTCTCAGTCATGTTCATAGAAATTTAGATTAAACAGGTCCCTCAATCTGTTCTGTTAATCATAACAAAGATCTTGTGAGACAGATCTGCTAAAGATTTCTTCCTTTTAGGAAAACTAACTTCACATGGCTTATTTGAGGTCAGAAAAGTCTGTATCTTTACTTGAATTCTGTCCATCTGAATGCTAGCCTTTCACCCATCACAAGAGAGTTGCTCCTCTGTTAACTACCAGATTACATTTCCATTGTGTTTACATCTTAAGAACAATAAAGTTTCTGGCAAAATAATTTCGTAGCACTCCATAATGACAGCGATAATGGAAATTTTTACCCATCAAGAGTGGAATTGCTCTCAGATAGCTTCAAACTTCCATAACTTGGACATCAGCATCCAAGTTAGTCACTTTAGGATCCCTTTGTAGCCAGTAGAGAAAAGCAAACTCAGCTGGATGTGAATCACCTGACTTACTTTAGATATCTATTTTAAGAGCTCACGTTGAACAATTGTCTATATCTGTGTAGAAAGAAATCCTAGCATGACTAGTTCTGATGAATTTCTTCCAAAGTATCTCAGATAAAGTTTGTTAGTTCATTTCATGTGAGAAACAGAATACACAATATTGCTGATATGATCAGTGAGAACAAAACCTCTAGTTGTAAATGTCAAATATTTGGATGTTATCCACAGAGTGAGCTTTAATATTTTTCAAATAAATTGTGAGGGCAAATAAAATCAACACTTGCATTTGAAGAACAGGGAAAATCTTAATTATAAGGTGGCTTTCTTCTCTGAACTCCTTCTTTCTCTCTATTTCAAGCCCAGTCAGATAACACAAGTTTAGGTATTCAAATCCACCTAAAACAGTATTAATTTGGCCTAATACTATTATAAGTACCACACATATATTTGTACTTATTATTGTCACAAACTGTTCTCTGCTATGAAAAGATAGTCATCATTGCTTTGAAGATATTTTATAGAATTGCTGTTTATGTGCTGAATGGTTTAAGTTTATGAATACACTTCTGCTAAACTACAAAATTAGACGTAATGTAAAAACCCAAATTAGGGAGTTTTGAATTTCTCAGGGTTCCAGGTTTACTTTGACTTTCTCATTTGTGGCAACATGAGCTTAAAGTTCCTTTTCTAAAGCATTTTAACAAGCAGAAATACACAAAGTTTTGTGAGAGACAGGTTTTGTCTTAGGAGACAAAACCAGTATTTTCTACTGTCCAAACGGCGTCCTTATGACACATAAGATTTGTTTGGACTATTGTATTTCAGTATTAAAAACAATGAGATTTTATTTTTGAAAATGAGAATTGTTCCAAAGCAGTTTTGTTGCTACATGATTTGCTGGTAGTGATTTGATGGATTGTCCATCACTACAGCTATAGCCTTTCTAATATGACACTTAAAAAATACAGAGAAGATATGGGAATGGCACCTATTTCTTTACATGCCAGATATTCCTATTCCTATTAGTGTCTGTTGGGAGCCCAGATATAAATGTCAGTCGAGCACAATGCTCTTAAGAAGTGTCTTCAAAACTGTAAAAGGTATTCTGCAAAGTTCCATCTCTTTGATCTGACTGCATGAAACCTTGAGTAAATGATTGAAGAGAGCGTGGCTAGAGGCAAGCATTCAAACCAATTGTTCTTCTGTGTCAGAACAAGGGCAGAAGGGATGACACATCCAAAGGATCCATTTTTAAATGGAATAGTTCACATTTAAACAATAGAGAGTAAGAATCCAAGTTTTTCTAGCTTCATAAAGCAGTAATACCTGTACAAGCCAATCCAACAGAGAACCACTAAAGTGTAAGCAAAGAAATGATGCATTTATTACACTCCACAACTTCTCTGTGACTTGAGCTCTTTCATCACTTTGATCCTATTCTGTAGGCCAAAGACTTTGCATGAAAACATTTTTATTGTATTTTGACTTGAAATGTCAAATCAATGGCTGTCATAAATCTGCTACATACCAATGAAAGCTGCAACCTCTGCTTATTCCTCTCTTGTGTGAAAGACTTAACTAGACCTCTCTGTTCACTAGACTAGACTAGAAGATGTGGGGAGAAGCAGAACACTGGTGTGTCCAGACCCACATCAGCAAAGCAACACACTGATGTGACATATTTATTTCTACATTTCTACAAGTGATCCCTAATCCCAAATTTGCCCCAAACAACTGTGATTTCAGAGAAATGAGTGAAAGGAGCTAGACAGTGTCTCTGACTACAGAATTTAAGGAGGATAGCAGGTATCACAGTAGAACATATCTTCTTCCTCTGACATGTAGTTAAGGAAGTGCAGGCCAAAGCATGCTGCTTTGTAAATATCCTGGGCTACTTCATTTCAAAACAGAGATTTCCACTGCCGGGAAAATTTCCACTTGGGAATGTGTTGCGAGGCAGCCCAGCACTACATGCCCCTCAATTTGAACCATGTGCTGGTCTCCAAAGGCAGCACTTTAGGGCTAGCTGTCAAAGCAGAATCATCCCATTCAACATATAGTCTTAAGGTGGTCTCATGGCTTTTACAAAGTTACATTCAAGCTAAGACTTTCCTTTAATGAAGCTTGATCATCAAGGTTATCAAGTCAGGTAGTCAATAGCAGTGAACACTTTTATCAGCTCTTCTTGATAATTAGAAATTATTCTCCATTATTCAGTATGCTAATTTTTATGCTCCTAGAACGAGTTTAATCAATTGAGTGGATTTTATTATTTTCTAGTCTAAACATCATGGACTCATCATATAAAGTATCCAATAACACAAAATTATTCTAGATAGTTAAACTGATGTTAAACCAATCAGAAATTTTATTTGAATTTATAGGGCTTCCTGCATTATTTAGCCAACGCAATGAGAACAACAGAAACAAAATACACCCAGGAGGTGAAGTGCAAACTGAGTAAAGAATGAGGCTCTGGAACTGGTGTATAGAAGAAATGAAAAAAAAGATGTGATTAGCTTTCATCAGGGAGAAGGCAGGAAGAGTCCGAAGGATCTGCACTGTACATTCTGTTAAACTGGAACAGCACAGGCACATTCACCCTGTGGCATGAAGAACACTTCTGTGTATGAGATTGGTTTATCCGCATCCATATCAACGATCCTTCTGGTTTTTGTCTCGCAGTTTCAGAAATAGATCCACCAAAGGTACCTTAACTATGTCCAAAGGCAGACACTTGAATTCAGGCTGAAAATTTTGTCCAACTTCCACCTAATTCCAGAGATGTCTAAGCTTTATCAACATCTATTTTTGCTTTTGAAATTCTCCAAGCTTTCCAGAAGATAACCCTCTTCTTTCCTTTTCACTCTCCTCCTCCTGCAAATGTCGTAATGGACCCTTTTGCCTTCTGTGGTTCAGCCTCAGCACCACACAGTCATTTGCTCAATTCTTCCCTTCCTAATGGGAAGGGGGAGAATCTAGAAAAAAAAAAAAAAAAAAAAAAAGAGTAGAACTAGTGCTTTGATATAAACTATTTACTAATAAAAAAGGAAAAAAAGGAAAAGGATAATTTGTATGATTCTCTCTGTCTACATATATATGAATGTACATAACAAGCGATACACAAATAATTGTTCACCACTTCCAACTGATGCCCAGCTAGCTCCCTTTCAAAACTCCTTTCATTTGATGTTATATGGTATGGGATATCCCTTTGGCCAGTTTAAGTCAGCTGTTCTAATTCTGTTCCCTCCCTGATCCTTTTGTCTTTTGCTGCAAATAGCTTCGGCTCTGTACAACACCACTTAGGAGCAACTATAAACACTGATGTGTTACCAACATTATTTTTTCTCCTGGAACCAAAACATAGCCTCATACCAGACACTCTGAAGCAAACATCCCCACTGAAAATAAAACATTGCCTCAAAATATCCATCACAAAAAAGCACCTTTATTTCAGCTGGCTGATACCTACCTGAACATTTTCTTACAGATGTGGTAACCCCCATCTTTAAGCTATCTGTGCTTGGTATGACTGGCACAAAGCACCTGGGCGGATTCTCTTTGGAACCATGCATGCAAGCAGATGATGAGGGTTATTATGAACCACAGATGAGAGCATTTTTCACAACCCTGGCCATCCTCTGAAACCCTTGCACCATGATAAAAAAAATATCATATTAAATTCCCTCCAGACATTTATTATCCTCCTGTCAAAAGCCAAATCAGTTTTATACAATGGAAAAGAAAAGAAAAAAGAAAACAAACAAAAACCCCTCCATACAAGAAAACAAACAAACAAACAAACAAACCATATTTGTTTAAATAGCAGTCAGAGATGTGTAATATTTCACCTTTTCCTTTTCACCTGCATTACAAGTAGGAAGCATTTTGGCATAAGTAGATACGGCTTTAAAAAAAGAAACTCCTACACAGGAAAAGACTCTGGGAAAGTATGGCCTTTAATTTAAACTGAGGCTACATTTAGCTGCTGTATGTGTAATTTAAGACTGTGTTTGCTTTTAAGTGAGTTGCAACATGTTCTTTTAAATGGGCAATGGATCAGGCAATGGACACCTTTGCTGCTGAGATGTGGCTCTAAATAAAGCTGAAAGAACTGCCCTCTGGGGTCAGAACAGAGGTTTGTTTAACTTAGCAGCCTGTCTTCAGTACACATCAGAAACAGCCACCAGGTAAAAGAATCTAAAAGCCACAGCAGAAAGGACTGAATGCTTCTCTCCTCTGAAGATTGTACTAGCTTCTGGCAATCAGCATCTTAAATATCCTGCTGAAATTAACCAACAAAATCAACTCTGACACTTAGATTTTGTGTCTGGGAATCTTTTCCAAAGTTGTTCTCTCTTACAACAATCATCAAGGAGCAGATTAACTCCTCCAGCCTCATCACTGACTTACAGAAGGGGGAAATGAAAGAAAAATGGCACTGTCTAACATTCCAGAAAGGCTGTCCAATACAGAAGTAGATGCAAAGTGTTAAAAGCAGTCCAGATAAATCTAAATGTTGAATAATAATAAAAGAAAATACCCATAACTCACAAGAAATACCTATAAAATATATTGCAAATATTCTGCTTACCTGTTAATTATTTGATTCTTTACATATTCTTAGTTTGGTAGAATCTTTTTCCAATTAATGCATTTGACCAGCTTATTTCTTGCTACTTTGAATGCATGCAAGCATGCTTATACCTTTAGAGCTTTCATCGTTATTCTATTTGAAAATGGACTGAAGTTATTGAAGAACTCTTTTTGAGGTACTGGCAAAACAGTTTGCCTTCTCTACTAGCAAAATGTAAACAGCACTTTAAGAATCAATCCTGCACACCCTTGTCACACTTCTGACTGAACAATCTGTGTTGGCCACAGTTCCTCAAGAGGAGTTTCTTCACTCTCTGTACAGACACACATAATGCAGCCAGCCAAAGTCTCCCTATGCAGACACTAATGTACCATATCATCACCATTATTTTTATTTACTTTCAGAACACCAAGTTTAAC
Source organism: Tympanuchus pallidicinctus (assembly GCF_026119805.1). Lineage (NCBI taxonomy): Eukaryota > Metazoa > Chordata > Aves > Galliformes > Phasianidae > Tympanuchus > Tympanuchus pallidicinctus. The sequence goes on along the minus strand of NW_026294618.1, from coordinate 59,352,256 downwards.
ACAACTTAACAAAGCAGACATGGTCCTGCCCCAAGGAGTTTCTACACTGTCAGATCTACCAATTCCAGTGCCACAAAGCAGTTTAAAGCTCTATACCACCGTTGAATTTTCTGTTTCTATTTCTGAAGTTGACAAGTTCATGCAGAAATGCCTCTGCCAATGTGAGACGATATTATGCTATAGCTGTCTGTTGCCCTTTTTTTTCTGGCACAGGCTGGTTAAGTGTTTCTCATCCAATTCAGTGTGGAAGACAGCTGTAAATCTACCCTGGGAAGCTGGCCAGACATAGGTAGTGAAGGTAAGAGATAGGCCGATTTTATAGGTCTGTTTTAGCTCACATGGTTTCCACAGTGTGAAAAAAAACAATTGACATTCAACTGGAAAAAGACATGAGCTACTCTTTCTAAAACCAGTGCACTGTAATTGCCAGCAAATGGATTCCACACAGGCTTAAAAAATAAACTCTTCAGAAGTCAAGTTGATTTTTAGAAGAGAACTAGGGAGTGTATTACAAACTAGAAGAAGCTAGCAAGCCGGAGCAGATATCTCCTCAGTGTCAGCTAGAAGACAGAGGTATACTGCTACATCCCCTCCACATGGTGGGTGTCCAGAGAAGCAGAGCTAGCCATGAGGACAAGACCCAAACTCCAAGAAAGCCTTGTATTCTCCCCCTCTGTCTTTGATATGCAACCCAGGAACTCAGAGATAATCTACTGCATTGCTCTGGGAAAACATGCATTGGCAATGCCAGGAAAGGGAAGCATGAGTCAAGGAATAAAGAAAATTTGGTACTGTTCTCTATAAATCTGCATCTTCCAACAGGGAATCTAGCTGCAGACAGTGTGCAGGTAAGGGACGAGGCAGGCTGCAAAGCACACATCACAAAATCAATGTACTGCATTGTGCATAAGCTTCACCACCTAGCAGGTGAACATGACCACCTTCAAAGAAAGTAAATAAAGAAATAAATTAAAGATATAAAGAACAATGGGCCTTCTTTGGCTATAGTTTGGCAATAGAAAATGTAAATTAGCACCTAGTTTCAATGTTTAGAAAGCAAATGCCAAGCAATGCAAGGTCTACATTTTTGTTAATAAAAGGCTGCTATACATCAGCTGATTCTTCCTCTCCTACCACAGGTTTTATTTCTTAGGCGCCATTTAGTTGCCATGAATAAGATTTAGATAAGAGAGGAACTCTCTACATGAAGTTAGTGAATATAGAGGAGGGTGTGCATCATAAGTTGTCAGTAAGATTTCATGAAAGTCTTGCAAATCCCCCTTGCGGATCAGGCTCATCAGCTTTGCTATCCATATTTACAGGCTGTTGCTAAGTTTTCCCAAGCTGTGGGATGCTGTTTATGCAGAGGTATGATGGATAGACATTTTGTGCTGTAATTAAGTTTTGGTTAATGCAGTAGGATGGGCAAAGCACAAAAGGTACACTCTTGATGATAGATTCTCCTCTCACTGGTCAAATTCATGATGGATATCAAACCAAGTGAAGTATTATGAAGAATAATGACATTCCTACTAGGGATGATAGCAGTGGAGATATTTTTTTCCTAATAATAAAGATAAAATCCTGTAAAATCCTGTTGATATCGCTGGAATGCTGGATACCAGCTCTTCCTTCCCTAATGCAGAATGATGTAACCATCATTTTCTTATGATTATGGCAATCTAACCTAATGTGTATTGAGAAGGGAGACTGGCTGCAAAAATTCAGAAAACTGGCTGTATGCTCTGGCACTGACTGAAAAAATTCCATTCTGATATGACGGCACTTTGTCCTTTGTATAGTTACAGACACTTGTTTAGTCTGGTTTTAGCCTGCTTACAGTGGTTTGCATTACCAACAAAATATGAACACGTCTGTTCTGCTCACCATCTCCACACACCACTGGGAACTGGAGCATCATTAATGTCCTCATTTCTGAAAAAGAGAAAAAATAGTTTGAATGCAGGAAAATGAATTACATAATTCTTAGCTCTTCATCCCATGTTTATGCTTGTAGGCCATAACATAGTTTTGTTTTTACATACAATGGCGATCTTTCTTTTTTTCTGGTTATTCATGATTTGGAGAACGCTGGTTTAGGCAGTCAATAGCAATTACACTTGGTGAAAAGAACATACAATACAAATTAGAGCAATATAGATTTTTCTCCCTGTTACTTTAATGTTTAGTTACCCTGTTAGATTTAAACTGAGTACATAATGTTTAATAAATTGCTTTCACTAAAACCCATTAACTGACACTTAGAAATAGCATTTTAATCCAAAGGAGTGCAGCAAAACATTACTGCAATTAATAGGTGTGTTGGAGCAGTGAAAAATCCACTCAAACAAGGTATATTCATGGTGGCAGGTTGTTTATATCTGTTGCTTAAAAGCATCTTGAAAACTGATGGCAAGCTCCAACAAATGCCATGGAGTTACTCACATTTACATTCAATGAGTAGTTAGCCCTATGATACAAAACTAAATGTCATGGCCTAGGACAAGGAAGAGTTTGAGGGCAAAGACTGTAGAACATTATGCTAGCCAGCAAAGGGCAGAAGAAGCTGGGCCATGGCTTGTGCTCCCAGTTAATCCTACCCTTCCTCTTCCTCTTTGTTTCCATACATCTTTCTGGTAAGGAAGTCTCATCTTCCATTAGCTTGTTTCTTCCCTCTGTCTCCATTGGGCAATAGCAGAAGGGACAACACTGTATGTGCTCTATTGAGGTTGGGCACTTGAGGCACGACTTTTTGAAGCAGGTTAGTCCTAGAAAGCAGGCTTATCCAAGAGGACATTCCCAAACCAGTACTTGAGCTAACTTTCAGAGTGGACAGGAGAGATTCTCAAAAACTCTGGTAGGAGAGATCAGAGCAACTCCAGTGTCTCAATATACCGTGATTTCCATGAGAAGTTCAGAGCCAAGTCAGCCTTCTATCTAAGTTGCCTGCTAATTTTCTCTGTCGGCAATAAAATTCCTTTCCCCTAGTTTATAATGAAGTATCTCCATATCCACATGCATGTGCTTCCTTAGCTACAGCTGAGGAAATTCTTTTATAAAACAGTAACAGAGATTTTCTAATTGTCATTTCTATATATAGTACATGCGATGCCAATGACTAGAATTTGAGAAAACTTTTCTGCTGAGAGGATTTGTTAAAATAATAGCTGTACACCTCTTGCCAAGAAACGTGGATAAATATATTTCATATTTAAAACACAATTATCAGGTTTAATACTATCAATCTTTACCTGAAATTTAAACTCAGTAGTTTAGCAGAATCACATTTTATGTATAGAATTATTTATGGCACTGGTAAAGACATTTTATCAATGTAAAGATTAAACCATCATTACATCTTTCTTGATGAAATTCGTTATGAATGTTCTGGAAGTAATAACAAAATATTAAACAGTCTCATTGCAATAAGGTGGAAGAAGAAAGATAATACAGTACTTTTCAATGCACAAAAAGATCTTGACCTTTTTTCCTTCGAAATGGGGTCAGACATAAAATGGTTCTTGTCAGGATATTTTGTGAAGCTTTGGTGGTACTGTAAGCATTCTGATGTCGGATGGACACACTGTTTGTGCAGGTGATTGTATGAGTGTTTGCGTTAATGAAAAAGTAGTAATTTTCCCAAAAGCAGTGATGAACAGCTTTGTGATTTTCTGATGGAGAACATGCTTCCATGTGTTCAGATTGAAAAGCTCAACAGTTGAGCAGATCAGTATATACTTATATCTGGCCACCCTGACATCAATTGAAGGATTTTATATTAGCTATGCTTGGACAGTTTTTACGAACTGCTTTTAAAGGATGGTGAAGATATTTACCCAGAACAATGTTTCTTTTACCTCCAGGAGGCAGCCCGCCTCTACTGAAAGTTTATCCTTCCTCTAAAAATAAAGTTTCATCTCATGAGTAATTTCACATTTGTACCACTAGCCATTTAATTTAAGGCATGTAACTTTATATAGTAACTAATCTCCGTGTGGCCTGGCAGAGTTGGTTGATTGTCACAGATAATTGGTTGATTTGGACGGTATTCAAGCTAGTGGCCTTCTGTATCCAAGACAATCTCTTTTCAGAATATACTGTGCACTCTTTCAAAAGTAGCATGGAAAGACCATCATCATTAGCAATTTTGCTGAAGAGCAATATTTAATAACTGACTAACAGCCCATTACCTGAATTGCCTACCTCTGTCATTTCAGTGCAGCTAAAACAGGAATTCCCTCTCAGTCTTTCAGAACAAAAAGGTTTGCAGTCAACTATTTGTGTAAATCTGGGGACATGTAGTTATTCATGAATTGTCTACTTTCCGAAGAAAGAAAATGTTTAGTTAGTGTCAATAAGTTTCTAGTATAAACAAATATTCTCCCTGGCTACATCTGTACTAGATTGAACTCCTTTTAATCCAGACAGACCTAAATGGCACGTGCTTATCCAGCTTCCGACATTCAAGACATACAACAGTATCTGTGGGCAAATACTATATTTGATGACTTGCCTTTATTTCTGCTCATGCATTTCTCCAGAACAGATAATGTAATACTTGATCCCTGTCCAAAAGAGTGTTCAAATAATCTTTTTATTCTGGTATTGAATGGCAGCTCACCCAGCAGAGTACAGCCCATAATTAAGGTTCCTAGGCACAGTTGTATGCGCTACTAATAACAACGGCAGTAACCCCATTCTTGTACTTATTTGTAAATGTCTGAAATGTTCTGGAGCATAGGAAGTTCCGCACAAATGTGCACAAAAACTTCTTTACAGTGAGGGTGACGGAGCACTGGAACAGGCTGCCCAGGGAGGTTGTGGAGTCTCCTCTGGAGATATTCAAGATCCGTCTGGACACCTACCTGTGCGACCTGCTGTAGGGAACCTGCTTTGGCAGGGGGGTTGGACACGATGATCTCTGGAGGTCCCTTCTAACCCCTACAATTCTGTGATTCTGTGATTCTGTGAAAATAACTCCTGATCTCTAGAGGGTTTGCCAACACTTTAGATAAGTTTGCAGCTTTATCCAGTGTAAAAGCTACAAGGACGTTCTTGTAGAGTAAGGGGATAAAAATTACCGTGGCAGTTTTGGTATTAAGAATGCAGTTTTATAGCACTGGAACATATCTCGAGCCACAATAAATCCATAAACCTCCAATGAACTATTTTATATTATACCAGATGAAGGCCCAGCCTAGAGCCATTTAGTTAAATTTTACACAGGTCTGCAAGAAAATTTTACTGAGGTCTCCAATTTTTATTGATATCAGCTGGGTAATTTTGTTGAGATCTGTTAAAAGGAATGGTGAGTAAATGCCAGTTCTGCCAGGCCCTTTATGTTGAATCTATAGCTGCAAAGCGAGAGGTTACATGTCACAAAATAGCTAGCAGACCCACAGAGAGGTCCATATTATATTCTCCCTCAAAAAATGCAGAAGAACCTACATATCTTAAAGTTTGGAGAGTACCATGCAAAATCTGTCTCCAGGCTGCAACCTGTCACTGAGGCCAGTAATCAGAGAGATAAGGAGGGAAAGCCTGTCAGCGTTGAGCTCACCAATTGCTGTTTGCATTCCCTCCAAGGCACAAACTGTTTCATATTTTCAGATTTTTTAGTACTGAATGATCATCAATCCTCCTCTCCTAACCAGTACAGACTGTAACTTTTAGGCGCAGAGCTTAGAAGTTTTGGTAAATGCAGTCATCTGTGTGTTATTTTAGAATCACACTTATCAGTTATAGAAATATGCATCTTGCATGCCCCACCTTTGCTAGACCTGTCATTGATCTAGGAGTCAACAGTCCATCATTTGATATTTTCCATGTATACAGATCACTGATTTCAAACAGCAGCTTCAGCTTGTTCAATGTGCTCATGCTTTATACAAAAGTAATATCAAAAACATAGAGTCAAAATGCTCAGCTAAAAAGGTTCCTTAAGAATGTAGCATAATCAGTGCAGATTTCCACAGGCCCAAAGGCATTACCTGACATTCAGCCAAATTACAGCTAACTATTAGACCGCTCCTCGGTTTACTGGGCTCATTTCAAACCAAGTTAAACATGGAGTGACTGACAACAATGCAAGTCCCACAGTATCAGTGCAACTGCTCTCATGCTGCATTAGGGAGAAACAGGCACAGCTCCTGCTGGCATCACTGCATCCACTTGCAGCTCTGAGGAAGGTCAGGAAGGAGGAGATTGAAGCGGCAGTAGAGGTAGTACAGGCCAAGGGAATTCTTAATGGCACTGGAGTGATCTTATGGCATTTCCATTTGCAATATGGGATTTTGATAATTCAGTGATGTCAATATGATTCAAAATTGAATAATAATTTCAATTTTCTCATTCTTTTTCAGTGTTGTGGGTTAACCTGAGAAAACAGCAACTGTAGATCATCTTGACCATCCAGCATTCTGCAAAAACATTTACCATTTTACTTTTGCAAAAAGGAAAAGGAAAAAACTCAGAGAATGCAATGCTTGGTCAATCAGATAGGAAAGGGGAAGTTTTGTTATAAAGCATATATAGTTTTGTAATTTTAAAGCTTTTTTTTTTTTTTTTTTCCACTGACCTTTGCTTATAAGGTTTTGTCTGTCAGTCATATATCAGGAATAAAAAAAACACAAAATAGGTGAAAATGTAAGCAAAATCTGTTGATAGATTTTAAATCTTTCAGTTGGTGTTCAAGTAGGGCTTCACTCTAGTTCTCTAGTGTCTTACACAACTGTACTAGCCACAGGAAATATAACGTCATTTTCCTGAAATGTTTGAATGTTTAACAATTTAATAGTTTCAATTGATAATCAAAGATAGCTTCAACTCTTACCATTAACAGTAGCATCTTTCTGATATTCACCTGAAATGTGAAAAAAAAAAAATCAGGTTCGGGTTTTTGTTCAGAAGGCTGGGAGCAAACAGACAGATCAACTGGAAGTGGATGGGAAGTGAAAAAACATAAATTTGTGTAACCTGGCTAAAGTGTCAGAAAAAAGACAACCTGCATGTGAGAAGAGCATCTTACTCTTGTCCTGGTGGTGCTTCCTCCACAGCTTCCATTATTTTTTATTCTTTTTTAAAATATTTTCTGTCCTGCTGTAAGCTACGCTTGTTAGCGTTTAGTGAAAGAGCTTATCTCTGGATCATAAACATAGAATACCAGAGTTCTTAAAATACCACAAGGTTCTTAAAATACCACATCCCTTATCAATCAGAAAGATGCAGAACAAGTTTCTACACTGTTTTCAATAGATGGCACCATGTAGAGTCTGAAAGCTCATGAAAAATGGCAATTCTCATTCATTCTGAAAATCAAAACAGTATCTTGAACCAAAGCCTTTGTGGAAGCAAGGACGATTTAACCAGGAGGGTGTTAAAATCCATCCAGACATATAAGGGTTAACATATCCTGCCAGCACAACGGTAATGGCATCTGAACGTGCATCTGGGATTAAGCTGTGAGCTGGCAGTGCAAGAAGCCCAATTTTATTCTGTGATCTAACTCTTTTTCATGCCACCTCCCAAAATTTCTTGTGGGCTCAAAATGCACACATAATTGCAGAGCCCAGATTTCTTTTTCATCTTTCCAGACAGTGAATTCCTGCTTACTTTCTTCTCCTTTTGTCACCACCCTTGTGGTCTTTTCGTCTGAGCACTTCTCTCATTAGTTTGCACACAAAAATGTTTATATTGATCCACTTTGTAAGAACAAACATCCATCCCTCAGCTGTATCCAGTTTGAGACCTTCTCCTTGTGGAGGGTTCTAGTAGCCACTTTTCAGGGACATCTGAAAGAAACTGGCAACAGATGAGTACACATGAGAAAGTGATGTGGCTGTGAAGTTGAAAGTTCATCAGCCACCACGTGTCCCTCTGCTTTCTCTGCTCTGACAAAAACTAAGACATGGGGCAGAGTGCCACTCCCCACTCAGCTTTATTACCCTCCGATGTGCCATAAAAACAAATGTTTGTCTTTTAAGCAGCAAGAAAAAATTAAGCATAGGAGAAAGTTCATTTATCTATAAAACAGTTTTAGAACAAGCAGGCAGATAAAGTTGGTCGAAACTCAGAGATTTTTAAATTATCAGAAATTCTGCCTTTTGGGAGTTCATTTTTACTCCAAATTCAAATGGAAGAATGATTTTCCTTCTGTCATAAAATTAACAGTAAAAGAAAAATCACAATTTCAGTTAAATCACAAAAATTGTGGTTTTTTTTTAAATTAAAATAATGGGTTACGATTTTTATTCTTTCAGTTCCACCTTACAGAAACATAAGAGAAAACTGCACAATAGCACTGTCTGGTGCCATTGTAAATGATACACTGAATGAAATTAGATAAATTTCACAAACCAGTAAAATTGTTTGTCCTCAGAAGGTCAGCATCTGATACTAAACCTTAGTTGCTCTTTAATATAAAAAGCAATCATAACTGACATTTTTCACACAGAAAATATGGATTCTAGAGAAACAGCATGTTCAAGCTGGAAAACAAGTTATTGGATTCTTTTTTTCTTTTTTAGCAATTTTTAACACACACAAGAGTATTTTAATGTTGGGGTTAAAACCAGCAGGAATGACCCCAAGCCCCAACGAATCAATGGGCAGAGAGGTACTGATCACCCGGTGACTGTGCTGTTACCAATGGTAACCCTGTTGGAAACCAGGTCATTCCAGTGATTAAACTCATTTACAATACTTCGAACAGGAGAGTTGTTCCGAAAGGATCACAGCAATATTGACTAAAAAGTCAATGAGATGCTGTGGAAATTAACGTTGCACACTTGATACACTTAGAAATGCCATTAGCTGGAAACTCAGCTAATCCTACATGTATGGAGACGGTGTGAGTTAGGAGAAAAGGCACTATTCAAGGTTGGGTGAGCACCTCCTGCCACCACTGTATCTGAGGTGATGCACAGAAGCTCAGAGCCATGAGCCCCAATTCTGCGATTTCTGTGAATGGAACAAACTGCACTGCCAGAATACTCAGTGTTTAAAAATAAATTATTGCTCTCAGGTTTACTCAGCAATATTTTTTCTCCTCTCTGACTTCCTGATATCTTTCATAGGAGATGCGTACCTGGATAGCAGCCCCATTATAACAAACCTAAGAACCCATCCTCAGTTCTTTTTTTCCTTTTATTCTTTTTTTTTCCATTCTTTTTTTTTTTTCTATTCCTTTTTTCTTTTTTAATTGAAAGATAAAGAAATTTTTAAAAAGTTATTTCATAGCTGTATAATGTCTTTCAGGGGAGTTTATGACAGTTATCAGATGTGTGGGATCTGGTTTATCTGCAGATCAGAAAAAAGCTATAACCAAGTAATACAATAACAATTCATTCACCATCAGAAGAAAGACACTCAAGACAAAGAAAAATCATTTCACTCATTTTAAACATGGCTCAGTGATGGAGGCAAACAAAAGAAGCAGGGCTTACCATGAATACCTCAGATCTAGCTGCCACTGTATGAAGGACGCTGCTTTCATGCACTGACTGTGCGTGCATATCAAATGATTTTTCTTTAGCACTGTAATATAGGGAGTTGGGCCAAGGTGGATCCCTGTCATTTTATTTATAGATCAGTTGTCAATATTTTGTCTTTGGAACAATTCCTCTCACCTTGTGCTTTTTCCAGCCTTCTCTCTTTCATCTATAGCACAATTATTCGTGTGTCAGGGCAGTCAACAGGCTGAGCTACTGTGATTTTTTTCTGAGACTCTCTTTTCTCTCAGTTCCTGACATTCCTAGCATGAATAGGTGCACTAAGATAATTACACTAATCCATCTAGCAAAACACCCAACTTATACATTTGAAGCTAATTAGACAAACTTCAAAATGGGTCATTTTTCAGCCCCTCAGCCTCCCCCTGCTTATGAGCATTACCCCTGAGGGGACTCTTTCTCAATCAGGTAGACATTTCTGGGAATGAGATCTAATGAATCCCTTTACCTCCTGAACTGAAAACCTCTTTTGATTGAAACTTTTAGCAACTGTAGGACAAATTCAAGCATGGCAGAAGTAGAAGCTCTCCCAAGGTAGCAGTGCTGCTTCTTGCTACATAAATTAGGTTTGACCCAGTGTATTGACAGAAGGCCAAACGTATTGCGGTATCCTTTCATCTCTGGTAAAGAAAGTCAAGGTAAGACTATAGGAATCACTTTCATTACTGATATTAGGGCTACAGGCAAATAAGATATTTGAAATAAAGTGTAAAATGCCTTGCCAGAAATGGGTCTACTCTCTCTATTCTGAAAATGGATTGAATTGCAGGAGTATAAGGGCCTTTTTTCCCCCAGATTTTTCAAAATGTTTCATCCCAGTGTAGTAAAACTAACACTTTGTGCTCTTTCAAAACAAAATAGTATTTTGCATTTTTAAAAGGTATGAAAAAATTACTATATATGTATATACATATATATATATATATACCTTTCCTTTTTTAATTAAGGGGATTGAGCACAGGATTGTTTTGATTTATTGCCAACGGGACTTGCATTCCCATAAACACTTGCCAAGTGCCCATAAGAAACAATTCTGACCTCTCCAGAGCATGCTGCTCAACTAAGAGAGAGGCAACAAGAGGCAGCAGGGAAGCAGAAACACTGAGTTTAAGCGGGTTGAAAGAAATCAAACAGCTACTCAATTTGAGATTCAGTCAAAATATTTAAGTGACTCAGAGTCATGCTTCTCTTTCTCCATCAGCAATATTACATGATAAATGAATACCGCAGTAGACTTTCAGCCTTCTAGATATATAAAAAAGTGCCTGAGTACACTGCCTTTTTGGACATCATTGGAAAAGTGAAAAAGATTTTTTGCAGGGACAGCAGAAAGGATGAAACATGCAGAAGTGTGAAGCACTGCTCATAATAAATAGAACTGGTGGAACAGAGTCTGTGCTAGTTTTTGTGACCTCTGTCAATTAAAATACAATGAAAACATACTCTAAGAATTTTGATTTGTTTTAATGCCAGTGTAGGGAAAAAATTTCCAGAGTGCTACATATGATTCTAATCAGCAATAGTCTTATTTTCTTAGATAAGATCTGAACGGCAATAGATCTGATCCAAGCAATCCTCAGCTAGATCAGATTTGATTTTTTTTCTTTCATACTTTCCTACACCTTCAAAGCAGAAGTGAGGAGATTCTGCCTCTGAACTGCACCACACTATGCTCTGATGTGCAGCACTGCAACACAGCAAGGATGCTGAGCAGGCTTACTGGAGCCAGGCCTGCTGCTGTTGAAGGGACCACGGGAAAGGATTTACCACAAAGCTGGATGCTTGAGGCAAAAATCGTCAAACTGGGAGAATTAACACACACCTTTTCTTTTCTCTTTCTTTATAAGAAAAGGGTAACACATGCCAGCTGTGAAGTTCAATTACTCCCTGAGACAAGAACACAGGAGAGCTTCCCATCTTCCTGTCTTGATTCCCACCCAAACCCTATCTCTTTTTTTTTCTGCTACTGTAATTTTAGAGGTGATAAAAAATGAAAATGGTTTTCCCATTGTAGCACAAGGTCTTTTCTTCTATTGCCTGCCACAAGTATAATACCTTGTTATTTTCTGATCTTTTTGCTTCCACAATGAAGTCTGATGGAGGTTCTTAATGATAACAAACCATCACTGCAGTAATATTGATACCTGTTGTAATCACTGGCATTCTGGCTTTTCAATTTTCACTATTTGCCTTGGATCAAGTAGCTCTGTGCTAATGCAATAGAAGGTCACCAGATGAAGGGACTGATAACAGAGAGGGACTGTTCTACTTAACATGCATGGGGGAATATGCTTTTCAGTCGTCCTCAAGCTAATCTTTCAAGTTGTCCTTTTTTGACTTTCTCAGTTTAATCAGTTTAATCTCATCTTCCCTCTTTTCTGATTACAAGGATTTTCTGTAGAAACCTTGTCTCCACAATAAGGACCATGTGGCAATTTATTCTTATATTGATTTCAACATCTCTTCCTCTACCAGGGCTCTGACACGAGGGGGGAGGGTGGAAGTCAGAGGGGAAGGAAAGGGTCCCTTTAATGTCTTCTCCTGAGTAAATGCAGCTACTGTTGTTATAAAGGAATCTGAATACTCCTTTAATATACTTGAAGTCAGAAATGGCAGCCAGATGGGAAATACTCCACTGTGATTAAAAGCTAATGGAGACAGTAAGAAATAAAAAAAAGTAGAATTGATTAAATATGTGGTGATCAAATGGTTCAGGCTGTTTTCCAGGGCACTTTGTCATGGCTGTTATCACAATTGCTTACGCAGAAGGACAGACCATTTCTTGCCCCACAGGAAACAAGATGCAAGGTCCAGGGACTTAAGCAGAGAAGCCAGTCTACACAGGTGGGCATGCATACATTTGCATATGCAGTTACGCATGCAGATGTGACTGCACAGGCAAGCACCAAACCTCTCTTCTGTTTTTGTAAATCTCTCCTGAATAGCAGAAATTCCTGTAAGAATTGATTTTTCCAGATAGAAAGGATGAGGACTGCTTAGCTCTGGATTGATATTTTGCCTACTTATATCTATGATGGACAGAAAGAAGAAAGAAAAGCACGAGGCAAGCTGTTTTCCCACTGCTCCTTTCAGAAAGGATGTTCATGCAGACATGAAGAGTAGCCAATAGTCAGTTCTACTCCATGAGTAGGAGGAGGGCCTTCCCCAAAAATCAAGTAAGAAGTCAGAGACAATTCTAACCTTGCTGTTGCACCAAGTAAATAAGACTGGAATTGTCCCAGCCTCCCACCCATTTGGTTGCTTCACTTTTAGACAGTACCTGTACATCACATGTTCACAGCCTTTCTTTTCACAGGCATCTGAAATGTTCATCAGTAGTCTCCACCTCCCCCGGACACACGCTTCTCAGCCTGTGAGTAACAAAACACCAGTGAGATGAGATCTGATGGAGTTAACTGGTGTAGCTGTAGAGCCGTGTAAGCTTGCTCTATTTTTCCTAGATGTAATGAAAGATTTTACTTTCTTTTTGGGGTTCCTGGAGATAACGATATACTATAGCCAGTGCGGATGAACATCTGTTTTAAGAACTGTGAACTTACAGACACCATTTCTCTATCTGATCTTCTTTTCTTGTTCTTCACTGTGCTATAGTCATTTCTCTGTTATTTAAATAGATGTGAAACCGCTAAGCCACTAGGTCAAAGTAACAGTTAAACAACAACTGAAATTAAAAAAAAAGAAGGGAGGAGGCTCTCTTCTTTTTTTTTCTCAAATGATTCTTGGTAGAAATTCCTACTTTTGAGTAAGATTTCTTTTCCTTTCACAGTGAGAAGACTTGGATTCATGAGGGCATATCTACTTAATGGAAATATGGTAAAGTTATGCCTAGAGAACAATATATCCTTTAATCTACTCATGCTAATTTGGTAAGTATAGTATGGAGCTGGCACTTCAAATGCAGGCTGTAAATGTATTTGAATTGGTTGCTGTTTAATTTATGCAACTGGCATACACAAGCATGAACCATTAAAAAAAAAAAAGAGAAAGAAAATAATTTATTATGAGTCATCACTTCCTTTTTAATATTGCAAGTGACAGCTATAGGCCAAAAAAAATGCAACAAAACTAAGCATAAAGCTACTGTCATCAAAGTCTGCATATGAAGGACATGGTAGAGCAGGCAGTCACCATTACAGCACTGAGCTTGCCTTGCTTCCTCCTTTTCAGTTTAGCAGAGAAGAGGGAAGCCTCTGACCCAGCTGGTACCCTGGCTGTACTGGTGCCTCTATTCTCTGTCTTATTGGAGGATGAGCAGCAGACACAGCAGGGCAGCCCTGCACCCATAGCTTTCCTAGGAATGGCAGCAAGGAGCAAGGATGGAGAGCACAGAGACTGACTAAGCGAAGTCAGACACAAGGAAGGAGTGTCAAAGGAGACACTAGTCTATAAAGAGGGTTATGTACCAGGTTTGCTTTCCAGAAGGGTGGAGGGCAAGTAACACATTTTTGTTTCATTACTTGTATTCAACTATAAAAAAATATTGGAAGAATTGAGATGTCTTTGCAGGAAGTAACAAATTACCCTTCATAAAGCAGAGCTTAACTTCCCTACAGGCAAGAGAAAAGGGAAGAAGCCTGCTTCAATACAAGTTGTCTGGCAACACAGTAGAGTCATGTATGACTACACTACCACCTGTATAAAACAGCTTCCCACAAGACAGTAAACTACTTTGCTAAAAAGTAAAGTCCCACACTGTTAACATGACAGTCATGAAGGCAAAGTGAAATGCTAATCTTCTTTCTCTTGTGCCCTATCCCACTCTTACAACTTCCACAACCATTACAAAAGCCTGCAAACATAAACGTTAGCTTTAGCCTTCCAGAAACCTCTTAACTAGTTTTTCCCTGTAAATATGACAGATTCATTCTTGAGTCTCCTGGTTGAATTATTTTTCTCACCCCAGCGCTATCCATTGTGTGGATGCTGCAGTCACAGTCCATGAATTGAACAGTATTTGTTACAATTCATATAAATAATCTTATCACATGAATATAACATAAATTTCCCCAGTTGAAAATACAGCTCATGAGACAAAATCCTTGCAAAATAGCATCTCCCTAAGAAAAGATTTCAGCAGTGTGGAAAGAAAATAGCAAACAAGCAAATGGAAAATGACACAGCCCTACAATTCCTTGTGCTTGCATTTTCCTGTTGGATGGAAGAAGGCTGTAGCAATCTTTGCTTATTTATATCCACAGCCCATCTGGTCTGTCTCTTACCTGGAAAAGACCAAGAGACTTCTGGATGTGTACTGCAACTTTAGGTGCCTCTGTGTCTATGAACCAAAGAGCCATTTTTTTATGCACCTGAATCTTGGCCAAGAGGGAGGGGAGGGTGAATGAAACACAGGATGTACCTCTCCATCCACAGGACACTGATGTACAGATGATACTTGGGAGGAGGGGAGAGGAGGAAAAAAAGCTGGAGCACAAATGACCCATGTCTTTTTTCTTTTTTTTCAGATTGTAATTGTCACATCCTCAATTATCTGGCAGATGTCCTCTCTATTCGACCACTAAGATTTGGACCTACAAATTTTCCCAATCAAGTCTGTGTCTTTTCTTGAGGTCTCCCCCTCTACTAAGCTGAAGAAGTTAGGAGAAGGTATCCATGCATCTACAGCAGCCAGGAACCAGAAGATCCTGACAGGACAGCAGTGCCAGCAGCACCAGGAGAAGCAATATAAGGGCTGTGTATAGAAATCAGTACAAGAGTTTGAGAAGGGAAGAGATCAGGGAACTTTTAAGTTGCTGAGCACAAACTTGTTCTTTCCAGAAAACTGGATTACAAATAATCCTGTCTGTAAGTTACTAGGCAAAAAAACCCGTAACAACAACAAAAAAATAGCTGACCTCAGTTCATCATTCCCTTTTGGGAAGAAAAAGAATTTGGAACAATTCTAAGACATGCATTTCTATTCACAAAAAGTCCTGATGTAACATCTGCAGCACGATACAATCTGGATTTTCAAGTGAAATCAGCTTTGTAGGTCAGCTGGTGCACTCACAGTACTGTAAAATCAGGGTGACACCATGTAACACAAAGCCATATTTTTCTTTAGTTGCCCTGATTGCATTGTGCTGTTTAATGATCATCATGCAAATGCAGAAAGGGGAAGAACTTGCATGGTAATGGAAAATCTCTCTGTTCCAGTAATGTATTTATTGAGGGTTTTCCAATTAGTTTTATTTATTAAAAAAAAAGAAAAAAGAAAAGAAAAAGAAAAAAGAAAAAAAGAAAAAAGAATTATGAGTACAAAGAAATTACAGAGAAAAGGCATTTGTGATTGAATTAGTGAATCCAGAACAAAATCATTAATAGATGTATATTATTAAAGTAGAGTAATAATTTTGTCTGAATGATTAGCTAGAGTTTCAAAGCTTAGCAAAATTATTTTTATTAGCATAAGAAGTCAGCAGCTTAAGTCAATTGTACTCTTGGCATAATTTTAAAATAATCTTGTTTACTTACCTCCCCCAAAAAAGAAAGGAAAAATTTCACCCAAGGCCCATTTTCCTGTATTCAATAAAAGTGAAACCATTAGCAAAGACTATTATTTTCATTCAGGAATTCCCAGATCTGCCAATTGAGAAAGCTTAATGTCCTACCTTTGTTGGTGGGCTACTCCCTCTCTGCAGCATATGGACAACACTTCTTGCAAGATTTCTGCTCTGTCACTAGCAGGCCTCAGTGAAAAACCCTTGTGTTTGTATCAGCATGTTGTTCACGTCATTGTCCTAGCTGTGATACAGCAGGGCTCATCATGGCATCAAAGGAACCCCATAAATACTGAAGAAGTCAGTGGGGAATGTGTGTGCAGTCTGGGGAAGATAGAGGACCAGGTACCAAGACATTTTATCTGGAGGATACAAGACTATGAAGAGCAAAGCTAATTCATTGCAGGTTTTGCTTGGGTACTCTCAAGCTCTTTTCTCTGTGACAGAAATGTTTCAAGTTCTGCTTGTTCCATAGTTAGCCTTGACATGGAGCCAAGTATTTAATCTAGGACCTGGGAATCTCCCCATATTCATAGCAGATTTACTACTTCACACATTAAAACGTCCAGTCAGCTGGTGCTGTCCCTCTCTTTTTCAAGGATCCTTTTCCTTATAACTTGCATTGATTCTAATAAAATGGATAGGACATAAGATTTTATACGCTCTTTCTCCTACTCTGCTCCTTCCTATTCATTTATTTTTTCTTTCTTTTTCCTGAAATAAGATTACCATATAATATTCCTTCTAATGCAGCACAGCAGTTGGGTATGCGCTTTTATTCTGATTTGTCATTTCATTCCCATATTAACTGTGTTGTGGAGACCTGTCAATTCCATTTATTGGACATCTTTAAAATCTGTGCTTCATTAATGACTGAGGCAAGTAAAACTCTGGTGCATGTCTTGGTTCTTTCTCAGCCTGAATATTTAAATGTGTTTCTTGCTGGTCTTCATGCATTTATTCTATCTAAATTCTATCTAAATTGCAATCTGTGCAGTCATTTGCCTGGCCTGATTCCTTTTTTTTTTTTTTTTTTTTGTGCTTCACATTCTCTTATGAAACTCGGTTAGTTGGGTCACCATTTTTTCTTTTTCTTTCATATTCCATTAAATATTTTCACACAGGCTCTGCTTTATTAAAAAACCATCATCTCATATGGTCTTGGAAGTAGGCTAGTTTATGAGAGCAGAGAGGGTCTGACACCACAAGACCTTTGTTTGTATTGTATTTTGTTACAGAAGAACCAGAGTTTTGGTGATTACATGAAAAATGCATCAATGGTGATGAAACAGAAGTTCAGTACGATTAACTTCATTCTAGTGTCAATATTCCTTTCACAACTTTTTGTGTATTGCAGCTTATAATCCTTGTAAAATTAAAACAAAAAACAGTAAGAACTAGATTAATTCTAAAACTCTTCAGGATTCACCTGCCATTTCAGGTCTTTCTCTTGTGTCTATAAAACCTAGCTTTTCTCAACTCAGATTTTCCAACCTACGATCAAGCTCCAAATTAAAAACATTATTAAATTAACACAGACTGAGTTGGAGGTAATGCACTCCTTGTTGCTTCAGCTTCTTCTGACAACTTTTTCAGTGATTTACCACACAGCTGGGGCATCTTTTTTGGGAATGAGAGGGTATGAAAGCCCATGCTGAGCATATAATGTTACAGAACTTGTAAGAAAAATCAGACAAACGACATGACTTATTCCAGCATTAGTCTTGAAATCACAGTGGATAAAGCAATGCTTTCTAGTCAAGACCTTGGTTTCATCTGAGTTCTGTCAATTCAGTTTAATACCTCTATATGTGACAGCCTTCTATTTGCTAATTCTAAAAGCAGTGCCTTTCTTCCACAATTCCTTTATTTTCTCTTTCTATTTTAAAATATTTGTGCTGCTGAGTCCTCACTGTCAGGAAAAAAAAAAGACCTCGTGTTCTTTCTGTTCACTAAATTCTTATTTTTTTTATTTGCTTATGAGTGATGTATAGTTCATCCTTATAACTTCTAGCAGGTTCATCCATTTATAGATCTTACACATTACAATGCAAATTAATATAAACTGCAGAAGTCAGACACAACATATGTGTATTTCTTCCTTTTCCTCTACTCATTCTAAGGATGGACATCTCACATAAAAAGACAGCTCTTGACTCTTGAAATAATCTGATGCTTTTCCACAGTGCAGCTGATCCACTCCAGTGATGACTCTAGGCCCCTTCCTTCTCACTTTTTCCCCCTATGAAATAAACCAATTTAGGGTTTGTCACTTTTCATGCTGTCATGATAGTTATTCAAAGATTTCATCAAAGAACAGATATCCAGAATTTGGAGAGCTAAGCCCACGTGCACAATCTATCCCTCATGATAAGGTGTAACCTGACAATCCATGGAAATGTAGCTTAAGTTTTCAGATGTGCCCAGAGGTCACAGTCATTTTGCATCTGGTACTACCAAGTATCTGAAGAACATTGTAGAATATGTACTGGGAGATCCTATTGCTGGCACAAATCTAGTGTATCTTGATTTCCTGCTCCATTCTTTTTACAAAGACATTCTTTTTGAGAGATATATTAAACTATATCTCCCCATTACAACAGCAGTACTCTTCCATCACCTTTACTTATGTCAGATGTAGCATGTGGCTCAAGCTTACCTCCATTTACCTGATGCATTACCATCGTTTTGAAGGGCAGATGTTCTCACATCCCATGCTTCAACGGGCTCTGCTCTCTTCTATTGCTTTACAGAGACGTGGTTCCAATGAGCAATATCACTTTTGTGTCACACCCTGACAGATCTGTACACCATATCACCATGCGCACAGATGCATTCCTTAAACTGCTGCCATTTGTCACCATTTCTGTTCCAAAACATCCACTGTACATTGGTTTTACTGCTCTACTTGGGATTGCTATTGCAATATTCGAAGTATTTATCTGTTTTTTGTCTGAGGAAAATGCTCATCATGTACTGCTATCTCAAGAACAGCAATTCCAGTTCATAAGCTTTCAAACTTGTTTTCATTCTGTAATGGAGTGAAAGCCTATCCATTGGAAGGCTTCACAAGCTGATATTTTGGCAAAAGAATAAAGCAACCCTGAGATTTTGACTTGAAAAATGGCAGATTTTAACACCCTTGAGAAAAGAAGTCCTGGCCCCTCAGAAGTGCTCTTCTGTGCACCTTCCTTCAAGTTGATACCCCTCTGTGAAGCACTTCTGGGAGAAAAATAAAAAAATATCTAGCCAGCTTTTCTCACACACTTAATGCTGAAGGTCCATAACCTAGCCCTTCACAATGCCCTTCAAAATGTGCTTGCTATCTTGGGTGTCTTTCAGTCTCCTTGTTTGCTCTCAGCCATGATAACTGATCAAGCAGGCAATAGCAGAAGGCAAGGAAGCATCATAAATGTTTAAGAAACCTGATAAAACTTTCAAGCCAGCTCCTGCCTCCCCAACCAGAGGAAAGGATTAGGCCCCAGGTGTGGTTGCTGTGGTTACGCTGCACCACCCCATAGCACTGTAGTTGCAAGGAGTCAACATCACATGCCTCAGTGGTCTCAGCATCTACAGGTGCAGAGAGTATTACCTTAAGTAATTCTCACTTTGTCTTGTGGAAGGATTCTCTGAGGGTGTGTATGGCTTGAGGGCTGGCCTTTCACTTCATGCTGCCAGAGCAACCCTTTTTTTATCAGACCTCTAACGTTTACACCTTTATTTCTGAAACAGCAAGGGAGGAAGGCTTTAAATAATGCATTTCCACACAAATGTCAGGGATGGATGAACTCATTTGAACCAAAGAGCAGTTGGAAAAGTGGTATTCAAACAGCACACCTGAAGTCAGCTGTGAAATCACTCTTCACTACAAAGCATCACCAAAGAGCAGGAGAGGTGCCTAAAGAAGGGAACCACCACCACTACCACCGCCACCACCACTACTCAATGATCGTGCTATAGCTCCAGTGCCACGTCTCCTGGCAGAGGGCGAAGGGTAACAGCTTTATTCTCCTCTCCCCTTCCTGAAAAGGAAGAAAAAAATTGTAGTTTGTTTAAAAGTAACTAGGGCACAGCAACCCTTTAACCAATTATTGCCAAGCAATTCATGAGTTATACTGAATGTATTTTACTGAATTAGAAAAGAAAGGGATTAGGACAGAAAGCTGAGAAGAGTTATCAATTTTGCAATAGAAGTATGAGATATGTATATGTCAGCTGTAAGGACCTGAAGAAGACTATCCACAATAGTTTTCAGTATTTATGAGTATAATCATAGATGGAGAAGAAAGATGAGAGGTTAGTGAAGTTAGTGTTATAACCTGCTTATAGATGGGAAGCTAAAAGACCTTCTCACATAACCAAATGGAGAGATCACTTGTGATACATGCTCCGAGGCTAGAACCTGGAGCTTAAATTTTTATAAGTCCTTGGGACTTCATAACCTGTTCAAACATCACAGAAGACAATTAAATGAGCAAACACAGGTTTTTGTTGCTCTCAGTGGGAATTCTTGGCACTAACCATTCTGAAATGATAGCCTTAATATGCTGATTTCAGAGGATTTACACTCTGCAGGAGTTTTGTCCTCTGACTGTGTCAGCTATAACAATAGCGGATGGAAAACTGAATGAGTTGTAATTGGTTTTATCAACTGGACAGCAGCAACAGATGGATGAAAAGAAATCACAGATGATCTTCATCAAAAGTGTCATGCTCTACAGCACTCTCAGACTATACGGACTTCTCTGGTACCATATGTGATTTTCCAGACCCACAGGGCAATGCACTCACAGTGTGCTCAAATGTTTGAGGTTGATCTCATACATATATTTAAGTCCGACTAAAAAAATTCAGTTGCCTTTCAGAATCTGATTGGATATACTAAAGTGTCTGCAACTTACTTATTGCAGTACCAACAAAACCCAACAAATCTGTTTCTCTTCTCTGAACAATTAATCTGTTGCTACACTGAAGGTTACTACCATAGAGGGAAAACTCTGACTTTTCTACATAGTGAGATGTCTCTATCATTTTCAGAAGAACACCCAGCCAATATGATCAAATGACCTTCTGTTGAGGTTGAGATTATTAACATTCTGTTGAAGTTTATATTCTGCTTTGATTAAAGCGATTAAATTAACATCATTATATCAGAAGGTATTTTATATCTTCCCCGCTTCAAAATCCAACTCATCTTTGTAGTACTGTAGATGATAATTATTCAGATATTCTGGCAAAAACCCTAGGCCTTGGTCTTGTGAATCTTTAAAAGTTAGAAAGTCCAGTTTCGTATTTCTAGCAGTTGGTTTCTGCTTCTGCCCATTGTGCACTTTTCGTAGGTGAGTAACACAACTTGCTTACGTATGTCTTTAAAAAAGCAATGTTTGAGAGCTTTATTAGAAATAACAGAATTCATTTTTAAAGATGTGATAGTAAGGCAGAAAAATTGTCATTAGTATCTGAAAAACACTCAGAAAATGTTTATTGTCAATTCTGTAGGTAAAATAATGAGACTTTGGGTTTTTTTGTTTTACATTTGTTACGCTTGCCACATTTAAAGCTATGTTTAATAATTTTTAAACAGAGTATATTTCATGTTTTCTTCAAAGCCAAAAATATACATTACATAGATGATGCTTTTATGATCATTGCTACCATTTGAAAAGCAGTAGCTTCCCACTTCTTTTTTTTTTTGAAGCAACAATTTCCTCTTAATTCTGTTACAACTACTTTCCATGAAGTTTGTCCCAGCTAATAATAACCAAGAACTTGGCTAAGCTTTGCAATCATTTAAAAATTTGGAGTCTCTTCCTCTCATAACATACTCTTTAAATCAGTGTTGTCCTATTTTCACTATGACTACATATCAAGAGAATGATTAGAAACCTGGGAATTTCACCATTCTTACCACAGATTTCTCAACACAATTTTAACAGAAAAATGCTCATTTTGCACTATTGTTTCACAGCAGTTTTTCAGACAGAATACAAGACATAATCAGAACTGAAAACCAGTGTATTATAGAAAATTAATGGTGTTACATTCCAACTGGCATTAGTCAGAATCCATCCTTTTCCTTTATTTAAAATTATTTTTAGAAAGAGTGAAAAATATTCCATTTCTTGTGTTACAAGCGTAAGAAAAATATTGGTGTAGCAGAACTTTGGGGAATGCCAAGCTTGTCACATGACCACAAAACATGAGCAGGTCTCAGCTAATCTCTTCCACATCCAAAGAAAAGTTTTATCTTTAATTGAAACACATGATAGAATGGAAAAGAAAGGCTGAATGTTAACATGAGCTTTTGATGGGAAATACAATTAAAATATGCACGCGTTCACATTGAAATGTTACATTCTCTTGTTTTTTTCCACCTGAGAAAAAACTGAAAAGGCAGGTCTTCTTGGTGCACTCTTCTTTTCTTATGGGAAATCACTGGCAGCCATGAGAAGCATATAGAAGCTGTTCTTGCTCAATGTAGTAGAGATCAGGACTGATTCACTGGCTTTCAGAATCAGCAATGGGTTTTTGAAAGCTGTCAGTGCTGGGGAAGGCCTATGGAAACATTTCACAGGTACATTTTCATGTCCAAGGTAAGAAATTAATTTTAATAAAGTCGAGTAAAAAAGACTTAAATAGGACTCCAGAAATGCATATGACTTCAGCAGTCCTCTGCCTAAGGGTGTATTTCTCTCTATAAGTAGTACCCTGTCACCAGGCTCATTTTTAATTACACAAACCAAGGGCAAAACTAAATCTGCTTTCTACTATCATTTTGATGTGATATTCCCTATATCTAGGAAATTAAGGTCCCTGCTATTCCCATTCATTCTCTCTTGGGCATTAAAAGGCAAGTGTCATTGTCAACGACAAGAGGTATTCTATACCAGAAGGGGGAAAAAAGGTGACTTTTTACCCCCAGCAAAGGGTTTAAATCCTCTACACATCTTCAGGAACTCTCAAAGGCAAAAGCAACCACATGTGCCATCACAATGAAAAGGCATTAACCCCAGGACACACCAGACACCAATTGCCAAATGCCTTTCTATTAATTAGTGCAGTTCTTAGTTCAGTTTCTTACTACCTTTCTGGAGTGTAAAACCTGCAAAGCCACAGCACAGTTTGAATTTGCTGCTGCAGCTGCAATACTCAAGTCTGCCATGAACTTTCTGCCTCCTAGCTCAGAGAGCACGCATCTGCTGTCACACTACCGCAGCTCTCTGAAATGACCAGATATAATTGGGTTCAGGGGAGTTCAAAGCTGTGCTCCAGCTTCCTCATATCAAAGTTCATTGATTCAGTGGCAGCTGAAGCACATTGAAATGCTGAAAGGGTGTGAAGGAAGTTATGTGCAGAGTACATTCACAGAATCGCAGAATCATTAAGGCTGGAAAAGACAACTAAGACCGTCTAGTCCAACTATCTCTATGCTATTTAGTAGTTCTACATTTCAGATCTGTCCTGTTAGATATCAGGATACAGAACACAACTGGCTCCTTGTTGAGCTTTCAGGAGTTGAATGTGGTCTCCTGGAGAAGACTATATCTAGTCCTCTAATTGCTGCAAAACATAGCTCATTTTTGCTAATTTTCTTTGCTTACTTCACGACTTGATACTTCTGAGACTCATTTACTTTTTTTTTTTTTTTTTTTTTTTTAATGTCAAGTCTCTCTCCTGAGATTATTCATTCATTATATTTATTTTCTTGGACATGATTTAACAAACCATCCCTGAAGAATTTGCAGCTATTAACTTTGTTGAACAGTAACTCAAGTGAGAGTTAAAGGCAAATGGTCTAAAAGAATGTAATGGTCCAAAGCACCTCCAGGGTATTCATCTGCCCCAAAACTCATTTCAATGATTCATTCCCACAAAGACTTAAAAAAAAAAGAAAAAAAAAGAAAGAGGAAATGTAAAGAAAGTGCTGTTGTTGTTGGTACAAGACTATAAATAGTAAACAAGCATAACATGGTTAGGGTTCTTTTGTTTAGTTAGTTATTATACTCAAATCTTCACTTTTTTTTCTAGATGACCATTATGCATTGTCCATGCTTACCTCACATTCACTCCTGTAAGCTCTAAGCCAGTAATAGAGTATTTGCTCAGCTATAAGTCATAAAACAACCATTTGGCTCACATTGCTCTTGATAGCAACTCTTAGCCAGTAGAGATCTGGACGGGTGTTTACTAGTGACCTTATTGTGGGAGGATGACTTACTAGCACTAATAAAAATGAGGCAACTGTATGTGGCAGCATAGCTGAATCACCCTGTATGGTCTTCAGAGATGGATATGAAGAATATATTTTACATAGGTTGCTCAAAAAGTAATGTCTACTATTTATTTCCATGGAAACTACTACAGATACAAAGAGCACAATACGATGATTTGAGAGAGCAGACTTTCAGCTGAAAGCTGAAATAACTCCACAGGTTATAGAGACAGACATTTTGTGTGATCGTCTATGATACGACTTCTGGTTCTCAAATTGATTAGTCCAAAGTTCATTGCTGCATGTTTAATAGTTCAGTGTGGACCTATCTTTTTCCTAGCTTTCTTTCAGAAAAAAAAGATTTTTTTTTTGTTGTTGTTTTTGTTGTTGTTTTTTAACATTTGATAAGAATGAAGATAACTCTTCTATCACTTGTAGCTTGTGGGAATTTCATGTGCTTTTTTGTGAGTCAAAAGCACCTTTCCTTAGTTATACATTTCTTCTAGGATATTTGCAAGGCTCCCTAAAGAAATCTTTTTGTATCAGGCATGCAACAAGAAACACAGAGCTAAAACCCACTGAAATCAGATGGAGCATCTTCATTAATACCTATTAGTTTTGAATCAGGTCACCTGCCAAGAGCTATTAGGGCTGCCCCATACCAATACAGATAGGCTATCTTTATAGGTTTTTCTGCAGTAAATTCATTTAAAAAAGGAATAATAATCTATCCTCAATCAGCCTGAAACAATTTGTGAGCAGTATAGCTGGAAAGAAATTGGAATTCTGACCAAGTAAAGCACTAGGAGACTGGCATTGCCATCTTAGCAGAGGTCCAAGTTCATGTCCAAGTCCTTCCCTCTTATATACAGTGTTAAGAAAGTTATTCACTGCAGGTCTCCTAGGAGAATGTGCTAACCAACCAGAAGTGCAATGAAGATAATTTAGACCTACTTGGTAAAAAAGGAGTGAAAACATTTTGTGTCAAAGGAAATATTTCTTCTGGTTCAAAATTATCTCTTCCTTTTTTAGATTTATTTTATTTTGATGAAGTTAAAGAATTCTTAAAGAGGAATGAAAAATATATATATATTTCTATTATTTGCTCAGTAGCCCAGCCAAAAAAAAATCTATTATTCCCACTGTGCTACTTCTAACCTTTCTATTTCATTCAAAGTAGGTTTATACAATTTGCTTTCTAAAGAGCCATGGCATCAGGATCTGTAGAACAGCCAGGGTCAAAATTTTACTATTTTTGAATACACCTACAATACACACAGATTTGCATAATAGGCCCTAATGCCTTCTTCAGAATCATTATGGTCTATTGAGTAAATAATGTGTCTATTGAAAATGGTTGAAATACCCATTTAGCTGATAGACGCTATTGACTCCTAATAAGAAGCTATTAGAGTTGAATAAATATTATGCATTTTAAAACTTGTCTAAATATATTCAATTTCCACATATTTTCATATTTACACAATGGACTGTAAAGAACATGTTGTATCTGCCCACAGACAGCTCCTTTTTTGCAGGGTTTTTCATAACCTTGTGGTGTGGGAGTAGGTTATATTTGGGTGGTTGTTTTGTTTTTGATGAGGTTGGCATGGGGGAACAAACTAAAACAAGAGAGAAAATTAAACTAAATGAGTTAGTACTTAAATAAAACTAAGCTTTATGTTTCCAAAGAGTTAACGTGGGATTCAGATATGCTCTCTTGGACTTATATGAGGGATAGCACAACACGTTCTTTACAGTCAATTGTTTAAATATGTAAATACATGGAAGAAGAATGAGGGTAGTTAGGCAATGTGCAAAATGCATATTTGTATTTATTCAGCCTTAAATGTTTCCTTGAGAGCTGATAGACTTTCTCAAACTAAAGCATACTTGGATAATTATCCATATATAATTTTTTTTGCTAATCCATAGCAATTTTGAAGCAACGGTAATTAACTGTGTCTGTTCAGCATCAAGATTTCAACTCCAGATGTGTCTTAGATGACTTTCTTGTTTCTCATCTCATAGATTCAGATCTTGGATCTTGGATCCCAAGTGCAAGCACTCTGTTTGCTGCTACAGGGACATAAAAGCAGCCATGACATAGTTGGAACTGAAGCATCTCCTATATAGGCTGAGTTCACAAGAAATCAAGCCAGGGAAGTGGCTGCTGCTATTCTGTTTCTCAGAGCAGACAGATTACCTGCTCATAAAGAGCAAGTGCCTCCCTCTTCACCCTACTTAAGGCCTGAGCAAGTACAGGCAGTGATAGAAGAGGTCACCTTCACACACTTTCATGCCAGCTGATTCCATGTTCACCAGCAATCATGTATTCTATTTTTGCCATGCTCAAATGGTTCATGTACTTAAATATATTGTGGGTTTTCATCAGCTTCTAGTTTGCAGCAGAGGTCAGAGGAAGAGGCAGGTATTCACAGGAGATTTTCAGCACCCATACATGCCATTCAGGAGTCAGACAACAGCACATGAAGGGCTGTGCACAAAACTGTGGAGCTTGTTTCCTCATGTCAAGCTCAGCCACTAGCAGGCCTGACCACATAGTCATTGCCTGTGTCTGCTCTACTCCACCTCCTCAGAAGATCAGTTCTCCAAAAGGTTGCCTCAGCTGTATATCGCTGTGACAGTGTCATGGAAATTGTTTTCTCAGTTTATTTAATTTGATGTTGGCAAGAATAGAGGGTTAATGGCCTTGGCACAAACACATCTTGTTGCTATTTTCCAGTCGGTTCCCTGAATGTCTGAACACTACAATGTTTTCCTTGGTCTGAAAATGTCAAGGAAACAAAGAAAGGTCTAATTCAGGCATTAGTCCTATCCAATTGTGAGCTCTGTGTTTCACACCTTAGTCATTCTGCTCATATGGCTGTACGCACAGTCGACAGGAGAACGCTTTCTCCTTTTCCCCCTCCCTCCAGCCTCCTCATCATGGTAGCTCCTCAGAGAGGACCAAAGTATCTACAGGAAACAGGGATCTTTCAAAGCACTACATTGTCAACAAATCATGATGCAGAGATTTTTACGTATTCACATCCCATATTTTTAGATAATTCTCCTCTCTGTGCTTGAGGGGTTCTGAACTACCAGTGACAACTACTCTAATAGACTAGAAGTCTCTACAGATGCCCCTTCAGCACTGGGGGTGCAACATGGTCCCACATCTCACCTTCACCTCTACATGACTTGTCTTGCTGCTTGTCAGCCATTTGTCCCCTAGCTGCCAGAAAGGCAGAGAAAAGAACTGCATCCCATGTCCTGCCAGAGGTAGTTGTCTTTTCTGAAGGGTTATGTTCAAATGTGTCACAAACAGGACAACAAATTCCCTCCCTTCTGATAGCTCTGACAGGTGAGAAGGAGAATTTAAAGGATTTGAGAAAAAAATGTCAAGCTGGGAGATATAATAGCTAATTCATTTATCACCTTTATTTATTCTTTATTTATTTATCAATTCAAAACAACATATATGTTTTCAGTGGTTTGCAGAAGTCCTCTTAACTTTGCCTTTCATCATCCCTGAATAAACTTCAAGGCACTAGCTGATCACTTTTTCTGGGAGCTTATGATTTGACTAAAAGGCAATGACGTTTTCAGTTTAAGGTTCATTTCTTCCCTTTCCTCTCTATCCCACAAAAAAAGTTAAAGTGGAAATCTTTCTATACCTCTGTCTCTCAAGCAGCATTTGCAAGAGTAGGAGCTTTGGAAAGCGTAGAAGCCAAATAATGCTAATGGGGCAAATGCAATGTAATCGCTTATGTGTGCTGGTTATATCCTGAAACAAATTGTTTCTTAATGCTGAGGTCAGACAAGGTTTAATTAGGAGAAATACAATTGGTATAAAATTTTGCAGCAGGCTGCTTGTTTGGTATCATGCCAAGTCAACATCAAGCCTTTCCAAATGGAAATTTTCATTAGAAGCCATTGGCAGCCTGGTTAGGCTGAGTTTCAACTTTTTCAAGTCTCATGGTAACATGAACCTGAAACTCAGCGTATCTGCTTCCTAATAACAGGTTGTCCCTATTGCAACTGTTCTCACAGACACACTCAGCTTCTACATATGTAGTAACATGTGTGCTCAAGATCTACAGTGCCTCCATTCTTCTGACATGAAGATGTTGAAATCTTCATACAGGTAGGTGTAAACTTCATCTTGAAGAGCACAAGCAAATGAAATTCTGTATTTTTTTTTTCATACCATATAGAGAAAAATCTTTGAACCTCAGAAGAGGAAGGAAATTTCTAAGCTTTTTTTGTTGAGTTATGACCCTTCTTTGTTCTGTTTA
This sequence comes from Tympanuchus pallidicinctus, assembly GCF_026119805.1. Classification (NCBI taxonomy): domain Eukaryota; kingdom Metazoa; phylum Chordata; class Aves; order Galliformes; family Phasianidae; genus Tympanuchus; species Tympanuchus pallidicinctus. The sequence continues at coordinate 59,323,716 of NW_026294618.1, read as the reverse complement.
TATGACTCTTTGCAACATTCTCTAGTTTTTTTTTATTGATGCTTAAAGCACTGATACTGCTCTTTATATTGATTATCACAATAGTGCTCATGTTGCTGAGGTTAAGGCAATATCAGCATTTCTTTTATAAGCCCTGCTGATCAAGAGAAAAATGTTTAAACTGACTAAGAAAGCTTGCCCTAGGATAGAATGTTTCTTTCCTTTCTTTAATTTTGTGAGTTAAGCTGATGTTCATAAAACTAAGGGATGGGTATTCTAATTTGCAGTGTTGAAGGCTTCTTCCACTCCTTAGCATTCCTCAATCTCAGCTTGTGCCTTTTCTTACATGAAGAACATCCTCACATGGAGAACACTGATGAATGGCATACAAATGAAGTAACCTGTTGCATGCCACAGCCTGGCAGGTTTAAAATATAGCTACCAGAGATGCTTAATACAGAAAGTGCTGTCAGCAAAAGGCAAGAGCAGTGGAGGATTTGTGAGTATTTCAAGAGCTGGCTGGGATATCAGATGAGTTGGCATAGCAGAAAGGAGGACTTGTGAGCCAAACTGCCACTGGAAATAAGACAAGTCAGGTTATAGGAGGAACAAACTGCTGGGAAGAAAATGGCAGAGACCCAAGGAGGTAGTCATGGTATTGCAATTTGCCAAGGTAAACAGGAACCTTTTCATTTTAGCTCCTTTGCCTTGGTTCAAATTATACCCGAATCAGCATTTACAGAGCCACCTCCTCCCTGAAGGTGACTTATTCTCTTCCTTCTGTTCCCACGTACTCAGTCCCCTATTTTGTCTCTCTGTTCTTCTCCCACTGGCTTTTGGTGCATGTTGTGCATCCTTTCCTTTCTACTGCCTAGCTGCAGGCCAGAGGAAGTGCACTGCTACCTGTGTACTCCTTCTGCCCTGCACCAATCCTTCTGCATTTGGCTGTTGGATGAATCCTTATTCCCGGTCTGTTGTTTCTGGCTCTCTGTTTACTTGCACAGCTCATAACATAAGTGATAACTACCTCTATTCTCTGTGGATAAGTGTGTACTGGGAGAGAATAAAACAGAAAACCAGACATGTTGCTGTTCCTTATCTCTGCCCACATGCTCTAGCTAAGGTTCTGTCTTTACAGCAGAAGAAAAAAATGGCTATTCAAGTTTGGCAAGAATATAAACGCAAAAATCTGCTGCGCACACATGATCTTTCACACAACCTTGAAATATCTGTGCTGTGAAATTACCAAAATCTCTGGATAGTGATTTGGAGATTTAAAAAGCTTGTATGGGTTTTATGGAGGAAAACAATTTTTGATGCAAAATAATGGATTCTTCCAAGCTACAGGTAGCTCTCAATAGTTGTTAGTAGCTGCTTTTTGACAACTGTTCTCCCTTTATAGTTAAAGTTTTGGGGTTGAAAGGAGAGAAAAATCCCTTGCTTTGTATGAAAAAGACTCTCAGCGTTACTCAGTGGTGCCAGCTACTTGTATTGCCTGTGTTGATGGTTCATGCTGTTTCGTTCATCTGATCCTGAAGCAGTTTACAAAGGAAGCAACAAAGCAAAAAGATGATTTGTTTGTAGCTTTTCCTCCAATTAATGCAGACAAGGGACTGTGTTTGCCATCCCTATCAAATTCTGACAGAGTCCAGACTTCTACATCACACATTTAATCTCCTTCCAGTCTGGATTCAGTTTTAAAATAAAGATCAGTAAATGTATGTGAAGAAATCAGAAAAGAATTTTAGTATGACTAAGTGATATTTGAATAATGATTCAAATGAACTCTGCAAAATTCCTCATTATGACTTTTTTTTCTTCTGTAGCACAAGTATAGGTCATGCTTCAAGGTACCGGCTGGCTATGTTACTTTCCACGCTATGGCACTGATGTCTGATATGGAAATGGATCTTGCATTTTCAGATATCTGTCTTCTGGGGACACAAAGAGAGATCAAAAATGAGATGCTCTTGGTGCTCCATACTTAGGCTGCTCTGAGCTGCCCCATGACCCTGGGAAAATCACTGCACATCTCAACTCTAAGATTACCTTCATGACTGTCCTGATAGCCCATCTGACTCCCCAGTCCTGCAGAGTCCATTCCCCTTTAGCTCTTCTGGTGTTCACTACCTACTGGTTTTCCCTTGGCAAACAGATAGCACTTTTTCCTTCACCAAAGAAAAGAATAGACGACAAGGTGGAATAGATGAGCACATTGATTACCTTTGTTTGAAGTTCTGTTATTTTGCAGTTTAGAGATTCTTGCTCTTATTAAACACATTTTTGTACACGTCTGACCATAAATCTATGTCATTGGCTCTGGTTCTGGCACCAAAGCAAAGGATCAAGTTGTGAGGTGTAAATATAGTTTCTGCCTTGTGAACATCTCTTCTCCAGCTTTTTCCTGAATTATCCTGTAGGCATCTTAGTAACAGACATGATGGCCCTTTCTTCAGCTCGCTTAAAAAAAACAGCAACAGCAACAAGAAAATACACTGTCATTTTAGAAACAAAGAAACAAAACTAATGAGCTGAAGGTATTGTCAAACAAAACTAATGAGCTGAAGGTGTTGTCGTGGAAGTGTTACTTACAAGCGTGGAAGGGGTAGCTGCCCTTCACTGAGCTGTGCTGAACAGCCAGAGCACAAAGCAGCACTCCCTGGCACGTACAGCCAGGGCCGCAGGCTCTCTGAACGCTGTTTGTACAGATGATGAGTCCCCTGCCGAAGCAGGCGATCAGCAGACCAGGGTCACAGATATTAACAAACTCAAAGACACACTGCTGGATGATCACTTGTACTGGCCATTGCCATGCAGAAGGCACATTGTGGGGAGACCTGGCAGAGCCGCGGAGCACTGTCTCTTTCCATTTGCATGCAGTACAGGAAAGCAGGACTGCTTGTCTCCTGCTTAAAGCCAGCTACTGCTGCTTCACTGGGAGCTTTGGCCTCTTCAGTGGGAAACCCAGGAGACAAGCTGTCAAAACAGAAGCCTCTTGTTCAAACTAGTGAGCTTAGGAAGTGAAGGTAGTAAAGAAAATAATATAAAAAAATTTAAAAGACTCAGATCAGTCAAACCAAAGGGAGTTGTTGTTTCTTGGTTTTCTTTTTTTCTTTTTTTCCTTTCTTTCTTTCTTATGTTATTTATTTTTGCAGTTGGTAGGATGCAGAAGTAAGAAGTGTGAAGTTCACTCAAGGCCTTGAAGATAAATTCATAATTCAGTCTTGTAAACAGACAAACAAATAAAAGTTGACTTGCATGGTGGGGGATTTATATTTTCTCACTGTATTTTCCCTTCTCTGTACAAACCTTCCTGGAAATCTCTGTGGTAATTCTCAGTAACTGCTGTGATGCCTACTGTGCAGGGCAGAGCTGATCAACTGCAAGGAATCCTTCTATTTTTCATCTTTTTTTTTATTATTATTTTAATCGTGTCAAATTCCTTCTCCCTAGTAATCCCCCTTACTCCCTCAGGAGCTGAGAGAAGATTTAATTGTTAAATTTGCATAGTAACTCAGCAAACAAACTCTCCCGTTTCGTGTAGACCTTTAGCCATTGCAAGCTTCATTTCAGCTATAAATCAGTTCTCCGTGCTTAGCCATGCTGGCATTTCATCCTCAGGAGGCCAGTGCAGTGAAATGATTGAGGGACAGTTCTTGTGGGAGGCTTTTGCTTTTAGGGCTGTTCTTTCATACTGTAGCTTATTGGAAAATTATGTTGAGAATATGACTTCGCGGGTGGATTGTATTTGCCCTTTTTTCACAAATATCCATGTGATAAAATGATCCTGCCATAAAGGGCTTCTCACTGGTAGGCCCTTTTTAAATGTAGTAATTATGAATAAGATAAATAACTGAAAACTTATTTAGTGCAATAAAAACACTTTCACTGTTGCTGTTGGCCTGAACAGAAAAGTGTAGTTACTCCAAATTCCCAAAAGTAGTCCACATTCTAACATCCAGAGACTTTTAAAAACATGACATGGAGTAAACAATGACAGAATAGACAACAAACTACCTTACATTACTCTCATAATTGGATTATTAGCCCTGGCTGTCCAGAGGTGTGGTGACACAATTCAGTTTGAGTAGTGCAGCTTTAGTATTTAAGATATTGATGTTAAAACTGTCTACAGTTCCCTCTACCCTGCTCTCCCAAATCTCTGTTTCTTATGACAAACTGGCTTGACAAGCTACAATCTCATTAATTAAAAGGAAACTTCACAGACAGCAGGGAAAACTGTTATACCAGAGAGGCAGCAGCCTGACTGAAGGTATGGGGAGCTCCAGCCTTTGATGGTAGCAAACTAAACAATTACAAGTGTCATTTATTGATGACATTAGAATCTGTGCAAGGTTTTTAAGACTCAACAAGATGAACCCCTGAACAGCCTGGTCCATGCTCATTGCAATCTCCATTTGGCTGTAGGGTGGCCGGAATAACATACAAACAGTTCATTCACCAATGCTCTGTTTCAGAAGGGCATTTTAAAGAATGCATTTCACTTAGGAGGAAGCCCCCAGTGTTTCTTATTAAGATCTCATTCTTGAGTTTTGCAAGATGGCAGCCAAGCAGAGAAGTCTCTGGGCAACATGCACAGATCCACTTGCTTGGAAAAATGTGCACAGAAATACATAAAAGTTACATAGCCTCTTCCATTAGTTCTGCTTACACAGCCAAGATAATCATGATAAGATCTGTTTGCATTACTCTGCTCCACCTAGACTGGGAATCTGTCTTGAAGCACTGATCAGGTCTATTCTCCATTTTTAATTCAATCAAAACTTAAAATAAACAACAGGTAAATGCCTCTATAAGGGATCTGTGCCTATCACTACTGAAGAGAGTCATAGTTAAGTATATCCCACAGAAGATGCTTTCTGACTTCCATTTTGAAAAGATGAATAACATTTACATAAATTGTTTGCAGCAAATAATGTATCACAGGGATGGAGTCCCCTCTTGCTCTTAGTATTATATACCACTAAATATCCAAATGAATTAATTATTATTATGGAATGAGATACAAACCTCATGGATCACTTCTAGAACATGCTTTGTATGCATTAAATCCAACTGACATAATAGCTATGATAGGTACAAGTGACTCGTGTGGCATTGTTCACTTTCAGTCCCAAGGTTGCTGAACAATTTTTGCCAGGAACATTTGAACATTTCAAGCTGTTTCAGAAAAATATGTGCTTGTGATTCTGAAACTTATGCTCCACAAACATGAGTGTCTTAAACTTGGGTTAAAGGAAAGGTTGCAGAAATAAGTTTGCATAATGGAAAACAACTACTGCTTAAGATCCATAAAATGTTCTAGGGAAATTCTTTTGAAGGGAGGACATTAGGCTCAAATGTTCCTCAACTCTTCACACCAAAATCTAGGATCTGGTGTTGCTACTTGTGATGTAGTTTTTTGTATCTGATTCACGTTTAATCTCATTCCCCTAAAATTAGCATCTCCAGGTAGCCCTGTTATACTGAAATGACGTTGGGTAGTCACAGTGATTTACCTGGTATCTCTCCTAAAGATAGCTATGTTTTCAGAGGCATTATTGAAATTCAACTGCACTCGTAACATAAAAATAACTCCTGATACCTATATATCAGGGTAATTGTGGGAATCCTGGGAGGGTTTTGTAGAGTTTTGGACTGTGACAACTATTCCAGCATTACTTTCACTTCAGTCTTACCTCTATATATCCATATGTGTTGCTGTTGTTGGGATAGGGGATTGAGTTTTGTATTGGCTTCCTCCTAGAACTCCTCACAATATCTCATGCTACCTCAGTTTTCTCAATGTCAACTGTCTGCACTGAATTCATCATACTGAACCAGGTAGCTACATTTATGCATTAAACAGCCGTCAAGAGAGATGTGAGGCCCCATTTAGCCTTGGAATATATTGATATTATCTGTAAGGTAAGTCATTCCCCAAGAGCTGAGAAAACAAGTAGGGAATTTAACTGCTGATTGATTGGTTTTCTCAGATTCTTGCTCCCACAGAAAGGAAAATGGGAAATTTTCCTTGGGATACAAGTCTATATGAGCTTAACAAGGCTGTTGTAAATGAGAGTAATCTGCCAGCATTTTTTCCCGGTAGAGAACTGTTCTTAGGACTGTGAGGAAATATGACCTTGACTTCTTTGGATGCATGAGCAAGTATTTGCATGCACCATAACTTAAGAATAGATGAAAACTTCCAAGTGATACAATGCAAAAATATCACATATTTTTTTTAATCACATAAAAGCCACTTAAGTTATCAGCCATGCTGATAACTTTCCCCGCATATAGTTTCATAGCATACAGTCTCATAGATTTTGAAAGGACACGCTGGTGTTCTCTGGGTGATAATCAGCGATGAGATTTCAGAGCAGCATGAAGAAATCTGAGAGCTATAAGAACCTTCAGCTAAAATTTCTTTAAACAGATAATTTTGTTTCCACTGGTCTTTTGAACTCCAAAAGAAGCATAAGCCTTGACTCAGGCAACACAAAGTGTTTGCTCTGGCACCCAAGCCAGCAGATGTGACTACTTGGCATTCTTTCCTGAGGCTTGAACTTCGTAGTATGTCTATGCCAAATGTATCCACATTATGCAAGAATAATGGAAATTTGCCAGGCAGAGCAATGCTATGTTTTCTTAGATAAATATTGCTCAGTTTAATTTTGAGGCACTGACTGATAAAAGCCTTAGTGATTACCTTGTTTGCCTGTATACATTTTGCTGGCAAAGAAAATATAAGAAAAACATGAGGGCGTGAGTGCATCAGGGAGAGCAAAATAGGACAAGCAAGCCTCCTGATGAAAGGTGACGCACACACCTGAGAAGTAGGGTTTACTTTATCTTCAGAGCACTAGTTGGCTGCACAGGAGGACCACTAAGAGTACAGTTTGCCATCTGACATGATTCAAGCAACTTGAGTTGCATGATCACACTGTTCATAACAGTTGTTTTTTTTCTTTTTTCTATTCCCTGTCATGGTCCACATGAGAAAATGCTGGTAATGAAAGTCATTTGACTTTGGCAGCACCTGGAAGGTGAGATAGAAGTGTAGAAGCTTGTGCACACATATCTACAGAGTATAGGGAAGGGAAAATGAAACATATTTTGGACAAAAAGTGCGTAGGATTAGCCAGCTGAAAGACATGCGTTAAAATGAAAAATAATCTTGATTGTCTGCCCTTGCTTTGGGCTTACTATAGTTGCCTACAGCTTTTGTATTAGGGAAGACTATTGATTTCACATTTGCATAGTTTACATAGCAATACACTCCCAGTTCTGGCTGTGGTCTCTAATCATCTCAAGTCCTAAAAACATTAAGTATGGTTTATTATCTTCAATAGCTGAAGGCACTTACCACAACCTGATCCAACTGTATTCAACACTCTTGTGACATTCACACACAGGGCAGCTCAAGTCAAGCAGTGTGTGCAGAGGAACGTGCAGAGAACTGGGACTCAGACCTGAAGTTGAAGAAGGCTGTAAATATCTCACAGAGCCTGACTAAAGTGTACAAAAGCCCCAAAACACCTTGATGCTCCTTGTCTGGAGCATAGGATGTCTTCAGTTGCTGGATCCTTCATTCTGCAGTGTGGAAATGTTACTGAAATAAGAGAATGTCCTAAAGCAGTAGCAGGGGAATGCTTCTATATGGTTAAAGTAATTGATTATTTCACCAAATATCCAGAAATATGCATTGCTTCCCCCAGGTTGCATCCACTACAGTAATCGAGTCCTTGTTAACAACTTTCAGCCACGAAGGAAATCTAAGAGAAACACTCTTCTAACCCTGGACTTCAAATTGAGGAGAACTGAGGGAGAACTGTGGTGGAGTTCAGGGCTCCTTGTACTTATTATTCGGGGGCCAATGGGAAAGGGAACAATTTTTATGGCATTTTGAAAGGCTGTTTACAAACTGTTGGCCTAAAAGAAAAATGTTGGAAAACTTTCACTGTCAATATCTTACACAACCACTGGTCTGACATGCAACAAGCCAGATGTATCCTGCAGCAATACTCATGCGGAAGGAGCATGAAAGACAAGTTAGGTGCTAATGTTCTCCAAAATCCCATATGAGCAAGTTATTGCACAGTAATGGCTGGCTGAATAACAGTGAATAACTTACTAAATCAAAATGTTCTTTTTTTTCTTCTTCTTCTTTTTTTTTTTTTTTTCTGCACAGACATTGTCATGAGCTTCCCAGTTATTCAGTTGAAATTATTTTCTCAGTTTTTCTTTGTTCACAGCAATTCACTGCGAGATTAGACAAAATAATGTTGAAATTCAGAATATCAGACAAAGATCAGATATTTTTTTCCTTTATTAGATAATGAGACATTTTGAATTGAGTTTCTGCTTCAATACTTAGGCTTTTGAAACAGAAAATGGCCTTGTGAAAACACTGCTTATTATTTACTTAAATGTTACTATTTCAACAGCTAGTAGTAAATTAATTCAATAGACTATTTTGTGAAAGTCAGCAGAAAGAAAAACAACAACACCAAAAACATGAATAATCAAACAATTTAAATCATTTAAACACAGCATTATTTGAAGTCTAAGTAAGTCTAAGTCCATGCAGTTCCATGCAGCAAACTGTACAAGATATACTTTCAAATGCAAGCTAAGAGAGAGTGGTTTATGATAAAAGGTAAAACAACTTCTTTCACACAAATTAATGAAACTGGAATTTTGAACTCAGAACAACTTCAGTTACCTAATTCATTTTAGGATGTGAAACACAGTGGCCCAGCTACACATGTAAATCAGCAATAGTGAAATACAGGATGCCATACACCTTGACTCCACTCATCAGGAAGAAAAGATCAGTGCTCCCAGTTCTCCAGATAGACCAAGTTGTTTGTTTATTCTCTCTAAATGTTCCCTAGAAAAACTTGTGCCAAGCTATTAAGTACAGTGTCGGCATGTAACAATAGCAAAAAAAATCTTACGTGTGATAAAAGAATATTGAAAACACATGTTCTGTATTGCTCAATGGTGCACTTGGTCCATTACAGTGTATTTTAAGGCATTATTTTGGTTAAATACAATCTCTACTTGACACTTACAATTCAAGAGAATTAAGGTATTTTGTATACCACTTGTTACTCTCTCTGCCAAAGGGGAGAATGAATTCCACAGAAATGAAATTACAGAGATAAAAGTTACCCAGGGTGATGAGAATATGGAGTTAGGCAACACTTAAGTTTCATTTTGCTAATGGATTACAATACTTCTCTTTAGTTAGAAGCTAATGGATAAAGTAGATACGTAGAGGGCTTGCTTTTTTAGTGTAGATGCATTGTAAGTTATTCTCACTGAGTGTCAAAGTGAGCCCAAGTGGCAGATTATGTATTTGCTTACCTACATTTAACACTGGCATCTCTCCATTCACTCACACTAGGGTAAATAAACTGAGGCTCAGGCTCTGGCTCTGTATTCACTCTTGTTTGATCTCACTCTAGGTCAGCGATGCCAAACCACTAGCACTGGCAAATGGAAATCTGGGCTGGCATCACTGCCAGTGAGCAAACAACACTTTCCAAACACTTTCCAGACACCAAACAGCACCCTCCCTGCTCACGGAGCTCAGAAAGGCTTTCTGCTCTGAACTCCACTGTTGCCTCCTGTGTTGGTCCAAAGAGCCAACTTGACATTTCTCTTCTGCTGTCTCCAACAAAGAAATCCACTGTATTTATCCTAAACAGCAACACATAAGTGATTAACTGCTGATCCAACTAATCCAGCAGTGTGAACAGCTCAGTAATACACAAGCAGACACAGGCCGAGCAAAATTTTCAACAACCCTGTTTCAAACCACTGAGCTACTACTGGATTTATTTATTTATTATTTGTAGGACACTACAAGAAAAAAGCAGAAAACTACCTACAAAAGGCAGATGGGAGAAATAGAAAGAGAAAACTGAAGGTCTCTCACAAAAGTGAACTCAGCGTTTCAATTAATGAATCGCCTGCTAATAGGGGTTCCTGGACATTGGTAGCACCAGTGCCTGGTTCACCTGGACCGTAGGGTTCGAGGGTCGTGTCCTCTCCCAAAGGGGAGAGCACCAGCTCGATGCCTTGCAGGGGCTGTGCTCTTACTGCATGCAGCCTCAGCCAACCTCACGCCAGTTGCTGCCTTTTAGATAGCATCACCCCCCACATCCTCCACCCCAAACGTCCTCAAAAGAGGCAACGGGACCACTGCTCCTACAGGGACGGAGAATGCAAGGACTGCCTTGACTCCCGACCAGATTACGGGCACCCGCGCCAGCCCTGTAGCCGCAGCGCTGCCCCCACACCCGCACCGCCCCATGGCCCGCAGTGACCGCCGCCCTCCACCAGAGGGCGTCACGACCCCGCGTTCGGGCGGCGCTTCTTTTCCTCCACCGCCCCAGGTCGGGAGCCCCCGGGGCCTCACCCCGGCCACCCCGCGAAGCCCACGCTGCTGTCCCGGGTCGCCGAGTACACAGCGGAGGCAGATGTTGATCTCGGAAGCGTGTCCTTCTGTGCATTGACGCTGTTCGTAGGGTTGATGTGAAGCCCACGTTTTGGGGCCGCGTGTGTCTGAATTACGTGTGCCTCTCCGTGCGCACACATCCAAGCCAAGCCTTCTCCTACCCCAGTCCCTCACCGCCAGCAGCTCATCGTGGTCCAGCTTCTTGATTCATTCTCCCCAGTGCTGACCCAGCTTCTTGCTGCTTTCTGCCCAGTCTCTATCAGAAGGCAGTGGTCCTCAGTATCCGTTCCTCCTGTGGCTCAGGGAGATGTTCTCAGCTGAATATGTCTCCCTGATTGAGTGCTTGCAGGAGGAAGACTTTGGTCACCAGGAAGTGACCTCCAGAGGAAACTCAGAAGAACTGCGTAGCTTTCCTCCAGACTACAGCCCACCCTCTGCTTTTTGTGCAGCACTGTCTTCTTTCATTTTTTGTAAGTGGAAATCAGTGACTGGTATGGTGGGGCACTGCTGAAAAACAAAATGAACAACAACAACAAAAAAAAACAGTCATAAACGTGGATAATCTGAGCTGACTCCTTCAAAGTTCACACCCCACGAAGCTGCAGAGCAAAGCCAAGCGGATGGGAGAGGGATGTTTCATAAGAATCAACTGCCTGTTACAGAACAAGAGCAGGGAAAAGTGATCCCCTCAAGACAGATATCACTGCCAGACCATATTGGTAAGATGGCAAGTTACAAATACAACTGAAGCCAGAGAATTTGCCAAAGGAAAAGAAAAATGACAGAAAACAGATGCAAAACAAAAAGATGCCAGAATAAAATGTGTCTTAGGCCAGAGCTGGAACACACCACAATCCCTCACCATTCAGGATGATTTAAATGGATGGAAAAGGGATTAAGGTCTAATCCAGCAGTTGCTCTGTTTGAAATAATCTCATAGGAGTCCTTCAGGATACATATATTGAGAAACAAGGAGAAAGAAGGAAAGAAAGAAAACAGTTGAAGGACTGGGCCCTAAATATAATCTGAGGAGACTTGAAATAGATCCTTGAGCTACACTGTTTTTTAAATACTGATTATCTGATCTAAACCCTCCTGGATATTTCAGACAGAAAAGTGGGCATTGCTAATACGAAGTTCTTTCTAAAATACCGGACCCCAAACCTAGTTTTTGGCTGTAGCAGAGGCAGTAGCCATTTCGTTCACACTCACTGAGATCCTCTTCAGCACTGCAGATCTTTCCCTGGCTGTAATCTTGCTTTCAAATGCCACTGACTTTCTGGGACAGTCTCAACTATGAGGAGACTGTCCCACTGGGTCTTGGGTTTCCTGAGAGCCTGAGTGATTAAAGAGATTCTTCTTCCTTTTGAACTCAAACATTTTCCAGAGCTGCCTTCTCCCCGAGAAACACTATCAATCTGAGGCAGGGCTCTGAAATATCTACATCAGTACTGCCAAAACAGCCTTACATATTTCCGAGCAGTTATGCAGCCTTTAGTAAATCACCTAAGCATGAGCAAACTGTGCTTCAGGAAGAGAAAAAAAATATATAATCAGAATGCTGGGGATGAGTTGTGCCTTGCAAAGTTTAAGTAGACACACTGGAAAGGAAGGTAAAGTAAAGTACTAGTCCCAGCTCCTAATATGCAAGATCAGCATCTTGTATCTGTACATGTTGGTCCCCTTTATGTGTGAAGGTGGTGCATCCATGGCAGGAGCCATCACTCAAAAATGGAGCTCTAGAAATTGCAGCCAAATGCTGCAGTCCAAGAACAATGTACTTATTTCAGCAATACTGACTATAAACAGTGTAGGGTTTGTAGTTCTCCAGCAGCCTTCAGCCTCCCTGGAGGGTTCAGATGTTCCTTGCAAAACAGAAAGCACTCTAAAGGATATTGTAATATTAAAAAATCATCTACCAACACAGACCTTAGAGAGCTGTGCTTGTCCTGCATCTGTTCCCGAGTAAGACCATTACAGTGGTGCAGTGGTTTCATGTAGAAAGCACACTAGGCCACAAACTCAAATAAGAAAGGAGTTTTTTGAGGAGTTGGGGTTCAGATTAAAGTATTTACCAGTTTGCGGGGAAGTGGAGGGAGCTACTGCATAAGTTCACATGATAATAAGGAAAAATTACAACATGAGGATGTCTGGGAATATGAGTTCTCCTTTCCCATTTCAGAAGCAAATCAACTACGATGTGATTCTGCCTCTGTGGAGGAAAAGAAAGAGATGAACCCTGAATGGCACAACATTTTGGCACAGGTGAGATGAGTGAAAAATTCTAATGGCAACCAGAACTAAATACTTACTTTTGAGTTGCCTGTGCTGGGCACATGTGAGTTACTCACCAGCAATATGAAGGAGATACTGGCAGCTTGTGATGCAGACAGCTGGGAAACAGAAGTGAGGACATGGGCAATGCCTGCCACTTGGCAGGAAACAAGGGTCACAGCTGGGATATCAAACCTACAGCGGTAGCAAACATGGATTTGCGCTTCAGTGCTGTTTTGAGCATAACACACATCTACCTTCAAACATCACTGTCTGTATTCTCATTTTTCCAGGAAAATATTGGCAATTGTATTACCCTACCAATATCAACCGTGCATTTGTGTCTGTTTCTGTACAGCCTGTGCACTGGAAATGTGTTTTGGCTTCAGTTCAAAACTACTTCAGTGCCCCCAAAGAGATCTTCATTGTTATAAAGGCTTGCTGAGATTATTTCCAGTTTATACACAACTGTTTCTAAACCATGGGACCTATGCTTTTGGTTGTCTATTGGGGAAGAGTGGCAAAGATTAAAGAAATGCATGCCTTTGGCTGCATACTTTAGAATAAAACAGCCATGGTTTTCAGGAACCTCTTTTAAGGTGTAGTAAATCCAACTTTCTAAATGCCCAAGGCTGTGTTTATCTAAAAGTATCTTGGGGGAGATTGCTATGTCTATTAATCTGTTTTCCTATTTCCTTACCTCAGGGCTTAAAGGCTACATAAACTAACCAGCTAGAAGACTGGTAGGAAAAGTCTCCACAGACAAGCATCTCCCTCTGCTTTCTGTGCTTAAGTAACACACTCCAGGTACAGGGAAATCATTAAAGGCTGGTATAAAGCAGGAGCAATAGATGAGGGTGACATGATAGCGACAAACCAGCATGATTTCTGTCTTAGAAGAAACTGTGTCTCAGACCAGTTAGAGGTCTTTGAAAGAGTTAACAAAACAGCAGATAAAGGGCAACCAATGGCTATATTTTATTTAGGCTTTCAAAAGGCTTTTGATAAAGTTCCTGAGAAGAGGCTATAAAGGAAACTTAATAACCACAAGGTGAGAGGTAAAGTCCTGCATGGATAGTGGGAGAAAAAAGCCTATGGTTGTGAGAGTGGAAACAAAGAGTAGGAACAAATGCTCCATCTCAGCATGGAAAGGGTAGGGTGCACTGGGGATTAAAAATAAGATCTGTACTTGGGACATTTATTAAGGATTTGAAGACCACGGTGAAGAGCAAAGGTGACAAAGTTTGTGTCACATAAAATTAGGTAGGTGAGTCAAATGGATAGGTATGAGAAGCTGCAGAGATTGACAGAATGAAGAAAACAGAGAATGAATGACATTAAATGAAGGCAAAAGAAAAAATAGTATGTATAGAACAATACAAACTCCACATGCATGTGACAGGGATTTGAATTACTTTTAAGCATCTCAAAACACATCAGTAGATACAGCTCAAGGCAAGCATCTGCTGACTGTGCAGAGGTGGTTTAAAAAAAAAAAAAAAAAAAAAAAAAAAAAGGCAGACATCAGTCTTTGTGAGAAAGAGTTTAATAAACAATAAAGAAAATACTATAATCCTGTGGCATCATTTTGCAGACAGCATGATCTATCCTTACCTTGGACATTACATTCAGTCCCAGCCCCTCTTGTCACAAAGGAGGAACAAGGAAATGGGCTGGTGAAGGACTCGTCGAGACTGGGTTGCCTCAGGTTCTACTCCTCACACTCAGGTTCACAGGAGGCTCCAAAAATGCAGCTTCCAGCGTGAGTATTTTCTGAGGTGAGGTAGTCAGCGCAGCTCTCCTTCATGTGGATTCAGCTGTTATTTGAAAGGTATGAGCTCACATCAATGTGTTTCCTGTCAGCTGGCCCACAACAGTTGCCTGGTTTGATTAAACTTTGGGGAGGTTGGCATATTTGAGACATCTTTGCTTCCAGACAGGTTAGAAATAGCCAACTAGTTCAAAGGTCATTGGCCTCAGTGAAGGAAGTAAGACTAACATACGCACCTGTAAAGACAGTATTTACTAAGCCTAGGTGAATAAAAGCAATACTAAAAGTTCATTAAAAACAGCCAGAAAAGAGTGAAGTAAATGATGGCAGAAATACAATAGACTTGGCTATATTGTTACAATATATATCAGATAAATTTAATAAATATCCCTCCAGATATATTGTACCAAGAAGCCAGGTGGTTCTTTGTCTTTCCAGTTACACTATAAAAGCACTGGCACACATTTAAACTAGAGTTATGAAATACATTTTATAGAACTGTAATTGGGTTTGTTGGGCTTTGACATCTATCTTTACTAAAAATTGACACTTAAAATCAATATTTATTTGAGTCTGACAGTTATCACAAGTTAAAGTTTTTGCTCAGTCTTTCAGTCATTTTTAACAGTAGGCAGAACTGTGCTCTGCATCTGAGAAGGTAGGATTCACAGACAGGAAGCATCCAAAATCAAGGCATACTGAGGGAAAATGCACATTACTAGGACAAAATGTATATTACTAACCTCTGGGACTCAGTGCTGAGAAGAATTATGGTAAAGGAAGATTTTAAATGTTTACTATGTTAAAACATAAAACGATAAGCTACATCAAACCTCTTATGGAACAGATAATGTCCATGTTGGTAGGTATAACATAATAACCGATACAAAGAGAACAGGAGGAAGACTCAGTGTTGATCACTAAGGAATGAGTTTTGTCTCAATTATTTTCAGCTATCTAAAAGCTAGGTATCAAAAGTCTCTTCAGTGAACCAGAAACAGATGTGTGCATACAAGGTGCTGTCCTCCTTCAGCATTCACAATATTATCCAGTCTATCAGTCTGCTGTGTCAGAGACTAACTGTTCTTGTGATGGGTAGACTCCACAGTCTCTCTGGGCAGCTTGCTCCAGTGCTCTGTCACTCTCAAATTAAAGCTCTTTCTCATGTCCACATGAAACTTTCTGTGTTTGTTTTTTGCCCCTTGCCCCTAGTTCTGTCACTACACACCACTAAGAAAAGCCTGGTCTCATCCACTTGACACCCATCCTTTAGATATTTACAAGAGATCCCCTCTCAGACTTCTCCATGCTGAACAGTCTCAGGCTTTTCCTCATAAGGAAGAAGCTCCAGGCTCTCTCTTTGTGGTCCTTGCAACCTTCTCTAAAAAAGGGTACCTTAAATGAAGTACTTGTACTGGTCTGGCTGGGATGGAATTAACTTTCTCCATACTAGACTGTATGAGGCTGTTTTTTTGGATCTGTGACTTAAGTTTTGAAACCACACCAGTGTTTTGGTTACTGTTGAGCAGTGCTTGCACAACATGAAATCTTTTCCTTTCTCTCACTTTATCCTGCCTCCCTGCAGGGAATAGGCTAGAGGTGCACAGGAGACTGGGACAAAACACAGTTGGGACAGCTGATCTGAATTCTCCAAAGGGACATTTTATGCCATATAACATCATGCTCAGCAATGACACACGAGGTAGAGGAAGAAGGAGATAGGGAACTTCCAAGGTAGATAGTGTTCAGAGATTGGATGAGTATTGTTCTACTTGTGAGAGATGGTGACTGATTATGTATGGATTTTTTATTACTCTTTATTTCCATTAGCTATTAAATGAGTTTTCTTACCTTTGTTCTTCATATTCTGTGCCCCATCCTGCTGTCAGGGCAGGGATGAGTGAGTGACTGTGTGTGTACTTGCCTGCTGGAGCAAATGCACAATAGCAGTTATTCTATGTTCATAAATGAAACAAATACACATATGAAAGGAGAACCAAGGCAAATTTAAGTCTCATAAAATGGGAGTAAAGCAACACCAGAATGTTAACGTTTGAGTAAATCATACAGAAATGAGTGACATTGATTGGAGATTCCTGCAGAGCACCTCAGTAATATTTTGCTGATTCTCATGACCTCTATCATGATAGGCTTTGCCTATCCATTCCACATGCAAAGAGAAGATTCCTGTCCAAAGCTATATCTATGAAGCAGTATTTAATGTGCTCCTGAGCAATCCATCTGAGTGCTACGCCTGTGGCAATATCACAGGAAATGCCAATGCACAGCACAGAAAATGTCAGCTTCCTACGAGACAAGCAAAGAAATGCTATTTCTTTATGCTATAATGTGATGCTTCATGCAGTTTCCTTGAAGATAGGTATTTCTAGGTTTATGTTTGGCTAACTGAAGTTTTTGAAGCTGGAGCATACGCTAACCTGCTCCACAGGATCGTGGCAGTAGTAGGATCATTGTAGCGAGGGACGCTAATGTCTCAGCTTTGATTTGCTGTGTGGCCACAAGTAAGTCATCCCACATCTCTTTATTTTCTGTTCCTTTCCTTCATATTTCTGAATTATTAATTTGGATATGCACCTTCAGACAGAGTCTGTCTCAGCTTTTTTAGACACACTGGCAGAGATGGATGACCCCTTGAATAGCAGTGACTGCTTGCAGAGACACATCCTGACAATGCAGTGGTCTGTGCTATGGTGTGTGGATCTCTAAGAGCTGTTGGCTTCCCCATGGTCCTCTCCATCACTGGAAGAATCTGACATGGTATGCAGTTGAGTCCCATGGCAAACCACTGAGGCTGGTATCCACAAATGCTGCTAGTTTTGCTTTCTTCCACAGATTACCCAGAACCTTAACATAACCTTAGCTTTGTTACTGAGGCATTTTCCACAAGCCACCTAAATCTCAGTGGAGGCAAACTGGCCACTGTCAGCCGACAGAGGAGCTCTGAGCCTCTTCAGGTGGATCACATAATTGTTGCTAATCTCTAATGGAGGTGACTATCACAAGAGCGATTTCCATTTCTGAAGTGAAAGGTTCTGCAAATTCAGGAGAGAAACAGGGAGGAGGGCCTCTGAACTAGCAAGCAGCTCTTAGCAAAGTGCCTTCAACAAATGTGAAAAAAAACTTCTGTTGATTTCAGGCCTAAAGCCCAAAGAGAGCAGGGATGAGGAAGAGGATTCCAGGCCATGGGAGCAGCCAAGCAGAGCAATGTGTCCCTGGCACAGGCAGAGTGGAGGACATGCGTTCCTCAGGGATTACACATAGCTGCTGGAAGTGAAGCCTGAAAACCAACAGAATGGAAGCTCGGAAACCAAACCCTGGGCTGGAGTTGGTCATTTACCTTATTTGAAATAAAAACAGCTTAAGCTGAAGCTAGCCGGAAATTCAACTGACTTGAAGCTGCGAACAAAATTAGCATAACACTCTGCAGGTTGGAACATGGGGGAAGCAGAGTGAGGGACTGAGCCTTGATAGCTGCCAGAGGAACGCAACTGCTGCTGCTTCTGCACTCCTATTCAAAATTATCCCTTGGAGCCAAAATCATTTCAAGACCAGGCTAGAAGACCATAATAGTGCCTGTTGGCCTTAACAGCAACAAGCAAAAAAAGACTGTAGCAGCAGAATTATCATTAAAAGGAATAAGAGTATGACCAGCCCCCTAGATGGGTAGAGTATGGTAAGTACTAATGACAGACTGAAACATCTCGGCCAGGAGTCTGTCAATGTAAATCAATGCAGCAATGCTTCTGTGAAGCTAGGCCAGTTTATTCCATTAAGAACCCTAATCTGGAATGCAAGTATGTATAGCCTATGTGTGTAAAGTGCACTATGCTGGGGGGAATGGGGGATGAGAGAGCCACAGAATGCCATATCATGTTGAAAGATCCAGGATGTCTCTCATGACTTAGACTGGGTATCAGAAGCCATCTAATCATAGCGGTAGCCAGACAGGCTAACTCAGCCATGCGAGCTAATGTATCCTGTTGCTGCTTTTAGACTAATTCCAGTCCCCAAGCTAATTCTTGCAAAGCTAGCTTGTAGAGTTAGCCTATATAATTCAGCACTACATTCCATTGGCAAACCCTTAAGGAGTTTGACTGTGTATGTGTGCAAGCGAGAGAGCACAGTTCAGTGATGCTGTATTCACAGGGTTATGTCTGGTGCAGGTTTTTGCCCATATATCCTGATGAAAGATCCATTTTTTCTCCTAATGTTCACAAACTAGCCCATGTGTCACTAAGTCACTTAATTAGAAAGACATAGTGATTAATGTAACCACCTATAATACGACACAACAGATTCTATTTCTGAGTATTTTCCCTGCACTTACACTGGCAGCAATAATGGCAGCAATAGCAATAACCTCTCTTTTCTGTTTAAAACAAGCTCTTTCTCAAGCATCAAGATTTTCCATCAGTGTGCAGATGCAATTCATTGTTACTGCATGAAGAGTAAAATCATGTTGTGTCTGAACAACATAAGGCTCTTACAATAAGGTAATATTTTTCCAAAGCCTGAAGTAACTTTCCTAGACAATGAATACCACAGAATACTTACAGAAATGATCCATTTAAAAAGGACTCTGAATGTGTATTTTCATATAGAACATGCAGAGCGGTCACTGTGTCAATGGTGTACCATCTCCCCACCATTTTACTGATTTGGTTTACATTTTGATACTATCCCTATATCTCAGGATCTCTGCAGCAGATTCCAGCAGACTGGAATGAGTGATCAGCAAGTTCTCCAGTATCTGCAGCAAAACATAAACATGAATGAGCCTAGACATGCTTAGAAGACCAAGGAAGTATTAATAACACTTTCTCGGTGTTTTTAATGAACTTGTTTGGAGCAGTGAGAGTGTAGAAACTGTTTCCCACTTGAGAAATAAACACACATCCATGTTGGGTCAGCTGAGGAGAGCAGTAACAGCAAACACACATTTCCTAAGTGAAGCATTCTGTGCGAATATCTTCTGGCTTTAAAACGCAGGCCCCAGCTGAAATTTTGAAATGAGTTCTCTTCTATATGTCCAGGATTCTACACACATAAAAAGAGGAAAAAACACACAGAGGGCTTTTTTAAAAATGTTTTTCCAGGGAGAAATACTGTTGGAAACATAAAAGTTTTTCCAGGCTTGCCCTGGGCACTCCTTGAAAAACACCATATAGACAATATGCAGTGAAACCTCCGACTGTCTCCAGGAGGTATTCATCCTGCCTCCCCTTGGCACGCGGGGTTTCCTGTCCAGCCTCACTGGATTTATTGCCTCATTGTGGTAGGAAAAAAAGCAAGGCTAGGGACAGGCCTTATATGGGCATGGAACAACCAAGAATAACTATAATAGAAAAAGAAAATAAAAGCAGGTATAATTACAAGTCAATTAAATATAAATCACTGCAGGGATAAGGGGAAAGGAACAGCATGCAGAAATCTGCAAGATATACAGGTGTTCTCCAATTTTCTCCCTCTGTCTGTGCATTAACAGGGCTGAGAAGCAAAATCTGTATGGGCATTGTGAATAATCTTCACATATACTGGGTGGGATTTCCAGCCACTGACAAGCATAAGGGAGATTAATGATGAAACAGCAGCATTAAAGAAAGCAATGACAGGAGGCTGAGATCTTTTGGCCGGGTTGGTTTGTGCTTCCATTACTGCCTGGTAACACATAACTCTTTATGAGGGCATAAAATTGCTCTTTACAAATGTTTTTCTCTTTCAAAGGTCAGCAAAACCACAGTGAAAGTTAAAGAGGAGTGCATAGCTCTAATGGGACTGCTGAAAGCAGGCAGACGCCTTGAGAGAAGGAGGCTTAATCTGACATCTCATAAGGGATGACCATGACCCTGCTCCTCCATCTGCAGGGTCATGGTCACAGCCACACATTGCTAGCACTTGTGGCAGCCAGGAGGGCACCTGGTGGCTGCTGCTTTTACCATGGTGCAGATTTAGCAACCTCACTCACGGACTGTAAAACAGCACAAACCCTTCTTTATTCAGATCAGAGTACAGGCCAAAAAACAAGAAGGTAAAGTCACATCAGATCTGGCCAAGATAGTCTAGTCCCGTTTGCATTGGAAAATGGCCTTAGCTCATAGAAGAGAGTCACAAACCCAAAGAGTGATTTTTTCAGAGAATTATTCCAGTTCTGAATCAAAGGCACAATGCTCAGTCTCAGACAGTTCACACCAAATCAACCAGTCAGTTAAAAAGTCCCTGAATTGTTAGTCAGTCTGTGCTTCATTACTTGATTCTCATACATTTCCAGTGATTCTATCCCCAACTCCAAGAGGTGACAATACCATTGAGAATCTGCTGATTCAAATCCCTCCCTCCCCACCATAAAGCCAGTGGGAAGAGGGAAAAAAGAAACACAACTCTACATTCTATTTTTCCCCCTTCAAATAAACCCTAAATTGCTTCTTTCATGCACTCGAGGTTTCGAGCAGGGTAGGAAGCTCTGATATAAAATGGGGCTACAATTTTGTTAAAGACAAGCTCTGCAGCAAGCCTGTGAACTCCAATAAATTTGTAACTCTCTTCCCAGTCAGAAAGAGAACAATAGCCTCTCCTATTTAATTGTGGATTGCAGCGAGTGGCTTCATGCTCAAACCCTCTTGTAATGTAGTCCTCTCCTTTTAATCATCAAAGGTGATCTCTGCCAAAGCAGCTGACAGTTGCATTTGATCAAGTGTAATAGGAACAGTCAGATCTTCCAGGATCCTTGTAGTTACCCATTTTCCATGTGTAATTCCAGTCTATTTCATACAACTTTAATATGACAACTGTATTACAAAATTAGAGGGAGGATTTGGGGTGAGATGACTCACTGCTTTTTTTGTTATAGAATCCAATCTCGAGACAAAAGCCATTTTCTACCTCCAGCCCTGCTGCTGACCCCCTGCACGACCTTGAACAACCTTTGATGTCTAGATCCCTACTTCCACTTTGCCTTTCCGATTTAGACTGTGAACTGAGGAAAGCAGAGACTGCCTGTTGTTGGGTCTCTGTAACAGCTAGCACAGAGGAACATTCATGTAGAGTTGGTGTCTCTGGCCATTAACACCAGCACATCTGTATTAATAAGTATGTAAATATTTATATTTATCAAAGTGCATTTGACACAAACATGATCCATAGCATTTTAGATTTGAGGACAACTCCTTCAGGTGTGAAGGATACCAGTTTTAAAAGCCATCCTGCACCCTTCAAAACAATTGAACTTCAAATAGGTGTGCCAGGAGAACTTCTGGACTTTGCCCTGCAAGTTTGGCTGTTTGGTTTATGCTGGCTCTGACAAAGCTTAGCAAAATATCTGTTGTGTGCCAGCTGCTAGCTAGACCCGCCAAGAATGCCCAGTGGTGGCCACCACTTGGGTGTAGATCACATCCGCTATGCAAAGCATCCATCCTTCATGTTATTATGCCATGGGTCAGAAGGAGCATCAAATCACTTGCACTCGTGTCAAATGTCAGCATTTGGGAAGGCGGTTGGTGGTGGGGAGGGGAGGACGGAAGACAGTAAAAATGAAAATGGTTCGGTTAATTAATTGCAAGCACTGCTTGAAGGACCGGCACGTATATTTAATCAGTTGCCTAGTAACAAACGGTGTATGATGTGAATGCTATCAGCCCGCGGCGTGAGCAAAGGATGGTCCCTTTCTGTTTTTATCAGCCGCCAGCATGCATTCTCTGGGCGTTGCGTGCCCTTGTGTTCAGAAAGGCTGCTTTGCCACCTCACAAAAGCCACATGGTGGCAAGAAGTACCCCCCATTCTGGCTCTGCCATTTCTGCTCCTCCCGTAGACATCTCAGAGGGAAGACTGTCTCTTCTTACAGGGAGTGACCTTTTCAATGGTGAATCAAATGACAAGAAAAATTATCCAGATCTCCCCTCCCCTCCACCCACCCTTTTTTCTTTATGAAGTTATCTACTCACTGGGAATAGAGCACAGGCATTGCTGCTGTTCACGTTCTGTTACTGACACCAATGTCACCATTAACAGTATATATCCTCCATAAAAACCTGTGTAGGGAAAACCAGAGATTCGTTGGCACTGGGGCAGAGGCAGAATTAATAAGATAACAGGGTTTTGTGTAGGTCTTTTTGTGTGTTTTATTCTATTTTTTTTTTTTTTCAGTGACCTTAAAGAAAGAAGTACAATGGATGGATAGATGCTGGATTGCAGCACATAAAACCAGCCCAAGACAAACTGTACAGATCTGTCTCCTGTAGGTGAAAAAATAACTCATGACATGACAGGCAACTGAACGTTGAGTACTCCTCTGGTGCTAGTTTTAGGAAGGAATTTGACAACAAGAATTTGCTTGTAGTTTTCCACCACCCGTATGCCGTTATGTTAGCTGGGCCTGATAATGCAAGGACACAGAAATCACACACCACCTATCCATATTCTGAAAGAGAAATATAAAGAGAACATCCATAAAATAAAAGCTCCCATTTATGTTTTAACATGCCATGACAATGTTTGTGTGCCCTTATCAGGGCTTCCCTCTTCTCCCTCCCCCCTCTCAATTTGTAAATCCCGCTGGATAAAAGACTACGTCTTCCGTAAAGAATTCCCACCAGAAATCTTTATAAATCCTCCATCAGTGAAATACTCTGCTGTCATGCTGAGCAGAAGCTAATCTAATTAAGACGGAATCTGCTAAATTTAATAGCCTGCTATGAATTTTTAAGGACATCTGGTAACTGGAAGGTTGGAAAGACTCTGACACATCAAATACACATTGTCCAAATGACCAGTATTGGGCCGATTATTTTCCCTTTTTCGGTCACTTGTAGCCAATTCAGGATGCAATCACCCCCTTAGGATATGCCTGTGTGACTCAATCTCAAACTAATGGAAAGCAGAACTGAGCCCTGATGCTTCCTCTAATGTTGTTTTTTCCTGATTAATGAAGGATCAGGATATACGTGCATTATATTTCATTGTTTACTAATACTGTTGTAAAGGACCAATGAAAAACACTTTCTGACTTTCTGCAGTATGTTTGGTCTCCCCTTCCCTCCTCTTACAGGTGGGACGTGACAACCGTAAGTGATACAGCATGAGTTGGGGCATCTCTTGACATATTTGTCTTCAGTAGGTGCAGCAGATGAACCCAGACTGGCAGCTTTCCTCAGTCAAAATCCTACACTGTGTCCTCTGCCTATGGGCACAGTGGGGCCCAGAGAAGTTCAGCTATTTTAGACACTTCTCCCCTACCCAACAGTGAGCAGTTAGCAGGATAATGCACAGGATGAAGGTTAGGACTGCAGGCTTTTTTATCCCTCAGTTTTCCCTCACTGTTAAAAACAGTTGAAAACTTCTAGAGCTCCCAAGAAATGGTAAACTGAAACATTAGGAGGCTGTTCATATTCTATGAGCCATTAATTTGGGAAGGGACATGTTTTCAGATGCACGTCCTCCCCATCTCAGCTAACCACAGCCTGAAAACATCATGTTGATGAGGTCCTGGTGCTTTTGTGGCTTACTAACTTCTCAACAAGAAAGCACACTAAGGCAGATTCCACTGGTGTTCTGCTCTCCCAGGCGGCACTCTGAGATGGTAGTAATAAAACCACAAATACATACACATGCATCCACACATACATAGTTTACACTCATAGTTGTGTCATTTTCAGACAGGGCAGAAAGCATGCAAGGCACAATGCCAAACTTTTCAAAGTAGACAGTTTACAGTTTAAAACATGTATTTCCTTATTAGCTGTCTTGATAAACAAACCGTTTTCCTCAAACTCTCCTCAACTATCATACCCCACACTCATAATAAAGAACTAATGTAAATTCAGCAACCGTATAATCTGATGAGTTGGCACAACAAAATTTGATCTCTTTACCATCAACCAGTATTAAATCTGAGTAGTGCGACTTTTAAACATGCCAAAGTGCCAGGAAGTTACATTTCTAGCTTCTGGAATCCTCAGGCGCTGGCTTCATTAAAAGGGAACACATCTGGGGCCAAGTGCAGAAAACTGGGCTCCTTGTAAACAAAACGCCTCAGTAAAGTAACATGAATGCTGCTGTAGCTAAGTTGGAACATTTGTTCTCTGAGAAGGAAATCCAATGGAAAAGTTTGGGTTTACAGCTGATACATGCACAGTCTTGTGCACAGGAGAGCCTGTTTGACAGTTAGCACAAATTAATGTTGTACCAATGGCAACATGTTGACTTACTCCAGGCTCGGCTTTTGCAGTTAGGTTCTGAAACTGCTTTTCTTGGAGCAGTGATGATCCTCCTCAGTAACATGTAGCAAATCCTGTGTCCCCAGACAGCCAGATGGTACTCTGCTGCACTCTGTGAGGAAAGGAGCACAATAATGCTATTCCCATCCCAAAGATTATGAGAGTGGCCACCTTTTTTCAGCCATTGCTAGACCCTCATTCCTCAATGGTATAAGAGCTGGGGAATCTTGCACTCACTGCAAGCCTCCCTTCTTCCCACTGCATTTCACAGCTTCCTTCCAAGTGCGTACCTCTGCTCTCACAGGGGAATAGCCTCACCCCCCACTTAAAACATTACATACATTCTTGGTAAGACACATACTTGACCTGCTATGGATAATTACCTGAACAGAAACAGATACAGTCTGCAGAAGGATGTCTGTGACTTTGTTACAGAGTGACACTGAATCAATTGTGTGGACCAGACTAATACTGGTTATTCTTTTCAGGGAAAATGTGAAATTAACCTATAATAATGTAATGTGATTCTAGAAATGAGATCTACATCTTGTCTATAATAGCTTTTTATTATCAATATCCATGTTTGTTGTTATTCTCCGTTTGGAAAGAAATGAGAATATATGAAGGGCAGTAAAGTTGCACAAAAGTTGTTCATTTCATCGATGATAAGTAAAATGGAATTTTGAGTAACATACATGATCAAAATATTAGCTACAAAGTATTTGAAGTTATTATGTTTCAAGTTAACTTATACACATTCTAAAAACATCTTAAAGGACCAGAAAAACACAAAATCTTAGAAGTGAAGAAGTCATGTTTGTGGCATGTAGTTTATTCTTTATCATAAAATTTGTAACAGAAGATTTCTCCTTTGTCAATACAACCTATACAGTAGCAGATTTTTGTTGCCTTTTAAAAAGTCAAAATTAAATTTATATTTGCAGACCTTTTATGAGGTACTTTTGTTCACCTATAAGAGAAAAAGGCAGAGTCATAGTGCTCTTGGATTTTAAACCCTTCCAAAACCTTTATCTAGTGATCAATTTTCTGAGAACCTGAAATTTTTTCTGTAGTTATACACTTCGATGTTTTTCTGCTCAGGGGCCATCCAGGAGCTGTTCTTACCAGCCACAATCAGCCAAGCTTCTCATGCCTGAATCTCACCAGCACAAGCCCTTCCTCCACACTCAGGAAAAGCTCAGAATCATCTGTTATAAAAACATACACAGCATTTATATGTGTCCTCTGCAAGAAAGACAAGATCATGCAATGGTGTTCACTGGCAAAGTTCTATTGACTACAAAAATATAAACTAATTAGCATTGCTCATTTAATTACACAGTGGCCAACTCCTTTAATAAGTATGACTAGAAAAGCTAACCTCTAGACATGATGCTTTCAAAAACTGCATCTGGGTGTACTAAAACTTTAAATAGCACTTCTCACTGAGGATGATTAAAGCAGTCTAGAATATAAACTATCTTGGCTATAGCTGTTAATCTAGATTATGCCTGTGCAGGCATGTCCAGGATACCAATTTGCTGCTGTAGCACTAGCAATAAAGTGATTTTCTTTGACCTGAGAGCTGCAGCTCATGCAGGCATTTATTCTGACAACATATAACTGGGACACTTTTGCCCAGTTATAGCCTCCCAGTGGCTTAGAAAAGTGAAGTAGTGAGCAAAGGAAGGGCTAAAATTCTTCATGGGGGAGCTCTGCCTTCTGCTAACAACATGGGAGCCTTTTCTCTCCAATGCATGAGTTCACTTCATGACAAAAAACAATTGTGTCAAAATTCTAACCCTACCCCATCTATGGGTAAGGAAAAATACAAAGCTTGTCAAGAGGCATGACACAGCAAGAGATAGAGCTCAAAAATCAACATGTTCTCCTACTTTTTTTCAGATGCTTTAACCAGAATTCCCTCCAGATCATGAATTCATCATGCAGACCCAGGAAGCCACAGATCAGCAGCCCTTTCCATCCACCCAGCTGCTCACATGGATTATGAAGGGAAGCATCCATCCCTTCCTCATGCAAGTGCCTAGGGGAAAATGGGAACTTGGGAAGAGCAAAAGACAAGATGGGAAAGCCCCAGACATCCAAAGCTCCTTCACTTCCTTACCTTCCTGCCACCAGGTCTTTCTGTCATCTGAAGTGACACTTCATTCCATGTGCAGAGGCTGTTGCCCATGTTCATTCTCCTTTCTGATTTTTCTGTGTTTGAACACTGCTCTGGGTTAGCTCTGTTCCCAGATGTTCAGACCTTCATTCTCATCTGGAAATTTACATAGGTGAAGGAAAATTTAAGCTGAGGTGAGTACATTGTTTCAGTAGTCAGGCATCGCACTATATTAGCTCAGCTAATGAAGGCAAATTTCAAGGATCATCTTTTACAGTGGACTTGCTCTTAAGACAGCAGGCTG
Source organism: Tympanuchus pallidicinctus (assembly GCF_026119805.1). Lineage (NCBI taxonomy): Eukaryota > Metazoa > Chordata > Aves > Galliformes > Phasianidae > Tympanuchus > Tympanuchus pallidicinctus. The sequence goes on along the minus strand of NW_026294618.1, from coordinate 59,296,566 downwards.
GAACAGCCTGCCCTATCAGCTTGATTCTGGAAATCCTGAAGTTGCCACCATGGTGCCAGGGTGACGAGCAACCTGTAGGCACTATTAGAGGAATGGTGTCACTGAGAGACAGGCCTGAGCTCAGAAATAATCATGAATCCTCATTAAGAAATGTACAATACAGACAGTCCAGTGTGAAATGCTCCAGCCAGCATTAACACTTGCACACCGATTAAGGCAGTAGTGTACATTAAACACTCACTTTCATATCCATAGGAGCTTGCAGATGTGTTGGCTCAAGTGTCCTTGAACGGAGTCAAAATGATTTGAAGCTCCTCTGTTTTGAAGAACAGTTGCAGCAAAGCAGAGCTTAAAGCCCAAGCCCTCCTAAACTATTCAGGGCTTATATCCAGCAATGCCAGAGCCACGTGACCCACAGTGGGGACTTAGGGTTTTACTCTGCTTGCACAAGAAGGAAGGTGGTGGAGCCAGCACTTGATATACATGCCAGATACAGCAATATAACTAACTCACCATGAACAATTCAAATTTTAAAAAACAACTGAAGACCTAAAGATATGGTAGATCTTACTGTAAAGGTGTTAAGCAGTGTGGTTAACACAGCTTAAAGACTTTGGATCTGCTTTGTTACAGGTGGAATTCCCCAGTTCAATATTGAGCATATATTTGTGGCCCACAATAAAAAAAAAAAGAAAACCTTCCACCACATCAGTAAGGACAATACCAGAATGATGGAAAGAGAATGAGGTCAGGACTTCTCAATACATGTGGTCACAGTCATGGAGGGGAGATAAAGGGCAATTGCAAACAGCTAAGTTCAAAGAAGAAAGGAGATATTGCTCCCTAGTGCAAAACAATCCAAAACTAGGTCAGGAAGAGCCACCCTCAGCCCAATATCGATCCTGTCCCCTAATCTAGACGAACCTCTGAGTGTTTCCTTTCAAGTTATCTGCTTCACTCCCTCAGGACTCAGGGTATGGTTTTATAGCTGCTGTTTTCTACATCAGATATAAAATGCAAATGCATGGGAAGGCACAATGAAGTTTGAAACTGGCCCAGAAGGAGGCTAGAAAAATGGAGAATTCCATGTCCCTGCCTGAAGAAAGGGAAGGAATCAGTAATGCTAAATGTGTAAATTCAGGAGATAAACACTCTATTAAACAAGCATATCCATTCTGAGCCCCTAAGCTAGCAGAGGGTGGAAGCACATGCAAAATCAGAAATGTTTGAGTAGTCCTGTTTATTTCAATGGAATTACTCCCATGCTTAAAGTTATGCACATGTCTAAGTGCTCTGCTGTATTTCAGTCTTAAAGACCAATTACTTTTTCATGTCTTGTGATTTGTCCATAATTTTAGCATCCAAGGAAATTTTGAGGTTAAGAATTAATTTTTTTATTGTTATTGAAAGGGAATAGATGGATTACTCATTGCATGAAATAACTGCAATGACATTTTTTTTCTTAACACATGCTGAAACTTTGAGTTTACTCTTCTTGGTTAACATAAATACTCCTTTCTATTCATAAAGTAAACAAGTAATTTCACTATGAATAACTTTGTTTGGATTACATTTAAATACTTCTACCAATAACTGATAATTAAACCACCACAGCAGTTCTTACAAGCCCTTAGGAAACGGGATCCACATTCTTGTCATACAGGCTGTTTAGGTTACCACACTACTGCTGTCTCCATTTCAAATGTGCATAATTTTTATCCAAAGCCTTGCCAGCCCTATATATAAATGATCATTTACTGATCCACACCAAAGCAATGAAACTTTGGCAGTTATAAGTTCTTCTTCTGCATGGTGTGCAGGACTTACCGTTCTTTCACAGGTGTATTTGTTGAGCTGTGCTAAAACAATTAAATGTTAAATTAGCTGAGATTTTGGAGCAGAGAATATACAAGATTTAATGACTCAGACATATGTATTTATAAAGCATTTATATCCTGGGTTGAAGGAACCCAGAAAGCTGACAAGAGGAATCCATCAGTTTGCTATGGCCTGAACAGAGGTCTCAAAGATCAATATGACAAGAAAACTGGAAATGTATAATAGACTGCTGTAAACTAAAGCAGTGAAAACACTAAAGAAGTGTTTTCTCTATACTTGAAAACTCCCTAACACACTGAGCATAAAGAGCCAAACCTCCTTTCCTCTTTGGAGGTTGCTCTCCAGGATTTACTCTGACACTTTGTGAACAGACTGCATGAAAGAGATGTCTTGTCTTGTTCCACTGGTTATCATTCTTGCTTTCCCACCCCCTACCCCCCAGCCCCTGAATGATTTCAGCAAAGACCGTAAGCTTATGACAGAGTGAATTTCTGATCTTATCCAATCATCTGGGCTGTTTGCAAAACTTCAGTAGGTGGCAGCGTTTTGTTGATAAATGTTTTGTTATCCAAGTGATCTCATTTAGTGCAACTGTTGCAATATTAATAAACTGAACTTATGATTGCATTTGCCAGGCCTGAAAATATTGCCATCCTATCTGGCATTTGCTCTTATCTGAACTGACAACAACATCCATTGTACTTATAAAAAGGGAAAGTCTCTGTGTTTATATGTGTTAGGGGCAGAGGGGAAAGGGAAAATGAGGGGAGAAGCAAAGACAGATTAAGATTAAAACAATGATGTTGCTGGATGTGTAATTTGTTATTGTAAAAGATGAGCTTGCTGGCAGTTCTGTTAAATTGTCACTGTTGGGGAGCGGATGCCTCAAAAGAATGGTTAATGAGTTATTCCCTCACCTCTGGCTCACCAGTTCGAATCAAGCCAACGCTGACGTAATCTGGAAGTTGTTACCACTTGATAATTGTTTGGTAATCTGAATTCAATTGTTACTAGATAGATGAACGTAATAGAAAAAATGAATAATCCCATTACTTCTGATATTTAAGAAGCCCATATTTTAAGAGACATCGAGGCTCAGTAAAAGGAAGACTTTACTAGAGATGAAGAGGGTAAGTGCCTCTTAACTGTCAAGTTAGAAAAAAAAAATTGAACTTAAATTATTAAAACAGACCCTACATATGTGTACATTTATATACGTACGTGTGATTAGTGGGACTTTGTATAAATAAATAACTTTTTCCTATTTAGATTTCCATTCAACATAACTTCAGTTCAACATTACTTCTTACAGAAAATTCATTTTCAGTACAAACTCCAAAGCACTATTCCAAATGTAAAGAACAACTTGTACAGAAGAGGACTAGCTTCATAATCACTTAACGTGAAGTTTCTTGAGATTTAGAAAGAAAAATGAAAATCTGTGACTCGGTTATACTCCCACAAAAAATAAAATAAAATAAAATAAAATAAAATAAAATAAAATAAAATAAAATAAAATAAAATAAAAATAAAAATCAAAGTCATTGGTTTTATTGCATACCCTTCAGCTTAGAACTCATTTAAATACACCAGGCTTTGGTCTAACTCCCAGAACCATTGAGATCTATAACAAAAGAAGAGAAAGAAATTGGATCAGGCCTCTGAAGAATTCATTTGGACTAACATAAATCCTCTAGAAATTACATATGATAAATAGAGCAAAGGCTCTGAAGGAGGCCTCGTGAACATTTTTGCATATATGGACATAATTTTTATTATTCAGGAAATTCCCTAAAATTGAGCAATCAAGAAGAGGAAGACAGAATCAATGTTGCCAAATATCAAGGTGATTTAGACCTTGCAAAGGAAGTTGCATAGAGATTAAAAGGTCTTTCAGCTATATGAATGAAAGAGAATAGGAAAGAAAAAGAGACACCTATGCTGTGATACTGACACTGAGATCAAACACCATTTAGGTATGGCTCAAAGCCTAAATAAATACCTGTTCTCATCTTTCAATACAGATTCTAGTGTTGATTCTGGGGGCAAAAGTTCAAATGACAAATTTGGACAAAGACGTCAGAATAAAATTATGCATAAAATGTAGAAGGAACACTGATGGCATTAATAGCAGATGGTTGTGATGGCTTTGCTTCCCACCATGGGCAGTGTCCAAGAAGTCTTGACTTGTCTCATCCCAAATTGTATCCGTCAGACACATCCCACAACCAGAACACAACTGGCACTCAAAAGTTTACCAAGGCTTTAAATTCTTATGCCAGCTTTGAAGTGATAGTGAATGGCAGTATGTTTATAAAATGAAAATGTAATTTGGGCAACTGACAGACTGCAGGGATGTTAACATTTGTGTTCAATAGCTGCTAAGTGACCAGTCTGAAATCAAACAGACTCATCTTTTGCAGCTGCAAGGGAAGGGAAATGCCAGACTGACTCTAGGAGGTGGGATGGTCACTCAGGTGAAAAAGTGAAGATGTTTTGAACTGAATTGTTGGACCTTGATGTCAATGAATACAGATATAAAACAGTGGCTTACAAGGGAGTCAGGATTTCACACTAGATGTTTCACTGCAAGAGGATGAGTTTGTTACTTTCGAAAGGCTCCTGAGAAAGGATGCCATTGTGAACTTGTGTTTATACCAGTCCAGATTAACCCTAAGAAAAGCAGAGATTTCCAAGAGATAACTGACAGCACCTAATCGAAGGAGAGTTGGAAGCATGCCTAAGATGTAGGCACAATCTCTTATGGCTGCTTCTTATTCTGCCTCAGATAGCTGTGGCAGTGCCAGCCTCCATCAACCACTCATTACACTTCTCAACATCAATCTCTGTGATTTCACTTATGCTCCCTGTCACAGTCACAAAACTACATTCTTCCCTCTCGTCGAATCTGACCTTAAAAACACTTCCCTTCAAATGAAGACTGGCAGCCCTCTGGCACCACCACTTGAAGGCTCATGCCCATTGTCCCTATGCACAGGACATTCATATTGCACAATTTTAGGCATCTGAGTTTAAGTCCCATATTAGCAATTTGATTTATCCATTTAACCTTCAAAGAGAGGCAGGATATTTTGAGGGACAATTACAATGCCTCTGAACTGCCTCTGTAAGAGATGGACTGAAGGTCTGTCAGTGAAACTATGCTCATCCCATTGGCACACAAATTTTTTCCCTAATGTGAAAGACAGTCAGTGCCTCTCCCCTCCCCTCCAAAATCTCATCTGACAATATTTCCTGGTTATCTTTTCAAATTAAAGTTCTTTAGCAAAGGTAAGATATTTTAATCTTGTTTTCTAGCATTTGGTCCTACTGGACCCTCACCACCATGTTAAGAGGTGAGGAGGTGTGTGCCAGATTCCATCCTACCTCACTCACACTTTGTCCTGAGCATGTACCCTCTCACCTAGCAATGGAGGATGTAAGGACACCACCACCAATAACTGAGTTGTTTTGTCACTCAGCCTGTCCTGGACTGTCAGAATCATGACATCACAAAGGACAGTAATCTAAAATAGAAGTAGACTTTTTAACTGATGGAAAAAAACACATTTTGTGGCCAGGTTAACAAGTTCCAGCATTTTGCTTTTGTGGAATTCTTGGTCTATGGAGAAAGATTTTGTAGCTGCAGCAAGTGTAAAGGAAAACATACAGGGCAAAACTATAACCTGTGATAAGAGGACACTATAGCTGCTGAGTTTGAATAAATGATGGAATGCAAAGAAACTACAGACATGTCAGAATAAAGTCAGGAAAGCAAAAAGATGCAGAAATGAAGGTCAGGTAAAATGAATTGATAGAGATTATGTAAGTATACACTGTATTCAAAGGAATACAAATCCAGAGAAATTCCTAAAGACATCAAGCAGACTAGTGATAGAAAAGGAGCAGCCATATTTGTAATGACGTAAAGCACAGTGACAGATTAGAATTCCCAGTCTTCAAGGTACGTAGGTCTGAGGTTCTTCCTGCTGAATTGTTTTTGCTCAAATGCTTTGTTTCTATGAAAAGGAGTCATTTACAGAAGATGATCAATCAAAGCTGAAGTGGAGAAGGCAGATTGTAAAACGCCAAGCAAGTTCAACAGATCCTTGTTGCAAAGACAAATTCTAGTGGTTTTGAAAAGAGATATCTACTTCATAAAGGTGTTTGGATGGCCATTGATATTTATTTGATTCCATTATTTGGAGAGTTAATATTCAGCATGAGTATTTTGAGACTGAAATCCTTTCTATCCACACCACGAAGGTCACTTGTAAGTACGTTGTGTGTGAATACAGATATTAGTGTGAACACAAGCTTTAGAGAATAACACAGGACCTAAATGGGAAAATAATGTTCTGAATGAGAAAGGACAGGGTATCCACAGGTTGTATCCAAAGTATATGCAGACTTGTTCAAGGTAGAGGAAGATGAACCACTTGCTCTTCTTCAGAACAAAGGTAAGGTACCTCTAGCTTTCTGTGATTGAATGGTTTTGCTGATGACACTGATGAATCCAGTGGTGAATCCAGTGATGAACTGTCAGTGGATGAGGAAGACTAATGCTTATATCACATGTAACTCCAGCTCATGCAGTCTGAGCAGAGGGCAGTGCATTGGCCACCCATGTTTCCTAAGATCTTCCTGAGAGTTTTGGAGATTACCCACTGGCTTGTTTGCACAAGGGAAAAAAAAAATGTTGCCTATGCTTTATTTCATCTGCTTCTGTAACTGTAAGAAGAGCCTAGGACAGTTAAAGCTAAGATAGTTTCTAGCTAGCCTATTCAGTATACAAAGGCAGCCACTTGGAAGAAGCTAGCACAGTCTTTTGAAATAGAGGGTTAGACCTCAGCTACAGTAGCATAAAATCAGATTAGCTTCACAGAAGCTTCAGCTATCACTATGTTGCAGAGGTTGTGCAGTTCTGAATCTGGCCCCTGATGCTGTAAGTACCAAAGGTAAGTTCTGTCTCTGTATCATAGTGTATGAATACTGAAAAGATTTTACAAAGCTTCAAAATAACAGAAGGGTAAAGAGTGCTGTGTAGATAAGCAGAAAAAATAAGAGTTTGCCACTTATTCTGCATTCTGAAATGTCTAATCCAGGTCATGAAAGACCACACTAAAACTCACACGCATGTTAAGTATTCAGTGCCCTAAGGTGTGTGTCAACAATACATAAGTGCTTACTGACTAATCTCTTGAAAAGGAATGGAGGTTCAGGAGAGCTGTGTGGCTCAGAGACAGAAATGCAAATGCAGATCGACCCCATAATGAAAAACCTTCTTATTAAACTGTGTTTTATCTTAGAGCAGTCCTTCTTTTCAGAACACATCCAAGCAGAGATAAAGGCATCTTACCATACTCATTAAACTGTGCATGGTTTGATGCAATCAGACGCAGATCATTTGCATAAGGATCAGTTTAATCTAGTTCTTCCTGTCTCACACCTATTGTTAATCATGCCCAGACTCCCTCCCCCCTTCCTAATACTCATTCCCCCTCCTCCTCCATTCCTTTGATTCAAGTAGATAAATGAATAGGCATAAGGACATCAACATCTTTCTGAGTGATCATCTGCCTTGTGTGCTCAGAATGTCCCATGTTTTCCTGATTATGTCCTGGTTGGCATCCCATATGCTCTTAATAGTCTCTGCCTTTGCTGATGTAGGGAATCTGAGGATGGCAGAGGAAGAATATTGGCTGAGACTGTGAAGACAAGCTTAAGTTTATCTCCACATACAAAGTAAGCAAGATTTGTATTCTTCACTTATTCAGCATAATTAGAAAATAACCCTCTGAGTTGCATGTTATGCTGGACACAGTGATTCCTCTCAGGAGCTGAATATTATTTCTGTATTTAATCAGCAGTGGTGATAGCTGCTTTTACATACATATCTAAAATGATAGTGTAACCTGGTTGAGCAGGGAGATATTTTTACATATTAGGGGCAATACTTTTGGGGTCTCTTTCTGTGGCAAGAATACTATGTCCTTTGCAAAGTGAAGCTTAGGCTCCCAGGAGAAACTTCCTTTCAGCACCATCGTTTCTTCGGTGGCTTAAATCCAACAGAGACATAAGCACAGTTGGATCCAGCATGCACCCAACCAATATCAGGCAGAGTGAGCCTTCTGTAGAAATTTCCCCCAGTCTGGAAGGGCGTTTGCAGCAGACAGAAAGTTACTGTAAACAGTGCAAGGCTGAGGGTGTAAGTGGAGACCACCCAGGTTCAGCATTCTCCCCACTAGCTGGGTGTGTTTTGTGATTAAGATTACTTTGACCTCAGCAGTATATCCCTAATGGTTCATTCTGCGGTAAAGGTGAAAGCATGGACCAGTAGGTACGGGATGGCTGTGGACAGCTAATGGAGATGAGTATACATATCCCAGGCATTAATATTCAGATTCATTTCTGCTGATTATATTTCAGTTTAGAACAATGCATTCTTTGTATCAGAAGTCTGTTCATTGTACCTTGTGAGCACAGTCACAGCTCATGGGGCGGAGAAGGCCAGGTCTGCTGGATCTTCATAGGAGTTAGCTTGGTGATCTCTGAGTTTATTGCACACCCTCAGACATTGCTGTAATTCCAGACAATATGAGAAACAAGACTTGATCTCTGATAGCTTTTTCCACAGGACATGGAAAACTTTGTCCCTTCTCTTCATTGGCTCTGCCTGCTTTGCTGGGAACAGGAAGGAATTAAAATTTGCGCTAAAAATATTAACTGAACAATTTTAAATCTCTAGGGGGGGAAAGAAAAGGTTATATACAATTTTATTTTCCAGGAAGAACAAAGGGACTGGCCAGCAGGATTTTAGATAAATTCAATGTTGTTCCCCTAGTAAAAATGTGTGCTTGAAATGACAACAGACTGAAGTTTTTTCCTTGGTTTACACACAAGAAAGGTTCCTTTTACAGAATTTGGAGATTTCAGCTAGCTGAATCCAGTGATTCAATTGCAGCAAGAATGGCTATGGTTCCATTAAGCCCCTTTCTGCTGTTAAAGCGGCAGTTTTAGATCCCTTGTCATGACATAATTGAAGACAACACTGTAAGGCATGCATTGAAAGAGGGTGATCTAAGAGTCAATAGCCTTCCGAACTGTATTTTCTGATTTGGAGTGAAGGGAAGGGAAGGGAAGGGAAGGGAAGGGAAGGGAAGGGAAGGGAAGGGAAGGGAAGGGAAGGGAAGGGAAGGGAAGGGAAGGGAAGGGAAGGGAAGGGAAGGGAAGGGAAGGGAAGGGAAGGGAAGGGAAGGGAAGGGAAGGGAAGGGAAGGGAAGGGAAGGGAAGGGAAGGGAAGGGAAGGGAAGGGAAGGGAAGGGAAGGGAAGGGAAGGGAAGGGAAGGGAAGGGAAGGGAAGGGACAAAAATTTCCATCCTCTAGTATGGTATTAGTGAAGCAGTATCACTAGTCCTATCTCTGTCCCTGGAGATAACCCTGAAAGGACTATCCTCTTTTGAGGCAGGTTCTGAACAGAAAAGAAGTATATAAGAGTGCCAGTGAGATTCACAGGTATTTTCTTACAAGAGCAAGACTAAGATTGAAGTACTTTCAGCTTGCCTCAGATTTTTTGGAAGTATATGACCATGGGTGCAGGTTCTTTTGTGTCTCATTCTCTTGTAGTCTGTCACAAACCTGCTCTCTTGTACCTGGGCCCTGTTCGTCTACTTCCCAGGCAGCTGAAGTTCCATACGTCTTCATTAAACAGTGGCTATTTCTCCATCTCATTTGATACCAGGGCAGTAGCAATGGGCATAGCAATGTAATTGCTCTTTGTGCTTGGTCCCTGTGTGCTGGACTAGGCAAACTTGGAGGTTCTGAGATACAGCCTGCTCAGAGCAAATGGATTGCTGGCAAACATTGCACACTGTGAATAAAGCAAAGTAGTTTAGTCATATTGAACCATATTTTTACAAGAATATAAAAAGAAAACACCTCTGGAACCCCTTTATATTCCATCAAATTCATATTTTCTTTTCAGAAAGCAGAGGAGCATAGAAAAAGAATAGCAGAGAAAAAGCACAGACTAAAGGAGAGTAAGTGGTTTGAGCTGGGAAAAGTGAAGCAATATTAATATCATCTCTATATCTAACAACTGTCATCTGCACATGAATACTAGCCATCAGCATGTAGTACTCCTAATCACCTTTGCTTTTGTGCATGTTAAATTCATCTTTCATACGTGCAAGGAGAGAAAAAGAAAGCATAAGGATTCAGGCTGCAAATTAGCAAGGATTACATAAGAAACTGTTGTGTTATTCTTGTTTGTGGTTGTTGTTTTTTTTCCTACCACAGGCTTTGTGTTCTTAGAAAGTCTGAGAATTCATTCTTCCTAATGAACTTCATGCTAGAACTAAAGTATGGCAAGTTGCTTTTGTTTTTTTCCTGTTAGCGAAGTACCATGAGATCACAGCATTGAGACATGCTGTGATATGAGGTTTACAGCATTAGAAAACTCCATCACTTCCAAAAAACTGCTAAGCCCAGTTTCTTCTCCCACTGAAAACTTACAAGCAAATTCAAACAAATTGTTTTTTACAGCCTATGAAAGCTCAGGGAAACTTTTAACTTAGAACAACTGTAGTATCAGGTGGATCTGAACTGAAAAAGATTTCTTTCAGTGTTTTCTGTCATATATCAATTAACTAAGGGAGTCTGAATCTCATTACTCAATGGGCAGCTTTTCTAATCATTCTCTAAATACATGTTAAATTATCTCACGATACTAATCATCCTTCCCACTCCTACCGTTTTACTCACCATGATTTGCACTTAACATAAGTCCCACATAACACCCACTATTCAAGGACAGGTATCTATTTGGCCTGTTTTAATTCTAAGGTCAGGGACGTTACATGAAATCCTTCACAAATTGTACCACTGAAGAAGCAGCTGAGTTCCTCTTTTAAACCAGATTTTATAAACTCCAGTCATCCTAGTAAATGTGCACTACTTCCATTCTAGGTTAATCTTCCTGAAAAGCAACTGGAATTTATTAGATATCCCATACCTCTTATTTAAAAGGAAAACCATTATGATGTCTTTAGTAAGGAAGATTAGCCCATCCTGTCTAGGAGCAGACATCACTTTTCAAGTCAGTTAAATAAAGAGCCATGGTGTTTGCATGTAAGTCTCAACTGTAACGTTTTTTCTTTGTTTCTGCCAGTATCTTCATGTGCAGAGCTCCTGAAGGAAACAGGAGAGTGGCCACAGCACATAAGCAAAATCTTGTAAACTTCCAAGTGTTTTCTTGTCCCAAAGCTATAAAATGAATGTGCATATGCATGTGCATAAATGTGCTGGGAATAAATAAATGAAGCACTCTGGACTGTGCAGGGCACATTTCACTGGCCGTTGATTTCTACTGTGTGTATCTGAAATTACAGGGTATGAACGGTTTGTCCTAAGAGTGTCCACACTTTCTTCTCAGGATCTTTGAAGAGTACGTTTGTGTTTGAAAGTCATAGACAGAGATCTGTGCCCTTGTGCAACTTGATGATTCCGCTTGCAGATATTTTTGCAAATTACATCTGTAAGTGTACTATGCAACATAATGGGGAAAAAGAAAAAAAAGCAAAACACTTTTTATAGAAACAAAATTAATAACATACTCCCACCATCCACTAACTTCGCTATACAATCATTAACAAAGTGGTTTGAAATCTGAAGGAATTATTTCAAATGATGAGAGTCATGAAGAGATTTTGTTTAACGCAGACAGAAAATACCGCACAGCTTGTTACGAGTTTTTTCCAACCATGGAAACAGTATCTTGCTGCAGTTTTTTCATCAGAAACACACAAATGCTCTCCAGCCATGGAGCACCTAGCAAATGATATATTTAAAGAGCGTTCTGCCTTCACTATAAGCAAAGTCTTGTTGGCTTTTTTTTTTTTTTTTTCCCTATTCCATGCTTTTCTTCTACAAGCTAACTAGTAAGTACAATATCAAATCAGGAGCTATCTGCATGTCTGGACAGGAATTTGTGTGTAGAAGTTGTAAGTAGCTACTGAAAAGCTGTGTTCTAATGAGTTTTGTGGGCAGTTTTCTGCAGTTGTACAACTAGCATAAGCTAACTTAGGTCAGACAAGGTCAACTGTTGGAGAAACAGCTTTTAAGGTAAACCTGTCTGATACAGAAAGCGATACTGACAATTCTAGATGTGATAGATGTTTATTGAATTGGTATTGATAAATCAAGTGAGCCAGGGCAATCTGAAAGATCATCATACTGCCAGAAGATTCAGTAGTTAGCTTTGGAATACAAAGGGTTTCTTGACTGCTTGTGGTAATAAAAAAAAGTCCTGAGCATGTAGAAGGCAGTGATGATTTAACTTGAGCAGTCACATTCTTCCTGCCCAGTGATCCTAGCAGTGCTGCACAGCTCATCACCACTTGTGAGTCACTACCTCCATTCAAGTTCATCTGCTTTTCCAGGAAAGGTCTCTCTCCTGGGTATATCCCGAAATTGCTGTGTGGCAATGCAGAGCGCTATGAGAACAGTTGCAGTGCTATACTGCATTTCCAGGCACGCCCCAGCAATGGATAGCGTGGTCTATGCATGTTCCTGTCAGTCTGACAATGCTCGATCATAATTCAGACAGGGATGGGTTGGAAAACACAAAATGGGCTACAGTATGAGAAATTCATTTGCCCTTTTATATTGAAAGTCTAATAAAATATGTATTTTAAATTATAAAACCACCCCATCACATACACCGACTCACTCTCTCTACTTTTTCCTGCTGCTATTTCCTTTAGTTTAAACCATGAAAATTTGAAATCACATTCTTGTTTACTGCCTTATTCTTCTCCATCCAAATCCCCTCCTCACTCTTCTTTCTAAGCTGCTTGAAAACCTTCAGTTACCCAACCCTGGAGGTGAACCTACTCAGAGAACTTCAAGGTTATGAAATGCGAAAGCTTGGCTTTTATTTGTTTCACAGTCAGAGAAAGGAGGCCCAGGATTAAAACCTCTGTTGTGCTGCTGTTAACACATAAAGGCAGCTTTAATTGAATGTTAAAAGCAAGGGTATTTCTGCATAATTAGGGAAAACAAAATCCTTCATAATAATGTTGAACAAATGAAAGCGTTGTTTATATCAAAATAGTTGAAAAGTAAAAAAAATAATAATAATAATTAAAAATAATAATAATAATAAAAGGTAACCAGTTGCCAAAGCAGATAAACAATATTCAGGGTCCTACTGCCACATCTGCTAGAAAAGCAAAACCATTGGTGAAAGTTAAGTACTCACTGCAGAGAGGGAGAAGCATTTGAAGTTATTAAAGAGAGAAGTTTTGATGTCAAAAAGAAAGAAGATTTTTGGTTTAAAGGACGGTTAGAGATTTTACTTTGGAATGATCTGAATTTTGAAAAGTCACCCAAAAGATGTCAAGAACAAACTAGGGAGTTCAAGAGCTAATAGTAGGGGGAAAAAAATGAAAGAAAAAGGAATAATTGGTGGAATCTGAGCAATAGGTAGGAATGTTTTAAAGAACTGAACTCAGAGATCTGAGATCTTTGTCTTGAGATGCTGGTTAAGAGATTAGGACTTCCACTTTTCTTTGTCTTGTAAGTGTTTACTCAGACATTGCAAAAGAAATTGAAATAAAAACTCCAGTTTTCTGTTTGCCTGGGTGGTACCTGAAAAACAATACATATTTATGTGTGCACAGTTGTCAACATGTTACACAGCATTTGTTAGCGCTATCCATATTCAGTGATATGGATGCACAATTATAAAGCACAGGGGCTTGCATCTCTCTTGAAGACATACAATAGGAAGTCATCTGACATACTGCCATAGCTATTGCACCCAAATGCATTTTTTATGCAGCCCTTTTTTCCAGAAATTTGTCCTTGTGCTCCAATAGTGACAACAATTAGATGTGCTGAGATGTGCCAGAAATCATACCCTGTTAAAACACGCACAAACTGGAGATGGAGTCAGAGCCATCAGTCCCAGTTCCTACAGTGCACCTCTTGTAAGCTGACCTTGACTCCTGGGGCACTTAGCCCTCTGAGGGCTGCAAAACGCAGCTCCAATGCCCACAGGCAATCTTGTTGCAAACTTATTACTGGTAATTGCCACTTTCCAACCCAAACTCCCCCAGCGCAGCTCCCCAGGCACGGGCTGCCTTTGCTTCGCTGCACAAGCTGCTGGCAGCATAGAGCGCTCACTGGGAGCACAGCCCTCCTTGGGAGGCTGCTGCTATGACCCCCACAACACAGGCATTAAATGGTAATGACCCACGAGGGGCAGATGTGAAAACTGCTGTGCTCAGATCTGGGTGCAGACCCCCAGCAGCTCCCAGGTAGCAGGTTTGGATCAGGGTGTAATAAAAACAAATGTGCAAAGCACTACTGCAGTATAACTTGTGACAGGGGAGATGCTAAAATGGCTGCCAGTAACAGCAGGGGACTGTGCTGGATCCAGAATGGATTAAAACGTTTGTGGTAGCCACAGAAAGCAACCAAACAGACTTCCAGAGGATGCAAAAGGGCTGTGTATCTGTGTGTGCGTGTTACAACATATGTGTCTGTTCATTTTTAGTGAAATCATGTACTTCCATCATTTCCTTGCTGGCTTGATTTTGGGAGGATTTCCTGATAATTTGTGCCAAATGAAACTTCCCTTAGTTATCTCCCTGCTGCATCTTCTGATAACTTGCCCTGTTTTCTAGCTCCAGTCATCGCTGATGAAACTAGATTAAGATTCCAAAATTACACTGCAGTGAATCAAAACTAGAGAAAATAGCAAGCAAGAATTGAATATTGTCCCTGTGCTGCACTTCAACCAAGATGAATCCAAATCATTGAGGAAGCAGAGCTTTCAAAATTGTTCTTAAAGTAAGTGGGAGATGCCATTTTCCCCACACGTAATGGTTTCAGTCAGACTGGAAAGTGGAAGTCTCAGTCTATTTTGAGACAGTCTATTTTCCTTATATTCCCAACTAGCTGGAAGAGGTAAGCTTTGCAAAGCACATGAAAGTCTTTTTGTGTGACTGCCAGTCCAGAGAGACTTGGATGAAGAACCACACTTGGTATGTTGTATGGGAAATACAGGAAAGTGCTATGGAGGTGAAGAAAAGAGATCAGACTTCACCTCGTTAATTCTAACCAGATTTGGGTTGTGTTTATGTCTAGCAAGGAAATGAAGTTCCTTGCATTGCTGATTCAGAAAACACATTACTAAAAACCTCTGCTCACATGGTCCTACACAGTGCCTTCTAGAGATGCATTAGTGAGATCTAGGGGAATTAGTTCAATCACCAGAAACAATATGCCCACCTGAGGAAGACTCTCAGAGTAGCTAACCTTTCTGGCAAATAAAGTATTTCTCTTGTGCACCTAATATACCTAAGATACCTAAGACATCCCAGAATCATTCCCTTTGAGGTACAAAGCAGTCTAAATCTTACTGTTATGAACTGCTGTGAGGAAACCACTGTTCCTATTTGTGTTCTTATGCAAGAAGATTCTAGGAACATGTGGGAGTTAGGAAAGCTTTACTTCTTCTGGAAAGCCATGGCATAATTTTGCCTATAGGTTGCTGCTTTCACTCTCCTGGTATGGGTCCAATCTGATGTGATCACCAAACTGTTGTATTCAGACAATTCAGAGCTTAAGGTTTCTGAACTGGTATTAACACCCATTGTCAGTTCTATTTTTGGATTCTCTCCATGCAGCTATTATTGGCTTAAGGATTTAGATTAAGCATTTTAAAATACCTTAGGGAACTGGTGGAGAGAGGTTAGCAAAAAAAATCTACTGCTGAAGGGGATGTGAATCACAGAGTCACAGAATAGTGGGGGTTGGAGGGGATCTCTGGAGATCAAGTTTCACCCCCCCGCTAAATCAGGTACTCTATACTAGATTGCACAGAAAGGCATCCAGGCAGGTTTTGAATATCTCCAGAGAAGAAGACTCCACAGCCTCTCTAGGCAGCTTGTTCCAATGCTCTGCCACCCACAGAGTAAAGAAATTCTTTCTCATGTTCAGGTGAAACTTGCTATGTTCCAGTTTATGCCACTGCCCTTTGTCCCATTGCTAGGAACTGCCAAAAAAAGGCCGGCCCAATACACTTGACGCCTGTCTTTAAATATTTATAAGCATTGATAAGATGTCCCCTTAGTCTTCTCTAGGCTGAACTGTTCCAAGTCTCTGAGCCTTTCCTTGTTAGTGTGGTGCTCCAGGCCACTAATCATCTTTGTGGCCCTCCACTAGACTATCTCCAGTATTTCCCTGTTTTTCTTGAACTGAGGAGCCCAGAACTGGACGCAGTATTCCGGATGTCCCCTCACCAGGGCAGAGGGGGAGAATCACTTCCGTCAACCTGCTGGCCTTGCTCTTTTTAGTGCACTCCAGGATGCTATTGGACTTCTTTGCCACAAGGGCACACTGCTGGCTCATGGCCAACCTGTGGTCCACCAGGACCTGCTGGTCTGTCTCTGCAGAGCTCCTCTCCAACAGGTCAGTCCCTAATCTGTACTGATGCATGTGGTTATTCCTTCCCAGATTCTGCTCTTTCCCTTGTGAAAACTCGTGTTCTTCTCTGTCCAACTCTCCAGTCTGTCCAGATCCTGTAAAATGGCAGCACAGCCTTCTGGTTTGTCAGCCACTACTCTCAGCTTTGTATCATCAGTGAACTAGCTGAGGATTCCCTCCATCACTTCATCCAGGTCACTGATAAAGATGTTAAACAAGACCAGACCTAGTACTGATCGCTTGGGAACACTGCTAGCTACAGGCTTCCAACTGGACTCTGCATCACAGATCACAACACTCTGAGCTCTGTCAGTCAGCCAGTTCTCAGTCCACCTCACCATCCATTCACCTATTCCACTCTTCCTAAGCTTACCTACAGGGATGTTATGGAAGACAGAGTCAAAAGCCTTGCTGAAGCCAAGGTAAAATTCCACTGTTCTTTCCACAAATGCACAAATGTCTTGCAACAGTAAATAACCATAATCACCTGACGTCTTTCAAGGGAAGCTTAGCTGGCCCTGTCTAGATGATCTCTTGAAATTCCATAGTGGTAATCAGTATCCAAAGCTCACTGTGTTTGTACATATATGAGCATAACTCAGCAGTTTAGTCACAGCATCAGTGAATAAATTTCTTTGGAAGAACAGCAGCTTTCTTGGGCCAAGCTAATTCACACAGTCTGGTGCCTAAGCAGTGATGAGCTGGTTGCCTCTGACAATATAAAAAGATCATCATGCCTACTTGGAGGGGCTATGAGGCATTCTTGCCTGTTTATGGCAAGCCACCTATCCTGAGGGCACAGAGGTGAGAATGAGGAAATAGCACAGTCATGGTCTCTGGGAGGATTATTCCATTTTTCCTTCAGTACTCCAGACAGTTTTGGCAAAAAGGGAATACCAGAATACCTGTCAGGTATTCTGAAAGGTTTAAAAATTGACTTTATCATTCTGATGAAAGTCACTGCTGTGCAGTTGTACGATATGAGGAAGATGTGGGGAAAGTCTGCCTGTCCAGGCTGTCTTTGGGATGTGGGTAAGTTTAGAGTAACAGTGATATCTAACAACTAAAGTCTTAAACTCCATTTTCTCTAAATTTTGTTCTCCTATCAGGAAATAAATCCCTCTTAGATTGGGGGTAGAAGTGAAAACTGGCAGGTCACTGTCTTCATTGCTGTGCCTGAGATACAAATTCACTCAGTTACTTCATAGTTGTTAGTGACACAGAGGGCATCACAGACCAGAGCCCAGCTCAGAAGTAAGAGAATCATATAAAACTTGGTGAGAGAGACAATAGGCATGATCATACTACTGACACGCTCAGGGAAGATAAAGGGACAGAAGTTCAGTGGCAAGCAGTTCCTCTACTTTGGTCACAATACTGATTAGGTCTTTTTATAGCTCCTTCCATATGTAACTGCACTATTACACTTAATGTTGATCACCATTTTCATCACACCATTTTAATTCTATTATTTTTAGTGAAGGAAAGCATTTTTGCCATCATTATGTTATGTCCAGCACAGTTAACAAGACCCTTAGGCCACAGCAATTCTTCTTTCTGTTTTGTGGGGCATCTAGCTCAGCTTTTGGCAGACAGAAAGAGTAATGCTTTTCCATATGGCCAAGCCTTTCCTGCCACCTGTACTCCAGGAACACATTTGTCTGACACAGCGTCCTGGTGAGATTTCAATAAAAACACAAGTACGTCACACAGTTAAACCCACAGTGCCCAGGTGTGGTTTGGCTCACTAACATCCAGCTGTTTCCAAACAATTCCTATTCATTCAGAGCCATTCTGGACTTTCTAACGGAGATCTTTATAAAAGCAAGTTAAAAATGCATAGGATAATATTTTGTATCAATTCCATCTTCTCCAGATTAACTACTAGGAATGAATAAGGTACTTGGAAATACTCGATTCCTACTGAATAATAACAGGAACATTGCTCACTACAGATGTTTTATGTGTATTTCTTTCATTGGGTGGTTTTGATATATTTCAAGAAAAGAAGAGGTAACAAAGTCTTGATTCAGATTTGAGTCTTCCTTCACTTAGAAATTACTCACAATTGGGATTCTGGTCTATACTTATCTCAAGGCTTTTCAACTATAAAATGGACTTAGATCAGTTACACACCCTAGCAATTGTTAATCATTAATTTCTTCTTTTCCAGTTCATTCCATTGTATTGAGTCAATTCCTACTGTGGTATAATAACTTCACAAGTGAAAAAATGCTCATGAACAAGCTCACAGCTTGTTCCAAAAATGAGAGCAAAGGGGGACAGTCAGTAAGGTAGCAGGGTAGTTGCATGGGATGGTTGGAAGGAGATAGTTGGAAAGACAACTTTATACAGGAACAGTTCTTTGTAGTCACATTAGGAAATGAAATTGTATTTGTTTTAAGGGCTTGTGAAGAACATTATGACAGACATGCAGTAAGGAAAGGAGTGAGTTTTAGGACTGAAGAGAAGTCAAGAGGACAAGGAAAATGAAGAACAGTAGTGCCATTGGTGACCGTATATGTATGGTCCCCTTTCTATATGACAGCACATCCTGTTGGACCATGGCACTTCAGAAGATTAAAATGCCAAGGAATTTTAGAGATTTTCCACAATGTAGCTTCCAGTGGATTGAAAACTAATGTTACATTTGCAAACTCATTACAGTGCAGTTTAGCAGTATGAAACACTATTACAGACAAAAGTGACAGTTGGTGAAGTGTAACAGCTGCTCAGATTTTCAGCTTGAAGGTCCACGATTAACTCTTCTTCATTAAGGTTTGGTGAGTTGTGTATTTTTATTACTGTATTTCTTGTATCTTTTCAAATCCAGCAAGTGGGGTGAAAAATATGTGAGTTTGAAGAGTGCAGTATGTCTCCACAAAATTCTCTTCTGGGTCTTCACTACTTAAATTTTTGTCATGTTCTGCTTCATCAAAAGCAGTGGGACAGTGACCATTAATCAGTACATTCTAGTCAAACCTTGTCAATGCTGGATTGCAATTCAGAATTTAGAGATAAGGAACTCCTGTAAAATCCCGTAAAACCTTTTTCTTTTATTCAGATTAAAAACTAGAGGAATCAACTCAATCAAATAGACCAGAGGATGGACAATTCTCATGCCCGTCTTGCCCGACATGTAGGTAAGGGGAGGAACATCTGCAGGAGTTTGGATTTCTTTATTCCATTTGTTTGGTTTTGATAATACACAGTTTTTTATTTTCCTCCTTTGACTTGGTGTAGAAGTTATCTCAGAAAATCTCTTATGAAAGGGAAATCTCAGAAAATCTCTCACTCAAAATATTCTGTATTCTTCTAAAATCACAGTGCAGAGAGCTTAATCACACAAAAATTCTGAACCTCTAAATTCCTCCTTACTTCTTATATGAAAGAAATTGCTTCTCTTCTACTCAGTTAGACACTCAACATTTGTTATTCCCAGTACTTTCAAGCTTTTATTGTCATTCTTGTCTGTCTGACATAGTACACATATTTACTCCAGCTTGGTAGCATATCTGTTGGGTTGAGAAAGGTCTGACAGTACCTCCGTTTTTCCTAATTGAGCTTAAGAAACCCAGCACACCATGTACTCATCAGCACAGAGGATTTTCACTACTTCCAAGATCTATCCTCACCAATCTCAAACAGCTTCTGCAATTGGTATGTATAAATCTATCATGGAAAGCTGCATGTTGGAACAATTTGTGTCTCTGTGTGCCTCATGTTTAAGTGAAAGTGTGTGACAATCACAGCAGCACACTGTCCAAAAGTCATAAGCAGTTAACAAAATGCAACATGATTGTTGGTAGGCCTGCTGGTATGGGTCATTCAGCCTAAGCTGAATTTATAAAACAGGGTAAACAAGGGATGAGAAAGGGAAAAGGCAACTGGCATTTGAAACCCTGTAAGAACCTGATAGGAATAGTCATCGACTGCCTCTCAGTTTTGCATTTCCATTTCTTTCTGCCTGATTGGGCCCAAAGGGGGCTATCTATCTGCCTTTCTTGAAGACTAAGAAAGGTTTAAATAGAATCATAGAATGGTCTGGGTTGAAAAGGACCACAATGATCATCTAGTTTCAATCTCCCTGCTATATGCAGGGTCACCAACTACTAGGCCAGGCTGCCCAGAGCCACATCCAGCCTGGCCTTGAATGCCTCCAGGGATGAAGCATTCAGAACCTTCTTGGGCAACCTGTTCCAGTGTATCACCACCCTCTGTGCAAAAAACTTCTTCCTAGTATCTAACCTAAACCTCCTTTGTCATTGTTTAGAACCATTCCCTCTTGTCCTATCATTATCCACCCTTGTAAACATCCATACCCATGGGGTACACCAATGATTTACTCAGAAGACCCCAAGAACGGGAGATTTCTAGGATGTTACAGTTAGACTTCCATGCCAGAGGCAGCTCCTACCTTCTACCGAAGAGATAAAAAGGGATTTACAGGTAAAGTGTAGCTCTTTTCCAATAGGGAGTCCTGGGACACATATTCATGTGACTGACAAATTGTGGCACAGCCACAGAGGTGTGAAGTCACCCATCCAGTCCACACCAAGATGCCCCTATAGAAAATAGGGCCCATCTTTCTACACTGGGCAAAAAGTGCATTTGATGCATCTCTGACCTCTGCCAAAGAAAGGAGCAAATGGAGTGTTTTATGCAAGGGGGAGGGAGATGTTTGTGCTCAGGCAGCAATTATACCCTGAAATCCAGAGCTTGACGGTTGCTGCTCCAGGGCAGCCAACTCTGCTTCCTGCAGCTGGCTGCTTAATACTGCAAAGGTGATGAAACCTGAAGGGAGCTACTGAACAGGTGGTAATTATGACTGACACAATGACGGCTTGTGCAGACATGCAACTGTGGAACAAAACACAGCAGTTAGCTAACAAGAGATTGGTATAAGGTTTTTCACTGGCACTATGTCTCCTGTCTGACACTTCTGAAATTGGAGGAAAAAAAGCATTGTAAGCTTCAGCATTCAGATGTATAATAGGCCAGACGAGCTCAGGGTGGAACACCAACATCTGTCCCCTTCAGAATGATTATAGCAGGTTCTGTTTTCATGTTGATTTCTGCAAAACTGCTTTTCTTACTTGCAGCTTTTCCTTCATAAATATCTCTTCTAGGTTGTCATCCTGTGATGCAGTTGACTACACTAAACCTCCATCTCTCTCCAGCACACAATTTTCTGAACAGATTCACAAAACCATGGGGAATCCTATGTGTTCCCAGACCCGTGATATTAAATGATTTGCTTTCCCTTCCTTTATCTTGGAGGACAAGAAAGGCTTTCTTGGGTGATTATGCTTTTAATCAGAGGGCTTAGGAAAGAACACTGGGACATCCTGTTCAGTCAGTGCATCTTTGGAAGTTCTTCAAGCATAAATGGACAAAAAATATGGTTTTCCTGCTTGGTGAAAATATCTGAAATAAGCTAGAAATCTTCTAGGTTTCTATAATAATAATAGTAGCTAGGAAACAGGAGAATAAGGAATCAAAATCATCACTAACTGTACAGGCACTGATCTTTAGTCCTTCTTTCTTTTTGAAGTGGAACATGGAACTATTCTAGCAGAAGACCGGCACCTATAAAACAGGAGAATGAAAGTGAGATCTGAGGTGGGACTTAGGAAGAGTGGTACCTGAAGAAAATGAGAGCTCTAACAGCACCCTGCTGAAGAAGGCAGGAGAAATGACTTCTGTCATACTAGTGTGAAAAAGATAAAAGCATTTCTACTCTTTCTTTGGGAGAAATATTGCACAACGGAAATTTTGTCAAAGCTGATTCAATTCTATACAAGATGTCCATTTCAATTCATTGATATATTTTAATGAGAAACATTTTTATCAGAAATTTTCCCACCACTTGCTGATGCTGCCAACAGTGCTTTTGTTTTCCATGGAAAGAAACTCCGTGGATACTTTTCCCCAATTCCTCTGCAAGAATTATTTAACTTATACATGTTACAGATCTTTGCAATATTTTTCACAAACTAGAAAATCTTTGATTTGTACAGTAGCCAACTGTAGAGCTCAGTGACCATACTTTTTAACCCCTTCATAAGGGGTTATGGACCAAAGTCCATACCAGTCCATATCAGTTATCAGGACCAAAGTCAGAATGATAAAACTTTTTAAAAGGTGGAGGACAAAAACTTATTTTTTATCCAACTAGAGACTACTGTTCTGTGGTTAGTGCTTTTGTGATTTCATTCAGAAAATGCACATATGTTCTGGATCTAGGATTAATAATTGTAGTGAGATATTGTTTCAGAGAAATAAAGTAATCTAATTCATATTTTTTCAATTATTTCACTGTGTTGAAAGAATATGATTCATCCACCTTTGGTTCTGAGGCCAGAGAGTGGCCAGCGGAAAGCACTTACTTATAGACATATAGAGCTGTGTTTGCAACCCTCTGTGGTACATACAAGCATTCGTTACTTGTCCTTTATTTCTTCTACTGTGTAAGACATTGAACTCTGAGAATTAACTAAAAGCAGATTTTCCTTGTCTGAATTTTAATAGAGACAAAACAGCAATTGTGCCTTTAGGGCTGCTTTCTAAATTCTATTTTAGATTCAGTTCTTACCTAGATATTGTTTAAATGCATTAGGCTGTCACTCCATCCAGTCTAGCATCCTATCCTGGGAAGTGGCCAAGGCTTCCAAAAGGAGTTTTAGGTAACTATCAGAGAAAGAGTAGTAGGAAATTAGACAGGTGTATGATCAGGAACAGTAAGGGACACGCTGCTGAAGTTACTTTTTGTTACTCAGAGATCTCCTTACACCACTTGGAGCAGGCAAGGTGCATATAATAGCAGGTGCATATAATGTGAAGTCTTGACATGCAGACCACTGGAAATGCAATGCCATGACAGAGACTGCACAGTACGTCCATAGGATATTATCATAAATGCAATGTAAACCTATGCATATGAAAGGATAACAAAATCTGCTCTGACAATCTTAGAGGGACCAAAAAGGGTCAACATGGAACACCTTGCAAAACACAGTGATAGGCATTTCATGCATTGACAGATATCATAGATTGGACATAGACGTGAGAAGCTTCACGAGCTTGGCTCTCAGTCACAGTGGCACTATTTTTCCAAGTGAGAAGGACAGCAAGCACAGCTCTTCACAGAAGCTGAGCAGACGACATTACATGTAGTGCACCGTTAATAATAAAGACTGATTCTGTTCTTTTTTTTATTACATCGGATGAATTCAAGTTCTTCATTGTAATCATGGGGGCTGGAATTTTTCTTCTCTTTTTTAGTAAATATAAGTCATCATTATTACATAATCCTATAATTCCAGAGTAGGGGGTTTATAGTTTACAGTGCATGTATAATGTATCAGAGCTCATAGATTAATCACTAGAAGTTAGTGATAGCTGAACGTGGGCAGGGAATCCTAACAGGTCCCCAAGAGAGTGTCTAAGGGGATACTTTGGCAGAAAACTGTGCTGACTTCCTGCAAAAGAGTGCAGTGTAGTTAATTCTAACCACATATTATGCCTAATTAACTCATTATGCAAATATGTACATAATAAGTCACTACTATCCAAGGGCCCCAAAATCCAACACCACATTCTGAAATGTCACATCCTAAACCTATAATACAGAGTGAGAGAAAGGAAATAAAAGAGTCAGGAGAATGGAAAAAATACAACTGAACATCTCAAATAAAAGGCTTTACTGTTGGAAAGAACAACAGCAGGGGCCTTTCAAAACACAACACTTACCTTTTTAAAGAAAGTAAACATGTGGTCTGTTCTGACTCTGCAACTCCGATGTTCTATCTCTTTTTCCCACACCTACTCATCACCTTTCATTTCTCTCCACTACCCCTCTCTTTCAATGTTTTCATTATTTTTTCCCCTTTCTCTCTGGGCCAGCTGAAGTACCAAAGACCTTGAAAGAAGGACAACAGGTATGTTGACTGAAGACAGATCAGGGAGCTGCAGAAGGCAGAAGTGGGCAGCTAGCACAGAGAGTAGAATCAGACTGGAAATGGGTAAGTCTTATTTGGGGTTTTCACCAGGCAACAACTCATGAAAAAATAATAACAAAAGATGCTGAGTTTTGCTTCATTTGTCCTAGCAAGAAAAATGCTAGAGCTCTAAAAGATTTGATTGCAATAATGTTAGATAATCAGTTTAGTGAATAGACTGGAAAATCAAATCCAGCAAACACAGATTGTTTTCCTAAGCATACATACAAGCACATCCCCCACTCACCCTTGACAAAGAGATTCTCACCTTTTTTGCAAGAGCCTGGACTACCTGCTAGCAACATGCAACCTTTCTGCTTCTCTTTTCTTCCTCTTTCTTTGTGCAATGAGAACCAGGGGAATCAGCTTAGGTGTGTCATGCCCACATACTCTCCAGTGGACAAGTAACTCTGCTGCTAGCTTTCTTCTTCTTCCACTGGATATGGTGAAAGCTCCAAGTTCTTCAGCATGCAGGCCACACAACTTTGGCATTGCTCAGTAGGATGGTTTTCTGTGCAATAATTCCAGTTACCTTATATATTTTGCACCTAACTTCTCAAGCCTATTATTTATGTTGACTATCCTACTTACTCTGCAGTCTTACCAGAATAATGGAGATAATGTTTTATGTTTCCAATGAAGCTTGTCTGGCATCATATACCACCCAGACCACATTTTGAATTGTATTTCCATTGGAGATGATACGATCACACTTTTGACCTACTTATAGATACAGGCCCAAGTCTTATCTGCCAGATCCATCTGCGATTCCCGCTCCTGTTTCTCTGTATATTTATGTTCATGTGCTCCCTCTGCATTCCTCGGAGCACAATAAATCCTGCCCGCCAACCCCTTCGTCACCTCTGCCTCAAAAAGGATTGCTTCAAGGTCAAGCAGTTCCCTTGTAATGTTCAGTTTAACCTGATTTGTGGAGGCAAAGCTTTGAAATTTTTAAAATAAGACTAAGGCAAAGTAAAGCTTGCAAATGAAACTCTGACGGTAAGCTGGAGTATTTCCCTCTCCAAAGAGTTCGAGCAGAGGGCACTGTGCCATCTGAAGCCATAAGAGCCAGAATTGTGTTATTTATTGCTCTACACATAAGATATGCCTCAAGTAGAAAAGAAAACAAATGCAGACAACAGAAGCGATCAAACCTCCATCCATGTAAATCAGCAGGAGGGTTGGAGGGACAAACTCTCCCAGTCTGTCTGCAAATTCACACCAGTGAACACAGGTGGAAGTCCAGGCAGACTTAGAATCCTTCACTGGAAAAGTTTAATGTACAAATGTAGGGTGAAAACCTTAAAAGTATAAAGATGCTAATAATAATTACAAGATATAAAAATATTCAATAATATTTTGCCAATATTTACCTTCATTTGGCTGCCATATAAGCTTTGTTCCACTGCTGAAGTGCTGGCAATTGTTTTGAGGCAGCATCAATGAAAATCCCTGACCAAATATTTATGTGAAGATTGAAGATGTGAACAGAAAACACAAATGCTAACATGCAGGTGCCCCTCACACGCTGACCTTGTGTACTCTCATTGGTAAGAGTGGGTGGTTTGGGCTTAAAATAAAAGTGTGGTAAACATGCTGAAGCAATGTAGCTGCTTTGTATCCCCTATCATAAGTAACTTATAATATGTGATGCTGTGGCATAGGTCAGTACAAGTTCAGAAGCATTGGAGATGTTAAAAAAATAGTGTATTATAAAAATTATTACAAAGTCTAAATATTCTTTCACCAGGTCCTCCCCATTCATGAAAATAGGTTAAAAGTCATGTTTTCTTGGGAAAAAAAAAAATGAAATAATACTTTTTATATTCTTTTATTTACAATCTTTTTGATCCTTTAGAGATTCACATTTTCAGCTTTCTTCTCTGCAATGAAAAACATTTTTATCATTTTAGTCAATCTATAAAACAAACATATTTCCAAAGATCATGAGAAAGAGCATAAGAGCAGATCAGGACTAAGCTGAAAAGACCCCTCAGAAAAGTTGTGTTTCCAGCAAGTTCCATTTAACATTAGCTAAATGGATTAAAGATTGTCAGTCAGCTGAAGATCTAGGAACAGATGCCCATACTGTATATATATTTTTTTTATTTTAATGAATAGTTCCAGTGATAAATAACAGATTTCCCTATTTATAGAAAACTGGTGCTACAGGAATATCAGATTGTGCTATTACACCCCCACACGCATACCAGCTTTCTATATGGAAATTTGATAATTACAAGAATTGTTGCTTTTAGAGATTTGGAAACAACAAAAAGAAATGGATTTCTGTTGTTGGTAAAAAGCAAAAAAAAAAAAAAAAAGAAAAAAAAGAAAAAAAGAAAAAGAAGAAGAAAAAAAAACCTACCTATCTACTTGATATTTTTTAATTAATCTGGAACGTGAGGATATTTGTTTAACCAGAGGCAGAATTAAAAGATTAAGGAGAGATCGTGGGAAAAAGAAAAAAAAGAAAAAAAACACACTTGAAGGCTGCACTAATTTTTTTTTTTTTTTTCCTTTGGTGCTTTTAATTTCTACTTTCTAAGGAAAAAAAAAAAAGGCACCAGAAAGTTTTCAGGGGTAAAAAAGACATCAACTAAATATCTTTGTAATTTTCAGATTTTCAGGTTTGTTAGCCTTCCTCACGTAGTTCACAAAATGCGCCATGGTATTTACCAATACGATAAAAAAGCACCTGAAAACTCACAGCTTGCTGTGTTAGGAAAGCTGCCCCAAAGAACTGGTATTGAAATATCATGTAAAATTCATGCGCTAAGAAAAATTCCATTCAGATTGGGTCACAGAGCCTCATGCTGTATTTGTAAAATTCTCAAACATGATATGAGAGCATTATTGCCTTCAGGCTTGTTATTTCATCCCCTGGACACACACAGAAGCATATCATCCTTTCATAGGATTGATCAGCAAATATCCTCCAGAGCAGTTAGATAAGAAGGCATTCCCTTCTGCTGGCTGTAGGTTTTTGCTGTGTTGCATTTATTACTGTGGTGTGAAAATCTCCTGCTGAGTGCAATACCTTTAAACACGTCTTTGGGTTTTTTGTTGTTGTTAGGCACTTTGCCAGGCGGTGTGGTGTGTTATTTACCTTGGAAAAGAATTGTTGCAGCATAATTTATTTTGGTCTGGGCTGAAATTAGCTATGGAAGAAGTTCTGAGACCCGCTTTCTCATTAACAGCAGGTCTTCCATCTGCTTAATTAGGAGTGCAAATATTTGGAAATCTGAAATCCTGCAGCAATGTCTCAGATAACATTTCTTTGTTGCGAGATCTGAAAAGTGATCGCTGATAATTGTTGATTGTGCTCTGTGTGACTGTAATTATGGGACATTGATCTGATGTTCAGACACCACTGCCATGAGCTTAATAGAAGAATCTAAGGAGACCAGATACAATTAGACCAATAATTGCTGAGAAGAGCTACTTTAAAGGGGCAGAAGGAAATCACAAATTCACAAACAAATGTGAATGACTGAAAGGAAGGGGAAAAAAAGCTGAATATTTTATCCAGCAAAGTCTATTCAGCCGTTTAAGTCGCTGATCAAATAACAAATGCTTACCTTATTTTGCGATCAAAACCCTAACTATACAACTGTAATTCCTTGCCTGCCTGTAAAAACAAAGAGAACTCGGCAAACCTGCTCTGAACCAAGCAGGTAAATCACCAAGCTCTCAGTCTGGGCAGCCGTCCAAGAGCCGAAAGGATTGTCCCTAATACCAAGGGATGCTCTGATCTGCGGGCAAGGAGGTGAGAAAGCAAGAGGCGAATGTGAGAAGGGAGAGCTCATTTCCACAGGAATGTCTGCTTGGCAGTGGATAAAGTATTTTCACATTAGTATTTAGCACACCAGCCACACAGCTGTAAAAGAGTAGAAATCTGAGAAGGAGGTGTGATAAAAGGGGAATATTGCTTCTTAAGTGGGCTGTGAACTTTCTTGCTCTAATTGATCTCTTACCATCCTACGCAAAGGAAAGCAACTGGCACGTTCTGCAGACAGATCGTTAATAGCGTGTATGCGGGAGAAGCTTTCTACCCCTCGCTGCAATTGCTGAAAATTGGATTCGCCCCCGGGCCGGCATGGGCACAACTGTTCTTGTTGTAAAGGGAAGGGACTCAGACGCCAATGGCACGGTGACAAAATAGCCACCTGGCACGTGGGCTAGCCACATGGCTGAAGCCTCCGCCAACAGCCTCTTCTCCTTGTACTGCACCAGAAGGGAAGGAACGACTTCAGCTCAGTTGACAGGGAGGGAAAACTTTTTATTCAAATGCTTTCTCCACGATCATCGAGCCAGCACGTTCCTTAACTTCTACATCTAGCTCAATCCAGCTTCTGGTCCCCAAGGTCTCAGAAAACTTCTCCCCAAATTTATTTGTGATAAGAGTGAAATAAGGGGAGGCTGAGGAAGAGCAGAGCAACTGGGGGTGGGGCAGCTGTGTCTGGGAAGGCAAGCCCTTGGGAAAGGACAGGCTGGGGAAAGTTGGGGTTACATTTCTTGCAGAACAGATGAAATGGCTGGAAAAATAAACAAGCTTTAAGGTAGGAGGCTTTTGGGGTCAATCTCTTGAAATGTTAAAAGAGGGGTTTTTTTCTTCCTCGGTTGGCAAAACATTAAGAAACAACATGGTCAGGAATTTGGATATGGTGCCAAAAATGCTGATTTAGCTCCTTTCTGGTAAGCTGCCCCATTGGAGAAGGACCCAAACCTGTGTAGCGCATGATGGAGGCAGACCAGATCCAAAGAAGGAGGCATCCCTCCAGCAGCTCAGCAGAGCACGCTCAGTGGAACCTTTTAGTCAAATGAAAAGCATGCCAACTTTCTACAGTTTGAATTCACAAACAACTTAAAAGAATTGTTCAGTAAATAATTTCACATAACAAGCAAATTTGAGAAAACAGCAATCTGTTTTAGAATAATTTGTGAAGAGATAAGAGGAAAAGTTTGTTGAATAAATTATCCATTATAAATTATTCTCCCACCTGCACTTCCAACTATCTTGCTTCAGTTTCTGCTGTTACTTTCTCCCTGTTCCAAAGTACAAGGAATATTCAACTTTCATGTGCTCAGCAGTAGGCTGAACATAAAACTGTATAAATAATACAAACTCAGCTCACATTTTGCTCAGTGGCTTTTTACTTTTTCTTCCAATGTTTTTCTACTTTGTGTCTTTTTTCTTGTCAGGTTGAAATTCATGACCTCTGTCTCAGCACATATGCCGCATGGCAAGGAAAAGAATGATAACAAAGAGGAAAATAAAGATACTCCAATACTGACATTAGGCAGCACTTTTCACTTTTTTAAAGTGAATTTTAAGTGGATTTTAAGTGATTTAGAAAGGAAGATGCGTTTTTCACATCTTTTCATTATATCCAGTTTCACAGACAAAGAATCTAAGGCACTGTATGTATGTTTGTATATATATAACAAAATCTTCTACTCACTTCAAAAGAATCACAGAATCACAGAATCATTAAGGTTGAAAAAGAGCTCTAAGATCACCCAGTCCAACCACTAGTCCACCCCCTCCATGCCTACTGACCACGTATCTCAGTTCCACATCCACATGGTTCTTGAACACCTCCAGAGGTGGTGACTCTACCACCTCCCTGGGCAGCCTGTGCCAATGCACTGCCACTTTTTCTGAGAAAAATTTTTTCCTAAGATCCAACTCATCCCCTGGCACAAATTGAGGCCATTACTTCTTGTCATGTCAAAAAGGAACCAAGTTTTGCTCACAGCAGCCAGTGTGAGAGAAGGCAGAACTGTCATGCCACAGAATTCTGGGCAGAGTAGCCAGGCTTGCTCTGCGCTGGAAGCACAAGAGCCACGTTAACCTGCTACTAAACCTGCGCTCATTAGAAGCATTGCAATTAGCTTGACACAGCAACAGACACCATAGTAGCTATATTGTTTCCAGGACCCAATTAGCATCTCTGCAAGGGGCAGCACTAGATGATGTAGACAATGCAGCCTGTTCTGAGACAGACAGATACTGCCTGCTGAGATCCATGGCCAGGTATGCCCAAGATAGGCCACATCAATCCTAAACCTTCCAGCATTTGCTCTTGCATTAGAGTCCCTGGATTATGACATTTTTCCTGCCCCAAAGGCAGGATACAGCAGATACATGAGCACTTTCCTTTGAACTCAAACAACAATCATATTCTCTACAAATATACCCACAAGGCAATGTGCTTGCTGCAGACCGGTTTACACTCTTCACTTCAGTCCCTTAATTTATCCCAAGTGTACCTTAGGAATCTGCAGTGATACAGAGGCATGTCAGCTGAAGCCAGAACAGATATTCAGTCTGAAGAAGAGGAGGCTCAGGGGAGACCTTATCACTCTCTAGTTTTCCACAATCCCCTGAAAAGAGGATGTGGGGAGGTGAAGTTGGCCTCTTCTCTCAGGTAACAGTGATAGGAAGAGGTGATGGCCTTAAGTTGCTCCAGGGGAGGTTCAGGTTGGAAACATTTCTTCTTCAAAAGACTGGTAATGCATTGGAACAGGCTGCCCAAGGAGGTGGTAGAGTCACTGTCCTTGGAGGTGTTCAAGAAACATGTAGATATGGCGCTGAGGGATATGGCTTAGTTGCACGATGGGGATGGGTTGGTGGTTGGGCTGGATGATCTATGAGGACTTTTCCAACCTTAATGATTCTATGATTCTACATAAAATCCCTTTCTCCTGCCACCTTTTCATTATGCAATGAAATTTCTAGGTGAGCCTGAGAGAAAGGATTCTGCAAGGTGTACCTGGGTGAGTAATACCAATCAGCTGTCTCATTAGAAGTGTCTCTGTTGCACCTACACTAGCTGAAAATCCAAGTTTGGGGTGAAATCATGGGAGTTGATTGAAGTATCATCCAGAGAAGGGTTTGGGTCTTTGTTGTTGTAGATTATCTGCTTTTCTCTCTTGCCTTCTGTGTGGGGTCCCTGTAAAAACAGTTCTCATGAACTATATTAGTGGGAGCTTTCACAAGAACACACTGCAGTCACTCTGACCTCTTAGGTGGTTGTATTAAAATTGTGTGGAAACAGTGATTCACCAGCTTTCAAATCTGTAAAGCTGGCTTTTGTTTCAGGGCAGAGACTCCATGCAGATCCCAGAGACCTCACTGTAGCCACTTTTTAGAAGTGAAATTGACCAGGGCAGTCATGGAATCTTATTTTCTGTGTTTCTGTTGTTGTTTTTGATGGTTTGTCTTCCATTTTTTCCCCAGTTGATATGCAGACAAATATGTGAATTGGCTTTTGATTCTCCAAGCTACTGATCTCTGGAACAAACCAGAACGGGTTGGCAAGAACAACCCAGAACACACTGGACAGGTCTGGTTCTGTTGTATCCCAGAGGACAATGGGAATTTTGGCATCAGTTTTCCCCACGATCTGTTTTCTTCAGTTCGGAAGTACCCTTGCCCCTTCCTATCTGTGTAGTGTAGTCCAATGCAAGACCAGCTGCTGAACTGCCTGGGAGTTGCAGATTTTCCCCACATCTCTTCATTAACTCTACATTTGGACCTCCAAGGCAGACTTGTGATCTGGATGGCTGTTGTCAAAGTACCTACATATGTAATCTTTAAATGCAAATACAACTATCAGAATCTTAGATATCTTTTCTTGGAATTGAATTGAAGCTAGCAGTTAAAAGAGAGTTCAGGAATCAGTAGGTGTTCCAGCCTTGCCATTGCTCATATTCAATCACTGAAATCAGTGGGGAAATGCACACGTGGAGCTAGCTAGACACATCTGCGAGTGTTGGCTGGATCCAGCCACTCTAGGGCCGAGAGATCATCTCAATTTTCTCATAGTGAGTGTGGAATCTTACATTCCACTTCTGAGAGAGCAGCAAAAGAGAAAGAAATTTTCAAGTAATGAGATTGAAAATGCACTTCTCTCTCATTTTCAGTCTAAAAATTACAAGTGAACTTGCAGCAACATTGTTTTGTCAATTTGGCTTCTTAACGTGTGTTTTTACTATTTACAAAAGCCTTTTCAGTTCACCTTTTAGAAATCTTCTCTTGATTCCATTTCCTTTTCTAATTACAAACCCATTTCCTTAGTAAGCCCTTGAAAAAGCTTCCCCTATGCCTCTAATCATCTCTCCAGTTATAATCTTCAAAACTGTGTTCCATCCAGTTTTCAATTTGGCAATGCCCAAAGACAGATCTCCATGTGGTTAACAACCTTTTATTTGCTGCCAGTTAGGGCTGAGGTTTTGCTTCTTCTCTTTTTGGGCTTTACTGATTTCCTTGTTGCTATTTAATACATCCTTCTTCAGTATACTTTCACTATGCAGGTGTTCACTTCATCTTGGACTCTTGGATTTTCTTTATTTTTCTTTATTTTTTTCTTTCTTTCTTTTTCTTTTTTTAAACTTGGTGAAGTGTTATCCATTGGAGAGTTCTATAATCCAGCCATTTCTCTCCATTTCCTTCATATTTTTTCAAGGCCTAATATGAGATGCAAAGAAAATTTTATTTTGACCTTGATCTATGTGAAAGAAAATAGTTTTCAAGACTAAAATTCCCTATGAAAATTAGGATAACAGCATTGAAGTTAACTAAACCATGCTGATTTAGATAGTCACAGTCTTCTGGTCCCTGTTAGTGTCAAATGGATACACTGCTGCAGTTAAAGGGAAAGTTCCTGTCCAGTCACCTCAGTTTGTGCTGGGCCTATTATTACGCCACTGTTCCTATTGGTAGACCTTTCTTCAAATACAAGAGCAGAACCAGAAGGCTGAGGCAGATCCCTGCATTCCCCATGGCAGCATGTACCTTCCAGGTAGGTGTGACGCACTGGCACTGTGACAAGCAAGTCCTTACCTAGAGCTTGTCTGGAGCTTTAGGAAGAAATGCTGGACCATAATGGAACTAGGGAGGGGCAGAACTTTTTCCAAATACCTAGGAGCAGAATTTCTTCCTTTCTTTTAAATCACTAAATTGTAATTTAAGTAATGATTCTTTGCCCAGCCAGTTTCCAAGCACAGGGAGCATAAGCAAGTTATGTCAGATTCAGGGAAATAAAAAAAATGAAACGACAAATAGAAAATTAATTGTTTTCTTTTTCTGATCACTTGGAAGAAAAAGTATTTTTTACACTTATTTTCCCTGGAAAGGCAGGCACTGCCATGCCAGCTTTCTAAGAGCCACTCACAGAATCCAGAGTTGAGTGCAGCTCTTCCCTAAATGCCTCTAACATCTGTAGAGAAGTTTAGCTCTCTGGCTGCCAGCCATGAAGGAAGGGCTCTGTCCAAAGCTGTTCTGTGGCACTGCTGAGGTCCAGCAATCCAAATGCTCTTGCTGCTGTCACGTAATGCTCATGCCTATACAGGTGCCTAAAGCCCCATTGGCAATTTCTGAACAGTCTTGTCCCAGGGGAGAAAAGGCATTATCACACATTTGGTATTTTATATGTATAGATACGTTTGGTAACTATAGAACTGTGTGATCAAGTAAGCGACTGAAGTAGAGGGCAAATTCATAGCAATTTTCTCTCCTTGAGTATCTTCTCATGGGAGAGTACTTTTCAAGAGGCTGTGTTCATTTTCCTGCAACTGTGCAGAACAAAGGAAACCAGAATGATCTTTACAGTACCTCCACCTCCTTCACAGCATTAGTTGGCATGCAAAGTGCTGCACTGTGGACAAGAGAAAGACACAATGACTCCAACAGACAGCTCCTGATTTTCTTCTTCAAAATTACCCTTTAGAATCTGTAAGATACATTTCAGTGGGCAGGAGGTTGCTAAATGCAGCCTTCTGAGATATTTTTTCAACAGTAAGGGTACAGGTGTTCTTCTGCTCTTTTCCATCAGTGAATTATGCTTTTTGAATTTTCACAAGTTGGCTGAAATATTTCATTTTTGAATTGTAGGTGTAAGATATAATGTTTGTGTGCCACATCCAAAAGGTAAGAGATTACTTTTTCCTGACTGGAGATGTATGCTGCCCTGTTATCATGGCAGTATATCCCTTTATATCCTACTTGGGCACACAGATTACCCATTTTAACACTGCAAATTTTATAGTGAGAATCGCTTTTCAGTGATCCCAGTATTGGAGTGAGAAATATGAGCATTTTTGTGTGTGAGGAATAGAAGTGTCCACTCCCATCTTCTGGAAAAATGTATGCAAAGTATTTATGATAAGGAGATCCACTTCAGTCAATGGAAGAAACTGAGAAGTCTGACAGAAAGAAGTGGAAATTAACCCATATCTTGCAATAAAACAGACCTAAAACTTGCCCTGAAATTTGCATTTTTGGGGGATTTGTCTACATTGTTTTTAATCATTATCAATAAATATCACCTTGAATGTCGTGCTTCCATTTAATTCTACAAAATTCAAAATAGAATAGCAAATTAAGGAAAAAAATAAGTACACATACACATACATGTATGTATAAATGAATATATACACATACACGCATGCTCTGAATTCCTCATACAGAAGGTTCCATGCAAACAGCCTGGAAGTTCTGTGGAATTGCTGAATATATCACTGCTGTATCGTCTCCATATGAAAAGTTCACTGAAATCCTACAAGTGTCTCATAATAACTTCACTTATTTTTCCTTTCTCTGATCAGAAATTAAAAAATAACCACAAGGCATATAAAAAATAAAAATAAAAAAGTGTGCAATACCTATGTGACAAGCTGTGACCATTCTTATTTGCCATAATTTATAGAAAAAGCAATATTACTAAAAAATTCTTCTCTTGTTTGGTAGCTCTGATATAGAGTGCTTTTTTATATTATCAATCAGGAGCGAGTCAGGAAGGTGCTTCCTCTGTCTTCTTACATCTCTGTAAATCAGAAGCCATGCCTCTCAAATTGGGAGGTTACAACTTGCCTGACGAAAGAGCAAAACCCATAAATTTGAAGGAAAAACACCAACGACTGCACACACTTTATGGCTAAAAGAGTCTTTTGAAGACACAGAAA
The DNA here is from genome assembly GCF_026119805.1 of Tympanuchus pallidicinctus. NCBI lineage: Eukaryota > Metazoa > Chordata > Aves > Galliformes > Phasianidae > Tympanuchus > Tympanuchus pallidicinctus. The sequence continues at coordinate 59,261,263 of NW_026294618.1, read as the reverse complement.
ATTCTTTGCTTTCTCCCACCCACAAAATGCAGACAGTTTCTGGGTTTATTTTCCCCCATTATTTTACCTAAGCTGTCATTTCTGTTAACTGTTCATTGCGAAAGTTAAGCTGTCTCTAGAGATCCACCCAGACTGCTGCCTTCTACAAGTTTCCCAGAGATAAAAAGAAAGCTATGGCACAGATTACTAATGTCTTCCCACCTCACAAGAGTTTCTGCAAAGCACAAAGGGCCACTGGAGTTCCTTTTTGTTATGTCCTTGCCATTTCTCAAGGACCTGGAGCTTAGCTTCTCTGGATTTCAGCTCAGCACAGATTGACATATAAGTCCCCAATATTTCCCTCAAAATTTCCCTCAGAACTGCACTTTCTTGAAGTCTACTTTAATCTCTTTGTTCCGTCCCCTCCTTCTTCTCTCAGAATGCCAATCCATTTGTTCAAGTCTGTTTGCTCCAGATTTCCTGTTTTCAAGTCAGCTGAAGTCCCAAGAAGTTCTTTACTTTCTGCCACCAAGATCATTGTCATTTGGACACCATTATGCCTGGTGAAATACTGAAATAGACATTAAAGGTGTTGGTTCTTCCTCCTATTAGAAACCTCATTGCATATCAGCATACATTATTGTGTCTGCACAGTGTGTGCACATCCATCTGGGTCAGAACTTTCCAAGTGATGAATCTTTTCAAACAGTACTCAAATGAGTTTGTCTCTGCCTCTTTCTCTTTCAAGCTCCCAGGAAGACAACAACTGCTACTCCCTTTCAGTTGATGCTTTCTAGTTTGTGGGTTCCTTGGAAGCCACACCTTTCTACCCATTTTTGAAGTTTGGCATCTGTGTTTTATCTCCTTGGGATGATCCAATGTCTCCTGTTGTTCAGCAAATCTATGCTGTCTCAGTAATAACCTCATTAGAGAGAGAGGAAAAACTCATCATGGCAGCTGTCTTTTGGGCCATTACATGTTTTGCTATTATGTGCAGCCTAGTTTTCCTGGATTGCAAAGATTTCATTCCTGTTATTTGTTAATACAACACAACACATTCTCTATTTAATTCTTTTTCACAGCAGTTAGACATCCCTCACTTTAACGTCACTAACTACACTTAGACAGCAGCAATCTAAGTTTGCTGCTGAACATTTTTTAGCATTCAGAGCGCTGCTCTGTAATTAAACAATTCCAAAATGGGATATTAGTGGAAATCACCAGATTGTTTAAGTGATAGTCCCACAAGGCTGTGGATATCCCTAAGAAATGTGTTTAAAATTATTTTTAAGAAATATTTCAGTGCCTAGTAATCAAATTTTGATTCTTTGCCTGTCATAAGCATGGTTTGTGTACTATGGCAGACAAATATTATCTTTATATGTGAGATCACACATTCAACAGTTGATTCCTGCAGCAATGTTATTTCTGGATACCACAGAATCACAGAATCACAGAATGGCCAGGGTTGGAAGGAATCTCAAGGGTCATGAATCTGTTTTGGGTTTTTTTTCCCAACATTTCTGAAATTAACTTTTTGCTTTGGCTATTTTGTCTGCACTGCATTTGCAAATAGAGTTTAATATATTTTCCATCTTCTTCATGTACAGATATCATGTGTGCATTCTGCTTTCAAGCATCTGATTCAAAGCTTTGGGAATTAGCTGAGAATGCCCAGAAAATATACACCCTATATTCTATAAAAGCACTTTTTCAGTACAGTTTCAGTAAGCTCTGTCCAGTTACTCAGACACATAGCTTGTTTCACCTTCTGCAATGTTTTATCTAGTATTTTAGCTTTCTGAAGTGAGAAGTCTAAACAATTACATCCTGTCTGAGAAGATAAACAGTTCTTAATTTCTGCATGCACATCAGACTCCGTATCTGTACTGCCTCGGTTCCATTGAAAACTCTGGACAGAATGTCTGCTCTGTGTCTTTTCCAGATTTGTATTTGAGCTGTAAATCATACCAGACCTTACAATCTAGGAGATCTCCCTGCAAAACTCTTTTTAGCAATTGCCACCAATGGCTTGAGGTTCCTGCTTACACTGGTCTTCCATTCTTTTTTTGCATGCATACACTGAAGACAGGGCATCCAACTCTTTTTCTGTATGCTGACATGCTGTTTCAATGAGGTATCCAGAAGCATATGTCATGGGTCTCCAGTGATCACCATTCCTTGTTAAAACTGTTGCCCCAAGGCCTTGCTTAGAAGCATCAACTGCCAGCTTTGTTTTGTGCTTATTATCATACACTCTGAGGACAGGTTCCTTCTTTATCAACTATTTGAGATTCAGAAAGTCCCTGTTGTGATTACCAGTCCATGCCCATCATGCATTTTTATACACTAAAGACCTTCAGATAGCAGTTTAAATGGTTTAGAAGTGTTTGAACATAAACTCGCCAACAAAGCATGCCACTTCTCTAAGTTTCTGTGTGCCTTCTTTATGTATGTATGGGGATGCATTAGTAACCAGACTTGTTTGCATCCTCTGCTTTTTTTCTTTTTCCGAGATTTGTTATTTCTGTAACCTTGAACTCATATTCTTGTCTTTTGCATTTCCACCCCTTGATTTGTGTCCCTCCTAAGAACTTACCGAATCTCTCAATGCAACATTTTTTCTATTATTTTATCCTCATCTTCTCTTCATAGTTTTCTGTCACTTATTGTATATTTGTGGAAAATACTTCAGATAAAAAATACACTTTCCAAATCATGTGGTAAACTGAAGCATTCTAAACAGTGCATTAGAATTGCACAGATGTGATCCCTTTCTTCTTAGAAAACACTGTCAGAACACAGTTCAGGCATCCAAGGGTCCCAGAAATCATTCCCTGGCCAGTGATTTTTTTCCCCATTTTACATGCTTTGCTAGCTGCTCAGACTGCCAGCCACAGGAAAGTACTCATCTTCGTCTTTTGTAATTATTATGGAATAAGCCAATTTTGGAAGCTCTCTGGTAGTTTCCATTGTGTCTAACTTAGCCAAAATAACTCTTCCAAGTTTTCATTTCAGCTCCAGAGAGAGATTTCTAGGAACATCTATGATGGGACAACTGTTTCAGTCATTCTTACTTTATGCTTTTGTTGGCTTTCTCTACCATTAAAAACATCTGGAAAACTCTCCAAGCTTACAAACTGCTGTCCTTCCAACAGTCAGTAGAACTGAGTTGTTTGCAGCACTCCAGCAGGTACTCCGTTTGTGACAGCACTTATAAAGTGTATCTGCTAAAGCTGTAGTTTACGTCAAGTCCACAGTGAAAAGGAACTGCTCAGCATTTAGTTTATGAGGTTTTGGTCTCCCTAATTTAAAAGTAGTAAGAAGTCAATTACTGATCAAGATGATTATCCCACATAAGGAGCTGGCTCTCTCTTGTACAAATCATTGAAAGTGATTATTTCTCATTTTCATTCTCATTATTTAGGCATAGGTTATCCTTTACAAAAATACTCTGTTCTAAAGAAATGCTGTTTTACACAAGAAAAAAACAAACAAACAAACAAAAAACACCAACAGCATATACAATCAAGTTTTCTTTCACATCATTCCTGTTTATTTGTATGTCTTCTAGCAAGGTCACATCATCAGAATTTTATTGAGTATTTTTCTGTGTTTTCATTTTTCTCCACATCTGCTCTTACCTAGGGACTCATGGTTTGCAAAAACATTTTGTTCATTTTCATATTCTGAAGTGTAGTGGTGTTCTTTTTAGCTTTTAGGTAAAATACGAACAATTTGTCTATCTTCATATTTAGAGCTTCTAGTTTGAGGCCTCTAATTACTGACTGCAGTCTTGTCTCAAAACAAAGATAAGGCAGGCCTCCAAAACACAATTTCCAACTCAATCTCAGCTGCTGTGAATACTTCAGAAGTATCACTCTTTGTACATACAGCTGATCTCCCAGAAGTCTTGTGCTTCTTGGGATCAATCTTCTTCAGCTGGTTCCTATTCCTTGATCAACCATGGATCATTAAAGAAATCTCAGCACTCTCAGTTTGCTCTCTTAAACACATGGCAACCATTTGCCTTTGCACCTTTCTCTTCTGCCTGCCATCACCACAGATATGTCTTTGGGCTGCTATTTGTGTGTTCTGCTTATGAGAGCTTATGCTGTTTCAGAGCTCTTACATCCATCTTAACCTTTTGATACCTGGTCTCCTTTTCCTTCTCCCTCTTCTTTTCAGTTTCTTTCTCCTCTTCACATCTCTCGTGCCAAATTTTAATCTGAGATGGTGAATAACAAGGACTTACAAAGCTCTTAGTATGGTAGGCAAGCAAACACTATATGTAAGGACTTGACAAGGAAGAAAAGCTAGCTCTGTATCTTTCTTTGGCTTCTAAACTAACAACAAATGTGACATTTCATCCTGACATGCAGAAGCAGCTTCAGAGTTTGCTTCTTTAACAAAATAGTTGCCTAGAAATTATTTTATACTACCCTGAATTTCTGAGAAGACACAGCTATTTGTAGTAATTTTTATCTTCTGCTTCTTCATTTGCATGTGAGTGTTGTCCCATTAGTGAATACAGGGGAGGCAGTGTTTCTGGAGATGAAGAGGCAGAGTTTTGCTAGTTTATTTCAAGCCCACGATATTCACATGCATAATAGCCTGAGGAAAATTAATTTTAAGATTGAAATAGATCATGAGGTTTGTAATTGTAATATAACTCCAGAACTATTTGTTGATTTAAGGAGCAACTCTATTAATAATTGAATGAATTGTGCTCTTTTTCAGGGTTACAACCTTTTTTGATTGCTCCTCTATAGAGAAACATAACCTTATTGATTTGGAATTTGTAAAACACCTCTGTAACTGTACTATGAGTCATGAGGGACCATGAAATCACTCTATGACCTTCCAAGCCTCTTGCAAGTTCAAGGAACAATCATTTCTAGTAGCCAGTATTTCAAAATAGGGTAAGAATTTTAAAGTACTAACATGCAACATCTGGAATGAAAGGCTGTGGGTGAAAATAGAGATTCAAAAGGCTTTGGATGCTAGAAAGCTAAAGAGAAAATCTGTCAGCTTATGTTGCTGAATGATGAATTATTCTTCTGCCTGTGCCTGTCATTCCTTTCTGGTTTTTCTTCCGCCCTGTTACTTTACATGCTACGCGTTCATTTTATTTTGCACTTGAAGTGTATGTTACAGGGCAGTAAACAATAAACTGCAAGTGCATATATTTTCTTTTTTATTTTGAAACTTCAGCTGGTCAAGAATTTTGGGACAAAAATCATTTCCTGTATAGAATGAGGCTTCGTCAGAAAACGTTTTTTCATGGTCAAACATAACAATTACTTTTCATTTTTCAGTGGCAAAATCTGAGAGGAAAGTAAGTTAAGTTTCAATCCATTTCTTGTTTTGCTTCAGCTTGAAATTTGGACCACATTTGTTTACTTTAAAAAGTTCATGAAAAAAATAATCTGATAACATATTTAAACCATCTGTACCTAAATAGCAAAAGTTTTATTGAGGAGTGCAGTGGCAGTGTTTAGCTCCACTCAGACTACTCTCACTGAGTGGTGGTTTTAATCTAGAATCCATGAAATAGGATAGATGGGTGCTGCATGCCCAGGAGAAGGCACTGGTTGTTAGAAGTAGGCAGACAGTAATCCTCAAATAGACAAAATCCCTCTAACAGCAGTATAGCTGTAAGCCATGTTCATGGCTCAGAGCTGCTACAGGTGCTCCCTGGCACCCAGGCCAGCTCTCCAGGAAGTTCTGCTGGCTTTGTGGGACTACAGAAGGCCTGCTGAATGCATCAGTTTGTACAAGTCAGCTAAACTGTTGTACTTAATGCAGAAAAAACAATCAAGATTTTGAAACTTGGACTATAACTCTGTTAACAGCATACATTCATCCCTGCTTCTTCAAGGTAAAGCTAGAGTCCAAGTGTCCCTGCTTTTACTCTTTCTAATGACAAATTTACCTGTGTAAAGTGATAGTGTACTTCCTCTGGCCAGAGATGCTTTCTTCCTTCCCCCCATCTTGCTAGCATACACATGCCACACCAGCCACAGTTCATCCCATGGCATTTCATTCTCGAGTATCTGGAGAGCAATTAGATGGTTCTTTTACTACTAGACACATATTTACAATTCCCATTTGGTCATTTTCTGCTCCTCTCCCTCGACGAGGCATAGCTCTCATCCACATTAGCATGAGCCACACTCCAATGCTAATTAAAGAGAGCATTAACCAGTGTCTATATTTGACAGTGCTAATCACATCCATCATGTACACATGTGACAGTACTATCAGTATTGGGAATCAGACACTCTCTTTAGTATACCTTTTACATCTTTTTAGAAAAAAAAGATTCTTTTCACTGACAGCTTCCAGCTCTGATACTATACTCTCAGATCCTTGAAAAGGAGTTATCACTTCTATTCCAACTTTTATTACCCGCAATTTTGGCTATTAATAAGACATATTGTATTTCTAATTATACTTTAGAAACTATGCTGCAACACAATGAAGTCATTGCTTTACTTGTTCTATTACTTACTAGTCCTTTAAGCAACTTATCTTTTTTAATACAAAACACCAGCAGTTACCAGATATGTTGCGGCCACTGACAAGTCTCAATGAAAATACAAATGCCCATTCACTGAGGAAACAGAACATGATTCAGGCTGAGAATCAAGGCCTTGTCTAGTGGCTTTCTAAATTATTTTTTTTTTATAAATTGTAAACAAATTTTTATAAATAGAAAGATTTTATTTAGACAAGATAATTCCAGAAGAAAAATACCAAAAATAAGGAGTGGGGGAAGAAATAAAAACTCTTGAACACTTCAGAAACACAACACTGAGTCCTCTGTGGCATGATCAGGATTCCCAGACTGTCAAAAACACTAGTAAGATATCTTAAATAACTGTAGGAGAAAGAAGTGATGCTCTTATGTAGTCCATAGTCTATGGCAGTTCAGAGCATATAGGCCTAAACAATCATGATGTCTCTTTTTACCTATCTGCCAACCTTCCCGTGAGAAACACGAAAGGAAGTGCCTGATTTTAGCAAAATTTGAATATATATATATAATATATATTATATTTATATTATATTTATATATTTATATATATATTATATTACACATGTATATATTTATATATTTATATTATTTGTTGTGTATGTATATAACATTCTTACAACTTTGGGGAAATTTTAAAGCCGAAAACATAAAAGAGGTTATAGAGCTTGTCCATTATTTGTCTTCTATGGCAATAAGTTTGTCCAACATCACCTTCCAGCAGAGATCCATCCCCACACACCCTGCTGCAGTCCAGTTGCTGGAGATACATTGCCCAAAAACAGGGCCCAAAGCACTGTTTGCAGCAACAGTAGCAGAAGGGACATGAGAAGGACAGCTAGAGCTGTTGCAAAAACAGAGGAAGCATGAGTAGTTAGGCACAAATCCACAAGGGCCCCCATCTTTATTAGCACCACAATCACGGAACCAATTGTTCTAACGTGATAAGGAAAAGAGGTGAGATAGGTGGTTACATGTTCCCAAATGATGGCTCAGGGAGAGTTCCCTTATCAAGAAAATGCCCAGAAGAACATAATTAGATTAATTCAGCCTGACTTACAGGCAAATCATAAGCCTTTGCTGACTGGAACCAAGAATGTCTGCTTCCCTGCTACAGGCAGAAAATCAAACAGAAATGCAAAAATCCATGAAGGAATGAAGAAGACCATTCATGCCAAGGAAACGGTAATATGCTGCCCAGAGGTGAATGAGGAATACAGGAAAGCTCTGGAGCTTTAGCACCCTTCAACCCCTCAGTGCATTAATGCTCTCTGAAGGTCTGGTACTCAGTACCCATTAGATAGCTTTCCCTTCAGGGCTTGACTTTGTGTAGGAATAAAAAAAACTTTGAGAATCTGTACTCAAGGGATGATCATTTCCATTTTCTTCCAGCCCCAAGGTTGAAGCCTACCTACTTGCTGGGGAAATCAGCAGATACAGTGCTCCAGAGAGCACTTCCCCTTTGGTATGGGCTGGCACAATCAGTAACACTATCAGAAAACTACTGCCAGAAGTGAATGCAGTGCTCCAGGATGCCACATTGGACAATTCTGATTCAGCTATGGGGATATTTAATATACTACTACCCTATGGCTCCTGCTCTCAGCGATCTGCCTCTCTCTTAGATTTCCATTACAGGTGAAGCTCCTATGCTCACAAAACAGTACCTCAGGTAGAGCAGCATAGATGGCAGCAGGTTTGTCTTTTCACTAAACACTCCGTTGTAATGCACAGGAATTCGGTTGTTGCTACTGGAGCAGCTGAACCATCCCTGCAAGAGGGAGAAGGTAGACATATAGAAATGAAAACAGCTGTTGTATCCTGAGGTTAACTATTTCTTGCATCTATTTTAAACCAGACTCTTGCAAGTTACACTGTTATTTCCCAGACATCTGGTCAACTTCTCCTCTCTTTAAATCATCTCTGAATTTTGTCTCCAGCACAGAGGTCTGAGTTTCCATTAGGCAGTAGTTGCCAGCCTAGGCCAGCCAAGCATCTGTAGGCAAAGTCCACTGTATTTATTTAGAGTGCAGTATTCTCTCCAGAAAGGAAACTGCATAGAAGAAGACACAACTTAAAGACTCAGCAAAGATATTTCCTTCCATCTTGACTCATCAGCTGACATATTCCATATGCTGTTTTGGTTATTATTAATTTAACTAACAATAGAAAATGTAGTTAATGAATTATGATCCTGTGACAACAAATTAGCTAGACTAGTATGTATAAAGGTCTCTCTTTAAACTTTAATTAGTTTAACAGTGATGTGCCTGCTGCCTGTTTTTTCATTTCAAGAAAACATGTAGCAGCTTAGAAGCAGGATGTTTTGTATTTAACATGAAAAGCATCTCTCAGGCCAAGCTTATTTAAAGCAATTTTCTAATATTGACCTAGATTCAGTGGAGTTCAATCCAGGATGGAGTTACTCTGACGTATATAAAATGAATATTAAACAGCCTACCAACATCTATTTGTAACAGCACAGATAAATGTAAAGAATGGAGGGAAAGGAGATGAAGAGAGGTGACTTACTTGTAGAGTCCTTTTTCCTGAAAACTCCCCTCTCTGTGTCATGCCCAAAGCTAGGGCAGGTGATAGATTGCACCACTACAACACTGGCTTGCATGTAGCACTCCTGGGGCTGAACACTTTGCTGCTTACAAGGGTCTGACTGCAGAAGACGCTACTCATCATGCATCATGCAACAGCGTACCAGCTGGTCCCCCTCCCCTCTCTTTCTTGATTTCAAGATTCCCCACATGTCCTCCATCTTCTCTTTCAGCACAACAGCTGTGTGTAGCTCCCCATCCCTTCAGCGCATGTACAGTTTACTCCCATAGCAGATTTCCTCCCTCAAGACCAGAAGTTTCAGTAACTCAGTTTTACCCATGGTCTAAGAACCTTGTTTTCCTGAAAACCACAAGCTGGCCCTTCAGTGCTACCAGTAACCTAAAAGCTGGTGCATTAAATATTGTTTTATATTACCACATGATATTTGTTGGAATGGACCAGTGAAGTCCACGGAGTCAAAATCCTCCCTCTCCCCTCCCCCCAGCCCCCCTGAAAGCAGGACTGTTGTCACTAATTTGAAGCAAGGCTTTGAAAGGTTTCTGCAAGATGCAGACAAGAAGAAGATGGTGCAGTGTCTGTCAGAAGAACAGCCCATATTCTCTCTCCTTCGCAGCTATTGCTCATGCTTCAGGTCACCTCTTCACAAAGACGGAACTTCTTTTACACTGTAAATTATCTTAAACAATTTTTGTTTACTTTACGTTCTTTGATTATGGCCCAACGTTTCAGTCATCAAAGCTTTTATTTTATTAATCTTCTAGCACTGCAAAAAAGAACCAGCTGCTGTTTAATTAACCACACACCAAATCAATAATTTTCTTGCCACCATTTTAAAAGTCTCACACATTTTTTAGGTCTTAAAGGGTGTGATTGAACTGACTGAAATAGATGTATGGTACTGTTTCAGATGTACAGTGTTTGGCAATCAGCTTTTTCATCTACTTCTCTTTTCTCCTCACAGAGAACATCAAAAGCTTGAGGAGCTTCTTTGCTCACCAGGCAACAGCATTTTGGATGCCCAGTCACAGGAAGATATCTATATTGCCCCTCATTCATCTGTATGGTAAAGGCCATTTATTTAGGACTTTTTTAATTTGCGTCATGTTGCTAGCTCCATTTTCAGCACCTCCACACCAGGACCAGGACTGCAATTGCTGCCAGCTCACACCACAGCAGAGCATGAGCCATGCCTTGGCATCCTTAAGATGGGCAGTGGCACTTGTGCTACTTTTGGACATATGCTGTCTGCTCCACACACCAGAATTGATCAACACATGGTGTTGTACACAAAGCATGGTTTGTGGGAAGTGAGGTATCACTTGTCCTGAGGGAAGAATGGGGAGCAAGAGGAATAGCATACAAGGTAGAGAAGTCTTGAAGCAGGAGCTGACCAATGGCCACAGCAGCGACTACAAAAGAGAGATATCGTAAGTGGCAGCCATGGGACAACCTGCAGTACCTCAGTTCAGCCAGTGCAGCAAGTCTAATGCAAGTTCTCCCAGCCAAGAGGGACCCAGCATCCCAAAGGACAGTAATCAAGGGAAAGAATACAGAGGGAGTAGTCAAGTTGAAATAAAAGGGGATTTTGCTGCATGACACATTAGAAGGAGGACAGCCACCTCAGAATGATGTATGGGTGGATTTATTTCTGAATTTTCAAGCCATTTTAGGTGTGTCGTGGCTCACTGCCTGCCCCTCATTCCATTTTTTTTTCCCAGAGAAAGAAGAGGAAATGCAAGCAACTATTGTCTGCAAGGCATCTAATGTAATTGTGGCCCCAGTGAATCTCAGCCAGAATCTCTAGATAAATTTCCGAAGTCTTAAGACCTGGCAACACAAGAATATTACATCAGGATGTTTTATAGATGCTCAGTGGCCCCTAAAAGCATGCAGAAGTGTGGTTTTGTTTGGCTTAGGTGGCTGGGAGTTTATACGAAGGCTGGGAGCTCAGTTTAAATGCTAATTGACTCAGAAACAAGATTGAGTAAAATAAAAGAATCAACTAGCATCAGCTAAGCTAGATCAGTTTAGAAATGAGGTCTTTTGTTAATCAAACAGAGTTTGTACTGGGGTAGGCCAGGCCTCACTCCAAAAGCAGCATCAGATTAAACCTCCTGCTAGAAAAACACTCATTAAAAAGCAGTTTTCATTGAAAAAGATCCCACATGTCGCTAGCAGTCATTGTTAGGTAGTGAAACAGTGACAGATATTTTTGAAGACTATTATGGAGAAATAAATATTTATTTAGCTGTCTAAAGTAATTAATCCCTGCTGTTTGCTTTTTATGTAAGCACATACAAGGCAAGACTGTCTTTGTACTTGAATTTTAGGAGACAAGTCTGCATAGAGGCTCCCAGGGTTTTTGAAGGCAATAACAAATTCATTCCTAATACTTTCTGTGCGACTCAAGAATACCAGCCACTGAGCAATAATAGACTTTTCCTATCCTCATTCACTTGCAACAGAAAGGAGATATGAAGGGGAAAGAACAGAGAGGAGAAAGGTGAGAAACTAGAGACTGCAAGGGATGTGGAAGGCTGCAAGAAGCTGACACACTGCTGGCATGGGACATGCTGAAGGAAATCACTTTCACAGAGTATCAGCTTGAGAATCAGAAGAAAAAAAAAGAAAAAAGAATGAAAGGGGATTAAGCTGTAAAAGCACAAGAAAAAGAATCAATAACCATCTTGGATGTATTTTCTGGGAATCTGGCAAGGATAGCACAAAGATGTTACTTAGTGAATATGTTGGCATCCCTCCCATTTACAACTTAGACAGCCAGAGTGCAATTAGCACATTTGGTGAAACAATAATTAAACAATACCAAACAGGCAGTCCATAGACTGGTTAAAGCATATGTCAAAAATAGAGATATAGACCCTAGCTCAGTTCTCCTGTGAGAGCCTCTCTGCCCTAAGAAGCATTTGAATGAGGTACGCACGCAGTGTAGCATATGAGCTACAGATGATAACTACATATGAGCTTGATAACATGCAGATTGTTTTTGCTTTTTAAATTTTAGCAGGTAAATGTCATTGCTACATGTTTAAAATCAGAAGCAATTTTTAAAAAAGTAGTTCAAGTGCTAAGTTTCATATTTCTTTTTCCCCAGAAGTATTTTATTCCAGAGTAAAATGACAGATGCAATTAGATAATGTTGAGCAGATTACAGTTTGAGAATGTTATGCTGTGTTACATATTCACGAGTGAACAATAGCAAGAAACGAAGAAAAAAAAAAAAAAAAGAAGAGACAGTTATCTTCTCTTAGTTCCTATTTTAAAAGTTGGACTAAGATATGTGTCTTTTCTAGGTAGGCAAATATTATGGGTCTCTATGAATTCAGTTGTGGTATGGTATTTTTCTTTCTTATCTCTTGTCAGTTGTATGATAAATCTTTTCTGACAATTTAGCTTTAAAAATTATTCTGACATAAGTGGAAAAAAATATTGAAAATGACCAAGATCTGGATTCATAGCAACATGACAGTTCATGTTGCTCAGAATTATGAGCTTGTTTTCCATTGAAACCAAACAGCATTTGTAAACCTACACATTTTGTTGACCTATGCCTCAACTCACCTACTAAACCATGAAGTCGTAAGTCTGTGGACAAGGTACTCATCAATGAAAATACAGTGTGGGTTAGGAAATATTATTCATCAAACCAAGGCCTCCTGGAGATTCCATTTCCCATAATATTTAAGCAGCACAAAAGCTGGTCTTTATGTCTGGTATACATTTCATCTAACTTGTGTGCTTAAAAGTTAGTTATCTAATGGATGCAACTTCACAGGATGCTTTGTTTTGCCCACGTTAGACCACCTGGTAAGATGACATGTTGTATTTGGAGGAGAAAAACACCATTTAATTTGTCTCCACTGACTATAAAAAGAAAAACTTTTTCAATCTGAGTAGATTCACTTTGAGATACATAAGTAAGATGTGATAAGTCTAATTCTGTGGGAAGAACACAGAGAAAGCACATAATGCCTTCTCTCCTCATTTTGTACCCACACAAGAAACAGGCACAATCAGACTCCTTGTTTGAAAATCATTTTAATCAGAAGTGTGATTTTACTTGATTTTATCCGCAGAAGGCTACATGATCATACAACGATAAAGTTTCTTCCCCATCTTTTGTTAAGGAAAGCATGGACTATCCCCAAGGTCAAATTTTGCTGGTTTCCAATATGATTAAGCAAAAAAAGGAATGCTTTACATTCACCATTTCCAGGAAATTTATGTATTTTCCTTCTCAAAGTATCCACTGTGCCATCACATTGTGACAGAACTGTCTTGGCAATCTGAGAGGGAGACTTTGCATTGATGGCACTCGAGGGCAGAGTCAAGGATAAGTTTCTCTTGGAAGAATTCAAATCGAATCAGTCACAACTCTGGATGGTATCTTTGCTGCATAACTTTGTTTACTTTTATCAGGGCAGGTGAACCACTCTGCTCTGGGCCAGGCCAGGTAGCACAGGGAGGGAATTTCTCCCCCCTTGTTCCATGTGGCCACCATGGAGAGAGAACAGGAAAGAGAAGAAGACTGACCAAGGGGAAGGGTTTATTGCATTCAGTGAGTGGATTCTGACCAGATTCTGTTGGAAAAAAATATCCTTCAGCAATGCCTCCCTCTCAGGAAGCAACTGGCTATCTGGTGATATGGGAGGATAGTAGACAAATAGTGATTCATTGTGAAGTGCTTTGACAGAAGTGGAATACCTGTAATTTCTACCAAAATATGATACTCATTTGCACTATTCTACCTCAACAAGGTCTCTGTTGTGGATGACGTTTTCATAGACTGACAGCCAAGTGCTGATATGTGCCCACATCCCTGCCCCACAAGTTCTGTCTATGTATATATACTCTACCAGTGCTCATTCTCTGTTCTTTTCTATCATTTGCCCTTGAAAGATGAGTATTCATAACCTTACCATGCCATTGCCCCTTTTGCCACATTTTGCCAAGCTCCCTTTGCTTTTATCTCTGCCCTCTGGCAGCTTAGCTCTTCACATCAAGTTCCCCAGGCTCCGAGTCCAACCTTAGACAGATGGCAGAAATCTACTCCTTACTTCTCAGCATGGGCTACAGCCTGGGTTATCACAGAGCACTGGCCTGCTTGCAAGAGCTGAAGAAAGGGCTATATCCCAATATTTCATATTAGTTAGGATATCTTGTTGCCCCTATGACTGATACAAATGATAGATGTTTTAAACATTTCATTATGGAGAAATTCTCTGGTTATATATTAGGCCCTGCAAGGCAGCAGAATCCAAGGTCTGCAGCCCTACTAACAATGCACAACTGTAAGCAAGGGCATTGAAATTCTCTTGCCCAGGAAACAAATGGAAGGGGCTTCACTAATTAAATATGGTATACCTTCTTTGCACAGATCTAAAGCAAATCTCTTTACCTAAGCACTCAAAAACCAAGCCTCTGAGTCATTGGCCAAGCACATGAATACATTTCAACATTTTCCCTTTCTCTAGGTTCACTGTTTCACTGCTTGAATAACATGCATTATAAGCAGCCAGTTCCCCTCACTTGCTGACATCCCATTTTCTTTTGCCTGTAAACCCATGTTATTTTCATCAGCTGACCAATCAGTCACACTGCCACCTGATGCGACATAACAGCCACTCCAACCTGTCGCATTCTCTGGAGTCAATGAATGTTGCTTTCAGGTTAGTAAACAGATGTTATCAATGCCTCATAACAGGCAGAGAGTGTGCAATCCATCTCATTTAGAAGAAAGAAGGATTTAAATAGATTTTTCAGAAATTGTAAGGAATACTGTGAATATGCTCAATATTGAATTCTCTTCAGTGTGGGAACTGAGTAGTTTGAAATGTCTGAAGAAAAATTACCTGCTATAGTTACAGTGGATTTTATTCCTTATTTAACAGAATTTGACTTTAAAATGACAACCAAGAAGAATTTCATCTTCATCCACAGATTTTAAATAATCACTTTATAAGCTCCATTGCACTTGGCATCTGTAGTCTTCAAGGAAAAAATTCCAGTTCTGTTTCGGTCTTTATGACAGACCTGTGAAAAATCTCTTTTTCCTTTTTAAATTTTGGTGTCCCCATCTGCAAAATGCCTACTACATTCATTCTTTATTGTTTATTTTCATCCTTTAATTAATTTGATCAAAATCCTCTAAATAAGTAAAATTTATTTGGAATAGCACAGCCTTTATTTTGATCTCTTTCAGCAGGCAATACTTGAAAATGGTATAGAAGGTTTCATTTAATAACAAAAGACAAAAATTCTAAAAGGGAGAGACAGGAGGAACCTACTGGAAGACTGGAGCAATAATAAAAGATGACTGCAACCCAAAGTTGCATTACTTAGAGATTATTACTGATATTGCAAGAACTACCATATGCTTTGCAAGCTGTGACAGTCACCCTCAAAGTCACATGGATGAAATGATCAACTGTTTTTTGCATTCAAAGTGATAGGAACTAACTTGATCCCAGTGAGAAAAGCTATCGTGTACCAGTCAGCAGAGGAGCATCATAAGACTCAATTACTGCAGGGGGCAGGTCACCTGCTTTGGTGTAGTCTGCACCCTCATCCGAAGGTCTGCATGCAGTAAGTGTAACATTTCTGTATTAACGTATTAAAGGAGGAGCCAAGTGAGTGCAGTTGTTGTTTCATTATTTCATGCAGTCATGCTTCTGTATATCGTGTCACACACTCAACACCATTAATGCCAGTGCTGGACTGTCATGCTCTCAGCACAGAAATGATGACCCTGGTCAGAGTAGCAGATAGGACTAGAGTAAATTGTGCAGGCTTTCCCAGTGACATTTAGGTTAGAGATTCAATGCTTGTACAAAAGTATTGTATTCTTGTTGCCTGATAAAATTTCTGTGCTGCATCCTTTGCAACCTGTATAATTTTAGGGACTGGGTGGCAGGACTTTTTCCAAGATGGGATATTTAATAGCATCACAGTGATCCTTCCTCTGCAATGGCACTTCAGGAGGCACTAGAGTGCATCAAGCCTCAGCACACCTGACTGCACCCTCACCAGACCTTGAAGCATGGATCGAAGGGTATGCTTCAGAAATCTCCTACTGACCTCATTTTGGATTCAGACCTGACAGGATTTTAATCCCCCTACAATCATGATGACTGTGTACTCAGCAGAAGTAATACCCACTCATTATAGGTAGACATTCAGCTTCACAGACCATAACAGCATCGATCCTTTCACTTCATGTGTAGAAAGTCTGTGCTGGAGAATCTCTGCATGGATGGTAAAACCTTATGCTTACCATCACTCCCAGGGAATCATGAGACAAATACTATTTGCTGTGAGATTCTAATTTTTTTTGCCTTTGTCCAGCATCTTGGCTCTAAAAGGAGGAATTATTTTGGGATGGACTTGGGGAGAGGAGATAAAAAGTGGAGATGTGCAGAACTCTATAGTATGACCCCAGAATTATTGCACATGTAGCATGTATGGAGTTGTTGGATTGGGTCCAGAGGAGGGCCACAAAGATGGGCTAGAGCACCTGCCTTATAAGGATAGGCAGAGTGAGCTGCGGCTCTTTTGCCTGGAGAATGCTCCAAGGAGACCTTATAGCAACCTTCCAGTACATGAAGGGAACATACAGGAAAGCTGGGGAGGGACTTTTTACAAGGGCAAGTAGCAAAAGGACAAGGGAAAATGGCTTTAAACCAGAAAAGGGTAGATGTAGACTACATATTAGGAAGAAATTATTTTCTGTGAGGGTAGAGAAATGCTGGAACAGGTTACCCAGCGAGGTTGTAGATGCCCCCTGCCTGGAAGCATTCAAGG
The DNA here is from genome assembly GCF_026119805.1 of Tympanuchus pallidicinctus. Classification (NCBI taxonomy): domain Eukaryota; kingdom Metazoa; phylum Chordata; class Aves; order Galliformes; family Phasianidae; genus Tympanuchus; species Tympanuchus pallidicinctus. Next base: position 59,244,357 of record NW_026294618.1, on the reverse strand, counting down.
CCAGACTGGATGGGCCTTTGCAAGTTGGAACTAGATGACCTTAAAGGTCCCTTCCAACCCAAACCATTCTATGATTCTATGAAACTTGCTGCTGACAGCAGATGAAGTGTTGGGCTTCAATCATTCCTCATTCACTAGACCTTGTCATAGGTAAACGTGGGAGAAGCTCAGATAGACTCCGCATTCTGTCTTCATCTCAAAGCTCAGAACCTCGGGTAACAGGATACTTCTTCACTAAACATGATTTCACACTTGCAAGAGGAATGGGCTGGCTACCTTCAAAACAACATATCATATCTATTTCAGGAACGTAAAGTGAGGGAGACTCTATTTAACAGTGCGACACATACAGGTGTGTCTTCTATTTACTCCTTTTTTTTTTTTCTTTCATTTTATTTACTCCTACATGATGTCATTGAAAATAACAAGAGATTAACAAACCATTTCACTTTTCACTGTTGCTTATTAATCATTAAATAAGAGAGCTGGCACTTCATGTATATAGACCTACTTATCAACTGGAGCCTTAAATGGGATTACATCAATACTGTAGAAGTAGAGAAATACTTCTTTAATTCCCCTCACTTTAGTCAGGGAAAGCAGCATTGATAGTTTTGTCCTGTTTCTCTTAGGTTTTCCTACACATTTCCTATGCACCAACGCTGTTTTGCAGCACAGGAAAGGAGTAGCATCTGAAGTATTTCCACTTAAGCTTTCTTCTTTTTATTAAATCACAAAAACTTTCACTGATTATAGAGGGTTTTTTTCTAAGTGTTTTGTTTACTCTTAAATGTAATGTGAATCTAGGGGCAAAGAGAACCTGACAGAGTCCCTTTAGATCACCTACATTTTCAAAAAAGCAAGTAGAGAACAGAGACAAAAAGTAGGCCAACATTTTTCTTAAGGTATAACTGTTCTTTTTTATCGAGTTTGATCCAGTGTGAAAGTTTTCATTTTAATGTGACCTGCAAAGCAAAAATGAAAGCAAGGTATGCACAAACTTCTGCACCAAAGATCTCCAAGCGGTGGAATGCAAGAAAATCCAGTATGGAAACCACTATAATATTTTAGTGCATGGGCTTCTGAAGGAGATTCCCAGCATAAAACCCCCCAGGTCATTGCAGAGAGCCCAGATTTCATCATATATTAAGTCCAGATTGACTGTCTTCAGTTGAAATGAGAATTTGTGGAGTCACTAACTGAATTCAATGTCCACAGTGTTATATGCTGGGATTTCTTCAGTGAATTATGCACAAAAGAAAATTCCATCAAGGAAAAGAGATTCAAGGTTCTTTAAAAATCATCTGTTCTGAATGACTTTTCTGTTTAGTCTAATGTGTGACCTGGAGAACCATGGGAGATCATGGGCTGTATGTTAAAGGTCTGTAAGGGACAAGTTAGTAAAACAAGATGACTGCCATTCAGTATCCAAAGTCTGCATCTTGACCAGAAAATGTATAAGGGTTTTTCAGGAGAAAAAAAAAAAGGTAATAAAAGCTCTGGCCCAATATTCCTGATGGAATATTGGCAGCAGTCAACAGCACTGAAGCTGGAGCAGAGATTTTTATCAGTATCAGTGTAGAACAACTTCTTCAGTTCCTGGGGAAATATATATATTATATATATATATACATATATATATATGTATATATATATATAAAACAGAGTTGATAGCAGATGCTTTAAGTAACAGAAGATAAATGTGTAGATATTGACAGGTACTGACTGTTCCAAAGAAGGTAATGGAACTGGTAAAAAGCTAAAAAAAAAGAATCTACTCATGTATGTTTTTGAGGCAATGTTTCACAACATTTGAGGCAATACCAGCAAAGTTAGGTAATGCAGATTTAGCTATTTGATTGTTGAATAGGTAAATGAACTCTGTTATGCCTTCCAGGGCTTAAGAGGGGAACACAGTCACATGTAATGTAGAGTAGGGGACTAACATGTCCTTGGGAGCATTAAAGGAAGGGTTTATATGAAGAGCAATCCCTCCCTTTCCCCATTGAAACTTGGCTCTCCCATCCTCCATCCCAAAATCATAAATGTGTAATGCTACCTCCACTGAGCATGCTTGTAGTATTCCCCCTCTTGTGTCATTTGCTGACACTTACTCAAAACAGGGACCTTGACAAAACAGAGTACATTGAGAGAAAAAACAGTAGTGTCATTGTGATGCTAATAAAGGATGCTATAGTTAGGAGCTATGCGTGCACCTCTTTTGATTTATCCATCATACCTCGGTATATTTCTCATTTGTAGAAAGGAATAAATGGCCTTTCTTTTTTCAAATTATCTTGATAATGCCAAAAAAGAAGAATGAGATACATGTTCAAATGTTTCAGGCTATCTACAGTTAAAAGAAAGCTGAATTAAACTAAGAAAAAGTGCAGGTTTCTTTGTTTCTCTCTGTCCTTGAATCATTCTTTTAAAACACCATCTCATTATAGTCAAAGGTCCTAATTTCAAGAACGTCGGACTCCATGGGGGTTTCATCTTCTTTTTGCTATTCACTTCATGAATGGTCTGGACCTTCTTTTTGATCAGTCAGGGACTTTTGGGAATGAACCATAAGATAAAGGTGGAAATATATTTTCTTCCTGCGCTCTAGTTAGAGTCAAAGCTGTCATAGCATATAAGAGGCAATTCTCGGAACAAACTGCCTCCATATCCATAGGGAATACACGTATGTGATTAACCCAACTGGCCACTGGGTGTGACCATTGCACCACACAAAAGCATCTGAGACTTTTTCAAAGATAAGTCTGGAAATACAGGAGATTAAAAAAAAAAAAAAAATCAACAACAACAACAAGAACAAACCCACAACCTTTTGAGGTATGAATTGACTACTGTAATTCCAAACAACTTTCTGTGCAGTGTTCATGTTTTCTGCATGATGTGGAACTCCTCTCAAAAACAGTGCATAAATAATTTAAAATCTTAGTGTTAAAAAAAAAAAAAGGTGAAAAATCACATTATCAGGGTCCCTTTTCCCTTCTCCAAAGGACAAGTAAGTCTCTTAAAACTGCAGGTGTTTGTTTCTCTGTTTGTTGAAGCCACATTAATGGAGTAAGCACATTCATAGGCAGAATGGCTTAACTGGGCAATATCCTAATACTAGCTCCTAGCTAACTATCTTGCAGTCCCATCTATTAAAAGAAGAGTAAAAATAAAGTATATAACAAATTATTTCAGGACACACTGATAAGTGTTTTTCTTCTGATCTGTTTTATCGTTTGCTTTTTTTTTTTTTTTTTAATTATGGGAAAAGGACTTTGTCCAGAGTTACCCAGCCAGATTTGTTTAGCTCATTATTTAGCTCATTGTTTAGGCATTATTTATCTCATATCACCACACTTCTAAATGCTTCCCAATTTTAGGGTTTTTTTTTTATAACACTTCAAACAGTAAGAAGTTCCCAAGTTTATCTTTTAAATCACATTTATTCCCTTGTATTATCAGTACAGTTACATACATACACACCAATTTGCAAGATCTGTTTTCCTGACCATTCAGGTTGCATAGCGAAATGTTTGCATATTCCCTTGAGTCAGGCTGAAGTTCAGTAGTATCAGACCCTGATCAAAGAGTCAGTGGTAGAATAATGCCACCTTGATCTCCAAAAAACCTGTCAGTCCTGAGATTGCTCAAACTTACATCGGTTACAACTAAATTCAACAGGCGATAACTGATTAAAAAAATCACCAAAAGCATCCCTGTACTTCTTTCATCTTTGGGTTCATACCCAGTGCCCTGGTCAGTGGGCATCAGCCACTTGGATATTACATGATCAGTTTTTCCAAAATATGAGTTTTCCTATGCAAGAGAGATCTGAACGTATACCTGTGGAAAATTTAATTGCATTCAAAGCAAGGGTCTGAATTCAGACCTGTCTTTCAAATGGAACAGAAGTGCATGGCATATCACTACCTTCTAGAGATGTCTGAAAATCTGTGTGTGTTGTTTATAAAGGGAGAGATATCTAGCAAAGGAAGATAGCTACAATTTCAAGAGTTTTCTCCATATATTTATTTCTGATTATTTGAAGGTATACTACAGTAAAAAATAAAGCACAACCAAAATATGTATCAAAATATATAAAAAATATAATAATAATTAATAATAATAACAAAATGTCTCAGTATTTAAAAGCTCATGCTGGAAACATACTATATTTCTCAGACTCACTGTATTTTCACAACAAATGGGACATCTGGTATCTTCCTGAATTTGTGATGTGCTGCCAATGCTTTAACAAGGGGCATTTGGCAAACACCACTTTTCCTATACGTTTGTGATAAACCTTACACTGCATTTCTGTAAGTTAAAGGCTATGGAAACCGTTCATTTGTTTCTCCATTTAAACAAAAATGTTTTCTCATAACCCCAGGGGAGGAAGGAGCAATTCCACTTGACAAATAAACAGAGTATTTGTGCTAAAAAGCCACGCTTCCTACCCAAAAGCAAAATTCACTGTCTATATAGCTAACATAGTGCACAGTGCAACCCAGGTGCAATCTGAATGTAAAAAAAAAAAGTGGTCTTCGGAAAATTCTCATCCTTAGTGAAATGCATTGCATTTGAAAAGGAGAGAAAGCATTCTCTTCTGGTGTCTTTATGATTTCCAGGGAAAACTTTATAGGACAGTAAGATTTAGTGTAAGTCAGAAGGGAGAGCAAACAACCTTAGAAGTACAGAAAACACCTTCCCACCCTACAGTTTGCCTGCAAAGGGTTTCTGACAGCCTCACAGCTGTTTCCTGGAGCACCTTCTTACTGAAGAGCTTGCATTTGTACCCATGGGTGTGCACCAAATATATCCCAGACTTTTCTTCATCGTGGAAAACAAGCCACGGCAGCTCCCTTTGTCAACCTGTAACGCTTCATGTACAGGGCTGTCTCAGGGTGGAGAACAGCTGCTTTATCTCTGGCAGCACTGCACCTACACAAGGGCATCCCCGTGGGGGCAGGCAGCTGCCTAGCAGCAGGTATCTGTCTGCACTGATTGCAGCTTCACAACAGAGGGATACAGCAAATGGGAAATACCCACCTTCATGTATCTGTCTGGCAGAAGAATCTAGAACCTAGAGTGGCTCCTTAGGCACATTCTGTTCTCCGGTGACTTTGCCATCCTTCCCCTGACCATGCCATGCCTAGGTTCTTTAGGAGTAGGGTGCAAAAGGCTATTCTCCTCATCCAGGGGCTAGTTTAGCAGTTTTCAAAGAAATTACATGCTCGAATCTTGCTAAAGTTTGTACCTTTTGCATATGACTACTCATTTGATAGCTTATAATAAAAATTGTACAATTGGATTTTAACTGAAAGTAAGAGGATGTGTGTCTCACCACCAGCCCTCAGGAGGTGTTCAGAATCTTGATTTCCTTCACCTGTAAGTTTCAATCATTTCGGCTAACTCATACAATATGAGGGTCAAGAGCTTGGAAAACAGATGCAAAAAGTTGTGCTCGGTGTATTTTCTCCACTTGGAGTTTCCATGGTACAGTAAGTAACAGGCATTTGGTAGAATTAATGTGTTAGTGATAAAGCAATAGCCCAGATACACAAAGATACTATAGCTGCACCTATCAGGCACAAAATCAGGCTGTATACAAAAATATCCTCTACCAGACAACTATTTTTGTGAATTGTGCAGTATGTCTGGTGCACAAGCCATTCTATTAGTGCATGAGCCATTTGACTACCTTTGATAAAGTTACTAAATATATGCCCAGAAAGAAAAGAAACAGAAAAAGGAAAAAGTGAATGAGAAAAAAATAAAACACTGCACACATGCTGGCCTTCCCTTCTTTTGTATCTGTCCCAGCTTGAATTGAGTCATTTTATTCCCTTCCAGCAGGATCTGATGGTTTTGAATGTTTTAAAGGTGAGGGATGTAAGAGAGAACAATAATTCCAAAACAAATCTTACAAAGAATTTTGCACCTCTGAACAATTACTCCTAATAAAGATTGAATTCCTGCTAGGTGGAAGCTATTTGTTACATGGCCTAAATCTTGGGAGATAAACTTTCATGTCACTAGTCTTGAATCCTTGGGAGACATGTTTCAAATACAGAAGTTTCATATTTCATGATGGAAATTTTTAAATATTCCCAGCTGCACTGCTCTGTCAGGCCCTTGGAGCAAGAATCTGTAACTCCAGGCAGGAGTAATGGCTATGGAAAATTCCACACCTCAGTTCTACTTCTTATTAGTATCTGTTTTTACCCATGAATTAACATTTCAATGCTTGAGAAGATATTGTCTCATTCATAAGAGCTTGGAGATGCTTAAGCAAGTGCAGATATGTTAGCTGTGCGGCTGGATAAGAGCACAAACCATTATAGTTAATTTCTGTACAGAAAGGGAATGAGTTACCAAATGTGAGTCTAAATAGCACATAAAAATCTTTCAGCCCTTTGCTATTAGAAAGAAAAAGAGAGACAAACAATAGGCTAATGAATTCACAGATCTGGAGTCAAATTTTCTACTAGTAGAACTCCCATACAATTCTTTAAAGTTCTGTCATTAGAGAATTTCACATTGATGGAAAAGTTTTGTTCAACAGACAGAATTTATTCCTATTTCAGTCATTTGCAAGTACATAACTGCAATCAGTTGGAGTGGGATCAAGTCCAAGTGTAAGTGGAGGGAAACAAAATTCTGCTATTATTCTCTATAATCATGGCTGGATATTTCAGTTCCTGGTTTTCTTGATGTCATGGGAGGTGGGATAGTGGGAGCTTGATGGGAAATGTTCGTTGGATTTTCATCAGTCAGAAGGGGAAAGAGCATGTCTTGCTGCGGTTGTGTCCCAGCATCCAGCAAGTTGAATGTTACAGCATTTTAGGAGAACTGTCTCTTGTGAAACACTGCAGAGCACTTCGGGGAAAACAGCAAGTGAATTATATTTGCAGTTGAGTTCCCTTATTCTTTGTTGCCTTCATTTGTTTTGAAAGGAAGAAGCAGAGCATTCATCAATATCTGAGGACTGCTAACAGTCCTCACATTCCCACTTGACAAAGCATTTAGACATTCAATTGCTCCAGTTTTGCAACTGCTGCTATTGTCAGCTGGCTGATTAGCTGTTTGGTTTTCTTTTAATACACATTTCATCCCATAAGTACCACTGCATGGTATAATTTCAAAGATTTGTGTTCCTTTAAAGCATTGTTATAATCTAGTTTTTTTTCTGTTCATTTGTTATATTTTTGTAAATTTGCTTTGCCTATATTTCATGTCTCTGAGCCTCTTCTGTTACCTGTCTCAGATGGGATGACAAGAAATGAAGTACAGCTGAAAATATGCCACTGATGTGTACAATGGTTTTACATTTTCGGTGTTACTCTAATGTTTTATCTGTATTTTCAGCTATCAAATCACACTTAGCAGATGTTTCACTGGGCTGTCTACAATGATTCCCTGCTCTTTTTTCTGTGTGATGATTGTGAATTAAGCACTGTCTGGGAGCATTTGAGTGTGCACTATCTGGTATTTATCAACTCTGAAATTCAGCTGTTTCTCTTCTCATTATCTGCGTATTTGTAAGGTTTAATACAAACAGACATTAATGTTTGCAGCATCTCTCAATTTGATCACCTCACCGTTGTTTCATGTCAATTGTTTCAATCATGTTTCTGAAAAATGAAAAAGGCTTGGTATTTTTGTATGTAATTGCTCTTTTTGTTCTTTTATCCTTTAGGTTTTTGGTTGTTGTTTTTTTTTCTTTCCTCTTTACCTTCCATTCACCTTTGCTCTTTTATGCTAAAAAATGCTTTACCAAATATTTCATAGCTCTCCTGGAGAAGACCCAATTAAAAGAAGACTTAGGATCTCAGAATGGGTAACACAGTCTCTCAGCTGTTTGTAAAGCATTTGAATTCAGTGTGTATAAAAGAACCTCTACATTTTTCAATGATTTAAATACGTTTACCCTTTCAGCTTGTAAGTCTGCAGTATTTGTGATTTTGCAGCAATGCTGCGAGCTCAGAAGGCGCTGAGTACTTTGAACCCGATCCAAAAAAATTAATCATATGCTTAAATTTACATAAAATAATGTCCAGTTAGATTCCAATCCCTACTTATTTGCAATTGAAAAAATGATTGAAGACTTACAGCAGTCTTCCCTCTTGTTTGGATTTAAAAGTGTGTTATTTAATTGTGATAAAAGAAGTTATATGCTACATTTATGACTTAATTTTGTAATCAATTACCTGTGAGAAACATTCACAGAAATGACTTAATTTTGTTTTCTATAATTATGCAAATTTGAGAGCTTAAAAATCACCTGTTCTTGAGCTATTGCAGTAACATTTGGTTATACAGACCTTTGCAGTAAGTGAATAAAATACAAGCATAAACATGCCTCAATTTAACTGAAAATTCCTCACGTGTTTGAGTAAAAATTATTGAAGCAAATGAATTTCTGTCCTGAAAATAAGAATTCTCCATAAACATGCAGAACATAACTTAAATCCTTGGTCTTAAGAGATGGAAAAACCTGCACTGACCCTTCTGTATCACTGAACCTTGTTCCTACAAAATAGATTTCAAGCATCCCTTCTTTCAGTAAAACAAAGGATAGTTGCATAATTTCAGCCATAACTGTGCCCTGATTTCTGTGTCAGTAGACAAAATAAATTTACCAAACTGGATAAAAATGAATATTCTCCTCAACAATATTTTAAAAAATTACAACATATTCATTTTCAGATCTTTTTTTTTTATATGATTCATTTAACAGTAGTTTAGTGCAGGCATCTCCTGAGGTGGAGACTGAGAGCTAAAAACCTAAGACACGTTTCCTTCTGCCTTTGCTATTATCTTCTGCTTTTCTTGTTACAAGATGTTCAAGACATATTTTGTTGATCCAATCACAGACTTGGGTAAAAGAAAGTGGATTCATAGGAAGCTGGAAACTCAGATATTTTCTCTGATGATACCTGAGCAGTCCAAAAAGCGCTAAGTACTCTAAGCACTTAGAGGCAGTTTGGCATTGAAGAGACATTTTCTCTAGGCAAACACCTGCATATCCTGATTACAATGCTATTCTATTGACACGTGCCCTAATATAAATCTCCAATACTGGATAGTAATAAATGGACTAAATTCTTAAACAAGAAAATTTTTTCACTTGCTTGTTTAGAAGAAAATATGGGGATTTATCAAAGTAGAGCAAAAGAAAGGAAAAATGTAAATTGTAAGATAACTGAGGAAGCTCAGATACTATAAACTCTGAAAGAATTACATTGTTTTCTAAGATTCACCAGCCTTTCATGGGCATCATGTTTCATAAAACTCATTACTTCACCATGCACTTTTAAATGCATTAGGCAAACTGTCACTTCTGTTTAAAATCCAGGTGTCTACATGAATCTTCTGATCCTTCCCAGTATGAGTAACAGGCTAAAGATGTCACATGAATTGCTACATGCAGGGAAACAACGTGGTTGAGTAAGGACTACTGGTTAAACTGAAGCATAAGAAGGAAATGTGAAGACAGCAGAAGCAGGAACATGTGGCCTGGGAAGAATACAGGAACACCACCTCAACATATAGGGATAAGATCAGGAAAGCCAATGTGCAGATGAAACTGAACTTGACAAGGGATGCAAAGAATAACAAAGGATTTTATTAGCCAGAAAAGCAAAGTAATGAGAGTGTATACCTTCTGATAAACAAGATGGGAGAACTAAGTTTGCAGATGATACCAAACCAAGTGGTGCAGTTGACATTATAAACGAATGGATGCCATCCAAAGGGACTTAGAAAGTCTTGAAAAGTGGGCACATATGCACCTCATGAAGTTCTACAAGGCCAAGTGCAAGGTGCATGGCAATACCAAACAGTGCTGACTGGTGGATGAATGGATGTAAAGTAGCCCTGTTGAGAAGGACTTATGGGCACTGATGGATTAAAAATTGGATGTTAGTTGGCTATGCATACTTGCAGCCCACAAAGAAAAGTATATACCAGGCTGTATCAAGAGAGACTTGGACAGCAGGGCAAGCAAGGTGATTCTCCCCCCTCTACTCTGCTCTTGTGAGACCCCACCAGGATTCTGGTAAACTCAACATAAGACAGATGTGGACCTGTGAAAGTGAGTCCAGAGAATGACCACAAACATGATCAGAGCACTGGAGAACGTCCTCTATGAAGGCTGAGGGAGCTTAGATTGTATCCTGGATAAGAGAAGGAAGCCCTTCAATCCTGAAAGGGAGCTTATGAAAAATACTGGGAGAGACTTTTACAAGGACGTGTAGTACTAGAGTAAGAGGTAATGGTTTTAAACTAAAAGAAGGTAGAATAGGATTAAAGGAATTCTTTCCTCTTAAGTGGTGAGGCACTGGCACAGGCTGCCCCGAGAAGCTGTGAAGACCCAATCTCTGGAAGTGTTCAAGGTCACATTAAATGGAGATTTGGGCCACCTGATCTAACAGATGGCAGCCCTGCCCACAGTTGAGGGTTTGGACTAGTTGATCTTTAAAGGCTCCTTTCAATCCATTCTATTTCATGATTCTATGATTCTAGAAATGTTTTCAATGAAGGACAAATACAGAAGATATTGCACATGTTTAATAAACTTCTCTATAGATGAGATTCCTAAAGTACTGATGGTACTGAGTTCTGGTGTCTTGCTTTGTCAAAGAAGGCTGGAAAGAACTAACACAGAAAAGAACTGTGTAAAAAACAAAGTGATGTCCTCAATGTTTGTTTGAGGTTTCCTGGTTTTGTTTTTGTTGCTTTTTTTTTTTTTTTTCCTGTAAAAAAATAAAGTTTGTTTTAGTCTTCTTGTTGTGATCAATGCAATGAAATATCACAAAAATATAAGACTGGAGGGATGTAATGGCTGAAAACAATGTTCACTCTAGTAAACTTGCTAACTTCCATGCACTGATTTGTATTTACATTATCACTAATTCCAAAGAAACTTAGGGGCTTAGTTGCCCCCAGTAGGACAGAGTCCAAACAACCTAGGCTTTATCTCAAAGTGTACACATCAGACCACATGGCACTCAATTCATTTACAGCTCCTTGCATTTCTTGTTCAAATGCCATTGTATTTTATCCAAATGAAAATAGGGTTCAATTTATAATAATAATGATGATCATTCATGCAACATTTTTCAGGTAAGGATGGCAGATCACAAGATAAACTTAGAAATATTTATATAGAGATTGCTTTGCCAGTATGTTAGCCCACCAAAATGAAATGTGATAGCTTTCAAACAACAGCTGGACAAATATTATCCAACTTACACATTATCTTAATTAATTTTTACCTTTCTTCTCAAATCATTTCTTAGAGTAATTTTTTGTAGTAGTAGTAATCAACCAGCTGTATAGCTCTGCAAATACTGCTCATGGAATAAATCATTTGATGCATAATGACAATTTTCAAAGAAACATTTACTTGGCAAATATTTTTTTCTGATAATTGAGGAGCTCTGTTTTAAAAATCATGCAATAACATTGTGCAGTCATTCTAGACAGGCATAAAAAGTACCTTTAAGTAAAATTATAGGAAGAATTTTACACAGCAGGAAGTAATTAACCAAATGGAAATATGGCCATAATAGTGAGATTAACACTTTTAACTTGTAAAAAGTTGTCCACGTTCTTTAATTGTTAGATATGCTCTAAGATCTTGCCTCATATATCATCAAAAGAATCTTTAACCGGGTCTATCTGTACTTCTAAAGAAATTCACTCTTTTGAAAAAGGCTTGGCTTACACAAGACTTTAGCTGAACAAATCCCATTAACAGCCATGAGAGTCACTTGGCTAAATCCCCCATGCCCCAGAACGGAAACAACAGTATATAAGTGATGTGCAAGTCTGTATTCCTCTTAAAAATTAAAGATGAGAAACAGAAGGGAAACATCATCTTCTGTCACAGATGCAGGATCATCTTTAAAGTACCACACACACTCCTGGAGAGAAAGGAAGGAAGGAGACAAAAAAAAAAAAAATGGTAGGAAAGGGAAGGAGAGTAGGTAGGGTAGGTAGGTAGGAGAGAGTGAGAAGATGGAAGAAAACAGGAGAAAAGAAGGAAGATGGATATTCATGAGAAGTTAAATTATAACAAAACAACTGTCATCACCAACTCCTTGTACCATATATACCCGCATTTTGTGTCCCAAAGGAATTCTCTGGGCTGCCTGGTCTCATCTGTTTCTTTTGAAGTTCTTTCTGGAGTTGTCTCTTATCTAAGGAGTTCACGCATCCCTATTGAAATGCTTGAAAATGGAGCAAGGTGTGAAGAGGAATAGAAGATTAAGCAAGGCTGCAGAAAATACCCATTTATTCATCTTTCAAAGGCAGTAGAAAGGGAGTCGAGCACATCTTTATTCTTCTATGAGAGGATGCTATTGTTCATCTTGTTCTAATTATGAAATTTGAACTTAAAAGGAAGAAAAAGAACACTCTTCTGACAGTGCACTGTACATATTTTCTGGAAATAATTCTTACAGAGATATATGTCAACCCTGTGTATTCAAGAATGACCCAAGAGTCACAAAGCAACGTACAGAAGCATTTGATACAATCTACAGAGCTGCAATTCTTGATCTATTTGTGTTCCAGACAGGTTAGAAAACTGTATGGCAGAAGAAGAAAACACAGCTAATCTTTCGTGACTGCTAGACACTGCTGCATAAATGTAATTGCAGAACCAGAAACTCCACGAAAAGAATGCCATGCCATTTACCACAATTCAAAATGAATCCAATTATTCCTTAATCACACTAAAGGGCATGTTCTTCAAGCACAAATAAAAAGAAAATTGTAGGAATTGGGTCTCCAGTAAAATTCCACGCAATTTGTAGAGTAAATCTTTTCTAAAAAAAAAAAAAACAAACATATATATATGTCAAGAAAATACTGAAATTATTTCCACTCCCACAGGTCATAGGTCTACTAGGATTGTCACTTTTTCCCTTCCTCTTCATCCAACAACAGCAACAGAAAGAAAAACACAGAAAAGTTTCCAGAAAATGTATTTGTATTAGCATGAGGAGTAAAGGATAGAGAAAGATCATGATGTAAATTTGAGTTCATTGCTTTCCAAAAGACTCTTAGATTCATACATAAGTGGCACTTTCATCTCTATGTAAAGTGCTTCAGACAAGGTACAAAGAGGCTAAGGACATTAGCTCATAGTACGTCTCTCTTCTGTCTAGTAATCAAGCATGACACTGACAGTTCTGAAAATATTTCTTGTACGTGTGTGAAAGAAAAAACACCTGTAGTTCTTAATAAGACATGAAATTAAGTTTTCATTAGCAATTGCACACCCAACAACAATTTAGGACAATGTGCTCAGGTATTTCTGAAGTTTCTACAGACTTTAGAGAGGCGGGGATTTTTTCTTCCTCTTTCTTCTTTCCTAAAACAGACTGAGCTAAGGATTATAACACCAGCTGGGCTACATCTTGAGGATACAGATATCATTTGCAACTGAATGAAAATGAGATTCTTATTTCTGTTGCCCGATTCCCATCAGATTCTTAATCATGTACTCTTGTGAAGACTTGGCTTGTTTCAGCACTGGGCTGAAACACTGTTTACTCCTTTACTCTCAGCTAGTATGTCTCATACACAAAGTGTGAGTCACACACAGCTGAATCCTACCTCACAGTGAGGCTGCGTACCTTGCACTTGACTTGACTGCACCTTCTTTTACACAATGATCCAGTGTGCATCCACAGGGAAGGATACAATTCTTTCTCTTGATTTCACACTGTCAAAAGAGCCATGGAGGACAAATCTTCTCTATTCATTCTTCATCTGAAGAATGGCAACATTTACTGCCTTCCGTTGACTGTGCTTTCATTAGAGAAACAGTGGATAGTGAACATATCAGTTTTTTTCTAATTCTGTTTGCATCTGAACATTCTCCTTCAAAACATTTGAATTGTAAGGAATGAAATTGTTCTATTTGCCTTAATTTAAAGTCAGTTCATCCTCTGCTGGATACATGTATTCTATGTACCCATCTTCCGTAATCATTGTCTTCAATCCCATTAAATCTTGATGGAATCGAGTGCACCCTCAGCAAGTTTGCTAATGACAACACGCCGAGTGCTGCAGTTGACACGGTAGAAGGAAGGGATGCCATTCAGATGGATCTTGACAGACTTGAAAGGTGGGCTTGGGTGAACCTGATGAGGTTCAACACAGCAAAGTGCAGAGTTTTGCACTTGGGCCGGAGGAATCCAGGCATCCATACAGACTGGAAGGAGAGGTCCTTGAGAGCAGCTCTGCAGAGAAGGATCTGGGGGTCTTAATGGATGAAAGAATTAACATGAGCCAGCAGTGTGCCCTTGCGGCTCAGAAGGCAAATGGGATCCTGGGCTCCATCGGAAGAGGGGTGGCCAGCAGGGACTGGGAGGTGATTGTCCCCCTCTACTCTGCTCATGTGAGGCCCCATTTGGAGTACTGTGTCCAGATATGGAGCCCCCAGTACAAGAAAGACAGAGAGCTGTTGGAGAGGGTCCAGAGGAGAGCCACGAAGATGGGTCTGGAGCAACTCCTCGATAAAGACAGGCTGAGGGAGCTGGGCTTGTTCAGCCTGGAGAAAAGAAGGCTGCGGGGTGACCTCATTGCAGCCTTTCAGTACCTAAAGGGAGCCTACAAACAGGAGGGGAATCAACTCTTTGAAAGGGTTGACAACTGCAGGGCAAGGGGAAATGGTTATAAGTTGAGGGAGGGGAGATTTAGGTTGGATGTCAGGGGGAAGTTCTTTACCATAAGAGTGGTGAGGTGCTGGAACAGGCTGCCCAGAGAGGTTGTGGATGCCCCGTCCCTGGAGGTGTTCAAGGCCAGATTGGATGGGGCCCTGGGCAGCCTGGTCTAGTATTGAATGTGAAGGTTGGTGGCCCTGCATGTGGCAGGGGGGATGGAGATTCATGATCCTTGAGGTCCCTTCCAACCCTGGCCATTCTGTGATTATGTGATTCTGTGATCTGAACTTTGCCAGTCAACTTCCAGGAGAACAATTCTTGCTTCCACAGAATAAGGTGACACAAGTTAACTTAGTTTTCAGATTTGAGAGAGTCTATTATAAAAGCTTTAGACTAAAGGTGCTTGATAGCACTGGGGTCACTCTGCAGTAGGAACAGTTTATATATATATATTTTTAAATGAACTATATCACTGTAAATCTAAGACTGTTCTGAATTCTGTTCTGAATTCATTTAGGAGAATCCAAACATGGAAGACTTCATCTACCTGTAAGTAGACAATGGTGCGACATAACTGACTTCTTTCTGTGATACGTGGGTGAAAAATCTTGTGTTTCTATTATTGTGTAACTGTTCTTTACCTGTATTCATCTGTGCAAGAGTGTAATCCTCTTCACAGTTGATAATTTAGTTTTCAAAGTTACTTTCCCCTGCACAGGACATGTTGTCATTTCCGGGCCTGCTTAGAAAGGCCTTCAGGTCTGTTACAGCTATCAACTAAGACAGATTTAGCAACAGTAAAACCCACCTTAGCCAGTTTCCTAAGTATTTGGTCCATCTCAGGTCACTTACAATACTTACAAAAGGTACGCTATTAATCCTGTCCTATTAGAACAATCACAAGCTGCTGATATTTGGATGAGCTTCTACCTGTTAATAACAGCTCTTTGTATTCTTACAGGTATGATCCACCCCAGTGGAGAAAGATGAGAAATCACTGCAATCCTTTCTGAAGTTCAAGTTCCATTTTACCCTAGAGTAGAAGTTTTGATAAGAAGATCACTTCCTGATATCACTCATCCGTAATAAGCATTAGTGGACTTTCAGTTACTTCCCTGCCCAGGCAGCATAGCTGATCTAATACCAAAATCTCCTATCTTAAAATGGAGCTTTCCTATTTACTTTCTGGATCACTCTTCTTTAAGATGCTCATATTGAGTTAATAAGAAACAACTTAATGAGTTCTGTAATACCAATGTAAACCCCTGATTCTGTAGAAATCATACCAAGTATAATTATAAGTAATTATTATCCCACACACAGACTGAATTCAGAATGAAGTCCTTCAACACAAAATTTGATTGGAAACAATTTAAAAACATGAGGTATATTTAATTATCTATATTATGATAGTGCCTAGGGGCCTTAACTGAGATAGGGATCTTGTGATGTACTTTGTAGAAATGCACGGTAAGAGAGTTGCCTCATTTTGCAGCCTACCTGAGCAAGGTGGCAGCAAATATGAGGGGAAACAGATTAAATGACTTGCCACTTTTCAGTAACTCTGTGATATGAGGTCTCTTGATATCTCTTTCATCTGCTCCTTTTGGCCTTCATTGCCTTTCTACTGCGAAAAGGAACAGACTGTCAGGATGGATGGGTCCCCAAGCCTCTATATATGACTAGGTCACTGATTAATATGTCACATGAATAATGTGTATACACTTACAGTTTTGAAATGTATGTTTACAATCCTAGAAATATTTGGTCAGGCTATAGAGGAATTCAACAATTCTTTTAAATGTGGGAGTCTAGCCAAATATCTTAAAAGGTAGAGGCTAATCAGGGTGTAATTAAACTGAAGAGAACATAATGAAAATCCCACACAAATATAGAACTTGACATAAACGTGGAAAATGAACATTTTCAAATTTCACCCCACATTTCCTACTAAAGCAAAAATCTCTAGCCAGCTGAACCTTTCCATTCTCAAGCACATGATAAATCCTGAATTCTAACGGCAAGTATGTCCCCAAATGATATAAATAAAGCAATACAACATTTACTGGCCCACACATCAGCTGGACCAGATGGCATCTCTATACATTTTTAAACAATACAGCATAATATTGTATTAACACATGCTTGCATAAATGTGTGTAGAGATACAAGACAGTAACAATACTTGACACTAATCCTGAGGAAGTCAGCATGGAAAATAGCTTGCCTATTTGAGGCTAGCAAAAGCCCTCAATAGCAATAGCAAAATACTGCCATTTATTTGTGATAAAAGTATTCTCTTTTCCTGACATTTTTCTCATTGACTTGCTAAGTACTGCTTACCAGTGCACCAACATCAATATTAAGGAGTTGTTAAATATTCTACATTATTTATAGTCAGAAAATATGAATAGCTTCACAGTCTTGAATCCACTAAGCTCTGTAGAGTCTGCACAAAGTATTTACATTCCCCTTCAGAAGTGTTAAGGCTTCAGTTTTGGAGGCTGAACACAACAAAAACTGTTGCCTCTAACCCTTTACTTCCCCACTTCTGTTATGCTAGAGGGACATGTCCAACAATTCTCCCTGTCATGATGTTGTCTTTGGAAAAACCCGCACAGACCCCTCTCCTGTGGCCACTCTCTTGTGGTTCTTACCTTGGGTAATATTTTCAGACACTTCCTTCCTCTTCTGCAAGACAAACTAACAGGTGTCTGCCTTGCATCAAGGGCACGCAGGTGTCCCTTCAGCATGCTGTATTTTGGAAAAAATTAAGGAAGAAAACCAAGGGAGGGAAGTAGGAAACTACACCATTTCCTTGCCTTTCTAAAGCAGGTAGAAAATAATCAGCTTTCATCCACTATAACAGCCCAGTCAAACCGACTATAGAAAGCATTTTTTTCCTAATGTATGTCAGTATCCAGACAAACTCATAAAACTCTGTCTTTTCTAATGAAGATTTCTGATATGTTAAACAGCTGCGGGCTCAAGATATCTTGCAAGAAAATCAAATCCCGTAAATTTCGAACAGAAAAGAATATATGTAAGAACTCCTCCACGAACTGTCTTGACTTCCTTCTGAGAGCTTGCCCTCTCTTGCCCTTGTTATCCACTCTCTACCCTGACACTGAAGCATAGGACTTGCAAAACTTGTTTAGTGGCCATAATCCAGTTGTATAACCAAGTTCATAAACATTTTTGAGTATCTAAAAAGAACAGAAATATGTTAAAAACTGGAAATGTCAAAAGCTTATCCGTTTTCCAGATTTAAGTGTCTTGCTGTGCCATTTGACTTTCCTTCACAACATGTTTCTGGAGAAGGGGAATACCACTCATACCCACACTAAAAAAAAAAAGATGGGAAAATAAACAAAATTCATTTTTCAAGACCTCCAAAAACTGTAGTTCTTAGTTCAAGATTTTGTTTGCTTGATTGCTTAAATTATAAGAAAATAAGAGTGAAATGTGATGAGTTACAGGTTATTTCTTTTTTTCTTTTTTTTTCCAAAATCCCCTCGTTGAAGAGAAATTCTCTTTGTCAGCCAGTCCTGTCTGCCAACTAGGTGTGTCATCAATCCAATGGCAAATTTGTGACAGACCATCTTGTTGAAATTTTGGCAGCACATTTCTACACGTGAGTATTCGCAGAACACCAGTGTTTTCTAGGCTCATTGCCAAATGAAGGCTTGGAAGGATGTACGTATATACTGTACTCTGCAGCCTTCAAAGGATTAACCTGAATTGTTTTGAGTTTGAGACATCATTAGGTTATATTAAATTACAAAATATGTAATAATAAGAGCCTGCACTTGCTTGAACGAGCAACTCTGCCATTTTTTACCTTTGTGACTTTATGATGATGTTTGCTTTTCTCTGCTCTTCAATTTAACAGTTCTTCCAGGAGCTGCTTTTCTTTTTTCTCGCACTTGATTTTCAGCTCCACTGTTTTGTTTTGTTTTGTTTTGTTTTTTTTGACTGCATAAAAGGTGGGTACACCATTTACGACATTGTGAATGGGATTTTTTCCCAAACATTATTTCTTTGGGGTTTTCGCAAGATTATTTTTAAGGTATTTTCATTTGCTTCTTTTTTAACCCAATCCATTTACTCTCATCCTTGGATGTGATATCAAACCTTTTCCTCCTCTGCCATCCATTTTTATCCTCTCCATTTTTTGCCTCCATTTCCCCATTTATATTGTAACCACCTATCTTTAACACCAGCTTCTTAGAACAACATATTACTTTTACTTCCAGGAAATTGAAATAAAACTAAAAATAAATTATTTTGAATATTTAATTTTTCTTGAGAAGGAGCTGAACCTACGTAACTATTCTGAAATGTTTTTGAGCTCAAAGCAGTGCCAAACTAGAATGGTTTCTCTTGTCACTAAATCTAAACTGAAAACAAAGGATGCACTGGTTTCATGTCCTGCCTGCAATGCTTGCCTACATGCACTCCCTACTCTCACATACCACCGCTGCTATTTTTCACTGTTCTATGATCCCTCATCTCACATCCGTTGCTGCTCTCTCCCCTCACCCTTAGCCACTGTTTCTCCAGAGTTAATCTCTATCTTACCTTCTACATCTCTACAATTCAGTCCCTTCAGATCACGGCTTTCACATAGACAGGGATGTCTCTGTGTATAACTTGCTATTCTCACCAACAGCCTCTTCTACTTCAGTCTGCACTCTCTTCTTCCATTTCTAGCTGTTTATCTTTTTCCAATCTTCCTCCCTTGAACAGGTCCACCAATGACTTAATGTTGTGCCTCTCCCTGTGTGTTTCCATTTGCTACTTCAGTTTTCATTCTTCATTCAAGATAACCCAGGCTCTTGTTCTCTATCATCTGTGGGTCCCTTTCCACATCATCTACCAGTAGCTCAGAAATGCACACTGTCATCCACTTTTTCTAGGACTTCAAATTCCTTTTCAGCCAATAGGGAAAACTGCCAGTTGTGATAGTGTCTCTGAGCTCTTTTTCTTTCATCTGGACAGGACATTAAATCTGTATTGTATAACTATGAGGCAATCATCTTCTCTGCTTTCCATTCGCAGTAGAAAACAGAGAAGCTTCATGATCTGAATCAGTTATGTCAGAAGAAACACTGGGCTGCTCAGGTGGCATCTGCTATCTGTTCGCCCAACAGACCCCTATGACCTCTGTTCTGTCACCTGTAGGTCATACAACATCCCGCTTTGCCTGGCTTTCCTTTCTTATGCTTTCCCTTTTCCTTCCTTTTCTTGCAGTATTCCCAAAGAGCCCTCATGCATAGCCTTTTCTTCACTTCTACTGATCCAGACTGCTTCTTTTTTTAAGGTTATTTATTTTGCCTTTTAGAAGAAGGTCCTTCACGGATTATCCTCCACTCTCTTACACTGCACAAAGAGTAAGTCTCTTACAAGACTCCCACACATGACAGTCTCCCTTTGGCCATTTGCATGGTTCTCGGACTGAATTTTTAAATTGATTCATTGCTTTCCACTATCCCAGATGCTCAGGAGCCACTCTATAAATAACTACAAAACAGTTTGCTACCTTTCTTTAAAATTCTCTTGAAAGCCCTCCTTTTCTGTGATGCCTACAAAAGATTTGACAACATTTAGACTTCTGGTATGCTGAGGTCACTGCCTATGATGCTGACTAATATTTTCTGTGTTTCCTGGTGTTCTTCCATCTGTCTATCCCCATCTGTTGTTTCTTTGCTTATCCTTGTAAGCTGCTCAGAGGAGGGACTGCCTTGCTGCTCCCTGATTGTGCAGCTGCTGCAGGCCAGGGTCCCCAGCCAAGGTTCATGCCTGTAGGTGCTTTGCTCCCACCACAATAACCCAGCCTGTGCCTTGCTGAGAATCTTCCTACCTGCTGTATTGAGAGGGTTTTGGTCAGCCTGCTGTCAAGCCAACTGCTTGCTCAGGCAATCTATTACCTCTGTGCCTTATGTTCAAGCACTGCTTATAGTCACCAGTGGAAGTTATTTCAATGACCTCACTTAGTCAATATCACAAAACACTGAAGTATTTGGCAGAATAAGATTCCCTCTGTGGGATAGCTTCCCTACAGCATGTATCTGTCTCAAGGCCAGCTTTGCTAGCCCATCCATTTAATTCACTCAGAAAATTACAGTGAGAAGATAGGACATAAAGTGACCCATTTGCCCGTTGCACTAATCTAAGCCTTTTTATTTGCTGCAGTATAAGTAGGGACCAGTGAAGAAAGATGATTTAGCATAAAAACCTGCACAGCATGCCAATATGAATACTATGAATAGATCAGTGTTAGACACGCAGGACAGGTCATGATAGTGTAATGGCTGTCAGAGAGAAGGTTGCAAACGCCTTTGCTGAACTAAATGAATTCTCTCCAGGTTTCTCTCTGGACAGTTAAAGACACAAAGTGGAATTCTAGCAATAAATACTGGAGTGGGTTGTGCTGGATGATGGCAGGGATGCAATTGAGAAGAGCACTATGATTGCAGATGGAAGGCTAGAACAGAACAGGGACAGAAGAACACAGCTGGTGTCTTTTCTTCATGAGATGGCAAAGGCTGATAGTATTTTGACATCCTAAATTGAATTACCAGAAATCTAAAAATGAGCATATTGTATTAGACTTCTAGATTCTATTGTCTTCAATGAAGGGGAAAAAGTGATTTAATTTTTTTGACTACTGGATTCTAGAAATCCCAGATTCCCAAAGATGTGATGATCAGTAAGCGGGATGAAATAATGTCCCAGGTTACAAGAAAACTGTGCAAATACCAGTTAACGAACAAACATTTGTTGTGGTGAAAAGGGGCTGTACTCTCACCTGAGTTTAGCAGCACTCAGGAGCTTTCACAAGTGTACTCCCTGTCACACAGTACAGTGGCAATAATACAGCTGTACAGCACTCCATCCTGTTCTGACTGAGGCTGCATGCATCCTAGGACAATTACAGTATTTTTTATTACCACCTCATATGGTAGAATGTTTAATTTGCAGCTCAGAACACGTAATCTCTTCAACCTTATGATGCTGAGCATTATTCCATTCTTACTTGAATCCTCCTTATCAGTTCACTGGGGCTCATACAGGTAAAAAATTACAAGAAAGAGAAAACAGAATGTCTAACTGAACTCCTTTCTCTGAGTTTCTTGCTGCATGTCACCAAATTCCAAATAACAGGATTGTCAGGACCCTTGAGAGAACAAGTACTCTTATTCAGTTCAGCTTGTATCTAACTTTCTTCCCTAAACCTCCCCATTACATCTAGTAGTGTACATTCCAAGTAGTGAGAGGCTTTAAAACATTCTTATTCTTAAGCTTCTTACTACATAATTTTTACAAGAGCTCCTAGCCCATCTATCAAGCTTCTTCTAAGCGTTTCAGGTTAGATGTCCCAAAATGGGGATATCAAAAAACTGTGATCATTACTATGTTTTTAGGAGTTTATTTTATCTTCAAATTAAATTAATATATCTTTATGTCTTGTTATTTAGTCTTCACCCAAACCTTCATCTACAAGGCAACGATTCTGTCCTTTTAGGAATTGTGTCCCAGTGTTTCTAAGTCTTTCAGGAAGGAATCATTCAGGAGCTAAGAACAGGTGCAAACAAATTCAAGAGTGGAAAATAAAATGTTCAGCTGAACTCTAGGTATTTCACACAGTTGACAAAAATAAGAGCACGTATTGAGAGGAAAGCTAATTCAATGGTAGCCTAGAAGCTGCAGGACACAGGCGAGTTGATTTGATGTATTGCAGAAGCATAGTCATGATCAGGACACAAAATTGAATTCCTGATCATTACATAGTTGTTTTTTGGTTTTTCATGTCCGTTCATTTTACTTACTTTACATTATTTTATAATGTAGATATTTTTTGAACATTATGAAGGCTGATTGCTAACATGTACGGTTTCTGAGGAAAGAGTCTCCACACTGTGGAGAGCAACTTATCCGAACTCAGCCTGAGACCTGCTGTGGGCACAAGAACCTCTAGGGTCCTCAGGACCACAGTCCCAGCAGTTTCCTTCTTAGCTTTTCAATTTTCTGTTCCTATACATCTTCTGGCTCTTTCTGATGGTCAGCAGAAGATGAACTCTTCAAACCAATGAAATGGCAACAATAGTTTCAAGTCTTGAATATGTCCTCATATGCCATAGCCCTTTCAGTAAATGTGTAGTGAACTAAACTGAATCCAATTAGATACAATTTTATCTTGTTTTGTATCTCTTAGTGGAATATAGGGATGGGGAGGAGGTGAACTTTTGGGTTTCTTCTTTTTTGTCCATTAAATCCATGAATACTGCATTGAAAGATGTTGCATTTTGAAGAAACAAATGAATAATCAACAGCAAAATTGGTGTGAGGTATGCACTTGCACAGCTCAGAGAAAACTTATGAAAACAGATGCCTCAGCTCCTCTTCCAGGTTTGCCAAGCTGGTTGATGACCTAAGCATCAGTTCTTCTAGTACCTTCTGTCATTAAGCACAGGGAGATTCAAGTGCTCTTACAATTAGCTGGAAAAGAAAGCAAGAAGCACACTGTTCAGGCACTGACCAACAAGCAAAACACATGCTCCCTGGAAGCCTCCATCCTCCACTTTCTGCAGAGCTATTCCAAGAAGAGCAATGTCAGAGTCATTCTTCTCAGATCCAGAGTCCAAACTATATCAAATTAAGCAACGTTATTGTGGGAAGCATATTCCAACTACATTTGGAAAAGCTGGTGAGTAGCAAAAACCTCCCAGAAAGTCTTCAGAGAATTCTGGCTCAGTGAGAGGGTCAAAAAACAAAACCTTGTATAACAGTTCACCATTTGTTCTGCACTTCAAAATTCTGCCTTAGCACAGAGAGGGGAGTGACACAAAGAAATGAGAATTTGAACTCGCAGCCTCAGAGTACACCAGCATTTTTTTCTTGCTTGATTGTGTACTAAAACTGCCTGTAAAGTCAATAACTTCCTATGGCTTCACAGCAAAGCAGAAAGATTAAAAAAGAGCCATGGTCCTTTGAAGATGCAGAAGGCAGTAAGTGAGCAGGCTGAATCCTCTTTGGATTTGAAAGTCTATGCGGTGCTAACAGTTCTGCTTTAAGGTGTCAAAATTGCCTTAAATCTTTACCTTTGTTATATCCTGCTGTTACAGATGTATAATAGAATAAGTCTGACTATTCCAAACCATTTAGAAAGCATCATTTTTCTTTTGACTTTTTTGAAAAATATAGCTGGTTAGCACTGTTTTTGTTTGTTTAATGTGCAAGCAATTTAATTACATCAATAAGAAGAATATGGCAATGTAATGTAAAGGAGGTAACCACTGTGTGGATTTTACTGTGTTTGGTGATAATTCACAAAGTTTCAAACCAAGCAAAACACTGAGGCCCCTGTTTCTTTGTGACTCTATGAACTTGCCATTAAACTCAGTGCAAAGTCAGGAGCCCAGAAAAGGGCATAAGAACAGAAATATTTTCATGCTCTGTTTTTGGAAAACCAGACTAGTGTATTTTAAAGGAAAGAGCAGGAAGCATCAAGTGGTTTAAGAAGCCCTTCCTTAATACCTCCATGCTGAGAAGAGCACTGCCTACTCCTGGACCAGAGACCAGCCAAGAAGTCAGGCAAGTTGATCTCTAGACTTGGCTTTCAAAAACGTGGAAGGCAGTAAGTGAGTAGGCTGAATACTCCTTGGATTTGAAATTCTGTTCCATCAGATAGGCTTTTTTCTCCTTGAGTTTCATTTTTGGAGGGACAGCATTACCACCTTTCCTTCCCTCATCAATTTTTTCTAAAAGTTTTCCACAGAACTGATGAGAGGGCTTTTGAACTACAGTAATATACTAGTAATAAGAATGATTGCTATGCAGTCACTCATTACATTCAGAAAGCACAAGGTCCCTGTCAGTAAGGCAGTTTCCTCTCATCACCGACATCCTTTCAGCTGGTCCTATGAATTTTCCAGCTTTGTGCTATGGAATCACGAAGAGCTATTATGGGACTGCATAGGCACGTTCTTGGCATCAGGTCTCTTCCTTAATAAATCCCCTCTGTCTTGTTGGGATTGTTGTCTTAGTTTGAGGTATAGCTCGAGTGTTACCCCTGAGCAGACTCCCATAAGTTTCTATCAGAGATTAAACTGTGCTTTAAGCTCCAGGCAGCTAACTTAATCGAGGGCAGGGGATGGTAGATTGAAGCTCAAGTGTAGCTGACCTAGCTCATAAAGCAGTAAAGACTCAGCTATCCCTTCCTGCTAATACAAACTCCTGTGCTGATAGCACACAACCGGAGTGGATGGCATACAAAGCAGAGGCTTGAACTGAGGTGCAGGGATGTCTTGGCTCGGAATGCTGGCAGGGTCCCTGTACCTGGCTGACCTTCCCCACTGAATTTCCGAAGCAGCTGAGTTGCATGGGAGCCAGCTACTGAGCTATCCACACATTAAGGTAGTGCATTTTCTGGAGTAAATCATCACCAACATCAGCTTGTCTTAAAATTTGGAGTAATAAATTATTTAAATTAAGTCATTCTCATTCCGCAGTCTGAGTTTTGTGCTAAACTGTCACAAAATGGTAGAGCTTCAGTGGGGATACTCACTGAAGTCGAACGTATGACAGAACTTGAAATGTTTTGCATGGCAGCAGAATGTAACAGCTCTCATATAAATCTAACTATGCAACATTTACAATATAAATATAAATTCTTCTTTGTAACTTTTTATGGATTTCTTAATGAAATGAGATGCAAAACTCACTCTGTCTTCAGCCTCCTGTCTCTTGTCAGTGTGTTTCCTTCCACCAGTAACTTTTAAAAATACTGAGTAACTTCGAAAAAATCCGAAGATTGCATAAATGTCTTAGGGACTTGGCAGGCAAGTTAAGAAAGATCTTCTTGAAGTCCTAACCAAGAAAGGGATGGAAATAGGAGTTCAACTTTTTAATAGAAATCAGTAGATCCAAGTGCAAAACAAAAATCATTAGGAATTTGAACTTTGTAACTTCCACTTTTTATGGAATTACTTGCAAAAATGGCAACACACTCTGGAATATGGGAGGAAAGATGAACAAGAGTTAAGTATCTTGTTAAGCACATGAAATCTGATAAAGCTGGGGCAAGATGTGGTAACTTCATGAAAGTGTCTAATGCATTCAGATAACAGCACAGGAGAGAAATCATCATCTCTGTAGTTCATGGTAAGTACAAACTCTTAACTGCAATCAGAGTGAACTCTCACTGCTTTGTGAAGCTGTTAGTCTAAACAGAGAAACACAAAAGTGCAGGAGAGGAGTCCACAGTAACAGCTGATGCTAGCATTAAAATTCAAAATTGAAAGGTTCATAATGACAGGAAACTTCATGGTCAGGTCTAAAATCACTCATTCCTTGAGACATTCCCCCTTCACCCCAAAAATCTCAGCCATAAAAAAAAATTGTTTTGGCTCCTGAACTGAGAGGAAAATCAAGATAAGCAGTCAAATGCCACAAATAGATGTGGTACAGAACCTGGAGAGCACAGACAGTGACAACTACAGCTTTGTAGTGCACAGTGCCACTTCCCTTCAGCTCTGTGTCTGACTCCTGAAATGTAGAACTGAGCACCCCAGCCCTGAGCAACCCTGAGCATTCACTTTGTTCTGCAGCACTGCTTCCATCCTAAAAGCCAGCAAAATCATGCACACAATTTTCTCACCCACTCCCACACCTCACCAGATGTATTCTTGTTAAGAAGTTATGTCTGAATTGCACTCCAGGCATTTCCATGCTACTGTTGTTTTGCCTGTCTGAACTGAACTTTCTTAGCATCCCCTAGTCTTTATCGGCTCAGGAAAATAACCTACAAAGGTTTCAGGACCCCTTGGCACTAGTTGCATTTCCAGTTTGTGACTGTGGAAAAAATATTGATGTGAGTTCCTTGAAACCCTTTCCCTAAGAGGTGTCAATAATTACCATCTTGGCATACAGAAAAGAGGCTTTGGCAGGTTGCCCAGTAACATCAAACAGATCAGGAACAGCCACAAGAGCTCAGTTTTCTGTAACGTTACCTGACAAGACTGTAAGAAATCACGTAACTGATTTATAGGAAGTTGAAGAAATGAAATATTCCTTGCTTAATTTTGATCAGTGATATAAGACCTATTCTTTTGATATGGCGTTACAAGAATCCAAACATAAACTGCAAGTACTTTCACTATCTATTTAACTGTTATTTCAGTGATGAAAGTACTTTTTTCCAATGCCTTGTGTTCACAAAGATGCCCTGAACAGAGCATTCCTGGTTTAACACTACAGTTCTATGAGCTATAAGTTAAAATGAAGCTACAAAAAAAAGAGAAAAAAAAAAAAAAACAACAAAAAACAACTTCTCCAAACTCAGAGACTTTCCCCGAAAGATTTTTTTTCTTATTTTGAGTTTCACAAAAGCACTAAAAGCACAATTTTCTAAACTTTTTTTAACTTTTTAAATTTTTTTCCCAGAAATGTGAGTTATCAGAATAAAAAGTGGTTTTAACTCACAGAAACCTTTTGGTTTTGAATCAAAATCTAATATACGTCTATATCTAATATACAATCTATAATATACATCAGTGAACACTGTTTGGCCCAAAGTGTCTTTGAAATGCGTAGGAACTTGAGTTAACCTGACTTGGTTTGAAGGGCTGAACAGATGAATGTTCAGCACATCTCGGTTCTTATCTGTGTATCCACTGGGGCCTGTATCCTTTTTAAAAGTTCTATAAACATCACTGTATTTCCTATTCAAAAGAAATCGGTTGATCCCATTTACTTCAGCACCCATTTGGAGTTATTAAAAAATCCTATGCTGAAGCAATCCATGCTCAAATCAAACTACTAAATGTATCCCATGAAATATCTCTCATTCATCAGTGTAAGAATGGTTCTTCCTTTAAAATTTGCCTTTGATAACATTTCTAAGATCATAATGCAAAATTATTCAAAACTCCATTACGTCTTTGCAGTTTGACCAACATGCTAGGTGGGAGACCATATAAAATGCCAGAAACAAAATACAAATAGGAGATGAAAAGGAGAAGCTGATGTTCACAAGTAGAGACCCCCTCTAACACTTGTGTAGCACTGAAATACCAAATGAGAAAATTGTGGCCACAACCTACTGGTCAACTGGAAGGAGATTTTTCCACCTTAATATATTTCTATGAGCAGCTAGAGCAACTGACAAAAAACTAAATCTTTTTTTTTTTTTTTTTTTACTGACCTGTACTGTTTTCAACTGTACTGAGTACATTATTTATGGCACTTCTTAATGAATGTTTTAATAATTCTGCACCAGAGCTCAAGATTCATTCAAACTCTACAAGCACACAAAAATTCCTGTTGTTAGTGCTTAATCAGTCCTAAAATAGACATTAAAATCCTGCAGCTCAACTAGAGAAACCAGCAAGAAAGCAAAGAATTGCAAAAGGATGCTGTGAGAAAAAGCAACCAAAGCTGCAAACTGCTCTGTGACTCTCTGTAATGCACCCTCCCAAGGCCATTATCAAGTGATTTCTATTCTTCTTTGCCCAGTTTAAACATCCTCCCATACGTATGATTC
Organism: Tympanuchus pallidicinctus; assembly: GCF_026119805.1. Taxonomy (NCBI): domain Eukaryota; kingdom Metazoa; phylum Chordata; class Aves; order Galliformes; family Phasianidae; genus Tympanuchus; species Tympanuchus pallidicinctus. The sequence goes on along the minus strand of NW_026294618.1, from coordinate 59,216,127 downwards.
AGGAAACACACAAAAGCCAAATATGTAAATGCACAATCTCAAAATAAAGGACTACCAGGAAGTAAGAAATCCTCAGTTGGCAGAAATTACTATTGCTTGACTGAAGTCACTTTACAGTAGTGGATGAGCCAACTTGATATTTCTACTCCAGCAGTCAAGTGATTCTGGAATCCCACAGCACTCTTTTCTATTTCTACTCTCTCTGTTGCTATCGCATCTTCTCCAAACCTTCCATAAAAAGCTATGCTATTGTAACACACTTCTTGATAAAAATAGCTTAACGAAAGTACCTTAATAAAAAAGCACCTGGGATATGGATATTCTCATTGTCATCAATTACACCAGTCTGAGATGATAGGGTGGGTATGCACATTACATTCTGAATGTCACTCTTATAAGACCACCATGAATGCTGTGCTGCATTGTTCACGCAGTCATAAGGTAAACCGCTGACAGTGAATCCCAAAAATCAGAACAGAAGATGCAAGATAAAAATCTGTTTATATTAGCAAACTAGAGATCAGACACACAGGACATTATGAGAAAACAGGTTTCTATCTAGCAGAGAGAGATTTGAACTTGAATTTATTTGTGTTACAAAAGAGCTACAGAGATCTAAGGGAAGTATCACAGCATTTACCATAACTACCAACATTACCAAACAATTCTGGTCTTTAAAATGTTGTACTCTTCTCTTTAAATTGTTTTTATATTGTTAATATCTTGTTCCTCCCTTTCCTTATTTTCTCCTTCAGCTTTTTCAAGAAAGACTCCTCTCCAGCCAACAGGGAAAAATGTGGCTGTGATTAGGTATTTTCCCCTAAAGCGGTCAGCACAGTTGATACTTCATATCAGTATTACTCAGCAGGAAGCTAAATTCTAAAAGCTTTCTGGTCAGAAGTAGGTCTCACAGCCTTCAATCTTTGGCATTTCCCAGTATGTCTGAGTCAAATTGTACAACATGAACACGCACACTAACAGAGATGTGCCAAATGCCAGATTAAGAATCAGAGACAAAGGAAATGTATATGGATGAAGCCTCTGCATTTCTCCAGCTGTTATCCAGAAATTGAACAAGACTTGCAATGCGTGGTACAGAAAATTCTCATCCTTTCTGAGCTGTGGTTCCTCATGTGGTTCCTAGAGACTCTTGTTTTCAGGCTCTGCAGTCACAGAGATTATTTCTGTCTTAAAAATACATTTCTAGTTATGTCAAGGACTAAAAGGGATCTCAGAACTTGCAGAAAAAACAACCTGTCTGATTCCTGACATGAAAGTATTATCTCTCAGGGTAAAGAAATTTTTCTGAACATACTCATTCCCCATTTCTGTCACTCTGTTGAGGGTACCTGCAATAAAGGCAATGTAAGTGGCCTGTTCATAAACCCAGAAGCATTCTTTAAGAATTACCACTGATAATGCTCATTCAAAGAAAAGCCTGCTAATTAATTGGGGATTTGACAGTGGAAGTGGGGGCACCCAGACCATGTCAGTCCAAACAGAGAAGCAACAAAACAAGAACAGTCCAAGAGGCGGACTGGCCATCAAATCCTTGCCTACCAAAAAGTAAGCTCCAGCAAGGCTCCCTGGACCAATTTCCTCCCAGAAGTCTTATTTTATGCAGCTAACATGAGTGGTTGAATCCTTACTGTTACAAGTAGATTTTTTTTAGATTTTTTTTTTCCCCAGATTCCTTTTTTTTTTTTTAATATCTTCATTTATACCAACTTCAGATCATCTCCATTCATCCAGTGCTAACTCCATTTAAGTCCATTACCTTAAAAAAAAAAGGATTTTAACATAAGAAATATTCATAGTGTCATTTTATGACCCACCAAGTGCTTATTCAGACTAAAGCACTGATTTCAAAATCACAGCAAGTAACTAAGATATAATTAAATAGTTATCCCTGCAGATTTTTATATAAACAGATGTTTCCTAGACTCCTCTAGAGGGATGTTTTAGTTTCATTTTATGTGAGAGCATGAAGAATACTTTCTAACAGGTACTATACAGGAGAGATAATAAACAATTAAGAGGACAAACAACATTTGTGCTAAGATTTTTACAGTAAAGATTTTATTTTGCATAAAAACTTAAAAATTTTCAAGCATTTATTTGCTTTCTCTCTTGATACCTTACAAACCCTCAAATACAGAATACTTGCAGACAAAGTCAGTGGTGATCTCTGCAAGTCCAAGCAACACTGAAAGCAATACAAACAGGATTTTGAAGCATTAACAAAATGCTAGTGTCCAGCAGAAACTAACCATGCTCAGAGCACGCTTAGCCAGCCCTCAACCCTGACAAACTGCAGTAAGCTCACTTGTATGAATACATGACAGCTCAGAACTCAAATTCAGTGCTTGAGCCCTCGCACTGAAGGAATTATGTGTGAGAATACAAGGACAGTGTTCTGGCAGTGCATATTCTGCTTCTGCAGCAGATAAAAAGAACCAGGACTGGACTCTCAAGCAGCACAATCCCTTGATCAAGATCTTTCATGTGAAAGGCATACATATACCTGCATGCTGCAGTTTTGCTCCCCATGAACATGAAGCTAACTTATTTGCAAGAAGCATAAGGCCTTTTTCTCCTTAAGCTCAGGACTACCCTGGACAGTTGGCTAATGGCTTACAATCAGCACAGTTTAATTCCATCCACTCAAACGATGGTCAGATTTATGCATGTACATTCTATCTTAGCTACTTTCAAAAGACTATTGAGAAGTCTCCTCAAGGACTGTCTGCAGAGGTGGAGCACAAATAAAAAAATGAGGTCAACCCAAAGTCATCACCTGCCATGCAGACTGCTGAACACCCAGTGAGATGTAAGGCTTGGATGAAAACCAGTACAATTGATGTCAGGGTCCAAGCTCTATCCTTTACAGTATTTCCAGGCAGAGTCTGCCACTAAGAAGTAAATCAAATCCAAACCAGCTTGCGTTTATTCTCTTTCTTCCTAAAATTTTATGTACTGTTGCATCTCATCCCTTCCCTCTTTCTCTACACAACCTGTCCTATTGTTCTTCTTTGTCAAGTTATCTAATTAGTTGGGGACCAGATCAACAGAATACTCATGATAGCAGGCTAAGCAAATCACTCAGAAATAAGTGTTTACTGGATCAAGCCCTTAGCCTGTCAGCTCCTCAGAGCAGAGACTGTGCTTTATTGTTCACATGCAGAGTAGTCTGTGCACCAAATGTGTTATATACATAATTCATTTAAAAATAATAATGGTATACTAAGAATGAAAAACATGCCAGCAGGAAAGTTCACTGGCTGCGCTACCATCAGTAACTCAGAACTGCTCGCACACAATTCAGTCTTGAAAAATCAAAAGGATGATATTTTGCTTAAGGCAAGGAACCAAGAGCCAGAAGTGCTGCAATACCATCCCAGCCCTGCCACAATAAATAAATAAATAAATAAAAATCATCAGGACAAATCTTCAGAACTTTCTGTGCCCTATCTTCCTTCAAAATAAAAATAAATAAATAAACAACAAAACAACAACCATAAAGTAAGTGTTCTTGTACTTGATATACTCACAGGTAAACCAGGGCTTGGACAGTATCTTGAATAGATAATGCACTGTATACTGAATTTAAATAATTGCACCATAGCATGTTTTTTCAGTGTAAAACACTGACACCATATCAGCTGTATTTTTTATGGATGATCTCTAAAAATGTATGATATAACATGCAATTATAGAAAACAGGTACTTCTGCACACCAGCACACACATGTGTAAATGCCTTATGAGAGACATATTTAAAAAGGTTTTATGAGAAAGTATAAACTCATGGCATTGGCCTGGCTGCTGCACTACTTAATCCTGCCTTGACCCTCCAGCAACTAAATATTCCTGACTGACACAACCTCCAGGCTCTCCTCTCACACTGAGTTCTACCTAAGAGAATTAACACCTTGGCATGACAGAGTTTCTGGGGGAGGGGCTGTACCTTCCTCTTGCTATTGTCCCAGTGTCTTTTTTTTTTCATACTTTGCCATCTACAATAGCCTGGCTATTCTTCTTTCATATTTAAAAACCTTTATGCAAATCAGGCTGGTAGCACAGCAACCTAAAGTTCTTGCATTAATGCAGAGTATTATTCACATATAAAAATTCCATTTAAATCCCATTAAGGTTATGACATAAATCCAAACAAACCAGAAAATGTACAGTTAAGGTGCAAGAGTGACATATGTCTTCCAATCTCTTAGCAGGAGCAGAATAAAAAAACTATTACAGCGTCACGGGCTGGGGCAAGGCAGAGAAGTAATATGTTACATTTCTGCCTATTACCAGTTCATTCCAGAATATCTGAGAGTGTTTTGTTTTATTTTTCCTTAACGCCTGTGTCTCAGTGTGAGTGGTCCTGAAAAACAGTATTTATCTGTAAGTACTTCCTAACAGTACCCATGCTGAGGGACAAGAAAGGCAGCCTCCTGAAAAACAGCTGTAAGCTAGGAAAATCAGATTAGCATTTTATATTTTTCTAGAGGTGTTCCTAGTGGATGGTCAAAAGCGAAAACAAATGCAACAGTGCTTTGCTGGTGTCCCAGTTAGCAGCACTGCTGTAACAGTCTGAAGGAACCTACCTGTGCTCTCACATATTCCTCCCTCTGAATTCCTGACACTTCATAATAATGCAGTACATAGCAAAGCCTTAAAAAAGGGTGGGGGGGAGAAGGGAGGAATGGTGAAGACCACACTGCCTGTTGGGTAACCCATTACTACAGCTAGTGAGAATATAGAGTACAGTGGCATTCCTAGGCCCCTATAACAAGTGTTGCAGATTACTTTATAAGCAGGTGGATATCACTAGCTATCATGTATAAATAAAATGTGACCATATTGCTTTGTAATAAGCAAAAGGGGGAGGGGTTGATCTGGTTTTTACTTACATTATTTGAGCTGTACATTCTATAGTTATCTGTGGAATTTCACGGAGAGTAAGACCCAGAGTATAAGTTTCTGTGTATGTTTGTCATATAGGCAACGACTGCACAGTGGGCTGTTACTGGAAAGCATGAATTTTATTATTTTTTCTGTGGAGCTGAATGAAACTTGATTGCAGTTCTCTTTTTCTTTGGTAATGAGTACAGAAACAAGCTGGTTCAGGCAGTGAAGCTGTCGTCTTGATTAGAATCCCAAGTTTGATTTGAACTAGCCATTTGTAAGACAGACATACATATGCACAAACATACACACAAAGCTATGAAAGCAGTTCCATCTGTTTTTTGGTAAGGCTGGGTCATAATCAACAAGAGTGCAGATATTTCTTGTTCTGCATTTGTGACCTGACATGTCTTCCTTTTTGCTGTCATTAAACACTGCTGTCCTAAACTTAGCTGGTATCAACAAAGGATTTGGTAGAGAGAGGAATGACAGTTTAGAGGGAGGTTGTTGTTTTTTTTAATTCATTTTTTTTCATTCTGCGTTGAAGAATTTATTTTTCCCTTCCTCTGTTCTAAGTAAACATAGTACAAATTATACTTTGAATAAAACACATCACAGACTTCCATGGAAACTGCAATCTGCATGAGGAAAGAACGGAAAGTGGTCAAGGTGATAAGAATACCTTCTGTAGCTCCATGACAAGATACAAGCAGAACCCTAGCAAGTGCAGAAGAAGCCAACATGACAATACAAAGCTAAGTGAAATCACAGTGTTTGAGAGAGGGAGGGAGGAAAGGGATCGGACATATGTGCCCAAAGCCATTCTTTCCTGCCAATTATCAAATCCTTGACAAGTTACAAACATTCAGGATCTCTTTTGGGTGGACCTTCAGGGAAAGTTGAGAGAATAGATTAAAGTGAGGATGTCTTGTTTTCTCTTGAACACCCTGCACATATGACTACTTAATGTGTTGAATTAGACAAACATCTGCTCTGCATGTGAAACATGACAGGTGCCCGCAGGTATATACTATGCTGATGTTTACTGGAGACACTCTTGGCTTATATCTTCAGAGGGCTGTTTCAAGTTGAAACTGCTGCAAAAGTCTGGACTGTGATGAAAAGTAGTTTATATGGCAGATTCTGAAAAACATGGAGATGAATACATAGCTACCAACTCTTTGATCAGGTATATTTTTAAGAATCCTTTCTTGAAAAACATTTTTTTTTGTCCTTATTCTTACTCTCCTAAACATGCAAATACTCAAGGACTCTCTCTCTCCTTCTTCTATTTCTAAATGTTTATGTATTCCTACCCAGAGACTTGTCCAGAGTGCTGACACTACAGTTTGGTCTTCCACTCAGAAACCCTGGCAACGCTTCTCTTCTACTCCATCAGAGATCAGCTGCTGCAGTCATTTGTCTTACTCCATGATCCACATCTTCCATCACACATTTCCCTTTTCCTCATCAACTTTCAGATTTTATTCCACTACTGTCACTTCCCTGCTGCTCATTCTAGGTGAACTTTTAGTTCTCAAAGCAAATCATTCCATAAGTTTCCAGCTCTTCCTTCTATACCCATTTCTCTGCTCCTTACCTCTACACAAATATCCTCCTTTCTTTTGATAACTTTTAATGAAAACATAGTGATGACTGCACTATGCTAGTTTGTACCTTTCCTCTGAAATAGTATCTGTAAATGTTTAAAGATCTGTATTTGTATTACAGATGTAAGAACCAGCATCCCTTATTTTTTGATCCAATTTTTTCATCCATGTTGCTCAAATTCAAGAAATAAAATGATGAGGGCAGTATATTCATGATCTCTCCATGTACAAATATATTGCTTTCAAAGGTTTGCATCCAAGTCATGTGATCAAGCTTTCCACTCTGTCAGATCTCCTAATTGAAATGTTCATGCTTCCTTCCAAATATGAATCAGCTGAAAGAAACTAGGTTGCTTAAATATCAGGGGTCAGGAGCAGAGATATTTATAACTTTGCTCATTTTTATTTAAATGGACCAGTAGCTCTTACCCAATGAGCTCAGACAGAACATGTAACAGAGTATGAAGGAGCATGAAGCCCTTCAAGAAGAGGATGTTGCATGCACAGCCTAAGGTTTCATTCCTATGCAATTCTCTACAAGAATGAATGGTTCTACTGACTTTTTCTTAACGTTGAAGTGCAGGAATAATTTTTTTTAACCAGCAAAAAGGCTAAGTGGTTTGATCAGGGCCACAGATCAGTATGACAGAGACTACTATAATATTCTAGTAAGCCAGTCAGATTGAAAGCTTAAATTCTGGAAACAGGAGTCACCTTTTATCATATATTTGAACTGTGCTCAGCAACTGAACTCAATCCTTGCTGAGGTTTCTGAGTACTGGTTTAATACAGATAGTAAATGTCAAGTAGACCAATGTGCATGGGGCTTTACATCGCCTTTTTACTCTTAGGATCATAAAAACTTAAAACCTTCAACAGAATAAGGTAGGTCTTCTTTTAAATGCCTCAAGCTACTTTCCTGGATTCTTTAAAATAAAAACATACTCTACTTAAGAATGGTTTCCCGTATGGAAATTTTCCTTTTGGGTTGTTCTGTTCCCTTTATAACTGCTGGTGACAGCATAGCATTTGAGGCATAAGGAGGAAGTTATGCCGAATAGCTATTAAGAGAGGAAATAAAACAAGAGTGGGCAGAAGATGAAGAAAATATCATGAGTAAGCTTAAAAGGTATATTAAATCTCTTCATCTGCATTGACCTCAGAATGGTACTAATCATGAGGATTAGCACGTTTCCTGTGCATAACAATAGGTTGTGCCAGCTGCTGGAGAGAGATGGTCTGGTATACCCACTCAGATACTGAAGTGCAGCCTACAGATTGCTTATACACGTAGTCATGAAACAAATGCTGACATCTTAACATGCACTGCAAAAATCTACCAGGAGGGCAGAAGAAAGAGGCATTATCCTATATCTAAAAATGTACCCAAAAGCTAAAATATATATTCTCAGTAAGTTATAAGAGCAGCTTCAATTCTGCCATATCAGATTGTCTTCAAAAAAGCATTAGTTGACATTATTAGTTTCCAGATCAGCACTTCCAATCTTCTCTACCGTTTACTCATGGATAGAAGAGTTTTGTGGAAAATTTGTATGGGGTTAATTCCCTCCAATCTACTTTCTCCATTGAGTATCTTGGTGATGGATTGATCGAATGACAAAGGGTCACATAACTACGCATACTTTGCCTGAAAACAAACCTTCATAAATAGGTGGGAAAACCTTGTGTAGCCTTATCCAGATGCCGTCTATCCAAACATAACTTCAGTTCTAAGGGACCACGACTCTGTTTTGTTTGCTGAAACTTAACACCAAATATATCAGAAAAAGTCTCAGTAAATGAAATTCAGCACACATTCTCCTGCTCTGATATTCTTTTAAGTAACACTGCCTCAGGATACATTAGTTTCATTATCTCTGTATCTATAATAAGATCCTACTGTATGACAGCCAAAGATTGCCATTTATCCTTCTCACACTGACATGTTTCATTTTGGTTGGTGGAAAGGATACGTTATGTGAACTACAGCCCTGTAATTCCTACTCGGCATTGTATCATGGACATGGCATTTGGCCCTGAATCCTTCCCATGAGAGAAAGGATGTTGTACTGACTCAGAATAAATATTACTGGCTCCTTCAGCAAATGTAAAGTTTCAGTTTCAGCTGAAATGATCTACACAAACTTTCTTGTGGAAAAAAGAAGAAAAAAAAAACTATTTGGAAGTAGACAGTATTTTTTTCATTTGAGGAGCATGTTTAATACAGAAATATTGTGTTGGAAAATTCCCAGTAAGCGTTTCTTAGTTGTCAGACATATTTTGCAATAGGAACAAATTATTAAGTAGCAGCTTATTGCTGTGCACTATTTCTAGCTTGGCTGAAATCCTAATGTTTACAATTAACACAGAAAAATCTAGACTGAATTTCACCATCCTTGATTTCCAATAATGGTTAGGAAAAGCACTAAACATGGAACAGCAGAGAACCTACTCTGGACATGTGAGTTAACATTACAGCACTTATAGCTCATGTATGATGACCTAAAAATTGCATCCCTGTTTCCTCAGCCAAGGGACTTCGGCATAATATCTGCCAGTTGACTCAGCTTGGCAGAACTGATCAAAAAATGATTTCTTTTCCCTTGGGGAAGACGTAAGATAGTTGGCCATGCTTCTCATTGTGGAAATGAGGAAACCTTCTTTTATAAGCTTATTTCTAAAGTTTGAGTACCAAAACATCTTGTGATGCCATAGCTGACATAAAATACAGGAAACAAAATGTTAAAATCTGGGCTGTACAAGATTAGGATTATTCTCCCTAAAAATCAGCGTGTGATCATTTCTACTGATGAGATTAATAACCCAGTCACAAATTTATTACCCTAAAGAAGATACTCAAAACAGTCAAAATAATCTGTCCCTAAAAATGCGTATTTATCTCTACTGAGTATAAAGGGATCCTGTGGTAGTGACTGTAATCACTAAATTCTTGCCACATAAATGTTTAAAACTAGATGAAAAGAAACTTACCTTGATGTCTTAGTCAGGTCAGCTAACCAGAATTGCAAATATCACTTTAACTCCCATATAGGATGACTTCACACAACTCTGTTCTCTTTCCACCACTATTTGAGTGTCTGCAGAAGTTACCTTTTGGCAAGGCAAAAAAGAGCCTCTTTACAGCTCTAGATGATTCCATCTTTTCTTCACAATTCATCATGAGGTAACATAAAGTATCATGTCATGTTTGCTTTACCATACACCAAATCGTTAAAAAACACAGCTGTGCCAGTACTTCATTATACTATTCCTCAGGAGCAGAGTTAGTGCTATCTCATATAGAAAAACTTCTTTATGTGCTACTGCCAATCACAAAATGGATGAGGCAGGAGCCATGATCATTTAACATTCAGGCTATTTCAACTTCAAGATTTATGCTTCATATCACCTTAACATATCATTGTAATGCATTAGGTAAGAAGCTATATAATAACAAACACTTTGTTCCAGCTATCTTGATTAAAATTTGTTTGATCATATTGATTACATTCCTAGTAAAAACCGTCAGCATTATTCTGTGCAACATGTTGCAGCAGAATACCTGTTACAGTTACCTGTGCAATGGAAACTACAGGGGGAAAAATTAGATGATTTGCATTTTTCACATGTAGTTTCTTAAATTTTTGATTGATGTTTATATGTATTTCCAGTAGATTATTGTACCTCACAACCCTGAAATAAATGTAACAAATTGATTTACTTTTCCTCACTTTTTGAAATGTAGGAAAGTAAAGTGTGCAAGCCAGAATAAGAACTTACTCAACAATGTGACAGAAGTTTGTGGCTGCTTTGTACTTAGCTTCTGCCACATCTTAGGAAAATCCTAGCTGGTATGTGATGATTTCAGAGAATCAGAGTCACTGAGCTGGGAAGGGACCTCTGGAGATCACTTAGATCAACACCTCTGCCCAAAGCAAGATCAAAGCAGGGATCTAACAGACCAGAGATCAGGGCCAGCTGTTCTGCTGCTGAGATGCTGGAAGCAGCATCCACCCCTCAGAAGGCTGACAGTCCCATGCCCTTTTTTTATGGCCACCATGAATAAAATTCATGCCACTTTCTCTATGGCCCCCACTGAGGTCACAAGCTAAAAGCTGAGCACTGGCCATATACTGGCACAGAGGCTATGTTGCCAATCTCCCAGCCTCACAGCTATCCCTTTTCTTATATAAGCTCTGTATTTTATACATATGTATATAATTATATATAATGCAAAAGACCATTTTGTAGCTATATGCAGCTCCAGTACTTCTTGTTCTCTAGAACCTCACTGCTTTCTTGTTCCAGTCACCCTCAGCTCCTGTCACCCTCAGTCTCCCAGTCCTCAACTGTGCATCCCCTCACTATTGCCAGTTTCATTCAGCCAGTAGAAAACATGACAGCTCTGTTTGTCCAGCAAGAATGAACTCTGCTTTTCCTGGACAAGAAGATTTTTCCCATCTTGCTCTTGTTTCCAGATATAGTCAATATTTACATAATATATTAAGTATGTGGGGAAACCTCAAAGGATTTGGTTCATTGGTTTTTGGATAAGCACCTGAAAAACTTGGCTGTTTGTGCAAATCTAATCCAAACAATCTGATTCTTGAGTTAATGGGCTGGAAATCTTCTGAGAACAGGTTGTCTCACAGTACAAGATTTCTTGTAATTTTAGCTTCTGCTGTTGGAAAGGGTGTACAATGAAAATAACCTCTTGTACTGTTTGGACACTTCCTTTCAAGGACTCAGGATAAGCAAGGAAGAAAGTTACCCAAACTTTTCCTGCAATTAAAAAAGATTAGTCAGCTTATAAGCATAAGTAAGCTTATATTTCAGGTGAGAACATAGGAGATTGTGCCATCCCAGCCAATTCAGCTGTTCTCTTAAGGCAGTGTTCACACACTTTATTGATATGCATCAGGTATTGGTAAAATAATACACTACATGCTCAGACTGACTGGCTAATAGGAATCTGTCAAACTAGGAATGCTCTAACAGTCACATAATAATAACACAGCACTACTGAAGGTAATCAATTATATACTTGCCACCATTCCTCATGTATTCTATACGGATCATGGAGTTATGGTTATTGGTTGCAGTGTGTATTAGCAGGTCCCAGGGTCAGCAGAACAGAGTTAAATGATGTAAGGGAGTAAGAAAATGATGATCTATGTTCAAAAACAGCACTAGCCTTGATACCTATTTACCTCATGGAGTATGTTTATATACTGAGTATGAATAATCAGGTTCCCTGAAAAAGGAGAGAAAATTGACAGTGCCAGGGGCAAAACGGTGCTTTCCATTTATCAAGAATTTGGGATTGAAAGGTTATTTATTTTTGGAGGTGCTGCATGTTGGGAGGTATCACTCAGAGATGGCAAAGTTTCTCTCACCAATCTATAAGGCTCTGTACACAGTAGGATATTTATTTTTCTCGCCAAAGTTCAGCTGAGACCATCATGTGAAAAGAAAGCATTCCAGTGCCTGCTGTGTGCCACTCTCCGATAACAACTGAACCTAAGACCAAAGGCCACAGAAATCCTAGCCTATTGTTATTGCCACTGCTCCTACTTGACAAAAAGGAGTGATTTCTTTCCATTTAAGCAGTGTGGTATTTGTGCTTTAGTTTGAAGTATCCACTTACATTTTATTCATGAATCCTTTCAGCTTCATTCCATCTTCACTCTTCAGTGTATTGCATATCTACAGATTCAGTAGACCTCAAAGATAATGCTGATATATCATAACTTATACTCAAGGGAAGCATGAAGGTATAATAAATAGTGGCTCTGTACTATCACAGACTGTTCCCAGATTCACCAGCGAAGTGGGATCAAGATAGGGAAAAACAAACAAACAAACAAAATTACACTAAATTCTATCTCTAAGAATTCCCAATTACATACATCAGTGATATTTTACCCTCTATATGGATTTATAGATTATTTAGGATTCACTGATATAGCTGTTAGCCATATACTGCCAGCAAGTTCTATACTTCTTATTTTCTGCAGAAACAAACAAACAAACAAACAAATAAAAAAAAGGAGATTGCTACTTTTATATCTGAGATGAAATCATATTATATTTTCAAAGTAGATGTCATCTCAAGAAAAATTATGCTCAGGCAGGAGTTTTCATGTAAATAATTTTCTGCTGGGCAATCTAAGAGTTTGGGGATTTTTTTTAAAGTATCTGTATAAACTCAAAGATTTTTAAGAGAAGGTGTAATGGTGAATGAGAAGACAGGAAAGTAGAAGCAGCCTAGAGCCCAAGATCCTCAGGCTGAATGCTTGCTTAATCCAGAACTCTTCTGCTCATTTACCTCTTTAGGTAATAACTTTACCTCTCCAGTGCACCTCTCCTGGCTCCTGCCCAACGTATACATTATGTCTGCTTATGCCTCTGGAAACTATTAACAAAGCCAGGTGAGGTTATTTGGACTGAGAAATAGCATCCATTCTCTTATTAAGCATACTGTTTGTTGCTTCTTTACTACAGAGTGTTCTTTTAACCCTTTCTCTTTCTGCATAACACTGAACATAGAACTGTACAAAATGTTGACCTGGCTTGTTTGTGCCCTCCTCCTGAAAGCAATGAGGTTGCTTCACTGTAATTGAACAAAATTTGAACAATAACCCTGGCTTTCTCCTGAAAATGAACAATAGTGCATGAAAGGTAATATAGTCCTGTTTTGCTGAGTGTAGTGCTCTGAAAGGTCACACTGGGATAGAGATTGTGAATTGTTTGGAAAATAGCCAATTTGATTACAATGGGCAATTCTGAGCTTACTCTTTGCTTATGTCTATCCTGGCTGAAGTGGCACATTTATAATAACAGAAGAACCATGGAAGAGATCGCAAGCCCAATTTTTATTCTGTTGAAAATCAGAAAGGGGACTTAAATATCAAAACCAAGATATGACCTATTCAACATTGTCTGTAATACAGATATGTGAAAACAAATGAAGAAGCATTAAATTAATACTAAGATATACCTACTAAACAGTAAAAATAAACAGTCATTTGAGGGAGAAAATAATATGAAAAGCTACTATCAAGTACCAAAGGATCATTTTCATTTTTACAAATTGAAAAAAAAAAAAAATCAGAACAGAATCTCAAGCATTTTCTCTCACTATCCAAGTACAAGTTCTGTCACTTCCCTGGAACTTGCTGTGCACTTTGCTGTTAACTCAGGTGATTGCCACCAGTGGCTAATGTGACTGATTCAGTTTCACACAATGCCCGAGGTAATTCACATGTGCTCCTTGTCTGGCAAGAAATGTTAACACCCAAAAATTGCAGTTTTTCATGGATACAACCAATCTCATATGCAGAATACAAATCCATATATTTGTTATAACAGTGCTATTGTTTTTGTCTATATAATTCTCTGATGTGAAGCATTGTTGTGAAGGCCATTATAGAGAAATGGGTTTTCCTATATGCTGTCTGTTCTAGACATATTTCAAGATATTTTTAAAATATATTTGTCTAGGGTTTGCAGTCATCTAGTAAGTCTAACACACATCCACCTAGAGTATAAATGATCAGCAGGTCTGATGTCTTTCAGAAAAATGGTACTACAGGCTCTTGCAAATGGGTTGCTTACAAATTGAAGTTCCCATGATATTTCTTGCATATTTATAAGTATCTGATTAATGAATAACCATAGATAGTGGACAGCAATGGGAACAGCAATGGAGTTCCAAATGACCTAAGTAATTTTAGAGAAGGCCACATCAACCTGTTTGTAAATTCCCTTGTTTCATTTTGTCATACAGACAAGATAAACTGAAATCAGTCATTCTCTCTAGTGACCTGGTATGATGACAGCATAATTCACTAATGAAGTATTAGCACATCATTCTCTGATGGAAATCAACTGTGCTGTTTCTAGCTAAAAATAGGGTTTAAAGTACAGTCTTAATAAAGAAGCTTCTACTATCTCTAGAAGCTTCTTTAGGTTTCTGCTTCCTGATGAGCTTTATTGAAGTTTTGGAGATGGTTGTGAACCAGATGTCCAGTACTAGCAGAAAGAGTAAAAGTCTCTTTACCCAACCTGGTAAAGTGTCAAGGAGTAACTAGAGACTCCACATTTGTTGACACAATCTGTTCTTTCACAGCATTTTTTTTCTTTCTGTGTTCCTGAACTGTACAGGGACTCTCATCCAAATGCTGGATCTTGGTGAAGAATGATCATCGCTCTGGGTTTCTGGAATCCATACATCTTTTCTTAGTTTCATTCTTTTCTGCTATGGGTGTCTGTGATGCTTTTAATGAAATACTCTTCTGTCTTAATTTCCAAAGAATAATATGAAGAATTCACACCCAATATTAAGGATTAATGGTCTTGTTTTCAATTTTTAGGTCATTGAGTACACCTTTCAAAATCATCTATTTTGAGATGGTCTGAAATATCTGGTTTAATAAAAGGCTAAGGTTAAAAGGTTTGAGAAAGATTTCTCATGTGAGGCGTTTTAAAGCCATCGTAAATAGACAGTCTCAAATGGAAAGCAGACTGGACTGTAATTTTTTTCAGACATTTTCAACTACAATTGAGAGATTTAATGTATATTTCCAGCATCTTTGCTGTTCACTGCTGCTTCTAACTGAAAATCAAAAATCACGACACTGTTCTTTGGCAAAGGAGCTAAGGGGAAACAAAGACCAAACAAATTATATACTTTTATTCAGGTTACCAAGTTTCTCTCCGACAGAAGAAAATGCAAAGAAATTTGCTCATTTGTAAGCTTTCTGAGGGAGTTATCAAGACATTATTAGAAAGCAGGGTTTAGGCAGCGCACACAAAAAGATCTGATATTCCTATTACTTTCCCAGCCTCAAAAAATGAAATTTCATAGATTCATGGAATAATATAGATTGGAAAGAACCTCTTTTTGCAAAATGAAACAGACAAAAAGTGGGGTTTGTTCAATTGAAATGTATCCTATGGCCTAGTTTCTTTTTTTTTCTTTCCAGTGCAAATTAGATTAAATTCTGAAAGAAAAAGTAAGTTCTAACTGAAAAAAAAAATCAATTTTGTAAATAGCAAAGTAGATATTTCTTATTGAAAATGTGATTTATTAACAAATAATTCACTGAAATAAAACAGCTCATTTCCTGAAACTCTTTTAACAAATCAGAATTTTTCATTGAAGTGTATGATGAAAAATTCTTAACTGTACAGGAGAGTCTCTCTCTGTAGATAAGCTGTATCACCTAAAATTTCTGTTTCTGCTTATGTAGTTTCTATGTTTTCTTTTCACCTGTATTGGAGGTCATGGATTTTTTCTTGACTTCTTTTGAAATAGTTTAGAACGATCTAAACACATCAAGAGAGTAGTACTTCCCACAAATCACCTTTTTGAAACACTGCAAAAAGTAGTGGCATTCTTCTAATTGCAGAAGTGGCAACTTACGCTAAGCATGTGTGAACTGATGCTGCACTTGTGCAGACAAAATAAAGCAACCTGAATCACCCTGCACCCATCAACTAAGCTAAAACTACTAGCCCTGCAGAACTGCTCCTGTATAAATGTCAAGTGGTGTCACAGTTCATCTCTTCTCTCACTCAATCACAGTACATAGCATTTCTAATGCAGAAAATACTGTATTTTCTATTTTAAATTAAAAAAAAAAAAAAAAAAAGGAGGGCAGGAGAACAGACTCAGCTTCTTTAAATCCTTCTTTGTAAGTAACCTTGAATGAGAAGTGTACAGCTTACACCTGTGCATCTCATAAAGAATATATGTCATTTTACTAAATAAGTATCATATATCTCAATAGTAGGGTCAATTCTGCCCCTGCCCCCTCACAGTAGCTGATCTATCAAGTTAAATCACAGATTTTTTGATATGAGTGTCAATGTAGATCTGACATTAAAAAAAATAAGCCGTGGTTGGGAAGAAAAACAGTGAAAAATACAGTAAAAAAATTAACTCCTTATGCTCTCAATTCCCTAAAATCTAGAGAGGACAGTGTACAGTTTATGCTCATGTGCAGAGGATATTTTAATTCAAGTACTTTTAATACACGGGCAGTTTTCCATGAACCCATCATCTCTTTCTTTTTTTCAGCATTCCTAAACTACATGTCTTCTTTCATTCATTTTTTGCTCTTGCAAAAACTTTGTGCCTCCAGTTTCCACGTTCTTTCTTTATCTACGCCTGATACCATGGGGGGCTGCATTCACACTCTCTCCTGAAGTTTTTTTGTGTGGCAGTCCTGCTCACAGCAGGGGATTGGAAGCAGGTGATCTCTAAGGTCCCTTCCAACACAAAACGTTCTATGATTCTGTGATTCTCTAAATTGAACAAGCTTAAAATACATTGTTCCCAGAGGGCTTTAAAGACTCAAACATCTGCTAAAACAGAGAAAGCCAGTTGAATTAATAAGAGTCAAACTAATATTTTACTGGATCAAGAGTTTTCCTCATAGAATATTTTTCCACAAACTCAATGTCAAAATTTTTAATAAGAATAAATATACAAGGTTCAAGACGCATGGGATTTTTAAGAAAGAGAGAAGAGCAAGGCTTCCTTCCCAAAAGAGGCACCAGTCCAGTATTAGGGGAGTCCTGTCTGTGCAAATAACACAGCTCACAGCACTGCTCCAACAGCTCAGGACTCCTACAGGTACAATACCTCAAGTGGAAGAGGCTGAGATGCAGAAAAATGAGCAGGAGGGCCTAGCTCCTTGGGCACTTCCCACTGCCTCTCAGCAGCACATTGTCTTGTGTTTGCTGGTGCTTGGCTTCTTCTTCCCTCTAGGTTTTATACAGCCTCATCCACACTGCCTAAGGGTGCAGATCCTCACCTGTGCCATCCTGCAGACCTTGTCTGGGCATACTGTGGGAGCTGATGCAGGCTGCAACAGGGCTTACGATTTGACTGTTTGGATGACCATGCACCAATATACCAGCTCAGGTCCTAGCCTTTTTTTCTCAGCCTTTGGGCCTGAAGTCCTTGTTCCAGTCCAAGCAACCTAGACTTTAAATGCTGCATGGTAGATCACACTAAACAGGATGACTCTGATCTCCCTTGTGTGCATTTATGTTGTTGTCCTCTGCAGGCAGGTCCCGCTCCCCCCCTGCATTACTGCATGTTGATGCCGACTTGGCACTGCCTGGTCATGCATGACCAATGGCCTTGAGGGGGGGCAGGGGAGGATCTGAATGCTGTTTCCAAAGACTGTGTATATCTGCAGCATCTCTGATTTCTGTTTTGAAAGATTCTGACTTCATCCCAGTACAGAAGAAAGTGGGGGAAAGTACACAACCTTGAAAAATTTGGATAAATATTTTCCTGATCATAATCACTCTGAAGCTTCTTATGCAGTTAAATTCCAGTATGACTTCCTTCAAAGTCAGCACTTGCTCACTGACAGCAACCAGTGAAGACCACTACACTGCAGAACTGTTTCAAGCAGCAGTCCTACATCCATAAATGATATATAAAATGCTACTAGCTTGACAATTAAGAGGTATTGCTGTACTCAGTTCATATCTCCCTGCTCAGAAAGGTGACAAAAGTTGTGTACATATAAAATGTACTCGAATAGAACTAAAACCAAGATTCTCATTTATTTCAGCCTGAAAAGATCAAGCCTGGAACACTGCTTTTCCCAAAAAATCCTTGAGTTCAGAGCTCTCACCTATAGAGTGAATATATATAGAGTGAAACCTCTATACCATGAGCTCCAGTTCAGCTCTGCAGGAGGGGTTTGTTTTATCCATCAGTCTGCAAATAAACTGGGATGTGATAGGCAGTGCAACAGAGTCCTGAAGCAGGGGAACATGGAAAGGAAAGGTCACAAAGGTTGTGAAGAGTCACACGTTAGCCCTCCTTAACATATTCATTTAGACACACAGCAAATGTTATTCTGTTCTTAAGATTGCATGTCCCAGATGTTAGTTTCTGTACAAATAATGCAGAGTTACAAGAGGAAATGCTTTAGGTTTACAGTAGATACCAGGATTTCAACAAACATTGGGTTTTCCAGCCAGCGTTGGGGGTTTGAGAGTCTGCAAATACTGCCTTTGAGAAGATCCTGCAGGTCTCACAGTGCTGCTCACCTCTCTGCAGACTCCTCCACTTCTGCAGGGTGCTTTAGGGGAAACAGACGTTCATACCATGCTCATATCCAGTGTATTAATTAGAACTAAGTAACTGGGCAAAAATGCAATATGTGCATAGACATACACAAATAAAATAAGAGTGGAGGAGACAAATTCATCTAATGACCAGGTTGATCAAATTACTTCACATAAACCAACAATTCCTTACAAGCTCTGTGTAATAATTTAGAGAGGCTGCAGTCTTGTTTTGCTCTTAGACCAGAAAATAACAGGGCTTTTATCAGCTCTCGCTGCCAAGTGACATATTTAAGTTTCCAGCCAAATAGCTGGTACAGGGAGTGTCAATCTCTCTCAGGCTGAAACTAGTGTTGTGACTGTGGCTCTGCTGCCAGTTCCAAGAGTTTGTGCAGATTATTGGTTATCTAACGGTACCCAACCTTTCACTGCTTTTTCCCCTGCAGCTCCCAACAATGGATTACAGTGGATTACATTGGAGATATTTCAATATTTCAACATGACACAGCTACGTACATTTAATATTTGGAAGATAAATTCAATGAAATATCATGATTTATCATGATTCAGCTGTAGCTAGTTATTTCAAAAATCATTCTTTACTCGCTGTGCTATAATACACTCTGGGGATTCTTGTTCCATATGTACACCAGCAGCTTGCATCAAGAATGCAAGAGCACTGAAGTAGAGGTGATCCTTAATGGATAAATATGGGAAAATAAAGAGTTGCAAAAGTAGAGACATAAAATTTGTGAAGAGGGTTAAGCCTATAACATGCTGAAAACCATCTACAAACTTCTTCACTCAAAGAATTGCATTTTGGGCTCTTACTTTTTGCTTGCAGGAACACCTGCCTTGCGAGAGAAATGAACTGTGAGATATTTGCTTGTATCTGGGTTCTTTGGCTGTTGACATGTTTTCAAATTAGTAGCACTTTGTTATTATGAAAATCTCTCCCTTGCTGACACTGAGATCTCAACCACCATGCAGGATGAAATTTCTGTGAGTGTACACCACACAGAACACATAATCATTCATTAGGCAGTAAAATTGAGTGCTATTCTCTCTATTCTCCCAAGAACTGTATTTTAGTTCCCTCAAACTCCCTAATAGCTTAAAGATGAGTTTATATGATAGAATTAGTGATATCTCATTTAACAAGACAGTTGTAGACTCTTGGCAAATCAAAACGGATTAAGGTATTTGAACCCATGTCCAAAATGTTCACATCAATGTCTTTGGGCTCTTGGTGGGCAGCGTTTACCCCTTCAGACTGGCAGAGGCCATAGTACGTGCCATTCATCATTTCAAGGCAGAAGAATTAGGCTTTGACTAATTGGAACATTTGCCTGTTATTTAAATGAAATTTCTTTGCAGTTTCATCAGCTGTGTGGAATCCAGAAAGGCATCAGACTATCCCATCAATTTAGTTAAAAAAGAATAAATGAATAAATAGGCTGACAATTTTCTCCCCTGGGACTCAGACTGTCACTACATTGTTCCTCTATTATTAATTACCTATGTAAAAAAAATTCACTGTATGGCAGTATATATTCTGTGTTGTGAACGACAGGATTAGGTTCCTTTCTGTTTGTCTTCTTGTGTGCATTTAAATCATTTGGCATCAGCAAGTGATGCCCAATAGTGTGTTCACTCTGAAGGAAAAGGAGGAAGTCAACTCATAAACATAAAAGGGTTACAGCCTACTTTTTTGGATGTGCACAATAATGGGGTTAGTTCTTTTATATTTGGTATGAAAGACTAATTTACAACTGCAGCTCTGCTTGTGAGGTTTGAATTTAGGGTGTCTTGCAAGCAGTTAGTGTGTAGGACTGAGATGCAGTATGCTAGCAGATGTCACTGACAGGTCAAGGAGTCCTTCATGTACTGGAAGTCCACTAAGCCTTTAATGAAAAAGGGGCAGAACAGAAGCCAAACACATTTCTTTGAATTGGAGCTTTTTACAAGTGTTTGCCTTGCATACAAAATTCTTGACACAATTTAGTAGAGAAAAAAGTTAAGAATCTGTTTATACTCAATAAAGCAATACCTTGTAGATTTATTTCACTTAACTCATGGGAGAGTGAAGGAAGCAAATGAGAGGTGGAGGCAGTCAGAAGTTTCCTCTTATTAAACTTCAGACTTTCATCTACCTCCCTTCCAAGTGCCAGAGAGACAGGTATATTCATCTCCACATTGCACCAGCAGGTCTATCCCCAATAAATATTTTTCTTGTATGCCATCTGAATAATTTTTTTAGTCTCATTCAAATAGTGACACATTTCATTTGTGTCTTACAGACTTTGCCATATGCCTTTTATCTCCACTGCTGCAGTATTATTAATCCTGTAAAACTTGTAAAAACTGTGTCAAAGCAGAAATTCAGTCTTCTCAGTCCTACATCCCAAAGGGGTCTCACAATTTCAGAACCAGTGCTGTGTAATTTCAAAGCTACTTCACTGATTCTTCCAGGAAACAATTCCTTCAGAGCTGAAATTTTCACAAGGTTTCAGACATCCAGTCTTTCTGAAAATGCTACCAATAATCCAAGAGAAACACTTCGAGTATTCTCATGAGGATGAGATAGGTTATTTTTTCTTATGGCCCTCTCCTGTATTCTGTAGAAGAATGGTGCTGTCTTTAAAGCACTCTTCAGACAAAGATGTGGCTTTGGGAGATATAGCAGTAAAAATTTGTGTTCCCATTGGGCTTTCTGTATAGTACAGAGCACTTTTCAGCATCTTGTATATTATCTGCTCCCTGCACAAAGGAATTCTAAACTAAATTCCTTGCAGAAACTCCCCCCATATAATGCAAAATTTTAATTTGTACCTTCTTCTTTTTCAAGATGACACAAATTCAGATTGTCTGCTGTCAACAATTCTTCCTATTCCCCCAAGAACTTCACAGAGCAAAATGATCTCACCTCACAGTCTTCTCTTTCACAGAGTGCAGCCCTAATTTCTTTGGTTTAACTGGTACAACCAGTATCTCCAAATCCCTCTATTATTCTGCTTGCACTTGATGCATCTTTACCCATCTCTATAATAATTCCTTATAATCAGGTGATCAGAAAGGAGGATGATGGTACAAATAAGGTCTCTGCAGTTCTAAAGGAGGGTAATTTCTTAATACTTAAATCCACTATTTACTTACAATTTGCAAAGGTTTCTGTAAATTTCTGCGTGCGTATGCACCAATTTTAATCCTTCTGCCTCAAATTTGTTCTCACTGTTATCCATGAAATACATTTTCCTGAACTGCATTTTTGTACAGTATGATCTTTCAGAATCTGGTCCTCTGTTTTGTCCAGCTCCTCATTACTCTATCTAGGTCATTCATCTTCCCATACACACATGTAGCTTCTTTACTTTGGCAGCGATCCCTTTTTCTGCATTATCTGCAAATATTTTTGCTCTACAGCATTTTTATGGCCTCAGACTAATAGTATGAATAAGAGGAACAAATCTAGACTCAGTTCTCATCTTTGCAATTCTCTGCTCCTCCCTTCAGCTTACACCCAAAATATTACCATCTCTATGCTGAAGCCATTTCTTAACTCAGTCAGATGTGTCACCTCTTAACCATACTGCCAATACCATACAAGCCTTTTATGTGTTTGTTGCTGCCACAAAAGCATCATGAAACCTGTGTAACTTGCATCCCCAGCTTCCTCTTGCCAGGTCTTTGTGCCTATGTCTAAAAATAAAAACATCATATTATTAAGACAGGATCATCTCTCTGTTAATCCATGTGCATCCCAAATGACAAAATAATATCTCAGTAAGGACCCGTTTGTCCTCTTTCTGATGAGTTTTAATAGCATTCTCCACCAGTGCTGGTCATATTGCTGTCTGCTTCAGTCTGCCAACTCTGACATTGCAAAGCAATGGCTCAGCACTAAGAGATCTGTGGTACGTGAATACCTCTTCTCAAAACAACACAGCATGATGATTTCAGAAATACTGAGAACAATGGTTTGACACTAAGAGATTCAGTGTACATGCTACATGAATACCAGTTCTGAAAATGGCACAGCAGGAAGATGTCAGAAACACTTAGCTCCTCCTGCTCATTGAGAATGTAAGGTATATATTCTGTTGACTGAGTAAGTCAGTCAGGAAGAACTTCATTCAAAGGAATTCCCAATTTTTGACAGATTCTTTCACATATCACATGCATACCACAGCGACTTCCAGCCTGGTATGTATAAATCTCTTATTTTAAAACCCAATCACAAACCATTTTGTGATCTCAACATGCTTGTTACACAAGGAGACATCAAAATAGTGAGAAATGTGAACAAAAATCCCTCCCATTTTCATTCTGAAGAAGAACTGAGGTGACAAATAAAAGCTCTGGCAGTACTCTCCTGGGCTTGTGAGACTGCTCATCCACCACTTCAGCAACTTTTTCCAGTCCTGGGCAAAGCAGTTTGTCAAGAGCTGGGAGAGTAGAATCACCCTGGTCTCTGCTGGTGCATTCCTGCCCCAGGCACACAGGACAGTTTTTCAAATCTCAGGATGGGTTTGGCTGCCGTCTGCAAACATGAGGCATCATGAGTCGCTCTCTGCTGTGGTGTAGATCTTTTAGGGCAGTAGGTTTGTCAGCTGAGTAAGTTCAGCCTGCTAACTTAGCCCCTCGGGAAGAGGTTTTGGAGACATCTGTAAAGCCCAAAAAGGGCTGGATTTGTTGGAAGAAGCATTAGTGATGGGGATTTTCTACTCTCATTCAAATTATCTACATTTTCTTTGCATGGTCAATACTTTCCTTCAGCAGTGAGAACTGGTCCTCCAATCTGCTGAAAAATGTATGTGGTTTGCAGTAGTTTACAGTCAACGTCCTTTAAGCATGCCTCTTGTTCAGCCCAATACAGCATTGATCAGCCCACTCTAGCTATGTCTCTGTTCTTTTTCTACTGTACTAATCTCCAGGAGACAAAAGCAAAAAAAAAAAAAAAAAAAAAAAAAACAAACCCAAAAAAAAACCAACGAAAATATAGATCAGGGTAAAAATCCCCAGGCTAAATACATTCAGGATGAGCCACTGCACAACATGGTCTGATTAAAAGTCCCCTAAGAATACTGTGTGAAGTGACTAATTCAGAGAGCTTTGCAATGTTTACAAGGCCAGGGTCCCATATCTGAAACGTATTGCTACTTTTATCTATCACAAGCTTTTTTGGCTCTGACTATTCCTCTCACTATGTAAGTTTTATATTTTCCTAGCACTAATAGTGGCAATGTCTGCACAGCTGCATTTAAAGTTGTATCAAAGACATCCAATAATGAGAGCACACTTACAGGGAATTTCAAAGTCATCTGTAAAATATAATTTGGGGATGAAACTCAGCAAGAAAATCTCATCCCAGAAGCAAATTCTTTTGTAACATTAAGGGGACTGGGGGCAGGAGGGGAGAGAAGAGAGAAAATTACTGCAAAGGTGAACAAAAAAGTGCTTTGCGGGGAAGTGAAGAGACTACCTTCAAAGAGCTTGGAATCCCAAATATTGAAGAGAATATGTGTGTAGACTTAAATGTGACAGACATATTTCTCTTTGAAAGTCAGTTCCTGCTTAAGTTCACGTCGAGTGTCAAGTGTTTGCCCTTCAAATGATGCCAAATTCTTATTTTAGAAGGCCTGCTCTTTACCCCAAGCACTGATTTTTTCTCAATTAGTTAATTGTGTGCAAGCTCCCAAATATTAAATAAATCTGTAAGCGGGCTGAGAGTTATATCTTGGATTTCTCACTTCCCACCTTTTTTGAGTGCCCCCGTTCAAGGCTGGAATATCTGATTTATTGAGAATTTCTGATGAAGAAATTCATGTTAGATCAGTGTGGACAATTAAGAACATTGACTCTCTTACTACTGTCTGTTCTAAGGCATTGGGAGAGAAAAAAAAAAAAGGGGCATTGCAGCTTTCCTGAATTCTTTCTGATTTTTCGAAGCAAGACTGATGACACAGTACTCAAGTGCACCAAAACATAACCTTTAGAAAACTAGGGCAATTATACTGATCTTCTAGGTCTCTTCCATTACTTTTAAGATATGGTTTGTCTGAGAGAAACAAACCAAAAAGCATTAGCCAGAATAACAATAAACAACAATCAAAATGTTTTGCATGCACAGGAGCACCTAGCAAAGCTGCACCATAGCACAGATGAACAGGAAGCTACTGAGGACTTTCACATTTTCTGTGATGGATTGACTGGAAACAGTTAGCAGCAATGCTGGATCAGCCAAGAAGAACAGCAGATGGCTACATGGTGTTGGCCAAAAAGTCAACAAGAACACACAGAGCAGCCTGTGGAGGCAGGTCTTCAGCAGAAGGTGCTTTGCCAGCAGAGGCATGGGCAGCAATGATTTCTTCACCTTTGTTCACTGGAAGTTCTAGGCATCTTATTACAGACGTTCTGCATACAAAGGCAAAACAGGGCAAAACAGGCTTTCCTGATGAGGATCTTTTACACCCATTCCTAAACAAAACAAAACAAAAACAATTGGGTGGATTTTCCATCCATATTTGCAAATGGAGACTAAATTGCTGGATAGGAGCATCCAAGCCAGCTTGGTACTCACATGCCCTTTGTAATTTAGAGTCAGTGCAAGATAGCATCACTGTGAGGGACAGCAGCACCTATGACTCCTGGTGGTGAGCACTCTGTGAGCCACTGACTCAGGCAGAAGGCAGGCCCTGCCCCTTCCAAGCAGAGCTGCACTCCTCAGCAGCTGCCAAAACGCTTTCCGCATGCAGGGAATTAAGTTTCACAGATGCCTGTGAGTTCAGTATTGCATATATTCTGAGAAATTGATTATATCCAGTCTGAAGAAAGCAAAGCAAAAAACATGCCAGGAGATCTGCCCAAGGTCACATTGCTAATCTATTGGAGAGCCTGAAATGGAGGCGAGATAGAGCTGCTGGTTCTTTCTCCTTTGATTAATCACCAAGCTGACATGTCCTCTCTTATGCCCTCATCTAAATCCAAGTTAATTAAACCTGCTTTGGGTGTGAACATTATTAAATCAGTTGAAACCTGGCTAATATCAGATTAACTTGCACCTGCAGATGTTGAGCCACCAGTTCAACTGCCACAACTTGTTTTTAAAACAAAAATATGTGAATCCCCACCATGGTCCCACCAGCCAGGCTGGTTTGGTATAGAATCACACCTCCATAGACTAACACCTCAGTGGTGCTAGGAAAAGCTGTGTGTGGCAGACAGGAGGGGAAGAGAACAACAGATAAGTCAGCCTGTGCCTTATGACAGAGTACTAATACAAGAAGATGTAACTGGCAGCTTCTAAATTTTCAGTTGAAAGAGTTATCTCTGCAAAATATATAATATTGCAGCTGTAATTATTAGGAACTGGGATTATCTATTCAAATAGTTGAGTAGCCTTGGGAAGTAAGCTGTAGAGAGAGATGCAGCATCTCTAATTAAACCCGCTGACCTAGTTGGTAAAAACAGACAAACTATGGCTCTCATAAGCCCTTCTTTGGGTCTGAAATGAAAGCCATGGATTTCAAACTAAGAGCAGGCTGGGAACAATTGCTCTGAGTGTTCAACCTTCCACAAAGCTATTCAGCAGTCATGCTTTGCATGTGATACTGAGTGTGTAAATACAGTTATCTGATTCTTGCAGTTCCTCTGTGTTTCTTTCGTTTTACATTCCATAAAGCACACACACACACACACTCAAAAAAGAAAAAAAAAAAAAAAAGTGCAACAAAGCCTCTTTTTGTTTGTCTTCCAATGCTGACATGTCATGGTAGCTGCTCAGTCTTGACCATCACCACTTAAACCTATTAGATCAATGTTTCTTGGCTATGCAGCTGTGTCTTGTGGGCTAATTAGTGAGGAAGCAGTGACTGCTTTAAAGAGAGGCTTCTGCAAGGAATCCGGTAGTGAAAGGAGACTGGCTCATATAGAAGCACTTGAAAGGAAATACCAGATGCCAATTGCTTTGGTCTAGAGGCTCTATTTTCCTGACAGTGGGCAAAACACAGGAGTGAAGCCAAGTGGAGAGTTGCATCAATACTGAGCTTCATTCTTTTCTCACTCTTTTACTCTGAAAATCCTTGTGGGTAGAAATTAGGTTCTCATCAGAGATAGATATTGCCAGAATTAGCAGCAAAAAAAAAGTCTGGTCTTGCCATCAGAGGTTCATTAGCATACAAAATGTCTCTATAAGAAAGAATTGTGTCAATCGCTGACGCTGTGCTCCATTGTCTTCAGTGCTGCTGAGCTCAGGCAGAACAGTTCACCCACCCTTACTCTGAGATAATTCACACTCCGATCACTGCAGTGTTATGGAGGGAGGGAATGGAGAGCGAGAGGTTGTGTAGGAAGAAAGTGCTAAAACTTTATTCAAATTATACTTTACAAGCATGAAAAACAACTAGATGGAAGCAGAAATCAAGATAAATAGGGGGAGGAGAATGGTTAATTATACTTGCACTTTGCAGGGACTGTGTTAGCTTCAGATAGGCTCCCTCAGTGTGGGATAGATAATTCCCAACAATATCACCACAGTCCTCTCAGAAAGATAATGCTGAAAAGGGAAACCAATTTTAAGGAAAACAATGTTATTTTAAAAGACACTGATTTCACTGTATGGTCATTTTGAAGTGGGCAAATTAACAATTAAAAAGGCTCTCATGTACCATAATCTCTGATTGTTCTATTTTAATAGCTATCTCAGTACAGAAGATTCTCTTCAGTAGCTAGAGATCTAATTTCTGTTAATTTTGTGCAACTCTAGCAGAGACACTGACATTCATTTGCAATGTGCCCCACACCCCCTCCCCTGCCACTGCTTCTTCTAGGAATATATCTCTTGAAAGCACACTGATTATCAGCAGATTTTCTCCGCTAACTACAAGCTTTTGCAGTCCAAACCAAAACTGCTGATGGGTTAGGAAGTGGCCAAGAGAATGCATAACAAATGTCACACAAGGAAACTAACCCTCTTTTCCCAACTCACTCCATACTGTTTCACCATCTGGAAGTACTGCAAAAGGTGAAAATGCTCACTCCAGGCTGCACCCTGACTTCAGAGCTCAGGAGAAGTCTCAAGTACCTCACTCCCCAGTGCAACACTATCCAAAGGGTTGCGCTGCCCATAACACATTTTAATAGAAATCCTTCAATTGTTTGTGTTCTGCTTAGCTTAACAGGGTCTGGGAGAGGAAGAAAGTCTTTTACATGTGTTTGCTGCTTCAGTAGACTTCTACAAGTCCTGACCAAAGTGGTCACAAACAACATCTGTTGTGGAATGAGTAATGGAATATGTCTTACCATAAGAGGAAGTTGTTACATTAACATTAAAACATCTTTCTTTTCTAATGCTGATAATGATTAACACATACTTTCTGCCAGGGAAGAGCATGAGAATATTACAGCAGCAGAGAGACCCCAGGAACAAGCCCATTTTGTAGCAAAAGCAAGCCCATTTGAAAAGATATGTGTTTAAGAGTTAAAAAGGAAAATAAAAGTATCATAAAATAAATACAGAAATCTACACTTACATATACACAGAGTACAGACTCTTCACATATGTCTACTTGACCATTAGTGACAGACCTGATACAGTGTTCGGAAACCAGTGGGAACAGACAAGGTATGTATTACATTCTGTTCAGAAATGGCATCTTTATCCCTGCACTGTGCTAAATACGTCTATCAGTAAAGGGTTAAAAGAATAACAGAACTGTATGGCTTGCCAGGCTGGTTGCAGCTAACCCATATACACAATTTCAGGGGCCTACCCTTGCTTCCCACTTTGAAACCTGACCTCACTGCTCTGGCTTCTGTTATGCAGAATGCTAATTATCCTGCAGAAATGATACTGCAGGGCTCTGTGCTGTGACTTGGGGGGATGGGTTTCAGTGCTTTAGACATTGTTAGAGCAAGTCAAAGTTTTATGTAAAACTTTTTAGCATGAAAAATTACTCTGTCCCCGGAAATAAATTATTTCTTGTACATTTTTCATTTTACAATCTTTTGGATTTGTCAAGTAAAACAATTTTTCACTTTTCCAGAGTTTGGGCTTCTCTGTTCCCCCTTGAATTCATAGAAGTAAGGAAAACAGACTGATAAAACTGACAAGAAAAATTCTTAATAGGTGTTGAGATAAATAATCAATGAATGTCCAAAACCTTAAAAAAAAGAAAAGAAAGAAAAAAAAAAAAAAAAAAAAAAAAAACAGACTTTAAATTCCCTTTGTATTAAACTTTAGAAAACTGACATATTTTTTAATATATTTGTAATGCACATGATCTCTCTTTTGGCAACTCTGATCATAGCATGTATTCTCCAGAATAGAAAAACAAGAAAAGCATTAAGCCAGAGTTTTACTACAGTACCTGTAACTGAGGACAGAGTGCAATGTGTGTGTCTCTTAGCAATTCCATTGAGGGAATTATTTTTCTCCATTTTGAACAAAAGGATGAAGTCCATATGTCAACTAAAAGTGCATAATAAACCTTTGCACAGTTAAGGAAAACAAATTCATATATTATTTTCTTGTTTAATTTCCATCTCATAGTTTGTGTCAGAGGATTAGGAACAGCAGGAAAATAACTACATAAACATATAAAATGTAGCTAAGGTTCTCAAAGTACAGAAGTCAATCAGAATAATCAGTCCTCTTCTACAAGTGAAGCTGTTAAAGCACAGAGGAAGAAAAGCAGTGCACTACTCAGTCATTTTCCCTAGCTCTTCAGGTATGACAAAAGTTATGTCTTCTGGAAACAGTTTCCACTGCAAATAGCTTTTCCAAACTCGAAAGTTACCAGAAGAGAAATATAATTGGGAATTTCAGCCAGAACAAAAATAATCAACAACCTAACGCTGTTCCAGTCTCAGGTAACACTTTGTTCGCACTTGGGGTACATAATATTTGGCTACCAAAATTTCAGCACTGGTCTATGATCCAAAATTATTTTCCAGGGTGTGTTAAGGTGAGTTTGGCACGTCAATTCACATCTTGCAGTTCCAGTTCCACATCAAAATCTGGGAATAATAATTCCCTTGTTAGTGAGAAATACTTTACAATCTCCTCAGACTGAATCCTGATGAGAGCCAGGTAATACTAGCATTACCTGGCAGACTACATTTCTGTGTCTGCAAGTTCAAGAGCAAGCATTGAAGTCAATAAATTGTGTGGCCCTGCATCTCTGCCTAGAGGGAAATAACCCCAAAGAAATTTCTTTTGGCAAGCTGAGAGTAGGATTGAGCACATCCTAATTCATTATATTCTATTTCATCAACTTCAAGTATCTAAGACCATTCCTGATAACTAGTCTATTTATATGGTCTTCAGATACCTCAGTTCCCAGTGTATCAGAATCATCTGCTTGCAAGTGACATATACCATTACACTCAATAGAAAAAGGCAGATTTTTGAGTCAGATCATATGAAGGATTTAAAGCACTTTTTCCACCTCATTCAGAAATCCAGATACAAAAGCCGTCTCTCCAAGATAACATGGCTTTGTGATTTGCCCTGAAGGGCTACAGTAGGTCCAGAAATCAATGACTAGATTGAACCGCATCATAAGCTTGCTGTAGGCTTTTTTCACTTGGGACTGCTATATTGATGATAATTTCAAATTATTATGTGCTTCAGACATTCATGTGTGAGAGAATGCAATAATGAGATAACTGTTTATTAAAAAAAAAAAAAAAAACAAGGAGCAGATTTCAGCATTATAGGATATGTCGCAGGGTTTTCTCTTTGCTGTTGAGTAACACTGCAAGCCAAGCAAAGCTGCAAACCTTACAGCTATATTGTATGTGTCAAGCAAATGACACTGCTGGGAATGATTGCAGCAATGTGAGCAATCCCCCTTTGCACAGGGAAGCAGGTGACTTTGTGTCATTCAGAAGAGAGGAGAAAAATGGAAGAGAGTAAAGAGCAGAGCTAGAGAGATGGGCTTCACCTTCCTCTTGTCCTTCCACCTCTCAAATCAAGCATGGATTTTCCCCCTCCCCATTTGTGGGGGACTACAGAATAGCAGTACTTCAGGGATAGCCTGTGAAAAGATTTGGCCTCCTTGGAAAAACAAGCACAATATGATTAAATGAGCCAGAAGGGTTGAAGTGTCTGTATCACCTGCCTAACCTTGCTTTTGGATTGTCTCCTACACTCCCCTGTCAGTGGAAAATCACCCTTGCTGCTGCAGAAAAGAAATTTCACTCTATTTTGTGATGTGTACAACTTATAGCACTGTGATCTTTCCTCAGACATTAACGTAAACTCTCCTGAACAATATTGCTATGTAGGATCTATACAATATGGTGGTGGAAGCACATGTATGTCTATGAAGTCTGATAGGAAGATATATTTGTTTTTATATCTATGGGATCTACGAGGCAATTTGAGAGGCATTTGTTTCTGTCCCTTGTTACCACCAAGTTCCTAAACACATACAGAGTAAAAGCTGAGCAGAATTCCAGTAGGGCTAGCAGCCCACAGAATGAATAGATTTGTAAAGAATATAATATCAGATTTTACTTCAAATTTTCCATTCATTTCTATTTATAAGAAAATACGCTGTCACTTTTAGATCATGTTCAAAGGTTTTGGAGTTTGTAAGTGACAGAGAGAATGAAAAGGTACTGATATCTGGCAAACCTTTCCTCCCCTTAAAGTGATTCTGTGGCCAAAAGCTGCATCCAGCCACTTCTCAATTCAACATCACACACTAACCTGACAAATACATGGTGCTCACAGCAGTCATTTTGTGCTCAATTTTATTTCCTTGTGGTTGCTGGTTAACTATAGTCAAAAAACACTACCCCTGCTAACTCACAATAAGTAGCAAAGCAAATTCTCCCTGTTATATCTTGTTTTACAGGCAAATGCCTTCATCCCCACACAAAATAGCCACTCACAAGACACTTTGATCCCCAGCATGCACTCCCAACATGTGCTGAATAATGTCAATTCTTTTTCCCACAAACAAATCCTAACAAGTGCCACTGCACTATCTTCTCTCACTTCTGGCAGCAGTCAGTCCAGGCAGAAGCTGAGAGTTATTTCATTTCACACGCAGCTCCCAGAGATTGCCACCACCTGCTTTAGGTGGTTAAACAACCCCTGCCTTGGGTCTGAAAATTCCCGTCTTATCCTGCAGCTTCTGACACTGAATAATTTCAGCTTTCTGCTATGCTGCCTTTGTGGACTGTGATGGACTACCCTAGCTGTATACAAGTAGAAGACGGAAGAGTTTGATCCACTGCAGTTTCCTTTAGGAGGGCTCAGTGGGCCTTCTGTGCTCCTGTTGCAATGCCCAAGCCCCCATCCCATAAACTGCTCTGACAGCATGAGGGAGCACATGGTGAATGGGAATGATGAACATACCCACTTTTGGAAAAAAAAAAAAAAAAAAAGCAAGGAACAAGGTACAACATATTTTTAACTTAGAGCAGTTTTCTCACCTATTTCTGTCTATGGCCTTAAAGCTTCATTCAGCCCACAGAGAAACTCATACAGAACAGAAAAAAAAATGACTTCATGAGATTCATAGTACTGATTTGTCCTTACTCTCCCAAGAGTCATGCATAGATGTGGCCTTGGTCACCTCCTTGGATTCGTCCCCACCAAACCATTAAGTAGGACAGAGTGAGTAGCAGGCACACATCTGGTGGCTTTCTTGCTGCAGGGCAGGGGTAAACTGCCCTCAGGACATGCCACTCAAAGAGTGTCCAGCACAGAGGAGATGTGAGTAATTCACCATCCTTGAATCAGCCTGTATCTCAACACTGATATTATTATACCTGTCTATTAATTAACTGATATTTCTTAATTTCTGATATATCCACAAACCAGCACTGATGACAAGTGGTTATCACACACAAGAACAAGGAGTGGTACATACATAGTATCTCTAATGTCATTTTCCATGAAGTGCAAGAATGGATAGTAAAAAATCTGTTCAAAAATTAATATTCTCCATGCGAAGAAACTTCATTTGTCCAAAACTAAGTTATTACAGTAATCCCTAAGCTTTTCAGATCAGATTGACATTCAAAATATGCTTTGCTTTTTTTTTTTTTTTTTGCTACAGACAGGTGACAGCATTTGTGTGATGATGGTTTTATCCCAGATGTGTTTGCTTGCAGTACTTTTCAACAGATGCAAGGGATAGTTAGAGGCATCAGCTTCACTCCAGTTGAACTGCTGAAATTAGGACTGGCTTCTCTACAGGAATGTAGAGGGTGTAAATATCCAGAGGCAACAGGTATTTATTTCTATGCCTGCAGGTAAAAGCAAGTGGTAATAGTAATTACAAAGCAATACATTTCTAATTGCAATAGATCACACCCTCGAAGGCTAGACTTTCAGATTAGTTTCTCAGTCCTTCAGCATACTAAGCAGCTCATCTAGCAACATACTGTATGCTTTCAACAGCATTAAGGAAAGAATACCTGGTCAAATCTTTGAAAATTAGATGGGGAGATATTCCCCTGTACATACACACACATACACACACCAAGTCCTGAATTCCAATAAAACTATCAAAGACTGTAAAAGAAAATGAGCTTAGAACTCCCATGTTCAAACCAAGTACACAAGTTCTCTTGGAATTGATGAAAGAAAAAGGTGTTATTTGCACAGAACATTGTTCACTGTGAGAAACTGATCACAGTAGGTATTGATCGCAGTACGTTTATTTCACAACCAAGATCAGACATGTGACAGATCTGGCCTCCTGACACCATGGTACAAAACAAGCAGTCACCACAGCAGCATTGCAGAAGCCAGTCACCATCAGCAGGTTCAAGTGAGTGTACTCCACTTACAGCTGCATGGGGACAAGAGCCCAAGAAACTGCTGCCATCCAGAGAGGTCTGATGAGACTTGCTAAATGAAGGTGACGCACAATCTCCATGTACATTCAGAAAAAGAAAAAAAGAAAAGAAATTTTAAAAAAAAAAAAACAAGAGACTTGGAGCTATAACTAATAATAGTTATTAAATTGTACTAGCTACTTTGGTGTTTTCATAAGGTTTACAATATTAGTAGGCCTTTTTTGAAATCCCCAAAGGAAAGACTCTTTGAGAAGCTGCTTACTTCTTCAGTTTTATCCTACAGCAGTACGCCTTATTCACCTTACCTAGACTCTCATGGAGGATATCATTTAAGACTTTCATTGAAGTACCTTTCTGCATTGGAAACTGAAATTCTCCTTCTTGAGAGTTTCCATTCTCCCAATTTGCCCTTCATAACACTGTTTTTTTAACCAGCTTAGCTGAGATACTTTTATTCCCTTTTATTTTTTCTTGTACATCTTCTATCATTTTTCCTAAATAATCTATAGTCTAGAAAAATTGGTTCTTGTAGCAACATTGGATCATGGTAGAAATGATCCAAACCTAGACCCAGAGTACCACACTCTCTTCTTTTGTAAATTGAGCTCTCTTCTTAGATTATAGCTCACATAACCCTAATGTACTGGGCTTTTTCGGGGAGAATGGATAGTGACTCATAGCAGTCTTAAGCAGAGTCAGAAAACAGCTTGGCTTACAGGCCTGCTGGAGAACAGAGACATCAACTGATCTGCACCTCCCAAGAAGCAATGTCAGATTTTAGGGGGAAGAAAGAGGCAGAGATGTATCAGAGTCTAAAGGATCTTTGCACTCCTGGCTGCTGCCCTTGCCCTCTCCTGCCTGTCACCTATCCTACATGCTCTACCCTCATGCTGACATCTATACCTGTCATTGTTGCAGCCCCCTTCTGGCTCCTCCAGCACTAAAGAGAGGTTGAGCAGTATACAACAGCTCTGCAAAACATGTCAGTGTGCACATGTCCACATTGTATACACGTAACTGCCTGACATGCCAAATCTTCCCACCTTGGATGCCACCTCCTGTTGCACGAGTCCAGGCAAAAAAAAACCCATGTCCCAGCACAGAAGAGCAAGCAATGTTAATCTGTCATCTTCAGTTATGGGTACATATTTCTCCAAACAGACCAAAATGTCTCCACCAAAAATATTTCCATATCCAAGCGTATGCTTCTTCAAGAAACCATTGGAATTTCCTTAGAAGGCAGCAATCCCCAGCATGAGCAGCATCTATCACTGCCATAGGGCAGGCACCTCCTGTTTTTCCACCTCCTTCTCCTGGACAGTGACCAGTGACCAGTGACTCTTTTCTTACACATCATGGCAATTCTCACTTGCTATATTAAACCCAAGAGGGCCTATTGAATGCAAAAGAAGCCAAATACAAATTATAGCTCAGAAATTTATATTAAAAAAGGAGAATAAAAAAAATGATGAAGCATACAAACAAAAACAGCTATAAAAGCTCTGGAATTAAAACAGTGTCCTTTCCCAAGCTCACAGCTCACACTGAGATCGAGGTGCATGCAACATTTCATGCAAATCAGATGTAATTTACTGTGTGATTTGTTTCTTCAATAAAAAAGTGAGAATATGGGAAGAATAATTTTCCTGCATTTTAGCTACACGTTTCTCCATAAATAGAACAACTATTATAATGACTTCTTGCATGTGCTGGCAGAGTGATTGCCTCTGTGCAAAACACAGGAGATCATTTCTGTATTATGTCCTGTATTATTAGGATGTTTCACCAAGTTCAGTCATCCACGTATGTGTTTATGTACAGATATATATATGCACACACACACATGTATGATGCTAATGCAAAGTACTGTATACATCTCTGTATATTATATACAATGTATGCTATGCAACCCATATATGTGTTTGTAAGTGTGGACATGCATACATCTGTGTGCATGTTTATATCAACCACCCATGCCCTGGATGAAGACATTGTGCGCACCCTCAGCAAGTTTGCAGGTGACACCAAGTTGGCAGGAAATGTTGATCTGCTTGGGGCTAGGAAGGCCCTGCAGAGGGATTCAGACAGACTAGATAGCTGGACTGAGGAGAATGGGATGAATTTCAACATGACCAAGTGCCGGGTCCTGCACTTTGGCCACAAAGCCCCAGGCAATGCTACAGGCTTCGGGCAGAGTGGCTGGAAGACTGTGTAGAGCAAACAGACTTGGGGGTGTTGATCAGCGCTTGGATGAACACGAGCCAGCAGTGCACTCAGGTATCATGCCAAAGGTATCCTGGCTTGTATCAGAAATAGCATTGCCAGCAGAAGCAGGGAAGTGATTGTCCCTCTGTACACAGTTCTGGTGAGACTGCGCCTTGAGTACTGTGTTCAGTTTTGAGCCTCTCACTACAAGAAAGACCATCCCTGGAGGTGTTCAAGAAATGTTTAGATGTAGTACTAAGGGACATGTTTTCATGGGGAAGTATTGGCAATTAGTGGGCTGTTGGACTAGATAATCTTGGAAGTCTTTTCCAACCTTGGTGAATCTATGACTGTACAATTTAATTACAAAAAATAATAATTATTAAGTTGCGGATTGGGATAGGACAATTGCTGAGAATAAACATTTTAATGAATATTTTATGGAAGAAAAATTTATCTATAATGTTGGGGAAACATGTATAAAAAAGGACAAGGTGCTAGGTTATGAAGCACAGAAGATACTTATTCCATCTGTAAATTGTACTTGTAAGTTTAGACATGCACACACATATACAATGTACGTGTGGTATGAAATTTTAGAACAAGCGTACCTGGAATGTGAAAGTAAAAAAAAAGAAGAGGTAAATAAATTACAGTGAACTTCTGGTATTATTACATATTGACGTATTTTATCACAAATAACTCTACAGCACTTACCAAGAAAATCCAGATTGTGTGTGAGGTATAGGAGGGGGGAAGTTATTCAGGTAAAGTAGAGCAGCTATTTTCCCAACTGAATAGTAATGGAAGAATAATAAATTCTTGATTGCATTTTCTTGCTTTTTGACATTGTGTTTTAGATTTGTCATTTGTATATATTAATACATAATCAGCTTTGCTATAAATTCTGTTTGGAAAACCATTTCTTGATGGTCTTGATAGATTTGTACATAGAAATACAAAGGTAGATATCAATATGAGATGCTTATTCAAGATGTAAAATGAAGAACTTAACCAAAAATACTGTTTATTTTTAAGTTTAGCAAAAAATATTTTTTAAAGGGATTTGATAATAAGCAGGGGATATAAAACATGTATTTCATTAAAATTCACAACTACCATTTGCTGTGAAACCACTATTTCTATTTATTAAAAAAGACTGTGCTCAGGCAGTGCAGAAATATTGATAATTATATTTTTTATCAAGGAGTGGGAAAATAAAGGAGTGTTGTACTAGGTGTGGAAAAAGGGAATCTCCAGTTGTATGAATGAAAGACCCTGTTTATGTCACTCTTGGTTCCTATGGTAAGACTACTTTAATGGTTATTTCACCATCTTTTACCCTCCCCTCTCTAGTAATGGGACCTCCCAGACAGAGACATAAGATCTTTCTGCCTTGGATCTTTCCAGCTGCCTCCGTACCGGCTGCACACCACGTTTGCTGCCAAAACCTGACCCACCCTACTCACAGGCATGACACACAACAAAACAGCACTTGTCTTCTTTCAGTGATGAGCATTACTTTTCTACTCTTTCATCCATTTTAGCTTCAACAAGTGCTGCAAAATTGCCCCCTTCCCCAAGGGTGTGCATGAAGGCTAAAACTAGAAACACTTGCAGAAATCTGGTCTTCGCCACAACCCCACAAAATCACACTCCTTGAGTGGGCTCCTGAGAAAACCCCTCCAAACAAGTTCAAGGCTTCAAGTCAAGGCATAAAAAGTTGCTGTCTGTAGGAAGACTGAATGAGTAGATTCAAATAGACACAAAACTATTAGATGACTAAAAACTGAATCTCATTCCAAGGACAAGAGGTAATGGCTTTAAGTTGTGCCAGGCAAGGTTCAGGTTGGATCTTAGGAAAAATTTCTTCTCAGAAGGAGTGGTGATGCATTGTCACAGGCTGCCAGGGAGGCGGTGGAGGTCCACTGTCCCTGGAGGCGTTCAAGAAACGTGTAGATGTGGCACTGAGGGACATGGTTTACAGGGGATGGTACAGACAGGTCAGTGGTTGGACTAGATAATCTTACTGGTCTTTTCCAACCTTGATGATTCTAAGTGCCCTATCTCATTAGAGAAGGGAGATCTTGTAATCTTCCAGGAGGTCCACAAATCCTTGTCACTTCAGGAGCTCACAATTGCCAGGAAGTGATGCAAGAATGGGAAACCTGTCTGGCATGCCTCTGCTCCAAGTAGTTCAGCACTCCTCTTTCCTGCCTTTTTACACCCCGAGGCCATCTTGAGTTCAAGAGCAGGTGAGTGGATATCACTTTGTTTTGTTTCTGGAGCAAAACCCCAGAGTGTAAGGCACCTCCCACTTATGGCATTTCTCTGCCAACTATGAGGATGAGAAATATCAGTCATAGTTGGGCAAGCCAGCCACAGCCAGGAGCTGAGTCAGCTTTTCTCCTGTTCACAGTTCTTGCAGACAGACAAAGATTTTCTTTGTTATTTGAATTATTTCACTGAATCATTCTATATACACAGTGGCTGTACTAATATACTGTTGCATGGGAGTTTCAACTCCTGTAATAGTGTATAATGTAGACTGTATTTTCAAAGCTTGATTGGAGAAGTATGACTGAATTGAATTAACCTTGGAAAGGGCCAAGCCAAAATTTGCTGCCTGACAATAATCGGCAGTGTGAGCTGAAAATTCACCCCTTTCCTGGAGCATTTATGCCAGCAAATTGGTTTTCAGGTGTATTGCTGGTTTTCAAATGCTCTGGTAATGAGGAACATATTAAACATTTGACTGATTTATAGGAAATGCATTCAGAACAGGTGCTGCTACCTCGTCTAAGCTTATTTGCTAACTGAAGATGAATAACAATGTTTTATACCAAACTTGAACAGACCTTGGTGTATGTGACAGGATACCTTAGTCCATGAAGAAATTTCTAGGTCTCAGGTTCAAGTCTTTGTTTTCTGGAAAGAAAAAATATCAATTTGGGGGCTCCAGTAGCTTGTAGACATTTTTATGATAGCTACAATGCAAGAATGTATTCAGAGGAAATTTTTCAGCACTCCTGGAGAAGTAGTAAACAACTTCTTTACTGCCTGATAATGCAAAGATACTTACTTTCATCAAAATAAATCTTGAACAGGTTCCAGTACTCCTCTGAAATGAGAGGTTCAGGGACTGGGACAGGAAGACCTTGGAAGAGAATGATACTTTATTGATTTACTTGGGTAACTATTTTCTAGGCAGTACTTAGCATGGGTGCAAAATACCTATTATGTGCTGACTGTAATTTTTTATTGCACTCATTTAAAATGATGGAGTGGTTATTCCATGGTTGGTAGGGCTTTGTATGTTTTGTTAGACATAAGCTCTGCTTCCAAAGGCTGTAGAAGCCCAGTAAGCATTCAGCCACAGATTTTCTGCTGCCTTTCAGACTGTTTGGGGTTTTGTCTCAGAACACCTGAAAATGCACACCATCCCCACTTGTGTCCTCATGATAAGATGTTCCCGTTCCACTCATTATATCTCTGCAATAGGTAGCAATAATATATCTCGTATATAATATCAACTACAGAATATATTCCTTCATTTTTCTTCCCAAAGTGGATACAGATCCCATTTACTCTCCTTATGAATCACAATTCTGAAGACATTTGGGAAGCAGCCTATTTATAGCAACCACCAAAAAGCACTCTCCACCTTCTGTTTTCTAAAGGAATTATCCAAAAGTAAACACTGGTATGAATGTGAGCCAAAAAAAAAAAAAAAAAAAAAAAGTCTTGAAAGTCATCAATTCCAATCCTGTGGAAAAGCTGTCAAAGCTTATTTAAAAACTAATTTCTGTTCCAAATGCTGGTGTAACTGTCATTAACCAAACGAGTGAATGCATGTAGACAAATTTGAGACAGGCATCCCTCTCTAGGTTGTCCACTTGCCTCCCCATGCTTGGAAAGGAACAAATTCATCAAGGGAATAAATTTTTAATCTGTAGTTGATTTAACATCCCAACTCATATTCACGATAAACTGACTACCTCCTATAAGCCCATACAATTCACACAAAAGAAGCGTCCTGTGACAGAATCATGCCACTGTCACCTCCTGCAGACCATACTACAGGAACAGGAGGTAAGCAACAGGTGTTTTCTTAGCCCCTTGGGTTGTGAAATCTTCCTCCATCTGCATCAGAAGGATGATGCTGTGTAGGGATAGGAAACAAATCACAAAGGAGACAAATATTCCTGCCTAATAATAAAGAGCCCATCACCCCCGCTTCTGGTATGTATCTGAAGTTCAGATTCAACATGTAAAGCTTAAAAACACCCCCCCCTTAGCACCAGCTGACAATGTATAATTGTTCATCATCATAAAGCAACCGTCCTTGTTCCCTCCCCAGCAGTAACAGCTATCCCTAGCTGGCATCAGTTGTTCAGGTTTGGAGCTTTCCTGTCGCATCTGACTATGTTCAGCTAAACATCAGTCTCGACTGGGATCATTTTTCTCTCCCTCTCTTTCTGGCTTTGTCCTGAAATTCCACTATGAAAAAGAGAAATCTTCTGAACAAGCCTGATGCATCTCTACTTAAGAAGTTCTTGAAGAGGTTATGGATTGATTCTAACCATTTGTCATTGTTGGCTGTATGAGCAAATACATTTCTCTGCTTTC
This sequence comes from Tympanuchus pallidicinctus, assembly GCF_026119805.1. Lineage (NCBI taxonomy): Eukaryota > Metazoa > Chordata > Aves > Galliformes > Phasianidae > Tympanuchus > Tympanuchus pallidicinctus. The sequence continues at coordinate 59,175,857 of NW_026294618.1, read as the reverse complement.
TTTCTTGAAAACAGAAGAAAATAAGCTGAATTAAAAAAAAAAAAAAAAAAAAAACGCACGGTTAAACATTTGGATGGAAAACAGAGTAAGATTTTGCCATGCAGTTTGCCCTATACCTGACCAAAGTCCACTTATGGTGAGATCAGTGAAAATACAAGCACCTATTATTGGGTCAAGTGAGATGTTACTCAGAATGTGTTTTACATTGCAAATGTTATACAGAAAGATAAAACATTTGATTAACTGATTCTGGCAGCCTGGCACACTACAAAAGAAAAATTAACATATATCCTACAATCCTCAGCAATTACAGTGTACTTAATCTGGATTTTTTATAATGTAACTGTAAGAAACAATTTGAGAATTGAATCATTAGCAATAAGAAGACAGAATTACTGGCAAGCCAAGGGAAAGAGGATTAGATGGTAGATATTACCACTACCCATGCAAATACAAGTAGTATCTCCTTGAAATTACAGCTGGTGACACTAAGTTGGAGACATTGCTGTGGATAAACGTAAGTACTAATGCATAGAGAAATTTTTCTATATAATAATTTCATATTTCTGTTAAACTATGACTGTCTGCTTACTGAAAGTGCCCAATTTTGAGACAGAGTGAGCTGCCCCGTAAGATGGCCTCAATTAAGCTTCTCCAGTATTGTTGCTCTGTGGAAATTTAGGATGCATTCTGTGCTGTTGCATTCACCTACAACACTGTGACACTGCCATATAATAGCCAGACATACACAGAGCACAAGTTTGGGGCTTAATCATCCTCTCCTCCTGCTCAGCTACCCAAGGCTATCCAAAACCTTGTCCTTCTGCTCGTTTGTGAGGGGAGAAGGACAATCAAACCCCCACCACTCTTTGAGGGTGACAGGATGTTTTGTGATGCTTCCAGACTCTTCCATCCCTCCTGCAGAGATGATGTGTCGTCATGTAATTAAGGAGTTAATACTAACCACAGGGTTGATTACAGCAATTATTACAAACACAATGTCTAATGAAGGCAAAAGTATGGTAAAATAATTAGACAGAATTATGACATTCAAATTTAAATCATTTTTCACATATCTTACAAGAAAGAAAAATTCATCCTGAAATGGAGCAAGTTTAAACATCGTCTTTATTCCCCAATGGGAGCTGTTTGAGGAAGGGATGAATGTGTTCAGGAGTCCCAGAAGGGGAGACAACCTAAAGCACCCAGGTGGTTTGATCTGCCTATCCATGGGCTTTTCGTTTTGCAGATATTTCCCATTCCACCAGCTACTGTGCTCTTACAACTGATGTGGAAATCTCTTAGGAGTCAGAAAGGCAACTTGGAAAAGTTCCCCTGCTCCTTCATTCTCGCTGTTATTTCACACCATTCCTCAAAACAGCATCACTCAGAATGTCTCTTTGGGCTCCCTTGTAAAATGAGCATGACCCAGAGCATCAAAGAGCAGTCCCATCTTCTACTACTCGAAGAACTCCTCCTTCTCTTTTGCTTCCCTAAGCATATCCATCTGGTCCAAGTCAATTTTAATTTACAAACAGCAGTGTCATTTTAGAAGTTTGTAACACACACTTGCACATAAAATATTGGCTGCGATGGGAAAGGGGAGTTTCAGTATGGTGCATTTGTCACAGTGCTGAAAATTCCAGCTATATCGATTTGTTCAATTCATTTTACAGTGCTATTTTCATTAGCTAATCCTGAGGAGGTTGCTGCACTGCATCTATTAAGTACACACACACACACACACACACATACATTCAGAGCAGGAAAGGACAAATTTCATTAAAGTGCACCACAGATGGGAAGGTTTCCAAGTCACTTACAATCCATTATATTAGCTCAGCCGAAGGTTTTCCTACAGTTCACACAGTTCATGGTTAAAGTTTTTCTTTTGATGATCTGAATCACATACTCAAGTATATGCTTCACGGTCACTGCCTGCTAGCTGGGAAACATTTGTGCTTGAACTTGGGCATGAAAATTATTTTGACAAAATACACACTAAGAAACTTGGCCCTCTCTGTTTCATGTCAATATGAAAGTGCTTCTATGTGGCCTCTTGCTTCATTTTCCTGTTACAACTCAGTGGGAAACTACAGGGTTAATCATGAAACCTGTGTATGAATGGATACTCTTTCATATAACCTGGAGCCATTTCTTCTACATAAAGGCACTGATGATGCCTTAATAGAATGGCAAAGGTTTTGTCATCCCCAGGAACATGTACAAGCACATGGTACATCGTAGGAAGGAAAATAACCTCCTGTAAAAACAAAATTGCTTGGTACATACCATGCACTCCAAGATGCCTTCCAGGCTCCAGAGCCCATTACTGGGGTGGGTGCCCAGTGCTGTGTATTATCAAAAGCCACATGACAGATTGCAAAGAATCTGTTCTCCAGCAGCAGAACTGAACTGTGAGCAGCCACCTTCAGCATCTAAGGCCTCCCTGGTCAGCAGCAGCCTCACTGCCTCCTGCTCCTGCGATCCTATTTGCCTGTTGAGCCCAGACAACAAGGTACAGCCAATGCACCTCTCTAGTGCTCCCACCTGCTAACATTCACTGGGGAAGCAAGCACTTGGTGCAGGCGGAATCTGAAATTGCAGCAATATACATAAGCAGATGGCAGCCACCCTCCCTTGCAAAGTGGATTTCAGCCAGCAGTCAGGACTACCAGTGCCTGAATAGTGTAATGATAGCATCCAGAGGAATACCTGTCATGTTACTAGATGTTCTATACAATAAAGTTTGTCTCTCTGAAGTCCCATGAGCACCACAGCAGGGCACCCCACAAAATGGATGTCAGTCACTCAGTGCTCCACACAAATATTTTTCTTTTTTGACACCCTCAGTGTCATTTCCTGGTTCCTTCTGCATGGGCCCTTCTCCAGAAGAGGCTCCCAATGTAAGCACAGCAGGAAAGCAGTGTTGGAACACCAAGGAACCCCAAGCTACTCCCAGATTTGTAGGTGAGGGATTCCACCTCACCATTAAATATCTCATATGGGGAAACCGCTCATGCCATTCTGCCTAGATACACGCTGCCCTCCAAATCCATGTGCTGAGAGGGACTGGCAGCAGTAGGTGCCACCAGGTGTCCTGCTTGAGGACAGGAGCAGGGAGGGAGAGCAGGATGGGAGAGCCTTCGAGCAAGCGCGTTCCTACCAAAATTTAAGTGCTTCTCTTTCAAACTGACCTCAGGTGGGTAAGAAAGGTACAACCGCTAACCCATGGGATTTCCAAATGGTGCTCAGGCACAAGAAGCAAAGAAACACTTGTATCTGTTTACAGGATCTATATTGTAGTGAATGGGGACAGTGCACATAGTTGTCACTGTAAAACAGCAGTATTTGCTAGCAGCTCACAGACAGTAGTTTTTGAGATTTATGTTTACCCTACATGCAGAAAAAGAAAAGAAAAAAAAAAGCACAGTAGACTCATAACACACTAGAAAATGCAGACTTTTTTACTCATTCAGTATTTTGAAAGACTCTTCATTCTTATAAATCAGCATTCTCCTAGGGCAGTTTTGAAACCATTCACAGTTATCTGAGGTTGGAGCCTTAGAAAATTGCTACAGGGCAGAGAAGGAACGAAGATGCATCAGCTCCCTAACAGCCTGGCTTCTGAATTACATCACTGCTCCATAAATATATTCATTTTATTCATGTTCATTCCTGAAAGAATTTACTGCACCGAGGATGTCATCTTGACTATGCATCTTAGAATTGATCATTTCCCCAATTAAGCTGTTCGGGCCTCAGACTTAAAGAGCTGTCACAGCTGCTGCAAGCTGATTTATCTCCTGATGACGGGCAGAGCTCCTGACCAAAAATTATTAATGACAGAGCTTCTTTTTTTGAAATAACCTTAACCTGAGCATATATCTTTTTAGTCACATTAATATCTGAACACATACCCCCAGTTCCTAGCCAGGTGTAAAATGGATGTAAAATCCTAAACCTTAGTCTTTTAATGCATGGCCTTTCAAATGAAGAATAAGAGATTAATCCAGCCCTGTTCTGTGCTAGGCTGAGCAACAACTGCTGCTGTTTGATGAGAAGCAAGGGCTCCAAAAGAGCTTTGCTTGCCTTACAGGCAGGCAGCGCCTGTCCAGTAGCGCCCTGCAGCTCCTCTTTGCAAAACTTGATTTCTACAGCTTGGTCAAGGCGAAGGACTTCACACAACAGAAGAAGGCATAGAGATGAAATGCAGAAAATGTCCATTAATCAGTTTGTGCCAGTTATTTCTTTTCAAGTGTCATTTGTGACTTAACACCACTCCCACTGCAGTCAGTGAGGAGCTCTACCATCAACATTAATGGGACAAGAGCAGGCTGCCCAAGGAAGTGGTAGAGTCCCCGTCCCTCGAGGTATTTAAGAGATGTGTGAATATGGCACTAAGGGACATGGTTGAGTGACGGGACTTGGTAGATCAGGTTGAGGGTTGGACTTGATGATCTTTGAAGGTTTTTTCCAGCCAGAGATTCTGTGATTCTAAGAAGCAGGCCTTTCAGCAGCATGGCTTTGTCATCACTGCTACAGCAACTGGGGTCCATTGCACTGCCCTTGCCAAGGACTTTATTACATTTAATTGCTAAGCAAATTTTAGCATTGAAGGGGCATCACTTATCAGAGTTGTTGTATATGCAAAAACAGGTTGGGACTATACAAAGCCTTAAATGGTTTGTTCCTGACCTGGTTGAGATGTTCTGTCAAAGCACAAAAGAATACAAACCCAAATTCATTTTCTTTTCACTTGAATGGCCCTAAAATCATTTGCATCACCAAAATCCCCCTCACAAATGACAGTGAGTGTGAAATAATTCATACATTCAGCTGAGCGGTTCTACTCTGTTCCAGATATATGTCAAATCTTCCATTTAAACTTTTTTTAATTAGTTTAAAAATTTACCCAAATGTTTAAAAGTTTCAAACAGCTAAGTGTATTTCTTACTATTCAGTCCTCTTATTATTCATTTTCAAAAGGCCCTCTGACACCTATCAAGTCTGATAGACTGAGCAGTGATTTCTCTCAGGCGAGTGTAAATCTTATACCACTTCCCACATGATATTACTTTCCACATGTCTGATGGCTCTGGAAACAAGTAATCAAATTAATAGGACTATTTAACTTTCATTCATATCTTAGCTGCCACCATAAATTTCAGCCGTCAGAAGATGGTAAAATGTTAGTTTTGCTTTATTTGGAGGAGATATGCATTTTCACAACTTTTGCCTTATTAAATCCAGCAGTTTTTTTTCTTAGTTAAGACTGTATGATTCACATTGAAAGCAATTTCAAAAACCACTCCAAACCTTCACTATTTACATTTGGTTTTGTGAACAGGTCATATTCCTACCATTAAAAGTTTACGATTATTTAATAGGAAGATTGTAAATATGTTCTTCCTGGATCTGAAAACTTCAGCGGTTAAAAAGTGCAGCTGGAACGATATGCAACAATACAGTTCTGCAGCTGTTCCTCTGAGCTCCTTCTCAGCAATACTGGGACCACACCAGAACAGTCCACTCCTTCCACTCCTTATTTTGCTGGCTTCTGATTGCCTGTTGCATCAGGTTCATTGTGAGATTATTTACCAGCAAAACAATAGTCCCAGCCTATGATTACTGAAGAGATCATGTTACTTTTCAGGAGTAAGTGTTGCTGTCTTCTTTTCTGCTGTGACTTAATGGAAACTGCAACAGGGCAGAGAAGGAACTGCTGATCCAGGGCTGAAAAACAGGGTATGATCATCAGTGCAAAAGTTACTGTGAGATTTCATTCTTCAGCCAAGGTAGCCTGTGTGTGTGCCCTGAGTTAATCTCAATTGCAGACTAATTTAAACAACTGAGAATCTGTGTCCCTACTGTTCCCTGCTGCTCATTCCAGTTGAAGGGCAGATTTTCAATCTACCTTTCATAAGTAGCAGCCTTTTGAATATTTAATTAAAACATTGTGCAAGGAACTTCCCCTCCATCCACACATATACCATGAGCAAAAAAGAAGGATTTGGTGGTTGCTATCAACATTGCTTCTCACAGCTTTGTGGACAGCAGTTGAGCACCATGGTGGTGTGTGTGATACACACAGTAGAATCTTGAATTCTATCAAAATTTGAAAGAATCAAAAGCAAAATAGAATCTCACCAATTTTAGGTAAGTGCCATGAAAGACATAAAGTCAGTTTTGGTTGCAGTGAGGACCCTGCACAGTGACTAAATCAGGAAATGCTACTCAGAGCTGCAAACTGTTAAAGACATTCTGCATTCACTCATAATAAACTGTTTGCAGAGAAGATTATCAGTCTTGTGACATAATAGTTTGGCATTTGCAACTTAAAATTACATTGGACATTTTACAGCTTTATGATATTGCAAATTCAGGCTTGGTTGGCTATCCATTATTATCTTACTTCTTTCAGAATTACTGCTTCCCAGGTTTCTTCTTCCTCTTGAAGATGTGTTTCAGATTATTTTCTCACAGATTTATTATCCTGCAGTTTTCTGGGATGAATCTCTGTTTCTATAAAAACCCCTGCCTAGCTTTATAATCTTTTTAGGTCTCTTTTTATTATCTAATTTTCTCTCTAGTCCTCCTAATTCAATATCCTCTGAATTTTGTAATCACACTCTTCACACTTTTTTCTTAGACCATTAATGATGATATTTAATGCAACCACACTTTACACCACTCCTAAAGTACAGCATGAGCATAATAATGTCAAGCTTTTAGAAAGCGCAATCTATCCACAACTCACAAAGCATTTCATACATCAGGTAAATGTTTTTCCCCCATATTAAAACAGAAGATGCATATGGTGCAGACTGGCTTCCTCTTCCTGTGCAATATCCATAGTCAAGGGAGAGAGATATACAGACTTCTCCAAACTGTGTTTTGGAGTGGCTAAATGAGCTTCCCACTTTGAACAGCCCTTTCTGGAACCCCAGCTCCTCTGGCAGGAGATAAGAACGGTGCCAAATAGCTCTGGGGAGGCACCCCTGACAAAAAAGAGCTGAGAGCTTGGTTGACCCCTTTTCAAGAGGAGTGTATTGCAAGAGTCTTTCCAGCTTAAAGCCTGGGCAATTTTCTATGTTGAGAGACTTATGAATGGATGAGAAGGAATTAATTCTCCAGCAAGTTTTGATTAATTCTTGGTATTTTTCCCACATGGAAGATATGACATGCCATGAATGAAGACTGGATAGTTAGGAGGAAAAAGGCACCAACCAGGGGCTGCTTAGCCTTCCCAGGGAAGTACTACCACACACCCATCAGGACCAGAACATAAAAAGCCAATTTTGAGGAAGAGAGGTAAAAATCAAATAAGAAATGAATGTACGTAGATTACAGTTGCTGGGCTTGTCTCCCACATACCCATTATCTTCTTACTTGACCATCTATTTTATCGCCCAGAGACTAAATTCCATTTATTGAGTTCTATGAAATTTACAGGCCAGTGCAACTGGATGCCTTCAGCCCACTCACAAATCTGGATGATGCTATAGCACTGGAGAGTTGTCTGGCAGCAACCACGTGAATATGAGCTGCAACCCCCTAGCTGCTATTCAGTCCAGCTGGATATATGGAAAGACCCATCTGTCTCTGCCTTCTAACCAAGTGCTTTTGCATACCCCACTGCTATGCTTTCCAGGCACAGAAGCACAGCTGCCTGTATCTCCTCATGAAACTTCTTCTGTTGGCTGGGACAAAGGGCTGTGCAGTCCCATCCTGCTCTGTCCTTCAAGTTTGTTTTCTATCTCTGAACTTCTGTCACCATTTCAAAAAAATGTTTCATTTTGAGTAACCTTGTTTTCAGAGGTGCCGTGTGCTTGTAGCTGCCACTAAAACTTCAGCCTAGCTAACAGCTCCCAAAAGCACACTGAGGGGCAACTGGAGCTGAAGACAGGAAAAATAAGAAAACCTTTCTTAAAAGTCACAGCCTGAAAGTACTTTTTAATGCTGTTTCACTCGTAGTTTTGGGGACACCGTCTCAGACAGAAAAACAAAAATACATGGAAAGATGCATGATTTGTATCAAAAGTATCCTTTGCTGTCCAATGCCTATTTGATATCTTCTTCACATAAGATGGAAAATAGTAGGACTATATTTTTGACTGCTATCTGGTTTACAGAATAAAAATAAAACATAATAAAAATTCAACAATTGCTATTATTTTCTAGTGCTATTCCACAGTTTGGACATATCCTTTGGATTTATACTGATCTTTTGTTGGCTGCATGGTGTTATGGGCATTCTGGTTAGCAGCAGTTATACATTACAGGCAGTTTTCAAAAATGGAAGAAGGCGTGCCTCATTTTTTGGTGAAACTTCACTCCAAATAACTACATTCTGAATGCCTAAAATCTCAAAGATTTTATTTGGGTAAAATATTAGCTTCTTGCCATAATACTACAATGTAATGGTTCTTCGCACCGTTAAACAGCTGTCATTACTCATATGAAAGTTATTTCTATGATGCTGATTGATGAAATGTATTATTCCTCATACCCCCATCATCACATTTATGGAGTCAGTGTCCACACTACTGATACCAAAACCATTTACTCCATTTAACGTGGACCAGACCTTCAGTCCCCTATAAAGAAGTCATTCTAATATCCCAAGCCTACAAGCAGCTGCAAACATGCATGAACTCCTGTGCATTCAGCAGAACACATTAGTGCTAGCTGAAAAAGTTTTAATTCTCCACAGTATTTTAATTAGGTAAAAGTCTGTAGGAACAAAGCTGACCAGAAACCTCTTGCAGGAGAGCATGGGCAGTATATACTCCTTTCCTTCTACAAAACCTAGGCAACCAGCCTAGGCAAGAGCGTAACATGGGACTAGAGGATTATCCGTCACCATTCAAATGCAATTCTCTGATAATGGTAATAGTATTCCAGTGTTAGAAGTGATAGACTTATATAATTAGCTGCAAGTGCTATTTCTGTGTGTGTAAAATCTTTTAATTGTTTCCTTTTTAATTATTTTAAATTACCTAATAACTCTTTGGCAAAGAAGGATGTATGGGAGGGAGGTAGAACGAGCCCACCATCGTTATGAAAGCTCTTTAAGAGCTCCATTATGTGCTGTGTGCATCTGACTCTTTGTAGCATGAGTCACCCACAAAGTCTTGAGCCATCAAGTAATTAAGGTTCCTTAATACAGAGTGGGAGGGGAGGAAGTAATATCATTTGTCGTTATGATCACATTCCTACAAGTATATATCATAACTGTTTTATAAATGGATTATTAGCAAATCTGATTACAGCACTAATTATTTCTCCCAGCATTTCCCTTCCCCATGTGCTACAGAGTCATTTGCTCCCCAGTAGTACTATACTTCTCTTCCGCCTATTTTCTTCCCTCTTTGCTATCTCGCATACATACACAAACAATTATGTAAACTCATCCAGGACAGGAACAACTGAACAATAGTTGTTATCAAACTTGAAAGTGAAAAATATTTCTGGTTGTCTTTCTGAATGGATGGCAGCGTGGCAACTTAGGTAAAATATGGTGATCATAACCCAGTTCTGAGCTGAACTGTGAAAGAAGAATTCACAACATAATGCCATCTCCACGTGGGCTAGCAATCTCACAAGAAAGGACAAGAATTTACAGGCCTGAAAAGAAAATCACATTTCTCACCTTTACTGGAAAAAGCAGGTCTGTTAGGTAAGACACATTAGGTAACTTTTTTTCTTTCTAACAAAGTTTGAGACAACAAAAGACGTACTATTCCAACAAAAACTCAAGGGCAAGACAAAGTTAAGCGAGAGTTGATGGAATGGGCAGCAAGAAGAAAGGAGAAAAGCAGAGGGACAGGAATTCAAATAAACTGAAGGAAAACAGGGAGAATCACAGGTCAAATTTACCATAAGCAGACAATGAAATCTGTTACAATTTTCAAGAGCACCCACAGGATTTAGCAGCCCTGAGGAAGTATAATCATTGTGCCTGTTGTAACTTCATAAAAAGAACAGAGATTGAGATGCCCCTGTTCTATATGCATAGGCTGTTTTGGAAACATCCTTTAAAATTCATTAAAATCAGCAAGCCAAAGCCTGAAATGGTATACAACATGAAAGCTAAGGCCAAACAGCTTTCCTTCCCAACAATGTAAAACAGAATGTTTCTCATAGATTTGAAAAAAAAAAAAAAAATTAAGGAAAGGTTTTGGGCTAAGAAATAATGAGTTGAAAGGTCAAAGTTCTATTCTTCCAGTTTTTCTTTTGTCATTTCCAAAAGGAAAAACCATCAATAATGTGGCATAGTCTTTGCACAAATTTCCTTTGTCAGCTAGTAAGGTAGGATTGTATCACTCCAAGCATTTGGTAGGGAAGAATTGAGAGTATTGCCAGATTGAGCAATACTGAAGAATTTGCAAGGAACTCTTCCTGTTTAATCTCAACTCTGCATCTAACCCTCCTTCAGGATACGCATGACAAATCTGTAAGATGAATCTGTCACCTGACTGATATCTCCCATCCCCACTGAATACTGGTTTGGATCTCTCTCCTCTTGGCTCTCTTCTGTTCTGTCCCCATCTCAACTACATAAAGGACACACCAAGGCGATATATTCATAAACAGAGTTTCTGCATTCATTTCAAGATACAGTGATATATTGGGGGGAAAGGAAAAAAAACAAAGAAAAAAAAAAAGAGAGAGAAATAGTGACACCAAAGCAAACACCAATGTACAAGAACTTCCAGGATTCCTGGTTTAAATTTTTAAAAAAATTTTTTGTGAGAACTATTGGTGATAGGATTGGTGATAGGATGGTTGGACTGGATGATCTTGAAGGTCTTTTTCAACCTTGGTGATTCTGCGATTCGTCCACGTGTTCCTGCAGTTGGTCAAAGTTCTCCAGTGTCTAGTTCTGCCACTAACATTGCAAGCGAGATGAATGAAAGCCCAAACCAGCCTGACACACTTAGCCCAGACAGCAGGAAAGAACTGCAGATCCCACCAGGCCAGAATTTCTACAGTGTTTGGCCCAGCATCTCCTAGGACCAACATGAGAGGCAGGCAGGAGGGCACTCAGCAGGGCTCAGTATCAGGACATTTGTCTTCACAAACTTTGCGTATGTGTTTTTGAGGAGGTTAGTTTCTGCCTAGATGAGTGATTCCCAAGTGTCAGTAGCCCACATTTACCTTTGAGGGAGAATGAGAGTAAAAACATCATTGTCACTCCTGTTCTTCCATCCCAGTTAACCTGAAGGTCTTTGCTGAATTTCTGTTAGCCGAAAAGCATGCATTTTTCTACAAGCACGTCCCACAGCAGTGACTCTATCTCTGTAGACCAGGCTTGATTCTCCTTAAATATTGCTATGGTGCTATTCTAATCAGTAATTACACACAAAGCAGAGTCATTAACCCCATCTAAAATGAGCCCCCTCTTGCTGGTACTGAAACAATAGCATATGCCATTGTATGGACAAATGTTTCAACTCTACTCTCTCTAAGGTGCTACTTCACAATGTTAAACCTATAAAACTCAATAATACTCTAGCCTGGGAGAAAAATTCTGAGAAAACTCTGGAGAAGTCAATTTATTTGAAAGTTAACCAGACATATTTCAATCTCAATTGGACATCTTGAAACACAACATAAATTTTTATATAGGTTATTTGATTCTCACACCTCATAAATTAAATAGAATGATCTCTGATATATCTAATGCCTGGTGGTAAAAACTGTGGAAGGATGGATTTCTGGTACATTTGCTTCCAGTGCCCTGCAGTTAGGTCCTGCTGGGCATCAGTTAAGGTTAACAGGAAATGAGGGGTAGTGACAGGAGACAGTTTCAAGATCTGAGTAATTTGCAAAGGAAAGTCAGCTTGCTGGGTCCACTTCACTGGCTGTTCTGCATGTGATACAGGTATCAGGGAGGTAGGTGCTGTTGCTCAATATCGCTCCAAATTGTAGAAAACTAGAGCATTGCTGAACAAGTCAAAAGCAAATATTCCAGCAAAAAAAAACTACCATAACAAAGCTAGATGAGAAATTATTTTGGTTAATTTATCCCATCCGAAGTTGATCAAAACTGTTCATCTACTTGCCATGTTAGTGAACCAACAACAAAGTTTGATTTCTAAGCTACAGATAGGATGAAAAAAAAAAATCAGTGAAATTGTATCTTGCAAATATCTTGACTGAATATAGAGTAGTATAGTCATCAAAATCTTCTTATGAGTTTTTATGTCTTTGACTAACACAGAAACAAAGAAATACAATGTTATGAATTTGACCCATATTAACTACCTACAAAATCCAGCTTGTCAAGAAGAAAAATAATGACACTACATCCATGGACACAACCTGCACGTGACAGTGCAAACCCATTGTTTGTGTCTCTAAATGTACACATGAGACCTACTTTTAGGAAAACTCAAGATGAACACCATTTTTTGTACTTCCACAAATAAAACTCACATGTTCCCATGTTGTTCAAATGAAACAACTTTTCTTTATCATTTGACTAATTTGACTGCAAAAATAGGCATTAATAAGGACATGAATTTAACTCTGAAGCAGAAATTTATGACCCTGAACTATTTTAAGTGTATAATAGTAGTGATATCTGTTATAAAATAGTAGGGATATCATGGAGGATATAATGCTATAATTAGAACTGGCATATATCTCATACATAATAATAAAGTTCATACCTGTCATCAGAGATTGTTAAGTCATTAACAATTGCACAGCTAGAACACTGTCACGATTGGTAACACCAGAGAGCTGTTTTTTTATTTTATGTCTAGGAGGTCCCCTCCAGTTTTGTATTTCTTTCTTGACTAATTTGTTGGACAAAAACTAGCCCTTTTGACAGAGACGTGTATCATCACTAGGCTTCAGAGTGAACACTGCAGTGCAGCACAGCAATGCAAAGGAGGAAAAAGTAGGAAGGAATTCATTTTTCCCAGAGCCATCATTCCCCAAAAGGAAAGGGAGTTATTATTCGTTCCACTTATCTTGCTTTCAAGGGCTGGCTTTGTAGACAGGTGGGTGAGCAGCATTTTAAAGTAAGCATGTTTTCAAGCTCCTTGTGCCATATGGCCCACAAAGAAGTAAAACTCCAGCCTGTGAGCAGGGTGCTCAAGACCTCTGCTCTAGGCAGCTGTGTGCAGTTCTGAACTCGCAGTATGTTTATAGGAAATGTGTTAATTTTTGTGCATTCTAATTTGATTAAGTTCCTTCTCTTGGCAACTGGTTATTGTAAGTGCCTTTCTGATCAGCAGGGGACTAATACGACATGGGAGCTACAGCCCAGGCAATGGAAAACATTATAGGCACAGTGGAGGACATATTTGCAAAGGATATCTCCTGCACCTGGACTCCATTTATTAAGTTTGCAGAAAGGACAGCTCCTGCCAGGCAGCCAGACACTCTGACCTTGTTTGAACCTGCCTGCAGAGTGGGATCTGTAGCAGGCAGGAGCGAAGGAGGGGCACTGAGCACGCTGTTGCTCCGCAGAGACTCACTGCAATATATAAGGAGTTTATGTTCACAAAGTGTTTTACTTTTAAAGCCTGTATTCTTTCATCTAGTCACAGGCTGTAACTTTGCTATTGAACTATATTGCTGTGTCTAGTCTGGGTGTGTGTATGCTGGTGTCAATCATTTCCTTTTGTACCCTTCACTGGCTGCAGCTCGCAGTGCGGCAGGTGGCTCTTGCTCTCACTCTGTTGATGCTGCTTGTTTTTATTACATCATTTTTCCTCCTCCTCAAGTTTTATAACCTATCAACATCTAAAGTCTGTAATAAACAGTCAAAAGAAAAAAGAGCACATGAAGTTAAATATAGTTTGGATTCAGTGCCAAGCCTATCTTCAGCAAAGTTCTACTTTTTCCACTATGACATGAAATTGAACTTATCCCATCATTTAGTCCTCATTTCAAATTTAGAGATGTTAGCATTCCACATAAGCCTTAACAATCATGCTTGGCTCTCAGATACTGCAGAGATAAGTGTCCTGCAAATAGCTAGGCTGAATTGATATACTCTTCCCTAATAGTAATAATAATTAAAAAAAACCTTAAAAACAACAAATTACCTAACCAAAGAGCATTATCTTTCCAAATAACAAATTACTAAAAAAACCAACCAAACAAAAAAAACACCTCACACTAAAATTCCCTTCCCCACGTAACTGAGATGTCTACTACTAAAAACTGCTCCTCTCAGTCTGAAAACAGCATAGGACTAACAAGTGAGCTTAATTTGTTGTCTGTTGGATGTCTTTATTTAAAACCAGACATACCCTTAAGGACTTCAGATTCATCTTAGCGGCTTGAGATTTTACCTAGTGCATTAACATTCTGGTGCAGCACAGTGTGACTCCTCAGAAGGTTACTGCTGGAGCTAAAGCTCATGCAGGTAAAGCTTCTCCTAATACTGGGCTCAGCTCTGGGACTACAGGACAGAGATCAACCCAGGACAGAGGAGAAGAGAGGAGCTGCCATCCTTCACAGCCTCAGCGTTGCAGAGGGAGCCAGAAGGTACTGGTGATGATGGTGGGGGTGTTTGCATGATTTGTCCATTAGAGGGATGGGGGCAAGGAACAGCCCACTAATTTTACACTCCACAAAATTGGCAGGTTGCCATCCCAGGCTCTTTGTTACCACTGATCTGGGCAAGATTTGAATAGGTTAAATGGAAGTGAAATGCTGTGTCCTATAATTAGTCCAAAGAGGCTCACAGATCCTAATTACATTTAGTTTAGTCATTAAGTATTAACCTGTAAAATTTGTACACAGTTCTCCCTTTGTCTGCAAAAGAAAAAGGAAAAGGAAAAATTAACACATCATTCAGACTTACAAAGGTAAAAGATAACACTAGGTTTATTTATAAAAGGCTTGTGGCAGCTTAAACACATCATTAAGAGTCTAAGTAGCTGAACACTCAGGCTGTTCATGGTCTAAACAGAGAGATGTGGTGGGGAAAAAGCCCTGAGACAGGGCAGTGGCTGGCGTCCTGGCAGAGCATTGGGTCTGGGACAGCCCCATACAGACCTCCTCACCAGAGCCACTGGTGTGCAGCTGGATTACCCTTACCAGGGCAAAGACAGAGCTGTGGACAAAGGGCAGAAAAATAGAGAAGGGTATCTATCAGAACCCTGGGAGCGCATGGTTAGCAAGTGAGTTGCTGAACAAACACAAAAGAGGCAGGAGGATATGCTGAAGTAGAAAGAGAAGATTGGAGATCCCACACGTGGTGTGTTCTTTCCCATGTTTGTTCTGCTACAGAAGTTCAGTTAGTAAAACCAGCCTCAAAAAATCCACTGATATTCAGTAAGTTAAAATGATGGCAAGAGATACCCTAGTACATACACTTTGACATTTGTTTGTTATGACAATGTTTGCTAGCAGACACAGGGCAGTTTGTTTGGAGTGGGATATTTGTCATTCTACTCACAACTGCTGCTGGAAAGAAGGAGGCGCAGGGGAAAGACTGTCCTATTAAGCAATGAAACTGCTTATGACCAGTTCTTTGCAAGACCAGGCAAAGTGTTGTTAGGAATACTAACAGTCATATACAGAAAGAAAAAGCTTGATTGACTCCAGCAGCTGGTGATGAGGTTCTCTGTCTATTGAACACTCCTTCTAAGGAAGCAGCCTTCATCCAGGACGTGTTATCCCTTCAGAGGCTAGCTCTTAAGAGAGTCCAAGGAAGGGGTGGACTCAGGGTCCACTCCTGGTCAGCTGAGAAGCACAGGTAAATTGCTTGCATCTGTGCTTCCTGGGCTAGCCACTACCCTTTCACTAGGTGCTCAATCATCATCAGTTCAGGCTATGATGTAACACTTCCCCTACAAATGTGGTCACAGTCTGGCTTTTCATTTGTACTATTTCCAAGTAAGCAAGGCCAAGTCTGGCCGGCTCTTTATATTTATTTTGCCCAGAACATCATTTGATAAAATTAAAAAATAACCCAAGTCTTGCTCACAAAATTCAGTTTGTGTTTTTGAACTGTATTTCAGCAACCAAAAGATAAAAAGATATGCCAAACTACTGCATATTTCACAAAGAAAAAAAACTTGTCAGAACAGCCCAACAGAACTATTCACACAATAGATGATCTGCTCATTTGAAGGCATTCACTTAGTGAAAGAAAGTACATCTGATTTTACTGGACTTTCTAGATATTTAAATAGATTAAAATGTTGCTCTGTTGCAACACAGAAATTGCTTTTCTGAGCTCCAACAATTATTAGCATAAGTAAGAAAGGGCTATTGTTACTTGGTTAAGGGGAATTACAAATAGAATTTCAAAAATATGGAAATAATTTTTTCCAAGTGAACTTGAAAGAGAATGAAAAAATGTTCTTGTAAAATGAAATATTAGCAATCCTTGTTCTCTGAAAATATGCAAACAAGAAAAAGCTTTCCATTTCTTGCTAAAAACAATTTTTGAGGGGGGAAATAACAGCAAAAAGTCAATATTCACTACTTCTTAACTTGGAATCATTCATTCATTGATTTCTTCCCGATACTCTGTGATTACTCTGGCTAAACATTACAAATACTTACTATATCTGTGTGCAGAAAATATACTTCAAAATAGTAATGGTTTTCACTCATAAACACTACTTCTTCCTAAAGTTATAGGAAACACCTCATCTTAGCTCCGTTGTGCTTCTTTGATTTCTAGTACTTCTCCTAAGAGGTGTGCTCTGATATCACAAGAAAGCAAAAGCACCTTTTAAAAACTTCCCTTCCATCCTACAAATAAAGCTATTAGCATGTTATATTGGTGTTCCCCCAGATTGGTGCATCTTAGAGATGTGATAGGATAGGATGGAATGACAGTGACAGAGTCAGTGGTGAAAAGAAAAATCTTTCACACAAGTTGCAATAACATTGTTAACACTGCAAATGATTTCTTCCTTCTTTGAAAATAACTGCCAAATTATAATAAATAATTCTGAGTGCCCTGAACAATGTAGAGATGACTGCATGTAAAAGACAGAATGCTCATTTATACTGCATGTGAACTACAGAACTACCACCAAAGTTCAGAGACTACTTCTATAGCACAAACATGCATCATCAAGAAACCCATCATAGCAACCAATTAATTTTAATGTTTTATTTATGCCCACAAAAATCTTCGCAAATCTAAAAAACTCACAAAGCCACTTGTGAATAAATTGTAAGAAAAAGAAAAAAAAAGTTCACCAAACAAAGCCCGGCCTGGCAACTAGTTCGGGCAGTTCTAGCAAGGTCAGACTGAGGTCCATCCTAGGACAGCACACCAATCCCTTCACAGCACCAGTGAGTCTTACGCAGTCCCTTGTCTTACCCTCCAATAGTTTCCTACCTACTTCTGTATCAATTTTCCCTGAAAGAAGTGAATAGTTTTCTTCTGACTTCATCCTCATGATCTATTTTTTCTTAAGCCTAGACAGAGGTTCTTACATCATGTTTGTTCACAGTGGCTTTGAACCAGTTTTACTTATTAGACTGGTATTTGTTTAGTTTTGGGTAACTGAAATAATAACTTTCTGAAATTTATCTTTCTTTAATGTCATTTTCCTTGTTAATCAGGGGCATCTTACCCCTCAGTTACTATGACATTGGACAGATTTTAAAAACTGTTGAGCATTTAAATGATCTGTAATTATCTACAGGAGGCTCTGCTGAAATCTGAAGGAAAGTTCAGAATTAATTTTCCTTTTTCTTGAGCTGTTCCTTGTATTGCAATAAATGCACAGGACAAGGACAATCTGAACATTTGTTTCAAAAGAACTCAAAAACATTTAAAAAAAAAAAAAAAAAAAAAAAAAACTTGGGGGAAAATAAAGAAGTGAACCAAAGACAGAAAGGACAATAATTTCTGGCAAGTCCTCAGATGTGTTTTGTCCCTACTCTAGCCCTAGGTTCAGAAGGTGAACTTAAAATTCTGCACAAAACTCAGTGCCAATACTCAGAAGTAATCATCCAAGTCAATGTGTATTTCTGTACTGTTACAGTCTGGCAGTGTAGAAAAGATTTCAAACCTGCAGGTCAAACAGGTGTTAGCCAGAGTTCTTCTCAACATATGTCTGCACAGTTTTAGAAAAAAAAGAAAAAAAAAACCCAGCTCTGAAAAAAAAAAAAAAAAAAAAAAAAAAAAGACAATAGATAATAGATAAGAGTTAGAAAAAAAATAGCATTTGCAAATCTAGAAGACAGGCTAAGTTTGTATTTATCATCTTGGCAAGCAGGCATGTTATTGATTAATAATAGCTTCAAATGAAAGGACTGGCTAATATCAGAATTAGCAAATTAGCGAAGTCCCAATAAAAGCAGAGAGACTGATCACATTGCCCTTCAAATCAGGTATAGCTGTGGGTGTTCACTCTAAGGACTCGTGGCAGAGGACAGCACTGAAATGTGAATTCACCTTTCTAGTATAAAACAGTAAGTTTCAGGTGCTGTCTCATTAATACCAGTCCACATATTTTCTTCAGCTATTGTGGGTTCAGACCAGAGGGCACTAAGAGAAGAGATCAAGCTCTAGCAGAGCACTTCTTACTGTCAAGGAGGAGGGAAGACTCCCAAGCCCAGAGGCAGCCGAGTGCCTCCACTACACCAGCAAGCACATGCACAGGCCATCACCTGGCACGGGGTGCCGCATACACAATGCTCAGCTCCAGGTTAAGAAGCCTAAATTTGGGTAGGCTGTGTCTGGCTCTGGCTGTCCTGAAGGATTCAAGATACCCATGCAGGGCTGGTATAGGGTCCGGTGTGCAGACAGCCTGTAGTACTACTCACCTGTAGGGTAAGTATGCCTTGCCCATTTGCGGCTGTGACTGGAAAACACCAACCACTTCCAGAGCTAAAATAAGCTATAGACAATTAAGTGAGTCTGAGATGCATTTCAGAAGCTATTGAGTAGAAAGCTATGCTACTAAAAAATTTAAAGAGCTGACTTAATTCCCCTAAGGCAACAATTTCAGCTTTGAAATAATATAACTTTTTAGTCAATAGGTTCCAAAATACACCTCAAAGTTGCTTAATTAATCAGTTATGGCTGAATTTAGCTTGAAAAGGGGGTTAAAGGGATAGTTATTGAACATCTACAATAGGCATAACTATGCAGAAGTGATGCTATGATGTTGCCATGGGAGGGCCTCCGGCTAGTTTGTGTGTTAATTCTCTGAGGGTGCCTGTAAAGAGCTAGATATTCTCAGGCAACAAAGAAAAACTCAGGTTATATTTGCACCTAAGTACTTAATAAAAGCATTACGTTGTATCTCCTAAAAATCTTGATTCCAAAAAGCTGTCAAATGCTACGTACCAAATTCTCATGCAGTGTAAACTGTAGCTCCTTAACTTGCCATGCGGATTTCCCAATTTACATCACTTGAAAGACCTGGCCAAGTGCCAATACAGTTAGAAAAGCAGATCCTTTTCTTCCTTGGTTTCATTTTCATGATTTTCATGTCTTTGCACTTCCCTTGCTCAGTTATAGACCAGAAGCAAAGTGCTCAGAATTAAAATGTGCACTTGATCTATATTCTCTGTAGCAAAGTAGCGGAAATTTCGTGAACTAGCCAGTCTTTTGAGATTTTCAACCTATTCTGGCAAATTCTTGAGGTTTGGATAATAAAATTGAGACAATTCCCACAGGTATATTTTTCACCTTTTTAATATCTTTTATATGCTGCAGTACTTTCATGTGATGTTTCCCACAGCTCTGCTCTGATGAAACGTAGCAAATTCATTGAGTAACAGTCTTCTTACAATAGCCAGCACTGGCACAGAATACATCTGCTGATGATGAATCTGAGATCGTCTTTCATTTAGTACAGCACAGTGCAGAAACAAGGTGTTGGACTCTGTGATCTAAAATTTTGAAAGCCAACACCTTGCCTGCAGGATATAACTCCACTGTGGTCTGTCTTGCAAATAAACCTTGAAAATCCCCAGACCCCTTTCACCAGATATTTACATCAGTACACAATGGGAACAGCTCAGATATATCCCCTGATTCCAGATGTGGACTCAGGAGAAGGCTGCATCTGAAAAGCCTGATGTTTCCAAAAAAGCTCAATGACTGGTACAAATTCATCTGTCCCTTTCAGAAGTAATAGACTATCATAAATAAAGAAGACACAGATTTATTTCTCAAAACACCTACACACCTCTTCTCCTGGCAGGCTGTGCTCTGTGAGGTGCCCCATTCAGGAGGCAGTCTGCTAGTAGGCATTGGTGTAGGCTACGAACAAGGACACGGGGTACAAGTTTGCACTGTTTTAAAACTAGACAGAAACATGAGAAAAGATGTAGCTGGCAAGCTGAAAAGTGAAAAACTATAGTTCTTTCCATTCTTCCGTGGCCTTTCAAAGCAGCTCTTTCTACCCCAGGCACCCTTGGAAAATAAAAGAAAAAGGAAGTAAAGTTTAGTTTTTATCCTCTAAAGAAAGCTGGGAGCTTTCTGATCTCACATATCCTCTCCTCTTTTTGCATGAGCAAACCTTGATACATCAGCCTCCACAGCTACCAGAGAAGGAACAGGACATGTAAGGCAAGACAGTGTAAGTCATTCCTGGAGGTCTTGCAGTGAGGTTGCCTAATGTAGAGGCAATAGAGGAACCACAGAAGTCTTAGAGACATTTAAAGGAAGGGCATGTTTCTGAGAATCAGGACACTGAAGAAGCAATTGCACTTTAAAGAAAACCTATGTACTGGTAAGTGAGCTAAAATCAAAAGAAGTTCAATCCAGATATGCTAGATTTTCTGCACCTGCTCATAACTCATATATCCAAATGTGTGTAATGCCACATTACAATGCACCTGACCAATCCATATTCGATTTTTCACGTGCAAATTCTCGTTTCTTCTTTCTCAAAGCGTTGTTACACAGTTAAGCAAAAAGAACATTTTCCAACCTCTAGTGTGCAACTTTTTGCATTAAATTATACTGCCATCAATTATTAAATGAAGATTGTCATTAAATATTACAGTGAAGAATATTATCAATATTGTATCTGTCACAGATGAAAAACTTACATATATGGATGAATGTAACCTGTTCATTGGTTTACGAACCCAGAGTTCCCTCGATAGTACTGCTGATGACACAACACCCTCAAATGTTGGATTTTGTATATGATTCATCTGAAAGATGAGCAAAAACAGATGTAGCCAGACAGCTCACTTTGGTTATATACATGAGGAAGCTTTACAGAGCAAGTTCATTTAGCTAAGGCTGGCAATAATTTATGCTGAATAAATTGCCTCTATGTCTGTTTCAGACAGCAGCAACATAGAAAAATGTGAACTTTTTTGTTACATCAACTCATTTTGAGCCAAATTATACTGCTTTTTAAGTACCCACTACTGCAAACATAGAAGACACGTGGATTTAGATATTAGCACCTTCTAAATGTTGGCTCAATAAAAGCTGTTCAGCAGTTAAACATGGAAGCTGTTATCAGCTTCACAGAGGAGTAATCCTTCCAAATTTTGGAAATGGGAGTTCTGATCTGATGTATACTTCAGTGTTATTAAGAAACTATATTTGCTAGGCCCCAGTTCAATCAACTCCAGCTCCAACACTGTCACAATCCATACATGATTGCGGAAGCCATAGAATAGGAACTTTGCATGAGTTCTTCAGCTGTAAGTAGAGAAAAGTGTCCCTTCCAGGCCATATTCTTAACTCCAGGAAAATACAGATAAAAGAGAATACCTAATCACACTGCATTACCTTGGAAATATGGTTAAAAAGAAAGATGTTAGACTTCATTCTATGAAGTATCTTTCTTTTTTTTTCCCAGTAATGTCATCAAAAACTATAATAGACACTGTTGCATTTATTGATTCTGTATTTTTCTCTGCCCACTAGATTTTAAAATGGAAATAGTAAGACTGAAAATAAAAAAAAAAAAAACTAAATGGACATAGTTTAAATCTGATTTGAGATACTTTTTCCTACGGTATTAAATTTGTAAGTTTTAAATATATCTTATTTTCAATCTTTTTCTTGCCTCTTGAAAATAATGTCAGTTCAATTTCTCCCTCTATTACTGCTATCAGTCCAAAACTCACTTCTCTGTTTTTTCACATTGTCATCGCTATAGACACAACGTTTTCTTAGTCTGACTGTCTAGAACAGCCTGATTTTCTGCTTTCAAACTTACGTCTCTTGAAATATCATTTGCACAAATATCTCTGCTGTTAATTTTTCTTAGCTTAGCTCTACCACTGCTGCTTATTTTCAATTTGAGCTTAACACAGTCTTAATGAAGTCAATGAGAAGTCTTCCCTTTGACTTGAACTGGAGCATGTAAATCCACGTCAAAAACTTGGGGATCATTTGCGCCTTCAAACACACTGAATTAATGAGTGAAAGTCAGTAACTTCACAGCTGAGATGCCAGCTTAGAGATTTCCTGTCCTCAGCAAGTCATCATTTTAGGGTCCCAGTCTTCATCACCATTAGGCAACATACTAGTTTATCACTGCTATAAAAAGGCAGAGTGAGTAAAATTATTTTAGATATACCTAAGCAGCTGTCTGAAAATCTAAGGCACTTTAGGAACAGAGTGCTAATAAGAGTGTTTTTCATGCAATCAATAATTTATTAACAGTTGGCTGCCAGTCTCACACTTGTTCTACTAATTTGCTCCAATCCATGTACATTTTGTGGATCAGGGCCAGGACAGGAAAAAAAAAAAAAAAAAAAAACCAAGAAAATCAACAACAAAAAAAACCACAACACACCAATGCTCATCCCTCTTGTATCCTCTCCTCTGTCCAGTCTGACTGATCAAGCTCTTCTCTTTGCTGAGAACCAGTGCTCACAGTGTGGCTAAAAAAATGATTCAGTCCTGAAAGTCACCATGTGATTAAATGAAACAAAGGGCTGACCTCTCCAGCAGCGGCAGCAGCAACACCATCCACTCTTGAAATGTCTAAAAGGCAAATGCATTAGTATGTTCAGCCACCATGCTGGCTAATGACTAGACATTTTCGAACATATGGGATCATTATTCCAGCATATCATCAGTGAACTTTCCAGAAAAGCTAATTAAAGGGCCCTTTAAATGCTTACCACAAAGTTGGGTTTTATCATAGCTCCTCACTTGCATTTGAAGAATTAGCAGTTTTCATCTCTCCTGCTCTCACCACCTTTCTGTTCCCGAAGATCACTAAAGATGAGCAAAGCTAATTAAGCAGATCTTTAATTTTTTCATCATAACTTACTTTTGCTTTTATTTCCTACATATAAAGATCTCATTTCCCACTGACACAAAAAGGATTTAGAATGCACTGTGGTCAGTAGAAGATGGCTCATCTTCTAAGATACCTTCTTTCCTATATGTCCCTTTTATAACTGCTTCTATTCTTTAATGGTTATGGCAAATGACATTAAAAGGTAATTTATAGATCACAGGAAATAAAGGCCAATCCAATATCTCCTAACAAGGGGTAAATTCTCCGGGCAACTTTTCATGCAGATCAGAATAACTTGCTAAGAAATGCATAGATGACCAAAAACTCCTGCAAGACTGAACACGGAGGCAAACTTCTTCACTTCTTTGGGAAGCAATTTTGCTTTTAGGGATGTATCTTCTCAAGCAAAAAAGAAAGAACTAGCAAACATGAGGCAGGTGAAAAACTATTATCTCCTTCACAAATGCAAATCTGGTACAACTCAGAAGAGAAAAAAAAACAAACCTCAGGATTTAAAACATGAATGAATGTTCAATGAATGAATAGCCAGTGCTGTGATATCCAAGTCCATAGAAAATCTTATAATGCAACCCTGGGCTATTGAAATAAATGAACCCATCGATGGTAACTTGTGTCTTCACTGTTGGACGTATAATGTCTGATAACTTCAACAGAAGCACACACATGGTTCTCCAGATTATTGGATGCACAGAAAGACATAGGGATGGGCTACACAGTAAAGCAAGTGCACCTTCCTGAAGATGCTCTCAGGGGAAACGACTACCAGGGTATCTGATAAATAAAAATTCTTCTTTGGAAGTCAAAAAAAACAGCTACATTATTCTGAAAGTTCTGTAAGCATGTTTTGATGGGCATTTTATATGCCACTGAGCACTAACTGTAACGTGCACGACTTCACATGGCTGTTCAGTGTCATATAGCAAACCCCAAATTAAGATCTGAACTTCATTGTACAAAGAAGAGATTTTAAGCATTGGATTTCCCACAGTGTCAATGCCAACTATTATTTGTAAAAGACTTATTAGTTGGGGCACATGAACAAAAAAAAAGACAAAACAATGGCTGAATCAGAGGGCAAAGGGTCTTGGTGGAATCTTCCTTCCTCAAAGGGTTGCTGGACAAGCCTAGTGCAATCTCTGCAGTAGAAAGCATTTTGATATAGCACAGGTAGCAGTATGTGACTGGAGAAGTCATGAGGGTAGCAAACAATGTGTTTGTTTGTTTTTTTTATTATTTTGTCTTATCATCTTCCCCTCCCCTATCTAAAACACAGAAAGAAATAGCATCCACAGGTCCTTTAGCCCAGCTGAGCCCTTGAGATCACTCCTCATGCTGCAGTTAGAAGGACCACCTCCATGTTCCTGGCATCATGCATAGGCCCACCTGGCCATTCACACCAAAAAAATGCCTCTAATGATGATGTACATGGTTAAGTACACTAATACCTGCATCCTGTGACACAAACCACACAGTGACACAGTACATGGAGCTGGGGAGGGAGAGCAGCTCAGGCAGAGCAACACGCAGTGTCACCTCAAACTGGAACCAGCACCACCTGTGGGGCTGTGCTAATGAGCGAGCACTGCTGTGAAGAAGCTTCTCAACAGCAGAGAAAGAGAAAACAACAGGAACGCTGCCTCTCAGGGTGCTGAGCAGTGTATGTAATGCTTGTCCTCATCCTTCAGCTATCAGGACAGAGATGGCTCAGATGTATTGCAGCTGGATCATCATCATCAGGTTTTAAAGTGGTAATAGCTTTGAATGGGTATCTTGAAAAATAAATAACCATTAAAATATAAAAATCTAAACATTTGAGGAAATAAAACAATGACAACCCAGCTGGTCATTTAACCAGTACGATCTCTCTAGATTTTGACTTTTTATAAAAGCAATATAAAAGTCTGGGACCTTAATCCTCCTGACAATACATATCTAAAACCAGAGGAGAAGCACTCTTTTCCGTAGTAACACAATTTATACGAGCAGTCCTATGCACATGATGAAATGTTTGTGGAATTGGAGACTAAACTTGTTAAAAAGAATCTGAAATGACAGCACACGTGCACCAGAAGATTCCATACGTATTGCATCCCATGGAATAAACATCCCTGTGTGGAGCTGCAATGCAGAAAGCTGTGCCTGGCAGATGGCAAGGAGATGGAACGCAGCTCCCCCCACCCCCTGAATGCACCGCCTGCTGAAACAACAGCTCCTGTGTCCTCTTTGCTTCCACTTCCAGCAAGCACCATTGCCAGAGAGAAATGTCAGTGTCCTCCCCCTCAGAAAAAGTCCTAGCTGCAGGTCAGAAGATGTTCTGGAAGGAAGTCAGGATGAGTTTTGTGCTGGCAGAAAGCAAACGCAAGGGAGCAAAAGCCCTTCCTCCTTTGCCTGATTTGTGTCCTTTTCCTACCTCAGTCCCATCTGCTTTGGCTTGCTCTGTCTCCTTCTCCCACCAGGCTCATGGCAGAAAAAGTGCAGGAGGTCTTCAGGTGAGATGGCGCTGCTGTGTGCTTGCCCAGTGCCCTTCAGGTTCCCTGCAATGTAAGCCATATACACTCGTGTGGCACTAGAGATGTACAGCAGGTCAAAATATTCTGTTGTCCCTAAGTATCAAAGTACTACCTATTTGTAATGGGTCATCTAATGAATAAACCAGAGCAACACTGTAGAGTGTCCTTACGGATATCATGACAGAAAAAGGCATATAGAAAAATACAGAATTCCTCAACTCCACATCTGGATAAACAGAATAAATTCACAGACTCAGCAGTCAGAAAAGACATAATCAAGTAAAATTATTTTCTTTGTGGATTGTTATACATTTCTCTGACCTGTCAAACATCAAATACCTGCTGTTTTCTGAAAAGTAATAAGTGTGGATCCCGATAGGGAGGGATATTAAAACCTCTATTACTTTACAACGATTTGTGTATAATATGACTCTGCCTCCCAGACCAGAGGATTTCTTTCCCCAGGAAATGGAAGCATGGTGTTTTGTAATTACCCAGCCCATATCAACACTGGTTTGGGTAGCTCAATGTTTTTGTAGTTTTCAGAGCAGACTTTATCCAAACTCAAAGTTTCTTCAACTTCCTTGACCAAATGTTGCCTAAAGTACATACCCAGCTGCACCTCTTCACCAAGGCAGTGAGACTTCTGGCATGCAGCTGCTCCTCCTCTCTCTGTCACTCAGCCCAGAGGACACAGGAACAAAGCAGCCCCAAGCAGTCAGGCAGCACACACACTGTCCTCCAAACCACAGCAAGCAAAGACTTGAGTAAATTTTACACAAAGGAATTGCAGTAACAAAGTCTGAAAGGTAAACAAACATAAGGAGAAATAAATGAAATAAATACTGGCAAATAGCCTGATAGCTCAGCTCACAGGTCAGGTGAGTAACAGCGTGCCCTCATGGAGTTAGCCCTACGTACGATCCACACGAAGCTTCTCACGTCACTGAGCACACACTAGCCAATTAAATATTCATTTGAAAATTTAATGACGGCTTAAAGTATTGGAGCTAATCCAACTCACTCCACCTGAGGACCGTGCTCACTAACTGCCTGGAAAAGCGGAGACAATTTCAAATAACAGGAAACACTGGTCCATCACTTGATTGTGAGCGCTGGGGAGAACGCAATGTCTGCAACCTCACGGAGACCAGGATATCTTTCTTTAGTTGCTTTTTTATCTGAAAGCTCGAGATTGAGACGCTCACATTTCAGTGCTTATAGGAGCACTGCCACAGGCATGCCTCAGGGCTCAGCTGAGATCCTCAAGGAGAGGCACTTGGTTCCTTTTGGGATGCTCAGCAATAGGAGGGCTCCAATAGCGGCTGCTCTCTGTGGAGGGCTCAGGTCCCAGAGCATTTCTGTCACTTCAACCTCCAGACTGTGAGGAGTGTCATTACCCCTTCACATGCATCATCCCATACACTTGCCTGCCAGGGTCTACTCCGGAAAGCAGCTTAAAAACAGAAATATCACTGTGCTCTCAGGAGCAGGTTTGGTGAAAGAGATATTAAAACAGTAGCAGTAAAGAATGAAATCCACATTGTTTAATGTTGTGAGTTTTTCTGGCAAAACTATCAGGCAGTCACAAGAACTTGTGAACCGTGAGCCCTCCTACCCCTTTGGGATTGCATACGAGGAAAAAATTGAGAAGGTGGGAAAAGCCTTGAGGAGTTCTACAATGTGAGGGGCTAGATATTGTAATCAGGATGCTGTTTTTTTAAAATCTATCCATTAAACTAAAAATACAAGCACATGAACTTACAGAAAAATACTTGGCTCAACTTATATTCTACTTATTTTGAAAAGAAAAAATCTTTCTCTGAAGTAACCTTAACACTTACAAAAAATATTGTATTTTGCATAGATATTTTTACATCATGGCAGGACAGAAAAGAGATACAGACTCTCACTAGGATTTATATGCTGCTTGGAGCCCAGTATGTTCTGGGCTGGCAGATAGGGCACACACTGTAAGAAACAGGGCAATTAGGATTACATTAATTAGATGTGAAGACTTGGTTATAATGAATTCAGTGACTCCTGGTCATAATTTCACCAAAAGGGCCTTAAATTATCACAATTACCATGAACGATGAGATCTCTCCTCTTTCTGGCTAGCCATCATTTCTGTCATCCTTATTCCTCTTACAAGCAAAACTAAAAATCTTTTTCATAATTTTTCCTGAGTCTTCCAGCAAGGATCTCAAGCAGCTAAGGACAGAAATTGCATTCAAAGAGCCTTAGCACTGCCATCACTGCCCACTGATGCCCTGGAAACTGCCACGGAGAAACAAAGGTACATGAAAACAGGGGTCTTGATGTCCCATGCCTCCCAAGAACTGTGCAATTACTCTGTGTATGCATATCTGTATGTTCATATACTGATTTAGATAACACCTAGTCCAGCAAGTACGTTGGTGGGATGTTTTGATCACCAGCAATCCAATATCTGTTCACAGTCCAGCATGCTCCTAAATCCACATCATGAGAGAGAATGGACAATCAGAAAGAAAAATACGTATCAAAGACTTTGCTCTACCTCAGACCCTACTGCGGCTAAATAAACCTGCTCTCTATATGTGGAAGTGTGAGAGTCAGGGAGCTACATATGAGAAGCAGATGTTGGCAGGAACAGAGCTATTCTGTAAGGTTGCTGATGGAGGCTTTCAATTGTTCACTTTTTGGGTGTAGTTTTCTTTTGTTGTTGTTGGTTTTTTGTTGTGTTTTTTTTTTTTCCCCCATTAAAGAGAGTTCCAAGGAGTTCATTCAAAGGAAAAAAACGAGGAACAGTGATTCTCAAAATTGAGTACACAGTGAACACATACGTATTTTCAAAAGCACAAGTGAAAGACTGAATGCAATCAAGTAGAGGTGGAGGCGCTGCTTGATGAACCATGGCACTGATTGAGTTCTCAGTTTAACACCACTTCCATAAGGATTTCATGGAGAAATTACGCTCACAAGTACATCCAAAACAACTATCTCATTCATCTGCCCGTCTTCTGATCAATTCCCCTTCTTTCAAGTGAGGCCTTTTTCTTTTTTCTTGATTTGTTCAATAGAGAATGACCTACATAGCCAACAGTAAAATCAAATGGAGATTAAACTTATTGTTAATGATGCAAAGGCCAAATTATTATTTAACTTTTAAATATGAACAATACTTGGTTCCAAATCTCATTTAATCTTCATGGATATCAATTATGTTTTGTCATTTCTAGACTTGTGAAAATTTCATTCCTCCAAATGAGTTCAATAACTAACCCTCTTAAAAAAAAAAAAAACACCAAATCTATTCAAATTTTTTCAGTATAGATTATGAAAACATTAGTTCAGTGGGACTTATATGGCCTATTTGACGTTCTATTCTCTTTAGTTGGATTTGAGATATTATTCAAAGCTGGGGCTCTTTCCAAATGCTAAAATATTTGTTCCTTGAATAAATCACCACATATGTGAAAAGATCAGACATGGGTACATCTTTTATATAGTAGCTGTTCATTTACAACACTCTCAGTTATGCATTATATTATTATTTTCCACAGCATGCAGTTCATTGCTGTGGATGACACTGCAACATTACAATGCAAAGACACCCCTAGGAAAAAAATACAAATGTTTATCACCAAGTACTCAGGTATGAGAAGAGTGAATCCATCAAAGTAAGGAAATAGCAGAGAAGAATGAATGGATCCAAGTCTTGGAGAGGCAGCTTGTCTCTTGAAGAAGGCACTCCATGAGAGCTCCTTACCATCCAGGCCCCATTTGCAAGGTACAAGGAGGATCAGATTTAGATGACTGTGTTCCCTCCTAACAGCTGGCACAGTGCCTCAACATGGTGGTAGGCAAGAATCATAAAATCACCAAGGTTGGGAAAGACCTCCAAGATCATCCCGTCCAACTGCCCACCTATCACCACCATTTCCCCACTAAACCAAATACGAATACATATGGAGTGAAGTTTACACTCTGCCCAGACTGATGCTGCCTCTCACTCTCTCTGTCCTTACAAGGGCAGAAAGCCTGTAGCCCTACCAGACCCAGGGCCAGTCCCTGCCAGCACTGCTGTGCCTGAATTACCCATTGAACACTGCACAATCACACCAGCTTCTGCAGCCTCCATCCTCACTTGTTCCTGGTTCTGGATTTGCCTCCCAGCCTTTGGCTGGGATTGACTCCCCAGCACAGCTGTGAAGCTGAATTCCCATCCCTGACACACAGCCTGTTTTTAGGACTGCACCATGGCCCCAGCTGGTGCAGTGGGGTGATGACTGCTTTTTTCCATCCACAGCTTCAACGAGCAGCCCCGAGCAAATAGCCTGTGCAGCAGCTGTGCAGCCTGAACCCTTCTCAGGGGATAGGTTTTAATTTCCCTAGTCCCTCTTCATTCCAGCCTCTTGGGTTTTATTTGGGTGGAGTTTTATTTCAGCCTAAATGTCTAAATTTGTTGCCTGAGACATAGGTGCAACCTGAGCCCCTTCCTGTATTATGTATTTGGTCTGCTGACCACAAACACAATAGATTTCGCGGTCTTAAGGGCCACCTGTTGAAAGTGTCTAAATTTGCTCCCCCTGTGTGCAGTGCCTCCCACCTGCCTTCCAGCCTGTGACTCTCCCAGCCACTCACCCAGTGTGCTGGCCTGCAATCATCGCCGCACTGAACCAATTCAACATCTTGAAAAGCTAATTAACTTCATAAAAAATTCATATAGGCATGCAAATACTGTGGCCCAGATAAATAATTAACTAAACTCTTCCACACCAGCGCTAGCATGCTCCAAGGCTGCCCTCTCTTGCCAGGCCTGATCAACAATTATGCAAAGCACGTGATGCGGACTGCATTCTCTTCAAGGTGTAAACCTACACGGCAGCTTAATAAACAACATACATTGCACAGTCAACATTGATTTACACATCTTCTGAAGAGATGATGCATGAAATGATCAGAAAAGTCAATAATGCAAGGCAAAATGCATGGGCTCGAGATAAGTAACAGAAAACAAAATCAATGCCTTCCAGCTATTACCATCATGAAGTAGAGTTCATAATAGATAACATTAAGTTTGAACAAGTTGCATCATTCCAATACCTGCAATCAGCTGTCACTTCTGACAATAATTGCCAAAATGGTATTCATATACATACATGTTAGCTCTAGCTCTGATGTTAAATGCATTTAGAGAAGCAATCAGAGGAAACAATCTGACGAGCCAGATTATTTTTTTTTATTCTGACATTTAAAAAAAAAGAAGACTGTGGAGCCCGTTGATCATGACCTGCATTACCACATACACACAAATAGGGCACTGAAGAAAGCCCATTTTTTTCCTGCAGACATAATGAAAGAAGTGGCAGAGAAGGATCTGAGGCAGTTGATGTCATTGGCCTACTAGCCCAGAGGGATGAAATTCAGCAGAACAAGGCAGCTGCACTATCAGAGCACCTGAACAACAATGACTTAGTCACACAATGTGGGCAGTGATACACCTTGGCTTTGTGTCCAGAGCTCTACGTGGCACCTATCATATGACTCCACAGCAAGGATTCGGATAGCCCCAGGATGCAATCAATGAGAAGGCAACATAAGAGAGCTCTGGCCACTGAGGGCTTGTCAGCACAGGGAAGCTATTGTGAAACATGTGAGGGTGTGAGTGTGGAGCACAATGCCGAAGCTGATAGTCTGAGATAGAGCAAATTCACATAAGGACGTTTGAGTGGATGATACAATTTCTATATGGAGAGCTGGAGTTTAACATCTATATCACAATAGCCTTCAAACCTCCTTTTGAAAGTCTTTCTCATGGTATTACAGCAATGGTGCACGTAACTCATGCTGCTAAGCAAAATCAGGAGGAGTTGCCTCTGGAGCGCAGGAGAGGCTGCCAAGCACTGTTTGGGCTGTTTGCAGAGCAGCCACCCTGCATGTTGCACAAAGTCTGGCAGTGGCAAACACAGCTCCTTCCCTCCAGCCAGCAGGATGAATATGGCTTTGGCTGTTCATGATCTGGCTTTGGCCAATTGATAACTATTCAATGGCTGTGAAAAATACATTGGTGCTATCAATCCAGCTTCTAACAGAGCCGAAAAAACACAGAAAAATACAACAGACAGAAGAGATGGTTCCCCTTTTGTGAGCAGCAAGGCATGGAGATATAGGTGCGTTCCTCCTTCCTGCAAGGCAGAGCAAAGGTAGTGCCTCACCAGGAGGTGGTGGTGTGGGAATTAAATCACCATACCGCATCCATGCTCCTTCCCCTAGCCCGGGGAAACACCCTGAGCTGCAGAGTTGCAGCTGGATGGCCATCCCAACAAAGCCATTTTCTAATGGCTTGGATCTGACCCGCAGATGAAAAGATGATTTCAGCTGAGCTCTGCTTTGATTTTCAGGGACCCATTCATCTCCCAGAACTAAAATTCAAGATCATAAAACACAAACCCACACAAGCCAAAACCAATCAGTACTTCCCCAAATCCCTGCAAAGCCGAACCATTCAGAGCTGCCCTGCTTTGCCAATAATAGTAACAAGTAACACTATGCTCAGACTGTAATTTTTCATATCCAGTGTGCTGTTGTCATATGATTTACTGTGCTAGCACTGAGAGCCATTGCCCAAGCCCCCTGTCTGCACTCCTCCTGATTTACTTAAATCTTTCTACTTTTATCAGCCACAGGGAATGGGGACACTTACATGTAACAACTGACAATTTGAACAGAAAATACAGAGAAAAGCTGTGTAAAGCAAGTGGCTGAGATTATAGCTGTTGACTTCTAATATTATTTGACAGATGAGACTGCTGCAATTATCCTCTGCTCATGGGTTCCATTACTGGAACAAGAAGCGCACAAAATAAGGGCAATTTCCCAAACAATATATA
The DNA here is from genome assembly GCF_026119805.1 of Tympanuchus pallidicinctus. NCBI lineage: Eukaryota > Metazoa > Chordata > Aves > Galliformes > Phasianidae > Tympanuchus > Tympanuchus pallidicinctus. The sequence continues at coordinate 59,143,268 of NW_026294618.1, read as the reverse complement.
GGGCCACTTAACTTTGTCAAGAGCCATTTCTGCAAGTGAAGTCCTCCCTGGTTAAAGATACAACGATAATGTGCTGGCAACTTCATATGAGCATTTAGTGCATTCCACGTTAACTGCCTTTTCAGTTGCTCTTTTCCTGCTCTGTTTGAACCAAATAGGATATTATTTCTAAAGGTATTTGTTTAAAGAATAACATTGTGCTTACTGCTGTTCCCCCTCTCAGGAGCCTTTCTCTCTCAAGGCATTTCAGAGAGTTTGTGGCACAAGAGATCAGTCTCAGTTTCTGCCCAGTCCTATAATCCCCCACATCATCCCCACCCCATGATCCATCTCCACACGCTGGCAGGAAAGGCACCAGCCCCGTAGCAAACTTTTTGCTTCTTCCTCCTTGTCCTCCATTTTTCTTTGCTTGCTGCGTTCCAGAGAGTTTCTCCAAGTCCCCCCTGTCCCCATCCTTCTGCCACCTTCCTCTCCTGGCCACTTTGTGATAGAGAAAGTCCCCACAGTACTGGCAGACAGAAGCAGCCAGAAGGCCAAGCTGTTCTTCAGCTGCAAAGAAGATACTTTAGTCCTGGAAAAAGCAATTCTCTCATAAAGGCCATTTTGTACGCCCAAAAGCAAACAAGTAATATCCAGCAGATGTATGTCAGCACGTAAACGGTTCTCAGAAAACAGGTGCAGATTCAGATTTCCTTAAAGTAATACAAAGCAAAGGCAATTGTCCTATAAAGACTTTCTGTGCCAAATTCAGCCACTATATCCAGTCACGGGAGCATGAAAGAAGGAACATCAGTCCTGCTTGAAGTTCACACCTCAACACAAAATTAGCAACACAATCACTAGTGACACCTCTATAATATATTTTTAAGGTTGTCCCATTATTTTGACTTAAGGAGCTATTTATAGATCAGAAGGAGCTTACTTCTCCAGGAGGAAAAAAAAAAAAAGAAAGAAAGAAAGAAAAAATGCAATGAAAGCAATGAATTTTCCAAAAGCAAATGTGAAAAGAAAAAAAAAAAAAAAAACAGAAAAAAAAGAAGGAATAACCTGTGGCCTAGGCAGCAGTTCTTAATTCTTCCCTCCAATGTGACATGCATAGAACTAGAGTGTAGAAAAGAATTTTTTTCAGTACCATTCACCAACCTCTCATCAGCACTGCAACACCTTCTCTCAAATGTGGTTGAAACCTGCTGCTGCAGACCCAAGCATGAGAAGCCCCATAGGAGGTCACTCACAAATGCAGGTGCTTTGGGTTCAGCTCAGGTTTCTGCTTGAGCTCAGCTGGTGCTGATTCCCCACCTTGGAAGACATTGATTGTTTAAGGGAGGGTTTTTTTGTCCCCTTCAATGGAATTCTGAAAGCTCTCATCCAGGAAACAGATATGACTTTTTTTTTTTTTTTTTTTGTCTGTAGTATTTCTGAACACTTGGTTTCATCACTACCCTGTTGCACTGTGTTCAGTGTGTGTGTGCAGAGAGCTGGCAACATGAAGAAGGAAAAATCTTGACCACAAACAGTAGTGTGAAGTTTCTCTCCATGTCTAGCAGCATAACATCATAGGGAAGAGAGCTGGTGAGGGAAAAAACGCAACCACCTTCTAAGCCAGCAATAGGGAAAGAGTCAGATCCACCTTTCCCAAAACAAAATCCCTCTTTTTTTTTTGCCAGGATGCTCTGACTGAAAACATCTTTCAAGTTGTGTATGCAAAATGCCTTCACATGTCTGGAATAGGGACACAGTAATTTGTGACGCGTGTCAATGAAGTGAAGAAGATTTGTATCTATATCAAAGGAGAGAAAATGAATGTCCAAAGTCAACGCAAGAGAGAAAAGATGAGATCATTCAAATGTCAAAGTTATAGACCCTAATATCCTCCAGATTACACCCTTTTCCTATTGTTAGAATTACTAATTCATGGTATTCCTTACTTAGCACAGCTAGGTGCTCATCAGGATGCAGAGACCTATATATATCCTTCTGCTATTTCTGAGATTTTCATCCTTAATTTTCCTCCCTTCACCACAGCAATATATTTTTCCAAGAGATGAGGTGGCTTTTTCCTGGAAAGCGACCTTTGCTGGAGGGCAGGCAGATGGTGGCAGCCATGCACAAGCCCAGTTCTCCTCCTTGACCATGTGTCATTCAAAATTCTTGAAGATCTCTGTGCTGGAGATCCCAAGTCTCCTTCTGAATCTAGGGCACTGGTAACACGAAGCCCTGCTGAAGGCACCTGTGTGTGACGTGGGCCTGCCAAGGACCCTGCCTCATCCCAGGGACACAGCCATAGCTGAGTCTTTCTATGTAACTGCAAAAATTTGGGCATCAGGGGTTTTTTTGTTTGTGTTTTGTTGGGTTTTTTTGTTTGTTTGTTTTTTAAATTATTATCATTATTATTATTTCTTGTTCTGAAATCTTGTGGTTTTTTTAATCAAGGATCTCCTGACAAAGGCAACTCCAGTACTGCAAAACCTAACCTCTGCTCTTCCATAGGCAGTGATTAGATGTCTTTTTGCTTTTTCTCTTCAAAAAAAGGAAAAAGAAAAAAAATCAAAAAAGAAAAGGGACATGATTTAAAACTAAAATAGAACCAAGCGTATTGTACAAAGGATTATTTCAAGTAATTCTCCTTGAAACTGTAACAAAGGAATGTTTCCTGGGGATTAAATGGACTGTCAGGTAATCAGAAAAGTTGTTTTAGGTTTTCCTCAGGAAGAAAAGAAGCATTTTGGATGGATTTTGTTTCTGGTGCTTTGTGACACTTTACAGCTTATTCCCTCATGTCACACCAGTTTATTTCATTATTCATAAACATGCTGAATGCCAAAATGATCTGAGAAGCTATGGGGCTCTTACACGCTCAGCCAATAAGCCCTTTTTCTCCCCTTCCTATTGCAAATGCAAGGACCCAGCTCTCTTGCTATTCTTCTATGGGGATTTTTTTTAACCATTGCTCATCCTTCCACCTCTCTTTATTATGGGGGTCAATTCCTGATATATTACACAATATGCAGGACTCTAAGATTGCTTTGGAGCAGATAGCACATTTGAGAGGGAATTAATTTGTCCTCAGAGTCAAAGTGCAGGGACCCAGCATTCAATGAACCCTTGTGAATGCCTTTGTGTGCACTCTGGGTGCAGTCCTTATTGCTGTACCAGATACCTGGGGGCTGACACTAAAACCTGTTCTCATCACCAGTCCAAGGAGCCCCCCCAGCCAATGTCTGGGCCTGCTTTCCTCTCTTCTGCTTTGCTTGTTACTACAGGGGACAGGCTGCCCTTCAGCACCAAACTATTTCCAACCTAGGGGCTCCTCATCAACCTGACTCATCATGCTCCAGGTGCCATAAAATGTGCCAGGTCTTCCTGCCACCAACATTCCTTACAAATAGTGGCTTCTCAAGTACTCCTCTCCATTGGCCTTTGAGGGGGCTGGTGAGACAGCCTGGGGTGCAGATGTCCCCACACCCAGCACACCATGTCCAGCTCCACATCTTTTTTACGCCAAGGAGAAGGCCTCCCCTCCCTCCTGAAGCAACCAGCTGCAAAGGAGTGTGCAGCAGAAGCAGGAGATCAGGGCTGAAGGGATGAGGTGTGGGAGAAATTGGTGGCTTCTCTGTGGCACCGAGGGCATCTGGTCCCTGTCACTGCATTGGCCAGCAGCTCCAACATCCTTCTGGACTATTCTCTGCTATGAGTGCCTAAGCAGCAAATGGTACCCACACCTAAGCAGCCAGTTTCTCCTGCAGCAGACAATCCTTGCTGCTGAAGATGTGTGGGAGATTGGTGTTTAAATAATACTATGACTGTGTAGAATGGAGGCAAGGATGGCCTCAGGTACCATGCTGCCTAGTACGAAAAACCTCATTTTGTGGTGCCAGCCCAGGAACCCCAATGTTGGTCTCCATGCTACAAACCACCTCCACCTCCTGCAGGCTCACAAGACGAAGCTCTCCACAATGCACATTTTGCTGGGTCTGCTTCAATCTGGAACGATCACACCTTCTGATGTGTCTTAATTTTATTTCTAAGTAAGAAATGGAAAGATTTGACTCTGCTAATGGCCCTGGAAAACGATTTCTTCTTTTTTTTTTTCTTTTACTATTTTAATCTTAGAAAAGGGTTTTCTTTTCCATGAACTGCTTCTTTCTAAAAGAATTTTGTTTCCAATTATTCAGACACCTGCTGCTGTCCCAGCAGCCTTGCTGACAGCAGCTAACCCTCTCGGGCTGAGAAGCCGAAGGAAACAAAGCACAGAACAATGTTGTACAGGAAAAACAGTACACACACCAGAAAGCGAGAGAGCACAGCAGCAACTGTGTTATTAGTCTGACATCACAAGGGCCCGCTTGTTTGTTTGCTTTCTGCTTTTACATCCTGATGCTCTCTCTTGTGGTGCCACATGTTGAATTTTTCTTGATTAAGTTGAGACTTTTATTATGCAGTGCCCCCAGCAGAATTACAGAGGGGAAGGAGAAAACCCAACCACATATGGCAAAGGCAGTGACACAGATACTGAATTCCTCCAGCTTGCAATGACAGGCAGTACAAATAAAACTCTTTTGTACCTGCTCTAAGACATAGCATGTGCCTGCCCATCTCAGCAAATATACCTTGGAAAAAATGGAAAGCTGGATCAGAGATGCACAGAGAAGGAAATTTTAGCACTGTCAATGCAAGTTTCTTCAGACAAAATGTGTGAGTTCCAAAGCTGTGAGATGATGATTGTGTGTAGGAAAAATAATAATAATTTTTGATTGTTATAAATTATTGTTTTTATGACAGCACCTCATAGACCTCTCCAAGTCTGTACTTTTAAAAACAATAGCGGTCATCCAGGCTCCCCTTCGTTCACTGAATGGAATTGACCCTCCTGGCCAGAACACAGGACTACATTTTTCAGGCCCATTTCCCTCCTCACAATGAAGGCCACATTTTGGCCAGGTCAGAACAACCTCTTGACAGCATCAAATCCATGATGGCAGGATTTTCTTACTCAGAAATAGCCTTCAAGAGGACCTGTAAACTCTGTTCAAGTTTGCTTTATGTTGCTGGAGTAGCACAAAACAGCTCTAGCATCTGGCCTCAGGGGTTCAATCAGTTCTGTATGAATACTCATATAATGCAGTTATCATCTGCAAAGCTCATAGCTAAGCGCCTTGCTACCAAGTCTCATGGCTTTGATTTAAGGAGCTCCCAGTAATCTGGGACACTACAATTAACATATTTAATAGAGCGACTAATGGGAAAGAAAGAAGGGGGAAAAATCTGTATACTACAGCTTATGCTGATTCTAGGGTAGGAAAGGAACAAAACCTAGAAGTTTCAAACAACAAAAATGACATGTAAACTTGCTAGTTTCTTCCCTTTATTGTTCACAGTGTAAGAGGAAAAAAAAAAAAAAAAAAAACACAAAAATAATTCACAGCTAGTAGACTCATTAATCCATATTTTCAAAGTTAACAAAAGAGATTTAAACATTCACAAGCCTACTCATCAAAAGGCAGGTGATCCACACTGTCTGGACACCAAAGTCTTCCAAAATGGCTCATGTGGTAGCACACAAATGTTGCATGTTTTTACATCCCTCTATTCTCTACCCACAGAAGACCACAAACTCTTCAGATGGCTTACTGATAGAGCTTAGCAACAACTAAGGATTTGATAAAAGTATGTGTGGCTATTCCATGTAAGAGTATAATAATGAAATGGATCCAGTTTATAAACAGAACATAAAGAAAAGTAGAAGCAATCCCTTAGTTATGAACAAACAACTTTATTGTAATAATAATAAATCAAACACAGCTCTTCTGGTCAGTCAGGCATGTATGCACTGATTTCACTGGGAAAGCACAGCCAGCTTCAGGTGGCTTGGAGAAGCAGCCAACAGTTCATCTGATCAATGGCCAGATAATAACAACTTATTGCATACCATAATGCTGACTTACAGCATTACAGTGCTGTAACAATCACCAGAAAAAAGCTGTAGCAAGACAGCCTTATGACTAAGTACATATTTATCTCTTAGAGTGTCTTTTACATGGTTGTTCAATTATCTCCAAAGCAAGTATTCTAAACCTAAGAAATAGTTTCAAATGATATACAAATCTGTACCTAGATAACCTTAATTCTAATTGAGTTTGCTGTATACTGTATAGTACATAACACATTAATTGCCTATGGTTATTACATCCAGTAAACATAAAACAGTGATAAAGCCACTGCAGTAATTTTGGTACCAGATTAGATAAAATGACTCCTTGGGTAAGGTGTCCCAGCAATTTAATCTCATGGGTTTGGTTCATCCCTTTCTGGAGAATGAAAAGCAAGCTGTCCTTAGAGGAGAGGTTAAGCTATGTTCAAATGACAAAGGGGAGCAGTGGTCATTTTTGCTTAAAGCACTTTGGAGTTTTATTCCTCTAGAAACAATAGAAGAGAGAAGTGATGTTGAGAGATGGCAAGCCTTTAAGGAATTTCCTGCAGTAGAACATGATTTTTCAGTGTTGGCAAGAAACGACATTTGGCAAAGAATTACACAAAATGGAAGGTGATCATATTTCTTTAGCAATGTAATCTACAGAGTTTTTTCCATCAACATAGGTCCAATTTTAGGTGCTTATAGAATCTGTTCATAATCAAACTAGTTAATGGATTTATTTGTAAACTCAGACAATAACCTAATTGAACAGTAAGAGTAGCATTCATCTGAGCTCACTTTAGCTAAGAGCTAAGCACTTGGGTCAGCTGAGCATCTGGACTCCTTCACAAAGGATAGAAAGAGCAACTCAGCAGTCAGAAGCTGATTTATTCACATGGCATAGGATACTCACTCTAAAGTTGTGCCTGGTGCCCGTATGCACATTTGGTTTTTAGACAAGTTAGATGAATCCCATCCCAATTAATTAAGTGTGGATGATAATGTTTCGAATCCTTTGGTGGCAGCATTGGTTGAGTTTTCTCCCCTGCCCTCACAATTCACCCTCATTCCTGCCATTTCCTGTCCCCAGGAAGAGCTGATTATTCCTTTCATTCGCACTAGCTTATCTAAGCCAGAGCTATAAAATGATTTGGTCCTGAAGAAACACTATTTTCCTATTACCCATCTATTTTCCTATGCACTTCTTGCTGTATTTTTTCTATATTTTTTTTTTTAGATAGCTCATTTTCACCACTCCTGGACACACCATGCATGGGAGCAGAGGCAGCAGCCCCCTGCATAGGGCAGGAACAAGTGGCAGACAGGGTTAGGATCCCCTGTTGAAGGATCCATAACATGAAGCTGCATCCTCATTCTTAAGAGGACACTGCATTGTTGTGTTCATTTACACAGCAAAAAGCTGCATGCCCTACCCAGCACTGCTGGATTAGATCTACAGAATCCTTTTCAGGATAAGGTGCCTCAGTCCTCTGAGCCCCTGCACTATTCCTGTCCTTCCACTGCTCTTCAATCTTTTACAAGTCATATTATCACTGGGCCAGAGCCACAGACTTTCTTCCATGCTCCAAGTCCCCTCTCTGATTGAGAGCAGCAGCCCTGGCAGCAGCGTGTGGTCTTGTCAGATATTACAGAAGGTCTCATCCCAAAACTGTAGAAAAAAGAGCAAAATACTTCCTTGATACCTCACTGGTAACTTCAATAGGCTGATTCCAGGGATGAACTGAGTACAAAGGAAGAGGAAAAAATTAAGCAAAGTAGCAACTATATAAATAATTTCTGTACATATACTTAGATATACACATAAACATACGATGAGATTTTACAATTTGTTTTTGAATGGCACTGGCCTAGTTCACTGTGGTTGCTATAGTATGAACGTCTCCTGAACAGTAACTGTGCACAGAGAAAATTATGTTCCTTCATGCATCAACATTTTTGAGTTAAGATTCCTCTTTATTCCTAAGACTGTTGATTAGACTCCTTTCAAACTTAGTATCCACTGCCTGTGTATTATATGAATAGTGTTCAGCACAGGGCATTGCTGAATATCTGTCACAAACAACCTAGGAATAAAAGATCAGCATTTCAGTTTATTTTTCCTGCATTTTGTTAAAAAACACACTAGGAAATTTTGAAGAAACCTAATGCATAAATACATATTTTGTCTGATTCAATAACATATACAATTCAAATAACACTGAATTATGAAACCGAGGGGCTGCTGTTTTTCACCGACACTGTAAATAGGAGCGATTTATTTCTTTACCTTGACATTATCCAGAGGGCCAAATCAGACAATGTGATGTAACAGCACTGAGCTTCCTGTCCCACCTTCCACACAGCAAGCACCCAGACATAACTGACCCAACAGGCACAAAATGCTGTTTCTTTAATCTTAACACCACACCTCTTCTGAGCAGTGAGGACAAGAACAGATTGGTATTAGTGATCTCAGTCCTTCTCAGACGGTTGGAAGCTTGGATATCTGAGCTGGTGTGCCTAATTAGATACAGCAGTGATTCAGCCGTCAGCTGCGGGTCTGTGGTTTTGCTTCCAGTGTGCATCAGCGTGCTTCGCATCATCCTGTGACTGAGGTGTTTATTCTTCATTGCAATTGCTGTTATCTTTCAGAAGTGATACCAGACTGGCTTCCAAAGAAAAGCGCTCCTTCATTTATTTATTTGGAAGTACTTTCATCGGCGGGCACAACGTATCTTGGACTGAATGTTATTCTGGTGGAAGGTAATAGTCTGTAAATCTCAATGTATTCCAGCCCTGGAAATTTTTGCCCAGCTTTCCAGAAGTGTCACAGTGGAGTGTTTATGCATGTCACTCGGCTGCCATGCCCACTCACTCTGCTCAGTGACAGAAAAAGCTCCATTGCAGCAGTTGCAGACTTGTGAATGCTTACCTGCCAGGAATTGGATGAGAGCTTTTTTTTTTTGTTAGGTGAAATGACTTTCTGTAGCTAGCAGCATGAACTAGAGATGAACTGCTACTCTAGAGAGGAAAGTTTCTGTATGTCATTAACCTTGTCACCCTCTGTTGACACAGCAGAGAATGTAAGCAAAAAAAGGTCTCCCGACACGAGAAAAAACTCAATGCACAGTGTTTTCTCAGGCTTTATTGTTAGTAGATTACAACAGCAAGAATATCCTTTCTCCATCAAGTTTCAAAAGTTCGAAAGTGATTATGTTTCTAGGTTTGAAATTACAACAGTCCATAGCTAAGAATCTAGGAGCGAGACCTTCAGACAGGGAGAAAAAGCACAGCTCTGCTGAAGCCTGAGAATAGCACCTATTTCTGTCAGCTGAAGATTTTGCTCTCAATATCAAAGCATATTATCACTACTGCTTACCTGCCAATTGCTACATTTAGTAATCTGTTTTCCATTGCAGTAGTAAATCCTTACAAGGAGATAGAAAATGCAACCCTTTACTGTTGATGTTTTCAACTCTAATAGGAAATGTATATGGCCCAGAACTCAGCTCTTTGTGAATAAAAAGACTTTTAATTCATCTTTAAGGAAACAATTAGAGATCATCCAAAGCATATAAATTAACCAGATTTTCCTTTCCCTCTAGCAAAGCTATTACATATCTCTTTTCTTTTTCTTCCAGGTTGGCTTCTATTTTCTCTCAGGTGCAACTGCAGTTTCCTGAGGCAATGAACTGATAAAGAATCAGCAACATCTGGAGTTAACAGCACTTCTGCCAAATAAAATGAACACATCTGAAGAGGGCAGTTTCTCAGAATGAAAAGAGATGTGATGACTAATAAGGAAATGCAATTTACCAAAAATACCTCATTTAATCTTTTCTTAAATGTGTCAGCCTTGCAAGTCTCCTCTATCCCCCAAAAGTCTACTCAGATTATGCAGAAACAAAATTTGTTGAGAAAATTCTTGTTTGTCAGTTTAGTTAGCTATTGGGAGGTGAATGCATGTTTACAGATTGCTTGCTAGCATCTGATAAACTGTAGATTCCCCATCTGAGTTAACAGCCCTCACTCTATTTTCATCAACAGAAAGAAACAGGTAAGGTAGGAGTCATTTCACTCCTAAACAAACACTAAATAGCTCAGCTGAACTGCTAAGCATTTCCTTAAAAGCAGTACTTTCTCTCCTTTAACTCAAAAGCATAGGTTAGCAGGGGACCATCATCTATGTACTAGAGAAGTTATTTCTTTCCCTAAAACAACTTTTCTTTGAGGTCCTTAATGAAGAGGTGCTGTGACCATTAGCATTTACGAATATGTCAGGTATATTCAGCTTAACTTTCTCGTCCCTATTTCCAAGACCTTAGTCTTATTCTTCTTTCCCGCACTGTTTCTTCTTGTTCCCACTAAAATCCCACTCTCTAGGATTCCCTCCAAAAAATCATTCCTATTTGGTTGGCTACATTGTTCCTGACTTCATGTGCTCACAGCTCTAGCAAACACAGTTACCGGAACCATTCATGTGCACACCTTTCTTAAATAGAAATTAAAGGATTTTATCATTTACAGGTTGTCCTGTCCTAACTTTCATAATCATCTCAGTGAATATGGACTAGGCTCATCCCCCCTAACCATGATCACTTGGACGAGAGACCTACATTAGGTTTGTAGACACGCAAATCATTGAGAAAACAGGTCCCTTCACCAGGGCTTTCATACCTTTCACAGTTTTAATTTCCCATGAAGATATCCGTTTAGTTCACTAGCTACATAAAAGAAAGCCTAAGTGGCAGTATATCTTATTTTGGGATATCCATTATGCAGCAAAGGATAGACAGAGTGAAGCTGAGCTTGTATCTTTTCCTTCCATATGAATACATCTTAAAATTATCTGAATACTTGGAAATAATAAATACAGACAATGATAGAGGCATGTAATTTTTATTTCCTTCAGGGCAATGTATCTTCTCTGAGGCCTACTCTGAGGCATTAAGTTTGATTATTCTTCAGCCTCTATTGATGTTAAGGGGAGTGCAGCATTGGACAACATCAGGTCTGCTGCCAGTACTGATGAACTTCCCAATTTCAATGCAAAGAAGGAAAATAGATATGTATATATGATAATGGGTTTGAAAAGAAAAATAAAACTAGGCTTTATTCAATTAATAAAAGCCTCCACTATCACACTTCTATTAATACAGAAGTCAAGAGATGTTGCAAATCTGAATATTTGCACTGAAGTGCTACTTTCCTAGTTGCTGTTGTTTCTCCTCAAAAGTAATGAAACCATGGCACTTTCCTTTCCTGTCCTTTCCTAATAAAAGAAGAGGACAGCCCAGCATGAAAATATGAGCAGTGCCAGGAGTTTCCTCTCTCCTAGTGGCTGCAGGATGACGGATGCTAAGACCAAGGCAGGTTATCCCTCAGGGCAGAAGGGATTCATAGCAAGATAGCTGGTCTTCAGATGGCTTCCACAGGGAGTAAGCTTGACACCACCTACTTAGGAGAATAACACAAAGCAACATCAGTAGTCAAGCCATCTTGGAGCAAATTTCTAATTGGAAGACAAACCATTAACTGTTTTCCTCTTCATATTTTTGTCAGTTGAGGGATACATGAGGAAATCACGTGAGCCATTTTGTGTGATTTGCATAAACTTAGAAAAGCATGTGGCTAGAGTCTTACAGTCTTCTCGTATCATTAGAATTTTCTATTTAACTTCAGCATTTTGCTAGGCTCATGGAACAAGTGAGAGACCTGTCCTGTCGCTAATTTGAGGCCTGCCTGTTCCCTGTGACTGCAAACAAATCTGTAGCTTACTGGATAAAGTGCCGCTTTTGTATTTCAAAAATAGTCAGCACAAATCCAATTAAAGATGTTTCTTTTCTTTCAAATATCATATTGTTCTGAGTGTTTCTGTGTAAGCAGGCAACCCTGGATTACATTTCTCTCCAGGGGATCCTAAATGTTTATTCAAATCACAGTAGGCAGCATTACAACACTTCCAACTTTTGCCACATGCACTTTGTCTCAACTTGAACTTGGTCAGAAATCTGTCAGACCACAAACTGTAAAAAATAAAAATTAAAAAAAATGAAAGGAAACTGTCTTATTTTTGTTCCTTTTGAGAACATAATTCTATTAACAGTTCTGTATGTCTCATCAATTTAATTACAGATTAATTAATTCTTAGCAATTTTCTAAAGCCCAGCAAAATATCATCTGACCCAAAATATTTCACAGCAGGGAAAAAAAGCCACGTTAGATAAAGAGAAAATCCGTTCTTTGGAAAAAATGGTGTTTAGAAGAACAAGCAAGAGAGGAAAAAGATCAGCTCTCTCTTTTCCTCAGCAAACACATCTCTGCATGTCTCACTCAGTAGTTTTCACTTTACATTTCTGTACGTCATGTCCCAGACTGATTTTAGCCACAAACTGGTAACAGATATTACATCCATGGATCTGCCATTTGGGGCTTTTCCATGCTATAAGACATCAGCATCAAAACAATCAGATATAGCCATATCCACAGCTTGAAATGCCATATCTAGCTGGATGGTGCTTTGCCATCAGTTTCATGCCACAGTCATGGACTCCTTTCTGAACAAGCACAGAATGCGTGACGCAACTTGAAGCTGCAGCTGAGACAATTTAGTTTGGTTCCAAGGCCGATGGAAGTTGATCAGAAATAGAGAGGTCTACATTAGAAAGAAACCAAACATGCAAGCTTTGGCAAAGTGTACATTTGTTGCCCAAGACAACAATAGAGTTTGCACCCTTTTCTGTGAAATCATGTGTTGCTTCTAACAGGCAGGTTGGGACTGCCATCTGCTTACGTTTATATTTTTATAGGGTCTTTTATCACAAGGCTCCAAAACGCTTTACACACTAACACCTTGATTCTCTGTTGCAACAGGAGGCAGGTTTAAATTAAAATAATGTGCTGCTTGTAATCTAGGAATTGAGCTCTTTCATCTCTTGAGTGGAGTTGTTCTAAAGAAGGTACAATAAACCAGAGCCTCAGTATGAAAAATAAATTCCTGACAGAGGGGAAAACAGATAGACTTATAAAAAAGAAGCTACATTTTGTGCACAGAGCAGAAAATGTTCACAATGTAAAAGAGAAGCGCATCGGTGTCTTTGGTCGTTGATGTGCAGTGGCAGCTCTCTTTTATGAAGAGAAAGAAGCACAGCAGTAGCAAGCACCCAGTGCCTTGTACAACAGGCAATGACTGAGTATCACAGGGAAGTCCGAAGTAAGAGGTTTCCGCACAGCAAGCAGCTGCCCTGTGTCAGTGAGGGGGAGCTGGTTCTTACAGCCAGGCAGGATGACAGGCCAGGAGATGCACAAGATGTGACAAGTCCCTCCTATGCTCCTGAATGCAGGAAGCAGGCATGCAAGGGACAGAAGTTCATCTCTCAGAGCACTTCCACAGGGTGAATGCACTTATTAGTCACACGGCACAGGCCCATGCACCCTGCCACAGATACTTTTGTATTGAATCTGCTGATTTCCGGACGTGCCTGTGCCAAACAGGGACAGCATGGTGTTCTCTTGGGCACAGGTACCATACGGTCTTCAAAATACACAGCCATAAACATGCTAAGCCCTAGGAAGTGTAAGAAGGTGATTTGCACCCTAGACTACGAATTTGGCTTCCCAGATCAAAGCATCTGTTCAAGAGGAAAGGCTAAGAAGCTGAAAAAGGAGTGGGAATAGGAGATGAGAAGGCAAGGAGCGAAGGATAGGGAAAGGCAGGGAGATCACTGGAAAAATAGTATCAAGGAGAAAGAAAAAAGCAAAAGGTACAACAGAGGAAACCCAGTTCATTACCAACACCTCTCCCCAGTTTAAGTTAAATATTTCCCTTGTCCTCCCTGGCCCTCGCTCCTGCTCCCTGCAGGCCTCCTGCTGCAGTGCCTCAATATCTTTCTTGCAGTGAGGGGCCCAAAACTGGACACAGCACTCGAGGTGCGGCCTCACCAGAGCTGAGTACAGGCGAAAATCACCTCTCTGCTCCTGCTGGCAACAAAGTTCCTGGTGCAATCCAGGATGCCATTGGCCTTCTTGGCCACCCGCGCACACTGTCGGCTCATGTTCAGCCGAGCATCAATCAATACCCCCAGGTCCATTTCCTCTACGCAGTCCTCCAGCCACTCTGCCCCAAGCCTGTAGCGTCGCCTGGGGTTGTTGTGGCCAAAGTGCAGGACCTGGCATTTGGCTTTGTTGAAACTCATCCTATTGGCTTCAGCCCAGCTCTCCAGCCTCTCCAGATCCCTCTGTAGGGCCTCGCTACCCCCAGGCAGATCGACATTTCCAGCCAACTTGGTGTCATCTGCAAACTTACTGAGGGTGCACTCAATGCCCTCATCCAGGTCATCAATAAAGATATAGAAGAGGACAGGCCCCAGCACTGACCTCTGGGGAACACCACTTGTGACAGGTTGCCAGCTGGATTTAGCTCTATTCACTACCACTCTCTGGGTCCGCCCTTCCAGCCAGTTCTTTATCCAGCCAAGAGTGTACCTGTCCCAGCCACGGGCTGCCAGCTTCTGCAGGAGAATACTGCGGGAGACAGTGTCAAAGGCCTTGCTGAAGTCTGGGTAGACCACATCAACAGCCTTTCCCTTGTGTACCAGACAGGTCACTAGATCATAGAAGGAGATCAGGTTGGTCAAACAGGACCTGTCCTTAGTGAACCTATGCTGGCTAGACCTGATCCCCTGGTTATCCCATACATGCCACGTGATCTCCCTCAAGACAATCTGCTCCAAAACCTTCCCTGGCACCTAGGTCAGGCTAACAGGCCTGCAGTTCCCCAGATTCTCCTTGCAACCCTTCTTGTAGATGGGAGTCACATTGGAAAGCCTCCAGTCTTCTGGGACCTCACCAGCCAACAAGGAGCATTGATAGATAATGGCAAGTGACTCGGCTATCACCTCCACAAGTTCCCTCAGCACTGTTGGGTGAATCCCATCCGGCCCCAAACAAAATGGCTTGTTTCAGGGCAAATGACACAATTGTACTAACTGGCATGATTTGTTTGTTTGCTTTGTCCCAGCAGGGGAGAAGGAGGGAAGGAGTGTATATTCGATCCAATCCAAAACCCTTTTTTTGTTTTGTTTTTGTTATTTCTGATAAAATAATAATTTTTTTAAAATCTTTAAATCAATTACTTAAAATGTCCTACACAAAAGAAGTTGAAGAGGGAAAGAAAGAAGCAAGACCCTGTTTATCTCTCAAGACTCATCTGACCCTCTAACATCCTCTCCATGAGTGAGGAAACCCCATGTTCAGAAGGAAATTAGAACTGCCTCACATTTGGGAGACAAGCAGACTGCTTCCCTTGTCTCCTCCCTTTGCACCCAGGTGCCAGTACTCACTGACCCCATTCCCCAGGACGCAGAGCTGTGCTGCCTGCTGGGGACTGCCCTATGCCACTCTGCTATCTCACCCTTTCTGCTGCCAACTCTATGCCTAGGTGGGTACATCTCAGGCCACCAGAGTGTGCTCGAAGTGGATAACCAGCCAAGTGTGTACTAATTAAACTTAAAAGTTCTATTTATTGCCAAACACAGGGGGATTACGCACACAACAAGCGGCAGAAAGTACTCCAAAATGTTCTCACCCCTTTAATTACTGTGCTATAGTTAGCCTGGCATACTGGTGTATAATCAACACGGCTGCACGTACTGTTTACAGCAAGCACTCAGGAGAAGCAAACTTCTGACTTGACAGCCTCTCCAAGCAGCTGCAATGTTTGGAGGTGCAGGAGGATTCCAGAAGGCACTGAAGTGCCCTTTTATTCACTCCCTCCTGGAAGCCGTTGGCCCCAAGGGCCCACCACCAGTCCATGTGCCCCCAGCAGCGCTTCCAGCCCCTCACATCAAAGCCCCTGTAGAGTCCAACATGAACTGAAATGAGAAAACCTGCCCTCCTGCAAGTTAATTATCATTACTCCACATTTTGCTGCTGGCAGATTTTAAAGCTGGTCACCTTACAAGCTAGAATTTATTTCACACTCTGGTATTCGGTGTGCTCACAGACAGTGTGTTTCACAAACAAGCTGAGTGGCAAAGCAGAGAAGCCAGGAATCTGTCCCACCAAAAGGCTGACCCTGAGTCAGTGAGTCTGTTCGTGGGACCACTCCCTTGAATTCAGCAAGATCCATGCTAGATCCAGTGGTGTGATGATACTTGGTTCCTCTTAGGGCTATCCTTCACCAAAGGTGAATCCTCCTTATTAAAAATGAAGATGTAAAAAATCAGCAAAATACTGTAAAAATTTAATTGCTGGGTTTGAAATGGCCCTGCTCTCACTCACATATACAACACGCACAGTTAATAACCCTGACCTCCATGCTCCTCGGTTCCCTGACGTCCCAGCAGTGCATGGCAAGCAGCAGCACGTTGCAATCCCCTGCTACACAACCTGGCTGCCTTCAGCACAGGCAGCTCATTTTCCTTTCCCAAATCCTCAAACCCACAGTTAATTTCCAGGTGTTTTCATTAAAATAGCATGAAGAAGATGAGACATATTCACCCATCAACAAGTGAGCAAAAAGAAATCCTTTAATTCTCTTTCATTTTCCTAATTGATCACAACCTAAACAATGTGCATTTTCCACAAGATCCTGGGCCTTGATTTCTTGTGTGCTACCTCTTCACTTGTAGACAGATTTCCCGATCTGGACTGACCAAACTATACAGCAAAGTGAGGGTAAATGAAATGGTAAGCATGGGAAATATTTTCGTAAGTCACACCACAGCACCACAAAGACTCTCACATCTACTGCCTTTGTTGCAAGTAGCCTGAGGCATCTGATATGTTCAGTATCTCCCCATTCATACACCTAGCAGCTCTTGTATTTAACTATCACTAAAAAAGGCTGACCCTGTCTTCCAGGACCTCGGAGTCTCCCTCAGAAGGCCTAACGAGCAGCTCTTCTGCCACGCAGACTGCAGTGGTGGCACAGATAACACCAGCTTCCTGCTGTGGGTTTATTTCTAAGCAAGATTATGTCTCTGCCTGGCTACAAACATCACCTGAGGAATCATCTGCAATAGAACTGACAGAGTAAATTGTATTTTGGCCACTGTTTCAAATCAACAAAACTGCCTCCAAATACTCTGGTGCTCAAACAAAGATCAGAATATCTGAGAACTTCAAGGAATTCAAGAAACAGGGATTTAGCAGCTTTCCCAGCCGACAGCAAAAACAGAACAATGTCCAAGTCTTCTGAAGTAAAGCTACTCAAAAGTTATGTTACCAAAAAATACGAATTCATTCCTAGGTTGCTTTCCCAAACCTAGTTCCACCTCAGCTCTCCAGAAACCTCACTCCACTTTTGGAGATGAGCCTGGGGACTTGGGACATGAGTTCAGCTCTCAGGGTTTCCTCTCATAGAACACTGTCCTGGAGCTCCTAGCCTCAGACGGTTCACTGATGAGTTATATCTCACATTTCTCTGCGTCCCACTGAGCAGTGGTAGAGCCAATGGAGCTGCCAGGAATTTTTTTTCTCCTTCTTTTGGTTTACTTGCCTTAATACACATTCCAGGAAAAATCAATAGCATTTTCTTCCAACCAAACTCCCACTTTTTAGCCAGCTTTATATTCTGTGCCTATATTGATATTCTCTGGGCCAAGAGTCAAAATTTGTAAGCCTCCAAATTAGTTTGAGACTTATTAAAAATACCCTGAAAGGAATAGCTGACAGATCAGCAAACCGAACAACTCCAAGTTATACCCGTGTTCTTGCATATGCATGCATGTGCATGTACCTCTTCACAAACTGACAGCAAATGTTCCCTGTCATAGGACCAACGTTGCGTAAGTGGTATTAGCATGCAGAATTACTTTGCATCTGCATCTGGCACAGCCTTTACTGGACAGATGACTCGTATTTATTTTGCTCTTAATTGCTGAGTCCTTTGAAGCAAATTCTTAATTCCATGGGTAAAATATTAATTTATTTGTATGTGGCGGTATACCTTCTGCCAGGTGTTCCTGTCACCAGGTGACAGTCCATCCTGCTTTAAATCCTGACTGTGTTTCATATGTTTGCTAAGAGTGTATCGAAGACACTTTGAGACACATGATAAAAAGGCAAATCGCCTTTTCCCGAGAGACCTGCAAACACAATTGCTGCCCAAAGAGTTGCTGTGTGTGTGAATGTTAATGTACAAAATGAACCCACTTGTCTCAGGGTTGTCTGCAATAATGGTGGCAGTAATGGTGGATGTTATCAGCCTCAGGGTGTGAAGATTCAGATAGTCCCAGAAGACCTTCTTTAGACATTTAGAAAGAGGTTTTGCTCCCTTGGAACTAAACATGGCCAACATGGTAAAGACACAGTATGGCTTGTGCAAGCCTTCTCCTAGAGCCACAACTTGCAGGCCCCCTCAGCCATTCTGTCCATTGCTGTGGACTGCAGATTTCCTCAGGCACATGAACATGGTCTTTAGGTTCACAGTCTTCCTGCTTCCCCAGAAATCCCTGCTCCTTCTGACCTCTGGTTCCTTGACACATTTTCCACCTTTTGCTTCATCTTTTGCACTGCTGCATCACCTAAGGCAGAGCACTGCTCCATGCAGAATCCTCAGCTCCTGGGTGTACTGCCTGTCCCTGCTCTCAATTACAGAGGTGTCAACAACTGTGCAGGACTACAAGTGAGTCACATGGCACCCAATGGTGACCCAGCAGTTCCTGTAAAATTGGCAGGCACGCTGCAATCCAAATGAATAAAAGGTCTTGTATAAGCACAACAGAGAGTAAGGTTGTCACCGATCTGCAGGTAAAGTAGCAGAAGTGCAGCTCACCTTGTTTCTTAAGACTGAGGGTTGGTTTGAGATATCAATAAGTTGTTGTTTCATACCCACCTTCACCCCTAAGACCAGTGCTCCCTGATATTTAAAGAAGTGCTTCCTTCAGCTCGGCTACAATCCAGGGTGGTTTTTATTTTTTTATTTTTTGCTGGATTCAGACAAGCTGTGGGTGTCTGGGTGGGTGGGTTGAGTGACATATTAGCGAGGAAACTTCCTCCCCTTTCAGAGCTTCTTGGAGAAGTCAGAAAGGCATCATTTGAAAAAAAGTGACAGGCAGATCATGTTGGACTATTGCTGATGAAAAAAGGGTTTAAATCCATCAAGAATCCTGAATTTGGAACTGCACTGCTACACAGAATGGAGTGAAATGAACTTCATAATAAATGAATATTATAAATAATATAAATATATAAATATTATCTCTTTTAATTTCAGATTAATTTGCTCCTAGAAAAGCCTTTTAAATGCACGCTCCCTCCTTTCAGCTCCTGGCATCCAATCAAACTAGAAAACTAACAACAAGGAGCAGAGGATGTCTGTCCTTAGTCTCCATTTAGAAGTGAAAGATTCCCCCTTTCCTCCCACCCCCATCCCGTGACTCTGAAGGTCTTCCAATTATCTCCTTTACCTGCTGCATTAAAACATAAAGCACATGAGTTGCCAGAGATACAGAGTCTGAGGACGAGCCACTGTGGCAAAGCCATGACATTAGAACAGATGGAAAACTTCTCGGGAACAAAATGTGCACAAAAAAATGGGTTCTGGCTTTGAAGTGTATATTCACGGTGGTTGCTTTCATGTCTTTTGAAAAGCCCTAGCTCAAATCTGACCTACTTAGGCAACATTCTTATTTATGTCTCCGACTAAGGAGCTGTATATTTAGCAAATGAGAGGAAATCATCCCCCTGTCATGTTTATAGATTGGAGCAAACTTTGCTGTTTAATTCTTCAACAGATTTGTCTCCATAAAAGTGGATGTAATTTAAACACTGTTAAAAAAATCAATAAGTTCCAGAAACTTAGGATAAATTGAATCATAATTTCAAATATATAGAGAGAGATATTATATATGTATAGACATACATACAGAGAAAGGGAGAGAGAACATTTATTCAGTAGACTGCAGTTAAACCATATTTATTTAACTGGTTCAAGAGTAATGGATAAGGCTGAGCAAAGGTGGAGAGCGAATTGCAAGGTTTTGCCATTTTAATTGATGCTAAATGCTGAGTATTCTGTAAGATACTGAGGAACAAAGGAAATCTTAACTCTTCATAAATTGGGAAGGTTTACCTGGACTAAAATGAAAATACATTAAAATGAAATGAATAAAAATGAAATTAAAAGATGCTTAAGTTGAAGAAACTGAAGCTGAAAGGCACCTCAGGAGGTCATCCAGTCCATCTCCATCTCCAAAAAGGCAAGATGAATTAGATCCATGTTATCCTGGACTGATGTCCATCTAACCTCCATTTGGTAAGCTTCCAAGCAGCCTATTTCTGCATTTTGCCATTATCTCTAGTAGAAGGATCTTGCTGGCATCTAAGCTATGTCTCTTTCACTTCAATAAAAGACCAATACCCCTTGTCCCAGTAGACAAAGATGACAGATTTCTTTCTTCTTTCCATTTGTCCTTCAAAACTTATCATGTTCCTTCCCTTCTCTTGAGGCAACCTCAGTTTGTTCTCTCTTCTCTCAAGGATCATCTTCCTAGTTGATTGCATCAAGTGACCCTACTCAATCATATTTCATGTGTAACCCATTTCATGTGAAACCTATTCTAAGATGATCCACCCAGAGACCCAGGTACTTCTCTCCAGTACGGATGCTTAGAACACTAATTTCCTGTTCTTGCACTGATGGTGTTGAGTATTCCTACCTCTATAGAGAGCTTTGCATTTGTCCTCACTATCTCACATTGGTCTGTTCAGGACACTCTTCTGATTTGTCCAGATTCTTTCTAATTCTGAATCCATTCTCCTCCCTGCCTGCAGCTCATCCTAGCTCACAAACCAAGCAAGAAACCTCTGTCCCACCACCCTGGCTGTTAAAAAAATATGACACTAACCCAACACAGAACCCAAAGAACCCCACTCAAAATCCCCTTTCAGTTTCATGGTTAATCATTGGCAATCACTGCTCTTTGACCACAGCTTTCAGCCCAGTCCTGCATTGTAGTAAAATGACAGATTCTTCTTGTTGTTCTCTCCAGGTTGCTTATGACAACGTCTCGTAAAACAGAATCAAAAGCCTCATTAAAATCAGGACATGTGATACACAGTGTCTTTTTTCTACTCAAAAGGTTTGTCGCCTTGTCACAGAAGGAAGAGACTGGTGCCAGCTGTTCCACTCAAAACCTTCTAACATTTTCAAGGTGCTTGCAGATCGATCCTACAGGCAGGTAGTTGACTTATTACGAATCTCTAGATTTGGCTTTTTCTCCTTGTTATGGATAGATATTACCTCTGCCCCTTCTCCATGTCCCAGAACCTGACTGTCCTCCATGACTTCTGGGGATAAATACTGAACACCCTGGGATTGCTTTCAGCCAGTTCTCTGAGCATCTTGGCCGGAATTTCATAAGGCATAAGGCCGATGAATTAAAAAACTCTTAGTCTATCTCAATATTCTCTATTCTCTATTGTAGCCTAAAA
This sequence comes from Tympanuchus pallidicinctus, assembly GCF_026119805.1. Taxonomy (NCBI): domain Eukaryota; kingdom Metazoa; phylum Chordata; class Aves; order Galliformes; family Phasianidae; genus Tympanuchus; species Tympanuchus pallidicinctus. The sequence goes on along the minus strand of NW_026294618.1, from coordinate 59,121,916 downwards.
TATTATATATATTTAGTGGCTGTTAAGCCTCCAATCGTATTTGAGTTTTTCAATGAATGTTGATTCAGAAGATGCATTCAGATAAGGCTTTTTACTCTGGGGGGATAATCTAGTCTTTCACAACCTTTTCATGCTAAAGATTGCAGTTCTCAGGTCGCATCACTTCTCAGCTACTCAAAGAATCTCTTAATCTCCCAAATGGAAAGGAGAACTTGGCATCTTAGAAAATCAAGCCTCCAACTGAGGTTGCTTTGACAGAAATGGGGTACTTCAAAAGAATTGTGATTCGTCCTGACCAAAGCTGAGCTGAAAACACCAGAAGAGTACTTATCATGCAGCCAGACTTAGAAGGTCTGCAGTGTGCAGAAATGGAAGCACATCCTCAAAACCTTGCTAAATTCTGTTCACATCTTCAGTGAGATATACAAGTATTTCTCTTGGCCCACCTTAAACTGTGCTTAATTTTCCCACCATATCCTCTAAGTCATAACATTATATTTAGATTTGTCTCCTTAATATGTGTTTAGAGAACAGCTACAAATCCAAAGATAATATTTAAGAAAACAAACAAACAAACAAAAAAAGTCAAACAGTGTATCTTAAAATTGTGTCAGTTCCCTTGAAGTTAATGAATGAATAATATTCCTTAGAGCTGTTTTTATGCCTTCTGATATCTTAAATGATGCTGAAGCAGAAAGAGAGAAGTAACTGAAATCCAGATATCTTCGTTTCTGCTCCATTAGGAAAAGGAAAAATCAATTTGCCCAAACATAAAAGAAGAAAATCAATAGGAAAAGAAATTTTGTTTTCAGCTGAAGAGTAAGAATATATTACAAACAATGGTGGGTGAAAATTATTCATTGATTTGTATAACACCTTTTACAAGCCCAAAAAGCACTCCAAAGAATTATAGATTATTTAAATCTAAGGATCACTTACCAACAAAATGCACCTATCTCTGGGGTGGAGTGCAGCTGCTATGAAACTCCACTGGCAAACACTATGCAACAGTTTTAGGGCTTGAATGCTTTATCTGAAGATATGTCAAGGGAAGTTGAAAATACAGAATGGAATTAACCTGGCTAGAATATGGCCATGGTGCAACTATATTGATTTCAGTTTAAACTTAAACTCATAGAACATAGCTACATCAGCCCATTTACCAGGGTTTGGCTCACAAGGTTCCTAAAATGCTCTTTGTCAGAAGCTGGGATAATGCGCCAGAGTATGAGTCATTTTGTGTTTGCCCTATTCCTTCTGTTCTTTCCCAGCTCGTTGTCAGAAACATGATGACTGTGAGCAAGATGAACCTTTGGTCTGACCCAGCACAGCTGCTCATAAGTCCTGAGCTGATGTGCTGGGCTGTGAGGTGCAGCAGCTCTGAATCTGGCACACCCTTGCATGTGTTGACTTGGTGGCAGGGCAGAAGCCTCTGGCAGAAGGGCAGGTGGAGCAGCCGACAAGGCAGTCTTTTGTATTCTCCAGCATGAATCATCACGCTCATCCAGAGGCACGTGTTAAGCACACATTAAGTTGTTGCAGGATATGGGCCACGTTTAGAGCACTGTCATTAGTAGTAAGGGCTTGCACTGCATAAAATTACACAAAGTACCTTTTGTACCTCAAGATGTACTTAGCAAGCAAACTCCTAGGAGCAGGGAATGTACAATCTTCTGTTTCTCTAAAGCACCTTATTCAATTACGGCAATATCAAAATGATTTATAACAATCTATTAAAAATACAACTCAAATGACTTATCACTCCGGGGGTCCTGGGAATATACTGTAGGATTTGCCATTTAATTGTAAATCAAATCTAGTGGCCAGTATCTCATGTTCTAGAGGAAGATGAGAACTAACGATATACCTCACTGATTGCACGCGCAGCATGCCCTGGTTGATATGATCTTGGGTGATAACCCAAGATAAGACTCAAGGGAAGAGGAAACAGAAAAAGTGGTAGACAGTTCTGCTCCTTACAGTCTGCAGTCTGAGGGAGCTGGACTGACATACTAAGGGAGCTGGGCTTTTTCAGCCTGGAGAAAAGAAGGCTGTGGGGTGACCTCATTGCAGCCTTTGAATACCTAAAGGGAGCCTACAAACAGGAGAGGAATCAACTCTTTGAAAGGGTTGATAGCTGCAAGAAGAAATGGTTATAAGTTGAGGGAGGGGAGATTTAGGTTGGATGTCAGGGGGAAATTCTTTACAGAGAGAGTGGTGAGGTGCTGGAACAGGCTGCCCAGAGAGGTTGTGGATGCCCCGTCCCTGGAGGTGTTCAAGGCCAGATTGAATGGGGCCCTGGGCAGCCTGATCTAGTATTGAATGTGGAGGTTGGTGGCTCTGCATGTGGCAGGGGGGTTGCAGATTCATGATCCTTGAGGTCCCTTCCAACCCTGGCCATTCTGTGATTCTATGATTCTGTGATTCTGCAGTCCAATCTGTTCTTCCACTGATCCATGTCCACTGCTCCAGAGGACGCTGCAGAGCAATTGGGCAGGCACACCAATGACATTCACAGTCACTGCCATTATGTCTCTCTCAGCTTTCTGTGGGAAGGTTTATTGGGAAGATCAATGTTCAAAACAGCAGCAAAACAGAAAAAGCAGATTGACTACAGTGCCACAAAATGGCCTGGAAAGAGATTCACGGAGCACCCTGCACATGTAGCCCAGAGAAGATCATCCAGAGCCATCGGGGACAGCTGAGGCTTTGCAAAGGGCAGAACATCTCATCCAGTTCAACAACCTAAATCACAGATAGTCCCTGTACTGAGAAAGACCAAGAAAAAATAATAAGAAAATCTCCAGCTAAGCAATCAAATTAGAAATCTAGCCTCTCTCTTCTTATTATCAGAATAGTGAAGAGCAGGTATAGAAGTCTTTGTCTAGAATTGAAAAAGATGTTCATGTATGAGGATCATACGAGAACTAATGCCTTATTTATTTCCATGAAAACTACAAAAAATACAAAGAGCACAGTAACACTGATAGACCAAAGACTTGGCTACAAAACACTGTTTTTCAGCAGTCACCACCACTAGCCAATTCACGTTGATGAGCTGATGGAGATGCTCATTTTGTGATGTGGCAGTTGTGCACGGCTATCTGGAACGTGGCTTGTCTTTCATGTCACTGTCGCCACTGCTAAAGCACACCACTAACAACCTGCAGTGTTTGGTCTCCACCAACGTTCAGTGTCAGTGAATGCCAACAGATGCCATTCTTCCCTCATGGAGAAATTCAGTAATACACCTTTTCTCCACATGAACCTCCATGTCAGGTGCCATTTTGTCAAACTGCACCTCTGCTGCCATCTGTCACACAGCAACAAAATGTAACGGAATATTGGTGGGTAGGTTCAACCTCTACTGCCATACATACCATCAACATCTGCCTCTGATACTGTGGGCCAAGAGAATAAAATAGGATGAATTACTTTCAGAGCAGCTTGTGTACATCAGCTACATGCTCCATATCTGATATAGATACTCCTAGTTCTTAGCACCATAAAGCATAAACCCAGTTTGCACTCTGGGTCTGCCTGTTGTTGATAAAGCTGTATTCATAGGAACACCCAGTCCAGGACCAGACTGAGAAATAATTCTCTCTTCTACTTCTGACAATCATATCTACCAGTTCTCATAACCTGATACTGCATCTTCGAAACAATTTCAGAGCAGAGGAGAAGAGTTTTCTCCTCTCTACAAGGTCACTGGGGGGCAATAACAGCAGGCAGAAATTTACAGTGCACTGCTAATCAGAGGTCCCCTCAAAAGCTAAGACTAGCCAAGAACACAATATCTAAGAAAAAAAGTGTTAATTGAAACACAATATTTACTGGAAAATATAGATACTTCCACACATGGAAAATGGTGGAGGCTTGTAGGAATATTAAATTCCTCTTTGTTTTCACATTTTCATTCTGTCGGTCCTCAGCTTCACCTCTTGTTTCTGTCTTCCTTCCTTCAGTCAGTGAGCTTTGTCCGCACAGTCTAGATCCTCCCTCACTTTTTCAGAACTCTTCCAATCTTCCCTTCGTAAGGAAAATTCAAAGATAAAGACCACTACAGCATAAAATAATTTTTTTCCTCTGCAGTGATACTGGCAAAACATTGCTTCTTATGGGTCTCCCAGCCCAGTTCCCTAGGGAACTTAGCACAACACCACTGACAGCTGACGTTCTCTCCACGATTTGATTTCCCCATAAGAGTCCTGTGCAGATCCTCTGGCATCTTATACTGCTTTGCACTTCCTGCATGCTCTTACCTAAATAGCAGCCTTTTCTTATGAGAACTTTCTCTTGAGATCACATGCCCTCTAGCTACATTTGGCTGGAGTTGGCCAACCAGTTCAAAAGTCGCTGAGAGGACAGCTATTCACCTCGACTCACCCACACTCAGAGCAACACACAATCCTCATTTTCTAGGGAAATGAGGCTAAAAAACAAACAGTGAAACCAGGATCTTTCAGTCTCTCACTCTCTATGAATCTAACATTCATCTATGCAACAACCTCCTTCTGACAAGAATTGCCTTTATCTGTATTCCGTAAAGCTTTGAGCATATTGCCAGGACTTTAGTAATAAAATATCATAGGGAACTATATATTTGAATACTATTATGAAGAAAATATGTGCATGTTCACACAGACATTTTCAAAACTATTGAATATGTTATTTAAAGTTGTATTTGTGCAAAAGTTTGTAGGTCAAACATAGGGCAAATCTTTTATTTTATGCTCAAAACGTACAACCTTACTGAACTGACAGAAAGTATATAAACTCTTTTAATTTTGGATGCTAAAAGGTGCAAGTTCTAACCAGTGTTTGGATGGGTGATTTCCCCAGGGAACCCCAGGTGTCCTGGGCACAAGCCAAGCAGTTATTGCTGAACACTGGGGCTGAGGTTCACCTCATCTAACCTTAGCCATCTGTCTCCCTGTGGAGACTCGGGCACTTCTAGAGGGTGATACCTGGAGGATGAAATAAATCACCTTGCCCGAGTCTCACCCCCTGACTACAGAGGTGGCCCAGACTACTCAGATAACCATGTAATTTTTGAATAACTGCAATTAGGTGAGATGAATGCCAAACGTGGTGAATGTTAGCCCACAAAAACCAAGTGAGTGGGAAGACTTCACATGATGGCTGGATGGGAGTAAGAAAGACCAAACCATGAACTCAAAATTCTCAGCTCCTGTGTAGAAGCAAGAACTGGCTTATCACACTTGGAAATTTCTGCAATTCCATGAAGGGCTCTTTGTAATAACCAAATATGCATTGCTAAAGCAGTCATGGTTAGTTTAAAATATACTTGATGGCAGTGAAAGTTAGAAGTACTTTCCCTTCTTTCCCTATAGCATTCATTCAGTTGCTGAGAAAAAGGTGATTATAGCAAAAAAAAAAGAAAAAAAAAGACAAAAGAGTAATTCTTACTTCAGTGCTGATTTGAATAACTCTCACTTAGACACAACAAAAATTAGAATAAAGACCTAGAGAAGAAAATAGATAGATAGATAGATAGATAGATAGATAGATAGATAGATAGTCAGGCAGATTAAAAAACAATTAAAAAATCCACGCAACTTGAGATGGACACTACAGGTGAAGATTTTAATTGCCTTACCTCCCCCATGTTTCAGGCACAAAGGATAGCACACATGACACACTGGGCAGTCACACTGGGCAGTAGGTAAAGAATTTCTCCTCATACTTTCATTTCTGCAGGTGGATTTGTTGGGTTTGAGCAATTCTATTGGCTTCAAAGTTCTGCTTCCCATTAGTGCTGTCGACCATGAGACATTGTTAGGGTTTTTTTGTGTGCTTTTTTTTTTTTTTTTTTACTTTCACTGGCTGAAACACAGCTTACCCCATGTCCATTAAATATACATTTGAACAGCATTTCCACCTGCACTTTGTCACCTTGGGTTCTCCAGGGGTATACCTCCACTTGGCTCTGAGCTCAAGGGCGCCCTTGATATCAGCCTGAGAGTGCCAACAGGCATGCTAATGCCCATTTGAAACAGCTTTTCCTTTGCCTCAGATGTTCCCATGCACTCAATGAATAAAAAGTCTCTGCTTTGCTCCGTCTGCAGTGTTGTAGGACGACCTCACCTCATTCTGTCAGTGAACTACAGTTGCTTTCAGGCACCTCCTAGACTTTGCTTCCCTTCCTGGAGTTCCACTCTCCTCTTACTTTTAGATCCAAGCTAGCAAGAGGCCATGCTTGTATTGATCTAATCTTACCTTTTTGTAGATGCTTACCCCACAGCTGTCAAGCCTGTATTCCTTTTCAAAATGTCTGTGCTCCCTGGAAAATTAGAAACATCCCATAGTTATGACTTGCTCCTGAACAACAAAGAATATAAATTGCAAAGAGGAAACAAAAAGCTGAATTTTCTGGAAAAGAAACCTTGGCATTAAAAACAACTTGTTTCTCCGCTGTCAATAAAAGGTGTCTATATGGGTCACTGTAGAGGTTTTTTACTGGGAATAAGTTAAAATCAGCAACTACCATCTTGTCCTGTGGGTGAAGCATGCTATCTCAAATACGTAATACAAGCCAAACTAGGTGTCATTTTTTTAACTTTCTTTTTTTATGAATCACTTCCAAGTCTCGGGGGAAGGACATCACGACAGACAGTTTCTCAACAAAGAACTGACATGAGAACAAAAGCTATTCCTGAAGAGCTCCCAAAATAAAAGTGAGACAGATGAGTGAGAAAAAGTTGCATGGGTTTTTCTTCAAACAGGAACATGGTCAGAAAAGAGACATCGGAAAATGTAGATTCATTAAAACTGAAATGTCTTACAAAACTGTCAGTTTTGCGGAAATATGTTTGGGAAAAAAAATACAAGAAAGCTTTGGCACTGTGAGTATGTCAGGTTTGGACACCTTTAGAGCTAACAGTGTCAGTGTTTCCTCTTAAAATGGCTTCTCATTATATGTATGCATTATATTTCACATTCTAATACACATTTGATATCAGCACCAGCACAGCTGAGTCAGAGTGAATCCTTCCTAAATTTTCTGTCAGAAGGAATCTGAAAATTTGCAAGTTTCATTCCCAGTTGAATCTGAAGTAAATTTTAAAAGCCTGGAAATCCTTTGCAAAATGGAATTTCCATTCTTTGCCCAACACTTATTTAAACCCCAGTCCTCTGTTAACAGTGAAGTCAAGCTTTGGGAAACGCATCCTCCCAAAAAACTGTTCCTTCATCTTCCCTTTTAAATGGCATCTGGTAAGAACTACATTGCTGGAGATCTAGGCAAAAGCTGCTAGGTAAATGTCCTGAAAAACCACAAATAGTTAAGTACTTGACCATATTCTGCACCCTGGGTAATAGCTTTCCTGATAATTATTTCTGCTGTTGTCATTAGCTCCAGCACTCTCACTATTTATTACCACAGGTATTTTGAGACTCATAAAAATGTGATCTTACTCAAGGCTCAAGCAACACATGAAATAAATCAGCAGCACTGAGCATTGGCTGACACTGGATGAAACCTGGCTGGGAACAGCTGGAATGCTCTCTTGACTAAATATTTACAAAAGCCATGATTATATCACTGAGTGACACCGTGTGAATATAACAATTTATCAATCACCATGTTTAGCTCAAATCCCTACAGGAGGGGATGGCATTCTCACTTAACAGTAAGTATCTACTGTATGCTAATTAAGTGAGTTATTTTTCAGCTAAGGTTACTTCAGGGATATGTGGGCTTTTTAATCACCCATTTCCTAAGAGCTGCTACACCTTCCAGAGGTGTAGAAAACACAGAGTTCAGCTCTGCTGTCACTTTCTCAAGCATCCATCCCATAACACCACTGGAGTTATTTGGAGTTATTTGAAGAAAGGGCAAGTACAAACCAATGCACAGTATTTATTTTGTTTTCCAAGTTTCCCTTCATGTTCACTTGCCCCTGCACAATGCCCACAGGTGGCAATTACCACAGCAGTGGTAGTCCTTCCCACTGTCACATGTTGTTCTTCCTTCCAGATGCAGCCAATTTGGTTTTCTGCCCTTGCACGTTCTTTCCCAAGTAGCTGACAGTGCTCACAGCACTGCTTGGGAGCAATGCATCCAAGATGAAATGCCCATGTCCCTTAGGAAAGACTTCTTGAATTTCCTTACCCCATGCTCATCAGGTTGGGCACAGCTGGGTGTGCAAGTGTCCTGAAATGCCTCAGATTCCTATCATCATCAGAGCCTATACAGCAGCAAGATCAACCTCACTTCTTGCATCCAGACAAGTGTAATGAACTGCTGTCCTGCTGACAGTGAATTTAGTATTGTTTTCATTTGAGGCAGTTAGTTCTGACCAGTAACTCTAAACCTGCAGCTCCCCAGAAGGTCAGTGGCTGCTACATGTATGCATACTGCTGCCAGGAGAGAAGGCAGGGACCTGAGGAAGTGAGCTTTGCCAAACTGTGGCATTACAAGAATTGGCTTTGTAGAGATCAAAGCAGCAAGCAGACCTGATCAAAGCATCAGGAGGAGAACACCTCTTGATGATAAAGCAAGCACATCTTACCAATAGGAGATTCACTCTGTGAGCACCACAAACCTCTACAGAACATGAGCATTTTATAAAACCTTCCACCTTCTGCTTCATGTCAGATTAACTTGCTTGCACCAGCAACAGTACAAACAGTTCAGCTACCCTTCTGTCTCCTTCAGATTACAGGCATTAGCACAATGCAAGAGAGAACACCAATCTCCAATCCACCAGCCCCACAGCACATTTTAAAAAGTTTTCCTTCAAAATGCCATACAGGTGTGTGGATAGCGCTGCAGGTTTGTGTGGATCCAGGCTACCATTCAAAATGAACCAATGGCATCTGTGGCTCCCCTCTAGAACTACTTTTAAACTTCATCTTTCTTTCCAGGGACCATTATTTTAAAAGAAGAAAGAGGTTGGGGTGATGAAATCTGCAGTTCCTTGAGAACTTGAATAAAAGTTTGGTTCATATGTATCTTGGAGGAAGATTTTTTTTTCTCGTTTTTTACATGTTGAAAGTCTGCATAATTGTATTTTAGCCTCTGGAGCCTATCTGCCACCAAAAAGGAAATTTCACATTTTTCTTGCTACCTACAGAGAGGTTTATAAATCAGCAAGCATGTAGACATGGAAGCCAGGACTTGGTCGCCCTTCCTGGAGCCCTTAATGGCTCAGACATTCACAGCAAGTGCTCTTTTCAGAAACACAGGGAAGGGGGGAGAAGTTATGATAAATTTAGCTTTCTTTTGAAGTTAATAACCTCCAACAAAGGCTTTTGGTAAAACACAGACACCTTAACATTTTTTTCCCTTTCAAACATTTTTTTCCTCTATTTTTCCCTCAGATGGTAAAATCTGAGGAAACCTGTCTCTTCAGAAGTAACTGCTTTGTGCGAATGACATCAGCAGACCATGAGGTTACCACTGGTAAGTCGGCACCCTGAGGGGGATGAAATGAAATCTCTTATCAGCCTACTTGCTCCTCTTCTTTATTACATTTTGTGCCTTTTGTAATATGCAAAGCAAAGGAAATGTTTTGCTCTCTTTTTTTTTTTTTTTTTTTTTTTTCCTCCACAATTTTTTCCTAGGGAAAAAAAAAGACCATACATTTGATTGGTTTCTCCAAAGTCTCAGCTGCTGCTTCAGGGCTGTTTGGTCCCTCATTTGGAGGTGAATGATTCAGAAAATGCAGTTCAACTCCCCCCCTCTTCCTCCCTCACCCCAGACCTTATCTCACCCACCTTCAGACAGCTTGAAAACTCAAGGACATTTCACCCGATCCCTTCCCAGGGGAAGAGGTCCTCCATAACTGCGGCTAATGTTACCTGTAACAAACTCCTTCCACCACAGAAAAGGCACTGATGTCTTGGCTTCAAAGCTGTGGTAGATAAAAGTTCTTAGCAGTTTCACAGCATGGATATCCTGTTGAAATTTGTTTCCTTCTGGCCTCTCTGAAGTTTAAAAAAAAAAAAAAAATCAGAGCCAGAAACTGATGGTGTAGAAGGGAGAGGATGTGGAGGAGACAGTGGGTAAACATAAGGAAAAATGGCCTAAAGGACGAGGAGATTCTCTTTCCAGCATATGGGTTACCCAACAGGTGGAGTCAGTTTGGCTACTACTTGCAAAAATAGGGGAAAACTCCAAGGGAAGGCAGCAAGAGAGATGGTTTGTTGCAGGACAGTATCTGAAATGATGAACCTAGTGTGACTCAGTTTGCCATGAAGTTGTCTCACAGCTTACCTGCCATCAATCCTTAGGTGTGAAGGTGGGAGAGACTTTCTACATAATGCTCGTAATGCCTCATGCATTCAGCAAACATACATTTTTCTGCTAAAAAGCAAACGGGAAGAGCTAAACATTAATAAACATGAGAGTTCCTGGGGAGAAAAAAAAACAAAAAACAAAAAACAAAAAACCAACAAGCAAAAGCCTTCATTGTAGATTGACTGTCCTAATGTTGTGCTCCTGTACCTTGCACTCATTCCCTGCACTGTCACCATTAGCACAGTGCCACCGACTGTAAGTACACGCAGTGACACATAGGGACATGCGATGACATCTGTACAGGGCTGCAGATGCAGCATGTCCTCCAGGTACTCATCCTCAGTCATGGACCACCTGCACACCCAAAGGGTGAAATGTGCATTGCCCAGATGAAGCCAGGGAAGAGACAGACAAAGCTGGATGTGGGGTTGGCATCCTTCATCCAGACACACATTTACTTAGTCAGCTCTATCATCAGCCATTGGGACCCATGTCACTATTGTCATTGTGTCACCATTGTCATTGCATTACCAGGAGATTATGGAGAGATTACAAGAGTTTCTGATCTAGAGGTGGAAGGGTGTGGCAAAAAGCAGAGTCAGGACCCTGAACTTCAAAAGAGCAAAGTTCAGTCTTTTCAAAGAATTACTGGATGAGATCTTCTGGGAAACTATTTTTAGGGACATAGGGATAGAACAGAGCTGGTGTCTCTTTAAGGACACCTTTCTGATAGCACGTGAGCTCTCCATCCTCCAGTAGAGGAAAACAAGCAGAGGAGGCAGGAAACCAGCATGGCTGAACAAAGATCTGCTGAGTAAACTTAGGGATAAGAAGGATATGTACAGGCAGCAGAAGCAGGGATGTGTGGCTTGGGAAGAATACAGGAATGCTGTCTTTACACGCAGATATGGGATCAGGAAAGCGAAGGTGCAGATGGAACTGCAGTTGGTGAGACATATAAAAAACAACAAGAAAGGATCCTATAGGTGTATTTGTCAACAGAATCAGGCAAACGAGAGTGTACCCCCTCTGATAACTTTGAAGGGAGAACTGGCTTCAGCAGAGGAAATCAGCAAGTTCTTTGCCTCAGTCTCCATTGGTAGGTAGGCTTTCTGTGTTTCTTACAACCCTGAACCTCACATCTCTGAAACTCCAGGTGGGGGCTGGGAAGCAAAATCGCTCCCACTTTAAGAGCAAAGTCCAAGACTATCTCTTGAGACTGAATGTGTATAATCTATGGGGCCCAGTGACATAGATTCCAGTGATCGTGAAGTAGATCCTCCTGGAACACATGAGAAATAAGGAGGTGATCTAAGGCAGCCTGCAGAGCTTCACCAAGGGCAGATCATGCCTGACCATTCTGGAGGCCTACTGCAATGAAGTGATGGCATCAATGGTTCAAGGAAGAGCAACTGATGTTGTCTGCCTGTTGCAAATGCCCTATCTCTGGAGGCATTCAAGGCCAGGTTGGGTGGGGGGCCTGGGTGGCCTCGTCTGGTTGTTGGGAATCCTGCCTATGGCAGAGGGGTTGGAACTAGATGATCTTTGAGGTCCCTTCCAACTCAAGCCATCCTATGATCCTATGATCCTTCCCAAGGTAAGCTTACAAATAAACATGTTAAATCACTGCAGGATCCTGAGTCTGGACTACAGCAGGGCAGACAGGATGTCATCGCAAGGACTGCACATTTACTACCACATACGGTTCCTCAGCCGGTGAGGAAATGTGTGGAAGCACAGAGCACACTAGTTGGAGGTGGAAATGAGAACTTCCAAAAACCTGCAAGGGAAAATTAAAGGTTAAGGAAAGGAAACACACACACACATATCTCTCCTGCTTTTACAAACAGCTTTTATAAATGATGTAAAAAATGTGTATTTTCCTTACTTTAGTAAAAGAATAAGAACAATGGACATTTCCTTTTGAAGAAGCTGTTTCTGAGTCACTACACCTACCTGACACTCATCAGCATTTGCAAAGCAGAAGACACGTGTGTCTCCACATATGCTCCAAGAACACACTGCAGTTTGCCACAGGGTGAGAAGCAGAAAGCCAGGCCTGGTTCTGGAGCTGTGGATCAGTGAAGGACAAGGTGTCAGCCACCTTGCAGGCATGACAAGGGAAATATAGGGGATTGAGGCTAATGGAGAAATTCAACAGATCACAGTGGATGACAGAAAAGCATGAGGGATGAGACAGTGAAGACACTGATTTTTTTTAAAGGCTGGCACATCTTAAGCAGAACAATTTTGGTCAAGTGCTTATCATAGACTCTGCAGAAACCTTCACTGTTGCCATTTATTAATTTTAATGGGATGGTATGTGCAGCTCCCAGTCAGAGTCAAGGATCCTCTGACACATGTGCAAGAGGATGGGGCTCCACCATGCACAGCATATATAAGCAGGAAGATAAATAGCACACTAAGACTAGAGCAGGGAGATAAAGCTACCTTCATGACTTTTGGAGCCTTTGAGAGTCCCATTTTTTTTTCTGCATGAAATTCTTCTATTAAAAAAAAAACCTGCCATCATTCTAAAAAAAAAAACAAAAAACAAACAAACAAACAAACAAAACCAGAACATCATATTTGAAATTTACTAAGCAGAAAAAATATAAAACCTATAATGGTCATTAAAAAAAAATAACATTATACCAAGTTCATCTTCAATTGCACTCTGAAAAATCTAGATTTTGATTAAGACATACATTCTAATTAATCTGGGTAATTCCATGTATATACACATGTACATATATATCTCCCATTTTAAAAAATATAAATAGGCATCTCCACCTGTCTCTCCATTTTGCTGTAACTGTGCCATATTTATGTCTCCCAAGAAATAACTGACAGAGAGAAAATTCCTCCAACTAGTAGCCTGCCTTGAAATTTGTAAAGACACCCACAGACGCAACAGGGTTGAAAACAGCATCCCAAAGACACTGAGGAAAGAGATGTAGGACCTGTTCCTGAAATCTGGAGTGCACAACAGTCACAAGCACAGACTGACAGCCTGCCACTGTCAGGTTTTACCATTTCTGATGGCAAAATGAAGAAGAACACGAAGAGGTAGGATTGATCTCCCCTGGTATAACTCCCTGGAAGTCCAGGCAGCGAGCAGAGAGCTCTAGTCATCTAGACTCCCTTTATACTCAGTAGATAGAGAGTGATCCCTCCACAGAGAGATTCATCCCTTCCAAAGATGGATGCCCAAGGCAGACAGGATGAATCGCCCTCTGAAGGGGTTTCTCTTTCTCTTTCCACAGAGTCCTCCCATAACTACAGAAGGGCCTCAGACCTTGAGGTTCAATTCAATGCCTGTTAGAGGGGAGATGAGATGAATCCCTCCTGAAGTGACACTTTCAGTTCCAGTGTTATCCATGCAGCATATAAAGATGACCCAGCTCAGTCCTCTATTCCATGTGCTGTGTCTTCCTGCTTGCTCCAGGCAAGGAATGGGTTAGTTTGCACTGATGGCAAATGCAGTGCTTCTGTTGAAAATCATGCCAAAACTGCATTTGCCATTTTTGCAAAATTAATTATTGAGCTTTTTATTCTGGCTGCTGTACCACCAAGAAGTCATATTCTGCTCCAAAATACCTCTCTGCTGTTTAAACCTACAAGAGAACTTCCTAGATTTAATTCTGAACTTATGCCCACCCTGGTGAGGTCTAAGTGTAGTTTCACCATTTATTACTATATATCAAACACTGGCAGTTCCTTGTGGTTAGAAATAACATCATTCCCATTTTTCTCCTGTCCTTCACTGTAAGTCTGTCACACATTAGGAAATGCTGACAAGGGAGTCAGGGTTACTGTATTGCTTTTCAGAGGTACAAGCTGCCACAAATGCATTACATAAAGCAACTTAATTTTACAAGTGCAAGTCATGTTCTTTGATATTTTTCACTTTAAGGACAGTCTGGTTTCCTCAATCCAGTAAAGTCATTTTTTAAATCTTTGTGAATGCCACAGGATTAAAAGATGAATTCAGATATTTAAAGGCAGGCAGTGGTGGTGAGCGCAGTGTCAGAAAGCTGGCTCTGTGGTGAGCCCTCCAGTGAGCTGCTCTGTGGCCTTGAACAAATTCACACTTCACCTTTCTGTGCTTCTGTTCACTTGTCAATATTTTTGCTTGCTTAAATATGTGGTTTCTGGGGCAACTCCTCTGCAATTCCTTGTGAAGTGTCTTTCAATATGGGACTGCAGTACCAAGCAGGGCGACAACATTGTAAAATAATTAACAGCTGAAAAAAAATTGGGAAGTGGAGGGATTTGACAGAAATTTTCTGCAATTTTTTTAAACCAGTGATGTTATCGGGGCCTTCAGGTCTCTAGATTCTGGACGTGTTGCAGTTTGTTTGAGGAATAAGTGCCTGTCTTAGAACATAATGGAGGGAGATTAAGCCATTTTTATGGCCAGCTGCTCTTCAGCTTGGATTGCCTGTTTAATATCTGTAGAGCAGGCAATTTTAATAAACACAAAAGAAAGAAGAGATAGGAAGAAAGTGTCAACCTATGTTTGGGAATGGAGTTATTGAGAACAGAAGTGTAAATGTGTCAAGGAAATCCCCAATGATCCAAGAGGGAATGCAAGGAGCTTTACAAGCAGCAGAAACGAGTGCAATACTGGTACAGGGGTCTTAGGTATGGAGAAAAAATTTCATTTCTCAAACTACAGATCAAACCAAATTAAATCAAGTCTACATTTTCTGTGGCAACTTTCCGACTGGGCTCCCAAGGCACTTTACAAGAAGGTGTATGTTTATAAATGTAGCAGGCCAAAAAATCCACACGCCCAGCAGCACCAGTAGACAGCACAGGCCAAGCAATTCTTGTGCCACAGAGCCTCACCTCAGCCATACTCAGCAGAACCAGAAAGGAAGGGTCTCACACAGCTCCTCCTCTGCTGAGGAACACTCCTGACATGGAGAGCTCATGGCCACAGACAGCAAGCACATGCTGGTCTCAATGCACTGAACTTGCACATCTCTATGGAGAAGAAAGCACCAGCCACCTTTGTCATGAAAAGGCCGTGTGGCTCTTGCTCTAAAATCTGCCTCTTGAATAGAAGCATGGGTAGTCACAGCCTAGTCACTGCTAGAGAATCACAGATATCACAAGTAGCTGAGGTGCAAAAGCCCCTCAGGAGATCATCCAGCATAAGTCACCTGTCCAGAACCAAGACACACACAGCAGGCTGCCCAGGGCTGCAACCCATCCAGTTCTGAGCATCTCCAAGGACTCCACACCTTCCTTGGCCAACTGCTCCAATGTTTTTCCACCACAGCCTTCTCTTCTCCAGACTGAGCAGCCCTTGTTTTCTTAACCTTTCCTCTTACCATGGAAAGGTCCACCAGTCTCTCAACATGTGTTGCCCTTCTCTGGACTCACTGCAGCATGCCCACACCTCTTTTGTTCTGGGGAGGCCACAACTGGACCTAGTATTTCAGATGTGTCTCAGTAGTGCTAAATAAAGGGGGAAGATCATCTCCCTTGACTTGCTGGCAGTGCTCTTCATAATGCTGCCCAGGAGGTCATAAGCTTCCTTTGCTGCAAAGATACACTGCTGGCTCAGGCTACTAGGAAAGGCTGTAGGAACGCAGCCCCAGCTATCAACTGGAATCAACACTCCCATGTCAAGGCAGGAGAGAAAGAAGTTAAAGAAATGGAACAAAGAGAATCCAAAGTCAGGTAAGAAAAGGCCTATTGTGGCACATCAAGGTAGCCCTCTCATTTGGAGGCCATTTGGAAGAAAGTCTTTGTATCAAAATAAGGTGTAAAAACTACAAAAACTGTAAGAACCATTCACCAGCGACTCGAGGCAGGCTTACCTTTCTAAGGTAAATTTCATCTCTGCTAATCCTATTGGTTAATATTGAAATCAAATACAATACAGTATTTGATATGACAGTCTCCTGCTTATGAAGTCAGCCAAAGCAATTCTTTATTTGTACATGATTTAATTACATTTTCATTCCAGATCTCCCATTTTCTGTATTGTGGGCAAAAGTGTATGAACACTGTATGACAGCAGGAGTGAGAGATACTATAAAATTTTCAGTAATGCTGCAGTGTTAAGAAATAAGGAAGAGAAGTATTGCTGTTTTAAAAACAAGCCTTCAAGATGATTGGTAAAGTGAATAATCAGCATGATCCCATTATTAAAAGAAACAGATTGACACTTCTGTTGCCCATATCATTTTTAAGATAACCAGAGCATTTGTCCATAAGACACTGCACCTTGTTTACAGGCTTGATCTAACTTGAAGAGAAAACAGTCAAAAAGAGCACAACAGAAGGTCACCTCAGTTACAGGCAGCATGCAACTATAACACTGTGAGACTTAATCTCTGTTTCCAGGAGGTGGCAGGTGGATGTGAAAGTATCTCCGCACAAGGTTTGCCAACCTGCATGTCTTCTCCCAAATTAATAAGGTGCACTGGAAATTGCAAATATGCTCTGCATAATCTGTATGGAAAAGATTCATAATAGATAAAAACAACTGAGCAAATGGTTGATTCAGTGCATCAGTGACCATTATTTATGGCCACTGGCATTAAGGCATTAAGACCTCTCAGTGTCAAACACTTGCTTATTAGCTGATAGTTACATGCAACATTCAACCAAAATAGTATTTTAAGCCACTTGTAAATAGGAGCATATAATGTAGAATAACTTCACTCTTTGTCACAGCAATTATAACTATCAAGTGAAACAGTAAAGCTGAGAGCTTGATGGAACGGCTGCAAGAAAGTGGTGATAAGGAGAAACCCCCAGCTATTTTGCATGCAGGGAAAAGGTTTTGTTAAGACCTGGGATAAAGAATAGATTCCCACACCCAGTCACCTATATCCTCAAATGTTCATATCAAGAGTTGCTACTCAACGATATTATTTATTTATTAAAAAGGAAGTCTGAACTTGTTTTATTACACATTTGTTATTCATTTGTCTCCCACATCAGAAACTGCTAAGGAAAGGAAAACACTGCATCCTTATATATTCAAATAATAACCATAGAATGAGCAATGGGAAATATCTTTTCAGCGCAGCAGATTTTGTCTTGTTCCTAGCTGAACTGATGATTTGCTGGTGCTTACTGTCTTAGTTACCCATCAGTAGGCTGGATATAAGAATAGCACTTCTTAATTCAGAGTTTATGTTTTCACAGTAAGTTGAGACCAACATAAAGTGCTTTACAAACATACTGATTCCCCCCCATTTCCTCCAGTTTGCACAAGGTCTAGAACATCATATAGTACATAACATGCTTCTTGAACATGTTAACTTCTTTTCTGCAGGAAAAGGACATTCAAAAAACAAAGCCAGGTCAAGCATGGCTACCTGCCTTAAAAGACTGGGGATGAAAAGCCAATCTTCAGTTGTTCAATTCAGTTATTTTAGCATTTAACATTTCAGTCGTGGCATCCTTTGATTTTCTGGTCATTGCTCTATATTGGTTAGATAGCATGGCAGAACTAAGTTCTTTGCGTTTTTATCTTGTTTTCCTTCAGGATCACAAGAGATGTTTGTCTTTAGTCTACTTAACAAGAAGGCAAATTCCTAATATAAATTTATCCTTGAACTTTTTTTTTTTAATGCCAGAGCTTAAAATTATTTTAATTCAATGCTCAACTGTGCAAAGCTTTCAGTGTTAATGTTTCACCTGTGCTAAAGGCATTTCTTTAAATGCTGAAATTCAGAATACAAGGAACCAGAAAAACAGACAACTGTTTTCTGTGGATTAACAATTTTGGTGATGCACACAAAGGCTGTGAAAAGTTCAGAATCAAATTTGGGAAATTGTTATTTTGTCTGAGGAGAAGAATTATAGAAAAACTGATTGAGACATAAACATGGAACAATTCCAATTAACAATGTAGTTGAAAGATGTGAATAACAGATCTCTATGTGGAAAGTGGTTTTCTTCCAAAGAAGAAAACTTCTGGTCTTGTATTTTTTCACTGTCAGTTCAGTACTTCTTGCCATCTTGAACATTTTACTTTACTTTTCCAGAGCTGTAATTTTAGCCTTCCATGGAGGCAATACCAATAAACTCTTTTCGTGTATGTGGGCATTTCAACTGAAAATATATTAGCAAATGTATGCTAAACATAGGCAAGCAGCAAAACCCTCTACTACAACCACATACATGCATAAATATTCCAATACAAAAAGTGAAAGAAATGCTGATTTTACACAATAAGTTGAGCAGCTCATGCAAGTTCAAGCTCATTAATACTTGTGAGGCATTCCTGCACCATACTGGGAGTCAGGACTGTAACAAAGGGAGAAGTAATTACTTCAGCTACTGAGAGAAGTGACTCTCCAACAGCATGAGGGGGTTGTGTTGCTGGAGCACACCAATGACTTCATTTACATATTTGCAGGAGCCCAGGCTCTTAGGAGGCTTCACAGCTCTTGGTACCCAAACTGGCCAGAGAAACAATACAAATATTCTAGATAAAGAAATATAAAGTCTCACATATGCAGACAACAAGATCAGCAAGACCAGTATTTGTGTTTCATGAGTAAACCACTGTAAATAATACGATGTCCACTATGTAAATTGTCTCAGCCTCATTCTCCATGCAAGCATTCTGCCAGATGAAAGTCAGTCAGAGGAACTGGATTTTCCAATAGATGTTTCAGTCTTAGAGCAAGGAATGATTGGTCCCATCTTTCTCTTTCCCTGTTTCTCACACCCCAGGACAGCTCTGCTTTTTACTGTAATGTTGGCAGAGGGTATGAGTAGTTCTAGTAATTCAATCATCAAGCTTTAAGACTGCTTCCCAAGACTAAATGGAAGCCAAATCTCAAAGCTGCATGCATCCTGTGGCCCACTGGGATCTAAATGCAACTAATTTCTGCTGGCTGAACTGTAATAATGAACGTTGTGAGCGCTCAGTGATAAAAGTGGGGAGGCCTTATTTAAGGCAATGGAAGTTATACCATGTGCAAAATCCTATTCCCCAGGCTGAGGTGGAAATGCTGTTGTTGAATGTTGCAAGGATAAGACATAAAAAGAGTATAATTTATGCATTCTAATTGAAATCAAGGAAGCATTTCCTGCTAATGCTGTCATGCCTGCTTTGCAAAGCTAACCCTAATGACCAACAATTGTACTTTTTAATACTATTTCCAAAGCAAGTGATGACTAGGGAATAGTCCCATTGGAACACACACTACACATGCCTCCCTCCTACATTTCTTCATGTACAATTTACAGAAGATTGCTTTGCAAGACTGCGGATGCACAACTTACGCGCTCTGGAAGAGCAAAGCATTTACTAATAGAATCTCTGGCAGAAAAATCCACCTCAGAGCTGTTCCAAGCCACTATAACTTTATTTTAATCACCTCATGAGCACTCTTTTCTTTTCACTGTTAGGGATGGACAGGCAGGTTTAGAAAAAAATAAGAACCAATTCAAATGCACCATCCACAAATGTGGATGAAGTTTTTGCAGTAAATAAATAAATAAACACTGTATGTCCTTTTAGTTTAAACAGGAGGGAGAGAAGAGAAAATTATTTCTTTGTATTTCTGAACCAACAAAAATTCACAAAAAGAAATGCCCTAGGAG
The DNA here is from genome assembly GCF_026119805.1 of Tympanuchus pallidicinctus. Taxonomy (NCBI): domain Eukaryota; kingdom Metazoa; phylum Chordata; class Aves; order Galliformes; family Phasianidae; genus Tympanuchus; species Tympanuchus pallidicinctus. Next base: position 59,102,061 of record NW_026294618.1, on the reverse strand, counting down.
GACCATGTTGCCAAGACTATTGGATCAAAGTTTACTAGCCCTTTAGCTCAAGGCTGAAGATGCTCAAATTTCATGCTTGCTTTTGGGGGTAATCACATGAAACACCAAAAAAAATCATTATTTGCTGAAGAGATAAGAATTCTTACAAGTACTAGATGGGGTAGCTTTAAGAAACAAGATTATTCAGCTATAACCTGAACAAACACAAATCATACAGATGAGAGAAAAAAAATCATGCAGAAGAGCCTGAATCTTCCCACTCACCTTTCTAATTCCTCCAGGATACAAATAACAAGATGTTTTATCTACCAGATGATGCTGCCCTCACTTTCCAGTGCTCAGACAAGCTCTCCTTTATAGTTCTAGGGTCAATCTAAGGAGATTCGTTTAGGCACAAGGACTGTCAATGCTAAGAGTCGGGTCCTTGCAGTTCTTTCTTAACACTTTGACTAAGTCCTTACTTGTTCTGCAGCATAACTACTAACAGCAAGAATATTAGCAAATGATGTAGCAAATCAGTGATTAAAAGACACTGGCCGTTAAAAAGGGGAAGTATCCTGGGTTTGGGTACTAATAAGAGGGTATTAACACTATAATTACTGTCACATTAGATCACACTAATGCCACATCCATATCTTTACCAGCCAACTCTTGGAAATCTTTTTTGTTAATGATGTTTTCATGACGCTTTTCTCTCTTGTGATTCTCCTGACTATGAGCCTGGCTAGTCAGGCTTCCCCTTGCTCAGAGATCTCACGGGAAAAGTGTGTTGGTTCCCAGCAACGTGAAAGAACTGAACATCAAAAAAATACTAAATCTTCCCTAGTTCTTAACTGCTGAAAAACACACAGCGTATGGATTCATCCATACTGGTGTTGACATATCACAGAAAGCAATTGAACAGCTAAATTAGGTTTTATGTAGCTGTGTCTGCCAAGACTAAAATCTATCCCACCACCAATCACTAAGGGTCTTTCCAGAGTAAAATCCTTTTTGGATCTTAAACTAGACTGCCTTTTATTTTATTCAGTCTAGTAGATCTTCCTTGTTCCTGAATGTAAAGATACAGGATCAATAATTTCATCAGAGCAATAATTTCTACTCTGTGTCAGATAGGAATTGTTGACAGATGATGCTCCATCTGTCACAGTATTTTACAGTAACAAGCCAAAACATGGCAAAAAAAAATACTGCAAACCATATCGTTAGGGACCATCGCAACAAAGCATTTTGTTGTTTTGGTAACTGAAACTTATTAAAATGAAAAGGCCCCAGTTCAAAGCTGAGATCTTGGGATAGGTTATTAGCACCTTTCCCAAAGAGCTTAAAATTTTCTTCCAGATACGAATTTAAGGCTCTATTTAAAGTAGATTTACACGGACGTGTGCAGACATGCCTGCTCTTCTCACGCTTGGAATGGAGCAGGGCAACTAGATCCCTTACAGAAGCTGTGCCACCATTCTCTCATGGTACCAAGACACAGCTAACACTCTAAGTCTGTATTCCTCATCTGCTGGATCAATACTTAAGTGGAGTAGTCATGTAAAGGTCTCTGTCTACTTATTCCAGCATATGCAGGGCCACATGTTAATAGGGTAAGTCAACAACTAAGGGATGGCAGATGGTGGGGAATCAGAGTAAACTTTGGGAAGGCCGGAGATGTATAGTCACTGCTGGAACGTATTCACACTTGGTGACAAGAAGAGCATACAATTCCAACCTTGTTCCATTACGGATGTGTTCAGCATCTGATTCTTCCCCAAGTGTGCACCCTTTAAAGTGAATGTCTCCTCCCAACCTTAAAGTGTGTCCCATCCTTTAATTTCACCCTTATGCAAATTTTTAATACCCATGTGCTTGCCCTTCTGTCTGAGAACCTCAGAAAGGTTCAAGTCAGGGAAGCTGAATAATCCTGCACTCAAAACACCATTCACAGTCCAGGTCAGCTTTCTTATCATGAGCTCACTGCCAATGTTATTTCCCACTGAAATACATGGATGTGTATACAAATAAAACAAAGTGCCTGATCCTATTCAGCATACTGGAACATAATGCACAAATCAATGATCATTTTGAATTTAAATCTTCATGCAAGTCACACAGATGCAAACCTTTCAGCTCTACACCATTCAGTCCCAGATGCAGCTCTCAGTTAAAACAAACAAACAAACAAACAAACAAATAAATAGGAAAAAAAAAAAAAAAAAGAAGAAGAAAAAGAAGAAGCAGAGTAAAATGGGGGAAAAAAAACTGCAGAGAAAATTAATTAAAAAATGACACCAAACTTGATTTATTTTCTGTAGTTGCCAGTATATTCTGGGCTTAATTCTTCATGTATCACAGCTGTTTTCCTCTTTACCACCAAGCCTAGTCTGCATGGCACAGATTCCTCAATGTTTTCTCTGTGTTTGCTGGGTGAGCAAAGACTTTTCATTTCACACATCATTTACAGCTTGCTGCTGTGATTTCAGAAAGTCAGTGGGCTTTTACCAAGCTAACAAGTGAGATAAACATTTTGTATGTCTGCTAATTCTAAACGTTCTGCAGATTTTATGAAGTCAGTACCCTAAGCAGTCATGGAAATTCAGTGGTTTCATTTTGATTTGCACCACATGGCAAACAACTTTGTCCAGAAGTCAGTAAATAAATCAGGAAGAAAGGGAAGGAAATAAAGAACAGACTCTTCAATGTCATATACTATTCCAATAACGGAAATCTAATTTTTCTCAAATTTCAGTGCATTTTGTATTCCTCAGCATATTTATTCATTAGGTCCTGACTTGAACCAATGGAGGAAAGGTAGAAATTTCTTTCTCTCTTTGCTACCCATGAGCCAGATCTAGAGATCTCCTACTGATACAAGGTAATGACTGTTCACTCAAGGACCAATGCTGGATAATGCATCCAGCCACCCAGTGTGCCTAAACTGAGCTTATATTTTCAAGGTCACTAGACAGTGAAACTAGGTGTCTAATAGTTACATATAGTTCTCCATCTCATGCACACCAAATTCAATGGTAAAAGATACTATTTGTTTTAAAGATGCAGAATTGAGCGTGCAAATACAGGTAAAATATGGATGCAAGTTAGGTGTGGGTCTTGTCTGTTTGTATCCAAGACTTGGGTGTTTGTCTGTTTGTATCCAAGACTTCAGAAAGCGTGGTTCTCTCTGAAGAAAGAGAAACAAGGGGAAGAAAAGCAAAACAAAACAGTAAAAGTGTGAATTTTCTAGAAAGATTTTTTCATGTGAGAAGATCCAAGTCCATTCTTCATATCACTCGTAGCGCCTTCCTACACACAATGAGCTTTGGCACTGCAAAAAAATTCTGTTTAGATTCTTAAAATGTCACTATTAAACTTCCTCATCAAAACTACTATACAAAAAAATTACATCTTATTAATGAACAAGAGAAGAAAGGGAAGGGGGAAACATTTCACACCCTAGTCCAGCGATAGGAAAGCAAGGGGCCTGATTCTGCTGCTTTCATTTAACTTAATCTAGCAGCTTAAACAGGCAGGATCACAGCTAGAAGAACTGGCGATAAAATGGCTATTCAAAATTAATCACTCTAGAAGAATAAGGACTCAAAACAGGATGAGGAAAAAATGGATGTATGCCTTCTATCTGGCATCGCAGTCCGGAGAGACTGGGAAGTGATGACTGTCTCACGTTCCTTGTTTCACACAGCAATATGTTGTACAGAGGATGGAACCAGTCACATATGTTCTGGGCCTGGCTAGGATGCTTCTGCTTTTTACCAGTATGAAAAGAATGTTTCTCCACATTAATAATGACTTAAGGAAATACATAATTACATCTTCCAAAGCAAACAACAGAAAGCCAGTCAAGAACATGCAACCTTCTGAGCTAAAGTTAGGCTTAAGGCAAAACCTCAAGGAACTAAATCTCCCCCTATAAACTAGCCTCACATCCCCTTTGCCCTAACAGTGCACAGAGAAGTAGCTCAATCGCTGAGGGGAAAGTCCTCCATCTATATCCCCAGGAAGCTAAAGCTCTAATTTAGGAAAATATTGTGTGTGCTCAAATGTAAGCATGTGCTAAAAGGTCTTCCTGAAAGAAGCTCTAGTTCCTTAACCAATTTATTCCACTATCATCAATCCTGACTAGCTAAAATCTGAACAATCGGCATTTTAGTTGTATTATGTTAGAGCTAATTTTTAACTTTGTATTTTGAAGGATGTCTACTGCTCTATCTAAAACATTCAAGCCTTTTTCTTTTCGAGAGAGATGTAGCAGATCAGGCAGAAATGCACAAGGGCCCCTGAATATTTTGTTGCATATTTTGGTTACAATCAATTATTTCATAAATTTAAAAAAATGTAAAGCAGGATATTTCAAACAGGAAACAAAAATAAGTAGCACTGTAGCACTGTTTTTGAGATAATAATCATATTGTGGAACACTAAGCCCAGTTAGCTTTTCTATATTCCAAAATACTGTTTTATACATGCCATTTTGTATTCTTTTTGGTGTGTCTTTTAATAGGACACAACATTTAGGAATTGAACTATCAGACCTCTGCAAGGCTGTTATCTCAGGAAAAGAAGGACTCATTGCATGTGCTTGAGAAAAACAACAAAACAGTAAAGTGAAAAATGCCTCCAGTGCCAGAGATATTTTCAAGATACCACTGAACAATGTTAGCAAAATTAACACTTGTAAGAAAGCAGAAAAAGAAAGAGAAGCAGGGCAGAGGCAAATGCTAATTGGTGAGTTTTTCAAATTCCTTTTCAGAGATACAGAGCAGTTTCTGAGTAGAGCTCCCCTGGGATTCTGTAGCCATCCTGACTCACCAGGTGACCCTTTGCATTCAAAGCCAAGGCATTCTCGTATTTAACTTCACAGAGCATGTGGAGATTTGCCATTGCAAAATACTGTGAGAGGAGAAGGAATTCCAAAATCTGTAATTAGTTACATGCATGGGTAGCATAAAGCAGGAGCAGACATTTTTACCACCAATTTTTTTTTTTTTAATCTGTTTAAAATTTAAGAGTACAATTGTAAGATGCCTGAGCCTTGTTCCCATTACAGCCTGGAACCAGCAGGAAGCCCTAACAGTGAATTTCTGCTTTCAACTTCTGTCTGTGTGTACTACAATCCCCATACTTCAGTTGTTCTGAACATCAATATATTATTTTTTAAATGGCACTTATACTTTCTCTGGTATTCACAGCTCACACCTCCTTACACCACTGGGAGGTAAATAACTATGATGCCCATTAAAAGGAGGTGCACAAAGCAAAGAAATATGGCTTGCCTGTATTCCCAAAATGGTGGCATAGGCAGAAATGGTTTCCAAATCTCTGAAACTTCCACGCAGAGTAGTTGTGCAATGCTACCTGAAAAAGATCCGTGTTTTATGTTGTCATTTTTGTTTGTTTGTTTGTTTTAAAGTAATTGTAGGTAAATTTGGGGTTTGCAGCTGTTAATAGTAGATAAGAAATAAATTATGTAGGCCTTCATTTGCACTGTGCAGCTGCAGTTCACATCAGTGGGAGCATTTGGATACCTCAAGGACATACTGATGCAAAACATTGCACCTACAAAACAGAAGCTGTTACTGGGCTTCTGTAACAGCTGGGCACTCCTGAAAATGCTACCCATAACAATATGCATGCTGATGTAATTCCTATGTGACCATTTTTTGGTTTTTTTTTTAAAGAAGGTACCTCATATTTCACTATAAATGCACCTGTTAATTTTCCTTCCTTTCCTGTTCTTCTCAATGGTGGTAAGTGAGTAATTACTGGTGAGTAATTTCCAAGAGTTTATAGTGGGATAGAGAAAGAAAAATGTTAACTTTAAAGAGCAGAAGAAAAATGGACCTTATTTTTAATATGAATGTAGCTGTACTGTTGAGTCTTTGTTTTAGTAGAAAAGGTATTTTAAAACTTGCCTCCAAAAACACTCTGCCTTCTTCCCCATGGTCATCTCTACCTCCCTTACATCTTTCCAGCTGCACTGAAGTTATGCATATTAGAACAAAGGTACCACTTATTTCTGGATTTAAAATTAATATGGTCTCTCTCTTACATATTAATTGCCAGGAACAGGATCAGATAGAAATATCGAGGTGAAGCCTAGATGTCATGGTGCTAACAATAAATATTCCTCAACTCTTTTGGCCCCAGACATAAGATTAAATTTTCCTATAACTCTTGGCCAAATATCTCAGTCAAACCTACAGCGTTCTCACAGGCTGACAGTATAAGCAGGCCTCTTTTTTTACTTTCGACTCTTTTTCACCAGTCATTACACTTTGGGAATCTAAAATGGCCTTCGTTCCTGCCAGCGATGTTCTCTCTCCTTTCATCCAGATTAGGGATTCATGCACCTCCTTTACTGAAATGTGACTTTTATATCCAGTATAATCTTGTGACATTTGTGCACACTTGCTGTAAAGCAGGAGAGACATTATCCGATGTCTCAGTTCAATTACTGGTGTCATTTGTAATGAACTATTCTGGTTTAATTGCAAAATTTGTCTTTGTTGCACTACGGACAAAATAAAACACAATAGAACATTAATTTCAAAAGCAAAACTAATGTTCACAGAAATAATAAATATTACAAAACACAGAGTATGTTTTCAATTTGCACCATTCAATGAGGTGGTTCTCTGGGGAAGACAGACTCAAAAACATGGAGCACATAGGGTTTGATGAATGAATGCACGAGTTCTTGCATTCATGAAAGAACGGCGCACTTCAGAACTGCAATACAGCAAGTAGCTCCACATTACAGGAAAATGTTCTAGAGAGATCATTAGATGTTCAGCCTTGGACAGATCCATGTTTGAATCAAGTGATTTAGCAAAATCAAAAGTGGTGTCTGTCTCGGAGATTGTACTATTTACATTTAAGGTAGCATTGTGGAGAGGCTAAAACTGCTTCACTGTGATTGAGGAGCATTCATTTTTCACCTTGAAGTGAAAAAGGTATCATTCATGTATTTTTTTCTAAATTCAATTGCCGCATTTGGGGACTAAATTTAGTGTGAATTCAGCCTGATTTTTTCAGCTTTAGTCCATGCAAGTCTCCCACATCTTCAACAGTAGCCATACAATAGTAAAGTTTGGCTTCTGCAGAAAAGGGTTAAGCGCATGGTGCTAGCAGCAGATCCCATATTGACCCATGTTGCCGGTGCATTTGGTGGATAGTCTGGACAATATTTTACTTTCAATGCACACACATGCTCATTTTCCAGTTCTCTCCAAATAACAAAACATTAAGATTAAGGAGGGCCCTAAACTAAGCAGTCAGAAAGGCTTTTGAAAACACTGCCTTAACTCTTCAGTGCACCTTTTGTTAGGAAAACGGCCGTAATCCTTACACCATATTATCTAATTTTACCTAATGCTTCTATCTACAATATCCTGCAAGACCCAGCGATGACAGGACCTATAAAACTGCATTGTTACCCATTTTTCCTACTAATGGAGCTCCACTTCTTGAGTTTGTTTCCCGTCAGGAACCCTGCTGTACAGTGTCATGTATAATGCATTTCTATAGCATACTGCTGAGCAGCTTGCTTCCACTGGCTCAGCCTCGCACTGGAAGGAACAACTTGCCAGAAACTGCTAAGACCCTTCATACAAACAACCAGAAATTAAGGCTCTGCAGGGGGGCACATAGTTGCCTTACAGCAAGGAAATAAGAAGGAGGGCGATGGCTGCCCATCTTTTATCTTAGTTTAGTCAGGCATCCTCACAGCAGCTTTTATACATTTCCTATTCTTTCATTTCTATCCAGTAAAAGGGCTTCCAAGGCTGAGGTACAAGGTCCTTGATACTCATTTTCACATCCTGTTACCCTCGTATCACAGAATTTTAGGAGCACCACTGAACATCTTCTTTCACCATCACTAGTAGTGGTGTTTCCCTCACACGCTTAATCAGCTATGGTTAAGTGTCATGCCAGCTTAATTTCTCATGTGCTATTCAGAACTCTCCTCTGGTGTCAGGGGGATGAACTAACTACTCACTTGTGTCTCCAATGTGTGTAAATTAGCATTTACATGATATAATTCCCCATCTGCACACACATTAAAGAGATACGTATTTCAAAGCAGCTCTTTCAGGACATATATTGATTCACACCACACAAAGTCATCTCCTCTCAGGGCAGGAGGATTTGATTTACACATTATCCCTCAGTGCACAAGGAGAGGTCAAACTGCCATGAGCTATAACCCTGCCTGAAGTCTCCACGGATCTGGAGGAATGGTGCTGGCCTCTTCCTCCAAGCTCTGCACCCACAGCCTGCTGCAAGGGAGGAGTGCAGTCAAGGTCATAGCAACACTGTCAGGGCAACATGCATCCTTGTCATTGCTTTACGGGAAACATCTCTCTGCTCCTCTGACTACAGAGCTTACCCCTTCCTGTAAGACAAGGAGTACCCTGAACTTCACTCTTCCAACACAACAACATAAGTGCTGCATAGGTCACTCATCACATGTCCCTCTCTGTGCTGAGGTTTAATAGTCCTCTCCTGACATCTTCTTTAATAAGCAGCCTGACAGGTAAAGCAGCTTCCAGTCGTTTTACTGCCACGAGCTGGGTAAAAGCTAGTGGAAGATGATGGGTGTAACACTTCATCCTTTCATTCAGAATAAATTCAGAGAAGCCATTAAGGTTCTTTATGACGCCAGATGTTTGAAACAATAATGATCTCCACCCCAAACATAACTACATGCCATCTCCCAAAACAAAGACACATGTGGACAGAGAGGTTTCACAGGCAATTATCCTGTGAGGGATTGTGCGTGACAGAAACAGCAAGACTAGAAAAGCTGAGGAGGAAGACAAAAAAAGACCAAATAGCAACTCTGACAAAATAGGAAAGAAGCAGCATCTGGATGAGCACTGGCTAGGGCAGAGAGACCCGACCCCATGCGTAAAGAGATTACTTCCTGCCTGATTCCCCACGGGTTCAAGGGAGCAGTTCCTTCTGTGTTCTTTGTCGTAATACAAGATTTCATCAGGACCGCCTGATCTCATTGATCTCTTATCCTAACACAGAAGCACAGCAGTACTCTCAACTTTGGCTAACTTCTCCCATCAGATATACATACTGGTCCAAGCTACAGCACTTCAGTATCTGGGCTCACGCACCATCCACTGAGTAAATTAAAAATCAGATTCTGAGTAGAGGCATTTTGTGGCTTGAATTTCTTTTTCAGGTGCTACACAAACAGTGTACATTTCCACCATCTCTCCTGCTCTGTGCATACAGTTCAGACCCAAAACACCCAGCTCTAAGGGCACTGAAGCCCAAAATTGCTTAGTGTTTGTTGATCCCAGTTGACTTGCAGTCACAGTAAATTTTTTTTTTGTCCACAAAAAAACAGAACACACCTTACGGCTGCTCATGTTTAATGACCTTATTCCCTATCGAGTAATAAGCAAAGGACTAGCATTTATTTAACAGATATTCCTAATGGTCAAATAGAAGATTTTAAGGAAAAAAAGTGGAGGAGAGGAGAAAGTGGGACAGCCGTTTCGCAAGTATATACCGTATACTCCACATAAATGAGTTGATTTCATTGGCAGTATACTTCTAGTCACTGGATGGATCTCTTGCTATTCAAAGCCATCAGATCAGTGATTTTATTCTTCCTCTTCTTACTCCTCACAAGAATGCTATCTCAGGACAGTACTGCTTTGAGCCATCTAGACAAGTAACAAGGAGGAAAGTACATCCTCTTGAGCAAACCATGTACTACAACTCTTGACAGCCCTTCCCTTCATCACTGAGAGCAGCCAGTTTACAAAATTCCTATTTTGGATACCCCAGAGCACTATGTCTTTCCCAGCCTCCTTCCCATGTTAGCTATTACATGCCTCTCTGCACGTCCTCAGTCATCTCCAGATCACTCTTAGGAAAAGAAAGAAGACTTCACTCTCCTCCATTCACCATGCGAGTAGCATTTTCGATCTCTGACTTCAACCAAGAATAAGCCTACAAACTTTCATTTCTTTCTTCATACCTTAATTTCTAAAATCTCCCCATTCCAAGCACTGTACCCTCCTACACACTGCAGTTGTGTGCGTGAATCTCCTCACTCTACTTACTGGCTCCCTTCCCTGGCTTCCCCAGCTGCAGCCTGTTAGAAGGAAGTGAAAGGTTTTGTCTCCAATTGATTTTAATTCTTTCCCTCACGCTGCCCCTGCAGGCACTGGTTTGCCAGCCCAGCTGTGGCACTGTGCTAAATCCATTCTCCCTCACGCACAGCATTCCCTCAACAAGCTGTGACTGATCAGGGAGGGACAAGTACACACGTATATTCATATTCATTTCTTTGCACGCTTGGATGTTTTCTTACAGTATGACACCTATCAGAAGAAAACATTTGCTTTGTTTTTCAAGGTAATAGTTTCCTCTGCAGCACTGGAAATGCAAACACCGCAGCATTTGGCCTACTAAGGAGAGCCAGACAGGGGCTGCAAACTGAAAGTGAAATGAGAAAGGGGAGCTTAAGTGTCCAAGCAAACAGAAATACAGAAAGATTAGGGAAACAAAAAGCAGTGTGAAAAGGGATAGCTGATAGATAGGGCTTTTTTTGCTATAAAGCCCTAACATGTTTTTTTTGAAAGAGCCAAGTGGGAGGAAGAAATGTAAAACCTTCCTTCCAACCAACAACTTTGTAGAAAAGTCATGAAAGGGCAGGGTGAACTTGTTTAGGACAGGCCTGTCGGCTTTCTTCCCAATGGAGAATGCTCCCCAAACCTTCTCACATACCAAGTAATATACCAAGTCACCTACTGACTGGGAAGACCACATGGCTAGACCACGACTGACAAAACATCTAACGTGCCTTGTGGCTCACAAAATCAGCCCCAGTCACTCGCTGTTTATTCTTGTAGCCTCTCATCTGTCTGGTACCAGGTGTTGTGAACTGGAAATCCTTTCGTCTGCTGACAGCTGCCTGCCAGCATCAGGAGGCAGCTTACATGCTTTGCACCACTTCAGGAAGGAGTAAGATACAGGGGACACAGCACAAAATACTTGATACATTACATTTTACTGTAATAACTGAAATTATAACAGCTAGGTCTTCTCCTAGCTAGCTTTCAGTAACAGTGAAACTGTAGTGAGATCAGAAAAGTAAGCAAGCCTGGGATAAACACACTCACCATTTCCAATTAAAAAAAAAAAAAAAAAAAAAGTGTTGCTTATAGGAGCATTTCCCATCACCAAAAGAAACAGAGACTAATGCAGGGTGAGAACTGTATTCCTGACTTCTGCTATGTCCCACAAGGAGTGTAAGTAGAGCCCTGGAGGACTTGCCCGTCAGGGACTAACCTGCGAGAGAGCAAGGACCAGAAGAGGTGCTCAGGAAGGTCCTCTTGGAAGCCTGGACTAGGAAGAATGAAGAGCAGGACAAAGTTTGCACAACAAAATTATGCGAGAGCAGTAGGACGATGCCATTAAAAACTTTGGATGCATGGATGCCCAGAACCACCCACATATCCTGAAACCTGATGCATAGAGCAAAAGTAACTAAGAGGCCAGTTGATCTTGAAGAGGGGAGGTCAGAAAAGTGAATGTAATACCACAGTATTTGTTTTTCCAAACACAGATTAGATTTGTGGAGTAATGCTGAACACATTTTGTAAAACCTCAGCAATCAGATGGCATAAATGTAACGAAACCCTGTGCTCTGGAAATGATAAATAACCCTGTGCAACTGGTAATGATAGAAAAAATGCTGGTATGACAATCAGACCAGTCGAAGACCAGGTATTTAGGATGCAAACCATGGGCATGGTTTTAGAATGGCTCTTACACTCATCACACCTAACTTCACATTTGCTAAATGTTCTTATTTATTGTGGAAACGAGGGGAGAGCATAGGACTTCATGTTGTTCAGTGTGTGACGTAACAGGTTACGCACATTTTTCAGCACAAACTGTGATGTCTCCAAATAAAAACAATCAAGTGAATAATTGTGCTACTTCATCTATTGATCTTCTCCTAGAAAGGGGATCCTATCGAAGGCTCCTGCTGGACACCGCAAGATCACCATTATGAATGTGATGTAGCTTTTCCAGCAATTCACCCAAAAACTCTCAAGGAACATTAAGAACTTGAAAAAAGGAAACAGATTGTAAAGTTTTGCTATCTATGTGCCAACTGTGGTTGTCTTGCTGCACTTCTTAGATCTTATTATTTGAGAAAGACACTCTGTGGAAGGGACAGCAGAAATAACAACTTGCAAATCTTGCTGAAATATATTTAGATCACAAATGCTGACATTTTACTGAAACTAAACTTCACCAGCAGAGGGAATGTAAAAGAATAGAGGGCTGACCCCTTCTGTCTTAGATGATAAATATTAAATCTACTTGAACTCTAGTAATTTGCATAAGTTGAAGCAACAAACAGAAAAGGGCTGGCTGAAACTAAAAGAATGGAAACATTCCTTGGTGCTCTGGGAGCCCTTTCTCATCCGAATGTGGTTTGTCGTCCTTGACTGCATTTTCCAGCTTCCCAAAGATGAAATATTGAAGCAATTCAGCATTTCGCTGCTTTTGCAGACGACCATGGGAAGGAGGCAGTGAAATTACAAGAGCAGAAATGCTTTATTCTATTATGCTTATGTTCTACCATCATTTGCTCCAATTTTCAAGAATGGCATTTGTAGTAAAAAGGAAAGCTCACTCCAACATTTAAAACCAATTAGAAGTAAACAGAGGACCATCTGGGGGGAAATACACAATCTTTGCCTGAGGAGCAATTGCCAGCCTTATCCGTGAATGGCAAAGACTGATAGGTGACCCCTCAAATAAATGACCACCAACCCTTCATCTACCAGGATCAGTAATGACTTCCTGAATACAAATTAATTGTATTGCATGACATTGAAGTTTCTGTTTACCACTGCCCGAGAATGAAAAGAGAAGGCGTGTATTATTAATGTATTTATCTATGAAGAAACTCCTCTAACTATGAAGAACCACACAGCAAGATCATAATTATTAAAGTGAAGGACTCAGTGAGATGTGGAGCAGTTGTCATTCCCACAGCAGTAATTTACCACAGGGCACTTCAAAGGGTCAGCGTGTCCCTCAGGATTGGTCTCAAAACTGGGACACGTAACATCCTGACATTTGCTGCTGAATGGTTCCCAGGCAATGAGAGCATGGGGATGTATGTTAGGGAGGATGAGCTTGGTATTCTTCAGCCATGCACTGGAAGGACTGGTAGAGCAGTTGGTGGCTTGCAGAGTAAATAAAGGAGTGAGTGTTTATGCCATCCCTGTCTGAACTCTTTGTTATCATTCTACACAGTGTGCCATACAGCTCCTGCCTGCTACAATCACCAAGCTTATTTATGACACGGCACACAGCCCCTGCAGAAAGAGAGGCACTCCGGTCCTTATACAGTGTTTCATAAAACACTGCCATGCGCTGCATTAGCATGCAAAATGAATGAGGTGGGAGCCCTCCTCCAGCACCTCCCCAAAATATTATGCGACAATCTAATTAAATTTAATTGTAATTATACAAGCCAGGAAAGAAAATTAAGACTGGGTAGGCAAGCTCAAATTTGTCATTTACTCAGCTTTTCGGTCTTTTCAATTCAATAGAATTGTCGTGCTGGGTTTTTAATAGAATTTCTTGCATTTTTAGAAATCAAATTAAATGATGAACTTAGACACCGATCAGCTTCTGCTGGGCCAGCACACTAGTCCAGCACAAAAGCTTGTGCAAACCATTGGGCAGATCCACTGCTTCCTTTGACTCTGACTTTCCTAATGCAACTGCAGGAGCTTGCCCTTCTTCCCAGTTATCTTACAGAGAGAGATTTCCTAAGCTACAAATGCAAGCTTGGTACCAGCATACCTAGATATGTACGTATCTAGAAAACACCCTGTGACCATTAGCTAATAGCAATAAACCATACCAGAACAGCAAAGAAATACCTCAAAGAGCAGTCCAACTCACATCCACTATGTGGATCACTAATCTATGAGAACTGTTAAAATTACATAGGCCCTGTCATTTTTAAAGAAATCTGTGTTCTTGTACCTATGTCAGCTTACACTTTCCAATTAAAAAATTGCTTCTGGGCTGGATATCAAACACTCAAAACTGCAGCCAGAAACATAAGCAACTCAAAATAACCCCCTTATAATGGAAACTCTTGTACATCCTTTGTACCGCTATGCTTGGAGTACTCTGCCAATAAGATGCCTAAAAAGAGGGAGAGAAAATCAGGATGTGAGTGAAGGGAACAGGAATTAGACCGAAAAGGAACGAAAGGGAATCCCACAGAGAGCCAGCAGAAAAGCTCCAGACATTCTGGCGGTTCTAACAGTTAGTTCCGGGTGGCAAAATAGACACTCAAGCAAGGGGGATTTTTGATGAAAAAGTACTGGGGACTTCAGGGCACGGGCCTTAGGAGACCTGCAGTAACTGAATTTCTGCTGCATTGTCTGCTACAGCATATGATTAGTTTCCTGTACTGCACTGCATTGTAAAGCACTTTATAAAGCAATGAATTACACATGAAGTGGAGTAACCACATGCAAGCAAATACGACAACCATTATGCTCTCAGCAACATCCCCCACACAGCCACGAACATTTGCATTAGTGCCAATTAATCTGAGGTGGTACAAACGCAGTGAGGCATAGGATTTGTTCTTTGGTGTGAAGGAGGAAGGGAGAGGAGAAAAATATCCTTTTGTCTTCATAGAGGAAACATCTGTAGGAGTTTTCAAGGGCTTCAGTGACTTTGTTTAGCTTCGAGCGGGGGAGCGTGCTATTGAGTGCTTTGATCTCACCAGCAGGTGACACTGCAGCAAGTGGGAGCAGCTATAAAAAGTTTGAAGTGTTCCAGGGACAAGTCGCACAACCGGAGCGCAAAGGTTTTACACGTGTGATTCACGGTTGCTAGTTGCCGAGAAGTGGGGACGTGCAGCACAGGTTGCTCTTTGGATTTTAGCATCTCACTGTGTACCAGCGTCTTACTTTTCCCCTCAGTGCCCACCACCATCACCTTCAAACACAGTGTTGAAGTGCAGAATTGGGAAGTTTGTTGTGTCTTTTAACCTCGCTGCACATGGAAACACATATGGTTAAAGCAACACCAGGGAAAACTGTTTAAACAGCCCTACCTCTTGCTGAAGTCAGCAGGAAAGCCATATCCTTTCACGTCAGTGCATAATTTCAAGAGGAGCCTACCAAGCACAATATGGGGGGGGGCGTGCTTTTCCAGCCCCACATTCTGACCAGACTTTCTGCACAAGAAAATGGTGGCATTTATGAAACATGAGTTCTGCTATGAGGTTGTGTTTTTTTTTTAACCGTGATTAATGCAGAGGGAAGTAGACTAAATATTGAGAATTAATAATGGATTTACTACTCCATCAGGACTGCAGGTATCAGGAGGATTGACCCAAAGTAACCTTGCACACAGGGACCTGTGCCACAGGGGACTGGGGAAGATCAACCTATTTCTATGTGAAGCTTCAGTTCCACTAAAGAAAAACCTCCCACAGCTGAACAGCCTATACACAAAAATGCCCAGGCACTATCTTAGCAGGCAAGACTTGCTCTGAAGATCCTGGTGAGGGTCTATGGCTACTGCATAATGCCAAAGCAGAGTGAAGAGCTCTGATCTTTTCAGTAACACCCCAGTGCAAAGGGGATACAGGCAGAGGTGCCAAGGTTTGTTCAACTCCCTGTTTGATACATTGATTTTGTAAGTGGGTTAATGAACTAATTTACCACTTTCTATCTAATTTGCATGAAGCCTCCGGTTGAATTTCCAGTCAGGACATCCTGCTCCAAACAGCAGCAAGGAGTAGGGAATAAATCTGTGCTTCTGAGCATAGAAGACACAGATCCTTCTACAAGAGTCTAAAAACTATTTGTAAGGGATGATGGGAGGCTGCAGGGCACTGGCAGGCATAGGTGGCTGCACACATAGGGTTTAATGGTGTAAGAATAAGTAACAGGTTGTGTTGTCAGACTTGCATGGGTACTCTATGCCAGCATGAATGGTACAGCGAAAGTGGGTAGCTGGGTGCTGGTACATGGAACTGTGCAGCCAAAGTGAGAACTTATTGCTTTCCTGAAGCTTATGTCGATGAAACAGGTCAGCCCAGGACAGAGGTATCACAGCCAGGGCACAGGGCAAGAAGCACAGTCACAGGCAGTCCCATGCAGGGTGAGAACTCCAAATGGCTCCACAGAGGACTGAGAGAATTCAAGGCTCAAAATTGTTTCTAAAGTACTTCTACTTAAGCCAGTAATCTGAATAGCCCTTCCACAAGACTTTACATGCATCTTTGGAATTATTTTTTTTACTATTATCTGATCTAGAGTGCTGTAGAGCATCAAAAGGAATCTCTCTTGGGAAAGTCAGCAGCAGTTTTAAATCTAATCACTTAAAAAGAATACATTTGCAGCACTACACCTCCTCCTGTGTCCACTGCAAGTGCCTATGGTTTTACATTCACGCCTTCCCATCTATGTATAGAGTCATACAGACAGGACAGAATGAAGAAACTCAAAACTGCTTTTGCAATGAAAGAAAACAGCATAAACCAGTTGAGTACCCATGCTTTTTCATTGATTTCTTTGACTGGGAGCCCTTGGAGACATCACAACATTTATGATTACCATAGGTAAAAAGCCACACTTTGCCTAAAGTGTGACACTTCTATTGAAGGTGTTCCCCCATTGACTATGAGATACAGTGATGTACTGCAGACTGCTCAGTGCTCACGGTGAAGGCCTGCTTTGCAGTATCTCCTGCACACTGCAGTAGGCAGGTGGGTTTATATGTGCCTGAAATACTTTGTCTACTTTAAATTATCAGAATTACAAAACTGCAGTGTTGATTGATTATCTTCCAACGTTCAGAAAGAGAAAGAAAGGGGCAAGCAGAAAAATGGCCAGGCAGCTTTTCTCTTCATCATTCCCACTTCCAACATGAAAGGCTCACTGGCAAAATTTGCTCCTAAATTGCATTTTTTTGGAACAACACTCTCTAGTCGCGTAAACAACACTTTATTTTTCCAAGTGTCGTTATTTAGTTTCTTCACATTTGAATTTTTATGTCACTTCTCTTCCTCTCTGTAGTTTTTGCTTTTTTAAACAGTGCGAACACATTCTGTAATTATTGCTGACAGCCCGATGTTTAATGGTGTCGAGTGTCTTTTATGGCACAGTCAGACATTCGCTTGGGAGACAGCTGCCTCTACTTACGGAGTGGCTGCCCCATAACCATTTCTCACTGCCCCCACAGCTCAGATGTGGCAACCAGCCCTCCCCTCCCTACCTGCTCGCAGCTGAAGCAAGCCCGCTTTCCTCCACACTGCAACAGCCAGGGAGAGCCCACGGCTTCAGTTACTGCACCCAGCAGAGGGGAGCAGCACCAAATAGCTGATCAAGCAGTAACTTGCTAAACCGCTGCAGCTGTTTCTCAAGGAAACATCTGACTGTGCCCTGAGAGGCAGCGCCGAGCACGCGGAGCTGGAACGGAAGAGATTCCCAAGGCTGCGAGATGTTGTGGGAACAGTCCCACATTCCTCCCCTGCCTCAGCTGAAAGCCAACCGCTGTGCTGCGACCGCTGCTTTTCATGCTCACCACCTCGGTCTCCAAGCTTCCTCATGGCATTCAATTCATTTTTTTTTCATTTTCTTTCCCAGTAAGTGCCAGAAGTAGCACCGTGCCCTCAAAGGGCAGCTAAACGTTTCCAGCCGCTTTTATCCACCATTCCCCAGGAACACATTGGGTATGGCACAGGTCCCAGCTGTTCTCACAGAAGACCGGCCCGGGCAGGCACCGCCTGATAGCCTGGGTGTGCCCGAGTACCTGGCACAGCAGCCAGGCGTTGGCTGGACCGCTGCCAGTCCCACGTAATGTGAAGTAACACAAAGCCCATCCATCACCACGTGCTGCCTACCAGGAGAACCTACATGACGAAAACTTGCCTGACCTGATAACGCAGCATTATCCCCAGTAATTGCAGGAGTTAACACAAGCCCCGGTTACCCACCAAGGAAGGGGAGGGGGAAGGCAACTGCAACCATCTGTGTTTGTTTGCCTGCATGTTCCCATAAAAATGTTCTCAGCGTACAGCCGGCTCATAAGCTGCAATCTTCAAAGGCCATCAGGAAACTGTTCTGTGGGGCAGCACAGTGCCACTCTGAGCACTGTCAAACTGTGCTGTGGATGCCGCCAAATTGTTTTGAATATCTTAAGATTCTTGAACTACAGACATGTGAACGGCAGAAAAACTAAGTCTATTCCTTTGCTGGACAGAAAAACCTAATCCCTTGCCACAGTCCTTTATACTGCAAGGCAACTAATACATTTCTGTGTTATCTGCTCTCTGCTCTGCACTTCAGTGAGGTTAGTTTAGAGCAATTAGCAACTTTCCTGCACTGTCTGAAAGAGCAGGCACTTCCTAGCCCTCTTTCAGTTTACTTATCAGAATTATTTTTTAAATTAATTCCTTCATTGTACCAGAACAGTAGAATGTGGGCCGAATACTTTCGCCATTTTTACCTCTGTATGGTTTTATATAATTCATACAGTATCCTAAGAAATAAAAGCACACGTAATGACAGTATCCTATGCAAATGCTGTTTAGGATTTTCCATATCAGTCAAAAGTCAAAACGACCCCTGCAAGCATCTTACCCAACCTCACCTGCCATGCAGCGCGGGCCACAGATCTCAACCTACATCTATTTCTGCTCCATTAGGAATGGCTGATAAAGAGCAAGCCTTGATCTAAGCACTAATAGCGTAGGCAACACTGCAGCCACTGTCCTTCCTTAATACTAGAAAAGCATTTCTTACACCTGTCCTGCAGGAAAGGAGAGGATTTGGGAACTACATTCTCCATCCTGGAAATGGTTTATGCAAGATTGTCCTTCCTGTGTGTGATATAGCAGATAGATACAGTTTAGCAACACATTTGCCACCTCCCTCCACCTTCTCTAGACACTTATCTCCAATTGGATCTGGGAAGGATCAAATCCAAAAATATTATAATAGTTTTCTTTGACTCAACACTGATGTAAGTTTCATGGTAAAGACAATATTCATCTTTTCAAAAATTGCTCCTAAAAGACTGAAGTGTAAAATTTTGTCAATCTCTTCTTTGAATGATCCCACAAAGCCAGGTGGTAGATATGGTACTTTGTTTCTAAATCTGCAAGATTTTTCCATTCAGTTCTTCCTAAGTGTCATGTAAGTTTGCTACTGCTATAACCAAACTACACAGCTCTCTCCCCTCCCAAAGTAGGAAATGAATACTTTCATTTAATAAAATCACCAGAGGAGATGCTGGGAAATCCTCTTGAAAGATAGTAAAATACCCTAAATAGCACATACATTTAAAACTGATTTGTTGTGAAAATTAACATTTGGAAATAAGATGATTTTAGAAACAGAAACCAGCAAGTAGAACTCTGCATATGAAGTGCTGAGTGCAGGGACCTGCTTTCTGCTGCAACAATTCTTCAGAGAACAAGTGGTGTACATTAGTATAATTCTCAGCTGTGCCTAGGCATTTAGGGACATTATCACAACAAAAATCACCAGCACCACCACAGACTTTTCTAAAAGCCACAGGTTTCACAAAGAAAAAACTAAAAAGTTCCGTGTGTATTCAGTTTATTCAGCAGAACAGCTGATAACTGATCCTGCAGTCCTTACTCAAGAAAGAATCTAATTCCTAAGGGGCATTCAAGTGAGCTCCATTAGCTCAAATGCTCTCCACAAAATAACCAGTAGCCCCAGAAGACCGGAGGGAGATAAAAAACGTTCCTTCCTAAACCTGGCTGCTAAATGGAGTCAGCTGAACATTTTCAAATGGAATTTCTACTAGGGCTTAAAATTAAAGGTATTTCTGTCTGAGTAGGGTAGCAAAGTCAGATCTTTAACAAGGCAAAAGAGGCATCGCCACTTTAAAAGTAGTATTATTAACTTTGTCTGAAGACTTCAGTATTGTTCAAGCAGTGTTTCAGCAGTGTGGGACTGCATTTTCAGAAACTGTGTTTTGCTGACCTCAGTGTCTGGTCCAGGATCTATATAACACACTAGAAGTAAGTTATAGACATTTCCTACTGTGTTATAGACTGTATATTTCTGCAGCGTACAGAAAGATGATAGCAACAGTGTTGCAGGGCATTTGGTTCATTAGTATGGTAGGCAAGCAGATAAAAGGAGGCTAGAGTTCAAGTATTAGGATGTGGTTAAAGCAGCATGCTTCCCACTTTACTGAGTTCCCAGTCCTGGAATTTTCAGCCGTGCAGCAGAATGCTAAATTCCATTGGCACTAGCTGAATGGGCGAAGAGCAGTCTTTTCCAAAGAGTTGTGGGATTTTGTCACACAGCTGATCTTCAGAGACCAAATGAACAATTTCTTTTTTTTCACAGTGCATCATCTTCAAAGAGCAAAGCAGTAGTGATGTAGGCCAGAGATGGGAAAAATTCTTCAGACCTTACAAGAATGTTAAGAGCAGTTCACAGAGAGCAAAATTAATGCCACTAGAGACAGCCAAAGTTCACCTGTGAGCAATTCTCTGATGGGTGATTGCTTCTTCCATTTTGCTTTTACAAGCTTTAAGGTGCATAGGTAAAAGAAGATCACAAAGTGACTGAGATATTTTTTTAAGTGTGGACAAAGAAGGCAATTTTAAATCTTTTCTGGGGTGTGTATAATTACAAGTGCATTTCAAATGCTGTTAATATGCCTAGGTGCTCAGGGAAAGCAATCTTATATGAAAGATAACCTTTTAATAGATCACTTTATTACCACAGCACTCAGCTTCTCCACTATATTCAGGGCTGAGTTAGTCTCCCATGTTTTCTAGGGGTTTATAACTTAGCTGTAAAAAAAATTAATTAATTAATTAATTTAAAAAAAACAAAAACAAAAACAAAAACATTTTAGTTGAATATTTATGCCAGCTCATAAAATTTCTATACTAATTGGCAGGAACACAAAAATGGTTTATCTTTTACATTTATGAATACCTGCTGGCTGAGGAATTAAAGAAGCTTTTTTTTTTTTTTTACTTTTATTCTTTCTTTTTTGGCAGTTACCTAATTTCACAACCACTTCCTTGTAAGAAATATATTTGGCAAATGATTAGCATATATTGATTAGTTATTACACAGGAGAAGTGTTATTGAAGAGATGTTTTTTAAAACTTCATCAAAGCCTGCATTAGACATCAGATTGCAAAAGCTCCAGAGGAACCATTAATAAAAGCTTTTTAAAAAAATTAAGTGAATTTAGTACTTATGAAAGCATGAGATCAGTGGAGCTGGCCAGGGTCAGGGATGAACAGGCTCCCTACAAATCTTTGCCAATACATTACACAGACTAAGACTTTCTTTCTATTTTAGCCATGAATCCCCTTTGAGGAGGCACTACACTCTGCCACAGACACAAGGCACATTCGTGACACAGGAGAAACAGTTTCTAGAATTACATCCCTGATCTGGGAACCAACCCTGCTTACCTTAACTGTGCAGTAGTCCTGCCTAATGCCAGCAGGCTAACTCATGTGAGAAAGATTTGGCTCCATCCTGTCAGCTATGACTTCAGCTATAGCTTGAAGCCAGCTTCTCAGGATACCTTGGCAAGCATGCTCACAGTACATCAAGTGGATTTTCAGTGGTGCAGCTAAAATTCTTGATAATTCAGTTCTGCAGAAACATCCTGCTCACCTCTCTCCAGGAGCAGTCTGTTTAAAATCAGTTGTGCTGTTGGCGCAGGTAGAGTAAGCAGGACTTCCGTCTCAAATCCCCTGCTTTTTCATGGCACAGCCAGTCTTCCATACTATGCAAGAGAAATAAAATTCTCAGGACTTTCATTGGAGCTCTTTAAAGCTCCTTGGAGTTTTACTTCCTCTTTTCTATTTGCTTTGTGCATCAGGTATTTTAAGAAGTAAGTCCCTGCTCGTGATCTCCATGTTTGCACTTGTGTTTTGAAGAAGATAGTGAAGACCACCAAAGTACTACCATTTTAACACTTTCTCCTGAATATGCACATGCTTCCCTTAGGATAATACCCCAGGTTTCAATATAAGCAGCATTACTATCTGCCTACACTTATGTAAATTAAGGACAGTCTTCTGCTTAACAGCAATAGTGTAGAATGGGTGAGATCTTGATGCTTCTGTTGCACACACATGCCCTGTGCATGGTCTATTTCATTTTTTTCCCCTCTTATAATGCTGATACTGATGTTCCTCTACTTTTCAGAGCTGTTACCATAATTGATGCTGTAAAACACTATTTTGTGATGCTCAGATATAGCTATGGATGTTGGGTGAGTGCATATGCGCATTACGTAAACTTTTTTTTATAGCACCTATTCAGCCAGGAAGGAAGAAAGCAGGTATAGCCTTTGGGGCTTGTCTTTTCTGTTCCTTGCAAGTGTCCAAAAGAAGCACTGCTGAGCAGCTTCTTTGCTTCTTTACCTCAAGTGTCAAAGCACAGACCTACCACACAGGAGGTCACACTAGAAATTTGAACATGGAACATGAGCAACACTGTGAAGTTTTCATATGAGTGGTGTAATATGTTAAACGGTACTCCAACGATCCATTACACTCCGCCAGTACAAATTCACTTTTTACACAAAGGCTTGGCATGATTAATGAACTGTTATGGTCTATTGATTAAATATTACCTGTTACAGAATTACTTAAATACATATTTACAAGATAAACTGGAACAGCTCACAGTCATTACAGTCTTTGTGGTAATTAATAAGAATGTTATGTAAATACACATTTAAGTGATTTATATAATATGGGCTCCAAATAAGCTGTTATAATCTATCTTGCTGTAATGAAGTAGGTCCTTTACAGCAGGTAGGTATCTGACCTCTACTGGAGTATGAAAGACCTGCTTCTAAGTCTCACTGCTCTGTTGTGGCTTCGAAAGTAACCTATGCCTGAAAAAGTTCCTCAAAGAGCAAAAAAAGTGCACATGATGTGGTGGAAGTAGTAAAATAGGTCCTGTTAAGCTCTGTAGTCAGCTTGTCTAGTAAATGAATGAACAACACATTGATTACTGATCTTCATCAGCAAAAGACCCAGGAAGACTTTATGAAAGATCACAGTCACAGACAAAGCAGTGCAATGGCAGAGGCCACTCCTCCCTTACATGCAGGGAACCTCGTCTACCTGAAAGCACAGTGGTCACTCTGCAGCACAGAGATGTAAGACTGAACTTTGCTTAGATCTTCTAAGGAATATGAGGAACATCGCAATGGACTGGATCTGGGAACTGGTCTGGACCTGAGAGAAGCAAGTTGCAATCCTGATGCTCACAAAGCCAAAGTGTGGGGTATCTCACACATTACTTCTCATGAATAGTAATGGAGAAACCATGTTTTGTGCACAACTAAATATGGGGATTTTCAGTCATCTGCTGAAAAAGAAATTTGAGCAAAGTGTTAGACATCACAGAGTAGATGTTGGAGTTCATTTTTAGCTATAGCACTTGCCTTCAGCAGTCCCTATAGCTCATTATCACTCTCCAGATTTTTGGTTTGCCAGCATAATATTAAGTGACTTTTACTAATATTGGAGCGTTTACTTCAGTTTGGTTTTGGGGCAGCCAAACTTACAAGACAAATAAACCAGGCTTTCAGTTACCTTCTTGGGTTCTTAAGACAGTCTGCATTTTGTTCAAGGAAAGAATAAAGTAGTTGTCTATTTTAAGAATTCACCTCATTGCTTTTCATGCTGTCACTTTCAAAGTGTTGTCCCACACACAACTTAAACAAAGAAGTCAAGTTTTCTCTGACCTCACAGAGTGCAAAGGCCTGATTCAGCTGTTATTTACCTTGAAGATGCCTTCTTTCAAATGTTTTTTGACTTACCAGGCAGTGACTGGAACAAAATCGTGAACATTATTTCCTAATGGAAATTGGACTTGGAGGATCATTAGACACTCTACACAGCTATAGGATTCAGAGGCATAGGAAATTAAGCATAAGCATGTTTCAGCATAACAGAGCCATCCCCCTCACCTCACGCAATTCAGCTGCTTGGTAACGTGGAAGAAGCCACTCAGAAAGCCCACACATCTTTGGGCGTGTAGTGGAACCCTGGAGCCATTCCTACTTAACAAGAACAAAGGAAAGGCAAGTGGACATATGACCACAAGAACATGTCAGGCACTGCCCACGATGGGCTGCAGGTGCTGGAGCAACGAAGCAGCCTGTTCATGTCCCAGGGCAGCAGGTGCAGTTCCTGGAAAGCTCTGATGGAGATGAGGGTGTTCCTCCGCTTCTACACTCAGCTGAGCTAACCCTGGTGGGGGCAGGTTTGAGCCCTCAGCCAGTAGGCAGGCACTAATGAAATCCATTAAACTGTCAACATTTAGGGAACACTGTTTTACAAAACCACTTAAACATACCATGCAATAGACAGCTGAATTAGGCCTGTCTGCCTTTGTGGAGTCAGAAAGAGCCATGCTGCTCTTCAGGGGATTGGAAACTACTTTGCTGAGCAGAGCTCTGATTTTTTCATTTTATTTTTAGCAATTATTCAAATGTACATCTTTGCTTCCTTTGTGGTAAAAATAAATAAATAAATAAATAAATAAATTCTATCAAAGACAACCAGCATCTCCAAAAAAGAAAGAAAAACTGAACTCACTGCTACCAAATGGAATTTGAAAAGGTAGCTTGAAAGGGTGGAAGGATACCAGCAAACTGAGTGAAGACATGCATGCCACTGAAGCTAAGCAACACTCTTTTAGGATGCACTGAAAGAGGTCAGAGACTGTTGCACGTAAAAGCCATCAACATAGCAAGCTGGTGTGCCAGAGAAGCAAGCTTAGAAAAAAAAAAAACAAAAAAACAGAGAATTCTAAGGCTCCAGGCTAGTGGCAGCTGCTGTGTGTGTACATGTCAGACTGACAGAAATGACAAACCAAGTCATAGGAGAAGAGCAGAGCAGCCTGAATCACCTCACAGGATGGCCCTGCAGGGTGCACAGCAGTGTGTGACCAGCATGGGCTGCAAAAGGAGCAGTCCTGCTGTCTTCCTTTCTGCAGGTGAGGGACTGCCACTCGACCAAGAGGTCACTTTCAGAGGGAGGCTGCTGTGGTGTGGAAAATGAGTTGGAGCATAAAGGACAAAAGGTGAAGGAATACTCATCTTCTTTCCAGCTTCTGCCCAGCAAAGTCTGGATTGAGGAGATCCAATTTCTAAATGTGTTAAGGGAAGTTAGTTTAACGAAAGCTATCTGTCTTGTGATCCATCTTGTTCTGGAAAAGACAAGGCGTTTTTAAAAAGTACCTGAAAATTCCAGGAACGTTTTGGAAAATATGCTGTATTTAGGTAGATCTTTTCATCTTGTGTTTCTGTCACTTCACATTTACATAAACCTATATATCAAATGTGGGTTTTTTTTCCTGTATGGTTAATATGATTGCTGTTCGTTCCTTTACCTAAAGCCACTGTCTCCCACCCTCCCCAAATTAGATTAGTGGAACTTCACTTTCCTGGAAAGTTTTGGATTTTAATTGCTGGAGGATATAGAAATGATATACAGAAAAGACAAGGCAAACACCAATGGTGTCCTCATCCCCAAATAAATCTATGGCCTGACTAAGGATGAGGAGGAACACTTGGTTATCTGCTGTGAAGTTTTCTGTAGATTGATCAGTTATACTGTTCTACATATGTGTGCACTAACCATCAGATACTGGCTTCAGGCTCTCGTTCTCTTTCTACAGAAGAATAACAGACACCAACTAGCTACAGCTGATGGCCCAAAAGGAAGTCAGGCTTTATTTTCATGCATGGACTCAAAAAGCCTTTAGTCTTTCAAATCATAACTTCACACCAACATCACTCTTGTCTGCACAGCAATGAGCAGTAATGTCACAAGACATGCATTAAAACTGCAGAAATAAAATGAATAGTTGAAGCAAGTAAACATTGCAAAAAAAAAAAAACCCATCCAATTTTCATACAAATTTCCCTAGTTATAGTAAATGAATGAAGGGGAAAAGTAGAAAAATAAATGATACATCTTCACAATTGTTTCTCAATAGAATCTTTTTCAAAGCTCACGAAGAGACATCACCAGATCTTTAGCGTTTGCTTTCCCACTAATTTATATCCTGTCAATTTACAAGCTATTTCAAACACCACCTCTATTGAATAAAAATGCAAAGCACAATGGAAAACTTATGGAAATAAAGTTGGCAAAATATCTTTGTAGGACATTCCAGAAGGAGTCAGGAATGAATGAATTACTGAATGAATTTTATAGTAGTTTTGCTACTACAGCAGTGTAGCTGGGATATAACCTATCTGAAATAGAAGGCCTGACATTTACTTACCATATAAATATCCATAGAAGTAGACTTCAACACAGTAAAACAGTCCCAAATAGATTCACTGGTGGGAAGCCACAGGCATCCCAGGCCTTTAAGAAAATCTGTTACAATGGCAATATGAATTATTATTAAACAGTAACATTATAAACAAAATACTTTTCACTCAGATAAAGAAATTAATTAAAAGTATGGATCATTATTCTCTGGATATGAGTGGAAGATTAAAGTCTAGATTTTGAAAAGCATCTACTAATTTAAAATGTCTTAGGCAAGTTAACATTTAAAGCTAAAATGACCTAACTGGTCACAAGCCTTCTTGGAGTACAATAGAGAAAGAAGGAAAATTGGATTTTCTCCATGATGGATGAGCCTAGGAAAGCCCCATGGGAATTATAGCCTTGTGTTTTTCAAAAGATTTGCTTTTTGATTTCATGATGGTGGACAAAGGAACGCTATTCAAAGAACCTGCTTTCGTTCTCCAGCTGGTTAAGCTGTCCACAAGACTACAGTGCCCCATTATTTGTGTCTCCAAACCAATTCTTGTGCTGGATTGAAGTCAGACCCAGCTGACTTCAGTCAGCAGCCATTTAAGCCAAAGAATCCCTTCTACAAATACATCATGGCCACACATGATGTTCTGGAGATATAAAATTGACAAGGAAACAATACTTTTATGTTATAGAGGCCAAAGGAACACCAGAAGTACATGAATGGGGGCATTATAGACCATTTTAAGCATTAATAAAAAGAAAGAAAACAACCTGCCTGGATACTGTAGCAACTGATCAGTCATTAATAGAAATGGTTACTAGTAATTTACTAACCCTTTAGTAACTTTCTATATGTAAAGTCCTAAAATAATCTGTAACCATTATGCAGCCTTAAATTTCAAAAAATGAACAGCAAAAATTCTGTTCTCAGCTCCATATTTAATAAGCAAAAGGTCTTGTTTTCCAGATTGCTGAGTAGTCTGTAATTCACTTCACTTCACTGCGAGCTGTTGTAGACTCAGCATTTTCCAAAGCAGGCTAATTATTTAGTTGTCCAAACATGATAGAAGAAAACTTACTCACAGCTAACTACAAAAAAGTAACCATCTTGCACAAAAGCAGCCAATTTCTGATTTTTCACAGGACAAGGAGGGGGGGGGAGGGGAGGGGGGAGGCAATAGGTATGTTTTCAAGGCAATAGGATGTTATTAAGACATACAAGTTGCGATGGCAAATTAATTAGCAAGAGTTACTGAGCTCTGCATTGCCACCACCAGACTACTCCCTGCACCTGAGCTAACTGTTTTAAAGCCACTTCAGGTCTCTTCCTATTCTGTAGCTACCTGCCAGTTCAGCATACTCAGTAAGAAAGCACTAGCACCGCTGAAAAGGCTGTCATCTCAAAGGGAACAGAAACAAGACCATTTTACTCCATCTCATTTCAATTGGTGTTACACAAGGCTGTACATGACTTAACTTTTTTAAGACCTCAGGGCACAGTCTCAGTTTGCTTAATCCGTCATATCTGTAAGCTGCCTTTTTCCTTCACAGGCAAAAATAACTTCATCTGTAACCTCTATCATGAGTTTGCATGCCACTGATATCAGGAGGAAGAATTTGGGAAGAACACATTTCTGAGGGAGAATTTTCATAGAAAAATTCATGGGAGTCATGAAAAAGCATAAGAATGCAAGACTTAGTGCCCTTCAGGTTACTCAAAAGACAGATTATTAAAAGAGCTCAAATCTCAGATACCAAAGTAAGAGATGGGTTTCTACTGAAACTCAGCATGTGGCACCCATTTGAAAAAAACCTAATTTAATTCACTGCATAAATTAGAGTCCAGCTCTTTTGGAAAGACAATACCTACCAACCAAGACATTCAGCAAGTTAACTGCATTACAAGATTTTCCAGAAATCCGCTTTCCTTCCCTTGCGCCACCATTACTTGTGGCTTTAATGATAGACAGGTCATCAACTAAAATTCCTCAGAAGAACCAAAGGACTTCTACCAAAAAGGAAATTCCACAATAAATAAAGGTAGAAGATATCCCAAGAAGTACATGGATCATCTATCACTCTCTACTGAAAATCGAAAACAGAACAGAAAAAAACCCAACCACCCAGGATATACTGAGTGGATGAGGGAGACCCACTCCTCATTTAGGGGCAAGGGGGAGGAGTTCAGTCTGAGGGAAATAAACGATCATCTTGCTTTACCTTACATCCAAAACATCTGCTGCTTAGGAAAATTACAACAATTCTACCTAAAGCACACATAGAGTCAGTTTTAAATCACCCTTTAAAAGGGGAAGCCCATCTTTTACAGTCTTAAAGAAAACAAATTACAGCAAAGTTCTGGAAGCTTTTCACAGACATAGGTATTTTATTTCCTCATTTAGTGTCCACTTTAGCAGTGAGAGGGCTGCTTTAAGTGAGAAACAGTACATTTCCAAAGACAACTTCTGTGATAACCAGTTTCCTTTCAATGTGTGAGACATTGCAGAGCACTTTGTTACTTAGAGCTACTGGTCTCTACCATGCTATCTCACAAAAGGAGTGCACAGAACAGAGCAGCTCAGATGACTGATATTTTAGATACCTGTCAGTGTGGAATATGGTTGATTGAGACCGCTCAGGAGTATGGACAGCTGGCACACAGTGTATCAGACTTTGAACATAGATGCCCAGAAGTGAGCATCACACAAGGCAAGTTCCACCTGCATCTACCTACCTTTTCACCTGTAAATGCATGAACCCTGACATTACCACTGACTCAGAGCCATCCTCCATTACTGTCAAGACCAACTCACATTCAACCATTACCTACAGAGTAGACATACATTCTTCTACAGCCATTGGTTCCAAAGTAAACATTAATTCATTTGGCATTCTACTTAACTTTCTTTAACTTTTTTTTTTTTTTTTTTTTTTTTTAAATCAAAGTGAACTGATAGTTTTACCACAGTTTAAGCTAATGGTTAACCAGACAGATGAAATCTCACAAAAGTTTGTTGTTAGACTGGCTCAGTAAGACATGAGCAAGTTCAGTGAAAGCACTGAGCCTTGAAGAAGACAAAGAAATGCCTTACTGCCTAATTCTGACATGGAGAGCCTTCCTTCCATGCTTTCCTGCCATTAAATCCAGGCTTGCTTTGTAAAGTTGGCAAACGATGACTGAGTATTAATAGAAAATCTCAGGAACCACTTCATGTGTGTCCAAAGTCATAAAGTAAATCTAATTCCTCTTATAGGACAAAACAGCAGCAAGTCCTGTATTCAGACCTAGACAGCTAGACTAGCTAGATGCACTAAACAAACAAGCATTTAGCTAGGCTCAGTGTAATTATGCCTTTAACTGCTTTCCCATTTGTTAAACTATTTTAAGATCTCATTATTCTTTTTTTTTCCCTTTTTGAGAGGGAACTCCTTCAATGATGTTTGAAGTCTGATTCCCTCAGCTTTAATGCTTTCATGCCAGTGTAAAATGAGAATGTGTAAGCAGTACATCAGACTTAAGATACTTGAGGGTTTCTGAAAAAGTGGGCTGAAGATTGCTATTAAATGACTGGACTAGGATTGCCATGATAAGGCTATGACTAGCATGTCATTTGCAGTATAAATCTAATATTGTATTTTGTACACAATCCACACCAAATAAATAAATAAATAAATAAATAAATAAAATTTGAAGAAGTCCTCTGGAATCTGACCCACAATTAAAACTGTAGCTAGATGTACAAAGCTTGAACCCAAATGCATTAAAAAGAAATTTCAGATACATTTCTGAGTACTTGAGTTGGTCAGTTAAATTGACAAGGGAGGAGAAACAAAGAAGCTTCAAAGGCAGATTTGTTCTGTAGCACTGAATAAAAGAGGATAAAGCTCAATTCATCCTCAGCTATAGCCTCAGTTTGAATGAGTGAGAAAGATGCCACATGGGAAAACAGGATATCACCTGATTCCATTCCAGCTCC
Source organism: Tympanuchus pallidicinctus (assembly GCF_026119805.1). Lineage (NCBI taxonomy): Eukaryota > Metazoa > Chordata > Aves > Galliformes > Phasianidae > Tympanuchus > Tympanuchus pallidicinctus. The sequence goes on along the minus strand of NW_026294618.1, from coordinate 59,071,725 downwards.
ACTGCTCTAACTGAATATAGATCCCAATGTGGTCCACTCTTTGCCCACATTCACTTTGAATTACTTAACGGAAAAGTATTTTAACAGATGCTTAGAGAATTAGGTTGGACCTTGGAAATTCATACCTTAGCACATGGAAATCATTCTTCAAGACAAGTCAGATTCTAACCCTGGATAAGTCACTTGGTCAATAAATCCCAGCTTCCCATCCACAAAATTGGGAAAAGAGACTAATTTTTTTCCACAGATGTGTACTGCTTTAGTTTCAAGCACTCTGAGGCAGAAACCATCCTTCTGCAACATCTTGGCAAAATGGCGGATGTTCCAGCTACTACCGCACAAATGATCACAGATATGAGTTTGAAAGAACTCACTTATGTTTGTGATTAAGAGTTAGCTGAATAGATAACTTGAGGGGAATGCCCTTGTGTTCCTAACTATCAATTTGGAAAACCAAGTCTATATGATCCCACCTGTTCAAAACCAAACTTACTACTTTTGATAATCTGAGTTTTTTGTACCCTCACTGCCCTCTGCAGGGTTCCAAATATATTTTGGAATGTTTTTTACTCTGCTTGACTTTGTCTTTTTTTTCTTAATGTACTTCACCAGTTTCCCATTCACCGTGTTGCTCCTGCACAACTGTTCACAACAAACTGTGGTGTCAAAGCAGCTGTTGGGGTCTACTTGTTGGACTGAAGTAGCCCTTGGGCTTTGGCTGAGCAAAACATGCATGAGACCCTCAGAGTGCTATCAAATAGGAACCTTGCAATGAAGGCTTTTACAAGTTGCCTGCCCTTGCTCAAGTCCTATGTCTCTGTAAGTACACATAATTGGAAATATGGAGGCTGCCACCTTCTTCCCTCAGGCAATCACCTGTACAATCAGAAGGAACATTTGCCTTTACTGTTAGTGCACCTTCCAGAGTGCTGACGCCCACCATATAACTCCAGAAGGAAAAAAAGAAAGAGAGAGAGAGAGAAGGAAAAAAATCCCACTCACAAACAGCACTAAAGCTTTAAGTTATGACCTCAGAATCTGAGATCTGCTAAGCCATTAATCCAAAATGTCTTTGCCTTAAAAAAACAAACAAACAAAAAAAAAACCACTGTACATTACATATTATACAAACATAAGCAAAATATTTCTTGTAAGCTCTCAAGAAAGGATTCCCTTTTACAATACTTTAGCATGGTTGCTTTTGTAAAAGCTATGATGCAACTTGAATTAAAAAGAAAAAAAATATATTAAAAAAAAGAGAATGGCATTTCGTTAGTTCAAAAAAATACATAAGGAGTTGTTAGCAAGAGAAAAAAGCGTTTGCATTCTTGACCTTTACAGAGGTAAGGCAAAAAACAACTATTTTTTTATATTAATAGCGTTCTGTGCCCGTCCCTTGTATATTTTCTTTTAAACTTGCCATTTTGCTGTTGCAGCTGGGCTTGTCAGTTTTCAGCACTAATGGGTTGTGATATGGTGTCAGGGGAAGTCAACAATCAATGTTGGAAAAAAGGGCTATCACTGCTGACACAGCCAAGCAAGGAAACACAATGGCCTTAGTTTGGAGAGAAACAGAAGAAAAATCCTGAGTTGTATCTTGCTTTGAAGATTAGTAGAGACTTAAGCCCTCACTGACCAAGCTATCACTTTCACTCCTTCCTGCCTCACCCTATCCTCCCATTGGCCTCTAACATTATTGCACATCTCACCCACAAGACAGGCTTTCAGTTTAATGGGGGGAAAGAAAAAAAAAAGAAAAAAAAAAAAAGAAAAAAAAAGAAAAAAAGCATTTTATAACAAACATTTTAGAGGACCATAGTTCACATTTATGTTTATAGTTATTATAGCCATTATCTCTTACGAAGATGAAAAAAGACTGTGTTGAACAGCGAATGTTGTGTTGAACAGAGTGTTGAACAGTCTACAGTCTACAGAACAGCGCAGCAGAAAAAAGATTTGTTTTGGATGCCTTTTCTACCACTTTGGCATGAATTAGAACAGGGCTGAGCCCCTCAGCTCCAGCTGAACTTGACGCAAGCAATGGACACTCAGCAGCTGTTACATCAGATGCCACAGAAAGTATTATGAAAGATAAACAGTGTGCAAAGGCATTCAATGACTAAGAACCCTAGAGTCCTAGAAAGACAGGGAGAGAGTATGATTATTTTTGTTTCCAGATGAGGAAACTCTGATGAGTATCATCTTTAAGATCACACCAGGGTCCTATACCCAGACAAGAGCAGAAATGAGCAGTCATCACCATAAATACATTACTGGGCTTCATAGCTTCCTTCCCTAAAAACTGTACCTATGCAGTATCATTACTGATCTTTTTATAACAGTAGATTAAAAGGTCAGCCACAGATTCTCCTCTTCTTTTAGTGAAAGAGACAGAGACTGATTTCATAAAACTCAACACTTTCAGATTAGTAAAAATCTACCTGAATCTTCCCTCTTCTGGGCTTAGAAATTAGATTCTCAAAGTTATCTATGTGCACCTAGGACCACTGATATCTCCAGAACATCTCTACTGAATACAATGTCTTTTTCTAACAAGTCACAGCGCTAAATGTTGGCTCTTGTTTACTTTTCCATTAACTCAATACGCAATTCTGTGTCACACCCTACCCTCATCAACAACCAGTTGCACAGAGAGGTTTCTTCAGCAATGAGGAAACTGTATAGTCATGGCAATAAAAGTAAAGAGAAGGGAAAGAGTGCCTGAGGTCAGAAATGGAAGGAACATAGCAGCAGTGAGAAACCTGGGTTGATAGTGGAAGGAATCAGAAAAAATCTCTTTAGATACTGGGGCTTTTAGGGTGACTTGTCCCTAAATGCCTCCTGGATGACATTTTTCTCTGCAGCATTATTTGCTCCATCACTCATCAGAAAGAAAAGACTAAAAGTAGAGCTCAGAAAAGGAACATGAAGAAAAGCATTTTCCACAGAGTTTCTTCTCTTTCTGGTCTCTTCCACTGTCCTCCACATCTCTTGCTATCAAAATCAGCTAACCATAAATGTTTTGGTTTTGTTTTTTTTTTTTGCAGGCTATCACTATGTGCTAAATTTATAATGGTACTACTAACTCACGTAGCCCTAAGAACATCCTTATCACTACACAATTTTGAACACTAGACCTTAAATAACAGCAGGAAGCTGCTTTTCAAAATATTGTAAGCAACAGTACTTTTGGTCAGCTGCTCTGCTGAAATACAGAGCAGCACCTGGGAATCAGACTATCACAAGAGACCCTGCATAATATGGTAGACATGGAAAACACCTCTGATTTAGTTTTGAAGTTTCTTCTCTTATACTGACAGAGCCTCTTTCCCCACCCCAGCAGGCCAAAAGGTCGTGCTGCTCCATGGAGAGGGGAACAGAAAATGACTTTGGAGGTAGGTTCAAGAACACTCTCTGTACTACTTGATTTTTAATGATATAAATACAGAAAATAAACATTCATTGAGTTTATCTACATGGTTGTCTCGTCAAAAACAAGGAAAGAAGACATGGCCAATCTCCAACATTCAAAGTTGGTTGAGGTCTGCAGAGTAAAGAGAAGCACATCATCATAAAACAAAGTGATTAATAAATAATCACTGAAAATATAGGAAATAAAGAGTGGTATTTGCAAACATGAGCATGAGAGAAGCAACAAAGCCTCATTAGTCAGGACAGAAAGGAAAGAAAAAATATGACAACTCTAAAGTATATAATAAAAAAATAAAGATGAAGACTAGAGATCATTTTGCATTCCAGGTTTCTTGGCCAAAAGCAGTCATTTCTCTCTTCATGCTGTTGTTTAATTAATTATTGCTATTATAGAAGGAAAGAGCATTGCTCACATCTGTGCTATGAAGAGAAAGGAGGAAAGGTTATGGAGCTAAATCCTATAAAGAACCATAAAAACTGAAATGACTCTCTTACAAAAATCTAGTTGAAACTGTCTTGACGTTGAGTCCTATGACCTGGGTGGAAAAGGTTGCTGAATGACTGTAAGCAGCAGGTAATGATGGGAGGTAATGTATTGAGCTGGGTTGCTGTAGGAGTATGTTTTCAGTTCGCTCTTATTTAATATCTCAATTAATGATGTGGAAAAGGAGGTAAATAGCACATTAATGAAATTCACAAATAACAATAAACCAGGAGGCTCACAAACGTCAGAGAGGACAGCAATAATATAAATGGAAACTAACAAGATTAGATATGTAGGCAGGCAATAAAATGAGATTTCAACTTGGAAAAACATAGACTAATACACTGAGGAAAAATAAAGAGAAACATGGATAGTTCGTGAGAAGGCAAAACCTGGAAAGCATCTGGACAGAGAGATACGTAAGGGTGATAGCAAAGAACAAACTGAATATGAGTTCACAAGAATATGTATCAGTTCAAAAGACCAATGCAATTTTAGCCTGTGTACGCAGGGGAGTAATGTAAGAACAATAAAATGATTGTCTACAAATATGGGAAGACTTCTGTTGAATAAGGCATCCACTTCTACACATCTCCACAAAGGAAGGATGCCAGCATGCTGTACAGGACTTCAGAGAAGAGCAGGAAGACCGACTAGACAAGGAAAGGGGATTGATTTATTAATCTAGGAGACAAGGGCAAAGTGACAAATACCTAGAAATATATAAAAGAGAGAGAACGGAGAGAAATTTCTTCAGTTAGTAACACATGCAGTGGTACAGCTCAAGTAATGGGATGAACTAAGGAAAATTTGGACAAAGTACTCAGTAGTTTCCCAAAAGCTGTGTGATTCACCTAGAAGAAAATTTTCAAAAGGAAACATGAGAAGTGCTGTCAAATACAGTATTTAAAACCTGAGAGAGTAAAGCATCCCAAAGCAAAACGCAGCAAACTATCGTGCACTTGCAGGAAGTTGAGCTAGCTGACCTAAGGAGCCATTTCCACGCTTTAATTCTTTGATTCTATGCTTATGCTGATTCACAGCTCTATTGCTGAATTTGCTCTATTAATGGGTTTGTAAATACAGCAATATTATTCAAATGAATGCATTTCACATGCTTCAGTCCTAGTCCAAATTTTTATTGTATAGTAAAAGACAACTGACTGCATGAACTGACTACTTCAAGTATTCAGAGACAACTAGGTAGGCCTGCTATCATACAAAAAAATACAGCTTTTTCTGCAGACATGGTTCTTTAGTGACATGATTCTTTTGTGTAAACGTATTTTGCTTATCTTAAGAAAAACATGATTACATTATCTATTTGCTTATTTATGCCTATCACCTTTTCTTTTCCATATTTTCTATACTTTAACATCTTTATTCACTTACTTGTAATACACTGGAACTTGCCTTATTACAGCAGAGGTACACGCACAGTGAAAAAGGAAGCCTTTAATGCTGTGGTGCATTGTGTTATGTCAGGACCATGGTGTTAAAAGTAACAGGGAGGAAAAAAAAGGTTGAAACTGGCATACCAGCTAAGAAATGCACAGGTATAATTTTCCTTTTAAAGAAAAATGTGATTTTATCAATATGGTGCTCTGTGTGAGTGTCTATTTCTGCATACATACTTTACAAACTGCCCCATTTTTATGCCATCCAGGTAAGACGCCTTTCATGAAAGTCTACCTCACTCCTTACAAAAAAACTGCTCCCATATTCTTCCAAGGGGAACAAAGAAGTGAAAGGTTTTTCTAAGTTCTCCTGTCCTTCTCACTTCTCCTGGGGGTGGTTGAAAAGCTGAGGAAAGAGGAAAGCTTATTTGAGAAGAAAGCTCCCGATTTTTTACTGTAATAAAAGGTGGCAATCTTATCATGTATAGATGCTCAAATGATGTATAGACAAAGGATGTTTGCAGTGAGGATTGCCATAGGCAAAACAGCAGATCTAATCAAAAGCTCTACACGCATGGATGTAGCCAGCCTCTGGGAAAGGAAAGCACTTGCAGCACAGAATCTGGAATTGCTGTTCTGTCTCTCTGTGGCTTCCTCGCCAGAGCACAGGAGAAACTAGGAGCCTTAGTATTTTGGTCAGAATGCACCCAAACACACAATAACTCTGCTACTATGTCACATCACAGAAAGCTATTAATGTAATTGTGGTTCTACTACCTTTTTTTCCTTTTTTTTTTTTTTAATGGAAGCACATGCTGGTAGCTACCTCGTGCCAATAAAGTCTGTGGAATGAGGTAGTGTTTGTATGAGGAGTGCTGTAAAAACAGTTCTATTGTACAAAATAAATTACAGACCAAACAAATATGTAAAAAAATATAATTAACCTTTAGAACACTGGCATTTTCAAAACTGTCAGACAAATGAACGTATGTACGTCCTCAGGCTCTCAGAGATTACCGGAAATCAGGACACAAACAAATACTAAAAGTCAAGCACTCACAGCTAAAGCTATTGTAGAGTTCCTCCTGCACCCTGCTATGAGTAATGCGCTCACCTAAGTGTCCCAGAATAGTCAGAGGTGTTACACAACCTGTGCACTACATAATCTGAGAACAATGGCTGAGAACCACAAAGCAAAGCTGAGCGTCTTAAGGTACTGTGGCAGACACACCTCAGAATTTTTTTCTGTTAATTTTTGTTAATTTCCCCAGGGGAGGACGGTGTTTTTATCTAACTGCACAGCATGTTACCATGTACTCTTTTCTGGAACTGTCAGGGAACACCATTTATAAGTCATTGCATGGTTGTTTTTTTTTGCTTCGCGTTTGCCTTGTTTGTTGTTGTTTTTTTGGGGGGGGGAGTTTCATTTTGTTTCGTATGCCTCTACCTCATGTCCTTACTTGTCTGTTTAGACTGTAAGTTCATCAGATGGCAGGAACTACACAGTGCCACAGCTAGCACGGTGCCAAGCACAGAGGGATACAATTTTTACTGGGCTGTGTGAACTGCAATGAAGTAACAAGTAAACAATAATAACAACTTACCACATTTCACTGTTGCAGAGTCCCTTAGAAACCCGGGCCAGAAACTGCGGTGGGATAAGCTGGCAGGAAGAAGCCTGCTCTGCGCCCCTCTGCCTGACAAGTGACAGTCTGTCATTGCAGACACCACTCTTCTCCTGCCAGTGCCCTCATTCTGAACACGTAACATAAAATGCATCCAAAAGCACAGGTAGCAGAAGAAGCCCCCACCAGCTCCCTCAGCTCACCACGGCTGTAACTCTAGCCTGGAGCACGGCAGGCAACAGGGTGTTTGATAACCGATGCTGCTGTCCAAGCCAGTCACGTGAGCTGAAAGTGTCTCTCTGCACGCAACTTGGATAGCTGGCGAGTCTCAGAAAGACACATTTTCCTTTTGGCCTCCCCTGTTCACTTCTAGGTTTGCCATTCATGTTTAAGGGTGCAGAAAAAGGGAGCAGGGGGAACTAAGAAAAGAGAGAGAGGCAGCCTGCAGAAGTCTAAGGAAACCAACAGGAAAAGAGGATACATTGTCAGAAAATGTAAAACCTGAGGAAACGTGCTTGGCTGCAGCATAAAAACAGATTTGGAAGGGATGACAGGCTGACTACCATTCAGCGTCACGTTGTCAGAGGAAGGGAAGAGACATTAGGCAGGGGGCTGGGAGGGAGCAACCAGCTGCCCCATATGGTCAGCTCTTGGTAGGCAATTTGATTTTCATTTTCTCCACTGATTGTGCACATCCCTATGGTATCTGAATGGAAAAACAATGGTGGAGATAATAGAGCAGGATTGCCCAGGGCATTCTGAAGGGCTTGAGAGCCATTCATTCATAGATCAAATCTAGGCCAGCATGGAAGCAGGTAATCTGCTGACTGTTTGCTGGCTTATATAAAGTGTTCCAGGGATATTTCACAAGTATCCAACATAAAAAATTGAATAATTCACAACTTTCTCAGCATTCTCAGCAGATAGCTCTGCCTCCATGGCCTCTGATGATTCCACAGACTCTTAGTACTAATGACTTAGCTCTACAAATACATTTAAGCATACAAGTCCATGCAGGCTCCAGGTGTAATTGTGGTTTATCCCAAAAAATGGTTCGAGGCAGTGAAGAATAAGGTAAGGTGTGGGAAAGATCCCATGATTGTAGCTGCTCTGAGAATAAAAGAAGTCCTTCATTCTCTTCAGCTGTTAATCTGGTACCTTCCGTGAGCACAGACATATAAGAAATAATTTAGATACTCAACCTTTCATTGTCTTCCATGTGTTTGCAGGATAATAAGTTACAATGGCAGCTTACTATATCCCATATTCTGTTGCAATATGTCTTTATTTATTTATTAGATTATTTATTTATTATTGTTGTCATCATCATTTTAAAATAAGTGAATTACATTTAACAGTGGAAAAAAGCATCATGCTATTATGAAATTGTCATCCTCAACTTGTCATGTTATCTAACACTGCCTTTCCACCAGTTTTACCCAAAGGCCACCAAACTAAAGGTTAACAAATAGAGGTCTGAACATGTAAGTAAAAATCCGAACAACAACAACAAAAATCTAGCCACTGACGCTGTGTTGGTGAACATTTTTGGTGTCTCCTGCCAGATGCAAAACAAAAGATGTTATAAAACCTCATTGGCATCACCCAAGAATCTATCAGTGCCAAACATGGCCCTCATGCCTATGGTTCCACATCATTTATCTAGAGAAAAAGTCTTCTTAGAATGACCAGATTTCGCAGTGGGGTTACAAGCATTTGCCTTTTGGAACTCTCCAAGATATGCCATTATGTTCATATAAGCATTAGGTAAAAACTACAAAGACAGAAAAAGTGTTTCCCATGTCTTATTCACAGTGGAAATCCTCACTGGTATTGTAGCTCACTGAGGGATTTCTGAACAACACCTGGTGAGACAACATGGATGAGGAGTGGCCTTAAAGATCCATGCTGACCATTTTTCTTCCAGCTCTGTAGCTGGCACCCTGGTTCCTGCCCTGATATAGGTCTGGTAGACATTCCTGCACTGCAGTTAACTGCAACAGTTCTGAATTATGCTGGAAAAGGCTTTCACAGCAGTGGGAGAGCCATGCAAGATGGTGACAGTGGGAGAAACAGCAACTGAACATGATGTTTGAAGGAACAGAAGGAAGGGTTCTCGGAATAGTGCTCAGATCCTCAGTGGTCACTTGCTGATGCTTGGGGGAACAGGCTGCCCAGGGAGGTTGTGGAGTTACTGTCCCTGGAGGTGTTCAATAACCATGTCAATGTGGCACTGAGGGACGTGGTTAAAGGGCATAGCAGGGATGGGCTGATGACTGGACTCGATGGAAAAGACTTGCAGGTCTTTTCCAATCCTAATGAATCTGCCATTCTGTGATTTCCCGTTTGGATAAAACACGACCTTGCACTTGCAAAGTCCTCCTTCTACAAGGTCAGGCAGCATCCCCTCCCGCCAGCACGGCTCTCCCTGCAGGGTGGCAGCTGTGCTCCCTCCCTGTCGGTGCGTGTGTGCAGGAGCACGAGGCTGGAAGAGAGGCCAGCTCTTGTTAACTTGCAGGGCGGGCGATTCAAGTCTTTGTGTAGGAAGTTGACTCACCTCCTGAACAAAAAAATGTTCTTCAACACAATTGTAATTCCCTCTTTTTCACACAGAGTCAGGCAATGTATACAGAACCCTCCAGCTCGGTATTTCCTAAATAGTGGAAACGTGCTTGGAAAGTTTAGCTGCAAGAACCCGAGACTGCAACAAAACAGAGGGTTTGCCCTTTCGCTCCGGGTATCACGGATCCCTGCGGCTCAGCAGCGGGGAGGAAAAGGGGGGGAAAGAGAGAAAAGCAAGTTGGCTTGGGAGAGGGGGGGGCGCGTGTTTGGGTTTTATTTAATGACGCCCCAGTAAGCAGCCGGGCACGGAACGCAGTGCGCTGCGCGTCCCCGCGCCCTTCGGAGCCGAGTGCTCCACACGTGCGCGCGCCGCAGCTCGAAGCGTTGCATAAACTCCGCGTGTGCTGAGCGCCTCGCTGGAACAAACACGAGGGCGATTGGGAAAGCTGCTTGACAGCTCGTCCTCTCCCGCTCCTGCCGGCGGGCTTGGGCCGTTTATTTATTTTTAAGAAAAAAAGAAAAAGAAAAAGAAAAGAAAACAAAACAAAAAAAAAACCGCCCAAACCCGACACATAGCATTTTTAAATCACCGCCCCTTTCCTGCCAGGACCCTGTGACCCTCCATCGATTGCCATTAAAATGCTTTTCTTTCCCTTTGCCCCCTCTGCCGATCGGGTTTCAGAGCAGGCAGGATGTGCGCCAACCTTCCGGCACCAATGACTCACTCGGATCAAAGGGCCCGCGCCTTCCTTACGGCGCAGCGCGGCCCGAGCAGGATCTCAGCGCAACATCCCCCCCATTAGCCATTGCACGGCCATTAGCGTGGGGAAGAGAAATCCTTATTAGTTTTTATTTATTTCTTTTTCTTTTTTTTTTTTTTTGCAAATGTTCACGCTTTTGATTTTCGAGGGGGGAGCGGTGGGAGGGAAGGAGAACAAAAGAGGGATCTTTTTACCCGGGGATGACGTCAGGTTGATGTTACCCACAACTATTCACGCACCACGGCTGCAGGCAGCCCAACCCCCCCCAGCTGCTCCGCGTACCGCGCAGCGCTGCGCACGCCGGGGCCGAGCAGGGAGCGCTGCCGGCTGCCGGCTGCGGGTCACCTCGCCCGGGGCCCGCGGAGGGAGGGGGCAGAATGGGGAGAAGGCGGCGTCCCGAGAGAGCCGCCCGTTCCCCCACCCGCCAGAGGACGCGGCATGAAAACGCTCCTCCACTCTCCTCAGTCCCCACCGGGGCCGCACGTCCTCTTGCGAGGGGCGGGGCGGCGACCGTTGGGCCCCCGCCCCCGCGCCTCTGAGCGCCGCTTCCCGCGACCGCTCCGGCCTGCGGCGGCGAGAGACCGGCTCCGCCAGGGGAGCGGGCGGGCTGTGCGCAAATCCCGGCCTGGAGCCGACTGGTGCGCGGAGCGCCGCGCCCCCGCGCCAGCCTGCAACTTCCCCGAGTCGCCACGCGGTCTGGCTGAGGGTCCCGCGGCTGCCCCGCTCCAGGCGGTAGCGTGGAGGTGCGGCAGGCGGCGTGGCGGCCGCCCTGCGTCGAGCACCTCACCCGTCTGCAAAGTCGTCCGGTTAGAAGAGCTTTATAGGTACAGAACTAATTTGTAGAATCATGGAGTGTGGCAAGCTGAAGGGATCCACAAGGATCACCAAATCCAACCCTTGGCTCCACACAGGACCACCCAGAATCCAAACCCGAAATCTTAGAACGCTATCCACATGCTCCTTGAACTCTGGTACTTGGGGCTATGACCATTACCCGGGGCAGCCTGTTCGATACCCACCGCCCTCTGGTGAAGAATTCCCTAACCCCAGACGTGACTCTCCCGTGACACAGGAACAGGGCAGTCTAGATGAAGACAGTTGGTGTTTGTTCTGCACCAGGAGTCCAGCTGCCCCTCAGAACCCTGGGGCTTCAGGTGAGCAGAGTGCCCGGCTGCCCCCTAACCCTCCCTCAGGCATTGTGGAAACCACTGCTGTCCGGGTTTACTTCACTGTCAAACCTCGAGCCTCGAGCTCCTCCCTGAAAATGTATGCAGACCTTCTGCGTGCCATTAAACTCGCCTGAGCCTGCCGAGGCATGGGTCCTGCGCAAGCGAGCTGGTAGGTTTGACAGAGCTAGGGGCCTGTCGGTATTTTGCTTGCTTGATTTCACATGAGCCAGCCAGAAGCTGTCCATCTGGTGGTCACCAGTATAGCTTGCCATTACCTTTCCTGGGATTTCAATGAAACATGAAAGATGTTTTACTGAGAGCCATATTCTCTGCAATATGTATCTTCTCTTACATATTAAATTTAATCCACTAATTGACAAGTACACATCTTGTTTGGAGTCCTGCCCATTTCTGACATTGAGCATGTGGCTTATTTTGAACAAGGTGTAGCTGTGCTTTAGGCCAGCGTGCAATTTTTATTCATTTAATAGCTGAACCTTTTGTAACACAGTATTCTCAGTTCTTGAGATTTTATTGCAATCCTGATTTTACCTGGTAGGAATTCTGTAACACTCTCATTCCACAAGTCAGGTGGAAGAAGAATTTTGGTTTTCGTCTGAGAGGTAAAAAAAAAATCTGTTTCTGGTCTGCTTACTTGCAGCAAAAGCTCACAGTGTGTCCTGTAGTGGCTCTGGAATCATAAGGAAAAGAACATAAATGTATTACTACAGTCATCAGTGGTATTATTTTCTTTTAGCTCTCTTAATACTTCTGTCCCTACAGTTCTGTCTTTATAACTAAGCAATACTTAATATAAGATGGGTTAAATAGACTTATGCAGCTCCTTGTTTGTCTCCATGGTTGTCTCCAGTATATTTTCAGGTGAGACAAATAAGGATTATTACTTATTACACTTACAACTGTGACACATACAGAGTCACGGTGTTTTTCTCCACAAAATGAGGGCGTGTTTCTATTCTTCCATTGTTTTGAGGGAGTGCAGTTCTGGTAGCTGAGTATAAGGTTCTATCTGAATGATTACATTTCCTTAAAAATAAGTCATTTATGAATTGTACAGGTTAGTATCTCAGCAGAAGGCTGAGAGAGAGGGCTGTTGTATTAAGAGAGGTGTCTTTTTCTCTGACTGTTTGTAGTTTGCAGTAGTTTTTCAGTTTGCTGTGGGTGAGCTCTTCAGCAGTTTTTCAGCCCCTCTTTTTCTCAGACGCTTCCGTTCAGAATCTATAAGTGGTTTGTACTGGTTGACTTGTCGTATTTTAGTTCTCCACCATCAGCAGATAGGCTGTTATATCTCACCATCAGCAGATAGGCTGTTATATCTTTCCATAGCTATTAAGCAAATCTTCCTGTATTTTTTTACCAAGAGAACGTTTGCTTGTCCCTTAATCATTTTGACTCCTCACCTTGTCACAGCCAGGCTGACATTCCCCACCTACCCACACACCCATACACATACTGTTCATCTTTGAGAAAATACTTGTCATGCAGTTTGAGAGGAGTGGCTGTTCTTTATCAAGGGTCTGCACAGCCGCCATCACAGCCCAGAGCACCATTCTATTGAGTGCCTGAGCCTCTCTGCAGTTCTGTTCCCATTTCCCACTTCTCTATGCCCCCTTGTTTGGCTGTCTGCAACATGCACCTCACACAGGCTCCAAGTTTTATGGCAGAACTGGAGGAAAGGGTAAGTTCACTCCATTGCTGCCATAGTAACACTTTCCATAGATGCAGCCTACAATCCTTGCAAGTCTTCCAATTTTCCATGGCAGCCTTGTTTTTCAGAGGCTTCGTCTAACCCAGGAATAAGCACATTGCAAAATACGTAAATTGCTATTCAGTAAAATATGCCCTTATCATGTACAAAAACGGCTGTGCTTTCAATGAGCAGAAGGCTACATGTAAGTGCTGTGAAGTTCATTTAAGAGCTGAACAAAAGGAAGAGGTGGAAAGGGTTCATTTAGTTTCTGCTTAAAGAAGGCTCTGTCCTATTAAATCAGCCAAAATACTTATAAAGCAAAAATCTCGTTTGAGTTCTCATGTACTGTTAAAGCAGAACAGAAAAAATTATCCTTTGGTCTTTCTGCTGCCTGTTTCCTGAAGATATATGATTCCTCTGAGGCCCCATACTTGGACACCTGTGAAAGTAGGGAGTATGAAAGAAAACATTTTGGTTTGCTGACCCGCTGTACCAAGACAAATTATCAGATTTAGTGAGATCTTGAATTTTGAGAATGTTCAGGTGTTACTTGTCTTTGTTTGCTTTAATAGAGCTTACTAAGTCATACATTCATATGAGAAATGTCTAGAGTTTGAAATAAGGCACACAGAAGGGGGGGACTAAAACATCATGAGCCGAAAATGGTTTAATGGAAGAGAAAGATGGAGAAGGAAAAAAAAATTCTCATGGAGCCATATAGGCTGTACTATCAAAGTCAATAGAGCATCTCCTGTTGCCTGAAGCGGCGCCGGATTTAGGCACTGACACTGCTGTCAATCTGTAGCCTCAGACAGTACTGCATTCAGCAGTAGTGTGTGCTTTATAATGCCGATGTAGATATTCAGTTCCCAGATTCAATTTCATGGCCCTTATTTCTGTTCTGATTTTCCTTCAAGTTGAGCAATGCAAAGAGAGTAGATAGTTCCTCCTTTCTCTAATCTGCATCACACTTGGCTTGTGCGGAAGCCACAGCTTTGTTCCACGGGTACAGCTGAAGTTTATCTGTCTTTTAACCAAAGTTGCTTCCACTGGAACATTTCTTAATGGAAGCACTTCTATCACAGTTAAGTTGGTAACAAGTTATTTGACAGCTTAAATTTTGAGCTAAGCATAGTAGGAACATTTTCAACATACTTTATCTTACCTGTTTCTAGCCCTTCAGCATGAGAGATTTCTTTTTCTCTCGCTCAGACCTTCTAGATCAGTGGTTTGCTCAAGAGCAGGAGGCATCACTCCAGCTGGAGAATCCAGTGCCATTGCAGTCAACTTAACTGGGAGTTGTTCTGCATCCTCACACCACTTGTATGTGGGATGTCTAATGAAACTGGGTGCTATTGTAAATGACAAAGGAGCTTTGTTTTTTAGTGTCCAGATTCAACTCATTCATCAAATGTGATGCATTTTATTATCCTCATCAGCTCGTGCTTTTCCTGAGGGGAAAAAAATGCCAAATCTCATTTTATAGAAGTCAGAATTCCTTCTAAATAGCAGTTCTCATATTTAGCCAGTGCTGTGAAAGATTTTCAGTGTACATTTATGCGCTGAGGAACACATCGGCCACACCAGTATATTTTTCAGTAGCATCTTTTTGTCTGAGATTTAAAAGGATCCACCTGTAAGTCCTGGACTGACAGACATGCTCCTGAAGGAGATATTACTCTTTCAAGTTATCCCCAAGAGCTGTACCCAACCACAGCATACTGTAGATGGTACATTTTCTTGTGCATTGCAGCTTTGCCAGTATTTGAATACAAGCCATAATTCAGCGGGAGCATAAATAACTTCCATTCAGAGAGATAGATGCTGTGGTAGCAGGCCAAATTGTAAGCCTTGTCAGTACTTGCATTTTCACTTTATCAGCCATGCAGCATAATATGATGCTCCTTATTTAAATCTTCCATGCAGATGTCATACTGGGTTAATTGACAAGGCACTGGATTCGATCGTATGTATAACAGTGTAGCATCCATTGATTCTTGGGATAGCATGGATGTGGATGTACTGATCAGGGGGTTCTGATTTTCAGCAGTAAGAGATTAAAGAGTCTGTGGGTCAAAATGTAAATTCAAGCTCTGAGGGGTAAGAGTTAGCTTACATGCCAGCTTAGATTGATACAACAACTCTTTGCAGGAATGAAGCACAACTGGCTGTAAAACACTTGTCCTTTTACCTGAATTGTTTTACATTTTTATGCTGAGTGAGCAGCATGCTGTTAAGAATCTGTACCAATGTAAACACAGAGAATGGCAGCTTTGTGTTGGTCGTTGTCATGCAGTATTTCACACTTGTTGAAATCATTTTGTGTTCAACCAGGTTGCTCTGGCTTTCTCAGTCTATTAGCAAAGACTAAGAGTGGGGCAGCACCAAAAATGAGATGAAACTCCCAGCTCTCCAGATACCATCTCAGGGATGGCAGTCCTGTTGAACCAGAATTGTATATCAGTGTTTCGTAATTTCAGCTAATTAATGCAAATTCATTTGCTGTTTCACTTTTTTTCTCTGAAGTTCATAGTTATGTTGCTGAACTTTTATGTGAACTTCTGCCACACTCAGTCAGAGTAAGCAAGGAAAGAAAAGAGAAAAACCGAGGGAAGTTTTTATAAAAGAGAACATGGGGAAAGACTATAATGAGATGAGAATTAGGAAGGAGAAATAGGAGACGTCAAGAGCAAATGATTAAGGAAGAAAGGGAACAGTATATCACAGGCTACGCAAGATCAAAACGAGGCAAATATAACCAGTATAAAGTAGAATAGGGAAAATTAATACAGAAGATGGAAAAAATAAGAAACGCTTTTCATTTCTCACAGGAATATTTTAGGTTCATCTGTAGCAATCATACTTGCTGCAATTCCCTGTGTTTGGCTCATACCTCAGAATTGCACCTCTACATAATGACTTTTCCCCTTTTGTTTTGGCACCTGGCTTGTTCTCATATAGGACCAAGCCTCTTGAGGTCACTGAGGAGAATTGCTTTCTAATAAAGCTCCTCCATACCAGAGTTCAAAAGCTCTCCCACATTATAGTGCACAATGAAAACTGACACCATCAAATGGCTTTACTTACCCTCTATTTTTTTTTATGTTATACACTTTTTTAGCATCTCCATATCTGACTTTCTGCTGAATATTGAACATATGGCGTGAAAAAGTAAGCTATAACCAAACATATGTGTATATAAACCAAATATACAGCAAAGAGTTTTGTAAGGTTTTGTTGTTGTTGTTGTTGTTGGTTGTTTTTTTTTCTAATTGTGTGAGAATAAGCAGATGTGAGAGCTCCCTCTATTATGAACATTTATATGAGCTGTGTGGTCAGAGGTGCTTAGCAGTGAATTTGGCTCAGGGCAAGGGAACAACAGCAGCAATGCGAGGGGTGATTTACTCCTGTTAACACTTTTCAGAATTGGCAATAAAATCAGTTCAGTGCTCTTAAGACGGGAAGGGCTGTATTTTAAGCAAAATATGGAAGATATGTTACCAATCTGAAATGCAAGTGAGTGAAAAACTGTTTATTATTAATACTTTTAAAATTCCATATTATATTTCCAGCAAGTGAATGGTAATGAAAAGGCTGCTCCCTGTTCCTAGAAACGATTACATTTCTTTGCCCTTCTGGTTTGGCTGCTTTTAGGCTATTGCGTATGTAAAACAGAACATCTCCTAAACCATCATTTACTAAACAGAATCTCTGGATTCTGATCTCATGCTACACAAGGAGGTAAATTGTATTCTGTGTAAGCTTTAAATGTGAACATAATGGAAGGAGGATGTGCACCAAGACAAAGTCACACCTCCAGAAATAACAGAATTGGGAAGTTTGAGATCGCTTAAATTTGAATTTTCATAGGTGAAATGTAGAATTCCAACATGAAAAAAATCAACTTTCATTAGCCCCACAGGTATATATTTTTGCTATCTGAACGTTGCTCTTCTTTCTTAGTAAACCCATGTGCCAGAGTTTGTTGAACAAGAAGGACAGCTCAGCCCTGAAATGCAGGCAGTGATGAAGTCATGACCACATCCAGCTGTCCTATCAGTAAGATAGGTTGGGTCAGATGCATGACTGTAACTCTGACATATGAGCACGTAGGGTGCGTAGGATAAGCCTTAAGGAGGCTTACAGGAACATAGGTAAATCTGTGCTCTCATGAGAGTTGTATCTTTGGGCTGTAGACTGGCTCCATGCAAAAAGCATGCTTTATTAGGTGGTGATAGTCAACTGTTGATGTATCAGAAAGTACGCACAAGCCATAGCATTTGTATACTGCATATTATTTATGGACAGAAGCAGTCTTCTATGATAGCCAGTAGCTTAGAGGAGTAACCAGTTTAGGCACAGGAAATACACCAAAATTTGTAAGTGCAGTTCTTGCTCCTGTGGGCACAGATACTTCATCTTTTTAGTTATATTAGAGCTGCTGAGAGTAGCTACAGTTGTTGCAGTGCAGGAATGACTGCAAGGAGTCACTGCAGTGAAGTTTGACCCTTGGTGATGCACTAGAGTTAGAAATGCAAGACCAAGCGAGAGAAAATCCACGTACAGTAGTAGCATGTGAGGATGGGTACAACATTAAACTCTTGGACAAGGTTATTTGAATTATGGTAGATTATTCCAAATGAAGGGAAGAAAGGGGAAGTTTGCTTTACATCCTGTGCTCTGGGAGTCGGTAAAGGTCCCAACTCATTCCAACCTAATACATGCAGGCTCCTCACTGGGAGGAGAATCACTGTGTGTTTGCCCAGCTGCAAGATGTGTAGAGCTCTGCCTGCTAATTGAGGGTGCAGGGACAGCAATAACTTGCTCCAGAGAACTTGTAATAGCATCCCTCTGTTCACAAGTCGCGATGGTTGTAGCACGTACTCTGAGGCTACACTCCTGGCACTGCTTGATGGCCATGTGGAAAGCTGTAGCATGCAAGCTCTGAATGTCATAGCAGAGAACTTCCTCCTTCAAGAAGTTGTTTCTTTTCTGAAATTCGTCATGGGGATGCGCGTGAAAAAGCCAGGAGGACTGGGTAGGAGCAGAGTAGTAACTTTTCTCAGAAATTATGAGGTAATTGTATTTTCTCCCTGGAACCAGACATGGAAGTCCCTAGCAGACAGAAAGCCTTGGTGAAAGAGTAATTCTTATAGAGGAAAAAAAATCAGCTGAAAAAAATGGAACCAGTAAAAGATGCTTCTTCTGAGGAACTCTGTGCAAATGTGCTTAGCTGCTAAGCACTTGGAAACCAACCACACGCTTGTCCAGAATCCTGTTGTGAGAGGGACAGCAGGCTGCCCAGCCTGTCTGTGGAGGAGGTTGGAAGGGGTGGAGCTGGGGTTTTCCCGTGAGTGATTTGCAAAATCCGAAGGGAGCCCTATTTATATGCTGGGGGCTAGATGCCCAGTTAGATAGAATTTAGATAGAATGCAGTGTTTTGTGCGGTGCCATGTCACACAGAATATATCCTTCCTAGAGATCTGCGCCTGGTACCTGCATTGTTTTCCTCATTCATCATACACCAGGCTTGCATTAGTGACAGCACCATAGGAAATGTATTCTTCATGCTAAATTGCATATATCTACCTGTCAGAAGCCCACATGTTGCCCCAATAAAGGCCAAGGCTTAACTGCCTCTCAGTAGTCTGGTGCAGAATCGCATATTACACAACTACCTTCTGTGTTCAAATGAGCCAATACCTCGGATAGTAGCTGTTGCAAACCAGGATGGCAGCTGTCTGTGAATATAATCACTACCGAAGACATACTGCCAGGGCTCCCGTGTCCTGCTTGCACAGCTAGGGGCAGAGCACTCAAATATTTCTAAAGCTAGATATGCAAATGCATCTGGAATGAAGCCTTTTACAGTTCTGCTCTCATTAACCTGATTTGCATATGTAAATGACCTCTTGCCACATGATAATGAGGTCTGCTCATGCAGAGATGTTCAGCATATAAGGAGAGGGTTTTCAGTGACAATCACAGCATTTAGGCCAAAGCAGCTGGAACAGGGACAGGACCAAGAAAAAGGTAAAGGCAGGCTTCAGGGATAATAAGGTAGAGAAGTAGGAAGAGAAGAAAATCAAACGTTGCAGATGTCTCCTCTGAATGCCAAAAGCATCAGCAGTTCTAGTGCCTCGGCTTTTATTGGAGCCATTTCATAGAGGTGCCTGGGAAATGAGAGCAGCTGGAGGACATTGACAATTAGGCAGTGACCTGTGGCATGAAGCTACCCAGAAGATTGCTGTTTGGCTGTCCTGGGCCAGCCTGTGGTCTAGCATTTACTGCATGGTTTAAGGAAGCAATCACTTACAGCTACTCCTGAGAGCACCAGCACAGAGAATGGAGAGCTGGGCACGCGGTGGTGGGTCATTCCTTATTATGATAACGCTGCTCAGATTCTCACCATGACTGTGCCTCACTTGATGCATTTGGTAGCAAGACAAAACTTCTCCTCAGTTACTCCATAAATACTCTGCCACTTTTAGAGGAGTGACTGTTCATCTCCTGAGTGCCTTTTTATTTGCCATGTTTAAGCCTTGGTTCCTAGTTCTGTTACAGGATACAGCTGCTGACAATTGCTGACTTAAAGCTTTCCAAAACCTATCTGACTACACACCGTGCTCACCCAGCTCAGAAAAAAGTACTGATCAGTTCCACCTGCTCACCCAATTTGTCAGGTAGGAATACAGCTGTAGTTTCAAAAGAGAAATGGCTGTGGAGACCAGGTCTCCTGAAAGTCCGCTGGAAGCCCATAGGGTTGATAGTCAGTATCTGCTGTTGCCTAAAACAAAAACTGTGGTCTGCTTCAGAATTTGCTTGCGTAACAGCTTTCATATGTCTGGTCAATCAACTGACAGTTCTTGATATTTGTACTATGGAAAGTGGATGTGGTTGGTTCCTTTTTGTCACTGGAAAATACAAAAAAATAGTAGCTGGGATCAAATGAACAGGGACCTGTTCATAGTTGGGAAGTAACCAAACTGAGGTTAAAACAAGTCTAGTGTGGATGCTCATCACAGTCAGTAAACAAGAAGCTGTGTTCCCACCTTGGTAAACAAGCTGAAATTAACATTAAGTTAAAATAAGAGTGATCGTAAGGCAACTAGGATATTAAATTAATTTAGGAAGTGAATTCAAGTTTGTAGAGGAAAGTGGTTCATTTCACAGCTACTTCTGGTTCACTCCTACTATTGTCAAAAAGAAGATAATGTATTTGAGAGGCAGAGAAACCTGGCATTTCATTACTTGTCCACTGTTGGCAGAACATATGCAGTATGAGTACAAGTAATGGTTAACTTAAAAGCACTAAAAGCTGATTGTCAAACATGCCCCATTCTTTCTGCATATCAGTAGGCAGTTACTGGAGTGGTCACTGGCCCAAGCCCAACTCATCTGTGTTCCACCGGTCACAGAGCAATAATTATAAAGGGAATAGATGGTGTAATCTCTCTCTCCCCATCGTGTCCACCAGCTTAAACATGAGGCAAAATCCTTCTGTGTTCACAAAGTCAGTATTGTATTTCCCAGTCAACAACACCATCCAGACTCATGTATGTCCATTCCTAAAAAGCCTCCAGGTCTGGTTGCTAATTTTCTAATGTTACATCCCAAAGCCCTCTCACATTGAGTGTTCAGATTTTAACAAAAGCAACAGTATTGCCTATCTATGCTAATATTAATTTGCTTGGTGATTGCGAGGAAAGATTAATGTTCAGAATGACCTACAAATGAGAAGTGTCTGAACAGCATAGTCTGGACCTGGTGGCTTATTCGTATAAATAAATCAGAAGGATCTGGCAGAGCACACAGGGTCCTTTGAGTGTTTCTATATAGCCTGTCTGAGAAGCAAGCCCTTAACCACACACTCAAACAACCTCTGGGAGCACTCAGTCAATTTGGGCAACTAACAACCTGTCCTAAAACTGAGCCTTCAAGCATTTGCCATTCAAAAAAGGCTGCCAGCCAACTATGCCAAGAGTTCATGGAAATTCTTACAAGGTGGCATCTTTAGAACACTTTTTCTTTATTTCAGTTATTTAGCAGTCAAAGTGTCTTTGTTTTTTTTTTTCCTTGCTTGTAGGGACTTTAATCAGACAAGTTTTATGGGGCTATTTCAAGAGAAGGCATTTAATTAATTCCAGACCTTCCTCCTGCTCTGCTATTGTTCATCTACATACCTGTCTGTAAAAACTGAGGTAAAAGTCCTACGAGACTTCTAAGAAGCTTGGTTCATCTTTCATTAGATCAAGGCAGAACTGAACCATATTCTCACATTGCTAGACGTTTTCTGAACTAGGCTTTTCCCAGTCTCACTGGGGTATGCATGTGAGCTGAAAGCTTCAGAACGCATTAAGATTTCATGAGGGCCTAATTCTGTTCTCTCATACACTTCCTTGAATCTCCAGTGCTCAGTGCCTCTGTTTCATCATCACTTCAGTGAGAATGCTTCTCAGAAGGGCTACAAGAAGCCAAGCTCCATTGAATGGACCATCCAAAAATTGATGTTCTAGACGTGAAGTTTGTGATTTTTATCTTCAACAGACAAAAGTTTAGTGTCATGACTTCACTTCTATTAGATAAGTGTTTTGGACACAGGAAAGACATTTTGGCTTATACTAAAAACTTTTCGTCCAAATGTGCACTTCTCTCTGTTTTAGGAAAAAAAAAAAAAAAGTGAAGAAAGCATTTGAGGGATCTTACTTTGTATTAAATGGTCAATGTCTCTTCATGATTTTGGCAGGACTAGGTTTCATCTGGTACTTCTGTACGAGCTCATGCAAGAAGGCACAGAATTCTTACCTTCTTCATCTGTCCTATGTTAGAATACAATTGCAAACTTCATACCAGCTCAGAACAGGACCTGAGCATCTTGCAGCCCAGGGCTCATCTTGGATTTATGTTCAGCATGTTACTGGAAGAGCACACAAGACAAAATATATGTATATATGTCATAGAATCGGTGCCCTGCCCCCACAGAGAGCTGTAGGCACCTCAGTTTCTCCTTTTCTTGTCAGAAGCAAACAACAGTTTCATCACCAGAAAAATAAATGCTGTGGTTTTAAGTAAAATAGCTGATGAGAAACCAAGTAGATGGAAGAATTCTTAATTAAGTAATTAAACAAATAAGGGTAGATGATTGCATGATGCAAGACGATGAACAGAACAGAAAAAGTAGGTCAGGAATTTCTGTTCTCCCTATATCATGACTAAAGAAAAAATGACTTGCACTGAAGCTCACAGGTGAGGAATTCAAAGCTGATGAGGAAATGGTGTCAGATAACCGGTAATTAGCTTGTAAAGACTTTCACTCCTGGACACCCCCAATGCCAAGAATTTATCAAGTTTAGCATCAAGACTAAACTATCCAGAATTTTCATATGTAGAGA
Organism: Tympanuchus pallidicinctus; assembly: GCF_026119805.1. NCBI lineage: Eukaryota > Metazoa > Chordata > Aves > Galliformes > Phasianidae > Tympanuchus > Tympanuchus pallidicinctus. The sequence continues at coordinate 59,049,192 of NW_026294618.1, read as the reverse complement.
TAATAACAAAGAGAATTAAACTTTGATTCTGGCTTTAATCCAGTTTTAACTATGAAGGTGAACTTCTTTAGCTTTTTCATCCTCCTTCAAGCTATTTGGTAACAGCCTGAGACAGGTCATTGAATCAGATAGATAGGGTCCACGGTGGTGATTCTTGTACTCTTACACTCCCAGAAAAATTTTCTTTATATTCATTTTGGGGCGCAGGACAGCATTCTATCCTAGAGGCATTTGCAGTCCAGGTTTGTTCTAAGGGCTACAGCCCCTTGTAAATGAACAAAGCAATAAATAGAGTTTCTCAGCAGCCATAGGAGATACCCAGCTGGAGTAGGATTTGCCCACTATAACAAATATCAGTTATCAGATTTTCAGAGGCATCCTTATTACCTGTCGTGGAAAATGGGCCATCTGTCTGTTGATCTCTAAGCCCCTGGGATCCTCCTCATGTCACCAAGAGCTCAAAGATCTGAGATCTCATTATTGCTGCTGTTCCATCAGAGTAGATTTGCTGCAAATGCACATTTTTTCTACACATTACATATTATTCCAGACATTCAAAACCAACTCTCTCAAGCTGGCCCAAGTGTATTATGATGCATTTAAATCTGATGTAAATCATAAATTTACCGAGGACAAGCTGCTTTATATTTTCAATAAACTTTTGGTTCACGTTCTTCAAGTATGCTTTACAGCTTTACACACCTTCATCAAAACCAGATGATTTGATTCTTTTCCATATTCACAGTACGGTTAGGTTTTCCTGCATGTTTACAGCAGCTATTAAAACAGATGAAAGTCACCACGGCCTTCAGAAGGATCAAGGTAATCACATCCACCAGTAAAACACATTAATTTTCAGCCCCTTCTAGCAAGATACACAATAAGAGAATTGTCAAGAATCAAAACCATTGGATACGGTTGTATAACCCAGAGTGTGGGGATGGAGGGCTCTAACAGCTTGGTGGCATTTTTTGTGACAGAGGTGATGACAGAGACTGACTTCTTGTCACAGTAGAACGAGAGCTACCTGGTGAAACTGACAGTACCAATGGCAGTTCAACTGGCTGTTAAATCCAGATATTATTTTTCTGTTCTAAATAAATACATTTTCTTTTCTCCTTCCAGGCTTTGCAGCTCTGGGATTTACTCACATGCATCCTACCTGACATGAGATGCTGAAATGCAGTCACACAGTAAAGGAATCTTCATTCAGCATTAATATGAAAGGGTGTATCTCAACCAAAACCAATGCAGTCTGCTTACGGCAAACCAGGTTTGGATTTTACTTGAAGATTTTGAAAACATCAGCATCTATCAAAGAAGGTACAGATCTCAGATTCTCTGTTGTAAGAACACAGTGTTGTTATGTACTGAAAATATAAACTCCCAAGTGATAGAGATTACAGTCTGGAGTCTACCAATGCTTTTAAGCCTCTTCCAGCAAGAAATAAAAGAAGGCAATTGTCAAGAATCCAAACTACTGGATACAATTATATCACCTGGAGCATAGAGACGTGAAGTTTTGATGATCTCATTACCTATTGGTATCCATTTGGAGTTATTCGCAGTAATACCTCACCATGACAACTTCCTTTGTTGGCAGAAATGAAAGTTTGGAGGAAATTTCATTTGAATATTAATTATTTCTTAAACAAATTCACTTAAGAATAAGAGATCTTACTCATACTGAACGGAACCATTTGTAGTGCCTGTAGCTCTGGTGAAAACTGAGACATTTAAGCTCTGTCTCTACTGAGAAGAGTGCTTCACGTGACATGCCTTAAAGTCCTGTCTGCTAGCATCCAGACCAAAGACCTAGCTGAAGCATTCAGGCATGTGTTCCTTGGAAACACAAGCATCAAAGCGACAGGAAGAGAAAGCGCCTGGTTCTTACCCTGATATGGCGTCAGGATACGGTTGTAGTGCGCACCTGGTCCCAGCAAGAGGTATGCCACTTTTGGTATAGCTACTGTTAGAAGCCTGGCAGTCTTTTTGATGGTAGAAATCATAGTCCTGTACCCCATCTCCTCATCCCCTTTTCTGGAATATGTCTGTATCCTCTCCTCTGCAGTAGCACTTCCAGTCATCTGACTGCTAACTCAATTGCTCAGGTCACTACATTCCATTTTTCCTTCTGGGTAAGCTCTCTGCCACTTTTGTGAGCTGGATGACTTGCTGACAGGAAAGATGAGCGCAGCAGGGGCAACAGAGACAGAGGACAGAGCAGGGAGCAGGAGGAAAGATGAATGGAGCAGGATTTTCCCTGTTGGCAGCTGCAAACTGCACATCAGCTCAGCCAGAATATGAAACCTCACTCTCCTGCAGCTTATCGTCTGGGCATGCCCAGTAGATGTGCTTCCTAGTTTTACTTACAACTACATACCTTTTAGTCTTTTCACCTTATGTACTTTTATAGAATGTTGTAACACAGTCACTTTATTTAAATCTAAAGGTGTTTCCCCTTCCTGAGCATGGTAGAGGCTTTGGAAAAACTTGTTCACAGAAGGGGAGGAAGAAATATAAAAGAGCAAGAGAAGACATTGGCCCATAAAGAACCAAATTACAGATGGTCTCCTTTTCCAACATTTTGGAAAAATCAGGTTTACTTAATAAAAAAAAAAAAAATTTTAAAAAAAAGGGTTTAAACAACCCCTAAGCATCCATTAACCTAAGTAATCAACACTTCCACAGCAGGTCCCGGGAGGTCTTGCTGACCTTGGCAGCATTGCAGGAGGGGGAGGGCACATTTTTTTTCGCACACCTCACTGTTCTTCTGCAGTTTCTCTAGTATGAGGGAAACTGAACAGGTCTTTCATTAACAGAAGACAAGCATGTCTTTCCCTTGTCCTTTTTTTTTTTTTTTTTTTTTTTTTTTTAAGTAAAGGTAATTTCTTGGGTTTTGTAATGCTTTCCAATGGAAAGAGTCCCAAATAACTTTGCAAGATATTTACAGGAATCTCATCACCCACCAGTGAAATACGGCTAGCTCTTCAGGTGAGTGTTAGCACTGTCTTCTGCAGCTTTACAGTGGTGTTACAATAAAATTAAGGACAGAAAGAAAGAATCTTATAGCTATTTGAAGCTGCTGTGGATTTACAATAGCTGAGTTATACGAAGTGATCTACCCCAGAAATTTAATAGAACACTGCAGAAAATGCTCCAAGCTGACATCAGGAACCTGCTGAATTTGAAGAAACAGGAGAAAGGGTAGCTATCATCAAGGAATCTCTGTTACATATTCCTATGAGTTGGTTTCTTTCCCTAATTATCACCAGTTTGGGGGCTTTACTTTTAACTCTTTTTTCCTTTTAAATCTTGCACTTCCATGCTGACCACTTTAAAAATTCAAAGCTCAAATTCTCCTTTGTTTTAATTGGAATTAAACTTCTGGTTTTAAAGAATCAAAACTTTTTACATAATCCCAAAGATAGTATAAAACATTTTAATAACATCATTTTACATATGGGTAGCTTTTCCTAAGTATACACTAATTCAAGAAGACTGTCACTGGTTGTGCAGCTGTTTCATAGAAGGTAGAGGTGAGTTCCTAATTCACTAGCATGTAGTTGAAAAAGTTGACTTTTAGTTTCTTTCATGCTGTTTCCTGCCATTACTCAAGTTGCTCAGAAAATATCTGTTACTCAAGTAACACTGTGGATGAAAATGATGGAATTTCTCCAACTGTGTTGCCTAAAATAAATGGTAGTTCAACCATGGGCACCCAAGCCATAGCATATGACAGTCTTTTTTTTATTTTGTCTTTGATGCTTTCAATAAGCTTTACCAATTCAGTAGGACCCAATGTGATGAACATGGGGTTGTTCTCTAAGTTGTTGTCTATGTTGGCCAGTTCTTGAGATACTTATTGTACCATACTATACCAACATGTAGATCTTGTTCAGTAGAAGACAGTGCTGAAAAAGTTTGAAGAAAGACAACTCAAATTAAGCTACATCTCAGTAAATACATAAGCACTGTTAAAACACAACGGCCAACAGGGAACCGAACAGAAGCACAAGACTGCAGAAAGACGGCAGGAGTTTCAAGAGAGACTTGCTAGAACAGCAGTCATTGGGGCTCTTCAACCTGACACAAGCAGCCACAGGCTCTTCTAGAGATGTTAGTTTAGCATACAGTGTGTCAGGCTCTAGTCTTGTGCTTAAACGAAAGTATTCATTGCTGACCATGAAGCCATGTTTTTTATGTCCAGCAATGTTATAGAGTGGCTCAAACACTGCCTACGTCATCTAGTTTTGCTCTCCACTGTGACTTCTCTTCCAAACTCCCTGACCATGCAGTTTCCAAACTCCTCGACCATGGAGTCCATTACAGTTTGTGTAAGAAGATTGCCAAAGGTTTGTTTTATTTGTATAGTTAAATTTAACTTTGTCAGTGTAATGTGATATCCTAAGTAAAATCCAGCCTGCTCTAGAAAAGTAATCTGCACTTTCTTAGAGTTTATGGCAATCAACTGGCAAGGGAGAGGTCAATACAGCACAGTGACCATCTTCTATAACTCTAAGGTGAATTTGTGCCTTTCTGTATCCTCCTGAATGCATCTTTGAAGACAAGAGTTCTGTAAAATACTAGTAAAGTCTTTGCCTTAGGCATCACCAATGTCATGCATATAAACAACTATCTGTACCTTTTGCTTCACAGAAGGCTTAAAAATGATGGAGCCTCAGTTGTGAGCTGCAGTACTGATCAGCAGAAGACTTCTCTCCAGAACTCCTATTTGCATTCCTAGGCCACGCAGGATTCATTCATGCTTCCAGTAAAACTTAGGACCATGCATAGCCCCAGTTTCAGAAAATAGTTGCTTAACTCTATCTCTGTCACAGAACAGGAAACAATTAGTGTGGATCAGTGATACGGAAAAGCTCCACTAGTCTTCAAATTTACTTTGATGTTTTCTTAGATACTTTGCAGAACAAGAAATATACATGCACCTCAGAAAAACTTTAAATTGAAAGACTTCACTAAAACATCCTATTTCAGCAGCTTTCTTTTGATGTTGACAGAAAAATATAAACAGCCATGCACATACAGGGCAAGGAAGAGACAACACTACAATTTGGGGGGGTTCAATTCACAATTTTATCATAAAGTAATACAATTTTGTAGACTTTGATTCCTTACTAATGTTACAATGTGTTCGTCGCAAGACCATCTTTCTAGTTTCAAGGCATGCTTCAGGTGGAGTTTTGTAACAGTGTAAAAGGGGAGAATGTATTTTTCTCTTGTTCACATGTAAGTGCAAAATCAGCTTTTCTCTCAAGCACCACAGATAATCATGAACAGCTCAAAATCTCATAAATGCACATGGGTTGTACATTTCAAGAAAAGTTAAAGTGAGGGAGAGATAAATGAGTGAGAGAGAAATGTTTTATGTTGCTTGTTTTTTATTTCATTGCTAGAAACTGCTGTCTCTTTACATTTGCTTCTCCTGGAAAAGAGGTTGCACTCAGTGGCTAAATCTGTCCTCTCAAGGGAGCACACATTACTACTGCAGCAGCAGAGGTGGAAGCAGCCCAGGCCCAGAGTAAGTCTCAGCCAGTAATCACTGGCCCTTTTCTTAATGATAAGAATGCAGTTCCAATGTATTCTTGGTTTATTGCTATACCATAACAAGTGAAAGGGAAAAAAATAAGTGAAGTTACAAGAACTGAATGACAAACTATGATTTAGCATATAAAGCCAAGATTGAAATTAACTACCTGCTAAAAGATTTGCTCAGATCTATGCAGCAGTGCTCATGCTAACTTCTTGCACTGTTTTTAACCTTCTTTGCTCTGCTTTAGTACTGATTCCAGGCCTGTAGCTCTGCAGTTTCCAGAGTATTTCAGTATATAGTATTAGAATTTGGAGACAGCACACTTTTTTTGCTAGTACAGAAACTTCCATTTGCCTCAGTACTTTAATTTTGATGTACTGTTTTTTCTATTCACCTTTCCTACCATGATAGTTGTTTGACATAGAGGAGAAGCAGGACACTGAGTAAGTAATTTAGAGATGGCTTTGGATCCTTCCAGCTCCCTTTATTATACACAGCAATATATTTAATTAGTTCATCATAAGAGGCCTTAGTGCAGCCTTCATTATTGTTTGCCAGTTGTCCACATGTGGAAGAGAACCTTCATGCCGCTACTTCCAGAGTCTATCAGCCCACAGGCCACAACCTGTTATTTAGAGGCCTATGTGTATGAAATGGTTCTCCTCTCTCTCTTCCCTGGAAACTAGAATGTAAAGGCATTTGTGTTTTCCCCAGAACTTCCTTCAAATGAGTATTTCCCAATTGAGAAAAGCCCCAAAAGCATTATAGACAGAGCTACATTATATCCATGGAGCTCAACTGCAGAGACAAAGAAAGGAATACAGTTCTGAAAAGTAAAGAATCTGAGCAGCTGCCCCAAAATGAAAAAGAAAATTTTAAGGTGACTTGCAGAGACAGATTCTACTGAAAGCATCCAAATAATTTAATTTAGCTACAAATGCTGTGGCAATTAATCAGAATATGACATAAATAAGAGACTAGCCTTTGTCCAGTCATGAATAAATACTGTCATTAGTTTAGTGTCAGATGTGTGCTGAGGGACACATAATACACCTGAACGTCGCCCCAGATTTGGAGACAAAAGTATAATAAGGTTTCGGAACTTTGGTTCAGATGTTTATGTGGATTACTTTCATTTACAAGTCTTTCAGCCTTGTTTTGTTTTGTGCCGGAGTGATCAAAAATGCCTTGCAATTTGCTATTCTCATCGTGTTTTAGTAGTTGAGCTCCCATTATTAGGTAGAACTGGAGAGTGACTAAAATAATAATACAAAATCTGGATTAAACAAAAATCCCTCTGAGGACAGTGGGTAGAATAGGTGGGCAGGTCTAACTAATACCGATTGTTAGAACTCAGTATGCTGTCTCTTCTACTATCTATTTTCATCACTCTCTTGAAATGAGTCTAGCTAGCTGTAACAGTAGTTGGGCAGCACATCCCACAAGTATAGAAGTCACAGCTATTTAACATGTGCGTTTTCAAGGAGTTGGGACAGGATTTGCATGGGTAAAGTGCAATCTATGTCACACACTCCAGCTAATGACCTAAAGGACTGTGCTCTCAGAGCAGAAGAAGGGAAAATTAATCTTCACTACAGTTGTTCCATTTCTCAAGCTTCTTTTCAGCAAAGTTACAAATTGTGCCAAATATCTATCAGTTTTATGATGACAAGACCATCAAACTTGTTTCATTAAACACCCTCCCCCCCTCTTACAACTGTCTAAACAAGATTTTTCCATTTAGTACCCTATCAATCCAGAGTTATGATTATTCAGGAACTGAGGGGATCTCTTGTATTTAAATATTAATGTTTGTGTAGTTATTAAAGTATTTGATGATTTGTCCAGGGGCACTGTAAAATTAAATATAGCATGTCATTTATGGTAATACAGAAGAGAATAATAAAAAATCTTTTTCATTCTGGTTTTGTGTCTGGCTCTGCATGTTACTTTTACTGCTTATTTGGTGTCTTAGGGTATTGTGTGTTTTTAAACCCCTTTTAAGTGTAGGATTTCAGAGCATGTTGTTAGGAGCGTATAAAAGATTATCTCCAAGTTATGACTTTGTGTTGTCGTGTGTGAGCTGCTGTCTGACAGTTATACTGCTACAGGGGAAGACAGTTTTCCAAAAAATACTTACCATGTATTGTGTGTAGCAGTACAGTAAGCCCAGAAATATTCTGAGAAACACTTTGGTCCATGTCATATTTGCTTTCAGAGATCACTTCAGCTTGCCAGAACAGAAATGTGTGTATGTAACTAGGTTTTTCAAGCTATGTATATGTAAAGAACGTGTTTTAGGCACTCTGCTGTGACTGCCTCATGCTATAAAGAACAAAAAAAAAGGACAAGAGGGAGAGAGAAGAGCCACTTACTTGACTGCCATTTGTATGTGTACAGGTGTGTAGCTTCTTCGGGGGGAAATTTTTTTGAGGTGAGATAATGGAAAAAAAAAACCTATCTATGTTTGGCCCATTCTGCTGGGAAACATCTTTTAGCCCATTTAAAAACAATAGTAGATAAAAATGACTCTCCTAAGGTCACCCAGAGACAGAGCCAGGAATAGAAAGCAGGTCAGATAAATCCAAGTCAAAGCACTTTCTGTGAGACCAGAGTGGTATTTCCTGCTGAAAAAAATAAAATCTTGAACGACTGTTTTTGCCACACAACAGAGGGGTGTTGATTGAGGTGTCCTTCAGCTTTTTCATACAGGTCGGCGCAAAAAGGTTCTGTGGCTAATGATGGGCAGCTGTCACAGGATGCACCTCTTCTTGGTAAAAATGTGTAGCAAACTGTAATACATTCATAAAAATATGCCTGGCAAACAGAATGAATATAATTACAGCAGAAGCACTTGCTATATTTAAGCCTGATATATTATTTTCATTCTAAGCCTATTTTTAAAGCCGATCATAACTTTGAGTGTATATTTATCTGTATGTGTGTAAGGTGGTACAATTATGGTACACCAGCTTTGTTTATAAATTGCATGCAAGCGAAAGTCAGGACATTCACTTAGTGTTTTTGATGTACCTATAATTCATCTATCTTGTTAATATGCAATAGGGAAAATTGCTGTAGTTCATGTTAACTGTGATGGTAAGATACTGGGTGCTTTTTTTTTTTCACTGGCTTAACTGGAAGCACTTCACAGAAGGTTTGGGATCCTCATTATGTAACAGCAATTTAGAAAAATTTAATTAAGGATGCATTCGCATGTGAGACGTCCGGATTATGGTTCCAGTCCAAAGCCCACTGCAGGCGATGGAAGGGCTCCCATCAAGCACATGAATTACTTGATCAAAGCCCAAATGCTTACACTGGAAATAGCACACAAATTAGGGTTACTACCTTTTTCAAAGGATAGATTGTGCTACCACAGTGAGGCTGCTTCCCATTTAAAGTGGGCTTGTATATGTTTACATTACACCTTGGTATGCAGTGTGGCTATGCGCTACCACCATGCCCGGGCTGTCTGGAAGGGCTAGAATGGCATTATGGCATAGTACCTATAGCCTTGGGCTGGAGAGGGCTTTACTGTGAGCATGGAAGAATGGAGACCACATTGATCACAGATGAATGTGGTATGCAAATCTTCGCTCCGTGTTGCAACTGGGCCTTAAGGAACCTATGCAAACTCAGTGAGTGTTTTAGCTCAATTCCAAGCAAGAGTGAAAGCTGCCATCTTGATAAAACAGTTGCAAAATAAAGAACTGGGGTCCATGTGGTGAAAGCCACAGAAAGTCAGCTGTTAGGGGACTGTACTTGCAATTTCCTGTAGGATAGCAAAGAAACATGAGCATTTTGTCAAAGGTTTTGAAAACCATGCTCTTACAGCCTCAGAACTGTGATAACTTGTACCAAACAGCTCTATCAAAACACACCTTTCGTCTTCTGTCTTGGCCTTCCAATCCTGCCACCTCACTTCACTGTCGGTGCATACCTACTTTTTCGCAATCCAAATCCAAATTCACTCTACCCTGTCTCACCCACCATTTCATACTGTAAATTAGAATCCTTAGCTCTTACCTCACTGTTGCTGAATGTGAAAATATTGTTCATCCCTCTTTCTTATACAGGCATTTTCTCATGCTTATGCAACCCAGATGCAAAGAAGTCCTTACAAAAGTCTGCCTGTTTGCTTCATCAACACTCTGCAAATCATTCTTTTCTTCTCACTCTTGTGATGACTAAAATACTATATGAGAATGGTTCAACAGCTGGCGTGCTATGGCCGCCACTTCTTAGCGTAATTGTAATCCTCTCACTGTAACCTCGTGATGTCCCTGTCTCAGTGTTGCATCCATCTGTTGTCTCTTACCAGATACTTGGACTGCAAAGGATCTGGAATAGGAACCAGCAGTTTTTACTTACACAAAAGTGTGCACACAATAACATGCAGGCACGCATGCACGCAAAGGCAAGCACAAATAAGCTTAGGGTTTTACACTCCAGTATCCCCACCACCATCACTGCTGCATCCCCTGACTGCATGAGAAAATGGATTGGAAAAGAATTGTACACAAGGAAAAGAGGTATTTATTCTGGTTTCATATAAGAAACTAATGGTTTTATGTTCAGTTATCAGTGTCTGATTCTCTAGATACACAGATGTATAGGTCAAGCATCAGACCTTAAACCATCATTAAAAAGTTAGTGGAAATTGCTGCCCTGTGCACAAGTACACTTCTCTAATATTTGAATAGTAATTGCCCACCTCACAAAGGTATTGCCAAGATGAGTTAACTAACTAGTATTTATAAAGCACTGTGAATATGAGAAGAGCTGTATAACTCGTATTCTTTTCTTTATCTGCTGCTTTGAGAACTCCTTGGAATGGAGAGCAATTGTCATTGCAGATCCCACACGGAGCAGCCATGACAGGCAGCCTCGGCACTAACACCAGCTTTAACCATGGCATGCACCAGCACTGCAGTGTGTGTTATTCTCAGCTGAGGGGAGGTGACACTAAACGAAACAGTACAAGAAGACAAAACCAAAACAATTTAAAGTGAAGCGTGCCCCAGCCCAGAAGGAACTGTCCCCTTCTGAGCCCTTTTCAGCCTCCTGCACTCTCTGTTGCTGTGGCCTTATAGCTCAGCTCCCATGACAGTAATAGCAAGGCTGGGACAGATTTGCCCCCAAAAGAGTAATACCCCAAACAAGCTGCCCCTCTGCCCCCTTCATTCTGAGGCACTTTCTGTGGAGTACATGCAGCCCTCACCAGCTGCATTAAAGCTCTAAACATGGTGACCTGCTAAGTACCCTTTGTGCTTCTGAAACAGTGCATTTGGGCCTGGTATATTCCTATGTAGCTGCATCACTTGGAATAATTATGTTGGCTTGACTAAAGCTCAGTGGTGAAATAAGCTAATGAAAATAAAATATATTGATTAAAATGACATGTTTTGCCCTAGCATCATATTATCATGACAGGAGCTCTGCCATAATTTCCAGTCACAGACAGGACACACACATGTACAGAGCCATTGAGAAGTTACTACACACACATTGGGTAGGGAGAAATGACTTGATCAAAACAAATGCTGGAGTGAGGACAGATCAAATGATGCCACATGGAAAATTATGGTTTGGAATGAAAAAGTTGTCCATTTAACAGTACATAAAGTCTCTGTAATATGCATAAAATCAGCAGCTAGCAGATGTTTTCTGACACAGTGCATCTGCATGAAGCTGAAGCACAGTCAATTCAGCAATACGCAGAGCAGATATAACAGCAGGCTCTCCAGACACAGGAAGGCAGTCCTTTCCTTCTCTAATAATAACAGTAAATAATAACTTATATTAATTAGCAATCGGGAATTTAATGATGGACTCGGATGCAATTCTGGGAGGTATCATACAGAAGATGAAAAGAAAACCTAATATCTTTTGCTAACAGAATGAGAAAAAAACTTTGGTGACAGCTCCCTGTTTAATGAGATCTTACTCAAAATATCACCTTGTGGTTAAAGTTCTTCATTAACCCTTTCTGCCCAGAGGTATTTTCTTCTTTTAAATCTTATGAAGATTTCTTTAGCCATTTTAACTCTGCAGAAATGCAAAGAAAAGTATTTTTCTTCATTTTAAAATCATTTTGCACGTTTGGTTTCATAGAGGCAGATAAGTTTTGAGACAGTTTTTGTTCTCAGTGTGATGGTTGATTTAAATAATTTACATATCAATGACATTTTTCTTTTTTTCAGCTGGGAGCAAGTGGAGGGAAACGTTGTATGGTTCTGTCTCTAGTATCCTAAATAACCATTCATGCCTATCTGTGACACAATGTAGGCCACACATACAGACAATGCAGGTCTTCATCATTTGATCTCAGCTCTTCTGTTATAAAACTTAGTGACTGAGAGACTTAACGTGTCAGAATTTATGCTTAAATGGTGATGATTATCATAACTGATAGAGATGCGGAAGTTCTCAACACTTTGAAATATTATTTCACGTCACCTGCATGTTCAAGCAGCAGCCAGCATACAGGAGGATGGTGATTATCCTAGAGTCCACTGGCACTTGTGACAAACTAATTTTTTCCATGTCAACAGGACTGAAGCCAATTGAATGAAGAACCTCAGTAGCAGCCTGAGTTGACCAAACCTTGTCAAGAAGCATTGAATCTTGGGCACAATGACATTCTGCCTTGGATGTATAGCTATGTTTTTGTGGATTTCACAAGTCATACGCATCAGGGAAGGAAACTTTACAAACTTAAATCTTGCAAAATTCAGTTCTTATACTACAGAATACAGATCATGTATCTTCTAAAGCCAGTCTTTAATGATTTTTAAGATTCTCATCAACTTTCAAAGCCTTTTGTCAGGAAGCTTTTCAGCTGACAGTATCATGGCTTCTCAAGGCATCTCTCTGAAACACTGTCTGCAACAAGAATAAGAGATGTCAGCAAAGGAAGCAGAGGGCTGGATGTGGAACTAACTCCCTTTTGAAAGCATCAGAATACTTACAGATCTTCCTGCCATGAGACCACTTTTTGTCCAACAGACACAAGAGAAATACAATGCAATAAATATGATCGACAAATTCAGTGCTAACAGGAAGATATAAATGTAGGGAGAAAAAGGAAGATGTGCCTTTGTGCATGAGTTCTGAAGTATATTAGATACCATGGAGGCCAGTTGGATATAGCTGCCTTAAGAGAGACCATGGATTAAGTTTTACCTGACAGTTTTAGAGCAGTGAGGAGAAAGAAGCTTTAAAACAGGACACGCACACCTCGGAAAAGATTGTCAGAGCCAACAGTGAAAAATGAGTGTATGCAGAAAGCTTGGTTAAACTAAGCTCACTACGAACTTTTTCAGACAACAGTGCTTCACTTCTTCAGGAGCATCTGCAGTATTGCCATCGTTACCACTGGTTACCAATTGCCCAGGAGTTTGTTAGTAGAAAAAGGAATTATTTTTGCTCAGAACACTTTATTCTTATTGAGTGTGAATTACTGAAGTGTTGCTGAGAAGGTCTCATCATCATCTGATCGTACCTTTTCACAACCAATGAGATTACCATCAGAAACAAAGCTGCTCAGTCCAAGTAATATTTGGCAATAAATTGATTACAGACTTAACACTAATATTTTACAGAAAAAGAAATCAATGAAGTATCTACCATTGCTCAAAGTCTCACATTAGAAAGGCATGCAAAATAATCACTAAATGATTACAAATGGCAACTGGGCAGGACTGTGTGAAATCAACTTTGTCACACATAGGAATTACAAAGTGCTTTACACACACCTTGAAAGCCACAGCTTGAAAAACAATGACTGCAGACAACCATGTGTGGTAACTGGGTTGTGAAGGTCTTGCTTGCCGAGTAATTGCTATTTATAAGTCACTAATGAGCTTAAATATCCCACCCCCATATTTCACATTTAGTATTCCTTTTCAGATCTACCATTGCTCAGTCTTCACAAATTCTGAAGGCTCCTGAGAGACTCCTTCCTTGCTCTGTGCCCATACCTGCTGCTGCTCCTCCCATGGCACTCGCACCAAAGACATACACATAGAAGCGCACCAGGGTATGCACTCCACAGTGAGGGAAATAATGCCAGTGTGATAAGAGGCTCAGGTTGCAGATCTCTTCCCTACCTCTCTTTGTATGCTATGGAGATCTTCACCATAGGATGGTAAAACAGGCTGGGAGCCTGCCTGATTCCCCCCAGACCATGGGGCTTTATGAAAGATTCCCCAGTGAATTGTCCAGGCACAGATCCTGCTGGCTGTCCTGTATCAGGACAAAAAAGGAAGACCCATTCACATTTTTTCCCTTCCTGAAAGAAAGCAGAAAAATTCCTTCCCTCTTCCCTTCTTCTCTTCCTTTTACTCAGGAACTAGATTGAGAATTCAGGTCTGGCTTGTGCGGGTAGAGGCTTCCTGGTCCCCTGTCACTCCACAAGAACCAATTATACAAAAGAAAAAAAAAAAAGCCAGGCATATTGTGGGTGTCATATCATCCAGAAGAGGTGATTGCTGAATGAGCCATATTCACCATTGCTAGTATGGCCTCAGAACAGCTTCCATTCTGCATTCTTATTTTCAAGTTATTACAATTAATGTCCTACCCTTTTTTCTCATAATGAAATGCAAAGTATGGTTATATTTTCAAAAAGTGCCAGTGCTTACTACTTGAGAACAATGAGGTGCATTAATTTCCCCCAGTTCTCAGAAAGGCGAAATCCATGATGACTTGAGCTCCAGTTCATCATTCTCTGAGAATTTCCATCCCCCAGTTTTAATAAAACAGTGTAATTGTCTTGAAATTTTAAAAACTATCTGGAAAAATTAGCTGACTAACAGCAATTCAGTTGAACAGGGGAGGTAATAGACATCCAGAGAGGCCATTGGTGAATGGCATAAGGCAGAGTGCTTGGGGAGTGAGGTGCAAGAGAGGAGGCAGGAGTACCTGTGGCTGGTAACGGTGGTGGTGTGGACAGAGAGGCAGGGAATTCAGAGAGGTACGCCAAGCAGCCACTTGCAGTGTTAGCAGGAGAGGATGGATGAGAAGGGTCAGAGTGGCAGTGAGCTCTCAGATACTGGAATGGGTCCTAGGAAAGCATCTGTAGATTCAGGGTACCCTCAACTTGTATACACAGCTGTTTCTAACATGGCTCTGAGAAGAGGCAGGGCAAGGTCAAAAGGTTTATCAGCTTTGCATGCAATACAACCATTTATTTTAGGTCCATTTTGCAGCAGTGATTTAACACCGTGTGTTAGTTTTTAAACTTTAGATGGAGACATACTACTCTCCAGGAAGAGAAATATCAACAAGCACGGAACTCTAGCACAAGCTCTGATTAGCAAGAACAAGCAAGTAGACAAGGGCAATGAGTCCAGCTAAAAACCATCTGTTAAAACAGTTCTGCAATGACAGAGCTGAAAGTATTCACAAAGAAGACAGAAATAGGGGTAAGGAGTGAGAATCAGTCCAAGAAGCATTCTTGGAGAAATCTGGAATAATCTTTAAATGAGGGATCATTAAGTGAGTTCTGAGAAGACAACTACACTTGTAACAGTAATTGTAATTGTAATAATACCATTCCTTTCTTCCAGGCTTCCTTCTGACAAATTTCCGAATTGCATGTTATCCTGACATACTTGTAGAAACACAGCATAAAGATGCCAAGTGGTTAATCTTGCATTGAATAAGCCAGCAATGGACCCAGATTTTGATCCCCATATGCAGGATTCCCTGTGACACTACTGCACTACTGATGTTCTTCTATCAAGAAGAAAAGACCAGCAAGTCTTTACTTCAATTAGTAAAGAACTCCTTAAAAGTAGTAATGAAACATTCCTTAAAAGTATCTGCCCTGAATCTAGGAAGTGCTGAAGCCGAAGGTAGTATTTTTCTCAGAAGGAGCTGAAAGTGCTGCACAGGTCTCAGTGGCTCCAGATGAAGTACAGCGATACAAAAAGCATGTGGCACCTCCAACTACTTGATGACAGATACTCTCTTGTGTTTGGCCATACACTTAGAATACATTTATTCTTGGGATTATGTCACTGAGCATGAGCTGCTTTCAGGCATTAGATCATATACCTGGTCCTTCCCCAAATGCTGTTGTAACCATTTGCTGAAAGCATCAGTTGAAAGAATGATTTGGCTAAGTGACTAATTTGACTGAATGCCTATAACACTTGTAAACTACTTTTAAGCCATTTAAAGGGCTTTCTCAGATACATTTGTGCAAAAGCTGCATAAATTGTGAGTCAATACAAAGCAGCAATTCACAGATGGGCCTCTGTAAAAATTAAAATAATAAAATAAAAGTCAGTTTTTTGAGGTATTTGCTCCTGTACCAACGCCAGCTAGTACTATACCCTTTGCTTTCATGCATAGAATAGGCAACACTTTCAAAAGAAAATACATCAGGAAATTAGGTTCGAATGGGAGGTTTGCAAAGATACAAAGGAGAGTTATGCCTTTATAGGGAATTTAATACATATATTATCTCCTTTTTTAACCGCTATGTAAATAATACACATAGTAACCTGGATAAAAATGTTTGAATGGTTCTAAGTAACAGTTATTCCTGTGCAGCCACTCATTACTGCTTTCCTTTGCCTGAAATAAATGTCACCCCATTTTTAACTTGGAGTAGTCATATTCTGCTGGTGCCACTATCCGTTTAGCATCCACATTGATTACACAGATGCTAATACCTGACAGCCATGTTCCATTGATTCTGTGGGGTTTATATAACAAAGTACGTGGCACCCAGGGGATCAGGCCCAGCCAGCATGGGTTCATGAAAGGCAGGTCACGCTTGACCAACCTCATCTCCTTCTACGACTGGGTGACCAGTGTGGTAAACAAGGGAAAGGATGGATTGCTGGGCTGAGGTGAATGGGATGAGGTTCAACAAGGCCAAGTGCAGGATTCTGCACTTTGGCCACAACAACCCCATGCAGCGCTACAGGCTTGGGGTCGAGTGGCTGGATGAATGTGAAGAGGAAAGGGACAGAGGGCATTGATTGATGTTCAGCTTAACATGAGCCGACAGTGTGCCCAGGTGGCCAAGATGGCCACCGGCATCCTGGCCTGCATTAGAAATAGTGTGGCCAGCAGGAGCAGGGAGGTGATCATCCCTCTGTACTCAGCACTGGTGAGGCCGCACCTCGAGTACTGTGTTCAGTTTTGGGCCCCTCACTACAAAAAAGACATTGAGGCCCTGGAGCGTGTCCAGAGAAGGGCAATGAAACTGGTGAGGGGTCTGGAGCACAAGTCTTATGAGGAGCAGCTGAGAGAGCTGGGAAGTTTAGTTTAGAAGAGGAGGCTCAGGGGAGACCTCATTGCACTCTTCAACTTCCTGAAGGGAGGTTGTGGTGTAAAAGGGTTTGGCCTCTTCTCCCAGGCAACGAGCAGGACCCAGGGAAATGGCTGCAAGTTGTGCCAGAGGAGTTTTAGGTTAGGCATAAGGAAGAACGTTTTCTCTCAGAGAGTGGTCAGGCCCTGCCCAGGCAGGTAGCGGATTCACCGTCCCTGGCAGCATTCAGGAGGAGTCTGGATGAAGAGCTACGAGACATGGTTTAGTGCTTGTGGTAGCAATGGTAATGAGAAGACAGTTGGACTAGATGATCTTGTCGTTTTCAACCTTGTGATTCTATGATTCTGTAAGGGAGACACGGAGTAACAAACAACCAGTTGTTAAAAACAGGTACTTGATTTCTAGCAGTGGGCAGGATAGCAAGAAAGCCTTTCATTTGAGCCTTTGAATATATCCATGAGACTTAAAGTACCAGCCTGAGAGGAATGTGCTGACAGTTCTGCATTATCTTTAACAGCCCTGAGATGCCACAAGAAAGAAAATCTAAGCGCATGTCCATTTTAATGGAGAACCTTCCCATTATATCCACTGAAGCTGCCCTTCTGGATGCTGGTCCAGGGAACCCTTTCTGAATGGCCGGTTTCCACAGTAAGAGAGAACCTGTACTACCTACACTGTGTGTTATTTATACTGCAGTTTTGCACAAAGAAATTCAGAATGGTTTTACATGCTTGTGTAAGCAGAATGACGAGTGACTGAAATGCAGAAACTGATTGTATTACAGAAACATCACCAAGTAAAATGCAAAGTGTCTATCTTTAGGGATCTGACATGGAACAAGTTACAGACAGTCAAACAACATGGACTGTGAAGTGATTGCAGGAAATTTCTAGAAATTTATTAATACCATCTCTAGATATAAAATAAAGAAATAGAAATAAACTAGAAATAAACTTTCCAGACCAAACTGTGCAGAGAAGAACAAGCACATGCATTCAGCTGAGAGCTTATTCTTTTTGAGGAATTCTGTATTTTCAAGAGGTAGGGGATACACCTTATATACCACAGAAGCAGCTATGGGGCAATTGCAGCTCTATATTTATGTTCACTGGGATGCAAAATACAGGGAGCTTTTATTTTTCCATTATTTCTCATTTTCAGAAGCAATCTAGAATGAAAATGGCAGATTTTATTCTTCCTGCAGGGGACACTTGGGGAAATCCCGGTCTAAGCAGACAGCTTAAACAGCTGTGTCAGTTTCTGAAGTGACTGTTACTCCCAAGCAAGATACAAGAGAGAAAAAATTAGGTCCCGACAATACATGAAGTAGATTTCTAAAAGGTTTTTCCTTCCAGCTCAAATATTTTATGGAACTGAAGAAATATCAGACTCAACTTGTAAAAAGAATAAAATAGGAGGATAATGTGAGGAACAGTGAGAAAGACTACAATGAGACCATGTCAGAAGAAAGATCTGAAAGAAGGAGAAGCGTCCCAGATCAACCCATCCATTATCTTCAAGATTCCACAAGCCTCGAGGTTAGGCAGTTACCCTCTACCAACAGTAAGCAGCAATATTAATTTACCAGCTTTATTGCTCACTCAAACCATTAATCACTACAAACAGGCTTCAAAAATATGGAGGACATTGAGACTCATGAAAGGGCGCAGATCGTCTCAATATACAAGTGACTGCTTTTTGTTTACCTGGCACCCTAGGTCCTTGTTTTATCAGCTGCTTCAGAGAGTAAGTGGGCTTAGATTCTTGATGTAGTTGTACAAATCAGATTTTGTTTGGGTATTGTTTCCAGATGAAAGCCTCTTCTTTATTCCAGTGGTAGGAGACTTTCTTCCTATTAAATGCTTCAATGGCGGATTTAAATATTTAGAGGATCCACATTACAGGAGGACTGTCTGAGAGCATCACAAAGAAACCATTAGTTAAATCCATTAAGGATCTACTTAAGTGGAATTCCCTGCTGTTATCTACATGATAGCCACATAAAAAGATACTGTGCAGAGAAAATGTTGGGGAAAATATTCCTCCTCTTACATTTTATCTCTGAAAAATCCAATCCAACTGAAGGATCCTTTTTTGATTCTCTCGAGATTTCAGCTGGGAACTGACATTCTTTCAGCTGAATTAGAGTAGGGGGAACAATATGGCTTGGTTTCAGTTGTGCTTTTGCCCCTCTCCTTTTCAAGTACACTCAGTTCAGACAAATTCTTTTGTTGGAGCAGAACGTATGGGAACTCTTTGTTTTGGACACTGCATAAACGATCAAAGTTGTATTCACTGTGCAAGACACATAAGGAATACACAGAGTCTTTGTGTTGTCTATCTTTAAATACACGTAAGTGGTAGCGGTATGGATAAGATGTTCTTTCCTCCACCTCCTGGAGAAAGGCACATGAGCTATTTACGTTTTAAAACTTACACTGTCTTTCAGGATGCTCTCGTTTTTACAAAGCAGAAAAACTTGAACTCCATGAACTTGCTTTTCCATTCCCTACAATCATGGGTTTGAAACACGCCCAAGAAGGCAGTTATATTCTTCAGAATCTTTCTGTTCTTCATCAGTTATGTAACATTTCCTATTTTAAAATGCTCGGGAATCTCTGATGTGATTTAGGCTTATGGATAAGATGAAGGCACTAAAGGCAGTACATACAATGCATAAACATCCATATTGG
Source organism: Tympanuchus pallidicinctus (assembly GCF_026119805.1). Taxonomy (NCBI): domain Eukaryota; kingdom Metazoa; phylum Chordata; class Aves; order Galliformes; family Phasianidae; genus Tympanuchus; species Tympanuchus pallidicinctus. The sequence continues at coordinate 59,029,652 of NW_026294618.1, read as the reverse complement.
TTGTAATATTTATATCCCTAATCTATCTGTAAATCAGCATATAGTGTCTCTGATCATTGATTTTCTCTCTGGCCCCCATTCTGAGTACATTTTATAAAACCCAAGAGAGAAAGCCCTGTTCTTTAGTCAGAATAACATAGAGCTATTCTATAGACATAGGAAATTTGTTTCTAAGTCCTTTAAGTATTTGGTATTGGAGGATAAGATGCTCAGAAGTCGTGCTCCATGCATAAATGCCTGTCCACACAAAGTAAATCAAGACATACTCCAGTGTTAGGTAGTACTGTCAAACAAATGGCATAACTAGGAATCAGATCCCTTCCTAAGTCCAATATGGAAGCAGTAACTGTAAGCGCCTCCTGACACTCCAGCCATTGAAAAATGTACTTCAGCAATTTCATATCTACAAACTCAGAAATTTCTTAATAATTTTCTTTTTTTTCCCAAGACTGCAGAACAGTGGGTTGCTATGAAGCATCACCCATCTAGACTGTCGTTGTAACTCTACCAGTAAAGTCATACAACAGTGGCAACATAAGACAAGGCTGCCCTGTGGAGCTGTGGGATCACAGCTTCTTCCTCATCTCTCCCAGGAGAAATATCAGGAAATAATCTCCATCAGGTGGGGAGGAGAGCAGTGAGACACCACAGCCCTTTGAGGTCTTGGGACAAAATTGTTTCATTGCCACAGGGCCACACATTGTTCTGAGAATGCTGGTTAGCAAGGGTCTTGCTGTATACTTACAAACTTTGCATTCGAGAGGTGATGAAACCAACACTCTTGTTTAATATCTCCATTGATTTTGCACTGGGGTTTACAACCTTTTGAAAATTTCACTTCTGTGCTCTTTATACCTTACAGAAAATAACTCTTTTGCTGTTTTCTCCTTTTATATTCCTTCAGAGTAACTGGGTGATGTATAATAACTCCTACAGGTGTTTCCCTGCTGACATTAAATTTGCTAAGCTTGCTGGGTCCCATTACACAGAACTCAAATGGCAAATCTGTTATAAAAACATTTACTTTTGAGATGAATAAGAGGCGCAGGCACGGGTGAGGAGGAAGACGTTATGGAAATAAAAATTAAAAGACCTGGAGGGCAGTGTTATCAGGCGAGCAGGTGGCACAAGGCACTGCACATCCATCCAGTAGCGGTAACCTGGGACACCAGATACTCTGATTATAGAAAGAGGGCAATCATGTAACATGTGTGAAGTGTTTCATCTCCGGTCCAGCGCGATTACGACAGGACACGCACGCGTACAGACACTTAGCGCCGAGCCCCCATAAGCGGGACGAGGCGGCAGCACGCACCTTCTGGCCCGGCCCGCACCCTGCGGTGCGCGACATGGCTGCCGCTCCCGGCAGGCACCGCGGCGCTCCTCCGCGAGGCACGGGCTGCCACCACGGGGCGGGCGGCCACAAGATGGCGCTGGGCAGAGCTGCTGCGGGGCCTGTGGGTGTCTGGCGCTGGCACGGCGTTTTCCTCGGTTAATTTATTGTTGTGTGTAAAGTGCGCTGGGCTCGGAGTAAACAGCACCAGATCCGGAGCAGCCGTGTCGCGGTGGATTGAATTAGTTTAAAGATGCACGCTTATTTGCCCACTAAACTCAGGACTGCTGCACATACTTTGTGTATTATGATAGTCTGGGATCTACGTTGTTCACACTCCCCAAACCTTTGTGTTAAAATGACGTTTTTTTGTAGAGGAAATTTACAACGCAAGGGTCTATGTGATACTTGAATTCACTGTTTCAGCTTGTGGCTTGTTTTATTAATCGTGATCTCATATTGCAGTGAAAGCAAACACAGCTCCAGCAGAGCAGCACTTTGGCTTCTGACAGAGATCCTTGCAAATGCCCACTCACCCATTCCCGGCCCAGGAGTCCCAACGCAGCCGCGTGGAGCTGGCAGCCTGAGCCTGAAGCCGCTCACCCACGGAGCCACCCAGCACAGCCCTGCCAGGATCTGCTCCCTCATCAGGATTTGGCTCTGCTGGGTCTCTGGGCTGCCTCCAGTCAGAGCTGTGGGGCTGGGAACAGGGAGAAGTGAACCACTGTGATGGGTGAGTGCTGCTCCGCAAGGTGCTGAGGGGTCAGCAGCAAAGAAGTGAGATGCAAGAAGCAGTGAGAGCAGCAAGGGTGCTGTGTTTCCCCCATGCCATCACACCTAGCTCTATACACGTGTTCCCCAGCTTGAAAATGCATCCCCAGGCTTGAAAACACATTCCTAATTGTTCCATGATCATCTCTGAATTGTTTCTGGATCCCCTGAGTCCTGGCCTTTGAGTCTTGTTCCTTCCTGAGAAGTGCTGAGGAAGGAGAACGAAACTCCAGAGGTGAGGGTGACAGCTCTAGGCAGCCAGGCACCGTTTTGGCCAGAGGAATCACCGCTACAAGCTCTAGAAGCGGTGAAGGAGAAAAGCTGTGTCAGAGAACCAGGAGGCTTAAAGTTTATTGAGAAGGAAAAAAAAAAAAAAAAAAAAAAAAAAAGTAAGAACATGGAATGTTGTAAAATGCTGTTAATATAGAGTAAAGGTTGATTAGTGGTCATGCCCTTCCAAAATAAGCACTGCCTAGACATGAACTGTGAAAAGCAAGAATTGCACTTACGCATGCCAGCTCCATACACTGCATCTGCCAGGCTGGTGCCAGAGCTGCATGCCATATCCTGGGGTCCCTCTGGAAGTGGAGCCCATGAGCACAGCTGAGTGAAGAGCAGCACCTGTGCAAACAAGGCTTGTGAGCAGGTCATACAGTTTGACCAGGACCATTTCATCTGGCCTACACAAAAAGACCAAAGTTTTTACATTCCTTCTTCATCCCCTGCTCCTGGATAGTGTGCTGTTGACACCCTTCACCTTTTCCCCTTGGGTCTCTTCTGAGAGCTAATTTACACCACAAGAGATTTTCTGTATACATATAGTTTGTAATTACTGAAACTATGAAGGCAGTGCAATTTATTCTATTGTCATTTTTGCTGGTATTGACAAACCTGTGCTCCAAATGACAGAATCTATTATAGAAAAATAACTTTTTCATTACACATTGTTTCTTCTGCCTATATTCAGTCTGATCTTTTCACAGTACTCCATGACATAACTTTTTGGCAAACAGATTTAGCCCGGTCTTCTCCTGAAACTCCCTCTGCATTCTCCCCGTATGTAATGCTTTCACATGTGGTACCTCAAAGCTGACAGTAACCAGGGCCAGTTTCATGCCCTGTCTCTAACAATACCAACAAAATTGATTGGTTTAGGAATTGCTGAAGGGAGTGCTTTGCTGTGAATAATAAAATCCTAGGCAGTTTAGTGTGGATACTTCTATTAGTAGCGAAACAATATTTTCTGCTAGTAGAATAAAACTATCTCCCACCGCTGGCATAAAATATTATTGGTAAAAATATAGTTTTACTGGCACAACTGTGTCTATACCAAAGGCTTCTGTTGAACAGCTATGCCTGTCAGGGCTGGCATATCTTTACAGATATGCTAGATGTCAGGCCTGTAAACATGGTCTTGGTTTCTCAGAACCCACGTTCACCTCTTCTCAGCTCAGTGACAACCCTGTCCCACAACTGTGTTCAGTACAGTTACTTGTAAGACAGTAAACGCAAATAAAGATGCAAATGCATGTTGTAATTCAAATTAGTGAGACAACATTCTATTCTGTCATTCCTTCCTTACAGCTACTTAATGTAGATTGTAGATTCATCAAATTTAAGGTCAGAAGACACCTTTAGGTCATACAAATGGAGGTATGACACAGGTCAGGCAATTTTATGCAATTAACCTTAATGATTCATAGATGAGCAAGCATCTTCCAGAAACCATTTTTAAGTCAAAGATACCAAGTGAAGAAATCAGCATTTTCCTTACTAGCCTATTAACTTTTGCCTCACATTACCAAATCCAGGGTCATAAGACATTTTGACACCTGTGATGCCCTCTTCTGTGAGCGTACCTCTCCTTGGAGCTCCTCCTCTCTCTGATCCTTTCCTTGATCATTCTTACACTCTTTCTAGCTGCAGTCCTCTAGGTAACATTGCATTATGTTTTCCAGCAGCAAACCTGCAATCTCTCCCCCCCCCGAGCAGCAAAAAACCAGCCAGTTGAAGCACAGACAGACAACTAATCCCCCACTTTTATCTTCTGCAGTGAGTGGGTGAACTCCCTAGTGAAAGAATCATTCTCAGTGGGTACCATCAGCTCTGTGAGGAAGGTTGGAATACCATCAGTTGGGTGGTGCTTATTTCTATTTTATATTTTCTGGTGGCCGAGTATGCATACTGCACTGATTTCTGTGCTCTGTAAAGGTAATAAGCATGCCTGGGCAATAATATTTGTTAGGGCTGGGGATATTTCACAGATATAAATCTTAATAAGTTTATTTTAAAATAGAGAGTTAGGGTTTTGACTGATGTGTATTTGTAGGTACAAACGTACACTTCATATTAAATTCATATTATTAAAGCACTTACAAGAGAATCAGCCAAGCAGAAGATGACAAGCTTAAAAGAGATACCATTGCTATGACAGAAACGAGAAAAACAAACAAAATTCCCCCTTTACATTCATTCTTTCTATCCCATAAAGTGTTTATGAGCGTCTCAGTTTAACTATTCCTATCTTCTCTGAAGTAATCAATAAAGGAATACCTTGTGTAGAGAAGCATGCACTTTTGCATTTCCAGCTAAACAGTACAGATCTGAACAAATTCCTCAGGATACACTTTTATTACTAGAGAAGAGGCTGAATTGTTTTGCTTTGCGAATAACCAGCTGAATAGCCTGTAACTCGATTTTTATTAACATCCAGTTGTCTGTCACATACCTCAATGTCCAAGTGCCCCTCTGTATAGTGTTCATGAGTACTTGACATCAGACAGCTGGTAATTTTCTCAATATGATGTATAACAAGAGACTTTATTGCGATAATTTAGGACAGACCCTTTAGAACATGTAAAAGAGTTCTTGGCTGGGAGCTGTTTCTCCAAATCTATCTGAGAAATGGCTTGCAATCTTACTCATCTTCACAGGTGTTTGATGCTATTGATTTACAATTTTATATTGCAATTCTAGCAGGTTAGCTGAAATAGAACATACACGTACAAAGGACATTAAAGAGTCCAATATCTCCAGCTCAAGAGAATGAGATAGTTCCCTTTCCCATTTAATCATAAATGTTTCTTTAGTGGGCAATAAAGAAAAAGCAATGGCTTTATACAATCACCCTACAATGTTCGGAGATTCGTTGCAAAGGAATAAGATTTGTTCAGATAAAAAAGGATTCTCTAATACAAGTGAGTTTAACGTCAGGCTGAATAAAGGAACTCCTGAACTGGAAGTAAAGAAAGAAAAAGAGAAGTCTAGCATGTTACACCTCAGTTGTATGTCTAAGTGAAACATGAATTTGTTTTTAATGAATAATTGAGATAAATATTTCAAAACACTGAAATCAGTTGGTTTTGTGGTCTTCAAAGAAAATAGGCACAAAATATATGCAAACACACACACAAGCACACATACAAAGGAAAAAAAAAGCAGGTTACTTTTAAGCTGGTACAGTCATCACCCTCTGAACAGAAATCTTGGATTCAGGTCTGTTCCATAAGAACAGAAGTTTCACACCAGCCAGCTCATGATTCCTCTGCTTTCAAAATTTAGAAAATCATTTCCCTTAGCTAAGTAGTAAGCTGGATTTATAATTTGTAATAGAATCGACTGTACTCAAGAGGTTGCATAGTGCTTTTAATGATTCCCTTTCCTGCCCAAGTAAAGTTAGTAATAAGTCTTTTAAGCAGGATGAAGCACTGAATGGGGTGAAGATCACAATAGTGAACTTCAAAACAGACATAAAATAGAGATGACCTAATTCATTCATACTGATCCAACCCAATTAATCAGGAGTGCTTTTCAAATACATGGCTCAACAGAGCTGTGCAAATAGGATCCCTGTATAAAAACGATACATATTAAAATTAAATCAGAAAAGTGTTTAGTATTGGCCTCACTTCACTCCTGCTGAACTCTAATTCTGCTGTCACGAGGTACTTTGAAAATGCCTGTTCAGTAGGACCAGCCTCTCAGGGAAAAGCAAAAAGAAAACAATTTTGATGATTTTACATATTGTGTCCTTTTCTGAGAATGAGTGCAGTCCCTGATTTCTATCTGGTGAGAATCACCATGGATAGCACTTCCCAAATTAGGCTCCTTTCTTCTTGGACATATGCACAGTAAGTTTACACCCAGCGTAGAATGGTGTGGCAATTTAAATTTAAATGTAGTTAAATGAAAACCACGTTTGTCCAATCCTCTGGGTGAGAAGAAAAACAGCTGTAACATGGCAAAAAGATCTGCACACATTTCATTTTTTATGAAGTCCGCTGAAAAGACAAAATTGAGATTAGAAAAATCTTAATAAAATTTGTCTATTACTTTTTAAAGAGAGAAGCTGGTATTTTGTCGTTCACCTACAATGTCCCTAACATCCACCAAGAGAGATAAAATGATAGGGATGGCCTGTTTGGAATGAAAAACAAATAGCAGAAAATTAATTAGTATACAAAGCAAGCTTTATGTCAGTCCCTGAGTCTTTGCTGCCTCTGACTATAGCATCTGGATTTGTTAATGCAGATGACTCATGTTGTTAAGCCTTTGTTAAATAAGTAGTTGATATTTTGGATTAATGAAATGGTCGTTCTAATTTTAATAACATTGCTTTTTAAATTTAAACAAGAAGAAACAGATGTTTTAAACAGACCAGTCCTCACCACATGATTTGGTCACTAAATGTTATAGTTTAACAGGAGCAAGGACTCCAGGAATCACTAAGCATTGGGGATCAGACCCTGCACAGGTAACACGCTGAGATTTTACAGAGATGTGTATCTGGAAGTGGTTTACATCCACTCTTTTCTTAGCACAGTTCATCTCTCAGCTGGAGCAGGGAACCAACCATGGGAGTTGCTCTCATAGCAAGGACTTGGCTGTGGCTTTGGCAGTCAGATGTGTTGTGGCAGAGAGGATGTGAAAGCAAAGCATTCGGATGGCAGTTGGTGGTGACGTCCTGTCTGCTGGGACAGGAGGCCTTGGGGAGGGTCTGTATAACTGACAACAGGTATTTTAGCTGCCACCTGATGGTCCAGCAGGATGCCTTACATGCACCCTACTCTGCATCACCATGGTCAACATTTAAAGCCTAGAGGGATGCACTCTTCATAAACATTGTGCTTATTGCCACATATCAGCCATTTTTTGTCCCTCTGCCAGAGTCAGCTGTATCCTCAGATCTGCTGGTTGACTTATCCTAATCTTATTTGGGCAAATGGGTCTGAGGTAATGCAGAGTAAGTCCAGTAACCTGGCTTGTTTAATCTGAGATGTGCTTGGGAACACACATAATAGCACCTGCACTGCCAGATGCGAGGAGCATTCGTATTTGGTTGGGGTAATGCTGGCAAAAAAAAAAAAAGGGGGGGGGACAGTAATTTTTACTGGCTCTGCTGGGCTTTGGAAGAAAGTGGCTTTTAATAATATTAGGACATCACATATCCTTTGGCCATATTGCTGGTTGGACAGGCCCTATTTATCTCTCCCTGCCTCTAGGCCTCCTCACAGTGCCAGGCAGAAAGAAACAGGTAACGTCATGTGTGTTTGGTCCCATCTCGTCCCCCTTCCTGTTATGCCAAAGCTGAGCCATTGGGTGAGTCAGTGCAAGGATCTGGATAAAAGTAAATTATTTCTACCTCCTTGACTAACTGGCACAGGTGCAGCTGCATCACAGTTGCTCCAGCAGCCCAAAAGTCCATGCCAGAAGGGTACAGCAGTCACTTGGAGCTGCTGGAGCTGAGAGAAATGTTGGTGCACCCAGCCTTCCTCCCACCTGGTCTCAGTTCCTCAGTGGTGAAGTAGGGACAACTGGAATTATCAGTATGATGGCGTGCTTAAAGCATAAGTGTGTCAAAGCTGGAACTCTCAAGCCAGGATGTGTTTCACTTGGGAAATCAAAGGGTGGCTGGGATGGAGAAGTCTTGAGGAAGCTTTATCTGGGCTTTCCCTCCTCCTCTTCCAGCCTTTGCAGTGCCTCCCTCTCTTATTTTGGTGTCTCCTGTGTATAGAGGCCACAGGAAAATGGCAGCAGGAGTAGCTTTGCTGGAACTCGGAAGGTAGGACTCATTCAGAGAGAAAGCAGCAGCGTGAGTAACTTGTCTACCAACTAAGGGAGGTTGAGACAATCAAAAATCAGCCTTCTGGAATATGGGGTTATCCAGAGTGTGAATGTGCATGTACACGCAAGAGTGAGGACTGAAGATAGGTGTGGGAAGGAGAGAATTAATAACCATTGCAAAAGGGGAAGGTGGGGCTCCACCTAAAGGACTTAGAGCTGTTGGAATAGAGATTGTGAATGGTCAACTACTACAGAAATGGGTTAGAAATACAGTACATCAGGCAAAAATTTTACTTTTTACTCCCTTCCTCCTCAGAATTGCGTATCAGCTATGAAACATAGGAAAGGAAATTCAGTTTGCAAAGGAAAAAAAAAGTGCTATCTCCTACTGAAATCCATGCATTTCCAACTGTACATACAAATATTCTACAAAAACTTATTTTTCTTGGTGAAGACATAGAAGCCACTGTAACCTGGTCCTAGAAACAGCAGTTGATAAATATTATAGACTATAGATAATGCTTGCATTGTGCCATATAAAAAAACGCTCCAGAAAAAGGTTAGGAAAAGACTACTTCTTTAGTTCTGGAAGATGCAACTTATTTACAACTAAGTTACTAATCTTGTTTATTTAATGCATCTGAAAACTGTGTGTTAAGAGTCTGACTGTTTCTTCTATGCATCAGCCAGGCCAGCCCGCTACAGCTGGCAAAAGAAAGAATCTCTGACCAATGTGCAGCTAATGGCAAATATTTTTTTTGCTTTCCCAATGGGTTAGTTCTGTCTCTTGCACATCAGCAAAGAGAAGATTCATAAAAGACAGAAAAATTAGAAAAAAAAAATAGTAGAGAACTCTGTGATAACCACTGCACTGAATCTTGCTTAAGATTTCCCCTTTAAACGTGAACAAGACCATCCATTTTTCATTTAAAGGAAGGCTGCCCTTTTCCTAGGCTTCCCCAGAATTCACTGCTATTCTCAGACAATGACAAAAGATCCAGAAATGTTGATGAAATTCTGTTTAAAGGCTCAAATTTCAGCAGTGGGTAAAGGCAGAAATCAACACCATTCCTCTCTCACTGCCAAGTAGATTTTGGTTTGATTTAGAAAAGCACTTGGGCTGCTATCTCACCAAAGTAGACTCTGGAGCTGTTGTTCCTGGAGGCCTTGGTCTGCAGAAGCACTTAATCAGGGCTTAACTTTAAGGAAGTGAGTGATCTTATTGACTTCAATGGATGTTGTGCATTTGTAAAACTGCGGGATTTAAACATTCTGTTCAAGTGGTCCAAATCCTGCAAGGTGAAAAATGGCTAATGTTGCATTTCCTTAATAAAATCATGTGTGACATTCTTGAGATGGAGATGGTGGTGTTTTGAAGTCCTTTTGTTTTCACACTGACAGAAGAAAAAAAATTAATTAAATTGCCTGGGATTAGTGGCTGCTAAAGAATGGATTTTAATTAAATGGTAGAATGTGTCACTCTGTACACGTTTTAGGCCACAATCTGTTGGCATAAACTGTGTTTTTTCCAAGTGCATTATGACCAGCCGAAATAAAATGATTACACTTCACAAGCAGCCTTTACACCTAACAGATTCTTGCTTATCAGCTGGGTATCAACTGCAATAGTTTACATATTCCATTTGCGACTGAAATGTAAATATTACATAATAAAGAAAATACTGCTACGTTACATTTATGTGTGTGTCGACCACATAAAGGTTCTCTTAAGGGGAAAATCCCATTACTGGAGCTCAAATACCGAGCTAAAGCATAAAGTTAGAGCTCGGAGCTGGCTGCTTTCTTTTCTGCGATCTGATTTATGGGTTATTGAAATCAATTAAAAGATTTGCACTGACTTTGGAACAATTTGAATTGGGTGCTTAACTAGTAAAAGAAGCGATAGTTTAATAAAAGCCCACATATTTCTTTCTTTTTTGCTCATTAACTCTAATGCCAGTCTAAAGGAGGAAATTGAGAATTACAGTGAATTTGACAACTGTTTCATCTAACCGCACAGTGGATTTAAACAGAAAGCAAAACAAGAACCAAACAATAAGGGATAAAGGGATTTTTAAGGCTCTTGTAGATAGTCAGATCAGATGCAACAGGCTCCTAAACCTCTGCCTGTGTTCTCACATAACACATATATGTATGCACAACACATAAATATAAATTAAGCAGCTCAACAATGCTGTTTCTTCTAGTGTCTCCGAAATAACACCTCGGAGCTCTTAAACCACTGGTTTGCATTCTGTATCTCTCTTTGCTGTCACAATGTGTGACTTAAAAGCTTCTGCAATGACCCAACAGGGACACTGTGCTAACTTTCACCAGGGCTCAGGGCCTGTGCAGACATCACTGCCAATGTTGCACACCAATGGCCAACAACGCGTTCAGAAAATTTTACTGTTTATCCTGGAAAATGATCCCAGAGCACAGGAGTTTGTAATTCATCAGGGAAGAAATTGAGAAAGGAATCCATGCCTGGACAACGTTGGTGTATAGAAAATAATTACATTGAAGAAACAATGAAAACGGAATGAAAGTTGAAACTGCTTGTGGTATCAAATATCAACGCAATCATTTTGCAGCAGATAATATGCATGGCAATTAGAGCTTTCTTACATTATAATAAATTCATAATTCATGCATACAGCGAGAGCTTTTGGAAAGGAGGCTTTGAATTTAACAAACACTACCACTCATCATCTGAGCAAAGATGGCAAAAGGAATTTCAACATTATTTGTGATCTACAAAATCGAACCATCGCTGCTTTGTGTTGTGCTTCCCGTGCACAGACTGCAGTGCCTTCTGTCTGCTTGAGGGTGTGGCATCTGCCATTGGGGAGGAAAACTGGCATGTGTTGCCTTTTATAGCAGCCTGATTGCTTTGTGCTGGGGGCCTCTATTTCAGAGGCTCTTCGTTCCAATCCTGCAGCCGAGTTGCTGAAACACATGGAAGGAACAGGAGTGGTACCAACTCCTTGGTTTAAAGCATCTTTTTTTATTTTATTTATTTATTTTTTACTGGAGAGAACATTTCAAAGTAAATCTCTGTTAAACTTTGTGGGTTATTTTCCTGATTGTGAGTTGCGGAGCACATTGGGAAGTTCTGAGCCACTGCCGAGGTGCTATCAGTAGATGTTATCGGGGCTTAAATGTATATATTTTTGCTCAGATAAAATTGTGTATAAATGTGTAGTCCATTTAAAATTTTATTTTAGAGCACACATGTAAATAAATGCACACAAGTAGACATCTATATTTGTATTTGCATATGAAAGGCTACAAAAAATCAGTGTATGTGATTTAATGTGTATAATTAGTGAGCATTTGAATGTAAAAAAGAAGAAAATCCAGGAGAAAATGTCAAAAAGGCTCACTAACAAAGATGTAGTATTCTCTTGGCAAAAGCTGATGAATGATTTGGCATGAATTCACCGTACAGTTCTGTTATTCTCTCTCCTACAAAGATGATATGCCCCTTTCGAGCAGTTTGCATAGAACTGCAATTTGTTGTTACTGGCCATAATGACCCCTGGGTACACACCTGATTCCCCCTGCTACAGTCACTCACCATTTTTTCGCCACACTCTTTTCTAGTAGCTGTATAACATCTTGGCACTTGCAAACTTGCTTTCTTTGCAAAAGCAAGCAAAAAATACGTTTCTAACAGATGTGTGAGTGCGATGCGCTTGATGAACATTGAGACTTTTCAAACCTGGATCCATAATGGAGTATTTCTGAGTACTTCTGACTTTTCAGACAGAACTGAAATTAATAAAGATTGGAACTGCGCTGTTCGTACTGGATCAATAATCACAGCATGTAACTCAATGTCAGGGCATGATGCTTCTGTTCTCTAATGCTTTCACAATGGGAATGATAAAGTCCACCTGCAGTCCACCTGCTCGTGACAGCATCTTCCATGACATGCTGCATTTCTCTACCAGTATCACTGAGTTTCCTATTTATCTATTCTGAAATTTGAAAATGTGATGATCATTAACAGTATGCATAGGAATATTCATTTAAAACAGTGCTCTTAGGCCCTAGCTACACTGAAAACACTGCTAACATCTCAGTTTGTTAGGTGCTTCCTTAGCAGAATATTTGACCTCGAGATGCTTTCATTAGTGTAATGTAGTGTGTAACATTTACTTTTTCTTATGCTGGGGTACTTTTTGTATCAGAATAGTTATAAAAAATCCCCCAAACCATTCTGAAGGATGCTTTAAAAATGTAGGTCATCTGCAACAACTTTTCATGTGCTATTTGGATGACATATTTGGATTTTTGTTCTGGTACTGCTGTGTTTTCACGAGTGTCCTGTGCATACGGGAAATTACATTGTGTGGGGAAACAATTACGAGACTATATGCCTCTCTCTTCTTGATCATCTCCCATTATCTGCAAATAAGTACAGAGAACATATTGAGAACAGCCCTATATATAAAAGCATCATCAGCGCAAATGACCATTAGAATTTGGAGACAGCTGGGCAATGTGGACAATGGCACCAATGGTACAGCTGCAGAATTTAAGTTACATTTTATAGATGTCAGCACTGAAAATTTCGGGGGGGGGGGGGGGGGGGAAGAAAAAAAAAGGCGGGGGGTTGGGAGGGGAAGGCAAAAATAAGAAAAAGAGAGAAGAGAAAGCACAGCTTTTCTGCGAAACAGCATTTCTCTGCCAGAGGAACGGAACGGAGCTCCTTTCCAGACCTCCGAACTCTGACCGCCGCCTGAGGAGCCCCGAGGCCGGGCGCGGGGCAGCGCGCTAGGGGCCGCCCGCTCCTTTCCTCCCTTCCCTCGGGACAGCGCTCGCGGGCGGCCACGGCCCGGCCGCTCCGCCGCCGGACCCGTCTCTGCAGCGCCGAGCGGCCGCGGGGCAGCGCGATCCGCGCCCCGCGTCGCTCCAGGTGCCGGCGCGGAGAGCGGGCGCCGGGCCCGGCAGAGTCCAGTCCGCGTTTTGCGAGTGCGCGGGGCGCGGAGCGCGGAGGGGGCGATGTGGCTGCCGGGGCTCGCCTACCCGCCCGCCGCTGCCATGCTGGGCCAGCGCGGCTCAGCCAGACGTGCGCGTACCCATATCCGGGTTAGGGAGGAAAGGAGGAAAAAAAAAAAAAAAAAAAAAAAAGTTTCATTTAAACCCGAACAAAAAACTTCCAACATGAAGTCACACAGCGGGAGCGGGCGCGCAGCGTAAGGCGCTCTTACCATTTCTCGGCCACGGACTCGAGGAGGGGATTTCTGCGGAGCGGAGCGGCCCGCAGGGACGCCCCGGCCCGGCCGAGCCCTCTCGCCCCGCTCGTCTCCCCCCTCCCCCCGGCTCTCCCCCCTCTCTGAGCGCGGGGGCCGAACTCCGTCTGTTTTTTTGCCCGATTTTTGGTCTTTTCGGTCCCAACGCCAGTCCCTCCAACCTCGCGATGTGGCGGTGATCATGGCCGCGCAAGTGGCGGCGGCTCCGGCGGGGGCGAACAACAACCAGGGCAAGGCGCCGGGCCCGCCGGAGCGCGGCCCGGGGGGGGGGCCCTCCGCCGAGCAGCAGCCCGCGCCGGCCCGGCGGCAGCACGGCGAGCCGGCCATGGCCCACCGCGCCGCTCCCAACGGCGGCAGCACGGCCGGCGGCCCCTCCTCGGAGCCGGCGCTGAAGGAGGCCGGCGGCGGCTCCGCGGCGCGCTCCTCGTCGTCCTCGCCGCCTTCCTCCTCCTCCTCCTCCTCCTCCTCCTCCTCCTCCACCCCGAGCTCGGCCATGGAGACGGGGCTGCTCCCCAACCACAAGCTGAAGAGCGTCGGAGGCGATCGCCCCGCCGCGCCGCCCCACCACCACCGTGCCCACCACCCGCACCACCATGCCCACCACCACCATGCCCACCGCCCGCACCACCGCCACCACGGTCCGCCGCAGCCGCTGAACCCCTTCCCGCCGCCGCCGCCGCAGCAGCCGCCGCCTCAGCACCATCCCGCGCAGAATAGCAGCGGCAGCCTCGGCGGCGGCGGCGGCGGCAACAACAACGGCGGCGGCGGTGGCGGCGCTGCGCAGCCCGGCGCAGACATGGAGCAGCAGCAACATGGAGGAAAAGACGGCGTCCTGGGCGCTCCGGCCGAGCCGCCGCAGCAGCCGCCGCAGCAGATGCTGAATAAAGGCGCCGACGAGGAGGAGATGCCCGGCAAAATGGGCGAGCCCATCGGCGGCCGCTACGAGCACCCCGGCTTGGGACCCCTGGGCGGACAGCAGCAGCCCCAGCAGCCGCCCCCGAGCGCCGGGAGCGGCGGCGGCCTCGGCGGCGGCGGCGGCGGTGGCGGCGGGGGAGGCGGTGGCGGCGGCCCCTCCGCGGTGGGTGTCTCGGAGTTCAACAGCTATTATGGCAACGCTGCCCCTGCCGCTGCCAGCAGCGCTACGGCGAGCCGCGCCGGGCCTTGCTTTGATCAACATGGCGGACAACAAAGCCCCGGGATGGGGATAATGCACCCCGCGGCGGCCCCCAACAGCATGGACCCCCTGCAGAACTCGCACGAAGGGTACCCCAACAGCCAGTACAACCACTACCCGCCCTACGGCCGCGGGCCCGGCGGCGGCGGCGCGGGCGGCGGCGGCGCGGGAGCCGTGGCGGCGGCGGCGGCGGGAGCCGTGGCGGGCGGCGGCGGCGGCTACGGGGGCTCGGCGGCGGGCTACGGGGTACTGGGCTCGCCCCGGCAGCCGGGCGGCGGCATGATGATGGGCCCCGGCGGCGGGGCCGGCCTCGGCAAGGCTGCCTCCGGCGCGGCGGCGGCGGCCGGCGGCTTCGCGCGGTTCTCGGGGCAGAACCAGCACCCGTCCGGGGCCACCCCGACCCTCAACCAGCTGCTCACGTCGCCCAGCCCCATGATGCGGAGCTACGGCGGCGGATACCCCGACTACGGCGGCCCCGGCGCCCCGCCGCAGCCCCAGCCCCAGCCCCAGGCGGCGCCGGCCGCCCCGGGCAGCCAGCAGGCAGCGGGCATGGGCATGGGCAAGGACATGGGCGCGCAGTACGGGGCGGCCAGCCCGGCCTGGGCAGCGGCGCAACAAAGGAACCATCCGGCGATGAGCCCCGGCAGCACCGCGCAGCCCATCGGCAGGACGCAGGTAAGCCCCGCGGCGCCCGCTTCGGGGCCCGCGCACCGCTCGCGGGTCCCCACGCCGCTTTTTGCTTTCTTTATTTTTATTTGGATTTTATTTCTCCCCTCTCTCCTCCCCCCCACCCCCCCTCCCCCTGGGTCGCTCCCGCTGCTCGCTGCCCCCCTCCCGGCACCCGCCGTGCTGCGGGCACGGGCTCCAGCCGGGCCTCACCGCGCCGCGCGGCTCTGGGGCCGCGTTGCTCCTCGGAGCGGCGGCGGAGGGCCCGGCAGGAGCGGCCCGGCCGAGCGGGCACCGAGCGGCCGCGTTGTGTGGGGTCAGTGCGTTCCCGTGGGGCTTTCCGTTGCGCTTCTCTCTCTCTTTGTAACAGCCCGGGGTTTATTTTTATTTCCGAACAGAGCGAGTTGTCCGCAAATTAGTTTGTCATTAATGCGGAGTTACCGCAGTGCACACCGCTCAGCGCAGCTCGGGTGTGTGTGTGTGTGCTGGCTTTTTTTCCCCCTTTTTTTTTTTTTTTTTTTTTCTTTTTTTTTTTCTCTCTCTCTCTCTCTCTGGGAAGAGCGCGTGTGTGCGCGCCGCTGTGCGCCTGACTCACGGCGCTGCCCCAGCGCCGCGCTTCGCCCCTCGCACCCTCAGGGCGCTGGGCCCGTCCCGGCGGGTCGGGGCCTGGGGGGGGCGTTAAGGCGCGGGGCGCTGCCGAGAGCCGCCCCTCCGCCCTCGTTCCGGCGGGGAACCGCCGAGCGTCGCCGCCGGGGCCGAAGCTCGTTGGCGAGGAGCGGCTCCGCTTCTCCTCCGCAAGGTTTGGAATTTGAATTGTGGAGGTAAACGGGCTGCAACAGTCTCCAGACAGCTGCCTCCGAGTTGACATCTAATCTGCCATCTGATTGGCTCCCCGCTCGCCATTGGGCACTTCGCGCCGCTGATGTAAATAGCAGCGCCGAGCAGCGATGCCGGCACCCACGGCCCCGCCGCCACGGAGCGGCCGCGCGGGCGGGGTGGGGGGTGCGGCTGCGCGGGAGCGAGCGAGGGGGGGGGGAACTGCGCCGCGCGGGACCGGGGGCGAGGAGGGCTCCGCCGCCCTCCGTCGTCCTTCCCGTTGCCGGCCCTACGTGGGTGTCGGTGGTCTTTGGGCTCCGCGCTAACGGGACGTGCTGGGGAGGCGGCCCCTGAGAGCCGCTTTCGAGTTGCGCGCGTGGAAGCTTTGTGCTCCTGAAGCGCTTCGCAGCGCTGCGGGTGTTATGCAAGGGGTGAGGGCTGTGCGAAAACAGAATACGTACTTTGTTTTTATACGTCTAGGTGGGTATTAAAACCCTACCGTAAACTTGACGCCGTCGGTGTGGGCTCTTGCCCGGCTCAGGCTCCCGTTACACCCCTCGCTGTGCGCAGCGGTGCCGTGAGGGGTCGGCGGGCGCCGTACAAAGGAGCGAGCGGCGCCGTGCCTCCGCGCGGCATGAGCGGGGCCAGAGTGCTGCGGGAACGGCGGAAGGAGCCCCTCGTGCTGCTCCGGTGGGAGGCCACGCTCCAGTTCCCTACAGGACGGCGAATGGTGTTAGGTGGAGCAGTGCGCTAGGACGTCGTGGCTTGCTTTTCCCTTCAGCGAGACCTTGCAGTTAAAGAGCTGTTAAATCCGGTAATAGCTTTTAGCAGAGAGCATCGGCGAGAGCGAACGCGGGCGTACATGTTTGGGCGCTCCGACGGCGGGGCGTGCCCGTACAGGGCGTTCTTCAAGCAACAGAACACGGAGAAAAGACGGGGTGATACTGTGGGAGAGGCGTGGAGCATAAAAAATAGTAGCAGAAGCCCGGGCTGCGTCTGCCTGCTGCCTCCTGAGCGCTCTTTTCTGTCTGCAGGTCTCATTCCACCTCCTTTTATTTTTTCCACAGAAATGAGATGCCTTTTGAAGCGTCGATTCTTACCTGATTTTTTGCACTGATAAAAGGGTCCCTGGGAGCCACAGGGGAATGAGGCTCCTTGTGCATACTCTTTTGTAATTTGTGTAAGGACACCGCGTTGTTTGCTTGCTTTTAAACACAGGCAGTTTGGAATCCATGGCTTTTAAAGCTAGGAAAATCGTGATCTGAGCGGCACAGCGGATGGTTCTTCAGAGTGCTATTTCTTATGGCACGAATTGTTAAAAGTATTTTATTTTTATTGGCATGAGAGTAAATTCATTATGTCCTCAGTATGACCCTTAGAAATACTTCCTTATATTTATGGGTTTATGTCCCCTTTCACAGATTTTTTTTTTTTTTTTTCCCTAGTACCGTAGGAAATAAGATACAGCTCACAAAGAGCTGCCTGCCAAGGATGCTATTCTTTAATCTTTCTATTTTTATTTTTTTCTCAAAATAATAGTAATAAAGGCAGCTCTTCAGTTCTTCGTACTGAGATTTTTTTTCCATCTAAGCGTTCCGGTTGAAATAAGAATTTTTCTTAGCTTTTAGATGAATATTTTTAACATAGAAAATGGGTTGTATCAAATATTAAAAAAAAACAAAAAAAACTTGCCGTTAGCTTACAGAACACAGTTATTTCTGTCATTACCCTTTACTGTTAATTCCCAAGCGTCCATCTCCAGGTGCATTTGATCAGTAGACAGAGAAATGGAGGCTTTTTAAAAGAGCAGAAGGTAAGATCCAGTCCAGCAGTTGAACATGAGGCTTCTCTTATTTTTTTTTTTAATAGTCACCTGTGCGTAAGCTGTGTGCATGTACTCATGCATTAGAAAACACTCAGTTGTCATGTGTCTTTGCAAAGCAGGCGGTGATTGGCCCCCACACCTATAGGAACTGCTGTGCCTTGAGCAGAGAGCTGGGCTGCCAGGGGCCCCTAGCACCGAGATGCTCATGCAGGGGGTTCCTGCCTCAGTGAGCAGCTTGGTGGCTGTGGAGCCCCATTCTGCACTGAGTTCTGTGTTTGTACAGCCTATTAAATTATTTAAGGAAATTTTGCTTCAGTTTCATTTAATCTCCGTACCCAATAGTGAGAGGAAATGTCAGCTGGAAGAAGAGGCCTCCTGTTTCTGAAGAAACGCATGCTTCCAAAGCAGATTGTTGCTGCTGCGTGCTGCAGCTGTGGAGGGGTTTTGTGGTGCCAGCACAAAGCCCGGTGACCCTGCTATTTGGGTTGCTAGTGGACTAGTCAGCAATGCACAAATAGTACCATCCTAAGGCTCCTGTCATTCTCCTGCTCCGATGCGTGCTGCAGCAGCTGAGCTCATCGGGCTGTCTGTGCCGTATGTACCTCTTCTCCTTTGTGCATGTGTGTGATGTTCACGCACACCTCCGCTCACACAGAACGTGGGTCTCTCTGGGAATGCCTGCGGGGCATGGGATGCTGACCGGTGTTGGAGAAAATCTGCCGAGCTGCTTTGAGTTGGTGTACACATGGCTCAGCCGTCTGTTTTGCAACAGGGAAACTGACTATGCCCCATCATTCTGTAGCTCTCTTTGTGCCAAACTGGCTGCCTGTGCTGGGAGCTCTGGTTAAGGGCTGCGGAGCCCCAACCTGTGTGTATCTGAAGGCCGTCAGCAGCTGTTGGTGTGGCAGATAGATTCTTGATGTCTCGGTGGGAGAATAAATTTTTTTTTCCTGTGTGTTTTTGAATAAACAGCTTACTACTCACATAGCCTCCATTTAGAAGCAAATAGTTTTCTCAGTCAGTAGCATCTATATATATATATATACGTATATGTATATATAACGACTGTGTTTGACATGTTGCGGTTTGGTGCTCAGTCCTGGGTTTCTGTAGTAGCACTTGTGCCTACATGTCAAACAGCAGGACCCTGTCTGAAAGGTACGGTGAGGGAAGGGAGATGCAGGCTTGCCTGCTGTCCTGCCAGCTCTGCCATGGAACAGTTCTGCCACCAAGTTGTCGGCAACAGGCTTTTGGCATTCTGATCCAAATCCACAGGGAGGAAAACTAACTTCCTTGATCTGCTGCTATCTCTTTCAGTTGCACATATAAAATTTTCAAAATTACTCAGCATGCTCTATTAGGTGATTGTGTTTCATTCTGAAATACTGTCTTACCTAAAACTAGATGAAATTCATGGAATGAAAACAAGTTACAGCTGCTGTTAGATCTTTTTCTTTCTTACATTTGTGCCTCAAACATTTCATCATAGGTATTTGAGATTCCCATTGCCTGTGTGAGGATGGCAGTCGTTTATTTATCGTTGTGTCCTTAGGATTGTACCTGTGTCCTAGCAAGTTACATTTCATTACTTTTTCAAAACGTGCCATTTATCAGGAGGCTTGGAGGATTCTCTGTGGATATGTAAAGCAATGTTGCCACACTCGCTGTGCATGCATGCTCAAGGCTTTACAATCTCAGCAGCATGTGTTTGTGGTAGGCTTGCTTGCTGGAATGTATTTTAGAATTGTGATTATTAAGGTACTTGGGAAAAAAAACCTTTTTTTTCTTTCAATTTTGGGGCTATTTACACAGTGCTAAATACATGTTTTGGTAGGATTGAATGAGGACTTTAATTAAACTTAAATTAGAAGTATACCTTAGTGGTTTTCGAATTTGTTTTGAAAACCAGTTGTAGAGAAGTGGTATCGAGCAGCAATTGTTTTTATATTGCAGAGAGAGGCAAATACATTTAATACATGAAAATCTTATGGAGACAATCATATCCGGATAAAAATTATTTTACAGAAGCCTCACCTGTAAGTGTAAATGTTTTTCTGTAAAACTGGAAAGTTTCTGTCCATCAGATTTGTATTTTGGTGTTCTGATTGTAAGGTTACCCTCTGAATTCCTGTAATGTGTTCCTGCTGCCTAATGGTGCACTTCTTCATTCAGCATTACACGGCAGGGCTGGCACAGTGCTGCGATGCAGGAGGTGCAGGTGGGCTGGGGGTTGATTTCCTTTTCCCTCCAGTTCTGAAGCTGTGACCCGCTGGGAGCAGGTTGGCTCCAAAAGATCCCAGCTGCCTGAGATGGTGTTCCCCTGTTGCCAGTTCCTCGGGAACTGGGTTGTGTCAGGATACTGGTGCAGTGCTGGACACAGGAGACCCCTGGTGCTTACAGAACTCGGCTGACTTTGGTTCCTCAGTAACAGCAGAGATCCCGCCTGACCCACTGAGCATGGCGGCACAGCGCGGTGCTCCATGTGCAGGGCGGGACATGGGGCCTTGCAAGATGTGCTTTCAGGTGGGCGGACGCACCTTGGTGCAGCTGCAGGCTGGGGTAAACAGGGCTTTTGTGCTGTGAGCGTTAGCTTTGAGTACATGCAGTCTTGCTGCAGTCGTGTTGTGTTCTGGGGGGATGTCAGCATTACAGGCATTCATGTAGTTTCTGTGTACAGATGGCTGAAAAGGCTGGGTGCAGCTGAGGATTGGCCTGTAGTGTCAGTGCCGGCTCCCCTGCGACCACGCACTGGCACCTGAAATACTGGCATTCCTTGTGTTCAGAAGAACCCTAAGCAGTGCAGTGTCATCTCTGTAAAGCCACTGGATTTCTCACAGAATTAATCTCTAAGCAAAAGGGGGTTGAACACGTGCTGCGTGTGGGGTAGGTTCTGCGGAGTGGCTCTGATGAGTGCAGTATGAGAACACCCTGTGCATGGGGTTTCCCCTGCCATCAGGGCTGCCTGCTTTACTCACAGGCAGTCTGCTGTCCTTAAAGGGAGCAGTCCCGGGTCAGTGTTTGGGATGTGATGAATGCACAGCACAAAAACGTGATAAGCAACTTCTCAAAGCAAAGCTGCACTTTATCAGAGGTGCTACTAATCTTATGACTGGGAAATTATGAGAAGGTGTCCTCCTTGCTGTGTTGCGTGTATGGCCTTTTTAAAGAGAAACTCTGCTGACTGTGCCTGTGGAAAAAGCTGAAAGGGACCTTGTGTTTTCAACCCTGTCATGTAGGGGACAACACCGAGCGTCTGCTAGTCCCCCTCCAGTTCTGATCTTTCAGAAAAGGCAGGGTTTTCGTTCATAGATGAGTTTCTGTGTCTTGCCTAAGGATTGTTTTTCACCTGTGAATTGTCCTTACTGTGTTGGTAGAGTACCTTTTAGCTTCATCTGGAGGGCCCCTGCAACTATTTGGAAAATAGTGTAGTAAAGGATCATTATCCTGATGCTGCTATCAAAATGTTTCATTTATGTGTTTATTAAAGCAGATATGGAATCTGTGTAAAAGTGTTCAGCAAATGTGGTTTGGAAGAGTATTGATACGCAGTGCATCTAGTCTGGTGGAAATATTTGTTCTCTGACAACTACTGTGCCACATCATGGGGCTGCAGTTTCTGAATGGCAGCAGCCCATCTGGGGCTGTGCAGTGGAGCTGGATGGCTCTGCAGGGTACGCAAGATGCTGCTTTTGGTACAGAGCTATCAGCATTTGATCTACTTTCATATTGCTTCTTGCATTTGAGTCATGGTGGGTTTGGTAGGCGTGTCAGAGGGATGGAGCATGCATAGAGGTGTGTAATCTATTTATTCCTGTCCTTTTTGCAATTTCAAGAGCTATCAGTCAGTTGTCTTTTGCACCTGGACTTGCCGAACTGCCCAATGGTGCTCTGCCTTTAAGAGCTCGCTGTTGCCTTGGGCACGTGCCTGCCTTGGGGCCTCCTCAGGCTCAGAGGCACTGCGTGTGGGTTGGTGATGTTGCGGCTGTGTGAGACACTGCTGTAAGCCACAGCCCCTCTGTGCCCATTGCTCTCCCTGCCATCCCAGCGGCCCTCTCTCTGACCTGTAGAGCCACTGTTGAGCTGGGGGGAAGAAATTTCCTGTCTTTTTTCTGCCTTTTTTTTTTTTTTTTTTCCTTTTTAAATAGATCAGATAGCTGTGGGATTTTTGCTTGTTACTTGTATCCTTCAGAGTGTTTGCTTAGAGGGGGGAAAAAAAAAAAACAACTAGAAAACAAACCTGGGGAAAACTCTCAATGTAAAACTACAGATAGAGTCTTGTAAACTACTGCTCCAAACTGTTACATAAAGAATTTTTTCCTTGAGAACTTTGTTTGGAATTTATTTTAGTTATCTGCTTACTCAGAAGCCATTCTGTGGCAGGTTATTGTTGAATGACATTGGGTTTTTTTTTGCCTGCGTTAGTTACAAAACCGTGTTGCTTATGCAAGGTTGTTGTATAGGGTTACTTGCCTGTTGAAGGCCGTGTGGCCGAGTTGCACTGCTGCATTTGGGCTTAGGGCACTGAGGGCACCCTTGGCTGCCAGCACAGCCCTTTCATTTTGGGGTGCTGGCTCTGCCCTGGGTAATGTTTGCCTTCCATAACAGCTAGGAGTCAGTGTGCTGAAATGATCAGTGCCACGTGGGATAGTGAAGTGCCCAAGCGCTGCATGTGGGGCTGTGGGTGTCCCACTGCCTTCCCGCTGTCTGGGTGGATCTGGGCAGCGCTTGGATGGCCTGCTGGTGGGCAGGCACTGAGGCGTCAGCTCCGAGCATCTCCTTGGGGAGCAAACGGACAGGATTCATGGTTCTTACATTTTATTCTTTTAAAGTTAAAAATGAAGATAGGGAGGTTTGTTTTGACAGCCTGAAAGGCACAGGCTGCTTTATTTGCAGCCTTTGATTTAGACAGAATTTAAATTCTGTATTTATTTATTTCTTCTGTGTAGCAATTTGTGTTGTGAATATCTTGGACATTCTGTTTATGTGAAATACTGATGTCGATACCTTGCTTTCAGGTATCATTTACGGGAAAATAACTACCTTTGCGATACGGATATAAATTCACCATGCCGCAGTTACTTGGAATTTCTCTGTCAAGAAGAAGGAGCTGCTCCCGCGTTGGGACTCTTGCAGGTGGCGGCGGGCACCGCTGACCAGAAGGCGCACCCGGACAAACGCGGGGGGCGGGGCGGGGCGCGGCGCTCTGCAGCGGGCGGGGGTGGGGACGAGAGTCGGCGCGGCCGCTGCGGTTCCGCTCGGTCCGCGCCCTTCGCCCCGCGGGTTGCGCTGCTCCGCCGCAGGAGATGAGGCCGCTCTGAGGAGCCGGGTATAAACGCGATATTTGTAGCGTCTGTAAAAGTTTTCCCACGTGCGGCAAAGTAGTTCGTTTGTGTCGCGTCACATGATCAAAATATTCCACCCTTCCCCCCCCGGCCGTTACCAGCAGCGTTCTATCGCTGCTCCACCATCGCGCTGCCGGGCGGCTCGCCAGGACGCGGGCACGGCTCCGAACCGCGCCGTTCCCCGGCCGCGCTGCGGGACAGCGCTGCGCCCAGGTGCCTGCGGCAGGTGCTGCGGGCCGGAGGCGCTGCCCGTTGTCTGCGAGGGGCGCCGCTTCCATGCTTGCACTGTGCTTCGGTTACGGTGTGTATATTTTCTGCAGTCAGGAGCCTATCGTGTATCACTTGCCGTCCCCCTCCCGGCACAGAGGCAGTTTTCCTGCGAGGGAACCCTCAGAGCTGCTATTTCCATGATAGCTCTGGAATTTTGACTTTCTGTGAAATGCTGTTTGTTGTTGTTGTTGAACATGTGGTATGCAAATACAGGGAAAGAGCAACTGCAAAGTATTTTGTTGTGGTTCTTTTAAGTATTAAAAACACATTTTGCTTTTCTAATAAACCCCATAACCAGACCTTTTAATGTTTTGATATAAATAGCAATTACACTAACTGAGATCCAACCACAAAGAGAAAGAAGACATTTAAAATCATTCAGAAGAAGAATTCCTGCCTTAATTGAGCTCTTCCTTTGATGAGGAGGGACTGATGGCACATCTGTAGCGAGCTCTCTGGTGTTTTGGAGCAGCGTCTCGCAAGTTCTCAACATGTTGCTGTGCTCTCCAACATTTGAGTGGAAAAAAGCTATTCCACAGGTTAGGAAGGGCTCTGAGTGTGCTGCAGCCTGAGCTGTCAGGAGTTCTGTGTGCAAGGACCGCTGACAGCCAGAGCTTCCTGAGACCCTCTGCAAGGTTGAGGTTTAGATGCACGGGTTGGTTGGCTCATAGGTTAGGGATTGGGTTGTACGTGAGGGACTGCCTGCCCCATGGAAATCTTGCATTGCTCCCGTTCCTACATTCAATTCTTCAGAGCTCATTTCTCGTAATGGAGGGGGGGAAGGGCCACAGGAGGCTGTGGGCAGCAGCAGGGCCCTGGGTGCCTGTTCTTCCCTTTTGCTGAGGATGCCACGCTGCTTTATGTCAGCTGCACTATGGAATACAGTTGCTCAGGGCTTTTCCTGCCTTGTGTTCTGCAAGGAGAGTGAAGTGTGTTTGTCAAGTACTTTCTTCTATCTCATTTAGTTCCTTACCAAAGATTTCTTTTGTCCGAACACTGTGGTTGTTGTTGTTGTTCCTTTGTTTTGTTTGATACCCCTTTTAAAATGTAATGTTTGATGTATAATATAATGTAACCATATATAAGATAATGTAACCTTTGAATTCATTTTTCTCACTTTCTAACCCATCGGGGTGATGGAGAAGCCATCCCATTGGAAGCCTTCTCCCATTTTACAGTTGTGCGAGAGCAAGAAGTGTGAGCACACATCTCAATAGAGATGGCTTTTGAGCCATCCTGATACCCATCGCCACCTGTGACTTGTGTTGCTTGTCTCTTCTCGAGGGGATCTCTCACAGAAGTTGTTAGGGGAAGGATGGCAGCAGGGAAAGGTGTTGGCCAGGCAGTTCTCCATGTAGGCTGCTTTCCTTGCGGGTTATGTGGTGTTTGTGGAAAAAAACCAAACCCTAATAGGATTAGGAGGAATTGTACATCTGAAGGTTAGGGCGTAGAAAGAAGCAAGCTGCCAGTGATGTTTGCCTGCTATTCCCCCATGCCGTATTTTCTCAGGGGATGCAGCTCATTAAGATGGTGAATAAAGCTGTTCTTCTAGGAAGATACCTTAACAATTCAAATAGGAGCAGAGGCCAATTCCTCCTTGTGTGGTGATTTCTAAGTTCTGCTTTGCCCCTAAAGTACTGAGATATAAGTTCACAAAACTTGTTTGTTAGAAAAATCTCAGGTTTGCCTGTGGTAGTTACTGGTCTTTTGGCTTTGAAAAAGCTGAACTTGACTCATCCTGTTTGCTCCTGCTCTATGCTCTTGCTTTGGTTTGACTTTTTTCTTTGCTTTGGGTCAATACATTCTCTTGAAGTGATGGAGAAGGAAAGCAGATACTTTTCTGTTTAAGACTACAGCTGGCCATGGCATTGTAACAGAAGATCTAAACAATTCAGATTTCAGGTGGTGTATTTCCTTTTTAGAAGTCCTTGAGCTCACATGTAGTTGCTCTACTGTAGCAAGTTGCCTCAGACAGGGTGCCAGGAATAGGTAGAACTGTAATTATTCTTGAAAATAGAAGAGTTATGTCTAACTTTTTAGATGATGGGAGACAATATACTGTTTGTTTGTTTGTTTTATTTTTCCCCTCCAAGTCCACATCTGATCTAGAGCGTTCAGTGGCATGATTTGCCTGTCACTTTAGATTCATGCTTGGAAATAAGCAAGGAATTTTTCTTTTTAATAGAGTTCAATCTTTAGATACTTATCAGAAGATCCAGTGGATATTCCTCAAAAAGAAGGCTTTTTGTTCCTTTTGACTTTCAAGGATTAGGGGCTGAAAGTAAGAGCAAATAAGCAGATGAAAGACTGATGCGCATAAGTGTATTGAACAAAGCAGGCATGTGCCTGTTGTGTGGATATCAAGCCAGAATTTTATTTTATTTTTTCTTTCCCCAAAGATGATAATTGGAGAGAATGTATTGACTGTAGTGGCTGAATGAGCATTCAGAATCTTTGAAAAAGCCAGCTTCGAAGGTTGGGACTCATCTGACTGTACGTATTGCAGACATTTATATCTGATCTTATTGTGAGGGCTTGCCTTGTTTTAGGTGCAGGGAAACAGTCATTTCTTGGTAAGAATTGTCTCATCTTAAAGCAGGTGTGGCGTGTGGGTCTGATGAGTTGCACCTCTAATTTCCACCTTATCCCGCTCACTATAAAGTATTGAGCAGACGGGCTTAAGTGTTGGTGTTAAAGGGCAGGTGAAATTAATTCGTTCAGCTGTTTGTAGTGTTTTCAAATTATACAGGCAAGTGAACCCAGCTTTCTGTTTGGAGTTCTGGACTAACCTTTTTCATCATCGTCCTGGTAAAACTAATGTTTTAATAGTAATTTCTTGCTAAGCTTGTTAAGATAGGTTTCTTCTTGTTCTTTTTATAATACCTGGTTAGGGTTTTTACTGTTGCATTTCTTATGTTACATTTTTTCATGTAAGAACTGTCAACGCTTCTTTTGAAGCGCATCTGTAGACAGGAGTCATACTGGCAGATCTGAAAACAGTAGAATGAATTTTCAGAGTAGTTGACCTGAACGCTTAGGGATGCTATTCCTGTGCACAGGTGCCAGCTTTGGAAAAAGGATCTTGTCAGGCAGGTGTTGCTCCATGATCCATTGCAAAGCTCTGTGTGGTTGCAACTAGACGGCCCTTCTCTGCAGGCGCTGCCCACATTGGTGCTCCTGCTCTCCAGCCCTTCCAACAGAGCTCCATTTTTAAGAGATCTTTCTGATAAAGAGACAATTTATTTGTTTTAAACTTGAGTTTTTTGAGCTCTGTATACTCTGAAAAGTTGAATATTTTTCGAAAGAGGCTTTTACAGTTTGAAGTTCAACTGGTGGCACACTTTTTTTAGATGTACTTTCTTCCTTCCCCCATGAATGAGGGTAGGAGGAAGCATGGCCTCCTCAGGGTTGGCTGAAATGCTTTAACTTCTACAGCAAGGAAGGTGAGAATGGAATTGTCAAAAGAATGGGACTAAATTACTGAAACACTGACTGTTTAAAGTAGCTTCAGTGTGCTATAAAAGGCATGATTCTTAACAGTTAGATGTATAAACAGCACCACGTTCTCTCCTTGAACCTGATTTCTCACCACTCGCTTTATGTTATGGGAGCCTGAATCAGTATGGGAGAGATCACAGCCATTCTCAAAGTGTTAGTTTACGATGCCTCTGCCAGAAGAATAATCTGTCACCATATAGGATAGTAGAGAGAGAGGCACTTACAGGGAAGATTAATTGAAGTAATTCATCACTTTAAAATGAAGAAGGTTCATCACACAAAAATAAAAGCTAAGTATTTCATGTGCCTCTATTGGAATTTGATAACCATTTGTTTTGCTACGAAATCTATGTGAACTGGGCACATAATGCTTGTCTACAGAAGGAAATTTACCAGTACAACTACATGCTATAATTATATGCTATAATTATACCAGTATAACTCCCTACGGAGACCCTCTTACTCCAGAATAAGAGTTTTTGTGGTTTATCTCATTCTGCTTCCAAAGCACGTAGGCTTCAGTGGAGAAGGGTACTCTTACACCGGAGTAAGTTTCCACTCTGAGTTAGTTATATTGGTATAATTATGCATTTTCTTCCTTCAGTGTAGACAAGCCCCTAGTGTCTTTTCAGCTTTGAACTTTAGTTAAGAATTTCTTGGTCATGATAAGTGTCTAAGCATTTACTTAGTACGTTTTTGTGATGGAGCTTGGGTTTTTAACCAATTACTTAGGCCAATTAACAGGTTCCTGGGTCGTGGATAACAATAGGATATAAAAAGGGATCAAAATTCATGTTCCTTGCTGCTTGGATATATCTGCAGTTTTTCCCCTTCTGTGGTTTTACAAGTACTTGGCGTACAGCACAACAGGTGGAGTTGGCTGTGGCTGAATAATGAGTTCTGCATTGGACACTTTTTGTCTCCTGTTCCTCATTATTCCTTGAGCTCTGTTGTGCTGCGCCTCTAATTGCGTGCATCTCTGTGGATCTCTGAAAGTGGCTTCCTTGATGAAGTTGAAAAAAACGCTCCCCAAAATGTTAATTGTTTGGAGAATTAGTGAAATTTACTGATCTTCACACAAGGCAGATAGGACCATAATTGATGTGCTAGGCACAAGCTGTGCAAGGACCCCTCGGACTGGATGCAGAGGGAAGGCAGGGTGTAGATCCTCTTCTGGGTGTGATGCGCTCCAAGGCAGGGTGGAGATGTGCAGAAGGTGTCTGATAGGGTTGGTCTCTCTCTAGAAGCGGGTTCCTAGAGCTGGGCATTGATGTGGATACCGCTTTGACGTTAGCTGTGTGCTCTGGCTCTCTTCTGCCAGTGTCATCATTACTGCCTAGAACACACCTCACTCATCTTCATCTGCACGCCTCCCTCAGAGTATAGTAGTGAACTCTTCTTATTTAAGCAGTTTCTGCAAACAGCAACATCAGTGTTTTAGAAGTGTCTTTTTAATCTTTTTTACTTCTTAGGAAATAACTAGTTTGAAAACATACTTTTTTTTTCATCCCCTTAACTTTCTTTTATCAATATTTCTAGTATGCTGGTAGCGTTATAAATTCCATGTTGTCTCATTATGCCAGAAGTTGAAGTTTATGACTTCAAATGAAAAGCAAATTGCAGAAGCAGGAGAAGCCTTAAAATAAAGATGATGTAATAATCACCAAATCATAGAATAGCATGACTGGAAGGGACATCAAGAGGTCATTTAATCCATCCCTCTGCTCTGAGGCAGAATGAGGCAGACATAAACCGCTCATGACAGATGTTGCTGTATCCTGTTGTCATGTAGTAGTAAAACACTGATCAAAAAGGAATGCTGAAAATTATTTATACGTATGCTTTTACCCCCTCGAAGCTCAGTGTGAGATGAACTTGCCATAGAATTAGTGTGAGAGGATATAGAGATTCATACAGGATTATTTTAAGTATACGAGTTGTTTTTCTGGTTTTTGGAAACAATTCTTTCTGTCAGAATAGTCTAATTATGTTTGTGTAGTGTTGAATATAATACCCATTTCTAAAAATAAGCATGCTCTGCTTTTCAGGTGTATTTCTTGCTGAAATTGCTCTTGTTCTGTGTTGGCTTTAACTGATGTCTCATCTTCTTGGGCACTAGGAGATTTACTTTAAGAATGCGTAACATTTTCTTTTCATATTTGACAGTACTTCTGGTGTATAATTAGTTTTGGTTTTCCTTCTTTATTAATTTTCTTGTGTGAAAGAGATGAGCAAAAAAACCCCAACAACTCAGGGTGGGAGTGTAATGGGAGAAGAGCAAGTGCTGGGCTTAGCTAGAATGCCAGGTTAGATATGAAGTGGATAATGTGGCTTTAAGAAACATTTTTTTTTTTCCTTGAAGAAAAAATAGAATGTACGTTTCAGGATTTTACACATGGTATCTGTATCCCTTTAATCCCAAATTGAAGTTTGCAAATGAGCGTCAGATGAATAATATCTTTCTAAATTGAACAATACGTAAAATTGGAATTGCAGATACCCTGTTGATAAAATGAGTCTTCGGGCTTGTTTGCTCTGTGTTTCCTTCCAGTTATATCGGCTGAGAAACATCTGTCTCTGCTGCTAAATGACCTCCTCTGACTAGGCCAAGTGGTTCTGACAGGATGAGCCATCTCCAGCCCTCATCAGCTGCAGGAGGAGATGGCTGTACGTTGCAGCCTTGGAGAAGGGAGAAAGATTAGATGTAAATGCACTCAAATTGCCGTTTCCCTCTGAAATTGCTTACTCAGACACACAGGAGAGATTCCCTGCACGTGTGCTGCCTCGGTGTTTTGAAAGCAGTCATTTCTTTATGTTTAATTTGGTTGTTGATTGCTAACTTCATTTGGGATTTGGTAATTTTTAAGAAGCTGCGAATACATTATCTTGGGTTGTGGCCGAACGGGACTCGTTAGCTCTGGGTATCTTCTCTGGCAAGAAAAGGACTTTCTCTGAAGTGCCAATAGGAAATCTGCATTGGTATTTTCACACTATGGCTGCTGTGGGCTCTCGTAAAGACTGGGAAATAAGAGATGGGCATAGAGGTGGACAGAAGCCAAGAGTTTTCAGGCAGACAAAATCTGTAAATAATGGTTTCTACTGTGGGACAGAGAAGCAAATCCTATCAATGTGGCTTATTCAGATTTCCTTTTAAGGTGTTTTGTTTTTTTTTTAATGACAAATACTGGCAAACTGGATCAGCTGTTCTGTTTTTACACTTCTCAAACCATATATGACTTGCATGTTGATTTCTCATGTAATGTGGTGTGATATTAGAAGTGGATTATGTTTTTGGAAAATACATCATTTTTGTATGTGAATTTTTTTTTACTGTAGGTACACTAAAACCACATTTAATTTGGATCATCTGGGATGACTTACTGCAGAGTTGTTCATATCTGTGATGAGTTCCACTTCCCTGTTTCTACTCTTATCCATATGTATGTGCTGTATGTATGTGCTTCCTTGTGCTGAGGTGCTCTAAATGATTTCGTAGTCTGCTTGCGGTTATGAAGGAATCATCTGTCCCTTCTGGAGAGATGGCAGAAAGCACTGAGGACCTGCTGAGCAGCCTGTGAAGTCACCAGGGTTTAAGGAGAGTGGTCTCTTTTAAACCCAGCTCAGAATTTTTTCCAAAGTAAGCCACAGGGAACTTTGTGTTAATATGCAAATAAGTTTTTGGAGGTCTTTTCTGTACAGTTCTATGGAAATGCTTCTCAAACCTCTGAGAATTTTTTTTAAGTTCAAAACCTGTGAGTTTTGGAGCTGGTAATCTTTTAAACCAGCAAAGCTTTATTTATTTTTTATTTTTTTTTCAAGTTATTTATTTTGCTTACAGAGTATGTTTCAACAAATACATCTACATTGATCTAAAGGTCTGTATTGTTGGTTTTTGTTTTGTTTTGTTTTTTCTTCCCCTTGAGGAATTCAAAGTTTGAGTCTGTGAGCAGAATATCTGCATTTGCGACTTGCTGTGTGCATCTTGGTAGGGCTGCCACGTGGTGAGGTGCGCTCCTCTTTCTGTTCAGATTTACAGTGCTGCAGGCAGTTCTCCCACCACCACCTTTAAAGGGAAATTTATAACTCCTGTAATATCTGTCCTTTTAATTCTAAAATCCAGATGAAGCATAATCCCAGGAGTGCCGTTTCCCTGTTGCAATGTAATCTTTTTCAGATGATACATGATTTACTCAGGAACAAATTAGCAGCTATGCATGCCTAAAGAAAGCAATTTAATAAACAAGATTTTTGTAAGACCTAATCAGAATTGTAAAATGATACTTGGGAATCAGTTACATTATACAAAAGAGCTGGTGTGAATTCATGGTTTCCAATCACATTGTTCTCTCAAGTAGTACAGAGGCTTTGACCTTCATTCAGCTGTTTCGTCTGATTTATTACTTAACTATTAAATGTTTTCAATCATTGATGAAAACTTCCGCTCATAACTGTGGTTTGTTCTGGTGATTGATTTTTTTTTTTTTTTTTGGTAAGCTACTGAAAAGAGCTATTTCCTTTTCTAATGATTTAAATCAACTGCTGCTACTGAATGTGTTTGTTCTGCTTCTTCACAGAAAGTTAGTTCCGTGCTCCTGACAGTGCCTGTGTTGATGAGGACGATCATTATAAATGCAAAATAGTCCCAGGCAGAACTGAGCAGAATGGCATTGCTGCAGCTCCACAGTTAGGGTGCCGGGCCCCAGGCTTGCTGCCTCTCTCTGGCTGACCCTTGGACTGAGCTGCTGGCATGTTTCTGCCTAGGACGGGGATTTTGTGGCATTCCACCAGTGTGATACAGATCCATTGTGGCACAAAAGATATTTTAAAAAACAGAACCGGTTAGTTTCCAGATAATTATTAATGTTTTGTGCTATTTACAACAAGTTTTTCCAGTCTCTGCAGGAAGCAGTTTTAACATAGAAAATATGTTACAGGAGCAACAGTTTCTTGGCAGTTGGAGAAGTGACAGGGCTTCTGTTATAGATCCGAATTTGCCTTCTAATTATCCCCATCCTAAATATATCCTTCAAGAATTTTGTGTGTATTGGCTCTGGCTAGGGGCTTTCCCCTGATTTCTTACTTAATTAAAACAATTTCTTACATAATGGAGGGAAAAAAAAAAAAAGCCTTGAAAAGAGGAAAAGCTGGTTTAATATTTAAGCTACCTGCTAAGAGGCTAGAAACAAGTGAATACATGAAGCCAACGCTTTACGCTTCTTTTTAACATCCCAGTCTATCAATGCAAGCTGAGCAGCTGATTTTCCTTTTTCTGATCTTCTCTTCCTGGTGTGTCAGAGGAATGTAACTCTCTGGTAACCATTTCTCAGTGGGGGCAGAACTTTCTGAACTTCCTCCAGCTGCAATCTTACCTTACTGTTGTGAACAAGGAGTGCAACTTACTGCTGTGTTTGCCTGGTAGAGTTTTCCTTTCTGTTATCCTGTGATGCCTCTTTATCTCAATATCCTTTCTATTTTGCAAATTTGATACTGTTTTTGTTTGTTCTTTTTTTTTCTTTCTGATTTCATTCATCATGTACTCAGAGACCTGCAAAAAGAGATGGGAATTGCATCACTGTTTGTATCAAAGCAACCTGCACTGTGTGCGTGGCAGGGCACTGCATAGAGCTGTGCCAGGTGATCTTTGGCAGCGGTCAGGGATAAGAGTAGGAGCTTGGGGGTGTGGGTGGTGTTTTCTGGAATATCCCCTAGATTCCAGTGTTATGTAGTCTGTCAGTT
The DNA here is from genome assembly GCF_026119805.1 of Tympanuchus pallidicinctus. Lineage (NCBI taxonomy): Eukaryota > Metazoa > Chordata > Aves > Galliformes > Phasianidae > Tympanuchus > Tympanuchus pallidicinctus. The sequence continues at coordinate 58,996,897 of NW_026294618.1, read as the reverse complement.
ATCCTGGAGAAGTCCATTGCAAAAGCCAACAGTATGTACAATTCATTTTGGAAGAGCTGTCATTTGCTTTTTTCTAATACTGTAGTCTCAGAGCATGGCTTTCTTATATTTTACATTTGTTTCATTGAGGAATACTTGAAGCAGTCTAATCCATATGGTTGAGTCTGAGAAGTCGAGGAGCTTATTTTTGGAGTTATCTCAGAAGTGGCTTTGTCTCTCAAAGGCATTAATAGCGTTCTAGCTGAAGCTTAAACTTTGTTTAATACAAGTAGAGACCTTTTTCCTTTTGGAGGTACTTTTCCAAAAGTCTGGAGCGTGTTATTAGAGCCCATGGTGTGATTTCTCCTTTGAAAACCTTTCAGAGGTATTTTTGTCCCATAGCCTACCAATTCCTGACTCCTAAGCCTGTTTCTTGTTGACGATAACTGACATCAGCCTCCTCAAAATCTTAAAAATCTTCACATCTTGTTCCTTGTTCAGAGCGCATATAGTACTTTCTATAACGAGAGTGCAAACCCAGTCACAGAAAGGTGAAGTTGTGCCTGTGTTTGCATAGCAGGTCAGCTGCTGAGCCAGGAATAGCAGCCCAGTCTCATGACTCAGTGCCCCAGCCGCTGGCCCGTACGGCCGCCCTGCTGCAGCAGCCTTCTCCAGGAATGCGGCCCTATGGGCGAAGAGGCGGCTGTGGTGAGGGCAGGAGCTGTGCTTCCAGATCCTGCGGGGCTTCAGGCCTCCTGCATGAACTAAAATACTGAGGAAGGGAAAAAAAACAAACAACGAAACACTGTACTGGAGGCCCTAGATAAGAAGCTCTGTGAAGGTATGGTTTGTTTTGCTCCGTTCAGAAGCACAACAGCATCTAGCTGAAAATAACTTTCCAGAAGGTTGTGGATGGGGAAGAAGTTCCATGCGTTTCAAAGTCAAACTCTGTTCCATAAACAACCTTGGAGTGGCATGTGATTAAATCTCGTGTATATTCAACAACAAACTCATTTTATGCAACCACTGATAAAATTGAATTAAATGGACGTGCTTCTAAGAAAAGAGGCTGAATAGCTGAGTGCTGCATTATTCAATGAATGGAAAACGAGGAGGCTGTCTGAAACTCATAGGAAATGGTTTTAACATTCTATCAGGCTAGAGAGCAATTCGGTGAAATCACTGTATTTGTTTTCTCCCCCCCCACCTCCCCGCCCTCAATTTTTAAATAGCAGTGCTCTTCATACTGTCAGAATTCTGTGTTGTGACACCCCTACTCAAAAGTTATGACAGCAGTGTAATGACAGCTACTGCCTCTTGAGAATCAATCAGGCAATTAATTTTGTAAATGAAATGCTGATTATACAAAGCTTCACATGAGAGGCCCAGTGATTAAAATCAATTTAACAAATTGTTTCAGGTGGGACTTGATTAATAATTTGCCATAAATGCTGAGGATATATGACCAGCATACCTTTTTTGTGTGTGTGCTAGTGTAGAACTATATATAATGCTCAGAACAGAAAAAACAACCTGTGCCTACCTGCAGTAAGTACTTCTGCCTTCTGACCTACTTGTTACGGGCTGCACATTTTTGGGAGTCCACTGTTTCCCCCAGTGTTGGTAATGTCACTTTCTCAGCTAGTGCTCACCCCAGCAATTAGATGCGTCTAACCTGTAATTATTATTTTTATTGAAAAGACCAAGTAACTGAGAAAGTCTATTCAAATCCATTTGAATATTTATTAGGCATAGGAAGATTTTTCCTTAAAATCTGAAGTTGATGTGGATTTATTTTATTTTCTATTTTTTCTCACTTACTGGACTTTGGTTTTTCCCCTCCTACTTCAGGACATCTCTGCAGGGAGCCTTCCATTCGAGGCTGCTTGCTGTTCCGTGCCTGACAGACACTATTTTTAGTACATCCTTTTCTGTCCATCTAACCCTGTGTTTGTGTAAGAGCTGTACAAAGTAGGTAAGGGAATTTTTTTTTTTTTTTTTTTTTTTTTGAGTTCCAGATGGCAGCCGTGCACAGAGAGTGAAGGTGTTTACTTGTCTAGGAAGCTGAGAACCTCATTGCCAGACAAAATAGAAGTAACTGGTATTCTGGGTGGAGTTCTGCTTTTTTTAACCTACAATTTTCTGGGTTTGTGAATGGATTTCCTCTTCCCTGTTGAGCTGCAACATTGGCTGCTGAGGAGGCCTTAGGGCTGTGATGCCTTCTCTGATGAATCTAGCCTGAAAACTTCAAGATACCATTTCTCCCGGCTATCTGCCTTGCTCTCCTGCCAAGGGTTGCAATTTCAGTAGTAGAAATGTTAGAATGAGTAGTAGAAATGTTAGCAGTAGAAATGTTAGTACCCATGTCTCACGCACAAAGCTGTGCCAAAGCTGTTGATTTGGTGCAAACCCACCCTGTGATGCTGATTTTCAATTCAGATGCTGGACTGTGAATGGAAGTGGCTAACACCTGGCTGTGATCTGGCAGCAGATGGGACAGGCAGTTGGAAGTGATGGCGTGTTGGGTGGTTGCAGATGGCTTCTCTGAAAGACATCTGTGAAGCCTCATAAGTTCTGCTGCAGTAGAAATTACCAATATGTTGTTATAGAGTGCTTTTACAGCAGGAAATGAGAACTTCTGCATGCCTAAAGGAAGGTGGTCCCCATTTAGGAACATTCCAGGGGATGGGATGGGGGTGGGGAGGTGGGAAAATAGTTCCCAAATCCTTCTGGAAGAAGTATGGAATTGGGAAAGTAGGTTATAGAAGAGGATGAGGCTGTGGGTGTAGTGGGGAAGGATGATGCGTCTTGAGTTGATCTGTATGTCAGCAGCTGGCAATGGCAAAAATGAGTTGAAGGGCAGCACTTCTGAGTTGTATAACCATGTGAACCTGTCGGTGACATGGGATTGTTTTGGTCTTCAGGTGTGATAAATGTGTATAATGACTTTTTGATGTTGTCTTAACCTTTTTTTGCACTCACAGTGGCAACATGAAAAGATTACTTGTGCGTTGTTCATTCAAAACAGATTTATTTGCCTTGTTTTTGTTCTTTCAGTTGTCGTTTTAGGTTTATCTGTCCACAAAACAATAACCAGAGGATGGTTGTCTCTTTGCCCTTTCAGTTTTTAAGCTAAGGGGAGCCAGGAGGAAAACTGGGTAGTAAGCATACATATGTCCTTCTTCCTGGTCACGCAGAGACGCTTGTGTGTATTAATTGTTTTGTGAAAGTCCTAGTGGAGAAGTAGCTGATTTTTGGTGGGGCACAGCTTTGCTTTTCTCCTTTACCTCTTTTTAATTATATGCTTTCTGTTCTGAGTGGAAATTCTTTCTGCTGTCTCCTTGCATCTGAAATAATATACAGCACCTTTGAGACAATGGCAAAATTTCTGTTAAATCTCCGCTAGTAAATGCTTCTTCATTCAGTGAATTTTCCTTGTTCCTTGCTGTATTTGTGCAACTGACTTCTAAAGTTTTCCTAGATCGCAGGTAGTACGCTTCCTGTTTGAAAAAGAAACAGGAAGCATATTTGCCAGTCACCTCTCAGATTTTAATACTAACGTAAGGAAGATTTTAATAGTGTGCATACATCTTGTTGTTTGCATTTTTTTTAAAAAATAGTTACTTGAAATATGTAGCAAGAGTTGTGTTTTGATACTCATGCTTTTGTTGTGTAAAAATGTTGGCTGAGGAGCCCTTGTACGTGTTCATACAAATGATGGCATTATCTAGGAATGGATTATCTTTTCCCCAGTTGCGACCTCATGCCAGCTGTGTCATTGTGTTATGGTGAATACTCGTGATTATCTCTAGCGATAGATTCGTAACTTGGTACCTGACCTGGAGCTGCGAGCTCCATGCCCATCTTTCTTGGAATGTTGGTAGCTGATTGTCAGCTGTCTTTATTACGGGGTTTCAAAGCTTCAGTATTTAAAAAAAAAAAAAAGAAAAAAGCTTCTTTATTATTTCTTTATTTTGTAACGCAGAGACAGAAGCTTTGGCTGTAGATCAATGAATAAACAAAGAGTTATTGTATTCAGTAGCCCTAGGAGTTTGAGGGCAAGCTTATTTGAGAGTGTTGAGTTCACGTCAGACACAAATGAAGTAGCACTAGTTGTTGGGATGCGGTGTGGCTTATAGGCGCTTTACGTTGCCGCATTTGCTGCTGTCAGCCGAACTGGTGCTTCTTTCACTTATTTTATTTGTTTAAACAAAAAATAAAGCACACCTTCTTTCTGCAGAGTAGTTGTAGCTCGTGTGAATACTCTCGTGTTGCAGTGAATTGCTGTATCTTCTGAATGTGACCTTTGTAATGTCTCCTGCTCTTCCCTGCCCTGAGACTTCACTGGCGGGGTTCTTTGTGACATCTTTAAATAATTAAGTTCTATTTTGGGACTGTGACCAATGTTGTTCATATTTGTAAATGTCTTTCAAATAAAAACTGTGGCATTAGAAGTGAAACACACAGTGGTGACTCAGTAGTATATTTAATGCATAATGTAAAAGAAAGAGCCAATGTATCTTGATCAGCCAGCTGCTGAAGTTACTCTAGTATGCACTGTACTTTAGAGCTGAGATGAGATATCCAGGAAAACACTGGTTAAATGGCAAAGAGAACAGTAACTTTTTCTCTTACTGTAGAAGAGGTAAAACTGAATCCCCAGATACTTTGTGGAGAAGGAGATTTATTTGATATGTTTTGCCTAGGAGGTGAGTGGAAGTGGTGGTAATACTGAGTTTACAACTGTAGATACTAATTTTTCCACTTGTGCTTACAGCAGTGATGCGGAGTTGATGCTTTCCTTTGTGCAAAACACTGAAGGAAGGAACATGTAACAGAAAAGGTTTGTTGGTTACTATCTGTAGGCAGTGTAAGCTTTTCTTCTTGTCTTAATGGTGACACTATCAATCCGAAGAGTAGGAATGAAACCTTGGCCCTGTTGAAATCATTAGCAAAGCTTCTTTTCAGTGTTTTAATGTGCTCACAAGGCGCACAATGGGCAAGGTCTTTTATGAAGCACTCTGTTTTCACAAAGCCTGGTAGTACGTGTGCAAATGAATCCGATAGTGATATAAGATAGGCACTGCAATAAAGAAGGTACGAATTCTATTACTGCAGATCGAAGCAAAGAGAAAAACTGAGGTATTTTGAGGAACTACAGATCTGTGCAAAGTTTAAATGAAATGCAGCAAGTTGAAAAGGAGGTGCAGAGTCAGAATGAAAATGCTAAGTCTGCTCAGGCTTGTGTGGCAGAATATGGCACTAGAAATTAGGGTGAGCAAACTAAATTGGCCACAAGTTAGTGTCAGGGAAATAGATGGATACTGATAGTTGCAATGAAACTAAAATAATTATATTAAATGCTATATTTTAGTTCTATTTACTTATCAGTTTTAAGTAAATGCGTAGAAGGTGTGGAAAAAATAAACAACATCCATTCAGGATAATATAAATCCATTGGGATGTAGGAAAATTCACTGAATGTCAGTAGCAGTCGTTTTGAAAAGCATTTGTGTGCAGGTGTGGGGTGCTTGGTTGTTGATCCCTAGAACATGCACATTGACACTTTCATCGTGATTCTGTTGCCCTAAAGTTGTCTTTGAAAACTTTCAAAACTAATGCGAAAAAGAAAATATTCAAACTTAACAAATGTTAAAGGAACCTTCGTGTAGGAAGATGTAGGATGTATTTCTGAAATAAGAACTTTAACTTTTCAAAACATTGTGAGTGAGAAAAACTCCTTCTCTAAAGAAGAAACTTTTAAAAGAATGCTGAAGCTGAAAACTGTGCACACGATAAAGTTAGAAAAAGTTATAATTAAATTTCTAACTCCACTGTACAGTACACTCGATACTCAGTGAGCACCGTTTCTTTTGTTAAGCGTATGGCTCCAGGTCTTTCTTACCATACGATGTTCTGAAGACAAAATCTGCTCTTTATTGAGAGAGTTTTGTATGGTATTGATCACTGTCATATTAAATTTTAAAATCACCTCTCTAGTGAAGATGTAATGATTTTATTTTTTTTCCCCACTTTTGCAGTTAGGAAACTGAGGCATTACAGTAGGAAGTTTGAGTAGCTTGTCTGTGATCTGTCTGTGATGGCTGTAGGTCCAATTTTCTGCAGTGCATAACTTCTCAAAAGGTCTCCAAATCATATCTCATCAAGTTCAAAAGTAGTTCAGTTGGTAAATATGAAGCATTTCTACATGTAAAATCCTATGACTTCAAGACAGGGAATGAGGGATGCCTTAAACTGATATATGTTGAAAATTCATTGTTTTAGTAAGTTTATTCAGCTTTTAGTAAAAACCATGATAGATGGAGGGTAGGATGCCTCCTTCACAGGGACCAGCCAGAACAAAGGGTGACTCATGTCTTCATTGGGTTACATGTAGCAGTTCTCTGATGCTAGAAGATTCCTGGGAGTTTGCTTACACTTAGGTTTCATTTCAGGCTATGGTTTTTTGTGTGGTATTTCCAATAGTGTGTTCCCCACCTGTGGGAGAGGCCTCCCTGTCTATACCTGAGCATGCTCAAGTGTACACAGTGCTGAGTTGGTCTTAGTATCTCCTTTGTGACCGTCTGCCTCCTCATGCTTCTGAGGACAAGAAATCAAGATGGCTAAGATGGACCATCCTTCTCTTCCATGGCTTTGAATACTTAATACCACAGTCTTACTTCTCCGCCTAATGATGATCCAGAGGACTTTATTGTACTGTTTCTTACCATTTCCCCGAGGCTATGAAGGGAACAAGCAGCATTAACACCACGGGCAGGTATCTCTGGCTTGTCCTACCCTTTGATTCTCGTGTATCACTGGCAGGGTCCAGTGTAAGCTCTGAGTATGCCCAGGTCCCTCTTCACCCGTGCCGTTGTTACTTGTGTCTGGTGATCACAGCATGGCATAGGTCACCTGTAGGCCCCAGTGACTGGAGCTCTTTCTCAGTCTTTATCTCACCAGAGGGAAGGAGAGTAGGGTCTCCAGGGTAGGACAGGGAGAAGTGAGAGCTAAAGGGAGACAGTGGGCTGGGGAGAGGAAAGGAGAGAAGGATGGAATGTCAGGGAAGCTCACTCCCAAACCACCTAATGAACAAGCAGAAAACCTCCACTGCCTGGAGGTCACTGGTTCCAGTGGATGAAGACTGTTTAGCCTGTATTAATTTAACCTCCTGACCTTTTTTTCTCCTCTTCCTTCTACCTCTTCTGGCCCAGTTCTGTCTCCACTGCTTTTTTTAACCTGTTGTCCTTTCTTTGTCTGGTAAATTTCAGGCCACCTCTTTACACCTCATATCTCCTTTGATCCGGTCTCGCTGTGCTCTGCAGCTTGCACTCTCTGTTTTTCCTCCACTCCTAGGAAGCCATGAAGTTCAGGGATTCTTAGGGCTACACGTCTTGTATTTCTCTAAAATCCATTGTCACTCTGGCAAATTAAAATCCTCCACCCCAAAGCATGGTATTCAAGCAGTATTTTTAAGTATTTTATGTAAGAACATAAATGATGTATTCTTCTGTGACCTCATTCTAAGACATAGCTGAACTGCTTCAGTTGAATTTTCCAGAGAATTTCAGCCTCAGGCATACATATGGCCTGGAAAATTTCAGCCTAAACGCTTGAAGTTTGGCAAGGTTTATATGCACCTGAAAATAGTCTTCCTAATGGAAAGTATCAAACTGTTTTAGATGTAATTATCCACATTGTTTTGTAGTTCTATTTAAGTATTGGATGGGGAGCAGAAAATATTACGCTCAAAATTAATGAGAATTTGAGTAAATGTTGTTATAGGAAGTGAGACTAAGAAACAGTGCTTTGGATCAGAAGATGGTGCAATAAGCAGTGCTGTTAGGCTCCATGAGCATCTCATGAAGGAAACCCAAAACTTTCATTAAGCAAGGATTTATATTTGAGGAGAGGAGTACAACAGGTGGTATGCAAGAATGAACATTAAAACACAGAAATAAACACAGAGAAAGTATCTTGGCCTGCAGAAAGGGAATTTAACTTGTCCCCTGTGAAGCTGTAATAAGGCGTCTCTGGTTCATCTTCTGAGCCCTTACATGGGTCTGTTTTCAGTTAAGAGTGTGATGACAGTGCTTGATGGTCGAAGAAAAACTGAGTGTGTTGCTAGGGATCAGGTGGCCTAACGTGGTTTGGGAACCATCGATTTTTAAAAGTGTGAAATATAAATAGTAAATTACCCAGGGATGTTTAGTGGTGAAAAAATAGAAACTTCAAATCCGGCCACGAAAAAAGCCAAATAATAAAGAGAAAATTGCTGAGTAATAGTTAGCCAAAATTAGAATTGAATGTGCAGTTTGCTGCAGAAAAAAAAAAAAAAAAAAAAAAAAAAAAAAGAGAGAGAGAGAGAGGAAAAAAAAAAAAAGAAGGGAAAAAGGGCAGCCCACTGAAATGAATGGAGCTGTCATATGAGAATGAGGTTACGGTTTCCACCAACGCATTGGCTGCATTTGGAAAACTGTGCTCTTTTTGGTCACATTGCTCACAAATAGGTATTGGTAGAGATGGGGGAAACGGATGGAAAAAATAAGAAGCTTTGAGTTCTTGACTTTCAAGGAAGAAATAGTAAGAACAACATATTGTTTGTTGAGCATGACTAGAGAGGGACACATCTGTCTGTACTGGTAGGAAGAATAGTGTTTTAGGAGCACAAACTAACAACAAAAAGAAATACGGACGGGGAGAAAAAGTAATTTGTTCTCACAAGAGCTGTCATGTCAGAATATAGTATCCAAAAAGGCCTTGTAGAAGTGTGCTACGTAGGAGATGTAAAAATGAAGTTTTCTGTAGGAAAACAAGTACCAAGTATTCCATGAGAAAGACTCCTGGAGTGGGGGTAGGTGAGGTTCTTTTGGGAGGAGGAATATCTCATTCAGATGAGATTCTGATAGACTCCTTAAATTTTCTTGTTTGAGTATAACTGTTTGTCAGTCAGGAGTTAAGAAATGGTTGCCATATAAGCAATACAGTACTTCTGCTACTGGAGTAGTATGGTGTTTTTTTCTAGTTCAGTTCTCAGTAATAAAACAGGAGAGTAATGGCGCACGATGGTTGACACCCATCTTGAAGCTGTTAAGGTGCTTGGTAAGTCCTGCCAAAAAGTCTAAAAATAAAACTTCCCCTCCCCCCTGCATAAGTGATTTCAGTTTGGATTTTCTGAAGTCTGTTAAAAAGGCAAATAGCCGTCCATGTAAATTGTGGGTTATGACTTACCTTATGATCTGGAAGCTTATTAAAGCACGTGCTAGCGATATGAGAGCACTGAAATACAGCACTCTGTAAGCACTGCGCTTGTTGGGAAGTTCCTTTTCTTTACGTTTTCCTGATTTTTTATTTACTTATTTACTTATTTATTTATTTTTCCTGAAGGAAAGCAAACAGACACTTTCTCAAGTTTGAATTACTTGCCCATTAGTTATATCTCTCTTGGCAGACATTCTTCTGTGCTTGTTTACACACTGAAGGCAGTGTACAACAGTCTATTCAATTGTTTTGTAAGCTGGAATTTGCTGGGAAATTACTATACCTGTCTTTTTGTACGTGAGAGATATAGTCTAAATTTGACTGTGTAGTTCATTTTACTTATTTCTAAATGTAGCAGAAGTCTCAAACTTACCATTCAGAAACTCATCCAATTAATGGAAGCCATAATATAGTACTGTGCCTGTTTTTATGTCAGATCTATTTTTGATGTGTTTGTAAAAATGATGTAAAAGCATTGAGAGGATACCTGCACGCTTTGCTCGCGATGAGCATGACTGTTCTGACCTATTTCTTCCAGCATTTCTTAACGAGTTCTTTGTTTGTGTTCGTTCACAGGGCAGCCCAATGGATCCAATGGTCATGAAGAGACCCCAGCTATATGGCATGGGCAATAACCCTCACTCCCAGGCGCAGCAGAGCAGCCCCTACCCTGGGCAGTCCTACGGCCCTCCCGGCCCCCAGCGCTACCCAGTGGGGATGCAGGGACGAGCCCCGGCAGCCATGGGAGGAATGCAGTATCCACAGCAACAGGTTTGTGGAGGGCTTTTCTCTGTTCCTTTCGGTTCTCTGCTTTCAGACATTGTGGTAGTGCCGAGGGGTGCAAGGACAAAATTCATAGAAAAGCATGCCTCCTCTACAAAGAGGGTGAGAGACTGTTTTAAAAGTAAATATCTTGTGTTGACAGCGTAAATGTTTTCTGAAACTTCATACAGTCACAAAAGAGCTTAGTGTCTTGCTAGTATCTTTTTGGAGAGAGAAATGTGTCAAACACCATCCATTTTCTTTTTTCTCAATTGACATCACTTAGCCTTGTGTATTTACTTTATATATTTTTAATTCTCTCTGGTTCAGGTTTACTTATCTGTAAGATGAAAACCTAAAGCTGCCATTAGCACAGAAAGACTAGTGTTGTCCAGAGCGTACACATCTACAGAAACATTATTTGCGTATTGATATCAACAGTTTTTTCTTTTTTTTATCCCTATCTCCTTTTGGTAGGAGTTTTCTTTAATTTTTCCTATTTTTTTTCCCCTGATCAACTCTCAAAGGTCAGCCTGGTTTTTGGCTATCAGAGGACATGAGAATGTCCTCCAATTCCAATGGGAATCTCTGTTAATCTAGTTGGGCTTTGTTGTTGATGACAGTCTTGTCCGCATTTTTTCCAGCCCTTTTAAAACAAAGTCAGTTACAGTGTTCATAGTGTGTATACAAAGTAAGACACAGTATCTTTCTAGAAAGGAAGGAAATTTCTCCAAGAATGATGTTGTCAAATTTCTACTATATTTTTTATTTAGAGTTGTGAGTGTTGGCAGTGGGAGTTGCAGACTTTGTTGTGAGCATTGCAAGCTAGTAACTTGATGGTGGATGGAAAGCAGAGTTTTGTTTTGTGCTACAGAATAACTGCAGATCAGTTTCTTTTTATGTCATTTATTGTCAAATTTAGAGAAGAAAAGAAAGTTATGGAGTCCCAGACAGATAGGTGCTTGGCTAATTACTACTCACCCTCCAGTACAGGATCTTCATCAAGTGATCAGTTAACTAACAGTTTCAGGTAGTTGAGCAAATAAATTACCTTTATTAACAGTTTCCAGTTTTGATCTTTTCTGTTGTTAAATATTTTCTTGCAAGGAAGAAGCCGTTTTTGTTAAGAAATATAAAATGATAGATCTGGTTGCTATCTGAAGACAGCAGAGCATTTTATCAGTCATGTATGGGAGGAAAAACTGGAAGAAGATGGCTGTCTGTGTGGCTGTTTGGCTGTGTGGCCAAATAAAGTTATTAAAACATATTTTTAATTTTAAAATGAGTTATTCTATGCTCTGTGGAGATGAGTGTTGAATTTTCACTTCATTTGCTAATTGCTTGATAATTGTAAATTATCCATCAGCAGGCAGTGACCTGGCATAGTGATTGGCTGCCGGCCCTATCTGTCTTCTAACAGCATTAATGTAATTGGCTGAGCAGTGGCACAGTTCTGAGCACTAATGCTCTTTGGGGAAAAAGTGAGAGGATAATTATGACATTGAATTTTTATTGAACGGACATCACCACCTAGGCATGGTTTTGTTTTGGACTGCCTCCAAAGACTCGCGTGTTCAGTTTGTGAACCTCTAATGATCTGAATCCAGTTCTTTTCATATTGCTCATACATTACCACCTTTCTACAAAGGATTAAAATGCAGGAATGCAGGTTTGTAAATTGAATTGCCAACTTACCAGCTGAGTGGTAAGTTGTCTTTGGCACAGGATGCCACAGTTTGATTCCTGGCTGGATTTTTACTCCTGTGACATGAATATTAAATAAGGAGAGCCTAGCTATGCTTGTTAAAATCAGCTGCATAAGCATGTGCCCACTTCTAGGTGTAATATATACAAAATAAATAATATTGCAAAAGTTTCAAAAGATGAATCTCAGCACATTTTGAAAATTGTAGTCTTTTACAGAGTCACATTGAGTTAATGAAAACCACAAGGGACTTCTAAAAATGTGATTGGTTAATAAAAATACTAGGCCTACTTAAAATATATCTTTTTTATTTATTTTTTTAAACTGAAGTATCGTGCAGAAAGGGCATTGGGTAGGTGGATTATGAGAGTGGAAGTGCCACACTGTAGGAAGGCAGGGAAACATTTACGAGGGAGGTTATTATTTTAAGCTGTAGTTTGCTGTTGCCCAAAGACAGCTGGGATTGTCAGTTCTGTTTCCTTGGATGAAACTAGAAGGCTTTGTTAGGTTGTGAAGGTATCTGCATTTTGAAGACTTTAAAATGTTAAGTCTGGCTCTTTGTCAGTCAGTTCCACTGCTTGAGGTTAGTACTATGGGACTTGACAGATTCTAACTTGCAGGTTCTGCTGCAGGACAATGCAAATGGAGAAGCAGGTGAAAAACAACACCTTAGTGATCCATCTAAAATTAAGGAAATGTTGAAAATGAAGTTAATTGCCTAGATGAAGGTAGCTGGTGTATGTCATGCTGCAAGAGGGAATAGTGTATTCCTGTTGGAAGCCCAGTGCTGCAGCCCAGAGGTGCAGGAGAGACTCATGAAGAAGGGAGGCCTCTAGCATGAGAACAATTAAATAGACATGGAAAAGATGAAGTGTTGTCAGGTGCAGTCATCCTGTCTGCTTGCAGTATGAGTGTTAGCATAGCCTGCTAACCTGTTGAGAAAGCCATCTCCATGTAGTGCTGTAAGCATTCTCCTAGAACTTCTTCTATGTCTCCTAATCATAGAATCATACAATCATTAAGGTTGGAAAAGGCCACTAAGGTCATCTATTCCAACTGTCACCCTGTCATCACCATACCACTGAACTATGTTCTAAGCATGCTTGGTGCCAAACAGGAAGGTGCAAATAAGACACAAATTTCCTTAGAATTCTGTGTCAAGGTGTTGAAGAAAGTGTGGTAAGTACGTATGGGATATATTCTATGTACAAACAGTGCTATGAAGAGAAAAAACAGAGCTTCGAAGGGATTTGAGCTTGGAATGTGTCTCTCAGGAGTTAATCAATACAAGCCACAGTAACAAAACACTAAACTGTATTTGAAATGTGGACAATTTTTTTTTTTGCATTACTAACATAACTAAGGATAAAAGGCTGGTGTGTATGTGTGTGTGTGTGTGTGTGTATGTATATGTGTGTATATACATATATACAGACAAACGCATGTAGGAAAGAGAAGGAAAGCTGTTACAATAACTTGGTTATCTCTTTCTTCCTAATGCTTGACAGCAGGGATCCATAATGAGCATGGGAAGATGCATGGTAGCCTGTTGCAACACAGTGCTTAGCAATTTGGAGAATGCCACAGCATTTTGTCAGATGTTAAGGGAACATCCAGTTAATTCAGTATCAGTAAATATGTAAAGCATTTGGACTGATTTCTGTGAGATTGTCTCAACGGCTAAGGAGATTAAAAATCAAATGATTTTCTAAGAGTGTGTGCGTAAGAAGGCAAGTATAAGAAGGGAAGATATTACTGGAAGAATCATGTATGTTATTTATAGGATACAGACTTGACAGCGTGTCTCTCCTTTGGCAGTAGGCAATACTTGTGGTCAATGAATTACTTAACAAATATGACTTCTTGATGTTATTTGGAAGCTTAGTTTTTCTTCTCTCTATATTCAATGGGTGGAGAAGGAAAAGGGGAGGCAAGGAAGAGCTGGCAGCAAGTTCATCTGTGTCTATGTTGTCAGTTTTCAACACGATAGAAGCACAAGTTGCAACAAGGCCAGCATTGGTATCTCAGGGTTTTAAAATGCTGGTTTTGCATTTAAATCTGTGTTGCTACCTCATGTACTCTTTCTCCTGTTTTGCATAGGAGGAATGTGGTTTTCAGGATTCATAGCACTCCTTTCCCCGAACATCAGAGAGATAATAGTACATATATAAAAACAGAACACAAAAACATTCTTTCAGGTTTAACTTTCCAAACTTTCAGATGTTTCCTGGTATTATAAAGGGGTGATGTGAAAATTAAGAAGCTTAGTGTGTAGGAATACTTAGCATCAGCATACTGTGCAGTGTGTTTTGTTCCAGAGTGAATAATAAGATTTAAGTATAAAGATAGTAATTTCCTTTTTATTTATATTCCCCGCCTTTTGTACCTTTAGCTGAGCCAGCTGTGATGCCCTAATCATTCAGCTCTCCATTTTTAAAATTCTGATGCCCTTTGAAAGTGTGCTCCTGTGCTCTGTGTTTTGGGAAGTTTTCTGATATTTCATAAAAACGTTTGTGAGAAGAATAAAAACTCCTAAGTCTATCTTCAAAAACAAAAGTTTTCAGCTGTTGTCTGAGATGTTGGTGTTTATGTTAATAGCATGTAACATTTCAGTTTGTGCAGAATTTCATTAAGGTTAAAAATCAGCTCCTTGAAATATGAGTGGATAGGTTTTGGATGTTTGCAGCGAAGTCTGAAGGCTTCGATGTACGAATATGCTTGAAAGAATTGAGTAGCACGATGTGTCTGTTTAATCAGATGATCGATGCCTAATTGATCTTTTTTTTTTTTTGGATGCATTAAAAATTCTTGTATACTTGATGGACTGGAACAACAGATCACTGTGTAAATAGGATTGTGTTGCTATAACACATAATAGATTCCTTTATGAAGGATAGTTGCATGGATTTGTACAATAGCCATTCCTAATAGCTATTTTAAATGCAATATATCAATACTTTTCCAATACTGATTGTGTGCTAGTCTGAGAGGTTTGAGCCTGACTGTACTGAGGTTTGAGCACCGGTCTTTTTTTCTTTTTCGCTGTATAAATATGTAGAGTCAAAGTGTGCTACTTGTCCTTTCACATTTCTTGTATTCTTGATCTGCAGAATGTAAACTTGTACAAGTTTTTTTGAGGATTAAGTATGGAAAACTTGCTGCTTCTTTTTTTTTTTTTTTAGTCTTACATGACAGGTTTCAACTTGGAGTAACTTTTTTTTGAAGGTGCAAGAAAGTTTTATAAAACCTCCGGGAATGTGCTGCAAAGATTTATTGTAATGGAAACTGCAAGTCAACCAGAACTATAGCAGCACCAACGTGATTACCTCATTTAGGAATGGGTTTACAGTCCTCATATTGGGTAATGTCCCAGATTGGAAATGTCGACTTTACGCCAAGGCAATCAATTGACTGTTGGCTTGGCAGGTAGTTTTAAAGCTAGCAAGTACGAATGTGTTTACTGTTTGGTGGCTGGTTGTATGTGGTCCTTTCTGAAATTGTTTTTATTCTAGAAGATTGAAATATGCCAAGAAAATGAGGCCGACTGTTTCGCGGTGAACTGTTAACGTCAGTGTAGTGCATGTGTACAGTGAGCGCTAGTCAAGTGATACATTTGTTGTCTTGTGCGTGTAATTGCCCTCACATGCTAAAGCTAAAGAATACTGAATAGATTGCAGTTTTTTGTGCTCCTCAGTAGCTTTCAGCACAGACAATGTTGCTATTGGTTAAGGGAGCAGATACACAAAATAAGCAGGATTTTTGTTTTTTAGCCTATTTATTTTGCGAAGATGGAGAATGAATCTCAAAAACAACCAGCAGAGGACAAAATAATAAGATATGTTGCCTTCTACAGACTGATAGCTGCATTTCATACACGTACATAAAAAATGATTGTAAACCTTTGATATCATACACTTCAGAATATTCCCCTCTTTCCCCCCTCACCACCAGGATTTTTGTTTGATTTGCTGTAGGTGTGGTTTTATTGTTTGTTTATTTTGTTTTGCTTTTTTTCTTGGTATTTAGTTGAGGCTCCCATTAGGAGCTTAAGAGCCTTCTTAGAAATTCCTGAGAAGCAGAGGCTGAAACTCTTAACAGTGAATCTTGTTCCAGTTTCTTCATCTATTAAAAACATGTAAATATTTTGAATTAAAGATAATTTCTCATAGTATTTTCTTTAATGATGTATCTGCTGTTCTGTCAGATAAACTTGCTGCAAAAAAAGCCGTAGATAAAGTGAATCCTTCCTTTTATGAATCAGAGAAAGGGACAAGAAGTCACAGCTATTTGTTTTCCTTGTAAGGTCATTTTAAGAATGGGTCTTGTGATGATCAGGTGTTAATAATGGCAAAGAACAGTTGGTTCTCTTTGTCATGTAATGAATCGGGGTTTTAAAATAATAGATTTCAGAAAATACTAAATACTATGCCTGTGCAGACTGTAGGAAGATGTTTAGTGTGGTTCTTTCTTTTGGATATACTAAGCCTCATTGAGTAAATTGAAAAAAGGAGGCAGCTGCTTTAGTTTGTGGCAGCATAGGGCTTTATGTTGTATTGTCTCCATTAGAATTATCCCTTCCATTGAGTGTGATTCACTCTATAGAGGGAGGTGAGCACAGATTACAGATAATCACAGAATCAAATTTGACATAAGTTTCGGGTCTTTATGGTAGCTTAGCTCTTCATCTTAATGCTGGTCATCTGAGATTGTTTACTGAAGAAAATCCCTGAAGTAGTGGAATTGCATTATTATGGTAAATAGAAACATTTCAGTAGCTTCTATCATTTCTTTGAAATGGTTCTGAAAAAACATAGGTTGAAAAGGAAAAAAGAAGTGATCCTTCATCTGCTGATAGACTGCCTGGAAATGAGACGGGGTCAACATTTTTGTCTCTTCACTTACTGATGTTCAGTAAATGCTAATTTTTACATCTGTCCTGGAGTAAATGGCTGTGTTTGGTCTACGTTTATATAGAAAGCGTGTCACAATCATCGACGCACTACGGCAAATAGAAATTCATTTTTGTTACTGCTAAATGATTGTACTTCATGTTGAATGCTTAATAGCTGTAATCACATCTGCTGTTCTGCTTGGAAGTGGGGCCATGAGAGAGGAAAAGCAAAGCCTGTGGGTTGGTCCTTTGAAAATAGTTGCTGTTACGGAAGCACTGGTTGTTCTGTTATTGAGAAATTTGTTTACTGAAAGTATTAGCTGTCAGCCTAAATTGGATTTGGAGAGGAAATAAATTTTGGTCATCAGAAGTGAGAGAACAGAGAGGGTATTTGCATTTGCACCAGCAAGACACAAAACCATTTACTTGTGAACAGTTCGTTTTACATGGCAGCACGAGACATGAGTTTATTTACATTTGAAATAAAATAAGCATTATGCTTTAAGAAGAGTCTGCTGCATTACTCTATTCAACAGCTGCCGTGCAGTGACTGTGCCAGGAGGAATAATTAACTGTTTCTCTTGATAGTATATTCATAGCAGTTTTCTGTTAATAATATTCATCAAATAATACACACATAATGAAATAATAATTTGTACCCCGAACTACCAAAATTACATCCAAAACCCATCGTGCACACGTTAGGATTTTTGCAACCATACTTTCTGTAGCATCCCTGGGGGGCAACTCAGCATTTCTTGGGAAGTCCTGATATAAGTTTCTCAGAAGATAATATCAGTTGCCCATGAATTTGATCTTGCTTGGAGGATGCAAGGGAGGCAGTAGAATTTCCCTTTTAAAAATAGGGAGTATGTTTCCCACTGCTGAAAATAGGGCTAAAGATAAGGTGAAACTTAACTGAAGTCAGTGAGAAATTTCCTATGACTTCAGCGGAGCCATGATTTCCTCAGTTTCTGCATAGTTGGGGTTATTAGGTGAGCAGTCTGGTTGATAGCAGCAAAGACAGAGTCGGCCCCTTAAGTGTAGCACTTAACACTGTTTCACAATGGAACACAGGTCAGCATCCTTCACTTGGTGACTGGGATGGAACCAGGTAACTTTCTTCTTGGGAGAACTGACCTTTCAGGAATACCTGATGTTTCAGGAGTTCAAAATAAGACTCTCAGTGCTTCCACCACCAATTTTTTTTTTTTTTTTTTTTTTTTTTTAAGAAACTGAAATTTGTTACATTTACCTTCAGATAAAACTATGTAAAATGCTACTTGAAGTGTACCATTTTTTTAAGTGTCCCGAAAAATGGAAAGCATTTTCCATGCCTTTTTTTGTGTGTCCATTTTAAATAACATGGATCTCATGTCAGTATAATCAAAGCTTGCTCATTAACATGTTTCAGTGTTTTATTTTTTATCACTTAAAACATTAAGCTTTTTTGAGGACAGATGAACTATAAAACTTATTATTATTTAAAAAAAAAAAAAAAACAACAAACTTCAATATGTTTAAACTGCTAACATACTCCTTAGGTCACTGTTTTTAAAACCAATTGTATTGCTTCTTATGACAATACTATCTAGAGGCATATAAAGATCCTAGGGTAAATACTTTAATCTTTTGGTCTTTCAAGAACAGTGAAAGAAGACTTTAAGAACTTAAGGAATAACTTAAAGCTACAGATCATTTCATTTCTGTAGGCTTTTATTCTTCTTTTACCTTATGTGACCCCGTTTTTAGGTGCTTGTCTAGTACTTGGGCTTTTTATTCCTTGCTTTGCTTGGAATAGAAAAACGTGTTAAATGTTCACATTGTTAAATGCTGGCATTCTAGCTGGTAAGTGTTTGATCTCTGAAGCTTATAATGCATTTTGGAGGTGTGGAAAAGGAGTGAGGAGGAAATCATTGTCTGTTCTATTTTTTGTGAGCTTGATCCTTTTCCTCTTCTGAATATTGTTACCTAATGCCTTTTGCATTCATGTGTTAAGAGCAAATGCATAACATAGTAATTTAGTGAGCGAGCAATATTAAAAAGCATATTTGCATCTTATATTCAAACATGCCTTTGGGAAAGTGTGAATTTGGCTTTGTTGTATATGTCAAAGGGACAAATTACACTTGGTATTAGTATGTTTCACAAAGCAATGATGAAGAGATTTCTGCTTATTTCTTGGCAAACTGTAATATAACTTGTCTTTTGAGACACAAATCCAATCAAAATAAACAAGGTTTATATAGCCACTAAGGAAGATGTTGTTTTAATTACAGAAGAGACATTACTTATCTTGAGTCTACGTACATGTTTGTTTTACAGGCCTGATTTGGCAAATGCGGGCTTTACAGGACAGGTTAACAAAACTGCCTTGTTCTTTGCAGTGGGTCACCTCTATCTCTAAACCCTGTTAATTCTGTGCAAGTGCTGTTCAGTGAAAAATAAGGAGGTAAGAATTGATGCCAAGAGCACATTGAATCTGTGCCTGGAGGAAGAAGAATGGAGTTCCTTGGGAAGCAGCTGTGCTGCTTGTAGCAGTTTGTAGAATCACAGAATCATAGAAGTTGAAGCCTAGATTGAAAAGGACCACAATGCTCATCTAGTTTCAACTCCTGCTATGTGCAGGGTCATCAACTACCAGAGCAGGCTGCCCAGAGCCACATCCAGCCTGGCCGTGAATGCCTCCAGGGATGAGGCATCCACAACCTCCTTGGGCAACCTGTTCCAGTGTGTCACCACCCTCTGTTTGAAAATCGTCATCCTAATATTTAACCTAAACCTCCCCTGCCTCAGTTTAAAACCATTCCCCCTTTTTACTATCCCTATCCACCCCCATAAACAGCGGTTCCCCTTCCTGTTTATATTCAGTTCAGGGATGCCACTGCATGTCTCTGCTCCTGCTCCTAACTTTCTCATCTGGCAGAACTGAATTTGATGTTTTCTAACTCTTCCAACTTACTGGAGAGTATTTAAATGACGTGTATTGACTGGCTGATATTTTTTTTCATTCATTTTGTTTTATTACTGGTTGGCAAAACTGAAGAGTAGCAGAGGCCAACGTATCCCTCCACAGATTTGGGAAGTGTGTATTTAATAGATTTATGGTCTTTTTATGTTTGAAAAGTTGTCCTAGAGAGGAAACTATCATTTTTAAAACCAACCTTCAGTTTTGCAGAAAAGTATACTTCAGACTTTGTGGAAAACGTTCCTGATGTTAGAGAGCATGCAAGTGGTTTTTCAGTCCTTTGGGGTGATGCTGGGAGAAATCCCATGTATCCTTCTCAAACGGAAGATTGTTTTATGACCTGAGTAAATGGTGAAGAGTAGATTCAGTAAATGCCAAGTCTGTGTGGATACTTGGCCTTCCTTTTTCACATTACAGGAAAAGTAATGTTTTCTAACGTCACTTTAGGCCTATAACTCAGGAGTTACAAGCGGAATATAACCGCAAAAAGTAATTTAAGAATAACCGGGAAAAGATTATATATTCTTCGGGTGTAGGGTTTTCTTTGTTCTTTCTCTTTCTGGTTCTGTCATCTCGTTTTTATCTTTCATATATAAAGTGTCTATATATATATATATTATCTTTCATATATAAGTGTCTATAAATATGCCCCTTTCCTTGGCATGCATTCTGATTCATGATCAAAATAAAAACCTGACTAAATATCACAGCCCTGTGTACATATGAGTTGCTTTAGATTTGTCTGCAGGAACTCTGAAACTTCCGCGCTCTGTCAAACTGGTTTAAAAAAAAAAAATAGCCCAGAGGATAAAAATTAGTTATTGTTACGAAACCTGGTTGTAAGGCTGTTGTTTATAAGAACATGGGAAGATGCACACTCTGTGCAGTGTTTTGCTTAGTGAGGAAAACATGTTTTTACTTGAGAAGTATTTCTTAAATGTGGGCTTGATCTTGTGTATTCAGCTTGCTGTCATAGGCAGAAATGGTTGTGCTCTAAATCTTTGCGTGTAATAAAGTTGTGTCCTCAAGATTTATAAAATATTTGCTGAAAGAAAGGATGAAACGTTTTGACATTTGTTAATCCTGTAGTAATAAAATGCTATCGATAGCTTTTTACTGCATCATCCTGCTGAGCACTCTTTATTGTCTCTGAGAGGCAAAATTTCACTGGATGGTACTGGAAGTCTCTGAAGTAGGGGGTGCTGTGTCTTAAACAGCAGATTTGGGAGAAAATCAAAAGGGGAAAGGAGCCAGTGGGTGAGCGGTGTCAGCAGCGCTAGCACCGATTATGTAAGGAATGATCACCTGCTCTGTGCATGCGTGTCAATAAAAATGCAGGAGAGCACCTTTCTTGACACAGAGGTTGCTGAAACATCACTGCTGTCTCTTTTTGTAATACTCTCGTGGATGTTTTTGCACAAAGTGGTATCTGTCAGAGCTTGAAACCTTGTGCAGCTCCCTTTGAACAGGTAGCGCGGGACAAGTTCCAGCACATCGTTACCTGACAGTTGGGCCGCCTACTGTGGGCAGGGAGTGCCTTGTGAGCCTACGTCTGAGCTGGTGTGCTGAGAGCTTTGCCTGACACTTTGCTGTGCAAATATTGGCCTGCTAATAATTACTGAACTACCATTTTGAATCATGGTTTTCTTCTTTTTTTCCTTCTCTGTTAAAGGGAGACAGTAGTAGTGGGAAGCACTGAGGGTACAGGAAGAGTCTGTGATTAGCCTGGAGACATTTTTGCACTGAATAATGAGATAAATCTGTATGTTTTCATTGCCATGCTGTCTTTGTTTTTGAAACACGCTATTTGTTGTTTCCAGTAGTAAGTACTGTTAATCTAGTAATGCACGTGGTGTGGAGTATGTCAAATTACAGATGAAAACAGATGTTGGGAGTGACTCACCTAAAGGATGCAGTAGGAGTATTATGACTGAGTAGTTTTTCATCAGAGATAACTTTTATTTGTTATGTTCGTGCACTGGGTAAGAGATTGTGGCTGGTATTTGAGCAGTGGCTGAATAAAGCTTGGTCTTGTTTTAGCTCATTTGTGGAGTTCTTTATCTCTGCTTTACCATCTTCTTTTGCAAATTGAGATATTCAGACTCTGGAATGGGATATTCTGTGGAGATCCCAGTTGCGCTGAAAAAGGAAGAATGAATTGGGTGACAGAGGCCTCCGAAAGAACATCCCGTAATTTTTCCTACAACCGAAGTCAGCATAACTGCTTATTGGAACAAGGCACGATGGTGTATTTGCATGCTGTTACCTTGATGGACATCTCACATCTTTTTTTTTTTTCAAGTTACTCTGACTTGGGGCAACTTTCTCCATTTAGTTGCAGGTGGAATTAGCCTTGCAAATCTGTTTATCAGCTGAGGCAGAGATTTACTTATTTACCCTTACTGCAATGTTAATATTGTTAGTTACACTCTGTTTTACTTGTGGAGGAAAATGTAAGCGAATCCAGTTGTGGGCACTTTGTCAGTGCTGTGTTTGCTCTCCCCTCTGCGTGAGGAATGGTGATTGCTGGGGGCAGGGGGGAATAACCCTGTGAAGCCCTCATTGTGCTGGGGAATGCCACCCCTCAGCCCTTGGTTTCCATGGCTTCCAGTGAAATTTGCCTAAGGTTGTGTGATTCCTGTCGGTTTTGTCTTTGTGACTTCAGTTCAACCAGTTGCACTGGAGGCTTTCTGTGTTCACAGGCAATGGGGGAGAGGCTGCCATTGCCTACACTTCCTGTGGCAATCTGCTTTTGGGGTTACTCAGTTAAAGTGCTGTGTTTGTTGTCAGCTGATGCATCCCAAAGGGCTGCGCATCCCCTTCTGCTTGTGGCAGTCTAGGTAACATGGTGACAGTAGGATGTGGGAAAAATAGAAACCCGCATTACAAGAAATGCATCTCCATGCAGACATAGAACGACAGTCATTTTGATGGAGCTGGAGTTTGATGGCTATTCACAAAAAGGACTACTGTGTGAAGATAAGTATGGGAATCTAGATCTTAGAGAAAAGATTAGTGATAATCCTCCTGAATGAAGCTGGTGTCAGCATATGGCTGTCTGGACACTGAAGTTCATTCTCTTCATCTGGATTTGACTCTGTGTCCCATCTTCAGATACAGTGCTGTACTGCTGATGCGGAGTATTAAATCTCCTGAGACCATGTGATATATCGAGGCAGTGACTTCTTATTCCTGGTACAGAAAAAGGGTGGAGTACTTCAGGCAATTTTCAAGGCAGAAGAAATAAGTGGATGAAATCCATGTTGAGGGATTACAGGGCTTTGTGGGAGTGAACTGCTTTCAAATTGCCCCACTGAGCAGAAAATACACCTAGCCAGGCTTTTTCTGACTTAAGGAAAGTACGGCTCACACTCTGGAGAACTGGTGGGATTTCCAGAAGATTATGTTCAAGGGACATTCCCAAGTCTCAGAATGTCACATGAAATGGAAGAAAATCAACTTCTCCCCGTAGGTGGAAGAAACTTAAGCAACAACCCTAATCCCCATCTTCAGAAGCTGCTTTTGATGGTCTAGTCTGTCAGCTCTTTGGATGAATTCACATCAGGAAGGTAGGTTTGTGGTGCTAGTTGTCTGGAAGCAGAAGGTTTTTTTAAGAGAATTTATCCAACTGTGCTTGAAAAACCTTTGAAATAGAGCAGAAACCAAGATGAAAGATTCTGGAGTTGACCCACTGGTAGGGTAAACCAAGCAGCTGAGAAACCGCGGGGGGTTTGGAGAAGCTAGTTACCATCTGTAAGAAGGGAGTGTGCTGGTCTGGGACCCTCCTGTAGGTGGAATGGCCTTTGCAGAGGCCTCAGCAGGTGGAAGAACTCCAGACTGGAGCAGTAAGAGTGGAGGGTAAAACTAAAGCAGAGGTAGAAAAGCCCACATTGAAATCTACGTCATGGCTTTATGAGCAAAAGTGATCAAGGTACTCAGACATGACAGGGAGGGAAAAAACCTACTTAATTGCTTATATTCTAACGCTAGCATCCAAGGTAATAAACAAGGGGAGCTGAAATTTCTCATTCGCGATTATAAATTTCATCTACTTGGTATTACTTGAAATCTAGTGGGAAGGTTCACAGGATTGGAATGTTAAAATAAATGGTTATAACCTATTTAGAGAGAATTGAATGTGTAGAAGTGGAGGGAAAGTGGTACTCTATATCCAGAGTGATATTATGTATTTCTGAATCACTGAGTACTCAAAAGCAAATGATCTTAAATGTGTCTGAGTTATTGTCCTGGCAAAGAAGGCATGAGATCAGAGTGCTAGCTACTAGCAGCAGAAGCAGGATGACCAGACTTGTGTTGGGGAGGGCAGGGGAAGCAGGGACTGAACCCCTTGTGCTGCTGCTATTGAAGCCTTAACTGATTTTTTATAAAAATGGTGTGTGTAAAGGCAGGTGACAACTTACTTTAAAATACTGCTTTCAGTGCTGAAAGGCTTAAAGTCAAATGAAGAACTTGTTACAGAGCTTCCTTAATTAAGGACCACAGCTTGATTCAGCTGTGTTGTATGCAGAAAGAATTGAGCTTAAAAAAGCAAAAAAATAAATAAATCAAAAGAAAATAAAGGTCATTGATGCATGTAGATTGGTAGATACATTCTGTACACATGCCAACATGTCTATTAGTTTCAGAGCAACAGCTACACAAAGATGAGAAATATAAGCTGTTTATAAGCTAAATCAGTTGGGAGGAAGTTTGTTGTTCAAATTCTATAGGCGTCGCTTGGAAATGGCTTAAAAGTATTTTACTAAAAAGAATAATTGAGGAAAAACTTAATTTTTCCCCGCTGTTTCTGTCTTCAGTGTTTGGCAGAATTTTAAAACTGGTAGGAAAAAACACTGTCAGTCCTTGAAGCTACTTCTTGTTTTGTTTAACGATATTTTGAATGTGGATCAAGTTTATTTTAAAGTGGTTTCTTTAGTAATGAAGATCCGTTTTTAAAGAGAGTCAAATTGCTTGAACTGAATGAGCAATAATTGTGAATGAAAAAAATGACCTGCTAAGAAATGTTATGTTTACCATTTTTCTAATGTAATAAGTGTGTTAAGCTTAAGATCTGAATAAATATTTGTCTTAGTGCATAATTGCTTAAATAAGTGTGTGTGGACACTTGAATGTGTTTTTCTGGTTAGCAAAAAAGCCTGCTGAGCATAGTGGGAAAGCTATAGCTAATAATAAAATCCAATATTTATCAACCAGCGCTACTAAACCTTTCTTTAAAAGGGTAACCAAAAAAAGTTAATGCAAAACAAGATTAGAATATATGACTCCTGCCAGATTTTCCTGCTTGCCAATTTAAATAAGACTGGACGAATACCCAATACCTTGATTTGAATCAGCCCTCTGTGATCTAGGAACTGAACCACAGGTCTCGCTTACCTCAGGATATCTCTTTCCTCAGGAAAGCAGTGACAGAGAAAGCTTTGAAGGTCATGGTAGATAATCTGTTGAATGCAGGTTTCTTCTTGCGCAATCCTGCAGTTTAAAAGCATTAATATGAGATATTTGGCTGAGTAAAAAGAAAGTGATACCAGAAAACTGAATCTAGTTTTGGATCCTTCAAACTGGCTGTTGGAGATGGAACGTAGACAAAAAGCTACAATGGCTTCAGTGAACGGGGCAACATTGTCCATCATTTAGAGATTCCAAGAATCGTTAAGAGACATCCTTTTAGATTGGGAAATGGGTGATTCGAATCTGTTGGCCCAAATTTTTGTATGTCTAAATCTGTGGAACAGAAATTATGAAGAAGAATTATTCAGTCCAACTTTCAAGTGTGCAGCACGCATACTGTACTTGCACAGGAAACGAAAGCACATTGATTGGAGAACTGTGGTCACATGCAGGAGCTGCATGAGGCATGCTGTCTTCATCAAATATTACAGGATATCTCCATGTGATCAAAAATAACTCCAGAAGATCTGAAAATTAGCTTGGCCTTCAAAGTGTTAAGTGATGTATATGTGAAATCACTTTCTTTCTACATTATTGCAGTCAGAGTGTGTGAATCTCACATTCCAAGTAGTGTGGTCAGTTTATTAAATGTGTAACACGTTGTTATGCCTTGAGAAACCAGGAACTTTAATTACTGAAAATAACGTAAAGTGGTTGTTAATTTTGCAGAGGAAAAGGGAGTACTTTTTATGCAGTCTGCTTCTCTGTGCTTGAGATGTTTGCCATCAGGCAAGGATTTTATTTTAAAATGCATGTAGACGGTATGGAAATCCTGGGGGTTTAATACATTTTTCCTTCTTTTAAAATACTCTGTGTACATTAGAGGAATTCACAAGGCATAGGAATGCTGTTTTGTGGCTCGCTTGAAATCATGAGCAGATTAATATCTGCATCACTTAGGAGAAAAAACAGCTTGATTCTCTATGCTTGGTAAGCTAGGAAGAGAAGCACACGCACACGCACAAAAGGACAAACACAAGCTTACTTTACCAAGGGTGTATGTAAGAATGTAGGCGAATGTGCGCATGCTGAGTATTCTCTGTGCCTGTGCTTATCTGTTGTCACATACACTGGAGTAGTTCACTTAATAGTGTTTGAGCGACAATTTGCTTTCCAAAGCTGACCACAAGGAAGCAAGTTAAACAAATTCATGGAACTGTACAGTAGATTAAACTATGATTTAATCATATCAGTTTAGTCTGGTTCTATTAATAGCTAATAAATTGTTTTATATTTTTTTAATGCCTGGGAGCCGTGTTACAAGATACTGAAGTTATTATTTCAGATAGTAACGTCTAGTTCTAATAGGCAGTGAATAGGCAGTCATTACTGTTTTTTTTTTTAATATTAAAAGTAATTCTTCATTTTAAAGTTTTTCCCCCAGTATGTTAGAGAATAAATTAAGTGTAATATGCAATTTATTACAAATTTACATGTAAGTTTTGTTCTTAGCAGTTCAGTTTCCTTTCAAATGTCTGTAAATCCAATAAAAATGTAACTGTAGTTATATATTTATGATAATTTCATTTGCTTGTGCTTTTAGAGATGCATGTATACTAAATACTAATGAGCAAATGAGATAACACATTAGAGATGGAATATAGAAAGAATCCTGGTAATTAGGGTGCTTGGGTACAAATTTTGACTCTGCTGCTGAACTGTTATGCTAATTTATTATAAAATGCATGATACTTGCAAATAAATGATGAAATAGCTACCTGGTGCTGCATATTCAGTAACATTTTATTCAAATAATGTTTACTGAGCAAAAATCATGTTCTTGCTATGGAGCTGAAATACAACTTCAAAACACGCTGGAATTCTACCATGCTTTGGAAAAGTGTGCTTTTATATATTAGGTGGAAACACTTGTGTTGTAGATGGAAGAAAAAAAATTAATTGCTTTTATCACAGCAGTTAATTTGGGGTATGTGTGTGTGTGTGTGTGTGTGTGCATGCATGCAGTCTTGCTTTGAACTCAGTCTCAGCTGACATGATGGGCAAAAATGTGCCTAGTTCCTACCAAGAGGAACTGCCCCTGTCCAGCACCAGGGTTCTGCATTGGCTTTCAGAGCAGCTTGGTTTTGTTGTGCTGCACACAAGTTCATCCTTAACCTCGTAGCAGTAAAGGAGGGCATCTGGAGATGAGCTGAGGAGACCTTTTAAGATGCGTGCATGTGCTTGTAATGTGTTAGAGCAGTATGTGTAAAAAGAAGTTTTACAAGTTATATTTAGTTAAGTAGTGTTGATTGTTTTTATAGCTGTTTAAGGAAGAAAAAACCACAAAACACTCTGAGAAGCGAAAGGGTGGCTTAAGCATAAAATTTCAAGCAGGTTCCAATTTGTTGTCAGCAAGTAAGTTACTTGTGCATCTTTTGAATAGGTAGTAATCCTAAAAGCTGACAAGCGGAAAGCCATCTTGGAAAGAAGGAGAGATAGGAAAAGGTTGGGATGAGGGAGAAGGCATCTCCTTCAAGCAGTACTGTTGATCAGTAGTTCCCTAAGAACAATTTATCATGTATTTCTATCTTATCAACTGGTCCCAGTTTTGCTACATTTCGTCTTTAATGTTACATTATAGCACTGGCTGTTCTTGGCTCTGCAGCAGGCTGGGTGATGCTTTAAATCAGGGATTTGCTGTCACAATTAAATACAGACCATGTATAGCTCACAAATCCACCTCTTCCGTAACCCCAGATATTGATTTATTTGATGGGACAGTTGGGGAATGAGTCAGCATTTTCTGTGGAGCCAGCAGCATTTTGAAATCAGTCATTATTAGCGTTGAAATGATTTATTGCTTCTTATCTTCAAAATCGTTTGGAGTTTGAGGGTTCCTCTGACACTGCATAAATCTCTAGGTAGCGGTGGGTGTTTAAACAAATTTTATGCAGTCTGCTTATTCATTTTAAATTTTCAAAACAAGTGTTCAGAAGCCGCTTCATTCGAAAGGACAGAGCGGAGTTTTCACAGCTTACCAGGCTACAGATTTAATACCAGTGAGCTTCAGAGAGGCTTTTGCCAGGACAAGCGCTTGCATCTTTGCATTCTTACACAATTTGGTGGTTTAGCTTAGGAATAAATTGTAAATGTCAGATCTGAAGAAGGGTTCGTGTGACTGTACATTTGTATGTGGTTTTTTTCCCAGGGTTAGCCTAGTAAGACATCTCTCCCTACACACGCTTTGCTTTATTTATTCCATGTGAGCTGTTATTTGTTTATTTATGTATTTATTTTTAAATATCGTTTATATTCCAGTCTAAATGTGCTTGAAAATTACCATCTGCTCCCCTGCTATTTAGATAGGGCATACTACAACCGAGGTGAAGAGCTGTCACATCAAATATTTTCACTTTAGCTTTCACACCTTTGATATCTGGTTACGCGTCTGCAGAGCAGGACGGTTTCCAGGGATTCCTTCTTTCTTTTTTAACCCTCCCCTGACTCCCCCTAGTCTTCAGTGAGTTTTGTTGCCTTTTTCCAGTGAGGATGCAAGTCTTCCTGCAAGTCTTGGGGTGGCAGACGCCGGGACTCTGTATACAGCCCCGCTGCTTCTGGTGACATGCTGAAACTCAGCAGAATAAGCAGGAATAGAAGAACAGAATATGCCTGTTGATGGTACAAGAAGTTTATATGCAAATAAACATAAAACATTCTAGATTGGAGTGGAATGATGTATGTGGCATTTTTGTTTGTTAGCTTGTTGGTTTTCTCCCCTCCCCCCCTTAATTCTTCGTCCTAAAGTAACATAAAGCAGTTCCATTAAATGCCATGTGCTGGATATTGTCTAATGCCAAGGTGAGGCTGCTCAAGTTTCTTCCAGTTCTGAGTTTTGTTAGTCTTCTGAGTTCAAATAGGAGGGGAGGTGGGAACTACTGCCAGCAGTAGATTATTATAAAAACGAACAGATCATCTGTATTCACACTGACAGTCGCTTTGGGTGGAATTGGAATAAGCTGACAGAAGATGGTGTTTGGAAATGAAACATGATGGAGAGCAGTTAGCGTAAGCTGCCCAATAATTTCTCATGGTCAGGAAAAGAACGCCGTTAGGAAGTGGGGCTTGTGCCAATAAAAAGGCAGTAAGGTAAATTAATGGCCATACAGTTGGAGCAATAATGTCGGAGCGCGTCATCGGCTGTCCTCCTTCCCTCCCACCCCGACTGACTCTGCAGTACCATACCGTGGTTGTAACCATTTAATAGGCACAGACCTGGGAGAAAGTAAGCAGCCGGTGTGTGAGCTCCAACTTGTAGGTGTTTTTCTCCTGGATGTGGAAGTTTATTTTTCCAGTTTAAGCATTCTGTTTTCCAGATGCTGCATATCTGTCTTGTTGGGCCTGCTGGCACTCTGTCAGTCGGCATTATTCTGTAGGAGCATAGTGGCTATCAGTACCATAGCCCCGTGTCCTGAGGCTGCTGTGTCAATGCCACGTGCAGTTGTGTTCAAGGCATTGCTGAAATCTGTGCCCAGAGCAGTTATATATTTGCAGTACTACCTTGAGATTGGTCTTTCACTGGAAAACAAAAGCATTATTCAGCCTCTCTCCGCTGATTAATTCTCTTTTTCTGCAAGAGGAATTGAGCGTGGGGAAAACATGCGCCTAACCACTAGGAGCTAGGTCTGTTCCCTTAAATCTAATCCTCCTCCTTCTAGCAAGGACTGCGCTTGTGGTAATGGAATGGGCTGCAGGGTACATCGGGAGTTGTAGTCTTTCAGTGTTCAGTGCTCTGAAGATTAATAATCTTGCAGCCCTCTGAGGGAGACAAAGAGAAGATGTTCTCTGACAAATTGTTATCTTGTATTTCAGAAATGTGCTTTGAGCACAGAGCGTACCTTCAATTCATCCCTTCAGTTTTTACCTTGATATCCTTAGCAATGGCAATATATTAAACATCCAAGCTTGTCTTCCTCCTTCATTCCTCCTTGTTTTCTGCCACTGCTGTGGATTGTTTTGGAGACGTTTCACCTACGAGACAGTTGCATCTTTCACAAAACTGCTCTTGAAATGGGAAAATGTTAAGCATGCTGCTGAGTTTTGTAACCGTGTAGACACACAAGGCTCTGATTGGATAAATTACATGCCAGCCTTTTATTTCTGAAGGGCAATATCTCAGTTGAAGGGTTTCAAAGAACAGTTTCTCTCTGACTTTCAGATCATTTTTGGCTTTCCTCTGCCAGTGGTTTTGGCAGGCTTTTGTTACAAAGTTTTTGGGTTTGTTAAATTTTTGGGTTTGGTTCAGTTGCTGGAATAAGCTGTTGCTGAATAGCTGGTGCCAACCGAATGCCGAGTTCAGGGAGCAGCCAGGAGGTGACCATTGGGCTTCCTTGGCTGCAGAGGGCTGCAGAGATTTGCAGGGCTTACAGAAAAGCTACAAATTCTGTATTGTTTCTGTTCTTCAAATGCATACTTAAAAGTGTCTAGGAATGCATGCAAGTGCTTGGTACAATGTAACTTCAGACTGGTAGGCTGAACCAAAAGCTCTTAAAGCCTTATTTGTTTTTCTTAGCACCTTTCTATATCCGGTAAGGTACTTCGTGACTTTGGATTATATACGTGCATTGACTACTTAAGTGTGTCAAAAACGACTGAGTGCTAGGTATGCTGCAGTGTATGTGGAAGAAAGGAAATGGGGAAAAATATTTAGTCAACTGTATCATTAGAAAATGAACAGGCAAAATGTAATTCTGTATAGGAGAGCTTTTTCTTTAACACTTGGAGTAAGGGTCGAGTTTTATAGCTCTGCCACAGGTTTAAAGGCAAAATCTATTATGTTGTCTTCTGAAGTGCTAACACTGGCTTCACCAGTATGTTTTGTGGTTTGTTATGCATTACTGAAGATTTCACAGAAGAAAGACTAATCACTAAGAAAACAACATGATGTCTGTGTTAAGCATACGTGTGTGTGTATATAATATGTAATATATTTTGGATATTGGAGTATTTTTTTGTTTCTGAGATTTTCTTATGCGCCTTGTCCTTTGCATGATGCAAAGTACAGCATGCTCCAGTCACGTTGCTGTTGCACGGCATTTTGATGGCGTTACTAATCTGACTCAGAGTCTGGGTGCTATGGGAAGCAGCCTCCTATATTTTGGACAGTTTTCTCTTCTGTACTGAACACGTTGATTGAGTTTGGATCTCTTGCCTTCCATGTGGATGATGCATAGAGGTACAGTACTTAATATGAGTAAAGTTTAGCAGTGCTTTGCTGAACTGACAGGAGACTTGGCTTTTTTGGTGGGGAAGGAAGGGAGGATGTTTAGTTTTCTGCTGGTTATGCATGCTGAAATGGCTCAGGCTGGTGCCAGGGCGGCACAGAAAGATGAAGAGGGAGGTGAGCCTGTGGCACCTGGCAGTCAGATCAGCGTGCTTTGCTGCATTACCACAGTCAGAACAATTTGAAAGAAGCAGTAATTTGCTAGTTAGAGTTCAAGTCCTTGTGTAAAACTGTGGGTGGGTCTGCCAAAGCTGTACGGTGATGCCATGTGTTCTTCTGTCCAGAAATTCCATTCAGGACCTAATGAATGTTTAAAAGAAATTGATGTTTTTCTGTTATTTTTTAAAATGTTCTTACAGAATAGCATTTTGTAAAGATGCTTTGTCCGACTGTTCTCAGACCAGATGTATTCAGAGGGATGACTGACTGATAGCTATTATAAAATACATTAGCATAGGACTTCTGTTTGACAGTCCTGTTTCAGAAGCAGTGAGGTCACTGCAGAGTTTTGGCTATAATTTGGCATGTTTTGGCAGGCTGCTATAGAAGCATTCTTTAGATAGGCATTCCTTGCAGTTAAACTAGTAGATTTCCTTTGTGTCATCTATGCACTCTTACATTTCAGTAACACTCAGCTTGCAAACCAGTCTCTGTACAGGAGATACACTTAAAAGTTTTCTGCCCCGTCTGCCTATTCGAAATGTTCTTCTCTCCTTAATTTTGAGAAGAATCTGTGCAACGTTTATCACAGAGGTAAAATAACGAGGGTAAAAATCCTAGTAGGTGGCTCTCCTGCTGCAGTCTTTGTAGACAAGTAGTGGCTATCCTACACCAAAAGGAAAAATTATTGACCGTATGCTAACTGATAGATCCTGCATCAGCATACGGTCTGGTGTCTGTAACAAAAGCAGGCAAATAAAGTTCTTAAAAATCATGTATGTGTTCATTTTCTCATAATGTGCAACATGCGTTAGCATATTAAGTTCCTCAAGAGTGTTTGGAAAACTTGATTTCTTTTTATTGCATAATTATTATTTCCTAAATAATAATTATGAGTCTAAACATCAAGCAGACTGTTATTTGACATGAATTTGTTGTCACATTCCATATCTGCTTTGGATTGCAGAAGAATCGACTTCATGAAAGCTCTTCGTACTTCTCATTTCTCTCTTTTTAAATGGCACTCCATCAAATGTTGTCCAAAATCTGACTCACTGCTGAAGAAAGTCGTAAAAAAAAGACAGATGGAGAAAGCAAATGTTGTTAAAAATGCTGTCTGCAGTATTATAGCTGTGCTAATAGTCACTTTTTTGTCATAATTGGTGCACAGTTTTTTTTTTAAATCTGCTTCTTGTTCCTCACTGTTTCTTAGGGGAGAGGTAGCATATAGCTCTACAGTACTATTGTTATGGCCATGCAATAGCCAATACATTGCTGTGGGATTTCTTAGTTAACCAATATAAAATGAGACATTCTGCATCGCAGGAGAACAGATGTAAAACATTTCTTCAAAGAGAGATTGCAGTTTGCCTCCTAGAGTTTTTACTGTTCTTCTTTTTAAACTGCCAGCCTGTAATGAAATTTGTGGATAACCTTAAACATCTAAAAATTCTTAATTAGAGTATCTCATAGATGTACACAGTGTGATTTCTTATTAAATTCACAGTACTGTGGGGAAATGTATGATTGAGATTTAAAGTGTGTGTGTGGGGGGGCAATTGGTAACACTATTCTGCTGCAGTTAGTTTATTAGTTGTTACAGATTCTGCACATCTGTCTTACTCTATTGATTTTTAAAAGAACAGCAGTAGGATCTTTCTTTTATTCACACGGATAGTGTTTTCAGTCAGGAATATTTCTCGACTGTGATGTTCTTTTCAATTATAAAATAGTATTCTACTTTTATAGCTGAGCATTAAATAAATTTAAAAATAGAATCACCGTGACTGAAATAAGATCTTTTTGTCAAGATTTATGTGTGTGCATACAGAAATACTGCATTTCTGAATATGGAAAATATTTCAAATCCGAGCCACAAAATCAGAATGTAGATGGATCCCTGCAGTGCATGTATTTCATTGTTACTTTCCCAGTGATTTCTCTTTCACATAGATTGACATAAAGACAAATATGTACTTTGCTATAGATATCAAACCCGCTATCTCACCTGCAAGGGACTGTAAAATTATATCTCTTTAAAAGAGGAGACATCAATCTACAAAAAAATTGCATTTTCAGGACAAAGTCTTCCTTATTTTTATTTCTCTGTTCTTAAGCATATTCAGAAACAAAGAGAAAGATTAAGATTTAAGTCAGTCTGAAGATGGCATCAAATACCAGGAGCCCTTTAGTTTTGCTGTGCAGTCATGTAGTATATTCACTTTTTTCCACTCTTCTTTGGCCCATAAAGCAAAGAGACATTTGTTTTGTATCTATTCAACTAGTGTGAGTTTTTTATTTTTCTTTAAAGGACCTACATCAGTGGTTTTTAGCACAAACTTAAAAAGATGTGAAGCTTTCTGCGATACCGATTTTATTAAATAACGAGTAGAAGAAGCAGCTTCTAGCATTGGGTCTTTTTGGTGGGGAAAAATGTTTAACTTGAAGATGTAGCTAGTAGTTCTTAATGGTAATTTACAACTATTCTAGTAAGGGTTTAAACAGGGTGTTAATTGAAGTAACTCAACGCAGACTTTGCAGTAATAGGCAGTGACTGCCATCTATTCATGGGGGTTTTTTTGTGTGTGTGTTTTTGTTTGTTTTTTCTTCTTTTTTTAAACAAATTAAGTCTATCTATCGTTTATTCACCGCCTAGCATACATTTGCAGAACATTCTAAAACCTGAAACATTCCTTGTGGTAGCTGAATGCCTAGGACTGGCTCAGTTTTTCAGTGATACTCTTAATCTAGAAACAGTTTTATGGCTTAATATTACAGTTTTCTATAAATGAAATAACTTTTTTGAGTTGCAAGCGCTGTAGCCGTGTCACTGACTCCATTCTCCCACACCATTGGAGCCATTGCCCTTCTGTCATACCATTAATGAAAGCAAGGTCATAGCATGGAAGGCAGTGACTCCAGTGTGTCTCAACTGGGTTAGGTACACACTGAGGACAGCCATTGCCTTCTACAGCTGCTCGCCGCAGTGGAGCTCTTAGTAGCCCAGCCCATTGCACAGATTAGGTTAGGGGAGGGTACAGGGTCGGGAGCTTCTGGATATTGTCCTTACAGCTTGAAATCCTTCCGTGTGTAGGCATGTGTGGATTAGAAGCACCATGTCTGGGTACTGTAACACCTGATTGGCCAGGTGTTCAGGGGATATTCCAGAGGCCGTTTTGTGGCTGTGGGATGGGAGAAACAGTGGCTTTTGAGGCTTTGTTCTGCTCAGTGCTCACAGTTCAGCTGAAATCTCCTCTGTGAAAAACCCATCAGCTCTGCTGCCAAAATATCGAGTGTTAGGCTGCATGATTTCTGATCTAAAAACAGTTTTCACCAGTGCCACTCGAGGCTTGCCTTTGATTTCAGAGTTTTTTTGGGCAGAGAGGGTGCCAGATCTGTAGTGTAATCATAACTTGGTTTCCATTAACTTTGCGAGAACGATTCCTTCAATTAATATTACTGATGTCTAAGTGCCTGAAATGGAAAGAAACGGTGTTAGAACAGGCCTATGAACGTGGAGCTGCTGCAGACAGGAAATGTTTTTTTGTCTTTTCCCATGTTACGATTGTAACGTCAAAGAAAGTCACGTTCCACTCCGACTCAGTTCATTGTCTGTCTGCAGGTTTACAGAGACACCTTTAAACTACTGTGAGGTCTGTAAATTTAAGTCAGCATGCTTAGTTTTGTGCTGCTTGCTGTATATCTTGAGCCCATATTAATTTTATCTGTATTAAGTGCTTATTCATTTTGAATATAGCTGAATTTTACTTAAGTAGGATGGTGCACAGTGGTACATCAAATGGAATGCTTGTAAACTGCTGTAAAAATGTAGACAGTTCATTTTGTGTCAGACAGCAATTTTTTGTCAAATGACCTTTGAAAGAAAATTTATTTTCAGAAGAAATATTTGGAGTGGAAGGAAGTTGAAAAGTTTTTGTTTTTTGTTTTTTCTCCAGATCATATTTTTGGTGATTCTTTTCAGTCATAATGTATAAGTTGTTTGTTCTTGACAATTATGGTCGAATCTAAATATTCATTTTTTTCTAACTGCTTCAGAATTTTTTTAGCAGACTTCATGGGTTGTTGTTTTGTTTGTTTTTTTTTTAATATATATACCTAGAATTTGCATTCATTTCTGTTTGAAATCTTCCCAAAACTCCATTAGTAATTTCTGCCATGCTTTCATAGTGCACATTAAAAAAAGCAAAAACAAAAACAAAAAAAAACCAAACCAAAACCAAACAACCCTCGGGAGTTCTCATATCTGCATATCAGACACTGAAATCTGCATCCATGCAACTTAAAATTTTAACTTCTAGGAAAAGTGTTATTTGCGTTTTTTTTTTTAATTTTGACATGTCAAGGTATCTTTTCCTGTAAGCCCGTCCCCAATTTGTCATGCACTTTGCATTGCTCTGAAGGTATTATTCCTTTTCAGTGGTGTTCTTCACATTTCCTAAGCCTCTGTGAAAGCTCCTGCATTTTTGAATTGGGATTCCATCTCTTTTTGCCAACTTTCTTTAATGTGGTCAAGTGGGGAGAGAGAATGGCAAAAGGAGAGTGGCTCTGCCTATGGCTCACAGGGATTCTCTCCAGTAGCTGTGCTGCATTCCCCTCCCTGTCTGAGGCTAGGCAGGATGTGATAGATCTGCTAATATGAGCATCATCTTCCAACACAGAGCATGGGAATGGATTAGCCTAGAGGGTACAAGAGTAATTCTCTAAGACAGCATTTTAAGGAGGACATTGCTCGATTTCTCTTTCAGATTCAGTTCTCTTGTGTTTTTCCACTACTGTTCTGTGTATGTATTTGGATCTTTTAAACAATTTCCTACTGTTAGACGTTAAAATAACTTAAGAATACATTTATTCATTTTTGATTCATTTGCTCTTAATCTAATCCTTTCAGATGACGTACTGCCTGCTTATATGAAAAACAATTAGGGAACAATTTAAATGGATTTGTTTGGGTTTTTTCCCTGAGTCAGAGGAGCTTTCTTCTGGTATTTTGGTGTCCATAGTTCTGAAATAAATTCTTAGTAATTAACCACAAAAAGAAGGCAGGAGGATAGTAATTGTGTGTCTTCAACTGGAAGTTCTGCTGGAATATGAAGTTCTCAGGCAAAACAAAATCAGAAGTAAAAATATGCCTCTGGAGCAGAGCTTAGTCTGTAGTACAGCTTACGGAAGTCTTGCATCTGAAGTGCTTGGAGACACTGAAAAGAAGTAAAGGGTGGGAGATTGTAATGTCGTGCTGGAATTCTTAAGGAAAAAAATGGTTTGTTGCTTTTTTTTCTGAAAATTCTTCATTGCCATAAAAAATATCTAATTTTTTTTTTTTTTTAAAGAAAGAAAAACAAAGCAACTTTTAGTTAGTGAAATGCAAATTCTGTTACGTAAAACATAAATTAGGTGTGATTAAATAAATCTTTACAAGCAAAGCATATTATGAATTGCTGCTCTGGCTGGTAGTTATTTCTCAGTGGGGAAGAAATTGTCACGGACTGAGCTGCAGTGTCTGATCAGGACCCTTGACCTAGCAGCTATTTTGAATGGCTGCCTAATGATAATCTCCCCTTCTTGTTGAGTCCATTGTTGCAGAAGGCTGCAGATCGTAGGGAGGTCTTCTAAGTTTTTGGTTTTTTTTTAATTAATAAACATGTAAATGGAACAGTAAAACAAATGAGAAGAGGAGAATACAACACCGGAGAAGCTGTGGATGCCCATCCCTGGAAGTGCTCAAAGCTCAAAGCCGGATTGGATGGGGCTCTGGGCAGCTTGAGCTGGTGGAGGGCAGAGCATTGGAACTGGATGGTCTTTTAAGGTCCCTTCCAACCCAAGCTGTTCTGTGACTACACAGTAAATTGAAGGAGACCATGTCCGGAGACCTGCAGAATGACAACAGAGAACAGAGAGACGAGGAGAGGAGCTGCCTTAAAGTCAGCAGTGGGCACCTTCTGTCCCAGCAGTGCCCTGCATTGATGGGCTGCAGCTGGATGGTGGCACGCAGCATGCTGAGTCAGGCCAGCACTCCTCAGCAGGGAGCTTCTGTCTGGGCGCTGATCAGCTGAAGCCTGCAAGAGGAAGGTAGACTTACTTGGCTCCATGTTAGCTTGTGGCTGTGCCAGACTGCACTGGGCAGGCCAAGCAGCCCTGCTGTGGCCATAGGTGAGCTGCCTGTGGAGTGGGGCCCGTGCCCTCTGCCTGCGCTCCCCCAGTGCTCTCCGGTATTCTCAGTTCTTCTTTTTGGGATACAGGTCACCGTTGTTCTGTGTAACTCCTTTCTCCTTCAAGAAGCGCAATAAAAGCACTGCTTTTATTAATATTTCTGAGGTGTTTTAGTGCACTG
This sequence comes from Tympanuchus pallidicinctus, assembly GCF_026119805.1. NCBI lineage: Eukaryota > Metazoa > Chordata > Aves > Galliformes > Phasianidae > Tympanuchus > Tympanuchus pallidicinctus. The sequence goes on along the minus strand of NW_026294618.1, from coordinate 58,959,134 downwards.
GTGGCAGCGGTTACAAGACTACTGTGTTTTGACCAACAAATGCAATAAATGTGATGAAAATTCCCCCGTGTTTTACATTTCACTGCATAACGTGTTTATATAACGTGTTAAACACTGCTGTCTAAAGAATGGCTTTCTGCAAAGGTAAAACGTATTTTCCATGGTACCTTTTAGAATTACTGTGGGAAGCGGTAATTCCTCCTCGCTTCCCTTTCTCTCCGCGTATCTAAATCTCCATTTTCCAGTATTTGAAAATACACGTTTCCTTATTCTGCCGTCTCCCTTTGAAGTTGGATGTTTCAGCGTCTCTGGGTTTTACGAGGTGTGAGGCCGCTGCCCAGGGGATACGGCACTGGCGGCACCGGGCGATTGCAAACACGCCGTGCCGAGCGCCGCGTGCGGTTGTGCGAGTGCTAATTTGGCTTTTTGTATTCTTGTCCTGTCCTGTTTGTGGTATTTAATGCTCTAACATCTCTCTGGTTGGGTAAGCCCATATGTCATTCAGATGGGAACCTGTGCGCTGCCATTGGCCTGACAGCCAGTCAGCCATGGAGTACAATGATAAAATTATGAAAACTGTGTCTCTGTTCATTGGACCAGGGGAATTTACAAGCGTTTTTTCCTAGATGTGCCTAAACGCTGTATTGCCATGCCTTGGCTCACGTGGCAATTCTTTCTGGATTATAAGCCTTGCTAATAGTATGAAAGCTCACTTGTGTCTTCCCCAGCCTCCCCCTTCTTCTTCCTCTTTATTTATAGATTCGTGCTCCTTATAGATGAAATCAGAAGTCAGCTGCCAGAATTCTTTGATGGTTACAAAAATAGCAATTTTGTTTATATATTTAAAATAAAAGCAGGGATATTTTTACGATAAGCAGCATTTTGCTGCTGCTTGGTTCTGTCAGTGCATTTAACAGTCAATATGAGAAATGTTATTTATACACTGTTTACTTCAGCATTATTTATAAAGCGGTTCTGTGTGATGATAAAGGCATGTCTGTAAGGTCATGTTTTGCTTCGTGTCTTCCTTCTTGTTGTATGGTACACATTACACATACGTAATTCAAACATAAATGTTATTTGACATAAGGGAATAAAACTATTTTCAGCTCATGAAAAAAAATCCCTTTACTATGAACTTGAAAAGCTGTTTCTCAAAATCACCACCGTCAAACTCATAGAAAATTTCTGCTGTAGTGTGGCTTTGCTTTCTCGCTTGTGGTTAAAATGTCATGTTAATAATCAATTCAGCTTCTAAAAGTTGCTGATATGCTTGCTAATACGTGCCAGTCAATCCATACTCTACAATCCTCACGTATTAGTAAGGTATAAATTTTGTTGAAAGTGCTTTGTTTTTTGTTTCCGTGTACCTTGCTTGCTTTGTGTACCTCATTATTGGTTCAGTTCAGAAATACATGGCCAGAGTGCCAATAATTAAAATTATCAAGACAGAATTTGCTGTGCTCTCTGTAAATGAGGAGCAAACTTACTCAAGACTGGAAATGGTCTTGAATGTCTACTGAAGTATATATGCTGAAATTTCAGAAAAAAAAAAAAAAAAACCCAAGATTGCTTTATTACTTTTTTCCTGGATAGTGCCTTTGTTTTTTCCCCTCTTTATATTAAATGAATAAGCCTGAAAGTAGGAAAAATGTAAGCAAAGAATAGTTAGTGTTGTTGTCTTTTTTTTTTTAGTAGTAGTATAGTTGCTTTTATGTTATTGGAATCACCTTGCTTTCAGCAAAAGCAGGAAAAAACACTTGAGAATGGCTAGCAGGGAAAAAAATGGCTCCTGCTTCATCTTCCAAATAATTGCAAATGTCTTGTATTGTAGCTCATGTAGTACCATTCCTGACTTCCTCATCATCACAGGAAATAATTGTGAAGATTCTTGTAACCTGATTCATGACAGAGCTTATTCTGGGCTTTCTCATATACCTCTTGGGCTCACTGAGAGGAGTGTATTGGTGGCTTTCTTTCACATCCATGATCTGTGAATATTTTAGAACTGAAATCTTTGTTTATGTGCTCTTTGCTGACAGAATCATGTGTGCTTCTTTGTGAAATGTAAACAACTCCGTATTCCTTGCCCCTAGGATATTGCAGCATAAATCCTTGGTTCATACATTTGTGTGTGCATCACCAGTTGTGCTAGTATTATGGGCACCATTGAGCTCCGTGGCACTATTAGTACGATTAACATTAAAAAATGTATAGCAGTTTATTGAATGATGTGTAAGGAAAGTAAATAAGGATGTGGGTGTCAGAGATGTATAGGAAAGGTTTTAGATTGCACTGAGTTTGTAGGACTTCTTTGGGAACCTATGCATTTCAACTGAGATTTGCTTGATGGTTTTCCTTATATTATAAACTTCAATAAATTATAAGACCTACATAGCGACTGCTTTGAGTTCATTCATTTCGTGAATCCAGCTGTAATGTGCTCTGTGCGGTTCTGCAAAGCACTGCTCTACGTTGTGTTCCTGCCCTGTTGATGTACTGAATTTCTTTCCTACTCCTTTTATATTACTGCACTTGAGAGAGTTTTCACTTGCTTGTTGGAACAGAAGCTGAAGGGGATCTTTAGGAAAGCACAGTCAAGCAGACATAATAAATTTTGAAAGGCATAAAAACCTGCCTCCCAATTGAGGGAGGTAAAGATTTATAGTACATCATAGAAGTAGTTTTTTTTTTTGGTGGAGCAAAAATTTCTGACTTTGCCAAGCTTTTCTCGTAGAAAGACACTGGAAGAGCCACTCACAGTGTTGCAAGTTGCTTTCTTTTTTGACTTGACGATGAAATTTATTTTCAGATCATGAGCAACAAAGTGCTTTTAAGTTGGTGCCCCTCTTATACTCAGAACGCTTGGATTGGGTGCTAATTATTTGATTATATTCCTTTTCTTCTGAAAAGATGCTGCACTAAAACAAACTGTCTTTTCTCAAGTGAGCAGACCCACAATGAAGTGTTCCGCAGGAAGAAGAAAAACACTGAACCAGCTAAACTCCTAAACTCACACACGTTTTAAGATGGCATCTAATACCACTTCTCTTATGCTGTGAGACTGTAAATTTGAGTTGTGTTAAGAGTCCTAGTTAATAGCTTCCTTAAAAAGAATAAACAAACAAACAAAGCTCCCCCAAAACCTAACTCAAAATATTGAGAATGCTTTTTCTAATCTAAACAGAACACACACATTTTAAGTTTGAAGTCAGCTTCTTTTTTAGGTTTATAACTTAAGGGCATTCATCAATCACTAATCAGAAACTGTTGAGAGAATTGAATTATAAAGATTTGTAGATCACTTTTAACAACTTAGACTATGAATTTATTTTACCTTTTTAACATTCCTGTTCATTTTAAAGAGCTATTATATTTTATCATAAAGCATTCCTGCTTTCTCTGCAAAAGTATATTTATTACTACTTCTCTGTGGTGACATCATCTTTTCCCGTCAATTTTAGCTGTAGCAGAACAGATACATTTTGCAAGCACGCTGCTGCTGTATGTGAATAGAGGGGGAAAAAAAGGTTGTCATCAAAATAAATGAATAGTTTTCTAGTAGTTTCTTATGCAATAGAGACTTCCTTTACTGTCCTTACTGTAATGTAGCAAGAAATGTACTTGTCTCGTCTAAGTAAAAAAAAAGTCCTAATTTTAAATCCTCGGTTAAAATTCTTCTAAAATTCTTCTGAAGTTATTCCTCGGTAGCAGTATTTTTATCAACCACTGAGGGTGTTTGTGTTCATTGTCTTTGTGGGTTGGTTCGGCTATTACTGTTTTGAGTGTAGATCTTGGTTTTAAATCACAATTGTTTTACACATTTCTTAGCTTACTAAATCTCCTCAGACATCATGACCTTGGTGAGTAAATAGTATCACACGTCATAGGTTTTTACTTTTATCTGTTCTTTGTAAAATTGCAGCATTTGAAAGACTCTTGATAATTTTAAACTGAGGAGATTTCATTTTGCTTTTTTTTAACCTATTGAGAGGACAAAAGCTGAAGAGAAGTTGAAAAACCAGACTGTGAAAAAGCATAGGCTTTGTTGTGTATTTGTTGATCTTTGTTGTTGTTTATTTGTCTTTAAATTTCCAGTGCTCCTATTCCTCTCCTTTTTGTTTCGCTGCTCAATTCTTGCCTCCCCCCAGCTCCTGTGCTGAATATTTAAACTGGAGGTCAGTTTGGCTCCGTGCGTTGTTTAAAATACACTGCAACTGAACTGTTAAATGAAACGATGGTATCAGCATAAAATGCACAGAATGTATTCGGTCTGAGAAGACGGGAGTGAGCATAGGTTATCAACAAATACTGAAATCAAAGTAAGCTTTCTCTATAGATGTATTTTTTCATAGTGAAATAACAGTGGTTTTGAGCCCCAGTCCCCTTCTCATCACAGAGTAATGATCCCAGTTTACGCTGCTCGTGTTTTCTCCTTTTCTTTCTTCCAACTCCCATAGCACAGCTTTTTCAATCCAGCATTCACTGCACATGTTCCAGTCATGAGGTTACAAAGCTGACATTGCAGTCTCAGCAGAGGTTATCTCTTTAAAATTCCCTAAAATTCCCCTTTGGCACATCCAGTTTGGCAGCTGGGTTTCTGTAGGAAACTGATGGAGCCACCCCCTCCCCTTATGTCCTTTATAAAAATAGAAATCTATTAAATCTCTGGCCAGAAGGGCAGATGGGTAAGTACTCCCTCCAAAACAGGCAGTGCTTCTTCCTCAGCTTTTCTCCCCAGTTTTATACTCTCAAAAATCAGCTTTACATATTTCAGAGCCAGCAAAGTCGTGAGAATACCTGCTTTTAAAATTGAAATGCAACTTGCCTCTTATCGTTTGGAGCATGTGAACTCTCTGCTCTGAAGCTATGTACAGCCACTGAGAAATACTGACCTGTTGTTTGAAATATTTTGAATAGGTACGCAATGTCAAAATCAGAAGCTTGGTTTAAACTTACAAACTCATTCCTGAACAGTGTTGCAGCCAGCAAGAAAACGTTGCTGAACCAGATGATATCTACATCTCTAACTGCCAACATGCAGTTGTGATCACTATACAAAAACTAATTAAAACGGGTATTATCTACTCACATTTTTAAAGTGGCTTTACTGTCATGATAAAAATGTCCCTGAAATGCATTAATTATTGGTTCCTTCTTTCTGCAAGGCAGGAGAGAAGAGTTATGTGTGCGTGTCCCTCCCCTTGGGTGCCATCCTTGGTGAGAGCTGCAATGACTGCTCTGCTGCATAAAATGGGCTGTATTTTATTGCAGAATGGCTGTGTGTGAGTTTGAGGAGACCTGAAAAGCCAGTGTCCTTCCTGAAAGCCAAGGAGAGAGGCTTCTCCTGCAGCTTAGCTTTGGATTGCAATGTTCTTGTGGCACGGCATCTCTCTTCTGGTGCTGGGAGATGTTATGTTGTGCTTTTTTTGGAAAGTGAAAGTTGTGGATTTGGATGCGCAGGATCAGGAGAGCCCAGGAAAACCAAAAGTAAGGACTCTGCAGTTCAGTAGCAACCAAAGCCAACCCACCTGGTAGCTGCAGCGCCGCTTCTCTTGTGTCACCTCTGGGTTCGGCAGACCATGTTGAGTTGTCTCTGTGCTCTAAGCCAGCAAAGCAGAAGGCTGTCCATAACTTTTCCGCTCAAAGCTGTAAGTGTGATACAGTGACTTGGTAGGAGAATTGGACAAATTCTAGGGCCAGCCATGGGAGACTGATGGGCTGGGGGAAAAAAAGAAGGCAGCAGGCCCTCTGGAGCCACAGTTGGGTTAGTCGTCTGCTGTAGGCCAGGTGTCTCAGTGTTCCAGCCTCTGATGTGCTGTACAAAAGGTGGACAACCCTTGCTGCATCTTGTTGTGTTTTTAGAAGAGGCGTCCTGCATTTTCTGGTGACACCTTGCCTGTCAGGCATCACCTTTCTGCCTTGGGCCACCATGCATTTTGGTGGGCAGGAGGTATTCCTGAGGTGTGAACTCATGCTTTGGGATGGATGTAGAGCTCAGGGGCATTTCTGCATCCAGCTGCTTACTGTGCTGTGGCTTTGAATGGCTCTCTCCTGAGAATGTGTGCTTTTTTAATTACTTCTGGAAGAGTTTACCACCCAGACCCTGAGAAGAAATGCAAGAGCAACTTCTGTATTTTGGCTGGTGCTTGGGACTGTGGCTCTGCTGTAGGCTCTCCTCATCTCTTTGGTGATGCTTCTCCCATGTGATTTGTGCAGAGCACCAATTTTTTTCTCCGTAGTTGCCATGTGCATTTTCTTCTTTCCACTGAGGAAAGTGTTTGCTAATATGGCTCAACCACATCATCATCTTCGTATCATCCTGAAGCTCTTTTCTTTGTATTTTGCTCCTTAATGCAATGAAGTGTCTACTTTATAGTTATGTTTGCAATTTTCGTAATTCCAACTTTCCCAACCTCTTACTTCTTAAGAACTTGATATTATGTTTATCCTAAGAAACAACTAAAATCTTGTTGTCTCTATCTTCCTCTCTGTTCCTGGGAGTTTGTATTTAAAAACAAACAAACAAACTAGAATTCATAGAGTAAACTAAACAGTGCAGGAATTTGCACATTTAAATTGATCTGGATGAAAAAGCATGGCGCATCATGTCAGCACTTGCAATGCACATCTGTGCAAAGTCATATGGGTTTTGTTTTCTTTGTTTACCACATACACAGAGAAATGTGTTTATGCAACAAACAAACAAAAAGTCACCTCATGCAGCCTTGTTGTTTTCTTTTTTTTTAATAAGCTTCTTTTAACACACTCGAAGAATACATGGGGGGGGGGGGGGGGGTTAAGATCATTTTGGGAGTGAAATGAGGAAGATGCAGAGTCCTCACTGGAATGGCACAGACATCCTTAAGCACTTTACTGAACCAGCTTAGTGTGGGTCCCTTTTGTAGTAAGCAGTGTAAGACAAACCTACCCGGGACACCTTTATTATACAAAAGTGAAATGAACTTCTTGTTTTCCTGCTTAGCTGTTACTCTTGCTTAAGTGCACTGCACCAGACAGTTCCCATTGTTCCTTACAATCTGGATGTTTTGGAATAAAAAGCCAAAGTTGATGTAGTTTTTTCATTTTTAAGTGAAAAATTTCCCCTTAATGCAGCAGTTTTGACAGAAGACGCTCTTTTAGACTTTGTAGTTTGGAGGTATTGACTGCTCCTAGTAAATCCGTTAAAATGTTTTAAAGTGCATAATTGGGGCACTTGAGCATAAAACTACAATTATACACTTGTGTATTAATCTTGTTTACGGATAGGTACGACTTCAGCCTGGCCATAAATGAGAAGGAAGCATTTTACTTTTCATGTAAGAATTTGTTTTGTGAACACTCAAAAACAAAAATCGTTGTTCAGATAGCAGCACGAAATGACCAGACTTGCTTGGGTTTTTTTTAAGCTTCCATGAAAGGGAAGGAGCATGTGTAGGTACACTGGAGGTGCTTGAATGTCTAGAAAGAACAGTAGATATTATAAAGATTGACTGATAAAATGTAACATTTGAGTTGAGGTTGATCAAGAAAAAAAAAAGAAAAGAATTTAAGTAGCTTGGCACAAGGAATGAACTGGATGGTTGATTCCTAAGTGGGCAGTTTCCAGTCTGTCAGAACTTGTCTTTTGGTGAGTGATGTTGCAGTTACAAAGTTTCTTGTTTGTTTTTCTGTTCCATTTTGAGGACAATGTTACATGAATTGGATTATCTGTAATCAGATACTTATATTTAGCAGATGTTTCTAAGACTTACTTGTGGTAACAGATAGGAGGAATAATTTACAATGATCATCTTATTCTGAGTATAATAAAAACGTAATTATTTAAGGAATTATTATGTGCTATATGGTTTCAACTGTGAATTTATAAGATTGATGTCTTTGATGTTTCTGTCAGAGTTCTTTTGATGTTTTCCAGTGCTAAGTAATAGGTCAAATTAAATAATAGAAGTAGAATAATTCAAATATCTGAACTCTTTGAGCACAGAGAAGAGGCTGAAAATTTTCTTTTAAAAATACTTCCAGCAATATTTGAAGTCATAGCTGTATTATAATTTTAAGATGTAGCGTTCAGCCCATTATGTAAGTGATCTTATTTAAGAGACTGACTTGTTTTTTATCTGTTCCCAATGGAAAGGGAAAATAAAAAAAAAAAAAAAAGCAGCAGCACAAAGATTTACATCTTCCAATCTTCCTCTGCATATGAAGGTTTTGGGATAGAGGCTTTTTTTCCCTTTCTTTCCTTTTTTTTTTTTTTTTCTTCCAAGAAAGCATTAGTACTTCAGAGTTTTTGCCAATATTGGTAGGAATATCAGTGTTAAGGGATAGTACTGTAGGAATAAAATCCTGATCTTAGGCAGTTAATTTATTATCATTCCGCAGAGCATTATACCAGGCTGGTAGAGGCATAATCAAATTTTCTTTTCCAGTTGGTTCAGCCAATCGTTCTGTTTGCCTTAGAATTCCTTGCTGTGGGGAATTTTTAGTGTCCACATGACAAGTATGATTTTGATCTTGCTTTAGTGAAGGAACTAGCAGAACTTGGACTGTACAAATAACTGCATTTGTCACAGAAATTGCTGAAACTAAATTATAGCTTTGGGAGGTTATGTCTTCCGTGTTGACCTCCTATGCTGTGGACACTATTTGGGGATTGATATCCATAATGAGAACAAAAAAGGTTGTAAATCTTTTCTCCTGCTGCATGGACATAGCAAGTTTTTCATGTTTAGAAGGCTGATATCCCGTAGAAAAGTGAACTGGCAATGACTTGCATAACAACAACCTGCTGCTCCAGAGGCTGACCCAGGAGACAGAGCTAACCCAAACATGTCAATCCCATTAAAAGAAACTGTGCCCAAACCAGAGGAATTCTCTGTTCAACACCAAAAACTGGATGTCTCTTTTGGAATTTCATACCGGTACACTAAATTGAGGTATATTAAGGGCAGCTTCACACCATTAAATCAGAATCTTAGAATGGTTGAGGTAGGAGGGGATCTCTGGAGGTCATCTGGTCCAACAGTCCTGCAGGGTCACTTAGAACAGGATGGAGATTAGACAAATTTTCTGATGTTCAGAGAGAACCTCCTGTGTTTCAGTTTGTGTCAACTCCACTTGTCCTGGCACGGGCCATTACTGAAAAGAGCCTTAGCGTGTTGTCTTTGCACCTTTCCGATACTTACATTGATGAGCTTCTCTCTGAGACTTCTCCAGGCTGAACAGTCTCAACTGCAGTCTCTTCATAATCCTTGTGGTCCTTTGTGGATCTCTTTCTAGTAGCTTTGTGTTTCTTATCCTGAGGAGCCCAGAACTGATGTGACATCACTTGTGCCGAATAGATAGAACACAGAATCACAGACTGGTTGAGGTGGAAAGAGACTTCTGTGTCCGTTTGGTCCCATCTCTGCTCAAACAGGGCTACTCAGAGCAGGGTGCCCAGAACCATATCCAGTTGACTTCTGATATCTGCAAGGATGAAGATTCTATAATATCTCTGGACAGCTTGTACCAGTGATCTATCATCCACACAGTATAGAAGTGTTTCTTGATGTTAAGATGGAATCTCCCTTGTGTTCCAATTCATTCCCATTGCTTCTTGTCTTGGGATGGGGCTTAGTTGAAAATAGCCTAGCTCATTTGTCTTTGCATCCTCTGTCGCATATCTCATGGTCCCCAAGGCTACCTTCAATCTTCACATCATCAGCAAGCCCCTTCTTATTCATGAGCATGAGATCTAGCAGAGGACTTCTACTTTTTGTCAAGATGTTGTCACTAATGCTGTCACCCATACTGGTCTGATATTCAGTCTTTGCCCCTCATTATCCATTTTTGGGCAGAGCTCCATACTTTTTTCAGCTGTTCTCCCAAATAAAGGTTAGCTTTCTCTCCTCACCTTCCCACCCTGCCCTTCCTAAAAAGTCTGTGTCCTTCCTTTGCAATCATTGGAGCCATACCCCCACTTTTCCATGATGTCAACACATGCAGCTGCACCAACATCTCTTATCTGATCATATTTTTTTTCACGTACTGCATGCATTTCTGTGCAGGCACTTGAGAGAGGCACCCTGGCATGATGATTTCCCAGAACTGATCTGTGGATTTTTAATGTTACATTCAACTTACTTTTCAAGGAACTTGGAGCCCCAGGAGGATGGAAACTGAAGTTCTGGAACATCAAAAGAGAGATATTAGAATAAGCAAACACATCCATCACCACAGATCTACTCAAATGGACCAGAGTGGAGTAGGGGAGTAGAGAAATAAAGGAGATAATAAGCAGCTGTAGGAGAGCGAGTGCATGCACTGTGAAGGTCCATGACACCCCATAGTGTAGTGAAACTCAACCATTTTGGGTAGGAAGAGAAGAAGGGTGTGAGTTGCTAAAGGTTCACTGTATCACTCCCCGTAGAAAACATTTTATATGCTTCTCTTGCTGTTTTTAAGAGGTACAGTGAAGGGCTCTAAATGATTTCAGATGATTTAGCTCTGATAGCCATTGAACTTCGATGTGGCGAGGACAATATTCATCAAGATGGAGAAGCACGTAAGTGAATTAGAAAGCACTCTCCTTCAATCTTGAAAGAGACGGGAAGAAAGAAGGGAAACTCGAGGGTGTGCAAGATGCTGGGGAAGCAGTGGTAAACAAGGCGTGTGCGTTTCTCCTTTTTTCACTGCTGCAATTAAATAATAATATTTGCATTTCTTCCAGCTACCGAGATGGTGTATGAGAAGAAATGTAGAAAGAAAGAGATTTTTCAGTTTCCAGAACCTGTGTCGGGCCTGTGTATAAATGTATAAAAATGGAAAATTACTCATGCAGTTAGATTACCTGCTATTCAGATTCAACCCATACCTCTCATTTGTGTTCTTTGCTTTAGAAGATTTGAATGGCACTGCACAGCTTGTCTGAAGAAAAAAATTTTGATGCACGTGTATTTTTTTAAACTCATTTATTTATCCATCAGTTACGAAATAGTGGTCTAGCTGTTGCTGCATTCTGTCCTGCAAAATAAATGGCAAATAGAGAATTTGGGAACCAAAGATTGCTGTAGATGTGCAAGAAGTTCCATAAAATATTCCGTATATGATTAAAAATGAGGTTGAACACAAGCTTTTGTGTTTTTCTTTAGCTAATGGCTGACACTTCATAGGTGAGTTTCACGCTATTAATGCTGTGAGGAATAAGGTTTCTTTACACTTATTAATGAGGCACCGTTGGAGACACCGTAGAGATCAGGAAGGCTGGCACTGGTTGCGGCAGTTCTGATGTGCTTTTTTAATGTTGATTTGTAAAATGGAAACTTAAGCAGATTACATGATCTCTTTTGTTTTTATCATTAAAAAAAAAGAAAAAAAAAGGAAAAAAAGGAAAGCAGAGTTATAAGAATAGATATGTGACTCACTTAACAGTGTGTGTGTGTATATAGATGCTATGATTTCTCTGTACTTATAATGCAACACACCAAAATAGCTCTTCTGAAAAAAAAATACTGCCAAGTTTTAATATTCTCTGTGGTATTGGTCTGAAGGGATGGATATAGTGATATGGAATTCTGTTGCTAGAGATTATCGTATTTTCATCTCTTCCTTTACAAAAAGGACCAAATGTTGTATTAGTACCAACTAAATCAGTGTACAAATCAGCAATACCAATCTCTTAAGTAAGAAAAAAATCTTCCTATTGTTTTTAGATTCAGCTTTTTACTTCTCCCTTGAAACTAATTTTAGCTCATCTAAAACATGCAGACTTTTTTTTTTTTTTGCTTTTGTTTGTTTGCTGTTTTTAGGGGAAGGTAGGGGCAGGAGGTGGTTCTGATAGTGGCATAGATTTAGCATTTACAGCAGAGGTAGTTTTCATCAATTTCTGACAAGGGAATCAAAGTGTTCTTTTTTGGAAGGCGAGATATTGCTTTTCCTTATAAATGATTGAGTATTTTGTGGTGGTAGTCTTTATTTATTTGGCTCTCATCGTGAAGAATAGCAAACTTATTCAAAACCTCAGTACATCAAAAATATGTCAATACATAAAACATAAGTACTATTCCATACTACAGTCTATGCAAAAAGCTATGTTAATAAGATGTGAAGGTTGCACAGCTAAGAAGTCAGAAAACATAAATGATAAAATTCCAGCGGCCACATTAACTGAGCCACATTTCACATCCTCTATATTTTATGAAATGTCTTTGACAACATAAATCAGAAATAGAAGGTGCTATATACGTGCAGCATGGCTCAGTTAATGTTGCTTTTGGAACCGTAACTTCTGTATTTTCTGACTGGAGAAATTTTTAATCATGTAATCTTAGTAGTTTTTTACATTCTGTTTTTTTTTATAGTTTCTCTTTTTTTGATAGAGAGGAAAATTGCCTGTACTAATAAGGATTAGCTCACGTTGCTTTTATTTAAACTACAGTATAAGATGGTATATAGAGAGCACCTCGTGACAGGTGTGTATTTGATGGCGTGTACACTGCTCTGACCGCTGCTGTAATCGCATGCTGCTGGGCACCTTTTGAAGAAAAGGGAACTATGGACACGTGTTTGAAGTCCTGTCCTTTCCGTCCTGCACGTTACAGTAGTACAGGCTGTGACTGCATTGCAGACTGCAGCGCAGTGTGAAGACACTCGAGCTGCCTTTTTAAACTGAGTGGTTTGTGTACAGGAAGCATCCTGTCTGCAGGAGCGTGATCCTCCTCATGACCTATTTCACCCTTCAGCAGAGGAAGGTGAATTAACGTAGCGTGGATTTTGGTATAGGCTTCTTCCTGTATCTGAGCTGGTTTGCAAATGGGCGTACTGCACTGCAGTCTTCCACATAGACTTACATTTAATGACTCAGCAAAATCTGCTCCCTTCCGCGTTTTGGAGTCAGGATTATTGTGCTGTGACATAAATGTGATTTCTACCCCTTTGTTTTCTGCTTCTGGGTCAGGGTAGGCTCCTTTCAGACCCGATGTTAATATTTTAAAGTCTCTAATAAGATTTTTAAGTTCACACAGAAATGTGAAGGCAGGTAGTCAAGGAGAGTGGTTAGGCCCTGGAACGGGCTGCCCAGGGAGGTTGTGGATGCCCCGTCCTTGGACGTGTTCAAGGCCAGGTTGGACGGGGTCCTGGGCAACCTGATCTGAATGTGTACGTTTGGTGGCCCTGCTGGGCAGGGGGGTTGGAACTACATGATCCTTGAGGTCCCTTCCAACCCGGGTGATTCTGTGATTCTGTGAAAGGCAGTAACGTGAGTGAGAGTTGTAACCAATGTCTTGTCAGAAGGTCAAAGATAAAAGTGATAAGTAGTAATAGAATGTGCAGACTGTTGAATAAAATGCCTTAGCATCAGGGTTTCTTACATACTTCTCATTAATAATCCTGACATTAACACAGCTTTTTACTTGATTTCCTTGTAGATTTTTTTTTTGCCTTTGTGAGAAAAATTTGTACGTGCACAAGCACACTGGGGTTGGATGCAGTTCTACAGTGTACTAACTGTGCTAGAGTCTTCACTGCCACTGAATGTGTGCCAGAGGATTTTCCTGTGCTGCAAGCGTGTTCTATTCTCCTCTTACTGTAATGCAGCTAAATGCACTATTCAAGCCTTGTGCTTATGTGAACTTGAAAGTTCTAGAGAGGAACTGAATTTGTACAAGTGTGTGAAAGGGTAATTTTCCCTATGATTATTCCTGTTCAAATGTAAGGAAAAATGCCTGGTTTAAATGTATGGGGGAAAATTCTTACGTTTTGGCGGATGCTCAACTTTGGACTTTTAAGATTGAAGGGGCAGATATTTCAGAAGGTGACCAGAGTTTTATTTGATGTTTTAATGGGAACTGTGTAACAACTGCTTTATAGTTAGTACTGAAGTCACCCCTGTAAAATTAAGATAATTAAAAATAAATTTGGATATGACATTTTCTTGGCTGCACAAATGTACTACTTCAGTTCTTAGAGTGAATTATAAGGTGCACCTCCCTGGGAATCCCAATTGCTAACCATTTTGTATTTTACCTTCTACGTGATTACAGTGTTACAGTTAATAGAAAAGTGGAATGTTACTGATGATTGCTTCTGAAAACAGTACTTATTTCACAGTGTTGGAGTTTGTTTCACTGTTTCTCAGCAAAGCACATTGTTGCATCAAGTGCAGTCACTACAGTCGCCCTTTCCTCTGACTATCTCCTCTCCTATTGGAGTTCTCTTTCTGTAAATGTGGCTTAATGCCACCCTTTGTTCACATTTTTATATTATGAATGTACACTTCAAGTCTAATGAGCTGTGCTGATGCCTGCTTCTGAAGTTGAGCAGGACCTGCCTTCCTATTTTGAGCACCAGAGAGACTGCAGGTAGAAGCATTGCAATGGCCAGTGCTGCCAGGGCTGTTTCCTTGGTACGTGCATTTTATGTTAATGTTCATGTTCAGGCGAGACCCAAAGTGGCTTGGTGGAGCTGTTTGTCATAGGGAACATATGTAGTCCCTTCCATTATTGACTGGACCTAGCCATTAGGATGGCTTAGAAGTGCAGTAGCTGCGTATTGCTGGTATTATGAGTGTACTTGTGCTAACACACTAATTCTGTTACATTTTAATTTTAAAAATTATGAGGACTGTAATGTCATCTAACGGTCCTTCTCCTATGACATTAGCTATGGATTATGCATGCAAAAATTGCTTAAAACTTCCATTACTATGAAGGCATTTCCTGGACAAAGAATATCTGCCACAAGATCCCTTTTTCAAGCAAGAGTTAAAGATAATGGGATAAGTTGTAGGTTTAATTGGGTTTCACTCACCTCCTCATTCTGTCTGCCATTTTTATTCTTCCTTTCTTCTACTCCTTTCTTACTTGGCCATCAGGCTAGCTTAATCACAGTGGTCAGTCATACTTCTCCCAGAATAATGCTACTTGTACTCTGCAAGTCCGATAGGACACAAAACAATTATTACAGTTTCTGTGCTTGCATAGAGATATATTCAAACTCATTCTCACTGTACCGTCCCAAGAACTATGTCTTAGCACAGGTATGCTGAAGTTTCCCAAATGCTGGTCTGCTGTACTGTGTACATCATAACAAATGTGGGTGTAAGGCAGAAAGGGAGGGAACTATTACCTTAAGAAGAAAGATGATGCTTGGGTCATTCACTCCAGGCATTGTAAGTAATTGGCTTCAGATTTGTTTTGTTCTGGGGAGATTTTAATTAAGCTTCTTTATATGCTGTTTAATAAACATTTTCCATAAGCGGTATCTTGTGATCCACATCAATAAAGCAGGAGGATTAATTTGCATGTTGTTGTTCGTTATTTATTTAAATAGCCACAGAAATTATACTGAGTGTTCTACTATGGCATTAGTGATGGGTCGCTGCACTGTCTGTATGACATCCAAAAGTATCAGGATTGTTGTGTGTGAGGTTTTGTTGTTGTTGTATTGATGTTGTTGTTTTTCTTAAAAACAAAGCAAAAACCAAAAAGCAAAACATAAACAAAAACTTAGATTGAAAGAACATGGAGGAAAAATTTAATGTAAGTAAGTGATACCTAAGGTCAGAAGGAGAATCCAGTACCGTATTTTATATCACTGTCTGGAAGCAGAACACTAGAGAAAATATTTATAAACTTGGAGCAGTCCCCCAGCTGTTGGCAGTGAAGGTGTTATTTCCCCTTCAGGTTACTTAATTTATTACTGAGGAATCCTGCAGGTCAACGTTCCCTTGCTTTTTTCCCCCTTGCAGGAGAGAAACACGCTTTGCAAAGAGACGGGTAGAACATGGGGATGGCTGCACTGGGTCAGATCAAGGTTTCATATAGCCTGTATCCCAACTCCAGCAGACACTCTAATTGGATGCCCGGAGAAGAGTTGGAACAAAGCAAGCATATGATACTTCCCCCAGCACTTTTCAAGCCTCCAGCTCTTTTCAGCTCAGAGTCTTCCTGAGCCAGATGTGGCTCTGTATATTTGGTAACCCTCCGAGGATGTATCTTCTCTGAAATTGTCCAGTCTTTGCTGCAGTCCGCATAAACTTTGATCTTTCAAAACATTGTTTGGCAAGAAGTTTAAAACATCAACTACCCCTGTGATTAGAGAACCTTCCTGTATCTCATTCTGAAGTTTGCTTTTTCTAGTTTCATCTAATACCTTCTAGTTGTGGTGGATGCAATGATTTTGTAACTTTCCATTACATTCTCATTTCCTGCTGTCTTTTCTAGTCTTGAAGGGTTCTAGCTTGTGTACCCCCTGTTCCACGTCTTTGATCATTCTTGTTGCATTTCTTGGAACCCTTGCATTTGATCCTTTCTTATAAATCTAAGAAGTCTGAAGAGAGAGATTCTTCCTTTGGAAAGTCATGTTTGTTAATTCGCATCTTCATTCTTGCTTGTACTGGATAAATGAGTGCAAGCCATCAGTTCTTTGCAGTCTTAATTTTCTTTTTAAACTGTTCTTCATTTCTTGCGTACCAAGGCATCTCTGAATTAGAGGTTACATACCACCATTTATAATTCACATATTTCGTTCTCAAGTCCATTTAGATCTATGGAGTGCGTCATCTTTAGCAGTACTTACTGTTCATTTGTCAGTTTGCTCCATGATTAGTTCCATCATAGTCAGACTCATTCTTTGAGTCACTCATGAAGAGGGATTCCAGCGACTCCCAAGGTTTTTCCACAGTGCATGCTAATGCAAAGCAAAAATAAATAAATTTTAAAAAAAAATCATTAAGCTTTTCTGTGATATCCCTGTTTTCTCTAATCTCCTTGTATACCTTGACCATCACTTGGCACTTCAGACTCTCTGGCAGACCTTCTGCTCCTGACTTGTTTGAAGAAATGACTCACTGCTCCTTTGTTTCCTTTTTCTAGCTGTTCTTCCAATTCCTTCTGTCCTGCCTTATTACATTTGAAGTGCCAGAGTTTACAGTTTTTTTTTTGTTTTCTACATTTGGGCTTGGTGTTGACTTACCAAAGGATGCCTTTTGATTGTGGAAACCAACTATGAGCCACGCTGATGTCCGTTTGCTCTTCTCAGGTCTTTAATAGGTTGTGAATATTGGTTCTCTGCTTTCCATGTGGTTATTGTTAAGCAGCTTTGATGCTGCCAGTCAGATTTTAGTTCTCCTAGCTGTCTGTTCGAGCTTCCTTCTAACAAGCTTTCTCCTTTTTATGTGTAGGTAGACTCTTTGAAGTTAAGAACAACAACAGGAGACTCCTGAGTTTTCATTGTTCCTGTAGGGATGCTCAATTTAGCTGTGTTGTGGTCACTGATACCTTGTGGTTCTGCAGCTGTAGACTTGAAACAAGATGATTCCTGCAGCTCAGGACTCAGCCAAAAGCATTGGCTCTTTGTGCAGCCTTTCTTAGCCGCAGCTCTGTGGAACAGCCTTCAGCACTGATCTCATACTTTGGGCTCCGCGCTGTATTCCGCTTGTTCAGTTTACAGGCAAGAAGTTGAAATCCATCTTCCATTTGCCTGTGATCCTTCATAGCACAATGTTGTCAGTGTAGCCATAGTCTATCCATGCCTGGCAGTCCCAACACTTGTTCTTCCTGATGGGAACAAACTCCAGGCCCCTGCTACTTCAAGAGGTGGAGCTCTGTTTTCCTTAAAGTCTGACTTTGTCATCAGCTGTCTTTCATTTGTATTTGTTTCCTGGGATGATGCAAAAGTGTCCTGCTAATTGATTTCATTTTTGGGATTTGCCATAGGACTTTGGTTGGTGCTTTAGTCTGAGGCTTAATATTCCAGTGATCCAGTTTCTCTACCACTTTCACCTTATGTGTAGAAGGCAATTTATTGTTGGGTTTACTACTTGTCACCCTGATCAATCTACATCCTGTGTGCCTGTTTTCACTATTTCATTCTTCTCACCAGCTTTGCTCAATAACCCTGAATCTTCACGTCTTCATTTGCAGTAGCATGGTTCATGCTTTTGAACCACATAGTCTTCTTAAGTCATCCCTTCAGTTTAAAAATATTCATTGAAAGGTTTAACATGGTAACACAAACATTTTGGTGAAGTAGTGCCAAAGGAACTGATGTGCAAGGAGAAAAGGTTGGGTTCAAGTGTTGAGTTTAGAAGCTACCAAGATGTAGGACTACCAGCTCCTGGCAAAAGTTGTAAAAACAGATGAAGTTGTGATAGTTTAAATAAACCAAACAGCTAAACATGTGTTTAAATTTGACTTTATATTATTATTATTATTGCCCAGTAAATATCACTGTATTGTTGAGTGAATATAGTAAGCTAACTTTAGGTAGAATAGGTATGTGTTTGTGTGTTGAGTAAACAGATTTATCAGAGTATCAGAGACTCAGTGGGAACAATTATAAGATCAAAGCATTTCACAGGCACTCAGGTATTCGAGATATTTGCTTAAGGCAGAGATGTGCAGGACCAATTGGAGATCTATTTCAGTTAGGAGAAATCCTGCGTTGCATGTAGCATTCATGTAAAATAGTGTAAATAATACTATTGTCTGTGGGAGAGAACAAATACCTAAAATGGGCAATACAGACAGAATTGGGCTTGTTGCATGTCTGCTCTTTTAAATATCTCAAGAAATGTCAATATCTATTGATAGAAAGCTTACCACCTAAACCGCTGTAGAAAATTCATGTAACAAAATGTAATTGACTTCATTTTGTTTATAACTTTAATTCTCTGTGTGGGGAGGATTACTCAATGTATAATACACGCACATGTTTGTCCATTCATAGGACTTTTAATGGTTTACTTTATGCTGTGCTCTTTTTGGGCTGGTTTGTTGTTTAAAATGATTTATCGTAGTAGGTGTAGGAGAAAGAGATCGAACTTTCTAAAAACTAAGTCTCTCCAAACCCTAAGTTTTTCCTGTAAAGCTTAAATGCTCTCGTACATCTGAAAGCTAAAAACTTGAGGGTTATGGACAAAAAAAAAATTCACAAAGATGAGTACTTTCTTGCTCTGGAAAAGATTGGTATTTCTCTTTCAGTGTCTGTTTTAGAGTTGTGCAGCTACATCCAGTTCTGCTTTTGGGTCATTGCAGCAGAATGATTCTTCCGTAGATGGCCTCAATAGTGTGCCTATGGAGAGCAAACATTTAAAATAACTGCCTGTGTGTTCTAAGCTTGGACATGATGGGATTGCGATGTTCAGAAGGATGGCGTTTTCCTTAGAAGTCCTCCCTGAAATGGGAGACTAGAGAGAGTGCTCTAGCTTGCTTCTCTTGCTCAGGCAGGAGGATCTAAGAGCTTATGTTGACTGTTGAGTATGAGATTGGTACGGGGGGTGAGGGCTGTAGCTGAGGATTATGCCTCCAGGCTGGTTAGCCTACAGATACAGCTGAACTCAGCGTTGTGTCTTGACTCACCATTTGCTTTCTTGGCTCTCCTAACAGATACCGCCGCAGTATGGTCAGCAAGGCGTGAGTGGCTACTGCCAGCAGGGCCAGCAGCCGTACTACAACCAGCAGCCGCAGCACCTGCCGCCCCAGGCACAGTACCTGTCACAGGCCCAGCAGAGATACCAGGCCCAGCAGGTAAGCCCTGTCCTGGAGCATGAAACGTTCTGTGCGTGGCGAGCAGAGCCTGCCTGACCTCTTTTCAGGATTATGCTGGTGCAAACAAAATGAAATACACGGAGTCACTCGACATCCTTCCAAAAAGTCTTGGAGGATGCACATGGATGCACGCTTTTGGGGTTATTTTAATATCAGCTTTTTTGAACGTGGCTGGTATTCATACCCCAGAAACTACTAATTCTGTATTCAAAAACAGGTATGGATCAGATGATGGTGGAGCTTGAGGGGGTTTTCTTTTGTTTTGTTTTGTTTTCCCTCACAAAACAGATGTCTTGCACCTAATATGGTCAGTGTTGTTTTGTTCTTAGTATTGGTTCATTTTTTAGGACCTAAAAATCATTTCAGGGCATTTTGCAGCTGCATTATCATTGGGAATTTTCTAAGAGATATTTTTATAATTGATATTACAGCTTTTACTTCGATTATTTACTTTGCCCAACAGGTTAGTAAACACCCATAATTCAATATGCATTTCAGTTCTTGAATTGTATCTTATGTGCTAGCTATTAGAATTCATTTTAAATGATTCTGTTTTTAACTAAGTTCAGAAGTGGCAGTGTCCTAGAGCTTGAGAAATACTTGGATTTTAGATACTGAACAAAATGGACGTTTGTAGCCGATAAAGCTGCGTGTGTAAGCTGAGTTCTGTCTGCAGCCTCTGCTCTGTTAATCACAGAGAGCTGGTCTGGAAAGGAAGGATGAAGCTAAAGCTTGCTTGCCATTCTGGGAAATATAAGAAAAGTGAGTTGTGCTCAAGACTGGTATTAATGAAAGCATCAGCACTTGCTTCAGATCACTAGGAGAAATTCGGTCAGGTGTGGCTGATTAAGTTTTTGAATAATGCTGGTATAATGTAGAAATCTCAATTTGGAATAAAAATATTATGCAAAGTAAACTTAACAAAAGATGTTGTAAGTAGCAGTGATGCAGGAGACTCCTCTCCTTTGATTTTAAAATTAAACTGAGGTGATTTCACTGTGTAATTACATGTTAATTTTGCTTCATCTACTTTTTAAAATTCCATTGAGAGTGTTAACTTGTTTTTCATTAAAATGCTGGATCATTTATTAAATAGAATTTTTAATTGTATATTCTTGTGATATTCTTGTAAATGTTATATCTTTTTCATCTCTTGTTGTAGGAGTCAGCTATAGGTAACTGACTTCACGTTATAATGGACTCAGTTATAGGCAACTGACTTCAAATATTGTACTTGACTTCAATTTTCTCCATTCTTAGTTTGGCATTAAATGCTTGAATTGTCTATAACTTGAAAGTAATGTTCATAGGCATCTTGGTAAAATCTTAGTAGATGAATTCTTAGTAATACAGCCTGTGAGAGAGAAGAAAAACAGCTCTTCTGGTCTACATATCACAGTTTGTGAAATTGAAGTAGGTTTGCTGCCTTGGACACTTCTTCATATTTTAAATACTGTCAGTTGAATGGATTGAGTATTTTAGTTTAGAGGTATAGAATACATGCTGACTATACAGGACTTATGAAATAACAAGATACTGATAAATCTGCTGATATTCATCCCAACTTTTGTTGTTGTTGTTATCCTAGACTGTGAAGTGAGAGTTTGTGAAGTGGAGAGTATTGTAGAAGAGCAGGAATCATAGAAGAGGGTAAAGGCAAAATGGGAATAAAACCTCCCATATAGTACAGACTTCAGGGATATTAGATGAAGAAGAAAGCAGGGAGAGATTCACAGGTAGAAGATAGCAGCCTTGGTGTATCCAAACTACTACTCTGAGGATCTGGTTGTCTAAATCCAGGCACCAAGCATGAAACTGTGGTCTCTGCATTTTTGCCTGAATCTGCAAGTGCAGATTGTTGGTAAGGAGTAATGACACAGCATTGCATTTGGTAATCTTCAGTCTGGGAATGACACCTGAAATTTTTCATGGCATGCAAATGGCTTTGATTATTCTGTTCAACTTCCTGTTCAACAGTAATGTTCAACTTCCTTTAAATGCTGGACTTCAATCCCTGAATTACACAGGCTTTTCCAGGAGTTTTTATGTGTAGATGCAACTATTTCATATAAAAGTAAAAATCTAATGTAGTTATTTCACAGAATCACAGAATCACAGAATGGCCAGGGTTGGAAGGGACCTCAAGAATCATGAATCTCCAACCCCCCTCCCACATGCAGGGCCACCAACCTCCCCATTTAAAACTGGACCAGGCTGCCCAGGGCCCCATCCAATCTGGCCTTGAACACCTCTAGGAATGGGGCATCCACAACCTCTCTGGGCAGCCTGTCTCCAGTTCCTTGTTGTTGAGCCTCGTTAGAGATAAAAGCAGTAGTTTGTAACACCTTTGGTCTTGCTTCTTTTCTTTTCCCTATCTCCAGATTGGCTTCACGGCTGTTTTAATATTAGTTTCATATATTCTAATTTAAAAATAAACTATAAAACCATACAATGTCAGTTGCACCAGTTAGTGTATTTTGATTTCTCTCCCCGCTCTTAAAACACCGTTTCCTGTTTATCAAATACTGTCAATTAGAAAATGCGAGGCAATCTCAATCTTACAAGGACTAATTATTAGTTCTTAACATTAGTTCTTAACATCCTTAGTTCTGTTCTTCTTTTTGGCTTGCAAATGGATTTAATTCCTGTCTTCTGTACTCTGCTAACCGCTTTTAAAAAATCTTGGTTCTTGTTGCTTATTGTGATCAAAATTGGCATTAGCAAGTCCTACTACTGAATTGCACCAATTCTGAGGAATGTACAAGTTGATACTTTCAGCATGTTGGCCTTGAGAAGGGAACATGGCCTCTGAAGACATTTTTGCTACATACTGGCTAGTCGGAATCATAGGTAAGCTGTAAACTACAAGTATTCATCCTAGAGAGTGTGACCAATAATAAAGAAGTAGCTCCTGAGAGCCTCATCTGTGGCTTAGTACATTATTATCCAAAGTGTTCTACAAAACAACAAAAAAGGTTGTCTTTGCCTCCAAAACGTTTACAGCTTAAATATTAACTGTGGCAACAGATGAAGTTATATCAGTAGGGAGGTATGAATAAAAGGACAGTGCTGCTCAAGGTAGCTAGTAACATGAAAGGCATTCATTTAGTTGACTGTCATATTAGGATATTCCTTTCATTCTGTTGCTACAGTGGAAAACTGAATTTGAAGACCATTTACGTGGTTCATGATCTACTCCTTGAATGATGCCCAAATGCTCATTAACTTTAAAATGAGGTATTCTTTTATTTCCCAGTCTTGGAAAATGCTTACTATGATTGCCTGCCTTCTTGACAAGGAAAATGATTTTGAAGAGAAAAAAAAAAGTATTAATTTAGGAAAAAGAATACAATTATTGTGAACGATTATTGAAGTTTGGGTGGCACAAAGTCTCCCAGTTAGAAACAGGTAAACAGAAATTATTTTTCACTCCACGTTATGGTCAGGGAGAAACACAATTTGTTTACTTGTAGGTACTGAGGTAGGAGAAAATGCCTAAGAGGATCCTTCTCATTCACTTGCTGTCAGAAAAAAAAGTTGCACACTCTACTCTCCTCAAGACATATAGATTGACTGAGCTGATTAGAAAATTCAATTACGAAACTTTTAATAAGTCTTAACTGATATTGCAGTATTCTCAAATGCAAATAAGAGTATGCCCTGTGCAATTTGATCAGCTTTCCTGACTCAGTCTGTGTAGGCATCTGTGAATCCTATTCAGTTCCTTACAGACTGAAAGTTGAACTTGCTTGGAACAGGAGCATTTGTGAGTTGCAGAAGTTTAATGTCCTATTTCAGGGTAAATAAGCCATCCCCGTGACTACATACTTTGAGACGGAAGTGTAATTCAGCAGGTTTTACTTCCAGATAACAGAGTCCAGACTAGAGAAAGGGGACTGCTCAGTAATTTGCCTTCTTTTTCCTACTGTATTTTCTGTTTCCCTTGTAGGCTTATGCCAGTGTGTTTGTTTTGGAGACTATCAAACTGGAAGTAGGGTTTATTCTGGGTTGATGGTGGGCTTTTATGTGCCACCAGTTTCATTTTATGTGAAATCCTGCAGTGTGTTGAATTGACTATTTTATTATGTGAAGAAAACTGATACCAAGTTTCATACAGATAATGTTGTATTTTTGCACTATTAGAATGTGAGCTGCTGCAGTCAGGTATAATTCTTTGTGTTGTGCCTTTGAATTGGTTCTCATCTCCATTTCTCACGTATTGTGGATGTATGAGGCTATTGCTCCTTTTCTTTGACTCACTTGGATGCAATATGCAATCTTGTCAATAAAAGTAAACGGATAAAATAATTTCTGGGTCTGCTCCAGCGACTAGTGGCTTCTCATTCTTGAAATAAATATAGAGAGGAAGAAGGAGAATGGAATTTATTTGAATGTTTAAACTATAAGTTGTTCAGATCTTTGTAAAATGGATCGCTTGGTGGCAGAAAGGAAGTTTCTTAAGGGGTGATTTGATACTAATACTGGCATAGTTTATTACACAGCTGTATTGTAAGCCAGACTCAGTCATCTCCTCTTCAAATCAGGACCTGCTGTGTAAAACACATTAAAGGAAGAGCTTTATTTTTAAGCATATTTATTGAAGGAGCATCAGATTCATTGATCATTAGATATTGCCAGTAGATGTAGGTATTTCCGTGCTTTTTAACACTTTTTTTTTAAACCTTTAGTGCTCTTTAAAAGAAAAAAAAGAGAAGGATGTGTTATACTACTAGAGTGTTGCCCTTGGCAGGGTTTTTCATCTTGAAATAGCTTATAAATGAATAAACGCTTCAGCTGTTTTCGCAGTTTTAAATCTTTTGCCATAACTAGTAGTGCTGTTTTTTTCTCAAGGATGTAATGTAATTGCAAGCTTAAACTGTCATCATTAAACATTATTTTGTTAAGATAGTCTGATGTATATTTTGGGTTATTACACTTTCCAAGTAGCTTTCAAATAGCTGTGTTATATATTGTTTTATGTAGCATGTATTCGTATGTACTGAGAAAGGATCATACCTTACAGATTTAATATGCTGTTCTATGAGTTGGGACCCTATCATTTTTATTTTTTTTTTGACAGAAAAAGCAGAACTGAAAAAATAGTTATGATCTCAACCTCGTTAGAACAAAAATTGTGATTTTATTCTACATCCATTACTGTTATCCTGAAGTCATCTTTTGTTTGAAGCATTCCTGGAAGCTTTCTTCTCACTGATTTTCAGGTTGGAGCAAAAATTATGCTGATCCTTGTTCTCAAAGGCAAGTATCAGACTGAAAGGAGAAGAAGGTGTGGCAGATCCTTAACGTGGATCAGGTGCTTGAACCTTTATGCAGCATTGCTCTTCCTGGTTAAGTGTGCACAAAGAGCTATGTGTGTGTCATTTTAAACCATTCCTTTGTGGTTACTGTGACTTTTTAAGAAATGCCTTAAAGGAACAGCTACGTCCTTCAGGCTCATTTTAAATAAAAGGATAAAATGTTTTATAAACAAGCAAACAAACAAGATGCCCTTGCTAACACATTTTATTTAAATAAGCTCTAAAAGCTGACCCAAACCCTAGAGCTTACAGTAGAGAGCCATCTTTCCCATCTGTGTTAACTCAATGCTCGTGTCCACTGGGCAAAGGGAAGAGAAGTCATAGAATTGCAGAATGATTTAGGCTGCAAGGGACCTTAAAGTCCGCCCAGTCCCAACCGCACTGCCATGGGCAGGGCTCCCCCCACCAGCTCAGGCTGCCCATCCAACCCGGCCCTGAGCACCTTCAGGGGTGGGGCACCACAGCTTCTCTGAACAGCCTGTGCTGGTGCCTCACTGCCCTCTGAGTAAAGAATTTGCCCTTAACAGCTAACTTATATCTCCTCTCTCTTAGTTTAAAGCCATTTTCCCATGCCCTATCACTGTTTGCCCACGTAAATGCATTAACACACACGTGCCTCGCTTGGGCACTACCCCCAAAGACTCTCCAGAAGGAAGCTCTATCCTGTGGAGTCACAGATATTCTGTGATGTGGTATCCTGTGTGGATCAGCACATTCTTCCAGTGCCCTATGGACAGCTTTCTGCACATAGAAAGCAGGAGTCAGAGCAGGATGGGGGGGACTGCTTTCTTCTGCTGAGGCCTGCACGCGACAGACCTGTGTGCCCTTCAGGAGTAACCCTGTGCAGAGAGCCCAGGCTTAGGGCCACAGGGGTGGGAAAACAGTGATGGGGTGCTGCTCTGAAGGCTGCTACAAGAGGCCATACATTGGACAGATCTCTTGTAGGAGCCATGTTGTTCTTCATAAAATATTTGTTTCAGTACTAATGACTGGAATAAATTGACTTGGTTCTGTTCAGGGGGCTCTGAGAGCCATAAATCTCAGGTCTGTTTCTGAACTGGCAGCATGGTTTGAGCTGGTCTCAGTCAGCAGCCTGAGACTGTTGTGGAAATGTTCCCTGCGGACATCTGTTTGTAGCGCTGAGTCAGTGCAAGGTGGGACAGAGACAGCATTACCCCCGTTTGAAACAGTCTTTGAAAATGTGAACAAAATGTGAAACTAATTAATCTGTTTTCATGTCCAAGCTGTATGACTGTCATGAAAACAGAACAAACTGTATTGTGGCAAAATGCGTCAAATTATTGAAGTGATTTTGGTACCATGAGGATGAAGTTTTGTTTTCCAATTTCACACGAGCTGCTAAAGTTCCTTTAACAGTGAAATAAGCAGCGCAGTAATTAATGCTGGCAAGCTGTTTTGGGGTGTAATAGTACAAAAAATGCCATTGTTGTAAGTTAGGAATAATAGCGTAGCATGCAAATATCAAAGTACATTAGTATTTTTTATATATGGTAAGAACAGAGATAGTTCTCAATGAGTACAAATTAAAGCTTTATACCTAAACTCAATTATTCTTCTTAATAAAATCCCCACTCTTTTATTAGAAACTGACACAAAATTAGCATTCGACTGTACCATAGTTCAGTCTGACCTCCTGCAGAATTTAGACGTGGGGCTTACATGTAACATGCAGCTGCCCAAGGCTTAAAGTTATAATAAGGATTGTTTGTCCTTCTGTCCTCTAACTCTTGTGTTGTACTCATCCACCACTAGATGAGTGGCTGCTCTTAGCATTTGTTGTGTTATGAACCACAGGAAATCTGGAAAAGATCACGCCTGTGTGTTAAATTGACGTTTGCTGCCAACCATGTAGGAAAGCATTCTTTGTGAATGTTGGCTATTATAGTTATATGAGAACCCATAAGCAAGTTTAATGTTCAGAAGAGATTGGTGCCTGCCATCATGAACAGCAAGTGGCAACTGCGTCTTGTGCACCATAAATCCTTCATGGCTTCCGTTCTCTTCACGGCAGAGGTGTCTAGTGCCTCTTTGCATGCTGTTCTGAAATGCTGGGCTTATTTTCTGTTTAAAAGTAATAATTTTCTTGCCAAGGTAGAAAAAAAAATACAAAGAAGTTATTCCTTTAAAGTATTCAACCCCAAATCTGTAGCTTTAAGAACTCTTATTTCTGTTGGATCTTTGTTGGTTGGCTTGTACAAGATAGATCTGAGAGTGCATAGCAAGCAGAGAAATCTTGGACAAACAAGTGGCTGGGTCTAAGTCATCATACATTACTATTCTGTAACTACTTCTCCTTTCTTTTCCAGCTTCCTCTCCATGAGGCCTGAATTTAGAGTCATGGAAAAAAAACAACCAGTATAAGTTCTTTTTTTTTAATAAAGACATCTGCCTTGGTGCACTGAGCACTTTGTTGCTAATCTGCTTTAGGGATATCAGACAGATATCAAAAATCGGAACACAGCTTTGGTTTTTGTATCTGTAATGAAACTTGGATAGACTTGTGAGGAGGAAGGAGTGGGGAAGCAGGATTTCAGCGATAGGCTTCCAAACTCACACATCAGCATTCAAATCTTGACTTCCAGGCAAGCTACCGATGTCCAAACCTCCAAAAAAAAGTAGCCTCTTTACCTTGCTAAACAGTGCTGTGATTTAAAAAAAAAAGGAAAAAGAGAAAAATTTAGGAACAGTATTTGTACATAAAGTTAATTTTTACCTTTTTATTTTTTTTCCTTTCTTAAGTGTGTAATGTTTTCGGGAACAGCAAATGACGTTTGAACTGGTATGCATTCAATGAATGCTTAACTGATATCTTTGCCAGCTAGTCTAATTTTTGCTTTTAGAAAGTCTTATCTGGTAAGCATGATGCTATAGTAACACCAAGTTAGTGCTGAGCCTGTGACTGTTTATCTCTGGCTGAGCTTACTTAATCAGCCCAGGAGTTTGGTGAAACTGTGACTCCTGCTGAGCTACATCTTCTCCCATTGGTGGGAATTGCTGCTTGTTGTCCATCTGGGGAAGGTGCTGTTTGTTCTGTGCAGTTTGTCTCATTCCAGGAAGAGTGTCAAAACCCTCTCTTTTTTTTCCCTAGTGGTTTGTATCTCTATTTGTAATTGGTGTTAATTTTTCAGACTTGGAGAATTTTTTTATTTTTTGTAGTTCTGAACTTGGTAAGCATGTATCACAGCTCATTGGCTTTTAAGATGAATGATACAGAGGCCCTAGTCCTGATCAGGGATTTTTTTTTGTTCTTGCACTGAAATGAAGTTAGTGCACAGTATCATCAAGAACCACAGGCAATATGAGCCTCCTCTTTGCTAAACTGGGAAAAGAGCAAATTAGTCTGGGGGAAGAGGGAAGTCTTAACTCCTGTTCTCTACTTCTTTGTAAGCAGCCAATTGCTTGCATGCAACGAGTTTGTAGGTTCAGTGAACAGCAACAAAAAATCTCTGCAGCTCAAAAGCAGCTCCTATTTTTTACCAACTCAAGAAAATAGTATTTATAAGTAAATAATCCTGAATGGAAAGACTTCTCACCTCAGCTACAAAAACTTATGTGAAATCTGTCAGGGATTTGGTATGTTCTGTGTAGAAAAGTGTGTTCTGTCTTTTTCAAGGTTACAAATATAGTGAGATGCACATGCGTAAATGTGCTTTTCAGTGTTCTCAAATCAGTTAGTGGTTTGGCTTTGATCCACAGAATGGTAGTATTGTTGTTGTTACAGTGGTATTGTTTAAAGTTTCTAAATTCTGATTTCTTTCAGTATTTAAATCACAGAAGGTTAATTAAAGCAGTTCTTTATTCTACAACTGCTTGGGAATATTAACCTCACAAAGCCTGCATTAAATCATTGAAGTGATAGAATTGCATTTGCTTTATAAAATAACCTTACAAGAGCAAAGACAAAGCCATTTATAGTTCAATGCCATTAACTGCTTGGCATTTAGATATTAGCGTAGGAGTCTATTAATTAACTTGATAGTAAAACTCTTGGAATGCAGACTGATAAAAAAACTATTTTGTTTTAGGAGATGAGAGATCATGACTAGTGTTGTTCCTCTTACAACTCTCCTTATTATTAAATGAGTATTTTACTGTTATTCTGAGATCAAAATTAATATCCCAGAAATAATTTTATCTGTACCTTTGAAACTTGGTTGTAAGTTAACCAGAATAGTATGTTTTTCAAAAGTTACCTGATCACATAATAACCATTTACTTTATGATCCATTAATCTAATGGGTGTTCATAGACAAGTGTGCATATGCAAATGTTTTATAATGTAAGTGCGCAAACCCTGTTCTAAGAAAAAAATTGAAATATAATTGAGACAGTACAGTGAATTAAGTAATGAAGTTATGAAGTCTGAAAATCTATATGATTTATTTTTCTATAAGAGCAACGTATATTCCAGATTTTAGTGGTCTTGTAAATTATACCTTACGGTCAGTTGCAATGCAGCAGTGTTCTTTTATGGTCTTTAAATTAACACATATTATTTTCCTCAGAGGTGGGGAAAATAAGTGTGTTAATATTTCCTGGCATAAAACTTACTACCGTATTTCTTCACTGCTCATGTTTTCTCTAGTATGCAGGTATGTTTGCAGTACATACATTCGGTTTATTTTTTGCATTTTGAGTTGGGATTCTGTTGCTAAGACGATGTTATCTGAATATAGGTCAGCATTTATGTTATGTACAGACACAGGGAAGGAAGCCCATTCCAGAACTTCCCCTTTACTGCATTTCTATTACAGTGCAATTTAGAACAGCTTTTGGAATACTGTTCCTCAGTAATCAGGCGATGGAAAAGTCCAGCCTCATCCTCACACTTCTCCCTGATGGCTGAGTACCCATCTACAACCTGTCTTTTGCATACCTATTTTTAGATAAAAAATGAAATGTAGGTATAAAGGGTTTATGTTTTTTGGCTCTCTGCCTACAGAGTTCACAAAGGTCTTGCTTTGTCATTTTCACAAAGAGAGATTCTTGTTCTTATATTTCCTAGAAATCCTTTGCCAACATTTAGTGAATGTCACAGTTTTGGTTTGGTTTTTTTTGCTTTGTTTTTCATTGATGTGTTAAAGACCAGTGGTCTGGTCACAGAAGAGGTTTAAGTTTTCACAATTTGCTCTCTACATCCTCCCATTCTTGGCTACTCCCAACAGCAGCCCACTTGGGAATACTCTGTCTTGAAAACACTGTGGTTGTGGTGATGGTGTTGAAGGCTTTTCTATCATAAAGATGAAAGAAATAGTTTGCTTGTGCTGGCCTATACTGTTGTGTTGTGCAGTCCATTGAATTGCTTCTCTTGCTGGATGCTTCCACCTTTAAACTGTTGTTCTCTTTCTGTAAGTTTCTGCACACTTGCTACTCCTTGGAGTAGAACTGTTCCATGTGGTGGCTGGATTTAAGGGTTCTTGTGTTTGTATGGTCCTCTTTTTCCACAGTCTGCAGAGCTAGAGAGGACAGTAATGTAGTTAACGCTCTGCTTCCACCAGCCCCAAATGGGCCATGCTAACCCTCTTACATTTCAACAATTTCAGTCAACCCAGGTAGTAGGTTTGGGCTGAGAAAACCTTCCATGCCAAAATTACTACAGGCTTTTCATCTTAATTTCGGTTCCGTTTCTTAGGATTCTTCTGTTGTTGAACAGTAGTCAAACCTCACGCCAGTCATTTCTTTTAAGAGGCTCTGTGGTGGAGTACTAGGGAAAAACCCAGTGCACTAACTAGTGTTAGACAGGTGTTGCCTGTAACATAATACAGGCGTATATTGAGGGAAGGAAAACAAACAAAAGAGCAGACAAACAACCAGAGCTCTTCATCATTCCCTGTTTGATGTGACCACAGTGTAATGTTGTCAGTGCTGCTCGCAACTCTTCCTTACAGAGTCGCAGGTTTTCATGAGCCTTTGGGTAAAGTCTTGGTTCGTAAAGATAGGCCCCAAAGAAAATGTTGCAAAGATGTTTCTCAGCCTGAAGCACGGAAGTCCTTTCTCTGGGTCCCTCGCTCTGTTCGCCTGGAGGTAGCAGCTGCTCTCAGTGCAGCTTTTCTCTTTATTCCGTAAGCTGGCTGCAGGATTTCAGCTTGCGGTAAGCTGCGGGCAGTCCCCTGACCTGGTTTCTGCCAGCCAGCCGTATGCTCCCAGAGCCTCCTCCACCCCAACAGGCGTCTGGGGATGGCTTTTGCCCACTTCAGCCCTCCATTTGCTCCACTTGCTGCTCCACTTCAGCCCTCTATTGCTTTCAGCTCGGTCTTGGGTTCACAGCGCTCATCTGGGGCTGGCAACCCCCTTCAGTGCCTTGGGCCTGCTGAAGAGCTCAGAGCATTAGGAAGGACACGGCAGGGCACCAAGTGGCACGAGACCTCGTGTGGTGGTTCACCCTGAAAGAAAGAATAGGACACATGAAAGATGCCAGCACTCTTTTCTTTGTTCATTCTTCTTTTAAGTATAGCTTTGTCACTTAAAGGATGGGCAGGGAAAGGAAATAGTGGGTGTAGAAAATGAAAGCGTGATTGCATGGTCTGGTCTTGTATGGTTTTTTAGGAAAAGTTCAAAAAGCTCTGTAAACATGAGAAAATTCATGGAAATAAAATACTTGCTTTACCGAAGTTATATTTGTATTTCCCAGATTGCATCTTCAGGTTTGCTATCATCTCTTTATTCACACTTGAATTTTACGTCTGTAGAAAAAGGAGAAGCTCTACTGTTGTGTTTTTTTTGCCTGTAAATTAAAAATTGAAAGCCATTTATCAGGCTATGCAATGTGAAAGTCACATTCTAATACAAACATCAAACTTGGGGTGTTTTTTTTTCATGTGGAATGTTACAAGTATGAGAGAAGAAAACTAGAAGAAATGTCTTGTTTCTGATTAAATCCACTACTGATATGCTCTGTGATCCGTGGAATGCAGCAGTGGGGGAAGGAGAATAGCAAGATAAGGGTTTCAGAGAATGATTTCATCTTCGAGCTCTTCCTGCATCACTAGCTTAATGTGGCTCCTGGAGGCCATATAGACAAGACGTATGTAAAAATGGACTAGAATGTTTAGGAAGAGGGACTCATCTTTCATGTTAGTTGTCTCAGATTACCTGATATGTGACTTAAACTAATCTGTCCAAACAAATAACTTCCTTCCTCTAGGATGAGGGACGCTATTTTTGACCCTGTATGTGTTCAGTGCATTTTCAGTGTATTCTACTGGGAAAAAACCTTCCATAGTTAAATAGTCTGAGTTTCTAATAGCTTCTTGAGTAGATGGCATACGGACTTAGCCTTAATCATGTATTTGCTTAATTAAGGTAACTATAATTTGTAACAGTTGAGGCAAGAAGTACTTTTTTTTTTTCTTTTTCCCTCCTGTGTCTTGAGGCTTAGCTTGGTTGTCATTCTGTGGTAACGGGGATCATGAAGGGAAAAAAACGATGTTCCCATTGTAGGTTATATTTGAAGTAGCTTAAAAAAGTGATCTAGGAAACAGTAAGTTGTCAGAATGCAAGTGAAGATATCTTAGAAGAGATGGCATTAATTACATTGGGGAAGATTGGGAAGCTGTCTTTCTGCTGATGACTGGTCTACATCTCAAGTATCCAAACTAGCAGGTTTTCCAAATTTCTTCAGGTACTCACTGTACCTCAGGACAACTGTCTTCATTCTGGTGGTGGTAGCGGTTTGGCTTGAAAAGATCTAGGTATTCTGATAATGAGCAGAGTTTATTTCAGCACCTAAATATGCACTGTTATGCTGAAGATTACTGTTTTGCACTTGTAATCAACCTACAGTGTGGCACCTACCAAGCTTTTCTTTCCTGGCATCACCTGTTTTTTCTGTGCAGTTAAGAGACTCGGTTGCTGACTTGAACACAGTGCTCTTCAGCTGCAAGATACCAGTTTCCTTTTCTCTAAGGCTTTAGTTGTTTTCTATTTTTCCCCCCTTTCTGACTCATTAACTTCAAAGTTCAAGGCACATGGATGTATTTCTTCTTGACCCAGGATCTTCTGCAGGAATCCATCTATGCCCCGTAGGACCTCTGCAGACCATCTGCCTGGCATTCAGGTGAAGTTCTCTACTTCTTTGTCCTTTGTGGACCATTTCCCACAGGGCTGCATTCTGTTGCCTGCTTCCATGAACTTCAGTGTTGCATGTGCCCCAGGCATAACATATTTTCCTGAGTGCAATGCAGCCTTACCTGCAGTATTCCTCTAACATGTTGGCTGTCCTTTGCTGCTTTTCTTGTGCTGTCAAACAGTGAGCAACTTGGGAGTTGATGTTTTAGGTATTAGGATTGAGCTCAAGGTTGGTTGTATAGGGATATAGTATCATTTAGGTGAGGAATATTTTTTTTATTGTAGCTTTTTGCATGAGGATGAAAATAAAGATAAATGTCTTAATCTTTATTTAATGACACAGCACACAAGGATACTTTGGTAAGAGTACGTCTTTCTATAGACATTAACATATCACTTGCCTTTTTTTCTATTCCGTAGTATCCCATCAGAGATGAGTAAAATAATCTTATATGGTAGAGCTGTATATTTATCTTGAGTGTTTAACTGAGCCCTGAGCTCCATTCTCAGGTGGTGTGGGGGAAAAAAAACACACATTTGGTTTCAATTTTGCTGTTGTCACATTGCTGTAGAATTCAGTGCTCTTATAGTTGAAGTCTTCTACGGATAAACTAACTAAAAAAAGAATACAAGCACTAGCATAGTTTTTAATGAGCTTTTGAAATGTAAAGAGTATTATATATATGCCATAAATTATTTTGCTTCAATTTAACCGTCGTGGTACGTACCTTCCTGAGTGGCCATGTTATTCCTCTGCAGTTTGCTGCAATAGAAGTGGATGAAGCCTGAGTGATATTTCTCACTCAGCCTTTCTTTAAATGTGGTTTCCCTAAAATGTTAATGATTTTACTATGTTTTCATTACCCATTGAAAAAAAATTCAAACTGTATCATAATTAGATCTTATCTCTTTATCAGAACTTAAAACAAGTGTGTGTTTCATCTACATGGCTTTGCACATTCCTAGTGCTACATTCATTCAGTTTTGCAGAGAGAACATAGATGTGTACAGATTCAGTTTTTTTAAACTAGGTCCAGCTAGAGATCAAAAGCGTTACACTAATTTTGCTCATCACAAAGGGAAAGGCTGTCTATCTGTGGCTGTCTCCAGAAGGTTGCTGTGCAGTTGACTTGAGCTGCAATTTGGTGACTGGTAGAAACACCCAACTTTCCCAGGCCAGTCCTGCTCAATGAACAAAGCTGGGAGGCAGGGAGTTTATCTTCGGCAAGCTTTAAGTTGCGCCTTTTCACACAGTGACCGTGTGAAGACCCAGCACAGTAAGATGTTGGTACCCAGCTACAAGACTGGGGAAAGTAAGAACAGGAGTCTTTGATGTCCCTGCAACCCAGTTTTTTCACTTGAAACCTCTGGCTTAGTGACACTCCATACCAGAACTAAAGACAGAAAGTTTAAAAAATAAATACAATATCAGAGAGCAAGAGCTAAGAAAATACTTTTCTCTTTCTTCCTCATCATGAGGATACACATCATGAGCTCCATACACCACTGCAATATGTAGCCCAAGCTAAAAATACATGTGAGCAAGAGGTAAATATCTGGCTCTGTGGATGATAAGGAGTTGGTTATTGTTATTGTCCGTAGTCATACAATGATTATCAGTGATTGATATCTAGACAACTTAACCAGTATGTAGGCTTTAGGCTGTGTATACACAGGCATATTCATTTTTTTCCTTCTTCCTTTTTTTTTTGGCTTACCTATTTCACAGTATAAAGATTTTTTTAAAAACAGGTTATACTTCAGATATTGTAGAGTACATGTTTATGACTTGCTGATTATTTCTCCCAGCGCCTTTTATAAAATCTGATGGGGGAAACCCTGCTTTTAGTTATTTTACAACTCTGTTGACAGTTTGTGCTATACCAGCTATGATATGATTGGATTGGTGCCAGTTTGGGAAGTTCTGAGTGGAAACTTGTAGCCTTCTGTTTATGAAAGCTTGGATTCCTCTGTGTTGTACTCATACACACTTGTCTTCCATGGGCAGAAGGATTTTCTGTGATTGATAAAAAAAAAATCACAGCTTTGAAAGATGGTATCACTGATGGGTAAAACACTGGAAGTCAAAGGAAAAAAAATCAGGGATCTTGGGAGAAGATGAGTTCTGATATCAGTGGGGGACTTTTAGCCATGTCTGTAGCACACATAGCATTATGTTCCCTCTTCCCTTAATTTCCCTCCCGTGATTTCCTGATAAATCCATCCCTAGATGCTAGAAAGAAAAATGACCTTTCTAAACTGAAAGAGAGAATGTGCATTTCTTCAGTGATGGACAGTTTACCCTAACACCTCTGTCTTTATGTTTTATTTCTTTCTCAAAATCCATTTTATCTATTCAGTAATATGCTGCATGTTAACGTTTTCCAACATGAAGAACTGAAGGAAAACACTAGGGATTTTCTCTCTCCTGTTTTTCAGAGGGAATGAAACTAAACACTACATTGGTTATAAAACTAACCTCTTAGTGTAACGTGCTACGATTTAACTGTCATCATGTTTATTATGTAAGTTGACTGTTTTTATTGGACAGCACATATGTATAAACACAGAAAGCTGTACACACAATCCCATGCACATTTCCTCAGGAAGATTCCTGTGCCTCAAGCTTAGAGAGCAAACCAGTTTTTCATTTCTCAAGAGCTACTTCCCAAGTTTGCAGTCATCAAAGCATCTAGTGGCATTGCAGTGAGTGTGGGCAGTAGTTGTGTGGTCTCAGTCTCGTTTGGAGCGCACAGGTATCCTCATCATAACAACCACTGCAGTATTTGCTTCCAAACCTAACCTAGAACTGAGCAAATCAATTTGATTTTTTGACAGTCAGAAAGAAAGGCATTATGGAAGTTGTGCAATTAAAAAGACAAAGGCTGTAATGTTCACATTCTTTTATGTGCACTTCAGTATGTGGAAAGACATCTCAAAGCGTTCAGTACTCAGGTAAAAGTAAATTCCATTCAGCGTGTGATATTTCTTATGAAAAATTGTGCTCTTTACTCTCCTCTTCCTCTCCCGTGGAAATTTAAGTAGGGAGCGAGGTTTCAAGTAAAATTTAGCAAATGGGAAATCCATGGTTGGTACTTGGTGAGGAATTAAAGGCTCCTGGCTTTTCTTTTTGTTCTCAGAAAAACTGTCCTAAGCCTGTAGTGGCTCTTTAGAAAAAGGAGTAATTGTGTTTCCAGAATGATGTCTCCCAAGCAAATATTACATTTATCTTTTTTTGTTAACCACTTCTGTTGTTTCTGGATAATTTTTGCTTTTGTTCCTGTTGCTGTTCCAACAAATGGTTCTTGTTCGGTGTTTTTTCATCTGTAAAGAATTAGAGAAGCGCACAGAAAGGTGACCTGGAAGCCTGGATCTCCGTGGCGGGGTTTGTTACAGGCATCTGCACAGGGACAACAGCCGTGCGCGTGTGCGCGAGTGCGCGCGTGTGTTTTGAAACGAGGGGGAAAGCAGAGGTTTGCTCATTTGTTTGCCTATTGTGAAGCTGTCCTGCACCTTTCTCCTCCTTTGTGGCAGGGTGAAGGCTGCTGAATGGCGGCCTTGTGCCGTTTGTTGGTTTTAAACCTCGCCACTAATCCACAGGAACCTGCTGGTGCGCGCAGCAGGAGAGCTGTGTGACAAGTGGCGGTCTGGGCGGAGGGCATGCGGGGGGTCACAGGGGATAATCATCATTCAGCCATCAGCCTTTGTCACCCCTAAGCCTAATTGTTACCCTCTGCTGGTAACCACATTGAAGTGCTGGCCTTTTAAGTGCTTCTTGATTTGGCTTGGCACAGGCTTGCGGATCGGATCTCTCGTTGTTGGGTTTACATCCGACCAGCTTTGCTGGGTTTTGTTTTATGAGCCTCGCTGAGTTTTCTGCATCCCTTGAAGTAACTCAGGAGAGCTCAAAGCAATGGAAGGAGCTGAATGGAAGCAGTGTGGCTGTTAACAAATGTCTCTGTCAGCAGCGGCGCTCAGAATGAGACAGAACGCTTTCCTGCTCTGCAAGGCGACTGGTCTGTGCAGGCTGTGTGCGAGCAATGACTTGTGTGGATGCGGACACTTGACTGCAAGAGCAGCCTCTGCAAGCAGCAGCAGTGTGATCGCATGGTGCAGGTGGGGGTGGCACAGAGAAAGCTCCTTGTCCCTTCCTGTTCTCCCCTGCCCGGCCTCTTGCGGGCGTCAATAGAAGCGTTAGATGCAAGGGGATGACTGGAGCAAATTAACCTCCAGTGTGCTTGGGAAGGGGAAAAAAGAATTGAAAAACTTAGAAACAACAAAGAGAAACCTTTAAGGTGTGATATCTTTTTCTAGCAGTCAAGAACTGGTTTTTCAGCTTTCCCTGCCAGTTACCCATGCTGAAGGAGGTACTGTGCTTTCAGTTGTTTTCCTTGCTCAGTTAGTGTAGAAGCTGCCAATGTGAAATATAGCAGCTACAATGAAGCCTGAATCTAGGGCTTTGTAATAGGCAAGTATCTTGCATGTCAAGTAAGTTTGTGCTGTGGGATATGGGGTGGGAGAGGGTTTTTTGGCCCCCACTTGCCCCTTTGCAGCAAGGCTGGTGCCAGACCATTACCTAAGACGGCTTGGACTTGCACTGGGAGGAAAATCCCTCAGTTGCTGGTACAGGCTTTGGAGCGGCTTTCAGTTAAATATTTCCTTCTAAGCCATTGGATGCAACACATCTCCAGCAGATGTGATCTTTACCACCACTTGATAGGCAGCTTTTGAAAGCCATCTCAGTCATAGTGTTGGTAAATCCAGGATTGTTACAGGCATCTGATGACACAGCAGGGTTACAACTTTATTTGCAGTCTAGTCCTTCTACCTGGCTCAGTATTTCATCAGAAGGCTTGGTAACTCATCTAAGAGTAGGATGAAAGTTTTGACTACTTTGTGCTCATGCCTCTTTTGCAGTATAGCGGGTCATTGGTTGAGAAGGTTTGTTGTTTTTTTGGCATGTGTTAGTCTGCCTACCAGTGGTCTGATTCCACGCCACCTGTAGGCACATCTGTCTGCCACTCTATCAGTTTTCTTCAAAAACTGTGTTAGTTATACTGGTACCTATGGATATTTTCCAAGGAGATTTAATTACCAAAAACCTGGTGTTTATTTTTTTATTTTTTCATTGCAGCATTATATTTTCACCATTATGTGAAGTTAATTTAATTGTAATTACTGAGTCAAGTTAATAATTCTGTTACAACTATTTTTGCAGGACATGTCTCAGGAAGGCTATGGAACCAGATCTCAACCCCCTATGGCCCCAGGAAAGCCTAACCATGAAGACTTGAACCTAATCCAGCAAGAACGACCATCGAGCTTACCAGTAAGAAATTAATGTTTTTCTTTGAGTTCAGTATTTTTAAATTATAAACAAGGTTGTTCACAAGCTGATGAGAACCTGTATATAAGTGGTGGACTTAGCTTAGGGGTTGTACTGATTCAAAATGTCACTATCCACATCTATGTTTTGTGTTTGTGCACATTTATATCTGCACAGAGGAAATAGATCAATATTTCTTCTGGGCTCTAGGAATTCTGTACTTGCACAAAACGATCTGATGAGGAAGAGGCTTTTTTCTGTGCAGTTTTCCAAGGATTTCAGTATATTTTGATTTAGAATGCTGACACCATGAGTTATTTGTTCCAAACCTTAAGCATAAATAATGAGTTTGACATGTTAATTCTGCAGTGGTCTACTACTACAGACAGAAGTGTAGTAGTGGGTATGGTAGTGATACTTGGGCAAGGTTGATTGTTTGGTTGGGAGATTATTGTGGAATAACCTTTCTTTGTTTTCTGAGCTCTCTGCATTCTGCTGTGGGGGAAAACAGCACACATTAATACACTTTACAGAGATACTGCAGCTACTTGTGTTATTGAAGGTCTTATTTTACTGTAATTGCCAAAGTGCTCTGGCTCTGGCTCTGTATTCTGTTGCTGGTTTGGAGATTTTCTTGTTTGTTGTTAGAACAACAGCCTGAATTTCAACCAACAAAAAGACATTGCATTCAGCTTAAAAGGTGGAAACTGTTTATATGCTGTGTGACATTTAGCTTGGAATAATGTACTGCAAACCTACAGAACGTTTTCGCAGGTTTACTGGTTATTAATTTCCAGTTAGCAGAGAGGTTCTTCTGAAGAGTTTACCTATCAAAACACCAAATATATGTGTGAAGTCTGGCAGTTTGTTGTGTATTTTTCCTCTGACACATGGCGCTATTGTCAGTTCTTAAAAGTAGGGTAATAAACATCTTCACAGCATTTAAAGTTATATCTTAGGCACCCAGGAGAGTACATATGCCACAAATTCTTTACATGATGTTTGAGACATGCCTGCTTCAGGAGAACTATGAAAGCTGGTGTGAGAAGAGCTATCTGTTTACTTTGAACCAGTGTTAATTTGACAGGAAAACTTTTTTAAGAAGACCAGTTTCTCTGAACTCGTCTCAAAAATGAGTGCTGGCAATTACTTTCAAAATAGGAGGCAACTGCTATTTAAACTCTTTAGGCAACAGCTATAAAAAAAACAAAACAGTTAAATTAAAATGAAGTTCTTACCTCAATTTTTCATGAACAGTGTTTATTAGGATAGATAGAACTAGTTATTTATTAAATAATGTTCTAATTTGCCAGCAATTTTTCTTAAACAATCGTCCTACTTTTAATCCATGCCCTGTCCTACCTCTGTCACCACAGTATCTAAGCAGACTGTTGGGTATTATCTGTGTCCCTAAGTGTTCGGTATATTTAGTAGCTCATTATTATTCTAGGTATGAGTAAGCTGGTGGTATTAACAATGAATGTTAACCATTGTGGCAGTGTAGCTTATACTGTAGGTTTGTTGTAAATGCTGATGTTCAGAGCCTTCGCTTCTGGAAAGCTTACATACTGAACATCCCAACCTCCATTTGGATGGGGAGGAGAATGTGAGGCAGTATAGTTTGCCAAATTTAAGACCATCTGGAACCTTTCATATATTGTGACATTGTCTTTTCGGTACTGTGAGCAAACTCACCTACTTCCAAAGGAAATGCCTTAGAATTGAGGATGGCCCATGCATTCGAAGAACAGTGAGCGTGATGAAGACCTGTAGGCTTAGTACTGGGGGTAAGGACGGCTTGACCATTTAAACAATTTTTTCTCCTTGAGCAAGAGGCCTGCATTCAATTTTCAGCTGGTTATGAAATTCAGTGATCACTATTTCTCATTTAGTATTCCTAGTTATAGTGTCATTTTGGGATGCTAAATGTGGCTTCCTAAGCTTGTTTTCAAGATAATGCTGTTCTCGAGGGTAGTCAGTAAGTCTTTGTATATTAAAGCTTGAAATGAGAGCAGTGGTGTTACGCTTTTAATAAAATTTGGGTATGTTTTGTTTCATGGTATTCTGATATTTATACAGTTTGCCCGTTATCTTTTTATTTCTTAAGGGCATTGTGTAAAATCACAGCAGCTACATAGCAAGCTTATACGAATCTCTAAAAACAACAAAAGAGATGTAATACTAAATGCTGAATGGTGTTCTCTGATGTGGCTTTGAAAAAAAGAGTTTCCCTTTGATGGATTT
Source organism: Tympanuchus pallidicinctus (assembly GCF_026119805.1). Lineage (NCBI taxonomy): Eukaryota > Metazoa > Chordata > Aves > Galliformes > Phasianidae > Tympanuchus > Tympanuchus pallidicinctus. The sequence continues at coordinate 58,918,629 of NW_026294618.1, read as the reverse complement.
GAAGAGGAGCTGGCCACTTTTTGCAGCACTGAATGCTGACTTGTGTCATCCTTTTAGAGAGTTTTTTCAGCAGGTTTGTGTCACAGTAAGCACAGCTAAACAGCTCAATGGTTGTTCCGTTTCCTTCACACGTTGTATATAAAAGTCCTGGCATGAATGTTCCCATAAAGTTCAAAGCAGACAAATTTGTAATGTGGGTTGGTAACAAATGGCTACAAACAAAATATGGCTTTATTAGCTACTTCTAATGGCCTGTCAGATTCTATACAATGCTTCCTTTCCTTCTCCTAAATGCTCTGATATCTGAAGGGTTTGACCCGGAGGTCTTTTACCATGTGGAGTCACCGAGAGCCCAAATGAAAAGTTGCATAGAATAGTGCTCCGAGCACTTTTGTTGGGGTCACAATTAGAAGGAAATCTCAAGCTTTTGAGAAAACATGGGAGTTAGGTCCTCTGTGAAGGAAAGGAAGTAATAAACAGAAACTGTTCCCTATTAGAGTGGAAGAATAAAGGGGGAGAAGCCTGAATGCAATTGTCTGGAGAACAGCTTCTACAGAATATATTTACTGAGGTTTAAGGGATAATACAAAATACACACTTCTGCTATTGTGGGAAAGATAGAGCAGACTTGCAGGAAAAATCTTCTGAATGGTGTATCTGCAAGTTTGCTCTCGCAAGAAAGGAGCTTATGTCAGCACTGGTTGTGTGTGTGTGCCTGCAAAGACAAATACTTTGTTTTGCCATAATGAGTAATTCGGTCCATGTTCATGTTGGATTGTGGTGGTAGAATGAAGGGCAGAAGACATGGATGAATTTATTTTTTACTGGTATCACTACGAAAGTCATTTCGGATAGATGTTGGGGTTTTTTAGTTTGTTCTGTTTGAATATAGTCCTTTTTTTTTTTTCTTTCTTTCTTTGCTCAGTGCTAGTTGTGCTTGTTGTTTGATGTGTGAGGTCAAATGGCCTACCCAAGGTTGCCAAGTTTCTGAAACCAGTGTTTCTGCTGATTTCTTCTGGTTGCTGCCTATAGGTGAGGTCCTGCAGCTGCTTGGCTTTGCTGTAAGTTAGGTTGGTTGCAGCCCTGCCATGTGCCCACAGTGTGCCATCTGCGCCTTCTCACATCCTCCACTGTCAGCGCTGTGACTCAGGGAGCCGACCTAGCTAAGAAATAATTTCTGGGTTAGTTTGGGGCTGAATCACTGCGTAATTGCTCATGTGATACTGAAGGCAGAAAGTTGTATCTGAAGTGGAGGGAACTGGTGCCTTGGTAGGTCGCTCACACTTGGAGCGTTTACACATTAATTCTACGACGTCCCTTTTTCACTGTGTCTTCACATGGAGGCACAAGAATTTTCATGTGAAGCAAAACATAGCTGGCACAGAGGTAGAACACTCTTTGTATCATGTGCAGTACTATGACTTGTCAAGTTTCACTCTAGCTGGCTCTGGTTTGGTGTATGAGCTTCAAAGTAAGGTGGGCCTCAAATAGTACATACTGTTGTTTGAAACCTTTTAAGATGTGTTGTTTTCTTATGCTTGGCACTGTGGGAAGCGGTACTTCAGCAATTCCTACCCAACTTCATTAGCCGCTTCACAGTTGTGTTTCACATCATTTTTAGAGAGCCTTTGTAGGATGTATGGAGTGCTGGATGTTCATTCTTCTGTGCAGCATGCTTTTCTCATTGTAGATTTCAGAAGGCCTCTGTTGAGAACTAGTGATGAGCTATAAATACAAGACTAGATACACTTGGCTCATGGATCAACATCATTTTGGACGTATCTTAATAGTTGCTGGTTGTGAGGAAAAGCATGGAATGGTTTGACAATTCACATTCCTTGTGTAACTTCTAGAATACATGGTAGCTTGGAAAATCATCTCCAGCCAGGGGAGTTCTCCCTGAACAAGTGTTGTTTATGGTTGAAGTCTTAAGCCAGGAAAAGAATTCCCAGCATAGTTTGAGAAACTGTAGCTGACAGTTAGGAAATACCTCCTCTTTTCCTGGGACAAGGGACTCTGGTGACATTCATGAAAAGCTTAGCTCAGAATCCTTGATGGTTGAGGATGTGGGCACAACCACAGTGTAAATATTAATGAGGACTGTAACCCTTTCGGTAAGGAAAAATGAGTATTAAAGGAGAGATGGTGCAGCAGCCCTCTCATTTTATAGACAGTGTTGGATTGTTTGCAGATAAGCAAATTAGAAAATTCAAGCTGAAGTGGTGTTTTAAAATTCAGGATGTTGTTTCCAGTTTAAGAAAAAAGGAGGTTTGTGTGGACATGGAAACCTGTAAATGAATTCCTGGTAATTCTTGGGAGATAAAAGCAGTGGGCAGTTCATGGATGTATGTGTAAGTTCTGTCCTGTGGTTACTTGTTTCTGTGCATGTCTCCATCTGCAAATAACTGGGAGTAGGTTAAATATGAACAAAAAGGAAATGTAAGTAATACTTGTGAATTAAATTTTCCATTGTTTTTCCATCAAGTAGAATAAGACTAGTATGCCTCTTTCCCACTTACTTTTCTTCTTCTGCCGTGTTGTAAAATAACTGAATGATCTTGTTTTCCTTTGTTTGGGTCAAGAAATTTTAGCTGAAAATTGTTACTCTCTGAAAGAAGATTATTGACTCAACAAGCCTTCAATTTTCAGTGAATAACACTCCCACCCTCTAGCTTCAGGAACATGTGGTGCATGCATTCTATTTTAAAGTACAGACTGTAATTTAAGACTGAGGCAGTTTGATGCCCCACTGAACTTTGTTTAAGCCTGGAATAAAAGGAAAAAAGCTTCAAGTTGCAAAGAAGTGACTAAGCTTTCTCAAATGCTTTTCTTAGCCATTATGCATAGAGTTGGAAAAAGTTACTGTTCTCTCCAAGTCATTTTAATTCTGGATCAAGTGCAGTTGCTAGCTTGTTTCCTTTTTGGTCTTGTCATTCCATGTAATAAACCTGTAGCGCAAATAAGTTTCATGCAACTCATATGTATAGAGGTATTGAGTGTATGTATTTCTGAGGTGCAAAGCATTGGTTGGTACTTGTGTTCATACAGATTCTGTATCTAACAATCTGTTTATGGCCCGGAGTGGGTCTGCATAGTGAGACAGATCCTTTATGAGCCCCTGAAGCTCCTCTGCAATAATATCCCTTCTGTGATATCATTGGAGGAATGACTTTACATGTAATGTTGTGGTATTGAAGATCCTGGCCCACTCAACATACATGTATTTTTACATTTGATTTCAGTGGGGCCAAGTTTTCACATAGGTGATCAGATGGATTCCCTGAGAGAGTCAACTTTTACATTCACTTTTGAGCAAAAGTGTGATTAAAGTAGTGCTGTGCTGCCCTGAGCACGTGCTGCGCGTGTAGGGATGAACTGATGCAGTGAATCAGAGTTGTTGATTCTTGAATTGACTATCTTGCTATTAAAATTAAACTTTGTAATGTGAAAAGAAAGTCCTGTTGTTAATCACTTGTGTTTTGAGCTTTACAGAATTGCTTGGTTTTCCTTGCTGGAATGATGACATTTATATTAGAAATGGTGTTGAGTCTGCTACTGATGTATTAAAACTGATTTTATTAGATACTGTTAAAAAAGAAAAAAAAAGATGCGTGGTTATTCCATAAAGTTTTCCATTTTCAAAATACTTCAGAGTGTATTTAGTGTACTTGTAATAACAAAATCACTCATTTAGGATCTAGAAAAATTTAGAAATGTGAAAAGAAATACTTAGCTTGACCTCTATGTGAAATTTACTTGGGAAACCTGATAAGGGATTATAGATCCCAGTAGTGGATAATGTTGCAAAAACTTGTGTTTAAATAGGCCAATATTGTCTTGGGTGGAATATTAAGGTCTTAGTAGTTTTTTCCTGCAGCGTCTTTTGAAGCCATTAGCAATTGCCTCAATGTACTTTGCAGCTCCAAATGCCAGAACAGTATTGATGTTGACTTGAGAATTGAAGAAACAAGGTTGAATTTGGGTGGTTGAAGCATTTTTCCCCCTCTAGCTGTTGCCCCTCTGGAGGCTGCTGTCCCCTCAGAAGGGGCAACCAACTGTGCTTGAAGGGGCACTAGCTGTCCTTGTAGTCTGCTTCCACTTCCAAGTCAGCACTTCTAGGTTACGCATTTGAGAACCTAATTCTAAACTGGTTCAGACTTTTGAATTCCTGGAGGGTGGTTGAGGTTTTTGTTTTTGTTTTTATTTGGGGAATATTTTATTTGTATTTTTTTGAACATTTTGCTCACTCTGTGTAGATACATACAGCATTTAAAAAGGCGCGTAAGCCTCAAAATGGGTTTGGCTCTTTGTAAAGTTTGAGTTGATAGCAAACTATAAATCTCAAAATGTGATATATTCACTGGTCCATATCTTTGTTCATCTCTCTTGGAACCTTGGGGTCCTTTGTGTCCTTTGGCACACAAAATAAGACAAAAGACTGTTGTTTAGTTGGATACCATTTCAGGAAGTACTTGAGACACTATAAATGTTTTTTCTTTCCTTTATTTTTACCTGAAGTATTCCTGTAAGATAGGGTATATTTTTTTCCCAGAATGGCTCCTTTACACGGGTACACCAGCCATCCTGAAAGGTGACCTTGGCTTCGTAATCTTGACTAAACACAGCACCTCCCTACAGCCAGCAACATCTGAAGCCTAGCAGTAGATCCCTTCTTTTTTCTTCTAGCGTCCATTCCTGCTTGCTTGGGAATGTGCTGGCTTCTGGTGCTATTAATACAACTTTCCTTTTTTAAAAGAAAAAACAAAACAAAAAAACAACCAAACAAGACCATGATTAGTCTTTAGTAGAAACTGGCTTCTAGTGGTCCTGTTGCTGTGTAAGCAGATGTCCATGCAGCCACTGCTCACAGCATTAAGCTTAGGCCAGGTTTCACAATGCTTTGTCTGATTGTTTATGGTCCATCCATAATTGCTGGGGATTCTGCACCATCGTAGCACAAGTGCTAAGCATCTGCTGTGTGTTGCTTGTTTTTAGTGCTGTGCTGGAATCCCAGTGAAGTGAGGCCTGTAGTGTGGGAGGCTATTCTGGTTTTCCTTTCCTGAAGTTTGAAACAGTTTCAAAAATTTCTCTCAGATATTAGATTGCAAGAAAACATCTTCTGTAATGCTTAATTCTCTGAAACCTTCCTTCCCTGGCTGGAGCTGTGTGTTAGATTCACTGTGAAGTCTTCCCTTGAAGAAGACAAATCATGATGGCTTTTGTAGAATTTGTGCATATGAAAAGTGCTTCTGATGTGTGTTTGCTACGTGTAAATAAGCTACTACTATCAATTTACCTTGAACATATATAGACAGATAAAAATACCGAGTGAAGGCCTTTTTCTTCATTTGTCTTTGTTAACGCTGTAACTCATTGCATTGGTTTTCCTGAACGCCATGCAAATCAATATGTGCCATTTCCTCCCTAATGCCAAATACGGTTCCAGTCTCACAGGACTTGGTACAAGAGGGTCTTGTTTGAATTGGCAATGTAATTTCAGGGGGTGAAGCATCGTAGAGGGTTGAAATCAAGATAGAAAAGCTGGTAACATCAGGAAAAGGCTACTTGCAGAGCCCCAGTGTTTAGGCTTTTGATCTCTTTCCTTCCAGGCAAACAATTGCAGCTGACCCTCTTAATCATCTCGACCTATGAAATGAGACCTACTGTGCTAAATTAGAACTAGGGCCTGAATTTTGAGGCACGTTTGAAGAACTGCATTAGTATAGGAAAATATGTCATTCTGGATCATTTATTTCACATCTTAGTTAAGTGGCATGAATTTATAAATGAACATGCTATTTTTTTTCCCCTCGACAGAGAAATTCACTTCACAGTGCGTCTTCCGCCATGTTATTTAAGCTAACATTTGGGGAAGTAATATAAAGATAAGCAAACATGAGAGTATAAGTTTATGTGTTTGCTTGTAGTAATACTTTATGCATCCGTAAGCTTTAGTACGGTTTGCTGAATGCACAGTTGTGGACCTAGTTAGGAGAACAAAGCTTGTTTCATGTCATAGCACTGGAAAGGGGGAGCTTGCATTTACATTTATAGTATCATAGATGACAAATTTTGCCAACGCACGTTGCGCTAAAAGTAATGAAAGAAGTTTAAAACATTCCTACTGTTATTTAACTGCAAATAGATTCTGGCCAGCACTAGTTTTCAGGAAATAAAGGAATTGCAAACATAGATTTACTTGTAAAATCACAGTAACTTCACAAGATTATATAGGTAAATGGTTTATGAATTACGTGCAGGCAGTAGGGTTATTCAACTAATTCATTATGATATGGAAGGTAGCTTAATTCCAAATGTTACCCTTCCATTTTGACTTTTATAATTAACTGAAAGCCTTACCAGTTTTTCATAGAGTACTGCAGTGGAGACAGAAGAAAAACTCCAGATCTCTCTTTCCCTTGTTTAATTTACAGACCGTGTCAGGATTTTAATAATAGTGCTTAATGAAAACTTCATAAAAGCTTTTTTTTCCCCTCATCCTCTTTGTTTATTGTATCATTAGATGCCTACATGAAAGCAGGGAAAAAAAAAGGAAAGTTGTTCAGTGCAATTTTCAGCACAGTTCTTCAAGATTTATTGAAACAGGGCTATAAAATTTTAGGATCTGTGTTTTGTTTTTTTTTTTAATAACGTCTCATAGTTGTTGCTTCATTTGGATCGTCTTATAGTCCATCTTTCCTCTGTCTTCACTCTTCCTTTGTTTTGTTTGTGCTTTTAAAGAAGGTTTAGGAAGGCTGCATACACACCATACTGTTGTTTTTAAATGACTGCTGATTCTTCCGGCATGGCTCGTTAGACATTTTGTCTTGCTGAAAATCACAGTAACAGCCTTTTTGTTCCTATTCTGAGGTATGACAGAGTAGAGAATATTTTTGGCTCTAAGTCTTCCTCTGCCTCTGGCCAGAGGGCTCTTTAGTGCTCTGTCAGCAGCTTGGAGTGCAAGTGGCCATTTGGGCTGCCGATGGAGCGATCTTCCTCAGCTGCAAAGAGGCAGAGGTCGCATACCAGATCCCATGAAAGGCACTTCTTACATACACTTTAGCTCTTCTGTTTTTACTGGTTAGTTTACAGAAGAACCTGTCACAAAAACAAAACAAACAAAACAAAAACCCAATAAGTACCTGCTTTTTAATGCCTATTTTCACAGCAGTACAGGCCAGACTGAAGTAAATCCTGCAGAACCTTTACCTTATTTTTGCCAGAAAAACGACGAACTTTCACCTCTTGTATAATAATGTTGATTGCTTGACCTCCATTTCCATGGAGATGTGGTCAGAGGGCTGCAGTCAGCTAGCCACGCAGAGTGAGCGCTGTCTTCTGTCACTTACAGTCTGCAGTGACACTATGGGTTTGAAGAGTAATTAAGAGCACCTATAGACTGACACTTTTTTTCTCACCACCCACATCCATGTAAAGTGTAATTTGGAAACAAAACACCATCAGCTATATGTTCAAGTTTAAAAAAAAAACAAACAGAACCCCAACCCTGTTTATATTTAGTCTTTTAAAAGAATTGTTTTCCTAGCAGTCTAAGACATTTTGCGTACCTTTTGTGTGTATCTGAATGTCTCACTGGCTCTAGATTCCAGCATACTCTAGTATAGACGCCATGGGCTCAGTTTTGTCAAAAGCTGGATTTTTGTAGCCCACAACCCACATACACTTGTGATCAACCAAGAGCAGATCAGGCTGCCGCTGCCCCTCCAAACTCAGTTGGGTACTTGCTTAGTCTCAAGCACTGGACTCAGCTCAAGCATGTGTGTGTGACAGCCTTAAAGGAGTAGGTGGCAAAAGCTAACAGCAAGCGCTGCCTTGGATTGTGCCTTAGCTGGGAAGAGTTGCGTGGTTCAACCACGCAGTGTGCTGTGCTCCAGTGGCAAAAAGGAGCAGGTGAGCTCCTTATGGTGCTGTTAGGGATGTGGATGACCGAACAGGGCCCTGTCAGAGGGAGTCTGCCTTTCTGGTGAGGGCAGGAACGTCAGGGTGGTGGAGAAGGACGCGAAGGGGCTGACTCCTGCACTCTCTGGTTGAGATGAGCAGCAGCGGTTCCAAGGGAAGCAGGCCAAGGGACAAGAGCTGCACCACCCCATGGAGGGCAGGCAAGGCGGGCTGGCAGCAGCCATAACCAAGCTGGTGGCTGCCAGGCAGCGTGCCCTCCTGCTGCTGGGTTGCAGGGCCACTCCACATGTTGATTTCTAAGCGTGTAGTGACGTCGTGCTTGGTAAGAGCGTGTTGATGAGGCAAGAGTGCATGAGCTGAGGCAATCTCTCTCTATTACTGTTTGTCTTTACTGCTGGGATCTGCACAGCGGCAAAATCTGAAAGCCAGCTTCCTCCTTCCCTGCGACAGTTTTCTCCGAATCAGTCTTGCTCTTTGAATCTGGAACAAAAAAGTGAAGACTACTTTCCCTCTCCTTTGCTGACTCGCCGCTAGCCCGCAGGACGGCGGAACTGCCCGGAGAGCCGTCCGTGTATTTTTGTCGCTGGGGCCGCCCGGGCAGGTCCCCTTACCGCTCCCTCTGGCTGCTGGCAGGCTGACATTACAGCCGTGCCTTTGAAGTCGGGCTCACTGTTAGCGTCGCCATGACGACGGGGCGGGTAATGGCCTCCGCTGAGCCGGGCTGGTATGTAGCGCCCGGCAGCAGCGCGGCTCGGGGGCCGCGGGGCCGACGCCGGGCGGGCAGCGCTCCGGGCCGCGCTGCTGCGAGGTGTCGCGGATTGATAGCCACGGCGTGTTTCGTTCGAACTGCGGGGATAAAGCGCCATTCCATTAAACGAGGAGCTCCCCCTCCTCCTCCCCCCTTTGGTTTATGCATTATTAACACAAGCTTTCCTGTTTTGCTTGTAACATTTTATAGGCTTTTTCAAACGTGTAGTCAGATTTGCTTGTTGCTCTTTTATTTTTTGGGATTAACCCTTTCTCTGCTCGATCTTCAAAAAACTTGGAGGGAAACCTTGAGCACTTCCCACAGCTCCCATTTAAAATTTTAAGAACTGAAATTTTTCAAGGCTTTCTTTTTTCTTCTTTTTAACTGTTGTTTGTTTGTTTGTTTCTTCTTCAAGAATTTGTGTTTTTGAAGCATTCTAGAATGCAGCACAGCTTGCTGTGGTGCCACCATGTCACTGAAGCAAATACCAAAGTCAGCACGTGAGCTGTGGTACAGCTGCAAAGGTTTTGAGTCAAGGACGCTTTCTGGGATCGTGTTTTAATGTGCATGCCCATTTTATCTTCTCCTCTCAGTGGTGTTGTCCCATTCTCTGCATACATGGAGTTTTGTTAGCAGCCTTAAAACGAGATGCACCTCCAGGACAAATAAATCTGGAACAATCCTGAGGATACGGAGTTTACCTTCCTCTTTAATGCAGAGCTGGTGAAGTACATCTAGAGAGGTAGAAATATTATTATAAACACAAGCTGTGGGCTTTGTTTTGCTTTTCCAGAACTGTAAAATATAGCTTTCATTTTAGCTTCTAGTAGGAGGCATATATCCAAGTGCCGTCAAGTGCTGTGTCTGCAGTTGTCCCTGCAGACACAGTCTCTGTATAAAAACTTAAAGGCTAATAAGTAAACACAGCACTGATAATTCCCCCTAACGCCCTTGGTTTCAGGTTTTGGAGTTGTGGATTTGTTGTTCTGAGAGGTACTTACGAACATCTAAGGACCTTACATTGTTCCTCTGAATCTAGCACGAATCCTGCTTGCTCAAGCACTTCCAAGCACTTCTCAGGAAAAGAAAGTCCTCAGTTTTTGTCCCTTTTCAATGATATTTTGTAGTGATTTTGGTGTAAACGATACTTCCACCTTCAATGCTCACTGTCTCAAAGAACGGCGTTGATTGCCGCATTTGTTCCCATTCGGCCGTGTGAAGCCAGCAGGCATCTTCAGTAAATGCCGGCTGGAAAAACTCAAGCAAAATACATTTCCTAGCTCAGGGGAGCAGTGGGAGAGATGAAGGATGGATGGTCAGCCTGACTCCTGGTCGCCTGCAACCAGCACAAAGCCTGTCCCCACTCTTGGCCTATAGCAGCTGTGGGCTGTGTTGTGGCGCAGCTTGGAATTAATGTTCTGTAGTGTTGAAGAATATGGCGATGACATGTTTTCAAAAGCTTTTCTTTTATATACATGGGTTTGTTTTGTTTTTAAAAAAAGTCTTTTAAATCCACTCCATGTGGTTATTGTACAACTGCGTATGTTAAGTAGGCTGGACTAGATTTGTACTCTCATTTCCAGGTATTGTGGAGATAAATTTCATCCTTTGAGTTACATTCCCCTTGAATGTGTGAATTTTAGGAAAATTGGAGAAAACAGTTTACATTCCATTAAGAAGAAATTACTAATTGCTTATAAAACAGGTGTATCTTTATCTGCACAGGGCTTTTCAAAGTTGCTGCTTAATCTTTTTTCTATTTTAATCACTAAACAAACATGTCTCGCAGTTGCTGCATGTGAAACCAAAACCAAGACGTGGACAAAAAGCAAACACACTACACTCATTTTCATTAGCATCTCCTATCTCCTAGAGCATTTATTTTTTCATCTCCTTGTAAATTGATTTTTCACATGCTTGTGACTGATATTTGAACCGTGTGTTTGTAGTAACTGCTAGGTCCTGGTCTCCCAACATGCATATATTATGGAAGTGACCTGGCGAATCCACAGTTAAGGTTGCGTAGAGATTTCACTTACAGCAATGTTTAAATCCCTTAATTAAACATTAAGACTCGCACAAATTCTCAAACATGGACTGTTTCAATAAAGAGGATAAACTTTAATTATTTAGGTACTCGATGTTCTTCTTAGTGCTGTATTTGCAGAATTCAGAACAACTTAAAATTATTCTTGCCTCAGATTTTTCCAGAATTCCTAGTATTTTCATTTTCTTTGTTCTCTTAACTGTTTTGGCTAAGACTCTGATTGATACAAGTTTTCATATCTTTGCTGACTTCATGGAACTGTAACAGTTTACCTAAAATTACTTGAATAAAACTGGATTGTTTTTAATTATAGTAATTCATAGTACAGAAGAATGTGTAGAAGATATGAGAACAGCATATTGGTTATTTGTAACCGATACTAGTCTTTGAGACCTAGTGATTTGGAGTCAAAAGAACAGACTGGGGAGCCTATTTAAAAGAGAAATACCACATGGAGTCAAGATCCAGACTTGTACTTAAAATAATTATTTCTAAATCAGCCAACAAACAACTATAGTAGTACCAATCTGGTGTATGCTTCCCTCTGCTTTCCTCTATCTATTTATTCCTTGATGTCCCAGTTCAAACTTCGTTGAAATCAGCCTTTTCCTTAAGTTCTGGATTAGGCCCGTTAATTCTTATGTTCATGCTGCCCAGTTCTTACCTTGCTCCTCTGCATTAACATCTGTTCTGGGCCTTTTTCTTTGGACAGGGTCTGTAAACCTGGTTTCCTGCTGCACGTGTTATACCTGTAGTGACCAGCAAGTGCAGCTCCCATTTGTTCTTAACACTTGAGCCTTCTGGCTGAGCTGTAATCGCACTCTTCAGCACAGGTGGAAGTCCTGCTGCAAACAGTATATTTTCAAACCATTCATAAATGAAGAATTCCTTTAGAAACCAGTATTACCTATATAAGTAGTGTCTGTATTCAGACTCCTTAGCCTCCAGCAATTTTTCTAACTAGCTGGAAGTACAGACAAAATGGAGAGGAAAAAACTGTCCTCATTAGCTTGCAGTCTGTGGGAAGTTTTTTGTTTAAGCCTTTTAGGCCAAGATGTCTGTTTTCCCATCATTTTTAGCTCACTGCCACTGTGGTCACACATGCTTATTAGTTCAGGTCTCCTGTCCATTAAAACGCTGCAGCTAGTACTTATTTTTTGAACAAATTCTTGCCCTCTTACCAGCAGCAAATATAGTCTGCAAAAATACTTACTTGAGAAAAAATTGTTACAGAGAGTATGCTAGTTCTTGAATTTTGGAAAATGCAAGTGCTGTATTGTGAGATTTCTCACCAATAGCATAAAAAATTCAAAATTATGGACTGACTTGAGGAATTGCTTATTACTTCAGGCACTAGATGAAGAGTGAAATTCACTGGAAGTGCTTGTTGTCTTCAGCATATGAGTAGATTCTCAAGTTCCTCCAGAGTGGGGATTGAAGTGTTGGAAGTGAAGAGGGCTGCGCGTTGCAAGGTTTGTGTAGAAAGGCAAGTGAAAGAAGGTGCTGGGCCTGAAATGTTCCTGCATTTAACTGACTATTCTGTGTGTGGGTAGCCTGAAACAAAGTATGTAGAAGGATATATGAGGGCACCTGCAACTGAAATAATGTGGATAGTTTTAATTTCCATGGGTTAGAATTTTTGGCAATGTTTCCATATCAGCTCTGTTAGCCTGTGCACGTTCTTCTCATCGTTTTGTGGTAGGAGATGTTTAAAAACTGTATCCAAGCACAGTGTATGCTTTGTGAGAGCAAGGGGTTAAAGAGACGTAATTATGCATTCTTCAGGAAGTGCTGTGCAGTCAGCAATACAGCAAGGATTTTATAGAAGCTTTAAAAAAAATAAAAAGAGATGACGGAGGGAGAATGTGGAGAGAAGGTCAGATCCAAGGATTCTCCTAGGGTTTTCTCATGTTTGCTCTTCCTTTGCGCCTCATTATGCTCTCTCCTGGTAGAAGCAGAAGAAAGCATTATGGCCTGTTGGTTCCTCCTACTGATAATGTACATTTGATCTTTTTGCTTTGTGATACTGGTGGAGGTGAATTTATGGATTTAGTTTTTGAAGGAGTTCTGAGCCATCCTGGTGCCTGCCATGATCCTTTGTATATTCCTCAGCTCTTTTTTATTGTAAGAAGAGCATTGCAGTCCTGTGAACACCAAATTATTTCTTGGCTATGATTTCCCCATTTTAAGAGGATTTGAATTTTCAGCAAATCTATCTACTGGAAACAGTTTGTTTTGCACTCTTTGGGGGTGATTCAGCTGGGTGAATGGAAGTTCTTGCAGTCAGTATTTCACACTGACCTGACTAGTGAAGGTAAGCTTTCATTACTGATGACTAAGCCTTTGAGGTACGTGGTTAAGACTTTTTTTTTCCCTACAGCCCACAACCCTGCTGTTATTCTTCCAGGTGGAATAGGAGGTTGTGGGTTGCTCTGGAATGGTTGAAGCAGCAAAGCTGCACAGCACTCAGAGCAGACAGGACAGGGTGCTTGGGACGTGGGCTGCCTCGCACTCTGTCCTGGGAGCCAGCCCGAGCTCTGGCATGCTGAGTCACTCAGTGCACCAGATCCTTCCTTAATATTGAACTGACTTGATTTGCAGTTGGATTTCAACATAGCAGGAAGGCCTTTCTGTGTGATATTTGTGTGTTTGGTTAAACGGTTGCCTGACAGACTTTCCTTTTTTTCTTTTTTTCCTTTTTTTTCCTGCTTTTACTTAATGCATTTTTTTTTCCTTTGTGTACTACTTCTCCCATTTAATTTTATGGGGAGAACTGCAAGCAGTTAAATGAACAGGATTTCTTGCTTCATCCTTCCCTGAGAAAAAAGAAAAACCTAGCAATCTCCTCCCCCTCCCCCCCCAACAGTTGCTCTTCCGGGTTAAGGAGCCGTAGACTTGCCATTGACCTTACTGGGATGGGCCCTCTTTGGGTCCTCCTTAGTGAGGGCAGGGAGAGTCTGTAAGGGTGTGGAGTGCCTGGCAGTGAGAGCTGCTAGGTTAAGTTAGTTGCAAGGATCTTCTGCAACCTAGCATTAGCAGTCGACCCTTAATGACAAAGGAAACTTTTCTTCCCACCCTTGTTAAATGCTGGTTTGAAGCCATCGATTTCTTTCCCCTAGAAAAATAAAAGTTAACTCTCATCTCATGTTTTTCCTCTCCTGTGTCTTTATCATTTTAACACTTCAAAATTCTGAAAAGATTGCTGTGAGGAGGAAGGATAGCCTGATAAGTGTAATTTCTAAAGCTTTTGGTCTTTCAAGGCTTCTCTTACGGTAAGGTTGAACCGTGCCTACATCTTGGATTGAGACGACAGGGGAGTAGTGTGTAATACTTTCTGCTTCCGATAGCTCTTTGTTGATCTAAGAGGGAGCACTTAGAGAGTGGTAGGTCATTTATGTGATTATGAAGAGCACTTGGTTCTCTCTTATTCAAGATGGAAAAATAATAGTTTTCGAATAAGAGGTCGCTGTCAAGATGACATTGAATGTGACTTCCCTTCCCTCTTCATTCCCTCCCCCATTAAAAGAAAAGCAGTGCTGAGCAGTGCTGAGGGTAGCGCCCTGATTTTTCTAACTCTGTGACTTTTTGCTTTTCTTATGTTCTTTTTTTTTTCATTTTATTCCTTACCATTTCCTCTATTTGTACTTTTTGGTGCCTGGATATTTATGGGATCTAGAAATATTCAAATAAATGTAACGCATGTAAGATTTTATGTGTTATTATAAGTCCTGTTTTTCCACATGCAGAATTAAGCTGTGAATGTGTGATGTGGTATCTGCTCGGGTGACAGATGTCCATTCCTGAATGATGCTGTGCTCCCTTTGTGCTTTATTTATGGAGTAATTTGCTTCTAAAATAATCTCTTAATCTTTTCCAAACTACATTTCTGTATATGCTCTTTTTACATATGCCATCATTTAGGATAACAGGCTGAAAACTGAAATTACTTCTAAATGCTTCATTTCTAAAGCTAATAATAGTGATATAACATTGTCATTTTGGTTTGATGTGTCCTTTCAGAAGTAGGTTAAGTGTGTAGTTTGGTTTTGCTTTGGTGTTTTTTGTGCATTTGTTTGCTCTAGCGCTGCCATAATGAAATTGTATTTTAATTTCACTCAGTTACCAAATGAAAAGACAACGCTAATTTGTCTCTTTTTCATGTTAGTTTTGCTTTTATACCTCAGAAAAGAAGCTGTAACCCCAAATTAGGATGAAATTGCTCAGAGTACAGAACAAAATAGATATTTTATGAAACTGATTAACAGTTACTCAAGGGTTCATTTACTTAAGCAGGTGTTGAACATCTGTAAATGTTCCATTTCAACACAGATTTCCTTTTAGTAAAATTCATGAAACATGGTTTAAGCTTGGAGGAGGGCTTCGCATGAAAGACCTTTTTACTTTCTCTTATTTGCAGCCTAAAATCAGTCTGCATACAGTGTGTTGAGATGTTTATCTGTTGACACAACAAAAAGAACTCAGCTGTATTTTTGAAATTCTGTGATTTGGAAAACTGAAACAGTTTTAGAACCAATCTGGTGAAAGACAACACTGGGTGCTTCCTTATGTTTTCTTGCTGAACGAATACTTTTGCATAGCATATTTTTGAACAAATGCAGGCATTAGAAATGAAACGCAATTTGAATTTCTGATCAAGATGTATCAGTTACATGAGAAGTGTTGAGAACATCAGTCAAAAACCAAAAAATGGCAGGAAATTGTGAGAAAGCCTGAAGAAGAAGAGTGGTGCCATTGGTGCTGGGTTCAGATGGTTGGTATTGAGCTATGGGCACCGAACAGGCTGCAGCACATCACTTCTTTCTGGACTGCTGGCTATGCTGTGGAGGCTGAAATGAACCATCTTGTTTGCAGTATTTCTGGAAATCTGTTTGGCTCCTTGAAGACCTTCCTTCCCAAAAGCTGGCCTTGCCCTTTCACTGGCAGCTGGATCTGTTTGATTTGTGTCGGTGTTGGAGTGCAGCTGGATGAACCTCTCACTTGTATCAGAGCAGGCTTTTGAAGAGGCTCTCTCAGTTGAGCCCCGCTACCAGGTGTTAATCCGTCTAAGCCAGCGGCCCGGTGCACACCCAGTTCCTTCTGGATGAAACGAAACTACAAGAACGTGCCCTGGAGTCTTCCTAGCTTGCTATGGGTGCTCGGTCTCTGGACCTGTGCCAGGGCTCTGGGATGGCGTAAGTAGCAGCCCCTCCATGGCCAGCGTGGCACGGCCTTCCCTCTGCACCAGAGATGCCGTCAGGCTGCCTCTCAGCATTTCACCTCGCGTCTGGATCCAAGTCCTTTGAAGTCTTTGAGTGACTTGCATTGACTTTAATAGGTTTTGTGGCAGGCCCTAATGATTTGGTTGTGATCTGAAAAGGGATGTGTGGAGGCTTTCATAGAATGAGAAAATGTTACTTCTAAAGAGCCAGGTTCAAACAGGCTGATCGGTTCTCGAGTGGAAGTGAGCTCCTTCCTGTCTCCTGGAATCCTTTTGTCCCTTTCAAAAAAGCATCACAAAATTAGTACTCATTTCGCAAGTAAGGTCCAGGGTTGGAATTAGCGGAGGAGGTTTAAGTCGTGGGTTGAACAGCGCTGACAAGCAGTGGAGGGATTTGCACAGTACAGCTGTGTGCAGCTCTCAGAATTGTGCGCTAAGCCCCTCGATCTCGTGAGCGGTCGCTTTGTTGGCGGTTTTGAAGTAAAAAAGGCAGGAGAGAGGAAGGAAATAACCGTGCTGAACGTTCATTTGCACTGATGCTGTTCTAAGTGATGCCATAGGACTAAACATCGTGACTAATTAAAAATCACAAGTTTGTCTTTAGAGGAAAGGATGAAGCGGAAGACGTTTCTCTGTCCTACCAACACTGTAACAAGAATACCACTTCTTTCCTTTCCCTGCATCTCGCAGATTCATCCGTTAATTCTTTTCAAGAAAAGTTTCTCAAATTATTTTGTGTAGTTACATTTTTTTTTAATGTCAGGTATTCTGTTTGATCAATATCCAGGAAAGCTTTCCATTCAGCTTCCTCAGAATCCTTTCATGTGAGCTCGGAAATCAATGTATGGCTCTAATGAATGTGGGCAGCTTGGATCTGTTGAACTTCTGTTTCTTTATTTAATGTGTTTTGTTTATGAAATCTTTGTCTCCTCTAAATTAAAAGATCTGTCCCTTTTTTTTTCTCCTTTCTGTTGTAATCACATTTAAACAATCTAATAGTAAATGGTCAGGAACAAAGCATGGCTCCATTTGGTCACTGGGCACAGAGATCTAGCAGAATATGTATTTACAATTATATGCAATTGTGTGTCTTCCTATAATTTCTGTCTTAATATTTTTATTTGTACGTGTTTTGAGGCATGGAAGAGTTCCTCTGGATTTGCACCGGGACTGATTTATTGCAGTGATCATCCTTGTTTTACATCTGTGTAATTGCTTTGAAATCACTGAACTTACGCTGATACAAAATTGCAGGAGTGGTGAATTAGGGTGGCTCTTTTGATGGTGCCTTTTATTCTGGTTGAAATGTTTTACGGATCCAGGTGAGGATGAAATGTTGTACTGAGCTGCAAGACATTTTCCTGATTGGATTCATGCTGCTTATCTGTCAGCACTTCCGTTCTTAGAAGCTGTATTTAATGCGGTTGTTGCTGCGTGCCTTGGAAATGCAAAGGGGGAGGGAAGTTAAATCAAGATCCCTTGGTTCTCTACCACTTATGCCCTAGCTGTAGCTGAGCTAGGTGGTCCTGCCCTGTGTTTTTTGGTAGTGGTACTCTTCCATCCTGCGTCTGGAATACAGTGGTGAGTTAACTGTAATAAAATAAAAAGCCAGAGACCTTTGTTAAACTCCTCTCATTTTTCGCATGTCTTGAAGCCATGAATTAGCTTGTTAATAGCAAGGTATCAGCCGGCATTATCAGAAGGTGGAGAGGGGCACTCAGAATGAATAAATGCGCTGTGTGCCCAGGAAATGGGGCATCTGAGCCGTTTGCGGTGCTCCTCTCTCGTCCTTGAACCTTGATGGAAGGAGGCTGGCTGCCAGCCCTCAGCCAGCCCTGCCGCCCACCCTGGTCCGCTCCACAGCTCCCTGTGTTGCACATGGCCGTGCCGGCCTGGGCTGCGTTGCTGGGTGCTGTGGCCTGGTGCTGTGGAGGTCTGTAGCAGTGCTGTCAGCTCCAGGTGGGACCTCTGGCTGCTGGGCCCCAGGGGGTTGCTGGGCCAGCCTTCCCTATTCCGCCAGGCCCAGGAAAGCTGGTTCTGAGTCTCATTGGCAGAATTTATTGTTGGCTCTTGCTGGCGCTTTAGAGACCACTCTGCTTACCCACCTAATAGCCAAATGTGAGCTAATAGTCTGTACAGGCCATTGAAGCCTAAAATCCTGCTAATTCCTTCCTCTAATGAATAATCCTTGATCTTGGTGTGTGCCTTGACTGCGGAAGGGCTGATTATGAAATTCATTGTAAGGAAAACTTGGAACTCATGCTTTCCGTGACTGGGATTTATAAAGTAAATAATGTCTGCGTGTGTACGGTGTACAAAGTATAGCATCTGCATGAAAAATTAGATATTCCCCAAAATACTCAATGAAAATAAGTGGGATTGTGTTGCTCTTCGCTGTTTGCTGAATGAATCGTTCCTAGTTTAGGGAATGGGTTGGCGGTTCTGTCTGGAAAGGTCACTTGTCCTAATCCTGAGGAGAGACATTGGACCTGCTGCTGCTGAGCAAATGTATGGATCTGTGGAGAGCAAAGCTGGTGAGCAGGAGGATTCTGAGTGGGACCTGGGAAGTCCCTTCTCTGGTTTCGGAGGGCTTTTGCTCTCCCCTGCAGATTATTCAGAACAGATGTTACCGTGGCATGTTTGGAAGCCTGGGAGGATGGTAAATCTGGTTCTTTGGGTTTAAGGAATGCTTCTAAGAAACAGTGATTTTCATTTGAGTGTTAGAAATGGGAGGAAAATATCTAAGCAACGAAAGTACTGGGGTAGAGTTTGTTGCATAAATTATAATGAGCACCAGAGGACACAGGATGTGCTCATTCCCAAGCTGCATGATTATTTCGTGTTGCGAAGGGTTAGCTTTTCAATTGCAAAGCTTAATCACTTTTCAGATGAATATTTCATAACAGTTATTTTTTCATCAAATATACAACGACATGCTTATTTTGTGCCTCATGTGGTAGACATTAGGTTTCTGCAGCTTTAAATTCCTTTTATTTTCCCTTTCTTGTTTCCAGCCATGGATGGGCTGAAAACTGTTCTTTAGTATGTCCTGACGAGTGGCCAATCTTATGTCTAGTAGATAGGAAAAGCCCAGAAAACAAATATCTTAAGAATTCTAATGTAATTGGTGCTGAGAGCAGCCTTTGTGACTTATGTAAAATATTTTAAACTTAATTTACAATGAAAACACAACTATTGGAGATCTCTGCTTCTACTGGTAAATGCTGTTCAGTGATACATCACAGCTGTAGTACTCATTAGCTTTTGTTCCTGCACAATGAAAGTTATCATAAAGAGGCAAATGGCTGATTACTCTTAGTACAGCTTCTTCTTTCTTGAGGAGCTGCATGAAGTATGTGTAATGGTCTGTATGGGTATTTGAGAATTGTGCTGGTTTAGGGCGTATTTTGGATAGCAAAGCAGCGATGTGCTTGCTCTACTACACTTCTGTTATATACAGACCAGTATAGCGGTGTTATGTTGTCTCGTGGCTGCTTTCTAGACTTCCTGGGTGCTTTGGCAGATAGGTGAAAACTACATAATCTCGGAAGTTTTAAATTACAGTAATGGGCCGAGCTGGCTCAGAAATCGGAGATACGCAAAGCTGACCTAAGGCACCCTCACTGCTTTTTCTATTCCTGTATTCAAGAATTCTTTGGTACTCACCTGTCCAGCCTGCTGCTGAAAATGAAAATGTGTTTTTCTTTGAAGTACGCAATAAAAGAAATATTTATAAAAATATCAAGTGTTGTTTTGACTAGACGGAATACTTATTCTTTTTGTCTAGCTATTTTATTCGCATGCCTTACAATGTATTTCATTGTGCACTTTGAAGCGTGGAAAACAAAGTATTTCTGGTTCTTCCTTCAAAACAGAAAGAATAAAACAGACTTATTGTATCGTTTATATAAGAGACAAGATAGCCTGGAATGAACAGTAGTTAAGTGCACTGTGTCTGCACCCATGTATACTGAAGCCAGTGGCCTGAATGTAAGACCGAAGCCCTCAAAGCTACATTCAGTTGATGTTCTTTATGGAAAGGGGATTTTCAACTGGTCTGGATGGAGCAGTTATGTTTGAAATTGAAGTGCATTCAAGCCTTTCAGATCTTGGATGGTCTATTCGATGGCTGTCAGATCAAAGAGTTGCCTTCCTGCACTTCCTTGTGTTCTGCCTCCTTCCCCTGCACACATAGTGGAGCCGTGTTTGCCTGCATGGCCTGCATTAGTCTTCTTTAGGTGAGTGCAGGACCTATAAACTCATGGTGAAGTCACTCTCTTCTGTGTTCCTGTAATCAGGAGGCATTTCCTTCTGTCCATGTATACTGAAGTTGGCAGTGGGACCATCTTAAAAAGCAATTGTTTTTTTTCCTGTTCAATTCTCAGTTAATATAGAAACCTGTGAAAAATTGGCTACTTTTTTGATCAGTTTACAGCCCCATACTGTTAAACTTTGTTGCTATAGGCCTGCTTTAGAAGCTTCTCTTTAACTTTGATTTACAGATTATTGTAGCAGCCACTCCCCTTGTCTTTCAGTGAATGTAGGCAAATATCTTGTATGCTAAGTCCATTTGTGATCTCCATTTTTTTCCGTATGTTATGCTGTCTAGTTCTCTAAATTCTTTCTCTTCTCTGTTAGTTTTGAATTTTGTGTTATTTTTGGTTGTGTATATATTTAAACATTTTCTGCGTGTGAAATAAGTATCTTGTAGATGCCACAGATGCAAATACTTTTCTAGTCAAGCACACAGATATCTGATAAAGGCTTAGGAATTACTGGTGCTTTCAGCTTTGCATTATGTGAGATGGTCATAAGCTCAAGTACGTAATGTACCCTTACTGTACTTTGTCATGCAATTAATTCAGGTTTCTTTAGAATTTCAGGTTCTTCAGTGTATAAAACAATCTGTAAAATAGCTGCCCTGCTATTTAGGAATTAGTGTCATTAGTGCTCTGGAATTGTGAAAAAGTAGACAGTGATCTGTATGGCCTAAAAGGTGGGGAGCTGGCCTCACAAGCACTAGTGAATTTCTTCTCACAACAGTTCTGGGAGGTAGGAACTTGTATTATTATGTCTGTTATTACCATCCCTGCTGAGTATCTGTGGCACAAAAAGATGAATTGATTTGCCCAAGGTCAAAGAGGAAGCCTGAGGCAGAGGTGGAATTGTATCGAGATACTCCCCATCCCGGTCAGACGCCTGAATCACATGCCTGTGACTGTGCTTGTTTGGCTGCCTGTCTTATAGTGGTTCTGAAAGCCTCATTCTGCCTCAGTGCAATCCTTACCTGGTGCGTGCTTTGTCCTGAATGGAGACACAGTAAAAAATGTTTTTTAGGGACCCCAGGTTTAAGTGCTGTCTATTCTTCTATATATATGGCTTTTAAAATTATAGGTAGCCATGCTTTGTTCCATTGAGTAAGTCAGACTGCTGAACATGCAATATAAGCAAAATAGATATTTTTTTAAATTAATATATTTCCTCCCCTGTGTTTCTGTGGGAGAGAATTCATCATAATAAATGATTAAACTGTCAAAAGAATATTAGCTGGTAGTAGCCAGCTGATCCATTATGTGCCTTCATGTGCTCGGCGTCATTGTGCTCCGCGGCAAGCAGGGGATGCGGCTGTCCGAGGGGAGCACCACAGTGACCATTAGCAGCTGATTAAAAGGGAAGCGTATGCAGCGAGGAGCTGCTCGTAAATTGTTGTTCCAGCTGGAGTTTATCTGTGTAACAGGGCTGCCAGCATCCTTATTTGTTCGTTTGGCACCTGAAAATGTGTATGTAGTGCAAAGCAGTCGGTCATGCTCTGTAATAAATGGCTGCATGCATGCTCACCTTGCATACACTGAGCGTACATGCGCTGCTTATGAGGAGCCCTGTCCCTCGGTGAGTCCTTGGAGACCAACACGCAGAGCAGCTGCATGCAAGCACATATCTTGGCTTGCCCCAAGCTCTCACTGTTCGTGGGCTCAAAGAAGAGGCTTGGTCTTTCCTATCCAGACCGTGAGTGATTTGGCTGTGGGGAAATCTGCATGAAGGCTTTGCAGCTCGTGGTCAAAGTAGGTTTTCAATCACTAGCCCAAGGCACGCACTTAATATATGAAGGGCCTTGATGTGGTGCCCTGCTTTGCCACAGATGCTTTTGAACCTCAAAGAAATCTCCTAACGCTATAGATGTTAGAGAACAATAATGTTGAATGATTTTTTTTTCCTTCATTCAGTATTTATATTCAGTTTCCCTTTAGACTAAAAAGAAAGGACTGAAAAGTTACATGAAGTGAATTCCAGTCAAAGGTGCTTAACGTATGTGAAGGAAATGAAGCTTAGATTTCAAGCAGTGATCAATGAAGTATAGTATTGTATGATCATTACCAAGCAATAAAGCAGGGAAGGAATTATCACAAGGATGTATGTGCCATTCATCATACCTTTTTAATACCTCTTCTTCTTGCTTGCTTTCTTTTTATTGTCTCCTGTGTTTCATATTCTTTGATCCTATATTTGGTACCAAGTTCCCTCCTCCTTTCTGACATTTTCACCTACTGTTACACAATGCAAGCTCAGAAAGGTACTTAGGGATAGAAAGTCTATATATTATGTGCTTTAAAACTTAGGGTAGAATTAAAATACCTTATGCTTCAGGTTTTGCAAATTTTATGAGAAATACTGCTGTGCTGCCTTTATTCTGTGTGCTGTCAGAAAGTTAGTGGCTTTGCTGAAGAACAAACGTATTGAAAACAATAAAATGTCAGCATCATATGGTTGCTCTAGATTTGCTGTAAGTGAAAAATTACACGGTGTCAAAACATGTTGTACCTTATTTGCTATGGAAGGACAATGGAGGAATGCATCGGGGTTTCTTTTCTGTTTTCCAGCTTTTTCACTGCAGTTCTTAGTGCCAGGATAGCCTAATGTTTATCACTGTATGTCATGTGAAAGTTGTTTTGAGCTGTGTATATAAAGAGGCTTGAGAGCTTGAGATGAAAAAACGGATGCTATAATGCCTTCCTACGGCCTCGTAGGCCAGTTTTCCCCAAAGATTTATTTTGGCACGCTTCTCTCAGATCTGATGCTGGTATCGTCCATCATCGGTCAGTGTCATGGCAACCCTTCTGCAGAGGCCGTGTAGCTAACAGTCATCAATTTAGGGCTTGCAGCATAATCTTACGTAGTGCAGACTATAAGAAACGTAAATTATTCAACTTTATTTGACAATGAGCAAATGCACAGAGGTGTTCTGAGAAGGAGTGGTGACTCAGCCATATTCCTGAATTGATGTATCAGACTTCAGTGACATCCTCAAATTTGACAGCAGGTGTATTAAGGAGAAAAAACAGTGATTTCTCATTTCTGAGATAAATTAGTAGTTAGCATTATACCCTAGAAGTTTTTCCTTCTGGTAAATAACATTTAAAAGATACTTACAGCATCATTTCAAATGAACAGAACTTGGAAGAATCTGTCTTGAAATGTTCTTAATTAAGATGCTGAGAAATTTATCGCAGTGCACTGTGTAGATATTAATCAGCGTAGGTGGAAAATGGGAGCATACGTGATTAGTGATAGTATTTTACCTTTAAACCTTGAAAACTGCTTAAAACGAAACTGTATTAAATCCCTTGTCACTCCCAAACAATATAACACACCATTTTGACTCTCTAATTAACAAGCCTAATTTGTTAATTTCAAAAGGGAACACAGCAACCTATAAAGGCTCGCAGTACTCTTTTGAAAAGAGCAGCGTGGTATAATTAAAATGATCAAGTGGATCTAATTCTGTTTGGGGGGGAGATGTCTTCCCTCGTAAGGTTACTTCAAATTGAATTGGAGTTGGCATATATAGCCTTTAATGAGGTAACATCCCCAGATAAAACATCTGACTTGCTGTTTATTTTAGTCCACGTTTATTTGCAGGCTTTTATAAGTAAGAGGGCTCTGGCTAATGGTCCTACCAACCTGAGTGCAGTTTCCAGTTCAGCAGTCGGTCTGCCGCGTGGCTTTGGGAGAGCATTACGTTCTCGATTGTAAAATTGGTTTATGTACATTTCAGATGCATCCATCACTGTGGCAGTTATGCTCAAATAAAAAGCGAAATGCTGAAGGAATGCTCCTGATGTCCCATTTTTTGGGCAGTGAAAGCTTTGAGCAGGACGCATCCTTCTACTGTTGACTTCACTGGTGTGCTGCCTTGTAACCAGAGTTAAGCTTCAGTCAGATTTGGAACAGGATTTTCATAGGAAATATTTTCCAGCCATATTTTTGGGGGCTAATGTAAATTTGATTTCTGGTGAACAGCCATCTGACAAAACGTTGCTGTTCATTTAGGAGCTGATACTACCTGGCTGGGGGTGGGCTTTGGGGGCCGGCGTGTTGGCTCTGTTGTTTGTTGGCTTAAATATTTGTTGGCTTAATCCTCTGCTGGCTTGGATTAATGAGTAAATATCATTCTGGGCTTTCAAATTCTATGAATATGGTTCTGTCTGTTGTATTTTAAAAAGAAAAACCCCATAATCTGGATAGCTCCCTAATAAATGCACTATAGATTGACTGCAGTAGGAAGTTTCTTGTTTTGCCTTAGCTCTTCTGGGTGCTTTATCTTACAAAACCCTCTAATAATAAATCTGTATGAATCCTTAACTTATTATTCATTTTCCTTAGTTTGTCACAAAGGAGGCATTAAAGAGACTAGCATTTTAAAGTAAACCATTACGTGTAAAGCTTGAAGTTTCTCTTGTAAGAAGTCCTGCAGGCTGGCAGAAAGAGGGAAATTGGGATGAATGGCAGAGTCCCTTTTGTTCCCAAGTAGGGCTTCATGCCTGCCAACCTGTCCACATACAGGCATCATACTGGTCTGTATGTTGGTGGAGCAGGTGGGTTGGAACTAACAGAGATGAGTCCTGAAGAGGCAGCAGTGAGGGAGTGACAGTGCCTGCCTTTCTAGCTCAGTGGTTGTTTTGTACGGAGAGGCAGCGCTAATGTTGCGACTGGTTGGTATCACCTGGGAGAGCAGAGGTTAATGTTTCAAAGGAGGAGGAAAAGCTGTTCGTATGCAAGTGACATTGAAAGGAGATATGAATATTTTAATACTCGTGTTCAAGGCCAGTGGGTTACACTAGGTGCACATGTTCCATTTTGGCTGGACCCCTTCTGAGCTGCAGTTGTCTGAATGGTGGAGACGTAGCAGAGGCCTACTTTAACACGCACACCATAGTGCTCCTTGCTTTCTTTCCACATGTGCACAGTAAAACTTCCACAAGAAAAGGGGCAAGAAAGAATTTTATAAAGATGTATGGCCTTTTACCATAATCATCTTAGTGAGAGATTGTTGCCTGTGATGTCTGAAGGAGTGGTAAACCAACACTGTGCTGCTGAGATGGGCCGGCAAATGCTTGTCGTCGGAATTGCCAGCATCTGTAAAGGCTTCAGGGTTGTTCCTAATATTTTTGTTTCTGTTGATCTTAAACAACGTTAGTAGCATTTATGACAGAAAACAAATCAAGAGTAAGTATAAAAAGGAACACTCCTGCTTTTGCATTATTTTTCTTTTGGGGGTTGGACTCGATGATCTCTGGAGGTCCCTTCCAACCCCTGCAATTCTGTGATTCTGTGATTCTGTGATTCTTCCCTGGCTTGCTTTTATTGTATTGCACTCAAGAAAGACACATTTAACAAAGCAAGGATTCTGTCTACAGCATTCCGAAATAATTACTTTCCCACTGCTCAATAAAAAGCTGAAATAGGTTGCTCCATTAAAACAAAAATAAGTTGGGAGAATATTAGTAAACATATCTAATATGCCAGCCTGCATCCATCAGCCACTTACTTGAAGTCTTTGATGTCCAGCATTTTCCAAATTATTTATGTAAAATGTTTGAAAGGAAAAGGACTACAGTTGTATGGAGATGGAAAGTGTAAATTATAAGACAGAAATATATTTTTAAAAAGCATATAAATTAGAGATAATGTTTAGTGGATTTATAATGCAGTTGTAGATGTGTAATTTAGTGTAATGTAATTAGTTGTGCATTCTGTATTTTTTTCATTTCTTGCGTGCAAATGGATGTGGATGATAACAAGAGTAACGTTCCGAACTCTGCTACTTAACAGCGTAAAGCTTCGTTTGTTGGTAGGAAAAATGTGGTGTAAAAAAGTGGATTACGCAAATGTTGGAAATCTTTTCTTGTTTCTTTAACATGTCTAGCAACTACTGAGCCAAATATGTAGAAGCCTTTACCCTCCTAGGTCAGATTCCAGCAATGTCTTGTTGCTTTTATAGAATAATGCCATACGGCAAACTGACTCAGCTTTAAGCGCTGCATATGGTCCCGAGGGGAGAAATTACCCATCCAAATGACGGGTGGATGGCAGGCAGGCAAGTCGGGATGTAGCTGCAGCGTGCTCATATTCTGTTTCACTAGGGTTGCAAACATTCAAAACAGCTACTCAGTGTGTTTGAATTTCATCCTCATAACAGTAAGGAGCGTAAGGGGACTAGAAATAAAATAAGAACAATAGCTATTTATCTTTACACTGCTTCTGTGGAGTACTTTTGATACGTTGAAGAGAATTAATGTATTTTGGCATGGTTTATTTCATTTTCCAAAGTGAATCTGGTGAGTGAATGAGAATCAAATGCAATTATAATAACCTAGTTCTCTTTCCCGAATAAAGTTTGGTTTGCTCATATTAACTCATATGTCAGTAGTTGCGTAGCTCACATGAGTCAAAGTCGGTTTACAGCAGTTACGAATTGCACTTTATTTTCTCGTACTCAAGTTTTTCTTGGGAATCTACACAGCTGTGAAGAATTACAGTTGAATTTTAGTCTATATTAAATGAGTAGGCTAGCAGAAAGTGAATGTACATCTTCTGTGCTTTTAAAAGAGACAAGATGTAAACCAGGAGCATTAAAAGATGTGTTCCAAAACAGAAGATGTTTGGGGGGAAGAATCTGTTGATTTCACATTTCTGTAATATAGCTCATAGCTGCTGTGAAATCTGAGTCAAGCCTGTAGTGTCGTTCGATTAGTTTGTTAGCTGAAGCACACGCATGGTATCTGCTCTGCAGTCTCAAAGTTTTCAAACACTATTGTGCTTGTCCCTCCTGTTGGTTTATTTTAAAATAACTGTTGGACCTTCTGTCTGTATGCTTACAATTTGGGTGAGTAAACAAGGAGATCATTGGTCTCAGGGCTACTAGGCTTCAGCCAGCGGCAGTCAGTGCAGGACTAGAGTGAGAGACAGAGCTGAGACCTTAGTTGATTCATCACCAAGAAGGTGATGAAGCTGTTCCATGAGGGCTGCCATTTGCCCTCTGTCTAATTGAGATGGCCTTTCCCTCTCGGTTTTGTCCTCCATAGCCTTGGACTCGCGTCTCATTCCCTGTGGTAAACCTTTGTGAGGCTGTGAAACGGACTGCGGCTGGTTTCCTCCTGTCACAGCCGCAGCCACATCTTTCAACTGATCTCAGCTTTGAGGAGCAGTATATTGAAGAACCAATAGGTTGCTCTGTTTTACTTGCTGCGTTTTAATTTCCTGCTCGTCCAGTTTTGATTTTTATAGCCAGGCATACTGACAAGTGAAATCCCTGATTTTAGTTGCACAGATAGCAACGTCGACTCCTCCCAAAATCTTGGAAAGTGTAAAAGCTGCAGAGTACTGTCTATACTGTTTCAGGTTTCTAAGAATTTCTCTGCATATGATAGTAGTGCTGAAATACTAGAGTTTGCATCATCCGAATCTACTGCAGGATGATAGATAATGTGCTAATTATATTACCTTGGTTTTTAGCTAGAGAAAGGCTTTTTGTGTTTTATGTGTGACATGGACTACTGGTATTGGCAAATCCTAGAACTAACTGAGAAGGAAGATATTTCAGTTTGCAAAGATTTGTACAGAAATGGGATATTTGGAGATATTGTAGGGAGTAGCACAGGTTTTAGTGCAACCTGAGCTATTATCATACTCATATTCATAGTCTTGATTTAGTAGCTGAAGCATGCTGGGAACTTTGTGAATAAATAGATCTAACTGGGGGGGAAAAAAAAAATATTGTACATCTGGACAAACTTTCTGTTTTCACTGTTTATAAAGCTAACAAATTTTTCCCAAATTTCATCTTCTATGTTTCCTGTGAAATGAGCAAATTTATGAAATAATTTCATTGTACGCAAAATAGATTTTAAGTGATTCTGTTCAGGCTGTGATAATCATTTAATACCCTTTTTTCCACCAAGTTGATTGCTATGTAGTTCCTGCAAGTGCTAATGGTATTTGTTACTGCAACTGCAAAGTTTTCAGATTCTTCCGCATCTGTTCTAGAATGGACCTCCTGTATCATCTGTGCTTGTTCTTCCTTTGAGGAAAAAAATACTCAGTTCTCCAATTTCAGTATACCACTTGCTTGAAGTAGTGTATTTTCTGCTTACTGAAGTAAGGCTAAAAGCTGATAAGAGAAGTCTTTAAAATCCTATTTTAGACAGAGTACTAGATTATATGCTTGAAAGGAAGTGAATAGGTATCTTTTACTGATGACAACCAGGACAGATGGAATTCACTTTCTGGGCTAACCTAGTTTTTCAGGTTGCATTCAAAAAACATTGCACTTGCAGTCATTTGGATATCCCTGACCAAATCCATGCAAGGGAAAATAACTTGTATAAATGTCACAATAAAAAGTTACTGTTTAAAACAAAACAAAACAAAAAAAAACCAACACATTATTGGGTACTTATTTTTATTTTATTTTATTTTTTCTTTAATTTGATTTCATCTACTGCTTCAACTTGAGTCACTGGGACCTGAGAACATTCTATGTGGGCTTTTGATTATTCCATTTAAATTTAAACTGATGGTGGGGGGAGAGGAGCGAGGCAGTCTGTATAAACTGCAGAATGAGATAGAGGAATTTGGTAGTTCTAGTGTAAGATCTGCATTGAATATCTGCATGTTTTAACTTCCAAGCACCTTAGAGTTCTGTTAGCTTACTGGATTGCTAGTACCAATGCTTTTGTCCATTCAGAGAGTACTTACTGCATTTGTCCGATGGTCACCATGATCACTGCTTCTAACTGCTTCCTCTCCCACCCTGAGAGCAGACTGGTAGTGTCAGAGCTTTTGGTCTGCATGTTCATATTTCCAGTCATGAGAAGCTGTGAGATAAAAGCCAGTTATAGCTGGATTCAACAGCAGCTGAGAGAGAGAGGAGTGAGAAATGTAAGAGAAAGCTGTGCAGACACAGAGTTCAGTGCAGAAGGAGGGCAGGCAGGAGGTGCTCCAAACACTCCCTGCAGCCCAGGAGAGGCCCACAGAGGAGCAGGCTGTCCCTCTGCAGCCCATGGGGACTGCACAGAGATCTCCACGTGCAGCCATGGAGGAGCCCGTGGCGCAGCAGTGGATGAGGCCTGAAGGAGGTACAGCCCTTGGATACCCCGCAGGAACAGTTTGGGCTGAAGCTGCAGTCCGCAGAGAGGGCTTACAGTAGCGCAGGGCTGGGGGAGCTGCTGCCCATGGCAACCTGTGATGGAGCACTGCCTGAAGGGTGGGCTGTGTACAGGGTACAGAGCCGTGTAGGAACAGTGTGGAGAGCTGTGGCCTGTGGTAAGCCCTCATAGGATCAACTGGGGAAAGACCACGTCCTGTGGTCCTGTGCCCCATGTGGAGCAAGGGACTGGAGTGACCATGTAGGAGCAGCAGAGACAAAGTGTTCTGGACTGACCGCAGTCTGCATTCCCCTGTGCTCCTTGGGAGGAGGAGGTGAGGTAGAGGAAGGTTGATAGAAGGAAGGTGCTTTTAGTTTGCTTTCAATTCGCGCTGCTTTAGTCTGTGATCAGTAGACAAAAACTTATTTGAATCTCCCTGTGACGAGTCTGTTTTGCCCATGACAGTGTTCAGTGTGTGATCTCTGACTGTACCTCAACCCACAAACTTTAATTCAGATTTTTTCGCCACATCCTTCTAAGGTGCGGAATGTGAGAGAGATATGGTGGTACATAGCTGCCCATCGCTTGCCCACCACAGCACCTAATCAAGAACTTCATTTGTCTGAACTTTCCCACATTTCTGAATGTGGGAATATGTTCTGAATTCACAAAATGCATTTCCTTTATTTATTTATTTATTAAGAGGCATTATCATTTCTTATTCTGAAAAGGGCTGGGGACTAAACTTCGAGCAAGTTATATTGAGTTTCCGTCTTCTCCTTCCTCGTTATTGGGAGCTGAAAGAAGGCTACTAGTATACTCTCTTTGTCCTCTTCCTATACTGGTAATATTCTTCCCAAATCTTGCAGAGCAGGTCTTTTTCTTGAAAACTTGAAATGATAAAAGTCCTTTTTGAAGTGTCAGGCATAAGCAATACAAATCAGCTCTTGTGTGTTTTTAGGAAGGCCAGTCCACGAAACATACATCTCTGTCATCGTCTGATGTCTTTTGGTGGATAGTGGGTCTGCCCTATTTCTATTCTACCCTAACTACTATGTAGTCCTTATTTTCAAGGTGTTTACACAAATGCTGAGCAGTTGTTGATCTCTGTCAGATGACTTCTAATTTGCATTTACATAAAGGACTCAATGTTGAACAGCTTGCTTTTGTGGTTGAGAGAACTAGGAACCTGATTGTCTGGGTCTGGTGGTGAATTCACAGGGAATTTCTTTTGTTTCCTGTTAGTAGAAAGCTCGTTTATTACCAGTACTAGTGTCTGCCTTTTGTACACGCATTATGACTGTTGACTAAAGCACGGACGTGGTGTTCTAGTCCCTTACTCATGAGTTTTCTGAGTTGGTGCTTCATCTGAAAACTTGGTACCTTTGACCCAGTGTTACTATGGAATGTGAAATAGTTCTGCTGACTTTAGGAAGTGAAGTCTTTGCAACAGTTATGGTTCTTGAGCTAGCAATATGTTTTCATGTAAAATTACTTCCTAGCAATAGAATACCTTTAAAGATGTTCTTGTGCATATGGCTTATGTTCAGCTGGCCAAAATTTCAGTTTGAGGGGCTGAAGAGTTATGCATTGTATACATATACATGTGTATGTATTTTAAGAGTTATCTTTAAAAAAAGTGTTTTTTTAAGAATATCAGGAATCCCTGCCTTGACATTCGCAAGCTCAGTGCTACTCGAAGGGTCTTCCTCACCTTGAAGTACGGATTGCATAAACATCCTGCCTTGCTCTGTGGGGTAATAGTGTCTATGCAAGTATGCCAAGCAGGAGTCTGAGAACATCTTTCCTAAACTAGGTTGCTTCTCTGACTGTGTTAGACAAATTTGAACCTTCCTGTTCCAAGAAAGGAATCAATAAAATCAAATTAGGTAATGATCTGTTTAAAAATATACTTATTGAGGTGTTTGGAAGAGCCAAGAAAAAAACAACCTCACTCCCCTACCCCCTAAGTGGGAAAGAGTCATGGTCTTAAGCACTGTTCATACTTCCACTGGCACAGTAAGTAACTTGGCTCTTGAACTTGTTTATGGATGCAGAAAGGTGAAGGGCCAGGACTGACAGTAAAATCATTTTCTTTATTTTGACACATGGAAAGAAAGGAGTTGTGGACACTGTTTCATTTCAATGAAAAGACCATCCTTTGGTGCTGTGTTGTCTTCTTAAAGAAGAGCTCTGACACCATCCTATGTGGATAGGCCCCATGAGGCCAATTTACCTAGAATAGCTGGATGTAGTTCACTTCCCTTAGGCTGGAAAAAGAAAGGCAGTATTAGTATGAAAATTAGAAAAGCAAAACAAAAAAAATCAACACCTAAATCCACCTGTCTCTGCAGATTGGTCCCTGTGTATATTGTATGAACACTTGTTAGCGTTGCCATTTTGCCATGTGAGTATTTTATGTGAACGTTGTGCAGTGGCCAGCAATTGACTTTCATGTCCTGTAGTTTGGTACATTTCACCTGTTCTCTTCAAATTTAAATTTTTGAAGACAGGAGAAGGAACATTATTGTCTGTGGGTGTTCTGGCCATTGTTTTTTGTGTGTGGCTAAGAAGGCTTGTAAGAGTTGAAATCCACGTATCTTCTTGGTCATCCTCAGGCTCTGCATTTTTAGACCACAGCTGTCTGTGAATTCCATTCAGTAAGCATCATTGAGAGGTAGGGCACCAAAGGAAACCTTCCTACCAATTACTTTTTGCTTCAGACTTCCATCTGTGGGAGGACCTTTTGTATTGCCAGCAAAACATGCTGAATGTGCACTACCAGTCATTTCCAATGTTTCAAGATTTTAAGCTGTAGAGTATTTTTGGAGTGAAGAGCTATAGGCAAGAGATTGTCTCCCATTCAGCATATAGTTTCATTAGATTACAGATTCATTCATTAGATTACAGTTTTACCATAAGAAAAGGTAGGACTGTTGGATCACTGCTAGTATTTTCCAGTTTGGAAATAAAAATGCCAACAGGGAGAAAGAAATCTGAAATTTCTGAGTTGCGACAGTGCATGTAACAAAATTTAAGCTTAAGGAATGTAAGGAAACACATGTTTTTGTGAGGACAATATAAACCTTAGAAGCAGCAGAAATAAATCTTTGAAGTGTAATTGCAAGGCAGTCTTATCCCATTTAATTGATATTTAAACATTGGGTAACGTGGATCTTTGCCATTTAACTGACATTAATGACCTCGGTTAACTTTTGGTTTTGAGCTTTTTATTTTATTGCACTGGTTTATTTGTTTTATGTTAATTTCACTTTAGTGCTTGGATCCTTGTAAAATAGGTTTTTTCGCTCTCTAAAAACAAACATCAAACATCCCGAATATCTGTTTTGTTTTAATATTTAAACATTTACGCACATCTTGGGCATAATTTTACATGCATTTTATAGCATGAAAAGGCGAACCATACTGATTGTAAATCTTAAACATCTGCATTGCAAACTAAAACCGTACTTTTTTTCTGCACCTTGCCTTTTCTGAGTTTTTCTTCTCATCGTAATTTAAATACTCAATTTCTGTTAAATAATTGCTGGTGTTCCTTTTGGCTATCACATGCCTTTTTTATTATCTTATTCCTTCAAACCTTTTCTCTCCATCTGTTCCTCGGCATTGATCCCTTGTTTGGAATAAACAAACCTTAAAACAGAATTTTTTGAACACAGTTCTATTGCTGGTGGACTCAGGCAATTGCAGAGAGCAGATTGCAGCAGCTGAGGATGCTTCTGGTTGGGCTGAGTGGCCTGTTAGGCATCTGGGCACTCCCTGCTCCCACATAGAGACACACTGAGTTTCCATGAGGCAACTGAGGGCAAGAACTTGCGACTGATTCCCCATCTGTTGTCCCAGTGGTGCATCACACTGTTAGCAGTGCTACTCTCGGTCCTCAGCAGAGAAGGGCCAATGGCTCTACTTGCACTGCAACTTATTCGTGTGTCCACGCTTTCCTTTCTAGGGCTGGACATTGGAATTTCGTTAGGTGGCTTCTAATTGTGTTTCAGTGGGCAGAGAGAAGTGCTTTCTGCACTGAATACTGTATACCACCTTATTGCGTTGATATCACTGAGAAGTAAATGTTAGTGACGGCTGTATTTCAGATGTAATAGGAGACCACTGACAAAAGATTAACCCTCTAACATGAGTTTGTATTTTAATTTTTCTGTAAAGCAATCCAGATGTTTACTACTTCTGGTTTCAGCAAGCTTTGGGATTGCCACAGTATTTTAAGTAGCTGAGAAAGTGTTCATTACAAAGGAAATGGCTGCACATAAAGCTTGTTCACATCAGGTTAACTGCCTCAAAACAGCAGTAACATCCTGCTGCCTTGTGCTGTTCAAGGAAAGTGTTGGTCCAAAATTTGCTGGGAACTAAACACACCCTCATTTGTTCTGTATTTATCCAGTCAATCATCTTCTCCGTTGGTTGAGTTGATCCATCTGTGATAGCAATTGTGGTTGAATTTCTGGTGATACAATTGCATTTTCATATTATCTGTTTTTCACCCATGGTTTTAGGGGCTTTGCTTCTGCTGATAATATGTATAGATTTTTGTATGTAGCTGTAACTGTCAGCCACAGTGACCTACAGCAGGAGAGAGGACATCAGAGCGCTGCCACTGCTCATTTCACATATGGGTCAGGCTATGATGGAATATCTCATGAAGTTGCCACACAACAGAACAGCTTTAGAACTGCCTAAAGAGATTTCATTATCTGTCATTTCTCCTTTCCTCATGATCTTCTGCAAGCTTATTCTATTACCTAAAATGACATAAAAGCCTGTTTTGAACCACTTAGACACCCAGGCATGAGGACATCATGTTCAGACATGCTGCACTTGCTGTTGCAGTGGAAGAGTGAGAAACCAGGGACCACTGTAGGCAGCTAGTTCACATAGGCCTCTTCACAAACTGGTTGAGCTCCGTCTTAAGTCTGATTGCCTTCTTGCACCTGCTCTGCTCTGTTTGGATAGCTGCTCCAATATTTGCCCAAACTGTCTTCTCTTTTTTTGCTTTTCTTTCCCTGCATTTGTCTTTGAAGTAGACTCGACTGAGCTATCTGCAGCCTTCACTGTGAGCTATTGTCTGTCAGTGCTAATTAGGCCTCTGTAACAAGAATTAGAGAGCATCTGGACTTGGAACATTATAAGTGATGCAACTGTGTGGGTCAATTCTGCATGTTTGATGTGTCAGTGGCAGAGAACTACTATCTTTTATGTTGTTGCTTAGTTCTTCTTTCGTCATGAAAGCTGCGTGTCCCTTCTCTGCTGCATTTTTTGGCTGGGTTTCTTAGTGCTGCTGTCAAACGTAACTAAGTCTGTGTACTACAAACAAACATTAGGGGGCATGAAATGTGGATAGACAGGAGTCTCCAGCATTTACAATCACTTGCTCCCCAAAAGAAAAAGGGGGAAGAAAAAGAAAACAACAAACCAAAGGAAATCCCACCCCAAACTCTTCCATTTGAAGTTATTTGCTTAGCAGTATTCATGAATTCCACTGCGTTGCAAAATTAAAAAAAGAGAGAGAATGGCCAACAACTACAGATAATGTGTCTTGAAAGCACCCATGTCTTTGGATACTTTGTATTAGGAAATATGTATGCAAAGCAATGAGGTGATGAGAAGTTTGGGGAGAACACCCTAGTTCAAATCTGAAGCTTTTGTTTTTAGGTGATGAACTCTTTATTCTGTTCAAAACAACTTTTGAAAGACTTTGTAAGTGCCACATTTTCAAATGTTGTTTACATATGCTTTACATGTCTCCCAGTGCATTTGTGCCCACACTGGCTTTCATGGCTGTGAGAAATATTCAAATGTTGATTTGAACTTAGCAGTATTTAAGCACAATAATGCACAATTTTGTATTTAAGCACAATAATGCACAATTTTAAGTAGATAATAAATACACATTTTTGCATGGGAACGTAACAGATCTATTAAAATCTCCCTTCAAGTGTTCCCTTTGATTGTGAATGTACCATAAAGAATTATGTAGTTTCTGGCCTGAGATGTCAAGTTGCTGTAAATTCCTTTTTCTTCTTTACTCCGACTTTTTTCATTGAGCAATAGGTTTTATTTTTCAGGAGATACTTTGTAAGATTCTGTATAAATGTTTATGTAATTTGCTGAAGCAGTGTTGATCTGTCTTCAGAACAAAGTTGTTGGTTCTTTTTAAGGAGTTGGTCACTCAATTGCCTAAGTAAATCCATAGTCTTGTTTCCTTTATACTGAAGAGAGTTAATTTAATTTTTGGAGAACGCATCATAAGAAAACTGCCCTCAACATGTAGTTACATTAAAATGCAACAATCATTGTCTTTAAATGTAAAAAAAAAAAAAAAAAAAAAAAAA
The DNA here is from genome assembly GCF_026119805.1 of Tympanuchus pallidicinctus. Taxonomy (NCBI): domain Eukaryota; kingdom Metazoa; phylum Chordata; class Aves; order Galliformes; family Phasianidae; genus Tympanuchus; species Tympanuchus pallidicinctus. The sequence goes on along the minus strand of NW_026294618.1, from coordinate 58,882,907 downwards.
AAAAAAAAAAGAGAGATTTGAGTAGAATTAATGATTTATAAATGTTTGTAGATATCTTGGCTCAGTGGAAATTCCAACAGGTTCCACTGCAGTACTTCTTAGTAGTTCTCTGGTTTTTTTTTAATGCACTGGTTTGACTTTTTTAATGCAATAAATGTTTCCAAGGTATAAGTAGGTTAAAATTAGTTTGACTATGCATTATCTGATTGGGAACTATATTTTAGAGATCTTTGTGGGCAGAAATGGAGTGCTGATGTAGAGAATCCTTGATTGTTAGAAGGCTGATTTTCAGTTCTAACAGAAATTTATGTATGGAAGTAAAAATTAAAGTTGATTCTTCCCACAGTGCAAGTGTAACTTGGGTAAACAGTATCTTAGATCCTTTGTTTGCTTAAAGGTAGACAGCTTTTTTGAGTTGCAAGACTTTTTCTTAGGTGAAGCAGCTTTGGTTAGGTTGGAACATGCCTTTCTGTGATGCTCATTCATAGAGCGAGATAGAGAAAACTTTTGCATACCAGGCTGGCAAACTGCAGCATTTTTTTTCTGAATATTGTTCACCTTTCTGCTTGTGGCAAACAGAAGTTAACTGTGTTGGCTCACATGACGTACTGTGAGAGAAACTATATATATATATATGAATCTGTAATGCCTGGTTTGTTACAGCATCCCTACGAATACACGCAAAGGCTGCTGTTGTCCCCACTGAGCTTTTACCTGGCTACATGGCAATCTGTTGAGAGTTTTACAAGTAATTGTGATGTGATTTCCCTGTTTTGTACTGCTGTGCATAAGTGTAGCATGCACTTCAATGTGGCATAGCCACCAGGAATGTTACTTTTTTCTGACAGTTAATAGGTATTTTCCCTTTAGTCTGTTTTCTATTTCTGATATTTGAAAGGATTTTTAAGTTTCATGAATACAAATAGCAACAATAGAGTCAGAGTTTTTTGGACACGCTGCAACACTTTGTCTCAGGTATACTACCAAATAACTGTGTATTTAATGGTATCTGCTTCATACAGAAGTGCCAATTTCTGCTGGGTAGAGCTGAGGTACTCAATTTTAAAACACCTGTAACTTTCATATTTATAGCTACCCCAGGAGAAAATAAATCCACGTGAGCTCATCTCCACAGTTCCTTTGCCACAGCACAGGGCCCTTCACCCAGCAGGCCAGCACAGGGCCTCCACAGTGGATGCCCGTTTTTTGGGACTGGCAGCAGCTGGCTTGGAGGGCTGCTAATCCATTTGTCCTAGCAGTGGGCCCACAACAACCTTGGGGCTCAGGGACTATGGGGCTTGTCTGTGGGCCTGCGGCCTTTTTATTAGACCCACAAAGAAGCATCACGTCAGGATGCATGCAGTCCAGTCAAGAGGCTGGTGCAGCAGCCCCACAGTGCTGTGCCGACACAGAGCCAATGTCTCCCATTGTAATTGGCCTTTTGTGCCTTCCCTGACAACTGTTTTCACAGTTGAAGTGATTGCTGCAGACAGGAAAAATTACTGTGTTGCTTGGAAAGGAATTGTAAAGCCCAGAGATATTTTGCTCATACAACATCTCATAATTAGCTGCTGGAACAACGTGGTGGCACTGGCAACCATGAGAGACCATGGCTCTAAGTGGTGTCTTCCCTAATGCTTTTTGGTGTAGGCACACTGTGGCTGGTATGAAGAATTCACGAGTGCAGTGGTTACTTAAAACCATGAAGTTGGTTGTATTTCCCTCTCCTATCAAGGCAGCATGACTTGTTAACTAAAAAAGTAGTGATACGACTCATGCCCTAAAAATTTACTGTCTTCTGTGCTTAAAATCTGTTGTTGAACATGGAACGTTGGAGAGGAGTATTGCTGAGAGCAGGCAGATGTGGCGTAAGATAAAAAGCTCAGAAAAAGAAATGAATAGGAAGATGAGTGTGGAACATACATGTGGCCGAGCAGCATTAGGAGCCCACTGAGGGATGTTAGCTTGTTAGAAGAGATAGGCAAGGTATGAGGGGTGGGAGAGGTGCCCTCTATGTTGAAAAGTTGAAAAGGCTACGAGGAGCTTCCTCTGAGAAACAGTTGGGAACAAGTCGAGAGCCTATGGGTTAAAATCAGGGATAGGACCAATAAAGGACAGCAGGTGGTCAGGTTCTACTACAGGCCACCCTGATCAAGGGGAGCCTTTTAATGAGGCTTTCTTCCTTCAGTTGCAAGAGGTATAGCATTTGCACTCTTATCCTACTGGGGGATTTCAATCAATCAGATCAGACATCTCATCTGACGGTGAGATGCAAGCAATCCAGGAGACTCCTGGAGACCATCAGCAATGACTTTCTGGTTCAGGTATCAGACAGATCAGCCAGAGGTGAAGCACTGCTGGACCTGATGCTCACCAGTGTGGAGGAAGTCGTTAAAGACATTAAGATCAGAGGCAGCACGAGCTGCAGCAGCCATGCCCTGGTTGAGTTCGTGATCTGAAGGAACGTGGGCCTGGCAAAGAGCAGAGTCAGGACTGTGAACTGGGAGAGCAAACTTCAGGCTGTTTAAGGAATTACTGGATGAGATCTTCTTAGAAGCTGTACTCAGAGACAAACGAGTGGAGGAAACTGGTTACTCAAGGATGCCTTCCTGAGGGCACAAGAGCCGTCTGTCAGGAAATCACCGTGGCTCAAGAAGGAGACCTGCTGATCAAACAGGGAAAAGAAGGGCAGTTACTGGCAGTGGAAATAAGGACATACCACCTGGGAAGAATGCAGGGATGCTGTCTGGACATGCAGAGATGGGATTAGGAAGACATAGGTAGAACTGAACCTGGTGAGGGATGTTAAAAATGAGAAGGGGTTCTGTAGGTACATTGATCAGAAGAGACAGGCCAAAGAGAGCATATCTCCTCTGATAAATGAGAAAGGAGAACTGGCTACAACTGATATGGAAAAGGCTGAGGTACTCAATGAGTTCTTTGCTTCAGTTTTCACTGGCAGCTAGGGTTGTATATCTCACATCCCTGGATGTCTTGGTGGGGTACTGGGGAAGTGCCTTTGAGTTTATCAGAGTCTCAGTCTGATGATTGGCCTAAGTTGCAACAAACACCTTCAGGGTAGTCCAGAAGCAAACTGGACACACTGCCGCTGCTTGATTTGATTCCCCAGTTGATGCCTGACATGACATTCAGTGCTTATGACATGTTAGAAGATGCAGGACACAGCAATTTAAACTGACAAAGAAGATGCAGCATAAACAAAATCAAACAAAAACTGCTCAAAGCTGCATCATAAGTTTTATACACCGAAGTTTTGTGGCAGAAAGTTGTAGGGGCTGCCAGAATAGCAATATCATGTTCAAAACCATCTTCATTTGAACTGAGAGGTAGCTCATCTTCACAGATGAATTGCTTTAAAACTGTTTTTAGATGAATATATATACAAAGACAAAGAATAAATGGATTTTGTTCTCTCTTTGTGGTGAGATCATTCTTGAGAAAGTATATTTTAAATTAATCATTGTATTGAAGTCATCAGAAAGGAAGATTCAACTGCACAAAAAACATAAATGGATCAAGCAATTCAAAATCTGAGAGCACGAGCTAGGTAAAGAAAATCATGTTCACTGAACTCCATTTTTTTAATAGCACTACAATGAGCCCAGCTCTGATTTGTTTGAAATGCGGAAATCTACCTGAAGTAGCTACACTGAAGTCAAGACTTATATGAACAGTTACATTCTCAGTACCTTAAGTACACTGTGGAAATACAGAGAGATGAAAGTGAATGTTAGATAAAATTGGATTTGGCATAGTAAATTTATATAGACTTTTTAGGTCTGTGCTATTTCTGTGAGATGCTGTTCTGTTTTGAATCTAATTTTAGTGTGGAGAACTCATTTGATTTCCTTTTTCACATCCATATGTGCTCATATGGTGAATTTATAGTCTTTTTACTAGGTTTTCATTATGTTAACTCTAATTATTATAGCACTGTTGAAGCAATGCTGTAGTTCATATTGAGATATAAGTTCTTCTGTTTAGTCAGCGAAAGTATTTTTATTTTTATTTAAACATTACATTATCAGAAATGGTGAGTTGAAAACGGTGTTGTTGTTTTTTATTAATGTAAATGGATGCCGGAGGAAGGCATGATAAAGTCTGTAAATAACATTTTTTTTCCTAAATGAATCAAATAATTAAGGATGTACTAAAATTTACTGAAATTTAAACCTGGCACTTAAATAAAATCGACATGCTCTGCAGATGTTGAGAGACACTATTTAAGCGAAACAATTTAAAAACAACTGAAAATAGCATCTTCGAAGTATGTGGCCTCTCTTCTCTTTAGTGGTGTGATGGCTCATATTACGACTTTTCATATAGGTGTATGAGACCTTCCTGCTTGGGTCTTTCTGTTGTGCACGTCTGTATTCTTTCTTGTCCTCTTCTACCGTTAGGGTGAGGCTGGAGAGAGAGCTGCAGCTCTGGCAGTGGTTTTGACTTAGATCTCAGAGCTAAGGATTACATTTCAAGTGCTCTTTGAAATGTGGCGTTCTGCGGAGAGTCTGTTACGGAAAGTGCAGAATGTATACAAATGCACACACTTATATGTCTCCCTGACAAAACTGGCTACTTTCTTTCTACTTCTGTGATCTTCCTGAGGTGGTGGTGTTGCCCTCCCAAAGATGTCAGGACTCACTGTGCAAAACGCCACATCCAAGCTTCACAGATTTCTTTCCAAGAGACAACAAAATCTGGCCCTTGCAGAAGCGCGCCAGAGGTGTTGCAGGAGGTGGGATCAGCATGGAGGAGGGCTGGGCGCCTGTGTGTGGAGCGGACCAGGGAGGATGGCAGTGTTTGGGGCTTTGAGGGAGGAACTTCAGAGAAGAGGTTGAGTTGAGATCAAACGGCAGAAAAAAGCTTGTATAGAACAAAAGAAGGGTGAAAATGGTGGTGTTCTCACAACATGGGAAGTCGTTTCGAAAGCGTGCTTGCTGATGAATGAGAGCTGTGAAGTGAGGTGCTAGCTGATGAAGTTGCCTGGTAATTTTATTTGTTCTTCATGTTTCGGGAGAATATATCGCCTGTCTGTTGTGAGGACTCCTGTACAATTTCTTTCTAATATTGGATAATTCTTCTTTGTGGTCTCTGGCCTCACAGATCTATCTGTGAAATCTCTCCCAGCTGTATTGCTGCTGGTGCTTGCATTCTGGCGTTTTTATTGAATCGTTTTGTGACTTGCCGTAAACAGGCCACGTGGTATGATGGTAATAATGTCCGAGGGCTGCCTGTGCCAGAACTCCTGTCACACAGAGCATAATGAAGGCAGGTTTTAATAAGGAAATGGCAATGCGCTGGCAGACTGTGTCAAGATAGTGCGTGTCACATATTTTATAGTGGTGTTTTGATACCCCAGTGGTCTGTGTGTTTGTACAGGTCATTTTTATAGCTAAACACTGGGATAAGCAATAGATGAGCATTCCTATTTAGGGTACTTCTGGGCCACCATAGCAATCTTTTTTGGCCTTGTAGTTGCTTCTTCCTCAGCAATATGTGGGGAAAAAAAGTCTTTATCATCAGCTTTTCCTTTGCAGTGAAGAAGTAGGTGCAGGAAAATATAATTGCATAATTTGCTGGACAGGCTTTGACCTGAGCTTGAAGGTTTAAATGACTAGAAAAAAAACCTACCTATTGGCTGTGCGTGTTTGTTTTTTAATTAAAAACACGTGAATGGAACATATATCCTCTACTGCTGCATAATCAACAAAATATGCTTAGCCTGAAGTGTAATAGAACATTAATGGATGAACAGAAAGAGAAACATCAGCTCTTGCAAAGAAGTCACTGAGGGCTCCTGTTGTTTTTTGTGTAAAAGGAAACTGGTGTAGTAGAAATAGATTAGCTTTTATTCTAAGGCTGATCTTTTTACCATTCAGAACTTTTTAAGAGGATCCTCAGCGTGCCTTTGAGGAAGGACAAACAGAATAAAGTTGGATGCATCATTTTTACATTAATTAAAAATTAAAATTTGTCTGTAGAAGTATGGGCAACCATACTCTATTCTTGAAATAGTACATGTAATTCAGGTTGTATGATGTCAAGTTTGCTTGAGATATTTTCTTAGTTTATTTCCCCATGCTCTTTTCTCACCCACCTCCTTAACCTTCTACCTCCTCTCCCACCCCCTGCAAAAAGGGGAAAAAAAAGAGAGATGAGGAGAAAGAAACAGATTCTGCGTTGTCAGACATGCTCCCTATCCATGTGGGACAAATGGAGAACTTTAAGCTGGATTCAAGCAAGGCCAGAGAAGATCCTTTCACTTGGGTCTGCGCATAGCACACGGCGCTATCTCATGCAGAACATGGAGCTTCTTGAGTTCATTACTACGACTGGAAGATGGCTCCATTACTTAGGAAGTTTTTGCTCACTTCCAGCTTAAATGCAGTTCTGACTGGGAGTTGATTCTCATTTCTGCTTGTGCTTTTCTCTTCCTTAACTATCTTCCCTGTTGTATTTATCTCCTGATGCATTTGCCAGGCATGATTTTAATTTAGGTAGTTCATTTCACTGTAAGTTTTTTTAACGGTATGCTTCATTTGTAACAAGCAAGGTACATAAAAAATAGCAGCCTAATTTTTCTGTGGATTAGAAGTAACTCTCTGTGCAGTAATAGTTTCGGAAACCATTCGTAACACAACATCCATTATTTCAGAGCCGCTCAACTTCTGACATCCTTTTTGCTGTCCATGGTTATTATGTTGTTATTTATAGCATCTGAATTCCAAACTGTTAAAATTTATTATACCTTGAAAAGTCATGTGGATTAAATGTGAAGAAATATATTTTTATATATAATCTTTTCTCTTCCCCTGCAGTGATACTGTGTAGTAAGTGCACACCAATTACATCAGCAGAGACCCAAGTTTTTGCCTCTTACATTTTTAGAGTATATGCAATGTCAGATTCATGGGTCTGGCACACCATTATCAAAAGTCAGTGTACATTTTGAACCCTCCAAACTCCTTTTTTTCTTTTTAATTTTTCACCTCCTTTTGGTTATTTCATTAGAGTGTCTTCACATAAATAGAAAATACTTTGCTGATGTTAAGTTGCTTTACAGATAATTTTCATACACCATGCAGTATATGAATTACCTAAAACAGATATTTCATTGACCTGAAGAGGAATAGCATTTAGAACAACTAAGCACTGCAATTCAGAAGTTCAAGCTCAGGATATTGACACTTGGCTGCTCTGATTCTCGGCCTTTGAGGTAAAAGGCTGGTTTATGTCTTCTGATCTTGTGGTTTCTTGTTTCATACAGCTGTGAGAGCATCCCACAGATGCTTTTTTTTGTCTTAAGGTGGGCAAGACCATTTCTATTTCCAAATTGTCTCTTTGTCTGCTACAGTGAGCTGCTTAACTAAGCTGTCCTTATCTTGGGAATTCAGTCTTCCTCTCTTTATGTGAGCAAATGCTTGATGAAAGACTCTTCCAGCCTTCCTATAATAGTGTTTTATATCTTAACAGTTGGAAGTATGGAGATGAGTGCAAACAACCAACAGCTTAACTTCCACCCAGGCTTTAAAGGTCACTGTAGAGGCAGGATTCAGTGGCTCAAAGGTCTTTGTGTGGCAGGATAGATTTTAGGCTATGTTTTGTTTATCTTGGCTTCCTGACTTTTTTTCCTGCTGATACAGTTCTGCTAAGTCCTTCTGAGCCATGTAGCTTCATAAATGGACCTGGAACCTAAAATCCTGCATTTACGCTCTTTTGTGCTTTGTGAGGAATGGTTCCCTTGGTATGTGGAGACAGCTCATGGACAACTGGTCCATCCCTCAATAAAGAAGTCTTTTCCTCAGGATTGGACAGCCCTAACGTTGGAAACAGTTCCTCTCTGCCTGGCTAAGGTCTGTTGTGACAGATACTGCATTTGTAACTAAGGAACACATTTTGGCTCTGAGCATGTGAGGCTGAGGGAGTGGAATTTCTTACTCCTGTCCTTGATGGCAAGATCATGTGAAATGAACAGGCATTTCTAGCTCGTTTTAAAAAGGATCTTGTTTGTGTGGTGATAGATAAAACCACCCCTCTGTGCTCTGTGTCAGTTCTTTTGGCCTACCTTGCAAGCCACAACAATGTTTCTTCTCACGTAACTGTGAAGGTGACCTTCCTTATGCAGGTACCTTCTCCAGGGAGGTGGAAGAAATCCTAGCAGCTGCTGCAGATTGTTCCAGGCAATGTCCTTGCTGGGCAGTGTGGTTCTGTGCCCTCTTTGGAATTTCTACACAGTGTGTTTTTGAATTCTGCTTAACTCCCGCTGTGTAACGTGGAGCCAGGCTGTTTGCTTCTGCTGCCAAGGCCCCTCCTCATATCCACCATGTCTGAAGGTGCTTTTGCACTTAGTGGCAGAAGCATATCAGTCCATAGGGATACTAGTAGCAAATAATGAGATCATGCCCGTGTAGAAACAGTTGGATGTTTTAAAGTCTCTTACAGGATTGCCAGGGTGAATCCCCTGCTGTCTTGACAGTGAACTCGAGCTACTTCTGTGGCCCCACTGAACCATGCAACCATTCCTGATCTCTTACAAGTTCCCCTTGGACCACTCTGCCCCAAACTTCATGGAGCTCAACTGTGTCTCAGGCTTCACAGGCTTAAATGGTATGCAGGGAGGGAAGGCCACAGTAGGTCTCTACCTGAAAATCTCATTGACCGCTGCTGACTGTGTGAACATGCACGGGTATTTCTCCTGGACCTCTCCACTTATACCCTACGTACATGTAATGATGGACTTGAAAACAGATAAGCTTCTGTTAACTGGAGTTCTTCACTGCACATTGCCCACGTGAGCATTCATTTTTTGCATTCCTTTTCCCTTCCCTTCCCTCTGCTACCTGACAGTTCTTTGGAAATTCCTGCATTGCAGTGGGATCAGAAGCCACAGTGGCATGGAGCATGCCCTGCCCTATAGGGAATAATCATGGGAGATGACGTATTGATGTGCCAGACAGGAACAGTGACAGGGTGCATCTGGACCTGCTGTGGGAGAGTTCCTATGAGCTGTGCATATCAAAGGACTGAAATTGCTATATATAACCTTTCTTTTTCTCCTGAAATCTCTCTTCGTTGTTTCCAGTTATCTTCAGGGAAGTTTTGCTGTGCTCAAGTTTTAAGTTCTGGCAAATCTGTCAACAATGGTTAAAAAGTTGGATTGATTTTAAAACAAGGTTCCCTCTTGTTCAGAAACATACTGTCCCATTTACTCTTAACATGCCTAGCCATGTTTCATAAGCTTTGCTCATGTTCTTCTAAATGAAAATGTCACACTTCCTTTTCCAGAGAACTTGTGAAACTGGTCAAACTAGCCTGACACAGCAGCATAATACTACACTCACTTCTTCAGCTTTGTAGACAAAATGCAACCCTAACAATGCCTGTGTCTGGCTCGGGTAGATTAAAGCGTGTGCTTTCTTGTAGGATAAATGATGTGGAAATCTAACTCACCTTGATGTGTCCTTTCTGCTTTTTTCTTTCTCTATTTTCCTCTCTCCCTCTCTTTTTTCACTGCCCCTATCTCTTTTGAAAAAAGTGGAGAGAAGTTCAAAGAGATGAGGCTCGCTGTTCCGCCTTGTGGAGTGAATACGGTGTGATAGCTGGGGGAATGGGGAGAGACAAACATGGCTGAAGTGCTGACATTGAGATGGCGGCTCTCTCTACCGCAGGCTTTTGGAGCCTGCAAAAGATGGAGGAGATAGCCCATTTGAAGGGGGGGAAATCTAGCACGGGTCACTTGAGAGCCAGCGTACTGTGAAGTAGTTTGGGATGTTCAGATTTGTTGCATTCTTGCAAATGCTATTTACACAATTTTCCTTTTTGACTGCATAGCCCAGGAAGGTGAAGGTCAGAGGAGTGATTACCATCTGCAGCCCCCTCATTTCCCATTTATATGAAAGAACAGCTTCTGGGTTTCAGAAGCTGACTCCAAACCACTTCCAACCATATATAATGAATTTCTTTATAACTTGCCCGTTGTCTTCCATTCTCTCCAGCATACTTTCTCAGTGCGCCCTTATGTTCCCCTTTGTCCTCACCTGCCCAGCAATACGTACCTGTGCTCATCTGTAAAGCAGCAGTAAGCTGGAAACAGGTGTTAATGATGCAATAATAAAATGAGCTGAGATGTCACTTCTAATTACAAATATCTTACGTAAATTTAAATGTTTAAGAATGTTAGAAATTGCTTACTTAGCTATGGTGCATAGGAGTATAGGCATCAATGTTAACCATGTTATAGAAATGGAGGCAGAGAGGAAGTAAAAATAAATCTGCAGTTCTGAGGACAGAATCTAGAACAGGTTTCACAAAACAGCAGCATCTTCTTACATGTGGTGGTCAAAATGGCGATTGCAGGGACGTTTTTAATTGCCCAATTTATAAACTGAAGAGTGACTATGACAAATAGCTTCTAGGATTATGAAGCTTACTGTAGAATATCTTTTCTTGTAGATAAAAACAAAAAAGGCAGTCTTCTGTCTAGTTCCAAGCTATTAAAAAAAAAAAAAAAAGTGGGTAGATACAAAGGGTATTGAATTGCAAATATGCTACATTCATGTATTTGAAGTTTATGCAAAAAATAATGCTATATTCTCCCCTTTATTTTCACTTCAGGGTAATAGTAAATAAGAAATCAGGCTTTTGGTCCTGTGTTGTAGTTTATTAAAATTTATAAAAGCTAAATACTGTTTCTTGCTGTTTGTTTCATGTTCCCAGAGCTGGTTTGTTTATCCCCAGGAAGAGGTGGGAGTGTCTCTAGGGATGCTGGCCTCACAGCCTGAGTCTGGGAACAAATTCATCTAACACAGCACTCTGAAATTAAAAGAAGAGTTACTGGTTGGTGGTTATGGAAATCTGTTTTGGTAAAGTTACACCACGAGATCCAAATGTAATTTAGAAATAATATGAGCAGGTGCAATAGCGCTAATATTCAGGGTGTCTGACATTTCCTATTGTAAGAGCTTGGTTTAAGGTGCTTACAGAGATATTTTCTTTAAGCATAAAATATTTCACAAAAATAGCTTTTCTTAAAAATGACTTTAAAGAAAAATCTATTTAGAGCTTGTATTTTTAAAAAGCCAAACATAACAACAAAACCCACAAGCCCATCTCTTCAAGCCAATTCTTCAAATGCCATTGTTTTTAGCAAAAATGTAAAACGAAACCAAACAGACCCACCGCTTTGCCTGCGGTCCAGTGTGCGGGATGGAGCACTTACCATTGCCATGAATTTGCGTGGAAGTTGTGTTGGTTCATGCCAGCGCTGCTGCTGAATTCCTCAGGTTCTGGGCACAGCCCTTCTGTGCCGGCAGCCACGGGTCTGCGGACAGGGAGAGCGCCCACAGTTGCTGTGAGGAGCAAGGCCTGAGCTGAGGATGAGGCACAGAGCTGCAGGGAGGGCAGGAAGAGCGACAGCTGGCAGGAGGAAGGGGCAGAGGTAGGAGGAAGAAAGCCAAGATCTGACAAGCAGCTGAGGACATGAGCAAATAGGAGGCAGTGGGGAAATAAGACCATATCTAAGTTGATATCAGCAACATTGACTTTCATGTCTTAACTTCTGATCCTGTTCTGGTGACCTAATGCATTGTTCTAACAGACTCTGTGTATGTGTGGGCATTAAAATACAGTATCCTTACAGTATGAGCATCTGTAAAAATGCAGCCTAATTTCATGAAGTACATATTGGGCATCCATGGCCTCCAGTCGTTGTATTCTGAACAGTTGTGATGCATGTAGAGATCTGTGATTTTGTTTTTTTAAGAAGAGTTCAGAGAAATAAGCTGACTTACGAATCTGAAATTTTCCTCACGAGAGCTGCACGGCGTCTTTCTATTGCAGAACTCCAGGTTTGGTTGGCTGTATCTATGATGTTGCTTGTGAAGCAGTGAACGTGGTATTGAGATGCTTTTTGGAGATGGGAAAGCTGTGTTAAATGTGATGATTAGACTTACTGGTACCGCTTCCCAAGCTAGTTATAAATCCTACTTTATACCATGCTCACCCAGCTTTTAGTAGGACTTTGGCACATAAGGAAACCTTTTGTAAAAAAGGTAGGATTTCATACTGGCTTTTTTCCTTTCTTCCAAATGTTAATATAGTTCCTTTCACCTCTTAATAAAAAATTTAAATATCTTAACCATTCTGCTGATAGTCTGTTATTCACACGGGGAGCCAAAATAATCTGCACTCCTGAAAGCTCACTGAAGCAAATAAATACTTTTATCAGGAATGAGTTTGGACTCGAGAGTTAACTGCTGTCTCTGCTAACACCTGTTATATTGTGCAAAGGGAGAAAACCTGATCAGTTGTGACTGCAGCCTTTTACGCAGCAAAAAATGTTCTGCCTTTTTACAGAGGTTTTTTTCTCTTTTACTCTTAAAGTACCTGAGTTTAAAGGGGATATCTGAATGTCTCTCCGTGGAGACTTAAAACAGCCTTTGTGCAGGTATGTTGAGCAGTGTTAATAACAATGGTTTCTGGCAATTGCGAAGTGGGATCTGACCAATTTGAGTAAAATAGTGGCACTGAACCCACAGAGCTTGCTTTTGAAATAGTGTTTCAGTTGGAAGTGAATTGAAGTGATGTTTTATGAACAGTTTCACACCTTGCTGTAAATGACAGACAGCTGCTAGAGGAGGTAATAATCTGTCTTCATGTTTGATGCCTTCTTTTATCAGGCTCAGGCTTCTCACTGAGTCAAATCTATTGATTAGCATTAGTTTACTTCCCAGGCAGCCTGCTTTGCATGGAAATGTCATGGGCTGGGGATACTAAATGCATGCCAAGCAAGAGCTTGAACTCTGTCTAATGCTGCCTGGCAAATTACATGTTTGCAGAATGTTTAGTGAGGGTAATAGCTTTGCAACCCCAAAAATGTTAAATGGGGTCATTTTTATCTCCTGTGAACAAATATTGGGGAAGAAAATAACGGGGTCACATGGAAGTTATCCTATGCTTCTCTTTGCTTTATGGAGTATAAGTTATATGGAATAGCAGTGTGACTGGAACTCAGAAAATCTGGGCTGAAATCAGCTTCACAGCAACAGTCGTGTGTATGGTCAAAAGAATGAAAATAGAAGAGTGGGAGGAGGAAGGGGATCTGCATCATTACTAGTAATGAAATTAAGTTGCCTCTTCAGGAAAGAAAAAAAAAGAAGAAAGAAAAAAGTTGTAAATGAAAGAATGAAAGAACACAGAAACAACTTGGAGAGACAAGAATTTGGTTGAATGCGATGTTAATCTAAAATACTGGGGGGCTTGTTTTGATTTTCCTGTTGTGCTTGCAGGGTTCCAGGTGCAACACTGTAAACATATATGGTCACTTTGAAAGCAGAAGCTTAAATCTATTGCTGGTCAGTAATTATATTAACTGCATTGATGGAAGTTAGCAGAATGCTAATTGTAACCTTGGGGAAGAGGAAAATACTCCGGATATATTTAGCAAAACTTTTACCAATGCATTATTTTACATTAATTGTAGCATTTTGAAATATATGTATTAAAATTATATACAATAGATTAAAAAAAAAAAGCAAACAAAAACCCCTAAACTTTCTGGATACTTACTGTCAGAAAGGCTGCAGTGTTAAGGTTAATAGTCAGTGATTTGATCTGATGCTCTTTCACTTTGTTGTAATTCTTGTGTATTTTTCAGGCAGCTCCCCCCACACGCTGTTCTCCCTTCATGTGCTTTCATGTGTTTCTCTAGCTTCTGTTTCCATACAAGGTTAATACTTCTCCATACCATTCTGAAACTTCATAGATCGAATCAATACCTAATGCATGCTTTTTCTGCTACTTGCAGATAAAACTAACATTTCTTTTAACATTTTAATTTCTTTCATGCTATAGAAAATATGCTTTGTTTAGCTGGTCATTAGAAAAGACTTACTTAGGATGCACGGTAGGTGATAATCATTTCTTGAAGTTTCTGGTATTCTTATTCCACATACACCCCTTTAAATACCAGCATTACTATTAGAAACAATTCAGAATATAATTCAAGTTCCAAAGGAAAAGAAAAAAAAGGGAAGGGGGAGGGGAGGGCAATTTAATCTAAAGATAATGTTTATTTTAAAGTCTCAGCATCCTGTGAGTGTGTGGTTTTTCTGTGTTTGTGCAATGTTTTTAGCCATTTCTGAGAACAATGCTGTATGTTGTACAAACATGCAGTGATTGCTTGTAAAAGAATTTGCTTTATTTCATACTTAATTTTAAGCAATGAAGGACGTAGTGTTATTTAATTCACAGATAACATCATCCGAGAAAGGTGGCTATTAATTTCAAAGACAAAATGTGATCAAAATAGAGGAGGAAAAGAGGGGGGGGGAGCATCTCGTGATGGTTCTTGAAAGAAGATGAAACCCAGTCTGTATATCTTTGGAGAAAACAATCTGTAAATGCTGAAATTTGCTAACAGTTTTAAAGTAGAGCTAATGTGTGGCATGCTTTGGCAAGCTCTATCTTGCCAATTTTTCTTCATCCCCTCAAGCATATGCCTTGCTTGCATAACCGGTTTGTAGCCACATGGATTCAGCGTTCCGTGCTGCACGGAGGCTGTGCAAATTTATCAGTAATACTAAAAGAACATTCATGTGAGGTTGTTTTGAACAGCAAATGAGATCTAAAAATTCTCAGATATTACTTCTTAAAGTAAAAAAGATGACCTGATGAGAGGTGCAGATGCTCCGCTGTGTATGTCACACGGCTCTGCACACCCCAGTTCAGCGCTGCATCGGGGGAGGGGAGATGTCTCTGTTATGAGGAAAGTCCTCCTGCATAAACTACTGCTAAATGGTCTTCAGCTTGGCCAGAATGTAGAAGGCCATATGGCCCCATAACGTCCTGTTAATACTTTTCCAGATCTTAGTAAAAGCCTTTCTTCCTAGCAATGCTAGTATCTTGACTGAATAAAATTGAATTTTAGTTCCATGAAAGAAAATGTTATCAGCCTTCCTAGCAGCTGTGAGAATTGCGCTACGCTGATTAGATGTGACACGTAGAAGAAAAACTGCTCTAGCAAGTACAGCTGCCTCTGGCCCCGTCCTTCAGAGGAGATATAAAACTGAAGTCGAGCCACCTGTAGTCAGGATGAGTTCCATAGCAAAGTAGCAGCGGAAGAGAGGAGGCTGTCCCAGCACGCAGGTGTGATTTCTGGAGGATGCGGGCTGGCAGGTGTGGGCACAGCCCTGTGCCTGCCCCAGGCCTGCTGTGCGGCCGCTTCCCAGGCTCAGCCTGCAGACCAGAGGTTCCCCCGCACCTGGCAGGACAAAAACTATTCTGAAAGTCCTTTTTCATTGTTTTACAAATGACAGTAGGCTGCATAAACTGAAGAATTTTCAGAGTGTTGTGTGAAGTGCTGTTAGACTCTGTTTTGTTTGTGCTTTGTTTGTTTTGATTTTGTTTTCTGGCTGGAAAATGCGAAGTGTCAGCGAGCTGCTAGTTGTGAGATGCTCAGATGTGCACTGAAGTGCAGTTGGTAGCTATTGCAGAACAGCAAAGGAAGCTGAAGTATGTATTTTATAGGAAGCTATTAATCTTCCTCCCGAATACACTACGCAATCAGGAATTTTTCTGAAAGTCGAGTAAAATGTGCTTACTATATGGTCAAGAAGGAAAGGCTAGTATGAGTTCAGAAGGCATATATAATAGCAAGGGGATTCAGTATTCTTACAGAAGATTATACTGTCACATATTACAGCACTTGAGTATCTCGAAGATTAAAGCTTATTTTGTTACATTCAATACAGAGTATATGTGACTTACCATGAGTCTGTAAAAGACTTTTTAGAAATGCAGCTCAGCAGTGCTGCAGAGAAAGCATCAGGCTTGTACTTGAATTTTCAAGGATATTCCTCCTTCCTCTCCCCAAACTTGATGCCACTGAACTGCTCCTGGCAGTGGAGGATGGGTGGATTCTATCCCATCATTGTTTTTTGAGCTAGGCTTAAATCTGGCAGGCAATGCAAAAAAGCACTTACTGTGCTGGGAATGATTTTTTTTTTTAATTTATTATTGCAGAAACTTAGCTGCATTTTAACACTTAGCATTTTATTATTTACTATAGTCAGTAATGGTGAGTGATCTTCTGAGCTCTGGTTCCATGGACATGGAGATTTTTCAGACAGATTTCATACATAACTTCTAAAAAATGTCATAATAAAATGTTCATTTTTTGCTAATCTGACTAAAACCAAGGCATGGAAAGAGGTAACAAGTGAAGGGAGAGGGGGGATGAAGGAAAAGAGATGAATGATGCTCTCTTGTGAACCAAAACATAGTTAAATGGATGTACTCCTGTGTAAATTAAATCGTGTTTATTAAAATCTAGGATAGGAAAATGGTGCACAGAGTCAAAGTGTCCTTTTTCTGCTCCCACTTGCACGCATGCTTGCATCGTGGTTTATTTCCATAGTCACAGTGTTGTTTCCTAGCAGAAGACCAAATAGAGTCATGGTCGCTCTTCACAGATGAGTCTGAAGTCCTAAATTGCTGTCCAGTTCTGCACACCATGCATGCCGTACCCACCGTCCTGTCCATGTGAATAACCATGTATTTCAGATGCAGCCCAGCTTCCTATCAGTTTAGTTAAAGCAGCTTGTGCAAATTTATCTAAACTAAGCATGTGTATAAGCGTGTGCATGTGTGAAAATGAAAAATCTTGTCTCTGTGCAGCTAATCCTCAGTGGTGGGGGACTGAGCACGATTTCTGTTCTTTTTTCTATGAAAAATAATCAGTAGTGTTTCCCTATAGGCCATTTTCCAAATGCTGGGGAAGAAAGGAAACATCATATTCCTTTCCCCACTGTCTCTTCTTTTCTAGCATATTGTTATTGCTGCTGCTAACAAGTACAAATAACAGTGTTACATTATTTGGCTGCTTTGGCTTTTTAGGAAATCTACAAGTGATGAATAATCTCTGTTCTTTGGTATTAAAAAATAACCAACAAGAAAAATCCAAACCCCAAAGAAGCAAACAAAGCATTCAGCCTGGTTACCTGCTAATTGCTCTCTGTTTTTTCCACAGCCTGAAGAAGGCCCCAAGGCTAACATGCCACTTACAAGAGCTGGCTTTCAACTTGCAATATGTCTTACAAGCCTGTCTTCCTATTCCCTTTTCATTTTCTTGCCTCTTTGCTGATGCAACACAACTGTTGAGCTAGCTTCTTTGGGGGCTGTGGTGTGGGAGATACCAATATGAGATTTTTATTTCTTTTTTAAGGTAGACTGTTCTGTTGTTGTTTTTTTTCATTAGAGTTACCAGAGTAAGGAATTAAATCTGACAGAGAGCAAGTAGGATTTTATCCCTGTAATTTTGGAATATGGAATCTCTGACAGCCAAGGCATAGCAAGAGTTCTGATTTACATCAGCTCCTTCATATAGAGCAGGCTGAATGGGAAATCTGGAGAGGAGCACTGAAAGTAAGCCCTGCTGAGTGTACATTGCAGCACTGGGCCCCACAGCGCAGGGCTGCTGCAGGCAGAAGTAAATAGCTGCACCGTTTGGCCCTATTCAGTCATACTGCAGAACAAAATGTGTAAGTGGGAGGTCAGGCATAGAGGTTGTGATTATACTGAACTATTCGGAAGACATTTCTTTGGGCCTTTGGGATGAGTATTTAAAGAAATCCAGAATGGTTACTGCCAGCAAATTTTCATCTATTAATTACATACACTTACAGCTTAGATAACATGGCTATTTTGGTAATTCCAAAGACAAACAGCTGTCCAACAGCCTGTCATTCTGCATGAAAACATAAATACGTTGTGCTCTTCTGAGTGGAATTAAGTATATAACTTCTAATATATTATTGCTTCTGGGAATATATTTTCTCTACCAAACGCTGTTGAAAAGTGAATATGAGTAAGCTGCAATCTTCCGTTAACCCTGTCTCTCTGTTGTCCTTCTTTCATTCATGGACTGTTGAGTTAGGTGCTGTGTGCTGGTCACTGAAGTGCACCAGCTGGGGAGTGTGTGTGAAATGAGAACTGAGATGTTGATGTTGTTGATGTCCAGAAACAAAACTGTATCGTTAGCAGACCCTTCCCTTCTTTCGCTCTTCTGGATGTTTGTGTAAAATGGAAATGGGAGCAAAAGGAATTTTCATCAGGCTTGATTCACTAAAACCTTATAACTGTCCAAGTACCATCTGTGATGAGAAGACACTCTGTGTGTGTATGCAGAAAACTGGAGGACATGGAAAACTCTGAGTGCATCTTGCAAAACTTTTTTTATTACTTTCATATATACCAAAGCAAAAAAAAAAAAAAAAAAAAAAAAAAAAAAAAAAAAAAAAGTGCAGGTATGAAGAGATTTAGTTACATTCATGTTTTGCATCTCATTCTGAGTTATTTTAAACATAACTGCTTTTGTAAATTGGACAATTTATTTTCCTTGTATTTACAACCAAAACAGGACTGAATTAGATGGAGTCTTTCTTATTAGTTGGATATGCATTTTTTTTCCTGTGTTATGCAAACAAAAACTGTTTTTACACAAGTTTACTTAAGACTACAACACACACTCTCTATAAAAAAGTAGTGTTTACTGCTGATATTTGTAAAATGCAGGAGATGCAAGGCAGCCATCCCAGTGTTTGACCCTATGGAAGTGTAGCGTGGAGCCCTGTGTGCTGAAACATGCACACATTGCAAGCTACAGCCCTTTATTAAACATGATGCTGTCTACACTGTAGAACTGTGGATCTCAATTTGCTTGCTCATGGTTTTGAGATTTTGCTTTTGTGACACAGAAGCCTGGATAGTTTTTCAGTAAGGTAACGGGGACTTACACAATTATTATTAAGAGAGAACAAAAGTTATAGTTCCACAAAAGCAAAGGTTTGTACATCATGTTAATTGAGATCTGTGGAAGAGAACTACATCTAGAAGTATGTAATATATATATGTAAAGCTATTTTACCAAGAACGTAATGTTTTCTGTTCTTTGTGTTCTGACTGATGTCAGAATTTGCATTGAAGCATGGATGCAACAAGGCTAGGGAGTCAAATCTAATCGGGCCAAATGCAGATTATTCCCATAAAACTGAGACTCAAAAAGGCTTTATTTGTAATGTTAGTGTCAGCTGCCTCTTGTGAAGACAAGTAAATTATGTGCCCAATACAACAGAAATGATTTTCCACTGAAAAGTAGTTTATGAGATCCAAAGCCTAAATCTATGTAAATCTGTTTCACCTTTGCAGTAGTCATCCTTCTCTGCCCGAAATAACTTCCAACTCATGTAGTGCTTTGAACAGTAGCTTCTGTTAAAGAATTGCATTAAGAAATTATTTTTACACCCATATATATATAGATACATAGTTGCTAATGCTGTGGAGGTGAGAAGACATCTGCCTGATAGCTCTGAGCTGTCATAGCCGGCTTTGAATTAACAGTTTCAGTAGTAGAAGTTGCAATGTATTTTACTCCTGTTTTGAAGAGTTTGTCTTCATTATTATCCCAAGAAGTCTGACCACATCGTGCACTAGTTACTTGACCAGTCTAAAATGGGATTAGACTCATTGTCTTCATATTCAGCAAGCCTCCTGGAAGACAAGCAACAAAAGAAGAAGCCAGAGCAAGTTGTCCTTTCCTGCTGCTTAACATGAGCTATCAACTTAAAAAGTTACTATAGTTACTCTTGATAAAACTATAACATGAGGGAGGAGGGACTCAAGATGAAAAAAAAAAAGGTCCCTGTTAACTTTATAACAACTTGCTCACAACTACAGCCTGTCTCAATTGATGGAATGATAAGCCTTTTTTTTTTTTTCTTTCTTTTAAGGTGATCTTAACGGCTTTGATTTGTCTGAATTTACTTTTTCTTCAAAATAATAATAAAAAAAAAAGGTGTATCTTGAAAAGGAGTGAAATATTGGCAGTCATTTCAAAATTTTTGCTGATACCTTAACAGTTATTTATCTCACTTTACAAATAATGCTGACTACATGTTTTCAGAATTAGGTATATAAGTATATAAACACAGTAAATTGTATTCTGCATTTAGTTAGTACATGTTTCACCAAGGTATTCCAGCATTCCTCCTCTAGCAACGTAAGCGCAAATTAGAGAATATAGCAAGTTAAAATAATTATTCACTCCTTCTCTTAAGGCAAAGGGTAAGAAAATGTTGTTTTATCTCAAATACCAAAGTGATTTAACCTTTGGAAAGTGTACTTTCCAATTTGGATAGCCTGGCTTTTCAGGAAGAGGCTTCCTGTACACAGATTCTGTCCAGCAGTGCCTTTTAGGACAACATAATGTTGACTCCCCACCCCCTCCACCCCAGCTACTTTTTGGCATGTGTTTTGGGCACTCAGCTTGTAATAGCAACATCAAAGTGTCGTGGCATCGGTTTCGATGTTTGCAGTTTGTTGCTCTGGCCCATCTTAGTAACAAAAATAAGTGACAGGAGCAGGAACTGTGCAGCACTGGGAAACCTCTGATTCCCTCTTGACATCTTCACAGGAACATGTACCCTGCTGTTATTTTTTTATATATACACACACATGTATTGTGTGTTGCATCTGTATTTGGGTGACTGGTTGTAGGGGATTTTTCTGAAGGATGTCTATTGCGTTGGGATTCACATTTGCATTCTGAGACTAAATGTGCACGTGCAAAAATTGTATGCTGAGGTGCCATTTCAGAAACACTTGCAAATTCCAGATACCTTCTAAAGCAAGGTAGCATACTGAAAGTAAATCTCCAGTTAAGCTGTAGATGTCTGCTGCAGGATGTTGCAGATGATGAAAAAAAGTATATGGGTTCAAAATAAATTGGACAAATTGGTGGAAGAAAACTTTCATCAGATATTAATGCAAAAGTGTGACGTCTGGTTCAGAAAGTCTTGAGTTAAAAGTCACCAAAGATAGGAAATGTATCTTAAATGAATGAATATAGCCAGATAAACCACAGTTCAAGCTTGGTGGGTGGCTAAAGTTGTGAGTGAACCCATATGCATGCAAAGAAAGCCAGAAAAATGTATTTCCTCAGCAGTATCTGCAGCGGAACAAAACAAACATGACCCCTGGTTTAGGTTGCTCTGCCCAGTATTGCGGATTACTTGCTTGAGCTGAAGAGAAGAGGGGCTCTGTTAATTAAGTTTGCTCAGGCTGTGCATGCTCTCCTGCTCTGCCTGGAACTCCCAAGTAGTGATTTCTTGGTGCAAACTCATCCCACCCTGTGGAGATCTCTGAAGGACCTGTACTCAGGCTGAGGAGCAGTTCCTTCAGTGAAATGTCAGTATCATCCTTACGTTGTGCATTACTCATCAGTTACAGCCAGTGTCCACCTACCCTATCTGCTATTTTTACAAAGAAGCCGATGGTCTTCATCATGTCTATATCATTTTGGCCAAAAATGAGAGTAGAGATCAGGGCCTCACAGGGAACCATTACTTACTTTTTAGGACAATGTAAATTCTAGGACATGAGCTAAGTTTTTTTCCCTGAGGCAGTGTCACAACTCCATCTGAGTCCCGGGGGTTTCCGTGTTCATGTTTTCATCCTAGGGTCCAAGGCTTCCTTTTATGTCTTACACATTGTGTAATCAAGTAAAAAAATATATGTATATTAAGAGCACTCCTGCAGCTTTCTGGATCTGTGACTAGAATATCTTAGTGTCTGGTATTCTGAACTCAGAGGCTGTCACTAGTTAGATGATGTGGTAAGGATAAGGTCAGTTACAAAAGGTGCATGATGACCTAAGTGTGTTTCACCATACCTCAGGCAACGCCAGCAGATTTTCTCAAGTTGTAGAGATATCACCCAGAATTTTTTCATATACTTACCAAGCACTACATGCTGTTGGAGCCTCAGCAATTGATGCCAGTTTTGTGAGAGCTTCCATTTCCCATGGCCTTTGGAACCTTCCATTAGGTTAATGGTATTTGATAAGAACTGCAACTTGGAACTTCTAAGGAGAGGCATTTAAAAGGAGAAGAGTTGTTTACTGCTCTGTTACTGAGCCATTCTGTTACTGAGCCATGTTACTGTCACAGACCATCCTGTTACCTCTCTCCTAGGAATCCCTTAGAAAAAAAAATACTGGATTAGGAATCAAAGAGGAGGAGCACCCACCATTGATGTCGCAGCAGTATGCAGGGCACATGGGAGGGGGTCATGTTTGTCTTCCTCCTCTGCAGATACTTCTGAGATTATAAAATTCTTGGGCTTTCTGTGCTTGCACATGGTTTCACTCACAATGAGAATGTACACATAGACAGTATGTATACAAGAACAATTACCTGTACTGTAGAAAAAGCAGTTAAGAAGAATTACTGAAGAATTTTATGCTTGAGCATTTTCAAACAAAAGCCATGTTTATGAAAGGTTGTGGGGAACCTAATGAAAGATATTTCATTCTAATGGGATGAATTAGCTTTGTTACAGGTTTCTAGTTTCAGAAATTGGTCCCACTGCACTATGGAGCATGTAGAGCTCTGTTTGTAAATCTCCTGATGCGTGGTGAAAGATGAGAACTTCAGTAGGTTGTTGAATCACCAAGCTGAAGCTTCTTCAGCTTTCTTCATATCCATTTGGGTGCCTAGTTTTTGTACAGAACTAAGACAGTTGCAGTTTTCCAGTTTCTAGACAACTTTCTCCAGTGATCATGAATTCTCACTGTTGTCCACATCTGCTACAACAGATTTCTTTTTCAGAAAAACCCTTTTAAGGAATCTTTGTAGTCTATATGAAGATTTTTCTTGCATACGGCAGATTGCTGTGATCTGCAACAACAGCTTATTTGTGTTTTGGAGATTTTTCCCCCCTCATGCAAACACTGTTGATGACATTAGTTCAAGGGGGGGAGAGAGGAAGAAGATAGCCAGAACCAGTGGCAGTTCGTCTTAAAGTTAGTCTCTTAAAATTTAAGAGTACAGTGCTATAGTCTCCTAACCTATCTACTTCTTTTCAGCAGATAATTCATTACTGAAGAACTCTGAGACGCTTAAACTGAGTTATAAATAATGCATTTCATGTTTCTTCTTTACCAGCGCCGTCATGAGATGTAGATTTTCAGTGTTCTGTGTGGTGAAGCAAATATCTTCGCTACTTTTTTTCCTTCAAGAATTGTTGCTTGGTAGTTACCTAGGTTTCTCTTCCTCTAGAAGATGCGCAACGACTTTCAAACATTTTTCTTCTGATAAGGGTTGCGTTTGGAGGACTGCATTAACTGGCTTAGTCTTCTGTTTCAATCTTGCTTTATCAAGTTGATGATATTGGGACTGACGCTTTGCTAATGACAATTTCATTTAGTGGTAAAAGGAAGGGGATGGAAGGCAGCGCTCATCTAATCATGCAGGCATTCGTCTGCATTGGCTCCTTTCACATGTTCTGTATTTTCCTATGTTTTAAGAGGACTGGACCAGAATGTCAAACATTTATTACATATCTACCTTATTTTCTCTTTCAAGTGTTCATTCCACAGCATGGAGAAAGATGTCACTAATTCCTAGGAGGCAACAGAGACCTTCTTAGAACTTCTGTTTAAAAGGAATTCTTTTTTTCAGAGCTTTGTGATTGTATGTTAAATGTTGCTATTGGATTTTGGAAGATCTAGTTGCCAGCAAGGGAATTTTCTTGCTTTTCTAGAGCTTTGGAAAGCTGTTTGCAAGGAATATGGGGTCACTTTCTGTTTAACAGGCACTGAGGATGGGATGGCATTTATTTCTTCATTGGTTGTTTTTTATTGTTGAGTTTTTTTGTGCTTTCTATCTTGTAATGGTCTTGCTGACAGTTACAGATAGTCATACATACAAAGAATTAGTGTTTTCATTTGAAAGGGTTGTAAGCCAATACAGTCTATGTAATAGGTGTCTGATTTTTCTAGTATAAACAGTCCATTTGCTTTCTGTGAGCTGTAGTGCATGATTTTTAGTTGCTGTTACTGACTTGTTTCAGTACAAGACTGAAAAAGAAGCATATTCTGTCCTATTTAAAAGTCATATCTGCTGCTTACAAGTTACTGTGGCTGAGTTTATTCTTGTCCATATTAAAGTACTGATGAAGTGTAGGTGTTTTTTTCAAGAGGTGGTGGACGTTCTTTCGTGATCTTTCTCCTACATCAGAGTATGAGATTTTTTTTTTTACTTTTCATATTCTTCTGTACCTGAAACTTTACTGTTTTTTTGTTTCATATTTCCCCAAACCTCAACACTGGCCATTAGTTCAGATAGTCTAAGAGAGCCTGCAGAAACACATAAAGTGATAGATCATCATTCTTGCAGGGTTTTCCACAGCTGTTGGGGGTAAAGCAAGTAGGGCGGATGGGATTGGCCAGCGTGCCTGCAAGGGCTGGCCATCAAAGAGCAGCATTCTAAGCAAGACAAGTGTGAGATACTTAATTTGGGTTTTTCAAGCAATTTGGAAGGTCAAGGTAACCCTTAGGTTTCTCGAAAGAATTTCATCTTTGTTAAATGATTTGAAGACTACACGGTGGTGGCTAGTTTTATCTTGTGTTGGCCATCCTGAATGGAAGCACGGAACTGGCCTTTGCTGGCCACCATCCCTGGCTGCAGTAGTGCTGGGACAGCATTCCCAGAGGGAAACTGCAAAACTGTCTCCTGCAGTCTGCGCGCCCAAAGGCCTTCTAACAAGGAGCTCTAGCACTCTTCAGCCACTGCATATTTCTCCCTGCACAGATGACCTAGAGGAAGCTACATAATACCTATGGATCCCATCAGGGGACAGGTTCCCCTTTTCTGGTGAGCATGGCAGCAGGCATGGCCGCCGGCAACATCCCAGATGGGCTGAGGCAGAAGCCTGCTTCCTCTGGGAGACCTCGGCTGCCTGCTCCCTGTGCCTCTTGGCTTGGGAAGCTGCTTAAGGGTTTTCATTTCAGGGCAGAGGGGAACAGATGAGGATAGAACAGGGACTGGATTTTTCTTTCTTTGACAATTTGAAAACAAAAACAGAAAAAACAGAAGAAAAAAAAAAAAAAGCCCTTCAAGCCTCAGCATTCCAGTGCTTGTAGGGGGGCATTTTTTAGCTCTTGTAAAATGAGGGGGGAGGGATGTGAAAATAATCATGTAAGTACCTATTTACAGGTTCAGGAGCTGTATAAAAGAGAATTTGAACTCATTTCCAAAAAGCTCCAGGTTTTGTAAAGCTTTTCATTTTCCTTGTTTAGAGCCTGAACTCAGGATTTTTGAGTGCTTCCACTTGGTGGTAAAATTGACTCCGGTTTTGGCAGAAGGCAAGAAACATGATTATTTTGGGCATTTCTCAAGAATCTTTTTTTCCGCTATTTCTAATACAAGTCTTCAGAGCCACCCCTGTGCCTTCCCCGAGCTCACAGAAAAGTTCATTTCAAATGGTGGGAAAACAGCCCTAGTGCAGCTACAAGTAACAACTGCATTCGATTACTGCAGCAAGATATACGCTCAGTCCTTAACCAGTTTGCCTTTCCTCCTCTTTAAAGCAGAGGAGGTATTCTTTTCTTGAATTCCTTTGTGGGAAAATGTGCATTAAGTGTGATTAATATGGCCAAAGGTTTTGGGTCAGTCCCGACAATTTGTAAATGGGGGCTTTGTTTTCTGTGGGGTGGGGGTTGTTTATATTAACCTTTTCCACAGCAATAACTGGAACGAGTCTAAGAAACAAATTCAAGTGGAGCTTTGAGTATTTTTTTTTCATGTAATTGTCATGTGGTTTCTGTGGCGTTAGATACTGTCACCCAATAAATACATCCCTTCCCTTTCAAATCACCCCATATTGAACGTTGAGTAATTATGGCAGTATTTGGATGTGTCATAGTTTGAAGATTTTTATTTCTGCTTCAGAGGTAGAGACAGAATCTTCAAACGCAGGTCAATTGTGGATGCATGGCAGCCTGATTTTCGGAGAAGTGAAATTAATAGAAAATGTGAGCGCCGATCATTTTTGAAAATTAGGCCAATTATTTCAGTGACTATATATGAGCGTAGGTATCTGATAGCAGGCAATCCAGTTTGAGCATCAGTAACGTTAGCTGTTGTATGTGGGAATCAATGCTGTGCTTGTCTACGCGATCTCAAGTGCCAAACATCGGTGAAATTAATTTGTTACGGTGCGCGCACAGGAAAACGTTTGGACACTTTAATCTTCTGTAGCTGTTTAGTTTTAAAGTTTTATCTGACACTTTTAGTATCAGAACAAAGAGCAGCAAGCATTACTTTCATCTCCCACCTTCGCCTATTAAGAGTCAATTAATACTTTATTTACAGAACTTAGCAGAAGCCTTCCTGTGCGTACGTTATCTGGCCTTCGTTCTCCCGTCCTCGTCGGAACGGAGCTGCTTCCCTCTTTTTAGCGGGTGTTTATGAGGGGGACGGGAGGGCAGCTCTCAAGTTCCTGACGCCGAGCACCTGACCCAGGCACGGCGCGGTGGCTGCGCCGCGAGCCCAAGCAGGACGCAGCCGGCGGAGCCTCCCCGCTCGGGCCCCCAGCCTCCCCGCCCCGCCGCGCGCTCGCTCCCCCTTCTCTTTCCGCGCCGGCCCGCGCGTCAGCCCGGAGTTTATCGCTCGGCAGCACGAGGATTTATCAATTTTTACGGGTTGCCAGGCCCGGGTTCCGCGCAAGAGCTCGGGAACTGGGAGGGAGAAAGGCCGGCCCCCGCCCGCCGCGCTCATCCCGTCCCATCGCTATCGCGCTGGAGATCTGCCGGCTGCGCGCGGCCGGAATGCCTGGCGTTAACCGTTTGCCTCTCAGCGAGCTGAGCGGCGGGGACGTTTTTCGAGGGGAAAACCGAAGAGCGAGAAGGCTCGGTGAAGCGGGGTGCTTCCCGTGCGTTGGCGGGATGAAAAGGGACTTTTGGTCGAGGCGGGAGCGCGACGGCGCTGGGCCGCGCGGTACAAAGGCCGCCTTTAAACGACGCCCGCCGCAGCGCGGACGGTGATTGCGACACGGCAGGCAGCGCCGGGCCGGGCCCTTCCCGGCAGCCCCCGCGCCGCCCCTCCCCTCCCCCGCGCCCCCCGAGGCTCTGCTGTGGCGCGGCCTCTCCTCCCCCCGCCGCTGCGCTCCCCTCCCCCGCACGTAGGCGCTTGGAAAGGGAAGGAAAAAAAAAAAAATCCTTCCCTCTCCTCTCCCGGCCCGACTAGAAAATCAGCTTTGTTTCCTCAGAAACCGCAGCTGCTGCGAGCGGCGAACACGTCAGGCGGCCCTCCGGCACGCACAGATGTGCCTTTGTGCGGCCGGCCCGAGGCCGCCCGCCCGCCCCTCGCGGCGCTGTGCCGCGCCGAGGCAGTGCCGGGCCGCTCCCCGCCCTGCGCCGCTCTTTCGGGGGCTGCGGGCCGGTGGAACCCTGGGGCGGACCAGCGCCGGCAACTTGGAAACTTGAACGGGGGCTGCCCGGCGCTCGGTCCCGCCGTGCGCTCCGAGGGGCCGGGGGCACGGCTGCCCTTGAGGCGCTCCTGCCTACCCCGGGAAAGCTTCAAATAAAGCGCTGCGTTAACACTGAGGCCGACTCCGGCTTCGCCCCCGCTCTCCCCGCTTTCCCTCTGCCCCTTCCCCGCGCTCCCGCTCGCTCCTTTAGCACGACTTTGGGGCTGGATGCGTTGCGACTCGCTCCGCGTAATTAAAACGAGCGGCTGATGGCTGCGCGGGATGGAAACCAGGCCGGGGGGGTTTGGGGGGGGAGGGAGGAAGCGGCGCGGCCGCGCTGCTGAGGCAGACAAAAACAGGTCTGGTCGCGCCGCGCGGGGGAGGGGCGAGCGGACCGCCATTGGCGCGAGGCGAGAGCGGGCACAGCTGCGGGAGCGGGCGCGGGGCGGCAGTTGTGCGCGGCACGGCCATTGCTCTCTGGGGCGGCCGCGCGGGAAGGCGCGCTCGAGGCCTTCGTGCTTCTCCCCCAACCCTCCCCCCCCTTTCAGTAACACAAACGAGGCTCGCAAAGCAACTCCCCCTCACCCTTCCCCCCCAAGCCCGTGTTGTTTACTTCCCTCTCTTAACAATGGCTTTACAGAACTGTTGTACGTTATTTTGGTACTTCCTGCAAATCTGCCCGTGATGGCTCACTTGGAAAAATATTTCTTCCTTTTAATGAAATCTGGCATATCCCGGAAAGTGCAAATCGTGCACGGAAAGCCCAAGCCTGGTTGCATGCGTTGTTTTTGACAGTTTAGTTGTGAGGTGGCACAAGTGCCCTTTTTTTTTTTTTTTTTTCTTAAAGAAAAAATTAAGTCCGGTTTTTCCTTTTCCGGAGTCTGTCAGGAACAAGCTCTACCATCCCTACAGCCACAGCCAGTGGTTTCTCACCCAGCTAACGTGGCTGGCGTCCCTTCATGGCGCTGGTGAGAGGACTTGTGCTGTCACCTGGCGTGCTGTCACCTCCCTGCCCTCGGCACTGCAGGGCACCCCGCTCCCAACTGGAGATGCCTGCCCGTGCATCTCATTAGGCCCTGCACTGCCTCTGGGTGTTTGTTTTCATTGCGAGTGGAAACGAGTGGAAATGAAGGATCTCTGCATTTTGGACACCGGCACAGCTCTTGCTTTCAGGAAGCCATTGCTTGCTGGTACGGAAATAAGTTTTCAAATCGAGCTCTGCCGCATAGGCAGCTTATTTTTTCTTCCACTAAATCTGAACACAACTGGGGTCTCTCCTTTTCTTACCTCCCCATGTGCTTCCCTGCCCCCACCCATGCAATGCGTAGGAGGGACACAAGCAGCGACGGGGCAGGTACTGATTAGCTGCTGTCAGTCTGCACAGATTAACGCCTATTTTTAGGTTTTTGAACCTCTTGAGTAATAGTAGTTAAATTGGCACAGGTTAATAAGTTGGGGTCCGCAGAGCCTCTTAACTGTTTGCTGTGAAATGTGAATTAAAGAGACAGTCCCACTTTCTTGGAGCAAGGAGAGAGGTTTACGTGCCTGACATGTACTGCCTGTCTGCGTTTGTGTGCATGTGTTCGTACGCAGCACGCATAGGTCTGGAAAACAAAAACTGAAATCGGACACTTAGGGCATGCAGACACAAACATGCACAGAGTTAGAGGCTCCCCACAGAATGCGCCACTGGTGAAACATATTCTTTGTTCTTCTTTACATATATGTGGCATTTAAAAATAAAGGTTAATCTACATTTCTTCTTGCTTTTTCTCCCCTTCCTCCCCCCCTTATATCATTATACTGTAACACTGACACCCACTGGTAAAAGTTGATCTGAGATCATGAGTGTAAACTGAGCTTCGTGATGAAAGGACAGCTATTATTCCTGAACGAAAAATAAGGACGGAAGAATTGCTCCTTTCCTTCTCCCACTGAAAAAAGCTGTGGAATTAAGGCCATTTATTTTTATTTGATTTTATTTTGTGAGGAGTAGGTGTGTGGGTACAGCACATGTAAGAGAGGAGGCCTCAGTGTTTTTTTTCTAAAAATGCAAGAGACAGAAATAAGTGCACTAGCTAGAAGCAGTTTTCCTGTATGTGGACAGCAGGGTGGCATAGAAGAGAGAAGGAAAAAATTAATAATATGTTAGTAGCTGTGTTTAACACCATTTCCCAGGTAAAACAACTTGAAGAAAAACAGAAATAATGGCCACACAAGCAATATGTTTGTGCAGGCACTGACCTGATTGTATCAAAGCAGAGATAAATGCCAGTGCTGTGCAAGTCTTATTTCGTCTGTTAACTATTTAATTCAAAGTCGTCAGTGGTCTTGAAAGCCACTTGTGTTGAAGAAACAAGGCTCATTTTATTGAAATCCACCACTGCACCAAAATCTGTTCTGCAGTTCCATAGCCCTGCCTAGCACAAGAACAATACCGTGCAATTACACTGTTCCAGGCTCTGAAATAGGCTTTCTTCCAAAACACCCTCCCCTTATATTATGAGATGTGTTCCTGTTAATGCAGTGATTGATTGAAAATCTTCCCATGTTTACGTCGTTTGAGCAGCAGTAGCTTGGATTTCCCCTCTGGTCTAAAATTGTATCCAGTGGAGATGGGGGACAGCTGTTTGTAAACTCTGAGTGGGACATCAGAAATGAGCTAGGACAGAAGCTGTCAATGACTGGCTTTCTTGTAAATGCAGTGGTAGGTTCTTTGTTCAGGGGGGAAGGGGAACCTCAGCAGAAACACATACAGAAAGAAACAAAATGGACTCCACAGAGCTCGAATGTTGGAAAAGACCTGCCAGGGCTGTGCAGTTCAGAAATTAGAACTCCAGCCTTTCACCTTTGAGATTACAGTTCATGCGTTTCTTTACGTTCTGAGCAAAATGAGCATAAATAAATATAAAAACCAGCCTCTAGGGTTGCAAACTGTTAACAATTGGTGCACATACTGTAATTGGAAAACAGTTCTTGGGGAGAAATTATGGGAAGAATTGTTGGTCAGATTCTTGCTGTATCTTAGTCTGCTCAATTAACCTGCGCAAGAAGAAACCTTCACAAGAGTGACTGTCCAAGTTTAAGATTAATGCAAGGTTCTCGTGCCTGAACATGTACCAGTGCATGGGATATTGCCTTATATGCACACTGTCATGCAGAAATGCTAAGTTTAGAAAGCTGCACGAGGCTGTTAGCAATTGATTTGTTTTGCTGCTTTACCTTGAATAATAATACAAGCGTGAACAGGGGGGGTACTTAGAAATTGAGGCAGGCTGGAAAAAAAAAAGCCTGTATCCTGTAATTATCCAGAAACACCCTTGTAGACCCAGAACAAAACTCATCAACAGGCACGGAGCACAATGAAGAATCAGAGTTTGTGAGGAGGTGGAGTGTCAGCGGCCTGCCACATCCTCTCATCTCCTCTGTCCCTCAGCGTCACGCCTGTTCTGCCTGCATGAAGGAACGGCAGCAAACAAATGAGAGAGAAGGGAGGTGGGAGCAGGAAAAACAGCATTTTTAGTTCCTATTACAGTATTCAAATAAAACATTGAAAATGCTATAAACAGTTTTATAGTCATTGTTTATGGACTCGAGAATTTTTAATATTTGAATGTAACTGAATTTTGAAGCCAAGGTTCTGCAATTAATCAGGCTTTTATAAGTGAGCTGCCGTTTGCTGGAGGTAACTTTGAGAAGAATTTAATTTTTTTGTTTTGTGGGCATATCGAAAACGTTAAATGCTGAAGTGTTCTGCAGAACTGTACATTGTGCGCTCACTCGCTTGGCTGAGTAAAAGTCCCAATTTGTGCAAGTAGTTCAGGCATTTGGGAAACCTAATTGTTTGATTCATGTATGCAAATTCAGGCTTTGTGTATGTGAATTGTGGAACGTGTGTTTTTGGAGGACGTGTTTTCAGCACCGTATTCAGTTTTCCCTACTACAATGGATAGAGAACTTGAGTAAAATGGAGTAAGAACACAAACAATTTGTCCGTTTATCTGGGCTCTTATTATGCTGGGCCCTGCTTAGGGCTGAAGTGACTCCTAGGAATGTTTTTATTTTTGCCTGCCCCATTGAAATGTTCAGCGCAGGGTTGGGCTGGAGCTCTGAGCTTTTTTTCCCTTCGTTTCTGAGGCAGTGTTTTGCTGTTCTGAGCACAGAGGAGTTATGGCAGTGACTGGAGTACTTGCTTTCCTTCCCAGTAAACTCCTAAATCCTGATACCAGAAGGGTCAAAAACTGGCCAGCTGTGACATCTGAATAATTTTCAAAGCAGTTAATCCAGACAGAGTATTTATCAATCTTTGTACCTTGTGGGGAGGCGACGAGGGTGCAGCTTAAAACAACTGAAGAAAAAAGTTCAGATCACTGGCAGAAATAATTCAGCTCCTCTGAGTCCCGCTGCGCAGATTTACCCTTTCAAGTTAGAGTGTGAAATACGGAACGTCGCCCAGGGGATGCCTCCTGTGTGATTCTCTGGCAGGTGTGTTGATACTTTGTTGTGGAAACCATCCCTTCCAAACCTGCACCCTCGGTCTGACGATGCCCAGATGATGCCCGAGTGAATTTCCCAGATGCTGTCGGCATTAGCCACCCTCTATATATGGTCAGATATTGATACGGCAGGAGCGGGCGTTGGGAAGAACTTGCTGACGGGTGGTGAGGCTGGGATCGCGTTCTCAGGGCTGGTGGCATCGCTGCTGGCAGTTGCATGGGCCACGTTCCCTGCAGTTTACAGTGGCGCAGCTGCCTTGGTTCTCTTCTTGGTCACATCACACTCCTATATCAGGCATCTTTTTTAGGGTGTTTTAATGATCTTCAAAGGAATATATTTCAGCCTTTTTTGTACGAAGGTGGAGGCTTCTGTTGCTTTTAATTGCTATTCGTCTCCCTTCTTATCTGTTCCAATTTTATTTTTTTTTTGAGATGAAATGAAAAGGGTCATTTTTGTGTTAACCAGTTTTCTCAGAATCACACTTTGGAAAGTTCTGATTTATCGGTCCTACGAGAGAAAGTGGAGATGGGGCATAGGGGTGTAATGAAGAATCAGGTTTTTTTCCTGACTCAGAATTAGGTTGTGAGCGAGTAGAACCACATATGATCTAGAAAGAAAATTAATAAGAACGTAGGCTTTATTTAGGGTAGGTCCTCTGGTGACAAGTTTTGCCTCAGTGTGATTTTTTTGCATATTCGTTTTATTCTCAAAAAGTACCTTTTTTTTTTTTTCCTTGCAGATAAAGCAAAGGAAAAAACGAGGCAGTCCTTGTAGGGCAGGAGTTGCAAGTACTGCGGAGATTGTGCTAAATTACAAAAAGATGCTTAAGAAGGTGTTCTTTTCCTGTTATTTTTGGGATTCGGCTGGGTTGTGTAAGTCACCCATTGCATTAGAAGCAGGAATAAAGAATTTAATTTACGGTTGGAATCGGTTGTGAGACGCAGCAAAGGTTTTGAAGTTAAAGCCACGGTTCTGAAGCAGCGCTCTCTACATTGTGTTACCTCCTCGGCTAAAAAAATCTTTTTAACCCACGTACCCAAAATAATGTTGTCTAAGGTGCAGGGAAGCTTTTTCTCCTGAGCACAATAGGAACGTGTTGAATCTTTTGAAAACAGTTTCTGTTTTTCAAACACCTTTTCTTTTTCAGCATAGATAATTAACGCCTTCTTCACAGTGCTCGGTGCCCTTGATACATCTGTTACCTTTGACAGATCCTTTCTGTTTGCCACCTCTTCCTAACATGCTTCCAATATTTTCAGCACAAAATAGCTTAGTATCTTTGATGTTGGGTGTATACTGGCTCAATTAAATAAGAAAGCTGCTGACAGAATGGTGTAGAGTGGAAACTTAAAGCTTTGTTTCTGTGAAGATTTTGTCCTTGGTCACTTATCTCCAGTTTTGCTGTGAACAGTTAGGCTTCGCCCAGGCGAGGTTGTTGTTTCAGACGTGCGGTTTTACCCCGGGCTTGTATTTGCCCTCACGTTTCGAGGCGGTATGTACGGATGTCCAGAGAGGCAAGCAGGGCAGCAAGGGGTGCAGCCCTTGCAGCCTTACAAAGCAGAGGCCCTCCCTGATGGCAAGGGTGGCACTGAAATTCCCCCCAGTGCCCCGGGGGAACTGTCTGGAATTCCTAAAAAGATGTCAGCGCTGCAGCTGATCATCACCACCTCTTAGGTGCTGGTGAAGGGCATCTCCTGTTTGCAGCAAGCAACCTGTGTCTGAAAAGGGTTATTGGGGCGTGTTTGGGTGGGGAGAGGAGCCTCCAGCCCTGCGAGGAGAGGCAGTTATGCTTTAACCATTTCTGGTGCTTTCTGTAGCTTGTCACTGCAAGCTGACGGTGTCACGGTGCGTCATGGTACCGGCTGCTCATACGTGCCTGTGCAGTGCGCTTTGGGAGGCAAGGTTCTGTGGTTCACAATTTTAGAACTGCTGAGTTAAAAAGAAGTAACAGGATTCAACAAAGAGTAAGAAATATAAATGGATTAGAAAAGATGCAGATGCAATACCTAAATAAAGGCTTAACGCTTGCAGTAATTGATACCCCTTATGTCATATGGCACGATGACAGCTTTTCAGGATTTTCCACATATTAGAATGCTTTCAGGTGAAAGGTTGGATTTTATGTTTAATAATATCTACCACCCTTTCTTAAGATCATTTAAATAGTGACTGCTCCTGGATTTCAGCGTCGGTACAGAAATCATTTTGATCTCTACACTGTCAAACAAATAAATATCAAAAGGTAATGTTCAGTGCAGTTACACTGTTTCATGCAGCATTCTGCTCTGTGAGAACTAATTGCATGTTATTTATCTTTGCATATATATGAAAAACAGTGTCTGGCCAAAAAAATAGAAAAGATTTGAACTGTAACTATGCTAATAATAGATTCCATGTGCGTGGGTATGGCTGCGAATGTACCTTGCCTCTTTCATCTTCTAACAGCAAGTGCAAGGTAGATGTGTTACTGCTGTGAATTTGCTGCTCATCAGTTGTCTGTGGTAAGTGTGGAGGAACAAGTGACCTCAGGACTGGGAGGGAGAGGAGCACACTCAGATAGTCCTCGTAGGTCCCCTGCAGCCACTCGGGAGTGTACACAAATTGTACATGTACACAATCTCTGATGTCAATCCAGCATTCATAATGGCTGTTACCCGGTGCTGATCTCTGTCTCTTTCTGGCTTTTTGAGGTTACAGGTATTGTCCCATTCCCCTGTGACCCACATTTGCTTCTCCCCGTTTGCTTCTAATATATACAGTGCTATGGGAAATGTTGCATCCCACAAGGCTGATGGCTATTGCTTTTAGTTAGCTCATACCTAGAGTCTGGTTTTTTGCTTCTTAGGGGTTGGCCTTGTTCCCAGGATTTTCCAAAATATTTGCACTGGGAGACTAAAACAGCAGGTTGGTCAATATCATGGCCAAGAAAGTGGATTAGACGCAATATTGAAGATGTGAATGATCTTGATTTTAGTTTTGGTTGTTTTTTGTTTTGTTTTGTTTTGTTTTGTTTTGTTTTGTTTTGTTTAATTATACAACAGCTTCCACGAAAACCTTGACATTAAAAAAGAAAAAAAAAAAGAGAAGGTTTAAAAATATGAGGAGGGCAGATCTGCTCCACTATACAGCTTTGAAGAACATGAGGCATCATTGTGCTTTATCTCTAACACTGGCTGACCAAGCACAGAGCTGCTTCAGCGAGCTGTGTCCTTGAGCCACTGTGTTGTCTGTACATGCTAATAAGGAGAATGAGGAGAATTAATAAGCAAGTTTAAAATGCAGCATACTTTCTGAAAAACCTTTCAAACCTTTTTAGCACAAAATAGCACACAGTTACTCAGTCGTTTATAAAGAGATCATTTTGTTGTTTAATGTGCATTTCTGGAGCTAGAAGTTGCGGGTGCAGAAATTTGAACACTGATCTTCATTTTTTTAGGCTCGGTGAACCAAGAGATAAATGATTGATACCACAAATAACAGGCAAAAGAGAAAGGGAAAGCTTAGGAAAAAGTAGGTGCTAGATTAAAAGAACAATTTTCCTGAACTGGGTCACATAACATCCAATTTTTGCACAGGTCAGACTGTAAGGACATGGCATTTACTTAACCAAAGGGCCTTGACTAAGTAGTTCCAATGGATTTTGTATGAAAAGTGAGGAAATGTCATCTCTCCTTAATTCATGGGGTTGATGCCGTGCAACTGTCCTGCTTTGTTTCAGACACAGATTCAGGGTTATAGCAAAGGTGTGTCTTTGTACGTTTGTTTCAGGGATTGCTCAGGGAACACACCCATCCTCCCTTGCTACAGGAGCCCGTCTTAAAGTACATGCATGATAACCATTAAAAATAAACTTGTGGCAGTTAGCAGAGGAAAGGGGAAGGAAAGGTTGTCTCAGTTATCAGCGTTTATTCCTGCATAGTCCTGCATACGTTTGAAGCAGTGTACGCCTCAGTGAGTCCTTGAAGAATTGCCAAAAACTAGTGTGGG
The DNA here is from genome assembly GCF_026119805.1 of Tympanuchus pallidicinctus. Taxonomy (NCBI): domain Eukaryota; kingdom Metazoa; phylum Chordata; class Aves; order Galliformes; family Phasianidae; genus Tympanuchus; species Tympanuchus pallidicinctus. Next base: position 58,847,099 of record NW_026294618.1, on the reverse strand, counting down.
TCATGCAGGTTTGTCCCTGCTCCCATGAGAAGCGTGGCGACCGTGTTCTACAACTGTTGAATCCTAAGTTGCTTTAAAAGGCAGGCAACGAATGCAGATGTTACAGCTATGCAGGCTGGATTTCTCAAAGATACAAACAGCTATAGCAATAGTCATCTCTGAGAGAAACTTTCTAATGACTTTCAGAAATGAAAGCAGGATTGCCTGTGTGTCCCTCTTGTTTAAAAAAAGGAGAGATCAAGAGGGGATTCCACAGTAATTTAGGAGACTACCCTGCATCTCCTCCTTCTGTTATGATTTTGTTGTCGAAGGGAAGAGTCCTTGCTGATCTGCTTGATCTTTACAGTGAATACAGAAGTATTACAAAATGTGCATTTACATGCACATGTATTTTGTTTTGAACATATTTTAGAAGTGCCAGAGGCATGCCTTTATAGTGAGCAGGCACTTGGCAAAACCCCTCTAGGTATCAGAAAGGCCACGAGCTATAATTTTTCTAGAGTAATAGTGTCAGAAAAATGACAGTAGAAAGCAGTGAAACTTGCAGCCAGCTGGGCAAATTCTCATATGTGCCCAGCAGAAACTGCAGGCGCGTTCTGCGTATTTTGGCGGGCTCAGTGTTGCACCAGCCTGCGTGTTCCTTGCTGTAGCGAGTAGTGACGTGCTTGGGCTCGGGCTCTTCAGAGAGGCTGAAAACAGCTCTAAGTGTCCTTGGACCAGCAGGTTTTGCTTGGCGGATAAATGCAGGTTGAAGATCCTTTGCAGCAGTAATGTTAACAAGATACTGTATGGGAGTCCATATATGCCTGAAATGTTTGTTAGTGCTCATTTTCAGGTTTCAGAAGAAAAAAAAATACAGAGAAATACATTCTATGACCCACATTTTCTGTGAGTTAGTTATTTTGTCTGTGAGTACTTGCCACTTCACATTCTCTTGTTTGGATAACAGTGAGTACTAAGCATAGCTGTCATTCTTTTTTTTTTTTTTATTAATGCCATTCCACTTCCTGTGGCTCTTGCTCATTTTCTGCTAATCCTAACTCAAATACAGCCTTGATGGGCCGGAAAGGAGTTGGAGAGGATCAAGGTGCAAATCACTGCTGAGTTTGGCTTTGGAGATGGCCACGTCATTGTAATTCCTTGTGTCATCTAATCATAAGGCTGTATAACTCTTTCAGAGAGGTATTGTTTAGCATTGCTCCTCAAGGTTTTGGTGTGTTACAAATCCTTTTTTCTGTGCATGATTTATTTTAAATCTTACGGTTGTGATGCAGTGTGGTTTCTCAGACTAGGGACTCTGAGTCCTGTAAGAGCAAGACAAAAATACTTCATGTCATTTATTTGAATAAAAAGAGACTCAAGGCTTCTCCCAACTTGCTTTAGGGTACTCCAAACATTCTAGAGGATCTCTCGCAGCTTATCAAGTTCTTCCATCTTGTAATTAATTAGCAAGTATTAAATGCTACTGTTTTTTCTGCTCTGAACACCTAGAATGTTACATAAGTATTAGTGGCGATGGCCACGGCTGCCCAGGTCACCCATTGCAGAGACTGGGTGGACTGTGAAGGTGGAATGTTGGTCATGTATGGGGGTTGGACTGCTCTGAAAGTTATGTCTCCTGTTTTATGATATTGGCCCACCACATCAGAGGTGAATGTTGATGGGTGTGACAGTGAAGGATGAACTTTTACGCCAGTATTCTGCTACATCTTGTTGCCGTGTGACAGCTGGCAGCAGAGGAGCAGTCCGACAAAATGACATGTGTCATGGAAGTACGTATGAAGTAAAGATGTGGAACTGAATTCCTCCATGCAGAAAAGGTGGCACCCATTGGCATTCACTGGCACATGCTGAACACGTCTGGAGACCAAACAGTGAATGTGAGCACAGTGAGGCAGCGGGTGCGTTTCAGCAGTGGAGTCAGTGACAGCGGGTCGCCTCCGCTCGTGCAGATTTTTACAAGCACAGTGTGCAGGCTCTTGGTCAGCGCTGGTGAAAATGATGGTGACTGTTGAAAAATTGTGTTATGTCGCTAAGAATTTGCTCTTTCAAATAGCGTTATTGTGCTCTTTGCATCTGTTGCAGTTCCCATAAGGGGAGGTATTACTTTGGAGCAATCTACTGAAATACATGCATGTCTACATATATTTTTACAAAACATCTACAAAACATACATTTTTAATATTTATATAATTATAAATATTGCAGAAATACACACACATTATATATAAATATAAAACTGATGAGAGGCTGCTCTTGTTAGGTGCTGGAAGGGCTGTGATGCTACCTGACCCCATCCTGCTCAGCCCATGGCTGCCCAGAACTGCTTCCTGGAGTTGGGTGTGGAAGGAGTGGGATACCCAGGCAGGACAGGGATGGTCCTGTAGTGAGATGCTCCTGCTTCAACACGAGGCAGGCTAGCAGACGTGTGACTGTAACACTGAGAGAAGCAGACCATGTGGATGTGATGGAGGGTGTCCAGCAAAGGTGCAGAGCAGCACCAAGTGAAGTATTTTGGTATGTTGTGGTGCAGGCACATGGAACGACCAATGTGTCATTTGAGAACCAAGCCCACTTTTTTAACAATGCAGTGAAATATACAAGGAAAATAACCCCTCTCCCAGGATTGTGTATTTACATATTTACAATCAGGCAACTTAAGTGGAAAATGTTTAACTGCCACAAATAAGTATATAATCAGAAGTTCTTAATTAATGTCTGATTATCTTGAAACAGTAATGAATCTGTTTTTGTTTGTGTTTTTGTTTTTTGAATGAAAGTGATATATTTTGAAGAAGATTAAGAGAAAAGATGGTACTTGCCTGATTCTTAAAGGCACATTTTCTGTTCCTTCTGGGTAATGTGGGTGTTACTTGAAGTACACGCCGATTCCCACTAGAGGGGGGTCCTCTCAGGCTAACTTGTAATGCATTTTGTGGGTTGTTTTTTTTTTCTTTTTTTTTTCTTTTTTTTTTTGAAATTCAGCTTGAGAAAAACATTGCAGTGTTGCACAGCTTGTTTCAATACTTTATGTCGTGTATCTTACAGTGTCAGCAGTTACTTGTCTCTTACTGCTTTTTATACGGAGGTGAAGACCAAAATGAATGGATCAATATGGTAATGCAGGAGTAAACACAGTAGTAACTAAGCATACAGTGTGTGTTTTATTGCACCATCCTCAACATGAGATTTTATCGCAGAAATGATGTGATTGCTCTTGGAAAAACAGAAGTGGTATTATCAGACTGTTCAATAACTTTTTTTGTTAGAATTACCATCTATACCAGTAGCAGCAATCTGAACCATTTTATTGTCTCTGTGAGCCTTACATTTCTAAGCATTAAACAAAAAAAAAATCCTAGCTATAAAAGAGAGCACAGAAACACAAACTTCTGTTTTGCTGTCTGATGTCACAGTCTGTTCCTCTTCACAACATCCTGGTGAAAGAAAAGAGACCTGACTTTGGTAAACATGCTGTCTTAATTTTTGCATTTTGAACTATTTGTTCATCACTGAGTGACCAGGAGCTTAATTAGCACAGCCCACGTGCTGACAGTGCCACTTCCCTGCATGGTGTTGTCCCAGTGAAGTGAGGTGGCCTCCCCACAGGTTGGACAAAGGATGGATACCCAACAAAGACCACTTTGGGTTGATCTTTGCAGGAGTTTTATGCCATCTGTGCTGTGTTCCAACACCGTGAGTGCCGTATGTGGAGCAGTGCAGAGAGGAGCAACTCTGGGGAGGTTCTGTGAGCCAATAGCCCGGCTGGGGCCACAGGGAGAGCAGAGGATGAGGAAGGGACCGCAGGGCAAAGCAGACAGGGTGAGCTGTGGTCATCAGCATAGCTGGATCCAAGGAGGGACCAAAGAAGGAGCCAGTGGCACAAGGAAGGTTCTACTTTCATTAGTGAGTCTCATGACAACCAGTGACCAGCTCCATTTGGAACCAGTGCAGTAGGATGGCATCTAAGATAGATGAACAGCACAGTATGGGGTAGAGATAACGGGGTAGAGATAACTGAGTAGATTTTGAACAAGGTTGTTAGAGTTTGGCTGTGTATGTAGTTGCTGAAGCAAGATGTTAGACCAAAGCAGTCTGGTGACACTGAACACTCAGTTTAGATAGGTATCATGTTAACCCTAGGTGGACTGCTTCTGACACTGCAATTAGCTTCCTTCAGAAGCAACTTGAGGGACTGAACTGGGGACGGTATACTAACAGGTCATTCTTCTACTTCCAATCCAGTGTCTGATTATTCTTTTTGGCCCTGGGCAAGTCACTTAACCCTCTGTCTGTTTCTTCATCTGTAAAATATATTATGGATATTTATCAGTCTCACCAGGACTGATTGTTTAATATTTATAAAGTGCCTAAAGGATTAGAAGCTTAATCTAAGTAGCTATTACATATCATCTCAGATTGGTTTTATTTACTTGGATATTTTTTTTTCTGCCTCCTATTCAGTGAGATGTTGTTTTGTAGCCTCTTACTGCCTTTCCTAATCAGTTGGACAGGTCACAATTAGGTAACTTCAGGTTCGTTTTCTTCTTTTTACTCTTAGTTCCTATAAATGCTTCTTCTCTTCTCCCCCCCTCTCCACCCTTTTCTTCCCTTTTTTAATTTAGAGATGAAGAGATACCATATGTTACTAGATCATGACATAAATATGTTTAAGTGCTGCCATCATTGTTAGTTTATCAGCCTTTCCATTATAAACCCTCTTGTTCAGGGGTTTATAACTCTGGCATTATAATGTGCTTCGGGCTGAAACTTGACATTCATTTTTTCTGTCTTGATTTGCTTTAAATCCTTCACTCTTCTTAAGTTAAACTGGAGATTAGATACATTAGTTATAGTTATACTAGTTATATAAATTATAATGCAGCAGTAGGCATTTTAAATAGGATGTAAATCAGAGAAATAGAGAATTTCCTAGTTGTTAAACTATGAGCCTGGGAGTAGAAATCTGGGATTCTTTTCCTGAGTCACGTCCCCTGTTTGGCACATGACTGCTAAGAAATTACTTAACCTCTTTCTGCCTCACTCTGTTTTCTTTATATTGGGATGATGACATTTTCCTACCTCACTAGTGTATTGGGAAGCTTAATTAATTAGAATTCATAAAAGCACTGAGGTTCTCAGGTGAAAGGTGCTGAAGTGTGAAGTATTTTTAAGGAGACTAATGAAAAATCGGTGTGCCTGTTTTTCTGTGTCTGTTGTTTCAGATTAATGCGTATCAGCTCTTGGAACAGTGGCTACATGGCAACCAGCAAGGTGTGCTGGATTTGGGGCATCGCTAGGTCACTTCACAGCTTGCAGTCCTCAAGCTTTCAGACGCATGCTGTATTGTGCTTCTGGATAGTCTTGGCCTCTGGGCAGTTCATCTTCCCTCAGCGCTACGATTCTTAAAGAATTTGCTTTGCTGAAGGCAGGAAAGGGGCCTGTGAGTGAAACTTGGGCCAAGGAGCTTCCAACTGGTGCTGATGCAGGCCTCATCAGGTGGTAATGCAAAGGGAAGAGCTCAGCTGTTGCCAGTCTTCAATTTTACACGATGTTGTCACAGCAGGTGATGCAGGTTGTGCTCAGGGACTTTTTTTGGTGTAACCAGAAGTCACCTGAAGAGCAGTGTTCCAGTTGTGCTCCATTATATGTTGGGGTACTGACACATAGATACTTTCCACACCATTTAGGTTGAGCTTCTGCTTCCTTTCTTTTGAGATTTTGTTGGCAGCTAATAGTTCAGCACGTCCCGTTCTACATAGACTTTCCTTGGACTGGTCCAAGCTGATGTCCTTTGTGGAAAACTGCTCTGCCTGGACTGTGGTGCTATGCTCAGGAGAGGTTGTCGGTAGTGGCTACGTTTGAAATGATCTTTCTCCTTATAATTGCAGGTTGAAGTCTTGGCCTCCGAGGATGCTACATTTGGACACAAGGTCTGTAGTTCAATGCAGTTTTGCTCTGTAGGTCCCATCTGTTCAAATTGCTGGATGTGGTGTCACGAAAGATGGTAATTGTCAGCCTAAGAGTTGAGCATCCTGTGACTTACATCCACCAATTTGAAAAGCTTCCTCTAGGTGTGGTGTTCTGAGGTGGGCATGTGGGCTCTGTTACTCTGTATGGAGCACTTGGGCAAATATTACTTGGGGAAGGCCATGTGGAAACAGGGAACTTCTGCTTCGTAGTCACTTTTAAGCTGTGTCATTGTTGAGTTTGTTGGTGTTTGGTTGATTTACACTTAAAAATCCCACTTCTTACCTGCTTTGAAGTCTGTTGAGTAAGCTACTTTGTTCTCAGTCCTTTTTCACAGTGCATCACAAATAGAAAGTAGTATGTTGAACAGCCGCTTCACCCTGTGTGCAGTTGTAGATCAGTGTATGGTATACGGCACGCGTGTTGGAGAGAACACTTGAAACCTGCTCTGCAAAGTGGGTAGGCAGTACCCTAGTTATTGCCTGAATTTCTTTGGCCAGCGAGCCTTACGGCAGTGAGTGTGGTTTTAATTGAACATTATTAGCAGATGATTTTAGGAAAAGGCAGATTGTGTGTAGGCTACATCTATTTAACTGGGAAGAGAGTGGGTATGGGAGGGGAAGGAGGAGATTAGAGGAACAGTAGGCTAAAGCATGACAACGAAGAGTTTCCTGCTGCTGAATGTCCCCATGCTGTGATACTACAGCAAGTGAGAAAATAACAGTGCTATTACTTAATGCCAAAGTGGAAAAAAAAATCAAGAAAAGATGAAATGAGTTTTCCAAGTTTATGCAAGAATACCGTAAGCAAAATTAACCCACAGAAAAAAAAAAACAAACCACCTTTAAAAGCATCTAAATATTCATGATGCCAGAATTTACTGTTGCGTCTATATTGTATATTTTTATGTTGATACGTGATAAAGTGATTTAAAAGAATTATTATGAACTGTGCTACTCTGGTATTATTTGAAATATTTAATGTATAATCTGCAGCATTTTCTGGTTTTTGTTTTGTTTTTTATTATTATTTAATACCCAGCATGTGTACAGAATATTTGTTGAATATTTAATAAACCTCAAGAGTCAGCTTTTGTGCAGTTATCTCCATAATCCTTCAGACTAGATGGGTAAACAGCAATATTACCGAAGCTGGTTGATATAGCTAGTGATTCTTACAACTGAAACACTGTGGAGGAGGCTTCTTGCTGGTTTTTTATGGTTAAACTTGCAGGGTGTTTTTCAGTCTTCCAGTTGTCTTCGTCATTTGAAGCTCCTTCCTATTACCAAAGGCTTTAAGAGTGTTCTGTTGCTAAGCTTTAGTTTTTCAAAACTAAATCAATACTACTGCTAACTCTTTACATCACATTCTGGAGTCCCAAGGAAATTGTGAGATTCAGTGAGATTCAGTGAGTAAAATTGTGAGTCATTTTACTCTCAAAAAGAAGTATTCTTTTGCTGTGTAACAAACTAGATATATCTAGGAACTTTGTATGTCTTTTTTTCCTCAGTTAAGAAAAAGGTAAGCATATCATTCCAAATTCATTAATCTCAGAATTTATCTTAGTTGTCTACTTAGGCATTCTGTGAAAGCCTCCTCTCCCTTAAGAAACACTTCCTCTCCCGTCTGTCGCGATGAGACATAAGCATTAGTAACTCTGTTCTATTGGTATGCCCATGGAGAATGCATGCAAACACAATTTTTAGAAAGAAAAATGTTTTTTATTTTGTAAGTTGGAAAACAAGTTTGTATGGAAAATGTCACACAGCACAGTTGAGGAATATGTAAGGTCATAGTTTTCATGAAACAGCACTTTCCTCGATACAAGCTTTTAGCCTGAATTTCTTTTCCAGGTTTAACGTAGGCCTTAAGTTGGGGGCCTTATCTTGACAGTTTTGGGTTGAGATCTGCCTCAGCAGCTGATATTTCAAGTCCAGTCTGTATGCACATGCAGAAACATAATTTGTGGCAGAGGATGTCTGGTCTCTTGACTTTGCCCATTCCACCAATCCGTGAACACTTATAACTTAGTTTTAGGCTGTGTTTCCTGTAGATGATGGAATACTGTTTTTGAAAAGGAGTATTTCTAGAATGCAGAAAGAGGTTACAACTTCTTATTTATCTCTTAGTCTTAAATTCTCCTTCACTGCTTACTGGTAGTGAATGGGGCCATTTCCCAGGAACACGTGCTGAATGAGACAGCACAACGTTCACCCTCACCATAGTTGTTGGCTGCGAAGGGAAGATCTGGATGATGTAGTCTTTTGAGTCAGTGATGATCAGGAGGATAAGCGCACACAGAAATCAGCTACAGGGTGTATTTGATGTAGGATGTGCATTTGGATTGGACAAAATAGGCTTTTATTTTAGCAAAGAAAGTTGAAACAAAAGCTATTGTTTCTCACTGTAAATAAGCCCAGGGAAGAGGTACCTTGAAGTGCCAAGTCTTGTTTTCACTCTGTAAACACAGAACAGGTGCAAACTGCAGACTGTTAGTAATTGTCCTTCAGAATGTTCCCTCCATCTCACTATTTTAATAAGAAAGCAATCTTTCCAAAACAAAGGTAGAATATAAGGCAAAATGGAGTAAAAAAGGTATTTTTAATACAGACCCCCCCCCACCCCCCTTTGTGTGTGTGTGTGTGTGTGCGTGCACATATGTAAGATCAGGACTCTTTTATGGCTCACAGAAGTTTAAGCCATGGAAATAAGAAATGATGTTTGATAAGTATGAATATGCGCAAATTTGATACTGTTACTGTCCTTTGGTTGAATGATAGAGAAGCAAAAGCACTCTGTTTGTTTTTTGCAATTAGTCTTGCTAATTTTGTCAGCTTGCCATAGTAGCATTTTTGAAGGTGGTACATGGGGCATTCAGTTTTACTTATGCATTTTTGTGTGCATACGTATGTATCATAAAGAAAAAAATACCCAGTTTTTGGCTGATCTTTCGGTACTTGAAATGGTTGTGATGTGCATGGTTGTTGATGGAGAGATGTGGGTGAAATGACCACCTAGCAAATCATGGGCAGTTGATGGGTGATGTGGGACAGACTTGCCAGTTGTGCACACCGCATTCAATTCTGCTGAGTATTAGCTTATACATGCAGTGTTTCTTTGGAAATGTACTTGTGGAGAACCTCACATAGCGTGACTGGATAGAGCAATGTCTGCCTGAGTCTGCAGTCAGCACACAAGAATGTATTTAAAAGTTGAAAGTCCTTTCAGCCTAATGATGATGTGTAAAATACAAACAGTGCCGATTTATTTTGTGTTGATTTTAGCTGGAATAGGAAGGTAGATTTTGGCAGATGGAACCAGCGCTGCCAGGTGGTAAAGAAAATTAGGAGGGATATGAAGATGTGAAAAAGAAGAAGGAGTAAGGTGTGCAGAGCAGTAATGGGAGGTGAAAGGCTTGACTGTTCTGAGTGATACCGATTTAAACACCAAGGCGGTAAACAAATAAAAATAATGGTGTCTGTCTGAGGTTTTTAAATCCTAGGAAATTCAGATGCTCAATTATAGTTAGAATTGAACTTATTAGTCTGAAAGGTTGGTTATCGTGTAAAGATTTAACCTGCATTGCTATGGGAGTCTGGTGTTGGTGTTGGTCGGCGTTACGGTGCGGAAAGCAGTGGTAAATATTTCAGACGGGTTGAAAACTCTGTTTGGCCCTATGGAGAGAATGAGACGCTCGGCTTCTTTCCTCTTTGTGCTCCGTTTTCTATCCCTTCTTCCCCTTCCTTCCCCAGGCAGGGCCCATGCTGCCAGCACCAACCTGACCCACATACCGTGGCGGAGGTGGCTTTACCCGGCAGGACAGACCGGGATCCGCTCGCCCACGCGGCCGTCTGGCTGCAGCCATGTCGGTGCCGGGCACTCGGGGCCGGCCGCGTGGTGCTCGCACAGACCCGTGCTCGTGGCAACCGGCGGCTGCGTGTCGGCGGGAAAAGAGTCGCTGGTGTCCCCGCAGTGGGAGAGCTCGCAGAGAGCACGGCTCTCCTGCTCGGGAGCCGGCTTTAATCCTCCCATTGTGTGTACTTTTAAGCTGTGTTGTGATGTAATTGGCTTAATCATTACTATTATGTCGCTTTGCACAAGTAAAGATTGTAATTTGACATATGGAAATAAACGGCAACTGGATTAGTGATGTGCAGGTGTCACTTGGAAACGGGGCAGGCGAGAGCCCCGCGGTGTTTGGCAGGGGTGCTGGTAGCGCATCGAGGCACGTTCCCGCAGCGCTGTGCTCGGGCATAAGACCAGCCGCACCTGGGGGCCGTGCTGCTGGTGCTGCGGGACCGCTGCTGAGCCCCGCGGGATGCGCTCGCTGCTGGGTGACCTTGTGTTTCCTCGGGGAGGAGAAGTACAGGAGGAAGATTTCTCTTCGGTGGGGGTGCAGCTCTGGTAAACAAGTGCCTTGGAGGTGGCATTTCTGGTGTGGCTCCGTCAGCCTGGTGGAGCTTCTGGTGGTGTTGGTGGAAGTGGCCGCAGTGCTGTTCTGTGGCACAGCGTGAAGCGGTGACCTCATCGCCGTTGCTTAATAATTCTGCAGGTTATCCACAGAGTCTATTCCTAAGACTTTTTAAACGTCTGCTGGGCTGTGTTTTTTTAATGCTCTTTCTTTGACATAGGATATACAGTTTTAAGAATCGTGCTCAGGACTAAAATCTCTTTTCCCCTCCTACCCCATACTGCTTTTGCACAACCTTACTAAGATTTTGTTTTGCTTTTGTCCGCCTTGCAAATGTTGCTTTATTCCAGTACTCAGAGCATTACAGTGCATTTCTGCAGCCTGCTTGCTTCCACTCTCCAGGTACCAGAAGTTCAGATCCTGAGGGAAAGCACAGCTGCACGGTGTAAGTGCATGCCTGCTCCATGATTTGAAGTGAAGGACACCAAAGAGGATACATTTGGTGACTGATTGTGAGTTATAACTGTGCAAATCCAGAAGGAAACTGTTGTTCTGGCAGTATCCACAGTACAGAAGCCCTGAGCTGCGAGATGGAGTAGAGATGCCATTTGAGAAAACGTCTTCTCAGGAGACTGTTGTGTTGGTTAATTGTATTTTTTTTTTGGAGGAGTTTATTAGATTGATTGGCACAAAATAGTACTTCTTGGAAAGCAGGAAGAGGGAAGCCACATGAGAAGAAAAGTAAGCATAAAAATTGTTTTCTTCTAATGTATACCTTTTTAAAACAGCTTTCTTTTGTTGGAGACTCTCACTGCCTCTGCTTCTGCCATCTGGTGGTTGCTTGCAGCAGTTGCATCTTGAAAGGCAACTAAAATTGTTCTGAATTAATCCTTTTCAGAAGAGGATGTTTTGAAGTGTCTGAATTAGCTCTGTCTTGATACGTTGACATTTGGAATGTCTATGTGTGTTTTTAGTATGTAAGAATGTATAGAGAAATGAGCCCTGATTTAGATCTGTGCACTGTTGACTTAGGAATCTTGAGGGCTATAAATAAGTTCTTGGACTTATTGCAGCTTAAAAAGAATAGATATTCATATTAGCCTCCAGTAGCTTCTGTTTCGCTGCTCAGAGCAGAATTAGGATTACATGTTTCACCAGCTCTGTTCTTGCTGTTTTCTTTGTGGAGTTGTTTTATCTGAGGTGTTCAGAAACGATTAAAAGGATTTTCCAGTCTTCTTTCTTTGAGTCGTTTTGAAAGCAATGTTTTAGGATTGCTGAAGTCTTCTGAGTGCTGCGTGTTTGTTGAGAGGAGGGAAGAAGGTATTCTTTTGGTGTGCTCTTTTAGGGCTCTCAGTAGGAGCATTTTGCACTAGTGAGTAGCAGTGACTTTAGCATGTTTTGCCTGGGCCTATTCAGATCACTGCTTGGTATTCAGGACAAGTAAACGCAGAACTGAACAGCTATGATAATGTTTTAGGAAAATTTCACCTACATAACCAGTAGTTCTTTACATTGGGTAATTTCAGTCTCAGTAAATCTAATTTTCTGATTAGTTTTATAGAATTAAGAGGTAATACCAACAGATGAGATGGCTGGAGAGGAACTTGGAGCTCTCGTACTCCAGCTCTGTCCTGAGGGCTGCAGAGCAGTGTATCTGACCACCTGGAGTCTGGAGGAGGATGTCAGACTAGGAGTGCAGTGCCCCATCAAAACCCGCTCCCCAAGCACCTGCTTGTCGCAGTGCCCTGCTCCTTCCAGCTCCTTCCTACTTCTAATGCTAGACTTTCTCCAGTGACTGAAGTGCTGGTAAATAGTGTGGAGCAGCTTGTGGTGTTTGACAAGTAAATGCTGCAGGCCTGAGGATTAGGCTTGGGGACCAGGATTGGGAAGCAGTTGTTTCCAAAGTTGCAGAGCATTGTGGAGGGCTAGTGTGAGCAAAGTGGGAATGTCGTGCCTGCCCCCCAGCACTTGAAACTTGCAGGCTCATGGTTTGCAATGAGATGGAATCAGCAAAGTGCAGCCTTTAATGATGGCTTTGTGATGGCAATATGCTTCAGCTCAAGGATCTGATGGAACTCTCAATTTCATACCAATTGCTACAATGCAGTGTGAATTACCACACACACACACACACACACACAAAAAAAAAAAAAAAAAAAAAAAAAAGTATTATTTTCTCGGTCTGTCTTCTGTTACTCTACACTCATAGTTGGTGGTGGTGCTGAGGCTTTGCAGCCCTGCATTTCTGCGTGGGTTTGCCAGAATTGGGCCCAGCCTTCTGTTAATGGTTGTCTCCAGCTGAATTTCAGACTGTTAAAATGTAACCAGTACGCTGTTCTGCAGTGCTGCAGGTCCTCCACGGTTCTGTGTGGCCCGTTTGATTTATGCAGTTGTTTTGAACTTGGAGGGAATATCAGATTTGCTGAGAACTCATTTGACAACTGGAACGCAGCGCCTGCTTGTAAATACCTGCACATTTTAAGTGTTTAGGCAGGTGGTCTCTTTGTTTGGGGGTGGGAAGAGGGCAGGACCGAGGGTTTGCAAATAGTTTGCTGTTCTTTCTTGATTGGGAGAGCAGGTTAGACCTGCTTTCTTTTTCTTCTGCAAGTTGTACCTGGCTGCGCAACTGGTGCGACCAGAACCGCCGCCTGGGGCCAGAGCCCCACCTAGTGCGGGAAGCAGGTGCCCGTTCACACTGCGCCTCAAAGCAACAAGGAACAAAACAACAAAGGAACCGCAGCTTTGAAAATTTCCCTCCTGTTTATTCCTTTGCTTTTTTGGATATTATTTCTTTCTAACAACACAAACCAGGAATGCACGCATGGAACGAGATTGAGCTTTTTGCAGTGTGGCTGCTTAAACTGATTGCATGGTCAGCTTGTTAGAACTAATGCTGGTTTGAAGAATAGAAATTGCTGGGGAACGTGAGGAAGTTGTTGGGTGTGAGGGAGGACCTTAGTTCTCTTTTTTCTGAAACAGGGTCAGGTGTGTATCATGCATGCTTCAGAGTGTACTTTGCAAGAAAAAGTGGATTTCAAGGGGAAAAAACAATGCCAGTAGCCTAGAAGCTTGGGATTTACTGAATGCACATGTCTTTTGCAAAAGGATCATCTTGTAACTTGAAATCTTCAATTATTCAGTTCTTCTTCTTTTTTTTTTTTTTTTTTTTTTTTTTTATTTAAGGAAATTCTTCATATGAGATGGGTTTTCTATTGAATTGGAGATTTTGATGGATAATTGTGTTGGGTTAGAATGACACTGGAAAATTTTGTTTTTCAAGGTCATTTCTTTGATTTTTCTCAGTGAACAGTTAATTATTCTGTATCTTAGTAACGTATTTTAGTAGGAAGATCAAAATTACACGTGGTTTTGGTGTAATTTCTGTACTATCCCAATGCTTTTAATTGCTTAACATGATGTGCACACAAATTTCTAGTGCAGTGATCTTGCAATTCTATTACAGAGTCCCTGGTATTACCTGGAATAGAAAGCAGGCAGATTTATAATCTCTCTAGTAAAATTTGCCTTAACGTTTTAATCTGGAACAGAATAAGCATCAGCACCACTGCTCAGCATCAATGTAACGTGTCTGTTTTCATTCCACCAGCTGATTCCTTTCCACCTCCCCCCCTCCTTTTTCAAGATCTATTTGAATCTTCCTGAGCCTTCTGTGATACGTTCTCACAGCGCTATTCCTTGTGTCAGAGCAGATGTACTGATTACCTCGTAAATGTAACCTATATCTGGGGCGGTTTTACAGCTCTAATCCTTGTGCAAGGGCTGTGCGCTGGTGGAGGGAGGCACGCCCTCGAAGTGCTTGTGAGAACAACACGGAATACATACTAATTTAAAAATTAATAAAGATATTGTGAGCTGCTGTTTATGAAGGAGAGCAATGATGTGAATCGTGTGGAACTGGCTTTTGTAGCATCTAAGTAACTTAATATCATTATAACACATATGATTGCATGCAGCAGCTTTATAGTAGTGTAACTGTGGGTGTTTATATGGTTATTAACTCCTAGTTTTTAGCTCTGGTGTGTGCAGAATGCTGCCAAGGTCAGAGTTGTTAAGCTGCCCCAAATAGTGCTGAGGAAAGAGTTACGTTAGCTGAAGCTTCATCTGTTTTGTTTTAAGCAATTCTATTTTACATACATATATATATGTATGTATTTTTCTTTAACCAGAGCATTATGGAAGAGAATCTTGAAGGAGAAATTTGGGAATGCTGGGCTTAGAAATGGCATGAAATTAAGGAAATTAAATAGCATTAGAATTGGTGTCTATGGTGGAACAAATGTTGCAAACATTGATGATACTCTTTGGATCCTAGGTGCTACCAGACTTAGTTATAAAGGTTTGAAAGTGAGAAGTAGTAGTTTAAACTTGATACAGTGAGCGAGGGAAAGCTAATGGAGCACATTAAAAATGCAAGCTGACCTAGATATACAGCTGAATGGTGCCATGTGGCGTGCAGCTCTGTCTGGAAGGCTGCAGTATCTTGTTGACCAGAGAAAAGGTAAAAATAAAATAAATAAATAAATAAAAGCTGAAAAATACGGTAAGGCAAATACAAAGGCAAGATTTAAGAATTGGGCCATTCCATTCTGGTTTACATGTGATGTTAGGGGGAAAAAAAACAAACAAACAAAAAAAAAAACACATCGTTAGGGCTTTTCACTGTGAAAGCTGCTATTGATTTCTGTTAAGTGTGTGCAACGCGTGTTTAAAAAATAATCTACAGAAATTATTTCCAGGGAATGATTGATGTGCATGCCCTATTGCCACAAGTGTTCGTACTTTCTGCTCTCTTCTGTCTAGACTATGTGTATGCAGAGCCCTGAAAGATGCAAGAAAAACAAGTATTATGTCTGAACTGAGTGCTGAAATTCTTTCTTTCTGGAATACAGTGATGTTCAGTATGTGAAAGTCTAGCAGAATCTGGCCACTACTTTTGCAGTACTTTTAATTTCATATTAACTTTGGAGAACTATCTAAGAGATGTCAAAGTATCAGAAAATGTTAACATGATTTTTTTTATTTTTTTATTTTTTTTTTGGATAATGAATATTAAAATAGCTTTTAGCTGCTGTTTGAAATTTGATGGGAAGTCATTCTTTTGGTATTTAGACAGCTTCAACTGCAAATGATTATCTTAGCTTATTGATAAATAGCAAGAAAGGTTACAGAGAAAAGGCTGACCTTCCCTTCCCACTCCCCTTTGCATCTGTCTTCCTCAGCCTCTGCTGCAACTGTATGAATGCCAGCATGAATGATTGGGATAGTATGTATTTTTGTAAGACTAGGAGGTTTAAAGCAGGTATATTTTTTTCCAAGTCTGTTAGTTATAACGTGTTTTCATTTGGAACAATAATAATAAAAAAGGCTTGCGTGTACCTGTGATGCATTTGATTCCTCCCTGCAGTGACTCATTGTGGATCTCTCTTACAGCTAAGTGCTTGTTCCTTGTGATCAGAGGAAAATGCTACACACCTTCTGCTTCGTGCCTATTAAATTCAAGTTGCTATTGTAGGCAGCATTACACAGCTATCCCAGAGAATTAAAGGGGGGGGGGGGGGGGGGGAAATCAAGAACATAGCTGAATTGGAAATTTCAAAAGCCACTTTGTTCCCCTTCAGCCTTAATATTGATTTCTACTGCATTTCCGTGCTTGCTTCTTCCAAATTTACAAAATTTTCTTCCTTCATGTCCAGAAAAACCGTTTTTGGTAGCTTGTTGAAATTAGTGAATGTAATGGTGATTGTCTTTCTTCTCTCCAGTAGAACTTGAATGATGGATACCAGCCATTTTAATCTCACTGTATTAAACAGAGCATATAGTTCCTTTATGCAGAACAGTATTTCGAGCTGAAGAGAGGACTGTTTTCTCCTTTCTGTTACCTTTTTCCCCCTCGACTCTTTCATTCCCTTGGGGAATGGTCTGGAGAACAAAGTGTCCGTGTTCCTTGAAACAGAAATAGAACGATCCATTCATTATTTAGTGATCTATTTCTGCTTGGCAAAGTTAAGCACATGCTTAACTTCAGGTCTGTGATTAAATCTCACTGACTTCAGTATGACTTAAATGCTTTGCAAAACTGTGGCTTTTATTCCCATCTCCCCATCACACCACTGCTCTTTTTTTTTTTTTTCCTCCTTTGCAACATTGCAAGTTGACTATGCTTAGTGTCAGCAGTTTATGTTCTGCATGTTTAATGAAGGCCACGGCTCAGCTCAGCATAGCCCTTCCCCTTACGCTAACAGAATTTTGATAAATGAGATTTCCTTGCGTGGAGAGCAGAGAATGGGCTTTGACAGGAAAAGGCAGGGCATGAAATCAGCAGGTGTCAGGGTGTGCAAATTATGGCTGTTTTAAAACAAAAACAAAATAAAGAGCTTGCTATGACCAACCATCTTCAAAACGTATATTGTGCTATGAAGCACAGAAAAAAGATTTAAGTAATATACTAGCAAAGCAAAAGCAAATTTGGTAAGTGGTAATCTGAATCAACACATTGCTGCCTTCGTTTTTGCTCCATATTCCCCGTGCCTGCTACCTTAATATTCAGACTATGCTATACAAGCAAGTGGATGGCAGTAATCATAGCTGAATTTAGCACGTGGAAATCCATTTTGTGTTTTATATCCTGCGTTGATCTAAGTCATTAAAAATTTTCTGTTTTGTACCTATTCAAATTGTTGATTGTGGTAGGTTAGCTAGTAGTACTGGTAAAAAACTGCCAGCAGATATTGCTAGAAACCGTTTCAACAAAGCTAAATTCCTGTGGTCCTTCCTTCTTCGATTCTGCTTTCGTTTTCCTGATACTGTGTACTGCATCCCACCCCCTCCTCCCCCCAGCTCATTTGGTCTTTCTCCTTCATGCAGATTTAGCTTGTTCTGTGACTGATCTCTGATAGTCAGTGTCTATTGCTGCGTAATTTGAAAAAAATAAAAAAATCTGGTGGTGTGCTTGCGTGTGCCAGTGAGGTACTGGATTGTTTGCATAATGCAGTCCTCTTTCCTGGAGATTATAATCTGACACAAATGATTGAGGGCCAGAACTGGATACTACAGATCTAAAGCTGGAGCTATTTTATTACCTTATGTAACGTTTCATAAAAGTTTCTGCAGCTGGAGTGGATTAGGAATGAATTGTTTTTATTGGAGAGATGAAGGGAAGGGACAGTTGGTTTGCTTATAATAATTAATAAATAGCACAGTTAATTACTGTGCAGGCTCGCCAGTATGCTCAGAGGTTAATTTAAATCAATTTGTGCTCATTTCTATTAAAACCCTCGAAATTGTATTTTTACACAAATACACAAACATATATATGCAGAACTGTGTATTTCTGTACACATATCTGCATATAATTTTAATTCCTATGCATTTATATTTAAATTTACAGTCTCATTTTTTTTGGCAGGGTTTTAGAATGGACTGAAAGCAGGGATAATTGCCGATCTCACCATGTTTTCCTAGGCTGGTTTATGCCCATTGGACCCTCCCATAAGATACACAGGGAGTTTCTCAGGGTCTTGTGCTTGCTACCCCATTCTGATGGGGACCTACACAGATGCAGGCCCCCAGCATGGCACAGGCACCATGGGTCTCCTGCTCACAGCAAAGCCCCGCAGGTTTGAACCACTGCAGCACCTTGGTGCACTTTGCTTTGTGTCACAGTTATGAAGCTGAAATGGAGGGGTGCAGAGCAGTATGAGTGGCATTATCATTAAGGCCTGTGCATACAGATGTGCTCGGTGTGTCAGACCTGTCCAGGTGTGCTGAGCTGTGTGATCTATGAACAGCTGACTCCACTGGCTTCACCAGGGAGTCGGCATCATTTGAAGTAACCGGTGGACTCCTGGATCTGTTGTAGCTGTGCTTTGCCCTGGCAGCGTGTGTTGGGCTGATGGGACCACTGGAAGGAGAAAGCACCACTCACTTGGCACATGGGGCAAGGAGCCCACCAGCCCTCTGTCTGCAGGGCCTGTGCTCACTGGTGCTAGTGCTAGAAACAGCTTTCGTAGGTCGTATTTCTTTTGCCATGCGATGTTGGGAGAAGAGAGATTTCTTTTTTAAAAAAAAACAAAAACAAAACACAATCTCCCTCCTGACTAACCCCCAGTAGCTGAGGCCGAGGCAGACTGCCTTCCCCTGAGTGCCCCAGGTTTCCTGCAAGCTGCCAGGCAGAACCGCATCTTCAGTCCGGGAGAGAGACGTTTCACATGTCTGCAGTGCATTCTTTTTGCAGGGATTCCTGGAGTATCAGATTACCTTGTGATATAATTGCAAGTAATTAAGAACAATATTATGTGCTGTCATCTGGTGCCTTTTCTCGTTTTTTTCCAGCTGCAGCTATTGCTCACTGTTTCTTTACTAAGCACGGGGCCTGTGGGACACTCCCCAGGCACTGCCCAGCTCCAAAGTGCTCAGAGCACTGTGTGGGCAGCATTCAGTCACTGTGAGGAGGCAGGGATTTTTCTCACACTGTGCTGTAGTTGGGTCAGTCAGATGCTTTTGTTACTACTTTGCAGAGCTTGCTGTTCTGACTTTTTTTTTTAAGTGGATTTCTGTCTTGTTGGTTTCTTACATCCTTTGCTGCCCTTTTATTCCTCTTTGTAGGCTTGTGTGGTTTTTATCTGATGAGTAGCTAGCATATCTAGCTCATGTCGTGCTTTGGGTCTTCATTTTCCCCTTCAAACAGCCTCAAAGCAGCGTGCTCCTACTTAGCCAAAAGGCAGCAGCTCTCAGTTGGAGGTATTTTTCAAATGCTGAAAGTTATGGGGAACCTGAAGTTTTCCTAAACTTGGGGGCCACAGTATGCTGAATTTGAAACAGACCTTTGGTGAGGCCCATTGCTGTGCTTACAAGAAGAGAAAAATTAGTATTCTGGTTTTTCCTACTGGCTCATATTTAAGGTAACACAAAAAGCCTCTGTGATCTGCACAGACTTCCAGATCTTTCTCCTGGTTAAAATTGTCTCTTCTTATTATAGTCTTGCATTTCCAGTTTTACCCTGCAAAGTTATTTGAGTTCAGTGTGTTCTAATTTAAAAGTGAAAGATGGTTTTTTGCTACGCTGAAATACATGTGATCAAATGAGTGCAGTCTCCTTGCATACCTCCACAGGCTTGGTCGGTCTCACTCAGGGTTTGTTTCCCTTAAGGCTCCTCTCTTCTCCAGGTTTTGGTAAGGAGATGAGAGGTACAGAGAAGGACTGATGTTTGATGCAAGTTTGTTGTCTTGATCTTTGATTTATGCCCTTATCCAGGTGTAGTATTTTTTATGCAGAAATATTTTACTGATTTAAAGGAAAGAGCTGTGAAATAATATGTTTTCCTAAATTTAATTTTTCAAATGCCAACAAGCTTTGTACATTCTGGGACATGCAACCTCAATCACAGAGAGTTTGAGTGAGCCACTTGCCTATGTAAATTGATCAAACACCAGTCAGTGGATTGAAGTGTACGTATTTGCATATGTACACTTGAATATGACACTTGGACTAAAAGAGAGAGTGGATTTGCTTTGCTGGAAGGATATTCAGTGAAAGTGAATGTGACTGTTTTGACATCAGGACTAATCAATTTAAGAGCAGGTAGCCTTGTTTTTGTAATTGTTCTTGCCCCCTTATTGTTTTATTGTCAAAAACTGTATTAAAAAAAAAGGAGGAGGCACCTCCAAATAATGAGAAAAACAGTTTCAAATTAGTTTTGTCTGTTAGAATTTCAAAGTTATAGCTCTCCACTATATACTGTAGAACATGGGAAATCTGAGTTGGTTTTTGTCAATTTTCTAAACTTCATTATACATATATTCTAAATTTTCATGCTCTCATTAAGAAGATCTTAGGAGAGGCTTAGGTATACAAAGTTCTTGTCAGTATCTGTAGAGCTGTGTATGTGCAACCTGAAGTAACACGATCAGAAATTTTTGTATACTTTGGGTCCATTTTGTACCACCGGTACTGTGGATGGCAATAGTCTGAATTCTAAAGTGAAAATAAAGAAGCTCCTGAGATTGTCACTGTAGATAGCCTACAGCATTGCTTGTTGCTGATGTGTGATTGCTGAGCTCAAACGAAGAGCATAATCAATTTAGGAGGAGTATTTTGCATGCCTGCTGAGAGTTTTAGAAGGGCTGCTCAATATTTTGGTGCTTGTCTTCATCTCAGAGCTGGCACTTGTCATAGAGGGGCAGAAAAGAAAAGCTCTCCGTTTTGAGGCATTGTGAAACAACAGAAAGATAGCTTCCTTTAAGTGCAGTTTGAATGCAAGTTTGATATTTGGAGTATATTCAAAATCACATAGTATTTCTGGGTTTCAAAATGCATTACCTTATAATTATTAATATAAATATCTCTAACACATTCCCATCAAGGAAATACTATTAAAGGGATTACAAATGGTTTATGTTCTTAAATGAATGTGATCTTGTAAATCAGAAAGCAACCAATATTTTAAGAAGAGGTTTTAAAAGGGGCCTACGTTACTATTTATTCCATAGCTTGTGTGTCATCTTCACTAACTCAAAAATATTTGATTACACCTGGAACCAGCCTGTGAGGAAGTTATAAGGTAATCCGTGTGAGGAGCAGGCATCTAATTCCAAAATGTTATCCCAACAGCATCGGAGCCTTGGGATATTTTTCACAGAAGAGTTCATGAGCAGTTTTTAGCAGTTCCATCCAGAGAAAGCGTTTGTTGTGACCATTCCCTGAATTCAGTTATCTTATCGATTTTCCTATTTCTTTAATATTGTTACAGAAGAAAACAATAGTAATTTTGCTAACCTTTCTTTAAGGTTATACAAGTTATTTAATAATATGAATTTTGAAAGCTCTGGATAGCCGAAGATTATATCATTTCCTTGGTAATGAAATAACCACGTGTCTGCTTTCCCATTTCATTCATGCGCATGTGGAAAGGGGATGAGACGAGCTATGTGTGGAATTGATTGCTCAGCATGTATTTAGAGCAATTCTTGTGATAAGGGGAACTCTAATCCTGTTTTGGTGACCATCAAAGGTTTTCTTAAAATCTTCCAAGCTGTAACTAAAACATGGAGTATTTCATTCTTTAGTAAGACCTCAAAACAACTTTATTTTGTCTTGGGTGGAAAATGCTGTTACTTTTGAGGCATTGGTATCCCCATGTCATAGGTGTGGTTGTGCTGAAAGAGCTATGGAAAGAATGAGGCATCTTTCCTGGTAATGGTAGAATACAGCTAGCACAAAAGTTCTTCTAAATAGCAGGAGGATCCTGTTGTTTCCAACCTTCTCATATTTGAGGATTTGGGGGCTGGAAGAGAAATGCATATTTTGCCTGCTCTGCCCCTCTCTCCTCCCAGAGAAAGGAGCAGGAACGTTTGTTTAATTCACAGTGGGAAAACAAAATTCTAGCAAAGGAATTTATACTCCAAGCTTTGCCTCACTGATTCTGTTTCACTCCAGGAAAGTAGTAGCTGAGTGTTGCGACGACATTACATCTATGCAATTTATCAAAGCTTATGGGAATTTTACTTGGGTTACAGAAGGCTCATTAGTTGTCAAGTCAATTGAACATAGGTCATAATTATTACACTATTAGAGCATTCTTGAAAAAGATAAATAAGCGTTAGGGTTGTAAAATCTGTTAGAATAAAAGGAAGAAAAGTATTTTAATAAAAATGTCAGTATTTTAACATTTCTCAAGTCTATGAAACAAATGCAAACCTGACTTTCAAATAAATTATAGCTCTACAACGATCATAAAAGTTCAGTGATAAAGAGATACTGCTGCCTCACTTGTTATACATAAGCCAGTGCAGTTGTGAAGCAGGGAGCGTGTTTCTTTGCTTCTCTAAGACCATCCCGAGTGAGGACGTGAAGAGTGCACCTGGAAAGGAATTGCTCTGTTATTAGACACCTTTGCAAATCCATATTAGTCTTCAAGTTCTATTGTGAATCACAGGTTGTGGTTCTTTACTAAGCACTTCAAAGAATGCATCTTCCCATCAGCTCTTGGATTCATCTTGCTTGCCGTCTCTGCAGACCAGTCTTTGGCACTCGAACACCACAGTGATGGTTATTACCAGAACAGTGTTCTGAGAAGCAAAGACTCATATACAGAATTCCTTGGTGTTGCTGCAGAGCTGAGGTTGGTGATAGGCTCTTTTTTTCCCCCCAAGCTCGCTTCTCTGACTACAGTGCTACACAGCTTATGTCTCTGTTTTCATAGTCTGGCAGACAGGCATTGTCCAAAAGGACACGAATGTATCTCATAATGTGCAAAGCAGCTGCAACATGTCACATTTGCACTTTCTAAACCTCAACACAGAAATTCCCTTGCATCTTGAAGGCATTAAAATGCTGCATCTCTAGGAAATGGAGGTGGAATTTGAACTATTTGTTGCTTACAGAATCACGGTCTTGGATGAAAGGAAATGTTCCTTCCAAAGTTCAGTTGTTGGTTGTCCAAATAATAGAGCTTTGGAAATGTATTTTTAAGCAGTTTTACATTGCAGGTGTCGTTGGAAGGATTTCTATAGCATGTTCACTGTCCATCCAAAGTTATGGGATCTTGTCTTAGAAGATGCCATTTCCAGAGCCTTTATTATTGCAGAGCCTTTATTCGCCCGTGGTTTTAGAAGTTGTTAGGAGATGAATTACTCCTTTATCAGAAATAAGACGTGCGATCATGCCATTAAGGAGGTGACACGCAGAGCTTAGGCTAACATTGTGATGACACCGTGCAATGAGCCTCCTTTTGTGTGCTTCTTACAATGAGCCAACATCAGTCAGGGTAACGCAGTGCTGGTGAGTGCGAGTTCTGTGGTTTTGAGGATCTTTGCATGTTTTAGATCAGGTACCTACCGGGAGGTGTTTTGACAAATGTTATGGCACATGTGCAGGGTGTTACCACACCCAGCTACTGACTGCAGAGGCTGCCAAACTTAAGACAGATGGAGATATGCTGCAGTAGTCCAGGGAATCACAAATCATAGCTTGAAACATGGATTCGGTTTGGGTTCATGCACATCAGGGGCACATTTTCATTCTCTTGTAATGACTTTTCTGTAAAAGCAGCAAAGTGATGAGGTAGATAGCTGGAACTGCTCAGAACTGTCCCAGCTAGATCTGTTGTAATTTTTGTGAGGCACAGGAACAGGGCTGCTTGCACCTCAAACCTCGTCTGCTCATGGAAGAACTTCCTGTCGTGAGCTACCAAATCCCACGCTTTTTGGTTTTTTCCACATACATGTATTTAGAAATTCTTCTGATGCACTTCTGCAAAATTATTTGGTCACTTAGTGGATTTCTTCACAGAGAAGTTGTTAATTTCATAAAACGACATGGTGATCTTCAGGGTAACAGAAAGATGAAAGGAAAAACAAGAACAGACAAGGTGCCTTTCTTTGCACAGAGAGATGTGAAGGGCAGCATTGGTAAAGCTTGTTGAGTGGTGCTATGCTTTTCTTACATGAGAGAAATGAAGAGGCCTCTTCTCAGTAGCAATTGAACACATTTTATGAGTAGTAAATGCACTGTAGAAATAAAAAGCAATGTCTGTAGGCCTTTATAAAGGTTCTGTAATAGCATTTAACTTAGGTGGGTTGGTTGTTTTATTTTGACATAACTTGTTATGAACTAGTTCAGTGGGTTTTGTACAGAAGAGGAGTGAAATCGGCGATCAGAGGAGTGGGAAAAAAAAAAAAAGTTTTCTATCAGTTCAAAGCCAAGATTCAAAGCCAGTTTTTAATGGCTTTTTTTTTTTTTTTTTTTTTTTTTTTTTTTTTTTTTTATTGGCTTCTCCCCAGGTCTCATCATTTTCCGTGAATCTTCTGAGAGTAGCATAGTGCCTGACATAAGGGGTAGTAAGTTGGAGTCTGGAAGAATCATCTCCCTATTTGTATAGAGTGAGCAGACTTGGAGATGTAACAGAGTAACACTGGGACTTAAAAAAAAAAAAAAAAAAAAAAAAAACAAAAAAAAAAAAACAGTGAAAATTGCATTTGTATAGCTACTCTGTGCTTATTTTTAAGCAAAAATGAGAATGAGAAAAACTTGAGATGATAGGAGTTGGAATGGTACAGCTTGTATGCGTTTTGCTCTTCAGCACTTAGCCGAAGAGACAGGCTTTGGCTCTGGGAGGCTCCTCAGTAGCACAAAAGAAAGAAGCAGTTCTGAAAGCTGAGTAATTGCCTCATCTTCATGGACACTCATCTCCATCGAGGGGGAGGAATCTGAGAATCCTCCACTAGCATTTCCATAATGTCAGACAGCTGCAAGCCTCTTCCCCCCTGTTGCTGTGCTCTATAGCAGCAGCAGGCTGTGCATGGCAAGGTGTTGCTCTGTAGGTTGGGCTTTATGGAAGGTGTGTGTGTGTGTATTAAGGAGGGTCTTTGTACTATGAAATACACAAGCTTTTGTTCTTCGCTCTCCGACATTGCTGCAGTGGTTCAGTACCAAACTGTTTGCCTGGCTTCGCTGTATGGCAGTGCTGGCACACAGAGCTGTATGATGAGACATTGCTCAAGATGAGATGTTCTTTTTTTTAAAATAAAAAAATAAAAAGCCCTTGTCTTGTTCAGCTCTATTTTGGGAAGAAGCAATGGGACTGTCACCACTGATCAAATGTATTTGATGCAGTTCTGTTGGTTACAAAGAAGTTGCAACAAGGTATGGGGAATGTTATTTTTAACCTCTTCTCCCCCCATAACTAGGAGAAGAAAATGAAGCAGTGAAAGCTGTGTTCATGTTACAGTGTTGTGCTCTAGCTGAACCATTTAGTAGAAACAGGTGGAAGCAACCCCCTCCCTTTAGACTGAAACAACCCTGGGCAGCTTGATGTAGTGGGTGGCAGCCCTGCCCACAGCAGCGGGTTGGGACTGTATGATTTTTAAGGTCTCTTCCATCTCAAGCCATTCTGTGATAGTATGAAACACATACATGACTTTCCTAAACCTTGCTTCCGGAAAGTCTTCTCCTTGTTAGCACGACTTAACCTTGTAGTGAGTAGAACTGGTGGTTACGCATAATGTTGAACAGGCAGCAGGAGGTCGCTGCACTGATGGCTGTAAGTCTCACTGACCTTTTTTTTTTTCTTTTTTTTTTTTCCAGTAGCATTTCATTCTGTCTTTGGCAAATGACAGATAAATCATGTAAATATGCACAATCAAAACAATCAAAATATGCTACCACTGATGCCAACAGTGTGCATTTAATAAATCTCAGAATTTCAAAGAAGAGAATTTGGCCATCGGATTCCAGACAGCTTTCCCCACCTTTGTAACACATTTGAAAATTTCAGCCATCCTGAGGAAATATTATCAAAGACTCTTCTGTATGCATGCCCTGATTTTCCCTGAGATCTTTATGCACTTTAAGCTTTCTTCCACCCAGGGGACCCTGGGCCGTATGGGGCTGGCAGTGAGCAGTGCCAAGGAGCACGCATGGGGCTTGGGCAGTGCCACCCCACCGCCATGAATGTTGATGCACCCATTGGCTCACACTGAGCACAAGAGACAGCAATTTGATGTTAATTTGCTCATGTTTGTTTGTTTAACAAATGAAGCATTTGTTTTATGTTCAAATGTATGTATGCTGTATTTGAAGCTAGATGTTTTAAACAGGCAACAAATAAAAATGATGCTTTGTGGGCATCTTGCTAGCATAGGAAAACAGGAGGCTACTGTCTGCAGTAAGCATTGCCATCTAAAGCAGCGTCTAACTGTGTTAGATCTACTAAAACCTTTATACTTAAAGGAAAAGAAAGGCTGCTTGCTCTAACATGAAATGTAAAAGTTTCCACCTCAAGCTACAAACCCATCTGTCAAAGCTAGTCTGTAAAGCAGAGCCCGCCTGGATGATCTGAAGAGCAGAAAATAGACGCTCTGCGTTACGAGCTTGCATTTTGCTGTTAGCAAACAGCATTTTGGTAATTTTTATCAACCTGCGTGGCTCTCCTTTAAGGGAAACCAAATGAGTCGTGTGTGGATGCACTGTGAAGTTTAGCCCTGAAAAATAAGTTTTTAAAAGGCAGAAAGAAATGGAGACCTGCCAAGCTTGTTGGCTGGAGTCATGGACAAGAGCAAGGCCTGTCTGAACTGCCACTCAGTTTTTATTCTGCGAGTTTGCAGGGTTGGTGATTAGAGTGGCTTTCGCCCAATTATGCTGTGATTATTCCGCTGCACTGTAATTGACTGGGGAGATATGCTAATACCTGTCATTTGGGATGATAAAAGATGAGCGGAGGACGCAATGCATTATTTAGCTGGCTGTGTGATAGATGAGGGATGCGCAGAGTGCTTTAATTGCTGAGAAGAGAGGTTAAGCTGAACGAACGGATGAATTAGAAATGAGGTTTTTTATGGCTTGTGGAAAAGTGAAATAAAGGAAAATGTGCTTTAAAACTGTAGCAGCAGATAGAAGGAAACACAACAAGACAAGATCTTCCACTCAGCTTACTCCCTTCATTTAAATATATAAGACAAAGCACAGTTACTGTTCAGTAAATAATATTAGTAATAATGATTAGAAATGCTCTGTGAGTTCATATCCTTGGGAAAAAAAAAAAGAAAGAAAAAAGTTATTAAAAGAGCTGTTTTTATCTGAGGTGTTTTTTTTGTAATTTGGAGCCATTTCAATTTCTCTTGCAGCTCCTTATTTCTGAGGACTGCCATACCACTGCTGGATACTGTGTTTCGTGTGCACAGGCCTGATGCAGATTTACATAAATAAATAACATCATGCACAGATATATGTATGTGCACATGTAAAATCTCTTGAGGATATGTGTTATGTGGTTAATAAGTGCACACACAGAGGAGTGAGATAAAATGAATATTCATAATGATTGGAGGAGTGCAGCAATACAATTAGCAAGAGTATACAAATAACTCATGAGTGATAAAGCTCTTACCCTTTGGGTGGGAAGGTCATTAGGAACTGAATCTTCCTCTAAAAAAATTACCTTGTGAAATACAGTGAAGGGAACTGTAGCAATTTTTTGTTTGTGGCATTCTTTCCATGTGTAAGGCTGGGACTCAGGCTCATGATTGAGGAAAACATTTGTAGTCCAACCTGTGAATGCATGTGGTGCGGCACAGGGTTTTGAGAAGGGCTTCAAGTTTGCAGCTTTGTGTGTGCATCCTGTTAGAGACACTTTGTCATCATCATCCAACACGCAGTCAAAAGAACGACCTCCTAAGTTCCATGAAGATGGATGCATAAATAAATGAAGGTTCTATCGAAGCAGAAGCAGTGAGGCTTCCAATACTATTATTGGGGAAAAAAAAAACAAAACTAAAATGGAGTGTGCAAGTCCATGATTAACCCACTGTATTTCAGTAGTGATGTTGTAGGAAAAATAAGGCATATGAAACTTCATAAAATGGAGCCAGTGGAACAGCATGAAGCTGCTGCTTGCCCACTGTAGAACGTTTTTTCAGAAAATGACCTCTCTTAAACCTTAGTTACTGAATGATAATGGATTTGAGTGGAGTATCGTGCCAGTGTTAGATGGACTTATTACTCTGCTGCTAAGGTAGAGACTACAGGGTCTGGTCACCCCTCTCTTCTTCCAGATGCAATCATCACCTTGTCTTCTACTTTCTACAATTCACCAAAATTCCTTTATGGCTGCTTTTCATCATCTTAGGGATTGGCAACTTATTTTACAGCTGTGCAGCCTATTGTTAACTTAATTTTTTTTTTTGTTCAGTTGGTTTTAAAAGAGCAGTTTATAAGGCAGTATGCTGCTTTTATGGAGCGATTTATATTGCTATGTGCTGCTTAATATAATTTTTGTAAAATGACCACTCGGATTTCGAAATGCGAGTGCTTCTGGTTGCGCCTTGGCTCCTTTCCATTAGTTGAATGGATGCAGCTCTCAGGAAAGCTGTGTATCTTTGAAGAAAGAAGTAGTAAAACGTTCTAATGTTATTGTTTTATGGAGTGTTATATAGAAAAATCTAACTTTTTAAAATCCCTTATTAGCCATTTTTAAAGATGTTATAAGAGAAAGTTTATTCTACATGACTTGGTTTGTAATAGCATGTGTAATGTAAGCAGGGCCTTTTTCATCCAGAAAGCGTTGCCTGAGGCGCAGTGCCCAGCCGCTGGGAGTGCGGCAGCAGAGCTGTCTGAATGCGGGGCCTGCTCAGGATCTGGCAGCTTCTAATGCAGCAAATAACGCTTTGGGAGTGGGGGAGGCTGAATCCTTCTGCCTTTTTTGTGGGCTTGTGATCTTTCACGTTGGCTATAGCGGCCTGGGTAACTGGAATGGGAGGGAGTGGGGCCCCATCCTGCAGCCCTGTCAGTTGTGCATGCAGCCTCTGAAGTCACCTTGTCCGTGTGAGTGCAGTGAGAGGTTTGTGTGCTTCCTCATCAGTGTGAGGAGATACAGCCAGGCAGGACTTCTAACTTTCTTTGTCCATCTAGACCGAATTCAGTTTGAAGCATCATTTTCACTTGCTGCATTATGCTGCGTTCAGAGCACTGGAGGACTTGCAGCATGTTATAACTATGAAGTCAGCATGTGCTATAAAGGATTTTCATACTGATTGAACAATAACTTTGAACTTACCAAATAAAACAAAAATATGGTACAGTAGCAAAGCTGCAAAAGACACATTTTTCAGTACCCACCTCTGCCAATTAAAAGATTTGTCATTGTTACATATGCAGGCTTCTCTGAAAGTAATGCCTCTTACGTTATTATGTTGGCCCATAATGTCAGAGACAGGTGTTGGTGATATGGCAGTAGGGTCTTCACACCAATATCTCATTACAGTTTGTTGCCGTGTGACAGATGGCAGCAGAAGGGTAGTCTGGCAAATGGCATCTGACATGGAAATGCGTATGAAGTAAAGGTGTGGAACGGAATTTCTCCTTGCAGAAAAAATGGCATTTGTTGACACTTGCTGAACACTGATGGAGATCAAATAGTGGATGTGAGCACAGTGAGGCAGTGGGTGATGCATTTCAGTGGTGGCTGCAGGCGACATGAAAGACAAGCCACGTTCCAAGATTTTTGAGTGTAGCATGCAGGCTCTTGTTCGTCAGGGGCAAAAATGCACAGCTAATGGTGATGACTGTTAGAAAAAATAGCGTTTTGTAGCTGAAATTTGCTATATCAAGTAGTGCTATTGTGAGGTACCTACCACAAGTACAGATGGGAAGATAAACTTGAAACAAAGAAC
Source organism: Tympanuchus pallidicinctus (assembly GCF_026119805.1). Lineage (NCBI taxonomy): Eukaryota > Metazoa > Chordata > Aves > Galliformes > Phasianidae > Tympanuchus > Tympanuchus pallidicinctus. The sequence continues at coordinate 58,817,534 of NW_026294618.1, read as the reverse complement.
AGAATACTTGAACTAAACACCTTGCTTGTGATCAGCTGAAATTAATTTTAGGAAGGAACACTATGTTAATTCAGAATAGTCTCTGTTGTTTTGATTTTACAGTACATTATTAGGTCAATTGGAAAACATTATTCCTCAGTTGTTGTTTGGCATAGTGTTATTTCTCTACATTTAAGTATCTATAATTTAGATTCCATGGCAAAAATAACTTTGTTTCTGATAGAAGATGAAACGTTTGACTGACGTTGGAAGTAAGCAATAAGAAACTTTTAACAGTTCTATCAATCAAAACAATGGTTTTATTTCTTGTGTTATTAGCTCCCAGGGCTTTGCTGCAGTGCATGGGAGATAATTTCTTACTGTACACTTTTCTTACTGTGCACTAGATATACTTCTGGGGTGGGCGGTGAAAGCTGTACATTTTATTTTGTTTTCAGTGTTTCAGTCATAAGGTTTTGATGATCTCAGCTTGTTCCTTTAGTAGTTATGTCTGGGTATGATCTAAGGAATCTTCAAAACCCACTAAGGCAATAAGAAACAGAGGTCATGAGAGAACTGAGTAATTTTTTTGGCTTGAAAACATTGGGGGAATGGGGAGGGAGCAGGACTGATCTTATAATACTTTATAAAAGCAAACCAACACCAAGTCTTGAGAATTTCAAAGCATCCTTTCCTTTTCATCGTTTTCTGTCAGGGCTCTATATGCACTTTATGGCACGGCTGTAGGCTCCATTTGTGAAGTTCATTCCGAATTATGAGAGTTATACTTCTGTTGGTTTTTGATCCTTAGATCAATCCTGGTTGTGGGAGTTTATTGAAGCCTCTAGTGGGTGAAATGCAGGATGAGGAAGCTGCAGCTGCTTTGATTATGCCTAGGTTGCTAATTAGAAGAGGTAGCAGTTCATCCAGAAGAAGTTAGGTGGGAACCACTGGGCACGGGAGTGGGGAAAGCACTTTCCTTGAGTCATGTAACGAACATGGAGCTTGTGTAGGTTTTTCTTTTGAGAGACAGAGGGAATTCCTCACCCACCATTTTTTTTTTAATAATTCTGAAAAGCTTTGGCTCAGATCCCTTTTATTTTTAATTTGAAATTATTTAGCTACATTAAAATGGACAGTGCTGTGTCTAAATCCGGAGTCGTGATTCCAAATCCTTGGTTTGCAGAAAAACAGGAGCTCTGCATTCTGGAGCCCTTCTCCTGTGTGGATCTGTTGATTCTTTCAGATAGTTCCAACCATGTTTACCATTAACATATATTGTAAACTGTAATGAAAGTAATTTCAGTAGATGAAGGTTTTTCTATGGATTTTAAAGCATATAATGTGAAAGTTTAGATTTTAAGCACAATATTACTTTCTCATGTCAGTGTCCAGCTGTTTTTTCATTCTTAATTTCTTGTTAAAGTGAACTTGAATTTTACTGGACTTTAGAAGCCTCTTCTCATTACTAACCAAAGCTAACCAAATGATAGTATGACATTATACTAGAACTTACGGTTTTGTTAATATGGTGGAAAGTATGCAAGTGAAAACTGAAGAATTTCCACATCTGCAATGGAAAAAGGCTTTTGTGTTTACAGAAAGAGAAAACTAGTATACAGTCTAGGACACTAAATCCGAGGTTTGGGGCAGATATGTTATTCTGAATTGATGAGAACAACTTCGAATTAGGAATTAATGTACAGGGAGAGTGAAAAATTGCCGTTTGTCTCTGGCAAACAGTACCTATTTCAAATTCTGAACGCAGAGAACAATGTAAAATCTTCCAGTGCAATGAGTGTTACATTAGCTGGCTTTACTTCATACTTAAAAAAAAAAAAAAAGTGTTAAACATACTTCAGAGGTTACTCAGTGATTTGGTATGTACTGAATAATGTTTCTCAGAAGCAGTTGCTGAGTCATGGTACAAAGTTGGTATTTTGGTGGGAGACTGAAGGGGAGTATGAACATGCTGTGTTTGCGGCTTGGAAAAAAATGTTCCTGCAGTTCTCACCAGACAGCCTCTGGAGCTGGTGAGCAGAAAATGCTATTGTTTGGAGGTCTGAAATTCTGAGTTCTCATTTATTTTCAATGTTTCATTGGTAATAAAACACTTTCTAGGAGTCTAAATGAGATGTAATGAATTTGATTTTAGGGGGAAGGGAATTTATTTCTGTGGTTGTTGCTTAATCAACATCTATTCTGCCACTTCACATCAGCTTCTGTTCTTTCCAAGTGAATTAGTTCTTTGGGCAGCACGTTAAAAGGAAGTGTATTGTTCTTGGCAGGGCGCTTGAATTTCTAATTACCAGATTCCTGCCTTAATTGCAATTACCTGGACACCCAGGCAGGGTGAACTTTTGGAAAAGAATGTAATTAGAGCAGAAGAAACCTTGCTGCCAACTGTTTGTCCGGATGTCTACACTAAGGAGAGCTCTGATAAGTTCACATCGCCACAGACAAGCTGTCAATCTGCAGAGAAGATGCCCAAATGCTGTACAAGCCTGTTGTAACACGTATGATTGCTGCATGGCCTCAGACCTGCTATGGAGAAAAAAGAAACAGTTTGCTATTCTCTTCCCATCCTAACTGAGGGATCAAGGGGAACTTGTACAAGGGCAAGGTCTTTGGTTTCTCTGTTGTGTGTGCTCAACAATACGGTTCATCAGGTGCACAATTTGTTTAAATGAATGGCTATAGTAAATTGTCGTCTGCGTGAGATAAACAAGGTGCACAGAGAGTAATTTAATTCCAGTAAAAACAAACAAATTAGGTCATTTCTTTTGATAATGCTTATAGCGTGCCATTCTTTGCATGCAACTACAAAAGCAAAACGTTACCAGGCCCCAAGAAATAACACAAAACCTCACTTAAGAGTAGAAATGATAGTAATGGTGTTTCTGAATACAGGTTGTATCCTGACTGTAAGCTGCAGTCGCTTGGCTTAATGGCATACAGAAAAGTATTGTATCAGGCTGCTATTCTTAGATACCTTGTGTTGGCTCTCAGGGAAAATAAATAATGGAAAAAAAATTGAAGTGTTACTATTTTAAAATACATACAATACTGAAAACTTGTCTTTCTCTAATTATGTCTTTCTACTAATTCAGCTTTCAAATAATGTCACTGACATGGATATTTAAAAAAAATTTAAAAATTGCATCAGGGCTTGAGTGGTTTAGGGAGGTGATTATTGATCTTCATTAATTTAAAAATAAAGGAAAAAAAAAACAAAACAAAAATATTAATGTGTTTGATTCCTGTGAGATCAGGGTTGGACCAACTCCGGAGGTTGTAGCATGCTAGTGTCACTTATTGTTGGACTGAAAATAAGAGAAGGCATCATGTGTGCCTTCTGTTTTTATTGAGAAGAGTTGTAAAGCTGCTTTGTTCTTTCAGAGAAGTAGTTAAGAGCACTTCAAATGAGTTGCTCAAATGCTAGGCTCCCCAAGCTCATGTAATGTGAAAAGGTTGTAATGGGAAGAGTGGTGGTGTAAAACTATTTCAACTGCTTTTTAACAGTGTAGGGGTGGAGGAGATGGAGGAGGTAGGTTGGTAGAGCAAAATGTGTAGTTACCTGGTTTAAGTTCAATCACCATGTTCAAATCGTTAACAAGCACATCAATGTGGCTTTTATTAACAGAAGGTTTCCTGCCACATATGGAATGGTTGGCAGCAAGGCCTTATTCTCAGCCAGCCCTGTCACATATACAAAACCCATTCAATTAGATTCCAGGGTTTGTTGCCCGTTCCTCAGTTTTGCCAAAACGAGTGAAAATGCTAAATGATTAAGGAGATAATTCATGAGATTCAAGGTCAGCAAGCCTGATGGGCAGGCTCAATACCAGGGGTTTTATGTAACTTTGTTTTTTGTATGTAAACAGAAGGTTTGGAAAGTTGAGATGTTGCATTGTTTTCATTATCTCTCTGCTCCCAGTCTGAATTTAGCATTTACTCTTGCCGATCTTTTTTTTTCCAGATGTAGTGTTGGGGAGAGGCACGTTAGAAAGGTGTTGTTTTCTTTTTTTTTCTCTCTGTCTCTCTGTTTTAGTCACAAATTTATGTGCTTCTTGTGCTAGAAGATAATAGGCAGATAATGGTATTGGGCAAAGTAGTGGAGAGAGTAATACTTGTGCAAAAATGTTCAAAAAAAAATTTGGGTTTTCAGCTGCTGATGCTGAAACTCTATGGATAAGTCCTTTCTTTTCAGGTTTCTTGTACTCTTGGGAAGTCAAAGGTTTCTTACAGGATCTCAATCACCATTCTGTTTGAGAAGTCTTAGCAAGAAGCACGGCTAACAAGCACTTAATCTTGAACACTGGGTAAACTGTTCTTCCAGTTCTTAAAATAGACAAGGAAGGAAAATGTGAATACGTTGAAAGACTGGTATATAAAAAATGTCACTATGGAGTTTCTTCCATGTCTGTATTTTAGTTCTTATAACTGTAATACTGAAAGAGTTGTATGTGTGGCTACAGCTACCCTTTCTTATTGTTACATGTGATCTGCATTTACTAGATCAAAGCTCAGTGCACACAAGCCATGGCCATAGCTTCTAAATATTGGTATCAACCAAGCTGTTACTGTGGCCTTGCCTGATTGCTTCATGCAGGCTTTTGGATAGTGAGGATCTTCCTAAGAGTCATTTTTATCATTCTTTTATTTTAGCTTGCATGTTTGGAGGTAGGAAGAGGCCAAATTCTCTTTGCTTCTCCATCTTCATTAGGAGCAAACACATGTTATCTTTGATATTCTTCAGTGTTCATATTTCTGTGCCTTTATTGCATCTCCTCTTGTACTGATAAATTTATTTCCTCATGCATTTATTTCATATGTGAATATATATGTGTGTGTGTGTGCATATAACCCACATTTTAAATTCCACTGTTGAGGACCACTGGAAAAAAATATTTGTAATGTGCATCTGTTCTAATATCTGCCAGAAAATGCATGGATAAAGCAGCAGTACTTGTAAGTGATAATTTTGTTCTTTCCTATAAAGGTAAATTAGGGCACAGATTCAAAACAGTGAAGTGGAATGACATCTGGATGATCTTTTTAGTATAGGAAGCCTTAATATTTCCAGCTAGAGTCACCAGGTGTGTAGTATTGAAGTTCTGAGATGCAGCAGAAGCTTTTTAGAAATCAAGTAGTGAATCCTTTTCACTTTCCAGTTGCTGAAAGTGATAGAAAGGCCACCTGATCTGAGAATGAGCTGGGATTGTTTGTTCTGGGATGATTGCTGGTTCTGCACCTAGGCTAAAATAAATCTCTAGCGTTTGTATCTGTGCTGCTGAAGTGAGCAGGGTAGACATTATGATTTGCACTTTGCTTCTTTTTGTTTTGAATTCAAAGGCCACCCCTAATTGATGGAGGTTTCCTTTACGATGCACTTATTCTCAAATCCATCACGCGGTGCTTGTGCTGCCCCTTGTCTTCATGGATGAGCTGGTCTTTGACCCAGAACTGGTAAATGAACCCTGCAGGAAAATCATTAGAGAATTGGAATGGTTGTAGTGGAGGGACCAAGGGTCAAACCATTACCTCCCTGCAGGACCGTCAACTTAAATTGGACTTCTTGCTTTTCTGAAGCAGGTCAAGTGTCAGGGACAGCTGAAGTGGTCAGGTACAAACCAATACAGATCATAGATATAGCTCAGGCTTTTTTTTTTTTCTTTTTTTTTTTTGTTAAGCTTAAAAAATTAAGGTAGGTGAGACAGACCTCAGCTTCTCTCCTCTCTCTGCCCTTTAAAAAGTAAAATTAAATTCCTGAGAAGTCAACAGGAGCCCACGCTGTGACACTAATGTGCTCTTTGTGATCTTTTGGCACATTCATAATTTCTTAGAGTGGTTAGTTCACCTTTTTAGTCTGTCCTTGTAGTTTTCTTTGACGGAAAAGTAACAAACGATATTTGGTAACAAGAAAATACCTCCATAATTTCTGTGAGAAATATACCTCTGTTCTTTTTTCATTTTCTCAATTGTTCTTTGCATAATTTTTTCACTCTTAAACTCAACAGGAATGTAAAATGACCTTTTTCAGAGTGTATGTAACAAATATTTCCTGCTTCTAGAGGAAAAAACTCCTCAGTAGAACATATATGGCAATGAAATATAACATTTAACATGAGAAAGTATTTAATGATTTCATTTATAAATCTGTAGCCCTTAAAATGTTTTGGGTTTGGTTTTTTTTTTTTCTAACGGGAAAATTCAAAGCATGGTAAACTTAAAAGTAAAATAAAAATAAGCATAAAATACCAAAAAGCTGCAAGTGTCAGACTGCTGAAATATGACCACAAACGCTGAACAACAAAACAGTTTGTACTGGGGATAAAAAAAAAAAAAAAAAAGATTAATGTGTAAGACCTGAATTTCTTTTCACTGACTTCAAAGCACTCACTCTGCAGCCACGAGCTGCTGTGCAGGATGATTCAGAGCCCGCACTGGGTTCCTGCCTTCAATAGCTCCTGCGGAGGGGAAATTTCCCTCTGCTGATTAGAAACTGGCCCCTGTGTGCCTGCAATTACCGGGTGGAGAGATCCTGTGCTTATGCTCCAGACTTAGGAGGCTGAAGCTGCTCCCGTACTTCTTGTGTGTGGGGTTGTTCCCTTCTGGAATTATATATGAGGCAGGAAAGAATTAGCAGTACCGCGCATTTGAGTTAGTGGGCCAAAAGCTAGCTCTTGTGTTGAAATCAGAGGCAGACTGATTTCTAGAGGAGTAAACATGTCTTGATCAGAGGAGATGAATTACTTGCAGCGTGACTGACAGGTAAATGCTTTAAAATATTAATGAGGAAAAAACAAAGGGGAAAACATATAGGTGCTTTTTGATTAGGGTATCCCACCCTGTCCTGAGCTGATTGAGACCTGCAAGCCAGGGAGATGCAGAGCTCTGCTGTGGCCATGCCACTCCTGGCCATGAGTTCATGCTGTGTGCCTTCACAGCAGGGCTGTCCTCTCAGTGAGGGCTCCTTGTTAAGTCTAGTGCCTTTGAATATTACGGGCTTTTTTTTCCCTTAGATTACACATTAATCTTTCGTTACGTGGAGGGTTCTTGTAGTTATGGCTAATCATTAAGAAAGTAAAGAGAAAATCTGAGTGACTATGGGAGACTGAGCTCCCAGCCCCAGCTAGTGCAGGCCTGCAGCCAAAGGTGCTGCGGGCACGGCCATGCAAGAGCTGCCTCAGGGAGCTGTGCCCTGGGAGCAGGGCGGTGCCGGAGGGCCTGGGGCAGGGCGCTGGGCAGTCAGGGAACCTGGGAGCGGCTTTGAAAAGAAGACAGTGGGAATAAAAACAAGTCTCTGTTTCTGTGCTTGCAGAGAGGATTACAGCGCATCTTGTGCTCTGGCTGCACCTTGTCTGGTGATAGAGGGAGGCTGAGAAATAACCAGCTGGAATCAATTATCTTTTATTCCAGCTTCTTTCACTTCCAGCAGCTCTCTCCTCTCCAGCAGACTAGAGCCGAGAGTACACAATTGCCGGTGCACAGAAAGAAATCTGCTGTTGTAACACCTCCGGTATTGTGTCTGGTAGAAGCCAGCTTTAAAGGGTAAGCAATCTGGAAAATAGCTCCTCGCACCACAGCATGCGGGAGGGCAAGGCCTGCTCCGCTCGGGTGGGCTGGAGCGGCTGCTGGGGGAGCACCGAGCTGCTTGGAGCACCAGTGGGAGGAGGACAGCCTGCCGACAGGCTGCGAAAGTAAATATGGAGAATTTCCACTCGCAGGAGCTGCTCTGGCTTTTGATGTTTATGATGATGAATGATGTGTAATGAACAGCCACACAGCTGAGAGGAGCAGCTCTTTGAACACGGCTTTTCCGTTGTAACGCATCAGTACTAACAGCCCGGCTTCCTTTGATAGGAGATGGTGGGGCAGGAAGCAAGCTGGAAGGAAAATTATTTTCCTCGGCTCCTCTATGGAGCATCAGGCCTTTATCTTGTCAGTCGTGCAATTTATTTTGAAAGGTGAGGATTTTAGATCTCACAGGTGGTAGGAACAGTCACGTTGGTCAAATTTTAGCCTGCTGGTATGATAGTTGTGGCTGTTTCATTATGTCCAGGGAAGCTGAAGCACACATTAGTGTTCGGTACCATGCACAGAGGAAGCAGTGCTTTGGTTTCCCCAGCAGGTGGGTAATTATGTCCTCTACCACTTCCTGTGCTGGAAGGGACCGTGACACAGCAGAGCTCTGCCTATAGTCATGCATCCTGAGCTACCTGCTCCATAATACTTGAGCAGACATGCTGTACATACGGCCTGTTGTTTTACATAGTGGTGCTATTTTCAAAGTTGTGAACCTTTGGGCTTTCTTCAAGTCTTTACAATTATATCCCAGCGTAATAAATAGAAAATAAATATTCTCAAGACAGCATTGCTGACATCCACGTTTAACATCGTATTCTGAAAAGTTCTAAGTATGCATCTTGAAATCAGTATGCATTATGTTATAGTGTTAATTTATTTAAATTATATCTAGTTTTTACACACATCTCACTGTTCAGCCTTGTAAGAGTGTATATATACAGACAGGTATGTATATATATATATATGGAAGAGGTAAGATGCTTTCAGTTGCCTTCTGACAGAAGATAAAGGACTAGCATTTGAAACATTAAGAACTTTTAGCTTCCCTCTTTGCCTGTTCATAAACCCTAGAATTACAGATGCTGTCCTCTCTCTGCTTTAAAATTGAGCAACAAAAGAAAGTTAACACTAAATGTCATTTTATAATTGCAGTAATGATCACACAGCTGTGCTTCCCTCATTTTATAATGCACGTCAGGATCAGTTTAGGAGCTCAGACTCATTTCCTCTCCAGACATAATTCTAGTGACCATTATTACAGTAAGTAAGTTCTTCTCGTTCATTATGGCTGAAGTCAGACGGATGCCTGGGCAGTGTATGGAAGGCCAGTCTGAAAGGATGCTGCACTTCTGGGCTGACTGTGTTAGTTTTCAGTCAGTTCAGGAAGCACGCGTAGAGGTGTATGGACAGAGTGGCTACAGGAAGCTAAGGCATTTGTACCTCTATGCATCAGAAAAACAGTGAAAGAAAAAAAACCAACTTGGTTGTGTTATTCTTTCATGAGTTAAGAAATGTTTTCGTTATTTATGAGTACGTGAAATTCTGAGGAGGAGCTATTACACTTAAATGAACCTGTGAGCAGCCCATAGAAAAGCAAGTGCCTGCAGCGCTAATAATGAGAACTGACAAGGCAATCCTGCTGTGTTTATTTATGACCTTCTGCCTTTGTTAGCTCTTGTGAGAAATTCCTTTCTAACCATAACAATATTGCTGGAGTTTGGCACTGTGCTGAGAAATCCTACGGAGCCCTGAGGCCCACTAACTGGCAGTGGTACAGCTCCTAACAGATTGGCACGATGGTTGAAATGTTTATACTTATTTATTTATTTATTTACTTACTTACTTACTTACTTAATTCATAAAATTGCTTTTTCCTTTAGAACATTCATTTATTCTGACAAGCCCATTCAGAATTATTTTGGGACTTTGTGAAGATCTCAAATTACTGATGTAGGTTTTTTTCCCCATTTTTGGTGGTCTGTCTGCTGAACAGCTCAGAAGATGAAAAACTTCTTTGGGTAGTTCATCAGTTAGATCTCGGAAGTCATGAGGTAGATGTTGTTGTGTTTTGTTTTTACAGAACGACAACAGTGTAGAAATGATGCCTCAATCTGTAATATTTACTGTGTGGAAGAACATGAATGCAGACTGGAGTGAGTGCTGCAAGTAAGCACCATTGACTTCACAAGTCACATGGAAAACTAAGAACCATACTCTTTTCAGACCATGATGTGATGCACTTGGCTCTTTCCCCATGTTCCTGTCACACGCATGCCCCTGTAGACCACTCAGCCCTGCTCCCTAAGCTGTGTTACAGTGCTTAAACAGATTTGATAGTTAGAGCTTCAGCAAGAGATAGGGCAGCAGTACCTAAAGTTCTTGTAGGGCTGAATGAAGTCTCTCGTTGCTTCATCTTGCAACAACTTATGTGGCTGTGGACAAGAACAGTGGTTCAGCAGTTTGCTGTATGCAGCATGCAGGCGTCCGAGTGGAAACTCCAGCAGAGGAAGGGAAATGACCGCTGCCTTACAAGGTCCTGTTAGGCCATTTTTCAGAAGAGTTTCCAAAGCAGCCTGCCCATTTCCATTTTGACACGTTAGCTGTCATGTATGAACACCTTCAAAATTGAGGATGGCTAGAATAGAGATCGGATGGGAAAACATTCTCTGTTACTCCATTTGAAAATATGTCATACTAGTAACTTCCAGATGTGGGCTTTGTGGTACTACAGTGGTACTTGCTGGAGGAAACCACAGTATGTCTGCAGCCTGGCAGATGTGTTGGGGAAGGAGAACTGGCCCATCAGGTCAAGGGCTAGGTAACATGCAGTACCCACTCATGGCAGTCCGTGGAGCAGCAGCCACATTTTGGCCGATGCAATACGATGCGCATCCTACTGTTGCTTTCTTGGAGTGTTTTCATAGCATGTTTATTAGAACTGCCGTGCTCCTCCCTCATGCCAACAAAAACTCTGGAGGAGCAATCTAATTGAAAGCTTTATCTAGAAAATCTGGGCCCCCTCTGTATTTCCTCTGAGGAGAACAGGCTGCAACTTTCAAACATGCTGAGACAATCAAAAACTCACAAAGACCTGTCTTCCACAATTCACTGTGGAAGTCTTTTTTTTTGGTAATCTACTAATTAAGAAACAGTAGCAATTGGTATATGGCTTTTTCTGTAGACTGCAGTCTATATGGTTTAAGGCATCCGTAGGGACTTGTCATTTTTCTCCTCAATTGTTGGAATTTACAGACCTGTTGGATAAGGTTTAGCTTAATGCACTCAAAGATCAGGACAATGATTGTGTTATCTTAGCCTCAAGAAAAAACTTTCCACTCCAAAAACAAAATTTGTATACCATGGCTTGGACAGCATGCTTAACAGGAGTCAGAGGGGGCATTGGCATTTGAGTTTTTTTTCTTGAAGCTTAATTGAAGGAAGCATGACAAGCTATCCTTCCTACTAGTGTAATCAGGATACTATTTCAAAAGAAATCTGAGGCTGAGACACCTTTCTTAGATTTCAAAAGCCTTTTGAAATTTATACAGAGGTTTCTGAAACAGAAGTTTCACCCAAGTCTGTTAAAACCATATCATCTCAAAATATCATGTTCTCTTGCAGCTCAATTATTTTGCACAATAGTGTGCCCAGCCAGTACTGAATTACTGTGAGGAGATGTGAACTCTGGAATTTGGGGTGATTAGGGAATCTGGTTCTAGCTAGTGTATGTGAGAAAAGAACTGAAAGTTTATTTTCTGCTTTATTACTGCCTTGGATTTCATTTCCCATCCTTTTCCCAGGTTACTCGGAAATGAAAAGGTAGGAGGGGTAAGTGAACAGCCCTTGAAGCATAATCATTTGATTTTGCTGCTATGGCCCATAAACCTCAGAAAGGAGAAAGCAGTTTGTGTACATATGGATGTGGGCGAAGCAAAGCAGTCAGAATAATCACAGCCTTGTTTGTTTGCGCTTTACTGGATGTTGAACTGTGCACTGCTGGAGTCGTGCTAGGTTCAAAAAAATGAAAGAAAACCCATGAGGGAGGAGAATGAGAGAGTCCTGCATGATTCTGGAGTAGCAAATGTAGCTGAATTTATTGCAGCAAACATTGTGGCACTCGTTCCTGCCTGATCCCCGAGTATAACAGCATATCTGGGTTTTTTAAATAAAACTTTGTAAATACTGCTCTCTGGGGCAAGTCTCCTTATTCCATCTCTTCTGAAACAGGAATTTCTAACTTATGCCACTATTGCGGGCATATACGTTTTTCTCTTACTTTCAGCATGTGATTATAGAGGAAGAGAGGGAAAGTTATTGGGGCACCTGTGTTTTTGAAGTTTAAGATGTGTCTGTGGCTTGTTTACCATCTCATGTAATTGTGGTATTTGGTTACACAGATTTGTGGGGGAGAGAGAGAAGCAGAACAATATGATGCATGCACAATCCCTGAGCTAATGAAAAACTGTGTTTTGTAGGTCTTTATTCTCACGCTAACCTGCTGGGACATCTCCTTTATCAAACTATGCCTGCTACAGAGGGTATTAATATGCCAAATAAAAGACAAGCACTGTAGAATAAGAGCTTTGAAACCTTATGTGTACTGATTCATTGGTTGGTTTGCCCTTTATTGTGGTCCACGTATAGCTTTGGGCTATCAGAACGACTAGTTATCAACTTGCCTAATTTACTAATCTGCTGTGGGAAGAAAAGAGCTGTTTTCAGTGATGAGAAGGCGATTGGTTGTTGGACCAGCACTTCTGTTTTCTCAACTCCAGTCTTCAAATCAAATAGTGTTGTAAATGTAAACTTTTTTTAGCAGCCCGGCTGATGCCTTCTGAATGCAGTATGGGGTAATCTGAGAAGCACATATGGAAAGCCATTAGCTTTTAATTGCAAGATGGGTGTGTTGAGACTCAGTAGGAAACAGTAGTAGTAAACAGTAAGGTATGCTGAACTGTGTGAGATTGTGTGGCTATAATTAAAGAGCTTCTCCTACATGAGCTACTCTTCATAGACCAGTTGAGAACCTCTGCATTGCAATCAAGTGTAGACATACTGCATCATAGGCATATTGTGAATTTTATCACGTTTTATTTTACGGTATCCTGAAGAGATGTTTGCTTCTTGCTTGAGCTGCACCTGTGAAATCTCAGGTTTTTGAATGTGTACCTCAGGATAGATGACTTGTTTCTGACTTCATGTGCACTGCGTTTCCCCAAGTATGGAAGCCAAAGTAAATGTAAAGGGAGTAAGCAGTAATTACTAGTTCATACTGCTGCTGCTCCTGCTGAAGTTTTAGATGTTTTTCAAACCTACTGACCCATACATTCTTTTTGGAATGTCTTATTCTTCTCTTACCCTTTTTGTCCAAACTCGTATTTGTCTGTCTTGTGATTGAGTATTCATCTTGCGTACTTGCTCAGAATTCTTTCAAACCCAGTTACAAAAACAGATAAAGTAGACAATGTGAGAGGAAGAAGGGGGTGTGCTGTGTTTTCCTTGCGGCTTTGTGGTGATCAGTTCAGTGTAGACTGTTGCAGTCAGAAACACACCTAGAGGAGCAGATTGGACTGACCGGCAGTGAGTTGTCTGATGGCTGTGCAAATTCCAAGCATACTGAAGAAAGCAAGGATGGTGGTCTCCAAAATAGAAAGCTCCTGAGAGCTTGAAAGATTCTGGACTAATGCATATTTACCTTCAATCTTCTTCCTTTCTGCTTTGTGTTACTGATTTAGTCTGTCTTTTCCCCAGGGAAGTAGTACGTGGTCTGGAAAATGATTGTATTCCAAAGAGGTTCAATAAAAGGAGGTTCTTTTGTCTTATTTAATTGCTCTCTAAATGAGAAAACTTAGCTTTAGTGGAAGGGATTTCACATTTATGTTATTGACACTGAAGAAACTGAATGAGTAGTAGTATGGGTATGACTAGATTTTCTTTGGTTGCTGTTAGGCAAATGTAACTTTTCTTTCCTAGGCTTGGGGGCAATTTGTTGTGTTTTCCATTGATTTGATTGTTTTAAATGTTGATAATTTATTTGCTATAGCTGCAAGAGTTGTTGGCAGAGAATTTTTCTTTGATACAATACTGAGGAAACAAATGGCTCCTAAGGGTTCCTGGCTTTCTGTTTTTTAAATTTTATTCTCAGAAATTCTACGTGCTAAGCATTCTGCTTCAGAGGTAAACAGTGGAGTTTGTATCCTGAGAGATGCAATGTTACTGTTTTCCTGTTCCGGAGATTTACTATTTACTTCTGACATAAAAAAGTATTGCTGCCAGACGAGCTCTGTGTCTTACCTGTTTACAATCTTTGCTAGACTTTGTCAATTTGCTCTGATAGCACATGGGTCATTAGTATTTATTGCTTTATGCATGGGAGTCGATGTTTGTGAAGTATCAACTTTTTTATGCCGTTAGGAGATTTCTTGATGCAGCAAGAGACCCGGGACTCCCCTTCCCATTACCTGTCAGGGAATTGCAGACTTCATAATGACTGGCGCTCAACTCTGTCAGTGTTGGTGTTTTCACGTGTTTTTTGAGGCTACTGATTTCTAATTTCTAATTCTTCTAAGTTGTTTCTGCTGTAGAGCTCTTGTCTGGATGAGCAAGGAAGATCCCCTTGTGGAGTGAGTGCAAGCACAGAAGTATGGCTGTATCTGTCTTAGCAACTTCTAATCTTGTGTCTGACAGATATAGATCTATCTGATTAGATTGCTGTTGTGTGGTACTTGATCGATTTGAATGGGTTTGGATATGCTGGAACCACAAGGATATGAACCAGTCATATGTCATCTGAAAAAAATTGAGAGAAATTATCAACAGTTTAAAATAGCTTAAAAGACACAAACATAATCTTTGTCCTGAATATACACAATGCTATGCTAGGATTAATTCCTAGAAAAATAATGGACTTTTTGAAATCTTTATGCTTTTGCTAAAAACTATGTTTTCTGTACAGCTTTAAACAGAGAGATTTTTTTAAGGCTGGGAATTAATTTCATATCCAAATGAAAAGTAAGAACTGTTCAAGGCAGTCCTTTGCTCAGTGATTAACGAAGTGATTAGTGAGCTGTGACTTGAATCTGGTTTTTCAGGTTGTCTTTTTGTGGATAATTTCTTGAATACTGATGTGATTCCAGAACCACACTGGTTGAGAAGGCACAAGGCAGAGCACTGGCACTGCATGATTTGCTTATACTTTTACTCGGTTGCTTAAGTGACTATTGGGCTTTTGGGAAAGGTTTTGCATTCTTGTGGGACTTCCCAGTGTCACTTCTCAGAGGAGTTATTGGGTGCTGATAGGAGCCCTTTCCACAAAGGTCAGTATCTGGGGTGTTTTGAAGAGGCACGTGAGGTTCCTTCCTTACTCATGTCTCAGTGAACATGAACGTTTGAGGATGTGCATGAAGCAGGACTGCCGTGCCTAGCTGAGGTCTGCAGCATCTCAGTGTAGGAGGAGTAGCAGGGTCTGCTGGGCATGAGGGGGTTTCCCTGGCACTCCCCATGGCCCCGGTGCCTGCGCCTTCTCCCAGTGGTGTGGGAAATGGAGGCTGTTAGCTCTGTGCCCTCTAGACAATGTGACCAGCAGGGCCTTTGGAAGACTTCTTGAAACGTGCTATTATAGGCTGCTTTGTGATGAAAAGAGGTCTTACAAATATCTTCAAATTTAAGCAGCAGCATTGTGGGATTTTTCTTTGTGTGCGGGTGTGTGTTTGTCAGCCAAATCATTTGTTCAAAGTTAATCTCAATTACAGAGTGTATTGTTCATAATCCCCCACGGTCCCAAAACAATAGCAGAGTGGATGTCTACTTGAATGTATATTTACATACTTAAATGTAAAATATGTTGGTGCGTATATATAATTTCACGTTCAAAGTGGTGATCTGTTTTGAAGAGATGGATATTTCCTGCGGGATTCTGCCTTGTAAGCAGTACCGTCCTCCATCCCAACAATCCCGGAGGCCTGAGCCAGGTGGCAACAGCTCTGACTTCTCAGGCAGCCCTCCAGTACAGCCTTGTGCTGGGATCTGTGCTGCTACAAAGGTGAGGGCCAGCGGGCCGTGGTCCTTAGCTTATTTGAGACCACGGGTGCTGTGCGTCTTTGCTTGTAGACCTTGTCTTTCCTTCTGCTCTTTGAGCAAAAAGAGACTGATAGGCAATAGCCTGGAAGTTGAAGTAATTCCCAGGCTGTACACACTATGTAGAAGCCCCCAGACCGTAGCAATCTGTCAGTGAATTTAGCTAACATTTAGCAACGTAGGACATCACTTAATGAGGTCCTGGATGTGTGCTGGATCTGTTGTACATTTCTCTGTTTTGCTGACCTCACAGAAGGTTCTCATCATTTTTCAGCTGTAGGTATCAAGCAGGGGATTCCTTTAGTAAAGTCTCATTTATGTTTTATGGCTGCTGGGACACTCTTGAGCAAAACCAGCAGCTGCACAAGGTGTTCACAGTGTACGTTTTTGCTTCACAGTGAGTGCTCTTTTCCTGTTGCGCTGTGTAAAATCATGGTGTTGTTAGCAAGTTACTGTCGTCTTTTTGCCGTTTATTGAATCTACGCCTATTTCTTGGGTAGGTTACTGGATTGTATTATTGCGTGGAAGATCCTGTGTTTTCCTTGTCCTTTGCTTGTCAGCAACTTTGGGTTTTGTGACTGTGTGCAGTTAACTTCCTTCTACTCCTTACTGGCTGCACTGCCAGTAAGTAAATTGGTGTGCTGTTGTGAGTGGCTCTCTTGTCAGGCTGATAAGATCACACCACCAGGAAAGCATAACATTATAATCCTGTGCACAATGTGATCCTGTTCATTTTAGCTCTTGTACTTGTCAGAAAGACAAGAATAAAGATTGTGTATGGGTGAAAAGTGAAGCTAGAAGTGAAGATAGTGGAAGATAAAACATTTAGCTGAACAAGAGAAATCGTGTGCTGGGACATTCTCATTTCTAATCAAAGTATTGCCTAGAAATGAACTTGGAAAGCTGATTGGGGAGTCCTGAATAATACAGAACATAACACTGACTGAGAATACAGAATGTTGATAAGGATTCATGACAGAGTGGGGGGAAAAAATACGTCCTCTATTTTTCCTTAGATTTGGTATCACATTTGAAAATACAGTCATAACAACAGGCAGAAGTACTAAGATTATTCTGCAAGAAATAGGTCTGTATAACGAGGTTTCTGGTAATTCCAGACTTGCTATATTTTACTCAAAAAAATGAGTGCTTTCCAGATAGGACCTCTGAAAAGAGGCAAAATTTAAGACGTGCCTTAGGGTAAGGGGACTTCAGCCCCTTAAAAGAATCCCTGCAATTACCTAACCTGCCAACTTTCCAACAAGATAAATGGAAGCACTGTAGCTTGAAGGTGCCTTGGTTTGAATGAGATGCAATAAGTAAGGTCTCTCTGTTCTTACAGGAATCATAGATCTGATAGTACTTATAAAAGAAGAATAGAGTTGGTGCCCTGCTGACTAAATTGTCCTCTAGAGGAGTATTAGTTACAGAGCTTCTTTGTTAACTAGGCTGTATGCTTAAACCACTGTGAATTTCTCTTATTAGCAGGATTTTTAATAGCTTTACATATGGATATACTAAGTAAATGCAGGTATATCCATATAATTTATGCATATGATGTGTACACGTACAATATTTTCTATATTAATAAAAGTTTGTGAAGTAGAAATTGCACGATTTCATTACTGTTATGCTACACTAAAGAAAAACACAAGCATTAAAATACTGATATTAGGAGAACGGTAAGCCAACTTCTGCTCTTTCAGTCTGGGAGCTTCCCACAAGGTCTTTCTTCCTCTTCACTTTAATTTCCCAATTAGCTCTCGTGGATAACAGAGGTGTTTCTAAAGCTTTTTTATGCTAGAAATTTCCCAGTTGCTCACCTACTGATACTTTTACCTTGAAAGATGAAGTAAGTCCATGAAGTGCATGTTTGTAAAGAGTACACAGTAATGGTTTGCAAACCACCCTGGACAGAATGGCTGATAATGCTCATTTACCCCATGGCAACACAAAGTAAATGTTGTATAGTACAGCCCAGGTGCCTAAATGGACAGCAGACCTTTCATACAGTCCTGGGAGCAACCTTATTATCAGCTGTCACAGTTGATGTGATCAATACCGTTGCTATGATAACCTCCTCGGCAGAGGAGCTGGATGGATGGCCGTGTCGATGTTCTCTCCCCAGCCTCAAAAGGACATCCTGCTGCACGCATGCGTGCAGCACAATAGGGCCTGTGCTCATTGCAGGAGGGTGGCACAGCCCCGTGCTGGCGTCCTGTGAGCTTCCTTCTTTCTTTTCTGCTTTTATGAATGAGTTGCATCAGGTTTGCGAGGAAATCCCTTGAAGGCATGCACTTGAGGAAATGCCTGGGACATGTCAGTCACTCCACCCCCACGGGAGATTAGCAAAATGAGAAGTCATAATGCGACCTGATGGAAAAATGAACTTAGTTCTTGTCCCTACGTTCTTGCACACACGCTCAGCATGTCAGGGAGGTGCTGGGGGGAACTGTCAAGTTGTGCCTTGATCCCTGAACGACCGATAATTTTCATCACGGACGCTGCTAACTGCTTCATGGTTTTTTTTCGTTTTGGTTTGTTTGTTTTTCATGCTCTTTGTGGCTTACCGAAGCAAATGAAAGCTTTAGTCCAAACACCACTTAAAAAACTTAGCTATTCTAAATGCAAAGCTGTGTGTTTTCTGTATCTTTTATCAGCTGGGTGCCTATCTACTTTTTTACACAGAATTCGTATTCATTTTGAATAGGCCCTTTTCTGCTGCATTCGGGTTTTGGAGTTTGATTATATGCTTTTCAGCAGCATTTGTTTTATCAGCACTTCCTGCAGCATTCGTTACACATTAAGACAGCAGAGATTTGATTCCATTTAAGAGTACCGTATGATGTATGGAAAAGCAGTAATTGCTTACCTGTTTGTCAGTTGCATTCTACTGTGAACACTTCCAGCGTTACTCTACGTAGTATCAAGCAGTGTTATTTCTTGTTTACATTTTCTACAGCAAACAGTTTCAAAAAAGAAACAATGAAAATAGTTTATTGCCAGCACCACATCACAATTAAATTTCCGTTTATAGGGACTTGGAACTGTTCTCTGGTGAACGCTGAGTTCACACATAAATTAAGTTTGAAAACTTCAATCTTTGTTTTCCATACGCCTAATGAAATGCAAATACAATTTTGTGCTTGTCAGAAAAAGGAAAATTAACCTGTAGTGAGTGTTGTGCCTGGAGTATTGTGTTCAATGCACGTTTGGGAGTAGGGGCTGTGAGGTGTCCTGTAGAGAGCTAAGTTGGGCAAGTTGTATTTACGTACACCTTTATGTTTGAGGAGGAATAACACATAACATTCTAGGTGGCTTTTTATGAATGTTACTGGTGCCTGAAGTGCTAATCCTACTATTTCCGTGCCTTGGAAGACTGACTGTCTATTAGGGAAGGCTAGCTGTGAGCCTCTTGTGATGGAGATCAGGCAGCATTCTTACTCTGAATACACCACTTTGAATTTTGTCCAAGTTCTGTAATTTCTAAAAATAACTTTATTTTTGTTATGAAAATTAGACAGCAGTTAGTCCTTGCTTCTTGAGCTCTTTGCCCAAGCAGAGCCCAGCTGTCTTTGTGTTCCTCAGATGCCTGGCCCCTTGTCTCCAGAGGAACTGCTGGCATGAGTCAGACAAATGAAATCACTGTCAACTGGAGTAGCATGCTCTGTGTCATCCCAATTATTCGAAGCCCCAAAGGTCAATTCATGACTTGTTTTATATGTGAAATAGCTCTCTGCCTTAATTCACTAATAGAAATAGCAGTATGCTCCTTGGCTTGCGTCTTGCCAAATACTGACAGAAGCACAGCTACCTGCGATCTTCTCGTCATGCTTAGGAATTAATATTTTTTTCCTGAAAGTTAGAGGGCACATCACAACATTCCTATTTTTTCACATCTGATTTTACAGTGATTTAAAACCAAACTACTCCCACAGATCCAAAGATAGATGTAACTAGCTCTATGAGATATGCCCAGCAACTTGTAGTTAGAATTTGGAAGTGCGTTGACCAGTGAAGGAGATTCCTCATTGAAAACATTGAAAATTGCAGCATTTTTGAAGTGAAATGGAGCAGCTGTTTTGAGGTATACTCAGATGAAATTGAAGAGAAACTGTGAACTGGATGCTGGTCAAACTGGTGTTGGATGGAAATAAAGAAGCAGCCTTCCTTACTCTCAGGTGGCCAATGGGTTCTGGATTGCTGGTGAGGGCAGGGCGTTGTTGTTTTCCCTCTCCTGGAAGGTGAAGGAGCTGAATGCGAATATTATGAGGGCTGTGTATTTTACACTTTTCTTCTGTCATTTTGATGATGGTTTAAAGAGTGAAGTATATAAACTGTGATTCTAACGGGAACAATCCCAAACGTGAAATACGGTGTTGAAGTGAAATTGATAACTCATTTTTATTAGCTTTCATATGCTCAGGTAGAATTTGTGGGATTAATTCTGAAAGCTTAATCCAGATGGAAAAGGTTAAATTCAGTGCTGAGGGAATTTGATACCAATTCATTTGTTACCGTTGCTGGTTCTTTTTCTCAGAAGAATTAGAGATTAAGTGGAGAATTGTGCATACTATCCTAATTTACTGACATCGTTTAACTACATGAACCAGCATTAAAGAAAACCTCTTAGTTAGCTACCATAGTAAGTAAACAAGGAGATGTGGTCACCGTGCCAGTTTTTATGTCTTGTGGCTCGTGTATTAGTTCTTGCAACTAATGCACCTTTTCCTTTTTCTTCAGGATTTGTCTGGATCCATTGACGATTTGCCGACTGGAACTGAAGCAACGCTGAGCTCAGCTGTTAGCGCATCAGGCTCTACAAGCAGCCAAGGGGAGCAGAGCAACCCTGCACAGTCTCCATTCTCCCCTCATGCTTCACCACATCTCTCTGGCATCCCCGGGGGCCCATCGCCTTCCCCTGTAGGCTCTCCTGTTGGAAGCAACCAGTCTAGGTCTGGTCCCATTTCTCCAGCAAGTATTCCAGGTAAGCTTGTTGCAACAAATGCAATTAATAGATTTATAATTGTATATTAAAATTACTTCTAGATTGATAATTCTTAATTCTAGGAGAATTCTGCATTTTTAGTGTCTTCTTCTCTTAAGAAATGCATAAATAAAGCAGGGATAATTTCAGCTTCCAAGTCCTCAGAGCTCTCAAAATTCTGAACTTGACTCCACGAGTATATTTCTTAAATGTCTTTTTCATGGCCCAGTTCATGCAACTAATGCTATTTTTATGTGTTTGGTTCATGATCATCTATCTATCACATATTTACAGGATCCCTTTTCTATTTTTACGTTGTGTTTTTGTTGTCTTTGTCTCTTGGAGTTCTGTGGTGACTTGTGACCCTTAGTTTGAGGCATACTTTTTTCAACTTTGTCTTTTAAAAATGGAGTTCAGGAAATGAATGTGAAATTTCTTATGAGATCTTATTTAATACTTGCAAAGATCAACACATGACTAGGAATCCAGACCCAATAGTATTTTAAACAACGGTATTATGTTTGCCACTTGCACTTCTTTGGCAGTGTTGGTACAATATCATCCATGTATATTCAGAAATTTGTGAAAACCTTCCAACGTACTCAGAAGAAAAAGAAAAAAAAAAAATTTGGTATTTTACATGAGTTTGTTCTCTTTTAGACGCTCAATTCTTTTATTGTTTTCTAACATTTTGAATGCTAGAGAAACTCGAAGTAGTTGGACAGTACTGGCATTACTCTGAGGTGACATCAGTTGCTGACAAAAGCACAACAAATCAGTGTGAAGCTCGGTTGAAAGAAAGAGAAATTGCAACTTTTTATCATTAGATGTGTTGTGGACCAAATGCAAGTTAAGATGCAGTGAGCAGTATGTTTTTTGGTATTCCATATAAAGGTTAAACCGGGGAAATGTACATGCCTATCTGTACACAGAGGTCGAACTAGATAAGCAAAGGTGAGTAAGCTCAGTGCACTCATGCTGGTTGCATCTGAAATGAGTGTGTCAAGCCCTGATGCAGCATGTATGCCCCACAGTCATTTCTTCTTCCCTCCAGCCTCTCTAGCTGGCAGCATGTGCTCAGGTGGGGCAGGAACAGCAGGAAAAGTGACAAGACAGAAGCCTCTGTATTACAGGCAGGATGGTGACTTTGTATTTGCTGTGCATCTCAAACTGCGCAGTGTAGAAACCTTTCCCTGTTATTGAGTGAAGTCAAAGAGTCTACCCAGCTGGAAAGGTAGCTGTTCCCACAGTCTAAGCCAATCCTTGCACTTTGCAATCAGGACCCAATTCAGTGGCTTTATGGGAAATCTTGACTTCCTTCCTGTATTGTCTTAGGTTGTAAACTGAGGTTGTGATTTCTTGGAAAGCTCTCAGCTTTCAGTTTTGACTATCTCTAAACAGTCAGATTTGGACAAACAAATTCATTGATATTTTACCTACCTGCTTGCTGAGTAGAGGAAGAGTGTTGTGAAGATGAAAATAGTTTTATTGCAGCCATGACAGAAAAGGGTGTGAGCAGGATGATTTGTAGGAAGAAGTAATAACTTTTATCAAATTAATTTCTTTGGGGTAAAAAGAGGTGTGGGCTGAAAGGTCAGAATCAAAGTCGCTTCTCTTCAGCTGAGCCCAAACTTTTGTTTCTGTTGCTGACCTAATGAAAAGTGTCAGCTCTTCATAGAAAATGTGTCAGTTAGAATGCACATTTTCTAGTCTGTTGTGGTAACACGAAAGACATATTAGGAAATCTTTTTATGAATGGCAATAAATCAGAATTGCCTGCCACTGATTTCCCTGGTTTGGGCAACCTTCTTATCTACCTGTTTTGATAAAGGTGAGCTCTCAGTTGTGAGCTAGTGCACTGCCATCTTCTGAGGAAAACCGGGCAGCTTCATTAGCTCTGCTGCTGCTGTTGAGTTTCTCAAGCTACAAAATGGAATGAGTAAAACTGCTATTTAAAACCCGGTGACTAGTGGGACACTGTTGGATGCTCGGGTTTCCAGGCCATGTGAACTCCACTGTGCTCATCATTTCTCCCCATTCACCTGCTTTCCCACCGTTGTGCTTAATTACTAGGATTTTATAGGCTTCTTCATCTGCTGTAGTCACAGGACACTGGCAAAAAGTAATAGAGCTTGTTTGCATTTCTCTGGGCTGCTTGCAGTGTTCAGGTTGTGGCTGTTTTTTGCACATATACTGAGTAGTCTGGCGTCTCTCCTATAACAATTTTGTTCCACTCCTATTTTCCTCTTTCTTCTCACCCTACCCTTGTTTGTTCTGACCTCATTCCTCTCCTATTACCTCCTGCAATGTTGTGCCACAGCTTCTCCATGTGACATAGATTGGCTCTTTCAATCATTCTCTCTCCAGCAAGTCATTGTAAAATGAGCAGCTGTTGTGTTGCTGATAGCTACGGCTAGGGAAAGCCAAAATGTTGCAGGGGGTTCTTGGTGGGAAGGCCTTTAAAATAAAGGTGTTGCTTTCCCAGGGTTCACTGGAAGAGAAGCATCCTTTTCCTCATGCCTCCTTCATTGCAACAAAATTGACGACTAATTTAACATCAAAAGGGCAGGAAAACAGACAACCCCCTATTAAACCTCCCAAATGGCTGATTCAGTTCCATTGCCTGTTTAAGCTGCTTCCTCACCCCACTGCAAGTCTGCCTTGCCGTATTGCTTTCTGTCACACGTTGTGAATTTCATGGGAATGGACTGGTGCTGGCAACACTGACATTGGCACATCCCTAGCTCAGTGGGCATTTCCTTTCTGTACTCTGAAATACTGAACGGATATTTTGTGCAGTAAGTGGCACACGTATACAGCCTTTGTCTCCATTTATATAACAAGAATAGATCAGGGAAATTAATCTCTAAGAGTAGAAAAAGCAACTTCGGCATGTTTTGTTTTGAGAGGGTTTTATCTGAAAAGGGTTAACACTTCTCTTTCTGACACACTTTTGTTACAGGACTGAAATCTTACTCTTTTACAATTTTTAATGATGTAAAATGATATTCTGATGTCCTAATAAGTGATTCACTATTCTACTTTGCCAGAATTCCTGATCTCTTTATTTTGTAGCCATCTTCATAATTAGGGTTCATGTTCTTCCAGAAGATGAGATGCGATGCCCTGCACTGCTTTAGGTCTTTAGCCGTGCCTGATTCAATCCTAAACCATTAGTGGAAGCTGACACAGCACATCATCAAAATGCACTGCTGTTGCCAGAAGACGTAGTGGATGTTAATTTCACCTTTTTTTTTTTTTTTTTTTTTTTTAGCTTCCTGCCCAACCATTCCGGTTTACCAACAAAGCAAAAATGTAAATACACTAAACTCCACTTTCTCCCCCTCCCACATCTCCAGTTTTGATCTCGGTGGCCAAAGGCTTTTGTCAGCTCTTTCTCCCTTGTGGTGTAAGCAGCAAAAATTTTTAATATTAAGAGTTGTGTTGAAGATTGCTGATAAGCCAGGGTTTGCTTAGCATGTGATGGATGAGCAGATTTTGTGTGAGTTAATAGATTATATTATTTTAAAACCTCTGCATTAATTTGTATTTGTATAGAAAATAAGAGTATGTTATACTAATAATTAACAGCAAATGCTGCCTTCAGAAATTGTGGTGTACAAGTATCTTTTTACATACACTTTCAATGTATTTTAGGTTACCCTCTGAACGAACAAGCTTATTTTCACTCTGTAAAGCATAAGCTGCACTGCAGTTTTTACTGTTACAATTATATCAATGTCTTCTTTTATAAAGGAGTCTTCTTTTTCATAAAGGAGTTAGAATATTCAGGAAGAAATCCATGTGTGGATACTCTTACCTAGGAATGCCGTTGTCAGTCTTCTCCATTTATTCTGCCCAGTGGTCAGCACCCCCCTCTGATTAAAATTACCCCAGACACTTAATGCTGGTAATTATATGAGGCAGTGGGTGTGTTCCATTCTGTGATCAGCTCTGCTCTCTTCAGACCAGGGATCTTTCCTTCCTGAAGTGGTCAGAATTACAATAGCACTAGAGGAAAAAATGGAGGAGGAAAAGGGAAATGGGGGTGCTCAGAGAGTGCTCTAATAAGAATTCTTCCCTTAGTGTACATGTAAGTCAGTGTGTGGGCTGACTAATGGTGTAAACATTGAGAGGAAAAAAAAAAAAAAAGTATAGTGGTTAGTCTATCATAGTCTTAAAGTTATTACTAAAATCTGAGTAGGGCAGTGGTTTATTTTGTGCTATATAAAAGGAGAAATCATAGGTTTGTACTGTTTGCAGAAGTAGCTGCAGCAAGACAAGCTGATGACACTGGTTGTGCTTTAAACAAGAATTGGGAAAAAATTTTCTTGGCATGGAGCTGTTCCACGTGCTTGCTCTGTTGACCTCCACTACTGGTATATTATAGAGCATGGACTCTTCTCAAACATTGAGGGAGAGAAGAGTACCATACAAAAGTGAATTTATAATGCTGTATTCTTTGCTGAAGTTTTACAGATACCTCCCCATAATTGCAGAACAAGAAAGAGGATTATATCCTTTTGAAATGGACGTGGTCCCCCTGTCTAGAAAGATTATTTTAACACATACATCAATATTTTCCCCCTCGGCTTCTCCGGAGGCAAAAACCTTGCAACAAGCTGTTGCAAGGAAGATGCATGCTGTTCATTGGCATCCACACCAGAAAAAATACAAAACACAAAATGCCATTGACGTAGCTGTGTTCTTAATCACTGCTACTGCACAAAATATCCATTCAGCAGTTTTGCAATTCTAAAATGCTTGCAAATGAAATACATGAATGTTTCATGTAACGATCTCTTAAACCTCTTTCTTTGAAAGTTTGAACATTTCTAATTTTTCTTTTTTTTTAAGAGGAAGTAAAATAGGTAAATTGCAGGCCCTCTTTCTGGAGAAAATTTTGACTCTGGGATATGAAGCAGCTGATCTATGTTTTCTATTACAATTCGGCCTGGGTCACCATTGATTAACAGTCTGTTGTCCCAAGGCATCATGAAAAAGGCAAACAGTCTCAGTTGAATTTCCTGAGAAGAACCCGTGCTCCAGAAGGTGCTGTGAGAGCTGCTCTTCTGCTCCAGCCTGGCCAGAGAGATCAGGGAGGGCGGGGGGCCTCTCTGCAGAGGTGTTCTTCCCAGAACAGGTGCAGGAAATGAAATGAGACACAGACATGCTGTTCAAGTTCCTCCTGTTGTATTTTCTTTACGACAGAGGGTTTTGTATTCCAGAACCACCAGCCTGCTGTTTTTCATCATCTTGGAGTTAAGCTTCAGGTAAAAAAGCAACAAAAAGATCGCCAAACTCAGTGTGCCCTGGGTGGTGGTTTTTAGGGATAGTATTTATTTTTCAGTTTGCGATGTTTTCATTTGCTTAATACCTGATCTACCAGCTTTCGTATTTCATAGTCAGACATTTCAGTGATTTCCGTATTGGGTTGTAATTGCTGTGCAAGAGAGTGATGAAGAGCCAAAGCCCCATCGACAGATCATCCTGCAGGCTCACAGAGCACAGCATCCAGCACCCTACAAACCCTTCATATGAATGTGACCCAGAGGGACGCACATCCCATGGCTGTGCTTTGTCCCTTGCACTGTTTGTCTCCTTTTGCCCCTGCTGGAGCTGTTTCCATCACCCTGGCCTTATGCCCTGGCAGCATGCACAGGGCAGGCCACCTCCTGCAGCCCCACTTGCCCTGCGCTTATGCACATTCACCTGGAGAAAGGAGGCTGTTGAAATCCAATTAAAATCTTTGCATAATTATGCATGTGCTCTGGTTCACACATTAAAATTCAACCATACTTAGCAGAGCTGACAGGATTTAACAGGTTTATTTAGTTTTAGCTTTAGATGTGTGCTTTAAGGCCATCATTGTTTTATTGTTGTTTACATTTTAATGTACCTTTTTTTCTTATTATTTTCTACTTAGATTTTTTGCAAGAAATTTAAGATAACGTGTATTTGTTTCTTGAAGTATGACTTCTTTCTTTTTCTGTGGTTGTTATTTGGCCATACATAATACTACTTTTCCTGCAAACAGTTGCAAATAGTGCATTCAGTACTATCATAAGTGAACAAGTTGTCTTTCACTCCCTTACCCATTGCGATATTAGGCAGTGATGAATGAATGGGAAAAGCCTCTCACATGCTGTTCACATTCACAGGTAGTTGTTATGCCCAGGCAAAATGCGGCATAAATGCAGCCTGCCCCATGGTGAGGTGGGTTTTTAGAGCTTTTGGTGTTGGTGGGGACTGTGTATCTCTGCCCTCAGGCATATGAATAGCAACCTTTGTATCTTAGAGTCAGGGTCAGAACTGCCTGGACAGGAACATGGCACAGCTCTCCTTAGAGAAGGAACCTCAGCAACTGCAAAGGCAGCTTGAGTTACATTCAGCTACAAAAGAGACATTTAACTTCAAAAAGAGAACATTTCCAATACTTCCAGGTAATATTTTTAAAAGATTAATGAAAAGCAAGGCATTCTCTTTAGGGACAGAGTTTATGCAGGTTGAGCTATGGAGAGCTTCAAACAGCTCTGTAACAGCTCCATTCTGCAGGTGGATACAAAGCTCAAGATGCCAAATGGGCCTTCATAAAGTAAGCAGAGAACATCAGTGGTCCACGACTGCTAACGTTCCTGTTTGCTCCCTGTCTCCAGATAGCAGTGGACTCAAATTATTGTGATGTGTTGATTGATTACAGCCGTTAAGTTTCTTAGTAATCAGTTTCATCACTTATTCTCAATTCACACTTGCACCTTTGATTTCTCTTCCACAACAGGGTGATGTGGGTTGTCGTTGACTAATGAAGAACAGAATTGGTTTCGGCATGAGACAAACGGAATGCCGACACCAATCCCAAAATGCATTAATCTTTAATAATCCACATCTGCATGTTTATAAATGATAGAACCAGGGGTTGCTAATGCTGATCGTCCTCCTTCCAAACAGAAAGTGACACAGCAGCGGTGGCTGTGGGCTGGGTGCTCAGCTGCCAGCCACCCGCCTGACCTTCAGAACCACAGGGAAGTTGTGAGCTGTTGAAATGCGTGAGGAGTCGCTTCCACACTGGTGTGCAGAGCTCCTTGCTGCTGGGCAGGCCAAAGTGTGGCAGAATGGATCTTGTCTGTGGGGAGAGCAGCCCTAGCATTGGTGGAGGCAGGTTGCCTCCAGGTGCCTTCAGCCTTTGTGCTTGCACGTCGCCATTTTCTTTCTCAAAAGCAGCACTGGCTGTGCTGTGTGCATTTTAATTCAGAACGAAGTGCGGATCAGCTGAAAAAGATTTTGATCCTTTTGAGGATAGCATTAATGAGAGCACGTGCATTTTACTACTAAAATGCCTATTAATCACAGGTGATGGAGTAGTACAAGAGGTAGCAGGCAGGCCGAGCAAAATAGCTCATTGCCACATACAGCTCTGCTCCACTTTCCACCTACCTGCCTGAACTTGAGAGGCTTGGGAGCAGGGAGGAGTGAAACGCGCCAGAGCCAACACCACCAGATGATTAATATTGATCTTGAACAACTCTTACACGGAGCAGGGTCAAGGAAAAAGAAATACAGATAAGAAACAGCACTTTCATTTCCTATTTACCTTTTCTTTGGTATCTTGCTTGATTTTACAGTAGAAATACTACAAATGAAAAGTTGAGAAACAGTTTTGTTAAAATTTGGCAATGCTGAAATGAGGACTGAAGGTTTCTATCAGATGGCAGATACTGGAAGTGTATTTCTGCTACATTTCTCATGCTTCTCAGGCTCCACAAGAAGCAGAAAACATGAGGAATGGTTTGGAGAAAAATTCTATTTGTAGTTACGACTGCAGTGCAGAGAATGAACACTGATAATGGAAAATTATTTCTTTGGGAACTTGGATTTATTTCCTAAATTGAATTATTATGTTTTTAATTTCAGGTGCGTGACAAGATAGGTTTCATTTCTGCAAGAAATGAGCAAAATATAGTGAGGAAATGTACCCAGTCCTTCGTTGAGAGCTTTGGGTTTTTTAGTACTTGTATCAATAACAATTTAACATTCTGGTTAATTGACATTTTATACAAAAATTGAGAATGTTTTTTCTCTAGCTGAAGCATATGCTTTTTGTATTAACAAACATGTAATGTCACGTCCCGAGTAATTACGAATGACTAAATCTAAGCAGTCGTTCAGTCTGAACGCAAGCTATGCTATCATTTTTGTGAAAGGCTTAAAGGGACAGCGTAAAAAATACAGTATGTTTACAGGATTGGGATCATTCACTGAAGAACATAAGCACTTTTTCTTGATGTTTTACACAAATTTCAGAGAACAGGACCCCAGAAAAAGTCTGGGGTCTACAGAGATGGGAGAGAATGCACTGAGCGAGTTGCTGCCTTGGCCCCTGCGGTCCCTCCTGGCCCAATTTGCTCCGTGCTCTGGAGGGAGGTGGTGGCACAAAGTGCAAAACATGTGGGGGGGTGGTTGAATGAGACTTGGGGAAAAAAATGAAGTCGGAGGCTGAGCTTTGAAGAGGTTTCTCTAGTGAGGAGCAGCGAGTGAGTGGGGAAGAAAGGAGCGAGCGCCTCATCTAATCTTTCTCATGGGGACCCAGGTGGACAAATTGGCAACCCTGTTCACAACCCTCCCCCTCTCTCCTTTGTACCGTAAGAACTGCTAATCGGATCCATGCTGCTGCAACTGTGGTTAGTTATTAGCAGAATAAAAGCAGATTTCTTCAAAAGAACGGGTTGGGGAAAACGGCTATACAAAATTGCAAGGTTGTTAGAATCTTAAATGCACAGCGGTCGATTTTTTCCTATTCTGAATTATACGCTGAATACAGTCTTTCATCTGTCACTGTGCCCGTTTCTTCAGAAGGCAGCCAAACATTAAGCTTCTCAAACAAAAAAAGTGTTTGAAAGAGGAAAAATATTGGGGAGGTGGAAGAATAGGGAAACGAGGAGGAGAATTCAGGTTTTGTTTTTATTAATTTGGCCTAGTGAGAGAAATAGGAGTTTGCTGCTTCTATTCAGCTGCTGCGCCCCAGCCTCCATCAGCCACCATTTCTGAATGCGGGGATTAGGGAAGACTTAACTGGTTGCTATCCTGGGCTGCGTGGTTCTGGATTGGCCTCCAGCAGAAACATCGTGTGCTGCGAGCTCTCCTGAGCTTAATGGAAATAACGCATCAAATGAATGTGGAGTTAGGCAGAGAGGGGAGAGCCGAAAGAATTTGATCCCCCGAAATGAAACTTCTCATAACTGTAAAGTGAAATTAAAGGGCGAGGGTGGGTGTTATTGAGGATGGAGAAGCCGTGATCCCTGGCTTTAAGCTGACTTATGCCTTCACTTATAAAAATAAATGTGGTGTCCTTAATTCTGTGGGGCTCCAGTGCCTTGCCGGTTTGCAGCAGGATTTTGAAATTTGTTGGAGAGGATCCTTTTTGTTGGGCAGGCAGGTGCTCTCTGTGGACTTTGAAAATCTGCTTGTGTTTGGATGAATCGCGCTCTTTTGAAAATTTCCATTGACAGCCAACTTTGGGCTTCTTGCCAAAATCTCAGGGAAGGAGAATCTGTGATGCGGGAGCGCGATGCTCCGGTCCAAACACTGAGGTGGCTGCTGGATGGGACACGGATAAAACGGGGCCTCCTGCTGCCACCACTGCTGCTCCCTTCCCTCCATCCAAAGATGCCTTTGCTTTCAGGGCAGTACTTGCTTTCCTGCAACTTGACACTCAGCCCACTCAGCCTACTCAGGTAGTGCTAGCAATTATTTCAGTTTATACTAGGGTGTTTCTTGCAAGTCTCCATGCCTTCCTTACTCAAGGGTTACACAGCCTGGGAATAGAATTTGTATGTCCAATTTGCCAGATTCCATTTCTCCTTTCTTTTTTTCCTTTTTTCTCTAATAAAACACAAAAACACAAAGATCCATAATACAATGACTTATTCTGTAGTGAGGGTGACATTTGGATGGTGTTCCGTAAGTAATACCTTGGGACCACACACTGAATAATGAGGATGAAACAAGATATCAGATAGCTACCTCATCCTGTCAGTGTCATCTTTGTTTTAGAATTGAATGTTATATTGTGTCAAACAAGTAGCTTCTGCTATTGAAATAAAGATGTTTATCCTGTTGCATATATGCAAAGAAAAATTGGATCAGAGGTCCTGCAGGCCCCCTTAACTCAGTGTTGCACATTTTTTAATGCAGATTTTAGAAGAATTTAGCACTTCGGTTACGGTGACCTTGTGGAACTTGTTCAGAACCTAATTCTTGGTATGTTGAATATAATACAAATTAGCAAAATAATGTAGAGTGTGAATTCTAAGGGTAGCTGTCAGAAAATTGTGCACTTGAAGAACAGGACTTTTGGTGATTTTATTGTAGCTTGTATGTGATACTGGTATATGTTAGCTAATCCTGTGTCTTTGGAGAATAATGCATTTGTTAAGAGACACTATGGCAAATCAGGACCTGGTCTAACAATATCTCCAATAACTTTGCAATGCAGAGCATCCATGGATTTAGCTTGACAATCCTCACACTGAAAGAGCATCTTTGCATCGCTGCAGAAGAACAAAGCAACTGCTTATGGTCTCATTTCTAGAAAGCAATGCATTCTGTGGCCAAACTATCCCAAGGCTGGAGGGTCATGGGCTTGTCTGAACTCCCAGGTCTCAGAAAATGCCCTAGTGAGAAGGCAGCAGAGAATTGCCAGAGCTGCTGTTGCTTGCAAGGGCTGTTAGCTGCAGTGTGGTACTGAGCGGGACCAGGAGGCGTGGTTCAGCCACAGGTGCCTGCATTGCACTCTGAGGTGGTCAGCAATGCCCCAGCTGTTTGGGTAGCCAGAGTATGGGCCTGGAAATCTGAATGGTTTCCCGTGCTGCTGGCTTTCTGAAGTATCTCTTACCATATGAAAATGAGGAGAGTATTAATGTTTTGTGAATCTTAATTTGAGGGATATTCAGACAACCGCTGTTTATTATTCAGATGAGTAAGTTGCTTTAAAAATAATACTGGTACAACAGAAAGCTTGGTTACGGTGTATAAATGTCTGGAAGAAAATAATCTTTCTTTTTTAGAGGTCATAGGCTTTGTAAGATGAAAGAGATAACACAAACCACATGACCAGCCTGCCTTTATGCTGCCCATAGAAGAACTTCTTTCCTTTGGGGTCATTTGCACCTCACTTCCAATTTCCTGAAAAGCCCATTTAAAACAATCCCATACAGAAGCCTATTTATGATCTGATGTAGGGATCTGAAACCAAGTGTCCTTTCCGGCCTGTGGGCCTCTACTGTCACATTAACTGTGATATAATCCCATTATTTTATCAGATTTCATCTTAGTACTCACTAGGTTTCCTGGACCTCATTATTCCTAAGAGGAAGTTGTTTCAAATTCCAATAATGGTCTGATTATCATCCTAAACACTGTGCTCTTTTTCCTCCTTGATATTTGGCCACAGATATATTTTTAAAACAAAGTCACAAAATTGGAGCTTTACTTTTTGTCATGCTAAATAATATGCATGCCTTTGGTCTCCTGTCATGCACATAGACATTCTCAGTTCCCATTCCAGTTAGCGTTGGGCCTTTTTGGTTTTCATAGAATCACCAGAGTTGGAAAAGGACTCCAAGATCCTCTAGTCCAAGTTTTATGTGCTTGAAGGCTCATTAGTAGCACATCAGTTTCCTTACCTTTGCTAGAAATAATTCCCTTAATTCATCCTAGTAATATATTTGTTTGATTCAGGGTCACAGTAAGTGTTTAGTTGTAATCATCAACAAATATGCTCAGTTTTTTCTGGTTTGCCTTTCCCAATTTCTAATTGATAATCCTATAGCTTGTCAATCAGAAAGTGCCTCTTTCTTATCTGTAAGTACAGATTTTTTCGTTTTTGTTACTCCAACATTAAACTTGTTCCAGTTTCCTAGGTAGTATTTTGACCATCTGTTGTATTGACCGTACTTGCCTATTTTGTAGTTAACCAATGTCATTAATACAGTTCTAGGGCTTAATTCCTAAATTAGATTGAGAATTGGCCCAAAGACAGCCCACAAGACCTTTAACTACTGACTTTCCTGCAGCCCGAGCCTGTTGTTCCCCTTTCCGCACAGTCTGTTTCTGTGATCTGTCCCCCTGATCCCCATTTCCTCATGCATCTTGAAATTCCTGTACTGATATCCATCCTTTCCTCCTTAACCAGTAATTTCCCAGGGGGAACCTGTTATCACTGAAGTGCTTTCTTGATTCAATTGTTCAGGCGCAATTCCGTGAGGTATTGTCCAGAGCAGTACAGAGTACTGCTGCTGAGCATCCTCCAGTGTCATTACATTGATGGAAGCAGAGAGCCCTCAGCATGTTTCAAAACGTTACTGATTTGGGCAGTAATTCATCACAAGGACCCCTCCTCAGCAGGATATCAAAGGTCTGCTCTTTCTTGCTATGTTGGCTCTAAGGAATTTACTTTTTACACTTCAACTGCAGATTTCATGGCTATAGTCATAATGCAATCACCATTTAGTACTTTTCATAGATCACCTTTTTCCAGAAGCACAATGAAGTCTCTTCTATTTCAAGCATAGATTTTAAAAGTCTCATACAAAATGTCTAAAGGCATTTCTAATGTAATTTCAAGAATAGAAATGAAGCTTATAGCTGAGTTATTTAGTAGTTTAGATTCTCTCACTTCTTTAACTGACTTTGTTTAAAAAAACGTATCTGTTTTAATAACTAATTTTAAGATAACTATACATTCTGAAATAATTTAGCTCGTATGTTAAATCTAGGTAAATGAACAAGTATGGCATTACGTATCATTTTAACATGCATTTGCTGTGATCTTGCATAATGGAAATATTGTGAAATATCTGTGGCGCTCGCCTTGTGTAAGGCTTAGCAGGTACATTATCTCACCAATGTGCCAACAATACTATACAAAAAATGGGAAAAGGTCATTCCTGTTTAAACTTCCATCTGTGTGTCATGGGGTCAAAGGAGGCAGTAGCCTGTCAGTGGAAAAAAATGTATTGTTTTTTAATTCTCTTAAAAAGCTGTAGAATTCATGTTTAAAAAGAAAAGAGGTTGTTTTTTTGGTTTTTTTTTTGTTTTTTTTTTGTAGAAGTTTTCCTTCCCAAATAAAATACAGAAGTCTGTTCATGTATTATTTAAAGCGACTTCCAAGGATACCAACTACAATACTGGTTGAAAGGGAGGAGGATTAATATCATTTAAAGGAAAGAAATGAAAAATCTTTAAGGTCATTTCTTTTCTTGACAAAGAAACTTAAAAAGCGTGGAGGACGGGATCTTCAAAGTCCTGTCATCCTCTTCCAATCAATAGGAGTTAGATACCCAAATTAAGAGTTCAGTTCAAGCCTTCAAAGGTATTTAGGTGCTTAACATCCTTTTACCTTTCACATCACTTCTAAGGATAAAACGGCAGGTTTTCTGAAAATATTTTTGTGCAATACTTGGCGTGTCCAGAGTCTGGATAATTTGTAGCACCCCGTGATCATTAGCATA
Organism: Tympanuchus pallidicinctus; assembly: GCF_026119805.1. Lineage (NCBI taxonomy): Eukaryota > Metazoa > Chordata > Aves > Galliformes > Phasianidae > Tympanuchus > Tympanuchus pallidicinctus. The sequence continues at coordinate 58,783,394 of NW_026294618.1, read as the reverse complement.
ATGGCCACTTGTGTTGCGTGTTAATTCCTTCTTAGAGTATATATGGAGGTGATTGTCTTGTTTATGAAATTGTTTTCTTTTGTGAAATAAAATCTAAGGCCTCCGGTTTCTTTCAATTAAAAAAAAAAACAAAAAACAAAAAAACACCAAGATCAGAATGCAAGCTTTAAAAAGTGAACTGAAAAAGAGCATGAATATTTACAGAGGCTGTAGAGAATTCCACTGAATTTGTAGAGTGTGTATTTCCAAGATTGCAGATGGAGATGATTTCTCTGTAACGTGTTGTATGTGCTCAGCTCTAGAGCTTGACTTTCCCTGTCAGTGCTTGCACATCTGCATGTGTAGGATAGGGCTCCTGCCAGGTAATTGAACTTAATACCAATGTAAAAAATTGAACACCTGCTATAAATGTGTTTGGAGTACGTAGCCTAGTATATATCTTCTGCATTATATTAATGCCTCCTAAGCTTGGCCAAGCCACCATCAGACAGGATCCCACTGGGAGTTGTGGGGTGCAGTCAGGAGTACCTCTGCATCTACCAATAGCATTAAGTATTTTAAAAGTCTTCAATGGTTCTTGGGAAAAACGATGACAAAAGCAGTTGAGATTTCTTGTAGCATGCTGCCTGGTAGTGGTGCCGCAGGCACGGCCGCAGTCGTGCATTTGTCGGTGCACAGACACATCAGCTGGCACTGGTTACACAATCACATTTCATGGGTTTTCCTTTTGTTCATTACGCTTCTCTCTTTTTTTTTTTTGGTGTCAATGTGCAGGCTGGCCATAGGTGGTGGCCATGACTCTGGGAAGCAAGCGGGGTAGGGCAGGCACTGCCCCTTTCCTCAGTTCACTTCCAGCTTCGGGCCTTCTTAGCTCTAAAGAAAGAGCAACCCCTGCTGGCTCTTCTTGAGCTGGGCTCCCAGATCCAGAAATAACCACAGGAACCTCGCCTCAGCCATTAAAAAAGGGTGGCTGCTAAGCACGAGGAAATGATTCTCAGCAGGCACAAATCTATTTCATGTGTTTTTATTCTTTCCATTTCTTTTAAACGGAAAACAATCTGAGCAGTTTCTGAGGATGAGGGATATAAATCTGTCTGCTGCTATTTATAACATGCTCGTCACTGCAGTGGCTAAGTGCTTAAAATATATATTTGTTGCCTAACCTGAGGTGGTCTTCAAGTGCCTTTGGCTATTGAAAGCAGCCACATCTCAAAGCAGGAGTCCAGAAGCCGTCCTGTCCCAGTCCTCCCCCTGCCCAGGCTGCAGCAGGCTGGATGCTGGGCATGGTAGCACTGTTAGGGTGGAAGGACAGATGCAGGGTTGGATGGAGACCCAGAGATGTGACTCTGTGATCTCTTTAACCAGTGCAATGAGCACCAGCATTAAGCATCACGTAGCCTATTGAAAGGGGAGATTTAGTGTCCTACACCTCACAGACAGCATTGTGGGTGCCATTTTTCCTCTGTGGGTGGATGGACATGTGTGTGTCTTCTGAACAAGGCCGTAGAAATGAGTCTGTCTGTTCTGGGTGGATATTTCAGCAAGCTAATATCTTTCTTTTGCCTTTACTTGAATAATAAGACACCCCTTTTCTGTCTGATCCCTTTCAAATATGCTTCACGTTTACCATATACATCTGCGCATTACTCTTTATTCCCAAGTTCTACATGGACAGTCAAATAATATTAAAACCACTGATTCATTGAAATACTTTTTAAACTGTTGTTGTTAGTCATTTTTGTATTGACTGAATTTTTGGTTGGTAATATTGTTGGCGGCAGGCCATGTCTGCCTGGCAGGAGGCCAGTTTAAGCTCGGCAGGATGGGCCCTATTGTTCAGCAGACTTGAATTTTCTTAAACTCTCTAACAGAAATAAGTGTCAGGAGATTTGCAGCTATAAATTGGATCATGTCAGTGAGGTTGGGAACTTGCTCAATGCAAAATCATACATTTCACCATGCCCGTTGCTAAATATGTTTATGCGTGTTTCCTCCTTGGGTTTCTAAAGTATCCTGAAAAAAGCCAGACCTGTAGGACTCTGTCTTTGACTTATACAGCTGGTACTTTCTTTGTTGTTGAGTGGTTCAAAAATGCAGCAAGGCTTCGTTTTGTGCACTGTAATGTTAAAAGCAAGTCTGTTTTCCCTTTTTTTTTCTCTGTGTGTTACAGGCAGTCAGATGCCACCACAGCCTCCTGGCAGCCAGTCAGAGTCCAGCTCCCACCCTGCTTTGAGCCAGTCACCAATGCCACAGGACCGAGGTTTGTTAGGTGTTTGGGTCTTTTTATGCTGGTGTCAAATGTAGCCTTCATTTCAAGTTGTGCATTAACAATGTGAGATTTGCTGGTATTTATGTTCCTTTTTCCAAAGAAAATAATGACAATCCTTATTGCCTGAGTGTTTTCTTTTATGTGCAAAGAGCAATTGAATATCAGGTTTTACCAAAACATAATTGGAAACGGGGCTTTCTTAAAATACAGTGAATTCTTACAAGTATAAAAACAGTTTGCTGTAGATGCTTGATTTATGTTCTAGAAAATTCACCTTTTTGTTGTCTGTCTTGGAATTGAGATCTATGGAAAGTATTGTAGAAATAGTAGTAGCTGCAAGCACTGTGGTTTGATCCTGTTCTTACAATTCTCTAACGTCTTTGCATGGACATGATAGCTTGTCCTCTAGGCCAGTTCTGAAATAAAAATATCTTTAAGTGTAAAGGGAAATCAGCTATTTAGGTCAAATGGCTCAAAGATTTGGAATTTCCAAAGAAAAACCTTACAGGCAACAGCACTGTTCTGAAACATAACTTCCTAGCAAGTGCTCACCAAAATAAACAGAGGGTTATTTTCTCTTAATATTGCTGTTTATAAACTTCAAACTTTTTTCCTTTCACCTCCTTCCTTCCTAGCTCATGAAAAGAGAATTATCACAGCTTTTTCACATGGCCATATGATTAACTGCTGTAAACTGGGCACCCCGTCCATGCAGTGGTTAACATGTGCCAGCAGCAAGCTTGCAAAACAGACACATGATAACTGTGATAAACATGGAGTTATTTATGAAATGCCCCTCCTAAAATGTCTTGCTACCAGAAATATTCCAAGTAGCACCATATGGGGATACCATAAATACTGGAAGTTTTCTCACAGTGAAACAAGTTGAACTCACAGAATGACAAATTTCTGGGACAGCATCCAGAAAGAACTAAGAGGATTCACAAAGAGGAGGAAAGAGTCCTGATTTCTGCTGTTTTTCTGTGCTGGATGTTACCTCCTCCAGGAATGCTGATAAATGAGAACATTAAATAGAAAATTCCACACTCAATTTGTTTGTTCTATTTCATTTTCAGGTCATTCTCCATACACAGTTATTAGTGCAGGAACCGATTTTCCCTTTAAAATTGTTTTAGAGTAACGTGTGTGCTTTGTGGAAATAGAATGACCTCAGTACTCGATGCAAATGTGTTATGTTTTGTAGGACAGAATGTCACAAGGCAGTGGGAGTGGATCAGCTTGAGGCTTTGAAGACCCAAACACTTCAGAAAGATGCACGCATTTCTTGGCACGATTGGGTCTTGGCACAAAATGTGATGCTGCTCAGTAATAGCGAGGAGCAGTGTTGTGTTCTTCACCTGGCTTTGGGGGAATGAGCTAGGTGTATCTGACAAAGCTGTAAAGTTTGGCTAAACCTTTTGATTGCTGTTACAGAACAAAACTGGGTGTTGGTTATATGGTTAGAGAAGACAGAGAAGATAGCTACCATAACTGGGAAGTCAATCAAGTAAATAACAGTGAGGGAAAATAAAATTTACAAGTTGATACAGTCTTGTATCAATCTTTTGAGGGGAAAGATTCTGGGTATGTTCTTAGATGAAATTATTTAGGAATGTTAATAGAATTTTTGCACCTTTCATATTGAAATCTGGTGTAATACACACAATCCTTGTGACCCAGCTTGTACAAGAAATCTATTTGTTTCATGTAAAAGATATGAAATTTGTATCTAGCTAGGTCATATTGATTTTGCAGAACGTGTTCCCCAAAGCTTCTTTCTCTAAGTCTGTGCTGCACGCGCATAAACATGCGTGCATTCCCTTTTGCGCCCTGTCATTGATTAGAGGCTCCTTTGAAATGGAAAACTTCACCTTTTAAAAAGGCTGTTACATTAGTTGATTCCTTTGCTTGCTTGAACTGGTTTCCACTGAACTTGAAGAAAGGAAGGAGGGGGAGTGATGGAGACTCAAAGGAAAGGTGCTTGTCATTTACTGATAAAAACCTGAGCAGAAAATCGTTTCTGCTAAGGACATCTGATCCATAGGCATCTGTTACAGTAATTTAAACTCGTGGCTTACTGATACACTTTCTACCAAAAAAAGAAAAAAAAAGAAAAGAAAATGAAAACAAAAAGCCTAGAGACCCTCCATATGATAAGGTAAAGTCATTTGGTTTAGTACTTTGTATAGCATTTCTTTCCTTATTTAGAGAGATAACTGAATGAGCAGGCTGCTAATCGTTTCCTGAATAGAATCCTTCGCTCTCAACACTTATCTTATTTATCGGCTATTGTGAAACTTGATTATCAGGTGGAGTCTGAGCTGTAGCACTTCTGGATGCTAAACCACTACTTTGAACCATTAGGTTTACACACCTTTATTTTATTATTTAAGTATTTGATTATATTTTGTCCTACTTTCCATGGTTACTCAGCACCTAGCTGGGATCTTTTATGTTTGCCTGCCTAAGGCTATACATCCCTGTCATACAGTGCAGTATGAATCAGTGAATGTATTTTTACATGTGCATTCTGTGTGAGAGGAGGAGGAAGAGCGGTAACATCCATATGTATGTATAGTAATAGTAATTTCTTGGGACTCTGGACTGGATTTTCTGTTCTCTTTCATTTATTTCTTATACAGCTTGCATGCTTTTCATAACCATAGCATAAAAATACTTACATATAATTTTTTTTCAATTTTTAATTTTTTAGTTTTTTTCATGTTTGTCTGGAACGTTTTGATCTGGAACATGCTGCTATAGGAATCCCACTTCTCATGACAATAGCAGTTTCCAGTCACTGATATTTGATGTCCAGTAAACAAAACTTTTTCAGTTCTACCAACATGCATTATCTATGTAGGCAGTATGAAATTCTTCGCATTTTTTGGTATAACCTATGTCTCAGCTCACAAGTCTTTGAATGGACTGATAGTCGAAGTAAGTCCCGTATAACTTAACAGTTGGGAATTGGAGAGCTGTGGAGATAGAGGGAGCAAGATGTGCTGGATGGGAGTCAGATGTCTCTTGGAGAAGCTGGTGAGCCATGCCAGCTTACCTACTTGTGCATTTCACTGCTTCTGAATCCTAGCAGTGACCATTGCTCAGGCATAACACGTGAAAATCTGATCAAAAGCAGAGTTTTTATTTTTTAAATTTCTTGAAGTCGAAGCTCTTTATAAACTTTATTTACAGACCCTACAGGTAAGGAAGCAGTGATACTTCAGCTGTCATCCACTTGGAGAATTCTTGAAGTATGTGGGTCACTCCAAAAGTAATGCCTCCTATTTATTTCCATGGAAACGATAACAGATACAAAGAGCACAAGGACACTATTTGATACAGCAGGTTCTCAGTTACAAAACACTATTTTTCAACGTAGTCACTATCATTATCCATGCATTTTTGCCAGCAATAAACAAGAGCTTGCATGCTCTATTTGTAATAATCTGCACCAGCAGAGGTGATCTACTGTTTCACAGCTGTAGTGGCATTGCTGCTAAGAAAATGTTGCCCACACAGTTTATCTTGCATCAGCCTAAACAGATGGAAGTCAAAAGGTGCCATATCTGGACTACGTGGTGGGTGTGGTAGGATAGTCCAGTCAATATTGCCAGTGTGCTCCACAGCCTTCAAACTAGCATAAGGATCTGGTATTACTGCATCACAAGAGAAAGGTTATCTCCTTCTCTGTCCTGACTCAGGAAGTTTAAGCCTTCAGCTTAGTTGGCCTCATGATGTAGCACTGAGAGTTGATTGTTTGTCCAGGTTCTAAGAAATCCAGAATAGTCACCCCTTTCCTATCCCAAAAAGCAGCACTCATCACTTTACCCACTGAAAGCTATTTCTTGAACTTTTACTTTGATGTGGAATTCATGTCACCACTCCATGGAATGCTGTTTTGACTCTGGCTTATAGTGGTGACACCATTGTCAGCAGTAATGATGCAATCCAGGAAACTGCCATCTGTCACACAGCAACAAAATGTGATGGAATATTGGTGGGAAGGTTGAATCTCTACTGCCACATCACCCACATCCACTTCTGACATCCTGGGCCAACAAAAGAAAATGGGAGGCTTTACTTTTGGAGCAACCCTCATAAGTAGTCTCTTGAGTGCCTTGTTGTTGACTGTACCAACCTATGTCATCTGTTTGAGTTTTGGAAGCTGCAGTTTGACAGTGTGCTCAGAAGCCAAAACTGCTTTCTGGGCCAAAAAAATATCTCTGTGGATAAAGTAGAAACTAGCATTTCTAAATTACACCACGGAACTAGTTTTTTTCCTGAAGCTCTTAGCTGAAAAAGAATTCTTCTATCCTGACCATTAGCTTATAGTCCTATGTTTGCAGGCCAATGGAGATGCATATTGGTAGTCATATATGTAAACACTAACAGAAGAAAACATGTCACTACAGTGTTGAAACAGACACTTTCACTCCTGGAGAACTGAGTAGTTCCATACCTAGTTTAGAAGAAGCTTCCAAATGTACCAGTTTAAAGTAACATTTTTCATACTTGCGTATGCACACATCATGTTTCAGTCTTATATTAAAATAGTGAATTGGGAGCTCCGGAAAACCATTGAATTTAATGGAAACAGTTAATGACTTCATGTTATTACTCTGGCAAGCACTCTCATAATGGGGATACTTAAAGAAGCCTTATTTATTAGTGCAAATGTATATGGGTCAGAATTAATTTTTAAAAAATCTTTAATTGTTTTCCCCTTATAATTTTCACAGCGGTATGTAGTTAAATATTCATGATAATGCTGATGATATGCTAAAGGTCTGAAATAGATCTGGAGCCTCAAAATCAACACAGGTTATTTAACCCTTTTCATCTAATGCACCATTGGGGACTTGCTCAGTGAAATCCCAGAGCACTGGAATAATTAGAAGATAGTAATGAGGATTTAATTAGTCCTTGAGATATGCTGAAATAGGACCACTGAGAACTTTTCTGTTTGGACATGGATTGCAAGCAGAATTGATGCAGCTGCTGTGATGTGCTGGAAAATGTATTCCATTGCTGGAGGCAGTTTCATGGCACCATTCTGTGCTTGTCAGATCTGTGTGGAAAGTGCCCGGAGTAAGCACCTCCAAAATTGTTGAATAGTAGCCTTCCTCCACTCCATCACCTCCTCCTCACAGTACCTTTTTTTTTTTTTCTTCCTTTTTTTTTTTAAATCATTTTTTGCATTCTGGCTTTCCTTCTTTTTGTTGCTGACATGATGCAGCTTATGAGGATTGTTGTACAGTTATATGCTCTATTATAAATGTATCACAAACATGGACAGGGAGTAAGAAACTACAGGCTTGTAGAAGCACAAGTGTTATACTAAGCAAAACTAGAATCTTTTTGATACAGGTACTTGTAAGCTTTATCATTAGATCTAGACCTTATTTAGTATTGAATCTTCACAGAAGTGATATTTATCAGTAGTTACAATGTAGTAAATTTAAATAGCTTTTTTGGCAGCTAAGATGTTATCCAGGAAGAGGTAGTAACAGATGGGATGTGATCAGGCATTTTGATGTTCTCTTTCTGCTTCCCTATAAAGGCTAAGTAGCAACTGAATTTCTGTAACTACAATTTCCTAATTTGCCCATTAGATTTCATATAGGTATTTTTATCCCTTTGAACAGTTTTGCAGGCACACTTTTTTGTACATGGTTATCACATGAATTCCACCACCATATATTTTCTTCTAACAAAATGTAAATGTTTCTGCTTGCATAAAGGACACAATGCCAATCTGGTATTTTGCCCCCAATTCCTGATCATATTTACATTTTAATACTGACATTTGAATTAGAAATTCTTGCCCTGAAATGTTTTCTTCTATAAAAAAAGAAACCAGAAGGAAGAAAATAGATCAAACTGTTATTATTACAACAGAAAAGTTACTACAAGTTGCTTTTAGATCTTAAGAAGACTTTTTCCCTGAGAATACATTTTTTGCTCTCATCTGGGAATTTGGGATCTATTCAGAGCACTGAGGAGCTAGAGAATAAAATGATTCTTGTCATTAAAATTCTTCTGCTTGCAGTGTTAACGATGACACCACTTAAGGTTAAATCAGACTTGGTAATAAGTTTACTTGATGTAGACTGAAGTATTTCAGGCTCTTAAAGAAAGGTGCTTGAGACATGCACTGAGTGCAAAGCCACAGGTATGTTTGAGTGCCTCTTTTGCACTCCAAGTGGGTCAGTGCAGGGAAGCTGAGTTCAGCTGGTACGTAGAAACATCATGGCAGGTTGGGAGAAAATCTCATGCCCATAAAACTAGAACTGGGTGAATTGTGCCCTGAACAGCTAGAAGAGTGCTTCCTGTAAGGAGGAGAAGCAGTCTGCAGTTGAAGCTGTCACTCATCTTTCAAAGGAATTATTTCATTACAATGTTAGCTGTGTAAAGCATCTCTTTAATCGCAAGTGACGTGGCAGACCGGATCAGCACTCCCATCCCCGCTTCTGCTAAAGGATGCACAGAAACTGCAGAGTAGATGTGTCTGTGAAGGCAGAGCCATGCACTGAACCATGAGCTTCAGTGTCTCAAAAAGTTATGTTCTCAATTCAATGAGCATTAAATTTATCAACAGTCTTTAAAAGGATCTGGCCATCATAGTTTTTTTATTGCTGCTTTTTATTTTTTAATTTGATTGTAAGCGTCTTGATGCCTGAAGTTGGATATAAAAAAGTCATTTAATTTTCCTTTGATTCAAAAAGTTGTGTTGGTCTGATGAGCAGTATTGTGATTTCATTTTATTTTATTTTTTATTTTTTTGCTGTAAACACACTACTCTTCTTTGCTATTTTTGTTGTAGTAGCACCCAGGAGCCCTATTTTTGTACCTATTTTAATGTACTACACCATGTACCAGTGTGCAGCAGAAAGCTTACATCTCCCTTATGATGAGTAATGGAGATCTTTCAAATAAAAGGTTACTGATTCTCACACTGAGCTGTGGGAGAGAATAGTATAGTGCCAGTTTGTCTAGTGTGCACTGAAGAAAAGCATGCATTTCTTGCTTTGAAAGTATTTGAAATTATACAAATTATATATATGTGCCAAACTAGGTTAATTCTTAAAGGAATCACTTGCCATTTGAGGATGTTGGCTGTAGTCTGTACTTGGATTTCAGACATACACCAGCCAGAGTCAGCTGGGGGTTGATCTGATTAGTTGTGGCGTGCGCTAAATATACAGCAGTGTCGGCCATCTGCACGAAGAGCTGCAAGAGGACGGGTATGATTTACATGTGATAAGCCACTCTGGGAGAAAGCAAAACTGCAGAAATAGTATTCGAAGGAGATAATATCTGTACAATCAAAATCCGGAGTCAGGTCTCCAAAGTAAATTTTGTATACTAGCAGCTGGTCATTGCTTTCTTCTTGCTGATGCTAAATCTTGTTATACTTGGGGATGATCTTTATTTCATTTTTTGAACTAAATTGGAGATTCTCTTTTTGAGTTTAGGAAGTAGAATTGAATCATTCTGAGAGAGTTTATACAGTTGCTGGCACAGAGACTTCTCAAAAGTTTCCACTGACTTCATTTGATAGAGTTCAGATTCCCTGCCTCTGGGCTCAGGGACTGAAATGGGGTGTAAGCAGTCATTGATGGAGGACTTGACAAAGTGTCACTCAATGTTCCTGTCACCAGGTTCAGTCTAAAGTTGTGAGTGCAGTCCCTGTCCCAGGTGCAGCTTCGCATCACAGCATATAAACTCCAAGCTCAGCCTGCTCAATGGCGTCATCACTTCAAGGACGCTCTGCTCTCTCAGCACCTAAGTTAACCTTTTTGTGAAGCTTCTCTAAAAATAAAGAACTTCTTGTCTAAGGTCCTTTATGCCTTTTAAAGTTCACATGTAGGGCAGTGAGCTGAAATCTATATAATAATGTGTGTATTAATAGCTAGCACCAGATAGTTCTTTCCATCCCAAAGGATCCCAAAAGCCTGCAGAATAAACACTCGTCAGGGAACAGCTGCAAATCAAGGCAGGGAAGAATCAGTCGAATCATAATTCATGGTAAAATAAAACCGAGACAAAGACATTTGTGATTGAGGACAACGTGCTGATTTTGTATTTTTGAAAAATATTATGATTTATTTTACTAGCATCCAAGACAGAAATGAGATATTGTGTATATTTTAGTTCTGTCCACAACATCCATATCCCGTGGTATTCAGTGTATTTACTTCATGAAAAGGAAGATCTGAGTTGAGCTGTGGAATCTTTGAACAGGAGTCTCAGGGGAGGTTAAATTTTTCAAACCTGAAATTTAGACCATTAAGCCTGCAGGCCTTGTGCATTACACACTGAAAAATGCTGTTCCTTCTTTTGCTCTCCTCCATGATTTTCATAAGTATGCATGTTATTAGGGAAACTTAGACAAATGTTGATTGTACAAAGCAGGCAGGCTCCTCAGGTTTTTCATGTTGCTGCTCAGATTAAATCCAGCAGCCCAAGCTACCCAGTGAAATTGAGGATTTGCTTCAAGTTCAGATGGGGTGGAGGGGGAGCTGTAAGGGTGCTTTTGTACTGCAGTTCACCATTACCCTGGTTTTCCAAGCACCATAGTAAAAGCATTTTGTTTAAGACATACTACAGTAACAAATTATGTGTAAGATAGTAGACAAGCAATGTGTCTTTGCTCTGTTTATCAACTTCTCCACAAATGTCTTTCCTTCTCTGCACTTAAAATTTACATCAGAGAACATTAGGTAAGGTTTGCATTACAAAAGGTTAGATATTTCTTCTGTAGCTACCATATGGGTAATCTGTCTGATTCTTCCCCAGATTCTAATTTATCAGTGATAGATTATATGAATTTCAAGGGTAGGCAGTAGCTGAGGGAAGTTTAGAGGTGGGAAAAATTTAAACATTATTGCATGCTATACATAGAGAGAGTTTCAAAGAGAGAGGGGAGAGATTCAGCCAGTTAACCTAATAGCACAGCTGGTAAAACACTAGGGGGTCTGGGTTAAAACCTTAGCTAGGTCATTAGTTTCCATCTTCCCCAAAGCTATTCACATTGTGAAGAGAAGCAGTCGGACAAATAAACAGTAGACTGTGAAATAGATAGTATAGCATAATAAGAGAGTGTTTTAAAATAAGTAAAGCCAAGCCAGTGCTTTTTCTTAAATAGAGTATTGGTCCTTTTGTGAAAAGGAGAAATAACCTCAGTACTCTTTGCGGGCAGCACTGATTTTGCTAAAGTGATGCTTTCCATAATATGTACGCAAAAAAACCATCTTTGTGGAATAGTTGGGAAAAACGTGACAATCAACAGCAGATACTGGCTGATGCCAATGTGTCCAAGTACCGTAGGGTTACTCTAGTTCAGAGAACTTCAGATGTTTTTATGAGAAGGAAAGGCGTTATGTTTCCTGAATAAATTGCTCAGTGTGGAAATCAAGATTTTTTTCACAGTAAATCATAAAAATTACAATGAAAAGATGTTTGGGATTCTTTATAAAATAGATGTGATTGGAGAAAGATGTGAGGACTTAAAAATCTTTTCTGTCTTTTTGAAAGTTAAAAAAAAAATCAAGAAGATTGTTAGCCTTATGATTAGAGGCTAAAGGATAAGTATTTAAATTTCTCCCGTGTCAGTCGTCTCCATGCATTCTTCAATACCGTTGCTCTTCAGTTGAATGAGTTCTTCTCACTCAATAGCTGGGGCACTAGCAGAGGGTTAGTGTAGTCATTACCTGTATATTACCTGTGTCAGTGTTGCTGCTTGAAACTTGGCTAACAGTCCCATACTGGAGCCATCCAAAGATATTTTATTGGCAGAGTGCTGTAGCTTAGCTGTGCTAAATGGAGTCGAAGTCTTGTTTGCCATCTGTTTGTGAAGGTGTTTTGTTGTTGTTGTTGTTTTTTTTAACCAGCCTATTAACTGGACAGAAATACTGAGAATTAGTATTTATATCGTCTAAATGAGGTTTCCGCTTCGCAAGCTAATCTGTTCATGCCATCATTCTGTTGTGCATATTACTGAGCTGTAGGTTCCAGGCATGACAAGTGTGGGTTTCATATGTGGTGTTGCCAGTTACTTGTTTTAATAAGGCTATCTTCAAAAAAGTAAGAGCTGAGAAAAGTACATCCTCTTTAACGTGAAGAAATTTTTTGCTTGCTTGCTGTGGAGGCCACCCACATGATTACACTTGGGATTTACTTGAATTCTGGTACATTGGTCAAACCTTTCCCAGTTTTTTTATTGCTGTTACTTGTTTAGACTTGCATACAGCTTTTGGCTCCTTGGATTTTTTTTCTGATATCTAAGCATCCCTCACTGTGTCTTTTCCAATGACCACACACTCATTGCAGTGCCACTGTCCATTTGTGCAGACAACTGGTTTCATACTCAGAGTCCTGATATCTCTGTAACAAATTCTTCTTCTTGTTACTGTAACTCTTTGTTAGTGTTTGAAACTTACACTATTGGATGGTTCCTCATGGTGCTCTCAGGTATGGACCTGTTTGGCTGAGTGCTAACCCAGATGTGGTTCACCAGTCCAAAGATCTCTTCAGCTGGAATGCCATCTGAGATGGGCACATTAGGAAGAGTTTCAAGCTAGGTGCGTATTCCTGAACATCCTGCTGTGCTCACAGCTTGTTGCATTTTATTATATTCGTTGCACAGAGTAGTCTTTTTCGTTTGCTCAGCTCTGTCCTGCTACTTCCAACACAGAGTTGTTTACCTATGAGCAGTCTGCAGTTAGGAGTTGCTGCTTTAGATCATCTCAGTTCTGTTGTAGTCTCTGATGGAAATCCTCAGATATTGAATACGACCCATATGGTTGCCTGAGGAAGGAATGTCTGCCAGAAACTGTGTCATGACTGTGCAAACATTTATTATCTTTTTCTCCAGGGTACTGGAATGTACCTTGCTAATATGTCAAGTATTGGAAATTTGTGTGACTTCCTCCCTACGCTTCCTGAAAGTTTTTCCTTATAGATAGCAAAAAACAGCTCTATTTTTATTAGTTCTTTTGAGCTGTCTTGTAGGAATTTTGATGAATGGAAAATATATACAATATGTTTCTTCTTTTCTCACTCCATGATTTCCAGAGCAATAACCAGGTCTAGTTCCTTCTTTAGTGTCTGCCCTTGAACAAGAGGAGCTTTCCTGTTTCCTGTCCTGAAGAACTGCTGAGTTTTTTTGGTCCAATACTCTTCCACCAGCCATTCCTTTCTAAAAATGGCATTATCCTGACATAATTTTTCCTCACATAAGCTCTTTTTTTGCAAAGTACAGTGGCAAGTTTTATCTGTCCTTATTTTTTATTTATCAAATGTGTAATTTAATTATGATCTCCTATTGCTGTAAACATCAAAGTTTTCTTGAGCTTAAAATGGGTTAAGTGTTCTGTGTGTTTTCAGGTTTGATTCATTCATAAAAATCAATGAAGTACTCCTGGCTAAATCAAAAGATCTCTCATTCACTGTGGGTTAAGTATGCCAGTAGATAGTTACTGTCTATCAGCTGATACGCAATAACTCCTTACTTTGCAGTCACTCCTTTTGTATTTGAACTCCTGCTTTCCTGGAAGGGCTTTTTCATATTCAAACCAAGATGAAAATATCAGGAGAGTCCATTTCAGACTTTACAGCAACAGCCAGTTGTAGAGGGTTTTATTGTGGTTAAAGCCAAAGAGATAGTATTCAGCAAATTATTTTGTATTGGTCATTGTGCAGATGGAATTGAAAGCCTTGGTGCATAATTCTCTTTTAAGTACGTATAGGCATAAGGAAAAAAAGCAAGATTTTAGGTGTTTTACAAAGGCATTATATGAGCTAGGTGTTTTACAAAGGCATTATATGAGCTGTATGTATGCTACAAGATGTTAATAATATAAATTACAATGGGAAGTTCATGTTTGTATTTTTATCGAAGAAGAAACACTTCCATTATAGATAGAATAATTGTTGCTTATTTTGTATTATATCCCTGTGTTTTGCTAAAAAAGAAAGAAAAATGTGATGCTGCCTGACTTTTTTGAAAAGTTGCATGTATGTTCTGTTTGAATGTGGGAGCACATGGTCGTCGTAGCAGTGAGCTAATTGTTAATAATATGCTACTGTCATACTGTCACTAAAAAAAAAAAACAAAGATGACTGCAGTTTCAATTGGGTTTCAATAAAAGAGATCATTCTTTAGCTGTGTAAATATAGTATAAAAATAGCTCAAACACAAGAGTAATTTTGGAAGGCTCAGTATATTCATCTATTCCTGAAATAGCTTAGTTTGCTGAATTCTGCTCAAGTTTTTTCTCAGTAAGTAATCTCTTGTTGTGATGGCAAGTAAAGCATCATCTGTACCTCTTTTATCACTAATATTAGAGGAAGGGTGTAGGTTTGTTCTGTGATGAGCATGTTGTCATTGCAATTTTTAAAGTCTTAACTCATGGCTGTTTCCTAGCAATTTATTTCAAAAAAAGCAACAACAAAAAACCACCCCGTTGTCATAGGGGCTGACATGTCAGATGTAGACTGGCTGTTTAATCATTCCACTGCCTTTACTCCAGTGCATTTCTAATGCAATCCTAGTTCCCTTTTTTACAAAAGCAAGCTTTATCTTACATCTAATTTTCTGGAAAGAAAATTTATTTCTGTTTGTATCGGTTATAAAATGAAGTTGAACACTGGGGAAAATGTGTGTAAATAAAGAAAAATGAATGTATGCCAGCTGCTCCCTTTCGTTTCTGATCAAATTTATAGAATTGATGTTGTTTTCTCTTTCTGATGAAAGCATGTTAATGTCTTGACCACGAATCCTCTTCCTCTCTAAGAGGTCTGAGCATTCTGCAAATGCTTGAAGCACTTCAGACTTACGCACTGATCTCTGAAGATGCAAGCTGCTCTCACTGAGCTAGATAAGGACAGACGCATCTTTGTTTTAAGGGAATTTTGATTGTATTAAGACCTGATCTCAGCTTCTTCTCCGTATCTTCAGTTACATCTCTAACTGAAATGACTCCTTTCCTTTCTGGGAAGAAGTTGGAACATATCCTATTTTAAGGCTACGTTTCAACATACCATATAGACAATAATAGAAGATAGTGTGGCACAGATACTCTTCCTGCATATTGGGCTTCATTTTTCCTTAGTTCTTTCCTTGTTCATGCTCTGAATATGGCAGAGTCAACATTATTTGAGAGTGATCTCACATTCTTTGGGGGGGTGGCACAAGCTTTTAAGGAGTCTGTTCTGTTCTTGTGTTAATCCAATTCCCGACCTCACCTGCTGCATATCTGCTGCAGCATCTTTATAAACTGAAGTCAGAGAATGAGTTCAGGTACTGTTGCACAGTTATCTTCGCTGTGTAATTTCTGGCATGATCCAGGGCATGGTTTTATCCAATGCTGATGAGCGCTCCATGAGACACAGCCCAGACATGGATGAGGCAGCATGAGGGAATGCTACAAGAGATGTGGATGAGACTGCCAGGACTGAGTGGGAAGGGTTAGCTGGACGGACACACGTATCCCACACCCCTCTCTATGCCAGGGAGTGGTCCTGGCATGTTTTATTCATGACTGTACACATGGCCAGACAGTTCATTCCACAGCATCAGAAGCAGATTAGAAGTTTCCTGAAGAAGAGTTCATTTGAGTGGAAATATTTATTTCACTTATTGCTCCAGTCCCCTTAGGAGCTGCTCTGACCACAGGAGATCTGGCCAAAACTGTTGTCCATGCTCCCTACTAGACTCAATAACCAGCAATTCCTCAGCGTCACAACTGGAAATCATTACAACTCATGCAAGCAGCAGCTTGTTAACGTATCATCTACTCTTGTGGTGTTAAGGAAAGTACTGCCTCTGATAACTACTTGTCTGAAAATCCTTTGTGTCCAGAACAATGTTTGTAGAGTTATCTCATTTAGATTAGAAGGCCCGTGGTGAGCAGAAAACCCTCACTTCTTACTAGATACAGGACTAAATTTGCCATCTTTACTATAAAAAATTTAGTGTGACCGGTACAAAATGTTTCATTTAAATGGATCCCATGAGTGTGATATATGTGGGTGTATGTGTGTGTGTCTGGAATGCAAGCATTTATTTCACAAAGTCGTACGATTGTATTAGGTTTTTAAATTAGTTACAGTACTGTCAGAAGCAGACATAGACTTTGTAATAAGATTTGTGTGAGAGTGGAACTAGTTTAAAAATAGAGGGGTCTGTCTCAAAATCAAGCTAAGTGGAGAATTTCTTATGAGCTTTTCTTGCAGAAGGCTGGGGCTTCCCAGCTGATATTTGTTAGCTCCCAAACCACCATTCCTCATTCATTTACTTGGCTCGCTGCATCCCAGTGCACATGGTTGGGCTTCCTCCAGAGCAGGTGTTGAGCTTTGACTTCACAGTTCAAGTGTGATCAAGTCAGCTGTCTTAGGGCCCCACAGGGGTCAGGAAAACTACGTATTCTGCTAAAACTTAAAGTTGTTTGAGTTTTAGCATGTTATGAGTTGAACTGTTTATAGTTCGAAAGAACTGGGCACAAGGGAGTGTGAGACCATCTTAGTGCTTGTTTTTTTCTTTACAACCTGCAGCATTGAGCTTATTGTCTCTGTTACGGAATAAAGATTTATGGAGGGCTCAAAAGCTTTTTATATGTCTTTGGACTCAAAACCTAATTCCTAGTCATGCACTCACCGCTTTTCATTTGTACAACCTGGAGATACTGTCTGTCCCCTTCCGCAAAGCACTTTGTCGCCGGTTTGCAAACAGGGAAGAGGCGATGTGGAGAAATCAGGGAAAATACATTTCAGCCCTCCACAGTCGCAAAGCAGCGTGCCTGGACCAGCCAAGAGGCTGCCAAAAGGCAGATTTGCTCCTGCATGTTTTCCTGCCTGGCAGCAGCACGTCGTATCTCACGCAACCCCAGGCAGGGGTGAGCTGCTGGCCGCTGCACCCCCTCTCAGGAGGCTGTTGTGGAGCCACCTGCAGCCTCAGTGTTGTCCCTCAGTACAACCATGTTTTGCTCTACAGAAATAGATGGAATTTAACATGTAGAGAACAGAAAAGAAAGCAGTTTTCCTCAAATCAGGAAATAATTGGCTGTCTTTTTAGTACATCTTCTGCAACATTGAAAGCTGTACTAACACATTTCAGAGCAAAATATTACAAAACCAGCATCCTCCCATACATGGTTAGTGGGCAGGATTTTGCTGCATTTTTCTCATTTTATGAAATCTTAAAAAACAAACGAACGAAAAAAAAAACACAAAAAACCTTTATTTTACCTCCCATTTAATAGGCATAGTTCTATTTCTTTATATGAAGCTTCCAGGTTTTGTAGCATTTTACTAGGTTTCTTGCTGCAGTTTTTGAAACATAAGTTAAATTGAGATTAATTAATACATTTATGAAAGGGGAAAAAGAGAGAAGTCAGTACAGACATAGTGGTAACAGAGTGGTAGAAGGACCTAGAGCACAGATACAGACCAAAGTGACCTTTTTTTCCGGCTTGTTTGGCTGGTCTGAACATAAAGGGAAATTTTAGCTCCCGAGAGTGTGCAGACTATAGGACTGTTTACAGTGGACTTTTATATGTCAAATGTGTATACTTTGGTAGCAACCTATAATTTTGGAATTTACAGTACTCCTACCATCAATCATCAGGCAAATTCATTACTATTTTTCAGTTAGTCCAGATGATTGCCATTAACGTTTTTTTCTAAAGATCATTTTAGTTTTAAAATCAGCAGCCGTTTGTAACTAAGCATAACTCTCCCTCTTTCTTTTACAAATAAAAGCCTGTGAACATTCTGTACAGGTTGTGGATTTTGAGGCAGCTTTGCTGACTTTAAGGTGCCTTTACTTCTTTTATGGGAATCCAGTTTTCTGTGTGTCTTTACTCTGCAAAAAGCTAAGGCAGGTTTGAGGTTGGCGTGTTTTTTTGGTTTTTTTTTGGAATGTTAGAGATTTCTTAAATAAAGAACAGTCATCTGAATATAAATCTTACTTTGGTGCTTTTTCCCTTTAGGTTTTATGGCAGGCATACAGAGGAACCCCCAAATGTCACAGTATGGACCTCAACAAACTGGACCTTCCATGTCACCACACCCCTCACCTGGTGGGCAAGTGCATCCTGGAATTGGTAGCTTTCAGCAGAGTAATTCAAGTGGTACTTATGGGCCTCAGATGAGCCAGTATGGACCACAAGGTAAAATTCTTGTTAATACATACATCTATGTATATACACACCCACATATATATATATATGTATATATGTAAATTTTAAAAAATATATGTATTACATATGTAAATAGGCAAATATACAGGTGTGTGACTGCTTGAAATAAAAAAGACATAAAAAAAACACACACGAACACTCCCATGTCCTCCTCTAAAACAAAAAAAAAGTCACAGGTGAAACTAATTCAGAGGTGGAGCTACACCTTGTGGAAGAGGTTGCTTTTATTATTGGCACTTTTGTGTAAAAATAGTGATCATAAATTGGACAAGGAAATTACAAATGTGTTGGATTGCCGTTTGTTCAGGAGGCCGAGGATGTCATATCTGCAATGAGGATGAGTTTGGCCAAGCATGGAAGAAGGGTTACAGCACTGATCTCAAAATAGGACTTACATTCTTAGATGGAATCCCAAAGCCAGTGTGAGATTGCATAGCGACTGCGAGGGTTAAAGTCTCCTAACGAGCATAATAATACAGTGGCTACTATGGGAATATAATATTGAGCACTCATGCATACGGTTTGTGAATTTTAACCAACCTTTCAGACTGAGAAAGACAGTCCCTTTTAGTATGCTGTTTGACAGAATTGTTGGAGAACTAAGACAAAAATAGAAGTAACAGTCCCTGCCCCTGGACATTCAATGCTTACAACCTTGAACTTGTCTATTGTTTTGTCTTTAATGGATAACCTTTATAAAGCATGCATGTGTTTAGGGGTTTAATGAACTTAGAGTCAGAGTATATGAGGGACAGTGTTTCTTTAAACATACATCAATAAGCTCTTCTATTTCAGCACTTCCTACTAATGCTTTCTTACTTAAAATCCTCAAAAAGGATTGGAGCCAGCTGTGGGAAATTCTGTAAGGGCTCATTGGCTTGCACACGCTAGCAAGGATGGTTATTTTAGTCTCCAGGGTTTCTGAGAACTAGTTCTGTTGTTTGTTTGAAGGGAGTCTTGCTGCCCTATGCAGTGTTCCTTTCTTTTTCATCTCTGGGTCACATTTGTTTTAGTTGTCTGAGCACAGGGCTAGAAGCCAAGATCTCCTGCTTAGTAATTTTGGCTCTGCCTTTTACTCCATCTTTCAGCTTAAGCAAGTAGATTCGTTTCTCTGCTTTGCTTTCTTTAACTGTAAGATGGAGCTAGTAATGCCTTATAGCCATGTGTGAAGATTAATTACCTAACTCCAGTTGACTGGCGCTTTCCTTTTATTTGAAAAGCATTTTGTGGCCATAAAATGCTGTCCAAGTACTTATTTTTATCTGCACAGAGAGCAACTAGCTTAACTGGTAAAAATCCAGTGGATTTATGATGTGCTATTCTGACTTCCAGCTGTACTGCTGAGATTCCAAACCATGGGAATAGTGGGTGTCAAGTGCAGTAAAACATTAGCCATCCACGCTGATTGAGTGGAGAAGTTTTTGTACTAAATCAATGCATTTAAGTAACACGCCGAATACTACTTTATTTTTTGTTTTAGTTCAGCAGTTCTTTCCCTCTCACTGTAGATGAAAGTGCCTATGTAATGATTTTATGGGTCGCGGTCAGGAAGAAACTGCTATTAAAAAGTGAACTTGAGGGGCAGGAAGAAAATGAGCATCATTGTCATTAAGAGGCCATTTCAGAGGGGTCTGCTGAATAGTGTGATGGATGAAAAGCATGTTCTTCTGCCAGCTCTCAGACAGTACTGTTGATCCCATGCACTGGTCATGATAAAATTAGCACCCTGCAGTATTTAAGCACCACAGGTAACAAATAGAGCAGAAGGATACTGCTTTTTCACTGGGCTAATGTGACCATTAATAATATACTGGGATGAATATGGTGATATTTCAAAGTCATGTATTTACTTGGATTTAAGATTTTAATAGCGTTTTTCATTTTTTATGAAAGTAATCTGTAATTGCATCTCTTAACATACCCTCTTACGAAGCACAATTACATGCCAGCAATGATGAATATATAATAATGTTACTCCATTTGCTTTTTATTGCCGAAATAACAAATATATTAAAAATCACCTGGGATGCAAACTAGTTCTTACATTATTAAACTACAGTAATTGTCAAGGATTCGTTTGCGTTCCTCATTTTGTTCATATAAGCCTTCCTCTAGAATATTGCTAAGCAGAGGCTACAGTGGACAGGACCACTTGCATTTTTA
Organism: Tympanuchus pallidicinctus; assembly: GCF_026119805.1. Taxonomy (NCBI): domain Eukaryota; kingdom Metazoa; phylum Chordata; class Aves; order Galliformes; family Phasianidae; genus Tympanuchus; species Tympanuchus pallidicinctus. The sequence continues at coordinate 58,762,757 of NW_026294618.1, read as the reverse complement.
TATTTGTTGAATTATTCTGTGACGTTAAGCTTGCATGATGAGTTTAAACATAACCTAAATATTCTGTTTCACTGCATGCTCAGTGTAAGCCTGTAAGCCTTTGCTCAATGCTGGTGGTGTCTTTCTCTGCAATAGAACTGCTCACTGTTGTAAAGATTACACCAGTAAGTTTGGGCTGGAAGAATTAGCCTGCAGTTTTCAGGAGCAGAATGATCCATCAAATGCATGTAGTTGATCTGTATTTCACGTGTTTACGTGATGCTTACAGATCTGTAAGAGTAAAATGTATTTGTCCAGGAAACAATTCCGTACTGGGGACCTGGGGCAATGCTGTGAAAGCATTTCCCAGAAAAATAAAAAATGATGTTGGCTGCTTATTTCTGTATGTCTCTGATATAAACCAGGAGCATACAGTACAGAACGTTAATTTTAGTTTTTTGTTAACCCCTGGCATTTTCCTGTCCATAAGAATAAAGAGACACAGAGTGAGCTTGGAAGTTGTTTTTGAAGCAGTCTTTCTGTTTGGTATTTGGGAAACATCTAGCTGGTGAGCTCACAAAGAAACTCTGGTCTGTGACCCCAAGCATCGAACTGCAGAATGGCCCTTAAGCGCTCTCTCAGGAGAGCAGTCAAACACTGCAGTCAGTTGGATCTTTTAAGACTGATGCAGAAAAAAATTCACTGCAAATCAATAAAGGGTGTCAGAAACACATCCTAACTCCCTAACTTTTCCTACTGAATTCAGCAGTAACACTTCTGTTTGAGTATAACAGAGAGATGAACTGTTACAGAATACATTTGAGCCTCAACCCCAAAACTTCACAGAAAATTAAACCCCCTCGTGTTTGCAGTAGAGATGAGTATCTGTGCTTTATAACCCTTAATGTTGGAATTAAAGTTGTTTCACAGAAGCACTTTGGTATCTTGCTCCCCTGATTTCAGGAGCCTAGGTTTTAAATGGTAGCACCTTACTGATGAGCTCCCCTAAGTGTCCTGAGAGTCTGGGCCTCAGAGTCCAGTCCCACCTGTGCTAATGGTATGTGGGGTGAAAATGTGAAGACTTAAATGTTAACCACGCCTATTGAGTGAGTTTCAGAGGAATTCAGTACAACGTATTTAAATTGCCTGTATCCCTAAGGAGTGGAGGGGGAATGACTTAACGGTTAAGTGAACATGTAAACAATTTTAAAATGTCTTTGAGATACTATTTTTAATACCACAAATCTGACCTATGTCCCTAAAGCAGAGAGTAAAACTAGCAGGCAGCTCTCACATTTCCTTCTTTTTGGCTTGCCTAGAAATGGCAAGGCATCAGAGCACTTGTTCAGAAAACCTGGACAAAGTGGATTGAAGTTCAGCAGTAAGCATGAACATCTGTCTTTGGCAGGTTGTTAGTTGGCTTTTTTATATTATATCCTTGCTACAGTTCTTTTTTTTTTCCTGATTCCAGTTACCACATTGTTATTTTTCTGGTGAATTTGAGACGCTGTGTCTGTGGGCACAATTCTGCTCCGGCTGGGGGGAGCTGGAATCAAAAATCCCTTGGATACGGAGGGGAGGAGCTGTTAGACGGTATTGTGCAGCCACTGCTGCCAGGCCTGTACCCACTTGAAAAGTGTGGGCTCTTGGACTTGGCTGGCTGACACGTCCAGCTGATGTGGGCTGGCCTAGCATCTGCTGCATTCATTGTGTTTAATGCTGCATCCATCTGTTTTCTGTCAAAGCCAGTGCCAACAAATTACTAATCTATTAGAGAAACACGGAAATAAGATTGCACTCCTCATTCCTGGCAATTCCTCTTGTATTTCACTTGGCTTTTATTTTGCCTTTTTTTGTGATCTAGGGAAGGTATATGAATAGCTAGTACTTGAGGTATATTGAGGAAACACTTAGGAAAAAAGTACGTGGATACGTGGACACATGGAAAAACATTGGAACTTGTTTTCCATACTGAGAAAATAGTACTTCCCTGTGCTCTTAGACATGTATCCCTGGAGATGAATGATTAGGAGCTATTTTAACTCAGCCACATATTTCTGTGGAGAAGATTCCACTGCTTTATTTTTCTGTGTTGTGCTTACACTGGAGAAGCCAAACATGAAAGAAGAGATTTTTTTGTCCCAATTCAAAATAGCATCAAAACAGCAATAGTATTTAGCATTGGTGTTTGCTCCTCCAAGTGTGCTGCTGAACTGTACTTTGTAGAGGCAAACTGACAAAACAAATTGGCTTAATGTAAATCGGACTGACAGTAGCTCCCAGTGATTATGGATATCAGCTCTGCTAGTGCAGGGAGTGAATTTGCTTCACTTTGGAAGCAGTGTTTCTACTAGCGTGTACATAAACGGGCTAACAGTCCTTGAGCCCACATACACTCCATCTTACTGTATTGCCCTTTTCTTGCAGATAGAACAGGGAAACGAGCAACATCTGAGTTCTGTGTTGAACACTGGTTGAATGCAGGTCGAACTCTGAGCAGAACAATATGAAACCAATGAGCCCTTCAGTTTGTGGGCACAGCTGTTGGGTTGGAGGTGTGGCTAGGGTAGGTCTCAGCAGACAAAACCGGCTGCGAGCAGTGGCTCGCTGAATGGAAAATGGTCAGTAAGCAGCAGCCTCTGAGCCTGGAGGAGGAGGAGGAGAAATGACAGGGCGGTCTGACGGCAGCAAACAGCTGAGTCTGAAGCCTTTTATCTCTGCTAAACCACATATCGGGGATCCTTCTGTGAAAAAGCCGCACGCACAATTTGGGTTTCTAAAACAGAAATGAAGCATTGTTCCATTTCCTTGGAAAGCATAGGTCACACATGTTTTTGCTGAAGAGAACTTGTACCAGAGTGAGTCAGTTGCTGGGTGGGGAGGAGGGGAGAATTCGCCAAAGCACAGCAGCAGGAGCGTATGAATTAATTATGCGTGTGTTCAAATGCCAAATGCATATATTTACTTTAAATATAAACAGGAGTTGCATGCCAGCAACTCCTCTGCCTGGTAGCTCAGGCCTGAGGAGAGAGGAGGCTGATTTCCACGCTCAGGAAGTCTGTTGCCTGCTGCCTTCACATGAGCGTGGGAATAGCTGGGAGCACTCAGGAAACTGCTCAGCGGCATCCCGCAGGGGGGGAATGGGTCGTGTTTCCACTAAGCTGGATGAGATGGAAATAAAGACAAGCCAGAACGGATGACTGAAGCAGTGTAATACAATCCATTTCTTAAAATACTTTTCTGTCATATCTTTGCTTTTTTTTTCCTTTCTCATGCTGTTTGAGTTTGTTTCTAAAACAGAATACCAAACACTGGCTTTTTCTTAGCTTTCAATATGATAAGAAAGTCAGTACTCACATTATTTAAGCTGCTGCTGTGAGTGGTGCAGTTTGTTCCTGTCACAACAGAGATTGGGCTCAGGCAGGTTTTCAAGCCATCCTCTATAGTGAGGCACCTGTTTATATTATCAGCTTTGGGGTATTGATGATTACTTTTTTAACACCAGCTTTCCCATAAGAGGTGCGCAGTGAGCTAACCCACCTCCTGCTGGCAGAGCCAGGCTTTGCACTTAACGGGGAAGGGAGGGAGAGGCACTATTCCTAGGGGCCTGGCAAGTGGTCAATCTGAAGCATCTCTGGCAGAAATGGAGAGAATGACTAGGTGCAAGGATCCAGTGAGTATAACCCATTGCAGAAATGGCAGGAAGATGAAGAATGAGAACATGAAATTACAAAAATAAGATTCTCTCTTGAGCTTTTGTAATGGGTTCTTACAAGCCACACATCTCTGCTGCACAAAGCATTTTTTACTGTGTGCTGTGTTGTTAAACCTCTGGAGGCTGTGGTTTTCTGTATTTGCTGTTATCCCATGACATTTATTAGGCAGAAAATGCTTCAGGGTACGTGAAAGTCAGGTCATGGGATAAATCAGATTGAAAGGGTGCTCAGATTTTCTAGGCCAACCTTTTATTGAAATTAGGGTCAGGCATAAGACCAGAGCAGGTTACTCAGGCTTTATCCTGCTCTTGAAAACCATCAAGGAGGAAGTCTGAACAACCTCTTTGGGTTGCCTCTTCCATTGTGTGCTTGTCCTCACAGTGAAAAAGCTGTACTGTATGGTTCACTTCAATTCATGTGTGTAACTTTTACAGCTACTAACTCCCTAAACAGAAATAGTTGCTCAAAAATTTAATGCTGTTCTCTGTACTTTTTATCATTTTGTTCAGGAAACTACTCCAGACCACCAACATACAGTGGTGTGCCCAACACAAGCTACAGTGGCCCTGGACCCGGCATGGGTATAAATGCCAACAGCCAGATGCATGGACAGGGGCCAAGCCAGCCCTGTGGTACCATGCCCCTCGGACGGATGCCATCAACTGGGATGCAGAGCAGACCATTTCCTGGAAACATGAGCAGTATGACCCCCAACTCTCCTGGCATGTCTCAGCAGGGAGGCCCCGGGATGGGCCCACCCATGCCAACTGTGAACCGTAAGGCACAGGAGGCGGCTGCTGCAGTGATGCAGGCTGCTGCAAACTCCGCTCAGAGCAGGTATGCAACCAGGTGAAAGGAGCTGAAATGAATGGCAACGTTTTTCTCACCATTTCTGAAGTTACTGCTGTAGAAGTGCATGCATATGCATTTAAAGATGTTTTGTCTGTGCCCACCTCTGGGAGAAGTAGGTGTATGGGAGGAATACTTTTCTTTAAATGCAAGGGGAAAGCATACTATTGTGCAGTTGAAATTGTCAAAAAACAGCTGTGTCAATGAAGATGACAACTACTTTCATGTTGATTCTTGGCACAGTAGACTTAAAGAAAACCCACAAGGTTGTGGTGACATTAGGAGCTGAAAACAAGTTGTATACAACCTGAAACAGATGAGCTGTGTATTTGTGTTTGATCTATGGCAGGAAGAGGTCAGCATGTCCTCTGTAGTTATCTGGAGTTGGTCACTGACACTTATGCATCCATTAAAGAGAACCTGTACTTTTAGACTTACAGAGAGGGGAGCCACTGTCTGGCTTCTTGTCTCCCCTTCTCACAGCATAAGCTCCGTGTTGCCACTTGTGCGTGGATTTTGGCACCGGCATTTTTCTGTTCATGGCTATTCTTAAGATGACTGAATACTGAATACTTGTGAAATCATATTTCCTGGGAAATTTTTCAGATGAAGTAATTTCCACATTTCACTGGAATTAAATAATTCCTGGTGTATTTATTATCTTTTTTTTTTTTTCTTTTTCTTTTTCTTTTTTTTCCTGTTGAGAGAAGTTCGATTACATTTGAGATTACACAGAGCTGGTTCCATTGTTCTGGTAAACAAGTCCATGTGTGTATACTGAGCATCTTGCATTTATTTATGCGTACACATACACCTATATGGATACAGGTATAAGGAGCCTACAGGAAAACTGGGGAGGGACTTTTTATAAGGTTCTTTATAATTCTGGAAGTAGCAACAGGATGAAGGGAAATGGTTTTAAAATAATAGAGGCAGATTTAGGCTAGATATTTGGAAGAAATTATTTACTGTGAGGGTGGTAAGACACTGGAACAGGTTGCCCAGTGAGGTTGTGGGTGCCCCCTGTCTGGAAGCATTCAAGGTCAGGCTAGATGGGGCTTTGAGCAACCTGGTCTGGTTGCCAAATAGCAGGGGGTTGGAACGAGATGATCTTGAAGGTCCTTTCCGACTCAAAGTATTCTATGTGATTTATCAATCAAGGCCATTGTTCCTGGACACAAGAGTTTATGAGATTCCGGGACACAGTATAGAAATAAAAATAGGAAGCGAATGCATCCCTCTCTCTGTTGCTTTCTTGTTTATAAGTTTGGAAGGCAGGTGGCTTCCACTGATAAGCAATAGGAAACTTCTGAAGCGCTAACAGTAAATTTAGCATACCTCGTATTCTTCTTCAGTAAGCATCACACTCCCTTAAAACCGACACTGTGCCTGCAGATACCTGTGAAGCAAAAGTTATCTCTAGTTTGTTGGCTTTCAGTGAATCTGTCTAGTGGAGTTTACAGAACTCTGTTTCTGGACTGCCTGTTAGGCTACAAACTGATAGGTCAGGCTGGAAGGAATAAATGGGCCATTGCTTTAGCTGCAGGTTTAGATGTGTAATCACATAATGAGGAAAAAGACACATCTTTACAAGACTTGGTTTGTTCTTGGTGTAAGGTGTTCAGTTGTGATTCAGCTTACACTGAGCATAGTGTGTGTTGTTCGATCAAAAACTAAATTAAGAGATCACCACACCTATCTCACATCTTCATTTCAAGTCAGTTTTGTAAAGATACTTTTGGATTCTAGCGTTGTGTGGGCAAAGGTGCACCATGTCAGAGCCATGTCATCACATAATGCCCGTTCCAGTGATCTAGCACTTGTTAATGGACTGCAGTCATCAAATATCTATTGAAAATACTGGCAAAAGGGTTATTAGTAAACTGCAAATTTCATGAAGCCCCTCTAATGCCACAAGTAGACTGTTTTCCCCTTCATCTCTAGTCAAATGCAGGGGAGAAAGCAATAAAGGCTTTCAGCTGTTCCTGCAAGTCCTCCTTCCATTGTTTATGGAAGGAATGTACTTGACAGCAATTCATATTTCTGATACAGAGCAAATCTGAAGAGGATGTTTTTTGTTCTGCTTTAGGCCACCATACATTAAGTTCCTGGCTTACCCCAGCCAGTCTGGGGCTGGCAGATGCCCCATGTTTTTTTCACAGCATGCCAACATTGGCTATGCTCAGATTCTCTTGAGGCACCAGCCTGACCAGTACAGGCTCATGTTTACAGGTCATGTAAACTGGACTTGCTTTGTGACCCTGGCAATGTTTTTAATATTTATGAGCATGCAGTCTGTCAGCTGAAGAAAGATAAAAATCGTGTGATTCACAGATACTTACGTTATAGAAGGGATTTTCATTTTTGGTTTTCTTTTTACTAAATTCACTTATTCATATCTTGTATGTAGTTTTCAGCATTTGTCTTTATTTCTTGCCTGAGAAGGAAACGAAGAAGCTTGTCACTGAGAAAGAATGGGGTGTCCTTCTCTCCTCATCCTCCCCTCCATCCAACATCTCTCTCCCCTTGTTGTTGATGTTTTCTCCTCGCAGCTGTACTGCACGATGTCATTCTTCTGACTTCTTCCTGCTGTTGTCACTGGGGCCTCAGTGATCCACTCCCCCAAAGTGTGATGCCTTTCTGACTGGTGATTTACTGCCGAAGTGATTATGGGATTTCTTAATGGGATTTTCAGAGAAGTTTTATTATGCTGTAATTGAGCATACTTGTGTTTGAAATATTTGTTAGTCACTAGAAGGATTTTAAGAAGCACCAAGTATTCAGTCCAAAAAATTTCCTAGCTACTTTTTTGTTCAGCAGTGTCCTTCCCACTGTTGTATCTGTAGCAGTATTATGAGTTAAATGACTAGGAAAATATAACTGTAGTGGCCTATTGCTTGCTTATGACCTAGTCTAGGTTCAACTGAGATTTGGTTTTCATGGACTTGACCATCATCATGTTACTTCAGTTACTGCTTCCCTAGGAGATGTCTAATATCCAACCTACTGCTGCCTTCATAGTTATCAACAAGTTTTAATCACCAGTGTTTTATTGCTGCTTTTGTTTGTGTCACATTTTTTTCATTAATAACATTATTCAGGTATGTGTACATGATAAAGTGAAAAGCAAAACAAAAAATTAGAACAGAAGTCTACTGGCTCTTTGATTTAAAAAGCAAAAGTCAGTGAAATGGGAGAAGACTTACACCATACTATTTTCTCTTAATGGAAAGATATCTTCTTTTATATGCCAAAACACATTAATAGCATCCGACCTTTTTATTCCTAAGTTGATAAGTTGATAAGATTCAGCTTTGAAGTTCACAAACTGTTGGGGTGTTACTACCATAAAACACACCCCTCTGTGTACACTTGGAGGGAAGACGAAATGGTTGTGTTTGAGTCATGGTTACACAGCAGTATTTCTGTACAAGATGGTTGTGATCCCCTTCAGGGTCAAGTTGTTGAATCAGTAGCCAAGTATCAATAAAGGAAAGTAGTTTATCTTCAGCTGCTAATCCACAAATCTATCCTTTACCAGCACAGGATTCTCATGTAGACACAGAAAGCTGTTTTGCCTCTGCATTGCCAAGCCACATTAAGTAGCTGTGTAGAATGAATTTAAATGGCATGCATCAGAACGAAATCGCTTTCACTGGGGCTGAAAATCACTGTCATTTAACCAGGGCTAAATGACCAAAATGTGTGTCAACTGGTTATACCTAGGGTATCATTCTCTGCAGGCTGCCACCAATTAAATTAGGAAAGATAAAAACATGAAAATAGAAGCAGTGGCTGTGGAAGATAGTAGGTTTACACCATTTGAGTTAGCCTTTGACCTCATCAGGAGATCAGTTCTACGTTAAGCTTGGATTACTTCCTACAGAAGTAATCCAAGAAGCTACAGAATACTTTTCCTGTAACCTAAAATCTTACAATGTACTAATATACACAGGGCAGCATTTCCAAATGAGATTTCACTTATCAGGCTAAAAGAATGAGAAGTCTTTCAGAAATCTCTTTGTTGAACCAGTAGTATCTGTGGCATCACAAAGATGTATGCTTAGTCTGGCTAACATTTTATATTAGGAAAGCAAAATAACTAATACACTGTGTTTAAATTCTCATTTACAAGAAGGCAGCCTAGAAGAGCTGCAGGATAGTGTTTTTCATATTGTATCTGTCTTAGTCACAATACATCCGTTTACTGATAAGGACTGTATCTACTGAACTTGGAGGAGTGACTTTTGTTAGCTTATGTGAGCACTGCCCAGGGTACCAGGGCTGGTTCTGCTGGTGGACGTTACAGCTCAGTGGAGATCTCTGAAGTCTAGATGGTATCAAAATACCGTCTGTTAGCACATTATAGTTCTTACAACAACAGATGTATTTATAGTGATAGATAAGTATTTTTGTATGTACAGATCTGCAACACAGCGAGTCTTCTGTAAAAGTAAGCAATTTTAAGCAAACAAGATAGCATTTTCTCTGCTAATGGAGATGTGAAAGGCAACAAAATTAGTCTATATCTTCACAAAATTCTAGTCAGTTTTGAGTTCCTCAGTATGTCCATCTTGAAACTTTTGGGGACTTTGTGTTCACTGCAAGCTTTTGCTTTTACTACAACAGTGCAGACCTCAGAGAATGATTAGGTTGACACTTGAAGTCAATAGACGTTTTTGGAGCTGTATGCTTGTCACCATCATTTTCACTATCTCTCACCAGCAAGGAGTTCATTCAGAGCATGTTTTCTGAGCAGTTGGAGATGGGACTCTTTGAATGCAGTGCCTGTGAACTCAGTGTACCCTGCCTTAATGTGCTTCTTGGGATTGCATATTCCAATTTTGTAAATTAAAGCAATTTTTTTTTAAAGATTGAATTTAGAATTCAATTTCATTGATTTTAGAGGATACAATTTATACAGAATAGTTTATTAAACTGAGGAATTGGGACCCAGCTTAGATAGTTGCAATCTCTGGCCATTTTAAATCCTGGTCTCCAAGCTGCTAAATCTAAGGTACATATTTACATGATTGTTTGCTGCTCCCTGTGCCACCTGGGAGATGGTGTTCAGTTTCTGTAGTAATGTACAGTGTAGCATTGCTTTGACGTATTTTTCGGCACTTTAAAATGTGGCTCTGTCTCAACTGCTCAGCAGTTGTTTCAGCATAATGTGAGCAAAGTGGGTTGCAAAGGGGTGGGTAATCATAGGTGTGACACGTACATGTGTGTGCTTTCTGTGATTCTTAAACACAAAAACTCTGAAGTTTCAGGGTAGCTGGAAGGAAGCAAAATTCATAATTCTCAGATTTTTAGCTCACCTGTTGCTTTCCCAGACAAATCCTTAGGAATGTAGAGGCCTGGGGAGTCTGCTACTTTAAGGCTTCCCAGAGCCACACGACTGACTCTGACTTGAGCTATTCTCCCGAATTCAGGAAGAACAAAAGCTTTAGGATCGTACTAGATATGGTGAGTAGAGAGCTCCCATAGCAAGGGAAGAGGTATTTGGGGCTTACTTACAAGGTGTGTGTGCAGCTGTGTATGAATAGGTTTTACATCCATCTTTTTATAAAATGATATCTTAAAATATTTAAGTTAGAGGTAAATATACAGATGAAGTATATTAAGTTGCAAATATCTTTTCTCCAGTGAAAAGGTACACTGTTTTGTCCATTGTTAATGGATAGTTGAGCCCATAGTGTCTACATTTGCTGGTGAATGACTGGTTCCCAGTACAGGTTCAGTTCAGTGAGAGTAGCTACTACAGCCTCGTTGTGGTGAACTCAAAAGAATATGGATTAGTTTGCATTCTGTCCCCAGACTGATCGGAAACAGCTACGGTGATATTAGAGGATTTCTGTTGTACTGAGAAACGTTTAAAATTAGCACAAATGAGATAGAACATATATTTTATGTCTTCTTTTTAGCCTGTGCGTGTAAATATGCACATTCACACTTGTGCGCATATATAGACTAACCTTCCCTCAGCATTTCTCTACTGCTATGTATGTATAATTCATACTCCGTGTTGCTGGTGCCAGCAAAGCACTTTTTCTGTATTATGTTCTCCAACAGCAGGGTAATGCAGCACTTCTGATGGACTAGAAGGTACTGGTGAGGAAATATAGTAATGGACATGGTGCATTAAAATGTCAGAAGGAAAAAGAATGAGGCAGAAATTGTGAATAAATTTTTTAAAAAGAATAATAATATAAATAAAAGACCAAACTCTTCCAGGTATTTTACATCCTAGATCCTGTCAACTCCTATGCAGCATTTTCCAGTCTAGCCTTTTTGATCTTGATACTTTGAGTTTAAAATTCTAATTGTGATTTTAAAAAGCTGTGGCTAAGTAGCAGGAAGACTTCAAGTGCTACTGTAAAACTTCGTGTCTTTAATCCCTGGAGAGAGCATATATTTTCTATTGTTTTCTCTCCTTCCCTTAAACTCTGAGGTGCTGTTCTCTGCTGGGAAGTGCAGTGGAGTGCAGGAAGGTTAAGTACTCATTCAGGTCTCTTTGCTTATTCAAAGCAGGCTACTTCTAGATGAAGGGCTGCCAACTGTGAAATCCCCAAAGTAAACAAGGCTAAGATTAGGACTAGGAGGCATAATTGGAGCCAATGCTGGGGTGCGTTATCTGTTGCCTTTGAAATAGGCCAGTAGCAGAAAGGCTCTTTCTGCCCAGTCTTTTATTTAACATTCTGTATACAGTTACCAAGAAGGAATCACTCCTGTCCAAATTCAGCCCATTCCCAATTCTTAAGTCTCAAAACATGGGTTATTTCTCCCCAACACCTTACTCTTCCAAAGAGCTGTGATTTCTTTTAGGGATCCTGACAGATCGCAATGAAATGAGCCCCACCTTGCTTTCTGGTAGTGCTTTTTGAATTTCAGTTGGTGAAACTCCATTGTGGCCTCCAAATTAAAAAAAAAAAAATAAGGCTCCGTATAGTTTCAGCTGGACGAAGCAGTATTGCTTCTTGGCCAAAGTGACTGCATGGTGATGCTATGAGCTCTGAGGAGCTGCTGCGCTCACACCACCTGAAGCTGGCTACATTTCTGCAACCAGTGGAATATTTTCTTCCTATGCCAAGTTAGTGAGATCTGAGAGGTTAAAGTCCAAATATCAGCGATTCCTTTAATTGTAATTTCTAATGGGGTTATTAACCAGTATTGACGTTTTTTCTTCAAAAGGTCCCATGCCTCTTCCCTCATAATGAGAAATAGTCATTTGTGTCAAGCTGGTTTTTTCATTTGTTCTTTTTTTTTTCTTTTTAAAAAAAAAGGGGGGGGGGGGGTGCTTCTTTTCCTCAGGTTTTACTTTTTAGAGCAGACCCATATTTGGATTTTTTCTGAAATCTATTAGGAGGAGTGAAGTGTAACTTAGCTTGTATGCACTTGCTGTATTAAAGGGAGAGCTGAAAACCACTATTTCACTATTATGTTTTTTTTTTTTTTTTAATGGAGATGCATTTTGTGGATCAGCTCAAAATTGCTGATAAAATTCTGTAAGGATAGGAAGAATCTTTACATGCTGAGCTCACCAAAGCCATTTCTTGTGGGAGACTGAGAGAAATATGTTTTTATCTGGAATTTTGTTTCACTAAAAGGTAAATCCATCATTTTGGAGCCCTGGATGTCACCATGCTGCAGAGCTCATGCAGGCAACCAGTGATTTGGGGATATGTTTTTTTTCTTTTTTGGTTACTCATCAATCAAGTAGACTGCTGAATGCTGTTCATGCCATTAGAGATTAACCAGAGATCTCAAGTCCTACTCCTTTCCTCCCTTGGAAAGTAACGATTAGTTTGTGGAAGTGTATTGGGAAGGAGGGCTGATTTTCAGAATCACAGAATTTTTCGTCATCTAAAGCCTATTCTAATTTGATTATTATTGTGTCATGATTGTTTTTGGCTTTATTTGGTTATCTAGGAGAGCTGTAGAAGAAGTATTTTGTAACAAAATTGTGCTGTATTCATTAACATTCTGCCTTAGAATCAGATGCTACATAGGAATTTTGAACTTCAAAATGTGATCTTTAAGGTGTATTGATGTTTTTTTCAATACAAAAATAAAGAACAAAGGAGGATTTTAGATTGAGTGCTCGTTTTAGTCTGGCAAGAAATATTTAAGGTTAAAAAGCCAGATTTTCACTTTTGTCTATTTGCCAGAAGATCTACTAGTTTAAATTGCTGAAGTAGTCAGAAGAAAACAGGAGAATAGCCATCTGTTTAATGGGATTCATGAAGAAAACCAGTGCCACGACCGCCGTGTGTGATTTGGCGCTTATATTGTGCAAGTACAAGACTGTGACTGAACAGACTTGGATTTTTGTGAAAGTGAGAGACATAAAAAATGTTAGGCAGATTTCGGGTTTTAGAGCAGTTTTAAGCTTTTTGCAATAGTGATGGTTGAGAGAAAATTAAATAATTTTTAGCAGTGTTACGTGGGGAAATGTGAATCGAAAGAGCCCTTCACTATAGTAATGGAGCTCAAAATGGAGCATCTGTTCTAACTGGCCATACAAGTAACATTGTAAGAGTCATTTTAAACAGTAACAGCAGTAGGGTGGTGGTGTTTTTTTTTCTAATGAGAGGCGCCGCTGCCTCTAACACATTAATTAAATACCTGTTGCAGTTGTCACGGTAGGTTTCAGGCATCTCCTGAGCCAAAAATGAAGAAAAGAGCCAGCTGAAACTATACTGACATATGCACCACTCTGCTGCTGTGAAACTGTCTGGAGTGCCAAAATGCCGAGACTGACGGTAATAGTGGTAGTAATAATATTGATAAACATGTAATAGCTCCAGGCTATTGGGCAAAGATAGGTAAGTGAAAATGTGTCTGCTGGGAAATCCCTTTGGAGAACTTCCTCTCCATGCTGCTGCACATGCACAGTTGCGTTCAGCATGCTGTCAGCCAGATGACATTTACTATGAAAAGATACATTGAGGAGCTGCCATGAAATGATCAGGATTTTATTAGATTTTCAGCTGATTGCCAGCACAGTGAGCTCAGTGGAGCTGAGTGGTGCTCAAAAGCAGTGCGAGAGTGTGACTGAGCATTGCAAGGAGGGAGGTGAGAGGCAGCGAGAGAATTGCATCCCCAGATGAAAGAGCAGGGAGCACTGGAGTCAGGCCACGCCCAAGGAAATTGGAGCGATGAGATACACACTGTGTCCCTAGCTTCCTGCAGCTTTTTAGCACCACACTTTGGTGACCTCTGGGCTATGAGTGTACTGGGAACATACTTACCCACTTTCAAGTCATCATTCTGGGAGAGAGTTCATAGGGCCTTCCGACTTTTTAATAAAGCTATTTATAACGTGCACAAAAATAGAAGGTACATAGTGAGAGAGTCATATGAGTCATTCCTAACTTTGGTATCAAGTCACACAGGGCTAAAGCACCCTTTGCAGTGCTCTCATTGATCTTGGCTGCATTATGTTGTACAGGACTATTATTATTATTTTTTTTCTAGAAACCCAGCTCATGCATGCTTTTGCTTGCTGTACACATCCCTCTTTTACCCAGCACACACTCCTCTTGGTCTCAGAAACAGGTCTCCTTTTAATGCTGAGATATTCTATCTGATGGGGACAGCATGCCAGCTGCTGCCCTGAGAGCCACTGTTTAAATCTGCATTGTCAGGCAGGTAGGCAGGGGTCACTAAGGGCAGCGCTTCAGCGGGATTACAAGCCATTTCACTTGGCCCGCTTTGCAGTACTCCTGTGTTTTCTGTCACACAGGATTATATTGCATTTATCTAGCACAGGTTGCAGTGACTACAGAGGACTTAATTTGTTCTTACACAAATAAATTCAAGTGTGAAGGTCTGGCTGCAATTGTAAGAATACTGTTTAATAAGGGCATTTCAGGTAATCCCTCTGGGTTTAAAGACTAGTGACCAAGTGCTGTGGTCACTGTGAAATTTGGACCACCAAGATTTTAATTAATGCAGAAGGAGCTTTATAAAATAAAGGGGAATAGTTGTTACATTAAAAAAAAAAAAGAATACTGCAGCATTTCCCTTAATATCCTTCGTGACTTTCAGGCACACAACAATATGGGGTATGGGATCATATCACAGAATCACAGAATTGCAGGGGTTGGAAGGGACTTCAAGAGATCATCAAATCCAGCCCCCCTACTAAAGCAGGTTCCCTGCAAAAGGTTGCACAGACAGACAGGTCTTGAATGTCTCCACAGAAGGAGACTCCACAACCTCTCCGGGAACCTGTTCCTGTGCTCTGTCACTCTTACTGTAAAGAAGTTCCTCCACATACTATTACAGAACTTCCTATGTTCAAGTTTGTCCTGTAGCTGCACAGCACCGAGAAGAGCCTGGCCTCATCCATTTGCCTCCCACCTCCCTGTAAATATTTATATTCATTTATCAGATCCCTACTCAATCTTCTCCTCCCCAGGTTGAACAGACTCAGATTTCTCATCCTTTTCTCATATGGGAGACGCTCCAGACCCTTTATCATCCTCGTGGCCCTCCAGTGGACTCCTTCTAGGAGACTCCTGGGTTTTTTCGAACTGGGGAGCCCAGAACTGGGCACAGGAGTCTAAATGTGGCCTCACCAGTGTAGAGCAGAGGGAGACGATCACATTCCTTGACCTGCTGAATGAAGTTACGAGTTTATTTTTGCAGGCTTGTGCTGTTTTCCTCCTTGTATTCAACTGTTTTATTATTCTTTTTGCCTTATTTTGAAGATCACTACTAATCTTGGATTTCTTCCTCAGTTTTTGTTATCTATAAAATAGGATAGAGACATTTATTATGGTTTCAACCTGCATTCAGCAGTACAGATGTTGCGTGGCCATCTTGCATTAGCACCAGCATTCATGAATTACATATGCCTCTGGCGTTCCTCTTCCCATGTTTGGTGTCAGGCATAAGTTTACTTTGCAGAAATGTTTAACGTCATGATAATAGCATAAGACTTTGTGCCTGCTTTTCTAGGGGGCTGAGCAGGTCCGATTGGACCAATTTTTTTTTAGTTTCCCCTTCTCCTTGGTAGTTTTTTAGTAAGATATATGTAATGGTGATGATGCTAAAGGCAGAAGTATTTACGTAATCCGAAGAAAAGAGTATATTTAGAAAAGCAATCTCTGTTATTCTTCCCAAAAAGTATGCCATATAATAATCTTTAGATCAGCCAGACTAACAGAACAGGCAGTGTACTTGGTCAGATTGCAGTGAATTGCAAGGTGATGTGCACTATCATGTAATAATGATGCTAGAAAATGATTCCCCATTTTAGCATTGCCTCTTAGGCCTGGTTGATGCACAGAATAGTCCAGTGCTTAATCTGTGTGTTGAATGTCAGCAGGCACACAGACAGACCGCAAATCTGGATGATTTTTCCTTTTTTTTTCATGTTTTTTTTTCAGCATCATGTGCATTGCAGAGCCTTGGCCTCTCTTGTCATACATGCACACACATAGGCGTAACATTCTCTTTCTCCTTCTGAAAAATGAATTTCATCAAAGCCTTCATGGCAGAGCTAGCACCTGCCACATCACCATGGTTGCTTGTCTAAAACTTGTTACTGTGATGGTGAGCTTCCCTGCCCAACAAAGGGAGGAAATGGAAATTCCGGTTAGCACATCTATAGCAGCAGCTAACATGTGAGAGAGATACTTTGATTTCATACATAGTGATTTTGAATTTGTGTTATCTGCATGGGAATTGCCTTTAATGCCTTTTTATAGTTTTTCGAGCCAGTATTTGGATTTTGTGTGTACTGGCCTTTGCTAACAGCGATGACTCACTGATGAATTTCCCATCAGAGCAAAACAAGTGATGTTACTGTGTACTTTCCCTTGCTTTCTTCTCCCTCCTCCAGTTCTCCCATGTCCCCTGATGACAGAAACAATTTCTCCAGGGAAGCTCGTGGTGTTATATCACTAAGGAAAACCCATAACAAAAGAGCATATGTATCTGCATGCACATGTTTATGTGTGAATTCTCCAGGGAAAAGGCATTTGCCGGTCTCACTCCTGAATTACTCTCATTATAATAATCCGTTTGGTGTCAAAGTATGACAGATTATAAGTGCTTTAAGGCTAGTCCCAGCTCAAGACAGATTTAAATGAAGTACTTCTGGTTATTGTGCAGGTCAGTGTGTTTAAATAACAACCCCCCAAATCATAGTCTGACATTTAAAAGAGAGAGGAAATGCTGTCATGCTGCATACCTGGCACAGATAAGCACAGGGCAATTTGGTCAGTATGCTGTGATTTGTGAGTGCAGGCTAACAGTCATTTTCACAGTTTGCAATCAGGTAGCCACCTTAGCAGCATGTCAGCATTAAAAAAAAAAAAAAAAAGTTCCTTTTAAAATGTTTACACAAATTGCTCCCCAGAGACAGATTGTTTGCTGCAAAACTGACATAGGTTAAAGACCTGGAGTGAGAATGGCAAACTTCCATGAGCTCATGTTGTGGACCTTTTTTTAATTTCCTCCACCATCCAGTTGCTCCAGTAGCCAGGCAAGCTTGTGGCTACCAGGATATGTGTGACTTGGTGACAGTTCTTCCTGACCTGAGCTCACACCTGCAGATCTGCCTGGTGTTGTCCCCAGCCTGCCCATCATAGAGGCTGGGACAAGAACCACCCATTCCCATTTTCTCCAGCCATTCCCTGTTGCCAGAGCACTGTCAGCTTCACAGAGACCACAGCCATATCTTTCCAACCCCCATGGCTGCAGAGGCAATTCTGGCTCCCATGTTCCTCCAGCACCTTTCTTTTGCTGTCACTTCACTGTCACATGCTGCCAGCCTCAGTCTTGCCGTGCTGGGGACCTGAGCTGTGGAGCTGCAGGAAGGCACATGTCATAGCACCCTGCTTTTGAGATTCCCCTCTGAACCCCTCCTGTCCTGCCTGAAGCAGGGCAGACCTGTCTGAGAGGCCCTACATCTGCTGGAGAGCCTGCATTTGCTCTGGGAATAACAGTTCTCTGTCAGAGAATGTTCCTCTTTCTATGATTCCATTTCTTCTTCCTCTGATGCACCCACCACCCTCCCCTCGGTTAACACTCTTTCGGCACCTCATAACAATACTCCCAATCCTTGTGGTTTGTTCTTCTTTTTCCACCTACTCTATTTCCATCTTCTCTGTCCCAAACTCCTCACCTCCAGCCCACCTAGACCCTCCGCTTCATAAGCCTTCAGCTGTACACTGCAGGTCTTAGTGCTTGACATCCCATGTTCTGGCTGCCGCAGGGCTCGTTTCAGGAACTGGATCAGTTTTTCTGACTATGTGAAGTGCTTTGCTCCAGTCTTACAGGTCTAGATTGAGAGGAGAGTGCAGAGATACTAATTCATGCCAGAAAATTTACATTAAGTCAGAGAACTCTGCTCACAGCAAAAACTTGGGCTTAGATGTGTTTCCATGTAAAAAGTTGTGTCTTCATTTCTTCTTCTGAGAAGCTTAGCCCACTTTCATTGTTGTCCACAACTATAGTGGACTCATCTCTGAATTTCATTTTGTAGTCAATTGTCTGTTCAAATCTGAGGAAGACAGCAATAAAAACTTTTCATCAGATGGCAGCTCTGAGGGGGACCTAAATCACATACCAGCAAGTACATAACGTGAGGTCTCAGTGCTGCAGAGTGACTTCTTTGTAGCAGTCATAGACAGCACAGTAACCTACTGGTGACTTCAGATCCAATTAAAGAAAGACATCTCCATATAGGAGACACTGCTTAGCAGCTGTGATCACTTGTGTGCTTCTTTGTACTGTCAGTGCTCTTTTTTCTCATTATTTCTTTGTTCTGCTTTTTAATGATGACCAGATCTTGCATGTCATCCCCTCTTTTCAAATATGTGGACTTCTGCATTAGCTCAGAAGACACAATTAGATCTGCTGCTACTTATTTTACAGAGAAAAGAGATTAAGTGCAAATTAAGCTTTGTGTAGATTGCAGACGAAGGAAAACAAAAGTGCAGAGCATGACCTTCTTAAAAGGGAATGTTTTGAATTTGACCAGTTTTATTTTGGACCTGATAGTATATATCAGACCATCGACAGCACAGCAAAGGTGTAGTTTAGGATCACAGGGTCATTCATGCTGGAACGGACTTCAGTACATCTCCGTTCTGACCTCTTCTTCACTGCAGGCTCACCAGAGAGTTCAGTGCTTTATCCATTTGGGTCTTGAAAACATCTAGGAACAGAGAGACCCTGTCAAATCATTGTTTTCATTGGAAAAAATGGCTTCCTTATTTCCAGTCCTCTCTTCTCATATTTTAACCATTGTCTGTTGTCTTGTGTCTTCCCACCCTGCCCCACTGTGAAGAACACACCTCTGTCTTCTTGCTGACCTTCTTGTGGGTGCTGGGGAACTGCTCTTACATCTTCCAGAGCTGCGTCTTCTTCAGGCTGAACCAGCCCTGGTAGCTTAGCCCCTCCAGAGCAAGTACTACAGCCTTCCTAAGGACTCTCTGTGAACGTTACTCCAGTTTATTGTTCTTTCCCTTACTGGGGGTCCTAAACAGGACGTGATACCCTAGATGCCATCTGATGAATGCTGACTAAAGGAGATGATCATTTTGCTCAATCTCTGGTTCTGTTTAAATCTCCAGGTCACACAGCCCAAGATGTTGTTTGTTCTCTTTGCTGCCAGGGCATGCGGCTGGCTCCTGCTCAGCTCCCGGTTTGCCAGCACCCCTAGAGCCTTTTCAGCAAAGCTGCTCCACTCAGTCAAGCGCTAGCCACACAGCTGCAGGGGGCTCACTCTTCCCTGCATGGTGTACCTGTCGTTGAATTTCATGAGGTTCCCATCAGCACATTCCTCTAGCCTTTCTGGGTCTCCCTGGGTGGTAGGCCTTTCCTCGAGCATATCAACTGGCTCTGACATTATGCAAGTGCTGTAAATTAGTACATTCTCAACAGAGTAGTAATCAGATTCCTCCCTTTCCCATTTTTAATCTCTTCCGTTTGCAGAATACTTGGAGGTGTACTTGTAACAGTAGAGCAGAAAGAAGAAACATGTATGTTTATGTGTGGTGTTTAATAGCATAATCCTAAATTTATATTAGCTAGATATTTTTTCTTCTAAATGCAGAAAAATGTATGATCTGGAATCACTGTATAAGACAAGTTACACCTGGAAAATATCTGACAGATCATCTGGTACAAATGTAATGCAGGATTTCTCTGACCAGTGCATTTTCTGATGTGATGTGTGTGTGTGTGTGTGCATGTCAGGTACTGGGATTTCATTCACTCCCTCGGAAGGCAACTGCATCTCACCATTCAGATGTTTTTAATTATACTCAACATAAATGTTTCTTTTCTTAATTTCTAGCTGTAGGTGTTCCAATTCATTGTAGGGAAGTTCTACTAGATGACCTTTAAAGATCCCTTCCAACTCAGATGATTCTATGACTCTGTGATACTGTGGAATCATATACTTAACTGGGTTTGTTAAGCCATAGAATTCATAGGCAGTCACTTGAATTTTTGCCATTAGATGTCACTACATGTACAGCAAACAGTTTTTGAAAGTATTTATTTTTGTTTAGCCTCCCAGAAAAATGGAGGAGGGAACTGGAAGATGTAGAAGAGAATATAGTAGTATATTTTTGAGATAACTACTTCTTAAATAGTACATTGGATATTCCTTTACTTAAAAGCAGCACAGAAGGAAACATAAGATTTTTGACTTAACTCCAACAACCAACAGATGATGCTGTGACCTTAAGCATATATAAATATGTTTAGCAGCTGCTATGTAACATATTTATAAGTGTTTAGTGACCTGGAGGTTAATCAGAATGAATTTGGTGATCTCAGCTCAGTTCTTAATGGACTCCACTTCATATTACAGCACTGATGCAGCACAATTTGTCACAGTCGGCAGTCTTTACTCAAAGGAGGCTCACTGTGGAATGAGAATTAAAGGCTGAAGTAATACCTGATTATTTCTCCCTTAAGAAACTTTCCATTCCAGGCCATCA
Organism: Tympanuchus pallidicinctus; assembly: GCF_026119805.1. Lineage (NCBI taxonomy): Eukaryota > Metazoa > Chordata > Aves > Galliformes > Phasianidae > Tympanuchus > Tympanuchus pallidicinctus. The sequence goes on along the minus strand of NW_026294618.1, from coordinate 58,742,242 downwards.
CAGAGCAGAATAATATGTGTAGAAGCTCCGTTCTGCACACTGTACCCAATCTCAGAATAAAATAACTTTTACAGGATGTCACCTTTCGAAGTTGCTGAGTTGGCTCCTGCATACTCTAGGTTCATGCATTCACGGGGTGGGGGGAAGAGCAGGGTTGTGCAAGGATGGTGCTGAGTCCATCACTTTCAGAGCTCTTTCCAGAGACAGAGTGGTATCCCTTCTAAATGTGACATTACATGGGAGTATGACAAGGAAAGGCATTGCCTATCTAGATAAAATTTTAAAACGAGGTTCTGCCATTCAGATCTTTCAGGGTACAGAAGCAATTTTGTAGACTTTGGTTGTTTTCTCCCTGTCCTGGCCAAAGCTAGTATATTCCTTATATTTAATTTATGCTCTGTCTCAACTGGAAATAGTTTCCTACTTTTTGATTTAAAGCTGTTGTGCAGCAGAGTGCTTTCATGAACTACAATTGAGATTGGTATCCAAAGTGGGTAACATGAAATAGGTTGTACTTCAGTTTGAGACAAAGAACAGACCCACAGCTTAGAAGATGCACATGTTATAGGAAGTAATAGTGTTGAAATATTTGTAGATCGAGACCAATTTCAGCTTACCTGCAAGGTACAATACTCCTGTGTATTTTTTTAAGCAAATTAAGGACATTGGAGAGGCAGATACCTGTGGAGACATCTGTCTTTTCCAGAATCCCATCTTCAGTCTATAAAAGAACCTTTCAACATCTATTATTCCTTTTTTAAAATGTAAAAATGCACATACACACTTTCTTCATCTTCGTTCATATCTTTGCCCAGTAATGGGAAGAATCTCACTTATCCAGCATGGAAAGAACTTTTCAATTCACAGCATTTTTTGAGATATAGAATTTTTTTACTAAATTAAAAGGGGGAGGAGGGTGTTAAGATACAATATTTACATAATAAAAGCTTGCTTGTATGACTGAAATCTCTTAAAGCTGTTGCCAAATGGTCCTGCTTTTCTCTTTTCCCTTTGTAACTTTCCCTTGGAGCATTGTACCACTGTGCATTTTAAATCTTTTCCCCCCGCTATGCATTACCAGCTTCATCAGGGAAATGACATTGTATGGCAGTTGTCTCCTTCATATCAAAAGAGAGCCTTTGCCTCTTCGCAAGAGTGAAGAAAAGTTTGTCTTTAGAGAGCAGAGGACAAAACTGACTTGGAAAAATATGCTTTATTTAGATAACACACTCTCTCTTCCTTTGAAGAAATTCACAGTGTGTCAAGAAAAATTAGGCCAAATATTGCTTTAATGGTCTTCCTCCTCTACCTCATAAAAAAAAAAAATATTTCAACCAATTGTATTAAGAATCTGCCATGAGTTTGGGGATGACAAGAAGCCATTGAAGTTACTCAGGATTGTTGGCTTGGGTTTTTTTCTGCTTTGATTGAAATAACTGTAATAATGAAAAGCAGAATTTATAGAAAAACTGCATCTTGATACAAGGACATGCAATTTGCACCATCTATATAGTAAAATTAAATGCTCTCTTTTTCTTGGAGGAAGACAAAAAGCAGACAGGTACCGAAGCTATGGAAGACAAAATGTGGCTGCTTCCTTTTTTATCTTATGTATTTGAAAAACAGCATAAGTTCACAAGGGCACAGTGAAGAAAGAGGTCTGATTTTTTTTGTTTTCCTATGCATGCTATCAATATTCAAATAAGTATATTCGTGCTTTTATTTATAGATACAATTTTGTATGTGTAGCCATATGCCCATATACATGTCATATAATGTGCAGTCTTTAATGATGCCAAGAAAAGGTAGATAAATGAATAGCGGATTAAAAGAATAAAAGGCTATTCTTGAAGTTGGATTAAGCATTACAAGTACTGAAAAGCATCTGAAGTTATGTCTTTAAATTGGAGAATTCTTCCAGTTTTCCAGACAAAGATGAATCTCAATTATGGAAGTATTTTATAGACACACAATTAAGTTTCAAAACTGAAATAGTTTTGTTGAGGCTTCTTGTTTTGACAGTGTATAGTATGTACAGAGCTTTTTGAAAGATTGGACCTGAACAGCACGTACAATGAAATGGACGTTTTGTTCAATGCTGCAGTCACGTCTTTGGTCACTTTAATGGTATTTGCTAAATAACTATGACTTTGGGCCCTAAATCAATACTGGAAACAGGAACATCTGTTGTGTGATTAAAAAAAGAAACACAAAACAAAAACATCCACACACAAAATCTGTTTTGAAGGAAAAACGAAGCAGGAAGTTACATTTATATGATTTCATTGGGACTTCTGTGAACGCCACTTTTGGTCATGAATCACATTCAAGGCAGACATGCAGTTGGTTTTCTCTTTTGAAACCTGAGTCTGGAAGCGTTTACAGGAAACAAGGTGTGTTTGATAACATCAGACAAACAAATCTGTAACAGATTCCATGGCACCCATTTTTCTCCTGGTCATTTCACTGTGTTCTGAGCTGTGGCAGGTGAGGACTTGTATTATATGGTCAAAATTTTCATTCACTCCGAAATTTTTTTATGCCTAGGCTGTAATTTTGACTCACATTGTTGTCTACTTACAGAATAAATAATATGACCTATATTTTTGTGTTGATAGATTGTGACTATAAGCACCCCACATACTGTGTATTTCAGTGTCTTGAAATTTGTGTTCTGTCCAGTTCTTAGATGTACAGTAACTGATTCAAGACTAATAGCTCCCAATGTAGGTAAGGTGAACTAATCGCTTGCCTTCTCCTTTGCAATTTGCAAACATTAGGAGATGTACTTTTTGACAAACCACAGCACCTTCTTCAGTGAGATTTGTAATGAAACATTGTGTGTGTGTTTTTTCTTCTTGTAGGCAAGGCAATTTTCCTGCCATGAATCAGAGTGGTATTATGGGTTCCAGCTCCCCCTACACTCAGCCAATGAACAACAGCTCAGGCTTGATGAACCCACAGGCTCCTCCATACAGCATGGCACCTAACATGGTGAACAGTTCAACAGGTAATGGTGGGTAACCTTTCAGGAGTGGCCTTTCTCCAAAAAATCTGTTTAAAGTTACCAGCCCTGAGCTGATGGCAGAGGATAACGTTCTTCATTTGATTCACCCCCTGCTGGGGTAGTTTGGAGTGATTTGAAACTAGGCTGAGATAGTCATGTTTTTTGTACAGTAACACATTCTTCACGAAGTCCTTCGCACAGCACGTAGGTGAGGACAGTGTTTTGAAAGTTACAGTGGCACTCGGACCCAGTTTGACATAGGTGTTGACTCACAAGTAGATGTGTATTTTTGTGCGTGTCTGCAAGAGAGGGAAAGAGAAGAAAAACCTCTTCTTTGAAGAGGCTGCTATTTGCTTTTCAGTGTCTTTCTTCCTAAGGTTGCAATTTCAGATATTTAATGTGATGCTGGTTTAAAGAAACAGTGTGCACCTGCTCTGACTTGAAGATGCTGTAAGTTGGACACTTACAATAATTACTCTGTTCTGAAAATATAGGCCATATTTACTGGGTTTCCAGAATTTGTATAACCATCTATAGGGTTTCTTCATTTACTTATTTAAATATCAGTGTTGAAATTTAATCATAGCTTCCTTCTGCAAACAAAGCGTATTTAGCATAGCTGTTGGGTTTATCTTTCTCACTGTGACTTGTGAATTTAGAGTTCTTTGCAGATTTGTGTGTAAGTTCAAAGACAGCAAATATGCTTTATAATCCATATTCAGCTTGGCTTCCTAACAATTACCTTTCCAGTCTTCAGTAAAGACCAGTTCTTTCAGTGGGAGGGTTCATAAGGAGTTTCAGTACTCTACAGTGGTTCTTTCAAAATACTTACTGCAGTCACTGAGGTTTTGTGCATGCTTTACTGATTGCCTTAGACCTTTTTGAAAGCTGTTTTTTAGATTTTTTTTTTAAGTTGAATTTCTACTTTTTGCTTTTATTTAGTTAGTTTCTTTCTTTAAAGATGCCTTACTATTTAAATCGTATCTTACCAAGAGTGTGTGTTTCAGTATCTTAACTGCTTAGCCTGTTTCATTCCTTCATCCTTTGCCTTCTTTCCAGCTTTCCCTTCTTGTCAATTTTATGTTCCCCTGCTTCTCAGACTGAAAATGATCATATGAAATTCTGGTGTCCAGTGTGACCAGAGCATTTCTTTGCTGTGTATAGGAGCTCCTGAAATACTTAAGAGTTGTCTTATCTTTCAAGAATACTGTTACATTTTTGTTAGCTGAAGAAACTGAATAGAAGTTGTTAATCAGCAAGCTTTAAAAAGGAAAAAAAAAAAAAAAAAAAGGGCCTTTTCCAGTCTGTCTTGAAAGCTCTTGGTTAGTCCAGACAGCACGCTTCTACCATCTGAACGAAGAGGGAAAAGGTATTGAAAAGACCATTAGATAATAGCTGGCTCTTCCCCCACCAGAGCTGTCCCAGGTAATATTATGTTTTGTTTGTGTAGTTATGTGTTTTGTCTGGCTTGCTGAAATAAAATTACTTCTGAGCATTGAAACTGTGCTATAAATTCTGTTTTGCTATTAGCAGAAGTAATTTTTCCCCCTTTTCCTTCGGCCCCCAGAGCTGCAAAAATAACCAACAGCAAACAGATGGCAGAGTGCCCTGCCTAAGAAGATTTATGTATTCCTAAGGAATAACCAGTTTAAAGGAAGATTCACAGAGGTTTTTTTGTTCAGATAATTCAGCCATTCGTTATTTCATACAGTGGAAATCTGTTCAATGCAAGGCCATTTATCCTAGCAGTCTTTTGTATGGGGTAGTCATACTCTTTTTATTGTGTTATGCATTCTGAAATATTGGATTTTTAATAATTTAAACATTTATCAGGGTTTTTTTTTTTTTCTGCCAGTGCATTTGTGAGGTTTTCTTTTGTTCCACTTTTATTAATTCAAAGGTTACCCAATAGAAAATAAGCACAAGATGAACTGGAGGAGCTCAGCGCACCTCTTCTCCTCTGTGTGTGAGCAGACATGCATCTAGATTATACTGTGTCACTTTTGCAGACTCCATCAGCACACAGAGTGTGTTGGTACAGGGGGGAAAAGAGAAAATGGGGCATGAGTACACCATTGGGGCACATGCAGTGGGAGTGCTGCCATTCCCTGTGTGCTGACTTGTTCTGCCTGGGCCAAAGAAATGAAGGGCTGAGTTTAAGAGAAGTGTCACTACTGCACTTCAAATGATATTGGCCTGTGCAGGGTGGGCACTGCAGGGTCTGCTCCCATCCAGGCGCTGCATGCTATGAGGTAGAGAACGTGCAGATGGTGCCTGCATATAGGTTAAAAATGGTGTTATCTGTGACACAAAGAGCAACTCCATTGCCTGGCTCCTGAGCCCTCCACTACTATAAAGCCATGTCAATCAGAAAAAAAACAGGGTTCAGTCAGTGTGTAGGGCCAAAAAAAAGCAATTGAGTAGCTGCTGGTGGAGTCAAGTGAGAGGGTTAACTTGCTGGCAAGCACTGAGCATGCATACCTGTTGTTTCAATCACAGGTCAATGCAAAAATAAGGTAAGCAACAGGGAATGATTGCTTTCTTGTTGGTTTTCTGGGTTTTTGAGAGTGCAGTTGCCTGTTTTGGAGGTGGAAGGTGGAAGGTAGGTTTTGATTTATTTGTAATGAAATGCAATTGTAGGTTTTGCTTTATGAAGTAGAAGATGCAGATACTCTTTGGAATTGTTTTTACACGGTTGCAGAGCTTCTGTACAACTGCCTATAATGCTTCTTGCCACCTGTTCTTATTATTGCTTATAACTCCTTAATACCAGTTAATTTTTTTTATTATTATTTTGCTGTCTTTTTTTTTTTTTTAATTGATGTAACAATCAAAAGGAATATGATGTTGCAGTTCTGCATCCTGATATTTCAGGAGCCGCTGTTGGTCAAACAGCACATCAGCAGCTTTTGCTGAGATAGAGCAGGTTTGGAGCACAGAAATTATGAGGTTAATGTAGTTGAGTCCTTCTAATAGAGTATCCCACCCATAATACTGAAAGTTTCAAGCCAGGATCCCTTCACAATTACGGAACAAACTGCCACACAGAAAAACAGTAAAAACCTTCGCTGTCTTTGTGTTATATGAGGGTTCACATTCCCATATTTATTTTATATTCTTTTTCCCTCCATTTTTCTAATTCAGGCTGTAAAAAATATAATTAAAAGGAACTTACAAATCCAACATCAATTAAAAAAAAAAATTCATGTGAACCTTGGAAATTCAAGTGAAAACTAGCTTGAAAGACAAGTAATATGGAGTCTACATCTTGTGGATTTCCATATTGTACTCATACCCCTTTCTACCCCTTTCTACCTCTGAAGGTGAACAAAACAGTCAAAAGACATTCATCTCCTTACTGCTGCCACCTCTGCTGTACTAAAACCTTTTTGTTTTTCTGAGTTTTGTTGTTCCCAATAAATCTCTTCATGTAGGAATACTTAACATAAAATGTGAAGTTCTAGGAAAAGTTATTTGTGCTGAAAAAATTAAAAGGATTCTCTTAAAAGTAGAACACTTACATTTTCATTTATAATTTGTTTTTGACTTTGTATTTATTTGGCTGGACCTCTGAGAGAGAAAGTGATTATATTTATAAATGTGAAGCATTTTTTACAAGCGTAAATTGTTGTTCTCTATTTTGTAGCTTGGTTGGTTTTCATTTTTCAGACTAATGAAGACCTCCATTTATTTTCCTTTTTCTTTCTTTTTTGCCCTAATATATGCCTTCATATGAGCAATTATTTAAAGTCCATTTAAATAAAACTTTCAGAGGGCACCAGCAGTTGTAATACCTGAAGTAACACATCCCCTAGACTTTAAATGGGCGATGACTGTAACCTGATGGTCAGTGTGACCACAAATCAGTCAGCTCTTGGAGTTCACTTGCCCACATCCCCAGCCACGTGCCTGGGTCACCCCTCAGGCAAGAGGTTGGATAGGCATGTGGAGAGCACAGTGCTGACATCCTGGCTGCCCAAGTGCCTGTCTCAGAAACAGAGGCCAAGTGTCCCAGGCTTTGCTTTGACCCACAGGGGAATGGCCATTCATGGGAGGATATGAGGCAATGCTGTTGTCCCTGTTCTGGTTTTTCTGTGGGTATTAAAGCAGTGGGGATTCTTTTGCCAGCTTCACGAGTCATAAATTTTCTGCTTTTCTTTTTTCTTGTTTTTTTTGTTTTTTTTTTTTTCCTTTTTGGAGGGAGAGTGCTAGGGGCAGGAGGGAGGGAGAAATGTCTTACAAAGGATGCAATATTCTGTTTTGTAGAGTGTGATTTGTTATTGCGCTAGCAATAAAGAGAAAAACAATGTTTGTGTATTGCTGCTCTTACAGTATTTCATCATCTTCTGAGACTGATAGCACAGCCTTTAGCAAAAAAGAATACTTTGCTGCAGTTTCACTCATGTCAATATATACCTTTGAGTACATTAAATTCAATGTGGAATAGTTAATTCAGGACCTTGACCCATACTTGCTTTTTGAAACCATTCTAGCTCTTAAATTCTTATAATAAGCCAGAGGCTAGTACTTGAAACCTATTCACAGTGCACTACAGCACTTTCTGAGTCAAGGTTTTCCTGTTACCCTCTTCTCTAAAATGTTTTCTCTTTTGGTTTGCACTTCACACGCAGAATTATCAGTGCCTATGTAGAAAGAGAGCATGTCTTAATTTAGCAGTTTCGTGACAATAACAGTGTTCTGCTGCTCAGAAAGGGTCAAAACAATGTTCTGGCTGTACTGCTCTGCTGAAAAGTGAAGGAGTGTCTGCTTGCAAATCACTGGAGAGTACATTTGCAAGAAGTTATGAAACAGCATTTCAGCAGTGGATGGAAAGTAGCTGTGGAAATGTGTTGGATAAAAGCTGTAGGGAGACCTTACCATTTGGTAGTCAAACCCCTGCAGTTCTCCTCTTTAGGATAGAAGCAAATTACGTATGTGAAGCAAATAGTTTAGAACACAAAGTGAAAAAGAATTTGGAAAGCTTCATTTGTCTTTTGTTTGTAATTTTCTCCAACTCCTGATAGTTGGAGACCAAATTATGTATGCATATGCACAAAACAAGAAATCTGCAGTACACAAAATGAGTTGGTGTTTTTGTATTCCCAAATATAATTAATGCAGTCAGGGTGTGTTTTGGTGCAGCCTAGAGTTCTTGCCCTTTACATGAGATCTTAGCTGAAACCTCATTGAAAAAGAGATTTTGTAAAGGAACTCTGGTGGAAATAGAGCTGCCAGGAATAGGCAGAAATATTTTGTTCTTTGTAACAGAAAAGTCATGTGCCAGCGTCGTAACAGGGAGAGACCAGGAGAGGATTTGGCCATGCTGAATTCCAGTGAAGAAACACGATTTTTAATGTTACTTTGTTTGACCTTTCTAAAATTGCTTTAGAGGGGAAGGGTCACTTTTGGTTTGCTTTTAACTAAAACTGAGATGTCTTCTTCAGTGCTTTCACAGCATGAAATGTGTTAAAAAGGATTTTGTGTAGCAGTTTTGCATCCCAGTTTGAAACCAGACTATGGCAATACACTTGACCATTTTGTATTTAAAAAACATATCTGAAAGAAAAGGAACTTTTTTTTTTTTAAAACTCTATATCTCAAAACTAAAATGTGTTAAGCTGACATCCTTCACTTCATAATACCCCAGTTCTTCAAGCACTGTAAGGGCAAAATGCATACAAATCACACGCTTAGTGGATGCTGGCTTCCCAGTATAATATTGCTTGGCTGTTTTGTTGAGGTTTCACACACATACATAAAAATAACAGCATTTTTAGCTGATCCCAATAGATTTTCTCTGCAGCTGCATCACTTGAAAAAACCTCTTTGTTCCAATTCTTGAAATCTTAAGTATTGCAAGTATATTTTTTTTAAATATCAATTATGATTTATGTGCAGTGAAGACTTTAAGAGTTTGATTGGGCTACAAATGTACTGTGAAAAAAAACAAGAAAATGTGCCCATGAAAAACACTGGCCGTTCAAAGCTGAATATTGAGCATACAGTTGTAAACTCACATGGCACATGGCTGGGTAGGTTTTTTTGGCAGACCCATGGTCTCAACCTGCAGTGATGCTAAAGATATTAGCAAATTAGCACTGCAAAGCTTGCCAGCGTATTCACCAGAGTCCTGCTCATGCTCTCACTGCTGTAATTAAAACTAATTATTTTCTAAAACATAGTAATACATGAATATGTGCAATAATCATTTTGTAGTGGGCAATCTGTGAAGCATTTTTAAGCTTCTTTTCCCCCTCCTTTCTTTGGCTTGCTATGCAGCATGCCTGCTGCCTTGTGTGAGCCAGCATTGTCATTTTGCAGAGGCACACTAGTCTGGTAATGATCACATTTCTGTGTTGTTTTTTTTTTATGAAATGTTTCTTTGCTGATTCTTAGAATTTGTGAGTTTGGGATATGTATTTTTTCCTTTTTCATTGCCCTGTAGGTTATTCTAGCCTATGTTTTTATTTCTCTCTGATCTTTCTTTGAAAGCAGGGCATGAGGGGAGTAAAAAAAGAGGGAGAGGGAGGGAAGATAATCCAGTCTTTCACAAATGCTGAGCACATGTTTTTCTTGCAGAAAAGAAGTGCCTGGTGTCTTGCTCTTGTTCTTTGGTCATTTGCATTGATTCAGTGTCATGGCACCTCCTAGCATCTGCACTGACCAGTATTTTCTGTGTATTTATCTGAATGTTTCTTGTATCTTTCTAGAAGTCCATGAAGCCAGCAGCGATAACACTACACTTAGCACTTGAAATGAAGAAAAAATTAAAAAAAAAACCCTTAAACCCCTCACGGCTCTGAGAAGTTAACTGCATTGCACTATCAGAGCAAGATATTTGTGTGTTCATTACAGTCCTACCTCATTTTGGCCCAAGAGGAAAAGTTGACTGCCACTTCTCTAACAGAGCAGAGTTTGCAGCTCGTAATTCTGTAGTTCAGGCTCACAAGGCTGAACAACGTACCCTGAAGATAGGGATAGTGATCATCTCCTGGACACCAGTTATAATACAGAAGAATTTCAGCCTTTTCCTCAGATTCAAAATTGCAAGCAAAGTCTGCATTGTTTTCATCTATCTTAGTCTATTACTAAAAGAAAAGTGGAGTAGTTAGTAGGGTAGATTCTTGGCCTGGTAAAATGTAGTGGTCAGATCCATAGACAGCTGTAGACCACCAGTGGTGTGAAAAATGATTTTCTGCATAAAGTGTTTTTTACTGTTGTTGTGTGGCAGTTGCATTCTTCCCGTGTTCATTTCTTTTGTTTCCTCGCTTCAACTGAAGAGTTGTGCAGGTTTCTGGATGCCAAAATGAAAGGACAGAGGTGGGATAACCTCTGCTTCACGTGTCACCACAGTCTGTCAGCAGGAAGCCTTTTTTCCTAGCAAACCGAACACAGTTGTGCTTAACTGTTTCTCCTGTTTTCGATTAGCACCTATGGGTCTTGCAGATATGATGACACCTGGTGAGTCCAAACTACCCCTTCCTCTCAAAGCAGATGGCAAAGAAGAAGGAGCCCCTCAACCTGAGAGCAAATCAAAGGTATTTACCACCCCGCACGTGGTGTTGGTTCAGCCCGCAGGACTCTGCTGTGTTGTCGTCCATCTTCTGGTTTTGGCCTACCCACTTCTGTTCTTTCCTGCATGCGTTTCCATTCACGTGCAATTTCTTTGTTTGTTTCTTCTTTTTTTTTTTCCTTTTTTCCTTCATTGTGTGGATCTGAAAGTTACTAGTTCTTACGGCATTTTAACTTGCGGGGGCAAAGCTACCCAAGCCAAAAGTTGCGTGGGGATTCGGCTGTGCCAGGTGGGTGGGGAAGAAGGGTCTTGCCTGATTTCAATACTTGCAGCCATTTTTCTCTGCCTTCAGTTATGGCTTCCTGTTTTGGCTGGCTCAGCAGCAGCAACATACTTTAATATTTTGCTTTCTTGCCTTATTTGATAAAATAAGGTGAACAGCTTGTTGTTTTTCTTTCTTTCATAAGGGGAAACCCATGCTTAGCATTCCATGTGAGCTTGAAATAAGCATGGTGGCTTAGTGACTTTAGCCAAGCATCCAGCAAACTTTCCAAATTATACTAATTAACAATGTTGTTTTAATACTTTATATATATATAAATATATTTATATATGTGTGTGTTTTCTGTATGTGTCTCTCTGTTTATATATATTTTATATATAAAAAATTGGTCACTCTGTTAAACTGGATGTATTTTTTTTGTTTTTAATAAAGTTTTCCCTGCTTTGTCATATTATTTTTTTTTTATTCCTCTACCACAGGATAGCTACAGCTCTCAGGGTATTTCTCAGCCCCCAACCCCAGGCAACCTGCCAGTCCCTTCCCCAATGTCCCCAAGCTCTGCTAGCATCTCCTCATTTCATGGAGATGAAAGTGATAGCATTAGCAGCCCAGGCTGGCCAAAGACTCCATCAAGCCCTGTAAGTGGCTCTGATTTTTTTGGTTTTTGTTTATTTTTTTTGTAATTAATTCTATTTTAATGCTTGCTTGTTTGTTTTATAAATTCCTTTTCTTCATTATTTATCCACTAAACAGTTATCTTTCTTTGTAACACTGGGTACAAATTCTGCTCTTGGACACATGGCTGTAAGTTCCACTGCCTGGCTTCAGTGGGGCCTGAGCATGCTTTTCCAAGGGCAAAATTTGTCCCAACAGTACTTTAAAATAAGAAAGAGTAAAATCGTGTGCATCATGCAAATGTGCTGTCTGGTAATACAGCAGTTGTTGTGAAGAAAACATCCTGTAATGCATCAGCTTCCAAGCATGCCAACTGTGTTGTTAAGGACAATTCCATTTCTGTTCCTGGGCCCAAACTCCTTCACACAACTGATTTCACTCTGGTTGCTGCACTTGTCTTTGCTAGTGTTATTTAGGAAAAATAAAAAATGAAAAAAAAATCCCACACAACAAAAACTAAGATCCAGCAACACTTGAATTGTAGCCTTAGCGCCACAAAAAAAGCTGCCGTGTGTATTTTTGAAGCATTTTTAATTTTGAATTGTGTATTTGGAAATATGATTATTGAGTTCTCAGGGCACAATCTAAAACAAAATTGTTTCTGATTTGCTTCATTCAGTTGTTTTGAAATAACCCAGATTGTGGGTAGAAAAAAAAAAATGATATGTGTAAGTTTTTAGAAAGCTGTTTTTAGGTGAATCATGTTTAATTATTCTCTTCCAGGAAAAACCTGAGAGAGATGCATGGAGCTAAAATATAAATGGCATATATTTATACATGCACACAGAAAAATCTGTGTACATGTATATACGTACAGAAAAAAAGAGAATGCAGAATATGTGGCTTCTGCAGAGCAAGTGTCCACTTAGCCAGTTTTGCTTTTTTTCTTTTTTGTAATCAGGAAAATGTATGTAGTTCGTATTCTATCCACGACAAATAATGATCATATTTTCTCACTTGAGAAAAATATTGCAACAGATTTTTGTGAGGAATATCAAGTTTTTTCTTCCTGTGCTAACATGCACGTAAAATGCCAACAATTCGTTGGTAATTTTCACAAAGTTTTATGTTGAAGAGTGTGTCTTGGAAAATAGAGGAAGACCAATTGGAGGAAAAAAGGTCTTCCCTTCAGAAAGCCAGACACTAACGAATGCCCTGAGCAGAGAAGCAGCATGGCATGAAGTGCACCACCTGGATGTTTGGATGTTTATTTGGCAGCAACTTTGAGTCTCAGAAGGCAGCTGGTGTTACTTGTTCCCACAAAATCTTATTTGTTCTTAACAGCATTTATAAGGGGGGTGGGACACAAAAATATGGGGTTAGTTTTGTTTGTAGTAATGTTTTCACTGTTGCTTCTCTGGGAGGAAAGCAAGGCTACTGCGTAAGTTATCTAACCCATCAAATTCTTTTACAGCGTGTTCCTGAGCTCATTGTATGAATTACATAATAAATCCTAGAGCCACCATGGAATATTTTCCATGTAAATATAGCAAGTGTAGTGTTGGAAAAAACAAATGGACAAAGTTTGTGCTTTCAGTGTAAAAAACTTCTCTTCTGAATGCCCTTCTGTTCAAATGCTGCTGCATTTTTAGCTTCACTTAGCTTCTTGGTGCACAGGTTGGGATAAATACAGTGCTTTAGAATGATGGAAAAATAAGTGCTGTAAATTAGCCGATCTCTTTTTACCTATGAAAGCCAGTGTATTGGATAACTTCATTGACCTTAACAGCAGCCTGACATAGACTGGAAGATTGATTGCAGTCGTTTTGTTACACTTGGAAACAGACCAGATTTGTTCATTAAATCCCAAAGCAGCTTTCTTGTGCTACAACTTCTCCATTTCAGCAGAGGGTAAAAGCAAGGGTGAATGGTCTCACGATGTACCTGTGATCCTACAAAGTGAGTCCTCTCTTTGAGTAGTTCTGTATGGAATTGAGGCATAAGAAAACGTAGAGAAGGAATTGTTCACCATTACGTTGTGAAGGCTCTTAAGTGTTAAGATAAAAGTTCGCTTTTGCTGTGTGAATTTTATACTTAGCCTGTGTCCCTTACAGTGGCTAAGCATCTTTAAAATTCCTTAAAAGAGAATTTGAAAATGAGTATGCACTGTGCGTAGTCACTGCAACATGAGTAAAACACTAGGTTATGAAAATCCCATAAAATGTTGTCTGTTGTTTGTAATTACACGTGCACATGGCAGTAGAGACGCCTGAGTAGCACTGTCTCTGTGGTGCTAGCTTTGAGGGGGTTTGCAGAGTCCTTCAGGATATATCTTGGCAGAGGATTGTGTCCTGTAACAGCCTCTGTCTGAGATTGGCCTGCAGCTGTTTTGCTGTATTTGCAGCTGTATTGCTGCCTGTGTATGCATACTGTTCTGTAGTGAAAGAGCACTGTGTAATAAGTGTAGTGTTGGCAAATCGTTTACTGAAGTGGGGAAAGTGAACAGTAGATAGTTCTATAAATACAGGTAGCTAGGGAGATGTGCAGCAATAACTACCACTGCCCTAATGTGAAAATTTCACATTAAGTTTTTGTTGCTCTGAAGGATTAGGTAGCTTCACCATGCCACAGTCTATATTAAAGCTGCACAACTTCAATAGGGGATAGGTATATTGAAAATAGAGTATGGGGTTAAGCAAATTTAATAGGGGAATTGGCTTTGGCATCTGTATTCTTCTTTGGGTTTTTGTTGTTGTTTTTTTTTTTATCATCCATTTAAAGACGGGTAGTAACATCTGTAGAATAGCTGGGAATTGAGGGCAGAGTAGGATACAGCTAAGTTAATGAAGGTATATGCAACAAGATTGCACCAGTATTTTTTACTAGAATTATCAACAAATCAAAGAAAAGCTCATCATCTGTTTTCTTTCAGCATTGTCTTGCTTGCACTCACTTCAGCTAAGGATCTGTTAATGATGTCATCTTGTAATAAACCTGTATTTTCTTGTAATTAACATTGACCTATAGGCAGATTTAGGCTTCCAGCTGAATGCACCCTTGTGGATCTGAAGTTTGTGTGTAGACCAGTTTGCACACATCTGTCATTTTTACATGTTTACATTTATAAAAACAGAGAAGAGAAAAAGATCTTTACTCTTGAGGAATAGCATTTTTCCCACCAGTGCATTCTTCTAAAGTTAACATTTCATTTTAGAAGAAAATTGTGCCCATTTTACAAAGCCTGACAACCTGAAAGCTAACACAGTAAGAAACACTTCTTACCTTCTGTAAGCTGTGAAAAGTTTTCAGATTATACTGTCATTTTAGAGCCTGCTGCCGCATTGCTGGAAAGCAGCATTATTTGAGACCTACAGTAGAAGAGCACAGAATGAAAAACTCTTTACTGGCTTCCATTCTGCTGAGTCTGATTTGAAAAAGAGAATCTTACCATATAAAAACCAAGGCATAAAACTGGTAAATCTGAACATTCTTAATGCTGAACTACCATAAATTTGAAATAGAAACTTCTTTGTTGCCTTACATGTTAAAATACGAGGGCATACAATATTTACTGGGTAAAAGGTGAAATTTCCTACCCTCATTTTTACTGGAGTTCCTTGGCTTCCTAAATGCAAATTAAAATTAATGGTAATGCTGATGAACAGTAATGTAGCTTTGTTATTATTACTGCAGTTGGTAGAGTAGCATCAATTTACTCTGCTGTTTGAATCTAAAATCATCTATCTGCTTACATTACAAAATCATATTAGTAGCAAGATGACTTGTCTACAGCCCTCACTGCACCCTCCACCAAAAAATCTATATTGAAAAAAATTCTCTTGAACACTTAAATACATAGCAAGTGATGTTTTGAGTAAAGTGTTTGCCATTGCAGAGTCAGTTTGTGCTTCCATTGCATAATCAAAATCTGCAGGACATATCAGAATACTTTCTTGCCAGCCACTTAATATTAGTAAAACAAATTCAGCCTTGACTTTACTATGATTTCTAACACAAGTGAATCTGACCCAAGTAAATTAAAGGCAGTATCTTGTTGCTAAGTGAAGAAGGTAATATTATCCGTCTGTAGGAAGGACTACTGCAAAGGAGTTGCAGGAAGTAAAGCAGAAAACTTTATGGGAGGCTATTTATTTAATTAAAATGAATATCCATTCACTGGAAAGAACAGCAGTGGCTCATGGAACTGTTGGATCACACTCTCTTGGCTTCGGGTTTCTTTTCTCCTGGCTCTCCTCCAGTATTGCCAAGTTTCAGCTGGAGGGAGATACAGAGCCTGTCATATTTTCCAGGCTAATGTGCAAGATGAATGGTGGCAATGCTTTTAAAATCATTGGCAGTTGGATGCTACTATGCTGCATCTTTCGTAATGTCAGGTGCCAGCGCTCACCAGTGTGGGGGCATGCACAAGTGGCTGGTGCTGTAGCACCCATGGTACACTTCTGGAGTCGTGTTTAGAAGTGTTCAACTAGAATTAGGGTATTCTTAAGAGCAGTACTGTCTCCTGTTCAAAGTAAGGAAAGGCAAAGGAGGAAAAGAGTGGTTGACTGGATGATTTTGATGTGTCTTCTGCAGTCAACAAGCAAGTTTAGGATTTTACTGTATAGAGAGTATGTTTCCCTTCATATACTTGGCTCCTTTCCCAAAGCTTTATATCAGTCTTTCTCTCTTGTGTTTAGTTCTAAGCCACTCCATCTTCCAGTGCAGGGCAAATCACTTCACCCTGTGCAAGTGGGAGGGTCTGCCATCAGTGGTAACAGCTCCACTCTGCTGTCCGATCAGAGGCCTTAGACGGTGTGTGGTCCATCCACACATGGCACAGAGCCCAGCTTACAGATGCAAGAAGAGGATATGATGAGAAGTTATGTGTTCTAGCTTGTGTAGCAGCCTCAGTGCTTTCACTGTCCCTAGAAAAAAAAAGAAAAGGATATCGAGATAGCATGAGCTTTTGTTAGCTGTCAAGTCAGAGTAGCAGCAAGAGAAAGGGTTCAGGCATACAATTCTGCTTTTTCCACTTCTTTCACTTTTCCTGATAGTGCTTCAGCTCTGATTGCTGTGAATCCTGTTTTTCCCCAGGTCATAATACCCATTCTCTTCCCAAGGCAGGACATGTGAAATGACCATCTTCTGTTGTCCTTTTAAGAGAGGAGAGTATTACCTACTCCTGAGCATTATTGGCTCAGACAGATGATTCACAGTTCTGAAAGAGTATTGCCACCAATCTCCTTGTACTGTAGGCACTCTTAATTATCTTTCTCTTGGCCAACAGTAGTGCAAACAGACAGTAAAGCGATACCATTTATGACTCTCTAAATTGGGTACCACTGACCAAGGTACTAGATTTTTGTAATCCATGCGTTAGGCTATCTTCGTGCAATTCCTGTTCTGTTGAAACACTTCTGGGTCTTCTAGCCCTTTTTAAGGTGGAAAGGGAGAATGTTCATTAGTTTGTTTTTAGTATATGCTGTGTGGGACAAACGTGTTTTCAATTTTGCCAAAATTACTGCTTGCAAAGCACTTTGAGATAAGTGGATGAGAAGCACTATGTGAGAGATATTTGTTATTAAAATGAAATGAGGCAACATCAGAAACTTGCCTTCTGGGATCCAAAGTTCAAATTGGTGAAAGAAACGTGAGAATGGGGAGTTTGGGCCCTTTTAATTAAAAAGCTGAATTTTCAGTATGACAGAATGTACTGTTTGTGCCTGAACTAGTAGCCTTCATTCCTGACTGTTGTGTGATAGCTTTAGTTTGTTTGACATCTTCTCTTTATCAGTGTTGTGAGTTTCTTACTTTCTTTTCCCTCCCCTTCCCACCCTTCCCCCAACTCTTGTTTCTTTTTGCCATTCAGAAATCAAGTTCCTCTACCACAACTGGAGAGAAGATCACGAAAGTCTATGAACTTGGCAATGAACCAGAGCGCAAGATGTGGGTAGACCGGTATCTCACATTCATGGAGGAGAGGGGCACCCCTGTGGCCAGTCTGCCAGCTGTGGGCAAGAAGCCCTTGGACCTGTTCAGGCTGTATGTCTGCGTCAAAGAGATTGGAGGTTTAGCGCAGGTGAGAGGTGCCTCACAGCAAAGCTTTGCAGAAGTCAGCACACCATTTTCTAGAATATTTCCTGCTGGTGATGCAATTGCATTTACAGCCCTGAAAACAGAATTAAGTTGAGTTTGATCATATTTATGCTTTTATGTTTGTCTGGAAGTCATCTTGGGCTACGTGACTGCTCTAAAAGTCTACAGTTTGAAAGAAAATTGATCATTGCTGTAGACAGTTCATTGTTGCATATTCACAATATTCCAGTAATGCTGCTAAGAGAAGGGGAGAGGAAAAGGCCATTGCATCAAATTCACCTGTAAAAGCAGATGATAGAACTGAAAGGAAATATCTGAAAGAAAAGAGATTTGGAAATCCATCCTTCCCAGACAGATGTACTGCCTCTGGGACAAATCAGTTCATTTCTCCAGAAAAGTGGTAGATTTATTCTTAAAAACAGTCTCCTTCATCTCCAATTCTCCTTGTTTTCCAATTGTCTCTATACAGTGCACTTGTGTCTTAGACTTGTGTCACAGACTGTGCTTTTCCTGTCTTTGGAAAACGTTTACAGGATATTTTGGTTTGCAATGCAAACATAATCATTACAAAGAAAAGATGAATTTCTTAGTTGTGAAGAAGGAAAATGAAAGTAGGAAGAGCTGAGAATAAAAAAAGTGCTATATTAGAATAGAGAATGTGCAATATCTGTGGCCTTATTCTTCCTGAGCATATTTGTTATGCCACAGATGGAAGAAGCTTTCATTTTTGTATTCACAGTCAGCTGGAACTTTAGCAAAGGAGTGCATGGAAATAACATACATAGGGTTCTGTATGACTGACCTCCACAGAGCAAAACTACGTGTTCCTTTGTCTACCAATATCAAAAGTTAGTAAATCGTCAGTATTTGCAAAGTTAGATTTTGTATTTGACATTAGTTCTCCTTTCCTAATGCTTACAAAGCATCCTTTTCATCTACAGGGTCAGTCTGGCCAGGTGCTAGAAGCTACTGTGAAACGCTGAGATCCTTATTTTCTGTGAATTCAAGAGCATTTGTGCATATTTGCAAGACAAGGGCTTAAAGATAGGGGTATAGATAGATGTTTATGCAGTATTTAATATTTAAATACATATCATATTACAATAATTAGAAAATATTATCTCGAAAATGTAGTAAGTCAAATTAGCTCCTTAGAAAATGAGCACATTTTAATGATCTATCTGGTTAGCTCAAGAAAGAAACTTCCAACATTAATTAATACCATTATCACTGCTGTTATTAATAGTACGCTTCACAACACAGGACTTGACTGCTGAATTAAATCACTGACCCAAGTCCAGAAATGTTAGCTATTCCTGTTATTAGAGGAAGGCAGAGAAACCTAATACACTTCACCTTGCCTGTTGTTAAATGCTATATATGGGCAAGAGATGGTATCCTGACATTTTTAGTGATCAGCTCATGCCCCCCAGCATCATAAAGATTTGATTACTTTTAGCTGAGAAACTTTATTACAGGTAAATCGTATCATGCAGCTGCTCTGCCTCATACACCATGATTGTGCCCACAGCATGACTCTTAGAATGAAAAATAAAGCAGGGGGGACAAATGGGATGTTCTAGAGAGCTGTTGGTGTTTGCTTATCACATGGAAATTTATTTTATTTGGGGGCACTCGGTGTTAATTTGCAATGACAGACATTATGCATTGCCGAAGAGGAGATGCTGTTCACTTACACTGATTTTTGAAGGATCTTGAGTTACAAAATTGTGTGCTACAGAACTGATAAGAATTGACACTGAAAGTAAGGGCTCTTGGTTTTGCTGTATGCCCACATGAATGATCACCATGTTTATCTGTTTGGGCCTACTGTGAGGGAAAGTGCTTTGCTTGATGAGATTTATTTAAATGCATCTGAGTGACGCTCTCCTAAAAAGTTGTTACTCCAGCTGCTACACTGCACATCTCCTGATTCTGCCCAGAGAGTGACAGGGAACGTCGCTGTGCAGCAGCAGTACGTGCTCTCCGAATATGTGCTTTTGATGGGATCCCAATATGAGCAGACCAGCTGTTGGCAGCCTTCTTTTAAATGCCAATATAGTGGGCATTTAGGCATGAATATTTCTGTTTGCATTATGCAGTGTGTTCATTATGTACCGCTTAGCTGTACGTCAGTAGGCACAAAGGGCTGTGTAGCTGGGTTTCAAGCCTCGGCAGGGGCAATTTATGGAAAATATCTTCTTTAACTCTTGGGTTCTTGGGGGATCTACCAGAGAAATAAAAACACTTTGCATAGCCATGCAAATCTGCCTGCTATCCCCAGAAGTCTGGCAGCAGTATTGATGTTATTAAACACAGAGAGAAATCTAAGAAATATTTCTTTTGCTGTCAGAAGGGCGTAGGAACAGTACGGCTAATGATAACCTTTATGGCTAGTGAAATTGAGTTGGAATCATAGAATCTCAGGCCTCAGGACAAGTACAAAGCATCATGGCATGCAAGAATCAGGATTTTTCCTCAACAAAGGCCCAGATGCTCAAAACCCATTTATGTCATGCTCCCTCCCATACTTGGACCATACCTAACAATTGCACAACTGGTTGAATGAACTTTAGGGCATCAGATTATACAGCAAAAACAATACTCTGTCTGATACAGGTGCGTGAGCCAGTGGCATCATCCAAGATGACAAATGAACTAAGCTGGTACTACAGATCAGCTGTGTGTTTGAGGAATTCAGGAAGAGAATCTTTGGATATTCTCAGCCTTGTATTGCAAACAAGACTCACAGCAGAGTTGTGCAGTCAGCACTGCAGTACAGGGTGTTGCTGGACTAGCCTTGTGTGTTTGAAGTCTGCCATAATTAATTAAAGGGCCTCACTCCACTCTGCATCTCATCTAGCCAAAGGATCATTGATCTGTCCCTGCAAGATGCTGTGAAGTGAAAGGTCTCAAACCAGGAATTATAGGCTAAACTGTCTGACAGCTGGTGGCTATTCTGGAGAAAAAAATATTTTTCATATCAGTGCTCAAACGCTTAAATTGCAGAATAATGCTGTTATTGCTTTTTAAATTAGTTTTCAGAAGCTGCTTTTTAATTAGAATGGGGTGGGTGTGGGTGGGTGTCAGAGTGAGAGTGAGTGTGCATTTGCTTGGAGATAAATTGCTAACTGAAGAGCAGAGGCCCTGGAAGAGTGCAAGGCATTTAAAAGATGCACCATGCAGAAGACTTTGAACAAAGCTTTTTATGTAGCTATCAGCAGGTTCCTTAATGGTTTTATAACTGTAAATGCTGTCTATGCATTACTGCGTGTGGGCGTAATGAGCATTAGTTAGAAGAGAAAAATAAAAAAAGTAAACCAAGACGTTAAGTACTTTATTTTTTTAACTTTTTTTTTTTTCTCCTGACTTTTAAACAAACCACTTTGCTGCAAACCAATGATTCTGTCATTTATTTTGCTAGGTTAATAAAAACAAGAAGTGGCGCGAGCTTGCAACAACATTGAACGTTGGCACTTCAAGCAGTGCAGCCAGCTCCCTGAAAAAACAGTACATTCAGTACCTGTTTGCCTTCGAGTGCAAGATAGAGAGAGGGGAGGAGCCCCCTCCAGAAGTCTTCAGCACTGGAGATACTAAGAAACAACCTAAGATTCAGCCGCCATCTCCTGGTAAGCAAAAAAAAATGCAGCCTCTTACACAACCATTTTTTAAACGCAGAAGATACTCACTGGGTTGCCGTTTATTATATCTTTAGAAACATGTCTTGCTAATATTAGACAAACCGTGAGAATAAGTACATGGTTTTTAAACTTGATCTGGTTCCTGAATTGAGTCAGATTAGATATGTTACCCAGTTATATCGCTGCTCAAGATGTATCTGCCAGCATACCCTTAAGATTCAAAGAGTTACGTTGTTTTAGACAAGATGAAAGAATTCTGCAAGGATGTGCTTGTGTTGTGTGAGGTGAGGCAGCCAACGCTAGGATTGTCCATTTGTCTAAAGATGAGATCCTCTTGCCTGCACACTGATTACAACGACTCTGAAGCTGCGTTTTCAGCATGGCTGTTGTTCAGTACAACTTCAGTTGGAGGCAGGATGGCAGCTGCTGGGCTAATGAGTGGATCTCAGATGGTTGCTCTGATGTGGCTCATGTTGAATGTATGGCAGATGGAGAGAGCTGAGAGCATGGTGTATCCCCACCGCCAGACATTGTAGTCTGGAGGCACACACACTCTTTATTCTATTGTTGTTAATCCTGTATGCCAGATAAGTTGTTAGCATTACCGTTTTCATCTTCTCTGAAACATCAAAACTGGAAATGATTAATTTTGGCTGATCTTTATGTGTACAGTGTGGTGTTTGGAACCACACAGTTTTCTTCCTAAATTAATTTAATTTAAGACTCAAAAGATTTGATAGTCATGACTGATATTCAAGGGAAAATCTTTAGCAGTGACAAATTTAAGCACTTACGAAAAGGTGTAGTAGGTATTATTCTATTACAGTGACATCTGGACTGCCCGTGGAAGAGGAAAATTTTCCTTTGATTTGCTGGTTATTAGACTTTTCTGAGCATCAGAATAATTCTAATACTTACCTTCACAAGTACTGTTAGGCAGATCACCTTGTGTTAATGCCAAGAGAACGTAATTCCTGGAGTGTTTACAGCAGTTCCCTGTGAAAGGCAATAACAGAAAAGTATTGAATAACTTCTGTTATTTCACTTCACTGGCAGAAAATAGGAAGTTGAGAGTCAGGGACCCAGCAACCTCTCCAGGGATTTGCAGGCTGTATTGTACTACTTTGAGATTTCCTATTGTGGATTCCAGAAAATTCAAAAACCCTTATCAGGTAAAAAAGCTTTGGCCATTTCATATGATAGTGCTTTGTCCTTTACAGAAGAAGATAAAGGTGAGAACACTTAGATCTTTTTGTGTATTTTTCAGCATGAGGATTTGGGAAAGTGTTGTTAAAATCTTCCTAGCTACATTTCCTTGTGTAAATCCTTAAATAATTCCTCTCCCCCATTAGCATTTAGACTTATCAGGTACCCCAGTGGTGATTGCCTAACACATAAGATAAGTAGATGACTTTGTAAGGCGAGTTCAGAAGATGGAGAAATACACTCAGCACAAAACGTGAAACCTATAGTCCAGATGTTTATTGATCTGAAATGAGCACGTATGTCTAGAATATTTCCCAGTGCAAAAATTAAAAGGTGTTGTGTTTACCTGTCATTCCTGACAAGACAGTTAAGGGGCAAGAAACTGTTCAGGCTTACAAAGGAGGGTGATGAGGAAGTTCATCTCTTTCTAAAACAGCAGTTTTAGAAGCAGCAGCAGTACTGAAAATGAAAGGATGTGGTGCTTTGCAGTATCCTCCCTTGCCCATCCCCCTCCAGCACTGCTCTCAGCAGTTTGTTCAGGGACAATCGCTGTGAATCAGCTGAAGTTTGAGCTAAAGAATCCTTATTTAAATACATAGGCAGGAAACAAAGAAATACCAGATGTACCATTTTACTGAGTCCTTTGTATCAGGGCACTGCAGATGAAAATGACAAAGTCCAAGTTTAAATTTATCATAACATTCAAGGAAGCCGTCTATGAGGGGAACTGAAACTATTTTTCTAAAATAAAAACACAGCAGGACATAGAGACTAGTAGAGGAGGAAGCAAGCAAAGATCTCAAGATTTGTTTTGTTGGCTAGAAAAGAACTCGTGTCACTGAATGGACTGCACTTCTCTACAGAGAAAGGCTTTCCCAGTGTGTTTCAGCTTCAGTACATGAAATCCCGCTGAGGTATAGACGCTGCAGAGAGTACAGGCCTGTTCTCTCTAATACTCAGCTTTTTTTCTTGCTCCTTTTTCTTTGGTATATGCCAACATTAGCTGCACAAAAGAAGTAGAGTTGTGGATGTATTTTAGATAATCTGTTACTCTTGGGCATTCAGAGGAAACAGGAGCCCAATACAACAAGAAAGAGTAGCCTCAGAGGGTCCTCGCTTTAACCATTCACCTCTGTTGCGCAGCTAGCTCAGCATAGGCAAAACAGCTTTGAAGCCAAATCCTTGTGCAGAGAGCTAGTGGCAGTGTTACTGCTTTGGGAATTTTGGTAAAAAAAAAAAAAAAGCAGGGAGGCTTGTCTCAGAGAGGGGCTGTAGTATTTTGTCCAGTTCTACAGCTGATGCTACAAGATCTGGGTCACAAGAGTTTAAAAACCAGCTGATCTTCATAAAATTTCTGAAAATAAATATTTCAACTGCTCTGTGCCAACCTTCTTGGTATGGAGGAGCATCGAGTTCCTGTTTAGTGTAGATGCTCGGGAAGGTACAAGCAGAAGCACAGGGTCAGAGCAAGTTGGTTCTTGTGGATGTCCCTCATCCAAAGGGTGGCTTTGTGGCTGCCTCAGAGGTGACTCTTGGGGCATTGTAGTGCGCACGCTAGAAATATAGTGTGACAACTGGAGCAGGCAGGTGCCAGCAGGAGGACCTACCCCTCAAGGGAAAGATGTGATGTGCAGGCTGAACTTAGGGGACTGTGATGCAGTGGTCTGGGTTCATGTGTTAGTCCATTTTCTTGCAACACGATGGTTGGGATTTCCCATCACTACTGTCAGCAGCAATGCACTGTGAATTTTTGGCTGCATTGTGCAGTTTGTGTGACTCTGAAAAATGCAGACTGAGGTATTTACCCTGTGCCAAAGGAGGATAGGTTCTGAGGCACAGCTGGGAGGGGGGATGCTCCTGAGTAACACAGAGCTGCTGGCCCCGGTATCAGCAGAGGCTGAGTCACAATAGACCTGGAGAACATGTGCATGTTCTGGGAGGAGAGCAAGGGAGCGTTTCCTTGGCAGCAGAGAAACAAGACTTGGGGAGGGGACAGCGGGGACGAGGCACTCCACAGCCTTTTGATGGGTGCCTCTGTAACCAAACCCGTCCGTCTCTGCTGACTGACTGAAGTGCTATTCTTAGCAGACAGGTGATGTCATGCGAGCGGTGAGGCCAGCCAGGGAATCCCCACGGAAGATGGATGGGTGAGGGCTTGGAGGAGGGGGGCAGGCAGAGGCACCCCGCTCCCACCAGGAGGGACTCTGCCATAGCCGATGCCCCCAGCCGGCCAGAGTGGGGCACTGGGTTTGTGCTGTGTAAATTACCCTCCCAGCGTGGCGGCTGGCTGCTGGGCTGGAGTGTGTGAATGTGCTTAACCCTCAGTAACCTTTCCATTGTTTACTTTAGAGTATACATTTGTAGCTTCTGGCAAAAGGTAGGCATATCCTAGAGAGCATGTCAGGCCTCATATTAATGGCGTTTCAAGAGCTTGCTGGGTTTTTTCTTTTTTTTTCCTAGAGGGAAAAAATCGCTGGCAAGAAAATGCTTCTTTTAATGTTTGGGTTTTTTTTTTTTTAATCTGCATGTTTCTGTTCTGGTAAATAAAGGGTCTTTCCTGAAAGCAGCCCGCACTGCCATGTAGGCTTTGCAAGTTAAAAAACAAGCAGTGCTGTGATTCTGTCCCTGAGTGAACGGCGTGTAGGGCTTCAGTTCTCACTGATGACCTACCTCTATTTGTGCCACTGTCTTCAATCAGACTCAAACAGAGAACTATAACTTCACTCCTTGTTTTTTTCTCTTGGTCTTCATTACAACTGCATATGAAGTCTATAAAATAATTAATCAGCCTTTGCAGTAGCAACTGAAGAGAAAAAGGAGTGTGATTTCCATTCTGTAGATAAGAAAAACCAAGAAAAACCACCAAGACATTTAGGTCATGAATATCATTCTGAGTGACAGTTTCCTAAGTTTTGCCATGTATTGCCCTTTGATCTCTCCTGTTCTGCCCAGACACAAATCAGCATTTCAGACTCTCTAAAAAAGGACCACACATCTAAGAACTCTTGTAAAAAGTTTGATTTCACTCATATGCCCGGTACTGTGTAGAATTTTTTTAGAGGACCAAGAAAAAAAAAAAAGAGCTTGAGAAGATCCATCTGATTAACTTCCTTGTGATTGGCTGAAACACTGCAAAGCTTTAAGTAACTGAAAATGACATCCTACAAGGAAAAGAGTTACGTTACTTAAAAAATGATATCTGCTCTACCAGTAGTAAACATTTCAAGTATGCACTTAGATTATTCTTCCTCAAGGATGTGCTTTTTCCACTGACACTAATACTGGAATTAACTACTCAGTGAGCTATGAGCATATGTCATAGATAGATATATATGTCCACACTTAGGCTCTTCTTGGTGGCTGATGACCTAATCCAGAGGTTGAAACATTTGCAGTCCCTTCTCTATAGGAGTGTGCCTCACCCAGCAAAGGCCTAGAGCAAAGTTCATTAACTAAACAGGATCAGAAACTTTGCACTTTTTATAAATAGTATTTGCCTTCGATTTTTCATACGTTTGTTAGCAGTCATTTAGAAAAGTATCAGGGTGGTGGGGAACAACTATAACTACCACCAAGCAGATAGAAATGTAGCTTGCAGGTTCTCAGTTGGATATCTTCTTTTCATTCTTAAAACTTTCCTAGTAAAAAAGGCATCTAAAAATAATGTTATGTGTAAGAAAGATTCTGAATATTTACGCAGCCCATTAATAGTGAAAAGTATTTTACTTGTTTTATTTAGATTTACTTTAGATATGAATTAATTTCTTTGCTCAGGTAGAATAGGGAAGAACTTAATTGCTGCTTAAAAGCCGATCATCAGAGAAATGTGCAGGGTGATGCAATATCATTTTTTACTGTAACAATATGGGTAAAGTAAGATGTTTGCTCACATGGTTCTGATACAACAAGATGATGGCGTGTGACAGCTTTCAATGCTTTCAAGCTTTTTAGAAGTAATCTAGCATTGTGTTTAAAGTGCAGCAGACCTTAGAATACAAAAAGGCAGGAAAATGATCCTGTCTCACCCAGGGGTCTTATATACAAAAGGCTCATTTTACATGAACATGATGATTTTCTTTATTATTTTACATACATGTTTTATTACAGCACTAAAGCCCTCAGTCAGCTGTAGCATTAACTGTTGCACGTTGTGGTAACTGTATTAATGCTATCAGAGACCTTTTCTTGATGTTTTTTTGAACCTCATTACAAGGTGAATATAATCCAAACACACCTTAGAAAGGTGAGGACAGGAGCAACATGGTCTACAAAATGTGCGTTTTACGTATGCTCTTGCTACTGACACTGATTTCCAATAGTGGAACATGTGTTACAGATATAAATGAAACACATAAAAAGGGTGTTCTTCAGTTAAAAACAAGCTCTGCCTGTCAGGGTGATGTGTGTTCTAGGATTCTGAGTCAATTATAAACTACTCTCTCTTTCACATAGAGAAGAACAGCATATGCTGCTGCTTCCAGTTTTTCTTCTAACAGTAATTTATAAAGTTTTGTTAATTAGTTGTTGGATGACAATAGTCAGGCACTTAAAAATGGTCGCATGAAGGTTTGTAGAATCAAAAACACCTCTCAAGCCATTGCCATGTCTTTCTAAGTTTATTAGGTTTGTGATTTTTTCTGTTTGAAAATAGCATCCAAAGGCTTGATCCTACACTTTCTTGGGAAGAATTCCTGCTTCAAACACCAAAGCAGACATTGCAGTCTGATACAAAGCTTGGGCGCTGTTACTGATGCCCATCGATCACCTTCTAAATCAGAAAAAATGCCACATCATAGCTGGAGGAGGACTTTCTCAGTATTTGTATGAAAATAGAAACTGCACTGTCTACTTTAAAAGACTGTTCTGAATGTAATTTATCATTAGCTTATGTGATATATTCATTTAATGTCCTTATTACTGCTTAGTCTCTTTAGAGTAGAACATTACATGCTTCTCTCCATTTATCGTCACATCAAAAATGTAGCTATTTCCAGCTTGGGATATTCTGTGATTCTGTTCGCCATGGTTAAGGAGGCCAGTAGTGCATGTACTCTACTGCTGTCTGAGATCTCAGCATAAAAATCTTTGCAGAATTGACCTGATCTTGTTACACGTGCTCTACAGTGATCCTAGCTGCATTTTGTTAAGTTGTCCATTGCTATTTTTACAATGTTATGCTTTCTTCTTACCCCCTAATGGCCCTCTAAATTTCTTGAATTCAGTCTTTTGCCACATTGTCTCAAAGATGGCATAGGGTTGCAGTGTGCCCCTAACTATTAGCCATGTTTCATCTCAGAAATGCTTGCCTTTTAGTAGTAAAATAGATTATGTTCTTATATTAATACAGTGGTTTAAATTTGTAGAAAAAGCTTCTGGTTGAAATTTGCTTTATAAATATCTGTATTGTGGTAGTGATCATATATATAAAGAAGCTGTGCCGAATAACAACTTTCATCTACTCTGTTGTAAACTATAGACAATTAACTTTGTACCTCTGACCTCTGATTTAAATGATCCTTCATCTAGATGATTTCTATTCATGTTGCTTCAGGCAGCGATTTAAATTTGTGGTTCTAGGAAAGATGATGGCTATTACCTCATAGCATATCCTGGTCTCAGAGGATTTTATGGAACTTACAAAGTAGAGATGCATGGTATAAGCAGGCCAATGGGGGAAACAACCAGTTTCTCTCACTGATTATTATTATTTCTGCAATAATTTGGTTACTACCTTCTAATATTTCCTTTTTCTTTAATCTTCCAGCTAATTCTGGTTCCTTGCAAGGCCCACAGACTCCACAGTCTACTGGCAGTAATTCCATGACAGAAGTGCCAGGCGATTTGAAGCCTCCAACACCAGCATCAACACCTCATGGACAGATGACACCTATGCAGGGTGGCAGGTATGAAATAGGCTTTGCTTCATTTTCTCTTATGCTGTTATTCTATAGCAGTTAAAGTTAGTTTTTCTCAACTATACAGGCACACATCTGATTCTGTGTTGAGCCAACCCAACCTTAGGAGTGGCAAAAAACCATCTCTTTCTGGAGGGAAGAGAAGGAAAGGGAGGAAGGATTAGGATCTGCATTATCAGAGAAGGATCAAACAAGCAGTAGTGCAAGCTAGAGCGTGTGAACATGTGAAGATTGGGGTGAGAGGTTGAAACCAGTAGCATCATCTTAGAACCTTATATATGTAGCTTTCTTTCCTGGGTGCACAGATTCAGAGTGTTATCAAAAAAGTATTATAGTAACAGTGAGATAACAGAGAATTCAGCTGGATGGACCAAGAGATCCCTTTCAGAAATGATATTAGGAAGGTAAATCAAGTAGCTGTTTAGTCTTTAGGAGGAATAATGAAACAGATAAAAAATAATACTAATTTGACGCAGCATATGAAGCTTGTGTGTTTGTGAAGAACACAGCTTTGTGAAATTTCAGAAAAGTTTAGACTTTTACATGGCTAATAGGAGCATGCACAGGTAGGTGAAAAACCCCTGTCATTCAGGTAAGTATCCAGATAAGCTTGGAGAAAAAAAAGTTAGATTTTTTAATGATTGTGCAAGTTGTTTGCTTCTTCCTCAGATGTATCCTGTGGTGATCACTGACAAACGCAGCAGTGTTTTGTGGGCTGGTCTGTTTTCACATTTCTTACGAATACACAATGATGTTAATGCCTCCTTTTTTTCATCTGCTAGAAACAGCGCAGTTAGTGTGCATGATCCCTTTTCTGATGTAAGTGATTCAGCATTCCCGAAGCGAAACTCCATGACGCCAAATGCACCGTACCAGCAGGGAATAAACATGCCAGATATGATGGGAAGGATGCCATACGAGCCGAATAAAGATCCTTTTGGTGGAATGAGAAAAGGTATTTTCTTTGTGGCGTCTTCTTCCCTACTCACATAAATGTTATCAGGCCACTCTAGTCATCAGAATGAGCTGCATGTCCAGCTGATTCTGCTGTTGGCAAAACAGCTACATTCTTGTAGCAAAAAGGCAGATCCAGTGCAATTGTTCAATTCTGGTCATATTTTCCCTTCTCAGGGTCATGCTGTGTATTTTAGACTTAACTGTTTCCTAAACCTGCTTATAGGAACAAATTTCAGGAATGATGGCATAAATTCCTAGGGATGGATTTTATGCAATGCAGTATGTTTTATGAATGTGGGTAGCAACTTTGCCTATCAGATGCTGGACTTCGATGCTAGAAGAAGCTGTGAAGGAACAGGCCTGATTGTGGTACAGCTGGACACTGTGTGCAACTGAGCAAATCTCCTAATGCTGTCGTAATTTACATATTTTTCAGCATGGGAAAACTAACTCTGTTCTCATTTGGACAACCCCTGACAATAGGTGATAAACACGCTATTTTTAGAAAGCAAAAACCAAAACTAATGTCAAGCCTGACTCTTGTCCCTTGGGGCAATTAACTTACAGATGTTTGTGTGGATATTGTAAAATGTGCTTAAAGTGAATCAGTTTTGTATACCATGTACATAGGAAAGTGGGAAGTCAGAATGTAAGTAGGACTCACACTGGCTGCAGAGAAGAGCAGATGAAGGAGGTGGAATTAAGAAGTGGAAATTGAAGGAGAGCAAAAGGGAGAAACAAGAAGAAGAGGTCCAGAAATCGAAGGAAGAGGGAACCAGACCAGACCAAACTAGACTAGACTAGACTATAACAGTTCAGTTGGAAGGGACTTAGCAAGATCAAGGTGCCTCGTATGTGTTGCAGTGAGGAGATAGCTAGCTATCCTGATACGATTTTTTCAAACCTTTCCTTTAGATTATTTTACCTGAACTGTAGTCACTAGTAAAACACATTTGGAATAAGAGGAAGGTCTCTCTGTCTTAGATTAATTTTAATTATTGTATCCACATGAGATTAAGTGGGTTTATTGCACTTCGTCATACGTATCATATTTACCTTTAGTCAAAACAGAAATGTCTGTCTGTTTAGTATCTACAAGAAAGGACTAAAGGATAGAGTCACTTCCTCTGTCTGTTTTGGGGATTTATATGAAATACAGTACTACATATGCCTTTTCTTGGACCTTTAGAATACCCATCCTGCTCAAGAAGCTACTTTAGGATACAATAGCCTTTTTGTAAGCAAGTCTATATATATATATATGAGAGCTTTATAGGAAAAAAGAAGAGCCTGATTCCTGCAGCTTTATAATCCAAACTATGAGATTTATCTGTTCTGTAAGGTTTATGTTTGAATTCATATTTAGCATTCTTGGGGGTGAAAAGAGCAAGAGCAAGTTCATCTTCAGCTATAAAGACCTCAGGGAAGAAGCTGCCTCAGTGCCTGATGAGCTTGGTTTGGTATGATAAGATTATTCTCTTCACTTGCAGCTCCTATATATTATTATAACCATCATCTTAGTAGTGGTAGTACTTCATGAGTTTTCATCAGGCCCTGGAGAGCTTGTCAGACACCAGCTAATTCTCCTTGGCAGTGTTAGAAATCTGAACATTATTTTAAAATATATCATTTAATAGAAAGATATCTTCAAACCCCCAGAATAATATATTTAATTTCCTTTACTGTTGTAGTGCCTGGAAGCAACGAGCCTTTCATGACCCCTGGACAAATGCCTAACAGTGGAATACAGGAAATGTATAACCAGAATCCATCTGGAGCCATGTCCAACATGAGCATGAGCCAGCGACAGCAGTTCTCTTATGGAAGTGGCTATGACAGGAGGTGAGTTTTTCTTCAGGAAAAAGCAAGGACCGTTAGTGAAAGCCATCATCTCCCCTCTCATTTTCCCATCTCACATTGCAGAGAACGTGGCAGCCTGTATTTCCTACAGCATTGTACTAAGTCACTGGAAGTTAAACCGTTGGTAATGACTGCATCTAGCTGTTCACAGGAATTAATGAGGAGGAATTGTTAGACTTTCTAAATCACTCAAGCTGCAGCAGATCAGCAAGTGGATATGTTTGACAGCTGCCTTCAGCTGGCTGTTGTGTTGGGCTGTGATGGCAGAAAGTAGCACTGGAGTATTCTTGCCATGTTTTCACCTAAACAGTTGTTGGTGGGCTTTTTCTGAAAAACAAAATGCACAGCCTGTGTTTGGTTTGTGGTCTGTTAGTGAATTGTCTTTAGAGATTCTGGAGTCTGTTGTCTGAGGGGCAGTAGTATTTCAGTGTATCTGTCAGGACCCTCATAAGTTTGCTTTCAGTGAAGTAAGCAAAAATAAATTTGGTTCTCTTTGTTTATCCCAGGAAAGCCTTTGGAATAATAAAAAAAAAAAAAAAAGAAAGAATGAAACATCTGACAACTGAACACTGTTATAGCAAGCAGAGATGTTGGAGAATGTTTGGATTATATTAAGTATTAGAGTAGCTTTTGCAGCTCTGGCAATGTTCCCACTTTTACTTTCATTAGCTTGTGTACCCTCGCTTCCCTTTTTGTTTCCTTGTGGCAGCCAAAGTTACGCAGTGTGAGTCTTTCAAGTGCAGCAGAGGAACAAAGTTTTTTCTCATAGTTTGAAGTAGTAGGTGTGTGGAGTAACACAACTGTAATGCTGCTCAACAGGTCATGTGCTGGGAAGTCTGATTAAAGTGGAAGATGATAAGTCAAGAGAATATTTTCTTTAAGGGATATGATTTTGGAGAATAAGTACTTTTTACAGAATGAGGTTTCCTTTGTCATTTTTTAGGTCGGATCATGGGCTGGGTCCTGAAGGCAGTATGGGACCACCTGGTCAAAGCAACATGGTGCCTTCAAACAGTGACCCAAGCATGTACTCTCCTAATCGTTACCCTGGCCAGCAAAGGTGAACATTGATTTCTCTGTTTGTAATATCTTCAATAACCAGCTAATGAGTGCTAGCAGACTCTTTGAGGGCACATAGAATATGCAACTTCTTGGTGTTGCTTATGCTTTGCCTTCTCTGATTTAGGTTTTTACCATTGGTTCAGTTTCTGGAGTGTAACAGGATTGGGAAAATTGGTTGACTTTGTGTAGCTATAGAATCATAGATGTTAAAAAAGGAGCATGCATACTGCCTTATGTATCTCCTTGCCAACACTGAACTGAATGTACAGGCCAAAGTTCTTTCAGGGCAGCATTGAATGACACGTATTCTGAAGCTTCCACAGTTTCTTTTGGATTGTGGTTATCCTGTACCTAACCAAACTAACATTCAGAAAGTTTCCTTGTATATATATATAGTACATGTACCTTAGCCCAGTTTCATCTAATTATACATCCAGTCTTGGATGAGTGTAAGCAATTCCTTTCGGTTATATGGTTCGTTTAACTGGTGTTTTCATCTGCATCAACGTTTTGGGAGATACTGAAAAACTATTGCTTTACTCTCATCAAGGCATAAAAATACATGTATTTTCTCTGCTTTTGAAAAAGCCATGTCTCATCAGTTCATTTAACACATCGGGTTCTCTAATCCTGTTTTGTTTCTCAGACTGTCTGTGATATATTATTCCCATTCTTATACTCAAATAGGTAAATTCTTACTGGTTATGTACAGAGTGCAATTACTCATGTACTGGTCTGCAAGACAGTGTTAATGTTTTAGTCTTAATACTTTCCAAGTACTTCATTTCCACAAACAAAATTTCATTCAGATGTGCTAAAAATACTGCAGTTGCACTGCAGTGCCCCTCAGAGGTCATAAGAGGCCACAGGTAAGTTTCCAAGTGCAGCTCAGCTCTGCCTCTTGTGTATGTGACATTATGTAGCTTTAGTTAAAAATTACATGACTGTACATGATTGATTACAAAATTGTAAGAGCACTGTTTTTACTCAGTAAAGATGTGTTTAAATGCTACATACCGTAGCACATATCACCATTTAGAATCTTAGAATTTCTCTTCAAATTAGCAGTTAGGTATTGATTGAGTACTTAACCTATATACCTATATATTTATTACATTCTTAATCCAGAAAGTAGTCTTCTTGGAAACCTGTGCTGTAAAAAACAAGAATCTTGACATGCTCAACCTTTGAGCTATATACATCAGGAATTTATCCTGCTAGGACTGGTTCCTAGTGTCACTGCAGCTGCCTTTCTTACCTCTGTGCTGACAGTACACTATTCCCATTTCTAACGCTACTCCTAAATCTCTCCCCTGCATCTTCATTGCTTCTTTCCTTCTATCTGCTTTGCTTTCCTCCTTCCACTGCTCCAGCAGAGCTTACTGTATTAGTCTCTGGACCATCCCACACCATGTCTTCACCACGATTCCAAATGACAAGTGTCTTCAAGATGCAAGATCATGAGAGCAGTGTCCTTTCTCTAGTATCTTAAAAACTCCAGCAGCTCTAAGTGTTGATTTGAATGCTTCGTTTTAGGCATGAACCATATGGGCAGCAGTATCCAGGACAAGGACCTCCCTCAGGACAGCCACCGTATGGAGGACATCAACCTGGAATGTATCCACAGCAGCAGGTAGGAGAAGGGAAAACAGCTACATTCATAATATTTTTTTAATAAATGCCGCTCAAAAATTCTGTATACACTCAAAACTTTGTTGATGGAATGTATGTCTTTTGGCACAGAGGAGCACTGTAGTTCAGGTCAGAATCGCAGCCCATAAGGATAAGCAGCACATATACAGCTATAGGAGGTTATTTCTTTACACCTGGAAGGGCATAAATTTTAACAGAAGTTCTAGAAGTTTTGTGGCTTTGAATGTGTATCAAGTGAATGTCCCAAGCTAATGATCAGCAGAGTGGGAAAGTATAATTAATAGGCTAGTGGAGTGATGCTACCTCACTTTCAGAGGCAGCAAATTGGAAAGTATTGCTTGACTGGCAGATTGACTCAAATTATGTCAAGTAGCCAAGTGAACCAACAGAAAACTAGAGCAGAGTAAAACATGCAGTACTGCCAGTTACTTAGAATGCTGTGGTGGGTCACCTGAGTTACTCTTTAATATATATCTTTAATATATATCTTTAATATATATCTTTTATATATAGCAGATGGCATTTGCCATGTATCTTGTCTCTAGTAATATGTTACAAATACACAAGAAAAATGTTTTAGTGTTAGTAATAGTTTAAACACTTGTACATTTCAATCTCTGTTTATAAAATCTTTGTAAATACAAATGATACTAATAATTAAGGTTTTTGTAAGATGTATCATTACTGCTTTGTGGGCAAAATAACATCTTGTAAGTTAATGACAAAACTCTGATGACTTCAACAAGGTTTTAGTTTCATTCTGCATGTTATGAAGTCAGTTCTAGTCACAGAATAATTACAGCTAGCTTCCAAAATAGAAAGCATTTCCTTGTGATACAGTTATCAAAATGCACTTGTTTTCAGCTACTTACAGGTAGTCCTTTTCTGTCTGGGTTAGTGTTTCACTTCTCTGAGCCAGTGGTCAGCTGCTGGAATGGACTTCCCAGGGAGGTGGTGGGATCACCGCCCCTGGAGGTGTTCAAGAAACGTTTAGATGTTGTACTGAGGGGTGTGGTTTAGTGGAAAATATTGGTGACAAGGAGGATGGTTGGACTGTGGGTGATCTTAGGGGGCTTTTCCAAGCTTGGTGATACTATGATTCACTAGGAAATTCAGACTTAAAAAAAAAAAAAAAAGAAAAAAAAATGGAGATCTTAGGTTACATTGTACTAAAAATGTTTACAAAGTTTGATTTCTTGCCTATCTCTTTATTTCATAGAATCTCTGAAATAGTGTAATCAAAAAACTTTTGTTGCTCTTTATTGTGAACATATATGAGCAGCCAAAGTGATTTAGTGGGGAAATTGCAAAGATGCATAATAGAAGAGTTAGTGATACTCCATGCTAAAATATGTAGGTTGTATGTGAACTAATTTGTTAAAGCAAAGATTCAACCAGAATTTCTGAAAGGATACATTGGGCCCTGTCTCTGTTGCTGTTTATATGCTTTGTATAATGGCTCTTGAATGCATAATGCATTCAAGCACGAATGCAAAAAAACATAGAAGAGTGAAGGGTGAGAATCCTGACCTTGTCCCTCCCCCCAGAGGGGGCTCCCACACCCGGAGCATTCCCCTTTTTGACCTAGCTAAAGACCAGGTTGCTCCCACAATATTCTTTCAATTTCCTAGGTTCAAGAAGAATGTGAAAAATAACCCTTTCAGAGTTTTATCCATAGCCTGAAGGCTAGGGAATGGCAGGGAAGAAGGTGCTTTGTGCATGAACCCCTGGGGCTAGCAAAGTACTTTGAGCCAGTTTTTCAGTTCTTGTATGAATGCTTACAGGCTGAGAGTTGTTATACGGCAGGTTACCAGTGTTAGTGTATTTTTTTCTTCTGCGAGGTCTCACAACTTCCCTTTCCCAGTGGAGAGACACACGTTGTGCAGCCTTGGTCACCTGCTGAACCCTCACACAGGAGTAGGAATTGAGGTGCATCACTGTCCTCAGCACTTGGTTGCCATTAAGCATCTTGCCACTGCATAGACACAGCTCTGATCTGCCTTTAAAAAGGCACTTGCTTCATTCCCGGGTGTCTGCTTTAAGCATGTGGAATCACAGTAGCAGAAAAAGCACCTTCTTTTTAGGTGTGGCAACTACTGAGTCAGTTCTTAATGTATAAATTGGCCCAAAGCGTGAGATTTACCACAGCAAGTTGTTTATGTAAGACTGAAAATAGGTTTTTCTTAGGTAGCCAGGCAGCTCTATAGCAAGTTAAAAATACATATACTTTCAAGCAATTCAGCAGTTGCAGTTTTATGTGCACCAAATTTGGAAGATGAGTTTATGAATCCCAGAGCTGTTTTAACTGACCCATATAGAATACATACAGAATTTTATCTATATGTAGATATAGATACCATGGGAACCATAACTTTGAATTTACCACACATCATATATTCAGAAATTGCCAATTTAATTCAAACGTTTCTTGCTTGAGAGCATTTGAGGTAGTTTGAACTGTGCATCAGACTCCCTGAAGATCTAAGGACCCCTGCAAACTTTACCACTTACTTTCTCCTCAAAACACAACCCATCTTTTTTGTCTTGCTGTCTTAAATGCTGACAAGTTGTATGATTTATTCACAGCCCAACTCCCCTGACTATATAACAACTTACCTCACACAGCATTCCCCAATTGAGAGGGTGAAAAACAAGAGGGGAATGTTGCTTCATTCATTACTGATCAGCAGTGTAAGAACCTGCATAAGTCAGAATAGAACATTTCGATGTGAGCAGTTGCTACAGTAATCTCGCAATAAATTCAGTGTGTTTAGGATGATTTCGGAAGGAGGGCTGGTTGCCCAAGCAGGTGTGTTTCAGAGGATTGTGTGGAGTAACAAAGGCAGGGGAATGTTTTCTCCCATTGGTAAATATATTGTGTGTCTATTATGCACTGTCATAATATCTAGCATTCAGACATACATGCTTGCAACGTATCTTGTTATTTTAAGAGTTCACTCAGTGTTTGTCCCTTTAAGAGATAAAGTCATTGAGTAGTTTTGACTTTTTTTTAAATCTGTCTTCTTAGCAGACTGAGCATAAAAAAGGAATGAAAGTATCTTGTTGGTGAGGACTGTTGCCTTTTCATGCATGTCTTAAGTGGCCAATGGAATTTCTTCTGACAGACAGAATAGGAAAGGGAAAGGAGGGAACACAAGAGCAAGCATAAAAAAATTCAGCCCAAGGATAAGTTTCCTTTTCAAATTAAGTTATAAATGCAGCACAACAGAGGCTAAAATAGAAAGCCTCGATCACAGCAATGTGTGCCTGACTGGAATCAGCACAAGCCCTCCAGAGCTAGGAGCCTTCAGCTTTTTAAATGAGCTTGCAGCCAATCGCTATTATTGTGTATGTAGTAAAAGTGACAAATTTTATTTCTGATTTTTCTTTTCAGAACTACAAGCGACACATGGACGGCATGTATGGGCCTCCAGCCAAGCGCCATGAAGGGGATATGTATAACATGCAGTATGGCAACCAGCAACAAGAAATGTATAACCAGTACAGCAATGCTTACTCTGGGCCTGATAGGAGGCCTATGCAGGGACAGTATCCGTATCCGTATAACAGGGAGAGGATGCAGGGCCCAGGACAAATGCAGCAGCATGGAATACCTCCCCAAATGATTGGTGGCCCCATGCAGTCATCATCCTCCACTGAAGGTCCTCAGCAGAACATGTGGCCAACACGAAATGATATGCCTTACCCTTACCAGAATAGGCAAGGTCCAGGAGGCCCTGCACAGGCCCCACCGTATCCAGGGATGAATCGCACTGATGATATGATGGTACCTGACCAGAGGATAAACCACGAGAGTCAGTGGCCTTCTCATGTCAACCAACGTCAGCCTTCTTATATGTCATCCTCAGCCTCCATGCAGCCTATCACTCGGCCTCCTCAGTCATCCTACCAGACACCACCCTCTATGCCAAATCACATCTCTAGAGCTCCGAGTCCAGCATCCTTCCAGCGCTCTTTGGAAAACCGTATGTCTCCAAGCAAGTCTCCTTTCCTACCCTCCATGAAGATGCAAAAGGTTATACCCACAGTTCCAGTGTCACAGGTCACAGGACCTCCACCCCAACCACCACCAATTAGGCGAGAAATCACCTTCCCCCCAGGCTCCGTAGAAGCATCGCAACCAGTCTTAAAACCAAGACGAAAGATTACCTCAAAAGATATTGGTAAGTATAAAAACAAATGCCAAAACAAGTTGGGAGAAAGGAACTTTGGTTTTTCTGTTTTCTTTTACATGTTAAGACTGCTTTGACAAGTAATTAACTTTGGTAACTATTATGTGTTCACTAAAAATGTAGTAGCAAAAGTATCAGTGTGGATGACAAATCTTATACAAGCAAGTTCAACGTTATATGAAATCAGTTTTCTATATGGAGACCTGAGTTCTCAAAAAGTATAACATCACATTAAAAATAAAGCTTGTCTCGGGCTTCCAAATGCTATTTGTTGAAAGATCCATCAGAATATCTCTTAAATCACCGGTGCAACATTTAGGTGAGCAAAGATTTCCACATTCTCATTCCATGGAAGCTCACAACAGAGTTATTGGCTCTGTGTCCTTACAGCGTCTGCCTTACTTGAGTAGCCCATTTTTTCGGGCCACATTATTTGTCACTTTTGTTTCTCTCCAAATTCTTTCCTAAGTATCTTCTTATCTTGAATTCCCGTTACATTTCACACATTCAAGTTCCCATACCTCAGGTTCCCATATTCATGGCTTGTACTACATTGTACTTGTATTTATGTACTGTTTGTTATAGCCAGCTTCTCAGAAGTTTGTAAGATGATTTCTTCTGCAAGGTCAGGATAATGGCCCATTAAAATGCTCTCCAGAATTAGCACTAAGTAAGAGTTACAGAAAAGCATAACAGGGCTAAGCGGCGAAACCATGGCCTTAAGCATGTTTCAGTAACTATTCAGTAGCTATTTCCTGTATATTTTGCATCCTCAGAATGTCGCAGTTTATTCTTTCAAAACTTACCAAGTTTTCAACGCTCAAAGGTTGCACTAATGCTGTTTTATGCTTATCCTTTCTTTCTCCAGTAACTCCTGAGGCCTGGAGAGTGATGATGTCTCTTAAATCTGGTCTTTTGGCTGAAAGTACCTGGGCGCTAGACACTATTAATATTCTTCTATATGATGATAGCACTGTCGCTACGTTCAACCTCTCTCAGGTAGGTGGGAAAGCATTACAGCTCTAAACTTTCCAAGGAAAGAAAATGCTAATAAGATAGATATGAAAATGCTGAAGTCTCTTAAAATATATTAACATAAGTCAGAATACAGCAAAACTTCAATTTATAATGATTGATAACAGTGAGTAGCAAAATGTACTTGAGGGTGGAATCGGGGAAATAGTAAGCTTAAAAGGAGAGCATCTTTTGTGGAAAGGGATACATGGGAATGTAAGAATTTTAACACTGGCAAAAGACTAATGTGTAAATTCAGATTTGTTGTTGAATGAGGATAATCCAGAAAATAGCAGCATGTTAGTAATTTCGTCTAAAAGAAGATTCAGAAAAAATTATTGCAGAATTATGTTAGATTTGAGACTATCTTTCAGTTGCTATCTGTCTTACTCATTAGTCCTATGCTAGGCTGTGAGATACTTTGTTGGGTTTTTTGTTCCTTTTTCCCACAAAGTAAGCTTGTACAAAAATACTAGGTTTATCGAACAGTTAAAAGGCTGAAATCCACTGTCTGTCCACAGGTTTGTTACATACGATTTAACAGTGTATGCTTTTGCCTCTCTTCCTCCCAGCATTTTTCAACTCTGCTCTACCTATCAGCCTGTTAGGTGGTTGTTATAGATGGCGTTTTGGTAATGCACATAATCTAAAATTTGTGCAGTTTCTCTGCTCCACTCATTCCCTGGCTACTAACAGTATAACTCATCTGTTTTAAAATATAATGACCTTTTTTAAAAAAAATACAGACACAGATGATACATTTCATCCCACCTAACTTTAGAACTAGGGATATCTGTAGCATAATTCATCTCATCCTACAATAAAGATCTAAAGTAGGTCAGATGAATCATAGCCCAGAAATGGCCTCTAAAAGATCGTTGATTATAAAAAGAATCTAGACAATTAGGTTTGTAACTGTTGCAGGTGTTTGGAGTTAAGGGAGATGAGTCTCCTCTGAATTCTGTTAGAGTCTGCACTAATACACCTTGTGCAAATTGCACAGAATATCGGATTATTTTAGATTTTGGAGGTTGCTTTTGCCTTGAACTTGATTTCCAGTGTCAGTCAGACTCCATATGATGATTGATAAATCCTGCAGTTTATAAGCGCCTGTTTGTTCTCATTTCTTTGGGATTTTTGGCAATGGTAAGAATACAGAATGGGCGAAAGGTTACGTTTTGCTAAACACCTATTAACCCAAAATTAAAGCAACTATTAAAAGGCAGGCAATTGGGCTGAATGTATCATAGCAGTAAAGAATTTTTAATAATAAAGCCACTGAGGGTAAATTAGTACCGAGTCAAATACTGCCTTTCCATGAGAAAGTGATAACAAGTTAATTAAGAGGATTAAAGCTAAATGAAAACTGTTTCTGAAGGATAACTTGCACCACCAGGCTCCAGTGACAATTGTTAAATATTGCCAGGCAAAAAGAGAGCCATGCCAATAGAGATGGTTTATTAATCTGGAGTATCAGTGCCTTGAACCTGAACTGCAGATTCTAACAGAACAGTTGATTTTAGAGACTGAGAGACAAAGGAAGAGTTGAAGAATTCTCAAGTTCCAGAATATAATAAATACACACTTCAGAAAAGCAAAGAGGGTTAGAAACTCTGAAGAGACAATAAATTATATTAGGCATTTCCCAGGATGGAACAACTAGGCTAACTGGTAGCTGAGGTGCTAGTGCATATGAATAAAAGTACTGTGCTTTTCATACCTGTTACAACTTAAACAAATGGAATCATGATGTTCTGGTGTTACATACTGGTTGGACAGAAACTAGAAAAATTTGATTTGATTAACTTCTGCCATACGGGACCTAGCCACAAGTCCACAGCAGAAGGAAGGAAGTTGTACATTTCCATATGAAATTCTATGCAGTCAAAAATATTTGGTTTTTTATGTTGTTGTTTGTTTGTTTGTTTTTTTCTCCCCTTAGTTGTCTGGATTTCTTGAGCTTTTAGTAGAATATTTTAGAAAATGCCTGATTGACATTTTTGGAATCCTTATGGAATATGAAGTGGGAGATCCAGGTCACAAAGCACTTGATCACAAATCAGCCAAGAAAGATGATAGCCAGTCCTTGGCAGAGGCTACTGGAAAAGAGGAGAACGACGAATGTATTGACTGTTTTGATGAAGAGGAGGAGGAGGGGGATGATGAAAACGTAGAAGGAGAAGAAAAGAGCATTGTTTTTTCCACTCCTGGTGCCATTGCTGATCCAAGCGAAAGGCCAAAACAAGCCAGTAAATTTGACAAGCTGCCAATAAAGATTGTAAAGAAAAATAATCTATTTGTTGTTGATCGATCTGACAAACTTGGACGTGTGC
This sequence comes from Tympanuchus pallidicinctus, assembly GCF_026119805.1. NCBI lineage: Eukaryota > Metazoa > Chordata > Aves > Galliformes > Phasianidae > Tympanuchus > Tympanuchus pallidicinctus. Next base: position 58,700,894 of record NW_026294618.1, on the reverse strand, counting down.
AGGAATTTGATAGTGGACTTCTCCACTGGCAGCTTGGTGGTGGTGACACAACTGAGCATATCCAGACTCACTTTGAAAGCAAGATGGAGATTCCTCCACGCAGGAAAGCCCCTCCTCCCTCAAACTCTCCAAGCAAAAAGAAAGACCTCGAGGGGAAAGGCGAATTTGAGGAACAACAAGAAAAAAGTATAACGGCAACCATTGATGATGTCCTCTCAGCTCGGCCAGGAGCATTGCCAGAAGACTCAAACTCTGGTTCCCAAACAGAGAGCAGTAAATTTCCCTTTGGGATCCATCAAGCCAAAAGCCACCGGAATATTAAACTGCTAGAGGATGAGCCAAGGAGCCGGGATGAGACTCCTCTATGCACCATAACTCACTGGCAAGACTCCTTGGCCAAACGTTGCATCTGTGTGTCAAACATCGTCCGTAGCTTGTCTTTTGTGCCTGGCAACGACACCGAAATGTCCAAACATCCAGGCTTGGTGCTGATCCTGGGAAAGCTGATCCTTCTTCACCATGAGCATCCAGAAAGAAAGCGAGCGCCGCAGACTTATGAGAAGGAGGAAGAGGAGGACAAAGGGGTGGCCTGCAGCAAGGATGAGTGGTGGTGGGACTGCCTCGAGGTCTTGAGGGATAATACATTGGTCACATTAGCCAACATTTCTGGGCAGCTAGACTTGTCTGCTTACACAGAAAGCATCTGTTTGCCAATTTTGGATGGCTTGCTGCACTGGATGGTGTGCCCATCTGCAGAGGCACAGGATCCTTTTCCAACCGTGGGGCCCAACTCAGTTCTTTCGCCTCAGAGACTTGTGCTGGAGACCCTGTGTAAGCTCAGTATCCAGGACAATAATGTGGACCTTATCTTGGCCACCCCCCCATTCAGTCGTCAGGAGAAACTCTACGCTACTTTAGTTAGGTACGTTGGAGACCGCAAAAACCCGGTCTGCCGAGAAATGTCCATGGCGCTCTTATCGAACCTTGCCCAGGGGGACACATTAGCAGCAAGGGCAATAGCTGTGCAGAAGGGAAGCATCGGAAACTTGATAAGCTTCCTGGAGGATGGGGTCACTATGGCCCAGTACCAGCAGAGCCAGCATAACCTCATGCACATGCAGCCTCCGCCTCTGGAGCCACCTAGCGTAGACATGATGTGCAGGGCAGCCAAGGCCTTGCTGGCCATGGCTAGAGTGGACGAGAACCGCTCAGAGTTCCTTTTGCACGAGGGTCGTTTGCTGGATATCTCAATATCTGCTGTCCTGAACTCTCTGGTTGCATCTGTCATCTGTGATGTACTTTTTCAGATTGGGCAGTTATGACATAAGTGAGAAGCCAAGCATGTGTGAGTGGAGATTAGAGGGTCACATATAACTGGCTGTTTTCTGTTCTTGTTTATCCAACGTAGGAAGAAGGTTAAAAAAAAAAAAAAAGAATCTTTGCTCCTCTGCCCCATTCACTATTTACCAATTGGGATTTAAAGAAATTATTAATTTGAACAGTTACGAAATTAATATTTGCTGTCTATGTGTATAAGTACATCTTTTTATTTTATTTTTTTTTAACCAAAGTTGCTGTCTAGTACATTCAAAGGTCACACTTTTTTTTTTTTTTTTTTTCCATAGATTATCCTTTTCAATGTTCTTTTCCATGTTTGTATTGCATATTTTTTGGGAAGCGAACTAGTGACTTTTTAAAAAAAAATGTTACAGCAAACCATTGTATGATGGAAAGAATCTCACCACTTTGAAACAAAAAGGTGAAAAGTAACCAACGTACCAAGTTCCTGTGTGTTTTATTTTTTCAAATAAGGAAAAAATTTAAAAAAACTTGTATACCATCACCCAAAGCTCTGTGCAATAGAAGATTCTAGTGATGTAGGTGTAGGGGATCAAGGAGGGTGTCAGTCAGTAGTCAGAATACAAAACGATACTGGTTTCTCCTCTGGAGAAATGGTAACATTAGGCTAGGAGCAAAACAAAACAAAAAGTTCAAGTTGAAAGATTTTGAAACAAAACCTAATGATAAACATCAATTGCTTCCTCACCAGAACTGTCTTGTCTACATCTGGTTTTTTTTTTTTGACCTTCCACAATGACAGTTCTTCACAATTCCTTTAATCATTTTTTAAAATATTTTTTTATTGCCTAAGGGCCGTGATGTATATAGAAGTTGTACATTAAACATACCCTCTTTTTTTTTTTTTTTTTTTTTTTTTTAAGTACGAAGGTTTTTGTTTCTTTTTCATGATGTGGTATCTACAAAGTGATAGTAGAATTATTTTTCTTTCATTTGGGCCATATCTCCAAAAAATAATTAAAAAAAAAAAAAAGAAAAAAAGAAAAACCCAACACAGAAAATCAACAACTGAGGGTAATGTACAAGTTTCTGTATGTATAAAGTCATGCTCTATTTCGGGAGAGCAGCCGATCACAATTTGCTTTATAAATCAAGGTGTGGAAATGGTTACGTATGGATTGATTTAAGAAAATGGTTACCAGTCTACAGACAAAAAAATATATACAGGAAAAAAAGGAAGAAACACAACTTCAAAGATTTTTCAGTGACAAGAATCTGCATTTGTATTTCAAGATAATGTAGTTAAAAAAGAAAAAACTTGATGTAAATTCCTCCTTTTCCTCTGGCTTAATGAATTTCATTTATTCAGTATAAAATCTTTATATGTTCCACATGTTAAGAATAAATGTACATTAAATCTTGTTAAGCACTGTGATGGGTGTTCTTGAATAATGTTCTAGTTGCAATGTGGGATATCAGAAAGCAAACTAATTACAAGAAAGAGCAGTAATGATTATTCTCTTTCCCCTACTTTATTATTATGACCTTCAAAAATATTACTCTATTGTTCAAGTATTGCAGCAACTTGTTCTCCTTTTAGAAGAACCTTCTCACAGCACAGAGAAGCGTTTTTAATTATTATTTATAAAACCACAGAGCCTCAGAGGGGAAGACATAGCTGGCAAACGATAGTTCTGACTATGCAGATATCCAGTCTCATTGCTGTGTCTGGGGGGGGCTAAAGATGGATGTTAGAAAAAGTGACAGAAGATTTTGTTAAAGCAATAACCAACTTGAAGAAACTGATCTGTATTCACTACCTGTAATTCTCTCTGTTGGTTAAAGGTGCAAATACCCCCGTGATGTGGGTATTTAGAATAAACACCCACCCGCTTCTCCATACTGTATGTGTCATTGCATACTTACATGGCCTCTCATCCTGGGATTCCCCCATTAAAGTGGATCAGGCTTTAACAGAGCACATCCATCGTTGTAATTGGTGGGAGATGGCCGTTGCAGTTTCAGGAACTACGTGGTTTCAGATACATCCACTCTCACCTGGTGATACCTTGTTGCTGAATGCTGTTCAAGCACTAATTTTTGCTGTTTCATCTTGGATCATTAACTTTGTTATCGTGATCATAGAAAGCTAATAATAATCAGCTTCCCTGGAATTGCCATATAATTACACTGTTAGTGGACATCCTCCTCCCCTCTCCAATTGAGTGCAGAGGTGCTTGAAAATTACAACCCCATTGGCACACTGCCCATCCTGTTCATATGATTGCTATAACATTCATATATGTGTGACAGTTTCCAAGACAGCTGAAGTACATACAGTTATCAGGCAAGTTAGAAACGTGACTCCCTGGTGTCACAAGGAGTAATTTCGCTTTCTAGCATTCCTTACTCAGTAATCTCTCTCCTCCCACACTGCTGCTGCAGCAGTCTTTCTTCCCTTGCATAACAATGTACCCAGAAATACATGGCAAATTATAACTCGCTTGTAAGTCTTCATCACAGAAGGAGTCATATTTCAGGGATGATTTTTACTGCTTAATATGGGGCAGTGTAGAAGTAGTATCCCGTACTAAGCCTATTTCTTACTAACACTTTACTACTTGATGGCACCCCATGGATAAACCCTCTGCAGGACGGTACTGCCCTCTCTTATGGACATCTCGCACCTCCTCTTCTGCATTCAGATCCAGAGTCCTCCAGGGGAAGCTACACCTGTGGCAAAGCACTCAGTTGTCACAGCCAGAGCTTCAGTGGTATTCAGAGCTGCTCTGAGCCCAGTTTAACAGTGGGTGGGAAAGAAAAAAAAGACACCAGCCAGCCGTATGAATGTCTATGTGTATGTAACCTCGCTGCTGCTTTTCCAGGTGGACCAAGTAATAGAACTAGCTGGGGAACTGGAAAAGCAGAGAGGAAAGGTTACTGACACAGATACTACCTGAACATGATTTATAATAGTAACAGTAATTATCAAAATCACTGGTTAATAATATTACAACACATTTGTTGGAAGACAAGTGAAGCATGAGAACTTCAGTTCACTCTGTTGTCTGTGTATGGTTTCGCCTCTCCCACTAATGTTTGCTCAAGCCTTTGGAGAAGACCTGCTCGTGGAACTTGTGAACTTACTGTGTTGTGGCTAAAACCTGAGCAAGTTGAGCTGCTGTTGGTACTGTTCCTGCAAGAGGGATTTAGTGTTTCCAGTTTTAAAAAATCGGTATTGTGCTGGTGCAATCATGTGTAGTGTATAGCGAAACTCAGAAGTTTAAGAACTGATGAGAGGGTGCAATATTTGAAATTCTAAACCCACAATTTACAGAGGGGAAAGCAGCCTGTTAGTATTTTAGGCAATAATCAAGCCCCCAGATATTTAATTGTATCAATCAGCTACATGTTGTTGGACAGGACCAAGCAACAGATTGCTTACAGATTAAAATAGCAGCAATAAGATAAATGGAGTCCCTGTATCTTCCTGACCTTTAGTGTCACATTGGGAACTAAGAGACGACTGTCCTTTTTGGCAGGAAAACAGATTTTCATTTAGCAGGGGTCAGGTCGATGGATAGACTTGTTGATCTGGAAGGTCCCAACCTAAATGACTTCTATGATTCTGTAATTCCCTACAATATCCTTAAAAAATAAGTAAAAAATAAAAACCTGCTCAGAATCGCCACGTTTTGAACTGCCCAAAAGGAAGGATGCAGAAGAAAAATCAATCCACATTTAAAAGCCATTACTGTAACCGTTTGTCTTTGTGCTTTACTCAGCTATTTCATTCTGCTGTTCATTGTTAATTGGTACCAAGGAAGAAATTGCTCACTGTCTCCTCCTTCTTCCATGTGAAAGAGAAGGAGCTGTAGATGTCCATAGTGCCAATGTCAGAGGCAACTTGGAAATGAACAGGAACTCGGCACTGAAGTGAGGTGGCGCACAGGGCCTGTTCAGCCTTACAAGCAGCTGTACTGTGTGCTGGTTTATTACTTTGCAAGTAGTAGTATGGGTGTATTCAAAGAACCAATGCGCACCTACTGCCCAAATTCTGTAATAGCACAATTATAATCACAGAGTTCAGTTCTCTGTATTTTAAACGGGAGATCAATCTCAAATTTTGAAACAAGAATTCTCCAGAGAGGGATGATGACTGCTATTTTTATCACCACTAATGTGGTGTTACCACGTTGGGGAAACATGGGGAAACCACACACAGCAGCACACAGCAGTCCCTGCTCCAAACAGTTTGTGTTCCAAGTCATGAATAAGTAACTGCAAGTGGACACATGGGGGAAAATGGAAAGAAAAAACAAAACAAAACAGTAAACTTTAAATATGAGAACCATATATAGAGTGAAATTATGAAGATCTAGAATTAAAGTCCCATACCACTCTCGAGATTTGTTTTCCCAGGATAACTTGTAACATTTCTGAGGGCTCCCCACCTTGCTTTTTCTCATCTTGAAATCTAACACTTCCCGTGCCCAATTCCTTTCCTCCTATCCATTGCAAGGATATTTTTAAGGACAGTTTAATCTGAAGGGAGAGAGGAACAAGAAGCCATTTGGAAAAAGGAGGCAGAATATGAAAACAAAGCTGAAAGAAAAGCATTCCTGTGTCCCAAATGCATTGCTTAGTTTTCACATTTGGGTCATTCCAAAGAAGCAAATGAACCAAGCTAGAGGAATTTGGCATTTCACTGGTGGTTGGTACAAAGAAAACGGAAGTTAAAAGAGATTTTAAAAGGTAGAAGGAGTAGGGAAAGGGAAAGAGAAGGAAAATAGAAGCTTCCACAGGCTGGTAAATTTAACTTTTCTTTAATTACATCATGTCTAACTTTAAATTACATTTAATTTTCAAATCCCCAGTACAGCATGAATGGGGAAGGATTAATATTGACTTTGTTGTTGAGTTCACATTCATGTATTTATTCGTGCACCATCAGAAAAGTGCTTTCAAAGTTTGTCCTTCCTTTCTGTAACTGTAGCTGCAGACATTTTGGACTGCATGTGAGATTTAGCTAGCTCCGTGTCTGAGTGGCTTGGTTTCTGCTTCCAGCTATTTATTGTAACAGACATCTGGAATGTATTTCATTTCAGCACTGTTGTACAGCATGAAAACTGTGTTTTTTTACTTAACGTTGTTTTTTTAGCTGACCTAAACTAATGAGATGAAGGGGGAAGATCTTCACCAAATGCCTTCAGCGGAGCTACAACATCTTGCCCTGACTTTGTTAATTTGCTCAGTCTATCATTACTTCTAGTATATATTGCATCTCCATTAATTAAAGATAGTTATTTACATTGAAAGGTGAGGGGGTGGAATTGCCTTGCTGGCAGAGTGAATCCCAAATGGCTCAGGCATCTCCGTATTGTTTATCCATGTCTGCAGAGAGACTCCTGAAGGACAAACATTCTGACTTCTGCTCCCCTGCATAGTATTTTAAGAAGGCTAGTCTATATATAATCATGCCAGGACAAAGAGAAATTATCTAACACAGAAAACTGTTGACATGTTAGAAAATGCTTACTCTGTGATGCAGTTCTTCTCCACTTATAGCAAATTGCTTCTCAGTTTTATGTATACATTTGCAACTGAGAAGAACAAAGAAAAATAACTGAATCTAGTACATTTTGTGTTCGTTCTAGCATAAAACTATGAAGTCAACTACTATATCTCTCCTTGTCTAAGAGAATTTGCAAAGAAATAGTGTTCCATTGGTTTATCACCGCTACTAAAGCTTACAGTGAATTCTTCAGCAAAAGTTCTTTTAGGTTTTTGGTTTTTATATAAAACGCGAAGCTCTGTAAGGAAGAAACAGTGAGCAAGAAATATCAAGACTTATGTACAGCGTAGCTTCTTTAGCAGAACTGGCTTTGTACGTTGTGTACACTGCTAAGGAAGACTGAGTTGTGTTAACAGCCTATTTGTTATTGATATCTTGTAGCCATCCACAAAAGTCTACGTATTTCCATCTGAGTGCTTTGTATAGTCATGTATTTTTCACTGGCACACCTAACTGAGCACTGCAGGAGAAGTGCTTCCTTTTCATTCCTTTTCTTGCCTAACATTTACTCCCTAAGCCATTCATGTAGCTTCCTTCCCTTCCCCTATGCATTAGTGTCAAATGCTGCTCTTTTAAGTAACTGAATTGCCTGGAGTTTGTCTGTTATTGATACCTTTTGGTATACAGAAGGATTTGTTCATTGTGCTGAATTTTATAACCAATTCTTGAGGCAGCAACATCTCCTGAGGGTTCTCATCCTGCAGGAAAAAGTGACTACAGTCATTCCCCAACCCTAGCAGTGTGGAGGTGGTTGAGATCTGTCAAGGAGAGGTAAAGAAGAAACGGCTTTGTCATACACTCCTACATGCTTCAAAACACAGGCATGTTACTTATTTGCGGTGAGCAGGAATAACCAACCTTTCCAGTGAGAAGTTATACTCCCCTCAGCTTTTCTGTTATACAGGGTCTTCTGAGTAAATAGTTGTCATAGAATTTCAATAAAACTGCCGGTTTAGAAGCACTTAAATGCTTGACTGTCGTACACCATGAAAATAACATTATGGCTCCTGTGTCAACTCTGCCATTGTTCTGTGCCCCATATGGCTCATCCATATCTATCAGCCCAGCACATTCCTGCCTTTCTCCATATGTATCCCTTTCCTGGACAAGGCAGCCCACAGAGCAAGGCACTAACTGGTGGGCCATCAGTGGAGAGATATTTTTCGTGTAGGGCATGAAGAGGAAAATATACCCGCATGTAACACATACACAAAGATCAATTCCATTAAATACCTTCTTCTATACTGAAAACCATAAAGTCCAAATATGCCCTGAGCCACTGTGCTCATCTCTACCAGTAGGTAAAAAGGCGGTCCATAGTAAAGCACAGGTGTTGCTGGTGGCATCGTTTTGACACAAAGGAGGCCACAGCTAGAGGCACTGCCTGAATAGCTGGAATCAGGTTTAGCGTTCCTAGCCACATGACATGCCACTCATCCCCTGTAGAAGCCTGGGGACATGTGCTGACCTACACCAGCAGCAGAGCTTGCCCTACATGCGGAGGGGGAAAGCTCATCTGTTTGCTTATACTGGGCCCCCACCCACATGATTTGCTTCACTCCACAGGAGAGGCTCGTGATGCCTTGCAGTAACTGCAAACAGAGCACAGGTGCTCACACTGAAGATGTTCTCCTGTGTCCTGCTTTCCTTGATCTGCAGTTAGAACCTTTCTGTGGTTCTTACCTGAGATAAATCTCCAGTGTATCGCTTTCCCTATGTTTGAACCCAGAAGTTACATAGCATAATAGAATTGAGCATTAGCATTTATTCACATAAAAATAGCAGGCATTCTCTTCTATACGTTTGTTTTCTCTTGCTGCAGTCAGAACGATCTCCTGGCTGCGACTGTACCTGAGTGAGAGAGTGGCTGTCCTCAGCCCACTCCTACAAACACAACAGCTGCTGCTCATGGTGCTGTTTCTAAACCCAGTTAGGGCAGAATGAGTTAAGTGCTGGGTGCATTTAGGTGTTGGGTTTGCTTGGTTTTGTCACTCACGACAATTTGACAGCTGCCATGATTGTACACTCAGAGAGTTGCTCTCAGGGCTGGCAGCAGGGGCAGCCGTGTGGCACCAGGGCAGTGTGTGACCTGAAGGACTCTCTGGGGAGCCCCACTGTTGTGCAGTGTGCATTTTCCCCTTAAGACTGTGTTTCAGCTGTGCTTAATAATTCATATTCATAATTCAATTACTGTAAGCTTAAATTCATTGTTTGAAATAGTACTTGGGTTTAACACTATTTCAATACATCTTTGTTATTTGAAATCAATTCATAAAACTCTTTACATCTACTATTTACATTAACCTTAATTCAAAGTCTTAGCTGAATCAATATTTAGTAGGTTTCAGCAATCTGTCCAAGTCTATTTACATAGGGAAAATACTGCTTGCACCACTGTGTTTGAAGCAAGAGCACCAGCAGAGCCTGTGAGAGCTGCCAGGACAGGGGTGACAGGCTCTGGGAGTAACAGGCCCCAGGTCAGCACTGTGCTGCTGCTGGGCTCTGTCAGCACACACACCCGCAATGCACCTCCTAGCTGCTTACTGTACAGCTCTGATCCACCTTTTTAATCAAATTTCATCTGTTGAATAACATCAGTGGTTTCCTGAAAAGTCAATACTATTTTATTTTATGCAGAACAGAAGCAAGTTAAGGGGAATGTTTGTTCACAGCAACTCATAATGGGGAGGTGAGTATAAAAGCATATGCGTATCTTGGAATGATTTTTCTTCCTTTCACACAAGACCTCTATTTATGAACAAAGCTTTTTTCATTGGCCTTTGTTAACACTGTAATTAATGCACTATGTCAAACTTACGCACACAGAAAATCAGGTTGTTCTAATTTTGAAGAATTCCTTTATATCATAACAAGAGAAATACGAGGAGAAGTCTTTGTCTGAAAGAACCACTTAAGAACCATCCTTAAACCATTAAAAATTGGATATCTTACCTCATGTTTCTAAGTATCTGATAATACTTACTGCTTTACAACCTTTTCAGTGGCACAGTGATACATTATAGACAAACCTTTTCATTTTGATGGACTCAAATGTTGGCAGAAACATCTCCTGTTGTTCCAAAGCTCTTTAGCTGGTAAGAGAAAAGCAACAGGTAACATTCATTGTGCAATACCCAAGATCAAACAGGGATTTTGCCACACTTAATTACGAAGAATATAAACAGAACAATCAACACAAGCTGTCATTCCTAATTAGCTGTTAGGCAGGGGGATTTACCACAGCCAGTATTGGTGTTATCACTTTGTTGTAGAAATGCCAAGTCATGGCCTGAAATAGTGATTGAACACCTGGTGGGAAGGTAGGGCCAACACAGGGAAGCTCAGATGCATGTAACGCCCCTGAGTGACTAGATGGGATGAAGCAAGGATCCACCCCTTCCCATACCTCATTTAGGGCTGGCAGTGGAGGCCAAAGTATCTCATTGTGGTTCTCTATGCGTTTGAGGTCTTTTGATGGTAAGTAGCCTCTTTTGTATTTTTTTTTTATTATTATTATTATTTTTTTTTTAGTGTTTATTGCTGTTGTATTTGAGCAAGTAGCCTTGCTGTAGCCTGAGTTCTTGTTGTTCTGTAGTTATTACTGTGCTTTCCTTTGTGTTATGCACCTGTAGTTAAGTCAAAGTTCAAAAACAAATGGTATTCCTATATCTTCATTGTTTTGTACACTTTTTTCAATTTCAGTGCTGTTTCAAGAGTTAGTTAGTAATGACTACTTCACCCTTTGACTGTATGGTAATAAACAAAGTGATGTTGTATTTTGGTATTCTGACAGCTTGAGGCGTTGGTGGTCTCAGGGTAAGATATTGAGCATATCTTTATTTTGTTTACTAGAAATAAAATGACTTGCAGCAACATCTACCATCAAAAATGGTAGAAATTGACTAAGTAAATATTTAAAAACTGGCTGGAATAACAAAGGTCTTTAGATGGGAAAAGTAGGCTGGCTGCTTTCTATCTAAACTTTCTCCTCAGCAATGTAATCTAAGAAAGCATAAACAGGCACTGATCAGTCTTCACATACTGCGTGGAAACTGCAGAGCTGGATGCTTTTAGCCGTAGGACTCTGTATGGACTGGCTGTCCGCATGACTCTCTTAAGGAGCAGTCAAAAGATGTGTAGTGCTGTGAGCCCCTCTCTTTCCTTCTTCAGCCTGAAGAAAGGTTGATAAGAGTTTAAAGGACTCCAGGGCCTATGCTGGGCTGTGACCTGCTGACTGCTCAGAAGTGTGCCTGTGTATGCTTGTACAGTGCTACTGCCATTGTTAAATTAAATGTGTTAAGTGAAACCAGCCGGCATGGCACTCACCCTGGAGGCTGTGGGTGCTTTGGACTTGAGTCAGATAATGTATCTGTCACATTAAGGAAACCTTCTGTATTTCATTAATTTGTCATGAAGTAAGAGAAAGCTGGATCTAACAAACTTGGGCCGAGCAACAGTAAGCAGAAACAGTGGCCGAGCTTCCAGCACAGAGACTTTGGTAAATGAGGTTTTTATAGCTAGAAGAAAAAATGGTTGATTCTACCTCCTCGTATTCCAGAGCTTTTTCAAATTCTGAACCAACTCTTGGACAAGGTAGAAAGTTGTTCTATTAAGCAGAGGTTGCAACATTTCCTAAGGTCTCTCCTTTCTGTACTCCCCCCCCAAAAATGATAGCTGCTAATTCAAGCAAATGAACGTTGCAATGGGGTGGATCAAGTGAAGTGTGCCATTGGCAAGGCATTGCTATTTTTCTAGGAGATTCCTATCGGCTGTGTGAGCGATTCTGGTCACACTGGCAGAGCAGCTGGTAACCAGCTGTCCTTTTGCTTCACCTGGAGCAGCGTTAGGGAGCTCAGAGCTCTACAGCACCTTGCTGGCAGGGACCCTCTGTCTCACTGGCACAGTAACTCAGGTCTGGCTTGCCATATATTTCAATCTAGCTGACATATGGCGGTAAAATTAATCAATAGCCAATGACTCCACTGAAGTGATGTTAAAATGTGCAGTGTGCCATTATAGAGCACCTGATTTGCTGCTGTCCTTTAGGTAGGGCCATAAGAACTTGCTTTCACCATTGCTGTTTAAGTGGACATCACTGCACGTCCATCTCCATGCTAGGCTGGGAGCTGTGGGGAGGCAGCCACGTGCTGACCAGAAAGTAATGCTGTGGTGTGTTGGGGCAAACTCATGTCAGTGTCGAGCACATCCTACAGTCACGTATCTGTGGGCTGAATTCAATCTTATTTCTGGAATCCAGTATTTACTTTAAGAACTTAATGAATTTGACTAATATGCAGAAAGCTTTAAAGATGCCCCGTGTTTCTTCTCCATCCTTCTACCCACAGGTGATAGCTGCGGCAGCTGAACACCTTTAGGCATCCTGACCTTAGGAAGTATTTCCCCATTTATGTCATTTTCAAATGATGTAGCCTAATAAAACAGCAAGTCATGTCCGTTTTGTTTTTTTACTTTTTTGGACATGTTCTTTCAGCAGGCTTTTTAGGGTGTGTATTAAGTACTCTTGCTTCTGCCTTCTTACTTTACTTATGACTCTTTGTCCCTGAATTTCAAGTGTGATCTTTGATAGTATCGTAATAAAGGGAAAAAAACCTTTGAACCTCAACCAGCAGGTGAGAACTTATGATTATTGTTGTTTCCTTTTTGAAAAAAAAAAAGTCACCAAAAAGAAAAAGGAATATAAAAAGAGACATTAAGTCCAAAAGACTTTTTTTTTTTTTTTTTTTTTGCAGTGTAGATACAGTTTTCAAACGCTTTGTTCTCAGCTAAGTAATACATGGCATTTAAGTAACTAAAAATATAAATAATAAACATTTTGTAATTCTGATTCTGAAATAGCGATGCTGAAGGAAACTCTTTGAAGTGTGGATAGTCTTCCCCCCCCCCTCCCAACCATGGCCTCTTCCCCCTGAATCTTCATCAGATCTCACAGAACACTTTGCTGATTCCCCAGAGACACTTTTGGTTCAGTGAAGATTCCAGCTAGAGTAAATAAAGATGTTTTTAGCTGAGTTTCTGGGATAGTGCTATATTGAAATTGCACATGGTTCAGTTTTCCAGTTTTTCACTGTTCTGTTATTTAAGCTTCAAAGTTCAGTACACTGAAGATCTATTCATAATTTATAGCTCAACTGAGTATCTCTTTCCCTTATTTAAGTTCTCAGACAAGTAGAAGAGACAGATGCTTTGAGCAGCATGTACATATACACAGTGCTTGTGGAAACAACCTCAGGCTAGGTATCCAAGCCTGACCAGTAGGTTAGCGGTCTTCTCTTCTGGAAAGCCCATCTGGAAGGAGCTGGGCCCTTTAGAAGGTCAGCTGCAATGAAATAGTTGGCACCTAAAAGGTTTTAGGTTGGCACCTAAAACCTTTCCTGGAGGTGGTTCTCCAGTATTTATCTACAGACCAAGTCACCTCCTGGGAGTTATTGTACTAACCAGTAAGTGTGCTTCAGGTTGTGATAGTGGAAAGTCAGTCTGTAGACTAAAAGGGAGTGTTTGCGTCTATTTTTCCTAAATTTTCGGAGTCTGTCAACTGTGTGACAACATGGGAATGGAGCACACAGGAGGGAGGAGGTTATGAGATGTGAACTCCCGTTGTTCAGGAGTGAGGTTCCAATCATAAAGTTCTTGATTCTTGCTAGTAGGGCAGATGCCTGTGTAAAGCCCCATTTGAGATAATGGGATTCTGTGTCGGTCGATGAACCTGCATTTGTACATCAATATCATGAGATCAGAGTCTGACATTTCTCCTTGGAAAAAGGTACTCTGGGCTATTAAACACCCTCAGCCACCCAGGCCCAATGACCTGTACTTTTCAGCACCTATGCAAATACCAGCAAGCTGACCTTTATTATTTGCTGGATTAGAAATAATTTAGAAGAGCAAGATTTTTTTTATTTGAAAGTGCCAGGATAGAAAGGCTTTTAGGAGAAGTGTTATAAGAAAGAGCAAATCCATAGAATATTAACATTACCGATTAGTTTAAAACATCAAGTAGAATAATCCATTATTTTAATTAGTTTTCCAGATTGCTGGCAAAAATAACAGAGGTACTATCTGTGGAGAAGTAAATGCCTCCTTGTAATTGTTTTGGATTTTGCTCTAACCTTTAATGAATTTATTCTTGTAATGAGAAGAACACCATTTTTATTCCTGCACGTATGTTAAGGAAGTTCACATCAAAGAATGAGGCATCTGGGAACTCAGCAGAGTTTTGCTTTGACAAATGACCTCATTGACTACGTTGACAAACACTGACTGTACTGACAAATGGCCAGAGCACAGCTGTTCTCCTAGCTGGCAGTGCTGATTCCAGCCATCACTGCCTCTATCCACTGTTGCTGCCCCTTTCCTGCTGCCCCAATGGGGAAATGTGTGTGAGCTCTCTCATCTGCAGCAGACAAAACAAGAAAGGAAAAATCGTACTGCATATTTCAACTGCTTACTGATTTCATTTTATTTTTTACCTCAACTAAGGTATCTCACCCTTACAGGCCCCAGGGCCCTCCTGTGTGTGTCCTGGGAGGGATGAGGAGGGAGATGGAACGTGTAGAAGTGAGTGACAGAGGGAAGTCAAACCCAAAGGTGGCCTTTTTGTAAAAATACAGTTGTCATTGTGAAGGTGTCCACATGCAAGGAGTACTTTGCTCCAGAAGTGAACAAATGCTGGAATTGCCTTCTGTAATGCAAAATAACAGCGTGGCTAACATTGGTCTTGACGCAATTCAATTGCTTAGTTTCCCAGTGGCTGCTTTATGATAAAGAAAATGATGTAGGGAAAAGTCTTTTGGTATGCATTTGTGCATTCACATAAGCACCAAATGAAAGCCAGCTATTCCATGGATTCTCTCTGTTTAAATATAGCATTGTAATTTCAGGATTTGGATTTTTTTTTTTTTTTTTTTAACTCAAAAATTGCAAAATTTCATTGGTAAATGGCTCTCTCATATTATGAAAGCATTGGTTTGGATGTAGATGTTACCCTGTGGGTTTCAGAGAGATGAGGAGGGGAGAGAGGGTGAAAGAATTGCTGGCTGGGGGAAAAGAAAAGCAGATTTAAGATACCGAGGATGGCATGCATATATAATATAGCCAGGGAGAAGGAGATAGAGGAGTAAAAGTATGCATGAGAGGGAAGCTCATTTAATGTTGGTCCTGTTGATTTTTGCCCTGTATTTAATCTGAGGAGCACTGGCTTTTTCCTTTGGTGTTTAGTGCAAGGTCAACGATTTTTAAAATGCTGTCTGTGAAACTTCTCTCAGTTGCCATCCTCCTCTCAGCTTCTGCACTCTGAACTCTGGTCTGTTTCAGCCTCCTGCCAACCCTGTTCATCCATTTCATATTTTAGTGCCTATTGGTGATTTTTTTGCCCTTGACAGGTGGCATGCAGACAGTAAAATCTGTTTTTTCCCATTTTTGCTTACTCATGTCTTTGTTTGGGCTGTCTGACAATGCTTCAGAACAAATAGTAATAGTATAGATCATTACAAATCTTGAAAACAAAGCATGTCAGAAATTAAATCAATGCAAATAGTCTTTCTGTGGGAATAACTCTCCTCACCCCAAAGCAATTTTCAGCCTTTCTTTCTATTTATCGATCTCTTCCTTACGCCATTAATTTGCACTGTCATAATGTCCTGTTACTCTTGTGCGGTATTTTTAATCTGATTTAGGATAATATTCAGAGCCTCTGAATACAGATAACAGGATCTATATACACGTGGGTACCATACTGGGGTATGTTACCAGAGAGTAAAACTTATTCCCGAAGATACTCACTGTGATGTGAGTAACAGAGTGTAGTGCATGGTCATAAATCTTGCTTCACTTCTTGCAAGCTTTGTCGGTATTAGGGGTTTACAATGCTACAATTACTTCAGTGCAGTGTGAATTTACCTTGTGTTCCAGGCCCTGTAGGATCAAGGGGCAAGTATCCACATCTTTTTTTCTGGATAGCGAAGTACCATGCACATCTTGGGCAGGTTTTAACAATAAATGGCAGCCTTCCCTGTTTCCTTCTCCCAAAGCGTAACAGACCTGCATCTATAGTCACATGTATCTTCCAATGTGTTCTACCCTCATGGTGACAAAAGCACTCATCTTTTTGGTTCACTAACCTTAATAATATGCAAGGCGATATTTAGAGACATAAGTGTTTTTATAAACATACATAGCATATCATTACTCTGAAACTGATTTCACAGCATTCATAACGTGTGGTATCACAAAAGCTCCACTGAGATAGTGTTAGAAGAGAGGTTTTGTGTTGGCATCAATTTGAGGAGAAATGGGAGTCATAGGAATAGAAAAGCAATAAGGAAACAAGAGGCTGAGCTTAGAGACTGCAGATAGATTAGCCTTGTAAATGGCTGGATGGAGAGTACTGTGCTCTTCTCATGTGAAAGAATAATCTGAAAACAGCCTTTAGACTTCCAATGATATAAAATGTACAGGCAGTCGACAATAGGAAATGGGAATTTGCTGGTCAGTATTACACAAATTCACTACTTTCTGTTTAGAGAAGCTCTGAAAAAGCTCTGATGGCAAAACATGATCTTGGGTCACTTATCAAGGGAGGGACATGCCGATTCCAAACAGTTCCTGATACAGTACTTGTGAATATGAGGAAATGAAATACAGTCTGTAAGAACGTGTGGCTTATGTTGTTCATTTGCACCCTACTCAGGTCTCAAATCTATTAACGCATCTCCAGGAAATCTCTAATTTCAAACATCTGACTGCATTGAGCTTTGCACTTGACTAATCAAGTCAAATATTGTCTGCTAATCAGATTTACAGATGTGAAACTGTCAGCATGTAGGAATAGGCCACATAAACGTGGAGAGAGATTCAGATAGTTGCCCAGCAGTATGCGGAATTACAACCTGACTGAGAGAGTGACTGCAGGATTCCCAGGTTTCAAGCACACTGATACAGGAATTAAGAGAATTACCCACGTTTCCTTCCACATACTATTCTTCAGGTAACTAGTACTTTAAAAGCCTGTTCGTTGGGGGGGGGGAGGGGGGGAATCTTCATGGAGTTCATATACTTGGATGCTCTGTACTTCCAAATACGTTCAGAATTAGAAGAAAAAAAAAAAAAAAAAAAAAAAAAAGGAACTGTTAATGAAGGAAGAAAAGGTTATGGAGAAGCTGTGAAGGAGGTGGCCCTCCAGGATAAACTTCCTCTTGTAGTATTTGCACACAGATACTGACTGGGATCTGAATTTTTTACAGGTAACCTGGGAGTTATATACGTGACAGTATGATAACTGAATCCCATCTAGATACTTCCGTGCTTCTCTTCCTAACTGCATCTCATAAAAAACAAGTGATTTTCTGCAAACAGAACTCATTTTGGTTAGGTACTTCAAATGCTTAATCAGAATTTGGCCTACAGATGATGCAGTCATACAAAAAATGTGTTAATACTTTTTGAAAGCAGATGAAGACATATCTACCTTTAAAATATTTACAGAAACATCCATAAATAGTTTAGGGCAAAGTATGCTGATTCAAGCTCCACTTATAGTTACCTTTGATCGTACTACTGTGTGATCAAACAAATGTTTTAATAGCTACACATTACAAATCACATATGTAGTGGAGGGGAGCAATGTTGCCTTCCTACTCCATGTGCATCACAAGGTGACCACAAAGATGCTGATCCAGAAGGAGAGCAAATGTCTTGGATTCTGTGAGGCATTGAGAAGTGCCCCCCTCAGTGAGCAGAGTGATTAGGTTTGGTTCTGTGTAAAACATTTCTAGAAAATGTTCCTGGGCTTAGACATGGTTCTGTTGTGTGGACAAAGCTTACAGGTGGGATAGAATTAAAGACACCTCCTCTGTGTTTTTCAAAGGCTTGAAGGGTTTAATTATTCTGTGGCTGCCCCTCCCCCCAGTACTGCACATAGTGTTGTTTCTCTTTCACTATAAAGTTGGTTTTTCCTGAGTGAGAGAGAGCCCATGCTTTTATGACTGCTGTCGGTATTTTAAAAGTGAATTCTTCCAACACGTGTTGTCAGCAGCCCAGGAAGCTAATGGTGCACAGGGGTGAGGACCTGCTATTGCAGAGAGGTCAAAACACATTTCCTTTGCACTCCATCTTCAAGGCTAGCTTATCCCTGGCAGGGCATACAGTAGAACAGCCCCACTATGGGCTGAAAGTTTGTTCTGTTGCAAACTCCAGAATTTGAGCAGTTTTTCTTTTTCCCTGGAGCAGCTCAAACAGAACCTGTGCTTTGCTCTGTAACAACCTTTTATGAAGTGTTGGCTTTTTTTATCATACAGAATTTAATCTACTGAGATCTGAGACATTTCAGCATCTCCTCCAGGAAATGTATAAATTGCAAGTTTAATTGAGAAAGACTGATCCCTAGAATTATTATGACTAATTACATTTCTCCTTTCATAATTACCAGACTCTGATATATTTTACACATTAGGTGTTTGCCCTCAGTTCCAATGTGTATTAAAAAAAATAAAATAAAATAAAATCTGGGGGACAAAAATAAGCATTAAGACTGCATTTGATGTCTCTCATGGTATAATTATTTGCTCGGCATTTATAACTATAGTTTTGTTTAAAGTTGGGGGAAATCTAGCTAGGGATGATATTGCCTATGTCATATTTCTCCACAGCATTACTGGACCAATAATTTTGCAAACCACATGTTTTCCCTTGCACAGTTTCCCAGCATTTAGAAAGGTACGTTAACAAATATTGTTTATGCTTTAAGGAAAAAAAGCAAAAAACACTGTTCTGCATTTAAAAAGTTGCAGTTGTACAACACCAAAATCAAAGATGTAACCTTGGCCCAATAGTGATGAACTTAGACCTGATTGAATGTATAAAACCCCACAGCTTTGTGCAGTGTTTGTCTCAATGCTCTGAACTGCACAGCCTGATAACCTGATGATTTGTTTTAAGTTCACACCTTGAGTTCTCCCTTTTCCCTCTGTAGATCTACAGCCTAGAGAAGAAATACCTACTATTTATTTATTAATTTGAACATCAAGTGGGTCAGCTATTCTGCAACAAGCACTGATTTGCAGCCTTTTCCTTTTAACCAGCTGTAATTGGAATGGAGAATTGTTCAGGTGGAGGTAATCTTGCTAATTTAGTGAATTTAACCCAGTGGGCCAAGCCTCTGTGGGGAGATTTTACCTCTTTGCTGAAAGGCTGGAGAGGAGCTGTGGACTCCTGAACATAGTTCAGAGTAAATGCTTGGAGCTGAGGGGATGTGGGCAGCAGGTGTATGTGTGCTGTGCATGGTGCTGTGGGGTTGATGACTATCCCTTGAGCTAGGCAGGGTGCCAACATTGTGGGCTGTTATGAACGCAGTGGTGGAGAAGGAGAAAGTGTGCTGCCTCACCTCCTGGAGTGAGGAAAATGACAGGAGGTAACTTCCAAATGAGAAACTGCTAAATCAGGTAAATTTAGGCATTACTCCCTAGACTAAAACTGGTGCTAATCCAGATCAATGAACTTGTGTCAGATGCAAAGAAGTGGATGGGGAGTTGCTCCTTTTCTAATCTGAGGAGCAGGTGCTGCTACTAGAGCTAGCAAATGGCTGATTGAAAACAAGATGTGATGGTTTTTCACTTAGTGTTATAGCCTAGACCTCCTTGGCCTCATATAGCAGTCAGAAGTTTCTGTGAGTTCAAAAAGCAATTAGCCAGATTCCTGCAAGAGGCGTTTGTGATGCTACCTCTGGCTTTCCAAGTACCTGTGTTGTTACATTCTGCCTTAGGCAACTGCCATTAACTGATAGTATTGTATGCTAGACAGATTTCTCTGATGTTCTCTCAGTGCTGCTTCTCTTAAGGTGCAATTGTAGCCTGCAGTTCAGATACACGATTGCAGTGTGATAGTAACTACAACCTCACAGGGTTTGACATAGGCTGCTGGGCCCATCAGGGGTCCTACATGATATCTGGCAGCAGAAAGCTCCTACCTGCAGGGGCTGCAGTTAAGCCTATGCAGTGTAGTGTGCCTGAGTGAGTTCAGCAGGCAGGCCTGGCCCGGGAGGGCAGAGCCAGCCTAGGTCATGTCCTGCCACCATGGCATGGGCCTCCAGTGGTGGTGCTGAGCTGATGTGGGAGTGTGAGATGTTCTTTGGTAATTCCTGACAAAAAGCTGCATCCAGACATGCTGGGGGGAAAAAACAAAACAAAACAAAAAAAGGCATGCCAAGCTGCTATGGCTGGCTTTTTTGGATCTGTCAGCTCCTGTGGATGTGGATGGTCTACATGAGTGCTCCTTTCAGGAAATTGCTTCTGCAATACCTTGTAAGATTTTGATTGCTCCAGAAAAAGGGCTAACTCTTAAGATTATGTAGGCTTGTTTTTGTTGTTTTTCATGGGATGCTGACTTGAAGTAACATACCTAGTTTCTTTGTGTGTTACAGTGTTCCACAGGGGGGAAATGAGTCAGCTCTTTCCTAAACTTAGATGTGTCTTAACTATCTGCTGACACTTCTGTGCTTGCAGATCTGCCATAGTTTGTTGTGGTTTTTTTGCCATGAGATACTGGGGAACAGGCTGATACTGACTGCAGATTGACCAGAAGTGGTTCTCGTGCTTTCACTTCTCTTGCATGTTATCAGTTTTCATCTGATTCTTTTGAGAATCTGTAATGTGAAAATTCGCTTGGTTGACTTTAACCTCCTGAGCTGATATACCATTTAAGAGATAAACTGTGCCTCAGTAGCTACTATATATCTTTTTCTGCAGAATGATACCAATTTTCTGTAGTGGATTTCAGAAGAGTCAGTTAATAAACCATTTAGATACATCTTAGTAGTAATCTCACAGGCTCAAAATCTGAGAGAAGACAAGCTCTTAAGGGAAATATTTACCTGGCCAAGAATAAGCATATTGTTAAATGTACAATACAAAAAGATTTTCCAAGAAAGACAGTAATTGCTGAGCTGATCATATTTGTGATTCTGCGACACTTCTATATAGGGGAAAAATACGTGGCCATCACCACACAAAGCCAAACATCCCCATTTCCCTTGTCACTTTCCCTGGTGCTGGGCCCAAGCCATCATTCAGACGTATCACCTTGGGCACCTCCTTCAATCCAAT
Source organism: Tympanuchus pallidicinctus (assembly GCF_026119805.1). NCBI lineage: Eukaryota > Metazoa > Chordata > Aves > Galliformes > Phasianidae > Tympanuchus > Tympanuchus pallidicinctus. Next base: position 58,679,906 of record NW_026294618.1, on the reverse strand, counting down.
TTTCCTGCATCTGAAATAACCCACAGGATACTTGGCTGATCCATACAAATGTGTTATTCCTTGCTCAGTATTTATTTTCTTATTGTAAAAGAGGTGACATTAAATTTATGGTGTTTGGTGATAATTTGTGCAACTAATTAAAAACTGGGGTAGGTTATATGGCTTTTTGAAATGCTTAATCAGTCACCCAAACGCTACCTCCATTCATGAAAACAAATAGCTTCTGATAATTTATGTTTGAAAAGAATAAAAAGCCCAAAGAAGTTAAGTGTCAACCTAATGTTAACTTTCAGTACAAAACAGTTTGCTGAAACCAGGATGCAATTAAAACATACTGTTTTATGGAGTCCTTTATAGCACGATAGTTTTTATAGGTCTATGTCTGTGCTTTTTGGGAGGGTGAGCCACAGTTCAGCTTTGCCCAGGAAATAACAAATGGTATTAAAAACACATCAAAAAGTGTAGATGTTTTCAAGAGAAAAGTGGGGGGGTGGGGAAGGGGAGGGGGCTGTTAACTGGGGAATGGTGAGGTGAACAAATTCAGCAAGCAAAGATTCCAAATTGATTAAGGAGGGGATTTCTTCCCCTTTGGGGCCTCCAGAGTACTCCACCGTGTTCATATCTCACATGTCCTGGCTCATCCAAGGTGTCCTTGCACTGAGGGCATGGTTTTGCAATACACCTATGTCCCAGAGCTAGGCTCTTGCCCATTTTACCTGCTGCCTTTACTTTAAAAAAATTTATACATATCAATTCTACTTCTCAAGAGATACATAAGAATAAACATAAATCTGATAATGCTAATAAATATGAAAATCACATAAGCCGCATGCCAGATGTAATTCCTTTTTATTTTTCCCCTTTAACACATCTCTTACTCATGCAGGGAGCCAGTGTTTTCTATGAATTTATACTTCTGGTATATGCTTTTCTTGATAGGACCCCTACAGGAACAAAAGGGCTTTGAAATGAAATCATACATGGTATTGTAGCTGGATATGGTACAGCCGTGTTGGAAAGTGTCAGTGACTGCTGTCAAGCAAGCTGGAGCTGTAAAGCAAGGCTGTGATCTCTAGGCCATGACAGCTTTAGATAAAGGTGTACTGAAAAACTGTAATTCTAGCTAAGGGGAAGGTTCTATAAACCCCATCGTATAAATGAAATATCTGGAAAGAATAGAATTCCCTTTGCTAGCAAAAGGCTCCATGTTAGGACCTGATTCACATTTAGGCTGTATGCTATGAGGATTTCTCTGACAATAGGTAGATGTACTAGGTGCTTGCTTGGCCTTAATGGGGAGCAGAAGGAAGGAGGAGACTTGGTGGGGCACAGGACAGGCTGGGAGGATGGATTTCACAATTGAGAGTGTATGTATGGCTTATGTGTGTTTTATGTTTGGAATAGAGATTTGCATGTTTTCTAAATAGCAAAGCATTAGAAAACGTAACTGATTGTACCACTCCTCTCTCCTTTTATCAGAAGGGGTTTTTTGATTTCCCTTAGCTGCCAGCACTAACGTGTCCCTTGGGCCAGGCACTATGTGCAAATACAAGTGATTGTGTAAACTTTCAGACTATTTCAGAGTATATTGAAATAATTTGTGTTGAAATTAATTGGAAACATGTTTGCTGCTAGTAAATAATCACTCAGTGTGAGATTCAGGGAAAGCCCATAATCTTTGTACAGAATACAGAGGCTTTCCAAACTTGCCCTGCAATTGAAGCATGCTGGGTACAGTACATTGCTTCAAATTGAGACCCTTTGCAGTGGAGAAATGAAAGGAAAAGGAGTACAGTTCTGAAGGAGAGCATTTTGTTCCACATTTGAGGTAATTAAAGCTAGCTTAAACAATTGTATGATGACACTCCTTTTAGCTTCAATTTCTAAATTGGAGCACAGGTGTAATTATTGTCAGGACCTTAAGAATAAATAAGTAAAAAATCCAATTTCAGAATTCCACTTTATATAAAATATATGTAATATATTATATAAAATAGTAGGCAGAGAAAAAATGGTTTTTTTTTGTTTTTTGTTTGTTTGTTTGTTTTTCCTGCTTCAGGTATGTTAGAGCAGCATCTAAACAGGTGTCTTTCAATGGCCAGCCCTACACTCTTCCAATGAATGCCTTAAGCAACAATCAGTGAGGTGATCAAACCTGTAAGGAGACTTGCTCCTTTTAATTTCCTTCATTCATAGTGTATGGTAACCTAACATTACTATGCTAATAGCAGGGACTACTCTGCGATACAGCAATAGGAAGGCAGAGAACAGCAAAAGCAGAGCACGTTGAAGCCAATTTGCAAAAGACCACTGAGACAGAGCAGGTGTCAGCATCTCTTAAAGCTCTCTTTTTGTAGCAAGCTTGCTCTCTTCGGACTTTTCACTTGAATTTTGTTCTTCATTTTTATTTGAAAGTATGTTGCAGAGAAAAGGACCAACATGAAAAAGACAATGCATGTGAATTAAAGTAGGTGCGATAGAGTATTGCAACAGCATAATTGTGAGCTCGTTAACTATGACCAATGAAAGCTTTCCTATTTTGAATTGTTCTTAATGTTACGAATTTTACACATCTTGATGAGCTGAAGGCCTTCTTCAAACACTGAGGAGAAGAATGACGTGTAACAACACATTGGCATAGCAGTGCTAGTGGCTGGCTTGGCCTGGAATTGTGTGCCGTTTGTTTTAATGAGACTGCTCAGATGAAAATGTACATAAAAATGCATACAGATTAACATATCTAAGAGTCAAATTAAAAAAGAATGATGAGACAAACAATGAAGAACTGTGCATTACAAAATATTTGAAGTTGACACCTTTTTCTAATCTTGTATTTTAAGGATAAGGATGGAGTTGTCTGCTCCAGGGGAAGTTTCACACATCCTTTTCTTAAAACATCAGATCTGATGCTGTTAAAGACTTATTTTACAAGCCTGAAGATTCAGTGACCCATTCTTATCAAGGATTTGGAACATACTTGTTTGCTTCAGGTTTTTGTATTGATGTTTCAATTATCTATCTTCTCTGGTTCCTAATCTAGATAAATAAAAATTTAAATGTTTATGTATATTTTAATAATGGCTAAGAAACATTCTTGGAGGAAAATACCATCATCGACATTATTTTCATAGGAACAAACAGCAAGGGAGAAATTGCAACAACTATAGATCAGTTTTGTGTTTTTGATAATTTATTGCATTTTTCATGGATCACTCTCTCTGGCATCCTCATAACAACTCACTTGGCATGCAGCTTTGCAATCAATCTCATCTCTCTTCTTCCTGACATCATACACTTAAAAAGGGGTTTAGTTTCCAAGAAGTGCTTTGCCAGGTGTACAATCCAAAGGCTCATCTTTTAAATTGCTAACACTCGTGATCCCTTTTGTGCAGGTTAACAGTTATTTCACTTTTATATTATATGGACAGAACATTGGAAATTATCGTAGGGTTAACAACTGTGTGTGGTTATGCTGATGAGCTAATTTAATCCCTTGGAAGGGGGATAATGGGGTAATAAAGCACTAAGGGATAATCTTAATCATGTCTTTCTGGTAGTCTGACAATTGCATCCTCTTCTAAAGCAGTTTCCTGCAAAGCCACCGAAGTAAAAATGCCTGTAGTTGTCAGCTGCACGGATGAAGGAAGCGTCCATGGCTGTGTCAGTCACTTTAATGAGTCACAGGAGGAGGGAAAGTGGAGGAACAAATTAAAAACAACAGTATTTTTCTCTCTTCCCCCTCCCGACAGAAGAAAGTGAGAATAGTTGCAATTTCATTTGCTTTTAAAGCACAGCACTTGGGTAATAAACGTCCCCTGCAAATGTGCTGAGCAAACACCTCCACATTCATCAATATGCGGGAGCTGTTTATTGCCTCATAAACTTGGAAGCAAGTGATATTGTCTCTTAAATCAATGGCTGCATGGACATACTAGGCACTGTAGGAGAACAGTACATCCAGACGCTGCTGATACTTAAATTAATGGCTCTAGTAATGACTGAAATGTGCTTCGTCACTATGAAAAAAGTTAAACATAGATTAAAAGTATGCCTCAGTCACAATGTATGTATGTTGTGGTAGGGATGTGTGTTTGTGTGCCTCATTACAGTTTTTATTACTTTGGCATAAAAGCAAAGATATTCTGTGTTGCTTTGATTTTTAACTGTGGGTTGGGTTGCCAATTCCAGCTAGACTCGGTTGAAGCAGAGCTTGCATACAAACTCATCTTCTGAATCTGTAGGGAAGATGACTTGGCCTGTGAAACAGATAGCTTTACCAACTTCAAACCAGATTAAAGAGCCAATAAGAAGCTGATTTCTATGGCATCTCTGATCTGAAAATGATTTAGAAAAACTAAGGAATTAAATAATGTTGCACTGCAGGTTTCTCATCTACAGAGCGCCTCAATGTGACTGTGTCGTCTTTATCTGAAAGGAAGAGAATGGTGCAGCCGAAAGGCATTGCTTCTGGGCTGCAACTGCTAGTATTCAAAGTTGAAAGTCAGTGTAGGAAAAGATGTGGCAAGAATCACAGAAGGACTGGCTGATCAAGCACTGTTTCTGTGTGCTGACAGTGTCTATACTGCAACAATGATGAGCAACTGTAACTTTTACAGTGGTGAAATGCAGTGGAAGGTGAGTTAAACTTCATGCAAACAAGCCATCTGACTGCATACCATGGGTCCCAGGCAATGTGAATAGCTGAATAGCTGGCAGTGTTGCCCATGTTGTTGAGGGAAGCTAATTTAGCAGCAGCATCACTACGTTTATATGATTTTTCAAGGCAACTGTGTGTGCTGCTAAAGCATCCTCCTTTTTGGAGAGGAATAGTACGAAGATACTGAAGGAAGAAACATTCCTTCTTCACCCCTCCTCATATTTTACCTCCAATGGCATATAAAAACTACTGAAGCAGTTTGTACTATAGTGGATGTTTCCCATCTGTAAATTGTTCTGGCCATGTCCTGTTTTCTACATATAAAGGTAGAATAGTATAAAGCGCTGTGGCTGTAAGAATAGGACTGTATTTGAAGCCAACTATGTGTACTTATTTCTGGAGGATTTTTTTCCTCTATAAACTATGTTTCAAAAGACCAATCTGTTTACTCTAAGAACTTTTAATTTTGTATGCAACAATATACTGCTAATAATGTGCCAGAAGAGTGCTGAATGAAGTCTTTACAAAGCCTATGTACAATCCCAATTTTAATCTTTTAATCTCAAATTCTTTTTGAATTAGCCTGCTCCATTGGAACATTAGGATTGTTTACTAATTAATAATAAAAAAAAGTGTTTCTTTTGTTCAGGTAGCTTAAGATCCGAGCAGGCTTTTTTTAAGCTGTGTGAAGCGAAAACTTGATTTCCATTAGCTCCAAAAGGTAAATATTTTGCTAAATTTCAGATCTCTCATAATATAATGGCATTAAAAAAAGAAGAACAAACGATTGTATTTTCTGGGTGAAGTCCTCAGTAGCCCAATTCAGATCTCAGAATTTTTTTAATGACATCATTACCAGCATTCAAGCGGTGCTTGGGAAAGGGTGTAAATCAGCTGAATAGCTTTATACCACCATCTTCCATATTGTTAAGATGTACTAGTGAACAGAAAATTAAGCATGCATATGTAACATAACACAGTAGCAATGAAGTGTAGCATAATTTCAGGCTGCATCTGCAAAAGCTGTGCATCACTGAGCACTGGCTTAATAGCCCTCTGTGTGTGGTTCTGTTGTAGCCTGGCTGGAGGACGAGGTATGTGTTCATTCAGCATGTTGCTGGAGTACAATCAATAAACTAAGGGAAATCCTGAGAAAGAACAACAGGAAGACAAAGCAGCCTGGGTGTATTAACAGGACAGTGTCTAGGCAGCTTTGTGAAAGAGTAACTGAGATGACATTTAAGTTGTAGATGTTTAAAGAATGTAAACACTAAAGAATTGTCTTATTGTAAAGCAAAGACATCGGGAGTAAGGGAATGTACTCCTGGGAGTAGCAGGTGACCTGTCCACTGGCAGTTTAAACTAGCTTTGACAGGCAGTAAGAAATGAACATCGAACACACTCCTCTGTTATTGAGATTTGGTTTTGAAGGTGCAACAGTTTTTCCTCTTGCAGGGAGTGAAATTAGTGCTGTATTAGCACTTCCCCATTACAGAGAAGAAAGTAATTTAATAGGTTACTATTACCTAGTGAAGTAACAACCTAATATTTGTATTTCTGCTTGGAGAAGCGCCACAAGGTTTCAAAGAGGTGAAATGTGGCTTTTCGCACAGCAGTTACTGCTGGTGTCACCTGCTTAACCTGGAGAAGATAGTCTAGAGATAGACCTCTTGTGTGGCTCCTTTCTTGTGCAGGAGAAGAGCCATAAATGCTAAATGTTTAAGACGTACAGAAATATCATAATTTGGGGGTTGGGGAGGGCGGGTGTTACAGGAAGCAGACAGATTTTAAAGTTAACAAAGTGAGCTTTGACAGTATCGTGTCAGATGTCCAGCACAAGTGCAGAATGCTTCTCCTTTTACAGACATACCAAGTTTGGCTGCCTCTGTCAGGGCCTTCAGTTCAGCCCACTTGATGGAAACAGAATCTGGTTTGTTTAGAGTGGCTCAGAGCTGTTACCTATCTCTTTCTATCAAATCTGTAGCCCATGACAATTCTGATTCTCTTCTGTTCCTTTCCCGTTCCTGTCTGGATTCTTTCTCCCCTGCTCTCCTGTTTCTGGTCCTTCCATGATCTTGCTGTGCCTGTAGTTTCTTCATCATTCCTACCCTAATATTCATTAGTTTTGAGGCTTTTTCCTCTGGTGTTTTAACCCATGTAAATCAGGTGTAATCACAAAGACTGCATTCAGCCAGCTCCCTTTAGGTTAGAAACCAGCTTTTGTTAGCACTGCAGCAGCTAAATGGAAGTACTGCCTTTGACTTTGGTGGGGCCAGGATTTCAAGCTCGCACTTCTCACATTTAACTGTCTTGAAAGCAAGAAATTATTGGATCCACAAATGAAAGAGATACTCTGATTTGTGCCATGTAAACATCTTGCATAGTTATAAGACTACTACTTGCCTGGCTGTTCACATCTATCCAAATACTTTGGCAGGCCTTCTGTAAGGTTAATGGAAGTTAGATAAATAAGGAGTTGGTATGTCCCCAAATAATGTGTCTCATGGTATCTGTGTATTCAGCCAGAAATAAGCTGGTCACGTTTCTGTCTAATTTCTAAATGCTGGCATGCTCAGTATAATCAAGGTGTTCCTTTTAACAGGATTGATTTCATGGAGCTGAATAGAGCTCCATATTCCTTGCAGCCTCAGGGTCCTTCAAGAATGAAGGAGCATTGAAATGGGGAGTGAAAATAGTAGCGATATCATTTACCCCTGGGTTTTCTGTTCTTCTCCCATGTTCTTCATGGGAATCTTCTCTCCCTTCTCTTCCTTTCATAACTGATATTACCTCATCCTTCCTCATGCTAGAAGGTTCCGTGCTTTGCAAAGAAATTCGTAAATAAATTGTGTAATGTAATGCAAGGCCCTGGTTACCTCCTGGTCACCTAATGTCCATTTTGATGCCTGTATAAATTGAAGATCACTCTGCTTTCTATATCTCTTTCCTGTTCCCAAGTGGAACGGAGGTGTCAATTTTCCCCACTGGTCAGTAGGTGACTACCTAGACAATCTGTATTCTTGGTCCTTCTACAGATCAGAAGATTTCACTTTCAGTGGAGCAGAAGGGAAGTTTTTCTATGGGCAACAAAAGAGATAAGGAATTTTCTAACAAAGATTTCATTTCTCACTGAAATAAACATCCACGAAGTCAGGAAGCAGGTTGAAGCCATACAGTCAGCAGATAAATTCTTCACCTCTACTTTCCTTATCCATCTCTGCAGCACAATGCATTGAGTTGTCATCTGCCATTTGTGTATTCATTCTAATTCTTTCTGCCTTGTTATTCTGTCAGTTTCTTAATCTATTTACACTGACTTTATTTTCAGTGTCTATTGTGACAGCAAATCCTAGAATTGCCTTGGGTGTTGTCTGAAAATGGCCATTATCAAATCATAATGCCTACCCAGATGAGGAACTGTAAAGGCCTCAGGCATCAGTAGGAGTCTTTAGCAGCTGCCTGCAGTTTAGACCTGCATATCAATTTCCACCTTAGAGGATCTGCTGCTGTATTATAAGGTGAATAGGAACTGGAGGTATTAAAATTTGGATTAGTGGTTCAGCCAAAATGTTCACCTTTCCTTCTCCTTCTTTCTCATTCTCTTTTTCATTTTAATAAACTTGCTATCTCCATCTTTTGTTGGTAAACTATATAAAAATGCAAATGATCCAGAATCCAATTAATTTCTGGAAGGTTGCAGCTGTTTTGGGCCCTATTCACAAAGACATGTGGTGTGCGTGCGTTTGTGTGTGTATATGCATGTGTATGCATCTGATTGCTAAGAAAATCAGGCCTTATTATTGAAGCCTTGACTCTCAAAATTTGAACTATTGTTTATTGCCAGCACTGATGCAAACAGATAATTTCCAAATTGTACTTCACGTTTATTAAAGTGGTAGAAAATGTGGCTAATTTCAGACAAAGCTAAGAGAAAGTGGAGCTTGAGAGCTGAAATAGGAGATCTGGGAAATCTGTTTCTATTACAACAAATAAAAGTTTATCTAATATCTCAAAAAGCATTAATTACTGTGAGGCACAGGTGAACACATTGTGGATTTCTTTATTGGTTTTGTCATTCTTCATTGCTTTGTTCTAATGCTGTGACTTGTTTGGCTTCATTTCATGTTTTGTTGGTTTGGTGTCAGTTTTTGTTTGTTTGTTTGTTTGTTCTTTGTTTTGCTCATGTCTGATGTGTAGCTGTGAAACTGAGACCATTCTGAGAATATCTTTCATTATCCCAGCTCACGCTTGGAGCAGAAATTTATCTAGATCAGGCAGTTTGAAGAAATGTATGTAAATCTCCTGTTGCTGCTTGAACTTGAGCAACATATTCAGGACTGATTATTAGTCCATATTATATTAAAAGCCTATGTTCATGGCTGCATTTGGAACAAATATCACAGCACACAAAACTACCAACACTGTGACCAGTGGGTCTTGGTCTCCTGTGTGTCTGCCCCCCGTAACAATATTATGCATGAGCAACAAAAGCAGTCGTGTCTGATTTTCTGTGATTCGTCTTCCTATGCTCCTTTTTGTCTTCTCTACTATTTAATATGGGTCAGACAGGTATCTGCCAGTGGGATATTAATAATCTCTCTCCTACCTAGTGGAACTCAAAGTAGCTTAATATCTATGAGAACTCTCCCCCTGTGGCTTTCTTCCTATTAATATAAGTTGACCAATTGTACGAAATTTTTGCAAAGGAACAGAGCCATGGTTGACAACAGCATGATTGTACATCAGACAGAAATGAGGATGGCTTCTTTAGTTGTAAGTGACCCGGGAATCCTAATTCATTTCTTCTCAAAATAAGGTTTCGCTATTTTTCCTCTAGATTTGTCAGAGAAGCACAGGCATTTCTGACTATGAGAGCAGATCTTGCGAATGCTGTTTGTCTTTTTTTATTGTGCTACACGCATTCAGGGAAATTTTAGCCATTATGGAAATCCATGGAACATTTAAGGTACGTACTACAGATGTACGTAGAACAAGTCCTCCTCGATTCATTATAGTCAGCAATTTCAGCAGCAAGTCCATACAAGGCTAAATTTAACCTTGTGCTGAAAACTTGTGTCAGGTCAAAGCACTATTTAAACCCCCCTTGGACTCCAAAAATAGGATTCTGAAGTGGAATTGAAAGCCTTGAGATGGCTTCTAGTACAAGGAAGTATTTTATAAGGAGATGGTTTTTGCCAAGGCTGTGATACTTTTTCTAAATAGTCTAGGAAGTGTTGATCCATAAAGGCAGCAACTAGCTCAGTTTCACTGAGCATGGCAATTCACTGAATAATGTGCTGAGGTGCCTTGATTAATAAGAACAGGCTTCTCTATGGGCAATAAACCCAAGGCTGCTCTCTCCCTGGGAAATAGCCAAAGCTTTTGATCAGATAAGCTAGGTTTTTAAGTTCACTATTTTATAGTGGGAGCTTTTCTTCATTTCGCTTTGTTGTAAATGATAATGCAGAGATAACGCGTATTGGGAGCACTGATAACAGAAAGAATAAGCAGATCTATAGCAAGAAAAATGGGAGAGAGTCTCCCATCTCAAGCACTGTTCTGGAAAGACTGGGCAGAGAGATATCTTGATAAGGTTATGTGTGGCTCAGCAACAACTGCATGTCTTGCTGCCAAAGCAGCACTGTACATTAGAGCTTTGCAGGTGATCTCATCATTACAGGATAAAATCAGTGTGGCAGGCCCTGAGTATAGTCCTTTTGCAGGATGCTTTATTTCCACTGTACTCATAGTCTCTTTCTACAAAGAGTAGTCAGGGTTCAGGCAATTTCTTCATTCAGGAGCTGTGAGAAAAATCAGTTCTCAGATTACCAGGTCTGTATAACAGAGGGAGAACTGCCTTGCTGCTTGCCACAGTCTAGTGTACAAAAATTATTTTGTGGATGTATGCAGCATATTACAGAATAGTCAGGGTTGGAAGGGATTTCAAGGATCATGAATCTCCAACTCCCTCACTGCAAGCAGGGCCACCAACCTCCACATCTAATACTAGACCAGGCTGCCCAGGGCCCCATCCAGTCTGGCCTTGAACACCTCCAGGGACGGAGCATCCACAACCTCTCTGGGCAGCCTGTTCCAGCACCTCACCACTCTCTCTGTAAAGAACTTCCCCCTGACATCCAACCTAAATCTCCCCTCCCTCAACTTAAAACCATTTCCCCTTGTCCTGCATCTATCAACCCTTTACAAAGAGTTGATTCCCCTCCTGTTTGTAGGCTCCCTTTAGGTACTGAAAGGCTGCAATGAGGTCACCCCGCAGCCTTCTTTTCTCCAGGCTGAACAAGTCCAGCTCCCTCAGCCTGTCTTCATAGGGCAGGTGCTCCTCCCCTCTGATCATCTTTGCGGCTCTCCTCTGGACCCTCTCCAACAGCTCCCTGTCCTTCTTGTACTGGGGGCTCCAGACCTGGACACAGTACTCCAGATGGGGCCTCACAAGAGCAGAGTAGAGGGGAACAATCACCTTCCTGTCCCTGCTGGCTCCCCCTCTTCTGATGGAGTCCAGGATACCATATAGGGTCTTAAAGTTCAGAGGGTTCTGAATGTAAAGAATAATAATTTAGAAAAGTATAAATATCATTTCTATCCAGTGGTGTCATAGAATCACAGAATCATTAAGGTTGGAAAGACCACTAAGATCACTTAGTCCAACCATAAACAGCAGTGTACGTGAATCTCTTTTATATAGACCCCCCTAGCTCAGTCTCCTTTCAAATTGAGTTCCTTTCTTCTTTCCCATCTGGATCCATTATCTAAAGTCATTTGGATTTCATTATGGCGAATGCAGTATAAATGTTTAAGAAGAAGACAGCACTAGAACATTTTGGGACAGCCTGAGAAATTGTCATAGATTACTAGGAGGAAATGATCTCTGTTATAACTCCCTGGAAGGTAGAGGGTGGGAAAGTAACTCTCAGGTATAAGAAATGGCTTGTTAAGGTAATAAAAGAAAATAAGAGATTGATTGATGTGAGTTAAGGAGCTTCATGTATTTCTTAAAGGACCTACTTCTGCTGTTCATTGACTTCTGCCAGCTATCAGTTATCCTCAATCTGCATTGACAAAAGGTTAGAGAAACCTACCACCTCTGAGTTGCATAGCATGTGTTTCTCACTCCCTCATCTTAGTCAGCCAGTCATATTTTGAATAGTGCAGATGGGGCAATCTGGTAGAAGATAAGATCACACTAAGACCAAAGACCCATCTAGTCCAGCATCTGTTTCTACGTGATGTTTCCTCTCGCTGCTCTACCAGCTTCCAACTATGCCCAGTTCAAAGGATTTTCTTTAGATGTAGTCTTATTTTGGTAAGTCTCCTACCTAACTAGTTCCCTCCCTTATCACCCATTCATTCATACATCACAGCCACAGTGAGTGTACCTCCTACTGTACATAGAAGTTTGTACCTTCTTTGTTTTACATTCCTTAGTTCTCATGTGGTAAGGCTCGAGATCCATTCTCTTCATTCTGTTCATGATTTCTCAGAGTCGTGTCATGTTGTGGAATCATGGAATGATTTGGTTGGAAGGGACCTTTTAAGATCATCTAGTTCCAACCCCCCTTTTACAAGTAGGGACACCTCCCTCTAGAGCAGGTTGCACAGAACCCTACCCAGCCTGGCCTTGAATGCTTCCAGGAAGGGGACATTTGCAACCTCACTGGGCAACCTGTTCCATTTTCTTACCACGCTTGCAGTAAAGAATTTCTTCCTAATATCTAATCGAAATCTACCCTCTTCCAGTTTAAAACCATTTGCCCTCACTCTGTCACTACATATCCTCTCAAAAATTCCTCCCCAGATTTCCTGTAGACTCCCTTCATGTACTGGAAAGCCACTATAAGGTCTCCTCAGAGCTTTGTCTTCTGCAGGTTGCACAGCCCCCAGCTCAGCCTGTCCTCATAGGGAAGGTGCTCCAGCTTTGCCCTGGTCCAAGAACAGATGCATGTTAAGTGTAGAATGGCTTGAGAGCAGACCTGAGGAGAAGAATTTGTTCTTACAGACCACCTGAGACCACCTGTTTTCCAGGAATAAGTGTACCAACATCCTCTGAGGTAGTTGCTGAGTAGATTTTCTTGAAAGTTCTGAGCTTCAGTTGTCACTCTTTTTGCTTTCCTCTGAAACATCTTATTTTACCTGCATTCTTTTGAAAGATGGAGATGTTCAGCACAAAAAGAGGTTGAATGATGCTTTCCTGCTGCAACACAATCATTTTCTCTATTTTGTTCTCAATATGTATCCAAAACGTTTCTAACATCTGATTTTCCTTCTTGATTGCTATTAAGCATTGGCTTGATATCTTCATAGGACTGTATAGCATGAGCCTAGATCTGCCTCCTAAGTGGTAATGATCAATTCCATCATACTAGTATGTGGAGTTGAAGCTGCTCTGTGTGCACTGTTCTCCATTTCTCTATGTTGAATTTCACTTGAATTTTGCCTGCCACTTGATTGCTTAGCCACTTGGTTTCATAAGGCTCATTTATACAATTTTTTTGGTCACTGCTTGTCCTTGTTATCTTGCTATCATCATCAAACTTCTGTGACTCACTACTCACCCACTTTCCCAAGTGATTTATGAATACATTAAGCGCCTCAGGTACCAGCTCAGATCTCGCAGGAATTTGAAGGGTGGAACACACAACGTTGCAAAGACTGTCCGTTTGGTGTTTGTCTCTGCCTTATCTTTTAACTACTTATTTATCCACACAGCTGTCTTCCCCTTTTTCCATCACCACTTAGCTTTCTTTAAAAACTTTAGTGAATGATTTTGTCCAAGTCCCTTGGAAGTCCAAGTAGATTATGACAGCTGAATTAACATCAGCCATTTATGGGTTTATCTCTAGAGACCTCTTGTAAATTTGGAAGATAGAACTCTTCGTTATAAAAGCAATGCTGACTTTTTTTCCCAAGTGAATTCAAGTTATTAATAGTCCTTCCTTAGGCTAATACTGATTTTCTCAGTAGGTAAACATGATGTCTTCAAAGCTATTCCAACAAACGTTGCTTTAACCTTTATCCAAGAAGGACAGTAATATGTTAGCTGATATATATGTTTTCTCCATATTGAATCCAGTACTATTTACTGTGTTACAAACCCCACAAGGAAGAATAGATGAGGCAAATGTTGGTTGTATAGCAGTAGAGGTTGAACCTTCCCACCAGTATTCCCTTATGTTATGTTGCCATGTGACAGATGGTAGTAGAGTGGAAGTTTGACGAAACGATATCTTACATGGAAATATGCATGAAGCAAGGTCATTAAATTTTTCCATGAGGAAGAAATGGAATCCACTGACATTCACTGACATTTGCTGAGAGTTGGTAGAGACCAAACAGTAGATGTGAGCACAGTGAGGTGATGAGTGGTGTGTTTCAGCAGTGGCAACATGGAAGACAAGCCACATTCTGGATGGTCATGTAGGTTTTTGAATGTGGCATGTGGGCTCTTGTTTATCACTGATGAAAATGCATAGCTAATAGTGGTGATCGTCAAAAAAGAGTGTCTTGTAGTTGAGAATTTGTTCTAGCAAGTAGTATACTTCATATGCTATGGACATGGGACAGAGTAGCTGGGAGATGGTACAGAGGAAATGGACCTAGGTATATTGGTCAATGCTTGGCCAAACGTGAGTCAGCAGTGCGCCCAGGTGGCATTCTGGCTTGCATCAGAAATAGTGTTGTCAGCAGGAGCAGGGAAGTGATCATCCCACTGTTCTCGAAGGTACGCTGCACTAGTGAGGCTGCACGTCCAGTACTCTGCTCAGTTTAGTACAATCCCTCACTAGAAGAAAGACTATGAGGCCCTGGAGTGTGTTCGGAGGAGAGCAACAAAGCTGTGAGGGGTCTGGAGCACAAGTCTTATGAAGGGTGGCTGAGGGAACTGGGATTGACTTGACTAGAGGAGGCTCAGGGGTGACCTTTTTTGCTCTCTACAACTGCCTGAAGGGAGGCTGTGCTGAGGTGGGAGTTGGCATCTTCTCCTATGTAACTAGCAATAGGACTAGAGTGAGTGGCTTCAAGTTGCACTGGGGAGATTCAGGTAGGACAGTGGGAAGTACTACTTATCCAAAAGAGTGGTCAGGCACTGAAACAGGCTGCTGAGGGATGGGGTGGTGTCACCATCCCTGGAGATGTTCCAGAAACATTCAGTTGTAGTACTGAGGGATGTGGTTTATTGGGAGATGTTGGTGACATATGGACAGTTGGACTGGATAATCTTAGAAGTCTTTTCCAACGTTGGTGATTCTATGAGTCCGTTACTGTGCTCTTAGTATCTGTTGTAGTTTAAATGGAAATAAATAAGAGGAGTTACTTCTGCTGTGATCCATGTATGAGTACGAGTGAATGAAGATATTTACTATAGTAATGACAGCTTGTTGTCATGTGCTTTGGTGATTCCATGTCAGAGCTGCAGTCCAGCAAGATAGTCATCTTGAAAGTTCAAGTGACTTCTGTTATCACTTACTTTAACAATAAGGCAGTGGTAGAACAAGTGAGGTAAAAATCTACCTAAAATGGTCACTTGCAATCTGTGCACTCTGTTACGCTAAATATTTGAACTTTACAAGCGCTGTCACTGTATTTATTTACTTCATTTACTTTGCACATAATATGATGCACATAATAGAAATAACCTATTGATTTGCTATGATACAAAGTTTAGCATTAGTTAAATCTACCATCACTGTATTCAGCCTGGCAGGAAAGACATAGGAATACTGGTGAAAAACAACAAAAACAGAAGGGCAGCAGGTTAATTTTTATTCTGTGTATGTGTGTCACCTTATTAACATGTCACCTGCTTCTAGGACATAGATTAATTTGCTATTTCAGTGTTCTAACATGCTTACTTTTTTTCTCCTCCTCAAAAGTCACAAAGGAACTAAACATAGATTTACTTAAAATTCTAGGGAAAGAGGCGGTCCTTGCCCTAGACACAACTGTTCTCTTGATTTTGATAGCATTACCACTAGCATTAAATATAATTTACTTTATCTGATGACAGTTTGCTGAACAAGATCTCAAGTTTTAATAGGATCAGGACATAGATAGTAAGCAGAGAGAAGAGAAAAGCATTGTGGGTGGAATTCATCCCACCCCATTACCCCTTTCTTAACTAAGAACAAATTGAGCACAAATAAGAGATAACGTGGTCTCCAGGAGGTGGGCTGAGTTAGAGGGCAGCAGCGCATCCAGTTTCCAGACTGGAACAGAGTTTGACACCCTGCTGTGTTTCTCCTGGTGCTTTGTTGCCCTGTTGTAGTACAGTTGTGAACTCATTACTCAGATATATACTTCTCTCTATTCACCATTGCACTCTTAATTACCCTCTAGTTTATGATAGCTAGTGCAGGCTCACGCAGTTCTGAGATTACCTATTCTATAAGCCATCCACTCTTTGCACAGCAGAACCTTTTTTTTTTTTATGTATCTCATACTATCATGGGCAAATTTCATAGTACGATAAAGCCCTTCACCAATCAAAACATCTAGTGTTAGAGGAGAAATTGGTTTCTCATTCAGAGTTATGGGACTATTATGACCTCCCACATTACTGCTGGTTCATTTGCAATCAGCTTTTTCATTATCTTTCAGCTACACAGGACCAGAATTATGTTAATTGCCCATTAACTACAGTTGGGTGATTCATTTATTCTTCTAATTTAGAGTATCGAAAATGGATCTAACCTCTATTTTGCTTCTAAAACTTTCTGATACAATGTGTGCCATTGCAAAGGTGAAAGTAAAAAAAAAAAAACAAGATACCAAGAAAGCCTTATCCTTCACAGTGCATGCTGTCTCCATGGACAGCGTAAGATGTATTTCTTGCTTCTCTCCACAAGGTGTTCTGCAAGCAATGACAAATAAGTTTATCAGAAGAGTTTATTTCTTCTTACCTCCTTCTCTACTGGCGTAGATTTTCCTCTGTGTGTACCGAAGTTCCTTAAATTTTGTTTTTCCTTTGGTAATTTCTGACTATTAAGGAGGGTTGTGCTTCAACGCTTAAATCATCCTGTATCTAGAAAAAAAAATCAGATAAGATTTCTGTATTGCAACCTTATTGAACATCTGTGGAGTTTGCTGCATGTGGGTTGTACAGCAAGTATCATCCACAGTACAATTCCAACTTTTTTTTTCTACTGTTGGGATTCTTGAGGTTTGTATTCATTTGTGGGGAAAAAGGGGATAACAATATTTTTATTTCAAATGTTTCTTCCTTGAATGTTTCAGGACTGTGGACTTGGGAGTGTTTTCATCTCTATTTTCTATAACAGATTGTAATTTAATTTCAGTTTTCTCCTGTAGCAGAATGTAGGTGTTTGTGATAATTGTTGAAGGCAGAGTTCTCTGTGGAAACGTAGCATCAGTCCTTCAAATACTTAAGTATAACTTTACTCAAGTGAATTAGCCTAATTGATATGACTCTAGCACTTACATGAATGAATGTATCGTTTAGAAGGATGAACATATTCATCCTTAACTAATTGCAGTCTTGGAAAGAATAACTTTCTACACTTTCCCAATAGACTATTTGTACGATCATAGCAATGCCTAGGAAATTTAACCAAGGATCCAGGCATGACTTTGTTCAATACTGTACGGGTAAGTAAGAAAGAATGCATGCAGACACTCTGAAGGCTCGTACTCCAAATGTGTTAAGGCAAAGAAATGTGATAGAACAGGCAAAGGGTTTTGGGGACAGGAGGGGCACAAAGTGAGAGTGGGCATTTTTGCCCTTGTGCTCTGGAAAGTAGCTGAGAGGGCCCGCAGGTGAGGAACCCCAGAGTGCCTAAAAAGAAGGATAAAAAACAGACTGAAAGTGGGTTTGGGGGAAGCCAGTTGTCCATGTGGGGGTGGAGTCATTAAGGCAACTGGAAGGCTTGGGGAATGAAACTTTGAATTACAACAGGAGGAAAAAATGAAGGTCTCTGATATTTTATTGTAGGCAGGGCAAGATTTCTTGACTGAACTGTTATCTTTCATTGGACCAGTTGGAACTGGAAGAATTGGCTGAGATTCTGGGGGCAAGAGTGCACCAGAAGAACTGAACAAAAAAGTCGACATCTGAGCATGACAATTTCTTTCTTCTTTTTTGGAGTTCTTGTGGAAGTAAAAGTAGGAAATAATGCTGGAGTATGAAAGAAACAAATAAATAGTATTTTCATTTATCATGTTGGAGTGATTTAAAACTACTTCTGTGACTATTAGATTACAAATACTAAACACTTTAAATAGAGAATGGAGTAACAATTTTTGTGTTGCAGTGACAGTCTTTTTTAGCTGATAGACAAATGTATTTATGAAACACATCTAAATTCCCCAAATTATACCAAATTCTGTATTTTGTTTTCATCCTTTTTTTCCTCCCTTTTTTAGTAATTTGGCTTACCTTCTTTTGCTTTTTGCATGCTTTTGTTGTCAATCTTTCTCTGACATCTTTTTTTTTCTTTTTTTTTTTCTTTTTTTTTTTCTTTTTTTTTTTCTTTTTTTTTCTTTTTTTTTTCTTTTTTTTTTCTTTTTTTTTTCTTTTTTTTTTTCTTTTTTTTTTTTTTTTCAACTAACTCCTGATTTTCCTTCTCTATCCACTCTTAAGCTTTGATTTTGTAAGCCCTTGTACAAGACCGTTCACCCTGAAATCAACAGTGATTTTGATATATGGGCAAATTAAGTGCTGCAGGTTTAGGAATAAAATATCACTGACCTGGATATTAAACCTTAGTGTTTC
This sequence comes from Tympanuchus pallidicinctus, assembly GCF_026119805.1. Classification (NCBI taxonomy): domain Eukaryota; kingdom Metazoa; phylum Chordata; class Aves; order Galliformes; family Phasianidae; genus Tympanuchus; species Tympanuchus pallidicinctus. The sequence continues at coordinate 58,661,508 of NW_026294618.1, read as the reverse complement.
AACAGATCTTTTTCTGTCTTAGAAACACCAGAAGTGCGTAAACCTTTATTATTCTGAATGCTGAAGGGGAGCATACACAGCCAATTGAATTTTTGAGGGTTTTTCAAATCAATATCTTATCAGAAAGACACAGAGCAGAAATCCATTTCATGCTGTATTCTCATCTCCACAGGTTGCACTGTGATTCATGTTTTATCATGATTTTGCAGTATGGCAAAAACCACAAGATCAGTGAATTTGATAGTCAGTGTTGCAAAACCATACATAAAATTCACTGATTTGTTCTCTACTCAGTCAGTCAGATTCTACCCATTACCATGAATTCCATCTATGGAAAGCAGGTGTGACAGAGTGAAAAATCTCACACAGTTACGGGTGCGCTCCTGAAGCCCGGAGGTTATTTCAGCATCTTAAAACATGGCTGCTGATTTCAGCATCCCTTTGACTTCTGTTTATGTAGTAGCCCTTCCCCAAACCTTTTTTTTTTTCATCTCCTAATCACAGATGTCATCTTGGAGAGGGTGGCAGCCTTGTAGATCAGTCGTCCGTGTGCTGTGACTGGAACATTCAAACTGTCTGCCTGCCTTCTAGTGTCTTTGTATTGCGTGGCACTGACCTGTTTGTAAAGTTAAGCGCTATCACATTGGAAAAACAAATTTAGACAAATGAACAGCTGGAAGAAAGGCTACACAGGCAAGAAGAGTAGCTCCAGCACGGCTCAGCCTCTGTATGTAGGCTGCTTTCTTCCAGGTACCATATACTAATGCAACCAGATAAAATGACTGAAAGGATGAAACTGCGAAGATGAATTGTGGTAGAAGAATTGGTTTCAGGAATCATAATAATTGAGTTATCTTCCTGCTCCCCTTTCCTAAAAAACAGGAGCCTCAGGCACGTGTCTGCTGGAACACGCATTGTCTCATTGATTTTACACACACACATGTACACACAGTGTTCAACACCTTCTTATTTGAGGTCCCCTTCTCTGATTGGGATTGATTTAGAAGCTCCTAATTCGTCTGTATTTAATCAATATCATAATACTCCTTGCATTCTAAAACATGCAGAATGCAAGATACAGATGGAGTTCATGTCAACTTTGCTTCTGGAATATTAATTATTTCATTGCTGATAATTTTTATTTAAATATGTAATCTTAAATCTTGACTTAACTTTTTAATATGGTACTTTTCCATATTTTTTAAAATATTCAGGGTTGAATGATTGGATGATGAGTTCATCTACCTATGAACTAATTAGAAGGGAGAAGTCTGAGTTTCCTAGCTGTTGTAAAAGATGCAGTAGAAAGTTTTTTTTTTTTTTTTTTTTTTTTTTTTTTTTAAGAGATGCAATCTTTTTTTTTTTTTTCCACGTACGAATGCTACCCTCTGCTGGGAAGCTGATACATTACAGCTTAATATTCAGCATTACTCTCTGAATGACTTCTCCCGGACTGACTGCAGGTGACAATGGCATAGGTTTACCGTCCCGCTGCACAGCTTTCCTTGCTCTGAATGCCAGCTGCAACGGTTCCTCAAGCTGCCCTACCTGCAAAGTTATGGCATTTGAGAAGTACCTCTGACTTCTTTGCAAGGCAAACATAGCACGAGATGGTTATCTCTCATGGGGGTTGCTAAATTTGATTCTGTATCTGGCAGGTAGCATGGCTGCCTGCATTTTTCTCCTGAGAAGCAAGTCTTTGCTGTGCCCAGGGAGAGTGGTTCTGGGAGAAGGATGGAGGTGGCACTCTATGTAGCCCTTTGTCTCAGCCCTGCACTGTCAGAACAAGGTGATCCAAATGCTTGCTTTCCTGCATCTGATGTTTACTTGCATTGAAGGGACATACTTGGATTTGAATTCACTTCTAGTTTTCATTCTTCTCCCTTAGAATATTTCCAGTCTGTCCTCATGGCAGCCTACTATTTTGAGGGTGACTGACTAGTGTGGAAGAAAGGAGATGAGTGGTCTTAGATGTAAGATTAACCAGCCATTGGAATATCTGTCTGACACATAAAGATTTCACTGTTCCCAATTTTAGTCTAAAACGATGACATTTCAGTTATGGTGTAGAGGGTAAGAATAGAGTACAGCCATGAGAGAATGTAATGCAACATAACCAACATACCAGAAAGCCAGAAGAAAGTGTAATTTATGTCAAGCTGTACTACCTTGATGGACTAGACCAGCAGAATATATTAACAAATGATACTTCTACAAGTTCCTGGTGGCATCTGCTATTATTTAATGTATAATTATGCCTTTAGTATTGAGTAATAAAGAATGGTTTAAAAAGCTGAAGAATGTATATCAGAATTAGTTATCTCTATTGATCCCAATTATGTTTCAGAGAGTCCTGTTGGTTTGGGTTTTTTTTCTTCTTTTAATAAAGGAGTATTTCAATCTGGTTTACAGACTTTGTAAGCAGAAAGGCTCTAGTGCCATCAGCCATGTTAACCACCCTGCTGCAATATGAATTTCTCATATTGGGTAGAAATAAGGCAGGATATTTACTATGTAAGGACTCATGAAAAGGTACAAAATTCTTGTTTGTATTTTCAGATGAAAATTCAGTTTCTGTTTTTGCTGTAACCACAGAGCAGTCCACTTTGTTGCAGGATTCAGATCTGATATTGAATCAGCCTGAGTTGTTTTGGTTTACCTCAAAGCCTATGTGACATTTGTCACCATAAAATGCTCAAAATATGGCAGTTGCTAGTTTGTAAATAAAAATTGATGGGGATTAAGCCACAGGAAGAAATATGCTCTATAATTAGTAGGAAAAAGTAGAAATAATTCTACTTCTTTAGAGCAGAGAAAATTTGCTCCCCTTGTAGCTTTGTTATTAGTAAAAAAACAAGTGCTCCTGTTACTGCTGTCAAGGTTTTTGTTATCCTTTGATTTATCAAAGTATTGGAACATAACTACTTACACCACTCAAGACTGACTAACACTTGCAAAGAATCAGTAGATTCAAAAACTGAGGGATTACTTCTACGGTATGAAAGATGCTTTTCAGGCCTTTTAAGTGTAACTTAAATTACTGTGAACATTTCATAGTGTTTTGAGCTGTGGTGAATCTTGAGCCTTATTTGTTTATCTTCAAATAAAGATAAGACTGCATTATAGTGTTTTGTTGCCAATTGTATAAGGGTATTCTGGAACCTCAAGTACACATCAGGTAAAGAAGTATATTTCACAACACCCTCAAAATTTAGTAATGCACAGATGATTGATGAAAATAATAAAAAGTAATAGACATACTACATTAATGCAGGATTATAATGGGATCAAGAATGAAGAAGTGTTTTTAATAAAATATTAGAGGAAGTTAGAATAGGAAACCTATTTTTTGTTTAGTGTTCAGTTTTTCTGGGGGGAAAAATTGGATTAATTTTATTTGAAAGTGTAGTTTCGTGTGTGTTTGCTATGGATATATTCATAGCCTTTTAGCACAGACATTTGATTTCGCACCTAGCCCGAAAATAAGCACATCAATATATTTTTTTTTAATTCCGAGGCAAAATACTTATTAGTATTAAAGCCAGGCCAGCTTATACAAGTACAGGATCTCATCACATTTATAATATTCTCTTGTTTCACTCCCTTTTTTGTTAAAATTTCTCCTGAAGCAGTGTTGTGGTTTTTTGTGTGTGAAAGAAAGATAAATGCACTGATTAAAAAAAAAAATAAATAAAATAAAAATCAGATTTCAGTACAAATGGGCAGAAGTTAGCTATGAATACACTGAGGCTGGAAATCAGAAGACAAATTCCAGTTAGGAGGGAAGCCTATTGGAACAGCTTTCCCAAAGGAGTGAGAGTAGTGAAAATAGAGGCAACAAAAATCCCTGATTTAGGAAATATGGAATATAATGTGGCCCTTGCTAACACAGGGTCTTGAGAACCCAGGAGGTTTCTTCTACTGCTGTGTTCCTAGAAATAGCATGTAGTTGTAGTTGACTGTAAATTGCCCTGAAAACTCTCTGAAAGAAAGATCGTTCTAACATTTAATCTTGGCACCATGTTTCTTAAAGTTTCCCTCCGCATCATTTTCTATACGTAGCCACTTCTCTTAGAACGATATTAGAACAGCTTTCTGGCATCCATGGATCTTGGTATCTACCCTTAGAACCACAGCTTAGACTGTGGTTCTATACTGAGTTCTATAGACCATAGCATCTGACAGTACATATGTATATCCTCATTACAGAAGTTTTCTCTAAAATGACTTGAGGTATTTGCTCCTAATGGTCACTATTTCAATATCAGAAGGGAGCGGATTTCTTAGATCTGTATGGAATGGTGTCCTGTGACTGAGTTGAGCATACTTCTTCCCTTGGATTTCCTGATCAACTTTGAATCCCAGTAGCACCATTGGAACCCAGCTTTGGAACCTTATCTATCAGCGTTCCTTTTTCATCGTGTAAAGTACAGAATGACGAATGAGCTGCCTTTTTGGTTTTGGAAGGTACTGGCAGAAGCATCCCCCGGTATGATGCAGAATAATCTCTTGCTCTGAAACTGCATCAGCTGTAAAACCTTGATCTGGATATTCGTTTCCTCCTGTGGCCCATTTTGTGGTGGTTGCAAGATAGATAGTAAGATGGAGCCTATCTTTATATCGTCTTTCTTTTTCCCATCTGCATTCTAACAGATTTGAGCAGGCCTAAAGGTCACTCTGCATGTAGCCACAGTAGCTTTTTAAAAGTCTTTGAGTGTTAATCCAGCTCTGTACTGCTTTACATTTGCATATTTGCTTAATCAGAAGTGTGTAAGGTCAGCACGGGAGCTTCATTAAGATATTCATGGCTAAAATTGCTCTCCTCATCACTTCCCTTACAACTCTCAGCCAAGCTCTGCACAGGTTGCAGACCTCCCTTGTGCCCCTGCTGGGAGTGGCAGCAGGGATAAAAACAGATGCATAAATAAGTGGGGTGTCTGGAATGTTCCAGCAAGCAGGGGGTCTGAGAAGCTTGGATTGCTCTAGCCATGCTTTAATTTGTGCTCTGTTTTCTTGAGAAAACACCATGAAATCTATTAAAAAAAAAGCAAAAGAACAAACCTGCAAAGCTAAGGCATGCAGGTTTGGGGGAGCAAATTGTGTCGTAGGAATTTTAACTGTTAGATTGTAATGATGCAATGCATCTTTACATGATTGCAGTGATCACTGTTCTGGGGAGCCTGTTCCACGCTCATCATCCTCTGGTGAAGAACCTTTTCCTAACACCCAGCCTGACCTTCCCTTGACACAGCCCCATGCCGCTCCCTCATGTCCTGCTGCTGTGACAAAAAAGCAGAGCTCAGCACTCCCCCTCTGCTGCAGGAGCTGCAGCCAACAGAGGGCTCCCCCTCAGCCTCCTCTGGGCTGGATGAACAAACCCAGGGACCTTGGCCTCTCCTCATACATCTTGCCATACAGGCCTTTCATCACCTCTGTAGCACTTCTTTAGACACTGGAAAGGATGCAGATGGTGGCCTTTCTAAAGATGTTGGTCTTACTGGGGCCTTCTGTTCTTCCATGTTCTTCACCCACTGCAAACACCCATTTCTTCTTTCTTCTGCTGTTTCTACCCTTGTTTCTGCTACCAACCACAGGTGCAGAGCCTAACTGCCTAAATATTTTACTTCAAAAATAAGAGAATTTAGATTTGGGGTTAATAAAATGGTAAAAGATATATTAAGGGAGACAGCTGCCTGCCTATTTTAGGAAGATTAAAACTTATTAATGTCAGGAAGCATTCTGCTGCAGTGTATGTTTGACCTCCTTTACCTCTACCTATCATATGGGAGGCACGCACCCCATATGTTCTATTTGGCTGGCAGGACAACAAATAGCATTCTGAAATACTTCCCTTACTTGTTATACTGTTAACGCACATTGACTTCTATCACAAGATACAAAATAGCAGAAAAACTATTTCAGGGCAAGTGCAAGTAGTATCGTATATATATTTCATATTCAAATTTTTCCTTACCACATTATAACCAACCCATTTCTTTTGTGGCAGCTTGGAGCTATTAAAGCTAGCTAAGGCTTTCAACTTTATATTTCAAAATGAATAGGTGCTCCAGGGGTTACAGCTACTGCCCATTAGGGATACTGCAGAGGCTATTTTGCGAGGATGTTTAAATACTATTTTGTCAAAGTAGGAAAACGCCAGTAGAAGCTTTCAATTCAAATTTTAAGAGGATGCTACAGGCACTGTGGAGGTAATGTAAGAAAACTTGTAATTCCCATTAGTAGAGTTAAGAGGAATTACAGAACATACATGTAGAAAGCTGAACATCTGCTACGGATGAGAAGGCTTTTTAAATGGAAAGTGTAATAATGCTAACAGATTGCCAGCAGGATGATAAAAATAAAAAGTAAAAGTTAATTCCAGGCATTGTATTATAAGATGAGACTCTAGTGCTCATCCCATAATACTTTGGTCAGATTTATTTTTCAAAATGACTTTCTGAAAATTAATTGTTTTGTCTCTGCCACTGTCATGTCTTCCTCCCCTCCTTACCACTCACTCTTGCTCAGTTCAGCCTTATGTTCCAGCATATCAAGCTTTCCTTTCATTGAGGCTTCTCTGACTACAGAAGTTTTCGTAAAAGTGATTAAAGCCTGCAGAATTTTGCTCAATGTAAACACGCAGAACTGTAATGAGTTTTCCTGTTTATTAGGGTCATGATTTTTACAGTCAAAGGCTCCATCCAGGTCTGTCTTCACTAAAGTTATTGTTTGTCTAGCATTTCATTGCTGCTCAAAAACAGGCTCCATCTGTGCCCTACCATGTATACCATGTGCCAGCTCAGGGAACTGGGATGCTCTTGGTCAGGGAAACAGAGCAGCTGTGAAATAAAACTCTGGGGGGAAATAGTCTTTCAGTTTGAATCTTCTCTGATTGGCTCTCAGCACAACTGCTGCTGCTAGCTCAGCAGAGGCAATGACGAGGTGTATGCGGCTTCGTGAAGAGGAGGCTTGGGGGCTGCTTTTCCCTACAGCCACATCCCCTTCAACTAATGTCCTTTTAAAACTAGTAGGAATTTTAATAAGGATTAAGCAAATGATTCAAGATTGGCACATCACTAGAGCAATCATGAGTACGCTCTGACCCAAACCAACTCATTTGTTAGAACCTAACTTGGAAGTGGTCTGTTTTCTTTGGATTTAAAGCAACATGTAATAGGAAAAATCATTGCTCTGGAAGGATTTTTTCTTTGAAAACATTTGGGCTGAAGCTCTTGCAAACAATTGGTGTGTTCATCATTATTGCACTCAATCTCTTTTTGTAATTTAGTCTTGAATTTGAGCAGACAAAGACTACCTGTGAATGTTACTCACTGGTGATCCAAGCACTGCCTCCCCTACCTTTGAGCTGATGCAAGTTCTCTGCATCTGACTAATGAGGCAGATTGGATGAGTTGTGCCTATAGCAGGATCTAGATTTATAAACCTTGATTTTTTTGGCTAAAGAGTTACTTTATAATGATGAGTTATCAACAAATAAAAGTTTTTAAAAATCTGAATAATATACTTTGCCCCTCAATTTTTTTGATTACAACAGTATTCTTATTGTGCATTTCAGGGATCTCTGGTGATCAACAAGGCACCATGAAATACAGCCAAAAATATTTTTTAAAGGATAAATAGGTAAAAATGGAAGTTCTACTGTTGGGTACTTTGTAAATTTCTATTATAGTGGCTCTAGTATATAACACCAGTATCCCTCATACAAGAGGCTCCCTAGATTTTTTTTGTTTTTGTTTATAGAGGGAACCTGGGCTTCTCTATTAAAAAACACAGGCAATAGTGCAATAAGCTGCTTGTGTAAGAAGGGATTTTCAGGAATGTGTCTGTCTTTAGTTTAATGGCAATGGAGCTTACAACAGCTAAGGTTTTGGCAACTCACAAAATTTTCTGTCTGTCTACAGCTCAGCAAGGAAGACAGTTCTGAAATAGAAATCTTTTGATCTTCAAATGACAAGATCTGAATAGTAAAACCCCTCTCGTAAGAAACACAGGCTGTAATTATGGCACATCTATTATTCAAAATGTTCTTGAAAATTCACGTAAAATCTGTTCAAAACAAACTGCAGCATTAGGTCAGGAAGTGGTCTGTAACACAGAGAGTATTTTTTTAATGTATTTCAGGCTCTGCTCAAGCAAGCATTTGCTTGCAATATTTTCCGTTGAATACGTAGAGTGTTTGGTCCAAATGGGTCGATCCTTTCCCTGTAAAAATAGATTCTAATTTATTCTGTTTTACTTTATAGAAGATCCCATATGTGTGCAAATTTTCTGAAGAGGCTCAGGTCCTTCCTTTCCTACTCCCTCTCCTCCATGTACAGCTGAGCTATGTTTGTGCCTGACAGTGAGCAAATCTGGCAACACAAATAGCTGTGTTAGCCACAGCTATTATAAAGAAAATTCTGCAATGTAACCATCTTGCAGCCAACATCAAATAACTGAGGAAAACAAGTGAGCTGGAGCTTAGTCATATTTGTTAATTAATGCGTGATGATTTCCAACTAAAATTAATTTAGTGATGGAGTAAAGCATATGGAATAATGCTTAAGCTTACATCAAAGGCAAATATTGAATACATTAAGATACATTATCTCTACTCTTTCTGGAGTACATTATGTTCTATTAAGACGTGATGTTCTGAATTTCTGCCTGGGCTTCTCTGAGAATTTGTGCGATGGTTCACAAATGCGTTCCCCAGTGCCCTCCTCTCTAGCACTCTTTCAATTCAGCTACCATTTTTTTGTTTCAGAGGAAGCATTAGCACTCATTATCTGTCAGCAGAATAAAAAAGAAAACAAAACAAAACCAAAAAGACCCAATAACACCTTTTTTTTTTATTATTTAAGATGACACATCTTTCTTGGGTGATGCTTCTGATGTTATCAGTAGGAAAAGCCTTCAAAGAAAATGAGTATCAAGCCTGAAACATTACATAATGCTGAGTTGAAAGACAAAGTGTTTTCTGGAATTCTAAATTTTTTTTAAGCAGCTGCCTTTAAGTGAACACAGCCATCACTGTTATAAAATATTCAAAGCCTCATACATATCAAACAGACAGAGTTACTAGGGCAAACAATCTCATGTATCAGTTAAACAAACATTTGGAATTTTTCCTAAGCCCACTCTAGGTCCTTAAGATGCTTCTAGTTTTAATAGATTGTATCTAGTGTCCATTTGTTTTCTGTTTTTTGTCTTTTTTTTTAAGACAATTTCCAACTTTGCAGAACCCTGCTGGCTTTCTGGCAGAGCAGATTGGCATGCAGTTCTGGAAGCCTGAGATTAAAGGACTTCTCTGTGTTAGGTCATTAGCCATTCCACTCACTGTAGTGTAGCTCGTTTTCCCATTCCTAATTGATCACTTCATTGATCAGACATTATGGAGATGGCTTAGTAACCTAAGCTTTAGCTTTGAAATGCAGTAGAGATTGCAATTACCTGAAAGTCTTCAAGGGTGCCTGCAATTTTCAGACAGTTGGAGGCTCAGCTAATCAAAGATTCTGGCTAATGGAAAGGAGAGAGAAGAGCTGTTTCAGCTGGGCTCCCTAAGGCCAAGAGAGATCCAGAGAGAGCACACAAATGTGCCTATAAAATTTTTCTATGCCAAAGCAGGATGCCAGTGCATGTGTGGAGTAGGTGCTGTTCTGAAGTTCCCCTGTTCTGAAGATGGGTCAGTGTAACTCAGCACTTGCTGAGCTGTCCCAAGGTTACAGTCATCAGGAGTTTGAAATGGGGCTCAGAGGGCTGTTCTGCCTCTTGGAATCAAATGTTCTGCTTTGTCCCCACATGTACTGTTGGTCTTGAGGGGTCTTGAAATGTAGAGGGGTATGGGGACGTTTGCAGTGTGGAAAGCTGAGGAACGTAGGTGCTTGTGTGTAGAAACTGTCCGGATCCTGTGTCTTTTCCTCTTGGAATATTTTCCAGGGCAAAAACTTTAAGGCAGTCTCAAACAAACTGAATATAATGGCCAATTGGGACTGAGGGAGTGACTGGGACTGAGGTGACAGTGCAGACATGCTGCCCTTGTAGTTAGTATGAATCTCTCTCAGATGCCTTTCTTTTCAGTTTAGGTAAATGTGCCATTAAAAACTGAGGTCTTTACTATTTTCTCTGGTGTTACAACTCCTACCAAGTAATATATTCTTCACTATCTGCTAATTATTCTCCTACTGCTTGTTAATATACATTATGCTACGGGTCATCATCTACTCTGAAGGCTGGTTTTCAGTGTTTTCAGTGGTGTGCACGTTGTGATATAGAGGATAAGAGATTTCTCTTTGAAGGCAGTTTATAAATCTTATTGGTCTCCTTCATGATGAAAGGCACTATAGATATATAAGAGATCAAAGCTGTATAAAGATCAGTCGTGTTTGTTTGCATGAGCTTTCTTTTTCTGTTCCTTCTGAGGATTTTGAGCTTCAAAGTTTCAGCTTTAAAGAAACTGAAAAGAACCCCACAAAGGAACCCCTAACAACCCACCACACTGCAGCTGGTTTGAGGTCAGGCCAGCCAAGTGCTGTACAATTTTGACCCGAACTCACACCCTCTTCTTCAACGTTCTTCTATCTACCAGTGATAGCCGGCTCAGAGAAAACCTGTGGTGTTTTTAATGACGGTGATGGCCCAGAGCAGTAAGTTTTAGAGGAGGAATGTTGCTTAGCAATAAAGGGGGAAAAGAAGTTTAACTCAAAACATAAGTGTTTCTATTGTGACTTTTCAGTCTGCTAGCAATATTATTATTCATTTGTGAGTATACATTAGCAATTGGCCTAAAAACATATGCAGTTAATTATACTGTTTCTGGTGCTTTTTTTTTTTTTTTTTTTGGTACGCTTTCCATTGAAATTTGGAATTCTTAAACATTTGATTTAAGTGCAAAGTATGCTTCTTTCAATGTCTGTAGGAATCGGTAGCATAAATCTAGTGCATTCATTGAAAAGAAGTGGCTGCATGCCATGTCCTGTGATATTAGGGTACTGTTTAGCAGAAAGTGGTCTGTGATATGTGAGCTTTTATTTTTCAGCTGAACAACTGCAAATTATTTTTTTTCAACATAGAGTGTTCTCATGAATGACATAAAAATAAACTTGTGACCCACAAAAATACCTTTTAAATGAGAAGCATACTGTGGTACATCATGTAATAAGCCAAAATTAAAAATAAATTTTTAAAAAAATCAACAAGAAGGGAAAGTGACCCTGCCTGCTCATTCCAAAAATCCTTCTCCTTTAAAGTGCTGCAAAAGGAGTGAGTCAATATTATTTGGTTAACTGGCTGTACAAGCATCCAAAATCCACACATCTAAAGTCACTTATCCTTTTTTCCCCATTCTATTTAAAGCAAAAATAATCTAAATTAAAGGAGAAGTACTAAGAACTGGTATGGATCTATGTAGGTCTCTGTAGAGTAATTTAGTATGAAAGTGATGAGCCAGATCTAGATATATGAGTGAATCCCAGACTTTCTGCATATTATCCACACGCTACTCCAGAGATAAGTCATAGCAAACAATAAAGAAGTTGTGTAGCCAAGCAGAGTAGAGAACAATAACCTGTCTGGTACACTTTATCAATATAAAGTCATAGTACAACAGCCAAGGGAAAGTATAGGAATTGGGAACTGGGTTAAATAAATTTCTATGGCTTGCAAGACCTCCAGGGGCCGTATGGACAAGAAGAATGTAAATAAAGTCCAGTGGCACAGGATTAAAAAAATTCAGTCTTCAATGGAAAAATGTTTCTTTTTAAGGATAGCAGAGGAAATGTTTCCATACTAGAAGAATCCAGCCAACCATGAAAGCAAATGTTTCCAATCTCTATTATTTGCTCTACTTCTATATGTATGTATTTAAGGAAAAAGCACAAAATAAGAGCAAAGCAGGAAACGTTCAGTCCCAGTTTAGGACAGTAGGCATTGGTTATCAACTTAAACAGAAAAGAAACAAAAAGCACGTATGTATCTGTTGTGCTTGGCCTAACGACTGTACAAACCAGTAACAGCTGCCTCCCTATCAGGAGAGAGAAGCCTTGCATCCCTGCATGGGTGCAAGCACAGAGGTGGGTCCTGGGGACAAGAAGGATGCACAAGGCTGCTGCAGAAAGGTTTACATCCCCTCCTTGCTCTATCAGTGTGCCAGCCTGCAGGTGCCAGCAGCCTTTCCTGAGACCAAACCTCTCAGGGCATTAAGAAACTCTCACATCTCTGGAGTTGCAGATTTTATAGCCATATGATGCCATTGTGAGCTTCCACAAAACACATCCCTGAAAAGAGATTTCCGTTCCCGCACTATGCAATCCATACGAGTCCTCTCGCTTCACTGCCATCTCTCCCCTATCCACAGTGAATCCAATCTGGAGGAATTGGAGAAATAGCAGAGGGCTGTGGGACCATCACCACTTTTGTAATGGGCAAATTCAGGTGGCAAGATTCAACTTTGATTTAGTTTCCTCGTCCAATCCGTAGAGAGAAGGCTTAAAATACCAGAGGTAAATTGTGAGAGGCCTTATTCTGTTGTCCATATTTCTGTGTGTCAAAAAAAAATGCTCTCATGGTTTTACCTTTTTCTCTGGTGTCACTTTCTCAGTGGTTAAGTACTGGTACAAGGCACTGTAATCAATGCTGACATTCAAAAAGTAAATGCTTGTCTTATCATAACCTGCTAAAGGCAGTTCTGCCTTCTCACAGTTGTTATTTTGCAGTTTCGGGCTAGAACTGTTCCCAGACCCAAAGTGTTAATTGTTAATTGTTAGCTCTGCTGGCAATCAGGAACACACATCAAACTGGAAGGAAAGCAGGATTCTCAGCTGCCAGACTGATGAATAACTGAACCGTTCTCATGAGTATCCAATAATAGCAAAACTGCTTTCATATAAATGTGTTCAACCACACATAAAAGGATGATTTTTGGATGTGGAGGATTAAAACTTTCTCTTACACTTTCAGTATTACGGTCTACAAAAGCCGATTTCTCTGCTTCTTTCCAGAATTCCAGGATTAATCTGTGAGTATGCTTGACTAAAGTCTCTTCAAAAAGCTTTATTTAGATGTGAAAGGAAAAACAACTTGTCTCGTTTGCTCTGGTCTAAGCTTCTATTGCTCAGCGCCCATGAATCGCATTGCGTATAGGGAAATAATGTCAATTTTGTGCCTTCAACATTTGTGAAAAATGTCACCCTGCTTAATAGGTTGATTAAAACTCTATATGCTCCAGAAAATAAATATGGTTGTTTATTATACTTGCCCAAGATAATGACAGTAAAGAAGGTTGAAATGCTGTATGATTTCCTCTCTTCTGCATCCAGGGACATTCAGCACACAGATGGTGTTCCACATAAAGGATTGAGTTAACTGTTAAACATTTTTTCTTCCCATTAGCTCAATTAACAATATGCCCCTGCTATTAACAAAATAGACAAATCACAGAAAACTTGTCAGCTTAATCCTGACTGCTAAAACAGACCATTAGCCCAGATGGGATTGTTTCCTGGCCTATCAGGCTCAAAACATCTAGAAATTTTGCAGCCACCAGCCCAGACTCCGGCAGTGTTGATTCAGCTCTTCAGCCTTAATTGATTTTCAGGCACTTAACTCTCCAGAGATTTTTGAATGGCAGCTTAAATATTGAAAGCTACTCTTCTCTGCGTGTATGCTAGGTCACCTGAATTTTCAGAAGTGATGAGCTCTGAGGAGCCTTAAGTCAGCAGATGTCATCAGTGACAAAAATCACGGCAAAAACCCCTGAGACACTTTTGCCAGAGGGGGCAGTGTAGCAAACAAAGCAAGCATTTCCAGCTTGTTTTCATTTGTCGCCTTCTGCAGCAAAAGCACTCTTGCAGACCTTGGGGCTGGTGGCGTTGTGGAGGCTTCCATCCTAACTGAGAGAAGGGAGCTCTGCCTGCACATCACTACTTCCTGCATAGCTGTGCCTATTCTGCTCTCTTCATCTCCATTTTCCCACATCTCTTTTTGCTTCTATGAAATATAGTAAGAAGGGAGCTTATAGTAAGAAGGGAGTATCAGCCTATAGGCTAATTTTAGCAACACACGTGACCTCTGCTATTCTTATAACTAATCGTGATCAGAAAGTTGGTGAAAAACACTGTAAATGAAACACAGTGGCCTGCTCAAACTCATTATGCTGCGAAGGCTGCTCTGAAAGAAGTGCCTCCTATTTTATAATGTTGGCCTAGGCTTCAAAGGCAGATGTCGATGCTATGGCAATAGAGGTTGAAACTTCCTGTCAATATTCCATCACTTTTTTTTTGCTGCGTGACAGATGGTGTCTGACACGGAAGAGCGTATAAAGCTGAACTGTATCACTGGATTCCTCTCTGTGGAAAAAACAGCAGCCACTGATGTTCATCAGCACTTGCTGAATGTTCATGGAGATTAACAGTGAATGTGAGCACAGTGAGGCAGTGGGTGGTGTGTTTCAGCTGTGATGACAGTAGCAGTGGGTCATCTCCACTGGTTCAAATTGTTACGAGAGTAGCATGCAGGCTCTTGCTCATTGCTGGCAAAAATACATGGCTAATGGTGGTGACTGTTGACAAATAGTGTTTCGTAGCTGAGAAACTGCTCTATCAAATAGTGTTATTATGCTCTTTGTATCTGTTGTAGTTTCCATGGAAATAAACAAGGAATCATTATTTTTAGAGTAACTCATGTACATTACCCAGTTTTAATTGCAGGGCTGCAAGCATCTCATTATTTAGCATAACTCTTTGCACAGGAAAAGCTGATAATGAACCTCCTCTTCCATGTTTTATTCTCGTACTCCCTTGATGCGGAAAGAAAGTAAAAGGTAAGATTTTTTTTTAAATAAATGAGCAATTGCGTAGTCGCTAGACCCATCGACTTTTTGGTTCAATGTCTACTTGCAGAATTTAAGTCTTGAAACCTGATTCATTTATTTATTTATTTTTGTCTGTTGCTGTTTGCTCAGTTGCATTAACTACACACATTAAGGTATCTAGCTACTACTGATACACTATGTGCTTTTTCCTTCTATCTGTACAGAGAATGGCACATTTTCTAGTGTTTTGTTGTGGTTTAGGGTAACTGTGCTAAAAGTTTTCATAAAAAGAGCAGTATCCACAGCTGACAAAATTTTCACCTAGTGAAGAAGAGTTGCACAGTGCAAAGATCAAAATTCTTGTGGATTTCAGCATGAGACTTGATTTACTTTTAAATTATGACTGTACTCTTTATATGAGCCTTTATCTAGAGAAAACCCATTTATAGCCAAAATCACAATAGAGCTTGGAATAATATGATGATCTATGAATTTTTCATTCTTTGGAAGATGTCTTATGCAAAGCCTTTTATCTTAGCACTGGTTTACTACATCATTCTGTACGTGTACTGTATATGTGATTCTGTTTTAAAGGTTTGTTTGCAAATTTCACTAGTTTCTATTTTTTTTGAAAAAAAGTAATCTGATAAGGCTGTACAACTTGGGGCACTGCCAGATTTAATTCATACTGTGTGCTGTATGGGAAATTTTTTATTATATAGTCAAACCAATATAGTGGTTAACTGTTACCAGAAGTGACAGCTCTCTTCTGCCAGGGCTAATATTCATTCAGCCTTTAGAACTCAAAAGTGCTAGAAAACTACTCATTTTTCTTAAGGATTGCTTCTAAACTGCGTTCTCACACAGTCACTGTGCTGATGGGAGGCAAGCAAGAGTGACACTTTTCACAGGCAGCTGTCACGGTTCAGATGATTTGTTAAATTCCAGGACTGATCATTCACTGTAGCACAAAGTAAGTCTCTCTCTGACCACTCCTGTCTTTCTCCATTGATGGTACAGAGAGCTTGGATGACTAATTCAGATGAGATTTTACTGAAAGTTAATTTAACAGATAAATCCAAGTCACTCGAGTTCCACCTTGAAAACTAAAATTGGTCAACTCTAAGAGCATAACAAGGCTTGTATTTATTGAATTTAATTCAGTACCTGATCAGTTTTAATGGCACGGACACATGTTAAACTTGATGACTCAGCACTAATATGCATAAGCATAGGCACTACAGGCAATCCCCATGCACACCAACAGAAATATGGAAATAGTACCATTGTTCATGTGCATAGGATAGAAATATTCACCACAATTTATTTAATACTGGATTACAATAATCAAACTATGGAAAAGATGTCATCATCTTTATTATACTTCAATTGTGTTAAAGATATTATTATAGTGCTGTCATGTTTCATAGGAAAACCACACTTCTCTATTATTCATCTGACATTTAAAGGTTTTTTTTTTTTAATGTTCTTTCCGAGAAATATAAAGATTTAATCACAAAAGACAGGTTCTAGGCGGACTTTATTAAATCTGGCAGCTGTCTTAATTGGACTGTGTGCAACTGATAAAAAAATCCCTGATAACTGGGCATTCACTCAACAAAGAATTGTTCACTGATAGTAATTTATTTTTTTATTTCTGCAATTTGATAGATCTACAGTTCTGCAAATACAGTATTTGAGTACAACATATTATTCTTCCTAGTTATGCCTACGCCTCATGAGATTACTGCAGTGTCGGAAAACAACACATTGCTTCTCCTGATAGAAGAGCCACAGGAACCACTAAATAACACCCCCCAGAAAACACACACTTTGTTTGCTGAAAATATCTGTTGCGTAGGACAGGCTGGACATAACACTATTGTATATATTTTTCACTTACGTTGTTCATACAAACATAGTAGAAGATTTTATACAATCAGTCAGATTCACAATTGTGGGATCCAATAAAAAAGCTACTACTGAAAAAAGAGTGACTTCATTGAGGTCTCTACTGCTGCTCTGTAGAGGAGCTCAGCAAGTCATTACCTCTGTATTTGATGTTTTAAACTTTCCAATCAGACAAAAACAGCTTGGTTTAGACACTTTCTTTGATACAACTTTAAATATCTCCTTTATTTTTAGAAGAGTGCACTGTAACCTTTATCTCCAGGCTCACTGATGGACCTTTTATAATTATCTTGATATTTACATTCCTAACGATGCATGTAAATGGCACTGAAAGCACTGTTCTTTGTTTCCTACAGAAATAACCTAAAATTACTCTTTAAAGAAAGGATGAGGTAAACGTTTATTGAGGTTCTGTCCTTATATATTAACAATTAAAGTTGTTGTTTTTTTTTTTTAAGTCCTCATAATGCACAGCCTTTTTTCAAGTTGGAACCAACTTACCTTGGAAGGTTCATTTTCTCACAAATCAACCATACCAAACATACTGAAGAAATACAGTATAAATTATTATTTTAATTATCTTGCCACTGAGATGTTAACTGGCATCCCCGGGTTCAGTGAACTCAGTTGGTAACTTGCTCAGTCTGATTTATTTTCTCTCTCATTCAGATGAGACGCTTCTGATGCTTCTGCTCCTTTTCTTGCTGAAAAAGCCATCTCCAAATGCTTCTGATTCTTTCACTTTGATTTAAGTAAGTCTTCCCATTCAACGGTGGACTCACTATTTTTAGGTATTGCTGGAAACAGTGACTGCATTTTAGTTCGGAATTCTTTCATCTATAAAAGAGGTTAAGAAATAAAAGTAGTCAACTATTAATAAGAGGCTCATTCCACAAAATATAGTTGTTTGAGGTAAAGAAGATGGAAAAAGGCCTTAAAAATAACAGCAAAGTAAGATATTCTTTTTAATTATACTGGTTCAATTAATTAAGTGGGAAAAAAAAGTATGAAAGAGACAAACTACAATCCCCACATCTAAAGAATCACACTGGGTGTCTAACTTGGAACCACTTGTCTGAATGATTCACAACTATTATATGAGCTATTGTGTGAATATATATATATAAATATTAATATTTTTTTGTTTGATGTAAAATTACTTCAATAGAATTCAGCCATATTTTCAATGCAGTGCCTTATTCTGCACTTTCTCTAGGTTGAAGATCTGTTATAATAGCTCTGTTTGAGGATTTTAGAACAAGATTAAAGAAAATGTTCAGCTCTGACAGTTTCAGTTTATCCAACAGTATAGATACAGGTGATTAAACAAAATCTTATTAAAATTTATTTATTAATAGACAGGAAAAGAAAATTCAGTATTATCCATAGGACTATGCTTTTCTTTTCTTTCTTTATTGATAAATTAAAGTGTGTGCTTTGAAAAAGAAAGATTGCTGTCTTTATATTCTATGTATTAATGCATTAAAACCAAACACTGAATCTATATTTATGGTAATCATTTTAAGACCAATGGCTGATTCTATTGTCTTGACAGGCCAGAACTGAGAATTAATTTCATTAAAAACCACTTCTTTTTAAAGTTGCTGCTTAGATTTAATGGGTTCTTTTCTTCCAGTATTTTTATATACAAGGGCTGCTCCAATTATCTCCTATTTTATTATGTTGGTCCACAATGCACAAAGCAAGCTTAACTAGAAAATAAAATATTACAAGTCTATTATGAAAGAAAAAAAGTTTCTAGAAAGCACCAAAACATTGCTATCAACTGTAGATTTAAGAATACTCAGACTTCTCTCAGAATGCTAACTTACGTTCTGCAGGTAAAAGCAACTCATTTTCTGGAAAAGCAATTTTCCTTTAGCACATAGATAGAATTTGAAATATTTAATGCCTTTTTTTTGTTCATTTTTAAGACCCTGTGATAAATTTCTTCAGCCCTATCTTCTTAGATTCCAATGCTTTTTTGTAAAATCATTTTGCAAGCGATGCCAGACTTAATGCCATTACTTTGCTCTTGCAAGCATCCACATCTTTTTCCATGACCCGTCTCTATACAAAACATTTTTAACTGCAGTTCACAGTCTTGACTGTTCTACATTTTTCTCCAGACTTTCTTCTTTTGTGATTCCCATGCTGAACAGTGAACTACTTTAATAAATCATAACACTAAGTTGATCACCAGCGTGGATTGACTTTTCAACATAATGCATTATGTTGTCAGCTATTTAGGAAAAGCGTTCTCTACAGTGTCTGCCCAGTGGGCCTAAGAAGTACCTGGTATCTTCCTGGTGTGTCTAACCGGGGTGAATTTGTTGACAATACAAACATCATAGCTACTATTACTTGACATTTTCATTTCTGTGCAACTTAAAAATCCTATATCCTACTATTTCTCTCCACAATAGTTTTTGAGTAATACATTAAGCAATGTAACTGGTACTACGCACAGACTTTTATTCTTTTTTCTCTCTCTTCCCAGTAAGAAAGTGCAATAGGGTTTCACTAGAGCTTTGAATAGATTTCTAAGGTATTTCCTTCTCATCAGCACCACTAATGCCCTCAGCTTTTGAGTTTCTTCCTCCATTTCCAAGTTGTGCTAGTTACACAAACTCAATGCATTTTCAAATCCTGGCCATTGTCCTCCCAGTACTCAAAGCTCCTTTACAGCTCCCTAGCCACACTGCCAAAAAGCATGGAGAAGGCTTCAAAAAAGCCTTTCTCTGATGGAGTGGGACCAGTGTACATAGACATAAGTCATGATGGAAACTGCAACACAGTTCCTTCCCTCCCGGTGTCAATGTCTGCTGCTTGTGAATCCTTCTAGTATCAAATTTTGAGCTGTGACTTCTCTCAGTCATTGACCATGTGCTTTGTACCTTGGCTGTTGAATGACCAACCTGCATTTAGTATAAATTTGGCCTCCAAACTAACTCATGCTGGCCTCACACTTGTTCTTGTTTTCATTTGGTTGGTAACATCATCCCAGGCCTACTGCAACCTCACAGAGGATCCCTATTTTTCAGCAGATAAAAATGAGCTATCCTTCCGTGAACTGGATTTCCTGGTATCCAGTCAGCCTCACACACTCGAGTGAGCTTCTTGTGAAGATGACTAACCTGGCTTTATATTATTTGAATACTGCAACCTGATTAATGAGGGAAACCTTGCAATTCAGAACCCATGTCATGCCTTGCCTTTTTTTCAGAGATAAATTGCTTGGAAGGTGTCTTCTCTCTCCAACCCAGAAACTTCCTGTATTTCTTCCAGATTCTGTAATACACACGCCAGTAGTCTCAAATCAACAAGCATTAATTTAATTAGAAAAGGTAATATGCCTACGTACCAAATACTGGAACGCTTAGAAATAATTTATTGTAGTAGCTGCTTTTTTATGGTTGTCAGACACACTGACCTTGGGGCAGTCAGCTCAACTGTGATGTCTCCAATTAATACTGTAGTAAACTGCATGCTAAAAGCTGAATATATTCTATCTCTTTTGGCTGCCTTCCTGATCACAGACCACTCTTTCAAACCCTGCTTCTGAACCCAGTGGCACATGAATGATTTGTAGCACATTTCTTGCTTTAACATTCCTGCATCCTCCATTCCTGGAGGCAACTCTCAAAAGCGAATTTCACTCAAGTGATTTTTTTATTTTTAATCACAGACATTGCAAAGCTTGATACTGTTTTTCTTGCCAAATAAATTCCAGTAACTGCTCCACCTTGACTGTCAGGCTTCTTTCTAAAAGGGTATCATCTACCTTGCTGCATTAAATAATCTGTAATAGCTACAGATCACTGTTATTTTCCTATCTTAACCTAATGATCCTGCCTCAGGTGGCAAAAATACAGGGACCTAAAAGCATCTTGCAGTTAATAATGTCTTTTTAATGTACATCATTGACAGAATGTCACACAAAAATTGAGATAGCGCTATTACTGAGAGCACTTATGTGGCCGTTCATATTAAAATGAATGGAAGAGAGACTAAAAAAAGTCTGTTTGAATCCTAGAATGAAAGTTTTGCAACGAAATGTTCTCTTTAACGTCTGACATTCATAATAGGCCAACCCAAATTCTAGGAATTATTAGTTTCCTATTTTAGTACTTGTACCAGTAAGAACTGCTTACATTATCTTCCAAGTGAAATGAAGTTAGATCCCCTGAACTGGAATACTGACTGAGAGCACAACACAGCATGTCCACGTCTTATATTCTCATCAGTCACCTTTCACCTCACAAGGAACCAAGATGAGACAGGCTGCCTTGGATTTAAGAACATCAGAGAGGATTGTTCTTGCTACCTTTTCCCAAATCTCAAAATGATTACTGTTGCTCTTGTCAGCTAGAGCTTACCAAGGTCTGCATACAGAAATAGCAGGTTATTTGTGGAAAGCAGCATGCACTGAACCTTTACAGCACTCCAAGAGCAGAGCAGACAGCCCGCTGGCTGAAGGCAATTCTCTGACTGCCACGGTAAAATGGAGTGATTGTTGCAGGTCACCTTGTACCAGCTTGCACACTGACCTCTACAGTAAGCACAGAAAGTAGCGCTCTGGTTCATATTCTTAGATCTTACACTCCACTGGCAAAGGTGTTCAGGTTACCCAGAGTCCATGCATCTCTCACTGGTAAGGCACCTGCCCTACATCACGAGCACGTTGCAGTAGCTTCACTTCAGTCTAATTTCTGAGTGAATGGCACTTAGCTTTCAATATTGGGATTGTTAACTGGTAGCTTGGAAGTCTGTTTCTACACCTCTCTAGTAAAAGAAAAAAGATGCCAGACCAGTAGAAAAGCCTAAAGCTGCTGTGATTACTCTGAATTAAATAATAATAATAATAATAATTTTTTTAAAAAGGAGAGTTACTTCCTTATACTTAGAGCTCTATGAGTATGCCTTAAAATTATATGAATGACTACTATGATTTTTCCGAAATAGAAGGCCAAGAGCTTAAGTTGTTCTAGTGAATGATATCTCAAAGCAGACAATGTTAGTGTTTCACCTCAAGCCTGCACCTATGATGGTTGGACTGGATGATCTTGAAGGTCTTTTCCAACCTTCATGATTCTGTGATTCTGTGATTCTATTGATTTCATCAGGTGCTGGTGCAGATCTGGATGCTGCATGAGACTGCCAAACAAAAATAACAGTACAAAGTTTGCATTACACTGTCTTGTTGAAAAGGCTTTCATGTGATGCAGAATAATTGAGTGATTTTTCTTTAAACCATTGGAGAACATTCCATTTCTTTCTGTGGACTCTTACTTTCAAATCTGGGTGCCTGAAAAGGTCATCCACATGATTAGTCTTCTATGGTGTATTACTCATTTCTCCTTAGTCATCTTGCACAATTTGAAAAAATAATGTAATCTACAATTTAAAACAGTTACGTATATAAATGTATGAAGCATGCTAGTTAATGAACCCAAAGCATCAGGATGAGCATTCCCACTGCACAAGCTCTTGTGTGCTGTAATTTGGATTTCTGAACTGAATGGAAAACATGAATTGTCTGCAAGTTCGCAGTTCTTTCAAAAGGTAAACAGAGTAATTCTTTCCTCCGTATTATCAGGAATTCCCAGTATGTGTTATCCAGAAATGAGGGCCATGGCTGAGAAAACCAGACAGTACAAATCAAAGCCTCAGCCTTAAGCAATTCACAAGCCTTGATGCCCGGAATGGGACTGAATTGCGTGCAGGCCACACATTGGAGCTCTTGCTGCACACAGAGCCAGAATGCAGACAAGCATGCACTTTGAGTCAAGCAGAGCAACCTGCATGAAAACAGGAGCACATGACGAGGATGACCATGCTGCCACACTTGAAGATGTCATGGTACTGAGATGCAACATAAAAACACCAATCAATCAGGTAAGCTTTTATTCAGATTTTTGTTATACATTTGTAGTTTGCATCACAAAGACACAAGGAGTGTTCTGATCCACTTGCCCCCTTCCAGAAACCCACAATGCTCCTGAAGCAACATCCGATCAAAGACTGAGTGTTGTTTTATTCCATCATGGAATCACAGAATAGCTTAGGTTGAAAGGCACCTTAAAGCCCACCCAGTTCCAACCCTCTGCCACAGGCAGGGCTGCTCCCCATCAGCTCAGGCTGCTCAGGGCCCATCCAACCTGGCCTTGAGCTCCTCCAGGAATAGGATACCCCAGCTTCTCTGGGCAGCCTGTGTTAATGCCTCAGTGCCCTCTGAGTGAAGAATTTCTGCCTAAGATCTAACTTAAACTTGCTCTCTTTTAGTTTAAAGTAATTTTCCCTTGTCCTACCATTATTACATTGTGTAAAAAGTCAGTCTCCCTCCTGTTTATAAGCTCCCTTCAAGAACTGAAAGGCCTATCGAACTTCCCATCAGTTTGCTGTCAGCTGACATTGACGAGTCTCTTCCAAGACAATGAAACAATTCCCCAAGAGAGCTACAGTTAGTGTTTTCCTATGTTCTTCAAACTCTTTCTTACAGCTGTTCTATAGATGATGCAGATGTAGCAGCTTTCCACTAAGAAAAAAATGATCTTATTCCTTAAATAAGCACTCTGCGTTATCAAGTATGAGCAAAGTTCACAGGTTCCTTGTTTATATCTTCTAGTCCTTGTGCAAAATAAAGGCAGTACATATGTGTGGAGGCAATTCTTCTCCACACCAAACTAATTAGGTAATACAAGCAGTACAGACAATATGTGTATAAACAAAAGGCAGAAGTGCTAATTTGTATTGGTGCTAAATCTTCCTTGAATTTAAATAAGTACTGAGGAAGTAAAACAACGTTAAATGCTGAGCAGACTTGAATTATTTTGAATTCTATGACAATGAAGTAAGAAAGAAAAGATGATTTTATTATGCAGTCAAGTATGCATAATAAATAAAACATGATAAGGAATAGAAACAACATGAATAGGTGAGGATTAAATAAAACAAAAATTTAAAATAATAGCAATAAAAACATCTAGGAATGACTTCAGGATGATCCTGGAATGATTCTAGGGGATACACTGCTTTCAAGCAGCATTTGGACACCTACAAAACAGTATAAAAATTTAAGCTTCTGCAAAATGTCAGCATTTGATTGAGATCTGTACATCTTTATTACTTATGGATGCTAAAAATTTGTGAAGACTATGTCTCCATACTTGCATTTTATTTTTTTTAAATCATCTATCCTTAGACTCAATACTGATTTGTATTTATAATGTACTTGTGACTTTAGTCTCAAAAATATTATCAAATATCTCCCAAAATAGATGGGATGATGTTAGTATTGTTTTGCTTAAAATGAGTATTCAGAAGTTAGATTTCCTCTAGATAAAAGCACCTTGCGTAGGAATTGTCCTTACCAACAAAACCATAGTAAGTATATAATCTCTGTATTGTTTTTAATTGCTTTAGATGTCTCCACACAGCTGTGCAATTCTGTTAGATTGTTAATATTTTAAAGGTAAAGATCAATGAAAAAGGATATTTCATTAGGAGTCACTATAAAAATGATAACTAATATTTTGTATCTATATTAGTCACAAATTACTAGTTCTCAGTATTTTTCAGCTTTCCATAGAACAGATATATAAGCAACAAACCTACATATGAATCATATTGGCCCTCTTCCCTTGGGAGGACAAATGCTTTCATTTCTGAGGAAATTTATTGAGGGCATGAAGAGCAAAAGGGCTCTTAAAGCACAATTTACCTTGCTTATTAATTGTTCCGTGGCTCAAGGTGCCAGTATTGAAACACCGTTCTGCTTTTAAAATAAGGTTCATAATCCCTGTTATTAAAAAAAATAATAATAATTCAAAAGGAACAATAAGCTTTCATAGATATGTTCTAATACCTGTCAAGTATTCTATTGCTTCAAATTTTTAATTTAAAGAAAAGCTGCTTATCTAAAGTGAGGATTTACAACTTAAGTGTGACTTCTAGAAAACTGAAATATTTTCGAAGGATTTGGTCCAGTTGACAAATGGCAATCAAATTGTAAGCAAACTGGAATTCAGCTTAATAGGATTATCGACATCAGTTATTCCTGTAAAATAAGCACACTGAATGCAAAACAAGTTTAAACAATATACTGCTGACAGTCAGCTATGTGAGAATCAGACTCTGCAACTCTCCACAGTCAGCAGGTTGAGGATTAAGGAGAATGAAACACTTGGGGATAGAGGGATAGGTCAGGAAGACCTTTTCAAAAAACAAGGAATAATTTATATCACAAAGTTAGACCCTATGCATTTTACTCATTAAATAAAGCAAGGGGTCTCCATGGTGTGTATCTTGCTTGTACAGACAGGCTATGTTTCTGCCTTTCAAAAAAAATCAGTTTAAGCAGCAAAGGAAAAGGCAGGAGACCAGATAAATCACTCCAACTGCAACTCTGCTTTGCTTTAAGCTTTTAATTTATTGTTTTACAATAACTTTAGCTTAATTAAAGATCAAAATGAAGGAATATTACAGAAATAAAACAACAGAATTTGGGCCTTGTTCAGAGACAAAATAATGTATTTTTCCTCCATTTCCAGGACTATGCTGTGACCATAAATTTCTTCAAGTACTGTAACGGCAGGTCCCCTTTAATCCTCGCAGACACAGCTCTCTCATCACTGCAAATGGCAGAGCTCTATGTGCTTTCAAGGACATATGTGAGACTAGAACTGCCTAAGTGCCACTAAGTTTGGACAATTTATCATCAGAAAATAATTTATGAAGGACTATGTGTCCTTTAATTTCTGATTAGTTCCCTCTTACTTCTGATAACCTTATGCTTATAAATACATTGTCTGGACAGCTAGTAATGCAGGAGGAGGAACCACAATTTTATCAGGTGTGACCACTGGTCTGAACATGAAACCACTGCTACAGTATGTTACAATATTTATTAAATCATACATTCATATCATAGAATCACAGGCTCATTTGAGTTGGAAGGAACCTTTAAAGGTCATCTAGCTCAACTCCCCTGCAATGAACAGGGACACTCACAGCCCCTCCAGCCTGACCTTGAATGTCTCCAGGGATGGGGGATCCACCACCTCTCTGGACAACCAGTTCCAGTGCCTTGCCATTCTTACTGTAAAAAAATATTTCTTATATTCAGTCTAAATTTCCCCTCTTTCAGTTGAAAGTATTTCCCCTTGTACTCTCACTACTGATCCTATTGAAGAGTCTGTCCCTTTCTTTCTTATAGCCCCCTCTTTTAACACATGCCTAAGTTTAAGCACATACCTTAAAACTTTTGTTGGATCAAGGCTAGCCTCTACTGCTCTCCTGCCTAATGATTCAAATTAAGATATAATGTTGGTCAAACTAAATTACATTACACCATCTGAACTCATTTTAATACAGACTCTGAACTGTGACTTACAAACAACAAAAAGGTATGGCAGATCATAGCATCTGTAAAACAGAGACACAAAATCAGAAAGGTTTCATTTTTTAATAAAAACTTCTCATTCAAGTTGAGTGAAATAACAAGGTTTTAAGATTTTTTTTTATTTCTTTTCTTACAAAAGTTTTTATTTAGTGAAACATAATTTATTCTTAAACTAAAGATTTCAAACTTCATGAAGTATTTTGTATAGAGAGTAATAATAATAATTAAAATATCCCCTGGAATGGTTGTAGATATTAGAGCCCCAGGCCCAAACTGCTTCATTGGCCCAGTGCTGCTGGCCACTTGCTTATACCAACAGAAGTGCTGGACCTTAACATCATCAAAGATGGACTGCTCTCCTAAGAGTTCACTGGAAGTTAGTTAAAAAGTCATGCTAATGACATATTAATGACATCTTAACAACATCCGGATAATGTCTGCATGGGGCCCAATGTACATGAAAATAGAAAACCATCAGTTCCTAGGTTCTGAAAATGAAGATTTCTCTTTTACATTAATGAAAAATAGAATTTAAACTATTATCAAACCAAGTCCTCACTGACCCATCACTTCTCATTTTAGCGATAGGAGCTCACTGAAATTTAGTAGGGTTTATTCCTTAGTAGCCTATTAGAAGATGACAACAGCAACAACTGCAGTCAGGGGATATTAACAACCCATCCTGAGA
Organism: Tympanuchus pallidicinctus; assembly: GCF_026119805.1. Lineage (NCBI taxonomy): Eukaryota > Metazoa > Chordata > Aves > Galliformes > Phasianidae > Tympanuchus > Tympanuchus pallidicinctus. Next base: position 58,634,697 of record NW_026294618.1, on the reverse strand, counting down.
CTGCATAAAATTTTTTGTATCCCTTACCAAGACATAAAGATCAGTTTCTTACCATCATTCCTGAGTTTTTATGCTAGCATAAAAATCAGTAGGCTAACCACCCTTATCAATAAAGCCATTTAAGAGCTGGAAGGAGGCCTTGACAGCAATGTTTTAAGAACATATTGAATATAGTGGCTTTCTCTTCTGCTACCAGCAGATGTAGCTGCAGTGCAGAACAAACTACAAACACATCCTCAAGTCTTTTAGCCCTGTGTACGAGGGTCACATCCCCTGCCCCTCTCGCACCAAGTCTGCCTTGCCCTGGCAGGTGTAGCAGACAGGTGTCTGATAATGTAGACTTTTTTTCTTAAAAAGAAAACACAACAACTACACATCGCATTGTAGCAGTCCCATCACTGGGTTTAGTTTTGTCCTTTGCTCACCACCTCTTCCTATGTGGCAGCTATGAAAGGTCTCACAGCAGGCACACTGATTAGCGTCCATTCACACCAGTTCAGCAGTGCATGGTTTCAAACCAGAGTGTGGCTAAAGTGAGCAGGGTTCAAAGGGCACGGAACACATTGTTGGCTGCACTTCTCCAAATTCACTGCCCAGCTTTGCCCTTCTTCTCCTTTAGAGTCAAAGCAAGCTGTGGTGTGCATGACCTTCAGCAGTTCACATGGGTTGATCAGTCAGAGGTGGAACTGCTCAGTAGGCCAGCTGGCTAGCCAGCCACTCCTATGAGATCTCCGACCCATCACATCTGATTTTCCGCTGTGGCTTCTTGTCATGATTTACTCCCTGATACAGTATTAGACAGTAAACAACACAGCAGCTTAGTTTCACTAGAGCTCTCCTCCAGACTGTACGTGAAAGCAGTCCTCTGCTCACTGGGAACATGCCAAGCCATCCACAAGGACAGAGCATGGCAATGGATTAGAGAACACGCTGCAATTAATGTACTTTTATGTGTGACAGATGAAACATTTTTGTTTGCTAAATGAAACATCTGTGGTGTTTACAATTAAAATTTTATTATGCCTAACAATATTGAAACACCATATGAGCTGTTGATAATGTTGTTATCATTATTACCAGAAGCTCTTAAACAACTGAAGTCAGTGCCCAGCTGAGAGAGGACAGCATCAGGGGCAGACCACTAATTAACACATCCCAAAGGCAGTTGGTTACTGTTGAAGGCAGTAAGGTGAAGGAACAGGGCAGCAAGCTCTTCTTCTTGTTCAGCTGCCAAAAGTTTAGTTATTAAGATCACAAAAGTTCCAGGCATCAAGATGAACTGAGGTTTCTCTAAGGTCATGTACAAAACAGCACTTTCAGAGACTAACATTTGCTTTAATGTCAGAGCTTTCAAATGTACATACAGTGGTGTGCTTAGCTTGGAATTGTAACTTCAAATTCTTCACAGCTGTGGTATGGGGAACCTGCAATTGTTACTGAGTAATGGAGTTCACAGAATTAAACTGGGCTGAAGAATCAAAATATTTATATTCAGGTGAACCTCCAACAGATTTTTCTCAAGTTGTTCAACTGAAATTAAAATGTTCATTTGAAAATGTTGAGACGAACATAAAACCTGCAGTAGCTTTTGTCTAAAAGTTAATGTTTGAAGAAATTTTATTTTACCATAACTCCAGTAAATATTTTCACACAAAATTAAACTTATTTTTGTGACTATGTAACAATTATTAGTTTTAACAAATGTATTTTATATGTCCCTAAAAGTTAGCATTGGAATTGACTGATTGCTAGCATATTATTGCTGTCACAGAAGCAGAGATAAAGAATTTTCAAAACTATTGTGCTTCTCTGAAATGGGAAAACCCTTTCTCAGAATTAGAATATACCTAGGAATCCAGAACTAATGATGTGCCAGCCAGCTTGTAACACTTACTTAACCTCAGGTGCTCATGAATATGATACTTAATGCACAAAAGTAACATCTTCCGTGACATATAGTATTTCCTCCTGATTGTTATTTTAAAGCAGCATGCAAAGTGTCAAAAACAATCAAAAATTACTTGTTCTTTAGAATTATATTTCTAGAGTCCCTTTTCTCGGGTCAGAATATTTAATCTTTAACACACTTCTGCTTTTGTACTTCTAACAATTTTAAACATATATTTAACACATACAGTAAAACAGGATGAAGAAATGCATGGCAGAAACTTACAAATGTAAATTTGCATTTATGCTGTAATGAGTAGTGCCATCATATGATTTTCCTTCTTCCAACTGGAACTTAAATCCATAGCAAAAGCAATAAATATGTCAGTGAAAAGCAGAGGAAGAGGGCGGTTCAAAATTATTTGTAGCCTCAGCCTCTTGACAGAAAACCACTTCCTCCAGTGTCTCCAGTTCTAACCATGCCATGCTGTGTTAAACAAAAGCACTCTACATAAAGAAACCAATACCAAAAGGTGTTTGCAAGAGCCTCTTCAGTTTGCCCTATCTTCTTTCAACACTAAGGCAACACAGAATATAACAAAGAATGACTTTCTGATAAATGGTTAGGTACTTGCTAAAATGCCATGTACTGCTGCTGTGCCCTTATGACATGAGATCCTGCTGTGAAACTGTGACATTTCCTGTACTTAGCTACCTCAAGCGTGTGTTTTTCTTCCCTGTCATATAGTCTCGGTGAAAACAGCCTCACAAAAAAACCAAGCAGCTGTGTGTCCAGGTCAGCATTTTCTAAGGAAATAAAAATTAAGCTTACTGACAAACTGTTAAAGTAAGTTGCTGACTAGCATCATAGTGTCCTTCAGCAGGACCAGAAGTACTCTGAGTGAAAACAAGAATCAGCAGCATGGTGTGAAGTGAATCCTTTTGGCTGATGATGTAAGTGAGTAAATTCAGCAGACTACTAGATTGCTGTAGCTCAGCACACAGAGAGTATAAATTGACATGCCTGCTCCTCTTTCTTTGCTATTCCTCTACTGCCTAACAAGCAGGACTTGAGTATAAACAAAATGCACTGTAGCTGCATCTTACATCCTGCTTTCCTTTATTGGTTCTTACTGAGAATCAACATTAGAAACTAAAGAATTGGTGCATGCTGGGATCAGTATGGTAACTGTTGAGTCAGGGCCTGAACCACTGATTGAGCACCTGGGGAAAGGACCCGCTCAACTCTGGGAGCACAGATGAAGGCATGTGACTGGAATGGGTGGAGCCTGGCTGCACCTCTCTTAGACCTCATTTAAGGGCTGACTGCCACTGGGGAAGGATCTCTGGTTGGAGATCCCTTCCTCGTGGAGTTTCTATTGTGAGCCTAGATCTTCAGAGATGGGTGAGCACTTTTTCTTTTTTAACACCTTTCTATTGCACAAGTCCCTTTATCATCATACCTCTTGTATTACTATTCCATTGCATTGATGTTTCTGATTGTCACAGGAAACAAATGCCTAACTCACAGGATTCACTAGCAGAGTGGATAGGAAGTGTGAACTTGAATTAAGGTATTAATGAGAATAGTATTAGGGTGGAGCAATATATTGCTGCTTTTAGTGTTGGGAGATCACAAAATGTTCTGCTGGAGATAAAAGTAATTTTTCACAGAAAGTAAGGGAAGTCTATTCATTCCTACTCTTTAAAAGGAAGAGGAGTTCTGCTAGCTGCAGGGTCTCTCTTCAGTCACGGCTCATTACTGGGGGCAAGCCAAAACGCTTACATGAACTCCAGTGCTCACACTCAACACAGTGAGATAGTGGAACATGAGAACTTTATTCAAGATAACCTTTGTGCCTTGGAGCACGCAGATGCTTCCCAAGTTTCTTTGCCTTGATGTGGCGCATCATGGAACACCACTCTGTTACACTCAAATCCTCTAACTTCTGCCCCTTTGGCTCCTTACAGAAATGCACTAGGGGCAGAAAGCTATCTTCACCCCAATTTTTCTTACATCCTCAATGTCCTGATGTAGAAAATAGGACTTAGACAAATAGACGTCTATAAAAAGAGGATTTGGGGGTAGCCTTCAATTTAATAAGCAAAGAATGCAGAATTTGCAGCCACTATTTTAATATCTAATGTAGAACACTGACTCTTGAAGAATTTGAAATGTGTGTAAATAAACACAAGCAGGACAGAACTGTTCTTCCCCCAGAACTGTCTCCTCCACAATATCACACTTACAAAAGATGCAAAAATGACTTTTCAGTCTGCACAAGCCTCTGGTTAGTCACTGTACGTGTTGAGAACCAAGGGTACTGCCAGTTGAAGTGGTACATAATATGATGAATTCTGGAAAAAAAACAACAGTATTTGGAGAATCATATTTGCTACTCACGCTGTGAACACCCAGAGCCTTCCAGATGGCGAAACTTAGTAATCCAACTCCACACCATGCATACAGAGAGCCCCATCCTAGGGCACGTAAGGCCAGTGATGAGCCACTCTCAGGTAATGCAGCTGTAGCAGTAATACCCTAGGGGGGAAAAAAAAAAGACTGATCAAGACAAAGTGAACAATAACTGGAAAAAAGAAAAATAGGAATGAAGGAATTTAACTTTTACTCTAGAAATTTTCTTCCCTTGCCAGTTTATGTGATGTCATAGAAACTCTTGTTATGGATGTCAGCAGGCCCAAAGTACCATGAAAGTGGGTATATAAGCTGCTTTGTCACCAGGAACAACTTTCAAGTCTGCCAGTAGCATTTGGGGAGTTTTAATATCTGAAGATGCTGAAATAAACTGTTCAATAGGCACAAGAATCTGACAGTTATCCTGCCACTCAAAAGCCACAACTGGCTCAAAAACATGACAGCTGCACTGGAACACAGTCCTTCTATAGAATTGATTTTGGTATGATTTTTTCAAGAGTGGTGTGAGTGGAGCATGACCGTTAGCCTATAAGCCTTCATCTAAGCTCCTGTAAAAGTAGATTGGGAAACTAGAGGAACTTATGCATCTTTCAGCTTGATGTAGGATGTAACAGTGACTGAGAGACCAATTTTGAGATGCTGCAACTCTGAAGGAATTCTAGAAGCTGTTTAGGAAAATTTTGAAAATAACAAATAGCAACACTAAGCCTCATTTCCCTGTAGAGTTCACTAAGTGGCAACAAAGATAGCTCTATTCCATTTTCACACTTCCCATTTTCGTCAGAAATAACAGTGGGTGTTTTTTGAGATTCTGCTGCTTGAGTCTTCCATTAGAAGTGTTGCAAAAATACAAAACACTTGGGAAAGTCATCTCAGGCCAAGAGGAGTGGAGTCTCGACCATGACAGACTCCCAGCCACAATGGAAACTTTTTTTGTCACAGCACATCAGTATAAGGTGCAGCTATGAAGGGCTCAAACACGTGGTGGTTCACATCAGTCAGTTCACACCAAGTGTTTGCTGCTAGCCAGCCATTCTTGGACAGCAATGCCCCCTGCACTGTATTTAGCTGCTACAGGGCAGCTTCAGTCCCTTTCATTTTCTTTCTTCTTCGATGTAACTAAACACATGTACAGCATCTATCAGAATGGTATGTGGCCAGTGAAAAAGCATCAGCAGTGCTTGGTTTTTTTTTTTTTTCCTCTTGGCTTTGTATTCATCAAAATGTTAAAATGATCTTCGGACAGTGCCCAGTATTAACATTTGTCCTTTGTATACAGTTCTGGGCAGTTACCCAAGGACAAACACCAATGTACGAAGGACACAACTAAAATCCATTTTATTCCTCATAGGTTCTGATTTGGACATCCCAAAGTGGAAGCTGTCAAGTGTTCACTGTGTGTATATACACATAGATACACAGACACAAACAATAGCTCTCTAACCACACTATTAAACAGAGTTCTACTATTTCCTTCCTGCAGCTAATGAACTTTTCTAACTCTTTCAGTAGAGATGGTATTGAGTCGATTTAAAGATGCTGATGATTTCTGACATTTTCCTGCTTCAATAGTCTACACATATACAACGTGTAGAATTTCCATTTGGAAGATGGAAAGAGAATGGATGAAAATATCCTCTACATAGAATCTTTAAATAGGAGTCATTATCTGTGAAAACTGCTGGCAAAAATAACTCGACCACTATTTAAATGCTAGATTGTCTCAAAAAAAAAAAAAGTGCTATGTGGAAGCGGTTGATTTGGTTTCACTGACAGCAGTCAAAAAGAGTTCTGTTCCAAGCTGACTGCTGAGGGATGTTAAGCATAAAGATAGGGCTTTCTGTAAACACCAGTTTGTCATAAGATTATCCGATATGCTGTTCAGAGCATCAAGAAAGCTGATTAAGAAATGCCAAAAAAATAAGAGGACAACAGTAGAATACTATGACAACATGGGGGGAAAAGGGTGTAACTACAAAAAGAACATTCTTAGGAGAACAGAATTTCAATCACGAGCCTGTTACTGTATATGTTGTTTCCTCCCTGTTACTGTTCTAATACTGGGGGGGGGGGCGAAGGGGAGAACCTCTCTGATTTGAAAAAATAAGCTATTGAACAATGCTCAAATCTTCGTACAAAAAAAAAAAAAGGCAGGATTTACTGGTTTGTTTCCCAAAATACATGCTTCACACTTAATTTATTTTATTTCTGGAGGACATAGGAGAAATGATAAAGGCCTCAATTTTCCGACTATCTCCTTGTGGACAAGAATGTTTCTGAAAGGAAACTGTGCCTAAAATAAATACGTTCCACTTCATCAGTTTATTGTATTGAGTGCATTCACGTGGCCTAAACTATTCTAAAACTAAACACCTGGTCGAATGTCTAATATGGATGCGATTACCCTTAGTTATTTATAGTTACAATTCTGTTACTGAAACAATGTGTTATTTTTAATAACAGGCAATGACCTGTACAAACTATAAATTTAAGTATCTTTACCTCTTTGGTGGCAAAACCTCAGAGATCCCCTATGGGCAGTTACATAATTTTCAAAGTTTAGCCTTCCCTTCTGAAATCACTCACCTATCACACCTTCACAAAAAGTATCATTTCCTTTCTACACTTTGCGGTATTTAAGTTGAGCAACGTAGAAATCTTACACTATTCCTAGCAAACGTTTAACCTGCTCTTACTGACTTGAAGTCTAGTGCTCTGGCCATCAGCTTTGCGCAGCCAAACTGTACCTATATCATTATTACTACAAAGCACTTTATGCGTTGTTTTTTCCTGTGTATGACAACTGGAAAACAGTTTAAATGAACAGACCTTATTGAACCAGTTTGGGTTCTTCTTTTTTGCCATGGCAAGTGTAGTGCCAAAACCTGCTATCATTCCTGCTGTAGCAACCGTACCTAGAAAAATTCCACCTGCCAAGAAAAGTTTAAGACATAAAAATTAAATTGTTATTAATCACTGCAAGTGATATCAACATGTCACATTCTGGGACTGCTGTACATATCTCCCATCTTATTGAGGTGTGCACGCCTTTTTATGGAGAATACAATTATCTGTGGTTCTGTGAAATTAAGATCTTGTCTCCTAGAAGGAGAAAAAAACAAAAAGCAATCTGTTTTGAAAGCAGCACCTGAAAAAGAAAGGTCTGTAAACATTTGCTGAGGGAAAAGGAACAGTTTTCCAAATTATTTATATTAATTACCTATGGTAAGGAGGAAAGAATATCTTGAAATGGAGCCTTTTGAAAACAAATAGCAAGCATCTATTTGCAAGAGGCAGAAGTCATCCACATCCCAGGATGCCTTTTCACAGCACTTCCAAATTTTCATGCTCCCTCTGCAGCCTCACTCCAGAATCAGGATGCTAAAATCAGCCCTGTGTTACAAGATGATGTGCTTCTCCTGCTGCACCACTGATGACTTCAAACAGCCATCTGAAAACCTACCTCAGAACACCATTCTGTAAGTAACAGATTCTCTTTGGCATTGTCAGCTTTATGTTCTAATGATCTATTTAAAAAACAAACAAACAAAAAACCAACAAACCTAAAAACCAACAAAACCACATGAGCAAAACCACAAAGCGCTCCTTGCTGCCAGCTCTTCTGCAGCCACTTGGGATCTGCTTCTTGCATCAGAAGGGGATCTGTAGCCATATCAGACCACTTGTAGGAAAAGGCCTCCTATGGACCCTGAGTGCACTATACAGCACCTGGCTCACACCAAAATGCCCTTAGTAGAGGCAACAAGCTCTGCCTTTGCACCTGTTGGGTAAAAAAAGTTTAAATATATGTATCATTTGAATAGGAAGCAAGAATCAAAATCCCCTTATGTCAGGTCTCTCTTTCTAAAACTTGGTTATAATATTACTGTGATGGAGAAGTTTGCTGTAGCCGTGTCAGTGAGATGTGTGGAGGACATGCAGCCTGGGAACAGGAGGACCTCCAACACCCTGACAGAACACAGGGTGCCCCCTGCATTTTACACTTCAAGGTCTACTCAGTAGCAACGTTTTCCAGATTTCAGAAATAGCAACTGGTTTTTAATTAATGTCTGCCAAAAGAAGAGGAGCTTAATGCACAGCCTCCAGCCATGGGACTTGGGCCGGAAAGCACTACAACGTGGAGAAGCACCCTGAGGCAATGACTGTGCACCCTCCGCCCGGGACGCGCCTCCCGGCTCCCGCAGCCCGCGCGCTCACAGCGCTCCAGGGCTCGGCCACGCACGCCCCACGTGCTGCCGCCCGCCTGTGACCCGAGTGGGGAGGGGAGGAAAAGGGAGGCGCTTCCAGCACCTTTAATGAGGAAGAGCTTGTCCTGAGAGGCCGCAGTGCTCCCGCGGCCCCGGGGAAGAGGCCTCCCCAGCGCGGGGTCCAGCGGAGCCGCAGTTTGCGGGGAATCCCCCATGGCCGGGCAGCTGGAGGACGCGGCGGCAGCGGCAGCTAACCCGGAAGGAAAAGGAGCGGAGCAGGCGGCGCGGCTGCCCTTCCTCTTCCATCTCCTCCACCTCCTCCTCCTTCTTCTGGGCTGCGCAGCCGCTGTGGGTGCCGGTATATGTGGGGTAACTCAGGGGTGAATGGGCAGAAGCCACAGCCTCTCGCAGAATGCGGCTATACTAGCGCACTTGGAAGGGATTTCTATGTAAATCTCAGTGACAACGTGATGGACTTCACTAAACGAAACTGAAATCTTTGCTCCCAATGAATTTCACTGAGCTGTCTTGACGGATGTCGTTGCTTTCAAATACGTTTTGAAGTTCCAGATTGCATCTCCCGTTTTAAACACCGTGGCAGAATCACAGTGTCGGTGTGCGCTGCTTCCCACAGCAGTGTGGGTGACTGACGTACGGCTCGGATCTGGCACCACGTTGAGAGAAAAAACACGCATCTAAACAGAGCACAAGCATTTCTTCCTCACTTTCTTTCTTTGAACCTCTTCGTCATCATTTATAGTGTGTATCTAGGGGTCTGATTGCAGGGGATTGGGTTGCTAGGCAAAAATTCAGTATTTTGGGAAACTTCCTGGTCGTGGTACTTCTGCAAACCAATCGGAAGCCTCTAATGCATGTGCATTACACACATCTCACACAGCGAAGCAGCAGTGGTTGTGGAACACAGTTGTTACTGTCATACAGCTGACTCATCAGCCCCAGCTCCGCTTTTCAGAGCACCTCACTAACTACCAGTCTTCCTCCATTGGGAGAAAGCACCCCCGGTTCCCATATGTGAAAGGGACCTGGGTGAACTGATGGGCAGTTGGCTGAATATGAGCCAGCAGTGTGCCCAGGTTGCCAAGAAGGCCAACGGCATCCCGGCTTGTATCAGGAATGCTGTGGTTAGCAGGACTAGGGAAGTAATCCTGCCCCTGTACTTGGTACTGGTGAGGCTTCACCTCGAGTGCTGTGTTCAGTTTTGGGCACCACAGTATAGAAAGGACACTGAGATGCTGGAGTAGGTCCAAAGAAGGGCAACAAGGCTTGTGAAGGGCTTGGAGAATTTGCCCTAGGAGGGGAGACTGAAGGAACTGGGGCTGTTTAGTCTGGGAAAAGGAGGCTGAGGGGAGACCTTATTCTTCTCTTCCAATATCTAAAAGGTGCTTACAGCGAGAGTGGGGTTGGTCTCTTCTCAGTGGTGACAGGTGACAGGAATGAGGGGGAATGGCCTCAAGTTGCACCAGGGTAACTTTAGGTTGGATATCAGGAAACACTTCTTTACAGAAAGGCTTGTTAAGCACTGGAATAGGCTCCCTAGGGAAATGGTTGGGTCACCATCCCTGGATGTGTTTAAAATCCATTTGGATGTGGTGCTCAGGGACATGATTTAGCGGAGGGTTGTTAGAGTTAGGGTAGTATGCTTAAGTTGTGGTTGGACTTGATGATTTTTAAGGTCTTTTCCAATCTGAGTAATTCTATCATTCTATGATTCTGTGTGTTTTGGAGTAGCATTAGGACTGTAGTTCTTTCTGATTCCAGCACAAATAATAAAACCTCTTGGAAAAAGTGGTCTTGGAATTTTAAACAGCACGGTGACAACACTAAGGGGAGATATACCACTTTTTGTTTTATCTGAAGGCTGCAGCAAATAGGATATAAATATGGGGCCCTGGGCAGCCTGATCTAGAGGGTGGCAATACTGCCCACAGCAGGAGAGCTGGAGCTCAGTGGTCTTTAAGGTGACTTCCAGCCTATTAATCTGTTCTGTGATTCTAAATACTATGTATTAATATTTAGATGTTGTTAGTAAGCATAAAGCTGAAACAATGGCATGCATACATTTTGACTGTAAATTGGGCCAAGACCACCACTGTTTCTGCAAGAGTAATCATTGAACTGTGAGAGATAATAACGTGCTTTTTATCTTTGATGATAAAATCCTAGATTTTTTTCTTCTTAGGATCGTTTTTTGAGTTCACATCAATCAATAAGTCACTTTCTTTCAAATCTCCAGGACTAGGAAGGAGATGAGAAAAAGGAATAATAACGTTATTTAATCTTGATTTGAACAGTGCCAAGAATCTACATTTAAGATAGTCAGATAAGATCTGTCTCTATTAATCATTCACAAAGACTTAAAGTAGGGCATAAAACCTATGAAATCCACTGTGTCTTTCTGAGGAACTTAAAATTCTCAGTGTTATAAAACAAATTGTCATGCTTTAAAACAGAGAGAGAGAGATGTTCAGCAAAATTATGTCCATTGAAATTGTTATATAACTTAATGTAATTCTTTCAAGTACAATTTACACAAGAGCTTTGCATTATCTCTTCTTCCTTCTCTGTCACTCTTACAGTACACAAGCAAACAGAGCAATCTACATATAGCTACCAGCTATGTTTTCTACAATTCAGTTATCTCTTCCTGAAATTAGACACATTTTTGTTCGAAAGACCAATTTTAATGATTCTGGTATCAAATATTCAAAGGTTCTTAAAATGAGGCCATGAAAATATATATGCAAGTAAGTAAACATGCATTGCTTGTACTAATTTAATTTGACTACAGATAAAAGTTTGGACAGAATTATTAAATTGTGAGTGCTGAGTTCAGGCACTGTTTACTTTGTGTTGAGGTTTGCAATGGCCAGGATGCAGAATTTCACAGCAAAGCAATTGTGGCTGGTAGACTTCCTTCAGTGGGCCTCTTTTATTGTTTAAAAGAAAGAAAATAAATTTAAGAAAAATACAAAAGAAACAAGTTTGCATAAACACATTCCCTAAGCTTGTTTGTTTGTTTGTTTTAATAATCCTCATGAATACGTGGCATTCCTTCCCATAAGCAGCTCAAGAAATACAATCACCATGTGCAGACTTCTTAATATAATGCTGATCTGTGTTTCTCCTGCTCCTGTCGTCTTATGAGCAGACAACTAACTGCAGGACTGCAGAGAATGCTGGCAATTCACAGTCAAGGCTGGTTTCACTTCAGGACTAAGATAGAAATCAGGTCTTCAGTGGAGAAAGGGTTAGTTTGTAAGAGCACTGTGGCATAATAAATATGTTTACTGAGTTATTGAGGTGTCTGATAGAATGTATCCAGAGCAGTCTTCAGTGCCACTGCAGAGACAGTTGGCAGATAAAGCACAGCATCAGTTCTGGAGATAGAAAATCCAATTCAAAACATGCAGGAGGTTGATTTGAATACTTGTTAAAATGACATATTCAGTTAACAGAATTTGCTTATGTAAAAGAATTCGGGAGAGCCAAATGCTGGTTTTGGAAGGAGAGAAGAAAAAGCGTTTGAGCTGTTCTTCTGCTCTTGGGAGAACTAGGTTTTACTCTTTGAGTTGGATCATCTCCTGTACTTCTGAAGGCTTTGATATTTGAAAGTACGGGGCACCTTACACCCTCTGTGTGTAAGCTGTGTAAGTATTTCAGAACAAATTTCTGGTCTGCTGGACAAGAAATTGAAGCATTCTGAGTCTATGATTTTGTTTCTAACAGTACTGTCTGTCTTTATGATAAGGAACTGCTTACTGTTGTGCCTCTCTTAAGAATCAGGTGTATGAAATTCCCACACTGGGAGTAAATTCTCGGATCTTTTCTAGAAAAAGTCTGGTCACTAAATAATGATTTATAGCATTTAGCCACAGAAATACTGACAAGATCAGTGATCATCTATCAGACACAAGAACAATTATAGTAAGAGCTTTGCATCTGAAAAAGAGAAGACATTTTAAAAATATTGATTGAGCTATCTTCAAAGATTTATGTGAGGGGTATTTTTCCATTTAGAGAAGAGGAAATGAAGAAATCAATCAGTTTGTGCAGTTCTGCTTTAGTATTTTTTGGCGTAGGCACAGGCTTGGAGGATGGATCTCTGGATGCCCAGTCATCTCCTTCAGCACTGGCCCACCTTTCTGTTTTAACAGTAACTTCTTTTTTTTTTATTTCACTTTTCCGTTTGTTTATTCAGTAGGCAATGCTTGACCTAGGACAAGACTAGCTGTGTGTGAATGTTACACTGACACCAGAGCTCTGTATGGCCAGAGCCTGGCCACAGTTCAGTAGATGGCGGAAGTTCCAATGGCAGCGTGACCAGAGTTCCAGCTGTAAATCCCAAATTAGCACTCATACATGATGACATTAGGGCTAGTCAGAGGCGAGTTTCAGAGATGTTATTGTGAATCAAGGCTGCCCGGTGCCCTGGACTATGTTCATGTGACTCTGCAGAGATGGGGATGCTTGGGGAGCTCCTGAGGAAAACTGACTGATGTTTGTGGGGAAGCTGCAGGAGATGGCATGTTTCTGTGGGATGCTTCTCAGAATGTTGGAGGGGTTTCCTGCACATATGTGTATCTACTTATTTTATAATCTTAACTCTTACTAAATTTCATGTTTTATTACCTTCTCAGTGGTTGAAGTATTCTCTCTGTGTAAGTGAAATATATTTGCATCTCTTTGTCTGTGCCCACATTCCTTCCTTAACTAGAGAGGCAAATGCTAGACTAGATCTCTTCCCAATGCCTGTGATATTACCATTGCTTTAGAGTCTTAGTAAATACGTTTATGAAGTTGATTTGTTTTGTTTTGTTTTTTACTGGATGTTGTGTCCGTAAGGATTTCAGTATGTATTTCATTGTAGAATAGTACTCTATCACCTTTTAGTAGTTATTTTGCTGTACTACAAACACCTTTATCATGATCCAGAGAAAATTTATTTCTGACAAAATTCAAAAAACTTAACAGCAAAGAAAAAAGAAATGGTTGTACCAGGGTGCCTTTAAATTATGGCCTGGGACTTCAGAGTCAGCCGGTCTGCCTGGATGTCTGACCTGAGATAGCAGAGGTGGTCTTGAACCACCAGTTAGGTTATGACCTATTGCCAACCTGTTCTTCATGTCTCAGATGGGCAGAATTGGAAACTTCCAAATTTACAGTTGGCAAGATGGAGGCCTCTTGGTGGCAGCTCAGTACATGAATTTGTCTACCCCATGTGTCTCCTGCTGTGGGCTTCACGAGATACTTCATAGTCTGTAGCTCAAACATCTCCCCAAAACTGTCCTCCATGAGTACAGCTGGGCTCAGATTAGGTTGCACACAGAGGCTGTGCCATCTCATTTCTGCATTTTGCACAGCTGTCTGTTTAAAGCTGTTCAGACCTGGTCTGAACTCATGGCTGACTCTGTTTTGAAGAGGAGGTTGGACTGAGGCCTCCTGAATTTTTCCTCAGCCTGACTGACGTGGTATGGGTGGGCAGATTCCCCCACAAATCCAGTGTGAATTAATCAGAGGGTCTGGGTAAGCGTGATGTCAAACATGGTTTGCTTTTGACTGACTCAGATCGAACTCACCAAGTTATGATGGCTCTCAGAGGCGGAGAGAAATATTACTAGCATCTTCAGCATCATTTTTAGAAGCTGCTCTGTCAGATGCCCGAATGGACCAGGAGAGCTGCGGTGCCCAGCCCTTGCCACTTGGTGTCCTCATGAGGCCAACTACACTGGTCTGGGGAGCTTTAGCAATGGCATATGTTGCAAAACACTGGGAAAAGAAATGGGACTAGTATTTTATTTATCGTTGGGAGTTGGCCAATATAAAATCGGTTCAAATATAATACGTCACCTACTTGAGAAATCCAGCCACGGAATTAATTGGCATGAATATGAAGTGTATACTTATCTTTATCAGCTCCAGAGACGATTGTATCCAAAGGCCCTTCTTGCGGTCATTTACAGGGCTTAATTGCTATGGTTAATGTTACAATTAAAAAAGACCTGGAAGGAGAGCTGAATATTATCATCACGATGAATGATAATTATCAGTTTGTGCAGATGGATGATAAACATTTCTAATTAAATTACTCTTGTAACATAAATGAATTGTATGATCTGGGTAAAGTACTTCTGATTTCACATTTAGGATATTTCTAAGGGCAACAAGTTTGTGCCAGAATTTCAGTCTGCAGGTCAATCTGTCTTTTAAAAATATCCAACTGTTCAATGAACATAGCTGCTTACTGCAGTTTTTTGCAGTGAAGAAGTTCTGCAATAAATGAATAGTTCAAACATGGTACATGGGAGAATAAAATAAACTATGCACCTGACATAATATCTTAGTTCTTTTTGCTGGGTAATTCATCAGCTATCTTGTTTTACTCCTATATTATTTTCTTCTCTGAGGATTTTTGCAAGACACAAACCATTAAGCTAATACTCTACAAACAGGAAAGCTCATTAAGAGCTCTATGTAAGGGGGTGAGTGAGATGGGTGATGAAGGTGCCAGTCATTAAGGTTTGAGAGAGAAGGAACTGTGAAATTTGTTAGGAATAATTACATGCAGTCTGTCTGTGCTATGTAAAGATCCAGTTGATTTTGTATACCTCACATTCCTTTCTAATCAGTGAGAGGTGCAGTGAGTAATGCAAACTGCACTTCAGGCAGTGAAGTACAGTCGATGACTCTCAGATGACCAGTAGCTTCATGGCTTATTATATACATGTTGACAGCAGCAGTTCTTTATACCAGGCCCCATTAGACATTCGCTTAGAGTTTCTAAAGCAACAGCCCTTGACTGCAACAGGCAATTTTTGAAGGTTGTAAGCGGGAGACAGATGGCCACTTTCTGTCAAGAGATAATGGGAATTTTGTGCCAAAACTCTCTCTGTGCCTATGGAAGAACTAACCCTGAGATTTTCTGCATGCATGCCTTCGTGTGTAGGCACTACATTAGTGCTTACTGTATATATCAAAATTTGGCACTGCCATCTCTCTCTAAACATCACATTAATCCATCTGTCTGTCACCATAGTAACAAGGCTCCCTATTGATGACCAAAGAAGAGCTGAACCATTATACCTAAATGTGCCTGGTGAAAAAAAAAAAAAAAAAAAAAAAAAGAGTAAACCCACTTTGTGTGAACTACAGAGACACCATGGACAATGTGTGGTAGAAAATGGGCAACTTACGATTTCCTACGTAGTATTTTTATTCGTGCATGAACATCTGAAATAAATTACTGCAAAAACAATCCTCAAATCTGATCTTTGCTTGCTCACATCTTCTTATTCCATTTTTTTAAGAACTCAATTTTTAAAATGTGTATTTTCTTCAGAAGAAGTTACATGTTCTGTGGAACATATTTGTCCCCAGGGGTGGAAAGATGAAATGAATAACTTAAAGATTCTAAGTACAAAGCATACCAGGGATGTTTCTCAGTATTTTGCTGCACATATTCTCTTCCTCTCTCACTTCCACACTTGTAACATTGCCAAAGTGGAATGCACGTATTCATTAAAGGATCAATGTCTAACTGAGTGCTGTTAGTTGGACCTGGGATTTTTTGAGAACCACAATGTCGTGGAAACTCTGACATGAATCACTGAACTTCATAAATCATTCTTAGACAATGAATTTCCATTTTTTTTTTTTATTACAGTGGCGCCATGCATGCTATTAATGGTAGACTCAAGTCTATAATTCTATTAGACTATAAAGAGGTCTTTGGTTTTAGACCAGAAATTAAGCTTAAAACTAACCATTGGCTTCTCTTCTCCTTCTGCGTTCATCGGGCAGTGCTTTTTTATTCTCCAGAATATATTTTTGTCCTGCTGCAGCTTTTCTTTTCTAAGCGGCTCTGCTTTGGTCACAAAGTTAACACTAATAAGAGCTACAAAGTAGATAAAATGAGGGAGTGGAGGAAGAAACAGGGATATATAATTTTAGAAGTGCTTTGCGGTGTTCACAGAGCTGAAAGTACAATTAATTTTTTCACAGCTCTTTACTATCTGGTTTAAGCTATGGCCCCGATCTTCCAACAGGCTGCAAATACGTGGTGGAAATGTGCTGCGTGCACATGCACACATACTGGATGTATGCATATCAGGCAGATTTTATGATATCTGGTGTCATCTGGGCAGACAGGGGCATTTTGCTCTGCCAGAGGGTATCTGAACCCCTGGAAGGTCAGCTGGATCTATTTGGCAAAACAGAGACACAGATGTTACCAACCTGCCAAGGGTTTCTGATTCACAGCTGACATTTAAAATGATTTCAGCTGAGTAAAAAGGAGAAAACAAATATATAAACCTCTTCAGGTGAAGATAGGTGACCCCTTGAACTGACAGAAAGGAATATTGCAAAAAAAGAAGATTCATTTTGGAGTTTATAATATCAGGGCTGTGGCATTCATTGCTCTGTGTGACAGAGATGTGACAAAAATGATCAAATGCCTTAAATGGGGCACTTAATATATATCCCCTCAACTGGGGGTATTAAAGCAGCACCTGGCCATGCAGATGATGACCACCTGTGATGCACACTATAACCTCATTTGCCTTTGTTCCAGATGGTACTCCACCTCCATCACCAAGTGCAGCAGGCCTTCCAAGACAGCAAAGAGCAGCAGCCACAAAAAAAGGATTTCTCAGAGCTCCTGTACTTAGCATAGCTTTCTAAAATTTGAAGAAGTTCGTTATCAATACAATGCACTCTGTTTTCCCACATGGTAAAACAGCAGTATAATACTTTTCTCTCACAAAATGAATTTGAGTTTAGTTTACAGAGAATTTTACAGTGCAATCAAATGCATTTCCTAAGGATGGGAAGAGCTTTGATTTTTAATTACAAATTATATATTTTAGTAACCTTTTAATTAAAACATAAAATTCAAAACATAAAAGGTTAACCTGCTAAAAAAATAATCTCTCTCTAATTAATATTGAAAATAGCATTTTTTAAAAAGCATTATTTTTTTTAATGATCTGTAGAAATTAAAATTTCTCTTTTTCTTTTCCAAGCTAAATTCTGCACGATCTGGATTTTCTCTCCGATTAATTCCTTTCCCTCTTGAAAACTTATGAACTCTAAAAGCTTCCTTAAAAAAAAAAAGAAAAAAAAAAAAAAGTGTGATTGCAATAAAAACTTGGTTCAAGTCTGGACCTAGCACAAGAGAGTTATGTCCTTGCCAGCTGTATTTCTGTCTTCAAGGTTTGTAGTAACTGTGCCCTCTCAGTAGATATGAGAGAAATCCCAGTGTCTATAGAGGACATGCTTCTACCCTACCCATATGTCTGTCTGGCTGCTATTCATATAGGATAGAGCACGTTCAACCCCATTTCAATTCTCAGCCACTCAGCAGAAACAAAGCATTTCATGATCAAAGATTTTATCAGTGACACAGTGCCGCTCTTTTTATACTTGGTTTTTGGCCAGCTGGCATTCTTGATGTAGCATTCCTATGTTCTCAGCTGTCACATGTTGATGCCCTTCCCAAAAATTTAATTTCATCCACATGCTATATGAATTAGACTCCAAAAACACATGGAATCATCTCTGGCTCATTTCAGGTAAATGTTCAGCATGAGAGTTTGTGATCTCTTGCAGGCATGTGCTAGACTTCAGGACCCACACCATCTCTTCCCACCTGAAAGAGAAGCCTCTGCTTTAACAGTGTCTATCAGGGCTGCAAGCAACATGTTCTAGGTAGGTACCAGGTGAGGCCTTGGAGGATTCTCTGTGTTTCCTCCCCTGATCTCAGTTCCAGGTCTGGTGTCCTTGAGTGAGATGGTAATGTTCTGCCTCCGTCTAGAGGGGATATGGACAGGCAACCAAGCACTGAGATACAGTCCACCTGCTTGAGAGAGCATGGGTTTTGTTTGTGTATGAGCCGTTGGCACTGCCCTGTGCAAAGAGCACTCCTGAACCAGCCACCTGCTCAGAGAGAGGAGTGGAGTTCAGTTCTTAAGGAGATGGAGTACAATTGCAGTAGATTGGTAAAAAGGAGCAAAACTAGTGCTCTTCTTGACTTTGGAAGGAGGTGGGAAAATGAAGTGGGAGGGCTGAGGATGGAGATGGTCGTTTTGTGTAAAGAGGAACAGAAAAGTCTTACTTTTGTCTTCTGAGATGTGAAGGAAGGAAATCAGAGGAAATCAGTGCTTTTTTTGGCTATGCACAGAGAAAAATTCTGTTCTGTGAGCGCTGGTGTGAATGGATATTAATTAAAGCAGCATCTTTCTGGCCCTACAAACCCAAGAGCTGCCTGTGAGGACGTGCCCTTACTGATACCCACTTGCCTGCTGTCCTAGTGCTCTGGATTGCTTGGAGCAGCAGTGCTGAGAGGGATACAGACACACTGAAAACCATAATCTTATAGGAATAATCCACACTAAAGGGCTCACCACCTCCTTAATACAGAGAGAGGTGCATCAGGTCATAGGATTTTTGCAGAACGTAGGAATTAGCATCCTCTGTATCTTAGCAGGCTTCACGGGCAGCCAGCTGAGGGCATGGTCTGTTGCAGCACTGCACATGTGAAGCTTGGCTGGGCAGGGGCACTTCATTTGAGATAAAAAGCTCCAGAGTCTAAAATAAACATAGGCTCCCTAGCCTTGCAGAA
This sequence comes from Tympanuchus pallidicinctus, assembly GCF_026119805.1. Lineage (NCBI taxonomy): Eukaryota > Metazoa > Chordata > Aves > Galliformes > Phasianidae > Tympanuchus > Tympanuchus pallidicinctus. The sequence continues at coordinate 58,615,526 of NW_026294618.1, read as the reverse complement.
GCCCAGGTTCTGCAAAGGGAGAGAGAGTGCCAGCTACCCACTTTGGATGAGTGAAGAGCTGAAAATTACAGTGATAGCTTTTCTCTAAGTGTAATTATAAGAACCGTATAGAGACAGCCTTTGGGAACATGAATCTCATATTTTGCTTCCTGCAATGGGGAAATCCACACAGGGAAAAGAGCTGACAGTATTTTCACTGTTGCTGGAGAAGATTATAGGGGTATACAGGCTTTGGAGAATGGCTTTGAAGATCTTGACTGCAAACAGCCCCACCTCAGATTTGTCAAAGCTGAACTGCACCAGCTGCCTCCTGAATATGCATGGGAGCCCAGATTGCCAGCACTGAACGGCAGGTGCTAACTCATACAGACAGGCATCTTGCTTGTGGTTTCCTGTAGCCAAGAATTCCTGATTATCTGCTGCTCATCTTAGATGCAGAGAAGAGTGCGGTGCCACGGGGAAAGTTGGTCTCCACTATGCAAAACCTCTTAAGTCATAAAGTATTGGTTGTTGCCTTTGAAATAATAAATAAATGTACAGATAAATTCAACTTCATGCAAATCTAGAAGTTTCGGCAACATGTTGAGGGATGACATCTAGAGATGGCTTAACCTGGCCCTTGCAGGCTGGAAGAGCCCTGGTGGGGCTGTTACAATTTCCTGAGCTGTTGCACGAGCAGCAGATGCAGTGGCTCTTACAGCAAGCAAAACAACAGCAGGTAGGAACTGTTCACAGAGTGTGCTGTGCAAAGGTTACCAGTGTGTGTTAGTCTTATTCTGAGCATCGTGTTGTGGTTAGGTATTGTGGTTAGAGGCAGACAATCGATGAGCGTTTTGCACGGTGCCTAATAAGGCTGTGGTATGCAGACAAAAAATGTAGGAGATGACTTTTGCACTGAAATATGCTTTCCTCCATGTGAAAAAGGATAAAGATGAAGCTGGTCTGCTCAGGGAAGCCCTAGCTTTGATCTGTGTGCTGAAATAGCCTGCACCAGTTGGCCTGCATGAGAATCACCAAAAAAATAAAAAGAGGCCAAAGTAGGTTCTCATAAATCCCATCTCATAAATCTTCGTGCTGCTGGCAATTTCCCTCTTGTTAGCATTCCTCTGTGGAGAAATTGGTTGCGCTTACCTTGAAAGTGGAGAAATGCAGGTTTTTACAGATGATTTCCCTTGACAGGATGCTATTTTGAGTAAGGTAATCCTAAAAATCCACCTGCAGTTTATGTCATGAACAGCAGGTACTTAATTTTTCCCCTCCATATGTCACCATCCTCAGCTCTGAGCATCCATTTGAAGCTTCAGCCATCGATTTTATTGAGTATCCATCATCTTGCAGGGACCTAGGGTTGATGCTGTTTGCTTGAAGGTCTCAGGCTTCTCACTATATTTATTTGGATATTTCCTTCTTCTATGCATACCAGTTTATAAATTTCTTCATGTAAATACCTATCAAATTATCACAAAGTTATATTAAAGTTAAAAGCAGATCCTATTTACTAGTAACTGAAGTTCTTCAAGCTCAGATATTCACACAAGCATTCCTCTTCTGTTGTTTTCCTGTCTAGTATTGCTGGTTCTGTGGCTGAAGGGGCACACAGAGTGTCCCACTTCATGCGCATGGAGCAGGATAGAAAGCAGGTCTGCATGTATTCTGCTATGGGTCACAGAATCACAGAATAGTTTGGGCTGAAAGGGACCTTACATATCATCTAGTTAGAGATTGGCTACTGGTAAGCACTTCAATTGCCTTTCTATTAAGCCTGAGTTTAAAATTTTACCCCAAGCTTTTTTTTTTGCTTTTTTTTTTGCTGAAGCTAAGATGTATATTTTTTCCTGTTATATTCCTGTTAGTATTCGATACCTACAGTCCTGCAAATAAAACAGACAAATTCATAAAGCTCCAATGACTAATCTTTGCATATTATTTATGGCATGAATAATTTCCTGCAGAATTCTGAATGAATTTCTTGGATTTTCTGGTTACAGCTTTATTGGTTTAATATGTGATTATGCTACAGGCTGCGATTTGCTCATCAGAAGTCATTTATATGAATGCTATTAGATTAGTATATGGTAATTCTACAAAAATTCAGATTTATGAACTCATTCTTCTATTTTGGTGTTGAAAGCATATGTTCTAAAGCCTTTGCAAGTCACTCTGAGAATCTTGGTCAAAACCTTGTATTAACCATGCAAATAATCACAGATTTACCCTTCCTACCATTCCTTATTATTATTATTATTTTTATCCTTTATTTATTTATTTTTATTCTTACTGGAAAAAATAGAAATATGTCTTATGAAGCCCACTTGGGTATATTTGAAGAATGCAAACTTCTGAGAACATTTAAAAGTTAGCCACCACATTAATTGTGGTATGAAAAAAAACTTTATGAATTTAAAAGCACATTTCCATCTGAAGATGTTGCACCCACAACCAGAACAAGTAATTGTTTGTACTCTGATGCCATAAATGTGTGCCAAGCTTTTGAGAAGAGCAAAGCTCATCCACCTAAGTATTCACAGAAATATGGGTACAATTACTACAGTAAGCAAATGAACATGGAAAAATATGTCTGTTTTATGTCTCTGACCACACTTGTATATCATCAGTGACACACTTCTGTTCTCTACCGCAGTGTTGTCAGCCATATGATTTGTGAGTCATATCTAGTCCTTTGTTTACAGGACTCATTGAATATTCAGATTCTAGAGTATACATTGTCAAGTAAATGAAATAAGTTTCCTATCTTTTTTGCAGGCAAGAGGGAAGGAACCTAGGCCTTCCAAATTGGACATTAATTCTGTCCTTGATGAGCTGCAAACCTGAGTCTGTCAGGACTTATTGTCCTGGAAACAATAGCTCAAAGGTGTAACATGACCTGCTCTTCCTTACTGGTTTTGCTCATTGTTTTATGGCCCGAAAAGAAGTGAGTATGAAAACAGAGACTTTGCTATTTTCTGGAGGAAAGTATATGCAGCAGGAGAGGAGGACGTGGGAGAGACACAAAAACAAGCTGTAGGCAGGAAAAGGAGTATGGGAAAGAAAAAAAGAGAGCAGGAGAGAGGCAATGATATAATGTTAAATCTTCCCAGTTAATGATGTCGAATAGTGACAATGAAGCATTAAAGAGATTTTCAAAAGCAGTTAGCTCTGTTTTCAGATGGCCTAGTTAAGTGTGCAATGATGCAGATAGCCTCCCACCGGGATTTTCAGAAGTCTCTAATGGCCTAATTCCTACAGGAAAACTATTATGTACTTTATGTTTCTCCACATAAACACATCGTGGATGTGTTCCTCTGCCAGCAATGGCTGCTTGAAGTATGTAGTCCAAAACAGTGTAACAGCCCACGACTGTAATTATAATGAAGTCTTCTCACAAAATGAGTGTCATGCTCCTGCGTGAGCTGGGTGACAGCCTTTTCTTGTGCTCTACTGCAGAAAATGAGCTCCTGCTTTTCCATAGTGCTGCAAGAGGCTGTTTGCTATGACAGCAGAGAAGAGAAAGAAAGCCACAGTCAGGAAATATGCAGAGGTGAGGGGAAAAGGTTGTATATGAGATAAACTTGAGCATATTTCAGGCTAAAGGAGCTGGGCTTGTTCAGCCTGGAAAAGAGAAGGCTCTAGGGAGACCTCATTGTGGCCTGACAACACTTAAAGTGAGCTTATAATCAGAAAGGAGACAGACTTTTTACATGTTGTGATAGTGATAGGACAAGGAGAGGCAATTTTAAGCTGAAAAGGGGGAGATTTAGATTAGATGTGCAGGAGAATTGGAAGCTGATGATCTTTAAGGCCTCTTCCAGCCCAGGCTATTCTATGATTCATTGTTTGCAGTTATTCTTTCACCTACTAAGAGTCTGATCCCTTCTACAGCTCACAGTAAGACAGCAAAAAAAAGATCTATAAAAGCCATATTATTTTAAGCGGGAGATATTATTTAAAGAACTCTAACTCAAGGCATTTTTAGTATTTTAATAAGTTAATTAAAATAATTGCCACTAACAGCATCCTTTTAATTACATGAGCATTTGCAGGCGTGTAATACATTGTTGGGGTTTCTTTTGTTTGTTTTGTTTCCTATAAGGACTTGCACAATGGTTTAAAGTGTCAGTGAGACTTCCCTTCCATTTCTAAAGAAAGGCTTTGGAAATTGCTTGGCTAAATAGGAAAGATGGCAGCAATTTCAAGTAGAATTAAATTCTTAAATGTTTCTTGAAAAATCAATGAAAGAGGGGAAAAAAAAAAAAAAAAAGCTTAATGCCAACACTGTGGGAAGAACTCGGTCACTATATATTGCTCTCCCCAGGAAGTCTTAATAAGAAAGCTTGAGCTTATTTAACAGTTCATCACTACCCAACAGGAGAACGTTTTGCTCCCAATTCCTTTTCTGCCTTCAAGCTGCTTGTTTGTCTCCTCTCACTTTCTGCCAGCTCTTGCACTTAGCTGATGCCTCTGTGAGCAGATGTGGTTGAGCCTGAAGTTCAGTGGCAGCTTATCTAAATCTAACTGCTGGCTGGAGGCATGCAGCCTGTCCCTTTGTTTTTCTCTCTCCTCTTTCACTTTCTTTTTGCTGGCCAACGCGTTCCTCCTGCCCCTCCCTTGTGATGCTTTGTCATGTCCTCTGCTGAATTGTTCTAGCATAATAACATTGCAGAAAATGAACTGGTGTGCACTGAATATTAAAATGGGAGGAGCTGTTGACTTCTTTGAGGATAGAAAGTCCTTACAGGGAGATGCTGATAAACTAGATGACTGGGTAATCACCAACCAGATGAAGTTTAAAAAGAGCAAGTGCCGGATTCTGCACCTGGGATGGAGCAGTCCTGGATACATATACTGACTGGGGGACGAGAGCCTGAAGCAGCCTCATGGAAAGGGATATTGGGGGTTCTGGCTGACAACAAGTTGAATGTGTAGTCAGAGGAGTGCCCTGGCAGCCAAAAGAAAGCAGATGTGCCACACAGATGGGTATGACCTGTGATCACATGCTTATTTCTCTGAAACACTAAGCTCATTTCCTGTATGTATTGTGGGGAAAAAAAAGAAGAAAAAAAAAAAAAAAAAAAGTGGCTTTAAAGAGGAAGTTCACTGTGTGAAAAGGAACGGTTTGGTGAACTGGGATTAGGATAAAGCTGTATGAACCACTTTAACCAAGAACTGGTAATATATAGCCATATTACAGACCTTTGCTGTATAGAAATTTCTGTACAGTACCAGACAATAACCAGACAATGCTGCTCTGCATCAAGTGATGAAGAATGCAAAGCTCTTCAGGTGCAGGCAAAACAGCAAACAAACTGTAATCCACTGCACTGCTCAGACACTGTATGATACTACAGCAGGTTTTAAGACTGAGGAAAGTTGTTCCTTGGCTCCCATGAGGGAATGTTTTACGTGCTCCAAGACTGACAACATTGGAAATTTTTTTTTTCCTCAATTAACTGTACTTTTTTGGCCCTTTCTTTTGGTTTGCTCGTGATCTACAAGAACTTTCCAGAATTAACAATTTTTTATTCTTTCCTTTGCTCAAATTAGAGCAAGCAGGAGTGTTAAGTAGGTTAAAATACCACAGTGACGATCTCCTACAATACTTGTGTATGGGGTTTTTTCCATTTTCTTTTTAATTGAAATTGTAAAATTTTGTGGCCGTATCTCCTAAACTTTGGAAGTAGTCACTGAACATGGGAAACATACCCAATTCTGAAAACTTCTGGATTTCAATTGCATTCTCAAGTACAGTTATGGTCTGGAATAAATCAAAATATCCATAGATTCTGACTTTTACCCAAAGCAGTGAATTTATATGTTAAGAAGCCAAAGTTGTGTTTAGAGAGTGCTTCTGATACGCTTCCACTTTTTCTTTATTTTCTCCCTTTTTTACAGTTCATATGGATAATATTATCTAGTCTTTTAGGACTTACTGCGCTGACAATTTAAAAGTCAACAGTCTGAAGCTGGACAATTTTCTCTGAACAACAAATCTGTCATTACAAAGGAGGTCATTGATGCTAGTGCTTAAGTAATATGTAATTTCAGTTCTCTTGGCAAAACCCACAGAAAAGTTATTTTATATTTTGCAAAATATGTACATTTCTAGAGACATGTAATGATTTAAACAACACTAAGCAAAACTAAGCTGTTTAAAATAAATGAAATGACAATAAAATTAGAAAACTGAAATGTTTAACTTGTTGGAGGAGTAATGAGCAAAAGCAAAACCTTTCAAAGCTATTTGACAACTTTTGTGAAATTTAGCAATATTTTCAGTTTTATCCAAAGCCTTTTTTTAAGGAAATGAAGCACTTCCAAGTTGGTACTAATAAGACTGTTAAAGAATGGCTCATTGGCTAAGCAGTGGTAGAAATTATTTTTGAAAAGCACCAAAGTGGAAAAGTATTTGATAAGGAAGAATGTTATACTGTAGAAAACTCTTATTATGTGAATGCTACTGCCATGCAACTGCCATGTATGGTGTACTTCTGTACTCCTGAACTTGCAAGGCTTCCTTCAGTGTCTCACAAGTCAAAGGTAATATCACTGCTTTTCTTGATTGTTAATTTTTCCAAAATCACTTGAGAAAGATTTGGAAAATGTGCCCAGAAAACATGACTGTGGCACTCCATTTTATTCCACCTCTGAGTGGAAAGGTGGATTTCTTTCCACCTCTGAGAATATTAGATCTTTCAGTTCAATACCTGTTACTTCTTCCTTTTTTTCATTAGAAGCAATTGATTTGGCAAAGTAGAGTGCATGCAGTACAGATATGTTCAAAATGATACAATTTTCTAGTTTATGTTTATTTAATCACTTAAGTAAATTGATAATGCTTATATCATAGTGAAGCTGATCCTGTAATCAAGTATGGTAACAGATGTTCTACATATGTGAGGTGACGTGTTGTCTCAGCAATTGAGCTTCCCTGTTGTTTTAATACTTGCCCTTTTGATGCCTCCAGACAGAGTCAGAGATAGTAATTCTCAGGGGTAACAGCTCATTTGTTAGTACTTTCCTAACAAAAAAGATAATATTCGAAAAAAACATATGTAAATATGATGTAAATGTTGCTGCAACATATTCTCCCATTGCATGAGATCAATCTGAGTCACAGGTAAGAAATCAGAGAAGTACACACCAGGACACATGATGATACAAAGTTTTATGAAGAGACAATTGATTCATCTTAGGTATTGTGTTTATGGTGTAATCTGTTTGGTGTTCCAAAGCAATTTCCATTAATATTGTGTGTGAATTCTAACAAGTGCTTTCAATGCTATTGACAAGAGTCAAATAGTGTGAAATATTAAATGCATAAGGTATTTTTGTATGGCATTTTCAAAAGGTTCTAAAGGCAGCTTTAAGAAGGTGCTGATAACATTTGCAAAACAACACCAATAATATCTTGAATTCCAGTGCAGGACTGATAGTGATTAGGCACTAGAGCTGTGTGAAAAGTACCATGTGCAGTGCTGGGTGATCCCGATAGAGTCAAAGTATGTTGGCTATTGAAAGTAAAAGTTTGACTTTCACTCTGAGTTTTTTAGTATTATTTGTTCGGGCACTATGATTTTTTTATTTTATTTCTTTCTGCTAACATGACTGACGATCACTTTACACCACAATGTCTTGGAAAAAAAGAACCAGGATACCATGGAGTAAAACAGCAGCTTCAATGAGGTGCTGGCATTGTTTAACAAATGCTTTGTTTCTGAAGAGTTTTTCTGAAATTAGCCTGTGTTCTACCAGTGAAGATAAGCTGATAATGACATTTTCCCATAAACTGTTCTGTTTTCTGAATGTCTAAAGTATTTCCTAATCTCAGGAGAGAACCTTTACACATCTTACAATCATTAATATTGTCAGAGTGCAGGCAGTGTGCTAGTAAAAACCTGATAAAGATTAAAAACGCATGTTGGTGAAACACAACATTTGTCAGCAGCCTTCTGCTGCCATGTATTGATGCTGTCTGTATTCATGAAGATAGAATGAAAGAACGTTTCAAAGAATAAAACTGCTGTGACAACAAGTGCTGGGGGGGGGGGGGGGGAGGAGAAGGGCGATATGGGAAGAATAATGCAGCAGCCCCATTACATGTGAGGGAAAAATAAAAAGATGTCATTGCGTTTGCACAGGAGATGGTATCAGCAACTGGTTTTACATTTTGCTGCCTGCTGACTCCTGGCAGAGAGTGAGACCCCTCCATGCTTTCCCTGTGTGGCATTAGCATTTCCCAGGTAACAGCAATAGGACAAGAAGTAATGGCTTTTATTCATGCTAGGGAGGTTCAGGTTGGATATTAGGAAATATTTATTCTCAGAAGAAGTGATGAGGCATTGACACGGGCTGCCCAGGGACACGGTGGACTTACCATCCATGGAGATGTTCAAGAGCTGTGTGGATGTGGCAGTGAGGGGTGGACACGGTTAGTGGGCACAGTGGGAATGGGTTGGACTTGATGATCCTAGAGGTCTTTCCAACCTTCATGATTTACTGATTTCTAAAATAATTCTTTTATATCAACAAATAACCACTCAGCATGAGGATACCAGGCCACTATTGAGATTTCAAAGTAATTATCTCCTCCAAGGAAGAGGAAATATCCATTAGTGGTCAGTCTATTCCAGAGTTCCTTTGGTATCAGTCAGCATTTATGGAGAAATAATTAGTTTGTTGTAGTACACAGAAGGGACGAATATGTCACTGTAAAACTATAAATGAAGTTAAGAAGACAGAAAACATACCACCTACATATTAGAATTCAGCTGCATCCTCACGTACCTATTTCTCTGGTGCCTTCCGCCAGGACAGCATCCAACCACAAAAGACGCAAGCTGACTGCAACGTGTTGTCATTCATCTAGAAATCCGACCAGCACGGGAGCGGCAGGGCTGATTCCCACCACATCTCCCAAGCTGATCCATTCCCCTTTTGCGAGTTGCAGAACTCTGTAAACGATACGGCTGTTAAATTTGCTTGCGCCGCGCACATCGGGAGGATCCGAGGACAGCCCCCGCGCTCTCACCACAGATCGCCGACCGCTCCGCGGCTCTGCCAACACTCCCGCGGTCCGGTGGGCCGCCCTGCCCCCTGCCTCGGGGAGTGCTCGCACGGCATGCTGGGATTTGTAGTCCCTTCCCCGCCCTTAACTTGCACGGAGCAGCTCGGCGGAGGGGGGCGGCAAAACTACAACTCCCAGCGGCAGGAGGGGCGCGCCCTGAGCCCGCCCGGCGAAGGAGGGAGGTCCCGTTGGGTCGGGCCGCGTGGGCAGGGCTTCTCGCTGCCTATCGCTCCCCCGCAGAAGTCGTTTGCCTTCGGCCCGGGAGCTCGGGCCGGTAGGACGAGCCCGGGGCGGACGGGAAGCATCTCTTGGGGCTCGGCGGCGCGAGCCCGTGGCGCTCGCGTGGGCAGGGGGAGGCGAGGGCTGAACGGGCCTCTGGCAACGGGCCCGCAGCGCGGGCGCTCGGCGTCCCTGCGAGCTCTCGGAGCGGGAGCCGCCTGCCCCTCGGCCGGGGAGGGGCTGCCTGAGGGCGGCGGGGTGCGCTCCGTGCGGTCCCTGCTCGCCGCTTCCCGCTGGAGATGAGGAGGCGGCCGCTGCTGCCTCCGGGTCTGGCTGCGGGGGATAAGCCTGGGTAAAGGCTCCACCGATATCTTTTAACGGAGGCGGGGGTGAAGCGAGGTCCCGGCGTGCGGAGGGGCTCTGGGCAGCGCGAGGGCCGGGGGCCGGGAGGATGGTAAGGGGCCGGCCGGGTCCCGGCACAGCTCTCGCCCTTCGCCCCTCTGCCGTTCAGCCCCGCCGCCTCCCCGCGTGCGCGGGACCGAGGCGGCGGCGGGGACCTGTTGTGCCGGGGGAGGCGGGGGCTGCGGCGGCCGGCGCCGCCCGGGGCGCGGGGCGGGGACGCGGTTCCGCTCGGCGCCGCGGCGGAGAGGGGGGGATGAGGCGCTGCCGCCCGGCTGCCCGCCGGCCGTCCGCCCGGCCCCGGCCCTGAGCCAGCGGCCGCCGCTCCTCCCCGGCCGGAGGGGTGAGCCGGGAGGGAGCTGCAGCTGGAGCCGCGCCGCGCGCGCTGCTTGCTTTTTCTTTCTTTAATGATTTGTTACGCGTGTCTCTTGGGGGAGCGTTTTAGCAATGGTCATTTTTAGCAGTGAAATCTGCTGCGCGAAGGAGGATTATACCAAATCGCTATGAATGATAGACTCGATTGCTAAACCTTGCCTTGGCCAACCTCCTGACCCGCGGAGAGAGCTCTCGGGGTGTGCGTGGGAAGGAAGAAGCACCCTCCCCTTCGAAAATAAACTCGGAGAAGAAAAAGACTGATTTTTTTTTTTTTTTTTAATTTTATTTTTGGACAGCTGAGCTGCTTTATAATTTTTTTTTTTTTTTTTTTTTTTTTCTTTTTGGTCTCGTTTTGTCAAAATTTGCTTTACAAAGGATTCCCCTACATGATGGTTTTGTAACTGGTGGAGGAAGGAAGGACCCCTTGGAAGCGTTTGTGATATGACATCTTTGGTAACTGAAGAATTAACCCGTGTGTGCATAGTGGCCCTATTGCTGCTGTGGTAGCAGAACTCATTTTTTTAAGTGGGACTGGAGGAGAGTGCTGCCTCGGTCAGCAGGAGCTTTGCACAGATTTATATCGCGTGTACTTCTTGGTGGGGTTCTCCCCACACAGTACTCTCTCTTGATGACACCTGGAGGTGGCAGTGGGCCCATGAAAGACTGCGAATACAGCCAGATCAGCACACACAGCTCTTCGTCTCCCATGGAGTCTCCCCATAAGAAAAAGAAGACAGCTCCCAAGAGAAAATGGGAGGTTTTTCCTGGAAGGAACAAATTCTTCTGCAATGGGAGGATCATGATGGCTCGGCAGACTGGAGTCTTCTACCTGACTCTCGTGCTCATCCTGGTCACCAGCGGGCTGTTCTTTGCATTTGAGTAAGTGACATTAAAGTCTTCATATCTTCACACTTTGCCTGTTATTATTTATCTGCTGTCTGAAAGCAGTAAGAGGTGTTTATCCAGATGTCATAGAGGGTGCCGGCTGACATTGGCTAACGTTGATTTATGTAACTGAAAATATCATCCGGTACGATGTTGAGTGTTATGCGCTGCTGTTCAGCTCTGTGCAAAACTGAGGTTTGAGGCTGAGCGTGGTAGGGCTTTTGTGCTGCAGATTTCCAGCTCCTGTTGCAGGAGGAGTGTACAACAGGTTTGGGACATTGAGACAAGAGATAGCTGCTTGTCCCTCACTTGTTCTTCTGAGAATCAAAGCTGACAGATGTAAAAATACCGGCCTGTTGTCACAGAGCCAAGCACAAGAGAAGCAGTATCTTTTCGTTAGTTCATAAATGAGCCAGTTTTTATTTTTCCCTCTTGAAATCATTTAACAACGTGGGGACAAGATTTCCAGATTAGTAGGAAAGAGGCAGAGCTGTACAATTCTATACCTACATAGCTGTCTGCCAGTAACAATGTTACTTTCAGTGTATGATGGTAACAGCGGGCTATGAGTTTGATCTTACTGAAACTTACATTTGCTTTAGATTTTTAGATTTATTTTGTAAGCATACTTCTAGTGTCCTCTTAAGGCCTTTTTCTGTGAATCTTTAGGAATCCTTCCTGTCACTGTCAAGTGGACATGCAGCTATAGCAAATCCAAAATGCTGATTATTTTTTTTTTGTACTTATGTTGGGATGGCATAATTAAGGATGCACGATGATAAAGAATTAGGTACTTGATATAAGAAATGCCATTCATCTTTTTTTTATTCTAAAGCTCAGAATGCAAAGGTGCTCCACCTGCTAAAATACTTTACTACAAGAATTACTGAATTCCTTTTGAAGCGCTAGTCCTACTGCAACTTAAAACAACTGTAGCTTGTTTTGTGGTTTGTGGCTGAGAAAATAAAGGTAGGCTTGAACAGCCTAGATTACTATGTGGTGTCTTTTAAAGAAGATAGTGATGCTAGTGAACTCTAAATTGTGCTGGTTAAACAGACATCCTCTAAATGAACTAGTAACGTTTGAGAAGATAAAAATGCTCAGCATGTGACCTGGGGCTAAATATATATACATGAGCTTCACAGATGAATTGTCTTCTGTGGGCTCCGGATGACTTTAGAGGGATTTGTTCATTGTAAATCTTCTGTAGATACTGTGGAACTTCTTGAGTATCCTCTGAGTAGTTGGAATAACATGGTTGATGTTGTGTCTGCTTATTGCAAGTGTGCTTACTTTTTTGTTTTTAAGGAGGTATCAAATGTACCTGCTGATGGTACTGCATCAGGAGTGGGTACTGCTCTCTCCTGTTTGGTGTGGTTGGGCCTCCTTTTGGAAACAGGGGCTGACACCTGCCTCTGTATGCAGTCTCATCATCATCAGTGAACCCTCTGAGGGGAAGTTCTGGACTTTGGCAAATACCAGAATGTAAATGTAGGATCGGAACTGTAATGCTTTATAGTCATTGTTGTAAAACTTATTTGTTAAGCAACAGCTTACAGGTTTTTTTTTAAATGTATTTTAAGAGTTGAAGCTTTTAGAGATAAAGGTTCTCTGCAGTTGCATGACTCAGAACTGTTAATGCAGGAACAGCTGGTAGCTGATTTAATTACTGCTGCTGGTTATGCACTCTGCCAGAGTCAAACACCACCACTGTGTTTAGATTATGGCATTTTGGTATAAAATTGCTAGAAGTCTTGAAGCAAGGACAAATCTTCGGCTTCTTATAATTACGTAAAATTCTGTGCATGTATACTACTCTTTGGTCACTCTTGCATTACTTGCATTCTCATTTTAAGGAAAAGAGTAAAATGAAGAGAGTATGGCAATGATACTTAAAGATCAAGCCTACTTTATTATGACAAAAATTAAGTGGTACTTAGACTGAAATTATACCTGTCTTCTGAAGTCTAAATCAAAAGCAACCACACCTACCACCACTCCAGCCTTAAGACTGAGAAGTGTTCAGCATGCTTGTGGTTTTTGAACTAAGACAGGTTGATAACCTCATAGAAGAAAAAGGGAGCTTCTTGTTTAGGCAGTTATTGTTAGTGTTATTCTGAAGCAGTTTATAACTGTATCATTTGTTAGAGGTCTGAAGTTGCTGTTTAATGATAGGTTGAGAACATCTTGAGTTAAATGTCACTTCTGTTAATTGACTGATTGATTGTATTAGGAAGCTGCAACAGAATGGGATGGAAATGTTTCACTCCTTTGTGTACATATGGACCCAAGTGATTTCTAAACAGATGTATGCCTTGTTTATCTGAACTGTTAGGTGAAGCTGTCATTGAAGAGAAAGATACGGTGTATGTTCTTGAGATTGATCTTCTTGCTACTATTGGGAGAAATGATTTTGCTCACTTAGATAGTAGAAACTGGAAAATGCATACTAACTTCCAAAGTCATTCCCCATTTGCAGATAGAACAGGGAGAGGAGGAAGGAGATAAATATGACAGCTTAGTTCTGAAAAAGTGTTGTGCTGACACAAACACTTGATCCCTTATCCTTTTGGTTTCATTTGTTCCTCTAACATCGTTTTCTCATACCTCTTGTTTTACTCTGACACCCATTCATCCTGAGCTGTCTCATGCTTTTGACTCATCGCCAGGATAGAAATGCATTTCTCTGAATCAACAAATTGGAGCTCTCCAAAAGCAAACATACATAATACATTTTGACCTGTATAGCTTTTGACATGTAACCATGCCTTTTAAATTTTCACGTTTCTTCACGTTTGTGCTTCTGTGCTTTTTCCTGCTTGCTTTTTTTCCAAGCTCCTGCTTTGTTTTTATTCCTTTTTCTCAGTTGGTATTTCTCTCAAATATTCCAAGTATGTCACAACTTCTTCCTTTTATCATTTCACTCTTTCTCATTTTCAAAGAGGTAAGCCAGAATATGCTTTAAAAAAAAACAAAATCAAACAAAAAAAAACCAACAAAAAAACAACAAAACAAACAAAAAAAAGCTTTCCATCTGCAAAAATATAATTGCTGCCCCTGGCCCCTTCCGAAGTAAGAGAATGCAAATAAGCAGTTTCATTTGTGTAATCTGTCTATTAAATGTAACATGGTATACTGCAAGTACTTTTGGGACTCAACAGAGATGCTGTGCTTGAGGTACTCCTACAATTTACGTGTTCCAGAATCCATAAGATTAAAAGACTAGGCATCACAATTTACTTGTCTTTAAATTTTGAGTATGTTATTTTATCTTGGAATTACAATTCCTGACTCTATCAGCATGGTGTCGTTTTTTTTTTTTTCATTTTGGCTTTTTGTTGTACTTCCCATTGCCTTGTGCCACTATACAGAGGCACGTTTTTATAGGAAACTAATTGGTGCTCATGTGGAAGTATCTGCATGACCAGCTTGGAAAACAAATTCATTTCCCTAGAGCAAAGGCAGCATCAGTAACCAAAGGGCAGATAGTACTGCTGTGCCAGGCCCATCCGACCACTGTATTTACACTCACGTAAAGTCCTTTATTGGTGCAATAAAAGCAGGTGAAATTAAGGCACTTCATATTTACTGCTTTTATTCAGGTAAGTATGCATACTTGCAGCAAGAGGGAAGAAACCATCATGCTTGGGGTCATTCAGGTTACTGATTTTTTTATTTTTGTTAGAATAAAGCAAAATGGAGGCTGAATGGTTTACTTAAGACAATAGGATGTATAAAACAGACATCTTATTGAATGGCAAATATCATATAGATGCAGAAACTTCAAGAATTTGGAGCTGCAGTAGATGGGCTTTGCTGCCGGGAGCCACCCTTGGCTGCCAGCACAGCTCCTTCATGGAGCAGGCATGGGAGGGAACATGCCTGTACCCGGGCTGCTTCATTTGAAGTTTCCAGTTGCAGGTGGATGTAAGTGAAGATGCTGTTCAGGCGCAGTCAGGTTTTCTCCTGTCAGCTCGGTTGCGGGGTCAGTAGCTCCGGGAGGAGGTTGGAGCAGATGGCTGGGTGCCGGCAGGGTTGAGGCAGTGCCGCTCTCTTCTCTGTAAATGTGAGCCAGAGCCCCATCACTTCTGATATAATGTGACACTTGCACTGATTCAACCAACTAGAGATTTTCTGAGCTAGTTAAAACTTGATTTTTGTAAGCATTTGTGTAATTGCACTGTTTTCCCAAAGACAGATGCTGGAAAATTATTTAAACTGAGATTGAGCATGTGCATATGTGTGTACTAATCATTGCTTCCTATCTGCTCGTATGGTTGCTGGCAGCTCCTCCCAGGCCTCCCACTTTGAAAGCCAGCACGACTGGAGGACATCCATGAGTCATGCTTTCTGATGTGCTCTAGATGGTTCAATATTGGATTTCTATAGCGTGCGTTATGGTAAAGCAGTGCCACTTGCTGCTGCTCTCTGTGATGAGACTCAGTGTATAAACACTGATGTTAGCAAGCTGAGTGCTTTCACCAGGGTATCGATGAGCATCTTATGACAGGATTTTTGCTCTTGTGAGGTGAATTCTTAGTATGAGGTTGTATCCAAGGATGTGGAATGTCCTCCATCTCATAACCCCCCTTTATTTCTCTTCCTCTGCTTCTAAGATGAGCAGGTTACTTGCATCTTAACAATGACCACGTCCTTCAGCTGCGTGTTGCTGCGTGCTACTGGGTTGTGACTTCAGCTGTTAAGGCAACTATAAGCCTGCAGAGCACTTCCTGATGAAGGTGTGAAGATGGTTTTTAAAGTAAAAACTGACGTAAACTAAAATGTCTGTGCAGCAGAAAACTCCATCCTTTCCTCTATGGAAGGCAGTGAGTGCTTGATAGTGCATACTGGCAAGTTTTCCCCTAGTTTTTTTGCTCAAAAAACATTGTTAAAAAGTAAATGGCAGTATTTGTTTATCCCTTTGCTGTGTTAGTGAAGAAGATTTGCAATACAATAAACCTAATCTTTTGGGTTAATTTCTTTTACTTAGTTTATATTATCTGCTGAATGATACAGCACGTTCATAATGCATTCTGACCAGATGTTGTTTATCTTTATGCTTAATTTACCATGAAAACGTTATCTGTCAGAATCAAATATCTTTCAGAGCCAAGATGTATTTAATACTTGTTTTCCTTGACAAGGGACTTTCCTTTCCTTGGTCACGAACAGCTTCCTTAGTTTATCTGTTTCTCATGGATCTGTGCAGGTATATTCCCTGTAGTGAACGGTTCTGTTCTAGTCTGTTTTAGAGCAGCACTACACTGGGCAGGTACATTCGTTTAAGCTTTTAAATTTGCTTTGAATGAATTAAATGATATAAACCAAAATCCTTTTACTCAGAAAAGCACTAATAGCGTTTGATATTAGGTCATGCACTTCTGTGTTTCAAGGCTTGGTCTTTTTATCTGCAAGTGGATAATTATACTTACAATTATTCTTCATTTTTCAGAGTAAAATTTGAGGATAACCAAAGTGTAACCTCTCCTATATTTTGAAAGTTGTACCTTTAGTTCCTCTGAAACTGCAGAGGCATTTTATGGTTTTGTAACCATAAGTGAAGTGTTACATGTTGGTGGTGGTTTTTTTTTTTTGTTGTTGTTGTTTTTTTTTGCATGCTTTGGATGGCCTCATACTGCTCCATGGAGAAATCAAATTTCAAAAGACCAAAAATTATGTTTAAGGTACTTCTTTCTCACATACAGTTCTACTTACATCTCAGCTTCATCTTCTCCACCTTCTTCCCCACCCCACACTTTGTGGGAGTGGAAGGATATGAAAATAGAAAGTATAACTGTGTGTAGGAAGTAATGTTGGCTTTGAAGATGGAATGTCCCCTAAAGACCCTGAGGAACTCTCTGTACAGCTTGGGATTGTTCATGTATGTGCCTCTGTGGAGTAAAATGGGAAGATTTGTGGTCCTTTTTTGCCTGATGCCAGTCTTCCTCCGCAGCGGTCTGATGGGGAATAGTGCACTGCTCTTGTTGTAGCTCAGTTTGATTGCTGTAGAGAGTTGTAAATTCTCACCTTTTGATACTTGCTATCCCTTTCAGAATGATAAGCAGGTGACTTCAAAAGTCTAGTTAATTTTCTTACCTTTATGTAGTGGAAATGCTGTCACAGCCTGAAGCAGTGATTGAGCACCTGCTGGGAAGGCAGGGCCAACCCAGGGGAGCTCAGGTGCATGCAATGCCCTGAGTGACTGGAAGGGGTGGAGTCATGATCCAGCCCTTCCTAGAACTCATTTAAGGGTGGGCAATGGAGGTAAGGGCATCTCTTGCTGCAGATCCCTGCCTACCTGAGGTCTTCCAGGGGTAAGTGTATCTTTTTCTTCATTTCTGTACTTGTGGCTGCTTCATTGGACTCATTCATTTGCTGTAGCCAAAGACTTTGCCACACTGTTACTATCATGCCAATATAGCATTACATGTGCCTTTAAATCTCTGTTACTGATAGATAATACTTGTGTATGCCTTCAGCCTGTAGACTGAGATTAGACATTTTTGATAAAAATGCCTCTCAATCTGTTAAGTTTGAGGTTTTTGTTAGTATATTGTATTGTATAGTTTGATTTGTTTGGTTTTCTTTGAGTAGCAGCTGTTGCTCCTTTATGTTAAATGTGTTGAGAAGGTATAAAATGCATCTTCTACAGGCTACAATGGGGGAGTCAAGTTAGAATTACATTATTGGAAAAACTCATTTCTCTTTTTCTTAAAAGGCTAGCATACCTGTATGGCCTGATTTGGTTCTGTCTCACGTCTGCCCTGCAGTGATTTCCATATCCTGTTTGAAGGAAAGGTGTTTTGTTTTGTTTTTCAAAATGCTTCTTGAAAGTAGCTTCTTGGGAATAAGGTAATATTTTTAGTGCTCTTTTACTCATTTTTAAATTTGGACTCATTGTGGAAAAAATCTGTGGTGCTATATGATTTATTTTCTGTAATGTGTTGCATTACTATTTTGTGATTATTCTTTCTGTTTTGTAAGAAATGCTATATGCTAATCAGCTTGCCGTTGGTTGAATACAAAATTATCTTTTAGAATGAGAAGGTATTAGGACTAGAACAGAACTGTTCCTTTTACTCCTTTTTTGAGCAGGAAAAGAAATTGTTAATGTCTGGACTTGTTTGTAGATTCCATAGTAACTGACATGAAGTTCGAACTGGATGCTTTAAAATATAAATACCCTTCTAATGACTAAGTTAAACCTTTTAGGTATCTAGCGTCAAAGCGAAGCCTTTTAATGTTCCCTTTTGTATGGTAAGGGTCTATATGGTAGCACAACTTTAAGCTGTTAGCCTGAGCATCCAAATATGAGCAAGTAATAATGAAAAATGGAAGATAACTTCTGTAGAAAACTGAGAATATTTTTAACTTTCAAAGCTACGTGATTGTTTCAAAATAGCCCAGTTAAGAAGTAATGAACAACAACAAAACAAAAAACGAAAACACAGCCGCCAAACACTGGCTTGAAATACTGGGATATTTTAAAAATGCTTAAAATGTAATCATCTAGGAAATTTTTGTCACTCTGGTTGATGATTATTTAAGTGAGGCTGTGGTACTTGATGCTCACTTGAGTTCTAGGCTGCCTATAAGGATTTGTGCACGACAGTGCTGCTCATCTTTTAGTGAAGCTGATGGAAAAATGCCCTGAAGTCAGATAGAATGGATAAAGTTTTATTAAACTTTGAAAAGATGGGCTGTAATTATATAGAGCTTAATAAAAAAAAAAAAAAAAAAAAAAAAAAAAAAAAGTGCTGTAAAGTGATTGAACTCTTTACAAATCAAGGAGATGAAGATGGAGCCAACATGTAATGGACAAAAAGAATTTTCTTTGTATTTTTCATGTTGTTGAAGTATTAAAGGTTATTAGCATAAAAATTCAGAGCACTTCTTAGGCCAAATAATCAGATGGAAACCAAAGCATTTTGGAGTTTCGGTTTCCTTATTCATATTCCTATATGAATATATTATGTGTTTTCTGTACGTATTTCTTCTGGAAGAGAGGCTATGATCACCTGTCTGTATTGCTGTCATTAGGCAAAGGGTGTTCTGTGCTTAGATGTCTGGCCATGGCATTTCAGCAGTGTGCAGGGCTGTGTTTTGCCCAGTTTGATTGCATTACTCTAACTGCTGGGGTGATGGTGAGCTGTAGGGCAATATGAATATTTGGCTTCTGGGTTTGTGATTGCTTCCTTTTCATTAGTGTCTACAGGGTTTATTCACATTATTGTGGGATGGTGGCTAATGAGGTCTTACATAATGAGCTTGGCTAATGAGATCACAGCTGTTTTTGTTTTCCACTCCTGCCCTCCTCTTAAGTTGGTTACTGCAATGAATACCAGCAGCACACATTTGTTGTGATGAATACGCAGTCACCTTCTCTTCTAATTTAAGTTATAATACTTTGCAATAGGAATACTTTGCAAAGCAGGAAATTCAACAGAATATTGAGGATTAAGTTGAAAACTGAGAAGTTAAGACAAGCAAAATCTGTAGCTTGTGAGTTTTATGTTAAATGCAGTTAACAGTTACGTTGTCTGCACTGAGATATATTCACTTATATTCACTTAAAGTTATGGATGTGGGTTTTTTAAATATATTCTTGTTATTGTTACTTAAAACAATAACATATTTTTATAAATAAATATATATATATATATATACACACATATATATGGATCCATTCCTAAGAATGGCGAAGCAGGAAAAAGATGTACCAGAGCTTGTTGTTATTTTGGCATAATCACTCAGTATATTACTAGGTTTTATGAATGTAGATTAAATAACATTGGCAGAGGGCTGAACTTTGTAGTTTTGTTTTCATGGTCCATTAGAAAAGTAACAGACACGAGACCATATAAAACTTTCATTTCTGATTGCAATAAATTTTACACACCCTCCTCCCTGCTGAGATTCAGGCAGCTCAGAGAATATCAGTCCTGCTTATGTATGTTCAGTATGCTTGTAAGCTAGCCCACTGGTTGTGAATGGCACTATCTGAGGACAGAAGCAAGTGTAAGACTGTACTTCAGGTGTGCTGGTGTGCTTATTTGTGCTTATGGTGCGAGTTTTCATGATGTGGCTGTTCATGCATGCATTTCTTACTAAATATGTCTTGCTGGCAAAGAGGGCTTTCTAGTGTGGAAAAGTTGAATTTTTTCCTTAAATGAAACTACATGAAGCAGTTAAAAGCGCAAAAAAAAAAGTAGTAAAAGCTACAGGGTAGTGATGACTTGCATCAGTATCGAAGCTATAATTTTCTTGTGTGAGTTATTCAGGACTGCTGCTCATAATACATCTATATAGTGACAAAATACAACTTCTAAGATACTTCAGCACTGGATAGGATTTGAACTCTCTCCTGCACCCAGTATGCACTGTGTGTGGCCATTGCTGCTGGTACATAAAATGTATGCTGTAAGGATTGGTGTGTGCTGTGTGAAGAGTTCTGTATTCACTTCTGGTTTTATTGTTGAGTTACTTTGGAGAAAAGGGGCTCAGAGCTATTGGTGTGTAAGTACCTGACTGTAGCAGGGGGAGTTAAACAAAAAAAATCCACCAAACAATAGAAAAAATGAGTAGTATTTTTGTTTGGTGGGTGAGTTTTGTGGGTTTTTTTTATATTGCTGTTTTTATGTTTGTGCACTCTGAGCATAGAAGGGCTGTGGAGTTGCTTAAACCGATGTGGTACAGCCCTGAGGAGCTTCCACCATGCTTTGAACAGAGGGTTTGGAGTGGGTAATCTCCTGGGGTTGGTACCATTTTGTCATCTGTGATAATTCTGAGCATGTCTTCCTATAAGACAGCAGAAGATATATGTAGGAAGATAACCTTAATCTTGTTTTAGTGGCCCACTTATTACATGCTTGCTTCAAGGGAACTTACTTCAGCATTATATAGTCTTAAGATTTAAACTTGAAGCTTCAGTCTGCTAGCATTTAGAAATTTAGGAGGGAAATAGGCAGTATAGATGAAGGTTAAATACAGTGGTTTTTTTCCTTTGTCTTGAGAGGGGGGGGGATATGTACACTTCCCCATGAGTAACTGTGATTTATATTGCATTTGCCTAACATTATGAATTATTGTGTGCTGTTTAAAATGGAGTCATCTTTCTCCTTGTGCTTGGGCCAGGTCAAAAAGTTGTTCCCGTCCTTGTTTGGGGAATGGGAAACCTTTCTCTGTTCTCCATCAAGGGAGAAGCAGGTTGCTGCTGAACTGCTCCAGCTTCAGACTGTCTTGCACCTTAATAGACGCCATATTGCAGCTTCTGACAGAAAAGGTCAAATGGTTTGTCTGAAAAGCTGTGAGCACTGGTTTTGTTATCATTGGATACTACCTTGCATGCCAGGTTATTCCAAACTCCCTTTAAACACTGATTTGCTTAAAAAAGAATAAATAATTGCAGTAAGGCAGGTATGCATTTCTGGATTATAAAGTGGGAACAATTATAAGAGGAGTAAGTGTAAATGAAGCAGAGCATATTTTATTTTGGTGAAATACATCTGAACCTCTGCATCCTTTGGCAGAAGCCAAAGCCATATCTCTCTCTGTACCACATTGAAAGTACGTTTGTTTGTTTGTTTGTTTGTTTTTTGGAAGTGAACTTCATGCTTGTAGACACGTCTGCTTTTTTTTTTTTTTTTTTTTTTTTTTTGTTGGGTCAGGGTTGCATCCACTTGTAAATTCAAGCAAAATTTTAGAGCACATCTTAGGAACATCCTTCCTGTTTAACTGGTTCACTTGCAGTGGTCACAGGTGGCTGAGAAAAAAGATGGAGCTGCCTCTTCCTTTTTCCCAGACTTTAGTTGTTTCTCTTGCCTGATTCTGCTCTTTACCCCACCCAACAGTGAACCAGTTCAGGGAGTTCCCTTATTGCAGAAAGCTGATCCATCTCCTCTGCCTACACAAAGAAAAGCTGTCTGCTGGTTTATGACCCTGAGTTGACGCCCTGAAAAGCCAGAAGCACGTTATTCCTAGTGCAAGGAACTGGGGAAGTGAGGAGGAGGAGATTGCCAAATCACCATAGCTGTGGTTTGCAACTATACCCTGTCCTGAGGAACCTTGTTGTGTAGTCCTATTTTATTTGGCATCTGTGAGAGTGCCAACAGCACCTCTATAGGCTGTTGGTTGTTTATAGACTCTGTTAGAGACTGCAAGAATTTTGACATCTTAACCGCATTATACTTCTGAATCACAGTTAACAAAACTTGAATTGCACTATCTTTTAAATAACACATGAAGGGTTTTTTAGTTGTTCATCTTTTTTTCTATTTTTTTTTCTAAAATAGCCGTTATACCCAATTCTGTAGCGCAGTGCAGAGGCAGTAACTGATGCTATTGTTCTTGCATCCCTGCCTGTGTAGCCTTTCATCCCTTTCTGTGTTGCCTTCAGCTGGACTGTGGAGCCGATGTATTGCCTTGCTTCGATAAGAGAACCTAAGGAAAGAGCTCCTAGAGTGCTTCACCTGTTTTTGTGTGAGAACAGCTGAGTTAGCTACAAATATACTGAACAAGGAAAAGGAATATTCTCAAAATCCTTGCAATTTCTGCCACGCTTCAGCTGAGATGGCAATTTCCCCAGGTTATTTGCTTGTTTCTTTGTAGTCTCATTCAGCTGCGTACTTGGATGTTTTGTTTTCTTTGGTATTGTAAATGTTGAAAGTTTCAGTGTGGTAGGATGCAGGAGGAATCATAAAGCAGTTACTGGAAAATTGAATGGTTTGCATGCAAGAGACAGTTGGAGTGGATATCTCTATTCAACATATGGTAAAAGGATTGGCCTTTAAAATGATATGGTTAGATAAGACACCTAAAACTAATCAGAGCAGAAGGAATAGTCTTCCTTCAGAGCTGAAGACAAGGAAGGAGCTGTGTACTGAAATGTGACAGAGATGAATCTAATTCAATATAAGACCTTGAGAGGATAATCATTCTTCTACAAGGCATGACATTAAGAAGGCTCTCTTTTCTTTAGCTTAGGTTGGAGAGGCTGAAGTGTTCCAGTCACCACTGTGAATGTTCACCTTCAAAGTAAAACGTGTTTTTGCTCTGACATAGCAAACCACAGACTCTTCTAAGGACAGAATACATTGCATGTTGGTTTTTAATGCCATTTGTTGGAAGCTGGAATGTTGTTCCAGTACTTGAGTAAACCAAACAAGTGTGCTGGGGCAGAAAGGCATTTCAGAGGAAAGTGTATAGAGATTGAGTGGGATAGGAATTTTGCTTTTCTATTCAGCTCACACTCAAGGAGTTTGGGAAGCAGGCAGTTGGCTGTGAATGAGAAAAACAGTCTGATATAAGAGAGGCAGCTGACGGGTTTGGATCTTGGTAGGTGAAACTGTTGTGTGCCAACATCCAACTTGACTGAAAGATAAACATGCCCTTCCCAATACACATACCTTTCTGTTATTACCTCCTAGAAAACTTTAACCAACAGTTTGAGTTGCTAAATGATGAACTGGAGGTGCAGTATTACCTCGTGGTTGCTTATTCTTGGCAAAAGTAAATTTATTTTCTATTCTGAAAGCTCTTTTCTAAACAGTTTTTGGCACTAATCCTTGTTACAGCAAAGGAATGATATTTGTGGAAGGAAAACATGGGTTCATCACTTCTTAAGTCTATGCAAAGAAATTAATTGAAGTGACATCTGTTGCAAAGGTAATTCATTGTCAAAATAAGCTGTTAAGAATACTTGTAATCAAGTTCATCTTTGACTACAAAATAAAGGTCAAAGACTTAAGGAGCATGGAAATTTGCAACCAAGGTTGATCTCTCCTGATAAGTGTTATGTTTTGCTTCCTGAATGAGTGTGTCTAGTTCAGCTGTGCTTGCCTTCATATTCTGAATGAGAAGTGTGGCACTAAGAATTTCTGAAGATATTTCAGTGCATAGAGAAAACTTTGAAGGGAAAAAACGAGGAGTGGGCAGAAACTGAAGTGTCTGCTGCTGTGTTTGCTTCTGGAAATTAATTTCAGTTACTCTAAGGACAGGTACATGTCTATAAGGAAACTCACAATAACTTTTGGCATACATATGGACTTTTCTAGTTATTATCAATGTAACCAGTGGTGTTGGACTACACAGGAGGATAATTCAATTGTACAGCACCCTGAAATGCTAATATATATTGTATTCTACCAACACTTCATTAGGTAGAGGCTGAAAATGAAAAATCAATATGTGGGTAATAGACTTATGCATAAGAAAGAAGACGTTACCATAACATATAAATGCAGTATCAGTCAAAAACTACTATATTAATGCAGAAAACAAACAAAATGTTTTCTCTGGTACTCATTACAGTGTAGAAAGTACCTCAGTAAAGGAGTATAGACTAATAGTTGGTAAGATTAAGTGAAAGATTTTTCCTTACTTTTGTTTGTGATATGGTTTTTAATGACTAAAATGCAAATACTGCCTAGTTTTAAAAATTGCATGTTAGTGAGTTATGTAATACATACTGCATGTTTACAGTATTGTATACATGATGCATTACATATTAAAGTTAAGGATGAAATAACTGTTTGAAGGAAAAATCCAGTCAAATAAAATGAGATGGTAGGAAACGTTCTAAAGACATGATATTACAGAAAGCAGAAGTGCCAGATCAGATTTGGCTCCCAAATGTGTGTTGTGTTTGTCGGAAGTAGTTTTCTTGTGTAAGAATTCTCTGTGGTATAAGCCTTGTAGAATTGTTTTTAGCACATGGAAGCTGAATGCAGTTGACATATTTTCATTGCCAGTTAAGTTGAAGCGTGAGGAATTGATTAAAATGGAGATGATCTTAAAAATTTATAACTTCTCTTAGTGTTT
Organism: Tympanuchus pallidicinctus; assembly: GCF_026119805.1. Classification (NCBI taxonomy): domain Eukaryota; kingdom Metazoa; phylum Chordata; class Aves; order Galliformes; family Phasianidae; genus Tympanuchus; species Tympanuchus pallidicinctus. The sequence goes on along the minus strand of NW_026294618.1, from coordinate 58,590,769 downwards.
TCTAGCACTTCTGGCTTTCTGGATAGAGAGAAAAACATATGTCTGATGGAGATCCTGCCAAGAAAAGGTTAAATAGATCCTTTTAACTCCTTGCTGTGGGCTATGAGCATAAGTTATGAGATGCTGATGCAGTTCATGGGGATACACTGACAGTCCTAGTTTATCAGCACAGATTTAAGAATGCAAGGAGTAACAGCATAATACATAGATCTTAATTACTTTTCTCTTCCTGGAGTCTAGTTTTATTCATGCGTGTGTATATGTGTATATATGTAAAAAATGAGTATTATCTTAAGAGTAGGTCACAAATGACAGCTGTTAGAGATGGTAATAACAGTAGTGCCTTAAAGTTTCAAAATGTTTGTGGTGCTTTTCAGTCCAGAAATACTTTTCCGTTTTCTTACTGTTTGTAATTTCTCTTGTGCTCATGTTTCATAACAGTGAAGCTCTGTGGCTCTGGCCAAAGATGTCCTGATAAGGGGCAGGCCCAGATGACAGGCTTGTGGATTACATACTGATGAGGTAGTGAGTTATTCTGCATCTTTAGTATATGCAGGCAGGAGGATGCAGACCTTTGTCTTTCACTCTTAATTGAGAGTGCATTTCTTTGACCTTGTGTTCCTTAAGATGCAGCAGTATGCACGCTTTCTGTGCAACTCACCAGATGGGATGTGACTGTTCAGTGCTCTGTCTCATGATGGGATAAAAGCATAAAGGCAAAATAAATATAATTGGAGTACTTTGACTTCTGGCAGTTTACAGTTTATAGAACAAACATGGTAGTATTTGCAGAACAATAGACAAGCCTGATTTCAAGTTAAATAACACTTTCTGTTGGAAAATCCAGTATTGGCTTAGTTAGATACTAAATTTACTGAAGAAAGATACAGCTGAAATAAAGTTCAAAACCCTGACAGAGAGGATGAAAAAGTCAACCTAAATAGTTAAACTGTTTTTATGAATGAAATGATGAACATTACTGTGTTTGTTGGTGGATGACAGAGAGGTCTTATATTTTAAACTGGTAGAGGCTTCTTTCAAAGGTGAGGGCAACTTGTTTCTGTCATATGTTATGGTTCTAAATTTTTCTCTTGGTAAGATGACTCCACCTTCTGTTGGCTGAAATGGAGTAAAGTTCATTTGCTGGTGGAGGCAATGAAGGAGGTCAGCTTAGTTCTCCAGTGACAGCATTGATCTAGCATGTGTGAGGGGAAAAAAAACTATAAACAACTCCAAGTAATGTTTAACAGTATGTGGTAGTTATAAAAAGACCAGGTGCTGATGATGCATCTCAGAGGTCTGTGGTCAAGCATATACACCACAGACATGCTGTGTGATTATTTTTGCTTCAGAAAAGATTTTCTTCAGCTGTGCTAAGTCCCAAGAACTAGTTTTTACTAAACAGCTGGCAGGATGGAGAAGATGTCTTTACAACTTTAGCTTTGCTGTTTGTTATTATTCATTGCATTATTGCAGTATGACTTAGAGTAACGTTGGGGTTCTTTTGGTGTGTTCTTTAGTTTTATGTGGATCTTTTTTTGATTTGTTATTCAGTAAAATTGGCACAGGCTTATTCCTTAGCTAGTTATCAAGGCTGCTTGTAATGTTTAGCTTATTTTTCTTGGGGCAGAAAAAAAACCTGTGCTCTGAAGGTTATGATGTCCACGCTTCCTTTTGACCAGTGGGAGTGAAAGTGTTTCAACACTTCTGACCTTTCATATATAATATTGTGCTACTGCCTGCCCTCATTTAAAGCAGGGACCCTCAGGATGCTGAGGAGGTTTCAGCAGCAGTGGAAATGAAAGAGGATCACAGACAAAGGTAGCGGAATGCATCTTGTGCTGGCAGGTTCCACCAAAACTTTTTTTGCAGCAAAAACATTGAGAAACAAACCTTTCTCTCTATTTAACAACAGTTTTGAAGGGGCTATCTTGTTCTTATGGTGAGATATCAATGAAATTTAATCAGTATCTGTGACTTGCTTTGAAATGAGAAGATGGCTTCTAGGAGGGTTTGCATCCAATCTTCATCCCTTTCTTGAGATCTCATGTTATGTTTATGTGTACAGTTATGTCACCACTTTATTACAGGAATACCCGTAGACTGGAATTTGATATGAGTGAATCTTTTCAAAGAAGGTGAGGACCACTGAAAGCACAGCCCCGGTAATATGTGTATATTTTTTTCTGCAGGGCTGAGAAGTACATCTTTTATCTGTTTATTATCTGAATCTGTTAGAGATGACTGGACTTCACTTTTAGTATTGCGGTTATGATCAATCTGGCATTAAGAACATATGCAGAGACCATATTAGATAAAATTATGCTTTTCAGACTTGAGTTCAGTTCTCTTAAACAACTGAACTGAAATCTTAATGTATTTTAAAGAGATCACAGGCCGTGTTTATGATGTATACAAAGTTAAATGTTGTTAGTGTCAGTGTAAAATGTTGCTGTAGATCAGAACTGGCATGTACTTAATTACATGAACATGTGCTTGTTTCTGTTGCTTTTGCAGGAGAATTGCCTCATTCTTTACAGTTCTTATGCTTGGGGTGATTTGTAAGGGCCATGTAGTGAAGGATGATGCCTTCCCTTGAGTATTGCTTCCCTTCAGTAGGTGATAAATTAGCTTGTTAAACTGAGAAATGACATGAACTTCTGAATTTAAATTTTCTGAACCTCTTCCCTTCTACATTTCTTAAAATTAGAGAAGTTGTCAAAGAAACTGCCAGTTTTCCTTGTAAGAATTTCTTCCTTCTCTTTCCCTTCCTTCCTGCCACCCCATGAACCTCAGAGAAGTCATGACTCTCAAAAACTTGGAATTTCTTTTATGAACAGTGCTGGAAGAATCATGATCTCCTCTCCCCCTCACAGTGTGGAAGGAAGGAATGCCATTCAGTGGGACCTCAACAGACTTGAGAGGTGCGCCTGGGTGAACCTGATGAAGCTCAACATAACAAAGTGCAGTGTTTTGCACTTGGGCCGGAGGAATCCAAGGCACTTAAACAGACTGGAAGGAGCGGTCCTTGAGAGCAGCCCTGCAGAGAGGGACCTGGGGGTCCTGATGATTAAAAAACTGCACATGAGCCAGCGGTGTGTTCTTGCAGCATGGAAGGCAAGTGGTATCCTGGGCTCCATCAGAAGAGAGGTGGGCAGCAGAGACAGGGAGGTGATTGTCCCCCTCTACTCTGCTCTTGTGAGGCCCCATCTGGAGTACTGTGTCCAGGTTTGGAGCCCCCAGTACAAGAAGGACAGGGAGCTGTTGGAGAGGGGCCAGAGGAGAGCCACAAAGATGATTAGGGACCTGGAGCACCTCCCCTATGAGGACAGGCTGAGGGAGCTGGACTTGTTCAGCCTAGAGAAAAGAAGGCTGTGGGGTGACCTCATTGCAGCCTTTCAATACCTAAAGGGAGCCTACAAACAGGAGGGGAATCAACTCTTTACAAGGGTTGATAGATGCAGGACAAGGGGAAATGGTTTTAAGTTAAGGGAGGAGAGATTTAGGTTGGATGTCAGGGGGAAGTTCTTTACAGAGAGAGCAGTGAGGTGCTGGAACAGGCTGCCCAGAGAGGTTGTGGATGCCCCGTCCCTGGAGGTGTTCAAGGCCAGATTGGATGGGGCCCTGGGCAGCCTTGTGTAGCATTAAATGTGGAGGTTGGTGACCCTGCATATGGCAGGGGGGTTGGAGATTCACAATCCTCGAGGTCCCTTCCAACCATTCTGTGATTCATTGGGTATGTAGAAGAGTGATGATAAATATATCACATTGCTCAAGATGTGGCAGGAAGTTCTGACTTGCAGAAGTTGTAGCAGGGAAATATTCAGGTTTGAGGCTAGAGAGAAAGAACCCTTTCTATGCATAGGATGGATAAAAACTGAAATTTCCTCAGAGACTGTGGAGTTTTCAACATTAAACTTCCATAAAGCAAGCTAGACAAAGCTGTCTGAGGTGGTTCTGAGGTAGTTATTTTCTTTGAGATGGGTAACTTCAAAGGCTGTTGTTAGCATTACTCAAGACTTCATCTATAAAACGCTAGGAGGCTATTAGCTTGTTCTTTATTGTGTCTTAATTAATAATGCAGCATTTTTGAATGTAGGGAGACAGGAATCTATTTGGGGTTTTGAGGAAAATGTAATATGTCAATTCCTGCATTTGTTCCAACTGTTAAGATGCACAGGCAGTGTTACAGAGGACTTTTTAACTCCTCAAGGGAGGGGGAGGACTACTGGGTACTCTAAAATATTTTGAAAAGGATGCTAAAACCTTGAGCTCAGAGTTGTCATAAACGATTTATATGGGAATAAATTAACTTGAAAATAGTCACTGTCTTCAGAAAGGTAATTAATGAAGAGTGATGTGAAAAATTTACAAGGTTATTAAACTGACCAGATGATGTTTTCCAGTTCTGCTGCATGCAAAAAGCTCTTTGTTTTCATATAAGTTAACTAGTTAATTTTTCTTCCAGAGGAAAGATGTTAGCTGTGAAATACCTAGTCATAATACAGAATGATTGAACCTGCACATTTGCCCTTCAAGAAGAATGGCAGATGGGAACAGTTTGCTAGTACTTGCAGTTTCCTTAGTGGATGGGGGTAGATTGGACTAAGTAAATGGAGACTGGTGTTTAGTTTCTGCCTACCTGATTTCTCAGGTAGTGCATGCATAGTTCCAGAGTTGCTGTTTATGAGCATACCAATTATTTTGACATGTAGCAGGAAACACGTGGCTATTAGTTGCAGCTGTTGTCTGCCACGGGAGAAGCGCATTGCTTCTGCTGAAGTGCCTGAATGATCCAGCACCTTAAATATATTGAACCAAAATAAAAGATGGGACTTGACACCTGAAAAACTTGGAAAACACTTTATGTGGTTGATGGGATACACTGAGCTTGAAATGTGGACTTCTTAATTGCAGTATGTATTACGATCATGCGTACATAAGTTTCAGTAGCGTTGCTGAGGGAGAGATCAAAACCGAAGTGTGTAAATCCATGAATGTTTATTTTGGCTTACATCAAACAGTCTTGGAGTCCAGTCTTCTAATGGTTGTTTGAAGTACTGAACATCTGAATATGATGAACTGTTACTTAAGGTTTTTTTTTAACATGTCTGAGCGGGTTTACCAATCTGATGTTAACGTTGGAATGAGAATAAATAATGGTAACCTCAATTTTACAAGGCAGCTGTGAGTTAGGGGAGTACAAGCAATGAAAGCCTTTGGAGAAAAAAAAAAAAAAAATAAGGCCAGAATGGGCCACTGACTGGGAAGATAGTAGGCTGGTTCTTAACAGCAGAAGGAGAGCTAGCTTCTCTCTTAAACTGCTGAAGTATATTTGAGACAAATTGCTGGAGTAACTACGTCCCTGGTAGTGCTCAAAAGGCGCCTGGATGAGGAGCTACGAGAGATGGTTTAGTGCTTGTGGTACTAATAGGAATGGGAGGGTGGTTGGATTAGATGATCTTGCAGGTCGTTTCCAACCTTGTGATTCTGTGATTCTGAGTTTTTATGGGAAATAACCTTTTAAACTGCTGTTAGAGCAAGTGGGCAGTGAGAGGACACTGGATCTTGTGGCATGAATAATTATTATACGCAATTTTCACAATCTAATAGTAATTTGGACAGTTGAGCTATCACCTCTGGATCTCTTATTTTGCAGAGATCTTTGAGATCTCAGGTTTCTCCTGTGCAGTTGAGTTTCTGCATTCAGTACTGTTGACAGGCTCTGCAGTGCTTAATAAGCAAAGAGCTGACTCCTTCCATTTAATTGGAATTAACTTGCGAGTTGTTTTCCAGCATGTGGAGTCCTGCTCCTCAGACATACTTTTTTTTTCTGTTCCTTTGTTAGCAAAGGAGAAAGCTGAGCTTCAGAATACGTTGAGAACAGGCAAGTTCACAAAGGCCAGTCTTGAAAGAGAGTTTCAATCCTTCATGTGGAGAATGGGGTTGGTGAGTCTCACCAGGACTGCTAATGGTTTCAGGTCCTGTGTCTCTACCCTCAGACCCCAGCAAAGGCTGTAAATCACAATGGGGAGAGAAGTGGTCTTTTTGATTGGAGGAGGTGTGTGTGCTGAATTATTTAAATCTGTATGTTACTGTTACATTGTGGCTGTTAGGTGTAGTTTTCTACTGTGGATAAAGAATGGTGTTTCACGCTAAGGGAACTGTATGGGAATTGTGTGGAGCTGAAACTTCAAACTTCAAATCTTTTATAATTGAATGCTAAAAATCTGCAAGATAGGGATAGGTTATAGCTGCCTGGTCTTTGCCCTGCTATGCTCTTTGTGGTAAAGACCAGAAATGCATGGTAACTACTGTTACCTTTTTTTTCCTGTTTTCAGTTTTGGCAGTGTAATTGATTGTAGGTTTTGCAGAGGTAACGTGCAGAAACAAAAATTCTGTGATGCTAAAGGAATTGAACTGTCTGTTGTTACCATGACCACCTTCTGTTGAGTCTTTCCAAAAGTTTGTAACTTTTATGTGAAAATGTGATGCAAAACTTATACTGTAATTATCACGTGAATGTATTTAAAGGTTAGCAAGAAGGGATGTTGCTGTTGTCTGGAGAACATCTTCCTTCAGCTGTAGTTTGCTTACAAATGTACGTTTTTTACATCTTTGTTACTGACAAACAAAGATTGTTGTCACAAATATCAGAAAACAACATACAGAAGAAAAATATAAAGCACTTTAATATAAATTACTCATAGTTTATTTTTAAATTCATGATTAGCTTTGCATTGAGTCTGTGTGCTTTACTGTGAGAATGTTGTATGTATTCAGTGTTCTGTTTTTACTTCTATTAATGATTTGAAACTCTTACTGTTCAAATGCATGGTAGAAGATGCTTCAGATTTTCTGAGACTCTATGAATATTTAGTCACAAATTTCCAAAACTAGAAATATTTGTTACTGTAAAGTCGACTTTTAAAAAAAAAAAAAAAAAAAAGAGAGGAAAAAATGACCAATGAAGTAGATAAAAAAAAAAAAAAATCTGTAACATTTCCTTTTGATGGAAAGAAAATTGTGTTTTTTTTTTTTTTTTTGTACAGAGATGTTCTGAAATATATTATCTGAAGTCGTATATAACTTCAGGGATGAAAACTCACTGTATTTTTAAGATATTTTGGTCTACTTTAAATCATTAGGGGGTTGTTTGTTAAAACCTATTTCCTTTTATACTCCGCTTTTTTAATGCAAGAATTAAATAACCACCGTAAATCTGACTGGCATGTGATTTAGAGCATGTTATGGTTCGTTGCAAGTCAGCTTTATTTATTCTGCTTTATTAACTGTATTTCTACATTGCTTTATTTTAACTGTCGTTCCTGTTTTAGGAGTGAATAATGTGGTTGGTAAAATTCATGGAGAATCTTCTGTGTTGTTTCATAGTGGTAGAATTGTGTCTTCATTATTTCAGATAGAAAATTTGGTCACCAGTATGGCTATTTAATCTTCCTCTTTTGACAGCCTTTGGGTGTTATGTGTGAGGTTTACCAGTAGTGCATAGTTTCAATTCTGGAGGGTGAGTAACAGCACTAGGCTGGTTTGGAGACTGACATGCCGTTTGTTCTCCTTTGATTATCATTAAATGCTTTCTGAAACATTTATTTAAAAAACCACCATTTTCTTTCACAGTAATATAGAAGTTATAAAGTATAGTGTCACTTGAATGTTACCCAGTTTCATTTTCATGGAAAACTGCAAAGATTTCCTTGAGTCCTCAGATATTTGCAAAAAGAGGGATTTGTGTCCTTTGTAGGACAGGAGGTTATGAAACCAACAACATGTGGTGGTTATTTTTATTATAATCTGTCATTGCGAAACTGAAGTTGTTGGTTAGGTTTATAATGGGTAAGCACTGACACATCCAAGGCAGGACCATGGACCTTTTGGTGAGGACATGGATGCTGTTTGTTCTTGCCGCCTTCTGAAATCTTGTATCAATCTTGCCTAACTTTAATTGTTTTGCCTTAAATAACTTTTTGTATATTGCCAAAATGAGATATATTTGGATGTGGAAGCTTTGATACTCAGTCTATGATAGAGTCCTTGCTGAATACCTGGGGAGTGGACAATAAAATACTAAAAAATGCTGCTGGATTTTTTTTTTCCACACAAGTACAAAGCTAAACTTTCCTCCAGGTTTATCTTTGGGATTTGTTTTACAGTAATTTGGTTGTGACTTCATGAGAGCTGCAGCACAATGTGAGGCAGTTGAATTCAAGGAGTTCTCTTGTATAAATCTGTGGTTTTTTTTGTTGTTGGTACTTCAGCATGATCTGAAATGAAGTGGTATAGGTACCTGCAGAACATTTGGGTAATCTGATCAGCATCTGCTTTCAGTATTTTTTCAAAATGGCTTTCAAAGGCCTGAACTGTATGTAGATTGTCCTGTTGCTTTTGTAATTGGTCTTTGAGGAGATCTTGTGCTTTGGATCTTGGCTGGCTGAGCAAGTTCTATTGTGTGGATATTTGATTTGAGTCTTCCTTTCTAGCAGATAATGAGGATTATATTAAATCAGCTCTGAAATCTTTGCAAATGCCCAAATATCTTACTTCCTTACCAGTGGAGGGATAAATAGATATCTCATTATAAGTTTTATTTTTTGATGCTAGTTAATTAGTAGCACGTTTGCTATTTGTATTCTAACATGCCTCTTCTAAAAGGTTTCCAGGAAGAGGTTCCTAAAACAAGGCAAATTCTTGCAGCTGTTTTGTTTATTTTGTCCTGCCAGCAGCTTTTTATGTCACAGTCCATACTGCTTTCAATTCTTTGTCATGGATGAAATAATCAAAAGATAAAATACAGAGAACAAAATAGAGGATGAGAATGGTTCCCTTCAAAACCTCAACAGGTATCTTAATGAGTTAGAACTGGAAGTAAATGAAGTCATGGAAAAATGCAAAATACCATGAAGCCTGCTGTGCTATTCTTGTGGTGACAGTAGTTCATATACATCTGCCAGTGCAGCCCCTGACCTCAGGTGCCTATACTGATGTCTCGGGCTCTCTTTTTCTTATGGTTCTGTAACTGTCAGCTCAGGCTTAGCTTGACTAAACAAAGCACCATCTCCTCTCAGCACTTCCTCTTCGAACACTACTTAACAGTAAATGTACTTCCTGCAGGTTTCTAGTTTGTTGGTATTGAGTGATGGTTACTGTAAATCAGCTGTCACAAATGCAGTTCTCCAATTTGTTTTCTCATATGTGATGGCAGTAACAGCAGGAGGGTTTGATTTTTGCGTACATGCAAGGAGGAATACTCAGGTAATTGAGTGCTTTGTTTCTGTGGCCCGTAGCTGTCTTGTTGTTTGCATGGTAGTTTACTTTGGGTGCCTGTCAGAAGCCTGCTGGGATTTAGACATCTATAGATGAAGGGTTTGTAAAATGACTGCTGTGAACTCATGGAAAGGTACACAGGAAGTGTCTTTGTAGAAGGCATTCTCTATATTTTGCAGAATAGTGCTTCTTTGAACACTTGAGTGTACAGATACATGTTTGGACATAAAAGAAAACTCAGCTTTTGGCTGCTTTGACTGCTCTTTGCAGGACTTGTTGTCTGGTTGCAGGTTCTTGTGCAGTCCTGAGTTAATCGGTAGTGCCTAGTCAGGACTGAAGGATGCTAAAGCAAACCTAATTAAATATCAAGTGGATAATACAATCTTGTGGAGCAGCTGTAGTATTTCCAGGTTTTCTTGAAAGACTTCCAGGTACCTTGAGTGTGAAAAGTCTAGATCCTTGAGTTCTTCTGAGTACTGTAATTATAAACATCTGCTCTTGGGTACTTGCTTATGTGAAAAAGCAAATGCTTTACGTTGTTATAGTCAGCAGAGATGCGAACGGCTCCTGCCGAATTAGAAATCACTCCAATTTATTTTTGGGGGAATGTCAGTCATTTCTAGAGAGTAAGTGAAGAATGGATTCCTTAGTTCTTCAGAAATGTTAAGCCTCGTCATCAATTCCTTGCAGTGCAAGGAGTTACCTAAAATAAACTTAACAAATTCAGCAGAAATTGTAACTGTATTTCCTAAATTTCACAATAAATGAGATCACAGTAGGTTTTATATATCTAATCAACTTATTTTTTAATTATTAACAGGACTTCCATTGTTTATAATACATATGCTCTGAAGAAACATTTCTTCCAAAAGTTTTGATTTATTTTTCAGTCTTTATTTTTAAGCAAATATAAGTTCTGTCTTTGGCCTGTTGGAAGGAATACTAATTAATACATATATTGCATAGACTATTAATGTAAATTATTTGTAGAAGAGCTTAACTATCAAGACTATCTAAGAGATAGTTAAGAGAGTCTTTGTGGATTATAGTCACATTAAGAGCTCATTTAATACAAATACTGGAAACAGCATATAAACAGAAGTTTGCTTTCCTTTTTTGTTTTCTTTTTATTTCCTTTTTCATAGACTCACAGAATGGTTTGGGTTGGAAGGGGCTTTTAAGATCACCTAGTTCCAAACCCCTGCTTTAGGCAGGGACACCTACCTCTAGACCAGGTTGCTCAGAAGCCCCATCCACCCTGGCCTTGGATGCTTCCAGGGAGGGGACATTGACAACCTCACCTCACAGGGCAACCTGTTCTAGGGTCTCACCACCTCATAGATATTCTTCCTAATATCTAGTCTAAATCTACCCTCTTCCGGTTTAAAACCATTTCCCCTTGACCTGTTGCTACATGCCCTTCTAAAAAAAGTCCCTCCCCAGCTTTCCTGTTGGCCCTCTTTAAGTACTGGAAGGCTGCTATAAGGTCTCCTCGCAGCCTTCCCTTCTCCAGGCTGAAGAGCCCCAGCTCCCAGTCTGCCCTCATAATGGAGGTGCTCCAGTCTTCTTGTTGTCTTTGTGGCCCTCCTGGACCTGCTCCAGTGGAAAGGTGAGATGAAGATCAACTGAGAATGGTAAAATTAAAACAAATGCTGGGAGAGATGGCAGATTAAATACTCAGTGTTAGGCTACGTGAAATAAACTTTCCTCCTTTTCACAAAAACTGTATTTGCTTTTGAATGTTTCTTTATATAAAGTCTAAATTAATCTAAACTAACATTTGTGTCTGAGACCTTGATAATTGCACAGCTGACTAGACACAGAATCCTATGGTTGTTTCAAAGACTGTATTGGTGATCTTAGTAACTACTGTAGTTGACTGGCACGGTGTTTTCTTGGAATTTATAATTGCCTTTTTTGATAGGAATTGTGCAGTGTCAGTCCTTTTCAGATTATTCTTTCCTGTGTTTGACTGAAGCAGTTAATCTCCAGACTGCCACAAGAATGTTCAAAGCTTCCATGTATGTATAATATACAGTTAATATACAGCTAAACAATGTTATGCAGATTCTTGTTGGTTGGTTTTTTTTTTTTTCTTACACTACAGCTCACTGGCATTGAGCTCTGTGGAGGATAGAGGAATTAACAAGTTTGTTTTCAGCAAATGTACGTCATCCACTTAACCCAAACTCTTTTATTTATTTATTTATTTATTTTTTAGCACAGTTGCCTGTACTTTTGGTGTCTTCAGATATGTAAGTTCCTGGCTGTGGAGCATTGAGATTTCTCTTGGAAAGAAAAGATCTCTCAAGTCATACTACTTCTACAGAGTAACAAAACTAGCTGTTTTGTTTTGTAATAAAATTGATTTGTGAGATTCAAGTACAAGTAGGCTCTGCACAAAGGCATTCAGATATCTGGCATCCTACTGGAATCAGATACCAAGCTTAAAAGGGTACTTAAAATAACAAGTATTTTAAACCACTTTTAGGCCCAATGATTGCTTTTTTTTCTGAAGAAACTTAAGTTTTGACAGAGACATTTATATACTACTTTATATCACAGAGAATACCATGGAAATTAATTGTTTCAAAACTATTATCTAAGTTGTCTTTACTTGCGGACAGCATGGATGCTGTTATAGCATAGATATTCTCTAGGATAGCTTGATTTGCTTTAGGAGCTGAGGCAGTCACTGTTTTGATGAATAGATGTGGTTTGCCTACTACAGTAGTGTATCAGAATCATTTAGGTTTGAAAAGAGCTAAGGAGACTATCAGGTACAACCACCAGCTATCATCACTACCACCAAATTCACCACTAAACCATGTTCCTAAGTGTCATGTCTGTGTGTAAGTTGGCTGTTGACAGAGAATATTCTAATTGGGAAAGTAAAGAAAAAAAAAACAATTTATCCTTAATGTTGTTTTTTTTTTTTTTTTTTTTAAAGAAGAGCTGTGTGCATGAGAGTTTAAGTTGAAGGGGGCAAGTTCAAGTACATTCATTTGAAAGCGAGGAGTAAAGAAGGAGGGCATAGGCTGTTTGTCCAGCTATTCTGTCATGTGATAATGCCTCCAGAGAAGAGTGAAGAAGAGGGGTGAGGGTCACTTAGATTAGTGAGTGCAATCATGGTTTAATTTATGATAATGTGTTTATTGTATGGCTTCCTTTGAGAGAATTCTTGATAATGTTTGAGTCCAGAAGAGACTATTAAGCCATCTGGTCTGCCCTCCTTTACATACTGCAGGTCTTTATTTTATCCAGCTGTTACAACAATGACCCTTTTGACTTAATTGACTAAAATGTATTCGTGCTGAGCTAAGGATATTTATCCTTCATTTAAATATATTAAGGGATGAAAAAAGTGCTAGTTTGTGTTAGTTTTTTTTCTAATGACTGTTCGATTTCCTTGTTTAAAATAAAAGTCCTGAATTATGACATTAAAATTGATCCTTTATTGATTCTTGGGCAGGTAACAATTTTGCAGCTGTATTTGTCGTTAAAATGTGTATGTCTAAAAGCAGCTGAATATTCTTAGATTTAATTCCACTTAATGTATTTTTGTTTCAGATAGTCTCTTATGTCCTTTGACATATATGTGATATGCAGATACAGAAAAATCCCAAACTGATTGAAATATTTTGTTGTAGTTTTATCTAATGCAAATTTTCTACAAAATTCTAGAGATTAATAAGATGATGCATTCAGACCTTCCTTTTAAACGCCTTTGTCTCTAAAACAAAGTTGATGAAAGATTCAATGTGAGCTGGCAGTGTGCTCCTGCTGCCCAGAATGCTGTACCTGAAGGAGGCCTACAGGAAAGCTGAGGAGGGATTTTTTAGAAGGGCATGTAGTGACAGGACAAGGGGAAATAGTTTTAAGCTGTAAGAGAGTAGATTTAGACTAGATATTAGGAAGAAATTCTTTACTGTGAGGGTGGTGACACACTGTAACAGGTTGCCCAGCAAGATTGTGGATGCCTTCTTCCAGGAAGTATTCAAGGCTGGGCTGCATGGAGTTCTGAGTAACCTGGTCTAGTGGGGGGCGCCCTTCCTGTAGCAGAGGGTTGGAACTAGATGATCATCAGTGTCCCTCTCAGCCCAGATCATTCTGTGACCTGAAACCTCTCTAGCTTATGTTTTCCATATTCTTTTACGGAAGTGGTAGTTTTTTTTTTAGTCTACATTTCTGCTGAGTGGAATTATATGGTAGTTAGCATTTCCCACACTATGTATGTACTGAAAAAGAAGTCATGTTAACTGGCATGCCTTGCTGCTGCTTTTCATCTTCCTATGACATTTGATAGTTTTTGTGTTCTTTAAACGTGCCTAGCATGTTAGTAATACAGCTTCAGATTTGGTGTATTTTCCATTCTTCATAGAAAAGGACCACAATGATCATTGAGTTTCAACCCCCCTGCTATGTGCAGGGTCACCAACCACCAGACCAGGCTGCCCAGAGCCACATCCAGCCTGGCCTTGAATGCTTTCAGGGATGGGGCATCCACAGCCTCCTTGGGCCAGTGTGTCACCAACCTGTGTTTGAACAACTTCCTCCTAATATCTAACCTAAATCTCCCCCGTCTCAGCTTAAAACCATTTCTTTCCTTGTCCCATCACTATCCATACTTGTAAACAGCCATTCCCCCTCCTGTTTGTATGTTCCCTTAAGTATTGGAAGCCTGCAATGAGGTCTCCCCAGAGCCTTCTTCTCTCCAAGCTAAACAAGCCCAGTTCCCTGAACCTTTCCTCATAGGAGAGGTGCTCCAGCCCTCTGATCGTCTTAGTGGCCCTCATCTGGATCTGCTCCAAGAGCTCCACATCCTTCCTGTTCTGGGGCCCCAGGCCTGGATGCAGTACTCCAGATGGGCCTCACAAGAGCTGATTAGTGGGTGACAAGGGGGGCAATCACCTGCCTCTCCCTGCTGGCCAAACCTTTTTTTTTTTTTCTAATGCAGCCCAGAACACAGTTGGCTGCAAGCACACACAACTGGTTCATGTCCATCTTCTTGTCCACCAGGCCCCCTTCTCTGCAGGGCTGCTCTCAAGGAGATCTTCCCCAGTTTGTATAAATACCTGGGATTGCCCTGACCTAAGTACCACACTGTGCACTTGGCCTTATTGAACCTCATTAGATTTTCATGGGCCTGCTTTTCCAGCTTGTCCAGGTCCCTCTTAATGGCTTCCTTTCAATGTATTGACTGCACCACGCAACTTGGTGATTCATTAGGTTGCTGTTTGACATATGATTGCATTGAAATGCAAAATTGTTTTTAGGGTGTAGGTTTTGATACACAGGACTCTAGTTTTGTGTGCTTTCTTCCCCCCTCAGACTCTGGTTAGAAAATTTCAGCCTTTCTTACGTGAGCTTCTTATTTTTAGTTTGGTGACCTACTTTTTTTTTTTTTTTTTTTGTCCAAGTATTTATTTGAGGAGCTTGGAACTACCAGCTATATCATTGACTTGACTTTAGAATTTAATTATAGAGTAGCGCTTAGTGTTATGTTGAGAGCTGGACTGCATTCCTACCCTTTCCAGTTTTCTTACAGTGAATCACTTCAAAATCAGAGTTTCTGTCGATGGTTGCTAATTATTTTTATTTTGGTTCAGTTAAAGAACATGGAATTTAGACTTGCAAAGGTGCTATTTTCTCTCAGGTGACATTGAATTCATGGTAATTTTTTGTTGATTTAAAAAGAAAAAAGCACACAAAAGAACTTCTATATTAAGTGAAAATACTGTGTGAGGCTTTTTAGTCTGGGAAATATTCTGCTAGATGCTTCAGTTTGTCATCCACAACTCTTGAATATTTTTTGCCTTTCTTTGCCTGAATTTTTCCATGTCAGATCTTGGAGCGCGCTTTATAGATTTCATGGATGTCCTTTGAGGACAGTGTTTTGCAATATGCTAATTTAAAAAAGTATGGTACATCGTGGAGACCATACCAGGAAGGAGAGGATTCCACCTTCACAGAAATGACTGAATAGTGTTCAGTAAATAAGGCCTTGAGCTGTACTTTGAATGCCCAGAGGAAAATAAAATATTGAGTAGTTGCTCAACAAATGTATTGAGGCTTTGTTGTTGTTTGCTTTTTTGTTTTCAAATGGATCAGTTAATTTAAGTCATAATGTGTGTGCACAGGGCAAGCTAAGGTTCCCAGGCGTTTTGCACGTTGTTTCTGGCAATCCATTTGACATTTGTTGATTTCGGAGAGCTTGATCTTGAAATGTAATGTTCTTTGGGCCTTGCTTTATTCATACTTGTGTAACTCTGGTAATAGCTGACGAAACCTTTAACATTGCTGAAACGTGGTGCAGGCCAGGCTTTAAGGCTTTATTTTGACAAGGTATTTTGTTGGTTTGAAAAGGAATGGGTCATACCAGGAAAAAAAGGATCAATGTTTGTACACGATGGTAAATCTTTGCTGTGGACAATCCATAACTTATATGCCAGTGCGGAAAAGGAACATGAAATTTCCTTGGAATGAACAGGGTAGTGTGGGAGCTGTTCGTTGGAGTCTGAGTGTCGGAAGGTCATGGGAAGAGATTTGTAAAATTTTCATAATTCCAGAAATAACTCCTTCGGCATCTCAAAAGAAACTTGAGCGTTTAGAAAGGGCCCGCCATCCATCTGATGCCATCCTGTGGGCTGCTCGCTGTGGTGGAGGCTGCACCCAGCTGGGCCCTGGGCTGCTGCGTCCCGCTTCCTGCTGGGGGATGGGATGTGTGCGTTCTGTGCATGGCAGGCAGGGCTTCTTCCCTCTGCTGCTACTCTCTCTCCTTTTGATTGTGCTACTTGCTATGCAGACTGCCACTGTACTTCAGAGGCTCTGTATTAATCCTGCTGTTAATTAAGTTCTGAGAAATTTTTCCCAGCAGGGGGTTTTTTAGCTGGGGAGATGCAAAGAGGCATTCTCACATAGAGCATCCTACTGTTACTGTGCTTTTGGGCAAACCCAGCATATCTAAGATGTCAGAAAAGCAAGATATTCAGGAGCCTTTTAATTAATATTTTCCCCCTTTGGTAGAGAGGCATGTTGTTCTAAAATAATTGTTTTGTTGCTCCAATTATCTTCTGTCTCTGTTCAGTATCCTCCTGGCCCCTTCTTGTCCCTACTTCTAACCCCATGGTCTTTTCCCAAGTTGTTTTCCCAGTATCTTTTTTCAAGTCGCTATTCTTAAGCTATTATCATTCTGTTATTAAAGATAAGAAAATGAAGTAGATTACGGAGTTTTTTCTTGGATTAAGTGCGTCGAGATGCGGAATACTCAGCTACTTGTTACAAATTTATGAACTGCCTTTGAAAAATTGAGCTTTAGAAGAGATTAGTATGTGGGAATCAATGTTCTATTTTACTCAGACTTTTCTCCTCCCCTCGGAGTTGAACCAGTTGTTGTTATCAGCATTAATTCAAGTGATAGCAAAGAATAAGTCTTTGTCCTAAAATAATAGTAGTAGGAATAATTTAGTTTCTTTTATTTAAAGTGAAGTATATGGTATTTTAATATGGGAAAAGATACAGCAAAATTTCTGATTTCAAGTCGAAAGCTTTATGCACAAGATTCACTGCACTTTTGCAAGAAGCTGCTTGCAAAAATTGCCTGTATTTTTTTTTTCTTTTTATGGCTGTGCTTATACAAGTCCATAGAGTAATGTGTGTGCAGTGTCAGATAAATGAACCCTTGCTATGTAATTTGTAGGTCAATATAAATCTTTCAGGGAAGGATTTGATTGTAGTAGGCAACACTACCATAAATAAATCCTCTAACAAGTTCCAGATCAGCACTGTGTTGGTCCCTTCCTGCCAGATTTTTTAACTGGCTTTTTGGATAAGACCTTATTGTTTGTTGTTGTAACAAGGTGGGCAGATGCTGGAGTTAATTCAAGAGCGTCTTTAGGTCTTTCCTTGCTGTTTTCATAGATGGAAAAGAACCAGTGTATAACAAGTTTTAAAAAGACACTTTTCTCCATCACTAGAAGCTGTTGTATAATGTGTACAAAAAATAAGAATTTTTAAGAAAAGGTGTAAGAGTTAGAAATTTAGTTTAAAATGGAAAGCCATCAAGGCTACATTTCACCAAGATATCTCAAAGGGTTTTAGTGAAGTCATTTGAAAATAAAGATCACAGCAAAGAAAAGCTTCACTTTTCAGTAAGGGTTAAAATGTGTGTGTGTATGTGGGGAGGTTGGTTGTTTTGAATAATAATACATAGTATTACATTTGTGTTTTGAATTATGCCTGCATTGGCAGACCTTTCATCCATCTGCATCCGGTTTCATCTTCTACTTGATGCAGTGTGCCATGTTTACCCTTCTGTTTTCATAATACAGGTTTTAGCTTGGCAATTTTTTTTTGTCCTGTTTAGTGCATTGTTTCTGGTATTTGATAATTCTCAGGAAGATTGGCACAAATTTAGTAATGCCTTATCTGAAGGACTGCTTTATAGAGGAGGTGTAAAATTACAGTCAGATGTTAATGCTGGATATGTTTACATAGATGGCAGCTTTAAATGTAATGATATCTTGATATCCCTAGACTACTGAAAAAGAGGAAAATGGCAATTCTTCGTCTGAATTAGCAGACCCCAGGAAGTGCTGTGTAATGGTATTCTTGATGATTCACAGTGCATTTATTTTTAGCAAAAAAAAAAAATAGCACAACCTGGGGGTGTTTTGGAAAGCTATAATAATAAAAGAAACCAAAATGTTTGTTCTGGAATTCGTAACTTCTTATTCCAAAGTAAATATGATTTTAAGTTTTCATTAGTGGATGTAGTTTCTTTTAGGTCTTGATCTTTGTAGTATTCATCTTCTATACTTCCATCCTGCTTGAAGATGAATGTTATTATGGGACAAGTGTTGAGTGGACTTCTTAAAGCCCAAAGAATATGACTTATATGACTTGTAATGTCACACTGTCAGTTTTGCTTCCTTTTATTTGCGTTGAAGCTGTTATGTAGCAAACTTACTGTTTTCAAGGGACCTCTGGAGATCAAGTCCCACACCCCTGCTAAAGCGATTCCCCACAGCAGGTAGCATAGGAAAGTGTCCAGGTAGGTTTTGAATATCTGCAGAGAAGGAGACTCTCTGGGAAGCTCATTCCATTGTTCTGTCACCCTCCCAGTAAAGAACTTTGTATGGAACTTCCTGCGTTCCAGTTCGTTCAGTCATTGTATGCTGCTGAAAAGAGCCTGGCCCCATCCACTTGGTTTCTGCCCTTTAGATATTTAGAAGTGTTGATACAATCCCAACACAGCCTTCTCTTCAGCAGGCTGCACAGTCCCAGATCTTTCAGCCTTTCCTTATAATGGAGATTCTCCAGGCCCCTAAGCACCTTTGTGCTTCTCTGCTGGGCTCTCTCCCATCTTTCTTGAGCTAAGAAGCCCAGAATTGGACCAAGTACTCACATGTGGCCTCACCAGGGCAGAGTACAGGGGAAGGCGGGTAAGTCTGGCCATTTCCTTAGAGCTAAGATTTACATATGCGACCATTTCAGAAGAGTTCAGAGATGTGATTTTAATTCACACATTGCACAGGGTGATGGTTCTTGTTGCAAAAAGCCTGTTTTCATTGCCTGTCTTGCCAAGGCAGCTGGTCTGTTATGGGGATCACTGAATATGGTTGTCAGGAGTTGGAAGTTCTGAAATCTTGGCCATCACCTGTGGAAGATTCATCTTAATTAACACTTACATAACTGAGAAGCTCTTCAAGATTTGGTGATGTTTCGGTTAACATACTATGCTGTGCTGTATTTGGTGTACGTTTTTTTTTAATCTGGTGTGTGGTTGTTAGCTTTTCTAATTGTGTTGCTTTTACTATGATGTAATGCAGTATTGAGAGTGAAAGTATTATTTACATTTAACATGTTTTTCTGAGCTGTCTCTAGGAATACCAGGAGCAAGAATACCATTTTGAAGTGGTTTTGAAGAAACAAAAGAATTGAAGAAAAATATTACTTAATTTCATATTGCTTTAAAATGGTGATAGCTGCTACAGCTAGATCTCTTTAATTACAAGTGAGATAACATCTCACTTTTACATTTTGGGGGAAAAAAAGGCTTAAAATGCTGTTAGTATTTTATAGTGATTGTTTGGGGTGAATTTCATGCTCAGTGAGAGAATATAAAAATGAGTGACTGTAAAGAAGTCATGCAAAGCCTTGGCAAAGATTAAGTATGAAAATAAAAGTTGAAAGAAGCAGGATGGAGAAGAAAGAGTAGTTAACCAACCAAGTAGAAAGCATAATATCTTGCTTTGAAAAAGTAAGGCTGCAGTTTATTCAGTAGAAGAAATTGTCTAGATGACTCTTACCAGAAGACCTTTCTAATCCAATCCTGCTCCTGTGGACGTGGTACTGTTCTCTCCTGTACTCCAGTTGTGATGCTTTGGGACCAGTCCCTGGTTTGTCCCAATTCACTAAGTGGCAGGAAGTGACCTTCCTGTCTGGTTGAGGGGTGATAGGGAGCTCCTTGGGAGCACTGACACAAACACACATTGGGCCTTGCATAGTGTATGAGTGAGATTGTACAGCTGCAGAGCATGTGGGCAGAGTGGAACAAGCTGATTCCTTCCATCACAGAGTCAGACCTTGTCTGTAACAGGCTTCCATATATTTGTCTGTACTTCTTACCATAAAGCAGTCATTTTCTAAATGCAGCCTACATTCAAGTTCTCATTTTGCCCATGTTGATACTATATTGCTGGGCATAGCATCATAGAACAACCCAGATTGAAAGGACGCCAAAAGACCTTATGGTCTGCCTTTTCATATAGAGAGGTAGCCTAGATGACATTATCTAGGTGAGATTAGGTAGGAGCCTTAAGTTACTCCATGGATATTAGGAAAAATTTATTCTCAGAAGCATTGATAATACATTGAAGTAGGCTGCTCGGGGAAGTGGTGTACAAGGAACCCTTGATGTTTCTTGTCCTTGGAGGTATGCAATAAATGTATAGCATGACACTGAGAGACTTGGTTAGTGAGCATATTTAGGATGGGTTGATGGTTGGACTTAATGGTCTTGGAGGTCTTTTCCAACCTTAATGACTCTGACTTAGCACCTTGCCCAATCATGTCTTGAAAAATTGAAAAAATTGCATTGGTGGTGATTCTGCTATGTCCTTGAAGATGTTAGTAAAGTAATTCTTTCAAAAGGTTGTTCTCAATGGAAAAACAAAAAAATCTTCTATCAGTAAAAGCTCTCCAAATTCAGCTTGTGCCTATTGCACTGTCTTCTTCCTTGTGAGTCCTTGTAAACAGAGAACCTTTGTCCCCTTTCTTGTCCTTTAAGTACTGGAGTACTCTGAGATCCCTCCAGAGCGTTGTCTTCTCCAGGGTGGAAAGACCACGCTCCATCAGTATTGCCCCACAGTGAAGGTTCTTCAACCCACTGATAATCTTTGTGGCCATCCTTTGGACAGGTGTGATTTTTTCAGTTCTGGGGATCAGAACTAGACACAGTACTGCTGTGTGTGGGACCTAGCTTTCTAGCCTTCATGTTTTGCATAATACCTACTGGTATGCTTATTGTATGGAATGGGATTGTAACAAAGTGTGGAAAAAAGTGTGGAAATCCTTTCTCAAAAAGCTTTCCCTTTAAGATGTTAACATTCTGTCAGAGCTCCTTGTTCAACATGACTCTAAGTCATGTCCTTATATGGACATGTCCTGTCTATATATTAATATTGGCTTTCTATAAATTAAGTAATTTGAGTGAGAGTATTTCTTTTGGTTAAACTAAAGGTATGTAAATGTACAGTTTTAACATCATGCTTGCATGTTTCTTAGAGGCAACATTTTTCTACATTTTTCTCTTTTTGTACAATTTAATCATTGTTAAGATTGCTATTTCATATCACTTTTTTTCAGTTCATCAAGATATACTTTTATGATTGCAAAATGTAGTTCTAAATATCTGTAATCAAGTTGAGCATCTTCCTAACTCTTTACTTTATGTACTGTGTATCAGAAATACTGACATTTTTAACTGTCAGTTTTGAGGTACTTTACAAGATACATTGTTTTTCATAGTTTTTGGCCTGCTTTACATTATGTGTAAATCTTTCTTGTCTGTAATTACTTAGTAATGAGAAAATATTATTCTTCACAATTTTTCTTCTGTATGAAAACAGATTTAAACAGCTCTTTCTAGCGATGTTCATTGCTGTTCATTTAAATCAACTTTATCTTATAACAGACTTGCAAAGCAGTAATCTAGGATTAGTAATCTGCTGGAAAAAAAAAATACTAATTTAAGACAAGATTGTTGAAGCAGAGTGTCAAGTATGCGGTCATGATTTCTACACTGAATTTTTTTGTGCCTTGTGTGGAAAACTGAAATTGCAAAAGCAACTGTAGTTAAAATGTGATTGTATGCAATAATAAATGGTGTTCTTTTTCCTGCTAATCTCCTCTAAATGGTAAGCTCATGGCAGTGTCTTTTAATGTGTAATTCTCCTGATGTGAGCATCTATTATGATTTAGGAGAGGTACCGATTTCCGGCAAGTTTAAGCAGCATAAAGTTTTGAGATAGTGTGTAGGTCTTGGAAAGGAGGTGTGATTTGGAGCTACCTGTGAGTAGTTTCTGCTGTGTGAGTGGTAAATCTGGATAGGACAAGGAATTTCTTTGTTAGTTTTAATGGTGACCAATCCTCATTAATGGAAGTCAATGTGTGTGTTGACTTCATTTCATTGCTTCAACTCAGCTGATGAGGAAATGGAATGGTAACGGTGTGAGATAGGACTCTTGTCCCATTTCTATTTTGGGTATGTTACACGATGGTCAGTACCATTTTGAATATTTGTCCTGTTTTCAGCTCTCCTTAAGTCCTTGTTCTGTATCCAGTGAGCATCTGAATGTTTAAATTAAGTCTTGTAGATAGAAAGAAAACAAGAGCCCCTTGGTTTACAGCCATGTAATATTTTTATTTCTCCAATTGAATGTTTATAGGCATGTCTCTGTATTCTGTGTAGGAATACTAAAACCTGCAGTTACTTCAGTGGTTTGGTGCAATTCTGTTTATCTGAAATGCTTTTGAAGATCATTACCGAAAGGTTCACCCAGAGATAAGTGGTTAGCTGTTTGTTAGCTGTCAACTGAATGGTCTGACTGTATCACAGCAAAGAAGGAAGGAAAACATCATTTCTGCTATTGGGTTATTTGAAATGAGAATGATTTATTCCTTCCTATTTCCTCAAATACACCATCTGCAGTTTCATATCTCACTATCTGTTACTGCGCTTTGTGAACTCAACAATTTAAAATATGTGAATAGCAAATCTCTTTCCAAGTAGTGTGAACAACAGTAAGTGTTCTTTTCAGAGTAGCATATGACCATGGTGTTATGCTAGCCTGATGCTAGCTCAGCAATGTGAACAGTTACACATGGGGGCGAACACAGACACCTGAGAGCACAGATGGGGCACACTGAAAGTAACTGTAGCAGACATTTGTAAGTTGTCTATTTTTTAGGTTTTTTTTTTTTTTTTTTTTTTTTTTTTTTGTCTAGTCTCAGTGAGTACTTTTTATAACCTGTGCTAGAGCCTTGGTGTCATCTTTCTCAGGCTTTTGGGAAATTGGCTGTGTTTCTGAAAAGATTTTTCATATCTGCTGTAGCAAGGGATTAACTTCTAAGAAGCTACAAATTAGATACAGTATGCACTAAAAGTTGGTACGCCTATGATCGAAAAACGAGGATCTGGTATGTGAAACTATAGAAGTTAAATTTCTTTTTATGGCTTCATTGTCATACAAATACCACTCTAAGGCTTAATAAAACTCTGTGTGGTGCTGCCTCCTTCCAACTATGTGAAACTGAATACAAAATTATGTTAGAAGAAACATTGAATATAAAGAGGGAAGTCCTGTTTTCAGGATAACAGAAATGAGCAGCTTTTAGGAGATCACTAAAACTCACTTGAAGTTGGATTCTGAAGTGCAAAAAATCGCTTTTGCAGAGTTATACATTGCCAGTTAATAAATCTTCACACTTAAATGAAGCAGGACTTCTGCTTCATTATAATTGCCCCACTTCCTGTATGGTTTTTATTATGCCACATGACAGTTGCCATTGCTTCTATCAGTTGGTGGATTTAAGAGTTCAGAGTGAAAAAGGCAAATTAGAGAAGAGATGCTTAACTAGTGATCTCTGTCCATCAGAGTTTTTAACAGCAGTTGTATCGCAACCCATCCTGTGAGCTCTAAGAGAGGAAATGTCTGTTCATAGTCCTTTTTTCCTGACTGTCCCAAGGGACTTTCTGATGATATGAATTCATCTGAACTGTAGATGCCCAAATTCATTGCAGTATTCCAGTATTACCAGTGCCACGCGTAGGTCTTCGTGTCATTTCCCTGCTCGTCTGCCATCACACTTGCTGCCTTCATGGCTACGTTGTCATTGATGGCCCAGAGGCATCTTGTACTCTCAGTCACTGCCATTTCTAGTTCATGAGTCACCACAGCACGGCAGAATTATTTTCATTGCTCTCTGTGTGAATTACCCCAACCTTTGTGCTGTAATAATTAATTTCCCTGTGCTTAATATCTGGTCCTCTGGAGTGTTCTGTGCACTAGAAACACTTAGCTTACATGCTCCAATTTTATTACATCAATGAAGCTGTTCCTGTGCTCTACAAGTATCTTTGCTCAGACTTAATGATTCACCTTATGGTGTCACCATTATTCTCTCCCTATCAAGTTTTTCACCCCTTTTCTCTCCCCTCCCTCCACTGTTGTACTTTTCTTTCAAGTGATGTTATATCATACTCTTTATAAACTGAAGTCCAGGAAGACTAACTGGGACTGCATTGGCTTCATCTAGATGTTTTTTCTCATCAGAGGTAAACGTTGAGTACAATGTTGTAGTCTATCATCATTTACTTTCTATTTTTTGCATTATTTTGTTAAAAATGCATCTTAAAGCTTTTTAATAGAATTTAAAGCAAATTTAGTGCTTTATATTTGTCTAAATTATTTTCATAAGTTCAATTATTTGCTACTTCTAGTCATATGGTAGCGTACAGCTAACATCATAGTTTTAAGATCTTCCTATGTTATTTCTGCTTTAATACGCTGCTTTTTCAGCATTTGCATTTTATTTTGTTACCTCCTTCCTACTGTCTAAAACCAGATCTAAATTAACTTTGCTTCTTTGCTAGAGCAGTGCTTTTTCATTGAGGAAGTCTTTGGCTGTCAGAAGTGCTGTGGTTGATACTAATCTTTGTTCTAATCTGTTTGTGAAGATGGTCTTTCCTAGATGATATTTTAGTTCTAGTAATCTCTTAGCCCAATTATTGTGAGCCCTCAGCAGTACTCTATGTACAGGATTTTAAACTATCATTTCCCTGAATGACTCTGAGCAAAACTAATTCTGCCTTATCGAAGGAATCGTTATTTCTACTTATAGCGTATTACTAATAACTTCATTGTCTGACTGTCCTCTTCCCCCTGCTTTCCTGAATACCATATACACTTCAGCTTTGACTTAGATATTCTAGCATTTTTCTCCAGTCTTTTTATCGCTGTGGATTTAATGTCCTAACCCAATATTTTTAATTTTTCACTTTGCATCTTTTTGAGTGTTTGCATTCAAGTCAGTCTGTCTCCTGAATGAACCGGTTCAGGTTCAGCTTTTTCATGAACTGCTGCTGTGACTACAGCTCCCATCAGCATCAGGACAACTTCTTGTGCTCTCCTTGCAGAATTCTTCAGCCCTCTATTGTATTCCTGCCATGTCTTGGGTGTGGAACCCAAAAATCCCTTGGGACTCTTAGAATCTAAAATTCCAAAAATCTTCCAAGCTACTGACTTCATGTGAAAACAGATTTATGTTTCAACTTGCATGCATAGGGTGTTTCTGTACTTAATACCTAATTGCTGTTTAAAAACATTTTTGCTTTGGTCTAGCAAATTACACAAATTAGCTTTTGCTGAAAAGAACTACATCTTATTTGAAAGAACTTCTGAGTGGATTGGTTATTTACCTATAGGGTATAAAACTGCTTCAACTTGCTTAAAATCCTGCATTTAATTAAGATGATGCAACTCTAAGTACAGATGAGACCTCATTAAAATCCGTAGTGCAATTGATGATGTATTTCCATTCTCTATTGTAAAAACAAGAAAAAAAAGAGTGCCTGAAAAATTATTACTGAAGTTGAAATAATTTACAAAGCTTGCCTAAGCATCATCTGTATAGCATACAAAATTCATAATCAGAAATTTTATTTTTTTATGAAGTATATTCCTTATATGATCAACAGGACAGTACCTGCTGATCATATTCATTGTGCTGACCCAATTCAATTAATAACATATCACTTAATAAAACAGTAGTGGTGGTATGCAGATAGCCAGGGAATCTTGACAAAGGATTGTCTCTCTTGAATGTTTGCATTTGTTCAGGGATCTTACTTTTCTTGTTTTGAAGCTCGAGGCTGTATGAGGACATATATTTTTGTATGGCATTCATCACTCTGCAATGTCACTTTTTTCTCTTTTTCTTTTCCATTTAAGACTTTGTCATTGATTGCACAGTCACAGAGTGAGCTTCAGGGCAGAGAGGGAAATGTACTTTTCTGTCGCTCAGAATTTGCTTTTGTTGGAGACGGAAGTGGTGCTGAAAGGAACAAAAATGAAGCATTCAGAGCTGCATTGAAAATGTCTTCAAAAAAAAAAAACCCACCTGATTTTTCTCTTCTCATTATAGGTTTATAACGCTGGCATATAGTTCTTCCCTGCCAGATCGGGATCATTAAAACTGTAGAATTATGACATCTTCATCTATAAAGAGCCTCTGAAGTGTAGTCATCTCTTCAGCTGTTTCTCTGTTGAGCGGAAAGAATGGCCCCCTGGTTGGAGACTGCACTGCTGGAGTGCAGAAGTATTTGTCAGGTGCTGAGGTAGGCTAACTAGGAAGGGGAAAAAAAAGTTTGAATTTCTCTTTGTAAGAATTGATTTTCAGGATGCTTCCCTAGAGAGAACTGTCTTGTAATCTCCTGACAACTTATTTCACCATGAACAAGGCAGTTTTTAAAGGCTGCTATCCATGTGCTATAGCTGATGCGCAGAGGGGATAGAAGGGCATCATTGGGACTCTCATATGCTAGTTGGGAGGACTGATCTCTTCACAGAGAGTAAAGTCCAGTTTGTGCAACGGGCTGTGAAGTAAGATTTGGATAATTTCCTTAGTAATTCAGATCTTAGTGTACAGAAAGTACTGCTTTATAAATAATTTTAATAGGCTTTATTAATATCTGCTTTTTTTCCTTCAGACACTTTGGATTATTTGATTCTTCCAGGTACAGTGTTTATGGGAAAGTGCTTCAGGGAAATTGTAGCTGTACCTTACAGTGTTGCTGCACAGTATGTAATACATTGTGTAGTAAGGTTGTAGTCAGTCCTGTATCTCAAATTGGAGTTGCCTCAGTATTTCAGCTTCTTTGCTTATAGGTATGTTTACAGTTTTCATGAAAATAAATTCAGATCTTTGAAGAGCAGTGATCATTCTAAAATAAGAAACAGACAAAACTAAAAGAACAAAAGCCAACATTTTTTCAAAAAGCCACGTAACTTCTTGCTCCAGTGCATTTTCTGTTCTTCATTTTTTCCTTGCGAGGATATCAGTCAGGACTGTTTCCTACTGTTCACCATGTAGCTGTAAAAACATACGTGTCAGCACAAGGGAGGGGTGGAAATGACTGGGCTGAATGAGAGGAAAAGGAGCTTAAGCTGGCACTGTCAACAGAATTCCTCACTGTCAGCGTGCGGGTGGAGGAAATTGCTTTGTTCTGTAGGGACTGCATTTGCTCTTCATGGCGGCAAACAGTTAATACTTGACTGCTTCAAGGCTCAGATACTGTAATTCAGGAATTTCTGGGCGTTTTCTTATGCAGATAACTTCTTGGAATATGTATATTTCTCAAGATCATTCATTTCATGCAAAAAAAGAAATAATTATAGTATCTCAGGAAACGTTTTTGGACATTGTGTTGAGGGATATGGTTTAGTGAGAATTATTGGTGATAGGTGGATAGTTGGAAAGGATCATCTTGGAGGTCTTTTCCAACCTTGGTGTTTCTGTGATTCTGTGATTTTTTTTTTTTATTATTATTTTTTCCCTCCCCATTCCCTCCTTCTCTCCTCCTGAACTTACATGACTTCTGTAGAACTTGTCTAAAATGTTTGACAGACATATGCTGACTGTATTTGGAAATAAACTATTGCTAACATAGCTGTCAACATCAGACTTCTATTTATTGCATTTGCAAACTTTCTGAGGTTTTTGAGCTTCTTGTTAGAAGGGGCTGAAACACTTCTGATTTCATGTATTTTCCTTTTATTTTGTAAGCGTAGTATTTTTTCTAAGACAGTTAATAATCAGCATAGTAACATATGGAATTACTCATTTAAGTTATCTTGTTGTTCCTATTGTGTAAGCCAAGCTGTATATCCTGCAAGCAATTATTTGTATTTCACTATTGCCTGGAGATTCCATCTGATCTGCTTATTGCTCAGTGTTTTTATACAACAGAGTCCAAAACAGTGATCAGGATGAACTGACTGCAAAAGAAATAAAAACAAAACAAAACACAACTATAGTGGTATGGAGTTCAACACATCCTGTCTCACTTGTCTTGGATAGGTATACACTGTATAAAAGTGAAGGGAATATATCTGGATTGACACACAACAGCTTCCTGGCTGATCAGAGAAGAGAACTAGATTCCTGGTCCTGTTCTGTCCTCTGAACTGCTTCTGACCTTTCTCGTAATGGGCTTCTCTTAAGTTAATCCATCTCTCTTTTGAGAGAAAATAAATATTACTTCATCAACCAAAATTGAAGTCCAAAGCCTACATTCTCCACCCTTCAAGAGAGACAAAAGAAGCAAAAATGGATATTGTATTTAGCAACAGTTAGAGGACACAGTATTGTTTGTGCAATACTTTTGGGGTCTCCAGAGATTCTTTTCTAAGAACAGAAAGGCGAGGAAGTGGACTTGTTGGCGTGGTGTTGAAGCAGCTGTAGGGGATTGGCTGAACTACAAGTGTCTGAGTACAGAGTAGGTCAAAAAATAAGGAATGCTTCTTTGTTGTTTGGAAATATATAGCTTTAGCTATTTTTAGCCTGAGTGGTATAACGTGATACACAAAGTAGCGGTGATTGCAGTGTAGGATGCACGCAGGAAGCATGCAAACAACTGGTGTTAAAGCCATACACTTGCAATACTTCTTAAAACTTATTTCTGTAATGTAGGCAGTTTCTTGTAGCAATTTGACTGCATCAGATCATCTCTGGCCAGCTGTGCTTCCAAGGCCTTGGTATACAGTTTGCTTACTCTTGTTGGCTTTCCTTAGCATGGAGAATTTTCTTTTACTTGGTTCTAAGAGCATGTCCACAATTTGATGTTCCACTTCTGAGTATTCCAATTATCAGTTGTGTGTGTGCATGTTTCCAGAAAATGGAGAGAAGTGAGCTAGTTAAGAATGAATTAATAAATCTTTCTCAAATATTAGATTTAAATTGGCACCTAGGTCCCATTGCAGTCAGTAGTAATTATGTGCCTAGACTCTGTTTTTTCTGAAACTGGGACCTTATTCCACTTTAGGGCAGGCTTGGAGAATAAATATTTACATCTCTTAGATTACTGATCCAAATGCAGCTGAAGATGCTGTGAATAATTATAACTGCTAGGGAGAAACAACACAGTGCGTTGGCTATGAAGAGTGAGATTTGTGCTGTCCTGGGGATGTTCACAGAGTTGTTCTTACCCTTCTGTGCATTCATGAGCCTGAAACACAGGCCTGGAACTCATGGTTAGCAGATGTGGACCTATTATTTCATAACTACTGTTATAACAGATTTGAAAAAGTGTGGAATCATAGAATCACCAAGGTTGGAAAAGACCTAAAAGATCACCCAGTCCAACCGTTCACCTATTCCCAATAGCTCCTACTAAACCATGTCCCTCAACACAACATCCAGTCTTTCCTTGAACACCCCCAGGGTCGGTGATTCCACCACCTCCCTGGGCAGTCCGTTCCAGTGCCTGACCACCCTTTCTGAAAAGTAATACTTCCTAATGAGAGAGAGCTAGTTTCTTGGTATTTCTCAGTGCAGGTGAGTATTTGGACACCAGTAACAGGCCTCATATGCATTAATGTCTATGAATTTTAGTTCCAAGATGGTTATATTGGAATTCTTGTTGGGAAAAGGACATAAAGTTGAGTTCTACCAACAGTTTGGCTTTTAGCATGCTGCTTGCAACTTTTAGACTTGGAGCTTTTCTGAATAGAGAACTGCACTCTGTGTTCTTGCATACTTCAGTTCCCCCCTCCGTCCTCAATAGTTCCTACATGTTTTAGACAGTGTAATAAATGGCTAGTATATATTTCAACGTAGATGGTATTCATGCTGTTTTGCAATCCAGGATAAAATGCAGTGTTTAGAATTGTGATTAGCATATGTTTGAAATATTAATTTCTCACCAGATCATCGTGTGGTTTAGGAACATGTCTGTTATTTTTAAGCCATGTAATCTTTAGTTCTTTTTTCATCCTTTCAACAAAATCTTATTAGAATCTTTTGTCCTCTAGTAAGAAGCTTTGACTCAGTAGACGGAATGGAAATGTATCTGACACAGTGTCAAACAGGAGAAATGCATGGAAGTAGTCCAGGACTGAGGAATAGTTTGGTTTATTACTTTAAGTTGTGAAATTAGAAAACAAAACAAAAAACAAGAATTCAGTACTCAATTCATCCCATAAGTTCATTTGCCTGGCGTTGCCTCTGGATTTTGATTTGTGTGTTGATAGTGATAATTTTTCAGTGTGTTCATCATACCAGTGAACCTTTTGAATGTTTGATACGCTTTAGGATAATGACACTGGGTAACATCATATTATTTAATATGAAAAATGAATTTTTGTTTTCAAGTGTAAGAGGACAGAATATTGCTCTTGGAGGAATAAGTGCACATAATATTATTTAAGCTTATAATGTGAAGTTCAATGGACCTGAAATTGGATTTCCAGCTGTGTTTTGATTTAAAATCACTTGTGTGACACTCCATTCTTCCTCACTCTTCTTTCTTTTTGGTTCAATTTTTTTCCTCTTCAGACAAAGCAGAGTATTGGAATAAAGAATATAGCACTTCAGTTGCAAAGCAGAATATTTACCTGTGCTTTGAGAGGAAAAGGATTTTTTTTATACTTGCGAAAAAATAGAACGTGTTCATGGTTTTTTATTTGTAAGTAGGAAATACTTCTGCTGCTCCCTGTTGTACGTGTCTTTTGTACACTTCGCTTAATCACATACTTGAGAGAATTTGCTTAATGCTTGTAAGCACTAAAAATTATATATCCTGTCACTTTTGACATACAACATTTACTGTGTTTTACAAAACTTTTATTTATGCATTAGTGGCCTCAATCTTTCTATGGGTTTTGCTTTCAAATGACAGCCCTTAATGACTACTGTGTAGCTCTTATTTTTAAAAATGAAATTGAATAAAAATTTGTAAGTTTTGATGGGCACTATTTTTGGAAGGCACAAAGTGAATATGAAGTTATCCTAAGACTTTTAGTTCCAATTGTTTCTTTAAAAAACAACAATGAAAAATAAATGACTTTGACTCTAGCAGTATTTGACATACAGACTCCAAGAATATTTTCAGGTGTGAAATCTGAAGTGTGTCTGCTGCTGACTTTTGTCTGCGTAAAGCTTTCCTTCATATATTGAGACGCCCTGTAACCAGGAGCGTGACGCACCAAGGTCTCTGCTTTCTGAAAGTGGATAGACAGAATGCTATAAATCCCTATTATGACAGGCTTTTACCTTGGAAATCTGTCAAAATATGAGGTGCAGTGCCTGACCTCACCTGATCTTTGTAGTCATGCTTGTAGGGGTGCAAGAAGGTGCAGGAACTTGCTGGGTGATTACCATGAATTATTAAATTAATGAAACAACAATGTTAATATCAATTAACTGTATAATTCTTTAATCATTAGTCATTAATGGTTGTTAATAATTAATTTTATTGAATTACCATCACATTTATGTTTACATGTAAGTCATATCTTTGTGGTATTTTCTTCTCCAAACTTACCATGGAGAATGGACTTATCAGGAGCCAGACTAAAGGAAAACAGTAATGACTGCAGAAAATTCCCGAGCTGTGGCACTTGTGGTTAGGATCAGTGACTGCTTTGAGTCTGGGAGAGGCTGGAGTAAAGGAAGGTATGGCAAGCCTGGATGAAGGCAGACCATAGGTAAAAGAGAGGGCTTGTGAGGCCAGTACTTGTAAGACTCAATGTTTTACGCTGTCAGAAGATGTCCATTTCTATCTGACTGCGTGCTCTGAGGGTTTCTTGTGCTTATGAATGTGTTACAGTGGA
Organism: Tympanuchus pallidicinctus; assembly: GCF_026119805.1. Lineage (NCBI taxonomy): Eukaryota > Metazoa > Chordata > Aves > Galliformes > Phasianidae > Tympanuchus > Tympanuchus pallidicinctus. The sequence continues at coordinate 58,559,093 of NW_026294618.1, read as the reverse complement.
GCCTGAGCATTATAGTTGTGTTTGTGTAGTTGAGGGTGTTTGGAAGAACTGATTGCACGGGAGCATCAAATACTGGGTGGGCAACAGAATGTGGTGGTCAATGGCAAGCCAGAGAGCAAATTTGTGTTCCCAAGTATGTTCTAGAAACAGTGTTGCAGCTGAGCTTTGCTGTTTTTCAAAGCTGGCTTTCCTTAGGAGTAGAGATTGTTCTGTCACTTAAAAAATCGTCTACTATATGTCAGTATTGAGTACAGGCAAAATAAATTGCCTTTCAGTAGGGTTTGGGGTTGTAATGTATAGACAATAACAGATTATGCAATTAAAATGTTGAAAAGGTTGAAATTTCTAGTTGCAATAGATGTGATAGCACAGACCTTTCTCACTTTGCATTACCTTTTTGATAGTTTGACGAAAGTGCATGTTAAGTTGAAGAAGTAACTTATGCTTCAGAGAAGGTGTAGTAGTTTGTTATTATTGTGTTTCTTGTTTGCTTGACATGAGAATTTGGGTTTTGTAACTACTGAACAGAATTGCAGTAATAACTAGGAAAAATTTAATATTAGAAAGTAAAAAAAAAAAAAAAAAATCCATAGGAAATGATTTAAGTACTTGAGTGCATGAGAATTTTAAATGTAAAGTTGAGAAATGGTGCAGAAGCTGGGCATCTCTTCAGTGTTAGTCTTTGGGTCCTGTGTATGCATCATCAGTAAAAATATTTAGCTTCTGTGCTCAACTGCCTGTAAAGCACTTGTGGTTCCTAAGCGACTGATGTTTTTATGAAGAAAATTATTCTTCCAAATGTGGCTTTTTTTTTTTTTTTTTCTTTTTTGCTGTTGAGCTTTCCACAGAACCTTCTGTGATGTCAGTGATTTTGATTCCGTATCTACTCTTAAAAACATTTCTTTTATAACTTAGATGTATTTTTCCATTGTATGTTTTTCTTGATTTACTGGGCTTATGAGAAAATGTTTCCCATATTTAAACTTCATAACCTGTGATGAATTATACTAGTGTCCAGGAAGGGAATATGAATGAAAGATTTCAGTCAGCGCCTTTGTCAGGAACAGTCTGTTTTTTATTTAGTTTTGGAACTATAGAGAAAAGTGTGATGTGATAAAGCCACTGATTTTAAATCTGAGCGTGCTTATTTAGGGTTTGTAAGAACATATTTGACATAAAAGTCTTTGCAGAGCATTTTATGTCTTCAAGCAACAATCTTTAAACAAACAAAGCTGAAAAATTCAGATAAATATTTCTGTACTCAGTTTAATCTTCCTTTTCTCCATGCTTTTCTGGAGATAATGAAATGCAATGAGATTGCTAACACTGGTGACTTAGAAGCAATTTTGCAAAGTACGGTATTTCTTAGTTTTAATGCCTGGACTCACATGACCCAAATCTCAATTGTAATTCAAAACAAAAGTACTGTTACTGGTTTAAATTACTTTGCTAACCAAGCTAATTGCAGCTTTATGTGTAGGTGGAGCACTGCATGCATTACTTGTTCCATAAAAGAAAAAACTTACCTTAAACTGATTTTGCATCTTATATCCAAATTGATTCATTTTTTTGATATGGAGAGCTGGCACTGCTTTGCCATAATGTGCCGATTAAGGGGATTTTTTCTCTAAATTTGAAGTAGCTTGCAGTATACTAGTGTGTTTGTCCACTGAACACTTAGTCTGAAGTAAGAGAATAGCAGTGATGCTTTGAGCATGCAGTGGGGACAAGAAGAGAATGCCATTTCAGATAAAACTGAATGCCTGTGGAAACTCATGTCTCTGAAGTACTGCAAATTCCAAGCTGGTGGAGTTGGTACAAATATGCCTCTAAAGACTGTTAGACCCACAGAGCAGTAACTACTTAACCCTGCTTCTTTTGGGAGAAGTCGAGGTTAAAACTCTTCTGCTTATTGTGCTCCTCCTTGTTCTGGCTCTCAGTTGCTTTATTTATAACAATACATTGGATACTTCTGACATGGAATATGGGCAGGATTGTCAGTCCTCTATTTTTTATTTTAACTTCGTGAATAAAGGAGCCCCAGGAAGTGCTGTATCTTAGCTCTGTTTTCCACTGAAGTGTCAAAACTTATATTTTAGTGCATTTCACTGAATAATTGAAGTTTTTAATCCATTTTTCCCTGTGTTTTAGACTGCAGTTATTTTTTGTGTTTTATGCAGAAGACTCACAATATGCGGAACTGAGAGGAAAAAGACACAGATAAATAAAATAAAAATCCCTGTAGGATACTGGATCTGATGTTAGTGGGCTTTTATGAATTTGTCTGGGATTGCATTTTATGGCTAACTCACCAAGTACTTGAATGTATCTGAAAATGGAAGTTCAACTCATCCTGCATTTTGTGTTTCTACCTGCTGACTGGCACTCATTTCATCATGTGGTAATGCTGGAAAAATGGCAGGAAATAATGTGGTGGTTTTTGTTTTAGTTTTTTTTTTTTTTTTTTCAGGAAGAGGAAGGAGCTGAGAGCAATTCCTTTGTTTGAAATAACCTTTCTTGGCCTTTTCAGTCTTCATTGAAGGGAAGTGATAGACTGCAGCCACAGGATTGCACTGAAAAGTCTTTGCCCTCTAGCAAGAGTTAAGCTTTATATCTCTGTCTTCTAGACGTCACCAATTGTGCTAGGCGAACACCAAGTGCTACTTATTGACAGCTCAGCGCCTGCTGTCTGGTAGCAGCTTCCTTGCAAAAGTTTTTATTTCCAGAGAATCCAGTGGAAAACCACCTGGCAGTTTGTTTCCCTTTAGAGCCTGTGTTTGTGGCACAAGGTGCTTCCCTTTGCTTTAGCCCAGTTTTTGTTTCTTTTCGGATGTATTTAGGATTAACCAGATGGTTTAATTAAGAAATGACATAACAGGAAATAATAAGAAATAATAAGGAAGTTAATATGGAGCATAACAGGAAAAAGAGTTCTATATGAGCTGTTTGAAACCATTGTGAGCTTGTGTATGTAGTAGAATTTGTTAATCAGTACTCTTACTGTGGAAACTAGACCTTTTGCAGCATGCAAAAACAGAATTAAAATACAAACGTATTTCTGTCTTTTTAAGCAAATCTCTTAGTGAGTAGAAATTGCAGTAACGAAAGTCTCTTTTAACTTTGTTTGCCTCCCTACTTTCTATCCTCCCTATCCTACTTTCTAGGATATTTCATTTGCATTGGCTTTCTATAAAGAAACTGATTATTTGATAAGACACAGGCTCTAGATATTGCATTTTGTTAGCTATTTCCCATTTTCTAGCTATTTCACTTGGGAATTTCTGTCCAACAGTTGATGCAGTCTTTCTTATAAAAAATTGAGTTCAGTAAAACAAAAGAGACTCCTTCCCTGTATAACAAAGTAAAATGTGATTGCCTTTGTAGGAGCTTCAGTAAGCACATCTGTTTTGCAGACAGGCTTTTTTTGTTTTATGTTATGTATTTTATCTATCCCAGCTTTGAAGCTGAGATAGTACAGTGAATCCTTAGGGGTGATTCATGGAGCAGCGAAAACCGGGAGGTCGCACAGGCTATCACCTTGACTGCTGCGTATCTGCTATGATAGATGCTGTGACAGACCCATAAGACCTTTACTTGTGCAGGGAACTTATATTTGTTTTATACAATGTCATAAGCTGCACTGTGTGCTTAGCTTTATCCAAACTCCTCCATTGAAATTCAGCCAGAGTAAGTCTGATTTAATTGGTGGTGTGCTGTAATTAAATGGAATCAGTGCTGTTCACTGTTCCAGTGAAGAGTTGGTGGTTTGAGCAAGGGGGAGTGAGGTGCCTGCAGCCTTTCACTCTCAGAAATTGCTTAAGTTTTGACATTGGTATTAAAGATCAAATTGTCAGGTTTTTATACGGACTTTGAAGACTGGCTGTTGAGCTTTTGCTATTCAAGATAACATTAATCTTATTTTTTCTCAGTAGATTTGAGAGAACTTCTAAAATACTTAATTTATAAGGGTTAAGTTCATGCTGTTATGTAATCTGCATGATTTCACCATATTGATCTTTGTTAAGTAATTTATAGGCACTTTAGAAGCTGTGATGCTTATATACACCATATAATTACTGTTCTTCTGTGTGTTCCCACTTAAAAATAATTTTGAATTAGAATTAAGTGGAATAACCCTTGAGCAATATAATGAATAGAGAATCTAAGGTATATTCAGTATCTTAGCATATAGAACAAACAGCAGTACATTCAAGCTAGGTTAAATGCTGCTTGTTTGAAACCATTCAATAGATTTCTGCATTTATGATTGGAGTAAAATGTATTTTACCCTTAAGATAACTTCTTTAATCCTAATTCTTTCCTTTCCTGATGAAATTCTATTTTTTTGCTTGTTTGCTAACTGTTATATTTTCTGTAGCATTTACACAATTGCAGCATTCCAAATGCTAGGAGTGATATTTGTTGTGTATTTTATCAAATAAGTTTTTGAAACTGATTGATCCTTCTGAAATGAAGGAATATATGGTAAATTTACCAGAGCACCTGTGGAGTCTCCTCCTTGGGGATCTTCGAAAGCCACCTGGATATGGTCCTGGGCAGCATGCTCTGGGTGCCCCTACTTGGGCAGGGGTTGAGCTCCATACCCTTCTGACCTCAACCAATCTGTGATTCTGTGATATTATAAAACAGTTTAAAACGCAAAGACGAAGAATGAAATAATTTTAGGCATATTTCAAATCCCACTGAGCCTAGGCCCTGGCTTCCCTTAATCTTTTGAAGATTCAAATAGGAATTGTAAGGGTTGTGCAAAAGTATCAGACAAATGGATGAAACTAATGCGAAACTTTGCTAGCTAATCTTGTTATGTATTTCATGTAACACTGCTTGGACTTAACCTATACTCAATTTATATCACGTATTCTGTATGCTAAGAGCATGCTTGAGAAGAATTAAGCATAAGCTGGTTGATGCACAGCAAGTTGTTTCCCACTACTGCTTTCTTGTGCCTCTGAAGAGTTTGTTCACCTTAACATTAAAATAAGGTCTTTAAAAAAGCTGGAGGTGAAAATATGAGCATCCCAGAAAATACTAACTGAAGATGTCATACCTTCAAACTTCATGATAAATCTTGGATTTCCAATCTGTGTAGAAAAACTTTCTTGTTCTTCATCACTTCTAGAAATAACAATGGAGAGAGATGCAATAGAAGTTAGAACTACCTCATCTAAAGGAGAGATATGTATTTAATGTTTTAAGACAGCTTTGGCATTTTCTGTAGTAAATTATTTTGGCAATCTTCTTACATCTATTTGCATTTGATTTTACTTACCATCTTGACTGTTAGCAACAATGTCTGTGTCAGAATGATTTTTTTTTACAGAAATATGCTGTTCTTGTTGCATAGGTTAAACTTGGGGGGCAGAGAAAAAAGGGAGGGAGGAGAGGAAAGATGGGCTTCTCAACACTTATCAGACAGTGTGTTAGCATAAATGCAGCTTTCATAGCACAGGTGTGAAACTTCTTGTGTGATGTCACCCAGTCATCTCATGCAGAGCCTTTCTACAGATGGATTCCTGGGTTCTGTCAGAGCCCTGAGAACACCAACAGGCCCTAATAATAAGCCTCACCTTGGGTCTCTCTTTCATCTCCATGGTCTCAAGAGCTTTACTTAAGCACAGACTGGGGACTTCAGTCCTGCTGTGTTGTTTGTCAGAGAAGTATTGGTCTCCAGCTCAGCCACAGTCATGCTTGTGCCTGGCCATGAAGCCCAGTTGATCCAGACCTCAGCTCACCACCCAGCCTGATTGCAGCTCAGCTTCATTGCTGTGATCCTGCTGATAGCTACTGGATCTCATCAAAACTGGTGAAAAGCAAGGCAAAAGAAATAAACATCCAAACCGTAAAGCAGTGAAACTTCTTCACAATGATCATTTTTTATATCTCCATTTGTCTTCCTATAGTCTTTGTCAGGGGACAGTCTTCAAGGTTCTTTCTGTACCCTCATATTTTGCCCATCCTCAAATCTTCTGCTGTCTGTGTCGTGGTCTGCATGCATATCTTCAGCTACTTTGAATTTGTCATTAGAAAATTAGATTATAAGTCATTTTTGTTCTCCTAACCCAGAGCCTGGATGTGCTTTTTTGATCTGTGTGTTCTGTTGCCATCTGTAAATTGAAAGAGATGAATATTTTGAAAGAGACAGCAATCTGAATGAAAACCTCACCGACTGCTGAGATTGAAGTTTCTTCTCTCTATTGCAGCTTCCCTTTCCTGGTGTATTTTTCACCTGCCTGATGCTAACAGCCCATGCATGTGAGACCCTTCCAGGAGCATATGTGATTTATCAGAGACATATTTCAACAAGATGGTATAGTTTTCTTACATCTTAGTAAACTAACTTGTCTCACAAAAGAAGGTGACAGAAATTTGTGTTGGCATCCAGTCAGAAGTTTAGGACCGGGTGGCTCTGAGCAGTGATGCTGTGGATGTGAAAGGGAGGTGAAGTTGAGAGAAGCTATGAATAAAAGTGGAAGGACAAGAAAACTATTTGGGTTAATTTGGGTTAACTGCTGCGGAGACCAGCTTCAGGGCAGGTAAGACTGCACTGGGCAAGGGAGCTAAAGCCAAAAAAGCCAAAAAGGCTGTCCAAAAAGCTCTTTTTAGAGCTGTTTTGAACCAGCAAAAGCACTGTGCTGGTGCTGGGGGTGGCAGTAGCTGGCAGCTGGTGGGCGGGCTGCTGAGACAGCAGGGGTGGAGCCGGCACTGCTCACTCTTATCTCTGTGATTAACCTTGACCCTTTTCTGTGAGGCTGTAAGCAGCCCCTGGGAGTACTTAGCATACTTAGCGTACCCGGTGAAAAAAGGGTGTTGCTGCCCACTACTAACTGCTAACAAGGAGCGCAGGCAGTGTGTGAGCGCAGCCCTCACTGCTCATTGCCGCACCTGTAGGTGAGGAAGGTTGGTCTTGTGGCAGGACACGTAATTGTTCTTGTCCTTGTTCAGGTGACCGCTCTCCCACTCGCTGACCCAGTGACTGTAAGTTCAAACATGGTCTCTACCAGATGTCGGGCATGCTCCAACAAGTCTGTGGCGACCCAGACAGAGAGACTGCCCAGAACTGCAGCGGTTCAAGTCTCTGGCTGCAGGGAGTGCCTGAGTCTGCTGCTGCCGGGGGACAGTGGGAGGGATGCCACCTGCGTGAGGTGCGAACAGTTGGATGAGCTGCTCAGCCTTGTGGTAGAGCTTAGGGAGGAGGTGGAGCGGTTAAGATCCATTAGGGACTGCGAGAGGGAGATAGACTGGTGGTGTAACTCTCTGCGAGAAACAAGCAGAGATTGCAACCCCCAGCCTGTAGTGGACTCTCTGCCTTACCGTAGTAAAACTGAGAGAGCTGACTTGGGAGGAGAAGAGGAATGGCAGCATGTCCCACCTCAGCGACGCAGGCGGCGCCCTCTCCAACCTACCTCGGTTCCTCAGGTGCCTCTAAGTAATAGGTTTGAAACCCTGGAACTGGAGGGTGAAGAGGCTGAGAACAAGGTGGTGGAACAGCCTCTGAGCTTTGCTAAGGAGAGGCGGTCGGCTCCATGCTTGAAGCCCGCCTCTTCTGGTAAAGAAAGGAGGGTGACAGTTGTAGGAGACTTCCTTCTAAAAGGAACTGAGGGCCGATATGTCGTCCTGACCCCACCCAGAGGGAAATGTGCTGCCTCCCTGGGGCACGGGTCAGGGACATCTCTAGAAAGCTGCCTGGGCTTATTCGCCCGTCTGACTACTACCCATTATCGGTAGTTCAGGTTGGCAGTGATGATGCTGCCAAGAGAAGCCTAAGGGCTATCAGGAATGACTTCAAGGGTCTGGGGAGGGTACTGGGTGGTGTGGGAGTGCAGGTGGTCTTCTCTTCTATCCCTTCAGTGGTGGGGAAGGATTCTGAGAGGATCAAAAAAGCCCTCCTCATCAATAAATGGCTTAGAGGCTGGTGCAGGCAGAAGAACTTTGGTTTTTTTGACCATGGGGCAATTTACTCAGCTCCTGGCATGACGGCTGCAGATGGAGCTCACCTGTCTGCAAGGGGTAAAAGGATCCTAGCCCAGGAGCTTGTCAGGGAAGTAAAGGTCGGGGGCAGCTTGGCTTGTAGTGACCACGAGATGGTGGAGTTCAAGATCCTGAGTGGAAGAAGTAAAGCAAAAAGTAGGATTGCTATCCTGGACTTTAGGAGAGCCAACTTCGATCTCTTTCGGGGCCTACTTGGAGCTGTCTCACGGGCTGGGGTGTTCGAAGGCAAGGGGGCCTGTGAGAGCTGGTCGGCATTTAAGCAGCTCTTCTTCCAAGCTCAGGATCGGTGCGTCCCTGTGAGGAAGAAATCGGGAAAGAGTGGTAGGAGACCTGTGTGGATGAGCGAGGAGCTCGTGCACAAACTCAAAGGAAAGAAGAAGGCCCATGAAATGTGGAAAAAGGGTCTGACTACTTGGGAAGAATACAGGAATGTTGTCAGGGTCTGCAGGGATGCGACAAGGAAGGCTAAAGCCCGCCTGGAATTAAATCTGGCAAAGGGGATAAAGGATAATAAAAAAGGTTTTTTCAAGTACATTAACAGAAAAAGGAAGACTAGGGAGAATGTGGCTCCCCTGCTAAGTGACGGGGGTGTTCTGGTAACGGGGGATGCTGAGAAGGCGGAGATACTGAATGCCTTCTTTGCTTCTGTTTTCAGTGAAAAAGCTCCCCCTCGGGAATCTGAGACCCTGGAGGTTAGTGAGAGGATCTGGGGAAGGGAAGACCTCCCTTCTGTCAGGGAAGAGGTGGTCCAGGAGCGCCTAGGCAACACCAATGTTCACAAATCCATGGGACCCGATGGGATTCATCCATGGGTACTGAGGGAGCTGGCAGAGGTGATTGCTGAACCGCTTTCTGTCATCTTTGAGAAGTCTTGGAGGACGGGGAGGTGCCTGAAGACTGGAAGGTAGCCAACGTCACCCCGGTTTTCAAAAAAGGCAAGAAGGAAGACCCAGGCAATTATAGGCCAGTCAGCCTCACCTATGTCCCTGGAAAGGTGATGGAACAGCTTGTACTGGATGTCACCTCCAGACAACTGGAAGAAGAAGAGGTTATCAGGAGTAGTCAGCACGGGTTCACAAGGGGGAGGTCGTGCTTGACCAACCTGGTAGCCTTCTATGATGTTGTCTCTGGCTGGGTGGATGGGGGGAGAGCAGTGGATGTAGTCTACCTTGATTTCAGCAAGGCATTTGATACTGTCCCCCACGACATCCTTATAACAAAGCTGAGGAAGTATGGGATAGATGAGTGGACAGTGAGGTGAACTGGCTGACTGGCAGAGCACAGAGGGTCGTTGGTGGTGGTGCAGAGTCCGGTTGGAGGCCTGTAACCAGCGGTGTTCCTCAGGGGTCTGTGCTGGGTCCGGTCTTGTTCAACATCTTCATCAATGACCTTGATGAGGGGATAGTGGCCACCCTCAGCAAGTTTGCTGATGGTATGAAGTTGGGAGGATTGGCTGACATGCCTGAAGGCTGTGTTGCCATTCAGCGAGACCTGGATAGGCTGGAGAGCTGGGCCGAAAAAAACCGGATGAGGTTTAACAAAAGCAAGTGTAGAGTCTTGCATCTGGGGAGGAATAATTCCATGCACCAGTACAGGTTGGGGGATGACCTGCTGGAGGGGAGCTCTGCGGAAAGGGACCTGGATGTCCTGGTGGACGACAGGTTGGCCATGAGCCAGCAGTGTGCCCTTGTGGCCAAAAAGGCCAATGGCTTACTGGGGTGCATTAAAAAGAGCATGTCCAGCAGGTTGAAGGAGGTGATCCTCCCCCTCTACTCTGCCCTGGTAAGGCCTCATCTGGAGTACAGCATCCAGTTCTGGGCTCACCAGTACAAAAAAGAGAAGGATCTCTTGGAAAGAGTCTAGCGGAGGGCCACGAAGATGGTGAAGGGCCTGGAGCATCTCTGCTATGAGGAAAGGCTGAGTTCTCAAGGCTGAACAGACCCAGTTCAAAGAAGACAGAGGGGACCTGATCCAGGTCTATAAATATCTAAGGTGTGGGGGGCAGAATGGCGAGGCCAGACTGTTTTCAGTGGTGAGTGGAGACAGGACAAGGGGAAACAGCCGGACACTGCAGCATAGGAAGTTCTGCACAAATGTGCGCAAGAACTTCTTTACAGTGAGGTGACGGAGCACTGGAACAGGCTGCCCAGGGAGGTGGTGGAGTCTCCTTCTCTGGAGATGTTCAAGACCTGCCTGGATGCCGACCTGTGCGACCTGCTGTAGGGAACCTGCTTTGGCAGGGGGGTTGGACTTGATGATCTCTGGAGGTCCCTTCCAACCCCTACAATTCTGCAATTCTGTGATTCTGTAATTTAAAGAAAACAGCATGGTCTCAGCTTATAACATATCAAACAGAACTCAGTGCAAATTTTTTTCTCTTAGTACTGGACAGCACCCACACAATAACAATTAACTAAATAGGCAACACTCACTGAAACAATTTCAATTTATGCATAAAAATGGTCAGTTAGTAATTTATTTTCATGGTGCACTGCTGGTTCTGCTATACTTACTACATTATGCTGTTCCTGGAGTGCGTATTTTTTTAATATTGGCTCCATAGAGTTTGGCGTCAGTGAAAAACTTGACATACAGCATTGCTGGTCTCACCAGTTGAGCTATGGATTTCTTTTATTTTTTAATTAGTGTAATTGTGATAGCTATATCTTTGTGTAATATCTCTATTGATCTGCCAGCTTAGCAAATGGTGTGCGAGACCTCTCATTTCTTAGATATAAATCCCACCAGAGTAATGACGACTACCTGTGAACTGTTCAGGAAAGTCTTTGTTTCCAGTACAGACCAGGAGTAGGCCTCTTTTGTTTTTCCCTTTTCTAGTTAAAGAGCTTGGAGATGATAGGATTTTCAGTGTATACTCACTTCACTACTGTTACAAGTATTTATCTGCTCATCTTGGTAGCCACAGGGAGTGTGGTTATCCAGTTAAGAGAGCTGCTGGCTGATGAAAATTACTTTTGTTGCTCTTCTGTATCCTTCAGTCATAGGCATGATAATTATCCCTTAAATGCCAGTATGTTTTTATTTTTATCTAGCTGTGACAGACGAGTCTTCCAGCAGATTTTATTTCCCTCCTACGCTTGCACAAACTTTCACATGATGCTTCAAAAAAGGATCTGAGATGCCAGGCAAAAGCCAGAGCTGATTTGTTTAAAGCCTTAATTAAAAACCTTATTAAATAAATTGAAAGTTTAAGTTGTATTACTGGTGTGCAAACCAAACATTGTTCTCTAAGGAAGCTATTTACACAATGGGATTTTTAGTGGGATCTTTTGTTGCATAATGTGTCTTAAAAATGTATTTTCTGAAATAGCCTAAGTGCTTGTTTTGTGCTATCACTACAGATACTGTTAAGGCCAGTTATTTTCCTGCGTCTAAGAGAGAAAGTGATGTCTAAGATATCAAGTTCACATGTATTAAGGACAAAGAGATGACGAAATGTGTGACCAGCAGGTCGAGGGAGGGGATTCTGCCACTCTACTCTGCTCTCATGTGACCCTACCTGGAGTATTGTGTCCAGTTCTGGAACCCCCAATACAAGAAGGACATGGTGTTGCTGGAGCGGGTCCAGGGGAGGGCCGCAAAGGTGATGACAGAAAGCTGAAGCACCTCCCCTATGAGGACAGGCTGAGAGCTGGGGTTCTTCAGCCTGGAGAAGAGAAGGCTTGAAAGAGATCTTATAAGGCCTTCCAATATATGAAGGGAACCTACAGGGAAGCTGGGGAGGGATTTTTGTAAGGGTATGTGTGCGACAGGACAAGGGGAAATGGTTTTAAACAGGTAGAGAGTAGATTTAGACTAGATATTAGGAAGAAATTCCTTACTGTGAGGATGGTGAGATATTGGAACAGGTTGCCCAGCGAGATTGTGGATGCTCCCTCCCTGGCAACATTCAAGGCCAGACTGGGGCTTCTGAGCACTGTGGTTTGGAGGGAGATGTCCCTGCCTATAGCAGGGAAGTTTGGAACTGTATGATCTTAAAGGCCCCTTCCAACCCAAACCATTCTATGAATCTATGATGTAAAAAAGTTGGTTGCTACTTGCTGTGCAGATGTGTGTGTAACAACTATGGAGCTCCATGTGGCTCTGTGAGTGATGGTGCTGTCTGTGAACTTGTGTTTCCAGAGTAATCTATCATAGAATCTTTAAAGTTGGAGAGCACTTCTAAGGTCATATAGTCCAACCATCAACCTGTCCCATAACTGTGTCCTTCAGTGCTACATCCATGCATTTCTTGAACAGCTCCCTGGGCAGGCTGTGCCAACGCCTCGCAACCCTCTCTGTGAAGAAATTTTTCCTAACCTCCAATCCGAATCTTCCCTGTCACAACTTGAGGCCATTCCCCCTTATCATGTCTTTGTTTCTTTCACTACAGCCTGCTTTCAGGCAGTTGCAGAGAGCAATAAGGTTTCCCCTGAGCCTTTTCTTCTCCAGACTGAGCAATCCCAGTTCCCTTATCCTCTCCCTGCAAGACAGACTCCAGACCCTTCACAGCTTTGTTGTCCTTCTCTGGACATGTTGTTGTATACCTTTCTTATAGTGAGGAGCTCACAGCTGAGCACAGTTCTTGAAGAGTGACCTCAACAGAGCTGGAGACTGAGGGACGATCACTTTTCTGCTACTGCTGGCATTACTATTTCTGATACAAGCCAGGATGCCATTGGCCTTCTGTAGGGCCTCCCTACTATTAGGCAGAGAAGCACTCCCTCCCAACCTGGTATCATCTCTAAACTTACTGAGGGTGCACTCAATCCCCTTGTCCAGATCATCATTAAAGATATTAAACAGAATGAGCCCCAATACCAGCCCTTGGGGGGAATATCACTCATGACTGGTCTCCAGCTGGGTTTAACTCCATTCACCACCATTCTCTGCATCTGGCTGTCTCGCTAGTTTTTTTTTTTTCACCCGGTGAAGAGTACACGTGTCCAAACACTGGGCTGCTAACTTCTTCAGGAGAATGCTGTGTGAGACAGTCAGGAACCTTACTGTAGTCTAGGTAGGCTATAGCTGCAGACTCCCCCTCATCCACAAGGTAGGTCACCTGGTAAAAGAAGGAGATCAGTTTGGTCAAGCAGGACCTGAATTTTGTGAACCTGTGCTGGCTACATCAGATCCCCTAGTTATCCTGCACATTACCTCTCACCATCTGTCTGTGCACTTATTCGCAGATGGTTATTATTGCCAAAGGTCACATCTTTTGTCTTTTTTATAGACATAATCTGCTGAAGTGATTCCAAGTCAAGTTTGTAAAATTCAGGGCGTTCACATTCTGAAAACACACTTAAGGGAAGCAGGTTATCTTACCATTTGGTGAAAAGTGTACAGAGCTTTGGGAGTGTTTTGTCATTGCTGATGGATTGTAGTTTTAGCAAGACGTAGACATCCCCTGTTGTAGTAAAGTCATCCCTTTACAGCAGTGCAGGGCTTTTACAGTATTTCAGCATAGGAGTTGGTTCTAGGAATTGGCTCCTTCACCAATTCTGTATGATATAATGGGTGAAACAAAGCACTCTACTGTTGTGATAGCTTTTCGGTTTCTGTTCTTTGAACATCACTGAGATGTTTAAATGTAAGTTGCTTAGGTGGAATATACTGCTGTTCTTAGGTCAGTATCTAAATTGTATTGTACCTACCGTGCTACCCCATGATTACCTCCTGGTGCCTTTCATATACTTACAGCTCTTGTTGTTTGGTCAACAGACTTCAGCGCAGTTGCAGTTCCTTTGGTATGTGTTGTGAATAGTGCAATAGAGGAATAATAACACTGCTATATTTAGTTTTCGTTAACGTATGAGGTCCCTCTAATTCTTTTAAAGATATGCTGCAAGAGCATATTTGTACTCTTGTCTGAGCATATTACAATAGTTTTGATTTCAGTGATCCTTTGTGACAAGAAATAAATTGAGCAGTACAGTGTTTGTGTACTGTGAAAGCTTCTGTTTGGTTGTTCCTTCTGACTGGCTTCTCTGTCATTAAGGAAATGAGACCTACAGATACCAGCTGTATTGCTGCTTCCTTTAGATCTGATTTCAGGGATCTGGCTCTTGAAAATGGGTTTCTGAAAAGTGTGCATTTTGAAGTATATCCAATCATTTAAACTCTTTTTGTGTCTGTGAAATGGCTCCACCCTCTTATTTTTTTTCTTCAGAGCAGGTAGGCTTGTTAATTTTTTTGTAAAGTGTTGTGCCTATAGTAGTACGTTCATGTAGGTTAAAAGGATGATCCATCACAGGGGTGACGTGATGTGCTTTGTAATGCATTTTGACTTGCTGCCTCCATTAAACGCACTGTGTTCAATGAAATAACCAAGTGCATTGAACAGCGTTGTGCTGGGTGATCAATGCTTGGTATGCTGTAGCTGGTCTATTCCATCCCCATCCTGTCAGCTGAAGTGATAGCAGTAGAGCTGATGTTGTCATCGCTTCCTCAGAGTTAACAGTGAGGATAACACATGGTGTAAAAGCTGGCACATCTGAATCGTCATTTAAGGCAGCCTGCAGAAATAAGACTACGTTAATTAAACTTGATTGATACCTAGAAACTGTAGACAAAGCCCTAAGGCCTAGAACTTATTGGTTTTAGGCTTATGTTTTGACTTCTCATGCAAGCACCAGAAATACATGAAGCAATCTGTGTGTTGCCCACTCTGCCTACTGGAAGACCTATGAAGAGAGTTTTCAGTCTGCGTTTTCTGAGATGACTCCACAGAGCTTGTTACAATGATTCAGATTCACCAGTAGTGTGCTGTGTAACATCTGAGCATTCATATAACCTTTTACACAGCCATGAAGATGTATTTATATTTTGTGTTGCTTAGATTCAAGTGTTTGTGTCCTTTCTGGTTTTATTGCATGTGAAATATAGAGGCGAATCACTGACTGTTGTAAACCTAAAGCCTGCAATTATATTGTAAATCTGGTTACTGCAGAGCCAGTGGTAAAGGGCTGTCAATGCTGCCCAAAACCAGCAGTGTACTATCATTATAATTACTTCACTTTGTGAGTAAGTTTATTCAGCTGCAAGAAATGGATTTAGAGAATCAGTAGGCTTTGAGATACCATCTACTCTATTATATAATATTGATATATAGTAAAGCTATTAGAGGATTGTGCCACAGGTGTAAGTTTTTAAGCACTTTCTTTTTGATGAACTATATTTTCACTTTATAGATTGATGTCTTTAGCATAAATTATTTCCTCATTTTAACAGCTTTAGTTTTCATTACAGAACGCTTTTAGATTATTTCTTCCCCTCCATATTTCCTTCATGTAAGTGGGCAATAGATGAATAAGTATGTGAGCTCAAAATATCCTGTATGAAAAATATTTTCTTATGTAAATGCACGTATTCCATATTAGTGAAATCACTGTTGTGGTGTTTGGAGCTTTATATTACTACACGGATTGAGAAATTTCAGAAGTGTAATGAACACGTAAAGAAGAAATTTCAGCTTTCATAAATATTCCAAGAAATTTATCTGCTTGAGAAAGTGAGTTCTTGATACACATTTATAATGATGAACAGTTTTTGAGAACAATTTGAATTGTTTGATGATTGATTGCTTAATATATTTTTTTTCCTTTTCCAGCTGTCCATATTTATCAGAGAAGATTACGCCTGCTATACCTGCAATTGGTGGGATACTTTTCTTTTTCGTGATGGGGACCCTGCTGCGTACTAGTTTCAGTGATCCTGGTGTCCTCCCCCGTGCAACACCAGATGAAGCAGCAGATCTAGAGAGACAAATAGGTAACACTGAAGGTCTGTTTTCTCCTCGCTTTCCTCCCGAGGGTTTATGTGCTATATGAAGGACGTGTGCTGCTCTGTTCCTGGGAGAAGTTACTCCTGTTTTTCCACAGTAATTGTTCTGGAGTTGCTGTGTCTGTCTCAACTGACACTGCAGTTGAGTGATTCCTGTGGAAAGGCGGTTGATCAACTCTTCAAAAAGACAGTAAACAAAATGCTGGTCCTGCGGAGTGATAGTTGTTACTGGGAATACTTTTCAGCAGGCATTGTAGAACTCTGACTGTAGTGTGGAAGAGAATTTTTGAAGTGTTTTTGACAAGAAAGCTGATGTTGCAAAGGTTATTAAGTTGTACATCTTTTAAAGTAATGTATCCTCACAGTTTGAAGGAATTTAATTAGATTATGAATTATGTTATGAAAGGATCAGATAAGCCTATATTAATGTACAGTGTTGCAATTTGATACAGTCTGGGAAAAGCTGTACTTCAGTTACTAATTGTATGTATTTTTTATCTGTTTAGAGCTGGCACAAGTAAAGGAGAGTGAGCTAGCTTTTAATTACTTGTCAAGTGATTAAAGTGTCAAGTTCTAATTGTGGAATTTCTAAAGCTATAGATGAACTAAATAGCATTTGCTGTCTAGATAAGAAAACATGGGATAAATTTGCAGAACTACTTCGTAAACAGTATTTGCTTATTTTTGTACTAAGCAAGTTTAGTAACAACTACTTCAAAATGATACCCTAGGAATTCATTTGTTCTGAAGTTGTTTCAGAGAGATTCTCACTCATATAATTGAAAAAATATGTAACAGGTGTATGCAAGCACAGGATGTGTACCTCTATGGTCCTTAATGTTTGCACACTACAGTGCTCAGTGTTGTCTGAGGATTTTGTACCATGACAAATAATGCTGTAAAATGCTGTAAAAGCAAAAGCTAAAGCTTTTGTTGCCACCACTCCTACATCTATAATATATGAATTTTAAGGGTTAACTTCAGAAAAGTTTTTGTCTGCTTCTTTAGGGTAATATTCTACACAATGCATTAGTGAAACTGACTGAAGGGCAAAGTCATTTGGTTGGTTGTATTATGGAGTAGGGTTGATTTGGTATATATATGGAGCAGGAGTTCTGGTTTAGTTTCCTCAGAAAGCATTGGTATGAATATGGCACTGAACCATGCCAGTGAGTGGAAATGATAAAGAGTTTTAGTCAAAACACTAAAATGTCACATCAGCATTACATTTGTTTGCTTAAATTTGAATACAGACATGATGTAGGCATCCTGAAGCTATGCCTTCCACATATAGAAATCTGTTGGACAAAGGAACGTTCTTAAGGGAAAACAAAAAAGCTGATGACTTGAAATCGTTAATTGAGACCTTTGTGAATCTTGAACTCAGAGGAAGGGTAACAAATTCGTTTTTAATAGCTTCCATATTTTAGTGGTTGTTTGAATCTCATGGGTTCATTGTTTAAAAAATATATCCTGAAGACTCAGTTTCAGAAAATTGCTCTTGGAGGAACAAGAGTGATGGTTGAGTGCCTTCTGGAAAGACACATGTTGTCTTTGTTATGGATTATTTTAAGAAGTAGGGTTTCAAAATAGTGATGAGTTTATTGGTTGTCACTACAGCAAGATCATTTTCTTTTGCCAGGTTTGGAGTGTTCCGAGCACAGCTGTTACAGTATGCTAAGTCATAAAGTATAAAGGTGTCTGCATAAACAGCATTTAGTATGCTTCAGTGAAGCGAAGTTAATGCATTTGCTACATACTACGTGCAGCAGCTATTTTTACGTGTTCCATGTATCCTTTGCATAGATTTGAGATCTTTGGAGCTGTGTAATCACGTAGCAGCTCAGTTTGTTGAACTTGAAGAAGGATTATTTTTTTTTTACTGTGCATTTGTGAAGTCTGATGCATGTAGTTCACTGATTTTTATGGATCTGGAATAGCTTTCAGTACCAACAGAACAGTCACATTGGCAGTCACATTTCTATAAGAAAAGCTGTATTGCTTTTTTTGTACGCTTGGACTAATTGTGCATAGTCTGGAGCCATCTGATATGGCCACAAGGGAAGAAGGTTGCATTTGGTCAGTCATGACTTAGCTTTGGCCAAGGACCATACTGTACATAGACACACAGAAGTGCATTGTTAGATTTTAGATGATCCAGGTAGCTCAGTGCTAATGGATGAATTGGGATATGGCACTTGGCATTATTTCAAAAAAATCTGTGGTCAACCTGGTCTTTATGTTCATAAAGAAGTAAAATCAGAAATGGAAGAAGCATTGTGAAACTGCATTATCACTGTAGTGGAATGTGTTTCTATTGAGAAACTGGAGTTGTGTTCAGATACAATGATTCCAGTCCTCTTTTGTGTAATAGAATTCCTAATTTTTGCAGAATCCACATATGTAGACAATGAATGATAAAGTTCAAATTCACATTGGGAAACGTTAACAAATATCTGAGAAAGACTGACTTCAGAGCTTATTTTTTTCAGCTCTTATTACTGTTATCACTGTAGAATCAAATAATGACTACATAATGTGCTGCACAGAAGTACGTGCAAGTTGCTACAACAGATAATGGCATTAGATTCAGAGATGGGAAGGAAAGAATTGGGAGCGATGAAAAAAACATCTCAGAACTATTTGTGATCACGTGGAGGAAAATGATAATTTCCTTCATTCTCCTTTTCCCCCATCAGATTTTTCTCAATGAAGTTATTCTATGTAGGAATTTTTGGAAAGAGGATGGAATTCAAACATATATGTTTCTTCCTCTTTGTATAATGAAACTATTGCAATTTTTAAGATGTAGAGTTTTGTTTTTTAAAAAAGGCATTTTAAAATTGCATTTCCTGTGTAACTTCTATAACTTCTGTGACCACTGTATAGTTTTTTTGTTTTATTAATGCAGTGTTAGTAATGCAATATTTGGAGAGCAGAGGACATTCTTCACTAAAAATTTATGATTGGAAGTTAAACATTTTTATTAGATACCTGAAATTATAATGTCTTTCTAATTGAATAACCTTCCTTAAGAAGGAACGTGTTCCCCTGAAGAACCTTTTAAAATCTGCCAGAACAGTTTCTCCTGACTGTTTCATAGTGACAATTCTTTCCAGAAGTCCTGTTTTTTCTCTCCTTGCAGTGAAGTGCAAGTAGCCTTTGTTTGCCAGTCATCATCCTGGTCTCTGCTTTCCTGATGATGAGTTATAGCATCTGAGCTGTTTCCAAAGAATCAGAGTAGATGTTCATAATACCTGATATATCTGTCATAAAGGAAACAGTGCTGCTTTTGAAATTAAAAAAATAACAATAATAATAATAAAAATAATAATAATAAAAAAATTAAAAAAAGATGAATGGTAATTTCAAAATTAAAAAAAACAAAAGTTGTATATTACAGTTAAATTCAAACTTTATCAAATTTGACATACAGAGGTAATTTTAAAATGAAATTGTAGCGAATTTTGAGTGATGGTTTGGAAAGGAATTTAGTCTTCATCTGTTTCTCCTAACTTACGCAAATGCATTGGTTGTACACATGGAAGTTGGCCTTTCACCTTTTCAGAAAGGCAACTTTACTGGGGCACTGCATTGCCTCATTAGAAAAGATTCTCAGTAGGTCTCACCCTCCACTCTGGAGGATGCTGAGTAGAAGCCTGCACTTTGCAAAACATGTTTTAAAGCAGGACTAGGAGAAGGGAAGTTGACCAACTGTTTTTCTTTCGTTTGTTATATTAACAAATCTAGAATAATTTGCAGGAGTCTGTGTTTATACAGCAAAATGGAAAATTACTACTGTGTTGACTCTAAGGTAGAACGCTTTTAAAAGGAAGGAGCAACTCTGTGTTTTCATTGTGTCAAAACGCTATTATTTCCCAAACTAATAAAGTCAGAGAGAAAATGCAATTTTATTAATTTTTCTTTCCATAATCCCCATTAAGTGAATGATCAAGTCTTGTGGGGTAGAGTATCTGAAGGCTCCCCACAAATGTCTACATTTCTTTAAATATATTTCTTGGCTAAAGATAGGACCTTGTGGTTGGTTAGAAGCCACCTGCAATCACGTCATGGCACTTCTTTCTGCTGGTCTTCAGTTTTGTTTTTTTTCTTCTTTGATGAAAAGTACTGAGAGTAATTTAGTCCTGTTATAATGTGAGATCCTTGTAAGGAACTTATGTGATGCATTAGATGAGGGAAACCATTTTAATAAAGTAAGAATAACCATATCATTGCTTCCTCTGCTGAAAAACAAGTGTGCTGCATAAAAGCAAGCGGTCCTCAGTTTAGAACGGAAAGTCAGGTCTGGTCCTTTGAAGTTGGACCACCTACACTGATGGCTGACAGTTTAACTATAGAAAAATATTACCTATAATTTCTTAAGCTGTTTCAGAAGTAATAAAATCCTCCTGAAGAATGGGAGACTTTCACACCTGCATTTGAGAGGAACAGAGAGGAGGGTAAGAAAAGCTGGAAGGAATAGTAGAATTTAGGTGCTGTCCTATGTTACCTGCCATCTCTGTAGGTGCTTTTTCATTTGTCATTCTTCGAATTTCTTCAGACCCTAAAGGAAACTGAAATTAAAATCCATTAATGAAGGTGCTGCTGGAATTTACTAGCTGATTATCATTGGAAATAATAATGATGGTGCAGTTGAGAGGGGGTAAAACTTCAGAACAAAACCTTGTATAATCTGTTCTTTTTATGTAAAGCAGCTCAGCTTTTTAATGGAAATGTACCTTTTCAGTAATTGCATATAAAGATAATGGTGGTGGTCTGCAAAAAGAGATTGCAAACCAGTTGTTGAAGTGTAGCTATTAGGATTTAGCTATCTTGCTGTGACAGGTGTTTTTTAGAACTATATCCAGCTACTTTGTGAAATGCATGAGCATTTTGTAGACCATGTTTTAAATATGCTTTTGTTAAGGGATTTCCCCAATTTAATGACAGCAAATGAATACTTCAGCGTTTATATCCAGTATCCATGTATGCAGTTCTTATTTGTATCTATGATTTTTGAGTTGCCTTTGGTGTAATAGTCAATTTAGAGATTTTATGATGTGCAGTATAATTATTTATTCCTGTAGTGTGGCAGAAATATAAACAGGCTATGAATATTATCTGGATATGTTCTGGTCCCTATTTAAAGGACGAAGCATTTTGATTGCTTTGTGGTTGGCATGAAAAATGGCTTAGATGTGTTATTTTCATAATCCTGCTCATATGAGCTTCAGAAAGCTTATAAAGATGCAAAAAGAATCCAAAAGGAGAAGATAAATTTTCCATGAATAATAAAAACCTAGACAGATAAGGTTCTCCTGGATGACTGGAGGAAGCGTCACATCACTCCCATTTACAAGAAAGGGAGCAAGGAGGACTCTGGGAACTACAGGCTGGTGAGTTTCACCTCTGTTCCTGGGAAGATCATGGAACAGATCATCCTGGATAACATGCTTGATCACATGAGGAGTGGGTGTGTGATTCGAGACAGCCAGCACGGCTTCACCAGAGGAAGGTCATGCTTGACCAATCAGGTGGCCTTCTGTGATGGAGTGATGGCATTGGTGGACAAGGGAAAGGCAACTGATGTCATTTACCTGGACTTGAGCAAGGCCTTTGACATGGTCCCCCACCACATCCTTATCTCCAAATTGGAGGGATGTGGATTTGATGGGTGGACCACTCGATGGATAAGAAACTGGTTGAAAGGCTGCAGACAGAGGGTGGTTATCAATGGTTCTGTGTCCAGGTGGAGGCTGGTATCGAGTGGCGTCCCCCAAGGGTCTGTCTTGGGATCAGTGCTCTTTATCAATGACATCAACAATGGAATCAAGTGCACCCTCAGCAAGTTTGCTGACGACACCAAGCTAAGTGCTGCAGTTGACATGGTAGAAGGAAGGGATGCCATTCAGAGGGACCTTGACAGGCTGGAAAGGTGGACCTGGGTGAACCTGATGAGGTTCAACATGGCAAAGTGCAGAGCTTTGCACTTGGGCCGGAGGAATCCCAGGCATCCATACAGACTGGAAGGAGCGGTCCTTGAGAGCAGCCGTGTGGAGAGGGACTTGGGGGTCTTGATAGATGAAAAACTTAACATAAGCCAGCAGTGTGCCCTTGCACCTCAGAAAAGAAATGGTATCCTGGGCTCCATCAGAAGAGAGGTGGCCAGCAGGGACAGGGAGGTGATTGTCCCCCTCTACTCCGCTTTTTTGAGGCCCCATCTGGAGTACTGTGTCCAGGTCTGGAGCCCCCAGTACAAGAAGGACAGGGAGCTGTTGGAGAGGGGCCAGAGGAGAGCCACAAAGATGATCAGGGACCTGGAGCACCTCCCCTGTGAGGACAGGCTGAGGGAGCTGGGCTTGTTCAACCTGGAGAAAAGAAGGCTGCGGGGTGACCTCATTGCAGCCTTTCAATACCTAAAGGGAGCCTACAAACAGGAGGGGAATCAACTCTTTACAAGGGTAGATAACTGGAAAACAAGGGGAAATGGTTTTAAGTTGAGGGAGGGGAGATTTAGGTTGGATGTCAGGGGGAAATTCTTTACAGAGAGAGCAGTGATGTGCTGGAACAGGCTGCCCAGAGAGGTTGTGGATGCCCCGTCCCAGGAGGTGTTCAAGGCCAGATTGGATGGGGCCCTGGGCAGCCTGGTCTAGTGTTGAATGTGGAGGTTGGTGGCCCTGCATGTGGCAGGGGGGTTGGAGACTCATGATCCTTGAGGTCCCTTCCAACCCTGGCCATTCTGTGATAAGGCAGATGGCAGCACTCTAACAGTGCACTTCTTGTTATGGGGCCTTGACGCAGAAACAAGTCCCCATGGGTTGTTCTAAGAAGTTCTTTTGCTTGTTGGTGTCCCTCTGTTTCAGTAATGGGAAGGTGGTGGTCGTGTTCAGGATTTGCTATTCAGACACTGTACAAACAAGACTTTGGGTTTTCTGACCTACAGACAAATAAAACAGCCAGTGGCTTCTGCTCCAGACACTTTTCAAACTCAGAAGATTCCTGGAGTTCAGGATTCGATTTAAATTTGGATCCTTATAGTGCTTGCTGCTAGCTTTCGACAGCTTTTGATTCCTTTGGGCTTTATTCACATATTTTTTACTGGTTTCTGTTTATGTAGTTCCCTCAGGCATGGGACCGGAATCGTTTCCCAGATGATTATTAAAGTTTAATTCATTACCTTCCTTTATTCCCAAGGGCAGTGAGGGAAGCATTCTTCGCCGTTGACAGGCTGAGAGAGCTGGGGCTGTTCAGCCTCGAGTAGAGAAAGCTCTGTGGTGGTCTGATAGCGGCCTATCAATATCTAAAGGGGAGCTACAGAAAGTAAGGGGACAGACTCTTTACCAAGGTCTGTGGTGATAGAACAGAAGAAATGGCTTCAAGCTTAAAGAGGGTAGCTTTAGGTTAGATGTAAGGAGAACTTTTACAGTGAGGGTGGTGAGGCACTGGAACACATTGCCCAGAGAAGTGGTGGATGCCCCATCCCTGGAGACTTTCAAAGTGTGACTGGATAAAACCCTGGGCAACCTGATGTAGCTGTGATGTCTTTGTTCATTGCAGGGGAGTTGGACTGGATGACCTTTAAAGGTCACTTCCAAATCTGAGGATTCTGTTTCCTCTGGTCTAGGTGGCTGGCATCTACCCATCCTAAACTGTTTCCTGTGTTGCTGATAACTTTAATAGTTTCAGAAATTCACTATAAAAATGATTTCTTTTATTTAATGAAAAGGCTTCTATGTGAATTTAATATGAAAGCAAAACTACTGTAAAGCACATTAGCTGCCTACAGTAACAGCAGTACATTTAAAGTTTAGAAAGCATTAGCACAATTTTAAGAAGCACTCTAACTTACTTGGATGCAACATCCAACATTGAGATGGGCTGTTTTTCTAAGGGAGCATGAAAACCAGGAGCAGCCTTATGTGACCAGATCAGTAGTCCATCTATCCTGATGTCTAATCCGTGATCAACAGTGGATGTGCACAGAAAGAATACAAATGCCTTGCTGTACCCTTATTGCTTTCCCTAACCTACAGCTTAGGGACTTCTAAGTTAAAGTCTATGCATAATTTTTATAAATGTTTTTTAATGTCTTATTTTTACTGAAGCTGATGAAACTTCGAATACTGCTGTATGTTCTGAGTTTAACTACATTTGAGTTCTTAGATGCTTTTCCATTGTAGTGGCCACAGTAGTTCTGACTTTTTGAAAGACTGTTTTGCAGGCTGTTTATAGTAAAATAACCAGGCTTATTTAGTCCTGTATTAATAACGTTGCATTGTCAACACTGAATTTTTCTAGTCTTTGTCACTTGGAATTTTGAAACCTCTTTGCAGTTATGATTTTTGTCTCCTTTAGCTCGTTTAGCAGAGGGTAGTCTTCAAAAACTGGAAAACATTTTTAGATTTCATTAGGGTCTATGAAGTTAAATCTCTGTGGCCAGCGCAACATAGGTGTTTCATGGAATTGTTCAATGGTATTAAGAAATATGGCTCACAGATGCAACTTAGGTATGCTTTTCTTCCTGTCCAAAGGTGGGATATGAGATTGATGATCATACCTGGTATTTCATGCTTTAAACAATATTCTTAAAATCTAGTAGAAATATGTTTTTGTATGCCAGCTAAGTCTTTCAGAAAGCTCTTGTGCCATATGCTTTTTTCTTTCAACAAATCACTGACAATTACATCTGTGTCTGGAAGTGAGGTTACATTTGACACAAAACCCTAGACTTAAGGATGGTGATGCAGTTCTACTCTTAAGAAAATAGTGTGCAACATTTTCCGAAATCAAGGCAGTAACACTTTTCTCTAAAGTATGAGCAACACTTGGTCAGTATTTCTTGTCAGCTTTCAGATAAAGAGTTATGTGTGGAATGCAGTTAGCTGCTACTGGTTGTCCAAGCTAGGTTCCCAGTATTGTTTGTCCCTGAAATTACTGTTTGGAAACAGAGAAATGTTACTTAAGTTCTTATCACTTAAAAATAAATAAATAAATAAATAAATGAAAAAAACCCTTTTCTTCTTGTATCCCCCTATTGTTAAGTATATAGCTTCAATTTAAGTAGTTAAACACTGAGAATGCTTTTCTTAGAGGAAGCTTATGTTCTTATGGGGTTTCTGTTATTGTTCTTCAGATGTTATAGGTCATACATGAAGATTTTTCATTGCATTATCTGTTTCTCTCAGCAGGAAACATTGGAAGTACTCATAGTTATTAATTTTGCTAATCATATTGTTTGAAGGTGGAAATTGCATCACAGTAGCAAACCTTGCATGATATGGTCTTGATAAGTTTGTGTAGTTATGATATGGAGAGACCTTCTAGAGGGGGTTTGTTCCTAGTATTGTAGGAAAACTGACCAAAAAGGCAAATGCTTGAGTGGAAGGATCCTGGTGATATGTATACAAAATTCCAGGCTTTGTCTCATACAAACATCGCCCCCAATTAATAATGAATGGAATAATTTGAGCAAAGTGGAATATGTTATTGTATTAGAAAGAGATTGTGCTGTTTCTCCATTAAATATGTGAAGCAAGTTTACTTGAAGTCAAATACCTTGGTCCTACAAGGGTATGGATTGTATCTTTGGTGGCTTTTGTTTAGTTTCTTCTAAAATAAAAATGCTGGAGCCCCGTCTAGTGCATGAGCACTTAATGCTGCAATAGAGAAGTTGTAAACTGTGTCACAGCAAAGTACCAGAAAAGGATTGGTGGCAACTCCATTAGTGGGAGAATTCTGTGCTTATTTTATAAAATAGCTTGCCTTGCTATATCATTAATGGGTTGGAAAAGAAAAATGTAGAAAAGCAATGGTCAAACAGATTTATCTGTGGAGGGTAGTTCTGTAAAGGTTAATCTTATTATGCCTTAAAGGAACTGCATTTATTTAAAGATTGGCCTGCATTTGAACACAAGTATAAGCAGTCCAATTGAAGCTAACTACAGTCCGAAAATTAGTGAGACCAGGACAAGGCAGGTACAAGGCATGTTTAGCACATTCAAGATAGGTAAGTTTGATTAAATCCACCACTCCACCACTTTTGGTTTTACTCTTTTGATAGCTCCCAGAAGGACAAATAAAAAAAAAAAAAAGGAAAAAAAAAATAAAAAAAGAAAGCTAATAAACAGTGACTAAGATCGGATTTAATTATTCAGTTAAAGACTGTGGATGAAATTCTGACTCTGTTGCAAGTCAGCAAGACAGTTTTCATTTCATTTAGTTTGCATCAGCTTTTGCCCGTGGATTTTGAGATAAATTTTCTTCAGTTAGAGAGCTGGGATTGGCTGTGCCTGTGAACTTGAACTTCACTGCCCTGGTTTGGAAGGAAATCTTAGAAAAAACAGTGTTGTAAATGGAACAGGATGGCCAGTAGTCTCCCTTTTGCACCAGAGGCAAGGAAAGTTGCCTTTGAGATTCTGCTAAAGCATGTAAAAATAAAAAGACAAAGCAGGGCACTTCTTAGTGCTTAGGAAATAATGTTTTTTGTGGTTTGTTTTTTTTCAGTTGCTGTGCATTTTCTATGAATAAATATTTCATTAAGGAAAAAAAAATTCTAAATGGTCTTGGTTGTGATTTGAAAGTCTTTTTTTTTTTTTTTTTTTTTTTTTTATGGTTGTGCATATTCAATACCTAGGACTTTCTATGAGAAGCTTTTAAATGTTAGTGTTATTAAATTCAATGCACTGGCATTTCTAAGCAGTGTTGAAAGCTACAATTACATAACCATAAATATGAAATGGGAATCATTGGTTTATTAATGAACTAGTAGTCATAAGCATGTTTGAATGAAGAGTTAATTGGGGCTAATGACCTACATTTGTGTTCAGAACTTAATAGTCTTTCTTAACTCTTAGGTCAAAAATGGATATAACGCTGTGTTTTTTAAGGTCTATGAACTTGTATAAAGACTAAGAGTATTACAAGCCTGCTGGTGATTATCTCACTGAAAGTATAATCTGTTGAAGCATATTTGCCTTTTTCAATGATAGCAACTAAAATCAGCAATAGAGGATTTTCATAATCACAACTTTGTACTGTTTTCTCCCCTAAATTTTCTTCCCTAACAGTACGGTATTGCATTATGTGGGTCGGTGCTAGTAAGATGTTATTTCACTGTTTACCAGTACTTACTAACTTGTAATGTAGAGGGAAAAAAAACACTGCATATATGAGAATTGGCCCCAGAATTGTAAGAAACTCTTTCCTGTTTGGATCTAGGAATTGGCTGTAACTCTGTTAAGTGTTGAACAGCATAAGCACAGTTGTGCTCCGCCCTCAGAAAAGCGTATTTTCAGCTTACTTCTGAAAAAGAAAGCACATAAGAATAGGTTCTCTGTATAACCTGGAGAAATTAAATCATTCCTTTTGACCTCATCAATTTTCATGCCTGCTAGAATGCTTCAAAATCCATCGTTTAAGTAGTTAAGTTTCTTTTAACTAGCATAAACATTAAAATGAATAAATATGAAACTTAAGATAGTGTCTCTGTCACATCTTCAGCAACTTTTATTGTGTAGTCATGCTTCAGCATGTAAATAAATACAGTAGTAACTTATGTGCAGCACTTGTTTAGTCATAAATATGATGGTAAGTACTACTGGCCTTGAGGTCAAAATCAGTATTATTGATTGGTATGAGAGCCACACAGTAACCTCTGCTTCCATGGTCATAGGACTTGGCTGAGCATTCCAGGAACAGTGCAGGGTCTGGTTGCAATTCAGTACAACCAAACATCTGACAGGGTCTAATAAGCTGCTTCTGAGCAACTGTTTCTTTAGTACTCACCACTTCTTTCCCATATGGGATGCTTAGGAGCCTCATGTTCTGATTCTCTCATTTGCATCTATTGCACCTTCTTCCACTTCCTTTCCCAGGAGATTCAGAGGCCAACTTGTTTCAGTCCTCAAGTTTGCAGTGGTGTTCCATAGATACTTCTACTGATGCATGCTTCTGGAGTGAGTGAGGAGGTTGCACATGAGAACTTCCTAAACTGGATTTGCTAATTCTGTTATTGCACCTTTACTATCAGGTCTACAATTACACTAATTTGAATACCTTTCTAAGTAGGAGGCATTCTGGTTCCCACCTCCCCCAGACTGACAATGTGTAGATTGTAGGCTGTGCAGATATCCCTGCAGACTTCACAAAAATGGCACATGGAGTGATATTTGTAATAATTTGACCTCAAACACCAGTCATGGATCTTGGAGTCATCCGGCCATGCTTCCCCAGCATTAAAGTGATAGAAATAACTTAAACGTAGTTGTGAAGGTGACCCTGACTTCAAAATGCAGTTGCATTCATGTATGGGGAAAAAAAATTGGTTTCATTTCCCTATTGATTTTCCTGTTCTGTGTATCTGAAAGTAATAAAAAATATGTATTTTTTTTGTCACTTCTATGGCCTGATTTGATTGTGATTTCAGAAGAACAGATAAACTGACAAAGAGGTACTGCTTGTATATGTTCACCTTTTAGAGTATAGCTCAGTTTGGGAGAATTTGGGGGATGAAATTGAACTTCATTGATGTAATCTTATCAGTCCTTTAGCAACTGATGGTTGCTGATGTCCATAGATCAAACAAACAAGAAGCCCAAACCCCACCACTTTTTCCAAATGCAATTGTTGGAAATGATTTTTATGCAAAAAAACAAACTTCAAGATTTGTAAAAGTAACACTGACTGTTAGATTTAAAATTTCCAAAAAGCAAAATCTGTGAATGTACTCCATTATATCACAGCCTTTAAGAGGTCTTAGAACAACTGATTTTACTTGTACTATATGCCAAGCTCTAATGATAGTGCTGCTGAAGTAAACGTAGGTTTTATACTAGATTGAGCCTACACCCTCTGTTATTTCTGCTTTCAAGACTAAAATGTTAGCTTCTTTTATTTTAAGTGATTTCCTGTTTAAAAGGTAGCTTTTCTTAGTTTCTCTTGACAAGTGCTGTAGAAGTTCTACAAACTTCTTGTTATTACAGAGTTTTAAAAAAAAGAAAAAAAATAAGGAATTTCCTAAGACGACTTGTCCAAATGGAGGCTTTTGAAATAGTCATCTGAAATGTTTTCCCTTTTTAAATGAGCTGATGATCAGTCTGCTTTCATGTTCAGAGATGAACATCTTCCTTAGATCAAACTTGTATTTCAAGGTTGAACTGAATAAACTCTGTTGAAAACATTTGTTTATGTTTTCACCACACTGTGCTACTAGCTGTCATTGTTTGTAATGTATTCTCAACAAACTGCTCAGGGATATGAGATTGTAAGATTTTGGGGCTCAAGGTAGCTGTCAGCATCTGAAACTTTATTTTGGGCATTGCTTTGTCACGTTTGTTTTTTTTTTAATTCAAATTAGTTGGTTGTGGATGCTATTTGTAATTATGTTTCTTCCTATCTTTAAGAGCACTTATTCTAGGAGAATGAGAAGGGTAGAAGCCAGTTCAAGTATATGAATGTGAAGTCGATACAAACTTGTAACTGTAGGCCGCCGTCAAGAATGGTTGAGTGCGTGCAGCATGGCTCATGTGCAGAGCCTAATGTATTGTGTTTCCCTGTTCAGATATTGCAAATGGCTCCAGTTCAGGAGGATACCGCCCCCCTCCCAGAACAAAAGAAGTGATCATCAATGGACAGACAGTGAAACTAAAATACTGTTTTACTTGCAAGATTTTCCGCCCACCTCGTGCCTCACATTGCAGCCTTTGCGATAACTGCGTAGGTGAGTAAAAAAAATATATATATGGCATATGTTTAGCTTGGTAACGCTATGTATGTATGTATGTTATGAATGCTTCAGAAATCAGAAGGAAAAGAAACGATCAGAGTTAATGACAGGGTTACTCATGAGAACACTTGCTGTGTGCATCCTTTTTCCTACAAACTCTGTTAAACGTTAAGAATTTTAGAAGGCAGAATATGAGTAGATTTGACCTAATGCATAAGTTGTGTCTAAGACAGAAAAGAGAAACCTCTCCTATGCATGTGCCTTTCCTATCCTTCTCTGCTAAACAAAGAAGCACCCAAACCAAGTGAGACCATGTGGTATCTGCGATGAAATTTCTAGTGCAGAGGGACCAATCTTTAAAGGAGTCTCAGCATTGTTTCCTTTCCCAAACTAAATTGCAGCCAAGGAGCTGCTTCTCTTGTTAATTTTGGACCAGCTTTGAAAGGCATACTTCTAACAGCTTGAGTTACACAGGGGAATGCACACTGTAGGTAACTCCTGCCTTTGAACAGTTTTAAGGCTAGAAACTTCTGAAGTCAGAATCAGTAAGAAATTACTGAGAAATATTATTTGGAAAGGAAGTAGAT
Organism: Tympanuchus pallidicinctus; assembly: GCF_026119805.1. Lineage (NCBI taxonomy): Eukaryota > Metazoa > Chordata > Aves > Galliformes > Phasianidae > Tympanuchus > Tympanuchus pallidicinctus. The sequence goes on along the minus strand of NW_026294618.1, from coordinate 58,528,991 downwards.
GATGTAAGGGCCTATGGTTATTTTGTGATTATAGGGTTGGTTTTTTTCCCTCTGAGCATCTTGTCTTTTTTGTGATTGTTTTGTTTGGAGGGCAGGCAAGGTGATTAAGATGCGCTTGGATTTTAAAACAAACTAAAAAACTCACCAATCAAATCCGAGTAGTTTTATAGTTAATTAAATCCCATTTAGAGTTCAGTGCAGCTGATTAGCACACTGTTGAGCCTGGATCTTATGCATTCAAGAAAATAATGTAGCAAGATGTCTCCAGCTGAGAAATGTAATTGCAGCATTCAGTACTGATATTTTTAGATATGAAGCAGTCACTGGAAGTATGATAATTTCATATGTAGATGATACTCGTATAATGAGCACGCTTACATGACAGTGAGAAGTGTAGCCTTTTGGCCCTGTGCCATTAGTTGGTAGCTGTACATGGTTCCCTGGGTAAATAAGCATTCCTGACGTATTAGGGTTGCGTAAATCTTGTTAAAGCTGTTGAATATGGCAAGGATGTTGCAGTTGATTTATCTTCACGAAAGTATCTTATCAAATTTATAACTTGGATGTTACAGTGTGATGCTATTGTCACAAATCTGACAGCTTGAAAATGCAGTTGTTGACCAGTACATAAAAAAAGTAAATATTGAAAAGGTAAATAAAACATGGGGGTTGTTATCCTCATCAAGAGAGTGCATAAATGAGAGCAACCCTTACAGATACATCTTGAAATCTATTTAAAAATACTGTTTTGGCTTTTTAAAATAAACTGCAATGAGGAATTTATTTACAGTTTGTATATACGCTGATTGTGTCCTTTTAACACTAAATTTGTGAAGCCTACAGTGAGAAGAATTAGTGATGGGAGAGGGAACTTAAAAAACAATCTCTGTCTTCTGATTATGTCTGTATTGAAGCAACAGTTGTTAATTTGTCTGAATATATACATATATATATTAGAAAAGGGACAGAGTGAGTGTTTTGTACAAGCAGTAATTGTTTCCTATTTTTTTTAGGTGAGATGATTGGGATTTGTTATTACACAGTTGTGATTTAAAGTTACTTGTTTTCAAATAATTTATTTGTTGGAATGAATTTGCTGCAGTTTTCCCCATCAGCCTTTGTAATGGGAATTGTAATGGCTGCTCCAAAAGTAATGCTTCCTAGTTATTCTGTTGGCCCATGATGTCAGGAGCAGATGTTGGTGCTATGGCAGTAGAAGTTGAACCTGCACACCAATATTCCACTACGTTTTGTTGCTGTGAGACAGGTGGCAGCAGAGGGGCAGTCTGACAGAATGGTGTTTGACATGGAAGTGTGTATGAAGCAAAGGTGTTGAACTGAATTTATCCACGCAGGAAAAAATGGTGCCCACTGATGTTCATTAATGCTTGCTGGATGCTGATGGAGACCAAACAGTGGATGTGAGCAGAGTGAGGCAGTGGGTGGTGCATTTAATCAGTGGCAACAGTGATGTAAAAGACAAGCCAGATTCTGGACAGCCATGCTGTTGTCATATCACAAAATAAAGAGCATCTCAGTCAGTTTATCCATATGAATTGGCAGATTATGACCAGGGAACTGTGTCAGATTCAGTGCATTGAGAGCAGTAGAGGTAACACTGGAATATCACCGAGTTAGTGTCAGGTGGGTCCCCACAGATGCTCACACAGGAATCGAAAGATGCTATATGGAAGTTTGTCGGGACCTATTGAACCAATATGAGGCTGAAGATGACAGTTTTCTGGATCACGTTATTACCAGTGAGGAGATGTGGGGTCATCAGTACAAGGCAGAGTCAAAACAATAATTCATGGAGTGGCAATGTGTGAACTTCCCATTGAAGGAAAAGTTCAAAACAGCCCTTATTGGGTAAAGTGATGTCTTTGGGGATGGAAAGGGGTGATCCTTCTGAATTTCCAGGAACCTGGGCAAGCCATCAACTCTGACTGTTACATCCTGAGTAAACTAACTGAGCTTGAAGGCTCAAACTTCCAGAGTCATGCCAGAGTAGAATACAGCCGTTCTCTTGCAACATGGTAACACCAGGACCTGTACCAGTTTGAAGACTGTGGAGCGTATTGCCAGTGGCGGCTGGACTGTTCCACCACACCCGCCGAGTAGCCTAGATTAGTGCCTTCTAACTTCCGTCTGTTCAGGACAGTGTTGAGGACTGCATGGGCAACATTTTCCTAGCAACAGTGCTGTCATAGTGGCTGTGGAACAGTGGATCACCTCCACTGGTGCATATTTTTACAAGCGTAGCATGCAGGCTTTTGTTCATCCCTGGTGAAAATGCATAGCTAATGATGGTGACTTTATTGAAAAAGTGTTTTGTAGCTAAGAAATAACTCTATCAAATAGTGTTACTGTGCTCTGTGCATCTGTTGTTTCTGTGGAAATAAATAGGAGGCATTACTTTTGGGGTGACCTATGTACAATTAACTATGACTTTTCAGAGTACATTACTTTTGTTTTTAGTTAAAGCTTTTAAAACTTTAGTTAAAGTTTCATACATGTGTTCGTATGCATTTATTCAATAAGGGAAAACGTGTAAGTATCTGTAACTAATTTTCTGTGCAGACTATGTGTCAGGAGAGTTGGATTGCTAATGTACTCTGAAAAACTAATGATGCAAGAGTGTACAGTTAATCAGAATGTTATGCACTTAACTCCTACAAGTTAGTGTTGTCTATATGATGATGCTTTTGGTTAGTGAATAAATCGTACGATAGCTGTGAATGTTCTTGTGTCACTATTTCGTGGTTCCTTACTATAACTAAAGCAGTGCAAAAAATACTCATGTTTCACACACATCTGGATGTTTAAATAACTCATGATTATGACCTACTTACCAATAAGGTTAATGCATTGTTTTTTACCTTGTGCATTTCCTGCATACCTATAAACTAAGTACAGAGACTGTGGGATAAAAGAATGGAGTTTTTCTTCAAGTCAGCACTCACTATACAGAAGAAACCACTCAGTAATTTTGCCTAAAGGTGTTATGATACTGGGCCAGTGAATGCAGTGTGATAGAGAAGCTCTTTCATTTGGTATTTTCTGTTGGTTCTTTTCATCTTGTAAGGAATCTCCAATGGTATTGTTAATATTTGAGTACTTCTAAAACTTATTCCCATTTTCCCCTTACATTTAGTTAATACTAAGCATATATGTTAATTTTGGATCTTGTTTCTGATTTTCATTTCATGACTTTTCCATAGATAGCTATGTAGCTTACTTAAACAAAGGCATGAATTTCCAAAGCTACCTAATTACCGTTCTATATATAGTATCAATTTCAAACTGCTTTAGCTCTACAATGTTTTCATAATAGTATCCAGAAGAATCTGGATTTTCATATAAATGCAGTTCGTTGCATCTTTGTGGAATGCTTTCGGAAATTCTGTGAAATGTTTTCCCACAGATAAACATATTGAATGTATTTCTTTCTTGCTTTCTTTAACTGTCTTTGTGAATGGCAACTAGAAGTTTGCCCCTCAAGGGCTTTCTGTGTACCATATGTTGCTTTAAAATGTAAACAAATTTAAACTAATGTACATATAAACATAATAGCTAAAGATAGGAATTACCACAGGATTCTCAGCTTGGGCTAGTTATTGTTGAGTTTTGTAAACAGGTTTTTAATGCATTATGTGGTGCTATACTATTGATGTTATGAAGCCAGTAGTCAGATTTGATTCTGAATTGACTTTTAAAATATATATTTAGTCATTTGAACACTAAATCTCTACTTTCTTGATGAATAATTAGAAATTTCTATAATAAAAGATGAATAAGAGGCAATTCACTATTTCCAAACAATTTCCCTAATTATTGTATAGAATGGCTAAGAGAAAACAGTGAATAATGATTAGCAAGCAGTAAATCAACTTAGTCCAGTGAATTAATTGTCTAAAGTCTTCCTTGTATTCACATGTCACAGTTCCGCCTATCAACTAAAGTAACTTGCTTAGACCAAGACAAAAAAGCAGCATGGGTGGAAAAGGACGGCCACTGTTTTTATTCCTCAAAGAGAATTTGGCCGTTTTTATTTTTTAAAAATATATTAAAAGTTCTTATGTGATTCTTATGTGATTGATGGATAAAGATAACTTTTCTTGTCAGATTCTTTCAACTCAAAGGATTGAAAGCTCAAATTTTTGAATGTGCTTTGATTTTAAAACGTTTTCGTTAGGATTACTAGGAAAGCAGCTTGTTGGGTCTTTTTGTTTGTTAGGTTGTTTTTTGTTGTTGTTTGTTTTTGTGTTCTGTTGCGTGTTTTGTTGTGTGGTTTTTTTTTTTTTTTTTAAATGATGAGCATGAGAATGGCACGCTAAGCTGTATAGACCTTTCAGTTGGTGCAGCAGCCTGTTTCCTGCCATGACCAGAGTGGATCCCCTGGGAAGAAGGGAAGAAGAGGGCAAGCATGCAGATACTTCCTGCAGAATGTTCTCACGCTCTCAGAAATTTTCAGTGTAGTTCTTCCTGAACCCTGGAGGGTTAACACTTTGTTTTCCATAACTCTTGATGGATCCTAGGCAGCCATGTTCATCAATCCTATAGGTGCTTTTCTGTAGATCCTAAATATGAGGCCAAGTGTCAAGATTTTATTAGGTTGGCAGGGGTTTGTTTTTCCAGTTGTTGTTCTTGTGAACAGGTTGGGTGTTACATAAAGATACAGATCTAGAAAATTGAAAGATTGTGTTTTAGTTTTTGACCTTAGTTTATTTTCTTATGACTTTTTAAACTATATATTACACCGTTAGCATAGAGTATTAATTCTTTTATATCCAACTGTAAAACGATGTTGCTTTTTGAGAGTGTTGATGAAAGGGCATTCTGATTTTAGATCTTTATTAGCTTGTGTTTCTTTCAGTGACTAGCCATTACAGTGGGAGCGTCTTCGGGGGGAAGAGGGAAAAGAGAAAGATCCTTGGGAGCACAGAGAAACAAAAGCAAGCTTTTTTACTTGACATCAAAACATAATAAAACTACTAGTCCTTCAGTAAGCAAAACCACATTTGAATATGTTACATCAATGCTAATTAAATTATCAATAAATTATCAATACAAGGACCACATAGATGGTGAAGGGCCTGGAGCATCTCTCCTATGAAGAAAGGCTAAGTGCACTGGGTCTGTTCAGCCTTGAGAAGAGAAGACAGAGAGGGGACCTGATCCAGGTCTATAAATATCTAAGGTGTAGGGGCAGAGTGGCAAGGCCAGACTGTTTTCAGCAGTGTGTGGAGACAGGACAAGGGGAAATGGCCAGAAACTGCCGCATAGGAAGTTCTGCACAAATGTGCGCAAGAACTTCTTTACAGTGAGGTGACGGAGCACTGGAACAGGCTGCCCAGGGAGGTGGTGGAGTCTCCTTCTCTGGAGATGTTCAAGACCTGCCTGGACGCCGACCTGTGCGACCTGCTGTAGGGAACCTGCTTTGGCAGGGGGGTTGGACTCGATGATCTCTGGAGGTCCCTTCCAACCCCTACAATTCTGTGATTCTGTGAAAATACAAATAGTTATCATTTTTAATCTAATATTGGAAAGCTAAGAGTGCATTTTATAAACTCCTTGAACACATATGAAGAAGTCTTTGATTAAAAACTAGTCAAATATAATACAGGTTGGCCTAAGACATTGAGGGTATTTCAGTGGTTTTGATGGTTAGGATCAATGGGCATCTAAGGAATACAAAGCAGTGCATTTGGGATAAGCAAGAAAAGTGGGTCCTGTTTAAAACTAACCCAGAAAATATGCTATATTAGAAGTGAATAGACACTTCTGTTCTGGTTAAATGATTGCTTCTTTTAAGCATTCTACCAGGGCAATAGATATAGTCTTGTGTCTAATCCTGACCACATTACATTGATGTATTGTTTTGAAAATACACTGTGTCATGTACCCAGCAGTATTCCAAACAGCAGATTTTTGATAAAAATCACCGTTACAGAAAGCAGTTTCCCTTATTAAGCACCAGTGTTGTAAATCTGTTTTCTTCCAATGGGGAATTATTGATTGAAATGCATATGAAATCTAACACATGTAAAACAAGACAAAAAGAGCATTACCAGTGAGGTGTGGGAGCACCTCTTCCCTGTACTCATTCCAGACCTCACACTCTTCCACTCTGGAAAACACTAGTTTTTTCAGAAACAGAGTGGGAACTGGCATTGTCTGTTTGGTTTTAGTAACACTCATGCTGTGTCAGTCATTTGCCCATGACTTCCAGGTTCTTTCTAACCAGTGTGCATTTATGTGATGTCAGGACTTCAGGACTTCATTTTGCTTGTGTTCTGTACCAATCTTCCTTTGTTACCTTACTATCTCCCCTTTTGCGTTTACATCCTTTCTTCATCTTTACCTGTTTCTTTTCTTATGCTTTCTGGGTTTAGAAAAGCTATGAGATGCTACTGTGAAAAGAGTAAATTTTCACTTTATCTGGGTGCTTGAACTAGTAAAACCCTAGCTCTAGATCTCTTGGAAAGTGACTCTTTTTAACTTCTAACAGTTGAAACTACAAGGCTAGCGGCTTCTCTTTCCTCTTTCCTCTTTCCTCTTTCCTCTTTCCTCTTTCCTCTTTCCTCTTTCCTCTTTCCTCTTTCCTCTTTCCTCTTTCCTCTTTCCTCTTTCCTCTTTCCTCTTTCCTCTTTCCTCTTTCCTCTTTCCTCTTTCCTCTTTCCTCTTTCCTCTTTCCTCTTTCCTCTTTCCTCTTTCCTCTTTCCTCTTTCCTCTTTCCTCTTTCCTCTTTCCTCTTTCCTCTTTCCTCTTTCCTCTTTCCTCTTTCCTCTTTCCTTTTCTCTCTAGTTTTCATATATGAGTCACCATCCCTGGAAGTATTCATGGAACATTTAGATTTGATACCAGGGGACATTGTTTGGTGGTGAAATATTGGTGGTAGGTGGACTAAATGATCTTGAAGATCTTTTTCAATCTTGATGATTCTATGTGAGAATTGGCTTTGGCTCTTTTTGTAGGTGTGCTACCTTCTCAGAGTACCTGAGAGGAGACAGATGGAGCATACTCCCAAATATCAAGTATTATTTGTTTATTGATTGTTCCATCTGTATACCAGATGTACTTTAGAAGATCAGGGAGCATGGTATGTATGCCGGAGGTGGATGGATTTTGGTTTTTGTGATTTCTTCTTTTTTTTCCCCTTTCATGCTTAGGCCAAAGCACTGGGAAATAAGGCAAGTCTTTTAAAAAGAGGCAATTATATTGTAGGTTACTTCAGAGAAAAGTTGTAGTTTGTGTTTATCCGCATATGGTTGAAAGAGCAGAGGTGATCAAAATACCAAATCTACAAATGATGTAAGTCTCAGAAGACAGAATAAAATTAAAGAGAGAAATTACTAGGAGAAAATACAAAGGACTATCATTAGAAACCTAAATAAATGACCAAATATTTACACTTGGCATGATAACATTTCGAAAGGTAATGAAGAATGGTGGGTGATTTGAGCTTTCCTCCTTTATGATTGTGTCTGGCAGTTGTGTGGTTCCCAATATATATTTTATATATGTATTTTTATATATAAATATATATATATATACATACACATGCATAGTATGCATAATATGCTTTTTCTTGTATGCTCCTACTGCCGCCAGAGAACAGCCATTCTGAACAGCTGCTGCAGCCTTTGAAAATGTCGCTATTATCGTGCATGCTGTCGATGGGATTTATTGTTCATTAGTCAACATTGATTACTGGAGGAAGCAGTGAAGTGAGCTATGTAACAATAGTTTAATTACTGTGAGCTATCTTAGGGCAATGATTGGATGTTTTCCTAATAAATCTTTTATTAACAAAATTAAGTATGTTCATTTTCTTTTTGAGAACAACATTAGTCTGGCACTACCTAAGTTGACTGACATGGAAGAAGTTGACATTCCAACTGATTTTCTTAAAAATGCAGCCAAACAGCAAAACTTGATAGGATAGTACTTACATGATTGTGAGAATAAAATGTCAAGTATATCTTGCATTCACATGTCTGAACATTTGGTATAGATGTGCATGCGCATTATTATTTTGTTAATGGAGGCTGTTTGTTCACAGCATTATATTGCTGCTTCACTTTGTGTTGTCTTGTAAAGATTAGCTCAATGTCTAGAGTGCAACCTGGTATAAATCACTGATAGGTGTTTCCTGAATGTAAACTTAAGGCTAGAAGGCTCATTCTGGATTTCGTGGGGGGGAGGTTGGGGGGTTGAAGGCGTTTTGTTTTGGGTTTAAAGTATAAAAGTACTAGAGCTTGGTAGTTTAAGGGATCCATTGTGTATTGTCCCCAGCAGATGTTCTTAAATAACATCAGCATGCATATAAATGTAAATTGCAATAAGCCCTTTGTTATTCACCCTTTTTGTTTTTTTAAATCATAAATGTATCTTCTGATTTCAAATTAATTGTAAAGACATTGTACAGGGAATTACTGTCTCACAGGTAAATGTTATGTACATCAAGTGATGCAAATAGATCCATGTTTGTGATTGCTATTACCAGTTGATGGCAAGTCTCATCATTTTTTTTTTTAGTACTAATGATTTTCTTAGGAATGATAACATCTAAGTTAGTGGAACCAAACATCTGAGCTAAGGATAAATTTTTAAGAATAAGCTATGAAGGACAAACACAAGATTTTTTTTTTATTAGTTACATTAAATTGTGAGGAATTCTGAACTGACTGTAAAGGATTTAATGCTGTGGTGATATTTGCTTTTTCCATGCATACATGGTTCAGGCTGTGGGACTGAGTCGTTGTCTTACAAAAAAAATACTTTTTGTAATTAAAAAAAAAAATCTTTATAGGAATTTTTAAAAACTAACTTTGTTTTTCTTAGCATTTCAAGGGAAAACAAATTCTGAAAATACCCTTTTGTCTTACAAAATGCCAAGTCGAGAAGCCTGAATAGATGTGGTCATATCATGGCATCATAGTCCTACAAAGAGCTTTAATTGTCATTATGGCAAATACATGCTGCAGATGTGTTAGTTTATCTCCACATAATTGCTCAGTGTGCATCCAGAACAATGGACCAGTGGTCCAATCTTGTCCCTCTACTATAAAAAAGAATTTCAATTAATGCTGGCCCAGTTACTTGAGATGGAATATGTGTATGATTGAACAGTGGGCTGATGGGTATTTGCCATCTTGGTCTCTGTGTTTTTAAGTGTTAAATATTTAGAAGCACAGTAAGCATTCTGTGAATGCCCTAGATTTGTGCATTTTCCATGTAGTGCTTTCAGTTGAATGAGTTGAGGGAATTAGAAAGTGAATTCTGACTTGAGCTCTGACTGACTGAAATATGCAATTAATGTGACCTAGATGATTTCATACCTGTAGATCTGCTGTCATGTTAAGCTTTAGAAAATATATGTTGGTATGCAGTGATTCAATTGAGCAAATACAAAAGGAAGCAGCTCATAAATGTGAGGGCTGTTCCAGAAGTAATGTTTCCTATTTTATTCTGTTGGCCCATGATATCAAGGCAGATGGAGGTGGTACAGCAGTAGATGTTGAACCTTCCTTCAGTACCCTATTATATATTGTTCCTATGCAACAGGTGGCAGTAGAGGGGCAGTCTGACAAATGGTGTCCAGTGTAGAAGTGCTCGAGAAGCAAAGGCGCTGAACTGAATTCCTCCATGCAGAAAAAATGGCACCCACTGAGTGCCATTCACCTGACATTCATCAGCACTTGCTAGATGTTGGTGGAGACCAAGCAGTGGATGTGAGCATAGTGAGACAATGGGTGTGCATTTCAGTAGAGGCAACCATGGCATAAAAGACAAATCATATTCTGAATGGCCATGCAGGTAGTGCAGCACACAAGCTGTTGTTCATACTGACAGAAATGCATAGTTAATAGTAGTGACTGTTGAAGGATAGCTGAGAAGTTGCTTTGTCAGTTAGTGTTATTGTGCTCTTTGTATCTGCAGTAGTTTCTATGGAAATAAAAAAGAGGCAGTACTTTTGGAGTGACTTACTTAATATGTATGTCTGAAATCACTGTGCAGACACAAAATGTAAGCTGCAAGCTGAAGGACCAGGCTGGCCTATAAATATTTTTTAATGCTTTTTGTTGTTGTTATTGTTCTTGTTAAGCTAGAAAGCTTTTATTGAGTGTTTTGAAAGAGAAACTTTCAAAGAGAAAGCTTTAGGTCAATTTGTATGTGTTTTCCTGGAGTACAGGGATTGAAAGATAGAAGCTAAACATTTAAGGAGACCGCGTGCTGTGCTGCAGTAAAGGTTTGGCTCTTTGAGCAGCAAGTAACGTGCTTCCAGGTGGCTTTTAAAGCAAACACTCTGCATCTGTACAGCCCCAACAGACAACTGATTTTTAAATCGGAAATGTTGTCATTTGTGTTTTTGTCTGTGATCTCCAGCAGTTACTGCTTCTTAAGCAAGTTATGAGATCTAAATGTTCTAGAGAAAGGAACTGAGAGATGCGTCTGACGTAGGATGTAATTTGCGTGTTCTATGACACCCATGTCGCATATATTACTGGGTGAGTTTTAATGAGACAGCTGGGTTGTGCCAACAGCTCCCTGCTTCTAAAGTGTCTGAGCTTCCTCTGGTTTTTTCCCCTACTTGTGTGGTTCTTTCCTTTGTGCTCATTCACACATACCTTACCTGCTGGAAAGCCATTTTTACTCACTGAGCAACCAGTAAAGTAACTCTTTTTTGCCTTTTCTGCCAGTTCAGTCAGCTGACCTGGTTCAGCAACAGTTCGACACGGAAAGAAGGATGCAGGATGAGATGGGTGGAAGGGCTGCATCTGCCCACCTCTTTCATTATGGCTAAGCTGTAAGTTGGCTCAGGATTTCGTTATGGAAGTACTGGTCAACCTCAGCAATTACTACCCGAATTTCAAGTTACAGATCACTTGGGATAAATTGGTAATGTCACTATTGGTGGTTTGCTGACATCTCTTGAGGTTTGTTACATCTTTGATTTTTTTTATTTTCTTTGCAGCAGCACTTTTAGTCTTCATTTACTTGTCTCCTTTCTTCATTGATACATCACTTTATAAATTTCATGTTGTTTTTTGAGTCCTTTTTGTTTGTGTCAGCTTTTGTTCTCAGATTCTGAAAAGTATATTGAAACTTTTCTTCAACAGAAAATCATCCTGTTTGAAGTCAGCCTGACTTTATGAACCAGCATCATTTCCCTCTCCCCCCTCCCCCACCCCGGTTTGGCCTACAGTGATCTGGATCTGTGGAAGGAAAGCCATGAACACACAGGCAAGGGGTTGTTTTTCAGCAGTAGTTCTCTGTTGTAGGCTGTTACAGCAGAGACACCATCCCACATGCTGAAGCAGATACTTGGCTTATTTTGTTTAAAATTGAGTGCAGGAGGATGATCTGTTACCTCTGTGTACCTAGGTTTCCTTCATAGACAAACTCCATAGCTTTTAGCTTCCTCCCTTGTTGACAGTCCTGATATATTTATATTAACAAGAGTTTGTAGTAGCAATATTTTAATTCCTTTCATTTGCTGCAAATGTTTTTATATTAACCTTGGTGCGAGTGTAGGGTAAATATTAGCTGTACATATTAGCTGTCTAGATACCCTGTAAAATCAAACCAAAACCATAGCCATCACCTTCAAACAGTCTGTGATTCTTCTTAACACTTACTGGTTGCATTTATGTTTATTTTATATTTCAAGTTCACAAGGGCCAGAATTTTTAGTTTCTCTCAGCATCAGTATTCTTCAATTTCTCAGTGAAGGTGAATATTGATTTTGCTGCCAACATTGCCCAGACCAAGTAAAGACATTGGACAAAGCTTTCTTTTCCAGGTTGTTGATTGTTCAGTTTGCAGGCATCTGGATGAGATCTTTGATATCTTGTTATTTCTTCATTAAAACTTATTCAATTAGGACTTTTTGCAAGGAAGAGGAAACAGCTCTGGTCCAAAGAGAGTTTATACTTCAGTCAACAGCACCAGGAGTTTCAGCTTAGTATGTGACTGTTTTTGCTGGAACTGACTGTTTTCTAATCCCTTGCTATTAAAGATGCTGCTTTGTGGCATTATAGCATAAATGTCACAACCTCTTATTTTATGACTGTCTGGGAAAAATGAGGCCCAGTTTATTCATAACTCACATAAACCCTAAAACTTATCTTGTTGGGTTGGTTTTTTTTTTGTTTTGGTTTTTGTTTTTTTTTTTTTTAGACTAGCTTCAAATTTGACACTGTAGTGGGTTTTTCCAACTAGTCTTTTCAGTCTGTTTCTGCTTTTTAAATGTGCCGGGTAGTTACTTGGCTTCACAATGGTTGGTACGGTATTTCCCGAGAAAGCATATCCTTTCAGCTTACACAGAAATTCTGAAGACAGAAAGGGAGAGGAGGAGCAAGTAGCAGTCAGTCTCTATTAGGGAATGGGCTGATGTTTGTATGTATTTGTGCGTGCCTGTAGATAAGTGCGTTTATTTGTATTTGTGCCTGCATTTATCTGAATTTGCCAAATATGTGTCCACATTGGTCTAAATAGTGTTTTTAAGCTTTGAAAATGAGCTTAATATTGGTAGAATTTGATTCCTGCTTTGTGAGCATAGAATAGAATGAATGTGTTTGCATGGAATTCACTTTCCAAAGACATGTCATGATTTTACATTTTTTTATTTCTGAAGCACTGGGGTACAAAAGTACCCTACTTATGCTTTTTAGAAGTCTGTATAACTGTATTATTCTTTGTGGTATTATTTGCTATGTGTTATGTTAGGTACCCATAAAATGATAATAAAATGGTATTTTTCAGACCATAAGGACTCATTCACAAGCACAAATGTGAAAATCAGCATTGTTCAAATGCTGATGCTACTTATTCAGACAAGTAGCTACTTGTTCTGGGAGGTAATATTGCCCACTCTTTTAGATACTGGAAGTATTTCACTCTTGGTATACTTAGTAATCTCTCTAAATGAAAGCGTTCCTGAAATTTTATCATAAGGAATTCACTAACTTCACCTTTAATAGCTCCACTTGAAACAGATTTATGGCAGAAACATGTGGTCCAAACAGCTGTCACGCAAAAGCATTAAAGCAAAGAAACAAACAAAAAAACCCTGCAAGTCTGGTGAACTCAGAAATCTGTTTTGCATGATGCTTTGATTATTTTTTTATCTTCCCCTTTAATGGAGATAATCCGAAATACATCCTTCAAGGAAAACCTCTCACGTAGATATTCAACATAAAGACATAGTTAAAATAAACAGGTATGTTTGAACAGATGTGCCTTTTTAACATAGAGCTTAAGGACTTCAAATTTATAGTTTAACTTCCCAGAGCAATTCCAATTAGTTTATCATATGTCAGCAGAGCCATGAAAGTCACAGAGAACAAAACAGGATTTCAATGAAAATTGCAGACCGAGTCAGTCGATGTAAGAGCATCTGCCTTGTGTTATGAGCTTGGATTTTATTAGAAATTGAAAATTCTATCGTTATGTTGGCATAATCTCTTCAGTTCCAAAAGGCCATTTAGTATTCTGACAGTTGCTCTGTTTCCATTACCCGTGTTTTGGGACAAGGAGGCTCCTTGCTGCGCGGGGCTGCAGAGCTCACTGATTCAACTGCTGTTTTCCATCATGGGGTTTTTCTTTGGGACTCTGGTTACTGAACTGCTCTGGACTCTTCCTGTCCCATTAATGCTCTAATTTCTCAGGGAAATAAAGGGAGTGAGGTTGGTTTAGTGAAGTATCAGCAAATTTTACAAGGTTGTTTAAATCTTAATGCCTGGAAAATGGTTTGTGTGAATGATTTTACTGTTTTGAGTGGTTTTTCATGGCAGTATTTCCCACAGTTGTAAGTGGGAAAATAAGTGGTCTGGAATGGAAAATACATTGAGTAAAGTGATAAAAGAAAATGAGATTGTGAATATTTCGTTTTGCCTAATGGATGAGACGACACTGGGCATAAAAGTCAGATATGTGATCACGAGAGATGTAAATGCAAAAACTCAAATTCTGAGTGGAAACGTCACTGGAAGAAAATCTTGTTTTGGAAAAAGTGGAATTAATTTGGTACTGCTCCATCTAACAGTGGATAAATAAATGCAAGCTTATTGGTCTGACTGTGCAATTTACCAAACAATGCTGCAAGTTTAACAGGGGCTTTCCTCAGCCATGCTTGAATTTCTTTAAAAGCTGTAAGATTTCATTTTAAAGTTCTTTTTTCTTTTCTATTTTTTTCCCTCCTAAATAAGAGTTTCTCTGGGGATACTTAGCAAATGCCAGTTAAATCTTGAGTTTTAATGCAGTGTTCAGAGAGCTTTTTTTCCAAGTAAACAGCATTTTATTAATTGTTTTCCATTTTTTTCTTCTGCCTCTCATTTCAGAACGGTTTGATCACCACTGTCCCTGGGTAGGCAACTGTGTGGGGAAAAGAAACTACAGATTTTTTTATATGTTTATTTTATCTCTGTCCTTTCTGACAGTCTTTATATTTGCATTCGTTATCACCCACGTCATTCTTCGTAAGTATGCTGGTGAAATCAGATTACGTATGTAGCCATTTGCTTGAGTTTTTTACTTTTAATTTAATCTTTTAATCATTCAGGGTTTATTTATTTATTTATTTGCCTTTTCTCTAAAGCTTCACAACCCTCAGCAACTCCCATTCTGGTCTCCAGCAGACCCTGGTCATGGTAGTCATTGACTTAACATTGATTTTTCCTTAATACGGTGTTAATTTTCTTGATTTTAATCATTTTGTAGACAGTTTATTGGAAAAGCAGCACACATGACCAAGTTAGTATCATTTTCCCAAAGAGCTTTTGTTCTTAGATCTGAGCTATTTTACACTTTTTTTTTGTTGGTTTCATCTTTCTTGACCCTATTTTTAACATGTTACTTTCATTTGCATAGACATTCTGCGAATGATTACTTTGTAATGTAGTGAATCAGATGAGATATAGGAACGTGAATATTCATAAGTTTGATTTTTATTTGTGTTCTAGATTGGGTTTAAAGATAGGATATTTTCAAGACTTCTGGGTGATGGGTGTTATTTTTGTTGGTTTTTGTTCCTCTGTGCATACAACAAATTGAGTTAACTCCTATGTGACAATAACCCAATTTGCACTGATAAGTTATGAGTTATCTTTAAAGAATTTCTGTATATTTTGGGAGTTCTAGATCCATTCTCATTAGGAAACTTAAAAGTTTTGCTAATTACATAGGATAGTGCTTTGAGCAGTACTTCTTCAGTCATTTTGAAATGTTTGGGTTTTTTTAATTTCTTTATATTCTTTATTGCAAAGGAAGCCTGATAGAAATAATTGTAGTTTATAGTTCTTTTATAAAGCTAATTTGATAATGGTGATATTTAGAGAATGTTTTACTGGAAAATATGCCAGATAGTTTTCAATTTCCTTACTTACACTGTGCTGAGATGAAAGTTTGAAAAACAAACTCCTGCTCTTATTCCTGATTCATTAAAGAGTGGTAAAAGTACTGAGTGGCTGTCTGAGATGTAGCATTAGATCCAGAGGCACTGACTTTGGGGAGTCTGGATCAAGTTGTTCTCACTGCCAGACAAAGCATTTTTAATATCAGTTGAAAGAGCAGAGAAAAGACATCCATGTTGGTTTAAAAGGGAAAAGTTACTACTGGAAAGAAAACATTTTCCTCTAATATTCAAATCCTGGCATACGTGAGCATATACATGCGCAGAAGACAGCAGCTCATTTTCTGCCATCTCAGTCTGTTAGAATTCAGTAGTTAAAAATGTGATTGGTCTGACAATGTAAAGCTACTTTTGAAGCTAACCTATCTTTATTTCCCAAAGACAGCAAAGCTTTTTTGCAGATTTCAGTGTGTGAATTACCAGTATTATGCTAGTATTTCAACATTTGTGTCAAGTGGATTTATCCAGTAGATTTTAACTTCACAGTGTCCATATCAAATTCTGTGTGAATTAGACAAGGATCAGAGAAATTATTTGTGCCTCCATGTGGCTGAGAAACACTACAGCTTTGTGTAGGTGTTACAGATAATGTACAGTAAAATTCTAAATGCTGACTTGCCTAAGTGAACCAGCTGTAAAACATTTTCTCACCGTGAAGTTTTATCTGCCTTGGATGAGATAGGAAAAACCTCCATAATTCTAAAGACTGATCCTCAAAGGCAATGGAAGTAGGTATGAGCTGTGAGTACTTACTTGATGTTTTACTATATTTAAGCTTCAAGTTCAGCTTTCAAATTTAAGATTTTCTTTGCTGTATCCAGAAAGAAGTTCTTCACAAATGTAGCCCCTGAACTCTTTGCCTACCATGCTTCAGAAACTCTCCTGTTCATCTTCCTAATAGCAATCAACCGTGTGCTGTCTAGCAGTTATAGTCCTTGAGCTGATGCACAACATTAAGCAGGAGGCTCAGTTGCTTAATCTGAATCTCTGCAGTTTGCACAAAGTGATTTGGTAACACACTGTTAACTTAACTCACATTCAGTTGGCTTGGATAAAGTCTTGAAACCTGGGGCTGCTTTTTTCTGCAGTGTTTCAAAGGTCATTCATAGATATTTCCACATGTCCTGGCCAAATCCTGGATTCCAGAGAAAATCGTGCTGACTTTAGTCAAATCCTGTTCTTAGCCTCTTCCAAAGATGATTCTTGCAGGATTACTGTCCCATCAGCAACACTTCATCCTGAATTATTTTGAGTACCTTCTGACAGTAACCTTTTAAGAAGGAACCGAGACGTTTATTAGCAGCTTGGAGGCATTTATGTTTTTTTTTAATAAGTAAATATTTATTTAATAGTTCATCCTGATAGGAATGGGGAAGTTCCTTCTCTAACTTTGTTGGTTACATAGGAAACAATTTTATTCTAAAATCACTTTATACAAATTCATTTTTAATGTATCTTACAAGCTGCCATTTTTCTAATTTTTGGTGAACCTAAGTGATGATTAGAAATGAGATGCAGCAAACTTCTTATTTTCTTATGGCCTTATTTTTGAGACCTCCCTTTCAAATGTTTCCCTTCCAGGATTAGGAATCTTTGCACAGAGTATTAAATATGATAAACTGACTTTATCAGTCAGATAGTTGAAAGATATATCCTGCAAGATTTTCTTCCATCTCCCCAAGTGTTTCAGTACTAGTATCCATCTACAGATTTTTTTCAACTGTTTGAGTTACTACTATTTCAGGAGTATGTTGCAGTAAGTAACCTTTCTCTTCTGATACACTGGGAACAGCTTGGAAGAGTGTGAGCAGCAGTAGGGAATAGAGATCACATTTACCTGCTGCCATTGCCATTAAGGATCTTAAAAACAGTAAGAACATAGTGGGATGTTCCAATAGCCTTGTGCCTTAAGGTTAAGGCTAAGGCTATGAGCCTGAAAAGGCTCAGAGACACAAGGTAAGTAACTTTGCCTTTTTAATGGTGAACAGTAAAATTGGCCACACAGATCTCGAGAGACAGTGTGTATAAATATCCACACACTGACATTTCTCATTTGTTGAAAAGTTATCTTAATCAGGATTTTTCTGTTTTCAGACCTGCAGATGGATTTAGCTGAAAGGAAAATTTCAATCTGATGCATTTAAAAAATTTAAATTGCACAGTAAAATGCAAAAAGAATGTGTCTTATGTGATGCTGTTTCTACAGACTAATTCATTTTTGTGTATTTAGTTTCATATTTATCAGCCAGTTGTCAAATTGCCCTATTTGGTGAATATCTAATGATTATAGAGCTGAAGTGGATGCCTCTCCATCTGTAGTTCATTTGTGTGTTCAGTTCCGGAGCTCCTTTGGCTGGTAGATATTCTCTTGTTTTCCCAGAGGCAATTAGCATCTATTAGAAAAACCTTCTATGCAGGTGCAGTAGGAAGAGGATTAAAGTCTGGACAACTTTGTTTCCAGAATAAAGTGAGAATTGGTGTTTATGATGTAAATTTTCCAAGTCAAGAAGTTGCTTTTTGAAAACAATATTTCGAAAGAAAGAAGTAGGTTACATTTTTTTTTTTTTTTTTTAAGATATTAGGTCTGAAAAGAACAGTGAGAAATCTTGTTCAAGGGAAAGTATGCATGCATCAATTTGGTATTACTGAGAAAATATCCTGCAGATGTTATCCTGATAATATAACCTGAGGTTTTTTTTCTGATGTTGCTGCTAAGTAACATAATCTCAGATTCATATTAGTAAGCTTTATCCTATGATTATTTGATTGCTCTTCAAATACTGTGTGCACCATGGTGAAAACAGCCTTTAGTCTGCTTTCTTATTGAATTGATAATTTGGGTTCTGTTCCTACAGGTTCTCAACAAGCAGGGTTCCTCAATGCCCTGAAGGACAGTCCTGCAAGATATCCTTTCACTGAAAAAAGTTTTAGATCTTACAGTAACATCTGAGATGTGTATCTGTGTTCTTGTTTTTGTTGGTTATGCATAGTTGGGATTTTATCAGCTAATCATTTCATCACTTCCTGCACTACAGGATTTCTCGCCGCATATTGGAAGTAGGAAAGGAACTAGCCAGTTTGGTTTGTTTGGTTTTTGATTCATCATCTTTTGCAAGTAGTACTCTTAACAAAGCTCTGTAGTTCTCATGTGTGACAGAAATTCACTCAATTTATATGTGATGCAATTCGTGATTACACCTTGCACTGTTCCCATGCTGTGGTTTCATTTAAAATCTTGAACAATCTTCTGCTCTCACAATAGAAATGATGTGAAATGGCCAATTTTTGTCAGGATAGAAAAAACACATTGTGAAACAGCTGAAGTCATAATCTGTCCCTGAAGAGTTCAGTTCCTAGAAATATTCTTACATCAACATGCTCTTTTTTTAGATAAGTATTTTCAAGTGTCAACTTCAGTTAAGATATATAAAAATATACATATGAATACAGGGGGGTCTGCTATTCTGTAAATGTTCTTTTTACCACTTCAGGTAAGCTTCCTGTATATTTTCTACTCAGTGAGAATGGAAAAAGCTTTCTGATCCTACCTCAAAGCAGCTAATGGGGTAAAGTGGGAAGCTGGCAAAAGTTCTCTAGTTTCTTTCTTATATTTCTGTATAGAGACTCAAGTTTCTCACTTGTTATGTATATATTTTGATTGATTCATGTCAGGATAAGCAGTTTGTACCACTGACAAAGGTACTGTGAAAATATTTCCCATACCTGTGTCAAGGAAACCTCTTCTGGCCATTGTGCATCATACAGTTTGCTCTTTTTTGACAGTAGATTAAAAAGCAAAAACTCCCTGTGTGCTCAGCAGTTATTCATAACTATATACAAAGCAGAGTACTCTTTCCTGGTCGTTTTTCCAAGTGTTAAATTATCCATACTCTGCAAATACAGTTGTCTGTAACGTATGCTAATCACATAGAGCCACTGAGCTGCAAACTCTTTTTTAAGCAAAACCACTGTTCAGATTTTCTTTTTATACAAATAATTTTACAAATCACAAACAAACTATTCTGAATAGCACAATAGTAGTTTCCAAACAAAACTATTATAATTACTCCTCACAAAAGATTATTTGAATTTATTTTTTTTCAAACCGAGAACAGTTTTCAATTGTCCTTAAATTAGAATCTAATTGACTACGCATTTGAGAATCCCTGTACAGGAACAATGGGCTTCTCATTCATAATTTGCAGTAAGACTAGTGCCAATTTGAGGGGTTCTGTCATGGGAATACCCTGGTTTGATAGTGACATGTTGGACAATTTGAAAGCTTGGTTACAATTCACAATAAAGAATGTCTGAATAGCTGGGTGTTGCATCGTGTAGGCCGGTCTGTTCAGGCACAGGCAACATTGCTTTGTTATTGCT
Organism: Tympanuchus pallidicinctus; assembly: GCF_026119805.1. Lineage (NCBI taxonomy): Eukaryota > Metazoa > Chordata > Aves > Galliformes > Phasianidae > Tympanuchus > Tympanuchus pallidicinctus. The sequence goes on along the minus strand of NW_026294618.1, from coordinate 58,509,193 downwards.
ATGTCTATACTGCTAACGAATTTATGTGAGATACCTGATTATGTTAATATGTTATACTTTACTGAAAAAAGATATTTTTTTTGTATGTTTTGTATTCAACCTAGCATAATTCCAGCTGCTCTAGAGAACTTTTTGGATCTCAATTTGGGGAACTGAAGGAAGCTTTTTTTGCATTTTCACTCTGGGGAGTGTAATCATAGCAAGAAACATCCTGTTACTGATGTGCTCAGTTATCTGATGAGGTTGCAGAGTGCTTCCCTTTGTTTCAGGCCTTTACTCACCTGGTGGTTCTTCCTTTTGATGCGCAGAATTCACCGAGCAGTGCTCATCACCTGTACAATCTTTAGTATTTCAGGCCTCTCAAAGCCCAGTTACGTTCACGTGGGTTGTGCCTAATGTTTTCAGCTTGTTTTACACCTTCTGACCCCCCTGTTAACAACAGTCTACTTTCATATCCATTCTTACATATTCTTCTTGTGTTAGCTATGGCTGTTACACAACCAGTTGACACTAATATTCTGTCTTGTGTTGGTGTGACTCTCCCCATGGCTTGAGGAGATAACAGCAGTTAGAACACGCTGCTCAGCAATGCACTTTGGAATTTGTCTGCTGTTGAAGCAGATTGAGTCATGAAGCTGGCTTTTTAGCCACTTTAAAGTTATACAGGCAATTTATGTTTCTCAGTTGATTTTGTCAGAGCAGACCTGCAAAATCCTGTTAACTGATGTTAGAATATTTCATTACAATTACTTATGTCTATCCATGCTTTTTCAAGCCCATGTCTCTGTGTAATGGGGAGCTGTCATTTTTCTCTTCTATTGATAGGTTCAATGATAAGGGTGTTGTTTGTATCTTTGAAGGCTGTGTCCTTGTTCTGGAATATTTTGAGTTACTGTTGTCTTGGAAACTGACTTCTCTAAAGGTTAGCATACAGTTAGTATACAGATTATTTTTATCCCGTTCTTTTCCAATTGTTGTCTTCCTGATTTATTCTATTTTTCTAAGATCCGAAGCCTTTTCTGCTTTTGATTCATGCATCCTAAAAAAAATTACTGTTGAGATGTTGCAGAAAATAGCATTCTATGGCTATTCTATGTAAATGAAACTAAATATAAATTAAAAAAACTATAAACAGGAAGCCGTCTATAGAAAGCTGCATTTTTTTACTTGAGTGTATAGACTTTAGAAGCAGCTTTGTTGTCTTATTGTTGAGATGGTGACTCCTTTAGAATTAAAGGAATTATATAAACTGCAGTAACTGTGTGACACTGGATGCTGGCTGACTTTCCTAGAGACCAACCTCCAGTAGTTTGAAATCAAATAAAGGAGTAAGATACATATGATTAGAAATTAGTCCAATAATGTAGCCTGTATTTTAATGTTTATGCTAAACTTAGCAAATTCTATGCTTCTTGTCTACACTGCTCCCACTGCAAGAAATTGAAAACATGACGGTTACTCTTGCACTGAAAAAAACACTCAGTTTATGCAGTGTAAACTAAATCAAGGTTGAGACAATTCATTGATTCATTAATGACATTAATTAGCCAGCAATCAATGAACTATATTGAGGATCAGTACCAGTAATAGAAAGGATAAACACCAACATCTAACGTTTAAGAAATGTTGTGTGGATGCTCTACCAGTTCTTGGCAGTTGCTCGCAGGGTGACTTCTGCCTGCATCAAACCAAGCTTTGCTGCTCTTCTTCAAGAACTTTTCTGCCATTTTTTGCAATTCTCATTTATTCAGACTGATGTTTCCTTCAAACAGTTCCTCAGCTACTGTTTAATAGCAGCACAATCATTTGGGGGTTAATAATATTTCCTCTTTAACATGATTAGTTTGGGGCTAATACTATACAGATCTGAGAACTTCAGTATCCCCCAGCTATCTAAGCCTAGCCTAACTAAGGATGGGAGAGTTGGAGTTCTTTATGCTGCAGAAGAGAGGCTCTTACTGTGCTCGTTCAGTACCTGAAGGGAATCTGTATCAAAGATGAAGGGAGGAAAACAGATACCTATATTAATTTGAGACACCTGTAGTAACATGACATGGGGTAATGGTTTTAAGTTAGAGGAGGGTAGATTTATCATAAGATGACTTGGGTTGAAAAGGATCGGAACCCCCCTGCTATGCTGTCCAGAGTCACATCCAGCCTGGCCTTGAATGCCTCCAGGGATAGGGCATCCTCCTTAGGCAACCTGTTCCAGTGCATCACCAACCTCTGTGTGGAAAAACTTCCTCTTAATATCTAGCCTAAAACTCCCCTGTCTTAGTTTTAAACCGTTCCCCCTTGTCCTATCACTGTCCACCCTCATAAACAGTTGTTCTCCCTCTCGTTTATACACTCCTTTCAAATATTGGAAAGCTATAATGAGGTCTTTCTGTGATTCTGTTTTTGCTCAGGCATAACAGGAACTGTTTTCCAGGCTATTTTCCAAGGCTGGGTCATTTAGGCACCCTCACGGTAATAAAGTAGAATATACCCAGTTATTATATATCCAGAGAGATATATTTGAGAAGGCAAATGGATTTGTATTTCAATTTGGATTAATGCTCTTTGGTGCCAGCTTTGGGATCCCTTTCTGCATCATAGCTTCAGTAACAGAAGACAGACAAGACAATCCAACAGTTAACACACATAACTGAGAGGCAGTTTTCTAGTTAGTTGTGTGAGCACAGATCTAGATCCGTTCACCCTTGCTCAAGACACCTGTTGTACACTAAATATTTTTACAGATGTCTATTCAGTCTTTGTTATTCAACTAGCCATGGATAACCAATTTTGTGTTTCCCCAAACCCTTAGAACTGTTACTGTTATTTGTCACTGTACCTATCTTAATAGAAGTGGCAGCGTTTTCAGAGTGAACATGTAAATTCTAATTTCAGCAGTTGAGATCAGAGCCACTCAATAATTTTTGGCCTTTTTCAGTGCATAGACTCTGAAGTATTTTCTTGTCTTGATGATGTTACATAAACCATACAGCAAAGCATATGGACGGTAAGTTTAGTGTTTGTTGGGCCCTTTGAAGTAGCCTGAAGATCTCAATAGAGTCGTGGACTATAAGTTGATTACCCAGAATTTTGTAATTTTAACTATCTGTTATTAGATATGTTATCTGTTTGAGTTCTTTTTTTCATTTGCATGTATTTCCTTGACATTCAATTACTGTGCTGGAAGCTGTGGTGTGCTTTTTCTCCGTATGGTCCATTGTGGGCCTCTCAGGTTTTCACACGTATTTGATCAGCTCCAATCAAACAACAAATGAAGATGTAAGTTCATAGTTTCTACATACATACCATGTTTTTATATGGTAGTGAGATGATTAAAATTCATTGTGTGTTCTTTTCTGTAATTCTTCGACCAATCACAGGTGCATAGTTTTGTAAATGCCAAAGTAGGAAAAAAGGAATAAAATCGGTCACATTTTATTTGAAATGTCAGAAGAGCTCTTTTGGACTGTAGCTGTGGCTTGAAGATGTTCTGCTTATAGTGTGTCCATTATGACTTACACCCACAGGATCTGTATATTGAAAAAGGAAAATACAGAAGAGAGAAGGCAAAGAAACAAGTATAATCATACATTTTAAATCAGTAGAAAATTTACCTGGAGTCCCAAATACCATTTGACTCAAAATATTACATGCTCCAAAATAAAAATTTTGGAGTATGATGAATTCTCAAAATAATTTTTTCACCTTTTATCATATTTTTTCTAGTTTCCTTGCCATTCTGAGATCTAGGACCTCTAGTGAAGAGTATGTCATTAACTCAAAAGTCAACTTTCTCATTTCTGCACGTGTTTTTTTGTTGTTTTGGTGTAAAGCTATATTTAACTGTGTAAAGACTTTTTGTGTCTTTTGCTAACTAACAAGTGAGAGATAGGAAATGAATGAAAGGAGAAAATAAAGCTAGATAGCTAATGTTAGAAAACATGTTGGAGTTTAGCAGATACTCTAACAAATTACTGCAATATTAAAATTATTGTGATTTTCTGTTGTACCTTTTTAATAGGTATTTTTTAATATAAAAGTAGTATCTTAGAGACTGTCAAATAAATGTTTGGTCATTAGTTAAGGCAGCAGTTACAATTATAAACTGGGAAAACTACATACAGAAGAGGAAAAACTTACTGCTTGGGCTTGGAATGTATGTCTGTAAGCATTCAAACACGAAGGCCTCACATCTCTTTTGGATTGTTGAAAGTCAAACTGCAGGGAATTGCAGCAGTATAACACAAATTAAAGCACACATTTTCAGCTGAATACAGTAAGGCATTTATTTAGTCAGGCTCTCAAGCACCTCACAAGCAGCAAAATAAGGTCGCCTAAAAAAAACCCCATAGTATGGGATAAAAGACAATAATGACTGCAATTGCTTTAATGACTACAATTGCCTCATAATATTTTAGAACCATTTGTGGGCTTTAAGGGAAAATAGTGCTGTGTGGACAGCTTGGAAGTTGCCCAAGAGTATGGGAAACAAGTGCTTTATTGCTGGCTATAATGGTATATGGCAATTGAACCTCTTCTATGGAACAGGCTGTAATACCTGTAAAATTTAGCTTTGACCATCATGCAAAAAAATGTTTAGAGCTCATATTCCTACTGTGATTATATTTGTCCTTTGAGATTTTTGACTGTCTAAATCTATGGAGGCAGAGCTTGTGCTTACATGTAACTTTGTAGTTTCCAGCTTTCATAATAGCCCAACGCTGTTAGGGAAGTGCAGTCTTGGGATTTCTCTGGTCTGCTTCTGTGAGCAGCATGCTGCTGTTTTGGGAACCCTTAATTTGCCTCAGTCATTTTCTGTATTGTATTACATCTGATGCAACTTGTTCTTATCTCTTCAGATTAAAGGATCATGGTCAAATAAAAGAGGTAAAGAAAACTATAATCCATACAGTTATGGCAACATCTTTACTAATTGCTGTGCTGCACTCTGTGGGCCCCTCTCTCCAAGGTAAGAGCATCAAAAGTATTGTTAGTGCAAGCGAAAGCACAATGATGATTGATTGGAAAAATATTCTTTCAGATTTCTGGAGTTTACTCAACAAATAATGTTTCTTTTTGCTGTCCTTTAAAAGCATTAATTGAATAGCAAGTTGGTAAACTGTGGTTAAACTGAGTTAATGATTGTGTATAGTGATTGGATCCTATAAAATATGTGGATTTAAGGTTGATTTCTGAAATTAAAATAGAATTATTATTTGTTCTTTGTTAAAAACTGCTGGCAGTTAATAATTCTTTGTAATTAAGTGTTGCATGATGAGCTATTGGAAGTTAAATAAACTCTTACAAATCTAACGCATGTGACATGAGTCTCTGAGAGAGATGTATCTTGGTCTTTGATTCTGTAGCTAGTATGGTAATTATTTATTTTGTCTCTAAACTCTTTTATTTAAATGGATAATAACTTTTCTTAACTTATGCTACTTTTAGCATATACAAGATCAGGACAATCTTGGTTCCCTTATGCAGAAATAATTCTAGAAAATCTTTCTGGTTTAATTTCTAACACATATTTCATTTTACAATTCTGCAATATTCTTATTGTCAGAGTTAGATACCGTTCTTTATCTTGATTTAATATGAGACGGAGCTAAGACTAGAGAAAGAATAACTGGCAGCAAGAAGGTCACCACTGTCATCTAATTTCAGTGCCCGGTGATCAGATAGCTGGTCTAATGCGTGTACAGTAGAGGCCCATTTCCCCAGTATGAGATGACTTTCATCTTGTAGATTTTGTGGCGATACTTTTTGGTTGTAGCTTGTTTGCTTTGCTTGAAATGAGGTAAGACCTGAATCTGAACTACTGAGAAAAGAGGAAATGAATTGATAGTTCAGTGGCTCAGGTGCATCTTTGAACGTGACGTCTCTGTCTTTGCTCTTATGAATACCAGAAGCTCTTCCTCAGAACGTTAGGAGGTCAGCAGGAGAGGCTGGCATCTTTTCCAATGAATGAGATAACTGAGTTATGATTTCTTTGTTCTAGGTTAACACTGTAATTCCTGTGTGGGAAAGAGTAATCCTGCATTTGCTTCTTGACTCTGGTGATCGTGCCTTAGGCCAACCCTTTAATCCTGCTGTTCTGTTTGACATAGAAAAATTTGATGCCTTGCTTCCAAATCTTTTGTTTGATCCTATGTGGAAATAAGTACTAAAGCCATACAAAAATCTCTTACTATTTGAAATAACTATTTAGATGGATACAATTAGCCTCACGTGATAGACCAAACTGGCGTTGACTCTTGTGTTTTCACAGAGTTTGTACATTTTTTCCCTGAATTCCATGCACTAATGTAATTTATTTAGATGCTGAAGTACATGCAGAGTTTCTGCAGGGAAGTAGTTTGTGACTGATCAAAAATTTCACTCACTTCACAATGTAACTTACGGCATTGCATTTTTTGTACTTTCTTCCTGGTCTGAAATCAAACAAAGAGTCTAACATATGTTTCAGAACAAAATTTCTCTGAAATATTTCATCTCAGCTACGACCCAAGTCACTAGATATTCAGATGTAATTTTCCTTAAATTCCAGTAAAGATGCCTTACTAGCAATTGCAACTTAAAATTCAAAATGGAATGTAGAATAAGGTAATAATTTAAACTTTTCCACTGCCATTAAAGATAATGTTTCTCATTTAAAACTCAGAGAATTCAGAATACACTTCACATATCCTGAACAGTAACTTTCAAACCTTAATTTGAATCATAGTTGTCAGCATAGGTCTAACTAGAGTTCTGACATAATAAGTCATACGCTATTTTGAATCAGCTGATTTTTGAAGGAGTGCTTTCCACAAGGCAGATTTTAATTTCAGATGGATTTCTAAGTGTTGTGAGTGTACTTTAAAAATCTGTTCTGCAGAGCTTTGTGAGGAGATCTTAAACTGTTTTATGAGTGGTGAAAGCATCATTGACTTTTGAGAGGGGAAATGCCTTAGCTATTTCTATGCATGTGCTTATCTTTCAAAATTGAGGCTATCTTGACTTAGGGATGATTTGGAAGTTCTATAAGTCAGCAAATAGAACTAGTTCCATGCTGACTTTAGCTCTTAGGTTTTTTAAGGCATTCCTGTCTTTTAGCAGCAGGATCTAAAATACCTATGGTTAAAATTTGTAATCCTGTGGGATTGTTTTGTTGTTGTTGTTTTCTGGTGGAGGCCAGGAGGAAATTAATTTTATTTAGCATTCTTGACCGATCAAACTTGTAGCTTTCCAGATGGGAAGCAACACTGTTGATGTCACAGAAAAATAACATTTTCATCTAAGACTTTGAAAGAAAAACTGTGAAAATGTAATTGAAAATGTAATTGAAACTAATTTAAAAACAAACAACAGCAAAAAAGAATGAATTGAAGCATAAGCTGTTGAAAAGTTCTTGTTTTGTATGGAAGTAATTAGCTAATGTTCATGTAGATTACTGTATTACAGTCTTTATATTCACCTTTTTGTATGATTATTAACTAGCAGAACTGAAGTAGGGAATGAGTTCTCAAACTGGGGGTAAAATTAAATATGGAATTTCAGCAAAATCTTTAACTGCATCAGGTGATTCCAGTTATTGTTCTTTAAAGTCTTATGTATGATTTTATTTATTTCTATAATTTCCCACAAAACATTTTTTCTTAACGTATTTTTGTAAATACATCACTTTGATAAGAATAGTAGAACACTGAGCAGTTAACAGGTAGCTGTCATGAAGCAGCTGGGAAGTAAGTTGTCTAAACAAAAGCTTATCTTTCTAAATTTTATTATTAGCTTTTAGGAAATGAGTATTTCTGGAGTCTAACTTTTAATTTAAAGGTGTAAAAACAAAAGAACAAAAGATCCTTTGAAATAGACTCTGATTCAGAGCTTGCTGGTTAGTTTGTAATTTGTTTTCACACCTGTAGTTTAATATGCATATTTTCAAAGTACAGCTTCTAAGTCTTTTGTCCCTGTTAAGCCTCCAGAGAAGTAGCCGTACAAATAACTGTATGGAAGGTATTACAAGGAAGCAGTAACTTTGCAGATAGTTAGAAATGAAGTCTTGCACTTATTCAGTTGATTAAAAGGTGACATTTGAAGATATTGGTAATATATTAATGTCTGTGGGCTGCTGTAAGATTTCTCTTTTGTTTAGAGGAGGTAATTAGTGAACAAGAGTTGTTCTAACTCTCTTTTTCTTTATTTTGATTATTCCATAGCTTAATTGACAGAAGAGGATTTATACAACCAGATACGCCACAATTAGCAGGACCATCAAATGGCATTACTATGTATGGGGCCACACAATCTCAGAGCAACATGGTAGGAATCATCCCATAGTGTTGTTCATCAAGATTCCTGTGAATGTTTTCCTTCTCCACTTTCATGTGAACTAATCAAGTAATAACTAACGGGATACAGCTGACACTGGGTGGAATGACTTCTTTATTAACAGTAAAGAAAGAAGAACATTGTAATGTGTGTTTTGCATAGTGTGATAGTTAATGCTCCCGGATTTTGAAAAAGAGAGGCTTTTCTTGCTGTTGCTTTTTTGAGTATACTGGTGTTTGGACTTGTGCTCTTGATATGTGCTATGTTTTGAACTGGAATATTCAAGTATTGTAGACTTGCTCTGGTTCATTGGTTTCCAGCTGACTGTTATTTGGTGTAGCACTTTCTGTGTATTTGTTTCCTTCTTTGCTTGTATGCTGCAGTTTTGCATAGACTAATATGTTTTAAAAAGCAAAGATGAACAAAGGAGTTTCTAAAGGACAAGTATAACGAAGGAAGAGCAGGAGGACAGTGAGCTTTCAATGAACAAAATATGGCAACTGGATTGCTGCAACAAAACTTTAAAACATTTTGAAACTGTGCCAATAGTTCTTGCTTTTTTTTTTTTTTTTGCTGGTAGCAATTACTATCGTAATGGAAGATAAGATTTCCAGTGCCAAGAAGAAGAGAATAACTCAGAGATCTTTTTCCAAAGGCAAGCATCTTACCTATGTGCCTGTTTTTGAGTTGTTTTCCACATATCTTGAATTTTAAGATTTTGTCAAAGAAGCCGTGAGTTATGTACTCTGCCAACAAAGAGAAGGCCACAAAGCCTTCCAATGTGACTCTTTCCAAACAAATTAGTTCCAGCATTGCTAATAAACTGATATAAAATTATTGCTCCAGTTCCTATGCTTTTTCTACTTATTAAGTGAAGGATTCATTGTTTTCCTTTATGAAGAAGTGTATTAGAATCATAGTCTGAATTCTTTGTGAGATTCAGTTGTACAGAACAAGGTAGTGCTCTGTGGAAATTTTACTCAAAAAAATTTAACCCTTAAAAGGAGTTGTTGTCACAGGAGGGTAAAGAAAGCAAAACTCAAGATAGCCCAAGTTCTTTCAGGGACTGCCTGAACTTTCTGACTTTGTGAAGGTGTTTCTTATTTATGATCATAAGCCCTGAATAGGTTCTTTACATTAAACTTTGTTAACCTTATAGGAATTGAAGTCACGTTGTAAGAAGGCATTGTATGAGTTATTAATGAGCAAATCTTGTACTAGTTTGATTGAAGATTGACCAAATTTGTCTGCAGAAATGGAGATACCTGTTATACTCTTACTTTAAGTCAAGCAGGTAGCTGTTATGATTTTAGAGTGTAATACTTGTAAATACACAAGTGCATTTCTTCAAGGATTTGAACTCCTTACGTCCTAGCACATTGCATTATCTGAGCCAGGACAGGTTTAAGTTCTTCAGCAGTTACCAAAGTAACTTTGAAATGTACTGCTTTCATTCCTGAAAACGATCTCACAGAAGAAGTTTTAAATATGTATTGGGGTCATATTGTATATGGAGGAATCTCTTTGAGACACTGATGCCATTTTATCTCAGGGTATTATTCCTGGTCTGTATCCAAGACCGGTTGGATTCTAGTGGCAGCTGGCTGTTAGCATTACAATTCCTCTAGTGTACTGCTGCGAGCTTTTAAAGATCTGCTTAGTTTCCTTGTCTCTCTATCACTGTGTTCTCTTCCCTATTCATAATCTTCTTTCCTGAATTGTTTGGGGTATAGGAAATTATAAACTCATTTCCTACCTGCAGCAGTGCAGTGAGATACAACTTCTTAATTGTTCTTGTTTAATGTTTTGCTTTTACTGCGTTCTAAGGGAGTAGACTTTGAACCTATCTTTGTTCTTCTCTCTCCTATTTCTTATCTCACAAAGCATCAAACAACAAAACTAATTTTCCTAATTCAAAGATCTCATCCATGTATCGGACTCTTTAAAATAAATTCTGATTCACCTTACTACTTGCTTAGTTGCCTTCAGCCATTCTAATTGGCTTCAAGATTTCCCATTGCTACTTAAATATGACTGGATTAATCAAGTAAAATGTCATCATTCTGTTAAAAATTTTTCCCATGAAGTGACTTGTAATGCTTTTCCCAGCTTTCCATAACCAGTCTCTCTCATCCCAGTATACAATCTTAGTTTCTTCAGAAGTTTGGGGGCAGCAGTGCTGTGAATGCCAACCATTCACTTGGTCTCCCAAAAAAGACTGCTGTAGTTTTTTTGAATGAAAGGCAGTGTATTTCACTTTATGGTAGAGGATAAACAAGGGACATGACATTCAATTTATTTTAGAGAAGGAATTGCTACAACATTCTCTAGAATTCCTTTTACTCAGAGTTCAGAAGTGGATGTCAGAATTTCCTTTGGAGATTGAAGTTTTCAATAGTTGACTGGCTCAAGCCCAACACTGCAGTGGATGTGGAACTGGAGAAGGAAAATCTTTGTGGAAGGAAAGTTTTTCTTTTTAACACTTGCTGACAAAGATTAGGCAATACATGGAATATTATTCTGCCTTCCCTTCTGAAATGTTGCATATCTCTTGGAAGTAAAGGCAGAGACCTACAGTGAAAAATGTGTTCTTAGAGCTGAGGCTGGAAGGTCTCAAAGAAGTGTTTTGAAGGGTGTATATCTGAAACTTCAGCTTGTATTAGTATACATTCAGAAAAGGAGAAATAAAGTGATATTCCTTGACTTAAAATTTAAATCACCAGGGGTAATTACGCTATGTTAGCAAGTTGACTGACTGTAGGAAATTAGTTATCAGAAGTCTGAAGAGTATTCTAGTACAGTTTTATAGCAAGACTCCTTTAATTTTTTTCAAGAATACATTACCTCTTATGTCTATATTGAATCTTAAGTTCTAGATATTATCTGCAATATAACAATATTATCCGCAATCTACAATCCACAGAATGTGCTAAAATGTCTCTTGCCAATTGATATTAAAGAAAAAATTTAATGAGTGTTTTCTGTCACGCTTTTACTCTCTTTTCCCTCATTCCATTCTCTCCCTCAAATCTTTTACCCATTGACTTTTGGCCCTTTGTAAATAGAATTATTTTGCCTCATCCAAATAGCCTCTGGTCATTTTAAAAATCTTTTTGATACTTCATGTTCTATTTTGCTTGCATTCATTCTAATGTATCTCCTAGCAGAGGTCATTGTTTCTGCATTTAAGTTTTAAAAAAAAAAAACATCAAATATCAATCTACATTTAAGCTTGCCAGACACTAATTTTCAATGCAATACCTTATCTCTTATTCAGGATACCATCTGTGGGGTGCTGTTTTTGTATTTAAATTTTTTTTTGTGATAATTTTTGCCTTTGAGACATGGAATATTTCATATAAGATCTGTTCTGGTTTTTTTATTGACTTTATTTGGCACGACCTCAGAAAGTCGGGGTTTGTTAAAAAAGTTTGTTGTTATCAGTGCTTCAAAGGCCCATACTACTATTTCTTTTAATTTTATTTTTTAGGTCTTTATATAAAAAGAGCTTTTTCTCCTGTTCTGTCCTTACTGGTTGCCTTATGTTAGTAAGATTTGAAGCTATAATCACTTTTCTGAAGGTCAGTACCACATATAATTTTATTTTCTGAAACATTCCTAGTGCTTTTGATCTCTTTTTCAATATAATTTTAAATTCATTAGCCAACTTCTTAATATTCTTATCCACATGACAGGCATGATTGCTTGGAGCTAATGATGTGTAGATCTAATATTTCCATAGTATTTCCCTATTAGCATTTTATTGCTAATTACTTTTACAAGATCTTCATTAGTTTCATTTGCCAAGTATTTCTCTTCTCATTCTAAAGAAGTGGAGGTTGTGTGAAATGCAGCATCTTAACCATTATGAAATCATTTCTTTGTAAGGTTTGCTTTCTTGTTACTATGGAAAAGTTCTTAATTCTTAAACCCATCAGCTACTATTACCTGAATCTGCTTTTCTGCAGTATTTAGCTTTATCATAAAAGCCTGAGTTGATTCTTGGGTTTTAATTCAGGGTCTTTTCCTTTTTAGTAGTCCATTGTAAAGAAATACAGAATCCATCTCACTCTATGCACTTTTTTTTTTTTTTTTTTCCTTGAAGAGGAACTTGCTGTGTTTATTTTTACTGTATGTCTTCAGAAATTCTCTACTGCCTTATTGAAGTGCTACATTTTACTTCTGTCTGCCTTTGTATCAGGACAGGTTCATTTTATAAAGAAATTCACTTATTATCCAGCATTATAGGTATCTATCAGTGCTCAGGTTATCCAGTGGTTGTTATCCAGACTCCCTTATATTCCATTCCCCGTTTCCTCACTGCAAGTTCAGTAGTTAAAGGGTTTATTTTCTCTTTTATTCTATTACAGTGCATGTGCAACTTAAGATTAACTTAAGAAACATGCAGCAAGTTCCCTCTTGAATGTTCACAGCAGTATTTCTACTACTGTTTTGCAAAAAGGATTCCAGCTGATCCAGGAAATGTTTACTCTGACTTGTCCCGTTGTTCTTTCCCCTTTGATTTTCATATTCTCATTATTAGAGGTAAATATTTCTACAATGACAATACGAAGATCAGCAAGGATTGGGGCGCCACTTTGCTCAGAGTTTTACAGATGTGTTCCCTGTAGTACAGTGATTTTTCATGGCCTCAGGCAGAACTTGGGGATCTTACCTAGTCAGCGTTTACTGCAGCCAAGCAGAGCAGTATCAGAGTGCACAGACAAGACTTCTTTCAGAGGTTTTGCTCCTGCACTTCCCCCACTATGTTCTAAGCATTCCTGAGCATTCAGTCCACAAGAAGAAGCTGTTAACTAGTCTTGAAGTAAAATCCCTGGAAGACTGGAGTAGGCGACCCTTTACGTCTGAGCTGTTTCTCTCCACTGACCACTCTGTTGCACTGCACTTCTTGTTAGTCAAGCTGTCCATTGTCTGCTGTGCTTGTGGCTCGGCTGCTGGACATACCATGATGCTGGCTGTGGAATCCTACAGCCCTTGTGAACAGTTACACAGCTCCATCTCTCCACTTTTGCTCATCTGTTATATCTATTTAGTATGATATTTCAGCATCTTTTCTGTTACTGCCTAGCACTGTCATTCAGTGTTGCCAGATGTCTGAACTTTCTGTTTGTACTTCATTCAGAGATGATGCTCAGATAATTCAACCTATTTTTCCTTCATCTTTGAGGACTGAAAAATTCTTTAATGTTACCAGCATTAGAACAATTTCAACCCAGTTAATTTTAAATTCAAAGTAATTTATCTCCACGTTGGCATTAGAAATGCAAAAACAACACTGCCATGTACAAGAGCTTCGTTAACATGTGTTTTATGTAGCTTAGGGAAAAAGCTGATTTTCTAGAGAAAATTAAGACTATTGTTTCAGGCAAAGTTGTTTGTATTTATTTGTGAAATAAACTCACTTTTAGATTGCGTCTAATTTGCTTTGGTTAGTGCTTTTAATGTAAAAAATAAAGTGATGGCTGAAATTTTCATGGGTATATATATTGAAATTCTGTACTTGTAGAATTTATTAAACGCCTTACCTTTGGAATATGCTGTTCTTCTGAAACAGTGGAAATCGCAAGTAGAAAATAAAATCAGTAGATCTGAAGTAAGAAGGTAATGGTGGAATAATTTCTACAGTAGTTTTTAACTATTTAGATTTCAGAGCTTGGCTTCTTTTTTTCTTTGGACTTAACAGCTGGTAGACCTTTGCCCATAGATTTCATTTAGTTAAGAACCATATCCTAAATCTGGGGGGAGGAAACATGCCAGCCCTATAAACAAATCTTTGGGGTTTTTTTTATTTTTTCTGATTTCTTTGTTTCTGATTTCTTTGTTTAGTTTACTATTAGTCTACTGGTATAGTATGTGCTGCTTCTATCATATGTTTTTGAGAGCTTCATTTAATCCATCTACCTAGTTGCTTTTGAAAGTTGATCACAGCCTTTTGTTGCACATGAGGTATTTTGTGATAATAGCTCATTTAAAAAAAATATAGAGGCGAAAAAAAATAAAGCCTGAAATTGTGTGTCTGAGTAAGATAAGAGGCTTTATGGAAGTCACAGGTGCACAGAAAATGAAGAGATAGGCAGTGCCTGAAAAAGTTCTACAGCATTCTGTTTAATGCTGCTTTGTCTTTCTGGTGTTGATTCAGTTGAGATGTGGTAGAGTTCAGTAAAAAGAAAATTAATTCAGACTGTACAAAGAGTTCAAGTAAATTACCTCCAGCTATTTTAAGACTGTGAACTTGTATTGCCTCAACATATTAAATAGTGATTTGCTTCTGAAGAACTGTGCTGAAGCTTCACTAAAGTAGTAAGTCAGTTGCTAAAATTGTTTGTTTTCTATGCAGTAGTTATAGGTGTTCCTTTATTTAACATGCTTTTTAGTTACTGTTTTTCAGATAGAATTTTCCAGGGATTTTGTTTGTCTTTTCTGAAGTTTGAAGAGCTGGGTAACAGATTTTTAAGGTCTGTGTAGGAAGGTTGGTTCAAGGGCTGTAGTTTCATTTAAACGAGCAGAATTGCATAACAGCATATTGATCAAGAATAAGTTTTCACAGTGAATTAGTAATTGAAAGCATGACTTCAAAAAGTGCTGAACAATTTTCTCCTTAGGAAGGTACTTAGACAAGTTTTGGCTTTAAGCCTATGAATAATTCCCCTGAAATTATTTGGGATTACTTAAATTGTTCAGCTGGAGCAGTTCAGTATTATGTAGGGAAAAAAAATTGTCTGTAATTTGTACAAACTCAGTTTATATAACAGCCAGTTAATTTGTTTTTCTGAAAGATGAAGTATTGGAAAGTGTAAGGATCAGACTTCTGCCTGTCAAGAAGTGTTTGGTCTCAGGGTCCTGAAACACTTAGCTGTGTTTAAAATATGTGCTTATCTACTGAGACTAAGTAGTCAGCTTGCAAGCTTTTGGAATATGACAGCATGTGCATCCATCATCAGGTAGCATCAGAAGACCTGAAAATATCAGAGGAACCACTCATAGTAATGGTTTTCATCATATACTAAAGGAAGCAGAAGACTTTCTGTGAGTTTGCATCACAGTGCAAACATGAGTGGGAATTTTCTGTGAATTGCTGTGTCAGTAACACTTAGGTTAGGACTGGAAATATCTTGAACTGATGTTGGATTTGTAATGTCTTTCAGTAATTTGACATAGATTGAAGGAGTTAGTCAGAAAGTAGAATATCTTTCTTTAACAGAATCCTTTAATTAAGAATAAACGTGTGTGTGTGCTGTGTGTGTGTGTGTGTATATGTAATATCTTGCTTCCCAATTTTCTTTACTGCATTGAATTTATAGGGGTATTATCTTTTGTCTTGCACAACAGAACAGTAGTGGTGCAAATGAATCAAGCAGGATTTTGAAAATCTACAGATGTTGTAATTGATGAATTAATATGTTTTGACTTTAGAAGCTCTCAAAATCATTCCAGTTAATGTTAAAGAAACCTAATTTGGCAGTAGATGTGCTGGCCCCTTAGTGAGCTGAAACCCCCGCCTGTATTGTCATCTCCGGGAATGAATGACAATTTTATATCAACAGTGTTTGGGAATGATGCAGTGCCAAAAGTGTTCCTGGTAATATTCACTGAACTTAATTGGATTTATATAATGCTGAATTTGTCTTGCTACTGTGGAACTGCTTGCCAGAAAACTTGTAGGCTGACTTGATTCATTATATTATCAAAATTAAGTTGATCAAGAAGCAGCCTAATAACTGTGCAGGTTGGTTTTTTCTATCAATTAATATATAGACAGTGCTGCCTTATTCACATACATCTTCTAGAGTAAGAATATATTTATTAAATTGGAAAATAAAGTGAGATCACAGAGGTAATACTGATGCCTGTATTTACATAAAATAATCATCAGCATCCAAAAAATCTGTAGTGCTTTAGTTCTTACTCATAAAGACCAGTAAAATAAAAGACACTTGCCTACTGTTTATGAACATGGGATAAAGTTTGAATTTTGCCTTTGGGCTTCTCTGAACTGCCATGCACTGCCAGCTGCACAAGGATGAAACAAGTAGAGAGGAAGTGATGTACCTGCCTGTTTCTGTTGCCTCCAATCAGGCAGGTTTTGCGTGTCCTGTGCAGTGAGCTATGCAAGGACTGTTCAGCTTGGTTTTCCAAGTGGCTTCAAACAAGTCTAAGAAAGTATTTTGTACATATTGTAATACAGATACTACTTCAGAGGTAACAAAAAAACCCTTATGTGATCAGTGGAAATAATTTACTTTGATAATAATGCAAAGCCCTGACTTAGCTATGCATGCAGTGGGATTTTTGGATGGCTAACCATAGAATGATACTAATGTCTCTCCTTTTTTCTCTTCACATCCCATCCTTTCCCATACCGTTTGTCCATATTCTTTCTTTTTTTTTCTCTGTTTTGTTTGCTTTATGATTTTTACACCTTTCCGTTCTACAGTGTGACCAAGATCAGTGCATTCAGAGCACTAAATTCGTTTTGCAGGCTGCTGCCACCCCACTACTACAGAGTGAACCCAGCATAACTAGTGAAGAGCTACCTTTACCAGGAAAGACTTCTATCAGTGGGCCTTGTGCAACTCTAACTCTAGGGCAACCAACACCACCATCTTCCATGCCAAATCTCACATCAGACACGGGTTTGACAGACATGATACCCTTGAAAGAGGAACACGAAGGTCATCAGTTTCTTACTCCTGAAGAAGCTCCTTCACCCCCTGGGATGCTGCCAAGCGGAAGTCCTATTACACACAGCCATACAATGCACGTCCTGAGTCTAGCCAGCCAGGATTCTTTGCATGAAGACTCAGTACGTGGTCTTGTGAAGCTTAGCTCAGTTTGAACAGCTTCTTTGAACACTGCACCTTTTCTTGGTGTCTATACAAATCTTTACTTAACAGGAATGACACCGCAGTACCACTGTAAGACTTTGTAACATGGCTATAATGGAAACTTTATTGCATAATGGAATCTACTAAAAAAAAACAGCTTCTTTTTTTCAGTGGAGCTATGGCATTTTTTTGACCAGGCTGTTAATGGCTATGCTTTGATGGTGACCACATCTCCTTTTTAAGAAAAAACAGAAATGGTCAATATTCTTGTTTCCTGCAGTTTGGGTACAGCAAGTTGGAATTCAGCCTGTAACAAAGACCATGTTCAGTACAAAAGAGAGATTCTTGGATGTAAGTGTCATGCTCTGTGTTCTATGCTCTTGTAATACACACTTGTTAAGGCTTACCACACTTGTGGCCAGAATGATCTGCACTTACATGTTATGCTACTAATATTTGAGATAGAAAAATTACCATTCCGTTTGTTAATACAAAAAAAAAAAGACTAGAGATACGGATTTGCATGCCACGCTACGGTATGTGTTACAGTGGTGTTGGTATTAAGAGAAAGTGCTGCTTTTTTATTTGTGACTTTCAAAGTGCTGTTTCATTTAAAGACAGTGCAAATTAATGGACTATATATTTTTTTCAATTTATTAAAGTTTATTTTAATTTTTTCAGTGGTGCCTGGAAGATGGAGACTTACTGATTTGACCATGTTGCATATCATTTAACCTTCTGTTTTAAGTGTTTAGAATGAGATATTGTGTTGTGCCATACTACAAGATTCTTCCACTCCCTAATGTGATACAATTACCTGTGGACCTCCAATAAAATGACATCCTCTATTTCTTGGGCACGTGTACAGTTATCCTTGTACAATTCTTCTGGGGAAAGATGGGAAGATTATGATTTATTGACATAGTTTGTGAAGGATATAACTGGAATATGTTAATGAAACCAGAGCTGCGGAGGAAAAGCTGCTTATGATAAGTTTTGCTTCAGCATCTTTCATGGCGTTGTTTGAGATGTGTATTTGTTCCCATCATGAGTCTGTATTCGGAAATGGAAGAGTTTGTGTCTGCTTGAACTGTAATTCTATGTTCCGTGTGTCTAAAGGGTGAGGGGCTTTTGATTAAAGACAAAGAGACAGCTTAGTGAAGTAACCATATCTGTAGCTACCTCCTGGCCATGGTGCTTCAATTATTCGTTTTCTAGTATTTTAAATGGAAATGTGGATTTCGAGCCAGTATTTTCTTTGTTTTGCGTTTTGTTTAAGTAAAGAGCAATTAAAAGGTTAAGAAGATTATTGGTTTTGATGATAGCTGATTGGCTTTTATACTGTATTTACCATACTTTTCAGGATATGGGACCTGGATTCTTCTTTTTCCATGACAAACTGATTTCAGAATGTAGTTTATCTTACGAGGTTACGACATTATAATGTGCACTAGTTCAGAAATGTAGCAGCTTTATAATGTTCACTCGTGGTCATTCTCTGACACCAAGCTAAAAATTTGTTTTTCATTGTTGGTAATGTGGATAATGAGCCTGCAGAAAACCAACCACCCATGCTATTGAAGTATCAAACAAAGATATTGACAGAAACTCTATTCCTTTAAAAATTCACAAGCAATCTGTTTGTATAATTAATTGTGCTAACTTTGCATAGTTCAGCAAGTGGAACATATCAACATCTTCTGACTGTACTGCAGTAGGAGGTCCACCAGCGGACCTCTAGCAGAGAAGTGTGAGCCAGCTATTTTAGCCAACTTCCCACCACATTTCTGAAGCAGGACAGTCTCAAGTTCTTTCTACAAGCCAAACTACAGTGGCTGAATTGTTTCTGTTGATTGGTCTTCCAGTAATCCTCAAGTATCTACACTTATTTCTGTGTATGCTCTTGAAAATGAGTCATGACGCTCATTGTCTTGATTTCACCTTTCGCTGATGTGGCTTCTCATGTATGAAGCCATGAGCATCTGAATTAAAGGAGATGATGGAATGAGTGTTGGAGATGCTTGCCTTGTTGGCCTGGCTAAAGAATCCCAGCTTTGAGTTTGTAGAACAGTACTTGACTGAATCATCATCTCGTAGCGTCTGTCAACTATGGATGCCCATGATACAGAAGGACAAGTCAAATATTCATCACATGTTATATTTAATTTCCACTTTCCACTCATCAATGATGGTGATCTCTGTTTCTAGCAAATTATTCTTTTCAATGTTTCCAAGAATACCAGCTTTGTCACAACATTTGTATGTCATTGCCACCGGGGAATAGTGCAGAAAGCAGCTCATCAGCTCTGAGCACACAACAAAGTCTGTGTTGGTTTTAACATGAAACAACAGGAAAAAGAGCAGTAGTATTAGCATATTTATGCTGCTTTTCCTGTGAAACTTTTCACCATGTTTTTCACCATGTTTTTCAAACATTATTTCTTTGGTTATAACTGAGGAATAAGAACAAGCTAACAACACTGGAACAGAAGTTCTAGTGATGTTTTTGCTCACGACTGTTTAGTTTCTAAGATAACAGCCTTATGTTTTTAGCATTCTCTTTTTGTTTCTTTGGTTTTTTTTTTTTGTTTGGTACTTCAGAGTAATTTAAATAATGATTTGTCTGTCTAGATACGTTTATTCACCCTATTACAACCTTTTGTCTTCCTATTCATCTTGGTCTTTTTGAATGGCAACGTCTCTAACCTCTCTGACACAATTGCCTTGTGAGGACATCTGCTGGAAGATTTTGGAATTAAGTCTATTAACCCAAGTGGCGTGGTACTTGCAGTCTTTGACTGACAGCAGACAATGATTTAGCAGCAGGTTGATCGAAGTGTGCCTCTGAAAGGATTTTGGGGCCATTCTCCTCACCTCTATCTCAGCGCGTATCAGCTGTGGGAGCTCCCATACTTGGAACTTGAGTGTACATCAGGAGTGAGTCAGCAAAGTAACTACTCATCTACTCATCATTCTACAGATCTTTTTGTTGTTTTATTTTTTATGAACTCTGATTATTGAATGTTCACACTAGATATTCAAAATAATAGTCCTGGTCAATATCACAGGGGGATTCTTCATTTCTGTTTTTGTTTGACAATTGCTATAATAATATTAAATAGTTCTAATGTTCACATGAATTATAAATGTGACCTCAGTGAAAGTCAATATTTTCAAAAAGTATTCATTTTTCCATAAATCTGAAATCTTTGAATGTGTAGAAACTGGTTGGTTTATCTGATAAAAACTATTTATTCTAATTTGTTTTTCTTTAAATAACATGTTTTTTTTTTCCTCCTAGATAGCTATAGAGCATATGGAGAATGAAGTTGTGCTTCATGAAGTGTTCTTAAAGGCTCTTTATTCTTGTGATTTCTCAAAGAGATTTCTGTTTTAAGAAGGAGTTTTATATATTCATACCAGTTTGCCAGTAATGTAATAAATGTCATTTTTTATTGTATTTTTGTATGTTAGTGCATCCCTTAATCAGCTTTTCATCTCTTCTTGTTAATAGAAGGTGCAGGCAGATGTATTTGCATATGAAGTTATTGATGCAGGTTTATGTCTATATAAAGTGGTTAATACACTCAGTGACATTAGTTTTCTAGATGGAAGATCAGCTGCTTCGCTTTTAATTTAGTGAATGATCCTAGAAAAAGAAAACTGATCTCATAAACCGAAGACCTGTGTGGGAGCATATGCTACAAGGAAGAATACCAACTTCTTATGCTGTGGAGACTTCGTATTTGTTTAAATATACATAGGTCATTTTGAATCAACCCTAGCAAAAAGGACTTGGGAGTACTGATGGATGGCAGGCTGGATATGATCCAGCAATGTACCCTCACAGGCCAGAAAGCCAACTTTATCCTAAGCCATGGAAAAAAAGTGTGGCCAGCAAGGCCAGGGAGCTGATCCTGCCCTTCTTGCTGGTGAGACCTGACCTAGAATGCTTCATCCAGATGTGTCGTCCTCAGTACAGAGGAAACATGGACCTGTGGGAGCGCATCCAGAGGAACGGCACAGTGAGAATCCACGGGATGGAACACCTTCCCTGCAAGGACAGGCTAAGAGAGCTGGAGTTGTTTGGCCTGAAGAAGAGAAGATTCTGGGAAGACCTGACAGCAGCCTTCAGTATCTAAAGGGAGGCATTAAAAAAGAAAGAAAAAGACTCTTCAGCAGGGTCTGTTGTGATAGGACAGGGAAAATGGTTTCAAACTAAAAGAGGAGATTGAGATTGGACATCAGGGAGAAGTTTTTTACGCTGAGGGTCATGAAGCACTGGAACAGGTTGCCACAGATGCTCAGTGCCTGGAGACATTCAAGGTCAGGCTGGAGAGGTTCTGAGCAACCTGATCTAGCTGTGGGTATCCCTGTTCATTGCAGGGGAGTTGAACTAGATGACATTTAAAGTTCCCTTCCAACTCAAATGATTCTGTGGTTCTATGAAACTAATGCCTCCTCTTTATTTTGTGGAAACTACAACAGATACAAAGAGTTCAATAACAATTTTTATAGAGCAAAATCTTAGCTACAAAGCTATTATTGAACCATGAGCTATGCATTTTTGCCAGGTATGACCAAGAGGTTGTTATGAGCATGGCATGCAATCTGCACCAATGTTTGTGACCCACTGTCACCACTGCTGAAATGCACCACACTACTCACCACCTCACTCTGCTTACATCCCACTGTTTGGTCTCCATCAAGGTTTAGGAAGCATCAGTGAATATCAGTGGGTGCCATTTTTACCACACGGAGGAATTCAGTGACACACCTTTGCTTCATCTGCACTTCCACGTCAGACATCATCTGTCAAACTGCCTCTCTGCTACCACCTTTCATATAACAACAGCATGTAATGGGACATTGGTGGAAAGGTTCAAACTCTACTGCCATATCTTTAGCATCTGCCCCCGAAGTCTTAGGCTGATATAATAAAACAGGATGCATTACTTTTGGAGCAGCCCTCATACGTAGTGGGTATAGTATTTCTTAGTAAGTAAATCATTGTCTAATGTTCAAAATACAAAATGAATGAAACTGAGCTTCTGTTTGTCTTTTAGTTCCCAAGATCAGTACAGCTTGAAGAATTCAGCAACGTTTGGAGGGATCTGACCCTTCCTTTGGTTCTTTTCTGGTGTAAACTTTTTGCATGACATATCATTATGTATTTGTTGTTCCTCATCCCCTTGTTACCAGTGGTTCTCAGAGGAGCATGAGCGTAGCATGTTCAGCCTGACTCTTTGTTTTAAAGTTCAGTTGCTGCCCAAATGACGTTTTTCTCAGCCAAAGTGAAATGAAGCAGAGTATATTTTCAGGTGTGTTCAGAATAAGCCACAGGTATGAATGGAGCATGTTTCAGTTTGTTTAGGTTATAGGTGTAGTTTGTTTAAACTGGTGTTGTCTTATTTTTCAAGATCCATCAGGGTCAGTGCATACCAGCTGTGATTGCCTGCCTGCAAGGACCTTGCAGTTTGACATCTGGCTAAGCACAGTGCCTGGAATTTCCAAAGATGGGTTCAGAGCTATTTAAACCTGTGCAAATCTCCATTCAGTCCAAGTTGATGCAGCAGTTCAGCTCTGTCAACAGGAGGCTACTGTCTGTTAACACTGAACTACGTAATGTGACTGCTCACCACTAACAGTGCAGGGTGAAGTGTAGAAAAAATTTTGGATGCTACAAAGAGAAAATAAAAGCTGCTTCTGAGGTAGGTCAGAGGGTACAGGAATAAGAAGATGAAAGGGAGACGGCTGAGGGAAAGCAGAACAGAGAAGATTAGCAGGTGACAGAGGGAAAAGGGAATTATCTGTAAGCATGGAAAAAAAAAACAAAAGGGAGAAGAGAAAATGGGGAAAAAAAGGGCAATTTCCTCAGTGTTATCTGAACAAAATTTAAAAAATGCTCACTGATATTAAAATGTTTTTATTAGAAATGCCTTTAAAAACATTCTGGAAAGAAAAATGTGAGAGAATTAAGGTCAGACTTTGAGAGAAAGAAACTGTAGGAAGGCAACGTGAAAAAAGTTGAATAATTGATCTGCTCTCAATCCCTTCCCTGCTACTGTATTTTCCCTATTTCTGCTTTGAAAATGTAAGAAATTTGTACACATTTGTAAACATAAGAACTGTGGTCCATTCATAATTGCTGGGAAGCTTAAAGCACTGGACATATTTAAAGATAGGAAAATATAGATTAAGATCACAATCTAGGTTAACTTTTTATGGTTTACAAACCAAACAGTTCTGTTGCATGGAGATATTTTGCATTGCGGGACATGCTCAGGTCAGTTCCACTGGCTAAAAATATGAATGCCAGTACCACTTGGTGTACCGTGTGCCTTTCCAGAGTTGAGAATCATTACTTCTTCTGAAAATTAGGGAAAACTAAGTTTAACCTCACTGTAGTTTAGATCTCCTCAAACCTGAAGCTGGTAACTACTGCTGGCAGTTACCTGCATGGAAGTTACGTGTTACAAATACAAAAGGGCACAAAGGGACTGTTTTAAAAACAGCTTGGCCAGGTGATCTGTGATGTGGTAAGTGTTAGAGCCTATCTTTAGCTCATTTCAAAAGTACCAAATACTCTCCCAGACCATACACAATTGGGAAAAGAGTGTAAATTCAACATGTTAAAAATATTGTTTGGCATCAAGCTCCAGCCCCTCTGCCACAGGCAGGGCCACCAACCTCCATGTCTAACACTAGACCAAGCCCAGGGCCCCATCCAATGTGGCCTTGAACATGTCCATGGATGGGACATCCATAACTTCTCTGGGCAGCCTGTTCCAGCACCTCACCACTCCCTCGGTAAACAACTTCCCCCTGACATCTAATCTAAGTCTCCTTTCCTTTAGCCTAAAACCATTCCCTCTTCTCCTATTACTTTCTACCCATGTAGAAAGTTGATTTACCTCATGTTTATAAACTCTCTACCAAAGTGAACAGCGGTTTTATTCTTACATGCTCTTTATTCTGTATCTCAGATTCCTATGTTCCTATGGTCATTTTCATATTGATAATGTCAATCTTTATTATAGTTACCCTTTAAGAAGGAAACAAGGCTAAATGCTGATTTTCCGTAGCTCCTTGACAAGCAGCTGTTTCTAACATTCTGACTTTTGAATAATTTTTCTCGTATCAAAGATTAGAATCCTCTTCCATTCCTAAGTAGATATTTTGTAACATATCATACCATGTTTTCTTGGTTATTTAATTGTCCTAAATCCAGTTTATAATATCAAATTGGTGGGAGGAAAAAAAAAAAAAAAAGTACTTGCATCACAAGTCGTTATTGCACGATAACAATAGAATGAGTGCAGATGTTAGGAGAGGACCTGCTCCAGATTCCAGATTTTACTATTTAAAAGGCTTTGTAAAAAAATTTGTATTTTTAAATGGTAATGGTAAATGCCTCTGCAGAGATTAAAGCATATATTATTCTAATAGTCCAAACGTTGTGTCAAACCTATGGCAAGTTTATTCCTCTCTTATCCACTCCAATTTACTTAACAGTCAGTTGCTATGATCTTGTATTCTTGACATAAAAATTGGTAACCTGATGTCTGAGAACTGCATCCAGACATTGAGTCTAATTGCATTTGCTTCCTACATGTTTCCACTGGCTGCAGTGATGGTAGCATCCTGCAGAATTTTACAAAAGTATGTTTTGACATAACAGAGGCACAAGATGCTGATGAGAATAGGTACAGAAAATGTCTTAAGGATATGCATTTCTCTCATTGACTGTAGGGAAATAACATTAGATTACACTCAGGAAAACAGAATCATTCCATATCTTAGATTTGATTTGATCTCACACGAGCACTGTCATATTCATTCATCTGATACTTGTTTGTGGTTACTACTGTTAGTGGGAATGCAAAACAACGTAAGTTTAAGGAACTAGCATGCAAGCCTTTAGTATCATTTTATCGAGATACCCAGCAAATGGTGAGTAGCACCAGTGCATGACAGACACATCGCATATATGTTATAGGGAAAAGAAGAGAAGTTGCTGCGTGGAGCCCGTTTTATGATTCACAACGACTGTGCAAACTAAGCAGGCAGATAGCCCTCAAAAATTCTGTCTTGTTAGCACTTTATCTTTTGCTCCTGGTTAGCTGTTGACCCAGCATGCTGTTCACATTATTAGTTATCGGTGCATGCACATTCACATTACATATGCTTGTTCATATTCAGAATGTTGTACTGAAATAAGTAACCAGTCTCAAAACATAAGGGAACTTTTCTTGCTTTTTCTGAAGCTGGCTTTTCCCAGATTACCTTACAGAATGAAAATATAAAAGAAACCAAAGGCATTGCCACGCTGTAGGTCTGAGGTACTGTCCTGTCCTCACAGAGTCAGGCAGTGTTTTTCTTCATTAATTTCAATGATAAATCTTTTTCTAATGGACAGTATGATCAGTCAGTTCTGCACTAGAGGAGCGGGAAATGTTTTCAGGTTTCTTCTGCATCACCTGAGTTGCACAGTTAGCTCTGTGAGTTGTCGTGCATTTTCTTCTAGGTGGCAGTGACCATTTCCCAATGTTTCTCTGTCCTGCTTTGCTTCTTGATGTCAATGGGAGCAGGTGCTCTACTAGGAAGCTTCTTCTAAGCAACGTTTAGACAAGTTCCTCTTTTGATTTCTAATTGCATCTCTAGAGGAGGAATCAGTTCTAAGTGTGGTTTTAGAGTCAGAGAGTATGACATCTGTAGCCTTCAGCTGGGGTGGAGATGTCACATTTCCTATTTCACAGGAATGTACATGCTTGCATTGTATGCTTTTTTTTTTTTCCCCCAGCACTTGTAGGTCTTTGTTACAATTTCCTTAGCAAACAGAAGAATTTATAGGTATAGCAAAGATACAGTTACATTTAGGACAACGTGAGCAGATAAATTTTAACTTTCTTGTAATGCATGAACCAAACAAAGGTTTCCCACAATTGTAGGAATTTCAAAGAAATTCAGGTGGGAAAAGAGCTGCTATACGTTTATGTGTTATTTTAAATAGTCATTTTCTCTGGCCAGGCTCACCTTTGTCACTTGTCACAACACTTCAGTTAGCATTTGTAATTGCTTCCTAAACTGAAAACACACCCATCTTGAGTCTGAGCTTGCTGATGGGGAGAATATTTGTCCTCACTTCAAGGCCTATCCGTTTCTCAACAGAGAAATGGATATTTTTAATGATTCTTCTCCATCAGCAGTGTGGCAGCCTCCCACAGCCTTCTGATGCTGCTTCCTATGTTATGGCTGGGGGTTGTTGTATTCTGGGTACCAGGCTCTACACTTTTGGCTTTCAGGATCCACAAGGTTATTACTACAACGCTGCACTCTCACACACATACACGACTTCAGCATGATTGTGTAAGTTGATTTTTCCTTAGAAAAACGTCTGAGCAATCAGTTTTGCTTTATGCTTTCCTTTCCTTTCCATGCAGTAGCGTGGTATTTCAGCCATATGCAGCTAATGCTGATATCTACCTTTCTTTTCTGCTCTTAAGAAAATTTTCCATGAAAAGGAGCTGCTCTTGTACTTCTGCAGCTCTCCAATCTGCCTTAGCTTGATCTTGAATAATTCCTTGCATTGACTGGAAAGTCCGCTGAAAGCTTCAAGATAGCAGCTTAGTTCCTGTAAGTGGTTTGGTGGACGACTCATCCTATGAATGATTCAGTACCTGTCTTTCCAAAAGGGATGAATTCAGGTTGTGTGTTCTATAATTCAGTGAATTCTTAATGCCTGAGTGAACACATACACAAAAAGAAATTATTCATCCAGTCTTGTAGCAAATCTATCACTTGTAAGTTTTTCCTTCTATCACTGGTTCTATGTTCAATAATACCTGGAGTAGAGCACCAAGAACTAGAAGAGGAGAACAGTGTTTATACCATTATGCTGAAGCATGTAAAGCTTACTGGATAGGAAAAAAAAGAAACGTGAAGTTTTTATCTTCTTCTAGAATAACTGCTGCTTTCAATGGAGTGCTGGTTCAGTATTGGAGAAGATGTATTGGTTCTTTTCCTGTAAAAAATATGTTGAAAATATCTTTACTACAAACCAGTGTGTGTTTATTGTGTCACCCAGGAGGCCTGGTACTCCATTTGCTTATGTAGATGTTTATTTACTGGTTTATAATTAATAGCTGCCATCACCTTTAAAAGGAGTGTTCCCAGGCAGTTAATACGCCCACTTGTAGTGATACAGGAAGTCTCTACTACAGTTTTTAGTCAGGCTGTTCAGTGGAAAACCACTCTGTGAAGTGGGTTCTCACAATGCTTGTGCATGCCTGTAGTCTCTATCTCTGACTCAGAGACCTTGTTCTCCAAATGGGTGCTTCCCAGAGAATTCAATATATTTGCCATTCAAAGGCAAATAATCAACTTTGTCAGCATCTGACCTAAGCAGTTCTGCAAAATGTATTCTAGGCAAATTGAGAAGTAAGAGACCACAGAAAACTCACTGCTACTATTCATAACTGTTTTTACAACAGTAGGGAATTAAAAATGAGCTACAGTCCCTTCCAGAGCAGGGTTTGTTTTTGTTTTTGTTTTGTTTTGTTTTGTTTTTGTTTTTTCCAGGAGGAAAGTATTTTATCTTCTCTTGGCAAGTGTTACAACCCCAAAAGCATGTCTTGACTAAATTACAATAACAGAGGAATTATTGTTCTTGTTTAAAAAAACAAAATGAAATTAGAAGAATTGTTTTTGAGTTGCTAGTATATGGCAGCTATTCAGTGAATAGGAAGGAGTTTGTAATCATTCGTAAGTCTTAAAAAAAATAATAATAGCATTTCAAAAAGATTAAATTTTGTCTGGTGCCAAGGTCTTCTGAAAATCTTTTGGTTTTTCTTTTACACTGCAAAATTGGTTAGGCAATTTAATCTTACCCATTGTATGTAAGAGATATTGGAAACTAACATGTTTAGTTCCAGTGACTTAATCAGACAAGATTTAGGTAAGATTAGCAATTAGAAACTTTACATGACCTCTCCACTGCTGTATCTGCGAAGATGTGAATCATAGTTGCCTCGGGTTAAGGTTTTACAAGAACAGTTGGAATACGTTTACATTGATGCCAAGTTAAATTCTTAAAAGGTAGAATCCGTGCCCTGCTACAAGTGTTAGATGGATGCACGCATGAGCTGGTAAGCAGATTACATTTTAATATCTTCTCTTATTTCTTGTTTTAGTGTTGCCTTCAGTAAAATGTGAGATTTGGAGTTCTGATTTGTCTTTTGTTATTTCCAAAAAAGTGAGAAGCTTTTGTGTCTTTGGGGGAATTACCTGATTTTCCTGCTTGAAGCTTCCCACTCTCAAAATAGGGTCCATTTGTTATAATTCAACCCACATCGCACGCTCTGGGTTTAGCTCTACAATGAAATGTGTTATGTAAGGGTGGTTTTTGTTGTTCTGTCACTCTGATTTTCACTGTGAGCAAGTAAATTAGAGATGTGCGGCCTGGTAAAGAAATTAAACCAACATTAGTTTTGCAGTAGGTTATAGCAGTTCTGCAGTAGGATATTGCCCGAAAGTGTTAATTGAGGGAAAGGTCTTTAAGTAGTATTGCTAGAAGGGACCTTGAAATAATCTAGCCAGTCTTCACATTTCAACAGATACAAATACCTGTTTCTGTAATACCTGATTTAGTTTATACTGTGTGTAATGACTTCTCCAGTCCATACAGCAGAGGCCTATGTTACTCCTTTAGAACACTCCCTGTTCTCATAACTACTTGAAGGCCTATTTTCCTTGCTGAAGAACTTGTGCCTAGCAAATTTGAACTGTTTTCTTCTCTCGTACCATGAGACACTTCAGGCTGCTCTGTAAAAAAGGAATTACTGTACTTGCTGTTCAAGGGAAGATGATGGGGCTTGGGAAATTCCTTCACAGAACATATTCAAGAAGAATAGGAACATCTTACTGAATTTTATTTCCAATGCTTCCAAACAGCTTTTGAAGTGAAGAAAAGGTGAACAAGTAATTAGGTCACACTGTGCTGACCAAAAGCACTGGTGAGGTGATGGAAATTTTTAATGACTTAATTTCAGTGCATGGCATTGTGATACTGTTGGTGGCGGCCACCAACTCTATCAAAATTCATACGATAACTGGCATGATTCTTCAGAAAGAAATCTCGTTATCATCATCATGCAGTTGCAATGAACTCACAGTACAATACTCCTTGCTCTGGTGCAGGTACTGTGGAGGACTTGTCTCCAACACTCTTGAGAGTCTGTTGGCAGTGGTTGGATAGGTCTTGCCTTAGGTAGTACTGCACGGTGACAGAAGAGATGTTACACTGGCACAGATCTGTCAGATAACCTCAGTTCTTAGAAAGGCTTCAGAGTTGGATATGTTGTATTGTGTTCCTGATAGTTCCTGTGCTTTGGAGAGGGGATACTTCTGTGAGGCATTTTGTGTGACAGTCTGACCACTCATTCAGTGTCGGTAACATGAATTTCAATCCTCATTTCACAAAGAAATGGAAATCTGTAGGAGGGATGATGGGGAACAAGAAGAGGAGAGGAGGGACATGAGAAAAGGAGAAATGTATTTCTTCAGGGATTCACTAACAGCTGTTCTAAATGTGGGTAAGGAGGTTATTTGTACACAGTTCTGCATTTGAGGATGTTTGTGCAAAAACTGTTTGGATCCACAGAGTCTGCTTCAATTTTAGACATGAATTCCGCTTACACAGCGCACAGAGTAAGCAGGACTTACCCTATGTTTCCATCACTTCACTCTTTTCCAAAATAATTTCAATTATTATTTTCAAATGAATTGACGGGATTAGAAATGGTTGCAGAGGAAGAAAGAAGTGTGAAAGTTAAGACCAACCTAGAGTACAAGTCAGACTTTGGTTCAACTTGGCAGAAAAGTGCTTCTAAAACAGTGGAATCTCAGCAGAGATGGAGGTGAAGGTCAGAAATTCAGTATAACTTAATCTTAGAAGAGCAGATCTCTGGACCAGCCACTTGGCTGAAGCTATAGACTGCACAGGAAAGAATATGTGAAGTATGAAACATAAAAGGAAAAAAGGCCATTTCTGTGGAAATGTGATGCTTCATGTACACCCTGCCCTTCGTGATTTTAGGTTGTTTCTTTGTATGATTAGAAAGAAGTGAAAGCCTGCATGTGAAACCAGAACAGTAGAACTAAGGACTTGTTTGTTTTATAAGTGTGGACATTTTAAGGTGCATCAGCACAGTAATTGTGGCTGAACTGATCTTGGTGCTCAGTCAGCAGAGCCAGTCATCTGGGGTAAGTGTGCCATGTATGCTTACCCATGGTGACTAAGTCGTGGGATTTCGGAAGCTGAATCAGGGACTTGGTGCGTGATCTCAAGCAAGTTGTTTATAGTCATCATGTTTACTGTACCAGATGCTCAACAAACTGCCTGGGTTCATTCTGGGAAATAACACTGTGTTACAAAACAGACACAGTTCCCAGACAGGAAAGTAATTTAGCTTAATCTTCTCTTTCCTCATACATGAAATGTTGCTTCTTGCTTTCCTCCTCTCCCTGGTGAAGGGTTGAGTATTTTCACTAAAATTGCTTACTGCAGTGAAAATCACTACCAGCAGTTTAAAAGTTGTGTATTCTAGGGTTCAGGTTTATCATATTCTACAGTTCCCAGGTGCCCCAGGTTGACGGAATAATATGTGCTGTGCTGTGGTTTATGTGTACTCATATATAGAATTAGAGTCATCGCAGATCAATTGTTTTTTACTGAATTATAGTCAGGCATTAAGGTGCCTTCATTCCAGGAGAGGTTTACTCTTGTGACATCCCATAAGGAGGGAAAATAAGAGGATGATGCACTTCAGTCTGTATTTATTTTATTAATGCAAAGTGGCATTATATTGCCTAAGTACAGTGCATTTCCAATGGTGCACTGCTGAAGGAAACTTTGTGGTGACTTAAGCCATGATATGTTAGAAGCTATACAGAGATCTAATGATATTATCAGGAGAATAACGTCTAATGGTTCACAAATTCTAGTTCTCAGATCCTCTGTAATTCTTGGACGTGTTGATAGTCCATAAAAGATCAATCACTTGCAGGAGGGAGAATAGTCAGCTTCACAGTCTAGGAACAGAACTCAGAACCTCTGGCTCTCACAGACTTTTCCAGGCAGTGCTTTTTGGTGCTTCTGGCATGAGCATCTGCCAAATCACCTGATTTTACACTCGACTCTACCAGAATTTGCAGACACACATGCTGTCCAGGTTCAAAAGACCTGGGAGTAAATCAGCAGGTCTATTGGCTTCAGTCTCTGTCTTTCAAATTGCTGAGAGCTGCGCAGGGATGCAAACGTGCCAAGATGTTGAAATGCTGAGGCATGTCTGTCTCCCAGCTGCCTTTCGAAGACATAAGAGGCATATAGCTTTCTGAGGAATGTTGCTACCACTGTCCATATCTTGGAACAGTTCTATGGAATCCTTATTGCTCACTCTAGAAAGCAAGAGATGGACAATGCAGATCTAGGGGGAAATTGTGTGAAAGTTACTTCAGACTCTGTGATACCCCACCCAGAGACAGCTGCACACTGCTGCTCTGTGAAAAAATTAGGTGCCATTTATATTTCTGCTGCCCAGGCTTAGCTTCAGAAATCCAGTGCAGCAGAAAAGAGCTGGCCAAGTGCAAGGATCCAGGCATCCTCATCCAAGGGGAACACAGTGCAGATACCACGTGGTGACATTGTTATTGGAAATTTGTTTTCCAGTGTAGAAACCTTGCAATGACACCAGCCTTAGAGCCTTGCAGCATTGCTGGGGTAGTCCAAAGCACTTACTGTGCAAGCCAAAATCCAGACCAGTCCTTTTTAAGTAGCACATAGGGTTGGAAGAGAAGAGGGAATATTCTGGCTTTCCGTATCTGGGTTGTGGCCCGAGTATATCTCATTGTTGGCACATTCGCTACTGTCTGGCAAACCTGAGTGCTGAGGGACCTGAGAAGCAGTGATAAAGTGGTATTGTCCTAGTGCTAGGGCTGTCCTTACCAGATAGGAAAGGGAAGAAAGGCAAATGTACTTCCACAACAACTTCACAGTTATCCAGAGCTGAATGTTTGCCTGTGCTGGAGCTACCCTTGTTATTAGCCTTCTAGATCTTTTCTTTGACCTCCCAAGAGTGTACAGGCCAGTAGGTTTCCATGTTTCTGCATAGTACGTAGGTCTATATCCTTAAATAGTCTTATTTTTGCACATCTTCCGTCACACGTGCAAACCACATTTCAAGATGATTCAGATATCTTCTTGTTGGCTAAAATTGCAACACTTTTCAGGGGAAGACTGTCAAGTTGTAAATTTGTTTTTTTTTCAGTCCATCATACTCATTTTGAAACCCAAATGCTGATTTTCTACGTTGCCACTTTCAGTTTCATCTCTAGTCTTTTGTGGAGAAAAGGTGTTATTTTATTGTTTTGTTTTCCCTTAAGTGAATTTCTTATGAAAAGAAACTGGCTGACAGCAGTAGATGCCTGCAATAGACAGAGGGAATGAGGACCAGCTGTAGCTGCTTGGCTTGCAGCCGTTCTCCCAGTGCCCACACCAACAAGAAAAGATGTTGACAGTTCAGTAAATTTTATTTCATTTTGAAGCATTGGCTGTTCACGTCTATTTTTTTATATACGTCTATTTTCTCTTCAAGCAAAAAGGATAAGAAAGAGCAAAGAACTGTTCTAAGTTAAGCACTCACAAAAAAGCTTTTATTTATCTCTTTCACTAGTATGAGTGCAAGAGCTGTTCAGTAGTTTTGATGGAGAGCAGTTTTCTTCCCCTAAGCAATAGCTAATAGATCAATTCTGCTCAAAATAAACTTAATTTACATATTTATTTGCTCTGATTTAATCTCCCTGAGAATAGGAGTGGTGGCATCTGTAGAGTCCTAATAAATGACTTAGATTAAGTCAATCAGGTCTGGTTTTACATAAGAAGGCTCCCGGAACTGGTTTATTTCTTTATTTGCTTATTAAAGTAATAAGGATACTTGTAATCAGACTGAGTTGTCTCTCTGCAATTAATAAAAATAGGAAGTCAGACCAAGTTCCAGCAGTTGGCTGAATTACAAATTACAACAAGAGAACCACAGCGATTATCAGGTCATCGATCTGTTTAGGTCAGTGACATCAGTTTGCAATGGCCGGAGGGAAAATGCATGATATCCTGCCACAAGGCAGAGAAGAAATGTGCTCTGCTGGGAAGAATAGGCCTAAGATGTGAAGCCTGACTCTTTCCAGCCATTCTGTAACATCCAGGATGGTTGTAATAAAAGTCTTCAGGTGTTTCTGTTGTTTCTTAGAAACATCTGATGCTTTCACTTCCTGCTAAGATCTTGGCATCTGTGATGTGTGTGGTAGTGGGCTTCCCTATCCAATTACTCATTATACGCCTTTTGATCTCCATATCAAACCTGATTTTTGTCTTATTTTCCCTGTTGTTTCCTGAGGAAAAGCAAATAGGTGCATTGCCAGACCAGGGATTGTTTATAGCAGTAGCCCCACCACTGGCTTTAGGCTCCCATGTGATTTGCTTAGTTGCAGAGATGCAAGCAGCACTTGTAGACCATGCACAGGTTCCTCAGCTCTTCCCCTTCTCAAGCACAGCCCAGGACGTCCTGGGCTGCCTTCAGAATCAGCGTTCTTTGGCATTCAGGTAAGTCCTTGAAAAAACAAATGTTTTCAGCTGCCAATCTTCATTCTTGAGATTTGCCGCAGGCAAACCCCATAAAAATTCCCAGGCTTTGGAGGATGACTTGAAATATGAAATCAACCAGAGTAATTCCACCCCTCGTCCAGTCAACCAAATAGTTCTGTCAGAACGAATAATGTTTAGTGAATAAAAGCAGAAGAAATGAGTACCCCCAGCATACTCTTTTTAGATTACAGACTGCACTTTTTAGATTATGGACTGTGCTAACAGCACTTACTATACCTTTATTGCCCAACTTAAGTAGTTTGAGGCTTGATCAAGTGTCTGTGCAGAAGTTTTTCCCAAATCGGAGCGCCCAAAAGACCTGTGCTCTGAAATAGCTTTCCTTTAACTTTCCTTTAAGATTGAACAGTGATCTCCTCCTTATCACTTTGTCATGAGCAGTAAAGGAGTGTTTGTCATTTATGTTTTAGTAATTGTTCTAAAACTCTTGTTCTAGAACTCTAGGTTCTTACATAAGAACCTAGAGGTTCTTACATAAGGCAGTAGAGAAAGCCATGCTTTCTTATCTTACAAGACAAGACTTTTGGATTTCACCTCATCTAGGTTACAAAGTGTAGACAATAAAATTAGTTTGATCATGCCATATGTTGTACCTTCTCAAGGTGCAGTCAGTGCATGTTGTGTCCTTTCTCTTCAGGATGTACTTACCAGATAGAACCTTAGATCAACAAGGCAGGACCAAAGTTATACCCTGTTTTTACCTTTATGCCTGGTGTTTTGCTTTCTGCCAGACTTGTTTCTGTCCTTTCCTGCTTCAGTCTGACCATGTGCGTTACTGCCTTCCCAAATGTTAAATTCAGTTGAGTAACTACTGCGTCAGTGCCAGCCTGAGCCCTAACAGATTGCAAACCCGCTGTGAGGCAGAATGTCTTTCCGCATGAGGCTTTCATATTCCAGATTGCAGAATTTTTCACATAACGATTCCTGTATTTGGTATGAGTATATGAATTCATGGGGCAGCGTATAGCAGGATTTGTCACGTAAAATTCACGTGATTTAACGCACATAGCCAATTACTGTGGACACGGTATTAATTAAATCCTTTCCCTGCAGTATGGGCTCTGTGAAGAACAGCTTGTCCCAAACCATACTTCTGAAGCAGAAAGTGAGTTATCTCTCCATGTGACATATTAGTCATCACAAAATCTTTTAATGAGACTTTTAATCAGCATGCTTTGGCTTTTCTTCACCAAAATGTGAGATCTGAAATGTTACCTTAGATCAAATTATTTATTCTGCAAAAAAAGTCCTAGGGGAAACTGAAGGAAAAAATGTTCTCTGCCCACGGATTGTAGTGTGTTCCAGGGCTGGATCAGGACCTGAGGTGCTGCCACATCCCTAAGCAGGAGAAAAGCTCCTCAGACCTCATAAAGGACTCTCTGCTACTCTATAAGAGCTGCCTCCCCGTTTTGATTCCCAGGGCTGCAGTTGCTTTGGAATATTTAGATGTTGCAGTGAGGATGTTACTCTGTTGGAGGCACTTGCTGAAATTCAACTGCTGAGTTCCTGTGAAGCATTTGACTTAGGGCAGCGTTGGAGCAGGGAGTTGAGGTAGGCCTTTTAAAGCTGATGTGCTACTTATTGGGCTGGCATTTCTTCTGACCTCTCCTAGAGATGAAAAACAGAGTTAGATATTGTGTTCCTCGCCCAACCCCACTGCACTTGCCTCCCCAAAGCAAGTCCCCTGCACAGCTCTCTGTCTTGTGGGTGAAAGCATGTAATTAGACCTGCCTATAAATGATGCCCTGAAAGGATGGGATGCGTAGGTCACACGTGTCAGACTTCCTCCTGATTTCTACCCTTGCTGGGCACTTGTCCCTTACTGTGTCCCTCTGAGAATGGTAGCAATTACACTCAGCCGGCATTCAAGCTCTGCACAGAACGGCTGTGCTGGCCAGAACTGCTTGGTTCCCTGTCTTATCTTCAGTAAGGCTAAATAGATGTAGAAGAGCACTCCTTAGTTAAAGAGCATTTAGGTTCCTTCACTGGTGCTTTGAAATATTTTCCCATCTCTCTATCTGTTAATATTGGCAAGGGCCCGTGTTGGCAGGTTCTTATGCTGCCAGCTTTCATGCTTTTGTCAAAAGCTATTGAGTTGCCCTGCTAAGCTTCAGCTCCTGCTGCCAAATGATAAATGACAACCTCTAGCCTTGTTTTTTGTGGCTGAGGGGGAAATGTCATCGTATCTGAATTTAAAAATCTAGAAACTAGAAAGGAAAACAACTGTTTGTTTATAGTTGTTACAATGGTAATACTGTGCTGTTGTACTTCTATATGCATACGTTATATACGTGTGGAGTATTGCCTCCTCAAAACTACCTATTAAACTGGTTTAGTTCTCTTCAAAAGCTCCTTGCTGAAGATTATAGACTCTAACTTTTATTCTGAGACTTTGCAGGGAAGAATTCTTCACCACACACTGATCCACATCTTCACTCTGCTTTGGTTTGGGTACTTGGATAGAACTTCTCTGTCTCTCATGCTGTAGGTTTGTTGGTGTGACCATGGATATCCACACGGCCCCTTTTTGGGGTATTTTCTGAGGCAGAGAACTTCCCTTTCTTCAGGTGGTTCTCAGGCAGGGCAGAGGTGGGCCTGTCCTTCCTGCTGCCCTTTCTGCCACCCTCTCCTCCCATAGCAGACAACCGGCTGCCCTTCTGAGCTGGCAGGATCGCACCACAGCTTCACTTCTACTTAGTGGCAGCTCTGGGGAGTTGTGCTATTGATACCAGGAAAATCATTTCCAGAGGTTCTATATTAGTAACGGTTTACTGCGGGTCACAGCCTGGCTCTGGACTTTGCGCCACCTCTGCTGTGGATGCTGTCCTATAGGGAGAGTTGCTGCTGCTATGCACAGCAGTCTCCAGTTTATTTCCTTTGGGAGAGCTCTCTTGCCGAGTCAAATCCAGCTTTGTGTGCTTTTCTTCATGAGGGAACTAAAAGCGGAGAAGGTGATGTGAATAAGTAAGGCCAAATCATGAGTCAAAGTGAAACCCAGAAGGCGTTGGCTTCTGTGGCTGTTTTCCCTCCTGCTTGAAGGAAGCTGTGAGACGGGTGCCTGTAAGAGGTACTGTGTGCCGAGGGCTGAATAAATGCTGCTTGTGTGCGAGTGAACACAACCTCATCTGTCTGTGATTGATCCACTGAGAACAAGTTACATGGATGTTCCTGCGGTTAATTACAGAGCCGGCTTCTCTCCTGCTCTGCAGCTGTGTGGAGCAGGGCAGTCCCACGGCTGGCGCAGCAGACGGAGGAAGCCTGTCCAGGGCTCACAGTGCTGTGGTGACTTTGTAGGGACCACTGGAGGGCTCGTGCCAGGGGAGAAAGAGAGAGGGCTTGTTTGCATCTGCAGAAGCTGTGGGGAGTGAGCTGTGCCACTTCTCTGGGCTCTTTGAGGGATTTGAGGTCTGAGAGACTCGTAAGAAGAAAACGTGTTGCAGTATTAACCGAACAGATGAGGAGTTGTTGGGTTGTTTGCATTCTTGGCCCTGCCCATACAAGGCTATTTCTTTATCCTCCTTCAGATGCTATTTCTTTATCCTCTGCCTTTTTATTTTTTTTCCCAAGATGCTTTTGCCTGTTTCCTGGTTTTGTTAAGTAGCAGCATCCAGTCCCGTCCCTGAGCGCACAGTCACGAAGGGTGCTGTGCTATATTTGTGCTTTACGCAATATTTGTGTCAAAAAGCCTCTGTCTAAATAGACCTAATGTCAGTAAAGGATGACCCCGAAACAAATGGTCTGAAGCCCCATATAGCTGCTCTTTCCCTGAAGTGAGTAATGTGAAGCAAATGGAAAAGACCGGTCTTAAATAAGTCAGATCCAGCTCATAAATCTGATTTAAAACGTCAATAGCTGAAAATCTAAGCCAAATAGAACATTAAACATGTTAAGAGCACACCACACACACACAAAAAACAAAAATCCGGAAACTGGTTCTGTCTTCCATATGGCTTTATCGGAATCTATTATCTGGCATACTGATGTTGTCAGCATCTACATAAATGGACTACAGTGCTCAGATAACATGTGATGAAGCTTCTATCCAAAATTACTTTTGTGTCCTTTAATCCAAGCTGGAAATTCCTATCCCTCCTGACCGTCCATCTCAAGATCAAGCACAGCTGTTTTCCCTGCAACTCTGTCTCCCCTTTCCAGCTGGACTTCTGTACTGCTGATTTTTTTCAGACTTTTTATAGGTCTATCTGTAGTGCTTGGACTGTAAGCTGCACTCTACTTAATCACAGGAAAATAATACTCCAAGACTTTGTATGTGCAGAGTACAAACTGAGGAAGTCTGAAAATACAGCTAGAAGATAAAAAGTCAAGAGAAGGTCATTTCACCCCCCAAAAATATGCTCACTGGTATACCTTAATTCAAATAAATTCATGTTAGCTTGGACATGCAATTCTGAAAAGAGCTGAGACATTTCCTGTGCTTAGTTCAGGAAACAGTACAGTTCTTCCCTGGGCTTAAGATAGCCTTATTTTGGTATCTTAAGTATCTGTGTGCCATCTACCAGTCTGTGTGTGCTACTCAGTCTTACACTGCTAATCAAAATGCATACTAGATTCTTCTGAAAAGGAAACCTGGCTCTTAAGGTGTATGCTGCAATTTCTTAACGTATCAATAATTTATTATAATCTGCTTCTAAAGATAAATGGATGAATTCTAGCCAAGCTATTGGATAGAATGAGTGACACCAGCCTAGCAAGAATTATTTTAGAAAAAAATGTAATGTTTCTTTCACAAATAACACAAGGGGCAATCTTGGTGGCACATCTTCAGAAAACCAAGCAGCTTACACTACTTTGATTTGCTTTGATTTGAGGTTCAGGCAGGTGGCCTGACATAGGATTCTCTGAATCGTGAAAGAGGCCAATGCTCTTTCTAGCAGTGATATATTGTGGCAAGATAAAAGTTCTGATTTAGGAGCTGACTTTCAGGAAATTCAATCTCTGTGAGCAGCTCAGGATACAGAGCGGAAGAGTTCAGCAAATCAAAGCTGTATAAAATGTTATATATTAATGCCCATGTCTGGGTTTTAATAATTTACATTAAAAGCATTAGTGGGGCTGCAAAGGGAATTTGCTGCTGGATCCAAGATGATTTCGCAACTCTCCTAATGAAAGAATAGGAACTACTTCAGTTCAACAGCCCTCACTTCTGCCCAATAATTTAGGAGGAAGCAGTGAGGCAGCCCATCACGCAAAGTACAAAGGAATGTATATCCTTGGCTTTTCAGAGGATAGTAAAATAAACTGTATAAAATAAAGAAGTTGCCTCAGACCATATCCATCTGTACTTACTGTCTCCATAGTATGGTTAACCATCTCTCTAGCAGTGATAACAGTTAGGTCCTGATCCCACTGGTATATTTACCCCAAGGCAATGAAATTAAGCTTAACATGATATTGTTCAAAAAATAATTCCATCTCCCCTTTTTTCCTAGGCAAGAAATATAATTCTGACAAGTGGAGAAGGGTAGGAAAGGGAAATGCACTGTTTTATATAGAATAGCAGTCTCTAAATCACAGGATACCATCCATCTTCCCTGGATGTGTCTGACACTGAATTTCCTGTACTGACCCATGAACAAGAAATACCTTATCAGACATCCTGAATGTTGCTCCTCTTCGGATCTAATTATGTAATTTGCTAGTCAGAGTGTTTCTATGATACTAACATGTGCAGAGGTTGTAGTAGTTGTGAAACTCATTGAAGATCTCTTTCAAAATTAGTTTGTAATTATGCAAAAAAAAAGTTTGAAACAGATGCATGCAGATACAGCGGTGAGGGTTGATTAAAGGTATGGAAGTCATCAGGGTGACATTCGACATTTGTTGGAGACTGTAGAGTTGTGTGACCTTGCTAGCTGCTTTTCAGAAGAAAAATGTTGACTCTTTCCTAAGAAACTGTTAAACTATTCTTCCAGATGTAAATCTAATTAAAATATAAATTATATGGTTTTCTGTTTTGTACAATGATAACTCCTGCTTCCTCCAAAGTACTTGACAGCAGCTGTCAAGCAGTGGTTTTTCTAAGCTTCCTGTGCACTATATGCAAAATTATTTTGAAACCTTTCATTTAGTGTCTACATAAAGGCTGAGCTCATCTGAAAATCTACCTTTGTGTTTATTTAGGGAATTGATGCTGTGCTAGGAGCAGTAAAATATTTCACATAGATAATCCTCATGGAGTCTCTGTGGGTCATCATCTTCAGCAAGAGGCTACAAGGAACAGGGAACAGCCGATGCGTTCTGTAGATGGAGATCAGCACCAAAAACTGAAGAGACACTAGACCTGCATATTTCTCAGAGGTAGGATCTTTCACTATGCTTTTGAGGCTCCTCCTGGCTTTTTTATCACGTTGTCATCATTAGTGACTAGAGTTAATAATTTGTATTGTCTGAGAGTGCTGGAGGAAAGATTTGGCAGAGCAGTGTGATTCACTCTAAGGAGAAATTTGGCCAGCAAGTCATTAAAACACACACACCACACAGCAAAACATGTGATGAACCCAGAGCCAAGTATCTCTAGAGGATGTGCAAATAACAAGTAATGGAGAATCAATTAAATGACAGCTGGCCCGTCAGAGTTAAACAACTGAGAAAAGGAAGTTGCCTACAATTCACAGCAAAGCACATGATGAAACAGCAGCACACTCATGACTTCTGGAATCACTGAGCGGGTAATTCAGCCTTTTCAAGCTGCAGTGGTGAATCACCAAGTGTTTTTCTGGGTGTGAGCCTTCAGGGACAACACTGGCTGGAATGGAAGAGACCTCGACAACAAGCACAGATGTGGGGCATTCCTAAAGCAGAAAGGCAGCAGGTCAAAGGACACAGCTAGGATTTACTTGTGGCTGTAATTAAAGAACCATTCGTCAGGCCTCAAGAATGCAGATCCATTACATGTCTCAGACTAGATAGGTGCTGTTAGCAAATGATAATTACATATGCTACCTTCAATAGAAAAATAATTCAAACTGGAATGTAACCAAGTTGTAAAGGCAGCAGTGACTGGTAAGAACAACCAGTTGATTTTAATTTCTTTGCTATTCCTATAGGTGAGACATTCAGCTTTTGTTTTGAAGGCCTACGATCAAGATTAGTTTTGTTGCAGCATCATTAAAATCAAAGGAGCAGCATTCAGGATAGACTTGGTTGTCTGTGTGATCACAGAATGGTGATCAAAGAATTATTAAAACTATAATATTTGAACAAAATGCTAAGAAATTGTAACATGCTCCAACATCTCTGAAGTGAATACAAGCTTGTGACTGCACAGTAAGTGTGCATATCTGTGTATCTTTGTATTCATTAACTCTCCATGCTAATCTATAGAATAGGTTACCTTGTAATATTTTAAGGACCTTCAAAATTAAGTTGTTGAAAAAGCAAATGAACAGAGCCAAGCTGAACAGCTGGCACATCAACAGTGCTCCTGAGCTCCAGAAGAACAGGCATCCCTATAGAAAGCAGGCAGAGGAATTGCTCCCTGGCTGATTCTTTGTTTCCTGCTGAACTTTGATTTATTTAGGAGTCTCCAGAGCACCAAGGCATGAATGCACTCCTTGGACACATCTCTTTGCTATAGTACTCCTTAATTGTGGTGGCAGCCAGTGCCTGGTAGGCTTCATTGCTGTAAAGGAGGGCTCGATTCTCATGAATTTCCACGACTTTGCAGCTGACAGAAGCTCCTGTTGTCTGGGCAGAGCTGCCATCATGCAGCATGCCAGCTCTATCACGAGGGACGTCCAAGTTTGAAGGACAGTGAAGGGAAACTGTGTTCAAGCTTCAGAAATCACTGCTGCCATTCACTGTTACAGGAATTGTAAGAAGTCAGAAAATACAGAATTTATCCCTACATACCTCCCAAGCAACCGTGTAGGAGGGGCCACAGACAGCAGCCAGTCTAACTCTTGAAGCCTTCTGCAAAACTGATTGTTTTAAAGGGCAATCAATTTCAATTGTGTAAAAAAGATCTCTCTCTCTGCCTTTTGAAGGGCAATGGCTACCTGCTCATTATACTGAAACCTGCTCCCACCACTGAAGAGAATCCTTTGGCCCAGCAACATACAAAGCTTGATCCAAAGCTTCTCCATGGTCAGTAAAGGCCTGCGTGTCGGGAAGACCGCAATCATTTTTAATGATGACAAGTTGTAATTAAGTAGTACATTATCCTCCACCTTGTGAAATTCTCTTTAAATATTTTCTTCTTGTGCCCAACGTGTCATTTACATTAATTAACGCTTTTCTCTTTGTGAAATTACACAGTGCAGTGCAGCCCCTGTATGTGAACCAAGATTTTCTGGGATAAAATTAATGAGATTTTCCAGTGTAAGTATAAATCATGCAAGATATTTTTGGCTGCAAAAAGGTCCACATAATGTTTAGGCTTTAGAAATCAAGATGTAGAGTGTACACCTGGGTATGGTTTAGGAGTACTCGAGCAGTGTCAGTATAGTAACTGAACAGAGTCAGCTCAAGGATTCCTTTCCTCACCAGCCTCTAACCAGTGTAACATAACAAGCCCCAAACAACTCTATTTATGAAATCATAAAAAAACGGAAAATGAGACATAAAAGAAAATGCAAAGAGGCAGCGTGCAACTTCCTGAAGCTTGAGAAAACTTAAGAAGTGTTATTTAGTCTTGACCAGCTATTTAAGCATAAGAAGAGATTTTCTGCAGTCAGAAATTCTCCCAGGTTTGGTAAATCTCAACATATACATTCCAGCTCAGGCAAAGCCAGAAGTGTTTGCAGCGTGGCAGAAGGTTTTCCTGATGAAAAAGTAGCATTTATTTCACAAATATAATATTGCTTTGTTTTAGTCTTGTATAGAACAAAAACCAGGCTGAGTTTTAAAAGCCTCCTTAAGAAATTATTACTGTAATATTGTAAACGTCCTTCCTTTGCACTTGAGGACAGGGAAAATAGCATGGGGAGGCTGACTTTGCCCTCATGTGATTCTCCTTCTCTTAGATGATCCAAGATCAAAAAGTACTGCCTCCTACCCTGGTACCTGCCCTAGCATTTTCAGTGACAAGAGAGGACCTGGGAGTGTAGTCTGTGTGGAGACAAGCTATTTGTCAAAAGAGGTGGCTGGAAGGGTGGAGCTGATACAGGGCTCGTTATGCATGTGCTACAGTTCCATGGTTAAGCCACTCTTCATCTTGCAGCACTTGGAATTTAACAGTCAATTTCACAATATTTTTTGCCCATTTTGAAATTCTGCAGTCCTCAATAATATGATTTTTTTTTGTTTGGAAAGTGAATCAATCCATCAGCATCATAAAATATTACGTATTCCTACCGTGCATTAGAATATGTTTCCTTCAAAGACCTGGCTAATGATTTTCCTAGGTCAGAACTAGAGACTCTGATTCAGAGGTAGACTCCCTGCAGCCCTATTTCCACGTGTTCAATCCAAGCATTCTAGTCCACTGACATCTGTACTGACATCTGGATGCTGGACAGCAAGAAGTGGTATGTGGGACCAGCTCCTCCACCCAATGGAACTACAAATGTCACGGAGAAAAGACTGCACAGACTGAATTTTGATTCCCTACATGGGATCTGCAATTTTGGGTGATGCTTAAGGTAGTTCTCTTTTTTTTTTTCTTTTCTCCTGCTCTCTCATTTTTACGCTTCTTTTCACAACTAGATTTTACCCCCAGGAGATGATTTGATATTTTAATGTCATTGGTCTTTTGCCTATTTGATCTGCAGAGGTGCTGAAATCAGCAGGCTTTTCCACATAAGTCTCATATTACCCTGTGTACCAAGCATCTGGGCTGGGCAGTATTATCCTTATTCATGTTGATGAGTAATTACAACACTGACACAAGTGGAGTAAACACCAACCTTAGCAAAGGTTGAAAAGTCTCATGGGTACCTCTGCACTTGTGTTAGCTATCAGGAAACTGTTCTCTAACCTCCTAGCTGAGTGGAGTAAGCTAAAACACCTATCAGCCACTGTGGAAGGGTAGTGGACTGACAGCATGAGGTTGTTAGATTCCTTGTGTTGTGTTGCGATGTCCTGTAGCCTCAGGAGAACACTCTCCAAAGCCCAAAACAAGAGACTTCCTCTCAGATGTGAAAAATACTGTGTCAAGGCCAAGTGACTTCTTTCTCATCTACCCTCCTGCAGACCTTGTCCCTTAGATGAAAATTTGCTTCCACATTTTTAAAACTCATTAATTTTTTTTCCTTGGAATATGTTATCAAAGAGTTGGATGCATTCAGAATGGATTTCAATCAATTTCTCATTTGCCTGATAGAGTATTTGTTTTTATTTGTTAGTTTCCCCCTGAAAGAAAAGAAAAAAACAAGCAACAACAGCAACAAACAGGAAAAGAAAACACCAATCTCAAAACAGAAACAAAAGGCAT
Source organism: Tympanuchus pallidicinctus (assembly GCF_026119805.1). Classification (NCBI taxonomy): domain Eukaryota; kingdom Metazoa; phylum Chordata; class Aves; order Galliformes; family Phasianidae; genus Tympanuchus; species Tympanuchus pallidicinctus. The sequence goes on along the minus strand of NW_026294618.1, from coordinate 58,464,927 downwards.
TTTTTTTCTCTGCCCAGTTTAGGAAGACAGATAATGTTTAAAAAGATGTGAGCGAATCTGTTCTTAACACCCCCACCCCAAACAAATTAATCATACACGCTGGCTTAAAACAGGTTTAACATATCTCTGAGATTAGGATCAGTCTTTGTCTCTTCCCTAGCCTGGTTGCTTTTAGATGTGACCTCCTTTTCTCATCCAGACACATGCTCTTTGTCTGCTGGGACCGCTCTGCTTCAAATGCATCCTGACAGTTACCTTGCTTCTCAGTCACTCCCAAAGGACCAAGACTATTCCAACTGGTTTCCTCAGACTATAATTAGCTGCTTCTCTCTTTTCCTTCAGTTTATAATTGACGTTACGCAGCTTTTCTCCCTATTTTCTGCAGTCTCATCTCTCATCCTGTCCTGCTTTGGAATATATGTAAAAGGAAACACTACACTACGGGACTAAAAGCACATTGTTTAATGAAGACAAAAATACCAAATTTTATAGCAAAGAATCAATATTTTCTTCCTTTCCCATTAGGCTGCAACGTATCCTCTTGTTACCCAAAATACACATTGCCTGCTTGTTACTGAAATACAACATCCTTTTCATTTTTCTAGTCAATATTATTTCCTTGTTTATTTTTGTAGACAACATGCTGTGTTTTCCTTTCTTGCTCCATTGTAGTCCTCTCCCCTATGGCAAAGTAAATGTATATTAAGTTTTCATCTCTGTTTCTGTCAGTAAAACAGCTTCTGCAAATGTAAATCCAGAAGCAGTTCTCCCACATTCAAAGATTTAACCTAAGATGTGACCTCTTGGCTTATAATGGATTTGAAGCCAAGAAGTCCCCAAAATCTTACAAGCAGAGAAGTTTTCTTATCAAATTTCCATGTCAACATCAGAGATATTACTGTTTGTTTAGTGGAGTTTAGTGTCAGTACTTAGTTTTAAGCTTCCCCCAAAAGAAAAAAATCTTCTAACAACCAGCTCTACACATTTAAGAAACCCATCTTAGTTAAAACAAATTATGCATCAGCTTTTCAGCTCTTCTCTGCTCAATTATGCAAGTCTCAACGCTTGGTTCACAAAAAAAAAAAAAAAAGACTGAAAGGCTATTTTAAGGAATTTCATGTGTTAGTTTATCCAAGCTTTGAAATCAAAATGTGGTGATTATTAGCATTCCTTTGTGATTTAACACAAATGTATTCCTGTCTTTTTAGAAAAGCATTCCTTGGAAATTACTGCAAAGGAGAACATTTTACAAAATAATTTTCTAGCCTTTTTGATAGGCTTTGGCAAGTATACTGTTATCTATGGAACTGCATTCCATGGATATGCAATATAAACAAACATTCAGTTTGTTAAGCAATTCAAACAGCAATTTGGAATTAGTATGGAAGCATAGCAACCAGTTCTTTTGATGATTTTTTTTAAAAAATCTTTTTAGCTTATGTCATTTTGTAGCTCACCTGTTCAAAATAGGAAGGAGGTGAAAGCAGGAAAAAAAAACAGTGAAATTCCAGACCTTCCAACAGAACAGAGAGAATGATTTCCAAAATTCCTATGAACTAGATATTTGCAAAAGCTCTGAATAATTGAAGACAAGAGGATAGGAATTTTCCTCAGAAGAGAATGTTTCCTCTTCAGTAAGTTATAAGATGCTGACTTTTTTTTTAATTAGAGAATCTGAGTGTGTACATTTCACAGAAAGCAGATGTAAAAGAAATTAAGATATTGTTCATTCAAAAAAAAAAAACAAAAAAACACAAAACACCAAAAACCAACAGTTCTTTCATTTAAAAACTCAGGGTCCCATTGTCAAAATCCTAAAGCCTACATAACTGCAGTCACATCTGAGTGATTTGGGCCTCACACTGCACGTTCAGAATGACTGCAGATCATTCAGCCTTCAATGCAGGTACCCAAAGCAGTGTGCCAAACATAGGACTTACACCATCCCAAGTCTTAGTCTTAAGACTTAGTCTTGAGAAACCCAAAATCATTTCCATGCTTCCTTCTTGCTGTCTGTATCAGTTGGACTGTAGGTCTGAAGTCTTTCACGCGCTGAATCCAACTTCTCCACCCAGTCCAAGGGGTTACTGCATGTTTATATACACCAATTTCCAATTTAATTGCCCTAGCAGAACAGTAGAATAAACACGCACTTTAGTCCTCTGAAGCTACAAATTACAGGCTACACAAATCTTACTTATTTCCTCTCTACTGCACTATAGGAAATCTGGCTCCTTCTTTTCTGCTAAGATTTTGCCCTGACTCAGACTTCAGCCAAACAAGAACTGGCCCAAGTAGCCAGAGATAGAGAAGATGAATTTAAGATACAAGAAGATGGAATACATGAGGAATACAATGGTGAGTAAGCAGTGACTGTTATAACTCTAGATAACTCAAGGATGGCTTTATCTGCCTATTGACTACACTTACATTGTTCCAGGCAGTACCTTAGAAAGCTGGGAGCAGTACAGAGAACAGCAATTGAGCAATCAAGGACTGACATATAAAAGCAAGGAATGTTTTCTTCAACAGATGAGGTGTTGGGTGAATGGGTAGCCGATGTATGTGGTGAAATAGAAGCTCCCTATATCAGAATCCCCAAAACAAAGTGAATATCTGCTGAAATTCAGAGCCAGTATATACAAAATCAATGAAAAAAAAAAATCTGAATTTCTACATTTGAAGAACTCAAAGATTGCTCTCCTTTGAGAAGAATTAGTTTTGTACAACTGCAAAGAACAGCCATCTGCCTGGTGAAAGAAAGGAAGTGATGACAAACAAGCAGTACGGCTTCCCAAATACAAATAGCAAAGAGGAAAATAAGGAAAAAGTCTTTATTAATTAGCATTATCTAGAGGAACTTCTGGTAGGTAGATTGCAGTTAGCTGAACAGGAAACCAATTAGGATATGAGCACACATCATTTCTTAGTTAAGAAACTTTCTATGGAAGATTTGTATTAAGAGTGTCCAAATTGTGGTACAGGAACACAAAGCTGGAATCAACGTGCAGAAAAGACACATCACTTTCTACTTTTATTTTTAGATGACCTTCAGCCCCTAATACATCAGGGCACTTCCCAATGCACTGCTGCCACAGCCAGCTGAGGACAAGCCTGAGGGAGCAAAGTGCAGCAGCAGTAGAATGCTGCCAGGCCCCGGCACTGCCCTGGCTCAGGCCATCTCTGTGTCAGCACAGTGTCATCACACAGCCATTAATCTACTGCTGCTTTAAAACACAACTGCATCTCCCCTCCTCACTTGCATGGCTCACTGAAAGCCCACAGCAGAATCTGCTAGTTCAGCTTTCCCAGTGAACAGAACAATCAGCTTACTCTGATACTGCAAAACCTAGCTTGTGCTAAGAAGGGAGGGAAAATAATAGATGCTCTTAGCTTACCCTGAACTGCCTATTGGTGTTCACGTTGCAGAAGCCAACTCGTAAGGACAGCAAATATGCAAGGTCAGTTATTTTTGAAACTAAATCTGCTGGTTATTGAAGATACCTGAAGAAGGCCTGCTGCCAGGGAAGCTAAGGGAGCGGGCCTCTGAATGAAGGAAGCACGTCTTCCTATCACACGCAGGGAACAGCTTTGGATCCCGGAGGAACAGCCCTTCAGCTGAAGTTCCTCTCTGCCTGTTCATCATCCTCTCCCAGATCACGTGACTGAGAGTCTGGAGAGTTCAATCCTATAAATCATCTGACCTTGAGGATAAGCCTGCCATTACAGCTGCTTTTGCACAAGGATGCTTCAAAGCAGCTGCAGCCTGAAAAAAGCCCCAAACGGTTGCTGCCAGCTAGGTCAGAGCCGCTGTTCAGCAGGGATCACTGGGGACTGCAGGCACAGGGTCAGCACTGGCAGAGGTGGCCTGAAGGTGAGGCCATGGGTGGGCTTCCACATCCTGGATAAAGCAGCTCAACAGACTGGAAATCCAGAAACACTAGCATGAGGGAGAGCCTTGATTTTGGTCAGTGTTGCAGCTGGAGCACCAACACGGGGCAGTGTTCGTAACAAGGGCTTGACTGGCATGCACAGCAACATGCAACCAATTCAACAATTAAAGCAATATTATGGGGAAAACTCCTGCTATCTGGAAATGAAATGAGCAAATACATTTCTTCAGCCTGAAGTCCCCAACATACCTTGATAAGGGCAAAAAGAAGTGATATTTTTAGTTTTGAAAGGGGGACAGCCAGGCAGAGAGCTTGCAGTTGTACTGCTCACAAGTATCTGTTCAAACTGTGGGGGGAAAAGGGGTAAATATTAGCAGGTTTTCTGCTTCACTGCACTGTGATCAAGGCTTAGTTTTTTTGTGTGTTTTTTGTTCTTTTGAATGTCAGATTCCAGTCCCATTTCCTATTTCATTTGTTATGATAACTTTAAAAGAGTATCCTTTCAATTTAATTCTTCTACATCGTTGTCTATAGCAGCAGTATTTTAAATCTTGGACTGATGTAGCAATGATTGGCAAAAGGCAGCAAGCTCACTATGAAGAGCCCCTTCAGGATAAACCCTTCACTGCAGACAAACCAAATGATGTCATGTGGTGGAAAAAAAGGGACATCTCACAGGTAATCACATTGCTGTGAGGTAATTAAAGTTCATCTGCTAGTTGGATGAGATAGGGCTTTTTTATATCTTCACTGACTATTGCTTGTGTCAAGACCAGCTGTGTTCAGTCTTCCTTTTTCCAAACAACAAAAAGGAGTAGAGCTCAGAATAATAAAAAAAAAGGCTTTGTGTGGCTAACCACAAACAAGACACATGACTGAGTGCTGTATCTGTTACATCTCTCTCAAGTTGGAAAACTTTGAACTAGGCTATTCTGTAAACTTAAAGGGGAAGTCTCAATTCACAGAATGCATTTCTTGCTCCCTACTGAATTAAGTTTTAGATTTTACTACTTGTCCCCCAGATTCAGAAAATCTGCACTTTGGAAAGGAAGCTGCAGAATTTTTCTCTGTCTGCTTTCTTTAACCTCTGTGCAGAAGTCAGATTTCCTGGAAATTTTTGCAGATTTTTGGACAGCTGCCCTTACAGGAGAAATAAAACCACCCCTAAGGCTGCTTTTGGTAATTCAATGAAGAGAACTATCAGCTAGTGTGAACGAAGATATGAAATGCTTACATCCCAAAGGTATCTTTTTTTTTTTAGCTCTGGTAATGAATGAAATGCTTGCGTAGACTTGGTAGTAATAGCGGATTGTCAAAAGGATTTTACAACTCCTGTAAGGAGTCTTGGAACTGTTAAATATAAGCTCAGCACTCCTCCTAATGAATTGTCCAAAGTGAAATGCTTTTTATTTTTTTTTAAATCTAGATTTGAGTCAGTACTTATAAACAATTTCTCAGATACTTAAAATTTTCTGACCAGCCCACAGTCGCATAATTCCTCAGTAGCAATGCAAGGTATGCAGACTACAAAGCCTGCTTTGTAGACGATCATCTTGCCAGAGGCTTTGCTTTTTTCTTCTGTTGTACAGTATTATCTCCTTACTAGGGTAGCATGGCTTTTATTGGCTATGACTTTAAGATACAAAGTATGGTAAAAAGGAACCTCAGGATTCCAAGTTCATTTTTCAAGATAGGAAAAACTATATAAAAGGAGTACATCTAGTTACACAATAATGAAATTCTCGAAAGCTACTACTTTTTTCTTTATTCCTTTTTGAGTTTGTCTGGGCTAGATTATGAATTGGAGAACTAACATGGGTTGACATGAGAAAGAAACTTACATGGACTGGAAAGAGGCTTCACAACTCTTTCTCTAGAGAGACAAATAGTCACAGATTCTAGACATTTTTCCCTGCTAAAGAAAGCACAGATGAACAATAGCTCCTAGAAATTGTTACTTTGCATTTGCTTTGTTCTTGGCCTATGTGCATTTAATGTGCATGTGAATCCTGGGAGGTAGATTGCTCTAGAATTTCTTTCTATGGAGCACTTTAATTGTCTAGTATTTCTAAAGGAAATAGCAGTCACGGAGCGATTTAAGGGGTAATGGACAATAGGGCCTGGTTCAATCTTTTGGTCATCTTACCATAAAAATGCCACAGTACTGCATGTGCTGTGCATGGGAACATAGCCAGCCAGTGTGCCACACAATCATGGGTGCCACTGCTCCCACCGTGATAGCTCAAATCCCAGAAGAAGAGGGCTCAAATCCCTAATGTTAGCCCTATAACCCTCTGCAGCTTTCTTCTCTATCTGTATCTTCAAGACAACTAGCAATCAGAAGGAAATTTGGGTTTTATCCTCAGCTTTTTAAAGGATCTCGTGTATGTGCACAGTCAGCTGGAGAACAAAGAGCAACTCCATCATTCTCCAGAACTCTTGCATCACAGCAGGAGAAAATGGAAATAAGCCACAGGCATTCAGCACTCCTGACAGACAGAGCCAGCAGTGGTGAGAATCAATAGTGCTGATGGTGCCTCATTTTTGCTGAAGTCAGAAAACAGCATATTTGGAAATAGTGTACTTGTACTTCTTGAATATCTCAACTAAAGCATATTCAGGTTTTCAAAAAAGAAGAGTTCAAAACCTATTGAGCATAGCAGTCATTGCACTGAGACCCAAATGAATACAAAATATTAAGAAAAATCCAAATGCAGGCCAATAGAAGTGTACGAAATGCACGTACAGCAGTATATATATACATGGTATGCTAACAATCAGTGGACAGGCCTCAAAGGAACATAAAAATTCAGAATGATACTTGTGTCAGGTGGTTCACGTTATCTGTTCCATTCCTTAAACAAAAAAGCCTGGGTTTTTAAATATCATGTATTTCAAAGCCTATTCTATGTAACCAGCTTTAAAAAAAATAAAACAAAAACAGCTCTCCGTGTCCAACAGCATATTGCAAAACCATTTTGTTTCCCATCCTTTTAATTTCTTTCTTTTTTTTTTTTTTTTCTTTTTTTCAGGGTATCCTTCTTTACCTCTTTAGCAGTCACCGATTGTTTTCATGGGTTTTTGAAAAAGAAAATTGAATCCAGGAAGTCCAGCACCAGCATGATTTAAAACTGTTGACTTTTACAAAAATGTGTTAAAAAACCCCACATCCCTCAGAGCACAGAATTTTAGCTTAGCACAGCACTTTCCCCCAGTGTAAAGAAAACAATGCATTCATACGCAACACAAAGCCAGTTTTAGCTGTGTATTTATTAAAAATATCATGATGTCAAATCAGGACTTATTAGAAAAATAACAACATAGTATGTCAGGGTTCAGATAATGGCAGTGTTTCATTGCCAGCTCTAAGGATACAAAACCCTGAAGTCCAAAGCAAATGTACAAAGTACAGGTTTTCTCAGAACTGCTTATTCAGGGACGATTTCTGAGAATGAAAAACTGAAAGGAATTTTGGTGCAATTCTGGGTACATTTTTCTATAGCAGCTTTTCAAGCTGGGGAAGTCTTACCCTAACATTCTACCGTATTTCAAGATAGGCTAGTTTCATAGTGACCTTCCAGCCCCAGGTGCAGAGTACTGTTTAAAAGGATCTGCCACAGAGAGTTCCAACTAAATGAGTTTGGGACCTTTATGCTCAAAGACTCAGACCATAATATAAAGGAAAATAATAACATCTTTCCTTGGAATGTTTCAATAGGTATTTTTTTCATATGAAATTTGCAGATGATGGCACATTGTACAGAGGTATGCATACTGTTTCCAGCTGCTCTCCTGTTGCCTGCGCTCTCTGTGCAGCTAACCTTAGGTTTCATGTATAAGGCTACTTCTATTATTTTCTGTCCAATTTTGGAGAGGGAAGGACAGAGGAAATAGGACAAAGCAATATTTAATTCATATTGCTATCTGGCAAACAAGAAATTGTGTTAACTCCTGTTTAAAGAAACTCTGGTCAGCTGGGAAGAAACACAATGCCTGAAGAACCTGTTGGGGAGTTACGTGAAAACATGCATGCATGGCTTCTGAAGATAAAGAATACCCTACTGTCATTTTTTATCTCCAAGTTAAGCCATTAAACACTTCATTTGAAGGCTTCAGAAAATGGAAAACTGTGCCCATTTTTATTTAAACATGAAGCATATCAGGTGATGAAGTTACACATGATGATTAAAAAAGGAGCAGAAGAAGTATGAAATTTCTTTGTAATTAATTAACCCCTTGTCATTGTTAGGTTTTCATGATCAATTAGTAGTTATAATTGGTTTTCATTCTGTAGCTAACAGCACAGAACATGGAGCTAACCTTGTTCACATCTCATCGATAGCCTCTCAACGAGGAAGGAAGAAAAATCACTGCTCACTTCATAAAACACTTCTGAAAATGAAGGCCTGGGACAACATGCTCCCAGTACGTCTCTTACTGAGATTTTGACACTTATGTGTTTGACATTCTGCTGTTCCATTTGCAAAGTTGATGAAAGGTAATTAAATTGTTCAATGAAATGAATACTGAAAAATTCAGTAAGAATAGCCTTTATTGCTAACTCATCAATGCACAGGGATGACCCAGGAAAGATGGGTGATACTGAAGAATTGGTAAATTCCCATGCATTATCTGAGTAGTGCTAAGAGCAGAACCTGCTAGCAGGGAGAAATCCAAGGTGCTCCAACTCAAGGCATGTGCCTGAGGACAGCAGCTTAGAGACATGCAAGTCATAGTTCTTCCCCTGGATGGTTTTCTGCATGAAGGTTATCTAAATAACACTGTTCTGTTGTTTTTTTTTATCGTTCCCCTCCAGGCTTGCTGAAGTCAGCACAGCCTTGTATGACAAGGACTGACTTTCAGTTGATGGTGAAACTACAGGCAGGCCTTGCCCAGCAGAGAACAATTTTTGGCAAATATCCTTTCCCAGAGTTCATCTTTAATTTTAAAACTTGCATAGCACTTGGTGGGAGCTTTTCACTTGATTATGGTCTACAACAGATCTCAACGAACTCTGTAGCAGCAATTGTTCTTGGAAAATGATGCAGACAGGTTAACAACAAACATACATAGTTGTAATCTATAGAGAACATATTTGAAAAAAAAGTAACTTATGCGCTCAGTAAAAGATTTTATTTTGTTGTTGATTCTTTTTGTTTTTCTGAGGTCGAGATATTTAACTATTAAAGCCTTTGCTGGGGCTTTGTTACAAAGTGAATAACGAGCCAATTGTGTTTCAAAGCTGATAAGCTCCATGCGGAGCCCTCTGTTTCCAGCCTACAGAAATGCCACTAAGACTTCTTGTATGTCTAGAGCTAAGCAAACATCCAGTCTTAATTAATTAGGACTCAGCTTGGTAGCAGAAAATTAACAAATTTGGAAAATTGGAAATACTAGGTGACTACTACTGGCTATTCATTGTTATTTGACCCCTTGTGTTAAGCAACAATAAAGCTTGCAGTAGGAAGAGATGCATTTATTTGTAATCCAAAGTGATTCCTAAGAATGTCTTTGTTAATGCAAGAATCAACGGCAATTAATTGTGAACAATACTGGAAAGAACACATCAAAATAATAGTTCCAGAACATTCTTTCACCTGGAAAGAAATGTTAGCATTTCCTTCATCCCTAAAACTTGTCAAGCAAGAATTATTTTTATGAGTAGTTCACAGTGGAAAACTATAAACTGGAGATTTTAGGCATATAGAGAGGCTGAATAAATTGTGGCTTTGTTCCTGGAGTACCCCAGGTGGCCAAGCAGTATTTGTTAAAGCACGCCGGTTAGCAGCTGTAAATGAAGCTCTTCTGGCAGTTGTCCTGACCACAGGTAAAGAATAACAGGATCCAAGTGATGTGAAAGCCCCAGGTTTATTATAGATCATAGAGAAAAACAACATCAGGTAAATGGAGAAAGGGTGCTTCACATACCTACCTGTTGGCTGGCTCTAAATAAGGCAATGGTGGGTCTCTTGATTTCAGACCTCCGTCATTTTTCTAAAATCCAAGGTTTCCTTAACTATGCATTGGTCCTACAAAATGTGGCCACAGTTTAGCCCCTGTCTATATCAGGTCTAGTCCATCAGCAGGGCCAAGGAGTTTCCTTGAGCAGGGAATACCTATACCTGCACATTGCTTAACCATTAGCTACCTGGCTAATTCACTTTTAAACCACTCCAACAGTCTGCTGACCAGAAAAATCTGCTGTTCTGGGAGCTAATCTAATCCCAAACAGGTGGGCTTACTCCAATCAGCAATCAATCCAGGCCCTTTTTCCTTGCTAGCACTGTGGACACAACTATGCCACCTTTAAACTGTAGCAAACTTAGATGGCGCTTCTGCATAGAATCTCTATCCCAACAGCTTATTATGTGAAGAAGGAGTTCATACAAACAAACATTAATATGTTTTGCTCTGTCATCTAAAAGTTTCCATTTTCTGGCTCTAAAATTACCAGAGACAAAATATTTCTATAGAATCTTAGAATGGTTTGGGTTGGAAGGGACCTTTAAGATCATCTAGTTCCAACCCCCCTGCTATAGGTAGGTCCTTCTAGACCAGTTTGCTCAGAGCCCCATCCAGCCAGGCCTTGAATGCTTCCAGGGAGAGGGTATCCACAACCTCACCACCCTCACAGTAAAGAATTTCTACCTAATATCTAACTTAAATGGGTAAGTCCCAGTTTCATCCAGGAAGCAAGTGGGCTTGTTTCTACCCTGGCTTGGAAGCCCCTTCTCCCAGCCTTCTTCCCACCGCTCAGCCAGACTTCGGCTGGGTTGTTCTCTGCACAGTATGGGGTTGGAGTGGAGACTATCTCCCCACTCCTTGTACCAAAGTCTGCAAAAATCCTCACTAGGTCACCTCTAAGACCAAATTTCAGTGTGCTGCACTGAAAATATTATTTTCAAGAAAGTTAAGGACCAGGGACCCTAAGCATAAAAAGGAAGCAGGGCTTCAGAGAGGTTTGCTCATGAAGGGCGACTGAAATAGATGAAATACCAAGCTGGGAGCAACCATGCAGCAGCAAAACTGGGCCTCAAATTAAAGGCAGTGTTGCAAAAGCATGCTGTGGGTTGCATGCACTGCTGTTGTGAGGAATAAAAACTTGGAATCACTGTACACGTTCAGTGAATTATGGAGAAGTTAAAACCTGAGGTAATGACATTTGAAAACTTCTCTAATTAATCATCTGAACCATCTGAAAAATAGTGGTGACTGCTCCAGGTTCCTCTCAGTTCCTCACCCACACTCTCCATAGTAACTATTTCACTTGTTCTATTTAAATGGAATTTCTTTTTCCTACTTAAAAAAACAAGGATGTATTTTTCTCTTTTAATAGAGCTCCCTCCCTGAGAAAGCATACCACTAGCAGAGGAGAGGTTTGTAATTTCTACAGGTAGGGAAATATGGACATAAGAAGCTGAGCAGGATCACAACCTCCCTTTTAGAAATCTCCTTGGCAAACCTAGCAATCACACCTCTTCGGGAGATTAGTCCTGGTAAGACACCAGGTACACTTGGCAGAGGTGGTCCATGAACCTTGTATAACTTTTGCCACCTGATTTCCTCCTTGCTCTTTGTTTTGGTTTACCATTACACCTTCCCCAAAGCTGGTAACTGAGTTATTGTTTGTGAGATATTGGCGGAGTGACAGCAATGGCACAGACCCTGGCTGGATTCTTGGGGCCATATCCCTGCTGCTACGCACCAAGGCCCGGCAGTAGCAGTGCCACCAGAGACATGTTCTGTCTCGGTGAAAGCTGCAGAGTGAGCCCGGCAGAGTGGAAATTCCTCTTTTTGCTGTTTAGAATCTTTGTGCAGAGGAAACCGAGGGATAACGACTCCAAACAGATAATGAAAGAGTTCTGCAAGCTTTTCAATGGCCTCTGATGGCTGGAGCAGTGCTGCCCGCGTCGTCGATACCGCGGGGCACTCCACAGCCCCGCAGCCGCCCGGCACCGGGAAAAGGAATTACAGGCAAAACCCAATCGAAACGTAAAGGCGCTGCAGGCCCGGGGCACAGGGGACCCGCTCGCCCTCGGGGTCTGTCCAGGGCGGCTCCCCCCCCCCGTAGCTCTCCCTCCCCCCCAGCCCTCTCGGCGAAAGGGGAGGCAAAGCGGTCCCGCCACTGCCCCCGCGTGCCGCGCAGGAGTGCAGGGGCTGCGGGGAGAGGGCACGGCTTCGCCGCCACACCAGCCGCCGCCCGCCCAGCGCCGGGCCGGCTGCTGAGCCGCCCAGCGGCCCCCAGGCGGCGGCGGCGACCGGGGGAGGTGAGGTGGAGCCGCCTGCGCGGCCCAGCGGCGGCGGGCGGGCCGGACGCGGCGAGCGAGCAGCCGCGGGCCGCGGCGGGGAGGGCAGAGCGGCAGCCGAGCCCGCAGCGGCAGCGCCATGGCCACCAAGGTGAGAGGCCCCCGGCACGGCACAGCACGGGGGGCGGCGGGGCGGCTCCGGGGCGCCCCCTGCGCCGAGCGGGCCCCGCGGAGGGGTCGGCGGCCGTAGCTCCGCTCGGGCACCGAGGGAGAGAAGGAGGGCTGAGTTTCGGGGTCTGCGGAGCGAGTCCCCTCCCCGGGCCTGCCCCTCGCCGCCGGGAGGGGAGGAGGGGGCTACCGCCGTGTCGCGCCGCGCTCGGGCCTCGCCGCCGCCCGGCCGCGCGCAGGGCTCGGAGGGGCAGCGCCGGCTCCGAAGTTGTTTTCTGCTGGATTTCCGCCTCTCGCCTCGCCCGGCGTGGCTGCGGGCACGGAAAGCGGCTCGAGGCCGGGCTGGTGCCGTCCCGTGCCCCTGCCCTGCGGCTGCCGGGCTGTGCGGAGGGAAGGCCTGAGCGCTGCTGGGCCCGGCGTCCCGGCTGCCCGCCCCGAGCCCCGCCGCCTGCCCGCTGAGTGGATGCGGGGGCTCCGAGGGCTGCGACGGGCACGGCTGGCGGGGGGCTGAGGGCTGAGGGCTGCTCCGCACAGGGAGCTGCGTGCCGGGGAGGCCGTGAGGGCCGGGGCAGCTCTCCAGGGCTGTGGCGTGTGTCTTGCTCTAGGAGTAGCGGGATCTGATTGAGAGAGGGGGGGGGAAAAAAAAAGAAGGAAGTGAAATTGTTTTGCGTTGTTCTTCAACAGTATCTGTTATTAACGCAGCAGTCAAAATTAGCCCATCCTATCCGAAACCGGTCTCTTTCTAAATTAACAGTATTTATTTACTATACTGGTTGATGAAAGTGGCAGTGCTGTTTTGTCTCTGCTCGTCTAGGTGGGTAAGTGTCATCTCCAAGCTGTCTAAATATTGCAAGTGGCTTTTTGGTATTTGAAGTAATACTTTCAGACTGATCCGATTCCAAAACTTGCCCAGCCATGCAAATGCTTTGTTTTACCAAGGCACCTGTCATACAGCACGCTGCTTGTGTGGTGTTTCTCAGTATCAGAGAATTCCCGCATCTTCAATGGGTAGGATTTGATGGCTAAGTAACAGTCTCCAGCTGTCTGAGCAGAGGGTTACTCACTCATGTTTCAGTAAACCTTTTTAGATGCACCTAAGAAGTGGTGTAGGTTTCAACATCATTAATGTAGTTGAGGAAGTATTAATATAGTGAAATTCATGGCCTGTACTGGTTTTTAGAATATTTTTAATGGACTTAGTTTTATTATTGGTGGTTTCCACTGATTTGAGGGCTGTGTGTCTGAATCATATGGAAGTACTCACACAACTACACACGTAACTACTGCAGGTAGCAATAAAAATAAAATTACAGGTGTAGATGTAAAGCATAATACATGGTGTGCCAAGCAGACACTGCACTCAAATGGTTTATGTTTTTTGTTTGTTTGTTTGTTTTTTACCTCACTTTGGGTGCATCATCTATCCTTGTGAGATCTCATAACGCTGTTTTATGCATATGTATGGAAGCTTTCACTTCACTTTTTGTGAAATAAATTGTTGCAGTCATTATGGCCTTAGAACAAAGGACATGTCACTTCTCATATACTAGCCAGAACTGTATTGAAATCAGATAGTACAAGATTTTTTCATTCATTTTTCACACTTTGCAAGAAACAGTAATTTGCTTGCTTGTTAAAATTGGGAAGTGATAGCGAAATCTTGACATTTTTCTTTTTAATAGTATTATCTGGATTAGCTGTTAACAGAGCATTACTGAAGAGAAGCTTGCTTTATTTTCTTTAAGCTTTACCCATGAGTTAGGTCCCTTTCAGCTAATTATCCTACTCTGGATATTAATTTGCTGAACTTGTTCAAATGTCAGCTGTAATAAAGGAAACCTTTTTTTAACAGTGTAAGGAAGTGACAGGCTCAGTAAACAGCCTTTAGGAACTCGGCCAACTAACAAGTTACCATTTCGCTTGGAAATTGTTTTCCTTTTGAAGTTGCAGACATGTTTGTCACCTTCCACTTGTTTTCTTTCTGGAGCATATCGGAATTATACCAGAAAATGTTGACAGAATTGAACTGTAACTGGTCACCTGTAGTGCGAACTTCAGAAACGTCCATGGCGTGACAACCTGGATAGCTGGGGGATGGCTGGCAGTCAGGCGCAGCCTGCACAGAGCGGGCTGTTAGTGCTTCCTGAACTAACTCCTGTTTAAACTAGAACATACTTTATGAAGAGAAAATGGCATTTCTTCTGTAATTTGTTTGTGAACTCTGGCAAGTCTTCTTGCCTTCCTCAGTGATAAACCGTGCCGTTTAAGTTCCCAGAGTGCTCTGAAGATGTGGTTTAATCTCATCATCTCCTAGCTCTTCCTTGCACCATTTAAGCTCATGAGATTTCTTACTGAAATATAAAACCTTCTGGGGAAATAACTACTATTTTCATGCAGAAAAAAAAAGAAAAAAAAAGCCTCTATTGATGCTCTCCTGATGTATTAGTTAACTGTCAGCAGGACAGGGATACTGCAGGCCCAACATCCTTTGAGGGCTGCGGGGATTCAATCTAGTGATAGGAGCTGGCCTCACAATCGCTGCTGCTCCCTCCTTGTGTTGACTCTCAACACTAATGCTTGTCAGACCTGTCCTTGAGTGACTATAACTTGCTAAAATAGCCAAAGATTAACTGAGAGAGAGCAGTGGAAAAGTTTTATCCAGTTCCATCTAATGAAGTAGGTAAAAGTTTGCTAAGAGCAGATGCAAAAGGTTTGGTGCAAGCACAGAGGGGGAGACATTCACAGTGAAGGCTGGGAATATAACTGGAGAGCAAAAAACAGTGGATGTGAGACTTCTGGTGGCAGTTCTTAGGTAAGCTGGATCCTTAACTGTAACTTGGCAGCCGCCTTTCTGGCTTCCTAAGAGCTTGCACAAGGCCGAGTGCTCTAAAAGCTGAGGCAAGTTTTAAAAGAAATAAATAAAATTGGGTTGATGAGGGAATCCCAGCTTCCCAAATTTCACAGTAACTTAACTAAACCAAACATAAGAGGTAGGCACATCTGTGTTTAAGAACTGATACACTGGATATGTTAGCCTGGATACTTCCTTCATTAATGGAGTTGAATTTACTAGTTCCTAATTCTTGACTGTACAAAAAAAAAAAAAAAAAAAAGGCAGAATGAGCTTGAGCTTGAAAGTGTGTAATGAAGCTTAAAAAAATTCCAAAACCCAGCTACAAGGAAAATGAAATATCATAAATGTATGTCTCTGATAGATCCTTTAAAAAAGTTGCCAGTCAGGTTCTCTCATTCTTAATGCTTCTGTGCTTTCTGTCTTGGCTTCTTTGGCCTTTCCTCTTTCCCTGCTGCAGTTTGCAAAGTCCCAGCTTTACTCATACCCTTTCCTTTGTTTTGGAGGTTCATTGAACAGGGAGAGCCACGAATGTCAGGAAGTGATATGCTGACTTTTAATAATGTGCTCCCTACTGTTATCTATTTTTAGAGGTGTTTGTTTAAAAAGGTAGGCAAGTCTGTTGCTTGCAAAAGCTAGTGCTCTGCCCTTTGTGAAGCCAGGATTTCAGGATGATATTAAGGGAATTTGGTAGGCGTGTGTGGATGGAACCTGCACTGCTAAACAGTGCACAATGAAGGGTTTAATGTTTAAGGTGGAGATGGAATTTGGAGCTGGTCAACTTGATTTATAGGAGAAGTGCTGTTGAAGTTGGTGAAGTTACTTTCACAAGTGAGCCAGGCGGGTATTGGTAATCTTCGCTAGGTTTGACTCCAAAAATCCACCATTTTTACTTGTAACATTAGGGACACCTGTTATTTCTTCATGATGTTCATGATTCTTCACTGGTGTGTCTACTTCAGTCAGGAACTTGTCTTTATTTGTTTATGATTCTGTCAATAGGTCTGGGCCCTTTTTCAGGGGAAGAAGTCCACTGATGTGAAAGATCTTAGGCTGGATATTTTGTTCTTGAAAGAAAACAGATATAACTAAAAATACAGAAATTTTTACTGTTTGAGGCTTTGGAATAGTTTTTTTGAATGTCATTAGCTAGATATACTTGAATTTAGCATGATTCTCCTACTTGTGCTGAGGGAAGATTGTTGTATGTCTGAAAATACCGGATACGAAAAAATACAATACTTTGGACTTAGATTATCTTTTTTTTTTTCTGTTCTCCTACTCATGTAAGGCTCACCAACAGAAGTCTCACATTTTTGTTCCTATCGTTGTGAAGCTGTTTGTATGTTTACATAATGAATCAGACAGAAACAATTCTTTGTTCTGATTTGCAGCTGGGAAGGGAAATATCCCTCTGTGCCAAGTGCTCCAAACTTTGCATTGTGCGAGTCTGCCTTCTGTATTGTCCTGACTTTGACAGTACAGAGCCTGTTCTTGGAAATTATATCTTTGGAAAATATTCAATTATCAGTCTTAATATTGTCGGTTAGTTGGGATGAACTTGCACTATGTGAATTGGTTTGTAACATGGCTGGCATGTTCCACTGCTGAAATTCAGCAAAGCGAGACTTGATTGATGATGATTTCATTTGCAAACTTAGGACGTGATGGAACAAAACTCGTTAGGTTAAGTGGTCATTTTGGTTTAATGGTCTTAGTCTCATGAAGAGGTTTTCACAGAATTGTAGGGGTTGGAAGAGACCTCTGAGAGGTGATCGAGAGGTGCCAAAGCAGGTTCCCTACAGCAGGTCGCACAGGTCGGCATCCAGGCGAGACTTGAACATCTCCAGAGAAGGAGACTCCACCACCCCCCTGGGCAGCCTGTTCCAGTGCTCCGTCACCCTCACCGTAAAGAAGTTCTTAACACATTCATGCGAAACTTCCTATGCTGCAGCTTATGTCCATTTCCTCTTGTCCTGTCTCCACGTACCACTGAAAAGAGACTGGCCTCACCACTATGGCCCCCACCCCTCAGATATTTCTAAACCTGGATCAGATCCCCTCTCAGTCTTCTTTTCTCAAGGCTGAACAGACCCAGTTCACTCAGCCTTTCCTCATAGGGGAGATGCTCCAGGCCCTTCACCATCTTCGTGGCCCTCCGCTGGTCTCTTTCCAAGAGGTCCCTGTTTTGTTAAACTATAATTAAGTGGATGTGAAAATACTTCTTGGGACTTTTAAAAAGTGGTAACAATAGTACAAGAGAAGGTGAAAATGTTTTGAGGTAATGCTTATTTACCTCAAATATATGGCTTATTGTTACAATGAGATGTTACGATGAGCTCAGCAACAAAAGAAATAATACCATCATTTTTTGTGAAGGTACAGATTTTTCCATTTTTCTGTCTTTAACCTTGAGATCTTTTAAAAGTTCAGTGACAAGTGAGTTACTTTACATTCCAGCAATTGTTAGTGCAAGGCTTCTCGTATGAGAGCCAGATCTTGGGCTAGCAATCTGGCAGAGTGCTGAGGTTCTGTATGATGTTATGCTCTGGTAATGATTCCTCTGACTCAGTTTTTCAAAGCTATTTTAAGTACCTGGGCATTGAGTCATCAGAGACTCATTACCAGAGGTCGTCATTTAAAAATACAATTACAGTAGTGTGAGAGAAGGAACTCTGGTATCAGATGTTATGAGCGTCATCTGGTCCTATAGACCAAGTGATTCAGAGTTTCATTCTGGTCTGATTTTTCCACATATCAGCATCATTTCAGCAAGAAGTTACAGTTAACAGTCTTTACAGTTAACTGTGGCTTTGGAGTGAAGATTATTTTACTCCATTCTTTCTATGTTTTCCTTTGCAAATTGTCTTCCTCTTTTAGAACCTCTGTTCTTAATGCCTTCAAAAATCGCTTTAAATATGAACATCCCCACATTGTTTTGTTTATGAAAGCTTTCTTATTTGATTAGGATGGCTGTCACATTTCAGAAATGAAATTTTACAGAGGGGAAGTGATATGGGAATTTTGCTATTTTAAATGGATTGGTTCCATCCTAGGTTTTTACTTTTATTTACCTGTTCCATCCTGTATTTACCTGCAATTGCAACACTGGTGCTGGAAGCAGCGTTGCAGAGCATTGCAAAAGCAGGTCGTAGGGACTGTAAAACAGTAGGAGTGATTTGTTTCAGCCAGCACTGCATTAAGACCGATCAACACTGAGATAACCGAAATTATTTACTTTAAATAACTACTGCAGTGGTCTACATTTAAAGCTAAAACTTTCCTATTTCAAGGCATGTTTTGCAATTGAAAGGTCACTCAGCTTCACTTCAAACTTTTCTGAGAGGGGCGAAGATCAGAACTTGTGCCGTTAATTCATTTAGTTGTATCTCAGCGTTGTCAGCGATTTGTGTTCAAAAAGGAGCTTCCCAAATCACTCCAAGTCTAAAACACAAAGCATTCTTGTCCTAATTCCACTAGCAAAACTTCAGTGCTACCGAAAAGGTTTGTGCATGTTGCTTACTGGAAAATTGCACTGGATCTCTTACCATTTTTTCCAAAGCAGTTTTTCTCGTTGAGCTTCATAGGGATATGGAACATCTGCCAAAAAAAAAAAAAAAAAAAAAAAAAAGCAAAAAAAAAGCAAAAAAAAAAAGCAAAAGAAAAAAAGCAATTAAAAGCAGAATTGTTTAACTTTGACAATTCACCTTAACTTTGACAATTCATCCTCTGAAAGCCACAGCTTTTAAAAGGATAAGGGCATGAGACACAGCTACTCCTGTAGGGAGTTGTCCACGTGCTGGTTGGCCCAGCTGCTCTCAGGGAGAGGACATTGAGGACAAGGTGTGGTGTGAAGGGCGAAGGGACAGCCCTGGGTGCTGCTGCTAAGAGGGTGTGCTTGCAGTTGAGCCTGCTAGGTAAGGTCAAACGAGTGAGCTTTTTGTTAGTAAAAACTTTAATTTCCTCCTGCATTTTAGAGCAGCTCATCAAAAGGAGGCTATAGGCAGAGCTTCCCCTGGGTGTTAAAGGAAGCTGCTTTACAGAAGGGTTTTCCAGTATGCAAAGTACGGCTGGAAGGAGGAGGGTGCTATAGAGAAGTGCTGGCAGCACAGCTTTAGGCAGGTCCCTGGAGAATCTGAGCACCACAGCTTCTTCTGGGTACGCAGCAGTGCCTGACCTGGGTTTTCTGCGCGTGGGACTGGCCCAGGTGAAATCCCTCAGTCCCACTCTTGTGCAATGTGGGACTTGTGTACAGCCAGTGACTGTCATTTTCTTGCGACTCATCTCTGTGTTGCTGACTTCTGCTCCGACTTGCCATCTGCTCCTCCTTGGCAGAGGAATGGTTGTGTTTTTATTTTGTGCCTTCATGTGCTATCTCTGTTTATACACAGTAGGTTTTGAACTTGCTCTCTTTTTCTCAGCAATTAGAGATTACAGTTCTCAGTGTTCAGGGCAAAAAAATAAGTTGTACTCTTGATTCTAGTTTAAATCAAGCAAAATATTGGTTTTCCTGGCTGATACAACAGAAATGGCTAGTTTTCAAGAAAGAAAAAAATTGTAAACAGTTCTCTTAGGGTGACTTTCAAATGGTTTCTCTTCTGTATGAGAATTTCTTTCCCCTCCTTTGTCATGAAGACACTGGATAACACTATTACATTTGTTGTTCTTCCTAGGTCTTATTTAAGTCCTGGGGTCCACAAAAAGCCTGGCCTATACAATTCACCTTTCAGCAGCACCAAGGCCATGACTGATGAAGCTCTTCATTTTGTCATAGAACTTGAGCAGATCTGGGAATTAAGCTTAAATGTTTTATCTCCTCCATTGAATTTTCAAAAAGCTCTGGGGAGGTGGTTAAGGTTGAAGTAACTGAAAATCACCATACCATAAACTAATATGGTCAGTGTTTAGTTTTGGCATAATTTTTTCAGCAGTACTGTCATTTCCTCCTTTACTAGCTCTGTGTTTGTCTTACAAAAATGGTTGCTTACAGAATGAAAAACTAAGAACCTTTCTTACTGCGGATAGGTAGACTATGTTCTTGGAAGCTTGTATATAGGAGTTTAATTGTAATTGTATCAACAGCTCGGTCATATCTTACCAAGCTTCCAAGTTTTCTAGCCACTTGAAAGGAAACTGCAATTCAGGCTTGCTTTCTTTGATTTCTTCTGCCAGTATACACTTTATAAGTGACAGATGCAAAGTAGGTGACTAATGTCCAGACCAAGTGCTAGGCGTGCTCTGGCCAGGTCTAATGTCTTCTTATGTGAACTGCTGATTGCAGAGACTGGTTTGTAAGTTTATGGGGCTTGTGCTTTTATACTCTGTCAACAAAAAAGCTTAAAATGGCTGTAAGCTGGTCTATATTAGAATGCATTTAATCAAAGTCAAGTTTTATTTGAAGTAGCATCTTTTTTGCATGCAGGTTGATTGCTTTGATAGTTCTTCCTTTGTGTTTAGATTGCTGTGTACAGCTGATGCACCACCTGTAACAGTGTGGTGAGTCTGAAAAGGCTTTAGAAGTTCATTAGATTACCTTAGTGAAATTGTATGTGTCCCTAATTATTGGGATAATTACTGTTTTATAATCTCCTCGTGTAGAAGAAGCACTCTTGTGTGACTGCAAGCTGTCTTAATGAGTAGGTCACAATGTGGCAGTTTTTTATGGTGAACGATGCCAGCTTTTTCTGAAACAGAATCACAGAATCACCCGGGTTGGAAGGGACCTCAAGGATCATGTAGTTCCAGCCCCCCTGCCTAGCAGGGACACCAAACGTACACATTCAGATCAGGTTGCCCAGGACCCCGTCCAACCTGGCCTTGAACACGTCCAAGGACGGGGCATCCACAACCTCCCTGGGCAGCCCGTTCCAGGGCCTAACTACTCTCCTTGTGAAGAACTTCCCCCTAACATCCAACCTAAATCTTTCCTCCTTCAACTTGGATCCATTTCCCCTAGTCCTGCTGTTGTCAGCCCTTTTGAAGAGTTTACTCCCCTCCTGGGTGCAGGTTCCCTTCAGGGAGTCTTGCATGTATTTCTGCAACTGAGTTTACCCTGCTTCTATACTGCTTGGATGTGCTGGATTCTGTCATCTGGTTCCCTACCGCCCCATCAGTTTGTCTGTATGGACACCACCTTTCTAGGGTAACTGTGCACCTTTCTAATAGGATTCTATGAGTAAAAGTTCCAAGTGCATAATGTCAGTGTTGAAAGTACAACCATCTGAATGCTGCTTTTAAAAACTGCTACGAAAAAAGTGCTGGACTCACCTGAATGTCAGTCTTCCCTTCTGTCTGCAAGCAGCTGGAAGTGTCTGAAGGGCCCCTCTAGTCTCTGGCCTGCTCTGCTGTGGTATCTCAGTAGATTGACCCTTCCTCAGTTGCCTGTACTGTATTTCAGTTTGATTCCTTATTTTTCTGGTTCGTAAATGCAGTTGTGTGGCTTTCCTTGGAAAGAATCTATGCCAAGAGCTGTGAATTGGAATTTATCAGCTGTGGATGTGTGGGGAGCTTCTTTCCTGATAGACAGAAAGATATTTTTTAGCAAGACCATTCAGTCCTGTTCAGTAGCTTGCTGTCTCTAAGGTCAGAAGAGCTGATCTGTCGTGACCTGAGAAGGGCATGAGTTACGGAGGAAGGTTAATGTCATTGTCTTTATGACTAGAGAAAATATTTTTTAAGTATCTTCAGCACTTTAAAACTTGCCTAGTCACTTCTTTCTTACGGACTAGTATTTAGAAGTAGTTGTAAGGTATGCTTACTACATCCTTATTGCTAGTTCTACAAGTGCTGGTGGTTTAAGCCTCATGCATTTTCATGGGAATCAAGCATTTCATTACTGTCCCTTACCTCAAAAACACCTCAAACTTCCCCCCTGTGCCATTTGGAAACTCCTTCTGCTCTGTTAACCATTCCCTTGGGTTGCCAGGCAGAGCTTTTAATCCAGTGTGTACACTGGATCACGTGTCTGCCTGAAGTACTGGAGGCACGTGCAGCTTACTGGATGAAGGGAGGAGTTCCCTGCTCTGTTTCCTCTACCAACAAGCATCTTTTTATTAGCAGGACAAAATGATGCATGTTCTTGTTTCTTAGCTTTTTATCTGTATTTAATTTGCTTCTCATGTGCTTATAGTCAGTGTTGTTACCTCTAAATGAGTAGCTGCAGGCTATTGAGTTATTTTACAGTTGAAAAATTGCTCAGAAGAAAGTGAGCCAGCAGGTCAAGAGACACATTTTTCAGTATGAGTTTATGGAGTATTTGTGGAGCCACAGCTGGTGAGGGAACTTAGAGTAATGACATCTGAATGTTATGATCTCACTTTCTGGATGAATTTGCTTTAATTCTGATCCTGAAAAGAAAACAAACAAAAAACCCACCCCATTTTGTCAGTAGAGAAAAAGCATCTTTATTGGACAAATCACATTTAGTTTTTACTTACAGTTTAATAAAATTATGGTATAAAACCATGTTTGAAGGGGTAGTTATGGTATCCTCACAGTGGTGGGTTTATCTAGGTAGATGCATGACACAACGTACAGAAACGGCAATGCCTGGCATTGTACAGGCAATGTGCATTTTCTCCATCTGCCTTTTATTAGTTTAAAAAGATCAGCATCATTTTAATTTGCTTTGTAATAACTTATCATTTAAATTTTGGTTTCCAAAATGGTGTATAATTTCTTGAATTTCTAAGGTAAGGCTTCTGGATGGAGACAGTGTTCTTAGAGTCCTTCCACCTGTGATTTTGTTTGCTTCTTGTCTCCTGGGAATGCCTGTAAGAGGAATATGTGTAGAGATTTCTGTACTTGAGGCAAGACAGAAAGTAGCTGCCTTTCCAGGCTCAGAGGCATAAGCACTTTAAGAGCTATTTAATATTTCTGCTTAGATTATCCAAATATACACTTAACATGGCAGTCTGGTATAATTGTGATGTATGGACTAAAACAAAGAGGCAGTCTTGTTAAATCACAGCACCAGATATTGCTGTTGCTGCATGAAAAACTATTCAGTCCTGGGGTATGTAATAGCTTTTGGGTGAACCTGGGTTTTAGAATAAAGAGAGAAGAAGGTTAAATAAATCTGAATGATGCTACTGTTGGAAGAAAGGTGGCATATTCAGCACTCTGAGGTGGGAAAGAAACGGGGTGGCTCTTAGCTCCGTTTCTAAAGCATTTTTTTCCTGTTAACTTTGGATACTAATTGTTCTAATTTTTAGCCTTGTCACATATCCCTTGGGAATAGCAGCAGTGTGGAAGGAAGAGATACTGCCTATTTCTGAATGGAGTTATTTGCAGCTAGTTCTTTGTCTCTATTCTTTTTCTTCTGTAGACATTTCACCAGGCTTCCCAAATTATGATTTCTGCTTCTCTAGTGTGTTGCTAATTTCTTTGAAAAGATTTATCTGCCCCAGTTACTTTCCAGAAAAGAAACAGGGAATTTGATCTTCTCTCTATGAATCTGGAAGCTACTGCTCCCAGCAGCATGGGAAGTAGGACATGAAGCTGGAGAGCACCCATGAGCGCACAGTCTCTTTTTGAAGGAGACCGACGTTGTGAATTTCTATCCCATGAAAAGTGCCATACTGAATGACTGAAGCTAATGTGACTAATGTAGACTAATGTGCTAACTACTAAAGGGAAGGTGTGCATTTACTAGAGGAATTTCATACTTTGAACCTTTTATGGTTATTTTCTTCGTAGTGTGTGCTGCCCTTGTCTATCCTAGGGGGGCTGTCATCTTGTGATACAAGTTTTTTAAACTTTAGTGTGTGGCTGAAACGCATGAATCTGCAGCATAATGCAGGATCTGTTTTTTGTAGAAGTCTTAGCCATGGGGAAAGTGTTTTCAAAGATCTGATCCAATTTTAAGTGGGTGCCACTGATATTTTCCAAGTGTTGTAATGCATGGTGTTCATTGTATATACTTGAACAGAATGATAAAGGATGGATCGCTTACCAATGTTGGCTTAGATGGGCAAGCTACTTTAAAAGCTGCTGTGAGCACAATTGGTCATAGATTCACAGAATACTCTTGAGTTGGAAGGGACCCACAAGGTTCATCATGCCCAATCCCTGGCTCCACACAGCACCACCAAAATTCAAACCTATACCTAAAAGTGATGTCCGAATGCTCCTTGAACTCGGACACTTGGGCCATGCCCACTGCCCTGGGGGGCTTGTGCCATGCCCACCAACCTCCTTGCTGGTGAAGAAGCTTTTCCTGACACCCAGCCTATCCCTCCCCTGACAGCTCCATGCTGTTCCCTCGGGCCCTGTGGCTGTCACAGAGAGCAGGGCCCAGCGCTGCCCCTCTGCTCCCTGTGAGGAGCTGCAGCTGCCATGAAGCCTCTCCTCAGCTCCTCTGCTCTGGGCTGAGCAAACACAGGGACCTCAACTGCTCCTTGTACAGTTTGCTCTTCAGATCCATCACCAAATCTTTGTAACCCTTTGGACCCCTCATTGGTAGCTTTGTGTCCTTCTTATGTTGTGGTGCCCAAACCCACAGGCAGCACCTGAAGTGAGGCTGCACAGTGCAGAGCAGCGCCATACAATCTCTTTCCTTGCCCAGTGTCAGTGCTGGGCCTAATGCAGCCCAGCGTGGCAACTGTTACTTATTTAGAGGATTTGCTGTATTCTATAAATGAAGCAAGGGAAGGGAGAGTACCAGCAAAAAGTGTAAATAATAATAATAAAAAACCACCGAGGAATATGCTTGAGTTATTGATATACAGATCAAATTGCAAACATATCTCAAATGCCAAATGTTTTTACAATAATCCATTTTTTTAGTACTTCAGTTCTTTCAATTTGTCGAAGTGCAGCGAGGGAAAAACTGATTGGGTTCCCCCCCCCCTTTCTTCTACTCTCAGTGAAATAGGAATCTGGAGGAAGTGAGTGGATAGACATGTCACAAGAGCTTTATTAAATGTTATGAATCTGTCTTCCTCTTTTCTTCCATACGTGCTGAAATCTTCCAGATTTCTCTGAACAAGTAATTAGGGAACAAAGTATTTGCACCTGATCTCAAGGTTATTAGACACAAGTATTTTAGCTTTCCAATCAGGTCATTGCTGTAGGATGTTGTACCACTTCTGAAGACTAATAAAATTGCACGTGTCCTGGTGAACTCTCTTTTAAACATGAACTTAATGCTGTCTGTACTACTTGAAGTAGCTAAGAAGGCTTTCCCCTCAGGTCAGATGCCCATCATCTGAGCCATGCTAAGTAGACTTGCTGAATGGAGTATGTGTTGATAACCTGCTGTAAAAACGACATGTTCAACATCCTTACGTATGCTAAAGCGCTCTCTTTCTCTCTGGCAGAAACAAATTATTTTGCTTTTTCTTTCCCAAAGGGCAAGAAGGCCCTTGTTGGAGGCACCATCTGACATTATTAGTAATAGTGTTATAAAGTTGTTTTTCTTGGAGTTATATGTATATATTAATCAGCAGGAACAAAGCCTACTTGTGCATGAACTGAGGAAACTAAAAGCATATGTGTTGATAGAAATATCATAGTCTTGCAGATAGGCTGGAAAAATTGATATGTTTCCTCAAATCACTTTCTGCTGCTCCTGGAGAAGCTAATGGGGAGATGGTTTCTTTTCTTAGTTGACCATTCTGTGAACTGTGGGGCCTGTAAAGCGATGCTTGTGTTACCAGTTTTGGAGATCTTCCTGTGCAACCACAAATTTTCATTTCTTTTTTCTTGTAACTGAGTTTATACATTGTTATTTTAGCTGGACAAGAAAAGCTTTTTGTCACAGTTATTAGCACTGTCTGCTAACACCTGGGTTTTCCTGACCAGCAGTCTAGCTTTCTCTTTTGCTGTTCTGTAATACTTCGCTGTTGTCATCAAACAGATGAAATAATGTATTGATTACTTTTGGGCACCTGGCTAGCATGGAGACTTGAGATAACACAACAAAGGCTTCTATTATTTGTAAGTTCTTTTAGTATGATGAGTTCTATTTCCAAGAAAGATTAGTTTAGATAAAGGGTTTCTTGCTCTCTTGTTTGATCAGATTTAAAGTTTATCTAATATGCCACTTTAAATGACAGGCTAAAACTTTTATGCTAGATCTTCCCTTAAGGTTCTTGGATGAATTATACACGTTATACGTGAATTATTAATTATGTGTGAATTATACGTGTCAGATGTTCTCTGCATCAATTTCAACAATTTGTAGGAAAATAAATATAACCACTTTGTTATTCCTGAAGGTCTTTTCTGGTTACATTGGAGTTTAATAGAAAGCAATGAAAAGGAGGTTGGGAATGTAGTCTTACATACAATTGTGGCATAGTATACAAAGCAGAACTGTTCTTTAAACACCAGACAGCTTTGTTAGTGTTTCAAACAATTTTTTAAGGAGCATAATACTAAATTCAATACATGCTGAAGGTATTGTTTCTAAATACTTAATAATTAGATGGTTGGGTTATTTTCTCCTTCCTGCTCCAGTCAATATATAACAGGCCTACTCTCATTATGTGCATTTGCATAGTTCCTCCTTTTACAAAGAATTTCAGAACATAATTTTACATCTTGCTTCTTGTGTACCCACATCTGCAGTAACGTTTGGTATCCTTTGGCCAAATTGCTTACACTGTGAAACTGTCCCATTTACCCAAACGAGTTGGAATGTGTCTCATAAAAGAAAATATTAATTGGATTGTTTGCTACCTTCTTCCCCTGGAAAAAAAGCTGTCCGGGCTGTTCAGGAGATGACAGAAAACAGCCAATCTTAAAATGATCATCTCTGACATGCTCTAAGGAGATTTTAGTGCCATACAATCTGTGTTAAATTCAACTTGGGGTTCTAATTCAGAAACTGTCAGCTCCCTACATGTTGAAATTGTTCTTTTTATGTCCAGTATTTTTGCTATTTAAGTCATACTTCCTCCATTAAATCTTCTGAACGTGACAGAAGACTCACTGCTGCTTTCTTTTACTATGTAGGCTCGTGTTATGTACGACTTTGCTGCTGAGCCTGGAAACAACGAGCTAACCGTCAGTGAAGGGGAGATCATCACAATTACCAACCCGGTAAGAAAAAGTAAAAACAGGGCTTCAGTGCACTGTCCTGACCTGCTTCCAGCAAATGAAGGAAAAGATGTTCTAGATGGCATCTGAAGTCCCTGTCTACCTTCCCCTGAAGTAGCTAAAATGAACTAAACCCAAACTAAACCCAAAGAATTTTCCGGCAGTGTTGTGGTAACAAATACAATGAGCAAAATTCTGGAGAATGGGGGCCCTGCCAGACTTTGTCTACACACTTTGGAATTTTTTTGCTTGACTTTTTTCATCTAAGTAGTGCTGAGTGCCAAGGCAGAAGGGTGGGCTAGTGATGCTGATGCGTTTTACATCTAAGTGTGTACTCTCTCTTTTTTTTTTTTCCTTCTCTTTTGTGATTAAAGCAGTATGTGCAAGGTACAGTGAAGGAGCAGTGAAAATACTGAGATAATGCTGTCAAGGAAATTTTAAATTAATCATATGCTTGAGCAGTGACATTTGATTTATTAATTTCAGCATGCCTTTTATAGTTCTTACACTTTAACAAGGTAAGTATAAGTTGATGATGCTTCCGAATCTTCAGTGATATGGCTCAGTGAATAGGCTTTCTTTTTCAAACAAACAGATCCTCATTTTATACCAGATTTTATTATCTGGTTGCATAGGAAGTAAAAAAGCCTAAGCACATTTTTTGAAAGAACTTAATCATTTATAATCCTGATACTTTTTAGTTCCACTGACCATAAATACTTGAAGCAGACCTTTAGTAGAACCAGCATCTTCTTCAACAAGACATTTTGTGGGAGCAGAGGTAAATAATAACTAAATCAGGAGTTTAATTTTTTTTTTTTTTCCAATGGTAGGACTGAATAAATAGTTTACAGCTTTCAAGCTGGTTTTTCCTGAACAAGCCATTTGTGTGATAAGGCAATATGCTCAAAGTGAAGTAGAAACTTATTTCATGCTGTCCATGACTAAACTGTGGGGTAGATTGCAACGAAGGCTCTTGATCTTTTTTATGTGGTAAATGTAGAGACAGCAGTAGCAGAAATCATGGAAGTCCACTGGTGAGAGACCTGGGACTATTCAGCCTTGAGAAGACTGAGAGATGATCTCATCACTTCATATATATCTGAAGTGCAGGAGTCAAGTGATTGGGGCCAGAATCTTTGCACTGGTGGTGTGCTGTGACAAAACAAGGGGAATGGGCATAAACTGAAATGCTGAAAGAAAGTTCCTTACAAATACAAAGAACACAGCGCTGGAACAGGTTGTCCAGAGAGGCTGTGGAGTCTCCCTCTCTGGGGAACTGAAGATCCATCTGGACATTTTCCTGTGTGACCTACTGTAAGAAACCTGCTTTAGTGGGGTGTTTGACTTGGTGATCTCCAAAGTACTTCCAACCCCTGCAGTTCTGTGATTCTGTGACTTCTGCTCAAGATATTATTAGTCCTGCAGATTAACCAAACTAGGTTGAATTTATAATCTGAGATATCTAGTTGTTTGTAGTGTTGTGTGATCATTTAGTTCCGTAACAAAAAAGCAAATGAAAGTTTATTTCAGTAAATGATTGGTCTTTACTATTTTAAGACTTAAAATACGTAAGCAGACTTCTCTCATTATGTGCTGGATTGCATAATTTTTTCAAAGAGAAAAAATATTTTGCATAAATAAATACATCAATTAAAAAGCAAATTAAGAACCTGAAATTCAGTAACTGCTGTATAGCACATATGGTTCCAGTTCTCACCTGTGAATGAACTTGAGGTGTAACTGTGTTCAAGTAGCTGCTTGATTTTTAACTCAGAGCTGTCTTATTCCACATAGCATTGTCTTGAAATTGACTCTGCTTATCTGCAAATGTGTGTGAAATATGTGTTCAAAAAACCAATATTAGGGTGCCATGCTGAGATCTGAACTTAGTTCTTTCCAAGCTGATAGACTAAGACATGCCTCAGTGATATTAAATGTAAACTAGGAGTGTTTCCAGATCTTGTGGTGCCAGATCTTGGCAGGTGCCTTTGAACCTTGAGGTTAGCCATAATGTTCTTGTTTTATAGCTGCCACTTAACTGGATGCATCTGCACATTCCACAGGTGAAGTCCAGATTATGCAAATGCTACCAATAGCTTAATTCTATGCATCTTGCCTCTTTATAATGCTGAGAAAAATGAATGTTTTGGAAACAGCACACAAATTATTGTGTTTTATGCACTGAGCATTGACTGTGGTTGCATGAATGATCGAAAGTGCTCAAAATCAACTTTTTTTGTCTCAGGCCTGTTAAAGCCCAAAGTAGTCCTGTTAAACAAGTGTGGTCTGTGTTCTTTTGAATGAGTACCTCCTTATTCATCGGATTTAAGTGAGTTTGTTGTAGTCATAATTGTCTTTTGAATCTTGCATTCAGCACTTGACAACAAGACAGTACTTGTTCCTGAGTTGCTTGAAGCATGCTGTGGGATCCATCTAGCAAAACTGTTTATGTATTATTTTTTTAGGATGTCGGTGGAGGGTGGTTAGAAGGAAAAAATAGCCAAGGAGAAAGAGGACTTGTCCCAACAGATTATGTGGAGGTAAGTGACTGCATCACTGCATGCTAAAAAAGCAGAACTACTGAAAAAGCAATCATCCGGTTTGCTGACCAGCTCAAATGTGAAACTTTTAGTACTAATATTCAGAATGTATATTATTGAAACAACTGTAGCTGACTTTGGAGACCATGGCAAATGTCATCTAAAACTACTGTGTTTCTTAGTGGTTTTCCAAGAAATGCAACATAATATTAGCCATTGTGAGTCCTAGTGATATATATGCAGAACGTGAGCTGTTTTGAGTTTGCTTCTGGTTTTGTCTTGTGATCCAGTAATTTTGTTTTCCAATCTTAGAACTCAGATGCAGAAGTAAAGTGAGTAATGCAAGTTTGCTCTGCTCTTGCTGTAGCTGACATGCCTCATGCCCATGAGATCTCTGGAATAGAAATGCACATCTGGGGCTCAGGGTGTGGGATCCCAAATCCAGGGACTGCTCCATTTATCTTCCTGAGGGCCTGTAGTGTCTCCTCTGTGTGTTGATCTGCTCTTTGCTTGAAGGCTGATGTTACTGGAGTGGGGATGGAACAGATCTCTGAATGTAAAGCGTGGAATCTCATTCACCTTTGGAACACAGAGCATGTATACATTTGCAGGTCATCAGCTAGGTTAAGATTTCTGGCTGTAACTCCTCCAGTGTCACTAAAGCATGTCCTTCCCTTCCTTCACCAGAGCTGTTTATTTTTACAAAGCAAAAAAGATGGAAAAAAAGCCCCAAATCTCGGGGTGGGAGACATGCTGACTTGCATAATCTCGTTTCTTGTATTTGTCTGGTTAGCTTCTATGTAGCTTTTTGCTCTCCTGACTTGTCCCAAACTGATTGTGAATTCCCAGTCTCCAAGCAGTAATGTTAACAACCATGTTGATCCCTAATGAATTTATAGATATATATCTGCTACCACAAATTTGTTACACTGTGCTAATGCACTCTGATTCTATCTGTTGTGGAAATGAGTCCTCCAGACTCAACTGCTTGTAAAAGATACTATTGAACTACTACTTGTAAAAGGTACTGTTGAATTTAAATTCAGAAAGGATGTATGCTGCCATCTTAACATCTAGTGTTAGAATGATATGTGATAAACTGTGTAATTGAATTCATGGAAGCGTAAAAAATCTTCTGCAATTTTTCTCATTTCAGATTATAACTGACGGTACAAAAGATGGAATTAGTTGTGGCAATTCATTAGCTGACCAAGCCTTTTTTGATGCCCTCTCTTCAAATACAGCTCAGACCAGCTCGGCAGCAAAAAGCAGTAATCAGGTAGGTCTCCAGGTGGGCATGGCAATTCTGTTAATATAACTGCTTGCATTTCTCAGCTGTGCTGTACTGTATTTGTGAACCCTCACAGAATTGCTAATAGAAGTAATTATGTTTTCGTTAGGGAGCACTTCTGTTGATTATTTATTGTTTTTGTCTCTTCAACTACTGTAACTCCTGAAAAAATAAAGTGTTCTGCAACTTCAAAAAATAAAGTATTTTATTTTTTAGAATCTACAACCTTGTAAAACTTTGACTACCGTTGTCTCTGTTTGTACCCCAGTCACGTGTAATGGAATTCTCACTTTTAGCAAATCTGCATTAAGATAAAGTTGCTTGCATTAGTATGCTTATCTTTTTAAGGAGCTGTGCTTTTTTTTTTTTTTTTTTTTAAATGTTTGCTACAATTGGATGTTCTATGCATCATGAGCCAGAGATGGATATATATCTTTCAGAATTTAAGTAAGATTTGTTTCTTTGATTAAAAAAGATGAAGCAAGTTCTGGCTTTGTCTCTTGACAGTTGGAGAAGAGACTTTGTTTTTTCTAGAATAATGTTTTTCTTTCCTTTTTTCTCATTTTTTATTTTTTCATACTTTTTGTCCAGCATGTCATTTTATTAAGCTGCAAGTGTTTAGCTTCATGTTAAATAAATGAAGGCAGCCATTATTTTAAACACAGTTTGTTATGTTCTGTGGATTGCTACATGTGTTACACGTAGGAGCGATTAAACACGTCAAAGTCCATAGGTCAGCACAAGAACAAAATCTGCTCTTTCCAGCACCAGCTTGCAAAGCTGTCACTTATTGGAAAGTAAGTGCTTTACTTATTGTAGCAGTGGGGAAAATGTGCCTAGCTTGTGGCAGTTAAAAATCAATTATTAGTTTTCTTAACTGTAACCTGTACCACAGAACTTTGAGATGAATTGAGATCTCTTGAAAACTGTACATGTGATGTTTTCATTATAGTCAGTATACATGAGTGTATGATATTTAATTTATGCTTCTTGTACTGAGCTAGACAGTGCCAAACCAATATAAGGTTGCCTAGCCTTTAACTAAAAGATTGTAACTATTCAGTAATCATTTGTAGTTTGCTTTGCTACGACTGTCTAATAGAAAAATTGGTGGAGGAGGGGACAGATCTCAGTGGTTTCTGTAAGTGCTTCCTGATGTTGTGCTCCATGCAAAGTCGTGGAAGGGTGTAAAGAAGACGGTGCCAGGCTATTTACAGTGGTGCCCAGTGACAGAACAAGAGGCATTGTGCACAAACTAACACATACTGAAGGTTTCATCCAAACATCAGTAGACACTTTTTTACTGAGCAGGTGAGAGAACACTTGCCCAGGTTGCCCGTTCTTTTTAGGAGATCTGTAAAGACCACCTGGACATGGTTCTCGGCACCCTCCTCTGAGTGATCCTACTTGAGCAGGGGTTGGATCAGATGGACCCAGAGGTCCCTGCCAGCCTCAGTCAGTCTGTGATACTGTGGCATGTATATAGTACATTCAGGTACTGCATACATGGAGTACATATGTGTAATATACACATATACACCCACACACAGTAGAGCTCACTATGACTGTCTCAATTTTTATATATTTTTAATTTTTAATTTTTATTTTATTTGTTTATTTTTATTTTTATTTTATGAATAATTTAGGTTAAACACAGAACTTCTGATATACCTCGTGAATTTTTTCATCTCAGGCTGAACACAAAACATTGATTATAGGTTCCTTTTAACTCACTAATTTACAGTAATTTTGAAGGTAGAATGGAAACATTTCTTCTGCTGTTATTCTTGCTCTGGTTTTTCATCCATAAGAGTTTCTAGCTAAACTTTAAATTTGAAGGGTTTGAAATATTTGCAGCACCAATTTCTGTAAATTCTGAGTACTGTTTCTCTTGTGAATGAAATAAGTAAATTTTACTTTGGGACAACTACTTGTTGTAAAGTAGATTAGACTATTTTGAATGGTGGTAAAGGCATTTGTGCTTAACAGAGGGTACTCATGTGCCTGGAGAAGGGCAGAAAAATAGCCCTTGCCTATATAGGAGGAAGAATTACAATAAAAGATCTGTTCTGCTGGAAATAGAGAATTACTACATCAGTGTAATTCTGGAAGATGCATTTCTAGAGAAGGCAAAGCTTGAAAAGGCAGGTGCTTAACAGTTTATCAGCAGTATATTGAATCTGTAATACAAACAAATTGCAGTTTCTTTATAAACAAGTTTTGGAATAGGGTAACACCAAGTGAACAGCTTGTTTCATTTTCATCAATGTATTATTCTTATGTGTCTCCATTATCCTTCAAATGCTCTGTGAGACAGTTTGGAGAAGCACCATACCGTTGTGCATTATAGTAACACTGTATTGCTGGAGATGGAGAGAGGGAGCAAGGGGGGAGTGTGAATCTGGATGCAGGCAAGGTCATGCAGGATGTAAGGGAAGCTAATACATTCCCTCAGGCTGATATGTTTGGGCTTCTTGCTTTCCTGCCTTTTTGTAGCAGAAACCATCTTGTTGCATTGTTGAGATTTTATCATTATTTCAGTTTCCTCAAGATTTTTTTATTTTTTTTTAATCTGGGTTCAGTAAACTGCTGTTTGGTTAAATATATTTTCTAGAAGGGCCTAAATCTTGCTTTGAATGTTAGTTTCTTCAGTTTCTGACACTAATCTGGTACTTTGTTCACATGTCCTATTGCTAGTAAGAATTTAATTTATATACTGAGCATTCTGGCTGTAGTTTTGGATGTTGTGCCTTTCTTCCAGATCAGAGAGCTCTTTAGTTCATGATATTTTCTCTGTGCAAAAATTTTATGGTTAATTGTCTCCATCTGTTTCTAAGAATTTTTCTTTTTTCCCCTAGAAAAACCACTTTCTCCAATCTCCTTGATCTTGTCTCATTTGTAAAATGAAGATACTAGAATTTTATGCATTGCTCCTTTGTAAAGTCACATGGTGCAAAAAAAGATTTAATATTGCTGTTCTGGCATAGAAAGGCCAGATATACTGAAAGATTGCTTTGACTCGTGTACTGGTGCATCAGGAAGTCATTGTGGTGTCCATCCTCTATTTACCAGCTTTACTTCTAAAGCTGTTGCCTGTAAGAATATAGCCTGCTCTCTGGGTTGCTCCACAAGTGTATTACTCCACACTTGATTGTGTTAGCATTTGCACTGGTTAACAAGTTTGTTCAGGTGCTTTGGATTGATCTGTATTCAGATGCACAATTGTAAGCAATTGACTTGCTATTTTCAGGTTGCTTAATGAGTGATTTGGTCAATATACAAATACATCTACAAATACAACTTGTGTGTTCAGACTGTGGAAAGCGTAGAAATACAGGACATTAGGTGTTAATGTAATGGGAACTAAAATTGTCTGGTGTGGTCTGGCGCACTGAAAAAGAAAAAGAATTCCTAACTGCTGACATTTTGTTACCTGTTACAGTAACTGGGGGGTTGAGTTTATTATAGGAAAATTTTATAAAAACACTTGTAAATAAACAGGACATCTTAGAATTTTTATTACTATTAATATATTAAAGTTGCTTTAAAATATCAGTAACTTTGCAGTGGAACAGGTTGTCCAGAGGAGTTGTAGGTCCCCTATTCCTGGAGACGTTCAAGGCTGGGGTGGATGGGGCCATGGGCAATTTGATCTGATGGGCGGCAGCTCTGTCTACAGAAGGGATTTGGAATTAAATGGACTTCAAGTTTCCTTCCAACTCAAGCCATTCTGTGATTTTATGTGTATAATATCCACAGCCCCCAGTTTCAGTCAGTTAAAATGATTACTTAATTTTTGGAATGGCTACCATACTTCTGCTGGTAAAGACAGAATGATCTGTCTCACTGTCTTTCAGTACCAAGCCTTATTATAAATAAAAGATCCAGCTAAGTTACTGTTAGGCTTTTTTTTTTTTTTTTAAGAGACTTGCTGTTTTAATACAAACTTTATGATGTTTTTCTGTCTTCGTTTTCCAGTCCTCAGCTGGATAGTCGATCCACTCAGAAATGTATCTTAAATCTCAATGTGCTTCTGATAGGGCTTAAATAAAATTCCAACAAATTTTATTTTTTAGCTTTATGCATTGTACTCTTGTTAACATAACGTTAGATGTTCTGCTATATCTCGAGGATAAAAGTGCTTTTGTCAAGTAGAAATGCTGTATGTCATAGTTTTCCCAAATCTATCCGTATGTCTGCATCTCTTTAAATAAGACTTCATTCCTCCTTCTGTTTACATTCCCTTTTGCTTTCTAGGAAAATAAGATGTCTCTTATTTCTTATTATATTCTTATGTCTAATAAGACATATTTCTTATGTCTCTTATTTATTTGGTTTCTTACTATGGAACCCTTAATTTTTTGGTATTAGAAAAAGATCATCAGGTTGAACGGTGCACTGCTCCTTATCTTTGCTTTTTTAAGATCTTTTTTCTTGTTGTTCCATGAATTAATAACTAATGCTACCTACTCTTCTAACTTCCTTTTCTTCATTGAGAAAGATACAATGACCCCAACACCACATTGGTATGCTGTCATAATTGTATTAGCTACAAATATAAAATGAGATAGAAAAGGGGTCCTGAGATACTCCCTAAAGAGAAGGGAAGAACTTGGCACAGCTTGGCAGTTTCTTCTTTCCTAGCTAATTCCTTGAGTCAGTAGTGTGCCAGCAATAAATATCTTGGTAGAGCTTGCAGCATCTCCTTTAAAGAGGCTCAAGCAGGTAGCAAGCAGTCATGCCCAAACAACCAAGAGAAGGTGGATGTTTCCAAGAACTGCTTGTAGTACTGGGGCAGACAAAAGCAACCAGAAGAAACAGTGAAGCTAACTATATACAAACAAGGGAATAAATGATTAAGGGTGACTATTTTTATCCCCAGAGAAGAAAAGTGGATAAGAGATCTTACTGCTACGTGTACCTATCATGTTTGTGGTTTCATGTCTGAAAGGCCTTTGAATAAATCAGTCAACAGAGTAATTAAGCAACCCTTAAATGGTGAAGATGTGACTTGTTATATGGCTTCTATGGGTCTCATACCGTCCTGATTGTATGGTCTTTACATAAAGGAGGTGAAAGAATGAGTAGTTTTCTTCCTCTGACACTGAAGGCTGCTAATTTTAAAGAGTAATTTTAAAGAGTCATGGAAGTTACGTGTAAGTTTTCTGATATTAAAATAACACTAGCAATGGTGACACTGAAATGAACTTAAATTATTGTAGGTCAGACATATTGTTTTAGCCAGTAGTAAGTGAAATGATTTGGGATGATTTCTTCCCAGTAGAAGAAAGATAAACGGCTACAGTCCAGAAGATCATTTTCCTTCAGAAAACTTCTGTATAGTCATTCTGTATAGTCAGGACAAATCAAAAGTAGTGAAAGCGCCTTGTTTGGTGTGCAGGAACTGAGATAATTCTTAACTTGCCAGGTGTGTAGACTACGTTGTTGAACAAGCACAAGAACACTAAGGAAGCTGTCCCCAAAGCTGTACTTAATATCTTTTCCAATAGTTGCAACTTAATGCTGTAAAGACAAATTGTGTTCATTAATTTGTGTAGCATACGTCACCAGAATGGCTATGGAAAGTAGTAGATGCTAAGATCAGAGAAAATAAACATAGTGTTATTACTAAAAGTGCATTATTCTGTGGAAACTGACATGTATATTATTGCATTCCTGAAACAGTCTCCCAGTTCTGTGGCATTGCTGTGTGCATTCAGTGAGGTACAAGTATTGTTGTGGGAAATGGGAGATGCATGACTCCCTCATGTTTGGTGTACTTCAGTCTGTCTTGTTAAACTGGTATGCTAAAATGCCTTCTAAAGTATGTAGGTAGATTGCAATTGTGTTTGGTTTTTTTATGGACTTCAGAAGCGTGCTTCCTTAAGTAATAAACCTTAACTCTGTAAATGTATATTTGTAAGACTTAATGTATAGTTATCTCCGTACATAAATAATCTCTTGAAGGGTGTAGTGTAAAAGATGTCTAAAAAGAAGCTCAAGCAAAGTTATTTGGGTTATAACTGTTCATAAATTACCAGAATACTCAATATCCTAGTTTGCTGGTTCTCGCAATTATTAAATTCCAATTCTTGTTACAGACAACACTTCAACATCTTCCTTTGCTACATGTAATTTGAAAGCAGCACTTTTCCTCCACATTTGGGTGGTTGGACTCGATGATCTCTAGAGGTCTCTTCCAACCCCTACAATTCTCTGATTCTGTAATTCTGTGATCTAAGTCATGATATTACATTCAGTATTGTGACAGGAGTTTGTGACCAACTCTTTTTTTAACAAAAAAACAGGCAGTGATTTCCATAAAAGAGTGGCTCGCATGCTTTGAATTGAATTGCATTCACATACAAAAATATGATTGTCCACAATAGGACAGTGGTTGTGCCTATCCAAATTACAGAGATGTGTTTTGTGAGAGTCCCAATGGAATAAAGGCTCAGACAGCATGTTGTTAAGTTGTGGTATTGTGATCACTCTTCATCATCGTGATCCCATGCTGTAAGGCAAAATCTAACCCTGAAATAGTTTTCCCACAGTTTTTTGTGTTTGCACATTCCTTTTCTTGTAGCTCAGTTTTTTACTGACTTCTTGTTTTGTGAGGTAGCTTTCTGGTCTAGTAGTTTGGCATTGAGTATACAAAGAATGTTTTGACTTGATAATAGTGGCAGTCTTGTCAGTTGTAGAAGTGCTCCTACTTTAATTGCAGGCATAGTGCCATGTGGCAT
This sequence comes from Tympanuchus pallidicinctus, assembly GCF_026119805.1. NCBI lineage: Eukaryota > Metazoa > Chordata > Aves > Galliformes > Phasianidae > Tympanuchus > Tympanuchus pallidicinctus. The sequence continues at coordinate 58,427,150 of NW_026294618.1, read as the reverse complement.
GTGTGTGTTGTACCATCTCCTTCACCACAGTAGGGGGCAGTTGCTCATTGATCATATCTTGAAGGTGAAGTCTTCGACATTTGTCATTGAGAATGGTACTTTGAAAAGTCTTGGCCTACAAAAATGTACGAGTGAAACCCTTGTTCTCGGTTATCAAACAAAAATACAGAGTGCAGTTCCCAAAATGAAAGGATAAAGCCTAGTTTCATTTTTGTAGCCTGACCCTGGGATATCTAAAGAACAACATCAAAGAGAAATAAGGGAATCTTCTGTTTCTGGCTTTATTGTGACTGCTACTTGGATAAGTGACATTTCTCATCTGTGTTTTGAGAAGAAACCTGAAATCAAGTAAAAAGAAAACAAGGATATTAAAGTGACTTGACTGCCATTTAAATATTCCTGCGTGGGTAATGAAAGCAGAAGCCTGAGAGATCTTCATTGGATAAATATATAGAATTGTATGACGAAGCTAACATTAAGCAAACTTCAAAGAAAGTATTATCACTTCCTTTAATCGATGAGGGTGCCAACAGATGGGAGTTTTTTCCCTCTCCTCACCCTATCACTGAAGTATGGACTTTTTCTTTTCTCTTCCAAGTTACACATCTTTCTAAAAATACTACTTTGCCTCACAAACATGGCTTTTTTTGTTTGAGTCAGAAGTTAATAGATGAAAATCTACCATGAAACAAGGCAGCTTCTCGGCTACTTTGTGAATAGCCCCTGTTTCAATGTCTCTTCAGGAGTGTCATAGTTCTCATTGGAACTTTGGCTATCCTGTACTTCCCTTGATATGACCAAGCTTGCTTTTACTTCTCACTTTTTCAGCATGGCTTCTGTCTCTTGAAGCAGGTTTCAAGGTCTCTTTCTTACAGTTGGAAATGATTACTTTTGGTGGCACAGCTATCTGGGGTCTTCTGGGGTAATCAGCTTATTTTTAGCATCTGAATGTTGTTTGGTTTGTCTCGGCTTTTGTCCTTCAGGAGTAAAATTGATCTATTCTTCAGTCAGAAGCATCCATCAATGCGAGGAAGGAGTCTGCCAGGAATTATTTACATAGTCAAGAGGTCAAAAAAAGATGTTTGAGCTAGGACACAGTGATGCCACGGTGACTTAGGTTTTTTCTTTTTTATAACTTCAGATTCTTAGAAGATAGAAAAAATGTTGCTTTTCATGTTTCATTTTTGATTCATTTGATGAAGACAGTGACCTTCCACCCCTAAGATGAGGATTTTGCAGTTGTGAAATTCTTCTTCAACTATAATTAGATCTTTGAAAATATGCTACAATTCTCCTGTCTGTTCCCCATCCCTCCTACCCATAATCATCTGATTCTAAAGTGATTTTTGCATCCATCCTTAATGGCAAATTCTTAAAATATTTAGCAATGTGGTCCCTCCATTGTCTGTCCCCCAAATAGCTATTTTTATTCTGGTTTTTCTCTCAGAGCAGTAGGAGTGAACAAGTCTGTAGTGGTCTACAAAAGGGAAAATTGGTTGCCTTTAAGGAATTTATCATTCAATTTAATCTGGGTACTTGAGGAGCAGAGACACAGCATTTCATTTGAAGATCGAAGTTTCTTAATTATGTGAGGTGTAGCATTTTCTTTTTGTGCATTTGTTTGAGATTGCTTTGGATGTAAGGTGTACTCTGTCCTTAGATTAACTCAATAATAGCTTCTTGCAGGGACTCTTCATCTTTTCTGTGCTGCCTAGAGAGAGATCAGAGGATTATAAATTTCAATTATGGAATAGTTAAGGTGTGAGAATATGCAAGTTAATCACTTACGGAATACCTGCTGGCCTGATTAAGCTTTAGTCAACCCGAGCCACAGAAATGGTTTCTCTTATGGAATTTGTCAGCTACCAAGATCTGTGGAACTGCTGAGTGGAGCTGAGATTATTCCTTTAATAAATGATCTGCTTTTACTTGGGCCTCCGTGTTGTTGTGAGACATTGAGGAAGGCAGACTTTGGATTCCTGAGCCCTTCTCTACACTTACTGATTTTGGCTACTGTTTGGAAGCGTCCACAGCATGTGCATGTACACAATGGACACAGTACAGGCAAACATTTGAAGAAAGATGAAGGGTGACCTGGAAATGTTCTGTGAGATGTGTCACCTGTGTACACATCTCTAACCCATCTCTTATCCTCTTTGCCAGTGCCTCGGAAAGAAATGTGTGCCCTTCAGCTGAAAGCAGCTGAATGAGAATAGTGTATCCAACAACTTCTGCAACTTCTTCTGTGTCACCTGCTTAGGGGAAAGAGTTTATCCCAGAGCTTTTTTGGACATCTCAGAGGTAAAACTGATTTCAGAGTAGTGCTTCCCTGTAGGACCAGAGATAAAACATCTCCAGGAGCAGTAATCCGTTTCCCTTTGCTGTATGGCATTTAATGTGTATGTGCAACTGTCTGCAAGTTCTGTAATGATTGCTTTTGACAGCCATTCTTTAGTATTGTATTCAGTATTACTATTATTACCTCCCCCTTTTTTTGCAGTGAATCTTAAGGTTTCTTTGCCACCCACTCATGTACCAGATTTCACATCAACTACAGAGAAGAGGAGAACTTTACTCAGCCTCTTGGCAATCATCCCACTTCTGAGCTTTCATTTGCCAGTGATCAGCCCAAAATATATTGCAGAAGTATATGCAAATGAATATTATGCAAATTGTTGTAGGTGCTCTAAGTTGCATTAGGAGACATGCTTTTCCATGTGGGTGAGCCCCAACATTTGTGTTTTCCTTTAACAGCGACAATGAATTCTGATGGCATGTTTTTGTGTTTTTTTTTTCACTTTGCATAAACTTGTATGGGGTGAACATCATAAGAAGAGCAGCTTGGTACCCTATAAGCCAACAACTTCACTGTAATTAGCAGTGTGCATCAGCTATCCAAGAATTAGCAGACCTCAACAAAATGCTCTCCTAGGGGAGCAGTGTTCTTGCATCAGTTTCATCTTAAAAAAAAAAAACAATAATAATAATGTTATCAATGTAGGAGCTGTCCATACAATTGCTCTCAGTCCAGCATTTTCTAGAGACCACATCTTGTCTGGCTCACTTATTTCTCTTGGGTCTTCTGAATGGAGATTTCCACTCAGCTTAGAGGCTTTCACCTTGATTTCCAGTTCCTGGGGACTCTGTACCTGAAGAGCCCGCAGTGTGCAATATCAGTAGTACATGCCTTTTGAACTCCTAAAGGTTTGATAGCAACTGTGAAGTCTGTCAGCAGACTTTGTTGTAGGGAAAACTAAAGCAAGACCTCACATTCTGTCATTACCCAGGATTACTTCAAAGAACTACAGAAAAATAATGCATTGGCATTATTAAAGAGTATTTGTTTATCTAAGTGGTGGGCAGAATATGATGCTCTTACCATAATAACTGCCTTGACTTGTGGTAGCATCAAGGATTATAAAGCAAAGTCACAGGTGCAGCTGTTTAATTAAACTTTTGTATTTAAAAAGATTCAATACATGAAAAATCTAAAATGTTTGGAAGATAAAATTGCATTTGTTGCACAAACAAATGTTCTGCTTTTTTTGCTTACAAGAGGATGTCTGCAAAATCCGAGTAAGGTTCTGGTTTGTTACACAGCTTTGAAACAAGTGGTCTTCTTAGTGAGCTGAAATAAAGTAGTAATTTCTATTTAAATTTTAACTTTTGTAAGGAATGCAGGAATGTTAAAGATTTTGGAGGGTTTGGGGAGAATGAGTTGACTTGCAGTGGGAGTTTTAGTAAATCTTCTGCCCTGGAAAATGCTCCAAGTTTCATGTAAATGTTGTAGTTTCACGTAAGTTGTTATAGCAATTAATTATACTAGGCATCCTTGATATACTGCTTCATGATAAAGACAGTGCCCTGGATTCTGCAGGCTTTGAGATATTTTTTTTTCTCACAAAACTCAGTTCCCCCCTCAGTTGCTGAACAAAGCAAACTTTGTAGGCTTTATTTTCTTTCCTTCCCCTTTTCCTACTCCTTCCTCCTACACTTTGGGTATGTGGGTTTTGATTTGTGATTTTTTTTCCCCTCTTTCTACCACTTAGTCTTTGCACTGAAGCATTTGGAGTAGACTGCACTTAACTAATCAATGCTTTTTTAAAGCGCAGTGTTAAAAATCACATCACAGAGCAGGATGCTAGGCTATTAATCCAATTTACTGTCAGGTAAACCTGAGAAATTGATGCAGTAGTTAGAGACATGTCTTCTGTGTGCTCTTTCCCTGAAGTTTCCACCTCCGCTGCAACATCAGTAGAATGTTGGGGGAGTAGGTCTACGGGGAGATGCCAAACTCTGTTTCCTGGCAGATGTTTCTTTCTTTCCTTTATCTTTGCTTTGAACAAATTAAGCTGTAACAGGGAAGCTGCTCAAATTCCTGGCCATAACTTGCAAACTGGTGCACCCAATATTGGCAACTTAGGATTTGCTTTTAGTAAAGCCACTGATCTTCATTTGGTGAAATAAGCATTCAGTAAAATACTAATCACTGACATTCAAGTTTCTGGTTCAGATATGCTGGTTAGTCTGTGGATTGATGTATCTAGTCGTTCACATACACCATACTTGTGGTGTTAGAGTAAAACAGTTTTTACCACGGGTAAGAGTACTTCCTAAGAATGTTGGAACAAATTGTTTAAGTTCCTTTGGGAGATATAACATTTATTGCCATGCTCTAGTGTCGCATTACTGGAAAGCTGATCGGTTCTTCCAGGTGCTTACTGCAGTTTAGAGCAGATTTGGCTGCTGCTACTGAACTGAACAAATGTGAAGTGCTGAATGTAAACTTGTAGCCTATCATCAGGACATCAAAGACTTCAGGAAGAAAGTGTGTGTTCTTTGCTCCTGTCTTCATCAATTCCTTCTTTATTTTCGTCTTGTGTTTACACAATGTAGGTAAATAGTGCCAGTGATCCTTGGTCAGGCTGGAATATTGGGAAGTCTGGGAACTGGGATAATGGAACCGCTGGAGACAGCTGGGCAACAAAACCTGAAAGTGCAGCTGGCCAGAGGAGCAGTGCTTCGAATAACTGGGATGCAGCAGCAACGTTTGGTCATCCACAGGCATATCAAGGACCAGGTGTGCTAATAATGCTCTTACTTTTGAATGAATTAGGGTAGGTGGACAATGGATGTAGGAATTACCTAATCTTTTGCAACTATAGGAAATGAATTGCTTAATAAAAAGTAAGTATAAAAATAAAAACCTTCCAGGTAGGTAATCATCATATCAGTAAATTGAATACTAAAATGATGAAGGTCATTGTTTGGTTTTAGAAATATTAATAAAAATCAGGTCCGTAACGATGGGTGCCTCAAACCTGTCTCAAGCCAGAGTGTTATTCACAGGCAATCTGTTCTTAGACATCTTGTTCAACTTGAATAACTGGAACTTAAACACCCTTGAATTTATGCCTTCAGGTCTGTGAAAACATAGTCTCCAAATCCTTGATTTTAGGAAGATGGTAGCCTTTCAGAAGGCTCCTCACCTACTTGTCGAAAGGGACTAAAATAAGAGGAAAACTTACGACTGGATCTTGCTAAGCAATGGTATATGAATATAGAGCAGTGCTGTTTTTTGTAGTATTTTTGCACATCAGCATCTCTCTTTTTTTTTTTTTTTTTCCAATCACTGTTGCCCCAGTGGATTTGTAGTGTAGTGTTTGTTAGGATGTACTTGATGGGGATGATAACTGAGGAAGAATTAAAAAATACAAGATTCAGCTAGCTCTTCAGTATATTTACCTTGTTGATTATTTGTGTATGAGTGCTGAGGAAGGTGCTTCTGCTTTCTAAAGAGAAAGCATGTAACTGTCTTTACCCTTCCTCTCTACTTCAGCAGCTGCTGATGACGATGATTGGGATGATGACTGGGATGACCCAAAATCATCTTCACCATCTTACCTTGGTTACAAGGAAACTGAGTCGTCAGAGGCTGGCGGGTCCCAGCGTGGAAACTCTCGTGCAGCTGCTATGAAGTTACCACTTAACAAGTAATGGAAAATACAGAACAAATGTGTACATATTGAAGAGAGCTGGAATTTTTCAAGTAGCGTAGATGTGTTGCAATTAAACCTTCTTGAAATATGCAGTGTAAATAATGTTTTGGGGGTAAAAATGTATGTGGATTAAGTATTGGCTCTATGTGATTTGATAATGTAGATTCAGGAAACCCTGAACGTACATCATAAAACTATTTTTGGAGATGTTATACAAACAAATAATGCCTTTACTAGCTCTTCATTTCTGGACTTACTGTTGGTTAAATTTTTCATGACTAGTCATTCACAGATGGTTGACTTTGTTCATCAGTGGACATTTTGTCCAGTTATGCTGCAGTACCTCTCCATCAGTTTGGCAGCTACTTGCTGCAAACCCATTTTGCATAAAAATAATTTTAAAAGCATTTGCCTGAAAGGTATGTCAAATTTGTAGTGTTTCTGCAAGCAAATAGTAGATTATAGATATTTGAAGGGCTAAGTATCTTCTTAATTAAAAAAGAGAACTGCTATTTGCCATTCGTAAAGCCTTTGCGTAAGGATGCTACAGTGATTTTTGTGCATTTTTCTTTCTAATTGGAGGACAAATTATTTTAACTCATGCTTAGAAGTACTTTTTAAATCTGCACTTTGTTGTTCTTTCAGATGATTGAATTCTCATTGTCTGAAACAGCAAAAAGGTGTGCACGTGTGTACATGCATGTGTGCATCTGCAAAGTGTAGGCTGCAGTGAATGGCGTGGCAGATGTTAGTTCATGCCCTACTGTTACATTTGCTCTGGTGGACTGCAGGGCACAAGTAGCTGCATGTCGTGCAAGAAGGAGCGTGTATTACACAGACAAAAGCTGGAGATTAGCAGCCTAAACTTTTCTGTTTTTTTTCAGGGTGAATAGTTGGTAACCCATGTCATAACTTTTGTCTATTTTTGAGAAATGCTAAGTGTTTTCTTCTGTGCATATTTGAAAGGGGATGCAAAGTAAATTTATCACTTTGTTTTGTTTAGATTTCCTGGATTTGCAAAACCTGGAATGGAGCAGTATCTATTGGCAAAGCAGCTAGCAAAACCAAAAGAGAAGATTCCCATAATTGTAAGTTGGAGGTAGATGAGTGGGTGTGACTGTGGTGTGGGTGTGACTTTTGTTTAGTGGGTTGGCTGGATTTTTATTTGGTTATTTTTAGAGAGGAAGTGGGGTGGTGGTTGATTTCTGACTTGTTTTGGGTATTGTGTTTTTGTTTTGTTTCATTTTTTAGATTCTCTCCACTTCTCTTCTTACCCAAGTTAACTTTTAGTCTCAGAGTTGTTAAATATATCTGGGTCAGACACAATTGGTGCTTAATTAGAAATGTCACTGTCATCATGAAACTATACAACACTTAAAGTCATGATGGACTGCATTCCAGAGTCCTGTATCACTGAGGGTTTTTTCAGAGTCAAGTTTTAACTCTTTTCTTCTAAGCATTCTTCTGTTTTCAGTGTTTTTCTTACCCGCATTATTTGTGAATGTGAAAAACAAGCCTTGTTAAAACAGAGGGCAGAAAATGTATTACACTCAGCTTTCTTGATAGTTACTTGAAGTACATGCATGAAGGTTTGCTGTATTCAGTCATGATGATGAGTTCATCTGCTGATCTAATAACAGGCTGTTGTAGATCTGTACTATTATAGTGAAATATGATGGAGGTAATAATACCTACAACTCACTGCTCCTTAGTTATTTGAAAAAAATGTACGGACATACTTAAATACAGCTGTGGTAAATTATATCTAGCTGCAGGAACCCCTGTGTTTCCTGATTCTCGGGCTCACTGCAAGCGTCTGAAACTTTTAAATGAAGAGAATTAGAAGCTCTGTTATAAAAATATTCTTCATTCATGTAATGGAATGTATTTGTTTCTTTGTTTGCAGCTGGTACAATGTCATGTATTCAATTAAAAACAGTAATATTTGCAATTTCTTACAGATCGGTGATTATGGCCCAATGTGGGTTTATCCTACCTCTACATTTGATTGTGTGGTGGCAGATCCCAAAAAAGGTTCAAAAATGTATGGTCTGAAGAGCTACATTGAGTATCAGCTGACCTGCACTGTAAGTGTATCTGAAACAGGCTCTTCTCTTTCACAAATGTGGATCGTTTTACAGATAAATAAGTTTATTCAAGTTGTTTACAGGGTTGTATGTGATGGTTGACACAAGTTTTCCCCAAAAGAGTAGTTTTGTTATTTCCTAGCATTTTTAGTTCTGCAACTATAGATTCAAGACTACATCATAAGTTTTATTTCAAGTTCCACATATTTACTGGTCATGCTTGTTTCATGTTGCTATCTGTAGATGCCTGTCAAAATTCAGAGTTGTGTTTCTCTTACAGAACACTAATCGATCTGTCAACCACAGATACAAGCACTTTGATTGGTTGTACGAGCGTCTCCTGGTTAAATTTGGATTAGCCATTCCAATCCCATCTCTTCCAGACAAGCAAGTAACAGGTAAATGTTTATTATTTGTTTGTGGACTCATAGGAATCATAGAATCACTGAGGTTGGAAAAGACCTCCATGATCATCCTGTCCAACTGTCCTCTTTCACCAATATTTCCCACTAAACCACGTCCCTCAGCACATCTAAATGCTTTTTGAGCACCTCCAGAGACAGTGACTCCACCACCTCCTTGTGTGGTCCATTCCAGTGCCTGACCACTCTCTCAGAGGAGTATTTCCTAACATCCAACCTGAATCTACCCTGCTGCAACTTGAGGCCGTTCCATCTAGTCTTACTGCTAGTTGCACAGGAGAAGAGGCTGACTCCCACCTCACCACAGCCTCCCTTCAGGTAGCTGTAGAGTGTGATAAGGTCTCCCCTGAGCCAATTCTTCCCTGGACTGAATAATCCCTTAACATTTGTGCTCCAGACCCCTCACCAGTTTCATTGCCTTTCTCTGAACATGCTCCCGTGCTTCAGTGTCTTTCCTATGGTGAGGGGCTGAAACTGTAGTACTTGAGATGCGGCCTTGCCAGTGATAAGTACAGAGGGATGATCACTTCCTTGCTATTTCTGATACAAGCCAAGATGCCAATGGCCATCTTGGCTACCTGTGTACACTGCTGGCTCATGTTCAGCCAACTGTGCACCAACACCCCCAGGTCTGTTTCTTCTACACAGTCTTCCAGCCACTCAACCCCAGTCCTGTAGCGTTGCCTGAGGTTGTTTTGGCCAGTGTGCAGGATCCTTCATTTGATCTTGTTGAACTTCATCCCATTGGTCTCAGCCCAGCTATCCAGCCTGTCCAGATCCCTCTATAGGGTCTTCCTACCCCCCTACTCCCTACCCTTTCCTGCCACCGAGGTCAGGCTGGCAGGCCTGTAGTTCCCCCATTCCTCCTTACAACCCTTCTTGTACATGGGAATCCCACTGGCAAGCCTCCAATCCTCTGCGACCTCTCCAGTTAATCAGAAGTGTTGATAGATGGTGGAAAGCAGCTTGGCAACCACCTCTACCAGCTCTCTCAGCACTCTGTAGTGGATCCCATCTGGCCCCATGGACTTGTGGTAGTCCAGGTGGAGTAGTAGGTCTCTTAACTGTTTCCACCTGAATTGTAGGGAGTTTGTTCTGCTCCCCATCTGAGACTTCCAGGTCAGGGGGTTGAATACCCCAAGGAAAACTGTTCTGACTTCTAAAGGCAGATGTAAAGAAGGCATTGAAAACCTCAGCCTTTTCCTTATCCTCAGGTGATCACATTCCCTGCTGCATCCAGGATGGAGATTCTTGTTAGCCCTCCTCTTACTGTTAATATATTTATAAAAAAGTTTTTTGTTCTCTTTTACCCCAACAGTCAAGTTGGGTTCAAGCTGGGCTTTTGGCTTTCTAATTTTCTCCCTGCGTATCCTAACATCTTCTTTGTACTCTCCGTGAGTTGCCTGTCCCTTCTTCCACAGAAGACAGATTGTGTTTTTCTCCTCAGGGAAAGTTCCTTGTTTATTCACATCACTGTTCTTTCCCACCGGCTCATCTTGAGGCACAGGGGAATAGTCTGCTTCTGCACCTTTAAGACTTCCTTCTTGAGGAGCATCCAGCCTTCCTGGACCCCTTTACCCTTGAGGACTATTCCTTCAGGAATATCATGGGAACTTCCCCTGCCAGAAGACTTGAGTCTTCCCTCTAGAAGTACAAGGTAGCAATTTTGCTGGCCTTCCTCATGACATCAGCAAGAATTGAGAATTCTACCATTTTGTGGTGACTCTGCTCAAGACAGTTCTGGAAGAGAAATAAAGAGAGAATTTTTGTTCAAGTTTCAGTCATGTCTTACTGCTTGGGTGTTTTTTTTCCCCGTTTTCTTTAAAAAAGATATTGAAGAAAAGTCTTTCATTAAGTATTTATAGTAAACTGTAACTATCTGTAACAAAACACCACCAGTAAAAGCATCGTTTCGTATCTCTAGTTTATTTCTCTAGGCCATTGATTTAAAACTAAGACAAAGTGGATTATTCTTTTGTTTGTTTACTTACTGTTATTTCCCTATTATTACAGAAGATATTTGCTGTTGGAGAGGATAGCCAGTTATACTCTGTATTTGCAGACGTATTGCATTTGTATTTGTCTGGAGGAATTGTTTTGAGATTTTTGTTTTAATTTTCTTTTGTATCTGATTGTGAAAGTGTTATGTTGTAGGACCTTTGCTGCAAAGCTCTCAGAGGAAAGGGAGAATTCTCCTACAAGCTATTTTTTGCCTATAAGTAAAATGTTGCGGCTATTCCTCCTATTGCTTGATTTCACAATTGGTTTAGAGAGTTTATTTCATTTGTGTAGCGCTGTGCTCCAGTCCAGTGCCCATTTGGCTTGACCAAACTCTCCAAAGCCTATGAAAGTCAGTTCTTACTTGAAGGAAAGTGGGATCGCACAATTTAAGTGCTCATGAATTCAGTAACTACAATTGAACGCGCAGTCTGTGCATTTTCACTGGTCTCTTTCTTCCTTTCTGCAAGGGCACATGGGTGTTTGTGAGGAAAGGAGTGTAAGCCTGTATAAAATCTGCATATTTCTACTTAGGTTTATTCTACATATTTCTACTTACGTTAATTTCTACATACGTTTTCTGGTAAAATTTTTATAAAGGCTTTAGGATAACCAGCCAAAAACAAGTATGCAAAAGCAGGCATGTAGCCAACCATGTGGCTGTGGGCATCAGTAAAAATGCAGCAGTTCAGTTGTGTTTGAAGAAAGCTGAGCATTGATGCAAATGCTGGGATAAATGCCGAGGAAACTGAAAAGTGAGGAAGTGACTTCCTCCCCTCCCCTTAGATAGCCTCGTACTTGGAATTCACCAATCTATTTAGATTAACTTGTGCTTGTGGACTGAAAGGAAACCAGAAGACCTGATGGAGTCCCTAGATTTCATTTTGACTGTATCTTAATACTTAGGACTTTGTCATCTCAATTAAATTTTCCCTGTGGATTTCTGTCTTTTGGAGTCTGTGGGAGAGACTAAATTCTCTCAAGCCACTGCCTCCACTTCCCCCCTACCCCCCTTCTCTCTTTTCCCCTTCCCTTCTCGCCCCCCCAAAAAAGAAAAATATTCCCCCTTTTTTTTTCTGAAGTGTTACAAGAAACACTGACAAATTGTGCTTATCGCTTTCCATATTTGCAATTTATAAATAAATAAAAATCCACTTTTGTCAAGCTGCTGCCACAGTAACTTTATAGTAGAACTATATTGAAACTATACACATTTGTTATCTGGAGGAATCTCTCATTTCTTTCAAATATATCCTATTCAATCTACATTTAAGATGTCTGTAGTGCATTTTTTTAAAGTTAGATATTATTCTCTTTAGATATAGTTTGTGCTAAAATTAAAATATTCTTATAAACATGCATTACTGAAGCACTACTGATTTAAAAATATTTTTTTTTTGGTTACTTGGTGCTGTAATCTAACTGACAAAAAAAAAAAATCAATTACTGGGTCATATATGCGTTATAACCAGTTCATACAGAAGATTTATTGAGACTTCTGTTTTGTCAAACACATTCATTTGCTCACAACCATAAAAATAAAATCTGCTGTTTGAAATCGGACCACTCAAATACATGTGCTTTGTTATTTAGGATATGATGTCCTTGGAAGTAGGTAGTTCATCTTCCTCTAACTTTGTAGAGCCCTGCCAAGAATTTTGTGGACTGTATCAGAAAAACATATGCATTCCAAGTCCATGCCTAATTTGTCTTGGATCATCTAGCTGTCTTAATTTCTCCATCCAAAAGTTTATTAATCTCTTTTTTCCAAAAAGTGATTTGAACTGTGGGTGAGGTTTATGTTCTTATAACTATCTTTAACTATCTTTAAAAGGAGCAATATCCAGTACTGTGATCTGGAGTTTTTCTGATTAGTTACCTTAATGTTTACTCCATGTAAGTTCTGCCTCTATTTAACAACTCAAAAGAAAAATTACAGATTCTGTGTGTGGGTGTCTAGTGTGTGTTTGTATGTATATATGTGTGTGTGTGTGTGTGTGTGTGTGTGTGTGTGTGCATGTATACATAAATATAAAAAAGAAAAGCCGATTACTGAAATGGAAATAAAACAATTACTGTTCACTGTATAACAGGGCGCTTTGAAGAAGAATTTATCAAAATGCGTATGGAGAGGCTGCAAGCTTGGATGACAAGGATGTGTCGCCATCCTATTGTTTCAGAAAGTGAAGTTTTCCAGCAATTTCTCAATTTCCGAGATGAGAAGGTAGGAAATGGCTGGAATTGAGGAGTTGTTCCCTCCCCCCTACCTTCCCCACACACCCACCATTCCCCCTTCAAAGTAAGAATTGCACTCCATAGTCTTCTCATTTGTCTGCCCCCTGTAGGCAGCAGCAAGGATCTGTAACCTGTTGTTACCTTACTGTAACCTGACGTGTTAAAGTAAGATTTAAAGTTGCTTTTGTGAAGTACTCTATGCCACTCTAACAGATACACTCTTGAAAGTAGCTTTGCTGCCAATCTAAGGCCAGTTTGTGTCCTCCAGCAGGACACCCAAGAAATCATTTGGGGTTTTTCCCTTATCCATCTCTGTCAGGCTTGCTGCAGTCCTCTGATTGGTACTGTCTTGCTAACAGTAGTAACTGTTTTGTTGCAGAACTGGAATGTTTTTCATCCTGTACTATATTTAAAAACAAACAAAAATCCCCAGATATGGTTTTCCCTGCAATCAGTTGTAATAGGATTATGCTGTAGCCTGACCCAGTATACCAAGCTTTCTGATTTCCTCCCTATCCCTTCCCTTCATTTACTTATGGGTTTCTTTTGGGGAGATTGATATCTTCACCTTTAGTAAATAATATTTTATCCATGATTGAGCTCAAGCTCTGTTGATAATTTAGATATCAAGTATCTGCTGATGTGGACGTGAATAGGAAAGCTGCTATTTTCACCACATACTCATACTAAATTCACATTGACTCCTCAAAAAGTAAATGATTGTTGCATGTTTTTAAGACCAGGTTGAATAAAGCCCTCAGTAACTAAGGTCACATTTGACCCTTTTTGAGTAGGATGTTGGACTACAGACCTGAACTCTATTCCAACCTGATTATTCTGAAATAAAGGGTTTACTAACATAATAACTGCAGTCCCAATTAAGTGCTATTTGAATGGACAGTGGTGAGTTTTATAATCATGTTAGTTAATCACTGACTCTTAGAACCTAACTTACAGGCTAATATGAACAGAGCATCTGGAATTTTTTCTTCTGTTTCCACTAAGAGCTCAGTATGACAATTACATAACAGTCTTATGATCACTTTGAGCAGCTTCTGATATCAGCAATATCACATGTGCACATACAGCTGAATATGAATTGCCTTTATACTGCTTTTCAGTGGCATACAAAAGGGCCTTTTTACCACAAAATCTAGAAAACAGTGCTCAAGCAAAAGGGTAAAAACTCTTGAAGAAGCCTTGGCCCAACCGAAACTTTCGTTGTTACACTGTAGGGATGCATTGAGAAAGTCTGAGGCCCTCTTGGAATTAAACCTTCCCAAGTAGGTAAAGGTTAACAAGAAAGGTGTTTTTTTGTTTGTTTGTTTGTTTGAAGAGTGAAGACTAGTGAAAATGTGGGTCTCCTGTTTAAATGAAATGGGTGCCTTTGTGACAGGGGGCACTGAGAAGGCAAAGATCCTAAATACCTTCTTTGCTTCAGTGTTTAATGCTAAGATTAGCCCTCAGGAATCCTGGACCCCTCAGGTAAGATAAAGAATCTGGGTAAAGGAGGACTTCCATTGTTTGAGGAGAATCTGGTCAGAAGTGACTAGCCAAAATCAGGGCACACAAATCCATGGACCCCAATGGGATGCACCTGCATGTGCTAAGAGAAATGGCAGAGATGATCGCTGAACCACTGTCTATCATCTTTGGAAGGTCTTGGCAAACAGGAGAGGTGCCTGAAGACTGAAGGATAGCTAATGTCACTCCAGTCCTTAAAATGGGCAAGAAGGAGGATCTAGGAAACAATGGGCCAGTTAGCCTCACCTCCATCCCTGGAGAGGTGATGGAACAACTTGTTCTGGATGCCAGCTCTGTGTGGTTGGAAGAGAAGAAGGTTATCAGGAGTAGTCAACGTGGATTCACCAAAGAGAAATCATGCTTGACCAACCACAGTCTTCTATGTTGTCATCACTGGCTGGGTAGATGAGGGGAGAGCATTGTATGTTGTGTACCTTGACTTCAGTAAGGCATTTGACACTATCCCCCACAGCATCCTTGTTATGAGACTTTAAAAATGTGGGATAGGTGAGTGGACAGTGAGGTGGATTGAGAACTGGCTGACTAGCAGAACTCAGAGGCTGTCATTAGTGGTACAGAATCTGATTGGAGGCCTTTAACTAGTGGTGTTCCCCAGGGTTCAGTGCTGGGTCTGGTCTTGTTCAGCATCCTCATCAATGACTTTCATGAGGGGATAGAATCCACCCTCAGCAACTTTGCTGATGATAGAAAGAATTGGCAGATACACTGGCAGCCTGTGTTACCATTCAACGAGATCTGAACAGACTGAAGAATTGGGCAGGAAGGAACCTAATGAGGTTTAACAAGGGCAAGTTTAGAGTCTTGCACCTGGGGAGGAATAATTGCATGTGTCAGTACAGGCCAGGGGATAACCTGCTGCAGGTGAGCTCTATGGAGAAGGACCTGTGAGTCCTGGTGACCAACAGATCGGCAGTGAGCCAGCAGTGTGCCCTTGTGGCCAAGAAGGCCATTGTTATCCTGAGGTGCATTAAAAAGAGCGTGGCCAGCAGGTTAAGAGAGAGAATCCTCCCCCTCTGCCTTGGTGTGGCTGCATTTAGACTACTGTATTTAGTTTTTGGCTCCCCAGTTCAAAAAAACCAGGAATCTCCTAGAAGGAGTTCAGTGGAGGGGCACAGAGATTATAAAGGGCCTGGACCATCACCCATATAAGAAAAGGCTGAGTAACCTGGGTCTGTTCAGCCTGGGGAAAAGAAGTCTGGGAGGGGATCTGAGAAATGTTTCTAAATACTGAAGGGATGTGGACAGCAAATGGATGAGGCTGGGCTGTTCTTGGTGGTGTGTAGCGACAGGGCAAGGAATAATGGCCTGAGACTTGAACATAGGAAGTTTGGTACTAACGTGTGGAAGAACTTATTTATGGTGAGTGTGACAGAGCACAGGAGCAGGTTGCCCAAAGAGGTTGTGGATACTCCTTCTCTGGAGATATTAATGATCTGTCTGGATGCCTACCTGTATTACCTATTGTAGGGAACCTGCTTTAGCCGGGGAGTTGGACTCGATGATCTCTTGAGGTCCTTTCCAACCCCTGCAATTCTGTGATTCTGTGATTCATTTGAAAGATTTTAAGGTGTTGGTGGTCTGTTCTCCTAGATGTTCTCCTCTGTGTGTAAGTGCACGTCCTTAACAGTGGATGAACAATGATGATCAGTTCTTTTTATTTATTTATTTATTTATTTTGGTCTTTCTTCAAGGAGTGGAAAACTGGAAAACGGAAGGCAGAAAAAGATGAAACTGTAGGAGTCATGATCTTTTCCACAATGGAACCAGAAGCTCCTGACCTTGACATGGTAGAAATGTAAGGTGTTGGTTTGTTTGCTTTAGTA
This sequence comes from Tympanuchus pallidicinctus, assembly GCF_026119805.1. NCBI lineage: Eukaryota > Metazoa > Chordata > Aves > Galliformes > Phasianidae > Tympanuchus > Tympanuchus pallidicinctus. The sequence goes on along the minus strand of NW_026294618.1, from coordinate 58,411,041 downwards.
TTTTTTGGTTGGTTTGTGTTATGCTTTTTTGTATTTGCATGGCTTTTTTTTACAGTAGATATCATAAATCTGAGTAGACAGCATATACTGAGTTAATATAAAAACTAAAATAGTAAACATTTTGGATGCAAAATATTATCCAAATTTCTATTTCAAATTTTTTCAAATTTTACAGTGTAGAAATGCATACTATGTTTGCTATTTTAGTTTTATATTAACTCAGTATATGTTGTTGAATAAACTAGTGGGACAGTACTAGAAGTTTTTATAGGAGCAAAAACAATAGTGTACCTACAAGTGGAAATAGCCCAGTGTGGACTTTATGCAAGTGCTGTGGTACTTTTTAAGGTGCATATAACAACTGTGCTGTGGCAGTTCTGTACTAATCAGAAAGAATGGATGTTCATACATCACTTTCACTTTGAACATGAGGATTTCAAACTTTCTGCTTTTCTGAAGTGATGTGCTGTAATTGTCCCAGTGGTATAAAAGCCTAAGGAGGTGAACCAGGAGAGGACACAGCTGATTATATACCCGTAGGTATATAATTTAAATGCTTGCAAAATCTCATTTGAGATGACAGCTTTTTTTCTGCTGTTTATATGTGGGCTTTAGGTGTCTGACACAGAGTTCCATCTTAGGTATCTGAAGATAAGTGCCTTGAAAACTTCTTGATGTACCCAAGAGAGAGCGAGCACTGATATGAACATTTGTGAGAAGCCCATTACTTCTGTAATGTTAGGAAAGACCACCAGTGGGACGGACTGTGTGTAGTGGCATTGCTGTATCACTTCTAAACCCAACCGCATCAGTCCTGTTAATGGTCTTGTGAGAAACCCCTACTCAAAACCGGGCAGCTCCAACAGAGCCTCTGGCTGAGGTGGGCAGCTTGGGTGGTGCTGAGAACTTATTTTTTGGCACTGCAAGGTGATTCTGATGCCTTGGACATGCACACCATCATCAACAAAACAGAGGAGAGCACAGTCTGGCCATTCTCTTTGCAGTCACCTTACCTTTACTGTTGCTGTTTTGCCATCCTGGGGAAGATATATAGTGTTTTGTCCAATTAATTTCTTAGAAGATCACTTACATCATTTTAGTTGTTCTAATCAAGATACAGTAGTGATATTAGAGAGGACTACACAACAGTCTTCGTACTGTACTGAGCAGTATGGAGTCAGTTAGATGTCATTTCCTTCTTTAAAACTGTGCAAATTCAGTTTATTCACCTAATTCAACTATGTTATTTCTCTATTTGGCTATGGACTTGTGATGTATTCTTCTGTTTTTCTTCAAATGTTTTGTGCTCCTTTCAAATAAGATAACTTTGCACTTGAATAAAACATGAAATATTCTTTTTATAGTCTTGAAAGCCATAACTTCTCTAAGTGGACAAATCAGGCTGTTCTGTAGTTCTTGGGTTAAAGTTTTGCAGTGTTCAATAGTTCTTCGGTGAAAAGATGCTATTTGCTGAAACAATTTTGCTAGTAATTTGACGGCTTTTAATAAAAAAAAAGTCTGGAACAATTATATTTATTTAGTGAACATGAATTTTGCTGCTCCTGTAACTCTGCCATCTAACTTCCTGTTGGTGTGGCATCCTTCTGTTTGTATTTAGAGCTCTGTGGATGTTTTGTGTCAAGTTAGAATAATGCATCTCTCTAAATTGCTTTTTGTTTTTGCTTCTTTCGTATGTCCCAGAGAACAGAAATGTGACGCAGTGGGTAGGTTCACCAAAGCAATGGATGATGGAGTTAAAGAGCTGCTGACAGTGGGACAAGAGCACTGGAAGAGGTGTACAGGGCGTAAGTGTCTCTTCTGAACTCAACAGTGTTTTCATTCTTGTTCTGTTTATTTGTTTCTTTTGTAAGTCAAAGTATAATTTAAAACTAAAGGAAGTCCTAAATTATAATGAGAATTATGTGCCTTTCTTGGTGTCTGAAAGGGTGAGTTGTGCAGGTTTTTTCAGTTCTTTTGTTTTTTTGCCCGTAATAAAGTTGTTTGGTCCCTGCCTAAAGGCTTAAAAATACTGTGAGTTAAATAATTCCAGTCATCCATCTAAATCCTTGTTGCATCTGTTCTTTTTGTCATTCATCTACATTTTAGTGGTGTGGGCAAAGTAGACCTGTCTCTTTGATCAAGTCATAAATTGTTGCACTTTATTAACCTTTTATTTTTGCATGTTAGGAGAGGAGATTTAAACATGAAAAGAGTTCAAAAAAAGAATACTGAGGAACTTGATTATAACTTATTCTTTAGCCCTATTCTTTTTTTCTTTTCTTTTTTCTTTCCTATCTTGTCTCTTCCTTCCTGCAGATATTTAGGGTTGCAGAACTTCACACCAAGTCCCTATGACTGCCTGGGCACTAATTTCCTAGTCCACAGCAATGTTCAGTGTTTGTGGCCACCACAAGGCAGCTATTAAAGGAAGCAGGTACTACAGCTGAGAATCATAATAAACACTTCAGGGCAGGCTGTAGTGTCTGATACCAAAGACCAGTTATATAATTCTCCTCAAGTCTACTTTTTTTTGCTCTTGTTCTTTCCTTCCCCCCACCCTCCCCACCCCAGATGTTGTCCCCAGACTTGGAATGTCTCCTAAGTTTCTCTTCATTGGTATCTAATCTTACATTGCAGTTGAATATCTGGAGCTGACTAGCAGGAATGGGAAGTGTAGGAGCTCAGTCTCTTCTGGTAGTGATTACATTAGCACCTGCAGGATATGGTTTTAAGCTATTTACATTCCTCCACTTGATGAGAAAGGTTTCTTTCCACACATCACTGACATTCTTGCTGCTAACGTTAAAAATAGTCTAAATCTGAACTCTCTTACCTCACAGCTTTAATAGTGTAGAGCCCTCATTTCACTAGGGGATCATTACTGGCAATTCTAGGTAGAAAGTAAAGGTCAGGGGAAGAAGGAGAGTCTGTCAGCACAGACTAGAACAATAGCATTGCTTTGCAGACACAGAAGAAAATGGTCAAAACACTGTAGTTAAGGGTTGGCTGTGAGTTGTGCTACAGCAGAAATTCATTATTTTGTTCACTGTTAAAATCTCTCTGAACTTATGACATATGCTTTAGGGATGTAATGATTTGTGTAATCATTTTTTACAGTGGTCACAGCTTTTAATTACCTTGCATAAACACAAAGTCAGATGTGTCTGTCAGATTGGCAGTCTTAACTCCTAACTTTTCAGACATTCATACTGAATGGAAAAGGGAGAGTAGTAAAATCTGAACTTGAAAAACTGAATAATGTAAATTTCTGTCAGCTCTAGTCTGAACTCCTAATCACAAGTATTTTTGGCACTACCTGAGCAATGACTTCTATGCATTCCATTCCGTAACATTTAAAAATGACTGACAGTGCAAACATCAGAAACACAAATGGAATGAAGATGTTCTTTGCTGAAGTTACCACTGGGGAGTCAGGAAAGAGTAAATGGCTGAAAAAAAGTTTCAGTACTCTGAATGGTACCTGCTCCCTAAGAAACATTAGCTTTCATAAGTTGTCTCATTCCTGAAAATGATTTTATAGATGATCAATAAAGTAATTGTTTTTTTTTGTTTTGTTTTGGCTACAGAAGGGTCCCTCTGAAAATCCAACTGTATGTAATGCTAGAGCAACCAAAAACTGCTGTGTGCCCTCATGAGCGCAGATATTTGACAACAAAAAGCAAATCTATTTTTTTTTTCTGTTCCTTGCTAGTGTAGGTAGTTTATTTAAAACAACAGCAACAAAAATAACTGCTTTCACAGCTCACGTTGCTTTTTAGGCCTCTGGAGTGGTGATACTCAGTTTTAGTAATAAACACATACCCATTAATCTTTTTTTTTTTACATTTGTGAGGAAGCAAATTATGCATTTATTTTTAGTAAATAGACTCAAGAATTCAGTTTTGTAATTCACATACTTACATCAGCTTTTATTCCTAGACAAGCCTGGTTTCTAGTCTCTTTAAATATCAAATCCATTATTTCAGGAGAGTTTAGGTATTACAGGTCTGTAAGCTGATTTTCTCTTAAAATACTAGATTTCTGCTCCGTGTCACCTTCCTTATAGAGGAGGGTGAAAAAAATCTCACTGTACACATAAGTTGGAGGGCTGAGGTGAAGTGTGCAGTGAAGATTCTATAGCATTTGCACACTGTTCCCCAGCTGTTTGTGGCCTTCAAAAATCCAAGCTGCAAAGAGCTTAATCCAGTTTCGAAGCTTGTGTAGCGGGTAGAGGGGGTGAGAATGTGATTGTAAATACTTCACTATTAGCAACAATGTAATACCTCATTGGTTTTGACATCTGCTTCTTTCAAGTTTTGGAAATGTTGCAAATTAAGATTAAATCTTAAAGATTTTTGCTTCTGTTTCCTTCTTTTCCCATCCCTTTGTCACTTTCAGCACTGCCCAAGGAATACCAGAAGATCGGAAAAGCACTGCAGAGCCTGGCACTGGTCTTCAACACTAGTGGTTACCAAGGTACTTCTGCAGTTTCATTTGTACTTGAGTTAACAAAAGATATTTCAGTTACATTGTGCTGTGTTTGGGGTTTGTTTTGCGATGGTCTTGATTCTTTCCTTTTTGAATTTAGATGTCAGTCATGTTTCTGGAAAACTACTAAAACCGTGTTGCTCCATGTTTATTATGGTTGTTTTTTATATTTTAATCTGCGGTCTTGTTTCTTTCATTCTGGAATCAGGTGCTGGGTTGGTAGTGGTGGAGTTTAGTTTGATCTCAGTAATATATAATCTAATCACTGAGCTAACTGGCAAAACATGCTGTAGCTTTTTTTTTTTTTTTTTTTTTTTTGTGGCCTATATTTCTGTCATATCAGAGGAAAAGGGAGGAAGTGGAGCCTTGAAAATATTTCTACAGAACTGTTGTGTGCAACAACAGCTCCACACAAGGATGAAAAACTTACTACTAGATTTTTGTATGCCATTAACTGTGGTGGGGGGTTGGCTGCTGTAGCCTTTGCCATCCTTTATCCTTCCTTCTTCAAGGACCCTGAAAAAGAGTTTGTCACACTGGGTATGAAAGTTGTAGGAGAGGAATTGAGAGAATCAACTGCAATTTATTTTTGCAGACTTTTCAAGTTCTCTTTAGTCTGTAAAGTCAAAATTAAATTTCTACTTTAATGTGCTGAATTCATTATCTGGGAAACATTTCCTCATATCCCGAAGAGAGCTAATGGGATATATTCTCTCTGGAATTCTCAGATTAACTACAATTCTTTTTCTTATATTTTATAGCAAAATTGCTCTGTTCTAAAACCTTAAAGGTTGATGCATAGACACTTCCTGAAGTCTTTCTATTTTAGAACTTTTAATTAACCATTAACTATTTGGACTATAACCTGTTCCTCAATTTATACTCTGAACACTTTTTTTCCCCAAAAAGCATGTATTAAAATGCAGTCCATTTTGAAACTCAGGATCTCTGATGCTGGAAATACTGGAATACTTCTTGTAGTTTGTTCTCATCTTTGTCCTGTACTTTAACAGGATAATTGCTTGTTTACAATTAGAATGTAGTATCTTACTGAAAATGTTACTTTTGTATATGAAAACCAAGCAGAGAATTTGTGTAGCCATGTACACTCAGCATGGGTTAGAAAACAGTAAATCCTACCCAGGTACAATCTGCTGCAAGAATTCTTGTGAAAGGGTTGAAATTTGTTTGAACTATAATGCACATTCTTTACTGGGATAAAAGAAAAAGAATAATGGCTTGAAGTGAGGATGCAAACTTGTAGATCAGCCTTTCAATTTGGGTGGTATGAAAAAAAAAGTACACCCCATGATTCTTGAGCACAAGGCAAGGATGTTGCTGTTTGCCCAGCTGCACCGGGTTGCATCCTGGTGTTTTGCGGAGGAAGAATGCCCTTCTCACTGATAGCCTCTGTTCCCAATCCAAGTATTTTGCTCTTCTAATAGCTGGTACACCAGTGTTTGTTTTTTTTTCCTCATAATTAAGAACATATGGGACTTCTCTTTTTAATTTCCATTTTCAGGAGAAGACAACAAATGCAGTACACGCGTTGTTTTATATGTCTTTACTGCTACCTTCAGTCTGCCATGCCTGCTCTTTGTGTGCGGTTTCATTTGATGGCTGCTTCAGTTAGAGATCTGTGGATTGACTGGGCTCTGTGCAAGAGATAAAAGCTCCTGAATTTAACTGATAGCATGCAGCTTTCATAATCTCAGTATTTAAAGGCAACACTGAACCTATTCCTTCAAACAAAGAAGTATTAGCTAGGCTGAGTATGGGGTATGATATTTCTGGATTTTCAATAAAGAAGATTGGTTCCTTTGACCATACTGAAAAGGATTCAGTTTAGTTTCTGTTGGTAGCTGAATCACTTAATCTTTTTCATCCTTACTCAGACACCCAACTCCCTTGTGCTTGTTTACTTCTGATGATAAATTCTGGAAGTTTAATTGTGTAGACCACTGAAGATGGCAGTTTTGTTACATGAGCATTTCCAGCTACAGGTAGCTGACTTCTAGCAACATATCTGGTATGTCAGTTCATTTGCAGTTTGTATGGGACAAATCTACTGTCCTTAACTCTTTCTTCAGAGCTTAACTCAGTCTTAACTCTTGTCCTTAACTTTGCAGAGCCTTGCATTGAATGTTCACTTCCTTCTCTCCTAACTTCAGTCTGAAATGTTTAAGATAGCACCATTCAAGATACGTGTGTTAAGCTGATTCACTCAAGCTGTTTTTCTTACGCTGCAAAATGAGCCTTATCAATTCATTCCTACCACAGGGCATACAAGGAATTTGGCTCCAGTGTTTGCAGAGGCGAGGGTACTTTAAAAACTATTAATGATACATTGAAGGGTTTTCCTGTAACTTAGCCAAGGGCCTCTGTACTGTCCAATCCATTTTAGGAACAAGTGCTTTGAAAGTATGATTTTGGTCCAGAAATATATATTGGAAAGTTCCAGAATATGTCTGCAAGCGTCTGTCAGTCTGGCACTGAATTGCCTGTCTCATTGCATTGTCTGATGATCTGCAGCTAATGCAGCCTAAAATACTACAGCTTCTCTTATGTGGTTTCAAATGCTATGCTATGCCATTCCACTGTAGTGAAATTTCCCAATCCTACATCACCCCTCAAGAATTTTCTTAGGTAGTTGCATATAAGCTTCACAGTTGCACCAGTTAGCCACAGGGATATTTTGTCTTCCAGGCTGCTTGAGTGCTGAACGTGGCAAGTGTCAGAAGTACTTTGCACCAAAAAAAGTCTTGCTACATGTTGTTTCTTAGTACATCAGTCTTGATCTTTTTTCTACTCCTGGAAACGTACTTTGAGGTGGAAAAAAAATTACTTCTTGACAAAAATTACATCTTATGAAATATTTGTTCCTTCAGCATGGCTGGTGTATTCCCTCTGAGGTGATTACTGTTGGCATCTACCAACCAGCTAAACTCCTGAGAGATACTCTGCTGAACGTTTCCATAAGACTCCTCATGCTTTTACATCTTCCTTCGTCTCCCTTTAACAGCACGCAGGCAGGCCTGTGAAGCAATGAAAATATCAGTTTCTCCTCATGACTGTGTTAAAATATCTGTAGAGTACTACTGGACTTTTTAATTGGTCTTTCTACATACATCTTTAATCAAAACTTTGAAGGCCTTTCTGTTTCTTTTGGGAATACGGTAATGAGCACTACTTTAGTTTTGTTGTAGATGCCAGCAGGTATATCTTTGAACTGGGACCTGGTTCAGCCTTCATGGCTCCAGTTGAGCTACCCACTCCCAGCTTAGCATCTTGCACAACTCTTGAGCAGCTGAGAATGTTAAAAAGGTGGACTTGTCCAAGTAAAAAGACTCTTACCGAAACCCACGCTTACAGCAGTTAATGGCAGGAATGTGCTGGTGGAATTTGAGTTGCTCTGATGTGTGAGCATGTGAATTACAAGCAGTAACTTCAGAAAGCTAGCTTGGTCTGGGCACTGACTGATGGAGCATGACCTGACTCTGCTGATATGTATTTTAATTTGAAGGGTGCAGCAAGTGGCAGATGAAATCTGACTCTTTAAGACTGCTGTAGCATGGCCTGAGAAAGAGATTGCAGAAAATAAGAATGCAATGTGAGGAGCTGCAGATACTATTCTGCCTTTCATGTAACTGTCTATTGTTATCCGCTGTCTGGTACAACTCTTACCTGCATCATTAAGGGTGCGCTTCCATAGCAGAGTGAATGCCTGTTAATCCTGTTCTTGCTAGAAGCAGCAGACTCTGTGCTCCACTGCCCCCACATGAAAAAGCATGTATTTGGAGGGCTTTTTTGCATCTCCAGTATGTGGAAGTCCCTTAGGTGAGTTCTGCACAGAAGCAGGGAGGTTTTCTTTTTACTTGAATGCTTGTAGTCTTTTTTCTTTTTTATACACAGACAGGAAAGGTCATTTTCTTTCTATGGAATTACAAAATGAACAGCCAATATCTAGACCAACCTGGCTTCTGAACTGAATAAAAATCACAAGATGTTTTGTCCTAGAAATCTAGCAGTTGCCTCAGCAACAGTTAAGCTAAACTTAAGGTTACTTTTCAACAGACCTATGGAATTCCAAAATAGTGAAATCACTTTCCTCCCTGAGGAACCGAATCTCTCTGATTTTATTTTTTTTTTTAATAGTTTAATAGGAAGAAGATAACTTTTGAATTACATACCTTTTTGGTGTCTCAATGGTATTATTGTTGTTTTTATCTTTATTTTATCATAACGGGCTTAAACAGGGGAAAAACAGCTGTTTTTTTAACCATGTTTGTATTGCTGGACTTACTAGCACTTAAGATCAGCCTTCTGTCAGAGCTTTTGCCATCATAAAACTAGTCTAATGGAATGTAAGAATTGACTGATAGACCTTAAGCAACATTTAGTCATTACCCTGTTTCCTTTAGGACATGCTGAAATGAAAGAGTGCTGTATGACATAAAATAATTTGTTAAACGTCTATAGAAGAAACTATTTGAATGTTCAAATCAATCACTAATGAAATCGACATTTGGTAATTTTCAGTTAAGTCAGTGATTAATGTTCTATAGAATAAAAACAAAATGTTCTTTAAAGGCTGTTAACTGCTGCCCGGTATCAAGGTGTGTCTGAAAGGATAGCATTTTCATAAGCTAACATTTGATAACCGCAAATTAAACTTTCCACCTTCTCTACCTTGATTTGCTTTCCGTACTGTTGACTGAGTGCGTTGGACAAGGTAACAAGGACAAAAAAAAACACACCAAAAAACAGTGTTTTGGGAAGGCAAAGTGGCATGAAAAAAACAAGAGTGTAAGGCTTGTTTCTATCTTTGTCTCACATAGTCATGTGCTGCTAGTAATACAGTGTTAGGAGTGCTTGTGGTGTTGCCTAGCTTAGGATTTGTGGTGATGTTAGTATTTTTCCATGTAGCTTCTGCAGCCTTTTATTTGTTTCATGTGATGATGAAAGTTAGAAGCTCATTCTCAAAAGCAGAGATTCTTACTCAGCTTGAAAATATGATAGAAGAGTTCCCTAAAAGCTGAGAAAGCTTGTTGGCAATGAGGAAATGTTAGTAGGGCCTCTTTTTGCCCCTCATGCCTTTTAATAATTACAATCCAGGACTGCTGGAGATTTTAAGGGTAGCATCGCTGTGCCATAGGGCATTATGGAGAAAGTGGTGCTTGTTAGGAATGAAAATAATTTGTTAAAAAAAACAGAACTTCAGATCTCTCTTGAGCACTGTTGGTTTATCTCCTAGCATCACCCTCCTTGTTCTCCCTTCCTTCCTTCTTACTTTAGTAGGCTTCCTGGTGCTCCCTGTGCAGGAATACCTGTATATCTAAATAACATATAATTTTGAAGTGTGGAAATGAATGGTGCTGATATGGTAGAACAGTATATAAACGGTCCCTCCAGTATTCATTTTGTACAAGGTCTTAATAGTTTTCCTTCTTTAATGGTATAAAACCAATATTTTTCCAACCTTTCTATTATTTTGGGTTATGAAATGATGAGTAGGCTTGTGTAATTATAAAAGAGTGTATTTCAGAAACTTGTCTTGAATCAAGATGTGGCTGTTTGTAATTTAAACACTGGTGTTTACTTTTAGGGGAATCTGATCTCAATGAAGCAATAACAGAAGCAGGAAAAACCTATGAAGAAATCGCCAGCCTTGTAGCAGATCAGGTAGAAGCATTGTGACACACATTGCTCACACTGACATAGCATGTACAAATACATCACCTGTGTGGATGTGACTATTCTTTCTCTTTTTCTCCTATTAAAATGTAACAAATGCTAACGATGCAGACCACTTAAGTGAAACTGCTATTAATGCTTTTAAATGCACCCTCACAGGCTGAGAGAGCTGGGGCTATTCAGTCTGGAGAAGGAGCTGTGGAGAAAAGAGAGCGGCCTTTTGGTATCTGAAGGGCAGCTGTAAGAAAGAAGGGGACAGACTGTTTAGTAAGGTCTCTTGTGATAGGACAAGGGAAAGTGGTTTCAAACTAAAAGAGGGGAGATTTAGATAGGAAATAAGGAAAAAGTTTTTTTTTTCAATAAGGATCATGAGGCACTGAAAAAGGATGCCCAGAGGCGGGTGCCCCATCCCTGAAGACACTCGAGGTCAGGCTGGACTAGGCTCTGAGTAACCTGATGTAGGTGTCCCTGTTCACTGCAGGGGAGTTGGACTAGATGGCCTTTAAGGGTACTTTCCAACTCAAACGATTCTATGATTCTATGTCTGTTTGGGAAGGAAGCAATAAGAAGGTATTTCTCTTGGAACAGAAAGCCATTTTGGCTTCTAAAACACTAAAATGATTACTTTATCTTAACATGTATTTGTTTCTTGATGTTCATTAAACAACAGAATGAGATTTAATCAAGGATAGGATTCCATCTTATCCTATATTCCCCAGATGTCTACAAGATCCAAATCTTCCTACTTTTCATTATGCCTTGATGTGCAATTGCCTGCTGCAGTGCAATTGCCTACTACGGTAACAATCTAGTTTAAATAAATCCAGATTTTATATTGGTATTCAAGCTATAAATCAGTGTTTGCAGAGTGTTTAAGATTCGTTTCCAAAATATAGAGCCTAATTTGAAGGCTGAATCTGGAAGCTCTTACACAGCCTCACAATTAAGCAACTGAGGAGATGCACCTGTATAGGTACACATATAGCAATGGGGTTGTTGCTTGAAATTGCAGTTGCTAGGACTAGAAAATCCTGTGAGAATTTGGGGGAAAGCACTCACTTCATAGGCCAGTGTTAAGGAGAACAAAGAACTGAGGCTTTTTGTTATTGGTGCTCAAAAGCTTACATTTTAATAAAGACCTGTTTAAATTTGGAAAAACTTGCAACAAACAATTAAGCTTTTCACTTACTTTTCTCTAGTCTTCCCTTTCTTCCCCACCCCATTTATTGGCTTCATTATTTCTTTACTGTGTCTGTGGTATTAATGTCTCAGGTAGTTTTAACAATGCATACACTTTATTTATTAGCCAAAGAAAGATCTGCACTTCCTGATGGAAACAAATCATGAGTATAAGGGATTTCTTGGTTGCTTCCCTGACATCATAGGAGCTCATAAGGTACGTGAGGGACGTTTACTCACAGGAGTTGGGCAGTGGGAAGACCTGCATGGGGAAGAACAAATGTTATTCCAACAACATAAACAGGGTTTTTTGAATATTGTTTGGCATGAAAAGGAAAGTGCAGTCTAAATCCATTGTTAAGGAGGAGGCATTTCTTTTTACCGTTCCTGCTTGTGACTTGAGGGTTTTCTTGAATCATGTTATATTGCAGTGAATTGTAGTCTCTTGGAAAACAGTGTTTGTCTTCTGAATATTGCGTAACATGTGGGTAAGGTTCTGCAGGCATTGGTAGTTTGAAGTTTTTGATGTCTCCTATGTCATTCTGCTGAATTTTGGAACCTGATCCTTTTGTCTACTCTGTGTGTATTTTTGCTTATTACTGCCTTTACCAAGCTCAATTTCTTGGTTACCATGTTCCTGCCTGTGTTTTAAGTCGCATCTTGCAAGCAGTGGAGCAAAATAACAAACCTATCAGTCATTCTGCGTGTATATTGTGCAACATCAAAATGTGGCTAGTGGAATTGTAGATGACTGTGAAGACCTTTAAGTTGGCTACTTGTTTAATCTTTCTTTGTTTGCTTTCTACAGGGAGCAATAGAAAGAGTGAAGGAAAGTGACAAATTAGTTGCAACCAGTAAAATAACACCACAGGACAAACAGAATATGGTGAAACGTGTGAGCACAATGGCTTATGCACTACAAGGTAAAACAAGTTTGGAGCTAAATGGCAATATTGTAGAGCTGAAGGATTTTTAAGTAAGAAAATCTTGGCAAAGAATCTTTGTTCTACCAGAAATTGTTGTTACCTATTTGTTTTCCTAGAATTACAGCTGCTTTTCTGCCTCACTTTTTTGTTTTTCTTCTTTTATTTGCTTTTAATTGCATTTCCAAAATGTGTATTTTCTGTGGTAGCAATATGACATTTGAAATAAGAGCATCCCAGAGTACTAATTCTTTCGTTTTGAAATCACAGTGAGTCTCAAAATAAAGCCATGGGCCTTGGTGCAGGAAGCAGTTGAGAACATGTATGTGTTTTTCCGACTCAGAGTTTAATCAGGCATGATCCAGTTGAGTGTCATGTTCTTGTAGATAAGACTTAATTTCCTGGATGTTCTTCAAACTTTTTTAGGTTAGAGATGTTGGAAATAGGAGATGTAATAAACAGCACCTTTTGAAAAAAAAAAAAAAAAAAAAAAAAAAGGAATTGAGGAGTCAGAGTTCAGGCCTGCACATTATTAGACTCTAAAGTGCATCCTGATACTGCCCTCAATGCGGTTACTCATTGCTGAGTGTTTTAGCTTCTTTTAGCTGACTTGAAGCTAAGAGTACTTGGTAGTTTACAGGGAGAAGGCAATGCAGCACGCAGAGCCAATTAAAGAACAAAAATCTCCTCCCTTCCTTCTCTCATCGTTTCTTCCTAGATGTAGTGATGTAAAAGTATTGTTCTGTTCAAGTGGTAATCTGTGGGAATCATGGGAAAAGACCTTGAGGATGGCTGTTACAGTCTCAAATGTTTTTTCTCCCTCTATTGATAGCTCAAAGTACATTTCACTTATTTCAGCTATAAGCTGTGATCTGACAGAAGATGCAGAAATTGGTGAAAGGAATGGCTTCAGTGATGCAGTTTCTCAGATTCCTTCTGAAATGGTCAAGAATGGGTCAAACTGGCTGTATCTTTGTTTTATCTGAATATTTACGGCTGTGCCTGAACTCATTTGTACCCTTGGAAGTCTGAATTCCCAAGCCAAATATGTTTGAAAAACTTCCCAATAGGACAGTTAACCTCAGTAAGACAAAATCCTGTTTGTTTTCTATATCAAGTCTTTGTACCCCCGAGTATTGTAACAAGAACCTGGCTTTACCCAGAAAGCGTTAGTGCTTCAGCAGTGAGTATTTGACACCCTACCAATTGTGTGTATGGTTCCATCATAACTTCAGCACTGCAGGCTAAACAGATTGTGGGCACGTGAATAGGAAATACACTGGCAGGGCTGGACACTGAGCTTGTTGCACAATAACTAACCTGAAGTAAGGGAAACCTTTCCTAACTATGAACACTTCTCTTGAATGATTTGCCTCCTGGATCTGATTGCAGCTGAGATGAATCACTTCCACAGTAACCGGATTTATGACTACAACAGTGTCATTCGTCTTTATTTGGAGCAGCAGGCACAGTTTTATGAAACGGTAAGATGCAGTATTTTGGTGCCATTTTCCTGGCACGTACTGCACTGAACTTTTATGAGAAATTCTCATTATGTTTAGTCATCTTTCTGTATGAACCTCTCCCAGTACGATATTTGGAAAAGAATTGTAAAAGGGAGGGGGGTGAAGCCCCCGTGAAAGAAGAATGAGTGACATATTTCCTTACAGATGCTGTTCTTGTGTGCGTGGCTATGTGATATTAAACCTAAAATACCGTGGTGAAAAACTTTATTGGTGCTAATTGATAGCTTGGTTTTTCTAGTTGTTGTCAGTTTCGTTTGGTTTTCTCAGTGCCACTTCTGAGGTTACAAAGAACTTGTTTTAGATTCGTGCACGCAGATATTACCAAACAGTCCTGAAAAATGCTGTAAAGAAGACCTCCTGCAACAAATTCAACAACAGCAAATAAATAAATAAATAAATAAAACCATTTGAATGAAACTTTTGTCCCAAAGTGTGGAAGGACAAAGGGAAGCTTCTCTGATTTACAGTCTGATGTATAGGCGTGTGGGGTGGCAAATCAGTGATTTGGTGACTTATCTAATATGTCCTTATTTAACATTGCTCTTATCCATGTTATTCTTTCTAGTTTATGAAATGCAACTTGAGAGGAATTTTTCTCATCTGATGTGTTGGTAAAATGTCTGAGTATGCTAGAAGCTGGCTAGACTTAAAGGGGTAATTAGTAACTGGTTGCACTTCATGTAGCAAGAAGTGGCACTTCAGTGGATATCTTCAGTTGCTGAAAATACCAGATCCCCTATCAGGTCACCTTGCTCTGGCTCGTCTGATGCAGCCAGGCGCATATGTTTCCCTTAAATTCCTTCTATCTTTTGTCCCAGTTCTTAACCTCTTCTCGTTGAAGCCTTGACACTCTCCTTGTACTGAACTTCCTCTTTCACTCAGCACAGGGACCAGATCTGTGTTCACATGTAGGGTGCTGGCTATCATGGGAGCTGTGGAAAGAGCCCAGGAACTCTGTTCTGATGTGTAGCCCTGTTCCAGGAGATAGATTTCCTGTTCCAGGAGATAGATAGATGAAAAGCTTGGTTTTGTTCCTGTAGTCCCCCTGAATTATGGATATCAGAACATCATTGATACATTGGTAGCTAGACCTTCCAAGTAGCTATAGCTCCACTATATGTAAGGCTTATGGCATAAGCAAGCTTGTGTAATCTCACATGGAAGGAAAAGACACCTCTCCAGAAAGAATTATTGCTTCTTTCTTCCAGCCAACTGCAAGTCAGATCCAAAGCAAGCAGAAGAGTGACAGTAGTGGAGCAAAGCAGCCCCCCTTGTCTCCTTAGAAACGGCTGACAAGCCTCTAGCATAACATCAGTCTATGTTCAGATGTCCAGTAGAAAGAACTTTTGGCCAAATAGTTGCACTTCCTGAAAGCCATGCTTGATTCACTGGCTTTTACAGTGCATAGTGCATTGCTGGAGAACCTAACAGGCAGAGTGACAGCACTGCCCATGGTACTGTCAGGTGAAAGTACAAAATGAGCAAGGCAAGAAGTATATGTGTGAGCACAAGCATCTCTATAACTGAATGCTTTGCAAGTCCTATGTGTACAAGCCAGCAGAGTTGTGCTTTCTGAGCATCACAAAATTTGACCTTTGAATAGCAGGAAGGTTTGTTGCTTATTGTGATGCTGGTTTTTTTTCCTTTTTTGTCAGGAGTGAGTATGAAAAGTGAGGTTTCTCTGATCTGCTTGTAGCAGGCCAGGCAATTGGCATTCGCTATTGCTTTCAGAATGCATGAAAAAGGATAAGGCTGATTACAACAGAGAGAACTCTATGTGATTTGAATTTGGGGCGGACCTGTGTGGAGTCAGGCTTTGAACTCAGTGGCCCTTGTGGGTCCTTTCCAGCTTGGGATATTCTGTGATTCTATGATTAACAGGATGTGTACTTCCTGTGTCTCAGCATGTAGAAAAAAAACAAGCCACAGAGAATTAATGCATGTATGTAATAACCTTTTGTAATAGCTCCTGAAGCATAAGGTGAGCCTATATTATACTTAGCAAAAAGTCTAGCTCTGTTATACTGCAGTAACAGACTATCTGAATATTACGATGGCATGAAGAGGGATGTAGCTTACAAACTCAGTGGGGCTTGGAGGAGAAAAAAGCAAAGCAAAATTACTGCTTTGTTTTTTCTCATACCTGAGTGCACCTGGGATTTTGAACTCAGAATATTTGCAGTCAAATAAATGAAGTCAGTGATCCTCTTTGTGAGGGAGAGTTGGATTGCTGGAGGCTAAGGAGCGTGAGGAATTACTGGTGGCTTATATCAAAGCCAGGAACAATTTCCAGCCATTAATAGCCACATTTATTGATTACATATTTCTGCTGACTGCCTTCCAAGGCCGAGGCCGTTCATTACTGCTGTGTAAACAGATCTTTTGTTTCTGACAGTTCTGACATAGTCTTTTTCAGGAGAAGGCGACAACAAGTCAAAGTTGGGATACGTGGACTGCATGGAACTCCCTTAAATACTGTGTTGTATTTGTGGTGTTAAGAGAGCAGCTGAACAGTGTTGACAGTCTTGTACTTGTTGGGGGGTACTGAGGAAAGACAGCAATTTTTGAAAGATGAGGGAAGGCTTTGTTTGATTTCTTGCCTGCCTGCACTGTTATTTCTGCATAGTGTAAAGTGACTGCCCAGTAAGTATGTTCTGTTTTTCTGTTTCAGATTGCACAGAAGCTGAGGCAGGCACTCAGCCGCTTTCCTGTGATGTAGAGAATAAGGAGTACTCAACGACGAAGAACCACCTTGAAGTGCTTTTCTGATCTGGGGGCAATGCCAATAAAAACTTGTTAGCCTTTGCCAGCCAAAAAATGAATCAGTTATGGGGAAAAAAAAAAAAAGAATTATATAAAATGTTTACTTTATCAGCCTGAATCCAGAAGATAATGTTCTTTTTTTAATCTTGGATGCTCTCCCCTTTGTGTCATTATTTAAGCAAAAACAGCTAGATAATGCTGTCGGTTGTAGGGTTCTAAATCATCAAACTGGTATGTTGCCATGGACCTTGTGCAGACTTGCATCTATCAGATGCTATTCCAAAAATTCTTTGTCAGCGTCAGAATTACAATTTTTGTAAGTGAGGAAGCGGGTGAGCTTGGGAAAATGATTTCCTACTCATTATACTCAGTTCTCCAGCAATTCAGTAGCCAGAAGGGATTGTATTTGTGACTGTTTCTAGTATATGTTGATGATAATCGGCTGAGCAAACAGTTGTTCTAAGTTTTGCTTCCCACACGTGGCCATGGCATACCGCTCCCACTGTGATTTCTGGTAAATATAATTCGCTCTTCTTTCTTCTTTTCTTGGTAACTAAACCTTATTCTTGTGGCACAACACCTCAGAGCTTCTGTCAGGCTCTTTCTTTCTCGCTATGCACTGTCTAAGACGAAGTACAAACAAGGAAAGAGCCATTCAGGAAGGTGTGAAAAACAGTTTTCCATGCCAGCATTTTGACACCCACAGTGTTAGGCCAAAGGGCACTGGTGTTCCTCAGAGCTGTACCTCTTTGAGAGTTTTAAGCCTTTCAGTAAAGGGGACCCTCACGTCTTCACAAACTGATGTAAGACCTCCAGTTCTGGCAGAGCTCAGGTCTTCATGTTGCAGTATGGTGTGCTGTTGGCTTGGGTTTACTTTCTGTTACTTTCTAATGCAAACAGAAAGGTGACAAAGGTACGTCAGTTATCACACAAATGTACTTTGCTCATCATATCTGAAGTTGAAGTCACGTTTCTTAGTACTAAAATATCACCTGGGGCCTGGGCTTTTTATAACAGCGCTGTTCTAAGTGGGCACCAACTACAGTAATTCATGTAACGCCATAAGCAATCCAAAAAGCCAAAGTGCAATTTTTTTTTTTTTTTTTGCAAAAATATGACTAGAATCTAAATATTTTAGCTAACTTTTAAAGCAAAGGCATTTTCCCATAAGCCATTCTAGGAGACGGGTACTGTCTGCTGGTTGAATAGTTGCCTTACTCGATTTTGCATTGGTGTTATTTTTGTGTGCTAGAAGGAAAATCTAGGTCTGCCTGAATAACCTGAAACCAAAATATAAGAGACTTCAGCCTAAGTCCAGATGCTTCTCAGTGTCATGGGTTTTGTTCACGTTTTATAAACCTTGTCTTTCTCTCCTCCCAATTCTAGTTGTTCGCTTCCAAAATTCCATAGCGCAGTGTTGTTTGATACAGCCATTTAAATATGTACAAATTGTAAAGAATGTGTATAAATGTTTTACACCAAATGTAAGAACTGCTTGCATGCAGAAGCAGCTTATATAATAAATTGTTACAATGTGTACAGTACATTCTGAAATCACTTTTTCAAGCCAGCATTTTTTTTAGCATTTGTATATTCACTTTTGGTAATGAAATCTCTTTGTAATGAATTCTTCATTTGGGAGGGGGAAGGAGGGTTCTTTTTACCAATCTTTGAATAGCTCCATATGCACTAAAGTTGAAAGTTCTTTACTTTGAATAGATTGTTTTGGAATCTACATGTAAGCTGTGCATTCCCGGTGCAGGGAAGCTGTGACAGTAGCGACTGTGTCAGAGATGCAACATTTTGGCAAAAAAGGAAAACTGTTTAAGGACTTCAAGTAAAATGAAGTACAACTGATAATAAATATTTATCTATACCCACAAGACTATTTTTTTTTCTTTGAAATGATCACATTGCTTTTCACAGGGTGATGCACTGTGAGTCAAATCCTCCTTACGGCTTTTCATTGGCTTTCACACAGTGGCCAGCAGAAGAATGAGGAAGGATCCATGTGCCTTCCATAAAGCAGGCACCCGAACATAATAACAGTGCTCGTTGACTGCAGAACAGCCAAGGCTAAGCGTATGTTGTGAGATTTCATTATTCAGGTCAGTCTGGCTCGTGGTTGATGGAACCCTCCTGACTGCAAATCAGTAGGAGAGCACAGTGCTACTGTGTATTCGTGGCTCTGTGACAGCATGGTGTTGACCCAGAATGGAAATTAGATTGTCTTTGGTGTTGTTTGTTTGTTTGTTTTAAATTGGATGTGATTAGTGGCACAGGCTGGGGGATTTGGGAGCAGCAGAAAGCCTTCACTCTGAAGATGCAGCCAGAAAACAAAATAAATTAGAGTAAGATGTGAGCAGTGCCATCCTGCATTTCATTTGTCATAGCTGAGTAATTAATCCCTAGGGTAGCAAAAGGCCTTAAAACTGTTTTCAGACTTATACTTGGCCTTTGCTCTTTGAGTTAGTTTTAATAAAGTCCTCTTGTTAAAGTGTGACACTTTTCATTTAGGGCTGAACAAGAAGGTGTATTATTTATTATTTTCTCTTGGCAGCAGACTTTTGCTTCTCTTAGTTTTCCTCTTACATCTACTGTCTGTAGAGACCTGCATTTCTTGATTATTGTTTAATAAATTTAGTTTGTCTTAGCAAGTATTTATCAGTTCAAGGTCACTTCTAATTGACATTACCTTCTGTCACAATCAAATCTCAGTAGATGCACATCTAAAATTGTTACTCTTAATTGGTATCGTTGGTGTTCTGAATTCTTTCCCTCCCTCACACTGCCTTGGAAAGAAAAAATCAAATTGATTAACTGTTCTTGTAGGGGGCTCACAAGGCTGAGAACAACAAAGGGAGGTGTCACACTGACAACGCATCTGCAGTTAAGCATGGCATTCGGCGAGGGGAGGGAAGAGCACTGCATGTTACCAAAAGTGAAAAGTGACCTGGGACTGAAACGGGTGCCTAAGAGTCTCCTTTCTGAGCAGTGTGTTCCTTGACCTAGGAAAGAACAGGGCGATGTGAAAGCAAACACTCAGATCTCCAAAAATGGAATCTGTACATATGTGATTTCAGTAAATTAATCTGCTCTGAATGGGCATGATTCTGCCTACAGCTGTCTGTGCAGGCATGTTGGTGCTGGGGAGGCAGATGGACAGGTGTTCTTACCATTTGCTGTACCAGGTGTCAGAACCCTCCCAGTATCTTGCTGACAGGATCTGAGGGGCAAATGAAATATCACGTGCCACTAACGTATGAGGAGACTGAGAATGCAAGCCAGCTGCTAATTTGGAGGAAGGAATTTGATACTGAAATTCAGCTAAATTCACAACCTCGCTTCCCAGCCCCTCCGCAGCCGCCTCCTCCTCCTCCCTCGCACCTCCCTGCCACCCCATGCTTTGCTCCACAGCTTCTGACAGTTTGCAGTGGTAACGTTTCTGACACATGCGAAAAGTACCTATTAAATAACTTGTCATATCATCTACCCACATCCACCTGCAATTACATGATGCCTCAGTGACTAATGAGTTTGGTTACCCGCTGACGACGTGAAAATAGTGAGGCAGCCAAGTGGAGTATACTCGACATGGCCTGCGAAGAGCGTGCACTCATCTTTCTGTACCAAAGGAGGTGGAAAAGGGGCTGAAAATGGGACCTTCAGAATGTGAGGGGCTGGCTTCTTATTTATAACCTATGTGAAATGTTGGAAGAGTTGTGAGTCCTAACACATCAGCACTAATAATGCAGAAGCAAATTAGCAGGGTTTCAGATCTGTAATTACATCTAGACCACTAGGTTAGACAGGATACCCAGTGTTGTACACTACAGTCCTTTGTATACAGAGTGGTGGCATCTTCTAGGATGAATTCTCTAAGGACAATATTCAGGTAAAAGTAATTGGCAGATAACATCGCTGTTACATGCACAACACAACAGATCACAAATTCTTTGTAACATTTCTAAATCTAAATAGATGGTTCACTTCTTAATTCTGTAAATGAAAGGTTAAGCAAAATGTATCCATTCCTTCTGCTTCCATCTCTGCTCAATGCTTTTTGGACGACAGTACCTCCCTGCTCTCCTGTGAGAGCATTGCCTGCAGTGCTTTCTGGACTCACAGGAATCTCTTACGCATGATGTAAATTGCACTGTGTTCGCTTTGGGAACAGCTCTGAAGTTCTGTCTGCCCTCCTGGGGCAGAGGACATAGCTGTTACTGCTTTCTAACCATTCTGTAGGGCTTTCCTCATGGTTTCCTTATCACATTATTAGCACAACAGTGGCAGGGGCCTGAAGTATTTACTGGCAATTTTCAAAGTCCCTTTAAGTGTTTATATGAGAATCTCCGCTCCCCTTTTTTATTTTCTTTAGCTGAGTAATTTCCAGTGACATTCTGGAAGCTCAGTCCTTCAGAATCCCGGAACAAGGGAGAGCAACTGTTTATCCACTGTTCATCTATTTATATTATTTTTAATCAGATTCTTTCCAAGCCGGCCCCAAGATCCTGTCAAATGTGGTGCACACAATACGATGAGTCACCACATCAAACCATTGCCAGAGGGGAAGCGCCTCAGAAGTGAGGGCCATGCAGGGCTGAAGGACAGTTTTCTTTCTGTTGCTTGGTTCCTGACTAGCATTTCTAAGCTCAGTAGAGATTTTGTTTAAAAACTCAACAGCTGGAAGGTAAGTTTTGCTGTAGTAGCGCAGCAGATGCTGAATACAAAGCCCACATCTCACTGCTGGAGCAAAGCTGTGGTATTCAGCTCTGCCCGGCAAGGTTCCCAACTGCTGTGCTCTGCAGGACTGCACTGCTCAGTGCTCGCTGTACTTGCAAAGAGAGATGAGGAAAATCTTCATTTGCCTTCCCTGCTTAAATAGGGCACTGTCCTGGCCTTTACTAGATTGCACCTAGTAAACTGACAGCAATAATGTCTTTATCCAAGGCCAGCCTTTGGGAAGGAGCAGGAATACAAGTTTCTTTCCCAGTATAAGCATTTTTGCCCTTACTTGGCAATAGATGAGAAACTAGTTAGAAGTAACACTGGCCTAGCTGCTGCCTATAAGCACTTGGTTGTGCAGGACTCTGGTCTGTTTCTCGCTGCTGTGAAGCTAGAGAGCAATATTCATCCTGGGCCCACTTCTGCAGCAGGGAGGACAAGATGGACACGTGTGCCTCTGCCCGCTTCCCCTGCCACCTGAGCTGGAGGACGAAGATGCTCAAGAGCACATGGGTTCTGCTCCAGCCAGGTCAGCCTTCCGAGTGGCAGCTGCTGGGCTGGCACTGAGCCTGGGGTACACTCTTGTCAATGAGGCACACAAAACTCAAAGAGCATCACTGCTTTTATCCAGGCTACAAACTCTGCATTAGCCTTTCCGTGTGGAACAGATCTTGCATCGGTTCTGGCCCTTCCACGAAGCTTGCAATAAATCTCCAGGACCAAACAAAGTTTATTTCAAATTTCTGGAAGGAGTAAAGAGAGAATTCAGCTGAACCCCTACCAAAATATGCAGAAAATATCAAGATAGCCACTCCATAAGGAAAGCACATGAAAGCAGTCATTGCACCATCTCTAAAAGCCACAGAAGGCATTTGCAGGGATGGCTGAGATGGAATTACGCACAAGGACTGCTACTTGACAGAACCGGACAAGAAGCAGCAGGGAACAGAGCAGGAGAAGGGAGGGCTGGTGATCAGTAAGGGTGATGGTAGCGTAAGGAATGGGAAGTAAAAGCAGGATAATGGGCTTAAAATGAGCCTAGCTGCAGCTCCTGCAGCATTCAATCAGCGGAGCTGATCAGCCCTAGAGGAGCCCCCTCGCTGCTGTGATGTGTGCCACGAGCACTCCTCAGCCCAGCAGGGATTAACGAGGGCTGCAGACAGTGTAACCCAAGACTCCCGCACTGGGGTAGGGACAGATCGTTCCTGGCCAACCTCAGCCTCTCCTCATGGTTTGTGTGTGAACAGCAGACGTGGCACAGGTCAGGAGAACAGGCAATGCCTTTTATAAGTGCGATGTGAATCCTTGTTTCGTTGAAGCAGAACGGCACACCTAAGTAAACATGTCACATTGTCAAAAAACAAACAGAGGCAAGACAGCCAAATGAAAGCCAATCAAAGTTCAGTTGTAACAAAGTCCAGGGATTTAATTGCTACATTAGGAATAACACAGCATACCAAAATGGTTGTTCAAATAATTCTAAACCATGGTATTTCCTCAGTCCTTCTCTTCCTGGCCCGCTCCCCTCACTCAAGCTGCGCGCATTCAGCCAGCTGCCCCTCCACAGCCACACCAACAGAGATACGCCTCTCTCCAGATCTCTTTCCCTTTCAAGGAAAGCAAGCTGTGCACTTTGCACTCACCACAGAGATGCAGATAAATTACAGCACTGTGAAATAACTCTTTATGCAGTTTGCTCTGTTGTACTATTTTAGTTTTTATTTGTTCCACACAGGCAACACTTCTCCAGTTCCTGGCTGGTGTTGTACTGAACTGCACTAAGTGCTCTGCCTTGAACTGATCGATGTTCACTGTCACTTCAGTTGCCCAGTCCAAGACAGATCATCGCAAAGCTGCTGAAGAGGATCACTTGACATTTATTGCCCAGTACCATTTTTTAAAGCTTTAAAAACTGTATAAATACTTAAGCCTTTCAGACAAATGAGTACGATCTCTTTCCTTCACATAAGCTGTTACTATGCTCCTCTTTCTCCCTCTGCTTTCTTGTCTGAAACCCCTCCCAGATCTGAAAATGAATGGCTAGGGCTTCCTAAATCATGAGGAGACATAAATACTGCAAAGCATCTCTTAGTAACATGAAATAAGAGAAACAAGATTTACTTGAACTTAAAATCACCACATACATTGTATTGGAGAAAACTAAAATGAAAAAACAACAACAACAACAACAACAAAACATTGACATGGTAATAGAAAACTGGTTTGTGCAAGGCAGTTTGGGTTGCTTTGAGAGGGTGGTTGAGTCCATGGCAATTAGTTGGTATCTGTGTATAATCAGCAGTCCATTATCAAAGGCACTGCCCAGAAATTCTGTATTGGAAGGAGTATGAAGCAGCAAATCCTGAACCTTACATCTAAGGACTGCCTCCCATGGGAACATGCATGTGAGAACTGGAGTTCTGGATTATATTTAAGCTTTGGGAGCAATGAGCCTACTGCCAGTGATGGAAGCTGAAGGCTCTCTTTGTCCGTATCCACAAGGTGGTGGCACTGAGTGCTGGAGAGCTGTTGTGCTCTGCCATGCTACCAGCATGGTGCTACTGCTGATTGCTGCTGCCACACGCTTTGTCCAAAGCAGTTTTCCAGACAGGACTTTGAGATTTTTCTGAAGAAAATACAGAAAAAGTTAAAATGCTGATAATACAGTCACTGACTCAAGATGAAGAGTCAAAGAACAGCATTCTGCTTTTCCACAGAGTGTTCTCCAAAGTAAGTTATCTTTTTCTTTTGGAAAGCAGTGATCTCATGCACTCTTGGCACAAACTCATGTTTTTGGAGGTAAGCACTTTGCTTCTAAAAACCTACTGATGTCATGATTTGACTGCTTAAAAGTGGTGTCCTCGAATGGACCACTCTCTTCCCTCCTCCCTGCCTTCTTTTTGTCCAATTACTTGACCAAATCTGAAACTTCCACAAAGACAAACTGTATCCAACATTCACTTCACAAAAAGATCTGTGGTTTTGCTTTAGCTTTGTATTATGCATGCAAGAAAAACAGACCTGGAATGTGAGACTACTTTACAGTATCAGACCTACTGTGTTTATAAATGCATTTCTATGAAGACAGAATACGTGCTCATGTAGCTAACAATTAGAAAATGCTACAAATGCAAATAGTGAGCATTGAAAATAAATGCACTTAAAGTGCCCCATTATCCTTCTAGGTGTTCAAACAATCCCTATTAAAGGTTATAGATCAAAATTCTTAGAAGATGTTCTCTCTCAAATATCCAGTTGCACTGAAGGCAGACTCTAGTTCAGTAAGAGTTACATAAATCAATATTAATTAGAATCAGGTATTGAATGCAGAAGCTCCTTTACCCCCACCCTCTCCTCCCACCCCCTCATTGTTCTTTTTAATTATTTACACTTTACTTTCACATTCATCTTCTGTATCATAATCAGCTTCTGGTTGTATTCATGTGTTTTCTGCGTAGTCTAGCTAGTTATAACACCAACAGGCAATGAAACTCAAGGATTATGAGCAACCAGGAAATCTCTATTCTTCCTTCTTACAAGCATGGAGTAGGATGAATGTGCTGCACTGGGCCAACGCCCTTTCTCTTTCAGTGCCCTGTGGCAACAGTAGTTACAACATAGCAGAGAAATGTCACAACAGGCAACCTGAGATTGGCTGTTTCTGCACATTTCTTCACAGTCAGTTCATGTACAAGGGGGCGGCCTCTGTCGCCTTATCAAAACCGCGTACCTTGATACAGAGTAATCACGGAAGTGCTTTCATGTTTCAACAGGAGCATACACGATTTATCCAAATATTAAAGAAAAGACCTTTTGCCCACTGAAAAAAACCTCCCAGCTTATGTGCCACATCTCTGTCTCTGTAGACATTAAGCATTTTGCTTTGAATCCGAACATTCTATTTTACTAAGTGCTTTGGTTTTCCTGTGAGGAGTTTAAGGAAATTAGGCAAGAAGCAGAGGAAAACTTTGTGGGTTTCAAGTCCTTTGAACACAAGAGAGGAATACCTATGACTAATCACGAGCCTGTCAGCTGGAAGAAAGCACAAAAATTGTATCTGGTTGTCTGGTCACTCTTACCGCCTAAACAAATGCTGCCTGACTAAGGCTGCTCATCTGCACATACTTTTGGGATGAAGAACTTTAAACTTTAAAACAGCTGTTGTTACTGAAAATAGTATCTTAAGAAAAGGCAATTATCTGTGAAAGTAGTGTCTGCCTTTTCAGGTAGATGTCTTTGATTTAGCATACATACAGTCAAAGTCAGTGGAAGAGGAGGTGAGAAATTCCACTGACCTCCCAACAAGACTTCAAACACAGTTTTTTCATTGGCAGCACTTGCAAAAGTTAGCCCTTCACCAGAGAGCCTCTCAGCTCAACTTCAGAGCTTGAATTCACAGCCCGTTTTTTTGCCAACACCGAGCTGCAGCCAGGTAAGCCCTGGCTCAACTCAAGTCCAAAGCCAGTCAGCTTACAGCCCAACTAGCACGAGCAGCTGAACCTGCACTGCTCACACAGTGGAACAACTGCTCAATCGGCAGAAAAACTGCATGCATCAGCAGTCTGGGGGCTGACCTGCTGGAAAGGAGCTCTGCAGAGGAGGACCTTGGTTTTTTGTGGACCACAGGTTGGCCATGAGCCAGCAGTGTGCCCTTGTGGCCAAGAAGGCCAATGGTGTCCTCAGGTGCATTCAAAAAGGTGTGGCATAGGTACAGAAAGTAGGTCGAGGGAGGCGATCCTCCCCTTCTACTCCGCCCTGGAGAGGCCACATCTGGAGAAGTGTGTGCAGTTCTGGGAAAGAAAGCAATGCAGCTCTTAAAGTCCAGCAGAGGGATGCAAAGACAATTAGGGGGCTGGAGCATCTCCCTTTTGAGGAAAGGCTGGACGTCCTGGGAGTGCTCAGCTTGGAGGAGACTGAGGGGGAATCTTATGAGTGCTTATAAATGTCTAAAGGGCAGGTGCCAAGTGGATGGGGCCAAGCTCTTTTTGGCAGTTCCCAGTGATGAGGCAAGGGGCACTGGGCATAAAGTGGAATACAGGAAGTTCTATCTGAACATGAGGAAGAACTTCTCTAGAGTGAGAGTGACAAGAGTTCTGGAACAGACTGCCCAGAGAGGTAGTGGAGTCTCCTTCTCTGGAAATATTCAAAACCCACCTGGACACTTTCCTCTGCAACTTACTGTAGGGAACCTGCTTTAACAGGTGCTTAGACTAGATGATCCCCAGAGGTCCTACAGTTGTCTGATTTACTAGAGAAGTCTCACTTGAGTACAGATCTGTGAGACTACTCATGAAGTCAGCTATATGTTTTAATGCCCTACTAAAGTGGAAGCTCAAATCGTCTTCAATAACCCACTGCTCTCTCCCTCTAGTAATTGGTTGAAAGGTAATAGTGATACAAAATGTTAGCATTAAGTTAATTTTTCCTGCTTCAAGGTCACAGAATGCAGGAGATGCTGCCTGGGAAAAGCTGTAAGCAAGCAGAAAGTTGAAAATGTTGACACTGTCTTAACTAAAGTGTCTGCGTTACTGCTGTAGTATTTGTGGAAAGGTCAAACATTCTTTGTCAAATTCTAAACAGACAAATAAGCAATGCTGATTTATCACTTGTGCTTCTTTTTAAGGAGATGTTGTTGACTTTGTTGAGATACAGTGACCTAGCTTGAGGTATATCAGCCTGTTTCTGGAACAAAATACCAGATGCCTTTTGCACACAAACTTCTTTACACGGTCAGGACAAGAAACCAACCAACATAGGAACATTTTCTCTCAATTTTGTGGAGAATGTAAGAGGTGACATTGAAAGCCCACAGCTACTTTCATAGCAATGCTTGGAGTATTTTAGCCTACGAATGTTGCAAATGCTTCTCTACAGCACATTCTAATTTTAAACAAAAATGTGAACACAATAAAAAGTTTTGCACATTAGCTGCAATAACTAATTGTCTTAAATGTCATCTGCAGGAAAAGCTACTTTGAGGTATTTCCTCTGTTTCTTCTTTGATCACAGTGCCCCAAAATTTATTGGAAATGGCAAAAACCAGAATGTTTCAATGACCTCGAGAACACATTTCCTGTGAGGCATTTGTGACTATGTTCAAGTGGCCATAAATCTCCAAGAACTGTCCTCACTAGTAATCTTTGCTATTTAGATTTAGAGCTTTAAAAAGAATCGCTGTTGCATAAGAATGGGCATGCAAATGTTTGTTCCCACTGTACATCAACAAAGTTTTTTTTAATGTAAGTTCCCCTGTTGCAAAGGCAACTCAGCAGCACACAAAAGCCAACCTGGACATTCATCCATCCCATACCCCAAAGTCTAGGATCTGAGGTTCACACAGCTCTTCCACACATCCCAGCAGACTGCTGAATAATGCAAATTCTGCAGCACTGTTTGGTAAATGCCCTGCTGCCCTTTCTGATGCATCTCTGGATCAGCACACGGCCCCACCTGCTAAGGTCAGCCCCAGGACTCCTTCTCATTAAGGTGGTTATCAGTCCATGAGAGCCTCATTTCCATAAAGACTTGGGAGGGAGTCATTATAATGCACAGCATGTTTCAGAGGTAAACTGGGGGCTGGGAGGGATTAAAAAATAGCAGTGAAACTGAATAATGACTCTGAAGAAGATAAAAGTGTTTTAGAAATCACAGTTGTCCATGGCAGCTGAGGCAACAGCTGAATTTCTCCTGACAGCCAAAGAACCAGGCTGAAAAATTTGTAAAAGATAGAATGGTAGTTGTTTGATGGAGGTGAGTGAACAGGAAATAAACTTTGTCGGCTGGATGCGATCCTGCTATGACAGGGACTCAGCAGTGTTGCCATTTTGTGTGCACTGCATTGCACATAACCGTGGTCAGCAAACATGAGATCTTTAAGACTCCTCCCCCATCTGATGAGGAGATAGACAAAAGGACTTCCCTCCTTCTCCTGTAAATGCAGGAAATGCAAAAAGAGCTGGAAGAACAGGAAATAAAAGTTCACTGAGAAAGGAGGATGAAATAAAAAATAATAATAATAAAAAATTGCTGAGGAGTTAATGAGAGTGTATGGCATGG
Source organism: Tympanuchus pallidicinctus (assembly GCF_026119805.1). Taxonomy (NCBI): domain Eukaryota; kingdom Metazoa; phylum Chordata; class Aves; order Galliformes; family Phasianidae; genus Tympanuchus; species Tympanuchus pallidicinctus. The sequence goes on along the minus strand of NW_026294618.1, from coordinate 58,382,687 downwards.
GTGAAAACAGCTGCTCTAGAGAAGAGAATGGTTTCACCTGGGAGAATCCTCAGCTCCAGAGTTAATAACTTTCCATGTCAAAAACATACAATTGCTCCACAGCAAAAGACAGATCAACTCCAAAAGTAACCTAAAAGGTGAGCCATCAAATTCAATATTTTCTGTTAAAAATTGATTTTTGTGTATTGAATGGTAGTTTGGGTTAAATTAAAATATTTTATCTACCATAAAAGAAGGCAAAAAAAAAAGCCTTTCCATGTCCACTTTGTACATCAGGCAAGGTTCCTTCCTGTAAATATTTTTCTGTGTGAGGGAGGATGGTAAATTGTATGGCTTTAGTCAGCACTCCATCATCCTCTGACAGTTGTGTTCGCAGTCCTATGTTACCTTGTTACTAAGATTACCAAGGAACAGAGCAGCTTTCCCTATGGGAGAGGCTGAGAGAGCTGGATCTGTTCAGCACAAGAAGACAAGACTCTGGGGAATTTCATCAGTGTGTACAAACATCTGAATGGGAGGGTGCAAATGTGAAGACAAGCTCTTTGCAGCAGTGCCTGGAGGCAATGGGCACAAACTGAAGCACTAGAGGTACCCTCTGAACAGCAGACAGTGCTTCTTATGCTTACTTAGACACAAGGAAAAATTTTTTCTCTCAGAAAGTGGTCAGACACTGGAATGACCTGCCCAGGGAGGTGGTGGAGTTCCTGTCCCTGGCTGTGTTCAAGAGGTGTCTGGATGAAGAGCTATGAAATATGGTTTAGTAGCTTCTGGTAGCAATGGTAATAGAAAGACGGTTGAACTAGATGATCTTGTAGATCCTTTCCAACCTTGTGATTCTATGATTCTGTGCTTTGTGGGTGATGAAGCGCTGGCACAGGCTGCCAAAGGCTATGGGGTCTCCTCTGACACTATTATTATTTTTTTTTTAATTTATACAGTAAATTGTATGTTGTAGTTGTTTAACACAGGCAGCAGCCCAGCACCACCAAGCTGTTCACTTATTCACCCCATGTGGGATGGGGCCAGTGAGAAAGGTGAAAACACAGGAACTCGTGGATTGAGACAAAGACTACACAAATAGTGCACAACAAGGAATTTGTTTGCTGCTTCCCATCAGCAGGCAGGTATTCAACCACTCTGCCAAGTGAGGTTCAGGTTGGATATCAGGAAAAATATCTTTTCAGAAAGAGCTGTGAGGCATTGGCATCTGCTGCCCAGAGAGGTGGTGCAGTCACTGTCACTGGAGGTGTTTAATAAATGTGTGGATGTGGCACTGAGGGATGTGGTTAATGGGAATGGTGGGGATGGGTCAACAGTTGAACTTGATGGTCTCGGAGGTTTTTTCCAACCTTAATAGCTCTTTGATTCCAGGAGAGCAAGGCTAGGAATGTCTTGTGGTTCCTTGGGAAGACAAATGCCAGCTCTTCTAGCACAGAGCAGTGCTAAAAGCAGAGAAATTCTCAACTCTGCTCTGCAACAACATTGGTGTGTTATCACCATCACCTTCAGCAAAATTAGAATTTGCTGTGAAAAAAGCTACTGACAGAAACTGCTCATGAATTACAAGCATGGGCAACAGAACAGCATAGCAGCATCCCCAAGTGCCGGCTTACTGTCATAATGGAGTTCACGAGGAATCATTCCTGAAAGGCAAAAGAAACATGTTTAAAAAGCCATCTTTTATTTATTTGTTTTTGATTATTTTAAAACACACAAATGAATGATCCAGGGCAACTACCTGCAGCCATGTGACACAGCTGTCCATAGGCAGCTCTGATTGCTTAAGTGGTATTTCCAGCCTTTCACTTCAAGAAAGCACTTTTCTCTAGGAAAAGAAGTCACCGTGAGAGATGAGAAAGATTTAAGAGCTTCTCGGTGTGCCTTTTGCATAAGACAGCTGTAAGAAAGGCATCTCTTTGCTCTTTAGAAGTGGGTATGATTAAATCACATCCTTTCTTACAACCTCCGGACTCTGAGAGTGCTGCGGTCCCATCGCACTCGTTTCACTCGCACTCTGAACTTTGTGTAAATAGGATTTCTGCTAGAAATCACTCCCAACTGTCTCTGCTCCCTGACGGCGCGGGCAGGACTCGCCCCACCGCCAACGGCTGAGGCCCGGCCGGAGGAGCGGGGCAGCAGCCGGAGCCTGCTGCGCTTACCGCCCCGCTGTGCGGCCGTGGCGAGGCGGTGGATGTCGCTGCTCCTCCCCTCCGCCGCTGGCGGGGCTGGCGGAGCACACCTGCCCCGGAGGAGGAGCCGAAGGGACAAAGTTGACTCCGGAAAGTTTACGAGGGAGCGTGGGTGGGAAGAGAAACGGGGCGAGTGGAAGGGCGCTGCCCAGCCGCGGGCCGCCAGCTCCGTCGGAGACCCGCGGCGCCCGGTGCTGTGAGCGGCGGCTGCCATGGCTCTGAGCAAAGGGCTGCGGCTGCTGTGGAAGCAGGAGCCGGGGCCGAGCGCTCTGCTGGAGGCGCGGGGCCGCCAGGACTGCTTGCTGCTGGAGGCCGGCACCATGGCGGCGCTCAGTAAGTCAGGGCGGGGGCAACGCGCGGCTTTCGCGGGGCACCCGCGGGTGAGGAAACGGCCGGGAGGCGCGGGGCTCTGCGGTCTGCGTGAACAACGCTGCCTCGCCGTGCGCGGGAGGTGGCCGGCTGCTCCCGCAGCGCCAGCCCGGGCCGAGTCCCTCCAGCCTCCTCCGGGCGCCTGTAGGCTCCTCGCGGCCGGGGCGGAGAGGGCTCCAGAGGAGGGTCCCGCTGAAGGGTTGGGACTCGGTGCCCGAAGTTTCTCTCCGGCTGCATCGGTGCCAACTAGCAGATCGGACGTGCAGTTTACGCTCACCGGCAGGTCACAGCGGAGTTTGGCGTGGATGACTTGCCTGAGATTGATATCCCGCAAAGAGAGCTGGCTTCCAGCTGCGTGCCGTGCACGGGTGTGGGCGCACCTGGTGCTCGGTGCGGCGGCCGGGGGCTGTCGGGCAGGGCAGTGGGAGCCACCGGTGTTCTCGGGATCTCCTCATGGCGTGTTGTGGCGCTGCAGTGGGTGACGCTGGGACGCCCGTGGAAAGATTAGCTGATTAGGGGTTGTAAGGTGCAAAAAGTAATGCGGGGGGTCGTTACAGATTGTTGTTAATTGTGGCCGGTTCTTACCTGCTCCGGTAGTTGTGCCCCCGTTGTGGTGTGGAACGCAAACGAGGGAAGAGAGAGCTGAACTGTGAACTGTGGCAAAATGTGTGCGTATGGTGTGCTTTGCACGGTGCCGGTTACGGTGGCCTGCAGAGGAGAGCAACAGGAAGCTGGATTAGATCTTCCATGATACTCTGCGATAAGGCTTCCAGGCTAATCTCGTGTCATCAGTGATAGGACCAGGGGGAATGGCTTCAAGCTACGGCAGGGGAGATTCAGGCTGGACATGAGGAAGTATTACTTTTCAGAAAGGGTGGTCAGGCACTGGAACGGACTGCCCAGGGAGATGGTGGAGTCACCGACCCTGGGGGTGTTCAAGGAAAGACTGGATGTTGTGTTGAGGGACATGGTTTAGTAGGAGCTACTGGGAATAGGTGAACGGTTAGACTGGGTGATCTTTTAGGTCTTTTCCAACCTTAGTGATTCTATGATTCTATGATTCTAATGTGTTTGGTTGTCAGGTCCTGGGGCTTTTTATGAGTGAAGAAGGCCAACCAGGTCTACAGGAGACGGATGATATTTGTGAGAAGGGTTCTGAAAGTAGGAACATTTTAACCTGTCCTGATAAAGCCCTGTTAATGCCACAACCTGCATTGTGTTGTGTTACTGGAATTTTATGTTGTGTGATACTTTGAGAGTTCTGTTACATGCTAAATTTGTTGGTAAGAATGGGCGTGAATGTGCAGAAAAGTTATTCTGTATGTTTTTGGTCAGTTTTCACTAAGCTGTCAAAATGACAGGTCTGGTAGTACAGACCAGCACTGTGTGCACACCTTCCCTGATCCAAAACTGTATTGACAGTAAAAAGTCAATGAATTTTGGTATGGCTTCTGTTATTCCAGTCCAAACCCAGAGCAAATCCACTGTCTAAAGCCAATGTGCATGAGTAGGACTGAGAAACCAGTGTTCAATTAGCAACCTCAGGTCTTAGTAGAACCAATTGTTGAGAAGGTTATTTACAATCTCACTAATCTAAGGAATCCTTAACTTAAAATAGGCTTTTCTCTCACAGGTGTTGCTATCTTCCATCTGAATACCTGTAGCTGGAAGTGTGGAAGTGATTAAAGAATTCATATGGTCTCTTCTAAAATGTGTGTTACTGTGCTTTAGCACTCAGTGATCTCTGGAGGTTTCTTCCAACCCCTGCAATTCTGCAGCTCCATGGTGGCTACTGTAAAAGCTGGTTTCCCATGCCTTTGGAAAGTCACCTAGGGAGATAACTGTGATCATTCATGCATTGGCATCCAGCCTACTTTGTGTTAATGAATTTGCCATTTTAATTCATTTAGTTTCTCTTCCTGCCTGGTTCTGTTCCTATGTTAGAGGAAAAGGTAGTTTATCCAGTTGAGCCAGTTTAGCTCCTTTCTTCTATTTATGAAGGAAAGGACCAGAAAAGGAGGAAAAACCAGAGGCAGGTATTGTGATGGTAAATTTACAAGAACTGTGAAGAGGAAACTCCATGGCTAAGATGTCAACAGAGACAAGGTCAGTTTTGTTTTGATTGCCCTCAAGTTGTTACTGACTGCAAAACATTTCAGATAAACACAAACCCAGGGCTAGTAGGTTTGGGCTACTTTGATTTTCCATTTCTGAAATGGAGATATGAAGAATTGCATGCCCGTGGTGATGAGGAAGTAATGTGATTATGCCTTTTGCAGACTTCCATGTTCTAAATCAAAATAAATGTGTAAGTTGTACAAATATTGTAAGTTGTTCATGCAGTTTTATAGTAGCAACCTTAATCTGATACAAGTGTAGAAAGGAATAATTATGGATAGACAGTGAAGGCCTGGAAACAAATCATAGTCATTGTAAGTTATTCTTTTTTTCTTAATTACCGAGTGTCTAGTTTGCTCTTAAGCAGACATGGCATCTGAATTTTTACTAGAAGAGGTTAAGTCACTTCCTTTCCTGCTATCCAGTTTAAGTCACAAAGTGGACTGAGAATCATCCTAGAGGAAGAAATGTTATAAGAAAAAAAATTGGAAAATGCACATGTGTATGAGCACGATATCTGTAGAGGCCATGAAACTCTGCCAAACTCAGAATCAACCCTTTCAAATATATAAAGCAAAACTTTGATACTAGCTCATGGGAGATAGGATACTTTTTTCCTCTTTCGATGTATTGTAAGGGTTATGATGACAGTGTATTTTCAAAATTCAGAGTTTTAGTACTTGAAAAGTGTTTGCATGTTCAATTTCAGTAGTGGAAAAGTATTATGAGGATCTTCAACTGTCTGAGAAGACAAGAACTCATAAAATAACCAGATTCAGGTTGTAAATGAAGTCTAACTTGAGAAACTTTTGTAAAGGTCGAGGAATCAAAAATCACAGTGGGAGAACTAACTGCCTTATCACAACTCCTTTTTCTGGATAGTGAAGCAATATAAGAGTCACACAATTTTCTGTTCTAGCAGAAATTCAAGCAGCACTTTCAAAGAGAGTAGTTTTTTCCCTCTTTTTCTCATGACTGTAGGGTGGGGGGTAAGACTCTCTGCTTTGAGTTTAACAGCATGAAAGAATGTCTCCAGGAGTTCACTGAACTAGAATATCAGTAATTAACTTCTGCCATGGAAGAGAGTTACAGGAAAAATTGTCACTGGTTCAGAAGCCTTTGCTTACGTGAGAGGGAATGTAGATAGAAGTGCTGTCACTACTTTTAACGCGGTAGTTTTAACACTTTGTAGGTGAAGTGAGCTGCATACTAAAGCCATAGAGCTGCAAATATAGTTTTCTAACTTTATTATAGAAATGAAATGATGTCAATAGGAATGCTCAGCTTCTGCAATTCATCACAAAAATGTATTTTTGCAAGGGCAGGGCCAAAGGACATACAGTTACAGACAGTTAAAAACTTTTGTAAGTGGTTTGATTCTGAAACTGCCATTATTAAAAGATGTTAAAGCACCCATCAGAATGGATCCTAACTGGTCACAGTGTTTTGAAAATACCAAAATTCAGAGTTGATAAAGTGCATGCTTTGCAGATGTGTCCGGAGTTTTTTTTCTCCAGACTGTCACTCAGAGATCTGGGAGGTGAGCCTGACTGGAGTGGATGGGCACAGTTAGATGGTGGAGAAGCTCTGTGCCACCTCAGCGGCTTCAAGCGCAGGTGAAGCTGGGGCTGAGTCTGGCAGTGGGAGGAATGCGAGGCCAGATGCTACTGTGTGCACATTCACCATCTGCCATTGGATTTGTAATTCTGTCTACAAATACGTCATTGAGCGAGGCTATGGAAATAAAGCACGAGTAATTGTGCAAACATACTGTGAATGTATTACTGTATGCTACACACTATCAGAAACAGTGAGCCCAACAGCATGGCTTGTTTTACTCATATGCCTCACTATTTATGTATCTCCTCTCCTTATTGTATTTGCATTCCTAAAGCTTTTAAATAAGATACAATGTTTCATAAAATTTTCTGAGGTTTCATGGTGTTCAAACTTCTCTCGTCTGTGGATTCATACAAACCTTTTGTAGTGGAAGGAGTCTGACAGAAGCCTTGCTGATGTTGGCTGTGCTGTTTGTGTCTTTGTATGACTATATATAATATATAACATTAACCACATAAAGATGATGGTCAAGCTCCAGAGAAATGACTTAGGAACTTCTCCTTTATGTTCTTGGCTGCCTGCTGACCACAGGAGTGGCTGGTACAAACCTAGTGGTCTTCTGAGTCCATTCCTTTACTGTGAGTGAATATATCCATATCCACAGTTACAAGTATGAAAACATGATTCCTTACTGGAAAAGAATGATTCCTATTATGTAAAAAGCTGGTGGATGAACTTCTCCAGCTGCCACTTCGTCATGTTTTCAAGCAGAAAAAAACTCTTTTCTGTAGAAAGCTGGTGAATATATTGCTTAAAATTTTGAGTATCCAGATTGTCAACTGGAACTCTGACCTTCTCCCAACCCCGTATTGCATGATGTTTTTGAGGATACAGCCTGGCTTGTGTAACATCTGTGTAGCTTGAACTGGATGTGAACAGGAAGTTTTTAGCAACAAAAGGTTATGAATGTAAATGACAATACAACAAAGTGCTTCAGGTTTGTTTGAAAAAACAAGCGTTGTAAGCATGTCATTTATCTTCACTCATATAATGCCAGATGCTGGATGTATTTCTATGTTAAGATGCTAGTATATGTATTTTTATCAGATTTTTTGTATATGAAATTTGTTTAATTATATATTTGCTCTTTTGTGTAAAACTTCACACCTCTTTCACCAAAATACTAGAAAAAGCACAAATAAAGCCCCCATCACATGAATCCAACAACTCTGCAAACATGTACTTGTGTATTCTGAAGTATTTCTGCAGCTGTTAAGCAAGTATCTAAATACTTCCAGAATCAGACTTAAGAGGAGAGCCAGAATCCGTAACCCGGCCTCTCACCTTCTTGAAGAGCTCTTTCTGTGGTTTACCTGAAAGTTGAAGGTGTGTCTGCCCTTGATGTTGGACCTTGAGGTGCCTTCCTGCAGTCACTGGGCTTTTTGGGCACTACAGGGCTGGCAGCCATGGTGGTTCCTGGTGAAGTCTGGTGGTCACAATTTGAATTAAGGAAGCTGCGTGCACCTGGCCAATTGCTGCTAGACATTACATCAAATGTGCAGCTTTTGTAAGCAGGAAGCCACCCTTGGATAGTAGTATGTCTTTTTTTGCATGGCTCTGAAATATTTTCTGCTTTGAAATAGCTCACTTTTGATAGAATTTATTATAATTTGGTTTTGTTGAATTATTGCGCCCCTCTTGTTTCACAAGAGTTGAGAATTTCAGCTAACGTGCTAACCTTACATATTATTTACATCAGAAGCTTCTAAATAGTATTAAAGATCGTGAGGAATGCATGCAGTGTGCAATTCTATAAAGCTCTTACGAACACACAACACAGTTGTAATTAGTGCAGAAGGGTGGGTACTCAATTATATGTTTAGTGGAAGGATAGATTGCTAAAAAATACTACTGGGAAGCTTTAGAGGAGTTTGATAATTACTAGATGTACTCTCTGCTACCTGAAGCCATTGTTAAACACCAAACAAATGCACTGTGTGTTTGGGAAAGTCAGCTTGTTCCCCAAGAAACACAACCTCATGGTGAATTTCATCAGCTTCTGTAGCACCTCCTTTTATTAACTCTATGTATATACATATATTTTGCACCTCCTTTTATTAACTGTATGTATATACATATATTTTCCACCTTTCTTGAGAAAGAAAGGATTTTACTTGTGGGCAGAATGTAGTTACACGCCCATTCTTCATCCTAGATTTTAAAGTACACAGCACTTACAGCTTCTGCATTTCAGAGCTTTGAGAAAGCTCTTACACAATAAAAACTCGGACATGAAGAACTTTAAGTGGAAAACACGGCAATGATTGTCATGTTACTGATTAGGAAAGTGCTGTGTATTTGGATGTAGCTAGCTGTCAAATGTTTCTACTAAGATGGTATTTACAATATTATTCAATCTTGTTCTATGTGTTTTATATTCGCCCTGCATATCAGCAGTACTTTAGAATTCTGTAGTAATTTTTCCCTTTAGCTCTGCTCTTTATCCAATAGCACTTTGTTTTTTGTTTCTTTTTTTTTCAAGTTGCTTGCTTTCCAACCCTTTTGTGTCCTCACATTGCTAGCCAATAGTCTTAATATAAGGTTTGGTGGTGAGATGTCAATAAGAAATGTTGAAGGTTTGCAAATAATTATTTCTAGTAATAAGATATGAAATTGACTCAGACCCTCTGCAGTGTCCTTGTAAAGTCACACTCTGGTCATCCTTTCATTGTATCAGTTTCTTTGGGACAGCAGGTCCCTATCTCAAGCAGCATGGCATTGTCTCAGAATATAGCCGAGGAGTGCAGTGGGATAGGAGCCTGCAGTATCTATAACAGATAGATGCTTTTCCTCACAAAAATTTGGTCTCCACACACTACAATACTCTGGCCTCCCAGCTTATGTGTTCATATGGCACAGATGTGTTGGCTGGGTTTGTTTCTTCTTGGCCTGAGGAGCGAGCTGTATCCAGAGTGCATGGAACTGGTCAGGGAAGAAGCATTTTGTCCCTGCTTTGGTTTCATGAATCTAAATGTCTTCTAGAATAAGTATCAGAATCTGCTGTACGATAGAAGTTTTGGGGAAGTTGTTGTCTGGTGAGAAAGAGAGGCAGCACAGCCCAGCATCCTCCTGCAGCTTTGTGTTGGAGGTGCTCCTCAATTTTAGGTGGCTCCTTTGATTCTGAAACCCCAGGTGCTGCTGCCATGCTGGCAAATGTTCAGTCTTATGGTCTGCCCAGAAGCAAGAGTGTTCCTCTACTGCTGTTGGCAAAGCCCAGGTCTGTGCACATGGAGATGTCCCATGCCAGGAGCTGATGTCTGCTGCCACTGCCTAGGAAACTTCTGTGGCTTCTGTATGTGTTACAGATACTTCTTCTCACTGCTTCTCACTGTTAGTATTGCGCTGCTTAAGTGCTTCCAGGATGTGCCTTGCCTGCAAGTTGTAAGGTTCTGCCTCAGTCTGAGATCAGAATTTCTCCTTATTTCTGTCACTCCCTCTTTCTTTCTGAAGGTAGAATATTTAGAGTAAGAATTCTGTTTATGTTTTTTCCTTTTTTCTTTTAAATGTAACAAAAACCAAGTTCTAAGGCAGAGAAGAAAGTAAGAGGATACCAGTGTGTTGTTGCTGCTTCTTCCTAGGTACTAGAGATGATGTGAAGTGAGACATCAATTTTCTAAAATCTTTTTCTCTTAATACATGAGGAAGGCTTAACACTGTTTAGAAAGAGCTGGGGCTGTTCAGAGAAGAGAAGGCTCTGAGGTGGTCTGATGGCAGCCTTTCAATACATAAAGGGGAGCTACAGAAAGGAAGGGGACAGACTCTTTTTCAGGGTCTGTGCAATAGAATAGGGGGAAATGGCTTCATGCTTAAAGAGGGTAGATTTAGGTTAAATATAAGGAAAAAGTCGCTTGCAGTGGGGATGGTGAGGCACTTGAACAGGTTGGCTAGAGATGTGTTTGATGCCCCGTCTCTGGAGGCTCTCAAGGTGAGGGTGGATCAGGCTCTGGACAACCTGATGTAGCTGTGGTGTCCCTGTTCATTGCAGGGGAGTTGAACTGGATGGCCTTTAAAGGTCCCTTTGAACCTAAGGATTCTGTGATTTTATGATATACATACATCTATTCATATATATATATAACATTGTTATATTCTACCTAAACTTGTTTTTGTTTGTTTGTTTGTTTGTTTTTAATTTTTGCATAAGTTTGCTTTGGTGTTTTTTGTTTGGTTTTTGTTTTGAGGGGCCCAGTCCTAAACAAGTACTATAACAGAATACTTGGACTGTTGCTGCCTAGAGGTTCACATTGCCCAAAAGAAATCTCTTTATTCTTTCTATTGCTTACGTTTTATTTCATTGGTGTTTGTGGTATCAACATTTTACTGTTTTCTTGTGATTCACTCAGTGTTTGTAAGAAAGCAAAATAGATACATTGTGAAAGTCTGGTGGCAAAAATAGAATTCAGAAAAAAATTAACAATTTTTCCTTATTTGTGACAGATGCTAAAACTGAGATAAATATGTTTTGATTTTGTTCGTAAGAGTTGCCTCTTCAGCAATTTACAGGAATTGTGCAAATGGAAGAGATTCCCATGCTTCTCTCTGAGCTCCTTGCATCTTCAAGTTTATAAAGAAAAGTCTGCTTCTTTTCCTTCTGTCATCCATCGCAGGCAGCTCAGTTTGTCCTTGTTAGGCCAGAAGGTTTTAGATTCTTTTTTCAATTGCTGAAGCTTACTAGTAGCAGAAGATTTTGAAGTATTAGCTAACTTCTGAAAGTGCCATGTATCTGTTCATCCGTGGTCAAGAAGTAAATGGGCATTTGAGGGTTACTGTTTTACTCATTCAGGAGGCTGTTTGCTCCTCGTTGGGAAATACGTACCTGCTGGTTCAGGAAATTATCTTTGCATTAAGGTATCAGGGACATGTTTGACCATGTTCTGGCTTAATGCTTGTGCCCATTGGGATCAATTAATGCAGAAATACACAAGTCTAGCAACAGTATCTGATTCTCTTATTTATTTCTTTTTAAACAGCTAATTCTTTTTCTATTAAGGTATGAGCTCAGTTTCTCTTGAAATCAACATCTGATGTGTGTCTGCATTGAATTGTGTTATCTCCCTTATCTCCTATAAAAAAATCCCAATTCTGTTCAAAATTAGACTGCCAGAATCTGGAAACAGAATCCATCTCTTTTTGTATGTCAAAAAAGATAGATTGTATTTTAGCTTATGTTCAGACAATCGTGTTTGGGTTTTTCTTTTGCTGTTAGTTCGGAACAGTGAAGTTCAAATGTGCCTATACGTTCCTTTATGAATTCTGAAACTGATGTGGCATCTGCTAACACCTCCACTGTAGAACTACAGCATTACTAATGATCATATTTTCTAGAAGGGCAGAGTGCCCCTTTCTTTCTTTTCAGATGGCATGTGGAAAGGCTGTGCACTTTTGTCCCATCTCTTTTTAATGACTGTGCTCTTATAAGGTTTTAGGGCTATCTGTGTGGTTTTGCTTTCTGAATGAGATCAACAGGGGTGGATTGCTGTAGACTATAGCAATCTTAAAATTAAGGTTTGCTGTCTTTCATTTTGCTTCTCAGCTCCAGAAGAAAAGGATGCAATTAAAGGACAATATGAAAAACTCATGGATGCTTATGGCTGCTTAGGAGAGCTTCAGCTTAAATCTGGTAAGTGACTGTCTGTATGATTGAGATTATAAAAATGTCCAGACAACACTGGCATGCTGTAGTGCCAAATGGCTCAAGTTCTCCACTTAGCATGTGAAAGCTAATTGCAGTCTGTTATCTGTAGTCTGGAAAAGATCTGCTGCTTTTTTATGCTGTGCCAAAAGCATACTGTTAAGTGATAGCCCAAGAATTTTGGATTTTTTTGTTTTGTTTTGTTTTGTCTGTTTTAACTGCCTGAAGATGATAGTCTTTTTTTTTTTTTTTTTTTTCTACCACATTTCTTTAAGGCAAATTCTGTTTTCTTATTTTTTTATTTTTTATTTATGAAGGTTTGTATTTAAACAGTAAAAAATTATGATTATTTGAGACTGCAGTCCTACAGTCCTATCCTTTCTGTAATGCCCAATTGCCTTTAATTGGGAAATTGTTATGGATAAAGATTTTTAGAAGCAAGCCTTTAACTTCAGGCTTTTAACTAATATTGGTAGTAATGTAAGGAATATTTATTATCACTACTTTCAATTTTGGTACAGTTTGGGAATTTTGATTTAGCACAGGACTTGCTATTATACTGCCCACAGGAATTTTAATGGAAACAGCCTGTTTTAGGAAGAGGACTTCTATAATTGATTTGAAGGTAACAGTATTTTGCAAAGCAGAATTCACATCTACTGATGAATAGGATGCATTAAAACAAAAGCTTGATGATATTAAAGCATTGTACAGTTCCAACCCTATCTGTGCTCATTAAGGAATACAGCATAAGCTTTGCTCCCATGGTCTTCTTAATGTAAGCCTTACTTTTGACTTGAGGGGATGACAGTATTGATTTCCATACAGCTTGGTGCTTGATCAAGGAATCTGTCAAAGACAACAGTGACATGAGCACTGCCTTATTTAAATCAGTACATAAAGTGTATCTTTTTGTAGTTCACTTGCCATTTTATGGCTCTTGGAATGTGATGTGGGATTGATCAGAAGAGGTGGCTGCAATCCAAAAGATTTATGTGTCAGCATTTAAAACTCTATGTCTGTCTAGGCTCTTCAAATGAACGCGGGCTTTTTGTTTGTTGCGTTTCTTGTGGAATTAATTATGCATTTTTATAAAGATTTATATCCATTTGTTAATGCAATTAAAAATGGAGGGCTTGTGATTGTTTTTTTTCTTGGCACTTGGACCTGTTTTTCCTCATAGGAGTCTAATTAAACCTGCTGTAATAGTAAAGGAATGTGGTCAAGCTCTTCAGGTTACAGATGAGTTTCTTGTACATGATGGAAACTAAATATATCTGGTTTCATATTAAAAACTTCATATCTTTCATTAAAAGTTTCTTATCTGGCTTCATATTAGAAAGAAATTAATTTCAGCTGGGGTATAAAATACACTCAACCTTATTTTCTCCTTTTTATTTCTCTGCTCCCCGTGTCCTTACTTCTTGAACATCTGCTTCAGCGCCTGTAAAGTGTGAGGCTTTTCCTCTCTAAGCTCTATCACTGCTCCTTTGTCTTGTTCTAGTGTTAAATTACAAGTACTGGTACAGGATTTCCTTTGGAAAGCACTGTTAAAAATTTTGTTGGTAATTGGATTAAAAAAGGTTCATACTGGAGGCCAACTCCTAATTGTGATTGAGTGAAAAGTCAGGAGGGTCATGCTGTAATGGTAAGCAAAGGTAAGCAAACATTGTCTGCTGCTAAGCGTGTTTTAAAAAGCAAAGAGGATTGCCTGCCTGCTATTTCACCTGCTATTTCAGTAAAAAGGTAGCCCTTTTTTTTTCCTGTCTCATATTTTCCATTTGATGTGTAAGTATGCCTTCATCCCTTTAGCTTTCCCGTATATAAAAGATTAACACTAGAAAGGCATGCAATATAACTTTTTTTTTTTAAATATCTGCAACTGCAAACATGAGCATAATTGGCCAGCTCCTCACTGCCCATCAGTGATCAGGAGCGTCACTATTTTTTTTTGCTTACTGTTGAAAATGTGTAGATCATAAGTAATAAATTAACTGAAAATATTTTAAAAAGTGCATTCCATTGGGATATTAAAAGAGTCTATCTGTAGAGCAGAAGGGGAGATTCTTTCGAGACATGAAAAGATGTCTCTGAGCACTTTAATTAATCTGTAAATATCGTTACTTAGGAATCCAAATAAATCACATTGTATGCCTGCCAGAGTAGATCATGCTTTTCAAAAAAAAAAAAGATGAAATATGTGAAGCTGACTCACAAAGTTAATGTTTCCCATCAGTGATAACATTCACTTCTATGTACTTCTGTCTGTTAACATGACTCACTAAGTTCTGCTTTCTTTTGTGACATAGATGGCAGCAGAATGAATTGTACTGTGTTTCTGAGCTGTATCTCATCCAAGACTTTGCTACCAAAAAAGATCTTGCTGCAGCAAATACATTTTCAGCAATGAGCTGGTTTTGCAGTGTTTGGTTTAGACGTTGTGATGTCAGGAAGGAGGGTGGATATAAAGTTAGTGTTCTGACATCATCGTCATGTAGTTTACGTAGTTTAGTACAGCTGCTGTATTTAGGGAGGTGCTCGGACATCATTTGTCTGTATATACTCTTATGCTTGTACATGCAGTGTGTTTGTTTGACAGCCTAAAGGAAGAATTTTCAAAGGCAAAGAGGTCAACAAAGTACATTTCCTAATATATAATTGTGTTTAGAAGTGAAAGAACATCTTTGAGGCTAAAAACGTCATTTGAAAGACTTAATTTCTTTCTGTGATTCTGATACAGATTTCACTGGAGATATTCAGCTAGCTGCTTAGAACCAGATCATCTGCTACACTCTATTGCTAATTTTGAAGAAAGATGAGAGGCAATAATACCTTTGACTTTTTTTTTTAGTAGACTATAAAGTGAAGTAGAGCTATGTGAGGAGATAAAATGCTGTGGAAGTGGAACGTGCTGAGGGAATATGAGGAAATAGCATGAATATTGGAATGGAGAGTGATCAAAAACTGGACTGAACTCATTTTTAAAAGGTGATTTTATGTGGAATATTTAAGTTAAAAGTACAAAGTCAGAATTGAATATTGCCTTTTTTAAACAGTATCACCTAACAGGCACCTCTGAAGTCATCCCACAGAATACAGGGGAAACAACTGTCGTGAGTCAAGGAGACAGGTTAAATACAGAAACTGCAGCTCATTATAGGTGTGACGTAACAGAACTGCATTTCCTGCAGCAGGCTTGCTGAAATTCCATTAAAGTAGTTGGCTTCACAAGAGCTTTTAAAAAACAAATAGGAACAGAAGTTATTTTTGTCTTGTTTCTCTGCCAGAAAGTTCTTCCTCCTCTGCCTATCTGGTACAACTTAATGAATAGGGCATTCAGCACATATTGCTGGGAACAATGCATTTCTAACATTTCTTCTAAAGGGTTCTTTACAGACTATTGTGATGATTTATAGTTGTAATGGGGCAAAATAATGATCTCGTAAGAAACACTTCACTTTTCACTCAAATGTTTATTCAGAAAAAAAAAAAAACTGCGAGGAAATTAGAGATTTCTACATTTGTGATATTCTATTGCAGTTCTTAATGTTCTTAAATCACTTTCATAGGATGGTTTGGGTTGGTAAGGACCTTTAAGAACATCTAGTTCCAACCCCCCTGCTTTGGGCAGGGACACCTCCCTCTAGACTAGGTTGCTCAGAGCCCTATCCAGCTTGGTCTTTGAATGCTTTCAGGGAGGGGACATCCGCAGCCTCTCTGGGCTCATCTATCCAGTGTCTCACCACCCTCCCAGTAAAGATTTTCCTGCTAATATCTAGTCTAAGTGTACCCTCTTCCAATTTAAAACCATTTCCCCTCATCCTGTTGCTACCTACCTTTATAAAAAGTTCCTCCCTGGTTATCCTCTACGCCCACTCCAGGTACTGAAAGGCCACTATAAGGTCTCCCTGAAACCTTCTCTTCTCCACACTGAATAGCCCCAGCCTCCTACTTCCCTCACAGGGGAGGTGCTCCATTCCTCTGATTATCTTTGTGGCCCTCCTCTGGACCCTCTGGGTCCATGTCCTTGTGTTGGCTGGACACAGTGCTCAACATGGAGTCTCATGAGTCAGAGTAGAGGAACAGAATCACCTCCCTTGACCTGCTGGTCACACCTCTATTGATGCAACCGAGGATGCGGTTGCCCTTCTGGGCTGCAAGCGCACTTTGCTGGCTCATGTTGAATTTTTCTTCAAATGGCTGCCCCAAATCCTTCTCCTTATGGCTGCTCTCAAAGTAGAATTGTACACCACATTATTTGTGAAACTTTAGAAGAGGAAAGAAAGGAAGAAAGGAAGAAAGGAAGAAAGAAAGAAAGAAAGAAAGAAAAGACTTTCTTGTTGTGAGGGCTCAGCAAGCTGATGTGGCTATGGATACAGAATGAGGGTGAGTGCCACACCTGGAGCCCCGATCACACCATAGGAAAGAAGTTTGCTGTTTTCTGGGATGCTTTTAATCAACCTTAGTGCTGTTCCCATTTATCATTCACTTTGCAGCTGCCAGCTGAATGCAGCATACTTTCTGTTACTGCAGGGTGCACTGACATCAAGGACAAACTAGTGTAATTTTCCTCCCATTGTATCTCTACCAGTTACTTTTTTTTTGTTTTGTTTTGGTGTGTGTGTGATAACAGCTGTGGGCTCCTATTTTAAGAAATAAGACTGGACTTTGTTCTCCTATTCCAGATGTGCAAGGACCTCCAGAGAGGACATAACTTTGGTTTTGGCTTGACTGCTCATTTATTGACTTTAGGTGTTGCTTGTTTTCATGTTTTTGTTTTTTTTTAAATCCATTTAGCTATAGATGTTTTGATCAAAACAAATATAAATACTCTGAATACTGTTAAGCTTGTTTCAAAGGCAGTAGCCTCATAGTGTTCCTCATAATGCTGCTGCCAGGTGGATTTGACTGGACTGTATGATATATTTTTGTGGTGACCCGTCTAGCATGGTACTTTAAATGCTATTTGCATGGGAACAGTTTCACTGCAAATTTTAAAAAAGTAACAATATTTTTATTATAATTACAGTATTGGAAATGATAGTGAGCTGTGGTTTTGAAAAGTTAAAGCTGCAGGAACTAATGAAGTAGTTAAGGATGAAGACATTAAGGAATGTCTGCGTTTCAGCTTTCTCTATTTCATTAGCACTGTGGTATTTTCAGAGTTAGCTCAGCAAAAACAATTTTATTACAAAAAAATCCTCACTTTCTCATGCTGTGGCTTCACAAATGCCTGTACTGTCAGAAATTCTAAGTTGTGTTGAGAACAGGAGATTTTCTGTGGGGGAGGGTTTAGGAAGCCAGGAATGCAGCTTCTCACATTCTTTTGTAGGAATTGCTGTATAATAAAAATAAATTGCGGAGGAACAAAAAGAACCTCTGAGTAAATTCCTGTCAGCTAAAAATGTTATTTTTCTTCCACCAAATGAACAGTTACCAAAGGACGTAGCATCTGCAAGTCTTAGAAGTGGAGAAAGTCAATTTAAAATTTGGTTTTTATAAAAGTTGCATGTGCCAGTAACAGCAACATCTGTCCTGAGGGAAGCAGTCAAAGCAATTTCTAGCAGTGTGTTTGTGCTTGGTACATCTGTTTCCATGTTAAGTGGTTAAGTGTCAGCGACTGACAAACAAGCAGAAGTGTCCTGAGGCTGGTAATGTTAGGCTTCTGCCAAATGTGGTACTATTTGGAGATGTAACACTTATGTTTTTTTCCTTTGAATTGGCATTTTCAAGCTGAGAAAATGCCTAACTAAAAGATCAAGTGCAGGTAGCTCAGTTATCATTTCCATCACAAGCTTGATCAATATAGTAATCATTTTATTTAAAATCGTAAGCAGCCTGCATCAAAAGAGAGACGTGAGGTCGAGACAATGTGAGCAAATAGATTTGGGATTGAAAGAAGAGATTCCCAAATAAAAACTGATATTCCTGTCAATGAGGGAAACGTGGAGAAACGTGTTCTGCTGTGTATAGCTGCATAGCTTAGTGGTGAATAATTTCTTAGATTTTAACGGAGACATAATTGAGAGGTGAATAGCTGTATAATCTTTTGGTTTAATTTAAGCCTTAATTTTGTTGCGTGAGGCTCTAGGAATGTGAGGGGTTGCTCAGAGCCCTCTTGATGCTCCAAACCCTGTGGCTACATCCATGCTGTGGGTGAGGATAGGGCAGGGCACAGGCGTGAGCACTGTCATTAGGATATTGCAAGGAGACAAGAGTGGCACACCCATCAGGCAACATCAGGCAAGGATCTTCGTCACCCAGACAGCACAGAGTGCCCCAGGCACTATGGGAAAGGTTGCTGAAGACTGGGGCAGTGCTTGTACTCCTTGCCTCAGCATCTGAGCCAGCCAGCTCTCTGAACCTGTCACTAATTATTTTCTATCTCTGAAACTTGATTGATAGTAAGGCGTATATTAACAGCGTTTCTATGCACTGCTTTCAAATTGTCATGAATTGAGTTCACTCTGAGCTGATTAGTGTTGCAGAATTTTACCAAAGTCACAGAAGCTATCAGCTTTCCTGCAAGACAGCTGACCCTTGGTTCTTCTGGAGGTTGCAAATCAGAATTTAGTTGGGTATAAACTACCATGGTGATAACTGATGTCATCTTCTACTCTTAATCTTCTATAACTATTCACATTCATGTGCAAAGAATTAATAAACTTTCAAATTATAAGTATTTGTAGTCCTCCCCTACAGCGTTGTCTACAAAAGTGCAGAAAATGTGCTGTAGAACACTCAAGGAGGAGAACACAGCATACCCTTGTTACAGAAAGAAATGTGATGAACAGTTGTTTGTTTTTCTTTTTAGTAAATACCACCTACGCTGGCCTTTATGCAATACTGAAGTCAGCAGAACACAGCAGAATGAATAAAATCGTATCTCCCACCTTGTCCTGCCATCTCAGTCCCCTGTGCCTACACAAATACTGTAGCCCTGCTGAAAGCCAGCTCCAACTCCAGTTTTTGTGGCTTACTAGTGATCTGAAAGCAAGGGCTCTGCTGACATTGCAGGAGCAAGCTAGTTGTTGCAAAAGAACTTGTCTGCATTTCTGAATGCCGGGCCACTGTGGACAATTAAAGAGCAGTCCTGCTAAGTTGGTTGGGTCCTGCAATTGTAGTCACAACGACCCCAGGCAACTCTACAGACTTGGGGAGGAGTGGCTGGAAAGCTGCCTGACAGACAGGGACCTTGGTGTACTGATGGACAGTCAGCTGAATATGAGCCAGCAGTGTGCCCAGGTTGCCAAGAAGGCCAACGGCATCCTGGCTTGTATCAGGAATGGTGTGGTGAGCAGACCTAGAAAAGTAATCCTGCCCCTGTACTTGGTACTGATGAGACCTCACATCGAGTACTGTGTTCAGTTTTGGGCACCTCAGTATAGAAAGGACACTGAGATGCTGGAGCAGGTCCAAAGAAGGGCAACAAGGCTTGTGAAGGGCTTGGAGAATATGCCCTAGGAGGAGAGACTGAAGGAACTGGGGCTGTTTAGTCTGGGGGAAAGGAGGCTGAGGGGAGACCTTATTCCTCTCTTCCAATATCTGAAAGGTGAAATGGCCTCAAGTTGCACCAGGGTAAGTTTAGGTTGGATATCAGGAAACACTTCTTTACAGAAAGGCTTGTTAAGCACTGGAATAGGCTCCCTAGGGAGCTGGTTGAGTCACCATCCCTGGATGTGTTTAACATCCATTTGGATGCGGTGCTCAGGGACATGATTTAAAGGAGGGTTGTTAGAGTTAAGGTAGTATGCTTAAGTTGTGGTTGGACTTGATCTTTAAGGTCTTTTTCAACCTGAACTATTCTGATTCTAAAGTGTTTACTTTTGCTGTTTGAAACTTTGCTGTGCCAGATTGTCACCAAACTCTTAGCTAAATAGGGCCCGGTGACAGGCTATTAGCAGGTCAGCTGTTGTTTCTGCTTTAGCAGAGCAGTAAATCTTGGCTTACCTTGGCTTCTACCTTTTCTTACTAACCTTATTTAGTAGGATGACGTTGCCTCCATAAGAGGCCAATTTAAATGAATGAGTTTCTTCCAGGCAGAACCAGCATTTTCAGAACAATTGTTACGCTGCTGCTTAATTACTTTATCATTTTAGAGAGGGTGAACATTTTAGAGAGGTTGAAATTGCTCTGTGTACTAAAGAGCGTCAAAATTTATCCTTGAGTTTTGGGGCCCTTGAGTTCAGCTGCTTCATGGTCTCAGCCCCTCCACAACTGTGAGAGATAGAGTAATTTCTAACAGTGTTTGAGGGTGTCATCTAATAGTGTACACTCTGTTTTGGTGATCCAAAAGAAGTAAATCTTGAGAACTGGTAATACAGAATCTTTCTGAACAGTTGAACACAGCCAGCTTCAGCAGAAACCTTTGTAGGCTCAGTAACTTTAAAATTCTGAATTCTTTTGAAAAACCTGCAGCAAAGAATGTCCTTAATCTGACAAATGACCAGTGTTCTATCTTTCCTTGATTCAAATCCAGTGAAAAATGTATGTTCTCCGGGGGATGAAACTTGTTTTTGAGTAGTGATGTGACAGATAGCTCATTGCACTTCATGAACTAAGAGGGGGAAATTTAATCTGGTACAGAAGAGGGTGGATATGTATAAATATTGAGGATTATTATGCAATTTTACTCACTTACCTACAGTCAAAAGGAACTCAGAAATGCAAATGGACATGGATGATGTGCTTGTGGTTTGCTTTTCTTTCCTGAAGCAAAGGTGCTGTCCTCTGCTGGAGCCCTGTCAGCATTACACATGATGGAAGGAAACGAAATAGCTGTGTCCTTCTGTAACACTTCTGTAACTATCGCCTTCTAGGTAACGCTCGGCTGCACTTTCTGGTCCTGGTGACGGGCTGTACGTCGGTGGGAAAAATCCTGGACGCTGAAGTTTACAAAATTACTGCAACAGATTTCTGTCCTCTCCAGGAAGAAACAAAGGAAGAGGAGCGTGTAACTGCCTTGAGGAAAATACTGAACTCTGGGATGTTCTATTTCTCCTGGCCTAATGCAGGCTCAAACTTTGACCTGACTGTGCGAGCTCAGAAGCAGGGTGATAACCTCTATGAATCCGGTAACTGGTTCTTCTGGTTAGTACTGCATGTTTGTACCCAAGTCTACTGTCAGCCCCATCTGTATGTTACAGGTCAGACATCCTCAGCAACAAATGAACATGTGTGTTCCAGATGTGCCACCTTTCATTGTCACATCCTTTTACATGACCTGTGGCCTTAGTGAATTCATTGTAAAGCAGGGTCAAGAAAGTAACTTTCATTTAATTAAAATTAATCTGATAGTGAAATGCAATTCTAATATCTGGAAATGTCTTAAAAGCACAGCAGAAATAAGGTTTATTGTTCAAACTACAGAAATCCTCCTCTGCAAGTTACGAATAGTTTCCCCTGCAGTAATAATTTGCTTTAACATTTGTCTGACATTAACCTCTGTTTGAACTTTTCATAAATCACGTCATCTGTGCTGACATATCTTATAAGTCTTAAAAATGTATGAGTTTAGAGACTGTAGTTTAATCCTTCAATAAGTGCCCTAGTTTTTGTGTTGAAAACATCAATATTAATATGTTTGCATCTCAGTGTAAATGTTGCACAGGAGACTCCAGTGATCCATTGCTCTGCAATCCTAACTGTGCCTATAAAACAAAGTACAAGTATTTCTTGTTGAAAATATCAATTGAGTGGAAAGGAAAACGCAAGTGTTGGGTTTTATATCAGTTAGGTGGGTTCACCATAAAGACAGACTTTCTTTACAAATTCTGGCAGTGTTTATGATTTTGTTTTTTTTTGTTTGTTTTACACAGAAAGATATATAGGAAACATAGTTGTACTGGAGATAAATGAGGTTGTGGCCTCAATACGCCTTGTGGCTTGAAGTAGGTGAATATAAAATAGGCAAAACAATTCATAGTGGCTGATAAACATGAGACAGCAGTTCATTCAGTCTGAATAGCCTTTCTAGCTATTATGTTATTTCAAATTATAAAGGTTAGAGTTGCCATTTTCGCTCAGAAGGGAGATATGTAAAACTTGCTTTCGACTTTCCTAATCATGCAAAATCAGAAAAGCTCAAAAATCTCTCTAAGCATGTCAAGTCTGATACAATATACAAATGAGCTGTGTTCCAGTGTAGAAACTCTGAAGGTGGCAGTATCTCCTCATTTAAAAAAGAAATATACATATATATATGTATATAAAAAAATTTTTAAAGTAACCTTTTTTTACCTGTATCATCTTTTGAAGCTCTTGGAAAATAAGCGTTTGAACCTTCTGAATATCCTTTCCTGTTTCTGGCTAATCCAGTGGTAGCTCATGAAGGGGTTCCAATGTAGAACCCCTTCATGAACAATGTAGAACAATGAACACGTAGAACAATGATGAATGGTGACGACATCACATTTAGCACAAAAAAATGCTCCAAAGAAAATTTACCTTGAGGCATTTATGTGATATGGGAAATGTTAAAAAAGCTTCAGACAAGCTTAATTAAAAGCCATGCAACTCATTTGTTAATTGAACTGAAACAACAACAAAAAAAGTACTGGAATTTGCCTGAGTCCTCACTCAAACTACCTCTTTGAGTAGAGCTAGGAAAAGAAGGTGAAAGGGATATACCTCAAATTGTTTTGGAGTTTTTTCAGTTGCATATCAGTTAAAAAATGTAAGATTGTCTTGCCAACTATTCAGAGAGATGTTGTACTCCAGAAATATAATCCTTCAGGGTTTTTCTGTAGATGTAATAATTCTTGAAGAGATCTGCTGTGGAGCAATAAATGATCACGTGAGGGATTTTCTCTGCCTTCATCTGTGATAAAAGTCACATTTTGAAAAATGGAATGAGGAAAAGGTCACAATAGAGGAGACTAGCATCACTGCTAACCAGGCATGATAGGTTTCTTGGGTTGTTGGTCTTAAAATAAATTGAAGGTTAAAACACCCATTCTTCTAAATTTTAATAGCACTTTTTGTGACATCTCCATTGACTTACAGGTCCAGTTTCTGCTTGGAGTTTTCCTGAAAATCTTGCTGGGATTTAAAATGGACCTTCATCCTGTAGCGTTTGTTAAGGTCTAGGCAGCACTGTTCAAAAAGTAATTAGTTTAACAGCACTGTAATTTAAGAAAAATACTGCTCAATATTTATGTATTTCTTGAGCTAGAAGAAGCAACATTTGCACCTGAATTTATAAGCCAGAGGGGCAGAGTGTATGTGACAGTAGCATACTATTAAAATTTGAGATGCTTTTTTCTACCATGTTAGTACACAAGGATTTTCTCCTGATATTTCTTCATTTTAGATAAGGTGAAACTGCAACAGAAAAGAGGTCACAAAATATAAATTGCTTAAATTAGTGATTGTTGAGTGATGGGATCCATGCCTGCCTTACTTTATTGAGTAACAGTTCTGTATGTTGTTGAACTTTGCAGGAACCAGCTATTGCATGTTCCCTTCAAACACTACCAGGTGAACTGTTCAGACTGGTTGCTGAAAGTGATCTGTGGTGTAGTGGATATTCGCACTGTTTATGCTTCCCACAAGAAGGCAAAAGCCTGCCTTATCTCTCGGATCAGCTGTGAGCGAGCTGCTGGTGCCCGGTTTCACATTCGAGGGGTCAATGATGATGGACATGTGTCTAACTTTGTTGAGACAGAGCAGGTAAGTGAATGTATCTGATAGCCTTGAATAATTCAGTCGCCTACTGTAACTGGGGCAGAGTTTTCAAGAATTAAAGGAGTTCAGCAAGTTTTTTCAATGAATATTTAAATATTACTCCACGACGGATCTATTTATTCTTTCTCAGCCGTTACATGTTTCTTTACAATCCTTTTTTTTTTTTTTTTTTTTGCATTTCTGTTTTTTTCCATACTTTTGATTATTTTTTTTTTTCCTGAATGTGAAAGTCATGGCCATTTGATATTGTGGTGAAGTACAGACATTGGTTTTTGAAAGACACGGTGTGCTAATTCGTGTGAAACCAGCATGTTTAACAAGAAGGTATTTAATTGCATGCAGCTTACTTAGCATTAGTCATGAGGCCTGTGTACAAGTATTAAACAAAAGGATGTTTTAAAATCTATTTCAGAATAAATATTGTTTTCTTAATGCATTCTGCATATGTTTTAAAGCAATCTTAAAGTCATCGTAATTACCATACCAGATAACTACTTTGAGTTATTATAAAGCAAAAGTCTGTATACTTTCTTTCTTTCACTCTTTTAAAGTACCTCTGGTAGTCCCCACTGCCAGGTTTCCTGGAACAGCCATGGAAAGTTTCCTGCACTATAGTGCCATAAATAGTACTGCACTGAAGTAAAAGGATTCTGTTAGGGATGCTGCAAGTGATTTTCAGCTGATGTTTGCTTCTGGCTCTTGACAAAGACTCCTAGAAATAGGAGAATAGGAGAAAATAAATTTCTCTAAATGCATGTATTGGCATGTAAAGTTACTCCTACTTGCTCTGAATTGTAGTCATCTCTTTCTGCAGTAAGTTTTTCAGCTTTAAATGAAGGTGAATTACTAATTTCCTGACTCACAGGGCCTATGCCTCATTCACAGTGAGGACATTTATAAAAGGGTAGATATTAAGATTATTGCTGTACTATGGTGAAGAGGAACTCCTACTGCTGAAATATATCATACTAGTCAGAAGGAAACTGTCTAGCAAAGGAACTGTGGTCACTAGTAGTCAAGTCATCTTTGAGTAGTAAAGAGAACAAAGCAAAAACACAATCTTCTCACATTTAGGCAAATTCCAGTGCAACTCATTTTGGAAGAGACTTTACATGCCCCTTTGCTTTATGGGGCTTTCTCTCCAGTGAGAGACAGATAATACAGCTTTTGTAAATATGTAGTAGAAACCTTATTTCCAATTGATGCTGAGAGGAAATACACGAGTGAAGTACATTCAACAGGCTCATTTGATTGACACAGCAGAGCAAAATAACAGCCTGTTGGTTTTACTGTGCTTGCTACTTTGAAAATTAAGAAAAAGCATTGGACCCTGAAGAATCTGAAATCTTTACCAGCTGAAATGAGTGCTTTCCTTGTTGAATCAAAACTGAAATTACTAGGAGTCAGAAATATCATACTTAAAATACAGAAATGGATGTCTCTATTAGTGGAATAGATATATGGGCTGGTAGTAGTTCTCACAAAGAACAAGGATCCATTCATAAAACTTACTTGTTTTCAGTGTCTTTTGGACATCTTTGTAAAATAATGTATGTAGCATAGTATGTTTATCTGTATGTACATATGCATCTCTATATTTATATTCAGGTACAATGAAAATAGATTACTTAGATGATTTTCAGAAGGGAAGACTGGTGACACTCCTGTGCATGACATAGTTCAGTTTCTAGCTTTGCCTTCACCTTTTGCAGAAGATTTATAGCTGTAAGACTATGCTTGACTACTCAAGATGGTGTCCCACCTCACAAGCATCTATCCTTGAGCACTGTATTTCCTCGTGACATTGGCATTGTGTGAGTGTTGCAACTTACTCAGTTCTGTCAATTATGTTACCCCACTGCATGTTGTAGGCATACATTCTGACACCTGTTTGCCTAAAATCCAGCAATCCTTTAAGATGTTGCCTTGATGTTACACCTTTAAGCTCTTCCCCTGATTCTGCTTAAGTACACATGTAGAGCTACCTTAGATGTGACAGTACTGCATTGCTTAGCTGAAGAGCCTGGAGGAGTCACAAACTGGTATTACCTGGTCTTCCTGTGATGTTTAATCCCCCTGAAATTCTCATAACGTGCACAATATTGCACACATAACTTTCTGCTCAGTGGTCAAAGTTCTTATTTGGGATGTGGATGGCTCTTTGCTATATCTCTTTTTTTCCCAGTTTGCCTACATTTTTCATAGCCTGGCCTAGGGGGCTGAAGCACATCTGCTGTGTAGACAAACTGAGAGTTGGGATTGCTCAGCCTGAAGCTGACTGTGCTGGTTGTGCAGCCTTTCACTACCTAAAGGGGGCTTACTAGAAAGCTTTATCAAAGCCTTTGGATAATGACTTTAAGCTGAAAAAGATTAGATTAGACTTAAGGAAGAAATTATTCACTCAGAGCATGTGAGGCACTGGAACAGGTTGTCCAGAGGATCTGTGAATTCCCCATCCCTGGAAGTGTTCAAGGTCTGGTTGGATGGGGCCGTGTGCAATCTGACCTAGTGGTTCCCGTTGCAGTGAGGTTGGAACTTTAAGGTCCTTTCCAACCCAAACTGTTCTGTGATTTTAAGTTATGCTTATTGGATTGTAGAATCACAGAATGGCTTGGATTGGAAGGAACCTTAAATATCATCCAGAACCAACCTTCTGATGCACTAGATCAGACTGCCCAGGACCCAGTCCAATTTGGCCTTTTACTGCAGTGCTTGGACCTCTAAATTCAGCCTGTGAATCCTCTGCTAGTAATTCTCTTTTGTACCTCTGATTCACAGAAACTGCAAGTCAGATCCTGCAGCATGTACAACTTTCTAGAAAGCTTGTCAGTGCATTGAGTAATGCAGTTAGGTCTGCTCACTGAAAAGTGGAATTTTCCTCTAGAACTTGGAAAAAGAAAGAAGGACATATGCCATTTTATGTAATGACTTGGTCTACTCTTTTAGTTGAGTGCCTTCTCATGAGCATTCATGCAAAGTTACTCATGATTTGAAGAGTATTCTCTTGCTGAAACACAAAGGAAATGTTAGAAGGTTGTCAGCTTTCTTTCAAATTGGTCTCACATTCATGGCTCTACAGTTAGCAGTTGTCTAATTATAGGGAATACTTCTGCTGTTCTGCTCACTGGTTGGGTCAAAAGTTACTCTTCTATTTAATTATATGTTTGGAGTAGATTTTGTTGCAAATTATTAGCATGAGAAATAAGATTGCCTTTGCATCTCAGCAGAAAGCCTGGGGATTGGCTCTTGGTGAACTGCAAAACAGCAGTTGGTTACTAATGCTTCCCTTGGCTTGGGCCAGGGCAAGTTCTTCGCAGGAGCTGCTGTGCTTTGTTCTGGTATCCAGGGGTTGCTGTGAAGTGGGAGGGCTGAAGCTTTTGATAGTTTTGCAATAGGTTAAGCAAAAGAGCAAGAGTAAAATAGTCGCAGGGCAACAGGCTCAAGTAGGTTGAAAATTATAACAAGAACTTGCAATTTTAAAGGATTATGTTTTTGTTTTTAAAGAAGAAAAGAAGTTTGCTGTTGCTAATGGTGATAAACACTAGTTCTACCAAAATGAGCATCCTAAAAAAGCAGAACTGGGCTAACCACTGAGATGCCTGAGATCCAGTTCAAGCTGGCATCCACTTACTGTTAGGAAGGAAGAGTCCAAGAAAAAACTCTCTCTTACTTTCATAGTAGACTACTGACTAATCTCCTATGAGGTAATATCTTGGCTGAATAACATTTTGTTTCCATTTGCTGCAGCCTTTCTGGTTTAATGGCATGCTTGCTCTGTGCTTTCATGGATAAGTAGCACCCTAGGATTTTGAAAAGCCAGGACTTTTCCCCCCTTGATAGGAGTTGCTTCTAACATTTTTCTGTTTTTAGAAGAGGGAGAAACATTTAGTTTTATCTCCAGGCAGCTCTTTTATGCATGGATGGTATGCTTGTTTCTCCCACTGTGCTAGCCTTGTGGCATTTTAGCTCTGCAATGAGTCATTTTTGTGGGCTCACTGAACTGCTGTGACTCATGGTGTTTGAGAAGAAGTGGGGAAAAGTTAAATATCTCATTTACTTTTGCTTTTCAAAAACACACACACGCACGCATGCACAAAAAAAACCAAACCAAAACAAACAAACAAGCAAAAAAACCAAACCAGGAATCAACAAAAAAGTCCTTTACCAGTAGGTTTTTGAATATTTGATAATTTGGCTTGCATCTTTATAAAGGAAAAATAAAAAATAATAGGATTGGCAAGCAAAAATAACACACAAAGGAGAGAAAAATGAGGGCTTTTTTGAAATCTCTCTAATGTGTACTTCCAAATTTGCTGCTAGTTTTGTTTTTTTTTTTTCTAATATATTGACATACCCTTTCTAATTGCAGAGTTGCAATTAATCCTCAAGTAAATTTTAAAATCAGTTAATTTTCCAGTGATAGTTTAAATGATACATTTTCTCTTTGTTCATATCTGTTTGAAAGGCACTTGCTGAGAGCAAAGTTTGCTTTGTTTGCTTTTCTCCTTCCTCATCACCCTTTCTACCTGGCCTAGCAATCTGCTGAAGCTGAGGCTGTATCACATTCTTTTAGTTCTTCTCTGCTGATAACATTGAGAAGAAAGCATGTTTTCCTCATTTAGTTTGTGTTCTCGTCACTGCTTACATTTCAGCTCCTGCCCCAAATATTCTCCACAGATTGAGGGTGAACTCTTAACGTCTTAGCATATAACTTAGGGGAAAAACTCTGATTTACCCAAGATAAACAAATGGTTTCAATTGTTTTCCCTTTCATGGAACTGTTCGGAGAAGTGTCTAATATGGAAACCTTGACAAGGCATTAGAAGGAAATGCCATGAATTTGGATTGATGTTCCCTTTATTCCAGTTTAAGAAAAAATATTGGACACCGATGAAGAAAAATGATCCCTATTTCACAATGTCTCCTGGGCATGTTGGATAGCTCTCCAGGCTAGGAATGGATGCAATCATGTGGTTAATTTATTTTCTGGATACAGTCTTACTGTGGCCACAGGCAGGACAGAGAGGATTATTTTGGCGAGTATATTATTGTGTCCTGTTGGTCTGAGTTAAAAGGAGTCCTGGAGAGGTAGGTTTAGACCATCTGTTATCTGTGCTTTTTGTGAGTGGTGTGACAGAGATGGAGATCCCAGAAAAAAGCCACGTTGGAATCCATTTCATCATGAACTGTGTGTGAGTTTCTTGAGTACATGATTAATTTTATCATTGGAAGTTGTGACTGGATAATTATTTCCTTCTAATGAAGCTGAGCAGGAGGTAGAGTTTAGTGAATAAATTATTCACTAAGTGATAAATGGGAGAAGCATGCTGGGATTAGAACACCAGCTAGTTGAAGTAGGGGCTTGTTTCTTGCTCAAAGCCAATAAGCAGTACCTGTACACCAACTTTTGCTGTGTACCAGGAGAGGTCCTTGGATTGGAGGGTCAAGGTCTGGCTGTATGCAACCAAAGAGAAAGCATGAGATTGTTGCCCTCTTGAGTTGTCACCACTATCACCCTTGATCCCAGAGCTGGAGAAAGTAACCACAAAAAGAAGCTAAGCAGGAGTCAAAATAAACCCATGACAATTTCTAACACCAGATATCAGAGGACAGGAGATGTATTTATTAACAAGGCAAAAAGGTCCTCGATGTAGTGTAAGTATCCAGTTGCTATTGTGTTGTCTGATTGGAAACTTGAAAATATATCTCAGAATCCATTCAGCTAAATAGTTTGGATTGTTTTATGGCCAGGCCTTTTGAGAATCAAGCAGTCATCCTTGGATGTTTTGAAAATTTGATAGGAATGAATGTTCTCCTTGGGACAAGTAGTCAACATCATGCTGTCATTATGGAGGTAAGGCTCCACAACAGGTTAGTTCTCTGAAGTCCAAAGACAAAGTCACCATAGCATTAGCAGTACGTATCAACCCTAACAGCAAAGCATTATCCAAAATGTGGCTGACAATTGTTGCACAGTTAGAGGAACATGTGGTCTTTGTGGTCTTCTTGGATGTGTTCCTTGTCCATTAGTTAAACAGAGGACAGATAAATTCTGGAAATAAATCACTGTTTAAAAAAGGAACAGCCTTTTATCTTGTACTGGTCATCTTTCGTGCGCTGCCTTAGAAGAAGAGAAATGGGTCTATTAGGACACAGGGCAACCAAGTCAACACCAGAATGACAAAAAAAGCAGGACAGATATGTGCTTGTAGAAAATATCACACTGTGAACAAAAAATGATCCAGACTTGAAAGAATATGAGAAAAGAAATTTAGTACCTATCCATTACTAAATGCTGGAATTGCATAAGCAGCAAAGTTAGAGTTTTTTGTTTGTAATTGTAATTTTAACAATTTACAATTGTAATTTCACCAGTGCTTACTTAAGTAAAGTTAGGTAATGTATCTTATGATAGTGTGTATAGGTGTTAAGATTACATTCATTTCTGATCTGGGAAGTCGTCTTAGTCTCTGTTTTTGAAGCTGCTCACTTAAGAGGCCTGCTGGTAGGAAGGTTCTTGTCGCTGTTATTGTTAAGGTCAAGGGATGTGCATGGGAGAAGGCAATGTCAAGATCATGGGTCATAGTGGTGAATAATGAATGGCAATGAATACTGCTGAAATTTAGAGAAAGTTTACTCTGTTGTAATGCCTAGTAAATTTGTTACAGTCTGTTTAGGAAGGAGTGACTGTCAGTAACTGGGAGTTGCCCTCTCATTCATTAAAAAAAATATGAGGTCTTTTTCCAATTCACTGGCAGCTTTGAAGAAAATAATTTTAGATTCATTTGGGTCACTAGAATGAGCTGAGAGGATTGTGAAAGACCACAGAATTGCTCTAGAGAACAGAATACCAAGCTCTGTAACTAAAAAGCAAAAAAAACCCAAAAAAACGTGCTAATGTGGAGAACTTTCTTGTGAGTGACCTGTACTGAAGAGGCCATGCTCCCAGTTCAAAAACCTCATTTGAATTTCTGAAAGCTATGTGACAATGTGCATAAAAATACCAATTTGTTTAAAGTGCCTTATCAGCATAGGCAAGTTCAATATTTGTCCTCATCCTGACAAAGGATCATCATATCAGGCTATGGGCATCACGTTTGATGACAGGAATGATCCACAAATAGTTTTTTGAACGTGTTTTTTTGTTTCAGTTCTCCAAATGACAGCTTAGTAGAGCAGAAAATAGAGAAGGCAACAGTGAATAGAAAATGTAAATAACAATATGAGCAAACATCTGTTAACTCTTACAACATCAAATCACTGGTAGATGGAAATATGAGCAAATAAAAATTCTGTCAGTGCAGAAAGGCAGAAATATTTGGTCAGTATTTTTCTACTGTATATGGCATAAAGAAGGTAAGTTGTACGTGCAGGGTCTATAAACTGTGGTGGAATACTTGCTATTTGAACTGTAGCTTAGGAAGATGTTAAACTGCAGCTATTAAAGTTAAAATTATTTTTCTAATCAGTGAATCTAGAGAATTTGCAGCTGAGATGTTTTAAAAAGAACTAACCAAACAGATACTTGCAACTGTGAAGTCTTCTGTTAGTTATGTAAATTGGGATGCTCCAGGAGATTGCAGGAAAACAGGTCCTCTGCAGTAAGTTGTTTGAGTAGACAAATTGTATTTTATGTGAAGCTTTGTCTGTAATCATCATTACCAAATGTTAATGTTTTATTTCAGCTCATGTCATCACTGATTGTTCTTGTCAAATTTTGGAGTGGTCTAGTCTTGACTCTTCTTTTCATAGATTCAGGAACCCTTGGTTAGTATGAATCAGAATAACACCAAGTCTGTCAGTGGAGCAATACAAATTTACTTACTTTAGAGTGGATCCTCTGGGTCCTTGGCTGCGTGCAAAAAGATGATTGGGTGTTTAGAAGTCTCTGACTCATCTTTGACAGCCTGTCTCAGGAAATGAAGAGGAAGAAGGTGGGCCTGCTCACTCTTCCTGCAGTCCAACTGTGGGATTATTGTGGAGCTAGGAGCTGGACTCCTTTGAAGCTGGTTCTTTGTTTCTGTGATTTCTTCTGAGCACAGAATTGTGAAGAAAGGTACATGGATGTGTTGCTATGGTAATTAGTTCTTGCACTCAGTTATGGGCAACATTTAGAAAACTTCACTGGAAGTGCATGTTTTCTGAAGCTGAGGTAGACCTTGCAAAGGGGCTTCAATCACCAACATACTAATATGAAGTACCTGTGCTTTTTTCCTGGAGTGGAGTGTATTCACTAGGGTGAATACAACATGAAAGAGCACTTAGTTTATTGGTTTAAGGCTAAAAGCATACCATTTTGCCGTGTGTCAGAGCTAGCCATCATTCAAACATGGACTTTGCATCCTTGGCTGCTTAAATCTTTCGTCTTAACGAAATGGAGATAATTTCGAGGGCATTACAAAAATACTGTAAAAGTTATCTAAATAAAACTGATGACAGAATG
Organism: Tympanuchus pallidicinctus; assembly: GCF_026119805.1. Taxonomy (NCBI): domain Eukaryota; kingdom Metazoa; phylum Chordata; class Aves; order Galliformes; family Phasianidae; genus Tympanuchus; species Tympanuchus pallidicinctus. The sequence goes on along the minus strand of NW_026294618.1, from coordinate 58,350,631 downwards.
TGGAAATACCTGCCTCTCTGATGTATGCTTCTTTCTGCATGTGGAACTAAAAACTGTACATTGGTGGCAGGGTCAAGGTTCAGGTAAGATGCTTCACCTGATCTACCCAACTGGAACATCTAGTGGCAAATCCAAAAGCAAAAAAACCCACATTGAAGCGGTATGGTAATTCATTTTCATGCTCTTTTCTATTTTGGAGGCTAGCAGCCAGCTGGCAGCAGTTGTGCTAGATGATACGATGCAGTTAGAGAAGCAGCTACCTGAGTGACCTGTATGGATACCATTCCTCTGCAAGGCTGCAAAAGGCTCTTTGTGATGCATGAGATAACAGAGATGTGTATCATGTGTCACACGTGGAAAACAGCCAGGATTCTGCTGCTAAGAATAGGCTGGGGAGAGAGTTGGGTTTCACACAGTTGCTCTGTGGTCATACCCTGACTGAAGATAGTACCTTTTGTGCTAAGGTAATGTATAATGTGAGCTTTGCCTGGAAGCTGGTGGAGGGGGAAGCTAACTGGGGAAGTCAATGTTTGTATTTCATATGAATTTGATTAGAAATCAGTTGGGTAGCAGTGATCATAACAGATATGCAGCAGGAGTCTGAGGTCCGGTCTGGGAATCCAATGGATAGTTTGGAGCCTCTGGTTATAAACCCTCTTGAAGAGAAATAGATAACGCACTGTTCACTGTGTCCTGGAATGGGAGTAGCAAAGTTGTTGGTTTCACTGAGATTTATTTGAACATTGACAAAGCATGACATGCAGTGAAATAAGAAATAATAAATAAAGCATGGGATAAGCCTGTCCCACACCTGACATTACTCATCATCAGTCACAGGGAGCAATGACATTTTGCAGTTAAATTTTGTGAGAGAGACAGAGGGAGAGCATGTCCTGGTCTTCCTGAGTTTCCGCACCAGTAGATCAAATCCATCTTTGTCGTGGATGAAAGATTCCTTCTGCCTTGCCAGTGGTACTGTTTTAAATTCTCTCTTATTTCTGGTGAGTAATGAACTGAATCTGCTGTGAGTACATGAAAGCGAATACGTTGTACTTTGCTCCAGTGCCTGTGAGACCATGGAAAAGTGGCTGAGCAGTAAGGGGATACGGTGAGATATACTGTTTACTTTTTTCACCCTTTGTGTTCAGGTCTCAAGCACATTTGATGAAGGAGTCACAGACGGATAGCTCTAATTGGAGAACTCCTTCCATTTGTTTTATTTTTGCAGACAATTTACTTGGACGATGATGTCTCTTCCTTTGTGCAGATCAGAGGTTCTGTTCCGCTGTTTTGGGAGCAACCGGGGCTTCAGGTAAACAAATAAACCAAAAAGCCTATCTTCTCTTTCTACTTCTAAATAATTGTTTTTGTAACTTTTTTTTTTTTTAATGCGATACGGAGCTCATTCTATGAAAATGCTGATCTATTTCTTTTTAGGTTTGCTTTGTAGGAAATTGTATTTAGATAAAAGGGAAAACCAGCTAAACAACATAACAGGCAAACAGATATAGTCACTGAAGTTCAGCATTTTCACATGTTCATGTGCCTTGCTGGAAAGTTTTTGTAAGGGATTACGTCCTGATGTCCTAAACTGAAGGTTACAGCAATATCGTTATAACACTTTGTTTTGGAATAACCTTTCATTCTGAACTGTCTGGTTATCAGGAGTATCCTGATTATATTAACCTCCTGGATAAAACTGATAAGCAGCTCTATAAGAGCACTTTACCTTCAAAGTATAATGTTTAGCCTGTTTACTAGGTTTCAGTCAAACAGTAGCAATTATCTGACCTGACCTGATCTTCTGCAAGACAAAGATGTAGGATTTCATTAGGAGATTAATGCATGAAGCCTAGCAGGTTAATATGTGTTACAATTTATGTACTGTTAGAAGCTCGACAAAGAATCATCCTACCATTCCTCTCAGAGCAGAGGGATAAGCAACTAGTCTGACTATGCACATTCATTCATATGTGTTAGTGGAGAGATGTTACATAACTTTTTCTTTTTTTAAAATTCTTTAATAATCATTTGATACATCTTTATTTTTAGATCTAGCACCTAAGTACCATTCAGAATTCACCTGTTGGTGAATACTCATTACTCTTATTCCTTGGACGTGAATGTGCTGGCACTGGTGTTGGAAAGGCTTGCATAAATCAACATTAGGAAAATAACAGAAGATGCTGATGTACAGACAGAAATATATGATCTTATAAATAATTAGCAGTGTAGATTTATGGCACAGGATTTGATCCATCATATTTCATAGAATCATAGGATAGTTTGGGTTGGAAGAGAACCTTAATGTAATCTAGTTCCAACCCCCGTGCTATAGACAGGGACCAGGTTGCCCTCTAGACCAGGTTTCCCAAAACCCCATCCAGTCTGGCCTTGAATGCTTCCACAGCCTCTCCAGATAACCTGTTCCAGTGTCTCACCATCCTCACAGTAAAGAATTTCTTCCTAGTATCTAGTCTAAATCTATCTTCTCCCAGTTTAAAGCCATTTCTCCTTGTCCTGTCACTACATGCCCTTACAAAAAGTCCCTCCCCAGTCCATGGAGCTAGCATAACATAAGCCTTTTCTGAGGGATGAAGGGCAGGAAAAGTGCTGGACACGCAGCATATTCATGTGATGTAGTGTGGGATATCTGCTAGAGAAAGTTGGCAAGGGGAAGTGATGATTTATTTGGTTATAAAAAGATGTGTAGAAGATATCCCTTCGCTTAATAATAATCTTTTCACCGGTAATTGTAAATGTTGTGTGATAAAAGCTGTGGCTTTTGTATTAAGGATATTATGTGTGTGGGTGTGTGAAGACTATTAGGGGTAACCGATGCTATTAAAGAGATGCTTTTCTCTTAAGGAAAAAGGGGGACATCTATTGATTTACAGATAATTTTTCTTTCCAATATTTTATTTTAGGTGGGTTCCTATCATCTAAGGCTTAACAGAGGTCTAGAAGCTAATGCTCCTGCTTTTGATAGGTAAGCTTCATTCAACTTTGGCAGTAACACAACAGCCTGGCATTTAACTGAGATTCCACAGCTTTATGCATTCCCAGTGAATCATTAGAGATGTGAAGCACCCCTCCTATGAGGTTGCCAGTCCCCAAGGTGTTGCAGGATCATTATGTGTGTTTACTTTATTCACTTATTCTCATGAATTCTCCTCTCTATTTATGTTAGTAATTGAAATGATTTGGTCTCCTAGTTCAATTCTGGAAAAGCTATGAGATACTGAGTGATATGCCAAAGAAAGGCCTGTGTATCCTCTTGTAACATTTAAATAAACCTGAATTTACAGTATCCATGTGTTCTTTACCTCTGTAACTTGGACAAAAATTAAAAATTTGAAACTGCTTCCTAACCATTCTGGATTTGCTTTTCTCAGTGTTGCTCTGCTATACTGAAATAACAGCATCTTATTCTGTCACAGCTGATATTGTATGGTGCTGTTGTGCTGATGGTCTTTTGTGTTACCCAAAGGCTGCCTGATAAACTTTTTTAAGCCATTAAGACTTAATATGGTACCTATAAATCATAAAAAAGTCTATCTCTCAGCATGATTTCTGTAATGTCTGAACGTGATGTCCCATGGGCATCAGTGAAAACATTACATGAAGTATTTGGTCGGTAGGAAATTTTTAATTTGTTAAGTGTCATGTGATTCATTTCTGATTTGCTTTGGTTTTGGCAAACCAGATCTTATGTCCAAGCTAAAAGCTGGTTTTTGGTAAAATGTCTTAATTTCATGGCTTCATTTACTGTAACTGTTAGCAAATGTGCTCTTAGGAGCTGTTAATAGTTTTGCTCTACTGAAAAGTCCCAAACAGCACCTGGCATCTGAAGGGTCTATGTACCATAGCAGTACCTGCTCCAAAGGGACTTAGCCCAGGTTCTGAAAGCCTGGTAAGACTCCTGAATGCCTCTGAATTCAGATGTGTTTGAGACTCATGTTCTTGCTGTCCTCTGGTGCCATTTAATTTGCTTCACTACTCTTCCCGAGTTTTTGTCATAGAGTTCTGCATTCCATAGCAGAGAGAATTCATGTAAGAAAATTCTTTAGCATCCTCCTATTCTGCACAACGAACTGGGAGTACCTCAGTAAGGAACTACTCTGAACACCTTTTTGCTCAGGGAATCTGTTCTCTCTGATTGCAACTGGTGAAAATTAGCCTCTTGTAAGAAACATGAACTTGCACTTTTCCTTGTGCGCAGAATGTGTAGGTCAGGTGAAGTTCAGGATCTCTCTTTTTGCAGAGCTGCTAAAGACAGCCTTTTGGAAATCATGGAATCATAGAATCACAGAATGGCCAGGGTTGGAAGGGACCTCAAGGATCATGAATCTTCAACCCCCCTGCCACAGGCAGGGCCACCAACCTCCCCATTTAATACTAGACCAGGCTGCCCAGGGCCCATTCAATCCGTCTTGAACCACCTCTAAGGATGGGACATCCACAACCTCTCTGGGCAGCCTGTTCCAGCAAATGGACAAAGAACATACATGGAAGCAGGCTCTCAGACGTAACAGCATGCTACAGTTTCTGAGTGTGCTAGAGAGAGTTCAGCTTGTTAGATTTTCCAGTGTGACAGGCTTTGAGAGGACACTCTGAGAAGCAAAGGGTTATCTTGTTAGTGGATCTTTTTCTGTCCCCTTTCCCTGACAAATTCTTGGGGAGCTCTTCTCATAACAGGTGACCTGTATTTCAGCAGTTTTGTTCTTTGAAAATAATGTTGCTGGAGAAGCAGGAGCTTGGTGCTGGAGTCAGATGGGTGCAAATGTACGGAAAGAGTTGGTGTACAGAGAATTGGCTGCAGAATTGGAAGCACAAATAATGCCAGAAAGTATATCTAGCCATATTTCTTGAAACATATGATGCTAAGTTTTTCATTTCTCCATTGTCATGGTTATCTGTGTGGCTTAACTCTGATTATAGATTTTAAAGATGCATGCAATAAAATGAATATTTGACACTTTGATTTTCTGACACTTTGTCGTTGCATGTTGCTTTGGAGCAAGTAACAGCTTTCCATTTGTGTGGTTATTTTTCCTGTCCATTTCTATTCAGCTTGCTTTTAAGTATCGCTGTGGTGGTAGTACATGATATAAGATGACTAAGGTTCTAATTGTTTCTTGATAAGCCAGCACAGCTTTTGTAACACATGTATGCCAACTGGAAAAGAATGTATTAAGGGGAGAATGGGTGCCTCTGTATCTGGCTAACAGCTCTTGACTTTAGATTCCCTAAATGTCAGGCTTTGAAAGGTTGGCAATATGTGCCAGATGAAATACTACTTTATACTTGTTCTGTTTCTCCTGAAGAATCTGGACCAGGCCATTTTGCTGTAAGGATCTTTGGTCTTAACCAGTGTAGCAGTAGTTATATTAACTAACCTTCCTGCTTAATTTTAAGTAAGCTGTGAGTATCTCAAGGTTGCAGCAGCTCAGAGATGTTTGAACTCATCACCTATGATGTGTTCCTGCCTCTCTGACTTTGGTCCTGGAATCCTACGTCCCATTGTTGCCACTGAATGTTGGATCAGCAATGCTGGGCAATTCCTGCTGAAGCATAGTATGTTTTCCTTCCTGATCATCTTTTCTGTGCAGCTTTTAGGCTAAGAGCCAAGAGATGGGAACACATTTTGGACAATATCAAAGCTAACAAAAGATCTGGGACCTGCTTCCTAAAATGCTGCTGTCTATGTTCAGTACAAAGTAATATGTTCTTTAATTTCATGCTTGTACAACTTGCACTCAGCAAAGAAGCTGAGGACAGTGTCTGTAGCTGCCATGGCTGAAGCATGCTAGATGGAACTACCAGTGCTCTCTACTTCTGTGTTTTGGAAAAAAGGTAGTAGGCTGAATTACATTGGTTTGTTTTTATTTTTTGTTATGGTTACTTTTGCTGTAGGCATATGATGCTTCTGAAGGAGCAGTATGGAAAACAAGTGATTGTTAACTTGTTGGGAAGCAGAGGAGGAGAGGAGGTGCTCAATAGAGCTTTCAAGGTAAAATGCATTTTGTTTTTATTTTGTTGTTGTTAAACTGCTGACTTCCTGAGTCTTCACGTTTTGTTTTCTTTCTGGGCAAGTACCTGATGAATACTAGATCTGAATATGTTTTTTTTTTTTTTTTTTTTCCCCCACTAGATATTACAGGGAATTAAGCTTTATAGTCTCTGTGACTTGATTTTCAGGACTGTCTTCTTGCTTATTTCTTCACACCTTTACTCTTTTAAACCAGAATTTAAAAATAACAGTGTCCTAATTGTTCTAAGAGTAGCTCATGTTTGCAAAACTGAGTGCTGGTCAGCTTTGTCCATAGTATGTAGTCAACAGTGCAGTTACTATATTCTTCTAGGCGCCTCACCAGGTTGTCAGAACTGCTTTTGGGCCAGTACCTTGCTCTAGCTTGCTAAGAGGAAGATTTGATTGCTCTGATTATAGTGAAAAATAGCTGTTTACCACTAATTGTGATGGGAATTAACTTTTAGAGCACTAGATGACAATCTGGTTTATAGAGAGACATTTTCCTTCTCCCTAAATATGTTCCTAGACACAGCTAATGCTTGAAAGCGTCTGGGTTTCCTTTTCAGGATGACTGGCACTGGAAGTTTAAAAAGCTGCCCTGTGTTTTAGTCTGGAATGATATTTTCATGGCCAGATTTTTAAAACAAGTGCGTACTTGAACCTGGAGATTGTCACTGAGTGGTATTTGTGGCAAGTGGCTGCTCGCATTAGCCTGGAGATTGATGGGAACCTGCCTCCAAAGTCCTCGTTGCTTCAGAAATCAGACGTAGACCCTTGGGAGTATGTATTTACAAATAACTGTATGAAGGATGTTTTAAGTACGCATCTATAGTGTTACATGTATTTATCACTACTGAAGAGTGATACAACAGTTCTGAGTTCAAATACTTACTCTGAAAGTAAGCACCTCTCTACTGGAAGGAGACAAAGAACATTTTAATGGTGGTTTTTCTGTGATCATTTCTTCTTTCTACAAAAATGCTGGGAGGGGTCAACTACTCCAGTGGGAAATGACAAAGTGAACGACTTCCTCTGTATGGAATATGATCACAGCAATTGCCACTGGAGTTAGTGAGACAGTGAGGAAGGTACAGAAAAGAAGACAGGTCCTAGCTTCTAATTTCAGCTTTTTACTGAATTTCACCTTGACACAGCTAGGCCTCTATAGCCTCCTGGTTTTACTCTCTTTATAACATTTGTTATAGATTATTTTGAAAATATGTTGGAATGTAATTGTAAGATATGAAAACTTGAATATTCAAATATAAAGATACAAACCTGACTTTTCTTGTAAATTTAATTCTGATATTTTATCAAATACTTGCATTCCTGAAGATAGTATTCTGGTCAATATCATACAGTGAGAAATTAAATCAGAAATAGGATGTCTATAGAATAAAGACCTTGCATCCCAACTGAAAACAGCCACCTCATGGTCTTTTCTTTACCTTTGTGTTTTAACAGATGAATCGTTAGAAAGAATATCTAGTTAGATTTTAGTCCAGTGATTTTAAAGGACTCAGATTAAAAATGAATATAGAATGGTCAGGAATGAGAGCTTTTCTCCTGTTGTGACGTTTGTTTCTCCATCTTCCCTCCTGTGCATGTATTTTTCTCCCAAAGGTTGCTGCAACCTTTACAAGTTTTCTCTGAGTTGGCTCAGAGTATTCCTGTTGTAGTCACTGCCACTGCTACTGGTTTCCCTTGATCAGAATGTGTACACTACCATTAGTTTGTGCAACTGGAGCAAACAAAAAATTGTCAATCATGACTTTGCCTGTTATACAACCAAACAAAAAAACAGTACCTTTCCCAGTAATGCTGTTCCTCTCACAAACGTCCTCTGTAACAGATATAATTATGTTTACAGCGAAGGCGGTACTGTAGTGTAGACAACAATTTACACCTCAGGTGTATCGCCAGCGCCAGTGGATCTGGTGCAAATACCAAGTGTTTTGTCTTCTATAATAATGTAATGAAATATATTGCTTTTTCTCCTCCAAACACCATGCAAGACCTTCAAATTTGTTTCTGGAGGAGTGATTTAATTACTAACTTGGTACAGTTGTATATAGGCTTCTAATATAATATCAGGGTGGTTTTTTGTGTTCATTTTGTATCAGAATAAAGGGAATAAAGCATTCCTTTCCTGAGATGAGTCCAAAAGTAAAGGGAATAGACAAAGGTTTGCGTAATTAGAGTTAATAAAACAATTATCTCTGGCTTTGCCATGAAAAGCAGGATGTGTTACAGCTGTATCTATTATAGAAATGTTAATGAGATTTGTGGCAATTACTGAAATACATATGAGGTCATGGAAATGGGAGATGAAATAATCAGGCTGTTTGTGTCCCTTCTTTCACTTCTGTGGTTTGCCACAAAATTCTGTAATATGTTTCCTGGGATATCATTTGTCTCTTCCTTCCTCCTCAGCCACACTCTACCTAAAATTAGGGCCACACATTTTCTCTTGGCATTTGAAGAAGAGTTGCAAAATACACTCATGCTTTTTTATGTTCATGTACCTTAAGCAGCTCTGGGCATTCTTCATGTCAGAATTTGCCCAAAGCATCACTGTTGTTGTGCAGGGCTGCCACTAGTCAGGGTGCACGCAGGACCAGTTCTGAGGTATGCTTTGCAGGCATAGTTTGGAATTTGCTGCAGGAAAATTGGGGTATAGCAATCCGGTTCAGTTTTGGGAAGAAAACAGAGAATTTTCATTGCTGTTTTCACATCTGGCATTTCAGACTTCCGTGTGAACTTCTCAAAATTAAAACCTTTGTTTACAAACAATGAAAAGCATGCTGGTATCAGTCTTATGCTGTCATGTGAACAGGATTTGTTTTCCTTTCAATTTCTAAACAGAAACTACTATGGGCCTCTTCCCATGCAGCAGACACTCCGATGATAAACTTTGACTACCACCAATTTGCAAAAGGTGGGAAAACTGAAAAACTGGAAAATTTACTGAGACCTCAACTGAAATTGCACTGGGAAGACTTTGGCGTCTTTGCAAAGGGCGAGAATGTAAGTCCATGGTGAGTGTCTCTGCCCCCATGCCCCAGCATAGCCAGGCACCAGCCCTCCTGGCCTTCCCAGGTTCATCTCTGTGTTTGGACCATGGGCGTATGTGACCATATTGAAATACAGATTTGAAACAAAGTGTAGTCTTGGCACTAAATAGATCATTTGGTTTAACTACATCTCCATGGTCTAGAATTTGGAAAATTACCAATGCATGGATTTGCAAGCACTGTGTTGCAGACAGTCAGGTAATTAGATATGTAATGGAATACACTGTGCACTGTGTACTGATCCCACTTTTGCACTTTCAAAATGTGGGTGGGAATATTCAAGCTGAACATTTGACGATCTTGTTCAATCAACCTGTAATTAGAAGTTATTTTTAAAATATACTTTTCTTCCTCCCTCCTCTTGTGTTTAATTACCAAAGCCTGCAGACAGGTACTTTTCGAATGAATTGTTTGGACTGCCTGGATCGTACTAACAGCGTACAGTCCTTCGTTGCGCTGGAGGTAAGTTTATCAGAGGACCTTTCACAGATGTCTGTACTGCATACGTTGTCACACAGGAAAGAAAAGGGGCATAAGCCTCACCAATACAAGTCTTTCTTGCTAGCTCTGTGTTACAGAATTGTGCTGGCTGTAATAATTAAATTGAGAAGAAAAGGCAAAATATATTCAATAAAAGTAATTTTATTTCTTTTTTTTTTTCCTTTCTCCTCCAAACCCAGATTCTGCTTACACAATTGGAGATCCTTGGGTTGAATTCTAGATCTATAGTTGAGCGCTTTGTGGAATCATACAAAGCAATGTGGACTCTCAATGGTCACAATTTGAGCAAAGTGTTTACTGGCAGCCGTGCCCCTGAAGGAAAACACAAGGTAAAGAAAAGCAGCAAAACTGTTTACTCAGAAGTAACTGTAAAGAAAGGTATCTGATTTATATCTCGTTGCCTCTTATGCTGATGATCTTGGTCTGATGTAGGTTGGGAAGCTCAAGGATGGAGCCCGCTCTGTCTCTCGTACCATTCAGTCAAATTTTTTTGATGCAGTAAAGCAGGAAGCCATCAAGCTGCTTCTCATGGGTGACTTCTTCAGTGAGGAATATGCAGACAAGGGCAAGATGCTCATGGATCACACTGCACTGCTGGGTAAGGCCAGCATAAACCCTTCCTTTTTCTTTTCTGTCTGGTCTTAACCGTCAGATATAAGCAATTGCATCTTTTTATAAATAAACTACTCTTGTGCTGTTTAAAACACTTTTTTTTCAAGTTACTGTAGCAGAATCCTGTAAATTTTAATTCCACTGTGCTTATTTCTCACTTGTTTTGTTTTGTTTTGGACTTCCAGCATATTTATCTGCTCTTTGATTATCTTTGATAGTTGAAAGGAGATGGACTGAAGTGGAAGATTTTTAGGTCACTCTGACCTGGGGAAGTCTCTTGAGTTCAACATTTTTATCTCCTTATTTTAAGCCTGCAATTTGCGTGTGCTCTTAGCTGTTTAGATCTGAAAGACACATTTATGCTGGTTCATTCTCTGCTTTACTGCAAGGCTCTGATAGTCTGTAACATATACGTAGCTGTTTGCACCCATCTAGAATCAACCAGCCTAGCTCTTTGAGAAGAAACTCATGTGCAGAATACAGAGTAACCTGCTCCCACAAGTAGTCTCATGTTGCCAGTTTGCTCCAGAGAACTGCTGGATTTTAACAGGGTAGACATGAGCCATTCAGCTCCATAGACCTGAGGCTGTCCCCGTTGTGGACTACAAGGACAGTATAGATACCTTTTCTGTGCCTGACTGCTGCTGCATATCGAGTACTTGAAGATTAAGGTTATTACAGCTACTCACATGAAAAAATGCACTCTTAATTGTCTATACTCATCAAAAATAATGAAGGTAGCAGTTTCCTCTAAGGACTTCTGACTAGGCTAGAGAGCTGTGACAGTGCTAGTTTTGAAGATATGATGTGCTACTTTCTATCTTTCCCTCATCTAAATTTGGTAGGACTTGGCTTTAAGTCATAATTTGTGGCGTACTCAGTGTCTGCAGGCAAAACTGAAAAGATTAAGGGAGGAGAAAAGAATTTGTTCAGTTGTTACTTGAAGAAATTCTAGAAAATATATGCTGGAAGTGAGTGACTGGCTTCTCACAGGCACAGCTGCTTTTGTAAGATGCTTGGAGTCTGGAAGAGAAATTGATAGCATCAGCCTTACAGTTATTGCCATTGCTACTGGAGTTATTCTTTAGCTTTTGCATTTTTGCTGCTAGGGTGCTGTCATTATTTCATAGTGACTTACATGTCACTGCTCTCTGGATCCTTTCTCTGCTTTTATGGCACATTTTTGTTTTACATGCTCTCTTTCTCTCTCTTCTCTTCCATCAGTAACTCCAAGTATTCTGAAGGCCATGTCGGAGCGTCAGTTTGAATTCACAAGCTTCAAGCGTGTTCGTGTTGCCATGGGGACCTGGAACGTGAATGGAGGGAAGCAGTTTCGAAGCAACATCCTTGGTACCAGTGAGCTGACAGACTGGCTGCTGGATTCTCCAAAGCTCTCCGGAGTTTCTGAATTTCAGGGTAAGGCTTCAGAGTCAGAAAATGCATTTTGATATTGCAGTAGGTAATGCATTTCTAGGGTCTGCAGGTCAGAACACCAGTTTTGACCAGCTGTTCCTTTCACAGTCAATGCATCATCCTGAAGGGCATTTTCTGGAAACCTAAAGGATGTATTCAGGCTAATTTAGACCTGTACAGCCTATTCTGCATACCATGTTTTCTTTTGCTCCTCAGTTTCCCCATTCTTGGTTCTTTATTTTGTGTGGAAGCTTTGTGCTTAGGTGCCCCTGGAATGTCTCCTTGTTCTTCATCTTGCCTTTCCTTAGAAGTATAGAAAATTCTCATGTTTCTGGCTTGCTTAAGTTAGCCACTGAATTCCGTAGTACTGAACAAAGTCAGTTACTGTACTTTATTTCCAGATTTTATTAAGAAAAATGAAAAATGAAGGTACTGTCATTTGAAAAATGAGTGTATCCAATGAAGATATGGCAAAATCTGTGCTTTTGTTGTTACAGAGGAACCTGTATATAACCTTCTGCTGGCATCACAGGGATATTTATGTTCCTGCCCTTCAAGCTCAGGAATTAATTCCTCAGATCCCTGGCTCTTACATAAGCTGTCCTGTTTGAACCTGTCCCGGTTTCAGAGACAGAATTCTTAGTTCTTGAGTGTATAGATTTGCAATTCAGTGCAGACAACTATATTCTGAACAGCTTGGGTGGGTGCTTGGTCCAGTCTTGTTCAGAATCAGTTTATCTGTTCTGGCAAATGGCTGTGCCCATGATATTAAAATTTGATGAGAGCCTGTTATTTGCTCTCCCTGCTGTCCCTTGTTCCCCTGAGTGAGCTGGAGGAGCAGGACTAATTGATATTGGCAGTCAGAATATGGAATGTCTAAGTAGCTTCTGAAATGGAGCTGATGTTAATATGCAGAGCTCGGGTATGGCCACCAAAAGGTTTCTGTACATGGAAATGTCAATACAGTGCCTGCGTAAGTAGTTACGTGTTCAAAATTATGAATGGGAAATAAGTAGTTAATGTGACAGTGCCTGTCATGTTAAGCCAAAAAAAGAAAGGGTAAGTATCTTGTTCTAATTTAATGCTTATGTCTACTGAGAGTAAAGCTATATTTTACTTCTCTTTATGTTCTTTTTCTGAGACAGAAAATAAGACTTCTGACTTAGATTCCTTTTTTGCTATTTAGGTCTTTGTGCTCAGTTATGTTACTGGTATCTTGGGCCTGTGACAGTTTAAACAAATAAGCAAAACTTCAAAGAAAAAAAAAAAAAACAACCCAAAATTAGCCCTTTAAATAATGGGCAGACCTGATGGGTCAACAAAAGTAATTCATACTATCATAGGAGAGGATTTGATCCTTGCTGTTTTACCAGGATTGTATTCACACACTTGAATCAGGGAAGACAGAGTTGCTGTGCTCCAGAGTGACCTAATCTATGAAGATAAGGACTTTGAAGTCTTCTATAAATTAGCAGATAAATGTACTAAATACATTGAGAGGGAGGGGGCAGCATATAGCGGGACTTTGTATAGACAGTAAGTTCAGATGGACTTGGTGTAAAAAAATAAAAATGAAATGGATGGGCGAGTTGGGCAAAAAGTGGGTGAAAAATAGCAGGTAGTGAAGTGCTGTGTCCTTACTATGTTTGGAGTGAGGGAGGGAGAATACTGAATACTTTTTCATCTTAACACTGCTACAGTATAGTGCTTATAGTGATTGTTCTGAACTCTGTCTGCGAGAGTCTGGTGGGAGAAAGACAGGAAAAAAGCTGGAAGGAACTGCGGGGGTTGTTTTGTGAGATTAGATTAAAGGAGTAATGATTATGTATAAGCTTGGCAGGGAATGCACAGGACAGAGCTACAGGAATGATCTCTGACACAAATTAGAACACAAATCATTAGGAGAAACAATAAGGTAGTAATTCTTGTATAACTTTTTCCTTTTCTGACAACAGATGATGAGAACTGCCCTCCTGACATATTTGCAGTGGGATTTGAAGAGATGGTTGAATTAAGTGCTGGGAACATTGTAAATGCCAGGTAAATAGGATTTGTTTTTGTTTTGTTCTGAAGCCCAGTATTCCCCAAAAGAACGAGTCAAACAAAAGCCTCCAGAGTTGTGCCTTGCGTCAAGTATGTAGAACACTTCCTTCAAGCCTGTTGCATGTAATTATAGCTGGAAATATGTTTGCTGTTAACAAACAGCACTGGGGTACGGCTGAAAGTGCTCTTTATTCTTGAGCTTCTGTGCATTAGAAAACTACATATTTTCTAAGTCTTTGTGTCAGCAGAGAAGGATTCTGATGGATGACATTGTTTAACACTTGTCCTTAAATCCATGTATGGTGTTGGAAAAACATGCTCAGTGACTTTTTTTTTTTTTTTTGTCTTTTTTGGGTTACAAGTTACAGCAGTGTTCAGCATGACTGCTGAGCTCATGGTGTACCCACATGATTCAGCTGACTTTGTAGATGAGGCTGGGTCTGCAAAACTGAAGCTGTATAACCCACTCACAAGGCTTCATCTAAGAACAGTCAATAGCTAACTCTTCTGAGGAGAGCCAGGAGAAGATCTCTTTATTGAGTATAAGAAATCTTATAAGTCAAAAGATTTGACTTAGATTTTTGGTTTTATAATTATGATTACTACAGATCATTTACAGCTGATAGAATGCACCTCATGTCCCATAGTGGGATAACTATTTCTGCTTGTGTCTTGGCTTGCTGACCCTGCTTGCTCTGCTCTGGCTCACAATGCCTGCCATGCATCCTAGATTATTTCTAGTTCTGGAATCAGCATGTATAGAGCCTAATAGATTGTTTATAAACCTAAGGCACAGTTAATCTTCTCATTTTATTGATTGTGTGCGGTTTCTTTTGATTCCATTAAATGATTTTATGTTTGTTCTAGTACAACAAATAGAAAGATGTGGGGAGAACAGCTTCAAAAGGCTATTTCCAGGACTCATCGCTACATTCAGCTGACATCAGCGCAGCTTGTTGGTGTTTGTCTTTTCATCTTTGTTCGACCCTATCACGTCCCCTTCATCAGGTAAAAATAAAACCCAAGTCATTATAGTCTACATTTTCAGTGGTGTCTGCTGATGGAGTTTGACCAGAGAGAGTGGGAGTGATTTTTAAACTTGGCGGAAATTGTGCAAACCTGAATTCCTGTGTAGGAGAGACATGTCTCCAGGCAGCAGTTGTTTGGACTCTCTCCTCTTGAGCAGCCCAAGGTCCGGTCCAATATATCTTATTCCAGTTCAGCAAGGAGTCCAGGCATGCTCTAGGTGGGCACTCATGGTGTAGCATCTTTTTTGGGAAGTGAATGACCTGACTCAGAATGTCCAAGAGCAATCTGAGCATCAAGTGAAGGCAAGTGCCTGCCTCTGCATGAAGGACAGGTTTTACTTTCTGTAGTAGGCGCTGGTGAGGCGCCCCATCGGGATGTGACATGTCAGGACCTCTCCTGCTCTGTGATGGATTTATGATGCATGCTTTAGGGGCGTAGACGTAGCACATAGGCTATATAAACCTCTGTGTAGTTGCAATAAACGCCGTTTGCCTCTCCATCATGATGTATGTGTGGCTAATGGCCACTAGTCATTCGCTAGTCCTAAGGCGACCTGACCCTTCAGAATGGGAGCTGCAACAACTTTCTAGCCCTGTTCTTATTAGTTCTGTGCAGAATACAGTTCCAGACTTGAAAAGAATTATGGAAAAGTTGGGAAGAGGTTTTAGAGGGAGAGAGAATTTTTCTCACTGATATTTGAATGCCCATTAAGTATTTTTCTCTATGAGATGTCACAAGAAAGAGAAGTATGTCCCTAGTTAGAAGAGCCCAGAGCTATGTGTTCAGCTTACTAGCACGGATGTCCCTGGTGCCCAAACAAACCCTTCTTGCCCCTAGAAAATTCTCATTTTTATTAAAAAAGGAAAGAGTATGAAGCTGCAGGGTTTAGTGCATTAAATTGTTTTTGCCCTGGGCAAGAATTGTACAAGCTAAGTGTGAATTGGTAGAAAATAAGTAGTTAGCTGAATCTATCCTTGGGCATCTTCTTGTCCTAAAGTCTAGAGCAACTGTCAAACTGCTAGGAATTGGATATGAGCCTCTGAAACTGGGAGAAAAAGGGAAGGGTTTGTTTGTAGTGACCGAGTTCATTATTTAATGCTGATATATTGCTGTTGTGCAATATAGTTGTGCTTTATCAAGTGTAACCTATGTGCTTATGTAACTTTTCCCATGTCCCATAAAAGGAAAACAAAAATGATTAGAAGTGCAAAAAAGCTTCTGTGCTTACAGAGATTGAAGAGATTAAGACAGAAATCAGAAAATAGAGGAATAAAATGAGAGAATGGCAGAAGCTTATGGAGTAGTGAAAAAGGAATAAAAAATTACAAGCATATACAGTGGCTTATCTCAACCTTTGCCATGAATAGAAGTCAGCTATATACCAGTCAGCAATTGAATAGTCAGGAAGCAGAAAGGGAGAAGTATTTACGGAGAAAAGGGTGAACGCTTGCTTCTTTCTGAGCACTCAAAATCCAACTTTTCACAGCAAACTGTGATGCTCCACTTTTGTCTCCCTGGGGGTGTCTTTTCTGGTAGTTTTCTGCGATCAGGAAAAGAAGCCAACAAAGAGGAAAAAAGGATAGGAGGGCAGAAAAGATGGGGAAGAAATTGAAAAAGATAGATGAAAACAAAGAGAAAAACAGGGAGAATCTGTAACGTCTTTCTTCATTCAGGTTATCGGTGCCTGGCAGGAAGCCAAATAGGACTTAGTGTTTTCCCCCTGCCCCTTACTTAAAGTCATTAATAGTCTTGTCTAGAGCTACCTGGCTTCTGTCTGGAAATTTTCTCAATGGGAAGGACGTACATGGTGCTGGAGTTGATTACAACAGTGATCTCATAATTTGCTTATCTGATCAGACAGGCATGGTTTATTCTTGGAATAGACTGGCAATCTGAGAGGAATTTTCCTGCAGGCAGGTCTGCTTTGCCAAGCAATTCATCTTTCTTTAGGAAAACTCATAAGTATATGCTAGTCGCAACACTGAAATATTACATAATCAAACATGTGGAGGATCTAAGTAATTTGTCATTAAAGCATAACTTATTTTAAGAGTTAGATCTAAACAGTTGTATCCGATTATTACTGCATCTGATTTAACAATTTATGGGTTATGATCTGTTGCTTTTTAATGGTCTGACAAATGTGGCACTGACTGTAAAGTTGGGTTTCAGTGGATAGTAACACCAGCTGAATTGTTAGCTGTCTGAAAAACAGATTCCCATGTAATTAAAAGTATAAAAGGGAATGCAGTGGTTATTCATTTAATGTCTTTAGGATCATGATAGAGGTAAACTTGAAATGTGCATCCTGATGAAGTTCCCACTGTTTCTCTTGCTATATTGCTTGCAAGGACAAGGAGAGGGAGAAAATTAATTTTAAATAGTTTTACTTCTATAGTAGCTTATAATATTTCATTTGAAACATAAGTACGTGAACATCATCAAAGAGTCACAGTGTGAAAGATATGCCTAATGGCAGCAGTCTTTCTGTTCAGGCCTCGGTTTGCAGAGGAGAGAAAGGAGGCATGGCACTGTAAACAGATTTTTCCTTTATGTTGCGAAATTATTTGAATGCTTCTCCCTGCAGCTCTTTATTGTGTTTTTTTTTGGTTTTTTTTTTTTCATACAGGGATGTGGCAATAGACACTGTGAAGACAGGAATGGGAGGAAAGACTGGAAATAAAGGGGCAGTGAGCATCCGTTTCCAGTTCTACAGTACTAGTTTCTGCTTTATATGCAGTCACTTAACTGCTGGGCAGACTCAGGTGAAGGAGAGGAATGAAGACTATAAAGAAATAACACAGAAACTCAGCTTCCCAATGGTAAGAATAGGTGTACATGTGCTGAAAACATGGAAGGTAAAGACTGTGCCTTTACGTTGTTTCTCTTTGTGTTCTTTATCACCCAATATAGCACTTGCTTTGCAGAAGTTCTACACTTTTCAAGAATACAGTGGTTGCAGTGCTAAAAAAGTCCTGGCCTTTGAGCAATTTTCAGGCTGATCTTTTAGGACATTGTGACTTGATTGACAAATCTGTGAGACCTCGGGGATGATGTCTAGGTGGCTGGCGTTGCGTTCAGAAATGTAGCTCTTGCTGGCACTAGTTAGCAGGGATTCCTCAAAGACCATCCTTGCCACTCAGCACATCAGTGCCTTATCTGCTCCTGATAGGTACGATGTATCATTTCTTGGTGTTTGATAAGGTACATTCTGTTCCCCTCATTGTGTCTCTTGAATGTTGTCACTGTTGAGGAAGTGCTGTTTTTTCTCAGGCTATGACAAGTAGGCACTATTTATTAGCCCATATGAATAATTTTTCCCCTGAAGGGTGTAAAATCAATCACTGTAGTGTTTTATTTCACATGTATCTCCTCAGGCCAACAAGTAACCTATGGGATATGGTAGTAGTGCCTCCTTGCTTCCCTTAATCTTGGTTCCGTAAGTTTATACAGTGTTTCCTCAGACCTCTCGGGAGAGGTCCTAAAGCAGACAGGGAATGGACCAGTCTGTGTATTCTGTTTAGTCAGCAGGCAATGGCATTTAGATTGCAAAGCATAAAATTTTGACTCCCTATGGTTTGCAAGGTTTAGAGGCTTGGCACATGCAGCATATTAATTAGTTATGTTTTATGTACCAAATAATATTGACAGTTTGGAAATCCTGCATAGGATATCTGTTCTATATGGCCATAAAGTTGTGCTTGTGGTAGTTTTTCTTTGTAATATTTCAAGCTATTTAGCTATTTCAATAATATATCAAGCTATATAATATTTTATATAATATTTCGTATATTTTCATATATATTTCATATGTATTTCATATATTTCATATATTTCATATATTTCATATATTTCATATATTTCATATATATTTCATATATATTTCATATATTCAAGCTATATTTAGCTATTTTATGTTCTCTACACTTGAAGTAATTGAATGTACCTTGTGTGTGAAATACATATAAAGAGTGCCCTCTAGTGCTGTGACAGCTACAGCTGTTTTAGAGGCGTTTAGAGGATTTTGGCGGTTTATAGCTTGACTAAAAGAAAATGACTACATAGAATGTAGGATATTAAGCGTAGGACTGGAGTGAATTTCTAGTGATGTTTTTTTCCAGTATATTTAAAAAACTATGGCAGTGTGCACCTAAGGTCAAATTTGGAGCTCATTCTTAATCAAGACCTTTGTTGCTGTGAATGTCTTTTGGTAGTGTGGTGCATCTTGTGCTTTACTTAGAATGAGTAAGTGTACATATGTGAAATGTGTTACAAACAAACCAATTTTCTTTTATATTCATGCATTCAGCCAAACTGTGAATTTAAAACTGGGGTTCCCAGCTTAGGCATACCTTCAGAAAACAGAGGAAATCTGATATTCTTGTTTACAAAATTCAGCTCAGTGGGGCACAAAAGACAGTGAAGGAAGTAGTCCTTTTTGAAATGGATTTTAGTATGTAGGATATGGGAAGTACATGATCTGGT
This sequence comes from Tympanuchus pallidicinctus, assembly GCF_026119805.1. NCBI lineage: Eukaryota > Metazoa > Chordata > Aves > Galliformes > Phasianidae > Tympanuchus > Tympanuchus pallidicinctus. Next base: position 58,331,440 of record NW_026294618.1, on the reverse strand, counting down.
ATTTAGTAATTCAGATTCAGATTTAGTAATTTCAGATTAAAAGTTCTTTTCCTAAGTGTGATTTAATGCTAACTGTATTCTCTAAACTAGGGACGGAATGTGTTCTCTCATGACTATGTCTTCTGGTGTGGTGATTTTAACTATCGCCTTGATCTAACATATGAGGAAGTCTTTTATTTTCTCAAACGTCAAGATTGGAAGACGCTGATGGAATTTGATCAACTACAACAGCAAAAATCCAGTGGAAAAGTAAGGCAGTGTGTCTTATTTGTTTACGTTTTAAAGTTGTTGTTTTCTTGCATACCAGTGTATTGGCTTGGTCTAATTCTTTGAGAGAGGGAAACGTTCTTCTCAGACATTTATTTGTAGTACATGAATGTAGTAATCTGTTTAAAAATCAGAATGTTGTTTATTCACAAAAAAAGTTGGTAGAGCACAGTGGCACCTACTTCATCTATAACTCAATCAAAGAGAGGGTACTTCTTTCCATAGATTTTTAAAGACTTCCATGAAGGGACTATTAATTTTGGACCAACATATAAATATGACGTTGGGTCGGAGGCTTACGATACAAGTGACAAGTGCAGAACCCCGGCTTGGACTGACCGAGTTCTTTGGTGGAGAAAGAAATTGCCTTTTGAAAAAACAGGTGCGTAGGCTTTTTTCTCTTCCCTTATTTGAAAATTTCAAATTTCATTTTGATCCAAAACCCACATAAGGAGAGGGAGTTTAGGAATTTTGGGCTGCAAGAGCTGCATGTGTTACTTAGGCGTACTCAAATGGCAATGTCTTAGCTAAAGCAGATGTATTTCAGCTTCATTGGAATAACTCACAGAGACAGCCCTTAATTTTTGAGTGGGTGAACAAAGGCTTCATGCTACAGATTGAAAATGTGCTAGGAGCTAGCTGAGGAACTGACAGCAACCCACCTGTGATAATCTAGAAGTTATTCTCTTGCTTTTCAGCAGAATCATTACTCCACATAAAGTTCCCATGTTGATAAAGGATAGATTTGTTGTTTGTCTTGTCCTCGGTAGTTGTGTAAGCACTTTTCTGTATCTTCTTGTGCCTTAGTAACTCTAGGAATGTTTCTGTCAGTTTCTTGAATTTGGGGAGATTTCAGTAACTAGTGCTTATAAAGTACTTGGAGATCAGGTGTGGCCAGTACAACAGATATCCATACAGAATTTTGATTAGTTTTTCAGGGAATACAGTAGCAAAATGACAAAATATTTCTTTGTGTCTCCAGTGACAATTTTTATAACTGTCCTCTCAGTCTGCAGGCATATCTGTGTTCAGGTGTTCATAAAATCTGCATAACTTCACATAAAAAAACATAATGCCAGGGAACTTCTGCTTGGAATCCAAGACATACCATGAGTACTTCTAAGTGTGAAAACTATAAAGCAAAACTACAGCAATCAGTGAATACATGTTGATGTGATACAGATTTATTCACAATTACTTTGGGAAAGAAAAAGTAAAATGAAGAGCCTGAACCATTTACAGAGATGTAATCTGGAAAAGGAAAACTGTAGGAGGCACAGTAATGAAGTTAGAACAGTGAGCTTCCATCTTGGGCTGACTGTTCTTCATTTCAGAAGAAAGAAAACCCTTCAGCATTTTCAAAGCATGTTCTTTATTTTGTATGGTAAGACTAATGCCGGGGAGGACTTGAGCCAATGGATCCCATGTTCTATGTGTACTCCATCTAGCATGTCTGCAAGAGCCCACACCATGTAGGAGTGGTTCCCTGCAGATTCCTTGCTTTAGAGCTTGCAGGTAGACCCTGCACGTGGGCTAGCTCATGTGGGTATTTTGCTATCTGTTTATGCAATTTCCCAGCCCTGCAAAGCTTTTCTAATCAGTGTGTCACCATAGCTGCCATAGATCCTTTCCTCTTCTACTGATGGCAAAGCTACCCTTCTGCCTCTCAGCTCTAATTTTGTTTCCTTGCTTTTTTGCTTTTTTTTTTTTTTTTTTTGCTTTTTTTTTTTTTTTTTTCATTTCCAGCTCTGCAGGCAAGAAATAATTATCCATTAGCCCAAAAAGTGACCTAAAAACTTTACTATTACCAACAATGATGTAAAACCCCACTCTAGCATAGCGTCCAGAGAGCTTTCTGTTGCTTTAATGTGTTATAGCATAAGTATTTGGTCTCTCCTTTCTCTTCGCTCTGCATGTACTGTTCAGGTATGCAGTGTATTTCACAAATACTTCTTTCCATGCTCAGAAGGGGAGTAGGGAGAAAAATACTAATATGACCCTTGATCAACACAGATTGTGCAAGTGATTGAGTGACATTCAGGTTGCCATTTTGCTGGTAACAACATAACACGTCTCACTGCTAGGATCTGTGAAGCACATCCTAATAAACTATCTCTTCACTGTTGGTAAAAACAGCTGTAAGTGAGTTTCAAATGATGTTTTGTGCTGCACAGCTGGAGAGATTAATCTTCTAGACAGTGATCTGAGTGCAGAAACTAAAGTCAGACACACCTGGACACCTGGAGCCTTGATGTACTACGGGAGAGCTGAGCTACAGGCATCTGACCACAGGTAAAGTCCTAAGCAAATAATCAGAAGTTCTAGAAGGCCAGAATGTGTCATTCTGAATGGTACCTTCAGAGCATAGAATTGAGTCTGATTGTAGCAGACACCACACGCTTAATTTCTGTTCCCTAGTCTGGAGGTTTTTTTGTTGTTCTTTGTTTAGTTTTGTTTGGTGGTTTGTTATATTTATTTTCTTTTTCCTCATGGTGGGATGTTTACCATGGTGGAAAGTCCTGTGTGGGACAGTGTGGCCTGGAGAGGCGTAAACTGTGTTTACAGGGCCACTTCAAAGACCTCTTCAAAGAAAAAGTATTAAACTTTTGGGCTGCCCTTATAAATGGAGATTGGAGATGGATGTGAAAACAAAGAACAGTGCCCCTGGCTGTCCCTGTTCATTGCAAGGGAGCTGGACTAGATGACCTTTAAAGGTCCCTCCCAACTCTAAGGATTCTGTGATTCCAAATCATTAGCTTCTCTCTGAGGATATAAATGAACATTCTTCCTTGAACTTGTCACTGCTTCACTTCTCTGAAACAAATTCTGTAATAAATACACCTTGGAAATGCCCTTGTACTCATAACATCTTTGTCACACTCATTCAGCCCCTCTGGAAGCAGTACAATATTGCTCCTCATTGTAGGCTCGGTAATCCACGGCAGCTGTCTCTGTGCTTCTCATGGTGTCTTCACATGTGAGGACTGTACTGTATCCCTCCAGCAATGAGAGAACACACCTCATGCAATCAACTTCTCTGTGTCAGGGCTTTGACATTGCTGTGTTCCACAAAGCGGTGGAACTGCTGCACTCATTTTACAGGACCCTGAGGATGCAATCAGTGAAACATAGCTCTTGTACATTGGTTTTCTATTTCAGTGGGCTCAACTGTAAAAAAAAAAATTATAGTCAGCAGCTTTGCTTTCCCAAGGTTTGTGCTAGAAAAAAGGCTTGGCTGTATTGTTGTGGCATATGGTAATGCATAACGATTCACAGTGCTAATAGAAATAGCTAACATTTCCTCTGCATTATTTTTCTCTCTTTTTACTTTTTAGCTTGGCTCTCCTATTCATACATTCTGGTAATGCATACTCTCTTGCAAGTAGGAAATAGCAATTCTGAAAGTTAGAAGCAGCCTTTCCAGTTACTACTCTGTGTGTGTGCGGGTGGAATTCTGAGAATGTAGATGGCATTCATGGAGATGAGACAAGCTTTAGTCTTTCAGACATCTTTCCCAGTTGTGTTTAGATCTAACACGCAAAGAGGTAATAGGCAAGAAACTGCTGAAGAAGCAAGTTTGTTGTGTTGGCTAATTGTATTGCTGTGTAGCAAACACATGTCAGCATGTCAAAATGCAAAAGATGTTAAGGCCCTTGTAAGCATCCAAAAGAGGGCAACAAAGCCAGTGACAGGCAGGAAGGCATGTGCTGTGAGGAGAGATTGAGAACAAAGACCTGGGCTGTCCAGTCTGGAGAAGAGGCAGCCAAGAAGTGAACTCTTGCCCTCTGCAACTCCCTGAGTAGGCAAAATGCAGAGAGAGATGCTGAGCTCTGTTCCCTGGTCATGATGGAACAGCACAGTGCTGCACCATGGGAGGCTCAGGCTGGATACGAGGAAACATTCTTTTACCATGAGGATGGTGAAACACTGGAATGGGCTTCCTAGGGAGGTGCTCTTCCTATCAGTTATCAAGGCAGTGCTCTTCATAATATGCTTTAACTTTTGGTTAGCTCTGAAGTGGTCAGGCACTAAGACTAGTTGTTCACTGAAAGTCCCTTCAAACTGTGCTATTTTGTTCTGTTTGTTGCCACATTGAACCCTTAGAGTACTTAGTCTTTAATTTTTGGAAGACAGGCATCTTTGTGTGGCCATGCTTAGCAGAATAGATGGCCTTCCTGTTCTGCAGGGGCTCTGGGAGATGGCTAGTTAAAAAGGAGCAAAGTATTCTGGTAATCTTAGACTAGAGGTTTGCTAGAACTGCTGCATGCAATTGTTATTTGAATTTGTCTGTGGTGTGTCCTCACCGTTACACTCAGTTAATTAAGAACTGGTAAATACAGTTAACAGTGCTCAAGGCATGACTTTTCTCTGTAGGAGAAATGAAGCAATCCATTAGACTCCCAAATTTCCGGCACCACAGTGCTATCTTCCAGTGAGACTTTTAAGTAATTTTTTCTACTTCTCTTTCTGTGTAGAGCATACACACTAAGCCTGGTATGCCTAAGAAGGAAGTGATTAACTAATTATTTGTAATGGACTTTGACACTGTGGACTTAAAAATGACCAGAGATGTATAGAATTGTTTTTAACTCTATGTAAGTGGCAATTGGGCAATGTTGATTTTAGTTTTAAATAGGTGTTTCTCCTTTATTTCTCTTTATTTCTTGTAGGCCTGTGTTAGCTATTGTAGAAGTGGAAGTCCAGGAAGTCAATGAAGGAGCTCGTGAGAGTGTTTTCCAGGAAGTGTCATCTTTCCAGGGACCACTGGATGCCACAGTAGTGGTAAATCTGCTATCACCAGTGCCAGAAGAGAAAAATGATTTTCCTGAGGACCTGCGTACAGAGCTTATGCGGATGTTTGAGGATTATGGCACTGTTGTTCTGGTCAGGTAAATTTGGGATTTCAGGTGGTTATCATGTTAAAAAACGCAGACTAGCAATTCCCTTTATATCCAGACAGAATCCATTTTTTAGTGGAAAGCAGTACATGAAATTCCATTATGTTTAATTCTTCATTAGAAATGAAATGTATATATTTTGGATATCTTTTCTTTCTTGTCAGCCTGCTAAAGAAATAATCTAGGCTTTGCTTAGGTGCATTGCTTCTGCTGGCTGCTCCTCTGGCCGCGCTTCACTTCCCCTGAGGAGTTGTGCTTTCTTCCAGCACTCTTTCACACTCACTAGACAGCTTGATGATGTAAAAATCTTTGGGACATCATGTGTCCTCTGAGGTTGAGGAGGACTATGCCAAGGAAAGTTGTAAGGGAGTGTAGTTATTGGACTGGATATCCTGTCAACAGCTGCCGAGGTGTGTTACGCTTCTTCAGGGATGATCCAGTAACAGATGTGTCACTGGGGTCACACAGAGGAGGAGGGGGAAAGGGGAGGAGCTCAGCAGGGATTCATAGGTAGCTTGCTTCTCTCCAAAATGTAGTTATGAGTAAAATAAAGCTGGAACCAAATAAATGGCTCAACAAAGTGACCGTGGTTGCATTTAAGGTTTTTTACTCACTGGTGAAGTGCACTGTTTTCTCTCTTCTGTCTTTTTTCACTAGGATCAGTGGAGGCCAAATGCTGGTAACATTTGCAGACAGCAAGTCAGCACTTCGTGTTATGGATATAGATGGTATCAAAGTAAGACCATCTCATACTTACCATAATGATCTCATACCAGGTTTCTCAAAAGTGGTTGCTTAGAATGAGATACTTAATTTAGTTAGAAATTTAACTAACTTTATCCAAAGAACCTTCATGCTCACAAAGTCCTTGGCTTTCCCAGCTGCTGAACTTCTTAATGTTAACACAGTATTTCAGTTTCCGAAGGGCAGAAAGTAACTTTTCTTGGAGTTCCTAAGCAGTGCTTTGGGATACCACTGCAAAATACGTGGACTTGGCCATTCCTTTGGCACTTGAAGCTCTAGAGGCTGTGCCTTTATACTGTTGCCAAAGCATGCTCAAGATTGTTGTTTAGAGATTTTTGTTTCCTTTAAGTGTACCCTCTAAACTCCTTCTCCCAAGCTAGAACAACATGATTCATTGCCCTCTGTGGCAAGTGCAGCATTAGCTGTAAGGAATTTATATTCTAATCCCTTGTTCTTCCTTCCCACACATATATGCTACAATTTATCACCCCCGTCCTTTATGCTGACTGTGTGGAGCTGCACTGTAAACTCAATACTGAAGCAGTGGATTTAACTGTTGTTGTTCTTTCATATTTGGAGTTTTATCTTTTAATTTGGCTCATTTCACTGATTTAATTATAGCACAGGATCGAACATTATTGGATATGCACAATGTGTGAAGGGGCTAGGAACCAGTCAGGAACTTTCCAAGCTAGTAGTGCTGGCAAAGACACTATTTTGGATATCTGTTACCCTAAATGTCATGGAGTAACACATACAATCAGCTGCCGTCTTAATCTTTGTATCAACTATCAATCAGGCAGTACACTGACTCTCATATCTGAGATTTTCTGAGCAGAGCCTCCTTACAGATGGCAGCAGGTAACAAGGTTCTGTGTGTTATAGTCAGTAGCTTTAAAAAAAGGAGCCCTCCCACTCCATTATGAATATCACAGCATCATTTTCATACATAGCTGATACTTTGCTTCTTTCTCAATTAACCCCCAAATGCAGCAGCATCTCCTAATGAGCTTTGAAGCTTTTCTTTCAAGAATATCATTACAGTCTGAAAAATTGTTATGAGGGTATAAAGTGTGCTTCCTTTTTGTTTATTATCGAAGATGAAGCGTTAGTTATATTGCTTACAAGCAAGCAGCAACACTTAACTTGCTCAGGTTTTTGTTTTGTGCCCTGCTTGCCAAAGGGGAAATAATTCTTTGTGTTAGGTCAGAGGCAGGACAGTGAAGATCCGTCCCAAAACTAAGGACTGGCTGAAGGGACTTCAGGAGGAAATAGCTCGGAAACGGGACAGTGTTGTCCCCATGTCCCCCACTGCAAATTCCTGTCTTTTGGAAGAAAATTTTGACTTCTCGAGTTTGGACTATGATTCAGAAGGTGAGTAGCAGGTTTGTAAGGTAAATTGTGAGAAGTTGTTTTCCCGGCTTTAATTGTACAGAATTTGAGTGTTGCTGGTATTTTAATTTGCAGTGAAGCCACACTGCTTAAAAAGAGGATTGTAAATAAAACTGTGACCCAGCACTGTTCCTGGCCAGAGAAGTATTGCTAAGATTGGCCTATCAGTGTAGTGTTAACAGAATATGTCAGCAAATCCAATGTGTGGTACAGTTGTCTAAATAGAAATAAACTGTAATGAACCCATGGATTACAAAAGAAGCCTGCCCATTGCGTATGTTCAATTCATTTATGTACTTTTTCATGAAGTCTGTGTTATTTAATATTTTAATTCAGGTGATATAGTGGAGGATGAAGATGAGTATTTAGATGATGCTTTGTGTCAACACCTGGAAGCAGACGCAGCAGAATATTTGCCTGATGGTTCTGGACACCTTTCATCCACTGCTTTTTCAACCAAATCTGGACAAAACTCACGGCTGTACAAAGGTAAATTGTGTATGTTCCTTAAATAACACCTGAACACTTGTTGCTTATTCTCCTTTTGTCTGTATTTTCTTATTCGTTTGTATTTGATTGTAGGTCTCTTGAAGATGATGATTATCTTTTTGATACATGTTCATGCAGTGCTCAACAACTATTGAGCGTGTGATTGTAACCAAGGCAACACAGCCATACAAATAATAAAGCTTAGATCTTACTTCATTCCAGCCCAGGGCAAGGTGGTAGTGCTGAGAAATGCCAGTTTCCTTTTAGAGTCTTAATAAGTTTCTTTTAATTCATTTGATATTGTACAGCACCAGGACATAAAATACAAAATCATCTGTACTTTATTTCCTTACTGGTAAGGGCCAGAGCAAAGTCAAATCCAAGAATTGCTGTTGATTTGGTGATGAGCTGTGTTCTGTCTGTTGAGCTGTAGCTGTGGCAGCATAGACTGGAGCAAGCCGGGCTGTTCAGGAAGTTGTGTTCAAACAACCAACTTCAAAGGTTAAGATTTCTCTTTGCTTCTATTTTATTTATATATTTCTGAAGGAGCTGAAGTTCATACTACAGGTATATTCATTCTTCCAGAGCTTTGCAAATACGCCACTCTGTTTTTCTGGTCACCTGGCTTGTTTATACATTATTAAGAAATTATTCTGTAAAGTATTCTCTTCATAGCAACAGCTTTACATCTACAAACTGCAGCAAGAACTAGCCACACTGCAGCCTTATTACATTGGCATGTGATCAGGACAGGCCTCAGTGGCCAAGCTGAAACAGGCTGGGTTGCATCTTAAACACTTCATTGCCATTAGCAGGTGATTGAGAAGCTCTTTCTGCACTCTCATAGAAGAGAATCTTCTGACATAAAAGTGAAAACTCTAATGCCTTTAAAGGCTGAGTCAGAAGCAGAGTTCATAAAAATTAAACGAAATTCTTAAGTTTACACAGGCAGACATTCCAAACAATCACAGCGATATACAGCTTTCTGACCCACCTTAAGCTGTATGCTGAGTGCAGTGTATAGACAGACCCAGAAACTTAGCCCTGAGCCAATGAGTAATCTGTCATTATTAAATACAGTGAAAATTATCACTTTGTGCTATGAGATGGCTTGCCCTCCAAACACCTCTGGCCTACTATTTGATGTGATGATTCATTACACTACAGAGAATTGCAGGCATTCCTCTCAATTGCACTAGCTCTTCACACACAAAAAATATATAAAAAGTATGTAGGAGGCTACAGGGTATAGTTTGAAGGAGTTTGAGAGGCTGATCTTGCAAAGTCAAAATATGATGTATTCAGTCCATCTTTAAAGTCTCTGCAATTCCAGATGCCTCAGTTCTGTCTGAGCGCCTCCTGTCAAAGGTATGATGGCTGTAGGGCTGGTTCTGGATGCAGAAGAAACCAAGGAGAGGAGCACATTAGTGTGCATGAGTGTTTCTGAGGTCAGACGTTCCTGAGAGCCATTGCCAAAACCCAGCAGTCTTTTAAGCAGGAGGGGTAGTGCGGTGGCTGATTTTTATCTTGTGCTCAGTATTACTGCCAGAATTTCCAGCTGTGCCTTTAGGCATCTGCATGGCACCTCGGATCATACTGATGAGGCCATATCTGCTGCTTAGAGAAAATGTAGAAGGAAGGGGGGGCAGGCTGGGCAGATCACAGGCTGTGTCTCTGTGGCTGCCATCTGGTGCTGAGTGGGAGCAGGAAAGTGTGAGGCAGCTCAGCATTCCCTGGAGAGTACAACTTTCTGAAAAACAGGAACTCGTCTAAGAATGCCTAAAGCAGGAAAGACTGCTGCTTGTCAATTCCTTCCCCCTCCTCTCCAAACCACAGGGACAAAACTAAACCAAGTGGGTTCTGGAGCCCTAGAGGCCATTTCTGCAAGGCTGGGTAGGGGAAGGAGGTGAGACAACTGAGGTGAAAGCCCCCAATGCAGTTGGCTGGGAGCTGAAAGCCATCTCTACTCCTCTCCATCCATTAGAGAGAGTGAAAGTGCAATAGCACAGTCATTTCAGGTGCATCTGAGGGCTATGACATTGAGGGAGGTGTACCTGTAATGAAACATTGCTGGAAAGCAGAGAGATTTAATGAGGGAGTGATTCAGATAGATCTTTCTGAGACACAAAAACAGTTCTGAGCAAGGAAGGTTGCTTAATCTTCAGAGATAATTGCGGCCTTCATGAGGGAAGAATAGGGAACTGATCATGACTCACTTTCCCATGGCTGCTGTGCCTGAGTTTGAATGATGCCAGGTCACTGAAGTCTGCCTGTGAAAAGCTTTCAATGTAACGAGGTGAGCAGTAACCCAGAAATCAGATGCAGGCAGTCTGTGCGTCAGCAGGAACAGTTAACAAGTGCTGGAAAAGGAGGGAGGGAAACATTTGACATAAGGTTGGGTAGATGTTTCTCAGGTGGGAGCAGGGAGCTATTCCAGAGGAGCAAACAGGATGAAAGAAGCAGTGTGCTGTTGCTGAGATACCTGGCTCGGGATGGCCATTCGTCATTGCCTCTCTACAGATGGCCCAGATTTGGTGCATGCTCTTCAGCAAGTGTCTGACATGGATCCTTTCTAAAATTGCCCTAGATGATGCAGACCTGGTTGATTTGAAGCTGGACCTGGAGGCAGGCGGGGAGCATCACCGCAGGTCTCCAAGCAGGTCTCTGTCTGTTCCTAACAGGCCTCGCCCACTCCAGCCCCCCCAGAGGCCTCCTCCTCCTGGTGAGTTTAACTTTCTTTTACATAGTGTTGGCCTCAGCTGAACAGTTTTGCCTGCCATCTCTGGGTGATGAAGAAAATGACATTGTTTTGAAATGTCAAGCTGCTGCTCTGTTTGCTTCCCAGTCTGTTTTAGTCTGCCTACGGCCAAGCTAGCAATGGGGGAAGTCTGTTTTTAGGGTGACAGGTATTCCTTAAAGAAAGGCTCCATACTTTAGTGAGTACAGTATGACAACACTTAACTCATCACTCAGTTCAACAAGTTGACCTGCTGCTTTGTCACAATAAATACCATTATTTATGCCTGCTGGCTTAGAAAGTTGCTGGGTGCTTTCTTATATTTCCTTGTGTCTGACTTAACTGTAATCTTCTTTTTAAAAGCTTTGACAAAATGCTTGTTCTGTACTATTTGGCCTTTTCTACTTTACTTTGCAAGTAGCTCTTGCTCATTTTCATGTTCAGTGAAGCACAAAGGTGCTGTTTACCTGAGTTCTACTCACCGAAGAAGTTGTCAGTACTACATTGCTCATGTTCTTATAGCTGCTTTTGATAGAATGCCAATTGCTAAATCCAGATAATTATCTGGGTCTTCAGTGTGACACAAGCTGTACACTGTATTGGTTTTTGCAGCCCTATATTCATATTTTTCAGTCTTAATTCAAAGGTTTTGTCAGACTCATTGCTGGAAGATGAGTTCTTCAGCATTATTCCTGTTCATTTCTGAGTCTGTTGTACAGAAGTGACAATGCTGGCTTCTATGCCTGGAAGGCAGCGTTATTGCTCAGCTAACTAAATTGTTAGTTAGACTAACTAAGAAATTGTTAGACTAACTAGGAAAATCCTTCCTGAAACAGCTCATGATTTCATTTGTGTTCAGGTTTTTCCATCCTAGACTTAAGGCAGTAACAGCTTCAGCCCATTTATTCCTTCTAGATCAAAGTGTGCTCCTCTAGGCGCCCAGGCAGAAGGACTCTGATGTCCCTCAGGAGGGTCTTACCTAATGTGCCTGTCATCTGGAGGAGCAGGGACAGTGACAGTGTCTCTTTCATTTCTCACAAACATGTTTCAAAGAGAGTAATCTGTCATTGCAGATTTCTGAGAGCAACAAGCCATTTTTATTCCTCTTTCAGCTGGAACATCAGGCAAAAAGTCTTCCTCAGACGGTTCCCTCTCTTCAGGAAGCCACTCCACCTGCTCCATCCTGGCCACAGCAAAGTTGCTGCCTGGAGCCCCTCAGCAGCCGGTGAGTCCTGCCTCTCAGTGTGGCCATGTGGCATCATCTTCATCTCCCCCATCCATGCAGACATTGAGCATCAAGTACGTAATGCTTTTGTCGTACAAGGAAGGAAGTCCATTGCCTGCCTGAGCTGGAAATGCTAAGATGAGTGTGTGGTACTGTAATACTAGACCATAGGGCCATCTGGACCTGAGAAAAATAATGTTAAATTGTCAAGAAGGAGAGGCTGAAGAGCAAGGAGAGAGAATGGTGCACATCCAGGGCACTGCTGGTTCATTTTCTATGATGTTCTTTGACGAATGCTAACTTGAATTTTGAGCACCATGATAATGTGCTTTAATTCTCTTCTTACCTCGTTTTGATGGGATGCCCCAGAGCCTGACATCCAGGAAAAGTCTTCTGGTGCCAGCAAGGCTGCCACCCTGTCAACAGGGAAATCAATACCCAAATGTGGAAACACCTCCCCACTCCTGTCTTATTAGATGGAAACCATACTGCATTGAACAAGGGATGGCTGAGGGACCAGCTGTGGCAGTTAGCTATCTGCCTTTCTCCTCAGCTGATAACAAAGGCCCAGTGCTTGCCAAAAGACTCTCCACCATTTCTGTAGGATTTCTAGATTTCTGAACAGCCATTGGCAAAACCAGAGCTTTACAGGTGTGTGAGCTTAGCCATAAGATCACAAGTATACAAGAAAAAATGATTCTCTCAGCATTACTCATTTTTGTATTTTTTATCGAAGCCTAAAGTTCGTACTGGAATAAGTAAACCTTACAATGTCAAGCAAATCAAAACCACCACTGCTGAGGAAGCAGAAGAAGCTATCAGATGTCTTATGGAAGCTAAAGGAGGTAAGCCTAGCTTTCTAATGGACTTTCCAAGAATCTTTAAATACAGAATTCTGCAGGTGTATTTATCCTTCTGCTGTCATAGCCCTAATGCGTTTATTTCTATTCAGAGGCTCTGCTGAACATGGACATGCACATTCTTACAAGACTTGTCTTAGTGTTATCTGTCAGTTTTGATAATGCTGGCGTTGTTTTTCCAAGGTAACTCAAGTTGAATATTTTGTTGCAGAACTGTTGCTATGAGCATTTGGATTATTGATGTCCAGATCTAGTCTGAAAAATTAAAAGAAAGCTGGAATCGAGTGCTTGTGTTACCTTAGAGTTACATTTGCTGCTCCACTTAGTGATGTTCACTGTTCCTAACTGAGCTATAGAGCAAATACAGCAGTAGGAGAAATAACCTGGATTTTATTCACATTTGCATAACAAGTATAGTTGCTGCCTGCATAGAAGTCTGTAGTACCTTTAGCTGAAATATCTGTGCAGAAAGGCTACTCTCTATAGGTATATACTCTCTATATGTCAAAGCCATGGAGATGAGAGTTTTTCACAAGGGCAACTCAGAGCAGGAAATTTAGGCCGTGTGAATATGCTCTCTGGAGTGTCAAGCAGCCTTTTTTTTGCTGATGCTGTATAAAGAAGAAAGAATGCATTATGATTGGAGAGCAGTATCTGAGTCTGCAAGGTGCTCAGTTTAGGAGAAGAACAACCCCTCTGTTTGCAAACACAGTGCAGTCTGGAATAATCCATTTTAATTAGGAATATCATAAAGGCACTTTGATGGTTGTTCTTCAGACACTGCTGTACATTTATCTTTGAAATCAAGTTTACTCCATTAATTTTGAAATTTCATTTCATCAGCTTGGGTAAGGAAACCAGCCTAGTCAGCATAGCTTTCAATAGCTTGTGCTGTACCCTAGTTAGCATTTACAATTCTTTGCTTACAGGAAGCAAGCAGTGTTGTCACCTTGTTTATCCAGATCAGAGAACTGGGGCAAAGGGAGGCTCAGGATGTGAGCCCAGTATTTCTGCACCCCAGCAGTGTTTAACCCACTTGGCTCAGTGGTGACACAGCGCTGCATGTTGGCATGAAGCATTTCATACAGGGAAGGTTTTCCTCAACTGCTGTTTTCAAAACGTCACTTACAAATTCTAGACACAGGTTCACAGAGATCTGTTTTTCCAAAACCTGCATTCTGGGCATCAGCACTGTATTTGCCCTTTAGACCATGCACATTTTGGAAAACATGACTGTAAAAGGAGGTATTTTGCTGCTAAGACACTAATTGGTTTTGCTTTTCAGGATTACAGGAAGATGCACTGAAGCCTGCTCCAACTCGAAACCAAACGTTCACCAAACCTGAGCCTGTTCCCAGCATCACAAAGTCCCTGTCCTTTCAGAGCCCACAGACAGGACCAGCACTTGTGCCCCATCGGCCTCCACCCAAAGTTCCAACTACGAAGAAGCCAGTACCCCTGCAAAGGGCTGGAGCCAAGATGGAAAATGTGAGTTGGAGCCTTAAATGGTGTGAAGGATGAAAAAAGGGTGCGTGGGGGGGAGTGTTAAGCAGTTGTTTTGAAGCCCTAATGTTTGAACAGTGCCCAGTTCTTAGTCAGCAGGCTCTGAAATGGTATTGCTTGCTGTAGTCATAAAAATGTTTGAGGCAGTCAAGAAAGGAAAGGAACCTCAGGTTTTTACTCAGCTTTTCTCTTTGTGAGTCTGTTTTCCTAGATGTAGTTACTCCTGGTTTGTCTGAGCACTGTCAAGGTATGTGGCACTGACTGTGAAAGTGTCATGGCTCCAATATTCTGCTTCCTCTCCTCATTGCATCAGCGTTATTTTAAGGAGGAGACCACAAAATACCACTGACTGTCTCATGTGGAATGCTTTTTTTCTTCCTGTGTTTTTACTCTGTTGATTATGAAGCATCAGAGCCATCTTGGCATCACCTGTAGCTACATTTTTGCTTGTTTGTTTGTTTTGTTTGATTGTTTTCAGTAAAATCAGGAAGAAAGACTTCCAGGTACAGGATTGCACAGAAATTTCTGACTTTTTCAATACTGGCACTCTTTGGCTTTTTATTAAACTAAAGGGCAAAGCCCAGCTGCTTTACTATAAGGCAGAGGTACATATCTTTAGAATAAAATTCTGCTTTGAATCCCAAATAGAAAAAGGCAGCTGATGTGCAGGTTTTAAGAGTCATCTCTCCCTTATCACAGTGCTTACTTTTAACCACAGCCGGAGTGTTCTGCTCCATACTGTGTCAGCTTCTTTCTCCATATGCTGTTCACTGTCCTGTTCATCCAACTATTTTTTCACATGCCTGATAATGGGATTCAGTGTTTCACTTTGGATTTTGGATTCTACTCAACAGATCAGGATCTTAAAAATACAAACCTGTAGGTGTGGATTCTTAATCTGTCTCTCTGTCAGGTCTCTACACAGACTGCCTACAATTTCTTTCCTCTTAGAACAGCTGAAATGCAGCAGTTGAAGTTCAAGACAAAAATATGTAACCTTTTAGATTCTTCCTTAGACAGAGCCTCAGCAAGCTCTGTGCTAAGTTAGGACTCTTGCAAAGGCCTTCACCCCTGCCTAATGGGGTTTGGGCCATCTCCACTTACCAGAATCACGTAAGAATTAAAAACAGGCAGCACCCTGCGTGCCCTTTCCTTCATCACTCAAAAACCAAGACTAGTCTATTTATTTTATGTTTATCCTTCCTCCATGCATAGGGCATTCCTACAAAGTGCTGAGAGGCACTGTTATCCTGGTGTTATATGAAAGCTTTTGCAGGAATTTCTCTATTTCAGTTTGACTCTCATGTCAGACTTCCACCTCTTCCCCCAAGTGAGTTCAGAGTGGAGTGCTGTACTAGAAAATCTCTATTCAGTCCACTTCTATTATTAAAAAGGTATGCAAAGGTAACTCAATAGCAGCCTACAGACAGCTATGGCAGAGGATACGTCCATCAAATATTTGGACTGCATTAAAGAAACCTGTATATTATGTTTAATATTATGGGACAGTAGTAAAGCATTAAAATGTTTTCATTCAGCTACACTGATTACATACAGTGAGCATGAGAAATCTGAAGCAACCACAGCCTTTTGGACTATTTCTTACGTTTCTGTATTTTTAAATAGCAAAAACATACAAACTAAATTGCATTTTGAGAATTTGTTTTTAGCTTCAGTTCCTAGCATCAGTGAGATGTGCCAATGCCATTAATACCTTTCTTAAGTTAGTTTAAGCCAAATGTCCTTCAAGCTTACGTACTAGAACATGGCCAAAGGCGTGAGCTCATGGCCCCATTAATTCAGCCCTCACGCATTCTTGCTTAAATAATACTAGGCAGCAGGGAGATGTAACAAATAAATAACTCTTCAGAACTGTGTTAATACAGCCTGGAGCTAAATCCTAACATGAGAAAGAGATGCTCAGAAAGAGAAGTATTTTTCATGCAGAGAGTGAACAGGGCTGGAGGATCCTTGTCCTCAGATAGCATGCTTGGACACTGGTCCAAGGCATAATGCTTGAGGAAGAATCAAACAAGCACAGTTTCAAATGGTGCTGTCAAGCTGCCTCTCTGTACTGCTTGTTTTTTTCAGTACTGTCAGCTTTTCTCAGCAATGCCATCAGTAAAACTTGCACTGGAAGTGACTCAGAGTTTAAGGTACCATGTTTGTTCTCAAATTTATTACTCCTTTTCACCCTCTCAGGCCACATCTAGAGAAGAGCGATTTGACCAGCAGACAATACAGAATCCCTTTGGCTTGCCAGAGCCCTGTCTAGAAGATGCAGCTATTCTCAGTCCGACCAAGATTACTCCAGTCCCTAAGCCCAGAACATCACAACCTGGGAAGCCTCAGGAGAGCAGGGGCAGCAGTGACAAGCAGCCCAACTCCCCAAGCACAGCTGAGGCCAACACACCGCCTCCCCAGAACGCTTCCTTCATCCCAAAGGTGCCACCACGAAGAAAAAAGTCAGCTCCTGCAGCTCTTCATCTGCAAGTTCTCCAGAGCAGTGACAACTCACTTCTTAGAGAGTTAATGTTCAACTCCAACAACAACAATCCTGGCTGCCCCCAGCCTCAGGACTCTGTCCTTCAGGTTGCCTCCACGTGCTCTGCCCTCTCAGTTCCTACACTCGCTGCCAGCCAAGGAAATAACACAGTCCCACAGCTGGCACCCAGTACAGAATTGATTACTGTAGCAGAAGGCCAGCCTCCGCTGCTGTCGGATGGCAGCTCCCTTGCAAAGAACACGAATCTCTTGGACTTGGACACAGATTCTTCCTGCCATCTTTACAGCCAGGTGCCGTCAGCAGTTTCTGCAGCACACAGTCCAGAAAACTTGAAACTCCCCAGTCACTGGGTGACATTCAGTGATGATGAAGACAGTGGTGCACTGTCAGAAGGGTTCAACAAACTGCTTGACCTAGAACAAAACAAAAACAGCTCGGAGAATACAAATAATAATTTAGAATTGTAGAACTCATCCCCTCGATGTTCCTGTAGAAGTACTAGTAAGAATGCAAAAGTTTGCATAAAGGTTTTTATTTAAGGAGATACATCATCTGTCCATGCTACATTTCATTTTCATTTTGTTTAAAGACAAAGAAACTGCCCCTGGAGGGAGGTGTACAGAGTATATGCAACCTAATGTTATCCAGTTTGTTTGAGAAGTTCTTTATTCTAAGTTATTTCTTTTTATTAATCCACCCGAAGATATTTTATTTCAGTTAGAAATCATATGCAAGAACATGTATGGGAAAAAAAAAAGTTAATAAAAACATTTTCATTTGACATGTATATATTAACCTATTTCTGTCACCTAAAATAAAGTAGCCTTACCTTGAATAGACTGCTATAGTTATTCTGGAACAGATATCCCCAGGAGGAACACATATCAGTGTAACTACAGCAGTAATGCTGGTATTATTCTGCCAGTAAGTTTCCACTGTGGAAACAAGGCTTAGGCATTATCTGCACAGAGATAGCTGCAGTCCTGGCAGACCACAGTGCTTTCCTTGTTAAACTCATTTCTGCATAGAAAGTAAAATACAAGGTGTGGTTTCTGAGGCTGGGAAGCAGAAGCATGAGCAGTGTTGCCTGAACAGCAGCAAGAAGGACCTGGTTTTGCTCCAGCTCAGGACAATGACTGCTCCCCTCCCCCCATATCAGAACAGGTCTCTTCTAAGTGCAGTTCTTTCAATGGCTTAAGAACACGCCTCAGCTATTCTGAAATTATCTGGTAGCCTCTCAAAATATTGCTCTGCCTGTAGGGAGACTAATGGCACCTTTTGTAGTTTTCTTCCACTTTTCCAAAACACCATCCTGGTCTTTGTTCTCAGCAAGCCTACCCTAAACAACACACGTACTTTGCACTAAAATAGCATATGGACAAGGACAGTTCTTTTGGAACATGCTGGTCTTGGAGCCTAACAACTTTATTCCAGTGCAACTCAGGCTGTCAGACCCTGAAGCTAAGCCACAAGATACACAACTGGGGATAGCAGAATCATCCTGTAGAAATTAAGGCTCTCTCACAGCCCAGTAGGGAGCTCAGCTTGGAGCTACCTGGTGTGCTTCTAGGGATAGGATGCAGGCAGCTGCATCAAAGACTAGAGAACTCTAAGAAGCATGCATAAGCCTGCTGTTTAGGTGCACTATGCATCTATACAGGGAGTGTCCCTAGGAGGCAGTCTCAGCACACACTGTACACAATAATCTGTTCAGTGTAGGTTCTTGCAAGCAAAAGGTTTAAAAGAGAAGAAGATCATGTTTTGTGGTTCAGAACATGATAATCTAGCAGGGGAAGCATCACCCCAGTCACAACTTCAGAAATTCCAAGCAAGCATTCCTGTGTGCCTGCTCTGCTCCTCCCTGGCATTTTCCATCAGTCTGCTGGGCCCACGTTTCAGGTGAGTTTATCTGTCACTTACTCTGGTGAGCTCATGCAGTGGTGCTGCTCAGTTCAGAGCAGGCATGATCTTCTTCATGGAGCCATTACTCGTTTATCAGCAAGCCAGCAG
Source organism: Tympanuchus pallidicinctus (assembly GCF_026119805.1). NCBI lineage: Eukaryota > Metazoa > Chordata > Aves > Galliformes > Phasianidae > Tympanuchus > Tympanuchus pallidicinctus. The sequence goes on along the minus strand of NW_026294618.1, from coordinate 58,312,809 downwards.
TCACGCTTCTCAGAAGGCCATGATTTCAGTAGGATATCCATGGTGCTCGGCTGCAGCTGTACAGGATCTCACCTGGCCCGCGTAGTACCGCTGTGCAGCACAGATGCCATTTGTTTGCCATCTTGTCATAGTAACTTGTTGATTTAAGAACGAAAGATCTTGACTATTTATTTTTCCTTCTTCCTACAGGAAGATTTTCTGACTGACTTGTTCTCAGCTGCTTGGAAACCGCAATTCAGCAGCCTTCCGACTTCACTGCCACGTGTTCCTCGCCTCGCTGCCACGAGCACAAGAGTGCACACAAGGCACTCGGTAAGAGGCTCCTACCTTTCTCTGTGCACCCTCCTCCTCTGCTCCCTCACTTGCCAGACACTTCAAAACAAAAAAATCCCCAAAAACTTGAAAGACAAATGTGTGAAACTTTGAGTTGAGCTTCTTGTAGAAGTGTCGGTTTACCTTGGGAGCAGGTTGGTGAAGCAGGAAGAAGCAGCTGGTCCGTTCCTCACACAGAGTCTCGGACTCCTCAAAAATACAGCGATTATTTATGGACACGTATCAGTACAAAACATCAAGAGCAGTAAAAAAGAAAGTATGTTATATGGCCATATCCGCCTGCAAAGATAATTAACAGCTCTAGGACAGCTAATTTAAATGGTAATGAAAGTAAGTGGTAGCAAGAACGCCCATTAAAGTAGATTTATACAAGTCAAATAAAACCTACTTTATTACTCTCGCTGAACACAAGTATGTGGCCTCTAGCATTCTAAGTGATGGCTGCATCTGTGGCAAGCTGCCCATTAAAAGAGTCCCTGTAGCTAACTGGTTGGTGCTGTCAGCAACAGCACATCCCTGTCAGTCACAGCACCTCAGCAGAAAGAAGGAAACATCCCAGCTGAAACAGCAGCAGCACAGAGGGAGCAACATGCTGCCTTCAGATGTTATCCTTCCTGCTTGTGCCCAGTGCCAAGTGCTTTTCAGAGGCAGGTGTTCATGACCTGCATTCTAGTTTTAATGGTCAGGACAAGCTAAGCAGGGCCAGACTTGCTCTGCATTTGTGAAACCATCACAGAACACTGCAGGAGGTGAGGATTCTTCCCTCTAATCCTCGCCTAAGCCTGCCCTCCCCACAAGGTGAGCAGAGGAACCCAACGTTGTAACTGCTATCTTCTCTTTTTTACCATTGAGAGATGTTTTCTTCAGCCTCCTGCTCACACCACACTGCACCAGTGCTATTTCCACCAGGGTAGCAATGGCATGTATTTCACAACTTTCCTTCAGGAAGAACAGAAAAAAACCAATGTATTTAACCAGCAGCCTGCCTGGAAGGCTGTTTGATTTCTCCTTTTAGCCTCATGAGCTTTTTAGGCAGAACATAACTGAAAGATAAAGAAAACCAAAAAACCTAAAATATTTACTGGAATTTTCACTCATAAAATTGTCTAAAACTGATAGTTTAACTGGAGTGAAAACTTCTCCTTTCCTGGCCAGCTATGTTGCCCAGCACCACAGAACACAAACCACAGAGAAAAGAAACCCTCCTTGCACAAGTGTGAAAATAGCAATCAGAACTTGATTACTACCAGAAAAATTACTACTAGATAAATATCACTACTAGAGTGCTGGACAGTCCCAAGAGCAAAGACTGACCCACTCCTTATGAACACTCCCTTCCCATCTTACCGCTTGCGTCCCACCATGCAGACGAACCACCAGCATTCACAGCCCCGGCCACATCTGCTGCTGGGTTTCCAGCTGGGATGGGATTAAGGGCACAGTTTGAATCCTATGAATTTATACAAAAACACTCTTTGGAATTAACGTGATGCTAGGGAAGCATAAGAACTTAAGTTTCTAATGGGAAGCAGACAAGAATGCCAAATGCCACCCCATTTGCCCTCTGGGTCTAGAACCAATGTCTCTATATGGCTCAAGCAGCCCTTTTGCAAAACCTAGAAGCACAACCGAAAAAATTCCCCAGTCTGGCAAAACCACAATGACCAGCTGTGACCCCACTTCTATGCCTTCTACCTTAGATGAAGGAGAAACGTTACATTCTTCCAGCATGAGACCGTCTCTAAGGAACAGGTCTTCAAAAAATATGAGCATGAACCAAGGCATTCTTTTTACAATCAATCAGCTTTAATATATATTGTGGTGTATCTAGTGCATTCTTAAAAACACATTTTGTAACTATTCCCAAAAAAGCACAACTGAAAGTATTAGTTTTAGAAGTTTCACATATATATATTTAATAACAAAAAAGAGAAAGTTGTCTTGACAGTTCCAGTTACAGTACCAAAGCACAGATGCATTACTGAACAAAATTAATGTGTAACATCAGTGATCTGAATCCCTTTAAGCCAAAGAAGTCCATTAAGATCACTACAAGGTTTGTCACACCAAGCAGAGTCAGTTATTAGAAATCATCTACTGGCAATGGGATTGACATACTCTCAACTTTGTGAGTACAAAGTGTTCTAATATTTACACTTTAAAGTTTAAACCAGAGTTTAAACAGGGTAAACCTCTTCAGAAGTTATGACAATTCTGTTACATTTTCTACCTGAAATACTGCCATCCAGTGTTCTTTCCTGTATCTTGATTATGGGGAAAAAATGCTCTTCTGTGAGTGTAGTGCTGCACATTCTCTGTACTGTTGTGGGTTGTGAATTTTACCATGCAACTTCAGCAAGAATCAACTTCCAAAAAATGTGTTTGTAGCCGTTGTGTTCTCCTGAGCCAGAGAGCTCTGTAATAAAAACAGCTGCCTCAGAACCCGGCAGGACAGCAGTGGCCTCTGACACCTGCACCAAGCCCATAAAGGACTGCACCACATCTCTGGTAGCTTTTAGAGCCATTATTCTATGGCTGGTAAGATTAGAACCTTATCATACAAGTGATGCTAAGAGACATCCTCTGCATGTCATCAGGACTTAATTAACAGTCAGCCACAGGAACACAGCCTAATCATATCCTGTTTGTCTTCAGAAAGAGCTGGGAGTGAAAGGAAGGTAGGAAAGAAATGGCACTTGCACTGGGCTTCTCTTACTATACTGCAAACTACCTAGGATTTAAGAAAGTGACTGAGTGCTGCCATTTTTTTTCTAAAAATAATTATTTCTCATCAGTGCTGTTAAGGTATCCTTAATGTGAACAAGTTCAAATAAGACAATGCTTTTGTCTTGCTCTGTGTCTACACCAGTAAATACACATGAGCACCCTGGGACCCTCTGCCTTTCAACTGGGATCATATAATCACTCAATTTTTATTTCCTGTTTAAATTTTCCCTCAACCTGAGCTCCAAACTCCAAGCATCAGCTTCCTTGTTGGGGTCTGCAGCTGTCTTACCCCACGAGAGCATTTTCAGTGCTCTTCTTAAATCAGCTGAAGATCTTCTAAATGAGTAATGTGAGCTGGGGATACCTATTCAGTGCATCCCACGAGCCTTTAAAGAAAAACATCCTGGCCTCCGTTCCAGATGACCAAGCACAGAACTGCCCTCAATCTGACTGGATACATGCTATCTTACAGAAAGTAATCTCAAAAGTCACTAAGATTAAAAGAGAAATGTACAAGAATGTAAACATTTGTGGTTTTTTTTTCTAAATGTTTTTCTTCTCACTTATACAAATGGATTAAATCAACTACAGCTGTTTATGCAAGACAACCTCCAGGAATTAGTAAAGCTTTATCTCTTTCTCAGACAGAAAACAGATGCTGTCTTTGCTAACAAATCTGGGTAAGTCTATTAAACAAAAAGACAAATTACAAAAATGTCTTAACTGGGCCACTAACTAAAATGCTACCTTCACACACATGAATTTTCTGAGACTTCTGACATACTAAACATGGAGAGTAAACCAAAGCTTTAAGGCAACCACATGCTTCTTTCCACCTTTGACATAACAATAACCATCTCAATTGTTTCTCACACAAACCATGAGACTTAAAGTCCCAGATGCATATGGACATTACTGAGACCACCTAACTTCAGAGCAACCTTTCTTGGCTAAAAGGAGATGCACTGGGCACCCTCCATACATCATCTGTGTTACTCCAGAAGGACATCTTCATCCATTCTCAGCCAGATCGCTGGAGAATCTGCACACGGTTTGCCAACAGATCATGCTTACTCTAAGCCAACACCCATTTTCTTTTTGCCAAGTTTGTATGAGTTTGTTTCAGTTTGTATTTGTTTTGAAGAGATTTCAGAAATAAGTTAGTGATGTCTCTTAAGTTCAAGACATACCAAAAATTGTTTTAGCAGTAGATACTATCGACATATATCGTATCTTTGCAGTTTTGCAGATCCTCTAACAACTGTTAGGAGAACTTACTGTGTTACACTACATAGAAGTAGACAAGGATGGCAGAAACCTCATTCCCCAAGGTCAGTGGCTAAAACATCCTGAATGAACTTCAGTGTACGCTGGTACAGGAAAGCATCCTTCTTCTTTGGCTTACAAATATTAAGATGATTTACATCCACTGGAATAAGTTCTCCAATACCTAACTCTGGGAGAGAGAAAAAAGCAGAAATAATGATCACAGTTTGTGATTAGCTGGACTGAAAAGCGCATCCTGCATTAGCAATTGCTCTCTCAAAAGCAATTCCCCGTCTGCCCTTTAACTGCTTTGGCTTGGTGATTTTTTAATGTGCTAAAAGCATCAATACCTGCTGTTAATAGTCTGATTGGCTAAACATTGCTCCAAAACCCATGCTGGTAAACCATTTGGTCCAGAGTTCTACTATCTTTAGTAAGAATTCCTATTAGCAGTTTATTAATTTTTTTTTTTCTTATTTTCTAAAGGATAACATAGCTGGAATTTGCAGGAGACTCTGAAACACTATTCAGCCTAGCCATACAAAGACAATCAGTTGGTCATTATTAGAAAGGAAATGACTGTTACAATGTATCATCAGCCATGTGCCTAGTCAGCATTTTTTCAATAAGTATTGTTGGCATTTGGAAAACTCAAAACTAAGCTGCTATCATAAACTACAAACACAGCTGCCTCCCATCTCAGCTGGCAGACTGTAGTTAAGTTTAAACAGCCAAAAGCTTAAACAAAGGCTCCAAACACAACAGATGTTTTCTCCAAGGTCTTCCTACCACCGAATCCCCATTATCAATGCCTACAGGAATATATATAAAATTAAAGAAACTTAAGTGACTATTTGACTTACTTGCTGACTCCAGAGGTACAACATGCAGTTTCAACATGCTGCCTATATGCGTTGGCAAGGTTTCTGCAAAACTCAGCACTGGAAATTTCTTATCTTTGGCAACAGACAGGAAGTCATCATTCAGCACCTTAAGGGCAGGAGAATCTGTGAAAGGATAATGTTATTTTTGCAGCTTTATCTTGAACAGAAAATTAGAACTTGTGTCTGCAAAACTACAGTCCCAATAAAGTGCTTTGGAAAAATTAAGAACTCCAGTAAAAAGGAGTAGCGTTCTGCTTGTAATTCCTTTTTCCAGCAATCATATGTAACATTTCTTTCTGCATAACACGGAATTTATACGGAAGACAAAAATCTTAAGTCCAGCACACATTACTTTGCTAAATGACCTACACTACTCTATAAATTTGTTCTGATTCTCTTTCCCCCCTCCATGTCTGTAATCAAATAGAAAAGTTACTCTTGACAGTTCAAGCTACAACACTAAGCATAAGAAGGGCAGTTGTAGTTCTTATCCAGCTTTTTCTGATAGCATGATTTAAAAAAATAAAAAAAAAAAAAAAGGAAAGAAAGCATCATGAACAGATTAGCAGAGATCTCTACTGTTACATGGTAGCAAAGTGTGACATACCCTTGCTGAGTTCTTTAACTTCCACAGAAGGAAAGAGAAGATATCTGGCATTTATGGAATATTCAGCCAGCTGGGAGCCATGGTGAGGTACACTATAAAATATGATTCCTCTCGTGTTGTTTACAATTTTACCCATTTCTGGATTCTTGGAAGCATCCACCAGCATCTTTTTCACTAGAAGACCTGGCAAGAGAAACTGAATTAATGCACTGATTTAAAGCACTATGAAAATAATGATGGTGCTATATTAGCCACAAAGCAACTAACCATATTCTTGCCTCATTTGTTTAATCCTTAGCGTGTCGAATACGTCAGATCAAGTTGGAAAAAGCAACTGAGGCATTAAAATAAAATGTTAATTGAACAGCATAAGTCCAAGTCTATAGACTTTTTAATTTGCTTTTAGTGTTGCTAATGACATCTAACATATGCCAGATGATGGAGAAAACTCTGCCTCTGAATTTCCACTTGCATGAATTTCAATTCATTGATTTTGTGTTTCTGAATCAACACGGTACAAACAAACAGGAATAAAAATCCATTCAAAATGCGTGTGCTACTGCAAACAAAACACCAGGAAAACAGAGATCTATTTTACATTTTCAGATCTTTGCAAGTGTTGTACACAGCCCATTCAGAACAACCTCCTTTCAAACTGAATTTGCTTCCAGTCTCATTCTGAAACGTAACAGCAGATAAATCAAAGCATTCTGCCAGACAGGCACTGCGCTCACCGCCCATGCTGTGTGACACCCACACCACGGGTCTCTCTCCAATCCCAGCAGCTCTGAGCTTCTCCAGAAGCTCGTTGCTCCTGTAAGCAATAGATGTCCTGTAATGAATAAACAAACACAAGCACAAAGGAACCTGGTGAGCTGAATACCAGTCTTAAAGGGAATACACTTTCAGCGCTGCAGTTTTATGAAAGTGAATTCAGTAAATAAAACATTGATTACTTAATTGTTGTTGCTACACTGAAAACTAAAGACGTCAAGAACGTTTTAAGGTCAGCTTCACAAGGACAATAGCAATTGAAATGAGTTCAGTTTGTTGGTCTTGCTAGAAATTGCTATTTTAATTTCACTTATCAGTTACTGCGCTTAGTTTTAGTTCTGCAAATCCTATCTTTTAAATGAAACCATTTTCACATGTTTACAAAATTATATTTTCATTTTACCAAAGCACCATCAATGCATAATAAACTTTATGCCCTGAAACAAGAACATATGTAAATACCTGACAAAAATGTACTTTGCTAAGCAGTGCTCAAGTTGTAAAGCAAAGTTGTTCAGGAAATGAATAAGTGCATTATCATCCAATGTATTAAAAAAAAAAATTAAATCACAAATTACATCAGTTATAATTTTTCAAATAATTATTTCCAAATGCTTGGTATTAAAGTAGTACAAAAACATAATGATTTCAATTTCAATTTGAAGAATGAAGAGGTCAAATTCTGGAAAGGATAGGCTGCATGTTAAAGGCTACAAATGAATCTGTGGTAGAATCAAACCAAAACTGATCCCAATTCCCAGACTAAGCTTGAAGGAGTGAAATCATTACTCCTTATGGCACAATAGGAATCACAGAAGACTCTTCGATAACGAAACCTCAGGATATTGGGGCAACCACTGTGCAAAGCCTAATTCAATTCATCTCTGTTGGGTCTAAGCATTATCACTAGAAGCAGCTTTCAGATAATACAGATGAAAAGGATACTCAAACCTGTCTTTTCATCTGAGCAATATGCTTTAGGATTGCTGAGGGACTTAACTCCCTTCTGAAACACTAGATGAGCCTATACTCTTACAGCAGCGATAAGGATGTGAGCGTCCAGCTACACTTCTGTTGCTGCTAGTTAAAATATCTTCAAATGTCTTTCACTTTTGATTAAGCACAACAAACTATAAAATAATCATACACTATATGCATGGGTGAGCACATACTGCAGGTAATGCAGTTTTCCATTCTGTGATGAAAAATACGTTATCTTAAAATAAATGCATATGTATTTATTTATTTTTTGAATTTGCTTTCTTTATACGTACTCGAGATGGATGTGGGGAAAAGGGTCTCTCATAGAGGTACCTATCTACACATTCATTACTGTCACTGTTCTGACTAACTTAATAGAATAGAATAGAATAGAATAGAATAGAATAGAATAGAATAGAATAGAATGGGAGATACTGTCAGTCACATCTTCCTTATCTTGCCCCAATTGCATGCTTTCTTTAATGCAATAATTGCATCATTTCTTTGTATGTCCACAAGGAGGAAAAATGAGCAAGTGCCAAGCTCTCAATCTTTTATACAAATTTTGTCCCCTACTCAAAACATAATTTTTCAGATTCTTAACCTGTCAGCAGTCACACACGTGCCTTTGTGGAAGTATAGAAGTTGAATCTAGTTACATGCCTATGTGTATAATGAATGGGAGGACTTGGATTACAATCAGATTCAAAGAGCACTGAAGTAAATTGCTGAGTCTAAAATCCATTCAAACCAAGTCATCTAAGCTGTTTTTATGTTTTAGAAACAACATTTTTGGAGGAGGTGTCTTCTTCTGATCTAGCTGGCTCAGGCTCACTAAAGCACTGCTCCTCTGACAAGAGCAGTGGTTTTATTACAATATTTGACCAAAAAACAGTGTGGGCTGGAGACAATTTATTAATTCTTAATTTGTGCCTAAAACCTCTTCACTTGTTAGCTTCATAATGTATTGTGAAAGTCTAAATCTTAAAGAAGTTTCTGTAGCTCATCTACCAAAGACAAATGGCAATCTTCGCAGGGATTAATACTTCTGAATAGAACTATAAGCTTTGTTTTCCCACTAATATCAAGTCACAATACAGCAAGTCTTTTGTTGTATTTACAAAGTACTGTTGGGCCATTTTAAGCTTAATAAATACCCCCCTGAAGAAGCAAAACTAATGTTATATCTAAATCAGTAGACCGCTTTAGTGCCTGAAGACGCGGAAGACAATGAAGACACATGAAGCAGTCTATAAGAAATTAAGAATTTGAGTTAACCCATGAGGATATAAAGCTTGGGTAAACCATGACTTTAGCCAAGATTTTTCTAAATTTTATTTTCAAATACAACAAGAAAAGTTAATTTCACTGTTTCACTGTAAGTGATTCAAATAATTAGCTGTATAGGTCATCCTCCAAACTGCAGACACGCATTTGTTACCTGTGAGGCTCAACAGGACATTTTGCTTTCCAGTCACTCAAACGGGTGTCATATTCCACAGATATGATTCTAAGGGCAGGACAATCTGAAGCCAGCCATGTCTAAATAAAGAAAACCACCAAAAAGAACTTATTACTGAAGTACTTGGAAAACTCTTACAAACACTTTAGCAACAATGGAGCAAAGCTGTTATTATGAATAGAGTATCAAGTACAATTTTTGTTCTTCATGAATCCTTGAATACATCTTACACCTGCACTGTTATTTTGTTGTTATTAAAGACTGTCAAACTCTTGACAACTTCCTGATCAAAACAAGGCAAAGGCTGGAATGGATTACTGATTTGTGCATTCCTGGCTCCCTCTCCTGGGTGGAACAACAATTACTGACGTGACCAATGGGACTGATGAGTTGAAATTTTGTAGATATACTTTGGTGTTTACATCAATGTGAGCTGCTTGAAGCAGTCATTACTTATTTACCAATAATTTTATAAGGCAAACTGGAAAAAGTACTCAGGTACTCAGGTACTCAGACATTCATATAAGAAATTAAAAATGTGACTTCACGTTTTCAGTTATCTTTTTCTAAGCTGTAGAATTTCCTTTAAAAGAATGAGAGCATAAGGACAGTGTACATTGCCTCCTCTTTCACTACCAGAAGAATGACACTGAGTGCATTAACTTTAGCAGAGATTTTCCTTTGCAAGCATAACCTGTTGAAAATTTCATTTTGCTAACAAAAACCATGTGAAGAACACAAAATATGCTACTCCTAAAACAGATCAGAAGTCATCCAATTCTCTAGACAGCTCTCATTAACAAAAAAACAGCAGTCGTTCAAGAAAATGGTACTGTCTTTTTACCTTTGGCCAGCACTGGCTGTATTCCTCCTGCACTTCTGAAGCCTTTTTATCCACAGGTTGGTCAATGTCTTGCTGTCTCCAGGTTTTAAACGCTGCTCCCAGAAGACCATGAACAAAAAGGATGTCTGCTCTGATGGGCTGACTGACATAGAAAGGAATTTGTAGAAGACAGATGACAGATATTCTTTCAGAAAATTAAATTTAGACAGAACTCTTAATCTAGGTGATATCAAAATGCTATTTTGAACACTGTACATGGTTTCTTGTATTATGGACAACATGCCATGACATTGCATGATATTTCACAGAGGATACCCAGATCAAGATGAAAAACACAGATTCGCCCATAAGAGAGATCTAGACAGAAGTATGTAAAGTACCAAACTCTTGTCTCGTATTCTTCCATAATGGAAAACAATATTCTTTCCCCCTACTATTAATGCACCTTGGTGAGACCTTTACTGTCTGATTCCACCATCTCCACTAACACAAATGGCCCCAAGGACAGTTGCTGCCAAGTGACATACCATGTTGGAGACTGCTTCACTCCCAGATAAATGTTCTTGGAAAAGAAAAAAAGAAGCCTCAGCTTCTTTCACTGCAGCTGAGGACAATGGGCTGCTATCAGCAGAATAACTGCTAGGCATCATATCCCAAGACACACCAGTACAAAGGCTGCAAAACCATAATTCATGTAATGGTTTGCATTTTCCAAGCAATACAGGAACACTCTTTTCATTGCTACGGACAGCTCCGAGCACTCCTGCTGTTCTCACATTAGAGGATCTACATTCAGTCCAGTCAATCCATCAAGAACCAGAGGAGCAGGTAACAAAAGTAGAGCTGCACTCTGAATCCATTCTTCTGAATTTTTGTAACTGAAAATTATAGAAAATAACTCAAATTACAGCATGCACAGTTTCTCCTTCTGCATTACCTGCTACGATATTGTGGATGTAAGACATAAACACCATCTGGATACTTTTCTTGCACTGTGTCCCTGTCTAGGTTAGCCAAAGCTCTGGATGCATGAGAAGACTGAATGACATGCGGGGATTTCATTACTTCAGCAAGTACAGAAACCCAACCTACGTTGAAAAAATAAAGAGTCAGAAACATCATCCCAACAAGAAAATTCACAAACATCATCCTTCACAGCAGTAATTGTGAAAATGGGCATTAAAATGTAAGAAAGGCAATATCAAAACAAATTACTTCAACCCACTTCTCTTTACTGCAGGAAAGCCACTGCTGGATAAGTGGAAATGGCAAAATTAAAAAAAATTCAGAGTGGTGAGGAGGAAATGTATTTTACTGCTATTTAGATTATAATGTGAAGCAGAACCCCTTCCCAGAAGTAAAACAAAGTGTATCAGCAGGTCAGAGAGCAGCAGTCGGACAGAGAACACATCTTGATTCTCTTTCTGCAGCCAATATGCAAAAAATACAGTGATAAGGAATGTTCCAGAGAGAAAATGAAAATCAAAGCACTGGAAAGAAAGGGAACAGCACACAGGAATAATGGCAGGCAGAAAAACTGATGATTGCTCTGAAGAACAACTTCTAATTTTAAATTCCAGAGTGCAAAAACATTTATGTAATTAAAATTCTCCCGCTATTCTAGAACAAAACAAAAACCAAACAATTCTGTTTACACTTGAGAAACATAAAAGAATAGCTGACAGAACACATTCCTCAACTTAAGTCATAGCTACCTCAAGAAAAAATAAACACTTTACAGACTCTTACCTAAAAATGAAACTTACTGTTTCTTAGACATGGATAAGGCTGCTCACAAAGTACTGAGACATGCAAAGGAATACACACACACACACACACACACACATACACATACATACACACACACACAACGAACATTTACATACTTTTAGAGAAAACTTGAGTCAGAATGATTGTAAGGATCTGTGATGAATGAGGAAAAATCTTTAAAATCCAAAAGCAGATAAGAAACAACTGAATATTCAGAGCATACATACATACAAGAACAAATGGGAAACGTGTGAAAATTTGACAAAAAAATTTATGAAGAAAAATTTCTCAAATTAAACTTGCTGGCAGAGTGGACTGAAGCGCTGTTAAAGATCTGGTGGAAAACTTCCCCAGCAAGAGCTAGCTGGGTAAGGGTTGGCCTGCAGACTGGAGCAGCTGTGAGGATCTGATGCATAAGCAGCACGAACAGCAGGATGTGAGGGCACCCACGGGCACCAGAAGCTGTGTGAGTTCATCTCTGCCTCCTGCCACTGTTATTTGTTCTTAGTTACTAGCTTGACACAAAGCAAGGGAGAGTGGGAAGGCATATTTTATTTTATTCCAAAACATAAAAACACAAAGTTCCTTCATGAGACTAAAACACAGTAAATTGGAAAAAAAAAGATCAATAACGCAGATGGTCTGTGAGAGTAGGAAATTCAGAAGTCAGTAATTTGAACTAAATATCAGAAGTCCCAATTTTCACCATCCTTCAAAGACTTTCAGTGCCTCTAGCTCTGACACACATCAGCTAGACAACGCATGTAAGTTTTTAAACCAAAGCTGTCTAAACTATTTATGTTTTATTTAACAACAACAAAAAGGCACAAACTAACAAAAAAAAAAAAAAAAAAAAGCAAAAAAAACATATACATGCATACAAAACACACATATAAAAACCAGAGTGCTACCACAGTCCCTTACAATACAATACAATAGCACTGAATCCAGTGAAAAATTTAGAATATAGAACTGGCAGTCTGGCATTCAGGCTGCTTGCACTTGCTTTCCTTTTACCTGCACGTACTATGGATGAATGAAGACGTTCATCCAAAGCCATATTTCCAATAATGCGGATTATGTTTCTCTGGATTTTTGCAGAATCCTTACGGAGCTGGTAGATCCTCTGCAGCAGCTGAAGGCCGCCCTGAGCTTCAATTTTATCACAGTGAGATGAAACCTAGCATCATACAGTACAATGACAATAAGTAGATGTTCTGCAAAAGCTTCTTGGTGATGCTGTTAATACAGAAAGTAGTTTTGTGAGCTGATATGATATGGCCCTTATTACATAAGAGTTCTTATTCATTTAGTATTTATTAATCCCTATTCCAAGATGAAGGAAACATTTTAATGTGTTGAGTGCATGATATCTATGAATTGACAACCTGAAAGATGCTGAGAATCATCACTATACTCTCCTTCACATCAGAGGAAAATGACATTGATATCCATTTGGCACGACCAACTTGCAAGTGACATTCAAGAGTCTAAACAGGACAGCTGCCTGCACTTGTTCAAGCACTGCCAATTGAAGCCTCTTATTGCCTACCAGCTAAAGTGAAATTGCTAGCATACCTCTTCTTTGAAATATACAGACATTGTTACTCTTCTAATAACATCACTATTTTTACTGATCTAAAGGGCAACAATAGATTCTAGTTCAAGAAGATGAACACAGACAGATCAGTAGTAGTGTCAACACCAATAGCGACCAAATGCTTGTGACTTGAACGTGTTTACAGTGCTTAAAAATGTACTGTAGTCATGAAATTGCTATGTTCTCAGGTATGAAGCTTTTAGCAAAGACAGAGGCATTCTGTGTAAGTACAGTCACAACTTGATTGAATGGAAAATCTAGAATGTAGAAAATCCTTACTACGTGAGAATTTCTATGCATATGGAAGTTGTGAAAGGAATACTAGCAAACTACACTTTATCCATCCCTACTACAAATAACAATTTAGTATTCTCAATACTATCTTTCAATGTTCAAGACTTCTGAGAAATTAAAGAACTTTCACAGGCTAATTAGTAATAATAACAGAACTTAGAGGCTGTATGGTAACTGTTGAGACACAGCCTGAACCACTGATTGAGCACCTGGGGAAAGGACCCACTCAGCCCTGAGAGCACAGATGAAGGCAATTCAGCTGTGTGAAGGGGTGGAGCCTGGCTGCACCCCTCTTAGACCTCATTTAAGGGCTGACTGCCATTATGGAAGGATTTCTGGTTACAAATCCCTCCTTTGTAGAGCTCAGATCTTCAGAGACAGGTGAGCACTTTTTCTTTCCCTTTGTAACACCTTTCCATTGTGCTAGTCCCTTTGTTGTTACACTTCTTGTACCACAATTTCACCTGTTTAGCTTTCTGATTGTTACAGAGGCACTTGATATCAGAAAAATGAGTTTGTTATGCTTCCTTATGATTCACATTAGTCTCAGCTCTCTGAAAGCTCTTGCAAAAGGGATAGCAGCTAGGAGACAAGAAAATGGCAACTCAGTCCCAATATGTGACAGCCTTAGAAAAGAGTATTTATAAATATGTTGTTTTTCAGTTGTAGTTTAAAACAGGCAATTACCTTAGAATGTTGCACTAAAGCTTGCAAGCAAAAGAGTTCTACTGTCTCTGAAGGAACTTTACCCAAAGTCTCACAGTATGGAAGTCCATTTCCCCCAAAACACCATAAGCCTCCCTGAAAGGAGAAACAGTAAAAATGATACCATGTTCCAAATGGCTACATAAAATAAGCATTTCTAAACTAGAATGCTACGTGTGTAATGATCTATAGAGATCTCTTTAAAGAGTGCTCAGCATGTATGAATTTAAGTGTATAAATTATATAGCAGCACACTATAAAATGGCCTACTATTTTTTATTAAACAAATTTTCAGACAGAAGCTTCCATAGTCTATTAACTTCAAAACACACAATAAAGGGGAAAAATGCAGGGTTCTTATGTTAATTAATGTAATCTCTTAAAATTGTTTCCTTGAGGATAAGGAAGCAAGAATCAGCCTTAATCTAGACTTCCAGAGTTGGGAGGGGGAAAAAAAAAAAAAAAAAAAAGGGGAGAAGAGAAAATAAGGTATTTGACGCTTAGCATAGTGCCAAGAGGTCAGTCTGTCTCTATCACAGGGCAGGAAGACCAGCAAAACTTTAAGAAGGAATAATTTTCTAGGACAGTGCAATTAGTCAAAATGTTTCCGAGAGTGGTCTTACAAGTGCTCTTTCTGTAGCAAGACCTCTTGTTGTGTGAACAATGGAATCCCCATGTGAAAATATTACACTTCTTTGTGTCTTAGGGAATAATGAGTTATTGAACTCTGAAATCTCTAAGTAAACCCTGCTAAGCAACATTATGACAGTCCTTTTTTTTTTTTTATTATAACTTTCAAAAGTAAGAGTCACTGATTACAAAAATCAATTGACTTAGGTTTTGGCAACAGTGACATGTTACAGGAGTTTATTTCCATGTAATAAACAGTTCATGACCATAGGCTGCAATTAGTTTGATAGCAAGATGTCAAGAAGGTTTAGTAATCTCAGCAGATGAAATGTGAAAAATCTCTTTATGAAGATTGTGAGAGAAAAGATATGTCTTTACTTACAAGCCTTCCCACAAAGCAGGTATCTCTTGCTAAACCAACTAGTACAGTTAAGAAAGATAAAGAAGCTCTCAAGCATGTGGTCTGTATGTAGAAGAGCTTATACTAAGTTGTAATGTAACAAAGACTGCATTTTTTTCACTTATAAAGCTGGAAAATACAGAAATAGGTTTGTATCTTTGAGTGAGCCTCTGAATAAAGAAACCAAATAGTTCCAGTCTGTAAGGGGGAACTCACCCTCTGTGCAGCAAGAGTCTGACTACTTTCACGTAAAGCAAGAGATGTGAAGTACTGGACACATGGATCAAGGCCAGACTGAGGTAAAGAAACTAAGAGCAAGCGAAGCTCATCTTCTATGAGATAATCCTGTGAGAAGTAAACACAGTTTTTAATTCTACTTTTTTAAATTCTGAAACAAAACACAATACGGAAGAAAATTAAGATCTTAAATAATTAAAGAAGCTACATTAGTAAAGCCAAAACTTCAGTGCTTTGCAATTTGGGTTTAGTAGTTACTCTTGTAAAAACTCTGGGAGTGATTAATACTAAAACCAGCCACCTGAGTGATGAAAAGTAAGCTTTAAGCTTCATGCTTTAGTGGCCTTTTCCTAATATTTCCATATACACACTGTGACTTGTACAAATTACATTCTGTAATTTGGACATACAGTCAAAGAACAATAATCAGACTCCCATCTTCAGCTCTTTGCATCACATAATTCACTAGTACAGACACTCCAGAGGTACATTACAGTTGATGTTGTGGTTTTCATTTTAGTACTCACTCTTTACCTTTGAAGAATTCTATTTTAGTATGGTCACTAAAGTAAGCAAAAATCAGCTGGTATCTTCTTTCCATTTACTTACATTTTTCATTTTTGGCAGTGATGGTGGAGGCAGGAAAAAGCGAAGGTCGATATCTTTGGATCGAGCCAAACCTATAGCAGTCCTTTGATCGCAGGTTTGGGCAACAGTACCATACTGATAATCTGCAGTACAAGAACTCCAGCATTAAGGTTAAAACTGATAGTAAATACTTCATTTGGCTTTAAATTTCTGATTCCTTTTTTGAGTTGAAAAGAGTAACTTTTGTACAGTCTCCTTAATAAGCCTTGACTCTGTAGTCACAAATTTCAAAAGGTAAAAATAGCAGTTGTTAGACCCAGCACTGTGCTGAAACAAAACAGACCTGTGCACTAACTGTTGATTACAAATCAGTTAAATAAAGATTCTTATGTGAGTTGAACAAATGCAAAAGCAAAAGTTGAGTACTGCTACTGTGAAAAGAATGCAAGAACTATAAATTCAAGCCTGAACCTTGTCTTTTTTTCCTGCATACAATATTAACCAAAGTTTTAAACTGAAATGCTGCCAAGATGTGGGCATGAACTTTAAATGATACGAAAAGCTTTGTTTCTACAAGGTTTTTAAAGTAAAAAACAAAAAAGTGAACTTAGACCATGCAAGACAACATCACTGTACAAGTAGCCTTTCCTTACTGAAGCACTTGCAGTCCTTGCAAGGAAGACTTTAAGTCACCCTACTGAAGGGAAAACAGATTTAAATAATACTTAATTTTCAAAACCGATCTATTTTACAGCTGGGGAAATTGAAAGGCACATACTGAAATTAGTGGCAAACTGAAGGAAAAGACAATATTGAAGTGGATCAACAACTCACTATAAAAGTGTTTTTATCCTCATTACTGTTATACATCTCTTGAACAAAAATGACAGGCTACTTAAAAGAGGCTTCACAATCACAGATCAGGCATCATTTTTCCTTGGTGCAGATCACTTGCAGCCACAAACTGGTGTCACTGAAGCTGTGCTTTGGATGAGCAGGACACAGCATTTATGATAATGTATGCTGAACAATTTGGTTCTAGCTGTGAAAAGGTAGCACATTTCCAGTCCAGATCTTTGCTGGAATGAGTTTTGCAATATCAGAGTAAAATAAACCCACTTTCTTTATGAGGTAGTTGGCAAGAATTATTACTGCCTGTAAAACATCCAAATACTACAGCAATTAGTATTATAGAGAAAAGGATTTAACAGAGAGCAACTAAATTCCCACATACTGGCCATCTTATGCACTGAATGATACAGGAGGTCTGCAGGGAAAGAAGCCTCAGAAAATCTGCTGGCAGTCTTCCCACGTGAAAGTAAGATGGCCGTTACTGAACTGTTACACACACCTTCAGTGTAGGTACATCTGCCTCTCAAATGTTTTCAAATATGACTTTTTATGTAAACAATTTGAGATAATTAGAGTTTGAAAGAGGCAGTCTGAAGCAACACATTCCACTGTGTGGAATTGCACAAAATGTCAACTGACTCTACTACTAGGATAATCAGAGTGGATTAGAGTGCTACCTAGTTTACACAGACTAGTGATGGAGTGGAGAAAAGGGTGTATATGTATACCCTTTACTTGGAAGTTCAAGGACACTTGCTGCTTTAAGAAGAGAGAGGACTCAAGAACCTTAAGTTCTATACCATGCTTTATAATATGATTTACAAGATACTGAAGTAGGTAACTGTAGTGGAAATGCATGTCTTGTCTGAAGCAGTGATTGAGCACCTGGTGGGAAGGCAGGGCCAACCCAGGGGAGCTCAGGTGCATGCAATGCCCTGAGTGACTGGAAGGGGTGTCATGATCCAGCCCTTCCCAGATCTCATGGAAGGCCTACTTGAGGCCTTCCAAAGGTAAGCAGCTCTTTTCCTTCATTTCTGCAGCTGCTACACTTAGGCTTATTCTCATTTGCTGCAGTCAAAGACTTTGCCACTCTGCTATTATCACAGTACTTTCCATCCCATTATGGCATTGTAATAACAAAGGGAGAAAAGAACATAAAAGAGAAGCAGATTTCCCTATTTACAGATAAGTGTATGACATGTAATGTACTAATAATGTAACTGATGTTACCATAGCATTAAATGAAACTAGTTTTTTTTCTGTGGGATAAATCTGTGAAAAGTTAAAAATCATTAGGATGTTTCAGTATTAAGGTAACAGTAACAATCAGGACAGAAAATGGCTTATAAATAATGTTTGTGTGTGCAAGTCCTCTACTTCTAGTTTGTCACCGCTGCCTTGTTGTGGTTACCTACCATTTCCTAACCAATCTTTAACTGAACCATAGCCTTAAACCCCTTTCCAGCAGAGCCTTACAACAATCAGTACCAGAAGCAGTACTATTCTTAACAGCTTTAAAAGGCCAAAGAACCAATGAACCAGAACTGCTCTCCAGCAGTAAGACAGCATCATACTAAATGGTGGTCCTGATAATGCTTTGAGCGTATGGTAACTGCTGAGTCATGGCCTGAACCACTGATTGAGCACTTGGGGAAAGGACCTGGTCAGCCCTAAGAGCACAGATGAAGGCCTACAGGTTCATTTAAGGGTTAACTGCCACTGTGGAAGGATCTGTTTCTGTAGATTCCTCCTTTGTGGAGTTTTCTGCGAGCCTAATCTTTGGAGATGGGTGAGCACCTTTCTTCTTCCTGTGTAACACCATTCCATTCATGCTAATTCCTTTGCTATTATTATTGCCTGTATTGCCCCTCCAGTGTGTTGATCTTTCTGATCATCACAACGAGGAAGAGTATTAGGAACAAAAAATTGCTTGCAATGTAAAATAATAATAATAATAAAAACCTGATTCTGGTCCAAATTACACTTCTTTCAGCTACTAGCAATTTTTCCAGGGCAGCAGCAGATAATGGAGACATGGTTGCATTTTTGTAGATGAATTGAACTATACCAGCATACATTACCATGCCAGTGAGTGTTCTTTGCCAGCTCTTGCACAGCCTGCAGTCGGACCTCTTTGTCTTCTGACTGAGTCCTTTTTAAGAGGAGCCATAAAGCACATTCATGATCTTCTCCATCAAATGTACTAAAGTGCTCTTTAGCAGAAAACAAATGAAACCCAAGTTATTCCTAATGAGCATTTTAACAGGCGAGCTTCCATTTCACTGAATTAAAAAGAAATGATCTGTTCCTTTTAGTACTTCAGTATTAGTTGTTAAAGTATTTCTCTGAATTACTGTTAACAACTAATAGGTGCAGTAAAATAGGACAGAATGACACCCACAACCTCCCTGGGCAGCCTGGACCTATGCCTCACAGAATCATGGAATCATAGGGATTGGAAGAGACCTCGGTTTATCAATTGGTCCAATTCCCTGCTAAAGCAGGTTCCCATTGTATGTTACACAGGAAAGCATTCAGGCAAGTGTTGAGTATCTCCACAGAAGGACTCCACAACCTCTCGGGGCATCCTGGTCCTGTGCTCTGTGAGATCCAAGTCAAGAAGTTCTTTTTCATGTTCATATGGAACTTCCTGTGTTCCAGTTCATGCCCTTTGTCCCTTGTCCAGTTGCTGAGCACCACCAAAAAGAGCTTGGACTCATTTAATTGACACTCACCACCCTCAAAGTAAAGAATTTGTTAATATCTAATCTGAATCTATTCTCTTTCAGTTTGAAACTGTTACCCCTTGTTCTACTAATATAGCTTTTGAAAAAAAAATTCCTTTGATACAAAAAAAACTTTGGTATCAAATATTAACTCAGTACTGTAAGCTTCACTTCCCATCTGAAATGGGGAAAAAATAAATCTTCATTTATTCTTCAAATCTCTTCTTAAACATTACTTTTACTTACTTAAATACAGTTCTAATACACAGAAAGTTTTAATTCAGAAACTTACATTAAATGCTATTAAATAACATGTTCTGTTGTGTTTGAAACAGAGGAAATACTAAGTTCTTAAAAATAATTATTTTATTTTCTAAAAGTGCTTAGGTTTTACGATACTGTAATATGCACAGGTACTACACATGCTTTGCACACCTACCATTAAAAGGTCTCCGGAAAATTTTAGCTTCTGTCTCGAGAATTTTCCTTACTGCTCTATGGATTTCTTTTCTGGCTTGGTATGTAATCCCTAAAAGAGCATTTTTAGGTTACTTAAGTTTGAAAGACTGATATGGCACGATATTTCAAGATGCTGGCTAGTTGTTGGTTGTTTTTTTTTTTTTTGTTTTTTTTTTTTTTTAAGATATTCATATTTATACTTTATAAGGTAACTATATATACATATGGATATACATCTCTTAAAAATAAATTAGGTGATGTTGTGAATATTATTTTTGTAACATATCCCAAAATGTATATTTCTGGGTATACAAGTAAATTCCAGAAATATTGTATGCTGTTAAAATTTTATTTTTGGATTCCAAACAATGACATCTTACCTTGATATTCATTTGGATTTCGAGAAGATGTACGTATATACACATGGGATTTAAGCTTTTCTT
Organism: Tympanuchus pallidicinctus; assembly: GCF_026119805.1. Classification (NCBI taxonomy): domain Eukaryota; kingdom Metazoa; phylum Chordata; class Aves; order Galliformes; family Phasianidae; genus Tympanuchus; species Tympanuchus pallidicinctus. The sequence continues at coordinate 58,292,227 of NW_026294618.1, read as the reverse complement.
GATGTATAGCTTGAGTATCAATTTGCAGCAACTTCTTTAAGGACAAAACTTCATATGTAATGAATACAAAACCTCTTTAAATGAAAGAAAGCTGTGTATGAATACTACTGAAAAAGGAAGATTACAGCAAAAATATCTTAACAATCATTTTGGTATAAATCATCCTTTATTCATTAATTACAAATACCAGATTTTACCAAACATACATAGAAATCCATAGACTATATCAATTTAGCACAGAAAAGAAACTCTCAAATAACTAAGAGTAAATCTACCAGAAGATATGATTCCAAATTACAGCCCACCATACCTAAACCCCTCAAATATTGTCACATTTTTTGAAAGTAACGTGAATTCAAGTTTTTACTGTATCCATAATTTACATATAATCTTGCTTGTTAGAACTTACCCTAGTATAAGTGATCCAGTTACTTTTGCAATTTTTCCTTGAAAAATGAAAAAAGGACATCAAAGAAAGTTGTGTGCATCAAGTCAATATAAACACATAACATGTGATAACCAGACAGTAAGAACTTCAGTAACTAAGGTTTTTTTCTATTTTTGTCTAGCTTTTGGAAAATCACTACTTAAAATTAAATAAGGTCTTGCTGGATTAGAATTTCCTGCTCTCTTAATCTAGGCAATGAAAGGTTTCCTACTGCTGCTATTTACTGTGAGTATGGCTACCTGTCAATTGCACTCGCTCCCCAGCTGTAAGAATCAACAGGAAAAACTCTGTCTCTCACTAGCATTTGTTTGAACCTCCACATTATGCTAAGGAGTTAGCTTTTTCTTCTTGACTGGATATTCAGTGTATGTGAAAATCCCTGCAGAATCTCTCTGAGCAAAGATATTTTTCAAATAATTCCACTGAATCCAATCTTACAGAGCAAAGAGTTGAATTAACACCACTTGCAGCAGCTTCTCAAATAATTCCACTGAATCCAATCTTACAGAGCAAAGAGTTGAATTAACACCACTCGCAGCAGCTTCTCTTTTAAATACAAGGATTCCTGTCCGATTTGAATTATTTGTCCTGAGTGAAGGTTGGCTGATTATCTGGACTTCGGGTTGTGAGTAAAGTGCAATGCTACTGCTACGATAGCGGCAAGCCCAATGGAATGTATCTCACCTATCATGAATAATTGATTTTCCTCAGCATGAACCAGGAGGTTTGCCCTAGACCCACTGCCACAGCTTCTGCCTTTGCAAGACTTTAAGAATTGTGGCATGCAGACAAGAAGCAGTTACAAGCTGAAGAAATAACTGGCAAAGAGACAAAAAAAACCGCAGTGATTCTGTGGAGCAGAAATAGAAATATCTTGTCTTTTAACCCAGGAAAATACACCTTAGAACTGTAAGAATTTTCATTTTATACAAGATATTAAAGAAAGCAGAGAAGATTATAGAACTTAAAAAAAAAAAAAAAAAAAAAAAAAAGGAGGAAGAAACAAAGTTTATTCCAGTGCTGCCCTGTTGCTAACAGTTTATGGACGCGATGTTTTCATTGTGCTAATCATTAAGAAATGACCAAAGAAAAAAAACAGATAAAAATGAGCTTAAAGTAATGAGATTGTATTTTGGTGGGACTCCCATTAGCAGCATTATCTAGAGTTATCTAGATAACTCTATCTAGATAATAGATAGAAGCAGACATCCACTTTAGGAAAATAAAACTTTTGATCAGAAACTTTGCAGAGGAGTAGATGTCTTCTTGTCATTTAAGCATGCACAGTGTTACATCCACACAGACTCTTTCCTCTTTTAATAACACCTCTGATTGATACTTATAGAACTGTACTTACTTATATCATTCCACGATGGCTGTTTTTTGGTGGCTGGACCAGAAGTTCCTATTTGTCTACAGCAAAATATGCAGTAAGCAGCCACTGACATTCTCTACATTCAGAAAAAGAAAAAAAAAAAGGATTTGGGAATTATAGTAGAAAACCTGTAATCATTTTTCCCCATCTTTTTACATTCTGTGCCACATAATTTAGATTCTGTGCCACATAAAACACTAAGTAAAAAAAAAAGTTATAAACTCTCAAATTTAGTAGTTTGCATTTTGATTACAATAAAAGCTTACAGAAGTGTTTTGTGCAATTACATATTTATGTTAATAGTGGTAAGTATGTATCTCTGGCTACCTGCTCTGCTTTGGAGCCTTTTCTGATTTCCTCACTTAAATATGTCACATTCACGTGAAGACAGTGCTCAGTACAACATGTGACTTAATACAAGTTAGTAATCCACTGTTCATAATTTATTTCACCTTAACACTTAAGTCTTTTACACTGACTTAGCAGGCTCTAACAACTCATACAGATTGTTGGTGCTAGAAGGCAAATTGGATGATGTTTCTCTTTTCTTACTGATTTACACTGTAACACCACAGTTAATAAGGGATGTATTTTAGCATCTACACAATGAGATTTGATGAATGTATAGTTGTACGGGTGAAGTGTTAAGAAATGAGGCAATTTAGGACTTGTGAAAGAGCCCATTACTGTATCTACCACTCACGTCTATACATACTAGCACCTTTTTGTATGTTAGCAACTATTACTACCTATACATTTTACCTATACAAGAAAAGCCTACCTGAGGTTAGGATAGTGACCTAATTGGCTTTGGCTACCTACAGCACCAATCAAACTCTGCATTCTTTCTGCTGAAGGCTTCATCCAAACGTTCAGACATATTTTCAGTGCAAGAATTACACTGGTTGGGTATTCTGCAGAAGTAACTTGAAATTAAAACGTCATGATGTGACGTGAGCACTTGAATTACGATGCGCTGATAGAAATGTGAAGCCAATCTGTTCAAACAGATGTAAATCACCCCCGTACTTATTTTGAAAATACAGATATTGAACATCTGCCTTGCCACAGTGACGATTAGTCAAAAAGATGAAGTGCAACACGTGTGAACGGCCATCAGGCCCTCCGATCTGGAAGCAGGGATGACTCCCCTTCACATCACCCCAGCATTACCACAGCTTTCAGCCTTAACTCCTTTCAGCGCCGCGGTTATCCACTGACTTCATTTATTACATTTCTGATAAGCACGGACTCCCCGCGGGCTCCTCCCCGCAACCGGAGCGCTGTCAGCGGCCGGCCCCAACCCAAGAGGGCCTTCAAGGCTGAGGTTTGACGAACAGCGACATTGGACCGCGAAAAGACCCAGCCCAAGCCCCTCCGGCCGCCCCGCCGCCTCCCCTCGCTCGCCCCGCCGCTGCCGGTACCTTCCGCTTCCTATCTTTCCCCGCAGCCGGCGCCGCCGCTCACGAGCTCCCATGACGTCATCACGCCGCGCGCCGCTCGGCCAATCCGAGCGCAGCGTCGGGAGGGCAATAGGAGGAGCGAGAGCCGCGCTTGCGTAGTACGCGTGTGTGGGCTGGGTGAGTGAGCGTGTGTTGCGCGGCTGCGGTTGACGGAGCGGTAGGGCTTGCCGGGCCGGAGTTGCCCGTTCGCCGCCCTCGGCTTAGCCTGTGGACGGGTCGGAGCCTGTCTGCCTTCGCCCCGGCCGCCTTTCGCAAGGCCACGGTTTGCATGCGGCAGCGAGAGGTTTGGGACGGGGGGGAGGCGGAGGCAGAGCCGTTCTGGATGCTGGCGGGGCGAGGGGGGAGGTTTGGGGCGGGCGGTGCCTGCGCGTGGCTGCCTGTATGAAGAGGTAGGAGCGGGCTCAGGCGCAGGGTAACGGTGTTTTGCTTTCTGCTCGCTTTTTTTATTTTTCCCTCCTGGGTCGCCGAGTTCAGCAGAGGCGTTTCTTTGTCTTACAGGCTTCATCTGCTTTTATCTGTAACCCCAACCAGGAGTTTTTCCTGCCACTCGCACCTTTCAGCGTTTGTGAGAGCTGCAAGGATGGTGAATGTTCTGAAGGGCGTTCTCATTGAATGGTTAGTGACAGCATCAGCATCTGCTCAACTGGTTTTTTAGAACTGGAAATATTTTAGGTGCTTTAAGAGTCTAGGCCGAAAAATGAATTTGTATGTAAGGAATACTGAACAGACAAATGAAAGATAGGGTCTTTAGGGGAAGAAGGAGAGAGGCAGTTGTAAGAAATCTTAATTCCAAACTCAGTTTTTCAAATATGTTGTTGTTTTCTACTTAGACTTAATGTCATGCGTACCTCTTGTTTGCTGTACTGCAAATAATGTTGAATAGTTTTGTTCCTGGGTGATGTGTTTTCTGTACTGATTCTAAAGGGAAACTTGTCTGTTTTTCATCCATGTTTTCTTTTTTCATTGATTCCTGTTCATGTTGTACTCAAGGCTAGCTGCTCTAAAACGAGTGTCCTTATAATTTCAGAAAGTAAGCTGTTCGTATCTGTGCAGTCAGTTTGCAGTCTGAAATCCCTAGACTAAGGTTCTGATAACAATTACCTCCAGTTAAGTTAAGCTATCAGTTAAGGTTTGTGGAGTCATTATATATCATATTAAGAACAAGATTTCTGCTGTGTGCTTAAACTGTAAGCATACTAACAGACTATAAGTGCATAAATGCCGAATGTCCTGCACGGTGCATACAGCTGTGTGCCTACTGTGGTTCACTTCTAAGCTGACTGGACATTAGCCAGCTCACATCTGAATGCCTCATAGTTGGGTATGAGCATCTTGGAGTATGAATTCCACTATCACAAAAAGCTTATTGGCTCTAATTTGGCTGCATGTTAGTGTGGTGACAAACCTGACCACAAGAAACAGCCTTCCTGTACTTTCTAAAGACACCAAAGCAGAATTGTGGACTGGCAAAACAATAGATTCTAATATCTCAAGCAGTTAGTACAGTGTTGTATTTTTTCCTCTTTCTTTTATATATTCTGAAAGATGCGTGTGTTCTTGTACAACATTGTGATCACTTCCCATTTAATGTTAGAATGAAACTTAATTATCCTCCCCCGAAGGGAATCTTTTATCTGACAAGAAATCTATAGTGTCTCTTATGCCATCAGAGTTTAAACAGCCCCCTGGGAAACTCACCTTTGTGTTGGCTTTGCTAGCTGCTGGTTGCTTTCTTGCTTCCTTCTTGGCTTTGCATAAGGCTAGCTGACGATTCCATCCTGGGAGAAGATGCAGAGTTATTACAAGCCTATCCCCATCTTTACTTTTCGGATACAAATTTTTTACAACTCATTTTTTTCCAGGAAGTGTTTGGTAATAAGTTGTCAGGAAGTTGGGGAAAAAATAAACACTTCTGAATATGTTAAAGTAAAACATTAAAATAAAACAACAAAATGCTGATAATAATAACCTGCATATTATTCGTTCCCCCTGCGTTATTCCAGTATATTCTTAAACTGTTCTTAGGACAAAATCTCAATGATTATAATCTTCAAATGCTGAACAAAATCAGTGTTTCTGCTGAAACACACATATCATGGCACTGATTACAGTCCTTTATGTTGATTATGTGAAAATGAGTATATTGCCTAACATGCAAGCTGGCATCCCAGCTTATGCTTCTGATAATCATAGCGCATTGGTGAGGTACGTGTGGAAGAAACAAGCAAAAACAAACCTCTGTGCAGCCATCAAAAAGAATGTGTAGAAGTAGGCTGAGGACCACGCACTTTGGTATCTTTTTCATAACTTGTTTGTGTAACAATTGTTTTTCTTCTAACATTTTAGAGTACCTAAGTAATAGCTTCTCTGAAAAAGATGGAAATTAGACTTTCCTACTCTCCTTGCCTCAAAATTATTATGTTCTTTGTAGAGTAATTTTATTTTAATATGTTTGAGGCTAATCTTGTTTTTTTTTTTGAGTTGCTAGTGCTTGAACATGCAGAGAGATTTGGTTCTCTAATGCATGCCTTTGCATCACATACATGTTTTGGTCAAGGGAGTATAAAATAATTGTCTAAGGAATTCTTTTAAGATAATGTTGCTGTTTATTACTTTGTCAAAACAACCATTCATGATTTCGAATTATTCTGCGCTACCTGACTGCAATTTATTTCCTGCACGTGTCCATTTACCAGTTATTGCACCCAAGTATCAATTCTTATCAAAAGCATGATTTTCCTGTTTTTTATTAGAAAAATAAAAAAGAGTGAGGACCCACAACTGTCAATAAATATTAGGACTGAATTACTCAAAACTTCAGTGGATCCAGAAGTTTATTCCCTGTCTAGTTGATCAGTATAACGCAGATGTTCATGTAATTTTCAAGCTTCTGAAGTGTTCTCTGCTGAACACTTGTATCTGACTTGCAAGGTGATAACATGAAAAAGAAGGGACAGTTCAATTACAATGTGATAAATGTATAATTCATGTATGACTTCTTCCTTTCTCTGCTGTTCTACTTTGAGATCTTTGCTGTATTGGGTTTTGGTTTCCCTTAAGAACATGTTTCAAGATAGCGTGTTTCTTTGGCACTGTTTTTGAAAACAGCAAGGTTAAACTCACCTTGTTAAGGTGAGGTTGTTGGGTTTGGTTTTGTTTGTCGTGTCTTGTTTTGTTTTTATTTTTAAGGTACTTTTGTAATAGAAATATAGTGGTATTTCTCTGCCAGTTTAGCAGCCAGTTCTTTTTAGACTTGGTCATCAGTTCACTTTTATTTCTACAATAACAAAGACTTTTTCTGTTGCCAGAGAAACAACTTCTTCAAGAGCATCTTAATCTTTTGATTGTGAGCAGCTCTTGAAGTTAGTACAGTTTTTGAAAGAGCTTTCAGAATATCTTAAAAGGATGTTCTTAATTTTTAGCTGTATCTTATTACAATGAGGTGGAATCTGATGTATATTTGTCTCTACAGTGACCCAGCAATGAAGCAGTTTCTGCTCTACTTGGATGAATCAAATGCTTTGGGAAAGAAGTTCATCATACAAGACCTGGATGAAACTCATGTCTTTGTGTTAGCAGAGTTGGTTAACTTCCTCCAGGAGAGAGTGGGCGAGTTAATGGACCAGAACTCTTTTCCTATTACTCAGAAATAAAAAAAAAAAAAAGAGCAATGAGATTGCTGCCAATTTTTAAAAAGCAAATTTCAGTAGTTTGGGTTGTTACTGTTTTAATAGACCATGGTTACTGAGTTCTATGCTGAAGTGATTATTCTGGAAAATGGGTAATTTTCATAGACAAAATACTCTTGAACTGAATTTTATTTCTCACATTGAAAGATTATGGTTTCTTTATTAAAATAAATTATAAGATGATACACTTAAGGGTATGCAGATGGGTATTTTTGATGCATGACTTCTGGTTTTCCTTTAGAGTTATCTTGTGAAATGGTATGACCCAAAAATGAGTGATGTTTCTGTATTGGAATGTTTTATGAACCTTCCTGACGTGTTATATTCATGTGGAATTGATTAAATTTGCTTATAGTGTGACATAGAATGTAAAGAAAGTCTGTGCTTGATGGAGCCTCCCCGTACATTGGAGGCATGGTCAGATGAAATCAAATTCTTCTCTAACTTAATGAGTTTTAGATACCAAAATAAGTTTGTTTGTTTGTTTGTTTTTGTCACACACTTTACATGTACTCGTAATAATGACCTGCTTTTACCAATGTTACCATTTCTGTGTTGTTCTGAGTTTGGGGAGTGGTGATGAGGATTTAAGGTTTTGACAGAGGGTGAATACAAAATCTGTAACCCTGTGTCATAACATTGAGCTTGCATATCAACAATAGCAAATAGAAGGGGCAGTACAAATTTGAGACCAATCCTTTAGATATAACTACTTGTATTTTGTTTTTATTTTTTTTTTACTGAAGCTAATACAAGAACCTGTGTGAATAGGAAGGGGAAAATAAAGAGTTGATTGCTCTATTTAATAAGAAGAAATTTGATTTTTGTTTTAGTTTTAGTTCTTTGTCCTCCACTGCCCCTCTGATAAAATCTGCAAAGATGAGTCCTCATTTCTTTACACTGAAAGTGTAAAAAAAAATCTGTATGTGTCACTCGCTAACTTAGACTGTGGCTTATTCAATAAGGAGCCAGTGCGCGATGATAAAACCTGCAAAGATTTTTGATAGCAAATATGGCAAGATATAGATAACAGGAAAAAAAAAGAATGTGCTACGCCTTTCTTATCCTGCTTCTTGCTTAAAATAGACAAATTTATTGGTTTTAGTAAAGAAAAACTTCTTAATTACCAGTTCAAAGGGAAGTTTGGTTTTCAGAGCTATGCTCTACAACTACCTGAAGGAAGGCAAGGTGTCAGTCTCAGGTGACGAGAGATAGGATGTGAGGTGATGGCTACAAGTTGTGCTATGGGAGGCTTAGGTTGGATATCCAAAAGAATTTCTTCAAGAAGAGGGCAATTAGGAGTTGGAACTATCTGTCTAGGGAACAGAGAGAGTCCCTGGAAGTATTTAAAAGATGAGGACATTTAGTGGTATACTTGGTAGTGCTAGATTGATGTTTTGACTTAAGGGTCTTTTCTAACCTATGTGATTATTCTGTGATCTAGCTGACCAGAGGAAGAGCGTGACAGGAGTGTCATCTAAGGGATGCTTACTTGAACTTCATCTTCTATTTGCTACTTAATAGCTCTGAAAAAAGGTCTTTGGAGTTCACTTTATTGTGTTTTGTGAGTAACTTTTGAGTAGTAATTGAAACTTTAAATGAGTTTATCAATATGACTTTCATTAATTAAGTGCAAATTGTAATTAATGTTTTGGGGTGATATAAACACACAAATTCCCTTTCCTTCTCTCCAGTGCAACAGTATGCCAAGGGAGAATAATTACCCAGTACAGTAAAGGAAGGAATAACCAGTAATGAGTAGAGAGAACTCTGTGGGGTCGTATCAAGTATGTGAGAACAAATTAGAAAAGATGTTTTATGCATTAACAAGATCCTCTTCTATGAGTTTTAAGTGATGAGATTTCATGGTTTTATTAACATGGCTTATTTTAACTTTTCTTAGTTGGCATCATCACCACAAGTGTCAAACTTCAGCTCGCCCCTAAGCTGAGACTTCAAAAGTAGATCTCTAAAAATACTGATGGAAAAATACATTGCTGCAATATAGATATCTATATAAAAAATATGTACATGAACAAAGGCTGAGAGGTAAATTTAGTTTTTTTTAACCAGACAGTAGGCCACTGAAGAAAAATAGTAAGCTTTTCTAACAAATCTTTTCGCATTTCTAATTTCACAGCAGATTTGAGTCCTCCCTCTGCACTGACTCTCACAAATGATCCCATGAAAGCTGGTAGAGCTTACTTGATGAGTGAAATGAGGCATTACTCACTATGTCAGAATTGGATCTCCATGTCTGTTGTATAACTCAGACATTGGCAGGGTTTATGTTTGTTATACATTTAAGTTTCAATACACTTTGTAGGTTTTTAATGATGGAAAAACAAATTTCTCCTAAATTAAATCTTTGGTCTTATGACTCAGCAGCTAACAAGAAATTTGTAAGAAATAGGTGCTGTGATAGAAATATGATATTTAATGTGAATAGAGTTAATACTTCACTCTTTGTTTTGTATTGGAAGAGGTGTGGGCCTAACAATTTCAAGGCAGACCAGTAAGGGGAGCTCTTAGCAATACTTTAAACTGCTTTTTGTGAAATTGCTGCTGGTAATGGTGGGTCACAGATTTATTGTGCTTTGAAGCATTAATGTCTCACTCTGGAAATGCTTTAAGCTACAGATGAACTATTTTAACTTCAAAGAACCCCACTAGAAAGACGTTTGTGCAGGAGAGTTTGGAATGCAATTTATTTAGCTCTGAAATTTCTTAGATGTTTAGTTACCTAATGTTTTCATTCTGTAATCCCACCACATTGTAATGATGCAACTGAAACTGTCATTTTCAGATGTTACTGCTTGGTCTGTATGTATCCACACCATTATCCTGCTTTCAGAGTTGCACTGAATTAAGCCACATCTTTTTTGGTGAGTGTAAATCAGAGGCCAACAACAACAAAAACAGTTCCTGAGCTGTCCAAAGGAAAGGTTAACAAATTTCTACAATAAAAGTTTTAGTATGAGGAAAAACATGGTAATACTTTTCATACTAGTGGATGTATTTTTCATATAAGAAAAAATCTTGATAATAATCTGTCCTCTGATTGTGTGGCAGTAATAAGCAGATTAATTACAGAACAGAAACCATTAAAATTGCTATTCATGAAACACTTTTTAAAAAATAAAAAAAAATCTAGTATCTGTTAGCTTTTTAGCTATGTGCTTTGAGCAATTCTAGATGGTAATAACAACAGCAAGCAGAAAGGTGCTGGAAGAAATGTTTTGTTTTTTCAAACACATAGCTTTATTATAGATAAAGGCTAATAGTACATGTGTAGGAATGTGCTCCAACACAAAGTCCACCCAACACCAGAACTCTTGTGAGGTAACTGCTTAGCTGTAATAGTAGTCTCCCGGGAAACAAACTAACAACAAAATTCTGGGATGACAATAGGTTGAGGGATGTAGCACCTAGACCCACAATTTTTTACTTTTATTTTACAGGAAAGATGGGCCGAGTTGTAAATCACAGAAAACTTGGAATGGTGCCTACCTTTGTATCAGTGAAGGGTGTCACTTACAGATAAGTGTTGCACAATTGTGCAGTGTTGTCACTACTGACATATTGGCTATGCCAAGTAAACATGCCAAACAATCCTCTTATCTGTCAGCAGTGTCAGTTATATTCCTGCTCTTTTGAAGGTAAAGGGTGTAAGAGCAAGATGGATGAGAAGGTAGAAAAGAGGCTTTTAACTACTATTTCCTGTTTAATTTCAAAATTTAACAAGATCACAAGCAACACAGGAGGAAAATTGTTAGTGCACTTAAATTCTGTTTATCAAATAAAACCTTGTAATTAACTAGAATTTATTTTGCTTACAGAAGGTCCTGTACTTACCAGAAGAGCCAACATATCAGATGGACTGGAAGAACAAGCTTTCTTAATGCTAGGACTATCTAGTTTCTGAAAAATACCTCTTCAACTGTAATGCATAGTGTGCTTTCTGCATTTGATTTTGACAGACAGTGTGATTGAGGACTGTAACATCTTTCTGATGATGACTGGGTTGCCATTGGGTAAAGGTAGCTGTAAATGGAGTTTGAGAAGAGCAAGAGAGAAGGAATGAGGAGCAGCCAAAGACAAGCATCTAAACAAATTTAGCATTAGGTCCAGGAAATCTGAATTTTTGGAAGCTAATAAATGTTTCCTTTTTGACTTTGAAATTTAATTTAAAATTTTACTTAAATGTTCAGTAAAGTCATTTCTGCCTGTTCAGTCTCTGGTATGACAGCAGGAGTAAAAAGAAGCTGTAGGGAGAAGGGATTCTGAGGGTGTATTTGTTTCAGAAGCTGGTTCCTAAAGTTGTTTGCTACAAGTGTTAAAGACCTTTTCAATATGTAGAGTTATTCTTGTTCATTTCTTTCTTTAAATGTACTATAATAAAAAGAAGAACTCTGTGTGAAGATGCTAGGGAGAACTTTAGCTGATTGAATTGCTAGGTACAAGGAGCAATGGTGAAGGAGGCTTTCATATAGTGGAATTTTTCATTATCATCACAGTTACATGGAGATCATAAACCAAAACAAGCCAAAGAAGCAAAGACAAGACTGATAAAAATGGCAGACATTTAAGTCTAGTGGTCAGACATTGGCAACGCTTCAACTTAGTTCGAGCTTGAGATTAATCACTTGTATCAATATTTTAAAGCTTCTACTAGTCTGAATGATTGCCTGGGACATCTGGGGCAGAATTTCCTGGAATCTTATCACTGGTGAATAGATGGAGCATCAGTTCTAGGTTTTCCAGTCTCAAAGGCTGCCACACTAAAACATGATGAGTAGTTTTGCCCTTGGTGCTAGCATCCAGCATCTAATGATGACAATCTTAGGTTTGTAATATCTGTAATGATGTGTAATGCAGCGGAGAATCACAGAATGGTTTAGATTGGAAGGGACCTCTGAAGGTCATCTGGTTCAACTCCCTGCTCACTTAGGGCCACTACGACTGCACAACTGCAAGGATGGTGTACAAATTTAATTTTCTTGTAGAAGTCTGAAAATAATAATAAATATATGTTGCCAGTTTTAAAAATGCATTATTTTAATTCTATTTGCAGAAAGTTGGGCAAATTATTGATGCCAAGCTTTCAATCCTGCAAAGAATTAGACAAACTAGTTTGTAGAGCTCAAAGATCTGCATAGATTTTTATAATGATGAAGTCTGTCAATTGAACTTATTCTGCTTGCGTCCTGTGAGTACACTTGAGAGAAGAAAGAGCACTTTTTATTGTAGAAATCTTTTCCTTTGGCTAACTCAAAAACTGTTTTTGTTTTTGCTGTTATCAGTTAGTTTGTTAGTTCTGCCCATTTCTCCTCTTAGTAAATGAACATAAAGTAAGTGTACAAATGAAGAAGGCATGAAAAATGAAATAAAATGGTGGGAAAAAAAAAAAAGTGCAACAAAAAACATTTAATGTGTGAAAGAGTGAATATCTTACCTAGAAAAAAAAAATAAAAATCATATGCTTGACACATTAATAATGCAAGTGAGTTTCAGAGGTTGTTTCTATGTGTTGTTATAGATAAGTGGGATTTGTCATCTGTTTTCCTGAAAAAGAGGCCAGGCTGTGATTTCATAGAGGGAAGGGCTATGAATACGGGATTAATGGTTCAAAGAAATGGAATGGAAGGAGCTACTTCCTCTAATAGCTGGTTAAGTAAAACTTAAATCATCGTCCTGTAAACGTGAAACTATCATCCTGTTGTGACTGAAATGAACAGAACTGTGTTCCTTTTCAAACTGTACGATTGTTATTGCCATTGACATGAAACACTCTTAGAAAATATTGTGTGCAATTCCTTTTCTGTCATTCAGATGTTTTTGCTGTTAGCTCCGTAGCATAATAAACTGGTCAAGCTTATTATTGGATGAATGGATGGAGCAGAACCTGTTGAAGGAAAAAGTGGTCTTTTCCCCTTGAGTTTTCTCTGTTTTGTTTATTTAAAAATAGTTTGGAGTGTGAATTAAGTGCGTTTTAACATGCTTGACGATCCAAGACTGTACTGTAAGCGACAGGCACGCAGAACGGCAGCTGCAAAAGACTGATGTGATGCAGTCATTTCTTTAGCTGTAACGTGGCTGTGTATAGGGCAGCAGCATCCTGGTAGGCAACTTAACGAGCATATGCTATTGTTAAAAATGTTACAAGTTTTGTCTTCTGCTTTCTCTTTGGAAGTTGGGGTTAGCAGCTAGGATGCCCCTGGGTCCCAGTCGCGGGGCTCAGAGTTGCGTTTGAGCTTGCTGTTGCTCCCTCGGGCGCAGATGGCTCGAGTTGAACCCAGGACACGAGAGAAGAATTCAGCGATAGCGGGTTCGGCCCCTCAAAGCCTGCCCCGAAGAAGAGCTCCCGCTAACGACGCAACGTCAGCCCCCCGAGCCTCTGGGGGGGGCGGCCCTGGGCCCGCGGCGCCGCACGGCGGGGGCGGGGCCGGCGCGGGGAAGCGGCAGGGTCACGTGGCGGTGGGGTCACGTGGCGGGGAGTCGGGCCCAGCCGCCGCCGCCGATCCGGTAGCGGTGAGAGACGGAGACGGGAGGGAGGGCGCGGGGGGAGGCGGTGCGGGGCCGGGGCGGGCGTGGGGCTGGAGCGCGGGGCTGCGAGCGGCCGCCGCCCGCTTCGCTGAGGTGAGTGCGGGGCGGGGGTGGGTGGGTAGCTCCGCGGCCGTCGTCCTTTTGTTCCGGCGGGCGGGCAGCCCGCTCGGGGCGGGGGTCGCCATCCCTGGCGATGGGCTCCGATTAGCCTGGGGCCGGCCGGGAAGCCCACGCTTTTCTCTGGTGCCGGCTGCGCCCGACACGGGCGGTGCGGAGCGGGCGGACTCCTTCGGGCCGGGCCGGCTGCACGGCTCTCGGGGTGCGATGCCGTCGGCGTCGCTTCGGCCCCGCTCGCTCCCCGTCCCTCCGTGCGGGGCTCTCGCACGGAGCTCCGGGGAAGCGCCGGGGTCCGCCCGGCCGTGGTCGCTCCCGGGGCCGCGTCGTACAGCGTAGAACGGAACTGGCCGGCGGCTCCGAGTGCCGCTGGGTGCCCGCTTCTCGCAGCGGCGGTTCGGGGAGCGTGCCCGGGTGTCCCGGGGGAACACGGGGTGAAGGGCCGCCCGGGTTATCGGTACGTTCGGGTGCTCGGAGCCCCGCGATATCTCGGGGAAAGGACCAGACAAAGGCCTCCGTAGAGAAGATCTTTCTTTGCTTCTTTAAAAGATGGGATTGCAACCGCGTCGTTTTCGTCGGTGACTTCATTTTGCCGGGCTGAGAGCGCCTGTCCCGGTGTTGGTGGTGGGTGAGCGGCGCGCCGTGCTGTAGCTAGGTTAGGTAAGAGGTACGTGCTGCTGCTGCTGCGTTCCGCACGGCAGCTGCAAACAGCGCAGTTGTTGCTTAATGGCTGTCTTTGAAAATGATTTGTGAAGTGTAAGTCTGAAGCCCTAAACTATCTGACTTATGAAATGCAGAATACCAAGCGCTCGCTCGGAAAGCGAGTGCTTTGCCATCGCACGGTACTGGCACCCTTGAAGATGACGATGTGAACGTGAACCACAAATGTTTAACTGTTTCTATTGAAAGCTTACTCAGTTCTCACTTTAAAAAAAAAAAAAAAAAAAAAAAAAAAAAGGCTTTTCACAGAACAGACTTCTCTTTACATCACGGTTCCTGGTTACACTGCTTCGATCGTACCATCACAGATTTTTCTGCAATAGCAAACATGATGGTGATCCCAGGGGTTGCTCTCAACTTGCAATCCTGCAATCCTGATTGAGAAACAGCTTCATGCCAGCAGCCCCTAACCCAAGAGCTCTTGGAAGGGAAATGTGGACAAGTGGGCCTCAATTTGTTATTGGTGATTGGAGCCAAGTGAGATGGAACTATTTCCAAAAATTGTCTGTCTTGCACTGCCCCCAGTGGTATTTTATAAAAAGGTAGTTATCAATTTCTATGGGGCTGAAACAAAGCAGTAGGCTGTGGTCTGTGTGTAGGTAGATGCTTTGAAAATCACAAACAGTCCAGAAGACTGCCAGCTATTGCTGTTGTGAATGACTTCTATAGAAAGTGGATTGTTTTGTACAATACATCACTATTTTGAGTGGCAGCCTGTGGAATTTGTTCTCACCTACTCAACAAGTGTTTATTCCAGAGCCCTTCTCATATTTCACTATTCCGAAATTGCCTATTCGCTTTGGGAGCTATACTGAGTTCCTGATGGGCAGTTCATTCACTGTATGTTTTTCAGTAAGTTGCTGAATAGATTCAGATGGTTCTATTGTAAGCTTACACCAAGCAAAGCGCTGTGGTGTAACTTCTATAAGCTCCCCGAATCCTTTTATCACATAAATGATTGCTTCTGCTGAACTGCCAAATAAAATTTATTTTGTTTATAATTAACATCCAGGAAGAAAATTAGTACACGCTTCATGTTATTATTAAGCTTACTTAGAATGTACAGCTTTTAACAGTACTTTTCATTAGTTGGTTTCAATGCACTCGCAAAAGAATTCATTGTAATCATGATTTTCTTATTTGATGGTCACCACCTAGCGCTCATGAAGATATCATCATCCAACTGTGAGTGGCTCTAAGTTGCTCTAAGAAACTCTGTAAGAGGTTAAAAAATCATGTATTGATTAAAAAACCTCATCTCCTTATGGTAAGACCCCACAAGTTCACATTTGAACAGTTGTAGCGCTTTTATTTTGTTTAGTGGTGCCCGAGGTCATGTTGCACAGTTCCTCCCATGTTTTGGCTGGGAGCTAAGCTTGCTTGTTGTTAGGTAGAACAGGCTTCTCTGCTTCGTATCAGAAGAGACCCTGCAGAAAGCTTAACCAAATTCATGTATGAGTTAGAGAATGATTCAGGTCAGATTACTCTTACGGGGCTCCAAGTAATCGCTGTGCATGCCTCCAGTTACCAAGGAGCTTGGTTGCGGAGTGTGTTTGTACAGATGTCTTTTGATATCTATTAGAAGTGGGGGGAGTTTTGAATGAGTTACTTGTATTGCCAGAACCATTCCATCTTCTTGGCTTTCTTCCTCTTCAGCATGCAGAAGCTATGTGAGAGGTAGTGATTTGGAATCTTGCTTTTGTTGCTATTGACTGGAACTGTTTCTTCTCGTTAGGCATCCCATTTTTTGTAATGCTTCTGGAAGCAGAACAAACTTCTGGTACAGTAGATGAGATGAGTACAGTAGATGAGGTGCACCCTCTAAAATAGTGTATTTTTTTTCCCATTCAGCTATCTCTACCAATTTTGGTGTGCAGATTATCACCAATTTTATTATTGGTGCATTTTAATAAGCAATCTAGTTTAGGACTTGAGATCTCTTATACTACTGTGTTGGTATCTTCCAAAATAGCACAAAGAAATTTTCTGTTTTCTAGTTGGAAACAATGGAAACATTTAAGGATAACAATACTTGCTAGTAAATACAAAAGATTTTATAACAGTGGTGTTACAGTTTTATTTGCATGGAAACTCCTTGTGTGTGATACTGTCCAGAAGTGTGCTTATGTCTTTACATAACATACATATCGCCTTCATTAGGGCGATAGTAGGGCTTCCCTATGGTAGTGAAATGCTTGCAGGCAGCAAGCACTGAAATCAGCGATTTCAGTTGATTCAGTTTCAGAACAGGGCCTGCCTGTAGGCACAACAGGATCTAGAATTGTTAGACCTGTGTAGATTCAGATTATTTTGGAAAAAGATTCAAGGGGTTCAGTTTCATGGAGGAGAATTTTTTGCCTATTTGTGTGGTCATTATTTTGTGGCTCAGCACCTCTAGTTTTTGGGGGCTTGGAGGGTTGACATGGCTATTGCTTTCATCCTTGTTTATTTCATCTGCTATTGTCTGTTTTGTGTTATTTTTAATTAATGTCCTTGTTTACCTACTTTTACAGTACTTAAAAGTTTAACTTTTTAAATGGCCTCTGATAGTTTTTGCTTTGTGCATATACTATGGAAAACCTTAGTACTCCTCAGCTGCACATCAAATCCTTGATAGCTAGAATCTATCACAGTTGTTCTGGAGAGCCTCCCACTGGAAATCTGGGCCCTTTGCATGGCATGGAGATCCTGGCTCATTTGATTGTTGCCCATGCATAGTTTCAGTGCCAGCAGACTCCACCCTGCTAGGAGTCATATATGCTTTCCTAGTTTCCTGGGTTTAAGTCATCACTGACGCCTTTGTCTAGTGCAGAATTCTCTTTGCAAAACATGTGTTTGAAGATTAATTTGCCCATTAGAATGTAAGAAATCCGGCATTTTTCAGTACTAGTACCGGTTATTCTTTTGCTTTGTATAGAATAAATTCCTCTCCTGTGAAGACATTCTTCTCATTAAATGTTTGCTGAAGCGAATATCTTGTCAGCTAAACTGATTTCTGAATATATCTTCAAACACCTCTTGTTTCATTAGTTTGAGTAATAATTGCTAAGTAAAATTTGGAAGGAGGCCAAACCCATATCTATTCATACAGCCATTTGAAGAAAATTACTGCATATACTTTACTGGTGCTACCTGGCACCACTTAATCAGATGAAAAACATAGGAAGGATTCCGATGTTGGATACAGTATGAAATAAAAGCAGTATTTTTCATACAGAGGGTGGTGATGCACTGGAACAGGTTGCCCAAGGAGGTTGTGGATGCCCCATCCCTGAAGGCATTCAAGGCCAGGCTGGATGTGGCTCTGGGCAGCCTGCTCTGGTGGTTGGTGACCCTGCACATAGCAGGGGGTTGAAACTAGATGATCATTGTGGTCCTTTTCAACCCAGGCTGTTCTATGATTCTGCACATGTATTAAGATCATTGTTGTAGAGCAGTGTTTTTGGAGATGAGCAGAAATAAAGCCATAATGAAAAGCAAAGGTGGGCTGATGGCTGTGCCAGCAGTGGATCATATTCCACACGGGTTCCTTAGTTGGAGAAAGATCTTGACTTGTGGTGTTCTTACATTGAGAGGGGAGGGTGCAAGAGCAGCGTGTGCTCCTTTTTGTTCTGTGTTGGTGCAGCATCCAGTGCAGTGGGAGCCTCTTTCTGTTTTGCAGCTAAGTGCTGCTGGCTGTGCTTTGTAGAGAATGCAGCTCTGCTCCATCAGAATGGTGGAGTGACTTCTAGGAAATCCTGTTAGTCAGAAATAACTAAAAAATAGAGCGTAGCCCCAAAGGTCTACCTGTCTAATACCTGGCTAAAGTACATGGAAGGGAGACTAACACAAATCCTCTCTTGTAGATAACAGGCTGTGGATAATAGTTAACATTGTATTAAAAATATCACAGATGTTACTCGGAAAGCTATTTTAAGTGTTAAGTAAAACTCAAGGGGGGAGTGAATTCAGCTAAGGGAGAAGGAGGAAGAGTTATCTATTTGTGGTGCCTTCCCCAGCTCTCGTGAGTGATGCAAGTATATTAAGAACTGTTGCTATATAAATATCTTGGCTGCCATACAAGTGCCCTACATAGTGCTTTAAAATGAGGGAACTGAGCAGTGTAGGTGTTGAACCAGCTTTAGATATTTTACCTTCATTTTCCCCGTGCAAAGAAATACAGACCAAGAATGAGTTCGTACCAGAGGTGTTTTCCACATGAGTATCTTGTTTTGATGGTGAGTGATAGCAGGTGCCTAGGGCGTGCAGATAGCTGGATTGTCTGAAGGAAGCTTCACCAGCTTCTAGCAGGGTGCAGTTTAGAGACCTCTAAACAGACAATTTGGTATTGAATCGTTTGGTTTTTAATAGCTGTGGTGAATTTGTGCAGTCTCTTTTTGAACCCTCAGAGATGTTGGTATCTGCAACATCTAGTGGTGCAAGAATGATAGAAACGGAGGTGTTCATTTCTAGTTAGAATCACAGACTGGCTTGGGTCAGAATGGGCTTAATACATCATTGAATTTCAGCCCTCAGTGCTGTTCCACTGTTGCCAGGTTAAAAGCTATGATCCTCCACTCCATTTTGCACAGTGCAAATGCTTGATATTTTTAATTTATAATATTTGATATCAAACTTGTATGGATGAGGTTTACTGCTTTATGTGTACATCTGGATTGTCAGACATGTGCAAACTCTATCTTACTTACTGGGAAGCAACTCTTGTATCTTCTCACTTTTAGTAATGTCCTGTTTGCTTATACCTTGCATTACTCTTCAGCAGTTCTCTGGTTCCATTTCACAGACAGCTTTGCACTTAGAAATGTATCTTTTTGTAAAGACCCCGGAGTTGATATCTGTATGAATTGGATCTGCAGAAAGGTTGTGAGCCTCTGAAAGGTAATGGCTGAATTTGTGAACACGTGAAAGAATGGAGAAAGTTTTGATTCAGTTCTTGGTGTGCAATTTCCATAGTGGTGTAGCAGAGGGCAGGTATTACACCCTGTCTGTATATATGTCACACAGTTATCTACAAAATGTTGTAAGACATTCCTGAATAGTTAGAAACAGAACAGTATGTAATGAAATGGCTTTCTCCTGCAGCCCCTACTTCTTGAATTTTTACTTCATCTGTTAAGAACCAGTATTATAAATGAGATGGGTTCAATGGCTCTGCTGCATTCCTGAGACCTTCCCACTTTGATGTGGACTTATTTCAGGCTTGGATTGCTCCTTCCTCCTTTTCAGTGCTAATGTTTGCTACAGATCTTTAAAGATGTTTTTGTTGATGCTTAAGGCAGAGTTCTTTCATGGGCATGTATTCCATGGGTTTATTTTTTTTAATTGTCAGAACAGAAAATGGGATGCAGCTCCCATTGTCTGGTAACTTTACAAAATTAATTAGACAAAACGGTGAAGAATTAGACAAAACTCTAGGAGTGAGATTTAAATAAACACATTTGAGTCTTATAATGATATGGGAAGCTAAGCAGTGAAAATCTGCTGTCTTGAATGAATGGTCAAGAGATAAAATTAAACAACCTCATGTTACTGGTATGAGATTTGGAACCATTTGTAGCTTTTCCAAAGTGGATTTTTTTTTTAAAAAAAAAAAAGAGGATTTTTTTTTTAAAGTTAGCTATAGCAAGCCCCATTATGATAGTAGGCAAGAATTAGTCTGTTTTACTGAAAAAAAAAAAGCCAAACCAACTTCTGTGCAGCAATAGATTCTATTAAAAGCAAATACAAAGAATAGGATTAAGTGATTATGTTTTCTTCCTATGAACTACAGACTTTTCAGAGGTGGATTCTTTCCAGATTTCACCAACCTGCTGAGAAGCCATTTTTCTTTAGAGCAGTAGAATAACAATGGAACACGTTTGATCCAGTGTACATAATTTCCTAGTGTTGCAGAGAGGATTTTTGCATTTGGACGTCTTTGCTGGAGCTGTGGTAAGACTGAGGAAAGTGCACTGTATGAAGCAATACAATTTGAGCTCAGTGCTAGTGCTAGGAGGCAATATTAGTCCCCCTTTTACGTTCTCAAAAGGCTAAGTACTTATTTTTATTAATAAAGCAGTTGGCTTGGAAATTGCTCTTTCTTCAGAGGAGATAAATGAACTGCCGTTGTAGCATGGGTGGTGATGAAGAAAATTATACTGGATATTCTCATAATACAGCTTTGTTTTTAGTTCTGTTGGAGGATTCTGCAATAGTTATTATTAATACAGAGAACAGATGGCCAGAATAGCAGTTGTTTTGGGCTAAAAGTGGCCAGTAATGCTTAAAGATTTTATAGAAGATAGTGTTCTGTTTTCACTGGACACGAAAGTAAAGTCTTTAGTCACTGTCAAAGGGAGGTTATTCCAAAGGTTGGGTAGTTTACTTAATTCATTCATCTCCTTTCCCCTTTGGAATTTGGTTTAAATACTTCTGGTGTGAGGAAACTTCTTGTTGGTTTGGAGAGAAAATATTTGTGATTTGATTGTCTAGAGCTGTGGTGACAGCACAAGCTCTTACTGGTTTTAAAATAGCATCGCTCATTCAAACTTTGTTCTCTGGCTTGCATTTGAATTTGTGTTCTCCCTCCTTGTCCAAGAGTGAGTGAAACCTGCAAATTGTTACTGGTGGACGTATCAGTTCTCTTCATGTTTGACAGAGAATGAAAACTCTCCTTAAATAATAGTGGGGTCTCTGCATGGGCGGTAGTAACATAGTTTTAATAGTGTGTCTCCAAGAGTAGATAATCTCCTAGTAGCCCAGTTTTGGCAAAGAAAGGTGTAATGAAACAGATGTGTCATCAGAGTTTAGATTGTATTGATTTGCATCCAGCTGCATTATCACATGGACAAATGTCACCTGATGACTCAGTGTCCATACCAGCATGGAAATGACTGTTTTCACTTATGTTTACTTCTTTCATGCGTTGGTATGTAGACTAAGATTTAATTGCTTTCTGAGCCTAACGCTTACCCAAGCTTTTGAAATAAGTTTTCTTTCTCTGGAATATTTTTAAGACGTTTGTGTTACTGCGTTTTTCGCTGGCAGGACTAGTGTGAAAGCATTCAGTGAAAGATGTTTAAATACTGGTAATGCTCAGTTCCTTCTCTCTTTTGATTGCCCCAAGTGACATTTTGGAATGCCTTTCATTGTTTTGTTTCAGAGCATCTCATTACGTTAGCTGATCTGAAAATCTAGCTGGGAAGTTGTTCCAAGTTAGAAATAAATCAGCAATTGCACGCACACACATTTGGCTGCAGAGTGAGATCTATTTTTAGAAAAGGGTTCTGTTCTGTTTTCACTTAATTTTAATAGTCTTTTACATTCATTTGAGGCATCCTAATGACTTCTGGGATCTTATCCAGACCTTCCTAATAAATAAGTGTGTGTGTCCTGTGGATCAAATTTCAGAATCAGTTGTGTAGGGAAAGTCCCACTTATCTGCCAGATAACTTCAGGTATTCCAGTAATTCCTGGTGTGTGTTCAAAGCACTGCCTCTGCTTGTCTGGTCTTTGCTCTAGCAGAGTGTTTGTGATTGGGAAGGCAAAGCAGCCTGTAGGAGATTACTGCCACATAAATGTGACATATTAAAAAGCAACTGCTGTCCCATGTAGATTAGTATTCTGGTGATTGCTATTTTTTTTTCCCTTTATGAACCTGTGTTAGTCTTAAGGTTGATAGTTACATTTGGGTTTTACTTCTGTTGTGCGTTTGCTGATGGCTGCAGCAGCAGATTGAGAGTCAGAACTCCTACTCTCCTCCTGCTTCTGTCATGAGCTTCTGTATTGCTTTCAGGTGCTTAATTGTCTTTTACTCAGTGGTATAATGGGAATAATGCTATTTTCCTACTCCTCCTTAGGAGCATTTAGACTAGCGAAGTGCTTTCAGGACACTGGATAGAAAATTGAGGACTCAAGGTCATGTTAAGTGACATCATCATGTAGTTGGATACAAGTCAAACATTCACTTAACAGAGGATGAGTGGGCTGTGTAAAGGTTAAAATAAAAAATGCAGAAGAAGAGACAGAGCCAAAATAAGAGAGAGTGAACCAAAAGTAGTGCAGTGCAACTCACCTGCTTTTTGATTATTCTTGTTTATTTTGGGGGGTATCTCTTAATGTCTGTAAGCTGTCAGCAGTGCTGCTGAAGTAGCAATACTTTGAAAAGACTGGCAGAAAATGTGTGCCTGGATGAGGTCCCTGTATGTGAGGCACGTAGTCAGATGTCTCCACTAAAGCACTGCTGTGTCCAAATGATTCCTCCACCTGTTTGTAGGAGATCCAGGAAAGAGTTCAGAGTATCACTGAATCAAAATGTGGTATATTGGGAGTTTGGGTGTTAGCAATGAAGAGCCTGTATTGATCATGTGTTGGCAAGGGTGCATTTGTGATGGAAGAGTTGATTGGGCAGCTGAGTGCATTTCTGCTTCTTGTATAATAGAAAACACCTCCACTGACTATTCAACTTTATCTATAGAGATGTTTTTTCCCCTCAGATTTGTGTGTAGGGAGTGTTTTCATTTTACACAATCCTGTATGTATGTGTTTACTGAAACAATGAATAAAGCAGGGTTATTGTTGCTTGAAAAAATCTTGTCCGATATCTTGTTTGGATTTCCTTTTTAGAGAACAGACTCTTAATTCCTGTAATAACTGTATTTAATATTTACTCAACTATTATGCCTCAGATTTATATTTGAACAGGCTAGTATGTGATATGAAAAATACATTTTATCCATTTCATACTTTGGTTAAGACCAGAATTAAGCACTAAGGTTATTTAGTCTCAACTTCCTCGTGGAGCTGCCTGTGTTTTATGTGAAGGAGTTGCGTATTGGTTGAAACAGTCTTGGTATTTTTGTTGCTTTTTATTTCCCACCCCTCAGAGTCAGTAATTATGGGATTAGACTTAAAATGATGATACAGATGTGATCCCAGTTCTCTCATGTAGTCAACTGATTGTAGGTCTGTTCTCGCATTTCAGGTTCAGGTAAAGACTCATCAAATAGGGTTGTAGTTCAAGGCAGCAAGGCAAAGATAAAATTCCCTATGTCAAAGAAAGCAATGAGAAAAGTCCAAAAGGTCCTTGCTTGTCCTTTTGAGATTTATCAGTGTTTTGGTGCAGGTGTTTATTCAGAAATGGGGAAAACAAAATCACATTCTTTCATGCTAATTTTCCTTGGCTGGTTTCTCAAGTTGTGGTGCAAAGCTTTCCAGGTGTCTTGCCTAGAGCTGCTTGCCTTCTTTGCAAGGTATCTTGTTTACCTCTCTTGATCTTTTGTATTTTTGGAGAGGCTTATTCTCTCTTCAGAGGCTTACTTGCCATCTTTGAGCACCTGAGTAAATTCAGGGCTCTCTTAGGGGTTTACATTTGTCAAAAGATGATACACCACTGTCCCGTCTCTTCTTTTGTCCCTCTGTGCTTTTGAGACTTTATTTCAGGATAAGCTCCTGTGGCTCTGCTATTGATACTGTGCATTGTTCCTCTGAGTGATACTGCTGAAGGCTTTTGCTACCTGTGCTGTGATGTTTCTTAGGTGGCCTGTACCCTAGCACTCTGGCCATCACTTTCAAGCTTTTCTAGCAGAATTTTTCAAAGTTGTCTCTTTTACAGTATGACTAAGTGGTAACAAGGAGGAGCGATAAAAGTTGTGGGAGATGCTGGTTTCCATACAAAATAGAACTCTCAGAAGTGTGCAGCTTATTTGGCAGCACTAGGATATCTAGTGTATTTTGCAGCACTCTTGTTGTGAACTGACAGCCAAAGACCTTTTGTTCTGTGTTTTGGAAAATTTCAGGCCTGGAACTCTAGTGTTGACTTAGTCAGAACACTGCACAGACAAAAACATGTTGAGACAAGATCCATACATACGTGCTGCTCTGAAGGCCTCAGTGTCCCTTCTTATATGAAGTTTTTCAGACATAATAAAGAAATATCCCATGTTCTGTATTGGTTAGAGGATCAAAGGCTTAAGAAACAAGACACTTCAAATTTTGAGCTATTTGCCCTAGCATCTATTTGCATGGAGTATCTTTTGCGTATTTGTTCTGATATTTACAAACAAAATGGGCAAAAGCTTAGATTTTCTTAATTTGTTTATTCTGTTTGATTTTTGTACTCTAAATTCTGAAATCCTTACTGATGAGTTTAATTATAAACAAGACATTCTGTCATGCTGGTGATAAGTCTAAATCTGCCTTGGGACAGTTGCCTCTTTCCTAACGTGATGGCAGTGGAAAGCCTGAAGATGCTGCAATAAAACAGATTTCTTTCTCAGCTAGAAAAGAAATGTTTATTATCAGTGGCTTATTAGATTCTCCGTCTCATGGAAATTCATTTTGTGTCATGTAGTACACAGTCATCCTTCCATTAGATGTCCTGGCTCTTTGAGGTTATGAGCAAAATCAGCAGAGCATCCGAGTGTGTTCATAACTTGGGTATGTGGAGGCATATTTTGCTGAACCTGTACTTTGATCGGCTGTAAAGGTCACTTCCTACTTTCCACTGCTGTAAACATGTGTTATACAGCTTTTTGCACTAGGAGAGACGTGCTGTTTGAAAAGAGGTACTTCTGTTCTGTCCTGTTTCCCTGGCCCCAGCTCTGGTATATAATTACAGTAATAGCCAAAAATGTCTGGAAAGAATCTAGCATGAGGATAACAATCTCTTAGGTGATAGCAATTTATATTCACTTTCGAAAGCAACCATGCTTACTTTTATCAGTTGGGTTTTTACTGGAATAATGCAAAAGGGATCACTGCCATCTTATTTTTTTTTTCACCAGTATTTTCTGTGTTTTGCTTAATTGTTGATTGTACATTGTTTTCCTAGTACGTTCCCACCTCGCTGTACGAAGAATGCCTCATTTATTGAGACAGGATTATCTTGTGGATTTTATAAACGTGTCATTTCTGATGTCAATGATTTATTGTTTCATTGGCAGGCTAATAAATTGCTTCAATCGTTTCAATTTTGTTTTTACTTCTTCGAGCATGCAGGTGTCTCACAGATGCTATTGCTAGGATGAAGGGCACTGATTCTTCCCCACCCTGCATCCCCATTAAGCTAACGCATCATCCCTTGTATTCGGTGGCAGATGACAGTGTAGTATGTGCTCTTGTCATGTTTGCTCAGCATAGAAAAGTGATACCATGCCTAAAGACTGATTCAGAGCTTTAACATTGGCTTCAAAATGAAATGGCATAAATCTCAGGTGTTATTCTCTTCACCCTGTGAACTTAGAACAGGCTCATTCTCTGTATGACCTTAATTCATTGCCCCAGAAGGAAACTAGCTCCTTGTGCCTTTGCTTTCCTGTCAGAGGGTTCCCTCTGGCTCATCATTAGCTGCCCTACAGGAGCGATGTTTGTCGTGACCTGCTGTCCTCAGCAGGGAGGGAGCAGATTAGTCACTGCTCAGGTTGGAGCCAACTTCTAAAGGCTGACCTTACTGTTGCCACATGACACTGCAGAGCTCCACAAATAATAGTTGTTTTTTTTTTCTTTTGGCTATGTAAGTAGATTGCTTTAATTTGGGGCTGAGGAGGAAGCAGAAATTCTAATTTCAACATGGTCTGTGTATTATGAATCTGACATGTTGATGCCGCGTTCATCTGTCTGAAATCTTGTGTATGTTGACATTTGAGGTCTGAAGAATCTATTCTTCCCTTTTTTAGAAAAAACAAAAACCCAAAGAGCGTAAAACTAGTGTGTTCCAAAGGCTTTAGCAGACAAATCGTGTTGAAGTCTGGCTGTGACAGCCTGATATTTCCCCTCCTGTAAGTGGTGGAGACTGTAACCGCTCCACTGCTGATTTCAAGGGGAGAGAATGTGTGCTTGTCTTGTGCAGTTCCCTTGATAGTTTGACTTTTTAGCTCAGCCTTACCTTCTTTCCCTGCTTTTAAACTGAGGTTTGGGATGTTTTTGTTTTGTGATGACAACAAAAGACTCAAGTTCTGAATGGAGGAGGAGGCTTTCACAGGCAAAACTTTTCCCTTTATTAATTTATTTTTTTTAATTGGAGTGTGTTAGCGTATTTACAGGGTAGCTAAGAAGGGATATAAGGTATGCTACTTTTAGTCTAAATGTTATAGTAAATTTCGCCTTCAGCATAACTCATCAATTATAATTAAAACAACTTTGCTAATAAGTATGATGACTATCTCTTAAATACTTTTGGTTGAAAATTTTAGTATCTCTGATGACCAAAATGAGAGAAATTGCTTGGTAAATATTTGAATTCAGTTTGCTTGAAGGGGCAGCTCACTTTGCAACAGATTTTCTTCAGAAGGCACAGACAGAAAATTCTGTTTTAGTTTAGTTTGTCATTTTTTTTTCCCTTCAAAATAAGAAACTATGAAAAAGCTTGTTTTCCTCTTGCAAAATGTAGGAGATTAAGTGTGCTGTTGAGATCAACAAGTTCTCTTAAAGATGTGATGTCCAAAGACCATCAGCTCAGTTCATGAGCTAAACATAATACTTCTTTTGTTAACAGGAGAAAACAAAAACAAATGTAGTTTTTAATGCAGAACATAATAGAAGCATGTGTATCCAAAATGTCTATTGTAGTTTTATAATTAATGTTGTCTAAGTATTGTCCAGATCTTGTATAATTTGGATTTATGTAAATGAAATTACAGTTTCCTTTGAAACCAGCTTGACACACTTGCGAGTTTGCAAGATAATCCTCAAATGTAATACTTCACAGTATTGCAACAATATTTTTTTTTCCTCCTATCCCTGGCAACCACAGTGACATTGGATTTGACTAGTGGCAGTGGTACCTTCTTTTTCTAGGCTGTCTCTTGTAATGCTGAAGCTTCCATGCCAGGAATGCATGCTGTGTGTGCCAGTGGTACCTAGACAGCAGTTCAGAAAATAGGAAGGAGGCTGTTTACTGTTCTCTAAAATCAGGTATGAAAATAATCTGGATAAATGCATGTTTTAAGTTATGTGATTACTTAAATGTGAATGCATTATGGCATTAGAGTTTGAAAAAAAAAAAAAAAAAAAAAAAGTATCAAATATGAGGTTGCTAGATTTACTTGTAAATCAACATCAGTTTAAGGTTGCTACCTAGTAGTAGACTCTGTCACACCAGGAGTAGAAATGCAGGATCAAAATTATATATCGAAATCAAATTTCCTTGCTTGATGATGGAGATAATAACCACACTTGGTTACTGTAAATCATTTTGAATTAACACAGCCTGTGTGCCTGTCTTCCTGCAGTGAGCTGCGGGAGAAGTATTTTGACACATGATGTGTTTCACCAAATGTTAATGGTTATTTTTAAATATGAGAACAAAAAGCAGAATGTTGGTTATGGCATTTCCTGTGAATCCAAAAAACGGATAGATAGGTTTTGAAGCAAGATGGACACAGACAGGAAACTATCAGATAAATTAATGATAGGATCACAGTTTACAGACTGGATATCTGTAATGGTATGTTCCTGTTACTAATTCTGATGCTGTCTTCCCCTTCAGTATTGGAGAAGATTCTCCATCTGTGTTCCTGGGGAAGGTCCATGGCCCAGCTGAACAGGTCTAACATCTTACTGATTCTTAGTCTGCACTTGTGGGTCCTGCCTGCTGCTTTGCCTCAGCTCTGACACTCATTTGACCTATCAGTGAGATGCTTCAGCTCAGAAGAATACTCCTTGCTTTTTTTGTTGTTTGTTTCAGTGTTTATTTTCTGTTGGTTTGGGAAGCAGAGTCTGCCCAAGGAGAAGTCAGACAGGCACCAGGCAATGAACAGAGGGACCAAGGTTGGCTGGACCTAGGAAACAGGAATAGGTCATTGAGGTGTTTGAGATTAAGAAGTCTTTTTGAGGCATTGGCTTCTTTGAACATTTTACTTTCCTTGTAGGCCTGTGTCTTTAGTTTCCTCATCTGATAAAACAGGAGTCATACTCACCTATGGAAAGCTGCTAAAATTTTTTATAATGCATACCTGCCTTCAAGGCTAAGTACTATTCTGCATTATAGAAACAATCCTGCCTTGCTGTTTGCTAACTGTCCTACTTTTGCCATAAAACTTTATCTTTTAAAAGATAGGTATTATGAAGGCATTAAATTGCTATTGATAACAATGTCACATGCCAACTGTGAGGTCACTTAAGGATAGAGAGCTTTAGTATCTGTAAACAGGTGGATCCTCATAGATATGAAACAGTAGCTGTCACTGCCAAATATAAATAAAATGCTTCTTGAAAATGTTATGGAATTTGATGTGCGTTTAGGAGAGAGCATAAAAAATGGAATCTATTGAGCGTAATTAAAGTGAGCAATAGAATAAGAATTAACAAAAAAAAAAAAAAAAAGAAAACCCCAAGATACTGTCACTTTGTTGTGAAGTGCTGTGAAAAATCATAATTAAAGGTAATGGCAGGGCCTTATTTGCTCTCAGAGCAAAATGTCCTAGATCTCTGACATCGAGGCAAAGCAGTGTTTTACTAAGAACGCTTTTCTTCTGTTGGTGAAGAATGATGAAGCTCTCTGAGTATTAATGATGCTGTGGGAAGAGCAGGGCTCGCTGCTTAAATCATTGAAGGTTGCTATGAGAAACAGAGTCGTGTTCCCATAGGGCATACCAATGTAGTTATAGAAGCTTCCTTTGAAAATTGATAAAGCTTCAGTTATTTCTAGCTGCGCTTTAGAGCAAATCAAACAATAATAATTGTCGAACAGAACTGACCTGTGTGGACCTCAATGTTATTTGCAGTGGCATGTGGGCTCACAGAAGATAGAGCTGGAGTTTGCTTTCTAGTTTGTTAGAGAACTGGCCAATTTGGGCACAGTTTTGAGGAGCAGTAATAAAGGACATTCGCTGTCAGCCCTGTTCTCAGCTTTTGACCATTTCAAGGAGAGCAACATCTTATAGTCGCAGGATACACTGCATACTTACAAGCTGTACGTGCTGGGCTATGCTCTGCCTTAAAGTTTTGATAAATATAAACGTGGGAACACTGAGTGGCAATAATCCTGTGACATCTGCATGGCTCTATGTAAGAAGCAAATGGTGCTTTAGTGTAGAACATCCTACTATGTGCTGCCTGTCCCCACGGGAGCCTGGCTGCCTGGCAGGAGATGTTGCTGGTAATTGGATCCCTGCATTGCTCTGGGATGTCAGTCTGTGATTTTGTGGTGTCTGGCTTTATTTTGCTGTTCATATTGTAGGCTTGATAGGTTAATGATCCAGTGTAGCATTTGAGGTTTTAGAATCACTGCATAACTAGTTTTATCCCATATTTAATTTAGGTTTTTCATTATTTTAATTGTTAGGAAGAGAATTTTTGTATTCCTATGTGGTAATTTCTGTTCATCAGCTTTGTTTCCTGCTCTCATTTGGTAGAACAATGTCGTTTTTTGTTGCTGGAGTGGAATTTTCTTGAAATGTCATTCTTGAGTTATCTAATTTCATAAACTTTGTATCTGCTCTATGAAATACTGAGTATTTTATATTTTTTGTTGATACCATTTTTGTTTTGTGCATCACTCTACCGCAGCTCATGGCTGTTTGATACAGATACAGCTGAAGCGTTGATATCGGTGCAGTCTAGTTAGTTTTGTTAACAAGAAAGCATGTCGTTTTCTCCAAGTAATCTTCTGTTATTCTACGGTCTGTAAATAGTAGTCAATGGAGAAATTATTAGGGTTTCATAACAGCATTAGATACTGAAATGGTATACCATCTTATGTTCCCTGAATCTCAGAAGAAGCTAGGATATACGAATCCTCTTAAGCTATAGAGTTGAACTCCTGAAGATGTTTTCCTGTAATTTGTTTTAATAGACTTTGTGAGCTCAAGGGGATCACTGACACGGTGAGATTAAGATGTTACTTTACCAAGCTGCTTACCAGAGAAAGCAGCAGCGTTTTCCCTGGCTGCTTGCAAATAGACTTGCTGATGTATAGAAGAGAAACCCACTATATAGATGTGGCATTTTACAGAGGGAGCAGTCAGGGTAGTAGTTTGTGTTAGTAGTTCTTTTTCTCGGGTTGTTCTGTTTTTCACCATTTTATTATGGACATACAGAAAAAATGAGTGTATTAAGTTCTATGTTTTATACAGATGTAGAGCTACTTTGTGAAGTATTTACTAAATGGGAAAGCTATTGTACTAAAATTAGTTTGTCGAAGTAGATAGTAATTCTAGGTGTGGAAGGGAAAAAAAAAAGCCACTTAATTTAAGATGGTTTTAAAATTTTAGGTCAAAATTATATTATTTATGAAATGACCTCATATTCCTTTTACCTTATTGTTGCTTTTGACAAGAATTTGCAACCAGGATGGAATCCTAAGGACTTTACTGTCATGTTCAAAAAGAGAAAAGAAAAATAGTAATGAAAAAGACCAGCTTTTGTGTATGAGTGTGACCTGGACTCATCAGGAAAAAAAAACCTAAGTTGTACTTCATTTACTAAATGCCATCATATTACTTCCCTGAATTCCAGTTTTCATAATGAAGTAGAAAAAATGAAGCTGACGTTCTTCAGTCGAGTCAGTCTTTTCCCTGGCAGTTTTGAAAAGTTCACCATGTTGATCTGAAGATCTTTGTGCTCCTTGGTAAAGGCAGCAGATTAAACTTGGAAATGGTAAAGAAAAAAATCTAATGCAAGAACGTCAGTGCTTTTTCTCCTGTGTAATGTGGATTGCTTTATTTTTGTGTGTATGTGAGGACATTAGCTTCTCAGGTATATTTATCTTCTGTATCTGGAAGCTGTAGATTTAGCTGCTGTGATGAGTCTTCCCTTTGGATTTTCGTGCCTCATGGATTCTGAAACTGAGCGTTAACAGAAAATCTCATAAGCATAGATTAGATAAAAATACTGGAAGGTATTGAGAGTTTTGGATTGAATAAGGGAAATAATTGGACTCAAGAAGTTGGCACTTATATAACTTCTGTGGGAAAACAAATGAAAATTAATATCAGCACTAGCTATAAAGTGCTGAGAAATATTGCTTCTATGTTTAAAAAAAAAAAAACAAGTCGATCTATAGCATTTGTTTTCTTTTTTGGTGAAACCTGAGCGTTTGTTGCAAGGAAGGATGTTTTCCATAGCTTTGAAACTGGGAACAGAAACAAATGTTGTCTGTTGACTGCAGGTACACAGATTACACGAAATATGGATGTCTTGAGATATTAAGAAATGGATATATCAATACAATTTTAAATGAATAAATTTTATATTTAAAATGGTACCTGTCAAAGGATTGCTCTTTGCAGATTGACAGAGCTGAATGGGAAGAATCAGCATCTCAATTAAATTTTGAGTTAAGTGTAAAAATGTATTTTATAAACAAAGTTTAGAGTCCTTTTTACATTTACAGCATTTAAGTGAAATATTCAGAATTCCTTTTAAGAATGACTCATGTTACACTCTGAGTTTTTGTCCATCTGTGATTGTCTAACACATTTTTGTACCATTTTGAATGATAGAATTGTTTGCATTGCAGTGTACTGTGATGTCTTATCCTGGCTTGAAATTTTTGTTTTATCAATCTAAATGTTTTATATATGTAACAGGAGGGTTAGCCCAGGTGAAGAGTGAATCTTAATTGCAAAGTTCTTTTTAAAACAAAAAATGTTTGAACACAAGGTGGCTGCTGTTTCAGTTCACAAAGGTGTGTATTATAGAGTTACAGACTGGCTCGGGCTGAAAGGAACCTTAGAGCCCACCAAGCCCCAGCCCCCTGCAATGGGCAGGTCTGCCATTCACAAGATCAAGTTGCCCAGGAGTGCCTCATCCAACCTGACCTTGAACACCTCCAGGGATGGGGTACCCACAGCTTCTCTTGGGCAGCCAGTGCCTCACCAGCCTCTGAATGAAAATTTTCTAATAGCTAATCTGAATGTCCTTTCTTTTAGTTTAAAACCATTCCCCTTCTGCCTTTTTGGCAGATACCCAGCATGGTATTACTGTGCGTAGGGAATGCTTGCTTCTTACTGGCCTCCTTGCCTGTGTTTCTGGAGGACCAGTCAACACTTGGCATATTAATATAGACAAGTCCTCTCAAAACCATCATTCACTTCCCTGGGCACATGTGCACAGCTGATCTGATGCTCTCCAAGTCTTGCTAGTGTAATGACTCACTTCCATACACAAATCTTTGCTTTGTTGAGAGCATTCATTTAAAGCTCTCAGCTTTTAGAAAGGCCTTTATAGCATCTTGCTTCTCAAGGTTGCAATAAGGCAATCACTCTTTCAATCTGTCTTCGTGACACAATATTCGTTTAACACAGATGACTTTGCACAGACTCCAGAACCTTGAGGAGAAAAACACTGTGCTTGAAAAAAGGGAGAACAGGTATGGGAAAGAGATGAAGCTATTCCTTAGCTCTGTGTGTCTTTTATGTGAGAGTATGGAGTATCCCCTCCTTTGCTCCTAGACCTCCAAGCAATGCTTTCAGATGCAAGTCCTCCAACACAGGCTGAAATCTTTGGCTGCAGAATGTCTGAGGAACGGGCAGGACTGGAGCTAAGTTCCTGTTCCTCAAACCCAAAGACTGTGAAATCTGGCAGTGTCCTGTCCTGTGCTGTGCCATGCTGCTTTGCAGTAGATGCCCACTGTTTATCAAATTTCTGACTGAAATATCCTTGCTGTCCAACAGAAATAGTTCTTTATATGGGGCTCTTCTGAATTCTGAAAACTAGTGGCTTCTATTTTCCTCCTTCATCTCCCACTCCTATTTATTTCTTTCTATTCTTTCTGTTCTTTCTATTCTTTTTTATTTTAAAAATTATTTCCAGTGTTGCAGTCTGTGTCACATATGAGGGTATACTGGGATTTTGGGGGAATGTAGCAAAACTTTAATGTATGTTCACAAGAAAGTATTAAGAGAGCCTGTGGACAGATTTTGGAGATAATTAGGAACTATACAGAGCTGCTGCAGGCTCGAGGGATGTTTGCAGGCTGCAGAGTGTTCCTCAGGGAAAGGAATTGCGCTGTAATTACAGGCAAGGTCAGTGCGTTCAGTTCACTGGAAAAGACGTGGTAAGAGCTGGGGCTCTGCTGAACATTTTTCAATGTCATTAACAAGACTCAGTTGATTCCTCTTCTTAAGTGAGTGTCCCCTGAAATATGGATCATACAGATGTTCTCTGTGCCGTGAGGATTTTGATCCCGTTTTGAGAGAGAAGATTCATACCTGTAAGCGAAAGGACTTTCTTGTTCACGCTACATTTTTTTCCAGCTCTAAGGATTTTGAGTGTGTGGTCCAGTGTTGTAATTTTTCACTTTTAAAACAAAGGTAGTACGTTCTTTCTACTCTGAAACAGCTCCTTCAGCATCCCTCTGAGGTGTTTCAGGCTACTCTATGTTATCTGAGAGCATGGCATGCGTCCCAGCCTTTACTCCAGGACATTGTGGTGGCCATCTTAAATTCACCCCTAGAGATAAGCTTTTCTTTCTTCCCTTCTGAGGGCAGTACATTGAGTTCAGAAACGTTAAGCCCACATCTTACCCTAGAAATATTGAATGGAATATTGTGTTGAAATAAGTTATGTCAATATTCACAATGGATATCTGCTGAGCATCTGCTAATGTAAGCTTCATTTCATTCCATTTGCCAAGAGATGTATTTTCTGTCTCATTTTCTTATGAATATATAGCCATATATGACGGACATTACAGCATCTCTGTTAATGCACTGGCACTTACGATTGCAGTGGCTGGTATTACACCTTTGCCACTTGCTTGTTTCTGTGCAGCTCTACTGGGGTTACTGATGTCTTTACATCTCAAACCATCATGACTGACTGTCCCGCCCAGGCCATACAGCTGCCATGGTGCAGGGGAGGAACTTCTGAAATTGCAGAAGGATGAAATTTATGGAAAGGTAGCCATTTAAGAACAAAGGGAGCACAAATTAAGCTTGTTCTAGCTTTTTTTTTTTATATATATTTCTTGGCATGGAGAACAGCTTTACAGCCTTTCTGGTATTTTAGTCCTCCAAACTGTGTATTTTTCTGTAATATTAAAGAAGGATGAGAACCTCAGTGACTTGCAGCACAATGGAAGGTGAATGAAACAAACATAATTAGAGGAGATGAGTGAAAGAAAAGAAAAAACAGTACTTGCTCAGGTCAAAATTTATATCTTTTTCTTTATGGAATTGGTTTTTTTTCCCGCACAAACCAGTTATCTTACTTAGGTCCTTTAGGAACCGAGTAGTTAATATTGATAAAGAGTTTTTGTTCCACTTGAATAAGAGTACTCCATTTATGTTGCTTTGTAAATTGGACTGCATAAACAAGAAGGTGTTATGCCTGGCTAGCTTCTAGCTCTGTAGTATATGGTTTGTAATAGAATGTCTGTATTATGAGAGTGTGTAGTATTTTGTTTTAGCAGTAACCTTGAAGGTTAATCCCA
This sequence comes from Tympanuchus pallidicinctus, assembly GCF_026119805.1. Taxonomy (NCBI): domain Eukaryota; kingdom Metazoa; phylum Chordata; class Aves; order Galliformes; family Phasianidae; genus Tympanuchus; species Tympanuchus pallidicinctus. Next base: position 58,257,519 of record NW_026294618.1, on the reverse strand, counting down.
TAACCACTATTCGATAGCCGGCAGGATCATCTGCTGTCAGCTTGTGCAGAACCAGTTGTGGTTTGATCCTTCAGAACTGGTCTGCTTTCCTTACCTCAAGTATCTTGCAATCTTCATTGATAGAGGTATTTTATTTTTCCCTTCTTGCATGGCAGAGGAAGGGAAAGCTGCTGTTTCTTTTGATCTCATGCAAGTTTTATAGGAAGAAAATTGCTTAGGCTAAATAGCCTGAAATATGGTAGCTTGACTTTTCAAAGATTCTGTAGCTTACAGTTCTTTCCATAAGATTTTTGCGTGGTCAGGATCTTGAAAATGCAGGCTGTTGTGAGAGTTTTTTTTTTCTTTTTTTTTGTTTTGTTTTTATTTATTTATTTTTTTAATAAGGTAATTAATAATTTAGAATACTGTGTACTTGTCTGCATTTTCGTTTTTCTTTCTCTGCTTTCCCTTCCCTCTCAGTCTCCTTGTAATCTCACCTTCAGATACCCTACTGTAAGCTGTGAAGAGTGGGGTTTTGAATAAACATAAAATGCTGAAGAGCTTGCTGCAGTCTGGTATATTTGGCTGTGCGTGACTTCTTTCTGTCAACAAAAGAGAGACACCTCAATGAAAGATGCATGAGAACAAGCAAATATTTTTCTGGTTGTCTAACTAGCTTAATGCTTATATTCTTATATAAGTTAATGGAAACACTTAGGAGTTAAATTGGGTTAAATATTGACACAAGTAGGAGAGCCACTGCTAATAACCTTTTTTTTTCTGCCTTAAATTAATACTTGAATTCATTCCTGTAATGTCAGAACATAACTTGTTGCTGGTTTTGCATTCAAGAAGAGCTATACCGCACAGCAAAACAAAATAATTGTAGATCCTTTTTCCTGTACTGCAGGTCTAATATTTTTTGTATCATTAGATAATTACCTAATTTTACATCGCTGGGCTTTGAATCGTATTAAAGCATGGGTTAAGTAGCATCTTCCAGAACAAAGAAATTTTAATCTGCTCTTTAAGTGAGAGTAAAACCAGATTGCTGCAATTTGTTGATATTTGGTGTCCAACTAGAGCTTAGAAATAACTAAAAACAGCTGCTTCATAATCCAGTGAACTTCCATGATGTGCACCTTTCCCACTCTGAAAGAATAGGTGCATAGAGCTTTAAAAACCTACTATTAGAACTGTAGTTTGAAAGTTTGATCTGAAAAGCTAAATTCTCATTATATGCAGAGCCCAACCTGCATTCAGGCAAGTGGTAAGATTATACTGAAGTAGCAGCTAGCTCTTATATAAGGCTTTTTATCCTCACCTTCTTCCACATGCCTTGCAACAGAGGTGGTTACCATTCATTTGTGTTTCTTGGAGGGGAAAAAGAAGGCAAAAAACATGCTTTAAACTTGTAGAGAAGAGCAGGATTATGGGACTGCTGTAAGGGCAAAAGAAAAATGGTGTGTATGTCTAAATCAGATACTGACGTTCCTGGGGGAAGACTTGCCTCTGAATCTTCTAATTAGGTTATTTCTTAGGAAATATTTAGCAGATGGAAATAAAGGAGAGTGGAAAGAACTAAATCTTAATATGTATGTAATCTTAATTCAGCCTATCTTTTTGAATTACAGTCTTAGAGGTATTTTTTAATCTTGTCTGCTGAATTCAAGTACAACATAAAGGTGGTGTTGACCTTCAATGATTTAAATATAAATGCAGTCTTGTAGTCATGTCATTATTGATAGAGAGATACTTGAATAATGACTGAATGTTTTGTAGTTAGATATTTTCATCTCTGCCTGTCCGGCTTTCCTAACGCAGTTAGAATATTTTTAAGAAGAGAAGCCTTTTGTTTCTCTAATCCTCAAATTGATCATGAATCAGACTCAGATGAGAGTGGGTTACTGTCCAAGATGCAGAAGGGCCCTTTCCTCAAACTTGCTGATTTTCTATGCAGTGAATGAGGACAGAAACTGCATGCAAAGGTTGTACAAAGCCATGCTATGATGAAAGAAAATGGTAGTAGCCATTATTTTTATATCTTGTTTAGTTGTAATGCTTAAAAGTTTCAGTAGTGACTCACCAAACCTCAGGGACAGTTTTTCTAACTGCTTTGTAAACTACGTTGTATCCTTGCCTTGTTATCTATGTCTATAGATACAGATATTTTAAATTGTTATAGGTACATCTATGGTTGACTGAAAAATAGTGGTTACTCAGAAAGTGAGTTTAGTACAGTGTTACAGGTAGTGTAGGCAAGCCCATTTTTACAGTGCTAATGAAAGTGACAGATGCAATTCTTTGTTTAAATGAGATCTCTTTAGCAAGAGCTGTACAGAAGCAAGATCTTCATACATATCTGTATACTTCAGATGTGTTTGGATGTCCCTGCTTGAGCTTGGGTTGGGCTGGATGGACCCAGAGATGTCCCTGCCAACCTCAATCTGTCTGTGGTTCTTTTAGTCCCTTGGAATCTGTGTGTCTGTTCTGTCACTGACACCTCCCTTTCCAATCCTCATTCCATGGAATTGTGAAGTCTTTGTTAGGAGTTTGTCCCAGCAATTCCAGTAAAAAAAAAAAAAAGTTTTTTTTATTTTCCTTTTGTGTCTTTCTTGAGAACATTTCATCAGTTATGCATATGAATTGTGGAGAAGAAAATACTGTACTTTGTGTCTGAATAACGCATGTATCTACATACAATATAGATATTTCATATAAAAGCGCTATGTAAAATAATTAAAAGTCATGTTTTGTTTCTTATCACAGTAGTTTCTATATCTCTAAATTGTTTTGTGGCTTACTTTCCTATTTTTTCACTTTTCTCTTTTTTTTCCTGTGTGTTGTGTGCATTTTGTCTTGCAGAGTTGGAAGAAGGCTGAGATTTCAAGCTTTGAGTGACAGGCACCTTACAAGATTACCATAGCTAAGCTGAGAAGGCAGTTGCAGCTCTGAATACCAGGTTCACCAAGCTGGTGTATGTACTGCACGTACATGAAAGCGCACATGTTTTTGTCATCGCATAGACTGACTTTCACGTATTCCTGAGAGCTTTGCAATTGATGAAAATTAATTTCAGTACCAGATGGAGCACCTTTACAGCACAGGAATTGGTAACCCATGGAAAAACACCTGCCAGTAATATTCAACTTACTACATGGTCTTCACAAGTGAAAAAAGTTTGCAAAAAAAGGAAGAAAAAACACTCTCCACACAGAAAAAGCCTAAGAAATACCTCCACAATCTAAATCAATAATTGTGAGGGAAACATAAGAATACTGAGGGCGGAGGAAAGTGATTTTATAATTGCAGGGGCATAATGTATTGTCTTTGGCATGGTATGCTTTGGGCTCAGTAGTTTCTGAATGGACTAATAAATCGTGACTATATGTTGAGCGATGATGACTGAAAGTAAGTAAGTTGAGGAACTATGGGACAAGTCTGGGCATTGAACTGAAGAATCCTCATCATCCTTCTTGAGTTAACCAGGTCATCGTCTTACGTATTCTTTCTTCCTCTCCTTTTTCCTCTTTTCACTTAGTGTGATATACATACTAATGAATTGAGCTCATAAATGTTACTCAAATAAAACGATTGGAATACTTCATATGTTTCCTTCTTGTACAGCTGCAAATGTTGTGTCTGGAACTATGAATCTGTGCTGTAGACAAGCATCAAGAAGGAAAGATCCGATAAAACAAGCAAGGAAAATACCTAGAGAAATAGTGAAACCAGGAAGTCAGATTTTTAATGCTGCTTCTCTTTCATTTTTAGATGAATATGTTTCTTCCTTCCTTGAATTCTAGAAGATTTTGAAAGATTGCTTACTTGATGTGCTTTAATTCTGGCATTTGTTTTTGGTAGGATGAAAAGTCTGTGATTCCTTGTAGCAGAAAAAAAGGGAAAAGTAAAGGAAAAACAGCTTGACATTTAAGCCTGTTTTGGAAGAGAGAGAACTTCATGGTTCACCTGAGGCAAACTTATCTGCTTTAAAAGCTAAAAGCTTTGGAGCATTTTTGATTCCGCTGTAAATGAAGAGGGGGTTTCTTTGTCATTCGTGTGTGGCAGCAAAAAGTGGGAAAGCAGGCAAGATAGCGTGATAAACGGTTCAGGCTCTGTTGGGTCTCTGGTGGAAAAAAAGTGCTGCAATGAAAATTGGATTGGCTTTGGATTGCAAAAACGTTTGAATCCAAGGAGCGGTTCAGTACCAAGAGGGATTTCCCATCTGGCCTGGCACACCAGTGCCTGCACAAGTTTGGGTCTGTTGTTTCGCACAGTTTGTGTGCCTTTTTTTCCCTTTATGCAATCTCTTTCAGCTTTAGCAGCAGAAATACGTCAGATGGAAAAGATATGCCAGAGGGCAGCTTGGAAAAGATGAATGTCATATATATACATATGTATGTGCGTGTGTTTAAATTTCTGCAACTGAACTTTTGAAGAAAATCTGACTGGAGGAAATCTTAAAAGCCTTAAGTTACTTGAAACCTACACATTTGCAACTCTTTGTCTCTGGAATTGCATTACGCTAAACTGGAATCTCAGGCTGTATAAAGATTATATCAAGTTGAGCAAAAAGATGACTTAACCATTTCTTGAGCGCCTCTTACGAAGTAGCTGTCTCTCCAAAGGATAAGTGCACCCTCACTCTACAGACTCAACAACAAAAAATGAACCTGAATTTTTTTTTAAGTGTTACTTTTTCTTAGCCAACTGCCATCATCTTTTATAGAGGAATTTTTCACTATGCATTTGGTGGATATTTATAAACACTGACCCCATCCTCCTCCCTTTCAATGATCTATCCCAGGTCAGTCTTATCAATAAAAAACAAAAAAATCGGTTTAAATTTTGTGCGCTAGACACATTACTTTCCTATGTCAAAAAATAAAATATTTAAAAAGCATGTATGCAGCAGTGGAACATGGGCCTGTTCTTTGCAGCGACTCCAACATCCTCTGCCTCTCCTGGAAAGGGAGAGTCCCCAAAAGTGAGAAGGAGAAACCCGTGTGCAGGCGGCGGTACTATGAGGAAGGCTGGTTGGCAACAGGCAATGGCAGAGGAGTTGTAGGCGTCACTTTTACTTCCAGCCATTGCAGGAGGGACCGGAACACCCCTCAGAGAATCAACTTCAATTTGAGGGGCCACAACAGCGAGGTAAGCAAACCGTGTGTTATGATTCAAAGATTGAGTGATGCTGGCTTTGGAAATGATAGCATTAATTCTTTTGTAGTGTTTCTGGATGTAACGTGGTGGGAGAGCATGGAGGAGGCTCAGGACTAATCCAGATGTGTTTGGAGTTTTTTTGGTAAACTGAAAAGCATGAGGCTTATGTTGAGGATGTTCTTTGAAAGTGGATCTGGAATTTGCTCAGTTTCCAGCAAATTCAACAAATGCATGTCAGAATTTTGAAAGCTTTGATAGCTGATGGCTTTTACACAATATTAAATTCTGTCTTGGAAGACTAATAGAAAGGCAGAGGGATGAAAGAGTTGCTTAGACAAAGCCTATCAGTTTTTATGAAATCACCGACTGAACTGTTCTGCAGCAGGTGACAGTGACGTGCAGGTCTGCACACAAGTGTGTATGGACAGGAGTGTTTTGTATATTATATATATTGTTACAGATAAAAGACAAATTCATGTACATATTTGTATGAAATTCTGTCAAAAAAATGTAGAGGCAACTTTTCGCAAGGGAAAGAGCAGTGTTTGCATCCAGCAGTCTGCTTTGGGCCATCTTGAGTTATCAGTATATCTTTTATTTGCATATTGGGGTTTGTTTTTTGAAACGTGAGATACAAGACCACTTTTGCTGTTGCTTAATATGTGTCGTGGAAACACCAGAAGAAGTGCTGCTAATGGGGACGTGAAGTCTTGTTGCAGAGCACAGAACTATGGGGCAAGGCTTAACGTGTGCCAGTTAAGTGAGAAAGTTGCTGGTGTGCGTGCTGCCTTCTGGTTCTGGTCAATTTAGCTATATTTATGCAGTCAGTCATAACATTCTTTTCCTGGGTTACAGCATCATTGCTCTGCAGACTGAGCCATGCCACTTGTATGTCCTTTCTCCAGTGATTGGCATTCGAGTCTCAAATGAGAATGTTCTGTGTGAAAGTTTTTGGGTGTGGGTTCTTAAATTATGTTTGGCCAAGCCTGTCATTAATAATAATAATAATGAATAAGGTTGTGTTTCTAGAAATCTTCCTGGTTAGGAACAAATGTGTGAAAGACTAGAATAGAGGCTAGCAATTTACTTCTCTGCGTGGGGCTACAAGGCTGATGTGATGGTGTCAAATGTACCATACTTAAAGAAGGGAATTGCTTTTTGGGCAGTTAGCTTTGTGGTGGCTGTTTGGCTCCTGCCAGATTTTTTGAGCATTGGTGTGGAGGAAAGCTTGTGCATACAAGATGATGTATTATGCAAAACTCTTCACTGGACTTACTGAACATTGTCCTGTTTCTTAGAGGATAATCACTGCTTTGGGAGGGAATGAAACTGTAATGCTGAGTTTGTTACTGGTGAAAGGTAAATAGTGTAATGGACAAGAAGATTGTTTCTTTAGAAAATATTTTCCTTTTAAGTTAATCTCTTGAAAGATTCTTTAAATAAAATGTAGGAATGGCTCCACTTAAAGCTAGTGTGACAAGTGAAGTTTATTGTTTTTCTGACATATATTCCTGCTCTAATATCACTGTGCTTCAGTTATAAAGCATGAAGTGCTTTAATGAATGAGCATGAGAGGTGAAAACACGGAAGCTAGAAGCTTTCGGTTTGGAATATAATAAGCAATATGCTGTAGGCAGAGCAGTACACTGTACTTCAGTTTTAGAGTGAAAATCTGGAAAAGGTAAAGCAGTGTTGTGCTTTGGGCAAGAACATGAGCCTATTTTTAAGCAGGTCGTGAAGGTGGATGCTGGTCATGTATTTTTGCGGTGCTTTTATGATTGCTGAAAAGATTCCGTGGAACCTTTTGGTACACAGCTCCTTTTTTGTCTGTAGAAGCAATGCCTACAGCGTATCAGAACGAGTAAGAATGTAAAATCCCTGGGACTGAATTACTGGCAGGCACATTACAGTGGTGCACTTGTATGATTCATTGGATGAGACAATAACTGTGAACAAAGTGCTTGGTAGCCTGAGCCAGGGTTGTTTTTACAATTGCTTCAAGGTTGGTTATTAGCATTGGAAACTAGGAAGTGGCTGTTACAATATTTTAATTAACGTCCTGATGTTTTTGTAGTTTCTAGGGAAGAGCAAGGGATTAAAATAAGCATATTCTGTTTGTTCTATGTCAGAGTGAAATTACTGCATTTTGTGATAGATACTTTTTACATTTTGGATAATATTTATAGACTTGATTCTCATTAACATAATGCTCAGAATTCTAACAATTAAAAATGGATGCGTATCTTCCAGTGAAAGATTACAAGGTGCCTATAAATCAAATTGGTTGGATGGTGCTGATGTAGGCGTTCTGTTAATGGGTTTCTACTGTATTAAAAGGCTAATGGCTTCTGTGGCACTTGATGTTTTTAAAATTATTAGTGTTTTCAAAATTATTTTGCGTATGTTTATTTTTCATTGTGCTAACTAATAAGTCATCTTTGATATATTTTAGTAAGATTTGGTATGCTAGTTTCTGGACTGAAATGTTGAAAAAGTAGCACAAGAATATGCAAATTCTGATGCAGCAAATTAAGTAGCCCACTGAATACATTAGAGAGTATGCATAGCAGTTTTAACTGTAATCGTAAAGTAAACTGCTCATTTGTTTAATTTTTTTGGATTGTCCAAGTGCATGACTGTAACTGCAAAAAATACCCTGTTTGCTTTAGCACAGGATTTAGAAGTGGGAAGGGATATAAACATGTCTCAGCTGGGCTGTCCAATGAATTATTTTTAGTTGCAGCTTTTCAAAAGAACCCAGTCCTTTAAAAAATATATATATATATTCAAGAACTATTGCTTTTCATACCGCATTGTTTTATATAAGTCTCTGGATGGCTCTTATCTTGGGTTTGTTTTAGAGCAAAAGGAAGTTACAAGTCCTCTTTCCTATGTTAAAAAGAAATCCTTCCTTCTTTTCTGTCCACCTTTTTGGACTTGTGTGTAAAAGTTCTGAACAGTTCTGGCAACACAGACTCTTTCCAGAGGTCCATTAAAAATAAAAACAAACAAATATACCTTTTCAGCAGTGTTCGTTGGTTTGTAGTGTTACTGCTAAGAAAATAGGAGAAATTATAGACACAGATATGTTTTAATTGTAACTGACATTTGAATCTCTACTGTGATTTCTTTTATGATTAGAAAAGAAGTCTTGACAGCTTAGGGATCGGTCATTGCCTTCTGGAAAAGCTGTGATTTGTGGACGCTTAAGAAATCTTGAGGTAGAGAGATGCTGTAACAATGCCTTTTGGCTACAGGCTCCTCCGTGGTCCAAGGCACACGCTGATGTAAACTGCAGTGGTATTGCAGATCTCTCCTGCTTTCCTGTCTGCACAGACAAGACAGGACAAGGTTTAGAGGCAGAAATGTTACCTTTTTTGTTAAGGCAAGCTTGTGTAATTGGAGAAATAAAACAAGCTTTTGGGCATACATGGTGCTGAAAGGACTTGTATTTCTGACAGCTTGCCTGATTTTTACAACCCTGCTAGTTAATATAATAAAAGTTGTGAAGTCTGTCTACGAACCATGCCCTTCCTCTGTCCTCAAACTGTTGTATGAAACAACAACAACAACAAAAAAAAACAACACTGCAGAGACGGGCAGAATTACTGCTTCTGTGAGAAGGGTCCTGCTGGGGAGTGGATCCTCTGTCTTTCTGAACTGGGTGTTGACTTTTGCATTAAGACTGTTATTGCCTGGTTATTCTCAGTACTTATTTTCAGGAAGGATAAAGACACTGAGGTTTTGTGTAGACTCCTTGATTTGAACCTTTTTGAACTGTTTTCTTTGGGCTTAAGCTGGTTGTTTGTGTGCTTTTAATTTCTTAATGCAGGCTTTATAAGAGCTAAAATACATTTTTATTCTCTTGATTAATCAGTAATTCTAAATCAGATTCTTGATAAAGCTTAAATATGTTCCATGGCATACAAAAAGTCTTTTGTAGGCTTCGCTCTACATGTAGTGAAGGAGTGAGATAACTATTGACTGTTGGCATAAGAGCACCTGAAAAAGGAAAGTCACGAGTCAGTATGTCATTACGAAGGCCTTGCCTGCGTAAGCATAGCTACAGGATCTACTGAGCATCTGAATAGTGGAGAAATTGGGTTTTACGATACAATTTCTGAGCCATAATAATCATTAAGGACATTGCCTTTGCTTTAAACTGTTCCCAGAGGAATTCATCAAATTAGAGATAGTCTGAACAGATAAGGTACCCATTACAAACTATAAACATTTCACAATATAATTGAACATAAAGCACCAAGTAATTGCTTGTCAAGTATAGCTAGAATGCAATAGCATAGACAGAAAAAAATGTCAGCACTCGTCCTTGGGCAACTGGTATCTGTTCTGATAGTGTCTTTTATGAGCACATGCAAGCTTCTGAGGGAATGCTCAGCATTCGCTGTACATTAGGAGCTTCTGTGAAGAGAAGCTATCTGTTTGTCTAACAAATGTTACAGAAAATAACAAAAATTAATTGTAATCGAGAAATCTTATTTTTGTGAATTTTTAAACAGAAATGGTTTTCAGGTTTCAAAATAAATTTGTGATGTTCCAGCTCTGGAATTATTTGTGAAATGATTGTATTGGAAAATTTTATCTTTATACATTCATAATTATTATTGTTTTTACATTTTAAGGAAATGAAACGTACACAGCTTTATTAATGGAAGTAGCACCAAAAAGTAGCTTTTGGTTAGCCTGGTCAGAATGTAACATAAATGGAAAGTATAGTGGTTTCACTTGTATTCAAGAGACTTGTCAAAGCTTCTGGCCACGACAAGACTCCAGCAGAAGGGAGCTCAGTTCACTCACTCTGGCTAGTAACAGGGCTTTCAGGTTGGTGGTGGAAGACAAGGTTCTCAGGTTGATGGAGCCTCTTTTGGCAATTTTGATTGCTCTCTACTGGCAACAGAAATCTGTTTGTACATCTGTGTGAAAACCTTTGGATCTGAACTGGTGGAATGGCATCAAAAACCAGAGCTGTTAAAGCAGGTAGGAAGTGCTAGAAATGCAAGTGTTGAGAGAAGCCATTCAACTTTGGCTAAAATGTGGGATAAAACTGATGTCCAAGAGGAGACAGAGTATATTTCTGAGGATAAATCCATATAATATTCCCACACAAGACAGAATTGCTAGAAATCTGCAGGAGCAGGTAATTATTACCTGAGGTAAATGTGTGCATGTACCTTTTTATGCACAGGAGAGAAACACAGATGTGGCTGGAGTAGAGCCAATCTTTCAAAATAAAAACAGTAGCTTTTATGAAACCGAGGAAACATGGGGATCTGGCATTCACTGATGGTCTGCAGTATCGTAGAATCATTAAGGTTGAAAAAGACCTCTAAGATCATCCAACTGTCCACCTACTACCAATATTGTTCACTAAACCTTGTCTCTAAGTCCTCCCTCAGCTCTAGCTTTCTGGTGGTCTTGTATTTTGCTTGTTCATCTGCCTTGCTTTGAATGAAATAATGCCTGCTCTTCCTATAGGCATTCATGCACTTTCAGCATTGCTTTCCTGCAGATTGCCCGTATTCATTGTCATAAAGACTCAATGGTGATGATAGCTGAAACAAATTAGAAGCAGCTTTTTGGTATATGTGCCCAAGATGGAAATTATTGGTGTGCAGTGTTAGGTGTTTTGCTGCTTCACTTGAAATATTCTGTCAAGGCAGTGAGTGAGACTTTGTATTGAAATGCAGATTTAATATTTTTATTTAGTCTGAAAATGATAAAACATATAGGAGATAATATAAACTTAGTGTTTTGGAGTAGCTGTTAATTTTTAATTTCCTTGAATCATAGAATCAACCTAACCATACAACCCTAAATCTAACAACTCCCTGCTAAATCATGTCCCTGAGCACCACATCCAAAAGGTTTTTAAGCACATCCAGGGATGGTGACTCAACCACGTCCCTGGGGAGTCTATTTCAGAGCTTAACAACCCTTTTTGTAAAGAAATGTTTCCTGATACCCAACCTAAATTTACCCTGGTGCAACTTGAGGCCATTTCCCCTCATTCCTGTCACCTGTCACCACTGAGAAGAGACCAACCCCCCTCTCGCTGTAAGCACCTTTTAGATATTGGAAGGGAGCAATAAGGTCTCCCCTCAGCCTCCTTTTCCCAGACTAAACAGCCCAGTTCCTTCAGTCTCTCCTCGCAAGGCATATTCTCCAAGCCCTTCACAAGCATTGTTGCCATTCTTTGGACCTGCTACAGCACCTCGTTGTCCTTTCTAAGGTCATTATGTTTGTGATCTTTGGGACAGAACATTGAAAATTTTTCAGTACCAAAGCAGTCTTGTTTCTTAGGTTGACTTCTCTAATACCCCTAGTAGTGCTAGAAGTAGCTAGCTTTTAAGGTATTATTCCTAAATTGTTGGTGCAAATGTTGGTAGCAACTGAGTTTGGAGCATTATTTCTACTGATTCTCTAGATACTGAGCTTTCCTGTACCACTACTGTACTGTTGGAAAATAGAGAATTTTACATGGTGAACATCCATTAGTATTGTTATTTATTGCAGGTGGAGTTTTTGTTTGGTTTTGTTTTTTTTAGCAGTTTGTTTTGTTGATCTGATAAGTGATTATTTGTTGATTAATTAAATAGCAGCATCTATAAGTGCAGGAAAGGAGCTGAGAATTTAGGCAGAAGTGGGCATGAGCAAGACCTGGGGAACAGAGCAACCTATAGGGTTGGATGGGAGTTTGGGACTATTTGGCTTTGAGGCATAGGAATAACTGGAAGGGATATAATATAAAAGCCTGCTGCTTTTGTAACAGGAATTTCTGCCAGACCCTGGGGTTGGATCTATTGTTCTGAAGTCCCAAATTCCCATTGTTTTGTACACAGCTATCAGATACGGTCAGAGTATCTTCATCTTTTGTAGCAAGTGATCCAAATCAGAGATGACAACTTTAATAGCTGTTAGTTAAATGTGGGTAGTTGGTATCAGTCCTGCTCATCATTTTGTGGATTGATGATGGATGTCAGGAGCAGCACAAAGGTTTTCTTTTGTAAAGCCTAGGCAGACAGCCACTGTGTATCAGCGGGAAAGATTAAGCTATCAGAAGCTATGGAATGTCAGGATTACCTGCGGCTGATTTACCATGTCAGTTTGTTTGTTGTGTTGGTGCATACATATTGTAATTAAGTTTTTAATTATCTGACCTCATACAGGTGTTTTTTTTTCTGTTTTACTTGGTTGATGAATGGTACCCTGTGAATAGGGAACAGTTTCCTGAGCTAAGCCTGTATTACTTGCTTTGGAAATCAATAAATATGCAATGAAGGATGTAGAAGACTGCTTGAGAAGATGGGAATTCGTGTGGCTGAATGTTGCTGTGAAGAATGGGATTCTCACTGAGCTTTTCACCGTAATCAGAGTGATTCTCATTTTCTGAATAATAGGAATAGTGGTTTTAACATCTTTGGAACTGTGAAGATGAATTAATTCATTTTCTTATATACTCACATGCTGTCATTCTACACAGCCAGCGTTTCTTGGTCTTAAAGCATTTACTTTTGTCATTCCATCTTGTTATCCTTTTGAAGATCTGATTTCATGAGCCAATTATTTTAAAATAAATGTTCATGACTCATCTTCAGAAACTGGTCATGAGATGTGGCCCTGCAGCATGTGGGCACCGCTGCAGTGTTTCTGTGGCATATATGTAGGGAATTTGGAGGGAATTTTGTCCTTGATGGACAGCATAGCTAACTTTAAATCTTGAATCTTAAGGTTTATTGCTGTCAGAGTATGGAGTTGTTTTTTTTTTTTCAGTTGTGTTTTATATTCAGCTTATTGTGGTTCAGTCAGTTCTTCAGCTTAGAAGTTACCTGTTTGAAGCTTCAGAACACTTCCAGTGACGCAGATCATGCCCAGCGGATGTGTAATGATTCCTGCTAATGGGAGGTTTTAATAACTGAGTTCAGTGCTGCTGATGTTAGAGATATTAGAACTAACTTGTCCTATTGAGCTCGACTCTTAAATCACTCTTTAGAAATTCTGTGATGTATTGCTGTACTGCAGTGGTTATTAAGAGTGAGAATCATAGGTGTTTAATTGGATCAGAAGCACAGCAGCGTGGCTCCCAAGGGCAGGCATTGGAAACTAGAGAAAGTAAGTCAGTGTGGGGGGTGAAGTTTTTTATTATTAATGAACTCCTAAGTCCCTTGAGAAACACAAAGAATTTACCAACAAACTTGCTTAGTAATGCTGCAAATACCACCTTAGACTGAAAAATCAGGCTAAGCTCTTACTTCTCACCAGTAGGTTTTGCAGGTTAAAGATGATGAGGCATCTGTGCCATTTGTCCAACACGGTGTCTTCATTGGGTTTGAGCAGATGTAATGCACTACTGTACTATCAGAGACAGTCTTTTAGTTTTGAGAACAAAAGCATGCATTCTTTTCTACTTTACTGTGTTAAATCTGTGTTGGTAACTTCTCTTGAATGTCACCAGTAGTGAATTTTGAATACACACAGGGAGCAAATATATTCATTAAACATTTGCTGCTATTAAGTAAATCACACTTAAAACTGGAGGTGCATTTTAAAGGCTGTCTGTTGCCAGTATGAAGTAAAGGCCTAGCAAATCCTGTACAGAAGATGTGTGAGCAATAGAGGAGCTGTGATCCTTTGGGCTTTTTAGACCGCGTTTTTCAGAAGCAGTGCTGATGGGTGCAATGTGTCTGGACCAGTGATGCCAGTCTTTCTACTCAAGTAACTATAAATATGTTCTTCACCGTGTTTTTTTTTTTATTTTGTTTTGTTTTGTTTTGTTTTGAATGTGCTATGAATTCCGAGCCCATATGCTTTGTCAAGGCCACACTAGCCCACTGGCAGAGCTGAATTGCATGCCTTACGCAACTGCAGGAAGTTAGTGCAAGTGTACACTTGTAGGGATTGCACTGCAGCTGGGCTGTAGCAGAGTAATTGGGTTTGCTTCCCCTGTTTTGCAGGGTGTTGGTCAGTGAAGGACCCTGCTTGTCCCTAAGTCAAGCTAAAGAGCAGAAATGACCAAGGCAGGATCTCTCAGTCACTAGGATGCCAAAATTCCTGATGTCCAAAAGCTGTTAAATATTGTGAGTCTGTGACAAACTCTAGTATGAATAGCATGCTAGAGCTTCCAGAATGTTAATCTATTTTATGATCTCCCTTTATAAATAAAGCTATATAATAAAGTGCTTCAAGGTCCTTTTGGATGAAAGGCATTAGATAATGGCGCCTTTGGATGTTTACCTCTTGTCTGGGCCTTTTAATTCATTTATCACTCAAGGGCCTTATTGCAGTAACTCTATTCTTGCCCGTGTGTGTTGTGAAACCATTTGAATGTCATTCTTATTTATTTTAGCTTATTTCTTAATTTTCTGATTGTGAGACATCCATGGGTTGAATATGAAGCACTAAAACCAAATCCCTATGTAAAACTGTCATATGAAGCACACAGCCAAGCAAGATTATAATAAACAAAAAATCAGGCACAAGGACAAGCCCAGTAGACCTGCAAACCACCCACAAAGGGATTTGTTCCCAGCTACTCAAAGGAACGGGATGAACATGGGTAGCAGCTAAAAGAGCAAAGGCAAGGGATGCAAAATAGATAAAAATAGTTCTGTTGAAAAAAACAAGGCTTGCATAAGAAGCCGCCAGAAAAGGACAAGAAAAGCAGATCATGGTGAAATGTTAAGCAAAAATGCAAGCTGTCATGGGTGGAAGACGCCTCATGATATGGCATCCCGTATCCTTAACCCTTGTTGTGAATTTGTTTTAACAGATTCAGTTTACTGCCAGTTCTGTGATCTGAACTGCAGTGCTTTACCTGGGCTGAATCATTGTCCCCAAATGGGTTGAATGATTGAGGGCTGGTGGAAAGCCTAAAACTCAGCATGGCATTTTTGTAGGGCCCACCTGATTCAGAACAAACACACCCTGAATGCTATGCTGCTCCTTCATTACACCTTCTGGCAACCCACCTCTGATTTCTGCCTTGCATAGTTACAACCTTACGGAATTCGTACTGACTTATTTTTTCCACATGGGCTATTTAGGTATTTATTTAAATGGTAGTAATAATAATAACAACAATAAATATCTCTTCAGTTCCACTGCTGGTTTTCCTCAAATAACATTCCTGTAGTTTTTTCTCCCTCTCACCCCCTTTGCAATCACATCATTTTACATTGACTTTTTTACGTTTTACAAAACATTTTTATGTTTTCACTTGTTACCAAATTTTTGCCTTTTTCCTCTTCATTTCTTTTAAGTGTCTTTGCATGAAATGGATACTTGGCAAAACTGGAAGTTGCCTGTTTTCATATAAAACATAAAGTAATTGACATAGCAAAGGGAACGTGAAGGAGCATTTTCTATTGCATCAGAGCTTTGAGTTTATTGCAGCTCTCTTTGTCACTGCACTTGTCTTCACAAATCAAAACTCATCATGTCCAGGGGAAGCCTCATCCTCTTCCTTGTTGCTTTCAGTGAGCACAAGGATTGATGCTTTCTATGTTCAGCTATGCAGGAGTGTGGTATAAAAGGAGTATGAAAGGAAGAGGCAGTCTTCATAAGTAATTAGCAATTCTCAATTCCTGTTTTTCATTTGGTGGAATGCTCTGAGACTTTGGAAAACTGTTACCGTGCTACTGGTATACTGATGTGATGAAACACACCACAGTCTTTAAAGCTTTCAGATTAGATGGAATACTAGTGGTCAGCTCTTTTTGTTTGTTTGCTTGCTTGTTTGTTTTTATCTGCCATTCTGCAATTTATAAATTATTTTTTTTTCCTATATTCATGGGAGTTTCCATTCTCATTTTGGAATTTGAGCAGCTCTTCAGCAGTAGTTGGTGATTAGCATGTTTGTCTTTCTGGTCTGATTAATACTAATTATGAGCTCCAGAGCCTTTAGATATTTCTCAAGGAGCTCAGTTCCACTTTCTGGCATGCCAGCTGGATTCTCGTTGCTTACTTATGGATTCGTTTGGGCCAGAGATTTATGCAGTGAAAGGAGTCCTGCAAGGTCTTGGGGTATTCACTGTAACTGTGATTTGGTCTAGTAATGCTCTGTGCTGAAACACAAGTGGAGTGGAGGGGCATCGCTGAGTTCTGCTCTCTGGTGACAGTGACGAGATTTGAGGGAATGGCATGGAGCTGCTTCAGGGGAGGGTCAGTCTGAGTGTTAGGAGGAGGTTCTTCACCAGAAAGCAGTGGACATGGAACAGCTCTCCAGAACGGTGGGCACAGCTCCAAGTACCAGAGTTCAAGGAGCATTTAGATACCACTCTCAGACACTGAGTTTGGATTTTGGGTGGTACTGCTGGTAGAACCAGGGAGAATTCTTGTGGATCCCTTCCAACTCAGGATATTCTATTACTGTCGTAGAAGCGAATATGCATGAAGCTGCCTGCTTTGCTGCTGGCAATTGCAACTGGCAGTGTTTATAATTAAAATACAGATTCGTGTCACCAGTTTGAGACAGGACAGCATGCAGTTGTAGATGTTGAAGGCTTTGTCCACAGTAATTAGGATGGTCAATAACAGTATCAGATCAAATGTGCAGATGTTAAAGTCTTTCCTCTGGCAATGGTCAGTACCAATCTGAAGGAAAGAGCTGAGGCACGGATAAGCTCAGTTATGCCTTTCCAGCGCATTTCCTCACCCTCTAGCAGTCTTGCAGCTTAGGATCTTCCTGGGCCAGGGACATGGGCTTTGTATCTGCATCACAGTCCCCTATGAATTTCCCTAACAATTTTTTTGTATCTGTTTAAAATTCTGGCATATCCTATGTAATGAATTGTGGAAATTACCTGGGAGTTCTGTGGAAAAATTTGTTCTTCTGTAGTTTGAATATCTGTCCTTGTAACTTCCTTCAGTGACCTTCATTTTCTGTACTAGAAAAAGCAGTAATAGTTGTTACCTGTTCACTCCTGGTATAATAAATCTACATGATAGCTTATGGCATGATAAATAGTGATTTATTTTCCTGATTTGAATAGTGCTAGTTTGTAGCTTGTACAGAACCTAATATATTCCATACATTTGAATTGCCTTTTTTAATTTTTTCCTCCCTGTATTCTCATTGTGTTTTCAGGTTGCTTTATATCCATTTTGAGACTAGAGGCAGAAGAACCAACATAATGGGAATGAAAACCCACACAGTGGCATAATGATGGCTTCTGTTTTCCCACCCCCTTACAGCTGTGAATGGTGACCAGCGTATTAATGACAATTACCTCTTAGTATAGTTAGAGCTGATGTGTTTCTTTGAAACCAACTCTGGTGGGGGTGCATTTTAGCTAGTGATGGATACAGAACCTGACATGGACTCCCAGTGCAATTCCTACTTCTTTGTTCCATGTAATATTTGTCAAAACAGTGTCGATGAATGATGATTTTTTTTTTGCAGCATGAAGGATGGCTGCATTCAGCACGCACGTGCTCAGATAAAAGAAGTTGAATGGCTTTAAAAGCTGAGTGAGTCAGTCTGACAAAATCACATTGGCATACCTGGAGTGTTGTATGCGCAGGTGGAAGCGGAGAGATCTGTCTGTTCATGGGAGAAAAGGAGTTTGGTTTAACAAGGCTACTGCTGTGCAGTGCTAAATTGGTTGGCTGTGGGCACATCTTCACAAGCTTTCTTGCATGGTATCTTTCTGCAAGGCATGTTTCCCTCCTGGAGGTGCATAGCCCATGAACGTGTATGCTTGTGGTACCAGCTGTCCCGATGGCACTGACCCTCAGGCTCCCCAGCGCTGCCAGTGTCGCAGGTGGACCTTTGCTCATGTTGTGAAAGGATCCAAGGGAAGCTGCATTTCTACTGAGGGGAGTTAAGGAAGAAAAGCATCAAGGCAAGCAGATTATAGACTTTGAGTTCTTCCAGAGTTGGTCTTCCTCAGAAACCGTAATTCTTAATGGATTTTGTGGTGGAGAGATACGTGCCTGTGCTTAGGAACCCCATTCTGTGCAATGTGGAGAAGTCTTTTTGAATTGCATCAAGCAGAGAATTAAAATTACTTATCTGCTTGCTAGAAGGTTGGATGAAGTTGTTATAGGACTGACAGTTAAGGGATACTATTTGTTTGTTGGGTTAATGAAAATATACTTTTATATAAGTGTTTTGAGGGGTGCTTCTTTCTCAAAAAAAGCATCTTTCTATTGCTTTTATGTAGATAGGATTGCATACCTTCCCAGCTGTTGTGTTGGGTACAGTGGCAAAAGAACAATGCTTTTGTTTCCTGCTGGCAAATGACTTGATTCAGTAGTATGTGTCCATCTGGAGAATGGAAAGCATTTTTTAAAGCAGTTTGGTAAGAAAGATTAAATGGCTAACTTCTGTACTGTTCAATGGAGTAAAATGAATGTATGGAAATGCTGCAATTTAGCATGTTCTCTTAAGAACACATTAAGATGTAAGGAGCAGGTGAGGAACACAGGCACCTACAGACTTGAGCAAAAATATAAAGGTATGAAGTTCTAGTAACAGAAATTTGTGAAGAACAGAAAAAAAGACAATGCTCAAAAGTCAATTTTAGGTTTGATTAAGCCTCTTTTGTTATGGAGGATACTGTTCATAAACAACATCAGTGTGATCTGTTAACAGAATTGAGCAGATATTTGCTATTTATGACTCACTGGGATGCTTTCATCCCATCACTAACGTTTTCTTGGTTGGATCTGCAGACTTTTGACCAAGAAATTATTTCTTCAAACTAGAAGAACAAAATTAATTAGATTAATTGGTGTTCAAATTGGATTATTTAGCAGGGCTTCATGCATAAATGCATTGGTATCAGTGCATGATCTAAAATGATGATGGCATTGATACTAACATGTAAAGGACTGGCATCTAAAATTATTCACTTGAGGGATAAGTAGTATTTTAAAATCAATTCTTCAGTCTTAGCTGCAAGCCATAGACGACAGTATTTGCTGCTACTAATAACACAAGTGAACAGAGTTGATTGAAGAATTACTTAGGGACAGAATATAGAAGCTGCTGTTTTCCAAGTTACCAGACCTTCTTTCTCTTTTGGCCCCAAACCTGCATGTCACTGTAACTGATAGGTGCAAATCCACCTGCAGTTCAGCTAAGACAGTCTTTGTGTCTTGCTACACAATATAAGGTGAATCTGTTACCCACGGAGAAATGTAGTATTTTAATAAGAAGGAGCATTTAAGATTACAGAGGAAGTTGCTATTGAGACCTGAGAAGCCAAATTATTACGTTTACGGTCTCTTTAAAAGAAGGAAAATCATGTGGAAGCTGAAGTTCCTTTTACTATTTTCAACAAATCAAAGGGAAAAAATAGCTTTCCATTGGATTATGTACTTGCTTGCCATTTAGTTGTCCGTTTCTGGTGAAAGGTGGTGTCTACGATTTGTGTAAATGAAACCACCCAATTGTGGATTCTGTGTTCATTCATAAATTGAAAAGATTCAGAAAATTAACTGCAAGTGAAACGGTTAAGTGTTAGATACTTCAGTTGATTGGAAAATGTTTCTAGGGAATCTGATATATGTTTACTAGAGGGGTGCAAGGGGGAAGCTGACTCTGGCCTCCCAGTAACTGTGATGTTGCTTCAGCATGGGAAGAGAAGTAGGAGAACAGAGAAGAGGAAGAAAGGAGATTAATGCAGAAGTTCTCATGGTAATGAGAAAGATGGCCAGCAAGACTCCTTTTCCCCTTTGTCACTCCTCCCATTTAATGGTGTTGAAATGCAATGTTCGCACCAGAACAGGGAATGGGCTTTCTTTTCAACAGATGTCTTTCAAGAATTACTACTAGGGAGTAAATAGATCTGCACGTTTCCCAAGCTTGATAGCTCTTTTTATAGGCAGGATCTATTTTTGTTATGACCTATTTATAGTGCTTTAGTTTCTTTAATTCACTTGAGAAATGTAGCTTATTTTTCATCTCAGTTGTCTTTCAGTAGTCACATTTTCCATGGCTTTGGAAGCTTCTGATCAGTTGTTTTGGATGTAAATAGTGGTGGGATTTTTTTTGTGTGTGTGAGTGAGGTGATTAATAAGCCTATTTAGTTGGTTTTAGTTTTTTTCTAAGCAGTCCTTTGATGGCCAGCATGCTAAATTCTTTAAATGATCTGTGGGGTTTTTCCTTTTGATTGTTCTTCTCGAGGAGACCTGGAAACATGGAAAATAGCAACTCTAGGTTTTGCAAATGTTAGAGAAACGATTTAAACACAGTTAATATAAAAATAAAACATTGAAAGCTGTAGAAGTCAAAAGATTTATGTGAACTTGACAAACAAAGCAGATTCATTCTGCAGTGCATCTGATCTACATTAAAAAAAAGAAACAAAATTATTTTGGTGCTAATATTTATTTCAGCTGTTTGCATAATATTAATGTGGCATTAATCCTAATGTCAATGTCTGCATTGTGACAGGAAGGATGAAACTTTTGAAATCTGTGTGAGCCCAAAGTAATGGGACCACAGCATCATCTAGTCTGACCACAAGTGTGACATAAACTGTAACATACAGCTAAGTGCAGCATTCAGTCACTTTGTAATTTGGTCCCACCATTTATTTTGGATAAAAATCTTCCCTCGTAGTTGAAAAAAGTAGATTTATTTTGTCCTGCAATGTTGCAAATTTCTATTTCATTGAGGATATGAAAATGTTAAGACTTTAAAATAGTTCGTTTTACCTCTAAGAGATAATCCTGTAGCGATAGTGTCAATAATCTGTAAATTGCTTTGAGGTACTAATTCTTTCATGTGTAGCTGTTGAAAGAAATGTGGAAGGCAGAGATTTTAATTGGTAGCAGTTAATGGCACCCTGGGGCTGGCTGCTGGTAGCTGTGCGCTCAGATAACCAGACGCTCCTCTCCCAGTGTTGTCTTTTGATACTGTCAGAGCTCTTTGTGAAATGGCTAATATTGTTCCAATGAAAGACCGCAGAAATTTCACAAAATCAATTATTTCAGTGTTTTCCTTTGGGGAAAGGGAAATTGAAGTAGTGTTTAATGTGATTGCTGAATTGACTACCAAAAGTGCCTCACACCAGTCCTTTACATGAGAAGGCATCTCAACAAGTGCTCTCATTTTTCTGTCCGTAGATTCTGGAGAGATGAAAATACAAGTGCAGTGGAGCTGAGTTACACACAGTGTGAAAATCTCTTAGGCTATCCTGAGTTCCTGGAAAATTAATGTGTTTAGTTGGGATTATAGAAAAGTAAAAGCTTCTCTACACGATCGCTGTTTTTGGAAGTGCACACAAGTGAGTTTATTATTTTGTATTGCAGGCTACCTATTTTTTAGAACTCAGAACAGGTACAGAGTTTGCCACTTGTTACATTTTTAGGTGTTAGGACATTTTCAAAGAGTAGACAATAAATAATGAACATTAAACAGTGAACTAATTGGTGTGGAGCTCAGTGAAAATCAATTTTTTGCTCATACTCTTTAAACTTGATTTGTATTCTGCCTGTTGGGGAGCAGTACTACTATGCATTTCAATACTGTAAAATAAGTTATTAATTTTACAATGTTAAGTTGACAGCATTTCTATGCAATCACTGTCTCTTACGGATTGGTTGAGGCTCTTTTCTTTTTCAGTCTACCATTGGGATGGTACTCTGTTCAGAGTCTGTCAGCACTGATCTGTGTTCAGCTGGATGAGTGACAGTTGAGTTGGGCACCATGCTGAGAGTGCGACTGCATTATCAGTTTCTGCTACTGCAGTCCTGGCAGGCAAAACTGAGAAAGAGAGCCACGTTGTGCTCTTGGGAGAAGTGGTGCAATGCCAGTAAAGCCACTGGGGCCAAAGGCTGCTCAGTACTTTTGTATTTGGGAAAGCTGTGCAGGCAACTCCTTTTGGGCACTGGTCAGCTGGCTCCTTTGCCAGTCCTTTAGACAGTTGTCTTGGATGAGATAAGGGGTTGCATGATCTTTGCTCCTTTTCTTGATATACAGTACCCAAACAAGGCACAGTTGACTTCACAATCACAGAATTCGCAGAATCACAGAATTGTAGGGGTTGGAAGGGACCTCCAGAGATCATCGAGTCCAACCCCCTGCCAAAGCAGGTTCCCTACAGCAGGTCGCACAGGTCGGCATCCAGGCAGGTCTTGAACATCTCCAGAGAAGGAGACTCCACCACGTCCCTGGGCAGCCTGTTCCAGTGCTCCGTCACCTCACTGTAAAGAAGTTCTTGCGCATGTTTGTGCGGAACTTCCTATGCTGCAGCTTCCAGCCGTTTCCCCTTGTCCTGTCTCCACTCACCACTGAAAACAGTCTGGCCTCGCCATTCTGCCCCCCACACCTTAGATATTTATAGACCTGGATCAGGTCCCCTCTCAGTCTTCTTTTCTCAAGGCTGAACAGACCCAGTTCACTCAGCCTTTCCTCATAGGAGAGATGCTCCAGGCCCTTCACCATCTTTGTGGCCCTCCACTGGTCTCTTTCCAAGAGATCCCTGTCGAGGATCTTGCCAAGTTCTTCACCTTTCTAGGAGCTCTGAGGGTGAACCACAAATTTTGGGTCAAATCTCAAGCCTACTGAAGGCAATCATTAGAGGAAATAATCTTCTGATGGCAGTAGAATCCATCATGGATTTTGAAATAAGTAATGTGTTTGTGGAAAGATGCACATCCTCAAAAATTATTCTGTGCAGTAATTGCTGCTTTTTAGTTTGTTTTTCCTTAAGCAGGTCAGCTAACAAAATAAATCTTTCTACTTTATGATATGGTCTTTTATTACACAGACCATATTAATGACAGTTGGAAGTTGTCGCAAATTTTATTACTATTGAAAGAGCAGAAAAAGCAGCTCTCGATTGAGCTTCTTTATATCACAATACTTCTAGTCTTAACAGAGAGGAGTCCAATGCCTGAATGGTTTGTACTGAACTTTGAAAGCATTTGTGCTGGTAGGACATCTTCTCACTCATGAAATACGTTCACTTTATCTAAAATGGGATTGTGTTAGGCTGTTGCACCTGTTCTGGTGTTGAAATGAGTGGGTACAGTACACTTCAGAAATTGTGAAAGAACAGTACGACAGATGAAATACGGAGTGCACAAATGTCACACAATTCCTGAATTAAATTGGGCTGTGTAATATGAATTCTCTACTTTAGACATAGGCATTGGAAACTACTCTTTAATTAGACAACCACGCAGTATGATAGGGAGGAAACCCCACTACAGAATGGCTGATCAGTTTGTGTTTATTCTGGAAGCCTCTAAAACCGATTTATAATTAGCACTTGTAATAGTTGGTGTTCAAAAGTAAAAAGACCACAGGTAGTCTAACCAGGAGAAATGCTAACTCATGTTAAGTGTTGAAGTAACGGTCACCTGTTATACTGTGGGCCTCCTGGCAAATTGTTCAAGAATTAATCTTGAGATCTGTGATTGGCATGTAGTAATGGATACATTGACAGGGCTTCAAAGCTGCTTGGTGAAGTTCTTGCACTTGAGCACGGAGATGAGCGTCAGGGTTTGCAGCTATGTAGAAGCATGTCCATTTTACATACAACATTGAAAGATACTAAAAAAAAAAGTAATGAGAATTGTTTTCTTCTCTTACTGCATTTAGATAATAAGAAAGCATCAGCCTGACTTGTGTGTTCATGAGTTGGAATTGCACTGGTAAAAGCCAGTTACAGGCCTTAATCCTGCAGATGACTTCATTTTGAGGACAGTGTAGTGGTCTATTCCTGGAGCTGGTGGCCGGGTTGAGACCGTGTTCCCTAAGTGCTACAAGGTGTCTCGAACATGAGAGCGGACTAGGGAGGGAAAAGAACTGCAGCACTCCTCCCCCATTTATGGTTATTTTCTGTGCATTCTTAACCTGCAGCAAATACCAGGTAATTGGTGATAGCTCCTTGAACTTAGTAACAAAGTTATTTACTAATGCCGATTCTCAGTGCTGAAGCCAAGGTGATCTTTAGGGGCAAGAAAGCTGTGGTGCTCTGCTGCTTCCTCTGCATCCGGCCTTGTGCTCAGCAGCCTCGAAGAAGGCTGGCCGAGCCCACAGAAAGTGGATTTCTCAGAGAAGGGAAAGACACTAGTCACTGCTTCCCTTTCTGAGATCTGTTTTACTGATTACTGTGTGTGAGAGTTATTCGTTATTTCTTTCTTTGCTTAGCAGTTTGTGGGCGCTTCAGTCTTGCGCAGTGTAAACATTAATCTGCTAAACCCATCATTGAGGTCTTATGTATCAGTGGCGAGGTAATAGTTGTGAGGGCCACTTGGCAAGGAAGGAAGAAGCACAAACCCATCAAATATTTTAAAGGGAATATTTTAAAGAGAAAAGAACCTGAGGGAATGCTGTGAGTGGAAAGCAATTTTACACAAGCCGGGCTCTTGCTTGCTGTGGCTGTTCAGCAAGGTGAAAGAAATAATGAACTTATGTTATTCCAGCCTGGAAAATGAGTTCTAGGGGTACGTGAATTAAAAAAGGCAAAAGCAGTCAGCCAATAAGCGAAATTACCAAGGGAGGGAAGCGGGGAGGTGGGGGGGGGGGGGGGGGGTGAGAATGATAGTATAGGTGTTAATTTGAGTCAGTAACCACAGGATTTGTCAGACTCCCATCCACTAGGGCTGTCAGGGAAGGTGGCAACATTTTTACTATTCAGCAACAAAATAGCTGGCTGAGCAGATAAGTTCTAAAACCCCAAAAGATGAGCAAGTTCAGTATTATTTAATGACCATGGTAAATAATAAGGTTCAGAGTAAACTCTTGCTGATTTAGAGGCTCTCACTGGAGCTGTATCTTTTGTGTCAACTCAGTCTAGCAAGCTTGGTTTATACACCGAATACAGAGGATTTACTTTCTTCAGTCTCTATCTCAAACTTTATTTTTTGTGATTGGGTGAAATATTTTCTCATTTCCTTACAGTGATTTGATTCTGCTCTTCTCTTTGTGTGGATAAAGATGTGGAGTTTCTTTAGTCGCTTTGACAGCTTGCTCCTTATAGCCAAGAATGCTTCTCTCCTTGTAGTGGGAGACCACAAGTTCTCAAGACCTCTGGTGTTCCTTAGCGTTATCTATGAAAGCTTGCAGAGGAGGGAGACGGTCTTTCAATAAGCAATAAATCATGGCTCAAGGCCAGCTCCAGCTGATTGGTCTTTGTAGTAACTGTTTAGCATCTTCTTTTGTTTTGTTTTTCCTTCCTAAAATGTGAATGAAATTAATTCTCTTTCAGCACCCTTTTGTTAGTATGTGTAGATTTTAAACTTTTGGGACTCTTTGTGACTGTGTATTTGCACAAAATCTAGCATTTGGAGATCTCCATCTTAGCTGACACCTCAGAGCATTGACATGACCTGTGGCAAAAATAATAAGTATTATTCCTTACTTATCCAAAACCTTAAGTCAAGGAAGAGAGCTCCTGGGGTTGGTGCTTGCATAAGACCCAGCAGACTCCTGAAGGCTTTATGCAGGAAATTGTTATCTTATGAGCTCATCCAAACAGAAGGTGAATTTACAAAATTTAAAGGTTGGAAACTATGTGGCCTGACATTAAAGAGAGAAAGGCCCAAACATTGTAAGTTCTGGGACTAATGTTACATCTTGTCTGTCTTCTAAGATTGGAAATTTGTAGTTAATGTGCATGAACTACCTGTCTTCTGCAATGCTGTTCAGTAATCTCATTGTGTTGCAGTTTGGGGCAGGCTGATTAATTTAGAGTGAAAAAAAGTTAAATATTTTACCCCCTCTCCCCCCCTCCAATTTATAGTCAGAGAACAGTAGGGATGCCTTGCATGTGAATTAGCAAAGCCTTTTTATGTGGCACATTTTTTCCCTTATGGAATGTGGTGCCTGTTATGACAGAAGGGGCCGTCATCCTTTTTAAGGCCAACTTCTGTCACTGGTCCATCAGGTGCAGAGGGACATGGCTGTCCCTTAGTAGAGCAGTTCTTAATGGAATTTTCTGCTGCAGAGCAAAAGTAATCGGTCCTTAATTTAAACAGAGTAGGGGAAGATGATGTAGCCATTAATCCTTAAACAGATAAATAAACAAACTTTTTGAATCATGCATGAGATTTCAGGGAGCTTTTACAATGTATAAGACAGTCTTGCACAAAGATCACTTGGGACAGAGGAATGATTTGAAGCAAGGTCTTCAGCATTTTAGTAACCCTCTTTAATTTATACTTAGGCTTACCTCTGAATTCTGAATTTTCTTGAAATATTGCACCTGCTAATATTGCTATATCCTGTGTCATTCATATTTAACTGTGTTGATTCTTTGCTTTATGTAGAAGTCCTTACCTCATCTGAAAATGGCGGTATTTCTTCATTAACAGGATGGTTAGAATGTGAAATTTGTGATTGAAGAGATGTGTGTGTATATATGTGTGTGCATGTGTGTGTGTGTATGCTTCTCTCTCCTCCCTCTTCAGTTGTATTATGAATAAATCCAGAAATGCTGCACTAAGCCCCTGCTGAAACAAAACTTGTTAGTAAATATTTCATTTTCTGATTACCAGCCCTTCCTCATAATCTACAATTCATATATTTGCAGTTCACATTTTCTCTCTTTGTTACAGTGTCGTTACTTACTTTTAAAAACACCATCCTCAGTTGAGCTAAAATGTCGGTTGTCTGGTGGATATAATCAGTTAGGCTGACCTGGAAAGACCTTTCATATATCTGCTTATTTGAAACACAAAGATAATCTGCTGCAGAAATAAAAATAGAATCTGAGTTATCCAGAGGAGGCAGAGAATGACGCTATTGGATTATAGCGCTGCTTATTTGTATGCAAATGTACTGTCTTCCTTTCTGAATTTGATTCCACAAGAGCTGTTGATATGGAAGAGTAAAGGATGAAAACTATACCTGGAACTGATCCAGACAGATAGGATTTAGAGGTTTATGGCTACATTGTGGTGCGCATATTGGGGATTATCTGAAAAAAAATCTACATTTGAAAGGCCAAGTTTACTGTCTTCAGAGAGTGCAGAGCTGCATCTACCATTACTTAGGCTAATCACAGAATCATAAACTGGCTTTGATTTGGAAGGCATCTTAAAGCCTACCCAGCCCCAACACCCTCCCCTGGGCAGGGTTTCCCTCACCAGCTCAGGCTGCCCAGGACCCCATCCAACATGACACTGGGGCTCCACAGCTTCTCTGGGCAGCCTGTGCCAGTGCCTCGTCGCCCTCTGGGTAAAAGGTTTCTTCCTAACATCTAATCTAAATCTCCCCTCTTTTAGTCTAAAGCCATTCCCTGTTGTCCTATCACTAAATAGTGCCCATGTAAGAAAATGATTCCCCTCCTGCTTGTAAGTTCCTCTCAAGTATGGTAAGTTCTCACCAGAGCCTTCTCCAAGCTAAACAGCTCCAGCTCCCTCAACTTTTCTTCATAGGAGAGGTGCTCTAGCCCTCTGATCATTTTTGTGGCCTCCTCTGGACCCACTCCAGCAGCTCCTTGTCTTTCTTATGCTGAACCCCAGGTTTGGAAACGATACTGCAGGGGGGGACTGACTCATTGTTTCAGCTCTGAGATTTGTTCCTGAATTTATGTAAATATTCCAAACTAATATTTTAAGAAAAAGATTATTTGTGATGTATACTGGGTACAGTGGTCAATACTAATTTGTCTTAAGGAATGGAATACCACAAATACGTAATCAGACAATAATGTAAATATTTCTGAGGAGTTGACATTTTTTAATACTTGCATTATTATACATTAAGTGATTGTCAGACTTTTTTTGCTTTTTTTCTGCACTAAATTAGTAGAACTTCATAACTTTCCATACAGTAGTTGCAGTAATCAAACTCTAACATAATGGTTTCTGTATAGCCCTTGCGTTGTGCAGATCACACTGTTAAAAGTGGTTATTGATCTTTAAGCTCTTGGTATTAAATTGAGAAAGGTCATCTGAAAAAAATATCTCAAAGGAAGAAAATTTGCTATGGATATGCTTGTTTTCTTCCTCTAGTGCACTTCACAGTTCGTTATCTCTTCATTCCTGTGTCTTATCTCCCTCTTAGTTTCCTCTTTTACCTCCTGGCAAATAGTGGTATGTTTCAGCTTAACAATACAGGAGGGAGTCAAAGCAGAAAATGTAAAAAACAGGATATTTATATTTCTTCTTGCTTTCCAAATCCAGAACTGGAAATTAAAGTTAACATCTGCTGTTCAGAAGGATAACAAAAATGCAGTTTGGATAAAAAGACTGGATGTATTTTGATGTTTTTCCTTATTATGCCTTTCTCTGATATGTAAATATTTTTATGGGAATATAAAATAATTTAGGAATCATTTTGACAAGAAAAAGATAAGCAGCATGATAATAAGCTCCTGAAAACACTTTGTGTAGCTTTTATTTCGTCAAGTCGTCAAGAGACTTAAAGCTAAAATACGCTGAAATAGTTGCAGGATGAAATGTGAGGCACGTGTGCATGCAGGGTATTTGGAGTCTATCAAGGCTTGGAATAACATTTTTAATGAACATATCCACCACCCACTGCCTCACTGCACTGTCATTCACTCTTTGGTCTCCATCAGTGTTCAGCAAGCATCTATGAGTGCCAGTGGGTGCAGTGTTTTCTGCATGGAGGAATAATCTAATTCCACGCTTTTGGTTCGTACGCACTTTTCATGTCAAACACCATTTGCTGCAGTCTGTCACACGGCAACAAAATGTAATTGGTGGGAAGGTTCAACCTCTACTGCTGTACCACCACCATTCACCTCTAACATTATGAGCCAACATAGTAAAATAGGAGGCATTACTTTTGGAGCAGCCCTCATACGTGCCTGAGTTGGGCTTTGTACTCTTAACTCACAGTGTGTTTAGATAAAATGAACATGCTTCTATAGATACATCTACATTAGGAGTTTTGGTAACACGGTCATGTCAAAGATGGTGCAATAATAGCCTTTTTCTCACCTATCCATTGAGGTGGACTTTAGTCTTGAAGATAGGATAGGAGAGTAGAGGGACGTATAATTTTTTCATGTATGTAGTCTGAAATATCCCGTTGTAAAAGTTGTTTAACTCTCCTTCCATTATATGTCAGTATGCTTTTAAAAATAAGTAATCCCTTGAATCACCCTACCTTACCTTATTGATTGCTGTAGACAACTGTGAAATTGGCACTCTTTCAAATTGTCACAAAAAGTGTCTGAAATACTGCTGTCTAGCTTGTATTTTACTACAATTTATCTGAAATAAACAATAAAGAGCTTTATACACTGAACAAAATGATTGTCCCTTTTCAGCTCTCCCTGTTTTAGCCTATTGCAGTCTCTAGTGCTCATATGTAGGTGAAGTTGTCGTGATACACAAGGCTTGGCAATCGTTAATTGCAAAGATGTGGGATGTTTTACAAAGGAAAAAAAAAAACCAACACACAAGTAGTGCCAGGAATAACCAAAGTTGGGATGGACCTCTGGAGGTTGTCTGGTCCAGCCCCTGCTCAAAGAAGCGTCAGCTGGAGCAGACCAGGATGTTTGAAAGCCTTGTGACTGCAGCTTCTCCAAGTGTAGATGAGGAGTAGCACAGTATGAAACTGGAATGTTGAACAGGAAGTGAAATGAAGAACCAACTTCTGTGGTCTCAGTCTGTGGTAGCATTTAAGCATGCACTTTGATCTCACAACTTCAGTTGAGATTTAGATGCATTGCTGACCTGGAATCCTTAGCAATGTTATTTTCATGTAAAATTGGGTGTTCTTGGATATTTATTACAGAATTTAAATGGAATATTCAGTCTTAGAAATCAGATGTGCCATTGTCAGTTCTGCTGTCTTATTTCGTGATTTTACTTCCCTAATCTTAATGGAAAAAACTATAGTTGGAAACAATGTACAACAGTGCATCTCTATGGGCTTTGGCCAATTGTATGAGTTGGGGCTAGGATTACCTCTTCATTTTGATGCTGTAGTCCTACAGAGAAGTGTAGGCATTTATAATGTTTGTGTATTAAGAGATATCACTTAATTATAATGTATACAGTAAAATTTTTCATGCCAAGTACATTTTCGTAAATGCTTTGGAAGAACAGTAAGACTGCAGCAGGCTTGTGCAATAATCTTGTTATCCTTAGATTAATTTCCAAAGCACTGCTTCTCAAGCTGTCTTGTGGGATATTTCCATTTAGTGATGGACTTCCCTAGGTCCACTTCCAGTGTAGCCACAGGCCAGACCTTCTCAGAAAAATGGATGAAGTAGTTTATATATAGCATTCCATTTATTCCTGGTGAAATCAAACAGCCTTGTGGCCAGGACTTCAGTTAAAAAGAGCAGTTTATTGAGAAAGCGAATCTCTGAATAGAATAAAAAGGGTAACAAATGGTGCTGTATTCCCCTGCTGGGTACTTTTTCAATATCATATGGAAAAATTCCCTTTGAAATGGAAAAAAGTGCACAACTCCCAGCTTACTTAAAAGTGATTCATTTCTCCCCTGAAGATTGTAGAAATGAAGAGGAAAAAAAGTGCACCTCTATATGACACTGAACATGAGGGACACTAGAGTAACTGATGCGATATTTATCATATTTATCAGTGTCTCCATAATGTCTATATACGATTAGATGTATACACACAAATACTGGTGTGGATGTGCTGTACTTCATGACTGCATCCTTTGCTGTCATTTTAGATCATTAGTTGGAAGAGATGTTGAAGGTACATCCAAGTTGCTTGACAGAGACTGAATTGAATGATGCATGTAATTCAAACCTATGTAATTAGTGAGTGAAAAGTCATCATCTATTCACCTTATTAACTGTGCTTTTATCTTGAGGTGGAAAGGTCTAAATTTGTCTCATGTAGCTTAATAATGGTAGCCTGATTGAATTATCTGCTTGAAGAGTTTGTTCTTCTAATTGGCTTCTATTATAATTTATTTCTCTGGAGTTCAATTAATTCTGTAATGTGGCTATATAATTTAATAATGATGAAAAACCTCTAAAACTAATTTTACAGCCCTGTAAATATAAATATTCTATCTTGTGTTTATTCTCTTTGTTCTACTTCATACTAGTCTGTACACCTTTAAACAGATTTTCCAATACAGGGTTTTCTTCCTGAATGCATTTCATGATACATTCTCTCTTCCTTTACTCTTACAGGATGTGAGAAATTGGTCTTAAGTTGCACCAGGGCAAATTTATGTTGGACATTAGGAAGAGAGGGTGATCAGAAATATTAATTCAGACTTGGAACCAAGCTTGAGAAGTAAAGTAGGGACTGCTTTTCTAATATTTTGCTCCAAATAGGATATAAACTGTTCTGATTTCATTTTGCTTTTAATAGTTTGTGAATTTAAATTTCTTTTAGGATCCTGCTTCTAAGCTTGATTTGTAGACTGTATCTTTCTGAAAACTCATGTCTTTGTTTGTTTTTTTTTTTTTTCTGGGTCAGCTGCGTGAGTATTTTAAAATATAAGTATAAACCTCCTGTAGTGTGCTCTGGGTCACTCCTTGTGTCTGTGTATGGTGAACAGCTGAGGTGAATTGAGCAAGAGCACAGCAGCAGGTTCTTTTCCCTTTGGAAATCCTTTGTTTGGTCTTTTATATGGCAGCTGTAATGGTAGCCACCAGCTCTTAGCAGGTCTGCTGTTTCAACATATGCTCTGCTATATATGTTAACTTCCCGGTTTTCTGCAGAGCAAGACAACTGCTCTCCTGTTTAAGACATGAAGAGCTTGCTAAATAATCCTTACATGTGAGGAAAAAGAGCTATCTGCTGTATTTCACAGTGTTTAAGGACTGGTGTTTGACAGGAACACCAAAGGGGGAAATTGAGAAGAGAAATGCCAAACAGCTCGGAAGAGAAAACCACTGTTCAAAACTCACCTAGTTAAGGTGTAGATGCAAATTTAGAAGAGTTATTTGTCTCCTTTCTCCAGATGTGACCTCAGTCTTCTCACAAGTATGATCTTGAAAAGGATCAGCAGTCTTCATAAAATGTTATCTTTCCAACTCCCTGCTTTTTTTTGGTTGGAAATCTAATTTGAATTCTGCCTAGTGATCCATAAAGTAAAGGCCACATTGCTGGTTCTCTGACTGATACTGAGTGATGTGATGATATAAACTACTTCAAGCAATGTTGGTTTTCAGTACAGCTGCAGTATTGGCTCTGAACTCAGGAAGAATCCATCAAGGCATAGTGGGCACAGAGGAAGGTCTTCAGCAGGGCACTTGTGTTGCCCACTCCTTCCTGCCCTATGCACTGTGCTGTCCCAGTGGGCCATGATAGGCTTCTCCAGTGTGGATTAGTAGAGCCCTTCTTTCAACCACAGGATTTAATTTAAAAACTGAATCAGAGTGCAGACAACAAAGCTTGTCCTTTAGCTGGATTTAAACTCACTTTGTTCATCCCTTTCCTGGTCTAGAAGAGCATTAGTTCTCTCTTGGATGTTGTTGTTCTGTTTAGCGATGCAAAATAAGCCAGTTACCAATATGAACATAACGCTGTGTCATATAGATAGAAGATAGGAAAAACAGATGCGTTGGCTACCTGTAAAGATGGGCCTGGAACCTAAGGATGGTTGCTTCTGAAAAACAGAATTAAAATACTTTGGTAGAAACAGGAGGACCGTTGTTTTTTGTTGTTGTTGTTTGTTTGTTTGTTTGTTTTTTATTGTTTGTTTGTTTGATTGATCCATACTTCTTGGGACTGCAGTTCCAGAACTGAAGCTAGGTACGTGGGCTGCATTCAGCAGAAGCCACAACGTGCACATGATCAGCCAGAGCCCAGGGAAGGGGCTGCAATCAGCCTGATTTGTTTGTCAGTTTGAAGTGCGATTGTTAGTTTGGAGGTTACAGATAGACTAAGATAAAGAAAATTAATCATTTTCTAGTTAATCATATGCTGCTGAAAAGCAAGTAAACAATAGAAATCATTGCAAGAACAAAATACATACAGGCTACAGGCAGGGTATGTAATTGAGAGAGACACATGCTGATAAGAGATGAAGTGTCACAGACTTTAAGTAGATGAAAAAAGGGAGGAAAATCCATCTCCTGAAATTAATATCAGTTTATATTTTAATGTCAGGGGTATACTTTATAGCTGGAGCATGAACATCATCATAAATTCAAGCCAGTTCTGTTTGGTCCGTGAGTAGTGGAATGAGGAATGACTCATTCCTCCTCTGAATTTCATGCTGTTATTGCTAACAAAGGAGTGTGCCATCTGTCATTCTCTCTGGGAATGGAGGTATTTTCCCAAGTATTTTGGATGCCATGGGGCTTCCCTGGTCATTTTTGCCAGTGAGGAAGTTTGCATTGCCTCATGCTGTGAACCACCTTCCTGGAATGCCCTGCAAATGTGTTGAGATGCTATCTGCTGTGTGAATGGATGCTGCCTTCCTTCCCAGAAGTCCCCTTCAGTTGCCTGGAAATTCTTTGCTTAGGTAAGGTTAAGGTAAAAGCAGGTCTGTTCTCATTTATAAAGTTCATATTAGAGTTCAGAATGCAGTACTGAAAATATGAGTGCTGTAAAAGGAGAATTACCAACACAAATTATCTGACAATTAGGTTAAACCAGAACAGCCCTGGCAGAGCGGTTGTTTCCCAACGAAGTCGCCCTTTCTAGATTGTAGCATGGGAAAGGGTTAAGGGTAGACATGAGTTGTTATACCCTGACCATTGTTGCTATCTGGTTGCATTTCATTCTAGCTAATCTTCTCATTCTCCCTCTTTTCTACAGCTATGTAAGGATCCATCATTGGCATCAGTTGTAGAAATCCTCTAATCTGTTAAATGAGCTCACTCTGGAAATAGTAGGATCCCTTTGGTAGGTTAGAGGCCGTGATTATTCAGTAAATTGTTACTAAACTGTTTATTTATTGAAGTGGAAAACTGTGATTCTTACCTAATAAGGATGCACAAATATCTCAGGTTAAAGCCTTTGTAAACTCTAGACCTTGCAAGCATTCAGTTCAGCGACTTCATGCAGACACATACACCATGATTAATACCTGCAGTTAATTCTTGACTGTTGAATGAACCTAGGCATGGATCTATAGGACACTTCAGGACAGAGAAAGAGTTTGGGATGGCTTTCTGCAACGCTTTTTTCTTTAGAGAAATTGTTTACTATTTTTTCCTTTCTCATTTTCTTATAAGTACAGACTGAACCTATTGTTTCCTTATGTGGTAGCAGTGAAAAATAGTGATCTCAATTTTAGGCTTACTGAATCTCAGACAGTATGCCGGACATACAGTTCTCATTCTTTGATTTTGTAGCTTTTCCTGATAGAACAGTAAGTAAATTTTGACCCTATTAACATCTGGCCAAAGCAGTGGTAAATGCACTGTTGTATACTAAGCCTCCTTAATTAAGGATATTCTGACTCAAGATTTACTTTAATGGACTGAAAACTGTTGGAGCTCCACAGCTGACTTCTGTAGGCCACACAGGAGAAACTAGCTGAAAAATGTGGCATCTTTACATAACTACATTACTGAATTCAGTGGGCTTGCTCTTTACAATCTGAAGATAATAGAATAAGAAGTATTTCCTTAATCTTGTACAGATCTTTTGTCTTGCTTTTGCTTAATTTTTGTGAAGTAGAGCTTTTTTGCAAGGAAACATTGTAACAAAAAAAAAAAAAAAAAAGAAAAAAAAGAAGGGAAAGTATATGCATATATGCATAGCTATGGAAATCCGACACATCATGCATAGATCTGTAATTATTTAAGGGTAATATTAGTCTTTGATGGAACCATTCAATGGAACTGCAGTGTGGACATGTCTTTAAGTTACAGAAAGTGATATTTTAAAATCAGAATCCTAAAGCATTTATACTACCATTTGCTCTGAAATACTCAACTTATTATACTGGATTTATTTGTGAGACCTATTTATGATCTGTGGCAAGCTTCTAGATAAGTACCATCTCCTGGTGTTTGTTAGATGCCTGGGTAACTGTGTTATGTGGTTGTGTTTTGATATGCTTCCCATTTTTATCTTGTCATTTGATGCTTGCTTGAAAGAAAATACCCACGTAATAAAGGCCTAAACCTCTGCTTAATGAGTGTTTGCTCTTCTACTCAAAACTGGTGGCATGAGGGAGTGGGTGTCAAGGAAGGAACACAGCTGCTGATCTTGGTGTTCCCTTGTGAGGTGTTACGAATTACTCACGGTTATGCTGAGAGTCAAGCAGGACTTTCTGAGGTCAGCAGCTTTTTCACCTCTCAGAACTTAATTGTAGGCTGTTCTGTAGTAACGCTTCTGTTTTTTTTTAAGTAGAGTAATGTTGCAGAGTGTGGTCCTTGGTATCTGAACAAAAAAAACTTTTGATTGCTGGATTTGTTTGTTGTTTAGTTTTTAGGCATGCTGTTGAATGAATGACTGCGGATGCTTCAATAAATTGCTAGCAAAAAAAGCAGTCATGGAGTTATCTGCTAAGTTTGGGAAAACATTGCTTTTACTTATAGTGGTGTGATTCCCAAAACCCTCTACTAACTTGAGACCAAAAGGCAGCATATAATTTAACAGCAGTTTTTAAAAGTAGTTTGCATGCACTGATCTGTTGGGAACTCTTGACATTGCCTGACAAAACTTCTGGTGCACAAGTAGTAAATGCTGGAAGTTACTTATTACACAGGCTTTGTGATACTTCACAAAAGAGAAAGAATAAATCAACAGCCTAATATTGTCCTTCTTTAATTACTTTTTGTTCTCTTTTTGTACTTAATTTTCCAGTGAATTAGTGTTCCTTAGAGTGATTTGTATGTTGACCAGCTAAATGGATTATTTGAAATGGAAAGAAGTTTAATAGAAGTGAAAGCAAAATATCTTTGTGTGTGCTTACAAATCCAAGCAATATTTCTTTTACTTTTGTATTTTGTTTTTGTATTATTATTAGCTTTGCAGCAGCAATATGGCAGTCAGGAGATGTCTCTGTAATGGGTCTGTTCCAAAGTTACGCTTCCTGAGTGGAGAGTTCAGTTAGACTGATAGAAATAATTAAACCATGCAACCTCCTGAAATTCAGTGATTTCACTGTTTTTGAAGTTGTTTAACATAATTGGCCAAGCAAGCTTTGCACCTACTGCTCACAGTACAGACTTAGTATAGGTAGTCACAGAAGTGCTGTTCAGGAAAGGATTTCTCTTTGTTGCAAACATTTGTCATCAGCTGAAATGCTTCCATGTGAAAATAATTTTCTGTCCTTACCCTAAGGGATTTTTGGTGTGTCAGCGTTTTTAAATTCCAAACAAACAAAGCAAATCTCTTTAGCAGCATGTTGTGATGAAAGCCCCAAATATTTTGAATTGCTTGAAAAATGCAAAGCCCTCTCCCTCAGCAGTGCAGAGCGGGGCGACACTGAGCTCATTACCCCTATTTCAGCTTCATTCAAGCAAATAGTAACTGATTTTCTGTTTTGCATCCATCAGCTCTGACTCACTCTCCTGTTGAAATAGTTTTCCTTGTGTTGTTTTACTTGTAATCATTATCTACCAATGATAGTAGCAAACTCAGCATTGTTCATAATGCAGAGCAGGGCCCTATTGCTGTCCCAGAGATGCTGCTGGAGCATGAAGATCCTCCAAGGTGCAAGAAGGGAATTTGTGCTCATGCTTTGTTGCTCCCACTTTTGATGTATTGCTGCAATTTCTGGTAGTACATCGTGTAAATTTGGACTAATTCCACTGAATCCGTACCGGAATGATATGAGTGAATTACACACTGCTATTTTGATATTCTGGATCTATTTTGCTTAGTTTTTGCTGAGTTCTTGCATGTTCAGTTTTAGGGATTTTGACATAGCCACAGTTAACTGTTGGGGATGACTGGTGCATGATCCTTCATTGTGGTGTGTGATGTTTACAAGAGATTCCCTAAGATGTGCACTTTGAACAATTAAGGATTGCACAACATCCTTACTTAGCCCCAGATCATTGCCATTGAATTGATTATGAACAGGAGTGCACTTGGAACTTCACCCATTAATTGGATTGCTGGCAAGTATTCTTTAAAGAAAATACATCAGAAAGCAGAGGTGTGATGTGTAACATCTCACTAAAAGCAAGGTACTACTTTGGTTACAGACGCCTCAGGTGCCTCAGGAGTTCAAAATGTAGAATTAATGGACTGGATACTTAGATGTACACAACAGCTGGTAGATGAAAACTAGGAGTGTTCAAAAGGTGGCATTTTGTAATGTGGGTGGTGGCTGAGTCCTCACCTGAGGACAGAACTTTCTTAAATTTATTTCTGGTAAACTATGGTTTTATGTTGGCTGCTATTAGAGAAGGCCTGCTGGGAGAATGTCAGCATGATTCAGAGCCTCTGGTTTCTTAGTGCTTAGTGAGAAGAAAAAAGAGCTTACTAGGTACAGTAGATGACATAATTGCATCATATATTTTACTATCATTGGATTCATTATACTGATTTTTCAAATAAGTTTTTTTTCTACACTAAACTTTTGCCAGCAAAGAGAGATCCTTGCCTCTTCTTTCCCTTATTTCTCCTTCTCCCAAAACATGACTGTTAACCTATTTGGAAAGCAAAGATAAGTAATTTTAATTTCAGAAGGTTTTACTGTTGGACTATTTTAAAATGAGTATTTCTAAAGGTAAACAGTTGTATGCTAGAAGAATGCAGACCATAAGCTAATACTGCTGTGGCAACTTACTGAACATAATACAACGAGACCTGTTCTGGTATAGTTGCATTTAGTTTTGAAAGTTAGTGTTGTGAACTTTCTGTACAGAGGATGTGTTTCAGGGGCAAAGCATACTGTGTAGCATGTGAATTACAGAGAGCACAGCAGAAATTTCTTGTACTGCTCCTTGGAATAAGTATAGGTAGGGCTAAGAGAGTACATTTTGCTGTGAGGGGAATTATGCTGTACCATCCTGGGTAAAGCAGCAATCTACTCGTAGGTAAAAACCCTCCCTGTTACTGAGGTTGTCTGACACCTCTCATTAGGAGACGCTGTTTTACAGTGCCTACAAGAGTGTCAGCTGGAACCACTTGGGCTGAAATTTTTATGAGTGTCTCACTCGGGATGATTTTTTTTCTTTGATCATTTTTGCTATCTCTGTATTGTGGAATAGGGATTTCTGTCTCCATATTCTCCAAGGCTGTTACTTGACCAATCTATAACTCTTTCAAATCTTCAGTTGTTAGATCTTTAAAGATTTCTTTGTTATTATCTTCCTGTCTCTTCTTGTGCTTGTTAAATTCCATGTGCATCAGTCCCATAAAATGGCTGTGTGATGATGAGCTTATTCTGTTTCTGCTTTGGTTGCACATTGAGGTTACTGAGCTGAGCATGGGATTAGGGAAAATGCAGAGCACAGGAGAGATGACAGTGATGTGCACAAAGTTAAAAATGGAACCAGAGGGAGGGGGAAGCAGCAGAACCATTTGTAGGGAAGAACTGAGGAGGGGAAGAGAACTGAAAAGGTCTGAGAAAAGAGATGGGAAGATGAGGCAAAGCATATGAAGGGGATCTGAAATGGAAAGCCTACCGGCAAAGACAAAGAATGTGAACTGGCAGTTAGGAAAATGGAGGAAGTGATGGATGAGTGATTTTTCACAACGACCTTGAGACTTGAGGTGAGGGAGAAACAGAATGAGGCCAAGGACAGTTTGAACAGAAAGTGGCTGAAAAAATGTATGGTGTGAAAAGGCAGAATATAAGTAAAATGACCTGCCAGAGCTGTGATGAAACTCTGCATTCACCGGTATGCTTTGTCAGAAAATGGTTGTGAAGCCCACCAGTAAGAGATGCGAGTCTACAGGGAAAAGAGGCTGCTGACATTACGTGTTACTGTGTCAGTTCATATGGCAGAGAGATGCAAGATCAGCATGCAAATGTTATCAGGGCAGAAAAGTTCAACTGATCAGAATGATCGAAATAAGAGAATTCAGGTGGTTCTTTTGACCCAGTAAAAAATACAACAACCTGAAAGTATCAAAAGGAACACTTTTATCTACTGGAACCAGTTAAAGGTCAGCATTTGCGCTCAGCTGCAGTACAGCAGAGTCAGATCTTCCCTGTTCTTCCTGTTGTAGGAAATGTAGGAACTGACTGCCCTGTTGGAGATATTAGTGTTTTAGGACTCTAGATGCACAGGTTTTATTCCAGAGTCTCCCTGGACAGGCTGTATGACCTTGGATGAGTTATTTCACCTTACTGATGAGGAAAATAAAGCACATTAATTTGCGGAAAGTGATCTTGAACTATCCTCTGTAGAGACCAGTAAGATCTCTGAATGCAGCAGTTTACATAAGAGCCGAAGAGATGTGTCTAGTATTATTAATGATGCTTTCTTTGTATTCACTGGTGACTATTTCTTTTTTCTCTTTGGATCACTGTGTAACTGTGACAGGATGGAAATTGAGAAGAAAGGAAGGACGTGCTGGGGATAATAGGTACAGTGTGGCTGTGACAGCTTTTGCCTGTCATCCAGACTGTGCAGCAGCCAGCACTGGGTGCATTTGCGCCTGCAGCCGGGCTGACTCAAAACTTCATAGAGTCATTTCAAAGACACACAGGCCTCCCTAATGACACGCAGTTTATATGAAACTGCTTTGAAGAGTCTGGCCTTATTAAGTATTCGTGAATGGCTTGGACACTGACGCAGAATGTGCGCTGTATCTGGTGCGATAATGCTGCTTGCGCTGCCTTCATGTAGGCTGTGGCCGTGCGGCTCAACACAGTTAGGTGAGAGGCTGGGCTGGGTAGGGAGGCATTGCAGGGCAACGCACTTGTTTTCCTACAGCATTATATGAAAGTTTTGAAAACTTTATACAGCCGCCTTTCATTTGGATTGGGTAGCTTTTTTTTTATTTCTTATTTGTTCTCCAAGTTTCTTCTATTCACAGCTCTTTCCAAGCAGAGAGAGTGTGTCAGTGTTGTGCCAGAGCTGGCTTGGATTAGATTCTGGTTTACAATGCATATATCTGTGTTTATGAATTTAAACTTAAGTTCCAGTGAGAAACCATTTCAATGTCTGAGGTGAAGAATTGGAAGTACTTATATCTGTGTGGTTTGTGTCATGTTTAGTTCAATTTTTATGTCTCCCATTTTTTCATTTTGTCGTTTTGTCAAAATAATCACTGAGGAACATTTTCAGGCCAGAAAGGTTTTGGTACCTCTTACGGAATGTAGAGGAGGAGATGCTATCGTATGTGGTATCTCCTTTACTTGTTAGTTTTGAAGTAGCAATCAGTGTGTTGTCTCATCCATGTGAGTCTGTGCAAGTAGTTGGAATTGAAAGGCAGTTGGCTGAGGGAAGCTCAGAGAGAATTCCTCCAAGCTGTTGCTGTGCCACCACCTCTCCCATCAGATTAAGATCTTTGTCTCTTTCTTGTTTTTGTTGTGTTGTACTTGAGGCTTGATTCAGGGATGTGGAGCCTGTTATGTTGCAGGCCTTCCTTCTGCAGCTCCCTATCCTCTCTGCTCCACTATTGCGATTTTGGTCCTGAACCAAACCTTCCAGCTGTAAATTTGGTACAAGAGTAGATTAAAGCTCTTTGTTGTTTTGGGAACAAGTCTGGTTCTGCTAGTTTTAAAGAGCTGTGTGTATGTGAACTTCAGAGTTCAGTGTCTCTCTCAATTTCAGTTCTTCTTCCTGCCTCTTTCTTTGTTTATCTCTGTCTTAGCTCCTCTTTTGGGCAAAAGTGTTCTGACATTCTTGTCTCAAATATGGATGAAAAGATAAAGATGATGCATTTTCTCAGGGAGAAGAAAGTTCTGCAAAACATTCTATTGGATGCATTTAGTAAATCACATTTTATGTTTTATTTCCATCTGCTGCATCACTGTGAAAGGGATGTTGTCTGTGTGCCTTATGACGCAGTTGTTCCTTGTAAACCTGGCTCTGTGGCTAACTGCAATTCTTAGAATGTGCCCGCAGTTATGCTGAGCAGTCTTTAAAATTACTCTGCCAAGTTGATGTGCTTGGTTTTAAATTTATCTGTGGTCATGATCCTTGCTGTAGGTTGAAAATAGTTGCTAAACTGTTCAGTCCAGTGCTGCAAAATGGTCTTTATTTGTGCACTCTTATTACAAAAACATTGTCTTTGGATCACCTCCTCTCATCTATTTTAAGCAAAAAGAGGGTGGTTGCAATTCCTGAACAGTATTTGTGGCTCCCATTTTGAGAACTTCTGTCCTAGAATAAATGCATCTGGGCATTCTGTTGCATGAGTAGCAGCAGCAGCACGAGTGCTGTGCCGCCCTTACCCTGGCAAATGGCAGCCATTGAGTACCTTGAGCATAACAAGCCTGACTGTGTTGTGGGTATTGTCACACAGTGCTGACATAAAGTAGATGCCAAAGCACAGACTATGTGCTTCAAGAAAAGGGTTTGTAATTAGGAAAGATGGTTCATGTGCTGCAGAGTTTTTTAGCATGAGGACAAATATCTACCAAAAGTAATCTTAGTATGTGATCTATGGAGCCCCCTAATTTTCCTTTCTCTTCTTAGGAATAGCATTGCTGTCCCCATAGCTAGTAAGTACACACTAAATAGCAGTTCTTTATCACTAAAAACTGTGTTTTATCAATTTTACCCTTGTTTCTGGACTTCTCATTTTGCTGGATAGCAATAGCTTCCTTTGTAAAAATGAGAATTACTTACATGGTATATCCAAAGTCAGGTTCCTGACTCAGAGATTTGACAGAAATGGTTGAAACTATTATGAAGCCTCCAAATGCTTAGGCTGTGTAAGCGGGAATGAGACTCAAATGATAGTTATGTTGAATAGTGAGAGTATGCACAGCTTGAATCTTAGAGCAGTGCAGATT
Organism: Tympanuchus pallidicinctus; assembly: GCF_026119805.1. NCBI lineage: Eukaryota > Metazoa > Chordata > Aves > Galliformes > Phasianidae > Tympanuchus > Tympanuchus pallidicinctus. The sequence goes on along the minus strand of NW_026294618.1, from coordinate 58,215,653 downwards.
TAGCTCACAGAAAGCCAATTAGGAGGAAAAATCTCTTCACTGTGGATGAATTACCATATTCTCTAGCTCTGAGTCCATGCTGAGTGGGTGGGTAAGTTAGCCTGGAAGGTTTAGCTGCCTGAACATAAAGTTTTTCTAGGGCACGCTTGTGGAGTATATATTTCTGGCCCTCAACCTTTTTAATTCACTTTGCATGAGAATTGTGCATTATTTATAGCCATAGTGGGAGATAGAGTACTGTGGAAGAAAGAAAAATATATCTTTCCATCATGAATTCTGTTTTTGGCTGTGATGCCAATAATTTCACAGCCAAAACAGAAGTGTTAAGATCCTCCCCCAAATTCACCAGTCTCACTCGTGATCTCAGTATTCTCTCAAAGTATGGTTAGGAAAGTCCTGAGGCATGTGGAATCCTTATGACAAGAACAGCAGGTAATCGTTTTCTAATTCAGATGTCTTCCAGCTACTTCAAATAGTCTTTAATAGCCAGAGATTCTATTCTAAGCACCTCAGTGCTTAGCTGTTGTCAAGACTATTGAGAATACAAATGATCAGACACCTCAGATTTTGTGTTCCAAGTGCTGGTGCCCATGCAACAGGCTTTCTCTTGGCAAAGAGTGGAGAAAGCTTCTCCATGAGGCACGTAGACCTGGCTCAGAGCCATGACTTTTGAATGTTTATGTAATATGTACTGTAGACGTTTACTAAGAAATACAAGGCAATTAATGAGATTATCCCCCTGTGGGCTCTTCCTACAAGATAAGGAGAGTTAATAGTTCCACATGGGTTCAGGATGAACCATTTTCTTGCTCCTTCCTCACCACATCTCACCACGTTTAGACGGTGGCTGTACATATGACACTTCAGACATGGCATGTGTCCTCTTCTGCCCTCTAGCAACCACTGAGGAAAAGCAAACAGGGTAAGTTAACAGTATGACATGGATAAAAAAAAAGCCAGGAAAGCTCGACATTGCTTGATTCTTTCATCATCAATAAGTGTAACACCTTTACACTGAATGTTTCTTTGGCCAAACAAGTATTAGGCTGCACTATGAACAGGCTCAAAACAAATGGCATCTGGCTTACTTTAACAACATAGGGTATTGCCTTCCATGGAAGTAACCTGACTTGACAGCTGCACTATGTAGTACTCCAGTTTTTTAAATAACAAGGCTGTGATGCTTAATTTTTTACTGTAGCATTAAACAGAATGAACTTTGTTCAGCTGTAAGCAAAATGTGGTATGTGCGAAGCAGCACAAATTGATGTACACTTTCAGCAGCAACTTAGGGCAGTGCCCTGGATCTGTGCTCTGGATCTGTGCTGCACAACTACTCCCAGGTTGCTTGAGTTAGAGCTGCCAAGTGTCGTGCGTTATAGTACTCAGAAAGAGAAGCTGTATAAATTGTGTTCAGAAGGCAAGAGCTGGACCTGAGAATAGAAAACTCCTCCTCAGTATGCAGCTGGCTTGAAATATTCAGTAGTAGAGGAAAAAAAGCCCCAGTAATTTTGAAAGCATACCATTAAGAATAAGAAAAGTAATAGAGAATAGCATGGAGAGTGTTAGCAAAAGTAAAAGTCTTTTTATCAAGAGCACCCTCATCTCACCTCGAAATAGTATCAGGAGTTAGTGGGAGTTCTGGGAATACGAGATGAAACTGAATAAGGATCTGGGAAATCTTGGTTGTGGAGAGTGGGTAAGGAAAATTGTGTTGCCTTATAAAGCAGATGAGTCAGAGAAGAGACATGCTGAAACTGTGAAAAACAGTAAATGGTAATGCGAAAGATAGATTGAGGTAATTTCTGATTTCTTTGTCTTAAAGCTTAAAAGCAAGCGGATATTTAAAGAAATCAATAGATGACAGATTCCAGAACTGGTAAAAGGAAATTCTTGTTCAGATCTGTGATTAAATTATAAAAGTCACTGTGGCGGTAAATTGTTAGGCTGAAGAATTTAAGAAGGTTTAAAGGGTTATTTCAGTGGATATCAGAAATATTTATAGATGCTATAATCCATGCTGACAAATTTTGAAGGAGATATTAAGCCTCATCCTTGTGATTTCAAGATGTTCTCCAGCTACTGGGGTTATGTTTTCTAGCTACAAGGTTTCCTTCCTGATGGTTGTTCTTCCTTCTCAAGGTAAAGTGTTAAGTAGGATTTCAGAGCTGTTAATTGTATAATACTTGCATAAAATCTGTGAAATTAGCTTTGATTCCCAATAGTACAAACCTTGGTTACTATCCTCTAGGTATCCTATGTGGGAAATGTTTGAGTTTAGCGGTGCAGGCGGCTCTTCATAAGTTGGCTGAACAGAACAGTCTGCATCATCATATCGTGTTTCCTTTGGTGACTAAATACAAATGTGCAGTAATGTCAGGAACTGATGCAACTATTGATTTATACATTATGCGTACGAATAAAAACTATGTTGCTCTTCAAAATGCCCTTAAAGCAAGAGCATTTTCTGTGTTTGCCTTCTGGAGTTGCTTCACTTCCAACAACTCAAAGGCTTGACATAAGCAGCCGTTGTCTTTACCTGAAGTCCCCCGTTAAATTGTTGAAAAGAATATGTACAGGCAACCCTAAACAAAGAAAATTTATGTTGGCAAAATGTCTCCTTGGCGCAGTTACAGTGTGCGTGATTTTCATAGTTAGGCATTCGTGCCTAAATGTATATGTGAGTATGTGGTACTGATGGTTTTTGTCAGGATTTCGGTTTTGTTGAATGTCATGCGTCCCTAACTGATTTTAACTCTGTGGCTGATACTTAGGGAACGTCACTCATGTAGTCCTGCTCTTTTATCTGATAGCAACGTCCTCAGGAATTGTTCATTCATCTAAGTCTACAGCTACACTCTGAGCTGCTCCTCTTTTAAGTGGCATGAAGTTTTTGGATAATTTAAAAATAAACACCCAAGCAATAATTAATGAAGCTGCAGGTCTTAAAGATATGGAAAAAAATACTTCAAAGGACTTTTTTCATCAAATCCTCTTGATAAAGGAAAGGTAATGGCTTTCCTGCAGCTGTAACACAGACCTGTTGATTGGAATTAGTAAAATGGTGCATAAAAAAAAAACATCCCACTTGGGCATTTTAGGGAAACAAAGGGAATTATACTGTGCTTATGCACTAACAGTAACAGAATTTTGGGGGAAGTTATGAAGGCTATCATTGTAATTTCTGTTAAAATAGTGTTAATTAACTCAATTTTAACTGCAGTTAGGACTATGCAGTCCAGGTGATCCAGGTGACTGGCTTAGTTACAGTATCTCAGCTGTCATGGTTTCCCCACATAACAGTGCACTCTGCAGTGTCTGAGTCCACATCATACAGTGTTATTTTTAGTACTGATAAATGTAATATTTCAAGATAAGTGAGGCTGACAGGGGTGATCTGGTAGCTCTCCCTCACTGTCTGCTGAGATGCAGCATTCAGGACTCTCCAGTTTGTACGTATTCCCCATGACGAGAGTGTCAGCTTCTGCAAAAGGTGACAAGTTTTCCTGGATAACAAAATCATTCTTCAGAGGCTGTTTTTGATATTTGGTGGTGTGCATAGTGCCAGGAGGAATGGCTGGGTTCCCATTCCACGGCCTGTACAAAGCAGCGAGCAACACATTGGCATCATAGAACATCTAGGCAGCCATCATCCAGACCCCCAGTCTACACATAGAAACAACAGTTGTGGCTTAATTGTAGCTTTGTAAAGACTCAGATCATCTCCCCTTGCATAGATCACCTCCTCATGCATAGAACAGCTATCTTTCTTTTTGCCACATACTGAAATATGCCTTAATTCCTTATTTGCACAACACTTCAGCATTCAAGTGAACTTTAAAACAATACAGTTCTCTAAGAAAAAGCAGAAAATAATAATAATTAAAAAATCTTGTGGTATTTGCTATTTTAAAAACATTTCTTAAATCTCAGGTAATAATGAATGAGAACAATGTTTTAACTGTAATCACTGAATTGCAGTAACCATATATAGATAGTTAACAACAAATAAATCCCTGCAATATACCTTCTAAAGGTATGTAAAAATGTGTATTAAGTGTTTCCAGAGGTTGCTTTCATTACACATTTTTTTTCTTAACAATTGTTCAGTCATTTATTTTGTTGCTGGAAGCTTTACTTGACATTTCATCTAAAATATGATTTCTCGAATATCGTCCCATTACTTACAGTCATATTTAATAATATCTTCCCTTTGTTGTTTTTTTCCAGTGTCTTTCCTTTGTTTTTCTTTCCACATCATTCCAGTACTTACTGACACTTCATGACTCCACTTTGCCAGTATGCATATTTTTGTTTTATTGTTTTCTTTTAATCCATTATTTCTATCTCTAAGCCTGTAATTACTATTATTGCTCCTCAAAGCCATGTAAGAATGGTAAAACAAGCAAAACAAAACAAAAAACAACACACGTTACTTTAAAATCTGTAAATTATCGAGAGGAAAGAAAGCAAAATTTTGCGCAGAATAAAGAAAATAATTTTCTTGAGCCCAGTCTGAGGTAATGCCATTGTTGCTTGGTGAGGGAATGTCTCAGTGGCAGTGGTTTTTGCTTTTGAAATTGGACTGCATAGAACTGTGGCAGTCAGGACTCATGATGAGCAGGACTATGAGCAGGACTCATAGTGCACGTGGACAAGCTCTTGTATTATGGCAATATTTAGTTAACGATACCCATGTTAAATCCCATGTTGTGTGTCTATGGTATTAATTACTTTAAGGATGTTTGTTCCACAATTTCTTGCAGAATGCCGTCTTGTTGTGGTGTTGTTCTGGTTAGGATAAAGGCCTTTTTTTGCTTTTATCTGTTTTTTTTTTTTCCTTTTCAAAAGCATAAGAAACGATGCTGATGAATAAATACTAGAAAATCAGTGTTTGCAAGAGAATGACAAAAAAAAGGAGAATCAATTTACACCACTACATGTGTATGAGGTCTAGAATCCATCATTGCAAATATCCATCCCATAGCTGATAGCTGAAGGTTTAAATATAGAGAGCGTGCCTGACAGGAGTCAGATGAAGTCTTTGTGGTGGGAGGGAAGTATCATGTGTCATGGAACCATAGAATGGCCTGGGTTGAAAAGGACCTTGAAAATCATCTAGTTTCAGCATGGCTTCATATAGAAGGTTTGGTAGCAAAGATGTTGGCAGACTTTTAGCTAGAATAGCACGTGAGCAAATATAAACTCACTGTTTGAAGTAGTTATTTTCTACTTGATATCTCTAACTCTTTAATGATATTTGATGAGAATGTTGACATTGTAAGACATGATTTAAATAGTGGTACATTTGCTTTGAAATAAAACGGTAGAAATACTTTGCTGGTGAACCTTTCTTAAAGATTTCACTGGGACAAAAATGAGTAGGAATTTGTGTTATTCTCATCACTTTTCATCTTTTTTTTGAGTGAACTGAAGGATAAGCCATCATTTCCAGTGATGCCATGCTTTTATCTAGCTGGCTTAGGCTCTTGGATATGGATCAGACAACTTTGATCTTTTGTCTGTGGTTCATACACCAGATGAATGAATTGTTAGAGGTTGAATGTCATTGTACTTTGGCCTCTGAGAAGCAAGTCAATTTTAGCTCAATTCCTTGAAAGCTGCTTTCTGCACCACAGATAATCAATACCTTTGGTAACATTTGCATTGAGTGATGTCAGGTATTGTCCTAAGCATGTGCATTTTGCCAGCAATATGGTAGCCTCATAGTGACCCTTGCATCCCATTAGTGTGATGGGATTACATTCTCAATCTGTGGTTCAGCCCTCTCGAGTGGGTTGAGCAAATACAGTCATTTTGCATGTTGGGAGAGCTATCTATCCCTGCAGTGCTTCCTTAGCCTGCTTTTTGCTTTGTCTTCAAGACTGAAAACTTAAAGATCAGTGCTTTTTAATTAAACTGTGCAATTCCAGCAATGTGAGGATTTCTTCTAGTTGATGTGTTTTTTATGCTACAATAGTAAAGGAAGCAGCAATTCTTGCTTTCCAGGGTTGTCAGGTTTCGCTATTGCAATTCTTCTGTCAGTGTAACAGACTGAACTCCTTATTTATCACTCCCTTGTGTTCTCTGGAAAGTCAAATAGAAGTAAAACTACTGGTCACTTGGCCAGCTGCATCATGACCATCCCTGAATGTGTTCAAAAACCGTTTGGATGTGGTGAACAGGGACAGGATTTATTGAAAGGTTGTTAGAGTTAGGGTAGTATGGTGAGGTTGTAATTGGACTTGATGATCTTTAAGGTCTTTTCCAGTCAGAGCTGTTGTATGATTCTATGATTTTGTGACATAGTTTTTTTTATTTCAGAAGAAAGGAAGATAAAACTGCTAACAGAGTTAGCTCTGAATATAGTCTATACAGAATTGCTGACTGGCCATAGCAGGGGTGGCATTTTCACAATCTGCTACTTGGCATTTCTTAGAGTGTTGCTAGTGTTCAAATTGTCAGAGATCTGTATTGCATCCATCCCAAATGAAATGGGCCAGTGTATCTAAACCTGAATCAGAGCCTCTGTGTGGATAATACATAAGAAAATAATAATTGGTAGATATCTGGTGTCTTGTTTATAATTATATGCTAAACTGAATGTTTTGTTTGTAAATATTGGGATTTTCAGTTATTTGTATTGTGGTCAGGGCAGGGTATTGGGATACTTTGGAAACGCAAGAGATGGGTGCTACTTCCAAGTAAAAGCTGAAGGGCCCAGAGAGCCGAGTTTGATTCTCTGCATCTAGTTCATGGCTTTTGTGCCTGTCCCAGCTCCCTGAAGGGAGTCTTCCAAGGTTATCTGAATTACTCAACTTCTATCTTGATCTGTACCTATAACCTGTAACTGCTTGGACTACAAATTTCTACTTAGCTTGAGTTACGCACTCAAAATAGTACAGTTATTTAAAAGCTGGTTAATTCAAATTAAAAAAGTGGGAGTTATGCCAGTGAATTAATATATGGTGATGATGGAATTCAGTAAGTGTTGATTAGTTGTTCTTAAAGCTTGACATTCATTTATAGGAGCTTCTTTTACATAGCTCAGATGTAAATGTAAATGTTGATGATGTAAAGTTATCTTGTTTTATACCATCTGCAAAGCCACTTTATTAGACCTTAATAAACCCTGGGATCTTAGATTTTTTAATGTAATGTAGCCCAAATAGTTGAGAATTTTAAATTTGATGTTTTTTTGTCGTGGAAAGATAGTTGGCCTTAGGTACTTGAAGTCAAGGAACTGCCAACTCTACACAGGTATTGCATCTGTCTTCTTTTTAACAGCAGTGGACCTTTCCTAATGATGCTCATCAGTGGTTTGTTAGAGAAAAGGATAGGTGTTTTGCTCTGGAGTTGTTCTTTAGGTGGAAAAGTGGTCTTTCTGTATTGTGGAGCTTTTATCTATACAGAACCTAGAGCAAAGTGAAATCTTAAAAACAACTGAAATGGAAGTGCTGTTCTATTCTTTATTTATCCTTATAAACATTCAGATCTGCTTTATTTTTAGAAAACTTGGGATTGTCTCTGCAATTCTAGGGAATGTGTATGAGCAATTAAGCAGAAGTATCTTGCAGAGATGCTTAAGGATAGGAAGACTCTTAACTTGAGGTAGTAGTAGTGTACAGACTACAAAGGAATTTCCCTGACTGGAAAAAAAGCATGACTTAGGTCTAATAAAATATTCTTCTGTGGAAATGGGTATTTTTTTTTTTTTTGAAAGTTCTTTTGCATTTTAATAATTCTTGTGAAGAGATAGGAGGTGAAAACTAACCATAAAAAGTTATAAGCCTTATCACTGTAGTTCTGTCTCTCAGATGGAATAAGCAGCAGACCTTTAATAGTTTCCCATCCAGAAACATACTACACAGACAGCTTGTGCATGTGGATGATTGGCTTCATGCCTTAATTCATTTCTTCAAATTATACCCAGCTATTTCCCTTAATACCCCTTGAAGATACAGTTAGAAAACTTATTTAAATGAGAACTGGTATCCAGTTAAAAAACCAAATTGTTATAGCGACCCTCATTTTCATTTCTTGCATGCAACTTCCAATTCTGACAGAGCTCCTCAACTGCCCAAATACATTTATTGTATGTACATTGGATATAGCCCATTCCTGAAGTTTTTAGAGAATATCCAGTGTCCCCTATATCTTCTGAAACCACAATTATGAATGGTGATTCTGAAGTGGAAAGAGCAATTCCTTTGTGTCTGACATAGTTAGCATTTTCATTTACTCCTATTCATGTAGGAGTATAGTGTGTCTTGTTTGTTACCTGTGAGGAGTAACAGGAATGCTTTCCTTTAAGGTAAGTAATCAGATTATGTGTTGTGTTCTGTGAATATAGAAAATGGTTATGTGGCAAACCCTTTTAACATTGGGCTTAATACACGTTGGGGGTGTCTTTCTTGACTTTGAGCATATAACTTGAGCATTGTAAGACTTGTAAAGCTTTAGAACATTTCTGAGTGCTCGTGATGGCAGTTTACTATCAAGGTTCCTAAATGTATTCAGTGAGATGTTGACAGCCTAGATATTTTTAAAAATACTTCTTAGTCACACTGAGTACATTCAATCCTCAAAGTAGTTATCAAAACAAGTTTTACTTGTAGTTGCCTAGTTGCCAGAATCATGCTCTTGAGTCTTTAAAGGTCAAACTGCCTTTCATTAGAGACTGGATACCAACTGTATAATACCTTTTAAAAATAGATGTATGTGGCAGGTGGGATGCCAACCTCAAGATACCTTTTAAAAATAGCCATATGTGGCATCCATCTGCAAAGCAAATAAACAAAACATGCTGCGGAGCATCAACACTTCCCTATGTGTGAGCAAGTGTGCTATTACTTGCAAAAAGTACCTGCTGCTCACATGGAGAGCAAGGGAGCAGTGAGTGAATCATAGTATCATCTAGGTTGAAAAAGGCCTTCAAGATCATGAAGTCCAACCATCAACCTGACCTACTGAGTCCCATCACTCAACTGTGTCCCTTAGTGCCATTTCCACACCGCTCTTAAATACTTCCAAGGATGGGGACTCTGTCACTTCCCTACAATGGCCCTATTCATGAAAAAATTCTTCCTGGTATAGAGTCTAAACTTCCCCCGTGCAACTTGAGACCATTATGTCGTATTCTGTCACCTGAAAAAAAGAGGCTGACTCCCACCTCTCTGCAGCCTTCTTTCACATAGTTGTACAGGGGGATGAGGTTTCCTTCGGCCTCCTTTTCGTCATATTTTACAGTCCCACTTTCCTCATAACTCTTGTGGATGCTCCATCCCTGGAAGGCCAAAGCCAGATTGAATGAGGCTTTTAGCAACTTGGTCTGGTGGGAGATGTCCTTGTCCACAGCAAGGAGTTGGAACTAGGTGATCATTAAATGTCCTTTCCAAACCATACCGTTCTCTGAATTTGTGTGGCATTTTCTACTAACAAAGTGTCCATCTCAGAGAATGCATTCACCAACTTTTAAACCACAGTCTGCAAGCAGCTGCTGCCATAAGCTGGCCATTTTTCTCTTCCTAAGAATGCCCTGCACTCTGTATTGAGAAATTAGTGTCTAATCCTGGGTCAGCACAGATTTCTCCGGCTGTCATTGCTTTTGCAGAAAGCTATAGCAGTGAATGTAACTGCTTCTAGAGAGCTCAGGAGAACTTTTCTGATGCCAAGGAAGGGGTTGTATGCATCCTGATGGGCTGAGCTGCTTCACAAGAGAGGTGCCCACAGACTCCTTTGAGCAATGTATGCTCCAAGGCACAAAGAAGATCGTGTGTAATTTTTAGAAAACTGTATAGACTCCGTTATTGACTGCTAATACAGCTCTGGTCTTCTCTCTTCCCCTCCCTTACAAATGTAACCCCAAATATGGTAAATTATCTATGGCACAGCTATTTTCAAGTCTATAGGAAGAAAAAACACGTTTCTTTTCCTTAATGGAGTAATCACCTTCATTAATTGCAGCTCTCAGAAAACTTTTCCCATGCTCTTCAGTGGCAGCAGCGACTTCACTTTGAAGTCACTGTGAAAGGGTGAAAGGGAAAGAAAGCAAGAAATTGAGACACTGACTGTTCTAAATTTACAGTTCCTTTGCTGCAACACCATCTTTGCAATTAATAGTAGCATTCTTCTTAATAATAATTCCTTCATGCATATTGCACCTTGGAAATCAACAGCTATGTATGTAAAATGAAACGCTTCTACCTATTGTGTAGTGTTTCTGGGAACAAAAAGTCAAAGCCTTGTGTGTGAGAGGTCAGCGGGGTTTTAATTAGGAAAGGTAATATAAGAAAAGTAGGATTGGAAGTTGGGTGTGCCACTCCAAGAGAGGTAAGCTAACTGTTTACCATAAGTGCTGATCTTTTCCCTAGTACTGGTAGCAGGAAGAATACCTACATAATGCTCCTCATTGGCACGACTGAAGTAGTTTGAATTGAGAAAGTTATCATGGCATTTTTGTTGTGACAAGAGGTGAAGGCTGTGAGTAAAGATGAAAGGAAGAAAAATGGCAGGCAATGGATTTATGGCATGAGAAGTTAGCTGGGAGACACTTTTGTAGCCTTTGTTTTAAAAATACTGATATCTGAAAATAGCTAAACTTCAGGTTTCGTTTAACTAAACATATGCAGTACTAGATTTCCAGAAAGCAGTGAACTCGCATGCAGTTGTGAACCACCAAACTGCTTTTATCTTTTAAAGCAGCTGAAAGCTCCTGTTTTTCCTTGGAAAGCACTAATTGCCACAGAATGCACATAGTTGATTCATGTGAAATCTGTGTGGATGGATCTCGTTGCAGGACAGGGGCTGCGATTTTTACAGTGATCACTTTTTGTCACCTTTTGCAATGATGAGAAACCTGCAGGGTTGATCTGGTGACTTGTCCCAGATAAGGGAAGCAGTGGCAGAGCTCATAGCCAGGCTTCAGCTCTCCCCGCTCAATTTCCCAGCTGGAGAAGTGAGTCACAGAATTGTATCACAGAATCACAGAATTGTAGGGGTTGGAAGGGACTTCCAGAAATCATCGAGTCCAACCCCCAAAGTCGCTTCCCAGGTTCTTCTGAAAAGCAATCCTACAGCCTTTGTTGGAACCAGTTTTGTTTGGATTGGTGGGCTGAGAAACAGCACTCTGGAGATGAGATGTCCTTGAAATCCCTTACAGGACTAAGCATTAGTTATAGGTAATGTACAGCAAGAAGCACCAGCTTGTTGCTTATTTTATGCACTCATTTTCACTTTTTAATTATATTTTAATTGTAGAAATTCACTCTGATCAACTAATTTAAAGTTGACAGATGTCCAAAATTATTGCAGTTTACTTAAGAATTTAATGGGAATGTGCATTCATGTACATGCCCATGTTGTATGTAATGAATATAGATGCACAGTATTTATATGTCAGTATCTGTAATGTACTGAACTGTATTGGCAAGTAAAGGTAGTTACTGGTTTGTCTGATTCTTTTGCTTTTACATTTTGTTTCTGTTCCCCGCTGTGCACTCGTCTTTTGCCTTTGTTATATGTATTTATACATCTCTTCATCTTTGTTGTCATTAGTAAACCAGCGTGGGCCAGTGCGTGGCATGCACTATATGCTTGTATTTATGTATGTTTGTAAATATAACTGAAGACCAATCTACTTTCTAAGGAATTGCATAATATGATTGCTCAGAAGATCAAATGGGTGATGTTGAGGTGATCCTAGATAGATTTTCCAATCCCATTTCTCAGTACTTTGTTCCAACCTTTATATGTTTCTTTAAAGATAAAGGTACTTTCTTAAAAGTACAGGATTGGAAGAAGCCTTCAGGTAGACTGACTCATGTACTCTGCGTATGTATGCATTATGTAACATTATCATCTTTAGCAGTTTCTCTGTTTCTATCATAAGAACAGTCAGGTCTCTCATCCTCATTGCTTGGGAAGTGGACTTTGAATAGCGTTAGAAATGTAGTATGATATATTAGGGGAAAAAAAAGTAATCAATTTCATAGAGTGTTTAATATTCTGTATGTTCAATTGAGTTATAGTGCATCAAATCCTGTCCTCCCTGCAAGGATTTGACTTGTAGTTTCAGAAATGCTAGCACCAGATAAAGGAACTCAGCTCTCCTTGTGTGGGAAATCATGTTGTAATCGAGCTGTCCATTAAGTGTTCTCCACTCTTTATTGCTGCACTGCTCCATGTACAAGCAGATCTCCATACCTTATGTTGCTAAGGGAAAAGCAGTGCTGAAGACTTGTATCTTTAGAGCATATGCCTGCTCTCCAATAAAAGCATAGAGGAGCAGAGATGAAAAAAGTGACTCACTACAGTGACTGTCATTTCCTTTCTGTAATAACATCTTCCTAAATTTGATAAGGAACTCTAGGAACTAATTGCTTTAGCTATTTATCTATATATTTTCTCTTGATGCTTGTCCTTTGCCTCTGTAGCAATTACAGACCACATAATTTAAGAATAGCAGAGGTAAGATGTCAGTAATGAATATGGTAAGGCATTCTAGATTAAGGACTTCTGTTCTTGGAGAATTGATTGGTATAATATTTTCAGCTACCTCCTCCAAGAACTGTCACGATATTATTAAAAGAAAAGCTCTCAGAATACAGTAAGTTTTGGCGAAGTCTAACATTGTGCTAAAATATGTGGAGAAAAAAATGGTCAGTATTACATAATTAAAATCACCAAACGTGGCTTCTGTTGGGAACAAATCACATTTGCTATAAATGACATATTTGCCACTTCAAAACTGAGATTGCTCAATTTTTTTGTTTTTGGGCCTAACACCTTGATTTGCGGTAATGGGCCAAAAACCAAAAAGCTTTAGGATAAAATGAAAGTGGAGCTTTTAAGCATAACTATAAATAAATAAATAAATAAATAATCTCCTGCTTTTTAAAAGTAGCATTTTAAATTCCTTTGCCGTATGACAAGGCCTTTACCAAATGGACTGGATGGACAGACTGGTGTCTGTGAAAGCAAGAAGTACCTGTGGTTTATAAGCTGTGCTTCACATCTGCAATTATCAATTATTTTGGCTTTCATTCTCTGTTATTCTAGAAGTGAGTGCATATTAGTTAACGATGTTTTCCATACTAATTTTATATATAACCAAGTTTTTTAATGTTGAGAAGTACAGATCTTGAGTCAGGTGGAGTGACTAGATAAAACTGCAACTGGGAGAAAGCTGGAAGGAAGCCAGACAAAAGATAGATACCTCAAATAATCAGAAATTTTTGATAATAGTCACAAAAGCTGGATACCATCAATTTATATTTCTATATAAATAGAAATATTTAATGCAGCTTATCATATGACTTCCAAGGGCCAGGATTTCACCAATTACAGTGTTGTTGATGATGAATAGACAAGATCAAAATGGCTTTGCTGTGCAGGTCCTGACCATGGTGCAGGGAGGCTGCTGGTGCCCTGATGCTCCCAGCAGGTGGCTAAGTTTTTGTCGAGTTGGTCAGAATCTTTACAATTAAAGTATTTGGTTGAAAATAAAACTTGATCAAAATAGAAGCATTTCATAAAAACCAACCCTGTGTCATTTGGAAATAAAAATAAAAAAAATGCAGTTTTTGTTTTAGATTTTTTTTTAAGTTATATATATTTTTTTAAAGTCACGATAATTCTTTAACATTTAGAATATGCGTGTAAGATTGCTTTCTGTCTGACACAATACAAGCAAAGGAATATCCATTGATAAGAAGTTGTGCTGCCAGCTTTCTCTTATTAAGTTGTGCTCATTCAAAAGCTTTTTTGGAGATGAATGGTTTTACTGCAGAGTTGATGGACACTAGCAGAGCTCGGCAATTAGTGCTGTACACTGTGGAAAGTGATGTCAAGCTGAGTAACACAGGTGAATGTCCATCAGATTCATGTCCTCAGTATTACAAGAGGGACTGAAAACAGTGTTCTCCCCAGGCTTCCTTTTTTCTTGTGAAGATGAAAAGATGTGAGTGATACAGAACTGAACATTACAGTATAGCAGGTTTCAATGGGAGAAAAGGAAGAAATACCTTCAGAGCAGTTTTATCGAGGAATCACTCTAAAAATGGGACTCCACTGTGATAACCCACTGTGTTTGCATTCAGGCTTCTTTGGTCTCTGCTTGCCATTTCAAACTTGGACTTCTAAGAAATAAAAATTTAAAGCAGAAATTGGAACAGTTTGTAAAACAGTGTATTTGCTGCTTCACGTAGGCAAATGACACCTGCTTTCTTACAAAGTCCTGGAATCACGGAATGCATCAGGCTGGAAGGGACCCCAGAGCCCACCCAGTCCCAGCTCACGCCGTGAGCAGGGCTTCCCACCCACCAGCTCAGGCTGCCCAGGGCCCATCCAACTTGGCCTTGAGTGTCTCCAGGGGTGAGGCACCACAGCTTCTCTGGGCAGCCTGTGCTGGTGCCTCACTGCCCTCTGAGTAAAGAATTTGCTCTTAACAGCTAATCTAAGTTTCCCTCTTTTATTATAAAGCCATTCCCCCTTGTCCTATCGCTATTACGCTGTTTAAAAAGTTTGTCTCCCTCCTACTTATAAGTTCCCCTTAACTACTGGAAGGCTGCAGTGAGGTCTCCTTGAAGCTTTCTCCAAGCTAAACAAGCCCTGCTTTTCTTCACAGGAGATGTGCTCCAGCCCTCTGACCATATTTCTGGCTTCCTCTTGCCTTGCTTCAGCAGCTTCACATCCTCCTTGGGCTATAGTCCCAGGCTTGGACACTGTACTGCAGGTGGGGGCTCATGAGGGCAGAGCAGAGGGGGGCAATCACTTCCCTCACCTGGCTGCCATCCATGTTTTGTTGCAGCCTGGGATACAGTTGGCATCCATGGCTGCAAGAACACACTGCTGGCTCACATGCAGCTTTTTGTCCAACCCAAGACCTTTTCTGCAGGGCTGCTCTCAGTGTGTTCTTCCAGACTGTACACATATCCAGGATTGCCCTGACTCAAGTGTGGTGTTGCACTTGGCTTTATTGAACCTCATTATGTTTTCATGAGCCCGCTTTTTAAGCTTTTCCAGGTCCCTCTGGATGGCATCACAAAGCAAACACAAAGGAGAAATGGGAAAAGTGAGAGTGAAAGCATTAAACAAAATGGCATATAGCTTATTGAGGTGTAAATGTAATTGACGTTTTTGAGTTAGAAATGTTCTCCATCCCTTCCTTCCATTGTGTCAACTGCACCACTCAGCTTGGTGTCATCAGCAAACTTGCAGAGGATGCACTTACTCCCATTGTCTTTGTCACTGATAAAGGTATTGCAGAGCACTGGTCCAAAGACTGACCCATGGGAGTCATACTTGTGACCAGCCTTCAGCTGGATGTGCGCACAGATCCATTGACTCCAACCACCTGGCTACGACCATCCAACCAATTCTTCATTCACCAATTAGTCCAGCTTTCAAATCCTTCTCTCTCCAGTTCAAAACTAACAGTGTCGACCGTGTCAAATGCCTTTCACAAGTCCAGGTAGATGACATCAGTTGCCCTCCCTTTGTTCATCCACATCATCACTCCTTTGTAGAAGGCCATAAAAATGTAATATGTGGTAAACCGTATATTTTTTAATGTCTAACATGAAAGCTGCAGTGGAATCTTAATGACAGGTCCTTATTTTGTGGTGAAAATGATTTCAAAATGTTTTATTTTTTGTTGATTGTGCTGCTTCTAGAATTATAACAGCAGTTTTTAGAGTTTTTAGCACCATTAATGTAAATTAAATTTAATTCAAAAAAATCAAGTTGGCAGTTAGAGCTATTAAAAATAAGGACCGTTCCACTTTTCAGATAAACTTTTCACCATTAAGCATTGTCCAGAAGGAGCTCAAAAAAAACATAAGACTTGGATTCAAAAGTTCATTGAACTTCATGGCAAGAATCCTATTTGCTGTGATATACTGGCCTTTATACTGTACTTAAATGAATATATTAGACTAGGAGTTCCTTGGAGTTTTATTTGTGGAAGATAATTGCCTGCATGAGGTACCAATTCAAAAGCTGATTAATGTCTGCAATACAAAATTTTTATAGAGTAGAATATGCACCATTTGCAATTTTTATAGTTAATTTTAAATAAATAAACAGGCACTATGCATAGGCTGTGCAGGCCGCAAATAGTCCACAGGCAACTTTCTTTGGCGCACCAATGTTTTTGTTCTCTCATTACAAGATAAAACAGTTTAGTCCTTGAGTGCCTACGGGAAGATGCTGAATAGGAAGTAGAGAACCGTAAAAGTAGGAGAAGTAAAGATGGGGCCCCTGTGAGTTGAAGCTGTTAGTGAAAGTGATGTTATCTTTGCATTTATGGGTTAGTGGTAGAATTTCTTTTTCTGGAGGAGTAGATCAAGCTTATGCATTATTTAAGGGCACTGTCGATGCGGCATGTTTTCATATTCTTTAGATTCTGGACAATGTAAAAGCCAAAAGTCATTGTAATATTTGGGGTAATTCTTTTTCTTTCTTTATCTCAGCTTCTATATTGTAAGTGCCTAAAACAAAATTGGAAGGACTCAAAGCAGCTGTGGAGTCAGCACCTGTAGTCAGATGTTAAATGTAAATGATGGAAGTGACCTCATAAAATGATAACATTTGTTCTGTGTTTTCAGAAGTTAAATTTTCAAATTACAAAATTACTTACTTATTGAGCGTGTTATCAGAAGTTATATAAAATCATTGTCTCACTTTCATTTGTAATTACAAAGCAGTGAGGTTATTACTCTTAAAGCCAGGGGCTTATTGGAGTTTTGACCTTCACAGCTCACCAAATAGAGGATTTGGAAGTTACTGATTTGTATCTAATTGAGAAGGAAAGAGGAGAACTCTATTTAGTCATGCTTACATTCAAATGTGTCCCTGGGTTTTGTTTTTATCAAATTGAAAGAAAATATATGTTGCACTGAATTTGAATCAAAAGATATTTTCGATCTTTAAGAAGGCTCCTATTTAAAATAGAAAGGAGGCAAACCACGCCAACGTAACTCTTACCACTTTTCCCCTAATTCTTTTCATTAAGTCAGCTGGTATGGCTAATCTGTAAAATCATATGTTTGTCTCAGATCTTTGTCAGATAAAACAGCAATTTTGAGGCAGGTAGTAACTTTGATTGTGTTCACTGAAAAGTCTAATTTTATTTGAACAAATAGTTTTGTCTTTTTTTTTCCTAAATCTTCTAGCAATTTATTCTGTTCAGTCTATGAAAAGTTCAATGTGAGGATTCCTGAAGCACTAGAGATCTTGACTGATTATAAATATTTTTTGGTCTATAAAGAAAATTGTTAGACTTACCTTCCCTCAATCTTAAAGAGGAGCATTTTTCAGAGTTATCTTGATGTTGTATATGAGGTTTTCATGACTTCTTTGGTAATATTGGCAAGTACAATTATGTAGTTATTGTGTTTTGTCTCAGGGTGGATGAAATGATAGCTGTGATTTTCAAGAAATAGGAAAGAAATGAAAAATTAGTGCTGTTCTTGTTTAGACAGAAGAGACGGAGCGAGTCTTCAACCAAAATACAGCTGGTATTACTGTGCTGGAATATCTTATTCGCTTCTCTTCCAAGAACAAGCAAACAAAACAAACAAAAAACCCCTATGTATGATATAATCCATACAGTGCTGTTTTTGGGAGTGGGTTCTACTTGATTCAGGGACAGCCAGGCATTTTTCTGCAAAATCCCAAATGCAGAATCTCCCTAGCTTCATAGCAGCAGGGAGGCAGTTTGTCTTATTTCTTCACATAATTTTGAAGTATGCATGAAGAAACTGTTTTCTTTTAGTTGTTTAATCATTCAGTGGTTGATTCTTCAGGCATGGAGGGCTACATTGATTTGCAATTGATTCTGTAGTGAATACACTGCAAATAAGTATAGCACTCCTTAAGTGAATGTAAGATCATCTTTTTTTTTTTTCAGCTGTTCAGTTTTGGTTCCAGACATACATATTTAAATCCTTATTCTGAAAATGACTTCTGCTTTCATTGTGAAATGTGGTGGATTTGTCTACTCAGAGTTCATTTCAGGACTGGAACATTTAGGAACATTGTTGCTTTTCAATGAAGGGCAGAATATATTCCAGGGAAGTCTTTCACTCTCTTTGCTGTAATTGTGTTCAGGTTTATGAAAAAGCATAAATCTAGATGTCCACTAAGTAGTTAAAATTAACATTCTACTGATTGATAATTCAGTATTTGTTTTATTTGTCTGCACTTGCTGTATCTCTGTAAAGGAATGGGGGAGAAACCTTGTGCATGAATGTGAGCATCCCGTCCAAATCTGAGTGTTTTGAAATAAATCTAATTTGGAGCAAAGGTTTTAAGAAGAAGTCATTAACAAAAGGTTTAACTGGATGGTTTTACAGCTGATTTCTGCTTCAGGCACTAAGATGACATGTATATGTTTTTTGCTTCAGTTCTGTGCTGAGGCCTTGGGAGATTCTGTATTTGTTAAATTTATATTAATTATAAATCAGAGAGCTGTATGACAGGTTGGACTTGATTAGATTCTCTAGAAAAGTGCAGCTAGCCCTAACGTGTGGAGAAGAATCTACAGCTGCTTTGTATTCCTTCTCCACCCTATAGCAGAGCAAGTTTTCTATGAAATTTCTATGTTTTAATGATCTGTGACTATATTTTTGGTGTGTGTCACTGGTGACGTGAGTATTCAAATTGCATCTGCTGTCAGTGCATGCAATTTGGAGTCAGCAGAGTTGAGGATTTGAGGTGAGGTCTAGCAGACTCCGAGACTGTGGAGGGGGAAATCATTGGAAAGAGGGTTGGGAAGAGTGCCTGCATTTCCTGACAGTCATGACAAAATGATTCCAGCTGTTCTTGAAAGACATTTAATTCTGTGCTGAAAATTGCTATTTTGTATACCTTCTTTAGAATTTAAATGCAGTGTTGTTTATTTCACATTATTATGTAAGTTCTTCTTGTAAAATTGTTAACACTCTACACAGCTTTGGTAATGCTCTTTTTGTTCTGTAATCCTTTCAGGTTGTGCTCGTTAGATGGAATGAACCATTTCAGAAATTAGCAACTTGTGATGCAGATGGAGGAATATTTGTTTGGATACAATATGAGGGCAGATGGTCTGTGGAGCTTGTAAATGATCGTGGGGCACAGGTTAGTATACATGTTTTCTCTTCAGTCCAGAATTATCAAGTCCTGAGAGACAAAATGAAAAAGATAATGAAAAAAAACCACAGGAGAAAATGAAACATTTCTTTAATGAATGGAGTATGCAAGAAGTGGCTTTGAAAGGACAGCTGCTTTACCTGACTGCCATAAAATCAGTTCCGCTGGACTAGTAGTTGCTCTGCTTAGCTCTGTGCGATGCTAAATGTTATCAAAACAAAAATAAATTACTGCATGTCTAACGTATCTGTTTTCTTATCTCTGATATACTAAGGTAAGCGACTTTACATGGAGCCACGATGGGACTCAAGCACTCATCTCCTATAGAGATGGATTTGTGCTGGTTGGTTCAGTCAGCGGACAAAGACACTGGTCTTCAGAAATAAACTTGGAGAGTCAGATCACATGTGGCATATGGACTCCCGATGACCAACAGGTAATGGAGCTTTTCGAGGCTGTCAGTTTTATCCCGTTGGCTTGCTGTGGAATGCACTTCTTTAGAAGTTATTAAATAAAATGGTCACTGTAGTAACGGTTTCCCTCAAAACTGTTGCTCCCATAGATAGTGAGAATTTAATTAATCCCATGATTCTCATTAGTCAGATATGCTAATGTACCGTTACCTGTCATCACCTTTCACCCCAATTCCATGCAGCCTTAATCAAAGTTTCAGATAGAAATCTGTAATCATACCCCTAATTTGTTGATGCAGCTACCTTGAAAATATACATTTGGGCAGAGATACAGCATGGACTATTAAACATTTGAGCAGCTGCTTCATTATAGAGCCGCTCAGTTTGCAGTTGCAGTAAACGCAGTTCAACGGACACAGTTACATCTGCCTTCACATGAGCAAATGGACTGAATTGATCCTGAGTGTCACAGGACCTCTCAGCCTTATGCAAAATACATAATTTTTAAAAAGGCTGTTGTTTTAACCAAAGTATTCTTCAGTCCAAAACTTGCTGAGCTTTGATAAAGCCAGTTAAAAAATTCTTCTTTACTGCTTTTCTAATGAAGCATATCATATTGATCACATCACTATTTATTATGGGGCTCGAGCTAGCCTGTTGGTTTCATTCTCAGAATTTGCAATGGCTCTTTGCCATTCAGCTGTTGCCCTTCATGCAGTGGTCTTTCCTTCCATCTACTTGCTGTCATTAGAGTTAATGTATGCATAATATAGTACTGTAAGAAATGATAAGAGTAAGATAGTGCAAAGATCATTTGTAATATGATCAAGACTGGATTATTTTGCTTCATTTTACACTTTCATGACAACACTAGTATTCAGGACTCAAGGTACCACTGGCTTTAATTTAGAATACTATAAATCCATGCAAGATATATTCAGGGTTATTTTGAGAATTGCGGGTAGAGTATAGTAGCACTAATAATATGCATTTCCAGAGCAGTATCTAATAATTTTAGAGTGCTCTGCAAAGAATAATGAATAAATTATTTCAACATAGCTCTTTAAAGCCAGGGAGTCTAACTGCCTCTTTTTGAATCTGGGGAGATTCAAGTCTTGACAATAAATAATTTACTCAAGATCAAGAGGGAAAGTCAAGCAGCAGAAGTAGGAGAGAAACTAAGATCTAATAGCTCTCAGTCCCATGTTTTAAACATAAGGCTTCTCCATTTGTGTGTTTCTCAGTTGTAGTTCACTGCTGTATTTAGAACTATCTTCACTTGAGTGTTTAATTTGGGATGACGGAGTGCCTTTGATTCAAATTAGCCAATATGTTTGTTCTTTCTAAACTGGCTACTCTTTAAGTGCTTATTCCAGAAAACAAACACTTGTTCAGTGTCCAGATAAGCGCATATGAACATAATGGCCACTTCCAGCTGTGTGAAAATTGCTTGCTTGAGTTACGAGATTGTGTTGCTGACAAACTCACTGAAACAGATACAAAAACCAGCTACAGGCTTTATATTGCTCTGCACAGTTCTCTTAATGATGGAGTTTGCATGTTAACTGATGATGAATCTTTGTCCTGCTCTCCAGAGTTGCTGAAAAGATCCTGTAATATGTATTAAGATGTATTTGTCTCCAGAAGCACATGGAAATAGAATTCTTTGAGGTTCTAGGAGAGGCTTTGCTCAGTTCATACCAAAAATAGAAATTTGGGTGAAAAAGAACTTTGAATATATTGCACACAAATAAGCACATACAAAGATGGATACCCTTACTAGCTTATCTCCCTATCTGATTTCTCTCCTGATGTGTGTCTGAAAATGAGATAACAGTATTCTAGTCTAGCTTAGCTTCAGCATCTTCCCTATTCATATGATCTGTTGCCTAACACAGTGAGTGAAAGATAAATGTGAACATTTAAATTTACATTTTCATAATATTATTTTTGTCACATCTCTGGCACCATGAGAACTGCTACCGAAGATATTCCTGAAAAACACAGCACCTCATAACACCACAACTTTTGTCAGGATTAACTTGGAAAGCTAAATTTCCAAGGGGAGTGTGTTGTTCGGTATCATTTTACTATTGTCCTCATAAAAATATGCTCAATGTAGTCTGTCCTGTCACTCACTCTTTAGTTCTCAATCATCTGCAGTGCACGTCTTCCTCTTTGCTTCCAGCCTCATTTTCTATCTTTTCTCCCATCTGTTTGACACCAGCAGTCTATCACTGACTGCTACAGCTGCTCTCTGGCAGCTCTGCAAGAGGAGAATTTCCTACCACCATCTTTCTGTTGGAGGAGAAGAATCACTGGAGCTACAGTTATTGCTAACCACCTTCTTGTTTTGACATAAAGGTGAGTTAGCAATACTTACATCAAATACAGCAAATGGAAAGTCAAACTTTTAACTGTGTCTGTGGTGATAATGATAGTGTGTGCGTGGCCTCTGGATTTGTTACCTTGCTGGGTTTTGATATAGACTTGTAAGTAAAGCATCTGAGGTCGCGCCTGATGTCACCTGTGCTTGAAACTCTGTAGTTAACATTTTTCAAAGACTTTTGGTAGCCTAGATTTGGGATGATGGCTGGAGAGATGGCCAAGGTGGATATAATCCTGTGAAAGTTGAGCATAGAGCTGTATCTTGAAACTAATTTGCCCTGAGGAAGTCAGGACAGTCAGTACAACCTGATTGACTGCAATACTTTCTTTCTCAGATTAGATGATCTTTTAATTTAGGTCACTGGCAGATTTTTACTGTACTTCACACCTAGGTCTTGACTCTGGATATTGGGCTGTGGGGTTCTTTAGCTAATTCAAAACGTAGGCCTTTTGATTGTAAATCTTTGTGTTTACTGCAGAAGTCTAAAATTGAATTTTGTCACTTCCACTATATTTCTGTAGTCCTGCTTGTGTGGAGAGGTTTCAGTGTTTCCTCTTCTGATACTCTCTATAACCAGAGCACTCTTCTGGCCAAGGCACAAAGACTTGTAATACCAATGGGCTCCAGAGAATAATAATCAAATACAACAGGAAAACTTTAGAAGACTGGGTCCTCTGTATCTTGAGTGGAGTTCCACAGTCGTGTTAAACTTGAATAAATGGAGATCACTGAGGACTGTGACCTTCCTTTCTCTCTTTTGAATTGGTTTTCCAGGGCTATAGGAGGCTGTAGAGCCTACTTCCTCAGGGTGATGTGGAGTATGTTTCTGCTGAGAAGGTTCACCTAGGATCATGTAGGGATGAAAAATAGGTAGGAAATGTTGGATAACACAGGAGAAATCATACTGGAGACAGTTCTGTGGTGTTGTACCATGCTTGCTTGCAGAGAGAGGGCATGCATATCAAGTAGGTTGAATGACTTCCCAGGTGAGAAAAACTTGAATTTCTTCTAGCCTAAGGGTTTATTTATAATTACAGAAGCAATGTCAATAAGTAACTGAGGATTTTTCCTAAGCTCATAAGTCATGTAAAATATTTTTCCAGTACTTCACCTCCTCTTCTGTATGCTTGCTCAGTCCCCTGTGACAGTATTCTATGAACTTTTGCTGCCCTTGGACCATCCTTTCCCTCCCAGATTTTACTTGCCAAAGAGGCTTACCTGTATTCATGATGAAAGAAGAGCGTAGTGTCAGAGGACTACATGGGAACTGTGAAGGAATGGATCATCCTCATGTTTATAGCAATGTAGTGTAACTCCCTGGACTTCACTGGGATTGTTTCTGCTTACTACTGTGTGTGTGAAGGAAATCAGAAGTAAATCACTCTCTTGTAGAGGATAGCCTTAATGAAAATGAATATATTTTATTAAATCCTGGATATCCCAAGAGGTGTTATTGATTTATTTTTATTCCTTGTATCTCAGCTAGTGTAACTTATTAGACTTTTCTAATAGTAGTAAGGTTCCTTTCAGACACTTATTAGAATTCTTTTTGACCAATACATGACAGACAGTGTGTGAGTGTGAACTTCACCACAGCTCTTCCTTCAGTTTCCTTTGGAATTAAGTATGCATGCAGCTAACGAGTTTGATTTGCATCCTCCTAGACACAGTGTTAACTGTTGTACATGGTCCCATCACAATTCAATGTATGTTAAAACTAAGAATGGGTGAATAAAAACCCTACTTTGGATCTGATCTATGCCTAATTATGTAAAACACTGCTCTTGGTAGAAAGCACTGCTCTTAGTGGAAGAGAAAAGAAGCTCAATTAGGATTAGCTGTGTTGTGTACTGTAAGGTCTTGTAAGGCAGAAAAACTATGTTACGGAAGAAAAACTATGAGACCAATAGTGGGTGAAATCGTTTTGTCCAAAAATATAGGGTTCTGGAAGTCTGTGTTCTTTTTAAATCATTTGTAGTTTGTAGAAGTTATGCAGGAAGGCATTTTCTATGCTCTTAGTCACTCTTGCTCCCAGTGCTTGCCACCCCTGCTCCCACAGCAGCAACAAAGGGTTCAGTGTCTTTCCATAATGAGCACAAAGCAGGAAAGGCGTCAGTGCCCATCTTCAGCCGTGAGCCCCAGCTCTGCAGAGCAGAGCCATGGACCCAGGCAAGAGCTCACATGAAGGAGGAGAGATCTGTGAGATCTGTTGAGCTAATATATCCCTTGGTGTCATATGTATCAGTACTGGGCTGTGCCAAGCGACTAATCTGAGATACAGCAAAACTCGCACTTGGAAATTATGCAAGCAAAATGGCCGTCTCTGTTCTTTGACGAACACAGCAGCATTGTTACATTCCCTTTGTTCTGCTACTGGCAGCTTTCTTATTGTCTGCATTTGTCTCCTCTCTGTGCGCAGGGAGCACCCCTAGCTGAGGCCAGTCGTTCCCCAAGGTGACTCCCACCTCTGCTCGCTGACTGTGCTCACCTTTGCCTGCTGTGGGCAGCCTGATGGGGGCTGTGCTGTGGCAGCCTGAGCAAGGTGAAAGTGGATTACTGCTGACCTTCATGAGGCGTCAGTCTGAATAGTGACAACTGTGAAGTAACCTTATAGCATGACATTTAGGCATGTCAGTATTTTTCCTAAAACATCACAGCAATAGCAGATCTCACGCCTGGAGTTACGAGCTAATTAGCAAGAAGCACTGTCAAATGGCTACTCATGGCACCAGGCTGTCGTGAGTTTGCCTCTCTGGTTCCCTTTTTTGGCATGGCCTTAGTCCTATTTAAGTACATTCTGCTTTTGGATCTCCTAATTTTTGTCAGTGGTCTATGACTTATAGATGCTGCAACCTTTTCAGGGAAGTAGTTATTCTGAGCAAATCCTAAGCTGGAAGTAGGAACAGTAGCCTTTCCTAACTTCCAGAACATGGCTCCAGAGTAATGTCTGACTCAGGCAGTCACTGCTGTTGCAGGAGTCACGCTGATCAGGATTGATTATGCTCAGGCATCTAACTGTGTGGAAAAGGTCTTAAAGACAGCCTTCTAATCAGTTGACAGAGTGATGAAAGAGAGCTACAAACTGAGGTAATATAGGAAAGAGAAATATTTACCTTAATGATTATGAGAGTTGGAAGGACAAATGAAAAAGAAAAAAAAAAAAAAGTGTAAGCAGTGATTTGGTCTTTATTACAATATTCCTTGTCCCTGCCAAGAATCTTTATAGATTCACATAAAGGAGCCTTTAAAAATCCAGGAAGAACCTGTATTTGTGTTTCTTAACATGTAGCAATACGTCTTTTTCCCAGTCCGTTCTGGGTGCAGTGACTATCAAATGATCCTGCAATGAGTAGAACCTCTCAAAATGGTACTGTAAGATAAAGTCATTGAGGAATACTGAAAGACTTATTTTCATTGGGTGGATTACACAACTTAGTGAGAAAAATGGCTGGAGGCTTTTTATAGCATTGAAGAAATGCTGTTAATTAATTCAGCAGTTTATTCAAGCTAGAAGAACTGCAGACAGTGGTTAAATCGCATATAGGGATTTTAACATTGCATGCTGCATAGCTAATGCAATGTAACTTTAGCAGTACTGCATGAGCAGTACTGCTAAAATGCAAAAAGAAGACAGAGGAAAGAGATTTCAGCTGTCTTTCAAGGTAAATCCGTTTGTTATGTAAAACAGATAAGCAAAGCACACCACAAGCAAACTGCCCTAATATTTTTTGGGCTATTTTTAGAAGCATTTCAGGCCTTCGTTGAAGACTTTCTATTAAAATTAATGATTTCTGCTTGCTTATACTAAGTGTTCTATGAACGTTTACTCTCCTACTGCACCCTTTCATAGACAAAATATGTGTTTTTTTATAAATACTTAGGATTTTTAAATGTGTTTTTTTTTTTGTGTAGACTTCAGTATTCTTGATTTATGTATATATATATGCTGCAAGCCAGAAACATTTTGTTTTTCATTTCTGCTTGGTGATTTTTGATTTTTATGATGCCATGTAATAGTGACAGATTTTATGTGAAAAAGAAATGTGAGATTTAAGTGCTGCTTAGCCTTTCTTTTTCTCATCTCTTTTTTTGTATTTTTTAAAGCTTCAGTATGCAACAAAATCTGAAGCAATACACGTTTTTTTTTCTGGCGTCTACAAATAATTTCATTGTCATTACCATCACCTTCACCTTTTCTGTCCCAAGTAGGTGTTCATGCATTGTTCTGCTGGGAATATGATTTGCAAAAGGATGGGAAAGAGTTAAATAGCTGAATGCACTGTGGCTTTCTCACTTGTGTTCTTTTCTCACTAGCAATGAGGAGCTATCAGTACTCAGGCGATAACTTCATAGTCTTTGCCTTGTGTTTTGCAAGGATAGAGAGTAAATATGTTCTCTTTGGAGCCTCTGGGGTTCATTTGTGGCTTCAGGAGCCATGGCATCTCTCTGTGGGTCTATTCCAGACAAGCCTTTCTTCTGCCAGAAACCCTGGCCAATAACGCACAATTATTGAGCAGATAGTTTAAGGAGCTGAGCAACAAGGTGATGCTTGAATGTGTTTTGTTCTTCCCACTAGCTCCATCTGAGCCTTGTCTAATCTTCCCCCTGATGCTCCTCATGCTGTCTCTCAGCTCTGCAAGAGCTGGTGAGCTGATGCCATTTATTCTATTTGTGCTATTTGGAGGCTGTTTAGCTGCTGTTTAGCTGCTGATGGCATCGTGGTTCATGTTTTCTCATCTGCTGCAATGTTTCATGTCAACATCATATCATATGAGTCTTGCAAATAATTTTTCCCTGCCATGACTCTGTCAGAAGAGAATATAAATGTTTTAACGTTTTGCTCATCCTTGCAGGCTCTTGTAAGCAGGATAAAAAGATTTGATGTTTGTTACTGAAGAAAGTGAACAGCAGAAGAGATCTTTAAACTCTTTGCCTTGATCTGGCATGACACTTGGATAGGTCACAGTATTCTTACTTGAGCAGACAGAATCCAGGGTTTATTAAGTTCTGTACGCATCTTTCCTCTGTCAGGAAAGAAAGGATTTTAATGGAAATGACAAACTAAAGATGGAGGAAGAGGTGAAGACTCATTGTACTGTTCAGTTATTGGGTCCACTGAGCATTTTTTTATCCAGCACTGTTTCACATTTTTGGACCGTCGGTGTTTGAGTCAGCAAAATAAAGTGCAAACAGACTCTGTGTGAATCTTTCTGTGGGAAGTGTCAGAAGAAGGGAATAGTTTGCCTCCCATCTCACCTTACTGGTTCTTGTATAGAAGGATTTGCTTATGTAGCCTAAAATCTTCAGCTCTTTGACACATGGAATATTTATTTGAATCTGTTTTGTTATGCTTCACCTCTTGGGCAAGTAGTAAGAAGGAGGATTTGCAGTCCACCTATGCAAAGCAGCAGCACATACTTACGTTGGTTTTTAGGCAGTTCAGGCAAAAATGTCACCTTCTGCAAAAATGGATATGTCAAATTTAAACTCAGAATTTTATTTTCCTTTAATTTGTTTGATCTGATTTTGAGTTGTGAGGAGAATAGCAGGTTTTTCTTCTTACAGAGCAAAAACTTTCTAAACTGTGAAATTTTTACAGCATTTTTCAGAAACAGTCTGTGTTGTTCCATTTCCAGAGCCACTTGATTGAGTACACTCTGGCCCCAGGCACTTGGTTCATCCAGAGCTTTCTGATCTTTTGGTTCAAAAGAAATGTCTCTGCCGGAGTGGTTAATTTAAACTTTATTACCAGTGGGACTCGATCTGTCAATTTTTTGGAAGTTAATAACAAGACAGGGAGCCAACATGAGTCTTGAACTTTGTCCAAATACATTCAGGACTGTGAGCAATCTGAATCATTTGTGCAGTAAGGGAGGATTGTAGTGGCTGAATTTGGAGAAGGAGACTTGTGGATTTCTGCATTTGGTTTTGTCTGGGAAAAAAAGGCTAACATTTGTAGGAAATTAAAAATGGAAGGTGGTGTTTTGAGAGGGTAACATCACATGAACTTTACATGGATTTTTCAGAAAGAGATAGTATGCCAATGAAAAAATAGAAACAGTATCATTTTTCTCCAAATTCTTTCCCGTCAGTGTTTCATCCTATATGGATTCAAGTTGCGCTCTTTGCTCTTTGCCCAGAAGTCAGTTTCTTGGTGTTCCAACATTGAGGGTTTGTGAACAGCTATGTCAGCTGGAAAGGGGTTAGTCCTTCCCTACTTCCCTTGCTTTTGGGAGGTTCTTCTGCATTGCCTTGTTTGGTAACAGCTTATTACTCAGCCTGTCTCCTTGTTGGCTCACTTACACTTGACCTCACCCATGCTGAGTTACCTACCTCTCTCTGCCAACACCCAGGACCTAGAAAGAGAATGCAGAAGTTGGAGGAATTGCTTCCGTGAGCATATAGTTTGACCGTGGGACTTCTTGATTCTTTATTATGAAATTCAAATGGGCAAGGACATTGTTTCCAAAATACTTTGTATTTCAGTTTTGACTGGCCCAGAGTGCAGTCCTTGTTGCTAAGTAATACCATTTTCAATGAGGGGGGAAAAAAAAACAACACAAAAACACAGCAAAAACTGTCAGACTTTTCAAACTCAGAAGGAAACTTTAACTTCAGCAGACAGCGTATCTTTCAGGAAATAGCTAAACCCTGGCTTAGGAACAGTACAGGAGACTGCCAAGTGTACGCGAGTGCTCTGAGTATCAGTTGATTTCTTTTCTTGATTGAGTGGTTGTTGGTTAGAACTAATAGTGTTTTCACCCAGAGACACCAAATATTTTTTTTTGTTGCTATGTATAATTTGATATGTGTGAAGAATATATTTTTCATAGGCATGTGTACATTTTCCTGGCAGAGTTTAGTGAGAATACAGAAAATCACACTGCTTGAAGAGCATTCCAACATACTACTTATGTGGGAGCTCAGTGGTCCAGATTTGGAGTCCTGTCCACATTAAAAGCTACAGAAGATGTTGTGGAGAAGATATTTCAGCTGCTGGTTTTGGTTCATTTCCCACACTACTTTGAAAGCAGTTTGAGACCTAACAAAAGTTAAAAAAAAAAAAAAGCAAAAACAAAAACAGCAGTTCTTTTCCATGTCAGGAATAAACTGAGGCATATTGTTAATGTCATAACCATTGTTCAAAGGTCTGCTTGTCTCACTGAAGAAATCTAATTGTTATAGGATGCTTTCTAAAAAGTGTCTTGAGTCAAGAACGTAGAAAAGTGTCAGGAAATATACAAGTCAGGATTAGTGTGGATATCATTGGAGAAGAATATATAATCATTCTTTCTGCAATTTGTCAGAATGCTTTCAAATAATATTATCTTCACCTGCACAATTGCTTTCATCCTCCCATGTCTACAGCAGCTGTATGGTCTGACATTCCGCTTTTGAAACTGCTTGTATTTGTGACTCCTGAAACTAAGGGCAGTTTTTTCTCTTTTACACTCCTTCAGCTACGTTGTGCTGTTTTAGAGGGAAACAAAGCCAGTGCAGTTTGAATCCCCAGGTTTTAGAATTTCAATCTGCATTACAAAGATTTGTCACCAGTGTATTTACTTTGTCTTCTCATTTGGGGCTCTCTAATAGTTGTCTAAACCCAATGGAATTTGTAGGAGAGAGAAGGAGCAAACCTGAAAGTAGGTAGCTAAATCAGCACTGCTTCTGCAAGTTTTAATAGTCTTAAATGGGAATTCTAATGCTGTGTATATATGCAGTTAGCTGGGTGATCTGATGGTGTGTTGTCCATGCACAGGGTAGTAATTCCTCATTTCTGAAGGAAACAAAAAAAACCTCTTTTCAGATTTTTTAGACTCAAATGCAGTCAAAGGAAACCTAGTGGTTTTTTCCCTCTGAGCTTTTGTGTGAATTGTGGTGATGACTCTTTTAGGCATCAGTTCAGGAAATCATTTTACAGCAGTTGAATTTTTAATGAAAATAAAAAAATATTCAGCGAGAGAGAGCAGCTGTCTCCCTCTGTCTGATTCTCTTTTTCTCTCTGCATTTTGAGGTAAAAAGATGTAAAGCCAGAAATGTCACACTAAGGGGAAAAAAAAAAGCTTTTTGTTTTTTTATGTATCCTAAGAGGCTACTGATGCATTGTCTCATCTTTTCTGATGGAGAAACAATAAACAAGAACACAAAGACTGCAAAATGCTAATACTTTGACTAAATGGACTGCAGAACGTCTTAACTAAACCTTTACAAGGCTGGCAGACTTTATGGAATATTATGGAATGAAAATACCTAAAGGCAATAATTTTCCACATATTTCCTATGCTATTAAGCATACCTGCACAAATAGAAGTTTGATACATCATTTTGCATATTAATCAGTTTATAATTCAGTTAATCTTGAATCAGCAAAATAGATTTATCTGTTAGTATAGTGGCATTGTGGTGATAACTGTAAAGCTTGTTCCTAGCACGAATACTAATGTTTGGCTAGATGGCTAAATTAGAGCAAACAGAACTTATTCAGCTTTCTTGAAGTGCTCAGCATCTTCTGACACTGCAAACACACTCAGTTGATTTTATTAGTGTTCTGCAGAGGATTATTTCTGAAGTTCAGTGCTGACTTTTTAGGGGGAGGAGGCTAAAGCAAGCAGATAAAGACAAGTTAAACTTTGAAAAGAGGAATGTCAGGAAGACAAACATCACACAGGATGGCTGCAAATTTAGAGGTACACAGGATTAACTGTTAGTGGCAGTGTTGGTGTTGCATGGTACAGCGGCAACAAGATGGGGCTGAACAGAAGAGAAACCAGAAAGGCAGAAAGTAAAACAAAATGCTGAAAGAGCCAGGTTTGTAAAAGTTATGGGTGAACAAGGAACCCTTTAACCTTCAACCCTAGTGAATGTTTGAAGCAAGAATTGTAGGTCAAAAGAGGCAAAAACTAAGAGAAATTGGAGGCCTTAAACTGGAGTTCATGGAGCAAATCGTGAAAATGTTCATAAAACACAGTTTTAGGCACAGTACTGATAATAACAACAGCTTGTGAGTCCATCCGTAGTTTTATTTGCCACAAGATGATGATGAGATTGCTGCCTTCGACTACTACTTCACTGTTAAGGGACTCCTAATAGTCTGTGGAAAAACTGAGTCCTGGAACTGGTTAGTCTGAAAAGCACAAAGCCTTCTGTCCAAGCTGTCAGAGCACCTTGCATTGGATTCTAAATTTAATTTTTTTTTTTGTAAGTCTATGTCTCACAGGGAATTGGAGAAAGCTCAAAGAGGGACTGGAATGGTCAGGAATCAAGAAACTTCTGTAAGGCATCTTTTGGTCTCTTCTTTCCAAACTAGGTCAGTTGGCTACTGCTCTCAGTTCTAAGTCTAACAAGGAGATCCTGTTTCTCCATTAAAAATAAATAAATACATAAAATTGGTTTTAAAATAACTAGTACTAAGATGGAGTTTGCTAGAGTCATTTTCAGTGTTTTTGTTTGTTGCTTTTTTTTTTAATTAGATCAGTCTGTGAAGTACTTTTGCTTCCCTGGGTTGTCAAATGTATGTGCTTTGTAAAAGTCAAAGGGCTGTTTTAAAAATCCCACACAAGTAAAGCAGATTTTCCTTTTCTGGCTTTGTAACATGATGATACTGGACTATCTGTATCTAAATGTGCCATCCTGACTTCAGCATGAACTTTAACCAAAGGTTCAGTCATTGCCCCGATACAGAATGAAGACGTTTCAAAAAAGTATTGACCAGATTTCCTGGCAGTTTTGTTTGACTAGCAATATTAGAAACCTTCAGTGTTAGTACCAAATTGTTACAAAAGCAACATCTTATTTTATCAATATCCTTCTGCAGCAGTATCGACTAGATAGGTTGTAGAACTCAAATCTTAGGTTGAAAATAGTTGTCTTCTTCCTCATACATATACAAAGTCATCAAATGTATTATTATTGGGATTGGATTGTACTGTTACTGTAATAGTCAAAATGGCTGTAGTTCTGCAAAACTTATATGGACAGTGAGGACAGGCTAAGATGCAGTGGCTAGTTTTTCTGCAGATATAAGTCAACACAGCTTAACTGACAAAGAAATTATGATGTATAGACTTTTCTCAGCTGCTGCCTGTAATCAGATGTGGTGAGATGGTGGGGTCTACCCCTTTGCCTCTGGGGTAGGTGCATACTTACTGTTGGTGAGTTCAATTTATGTACATTAAACCAAATTAAGAAGCAAAATATATTTTTTTCCAAAATAGCATAACATCTAGTAAATTCTAGTTGTCTTATGAAGCAGTGGGACTCTTGAGCTGAACATTCAGGGTGCTAGATTTTTGATTGCTCTTATGTATATAGCTTTGTAGGTTTCAGAGCTGCCATAACATTTATACTAACACTGTATCTGCTCCAGATGCATCTCAGCAGACTTGATGGGAATAGTAGCAGTTCAGCACAACAGATACACACGCAGTGAAGTCACTGAACAGATTCAAGTTGCTCCTCATGGTCTGAATTATTTAGTTACTCATCTCTTCTAATATTCATCTCTTCATGAAAAAAATAACTTGGGAGCAGAATAACCCATCTCTTGATTACCATGTTTCTTATAGGAATTCGTACATTTCAGGCTGCAAATTGAAGACTTTTTGAAATCATGGGAATTTAAGCGGATTGTAATCTTAAATTATAATTTCAAGGTTAATTGTTAATTAATACTAATGAGACCCCATTTTATTTACCAAAGCTAGCTTGTGAAGTACAAGGTAAGTTACTGCAGAGACTAAGAAGTCCGTAGATTTCATAGAAGGGTGTTTTCCAGATTTGTTGTGAGTAGGAATTAGCACAGGGATGAGTTTCATGAGGAACCCAGACGGCTCTTTTTCAGGACTTAATCCAGCTTTCAGCTCTGAGTATGTTTAGAAAACTGTGTGTGAATGGTCCCAATGATTTCTAACAGTTTTCCTTTCAAAGAGTAAAGCATCAGGGCACCATTGAAGACTGCTCAAGAAATGGTAGCTCTTTTGTTTTCTGCATTTCTACAACCTTTAATCAGCTACAGCTTCACTGCAGTATAGGATTCATTACATCTGACGTGTTTTGTAAGGAAATACTGTATTTTTGTTATGTGTCTGAGTCACACTTTAAATGTATGGATGATTTAAGGTGTTTTGCTATCAGATTTCATATTATTCATCAAATGCAATTCTACAAGTGGTAATGCGTGCAGTAATAACTGAAATAATGAGCGGTACAAAAGGAAAAGAGACAAGAAGAGAAAGAGTGGGATAAAAGGCTAAAGAACCACAAAATAAGTACTTGGGATTTTTTTAAATTGCTATTTAGCTTTTGTATCTGAACAAGTCACTATGACTTGCACATTACTTTTTTTCCAACATTTCACCAGACCTTGTAGGTCTGCAATTATCTGTAAAAATATGAATGTATGCAGCTAAAATACAGCCATTTAATTTTCCCATTGGATCCTTCAGGTATACTCTGTGGCTTGACCTTTTTTCTGAAGGTCAAGAGAATTTTATTCATCTGACATACTTAGCTTGAATATGGCATTTATAGCTTGGCTAATGTTATGGATGGTAACACCAATAGACATTTATACGGCTTCAGCAGGAGTTCAGCCAGCAGAACTATCAGCCTGATAAAGGCTTTCATCTTAAAAGTTGTATTGCTACAGTAACCCGAAAACTTATGCTGCTTCTTGAAACCTGTAGCCTGGCTAAAGAGATGAGGAGTACCTTCTGATAATTCCTGGTGGCTAAAGAGCTATCTTTAGTGCAAGAATTAAGATGTCTGCATGCAGCTGTTCTGGTCTGAGTTAGAAATTAACATAGAATTTTGTCATTTTAAATGTATTAAGGCTAGTGCTACTCAAAAAAATTAGCTTGAGAATGAACTCCAGGTAATGAGTCCCAACATTTTTTTCTACCCAATTATAAAATATTTCTGCAGAATTTTAGGAGACAGAACTGCTATACTCATATTTTTGGGAAAAAAATAGTCTTACTTCTTTAACTAGATATTTTGCAATTATAAAACTTTTAGGAAATTGTTTAAAAAAAAAAATAATAATCCAAAGCCTATAGAGAAGGTTGAAACTCGTACAAGAAGCTAGCATGACAGCTTGTACGGTTTTTGGCTTCGGAGAAGTTTATTTTGTAGAGAGCTAGAAAGTAGTCAGTGAAAGTGCTTATGCATTGATTGTGGTTCTAAAAGCAGTTGAAATAACTAACAGCAGGAAAGTACATGGGGTGTATCTGATACAATCTGATACAAATGTACAGTCTGAATGCTGCAAGTCTGTCACCATGTCTTGGAAGAAAGGTGGAGTAACTGTAGCAGAGGTCAGGAAGGGTAATTTGAGGCTTTGAATAACAACTGCACAGGGACATAGATACTAAGTAGGCTGTGATTCTTCAGATGTCTAAGGGATTCAATAATAGATATCTATAAAATTGTGACCAATGCTGAGAATGTTAATAAGCAGTAACAATTATCCCATATTTCTTAAAGTATTAAGAAGTGAAGATTAGACAGTGAAATCATCAGCAGGCTTTAAAGAAAGAAGCAGCAGTACTTTTTGTCTGAAGCTGCCTAAGTGTGCAGGTGAAGTGTTTGTTCAGTACATCCTGTACTCTTCCTCAAATACTTGTTCGCTGTTAGAGATAAGATACGAGGCTCGATGAATTCTTGATCTGGGGATATAATTGGTAGAATCTTACATTTACATGCCCATTCACAGAGAAATGAGGAAACCTGTGGTTTGGACATTTTCTTTCCAAAATGCAGTCGTTTGGCCCTTCAGTTTGTATGGTTATTTAACATGACAACTGAGAAATTACATTATATGAAGGTGTGATTATAAAACCAAAAATACGTAGCAGACTGAATGGCAAGTATAAGATTTAACCTTCCTTTTAGCTTCCTTTTAAATGCTGACTGGCTTTCAAGTTGATGAATCCCTTTAAACTCACTTTAAAATATATTTGTCTGGCATGGAATTATGTGGTAGCAGCAGAAGCCTTGGCTATTGCATTTATCATTTGGTGGATATATTAAACCTTATTTTCTGATGTTTTTTTTTTTTTTTAATTCACCAAATATGCAGGATCTTAACTCATTCAAAACCTGAAGACAAAAAATATTCGTTAAAAAGAAATTGTACGTTCCAGTCAGACTTCAGTCAGACACATTGGCTACAGTTTAAGAGCACAAAGAAAAACTTGCCTTGTGCATTTTGTGTTTGAAATGGTGGATGGAAGTTCTTCTTTACCCTTCCTGAGCATATAATGTATTGCTTTCCTGTTGGGCTGTAATAATCTTCTTTCAGATGAGTGATTGTTTTGCTTTTTGCTGCTAGTTTTGGAAGACAGTCTCCCACCTTCTTTCTGCTCATCAATTGAATAACCTGTCCTCTTCTATTCAGCTGTTTCTCGTGAGCTTTTTGATCTGCTAGGATCTCATATTTGTCAGCTGTGCATTTTGATATTGTTATAACCGATGGAATGTTTTCTGCCACTAATTTTAGAAATTTCTGTATAAGCCAAGAATACTGTAGAACCTGTGGTAGCCCTTCTGCCAACTCACTTTAGTGGTGGTGAAGACCAAGTTCAGATAAACTGTAATGGCTCATGCTAAAGTAAACAAAACGAATCCCACTGTGAAACTTGCTCACTGATTTTAGGAACTGACCATATCACTTCTTGATCCCCTATCTGCCCTCAAGTAAGCATCCATGGGTTTTTTTGTTGTTTTTTTTTGTGATATGTAATCAAGCAACTGTGGCAGTTGTCTTGTACATTCCTTCTCCGTGCTACCTCACTCAGAAGCTCCAGCAAGGTCTCATGTAGTCTTCCTCACTGTTTGCTACTCTTCCCATAAATGTCATCGAATTGTAGAATGGCTTGGGTTGGAAGGGACTTTAATCATCATCCACTTCCAATCCCCCTGCTATGTCAGCTGACTCTGAGTTAGTGGAAACTGCTTTAACTCCTGCACATAAGGGACACAAAGCGCAGTGACTTCTTGATAATCAGCACAAATTTGATTTTGCCACTTTGCCTTCATTTGTTGTGTACATCTCTGATGGGCTGCAGTGTCCTGTTGTGGCACCAGTTAAAACCCTTGTCTGCTTTACTGTCAATTCATTTCCAGCATAGCAAGCTATCTGAAAGATGCATTCAAAGAACAGTCCAGTCACTGACCTCTGATGGGATTCAGGTCTGTTTTGTTATTTTCAGGTTCTGTTTGGCACTGCTGATGGTCAGGTTATTGTCATGGACTGCCATGGGCGAATGCTGGCCCATGTGCTCCTTCATGAGTCAGATGGCATCCTCAGCATGTCCTGGAACTACCCCAGCTTCCTGGTGGAAGACAGCAGTGAGAGCGACACAGATTCGGACGACTATTCCCCACCACAGGGTAGGTTCCTTGCATGTCCTTCTCTTTCAACTTTGCTGGCACTTGTGAACACCAGGGAGTAGTCGTGTTGTACTGAAACAGCAGGATGGCTGTGGTTTCAAGCAGGTAGAAGACAAAAGATGATGCATTGCTCTTGAGGTAGAATCGGGGGTGGAGCAGAATACTGTTATGAGGGAGTGGGTGCATCCCAACTCTGCCAATATGGCATGCCACAATACACACCTCAGCCATGCTGCTTTGCCTCCATTTGCACAAGAGGTAACAGCCCAAAACTGAAAAGTGAGGCCAAGTGGAAAAAGTAGATAGGGGCTCATCAGATGTCACTGATAAGCACATGTGAGATATTGCTATGGTCCATAGTAGGTAGAGGGCAGTTCACAAAAGTTAATGCATTATTTTTTATATTATATATGTTTGTCTGAAAAGATAACAGTACTAGACATGGCAGAAGGTACTGCATCTTTAATTTTAAAGAAATCCTGTGAAGCAGAGATAATACTCATCATTGTAGTTCCATCCTTGATAGTACTGACACAAAGAGCTCAATAAATTTCATACAGGGGTGGTTATAAAAATATTTCCTGCAACTACATGGGGTAGAGGGAGGGTGACTGGGGCTGCCTGAAATTACTAATTCCTGTACTTCTGAACACACTGCCAGTTTTTAAGAGTCTGGAAGAAATCCATCATGACCCTTAAGTATAAAACTCCTTGGGCAAAGTGTTTTGGTTTTAAACTCTTTGGAAACCATAAATAGCAAAGACCTATCAGCTACCATGTGTATACAGTATGGGGTAGGATATAGTCATCACTTCTTTTTGTAAATGCTGTTGATTATTCTACGAATAAGCTACGAAAGGATAAAGGCAACAATGATTGCACAATAAAGATTTGAATACATAATAGCTAGAAATGATTCTGAATCTGCATCTCAGATACAAACCACTGAACTGGGGACACTTGCAGTTTTAGTTTTCATTTGGACTCAGTCCAAAAATATCTTTTTCAGAATCACTTATATGCACATCAGTATGATAAACATATATTTAGCAAATACTGGTAGGGAATGTAATCATCTGAAAAACATGCTAGCATCTTTTGACCTGAGTTTTGTTTTGGCTTTAACGCCCTACTCTTGGTAATGAGTGAGATTGATTGCTTTAGTAGGAAAAAAAACCCACAAACCTTCAAATTTCCTAGCAAGCTCCTAATGCAAGACAAGGAATAACATTGAATTTTTATAATACCTTTAAAATCCAGTTGGAGGATGGTGAAATTGCAGAGTACACAGATGAGAGCTCAAATGATCCAAATGTGATAGCTTTTTCTGAGTCAATCAGGGTGGGTGGACTCATTACAAGCCTACAAGTCTGCTTTTAATGATTACCCAAACATGATTTGTTTTCTTTAGAGCAGATGCAGCATAAACCTCACAAAGGTGACAAGCCTTTGACTCACACAGAAGTGTAGGAAGGACAGCAAGTTCAATGAGTTTCTTTTACCAAATTACATACACACACAGAGCTAATTACTAGACATCATTCTCTGAGGTGCTTTTGATTGACTTTTTGCAGGTTCAGGAAGCAATAATACTCTTAAATGTCTTTGCCATTTTTGATGACTGAGAATGTGCTGGTCATGCATTGAGAGCAACACTTTAAGAGGATTCAACACTGTCTCCTCTTAAGCCTTGTAAACAAAATGGAGTTAAATAGTGAATGCTACAGATGGCAGTGTTGGTCATTAAGTATTTGAACAAGTGAATTTCAATGAATGCTGAAAAATAAGCCCAGGGAAACAGAGGCTTTATAGAAATACTTTTGAAAGTAAAGTATTGATTTGATCTCATCTTCACTTTTGAGCTCGTTGAATCCTGTTGTGCACACAGTTTTTCATGCTGCTTCCTAGCTCTTAACATTTAAAATACAGCAATTTGTGAAAGGTCAGTATGTTCTCTTAGAAGATCTTACAAAGTCTCTAGTGACTTCAGGAGGAGTCCCCATTACTTGCCCAAGCAGGAAATTTATCTAACAAGTAGCTTTTAGCATGATGATAGTGTTTATTATGCTGTTTTTCAACTTGGGACCCAAGGAAACTTTCCAAAGCATTGACTTTCAACTCTGGGCAGTTGACAGTAGAGAAGGGTAGAAGACCATCCTTGGGTAACTTAACAGAAGATCCGTAAATCATTTGGGGTGTGCTGCAGTGAAAAAGTGAAGAGAAAAAATACTGTGGCTTCATAGAAGCAGACAAATTAACTTGCTGTATGTGCTTTGCTTTTGCTTACAGACATTGCAGAAATAAGCAGGTAGTTCAAGATTCTGAACCACTACTGATGAGAATAAGCCTAAGTACAGTCCCTCTCAGCCTCGATGTAATTATTTCTGGTTGCTTACTTTTCGCTCACTCCAGAACCTTGTGCTTGCAGATGGACCAGCTACATATCCAGTCCCAGTGCAGAACACCAAGCCGCTACTGACCGTCAGCTTCACGTCGGGAGACATCAGTTTAATGAACAATTATGATGACTTGTCTCCTACTATCATCCGCTCAGGGTTGAAAGGTAAAAAGGAAAATTTTTCACCCCGTTCACCCCGTTCTATGCTCTGTTTTACTTGTACTTTGAGTTATGTATCTGTAGGTTACCTTTTTGTGTCTGTCTTCTAACCCAGCTCTTATGCAGCCAGAGCTCAGCCGCTTGTATTGCCGTTATCAGCACTGACACCTGCTGGTGGAAAAGAAATGCTTGTTTTGTGTTTTTTTTTAAATGTTTAAATTTTTTAGACCATGTTTTTATGGCAGCTTTGCAGAGCAAACTGATCTGTTTGCCATTTTTCAGCTGCATGTGCTAATAAGTTTGTTTGTTTGTTTGTGTGAAATGGCCCTCTCACATTAACATTGTGTTCATCTTTAATTCACAATGTCTCTTCCCATGCTTTTAGCAATCAGATAAGAATCAGAATGCTCTTTCCCATGTCTTCCAAATTTTGGAAACTTGCTAGGATTGTTATTTACCAACAGGCAAGTTATTCTGAGAAGGAAAATTTCACTGATTATTACTGTACATCTTGCTAAATTATATGCTTCAATGTTTGTAAGATCAGTATTCCATGTAAAATGTTTATTTACATTGAAATCTTTACTGATCTTACTTACCAAAAAGTCCTTTATTTTTCCAGCGGTGTCAGTGCTGGCAATTTATGGTATTTTGCCTGCGGACAAGTTTTAATTCACTAAGACACATAAGCACACGGTTAAAAATAGGCTCCTTTCTTTTTTTTTTTTTAGCTCTACAGGTAAATCAGTTTTATATTAGATGCAAAACAAGAGAAAATTTATCTGTTGGAGCAAATCCTTAGCTGTTCTGTAACAGTATGATATCATTGGTGAAAGGTTATCCTAACAGCACCGCAGTAGTTTTGGGGTGTTCAGATATGCAGAGGAATATAACATCACACTGGAGAATTCTATCCCATTCCAGTAGGGGATAGCTTCTGTCTATCCCAAACCAAGAAGTATGTGGTCTGGCAAAAAGTAGCTTCCTGAGGCAATCCTATGATCCAGAAAACTTCTTTTGCCAAAAAAGCTACTTTACATCTGGGAAACTGAAACCAATATAGAGAAGCTCTTGTAATAGACAGCAGGTTGTGTGCCCAGCATCACTATGAAATTATATTAGATCAGATAAGTAGTTTTCAGTTGTCATCTAGTCTGTGCTTCTTGCTAGAACCAGGAGAAACAAACCCATCTTGTTCTTTGTTTAGTGCTGTGGGGTTCCATCTTGATGAGGATGTTTGTCCTGTTTCTCTTTCCCCATTGATTTTAACTAATGGAAAAAGATTCCTTAATTACATCACCTTCTTCTAGCAAGTTACAGTAAAATATATCTATGGATTGTAAACTGGACTTTGTCATTGACATCAGTAGAAGAATGTGCAACATCTTGCTGGATTGGCAACATGTGAGAATGAAAGAAAGGTGCTTGGGATATCTCTGTCTTGTTTTGAAGCTAACAGTTTCATTATGGAAAATACTTTACATTTAGTTGTTATATGGGTATACACATTTTCTGTACCTTCTTATTAAAAATGTTGACAAGCAACTGTCATTTTGTTGGTTGTTATCATGTGCGACAATATGCAACTCCACCCAGCACAGTCTCCATACTCAGAAGCCACTTTGAACATGGCTAAGACTGAATGATTTCCAGTATTGTAAGTCAATTCATGTCTGAAATCTGTAAGTACTGCATTGTGGTTTCTGTAGCAGATGCATTGTCTTTATGGGCTGCAGTAGGCTACTAAATAATTTTTTAAAGCAGACAACTATAAAACTCTTTCATGCAATACCAAAATATTTTTGCTGTTCTACTGGCTTGCATAGTTGTAATTTTACTGGAAAGATTCACATTAAATTGATGCAGAAAAACTTCTGCTGTTAGATGAGAGTTTTGTTAATGGAAGTTCTTCTGTTCATGCAGCTTAAACACTCTGGGAAGTTTTGTTAGGTCTAGTGGAGCTCTTGAACCGTTCAGCTGTGTGTTTTCTTTTTCATGCTTTTTAATTCAGTGGTTCTCAGTGCGCTGATCCTTACAGAACCATTGAACTACATCTGCTAAATATACTGGTTAGCTGCAACTGCTACCTGCAGACCTGTTGCAGACCTGTTAGAGCGCTCTCTGTTAAAGGCTTGTAAACATGCCTGCCATGAGAGATGACTGTGATCCACTAATTCACTTGCAGACCGTGAATCCTCCATCTGATTTCTGATCTCTGAGCTTGCACTGAGACACATTTCTCAACTGAGCTGTTTTATGTCAAGTTTCAGTAGTCTTTGAAGACTCCATTGGTGGTGTGTCATACTGTGAAGCCATACTGTTCCCAGGGGATGCTGTGAATGACATCCAGCTCTTCGCTGCCTTCGCAACAGCTTTGCTCTAGGAGTTTTGACTGAGAGAGAAAACTGCTGAACATAATAGTTACTCCTCTTCCTCTAGGTGTAGGGATCAACTCAGGTTTTGCTTGGAGACATTTATCTGAAGGAGATTGTTACTTCACTTTGGTAGTTGTTTAGTTAATCCAGTTAACGCAAATGGAGTTGATCTGCCTGCCTCATTGATTTCTGAAACACCCATCATCAGACTCTCTGAAAAAGATTAATTAAATCCCATTGTAGATTACTTAGAGAGCTGAGGACCAACAGGAAAAAAAAAGAAGCATGCAGTGCCTAGCTGTGAAAAAAATATCTTGAGAAACACATGCCTTCCCTTGGTATATGAGAAGCATAATTCCCATGAGGAATACCAGAAAGTTGAAAAAATACAAAACCATTTTAAATTGCACATAAAAGTCCCTGAAAATGACAAGTTGACAACTTGAAACAATTTTGAGATCCTTCTTGCCAACTCTCATTTCTCTCCTGCTTCTTCATTTGAAGACAGCTTCTCGCCCACAAATATCTTCAAAAGGTTCTTGGCAGATTGAGCATCCCAGAGCACAAAAGTTTTGTCTTTCCCATCACTTTGTCTCAGCACAAAATAGCTGCCTTTCACCTCCGGTTTAAGAGTAAAAAGATTTAAAGACTAGCTCAATATTCCTTGTACATGCAAATTTGCATCTGAAGCACAAGCAGGAGCGCAAAATACTGTTTTGGTGTGACAAAGAGCTGGAAGATATAACAATTTGAAATTAGCATCCCCAAATTAAACTGTGGATGTTCCTCATTGTGAGGTGCCTGTAGAAGTAACTGATATGTATATTCATATCCACGTATATGAGAGACTAAGCAATCCCTGTGTGCTTCTGGCAAATTCCTGCTAGGTTGAGGATTAAATTTTCAAAAGTCAAGTCGAAAGAAAATGTGTGACATGGAGGCCATATGTATTTATGGAGAAAAATACAAAAGTCTTTCATTCTTGATGTTACAGATTTTGAGTTATACGAAAAGTTACATTTACAGCCAGTGAGAATGTGAGGCACTGCTAAACATGCTGGTTTTTTGCACTGTAGGCTTCTCCAGACGAACAGTCTTTGCTACTCAGTGAGTTTATTTATCTGGGCATTAAAGTGATTCCACTTATTTACCACAAAGCTATGCTCATCTTCCTCACTAGTTTTAATATCACTGCTAAATTCCTATGGTTACATACCTGGGAACAACCACTAACTTACATTCTACACTTACCACGGGAATAGATTGATTAGTGAGTTGTTACACATTTTGTTGCAGGTCACAAAATGAAAAGGAAGCGGCATTCTCAAAAGTGCATTTACAACGCATTAGCTGCTATTTTGATGAAAAGATTTAGGGTTTTAAATACTTACATAACCTGCAAGAGTATAATTCAGATTCTCAAATCACTTGGGTGCATCTGGAAAATGATTCCTGTTGTTTCTAATAAGAGGTTATTGCCAACTATCTTTGCAATTTCAGATGTGGTGGTACAGTGGTGCACACAAGGAGACCTACTTGCAGTAGCAGGGATGGAGAAGCAGTGTCAACTAGTTGAACTTGGCAATGGTTCTCTGTTGAAAAGTGCGCTTGTCAAGTTCTACAACGTGCGTGGGGAACATATCTACACTCTGGAGACACCTGTGCAGGTAGGAGAGAGATTGTTTCAATCAGTTGTTAATGATTTTCTGGCATACTTTTCATACATTGTTTTTTTGGTTTAGACTTGTAATATGAAGAGGATTGTAAAATATCCTACTGCATTCCAAAAAACAATACTATAAAAATGCTCCATAGTTGTTATTTGTATCACAGTAAACATCCAAGAATATATCTGATTCTAAGGCCCACTGTGCTTAGGTCTTGTGCAAATATAAAATGAGAAATGTTCTTTTTCTTAAAACCATTGGGCCACAAGTGGACAAGACAGAAAAGGGAAATTCTGTTATTTCTCAGATAAGTGAGTGAGGGCAAAAAAAACAGGTAACTTGCTTGATGTTGTAGCACAGCCAAGAACTGGTGTAATATGGTCCAAGTCCAGTATCAAGATTATACACTCTTGTTACTGCTATAATTTTCTAATGTATGATCAGTTGGTCTGGTGCAATATTTTGCTTGTTATGACATCAGACAGACAAGGAAGAATCAGGATGTCTTATTTCAGTTTCCACTTTCTGTACAGACTTCCACTGTAACTTTGGTCATGTTGCTTGACTATCAAAAGGACATGGACTACATGCTGCTCAGGAGCACAACTGTTTTTAACTCTTCATTGTTCTTCCAGAACACAGCTGAAAGTCACTCTACAGTTTATCTCATTTTCTGTAGAATAGGGATGGCTCCATTTTCGTTTCTGACAGTTACTAGAAAAACTTAAATAATTTATAACAACTTTGAAATCAAAAAGTGGCAAAAAATGTTGTTTACATATAATCAATGATGATATCATGTATTACTGTTTCTTTTTCAGTACCCTGAGCTGAAATGGATACAAAAGGATGATATAGTAAATTGACTGCTTTTGTGTTTACTTATGTTTATTTAGCATTAACCTGTGCTTACTAGCTTTAGCA
This sequence comes from Tympanuchus pallidicinctus, assembly GCF_026119805.1. NCBI lineage: Eukaryota > Metazoa > Chordata > Aves > Galliformes > Phasianidae > Tympanuchus > Tympanuchus pallidicinctus. The sequence goes on along the minus strand of NW_026294618.1, from coordinate 58,171,806 downwards.
CTCTAATTTAGATAGAATTCTTTAGTTTTGTAACACATAAAATGATGTTTTCTAAAACCATCCTAAATAATGCTGATTTAGATATTTAAAGGACTTATACGTACACAGTTTTATTATCTTAAACATAGTTTATGGGTGCAAAATAGTGCACCCATATTCATAGTGGATCACTTCTGGAGAAAACATTATACCAGTGATACTTACTCCCAGACCAGGTTAAAAAGTTTATTCTGTTAGTCAGCTCCAGAATACAGTATGTCTGTGTTACCTGTGGAACCAGTACAACACTTGGGTGTCAAGCGGTGAAATCAAGTTGTTTGAGCAGTAGAATGGATTGGGACAGATTGCCTTGAGATGTATGCCTGTGCAGCCTTGCTGCTGTCTCCCCACTTTGTTCCCAACAACCACAAATTCTCTGTTACCTCCATGCTTTCGTTTCCTCTAGTTCTTCTTACATCCCTTCAACTTCCTTTTATACATTCGTCTCTTCTCCTTCCTTCTCTGCTTAATCACTAGGGGGAAAATGAGCATGTATTGTGGCTGATGAGTGTTAGTTATTTTGCCTTTTAAATAATAGGATCATAGGATCAGAAAGGTTGGAAAAGATCTCTAAGATCATCTAGACCAACTGTCCACCTGGCATCAATAAACCATGTCCCTAAGTATTACACGCACCTCCGTGCACGGTGATTCCACCACTTCCCTGAGCAGCCTTTGCCAAGGCATTGCCACTCTTTTGGAGAAGTATTTCCTTGGTCTTGTACTTCATCCCATTGGCCTCAGGCCATTGATCCAGTCTCTCCAGATCCCTCTGTATGACTTCCTACTCTTAGGCAGATCAACACTTCCCCCCAATTTGGTGTTGTCTGCAAACTTACTGAAGGTGCATTCAATCCCCTCATCCAGATCAACACCATTCATTGTGCTGTTCCCCATGGATGCTCATTGAAGAAATGGACAGGTCATACAGAGTGGATTACTGCTAAGTTCATACCACAGTACTTTTCATAGTGAAAATGTTTAACCCCAACCCCTCTGTTCTTTCCAGTTGCTAACTTTCACTAAAGTTGCAGTTTTTTATTATCATGGATATCTTCCCCTCTTTATTGGCCAACAGCTTCAGAGCAAGGATAGAAGTGAAAGAGAGGTGGAAAACCACTCATTAACACAACAATCATGCTTATTTCCTTGAGAAACTGTGCTAAAAATATTCCAACTGATATATTTATGCTAATTAAAAACTTGTGTGCATAATCTTGCCTAGAAGTAGAGCCACTCCTTTCCTGTCATTTGTCAGTGTTTATTTTCTTTATTTATTGCACTTAAGTTCGTATTTAACTCAGCTGCAGGAGGAAGTGAAGGAGATATTTCAGAAAGACACCTGTATCTGCTCATGTGGACTTTACTGTTGTGTGTAATTGATTGCTGGTATAACAGTGCTACCAGCTAAGTACCAGGTACACTAGAGCATTGCAAAGTATTTGGTTTACTAGCAAAACCAGATAAAAAATGCTGTTGCAAAAATATCACTGGTAACTTGTTATTCCATGCATCTGCTCCAAGGATATATATGCAGATATGCTACTCAGTCAGGTCCCGGTAATTTGTCTGATTACAGATTCATAAGAGCAAATTCATTGATTTTATGTAAAATGACAATCAGCCTTGTAATGGTATTTCATAAAATTCATCACTGGTTACTGAACGTAAATGGAAGAAAAGAATCTGCACATCTCAAACTCTTCTGGTACTAAAACTGTTTATTCCAAAGCAAGCAGAAGTTTGACTGGAAAAGTGTATTTATTCTAAATGAGCATTTTTTCCAAATTTAAGGGTCATAGGAAGTAAAACAACGATGAACATTGGAAGTAGTGGATTGCTGGTGTCAAACTGAGTTTCTTTGTTGCCCTCTGTCCCAACTCTTTGATAAAGCAGATGTCTGAAATTGTTATCAGTAAAATGTACTCAACTGTCTTTGTTTGTGCTGTATATCTTGGAAGAGTACTAAGGAAACAAGAAATTATAAATTGTTCATAGTAAAACTCAGTCTAAAACTGATGTAGGATTTAAATGTAACTTGGCTGGTACATTACCTAACACAAAGGCACTTCAACTCTATTGTAAAATAAATTTGGGTACTGCAGTTTGCTGATCCTGATGATGGTTGTTGTCATGGTTCCCTTCAAGGAGTTTTGTATGCCACCTTCTCCTCCAGCCTTAATATGTTTTTGCCGTCCTCCATATCATTTGATTAACTCTCCTAAGCACCTTCAGTGTAGGATTTTATGGTTCATAAACCTAGTTTGCTGACTGTAAAACCCTAGGTAGGGAAATCACGCTTGTTTAGAAGTATCTAAATGAACACTGTAGCTTTGTATGAAAAATAATATTCATAAACAGAATGATAGAGCTCTCTGTGCTGGGACTTCAGCCTGACATTCTGCAATATATTTGCAATATATATTTGCAATATATGTTTGCAGAATGTAGTGCAAAGAAAAAATGTCAAGTCCCTTTGGAAAGTTACACTAGACTTTAATGTTACTGGAAGCAGTTATATCAAAACTGAGTTCATATTCCAGAGAATAGTGATTATTGATTTGATACAAACACATTATCAATTTCTGTTAATCTTAGTAATTACTGTTTTCGCTCTCATGTACACAAATATTAACCTGATGAACTAAAACTGTGCCCAGTTCTTCTAGCTGGCAGTTTATTCATGGCCTTGCTTTCGCAGCACTTAAAACACTGATTAAAACTGCAGGCTGCCTTGCTGGTTATAATTTTTTAATCAGAAGAATGTTAATTTCTTATGTTTTTTATTAAAACCTCATAACTTTCTCCTGGCATGAAGCAAGTATGGGACTAACAGTAAGAGGCCAAGGCTGTTTTGCAGTCTTGCTAAAATCAGTTATGGGAAATGCTGCATCTGAGTTCTGTCACTTCTGAATTTCTCATCTGAGAAGCAGACAGGGTTTTTTATTATATCAGCTAACAATACCTGCTGTCAGAAAGCTTACTTCTGAGTGGATAAAGCTGCTTTCTGTCTTCTGTCTTTGGACTTTAAACACGAGTATCTCCTGCAGTCCCACTTAAAAAATGTCTGTCTACCAACTTCACCAGACTTGTGAAGTTATCCCGTTTGTTGGTTCAGATTTGTTATTTCTATTTTGGTTCCTTTGATTTTATAATTTTCTTTCTCATATATCCAGGGGAACAAGAGCATGCAAAACCCTGGTACTGATCTCATCTCAAATTTATAATCCTAAAGAAGGTTAGATTATAATTTTATCTCGTTATGTAATTGCTCTATGAACAGATTACGCAAAGATTGCAATGAAGAAGATGAGAGCAGGTTGAGCCCAGCATGTCTCCTATTGAGCTGCTGTATGCATGGGCAACAAAGTCAGATGCAGTAGAAGTGTAGTCACATTTTTGTTTGTGCAATACTTTTAGACCGTAACTCAAAGCAATATACCAAAGTCTACATCTTTATGGGAGAGGTTTCCAGCTGTCTTTGAGAAGACCTGCTTGCTCTAACCATACTGCTATCAGTAGAAGCCCTTGTGACGTTTCACAGGCTGCTTCTTTGCTGGAAACTTCTGGGCACCTGAACAGTTAGATGGAAGACTGTGTGCTTCTGCAGAAATCTGGTAATTGTGTAGAATTCATTTTACTAAGGCCTGAGAAAAGAGGCACAATTTTAGGTTAAATTCAGATCAAAAGGACTGTGAGAGGAAGAGGCTGTCTGTTATGTTCCCCAACTGAACTTTGCTTACTTTGTCTCCATTAATTTCACATACCGTGTTCAGGTTTACTGCTTCTGAATTAACATTGCCGTTTGTTTTCAATCACCTGAAATGAGTCTCGTTTAGTTGACATTGGATGGCACCAAAATTTTGCAGAATTTAATTTGTTACAGAAAGATAAACAAGAGCAGCGGCTCAGAACTAGCTGGCCTAACGTTCTTTGGGATTTCAATAAGGACCTTAATGTTTTACAAATAGGCCATGAGATCATCTCTGACTGCTGCACAAATGGATTGTGATCAGGACTGCAAAATGGGTTCTGTCTAGCCATATTTGGCTGAGAAAAGCCTCATTCTGTGAAGATGGATTCTCACATTTGTACTGAAATCTAAACAAAAACAAAAACAAAACACTGTAAAAGCAGAGGATATAAGAAACATTTGCAAATCAAATAAGAGTTTGCTGCGTGAAAAAATCATTTAAGTAATACAGTTTTTGGTGAGGTCATGGAACTTACTGCTTTTATCATCATCAGTTCTCTTAGTTAGTATTATTCCCATTGTAAACATAGGAACAAAAGAATGAAGAAGTTGCACTGTTTCCGGTAGTTATCCTTGAACTCTAGAGCAGTACAGAGATGTGTGCACAAAATTCCTGAGAGCCAAATGGGCACTTAGCCATTCTACCTTCTGATTTCTCTGAAATAAAAGCAGAGGGAAAGACAAAATGTGTATCTCCACAATAGCACTTTACATTGAGAGAAAGCAGGCAGGGTAGGCTGGAGTTTCTACTGTGTACGTACCATTGGTACCATACGTACCATTGACTGGATACAGTTCTGCATTTTGGTTTCTTCTCCTGAGAAAATCCCCTTTTCCTGGATCTTCTGCCTTGAAATATCTGCCTTTGGTCATCTCATTACCAGTGGGACTTCCAGTAGTCAAGGGTCCTAAGGTCCCCTGACCTTAGAACTTCTGAACTCAAGAGATGCAACAAGGAGCACCTTGCATGGTGTTCTCCTTGACTGAACTTTATACGAGTGATGAGAAGTTTTTATATTGTGTTTTCTCCTGTAAGAGAGACTTTCAAATCCACTCTGAAAAGAATGATAATAGAACTTGTTGACTGGTTTTGAGATGTGTTTTCAGACAATATTTCTCCTGATAAAACATTACGTTTTTTGTTCTTCATTATTTCTAATATACAAAGCTGAATTCCTTTGACGTTTGTTCTGTTGTTCTTTTGTTGTTTTTTTTTTCATGTTTGCATCTAAATCAGGAACTCACTCAGGTCTTTATACTTTGTGCTAAGATCTTTCAACACCTGACTTAACTGCAAAGGGAGATTAGAAATTATCATTAGAAGTTATATGTCCAGCTGCATTTCCTTGTTCCTAGAAGAAATGAACACGTGTGCAGCCGTGGAAAATAGAATTCCACTTTCTTGGAGTCTGCAGTATCTGTATCGACACCTTTTCCTTCCTTGTTTACTAAAATAATGGAAATAAGCAGGTGCTTTATAAGGAACAATACTTTTGCATTGAACACTGCAGATCAATCTCTTTTCCTCAAGTGTTTGAAGGCAGTGCTGTGGCCAGCTAATGATTGTCTTGCAGTGATAATTGATTCATGTCTCTGTCCTTCAAGGGAAGGAGTGGGAAACCTCGTTATTGAGAAATATTATTGGAGCAGTACATTTAAAGGTCAGGTCCTATCTGACATTTGGGTGATCTTCTTATTTCCCCAGGCATTTAGTCATGCTCTAATTTTTCATGAACCTCATCTGAAATCCTAGACCTTCCCCGTAAATGAAGTGTTGCTGGATATTACACTTGAGGGATACTGGGAGTCTGAGCATTCTATAGAAAATGGAGGCAAAGCATGCCTGGTGAATCAGTAAGCAAATGCAAACCAATATTGTGGAAGTGCCCTTTGCCAAGACTGAGAATGTTAAGAGTAAAACATGAGGTGTATGGGAGGCTAAATATACAAAGAAAGAGTACAAATGTAATGATGCAAGCAGTTCATCCCTTGTAGGTATTATGTGTATGTGTGCATTTGAATGTAGACCCGCTTGTACGTATTGTTTACATAAACATATGCTAAAAATGCCTAACCAAAGGGATCAAGCCTAGAAAAGTTAGGAAATGGCTGCGTTATGGTTGTCTGCTGGGAAACAGATGAGATCATGCCATGAAGCAGTCCCTTTTGGAATCTGGCTTTTTGCTCATTCTTAGCTCCACAGCGCTTTGTTGCCAAAGGACCCACCCAACATTTCAAAGCTACTGAAAAAGCTCTTCTTCGGGAATGCATTTATGATTACAGAGATTCTTGCACTGGTGCTGTCTGCTCCTCTCTGTGCTCTAATCTGAGGGCAGAAATAGTTTCATTTGACTCAAATAACTGGTTGAGCAGAGGCTTGTCTGGGTGTGATGTATTGAATTATGATAGCTGGGATAGTAGACTTCATGATCTGTTCTGCTGTGAAACTCTGCAAAAAATAAACATTTTTGTGCAAAGTCATACATTTGTTTATTCCCTCACCTTGTTTATAGATAAGCTTTAATTGATCCAACACAACCAGACAGACGTTGTTTGGATCCCACAGCTGTTAGGTAGATAGTTCTGCCCATGCTGAAATGCAATTCTTGGGGAAATCAGGGTCACTTCTCCTAGTACCTTCCTCAGACTGTCGTACTTCAGATGTGGCAGATGCTTAACTTTTGTCAGTGTCTTTTCAGTCACGTTTTACAAGCAGCTACTGATGAATTGTCTCATTGCTGTTAAACAGTATGAGGGCTGAACTTACCCTCAAATAATGAAAATTGCCATTAATAGATATTATTAGATAATATTTTATGTGATCATTCATCAAATCAAAGACTGGACTGTCCCACAGTTTATGGTTATGACAAGCTATGTGATAAGTATCAGTGGTACACAAACAACTTCTCAGTTCTTTTGAAGCTCTCTACAGAATGCCTTTAGCAATTACTGTTAAAATCACAATATTCACATATTGTTGCTTTCATTTACATATCAGTCAGCCTGAAGGTTTGTGCATTCAGAGAAGTGTTTGTGGTGTTGCCTCTCGAGGTCTTCTGCTTTTAAAACCAATAATTTCATTGAAATTTAAATCTAGGGTAAAATTACATAGCAGGAAAGGTCTTTTCTCTGAAAAAAAAAAATCTGCCACCAGCCTTTTATCTTGATGATAGGCACTGATATCGTGCTGTGCAACTGCATTTTGCTTTATATCATTCACTGAGAAACATATTCCCCTAGTTTCTCATCTTCAAGCTTTTTGAATTGGTAAATAAAGGGAAAACTTTTTGCTCCCAAACTAGATTAGTATCTTCTGGGCTAATCTAACCCATTTATGTGGGTACCGTATTACCAGAGAGGAGCAGATAAAGATTAGTACTGAGTGTGCCCTGACTTTTTTCTTCTGTGTAGTTAATTCTTGTTCAATGCATTATGATATTCCAAAGAGACCCTGACCTTAAGGGAAATACAGTTCATAATTTAGTTAAGAATATGTTCACTGAAATTTTTAAGTGCTAAGGATTGTGAAAAAAAGGAAGCCCTTCACAGGAAGGAGTGAGCCTTTTTCAATTCACTGATTACAGCCTTCTGTACAGTGTGCCTTATGGATTGGGGATGTCTTCCTTGTCCTAAGCTAATTTTTGGTACAGAGATAACAGCTATGGGATGAAGATTCGTTAGAGTGTGTGTATATGTGCAAACAAAGATGTTTGTAGCACATCAAGCGAGAGATGGCAGCTGACTGCAGCTTACCCTCACAAAGGGCCAAAATAACAGTGATACTGCTATGTCAAGACACAACAGTGCTTTGCATAAAAAAAGATGGATTTTGGCCCAAAAGTTTAGAAAGCAAGCACAAGGAGCTGTCTGGGAAAGAACTCATAGATGTTTGTGGGACAGTTTTACCCATGAGGATTGTCTTGCATCCTGGAGAACAAGTTTACTCCTACCTTAACAGGCATAGTTCCTAAGAGCTGGTATTTATAAAAGCATCCATTCCATTCAGTTTTTAGTTAGGCAGTTACTTACAAGTGCAATGAGATCCTTTTTTAATTTGTTCTAAATCTCTACACGGCTTGCTGTTATCATGTGAACTCAATATTCATGCAGCATGGAATAATGTGCAAAGGAGGGTTTGAGTGATTTTTTGTTATGCTGCTCTGAATTCTGCCATTTAGGGCCAGTCACCTCTGACTCTCTTGGCTGTCTACTGCCATGAGCTTGGATGTATCTGAGTATAGATAAACAGGAGACAAAAAGGCCATGGTGATCTCTTACAGCTCATTTCCTCGGGTAGTAGTTCAAAAAAGACATAATGCAACAAAAGAAGGAGTGTAAGACAAGAAAGCCAAGTGAATCTTGTCCACTAGTTTAGTAGCTGTCTTTGGACATGTAGTCTGGATTTTGGTTGTAAAATGGGATCCATTAACAGTGGATGAAGGTTGATTATATGACTGAAAAAATAACGTGGATGGTGCCTCAAAAGATCCTGCTCTTTAGCAGTGTATGACTTTTAAGTCATATGTCCTTATAGCGCCTCATTTTTTTCATCTCGTTGATGAATTTGGAAGACAGTTCCTTATGTGAAGAGCTTGAAGTTTTGCGAGTAAAAAGAACTGCATGTGTATCAACTGTAGGTAATCAATAATTTCAGGTGTCCACATTTTTCTCCCTTTTTATGGGCAATAGCACGCTTTTCTAAGTTTCTAGAAGATTTAGTGTAGCTTAATTGGTGCTGTATTCAGATGATCACTCGCTGTGCAATTGTTTGGGTGAAGGTGTATGGTCTTCTCAAGTTGTGCCCTTTTCCTCCCCGTGCAGCGTCCCATCATCTCCATCTGCTGGGGTCACAGGGATTCACGCCTGATGATGGCTTCTGGGCCTGCACTATATGTTGTCAGAGTAGAGCACAGGGTCTCCAGCCTGCAACTTCTGTGCCAGCAGACCATCGCTAGCTGTCTGCGGGATGACAAGGATATCAGCAAACTCACCCTTCCCCCTCGGCTCTGTTCATACCTCACCACTGCCTTCATACCAACAATCAAGGTAAAAGGAAAGCAGCATGTGTGCGCATGGAAGAGAAAGGGGTTGCTTGATTTTCTTCTCCCTGCTGCTCCTAAGTGACAATGGGTAAAATCCTGACCCTACATAAGTATGATAAAAAAGCATGATTAAGGGTCACTCCTGTTCAAGGACAGCAAAGTCGGTGATTAGTATGGTGCCTACTGAAATGTGAAAAGAAAGCTTACACACACTGATCTGTACTATTGTGCCTGGATGGCTTTTCCAAGGGCATTCCAAGGTACAATATGCTGTTAGCTCAGGAAGACTGCAGAAGTAATTGTGTCATAGCTTTAGGAGACGTTCACAGTGGTAAAACTGTTACATCTCTCCTTGTTGCATGACTCCTTATATTGCCAGGAAAGGTATACTTAAGATCCATGTCTACCCAAATATCTCTGCTGACCGTGAGTTCTTCTAACCTTACTACTCCAACAGTGCTATGAAAAAATAAAGCAGATATTATATCTTTTCTTGTACTACTAGCAGAGCTGCTTGCAGAGCCATCTGCTCAATCTTATTTTTTCATACTTTTGCTCTCAGGTACATCTTAGGATTTCTGAACTCTATCACAGCCTGTAAACTAGAGCATTAGCTAGTACATGTTCTACATCCAGATATGTGTTCTCGTGTTATGTATTTTTTGTGCATGCTTAACAGCATTTTCTCAAACAAGTTTTGAGCCATCATTGTAACATATGACTCTAGAATAACTAATTTGAAATCTGTCAAGTTGGCCCAGCTTAAATAAGAGCAAATTATGCTTGTAATGTAATGGTTCAATACAGTTCCATTTGCGTACTCCTAATCAGGGCAATTTGTGTGACTGTGAAACATTTCACTTACCAGAGAAGAATAAATGCCTTGCTGTAACCATGGCTTCTTGATCTCCAGAGATACAGAGCATTCAGTAGACCGGTGGTAAAGAAACACACGTTAGTGTTATTGGTGTTATACAGGCTATATTGTCGTAGACAAAAGCAGTCTAACTGCTTTTGGACTGTGCTCTTTGTGGATTAATGCAGCCTGCTGGCAAGCAGGGCAAAATAACCCACCTTGAGTTTCAGACTCATATTTCTCTACACAGCATGCAAATAGACCCTCGTCAGAGATGAGTCGTGTATTGGGAAGTGAGTGGGATTGATAGAAGAGTACAAGCTCTTTCCAGAGCTGACAACATAGTAGCATAGTGTTATAGAATGCACCAGTACTAATGAGGAATGGGAACGTGAATGGCCAAGTTCACTTTTGGGGACAGCAAGAGAGAAGATAGAAGTCTGAAGCTTTGACTTGACTGTGTTACCCAAGTTAAAATTTGTTATCAAGTTTGTGATTGATGGAGCTGGAATTTGAATACAGATTTGTTATCTACAAGTCCAGCCTTCCTCTTTGATATGATTACTCTTAGTTTCTCAGTTTTAAGCTGTTTTAAGCCTAACTGAGCAATAAACAGCCCCACTGTTTTTTGTGTTGCTCATGTATAACCCACAGAGTAAAGTGATCTGCCAAGTTAGAGTTGGATTCAAGTTCAGTTAGTCGTGTCAAGATTAAATCATCCCCCCCAAGAAAAAACAATAACCTATGGGAAACTTTCTCTTTCCTTCCTTCGTTTCATTAAGCCTCCTATCCCAGACCCAAACAATATGAGAGATTTTGTCAGCTATCCAACAGCTGGCAATGAACGTCTTCATTGCACGATGAAGCGGACAGAAGATGACCCAGAAGTTGGTGGTCCGTGTTATACTCTGTACTTGGAATATCTTGGGGGATTGGTGCCCATCCTGAAAGGACGTCGTATCAGCAAGTTGAGGCCAGAGTTTGTCATTATGGATCCTAAAACAGATGGAAAAGCAGGTAAAAGTGAACTGTAGCACTACATAAAAATGATTTTAAAAGACTTCAGGTATTAAGAGTTCAACAGTTAAAGAAAATTTTTATAAGAAATATGGAAGCTGGTATCCGTTTTTTTCCTTCTTTTTCTGCTGGGGAAGAGTTTTTAGCGTGATCTAGGCTCAAGCCTCTCAAATTATATCATACATATCAAAGAGAACTTGTTATATTTTGAGTAGAAGAGAATAGATTGGTAATTAGCAGAAAATATTTTTCAGTCTCAATTTTGAAGTCACTTGAATGTGATTCAGCCCTCTGAATCATGTACACTTGAGTTTAGACCACTGGAAACTTGGGCTAGGCACGGTGAAGAACAGTTAATTATGTCTTTATACTTTTATCTCATCTACCGCCCATGGATCAGATTTATGCTTCTGATGACTGGTAGTTGTAATTGATATCAGTTTTCTGAAGCAGCACTTACATTTTTTGGGGCCTGTTTTGATAGACGAAATCTATGGAAACAGCTTGATTTCCACTGTGATTGACAGCTGCAACTGCTCTGACTCCAGCGATATCGAACTGAGTGATGACTGGGCAGCAAAGAAATCTCCCAAAATCAGTCGAGCTAGCAAATCACCCAAACTTCCCAGGTAATCATTTCTTGACTATTGCCTCATCTTTTTCCCCAGGTTTTCTTTCTGCCTCCCTCCCTCCCTTTCTTCCATTCTAACAGTTTCTTGACACTTCATAAAATTTAAAGCAAACTCCTTTGGGCAGATAGGAGCCTTCTGGAGCACTGAGGTCCTCTGCCATGTACAGTTCCAGACTGATCTCAGATATTGTTGTTGAGGTGGACTTTGAGGAAAGTGCTGGGGCAAAAGGTAATGGGAAGCAATAAGGCACCCTTCTTCCCCAGCATCCTCAATTTTCACAAGTAGGCTCAAAGAAAAACCTTATGAACTCTCCCACTTCTGCTCTGCTGTACATGAACTCTTGCCACCATGGAATGTATTTCATCCTTCAGACAGTCCATGTTTTAAGTCTTCTGTGCTTAAAATCCCTGATCTAGTTAAAGGCTGTACTTCCTCAGGGGTATTTTCAAGTTCAGAAATCCATGCGATTGATCCAGTTATAGGGAGCACATCTGTTGCTGTGGCGACCTTGCAAGGAAGAATTAGCAAATATCCTCCCGATCACTGAGTTGACAAGGCTTTGTAATGGAACACAGAACGAGTTTCTAAGTTGTTAATGTGTCTGATTGCTCTCCTGCCAGCTCTTCGTTACGTTTATTATGTGCACAGACAGAACCCTCCACCTGCGCAGAGCCTCATGGGTGTCTGTGATGGTTCTCATAGGCACTGATGTCTGCATGCCAGCTTCATGTTACAGGTTTGATGCCTTTCAGTTGCAGACAATGCCTTTCCAAAGACTTTATAGTATGAGGCTGTCCTAGCAGAAAGCAAAGGAAATGTATCTATTTATATGTGAATGTAATGTGTGAAAGTTTTTATTTCAATAGTACTGGACAAAAGAGCCATGAATACCTGAACCTAAAACAGAAATAGCTCAGGTAAAGAAACTGTCTTGCTGCTTGGTTTTCTGAAAGCTTTTGCTTTTGCTCTTTCTGTTTCCCACCAGTGAACTTTTTCAGTTACATTATCTCTTCTTACTCACGATGCCCTTTGTATAATGTGGGGCAGGAGTATTTGGCTCAGAGTGAGATCACTGGTTATGGAGCCTTGATTTGCCATATTAATGCAGAGATTTGCCAACTGAAGTGTCATGTTTCTATTTCTTGAGGGTTTGCTTGAAGTCTGAAGCTGAAATAACTCAGCTGTACACTATTTTATTAATTCGTGGAGGATATACTACATCTATACTACATATATTACATCTGGTAAACTTTCTTAAATGATTCTGAAGATACCTAATCTGAGTAACTGCAAATGTACCAAGCTTTACACATTTTTACATTTAAACTGTAACTCTCCACAGTGTAGATTATATAGTCTACACTATGCTAGGGGCTGGTGCTCTTCAGTATCTTCATCAGTGACATAGATGATGGCATCGAGTGCACCCTCAGCAAGCTCGCAGATGACATCAAGCTGAGTGATGCAGTCGACACATGGGAAGGAAGGGAAGGCATCCAGAGGGAACAGGACAGACTGGAGAAGTTGGCTCATGAAAGCCTAGTGAGATTCAGCGAGGCCAAATGCAAGGTGCTGGCACTTGGGTCATCAGGACAATCCCGGGTATTTATACAAACTGGGGGAAGACCTCCTTGAGAGCAGGCCTGCAGAGAAGCCCCAAATCCTTCTGGTGGACAAGAAGCTGGACATGAGCCAACAGTATGCACTTGCAGCCTGAAAGGCCAACCGTGTTCTGGACTGCATTAAAAAAGGGTGGCCAACAGGGAGAGGAAGGTAATTGTCCCTCTCTTCTCAGCTCTTGCAAGGCCCCATCTGCAGTACTGCATCCAGTCCTGGGGCCCCCAGTACAGGAAGGATGTGGAGCTCTTGGAGTGGGTCCCGAGGAGGGCCACTAAGATGATCAGAGGGCTGGAGCACCTCTCCTATGAGGAAAGGTTGAGGGAACTGGGCTTGTTTAGCTTGGAGAAGAGAAGGCTCAAGGGAGACCACATTGTGGCCTTCCAATATTTGAAGGGAGAGTATAGAAAGGAGGGGGAAAGGCTGTTTACGAGGATGGAAAGTGATAGGACAAGGGGGAATGGTTTTAAACTGAGACGGGAAGGTTTAAGTTAGATAGTAGGAGGAAGTTGTTCACCCAGAAGTTGGTGACACACTGGAATAGGTTGCCCAAGGAGGTTGTGGATCCCTGGAGGCATTCAAGGCCAGGCTGGATGTGGCTCTGGGCAGCCTGGTCTGGTGGCTGGTGACCCTGCACATAGCAGAGGGGTTGAAACTCTATGATCATTGTGGTCCTTTTCAACCCTGGCCATTCTGTGATTCTTCATTAGACACTGTACCAGCTGCCTTCATTACCATCTTTATATTCCTAAGCATGTTTTTTTTGCATTTTTGCATGCCAGTTGATTATTCTAATTGTTGCTTCCTATGCAGAATCAATATAGAGGCTCGCAAATCTCCAAAGATGTCACGAGCTGCACAGGAGATATCAAGATCACCAAGGTTACCAATAAGGAAACCTTCTATTGGTTCACCAAGCCTAACCCGAAGAGAGTTTCCTTTAGAAGATATTACTCAGGTATTGTGTGCATTGTTACCAGACCTGAGCCCACATGCTGTGGTACACATCCAGTGATCCTGAATAATTTTTTTCCACTTCTTTACAGCTACTAGATGGAATGCAGCTATAATTGCATGTTCCAAGTCAATATTAACGTTTGGAAATGTCAGTGGAATATCAGGCATTGTTTGCTAAGTTCTGCCCCCAGTAATTTTGTCAGTGTGAATCCATGTGAGAGGTTTTATATGAGTTGATGCTGTTGGCTGTTTGAAAAGTATATGTAGAAATGTTTCTTATTCCGTTTTTCTGAGCTGTCCTAATGCCTCTATAGTTCCCTGATTTGCTAGGGATCTGCAGAGACAAGATTGCTCTGCAGGGCCAAATGTTCTCTGTTTTATAATTGTGTGGAACAGCCTTAATTGGAAGGAAGGCAAGAAATTAGCACTTGGTGTTCTTTGTGTTGTTCACATTCTGTGGGTAAATGAAACTTAGCAGCCTGTAAAACTGTCTGGATTAGATACACATTTAATTAATACCAGTCTGAATTCTTTTTGTTTTGTATTGTTTCAGCTGTTTTTTTCCATTCTGTCATTTCTCTTTCTCCTTCTTACAAAAATCTTATAGTAGGTCAGTTACACAGCAAAACAGGACATGAGACCAAAGGCTTGGATCTTGTTCTGATGTGGACAGCATAACTCTTGGCTTCTGAGAAAATCTTTTAATCTTTCATACCCATAATTTGATCACCATGGAAGCAGTGGTTTGGGAAACTGCTTTGGAAGCTGGTTAAGAATAATTCATTTATATTTTATTTATTGTTTTGTAAAGTGATTCTGAAGCATAGAACCAAAGGACAGACGGTATTATTTTCTGAGATACAAACTAGTTGAACTCATAATGTACAGAAGAAGCAAGCAGTCGTGTTCTTCTAAGCAATGTTGTTTAGATGTTAATCAACTTCCATTACTTCCACAGCTTTAACTGATCATTGTAGATGTAATTTCAGATGGTGTTCAGATGTCAAAATGAGGCTTTTTAATGACTGGATGTAACAGTTCCTACACAGACACTTTAGTTATTTCAATTATAAAAAAAAAAAAAAAAAGCTGAAATTGTATTATTACATAGCTTTATTGCTCTGCAGGTTTTATTAGAGCTTGATACAGATCTTACTAGGTGAAAATGATGTTGTTTTTTCTTTGTAGCACAACTACCTTGCTCAGGTCACATCTAACATCTGGGGAACCAAATTTAAAATTGTGGGTTTGGCTGCTTTCCTACCAACTAATCTTGGTGCAGGTAAAAGCAAATTCTGTTTCCTTTTGCATATTAAGCTTTCTAACAAATAAGAAATTTACAATATACATTCTTCTTAAGTGATCAAAAAGCTTCTTTAACAGAGCAGTTGTTTTCTCCGGACATTGGGAATTAGAATTTACAAAATTCTCTATACCTGAAAGAGATTCAGATCTATAAATACAATACTGAGGTGAAAATGTTAAAAGTCTCAGGTGTAATAGATTAATTAACAGTAAAGTACAGACCTTTATTCTTACAGTTTATTTGAACAAAACCCAAGGTAATAGACAGCATTTTTGCAAGGAAGATATGAAAATCACAGTAGAAGTGTTTGTAAAAAATCCATTTTTTGTAGTAATTTACTTGCTAATTATACCAAAATAATGTAAAAATCGCTCTTACAGACCATGCTGAAGATTCTACAAGTCTCAGTGGGTAGCATTATCACATGATTCTCTTTCTGGGTTATTCCTAGACTGGTAGCCTTAAAAGTAGTGATTGTCTGCTCTCTTGATCTTTTTCTGGGTAGGCCTTTTCTCCCTAGACAGTCCTACCAAAAGAAAATGGCTAAGCAAAGAGCAGGGTATTTTGTGGAATAAATAGCAGGACTGAGCTCTGAACTGGAATACCAACGGAAGCTCTAAGAACTAATAACAATGCCCTGGATGCAAAATTAAACAGATATTTTTTGTGTCTGTGTTGACTACTATCAGACAAGAGATGGAATCCTAGCTACTGGCAAGATGAACCCCTCTGAACCAGCCTTGGAGCAAAGATTGTCCTCAGGATTTGTCACCCCACAGACAGCTACTGTAGGGCAGTGGCATCTTCTGCTTACTGAAGTGTTACACAGTGGTTGATTCCAGCCACTTTGTTTTACAAGTCTGTTATCAGTTTTTGACATCCACGTTTACAATGATTGCCAAAGGATAGTGTAAGAATGACTGTACTGGGTCAGATCAGGTGAATTTCTAATTCAGTACTCTCTCAGTTTCAGTGTAAATACGTAGAGAATTATATAAATGTAGAGTAAATGTGCAGTGCTACTTCCTTCAGATACTGTCCCTGCAGGACCTGGGTCTCAGGGACTACCTGAGCCAGGAGAGTTTCCTTTGTATGTAATAAGCAGATTTCCTTTCTGAGCACTTTCTCATTTTCCCCTGAGTTCTTATAAGTATGTGGCATCCTGTGGTGAAGAGTTCCAAAAGTAGAATAGAAAAATAATTTTCTTTCCTAAAAATAGATGCAAGTACAGATGAAGTAATTCATTTTTTCCACAGCTTAGCTAAAGAGATGCTGCTTTTGTTTAAGGAGAAATATCTGAAAGAAGCAATCCCTTTTGTCTTCTTTATGCAAAGTATTACACAGTGATTTGGTTAAGAATGTCTCATATATGCATTTGCTTATTAATAAATCACATAGAAATTATAATAGCCCTTCTATCTGCTTTGAGTTAATTCTTTTTTAGCTTTATCTGCTCCTTGTGTAACCATTTTTAAAAATTATTTCTTGTCACATTCTGTCTCTAGTAATATATAAAACCAGTTTGCTGCATCTTCAGCCCAGGCAGATGACAATCTATCTCCCAGAAGTGCGAAAGATTTCAATGGACTACATTAACCTGCCTGTCTTTAATCCAAATGTTTTCAGTGAAGATGAAGATGATTTACCAGGTAAGGAGGAATTTAGGCCTCTCAAATTACAGCTCTCGCTAGCTGGAGGACAGATCAGCTCCCTCTGATAAATACACAAATCAAAATCCCTTAGTCTGGTGGAATCCTGTAGAACTGGATTAGAATAAAACTAGTGCACATTACAGACGTTGTTTTATAAAGACATAGAAAAATGTATTGCTTATAGAGCTAGTAAGCTTCATGTGAATTGGAACATTAATCATCTTCTACTTAGTTCACTAGCAGTTTTCTGTAGATTGGAGCCTTGCATTCTGCATCTTTGTAGAACAGAATTGTATTGTGTTGGAAGTCTAAAGGGGTTGTTCTTGTGAGTTGATGGAAGCAAAGCACGATCTGATGGCAGGAGCTTGGGCCAATTCCTGACTAACACAGACACATTTTGTAAAGTGTTAAATCCCCTTTCGTATTTTTA
Organism: Tympanuchus pallidicinctus; assembly: GCF_026119805.1. Classification (NCBI taxonomy): domain Eukaryota; kingdom Metazoa; phylum Chordata; class Aves; order Galliformes; family Phasianidae; genus Tympanuchus; species Tympanuchus pallidicinctus. The sequence goes on along the minus strand of NW_026294618.1, from coordinate 58,154,501 downwards.
TCAGTAAAGGAGCTTACAAGGAGGCCAAAATAGTAAAGTGTTATGTAAACAAGGAGGATGGGAAAGGAATTTCTAATTTCACTAAGATGTAAGGCAGTGGGACATTCAAGCAGTACAGAGAAAGTTTGGATGCAGGTGAATAGAGTGTAATAGGTAAAAGGGTAGGAAGTACTAAGAACCTTCTCCAATTAAGAATAATAATAAAATGAATAGCCATGAAATTAAATTAATGCAATTTCCAAATTCTCATATCAGTGAGAGATTTGTGTTTCCCATATTGTAGTTTTTTGGAACTATAGAAGTGGCCTCCATGAACAGACAGCACTCTTTAAGGAAGAATGAGCACTGAAGAATTAAATTGAAAGTTCTCACACTGTTTTGGATCTTTTGAGTGCTGAAAGCTCATACGCTTGTGAGTGACCCAAACATCAAAGTAGCCCTCTGTGTTTTTAAAGAAATATTAAAGTGCTTAAAGTGAAGCCCATTTCCCCATGATTCAGGGCTTGTCTTGCTTAATTTGTGTCTACCTGATATGTCTACCTGTAAGATCTGAAGAAAGAAATATTTTCTTCAGAAAGATTTGAAAAAAATAGCAGAGACATTGGTGATCATATATATTATGCACTCAACAAATTCTCCTATGAAACTTATTTCATGCATGCAAAAAAACCAGAAAAACTGAATAGAAAAAGAAAGTTAATGTAAAGTTTCTTGTGTCCCTTCCTGATGTGCAATATCAGTGCTTTTAATTTTATTAGAAGAGCTGAAACAGTGTTCTGAATTACAAGTTGGTAAGCACCACGGAAATATAGGGAAAAATGTGAAGAGTTTTCTTCCTGCTCTTTGAGAAACATAATAAGAGTGATAATAGATTATCTTCCGTAAGAGCCTTCCTCTTCTGCCCACTTTTTTCTTTCAAGTTCCTTCTGACTTGGCAAACAGGCTATTGAAATTTTCGAAAATCTCTCAAGAATTCTTTCTTAAAGCCAGTAAGTATACAATGGAAAGATGGCTCCATACAAATGGAAATATGTATTGCAGTGTAAGTAATGGTTACCTGAGAAATTTAAAGGCAAACAAATGAAAAAAAAAAAAAACAGCAGTAGAAATTGCTGCTGGGCAGTGGAATTTGTGAAAGTACTCTGGGTGAGGTGCTTTTTAACGTAGTCAGTAAAGATTTGGCAGGGCAAAAAAACAGTGAATCGATTTAACTTGCAAATTATGCAAACAAATCAATTAAAAACCATTGGAGAAATGAAAAAAAAAGTTAGATTTAAACACATTGGGATATTAAGCAACACCGTGACAAATGAGATGTTATTTGGATAGGCACTTAATACCCATGACAGCAACATTCCAGATTGCTCAAGCAAAGCTAACAATTAAACCTTAAGCTTAAGAGCACAAATTGCTAGCTCAGGATGAGTGCATGGCCTGCCAGCCAGGCACAAAATTGCTCTGCCTTAGGGCTGCTGAAGTTTAGCTGTCAGCCTTCTAAAGGAACAAACGGAGATGCTGTTAAAACTTACCAACATATCCACAAATATCTGCACACCTTCCACATTCCACTGTGGCTACTAATATTGATAAAAACCTCATGCAAATGGAAGTGTAATTATAGGGCATGAGTAGGTGACTAGGATTTTAATTAGAAATTAATTATGAACTAGGCAGTGACTGGATTAATTCTGACTAATGGATCTTTTGCCTGATGAGTTCTTGCAAACCACAGATCTCCATAGAATTTGCTCGCACAAATGATCGTGGATAGAACTCTAATTTCCTGCCAGAAACCTGCTTGATACAACTTGCTTATTATTTTGTGTAATTTTTTTGTGCAGAACTAGCAAAAACTCTTAGGTTCTCTTTTTGTTTATATGTTATTATTCTTTTCTATCTATGTTCCTTCTTATTTTGACTTTTGCATCTGCACTTGCTTTCAGTGTTCTCCTTTTCCTGTTGCTCTCTGGCTTTTCAGTGGTAGCTCTTCCTGGAATCAGTCTTACTGCTTTTTGCAGAAGGAATTCCAAGCTGTTGGGGCACATTCCATGCTTTTTGCTTATAATCATGAGAATTTCTACACTGTCTCTTGTTCACCACCACTTGTGGGAAACTTTTGTCTATTCATCTGCTTCTTTTCACATTTCTGATTGCAGCCTGTCCAAACATTGATGCTGAAGTTTTCTTGATTTCAACACTTAATTCTTGAATCTCTCTTACTTCCCATCTATTTCCTCACATCCTTTCTACACCAACCTGCTTTCAACAACTTCTATAAGTTTTGTCTGTATTTCATTCCATTGTATTCCTCTCTCTGTTTCATATTCCTTCTCTTTGTATTAGAGGTTGCTCTGTCACTCACTATACTCAAAGGATAATACTTGCCTTTTCCCAGCTGATAACTGTATTCTCCAGTTTGCCGAAGCTCACCAAGTCTGGGAACATTATGCTAACTGATATAGTGCTTTCATTGCTGATCTTCCACTTTCTTCATCTTTTCCTTGGCATTTTGTGTGTGTGTGTGTGCATGTATGTCTGTGTGTGTGTGAGAGAGAGAGAGAGAGAGAATGCTTATCAAACATCTAAGTCAGTGCTGGTAATTGCTGTCAGGTCAAGGCAGGCTTGAGGAGCATTATAGCATCCTCTGCCCGAAGCTCTCTCCAACAAATCAAAGCAGCACCTCACTGGCTCTAGAGAGTGTCAGCCTGGGTCAGTGAGGGCTGTTTTGTGCCTTACCACTACTTAGCAGCTGCCCTAAACAAAGCCTGGGTGCCGCATCCAGTAGCTTTAGGATTAGAGGCAAAGAATAGGTGCCAGCAGCCAGGTATCTATGGGTAGATTTTCTTTTGTATTGTTTGATTGTTGATATCTTTATCATCAAAACAACTTAGCTGAAAACTAATGTGAATCTCGATTCTTAAAACTTTGTTTTGATTTAAGTAGTGTTCATTACAACTGGATGATGAGTGAGTGCTAGTTCAGACCCACCAGGTAAACTCACTGCTCTGGGAAAGTTCATGGGAATCATAGTGTGGCCTAAACGTGAGTGCTGAACTGTACTTCTGAAGAACCACTGCCACGAAGTTAACTTAAAATTGATCTCCAAATGTAAGAAATGTGCAATGGGAGTCAGTGCAGATAGTCTGGGTTACTTGCTCAAACTAATGTCTGACCCACTGATTTCAGGTCTGATAGCAGCCCTTCCAAATACAGCTGAGCTCCTAAACATATAAAGATAAGCAGGCAGTTAAAAAGTCAAAGGTAAAACAAAATGACAAAGTACAAAAGACGTGCAGTGGTCTTTTTCTTTCACTAACTTTAAAAACAAATTCCCCCCAGTTCCTGAATTTCATGTTAACACTTCCATGAACTTTCCCAGTGGCGCATTTTTTAGCTGCCCAAATGTCTTCCTCAAAGTACTGAATAAAAGCAAAAAATACATGAAATGCCATTTCTGGAGGTTTTTGTGGTTTGACGCTTGCTGTCCTTTTGTGTGCCTAAGCACCACGCTTAGCAAAGGCCAATTGGCCCTGAACTAGAGCAAGCAGAGGGCAATTGGCCTTGCCACATGCAGGGAGGCTAGCGAGTGACGGCTGTGTTGTTCTTTGCAGTGCCTGGAGCTCCAGGTGCCCCTGCCAGCAGCCCACCCTGCACCGTCAACATCCCCATTGCCCCCATCCACAGCTCAGCCCAGGCCATGTCGCCCACACAGAGCATCGGCCTGGTCCAGTCGCTGCTGGCCAACCAGAATGTGCAGCTGGATGTTCTGGCTAACCCTCCAGCCGAGACAGGGGGTGAGGGGCCAGGACCCTTCTCAGGAGCACCAGGCCGATTCCCTGGCCCTGGCGCAGTGGCACCAACCAGTGGAGATGTGGCCCGCGCTGCCCCTGTTCCTCCCACTATTGCCCCACCACCCCCTGCCATCGCCCTTGCCGACCTCCGGGACCATGGTGACCGTGAACACGAGCCCCCGCTCAAGGCCAAGCCCCCGCGTCCAGGACCGGGACCACAGCTAGTGGAGAGCGATGCTGTCATCTTTGGGGCCGCTCAGGAGCTGCAGCTGAACAAGATGAACCCCCCGCCACCCTACCCTGGCACCGTTCCCACGGTGGGCCCCCCGCCACCCCCACCTGTCCCCCCACCTCCGCCCCTCGACCTCTGCCTGAAAAAGGGGGAGTTCTCCCTTTACCCTGCAGGGCACTACCAGCCGCCCCTGGGGTATGAGCGAATAACAACATTCGACAGCAGCGGGAATGTGGAGGAAGTGTGCCGACCTCGTACCCGCATGCTCTGTGGCCAGGGCACCTACACCCTGCCAGGGCCCGGCAGCTCTGCCACTTTGCGCATCACCGCTGCCGAGAAGAAGATGCAGCAACCCTGCACCAGTGCCACCCTGAACCGGCTGACAGTTCCCCGTTACTCCATCCCCACTGGGGACCCACCGCCCTACCCCGACATTGCCAGCCAGCTGTCACAGGGCAGGAGCATTGCACAGAGGCTGGACAGCAGTATCATCCATGCTACTTTGCGGAGGAACAGTAGGGAGGCAGCGCTGAAAATGGCCCAGCTGGTGGACAGTCAGAGAGCCACCTTGCAGCTTCCCCCAAAAGCCAAGAGCAGCGTTGTGACGGCACAGTACCAGCAGAGAGTACCCACTGCTTTGTACACCTGCAGCCAGTGCAGCAGCAGTGGCGGCAGCAGCACCACGAGTGCTGGTGGTGTGAGCAACATCACTAATGCCAACTCTGGCAGCAGCACTTCCAGCATTGGTGGCATGAGACCTGATATGAGCACGGGGAGCAGCTCCCAGCACAGCTCTGTCATCGCTCACTCTGTCAGTACGTCGCCTTTGGCCTCCCAGTCCTCCTACAACTTGCTGAGCCCACCTGACAGTTCCCGTGACCGGGCAGATTATATCAACTCTGCCTTTACGGAGGATGAAGCCCTTTCTCAGCACTGTCCAGTGGAAAAATCGATACGGCACGTACCTGTGGCCTTGACGGAGGCTGCCATTGGTGTAAAACGGCCACCGCCGTACCAGTGGGATCCTATGGTGAGTGAAGAGATATGGGTTCCTCAGGAAAGGACATCTCAGAGCTCTGTACCCAACCCTTTAAAACCAGCCCCTCTCATCATCGGTCAGACTCAGCACCTGGATATGTCTCGAATGCCGTTTGTCTCCCCTAAGTCTCCAACGAGTCCCACTGCCACTTTCCAGACAAGTTATGGGGTCGGAATACCATACCCAGGAAGCTACAGTGCCCCTCCCCTTCAGGGAATGCAGCCCCCATGCTCCCCCAAAGAAGCTCTGGCCCCAACACAGTTTGCACAGCAGGAGCCCACAGTAGTGCTTCAACCAGGTTACCCACCCAACCTCTCCTATTGCCCTTTGCCACCCATGTATCCGGGAAGTAGCGCCTGCTCTAGTTTACAGCTGCCACCGATAGCCTTGCACCCATGGAGCTCCTACAGCGCATGCCCACCGGTGCAGAATCCCCAGGGCACTCTGCCTCCAAAGCCGCTCCTCGTGGTGGAGAAGCCGGTTATGTCTCCCCCGCCAACCGAGCTCCAGGGCCATGTGGGTACAGAAGTGATGGTGGAGACAGCAGACACCTTCCAGGAGGTGCTCTCCTTGACAGAAAGCCCTGTTCCTCAGAGGACAGACAAATTCGGCAAGAAGAGCCGAAAGCGGCTGGATAGTCGTGCTGAGGAAGGAAATGTGCAGGCTATCACTGAGGGCAAGGTCAAAAAGGATTCGAGGACACTGACTGACTTCAATTCGCTAATATCCAGCCCAAGGCTGGGCAGAGAGAAGAAGAAAGTCAAGAGCCAGAAAGACCAGCTCAAGTCCAAGAAGCTGAATAAGACAAATGAATTTCAGGACAGTTCAGAGAGTGAGCCGGAGCTTTTTATCAGTGGGGATGAACTGATGAACCAGAGTCAGGGCAGCAAAAAGGGTTGGAAAACCAAAAGGAATTTGAGGACAGCCAGTGAGCTGGATGAGTTCAAGTGCCGTAAGGCCAGCGAGAAGGAGGACGGGAGACTGGGGAGCCAGGGCTTTGTGTACGTGATGGCCAACAAGCAGCCGCTGTGGAACGAGGCAACACAAGTCTATCAGCTGGACTTTGGAGGGCGAGTAACCCAGGAGTCGGCAAAAAACTTCCAGATTGAGCTGGAAGGACGGCAGGTAGGAGGGCAGTGGCAAATGCTGCATCTGGGTGGGAGGGTGGGTGCCAGGATCCAGCCTGCCTCTATGCAGCGCAGTGCCTCCAGCTCACATTGCCTGCTGTTTGGGGAAAAACACACAGAAAACAAACAATAAAAACCAGCAAAGTGCTAGATTGAGAAGTAAGGATAAATTGCAGTTGTAATGTAAATGTACCAGACATATTCAGTATTATCCCAGTAAGACATAAGAACAAAGGCTTCCTTTAATATCGCTAGTTTTTACTTCTGAAGGGAAGTAGTTTTTGTAATAAATCAGTTGCATAAATTGGAGAAAAGTGCAACAAATTTCCTTGAGTATAGTTACAGTTGAAGTCAGTGAGTTTGGACAATAGCTCATTTACTGTGGCAGTTACATGTGCTTTGTTCGAGAGAACTGATGGGGGTTCAGTTAGGTTCCGTCAATCAAAATTTCCCCCCTGAGTTATCAGGCCTTGGCAGCTTGTTCTTAATCCTGAAGGTACAAGAGGAGGCTCTGACCCTCTCCCAGAAAGAGGCTCAGTGGCCCGCTTTTAAGCAGCCTATGGATAAAGAAGTTTTGGGAAGCTAGAAAATGTTTTGTTTTACAGTCTTCCCCTTCTGCCTGAGTGGGATGTTACTACACCAAAACCAGGCCATTAATAAATCAGCAGAACACTGGACTGGGACAGTCCAAGTGTTACAGATTTAATTCCTGGCTCAGTCATAGCATCTCTGAATGTCACTTTTGATTTATTACAGACATCAAGGTTCTCAACTCTCTCTGATTTAACTTGGGAGATCAGTGTCTTAAATATTCAACATAGATAACCAGTGGTAGCCTCCTAGTTTTGTCCTGCTGCAAAACAACAGCTTGTTAAGAAAGCAGTGACCATGGGTGCATAGCCATGAACCCCCGTGCAAAATCACACTGACCATAGGCTTTGCTGGTGATAGAACAAAGCTCAACTCACTTGCTTACATTCCAGCCCAAGAAACTTCACTGTAGAAAAAAATACAATCAGGGCTTCTGATTAAGCTTATGAAAAAGCAATATTAATAGGCCAAACTTTATGTACTCCCTGTAGAAGAACAACCTGACTATCCTAGCTTTACGTTTCAGACAGCTCTCGCTGCCCCTTTGCTAATTCATTCTCAGTCTAATTATTTTCTAGGAAAGTTTATACAAAGGAAAATAGAACTGCTGAAGAAATACAGCATGCTAAATGTGAGGTGCTGTAGACAGAAGATTGGTTCTTCCCTTTCTCTGAAAGCTCCTTCCTTTGAAAATGAAATCTGTTTTCCTGATGGGGCAATGATGGAATCTCTCCAACGGAGAGAACATTATTTTCCTGCATAAAGAAGGATGCTGTGGTCATTGGAAACATTGTTCTTACACCAACACTTTATAGTGTTTATATATGTTTTAATGCTCAATTTACAGAGTGAAATATTAGTCAAGTACTCTATGTGGTCCATTATTACAGTGCACTTACTCTTCGTTGTCCTCCCACTCCGTGCTGTGACCACCCCATATTAATTCAGAACGATTAACAGAAGTGTACTTACGAAGGGGCAAAAATATTTAACTCTTGTTCTTCTCTGTTTTTTCTATGACTCACTGTTTTTGACCTTGTTCTCTTTTTCCTTCCCCACTCTTCCCCTGCTTCCCAGGTGATGCAGTTTGGAAGGATTGATGGCAATGCTTACATTTTGGACTTTCAGTATCCATTTTCTGCAGTGCAAGCCTTTGCTGTTGCTCTGGCTAATGTGACTCAACGCCTCAAATGAACAAGCAGAAACCTGGAGAGAGGAAAATGTTGTCAAAACCTTCTCATAGAGTCCAAACTGGAAAATGTCGGGGCAGCCTACGTTAGGTGCACTGAGGTGCCTGGAAGCGAAGAAGGCCGTAAAACTGGAAAAGTCTCTTAGTGCCCAACTGAAGGGCATTAACTCTAATCAGTCATGGGGTGGAGGGTGGGGGGCTTTCTTCTCTTTTGTTTGTTTGTTTGTTTTCAGGTGTTTTCTTTTTTTTAAAGCATTGTGCTGAGTTTCAGAAAGAGCAAAGGGTTGAGAGCCATTCAGTGTTCTGTGGAGAAGTGTGGCTTTTGGCTTGTTGTGATGGTTCTGCTGTGTTTGCTACAATAGCTGATGTAAGCTCATAGAGGGATTAAAAAAGACTGCTCTTTTTGATAGACTGCCTTATATCATGCTGTTCTTTTTAAAACAGGGAACATAACTTTTTTTCTGGTCCAGTTTGTACTACTACTACATCAATGATAGCAGCAAAAAAAAAAAAAAAAAGAAAAAAGAAAAAAAGAAGCTATAATACTTGAAGATGCGTGTTTCTTCTCTGATCTCTGATAATAACTGAGTACCACAAGTTCCAGGGAGGCTTCTGTAGGTCAATATTTAATTTATACATAACGATGTGTTACTCAGAAAAGAAACAAAACTGTTACCAATGTGGTTTTAAAACTCAATGTATCAAATAAGTTGATGTCTGCTTGTTTTGTGTGCTGTTACTGGGGATAAACATCTTCCGTTGGGTGACAGAAAAGAGGGAAGAACATAATTAAGAGCGTTCCTTCTTTGCGCATACTGATCAGCAGTATTCTTCAGTTTGGCCTGCAGCTGGAAGAGGTACAGTGTGACCAGATGTACCTTCAAGGCCATGCCTATACACACTCCTCATTTAAATGTGTTTACACTTTATAAACAAAGTCATTCAAGTGAGTGAGAAGGCCCAATGTATTCATCTTCTTGGTAATCAATAGGAATCAAGTTCCACAACATTGTATCTGTGCTAAAATTAGGAAGGAGACAGAAGTATAGCAAGTCATTACAGGAAGCAATTTCATCAGGAAAGCAATTTTGTTACAGGAAACAACATCATGGCTGGCTGGAGGACAAATAAGCTAAAAGTGGAAGGAAAAATTGGACAGAATTACTCCTTTTATCACCATTACTACTTGAGTAGTTCTTGTGACTGTAGTTTGTGAAGATAATGCTATAGGTAAGAAAGAGTGGCAAGGCAAAGTTTAAATGGAGTGTTACAGGGAATGGCTTATTGACAGGAGGGCAGCTTGTTCTGGCTAAAGTTTAGTTTCTGGTGGACATGCAGACTTGCTGACCATTTAGAAGGGTTGCTTGCACAGAAGGTTTTCTGTGTTGTCCATTTTTGTGTATGTATTTCTTCGCTTTCTCTCTTGCCTCCTTGCCTGCATTTTGCTATAGAATACATTCTGGTATGGAAACAGTTTCCACCGTGATGCACAAAAACTGTAATTATTCCTGTAATTGTTTGGACATTAGATTACTAAACATGACTGCAGATTTCCTTCAAAAAATTATTCTTTTGATGTGAAAGGCACGCTGAGGAAGATAAGTTAGTTGAGATGTTAATACTGCTTTGTCTTTTATCCAGTTTAACTTCTTACTTGAAAAGCTGTATAACATAAGATAAACAGTTGTGATTTTATCTCTCTTTTTGAAAATTCTGGTGGTAAGGCAGTTCTGTGTTGTATTTAATTCATTCTAGAGGAGCATACCATGTAAGAGAGGACCATGCTGTAGCAGAGCTTACCAGAATGCAGTGAACAAGAAACTTCTGCTCTGCTGACACTTGTAAAGCAATACAGCACAGAGGGAATAATAAATATCAGTCAGAGAGGAGTTTGAGAACTGCTAAGAGAGACTACGAGGCAGATCATCCACAGGTAAAGTCCTACAGGGTGAGTCCAGGAAGAATCCTTTGCAAAGTGGTTTCCTTGGAGAGGACAGTTAGAGGTAAGAAGGAAGGAAGGGCAATAGATGGCACCATGCCTGTATGATCCCAGAGTTCAGGAGCTTCTGCTTACATGTCAGGCACAACATTCCCCTTGGCATTTAACAGACTTCATTTGCTTCAATTAATTTTATTGAATTTCTCTATGTTATCTGGCCTATTTGTATTTTTTCTCATGTGCATTACGTATTCGGCAGCTTATGTGCCTGTATCTGTAATGTGTGTGGGATGGAGGAACTGAAATAATTTGGTCTGTTCCCTTTAAAATCTGGAAATTTTTCCCATTGATTTTTATAAAGGAAGCACGATTGAGCCATTTGTCTGCATTGAGTTACACCCTGTGCAGACAGTCAGTTGAATTCTCAGGTCTGCTGCTATCAATATGTGAGGAGGAAAGTTGGCAGATTAGTGTCCTTTCCTACCCAAAAGTCTGTGCTTACCAGTCATACCCAAATTAGAACGTAATGGGCATATGCTGAACAGCATAGACAAGAAATGTATCATGACATGCTCACTGTCTGGGAGAAGGGCGACTCATTTACACTAGAAATCTTCAGCTGAAAGGAACGTTGCCTGTAGTTTTAAGCCAAAATTGTTACCAAGTGCGAAGAACATCAGTGTTTTTTTCTGAACAAAATCTGGTCTAATTAGGACTTCTGTGTGCAGTTTCTTTAATCCTCCATGGAACAGTATTCCTCTTCACTTGATTCATAAGCAATTTTTTCCAATTATCAGTAGCTTTCTACTAATGTAAAACCACAAATCACAAGCACATATAGCAGGTAACAGCTTACTAACTTGGTTCTGTTGGCCAAGCCTGTGATTGCATCGTTCTGGTGGCTTCTGCCCAAACGAAGCACAAGGAACAGCTATCATAAATCAGGAAAGTATACACAATTTCCAGCCTTCCTATTTGTTTGTCAGATGTTATAAGATAAGCTACTTTTCTGTCTTGTTGAAAATACTTTGATAGAGTCCCTAAAGGGAATTAAAATTGAGGGTTGTAATGGTTTGGAGAATTAGAGATAGAAACTACTCTCAAATAAGTTGAATTGAAATGAAAGAAGTGGAAGTGGTGTAAATTCTGAGAGTGGAACTGGATCGTGAATTGTATGAAGGACAAGTAAAAGCAGCAGTTCTTCTGTTTTTCATTGAGAGATATGATATATGACACAGATTTAAAAGCTCCCCCCAATACATTCACTGAAATCCTGAAGATTGCTATTGCATTCAGCCAAAAAACAGATTTTACACTTTATACTTAATTTGAAAGATCCAAGTTTTCTGTAGATAACAAAGTTCTTCTAGGGAGAATGTAGCAAGGTATTCAAAAATATTCTTCTTTTATACACACACAGGGATTTCCAGAAAATGTTTTTCCAAAGCCTTTTTTTTTTTTTTTCTTTTCTTTTTCAATTGTGCAATAGTTCTGACAGTCTGGGGGTCTTATGGGCTTTTTCATGGTTGTTTGTTTTATTCTGCTGCTTATCTTTATTTCTTTTTTTTTTTTTTTTTTTTAGGAAGCTCTGAGTGGTTTTAAAAGATAATTTAATGCAGATTTCTTGTTAACATCCAAAAGGCAAACTATTTATCTTGTGTAATATAATAAGTGATTAAGGGATTATTTTATTTCTATATATCAGTGAGCTATACACAATTTATTATTTATATTTAAAGAGCATATTTGTAAGTAATTGTATGTTTTGCTGCACGAAGTTCAAAGTGCATATAGGAAGACTTGGTTTTGTGGACTAGTATGTAAAATTTCATCATTCAGGCAGGCAGAAATATTTTGGCGTATCTAAAAGCAGCGAGTTTGCTTTGAAGGTCTGTGTAGACTACAAAGAATGTAGATGACTTCTTTGGGACCTGCAGAAATCTGTCCTCCACAGTTTCCCTCCTTTGTTTTGAAGTACATATTTCAATTGGGAATGCTTTTAAAAAATACAAAGCTTTCCCTCTTGTTTAGTGCAGTGCTTTTTCTCTAGTTATAAGATAGGCTGGCTTGCGTGATAAAAGAGAGTGTAACGATGTAGGCTCAGTTTGTAAGTTCATTGCATAGCCTGGTAGGATTTAACGGTGGCATACTTCAGTGCACTAGCAAACTAGCTTAGTATGAGCTTGATGAGGCACGAGAAAGAGTACAGCAGTAAATGTGTTTCTCTCTACTCAGGCTAATGCACTCCTTCAGCAGAGCTCAGCTGGTTCCAGCGCAGCCATAGTGCTGCTGATTCTTGTGTTAGCACTGCATGGAGCTGATTGAGCTGAGCCCTGACCTCTGCCAGTGGCACCTTCTCTTCTTCAAGGTGCTCCTCCACTGAGACACACTGGAGACAGCATTCCTTCTCTCTTCTTTCCAGTTTAGCTCCAAGAACAGCATGCAGCTGCCATAGAGTTTGCCTGCAGCAGCTTTAAGCAGAGAAAGCCCCAATGTCAGTTGGTGGTTGTGTGGAATCTGCTCCTGTAAAGGTGCAAAGAGGTGTAATAGAGATCCTGATTCATTTAGAAAATACAGCTGATAGCCTCGAAATAAAGCTCCTAACAGAGTCTGTAAATTGGCACTTAAAGTCTTGTATGATATGCGCCATGCACAGAGTGATTGATGTTGTCTTGAAGCAGTGGGAATATTGCATTTCTGCAATGCACATATGGGAGAGAGAGGAAAGAGTTACAGAAAGAATTTTCGTCGTAATAGTTATTCACTGAGTTCCAGAGGCAGCAGAAAGAGGTGCCATGGCTTGCTTGATCTTGGTTGTATGACAGTCAATCTGCACGTAGGTTCATCTCAGATAAACCTTCCATGTTGCAGCCACAGAAAAATAGTTGTACATTTCTTTATCTAGTTTTGTTCTATTTTTTTTATGGAGCTGCACAAAGCCTTGAGCCTGGACAGTCTGACTTTCCCTCACGTGTCTTTTTTTTTTTGGTCTAAGAAATTCCAGACAAATGTGGGAGCTTGCCTGGTTGTTACCTCAGACAATTTCTGTGCATTTGCAGCCAGATATGTGTTACCCTATGTTATCTTGGTGCCCTTTTACCTGTCAGCAACACTTTAAATCCATGTGCAAAAACTGATTTGAGTGAAAGAGAAGACAGGGTAAGTTTTGACTGGTTTTTACGAATGTGTTTGCCAGAGCAACAGTTTGGAAACCACACATTTCTGCAGATCCCAAACCACTCAACGCCAGTAAATCTGACCTGGGGATTAGCAGCAGATGAGCCATTTGCATGGCATGCTGACAGAGGGCCCGCTTCTCACCTCACCAGGTTACACTAAGGTACTTAAGAGAGGGGAATCGCACCCAAAATGCACTTTGCCATCTCTGTATGATTATAAGGTAAGAATGACTGACTTGATCTGTATATCCATTTAAAACATCTGTACAGCATTAACGAACAGCTATACTGACAGTTCTGTGTGAACTCACCTGAAGCACTCTGGAAGTAAAATGGCAGCCACAAAGCAGTCTTAGAGAATTTTGCCTTATTTTCTCATTTCTAGGACTTCAACACAGGAGAGCAAGCTGTTCATGTGATTTAGAGGTTGGTGTAATATTTTTCCCAGTATACGAGGGGAAATAATATACTGCTGACAAAAATGAAATAATTCTGGTAGAGGAATTTTTTCATTTTGAAGTCCCTTCACTTTCACAGCAAGCACAATCCTGCACCAGCAGCTACTGGCACAGAGCTCTGTCACCCTCAGGAGTATACTGCAGGTAGGGATCACGGTCCTTTTTGTAAGGTTGGAATTTACACGCATCATTCCCGAAGGAATAAGATTCATTACTGCTTGTGAAAGGTGGGCTATGCAAATGATTATTTCATATTTATTTAATTCTTTTAAAAAAAATCCCGCTGAGATGTTTTTAGATTAAAAGATGCAGCTTTGCATATTGCTTGGTACCTCTGGAGATGTATGAGGAGAACATTTCTTTTGGCAGTTGGATTGTTGCTCCATGTAGGAAATTAGATTTTTAAGAAAAAAAACAATTACTGAATAAGAGAATGAAAAAGGATTCGGTGAAGCAGTTCTTGATACAAAAATTAAAAACTTCACCATTCAACTTTTGATTTTGCAATTGAATTTATAATGAGAAGTTTGTTCTTCAGGGCAAACTGATTGTTATGAAGCTCTGTGCAAGAGCATAGGTTTGCTGATTTGGAGCTTAGTGCAGGATCAAAACAACACGATTTTGTGAGATTTGTGAGTAAATAAATGAAAATCTGGATACTTACTTATCCAAAGAGTTCCAAAGAGTATCCAAAGAAATTAAATGGTATGGTACCTTCCAGTGGCTGGAAGGGGCCTACAGAAAAGCTGGGGAGGGACTTCTTATAAGGGCATGTAGCAACAGGATGAGGGGAAATGGCTTTAAAATGGAAGAAGGTGGATTTAGACTGGATATTAGGAAGAAATTATTTACTGTGAGGGTTGTGAGACACTGGAACAGATTGCCTAGAGGGGTGGTGGATGCCCCCTCCCTGGAAGTATTCAAGGCCAGGCTGGATGGGGCTTTGAGCAGCCTGGTCTGGAGGGAGGTTCCTTGCCTACAGCAGGGGTTGGATCTAGATGATCTGAAAGGCCCCTTCCAACCCAAACCATTCTGTGATTCTACGATGTTCAAATGTGCCAGATCATTTTGAATCCTTGCCCTCCGATTTAAATAACTACAAATTTCAAAATATTGTCTGATTCAGCAATCCTGACAAATGTCATCTACTTGTGGAGTGGTTTTCTTACTGTCCAAATGGTCAGTTCTGGTAATATGGATTAAGATTAAAGTAATAATAAAAGAGAAACATACCAGTGTGCAGACACCTGAGTTTCAAGTATTTAATCAGGATAGAGCTCAGCTTATAATTCCTGCCTATTCTGTTTCAAACTATTTACTCAAAACTATCATAGTTTTCCCTTCATTTCTTTTGCTTGCTTTATACATGATTTGCCTTTGGTTTCCCTTCGCTTCACTGCTTCAGCATTTGTTTCTTCATTTTCTGTGTTGTGCATTTGGGGAAGGGTTTGTCTGTTCAAGATCTTGTTGTTTGTTGTAGATAAAGTATACGGTGTTGTGGAACAGCATGGAGATGCATTTGATTGAAAAGGCACTGTAGTGTTTCCTGAAAAAGTAAGGGAGTTGCATTTGCTTATTAAACCTGTTATTTTGGTACTATAACTTTGAACATGATTTTGGATTTTATTTTTTTTATTTAATTTAAAGAGCATATACAATCATGCGGGTGCACATGTTCTCAAGATAGCAAGCCCTGCGTGTTTTTCTTTTGAATGCTTGTGAAAATTGGTACACAGTTTGTGTGCTTTTACATGTTTTACATGGGGTTGGTTTTTTTTTTTAGTAAATTTTGGGGAATCTCATGTTTTCTCTTTTTTTTTTTTTTTTTTTTCCTTTTCTGCTCAGTGTACCATGGTATACCTGGTTTCCACTTTGTTTGTACTTAAAAACATATCTTGATCTGCCTCTCCTTTCATGTATCTTGTGTAATAGATTTTGCAGGAGGTGCCTAGAAAGCATTGTTGGTTTCCCTATAAAAATGTGGTTTGTCCAAATTCTTTACTGTCTACATGATTGGCAGATTGACTCATTGCCCTATTTTTCCTTGATGATTTGGAGTTGTAAGAGTTGTCCAGCTGTTGCTTAATAAAATTTTGCAGACTAGAAAATTCCTGACTTGTTTTTGTTGCATTTTCATCATGTTGAGCACCTTAAATACTTTAAAAGTAGTTGACAAGCCTCCTCTGGAATGACCTGAATAATAAATAGCCAGAAGCCCCTGTGCTTTCCGATTTCAGTAACTGTTTTAAGTTCCACTGAACCCAATCCATGTACCAGGCCGTAGGACTGTGTCAGTCGTATGGGAGGACAGATGGCAAAATTGTCATGGTAATAATTTTCCCATCTGCCTGAACATCAGCCAGTTCTTGTGCCATTTCTCCTCTGCTTGCTTTCCTTTCTAAGGAGGTTATCTTTGGCATTTCTGGTAGTTCTCATGTTGTCCTTGATACACTGGAAATTTTAACATTACCACAAGGAACTCTTCTGTCTATTGTCTTTAATAACAGAATAAAATGCTGTGATGGCTAGTGTTCCTTCACATTTTTAGCAAACATAAACATTCAGGGACTGAAGAAATCATATTAATAAGCAGTAGTAAAGTATTATACCTGGCTTAACGTACACCCTAACTGTAGCATAAATGAGAGAATCTTGATGTCAGTTCCCATAGCAAGTTCTCATAATGGGTCCTCGTTACCTTTGGAGTGTTGCAGGACTCTCTGATGGATCCTGACCTCTTTACCGTATTCATGGGTGGCCTTGAAAAGAGTTTGAATACTGAGCTATAGAGTTTATTGATGATATGAAGTTACTTACAATAGTGAAAGCAGTGACCAGTCATAAAGGATCTCAGGCCTTTATCACAGTTGGCAATAAAATAGCAGATGAAACTCAGCATGGATAAATGCAGAGTCATCCTCATGGGGGATAATAAGCAAGTGTAGATTCACGTGTGCAGTAACTGTCTCTGAAATGACCTCTGCCACTCAGGAGAGACTGAGGATGCTACAGTTGAGCCAGAAAGTTTCTGGCAATAGCCAGAGACTGGGAGAGTACTAGGACTAAATACCACATGAATTTCCTCTGTCCATTCTCTTCCTGCAAATGGCTTTTGTGGGAAGCTAAGCGTGAGTCTTGAATGGATTCTAATTTTGAGCCAGTGCAGCTATTCCTATTCCAGCACTTCTAAAGCAAGCATAAAGCAAGCATAGTGTATAGAGGAGGCAGATTAACTTTGATTTGGGATGTGTCATAGTTCAGTGACGAAGATTTGTGTGGTCATCTATTTCTAGAAGGAAGTCCTATGCTTTCTCTGGCTTTTTTATTTATCGATGCAGTGTATTTACAAAAATAAGAATTATGTGAGTCCCGTGCCCTCTGATTTTGCTGCCTGTTTAAACGTAAGAAGGAAATGTGAGGGAACACTGTGGCTCTTTAAAGAGAAACTGAGAATACAGCAGCTATACACAGAGTTAAGCTTGTATATATGATTGAATAACTACTAGCTGTGGGCTTTTTCATCGAGACAGGTTATTGTTGGTGTTATCTGGTCTGGCATTTTCCACTTTCTGTTGGCATTACTGCCAGAATCACAAAGAATAATAAAATAGCAATCTTTACTTACTACTATTTTTTTTTCAACAGCAGCCCAGCTTTCAATATGCAATGTTAACAGGATAGACGCAGAAGCTAAGCAATTACCTAGTTGTGAGGGTGTTGCATAAGATCAGGGGAAAAAAATGGCAGCACTTCACGCCGATTGAAATTCATCTCAGCCCTTTCATCTGGTTCCTCATCCATTATGGCCGTGTATTCCTTATTCTCATTTTCTGCTCTGTTTAAAATGAACACATTTCATACCTTTTTTTTTGATTGATCAAAGCGAAAACTATTCATCTGGGGGAATGTTTTGGTTTGTGCATCTCCTGATATTTTTAGCTTTACCAATGGTTCCTCACTTTCCTCAATTTCTCACTTCCCCACAGATAAGGAGAAAAGTTAGATTTGAACTGCAGTAAATACTTTTTCATTGTTTTTCCCCTTTCAATTTGCATTCTGTGGTGACCATCTTCTTTCCTAAAATGAGGGCAACTTTGTTGTGCAGGTTTGGTGAGATTAATTTCTTCCTTTTCTTGTCAAAGCCATCTAGGACTTTTTTATTTTTCATGATTTGAATGTTTGCTTTAGAAAAGAGTCTGAATGAGTTGGTTACTGCAAAAGGGAAGATACTCAGAATGATTTAAACCTCTGACATCTCTACTTGCCTCATCTGGAGACAGCCAAATGCAGTGTCTCATCTTCATATGTGGCATCACTGTGATTCTTTTTAATGAGGGAAGCATCTTGGCTTTCTTGAGATCTGTGAACATACCTCAAGATTTTTCTTGTTGAGCTGCTGTAGTAACTAGTGTAAGCTGAGGTGTCAAGCATTCATTTTGACCGGCTCCATTTGTATGACATGGAGAGTATTTTGTGACTTCTCCATATAGTTCTGTCCATAGAATTGCTGCTACTGTTCTTAATTACATTATACCAATAATGTTATCTGTAGCTTATGAAATATATGAGTTTTGTAGATTTGAGTTGTGTCTGATCGACAGAACTTATCAGTGACTGTGAAAAAGGACTGAACAACTTTCAGAAAATATGGGTTACATATAATCCACACTGGAAGCACTGGAAGTTCTGTTATGAACTGCGTAACTTCCAAATGCCAATGAATTGTCCCCTCAGGCCCTAAATTCAAAGAGTATCCTTTTGAGAGCTGCCAAATTCCCCAAACAATTCCATCTCTGAAGATTGTGGAAAATATGAGTGAAATGCCACAGACTGAATGTCATCAGAAGCATGTGGTGTATTCATGATGAAGAAGCTGTTGGGTGAGTATGACAGTAGCAATGAGAGAGAGTTAAGGAAGTCAGTGAAGCTGCCTGGGGTGGATCAGCAGCACGTGTGATAGAATGTCTCTTACTTCAGAGGGAAAAGAAACCCAAGTATTTGAGACGATAAGAAGCTCATGAGTCAATGCATAAGTGTCAGTCACTTGTGTTCAGATACAGCAGTGCAAAATACTACAATGACGGTCATCCTCACCGTCATCACTACAAAGATAGTGGCTGTGGAAGCTTGATTTATGTGTATAAATTGTTACCATGTGAACGTTAGACATAGAGAATTAAAATGGTAGAAAATTGA
This sequence comes from Tympanuchus pallidicinctus, assembly GCF_026119805.1. Lineage (NCBI taxonomy): Eukaryota > Metazoa > Chordata > Aves > Galliformes > Phasianidae > Tympanuchus > Tympanuchus pallidicinctus. Next base: position 58,135,760 of record NW_026294618.1, on the reverse strand, counting down.
GAAAATGATTATCTAAAATTAAAATATTCTCAAATAGAAAATGTTGCATACTAAGAGCCACTCACACCCATAAGGAAAATGTTTTTATTTTTTCAAAGATAGTAACAACAAACAACCTCATAGCAAGATGGCTTGCATCTGTGAAGTTACAGACAACCTAATAAAGAAAGAATAAAAAAAAAAAGGAAATGCAGCTGTCCTATGCTGGAGTACAGTTTGAAAGACTGAAATACCAAAACATGGAATTCAATATTGAAAATATTCCCAAAGTTGCTACATTAATCTGCTTTGCGTAGCTTGCTCAGTGCAAGAGACAAAGTCCAAAACAGTCAAAAGAACAGATGTTTAAGATGTTCTAAGTACGGTTACAGAGACAAGTGATGACATCAGCTGTCTTTAAATTGGATCTCGGAATTCTTTTGGAAGACATAGTGTAGCAGGCAATTCAGAAATAATCATTTAAAGACATTCAGAGAACAGGATGTACGATGAAATTTACTCTCAAAATAGTTAAGCAGGGAAGTAATTATATGAATGAGGTAGTAATCATATGAAACAACGGAGATCCACAATTTAACTAATTAATTTCAAAATAACCCATGAAGACCCATAAGTGCATATGATTTTAAAATACTGAGTGGGTGTTGAAGTTTTGAAAAGTTTTAGAGTTCTGGATAAATGCAGTCAGTGCTAGTGAGCCATATTCTGTCAATCTACTCGCTGGCCGATTTTGGATGCTATAACCTATTACATTTTATCAAGTTAGGAGGGAGGGAGCACATAATGACTTTTAAGAGGATGTCTTTGATTGCCTTCATAGAAACGTTATGAGTAGATGTCCAAGTAGGGAATGTAGGATGTTTTCAAGTACCAACGGAAAGAATGGAGTTTGAAAGCACTCAGGAAAGGATGTTGGTGAAATCTGATAGGAAAAATATTGGCTGCATTGTATGGATTGTAAGTGTGACTCCTGCTGAGATCATCATTGTTTCTATTAATATATATTAATTTATTCCAGCAAATGAAGAGGGTTAACCAGGCATTGACATCACCATGTCATTAGCACTACTGGGTTGTACACAAGCTGCAAAATTTATGTCAGATTTGATATTTCTGAAAGATGATAATAAAAGGTGCAGAAAGATTCAACGGAATATCCAAAGCAAGCATCCATTTCAAAAACATAACTGTAGGAATGGAGAAAGGTTTTTAATCTCATCAGCAGCTCAGACTTAATCATATCCTTAGCAGAAGAGGGTAAATCTATGTGATGAATTCTCCATGTCATACTTGAGCCCCTGAGAAAATCAGTGACCACTGTGAAAAACTCCCACTTCCTAAATTCTCTCATGAGAAGCTGATGGACTTGTTTGGAGGTAGTGTATGCCTCAACAGATAGATATAAATCATCCATAATCTCCACTGAAGATACAGCTATTCTTGAGCTCAGTTGTCAATTCAGAAATGTTATGTCTTGCCCAGAATATCAGGTGGTTGGAACACAAGGCTGGACAATATTTACAGATGAAATTCAGTGTTCAGAGGTTCATGTTTGTGGAGAAATAGCAAGCTTACATGTTCTGGGAGGATGTAGTGCTGCTACAGTGCTTTTACAGGTGCAGATAGAAAACTCTTGCAGATATAGCTTCGTATTCCAACAGATGTCTTTAAAACACAGGTGAAAAAATCCCATTATGGGCAATACTAGATGTCAGTATGTTTTTCTTATGAGCCTTTCTCAACAACAAATGAAGCTGTCTTTGAGCATGCAAAGATTGTCAGTTTGCACTGTGTACATTTACATTGGGATTTGGAGACAGTTTTTTGCTCAGTTTTGTAAGCTGTGACTGGTAAATTCAGTCTGGATACTGGATTTTTGGACCATACCATCAAAGCTGTCTTTCACATTTATTAAAGTCAGGGGTGCCCTCTGTCAATACAAATGTCCAAATCAGTTATGCTGTTGCTTGAACAAAGAGGTGCAACTCAATGCCTAGTAGAAGATCAAAGATGAAGAGACAACAATATCATTTCACTGAAAATTTGTAAGATATGGAGGGGAATTATGTTGTTTGAAATAAAATCTTGTGAATGTTTTATATTAGCATGTAAAGGGAAACATGCCATCTTTTTATGGTGCCTCTGAACAGTGGATTGTTGTTATTGTATTAAGAATCAATTTTTGACTGGTAAGTATTAAAGCTTAAATGTTATAATGGAAAAAATTGTTGCCAACAGGGAGGGCACCATTTTTAAAAGCTTTATCAATGCTTGCAGGCTGACAAAGGCTGTAGAACCTGAACAAAATCTTGCAACATTCATGTCTTCAAAAAGCATTAGTAAACTTTGCTACTTCAAACGACACTAGAAGCTGAATTTTCTGACCTTGGTTCATAAAGTCTGAGCTCAGTGCTACTCACAAGAGCTTTATACACAGCAAGCTCACCAAATTAACTGGATTTTCCACCCAGGTGGTTTTTGACAACGATTTTTCTAGCACAGGGACACTGAGAAGCCCTATAACAACTGTTATCTGTGCCTGACTCAGAGTAGTTGAATAATCCATTATTTCAGCTCCTCAGTGTTGCATCCTAATAGCTTTCCTTTTATCTGCTCCATTCTTTATGTCCCTTGATGTTTTCGTTAAGCCGTAAAAAATAACATCTCCAGCACAACACTTTGGTTTCGTATTGTGTAATACAACATATCACCAAGTCTCAAAGGAAGATGATTCTGCACTGTTTTTGTAGTGTGGTGGGCGACAGGGGCTTTTTGTAGCAGCGTGTAAGAACTTGTAAGATACTTGTTACTTGTAAGAAGCGTGTAAATCTCTCTTCGCTATTGTAAAGTGGGCAGACAGATCCACGAGGAAACCTCTGGTTCTCAGGGTGTACAGTGGTGGGCACAGAAATACAGGGCAGTTCATCCTATTTCATCACACCTGTATGAATCCACCCAGGGGGAAGCCTGCTTATGGAGAAGGTGATGAATGAACATTCAGACTGCAGCAGTAGTGACTAACATCACCTTTGGAAAGGCAGAGAAGGTCAGGGAACCAGAGACTGCAGCAGTGTGTAATGGTACATCACAAAAATAAATGTGAAACACACATTCTTGCTGCAACAGAAATCCCCTGAGACTGCAAAGCAGTGAATCTGAGCAAGGCAGCAGGAGGAATATTTACTGTAATTCCCTGAGCAATCAGGGAGTACACCCACAGTCAGCCAGGAGAGACAGCTTGAATCATCAAAGCATTTCAGATCTGGGACCAATGCAGAGATGAGAGTAAGCTGCATCATTTCCAATTGCTCCAAGCACAGATGCAGTAAGCAGGAAGTGGACATAGTTTGTCACTGATCCCAAAAGCTGTAATATTAATAATTCTCAGCCATTTCTTGTGGGTGGCAATGACTGAATGGAATCTTACTACAGCTTGAAACTGACTGTGCAACTCCCAAATAATACTTCCCAGGAAATTCCTTTTGTGCACAAAGAAGCAAAAATTACATGACACCAAGCAGTGTCACAAGCTTCAGAGTCAGTTTTGCAATTTTAGCTCTACAAGCAAGTCTCTCTTGTGAGACAAGCTACAGAGTACATGAACTAACTTCAAGGAAAAAGTGTGGGATCTACTAGCTATGTTTTCCCCCTAGCAATGCAAGATGATATCACATAGTACTACTGGAGAACATATTGCGAGACTTGAGAACTTGCAATGTCTTCTTTCTTCTTCTACTAAAATAGGTGGATTTACACTTGTACTAAACTGAATGCCAAACTCCCTTGTTAGGTAGTAGTTACTGAGTTGCAGTAATGCCCAGAATGGATCTATGTCAGTTTGTCTCTTTTCACTCTTTTTTTCAGAAGGTTCAAAGTGGCTGATTTGTTGTCACGAGTGGCATAAAGTAGGCTGATGACAATTCCAGAGAAGGATGTTCATTTTTATTAACACATTCAAAGTGAGAAATTCCAGGAACCTGAGAGAATGCTTAGCTAACAATACTGGAGGAAAAGTAGGTATGTAGCAGGCCGCACATGCTGACCCAAGGAGCAAGCAAACTAATAAAAAGAATGATATAGGAGTCAGTTAAACTGGAATATAAGGATATAAGCCATAAGAAACTTATTTTAGGTGATATGTCACTATGGTAAAAAAGAGGTCTTACCCTGCTGTGTGCTTTGACACCATTATTTGAGGTTATTACCTCAATTTGCAGATAGGGCCTTTGGTGAAGCACTGCCTTGGATTTTAATGAAGAAATTAGCAATAACTAGTGTGAATGAGATGTGCTTTAAGTGGATTAAGAATGAACTTACATAGCCTACAGCATTGCATTGCCACTGAACAGAGTATTTCTGACAGGATTTTGCAGAGTACTAGATCTGATGATAAAAAGGACTCAAAAGCAGATACAGAACTGTGACCTATAAAATCTGGACATGGCACAAAAATGCCAGAATGGTAATTAGGAGAACGCCAGAAGACATTGCAGACAAAATGCAATTTTATTACAGGCAAATGTGAAGTTAGATGTTTAGGAGCAAGGAATGTACATATATATATCCAGATCAGTAATTTAGCTCAAAAAGCTGCTAGTCTGATGAGTTACAGGTCAGAGCAGACAAGTATCTCAATGTGATATGTTAGCAGATCCAAGAGATGTTCTTAGAAAAAGAGAGCACGATCCTTAGATTTTTAAATAGGGCACTGAAAGTAGGGAATTGATATCACCTGACAGAGTATTGTGTGTGCTTCTAGTACTTAGGTTTTTAAACAGTATTGGAAAAAGAGGGGATGTTGAAAAATAGTGAAGTTCAAAAATTGAATAAAATGCCTTGCGGCAAGAGTTTTGTCTATTTAGCTTATTTCAGAGAAGAGCATAATTGAACAATTCTCAGTATCTTAAAAAATTAAAATGCTGGTATCAAAAGGCACTTCAGTTTAGCAGAGAAAAGCACAACAGGCACTAATGACGAGGGAAGCTAAAACCAAATACAAAGAGAATGCGTTCAGTGAAGGAAATGATTGACATGGGAACAAAATCATGGGTTCTCCATCCTGTGAGATTTTCCAGTCAACACTGTTCTGTTTAAATGCATTTTGGTTACATGCAGAGGTTAGTTGTGTGAAAGATGCAATGACAAAAGGAGAATTAGCTCCAGAGGCATTGGCTACATTCTTAGTGCCCTCATCAGCCAGATGCTGACCTGGCAGGAGGACATGACTGGTTTCTTCACTCTGCACACAGAGGTTTTCTTTCCTTCCTACACCGGAACGAGGAGCAAGGGCCTGAGGATGAGGAGGCCCTGTTTTGCATGGGCTCCTGAATTGGCTACACACGTTTAGATCTGGGAGCTTAGAACTACACCCAAGTCCTGCAAATTAGCTGCAGTCCTATGTGAATGAGAAAGAGACACATTTGTTGGTTTGTGCAGGCTGGGCTGGTTAATTCCAAAATGCTGGTAATTCTGCAATGTGGGCTGCAAAACTAGTTGCCTACGTTTTCTATTTGAGTAAAAATAAGTTGCTGCATGTCACGTTCTGTATTTAATCTTGTGTTTTGCTTTGTGGTTCAGAAGCAATTAGCTGAAGAGAGGAGGCGCACAGGCACAGAGTAAAACCTTTGTTTTACTGCATGTTTCTGGTTAGATGTAGCAGTACCTAAAGGTTGTTTTCATTGATGTACATGTGGCTGTGCATGCAGGCAATAATCTGCTTCTAAGAGGGAAAGGAGAAGCTTTCCAAAACTTTTGACACTTTTCATTATTTTGCTGTTTAATTGCTTCCCTTGAGATATATGTAAAACAGTTCAGAAACAAACAGAACAGTTATAAATAATTTTAAAGTGTCATCAGAATAATAATATGTAGTGCTCAAGTAGCAAGATTTTGGCGGCAAGAAGGCTGCAAGGCCTCTGTGATGTGGGGGCAGGACTGCCGTGGGTTGGACACAGCTGGTTCCAGGCTGCTCTGATGGCCCCACCTCAGGGCAGGGCTGGGCCCCGCCACCAAGATGGCGGCACCACAGCGAAAGTGTGCTTAAGAAAGGGCAGAAAATGGTGGACAGAGAGAGGAGGGGGGACAAAGAGAGTGAGAAACATCAGGGAGCACCAAGGCAGGAGGAGGAGGAGAAGGTGCTCCGTGACGCCCTGTCAAAGGGACCACTGCCCATGGAGAGGACTGAAATACTGATCTCAACTGACAATTAATTAACTTAGATTTCCTTGTGTTAAGACTGTTTTGACCCTGACGTTGGTGTCCCTGTCTTTATATCAGCCTGCCACCCACATTTAGCCTTATTATTGCCATATTGTTATTCAATTAATACTGTATATTCCTAAAAGATGAGATTTTATCTCACAAGGGACCTGACTTTCAAAGAAAGGATAATAGGCATCTTAAAATCAACATAAAGCATACACATCAAATGTTTTGCTTAAAATAGGCACTTTATAGTCACACTTTATAACTGGCAGCATATAACGTTATATGTATTTTCTCAAACATTTTTTAACTTTCTAGAAAATAAAGCTGTATGGTTTGAAGATAGTGCTTATGAGGCATGCTTGCTACATTCTGCTGTGTGAGAATTAGGAAGTAAAAAATGATGATCTATTTCACTGATTAAGGAAACCAAAATACAAACGGTAAACAGTAATTAAAAGTAAGTGAGTAGTCTTAAGACTTCACTGTTTATTACCTAGAAGTCACAAGTTGTTGAGTTTTTATCTTCCCTTTCAACTACCATTTTTAACATGAGTAGGGATAGTTAAACTGCTGTGTGCTATCAGAAACTTTTATTCCAACTGCGATTGATGCTTGAAAGCCAGTAATCACACTAAAACACCACGTTAAAATGTAACTTTAGGACCTTTGTATATGAGAACTGCTGAATCACGGCCTGAACCTATGATTGACCACCTGAGGCGAGCAATGAGTTAGCCCTGAGAGCACAGGTGAAGACAATTCTCCTGTGCTACTGGAAGGGATGGAGCCTGGCTCCATCTCTCCTAAACCCCATGTAAGAGCTGACTACCACTGGGGAAGAATCTCTTTTGGAGATTGCTCCTCTTGGAGTCTTCTCAGTGAGCCCAGGACAAGGGTAAGCTTTCTTCTTTAGTGTGATAACCTGTTTAGACTAACTTTCCTGTATATTTCTTAATTATAGCATTTATATATATATATATATATTCATTGATTACGCATCCTTGTCATGCTCCCAATTAGTCCGTTTAGGTCTTCCCTTTGCTTTCCAAGTGGGCTTTTCCATCCCAGCCATACCATCAGTGGTAATTAAGTTTTCCTCTTTCCAATCCTTGAAACTACCTTTCAAAGGGAATCTTCTTATCTTTTGATCAAAAGAAATTGTAGATCTCATTTTATTTTCTTGTCTTCCCATCTCTTCAAAGCAGGCAGAAAAATTTGTCTCTGAAGACAGGAAGAGATGAGTGTTTCTTGCCTGACTGATCTGAGGAGTCAGGACTCCCAGCTGCAGCGAGTTGCCGAAAGCTTCATTCCTTACAGTGATGACAAGCCCAGCCATGGCTCCAAAGCCCCTGTCAGCTAAGAGATTATTTGCTAAAGATGATCTGTCAAGGGCTGTCCTAGCTGATGCCTCTGTGCCACTCTTCAAATAAACGAGCAGCCTTGCATCACTGTGAGTGACCCAGCACACCCCCGTGATCCTCTGCAGGAGCAGTAAGGGCCGTATGGCAACAGCCACAGGCATGGAACTGATTAGCTGTGACCAACTGGTTTTCTGACAGGAGGCAACAGTCAAACCAAGGTGGTTTGGGAACAGGCAGGGGTTATCTTCTTCCCCTATCAAGGCTGTAGTGAAGAAGATGGTGGGATAGACCAAGGTCTTGAAGTTCCTGTGGGGCTTAGCACAGTTTCTACTCATCCTATTCAGGGATGCTCACTGACAGCTCCTGCAGGCAGCTAGATCCAGACGTGTATTTGCAGCCTGATGACAGCAGCTTATACTGTCTTACCTTGGGAAAGTTATCATGAACATCTGTGTTTTTTTCTGTGAGATCTGATGTGCCAGTCCTTAGCTCCCCTCTGAAGGGAAACAGCAGTTGTTGCAGTCTGAAGCTGCCTCTCTCCAGCTCAGAGCAATTTTGAAGGGGAAAATATTTTCTGAACAGCTGTGCCTGATTGTGCTTTTTCTTCTTTTGCTGGAAAAAAAAAATAAATAATAATAATAAGAAGGACCTCAATTGGCAGCATGTATTTCTTCACCTTCTCAGCACCAGCTACTGTTTCTTCTGAAAGAGCCTAAAGTAATAATCTGAATGCATTTACTTGGATTTCTAAGCTTTGTGTTTAGATACTATCGGAATCTAATGTATGTGGCTAATGTGTAAAATGCTAACTATACACAGGGGAGAATCGGAAAGAAAAACTATGTTGAAGACTTCTGTTAAGCTCCACCTCCAAAATAAACCTTATCCACATGAGATTATATGCTGCACGCAGTGAGCAGATGTTGAGCTTGATCACGTTGTAGTTATAGACTCCTGGGGCTGTTCTTCCCCTCGCTGGGAGCACCCAGGGGATGTATGAAGTTCCAGACATTTAGCTTCTAACTGAGATTTATAGGATTCTCAACATTGCTTTAGGTTGGCTTGTTCCCAGATGCAGTTTGATGCTGCCTGTCTCTTATTATGTGCTGTAAAAAGCAGCAGAACTCAAACAAGACTGACACAGAAGTTGCTGTTTTAAGTGTTCTCAAAGTGCCCTGAAATGCATATGACAAGTTGTTGCCCTCAGAGTCAAAGTGCAGGGAATTTGCTGGTTGCTCTTGCATCTTGTCAAAACTGTGAGTCTTTGACCTCCCTTTGCTTTTAATGAAGTTGTGCAATCTGCAGAATTGGATGCTTTTCTGTGCCAGCCTACTGTAATCCATGAATGTACCAAATAGGCAGGAAACAATGATAACCTATAAAGACAGCAGTGTGATCAGTTGGCTCCTGAGGAGTTATGGTTTAATTCATTAGAATTTGCCAAAAGAAGACAGGCAGGTGGTTTTAATACTAGTGACTGTTTTGTATTGTCTGTTTTAATGATCAAGCTCTGCCCTAAAGTGGCGAGTCTCTTTGCTCCTCTTTGGGCCTTCTGCCAGAACAGTTCATGTTCTATTGTTTGTAGCCTTCCAGCCTAAGTGTGTGTGTGTGTGTGTGTGTGTGTGTGTGTGTGTGTGTGGCTTTTATCTTGTTGCCTATGTCTTTTCAGACGTAGAAATTCCCAGAGCTGGGAAGGAAAATTTCTCATTTGAAGACAATTCTTCCTCTCCTTACCCCACCTATGGTGGGAGCCATGTTGTCAGGTTGCACCACCTGAAATGACATCTCGTGTACCTCATCTTGATGCGATGTGGAAGTTGACTGATAACTACAAGGGATAAAATGTAGACTGAGGGCAAAACTGCAAAACAGCTCAGTCTGACTTCCTGAACTCACGTAGGGAAGATGCTTCCATGGGAAAGACAGTAAAGCAGATTTTGAGATTTATATCTATGCTCTCTGGAAACAATAATAATGTATCAGTAGCAGCAGCAAGCTTTCATTCTTAGTATGCTCACCACAGCTGACGTGAATTCAATTCATGAAAAATATTAAGGTTGGAATTGATAGAGTCGTGTTTACTGAGGAAAGTTTAAAGTCTAACATAGGTGAAGGTGACACAGCACTATTCCAAGTGAAAAGGCATCAGTAGAAGCCATTCTTAAACTCCAAACAGCGTAATTCCTAAGGTCGGGCCCTTTGCAGCCTTACGACTGTGAAAAGAAGGTTTAGCATAGCATTTCTTTTACGCATATTAGGCTGCCAGAGGGTCAGGAAGGTAAAAGAGATTATGAATAATCAGGGCATTCATTGTAAACAGAGGCAGAATGCTTTTAAGAATAGAGTGGTTTGCGTATATATGTATATAAGGCATTCAGCCTCCATCTGTTCGCAGGGATGCTCAGCTGAAGCAGAGGTCTCTCCTCGGCCCTGGGCCGCGGCTGCCGCTGTCCGTAGTGCTGAAAAAGCAGCACCGAGCGGAAGCCCCACCCCGAGGAGCTGCGCAGCGCGGGGCGGGCCGTGCGGCGGCATGGCGGAGCGCTGCGCCTGAGGCGGCATGGAGGCGGATTTCGCCGCTTTCGGCAGCCCGCTGTGCGGCGAGCTCAAGCGCTTCTGCAAGCGGGTACGGGAGACCTACCGGGAGATCAGGGAGGACCTCACCCCCTACAAGGATGACCGCTATTATCGGTAGGCGCGGTGCGGAGCTCCCGGAGCGGGACCGTGTTGCAGGGGTGGCTCCGCGGGGCTGGCAGCGGGGAACGCGGGGGGTCCCGACTGGCCGATCCGAGGGTCTGGCCAAGGGGGAAAGGATCTGTGGTCGGTTTAAGGCACAAGGCCCTACTGATAGCTGGCAGCTCTCCAGGCGCTGCACAGCCAACCCAACACCCCCCTTCTGCCTCCAGCATCCAGATCGCACAGGTGCCTAGTGCAGATATCCCTCTGCACAGCCCTGCGCTAGGCCTATCCTCTGCCATGTAGCTGGGTATAAAAAGGCCACGAAACAGCGCTGGGAGAACTATAAAATCGGTTAGGATATGATAGTTATTGACGATGCTGGATTGGAAGGAATGATGGATGTCCTGAATGGAACTGTACTCTGCTTCTGTGCCTGTCTGCTGTGTCCATAATAGCTAGCGAGTATGCATGTTCGGGTATTGCACAAAGCTAGGAAAATAATGAAAGGTAATGGCCTCAAGTTGTGCCAAGGGATGTTCAGATATTCAGATATTAGGAAAAAAAATATTCTCAGAAATAGCGGCAGTGCATTAGAACAGACTGCCCAGAGAGGCAGGCACCTAGCATCCCTGGGGATGTTTGAGAAACTGTAGATGTGGCACTAAGGGACATGGCTAGTGGGCACGGTTGGGGTTGTCTGATGGTTGGACTAGATGATCTTAGTGGTCTTTTCCAACATTAAAGATTCTGTGACTCCAAATGTGTTTGAGGACATGGCTATAAATTAAATGAATTTTTGGCTCAGAGAAACGATTTGAAAAAGTTGAATGAAAATTAGAAGGAACAAATGCCAGGAACTACACAGACAATAATATTCACAAATACAGGTTGGGGAATGAAGAGTTACATATGTTTTTGTAAAAAAGGGTATGGGAACAGTGATGTTTTACAAGACAAGGGCATATCAAAAAAGACATGGATGTGGTGTCTGTTCACTTCAGGCAAAAAGAAAGGCTAGGCGCCTTGCGAGGTGCTCTCCTTTGAGCTCTACTATGAATCTGAGCATTATTACTTCTGAGTGTTTTTGGACAGTTCTCCTGCTTAGGTCATTGGATTTCAGTATGCTATGCCTGCTTTCCCCATTGAAGGCTGTGGAACATCATAGTGAACCTAGCCTCTTGTTCTCAATAGCAAGGATTACAGAGCATCATACAGGTTGGAAAAAGCACCTGGCAGCTTGGCAGAGTTTAAAACAGCCACGGTCTGTGCTGTCAGAGCAGGCTCATTGCACCTGGGCACAATGTGTGGTACCATGGAAAGCAATGAAGTGTGATGAAGATCTACCTCTGTGCTTCTGGAGAGCAGTAATGAGTATTGACGCTGGAATGAATAAAGAAGGGAGGAACAACCTTTAGATTAAGAAATGAGAGGTCCTGGGATATGCGTGTGCTCAGTTTTCTTTTCAGAAGAAACCCAAGCTCTCTGAAGTAAATTCTTCTTAATGCTGTTATATGATTGCAAGTACATACGGAGGGACTTTTTGTGTTGAACAGAGAAGACATAACGTCACTGAATCAAATGGGCTTGTAGAGTTAGCATTAGATTGCCTTTCCTTCAGAGAGCATATCCCCACAAGGTATCCGTTGGAGAACTTTTAGGATGGTAAATGGTGAAATTGAGATATTTTGTGCTCTTGGGAAGGAGACAACTTTTCATGACAAAGATACTATGCTAGTATTTCTCTGCATTCCTAGGATCTTAACCTCACTGACTTAAACCAAATGAGTTTCTTGCTACTGTTACTGCATAGCTGGTATTGCATGAATGCATGGGTCAATGGATGCAGCAGTGCCATCTGCCTTTAGATTCTTGGTAAGATGGAAGATCTCTGGTCACTAGTTTTAGATACTACAGCGCATTCTTCTTACAGCCAACTCTCACTTGCGGGAAGGATAATGAAGAATTTCATCCTTTTTCTCTATTTTATTCAGTACTTTTGGTCAGGTTACAAATGAGCATCAACTCAAGAATACAATGGGGAGCCTAACTGCTCTGAAGACAAAAGACATTTTGGAAATTTGACAAAAGAATTGTGGTGTGGCTTCAAAACAAAGAGATTGTCTAAAATAGTGAGATTACTAAAAGCAAATAATGTATCAGACCAACAAAGTGAAAAGACAATAAAACCATATAAGAGCAAGTTTTTTCCTCTCATGCACTGTGTACATAAATGTGTGGCTATTGACCACTGCCAGTCTTAACTCTCTCCTCCTTCTTGAGAAGCCATTTGGCACTGACCGATAGTTTCCGTTGCCGTTATGGAAATTGAGAGCTCTAGTCCATTAAGTGTTAGGGTAGGAGAGGGGCTTGAGTTTGCAAGTAATCAATTTTTGCTAGGAAAGATAAATAAATAAATAAAACATTGACTGCTACAATCTCACTTCTGAGTTCTGCATGGACACTCAAGGAGTGTCAACGGGGAACAGGAACACTCAGGACTGAAAGGCTTTGGGGCAGAGGTGATGGAAGGATGGAAGAATACCAAAATTTGTGCCCTTTGTGTCTGGCAGGGTAGTAGCTCTTCTTGACTCTGCTTATGCATTATGTTGATATGTGCTCATCTTCAGGGACTGGGGAGTTGGTGAGGGGAATGACCTAGCTCAGAGGCAGCTGGTGAAGCTCTTATCCCAAGCAGATGTGCTCTCACTGCATGGTGGCTGAGTCACTTCTGATTCAGCTCTGATGCTGTCCCAGTCTAGTGACATCTTTTTGGTGACAATTTTCTTTAAGGCACTGTGCTTTTTTTTTTTTTAAACATGTTGTTCAACAGCCATATGTGATCGGCCTTTTCCTTGCTAATAGGTAACAACTAAAAGTGAGATACTCGTCAGCATCTCAAGCTATGTCATCCTCAGTCCTCAAAGCTGCAGAATTCACTCTGAATTCTGAATGAAAGGGAATCCACGTTAGTGAGTTTGTTCTGTTCAATAACCCGTAATCCAAATTGTGCCTTTTGATATACAACTCCATGAGCAAGTGGCGCTGGATGACCTAGCTCTTGAGAGAGGATGAGGAGAGCAGGGTTAGCCATGTCTCAGTATGCCAGTCAGTGCCATCTGTCTAGGTTAAGAGTTCCCTCAAGACAGTGTGGCGCTTTGTGGTATGCTTGAACAAAAGAAGTTTGCAGACTAGTGCATGTGATACTAAATAACCTAACTGGTGAGCCTGGAACAAGGTTGGATGGACGTAGTGCTGCTACAGCACTACGTAAGTCATTGGCATGCTGGGAGATGCTTGGTGCAGTAGATAATCTTAGAGAAGTCAGAAGGGAGAAGTGATACATTATCCTATCAGCCCTTGATTTATTACAGTGGTTTCAGAGCCTGTTCTAACTTTTAGCCCTGAAAAATGGCTGCAAACAGGCTACTTCAGTGAACACTTTGTTACCTGATGCCTCCACTCCCACCAGTGGCTTCCTTCCTTTTCCACTGTGCCTGCTAGGCCTTGGCAGGGCAGGAGGAGCTGGTGGAGAGCTGGCAGCTAATGACTCTCTCTTCCCTGCATTAAGCAATTTTAAATAAGATACTGGTTTAAAAAATGAGCTTACTGCCAATTGTACTAAAACACCTGCGCATTTTTTTCTTGAACATGTCATCAATGAGGTATGCCAAGCTTACTGGAAGGTACAGCCTGGCAGTCAGCTGACATGTATTTCTGTGAGAGTTTCATAACTCTGTCCTCAGGCTAACATTGCAGAGTTCAGCATTCTGGAAATATTTTTATAGGAAAACAAGCAATTAAAGTGCCTTCCTGATAAACAGGAGAGCAGGAGGGTGGCTTAATTGAGGTCTATCTTCAGAATTGATTAACTGTAAGCAACAACTTGATATTCATGAAAAAAACAATGTCAGGTTAATGAACATAGCCTGCTAGCCTATCAGCTGATACAGGGAAGCACCGTGCTGATGTCGAGTTTAGCAGTGATACTCCAAGATTAAGAGAATGACCTACAGGCTGCTCTGAATGGCTCTAGTGTGAAGGATGCAGCTGGGCCTGGAATGTCTCAGCACAGCCTTTTTGTGTGGTTATGGTGTGATCCCCCATGCTGTAAGCTCTGACTGAAGTGATGGGTACTGATGTCGCTGGCTAGACACATTGCCAGGAGCCTTCTGTTAGGTTCACCACAGCCACACGGGGGCAGACAGGACTGGCAGCTCACCAGTAACAATATCAATTGCCCTTAGGTTAATCAAGTAAAATTATTGAGAGTATATTATTGATGTTAAGTGCCTTTAAAAACGGACTGTAGTGAAACCATTTAGCTACCTAAGCAAGCTTTTAATGGAAGCATGGAGGAGATGTTTTTTAATCATACATTGGTTGATTGATGTGATTATTTCTGGAGTCACGCTGAGGTGGCTGGACCCTACATACATGACACATGTCACAGCTAGTAGGTAGCTCTGAGTCTCATCCTGTCCTGGGCACCAGGTATCCAAGTGTACCTCTGGGGTCAGCTTCTTCTCACAGGTAGCAGCAATAGGGATGGGAGGGAATGGCCTCAAGTTGCACCAGGGGAAGGTCAGGTTGGATATTAGGAAAAAATTCTTGTCAGGAAGAGCAGTGAGACGCACTGGTGCAGGATGCCCAGGGAGGTGGTGCAGTCACTGTCCCTGGAGGTGTTCAAGAGCCGTGTGGATGTGGCACTGAGGGACGTGGTCAGTGGTTGTGGTGGTGATGAGTTGGCAGTTGGACTAGGGATCTTAGAGGTCTTTCCAACCGTAATGATTCCATGATTCTAATTGCAGCACGGACTTTCAGAACCGAATGTTACAGCCATGAAAACTGAGCACAAAATACAAATTGGCAACATCTCCGGTTCACCAATTCTCATTATCTCCACCAGCTGCACTGACAGCAGTTGCCCAGCCTCGGGAGACTCAGCAGGAAGGCAGAATAAAACCCAGCTTCATCTCAGCACCTGTGCAAAATGAAGTTACTTCTAGAGGCTGCGAGATAACGGCTCACTCCCACGTTCCATCCCCAGCACCCGAGGTCCCCCGGCAGCGGAGCCGCTTCGTGCGCGGTGTCCGCCCCGTGTCCGCTGCCGCTCGCCGTAGCGCCGCCGCCGCCCCCTCCTAGCGGCGTCGCCCTTCGCTCCCGTGGCGGCGCGGCGGGGCGGGCGGGTGACGCAGTCGGAAGCCGCCGGGTGGTTTTGCCGGCGGTCCTGCCACGGCTGCGGCGCCGGCCGGTGGGGGTGGCGCCTGCACTGCGCATGCGGCGCCGGGATGGAGCCGTGAGTGGCGGTGGCGGCGGGGAGCGGCCGGGGGGGCGCGGGGCCGGGGATCGCGGGAGCTGCCGGGGCCGGGTGCGGTGCGCCGCGGGACTGCTCTGCCCCGCAGTTCAGTGGTGACTGCGGCGAGCGACTGTGCAGCAGCCCCGGGGCGGCCCGGCCCGCGGCAGGGCTGAAGGACGCTTGGTCGGGACGGGGAGGAAAAGTCCTTCTCCGCTCAGCGGCGGGAACCCGAGTTGTTGTTATCTGGCGTGCGCACCTCATTTCTCGTTAAGGAAATAGATCGGTGGGGTTGGATTGATTTTTGTGATTATTTGACTTGATTTCTGCGAATCAGAAAACTCAGAGAAGCCACACGCAGAAAGTTTTCTTTCCATATGGTGAATAACCCCACATCTCAGGTTGTGTCGGTGAAGGCAAGAGAAAAACCTGTTCCCCAGGTGTCCCTCTGCACCAACAGAGCAATAACCCTGGCTGATCGCTCCGACATTGGTGAGCAACGCAGAAAGGACGTAAAACAGCCACCAAAGACAGGAGCTGTTTGGTATAACCATGCTCAGCTGTCATGTAACAGTACCACACAGTGCTGCTGCTGCACGCAGCTGTGTGTCCAGCATCCTTCCTTAGCTGTTACTGTGGCATCGCGCATCTGCAAGGGGGAATTCATGGTGTGCTGGGGGACAGTGGAGCCAGCAGTGGCCTTTAAAAGAGGGAAATCAGGTATGTGCCTGTAGTCTTGGTGCTGTGGATGTGTATAGTGTATTCCTTATGTATTTGGTGAGACCACGCTTTGAGTACTGCTCACAACAAGAGAGGCGTTGAGGCACTGGAGTGTGTTCAGAGAAGGGCAATGAAGCTGTGAGGGGTCTGGAGCACAAGTCTTATGGGGAGCAAGGTGACGGAGCTGGGATGGTTTAGTCTGGAGAAGAAGAAGCTCGTGAGAGACCTTATTGCTTTCTGCAACTGCCTGAAAGGAGGTTGTGGCGAGTTCGGTTCGGTCAGTTCTCCCACATAACAGCAATTGGATGAGAGGGAACGCATCAAGTTGTGCCTGGAAGCATTCAGGTTGGATTTTAGGAAAAATACCCTTCTCAGAAAGAGTGGTGAGGCACTGGAACAGTTTGCTTGTGGATGTGATGGAGTCATGTCCCTGGAAGTGTTCAAGAACTGTGCAGAAGTGGCACTGAGGACATGGGTAGGGGGCATGGTGGGGATGGGCTGATGCTTGGTTTTCATGATCTTAGTGGTCTTTTCCAATCTTAATGATTCTATGTGCAGCACTTCAAATCAAAGTGGTTCCTGTGCTTTCATTTGGGAGAGTCTAAAAGGAGCATTTGGAGGCAGAGCATTATAGGCTAAAAAAACATGCGTAAAAGTGAACTATTTGTGGTTTTGATATCAACTGCTTCTTAATCCCACTTGTGTCCCATCCTCTTCATCTGAAAGTGATATTCTTAAGTGAAGAGCATTATAACTATTAAATGATTTGTTTTTAGTGATGACGTTGTAGTAGAGGCTGCATAGTGCAGGCAAGGGAAGTGATGTGATGTTGAGGAAATGAGAAATAGCCTGAGGTAAACAATTGTGTAACACCTTGACCCAAAACGTGGCTCAAAGAGCAAAATGTAACTCACCTTTATGTCTATTATGTGAATGGCTACTGAAAGATTACAGTTATTACAAGTATGCATTTCCATTGCTCGCCTGTCACGTTACATTGCTGTAGTTTTTACTGACTACCGTTTCAGATGTCGAATATATCCCTGTTGTATCGCTGTACATTCTGCTGTTTGCAGTTAGTTTTAATCTAATGTAGCTATAAAATATCACTTTCTATCCAAGTTAGCTTAAAAATCCAGCGTGTGAAAGTTTCCTGACAAATCTGTGAACATGGGATGTTTTTCCTTGAGCCTTATTAGGCTGCCTTGGCTGGAGTGAAAAGGCTTCTTCCACTGATAAAGGGAAGCACAATTCTTTACTCCCTTGTACAAGTGCTTCCAGAGTGAGGCTTCTTTTTGAATCTTCCCTTAAGTGCTTTCCAAACGTCTCATTCTTTTTAGGCCTTTCAGATGTTGGTAGGAAGTCATCAACTTGCATTTATCTGTGTTCATAAATTTTATATGATCTCTTTCCAAAAGGCAGATGTAAAACAGTGAGCGTGCAGGAGAGTCGTTTTATCTGCCTGTCTTGTCAGATGATGATAGGCTGAAATGGGACACCACAGAGTGACAAGGAAATTCTGTGAGTGCAAGGAGGGGTGATGGAAAATTACAGCACTCTGTAGGAGCGTTAATAAATTGTTGTTGGCTGTCATGATAACTGCAGTTAATATTTGGCTGAGCTTTCTTGTTTGCTCTTAACAAAAAGTGTTGTGTGGCGATTGTGACTTAAAAACAGTGAGGTGTTTTCACAAAGTCTCTGGAAGTTCTCTGGCACAGCATTTGTATCACTTCAGCACTGATGGAAGTGTTGGGGTGTAAGCTGCTGGGTTCCAGTGTTGCTGGTTTTGTGAGTAAAGGCCTTGATGTTTAACTATGTTTTGGCCAAAATCACCTTAGTTTAAGGTCTGGCTTCATAGTAAATGGCTTCTGAAGGGAGTGAGAATTATTCTTATAAATCTGTAGAGAATTCATCAGAATGGACTTTGGTGCTGTGTCAATAGGCATTTCTGAAGGACTGCTAGCGATGTTGTCACACAACCGGTTTTATCTCCAAATTGTTGCTAGGTAGGATGGTACTGCTGGCCAGCTGCATGCTACACAACTGTGGACTCACAGACCAGTTTAGGGAGCAAAGTTCAGTTATAGTTATCCTACCTGATCACATAGGACTTTAATGCACAGATGCATGTCCACAAGTTTGTATTTTCAGACTTTTTAAGGGGTCAGAAATCAGTGCGTTTCTTTTAAAGAGACAAAATGCTTCTGTTATCCTACAGACTGGAGTACTCCTGTTTCTCAAGGGCAATATACTTTGTGATTTACAATTTGTGATTGTTGCTAACATGGCAATGGAAGTACCAGACACTGATAACTGCTGGTGCAATGGTTTGAGATGGATGCGATTTGAGTCTGAGGGGATCTAATTCTACATACTTGGTTATGTGAGCAAATTCTGTGCATGCTAGATGATCTTTGAGGTCCCTTCCAACTCAAGCCATTCTACAATTCTTTGATACTTTTCAGTATGTATCTCATTTTCAAATCCTTACATGGATCATTTCAGTGAATGTTCTTTTTCTCAGATGAGCTATTTCATCTCCATTTGTTTGTTTGTTTTTCTTCTTACCCGGTCTTTTGCCTGGTCTCTGGGCAGATCAGTACAGCAGCACTGACCTGTGAAATACCTACACCTATTCTCTTAAATGAGACTTCAGGAGTAGCAGTGTGAAAAGCAAGGGGAGAAGACATAGCATGTCTGGTGTAAAATTCTCCTTGTAAAGTGTCAGCACACCTGCTTTTCAGGTGTATGCAAACCCATTTTGACTGTTAGGTGTTGCACCACCCAGAGAAACTGGAATAAAGAATGAACCAATGTCTGGAACAGGTTTCCTCGAAAGCTTGCGAGCACACCTGTGTTCTGGTGCAACACTAAGGGAAGGTGCTGATTGCTGGTAACTGTACAGCTGTGAGTGCTGGCTGAGGGAACCCTGGTGACTTTCCCTTCAGGAGGTGAAGCTGCTTTACATGTATTACACGTAATACAGCTCCGAATGTCTACAAAAACTTGGAAAATTGGAAGCTCATCAACAGAGCCAAGGATGTGCATAGCAAGTCAGAAGTGCATCAATCATGCACCAGGCCGTGGCTGTTAAGTATATTGCCAGATATAAGCTAAGATATGCGTGATAGTTCCCTACATATATATGTCATTTCTCTCACTTCAATTGTTCCCAGCACATGGAGTTAATTTTCATTTACTGGGCAGTGCTCAGTAGGTGCTCTTCCAGGGAGCATGTGGTATCCACTTAGGCTGTCACATTCAATGTAGGCATATTGGCTTTTTTAAAATGATTTTCACGTAGCAAGCACTTTCTTGTTGAGATTAGAGAGTTCTTGTTAAATCAAGAGAGTACCCCACATGTGATGTTCTTGGTAAACAAGGATCATCTGTAGAACTGAAGGTACCATTGAAAAATTGTCAGTCAGATAATATGTCTTACTTATTAATACTAGCACAAGAGTAATGGCTTTTAAGTGCACAAAGACTGAGGTGTTAAGACTTTGGTTTAAGAAAAGTAGTGTAGTTATTTCTCTGCAAAAATTGTGCAGGCAAGTCTTGATTTGGAGCGCCTCTATGAACTGGGATTTTTGAAAGTCAACTTAAAATTGCATTTGTCTGCAAGGCCTCTAAACTGGACTGGGTTGTTGCTCTGTGCAAGTGGTCACAAAAGTTACCCTGTGTTTGCTGATGCTTTCCAGAGTCCTGTAAAGCCACTTTGTGCAAACTTTTAACATTTACAGTCCCTTGCTTGCACTTCTCATTACTGCTGTGTTCTTTCTTTGTTTCCACGTCATCATTAAACAGATATTTTGGTATTTCAAACTCCACCATTAATTAAAAAAATGCAAAAAAAAAAAAAAAAAATGCAATTTATTCTGTAATATTTACCTTTAAGAAAATTTAGATTGTTATTATATGTTTTTACTAGTTCATAGTGAATTGTTTGCCTCGCTTTCTCTTTGGACAATAGAAAATCTTAGTATAAAAAAACATGCAAAATTTGTCTGTTGTGGCATATGGGTGTATGTGCCCATTCATCTGTCTGATAATACCTAGTAGTTATCTTTGCTCTATAAGGTAGCATTAGTTTGTATTCTTTTCTTAGTATTGCATGTTACCACAAAGATTGGTTTAATATTTTTTGTGGAGGAATGAACAGTGAAAGAGATTGTATGGGAACTGTTGAGTCACAGCCTGAACCACTGATTGAGCACATGGGGAAAGGACCTGGTCAGCCCTGGGTGACCAGGGCACAGGTGAAGGCAGTTCAGCTGTGTGATGAGTGGAGCCTGGCTGCACCTCTCTTAGACCTCATTTAAGGGCTGACTGCAGCTGAGGAAGGATCTCTTTATGGAGATCCCTCCTTGGTGAAGCTTTCCCCTGCAAACCTGGAATCTTCTGATATGGTTGAGCAGTTTTCTTCCCTTCCTATGTAGTACCTTTCTATCATGCTGGTCCTTCTGTCATCACAACCTTTGTTGTAACACCTTTTCCATTGTATTGATCTGTCCAACAGGTACAGGGGTGGGGTTTTTTTGTTGTTTTTTTTTTGTTTTTATAATTTAGGAATATGATTGACAGCTAATTCTGTGCTTTCTTTTGTTTCTGTAGGCTGGCACCGATGCGATTGTATACGCTGTCCAAACGACATTTTGTCCTGGTCTTTGTAGTATTCTTTGTCTGTTTTGGTTTGACAGTCTTCATAGGAATAGCAGGTAAGGATGTTGCCTTTTTAAAATATTACCTTTTTGTATTCTTTGTCTTAGTGTCCTGGTATTTACAGATGTGGGTGAAAGCTAATGAGCGTACTGCCCCTGAGACATCTGAGGAAATATAACTTCTTACTGGGGAGGAACATTTCTTCTCTGTTTTTTTGTTTTTTTTTCTTAATAGGGATACTACCATGTTAGACCATTTAACAGCTCCTCACATGATATCTTATTTCTGTATCAGCTGGCATGATCTGTGCTGCTCAATGACGACCATCTTGACCAGTCTTTGCACCTGTCTCTATCTCTACCCCATCCTTCGCTTCCTTTTAGAAGGAAGAGGCCTGCAGGGGCATTTGGCTCATCCAGTCCTGCCTGACTTGGGCTTTTTGTGTGTATCCATACCCTATAGAAAGCACTTTATTCATGGTAACATTAAAAATTTACCTATGGAACAAGTCCATTGTTCCTGCTGCTTGACTGTTGAGGCCTAAGGTTTGAACAGAATTTATTTCAGTTCTTGAAGATTGACCCGTGTTTTTCCTCTGACTTGCCTAAGGATGCTGAAGGGCATTATTTTGTGACTAAAATACTAAAAAAATACTTTTACATTTTATATGAATGATAAAATGGAAAACTGAGATTAGGTCAGTTTTAAGAATTGCTTAAAATTGTTTTACCTGAGAATGGGCGAGCAGCCATCTGTGCTCTTTGAGAATTTCATTCTTAATTAAGAGTGAATCCTAAAATAGAGCTGTAGGTCTTTTGTGTTATATCTGCCTGCACGCAGATCTAGTGCTGTGGGTGCCTTTGTTCCAGGGCTGCTGTAAGCAGTGCTCCAACATCTGCACTGTGCCAGGCTTCCAGGTCTAGTCTGCGGTTCCCTTCAGAAGTTGGCAAAGCTGGAAAGTTGTTTTCCTTGTGAGACTGGTTTGTTGGATGGCTTTGTTGACGAAGCTTGGACGCAGTTCATTATTATAACTTAATTATTTTTAAAAGAAAGTTGTTTGCCTTGGGAGGAGAGCCACGGAATGAACACTTACACTGTGGTGATTTTTAATGGCTTTGGCTGACAGCTTCATGCTTCCTGTTAACAGAGGGAGGGGCACGAACAATAGAGCATTCACTCATCAAAGGGTGTGGTATGAGCCAAACTCACCAAACCCAGAGGTAAATGAAAAGGTGGGAGATGCATCCAGCTTTATGTGCGACCTATATACCATTCCCCATACAGTGGTGGTTCTTTTGGGAAGGTTAGCAGTCTTAACTACTCATCTGAGTAAAGAATATAGCTTACTCTGAGGAGGCTGTTCCTTTTCAGTTCTTGTAACCTAAGAAGTGTGGATTTGTTTTTTTGCAGGTTACACTTGCTCGCTTTCCCTTTGTGTGTCTTTGTGATCGTTGTGGTGAGATGAGTGCAAGGACAGGATAAGTGCAGAACTCATTTCCTGTACCTATGCAGTTTTCATGTTCTTCATCTCAGAGTGGTTCTCTGCTTCCGAATGTGATTCTGTTAACTTAGCAAGAATAAAGGAAAGCAATAACAATGCAATTTAAGTACAGTTGTTGTTGTTTTATTCAATGATAAGACCGCAAGACGTTTCTGTCAGATGCTTTAAAAAGCTTTAGTATATTGCTTACTAGAGGCACAGCAGTAGAACCGAGTTACTGTTTTGGTTGCTGTTCAGTTTTGAAAAACTGGGATTGTGATCACTTTTCTTCAGTATTTTTTCATATCTTCTGGTTTATTTTTAAAAAGAGCTCTTCAGAAAGTTTTGTTCTGATGTTTTTTCGTTAATGCTTAACTACTGAAATGTGATGCCTAATCAACTCTGAGCAGTTACAGAAAAGCAATTATGCTTTTTGAGATAAAAATACTGGCCAAAAATGTAGCCAGGCAGTAGTTTGTATGTACTTGAGAACCGGGAAGTTCAGTAATTCTCAGCCGGCTTTGTAACAAATAGCTGCTTGTGAAATTGAATTGTAATATGAAGCTTAAGGTCTGTAAAATGGTTAATATTGTAGTTGGAGTGGTTATAGAAGCCCAAGCAATACTGCATGTTTATCTTAACTGTCGTGTCAGCTAACGTAAGAGTCTTGCCCAGAATGAGCTCATGAATAAGCTCACTCATTTATAAACCCTTCTTTTCTGTTGCTTCTCTGTCATAACTTTGAATTCCATGGTCTTTGTAGAAAAACTGTCTTTATTGCATAGTTTTTAATACTAATATTATGGCTGGAACAGCATGTTTAAAGGATTGGTAACTTGTGTTAAATTGCCATACCAAACAGGAGAGAAACTTGGACAAGGAAGGCTAACTGGGACTGGAACCAGAGACCCAGGCGCACATAGATGCCCTGTTTATTCCCTAGATGCTGTGCATCTCAGTGTTTGTTCACACCCCAGTATATACTTGCAGACCTTTTCCTACTATTCTCTGTGATTTTTCAAGCTTAGTTATTGTGTGTGTGTACTCGTGCCTGAGTATTATTTCCTTTTCTCCCTAATCCTATTCTTTCTCCCTAGTCCTCTGTGTTCTTGCATATTTAAGAAGATGAAGGAAAGACGTTGTTGCTGTCTACAACCTTATCAGAGAATAAAGAAAAGATGGGACTAGACTCTTCTCATAAGTGTATGGTGACAGGGAGAGAGGCAACAGATGCAAGCTGGAATGCAGGACATTGCAGTTAGATATTAAGAACTATTGCTGTTGTATTCTTTTTAATCATGAGTGGTTACAGATTGCCCAGGGGTGTTCTGGGAGCCTCTGTGCTTAAAGGTTTTCAGGACTTAGCTGTATGTGATCCTGATCTAATTCCATCTCTTTGGAGGGAAGGGTTGAGCCAGACAGCTGCTGGAGTTTTTTTCTAAAATAAACAAAGGTTTTGTATTTTCCCCATTTACTGCATACAGATGTAGAGGGGAGCAGGATGTGAGTGGACAGATGTAGTTAATCAGTACACATTCAGTGTGTGTGTCTTTATCTGGAGAAATCGGAGGAGTGATTGCCATAGGAGCAGGAATGTGGGAGAGAGCTGGGTATCTCCCACTACAGGTGGACTTGAAACTTTGATTGATTGGATTGTGTGTTTTAGGAGAACTTGTTTGTAGAACTTCTGTGCAATTACATTTATTGCGATGGTGTACATAATATATTACAGCTCCCCATTTTTATAGAAAAGAAGGGTCCCAATCTGGCTGGTCTGAGCACTATTCCTAACCACACTTGTGGGTTGCCTTCCTTGAACAGCCCATACGGTCAAGATCCTGCACGAGCTACGAAGTACGGTCACTAATTATGCAATCAAATACTCTACATGCACATAAAAAGGCATTGTAATTGCTCAGTCAGATGCAATATAATGTATTTGTCCAGTTGTGAGTGCAATGCAATATAGTTGTTATCTTCCAAGTAAATTGGGTAATGGTAGCAGTTTGGCCATAAAAACTGGAGAGATAAGTGCAGTTAAAAAAAGCTGTTTTTTCAGATGCTTTTGCAGCCCTTGATTGAGCTTCAAGGTGCTGTAACAGCAGTGCCTCTGCTGCTCACTTGGCTTTTTCTGGAGCCGACTACTTTCATGACTGTGACACACAGGGAGGGGAAACATAGAATGTACAGCACGTAGCATTAGGGAAAATACACCATGTCTTTGTTGTTGTAATTTGGAGTATGCATGTAGAACTTCTGATGTAGAGTTCTTCATTAATAATTTACACCCTATTTATGCTCAGGAAGATTATGGCAGAATCTGTGGGGGGGGGGAAGTTTATTAGTGATATTGAGAAGCCTAAGTGACCTACCCTTCAGTTAGAACATCTGCCCGAGGGGGTGCTGGTTACCTGCTTAGCGAGGAGGTATTTTGTACAATGTTTTGAAATCCTGTGTTTACACTGATCCTTCAATATTGTTCTCTTCCTTCTTGTTCATTGTGTAGGTCCTAATGTAATTGAAACTTCTGTAGCGAGAACTGACTTAAATAACAGCATAAAGGTAAGGGTCAATAAATAGTGCTGGATTATCCAAATATTTTTTATTTGCTATCCATAATGTCAGATATACCTTTTCTCCAGTCCCATTATTTTAAGTGGTTCATTTTCTACTAGGAAGCTTCTTGGCCACCTGATGCTTTCCAATTTGAAACAGAACATTCAGTGCTTTTACTACCACTGTGTGACCCAGCACCAATTTTTAGTCTTTTGCAAGTAGGTAAGGTAGAGAGTTTTGTGATGGGCAGTGTTTCTTCACAGTAATTCTTGATAAAGTAACGCTCATGACAGGATTCCCTGGTGAGCTCATGCTTGGAGATTCTTGTGAGGGTCCAAGATGAGAACAGGAAACAGAAAAACAATGTTCTCAGTGACAAATAATGATAACTCTCCTGTGATTTATTTATTTATTTATTTTTCTCCCCCTTTTTCTCAGCTGGGGAGGAAAGTCTGTTTTCCTTCTTAATTGTCCATTTTCCAGTGGCCATGACAGTGCAGTATGACCTCTTATTGTGAACCTTTACTGTCTTGAAGTATTCCATATTAAGCTTTCATGTTCTCATTTTCAGTTTCTCTATTTCTGTCCAGTTCTTTGCTGTCAAACAAATAACTAAAATAATTTTTATGAAGTTGCTAACAAAAAAAAAAAAAATCAAAAAAAAAATTAAGTGTAGTTTTGTTAAATGCCCTGACACTTCTGAAGGGTTGGGGTTTTTTTTTTTTTGGTCAGTAGGTCTCTTACACACATTTAAATTGGTACTGTACTACGGATGGACTTAAAAAATAAAAAATACTTTTCTTAATTGATATTAAAAATGCCTTTCCTGCATTAGATTTTCTCTGTTAATGTTTCCTCCTATGCTTTTGAATGTGGGATTTATAGAAAACCAGTAGAAAGATAGTTGTGATTTACATACTTAGATTTACACTGTTTTAATTCTGTAGCATATGGGCTGGGGTCACAAGTCTGAGTGGACTGATAAAGTGTTATAAATTACTTCTTTTGGGGGGGCCTAAATCTCTCATATTGGAACTCTTTTTATTGCTGCTGCTTTTACGTGCTTCAAGTAGTCAGTGCATTTTAGTGCTGTGCAAAATCCGTGTGCTGCTGTAGCTGCTTCATTGAAACACATATATATGGGGTGCTTGTACTGTCCATGCAATAGTACATATTAAATTTATTCCTGAAAAATATTGTTCCTAATGTACTTTTCATTGTTATGACTGCAAATGTATTGTGAAATATAATGACTGATACTAACCTTGGTGGGGTTTTTGTTGTGTTTTTTTTAACAGCTGAAGCCTTTTAATTTAAGTTCACCGCCACTGTCTACTTATAACCAACAACTGTGGCTGACCTGTGTAGTCGAGTTGGATCAGCATGATGGTGAGAGTCTTACCTAGTGTTTAGGAAACTGCTGTAGCAACCTAATATTGTGTACTATATTTTTGTTGTTGTTGTGTAGCCAATTCTGTTTCTTTGTGGCTGTGCTTGGTGGGTTTTCCCTCTGTCTCTCCATCTCTGCCCCTTGCCCTCAGTAAAGGGATGGGTTGAGCTGATCTTGAGAATTGGATGCAGCAGGTGCATGGGATACGTTGGGAGTTATTGCTATAAAAACTGCAGCGTGTAGGGAGTCTGTGTCTGTATGGGGAGAAATTAGATGTGTAAGTCGTAATGTTACTAACTGTGCAGTCAAGTTTCCCTGTACATACAAGAGAAATACTGTGATCAGGAATTCGTAACATATTAGGATTCAGTACAAGGGCTGTATGACTTCATGACAGAATATATAAATGATGGGGTTTTCTTGCTTATTTGTTTTGAAATTAATATGATTGAACCTTATTCCTGTAAAGCACAACCAAGTACTTCTGGATATCTCTTTTTAAGAAGTTACTTCTGCATCCAGCAATAGCTTAACGTTTTCTCTCTCAATTACAGTATCACTCAAAAAGAACGTTACTATGACAGTCAAAGTGCTTGGAGTGGTGAAGGATGGAAGCACCCCCTACGTTAATAATCAGGTTCACAACCGGACACGGTTGCTCAATTGTGCACAGGTACGTGTCTGCTTGAACAAAACTCTGCTGCAGTACTTTTACATATATTTGTGTGCATGCTCCATTACATTGCTAGTTTGTTTTTTTATGTGGCTTGAATTTACTACCTCAAAAAGACCCCTTTTTTTCTTTTTTTGTTGGAGCTTTCTGCCAGCAAAGTGTGCTGATTAAACAGATAAACAGTAGAGTGAGAAGGAACATTTGAACAGTAAAACAGGTATTGAGCTCTAGAGGAGAGAGGAAATTCTTATACAGCAACTAGAAGAGCATTTGATTGAAAGCAGCTAGCTTGTATGCTTGAAGGGGGGGGGAAATCTTCCCACACAAGAAGTTCCTAGTGAAACCTTTAGTTAAAGTTCTGAGTATAAGGACATCTGAAACAGTTTATCCAGAATGAAATCCTCGAGGAAGAAGTTCTTTTACGAGAAGTTTGCTTGTTGATAAGATGTGTAATAAGCATCATCCGTATCTACGTACTCAGAAACAAGTTATATTACCAGTGAGTTTTGTAGAATAAATTGAAGGTTTTTAAATATTACTCTTCCCTGTATGTGTCCACAGAAATGCAGTGAAATCATTGTTGCTCACCTGGGCTACCTGAACTACACTCAGTACAACATATTTGTTAGTTTTGAAGATCTAAATAAGTTAACGTATGCAATACAGAATATTACTTTCACAGTAAGTATAAAGTTTTATTCTAGCAAAAGAGGTCTCTGGAGCAGTCTGCTTTAGTTGTAATAAAAAGTTACTTTATTTTTGAACATGAAATATAAAGGTGCATTGTAATAAAGCTTTCTGTCTCTGCTGGTTTCAGAGTTGTAGTATTTGTGTTATTAGTGGTCTGGAGCAATATTTATCTTCATAGGGAAAGCATTTTCTTTCAGAACTTCTATTGCTGTTTTCAGGGACGGATAATTTTAGTGTAATTCCTAGAAGGTATTTAATGGTAGACAAGCGAGACTAGAACATACAGTTTTCTGCATTTTCACATAGAAATCTTGCCTTTCTAATCTGCTATTTTTTTTTTTTTTTAGCCTTTACAGGAGGTGTGTGAATTAGCAGGATTTTTTTTTAGACTCTACAAATGTGCTGGCCTGAAATATTTGAGACACAAAGGCAAATGGGAAAAAATTGTTTGACTCTACTTATGAGGAAGAAAAAATTGTTGTGGGTTTTTTTTTTTTTTTCCTGAGTGAAATAAGCAGGCAGTTCCTAGCAAAAAGAGCTGGGCAAGTTTCAGTACTAAAGGTTGTTAATAAAACAGTCAAAAGTGTGTTGAATCACTCCAAAAAGAGGTTTAGAAACATTTGCATTAGGAGAAGATGGAGCTAAACTGAACTTATAATACTAGTTATGTTGTATTCTGCCTGTATGTAACATTATGTGTATCAGAGCAGGCAGAAAAGGAAACTTTACTGTAAAGCAGAAGTGGTTTATATATATTAAATGAGCTTCCTGAATCTTCATATTTGATGTATTCTAATTTATAAAGTGCATCGTTAAAAATAAGTTGTAGGGGAAGAAAAAGAAAAAATCAAAGTGTTGGCTTAGTTGTGGATTTCAAGCAGGGTGAGGCATTGGTGCGTTTATAGTTCTACGGTTTATCGTCTTGCTTTGCAGACTTTCCTTCATGCAAACAACCAAAAACCCAATCCAGAGGCTCTGCTTTCCCGTAGCAAGTGAACATACCAGTGTATTTTGTTAATACAGTGCATTGTGGTGTTTTCAGTTAACATAACAGATTTTTTTGTAGATGAGGATCCTCCACATAAAGTTTTCATTCTACTTTTGCACTTAAACTTCTATCTTGTCTTTTTGTCTTTTTTTTTTTTTTTTTTTTACGGGTAGGTTAAATCCATTGAAAGGTAAAGCTTCTTGTCAGATGGGCAGAGCATATGTGGTGCATACATTTCAGAACTAGCTTCTGAAGAGAAGCAGGCCAGATAGGAGAATTTCTCAACAGTGTTCATGCAAAATGACATGTTATAATGAGTATTTCTGCCCATCTAATAATTAGAGCACTAAGGCAGCTCTTTTCCTTAATCTTAAAAATACTTTTATGTATCTGGTTAGCTCATTTATTCTTCTCTTGAGTCTCACTTCTGAAAAAAGAACAAGCTTTAAGAAAACAAGCTCGTTACAGAAAGCACAGCTGTACCTTATCAACATTTTCATAATCAGTTTATGTATTTGACCTTGGTAATAAACAGAAGTTAGTTGATTATTGAAGTTCAAATTTTGAATGTGAGAGAGATCAAAAAGGATTCTCCTTGCTGATTTCGAAGAAATACTTTGATGTGTGACAGCACAATGAGTGTGTTACAAAGTGGCAGGGTAAAGGAGAAGCAAAGATACTAGTCTGCTTTGGTTATCTTTTCATTGTGTAGTTCCTTTTTCTTCACCTGAAGCAAGCTTTAACGTGAAAGACAGTGTCTGTGAATGTATCTTTGTATTTCCATAGTGACATGGGGGAATTTGGTTATACCTTCACATTTTGAAAAGCTGGAAAACTTTTGAATATCTGCAAAGGATGTTAATTATTGATGTTGTGTGACCTCTCTAAAAACATTTTTCTTGTGTTTTCTTGTAGTGGAAGACGTACAATCCAACATTTTCACAAGTGGAAATCTGGTTCCGATTTGTCTTTGTAGTTCTCACCTTTATGGTCACGGTAAGATTATTGCTTCAGTGTTTTTGGGTAATGCTGCATGGTAGTGCTTTATTTAGTAGAACTTAGCCCCAGGCTGTCCAGTTGAGAAATTGTTGAATGGGTGTTAATAAAGTTTCTAAAATACTCATTTACTTGCTGCTTTTATGTAGTTACAAGTGGCGTTGTGGAACATTAAGAATAAATGGGAGAAACTTGTCTTTTTTTTTTTTTTTTTTTTTTTTTACACTGATTTTTGAATATAGAAGAGATGTTTTCTTCAAACAAAAAATTCTGATTAGACCCTAGAAAAATAAGATGGCTTTTTCAGTGGGCTCAGACATCAGAATAGGATGCCCAGACAGTCTTTGTTCTCTGTCTTTGAAAATGAGTAAAACTCAATTGAATATGACCTTGATCTAACTTTAGAGTCATCGCTGTCTTGAGTGGGAAGGTGGACCAGATGACTTGCACGTGTCCCTGACATCCTACATTACTCTGTGATTTAGATTATCTATCACTTCACAGTTATGCCACTGGAACAGAAATGTCTGGGGGGAAAGTAAAACAGTAGAACAATAAAAAAGCAAATTCTCAAAGTAAGATTTAAAAATACTTAGCTACATTTCTTTCCCATGTATGAGGTCACTCACTGATGAACTGTGAATGTTGTATAGGATCTGGGTATGTATTTTTTTAATAAGTGACTTTAAGTGGAAGTTGTTTGTAGTGTGTGACCAGTAACTAGGCAGCCTTTTTTTTTTTTTTTCTGGCTTCCTTTTCAGTTTGAGAGTAATTTGTGTTGAGGTTAGCTAACAAGGTTATTGCTAAAGGAGGAACAAGACTCCTGTTTCACTGTGTTATCAGTGTCAAAGGCCTTGCAAAGTGGTGTTTGCAATGTGCTGTATGTCGCTATGTAGGCTATTTTTTCCTTCTAAATTTTTTTGTGTGTTTTTAGTGTCTGTTTGCACATTCTCTACGAAAATTCTCCATGAGAGACTGGGGTATTGAACAGAAATGGATGTCTATCCTCCTTCCTCTCCTCCTGCTTTACAACGGTACTGTGGTTTTTTTATAAACTATCTTCTTGTTGTTTTTTTTTGTTTGTTTTTTGTTTTTTTTTAAAGAAAGAAAAAAGAGAGAAAATGCTCAATTTTGGCCTTGAACTTACAAGCAGCTGTCTATAAGGCTTCAGAAAACAAATTTATAAAAAAAGCAACAACCCTTCTAAAACGTCAAATTCAAAGTTATAATCAATAGGTAGGCTTTGTTCTTTTCCCTCACCTCCATTTAAAATTGACTGCAGTAGGAGGCTGCAACCATGCTGACCCTTTCACATGTAAAAGTAGTTTCTGTATTTGTCTGATAAGCCTTGCTTCTGTATTTTTCATATGCTCATGCTGTATTAAAACAGAAGCTGTGTTGTAAAAATAGAAGTCTTGTAAATGACCTCAATTTCTAACACTTTCTAGCAGTATTGAAAGAATGTTTGTCTTTCAGGTATTCTGAGGTTCATCACCTAGGAAAGTGGTTTAGCGGAAGGTCTGTTAAAACACAAAGTCTTTCAGAAATGTTGGCAACTACATATTTGTGTAGTTTTACAGTCAATTGCAGCTGAAGGCGCCATTTTCTTTGCAAATTATTGTAAGCTAGAAGAAACTCCAATTTCACAGAATCACAGAATCACCCGGGTTGGAAGGGACCTCAAGGATCATGTAGTTCCAACCCCCCTGCCTAGCAGGGCCACCAAACGTACACATTCAATTTCAATACAATTCACAATACAATTCACATACAATTTCATTTAGTGATGTAATTTTAAAAAATCTTTTTCTTCTCAAGATGAATTCAACTTATTTTTAGTAAAAGACTGTTCTTTTTCCCCCTCCGCTTAACTTCTTTTCTTTTGTTACAGACCCATTTTTCCCCCTTTCTTTTCTGGTGAACAGTTGGTTTCCTGGAATGCTGGATGACCTATTCCAATCACTGTTTCTGTGTGCGCTGTTATTGTTCTGGCTTTGTGTCTACCATGGTATAAGAGTACAGGTAGGGGTGCAACCATATCTAGCATGCTTACTGAAAAGACAGTACTTGTTTATTCAGTTATCTCAAAAGGTGACAAATTAAAAACTTAATTAAAAACTAAGTGGCATTTTAATCTTGAAGTACAATGTAAGAAACAGAATTAAAATGTTCTGTGGTGAAGTAGAATGCATTGAGATCGCCACACCTAAATAAGATAAATGGAGACGGTCTGCTCAAAGCTTTGGAATGATGGTACTGTTGTTCTTGCTTGAAGGGTTTTGTTGTTGTTTGTGATGGTGGTTCATTTTTAAAACCACTTTATAATATTGCATAAAGGAAATGTGAATTCTGGGGCAGATTCCTATCATTTCAGTATCAGTGAAATATGTGGGACCTGAAAAGCAGGATGCCCCAAATCTCTTCTGTATCTTAACTTTAATGCAAATGATACAATTTTGTATCTTTTTTTTTTTGTTTGTATTCTGCAATCAGCTGTAGAAGTTAAAAATACTGAAGGTGGTTTTTCTTAATCTAATTCATCAAATGAAACAAAGGAAAGGCTATTTTATTCTGCCACGATGGATTCAAATCTCAAATGTGGGTTCTCTCCTTGACCATGCTATTGTTTTATCAACAGGGAGAAAGGAAGTGCTTAACCTTCTATCTGCCCAAATTCCTTATTGTTGGACTATTGTGGCTTGCCTCTGTTACGTTAGGAGTATGGCAAACGTGAGTAACTTAAGATGTAATGCACAAGTTATGAACTGAAATTGCTTTGGAGTGGGAAGTTTGTTTATAATTCTGTCTTCTTCCTCTTTGTGCCATAGAGATGGAGTTGAAATTACATTTTGTTTTGCAAAATGTGACTGATTTGAGAACAAAATTCTTCGTGGACAATTTAGTAGTACATAATCTTATAAATTAGAGTAAGAACTAGAAGTCAGTATGTCAGTATGTTAGGGCTCCCTCCAACGCGCTCTTCCTATTAGCTTTTTCAGTATTTGAAGCATCAGTTGCTCTGTTACCACAGTTTAACAAAGCTCTTCAACCTGCCCAATTGGTATTAACAGATCTTAGCCAAGCCATGCTTCTCAAGACTGAGTTGATGAGTTCAGTGTTTTTCCTCTTTCTCACTGTTTCAGTCACTTACGTGAAGGTGTCAGTATTCCACGCAGAAAACTTTGTCAGTTTTGACACGTTTTTAAATCTCTTAAGCATTTTACTCTCAATTGCTTGTCTGTCACTTTATTTCTCAGTATATATTTCTTGCCATTGCACATTTTTGAAAGTGGTGCAATTGAAGGGAATGTTGGTTTTAATGTTTTATCAGCAGAATTTGTATGAAGTAAAGGTTTAAACAGCTGTTATTTGGGTATCGTTCTTATCACCAAAGATGAGATTGAAACAGTAAATCATGAAGGCCTGTAGGAGTTTACAGAATTACACATTTCCTATAAAGATAAAAATAGAATAAAAGAATCATCCAGGTTGGAAAAGACTCTAAGATCATGAAGTCCAACTGTCAACCCAAACTACACTGTCCCACTACCAAACCCTACATATCTCAATACTTCTAGAAATGGGGACTCCACCATTCCCTGGCCAGCCAATTGTAGTGTTTTTGTACCTTCTCCTCGAATAAATTCTTCCTGATGTCTGATTAAACCTCTACTGGTGCATCTTGAAGCTGTTGCCTCACCTCCTATCATTTGTCACCTGAGAAAAGATCCCAACACCCTCCCTGCTGCAATCTCTTTTCAGGCTGTTGTAGAGAGCGGTGAGGTCCCCCTCAGCCTCCTGCAGACTAAACAATCCAAATTCTCTCAGCTACTCCTCATAAGTCTCGTTTCCTAGTCCCTTCGCCTGCTCAGTAGATCTTCTCTGCGCACAAGGAGGGAGTCTGGACATGATGGCTACCAAAATCATCCATATTCCTTGAAAAATGGGATTTAGAAAGGAAAAGGATGTCATGTAAATTGTCTTTGAAATCACTGGCATTGCACTGATTTCTACAGCCAGGATCTTTAGTTCTAATCTTTGTGTAGTAACTTTAAACACTTTCTTTGTTAGTAGATTTCCTGGTCTGTGTATTGTTTTTGACCTTGTATTTTGTAGTGTTATATTGTACCAATTTTTCATTTTGAATTTTTTCTAGTGTTAATGAAGTACATGATCCTACATATCAATACAGAGTTGACACAGGTAATTTCCAGGTAAGTCAGAAATATTTCTTTGATCTTCAGTTGTCAAATGTAGTTAGGCAATGCAATGAAGGGCATTTGCTCTCAGATTTCCATTGAGATTTAACAGTTTAGAAAATTGTTGACCTGGTGATCTTACTTGGACTGCTAGGGTACTTTGCATTTTGCTTCAGATCACATGTAGGCTATATTGAACTCCAACCCAATGAGAACAGTCTTGCTATAATCTTGGGTATCTGGAGACTGGACACTACATGTTTTGTCAGGGACTCATGACTGTGGGAACCAAAAGATGATTATTTTTTTTTAAGCTTCTTAAGTCAGTTTTGTATATCTTGACTCTTCCCAAGGTCCTCTGTACTAGAAAATTTAAAACTTCCTTACTGGAGAGGAAGATATAATTTATATGGTTTCCTGTATAATTCTCAGGAAATATGTTTGTTTAAAAAAAAAAAAGTGTACCTTGACATATGCCATCCTCATTTTGTACTTCCTTTCATACTTTCCCTGAATAAATGCACCATTCTGTACTGTGTTTTGGAAATCAACAGTTTCTGTTGCAGGGTACAACTGAAGAAAGCAGGAATAGACCAAACTTTCTTAAATAATATTCTTTATATAGGGAATGAAAATCTTCTTCCTTGTGGTGGCAACCACATATATTCTCTACCTTCTGTTCCTGATAGTGAGAGCATGTTCAGAACTCCGTAACATGCCTTATGTTGGTAAGTATTCCTTTTGGTTCTTCTCTAAGCAGGCTGTCTTCTCCTAGATGTAGGTGTAAATTCTCTAATAATAATTTTTCTCAATCTTTATCAGATCTCAGGTTAAAATTCTTGACTGCATTAACCTTCGTAGTGCTCGTCATTAGGTAAGGCTTTTCCAAGAACATTTCTCAGTACTTGAACTTTTATATATTTAAAGTCTTGAAAGAAAAAGTTATTTTTTTTATAATATACTCAGTGAAACTGAGAGGTGGTTTGTTTTTTTTTAATATATATATTTTGCTTGGTAATCAATTCATAATTTTTGGAGCCTTTTCTTAAGGTTTTTATAGACAGTTTTGTATTTCCATTACTGCCACAATACACTGGAAGACTTAGCAGGAGATATATTTTGTATTGCTGAGTAGCTTGCAGTGCACTGTTGATCTCTTTTGGAGTTTTGTAAGCTGTGTTCTGTAAAGCAGAGGTTTAGAATTACTTTTACTTTATTGTTTATATCTGTCCCCCACTCCAAGCAATTATTTTAAATTGCTGCTGGCTTGTGGATTGTCTTTAGTGGGTGAAATATGACAAAAGTAGACCATTGTTTTTTGTTTTTTTTTTTTCCTTTATTAGATTGACTGCTGAATTTAAATCATAAAATAATAATTATTAATTTAGAAATATGAAAACAAAGTGTGTCTTCAAATAAACAGCATTTTTACGTAATTACTTTTTTAGTATACTACTCTATCAAACTTGCACTTAAATTTTGCATTTTAAAGGCTCATTATACCTATATGCCATTACTTTTTTTTCCCCACAGCATTGTTATACTCTATTTACGCTTTGGAGCACAAGTTCTACAAGACAACTTCGTTGCTGAGCTGTCAACTCATTATCAGAATTATATCCTTGTGTTGTGATGCTGCTCAACTGGGAATATTAATCTGGTTTTCCTTAGGAAGTACTTAAAGATGATTTACCTAAGGACTCAGTATTTTGACTTTTAGGTGGACTTTTGAAACCCTGATCAAAATCGATAAAGCATCATGTCACTATTTTCTAGTAGCTGTTTGTAAAGATTATGAGCTGAGACAGTTTCAGTCTAATTTGTTTATATCAAGTAAACCACAGCTGCATTTGCTACTCTTCAAAAGGAATGAAAGCCCAGGTTTTGTTTTAGTGGTGAAATAAGAAATATTCTATTTTAGTATGTGCTTCACTACTGAAGAGAAGAACTTTTCTCAGCAAATATTACACTTTAAAATTGAAGATTTGTCTTCAGTTAGAACTTTACTTAGAAACAGCTTGAGTATACTAGTTGTCAGTTAATCTAAAAAAACAAAAGCCAATTGTTCATCCATTCATGCTCTCAAACTTTATTGTGACAAAAATTCTTTCTGTTGGAGCAGCTTACATATGTTTTGAATCTCATTTCCAAAGTTTACGTGAGGGGAGCTATATTGAGAAAAATCCTTGACGCTTTCTACCAGCAGAATTCTTATCATTTTATGGTTTATTGAACTTCTATCTCTACACATTAGCCTTCGTCTATTCCCCCTCAAAGAATGCGCTGTATGGTAAGTGTAAGCAATTTGTGGCATCGTAGAATGGCCAGGGTTGAAAAGGACCACAATGATCATAGAGTTTCAACCCTCTGCTATGTGCAGGTCACCAACCACCAGACCAGGCTGCCCAGAGCCACATCCAGCCTGGCCTTGAATGCCTCCAGGGATGGGGCATCCACAACCTCCTTGGGCAACCTGTTCCAGTGCGTTACCACCCTCTGGGTGAACAACTTCCTCCTAATATCTAACTTAAACCTCCCCTGTCTCAGTTTAAAACCATTCCCCCTTGTCCTATCACTATCCATCCTTGTAAACAGCCTTTCCTCCTCCTGTTTATACTCTCCCTTCAAATATTGGAAGGCCACAGTGTGGTCTCCCTTGAGCCTTCTCTTCTCCAAGCTAAACAAGCCCAGTTCCCTCAACCTTTCCTCATAGGAGAGGTGCTCCAGCCCTCTGATCATCTTAGTGGCCCTCCTCGGGACCCACTCCAAGAGCTCCACATCCTTCCTGTACTGGGGGCCCCAGGCCTGGATGCAGTACTGCAGATGGGGCCTTGCAAGAGCTGAGTAGAGGGGACAGTCACCTTCCTCTCCCTGCTGGCCACCCTTTTTTAACGCAGTCCAGAACACAGTTGGCCTTCCAGGCTGCAAGCTCACTCTGTTGATACATGTCCAGCTTCTTGTCCATCAGGACCCCTAAATCCTTCTCCACAGGGCTGCTCTCAAGGAGATCTTCCCCCAGTTTTATGAATACCTGGGATTGCCCTGACCCAAATGCAGCACTGTGCACTTGGCCTTATTAAACCTCCGTCGTCTGGCAAACTTACATGACAAGAGTTGGCATATTAGAACATACTGTGTAATGTCCTTACGTATTTTCTTGTCTCATTAATTTCTATTTGCTTTGCACTAACAGAAGCTGTGCTGTTCCTGAGTAATTTAGTATTGGAAATATGAGGGAATACTAAAATAGTTACAACTAATAGAGTTGACTTGAATTCTTACACCTTTTTTCTGATTGAGCTTATAGTCAATGTGTTTGCAAATACTGCTCTAACTTTTGAGCTGACTCACAGGCAGCGCTTAAAGAGCAAGAGTACTTTACTCATACTTTATTATAATGATAAAGTTAATATATTTACATGCTGGCAAACTTGACTGAAATATGGAAAACAGGCTGATGGAAATGTAGGAATTAAGCTGCTCTCTAACTTGGGGGGGATCTTGGGGAATCTGGAGGGGCTTGCTGTGCGGAGAGGAGTTCACAGAGCCCGTTTAAAGGGGAGGCGAAGGATTAAATCTGTGGCACTTTTTTTGCTTTCCTAAGTATAGGATATGATCTGACTCTCATAGTGATTATAAAGCATTACTCCTATCTAACAGATAAAGATTCTGTAAAGCATGCTTATGTAGAGTGCATTCTCTGCTTTAAGCATTGAGTTTAAAATATACTGGGAGTTGTGGGGTAGGAAGGCACGAGATTCTGAAGCTGGCACTTTCTCTAAACTTTTTAGATTTGAGATTAATTGTACTGTTGCAGGAAGATGCTGTTTTTTGTTATGAAAGACAAGACAAATGGTGGAGGTGAGGATAAAAGGTTGCAAGAAGTATTAACCTACAGAAGTTACGTAGTAAAAACCTGCTAGAAAAGAAGATGCTTTTGGCAAATTGATGGATTGGACTGTATTGCATGTAATTTAAAACAGCAGCTATCAGCAACAGGTAGTACAGAAATCGATGGTTTTAAAACAGGAAAGAGAGATTTGTCATAAATAGCCAATAGAAAGTATGTACCTTCCTTTTGTCTCACAATGAAGTTGCGAGTCCTTCCTTCATCTATTACAAGGGTGGGAAAGAGCCAGCTAGTTGTTAATTTACAACTTTGGTCTGCTACATTCAAAACTTGGAACAAACAAGGTGTTGAAGCCTATGCTTTTGAAAAAAGTATGAACATTTGAATAATCACAATGATAATGTATGACTTAACTATTTGTAAATAAAAACAGTATGGCATGAAACTGAAAAAGGCAGGAAGTCTGCTTATACAACCTGGGACATGTATATCTGAAAATACGAAGAGAACATTATGTCGTTTCTTAAAATTATGAGAACACCATGATGATGTGGGCTGAAGGGTGGAGAATTTAAAGGAAAGAGTTCTTGGCTATAGTTTTGTCAAGTTGTTGTCATGATTGCCTTGTAAGTTTTGGGTCTGTTGCTTCAGTGTTGGAGTAAAAGTGCAGCTGTGTTTCTAAATTTAATGTGCTAAATTAACCCTTGTTTGTATTTTTCCAGAATCACAGTTGAAGGACAATCCTGCTTTTTCTATGCTGAATGACTCAGATGATGATGTGATTTATGGGTAAGACTATAAAATAAGTATGGGGTCTTTTTGGCATGTTGTTTTTTGTA
Organism: Tympanuchus pallidicinctus; assembly: GCF_026119805.1. Classification (NCBI taxonomy): domain Eukaryota; kingdom Metazoa; phylum Chordata; class Aves; order Galliformes; family Phasianidae; genus Tympanuchus; species Tympanuchus pallidicinctus. The sequence continues at coordinate 58,097,180 of NW_026294618.1, read as the reverse complement.
ATATTCTTTTCCATCTTAATTAAATAACTGTAACTGAAGACTTCATAGATTGTTAGTGAAAGTAGACTGCCTGTGTAACAGAAGTAGCTTATTCGGAAACAAATACAGTGAGAATGGGTGTTATTTTGATTATTTTGGTTTTCTTTTTGGTTTCTCAAAGGAATTGCGAAGGCTGTGACACAAATGGGTAAGTTAGTATTTAGGATAGAACAGGACATGGAATGAAGGCAGAAAGGTACGTGAATGGAAAGGAATTCCTTCCAAATTGGGAAAGATTGGAGGAATCAAGTTTAGTCAGCTAGGGGGTGACTCATACAGAAATGCTACAGAGAGGGATAATTGTCCATGTGAAGTGTCCGTCACTTATCAAAATAGCAATAAACAAATGTAGCAAAAACTTCCAGGACTTGTGTGAGTTTATGTAACATTAAAACTAGAGTAGCAGATGAAAACTTAACTGGGTCAGGCTTTCCTGTGCTAGATGCTGAACAAACTGGTTATCTGCCCTTGTTGTTTTCACCTTTTAAGCAGAGGCGCCGAAGGGCTGACCAGTGGGAATGGTTTAATACTGCAGTAACCTGAACAAGCCTGTGCTAGAGTAGCTGCGTGCTGAAGTGGCTTGTCTTCATTTAGTTGGATGAATAGTGGACCAGCGGTAGTGCCAGCTTGCTCGCATGCTAATCCTTGTCAGTAGTGGTTTGTAGCTACTGCAGTAATCTTTATTGTATATCAGCCTCTGGAGAGAAGTCGTACATATTTTTTATAACCCCAGAAGGAAGCGAAAGAAATACAAAAATACAAACTTTTTACTCAAGTAACAATTTGATGCCTCGTTGTATTTTAGAACTTTCCTATTTTAGACTTACTGATTATTACGTTCAGAAGTTCTCAAAAAAATGCCTGTTTCACAGGAGTGACTATGAAGAAATGCCACTTCAGAATGGCCAAGCTATTAGAGCCAAGTTTAAAGAAGAATCAGACAGTGACTGATGGAGTGATTTTGATATAGACAGACTTGTTCAGATGAAATTAAAGCAGTTTTGAAGTTTTCCTAGATGGACCACTTCCTTGGCTTACAGTCTGCTGTCATCTGAATATGGAATTCCAGGAAGGACATTCTGCTTCTGTTTCTGTTTACAAAGGTAAAGCTGAAAAGAATGCTTGAAAAGGTTGTGGTGGGAACTCAAGGAAACCAAAATTTATATGCGTCTTACAAAATGCCTGATGGCAGGATGTCTCTGGACTAATATTTAAGTCTGTGTCCATTTTGAGGTGTCACAGGTTACGTACGGATCTTAAAATTGCTTCTTTGCTGCTTGGTGGCTTGTTGTTGTTTCCCCTCCCCTTAGGATTATGTAGAGCACAGCATCTTAAACCTCTTGCATTTTTTTCTAGCTCCTTTTCTGTTGTTCACTGCTGTATGAAGTGCCTCTTTTCCCTTTCATTTTTCTACCTTAGTCATTTAGACTGGAGGCAGGGATCGATGTGCTTTAAGGTTCTTTCTCCTGCCTCTGTTTTGTTTTTTTTTAATATTATTTCTTGGAAATGCAGAAAATCAAAAGCTTCCCATTCCTCCTTCTAAAAGGTCTTCAAACCATTGTTTTAACTCCATTTAAATGGGATTTACCAGATATGTTACAAGCGCGGGATATGTGCAAATAGGTTCTAGTGAGCAAAAATGGGCTGTGGTCCAAAGTTATTTGTATGATACAGGTTTCATAACATGCTTTACCACCCCAGCAAAACTGTTTGTTTTGTTATTGTTGTTGTTTTCAATAGCCCTTTAAATAGAAAATATTTAGGCAGAAGTAAACCTCCGAAGGAAGTCAGAACTTTTGTGTGTGTGTGTTCTGGAGGAGATTGTTACGCTTAAAAGAATACAGTATAAAGTTCCACTTCATATTTCCAAACATTTCATTGTAGATGCTTTTTCTACATCAGACTTTTTCATGAAGTTGTATTTATTGGCAGTTTTTATGCTTTCTGGGAATAATTACAGGTGCTTATGCCTTGAAGTTGCTTAACAGCTTTTGAGCACGTTCTGTGCATAGCTCAACTTCTCTGTCATACCACATACATTTTATGATTCTTTATTCCAGTATGTGCTGGAACAGTTATATAGGAATGCAGTATTCCTCATACAATGATGCTGCTTCTCTTTTTAAAAGCTGTTTTTCTTCCGCACTACTGCTCAGCTCTATATTTATCTGGATGCTGTTTGTTTCCAACTACTTCTGAATTTTCAAAGACTTGACCAGTCTCTTCTTTTTTTAAGAAATAGATTCATAACTGTAATGTACTTTTGTAACATTTCTCTGCCCTGCTGCTGTGGAAAAGATATATTAGGCAGAAAATGGTGCTGGCTTACACTAGTAAATCATGCTTACGACAGACCCAGTCTAAGCAGAGCAGTGCAATGAAGTTGTACTAAACGTACTGAATCACATTGGGGGGGCATAGATTTATTCTGCATTTCTACAGCTGGTTTAGGTTATTGCAGCACAATAACCTCCCTGTAGCTGTTCAAGAGCATTAAGGGGAGACTGGGAGACTTCACAAAGTAACAGTTTACTTACAGATGATCAAAGGAACTGCTTCAGGTGGTTGCAAATAAAAAATAGCGCAGATTTAAATCTGCGCTCTGCTAGAGACACTCTGTTAGCGTGGTAAGACTTTGTGTGTCTGTATAATATGTAATTTTTGAGGATATTTGGAATTTACAGAGTTGTGTACCGTTACTGTTTGTTAGAAGCCAAAGCACTATTGTGTGGCTAAAGCAAGGAAACATGTGAGAGGGGGGCTGGGAAGAAGGCGGGGGAGAGAGAGAGACAGATTTTAATTTTCTTGTTAATTGGTGTCCATTTAGAAGAACATACAGGGAAACATTACAGAGTTTTTTGGGGTTTTTGGGGGGTTTTTTGTTAGTGAACTCCAGGAAGCCATATTTTCAGCATTTTCTTTTAGAATTTTTTAACAAGTATAGGGGGTGAGGTTTTTAACCTAAAAGAGATGAGCCCAATCTTATTTTTATTACCCTCTATGTGATTTTCTTGGGGCTTACAGTTGTTTGAATTTGCACAGTTAGACTCCAAAGCCAACTGGACATTTGTTGTGTACTCCAGGTCCCTTCCACTTGCACTGGAGTGAGTACAGGAATTAGGTTTTCAAAAATTCAGATCCTTGCCTATTCAAATCTCTTTGACTGTCATATTGTTTATTTCTGTTGTTCCAAATTGACAAAATACTTGATTTGACAAATGTGCAAAGTGTACTGTTTCTTATCACAGTCTGAGCTGGTTGTTATAGTCAAACCTGAAGTAGAGTGTCATGCTTTAGATTTCTTTGCCTAAAAATATTTTAAATCTAATTTGGAAAATGTGGTATTCTTTCAAAGCTGTTCTCAGCCTGTTTCACTTGCCACTGTATACCTTAACTTTCCCACATGACTACATTTGAAATGAAAATAGGAAAGCTGAGATAGCAAAATAGGTGCTTCAAGTTAAGTGTCCCACTACAGAAGTAATTTAATTTCTTTAGAGATTGTCTTAAGCAGTGTTTGCCATATAAAATAGTTCAGTATTTCAGAAGTGCTAGAGTGTAATAGTAAGCTTGACTGGAGAACTGTCATAGCAAATACTGTTCATAAGTGAAAAAGTGAAGCAGATCTGCTAGCAAGATATCTCAGCTTCACTCTCCTTATCGGAGATAGTATTTGAGGAATATTACAATCTGGATTGCAAACAGCTTGGGAGTAGGTGGCATAAATTCATCACCAAGCAGTGTACTGTAACCTAAGGATAAAACAGAAGACATCTGGATAAGAAGCTATGTTAGGCTTTCTTTTTGTTAAAAATACTTCCATATTTCATGCCCTTCTGGAGCTTGGAAAATAAGGAGATAGCACAGATGTAGCACTGCTGCTCTCTAGGAGATGCTTGCTAGTAAACAACTGCAAGACTTCCATGTCCATTGTGATTAAGATGGGACTTTCAGGGAATCAGTTATAGTTGAGTATGAACCCGTTCACAGCAGTTGTTTTCTGAAGCATGTGCTTTAGATGGACTTGGTGTTAGGAGTGGTTGGAAACTTTCCTGGGACCGGCAAAGAATAAGTAGCATAAAGTTCAACATGAGTAAGGAATTCCAGGAGACCTATGGAGCTAATTTGGTTAAAAAAAAAAAAAAAGTAATGAAGGATGTTTTAAGCTAGAAAAGACTTCAATTTATCTCTGAGCCAAAAGACAACTTTGTCTTCAGTCACCTAGTTTTTGCCCACTTCCTTTTGCATATGCCAGTAAGAAACTTTGCATTACTGTAAATTTTTTCAGAGGTTTGTAAATATGTAAAATGAAGCTAAAATATGGAGTATTTGTGTACCAAAATGGTATAAAATGTGTAAGATAAATGCTCTGTTTAATAAGAAGCTGTAAATTAAATGCTGCTTTGACAAAGCGTGCATGGGGACATGGTAAATATTGTGTTTAGAGGTTGTATTAAGGACAGCAAATTATCTGTTATGTTGGAAAGCTTCATTCTAGTCTTAAGTACAAACCAAAAAATACCACTTCAAGCAAAAGTTGAGTATTGAGTTTCTTGGAAGACTTCATGTGCATAGTCATTGTTAAATATGTTCATAATAAAGTTTTATATCTTTATGTTGTATCTTGGTTTTATTTTGCTTCCACTGCATTATTACCTACCCTCTTCACTTCTTGTGTATTTTGTGTGTATTTAAACTTGGTTACTTGGATTGGATCTAGGAGGTTATGTTTGCACACAGTAACCAGGGAATTGTGGTGGTTTGTCTGGAGAGAGCCTGAGATTCTGAAACTTCATATAGTTTCCTAACCATAAGGAAATGCATCTCTCTCACACTTTCATAATTAGTCAACTGTCTTTCTCATTTATAAAGTGTTCACAAGACAGCACATTCATCAGCAGCATTATAGGTGATAGTATATCAGAATTCGTTGTCATTTGATCAGAAAAATAAGTATAGAGGTTTTACGACTTAACATACTAAATACATCAGTAAGCGACTTCTTAAGTAGAGCTTGCTAATACTTCCAGCACTAGCACTTCCAGAATGCAAAAAACTTGCCTTTTTTAAATGAAGACATTTATTTCTGTTACTCTTCTGTGTCTGAAGTGCAGTATAAGCAGATAAAACACGTGCATTCTTTGGGGACCTAAGTTACTTTCCCAGAGATGTTTGATTTTCTTGGAATATGTTCAAGTGAGTCGTCTGATGTGTGTCTAAACTATTCTGAAGAGAGGTAACAGAAGTGGAACTGCAAGAAATTCCAGCAGGCTTAACTTTAAACAGGTCACACAACTAGTTATGAATTTCAATAATTTAATGCTAACCAAGAGTACAAAGTGTGAAAGTTGGTGTCGTCTTTAATTTGGTTTTAAAAAAGAAATCTAGAGAACATGTTTACGCTGCAGCAGATTTCAGTATTAGCACCTTAAAGAGAAGTTCTTGAAGTTTTAAGACAGTGTGGCAACACTGGTACAATACTAGAACTACAAACACAAACCATGTAACAGCATGTTTTCACATTTGAAAAAAGTTACAGAAAAAGGTACATTAAAACTGGAAGTTGTTCAGTGCATTCATAGTTTGAGCAGAGATGGAATCAAGTGCCAAAGTAGAAAAGAACTGAAGTATGACTGATTCCAAGGCAATCATATTGCGAGTCCAAAGGCACTGACAATACAGTACATGGTCTTATTCTCCCATCTCACAGTGCAGGTTCCTACAAATACAAAACAAAGCTTTCAGAGACAGATGAAAGTTACAGTGACTTAATATGAAAAATACATGCTTCTGTGTGCATGCTTATCCATTGCTTAAGAACATTATGAATGAAGCTTTCACAACAGCTGAGCTTCCCATGTTACCATTTATGAGTCAGAATCACAGCAGTGTGGAAAAAAATACAGAATTGTGCTATTACTCCAAAACCACAGCACTCAAATCTAAAAAAAACAGAAACAACAACAACAAAAAAACCTATGCTGCTTAGTTTCAGGAGGATTAGTATTAAAGTTGCAAGCTGAAGCATCCAGCAGTGTTGCTCCTTACCATCACTGGAGTTGTCCCAGAAGCAAGAGCTTGCTGTATGTAGCCCAGCACCATTCTTCTGCATAATCACACAGGTCACTGTTTGTCAGTAGAAAAGCTTTTATTAATGTATTGCTATCACTGATATTTAGCTACATTTATGCTCACTATTGCACATTTATATACATACACATACAAACAGAAGTGCATGCTTGCAAGTACTTAAAGGACATGGTTCCTGCTCAACTGTCTTTTAAATTCCATCAGTGTGTCACTGTACCAGCTTTATCAGAAAACAAAGTTGAGCTCACCAATATACTTGAAAGGTTTCCCCAGCTTGGTGAGCTGGCTTAGAGATTGTTCCACCACACTTGTTGTCCACTGGTTCACCTTGCTGTGCTGGTAGGCATTGCCACCTATTGCACTTTCAATGGCCTGTGGGCAACAAACACAAGTTACACTGCTGTCTGTCTACAAAGATGCCATTAACTCATCTGAACACAGAACACTGAGGATGAGACAGCAGCACAGTAGTAGACCTAAATACTATTCAGGATTGTTGGAAGCGTTTTAAGATGCAACAGAGTTTGAAGCTGACACAAATTATAATCATTTTGTGCTATCTTTATTCTTCATGCATAATTCCTATCCCAATTTCCCAGAGTCTGAGTTATGATAAGGGTCTCACATTTAAACAGTCCTGAAAAAACACACAGAACGACAGTTCATTCACAGATATTAATCTGTAGAAATAACATATGGAGTTTTCAGCAGTCATTTTTGAGAACAAAGACCAAAATCAAAACAAAAGACTCATGTAATTTTTGCTGACTAATAGAGCAGAAGCCGTTAGTCAAGCAATCTCATTTACTTACGAGGAAAGCTTCTCCTTTAAGACACAAATAAAACTACATTAAAGTTGCACGTTTTATATCACTGCATTTTTCTGGCAGAAACTGTTCAAGAAGTAACTACAAAAGCAGTTCAGATTCAGATGAGACAGGACTGTGTAGCAGAGCATGCCCACCCCACTTATAGACATGCCTACCCTGTGAGAAGAACTGGACACAAAAAACAAACCTCTTCTTAGCAACAAGGATTAGTTTCCTAGCAACAAGAATTAGTTCAATCATGTCAAACTAACTTCATTCTGGAGGAAAAGCATCTCACAAGGACACAGTAACGTGCGTATGAAGATGATCTATATGAAATGTTGCATGTTAATGAAATATAACATCTGTCTGACAGCTTTTAACATACAGCATCCACCTAGAAATTCTAATTAGGGATACACTGCAACCAGAAAGAAATATATAAAGTTATTTTCATTATCTTTTTAAGTTGTAATAATACATGTCACAAATAAGGCTAGGTATCATCTCCACTTACACAACAGTTAAATAAATCCATGACTACCTATGCCTCAATAATAACCTAACTGTTGTGTAACAGAATTCCTGACAACAGATTTGCTTGAACGGTTTTTAGCACACAACATAGCATACTTCCATATCAAAGTGAGAGTGTTAGCTTACTTCTTTAATGATGTTACTGACTTCATCAACAACAAAAGATGTCTACAAAAAAAAAAAAAAGAAAAAAAGAGAGAACTTTAAATCATCAATGAGCACATTTCTATGTACACAGTTCAAACATTGTTAAGGAAATAAACTAGGAGCTTAATTTATGCTTGGCAGGTTTCTTGAGAGCCAGATGCAGAGTCTGGCATAGCTCGTCATTACTCAAGCTCCCTGAACCCAGTCAAGGGAACATTCTTGCGAAGTATTCAAAAGTAACAAACCAGCACAGACACTGAGTTAAAGCTCCCAAATTTTAATTTGAAAGCATCGCAAAATAATGCGTGCAGCATATCTGTCCACATATAAGCCCATTTTACAGTAAGCATTAATGTCTGTGGCTCACAAAGCAGGCTGCAAACAGCCTCAGCGTGCAGACACGGCTTACAGTTGAATGAAACCGACATCTTCAGAGCACTCATGCAGACCAAGCATCGATTCACAGCTCAAGGAGGAGCTGTCATGGTGGTTTCAGCTGGGGATATAAAGAAAGCTGCTGTTTGGAAACCAAAAGGGAAATCTACTCTTTGAAAGGGTAGATAACTGCAGAACAAGGGGAAATGGTTGTAAGTTAAGGGAGGGAAGATTCAGGTTAGATTTCAGGAGGAATTTCTTTACTATGAGAATGGTGAGGTGCTGGAACAGGCTGCCCAGAGAGGTTGTGGATGCCCCATCCCTGGAGGTGTTCAAGGCTAGGTTGGATGGGGCCCTGGGCAGCCTGGCCTTGCATTAAATAGGGAAGTTGGTGGCCTGCATGTGGCAGGGGGATTGGAGATTCATGATCCTTCAGGTCCCTTCCAACCCTGGGCATTCTGTGATTCCGTGATAGTGTCTGTATTTCCTACCGCCTTCAGCCCTCTCTCAAGCTCCAGCAGATAGAGGCAAAACGAGGGGCAACCCCACCTACACAGCACAGCATCCAGAACAAAGCAGCGCCTACCCGACACACCTCCATCCCTACAGCCGCTCTGCTATTGTCTGACACAGTCACAGCGGACTTGCTCAAGAACAATGCAGCGAGTTGTCACGCCGGCCTCCCGCAGGAGCAGCACTGCAAGCGCTGCGCACAGCAATGAGCCCCGCTCCCGCCCGACGCCGCCCAGCCCCAGCCCAGCCCCAGCCCAGCCCCAGGGGCTACCCAGCGGCCCGGGGCGTTCCGTGGGGTGAACGCGAGATCTTCCACCGACCCGCAGCCTCCGGAAAGAAGACGCCGGAGCAACCCTGACACCACCCTACCCGCGGACGTTACCTCCTCCCCCGCCTGGAAGTCGTCCATCGTCCCGCCGCGGCCCCTCACGCCGTAAAAACTGCCCCAGCACCGCCCCGCTCTCCACTACGCGCCTCGCACTGCGCATGCGCGGCCGCTTCCTGCTCCCCCTCGCTACGTTAGTCAGCTCTGCGTCTGCGCGTCTGGTGCCGGTCCGCGTTGGAGAGCCGCGCAGTCCGGCGCACTATTCTGGCTTGCGCGGCGCGTGTTGTGCGTCTCGGGCGCGTAGCAACGGGGAGAGCTGCGTCAGCCGCGGCTACCGGCTGGTTGGATTCTGCGCCCCCAAGGTGGCCTGGTTTCCATAGCGACCGCACGAGCTCTGGGCGGGGAGACTGCTGTGGTGTTCGTGCCCCTAGCGGGTGGTTGGCATTCAAATCTGATCCGAGAGATTGTATAGAATGACTCACAGAATCATAGAATGGCCTGGGTTGAAAAGGACCACAATGCTCATCTGGTTTCAACCCCCTGCTATGTGCAGGGTCACCAACCACCAGAGCAGGCTGCCCAGAGCCACGTCCAGCCTGGCCTTGAATGCCTGCGGGGAAGGGGCATCCACAGCCTCCTTGGGCAACCTGTTCCAGTGCGTCACCACCCTAAAGGTCCTGACCTGACAAAGGCATTCAGAGCCCTGGTTTTAGAAACAAGGCTTAAAAGAAGGCCTGAATGTGCTGTGTATGTTCAGGAACTGGGAAAAAAAACAAACAAACACAACACAAAACCAGGGAAGATTTAAGGGACGTTCTTATGGTTTTAATCTGATCTAATTATTTTTAGTGCATAAACAATGCACTAAACAGTTTAAAAGCTGTGCTTTTTTTTTTTCTTCTCAATTTTTAGGTTGGCGTTTGTGCAGTTGTTGTATGTTGCTCAGATTACCAATGATACCCATGAGAATAACTCTGGGGGCAAAGGCCTATGCTGTAGCAGGAATCATTAGCCCTGTGCATGCAGGTTAGGAGTTGCAGTCTTGAGGCCCTGAGGGCACAGGTGGGTTTCAGCTGCACTGATTGCTGCAGCCGTGCCCTCTGCTGCAGGCTTGTCTCTGGGGTGTGCCTCTGCTCCGTATCCCAAACCTATGTCAGACCCCATCTCCTGCTGCTTCTGACCAGCATCTCAGGATGAACCCAACCTCCTCCTCTCAGCCAGCAGAGATCCAGCAATGGGGATAGCGAAGCATGAAAGAGATTTCTAAGGTGGGTTGCAAAGTTCTCCTCAGTGGAAGTCTCCAAGAGCAATTTAGATAATTATTTTGCCCTGCTCTGGTAGGTGCTGGTTGATGCTTGCCTCAGGTGTAGCTTCATGGCTTTGTTCCTCCAGCCCGGCTTAATGAGCCTCCTACTGATGAGTGTAATTACACTCTGTGGTTTATTTTATTTAGTAAAAGTTTTGCTCAAAATGAAGGCTCAGATTATCCATGCGTTCTTTGTTTGGCTTAGCTCTGGGCCTTGCTAGCTGTTGCTGTCTCTTGAGCAATACAGTTGAACGTGATTAGGCTCCATGAGCGCAGGTGGAAATACTTGAACCTACTAAATGCCAGTAGTTTACAAGATTGCAAGTGGATTCATTCTGCCACATGAGTAGAATTGCAGTGCTTGATTTAATTTTAACTAAAACCAGTATTTCTTCTAACACTCAGGATGCTAAGTAGTGTTTCTGTAGTCCATATATGGTTTATCTGATAGAGTCAGTCTATAAAAAAGGGCTTTCCAGGCAAATTTCCAGACTTTTAAATAAATTAGATTCAATTTGAAACTTCAGTGCTTGTGCTTGTTTCTGTAATAGAGTGAACTGAGATATCTAATCCAAATAGAACTCTATCTTTTAACTTAAATCAGGTTTATTTATTGTAGGCAGATTGATTTGCTGTTTTTACTAGACCTGTAAAAACAAATTATTTTGATCTGTCTGCTTTTCTCTGTTTGCTTGTATTAATTGATTTGCCATTCAGAGCTGAGTATTTTGTTATGGAGAAAGAACTGCCTATGATACGAGCAGTGTTTTCTGTGTGAGCTCTGGGGACGTTGGGGTTAGTAGTATTTTCACATCTATGGTATCAGAAGAAGAAATTACGTGGAACTCAAAACTACTTCTCTTCCTGTGTGTGGCTTGGAGACCAAGTCTATTTTGCTGTTATCAGTCAACTTTTGTTTTCTGTTGTGCTAAGTCTCTCCTTGATGTTAGAAAGATGACTAACTTCTCTTTGATTAATTGTTGCTGGTGACAAAACTAGAGACTGCAAAAACTGTTACAACACTGGAACTCTTTGATTGCTTCTGTTTTGAGGATGCTCTTGTGTACGTACTTTAGTCTAATTTTGGTGGAGGGCAACTACTGATTTTCTTTCAGGGAAGATAAGTAAATAGCGGGAGTGCTACTCATCTCTTAAAGCAGTTTGCTTCCACACGTCTTCCTTTGAAAAGGTAAGGACAGCTTTTCTTTTTTATAACTGTTCTATATGATGCTCCATAAAGGAATGCATTTTTGCTTACTGAGATGGCATTGTTTTGACTGTAAAGGCTTTGTGGGAATGCCACAATTGTAACCTAAAATACCATCTTTTTACATTAGCTGTTGAGGTGGGATTATTAAAATTACAAGACATAGGTCTGGTAATATATATGTATTGTATGCACCTTACAAGTTAATAGTTTAATATAAGGATGTGAAAATTGAACTGTTGTATGGCTATATGAAATAACACTTGAAATGGTCTTGATTAAGAATAAATGCATGGTATCTACAAAACATAAAACAGCAGCATGTTCCAGTAACTTTTGTGATGACAATCTTTATTCCAAACCTCTTCAATCTGTGTCTTAGCTACAGGTGTAAGACATCTACTTTTGGGTAAATTAACAAAATTATCCAACTATCTCAGGTCAGTGAAGCCTTTAGCTTCAGAAGATCATTTTAACTGTACTTATTTAGTTATCTTTATTTCACTAATGCTGAAGAATCTGAAGGAAGATCAATAATACATCAATACAAAATTGCTTTGAGAGAAAGTGGCTTGCTAGGTCAAGTATTTGTAAGCTTAAAATTGTATAAAATACACTACTTCTTGCAAACTGTAACTAGTGTTGTGTAGGCCTTTTGATTATGTTTCAGCTGTGCACTATTTTATCTTGATTTTAAAGAAAAAAGGCAAGGTCTTCTGAGATTACACTGTATGCATGCATGCCACCTTCTCCTAAGATGTGACCGTGTTGGTTCTCTGATCTCCTTTAGGGTAGACTGTCACACTTTTATCAGAAAGCTGTCCTACAGTCTGCCTGCTGCTAGATTTTCTTAAGTATGTTATTTAAAATAATGTGTGGGGAAAAAATGTATGAGCTTTATGCTGAGGAGGGAGAAGTATCATGCTATTTACTCACCAGGTTGCTGTTACTTTTGGTTTTACGCAGAAGGTGCTTGGTTTTGTGAGCTTGGCTGACTGTGTAAGATGGATAGATTTGATGGGTAAATATGAAAGTAGAGCATCGGTGGAGGTTTTAAGTTGTTTTTTCCTGTAATGACCCTCCTTGCGTGATAAATGCAACATGAATGCTATTAAAAAAACAAATGTAGTGCAAACAGCTTCAGTGTTAGAAAAGCTCTTCTTTTACAGTGGTGGTGAGCTTCTCAGTCCACCTTGAATGCTTCCTGGAAATGTTTAAGGACTCAAATCTGTTGCGAGGCACAAGAATAATTCTGTTCAGAAGGGCTCCGTTAATACAGGAGGTTTTAAATTATCTTTTTAAGTGCAAAAAATCTGATGGAAAGTAATGGGTACCTGAGGTTAAATCTTCCCGAAGATTAAAAAAATAATTGCAGTACTTGCAGTACTCCTGGTTCTACGCTGGATTTCATCTTTATTCTGTATAGCACATGATGATCTTGCCTAGCAGTGAGAGCCAGGGAGGCTTTTTGTCTGCACAGTGCTGTTAGACACAGGGCCCCTGGCACTTCTCTGCAGTACATCTGTTCTGCTTTTTGGTGTCAGAAGATGATCCTAGCCCCTTATGGTTCTCTGCTGCTGGCAGGCGATTCAGTGCTTAAAAGATCTATCACTGTGAATGGAATTTGAAGATAGACCAGCTGGTGTGAGAGATTGATGGTTGCAGTATCACCGATGGACTGAGGTCGTAAGTCTTTTTGAGGAATCTTGCTGTTCCTCCTGGAGGGCGTAGCTGTGGGAATGACAGTGTGCTAAGAAGGAAGACTCCAAACTATTTCTTCCCTTGTGCCATTTAGATTTGCAGAGGCTTGAGTAGCTGAAAATACAGCTTTTCAAGAAATATGAAAGATTCTGTGTGCCCTTAATTATTTCTATAGTTTTTCTTGTAAAGATGTCATTTGAAATCCATTTCCCAGTATAGACTCAAAATATGGAAGGCTTTCTCCTTTTCTGTGGGGAAGGAGTTGGTCCTTTATTAAAGAAGGGATACCAAGCAGTGACTAATGCTGTCTTTCTTAAAAGCAGATGTTGCTCCTTGTAACTGATGCACACTGGGGTGTTGTTAGGAGCTCAGCAAGACACTTCTGTATTTTCATTAAGATCACTGGAGCAGTTTTGTTTGATGTTCCCCCTATCAATGGCGGTCATGAATTTGCATGCTTATTCTGATGTTTCAGCAGGGTATTCTGATGACAGTGTAAATACGCCAGCCTAAGGGCTTTCTATAAACGTCCAGGAATTCCAGTTTTTGGATGTTCTAATGGCTGTTTCACTATCCCATATATAACACAGAGCTCCCTGAGTTTGTACTGATTGCTCTTTCAGGTTGTGTTGACTTAAACAGCACCAAAGACTCTGAGCATCAGTCAGTCAATCCTTGGTCATATCCTTGAGGAGAAAGATTAAAGCAGGTGAGGGACCTTTGAGCAGGGACCTTTGAAAACAGCATGTTGAAAAATTGCTTTTTAGGTTTGAACTGAGTAATATCCTGTGAAATTGCACTTGCTGAGGAAATAAAACATGATTATGCCTATCTCTGTCTCTTTTGTTTCCACAGGAAGCCAGTCTATTTTTCTTTTTTTAACTCTTCTGTGAAATGCTTTGTCCTCTTGGTGTCTGTTGAAGAGTGTTATGAAAAAAAAAATATAAAACAATGGAACGCGTGCTGTTTATGTTTAGAGGTTAGTACCTGCATTTTTTGCTTGTGTGACATTCTGTAGTTCAGTTGTGGCAAGCTGTATGTCAACTAATTCCCTGTGACTTCAGAAATTCATTGTCACTCATACAGCTGAAGGTTTTTCTTTTAACCTGAACACTCTCGTAATAGCTTAAAACAATGTTCCATTTGGTTGGATTCTCAGCTGGGATGTGTCAGTGAAATATCTCTAACTGCTTCAGTGAGGTTTTCCCCTTCTGCCCTAATGGAAATTCTGAGTGTATTTAGTTCACATGATGTTGGAAACACTTGACCTGTTTTCACATATGCATCTTTAGTACTTGGTGTTTTGTAAGTGGAACGCACTTACATTTGCTATAATAAGCACTACACAGTAATATTAAAGCTGAATATAACATGTTAGCTACATTGGATTCAAGAATAACTTTCTACTTTGCTACATTAAAATTTTGTTATATTTAGGTAGGAGTTTTACAGAAATGAAGATCAAAGAATATATCCAAAATACATTTGTGAATCTGTTTTAATTTTTATAGCTCTCATATATTTGTACAGTTATATCATGTTTGGTGCAAAAATGGTTAGTACACTGAGCTGCAAGTAATACGTGTCTTAACATTCTGGTGTTCGTGTGTATTAACAAAGATAATGTCATTATTGTGTGAAAAATGTCTTATCTGGGCTTAACAGATGTCAGGTTATTGATAGAAGTGACTCTTAAAGGATCTTTCCCATCTTTCTTATAGGCTTGTGTTAATTTGTCTGCTCAGTAAGATGAGATTAGAAAGGAGGATTCATCTCAACCAGTATAACTCGTCCTGTCATGGGACCTGTGCTAGAAACTGACTTGGGCTTCTTTACTGGTTGTTTTGCGCTGTCTGAAAAACATGGAGCTTCATTGCAGAGTGTGTTATGTTGAGGCTTTCTGAAGAATGAGGCTGTCTTAAAATCTCTTTTGTATCTGAATTTGTGCATGAAAGGTCTTGAGTATAGCAAAATGTGTTCTCCAGAATGTTCGCTCATACTATTGAAATCACTTAAAGAAGTGAGGAGAAGGGATAATAAAACATTATTTTTCTCTCTAGATCCTGAAGTTCCAAATCTATAAGACCAAGTGAAGCTAACCATTCTCCCAGATCCTTTATGCTGGCTATCAGTGAATTCTCCCTCCACCTGGTGGCAGTTGAAGCCATACCTGGGATCTCGCTGAAAGCTCTCATCCCTTTTGGAACCACTCTGCAAAGAGCAAGCTCTTTGATGTGAAAAAGCCAAGGCTGCTGTGACCTTGCTTGTTCATATTCCCTTGTTCATATTCCCTGGATAGCAGAGACACTTAAATGATGCCTTGTGTGAAGACAGACGCAGTTATTTTTTTCTTCAAGAGCGTGACGCAGCAAAACCTATCACCAATGAAGTAAGAAGCCAGGCAACACTTGATAAACACTCAGATCTCTGAAGAGCCCCATTATATTCTCTAACGTAGTAGCCATTGTTCTGGATGTGGTAGACCAGTAAGTCAGCAGTTGTGAAATTTGGGGAAAATGGCCTGTGAGTTTAATCTAAACTTCCTTAAGGAATTGGAGCGAGAGGCTGTTCTGGAAGTCCTGTACCGTGACCAGATGGTGAGAAAAACAGAGGAAGAAAGAGTAAGGTACTTGCCTTTCCTCTTTTTGTGTATTGCTGCTCTTTTTCTTTCTCAGGAGTGCTTTTCTTCTTCTTTGCTGTCATTTCCCACGTATTCCTCCTTTTGTTTCTTATTAGCTAGTAAGTTTTAATTTTGTGGGAGAACCAGGAGTTAACTGGAACCTCTTGGATTTACCACACTATTGACTACTTTAAAGATGAGCAAATGCTGTTCAGGGAATAATCTACTTAGTGAACTTTACTTAACATTCATAGGCAGTTCAGCTGGTGCCTCTATTTCTTCCCCAATGAAGGCTTTATGACATTCTTATTATCACGTTCCTACGTATGCCTGTATAGCCCTGGTAATGCAGAACACATTCAGATCTATGGCTGGCTAATTTAACCTCTGTTGAGCTAGGACTGAAGTTAAAGATTGTCAGGTACCTCCTTACTGTGCTGAATCCATCTCTGCTCCTTCTCATATATAACAGATAACAAGAGCACTGCGCTTTCTCAGTGGATGTCGGTAGGTGTCATTGGTTAGAAAAAGGATTCTGTATAATGATTTTATGCTAACAAGTATCCCAGTTGTAGAGGATAAAGGATAATCCTTCAGTAGTTCATTTGCTTTGTATTAGGGATTGTGTAAGGATTTTCTTGCAGCTTGTACCTTGCTTTGCCACATTGCTTCCTTGTGTAAAACGTGATGTTTGTATGGCTAAGTTAGAAGGTTTTAGTCTCTTAATAAATTATAGGCACATAATTGTTTACTCTGAACAAAGTTTAAGTATACCTGAACTTGTTAAATAATTATGAAAAGTAAGTAAAGGGTTATTAAAAATCTGAATTGATTAGAAAGTCATTGACAGCTATTGGCGATGTGGCTAACAATGGAAAACAGGTCTTGTCTCTTGTTGCTTGTTATGGAAACAAGGTTAATGGAAGGGGGGAGGTTTAGATGTTTAGGTCAGATTTGGTTTTTGTTTGACCTTTCAGGAGATGCATTTGTTACTATTATTTAATAGAAGATTTGATTCTTCTAATCAAGTAATCTTAATATATTAACAACTGTTGTCATAGACGTTGTGCTCCCTGGAAGCATTCAAGGCCAGGCTGGATGTGGCTCTGGGCAGCCTGGTCTAGAGGTTGGTGACCCTGCACAAAGCAGGGGGGTTGAAACTAGATGAGCATTGTGGTCCTTTTCAACCCAGGCCATTCTATAATTCTCTGATCATCAAAAGGAAGCACAGTTCAGATCAAATTTTTGTATGTGAGCATGTGATCACTTGTACACGTAACTTCAGTGCCCTGTCCTGAGCGTGTAAAGTTGATGTGAACAGAACCCTGTTTATATTAGACTGTTATTCTATCTGCAGCTTTGTGGCTGTATGTATAGTGAAAAAATGCAGAGAATCACACAGAATCACAGAGTGCACTGTGTGTATGGATGCCTTCAGACAGAGCTCGCAATAAAGTCACACTTAAGGATGCATCTCCGACTGGCAGTGGCATTGTGCAACTAGGTCATCATCAGCTTGTAACTTGCACTGTTGCTTTTTTTTCCCTTCTTTCCTTTTTGACCTGTATGATTAGGAAACTGAAAATGCAGCTGCACCAGCTTCGATGGAAAGGGGCAAGAAATGTAAGGCAGGAATACCGAGAGAGGTCTTGTGCTCGCTGCCAGAAATCCCTTGGATTGCTGCTGAACAGAGGTGCGGTGTGCAATGGGTGCAGTCATCGAGTGTGCTCTGAGTGCCGCGTCTGCCTGAATCCCTCCCTTTGGAAATGCACCGTTTGTTATGCTCATGGGTAAGGAATGTTAACGGTTTGGGGAAGTTGTTGATTACACTGGTTTGGTTTACATTGGCTTTCAATACTGGATGCTCACTGTTTTTGTGTGTTTATTGCTTTAAACAGATAATAAACCAAAGCCTTTGGCAGAAAGAATGAATGTATTGGGTGAGGACAGAAGGAGTTGATTGGAATGTTGCCCTGTACTTCATGGAGTCAGAAGTCCTTTTCTGCATTTAGCAAAATGCATTTTCAAAGTAGGCCAGAGGTGGCGTCATCTCTCTTGCAAAGATGTTAATTGCAAAAAGCGGAACAGTCTTAGTATCTAAACTCTAGATGGCACTCTAGTCAATAGATGTCCCCGAGTCGATACTGAAGTGGTGCGTCAGACTGGGTTCCGCGTAGTATAGCAAATTTCTTGACGTTCTTAATCATTATTATTTTTCTTTTTCTTTATTTTTTTATTTTTTGCCTCTTACTACTGAGATGAGGAACCTGGATGAATGAGTAGTGTGAAATCATGTTTTGTATGTATTTAACATCATTAACAACTTCTGTATTTTATCAGGAACTGCTTAAACACGGTCAGAACAGAGATCCAGGTTTGGTTACACTGAAATTGTTATTTACTTATTTTGCTCTGTCACCTTGGTTTTGTTTTCCTGAAAAAGGGAAATAATCTTTTTTTTTTTTTTACAGTATTGGTACAATTTTTATATCAAAACATTTCCTCACAGTCCCTTCTATTAATCAGAATCTTCCTAAATCAAATGGTTTAGATATATTTTCACCCTGGATTGAAAAATAAAGTAATCTCTAAGTAAAGAGAGAGTCTTGAAAGAGAGTCAACAGATCTGCTGGTTGACACAAATCCCTGTATGAAGGGTGAGCATTTGGGTGAAATTTTACTATATGCCAACGCAAGACTAATGTACCACCTCACTCCCTCTTGAGATATCAAAATGAGGTTTAAATAATGCCTGAGAAATGTGAGAGAAGGTATTAGTCATAAACTGAATTAATTTCTAATTGCAATTTAAAGTCATTTTCTGTGTTCTGGAAGAGACTATAAACTATCACTGAAATGGTGCTTTCTGAATCCTCAGTTTATTTTGCAATTTACACACAAGATAGATAAATCAACCCCTCCTGTATTTAGTACAAAACAGTTGCTCAATTTTGATGTTTCACTGTCTGGGCTTAATGCTATGCATGCTAAAAAATAGAGGCTTACAAACAACTGTATGTATCCCTGTCCAGATTTGTCCCCCTTCCCCGCTTTTTCTTTTTATTTAAATTAGTTTCCAGCTATTTGGTGGTTATATAGTGGAAATCCCCTCTAGATAGCAGTTAATTACCAAAGTGCCTTGTTATAGTACTGTGCATCCTTAATTTTTTCATAAGTTTGTCCCAATATTTAATGGTCAGAATGGGAAAGTGTTGCCTAAATGGATTAAAATATATTCTGACTTTTTATGAGGAAGTTTTATATTTTGTCTTGTTGATACAGAGGGATTCTACTGTGAATTTTGCATTATAGTAAAAAAAAAATAATAATAAAATACAGAATTTACATTCCATCTTATTTAATCATGGTGCAGAGTTCATTCAAACGGTCTCCTTCAGTTACCTCCAGTGAGCCTTGCATCAAGGCTGCAAATCTTAGAGAACACAGCTGTGTTTTAAGTACTAGTCAGCACCTTCTGCTTATTCTGGTGAGAGGAAGAATGATGGCTAGGAAATGGAAGTGCTGATTTTCAAATCCTGAGTGGCCATAATTTTAAATCTTGGGTACCACAAGAGTAATAAGTAAAGTAATATAAGAGTTCAGCAGCTTCAAAAATGATGTATCTCATAGAAGTGACTGAAAATGCCAAGTCAGGTAGTGCTTGCACTGGGGTCAAGAGGGCTGAATCCGTGCTGTGCCACCTTCCTTCTACATGTACCTAGAGAGTACAGTATGGTGTGGAAAATGGTTGATCCAGGGATTTTGTTTCCTGGCTTTCATGAATGTCAGTGTAGCTCTTGTGTTTAGAGATTCATGCTTTTCTACACAGACAAGCCTCTACATCCATTTACTGTCTTTATACTGGCTGCCAGTTTCAAGGAAGTTTGGCAGAGTGGATGGTAATATAGATCTTAATTTCAAAGAAGGAAAATTAACTACTGGGTAGAAAATAAAATTCACCAATGCTTGCTGAGGAAACTTTTTCAGTGGAGCTTCATAATATACATCCCAAAATCCACATGGACCTGAGGTGTATGGTATGTCCTAACATCTTGAAAGACATTTAGATGAGAATTTGTATCCAGAGGATTCTCAGTTAAATTTTTTTTTTTTACCTTTTTAATAATGGATGGGTTCATATTGCAGACTTTGTCTAATTTAGTTGGAAACTACAAAATACAGGAATCAAATCTTCTGAAATTCTGCTCTTGACAGCTATTTTTATCTGACACAATTTTATATACATTAATCATTACCTTTCTAATACTGTGATCCACATACCTGTGAATCACACTGCCGTCACTGATATTAGTCTCCTCAAAATGAAGAGAAATGAGCCACAAATCCCATCGTTCCATTACAGAAGTGAAGAAAGACTGTTTTCTCTCCTGCTTCAGGATTGTTGAATTCGGTGCGTACTTCCCAGTAACTATCCCAAGTTGTGCTCAGCAGCATATCCTGTCATAGATCCTTTTTCCCCATCTTACAAGGCTGTACAAGTGCCTGCAGCTGTATTGCATGTAGTTTGTATAAGCTGGAATGGACCTAGGATCCCCAGCTTCAGAGCAGAATTGATTGCTTTAGGTGAGTTGTTCTACAAAGCAAAAATGAGGAGAATAAGAAAGAAAAATCATTACTTTGCAAATCCACAGCAAAGTCAGTCGCTGTGAGCAGTCATGAAGCCTTAGTTTTCTGGTAGGATTAAGAAGGACTGCTGAATTGCTTAAGTGGTTATTAAACAGTTAAAGAAATGCACTTTTTGGAAAATGTTGCTTCAAATGTCTTTTTCTTGTTTTTCAGAGATGTGAAAGTAAAGGCTGGTGAATGGTTCTTTGAGGAACGAGCAAAGAAATATCCAGATGAAGGTAACCACTAGAACAAGCCATGCTGTGCAATCTGTAGTCCTCATCTAAGTGGAACACAGAATGTAGGCTACCACTGTATTTACTCCTTCAGACGTTTGGTGGACGATCTCTCAAGCATTATCTTGCCTTGTTTGTCTATACGCTACATGAAGCATAAGCACAAGCTAGCAGGAAATGCTGGAGAGTACAATTTATTTTGTGTGAGTAATGAAAATAAGAAGATTATCAACCATACCAATTTGAATTGATGAGCACATAAGGCTACTAAGAAATACAATGACACATGAAATAAATCTGAACCTGTTAAAGTCTGTGTGCAGGAAAGAAATGATCTTGCATCCATTGTTTAAGTTAGATCTTTGATTATTTTCACTAAGTTCCATTCCATCATTCCTTGAAAGTTTGAAATAAAGAAAAATGTGTAGCTATAAACGAACGAAGGGCTGAAAGCACCAGCTGTTTCTTTACTTTCAGCCAGCTGTGCAATTGCCTTCTGTTCAGTCTTTTCAGTGTGATTAAAAATACAAAGCATTAAAAGAAATTACAGAGGATGTGGATGGATTGCCCTGTGGCAAATGTGATTCACAAACCAAGGGGCTGTTGGTCTTCATTTTTCACCCACAGTGACTAATAAGGTGGAAAGGATTTCCTTCGTCTTTCCTTGAAGCTCCTCTTGAGATGTGTTGGTGTTTCCCTTTGTGCCTGACTGTTCTTTCATATTACAGTTTCTTTTCCAGTATTGTATCTTATCTAGGTTATCCCTACCTAGATAAGAATAGCTGGTAAAAAGGAAAGTGCTGGACCTTGAATATCTGTTGCTAGACCTGATTTGAAAGAAATGGATAAATGGAAGAATATTATCAGGCAAATTTTGAGTAGTATTCACCAAAGAGCAGTTTTGGGAAATTGATCTGTGGTGTCTGCTAAGACAATTAAAACAAACAAAAAATTGATTCCATTTTAGCTAAGACAATTTCCGATTTTAAAGTATTGGTTGACCAGTTGTTTAAAGCACAGTTGTATTCTGTGTCCATTACTAATAATTTTCCCTCATATTCTCTTCAGAAAGTCTGTAGTTGGTAATTTTATCAGTTGGGAAATCGTATATTTTCCTCAGAAATAAACCTGACTTTGCAAGATACTGAATGTCCTCACCTTGCACCGTCAGAGCTTTGTGGGTGCTTTGAAGCATTTTGCTTAGTTAGCCTAACAATGATGTTGTTGAAGTTACAAAATTCTAAGGACGTGCACGAAGTGAGCCTGTAGGGCATAGTAAATTTTGTTTGCTTCCTTTGATTAGACCAGCTGCTGTAGTGAAACGAGTTAACAAATGGAAAAGTTTCCAACAGCTGCTTAGTTATGTAACCTTCAAGCCTTGAGAGACAGTGCCCCCTTTTGGTTGGATGGTTAAACACTAGTGGAGCATTCTCTATCAACTGAGTTTGTTACAGTGAATTTCTCAGTGAATGTTGCAGAATAATGTATATATATATAAAAAAAAAAAGTTGTATCTGGACTGCTTTCTATTAATTTTGTGTAACTTTTACCTAAAAATCATGTTTTTGTGAAAGTGATAGATTGCTTTCACTGATCAGTCAGTTAAAAATCTAAGGAATCATTTGATGTTACAATGAATCCAGATACTACTTATTAATAATAGAGCATTAAATCTGGAGTTCTGATTGAAATTTGTAACATCAGTAAGTTGGTTATTGTTCCTACCACCACCAGAATGTGTTACTTACCTGTGAGGAATGTAATTAACTATGTTTTCAGCAAAGCGTGGGTTGCATGATACTGTTCTGCATTGCTATTATTAGGAATGATTAACGATTAAAACCACTCCAGCAGTGGTCGTTGCATGCATTTAGCCATTCTTTCTGTTTATGATTGCTCAGGAGCAAACTGCATTTCTGCGAGCCTTCACTGTTTGTGCCTGGTGGAGCTCTTGCTCCTTGCTGTTCTTAACATTATGGGGCTGCTTATCTGAGGAATGTGACATGGTTGCTATTTCCCCATGAGGGGAAAAGGCTTTTGTCATCCAGTTCTGTAGTAGGAAGGGTGAAAGGAATTATCCTAAGATGGAAGAAATTGTAGGAACCACATGCCTACTCTTGCAATATATCTTCAGCTTTTACCTGATGCTTGCATGCTATGGTTTAGTTATGTTTTCATGCACCATCAACCTCCTTTGGAGGTTGAGGACGCTTGGCGAGTTGAAGATGCCCATTGGCATCCTTATGTGATTGTCCTCAGGGTTTGCAAAGAGCACCTCTGAGTGCATCACCTGAAAAAGGAGAAAAGCTGAAATTGCAATAAAATTTGTGTTATAGAAGAGATTTGTGTGTTGCCTTGGGCATATGTTGATTTATGAGATGGGGATTGATTGAATTGTGTACATTTGCATGTACACAAACTCCTGTAAATACAGGCTATTTTCTGAAAATAAACTGACTTATAGAAAGTGCAATGTGGGCATTAATAACTGCAGATGTTGCTAAGTGACTTTTTTTTCTCCTTCACAGGCAGGCATGAAACAGCTGGTGCAAAGCTCTTGAAATCTTATCAGAAACTGAGGTAATACTCATGAAAGGAGAAATGTTCTGAGGGCACTAAGACTTTGCATAGGAAATAGAGCTGATTTATAACACGATATCACTTTTTTTTTTTAAATTATTATAAAGAACAAATTTGAAGTACAAATGATAAAAATATAGGGAAAAAAAAAAATGCACAGTCTTATCTCTTGGCAAGCCATAGGAAGAGTCTCAAGTTCAGAAAAAGAGTACTGTTTTTAGAGTATTAGTTTCTTATTGATTGGAAATGAAGGAATGTGTAGGATTTTTGTTAGATCTTATCTTTTGTGTACTTATTTTCCTTGTTGCTCAGATTTACCCACTTCAGTAATTTTTGCCTCTCATCTTTTAGATATTAAAGCAATAATGTTTATATTTGCTCAATGGCAGATTTTGCTACTTTGATAGCTTTACGATGAATATGAGACAAGAAGCTCTATATTCAGAATAGTGCATCCCTTCTACTTTATACTAAATAATCCATTGATGGTTTGAGGCCTAAGCATAAGCATGCTCAAATTATCATTAGTGATATATAATGGAATAACAATCTAGTTTAAATGGTACTGTAGAAAACAAACCCTATTCTTTTTAAATTGTTGTTATTTTTAAGCAAGATACAAAGAGGTTACATCAATTTTATGAGAACTATCTGGCAAAGCATAGATGCGTGAGACAGAAACTTATAGATAGCTGTCTATGAGCCTGACCAGGGCTGCATAAGGACTTGCTTTTGCCTAGATACAGCATGTGTAAAAGGGAATCGAAAGGAAGTTTGCTGGCTGCCCTTCGAGTCTGTGATTGTGCTGTGAGAACAGTCTGGAGTCAGATTTAAGTATTTATTTATTTACAGACCAGGGCTATTTACAACAGATGAAATGGCTGTAGGCCTCAAACAGCCCAGGACACAGGCAAGGAAGTATCCTAGTATTGTAAATAAAGATAACTGCTTTCTGAAAACATATCTGAAAGAAAAACGGGGTGTGTAGCACAGGAATTGCATTTCAATGCTTGGAACTCAGATTGCAGTGCTGCTAGCCAAAAAGAAGTCTAGAAAATCTATCCTGAATTGTATGTATATTTCCTATGGTATTAAGTTGACAATTCTGCCTAGAACAGCTCACCACTGAGGAGAAAGAAAGGCAGACTTAATTCAGTCTTTCTTTGTAAGAATTCTTATAAAGTCTTTCTTTATAAATTCTTATTTAAAAAAAAAAAAAAAGCCTGTCATGCAGTGGAACCTATATCTTCAGATTTTACAGGAAAGGCAGATAATAAAGATACTGAGCATGTATTTAGCTTACTTCTCAATGCATTAGCATGAGATATTAATTTTTGCACTGTTTTTTGTCTCTTAACTTTCTAGTAAAATTTCTGTTGTACCTCCAACTCCACCTCCTTACACTGAATCCACAGCAGGAAGTAATGCTAAGGTAAACATACACATGTGCAAAATATACATAGATATTCGTGCACCTCTCATGCTTCCATTCATATGTAATGACCAGCTAAAGAAATGCAGTAAGCAGTGATAAAGGCTGTAACATCATACTGCCATGTAAATGTTCTCTTATGTTGTTTGTTTTTTTTCCCCCTCATGCTGCATTGGTAGTAGAAGAAAGGTTCCAGTCTATCATACGAGATGTTTTCAATTCAATTCCAGTTTTTGAGGGAAGTGATTAACCTCCTCTGCTTCATGTTTGCATCTGGAGTACTGTATCTGAGTTTTGGGTACTTCACTGAAGAAAAGATGTTGATCAACTGGGAACATGGTTAGTAGGGAGGCACCAAGAAAGCTCAAGCACTTGTCCTGTAGGCAAAAGCTGCTGGACCAGAGCTTGTTCAGCCTGGGGCAGATATGGCTGTAGTGGATCCTGCAGTGGTCTCTTTATCACCTGTTGGGGGTTAGCAGGTAACAAAGCTGAGCTTTTCTCAGCAGTACATGGCAGCAGGAGGAAACGTGTAACAGCAAATAGTTTGTGCTTGTTTTCTTACAGTTGAACTTTTCCATTTGCAGGAACTTGGACAGTCTAAAAGTTTTAATAAATCTGTGGAAAACTTGTTTTTGTCTCTCACAACACACATAAAGAGTAAGTAGCTTTCACTGCTTTGTATTCTAGGATAACGTTGTTGAGCATTTCAATTTTTTTGTCCAAATTGTTGGCCATGAGACAGTTACAAACCAAAGGATATGGACTACTTGCCTTTTGCCAAGAGTGAGCCAATCAGAAAAATAAAGCACTAAGCTATGTTACCAACCAAGAATGATTTCTTGTAAAGATGTAAGAAGACTGCATAAAGTTATTTTTAAGTTTACTGGATGTTCAAACCTTTAACTCCATTCATATATGCTGCTTGCTGTTCTTTAGGGTGCAGACTATGTACGTACATCTATGCAATGGGGGCAGCCTGTCTTTGTGATGAAGATATTAATGGCATCAATGACCAGAGGAAAAATACCTCTGAGTTTTGTGGAGATTACAGGAGCTTGCAGATTTGCATGTGTTTGAATTGACCTTAGTATTTTCCACTAACTTCATTTTTGACAACTCAAATATAAGATTAGATCTCAATAAATTTGGCTTTAGTATCTTTCTACTTTTCCTCCTAACTCTTATCTTAGCTGTTGTGTGCCATTTCCTCTTCCATCCATCAAAAAGGCCTGTTCTGTTTTCCATAACTACACAAATTTGATGTTGTATCTATGTGAATACATACTCAAGCTATGCAAGATACAGTATCTTTCTCCTGAACAAAAGTTTGGCTCAGGGTGCAATGGGATGCTTTGTCACTGGAAGCGTGTGGCTAAGGCAGCACTAAGTTGAATAAATAAATGTATCCTGCTTTCTGTTAGTTTACAGCCTGTTTGTATCCCACAGTTACTGTACTGCAATCCCAAACCCTATCAGGACCACAGCAAGTTATTTTAATAGTTCACTTCTACAGAAGGGAAGGTCCTGCGCCCCCACATCTTCCATCTGTTGTGTATCTGACCTCGTGCTGCTGTTGCTTAACCTGAATTAGCCAGTGTTTCTGGACCTTTCTGAAAGCCAATTAAAAGAGCAGACCACTAACCTAGACAAAAT
This sequence comes from Tympanuchus pallidicinctus, assembly GCF_026119805.1. Taxonomy (NCBI): domain Eukaryota; kingdom Metazoa; phylum Chordata; class Aves; order Galliformes; family Phasianidae; genus Tympanuchus; species Tympanuchus pallidicinctus. Next base: position 58,070,984 of record NW_026294618.1, on the reverse strand, counting down.
GAGTACTTCTCTGCTGTTTTATTGAGTTAAATTGTCTGAAGTTAGGGTTTATAAGATGGAGCCCACGCAACAGAGGGTGCCAGACCCATGAGGCCAGGGGTCAGGGAGGGAAGAGCAGCAGTTACAGAGTGGGGGGTGGCAGCAGGTTGTGAGGTCAGCTCAGCTGTATCTGAAACCCTGAAACTCAATTGATGTCATCTTCAGTTAGGGTAAGATCCTTTTAATTTGTGAGAAAATAACAGGCTGTTACAGTCACCGAAGTCAATAATTAGAGTTTCTGTATGTTTTAATAGAGGGAAGGACTTGGGCTCTCTGACTGAAGAAGCTAGCTTTTTCAGACAGTGTGGCACTCAGTAAAACCTGATACTGTGCTCATAAATGCTTTCAGTTACTTGTGTCTAAAATTAGCTCTCTCTATCATACTTAGATAGAAATGTCTTGGATTGCAGAGGTTTTTATACACCTAGCTCTTATGTATTGCTGTAAATAAACCTGGAGAACTTAGTTCTGAATCTGCCTCTGATTCTGTCACTGTAGCCAATGTTTGTGTATGTCTGAGAGCAATATGAACAAAGGATTAGCATGTGCAGCTCAATGCCTCTGCTGCACAGTCTGCTCATGATGACGTTACTTCCCTGTTCTGGCATGGTTTGGCAGTAACAGAAGATTATAATCTAATGATTGATGCTGGTTGTGGTTTTACTTGCAGTGCAAAAGTGGGTACAAATGCCAAAGGAGAAACAGACCTGAAAAATAAAGATGCTTTTCTTTCCCCCTGATAACCTGTTTCTTAACATGTTCATTTTAAGACAGTGTGAGGAAAGCTTTTGTTCGACTACTTAGATTGTATTTCCCCTTGAATCTCTCACTCCAGTCTCTTTTATGTCTCTGTTCCCATGTGTATCAAAAAACCTGATTTCACTTACAGTTGGGGATGACTTCATTGAGCTTACTTATAAATACAGCACATGATCCCTTAATGGTGCACGGAGTACGATAAATATCTGACAACTAATTGCTGCTAAGAACAAAATAATCCAAAGTGGCTTTAAAAATCTCACTTAAGAGTGCCATTATTTTTGAGTAGATATTGACATACTGTTTGCTGTCTGAGATTCCTCCTCAGAGATTTGTGCTATGGGAGGAACACTTATTTCTTGGGAATGAAGTAGACGTGATAGCTGTGTCATGTACCACTTCAAAGTTATTAATTCTTCATGAGAAACTAGCTAGGATTTATGACAAAGTGTCTGCAGCTATGCCTACTGATTTTAATCTCCGGAAAGTACTAATGACTGCTGCCCTTCCCTGTAAATGAAGTTCTGACTATACTCTGAGGAATAAGAAACAAAAAGCAGTGCACTAAACGTCCAATTGTCCCGTAGATTTATTTGACAATACAGTAGATGTAGTTGAATTAGCACTTATAAGTATTTCTATTGAAGTCAACAAGGACTACTTCTCATCTTGAGAAGTATATGTGATTTGGGATCAGAGTATGTAATCTCTGTTCATGTTTTGAACAAATTTCTAAATATTTTTCAGTGCCTCTGCTTTCTAATTTCCATTATCAAGTTTGCTACGTGTTGTTATAGTGACCTTACTTTTATCCTGAACCAACATAAATACTTCACAAATCAAATGGTATATAGGAACTGTAGTAGCTCTTTCTGTTAGAAGACTGTATTTGATAGCATGAAACGATTTCTTGTAGCAGCTGTGATGAAAGGAAACGAAGACTGTAATTTCTGGTTAAATAGCAGGAAAGACTCAGGCAGGCAAATGATAATTGGACAAAATGAGTTGAGTACATGCCATCCCATTTGTTTCTCATTAAGAGTTCTGTAGCAAAACTCTAGGATAAAAGTTTGAAAGTGATGTTCTTTGTCTTTAAATCTAAAAGATTGCTGGCAGTATTTATTTGTTCTAGAGACTTCTTTTTCTATTCATTTCAGAGATCTCCAAGTCCCAGAATGATATGGCTGACAGAAGTCTGCTAACGACAGATTATGGACATAACGTGGAAAGAAGGAAGCAGAGGAGGAGCCAGTCTGACACTGCCATCAACATTACAAGCAGGGTATCCAAATTGTTATACACAAACTCTAGCTGCAAGAGCTGTTTCAGGAGTAGAATTCAAGAATTGTGACTTGCATGCTGGGAATTTACTTTTATTTATGAGCAGGGCTTCAGCTAATGTTCACTAACTGTGGCCAGAGCTCTGATTCCTCATGTGATTTTTGACTGAGTCTCCACACTTGCTCTCAGCCCGGATCTGAAATGTTAACTGGGATTTTACAAAGACCATCACATGGGGAGAGGATGGGTCGATTTTCTCTCGGGTGCTCACAGCCTGTGTTGGGGCTAATTGTCATCTGCTCTATGGGACTGTTAGACTGTGCAGAAGTTCTCTGTTTCTTGTCCAGGGTTGCCTCATCCCAGGTGGAGAATCTGGCATTTACCTTTATTAACATGCCAGAAAGTACTTTCATTTTTCAGAGAATTAATTGAATTTTTTTACCCCCTTTAGAGTATGCATGTTTCTCCTAGGAATGACCAGGAAATAATAGATGTAGCTGCCCTTTTGATTACGTAGGGTATAAGACTGGGGCACCACTTTGGTTTAAAGAGCAAGATCTGTTTCTCATGTAAGGTTTCCATAATTGTGGTATGGTCTCAGCTTGATTCCTTTAGATTAGTGTTGAAAGAGATTACAGTTAAATTCAATAATAGAAGAAAAAAATAATGCAATCTCAACCACTGTCAGCAAGCCTGAAGACTGAATTTAGAAAATGCTATTCAATTAACTTCCTATGGCCTCCCATTATCAGCTCAACAGTTTCGTTGATTCAGTCACACTATCGTCTTGCTAGTCTTATGGATAATCCTTGTCATACAGTTGTTTTCTTAGATTCTAACTCCAAAATTTCTCAGCTCAATCTCTTTTGAACCATGAGTGCCCTTTTCACAGGTTTTATTGTTCAGGGGTAATGCTGTGTCACAGTGAGCCATATACGCCAGTCTTCCTGCCCTTCATTCTATGAAGTCTATGATTATTTGGAACAGGGGTGGCTGAAAGTAAATCTCAAGGTGTTCTGCTACTACATTTCTTTATTTTCTACCAATTATCAGGGTTTTTGTGGGAAGAGTGAGAAAGTGAATGGTCTTAAAATCAAGAAAAACTCAGATCTTTTTTATTTCTGTAATCAAAGCTAAATAAGAATTTGTCAGTCTGGTTCTATTTTCAGGTTTCTTTCAACCTACATTCATTCTTGCATAAATAGACATGGGCATGTGTCATGCATTTTACAAAATACTATTTTCATTTTCCTGGAGGCAAGATTATTTTTTTTTTCTTCCAAAATTACTGTTTTGTTAAAGTTTAGTAGGGCCTTTTATTGATGTATTACTACTTATGGTATGTTATTTGCAGACTGTGATTAGCAATTGCTGTGGTAGTGAACCACAGCTTAGCTGGTGGCGTGTTGATTTTAAAGAATGATGGATGTAATGAATGTACTGCTAGCTGAAATGGGCATGTTGTAAGTCAACATTTAAATGAAGTTGCTACATTTATCTTGGAAGTGTGCCATCTGTGTGACATTGATCAATGCGAGTTGTAGATATTTACTTAATTTTCGTGTGATACCATTCTGAAGGAACTGAGGCTTTTCTCTTTATTAAAACAAAACAAAACAAAAAAAACAAAAAAACAACCCAAAATAAATTGTTGAATCTCTTACAGAAGAAAAGTACACCCAGTCTTCAAGATCTCTTCTATGGGGCTCAAAATGATAATGAAATTCTTACCAAAAGGAATTGCAAGCAAGAGGAAGACATAACAACCAGTCCCACAAGTGATGCTGTTTTCTGTGATGGCAGGAAACATGTAAGTTTAAGCGTGAAGCACAACAGAACAGCTACCGCATGGAGATCAATGTAAAAGCTAAGATATTGATTTGTATTACACAATGTATGAATTTTACTTGAGTTTCTTTCTGATAAAATGCTTTTGGCAAGGTCATTGTAGAAACACTGAACTATTCACAGCACAAGCCCAATAAAATTAATAACAGATAATTGGTAGATAGGTATGGCCATTAATAGTGAATGACTAATATATCAGGTTCCTCTGAGTCTTGCAAATTCAGCTAACATTCTTTCCATTTTGTGTTAGTGTTGAGATCCTGAACGTGATTCTTTCTAGACTAGTAGCCAGCTTCTTTTTCTTATTACTTCATTTAACAGAAGGCTTTTGTTATTCTGCAAGAGGTGTGGTAATGCAAATGCCAGTGGAAATTCAAATGTCAGAACTTTGGTGAATGAAGAGAAAGCTGGCAGTTAAGGAAGTCAGGGGAACAGCTGATAGGCTTAGAGGATGTTATTGAAACTTCTCTGGTGGATGGCATTTTGAATACTGAAAATTACAGAGAAGGAAGCTAGTTGTAAATGAATTCAGTCCATCCTTTAAAGTCTCTGTGATTAACCTTGGCTGCTAATTTCTATGTATTAGTGTTGAGGTTAATCGGGGTGAAGTGTCCAAAGAATCCGTGACTGATCTTGTAAAAAAGAGAACTAAAATGGCTTTTGAGGAATCAAAATGAAACCAGCCTGCTCACTTCACAGGGGATAAAAAAAACAAGGATTTGGACTCTCTCTTCCTATTTACCGAGCTGGGGAGGCTGAGGTGTTACACTGGCAAATGAACAGCGCTTTTGGGGGCACTTGTGATTCTGCTGGCAGTCGTTTGAACTAGGCTATAGACAACCACAACTCAGTTTTAATAGTAAAGTTCCTCTTATGAGTAAATGTTTGTTGTTAATGACTGCTCCATGAAAGTATGTCTTCCAAAACACAGTATGATATTATTTCCAGTCATGCCAGCAGGAGTGTAGTGCATAGCTCATTGCTAAATCCTAGTTTACAAAGCAAAAGTATGAGTGATATCTACACTGATTGAATATGTATGAAACATGATTTCTGATCAGGTGGGAGATGAATGTAATGGCGTTCAATCCAAATATCATTCATCAGAATAGCTGTCCAGGTTTTAAGAATATGAGGGCCTGTGGAATAATTTTTGGGTCTTGTGTGCAGAACTTCTAATAAGATACATAAGATGGAAATGCACTTTTTTTTTTTTTTTTTAGTGAAAGATTTTTGTGGAAAATAAATATTTTGATCAGAAGAATAAAACTATTCTATGTCAGGATATAAAAGAGCAGAACTGAACAAAGCTGCAAGGTAGATTGCACTGATGCACATCTTGTGGTGAGAGCAAGATTACGTGCAACTTGCATCAGGTCACAACAGCCTAACACTTGTGACTTCCTTAATAAGCACTCTGATCCTTGTTCCATCAGATTTGAGCTTATAAGATTGAGTTGAGAGCTTCTTTAAGTAACCTGTTGCCATGAATATTAAAATGACCAGTTAGCACATCTACAGCATTGAAGAGAACATTTTGGCAGGAACATCTGCACAGAAGAAAGATCTGATCTTGTAAATGCTGCCCTGCAGTCTTAGCTGCTGGATTGTGCAATGCAGAACTCCTTGGTTAACCGACCCTGTGTGGGTTGGTGTTGTTTTTCAGAGGGAGGAGTGGTCTAATGCAGATATTTTAGCAATCTAGGACGATGTTACCATGAGATAAATCCCAACGACAAGCTTGTCCTCATGACATACGATATGTAAAAAGATGCTAGAGTGTATTTTGAAGAGCACCATTATAAATGAATGGAGACCAAATTATTCTGACTCAGTTGACAGTTTGTTACAGTGAAGACTGAATAGCACTAACGAGTTATGTGGGCCACAGAAAAGGCTGTAGTCTTCCTGTTTATTTCAGTGTCATGGCCTCTGTAAATGCTAGAAACAAATACTGTTTATATCTATCTGGAAGGAGAGCATCCAAACCTTTGCCCTGTAGGAGCATGTAGATGAAAGGAGAACAAAGTGGCTGAGGTGAGCCAGAAAACACCTTCCTAATGTGCTAACCCGCATCCAGACAGCTGGATGTCTCTGTACATTAATATTTCCTGAGCAATCTGCTGCAGTCTGTCATTTCTATATGGAACTGAGTGATCTTCTGGAGTGTTTACTGGTTGTGCATTGATGCTTTTGTTTCTTTAATATCCAATAGAACCTAGCATCTCAGGTTCTACTGTATTGATGCTGTAAGCATCAATAGCAGTCTAGTTCTGTAATTTGTGCGTTAGTAAATTTTGGGATTTTTCTGTAAGTGTGGACAGAACTCTCTTTCTTCCAGGTATGTAGCCCATTTTATGATGGGAAACCACACAGCAATTTTATTGGGAGACAATTTCTAGATCTAGAAATCTAAGAAAGTACTTTCTTAACTGTGGGTTAATGGAATTAGAATAGTGAGTAGTAGAATAGTGAGTTTAATAGAACAGTAGAATTGGGATTAGTTATAATTTTCAGGGCTCCTATGGAAGCAATGGAATGGTTTTTATGCATGTTATCTGAAATCTTCATGATTTTCAATAGCTGTGTAGCAGTAGCAATGCAGTCAAGGTAGTACTGACATTTGAGAGAAATAAATGTATTATTCTAGATCTGAAGCTACTTTTCTGACATTTTGTCTTTTCTCAGGGGAGTTTGTATAGTCTTAACAGCACTTGCACTGAATCCGGCAACTTTGGCAAAGCGAACGTCACAGGAGAAATAGAGTTTGCCATAAGATACATCTTCAAGGCTTGCATCTTAGAAATTTGCATCAGAGGATGCAAGAATCTGGCTTATGGAGAGGAGAGAAAGAAAAAATGTAACCCGTAAGTATTTTATAGAGAAGGAGAAAAAACCAGAATATTTTGCTTATTGTTTCAAGGGTACTTACATACGCTGTAATTGAAATGGATTCATATATGATGGCATGCTGTAATAAGACTTTCAGAACATCCAGTGCATATCTGCACTTTTTACCTCTCTGCGCTGCAAAGCACACGTTTCATATTAGCTCTACTTGTTCTCACACATTTCTGCTATTAACTGTCTCTTTGCCTGCCTGCAAGCAGGCAGTTGGTTATCTGTGTTGCTGATGAGCACCTTTGGATCTTGAGAGTGGCAGTTTAGATTCTAGCTATTAACTTGTGCCTGCAAAATTAATACACACACAGCTAAAATACGAGATGGAAAATTGAAAGGTGAATCATGTTACTAATTTATCTACTGACTCAGCGCTGGTTACTGCCAGACACATTGACTGCACGCGCACTACTGTGCTTCCGCCCTCCTCATCAATAAGAATGGAAATCTCAGATACTGCAGCACTTCTTAAAGCTTAAAGGTGCTTAATAATTACGTACTGCCACAAGAAGTAATATGCTTACTTCTGTGGGTAAAATGACTGGTTGGATGGCTAAGCCTTGGTGATTTGTTTGTTTGTTACTAAATGATCTCTGACCGTGCAGTAATCATTTGTGGAAAATCACCATGCAGAATGCCTAACTACACATTCTTGTCCCTGCTGTCACATGATTGCAGTCACCTTCACTCAGAAGGAATGTGGCTTTGCATATCTTGTGGAGGAAGCTCATAAAGATGAGCTTGGTGAGGAAAAGAACATTGCTGAAAAAACAGATCATGAAGCAGGATTGTGGGAGTGTTTCAGGAGAGGGTCAAAGTTCTCCAAGTTCCCTGGTGAGTTAGCAAGGCAAACAGTTGCAGGAAGCCTGAAAAGCGATGTGGGAAGAGCTGTGCAGTGAACATCATGTTCTCTAATGGTACATATTCATGTATTCATATATTTATCTTGGTTTCCAAGCCAACACAGAAAGTACCGTCAGTGCACTTGACAGAAAAAGACAAAAACAACTGACAAACTCATAAGTTGTGTTTAAAACCTGTTGAATTGTTTAGCTGGTTGGCTAGTTTGAAGTCTGACTGTCTACTTCTTAATTAAATTGATCTGGGATGACGGAGTAAGGAGCTAAAAGTTCTTATACCTGTATATTTTAAAAAGTAGTTTTAACTATAGATAGGTTTGGAAAGAATAGGGAATATTTGTAAGTTCTCTTATCTTAACTCTTTATTAATTAAGAGGTCATTTAAAAATTGGCCTAACTCATGTTATCTGAAATACGTACCGCAAACACCGGTTTAAAGATTTGCCTGCCAAATTGTGAGTCATCATTCTCTATTGCTAATTCTCTATTGCTAATACTGATCAATTTTGAAGCACATAAACATGGCTCCTTAATTGGACTCCTTAATATGGAGAATAATGCTTAAGTCATAATTGTTAAATGACCTAAACATGGTTAAATGGTGTTGATGCTTGATATTGGTTCAACTCAGCTTCCAGAAGACTTTTTAAACTGTCTTTTGTTGAATCAACACTAAGGTAATTTCAAACACTTTAGTTGCTCTTCTACTTACCACCCTCTGGTCACTTTCTGTATGACTTCTCTATTCTCAAGGTATGTCAAGGTTTATTTACTTCCTGATAAATCTTCTCGGAGTAAGCGGAAGACAGCTGTCAAAAAGAACACAGTGGATCCAGAATTTGATGAGACCTTGAAGGTACTGTTTGCAGTTGTGTCCTGCTAAATGTGCTTTTCCATGCTAATGTCTCCTCCTATGACATACAGTCCTGTGAGTTCAGAAATGTCTTGGTGGGCCAATTTTAGAAGTCAGTGACAGCAGCCATTAAAAAATGATGGGTTTCTGTCTGCAAATGCTTTTGGAATTACGTTAATAAATGGTGAACTCTCAGTTAAATCTGCTTTTAAGTTTTTTCAGTGCATGAAAACACTGAACGAATGTGTTACCTTATGGCAAAAGCAAAGTGTCTTCTGTAGTGTCTTCTACATGCTTATTTGGCGTGTTCGGGATCTGAGCGCATTGCAGAGCACAGTTAATTATATGCTGCTCTCCCTTTCAGTTGATCCCCTTTTATGCGCTGTCCTAGGGAGCGTCTCTCTGCAGTTAGCTGAATGCTGACTGAATTCCACTTTGCTAAAATGTTTTCTGCTCCCTCTTCCCTGTGAGGCTGTTACCAGACTGTCTCTTTGGACCGTCTCATTTCAAACATTAGTAATCCCATCAGAGAACAGTAGGTATGGTTTGAATTCATTAGTGCCTTATGCTATTACTTCAGCAACCTTGTAACAACATTGAGTAGAACATAGAAGGCATTATTCTCATTTCACAGACACTTAATTGGATGTGAAGCTGAAGCCAAGTACTGTCAGCAGACAGAGCTGAAGTCGGTTTGGTTGTTTCCTGTTCCACTTTTGTGCAGAGATCACTATAAACCCGTCTCTTTGTGTGCATCAGTGAGCTGCAGCAGCAAATAAAATGATGTGTTCTTCAGTAACACGTTGTAACAGGCAGGAAACAAAATTAATGGAGGGACAAGTTTATAATATTTCTCCTGGAACTACATGAAAATTTCAGTATGTCTGAATATCTGGGCTTAAGTTGGGAGAAAAAAGTACCTACCATTGAAATATTTGGTTCTTATTTCATAGTCCTTTTTCAATGCCTGAGTAATGCAGAGCTGATAGGCAATGAGAGCCATGTCCAAGCTGGCTGTGTAAATGTTCAGGTTAGTTAAATTAGAAATAATTTAAATTGATTTAAACATGTGGAAATGGTGGATTGAACATAGTGCCAGTGCAGATAAACTACACTTGAAAGCTGAGATCCACCTCAGCGGTATTTCTGGCTGCAAATCCAGACACCTGCACTTAGCAGGCTGTGTTAGTGAAAAGCAAGGTGTTCTCAGGAGCCACTGGAGCGATTCAGGGCTGTTTGTCCCATAGCCTACAGGCAGCTTATGATTCAGCACCTCAGTGTTGGTAGCAATGCCTGTAGCCATGCCATCGACTCTGGCTTCCAGGTCACCTGTAGGTGGTATCGTGCTTAGCAATCCGTTGTGGCTATCTTAGGTACCTAATGACACCTCGAAGGGCTCTAACTGTGCTTAGGGAGTAGATCAAGGCTGTAATGACAGGTCTCCTTAACTACTTCCTTGCTCATACTGGCTGCACTGCGTATGCCTCCGCTGACCAGAATGGAAGTTTTAGACCTTTGTTAGGTATCTCAATCTTGAACTGACCTCCAACTGTAGCAGTTAAATTGTACTGGGAGTGTAAAACAGAAAAAAAATGAATGATTAAAAAAAAAAAAAACCCTATAAAATAGTCAAGAATGATTTAAAGATGCAGATTAATAATTAGCAGTGCAGGCCAAGGTATTTTTGGAATGTAGGTTTTTTTCCATTTGCATGGGGCATTACTTTATCATTTAAGGAGTGAGGTAACAGGTAAATTGCAAAGCACGTTCAGACAGCATAGTTCTGTCTGCATCCAGGTGCCTTCAGCCATGCTTTAGTTGGGCTGCCTGTGCACATCCTGAGAACATTCATCCTGTTACAGCTTTTAAATGCTGTTTATCTTTCCAGTACAAGATCGAGCGCTCCCAGCTGGGAAGCCGGCAGCTTCAGATCTCTGTGTGGCATGCAGGAGCACTCAAGTACAGGGTGTTTTTGGGAGAAGTGCTGATTCCGTTGGCAGCGTGGAGTTTTGAAGACAGCTCAATGGGGTCATTCAACTGGTACCAGCTCCAGTCCAAGGTGATTGTTAATTTGTGCTTAGTTTTGTCTTAAGAAGTGGGTGTAATGATAGAGCGCTATGAAAGAGATCGTCCTTCTGAGGTCACTGGGGCAAGAATGCTGTCAATCCAGCCCTCAAGTAAGACCTGCTACATATATAAATGAGCTGTGAGAATGATGTGGAATAGAAAGCAATTCTGATCTCTGTGTCTCTCATTCTTCAGCATGAAAAGCCTGAAGATCATCTTATTCAATACAGTGGAGAACTCCTGGTGTCTGCAAGATTGTCGGTACCAGCCCAGTATAAAAATTTCCAGTTTGGAAGGTGGATGATGGAAGGTATAAAACATTCCAGTGTGCATGAATCCCTTGGCTAGAAAAGAATTGAGACCGATGAAGAACTGACAGTTCTCATGTGGAGTTTGTATGCAGTTTATAGTATGTTACGTTTAAATTTTTTTACAATCCAAACATTTGCCAGCTGCAACTTTTTGTTATTTTTAATGCCGGAAAAAAAGGAATCCTTGTAATGGTTGCAGTATGGTGCATCGAGATGTCTGGCAAGCTTGTGCTTCTTGTGGTGTTGCTCTGAAGGAGATGCAGTAGTTTCACTGTCTGAGGTAGAGACTGCCGATTTAGGAAAGATGTGGAAGGGAATGGCTCCAAAGGTACCAAACCAGCATCCTGGGCTTTCCTCCTATGGTCTCATTTTAGGAAGATTGTTTCACTTAAAAGATGTTAGGTTCAAAATGTGCAATCAAGATTCAGTTCTTGGTGATGGATGACTTGCACGGTATGTTAAACACTCAAGTAGTGGATCAGATCAAACATCTGCTGATGTAGTAACACAGACATTTTGAGGGCAGTGGATAGGTCAACCTCATTTCTTACCTCCCTGGTTCATGATGAGGTATGTAAGGGTCTAGAGGTCTCGTAAAGCTCTGTTCAGAAGCGTAGAACATGTAGAGACCAATAGAAAGACCTTACTTAGTTGTTAGATTAGTTCTACTGCCTTTTTTTCTGAATAACCCCTAAGCTACCAGCTGGCTTTCTTCTATTCTTCCCTCTGCATTTCCCTGTGTCCCTGCCCTGTAAACAGAGCTGTAACAGAGCAGTAATCATCTTATGCAGCAGTGAGTCCTTATCAAAATTGTAATTTTCCTTTTTAATTAGTGACATCTTATGATATCAAGTGAACTAACTGGTTACTTAATGTGGTAACCTTTCCTGTTTCAGGAAAAAAAGACCAAGAATTTTCCAACTGCCAGCTTCAGGTTATGATATTTGGGGCCAGGAACTTGCCTGTGCTGAGATCTGCTGGGACGCTGAACTCGTTCGTTAAAGGGTACGTGTGAGACTTAACACTTCACGTGGAAAATATTGCAAACATCCTGTGTAGAGGTAGGAATTAACTTGCTTTCAGCAGGAGGCTGTTGTATGGAAGTGGCACTGTCCACGCTTGGTCACACTTGTTCTTAGTGGTGCCAGTTCACACCTGAGCATCTACAGAACAGCGGCCCTCAGCAGGGCAGTGAGGTGTCCTGAGTGCAACATCAGAGTTTGCTGTTGTCATTAAAATTTAGAGTTCACTAAAGATTCCTTTAACAGTCACTGACAACAGAGGAAGAGCAGATGTGGAGACCCACACTGAGGGCGGGAAGAAAAAGCCAATCCAGAAAAGAAACTGAATATCATCATGTTCTACCTTGTACTTAAGCTATTTAAGGCAAATCGAAGGACCCTGATTAGAGTACTGCAAACATTCTGTTTTCTGATTGAGAAATACTGCTTGGATCAGTAAACTTGCTGAACTTGCATTTTATTTATTTTTTGGGGGGGTGGGGGGGAAAAGCTGTCTTCTCCTTTCAGACCAAGCAGAGTTAAAGCAAAAGTCCCCTGTGGTGAAGAAAGAAGACTGTCCTCAGTGGAAACACTTGTTTGTCTTTGATGTTACCCCAGCTCAGCTACAGCAGTCATGTCTACACTTGACTGTCTGGGACCAGTCAACTTTTGGCTCACGTGATCAGTTCCTAGGGGGTGTCAAGCTGGGTGCAAGTAAGTTCTTTACTGATAAATGCTGATGCTGATTTGAGTGGAAAAAAATGTTTATTTTACCTTCTAAACCTATTTGCACTGTGCTGTTAGCATGTGCCTGACATACAGCCCCCAGTCTGTGACCTAAGCAACTTGCATCTCAGGCTTTGATCCTGCTGGAAGCAGTGTGTGTGTTTTAGTTCAGTCTGTGCAGAAGCTCCAGGTCATCAATGGGAACTGACAGGCAAAACTATTTGTTAGCATGGGAATGTTCTGGGTCAGTGCTTGGCCCCGCAGAAGGCAAATAGAGTAGGGAATGAAAGATACATACAGAGCTCTAGCTGTGGGTGATTCAAGACTTGTTCTTGAGTGATTTTCTCTATAAATTGCCTGTTTTAAAAATGCTATAAACTGCATCAAAACTGAGCTCAAGAAGTAACGGTCTATTAGATTTCAAGCTTGCAGATATTTGTGTTTATTTTACATTCACATGATTTTCCGATAGAAGGTACAGAAAGTGAAGGTTGCTCAAAAGTCTTAAAGGAACTATTGCATGTCCGAGCTCTGGTCTAACGTAAAGAGAGAACCTTCTGAAGGCTGAGAAATGTACAGGAAATTCTTTGCTCAGTGACCAGGCCCTACTTAAACTACTTGTTGAACAGAGAAGTATTGACACTTGATTGCTCAATGGGGTTTCTCATGTCTGCTTTTCCTGACAGCTGACAGTAAATGCTGTGGTTTTGGTATTTGAGATGAAAGGCTCAAGCATCATGAATCTCTCCCCTCCTCTACCTCCCTGCCACATGCAGGGCCACCACCCTCCCCATTCAATACTGGACCAGGCTGCCCAGGGCCCCATCCAGCCTGGCCTTGAACACCTCCAGGGATGAGGCATCCACAGCCTCTCTGGGGCAGCCTGTTCCAGCACCTCATCACTCTCTCTGCAGCCTTGCTACACTACTTCGTTTGCCTTTCTGTTAGAGCTTATTATTATCCATGTCCTAGCCTAGTAACACATTACAGTCACTGAAGATGAAGTGGCACCAACCTATTCTACCACTTTTGAATTGTGCATTTGCTCCTTTACTTCTGGCTAAGTTCTTTGCTGCAGACTGAGCTCTTCACTGAGTGATCCAAGTCTAACAGCATATAAATGATGCTTCAGGAGTGTAGCTACAGTTTATTGCAAATAAGACACAAAGAACTCCAGAACTGCTGAAATTGCCTAAGAACTGGGAGAATGCGCTTGTGCAGTCATTTGGGCCTGACTGTAATAAAATCTTTGGGTAAGGTGAAGTGAAAAGCAGCCCCGTGACCTTTCATTTTGCTTTCTTGCAGAGCAATTGCTTGGTTTTGCAGACCCCATTTCTCCGTCAGTGCTTCAATGGGAAGAAGTGTTGCGCAGGCCAAACACGTGGATGGACTTTACACTGATACTGCATTCAAATATGGAAAACTTTAAATCATGAAGTTAATGGCCTGCCTTCCCTTCTCAGTGGGTGATATTCAGGGTTGGAGTGGTGCATATACATTCTGAGCATGGTGAAAGGGTACACAACAGTACCTACTTCTCTGTTTGGGGAATTGAGTTGTAAGTTTGAACGGTTGTGATACTGAAGGTTTTATTTCTCAAAAATCTAAAGCTTTGTTATCTTATACTTTACCTAGAGATAAAGGTTAATATTGTTTCTCAAGAGTAACAAACTGAAAGGCATTATGCTGACAAGGCACTAGTAGACAGATGGTATGCAGCTTTCTCTTTCTGGACACAGAGCTACAGTTGTTCAAACACAGATAAGGAATATTGCATAGAGATAAATGATCATTTTCTTATTAAAAAAAAGTTATTTCACTCCAGTTTTCATGCTTTGTCATCAAAGGGAAGTAAAAACTACCTCCTCTCTTATTGCAAAATTATAACAAGCAGTACTTCAGAACTATCTCCAGTGCCCATACTAATGATCCGAAAACAATTTGGCCTGCATGCCTTACAGCTTTCCAGCGTGTGCTGTACTAACTGGTTAGTTATAAATTCTCCTTTGGTGGGAGGAGTGCTGCACATCAGCTAATAGAATAAATGCTGATAGAGAAAGTTCCTTGTTTTTACCAGCAGCTGCTGTCAACTGGTGTTAACAAGTCAGACGGATCCATATGGTGTATGGCACAGCTCAGCTTATCACTTATTCATGTGAAGTGGTGGAAATGCACGCTGCCTGTTCCCTTTGCCTCCAGCGAAGCAGCGTTACAGTCAGAAACCTCATCTATGCAGCTTTACCTGGTGCTGCTGTTACTTACCTCTCCCTTGGGGCTGAGGTGAAGATGGTCGCCATTTGTCAGTACAGCAAGTATTATCCCTTCGTGCCAGCTCAGCGGTGCTTAAGGATGTAACAAAGAAGGGAAGCATGCACTAGCCTTGGAAACTAGAAGCCAGCACCCTTTTTCACTAAAATGCACTCATGAAACACTCAACTCAAAATCCTTTGTTACTTTGCAGATCTTTTATTTAGATGTTTGCTGCTGCAAATAAAAAAAAAAATAACACCACACAAGAAGATTCAACTCGAGTATAAAGCAGCACAGATGTTGTAAATGGAAGAGAAGAGCTGACACCATGCTGTTATCTCACTTTCTAACAGATTTTCAAGGAAAAGGGGGAGATCAGTGGGGAAGGAATGGTCACAGAAATGCTCTCTAATAGAGAGATACACCTGTGATATAAACAAGCAGTCCCTTCATGTTTGGAGTCTGAAACTTTAAATCAAACATTTAAAAAATTAGAAAATTTGTTAGAAAAATAGGTGCAGTAAAATTGTATATATTGGATCCATGTGTACATATCAATTTTCATTAAGTAAAAAAATGATCTTTACAAATAATGCTTTATAGTAAATAATCAGTTATACTGCAGACTACAGTGTTCAGGCGTCTTTACAGATGCGAGTCATTAAATCTGAAAAGTAACAAAATATACAGAGCAAAACTATTTCCCTTTTGAACTAGTACTTACTTCAATCCACATACTGCATATTTTTATATATATATAAATACTACACTATAACTGATCAGTTATGAAACTGGAATGCAAACACAGTAGTGTATTATTCCAACAGAATGTTTGCCTAGTTGTTACATGAGGAGGGTGCCCTGTTCTGTGCCACACTTCAGAGCTGCTGCAGCACTTCTCCAGTTAAGCACAGCAAGCAGGAAAAGCCCTATTTCAATGCAGTACAGTTCTGAGGTGCTGTCAGTTCTCTTTTGCTTGTGTGTCAGGTGGACATAAAGACAAAACAGAGTGCATGTGCATGCATCAGTGCACACACAGCTGTTTGCAATTCCTGACTTGTGACCTCTCACCTGTTGGACATTAACACAAAGACATATGGCACAAAATTCACCCCCAGTTGCTAATTTTTAGACCAAGGTGAATCCAGCACCTGCACAGGACATGTCTCTACAACTAGATGTGGATTTGTTTTGGTTAAAGAGAGATGTGACATAAGGCCTTTTGGCACGAAGCAAAGGCATGAGCAAGTTACCAGGATCAGAGGTAAGATCGATTTTTAACTATACCAAATTTAATACATGGTATGGAAGAAAAGGGAGATGCAAACACCTCTGGGTTTAGAGAACATTTGTTAAATACCATACAGTGCCCCTCCTCAGGGTAAAAACAAAACCAAAACCACAGCATTAAGATCTGCCTTTCCCACAGTCTTGCCTTCTTGTTGTAAGCACTCGTTACATTGCCTCAAACTCATCAATTCTCTGCTTGGTGTTGCCTTGTCGGATCTGCCGCAGCGTCTTGTACTTGTCACGGCCCTGTCGCACGTTCTCCGAGTGGATGATATCATTTTGGGTCCTCTTATCTTCATCTCTAGCCTGCGCCAGTTCATCTGTCAGTGCCTGCAGTGGAGAGAACATTAAATACAAATTAGACACAAGGCGCTTTCAACTTCCAACAGCAGTGGCTTTGGTGAGACTTTTGACAGTTCTTAGATGACCAGACAAGTCAGCAGTGTGGATTCAACATACGGTGGAACAGTATGGATGATGCAACTTTCTGATGACCCAAAGCCTGAACAACAAGAACAACCTTTTTGTACACTGCTTTTAATTCAACCTGCCCTATAGGACCTGTAAGCAAAGAAAAAAAATCACTCTGTGTGTGTTTACAAGCGGTTAAATTACCTATTTTCCATGAACAGAATCTCTTGTTAATTCTCCTCCTCCAAACACTCTCTCTTACCTTCAGCTGCCTCTGCACACGCTCATTCTTCTCTGCTTCAGTAATGCGCTTCTCCTCATTGCGGTCATTCCTGATCCCCTCACTGGAGAACTCTGCACTGTAGGCAGAGTACTCAGACCCCTCATCATGCAGGTTATCGTGCACGTGGTAGTTCACTGGCTCGTAGATGGGTGGAGGTGGAGGTGGAGCAGTCATTACCAAGTGCAGCTCCTCCTTTGTCTTCACCAGATCCTCCTGGGCTTCCCTGGCCTTTGGGGAAAACAAACAAAAGCAAAAAGCTCATGAGGTTCGCGCAGGTTTACCTATTGAGCCTGTCAAGGTCCCTCCACACGGCATCCCTTCTTTCTAGCGCGTCACCAATGGGTGCGGTGAGGCTGACATCAGCAATGTTGCTGAGCAGGCACTCCATCCTGCTGTCCATGTCCCCAAAGCCAACAGACAGCATCTGCCCTAACGCCACGAGAAATGCCACTTGTCACTGGTCTGCATTTGGACACCAAGCTGTTGACCGCAACTCTTTGAGCGTGGTCATCCCCACATTCCTCAGCCACTGCGTGCTTCCTCTGTCAAATCCACATCTCTCCTGTTCAGAGACAAGGATGTCATGCGGAACTGTGTTCAACACCTTCTACTTTAAATTTTGACTAAAGCACCACAGTACACGCTGCTCAAGCACAGAACTTCAGAGCAAGTTTGACAGAATACTCACTCTGATCTGCCATTCTTCAACCTCGTTCTCCTTACGCTTCCTTGCCTCTTCAAGAAGTGCAATCTTGGCTGTGTACTCTGCGAGCTCTGCGGCCTGTAAAACAGTAACACCAGAATTAAGGACTCAAAAAATAAAAAGCAACCCCACAACAAATAACAATTTCGACTGAGAAAAGACCCACGTGTTACACTCCCCTCTAGTAAAGACTGAATAGGAAATTAAGAACAAAGTATAGATTGCTTGATTTTTTTTTCCCCTTTTGACTCCAAGGCCTTATTTAAGTAAGTGGCATAGCATATCTTAACCAAAAGTGATCGGGTCTTACCAGCTGTTCCTGGCTCTTTATCTGGTCAATATTTTGTCTCTCCAGCTCTTCCTTGGCTTGCAAAGCAGCCAGACGATCAGCTTCCAAACGTTCTGCTTCCTCCTGAGCTCGTCTCCTTTCTTCCTCCAGCTGAAGAGCTCTTTGGATCTGATCTGAGAGCTCTGGGAAAAAACAGATCAACACTGTTAGTCCACCAAAAGACAAGCAAAGCAAAGACAAGCTCATAGGTTAACTGCAGAAGTCATGACATGCACGACTCCAGCCTGCAATATTTCTTCACTGCACTTACAAGTAGGTATTGCACAAAATATGGCAAGTACCCAAATTCAGAAGCTGTCGGTTGCACATTATAATTAGATCATCTACAAGGTATTTGCACTGCCATGATCCTGCTGCCCTTAGTTGACAATTTACTGTGAGGACCAGATGATGCTGTCTCCAAGCTGCTCATCTGTGCATTGAAACAGAAGCTTCCATTTTACTGGAAGGACTTGCTACCAAACCATTCCCTCTGTTCAGAGTTAAGTAAAAAGCATGTGCCAGCTGAGCTCTGGTTCTCATTGCTGCAAAAGGCTCATGCTAAAACCCCCTCAGCAACAGGGAAAAAACAGAGTTAGTGTGTCCTTCAACTCCCACTGATAGCAGCAGATGTCGTGACTTATGCCTTGGATGTCGTCAGCAGTGCATGCATGTGTATTTATCCACATAAGCAGATATCAGTATGCCTTGCCAAGAGATCCTGGTGTCACTAGACTTAGCTAAGTGTGAAGCACAATACACACGATCTGGTTAAACAATGCAAACACTTTACCTTTTTCTGCTCTCTTGGTCTTCACTTCATACTCTTGTAGCCTCACCAGCAGTTCTTCCTTTTCCCTCAACATTTGCTCCTTCTCCCTCTCAATTGTCTCCCTCTTCTTCTTTTCATTTTCTAGCTGCTGCCTGTTTAGGAACAGATTTCATGCTTCAAGCTCACTTTCAGACATAAACCACAGCAAGGCAAGAAAACTGGATGGTCATCTCTCCAGACAGTTAAATAGGACAAAGTTGTGTGACTGCCACAAACAGGAGCCAGAAGACAGAAATGCACTGAGAAATTCATCCTTAATCACTTCAGTTTTTGCCCAGTTTTGGATACTCATATTTCATAAAAGTACTTCTATTTTTTGTAGGCTACCCCAGAACCTTAGAGAACCAAATAAATAGTAGATGCAGAGCGAGAAAATCATGGCTCTGTGCTACATGGCAGAGGAGATGTATTTTATTACTTCTGTCATAAGGAAAAATCAAATGAGCACTGAGGAATGCAGATGAAAAAGCCAGCAATACAGGAGAAATCATGATTTCTCGAATTGTAAGCAACCTGCAGCCATAGTAGAGAGTCCAGCAGAATTGTTAATCCTTTTCTCTTGCCTCTAAGAGGTCTTCCAGTCTGCATACAGATGCTCCCTTTGAAGTCTGCTCCTTTAGCTTCCACCCACTCCACAACCAACACAGACCAGAGACAGGAGAACCTCTCTCAAAGTTTAGGACCCCAACACAGGAGCACACAGTGACTTCATGTGCATGGTTCCTTGAAGAACCAGCTCTTAAGACTGCAGACAGGAGAGCAGACTACAAATGTAAGCCAGAAGAATTCTCATGCTCCCACTGCAGGATGCCCCGAGTCCTACCACTGAGGGCCAGAGCTCAAGGACTAACGCACACACCTCACCCAAAGGTAGATGGCTCACAGCCTCATTTAAAGCCATCTGAGAAACTCTGGCAGATACGTATCATTTTCCTCTGCCTCCCCATCCCGTTGTCTCTACACAGGCTCACCTTTCCAGCTGCTTCTGGTGCTTCTCCTCCCGGGCCTGGGCCTTCATCTGCTGCACCTCAATGGTGTCAGGCTTCCTGCGTCGCATATACAGTTCATGGTTGCCCATGCAGAGCTGCAGGATCCTCTTGTTAATTCTCAGACGAGGGGCATAAAACACAAAGTCCTGGGAAAGACAGCACACAGTTTTTCAGGCACAGCTGACTGCAGACATCATCCTGCCACTAATCCCACTGCAACACAGACATCCACCGGTAATGGAATGTCACAGCAGGACCTGCATGGCTATCTGAAGCCCAATTTTTGTTGGTTATACAATCCACTTCAAGTCCATATGGAGTTGATAAATTACTTTTCTAGAAAAAGCACCTTCTAGAGAGAATTAATGGGCTCAAAGGTCTCCACTTAGAGGATGCTTTGCCAAGCTTGGTTGCAGAAGACTCTGGGCTGGCTGGTAACAATCTGGGCAATATGAAGCAATTAGTTTTTAAGCTTTTGTGGCTTTGTGACTGAAAAGATAAAGCATGAAACTAAAAATATGCTGCAGAGTATTAAAATAACACTGTAGATTTTCCTGAATTCACTGATGAAAACTTATGTCCTTCAATGCATTATGCACATACAATCAGCAAAGTGTGCTGTGCCCCCCAGACCCCAAGTCCTGCCAGAAGCATTCTGAGCTACACAAATCTAATACTGCTAATTGCAGTCTGACCTCCTATTTCTAGCAGACTGTTTGTGTACTTTGTGATGAACAGGTCTTATCTTGAAGCAAGGTTCACCTCCAGTCAAAGTAAATTCTAAGGGCACAGATGGTGGTTGTGTTCATCATTTAATGCCATACAATCCTGGGACAAAACATTCACATAAGAACATAAAGAATTCCCTCCCTTCCTCATCCTCCCCTGGACTAGCACAGCTGGAAGCTCTGCTTGGTATTTTAAACATACACTGAAGATCTTGGAGTATGTGGACTGACAGACCTCAAAATTAAAAAGCTTATTGTAGGTAAGGTGACAAAGAATGCCATCCATTAAATTAATGTCCATTTAAACAATGATGTGGAGAACAAAGAGGAGCTTCCCACCCACATCCAGGGTGGACTCAATGTTTTTGCTTTATTTACCAATGCTTGCCATTTTCAAAAGAGATGCAAGCATGTGAAAGGATCCAGACAACTTCCTGACTGTTCAGAATTAGTGTCCAGATCAATTCTTCTTTCATACCTAATTTGAAACATAACACCACCCACAGGGAAAAAGACAACCAAGACAATAAGGAAACATGATTGGTGTTAACACTGTAAACGCCTTGATGCATCAACCTTTTGCAAGCCTCCCATTTCAAACTCAGTCAGATTTACTGTTAGGGAGTGGATGGAAAAGCTGTGATCCACAAACAGGACTTTAATGTTTGTATTGTGTACAAGTCCAAATCATAAAGAGGCTCATCTATTGAGAAATATATTCCTGACAGAGGTACCTTTCTATCTCTGGGAACTTTTGCTGGTTTTCAGAGGTAACATCACAAAAAAAAGCCCCTCTCCCACAAAACTCAGGGTTGTTAGCTAGAGGAAAGGACATCCTCACACTGTGTGTGACAATCAAGTTACTGGAAGGGCCTTTTTCTGCTGAAGAGATTCATGAGACGTCACCCTTAACCAAAGCTGAACTACAGATTGTTTCTCAGGTCTGTACTGATCCACCAAAGTCAATAACTGGGGTGGGGGAAGAGAAAGAGAGGAGGTCTTTCTCAACTATTCCAGCAGTTTCACAAGACTTACAGAATGACATCCACCTATACCAGTTATTCAAGTTCTCAAAAGCTCAAAATAAGTTGCAACTTTTTAAACTAAAATAACTGAAGTGTGTAAACATAAAACATTAATACTCAAGGGCAGCTACATTTAAATTCTCCACAGAAATCACATCCTTGCCATCTACCCTAGTATTCAAGTAGGTCATTGGACATGGCGGCCCTTCGTGGCTTTCAGTATTTCTGTAGGGTGGAAGTGAACATTGAGGACAGCCATATGGACACACACAGCTTAGCAGCAGCATCTGGTAATTTTTTAAAAAAATCATGCAACCACAAAAAAATTACATGCCAGCTCCCATACACTGAAGAGAATGGAGAGAAGAGCGATCTTCAAGTACAATCCAGCTATAGAAAAGACTCAGAACAAGCAGGGAATCTCAGATTCAAGCATACTAGCTTGCTGGAGGCAAAGAACTGGGCTGCAGCTGTAGCATCCTTGCCTTTCTCCATATCTGACACATCCAAAAGCTCTTTTGCTAAACTGCACAGAAAAGCAGACTGCTCTAAATACATCCTTGATACTGATGCTAATTTTGCATCTAAGACACCTGCAGCTTTCTTCTCTTCGAAGACAACTTCATTCTGAAATGAATTGCTATTAGTTACTCTCAGGCAGCATCCATTCTCAGTATACTTACAGGTGCCTTCTTGTCAATGGGCTTTATTACAAACTTTTTGTCATTGAAGGAGATGTTTCTGATTTCACTCCAGGGGAAACCAATCTTTGGAGTCAGTCTGGAAAAAGGAAAAATATTTTAAGAGATGCTGTAATGAACTCTATTCTTTCCCCCACAATTCTTCTAAAACACAGACTCAGCAGGATGCAATGCTTGACACAACTCTCCCAACAGCAAGGAGAACAGCTGTAACAAAATCCCATAGAGGAGCAGGGGAGATGCCTGATCACCTCCCTTACAGCTCTTCTCATGCAATTCAGTCCAGATTTTTACCTTATTCATTTTTTTTTAAATGTCTCCAGAGTCTTGCATACAAAAACCAGCAAATTATTCATCACATCACAGTTTCTGAGCCATCCTAGTACTCCACCTTTACATGCCCTCCCAGTTCTGCAACAAGTTCAAGGGCTTGTGCACCTGATTGCAATGAATTCCTTCACCTCCCCTTGCCCCAGCTAAGTACCACCTTTGTGTGGTTAGTTTCACATTACGCTTCTTTTAACATTCTGGGACAGAGGACACATTCTCTAGAGATAGCAGTTAATCATCAAGAATTGGGTCTTACATAAATGTTAATACCAACAAGCAATCTTCCTGTTATTATCTAACACCATCAATGTGTCCCTCTTTGGCACACTGAAGTCCTGACAGTTACTTCCAGCAAACAGGTTGAAGGCACGAGTATGCAGTGGTCAGCACTTAGAGAAGTGTACATCAGCATAGTGAATCACTCCAAGTCTGTGTGAATCTCTTCTATGGAGCTCATCATTTAAGGAAAAAAATATTTGCTTCAACTTCATCAGAACCAAAAGTTCCTACATAATTTCATTGGCCCAAGCTTGAAACAACCTGCTTAGTTTTAATCAGAAGTCAATAATAAATACGTTCTCTTCAGAATTTACCATCCCATAACCTTTACCTCAAATGCAAGATTATGCAACAGGGTGCCATGTAACGCTAAGAACTGGACAACAAATGATTTGATTAAGTAACTACTCCAGCCTCCTTCATCCTACCAAAAGAGTTTCACCCTTAGATAATATGGTACGACATTAACTGCAGTATTTCAGTTGTCCAAGTTCTGTTGTAGATTCTCATCCTCATTGCAGAGAAAAGGCTTGGCTTGAAAATGCCCAGAGGCAGGAGACTGTGCTTGTGGTGGCAATGGTGACGAGGAGACAGTTGGACTAGATGATCTTATAGGTCTTTTCCAACCTTGTGATTCTATGATTCTATGACATTCACTGAGAACAAACTCCCATCTGTAGCACGGCATCATTTGCCTCCTCAGGCTGAGCTTCAGCAATGAAATCTTTGCTTTTTCAGCTTTTCCCCAGTCCCAAAACTCTGCACGTACAAAGCATCGGTAGGGTGCACATGAACATTTTTCTAGTCCTCATATCTGCTCGAAAGACTTAATTACAGAGTTATTGAGAGTTATGGCAGAAACGAGCCATTTCTTCCAGCACTACATTTGTTTTGCAAATGCTCTTGATGGCTCTCTCCAGTCAAGGGCTACGTTCTGTCTGCTGCTGCAGCCCGAAAAACCTGTTTGTGCGACCATGGTTACACAGCAAGACTTGCCATTCAAGACTCAGGTATTACATGAGCGAAACTACTTTTCTTTCAAGTGACACTCCTTGTTTTCCAGGTGACAGCACATATTAGCATTAGCAGAAAAGTCTACATTTCTTTTTGCCATCTTAACAAAAGCTCCAATTAATATTTTAGCTACATTCAAAGCTTTATGGATGAAAACAAACAGAACGGGTTAAATCCCCACTGTGTTTCACTGAGAGTCTGTTACAGATATATGACATGAAACCAATGCTTGGAACATTCAGGAAAAAACCCCACACAGTCCAGCCAGCATCCTTTCATTTGAAAAAAGTTCATTTTCAGTCCTCTTCAATCTGTGGAATATTACAAGCGACTGGTAGGCTTAGACACAGCTGTTCTGACCTTCTGTATATGCTTATTTATAGATGTAGTCTATTATTTTCCACCTACTAACCAACAAATGATACCTCTGTCCTTACCAGAAGGGCTGATTAAAATTTTGTGTAGCCCAGCAAGGCCTCATTTCATTCTTTGGTTTACAGTATCAATAGAAGGTAGCTCCTCCCTGGATTCTGGGTGTTATCCGGCGTTGATTTCACGCCTACCCCACAACCTGCCTTTTTCACAAACTGGCAGTTGTACACACATCTATCATTAGATTCCAGTGCAGGGATGGCCTCAGATGTCCTAGCACTCTGCAGACATACTGGCCCATCAAGGTTCCAGTATTGTATTTATTGCCTGTATACCTGGCAACCTGCCTAAAGAAAAAGCTTGGTAAATTCCTTACCTTGGGACTCAGCTCTACAACCATTACTTGCTTTATCAGATGATATTTTTACAGCTGACATCTGCTCTTATATTAGCAGGTCAGGCTATCAGGAAAGCCACGAAAGCACAAATGATCTGAAGTGCACTTGTCTCCTAGCACAGCTTCACATTCTACAGGACAACAAGCAAGTTCTAAACTTTGCTCTCACTCTGTTAATAAGAAATGCCCTTTGGCTCCCACCAGCCAGCCCTCACTCCAGTAGATGAGAAGTGAAAACGAAGCCTTACTTATCATCTTTTTCATAGATGTTGAGCCCTAAGGCATCAACTCCCAGCCAGAGGTCAGTTCCTTTCTTATTCTTGATTTCAAAGTAGTTGATTCCATACATCTCAAGGTCTTGAGCAATCTTCAGGTATTCCAGCATGGCATTCTCTCTGGGTGAGGCAGGGAGGAGAGCAGATGTTAGCTTCTCATTTTTCCCTGACTATCTCAAAAAGCAAAGAGTGCTCAGAAAAAAGACAAAAAAACAACAAACCTTCTCCTAAACATATCAAAATGCAGCAGTTACAACTGAACATTCTGCATTTGGGATTCACTTCAGAAGTTATGCCTTCAGTTACCTCTGTGCACACACACACGTACACTCTATATCCTTTGCCAAGGCCTGATATTTCTAGAGACAATTAGCAACTTTCATCTCTTCCCGTGTTCATCATTGTCTTAAAGTACAGTCAGTGTGAAAAGAACAGTACCCTACACTTTCCCAATCTGCCAATGAAAATGCTTCAATGAACTTAAAGGTTAGAGACACACCTTTAGTTTTATCCACTTAGTCATCACTGATGCACTGTACTTGGGTGCAGGGCTTTCAGAAAGCCACTGGTTCTCAGCACCAGCATAAAAACCCAACTGAATTTTACCATTTTACCATTTGATTCCATGTTGGATTACAAAACAAACACCAGGAGCTCCCCACACAAGTGACTCTTGGAGGCTATTCCAAAGCATGCTGTCAGAACGGCAAACTCAAGGCAACTAGGCCTAGGGAGCAACACGAAACACTTACTTGAGCATACCACTGTGTTCAGCATGCCAAACCTGGATGCGTTCCTCCCACTGCTCTCTGGAGAGTTTATGTTGATCCATCACCCTAAATACAAGTAGAGAGATATTTGCAAGATTACACTTTGTGTTCTGCTGTGTCCATCAACACTGATACCTGCTATAGTCCCACTCATGAAGTCTCACTGAAACTAAGCCTGAAGATGTGCTTTCTGGAGCAGAGCTATTCAGAATGAACAAAAAGTAGGCGTTTTTCCTGGAATTAGATACTGTGCAGAGAATCATCACAGGCGTAAAGACAAGCCACTTGTCTGGTAACATATTTATCTTTTGTGGGGACAGACTATCTAGCCTCATAACATGTTTTGCAGATATGAGATTTTGAGGACCATACACTGGGATTAAGAACACGTAACCTGCATTTTTCCAGGGAGGGCACATTCATGATTGACATCTCTTCTTAAAGATGAGACATTCACACACACTACCAGCACAGCAGCATGGCTTAGGAAAGCTGAAACCTACAGGGATTTCCTCTGCTGTATCCACCCAACTACCTCTCCCTAACCAGCTCAAAGAGATATCATAAAAACATACTCAAACACGGACAGAAATCAAGAGGACTGAAATCATCTGTGTACAGTTCAATTGAAAAACAATATACTTTCAATGAAACTTTGTATAACTAGAGGAGGAGGAGAAAAAAAAAAAAAGGCTGAATCAATTGATTCCTTTACCTCTGGGGGATCAGACGCTCTGCATTGAGGTATCCAGGCTTGTGCACATCTTTGTTGTAATCTCCAAATTTGGCCTGCACAGCATAGGAGCCAAGAAGCACTGCTGTTTCAGGAGGACAATAGATCTCATCACTGAGAATCCCTTCCTTCACCTGGAGGAAGAAAAGCTTCTGCGTGATGTCCTGTATCAGCTCTTCAGCCACATCTTCTGGGAAGAACTTGGCACGGAACCTGAACTGAAGGGGATTTTCCTTTCTGATTTCTTGAGCAGAAACCTAAGGATAGATGACACCACAACTTAAGAAGGCTGCAAACAAAGAATTGCTTTTGCACATAAAAAGGAATTTAAGACATTTGCCTTAAAAGGCATTTGTTTTCAGAAGTACATTTCTGTAGTACTTGGAGCCCACACCCTACAGTGAGAACTCTCCAACTTTCACCTCCAACTAAATACACAAAGCTCCCTGCAGAGCTGAGGCTAAACACACTCCAGCACTCCATTAATTATTTGAGAAGTCAGTCTCTAAAAAAAATAAATTAATTAAAAGCGGACACATTCCATCCCATCTCTTTCCTTTAATGAAGACAAATAGGGGTCACTTCAGAGTGAAGTAGCCACCTTCAGCTCAGTGCATCTCCTGCTAACCATGCTAGTTGGTGGCATGAAATAAAGAGGGTGCAATGGCCTCTGCACTCTAGGAAATAAATTCCAAGGCTACAGCCCATAGGCCTCCTGCAGTTTTGCATCAAGCAAGTGACTGACAGCCAATTATTCTCATTCTTTAATTCCAGCTGCTCACTCCTATGAGAACATAGAGGAGATGCGTTGTTATTTCAAACTCAGTAAAATTCTGCTTGTAAACAAATCTCAGCCTCTGAAAAATGCAGGGTTTACTGCTGCAAACCATCTACTGTTCTACACTTGTGACACATCATCCCCCTTATGCTAAGCAGGTATGTCACTGACTGCCTCTTCAGGAAAGACAGTTCATTCCATCCTAAGAATTTCAAGTTTGCAAGTTCACAAACAAAAGCAGATCAGACACATGAGTCTCTATGTTACCACTGCCCAGACCTGAAGCAACCTTTTTTTCTTTTTTTTTTTTTTTTTTTTTTTTTTTTTTTAAATCAAGCAACTGATCCTACCCAAGCAAAGACGAATGAAAGCCAGCTGTTTCTACACAGCAGAATACAGTATCAAGCTGCTGATCTACAGTGAGAATTTCCACCATTCATACAGAAAGACCAAGTCTCCACCACGTCACACTTCACACGAACAGCTCCCACGGAGGTCACATAGTTTTCCCCCAAAATAATTATTAAATTATGCATATTGAAGACTAATCAGCAAGTACAGGGTTTATGAAGTTGCAGCCAGTAACACATGAGGAATCACATAAGCTGTAACTGTTAATCAGCAATTACCTTTTTGTCCAGCTTCAGCCAAGTCTGGAATCCTTTGTTGTCTACATACTGCAGACCGAAGTACCACACTTCTCTCAAACCAATGGTTTTAACCACCTGTAACAGAAAGGTCAAAAAAACTTATGGTAGGTAATGGTTCACCAGTAATTCTCCTTCATGTATCCACACAAATCCCACAGCCACTGAAGCTGTAGGCAACCTACTCCTCCTGCATCTCTTTACTTCATCTATCTGACAAAGATACACAGTTGCCTCTGTAGAAGATGCTGATGTTGGCTACATTCACACATTGTAAATACCAAACAGATCAAAGATCCTGAAACATCCTTGCTGTATGGATCACACACCTACTAGTGAAAACAGATCTCTTTTCAACAAGTTCCTTTTCCTCGTTAGAAACGATAGCCTAAGAATTCTTGATCTCCTATTTTCATTTGCTTATTATTATCGCTCAGTAGTTTGTTGCTGGCTCATCTGCCAGCAAAGCCATGCTCTAGACAGAGCTGAGATCAGGGATGATCCACTGCACGTGGATCCAAATGTACCCCTGCTGCTAATTTGCAAAGTAGCCCCTGGTACAGTGGTGTGAGCATTACCACAGAGCTGAACTGAGTGGAAAGCAAGAGGTTTTCAGAACTACTCAGCAATTTAGGAAAGCATGACAGACTCTAAATTTCAGACTCCACTCTGAAAGTAATGCCTTCTATTTCATTATGTTGGCTCACAGTGTCAGAGGTGGACAGTGGTATGGCAGCAGAGTTTGAACCTTTCCATTACGTTCTGTTGCTGTGCAATAGATGGCAGCAGAGGGGCAGTCTGACAGAACGGCATCTGACATGGAAGTGTACACGGAACACAGGAGTGGGTTTGAATTCCTCCGTGCAGAGAAAAATGGCCCACAATAACATTCATCAGTGCTTGCTGAATGTTTGTGGAAAGCAAACAGTGGATGTGAGCACAGTGAGGTGGTGGGTGGTATGTTTCAGAAGTGGCAACAGCAATGTGAAAGACAAGCCCCGGCCTGGATGGCCACGCAGAGCTGTCATGCCATGAAATGAAGAGCATCTTGATCAGCTCACCCACATGAATTGGCAAACCACGGAATTGTGTATGGAGCTGAATATCAGCTTCAAAGCATGCAGTGGCAGCAATCTTGGAATATCCTAAAGTTTGCTCCAGGAGAGTCCCAAGAATACTCATACAAGAACAGAAAAAAACTGCATGCAAGTTTGTCGAGACCTATTGAACCAATACAAAGCAGAAGGTGATAGTTCCCTGGATCACATCATTACCTGTGACAAGATATGGTAACATACCTACGAGCCAGAGTCAATGCAGCAGTCCATGGAGTGGCAACATGTCAACTCCCCATTGAAAAAAAAGCTCAAGATACAACCTTCCAGATTAATATGTACTATTTGGTCTAGGAAGGAGGTGATCCTTCTGGTTTTCCTTGAACCCAGAGAAGCCATCAACTCTGAGCACTACATCGTGATGCTGACTAAGCTGAAAGCTCAAACTTCTGGAGTCAGGCCAGAGAAGAAGGCAACCTTTCTCTCACAACATGATAATGCCAGCCTCCATACCAGTTTGAAGGCCATGGAGAACACTGCCAATGTTGTCCTACCACACCACTGGATTTAGTGCCTTCTGGCTTTCGTTTGTTTGGGCTGATGGAAGATGGACTGTGTGAGCAACATTTCCCAGCAACAGTGCCATCAGAGCAGCTGTGAAACAGTGGGTCACATCTGCTAGCATAGATTCTTTTTGTTCATCACTGGCACAAATGCACAGCTGGTGGTGACTTTGTTGAAAAATACTACTTTGTAGCTGAGAATTTGCTCTCAGTTATTGAGTCCTTTGTAGCTATCAGAGCAACCTACTTAGTTACCTGGACTATAAGCTCAAACAAGGATATTTCACCCTCCTTATTTAAAGCATTGCTGAAGACAATGTGGCCAGAGAAAACACTGGAACAAACTTTGTACTAAATGCACTCTTTGAACAGCACAAGTATTTTGTTCCAAAGCAAATAGCTAGGGGATCTCTTATTAATTTTTTGCTATACTTGCCCTTAAATTTGCTTACCAATGAGACAGAGGCCAGCAGTTTGTGCTCAAGAGTTTCCAGGGGTTGGTAAGGGACGTGGATAAAAAATACATCATCCTGGCTAGCACTCTGTGAAGTACTCCTTATGTGTCATCTCGATCAACAGACAACATAATGCTTAGTGATAAAAGCAGGCCAAGAAAACCACATATGCATTACTATAGCCACCCATTTCCTGAAACACCAGAACTTTGTTTTTATTTCATAAAAGAGCTGGGCTCTGAAAATACTTTAGCCTTCTCTTGACTAGAACTCCTCTTCCCTCGTTCCCCAGACACCTGTTTCACCACAAAGGTACCAAGTTTTCTGAAGGCCAGATGTGTTTAACAGTCAGAATCAGGCTTTACTCAACCTAGCAGAAATGCAGGCCTGTGTTGAGAGTGGTGCTTCCTGTTGCACAAAGAAAGTGTTGCAACATTGTCAGAATGAAGAGTTGCACAAATCAAGCAGTTATCTGGTCATTATCTCTGAGTGCCTCTTATGAAGAAAAGTTATGCATTCTCTATACATTAAGACAGTCGGAAAGCTTACAGAAGTTATGGCCCTGCAGCTTCTTCCCAAAACCTAAAGGCAAGGAAGGGAAAAATATTAAGCTAAGCTTCAGAATTTGGGGTAACAAGAACAAAGACATGAATCTTTTAGCCTGTATTCTGAGAAACAGCTTTGTAAACTTCCTTCACAGCAAAACAAGAGGAAAAACAACAACCAAAATATTCCTTACATCCAAGATAACAGGTCTGAGAGAATGCATAAAAATGCATGAAGTACAAAATCTTAAGCCCATCCATCCTACCAAGATGGGCAAAGAATCTCTCAAAACCACAACTGAAGTAAAGGCATATTCATGCAACAGAGCTAGGCAAGTTCACGTTTGTTTAATGAAGTTTTTCAATTCTTCAGCCTTCTGATTCTCTCCTGGTCAGATGATCTGCTCAAAAGGGATACTGCAGTTGCCTTAAGAAACTCTATTAGCTGATGGGTCACAGGACACTGCATACTTGTGCTTGGCCCTGTAAGGCACTGGCTATGCCAGTTCCCACTCAGAAATTGCCAATGGCACACTCTCCTCCAAGGGAATTTCTTTCCCTTGTTAGTAGAAAGGCACAGGACAGCCTGGACCACCCAAGGAGATGTCCTGGAGCCAGCTTCAGAGATCACTACATGGGTTCTCAGAACACCTCAGATACAGTTGCGGCTTCAGTGGAGCTGTACTCAATATTCAGTGGTTTCATTATTTTCCCCTTCCTCTACCAGAGAGTTTTGACTCCTATGCATCATACGTTTGAGGTAGAAAAGTCAATAAAGCCGAAGGGCAGTGCCTGAGTAATTTTCCTAGCTGATAGCCAGACCAAGAAATCATGCTGTTGTTTTTAAAAATAGCTTGCTTCTTCAGCAGTCTTTTCCTCCCGCAGTGGTTTTGCAGCTCAAGTTGGGCCACTCCCCATTCCTGTGCAAACCTGTTGCTTCCATATGCTTTATCTGAGTGCAAACTCCATCCAAGATAAGGGCCCAGTAAAGAGAAAGAAGGCTGTGAGAAAAGTTGAAGTGAAATATAGTTTTCATCCGCCCAAGTTTGTGCTGCTGTTCTACCGAAGTTCCCTCCTGATGTATAGAAGTGCAGCCCAACAAGGTATAAGCTGATAACTTTCCAATGATAGGTTTTAAACCCAAGGTACAGGAGGTAAGGGCCAAATCTTCAGGAGGTGATTTTCCATCCCTACAGCACATCAAACACTGCAACAAGAGCAATCTTCAGAGCTTCAGAACAACTTAGCAGACAGGAGGTATCTTGGATCTGAAGTAACCTGCCTTCTCAGGAGTTCTTGCTTCTCAGTGAGAGGTCAAGAAAGTAGCTTCTCTTCTGCCAGAGATGATTCTGACTCTTAACAGATGTAAACAAATCATTGTCATGAAAAACACAGGGCATAGTTATACTTTCTGTCTAAGCTGCTGCTTTTAAAAGCATAGCTTTTAGTCATTTGTGTTGCTGTGTCCTCAGAGATGAAACCTGAGTTTTCTGTTCTGGTTTAACATGGAAGGGAGGGGGAGAGGTAGCACAAGGGTGATGTGTTGGGAATGGAAGGCCAAACACAACATGCTAGCTCCAAAAATATGCAGGTGTTTCAGAGGCACTTCATTAAATTGCTGATTAATAACTTTAAATCTATCCCACAGTAATGAAAATCAAAAGGAATTAAACTTATTACTAGTGCTAAACACACAATTTGTGGTACTCTTGTGTATTGCAAAGTTCTTCAGTGATTATAATTTTGTTTCTTGGAAGAAATACATTTCTGTTTCACAGAATCATCATAGAATGGTTTGGGTTGGAAGGGACATTTAAAATCACCTAGTTCCAACCTCCTGCTATATGCAGGGATGCCTTCCACTAGACTAGATTGCTCAGAGCCCCATCCAGCCTGGCCTTGAACACCTTCAAGGAGCTGGCATCGACCACTTCCCTGGGCAACCTGTTCTAGAGTCTTACCACCCTCAATTTCCCAATATTTAGTCTAAATCTGTCTTCTTCCAGTTTAATTGCATTTCCCCTTATCTTGTCGCTACATACCCTTATAAAGTCTCTCTCCTGCATTCCTGCAGGCCTCCTTCAGGTACTGGAATGCCACTATGAGGTCCCCCAGAACCTTCACTCCTCCAGGCTGAAAAGCCTCAAATCTCTTAGCCTGGCCTCATAGCAAAGGCACTTCAGACCTCTGATTAACTTTGTGGCCCCCCTCTGGACTCAATCCAGCAGTTCCATGTCCTTTGTTGGGGGTCCCAGAAGTGGATGCATCCTGCAGGTACTGCAGGAATCTCATGAGAGCAGAGTAGAGGGGCAGAATCACCTCCCTTGACCTGCTGGTCATGCTTCTCTTGATGCAGCCCAAGATACAGTTGGCCCTCTGGGCTGCAAGCACACACTGCTGGCTCATGCTGAGTCTTTCATCAACCAACACTCCCAAATCCTTCTCTTCAGGGCTACTCCCAAGCCATTCTCCACCCACACCGTATTTGTGCTTGGGATTTTCCATTTTACTCCAATTTGGTGACCATGATGTCACAAGGGACAGTGCCAAATGGTTTGTACAAGTTCACATCAGCTGCTCTTTCTCTATCCACTGATGCTGTAACTCCATCATAAAAGGCCACCAAGTTTGTCAGGCATGACTTGCCTTTGCTGAAGCTATGTTGGTTATCACCAGTCATCTCATCTTTATTTTCCATGTGCCTTAGTGCACTTAGGGCCTTCAGGAGGAACCTACTCCATGATCTCACCAGGCACAGAGGTTATGTTTCCCCTTTTCTGGTCAGTGGGAACTTCACCAAACTGCCATGATCTTTCAAATAGGATGGATAGCTGCATGGCAACTTTATCTGCCAATTCCCTCAGAACCAGTGGATGGATTTCATTGGATCCCATGGAATTGTGCACCTTCAGGTTTTTTTACATGGTCTTGAACCTGATCTTCACTTAAAACAGGTAAATCTTCCTTCTCCCAGTTCTTACCTTTGTTTTCTGCAACTTGGACTTGTTTGAAATTTGTTTGAAGAGTACTTCTCACTAAGTCTGCACTACTGTCATAAAGCCTAGCAAGTTCTAGTTAACTCACTGAAGTGAGAAACTGTACCAAGAGAAATTCAGAACGAACAAACATTGTTTAGCCAGTTTTACCTACCTGAGTTAAAACTCAACCACCCTTCCCTATCAAGACCGCTGGGAACAAGGCGAAGTGCAAAAGAATCACTGCAGCACTTCATAAATACATGGAACTGAAGTCTACACAGATTAATTCTTAGTTTTCAGAGCTTCAGCAGAAACATCTAGATGCAAGCTCTTTTTACTATTTTGTTCTATTTTAAATTTCAGAAGTTGATTTTTCTGATGAAACCAAGGTCTTAAATCAGTTTTATGGTGACAAACTACTTAAGACTAATAAAGTTCTACAAAGTGCTCTTTGTTTAGTTGTCATTTCCTGATCTTTGTAGGTCCATCACCAAACAGACCTGTACACTGTTACAGAATTGTAGGGGTTGGAAGGGACCTCCAGAGATCATCGAGTCCAACCAAAGTTTTAACCACTGTTAATGCAGTGGCAGGAAGAGTAACAGTAAGAGAAGGGAATTTCCCTACTCGTGTTCTCCACTTCTTTATGAATCTCTGGATGCAGGCTAGGCAAGTCTCTACTCTGCCCTGTTGCACAGGGGCTTCACACATAGCATGATATGCTGTAGCTTCTGCATGGCGAACAAACCCTTCTGCTCTACTAGTAGTTTGGAAAACTCGAACACCTGTGGCAAGTTGTAACCTCCAACTCAGCTTCTGGATGAACACATCTACACCTACATTCATCAACTATGTGAAGACCTCATTCTGAAAGGTTTTATGCACAGGGGGCAACACCTCAATTTTAGAATTTAAGAAATGAACAAAAGATAAGCTGCATTTCAAAGCTTAAGTGTATTTTTACACACAACTATGTTGTCCAGACATTCTAGATTCCTTGTAATACATTGTCATTCAACACTGCTAAGAAGTCAGGTTTCACTAGAATGTAACTTATCTGCAGGGATTTTTGCTTATTTCTTTCACTGTGATGGACTTTCGAGAACTTAGGACCAGGGCCCTTTTATTAACAGGCAGAGAAAAGAAAGATAGGAAGGTTTGGAATTCAAACTTCAGAAACCAGTTGTCTTCAACATACTCTAAGCTTAAGCAGCAAGAGCCCGCACCAACCCCACGCTGACCTGATCAAACAGCTGTTTGCCTGTAGTGTTTGGCTGGATGGCAAACTCCAGCTCTGCATCCACAGTAACAACTCGAACATTGATCTATGGAGAAAAACAAAAAGCATTGTTTAAGGTACATTGAAAACTATTTCTCTGTGTGAATACAATACTTTGCACACAATACAGTCTCCATTTTTTTTTATACACTAACATAACCCTTATACTCTAGGCATTTAAGCCCCAGTTATATTTTTGTTATCACACCAAACTTAATTGGAGCGCTGACTTTGCTGTCTTATCTAGATTGTTCTGCAGGTTTTCCTTTTCAACACAGAATTGGCTACTGATTGAATGAAGCAGCATTTTAGAGTTGTCAATCTCCAGGCGTAAAATCCTTTAGAATAAGGGTTTCTGCAAAGCATGCAAAATAGCTGCCTACAGGCCATCTCTTTGATTACAAAAAGCCCTAATGACTAAATTGAATTTAAGACTTGTAATTTAACTTCCATTTATATTAGAGCTAGAATTAATCTGAGATTCTAAAGGCTTCAGATTATTCTTATTAGGCAAAAAGCAATAGCTGATAAATTTTCATTCTTCACCTCATAAAAATCTACTCGGCACAATAACAACATTATAGGGTAAGAGTTCATTAACGGCTAACTTTAGCGAAGAAACACTTTAACCAGATTTGTTCCAATGACAGGAGTGCAAGACAGGGGTTAGCATTGTATGCAGACGGCAATTGTTTAGCTAATGACTAGAAAAAGTCTATTAGCATTTAATCAGGATACAAAGCAACAACCAAGCTTGCAGAGAACAGCATAAGGAGCTGCAAGATAACAGCAAATCAAGAAAGGATTATCTTCAACTCTTCCATTACAGGAGACTACACCACTTGGAATATTACACCACATTTCAGAAAGAAGGAAGTAAAACAATCCCAAAACAAAACAAAGAGATAAAAACCCAAACTCAGACAAGTAAGATTTGTAGCTTGGATTTTAAAAAGAAGAGAATGGTTTGGCTTGGAAGGGACCTGTAAGATCACCTAGTTTCAGCCTCTTGTTTTAGGCAGGGACACCTCCCTCTAGACTAGTTTGCTCAGAGAGCCATCTGGCCTGGCCTTGGATATTTCCAGAGAGGGGGCATCGACAAACTCACTGGGCAACCTGTTATAGAGCCTCACCACCCTCACAGCAAAGAATGTCTTCCTAATAGATATAAGGCAGTCTAAATCTGCCTTTTCCTAGTTTAAAACCATTTCCCCTTGTCCTGTCACTACCTGCCCTTCTAAACAGTTCCTCCCCAGATTCCCTGTAGGCCCCAGACAAAATGCAAATTACACAGAGCATTTTATAAACATTATGCTACAGACAGCGAGCTAACAGATCCCTAAAGCCTGCTTCAGCTGCAGCACTGGCACCTCTGCAGAGGCACACGTGTGAAGGAACCACAGGATGCAGTGCAATAGGAATCAAATCACTCACTACAAAACCCAGACACTGCAGCAGTTTCTAGCCATTTAATTGTGTACATTTAAATTCTACAGTAAATGTCAAGTAAAAGAACGTGTTACAATTAACTGCAGCACTTTGGATCACAGGACTATGTTAAGGCTTCCTTCCTGCAGCTTAAGAACCAAGTTTCTCAAACAGTGTAACAAGGTAAGATAGCAAATTCTGGAGAACAGCAAGACTACAATTTGAAGCCACGACCTTAAAAAGCTCCTGCTGCTTAATTCCTCTCAGCAATAAATCCCTAATCATAATCTAATTCCTTTTTACCCCCCCTCCCCCAAGAAAACATATGCTGATAATCCGCTGTTTTGCATTGTGCAAGTTATTTGCACTTCTGGCTGAATCACCACAGTGGGTATAAAAATGAGTATCGCTTCACAAGTTAAATAAATTTAAAGGATGTGCTTCTCAATCCAGTAAAGGTGCAGGATGTTGGCTGAGCACTGGATTCCTGTCGGTATCAGGATAGCCATCTTTATCTCCTTAGTGGTTATCTGCTAATTAAAAACAAGCAAAACCCATGAAACTTAATTCTTTAGCACTAAGACTAAGAATTGAAGTCCCCTGCTTCCTACTTCAACTGACAGCCACAAGAACAGAGGAACACGACTGCTTGCTTATCTAAGAGCTCCCAGAGACATCTGGGGCAGTGGTAAAGGTTAATTTCTGTGTGTCAGAAGGACTCAATGACCAGCAGGACACAGAGGAATTCCCTGGTGTGTTATCTGACAGCCCCACATCACATGACAGGCAGACTAATGAGGGGCTGTCATTTCCCTGAACAGACGACTGCTTGGCAAAGTCCTTCAGAGTGTCCTTTCTGCCATAGTACATCCTCCTGCTTCTCATCTCTGAGCCTTGATTTCAAGAATATAAAGGATTTAGATGTATTTTTAATTGCATGCTCTACAACCACTCCACACAAGGTTTTAGCCACAGAGAAGCAGGTAATGAAGCAGACGGTCAGAGCTTAATCCACCTGAAACCCTGGTTTAGGCAGTCTGGAAAAACTTCATTGTCTGCCAGGCTGAGAAGACGTGAATGTGACATACAGCTCAGATCATAAGAAACTCCCTACAGCATCAAGATGACTAAATCAAAGCCCAAGATGAACAACAATAAAACAATGCAAGATACTGTTGCAGAGGGAAATAGGAAACCCCTCTAATTCCTATAAGCAACAAAAAGAGCAAGAAAGAAGTTAAGAAAAGTTAAGAAGTTAAGGAAACCTTCACACGCAAAATCCTGCTTATCCCACATGGACAAAACAGGTCATTTGTGAGATCCCTACCAAATCCTGGCAGTATTCCAGGTCTAAAACTGAAGCCATAAGCAAATAGTTTAATTGTTTCACCACAGTGGGAGAGGAGCAGCAAAAAAAAAAAAAAAGTCCATGACTTACACACGAAATAAGTTTTTAAAGCATAAGCATAGATTATGCTTAAAATCCTAGACAGAAAGATTCAGCTTCCTAATCCATGGGCTCATGCTGTAAAAATTTGATTATACTTCTACGCCCAAGGCTAACATGCTTAAAATGAAAGAAAACTAGGGCCTTAGAAACCTTATTAGTGTGTACTGAAGCGCTGCAGAACACAAGGCTTTCATCTTTCTCTGCTTAGGATGCGAAAGATTGCTAACAAATTTGATCCACAGAGGAAAAAATAAGCGGTTGACAACACAATGCCATTTGCATTGAAAGGAAAAAAAAGCTCCATGAATCATAAAGACAACAGAAGCTGAAGAACTCATTTTACTGAATACTAATTCCACGAATTCAGATTGTTCAGGGTAGAACAATAACATTATCTACATTTCCAACAGAGACAGGAAAGTAGAAATAAAATAAAAGACTGAACTGGAGAGAACCTCAGAGCAGACTTTAAATAATCTTAACGCTATGGAAAGTTCCTACACTAGAAGTTACACCAGTTAGGATGGGTTCTTTCTTGTACCAATAGTGCCCTCAGATTTTGCACTTACTCTTTACTTTCCTCAAGACAGTAACTGTTATAATGCTAAATCAGGAAATCAGTCCATGGCAGACTGCAGATTTCAGAGATTGCACCTGAAAAACATTCAGAAAATGTGGTCTCTTAAGGAGGCGACGTGTTGCCAACCATGTAGTAAGAGGCAGCACCTTCTCTGTGTAAGATCTATGACCTAGATAAAAACCCAAGGTGACACTGCCTCTTCAGACCTCTCTCTTAGATGAGCAGATCCCAAGTGTGTTGGGCACTGTATGTGCAGGCAGCTTTTTGTCTGACTCATGGGCTTGTTGGTTCAGAATCTGTTTCTGGCTGCAGCCAACATGCTGTCTTTGGAGTCGATCATCCATCTCCTGATAGATAACTGCTCTACTGCAAAAAATCCTACACTGAAGGTGAAAAGAGGTGGAATGGGGAAGAAGAACACAACAACAACAAACACATACTCCATACACAGCAAGCTGTATGGATATTTCACATACCTATGCATGAAGGAAACCTAATTGCCCTTACATTCAGTTGAATAATTTAATTACACAACCAACCATGAAGTTCTGCAAGTCATTTAAAATGCCATACAATTTATTTTCATAAGATAAAGGGCAGTAAATACCAACCTTTACACACATACATAAGAGAAACCAGTACTTTACTTCATCCATATTATCATTAGGCAGCTCTAAATGCCTCTGATAATGGCCAGGAATGTTTTCTTCCTCTTTTCAAAGAGGGATAAAGACAAGAGTCTCCTAACTAGCAGGTTTGCAGGTGGAAATGCTAGTGAAGCATCCTTCCAAGTGGTGGCAACAAGCACCATCATAATGGAAAGACATAAACAGAAATGCCTTCTTTCTTCAGGCATAAAGTCTGGAAATCCCAAGTAAGTAGCTGGTACACGTAAACAGTCCAACCACATATCAGAGGGTACAAGGGTTTGTTGAAGTGCTGCAACTGCACAGCACTTACTGTGAAAAATGCATATATAGCCCTGTAAAAGTTTCCTGCACACAGTCAAGCTGTCTGCGTAGCACACGGCTGTGTCTGTGCTGAAGGAATGTAGCCTTCTCAGCAAAGAACTGAAAGAAACAGCATTAAGAATCACAAGCCACCCTGGCTTGCATTCTTGCTTCTGCAGGTCCGTATGCTATATCTGCTCCTCCACCACACAAACAAGTACTACTGTATTTGCAATCAATGACAAGCTTTTTCCTCTGAGTTGTAATGCGTCTGCATGGATGAAATAATTACATTTCAACCTTAGCAACCAGACCTGTTTATAGATGCATACAGTGATTGGGCAGCTGATAATAGAAAAAGCCATTTCACACAGCAGCTTTAGAAAGGGCACTGAAACTGCTCTCTATTCCTCTGCCTTCAATGTATTAGTGTTCATTGGAAACAGGCTCAACAACAAAGAGAGAACACTGTCAGCTCTGTTTGATGACAGCTATTGTGCTGCAAACTGATGGCGTAACTGTAGGCCCTGATGTTGGAAACTATTTGGGGAAAAAATATTCAGTTCTGTCCAGGAAAGAAACCCTTGAGGCTCCAAGCTCAGCTGTGCTCAGCACCCTTCCTCTTGTCACA
Source organism: Tympanuchus pallidicinctus (assembly GCF_026119805.1). Classification (NCBI taxonomy): domain Eukaryota; kingdom Metazoa; phylum Chordata; class Aves; order Galliformes; family Phasianidae; genus Tympanuchus; species Tympanuchus pallidicinctus. The sequence continues at coordinate 58,031,289 of NW_026294618.1, read as the reverse complement.
TCTACTTTAGGGACACACATTCTGATCCTTTCAGGGTTGGCCAAGGAGCTGAAAGGGGGATGTATGTGGTGGAGTGCAGGGAGTAACAAAAAGTAGTGAAGTATTCTTACAGTTTCTGGAAGATGGAGCATACAGGTCCACAAACAGCATCCAGTGGAAAACTGAAACTGTTTAGGAGGACAGGGCTACAGTTCAAAGAGCTTGCTAAGTCTGAGACATGGTTACATGTGTTACACATGGAAAAGTGAAGATGGAAAAGAGAGACGAGGGTGATGAACAAATTACAGGTTTGTAAACAATGGGCTGTTTGCCCAAAACCAGCAGGACTGGAGACAAGGATATAGTCTGTTATAATCCCCAGAAAAAAAGATCATCACATTTCCTGGTGTGATGCTATTACATAGTAGGAAAAAATTGCATTCTTGAGTGTACTGGTCACTGGAAGCATTACAGAAGGTGACTACTCTTTTCTGCTTGGATGATGACCTGCCAGCTGGAATTTTGTCATCCAAATTTGAATGCTTCTTTTGAAAGGGAACAAGTTAGTCAAGGAAAGTCAGCTTTTAAACTGCAGATCAGTTTTTCTCCTGAATTATGTAAAACTGGATTTGATTTGCTAGCACATCACTGATGTCTTTTTAAATATAAACTTATTTTTCTTTCCTCATCTGAGGCATGAAGTGTTTGTAAAGAGGACAGGAACTTTTAAACCCAGAAAGAGGTAAAAACACACACACAGCCCACAGCTAGGAAAAAAAAAAAAAATCCAACTCCAAACTCTCTTACTTTGCAGATAGAGTGATAGAAAAACAGTGAGTGGTAAGATACTGGGATACTGTACATCCACTTCCATGCAGCCTTCACACAACATAGATGGAATACATCCCCCAATCACAGATTTTTATGATATAGAGGATCTCCAGAGCAGGATGTTCAGAAAGCTGGAATTAGAAGGCAAGCTACAAACCTGCAATTTCTCTTTTGGGGGAAGGAGGGAGAACCCGATTCCTATGAGAGCAAAGAAGAACCATACAGCACAACACAGAACAAGGCCTTCAATATGACCCACGTGCTCACCCCCTCCTTTTGTGCAGGAATCCTTTCCATGCTGCATGCCCAACACCCAGTATTTCAGAGAGGGCAGCAGAAGCACAGCAAAATAGTCCTGAGCATTTTCTTCCACAGTGCTGAGCATAGTTTGCTAACAGGAGAGAAAACAGCCTCATCAGCTCACAGAACGTGAACAGGACACTGCTCCATTGGCATCCACCTGAGCAATGCTGCGAGCTCATTGCACTGATTTAGCAGACCAGTTTCTCAGCATACCATGTTAAATTGAGAAGACCTGACTGCAAACAAAAGGACGTGTTCCCTTCAGGTCTCATTGTGTTGAACATTGCTTCCTCATGGCAAGTAAATGGGAACATTAAGTCACATTCCACAGGAATTCCTCTGAGTTTATGAAGCAGAGTTAGATACCTCTGCATTTGCAACAGGTAAGATTAGAGTTGAATAGGCTGCTCTTTGTTCCTTAAAAACTTGCTCACCTTCCCATGACGGAGGAAATACCACAGAAGGTAAACAGACTGGTCTATAATAGCCTAAAAAGCCAGCAGTTAGTTTCAGATTGTGCAGCATAGTTGTCAGCCTTATCTATTAGTCAATTTCAATGCTTGTGCAACTGTAGTAATCTTTTTAGACATACTTTTTTTGTAGTAATCTTCAATATTTATGGACCAATAACTATGCCATCTACAATAAAATGAAGTTTCTTACTTTTACACAAGGCAATGGGAGTCCAGTCTTGCAGCTTTCATGAAAGGTAAAAAGCAAACAAACAAAAACCCCAAAACCACAACAACCCATGTGGCAGTTTTTCCTTAAGAGAGAAAGTAATTTGAGGGGAAGCCAAGAATAATGTTGATGTGAAATCTCAAAGCCAAAGACTCTTCCGAATCTCCTGCGTGAGGAAAGGCTGAGAGATCTAGGACAATCCTGTCTGGAGAAGGCTGAGAGGGAATCTCATGACTGTTTATAAATACCCAAAATGCAGGAGTCAAGTCGATGGGGACAGACTCTTCATTAACAAGCAGCAATACAACCAGGGGCAACAGGCACAAACAGGACCACAGGAAGTTCCATGCTAACACACAGAATAACTTCTTTACTGTCAGAGTGATGGAGCTCCAGAACAAGTTGTTGAGACAGGTTGTGGAGTCTCCTTCTGTGGTTATATTCGAGACCTATCTGGACGCCTACTTGTGCAATCTATTGCAGGGTCTCTGCTTCAGCAGCAGAGCTGGACTTCATTTCTAGAGATCGTTTCCAACCCCTAAAATTTTGTGATTCTGTGATGAAGGCTGGGGGTTGTGCATGCAGGTAGGAAAACCTACTCAGGTCTTGGGAGTCATCCAGAAATTCCAGTTTTAACAAAGCAGGCTGAAATTTCAGAACAAACTCCATTTTCCTCCTAAGTGTACAGAAAGAGATCAGAAGAATGCCAATCTATTAAGTTTGGTTTTGCACTAAGGTCACTTGGCTCTTCTTTGTGAGACAGCATGAAACCTTACTTACAATTAAGCATAAAGATAATTCCAGAATGCAAATTCAAACCAATTTAGCCTAGATATGCAGAAGATGCATACTAAGTTACATACTATTTCAGTTTCTTTAACCAGAGTCTGATATCTTCTATCATATATACTAAAAATGCAGAGCAGGCATTTGTGTGAAAAGCTGAGCATTGCTGCATTTCACTTTTTTATCTAAGGTCAAACAGTAACACTCTGCATACCAGAAGATCATGAGCATTTCATGCAGGCATGGGAAACACGTATCTTTAACTGTCCTTGCTCCCAAGTGAGAAAATCTCAACTGCAGACATCCAGCAGCCTCCTCTGACCTTTGGTCAGCTCTGTTAAGGTAACATAAGCTCCTCAGTGAAAGAGAAAAGCCAAGAGAGAAATTAAAATAAAATGATAATAACTAGGAAAAAAACAACAGCAACAACAACCCAACCAGACAAACAAAAAACTAACAAAAACCCAACAACTCTCTCCACCAGCCCAAAGGCTTCCCTCAACAAACAAGCTTTGTCACTGTTTCCAGTTAGGAAGAAACTTAAAAATTGATACAAAGCAGCTTTTTAAGCATTAAAATTGTTTTTGTTTTTTTTACAAATCTAAAATTTCCTAAGGGGCATCTCTAGGTTCTAACAAAACATAAAGCAATGTAATTTACATTTGACCCCTTAAGTCATCTTTCTGTTATAGAGCTCAGAGGTTTTTCATGTAAAACGCTTGATCTCACTTTCTCTGCTGGCTCCAGATGGTTTACTCTCAACACAGACCAAGTTAGGAAGTGATAGGAGGGTTTAAGCTGTTCTTTTGGAAGGGAAAAATATCCTTTAGAGACTCTCTGATGCTGTACTATGGGAATATCTGTGTACAAGCACAAAACACACCACCACGACAGTAGACTGGGGACTGCAGCTTGCATGAGCCAGCTGCCCTCACTGAATGTTAGGACAGATTTAAGAACACAGACTGCAGCAACAATTGGTCCTTTGTTCCTAAAAGATAAACAGAGGGAAGCTGGGGGCCACTGGATCCAACTCCTTCATACATAGTCTGTTTTGTCATTACAACCATTGCATCCAATTAAACATAATGAAGGTGCAAGATTAAGGCCTTACACACCAAGTTTATAGAAGACCTCGCAACCAATCTTCAAATAAGCTTCATCCGACAAAGTCAGAGAGTTCAGAATGAACCAGATCATTCAGCTGGTCTTCCGCCACAAATATCAATGTTGGCCCAAATGCAGATAATACTGAGGTTGAAGCTTTCAGGTTTTATTCTGGTTTTATAGTCTTTAAAAGTAACTTAATCTCTCTAAGACTTACGGCAGCCAACTATACAATGTAATACTGTCCTTCTGCAATCCACACAGAATACCGAGCATCTCAGCATGGATCCAGAATACCAACACCATTACCAACATTTGGCATTTCATTTGGAAGCAACAGGAGGGCAACAACTTGCATAGCAGCTGAGCTTCACAGTACGAACTCACAACAGAGAAAAGCAGGGTCTGAAGGCATGATTCATCTAAAAAAGAGCTGCACTAGCCTCAAAGCCTTCCATTAATCTAAGCACCTATATTGGTACCTTTTACTCCAGTGCTTATGCAAAGACATAGGTTCTATGAAACAGTTTGCACACATACACAAGACTTAATTCTGAAGAGCCAAAAATTTGATGCTCACTTTAAAACTACACAACCTGTCAGCTCAGCAATTTTTCAACAAACCCAGTATGAGCAGTGTTAGCACAAGATACAACGACTGTACTTCCGAAGAAGAAGGGCACATCGGATTGGAGCAGAATGGGGAATTTGAACACAAGGAGAGGCTGACTTACTCTCAGGATTATGCTGAGACTTTGAAATCGAGAACATTTTCAGCAACTGCACTCTTCTCAAATGTAGATATCACAGGAGACAAGGCAGTATTTTGCATCAGACATGAATCAGTTTGCATGGAAATTATTCCATGCAAGGATGAACGAAACTGGTAAGGATTTCACTTTGGAAGAAAGTTAACCAAGGTTAGGACATAGGAGCATATAGAGTCACGGGTGATGTGAACAGAGTAGAGAAAGACCAAGCGTTCACCACCTCTATCAACACAATACACGGGGCATCAAAACTGGTCAGTTCTAAGCAAGAGAAAGTAATTCTTCAAACAGAGCTGTAGCAAGGAGTTCTGTAGATAACTTTTCAAATACTGTGAAGGTTATCTAGGACAGCCTCATTATGGCATAGTCTGGATGCAGGAGTTCACACATTTTCAAGGGAGGCTAGACAAGTTCACAGAAACCCACTTACTAACTCATTATATAGGAACTTCCTGCCTCCAATATCTCATCAGTTCATAGGAAAGCAATTGTGCATATCTTTCAAATGCTCTTCCTTAGGCATCAGCTTTTGGCCAGCAGCAGAAGCATAGTATTTGGCTAGAGGGCCTTTCTCCTTGACCTGGCAAGGCCACTCACATTCTTGAAGAGATTAAGGTGCAGGAAGAACATAAAATGCATTTACTTAAGGAGAAGTAGCAGTGTAACATGTCACACAAGTCTAGGTAATGATATATGTTCATTCTGCACTCCAGTTATGAATCCATTTGTCAAAGAGGGATTTACTGATTTGATGCCCCACCCTTCTGTTTTACCTGTTCTGTAAATCTTTAATTTTATCTCATGGACTTCGATGGAACACATCACGTGGCATCTGCAAAATTTATGAGCGGGATTATATGATGTGATCACCTGTGATAGCTTGACAGCCTGATCTACGTCCATTACACTGCAGTGCTTACACTTCTCAACAGAGTACTTCAAACAGTAAGCAACAGGTACTATTTGTTCCCAGATAAAGGTAGGTCATTACAAGTCCTGGAATGTCAGCTAATCACAGACAGATTGCTCTTGGGACATTATGGATTGTATAGGAAAAGTTAGTGGAAAGATTAGCAAAATATTCCTTTCTGACTACTAAAACAGCTTGAGGACTTCTGAAATGAAACTACACAGGTCCTTCACTACTGAAGCAACAAGTACAGCAATTCATAAAGGGGGCAAAAACACAACTCTGAAAATTCTGCCTGCAAGGCTGCATCAGTTTTTAAGGGGGGAAGCTGTTTTCTCCTGCTTTGAGTTCCCTATACATCAGTTATGTAACTCACCTGCCAATTTGCACTTTTCAGCCATCAGCAATATCATATAATCACCTATTTCTACAAAGATAAAAAAGTTAAGCCAGCTAAGCTTTCACAATTAAAGTGCATTCTGAGTATGTTAAAGAACAACTTCAGCTCTGACAAAAAACTCTGAAATCAAGATCCTATAGCAGTCTTTGAAGTTCTCTACTGGGCTTAGTCAGGCAAAATTCAGACACTCTAGTACAAGTGTGAGATTCCTCAGACCCCACTTCTTTACTTAGTAGGCAGCCTGTAGATCTCCTCTATGCACTTGCAGAATGCCGGTCTCTTGACAGAGCTGAGAAGCACTGTTCAGCTCAAGATTAATCAGCTGGATGTGCACACACTCACATCCCCAGAGAAGCTGCTCACACACATCCTACATCAAAGCTGAAGTGCAACAGTGAATCTGGATGTTACCATGCAGAAAAATCGAGAGAGAAAGAGACAGCGGTAGTGATGTCTCTCAGCTTTGCACAACAGCTTGAGCACTCGCTTGTGGAAGTTGAAGAGACAAACAATTGCCACATGAGGTAATCTTCTCATGTGGCAATTCCACACTCAAATCTCAAAACTAGCAAAGGTTACAGAAGCTGTACAAGGAGTCCCAGCCATCTCTTCCAGGGAACTTACACAGCAGAAAGCCAAACACAACAGTCACTGCTGGTAAGAAACAGTTTCCACTCCCTAGTCAGAAGTTCAGAGTCCTGAATTTTAATTCTGACTTGGGATTTTTATTTGAATTGACAGCTACAGTGTGAGGTTCTCAGCAATCCCAGCTCAGCACTACGCTACCCAAACTCCCTCAAAGTTGAAGGTAGGTAACGCATCAAGACAACTATGAAACAGGGGTTAGAAACAAAACCTGGATCTGAACAAACATGCAGAGTGGAGGCAATGCACTTAGCTGTAACACCAAGCTAAGCTTTCTTTATAGATTCACATAGCAACAACTGTTTCCTCTTCCAAGAAGGAAAAAATGCTGTGAACTGCTCAGTAAAACCCTGAAACTTCAGTTGCTTCCATGGAGAAGCATTTCTCAGCTCAGAGACTAAGTATTACCTAATGCTGAAACCAGGTTTCAAAAACAACCACACGGCACAGCCAAGATATATTACTTAACAGTGTGTAGTGTGGTTCAATGATCTTAGGCAGCACTGCCTTCCTTCAAGGTCAATTGAGTGATTATGGGATTTACAGTGCACATAAAGCCCTTTGGACACAGCGTGCCAAACAAGAACAACACTGAAGCAGGAACCTTCAGCGGCCATCAAGAAGAATTATTCTCAAAAAGTCCTGACATATCACCGACTTTTTATTTATTTATTTTCGTGAACAGAGGAAGATGTTCACATGGGAGGAAGTAGAATAGGAAGGCTTATCTCCACCCTCTGCCCTTTAAGAAGGCTAAGAAATTATTTAAGCAGTGACTAACACTAACAGTTAACACTTGATTTCTCCAAAGCAGCTAACAAGAACAGACTGACCTCAGGAATGCTTATTCAGCTCATACAGTAATTTGGATTTTGGCACAATTGTGAACTCACTCTATTCTAACTTTAACCACTTGTGAACTACTTCCTACATTCACTATTAACAGAATCCTTCAACTTCCTTTTGAAGCCTTGAGTGAGACTTTGCACACTTGGTTGATACGAGCTTTCTTCCATTTTGCACCAGAGCGTGCACCCTTAGTAGCAAGTGCACCAAATACTGTATCATCTGATGTATTGCAATTTGTGCTCAGAAGAAAAAAAAGCCAAAAACTTATTCCTGCATAAATCCATAACTATCCACAAGCCAAGAGCACGTTAATTACTTGTGATCACTAAAGGGTGTTTTTTTTGTTTTGTTTTTTTTGTTTTTTATTATTATTATTCAGTCCTGTTACAGAAATTTGCTTTGAAGAAATTGAAGACAAAACTATTACATGCAGTTAGCAGACACAGTTAAGAAGAAATTGGGAAGATCTGGAAAATATAAAAAATTATTAGTATTTAGAGTAAATCTTTGTTGTTATACGTCTTGCTCTTCAGGTTGGCTTATGACAAATGCTGAATTGTAATGCCATTGGGTGTTCACAGACAGATAAAGCTTTGGCTTGAAGACTTACATGCTGTCCTCGTGTTCATTTTTAGAATGCATGTATATTCAATAGCAAACAAGTATGGAGGACTTGTCTAACCACTTGGTGCCAGGCACACACTAGCACATTAATAATAACACAGGACTGGGAAAAGCCTTTTGAGTCATCTGTTCCAGCTGTGCACTCCTACAGGCAGCAGCACTGCAATGTGTCTTCGTCAGACTTTATCTTAAGGGCATTAGGTCTTAGAACGCTCCCGGGGAGGAGAAAGCAACCAGAAACTGAACTGCTCTGATATCTCCAAGTTCCCTTAACTATCAGCCTTGCTTAAAGCAATTCCTCCCTTTCATTGGCATTTAAATCCTTTGTATTTTAAACTAAACAAGCTCCCTTTTTGTGAGGAGGCTTTCCTCCTACAATCAACCCCAAATCCTTCTCCATGTTCTGCTTAGGATTTGTGTTTTCTGGACAAGGATAAGTATGACAACCTATTTTCAATAAATTTTCTAACACCTTCTATTACTGCTTTCCATCAGGGAAACTCCATATATTGCAGATCAATGGACAAGACAGTCCATTCTATCAACAACTAGTTCATATCATTCTATCCTATACATTGAGGGAACTCTTTACACCACCCTATCAATTATTGAAATGGGAGAGTTTTTGGTTTTCTGTGTTTTTTTTTTTTTTTTTAATATATGTGCTTTATACTCCTATATATGATGGCTCTCTGCCCCCCCATCACTGGCGGACATTGTTGGTATGCTCAGCTTTCTGAACATAGGCTATTAGTATACATGGTAAAAAAAAAATGATGCCTTGATATATTCCCCGCACTCTCTTTTAGCAGCAGAAGTTGATAGGCTGCATTTATTGCTGACCTCTCTTCAGGAGTGTTATAAAAATGTAGACAAGTATTAAAGGTCCTTATGTGACATTACATTAAATGCTCTACTGCAAAGCTGACATCATTTCTTGCGATGCTTTCTCTCCCTCCCCCTCAATATTTTCTAAGAGTAGGAAGAATAATCTACTTTCAAAAAAGTATCACAGAATGTTGATAGGTCAGATCAAATTAACAGGTCTATAGAGCAGAGATCACGTTTCCTTCTCCTTCTGTAAGTAATGTTCAGTAGTCCTCAGCCCTGTGGCTCTATTTGACTGGCTTGCTTTGCCAAGGGATGTATTCAGCTAGAACAGCATCCATGCAATGAGTCAAACAGAAATAAGCTAGCAACATATGGATCAAGGAAAAACACAGTGAGCACACAGACACTTCAGTAATGAAAAGACGCAAGGCTGATCAAGTCAGTTTATTGCACACTTTGCTTCTTCTCAGAAAACAAAGAAAGATTTGAACAAGATAATATCTCGTGTCTCTTTATGTAATAATTTACCATTCGTGAAACCTTATGAACTATTGTACAGACTAGATGGAAGTTAAGCTTCTGAACTGTTGGTGAACTTCCAGCTAAAAACCCTTAAGAGCTGTGGTTACATATAAGAGAAGTTACATATTTACAGCTTACTCCAGAGATCTTGTTACTCTATAACTGTTACACATGGCAGAAAGTCTGTGTTGAATTATAAATTAACACTTGCCTTAATTATCAAAGAAGATTTCACAATTATTACCTGAAACATTGCCAAGATATATTTTGAGCACCCTAGACATGCGTCTGATCCAACAAACAGCAATAAAGCACTGGTACAGAATCTGGCGTGTCCTTGGCTTTCTAGTACTTCACTATGGTACATTACTAATATACAAAATCACTCACATTTTACTGTCACTGGACTTATTTACTGCGAAAGACTAAATTCCAGTCTGTAAGCTTTCTGTCTGCATATTTTTTGTTACCACAAAAGCTCTGTATGGAGGTTTACCTTTGCTGCTTTGGGGACAGGTAGAAAGCAACTGCCGAGATCTTGGTGATTATTTTCTGCTTAGAAATAAAAATTTTAAGATGACAACTGATAACAAGCTTGTAAAACCACATCCCTATCAGCATGAAGTCTGACAAACAACACTGTGTATACTTATGCCAAGCTGTCAAGACACACGCGAACAAAGTGCAGGTAAAATCTATTTAGTACCCGTATATTTGACCTATCAAACAAAAACTGCCTCCTCATTTCCTATGAGTTCACGATATCAGTCCCCACACACCTCAAAGGCTCTTATCAAGCTCCTTCTGAGCACAGTTCTGCTCTGGAGCGACAACTTCACACCCCTTCCCACCTCACCCTGCAAAGTGATAGGAATTCTATTTAGCTGTATTAAGAACAAATGAGCTGGATTTGAAGGATCTGAATACAGTCTCGATCTGCAGAAGTCAGACCAAAGTGTTCTGTTAAAAAACCTCTACAAAATTATCTTTGTATGCATCCACTAAGGTGGCAGTCAGCCCCCCTAACAAGGGGGATTGAATGCAGACTGCAAAAAGAACAGCTTATGCCACACAAACTCTGGACAAAGAGTCTTCTCCATAAATCCTGGACAGTAGGTCACGTCTCAGAAACCATTAAAGCATGGCTGTCCTTCCGCAGAGAGATAAAGAGATTTTTCCCACACCTACTCATGGCTTCCAGTATCACCTCCTGTTGTTTAAATACATCCAGGAAGAATGAAGGTTTAGCACTTCTTCAAAGAATTCAAAGACAGAAAGAATTCTTTCTCCCCCCCCCAAGTTTACAGAAACTGCAATGTAAATTAATCTAACCTCTCCTTAACTAAGTTAAATTTAGTGTTACAGTGGCAGAACATCCACTGCTTATTACCCCAAGGATAAGCTTGCCTAGTCTCCTTCCAAAGGGTATAGCTAATAATCCTGGAAGTTCTTCACTGTGCTGTGTTTTGAGTACTGCTTCTGTTGGAAACAGACAGCAACAATCTACTCTGCTCTTCAGAGTTCCGAAGCTGCCTGCATCAATGAGTGCAGGCAGCTCCGTACCAGCCAGCTCCTCAAGGGAGTTACCGTTTCTAACTGCCAGTGTGGCAGCAGATTTCAAAGCAAAAACAATCTGAAAACAAAAAAAACCCAAACAAACAAAAAAAAAAAAAAACACGAGCAAACTGACGCAGGCGGGGGCTCAGAGGACAAAAAGAAAAAAAAAATTGATAGTATTCAAGTTTGTTCAATTAAAAAAATAAAAAAAATAAAAGAAAGAAAGAAAGAAAGGAGCAGAAACGCCTTAATGAAGACTGCTAGAGACCACCTGGCAACAGACCCAGCGGCAGCACTGTGGGGAACGGTACTACGGTTCCCTAGGACTTAATTTTTTAATCACGAAGGCAGGAAACGAGGACCTGTCATTAAGCGTTCACAAATACCAAGTGAGAGCCGGTGCAGTTTTGCCACCTCACGGACGCGGGAGCACAGTAAACCCTTCTTTCGGTGCCCCGCGAGCTCCGCGCGATCCCGGTCACGGCGCTCCGAGGGCAGTTCACCAACGCCCGCAGCCTCCCGCCGATGCCGGCTCCCTCCCGGACGCGGCGGCGGAGCGCCTTCGGCGGCCCCAGGGCGCGGTCCTCCCCTCCAACCGCCGCCGGGCGAGCGGCCCGACTTTCAGCATGGCTCCCTAGGGCGGTTCCGCGTTTGAACCAAGCCGCTCCAAGCGGCCGCTCGGTTGGTTCCGAAACTTCCTCGCGGTTAAGTCCGCGGCCCACGGAGCTTCCCTAGGCGTCTCGGCAGAGCCCCGGCGCAGCAGACAAGAGCACCCGGGCAGCCCCCGCGCCTCGCTTACCGGTTTCGGCATTTTCAGCGCTGTCGGTGCTTCCGCAGCTCCAGAGAGCAACGCTCATGCAGCAGCTGCCCCGCCTCAGCCGAGCGCCCCGCGAGGAGGAGGAGAAGGAGGAGGAGTGAGAGCCGCTCCCGGCCACGGCGACGGCACAACCGCGAGTGCGGCGCCGGCCGCCCGGCGGCGATTAAGTACGCAGGTGGGGCTGCGGCAGTGACTCACCCGCCACCGGCCATTCCCCGCCGCTCCCCCCTGCGCTCTGCGAGCACGGGGCGGCCTCGCCCAGCGGCCAGACACCCCACCGGCCGCGCTTCGACACCTCGGGGCGCGGATTAGGGACCCCGGCCCCGGGTGGGACCGTTCTCGGAGCGATGCAACAGGTGCGGCGGGCGGGCGGGCATTCCTGCCGGCGCCGCCCCCGTGCCCGCGGGCGCGGCCTCTCTTCAGCCCTCAGCGGGAGACCCTCAGCGCAATATGGCGGCGGGCCGCGCTCCACCTGCTTCTGCCCCGAACCCTGACCCTGCGGCGGGGATGGCGATCGCCAAGTTGGAGAGCGGGTGAGGGAAGAAAGGCCCTTTGGAGTTAATGTGTGTGGGCGACTCGTGTGCTCGATCGCCAGTCGCTAAAGGTGCTATTTTTTTGTTGTTGTTGATTTTTTTTTTTTCTGAAGCCCAAAATGAATTACTTCAAATAAAAGGCAGGATGGATTTTTGTATTAAAGCACATTTTCAGCATTAAATAAAAGTTTGAGAATCCACCAAAGCTACTACAAAGTGAGAAGGCTGCTTCAGCCGGCTGTGCTCTTGCATCAAGATTGTGCAACCAACCAACCGATTCGTAGGCACGCAGACACAACGCACTGTGCCTGTGCCCCCTGTTCCTCACCCTTCATCCCCCGCCATGCTCCTGCAGAGCTCCCAGCTGCTTTACCTGCAGGAGCTGTGGCCTCCCGCCTGCTGGGGTGTGAGAACAGATCGTATTTACGTTGTCATGGGCAACGGACTATAGGACACAGGTCTTCCGGTGTGCCGCAATGGCATGCAGGTGAGCTCTGAGATTAGGGAAACGTGCAGATCCAAGCTGCTGTCTTCAATGTCCTTATTTCAAGAAAAGGAACTGGAAGCTTCAAAACAAGGTAACAGCCAGCGCATGTCAAAGATACAGGGCTGTGGAAACCCTGGGGTATGCCAAGGGATTGTAACAAAAACACAGTTCTGTGTTTTCCTTCAGGTCCTGCAGCAGAGATGGTGCTAGGCACTCACTCATAGTGCCACGTTCAAATAAAAGAATCACCTTTGCTTCAGCTTTGAGAGAAGGGAGGGGAGCAGAGACTGATAGAACTCACAGCTATATTCCCTTCTTGTGTGATCTTAGGAAACAGGAGAGGGCTTTACTGTAAAACTGAGCCATATGTGAAGCAGCTTGCAACAGCAGGTGAGAAAAAACAATCAAAGCTAAATGGCTTCTGAGGGAGATGAAGTAAAACATTTTTGGGAAACAGCTAGAGCCTCTGTTTTCAGATAGAGCAATCCCACTGAGATAAACTTTAATCAGATTAATTTGACAACATATGGCTTGTGAGGAGACTTCCTCTTTTAAGCAGTAAGTTTATGGTGGGACTCATGCTTTATTCAGTAGGATGGTACTGGATGTGGAGCAGACCAGAACATCACTGTTTTGGGCAGTCTGCTGAGCCCAAGAAACAATTGTAAGAAATACTGTAAGAACCTAGTTGTTGCCACTCTCACTCGGAACGCTATGTGGTGGTCTTGGATTATTTTGTGGGGGCATATAGGTGCAAAAAAGCATATAGGTATTTTTATTCCTTGCTGTTAATACCATATTTTGGCTTGATTGAAAAAAGAAGAATTTTTATTGCAGTTACCATTGCTTCCTAACTACAAAGAGGCAGAGGCAAAAGGAATTTAGGTGACTAATAGTTAAATGTGGCAACATACAATCTCTAGGTTCCTGTTTGCCACAGCACATAACCCTGTGCCATTCTTCCACAATCACCTGCAATATATGGGGAAAGATAGATACCTCAGTGGTATCCATAACTACCAGCTTACTCAACACCACTCCACCCAAACCCAACCAACAAGAACATGTTGAACCCATACAGGCAGTACTGTCATCTGTGGAAGGGGAAAGAACAATTGCCATGTTGGAGCGTTCGTTAGAGACCCTTAGCCTCCTTGCTGGGCTTTTGCCTTTTGCAAGACGTGTTTTCAAACCACCTTGGCTACAGAGCACTGTGAGTTGCTAAACTCTCAGTTCAGCAGGGCAGCAAGTTGTTTTTGTTACAGTGAGAAACTCTCTTCTGGGTCCCTGAGTTTCTTCCTTTACATTTCACTCCCTAGTTCCCTCCTAAATGGAGGGGAAGGTATATAAGGCTACCTCTTCCTTCCTTTTTATACAAAAAATCTATTCATCCTTTGCAGACACAGTAAAACCAGACTAGATCACATCTCCAGAGAGGAGATGAAAGCTCTCAGTTCTGTGGCTTTCTTCACAATGTCCTGACAGTCAGCACACTGAATTTTTGGAGCATGGGCATCATGTGTAATACTGATAAGCACTATCTGATAATGCTTATGAACTGAATTGCCATTTGAGTCAGGAGTGAAGGAACACGAGAGCAGGCATGAAATCAGCTCTCATCACAACAGTCTAGGGCAGAAATACAAAAGAACAAATTCAAATGTAGAAGCTTGGGAAATTCACATATAAAAAAAAAAAAAAAAAAAAAAAGCAACAAAAATACACAGTTGGTTCTGGATTTAGGCATTGGGTAAGCAGGAGAAAGCTTTTATAGGCACCCTAACTACAGCATTTTGTGCCAGAACTCACAATCAAGCATAAGAGCCAAATCAAAATGAAAGCCTTTAAGTTACAGGATTAGCAGCTGCTCTGATCCAACACTTGTTCTTAACCTGCTCTATTAAGAGTATAGCATTACTAACAACTTACAGGAATTACTAAAGCAGGGGAGGTGATGAAAGGACCTAGATTGCTCAGCAGGTCAGTAGCAGGACCCAGTTTCTGTTTTCTTCCCTGTAACAGCTCCAGTGCCTTACTGCCCTCTAACCAAACTGTATTTTAAGATTTTCCATCTGTTTTAAGGAGAAAAACAATTTAATGTTGCTGTTCTGCTTTAGTAACATTTCAACTTGATGTAATGCATTTATGAATTCAAAGAATTGAACAGAATTTTCTCAAGAAAATCCTATCAGTATAAAGTGGTTTTGCTTAACAGATCTGGCGCTAGCCATGTTTTAGTTAAAACACATCTTCCCAAGTATGGTTACCATGAAATTAGGAAGCAAGGACTCTTATGTCCTAAAAATACCATTATTGGTTGCCCACAAAAAAATCAATGGTCTCAGTAAGAGGCAGGTTTGAATTTCTTGTTTCTGAATATAGGAAGTGTTATCCAAATTTTCCAAGCATGGTTGGAATAGTCTTGCAGCATCTCTGGTGATCTGTTTGCAGTTTTACTCCTGGGATTTTTTCTAACTGGAAACACAGAGTGACTTACTTCTGACAACATACAGGCCATGCATTCAGTGTAGCAGATAAAAGAAAGCATACCGTATTCTGACACTTTGTATAGGTTTAAAATGAAGAGGATCGTTTTCTTTGTCAGTTCTAAGAGCTGTAGGAGGAAAAGCAGCCATATGGTATTACTGACAGTAGCTTCTGTTTCGTTGCGCATGACTGTGAATAGGCAGTTTATTCCCAGTTAGAATTCCTGAAACGTTGGCATTCCTGCACTGTCATGCTCCAGGAACAGTGGCCAAGGATCTGTTGAGTTCCAGTTCTGCTTGAACCGAGAGCTCCTTCCTTACTACCCACACTGAGCTTAATGAAAACCCGACAAATTCAGGTCACAGTGGACGACCGTTTTCTTTCAAAGCACTGTTGACATTCTCCAGGTCTCTTTTGTTTCTTTTGAAGGGGATATACATGGTAAAAGAGCTCAAAGCTTGTTCCTCATTTTTTGTTGTTCCTTAAATGAGAAGTTTCTGCCAAGTTCAATTAATGTGTTTTTCCAGTACGTGTGAGTTTGTGCTAAGAAATGGTTAGGTGAATTCAGGCCTGGAAATAAACGCTGTTAAATGATCCAACAGTTACATGCTGGAAGACCCTTATCTTTGCATTCTTTTTCTTTTTTTCAGGCTGCACCCACAATTGTTCCTTGAGATTACATGACGCTCTCCTTGACCATGATGGAGCTGTACAGGGACATACTAGATGAACACAGTTTAAACATGCATGTGATCAAGCAAGGAAAATCTAAAATAATTGTCTCTGTAACTGAAATCCACCGTGAATTATTGATTTTATTAGTGAAAATAAATAGTAAAAAAAGCAATAAGAATTTGCTCAAACTGTTGAATGAGAACAATCACATCACAAAGCATTGTTTAAAAATGTATTAAGTGACAATAGATGTTCACAATGTACTGGATTTGTAAAGATTATTCTACACATGTAAATCCAGCCGTGTTTGTCCAAGACTTGAAGCAAATGGAAACTAGGGGCAACACAGCTTTTACGTCTCAAAATGAAATAATGATCTTAATGCATACGATAAGAAAGGAAAGAGGAAGGGAGTTCCCCTGTACAGGTAATCTTTATTTTACCTTCATATCTTCCTTTGTGCTATTTTATTTGGAGTCTGATTAGAAGCAGAGCTCAGTGCCATGTATTTCAAATAACCCCCTGCAAGACTGAATTATTTCTACAGGGACCAGATCTTCTTTTTTTTTTAAGCATCAAACTAGAGATGTAAAAAGACAGTGTTGACAAAAAGAGCGGGTCAAATAATGCTGACCAACTTAGTTCATGTGCTTCACAAATGGAACGCAGATGTGTGCCTACAGCAGGCATGAGTAGTAAAGGGAGGTGAAGGCAAAAAAGTCTCCACTGGATGATAGAGAGAAAAAATCTACATCACTGACATTTCTATTGCTCTCACTGTAAGGATGATGCTGTAGGAATTCAAAAATAAAGTAACAAGCTATTTCAACTAGTGTCAAAATTCAGAATTTCAGGGCTAAAATAAGCACACAAAATAAAATGTACAATTAATGGATATCAAGTATATTTTCTTTTCCTGTGATATCATACTGACTCACAGCTTTTAAGATCAGAAGGACCATATTGTTTGACTTTCAGCGTAAAGTAAGCTGTTGAGTTTCACCCAGTGATTCTCAAATCAAGACTCTGTTAGAAAGGCCTTAAATCTCAGACTCAGAACTAATTGACAGTGATTCTACCACCTTTCTAGTTCTCTCCACAGCAAAGTGCTCGTTCACTATAAGTTGTGAAGTTGTTTGCATTGACTGTAATTGGTTTTTGATTCCACTTCAGAAGGTGCCCTGTCAGTAAGGCAATTTACTGTTAAATACTGATGCAAGATCTAGTATGGTTCTTGCCTCGCCTGTCAGTGATGTAGGATGTACAGTACTCTGATGTTTTATGTCAACTAACACAGTAGAAGAGGGTTTTCCCTCATCTTTCCTAATTGAAACAAAAGGAACTGCTTGATGCAGAGGTTACTTGGTAAATCTCAGATGGTCCCTTTTTTTCCTGTTTTCCACTCAGTACCATCTCCTCCATTTGTTTTCACCATATTTTGCCTAGTTTCAAATATTTAAATGCTCTGTGCAACAAGACCTTTCTCCCTTTGAACGCTTTGTAGCATAAGATTGGTTAGTGTTAATAAGTAATATCAGGATTGCTGCTTATTACCGGCACTACATCAGTCTTCCTACTCTGCCTCACCTGCTTCTTAGAGAAAAGAGCATTTCAAACTGATGTTAGGTGCAAAAGCTCTTTCTGCTCTCTACAGACTGCAGCTGTCTGTAGGCAATTCAGTCTGCACAACCAATGCAGAATCAGAAAAGAATATTCAATGGAGGCTTCTCTTGTGGATAAAGGAGGGTAATTTGGACCTTGGTATATGAGTAAGGCACTAGGCTGGAGGCTGAAGTACAAGAATCGTCCTATCTCTTGGGAAATCCTCTGTTTGCTTTGAGATAACAATAATGTTGAAAACAGGCGGGCACCAATAAATATGTAAGACCAAATACAAGCAGGTAGAAGCAGAGAGACATTGCTAAACAAAGCAGAACACTGCCAACTTTCACTAGATCTGAATTCTAACTCTGATATTTTGTAAGGACTTACCTAGAACTGTACCTCAATTAAATATTCATTCATGAGAAAAAGCTATTTGTGTTTCACAGCAAACAGCTAGCTCATTTACAATTTACAAATGGATACATATGTCCTTAATTAGTTTTCAATGACCTTGCTATACAGTGAGGGCAAACTAAATTTATTTTATATCAAGGCTGCAGATGGAGTCACCTTATCTAATCAGCCCCAGCTGCTTTAAGGCCAGTAACTCAGAAACAAAGAGGCTACCATTCGCAGTAACTTCTATGAGGCCTCACTGGAGGAGAAGGGGATCAGGTTGGTTATTGCTCACCTCCCATACTGAGGCATTCAGGTAACCTGAAACAAAGGGAGTTTTCAGTGCTTCCCAGTGACACACCTAGCTTGTGAAGTAATTACCTCTGACGCATGACACAAAAGATAAACACCGAGTCCTGTAACGTGTTGACTAGCAACTCCTCAAAACACCTTGGAAAATAGTATAATTACACTATTTTAAAATAGCAGGTGAATTTCACCTGTCTGCAGTAGGTAGCTCAGGAGCTAGGTACTAATTGAGTACCACTTGAACCTTTGAAATAGAGTTGGAGTGCTGCCTCAGATGTTACCACCATGACTTACATCACATACAGATGTGATTTGCTCCTAGGCAGAATGCAGCTCAGCTTTGTTTCACTTACTAATAGGCTGATTTTCTTTAAAAGGCTGCGTGATGAATCCTTTGGTCTCATTTAATAAAAGACAAAAGCAAGGTGAGAGGGAAAATCTATTTGGTTACACATAACATGTAACCTTATGATCACCTTTTGTGCCAGGTTTCATCCACGTACCCTCCCAAGTAATTGCTAGGAATGCTTTTGGAGTCAGATTTGCTGGTCCATGGCTCTGACTTGACATTCAAGCACTTACAGTGTGGGAGGATAAGGGTGAGCTGCTGCTGGACACAAGAGGCAGGGTGTTGTGTCCTTCTACCTGGTATCTGTTGAGGCAGAGGATCTGGTGACCCCAGAGCTGATAGTTCATGAGCTAATTGTTTGGTATGTTTAATTATCTTGGTGTGGTAAATCATGTAGTTGCAGCAATCAAACATGAAGTAGAGTTTCTGTATCCAATTGGTTTGCTTCTTTTTCCCAACAATGTCATTTGGCCTTGCAGATCTGAGACCAGGAGCTTATGAGCTGGAAACATCTTGTAGACACAAGTGAACCATGTTAGTCCAAAAGCATATATACGCTGCTATGGCCCTCTAAGAAACTGGGTTGCTCTGTCTTGGCCTCGCTGACTGTGGTCTGTGTGCCAGGACAGACGGGATGTGAGGTGTAAGCATAATATCAATCATAGTTTTCTTTTGCAAAGTTCAGCTTCAAGGTCAAACGTGATTCTTATGTGGATGTGGTTGATGTAAGGGCTTATTACTGGGCCATACCAGGTAATGCGGCCTGGTTTGACACAGCACATTGAAACACAGACTTCCTAGGTGTGACCTCAATTCAGAGTGTCCAAGCACTTTGGGCATGGAGCCATGAGCAGCTTCTTGGCTACTGTCAGTGAGAAACTGGTCTCTGAGGCTGGTTTGCAAGAGCCTGCAAGAAGGGTTCAGCAGTCCATGCAGACACAGCAGGCCTGGCTTGTGAAGCAGTTCTGTTGCCAAGCCCTCCGTGGCTGCTCTGCAACACAGGACAGCAGCACTGAGAAGAGTGGGAAGACCAACAGTCCTGAGTTTAGCTATTTGCTTCACCAGCCTTATGCTATGAGACAGGAGAATGCCAAAAGGGCCTTAGAAACGACAACAAAACCGGGTGTGAATGTGTGGCTGAATCACGGGGTGGAGTAAGAGCTGGATGTCCTTGTGAAGAATGCCACCCGTCAGTCCCTATGTGGGGACCCCCTGCACAGGAGGTGTGCCTGGGAGGAGCTACCAGCATCCTGGAGACCTGCAGCTAGGGCGTCACAAGAAAGCAATGTGGACAGGACTCAAGAAAGCTCTCTTGGCTGTCAAGCAGCATTTCATCCAAACTGTTTCTTTCTGAGCACAACTGCCTCCAGCAACACAGCGTTTTTTTCCCCAGTTTTATTCAAATCAATAGCAACTCTCCTGCTCCTTTTAGGAGACTGTCTGATAGTAAGCAATGTCACAGCAAAGAACACTTTTTTACTGTACTGCTGATATCTAAATGTGCTCTTTCCTTGCATTACTCTCTACCCTCTACCCCTATTGCCTGAAATAGCTGCTCACTCATCACTATAGTGGGTTTAGCTGTGTTGTACGGATCTGTACAGATAAGAAACAATAACCTTTAGATAACAGAACAGACTCTTGCACAAGGCTCCTCCTTGTCTCAGAGTTCAGTCTGCACCCTTATTTTGAAGAAAAAAAGAAAAAAAGAAAAAAAGAAAAAAAAAAGGAAAAAAAAATATTTTGTACAGGAATTATATTAAAATACAATATAGTAGTGCAGTGCTTAAGGACTTTTGACACAGCATTGTTGTTTCAAGTAAGATTATGGAGACCATTTCACCATAGTAGCCAGTGGGTAGTATTTGAAACGATTTCTTTTTCTACGCTTCAACAAGCAATTATGTTTCAAATGCCACTGTTCAGCAATGGTGAGTAAATAGTGGCTTAAATAAGAAGTAAGGAAAAGTTTTGTTTGCTTTTGCAGGTGTTAAATTTCAGCAGAACAATCTAACTCAAACAAAGCCTCAAACAAAAGTTATTGGCATTCCTATCTGACAACCTGAGTTTCATGGTAGACAAGGCAAATAATCTAAATTCTCTCTCCTAGCCCTGAAATCTCTGACCAGTGATATTAACCATGGCTGTAAAATTGAGGCTGAGGTTTTTGATTTTGAGTATAATGTTTTTCTTTGAGTTGTTAATGCTTCAGAAAAACAATTGCAGCAACTGTGTGTGCTTGAACAATGTATTTCTGTAATTAGTATCCCTAAAGAACCCAGTGAAAATTGCACTGACAAGCACATTGCAAGGTTGAGATGTGAATGTAGGTTGTTTTCCTGTTCTTCTAATAAACACAGCTTTTCCTCCCTTGAGAAGAAATGCAGTGCTGCATATCCAGCACCCAGATGGATTCCAACTCACAGCCTAAAAGCAATCTCAGAACATTAGGAAAAAAGGTAAGTGGATCATTTTTAGACCAAGAAACGAATTCTGTGGAGCCTATTTATGGAAACTAAGCTTTAGTGAAACTACTTGCAGAGAGGAGAATGAAAGCTCCAAGTGGTGCTTGTGAGTGCACCCCTTCCCACAGCTCTCAAACTTGCAGTCCTGCCTCAGTGCCAAAGCCCTGCAGTCCAGATCAGGCCAGTAATCCAGAGGTTTTGCAGAGAAAATTCTATGACTTCAGCACAGGTTCCCATTGCAATTCTTAATTGGTTACTTTAGATTACTGTTTTAGCCAAGCCTTGTTAATGTGAAATGATAACCTTGAACTGTGTTTGTGGTTTAAGCATTATCCAAAGACCTGCACGCAGCATACAGGGACAAAGTCAGAAATTCTTTTGCACTTGTGTGAGGTCAGAGTCAAACTGATCTGTCAATCTGAGCACAGGATCACAGTAATCCACCTGTTTAATGGGCCTTATCAAACACTAGGTTTAGATTTTGTGCACGTTCTGAGTTTACAGGTCCAATGCTGCTCCTTTTTGGTCATGGTGCTATTACCTGATTTCTTCTGCAATCTTATTTAAACACAGGTAAGGGTGGAAGAGGTAAGCTCTCTATTCTTTAGGGAACTAAGATGATACGAATAGAACAAACTAGGGGCTCAGCAACTATACTAATCTTGTTCCAATTGCCACTCTTTCTGAGAAGAAGTTATTACTAACATTCAACCCAAAGCTCCTTTCTGCAACTGGAGGCCATTCGCTCAAGTCCTCTTGCTAGTGATCTGGGAGAAGAGGCTGACACACACCTTGCCACAGACTTCCTTCAGGCAGTTGTAGAGAACGATAAGGTTTCCCCTGAGCCTCCTCTTTGCCACACTAAACAATCCCAGTTCCCTCAGCTGCTTTCCATAAGACTTTTGCTCCAGACCCCTCACAGTTTTGTTGCCCTTCTCTGAAAATGCTCCAGGGCCTCAATGTCTTTCTTGCAGTGAGGGGGGCAAAACTGAACATAGTACTTGAGGTGCAGCCTCACCAGTGCTGAGTACCATAGATGGATGATAACCTTTCTAGTCCTGCTGGCCTATGCTATTTGTGATACAAAATGATGTTTGGTGGCAGTGCTCACACAAGGGAGGTCAGGCAGTTTTGGCTATGCAAGAGTAAAAACAAGGAAAGGGAAGGTAAATGTGAAGCTACTGTTTGAATTATTGAAGTTTCTCCTTCACCCCTTCTTCAAGGATTATTATTTACACAAGATTTCCAGCTTGGAGCTACATGCCTCACAGCTACATCCTGGTTCCTGGGATCCTCAAAAGCCTGGCTGCTCTGCTCTGCTCCATTATCCTTTTGCACTCTTTAATCCAACACTGCTTTTTTCTTTTTTCTTTCTTTCTTTTTTTTTTTTTTTCTTTTTTCTTTCTTTTTTTTCTTTTTTTTTCTGTCAGTGGTGCTACTGTGCAGTGCAGACCCTTTGCTCCTCACCCCAGATGGAGAGGAAGCTATCTTGAGGTCCCTGGTTCTCACCTCAGATGAAGAGGGACAGGAGAGGGTGGTGGAGTGAGGCATAAACACTTCTTATTCCTAGGAAGGAAGGAAGGTGTGACTCACCCTGAATTTGTTTGAAAAACTCTTTCACCTGTCTATAGTCAGCAGCCAAGAAGGAGGTTTCTCAGGTAGAAATTGCTCAGAATTACCCATCCAGGCCTTGCCGCAATGACTGGGCATGGTGGGACTGAGAGCTTTGTTCTGTGCAAGCAGTTAATAAAACTCTTGCTATAAACAGGGTGTGCTGGCTGGAGGTGCTCCGTGCTGGGAACAGACTGCTGTGAGACACTTGAGGACCTTCACTGTCACAGCTGGATGGGGCAGCACGTGCAAGAGAGAAAGGGCCTGCTACAGCATTCAGTGAACACTGTATTAACAGCACAATAAGATTTACTATACTTCATGACTTTTTTCACTAATTATTAATACTCAATTAATATGGCCCCGAGCAGAATGTACTCCCAAGTAAAGAAAGTAACTTATGGCCTGCTTTACAGGTGACATGTAAATACTTTGTTACATGAAGTACTGCATTTCTATGGGAGCACTGGCACACTCAAGTGAGCAAACACAACACTACAGAGGAAATCAAGCACTTTTAGCCCAGCCTAAGCACTCTTTGTTACCAGCCTGGAGCCACCTGAAAGTAAAGCAACATTGTTAATGAAAAAATATGAGGAAATGAAAATGATTCCAACATGCTTTTTTAAACTCAATGTTTCTCTTATTTCTATACAACTTCTGCTTCATGCAGCTCGAATACAGCATTAGAGAGACCCCGGCCTTACTCCAAAATGCTCCTAAGTTTCAGTCATTGAAGAGCAGGCCCAGGATAAGCACTTGATAGCAAAAGGGTAAGAAAGGAAATACTAGGAACTGTGATTATTCCTCAACATTAGTGATAACTTACAACCATCTTAAAATACTCTTCAAAAATTGAAAGACATAATTGTACAGCTCCTATATTGACCTGTCCTATCTGGCTGAGTGTGAGAAAAAGATTCTCCTCCGTCCTTGTTCTCTATATCACAGAGCAGGTTCCCAATTTCATTGCTTTTTTTTTTTTTTTTTTTTCTTTCTCCACAGGAGAAAAATGCTTGATTAATCCATACAGGTTGAGTTAACAAGACAACCTCTCGGAACTGCAATTGTCAGTAAAAGTGATTTTCACATTGTAAGTCTCTGCTACATACAAGCTGCCCTGTTTTCTTGCATGTACGTAAGACCTTCTCAGACATTTGCTTTCTATCCTCCCACATTCTGGTGCAGTTCCTTCCCTTAATGACCCATGCATGCAAAATGACCTCTACGTTCTCCTCTACAAAACTGCACTGTTTCTGTCAACTCTGGAGCTCACATTTTTCTGATAAAAGCTGCAATTATTTTTCTATGCAGTAACATTTGGAACAAGCAACAGGACTGGCTTTGTAAACAGTTTTTCAGACTCTCATTAGGTTGCCAACAGTTGGCTCTTGGTGGAAAAAACCTATGCATGTGACAAATTCACTTCATTTAACCACCCTCTTAGAACAGCCTTTTAGAAGAGCTGCCTTCTGAATGCAAAGACAGACTTCTACTCAGCCTATCTTTTCCTGTGCACTGCAAATTGCTTAATAATGAGGCAGGTAAAATGTGATTTTATGAAATTGATTATATGTCAACAACTGCAACCTAAAATTAGCACCTCTCATGGCTATAACTTTCCTCACTTATAAGATGCTACAGTTCATTCTCTGACATCCTGGGGTCTGAGAAAATCGAGCTGTGCACTGCAGAGTTGTCCACTGCACTAGCAAGACAAAAACAGGACCTACATGATTTTTAAACACTACTCACAGATCCCTTGTTCTCCTGTAGTAGGTGAGACTTTTAGTGAGAGCAAAACTTCACTGGCATTCCTTGTTTGCTGGTGGTAGTAAAACTGCTGGTCCCAGTAACCTGTAATTACTTAAGTGACAAAAAGCACACAAGACCTGCACTAACAATGAAGTTTCACAGTTTTGATGTTGGGGAATGACCTGCACTTTACTTTTGACACAAGTCCTCATTTAATTCCTAGTGAAGTCAGTGGGAGCTGGAGAATCTGTGTTTGCTTCAGTTACAGGAGATAAGCCAAACATTCAAGGATTATTTTCCTAATATCAGCAGAAGTGCTCAGCTTGACCAAGCAGTTGATAGTCAGCTCAACAGTAGTAAAATTTGCATTCAAACACTACCTTTTGAAAGATCTTAGCTGACAGATGGATTTGTAAGTACTCACGTTATTTTTAAACTGTAGCTAATTGAATCATTTGGGATGTATGGATCATTTCAAAATCACTCTTCAGGGAATAAGACTGAAATTATGTTGCGTATATTTGAACCTTAATGTCAATGAACCTTGACTTTCCAATCACTGGAAATTGTCTTAAAATTGAGTCTATTATTAATCTAAAAATTACCTTTTTTTTTGTTTGTTTGGATAGAGCAACCCAAAACAAATGACATGGACAGAGCTAACCAGATGAGGCAGATCTGTGTAAAAACAGCAAACTTTACTTTCTACTTCCTACCAAACTTTTTCCTAGTAAACACAATTCAACAGTGTGCCTCATCAAAAATCCTGTGAATCTTGACACACAGTGAGGTTGTGTTGCCAAATATATTAAAAGTCTTGAAAAATCTCTCATGGCTTTTTAATTAAACTCTATATGTGAGAGGCAAGAGATTCCTTGCTTTTATTGTCTACATGCGCTCATCAGTGATGGAAGCTCTGTGCAAAATCTGTATGCTGGTACTCCCATGGTATGGAGTATGGAAATTTCTTCTGAAAGAAGAAAACAATGATGCTGAGAAGAATGCATTTCTCTGTTCTTACAACAGTACTACGTATGTAAATACACATAAAAGCACAATACAGCTCTGAGTGTATAAAAGACTAGTAGCCAGGGTTACTCTTTAGAAATTATGAGGAATTTTTATTACAAAGAACTAGCAGCAAATTATTAAAACAATTAAATACTTTTGAGAATAATTAGTTTCTTTAGGCAGTAACAGAAGGAGGTTCTGAAATGCTGTAACAGAAGCTGGACAAACAGAAAAAGTTTCTGCAAAGTTTATGTATTATGTTGTAACTCCACTTGCCAAAAACATGATCTGAATCAGGATACAGTCAAAGTCCAAGTAAAATTTTACTGTAGATGCTAGCAGACAAGACTCTAAAAAGCCTTTCTTTCCTATTTGTGTGCTAAGGATGTGGTAGGTCTATCCTCTGGCAGAAGCCGTCCAGGATTCTTTTGGCTCAGGCTCCAGATTAACACAGATCATCTCTGCACAGACAAATTCCTTGGGAGACGAAGGGTTTACACAAGTATCACCAGGCCACACAAATATGTTGTTGCATTTCAAACCCGTTTCACTGCCAGAAATTTCAGTGTGTACAGACTTTCCTTTTGTTTAGGGATTTCCCACATCTATCTCCACACAGCTCAACTGTTGCATCCTTCCAATTACTACATCCAAGAACTCTGCAGATGGTGACTCCTGGAAGATTTAAGGGAGGTAATTATCTCTGCTTGGCTTGTGCTAGGTTTGTCAAGCTAATACTTAAGTTGTGCCTTTTTCAGAGCACTGTCAAGTGAGACATTATTTTGACTTATATAATGTCTCACATTATTTTAAAGTGATAACAGAATTTGATTAACTGAAGAAAAATCCACACCCATGGAAGAATACCAGGCAATTACAACCTGACTGTCCTCCCAGTACAGACTAGCACACAGCACGTGTTGAGCTCTTTGACCACATAAAATAGCAATCTTATCTTTCTCCGTTCTCAGTAGTTTTCTGACCTTAGTATCAGGTGCATACCAGCAGTCCTACTGGAAGCAAGAGGGATTGCAGCTACTGAAAGCATGCATCTCAACTATAATCACCAACTGTTTCTATAAATACAGAGTATGAAAATAACACGTCTTTTATCTACCAGGTGTTCCGGCAGCTATTTTTGAGTGGCGCCAAGACCTGATAACATATTTAGCCTATGTGGTAAATGTTCACAAAGTGGTTGCACTATATGCCAAAAATAAATCTTCAGTGGCCTGAGCTGTGCCACCTCCTGCTCCTGTACTCTATGCTGGTGAGACCTCACCTGGAGTACTGCATCCAGATATGGAAATCACAGAATGGCCAGAGTTGGAACAGACCTTAAGGATAATGAAGCTCCAACCCCCCTGCCACATGCAGGGCCACCAACCTTCCCATTTAATACTAGACCAGGCTGTCCAGGGCCCCATCCAATCTGGTCTTGAACACCTCCAGGGATGGGGCAATACAGGAGATATGGGCCTGCTGGAGCACATCCAGAGGAGGACCACAAAAATGATCCAAGGGATGAAACACCTCTCCTGCGAGAGTAGAGTTAGAGAGCTGAGGCCATTCAGCATGGAGAAGGCGAGAAGGCTCTGGGGAGACCTGAGAGCAGCCTTTCAGCATCTAAAGGGAAGCTACAGGAAAGACTCTTTATCACAGTCTGTTGTGTCAGGACAAGGGGAAATGACTTCAAGTGAAAAGATACGTGATTTTGACTAGATATAAGAAAAAAAAAACCAAACAAAAAACCATAATGGTAGTGAAGCACTGGAACAGGTTGCCCAGAGAGGTGACCGATGCCTTGTTTCTGGGGACAAGGGAAGGTTGGGCTAGAGAGGCTGTAAGCACCCTGACATAGCTGCAGATGTCCATTGCAGAGGAGTTGGACTATGACCTTTAAGAGTTCCTTCCAACACAAACTATTCTATGATTATATGACCCTGTTTTGGAGATGTAGGATAGGTAAGCATATCTGGAAATAAAAATCAGCAAAGTTGCATGGAGTTAGGGCTTGCTGTACATTGCCCAGCATCAGGGGCCTGCAGGGGTCCACATGCAGCACTTCTGAGGGCAGAACACTTCTGTGAAGCCTGGCACAGCTATCTGTGCACTCACTCCCTATGAATACTCTAGCTCTTTCACTAATAGACTGATACAGCAGCAGGACTCTTCCATTCCCTCTCCGCTCAGGTTCACACTCACAGCTGCTTCCCCTGCCAGCCTTTCAAACCTTCTCTGCTACGGGGACACCAACAGACAGGTGACATCAGCACCTTGAGATGCTGCCCACAAGATGCCAAGCCTCACGTCCCTACAACCCGCTCTGACGCAGCCAGCCTGCAGGCTCCCCGCCCTCGGGTGGCGCTGCCCTCCCCAGCCCACACGCCGCACCGGCAGCAGCCCTCAGCCCAGCTCGGCGGGAACCTCCCCTCGGCCCCGCCCCCATTTTGAGTTTTAACGGGCAATTCCTGTCTCTCCCATCCTTAGCTAGGGAAGAAGCCGAAGAAGCCACAGCCTTCCTGCCCTCCCGCCCAGCCAGTACAGCGCAGCCCACAGGCCCAGGAGGGCTCCCAGCGCCGCCCTGCTGAGCTGTCACAGGGCGCACCGCGCCCCCGCCCGGGTGACGGCTCTCCTTCCCGCGCGACCACTACGCATGCGCACAAATACTGCCGTTCGCGCCGCACCTCGGCCGCCACCCCGCCACCCGTAGCACCCAGGGAGGGTGTGGGGAGGAAGCGCAGAGGGGACTTTGTCCCGGGAGAGCCGCTGCCGTCATGCGGGAGGTGGCCAATGAGCGAGCGCGATTAAAATAGCGCACTATAAAGAGCAGCCCGGGCTGCGCGGTGCCTTGGGCAGCTGTCGTGCAACGCAGCGTTAGTCATGGCGCCTGGCTGCGGCTGGCTCGCGCCCTGAAGGGCTGCTTGAGGCGTGTCTGTGTGGTTGCCGTGAGGAATGATGCGTTGAGAGCTTCGCTTCCTCTCATGGATGTAGTGGTCCTTCCTGCTGCATTTAGTTCTCTTCCTCCAAACGTGCTTTCCTTATTCAGGCTTTAGAGGTAGCCTGTGCTGTGCTATCGTGAGAGAGCTGCTGTGTGTGGCGCATTCTTAAAGCAGCATCTGTTTAAGGCTGGCTGTTATCAGTGGAGGAAGTGGAGAGAGAAGCATTACCGTACCCTGTACTCTTCCATCTCTCCTCCATTCTTCTGAGCTACACTGCAGCGGAAAATGCTCTCAGACGTGCTATGAGCCCAGGCCTTATGTGCGGTAGGTCCTCTTACAAAGATGCAGGCTTGGCCTGTAGGTCACAGCAGAGACTGGAGTTTGCTGCTTGGGCCTCCCAATCCTATAGAGGCACACATGATAAATACAGTGTATGGAGAAGCATAATGTGAGGTTTCTATACCATTTCTCTCTGAAAGACTGGGCTGCTTCACTGAGGTGGGAGGAAAAATGTATTAAAACAGCACTCGAAGTGTGGCCAGCAATATTGGCAATCTATTTGAGGACTTCTGCTTTAGTATGTGGTCAGGAAAGTGTGAGCAATACACTGACTTCATGGCTGTACTCAGACTGCAAGTGCTGGAAGTGGCTCACTAAGGAGATGTGTTCCTCCTTGCTGCAACTTGCTGCTTCTGTGGAAATACCCCTAGCACAGCTGCTCTTGATCTGTGCTATGGCGGTGTGTTGCACATTCTCACCTTACTAATTACATACGTTGCATTGCTACTATTCAATCAGCTAGGTTATCTGTGCTAGCATCATCAGGGGCTTTTGGTGAGTTAATAGAAAGCATACATTTGCAATTTGGGAAGGTCAGCATCTTGCATGCTTATAGATACACACATGCTTTAACCCAGCTGAATTATCTAAATATGAGAGAATTTTGTTCTATTATGTAGATAGATATATATAATTCTATTTTGTATGTATATATCTATATCTACCTACCTATCTATCTATCTATCTATCTATAGATATCAAGTTTCCACTGGATTTAGGGATAAGTATTTACTGAAATGTTTAATGTGGCAGCAGGGAGGAGGGAGGAGAGAGGGATCACCAGAAAAGATTATGAGGAGACAGGTTCAAAAGAAGATGCCTCTTCACAAACTGCACTTAAATCCTGGAACTCATTGCTACAGTTTGTTGGAAATGTGAGAAGTTCAAAAAGCAATTAGGTACAATCATACATGAAGAATCCATGCGAAGATGTTCAACACAAACACCTCTGATTCAGATTCAGGACATCTTTGAGGTGCAAATGTGCATCCTGCGGAAGCATTTTGGGGAGCAGCCTGCCCCATTCTCCCTCTGTCATTAGGTGGATGCTGTCAGCTGCTGCAGGAGATGGGTATGGAAATGCTGCTCTGCACAGGCATCCCTGTGTTTAACTGTCATTCAAAAGCTTTTTGCAATCTTTGATAAATAATAAACAGCAATTCTGGCGATAAACTTTAATGTTACTTGGATAGTTATGTCCTTATGTGCCTGTTCATCCCTGCCTGTTGCTTTGACTGTACACTGGAAGAGGATGGGAGGTTATTTCTCCACTTGTTTGTATTACACCATGTAAGCTGAGCACTGACCTGTGTTGGTGGTTTCTAGCATCTTGGACATGAACAAGTATGATTGGTCTGTATTTTTGAAGATGGCCACAAGCCAAAAAGCTTGCTGCTCATATAAACATCTGAAGTAAGAAATTGTGCATTCCAATCCTGATTACCTGTAAGAATTAGCCAGGTACTCTACTTGAGAAAGCATTGAATACCAGCTGCCTAAATAGTAGGCAGTAGAAATAAAATTTCATGAGCCACACCGGCAATAGCTTGTATTTATTGTCTAGGAGCATGGATTGGACCTTGAGAACCCACTGCCAATGAAGGCTAAGATCAAGGGCAAGACATCAGTGTAGCAGAACAGATGTGAGGGCTGCATGGTGCCCACGTCCGCCTCTGTCCCATCGCACCTCTAACAGGATGGTGCTCATCCCTAATGCTGGCTCTACATCTGCCTCACTGAAAACTGGTGGTGGCTTCTGCCCACGGACAGGCTGCACACACTAAAGGTCTTCTGCTCTGTGTCCACACAACTACCTTTTGTGTTGGATGCTTTTTGCAGAAAGAGCAGGGTGTCCCTAAGGAGGTGTGGAGGGACTTGGTGGTTTTAAGCAGGCAACTGCTGAGGACCATGCACTGACTGCAGGCTCAGAAATTGGGTCAGCTGGGCTTGCTCCTGGGGTTGTTCCTTTAGCAGAGAGATACAGTTGCCGTGATGTGTGATCAGGTAGCTACTGTTCTAGCACTAACAGTGTGTCCCTAGGTTTGAGGGGTTTTCCAGTCATGCTTTATGGTGGCACTGTGATTTTTCTTACATACTCTTCTTGCCAATCCCAAAGTGCCTCTGTGTTTAAAGTTGTTTGAAGCTCAGGTGCTTCTCGTGTTACTATCATAGAATCATAGAATCATTAAGGTTGGAAAGATCATCTAGTCCAATCATAAACCCAGCCCCACTGTGCCCACTAAAACATGTCCTTCAGTGCCACACCTACACATTTCTTGAATACCTCCACGTACAGTGACTCCACCACCTCCCTGGGCAGGCTGTGCCAATGCATCACCACTCCTTCTGAGAAGATTTTCTCTTAAGATCCAATTTGAATATGATGAACCAAACATTTCCTTTATCATCGAATCATTTTAGTTGAAAGGACCCTTAAAGGTCACCTAGTCCTACTCCCTTGCAATGAACAGGGACACCTACAGTTAGATTAGGTTGCTCAGAGCCCTGTCCAACCTGGATTTGAATGTCAGGAATGGGGCATCCACTACCTCTCCGGGCAACCTGTTCCAGTGCCTCACCACTCTTACTGTATATTGTATATTTTATCTAGATTAGTGCTTTTTACATTTTAACAAAAGATATTTTTGCTCTTTAGGCTGCTTTTGGAGAGAAATTACAATTCAGTTTGAAATTCAGGAAGCCCTCATTTTAAAATATTGTTTCAAATGGTAACGTTGGAAAAATCTGGACATTCTTATCAAAACGTTCTGGATCAATATTTATTAAACAAAGGTGATTCTAGCTGGATTTGTGAATTCCAGTATTACTGAACTATTTGTTTGCAATGACCATGCTCTTAAATTTTTTTAAATGAGTTGATTTCTGTACTAAAGCAGAAAAATAGTTTCTCAGCAATTTCACAGTGGAGCAGAGACACTTGGAGAAAGCCTAGAACTTGTGAGACTGCAGCTTGCCCTGCCTCTGCTTGCAGCCCTCTACCCCAATCCTGCAGCTGTCCCCAGCAAGAACCACAGTGCCATAATCCCAGGTGGCTCCCGTAAGTCCATCTTTGGTGCTCCCTGCATGGAACAGGGACCTGTGGGACTCTCCATAGGCAGTATAAGGACCTTGAGGGAAATCCTAATGTTTGTGGGTTTGCATTGCTGCGTCAATAAAATATACCTTAGAATACATCCAGGAAGTTTGAAAACCATAAGTAGAAAATATATCATTGTTGTCATGCTCCTCACACTGCCTGCAGCACAGTTATTAATTCTGTCCACTTTTGAGTTGATTCACTACTTGTTATTTCAATCCATCTTGTGTGTTTTCACAACTAATGAATACTGGATACCTGGACCACACTGGAAGGTTGTGAGGGGCAGCAGTACACCTGAGGGGAAACCAAATCATAATATAATGAATGTAATTGTTACTCTAATGTTTTTAATTATATGTTACCCAGAAAGAAAAGGAGCAAGCAGGGCTCCTATGTAAATTCTGATTCTACTGCTAACTTTAAGTGAAAAAATTTCTATTCAGCCAGGCTGAGAGCAGAGCACAGTAACATTCAGCCACTGGACACTGACAAAAGAATATAGATTGTATCATACTTTAGGGCTATAATATTACATTCTGCAACATCACTGTAGAGTAATTTTTATAGTGTAGTTTATCTTCATGCAACATTTTTTTAAGCATTAACTTTTAAAATATTATTTACAGGATTGTACTGTATTTGTAAATTCTAATGAAGGAAAAACGACACTGTTTCAGGCGAACAACAAGAAAAATAATTGAACTTAAGCTTTCACATAACTTCCCCGAAGTGCTCTCTGCTCGCATAACAGCAGATGGAGGGGAAAATCACAAGCAGCATTAGATGGAACACTTCAAGTTGGCCTTACAGTCTCTTGACAATTGTACGCCATAAACAAACTCTTCACATTCTTCTTCCAAAAAAAAACCTGAACAGTTATTTTCATGAAATCAGGAGCATACTTTTCTAGATATGACTAATCTTACTTTCTTATGTATGGTTGCACATAGTTCACATTACTTCAGGTAAGTGAGGATAACAGATATGATGTATGTGCTTGGAATTTCTTTTGAACACAGACTTGACCTTTCATAAACCAATATTTTTTAATCATTGCAGTAGATACAATTCATTGTTTTTTCTTACAGCTACTTAAGAATACAAAATATGTCATTGACAATTCAAATGCAGCAATTGAACAGCCTCTTAATTTTCCAGCTGATAAAACTCAAAGAAGAAGAGGCAGATATACTCCTAGTGATGCTAAGTCTCCTGTAAAAATATGATAAGGAGCCTAGTGACTAATCCATAAAACTGACATATAATGCTCCACCAGAGAAGCTAAAACATTTACAGGTAACACAAGCCACACCTTCACGTCCTTTCCATTTATTTTTATCCAACTGGTGTCAGCCATACTGAGACTGATTTATACAAAGTCATGACAGTCTTTGCCATTGTGGGAACAAAACCATTGTGAAATCTTGATCTTATTGACTTCAATACCTAAAACAAAATTTCACTGCCAGTTGTTGTTTGTGTGTGTCATTAAAGAAAACTGATAAATTGTTCTCAAATGCTAAGAGGCACAGGGAGTGTGGACTGGGTGCTCATGTAGTGAGCATATCCACGGGCTGAGTGCATGGAGTGTTTTCTTTTCAGACAGATGACATGTATTTGGATGCATACAGGAATGGGAAATAAATGAAAAAAAAAAGAAAAAAAAATAGCACAGTGTGTTGATTTACTGCAGTTTACAGAGCAAGAATTTACAGAGCAACATTCCATCTTTGGAAGTGTCCATGGCTCGCTAGACTAGTTTTGCTCTCAAATCATCTGAATATAGATACTCAGTTTGACACATTTAGAAATGCTTTGCTCCAGTCGTGTCATAAACACTTCTTATAAACGTATAGATAGATGTATTAAAGTCAGCATGTGCCTTTGAAGCCACAAGCATGAGTGGTTCACAGAAAAAATCTGGACATCCTTCCTTAGGGTATGAGATGTGAAGCAGGTGCTTATCTCTGCAGGTGTCACTCCTGAGATCTTTCTTGGGCTTGGGTCTGGCCTGCTGGGTTAGCAGACATCTCCTCTGTACTGCAGAGAGGACATAGCACAGGGCAGGCTGGACAAGCAGGGACTGGTTCCACCACTACAACCAGCAAGGAAATGGTGTTGCTGCAATGGAGCAGCAATGCACTTTTACGAGTTGGAATGCCCCATTTGAAAAGCTGGCCTAGGAACAGCCAGGAATGCTGGCCAAGCCTGTCCCCTCTGCTTGCCCAGAGCTGACCTTCTGTTCCTGGGGTAGCAGTGAGGGTGCCTGTTGGCGTTCCCTCTATGCCAACAACATCAAGCCCCACGAAGATCTCTGCAGAATGAACCTTTACCACTACAACCATTGTGTTAGAAATCAGGAGGAAAGATTTTGTTACTATTTTAATTTTTACTGTTTTGATTTTCACCTGAAGGTAGGGAAAGCACTTGTTTTGATGCCTTACCAGGATGCATCAGTTAGACAAATGCTGGTTTCACCGTAGGTTTATGGAAGCCTGCACCCTAAGCCTCGCTCAGTCCAGCTGAGCAGATTCTGGCAAAAATGTTACACAACTCCAAATGCACGGTAAGCAGGAACAGTGGTAGGAAAGGCTTTATGCTAAATAAGCTCCACATGACAAACACAGAATTGATGCCTGCAACGTCAGCCACGCTTGGCCGTAGTGCAATATCGTGGACAAAGGGTGGGTGTGCGAGCCTGCTTCTGAGCGACGAGACTTCAACCGCAGGTGAAGGGGCTTTGACTTCGTGTCATCGGTGACATCTAGCGGTAACATACAGAAATTCAGCTGAAGTCTCTTAAAAGGCTGTGTGCGAATTCAAACAGATGATCTCAACTGAAGTATATTACAGAGCTGGAATTGCCCAAGTGTATTTCTTTCTGACAAACACATAAAATCAAACAATGACCTTGCACCAGGAACAAGGAGTGGCCTGTGCACAGCACGATCTTTTGTTTGGTGGTGGGCAACAGTGGAACCAAGGAAACCACCGAAGTATTTTCTGCATATAAAAAGCAGTTGATGAACTTCTTTACTTGTTATTATTCTTAGCTATGTGCAGCCTTTGTAAGTTGTCCACACCTTATAGCCCTTCCAAATCAATAAAGACAGTGGCAATTCAACTCCCAGTCTGAAATCATACAATTGAATAGTGGAGTGGCTTGGGTTGGAAGGAACCTCAAAGATCATCTAATTCCAACCTCCCTGCCACGAGCAGGGTTGCTGATCACTTGTTCAGACTGCTCAGGAACCCATCAAACCTGGCCTTGAATGCTTCCAGGGATGGGGCATCCAAAGCTCCTCTGCTAATAAATATGACAATTTAAATGGGCTACGAGTGAAGGTAGAGGGGCTTAAAACAGAACATAGTAGAAAATAGTAGAAAGGTGCTACAAAAAGAACTTCATTCGCACTTGACAGGTTGAGTTTTAGAGGAAGGAATTGTCATCAACTGGATTGAGATTAGCAGCGGCCTACTAAGATAGTTGAGGCTGGGGAACATGTCCACTGAGGAGAAGCTGACGGACAAGGGCTGGTTCAGCCAGGAGCAGAGATGACAGCAGCCTCTGAGCATCCATGGTGGGCCAGCAAGACAGCAGATCTGAGCTCTCTGCATCAGCAAATGGCAAAAGGATGAGAGACGCTGGCCATGAGTTGAAACTGGTGTCTCATAGTCAGCCTAAGGAATCCTTTTCTCAACCTGAGGACAATGTATCAGGCCACTGAGAGATGCTGAGCAATCTCTGTCCTTGGATGTTTTCAAAACCCAACTGGATAAACACCAAGCAACTTGTTTTATTAAGGATGAGCAACAGGGAGTGTTTTTCATTGCTGTGATCTTAAGAGATGAACATTCTTGCCAGAAGACACTTTGCAAGAGTGAGAAAAAATCTCTCAGGAGTCATTGGGTATCTTTTCTCCTGCCTCTCTTACTGAGATTCCCCACCTTTATGATTCTAGCGGCAGACATTACAGGCAACTCTTGAAAATTGTTCCTCAGAGGACTTTTCTCTTCATAGACTTCTGAAACCAGAGTCTGAACCTTTAAGTTTCATCTCACCTTGAAGAATAAACAGCTCTTGGAGGAGTTAACTTTGATAAGGCAAGTGCAAAAAAGCACGCTGATAGCATATCAACTAACCAGCTACACAGAGAACATGTTTTGTGTTTCATAGCCTGTTACTCCGGAGGGGCAATGCAAAACAGAGACCTATGGAGCTGTTAGGTCTGGAGAATGATGCTCCACGTCTAGCTGTGCCAGGAATGGGCTTGAGTTATTATTCCATCTATAACAGAATAGGACAGAGACAGCAGTTAAACATCTGGAATTGATTTTCTTTTGTGAATATTATTTTGAACTTCTGGAAAGTGTTCTCATTCAGACCACTGAAGCTTCACTTGATACATGCCCATAACGACCTTGTAGGGCTTCAGCAGCTCTAAACCCAGGCTCAGTACACAATACTAATGCTGACTCGTGGTCAGACTATTCTTATTGCCAGCAAACATTGTATTTACAATGTGAGGTCACCCAACAGAGTCCTCACTAAAATTCTGAGCTTCGTGGCCTTACCACTGCACCTGCTGTGTATTTCCATGCTGCATCTCAGATCTGTCTTGAGCCACTTCAAAAATCTGAATTGCTTCAGCCTATTTTTCCCAAGATGGGATGAAAAATATGCTTTCAATCATCTTTTCAGTTATCCTGGCAGATAAATCTCATCCCCTCCTTGCTATGCAGGCAGAATTTGGTATTCTATGTTTGTACCACCTTCATGGAGCTGTGTATGTGAGGGTCAGGCTGGGTGTTTGGAAAAGGTTCTTCAGCAGAGGGCGATGGGCATGGCACAGACTCCCCAGGGCAGTGGTCATGGCCCCAAACTGCTGGAGTTTGAGGAATCTTTGGACAACTCTCTCAGATGTAGGGTTAGCATTTTGGATGTTGTGCGTAGCCAGGGCTTGGACTCTTGTGATTCTTGTGGGTCCTTTGCAACAAGGGACACTCTGCAATTCTGTTCTATGGTCTTGAGGTACCTCAGATGAGAAACTGGTGGAACAGTACTGTGCTGCTTTGGCACACTGTGGTGTGTGAGGAAAAACATTTGTGCATGGGTGGGCAGGAGGCTGGACCTCTGATCTGTGTTTTGTGGTTCTCATGGAAACCTTCCTGTAATTTTCAGAAGGAATAAAAAGAAGTGGCAGAACGAAACTGCTGAAAACCAGAAGTTATTATCTGGACCGGATCTTCTAAGAAGTCTATATCCCATATGGGCTCCAAAAATATCTGGAAAATTTTTCAGAAAAGCTCAAGTACTGATTGTTCTGAGAACATGCCTGTGGGCACTCTTCCCAAAGAAATCCTGTCCCGTGGCTCTCTGAAAATTATAGGATATCCCTTCCTTGCTTGTGCCCCATATCTGAAGTTGGACACACAGTCAAGACACAGATTGTGTGTCATGCACTTGTAAAAATCCAAAGGAAACACAAAGAAGCCAACTGAAAAAAAATGCACTCTGTGCCTTGAAAAATGCAGGCTGCCAAGAACTCATTGCCAAACTCGATGCAGGGAGCTGTTTTGTTCTTTTTGTTCTGCATTACACCCATTTATCCTGCAGTCTCAGCACTGTAGCCCAGCCATTCATCTCCCCACATTTCTGGCCACTTCCCATGAGCAGAGCTACCAGCATAACCATGACACCACACCCATGTACAGCACTGACATCTTCTCTTGGAGAGCTAGAGGGAGCACTCAGCAAACGTTCAGCTATGCATTACCTTACGCACTTGTAGAAGTATTTCTAGACAGATCTGGCTGCTGAGTTTCCTTGCCAATATGAGGCAGCTTAAAGCCCTGGCTCCTTTCTGCACTGGGTTTTGGACTTAACCTACCAGTGAACCAGTAGTCATGGTGTGCTGAGCTCTGCCAGGTCTGTTCAGTAGAGGAAAGCTTGATAAAGGCCAGTCCTGCAAGTTCATGTTTCCCTCCAGGGAATGACATGATCTCTAGACTTGGGAATAAAACCCCAGGGAGACCCTCAGTAGCAGCTGAATGACTGAACCAACATGCTTAGACCTAGGATGGCTTCGCCACTGCTGCACATTCCTGGCCATCAACAACTGAAGGCATAATTTCTCCAGGGCACAAAGGTTTAACATGTGCTGGTGCAAAAACCTGGTGCTCTCTGTTGCTAAATCTCTTCCCAAGCAGAGACTGCTGCAGCACACGTTAAGTAAAACTCATTCACTGTACAATGCCTGCCAAGGGACCAACTGACCACACTTCCCCACCCTCTGATACAATCCACAGAACATCAGAGAGCACACAAATCAGAGGGTGCACACACATGCACACACACTTTCACTCCCTGCTGGCCGCTGAACTGAAGTGCTGCAGGCAGACCCACAAAGCCCAGCCATATGGCAGGGGAAAGCAGGGAGAGCATATGGTGTTCCTGTTGGCCCCAGCTCAGAGAGGACACCACTACCATTTAGTCTGCAAACTATGATTTTTTGTTCAAACAGAACAAAACAAAACAATACCTTTCTGAAGTCAAGCTCCCAAGCCTCTGAGCAATTGTGATTTTAAAAGTCTGTGTTGTTAGACATTATTCTTGTGAAGTTTTTCTTATGCTTGCCAAGGCTGCCACAATAGATAGTACTCTTATGTGCTGTGCTTTGGGTTGGGTTTGACAGCACTCTGCCCTGTGTGCGTGCTCACTGTGCTGGCCTGCCCAGCGTGCAGTTACCTCTCTTCCTAGCAGCCTGTGCGGTGGTGTGCTTTCGTTTGGAGCTAACACTGTATTGATAACACACTGGTGTTCTGGCTGCTGCTGAACAGCACTCCTAAGCATTGCTCAAGGCTTTCTTTCTCTTCCTCCCAGATTAAGCAGGCTGGGCTGCACAGGAGGTTGGAAGGGGACACAGTTGACCGTAGCTGACTGAGGGGATGTTCCCTACCATACAGTGCTGTGCTCTTCCCATGCAATTGTGATGCATGCAGAAAGCCTGCTTCCCAGAGGAGGTCTAGACATCTGCCTGCCAATGAGAAGCAGTGAATGGGTTCCACTTTTTGCTTTGTTTTCTGCACAGTGTTTGCTTTTCCTATTAAAATGTCTTTGAATATCGGTGACACACTGCCCCTGCCCCAAGGAACACACGTGCCCTGTGCTGCTCAGGTGGCTCATGCACTGCCATTAGGGACACCTGAGGGGAGCTGTCAGCATAAGGAATGGCAGCAGAGACTGGGGCTCAGCGTGTACAAGACGTGGCAGATGGAGTGCAAAAGCATGGGGCTGGCTGGCAGCAGGCGCTTTGGGAAGGGGTCCTCACCTCGTGTGAGCTTGTCTCCCATTTTACTGGGCTGTGCTCCAGACTGTGTTCTCACTTCTTTATTTCCCAAATATCTGCGAGTGAAAGCCTGCATAAGCGTCTAATTTCTCAGTCTGTTACTAATGTCAAATTACTGTTTTTTATTATCTAAATTGGTGACTACCTGTTTTAATTAGTTTTCACTTTACATGACTGTAAGTTGATTATCTTTATGGGTGCCCATGTTGACATGCACATGAGGTTTTGTGCAGAACAAAGCATGCTTTGTTTTCAGCATTAGCATCAAAAGAAAGACAAAAAAGAAATAAGACAAGCAGACCTGATCCCGATTTTCATCTTCCTTTCAGTGTAGTCTGCAGTTGCCACCTTCTGAAATTCTCAGGTATTTTGTGTACTGGTGGGTCTGGCCAAGCACTGTGTGAGCTTAAAAAAAATATGCCCTCTTTTTGCAGTGATCAGGAAAACGTCCCTGGTGTAAACATCAGTGGACAGAAAGTAATGGTCTGTCTCACTTCCAAAGGTCTGAAGACACAATTTAATCTGTCAGACTTCAGCTCATATCAAATAATGAGCAAATATGTAGGTGTAGTAATAAATCACTCCTGGTCACGTTGTCTGGGAGCATATTGCAGCTTCCCCAGGAGTTGGCGTGCATCCCTGCCCTGGGGGCTCAATCAAGACCTCACTGGCATTGTGCTGCTGATGCCAAAGCTCAGGGGGCTTCCCCACTGAATTTGCTGCCAGAGGGTGTTCAGGAAGTGAACCCAGCACTTTGGAAATAAGTTTTGTTTGTATGTTAAACAGTAGATGCTCTTAGCAGTGAAACTGATAACATGCAAGCGGAAAAATAAATAAGCAAAGAGCCCCCAGGACTCCTTGGTTCACACAAGGGCCGGAAGAAAAGGGGGGTGATATTGGCAGAGCTGGGGATTGATTTGCTGCTTGTACACAAGCAAGGGAAGAGCTGCATCTTTCTGGCCTGTGCCAACCTGTTCTTTAAGGGATTTGAGCGTTTCAAAAAATGTTCTATTTTGCTGACTCTTATTTAATGATTGCAAACAGTCAGGAACACAATAATTAATCTCTTCCCCTTTTCAAGGTCATGCTGAAGCTGTTTTTCACTAGCCCAGCACCAGTTTTTCCACACTTAAGTGCCATCATCTGGACTGCAAGGGACAGCATCCCATCTGGAGGCAATTCATCACTGCCTGCAACAAATCCTTTAGCGTTATCTCCAGCTGCCACTCTGCACAGCCGAGGGAGAGGAGGCTGCTTGTGAAACATGATCTGTGAAATGCTACAGCGGGCCAGGGAAGAGGAACGCTGGTGCTTGTTAATTTGTTGTTGCCTTTGTT
Organism: Tympanuchus pallidicinctus; assembly: GCF_026119805.1. NCBI lineage: Eukaryota > Metazoa > Chordata > Aves > Galliformes > Phasianidae > Tympanuchus > Tympanuchus pallidicinctus. Next base: position 57,990,927 of record NW_026294618.1, on the reverse strand, counting down.
GTTATCCCTGCCAGGGAAAGGTTTAGCATCGCTACACAAAGCATGTTTCATGCAAAGCACAGGCTGTGAGCTTGCCCAAAGCCCCATCCCCAGGGGGGTCCCAGCTGCAGTGAGCTTCTCTGCATCCTCTGGGAGGCCAGGAGGACCCTGGCACTGCATGGCTTGGCCCAGCCGGCAGCAGGGAAAAAAAGGAGGGTTGCATCTCTACACAAGAGCACAGCATTTTGTCACAACATCATTGTCAGCTATGACACAGTGACTCTCTTCCACAAAAAATGAGATCAGTGACAGTGGTTCTCTGCAGAATTTGTGTGCAAGAAGGTGCATGTATTTTAAGTAGAGCTTCACTGCTTCCAGATGTAAAGGCTGGATGAGTATTTTACATGCCTACTGAGCTGGCTTTGGGAAATGCTGGCAGAAATTGGCCATTGTTCAATAAGAGCTAATTGAAAAAAAAAAAGAATTAATTAAAAAAAGTTTATCAATTTATTAATATTAATAATATACTTATTTTTATCAGATACCTTGCAATAGCAAGGAAGTGTCCAAAGAGTGACCTGGCTGTCCTGGGACATAATCCTAAGAGACATGAAGAGTGAATGGCCACCCCAGCCCAGTGTATGTGTCAGTCCATGCTCCATCTGCTGCAGACCCGTGGGTCTTCCCATGCAAGGTCTGGTTTGCGCTGTGTGGCAGGAAAAGGTAAGACTGTTCGTGTGTTACAAAGTTCAGTGTAAAGCCACATCCCAAAGTAATTTATTGCCTTAGAAAGTGGAAGTGTGAGGAGAAGGAGGAGTATAGAGAAGAGTCTGGAGAGGATTATGAAGAGGAGGAGATAAAGCAGATGAATTCTGTTTACTGCTGCGCTGTTGTAAATTTAGAGTAACTGCACTGACTCCAGCAATGTTAACAGCACAATGTAGTTGTGGAAAAGGGTTTTAATATAGACTAGCTTGAGGCAAATTCCAGCCTGATTTATTTCACATAAATCACGGGATATGGGAGCCTGTGGATGCCACCCATCAGGGAAGCACTCACAAGGGGTCCCATCAGGGCTGTTGGCTGGTGGCACCAGCTGCAGAAATGGCCAGGACATGGAACAGTGTTTAGAGTGCATCGATGTTGCATTCAGCAACACTTGAGTGCCCTCACTGGTATTGCCTCACTGTCAGCTGCAGTCAATACAAACCAGAACTGCCCCTTCCCAGCCTCTCTCGGCTGCTGACGTGCATGGTGTGGCCAAGAGGAAGGTCGATGAGAATTTTGGTCCTGATCCACCTGCAAAACCTGGTGAAGGGAAGGCAGCTTCACTTCATACCTGGAGAGCCCTGGCTCTCCTCCCTGCTCCTGCCTCTGTCTTTCCCACCTGCCCTTCTGCTGTTTTGTCCCTCCTTGCCAGCAGGCACAGCACATCAACCACGCAAAGGGCTGCTTGCCCACAAGTGATTCACTTTTTCAAGAGGAGAAGGAAGTGGTTTTGCTGTTTTCACAATGACTCTCACATATCGTGATGAAGGGATGTAAGGAATCTTTAATTAATCCCAAAGAATTTTAGATGCAGGTTTGTACATTTGGAGGCATTTCTGAAAGTTCTGTAGAAATAAAAGTCTGATATTTTAGGAACCAGTTTAGTTTCCACATTGCACTGTCCACTGCCTGCTGAAAAGTCTATCTGAAAGTCTCTGCAGATGGCAAAGCCTTTTCCCTGCATCTCTCTGAGTGACACATCACTTTTGGCTTGCCTGGGCTGTGCTGAATGAAGAGAAATTGTCTTGGGCCACATATGTGTAGGTTGCTCTGAAAGTACTATGTCCTATTTATTTCCATGGAAATTGCCATGGATACAAAGAGCACAATAACACTATTTAATATAGCAAATTCTCAACTGCAAAACACTGTTTTGTCACAGCCATATAGTCAGCATCATTAGCCATGCTTTTTTTTTTTTGCCAGTGATGATCAAGAGCCTGCAGTCCGTGCTTGTGGGGAGCTGCACCAGTGGAAGTGACCGCTATCGATGTCATCACTGCTGAAAAGCACCACACACCACATCACTGTGCTCACATTCACTGTTTGCTCTCCACAAACATTCAACAAGCATTGATGAATGTCATTGGGTGCCATTTTTCTGCATGGAGGAATTAAATTCCATTCCTCTGCTTCATACACATTTCCATTTCCATTTTAGATGCCATTCTGTCAGACTGCCCCTCTGCTGCCATCTATTGCACAGCAACAAAACGTAATGGAATATTGGTGGGAAGGGTCAACCTCTACTGCTATATCAGCAACATTTGCCTCTGACACTGTGGGCTAACATTAATAAAATAGAAAGCATTAGTTTTGGAGCCACCCATGTAAAACATAGTTAATGTATATAAGTAACAAAACTCATTTTACTTTTTACTATTTTTTATTAAAATGTTAAAAAATGAGAGCAACAGAAACATAAAACTAGTGGGATACGTGATCTTGTTTTTGTGATATTAATGCATGAGTCTGGTTTGATGGAAGTAGCTGCAGTTCTCAGTGAGCTCTCAAGGTGCTCACTTGAGATTTTTGATGAAATTCAACTCTTCTTGTACTTTATCCTTGAAAACAGCTGTTCACAAATGTGCGTACTGCCAAAAAGCAGTGACATGAATCAGGGTGAATAAGAGATATTTCTCTCTGATACGATAGCTTATCAGAGTTATGAAAGTTGGGTAAAGAGACATGATGGAATTTTTGAGTTGAGTATCTGATTACAGCTCTATACATTCCATTTGAAAATTTGCAGGTAATGTATTTACGTTGACTGAAAACGGAGATGCAAATGGAGACAAAAATGTGATGATTTTTTTTGGTGCTCTTGAAATCTGTTCTTAAACAGAAAGCATGGATATATATTTTTTGCTGTTCACAGGACTGCATTTAGCCAACATATCAAAATACATACAATTATTTGCCAGAACACCATACTGCTCCTTCCCCGTGCCAAAGCAGTGCCAATTGCACAGCAATATTTGGCTGTTGTGAGTGATGGGTGCTCTGAGCCAGGTCTCACTCTGCCACCTATCCGGATTGAGAGGAGGAACACTGGTCTGGTATTTCCACTGGTGCCAAATTGCATGTGTGTGGATGCGTATATAACTTGAAACGTATTGCTCATTTAATCTTTGCTGTCTGTTCGTGGTAGATGCAACTGTGGCAACTTCACAATGGAAGAAATAGTAGCAACAGCGATGAGTAGTTCTGCACAAGTTTGGGAGGAGGAACAAATCTGCTCTTCCTGACATCAAAGTCTCTGTGGTGACCATCACCTACCAGAGCATCACAGGGAAAGATGAGTTTCCCTGAGCAGACCCCCCATTTGCTCTGTGGAGCGCATACTTCTGGGATTCCCAAGCTGATTCTGCAAACCGAGTGATGAGTACCATATTTTAAACTGGAGGTGCTTTATGTAGCACCTGTGCAGCTCAATGCGGGGGTAGTGCTACACGAGCAAACAGCTTCCCTGTGCCATGCTGTCTCCCACTGTGCAGAACAAGCCAAGCTTGCCCCCAGCTCCCAGCCTCAGGCCTGTGCTGTGGTCTTGGTGGGCACAAGCAGGAGGATGATGCCCTGCTGTGCCTTTGGAGAATAACTTTCCCCCACAGCACACTTCTACAGTGATGGCTATGAGAGCAGCACTGGCTTCATCACGTGCTTACCCTTTGTTGATCAGCTGACTTCAGAAATGCTTATGGTAATAATGAGTCAGTGTTTATCAAAGAAAAACTGATATGAGAAACACATATGCAATTTCAATGTGTCCATTTCTTTGACTTCCGATTATGTATTTCAAGGCGGTTGTCACAAGCAAGCAGCAAAAGGGGCTGTGGTAGTGCCAACAAGGGATTCTGCATTCAGAAGTCAGCCCTGAAGGTACAAAGTGGTGCCAGAGCATTGCCATACAAAGCTCCTGCACGCAGAGAGGCTGCATGGCCCCCAGGTATAATGTGGAATACCACAGCACACACCAGTGCCACATCTTCTCAGAGACAGAGGCACTGCAGCTGCCTGCCTCTGCCCATAGCTGGAAGGTCTCTTCTCATGTGTCCCCGTAGCGTATCTCTTCTGTGATGCTACAAGGCCCAAAGAGCAGACCTGTAGGCACCAAAAGCAGGCCTTGTCTGCCTGCCAGAGTGCTGCGAGTGCTGCTAACAGCTGGCTTGAGAGTGAGGTGAAAGCTGCTGAAATTCTCGTGAACTTGGGGCAAAGTTTGATGCAAAGCAGATGGCATTTTCAATCATTCTTTTATTTTGTTCAGCAAATGGGGCCAAACATTTGGAAAGCTGTCTGTGAACATAACGTACTGTTCTTCAGCCATCTCAAAAACTACTGAGAATGTGACTTTAGTAACACAGCCCCCCCGGGGGACCTGTCCTTCATCAGCCTTGTGTCAGCCTTGGCAGTCAAACAGCCAGCTCTTGACTTTGATGCTCCTTTCCTGGGACAGTTGTTCTCAAAATAGCCTCCTTCCCTGGTGCTCACGCTTGGTGCACAAGCACGCCTTGTCCTCTTCCCATATACACTTTGAAGCAGCCATCCCTTTACATGTTCAAAACCTTTTGTGGGAGCTCTGCTGAATGCTGGAGACCGATAACACATTCATTCATTTCATTTTCAGTCACTCAGGATCTATCATGAATTACTTAGGAGAAGAGGCCATTACAAGAGATAATGGCCTCAAATTGCTCCAAAGGAGGTTTATGCTGTATATTAGGAAAAACTTCTTCCCAGAAAGAGAGATGAGGCACTGGCACAGGCTGCCCAACAAGGTGATGCAGTCACTGTCCATGGAGGTGCTCAAGAGCCATGTGGATGTGGCACTGAGGATGTGGTCAGTGAGCATGGTAGGGATGGGCTGATGGTTGACGATCTTAATGGTCTTTTCCAACATTAATGAATCTGAGATTCTCTGGTACCTCGCTACAACACGCTGACCTCCCTTCCATCCCTGACAAACCCCACCCTGTTAGCTCAGTATATTGCTGACAGGACCAGCCACTGTTCCAAGAGGCTCTGGGCAGGTGAAGAAGGCTTGCTGGGGCAAGGCAGGACGGGCAGCTCTGCCCGTGATTCCTGCCTAGCAAAAGTCTGAGCTCTTGGGCATTGCTTGCTTGGGAGTGTTGTACACTGAGCTGTATAAGCACTTGCAGTAAATTATTCTTCAGTTATTCCTGTTTTTGAAGCAAGCACATTTTCTTCATTAATTTCTTGACATGAAGGTCAGGAGCTGTCAACAAGCTGTGAGAAATGCTGATTTTAACACATTTTCCTTTTGCTGGAAACATTCCTGCTTGAAGCCTGCACAGCTGCTCTGCTTTGACACCTTCAGCTTTGCCATACGGCTCCATCTTGGAGCCCCGAGCCAGCCTGCAGCTGGAGGGACAGGTGCAGCTCAGACACTGAATAAGTACACGGGAGACATTTCCATTTCCTTTGATGCTGTAATTGAGAATGTGATATAAACCCAAAATATCTAATCTCCTCTCCTAAATCATGCAAACTCTAGGAGTAGAGCATAGGAGCTACCTGACCCTGCAGGGAAAAGGGGCTGGTGAAGTCACAGTAGGAAACAAAACAGAACCTCCTCTACTTCACTGGCAGCAGCTCCACAGTGCTCATGGCCACAAAGGCCCTGGATCTGCTCGTCTCCCAAAAGGAAGTATTACTGCCACTGAACACATTTGGGTCTGTGAATACATCAAACCTCTGAGGGACATGAGGAACTCGAGTGAAAGTTAGGTTAAACACAGCTTCCTCTGTGCTGTAAGCAGTCCCTCCCCGAGACTTTTCAGCCTGTGACTGAACTGTTAGCGGCTTAACCATGACGTGATGCAATGCAGGAAGCCCACAGGCCCCAAGGAAAGAACTTTCTGCTTGTCTGTGATCAGCAGAAACTGGTCAGTCTTCTTCATTCTAGACTCCTAAATGAAAAACGTACTCCAGAAAAGTTTGCCTCTGTGTCATAATGTCCTGTCAGTACCGAAATGCTGCAGTTCTAGAGTAGTGCTTCAGAATCTGCCTGCACTAGAGCCTCTGCACCTGCATGAGCGCTCATAGAAGATTCTCTGCTATACTTAATGGCAGAAAATTATCACAACTCGGGGAACAATCATAGTTGAGGAGGTGCAGTAAGCTCTGAACTTTTCTGCATCTAGAAAGCCATACCTATACGAAAGAGCACTTGGCAGAGTGTTACAGTTCATATCCACTTGTCAGCCAGGGGGATTTTCAAGACAAAGCAAAAGCCTTTGTGATCCAATTGCCAGACCCACAGACCATCCCGTCCGTAGGGTTCTTGGTTTAAATGATGATTTCCCCACGTATTCACAAGCTACTTGACAGGGAAAATGCAGGCAATTGTGCCTATGAACCACCAGTTTCTTCCAGAAAATGGGCAAGTTTGTTCACCTTGCAGATTCAGCTGCCTAGGGACCACTTTCCTTCAGCTCACAAGCCAGTTTCCAGCTGCAGCAACATGTAGGACATACTCTAATCATCTCATGCGGATCCAGACTTTGAAAAGTGGGTTCTTGGGAGAAAGTCAGCGCAGGATTTGGTTCCTAGATCTACTGAGCTATTATCACAGCAGCATTTGGAAGAGGTAGCATGAGCACACTCAAATGCTCACGTTCTGGTTATAAACAAGCATGCAGTCACAAGTCCCTGGGATTTATCAATAATAAACCTCGAGAAATAGATAGGGCAAAGTGTTTTAAAACATACATCCTCCATAGCAGACTAAGGCTCTAAAGGAAATTATTTTTAGGATGTTCTCTGGAGGACATTTAATCACCTTGTACGTTTGTTTTGTATCAGGCCTCTTCTGAATCTCCTGAGCTGCTCTTTAGGTGGTAACTTCATTACTCATGCCATGGAAAGGCATTAAACAAGGTGCCTCCTTTTCAGACTCTTATGGGAACAGGACCACATCTCCAGAGGGCTAGCACTGAGAGACTGGTGTAGTCCTGCAGATCAGTGGGCCCAGACCAATTCTTGCTGTGTCTTTGAATGTGATTAGAGAAGGTGAGAGGAGCTGAGAGGGTGGCACAGAAACAGGCTTTCAGGAGAGTGAGGCAGGACTGATTTATGGCTTTTTTTGGTGTGATTTTGGGAAAGATGTTAAATTAACTGCTGTCTTCATTTCCAGCCTGACAGCTAAGCTAGCTCTGTTTCCTTACAGAGGCAAGCATCCATTCGTGAGGTCTTCACACTGGTAGAAGGTGGCATAGGGCCTCGCGCTCTGATGCACTGGCTCTTTTCCCTGCCCAGGCAATCAGGTCTAAGCAGGGAGGCACAACAATTGCTGAACTTCCCTGCAGAGATTTTGGATCCCATCCCAGCACTGAAGATCCTGTCATCATTCAACCGCATTTAGTCGCCTTTTGTTGTCTGCTTGTTTCTTGATGTTGTGACAGACATGCTCTGCCAAGCTGAGAAAGCTCAGGAAAATAACTGCACAGAGATGGAGGGGGTGAGTCATGTGGAGCCCAGGGCCAGCAGCAGAGACCCTCGTGTGTGAGGCTGCGGTTATGTGAGGTGGGAGGTGTCTTGCTGGCTGCAGCACTGAAGTGGGCAGGTGTGGATGACTCAAGTAAAGGTTGCTGCAAAACAAGAGCTCTGAAGATGAAATCAAGGGGTTGCTGGTAACACGAGGGACTTTTACAGGTCAGCTTGAAGACTCAGTTTCCTTTCTATATCCTCCTCCTACTTCTCCTACAGAACCACACTGCTTCTGCCCCTCAGTTTTTCTCCTCATTCACTCTGTTTTCTGTCACATTTCATCCTTTCTGCACTCGTTCTAGCTAAATGTTTTAACCTCCTTGTGACAAAAATGAGTCTTCTTTCATAAACAGACTGATGGGAAAAAATGAGTGGAAAAAAATAATACTACTGCAGCATTAGCTGTATGGAAACATGGCTAGCAGGGCACTGCTTTGCAGGGCAAGGTGGGCCTCCATCCCCTGCTCTGGTGCAGACTGCCTGCATCACTCTTAGTGAAACGTTTGTCCTCTCTGAAGCACAAGTCCCTATCTGTAACTGGGTTAATGATGCTGCCTTTCCTCATAGGGACATGGCAAAGAAAGAAGCAGATAGACAGCACAGTGATAGGACTAATTAACTCAGAAGCAGGCATAAGACAATCAGGAACTGATTCAGAGACCTGAAGCAAATACAAAAGCTGTTTTTCAGGCTAATTCTTGTCTCTTTATTAACTGTTAGCATAACTATTAGATTTGGCTTAAGGAAGAAACTCCCTGCTTTGAGGGTGCTGTGAAACTGGAGCAGATTTCCCAAGAAGCTGTGGATGCCCTCGAAGTGTTCAAGGCCAGGGTTTTGGGCAACCTGACCTAATGGATGGCAACCGTGCCCATGGCAGGGAGTTGGAACTGGGGGGGCTTAAAGTCCCTTCCAACTCAAAATATTCTATGATCCTTTAATAGGACTCATGAGGGGGTCCTTGTTTTTTAACACAAGAAATAAATTAAAGTACTTAACATTAATTGAGAGTACTTAGCTTGAGAAGCAGTTCTGTGAAAACAGGCCTATTTATAAACTCTTCTTTGCATAGGTAACATGGCCTTTTGCACAGGTATAACAGTTCATAGAAACTGTTCTGATAAGAAATTCAGCATCTGGCTGACATTAGAGAAGGTGTCTGCTTTCTATGGAAATACTATGTTTTTGATGAAAAAAAACATCACTAAATACATCACCCAAACTAAAAAGCTTTTCAATGGGAAAAAAAATAATCATCACGGTTGGTGGAGACCTTAAACTTTCATTCTATCGTTTTCCAGTCTCCCTGTGAGTTCTAGAAACTTGGCCTTTGCAACTCCCCTTTGGGCTGTTGATAAATTAAAATCTGATGAAAGATGCAGTCTGAATTTGTTTAAAGAGAACCAATACTATGCTTTTGCATCAGTGTGTGCTTTGAAGCAGTATGACACTGCTGTTGGTTGAATTCATGCTCACATCCTTCTAGTCCAAAGACCAGCCACTGAGAGCTGTGGGGGGTTTGTGTTTGTTCCCTCCAGGTGCAGGAGACCAGGGCATTCACACAGCTCTGAAGCAGCTGGAGGGACTCCAGGCATTACTGCCGTTTTACTGCTTGTCACCATTTCATTTCTGGATTTAGAGTACAGTGGGTATTTCAGACATATGGACTATCACATCTGTACCCCAAAATGGCCAGCACTCCATAATGCTCACAAGCTGTTTATAGAAAAGAGAATTTTATGTTTTTTGAAAAGTGACCTAGAAAGGAGACTTTATAATGGACTTCAGTGACATGGGGGCTTCAGTCCTGTGGCCCTGTCAAAAGACTAGTCTGAGAAGAAAAGGTCTCAAAATGAGAAATAGGCTGACAAAAAGCATGACCATTTCATTGGAGGTCTCAGTAGCAGCTAATTAGCACCTGTGACAGCTTACATCCTGCCTGGTGATGGAAAGGAAACACACTGTAGGCGTCCCAGCACTGACATTCATTCTTGGCATTTCCCTTGAGCTATCACTGCAGTACATGCAGCATCACCAGCAGCATGTTTGCGCACGGGCTGCCCACACCTTGGCTGAGCAGGGACAGGGCTCAGCACAGCAACTTATGTCTGATAGGGAACTCACAGGGTATATGCAGTCCTGCCAAGCCCATTAGAAGTGTTGGAAGCCCTGGATTTAGCAGCCATTCAGCTAGATCATTCTCATGCTCAGCAGTATGAAGCTGCCCATAGAAGTCTGCTTGGGTGTTCCCATCATGGTTCTGCTTGGGCCAGTGAGATCCGGCTGGCAGCTCCCAGGCTCCAGCTGGAAAGTGGCATGAGCTGGCCATCCCCAGAAGGCAGCCTGAACAAGGTCTCCCTGCTTGGTAGGGTGGTGGCTTTGAATAGAAGAGATGTGGACTGCTCTGTGTCATATCACCCCTGTGCCAGGTCCATGCACTGTGGCACTGTTGCCATGGTCAGTGTTGGTTGGTCTCACCAAGAGATAGAGGAGGACAGTAGGAATGACATCCTCTGCCCTGGGCACGGCCACAACCCTTGTGTGCCTCTGGTACAGCTCCACTTTCTTTGTCCCCCTTACCCACCCAGAAAACCCACTTTTCCCTTTCATGATGTAACAGACCTGGACACAAGACCTCCTGGTGTTACCAGAGCATTTCGGAGCTGGGCTCCTGATAATCAGACCATCTACTCACTGCTTCTGGGGCTGTTCTCTGTGCCACTATTGCCTCCACCTCAGAGGATTGCTCCTCAGGTGTCCTTGGCACAGACCTGCTTTTAGGTCACACAGAACAACACCAGCCTTTCTCTGGGTGCCTGTGCTGGGGCTGCAGGGTTCCCCTCAACCCTGGGTGAGCCCTGGGCTGATGGAAAAGCATACCTGGCCCTGCTGGCAGTCGCCTGGTGTGAATTCTTAGAACTCAAAACCAGAGCAAAACCAAGCTTAATGTTTCAGACAAAGTAAGTTTGGCATTTTCCATTTCCATCGGATTTTCACTGATTTCCTGCATGCCCACGGGAAATTCTCTTAATCCTCCTCTTCAGCATCCTCTTCATTAAAGAATATTGAAACTCACAGGCAAAAAGCAGATAAGAGCTTGGTTCTCTGATTGCTCTAATACAATGGCACTCAGCATGTACTTGTGAAGTCCACTGCTCTCCAGTGGAGATGGGGACCTTTCAGAGAAGGGAAGAAGAGATACTGGGGGCTGCCAGTGCTACGACAAGCAGGTCTGAGCACAGCCAAAAGACTCTCGTCCTTCCCTTGCCTGGTGCATGGTCCCTCAGGTATGTGTCTGCTCCCTGTCAGAGAGATCTGACTCTGAAGGTAGGAGAACTGAGTGAATGTAATCTTATCAGGGTGGTATGACTGCAGGCTTGTTTGGAGATCAGCTTCAAAGTCTGCCATGATTTCAGCCCATATAGGATGTTTCCAGCCATCAACATGAATAGAACCAGGAGAATTCCAATGTCTTTCCTTCTGTGCTGCCACATCTGAGAAGCTTTCAAGACCAGCTTTAAGCAGTTATCTACTGCCAAGCATTCTTCTGCCAGCCACGTGAACTCAGCATCCAAGCTCCAATAAGTTTGGGTGCCTGCAGTCTTGTGTGACTGAGGGACCCAGGAGGTCACAGTCCATAAGAAGATCAAGGTTGAAGTGGGTAAACATTGCGACTCGTGCGTGACACCTCCTACTCCTACTCTTTCTCCTATCCACAAACCACCTCCTACAAACAGCACATCTTATTTCAGTCTCCACAGAACTGGTTAATAGTAAATGTCAACCTTTGCAAAATTGCTCCAGCCCTGAGCTTCCTGATGCCACAAGGCTGCACTGCAATCAAGGCCTCAGGAGGAAGCAGTGTGTACCATCACGTGGGTGTGCTCCTCTCATTGCACAAGGGCAGGTATTGCTGGAGCATTGCTCCTGCTTCTCATGAAGCATGTGTACTTTGCAATGTTAAACCTCTTTAGGTTCACGTGGGCCCACCTTTCCAGTTTGTCAAGGTCCCTCTGGATGGCATCCTTTCCTTCTAACATGTCAACCACACCACCCAAATTGGTGTCATCGACAAACTAGCTGAGAATGCACTCAAGTCCATCACCGATGTCACTGATGAAGATGCTGAAGAGCACTGATCCCAAGACAGGCTCCCGGGGGACATTTGTTGTCACCAGCCTCCAGCTGGACATAGTGCCATTCTCCATGACACAAAAGACTGGAGTGTAACCTATTAGGGAAACCATGTATAAATAAGGCAGAAAATTCACCTGTTCTGCTTAACTCACTGTGTAACAGAGTGGGAGGCCCAGGATGCTGGGGCAGACTTTGCTGAGTTAACTACAAGCCAGGAGCTTTCCTGGCCTCTGCTTCCCAACCTCCTACTTCCCTATGGGCTGAACATGAATGGAGGGCAAGAAGGGAGCAGAAAAGTGGCCCCAGCTGTCAAACTGTGTATGAACATGGAAAGGAACATCTTCACTGCCCTTTAAGTTAGCTGCCTTTTACTGCTTCAATGCAAGTGCTTATCAGCTAGCCAGGCCAACAGAGGACCTTGACATAGTGTGTATTGACCTGCACTTTTATGTTTTTTTTTTTTTATCAAAACAGAGGATCCTGAGCTCCTCTACAGTGCCCGTTTAGACATGGAAGTGCAAATGTTAGCCCCATAAAGCTGCAGTCTGAGGCAATGCTGATTGTTTTGCACATGAAAGAAATGTCAGTTACCAGGATTTCAAGCACCCAGCAAAAAGCTCTCACCAGAGGATAAAGTGCCTCCTGGATGCTTTGTGCACAGTGCCCGTCCCTCAGTGGATGGCTATTTAATTTAAATCAGTTATAGGCATAAAAGCAAAATGCCATTTGATTTAACACCAAAATGGAGCACAAAGAAGTTGTCCACTTCTGGGTAGGAGAATGAGTTTTGTCCAAATTCATTTGTCTGTTTCTTACTGAACAGTGGATGGGCAGCCCTCAAATACCAGGTGTTTTTATTACTTACTGTTCCCTAGCAAACTCAAGGCTCTTGCTGGTGCTATCCTCAAAAAGGCTTTCTCCCCAACAGTGTGAACCTGTTCCAAAGGTGCGTGTGCAAAAAGGATTTATGAGCCATGACACAGAAGCTGAATTATTGCACTGTCCTGTAATGGCAGAATCCTGATGTGACCTTTGGGTGTATAAAAAGCAATTAGCAGAAGAATGAAAACTAATTTTATCTCACAAAAGTGTTTGAAGCACTGTGTCTGAAAAACTGAATAGTTGAGTACCTTTGTTTTTCTAAAGAGCTTGGAAACTTGACAAAACCACTGAAAGATCCCATAGAAAACTTCTGCTGGGATTTAAAAAGCTCTGTAGGCAGAATATGAGTGATATCAGCCCAGGATGCTACAGGGAAGGGTAGGAGATGACTCAGGGTATGTGTGTGAATTTATTCACGAGGAGGAAACAACTGGCTCAAGGACCTCTTGAATTTAGTGCAGAGAGGTATTAGGAGATGTGGTAGCTTTCTGAAGTGGGAAAAGTAAAATGTGGAAATAACCACACAGGTATCAGGCATTGTTGAAAGCTTGAACCACAGGGAAAAAATGGTGAAGGTAAGTGGTGGGTTCTCTGCTGAGATCTCCAAGTAGGAAGGAAGGGCCTCTTGGAGGAGTTTGTGTGAACCACGAGCAAAAGTGTTTTAGGCAGACATGCACTGCTGGGTTCACTCTGAGACTCACTAGCTGAATTCTAGAGCGGGCTAGTTGTCTGATGGACTCTTTCCTGGCTTTATGGATGAACCTATGTTTCTGTGTTACCTATTTTCCAAAGGAAAAGAGAGAAACATCTCTCTTCAGCCTGATATTCTCTCATCTTACATTCCTTCCCTGAGCACAATTTCCATCGGCTTCTCCAGTGTTTGCATAATCCTTCAAGGCCAAAGCCAGCTCTCACTCTTTGTTGTTCTCATCACTCCAACCATGACTCTGATATGTCACTTTCATTTCTACGTTGCAAAAATTAGGGCTAATTGCAAGATTGGAGAAGAATAAGCATCTGAAAGCAGCCAAGAACATCTAGAGATCTCTGAAGGGAAAACTCCTCACTTTCTTGGGCAAATAGCAGTATTTAACTACTGCCAGTGACATGCTGCTCTTTTCTGCAGTGGTTAAGTTGGCCCCAGCAAAGCCCTGGATCTCTGCCTTCCAGAAATGCAGTGGTGAGCTCCCACCAATTCTGGGTTAGCACAGGTAACCCAACTTCCATGCAGGCAGATGTACACACTGATGGTGTCTCATAAAGATCAAGTCAAATACAGAACATTTTCTCTTACTTCTTCTCTATTTTTATCTCCAAAAATAATCCCTAAAACCCCCTACCTTAAATGTTTTTAAAAATATAACAAGAAACACAAGAAACTCTTCAGTCAGTTATAAACAGACACTGGGAAAATCCTGCACTTGACTAATTGTAGTACTGCGGCCTGCCTTTGTCTGCGGGGATTTCTCAGAGTTCAATGTCATGAATTGAGAGCCAAATTGAAAGCAAAAATCTGGCTCTGTTTGGAGCTGTGCTGTGCAAACCGCAGGTGAGCAGCATGAATCTGCCACTCCACATTTACTGACATAAACCAAGAAAAACAAACAGGTCTTTTGGGCATGGGCTTGAGGTATAAACTTGAAAAGTTTTGATTTCTTTGATTTCTTAAAACAGCTCTCAGAATCTCTTTTTTTTTGGAGGGGGGGGGAGAGGGGAGGAGTCTGCTGGGGATTTTCTTGCTGAAAATGGAAGGAGTGCAAGAAGTTGATTCATGTTTCAAATAGCTGTTTTTCATCTGAGAAAACCTTAGTGTTTTCAGTGAAAGGATTTTTTATTTGGCTAAATTTTTCAGGATGCAAAAGTCATTTTCAAAACAGTTTTGTAAAGAGAATAATCACATATATTTATTTCTCCTCATCCCTTGTGTTCCTTTGGCCTGGCTGGGGCCCAGTGTGAAGCAGGTTGTGGGAGCAGTACAGCAATGCAGCCACAACTGCACTGTGGCTGTGATGCTTGGGAATCCAGACCAAGCAAATGGGCACATGAGTGCCCCGTCCCCACTCCACCTGGATCACAGCTTCAGAAGGCCTACTGCCACAGACAACCCTAGGCTGTCTTGGCTGGGCTGTGGAGATATCTTCCATCAAAAGCAGTGGTAGAATATTTGTTTCAATAGGACTACCACAGTCACACAAAATTGTAACCTCCTCTGCATACAGACCCCAGGCACCTGATGTGTTGAGGCTATCACCTGCCCACGCTGAGATCTGACCTCCGTTTGGTGCCATGGTTTGGCTGAGCCCCAGGCACTGTGCTATAATAAGTAAGGTTTATAATAATCATAGTAACAGCTAGATCGAAAACATCAGCATCAGTCAAGCATGCCCACCCTCAGACCCCAATCTGGTCTCTGTATTTGACATACTGACACAGCAACCTTTTGTCAGCAAAACAGTTGAGTGATTGTTTATCCAGCATTTGTCTCTGGCTTTCAAATCAGCCATCTGACACTTCTCATTTTATATGCAAAAGACAAGTGTTCCTTCTAGGAGAGTGATCCCTTACAGCCACAGCTCCTGGATACTGCATTCAGTCACATGTGGCTCTTCTCTTCCTGCTGCACTTTTTTACTGGGACTTCTCCATCCAGACCCCCATAACCCAGTCTTCAGACTAGATGACACCCTGTGAGCAGGTCTTTCCAAACAAATGGATGTGGGAGAGCACTCTGCTCACTTTGAGAAACTTTTAAGTGTAATCATTCAGGAAGATTCTTAAAGCTGAGAGGGAATTTCCCTGGACAGGCTTTGTCTGAGGGGGGCTGCAAACACAGTCCTGCAAGAGATGCAGCACAATAGAGGTCCAACTGTTAAGCAGATTTCATGTGCTTTACAGACCATAAATGTTCCTCTGAAGACTGCTGGGTAAAGTGCTCATTCAGAGTCCTGGCTCTAAGTTTTATTTTATTTTATTATTTTTTTTTTCCTGTAACCTTTGCAAATGGAGGAAAATGAAGGATGCTAGGCATGCGGAGGGAAGCGACACTCTTTAAACCCTTTATCAGAAAGTGCCTCAGGAATCTAATACACTGTCAACACTCAGAAAATGCTGCCACTCAGACCAGGTGCCAGCTGGATTCATTGTAATCTGGTGTATAAATAGATCTGGTTAGGGACTTTCAGCAAAGTATTTGTTTAGCGGACCAGGACAGCTCTTTTGCAGCAATAAAAGGAAAGGTTTTCTGAACCTTAGCAGACGCAGGATGGGTTAGGAAATGTGAGGTTCTCTAGTATCTGGGGGATTTTTTTTTCTCTGCAACTGTAGGCATGTAGGCATGTTTCTAAACTCCACATGGCTCAAACATCTAGTAAAAACGATCACATCCTCCTTCTGCATCCTGTCCAGGTAACTGCCACACGTTGTAAATGCACCACAAACCAGGCTTCCCTGGGACCACAAGCCATGTTTGTTTCTCTGGTAGCACTGGAGAAAGGGACTCTGCTGTCTAAGAAGAGGGAATGGAAGCACCAGCACTAACTTTCAGTGTAGAGCTCATCTCAGAGAAGGTCCAGTGTTACTGCAGGGACATCCTCACCTGGACTGGTAATCCCAGCTCCCTTTCTTGTGCATTATGGGAGATCTTCATTTTCCCACTTTGTTTTGGACCTCTTTTAGGGTGAGACGATTATAAGCAGTCACTCCTGGAAGGCCTTTCGCTTCAGGCGTGCAGACACCCAGCCTCACAGGTCAGCCAGCCTACCACAGCTCTTTGGCTTTTTGCTCTCCTCCTACATTCAGACAAGTTGCTGCTTCTTCATCACCCTGCACTTCTCAAATTACTCACGGGGAACTTAATTTATCAGTCTGAAGGTCTAGGAAATAACAGGCTACACCCCCTGATTCAGCCTCAGTTGAAACTATTTGCCCTACTAATGGACTAAACGCATCTTGTGTTTCTCATCAATACTATTCATTTCTGCTGAGAAGTGATCTGTCAGAGAGAGCTGACTGAAAAAGAGCAGAAAGGTCTAATTGTAGTCCTCTTTGACTTCTTAGAGTCTGCTGAGAGGTAGTTTTTCATTTCCATTGTTTGGGGTAATTAAAGAAGTATCAGTTATTGTATTAGAAAGACATCCCCTCAGAAATTCCCCTATAGCCAGAATTCTTAAAATTGATTTGCAATGTCACTTTTGCAATATTGAGATATGAGTTTCAGCATTTTTTGAGGAGTGACAGTCTTTTCCAGTTCTTTGGGGTGTTTCTTTTGCTTTTTTTCCCTGATAGAAGAATTGGCAGTTGTAAATTTTGTCTTTGCTTTTCCTGACCTCTTCTTGGTTGACAGAGGAAAGTGAATGGGAGCTCAGCTGGAACTTGAAGAAGATAGGCTGTGCCTTTAATGGAAGCATTTTCTTATGCCTTAGTGTAGGAGATACATAAGAAGCTGAATTTTAGAGAGCCTACATGAAAGAAAAGCAGTAATTAAAATCAGAATTTTGACAATAGGCCCACTCAAGCATTGTTTGCCTTAGTGATGTTACGTGAAGGCACTAGAGTGATAGCCGGACACCTTAACTCACTCTTCTAGTTAGATGACTCAAAAAGCACTCATGGTCCCTACCAAAACTATCCTTTGAACACTGTTCTATTTTTTCCACAGGGACAGAAGCTGATGTACTGTAAGACCGAAGTGCTTACCAGTATTACGACCCTTTCTTTTTTTAGGCAAGCAGTTTCCAATGAAATAAGAACCTAAACCAGCCTTCTCCTATACTTTCTTTGTCAAGAATAAACCATATTAATGTACAGGAGGCTTGAAAGATATGGTTTCTTTATAAATACATGAGAATTGCAGTTATTTTTGAAGCAAGTAACATTAATTGCCATTAGAGGTAGAAATCTAGGCATCTTAGTTTCAGTTGGGATGGAATTGTTCTCTCCAGAGTGTCTGGGATGATGCTACGATTTGGTTCTAGGAGAAAAACAATATTGATCACACACCGATGTTTACAGCTGCTATTAAGCAGTGTTGTATAGACCAAGGTCATTTGCAATTCAGGGGCCAAGGAGCTGGGAGGGAACAGAATTAGGATAGCTGACTTGAACTGCACAAAGGGATATTCCATAGCACTTGACATCAGAACTATCACGTAGTCCTAACTATAAACCTTTTCCTTCTCATTCTTTTAAAAAATAGTGTTATCTCAACCCTTGAGTTCTATATATATATATGTATTTACTTTTTTTCCTCCCCAGTTCTCTTCCCCATTCCACTGGGAAGGGGGAAAGTCAGTGAACAACTGTGTGGTGCTGAGCCACCTGTTGGGTTAGGCCACAACACTGCATTAGGTGGCTCACTAGTCTGACATGATCTTCTATGTCACACAATCCTACATTTTGTAAGTACATTTGTGAGATGGCTTAAGTTAAAAAATCACCTGTGTTCAAGCCTTCCATTAGATGGTGAATATTTGGATATGGAAGTTAGCTGTGGTCACCTGCAGGGACTTCCCACCACCACACGCATTCTGAAATCTTAGTTTCAATTGCAACTGCAAGCAGAAGTTCCAGAATAGCACAAGAAAGGATGTTCCCCAAATTGTTTCTAAAACCAGGAAGTAGAAGAAAGCTCCTAAGACCTCCATACCTAAAACAAATGCTAAGCTCATTCACAAGGTATGCATTCCTCTTGCATGCTTCTGCCATCCAGACTTTTGGTCTTCCCCATTGTTAAGCAGTTTTTAGGCTTAAGTATAATGTAATGGGATTGTGCTTGACTGTGCAGAGAACCACAAACTCTCAGAATCAGCCCACACTGCAGAAGCCTTCAGGTAGTTTGAACACAGATCAGCTCCATGAACACTTTGGCACGGAGAAAGGCCAGGATAGTCCACCTAAATGGGCTCTGTGGGGCTCAGAACAGTTACAGGTGTGAATTATACATGCAGTACACAAATCTGCCCTGAGTGTCTGTATTTTTCTTCCAAGTAAAAATCATGGAATCACGGCTAGACAAAAACGCAGCCAATCTACATATATAGATGTTTGTATATTTAACTACTTTGTGCAAGGATTTCTTATGGCAGACAAAGGTAACAATGCTCAGATGGCAATTAAGCCAACCTCCCCAAAATACAGGCTTTCTTGTTTGAAAACACACCTAGTTTCTCCTGGTACTGGGTGCCTCAGGAACATGGCAGGAAAGAAGAAAGTGTTCCATAGACATGGATTGATCAATGGAAACCATGCTCAGTGTATCAGAAATGCAGGTCACATAAATGTAAACAGTAAGTCCCAGAAAAGAAGAGGTTTTTTTGCATCTAGACTGATAGATACAGGTCTTCAGAATTTCTCACATGTATTAGGGTCTTTAGCAGTCTTTAAGTAATTTGTGACAGTGACACCATCCAAGTGAAAAAACAGGAAAAACGTAATTCGAAGTCAGCTAGGGGTCATGTTAACAGGGATACAAGACAGTTTGCTTCAGTTTGGGCTGGCCTGATGCTATTTGCTGAAATATGAATCTGGCAATAGTAATTTCTCAGAGTTTCAAGATCATCTGAAAAAAAAAAACCAAACACCTCTAGCATTTTCAAAACTCATCATTCGTAATTACTGACTAAGTACTCTGCTAGCTCACCTTCCAGACTACACTCCCCAATACTTTCTTCAATGCTGACAGCTGCTGGCAGGTTCTCAGGTGGTGATACCTTAAATTCCCCACTATATTTTGCAGTGAAGTTGATCTTTGGCTGCCATTTTTTGAAGCCCCAACACTGTGCAAGCAAGTCTGGTCCTTGCTGGAACAAACCTGCTAAACCCTGCTCCAATGGAACTTTGGCTGCAGAGAGGATGACAAGTGATGTCTCATATGAACAAACAAATGAAGAGTTCTGGTCATGGGGATGAGCAGAAATTCAACAAGTTTCTCAAACAGCAAAAGTCACAAAGTTGCTTTCAAAGGAGAAGCACAAGTCAGGCTGAGACATTTTACTGGTGACAAACTGAAGAGCTCATTTAAAAGAAACCAGTTGAGTTGTAGCAAACTTTCATGCTTGCACAACATGCCAGTAGGTACTGAGGCAAGATGCCAACCAGCTGCTGTGGATCAAATGATGCTCCCAGTCACATGAGCCAGTGTTACATAGAAAATTTCCCTGATGTGCCTTTCAGTCACATTACTCAGCAAATTTGCTGCCATGGCTGTTGTTGGCAGGTTATCTTCTCCATTTTGTAACACTGTATTTTCAAACTATGTAGGGTTAAAGAGAGAGGCAAAGGTGCCAAACTCTATGACTTGCTATGATTGTGTAAACTCTTAAATTTTTATTCTCTGGCTTAGATTTTTAGAAACCTAAAAGTGGTTTAACCTGGTGAAATCGAAAGGTCTTATTTTTCCCTGCTTCCTTATTTAGTTCAGCATGAGGAAGCAGACCCCTTTCCTACTTTTTCAGCCTCCCAACAGGCAAACAAAAAGTATAATGCTTCAGAGCCTGCCAGTTTTTCTCAGGAGGTGGGTGTGAATAAATGTCACCAGCACTTGCTTTTTGAATGCACGGTGGGCTGGAAAGTCCCCTCATTGACACCCCTGTTAGGCAGCCTTCAGGGAAGACTCTTCCTGGCACCCAGCTGCAACTGGAGATCTGCCTCTATTCTCATTCTTTTTTGCCTTCTGCTTGGTCAAACTGGAAGCTTGAAACCAATGGCTACCTGGTCCACACATCATGCCCCTGGGCAAAGCAAGGGACAACTCAGTAGCATGATGGGAGGCTAAGGCAGCCACTGCCACCCTTGGGGATTACCCTTGACACAAACACATTGCTCAGAGAGAAACATTTCTTACAGCTGTCACTGAAAACAGAGGTCAGGGTTGAGCGGGTCACCATCTGCTTGCAGCTGCTGGATCATTCTCCAGGGGTTCCCAGCTGGGATTGCTCTCAGGTGGGATCCAGGAACAAAAGGTAATAAAGGGTACAGACGAGACATCTTGCTTCAGTGACCAAGGGAGCACAGCCCATCTCATCCAAGTGAGCTGCACAGGAGTTGATGCTAGTCAACTATGACCTTGTTCTGAAAACACAGGGAACCCACAGAGCCCCAGAGGAATGGCAGAAATGAGCTCAGGAGAGCTGAGCAT
Organism: Tympanuchus pallidicinctus; assembly: GCF_026119805.1. Taxonomy (NCBI): domain Eukaryota; kingdom Metazoa; phylum Chordata; class Aves; order Galliformes; family Phasianidae; genus Tympanuchus; species Tympanuchus pallidicinctus. The sequence goes on along the minus strand of NW_026294618.1, from coordinate 57,970,245 downwards.
TGGATGCTTCACCCATCTGCTGAAATGGGTGTTTTCACGCCTTCTGCCAGGCCACCTGATGTGCACTGCCTTACCTTCAAGCCCAACATGGGACTTACCTATGAATGTGGCCTTTGTAATGCAACAGCACAGTCTCAAGACCAGATGAAATGGTATGTACAGGCTCTCCCAAAGGATGGGAACCTCATGCCATGCACTCATCATCTTACCTTAGCCCTCTCCACTCATGAGGAAGGTCCCAGGAGGCACAGGTAGTTAGACCCAGCAGTATGGTTGGAAGGAAAATGGTTGTGTTTTTCTCCTAAGGGCTGCACAAGGAGAATGTGTTTATTAGGAACTAAAAGAAGCTTTTTACAACAGTGAAGAGCAGAATGAAATCATTCCCTCACACTTTATTTCTTCATCTGAAAGATAGGCTGACTCCAGTATTTCTTTTGGATTGAAGTGAGCATGCTACCCTCTGTGTTGTACCAAACGTGTATATTCAAGAACAGCAAATGTCTGGTGTTGTATGAAATATTCAACATCTAAGCCTGTGGCTTAAGCCCCTTTGCAGTTAGTGGGGAGAAAGAGCCAGTTCTGGATGCAGAAACCCTCTGACTTGCCATATGTTCCTATCTTAGGAGACATGCCTTGCTTTTTTTTCTGGACAATAGAGAAAGTATAGATTATCAACATGGATGTAGATGTGTCAGCTTAGACAGAGGAAATACCCAGTATGTGTTTATGGCCATCCACTTTTACACTGACATGCAGGGTCTCATTGGGTCCTTATGTCACCTCATTGTGCAAAGGGCCGATAGTGCATGCGCCCACACACAGTCTCAGTCTTCTATTTCATCCTCTTTGGGTAAAAGCTACTATTTTGTGCTTGTGTTTCAACAGCACCTTAAGCAACAGGAGTTCACTGTATGTTCCATCAGCAAACAGTTTTGCCATGTACAACATCAATTGTACTCATCATGTCCAAAAATGGAAATATGTACATGTTATGCTTCTGTGAAATTGCAGGCTGGAGGGAAAAAAACAAAGACAAGTCATAGGTCAGAAATCATAGGAGGGCCAGCCAATTTGTCTTCACAGTAGTGATTGTTGCTGATTTCCACCACTAAGAAGGGCAACCTAAGATGGCAACCTAGAAGTGATTCCCTGCTGTTCCCCTCTGAGATATGATATCACTTTCTGCCTGAAGCCCATGCTGGGTCTGGGTAAGCTGTGGGTTGCGTGCAGCAAGAAAGTTATGTAATAAATTACAGCTACCTTTGTCTGACCCATCAGCTCCTTTGTTGCCACTTCATCTTGAATTCTGGTGATATTTCACTAAACTGTGCAGGGTCATACAGCATAACCTTCATCTGCTATTCTATCTGGGCTATCTCTGCCTTGTGTCAGAATGTGGGAAGTGAAAGCAGAAGCACCACTTTGTTTTTAGTGAACACATTATTTTCAAATGATCTTCTGTTCTTTATAAACAGCTCGAGCAGCAAGTGAGCAACATCACAACAGTAAGGTTTGCAGGTGAGGTAAACAAAGAGATGTGCATGTGTAAGCAACTGGAATAAAAAGGGCAGATGTGGTCTAGTAGTACTAGTAATACTAGTCTAATAATACTGATCTAGTACTAGATATGGAGGTTGGCTGCCCTGCCTGCAGTGGAGGGTTGGAGCTTGATGATCCTTGTCCTTTCCAACCCAAGCCATTCTATGATTCTATGTGCAAGGGTGTGTTTTCTGTGTACTCCACACTATGTGGAAAGTGGTCACTCTTGGTCACAGGAAAACATGAATTTGCTTTCAATTAGAAGCAAGGTATTTCACAGAAGCTATCCTAACACCAGTCAGCAGCATTCCTCTTAGCAATCTACACTTTATGGAAAGAGCTGTAAGAGCTGGACACCCTGCATAACATCTAGAGAGCCCGTAACACCTAGAGAGCTTGATGGGATTCATCAGTAAATGGGAGCTATATAAGATGGAGAGATTCAGAACTGAAAGAGGCTACTGGGAAGACTTTTGGCTTCACGCATTTTTGTGTCAGACAAGCTTTTAGTCATTTTATGATTCACTGCCCTTAATGTGCAAAAGGAGGTCAGACACACTGCCTTTCTTCCACCCTGTCTCCTTTGTCCAATGCTACCTGCATGTTCCTGGTGGAAAGAGCATCCTTTTGTCAGAAAGATCTAAGAGCAATATCTCTGGCAGTCCTTTTGGTACCACTGGGGTGTGACCCTGGTCCTGGTCTCCAGCCTCCCTTTCTATATGGTCAAGAAGATGACCCTTCTGCCTCTGTTCTCCATTTACTTCAGAGCGCCTGCAGGGATTGAGCCTTCTCCTGTCAGTGGTGCACTGTGGCTGGAGGGATGAGAGTGTTCTCTAAGAGCACTCCAGGCCTTCACTCAGCAGCAAACGGAGGAGATGTTCTCTAGGAATGAAACTGTGGCTGTCAGAATTGAGCCTGGATGATGAATTAGCTGTGGCCTGATGACAAAAATGTTTCCACAGTCAGAATCCTAATGGCACAGGATAGGGCTAGATGCTGCCATGTCAAATCCTGTTAGCAGCCTTGCACAGTTTCTGAGTCTTAAATTTTTTCAGAAGAAAATTCTATTCAGGTCAGACAAAACTCCAGTCTTGCAGCATATTTCCCAAGAAGCTGAAAGGAAAGACTAAAGAGCTACACTCCAACAAGTGACAGTGGGAAAGCCAGGCTAGACAGAAACTTAATGCCAGTCACAGAACTATCACTACTGAGCCAATTTCCTGTTTTTCATTGCAAACTAGTAAATTGAAAGTTAAATTCAGTGGGTGGATTTTTAATTGCAACATCATGCTCTGTGGTGCCTGTTAATGGGTGTTAGCTACATTAAGCCTCTAAGATAAACATCTCCACAAAGTGCAGAAGTGACAAACCCTTCTTGTGAAACACATTCCAGGAAACCAGTAGGGAAACAATGTCTAGAGAGGAATCAATTTCCAGGAAAAAAGTCAGAGTGGAAGGTCTGAAGATATGAGAAATAGAACAATATGAAGGGAAAACCTAATCGCAGCAAACTGTGATATCTATGTGTCTCAATGTGGGGCTGAAAATACATTAGAAAACATCATATGGGTAGCAGTGAGATGTATTCAAAAGTTCTGAACTGTGAAAGATAAGAATATTATTTGTATTTATCTTAAGCCCACTCCCTGTGCACTCATTTCAAATGCAAAATGTGACAGAGATCTTACAAAAACAAAGAGCTGTGCAGTCATGTAATTGGAGACATTGGCAGAGTGCATGGACACAGGCAGCTAATATAGGTTTGCCCATGCAATTATAAAGCGGTCATTTCCCACTTTGGCCCAGCAATCAAAACCACTTTCTTTCAAAGTAATTTCCCAGATCTTTACTAGAAGAAACCAAATACATATTTATTTCTTTGTTTTGCAGACACAGGCATCCTTTTACTTCAGGTTTTGTTGTTTGTAAGCCTGTACTTGAAAGCTGACAAGGTGAATTAGCTATGTTAGTAAATCTGAAAGAAGAGTGACAACCCAGCCCAAGCCAGTTTCGAGAAGGTGGCCATAAATGGGCAACATTCACAATAAAGTAAGAGAAAACTCACTGTCTGGGAGAAAAGAACCCTAAAATAAGAGAAAAGAGAATTCTTTGTCTCTACTAATAATATCTCTACTAATGCCAAATAATAATTTGGCATATTTGTCTACCTGAATATGTTACCCAAATGCCATTAGAATCATAGAATCACAATGTTGGAAAAGGGCTTTTCAGAAGCCCTACCACTACCAGCCAAGGCCCTTGAACCCTTTATTATTGCAATGGTCATGTCAAAACAAGTCATGGTGGCTTGCACTAACGTGCTATCTCAAAAATAAGGATGAGTATTTGCATCTGAGAAGTCAACCAGCTCCTCACCCAGCGTCTCTGTCAGCTGCTGCTTCCCTATCGCATGGGCCCAGGGGCACTGTGTGCAATGCTGCAGGTGGAAGCTGTTCAGTTAACTGGACATCTCTCTCCTCTCTGCCCTGTTGCAGCTGTTTGACAGCTGTCAGATATTCTCAGTGCAGGGCTGCTGATTTGCTGGATTGGTACTGACACGAGCTTGGCCTGAAAAGTTTATGCACTGTTACTTGAACAGCTACGCTCAATTCATAGCATAGAAAAGCAAAACGAGGAGTTACAACTCACACTGTAAAATCCCACAAATGGGGAGACACTGTTTCCATCCCCTCTTTTCTTCTAAGGAATGGACATTTGAGTTGTACTTTGACTGCACAAAGGGTAACCCCTCTATGTGTGTCATTGTGAAAGTCAGTAGTTTGTAATGAAAATTCCCCATTTTGAGGACAGATTTTTTTATGAAAAGCGATAGAATATTTGAAGACAAAAGGCTTTTGTTGATCTCATAACAGCACAATCTGACATCAAATTTTGGGATTTCCCCCCCCTTTTTTTTTGTTGTCACTTATATGCTTAAAGTTTATTTTGAGCATTACCTACATCAAAATGGTGTCACTTTTTGTCTGGGATGCACAGAGAACAAGGTTGCAGGGATCAGGATCTTTCCAATTCTAACTATGTGAGTACCCAAACAGCAGCACAAACTGCTGTGAGGGAAAATTTGGCAGGAAAACTCATTGTGCAAAGCTTCTGAATGTACACATCTTGTGCTGTCGTACAACTCGAGAAAGAGAGAACCAAGCAAAACTGTGTTTTGGGGAACTAACACTAAGATCTGCTAAGCAGTAACAAAGAAGAAAAAAAAAAGAGAAGGAAGAGGAAAAAAAAAGAGTGTCTGTCTGTTCATTTCCTTTTTGGAAAATATCCTCAGTGTAATAATGCAGGAAATTACTTTCAAGTTGATGAACATTTTTTCAGTTGGTAAAATATAGTTCTGCATCCAGAAGCCTAACTGGAAACTATGGGCATCTTTTTTCTTAGTTTACTTAAAATCACTTTTATCTACATAGAATACTGTCCAAACCCCAGCCAAAATTCTCAAAGGCAAGCTAAATAAAAATCAGTTATTGACCAAAGAGATGATTGTTCTTATCACATGAGTTATTGTATTCTACTCCCAGTGTTAAATAGAAGTAATTTTGGGGGTATAAGGTGGGCTTGCCTTGCAGGTACACCAGTGTGTTGAAAATGGAAGAGCGGAATTTCAAGTTCAATCCCATTGATTTTTATTTGTTAATGATTACAGTGGAGGAACAGAAAAATGTATTAGTGAGAAGGATAAAGCAGTGATTTCCATCTTGGGAGGAAATGTTCAGCCTCTTCAGCCAGCACTCATTTGTGCTCTTTCTGCAAAGTGATGAACTGAACCGAATGCTTCGACAGACCCTGAGCCACTGCTCAGTATTCACACAGCACCACATGCCATGGAAGGGGATGTTCCCTGACCAATCTCTAGGATCCAGACAATGAAGTCTTCCTCCAGACATAATCCTTCCAGTCACTATTCTAATGTCTTTTTTAGATGATTAGACACGACATTTGTAAAAATCAGCAGCTACATCTTATTCTCATCTTGAATGTACAAGAGGTTTTGTGTGTTCTGGCAGACCTCCAGACACCTAGGCCTTCGGAGATAAAATGAGCTGTCCATCTCACTTCCTTCCATGCTCCATTTCCTCATCTTTGTAATTCAACTCCTGAACACAGCCGTCAAATCTTTATCTGAAAACCTGAACATGCTGTTCTGGGAATGGTGGAACCAGTGATGTCTTGTTTTCTGCAGACTCACATCCATTGTACCTGATCCAATTCTCCAAAGCCTTCAGTGGCTCCCATGATCCCATTCCATTAAGCACACCAAACTGATCCGGAGACACCAGCCCTTTATTACTACTTAGCACATCCCAGTGTTAGTTCCCCAAAATGCAATTTTGCTTGGTTCTCTCTTTCTCAAGTTGTAAGATAGCACAAGATGTGTAGAGTTGGAAGCTTTGCAGAATGAATTTTCCCACCAAAGTTATCTTACCTCCCAGTGGGAGGCCCAGAGCAGCCTGGTCTAGTATTGAATGGGGAGGTTGGTGGCCCTGCATGTGGCAGGGGGTTGGAGATTCATGATCCTTGCAGTCCCTTCCAACCCTGGCCATTCTGTGATTCTGTGATACTCACATAGCTAGAACTGAAGAAGTCCCGATTCCTGCAACCTTTGTGCGTCCCAGATAAAAAATGACAGTTTTGATGTAGATAGACTGGTCATGATTAGCTATTCAAGTCTGAGAAAATGGCTTTTTCTCAGTGAAAAAAAAAAAAAAAAAAGGGTTTTTTTCTACATATCAGGCACTGACTTCCAAAATGTTTGTAGGAAATTATTTGCCTAGAGAAGAAGTAGCCCCCTTGCCTGTTGTGAATAAAATTAATCTGGAAACTAAAACTTAATGGAAATGCTAGAGAAGTATAAAAAACCTGGGAAAAAAAAAAGTGAATTCACATAAGCCTTGTCAGTGAAACAAGGAGTCCATGATTAAAAATATAGCAAGGACTAAACCCAACCAAATCTGCTAACAGCTTTGTTTGGGTAGAGAAAGATTTTGACATAGATAACTAAAAATCAGAGAATGAAGAATTTTGAGTGTGAGAAGTCAGACACTGTGTCAGAGAGGGTGTATCTGCAGGCAGAGGATTTCTGAGGTGCTGCCACTGGGGCTTCTCAGCCCCACTGAGAATTAGACCCTTCCTGCTGCTGAGCATCCTTAGGAGCTTGAAGCATACTGAGGTGGCAAAAACTGCAGAGCCATGAGGTCCTTCACAAGCAAAGTGAAAGAAGTAGCATGCAGATGACCTGTGATACCATGTACCTCACCCTCTGAATGTTTAAAAGCATTGCCTCTGCTGTGACTATGCAGGTATCCCCATCTCAGGTCCCACAACAAAGTTCAGGCAAAAAGAGTTATCTTCAGGATCTAGGTAGAATGGTTATGTCACTTACTGTGCTGAATGGTTATTTCATTGTGACATTGTCATATTTCCTCATGACAATAAGCTACATGCTTAAATTAAGTGACCATCTGATCTGGATAGAAGGTTTCTCATCACATCTCACTGCGGTAAGTAGAACTGCAAAGACCTTGAGGGACATAGGTAATGCCCAGAAAATAACATATGGAAGCAACATATTGTCCTCAAACTCAAAATGCTTCTATTTGTCAAAGATTTCCCAATGAGGTTAAAATTAAGGTCTTCTCTTTGCCATGCGGCAAACAGAAAACAGAAGAGGAAACTACTGCTAAGCTCTTTACTGAGCTCTTCTGCATGGACTACTTTTCACCACAGAATGCAATTAAAATTGTTAGCTAGACTGAAAAAAATGTAATAGGGCTATTACTGAACTCTGTTTGTTTCATGAGTAAACTGTTTAAATGTCATGGTAACTATTTGTTCCTCGCTTGAGACATTCTTTAGGATTTTACTTGAGATCAATACAGAAATACTGCCTGTGTTGCTTTTTCATGATAGTTTCATAGTTATGACAAGTTTACATTGCAGCACACTCTCATACAAAAAAACCTCTGGGAATGTGTGGTTCTGGAAGTAAACAGAAATGTTGCAGGGAGGAGAGACATCTATTGGACATAACACAGGCTTGCCAAACTCCTACCACATCTGGCTCTCTTAATATAACAGGCAGTAGTCAACTGCAGCAAGATGCAGCATTTCAGTGCCTAAGCTTAGCAAATGTTTTACCTGAGTGTAACACTGGAGATGATTAAGTTAGAGCTACCTAGCCTCAAGAAGCTAAAAAGGTGGGCCTGGGTGAACCTGATGAGGTTCAACACGGCAAAGTGCAGAGTTTTGCACTTGGGCAGGAGGAATCCCAGGCATCCATACAGACTGGAAGGAGAGGTCCTTGAGAGCAGCCCTGTGGAGAGGGACCTGGGGGTCTTGATAGATGAAAAACTGAACATGAGCCAGCAGTGTGACCTTGTGGCTCAGAAAGCAAATGGGCTCCATCAGAAGAGGGGTGGCCAGCAGGGAGGTGATTGTCCCCCTCTACTCTGCTCTTGTGAGGCCCCATCTGGAGTACTGTGTCCAGGTCTGGAGCCCCCAGTACAAGAAAGACAGGGAGCTGTTGGAGAGGGACCAGAGGAGGGCCACAAAGATGATCAGAGGGGAGGAGCACCTCCGCTATGAAGACAGGCTGAGGGAGCTGGGCTTGTTCAGCCTGGAGAAAAGAAGGCTGCGGGGTGACCTCATTGCAGCCTTTCAATACCTAAAGGAAGACTACAAACAGGAGGGGAATCAACTCTTTACAAGGGGAGATAACTGCAGGACAAGGGGAAATGGTTTTAAGTTGAGGGAGGGGAGATTTAGGTTGGATATCAGGGGGAAGTTCTTTACAGAGAGAGTGGTGAGATGCTGGAACAGGCTGCCCAGAGAGGTTGTAGATGCCCCGTCCCTGGAGGTGTTCAAGGCCACGTTGGATGAAGCCCTGGGCAGCCTGGTCTAGTATTGAATGTGGAAGTTGGTAGCCTTGCATGTGGCAGGGGGGTTGGAGATTCATGAACCTTGAGGTCCCTTCCAACCCTGGCCACTCTGTGAATCTGTGATTCTGTGATCATAATTTCAGGATGTCATGTTTGAAAGTTGCATGCTGGAGATCTATGTATACAGCCTTATAAATAGTACTCATTGCCTATCAAATGGAAGACCACCTTACAAATGTACCAACATTTTGGGTTTGTCATAACCCCACATAACAGAATAATAAGTATTCATTTTTACTTTCTGAATGTTATGTGATGAGGTCACTCAAGGGTGGGATCGGTTCACGCTGCTGCACAATGCTGCAGCAATATGGAGTTTGGCTTACAGAAATATTGTTGCTGTATCATACACCTTTTGGCATAGCATCTTTATATCTGATGGTGCCTATAAAGAAGATTCAATTTCCCTTTGGAAGAGTTATTCTTCAAGTACTTCTGGGATATCTATCTATTTCAACAAGTAACCATGTGAATGAATAATATATCTGGTAACATTCAGAGCATTTCTTCTAAACTTCTCTTTAGATCGAAGATAAGTAAGCACTTCTTTTCACACCTAGGGAAGGTTTTTGCATCTTTATAAACTGGTCTGGTAAAAGATGTATCTTCTGCTTACAAACTTTCTTGCTACTACTAAATAAGGAAGTTGATGACTGTAAGACCACATACAGTGATTGTTTTCAGAGAGTGAAAAATCTCAAACATAGTAATCTGCTAAATGGGTGAAAAGGTAAAGCTCAAACAAACCTTTAAAAGGAAGTGAGAATGGAGAAAAAGATCTTCCATTGAAATCTCAGCCGCCACTGAGCTGGCAAATGGACAATGCAGCACAAAATTACCTTTGCTTTGCTCTCCTTGCTGCCCTCTCTGTGCAGTGACTGACAGTGCTTTTGCAGATGCAGAGGCTGGGATCTGGTTACCCTGCTTCCACATGCTTCTGCTGGTGAGTGCTAGTGCCTGAGGCCAGCTGGACCTGTCTGAAGTTTGATGCACTTCCATGGTCCCCACGTCCCTTCTGCAGGAGAGATATAGCACCCTTTGCCCAGAGGCCTCTTGGTGCCCTGTGGTAGCAGCCAGAGCCCATGCCAGATGAGCTTTTGCTTTCTGAGATCCTCATAAGGTAGCCCTGCTTCAAAAACAGGATAGTGATGCAAAAGTAGAGTGTTTATAAAAAACAGCAGCACGACAGCTGTTGCTAGTAGCAACAATATGGCAGTCATCAGCTAATATGGAGATCTTTGTCTTGAATTTGTCACCAGCTAATATGGAGATGTTTGCTTCAAATTTATCATCTTGATTTTGATGGGCTGCCAAAACTACATGAAGAACATTTTATTTTGCTGTCAGTGTATGTGCATTCACAGGGACAGAGGGCATGACAGAAAATAGGTCTCCCAAGAGTGGGGCCAAATGTATTCAGAGGAGTTTGACTCCAGCCAGCAAAGTTACGCTTGGAAAGATTTGCCTTGCCTTATATTACATTTGCCTGGAGGATGGAGTCCAGATGTGTGGCCATAAATGTTTCCATTCACGATTCATTTAGAGGCTATGAGGATCTGGTTACTGGCATTTGGGCCCTACTACCTAGGCAGTAGGTACAGCATAGGAACAACATACTCACAAAGGCATCACCATGATGAGGAGTTTGGGGATGTTCTGTCATATCACCACACGAAGCCAACTGGAGAGGAAATTCCAGATCCTTCTGATTATCTTTCCTGAGTGCATCCAGTGACAGCCATGTTCAAGGCAACAGGGAGCTGCTGTGCCTGGAGCAGCTCCCACTCTAAATGCTTGAGCTGTGAGGTCTTGCCACTCGTGAGCCTGGTTTTCTTCTCTAGTTTTTATATTGGTATGACACATACAAAATGAACCCCAGAATTTCACTCAGGCCAAGTTTTTGGGTTTTCTTATGGATGAGTTCCTATGACGCTGGCAGCCTGCAGATTATTACACTGAGTGAAAGTGAAGTGTGTTATACTTGAAAATCACATGCAAGTAGGAAATGAGTGTGAAATCCATGTACTCTCGTTTCCACTGATTCTCATTTTAAGATTTGAGATGGTTTAGATACTGAAATTCAAAGCAAAACACAAGATGCAGAGGAAGGAAAGATACAAGCTTATGTCAACAAAAGTATAAAAGGAAAGCACTTGTATTAATCCTGAAAAGCAAAATCAAGATTCATATTGCTCTGGTTGTGATAGGGAATATCATCTTCCTGTGAGAGCAAGTGAAATTGACAGAAAAGCACCAGCTCAGTTTCTGATTAATAAATGAATGAGATAAAGATGCAAGTGAGAATGCTGCTGGAATAACAAAAGAAAATGTTATAAGTAAGTAGATTCTCACTTTTGATACTTTTCGAGTATTTTCAACAAGAAATTTTGAAGTGAATAGAATTAAGTCCTAATTACGAGTTCTTCTTTTTTTGTGTGTGTGTTTTTTGTTTTGTTTTGTTCATTGTGAGTAAACAAAGACTGATATCTAGATCTGCTCAGTCAGAACTGAAGGGCAACCTAAGTTCCGAGAGGCCTTTCTGCTGGCCACCTCAGGGAGTCCAGGGAATAAGTGACTCTTAAGCATCTCCTGAGATACACCAGCAAGCTGTGCACTAGCACAGACCCTTTGAAAAAAACAATCTGCATGCACCAGTCCTCCACATCGGAAAAGCACTCAGTGGAATCAGTCAGCTGATGACTAGTAAAAATCTTCAGAACTGCCAACATATTCTTGGGGGAGGAGGGAGTGCCCACAAAAGAATAAACAAACCATCGTGCAAATCAAGCACAAACAAAAAGTGGGTGTCATGAGAAGGGCACAGAATACTCCTTAGGTTGTGTTTGTAGTATTATTTTTGTTCTGTAACTCCTTCCTGTGCAATAGCTACCCAGTGTGTAGAAGGGTGGTGCACCCACATTGCAGTCTGATATCTGATTAAGGATAAAAACTAACAGAGCAGAGCTGGGAAAAACTGACAGTGGGTTTCACTTTCCAAAAGCAGGGTTTGTTTGAGTCCAGATCCCACAAGACTAACTCCAGTATTTTGGCATCAGTTGGGTTAATGTATCTAGCTCTTTTTTCCAGTTGTCACTGGAAGGGTCAGGGACTGTTTTCATGACAGCACACACCAGCCTCCTTTCTGTGATCAGACCTTGCACCGTGCCTATAGGATCTGCAATCCACTCTGGAAAGCGGTAGGAAATGAGAGCTGCCCTGAGAGGTCAGATGTAAATGTACCCTGTTCTCCACGGTCTACACACTCTGTTCTTTGGCTCTGCGTACAGATCACACAAAGCTTTCCTTTCCACACAAAAACACAACTCTGACTCTGGCACAATTGCTTTCCTTATTTTGGTAAATGCTCCTACTGTTCCCCTAGGAGACTGCATTTGCGCCAGTGAAGATGTAACAGGAATCCAGACTATCTTCCATATCGAGACGCACTGATGCAGAACTTGGCTCTTCCTGCTGTATTATATATGGGCTTGATGGAGTCCCTGCTTCAGGCGCATCCTTCCACTGCCTCCTTGCTGGTAGGACAAAACCACTAAAACAAGTGTCAGGATTTGTTCACACTCCCAATTTTAAGAACCATAATGTAAAATGTGCCTCTGTCGTGTTGAAGCAGACAGAAGTGAGCTGTGGCTGGGATTTTCCCATTTGTGGTTTGCTAGGGAGGGAACAAAAACAGACACTTTCCAGCCGCAGCAGATTGCCTGCCTCTCTCTTCTCACCATCAGACCCTGATTCCTTCTCCCAGCTGGTGTTGCCTCTTTATTGCTACAGCCTTGGGAGTAAGATCTGCAGGAAAAGAAACCTCTCAGCTTGACCTCAGTTTAGAAGGTTAGAAAGAAGGGAATGTCTCAATTCAGTATGTGTCAGTAGCAAGCGGTATACAAACCTCCTCAGAAACTGGCTGGCCACAGTGTTTGGGAGTCGACCCGGGCAGCCATGGCCTGAACATGAGGCTAGTCCTGCAAAATCCCTCTAAGCTCCCTGTCACACATCCTGATACTTGCTAATACTCAGTGTGGAGGTTGGCGTTGGTGCTCACATCCACACGGCCCATTTCTTGAGGGTAGAGGAGGCTGTGGAGCCATTGAGACAATGCCTTTGAGACAATGTTGGCAGTAGCCAACACATAGGAGCTCTTTGCTGTCCTTCCCCAAGCACAGCCAGGCTCTGTGCTGGGTGGCCATGTAATCACTGCACCGAGCCACAGCTTTTTGTTGTGCCTGCTATTCAGATGGAACATGCTTGTTTGCAGTGAAATAAGTTGCTTCAAAGTCATTCTTGCACAAATTAAGTGTTTGTGATGCACAGCATATAAAAGCTATAAAAAGCAAGTGAAATAATGAGAGCAAAAAAAAACCACCAATGTTTTCCATATGTACAAGAAGGCCTACACACATAATACAATAGCCAAATCCTCTGAACTGTTAATAAATGAGACCTAATTAGATGGAGATAGAGCAGTGCGTGCCAACTGGCTGCCCAGTATGTGCTGTCCATACAGTCTCATTACTGTAGCTCGCCTCCTGGGAAACTCAGAGCATTATGCTTGTGTACAGCTGTGTCCTATTTGTAACCTAAGCTTCTGGTGTAGCTGATCACCACCCATTAAACTCTCATTTTCTTCACCAGTCACACATTTTCCAGAACAAATGCTGTGTCTTAATCGTGAAACAAACTGAGCTCAGAAATATGCCTGTGTACAGTGCTGGGAGAGAGGGCAACTCAGAATTGAATTGCAGAGGTCCCCCATGCCTCCTAGGTGCTTAATAAACTGATACATTCAGATGCATATTTATCACACGTGTACATGTACCACAAGTCCTGCTGGGACCATCAGCAGGGGTGCTGCAGCTGCCAAGGAGCCTCAGAAGAAATTCTCGAGAGAACACAATGCAGGATAGCGATATTTTTGTAGCAATGTAAATCAGCCCATGGAATGTAGTAAGGAAATGGCGTCTGTAGTGTAGGCTCATGGGACTCCTAATTAACAAAAAATCAGTTACAGTGGTAACTGAAAAATCAGCGTTAAATGCACAGGATTGTAGAGTAAGTGATTTTGATTCATGTAAGTTTCCTCTCTAGTCTACAGAAGGGTGTATCCACAGAAGCACTGAAACTACAAAACCTCAGGAGAACTTGAAATTTCACCCACACCACCTCCACCCCCTGAAAAGAAGAGCAGCCTTCCTCTTTTCCTTCCAGACGCATTTCTGTCTAGCCAGAAGTGAGCTTTGTACCATGGATTTCTGCCAGGCAGAACCGAGTTGCCACCAGCTGTCTGCCTCGCAAAGACATCCCTGGGTCAATACTCCATGGGACAGATCTGATGTGCTTATGCAAAGAGCAGCTTTAAGGGTGAATTCGGCAGCGGATGTGCATCTGTGACACAGCCTTGTCCTCTGCAGACAAGAAGTAGAGCATCCTCCAGGGGAAGCACCAGTCAGACCAGTTCAGCAAGGCAGCCAACTTTCCTGCTGGACCCACTGCTGAAATACTGGCAGCCCTTTGGTTCTCAGTTCCAGCCCCCTATGTCAAGACTGGTGCCCAGAATACCGTATCATAATTCACTTGGTCAATGTAAAGCCTGCACATGCCTTTCACAATTGATGGCTTTTTTGAGCTCTCTAGATGGATTGATCTTTTATTACTTGGACACACCATTCTAATTAAGAAGTATTTTCATCAAGAGTTTTTATTACATATTGTTATATGCAACTGTTTACTACCTAACGTCATTTCTTCTTTTAAAGCAGAACAGCATTTAGAATAGCATTAGTGTTCTCCTTTCTAGTCATCTTGTTTTAAATTTCATATCAGCAATGAATAGCTCACAGCTCAGTGTAACTTTACCAGATAATCTATTTCCAGCCTATTTGACACTTGGATTTTCAGGAACTAATTGGCACCTGCAAAGTGTGTGTCTGCACTGCTTTCAGACATTAAACTGTTGTGATTAGTTTTGTAAAAAATGTACAAAAACATTTCTCTGAACTTTGGCTATTTCACTCCTCCTCTTTTTAATTATTCTTAGTGCAAGTCAATCTAGCAGTGCATCTTGAAACTGCACAATCTCTGATCTCTGGGACCCAAAGAACAGGTGGTGCCCACTGCCCTTTCACTGCCCACGCCACAGCCCCCTCTGCACATCCCACCTCGCAGCAGTGATGCGAGATGGAACATTTACCTGGCAAGTGGCTCATCCTTTCCATGCATAACAGATACATGGGTGTTTTTTTTTCTCTTCTTCTTTAAGGAAAAAAAAAAAAAAAAACCAACAACACAGAGCTCCTCTAAAAGGAAAGAGGAAGCCAGAAATGTCGCAGCATCTCAGTCCTGCCCCATGATGCTTCTTCCTGCCTGTGAATTTCCACCTGCTGTTCTGCACTATATAAGGCAGCACACGTGGGGTAGAACTGTTTAGTCGCCTGCGCCCGCCCAAAGGATTAGCAGCAGGGGAACGATGCTGCTTGCCCTGTCCTCTGCAGCCCACAGGAGGTGAAGGAGCTCCAGCGGGACTCACTCCTTGGGTAAGCAAAGCCTGGGTACGAACATGCGCTGTTGGGGTGCGGTTGGGGAGCCCCAGGCACAGCTGTACAGAGATGTGCACCGACAGTTCGTGGGCAGAGTTGACTGGCTTGCTTAGCTTTGTGTTTGCAAATCAACAGTCCCACATAGCTGTCACTGCCTGCTCATTTTTGCGTGCATTAAAAATGGAAAGCTGCTTTTTGTCTGAGTGAATGAAGGGGGAAACAGAGCAAAGGACTGAGGGCATTACAGAGGGAGCTTTCAGCGAGCGCTGCTTTATGGCTCACCCGGGTGGGCGATCTTTCTGGTCAGGATTGCGCTGAGATGCTTGGCTGGCTTGTGGGGCAGAAAGGAAAGGAAGGAAAGAAGGGTGCAGCTTTACCAAGCTCCTTTTTTTGTCTGTTCCTTGTTCAATAAACAGGCAAACAAAAGGACCCGAGGAACCAGACAGTGCAGAGCTCCCCCAGTTAAACTCCTAATGAAAGTGCTTAGCAGCTGTAATACTGTGAGTGTCATTATTTCAGCTCTGTCAACAGAGCGACTTTGAAAAGCACTGATCTCTAAACTGTAGCACTAAATAACTCACACCCGGTCTTTGTTTTCTTACCTAGTCAAAGACACTAAATGCTGGAAACATGGAGAGTTTGATTGAGCGCCCATCAGAGGTAAGCAGTTGCTACTTTTTTTCCCTTCTTTTCTTTGCTGGGCACTGAGGCAAGATCTCTGTCCTTGCTGCGCACCCCGGTCAGGACCCGGTGGCAGAGAGCCCTTCCTCATGGGCAGAGTTTGGGAGGAGATCCTCAGTGCCGGGGGGGAGGCAGATGGGCAGGCTGTTCCCCCTCCCCACATTCAGACAGCTCGTGTCCTGCTGTGGCTTCTTGGAGTCACAGCAGCTGTCTAACTCAGCGCTGGGGCTGTGACTGGCTGGGCAACACCCAGGGTGGCTGCCATGCACTCTTGTTGGGCAGCAAAGCAGCATCACAGCTGGGCCCAGGGCTCCCTCGGCAGCTGTCCGGTCACTCTGCTCGCTTCCTGGGCCTTTCATGGGTTTCTGTGTGGCTGCATCAGGTTGCTCGAGGCCCTCTTGTAACTCTGATGTGCTTCTTGCAGGCTGATGCCAAGAAATGCCCCCTGTTGGGCCCAGCTGACACTGAGGACAGACTTTGCCAGTTGGCTGGTGAGTTTTAAAAACAAATTGAGAAACTACCTTCTTATATAATGCTTGCAATGCTCGTGTAGAACCGCTCACCTCACGCCCCTCAGTGCAGCCCAAGCCCCACCATGACCCGCGAGGCAGCGGCCTCCCTTTGCTCATTGCAGATGATGATGATGCCTGCCTGTGCATCCCGATTCCATGGTCCTCAGAGCCAGATTAAACTGTCCTTGGCAGCAACATCAGTGCACGTGCTGCTTTCTGACAGGAGCATCTCCACTGGGGTGCGGCTCTGCTGCTCACCGCTACCCATATGTTTACACACCAGGGCAAACACACCCAGCTGCAGCAGAGCTGCACTTGTTTGCTCTCATGGTGCAAACAACTGGGAAGAGAACCAGCACAGTACAGGGTCAGAAATGGAGCAAGCTGTCCTGTCACACTGATTTTCAGGCTTATCAGAAGCAAGTTTTATACGACTCCATAGCATTGTGATTTTCTCATAGCTTTTAACACTTGCTAAGAGATTTCTGACCCTGAAGCCAATGCAGCCCAAAAGTGATGCTCAACTCTAGAGGAGATGTATCCTTCATGGACAAGACTGCATAGTGGAAATTGTCATTGTAAGCTGCCCAAGTGACAAATCTACCTTAGACAGCTATCACAGAAACCTCTGCAATATCAAAAATCTCTATAAATGTCAGATATGTACCGTTAGTTCTGTGCCCTGTATGTTCCCATTCTCTAAGAGGAAATAGTGGCTAGAGTGTAAAAAAAAAGTCAGAAAACAGGAAAGGTGGTGTCCTTAGAGGGATAGTCAGAGTTCTAAAGTTTAGGCAGTTGTTTCCTTAGCAACAACTTGGTTATCTTTCAGTTTCTACCCATTTAGTTTGAGTTGTTGCCTCAACATACACCTCTGCTCTTCACTCCACATCACATAACACTGCACGCAGATGAAGGGAAGCATAACTCTGTTGTTTTATTTTAAATGATTTTTTTTTTTAATTTTCCTTTGTTTGCAGCAGATGGAACAAAGAAAAGAAAGAAAGTGATATCGTGGCCATTTGCTCTGAGACGCACTTCCACCAGTGGAGATTCCCCGGGGCAGCTGGACTCCGGCCTCAAGATCACCTTGTTTGGCCAGCCTCTGGCAATTATTTGTGGGGAAGATGACATGCTGCCCCAGCCAGTCCAGGTAAGCAATCCTAGCGATATGTTTATCATACTTCTGGCTTCCAGAGTGAGGCAGGATCCCCTGTGCTTCTGCTACAGTACTCTGGAAATTAGTGGTTTTGGTGTTTCCTCTCCATGCACAATTCTGAAAAGCTCAGAGCTCCTCCCAGTTGTAGAATGGATCAGATGTGCAAGTTCTGTCCACTCTATGCAACTTCCATTGGAAATTACTTCAAGTGGAGACATTGTGGACCAGGAATGGGAGAAATAGATCTGTTGCTCAGTGGTTTTACAGAAGTCATATCAACAAATCTTTCAGCAGCAAAGACATTCAGGGATTTCTGTGTTTCCCTGAAGTATCATTCAGCTGTGGACTGCCACTGATAAATACTCAAAGACTTATCTTCTAGTTAAAAATGATCTTGCAAAATTTCTTCCACTGAGTTGGCTTTTCTAGTGCACAGGCTTTTTTCTCTTCTAAGAAATATTTTCTAGGCATTCAGCCTGGCTTGGGAGCCACCTCTTGTTTCCTTCTGGAAGGAAGTTGGGATGACTCCATTGGAGTACAAAAATAATTTGGTTTGGGGGAAAAATCAGATTATTACCAGTATAACCTACTTGGAGATAGAACTAGATGCTGGTCCACATAAAGCAGAGTATACCTACAGTCATTTTATTTTCTCCTGTATCTAACGAAATGTTCACCTGCTAATGGACCTTTCTTCACTCACAATAACATTTTCCCCATCCCCGTCTATTTTCTTCCTGCAGGATCTCCTAACTATATTGTACATGAAAGGACCTTCCACTGAAGGGATATTCAGAAAAGCTGCCAATGAGAAAGCACGCAAGGAGTTGAAGGAGGATCTAAACAAAGGCGGGAATGTTGATTTGGAAAGCAAAACTGTGCACCTACTGGCAGTGGTCTTGAAGGTAAATTCCTCTGACTTTCAGCTGTAGGAGAACATAGCCAATTTGCTCAGGCACACTGTAATGCGGAGATTTGGCTTAGGTGGGACTCCAGGTGAAAGAAAGAGTGAAACCAAACTAAATGTTTTAGGCATGGGAAAGTTTGGCTTTCTCCTTTTGCGATGGATTTTCAGCTCCATTTCTGCTGCTGACTTTCTGCATGCCCAACTCAGTTCCTCCTCCTCAGCATCCTCTTCTGTGAGGAACACTGAGATTTAGGGATGAGCAAGAAGCACATAATAGCTATAAACCCTTATTGCACTGATGTAAGGGCACACAGTATGTACCTCTGAAGCCTGCTTCTCTGTAGAGCTGATGGCCACCTTTGAGAGCAGGTAGCTCCAGCCAACCTGCCTTGTAGAGAGCCCAAGTAGCAGCCATGTTCCCCTAGTGTCCATAATCTCATCTCAGTCTCTTGCCTTTGCAGGACTTCCTCCGAAATATTCCCTCCAAACTTCTGTCAGATGACCTGTATGACAAGTGGATGCTAGCTCTGGAGAAGCCAAGCAAGCAAGAAAAAATTGAAGAACTGAAAGAGTAAGTGTTGCAACCAGCAAGTTCTGCAACCAGTCTAGGTGTGATGGAGAGGCTGGTAGTGGCCAGCACCTTCTCTGGAACTTGAGTCTCATTTAAAAACCCATTTCTCCATTTGCAATTGTTTCTGTGGGGGTTGTAGAGCAATCAGCACAGAAAAGCACTTCTCTAGCAGAAGCACTTCCTGGAGGTATTTGGGATTGCTCTAGGAATCACTTATAGCCAGCAGGAGGAGGGAGCTGATGGTGTCACAGTGAATGTTGTCACTGTATGCTGTAGCAAGCGCTGATGAGAGCTGTAGGCCTGATGGCCACAGGGTTGGACAAGTGAGGCTGGCCCTGTGCTGTGCCCTTCAGAATGACCAGAGGTGAAAGGTGGCAGAAAGGGCTTTGTGAGCTGTGTGACAGCCACAGGCTTTCACACACCCTTAGGAACCTCTGGTGATATTTTCTGATGCCGCCTCCTCTGCTCAGTGACACAGGATGCTGTAGTGTTTCCCTTCAGTCAAGACCACATAATTCAGGATCTTTTTCTTACCCACAAGCTCGGCTGCTGTTGGGGATTTCTGAATGATACTTCTGCAAAGTAGTGAAAGCATAGACATTCCTTTTTCTGGAGGAAGTGCTGTCTGTCCATGTGCAACTGAGACTTGCTCAAATTAAGAAGTAGCAGCCACCGCACCAGGAATTAACGTCTCATTTTGCCTTTTTTCACTTAGGGTGGCTGACAAATTGCCCAGACCAAACCTGGTCTTGCTCAAGCAGTTGCTCTCTGTGCTCCACCGCATCAGCCAGAACGCTGACATCAGCAGGATGGACGCCAACAACCTTGCCATCTGCGTAGGCCCGAACATGCTGAGCCCGGGGACAGGCAGCACGTTGCCGCTGGAGGTGCAGAAGGAGATGAATGACAAGGTGAGTTGGGTTCACCTACCAGCTGCTCTCCCTGGGTAGCTCAGACCCATCCTCGGGGATCCCTCTGCTACAGCAAAGGCCACACAAAAGAGAACAGCACCGCTGTGTGGCTGCCTCTCATCCCACATGTCTGCAGCGTGTATCCTGTGGGCATTGCTAACCACACACCCTATGGGGAGTGCTAAACTGTGGCTGATGGCATTTTTTTTATGGTACCAGGGCAGATCAGTTCATCTGTGGTGTCAGGCCTCGTGGTACAGGCAAGGATTTTGGCAGAAGCCATCCTTCTCTGTGCAGCCCTTCATCATACAAAGACATTGGGCAGCAGCAGGAAAGACTGTTCAATCTATTTTCAGCCCCTTTGATTGAAATAGATGGTTTTCTGTGTGCAGGTGACTGTATTGGTGGAGTTTCTTATAGAAAACAACTCAGAAATCTTTGGAGAGGACATTCTATGGCCTGTCAGCACCTTGGCTGTGGAGTCACCAGAGCATATAGACAGCTCCACAGGTAAGAGAATGGAGGAGGGATTGTCACAGACTGGGGCTGCTGCTTTTAGGTTTGATATGGGAATACATCTGTGGAAACAAATGTTAAAAGAACCTGTTGTATTGCACTTCTACAGGAATATTTTCCAGATAGTTCCCTTTTGTTCTTACATGGCCAGTAGAAACTAACAGGTGCTTTGTCCCCACAGAACGCCTGTGTGCTACTCATCAGAATGACTCTGCCTATGACAGCCCAGATCCTGAAGCTGAATGCTGTACTTCTGAGCTGGAGCAACCCAAAGGAAGAAGCACTGGTTTGAGCAGAAGATATGCAGCGTGTGTCTCTGCCACATCACTGACTATTTGCAAAAATGACATCAACACGATGGACAGGAGGTACTCAGAGCCAGACCTATCATTCCAGGACCGTTTCGAAAGCAAAATAAGGAAACAGAAGCTAAACAAAAGTGAGGACAGTTTTCCAGTTCAGCAGAAGCAGCTAGGTCTGGAGAATGAGGTGCTGGACAAACGACTTGCAATCTTACCTTCACAACTATCAAGTGACTCTCTATCTAAAACATCCTCCAGTTGCTCACTAGAGAGCTCTGATGGCTCAGTCTTCACCAGCTCCCCATTAGTTTCACCCTCTAGTCCCAAAAAAAACTTCTTAAACAGGCCCCAGTCCTTTTGCACCAAGCCTCATGAAGACTGTAGCACAATTAGGCGAGAGATCAAAAAGCATTCTATGTCATTCTCTTTTGCAAACCACCGGAAAACACTAACAAAACAACAGAGCTGGGGGCCTGGAAAACACGTGGGTTTCCAGAGGGACAGTTTCACAAAGAAAGATGATCAGTTCTCCTGCAGAATTGTACAGGAAAACAGCCCCGAGGATGACAAACCAATGCATGTGCCATACCAGCGAAGGTCACGTTTCAGGTCAGCTGATGAAGTGTTCAGAGAGGTAGACCAGAGGAATCCTGGAAGACCACCCTCTTACGAAGAAGCTACTAAGAACTGCATGGCCACCCAAGTTCCCTCCTGCAATCTCACAGTTCAGACTATGAGATCAAAGGTGTCAAACCAGGACGCTTTGCCATCTGATCTGTGTACTGGCCTTGCACAGAGCATAGCCTGTACAGCTACGAAGGACCTACCCAGCGACAGGATTTCTGCAGTGAATGATTCTGATGCAGAAACTGAAACTCTCAGTGTTACTGTTGGAATAAACTCCCGTGTGAGTTTACCTGTGACCCCAGGAGTGTACCGACTGAGAGCCATGTCTGAATCCTGTCAAAAGAACAAACATGAGTATGTGGCACGACGGTGCAGCCAGCCCATTTTTGAGGTAGAGCAGATACAATATGCTAAGGAATCCTACGTTTAAAATCTTCTCTCTCCTCTTTACATTGTACAAAGTAAATGCTGTAAAGATAGATATTTTGCTTATGTTTTGCAAGATATTAGTTTCAAGGGACCCGGAATAAGCTAGCTCCATATGAACATTTTTTTCTTGGAGGCTCTTCTGAAGTGTTGGTCACTTTGACATGTCACCTTCTTCCACTAGGAGTGGTGTGTGTTCATGGGGGGAAAGTATGTAAAAATATGAGTGACTATGATGCACATAACGTGTTGTGTGGGAAAACTAGTCAGTAGTTGATAAACAGTGTTGTATGTGTATCCCTAAAAGGACAATTAAAAGGTAGGCAGGTCCAAGTACCTGTCCCACTTTCCTCTTCTTTTCTGTATAGTCGAAGATTCTATATCATTTGCCATGTGTGCGTCAGGCTGATGCAATGCCTTGCTGATTTTCTGCATTAAGAAGTGGGTTAGCAGTTACCCCAACAGGAGAATAGCTATTCTGCCACCTAGGCCATTTCTTCACTCTTTCATCGAGCCCCTTGAACCTGCTGCCATTCCTTCCTCCTGCTTGCTAACCATGAGAACAATCTGACCACCAGTCAGCATTAGTATTGTGTACTAAGCCTGGATTTAGAGCCACTGAAGCCCTACAGGGTCATTACAGGCACGTACCAAGTGAATCTTGAGTGGCCTGAGATGCTTTTAGTCTAAATAAACTGGACAGACTAAACAGAAGGAAAGATCGTCTTCAACTTTGCTCTCATGAGAAATAATAATAAAAATAAATCCCATGAGGAAACATTCCAGATTCAAGTTTTAATTAGTTAAAATTGCAGATCATTTGTAAAATTCAAAGAAAGGAAAAGAACATATCTAAGTGTTGTCCTTATAACCTTGTAAAGACAACAGGAAGTGCAATGTTTTTACATGTAGGAACTTATTTTGGTTAGCTCTCACCTTTCCTTTTATGGCTCAGGAACTGGCAGAGTTTTGGTTTTCTCCTGTGTAAATTCACTACAATAAAAACATTTTCTGCATGATTGCCACACTGTCCATTGTCTCTCTTTAAAAGCACTCAGGAACAACACCAATTGTAGCTACTTTTATACTATACACTGCACTGCTGTTCTGTTTAAATGATGCGACACATAGCAGGAAGGAAAGCAGCTGACCAATAGCATCACTATTTTAATTTTGTAAAACTGTAAGCCGGATTTTGGGAATATATTCTTCTCTGTCAGGGAAACAAGTTACATTGCCACATAACAGCAGTTATCAGTAAGATGGAGAGGGAGTTACAAAGAAGAGATGCTAATTAGTAGGTAATTAGAAAACAGCATACAAACATCTCAGATATGATGGTTTCTGGGAGTAGCTGTACCCAAAACAAAGCAAAAAGGAGAATGAGAGTCCCTGGTTATTTTTTTGTAGTTCTATACTTGCAACTCCTTTCGTGACTATAAAGCCAGGCTTACATGAGATCATTTTGGAACTACTTATAATTTTGAAATATGCATCCATGTTTTGAAATACACACCGTTCTTTTCTTGTACTTTTAATTTTATCTGTGGTTTAGATTTTATCACAAAACATTTAACGTCTTATGTTACTTTCACGAGGAAAAAAAAGTGGCCACTAAATCTATGATTCATCGAGCTCACAAATTCCGAGAAAAACTGAACAAATGCAGGTACAATGTGCAGCCTCTGAAACCCACCCTGAGCACGCTTGGATTAGCAAACTGGCACTTGTTTGTTTAGGCAATTATTACTGATATATTGCCCCCACGTGGTCAGAACAGCAGAAACACTAATCATACACATCTCGCAGAACTAATTAAAAACACATCGCAAATTATTTCATACTTTTTGTGAGCTCTTTGGGACACTGAAAATGACAAAATCTGTCGGGATTGCACGAGTATTCTGGATATTTCTGCTGCAGTGAGCATGTTAACGTACCATTTTACAAAATAACACAAACCCAAGTTTAATGATTAAATAAGAGAACGTACATGTCTGCTTAATAACAAAAACCACATGTCTTCACAGACACACACAAGCACACATAACTTGTAATGCGTGCGGGTTTCAAATTGACTGAGCATGTGTGATGGTGCCAGAGGCAGTTAGCACTGCACTGCGCCCTCAGCATTCCGTTGTGGCCTACCAACCAAACTCAGTCTATTCCTATGGACTTGCCATCAAAGTCCAACGCTGGCACCTACAATAAAGCCAACAACTTGTCATTTTTTAGCAATTATTATTTATTTGTTTGCAATGAGATTCTCCCTCTTCAGCCTTTTGCAGGACTGCAATAGTCCTGCAGAGAAGGACCTGTAGGTCCTGTTAGATGAAAAACTGAACATGAGCCAGCAGTGTGCCCTTGTGGCTCGGAAGGCAAATGGGCTCCATCAGAAGAGGGTGGCCAGCAGGGACAGGGAGGTGATTGTCCCCCTCTACTCTGCTCTTGTGAGGCCCCATCTGGAGTACTGTGTCCAGGTTTGGAGCCCCCAGTACAAGAAGGACAGGGAGCTGTTGGAGAGGGGCCAGAGGAGAGCCACAAAGATGATCAGAGGGGAGGAGCACCTCCCCTATGAAGACAGGCTGGGGGAGCTGGGCTTGTTCAGCCTGGAGAAAAGAAGGCTGCGGGGTGACCTCATTGCAGCCTTTCAATACCTAAAGGGAGCCTACAAACAGGAGGGGAATCAACTCTTTACAAGGGGAGATAACAGCAGGACAAGGGGAAATGGTTTTAAGTTGAGGGAGGAAAGATTTAGGTTGGATATCAGGGAGAAGTTCTTTACAGAGAGAGTGGTGAGGTGCTGGAACAGGCTGCCCAGAGAGGTTGTGGATGCCCCGTCCCTGGAGATGTTCAAGGCCACGTTGGATGAGGCCCTGGGCAGCCTGGTCTAGTATTAAATATGTAGGTTGATGGCCCTGCATGTGGCAGGGTTGTTGGAGATTCATGAACCTTGAAGTCCCTTCCAACCCAGGCCATTCTGTGATTCTGTGATTCTGTAATACCTCTGTATTTTCCTGTAGCACTGAAGTCAAACTGGTTTGGAGACTCTTGCCTGGAGTGTGTATAATTTTGGAATGTTAAAAGCTAATCACAAGATGACTGTCTTACAACTCAGTTACACACCGTAAGGAGTTCCATGCGATCTATTTTTACCACAATGTGTCTCCAATTATAAAAGATATATCACAGGAGACCAAAAGCCGCCCATAGAAAAGATCTGCCAATTTTAGTCTGGGAACAGGAGTTCTTGTTTCTCTACTGCCCGTACCAGCTTCGGCGCCAAGCCAGCAGAGACACTGCATTGTTGCAGCAGCACACAATCACTGCTTGTTCCCAGGCTGACTCACTCCTCACCCATATACTGCAAATCACTATTTCACTGTCCCATTGCACACAGGAAAGTCCCTTGACCCAGGAAAAAATATTACTGCAAATTTTTGCTGGAGATTACAGCACTTAATTATCACAGGGGTGTGCTTTGAATGAATATAAGTAGGCAGCTCAGGATTCTGAACGACAGTCTGCAGATGAAAGAGTACTCAAAGAGTTACTAATTTCCAGTGCCTTCTTTCCAGGATGTCCAAGCTCAAGGATTCCCTAAAGGAAGCCATTATTATGGATGCCAGGAATTTCATCCATCTACCATCTGAATGTGTCTTGAGACACTTCCCACAAGATATCTACAAAGGGGAACCCTTCCACATTTTAAAAAAGGCTCATGCCGAATGGCTCACTGCCAGAACTCTGTGAATGTAGCATGATCTTTCTTCCCTTCAATCCATTAGTGCATTTGCACTCTCAGGAAAATATGATGCTTTCAAGTGTCATTCATAGAATTTTGCATTTTTATTCAACCTCTCTGCTATGACGTTTTACACAGCAGGCCGGCTTCTGCACTGCTTTGCACTGCCAAGGGGCAGTGAGAGCTGAGTGGAAAGGCATGAAAAGCTGCTTTCTTGGTCCACTTTCCTTCTGCATAGCAGAATATGTTTGTCTCACATGGAAAGCAGCATAGAAACATTCACTAATTTCACTCGGAAATTCAGCCAGGAGATTAACCAAGTTAGCTTCGAAGTTTGCTTGGTTAACTGTCTGATCCAGCAAGCATTTCATCTCCAGAACTGATCACATCCAGCTGCAAAACTAAGGTGATCATAACACACTGTTGAACTGCTAGCTTTGGGCAGACAGCAGGAGCTGTGGTTGTCATGTGCCTCCACGAGGACCATTTCCGACTACAGGAAAAGGAAGCCACCTTGGTTAGGCGCTCTGGTTACATTTTTCTCTGAATTTTCTCAGCAGTCAGTCCTTATCACACGTGTCATCAGAACAGTGGGGAAGGTTATTCACAAAGGGAAGGAACTTTTCAAACAGACAGACGATAACCCTGGGAAAAATCCAGGGGAAAAGGGCTTTGGATAAGTGATACAACCTTCATATTGGCAGCTGACTTTCGTATACACAGCCAGCTGCTTTTTTAATGTTTGGTGTTTTTTTTTCCTCTGCTACTAAGAATCACTAATTATCTAGTCCTTTTTGTCCCCCTTACAGAAAGTATCACTTATAATTTTAAATAAATCCTTTTCATTTGCTATGAAAATTACACTAATTGAATTCTACTTCTGAGTGAAGCTTCTGCAAGAGGAGAGCAGATCACAGATCCTTTTCTGTTTCTAACCCAGCATGTGATTTTGAACAAACAATTTACAACTCCTGAACCCATCGAGCACTGCTTCCTCTGCTGGGTAATAATAAGAAAAGGTTTCTAGGAAAGATTTGTCACTTTCTAAACAAAACCTCTTTAGCCAATCAGCTTTTTACAGAACTGACCCAATGGCTTCTTGAAACTCTTTCTCCCCACAATCCACAAACCTCTCACCAACTTCCTTCTCAGATGCTACAGTCCAGATTTCAGCCTTTCAGCTGTAGATCAAGATCAAAATTATAAAACACTGTTGTTTGTTTTTTAAAAATATTTTAAGGCCAAACCCAAGCAGATTTCAAGAGACGATGTTCCTGTGATAAAGATGGGAGATATGCCGGCATTTTCTCATGCTTACTGCACAGTCTTGGCCCAGGCAATTCAACCTCATTATACACAGGGCACGAGCACTGAAAAGCAAGTTTATGGCCTCACCTTTTCCCCTGCTCCTCTAAGTGTGAATTCTCTTTCGATTATAAAGCCATGATTACATATACATACAGCTGGAGAGCTTTGCATACAATTCACCAATCAGTTTTCTTCAGTGCAGTCAGTCAGGAGGTGAGAAAGTGACCTACAGCATCAACTGCAGAATTCTGCAGAGCCTTATATCCAGAATTACAGAAAATTACATGACAAGATATACAGATACATGTCTCCCCTAAGGAATAGAGATACAGCCAGAAGACACAGCACTTCCGAAGTTTTTGAGCATGTGAAAGAGCAGAGCATTCACTACTTCTCCATAAGTGCTCAGGAAGGTCGGCCTTGAGATAAAGACTGGAGAATTGTAGTGAAGTTATTTGGTATCAGGGTCTGCATTTTCCATATGCCTCCGGCACACCTTTGGACTGTGCAGCTCAACCTCAGTGAAAAAAGGATGATCCTGCTATGACTCCAAGAGACATGATCAAGGGCAATTTGTCTTAAGATGAACAGAGAGGCTATAGTGAAGGGGGAACAGAAGCAGATCAGTCTTTTCTTACTCTGGTTTCATGCAATTGCCCACAATTTGGGGTTAAAGGAAGATCCTGACCAAGGAAGGTAAAAAGAGGCTGGAGAAGGAGTAACAGTGTGCAACTGATTTGAGTTTTAGTAGGAAGGTCACCAACAACTGATTTTCCAGTTAGCAGTTTAATAAATGATAGTTTAAAACTGAGTGTGCTGTGCTTTGCTCCACTCTCTAAAATGCTTTTCAACTCTTCCCTGATTTTTTCTTGACACTGGGTATGAAATTTGTCATATTGAAAAGCAAACTTTGCAGGAATTTGAGGGAAAAAGATGCTCAGAGTCAGAGGTGACATAGTATTTGCTAATATTGAAATCATGAGTAACAAAATCTTTTCTTGCTGAGCACTGGAAAAATTAAGCCCTGGAATTTCATAGCCCTGCTTGCCCCATGAGTTCAGGACTGAAGTCAAAAGGAAGCTGCAGAGCTACAGAAAAGAAAAAAAAAAGGAAGTTTAACTATTTTGGCTTCATGAGAAATAGGATCTGCATGTTACCTTTTGAAAACTGCAGATCACGACCACCAATACAGCTTAGAATAATAGTAATCTCACCTTTGGGATTCAACTTTTGCTCCAGTAGATTGGTGGGTTTTTTTCCTTCTATGTCTCTCATGTCAAGGTTTGCAAGCTGGTACATATTTTTATTAAAGCTAAGTATCTCACTGTCAGAACTAGGCCTATATGTATTAAACTTAGTGCCTACAAAAATCAGCAAAGGCACCATCTGAGGGCTGTCACACCCTCTGTTACCCTAGGACACAGCACTGCTGCAGTATTGCTGATTCCCTCTGACCCCATCACTGCATGTCAAAAGCAGCTTTCACTGCACTTCTGCTAATTGTTCTCCAAGAGCATTGGAGCACGCTTATAACTGTGTTTTATATTTCTGCCAGACATCTCAGGGCATTGACTAGCAGCAGCATGATGCTTTTCAGGACTTTTGATGCCACCTCAAGCGCTTCCTTCCCTGGAGACTTTCAAAATCGGCCAGGATAGGCCCTGACCAAGCAGATCTATCTTTGAATTTGTCCTTGCTTAGGCAGGAGGAGTGCCCCAGAGACCTCCAGAGTCTTTTTCAGTCTGGACTGCTCTATGATTCTGTGATGTCTGCATGAAGACAGTGACATTCTGGCATTTGCTAACATGCAAAGCCAGAGCCCTCTGCCCCTCCTGCAGAGTACCTCCAGTGCCTTTGCGTTGAATTGTAAAAAACCCTAGGTTCCATTGGTTCTGGTTAGCTTTGTCAGTTCTGCTCTCACCTCCCTTCCTCGTGACACTTGCAGCATTCTCCTGGTTCCCTTGCACCTTGTAGGCTTCCTATGAAGGAAACACTCTGATACCTGAGACTTGTTACTGTCTATAAGGTATTGACGTGGAGAACCTACACCTGCCATAGCAGCATAACCAAAATAAATGGCTTCCAGAAGGATTCCAGAAAGAAAGGGCATGGATATTTTATATATTCAGTATTAGGGAAGTAATCAAGGCTACTCACAAAGATTTAAAAAGAGCTATTACTATAGCAGGAACCCTTAATTGCTGTTAGGTTTTGCTTAGTATATTTTAATGAGGTTGTTGTAGGGTTTTTTTTGTTTTTTAATATAGAATCTGTTAACATGTTCTCATTACTTGTCATGGGTCAGGGCAATCCCAGATAGGTGTACAGACTAGGAGAAGAACTCATTGAGAGCAGCCCTGTGGAGAAGAACTCAGTGGTACTGGTGGGCAAACAGCTGCTCTTGCAGCCCAGAAGGGCAACCGTATCCTGGGCTGCATCAGACAAGGGGCGGCAGCAGGGAGACGGAGAGCCCTCCCTGCTCTGCCCTTGAGAGCCCCACATGCAGTACTCCATCCAGGCCCAGGGCCACCAGCTCAAGAACGATGTGGGGCTGCTGGAGTGGGGCCCAAGGGGCCATGAAGATGATCAGAGGGCTGGATCACCTCATAAAGAAAGGCTGAGGGAGTTGGGCTTGTTCAGCTTAGAGAAGGCTCCAGGAAGACCTTACTGCAGTACTTCCAGTACAGAAGAGGAAAGCTTTTAAGCAGGAAAGAGACTAACATGGTTTGATAGTGATAGAATTAGGGGGAATTACTTTAAACTAGATGAGGGGAGACTTAGCTTAGATGTTTAGGAAAGAAATCGTGGAATCACAGAACGGCCTGGGTTGAAAAGGACCACAATGCTCACCTAGTTTCAACCCCCCTGCTGTGTGCAGGGTCACCAACCACAAGAGCAGGCTGCCCAGAACCACATCCAGCCTGGCCTTGTACGCCTCCAGGGATGGGGCATCCACAACCTCCTTGGGCAACCTGTATCTTTATCCTTGGGCAACCAATCTTTACCCAGAGCAGTGGGGCACTAGCACAGGCAGCCCAAATAAACTGTGGAGGTGTTCAGAGTCGGGTTGGATGGGCCCTGGGCAGCTGCGGGTGGCAACCCTGCCCACAGCAGGGGGTTGGAGCTGGGTGGACTTTAAGGTGCCTTCCAGCCTGAGCTATTCTGTGATTCCAGGATTCTATGGCAGGGAGTACAGAAGTCATACCAAGGGCCCGCCTCACTCTCCTATTTCCTACCATACTACATCTTTGCAGTACCCAAATCCCACAGCAGCTTCCCAGACGAATGGACCCTAAGCGTGTACACAGACTACTGCAGGTTGCCGTTCGGGACACTGGTACACCAGCCACCAACATGCGATCCAACAGATTTCTGCCACCTCCCCCCGCCCCGACCCCGCAGCCAGGCTCAGGCACAGCCTCCAGCTCAGCCACACACCGCCCCGCCCCTTTGCGGCTCGCGAGCGGCGGACGGACGGCAGCGCCACCGCGCGGCCACGCCTCAGTTCTACCCGAGCCGAGCTAACAGCCTCTCGCAGCTCCCCGCCCCGCCACCGTTAGCGGCGCCCTCCAGCCCCGCGCATGCGCAGCGCCTTCCCCGCGTTGCCTAGAGACGGTTGCCTGGGCGCGTTACAGCCGCGCCGCTGTTGGAGCGGGAGCCCCCTGCGCCCGCCGCCATGCTGCCTGCGTTGCGTCCGTCGCCGTCGGCCTCCGCCATGCCTTACACCTACTGCAGCCCTCCCCGCGCCGTGCCCGCCCGCCCCAAGTACCGAGCACCGCTGGAGGCCGACGAGCCGTGAGTGCCCCTAGCAGGCTCCGTTCCCGGGGTGGGGGGAGCCGCGGGACTTGGGACTTTCGGGGATGTAGTTGGAGGGTGCGCCTCCCTCACCGCAGCCGTGGGCGCTTGGCGTTGCAGGGTGAAGGAGCCCGCTCGCTGGGCCAACCTGATGTACGACAGGAGAGTGGTGCGCGGCAACACGTACGCCCGTCAGGCCGTGCCGATGGTAGGTTCTCCGCGGGCATCATCCCACAGCTGCGTTGGGAAGCAGCGCCTTAGTTTCTCTTGCCAGGGAGGGTTTCGGTTGGGTATTAGGAAACGTTTCTTCTCAGAAAGATCAGCGAGGCAGTGGCGCAGGCTGCCCAGGGAGGGGTGCAGTCACCGACCCTGGAGGTGCTCAAGATCCGTGTGGATGTGATGCTGAGGGATGTGGTCAGTGGGCGCGGAGGGGTGGGCAGACGGTCAGACTAAATGATCACTTTTTTCGACTTCAACGATTCTGTGATTTTCAGAGATTATTTCTACGTGGATGCTTTAGTAGTGGATGCTTTAGTAGTGGATGATTTAGTAGTGTGGATGTCTTTTGCTTCAACAGCAATCAAGTTTCTAGATTTTTTTAATCTAACAAACAATTCTGTTGATATTGCAATAACTGGACCGAAGCCATACAATTATAGAAGTTCCAAGCCCTCTGCCACAGATGGGGTTGCCAACCCCTAGACCAAGTACTAGATCAGATTCCCCAGAGCCCCATGCAACCTGGCCTTGAACACCTGAGGGGATGGGGCAGCCACAGCCTCTCTTGGCAGCCTGTTCCAGCACCTCACCGCTCTCTCAGTTAAAAAACAAACAAACAAACAAACAAAAAAAATCCACTTCCCCAAGATGTCTAATCTAAATCTCCCTTTCTTTAGTTTAAAACCATTCCTCCTTGTCCTGTCAGTATCTGCCCATGTAAAAAGTTAATTTCCTTCACGTTTATAAACTCCTTTCAAGTATTGGAAGGTTGCAAAGAGGTCTCCCCACAGCCTTCCCTTTTCCAGGCTGAAGAAGCCCAGTTCCTTTAGTCTATCTTAGTAGGGTGCTCTAGCTCTCTGATTATCTTCATGGCCTTCCTCTGGACCCTCTCCAGAAGCTCCACATCTTTCCTGTGTTGGGGAAGTCTATTTCACTTTCTTAAAGCTTCACCTGGAAGCTTGCAGCTGAGTGAGAATAAGCCATTTTAATATGCTTCATCTTGTTTTATCTTAGTGTGAGGTGCCATTAAAGTACGCCTGTAGGTATCCACTACATCTGGTTAGTTTCATGCCCTTGTCTTTAAGGGAATGGACAATTTAGAATCACTCTAAACTGAAAAGTAAATCTGAAATACTAGATTTGTAATGTTAAAAACAACAACAGGCTTCATTTGCAAGATAAATTAGTAGTATTTCCAAGTACCAAGTGCATGGCAGTGTATTTCTTATTTATTTTCTTGTTCACCCCTGTCCAGTGTATCCATCATCCCAATGCATTTGAGATTCAAAGGCAGAGAGAAGCACGGAGGAGAGCATTGGCTAGAAAGAGAGCAGAAGAGCAAATACAGCTAAGAACACCTGAGCCTGTGGAAGGCAGAGAGCACGTTCATGTGCAGACAGGTAAGGGATGATTTAAGAAAAAAATTCATCTGAGAACAAAAACTTTCTGGTGTAAATTTACTTACTAAAGTGGTAATTCAATTGGTAGAATCAATTAAGGGTAAGGTTCTCTCATCCTTTCCACTATAAACCCCCTATTTTTAGTTCCGTTTAATTACTAATAAATGTGGCTAATGAGAGTGACTTTTTTTTTATTTTCAAGAATGTCTGTTTTTCAATTCTCAGTGCACATTTATTCAACAATTCATTTATTCATTCCTTTTCCAGTATCATCAGAGAAGTATACCTCAAATAGAGGTGTGTTCTTCTAATAAGACTAGTATTAAAAATTACTAGGGGGAAGGGAAAGAAGGATGGGCAGTGGCCCTAATTTAAAGCAGGAAGCTGCACTGTTTGTGAGCAAACAATTTATTTGTAGCAAGACCAACATTTGTCAGGGGATGATCATGGGGTGAGCACAATGTATTGCTGTGTCATTCAGAAAAGCATTTCAGATTGTCTTATAAACTGGGAAAACAGCTGTGGTACGTGCTAACCAGATGTAGGCTTTGGTTTTGTGAGCATTCTCTGTGCCACAGCACAACTGAACCCCCCTCCAATGTACAACGATTTTTCACCATTGAAATTCCGTTGGGCACAGAAGGAGGCAGCCTAGTGTGGTTATCGTGGTCTCTTTTTTCCCATCTTTTAGTGCTGATTAATCTCTGTAGTGGGAAACAGGCATATAATTCAAGTCAAGCACAGGGTGCTATATATATTTGGTTACCTCAAAGCTACTTCCAGTTGGCCCGGAAGGAGAGTGTCATTTTTTAAAAATCCATCAGATCCAGTGTTCTGGAGATGTAGTCTTCTCTATGCAATGGAGAAAAATCTATGGCTTTATTACTATTAATGGTGAGTAGATGTTTAGTAAATTAGTAGTGTAATCATTGTCCATTTTTGAAATTGCCATATCCCAGTACCTCTACTGTTGCACTGCCTCCTACACTCTACCAAGAATTGTTTACTCTTTGAGGTGGACTGAAAATGGTGTAGGGTCTCTTTAGAAACCAGGTGAATGGGTTTAGGAGAAATTTCCAAGAACTGTACCAGATGCTACAGAAAGTATGGCATCAAATGTCTTATGTAGCAAATTGTTTTGAGAGCTTTTCTTTGTGTGTGTTAATTTGCATTTGGTTTTTTTTTTGGTGGTTTTTTTTTTTTTTTTTTGGTAACTTTATAGAAACAACTTTGCAGCATATATAGTATTTATGCATCTTCGTATATAGTTCACCCAGTACAATAATCAGGAATAGCTGAGGAATAAAATAAAAAAGAATCCAATGTAGAGCATTCCTTCTGTTTTATTTCTAGAGCTGTATTTGGAAGAGATAAGTGACCGGTTAATAGAGGTTGATGTGGAATGTCAAACAGATGCATTTTTGGATAGACCTCCCACTCCTTTCTTCGTGCCAGCTAAAACAGGAAGAGATGTGGCCACACAAATAGAAGAAGGAGAGGTATGAAGCAAAGTCACATACACAAGTAGTGGTAAAGCATATTTCCTATATCAAACAAATTTGAGACAAAACCAGAAAGGAACATCTTGTAGAACATGCAAAAGAAACCATGCAAAACTGAGGAACAAACACAGGTTCTACTGCTTTCAGCTAAGAACCACAATACTGAAAAGTGTTCTCCTCTGTGGAAATAGTATCCAGCCAGAAGGGCTGGAAGCACAAAAGGGAGCAGCAGTAGGGTCCAGGTGAGTGCTCTGCTTGTCCCTGACAGTGCCCTAAGTGACTGCAGCAGAATATGTGGTGTCTTATTCCAGCTCACTCGTCACTTAGACCCCAGCAGCATTCATGCTTCTCGCCTTAGATGATGCTGGATCCCTACCTCCACTTCTCATCACCTCTTTCTGTGAGGTGTTGCGATCATCCTCCTTTGCTCCTTGCCAAGATATTGAGAGGGATCGTGGTAAGGGGTCATTTATTTTTGTTTCACTGACTCTCATCCACAGCTCTTTGACTTTGACATTGAAGTCAAGCCAATCCTGGAAGTGCTGATTGGGAAAACCATTGAGCAAGCTTTGCTGGAAGTCATGGAAGAAGAAGAGCTGGCCAAGCTGTGGGCACATCAGCGTGCCTATGCAGAACTGCGCAATGCAGAGCTGGCTGAGGTCCAGCGCCTGGAAGAGCAAGACAGGCGATACAGAGAGGAGAAGGTAAGTTTGATTATGTGTAAAACAGGCCTGTGAGAGTGCTCACCATGTCCAGTACTGAAAGATGAGCTCTGAAATCAGCTGAATGGGGGCAGAAGGGTATTGTCAAGTTCAATGTTTCTGAAAGCATTTTGGTGCCACGTAGAACCTTGGCTTCACATAGAACCTTGCTGTCATATAGGCCGGCTCTGTACTGTTCTGTTCAATTAGAGCAGTCATGCTCAAGTGACTTGGTGAACTCAGGCACCTGATCAGGAAGCCAAACCTGACAGTATTGTGCAGCTGTTACTCAA
This sequence comes from Tympanuchus pallidicinctus, assembly GCF_026119805.1. Lineage (NCBI taxonomy): Eukaryota > Metazoa > Chordata > Aves > Galliformes > Phasianidae > Tympanuchus > Tympanuchus pallidicinctus. The sequence continues at coordinate 57,935,627 of NW_026294618.1, read as the reverse complement.
GCCTGTTCATTATGATAATATCTAAAGGAGTAGTCAGAGTGCTTGAAGGCAAGAAGCACTTGGTGTTCTTTCACACAGAATGCATATGCTATTGTATGAACACACATACCTCTCCAGATCTCCAAGTACAAAACTATGTTACTAGTATCTAGCAAGTAGAAACAAATAGAAATGACAAGTCTTAATTTGTTTATTTGGGTTAATAATGTTAATGTTATTATTGTTTTCCTGGACCAACCTACGTTTTCATTTTTTCTTATGTCAAATAGTATATAAAATTGGAAAAGTGAAAAGTTGATGAAATTTTCACCCAACCTCACCTTATTCCAAGGGCATCAATCAGCTCTATCTGCAGTAATCAAGCAGTTGAGATATCAGTGGATGATAAGGTATCGGAGAAGGATTTCATTTAGCCAGCCATAAGACCCTTATATTTACAGACTTGCCAAAATTAAAAAAGCTGTATCAAGGGATTCCTCTAGTCCTTGCACTCCATGATCAGGCATTCAAGGAGTTTTTTGTGAAAGTTAGAGGCCACAGATACTGGCATCTCGCTCCTCTCATTATCTCTGCTGTTTATGAGTTTCACACTGATGATTTTTCAAAATCTAGATCAAAAGAGCTAAGGGGCTGAAAACTGAAGTGCAATATTGTTTTGACAGGAACGCTGCAAACAGCTGCAGATGCAAATGCTGCAGAAAGAGAAAGAGACCATGGAGAAAATTGCAGCTCAGCATTTTGCTAAGCGTTACTTGGCTGATCTTATTCCCTCAGTCTTCAACAATCTTCACGAGAGTGGCTTTTTCTATGATCCTATAGAAAGAGGTTTGTACTTTATTTTTTTAATATATGCAGTAATATAGATGTCAAACCATCCATAGACACACATTCTTTACAGTCTTATTATTTAGAATAATGTAAGAATACTTTATTCATTTACATTTTTGATTGCAGAGGTAGTTTTCAAAGTACTTCAAAAGTTTTCAAGTTTTAATACAAACATTGGTTACCTGCACCAAGTGTTCAAAAATATGTAAGAACTGACAGTTTTGCTTATAATGAGAAGAGCTGCTTTTATTTTGGTAGAAACAAATGGCTGTTTAGGACTGGTAGAGAAAGAAGGAGAGAGGGATCCAAACTGTTTAAGTGTATTTTGATAGGATAAGTGAAGAAATATGTATGTCACTCTGAATCTTTGTTAACGATTGCTGGAACAAAGGAAAAAATGGTCAATAAGAATTAGACTCTGCAAATAATTTTAGAGTTGTACATCAGGAACTTTCAAGCTTTCAGAGTCAGCAGCCTTTCTTATGGGTTACTTTGATGCACCCCACTTATCAGTTCCTGTACAGGTGCTCAGACTCCAGTTTGGAAATGGGTACACGTTCTCCAGAATGAGTCAGAAGGCAAATGCAGAAACTGAGTGTGTGAGTGGGGTTTGGGCCTGTTACACGTGAAAAGCATGACTGGAGTAAGCAAGAGCTCTTTAGTCAGAGAGAACAAATGCTTTCAGCAGACTAGAAGCCAGATGTACTTGGAAAGCAGAGCAGGAAATGTTATTCTTCTGACTTGCTCAGGGTAGTTATTTTCATCTAGCTAGAACATTACTGTGCATCTCATGTGTGTTTGCTCTTCGGGGATGCCAAGCCCCTTTGAAAATCAGTGAAGTTGAGAGGACTCTGGTTCAGGTCCATAATGATGAGGAATCTCAGTAAGAGAGGCAGGAGACAAGGCACCTAACAAATCCTGAGAGATTTCATCTGGCTCTTGCAAAGCAAGTATCTTCTGGCAGGGTTGTTCATCCCTTAATGGTCACAGCAAATGAAAAACAGCCCAGAGATCCCGTTGCTCATCCTTAATAAGCAGATGCTTTTTCTTGCTTTCTTTCTGCCAAATTCTTACAGACATTGAGACAGAATTCCTGCCATGGCTGATGACAGAAGTGGAAGAAACATTAGAAAAGAAGACTCTGGGAAGGGTGATGCTTGACTGTAAGTTATCAGTTAATCTGGGCTCCTTATTTGTAATTGTTGTTTCTCCAGCCAAAACAAATGGAACGTTTGTATGCTCATTATGGACTAAGTGAGCAGGTGTCAAGAAGTGAACAAGAAGTCCAAGTGCCTGTGGCTTCGTATGTTTGCTTTTGGGTTTTCTACTTATTTATTTTTACATTTAAAAATGTTTTTAAATTTGGGAAAATCACTACTGCAGCCACTAAATGATTGATTCTCACCTGAAGTATTAGAATTGCCAAACATGCTGCACTAATTTCTCTCTCTGCTGGCTTTACATTGTTTGATATGTGTTGCTGCTGGGAGTTGCAATACCTTCGACATGATGACAGAAAGGTCAGGTGACCAGCACTTTTAATCAGAATGAGAGCTTACTACTCCAGCAATTAATAATCAAGTCCTTGCTTTTGAAGCAGATTAAAATATCACTCTCTGCTTTCTTTTGGGCTGTTTTGGACCAAGCATGTGGGTTCTTCTATTGCTCAGTCTTCAGAGGCTGCACTGAAATACCTGGACAATCTAAGACTGTCTTTTGTAGAAGCACAAAATTATGATGAATGTGTATCCACCAGGCCAAACCCATTCTTATGTATGCATTACATATTCATTCTTGCAGTTTTACCTCAAGCAGTGATTGTGGATTTGAATTACAATTGTGTTTGTTTCCTTTGGGTTAATTTCAGCTTAACCAGGACCCAGTATTTTCTTTGTTGAGGTCCAATTCAGATAGCTACAGCTGCAATGTTAGTATTTTTATCCTGTGACATATGTGTTGGTGTGTATACTTAAGAACCACTTCTTAAAGGATTTCTTCTTGAGGGAAGGAATTTTCTCTCCTATAATAAAGAATTCTCCTATAGGAGAATTTTTTATTGGATGGTGAGAATTCTATATTCCTATAGGAGAATTCTCTAAGGATATATTTTTAAGTAATTTGCATTTAGAAGCTACATAAATGGCTAATTTTGTCACCATCCAATAAAAAACCTGTGAATTGGAAGGAAGCATCCACGATCTAAGGTGGCTACATTTGTCTTCTCAAGTGATGCAAAACTCGACCCCAAAATTAGCAAAGAATCTTCTTTTGGTATCTGTATCTTCTGGTACGTTGTCCCTTTTTCTATACTAAAGCCCTCTTCCTCCATCATTGGTCTCTTTATTTACCATGTTTAAATGATATATTTCAATGTGAATGTTGAATTATTGTTGTTTTCATTAGTTTGGAAGAGGTACAATGTTTAGAAAAACTTACAAAGCCAAAACAACAAAAATAATAAAGAACAGATGTTTTACAGCTGCTTTTCAGAAATAGAAAGTCTTTTTGATGAGTCCCACAGTTCCAGTATTACCCTCTGCCAGAAACATCACACGACATGCAACCTGGCTAATTCACCTTGTAGGGTGACCTGTTCCAAACGTGGTCAGACAACAATGAAGAGATGTACAAGGCAATCCAGGTGAACCCTTCCAAATCACTGCTTTCAGTGCAAACCTTTGGTTGTAATTAGGCTACAGCAGCAGGGATGATTTTGCTTATCCACACATTCTTTCATTGTTAGTATTATTTCTTTTTTTTTTTTCCCTCTGCCCAAGAATTCACAGGTCAGCAATGTATAAATAATTTCAGATGACAGTGTTTTTTTATTCTGTTTGTTAATGATACTTTTTTCTATTTCAGCATTGATTTGTACAGTGACTGAAAAACGCTTGGATGTGTTTAGCCAGAAACCTCTGCCTGATCAGAGAGAGGCACTTGCTGAGGAGCGCAGGCCAACAGACAGTGCACCACAGGTGGCTGCTGAGACAGAAGCTGCTGATCAAGCAGTCACAGCAGATGAAGAGACTGACCTACCTGCTGCTGAGGAACAGGCTTCGCGTCACATCACTTTCCAGTTAGAGGAAGACGATCAAGAAGAAATGGAGGACTCAGAAACTGACTAGCAAGCAGGCAAGTAATCATCCTCTCTATTTACAGATACTGTGGTGTAGGCATGCTGAAGGATGAATCCAGTCAGCAGAACAGCATTAAAGCATGTTTTCCAAATATTAATGTTGCTGATTTCAGGCTGAAAGAGTTGAGTGTTTACTAGTGTCACGAATGGCAGTGAAATCCTATGCTCTTCTAGACAATACAAGCCATCTAAAACCAGAGATGTTTACGAGTGAGAAGTAATGCTGTCCGACATCCCACTCTAGAAAGACATGAGAAGGATATTGAGAGCATCCTGGTAACCTTCGCAAGTGCTTTGATCATGTTTTAAGAACAGAAATGTTCTTACCTTGCTTGTTTTGAAAAATAACTGCTACAGCACTTAAGTTTCTTTCCACTTACGTTACTCGCTGTTCTTCCTGACACTCTTCAAGTTCTAAAGAGTTCTCTGGGAACACCTGCCCGTGCAAAATTTTCCTCAGCCTCCCCTGCTAAGGGGCTGAGCCCTGTGCTAAGCCCAGCCTTAGTTTTCTTTCTCATCACTCTTCTTTGGTGGTCCATTGATACCAAAAAGGAATTAAAAAATGCACCTGCACTGCCTTCCTGGCTGTTCCTAGGCCAGCTTTTCAAATGGGGCATTCCAACTCGTAAAAGTGCATTGCTGCTCCATTGCAGCAACACCATTTCCTTGCTGGTTGTAGTGGTGGAACCAGTCCCTGCTTGTCCAGCCTGCCCTGTGCTATGTCCTCTCTGCAGTACAGAGGAGATGTCTGCTAACCCAGCAGGCCAGACCCAAGCCCAAGAAAGATCTCAGGAGTGACACCTGCAGAGATAAGCACCTGCTTCACATCTCATACCCTAAGGAAGGATGTCCAGATTTTTTCTGTGAACCCCTCATGCTTGTGGCTTCAAAGGCGCACCCTGCCTGTCTTCCAGCCTGAGCTCTAACATCCAGACTCAATTGTGATGTACATGGAAAAGCTCACTTGGATGGTCCAAGCACTGGACCACTTGGATGGTTTGCCTGTCTCTGTAGATAGTTGAAAATTTGAAATAATGAGATGTAACCAGCAACAAATCCACTAAGTGGTTTGAGGATCAGCAGATATGCCTGTGTTAAATTATAATCATATATTACAGATTGTAGATAGACACATAGATGCTTTCTGAAGCTGGAGTATTCCTCTGTTTGCTAAGTTGCTGGTATTTCAACATAGTGTGATTGGCTTTTCATCTACCACTGATTCCTTTGATCATCCAGCAAAATGCATTGTGTATGAAATTAAGGTAGTCATTACTCACTGAGTTCCTATTTAAGTATCTGAGAATAATTTGCTTTTTTGACACGTGACTGGAAATGAAAATCAGGTTTAGGCATTGAAGTCAGTGGGAAGTTATGTCAGTTTCAGTAGGACCTGGATTTTGCACTGATTTTTGTTCTCACAGTGTTGGAGATTTTTGTCACGACTTCTTCAGGCTAATTTTTTCTAGGTAATTAAAGGCTGTGTGACTTGCTTTGTGAGAATTGTAAATGAAAATTTACTTGAAGTGTTTCATGATTCAAGTGTTTAAGTAGGTTATGGCACTATTATATATTCTTAAATTATTGTAAAACTTGTATGCGTTGCATTTTTACTTCATTTGTGAATTTATGGTTACTATTCAGGACAATTATTTTATATTTGATTGTTGTATTTTTGGAAAAAAGGTTTTAAAATAGTTTTAATGCAGTCCTTGTCTATCAGCTATGATCTGCTGTGTTTCATCCTAACCTCACACAATGTCTAAGGACAAAAGGGAGGCCTGCATGCTGTACTTGGCTTTTGATGGGAACTCTGTAGGCTTCAGGATCGGAGACCTGAGCTGAGGTATGAAAAAGCTAGCCTTTATGTTCCTGAAACCATTCTTCAGTGGCAATGTGCTTCAAATTAATGAAGGAGAGAAGGAAGACTAAGAAAATGAGCACATTAAACTTTATCATGCATCTTTCTTCTCTGCTGATAGCCACTGAAAGAGGAACTTAAGATCCACGTGTTCTGTATTGATGGCCAGGCCTGCAGCAGTAAAAATGAAGGGAAAAATTCTCATCAATGACATTTGCCAACACAAATTTGTATGGCCTCCCAGGGGCTTGGGAGTCGACTTCAAACAGTTTTTTGTTTTTCATTACAAAAAGCAGCCATTAAAAATGTGTTAGAAAAGAAACTCTTAGCATCCTACAACCATAAACATTTCAGTTTGGCAAACCAAACTGCAATGGTGTCCTCTGTGCTGGGGCCAAAGAACAGTCTCTGCTTTCCTGAGAATGCCATATGCTCTCCCCTGCCATATGGCTAAGCTGATTGCCCACTGTTTGTTTCTGTCCTGGGTCAGAAGCTGCTTCTTCATACTCCCATTATTTGTTTTTCTGGGGTTCTCTTCAGCATTTCTTACCCCAAACCAAAGACTTGAAAGTCGTATCTCACATCGCCAGAGAGGTGATGGAAACACTGGCTGATGAAGCTCTTCTGGTGAATGGGAAGATTTAAGATCTTGTGCTTTTGATTAAAAATGCAAAGAGGGAGGCCTCCCACTCTGTCCATGCTGGAGGAGGCACCAGCTCCTCAAAGCTGTTGTACCTAATTTCTGTGTGCTACGATGGTACACAGCTGAATGCTAGAACAATCCTTGTGCCTGGTTTTTGATGGGAGATTGCCTGGCACCTGCCCTTCTGGGGAAAGCAGCTCTAATTTTCTCATGATGATTGTCATCTTTGTCCATGTTCAGGTTCCTGCACCCTCTGGGTGCTGTGGATGGGGCTTGCTCAGGGCATGCAGCAACTGTGCACTGCAAACAGAGCTGGGGTTTGGGCTTTCTGTGTCCCCCTGCGGTGCTACAGTTCTGGGAGCTGTGGTCAGTTGGCCCCTTGGCAGGAGCCCCAAAGGCAGATGATGAGATACTTTCCGAGAGCAAGTTGTCATTAATAAAATGTAATTACTGTATTTTTTCCAGAATGTTAAGCATTCATTTTGCATATGGAGAAATGCCATTTCTTGAGAACAACCAACAGCCTGGCAGAATGGAGGAGCTTGGTTCACCAGCCTTTATTCTTGGATGCTAACTCCTGCTTTAAGACTTCACCTTTATGTCTTTTTATTAAAAAGCAATGCCTTTCATGTTAGGTATCTGAATTCACAAATATTTGCACTGACCCAGAATTCAGAAGTAAGTGAAAACTGTGACACAGATATTACTGTCTCCACAACTAACAGGTCTCTTCTATCCCTTCTTTCATACTTGAACAACCTTCCTTCACTCATCTTCAACAGCAACTTTTATTCTATCTACCAAAAGGCTATAGTAGTTCTCATGCTAAGGGAGGTGAGAAAAAGATGAGAGCTGGCTATGTGAACATGAGTCTTGTAGCTGACATACACATTTCTTTATCAAACTCCAAGAGCTGGATCATGCACAAATTCTTGAGCAAGATGCTCAGGATTGTTTCCCCTCAATCCCATTCTAGTAGAATTGCTGTAGAGGCTCCACCCATCCTTCTGTTGTAATCGTGCAGACCTAGTTCAGACATAAGTGTTTTTTGCCAGTATATTCTCATCTTCCTCTTAAGTATACCCTTTTTCTGTTGTTCCAGACTTCTCTCTTCTAACAGGTTTTCAGAACTGTACTGTAGTAAGCTCAATATGTGTACCTTAAACCCAGTTCTGATTTTAGTGTATAGTTACAATAGTTCTGTACCACGTAGGCATGCTATTCTGGAGAGGAAATTGATAGTGCTAAGGACTTGGTGATGAATTCTACCTTGAATTACCAAGTGTGGAAGAGAACTTTGGAGTGCTGAGAACTTAAAAGCTTTTACACAAAGTGGATGTGAGATGGATGGGACAGCAGCCCAAGGGCAGTCTGAGGATGGTTATTTGAAGGTGGAAAGAAGCTCAGGTTCTGGGATGGAGCTTCTCTTTGGTGTTTACATTAAAATCAAACAGAACAAGTCGCTGCTCTCAGGTAAGCTTCAAGCAGGTTTCCACAGAAATGGGAAGATATCCCAATAATCAAGGTGATCAGAGAGTATCGTGGTTAAGCCTGCTGCAATAGGTAATGTTTTTTAAAGTAAAAATTTCATAAAACTTCTCCTGACACTTGCCTTCCACATCCCTTCTCTCTGATCTGTGTACCCAGGAGCAGCTGTCACAGCAAGTGAGCTGGCCAGCACTGTATCAGGCAGCTTGGGGCCATTCCCAAGATCTGCAATCCTCCTCCCCAGTCAATACCCCCGCAGCACAATGCCAGGGATGTGTGAAGGACGCGGGAGGGGACTGAAGGGACAGCACCGCAGGCATTAGAAGGCAGGACAGGCTCCAGAATGCATGGAAAGGCACTACTCTTACCTGCTCCAGGTTGTTAGTTGCTCTGTAGTGACACCCACCTGGACTTCCCTTTGCATTAGATCCCCAAAGTGTCAGCCTTTACAAACTCGTATTTACAGTGTTAGGAGCCAGCAGTTGAGGTCACCCATCAAAGTCCTCAAGGAGATCGTGGGATTCTGGGCTTTCTAATTGATAAGCAGCACATGTGTATGCTGGAGCCAGCATGGGGGCTTTCCCTAGGAACCATGAGAAACAGGACACAAAGTTAATTTGGGCATTGAACTTTGTACAAAAGAGCATCTGTAGCTCAGAGGAGCTGAGCACAGTTGCTTTTGAGTGCTGGTTCCTCTTTAGCTGTGCCCAGGCTTGCCACTCATCAGAAAGAGCATTCATACCCAGAAAGGCTGCTCATCTTTGTGTGTTTGTACCAAAAGCTGCTGGTCCCAGTAAGTCTGTATCCATCTGGTTTCCATCTATTGATTTCTTTGCAAAGAGCCAAAGCACCGCTCCAACAACCAGCTCAGCAGATTAGCTCCATGTTTACTTCAGCAACTGCTTGAGAAGTGGGAAAGATACAGAGAGTGTCCATTTGGAATTCCCCTTGAAATCCTCTTGACGTGGATGGACCAAACTGGACTACATTGCTCCATTGAAGTGACAGACTGGGAGCAATCTGTTGAGACTAAAATTCACAGCTGTTTTGCTGCTGACAGAAATCACAGGTTTCAAAGAGCTGGGGAAGGAACAGATAAAAAAAATACAGTTGTGAAAGTGTTTGCACACTTGCTTATGTGCATGTACTAAGCATGGACCTTACCTAACCCACCTTTAATGGCTGCATCCTTAGGAGTCTGCAGAAGCTGCATTAACAACAGTGGTATACAGCAATATATGGCAATGGCTGTGTGGTGTTTATGAAGCCATGATCCCTGTCCTGCCCTCTGCAGCAAGCACCTTTATGCCTGTGTGAAAATCTGTAGTAGTGAAGTACTGAAACCATTCCAGTTTGGTTTCTCATGGCCAGGGCACCTCTAGCATTCCCTGAAACACAGTGTACTGACTCAAAGGGGAAGAGTAGAAGGGATCCCTGGAGATAGCCCCTGGTCCCATCTTATGTAGAAGCAGGGCATTGGGTTAGGCTGGGCTATGACTGCCTGGAGCAGCACTGCTGAAACGGTCTGAAAGTGCTGGTGGCTCACAAGCTCAGTAAAACCGTATGGAAGACAGGCCATGTGCCAGACTTCATCAGCAAAAGCATAGGCAATAGAATGTGGGATACCACTGTTCCTCTCTATTTGGCACTTGTTAGAATCATAGAGTCATTAAAGTTGGAAAAGACCTTTATAATCATCAAGTCCAACTGTTAACCCATCACCACCATGCCTACCAAACCATGTTGCTAAGTGCCAGATCTCCATGTTTCTTGAACACCTCCAGGGACAGTGACTTCACCACCTCCCTGGGCAGCCTATGCCAATGCATCACATTTCTCCTAATAGCCAACCTGAACCTCTCCTGACACAACTTGAGGCCACTACAGGCCTACAGAGACGATCAAACTGAGAGCTTAAAGGCTGAAAGAGTTGGATGTGTTCAGCCTGGAGAAGAGAAGGCTCAGGTGTGTCTAATTGTGGTTTTTTGGTGCAGAATGGCGGTTGTGGAGCAGCGGGGGAAGCAGTGCCCAAAGAAGGATGCCCTGTGACAGGACCAGAAGCCAGGGACAAAAGTTGCATTGGTGGAAGTGCTCCCTGAACATGCACATGCAAGTGCGCTCTGCTCACTGAGTGCTGTGCTCAGCACTTTTGTTGTCAGCAGCAGAGACCGAAGATAACGGTACAAAATGGGAAATTTTAATGCCATGAAGTGCCTTCCTTTAAAGCAAAAAACTACGGCCAATGAAAAAGGGGACATTTCTGCGGTTCCCGTGAAGTACTGACGACTCATTACAACAACAACAACAGTTTTTAAGATTTAAAGCTGTGAGTTGCGACATCTTCAAGAAAAGAAAAGTTAGCAGACCGCGAGCGGCAAAACTAACACCCCCAGCCCAGATCCGTACCCAGCCCGACCGCTCCATGCCCGCTCCCGGGGGCGGCCGCGGCTGCCGGCGGGGCCGCAGGAGGCGGAGAGGGGAAGGAGGGAGGCGCGGCGTCCCGCCCGCCCCCGGCCCTGCGCGGCCCGGCCTCCCCCGCCCCGCAGCGAGGCGTCTCCCCGGGGCCGGGCACCGCCGCGGGGACGGGAGCAGCTTCTGTCGCCGCCGCCGCCGCGCTCCCCGGCCCGGCGCTGGGGCAGCGGCAGCGCCCGCCGAGCCGCGCCATGAGGTGAGCGGGGCCGGGCCTCGAGGAGGGAAGGGGGGGGCGGGCGCGGCGGGGGGCACCTGCGGGAAGGCAGCGGCGCCGATGAGTGCGCCGTCAGAGAGAGTGGGGTTTTTCCCCCTTTTATTTCTTGATTTTATTTGTTTGCTCTTCTCCACCCCCCAACTTCTCACGAGCCGCAGCCCCCGCCCGCCAGCTCGGACTTGTCCGTCCGCCGCGCCTCTCACACAGTGCTCGGGATGGGCGCTTGGGCCCGGTCCAGCCCGCTCTGACTTCTGGAACAAAAAGCCCTCGGAGTTGGGTGCGGGGCGGGGGGGCTGCATCTCTCGGCCGTCGGTGTTGTGCCGTGCGGCGGCCGTGGGACTGCGGCTCGGCACGGAACTGCTCGGGGAGCTGGTTTCCGCCTGGGGAACAGCTGCGGGCTCGCATCTGTGCCCATCGCCCCGCTCTCAGCGCTAGCTCCTGCAGGCAGCCGCACCGCAGCGCCCTTCCCGTCGGTTTCTCACCCATCTCCAGCGGGACAGCAGCGTGCTGCGGTCAGGCGCTGGCTCCCGGGCGGACGTGCTTTCTTAATTCTGGAGGAGGAAGCATTTACCGGTACTACTTTTTTTTTTTATAAAGTACCTGAATCGGTTAAATTTTAACTTTCAGTTTTGTTTTCTTCTTTCTGTTTCTTCTTCTTTGGTCTTTATTCTGTCAAAAGTCTGCATCTCAAAGTGAAATGACAACTAGTGTTTCTGGAAGAGTGCATTCAGGACAGCCAAACTCTTCCCAAGGGCTGTTGCTTTCCGTATGTGACATGGACACAAGTGTGGAGCTCCTTGCGAAAGGCGATTGGAGAAGATATCTGAATTATTTGGTGAAGGGTGCAGTGTAGTATGTCTTTAAAATGGAGGTTCAAATAGAATATTCCATCGTCAGCGGGTATTCTAAAACTCATAAACGACTTTGTAGGACAAAATACAAGCTGTGTTTTGGATACGTCTTACTTATATCATGCATATACATTATATATTCTTGTATATGTTTATCTCACCTTGGTGATAAGTGTCTTCAATAGGAAATACAAATAGCACACACATCCTCCTTCCAGGAAGTGGCGGGAAAGGATGTGTGCGGTGTCACTGCCAGATGAGCAAATCCCGCTCTGACAGAATGAGGAAGGAAGAGGCGCCAGACCTGTATGGCCCCCAGAGCCCTCAGTGCTGAGGCTGTAGGATTTCCAGCAGCACATGGGGCCTGGTGCTCAGTTTTACCAGCGACTGACAGAACACATGTTCTGGGTCCCAGATGCCTAGTTATGTGTGGTGGCACCAAGTGTCAGCTGGTGCCTTGGCGGCTGCTCATGCATTCTTTGTGCTGAAGGCCCTGAGAGAGGCGGTGCTCATTTGGAACCAGTAGCGTGGCACGACACTGCAAAGCCTTTTGAATGGGAGACCAGTAGGGCTTCAAAGAAGAGATCTCACCTTCTCCCTCACCTTGCCAATCCTCAGTTGATCTCTTGGGTAGACTAGCACTGGCCTGGGATGGAGGAAAAACATCTGCAGTGTTAGCTGAATGCAAACCATCAGTATGCCAGGTGGCCAAGAAGGCCAGGGGCATCCTGCCTTGTATCAGAAGTAGTGTAGCCAGCAGGAGCAGGAAGGTAGTCATTCTTGGGTACTCAGCACTGGTGAGGCCGCACTGGTGAGCACTGTATTCAGTTTTGGGCCCCTCACTACAAGAAAGACATTGAGGCCCTGGAGCATGTCCAGAGAAGGGCAACAAAGCCGGTGAGGGATCTGGAGCAAAAGTCTTATGGGGAATGGCTGAGGGAACTGGGGATTCTTAGTCTGGAGAAGAGGAGGCTCAGGACAGACCTTATCTCTCTCTACAATTACCAGAACAGAAGTTGTAGTGAGTTTGAAATCAGCCTCTTCTCACAGGTAACAGCAATAGGATGAGAGGGAATGGCTTCACATTGTGCCAGGAGAGGTTCAAGTTGGATACTAGGAAGAATTTTTTCTCAGAGAGATTGCTGAGGTACTGGCACAGGCTGCCCAGGGAGGTGGTGGAGTTAGCATCCCTGGAGGTGTTTAAGAGCTGAGTGGATGTGGACGTGATTAGTGAGCATGGTAGGGATGGGCTGATGGTCGGACTAGATGATCTTAGAGTTCTTTTCCAACCTTAATTATTCTGTGATTCTGTAATTCTATGGTTTGGAGGAGCTGGATGCTGCTCCTGCATAGTGCTGTGAGTATGCAGTGGGCTGTGCCACGCTGGGAGCTGTGTATAAGATGGGAGTATGGATACAGTGACAGGATCAGTGACAAATGGTATAATTATTGTTTGTTATTGCATGCACTTGCTGCTGAGGTGCAGCTATGCATTAGGTATATTTTCCATCATTAGTGTGCACTTAATTGTCCTGCATTGTAAGTCAAAGCAGTCAAAGTCTCATTTGCAAACCTAATGGGAACTCATACAGATCCTGGAGTAGTATGACTGCGTAAGAAACTGTTTGCTACAGTGTTCTCATTTTTACATGGTCTCAGGAAGCATCTCTGACATTTGAAGAGGAGCTAGTCATTCAGACTTTATGGTAAATACTGCACATTGAGAAAGTGGGACTGTTTGTGTAAGAAGTAGAAGATGAGCTGAATGGGAATAAAAGGTAGAAAAGATGTGAGAACTGCCAGTTTCTGTGGAGCTACACATCATATTGAGACTGGCAGTGGGAGGCTTGGAGAGCTGCGTGCAGGAAAGCATGTAAGCACAACAAGAATTACCTCTTAAGGCAGAAAGGGCTGTAAAATGAAGTGCTTACACCTCCAGGCTGAAGCCTTATGTGGGCTTCTTTAAGGTATGTTAAAATCACTCTGCTTTTAAAATAAAATGAGTTGAAGTGCTTTGAGTGTATTGCTTCTAGGTAGACTTATTGCTTTTTAATGTGGTCACTTGTTAGTGTTAATTTTGCAGGCATGTAAGCCAGTGGGTTGCACACTAACGCTCCCTATCTAAAGATGGTGACTTCTCTTTCCTTCCTGTTTGATATCTGCCCTTAGAGAATCCCCTCCTTGTAAAGACCTGTTTTTTCTTCCCGTGGCTGCCCTGCCAGGGCTGTGTGGGAGGGAGTAGTGTAAGGTAGTTGTCCCAGCTGCTGTGACATGGTTGTTCTGCAGTGCATTACAGGGGCCAGGACCTGAGGCTCTGTCCCCCCTTTTCTTTCCCTCGAGCACTTAACTTTGTGGCTGATGATTAAAACCCAAAACCATCAGCCCTCACCCCACCCATAAGTGAATACACGCTCTGCACTTTGGGCAGACTTTGCTGATGTTGTTTTTTATAAGTTTCATTTGTTCAAGCACTTCACATTACACCTGACTTTGTGGGCATAAATAATCCTGTTCATTAAGGGTAATCTTGCTCACAAGATGTTTGCAGAACTGGAGTGTATTTAAAGCATGCACTGCCAGCGAGTTCCCTCCTGGCTCCACTCAGGCTTTATTTTAAGATGTTCCTGCTTTCTAAGATAAGCATGAATCAAACGAGACAGCTCCACGTGCTAAGGGAGCAGCGGTCACTATTTCTGCTTAAGCACGTGCCACAACTGACCACACCATTTAATTATCACTAAACCCAGAAAAAAACTCGTCTATTTTGCGTGTGTGTGTGTAAGAAGGTAGGAAATCTCTTTAGCATAATGGCAAGGATCCTGCTATTTTATGGTAACTAGCAGGAAATAACAACAGTTACAACAGAATGAGGGTCAGTCTCCTTGAATTCTGCTTGGGAAAACCCTGGAAGTTGACCATGACATTTAACTCTGCACATCCCAAGGATAATGAAATATTTTGCTTTTTCTTTTTTTTTTTTTTTGTACCAACTTTTACCTTTTTTCAGTGCATCCTTTTAAATACAGGCTGTTTGGAATTTGTGTTGAAAGCATGTTTTGGTTTGCAGATATCTAAAAGGAAAAATCTCAAAGGGATGGTGCTTTCCACGTGTCTTTATCTCCATGATTCTGCAATTTGCTCTTTTCTCTTGATTTTTCTGCCTTTCCTGGGCAGGTTGATCCCTGTCTGTAAAACAGCAAGAGTTGCAGTGCTAAATCGAGATCAAGAATGCCTTGGTAAACTAATCCTGTCTTGGAGGACAGAGTAGATCTGCTTGTAGCTTTCTCCTTCCTGTGCCTGGAACACTATTTAAGAGAAGCTGTTTCACAAACAACGTAAGACAGGGAAATGTATGCTTCCCAAATAGCATTAATTGCTTGTAATTCCAAGCTTGAAATTATGATACCATACAGAGTGTATTAAAAGACATTTATTTTTAGTTTTAATGAATTGGAAAGAGCACTTGACTACCTCACAGTGTTTTATCCCACTCAGAATCCATGATTTTTAAAAGGCATCCCCGGACTTGTTGACACCCTATTCTCTTGCTTAAGCCTGTTTAAAAACTCTGGTGGGTATGAAATACATTTCCAGTCCTTGCTGTGGGTTGTAAAAGGGTTTGAAATAAGGTCAGTCGTTCTGGGCTGGTAACTCTGTCTAACTTCTTCGTTTTTGCCATTTTTTCCTCTGGAGAACCTCAATTTGCATGTATAAGAAAAAGGTCTGGGTCTTTGAGATGATAATATATACACAAATAAAAACGAAAATTCTAGTTCTTGTCTGTGTCAGCAAAGAGCCAGAAAGATTAGCCATGAAGAGGAGGTTCTGTGTACATTTTGTCTTGTTCATCTTAACTTAAGGGCTGCTGCTGGAGTCTAAATGAGGGTGCAGAGTGTCTCAGGATTAGCACCATGGTCTGCTGCTAGGACCAGCACCTGGTCCTTACTCTCCATGATTAAGTGCTGGGGAAGGCCTCCCAGCTCTGCCTGACCCACAGAGTCAGATAGCAAGTGCTAATGTTCAGCTCAGCCCAATTGCTGGGACTCAGTCCTCCTGTTGCAGTCATTTTGTCTTCCTCCCATTCTTTGAGGAAGCTGGGACTAGGTCTGTCCTAAGAAGATGTTTCTTTGCCTAGTAGATGTGTTTATTCTGAGGAGCAGCGAAGTTGTCTCTTGTGTATATTGAGATATGATAGGAGAGTGTCTATCCCTTACAGTAGTACATCCATCTTGTCTAGGTTGGTACTGTTCTTTTTGCCTTAAGTGGGGCAGTGGGGGCTCCTTCTGAGAAGACTTCAGTGCAGTTCAGCTGGTGTCTCTCAAGACAGCACATGGAGCTGTTTTAGTGCTAAATATCAAGTCTGTGTGCTGAGAGGTGTTGTGGCTGACCTGCCTGACCCATCCTATCCCAAGGACTGTGCGTGATGTGGCTCACAATGTTCATTGCATGGCTGGCACCATGCATTGTCTCTTTAGTGATGCCAACTGTTGGGGAAAGGCTGCATGCTGATGCTTTGGGAGCACTAATGTCACCTGAATAGCCAGGTTTATTCATGGATTAATAACGAATCTGGCTTCATTCTTTTGGAAGGCACCGTTCCATCCTACAGTGCTCTCAAGCAACCCACTGAAGAACTGTGGGGGAAACTTATTTGCAGCAAATGCAGGATAGCAGCTAGTAGGGTGCAGATGGTATTGTCACCAGCATGGTCAACCACGTGCTTTTGGCTTAAAAGTCACAAGCATGATACGGGTAGGATAGAGGCTTGTGTGTGGGCACACAGAGGATACAGCAATGACCATGATGCCCTTGAGTAGTGTACCCAATACCTAGAGTAAAGGTGGTACCCAACATCTCCCCCAGCTGCTGTGACACAGCATAGATAACGAAGTCAGTGTAGATGTTTTTGTTTTTCTGCAGTGCATGTAAGAGAATAGCACTTAGGAAAAAGAGTAGTGGTATCTAATGTGGCATATCATACACAGTAGCAAGCAAATAGAATGCATGGTGGAGCAGTATTCTTTGCTCCTCCACTCAGTCTCATTTCCTGGTTCCTCTTGCTGTGAATGGTGCTGAGGGACTGCTGAGGAATAAGCAGGGATGTCCTATGCAATTGCATGGTGGACATGTTTTAGGGAGAATTGCAACAGTGTAAGTCCCACGTGTGTTTTGGGTTCATTAACTGTCACAGCAACTGTGTTGGCTTAGTTTAGCCAGAATGTTATTTCAATCACTGCAGCTGTATGTGATCTGCAGCACTTGTTTGGCCTGTCCAGTCCTATCCTACAGAAATAAATGACTTTAGAACTAGTAGAGCTTTTTTAAAGATTAAAACATACTGTAAGGCTTAGCAATAAGCAAGTGATTTATAAATCACTAAAATTGTGTTCTGCCAGTGCTTTGACAGATTGACACCCAAGGAGGACATCAAGTATCTAAGCATTATATTGTCCTGGAATAACAAATGGTTGAAGGACCAGTGCAGTACGCATTAAAAACATAGCTAAGTTGGTCTGTAGTTTTGTCTTCCGAGAGATGACTGTGTGTTCAGGGTCAGGTGGAGTCACCTCCAGAGCCATCTCTGCACCTTTGTTGTGCTGAGGCTGTCTGCTGTCAGAGGGCAGTGATGCTGAACAAAGGTTTGGAAACAGACAGTAGGCAAAGGAAAGAGAGTGACATACTGGAAAGTATTAGGTAAAAGAGTTGCTAAAAACATAACTGAAATCAGACCGAAGAAACAAAAGAGAAACTCTTAGAAGAACAGATTTGTTTTTTTAGTGTAGGAAGTTCAAATAGAACTTAGTTTTCAGCGAGTTTTAGCTTTCAGCTCAGCTTTCTGTGCCAAGAGGTCTCAGGAGACCTTTTTAATGTTACAGACTGCATGGGCAGTGCAGGATGCTTTCTGGCCTTCCATGTTTTCTCTCTTTGTGGGAGTCATGGCTCACCTGCGTTGTTGAGTGAAGAGAATGCATTGAACCCCTTCCAAGATTACTAACATTTCTAAGCAATTAAATCTAGGAGCTGAGAAGAACCAACATAAGCTGTTTTCTGCTTCAGCTGCTCTTAGAAATATCAGCAGTCACCCATACTAATTAAACAGGTGACTTAATACCTCTCACAGTGTGGCAGCAGGTGATTTGCCCATTGAAACACTACCTCTTTGTATGCCCAGTGCTCATCCGGGAAAAGCTCGGAGTTGCAGGCCAGCATGAATCCAAGTGCACTTGAATAAAGTCACTCCTCCCCATGGTTCTTTCAGAACGCTTTCCAGGGAGGGAAATTTTTACAGCTAGTACACGATGTATCCAGAGTGAATGCATCACTTGCTTCTTGCAGACCTGGCAGTCAGGATGGGCCTTCTCATTCTGGCGGTGCCAAGCGCTGACAAGAGATCGCTGTTCTCCCGCGGCCTTCAGGGCGGGTGCTGATGGAGCTTGGGAAAACAGTGTCAGGTGAGGATTTCCAGTCGCTGGGGGCTGTCCTCTCCCATGCGAAGGACAGTGCAACTAAGAATTTTGGCAAAGCACCATGCAACCTGTAGTGCTGATACACAGAGCCAGTGAAACTGATACATTTCTGCAGAATGTTTTGGTTTCAGCAGCTGAATGCGTTCAGGCAAAAATAAGTTTTACTGGAAATATTCTGCCTGGTTCAGGACTCATTTGTTTTTACGAACCTGTCACTGTTCACAAGTAAATAAGCAGGCAAAGCTAACATGCCACTACTGTAAAATCTGGAGATCCTAATGTTCTGTGGCTCTGAAGAGTGCTCTCTGCACTCAGTCAGCTCAGTTGGGGCTGGGATGGTGGTGAGATGCTTTCTACTGCTATGGTGGCTGTCCTGTTTTGGAAATGCTTCACTTTGGATTTTAACTTTTGTTTAGAACAAAAGATTGCAGGGGAATTTTCAGTGTTTTTGAGGTTGCAGATGGATCTTAATGATATTCTTATCACTGTTTGTGCCCAGCCAGGCTTCTGGACCTTATTACTTCTCGTGCAACAGCTGCCAGTGACAAGAATAATTTTCATGCTTGGAAATCATCTTTACTTGACCTGTGCACATTTACATGCTGTTCTTCACTCTGAAATATTCCTAGTGTGAGTGATAGATAGAATCATCTTCCTTTTTAATGCATGAGTTACTCTACAGATTTTTCTGCTGAGTTTGCTACGATCTGTGGAGCTTTTTTATTAATAAAATTGTAGCCTGGTTTTAATGTGTTTTTTAACAATAATGAAGAGACACTGCCCTGACCAAACCAGAGACACAGACAGGAAGAAAAGAAGGATAAGCAAACAAATAAATTGACTTCCACTCTGTCTTATTCTGCAGTAAAAGAGAAAACTAACTTATTTTTCTTCTGTAAGTTGAGCTTAGAACTTCTATGATTTGTCAACATTTAAGCCTAATCACAGAACACTGAGGTCTCTGCAGGCCTCAGCACTCATACAAGCAAATACTTACATATCACTTATTACCATTTAAAATCAATTTTATTAAAAAATTAAAGAATTTTAAAATAGAACATTAGAGAAATGACTATCAACTTCCTAAAGTAAAATGGAATGTAAAAATGAAGTTATTTCAGATATTTTGTGCTCATCAGTAAAACAGATTACAAAAGATGTGAGGACAGTGCAGAGTGCATTTTTTTTATCTGTAAAAATATAAGCAGGATATATTACTTAAAAACTTTTTTTCTTGCCAAATTCTTTAGGCTGTTTAAGTTTCTGAATTGCCTTTACAGTATGTCTTTTGCTCTGGTTATTCCTCTTATCTACTTTTATTTTTAAAACTATAATTTGACAGTGGGTTTTCTAAATTCCAAGCTATGAGCAAAAAATGTGAATTTGTTTAGGTGTTAAGGTTGTTGTCGTACTTCCAGTCATGTATTTGGGTTTCAGAATCTGAAATGGCAGTAGTCATTTTCAAGTCGTTTATTTTGACAGGGATGGTCTTAAAAATTTGAATTCCTGGAGTTTACAGGATAGCAGAATCAGTATCATCGTTAAGAAATGTCAGCTGGGCTTTCAGTTTGTCCCAGCAGAGCAATGACTCTTGAATCATAGTGATTCTCCCTGTGTTTTGTTGGTTTTTTTAGCACTGTAGTGAAATTGGAGACTGTAATGTAATGATGCAATGACGAAATCCATTTCAAAGCTACCTAAGCACTGGATAGTGGGCACTTTTGGATAACCCTAAGTTGTTCCATCTGCAGATTTACATCCTGCGTGAAATTTTGCAGATTATGTTCATCCAGATTTTATAAATCACTGAAATGATCTTTTGATAACTGAAGGTGCAGATGTCAAGTGGATTTGGGTTTTTGTTAACTCACTGGACCATACTGAATAAATGTTTTAGATGTCAAAGTTGGAGTTGAAGAGGTCATGCAACTGAGTGAAGAAATAACAGCAAGTGACCCATTGGTGAACTTTTAAGGAAGGGTCAGAGATCGTAGGATTTTTTCCAGTTTATTGTTACAAGGTTTTTTATATCAGGGTAAATTTTAATTGAAGAAATAGTGATTTCCTGTACTTAGTATTTATTTATCCGTGGTGCACCAAATTTCATGTAGCTAATTTAGTAATGATATGGGAGTTTATAGTCACTTATTTTTAACTATTTTGTTCATTCAGTGGATATAGTGGCTATGAAATTGTCCTTTACCAGTCCCTGCTGGCTCTTCAGTATTGGCCTTGTTATTCTGATTTCCTACTTCTTCTTACATTCTCCAGCACCGACAAAATAAGCTTGCATAGAAGAGAGCCAGTTGCCTTGCATTTAAGTTTCAGTCTTGCCAGAGAAAAGACTAGGACTATGTTACTGTGCAGGATGAAGCCACAAGGCTGGAATTTTAAATAAGCACACATTATGCATTTAATGCCACGTTTTTATTTTTATTTTTGGACTACTTGAGTCACACACAAGAAGTGGCACAGGACCCCAAGGGGCTGTGTGCTGTATAGTTAGTAAGAAGGCATCCAGGCCTCTGATAGAAGAAATCTAATTATAACTGTGCTACATGCTGTCATTCTGGGAAAACAAGAGCTTCGACTCGTCTTGAGCTGACAGTGGGGACCAACTTTTTCCTATACCTGAGTGATAGATATGCTGACTATGATTATGCTGACTATGAATGGTGATTCACTGAATTGAATTTGAATCTGTATCTGCATTTATTCAGTGGTGGTCTGTGAGTCATGCCTTGCTGATTTTTGGAATTGACATATGGTGTCATAATCAAAGGAAAAAGGAAGGAAACAGATAAATAATATTTGGGAATATATACAACTTTTATTAGCCAATTATATAATCAGTCTTTGGAAGATTTGAATTTCTTTATACTTATGTACCACAGGCATTCCAAGCATACCATGAAAACAGCACCTCTAAAATTAAGGGGCTTCACCAATAAAATAGTAAAAAAAACCACCGGTATTCTCTACCTAAATTCCTTTTTCAAGTGAAAACTTGTGGTAGTTTCTGGATGAAATGATGCCTTCCCAGAACTGGGGTTTAAAGCCATTTAAAAGTAAGAGTAACACTCTGAAAGTGATATTTGACCAAATAAATTGAAAATTAGTATTTGCATAATTTGGCAGCAACACTACACTGAAACAGAGGATGCATCTGGATCATGTTGTAGATATGTGCAAAGTTTGTGAGTGTCTGAAACTGGGAGTTTTAAAATCAGCATAATCTAGGCAAGGTGTGCAAAGTGTTGACCTTCTGATGACACATCTATTTTTATGATTTCAAAAGTTTGCTAAATACTGTCTGCTCTTTCTGGTCACAGATGTGATTGTGGCAGTAGGTGGGAGCGTGTGGGCCCTCTGCCTCAATGATCTGCTGGTCATCTGTTTTGGAAAGCTGGCAGCTTCTGATATATTAGTAGTGAGCTTGTGCAAGGAGACAGTGTTAAAGCCAAGGCTTTTGTAAAACTTTTTTTAATTTCCAGGAATTGACTTTTTGAAGTAGGCTCCCCAAAGAGAACGCGGACAAGGGAATCTCCCTATCAATTTGCTCATCTGTCAGTGACTGCCATGCCTAAAAGTGAGTGCTTATTCCTAAAGGGAAATTGGAATTCGAGTTGAAAATGATGAGAATAGTTCAGCCAATGTGTTGAGAATGAATGTCTCACAGGAAAAGTACTTTTTCACATGACTTCATACAAGTGGGTCTTGTGTTTGTTTTGTGCCAGCTCAGTCCTGAGTTTCAGCTAGTAGACCAGAATCCTCTCCACAGACTCATTGAAATGGAAATGTTTCTGCCCTCTGCTGTGGAATGCAAATTATTTTAGGAATGTTCCTGGGTCTTGGGGCTTTTTAAAACTCACACTTTAAAGCCTTTTTTAGCTTTTAAAAAGTGATTCTCAGAACAAAACAAGCATCTAGAAAGATAATTGGTGCCTTGATCTTGACCCAGCAAAATACAGAAGCAGAAGTGTGGGTTTGTCTTCCTATGTACAAACAGTTCCCTGAAAGTCAGTGGTTGTTGGACATGGGAAATGCAGAAATCCTTTTCTGGATCATGGTCAAAAAGGAGGATTTTGCAAAGCCAAATGACACAGAAGCCTTTAGTATGGAAGACCAGCACAAGATACCCTTTAGTATAATGCTTCGGCATCTTTTGTTGCTATCTCTGTTTAAAAATATTAAGCAAAGTACTTGCTTCATTTTCTGCTGTATATCTTTTGCCGACCAAATCAAGTGGTAGAAGGTTAGGAAAATGATGAGAGACAGTGCCATATTTCAGAACAGGAAAAACTTCTAAGGAACAAGGTTTGGAATTTTTTGATCCTTGTGTTTCTGGTTTCAAGTCACTGGATGTAAAATGGATTTGCTTTTAATGAAAGTTCTGATTTTTTAAATATATTTTTCTTAAACTGAAAATACGCTTGAGTAGATTTGGCCCATATGTGGATCGTATTTGATGGTGCTACACCTCAATATTGTCGTAATTGTAAGTTGGAATATTGATTGGTTGGTGCAAGGAGTGAAAAGGCAGGATTTTTGTGATGTATTCTGTTGAAATTTAATATTCTGTAACTGTTGCAAATAACAGCTAAGTGATGGAAAAAGTGACCAAAGTCAATAGCATGTCCAGTCTCATGAAGTCACTGGACATTGACAGTGTTCTTGGTTGCTTTTCATTAAAGAAACCGTGACTTTCTTGAGTGCATAATTGTTTGCCCACTGTCTTCTTAAGATTCTGCTTACTGTTCTTTTACTGCTTAGTCCTTTGTAAAAGACAGATGTTCCATATAGAGCTCCTGATTTTCATTATTTTTTATATTTACCAAGAAGACTTCCTTACAAAGAACTTCTGCAGTACCCCTGAGCCAGATTTCTAGAGATGAGACACAAGTGTTTATGTGTTGCTCAGGACCCATCAGGGAAGGGTCAGTATCCTCATAATGGTAAAAGAGTTATGTGTGGGGTGGCACATGGTCACCTGGTGAGGGTGACATCTGTCTGGCTGTGACTCACCACCAGCAGCATAGGAAAGTGATGCCAGGTGGGAATAAACGTTTCATTCACTGTTTTATAATTATAAAATAATTCCATGATTTGAAAAAAAACCATAATTTTAGTAAAGAAAATACACAGGTATATGCTGTTTTACTCGATTATTATAAAAGGATTTATAATTTCATGTTTAGTGTTATCTATGGTAAAGGATTCTATACCTACCTGTAGTAGGTGTGAAATGCAGAAAATTTTACTGTGGGATCTGTTTGAACTGTAAATATCACAAGCCAAATCCTGATTTTGGATACGCATCTGGGACAGATACTAACTTTGGCCCTGTGTTTTACTTTCTCCCCTGTTAATACTCTATTAATACTTACTTCATTTCTGTATTGTTGTGATTTTCCTTCCTGTTCATGAATTCAACAAAATAAATGTCAGCAGAAATGCCCAGCACAAGAGCTAGCAATAGCCAAAAGAGAACAAGTAGGAAGCACTAATGGGATTCTAATGCAATGTAGTAGATGCATTAGGTGTTTTCTTCTAACAAATACAACCTGAGGCATAAGGTATGCTGAAAGTTAAGCCTGGGCAACCAGTTTCTATTGTGAGGGAAAAAAGAGTCCTTCCCGATTTAATCTTGATATAAGTAGGTTAAGTGTGGTTTTCCTGTCACATTTGTGCATGTATATTTTAGAGACATCTGCAACTGTGTTACTTAGCTTAGATGTCTTGAAAAAATGCCTTTACTTGCATTTTACCTTTACTCAGTTATAGTGTGATAAAAGATGCTTAGATAAGAATAAGCCATCTGTCTTTACTTAAGAATATTGTGGGTCTATAACAGGTTTTACTGCATGTTCTTCAGATACCTGAAAAACAGCAGCCTCCCCTTTTCATCTGCATGAGTAAGTGGAGAGATGGCTTCATGGCATCAAGAGCCTTACAGCAACTGATGAACTACAGCATCTCTCTGGCATGTGGCGTGATGCTGAGGTGCATTTTTGAGCCATATGATGTCAAATCATTACTTCTGATTGTAGTTCAAAAGTCATCATCCAGGTCTTTGTGAATGACATGGTTATCTCTTGCAGACAGTGTGTTCTCTTGTCATTGGCAGATGATGCAAGATCATGATGCAGATGCAAGGGTGTCACCCACAGCGTTTGTTGATATGACAGCTTTTCCCATTGCAACTGCTCCTACCTGGCTCATGCAGAAATGTACTCCACAGCCTATTCTTCTCCTCCATAGGCAGTGCAGAACCCGTTCTCACTTCTTTTGCCGGTGCATAAATGCTGCTTGCCACTGCAAGGCACTGAACTTCTGTTCATCCAGTGAGCCTGTAACCCATGCTTTGCCCTCTGTGAACACTGTTGACTATCATATTCAACTTCAATTCCTACTTAGGATAAGCACATAAACCAATTTCCTGATAATGAGAGAACACAAGAACCTCGGGAGACTTTGCCTCAAATTAATTGTAAGGGCTGCAGTTTCCTTGTGTGGAAAACATTCCCCACTCTGTTCCTTGTCTTTTTCTGCCCTTCCACTGGTGAAACATGTCAGTATCTTAAAGCAGCCTCAAACAAGCTTTGGCTTTGTGAGCAGCATGGCAAGTTAGGTTGATATACCTGCAATGCTTTGTGTAAAGGCCGGTGTGGTTTACAAGTGGTTTACAAGTAAAACCACAGAAGGCTGGCCAACGGGAATGTTAAACTGTGGCCAGCATGGCCAGAGGCCAACCATCTAAGTTTAGGTTGACAAGTGGCCAATGTGGCAAGAAACCACCAGGCACTGTGCCTTGCTGGCACAGAAGAAGAGACTGCTGTGACTCTACATGTGCCATTCATAGTGTGTTGTTATCCCCTTGATTGAAGGGCAGTACAGTGTGCAAGAGGTACCTTCGTACACCAAAGGGCTGACCTTGGAGCAGGAGAGATGGTGGTTTTCTGCAGCTAGAAGGAGGGGAGGTTGTGAGTTTGTGTTGAGGGTAAGTGCGGGAAAGGTCTGGCTCAGCTTGTGAAGGAGCTTTTAGTTCTGCTTACACTCCCTTGCCTCTGCAAATACTCCCTGCTGCACTTATCTTCGCCCTGTCAGAGATAACATGACTGACTGCTGGAAGAGGAGCAGTTACTTGTGTTGGTGCACCTGCTGCTCTGTTGCTCTGCGAGCGGTTTGTGTTTCTGCAACTGGGATGCCCTCAAGGAGGTATTTGCTCTTGGTCTGCAAACTGTGTGCTCACCAAGTGCCAAACTTGGGCTCTCAGGGATTGCTGCCACTGCAGTCCTGTCAGCATGGGCAAAGGGATAGGGTAACATATGGATGCCATTAAAGCCTGGTGTTCCGTCTGCAAGGCCTACATTCATGGAAATTGATATCATAGACAAGTGCCTTGCCCTTAGCCAGAATGGAGTCTAACTGTGAAGTATTTTATGGTTAGTAGAAATCAGGAAACTTGCTGCTTAGAAACCCTATTCTCAGCATGACTGTTTTCATCTGGGAGAGAGGACTTGCTCATGTCTCTTTAGCATCCAGGCTTCTTTACTGCTTCTGTCTCACATCTTTTGTCTTTGAGTGGCACTGCATGTAGACAGTTCATACTAAACTATGTATTCACCAGAGACACTGTTTTGGCAGAAGATAGAAGTTACAGAAGAAAAGTTGAAGTGTTGGTGCTTCTGTTTCATGCCTTGTCCTCAATTCCCTTGATCTCAGACAGAAAGGATGCATTGGCAGTCTGGCTGCCAGTTTTCTACCTGGCTTCTTGTAAAATGAGAAATGGCAATACTGTAAGACTTGATTCATTTGCTTAAACATAAGCTTCTAGTGTTATCTGAGATGTCCTGGGTAATCCTGCCCTCCTGCCTGTCCAGAAGGGGCTCATTTTCCTGTGTATTATGTCTACCAGCCTCACGTAGGTGCTTCAGATATCCTAGGGCATCTCAGAGGGCACTGGATGCTTATGTGTGAGCAACTGAAGCGTCTTTCCTTGTAGCGACTTCCCTGCTAAGGATCTCTAATGAACTGCTCCCTATCAGTATTATCTCCTCTATGTCAGGGAATATATGCATCCTAAAAGTGGGAGTAATCTTCTTGGTTCTACATCAAAAATTAGAACTTTTGAGAATAAAGACTCAGTATACCCATCGACTACATTTCACCCCTGTCCCCTTTAAAGAGCAATGCATGTATTTGTTGTCTATTCCGTGAAGGCAGTGTAGGCTTGAAAGGCATGGCTAAGTATGTGGGAAGCAAACACCAGGTAGCTCTGTGTATTTCAAGGTCAGAACTCTTCCAGTTTCAGAGTGAAGCATCTAAAGTCTGTGTTTTCCTGTATGTTACCTTTTATGCTCGAATTGACAATTTAAGTCCATGGGAGTTTGATTATGTTGTGATAAGATGCATGGTAAGATAGCAACTCTGACTCACTAACTTTGCTTGTCATGAACTTAGGACTGGGTCTGTAATCACTTACAAACAAGAATATCATCAGCATAATTACTCTGTTGCTCAGCAGCTATGATCTGTTCACAAATCACTGAGTAAATGGTGGGGTAATGCTCATTGTGGCTTCTTGTCTATCCAGGGACACGTGGTATGTTCTCAAAGTCAGGTGGCAAATTGCATGCTTGTAACTGTTCATCAGAATAGATTTTTATCTTCCCAGGCTTGAAAATATTACTACAGTGTGCTCCTGAATTGCAGGAGATAGTTAGATAGCAGCTTCCTCATCTTGCTGATGGATACACCAGGCAAAGTCACAGCTTCTTTCTTGGCATGTTCTCCATAGTTAGAACCATAGAATCATAGAATCACAAGGTTGGAAACGACCTACAAGATCATCTAGTCCAACCATCTCCTCATCACCGTTGCCACCACTAGCACAAAGTAGCAGTAGTTCTCACTAGCTCTTCTCTTCCTCATTGTGCTCTGCATTTTTCCTGTCTTACCTACCACTTCTGTTTTCCACGAGTCTGTTTCCTGCACAGTTATCATTCTTCATTGTCTGTTTTTCCTGTATTGTCTTCTTCCAAGCTTCTCTTCTCTCAGTTCTCCTGACCAGTTCCAGTTAATCTGGAAGTATCTGACTAGCAATCATTGTATCTTTGAGCCATTCCAGTCAGCAACAAAATACCATTTTCTTCACCAGTGGGAAATTTTCACCTTAAATCATGTACATGTACCTTCAGTCCATACCCAAAATTTGGATGTGGCAAAACAGCATATGCTGATGTGATTCTTACTGTTACTTGTGCATCCTCTTTTTACTGCCTGCCTTATTATTTATCTTGCTTTAAGCAGCCATATCCACACATTGAGATTCCACAATGGTAGACACTGCTGAGACAACTACTACAAAGGCAGACTCTGCTCTTATTATAAACCATTGTAAAATTTCAAGAAAAAGACAGTGAACAAATGGGAAAGGAACAAGATGAGCAGAGTTCAGCAGGAAACTAGAACTCTGCAGAAGTCTTTCAGGAGTGCAAAGAAAGAGCCTTATCCCGTGTGTAGTTAATATTCCTTTTGACTTTGCTGTGAGGATACTTAAGATGAATACCAGAAACAGCAGGCTTAAACACAAAATGGCATGCATTGGGGTATATTTACACAGTGCTTGAAAATTCTGTTTTTGTAATACATGTTAATGAAGAAGTGGGGTATAGCAAATTGTTCCAACTTAATTAACGTGCATTACTTTAATATTGTTTCACATTGTTTATGAAATGAGCTCGTACAGTAAGGAGTTAATAGTAGACAGATTCACTCTTTTCCTTTACTAATTGAAATTTTTCCTATTTAGATTTCCCTAGATATGTTCTTCCTGTTTCTTAGAGAACTAGAAAAAAAAGATGTGCATGGTAACTAGCATGAATTTTAAACAGGAACAGCGCTACTTCAGAAAACTGATCTTTTTGTTTCATTTATTTTATGCAGGTTTCCTATGCCTGATCTGTAAACATGTCCACAGACCTGCTATGTAAGTACATTTCTGTCATCTCACAGTGATTTTTTTGTACCATATGTTTTTATCAAATTCCCAGATGTGCTCATGATTGATGTCTTGTATCTGAAGTATAAAGTCTGCTTTTACATTTGCGTTTCTTCTGAGACATCTGTGGAACAATATTACCATTATAATCAGTGGGATTATTCTTGGAGTAAGGCATGACTTAATATGAGTAAAATTGTAAAAATCTGGCCCCTGCATAAGAACAGACAGATTCATTGAGGCTTTAAAAATCACAGTTCTGTTTTAAATATTTCATCTCTCTTTGCACAAATACTATCCCAGATTACTACCAAGTGGTACGCTTGGGGTGTTTAATCACTTTGTCAATTTAACTCTTGCATTTCAAAGACATTATTATCCAAACCACATCCGAGTCTCACTCCTCATCTCAATTATCCATCATTTTTTTTCCAGCAGCAAAGAATATGCAAGTGGCATATTCTCATACTTTGCTGTCATAATTTCTGCAAAAAGCTACTACTTGGGTCTGCCTGATACTCATGCTTCTGTCACTGCAGCCTATGCTATCTGCAGCATTAAGCTTTACTTTATTCTGGAATCCTTCCAATGCCTCAGCTGCCATTTTGGAAACCCATTTTGTCAGCCTCCAATCCCTCCTAATGAAGAACAAGGAAAAAATATATTTTTGTCAATAACTGTAATCAGTTAATAGATAAAAAAAGCAGTAGCAGCTGACTGGTAAATAACAACTATTTGTGGAGGCGATATATTTACTTCAAGCTATTTCAGAAAGTAATATTTTTGAACTTCATCTGCCAGCTGGTAATTGTGTATCACGCTTGAGTTCTGTTTAGATACAGAAGGAACTCTCAAAGATTCATAAGGAATGTAGTATGGGTGACTGTTTCATATACAACAGGCAGAACTGCTGTCAAGAGTGCATTGTTAAAAAACGGAAAGGGTAGGATGACTGCACCTTAGTTCTGGTGTGAATCACTTAAGACTCCTTGACTCTGCTCAGTCATTTAAGCTGGTTCATCCATTTTAGCTAATCTATACCCAAGCAGTTTCCTTTTTCACTCTTCAGCTCAGTCTCAGCATCAGCCATGCTTTCCCTAATGATCACCAGGTTAAGGAACTTAACATGTGAGGAGAGGCTGAAGGTGTTATTTGTGCTTAGCCTGGAGAAGATAAGGCTCAGGAAGAGCTGGTCATTGCCTTCCAGTACAAAAATGGTGGTTATGAAGAAGAAAGTGGAAGTCCTCTCTCCACAAGGATGAATCATGGTGAGGCAAGGGCCAGTGGCCATGGACTGCTTCCAGGGAAGTGCCTTTGAATGTAAGAAAAAACAGTCTTTGTACTGGGATCAATTATGCATTGAAATAGGCTGCCCAGAGAAGCAGATGAATTTACTATTCTGGAAGTATTAACAATACAGCCTGACAGTGTCCTGGGTGAAGATGAGGTGTTTAATCACGTGGACCATGTGCCAGGTGATCTCACCACTGGGAAGCAGTCTGTGGCACTGATGACCACAGCATCATCTGTCACTAATGCTTGGTTCAGAGCAAGGTCAAAGCCTTGGATTAGCAATCTTGTTCCAGGTCACCTTAACAAAGAGCACATATATAATTAAAAGTAAAAATCTAACCAAACCAGAACAAACCCCCTTGGATTCCTAGGAAAAAAAATGCTGCAGGCCAATTACACAAAGAAAATGTCATGGCTACACAATGCAGGGGCTTCTGAGGCCAGACCTCAAATTCCAGTTACTATGTCTTCAAGCCTGTGGAAGTAATCCAAAAAAGCCAGCATCCCAGTGAAGTTTCATTACGATGAATTGGAGGTAGCTGTGTTTCTCTGTTTTTGATGGAGAAGCTAAGGGCAGAAAAGAGGAGAGTTTATAAAATGTCTGCAGCTATTGAAGCCCAACCGGTCAGAGAAGCAGCAGACTTCCCTTGGAGCTTGTTTTCCTTTTTATCCTTGGATGAACTAGCGTGCAGTACATTATGCTGCCTGAATGTAGGGGTTTGTCACGGTCTGCACTGGGGCTGTCCTGGGAGTGTAAGAAGGTGATGAGTGTGAATGAAGCACGCGGTGGTCGCTGGGGCTCCAGCCCAGTCTTCAGGAAACCTGTCGCTGCTCCTCTGAGAGCCGTGCAGGAAAGGAGGTGGGTCTTTGATCCCTTTGTTGTAGCTGCTCCCTGGGAATTTGCTGAAATCAATGCCCTGTTTTCCTGAAGAAATGAATGGCTATGCCTAACTAGCTTTGTGAAGCTCTGGGGAATTCACTCCCTCTGTTTATTGACAGCTGAAAAGGAGCACATGGTGCTGAATGGGTCCTCTTGTGAAAACAAAACAGAGCAGAGCT
Source organism: Tympanuchus pallidicinctus (assembly GCF_026119805.1). Lineage (NCBI taxonomy): Eukaryota > Metazoa > Chordata > Aves > Galliformes > Phasianidae > Tympanuchus > Tympanuchus pallidicinctus. The sequence goes on along the minus strand of NW_026294618.1, from coordinate 57,905,312 downwards.
AGACTTAGTTGAACACAGGGGCATTTGGAAAACTCTGCCGAAGGAAGATGGCATGTTTCCTGCCACCTTGCACTAGAATAGTGTGACTTCTTAATAAAAGTGCAATTTAAAATAAGGTAAGGTTTGTTTTGAATTCCTACACATAGCACGGTTATGAAATCTTTGCATATGTATTCTTGAGTGCAGAAACAATGTTTGCATTGTATTGTGCAATGGGAAACACCTTAGTCTTGTGCTGTTTTTAGCTTCTGTGTATGTTCCCTTATTCTTTGATTAACGATGATTAATGAATATGAATAGTATTAGGAAATAACTTGGCATCTGAATCTTGTCGTCAGACTCTTACCATCAGTCTTTTATGTAGGCTGTTATAAACCACTCTTTACGTCTTTGAGGATCAGATGAAATGCGTTGGATGGTTTCTTGACCAGTACAGATCACTGTGTTAGCACTTTTGCACATGGCAGATGAGTAACCGGAGTCTCTATCTGGCAGAAAATCTGGGAGCCTCAAATCTCTTGAAATGTGTTTATTCCCAAATCTCTGTTTCTGTGAATAAACTCAATGACGAGAAATGGATCTGTCTTTATGCATGCTGATTTTAGAGGTAGAGTTGTTTCTTCTATGACAGCAAAGAATAGCAAGAGGAGGACGATAACAAGGAAGCGGTATTTTCTGCATGAAAGTACAGGAGTTTATCGGCCCAAAGGAATTTGGTGCGTAATTCATATGTAAATTTCCTACTGAAAACAGGAGAACAGATCACCAGAGTTTGTATAGTAGTTTCTGCAGTGACTGGAAAGTTTCTGAGCTCATGTAGCTGCAGTTTTCAGGTGAGGGCAAGTTCTGAATGCAGGAAAATAGTAATGTCATCTCGTCGTTTGCCTGCTCAAGTGTAAGGGCAAGCTCTGGGCGGAATAGCAGCTATTGTGCTGTCTTGTTCTTTGCAGAGAAGTGGGAATTTGTGTGTGTGTGTGTGTTGCAAACCTGATCTGGAGTATTTCTGTTTGTGCAATTGTCTGAAAACTTTTGAGTAAATCCCATAATTTCAGTAGAAGTGCTTGGGAGATTTTGTATTTTATTGGAGTAGTTTGCATTCCTCAGTCTGGCATTTTTTCTTTGAGTGCCTTAGAACTAGCAATCTTCCATGTTTTGTCTCATTTTGCTCTTCTGTGCTGCAGATAACTTGTCTGTTTTTCTTGGAAGCATTAAGGTTCCATGTACAAACAAACTTTCTTTAGAATAAATACTTTGTGATCCTGAAGATAAAAGCATGTAGCCTAAATGTAAATACTCAGTATTTTTTGCTTGTGGGTTCTGCCTTTAAATTTCCAGGTTTTTCCAAGTGAAAAGAAAAACAAAAAATGCATGATTTTGAAAAGGGTATAAAAACAATCAATTTCAAGCAGGCTGATGTTTATTTTTGTGAGCTGTATTGTTGTTATACAAATGTAGCAGGAGGGATTTTTTACATTTAAGTGTATTTATACATGATAGGCATTGGGAGGCACTAAAATTTAGAGGTAAACTTATTTAAAGCCAGCATTTCAGTTGGAAAAGAGACATTTTGTAAGGTTGCTTTATTAACATAACCTAGGTGTGTTATGAAAATACTGGTCAGTGAGGGTTTTGATTTCTGGGTAATTGTAATGTTCTAAATAAAAACCAATTATAGCTTGGGAAGCTCAATTGATCACAGCTTTTTTTGTGAGTATAAAGGAAAGGAGGTAGATGATTCACGTGTGACACAGAAGGTAGTATTTGTGTTCTGTTAATTGGATGATAAGGCAACAAAGAATCTTACATTTAACATACTGGACTGGAAAGCATGTTCTGGCAAGACAGCTGTACCTTTACCACATCTAAAACTGGAGATATGTATGAAAATCAAATATTGCTGTGATCTGTTAGCAATGTTGAAGCACAAAGTGCATAAAATAATTGAATTCCAACCAATAGAAGAAAGTATATTAAATACATTGTGGAAAATGTGACCATATGCAGCCGCAGGTAAATATGGATATTAAATATTATAGTTGTACAAATACAAACCCAAGGAATGGAGCATTTCCCCTAAGACCTTTAACACCTGTTGCTCTTTCTATTTCAGCTAGGAAAGTACAAAACCAAATTGTTGCAATTTTGCCTTCTAAGGTTGCTTTTTAGATTCTAGTATTAGAATTTAGTAGAATTAGATTCTAGCAGACTATTGCTTTTATTTTTGTGACTTCTGGAAGTAGTTTAAAGAAACTAGGAATCCCTCAGGAACAACTGTAGGTAGAGTCTTTGTGTTTTATTTAATCTCAAACTAAAGCGTCTGTCAATAGGAAGATAAATAGGGCTTTTTGGATATGCATTATAATCTGAGTTTAGAGTGCCTCCTCTACAGAAAAAAAATCTGTAGTCTTTTTTAAGCCCACAAATTTTTGCAACACTCACAAGTAGTTCTGTGATAATATTCTGGTCATGTGCTGTGTAATTCTGTATTTCAAAGCAGTAGACTCAAGGCTGTCATTACGCCTAAGGAGAATAGCTGTTGTAACAGAAATGTACTATACTGCTTCTCAATCTATTGATGCTATTTTTTTAATCCATGCTTTATCAGCATGTTAAAGAAGCATGGGTGGATGTAATTTCTTTAATACACTATCAGTCAAGACATTAGGTATTATCCCTTGGTTCCCACTGAATGTCTTTAAGGTACAAAAAATAAGTGTCAGTTAGATCTCAGGAGGAAGATAAGTAATGCAGCTAGGACACTTTTACATGTGAATATTCTTTTCACAGAAATACAGTTTTGTGTCTGTCGAAAAGAGCTTCCCAATGCCTGTTCTTAAGGAAATCACACCATGCCTTAAAAGAGGAAAATAATTTAATGGGGTCATAAAAGCCAGGGATGAGAGTCTCCAACCCAGTTTACTCCCAGAGAAGCTGGGGTCGAAGCGTCCTGTGTGTTCTGGAAATCTGGCAAATAGGGCACTTCATGCTGTAACAGAAATTGTTCTGTGTGTCCTCTCTTCTTCACAGAAACAGTTAAAGCAGTTCTGCTAAGCTGTTAAGCACACTCTATTTAGAACAACAGTGCTTCTAAAAGAAGATGCCTGTATTCCTTTGTTGTAAATATACATGGGTTTTAGGATTCATGAGCTCAAAACAAAACTAATGCTTTTGTTCTTTTCGGTGAATTGAAATGCCCATAGGAGGTTTGAAATGAGAAAGTTAACTGATTTCTCAGTTTTATTCATACTTAGTTTCCTCGAAACTGCAGATTGTGAGTATTCTTTCAGGTCTGGCCCTCCAAGGTCACAACGGAACAGTTAGTCCTAAGTATTCGTATATTCACTTCTCCACATTAACTTCCTTCGTTCCTAATGTGGCTGGCTACTCACATATTAGAAGAGCTGAGCATATGGATTCTTTTCTTTAGAGCTGAGTCCATGCTTTTATTCCCAGCAGTAGTGGTTTGTTTCATTTACTTAAATTGCCTTTACTTTAAATTTACTTAAATTACTTAAGACTCCTGCATCTACAGCTGCAGGATGAGTACAGCTTCTCTGTCATGCCATCCTCTTCGTGTCCTGCAGTAAGCTCGTATTTCCTTCTCCAAAGCATGTCTACTTGCAGAAAGCAGCTGGAGATGCGTTCCAATTTCTGGCATCTTTGCTGGGAAAGTTCCTGGAAGTCCAAACTGAAGGTTGTGTGACAAAAGTGAGAGCAAGAATCAGTTTAGGATGGTTTCCTAGGGAGAGCCACTTTTGTGACCATCTGTCAATCTCCTCTGTGTGATATCTGACCTTGGTGGCCAGTAGCAACCAAGTTCAATGAAAAGTCTACTGACAGCGTGTTTCTGCACTAAGAAGAGACCTACTCCAAGGTTCCCTTTTAAGGGAGTCTTGCAAGTGTTGGAAATATTTCAACTGATTAAGATGAAGCATTAGTCATGAGAATCTCTATACTTCATTTATCAGAACCGAAACCTCGGTGTTGACCAGCCATGAATAAAACTGTCAGCCACTGTTAACACACTTGATATGGTTGTGTGTGTTTATACGCACGTGCTTTCGGGTAGATGTGTATTATACAGATGTGCGTTCAGGAAAACGTGTAAATTACAACAGTAGTATTAGCTGCTAAAAGATTTGATACTAAAATAAATCAACCAGTCTGCGAAAATCTCCACCAAAAAGACGTGCTTGAATCCAATTAGAACTGTTTCTGCTGTGGACAGTAAAACATCTGCTGCAAGGGGTCACAGAATATGGCTCAGGAGCCATAGGGTGCTCAGGAGAAGCTTTGCGTTGGCTCCCCTGGTGGTTGCCTGTGTCTGTGTGGATGGTGGGGTTTTCTTTCTGCTGTCTACAGTACTGAAGCAGTTTGAGCAGTGCTAGCAAGGATTAACCTGCCTCAGCATGGCTGTGGCTGGCTGGTAGCAGTAGATGGGCAGCAGGAGCTTTGGCTCCCTGGTAGCCTTTGCTGGGCCTTTCAAAGGATCAGGCTGTGCAGCCTGAAGCTGTTTCTTGTAAAAAACAAAACAAAACAAAACAACAACAACAAAAAAAAAACAAGAAACAAAAACAAAAAACAGAAACAAAGCCAGAAAAAGCAGTTTTTTCTGTCAGTTTGCTGTTAACCTCCATCCCTGTTTCTGGATCTAATTTTATGTCTTCATGCCAAGCCAGTAGAGGGAGGAGAGAAGGAAAAAAAAAAAACAAACTGAAAAATCAAGCTGCATTTTTTCAATTTGATTGTTTGCAATGTGTTCAGCTTTCAGCAGTGAGAAGAAGTCTCTTTGTTTGCACTGATTAGAAGCTATTACATGTAAACTACAGGAAGTGACTTCATTTGAACGGTACATTATGTGTATGGATTTTGATAGCAACCAAAACCCCGTGTGGTGTACCAGAAATGTGACATGTACATCTTAGTCTCGAGAATAACCAGAATATATTTTTTTTTACTTAGCTTTCAATCAGTGCTTTGATCTGAAGTCATTTTTAAGTGAATGAACCTATCAAGAGCTTTGATAAACTTGTTAATGTGCAGCATGAAGTTAAATTTGATAAACACACCTGCATACTTTCCCTGCTGTTTTTTTTTTTTCTTTAAGTTTGTGGTAAAGTCCTATAGGACACTTCCCTTTCAAGCATTCAGATAGTGAAGATACTTTTTTAATTCTCTTTGCTGGGAAGGCTGTAAGGTATGGGAGAGCAGAGGTATCCTGCTGCACGTCCTTCTTGATTCCCTGTAGAATCTGCTGTACACAGTCCCTTCACTGAATTTTACAGCGCACCTGGGCTCCTTGAGTCTCCACTTATTTTGCTCCTAGGATGGAAGGAACATGGCAGAAAGCCTTACATGGTTGGTGGAAGGATGGCATTTCTGGGGCTCTTTAAGTTCTTCCTGACAGTGCCAACAGTAGTCACAAGACAGAAACCTTACTGCTTCCATTAGTACTTGACTGTCTTCATGATTACTCTCTTTTAGGAACTAATAGTGAATCATAGTTGCTGTTATCATTTATTTATTCATGTAAGAAATAGTTTTGCTACTCTGAAGAGTTTACATGCTCGAACTCCTGTCTGTTGGGAAAATGTGTGTGTGCTTTGCGTTGCAGTCAGATGGGAGGTAAGCCTCTCTGGGTCCCTTCTCAAGGCTTACTTTCACTGCAACAGGTGTGTGGGACAGGAGGGGATGCCTGGGCTGATTAGTACTGCTGGTGTACCAGCTGGGGGTGGATGCTCCATGCAAGCTGGTTTCCTTCTCATGGGTGGTAGAAGTGATGTGATGAAAATGTTCCTCTGAACACATGTTCTCACCTAAGGGCTGGGCTTACCTGCAGCGCTGGTCCTGGTTACAGGGAGCTGACCTGATCTGCCAGTCTGACTGAAAGCATGGGATGGCAACAAGGCATGGTACTGTTTAATTTCTACTTCCAAATATAGTAACTCAGTTTTTAGGTTTTACATCGTAGTAGAATGAGGTCATGTTACTATAAATGTGCTTAATGTTAAGGATGATTGCCAGGATGTCTGCAAACCACCCATCCATCGTTCTCTTCCCAGAGGAGCATGGGGCCCCATGTAGGCGCTCATGCTCACAGTGCTGCTCATCCCTGCCAAGATCGGGGATCACTGCTGCTCCACTGATTTTCACAAATAAAACAAATTCATGTGTGGGTGAATATGCCCCAGTTTGCAGACTTTACTCAGGTGAGCAGTTGGGATTACAAAGTCAGCCCTGACTGTGGTCAGCCTTGACTTTCCCCTCCCTTCCTGCTCTTTTTTTTTTTGTGCTTAACTAAGCAGCGTTAGCTCTCTCTTAATGGAAGGTGTTCTTGTACAAGGCAGAAGAGACACAAGAGAAAATGAAGTTCGACAACTTTAATGCTGCACTAAGGAGCAGTTATTACAGCTAACGGCTGTCAGTCAGTAGAAAATAGCACAGTCAGTAGAAGTAGCACAGCAAAATATCAGAAGTTAAAGAGGTTAGAATAGAATAATTTTTTTAATATTCTGAATTCTGGAAACTGTAACTGGAGTTCTACTTCAGTATAAGTTGGATGAACTGTTAATCAGTTAAGAGCTTCATCTCCTTTGTAAATGAATGTACTTTGCGCATCGAACTTAGGACATGTAAGACTTCTTTCATAAACGTTTTTTCCAGAAGAAATGTGTGACAGTGGTCCACAGTAATGGCAAAATAACTTGGGATTAATTGTTTGCTAATTGAGTACTTTGAATTTTTGCCAAATAAATAATGTTCTGGAACACGCTTTTCAAGTTTTTCCAGCAATGGATGCCTCAGAACAAATGATAGAGACGGAAAGCCTCACACACTTTTACACAAGAAGAAACAAAACTCAAATACTGCAAATGCAATGTATGGTGAGGGAGAAAATTTCAACAAGATATTTGTGTGATGTCCCTGTACATGAAAGCAGGGCAAGGGTAACGAAGCAGCACAGTTTTACTTTGGGGTAAATTACTGTTGTTTGCTATGCAAATCTTATGATTGTAATTAGACGTGGATTTGGAGTACTGTGTACACTGATCTTTGTTCCCTCTGTGCACGGGAGCTAATTCTAATGCTGCAAAACTGCACAGCAAATTTTGAGCGCTGCTCGGCAGACCAGTCATTTCTTGCAGTGCTTCTTTGCAAGAAACTGGTGTTGTGAAAGGAAAGAGTTACCTCTGTGCTCACAGGGCGTGCAAGAAGTACTGCAGACGCCTTCAGAGACACTGAAGGAGGATTCAGGTACCGTAACATCCCTTAAGAGCAGAGCTTGGAGAAGATGCAGAAAGGTTGCCTGATAGGGATCTGGTTGTTAACAAATGATTTTTTAAAAGTTGTGCTCTACAGCTGATTGGCCAAGGAGCTGGTGGTATGTTGGGGCTCTTGTGGCAGTGATTGCGTTCCTAGTATAGCTATGTATAGCTCTGTTATCTCCACAACCGGACTTCGTGTAACCGCAGCCCATGGCGCTGTGCCCACGCTAATGAGATCTCCCCTGAGGCCGGGCTTGTGTCTGTGGGGGTGGCACTGCCCAGGGATCGGGCCACTGCTTTGGAAACCTGTGTTTGTTAACTGTGCTGGAGTCCAGCCTGGCTGCCGCTACCTGCAGGAGTGCGGCCCCGTGAAGGGCTGATGGCCCTGCGGTTGTCCTGAGGGAAAGGAGAACGGGCCAGTCTGTAGTCTGCAGGATTGCCAAGGAGAGCTGTCACTTGGATTGAGGGAAGCACCTCTGCGCTGAGAATGGCTCAGGTATGGCAGTCAGCCTGCTGTGGTCAGCTGGCGGGTGGAAGTGTGTCCTGTGGGCACTGAGGCTTCTGGCAGCCTCCTGACAGCCAGGCAGAAACCAGCCGTGCTGCATGCAGTAGAATAATACTGTGCTGGTGATGGGATCTGCTAGCTTGTGTGGTTGAATCTGCAGGTAGATAAAGTGTTGCTTGGAACTCTGTAAAATTCTTTACAGGCAAAGAATGAATGAATATCCTGTAGGGGATCATTGTTGCTCTGAAGGTGAAGTAATGATCTGCTTTTTACAGCTTGTGGTTCCTGTGAATGCTTCATTTATTTTTGTTGCCTATAGATTAAAGGAGCAACAAAGCAGAGGCATGGAGGCGGTTTTATGATTTCCTTGCATGCTTGTGCATATCACATATTGTTGTAAGCATGACATGGAATCCATTAGTCTTATTTGTATAAATGTAAGTTAAGGGAGCAGAGAGACTGTAAAAGCATCAGGCAGTATACTAATATTCCTAACAAAAAGCAGAAATACCTTCTTTAGTGTTGCAGACTAGTGCCACTGGTGAAGCTGTAACGTTTGCATTTCTTGCCCTGTAATTTAGCATTGAATTATGAAGGATTGTGAGTTGGTCTGAAATTATCTTCAAGGAAGAATGTAACAAGATGATTTTGTGCTGCTAGTTTTGGGGGAAGAAATTGCAAAGACCCCCCTACTTCCCAGGGGATTACCTAACGCTGTGGATACTCTCAGCAGTTACCATATTTACAGTGGCCCGGTCTTGCGCTTCTGGTATACCCAGCAATTTTCAGCATGGAGTATGCATTCAGAGTCAGGGTACCAGGTGCATCAATGTGACATCAGAAACAACATGAAGTAAATGCTGTTTCAGGACTGGAACTATAGTTGAACCGCTAGATCAAATAGCAGTCTTCATATCCCACATCAGGAAATGCAGATGATCCTAGAGCAAACATTGGGTAGGTCAGGGTGTTTCATGATGCTGCAGTGAGACTTCAGGCCAGAGTCTGCAGCAAGATGCTTAACAAGTGCATGTATCAAGAGATACCAGGCTGCCAGAGTGCCAGCTGAAGTGGGTGGGAAAGCCAATTAGCTTAGAGTTATGTCCTAAATGAGAGCTGCTTCCAGCTCTGGCAGCTGGTTTGTCACATTCTCCAGGCCAGCACCTCAGTTTTGGCCAGAAACCTTTCTCTCAGCTATTTATTTGTGCTAGCATTATTTTCAGTTTCAAGGAGCATCCTAGCATCCTCCATGTATGTTATAAAGTTCGATTTGAGGATCATAGAATCACCAAAGTTGGAAATGACCCACAAGATCATCCAGTCTAACCGTCTGTCTATCGCCAGTAGTTCTCACTAAAGAGCAACACAATGTCTAAACCTTCCTTGAACACCTCCAGGGCTGGTGATTCCACCACCTCCCTGGGCAGAGAGCGTTATATTTTTATTATTTTGAAACCTAATCTTCCCCCAGTGTGAATGGAGGCCCGCTGGCAGGTCACCACTGTGCTTGTGGGGGCACCTGGAGGTGGTGGAAAGCACACGGATCAGGAGCAGAGATGTCACCATCAGTTGCTGGGGCTGTACCAGCTGGCTTTCACAAGTTAACAGCCAAACTGCCTTCCATGAGCTCATATTGCGGTCACACCGCTGTCTCTGTGAGTATCTGATGGCAGATCTTTCCAATCAGGCCACCTTGCTTGGAAAATTCAAACCAAATCAGCTGCTCGTGCAGCAGTGGGATTTAACTGACAGAACAGCAGTGGTAATGTTGCAGGCTGGTTCAGGGGAGGCCCGTTGCGCCCGTTTTCCATGCTTTCTCCTCCTGGCCTGCCCGCTGCCTGCCCCAGGTTCTCTGCAGCAGCACTGCCCCAGGAGGGCTGCAAGGTTTGCTCAGGAGCTGGGCTGTGATGAATCACAGTGGCATGGCATGGAGTGATAAGGTCGTGTACTTTACGATTAGATACATCCTCCCTCTAACAGCAGCTCTTTGTCTCCCTTTTGCTTTTGGTAATGTTTTTCAGCTGTTTGCATAGAACAACTCTCCAAGCAGGAGCTGCACAACTTGAAACAAAGTCGCTATTATTCTAGGTAAGCCCAGGAAGCTGGTAGAGGACCCCTAATAATTTTGTTGCCCTCAGAAGACATAGATTGTTGGTAATCTATTTAAAAGCCTATTAAGTTAAACCACTCTGAAAATATTTCTTTTCTTGCAGCCTAGCTGTGAAGGACCTTCAGATACATAAAACAGTGTGTAACAAGAAAAATCTGTCTTGCAGCTGTATTTAGGGTTTTTTTGGGTGTGCATTTTCAGTGATGCTTGTAGAGTGGCATGTTCTTATGTTCTTTATCTGTAGCTCTAACAGAAGAAAAAAAAAGTAGATTTCAGCTGTTTGTAGTGAAGGCATGCGGTCTGGGAGCCATGAAAAAATAAAACTATTATGTGATCCCCAAAATACTGAAGAATATGGACTACTGCTGTGTTTTTTAACTTGACAAATAAACAGGTCTACCTTCTCATTTACAGCTGATGGAAAGCCCAGAAAACTCAGTAGGAGCACTTGGGAGTTATTTGGGGACATTTTGGACTAGACTTGTAAGGCACGTAATTTAATCTAGTGCCTACTTTAGTTAACAAATGGAAACCTTTTGAAGCTATGCTGAATACTGTATTTGTGACACTACTATCCTTTCTCAAGGATTGTCCCCAGTGTCTCTCCAGATGTTGTCTATGAGCCCTTATGCTTCTTTCTTTGGCTTCTAGCTTCAGCCTGGCCTGAAGACTCATCTCACCAGCCCCAGTTTTTGCTACAGCTTTCCTCAGCTCCCTCAAACTCTTTTGGGTGTTCTGACTTCATTCTTCCTTTCCTTACTGTCACTTAGTTGAATAAACTTGCTCAAAAGAATTTTCAGAAGTAAAACAAAGTAAGGTAGTCATGGGTGATTTGTTGGTTCACTGCTTTTGTTTCTGCTGTCTACAAAAAGGTTTTGTGCACTGTTTTTCCCATCACTCTGTGTAACTCCAGCGCTTGGATGTCTTCTGTTGAAGAGGATCATTGCCACATTTTGTCACTGCTCAGTACGAGTTTCCCTGGCAACCAGCCTGAGCTACGCTGAACCAAAAATACCTTAATGTGCTGGGAGAATGTCAGTATTTGCAGACGTCTTTCTCATTAGTGACTTCTGTGGATGGTTCATGTATTCTGCAAATGTGATTACTGTGAAACTATGCCTGGGAAATGTGGCGTGCCTCTTGGCTTTCCATAGACAGCACAGTCTGGGAATGCTGCCTTCAGTGGTTGTCAACTGAGTTGTGGCTGTAACACCTACTGTACTCATTTTTCATGATACACTAAGGGTCTCATCTTTTACTCAGCATGGCCTGTGCAAGATCACAAAGAAACCGTGATCTTTCCTGGGCTTCTTGTATCTCTGCAAGTTACCTTGATTATTACTAGCAACCTCGCCATTCTCATCTATATATAAATGCATATACCTTGATTTAAAGGTGCACATACTCTGAGCTTCAGTTTTGCTGCCATCCTAGTCTCCACAGTCACTGTTGACAACATTTCCCAATGAGCTGTGTATAAATCTTTGGAGGTCAGGATTTGCCAGTGCACACAGGTGGGAATACACAAACTGGAGGTCTTATTTCAAACCTTCCTATTTCATTTTCGGCTTTCAGATAGTCCTTTCTGTACCTACCGTGGAAAAGTGCTGTAAATAAAAACATTGATAATCTAAGGTGTGTTCTCAAGCAAGACAATTACTAGAGACTAAATTGGAGAGAAATACTGCATTTTTAGTTATGAGTTCTCTTTTCTGGATTTGTAGGGTGTGAGGATTGCGGTAAAAGCCTTATAGGAGAATGCAAACTTCATGGACCACTCATCAGGGCTAAAGACAGGGTTATTCCTAGCCGAGCCCGTCTCACCCTACCTCACTACCTTACTTTGCGAGTGTTGGAGCTGCGAGCTGGAAACCAGCAGAGTAAGTATTGTAGCTTTTTTTCCCACATGTCATAAAGAGAAAGCCAGTAATACTAACACTGGCCCCTTTTTATGCATTACTTAAGACATAATCTTCAGGTATTACCTGTATGAAGCTGAGTGTAACTAAACCTCAAATTCAGCTACTGTTATTTATGACTGATTTCTAGTCCCTTCAGTGCAGGCTGATGTTTGGATATCTTCTGGAGCTGATGTGACATTTAATAGGAAGCTATCTGTTAGCTCATTTGAGTTTATACAAGTACAATGAATGTTAAATCTGTAATAGTAAAAGCCATACGCTATTGCATATCTTTTTCCCAAGCCATGCAAAGAAACAAGAAAGTGTATTCAATGAAAGACAATAAGCAAAATGGTAAGTAACATCTTTCATCCAGCATGCAAACTCAAAAGAATATAGGGTGTTAAATCACTTCTTGCAGCATCTTCAACTCACATTATAAAAAGTTTGAATGCTCAAGCTTGAGCAAATGAACTACATGCTCAGTGTGCTGTGTAAAATTAGCTCTGCCTAGATGACATTTCAGAAAGGGAATAGCAAGATGCCTGTTACACTGCACCATTGGTTATAGGTAGGAGGTAACGAGATGAGTAAGACAGGTAATTTTGTTTTTTTTGTAGACCTTCTCTAATATCAGGAGATGACAACTTTCTCAAGTATGCCTATAAGCATAGTGCTGTGATAACATCTTGTACACTGAAGACAGTCAGCCCATTTGAACATTGCATGTTAATGTCCTTTTGTGGATTTTAAGCACTTTTGTTGGTTGTATTCAATGGAAGTTCCATTTTTACAAAGCCTCTTATAGACTTGGATCCTCTTCAGACTCTTAACACTTTGAACGGTTTATCTGGTATATTTATCTTGAAGAAGAATTAATGCATTCAGGACTACTATGTTTAAATCCATTTTCTTAACTGTAACTATACAAGAAATAGTTCATTGTGTCTGCATTAATATTAGTCTGGTCTTTTTTATTTACAGTCCTTGGAGTATTTGCAAAGAAAGTAATACAGAAGAGAACACAGTTTGGTCCTTACGTTGGTCAGCTGTCTACAAAATTGACCTGCTATGATGAGAGTAGGCTAGTTCTGCAGGTAAAAACCCTGTGCCTTACCATGAAGTGTGTATGTGTATTTTAACATTTCATATGGAAAACTTGCCTTCTGATCTAGTTAATTAATCGTACTTCTGATCTCTATGTGTGAATTTAAGTCATATTATTGGATTGCACAGCATAGCCTGAAGTAACAAGATCTTCTTGTATGCTGAGTTTAGTTTCCTGCTTTCTAGCTGTATCACTTCTGGGGTGATTTATCTATTCATCTAACTGTTCTTGATAAATTTTTCATGGAGTATAACTATTTGATGTATCCAGGGATAGTACTGTCTTCCCTAGTAGGGCTGTATTCACTTAGTTTGTTCAGCCCAGAGCTGAGGAGTCTGAGAGGAGGCCTCATGGCAGCCTACAGCTCTTCATAAGGAGAGAGTGGGGGCAGCACTGAGATCTGTTCTCTAGCGGCAGTGACAGGACCTGAGAGAATGGCATGGAGCTGAGTCAGGGGAGGGTCAGATTGGATGTGAGGAAAAGACTCTTCACCTGAGGGTGATGGGCATGGCACATTCTCCCCAAGGCCGTGGGCACAGCCCCAAGCTGCCAGAGTTCAAGAAGCCTTTGGACAATGCTAGGGTATGAATTTTGGGTGGTCCTGTGTGGAGCCAGGGGTTGCACTCTATGATCCTTGTGAGACCCTTCCAACAAGGGATACTCCGTGATTCTATGAATTAGAACAAAAGAATTTGTACTTTACACCATTTTATTGGGAGGGTCATGTGTGTGCACTGGCTTAGCAGTAGTGGCAGAAATATGCACTAGGACACCTGCTTAGTAGGAAGGAACAGTGCAAGAATAAGGAAGCATTCCTTAATTATGTGATTGTGCATAAACTTTGACAGGCAGTGTAATAATTCAGTTTATTTGGTCAGCTTCTTATTGTTAAAGCAGTTACTATCCCTTGCTGCATAAGCATGTGCTATTTATCCGATCTGGACCATTTACACCATTGTTTGTAATTTTTCCATGCACATGATGGCCTCTGTAAAGACCAGCCTAGCTTAAGTGTATCTTCATGAACATTTTTTCCCTTATAAGCTTCTTGGGAGTGATGGCTGATCATACTCGTCTTATCCTAGCACTCACCTGCACAGGTGTCTCTGTCACACAGCACATCTACATTCCAGCCACAGCCTCTGTCAGAACTCTGTGGCAAGTCTTGGTTCTTCCAAGACTCGTCATTTAACATCAGGCCCTCTCACCTTCCAAGAGAGAGGGTCCTGTTATTTGCTGTATGTCTTCATTTGAGTTTTCTTCCTCAGAAGCTTGGGGCTGGAATACAGGCTGCTTTGGAGAAAGGCATACATACAGATACTTCTGCAGTTTCATTTGAGAATGAAAATTGTAGGTCCGTGATTGCTGTACACTTCATTTGCTTACGAAAGCCATATGAATGGTCTGCCAGGAAGGTAACACTGTCCTTCTGTGGGATTTTCATAGCATGATGACACCAGAGAGCATTAGTTTCTTCTGTCCCTGTGCAACACTTCAATTCTTACAAATGCAGAGAAGGTAAGGTACATATCCAGCAAGTTTGCGAGCATGGATGAACTAAGCACCCAGTTCCTTCCTCTCCACCAAGCCATTGCAAACCGCACCCTATGCTCTATCGGTCAGCCCAGTTTGCTTCAAAGTGTACTGTGATAAGCACAGTTCTGATTGATGAATAGAGCATTTCTTCACAAGAAGAGACTGGACTCTGACTTTTCCTACATGGCAGCAGCAGTTGCCTTGGCATTTCTCTTAGCAGCATTCTGAATGTGATTAAAGTGGGACTTGTCCAGCAGGCAGGTGTTTCCATTGGAAAAATGACAAAGTTGGGTAAAACAGTCCTCAGAAGCAGTGGAGATAAAACTTGTTTTGCAATTAATGTTTAGCTTAAGTGATTATTGGAACCAATACATGCAGTGCTGGCATCTGTTGTGCAGCTTCAAATATCTACATTCAGTGTAGTGGAAAAGCAACTGTCCTGTATGAGGTTGGGGCTGTTTACTCATAGAGACATTCCCTTGAAATGGAATCTAGGAAGAATGAAGTAAAGCAAAATGAATGAGGTCTTTCTGGCACGATTGTTCATTTGTATTTAATTTTACATTTTTAAAAACGAGATGACTGTTAAAAAGTCTCTTTGGAATTATTACACAACTTGTGTGATTGTTCCATGCAAACCAGCGTTAATGCAGCATTGAAGTTTGAGATTATCAGCTACTCAGGAAGTACATTAAGGCACGAAGCTTATCTTCTTACCTGCTTGCACTTAGTTCTTGTTCCTATAATACTATCTTCATATAACATAAAAAATGAGAAATATAAACTGGAAATACATACAAAGGCCTTACAGCTATTTTACTAGTTGCGTGCCTCAGAAGATACTCATTCTTCACTTTCTTTTGCACTTGGTGTTCTCTAAGAGTGATCTATTTTGAAACAAACATGATTTCAAAGAATTTATCACCACAAGAAGGTAAATAATTGGTAGCCCTGATTCCAAATTTAAAAAAAAATTAGTAAGTCTCTGTACAGGACTTAGTTTTTACCATGTTATTTCTCCAACCCACCCCCTTTGTTTCAGGTATTGAAAGATGGAGGGAAGTACTTTCTGGACACTCCCAATGAAGACTGTGGAAACTGGATGATGTTTGTCCGGCTAGCCCGGAACCAAGAAGAACAGACCCTTGTGGCTTATCAGCACTGTGGAGAAGTCTACTTTACAACTGTTAAGGTAGTTAAACCCACACTGCTTCACCTGTCATTCAAATGGCAATTTATCGACAAAGATTCTGAAAGACCAACCCGTTTACAGATGAAAGATTGATTGTATTCAGGCAACTGGTGCTTTCGTACACACCGCCTTTTATATCACTTAATCCATAGTAAAGCAAGCAGTGTATGGAGTTTTCCAGTGAAAGGTAATGTGTACATATGCTGTGGGTATTGAAGAAACTGAGCAGAGAAATGCAGAAATATCATTCGTGGTGGCAGTGTTTAAACAAGAACACTGCAAAGTGTTACCATTCCAGTTTGAAATTGGCACGTTGGGAGATTGTCCTGCAGGATTACCTTCGAGAGTACTTCTTCCTGGAAAGCACTTTTCTTTATTGCACTTTTGGGCACAGGTTGTGTTCTGAGCACATTAGAGGATTCTGAGCAGCTTCTTCAAGTATTGTTTTCTACTCTGATTAAATTTGAAGACTTAACTGCAGAACTTACAATACTATAATGTTGCCATGAAACAATCAATTTATACTAGGGATTTTGGACTGTGCCTCTGTCTTAGGAGAGAAAATAGAGAACTCTGTATTTGTAAATTACTCAGGAATATTTACACATTGGAACAGGTTGTAGATGCACTGTCCCTGAAGGCACTGAAGGCCAGGTTGAATGTGGCTCTGGGCATCTTGGTCTGGTGGTTGACGATCCTGCACAAAGCAGGGGGGGTTGAAACTAGATGATATTGTGGTCCTTTTCAACCCAGGCCATTCTATGATTCTGTGATGATTCTATGAATACGTGGTCTTCTTGGTTTTTACTGTTTTGGACACCTTATCAGACTTTTTTTTGTTTTTAAATCAGAACTTAACTCTTACATGCCTAGGAAACTGAAGTCTTCGTGTTGAACATTCCCTTTTTTTCTCCCCCTTTTTTATTCTAAGTAAATGCCTGCATAGCACTGTGAGTAACATAGGAATAAGAAAATACTAGTCATACTTACCACACAGTGATGGTGTGAGAATAAATTAGTGGTGATAACACTTTGCATCCTCAAAGTCTTTTATAACACAGTTTGTCTTTGGATGAATAGTAAAGCAATTAAAAAAATCAAAATATAGCAGTATATCCCAATCTGTGACGATGTTTAGGCTGTTTGGAATTCTGACTCAGTCAATACGATTTTAAATATATGTTGTATGTGTAGAACTGAGAGCATTAATAATACTCTATTTGGAAAGCATGAACAAATGTTTTTTCTAAGCAGCATATTTATGAAACTGATGACTTAAAATTTCCAGTAGAATTTAAATACTGTATTGACACAGCTCACTGCTTTCAATAGAATTGCTCGTGAGCATTAATGGAGAGTTGCATCCTTCTCGTTATTAAAATGAAGAGTATCTTGGGATGAGTAATGTGCTTTGGAACCCCTACTATGCACTGTGGGGAGTTAGCCTGTTTTTCTCACTCCTAAGTCCTGGTGCCATTCATAGTACTGTGACATCCTGCAGATTTTGTCCAGGTCAATAAGGTAAAATAGCCTTCTGCTACACTGAGGCACACCCTGCTGGTCACACTGTGAGGCTGCCTTAGGGCTGGTTATGAGGATTTTTTCTCAAGAGAGTTTGAATATCTGATGAGAGTGGAAGTATTGGCTCCATTGTTTTTACAGAAAGCTGGAATATCACTTTAGAGTAAAGGCAGAAGATTTTTAGTGACTTGAAATTATGGCTACAAAAGCATACATATATGGATGGATACATGTATACATTTCTCCATCTAGAGCACATGCAGGAGCTCAGTGCATGATTGGTCTCCTAAATGATGTTTCTGCCTCTCATCCTTTGCAAAGTGGAAAATTCACTGTGTACCATTTCTGTTTAGGTCAGGTGTTATTGGAACATACAGCTGACCATGCTGGTTGTAGTAAGCAAGCATGTTTGTGCTTCAGAAGTTCAGGTTTTGGACATTATACATACAAGTATCCGCCACCTTCTAGCGTTCACAGTCTAACTTATCTTTCACCTACAATGCTCATGCAGTGTTGATGTTATAAGTGCATTTTAAGATGTGATATCATGGAACAAGACTCAGCTGCCGTCTTTCCAGGCTAGTTTGTTCTTTCTAGTGGCATAAATGTAGTTTAGTTGAAACAAAACAACAGGTACAATGCAGTTTGGCTGTGCATCTTTTGAAAGGATGTTAGTTTTGTTTACAGATGAATAAAGTGGCTTACAATGCCAAGAAGTCATATAGTTACTTCTCTCCTTTCCTTCTAGATATGTAATAAATCTTGAGCCAATTAATCTAATCACTCATCTTTCTTTTTCTGTCTGCTGCTGTATTGACTGAACGTACTTTATGATGAGGTAGTAGTTCAGTTCAAGATTTGCTGTATGCATGACTGGATGGAAGACTGCAGATTATGGACTTCCTTAATCCTGTGTAGGAAGGCTTCAGTGAAAGGAGGGCAGGGGGTACCATATAGCTCGTGCATTGAATCATTAAGGTTGGAAAAGGCCTCTAAGCTCATCCAGTCCAGTCAGCCTATTGCCACCATTCATATTGAGCCTCACCCATTAGAGCCAGTGCATGTAAATATGCAAGTTTGATTTGAAGTCCACACATTAATCACTCTGAATCTGTGCATCCAAGAGGTGTTCAACCTGTTACACATTCATTATGCAATTTTCCCTATACCCTGTAGTTAGGTGTCACGTTCAGTGGGCTTTAGGAACATCAAGGATATTTCTTGGACAGACTGCTGGACATCTGGACATCACAGGCAAATAAATCTCGCTGAAGTTGGGAGGGCTGAGGCATCTGTCCTACTATGATCCCCCAAAATCTCTGTACATACAGGTCTGCTTTTAGAAACTCTAAAGATTCAAACCTTTCAGAGTGGATAATAATGCTCAGAAAGTGTTTGTTTGAATCTTGAAACTAAGTTACCAGTAATTTAAATAGATTCAAAGAATGCAACATGAGTAATGATAACAAATTGCATCCCCCTCCCTCCAGTCTTCAACATAGTATTATTTGATGTAGGTAAACAGGCATAAGTAAATGTGAACTATTTTCTTCCATTCACAGCCAATTGAGCCCCACACGGAATTGAAAGTATGGTACGCTGCCGATTATGCCAAATTTATGGAAACTTCTGCAGTCTTCATTAAAGAAGAATCTGATGTCAGTCCTTTGCCTGTAGTAGCAGTAAGTACCCCTAATCTACATTGAGGCTGTCACCATGTAGTAAATTGTGGCTTTTTACATGCTCCGTGTGGTAATGCTAGAGCAAGTCACAGAATAGTTGGCTAACGCAAAGCCAGGAGCAATTTTAAAGGAACAACTATCCATAGTAAGGCTGCTCTTTATATCCCGTGTTTGTAATCTAGTGATGACATCAGACATATCCAGAAGTAGTGATTCCATGGGGTGTGCTGGAAAGACTTATTTAAGTTTGTGATTGTTTCTTAGGTAGCCAAGCCTTAGATGTCTGTCTAGCCTTAGATGTATCTCAGCAATTCCCATTTGTTATGCCATGACCAGTTGGTCAGATAATGCACTGATTGCTTCAGTCTTTCCTGTGTAATAACCCTTCAGTTCGCCTTTCTCTTTGTATGATAGTAAGAATTCTTAAAAAGACAGGACAAAGGTTTCTGAATACTGAAAATGTAACTGTGAAGACTGATATCTAAGCTAGAAGGAAATGTTAAACAGAGAATACAGTTGAACTTGGAATTCACAGGTGCTCCAGGTGCTCCCTATTGCTTCATTTGCACAGAGGATTTTAGAGCATAGTCCAGAAAGAAGGCATAGCATAAAATACAGAAGAGGAGGAGTAGGGCTCTTTGTCTCTGAATAAAGACAGAGTAGACATGGCTTCACTATGTTCTCCAAAGCAAGCGAAGGACAAGGGAAAATAATGTCACTTTGTGAGAAGTAATGTACAAACAGCTGAGGATATTGAGGGCTATACATCTGGAAATACATTTTGTTAATACATTTTGTCAGGAACTGGTGGTTGTTTTGGGCTTGGTTTTTTTGCACAGTTTTTCATTTGAATGTTTTAAATGTCTATATTTAAAATATGTTCAATTGAATCCAGTAGAGTTTTTATTTTCACAGAAATAATTCCAAATAATACAATGCTTACAAAAAGAAAACCAAACAAACACAAAAAACCGAAAAACTTGAATGTCTTTAAGGATAGGCTTGATATCCCCAAAACTAAATTATTCCATTTTGAATTAGTAAAGTCTGATGTCCAGCATGAAGCAAAGTGAAAAAGTCTCTCCTGGAGGCATTGACTACTGCCTTCTTGTAAAGGGGTGTGGAGTCAGCCAAAAATAGAGGGAAATCCTGTATGGTAAACTACATTTGTGTGCAGAAGCCTACCCAATTAGGCAGGCCCTAGTTCTGTGATTTTTGTACAGTTGCAATAGCAGATAAATGATGTCAATCCAAGGTTAAAGTACAATTCTCAACTGCTTTTATAAGTAATTCCATAATAAGAACAAATAGACTTTGAAATTCAGTACACAGAGATGAGCAAAGGTGAAGGACTCAGTACTGCTACAGTAAATGCTAAACACAAATGTGGAAATCGGTATTTAGTCAATCATTTTTTATTTTTTTTTTCCTCTTCTGGTTTTTAGACTCCTAGAGAGAATCCGTTTCCTGCTGAACAGCAGTATTGTAGTACGCTGAAGTAAATATGACCAAGGACAACAGGTCCTGAAAAAACCCAGAGATGATGTAGTGTCAGTGAGAATATGACCTTTCCTTAGAATGCCTAATAAGAAAGACCTGCTTCTGTTCTCGTTGCAGAAAGAGCCTGTAGACCCTTGGATATGCTCCAGCTGTAGAAGTACTTTTGCAACTTTTGCTCTGCTGGAATCTCACCAGTGCATCAATAAAGACCGAGTCCTTACCACCAGGCTCAGACCACCAAATAAATTAGGATCCTTAAAAGCAAAAAACAAATTCAAAGGGAAACTGAGAGGATCGGCATTAGGCAAAAGCATTGCTCAGTGCTATGGGACCATTTCCTGTTCCTCTGCTGCGAAGCTTAGCTGTGCCAGCTCAGGAAACACTTGTGATGCTCTTGTGAGGTTTATACCTAAATGGAGAAATGGCCGGTCTTCACTGTTGAAGGGAAGAGAAGTGAAGCAGACAGACAGTTACCCTTGCCGACTCTGTGGGAAGATATTTGATTCCATTGAAAAGCTCACAGTCCACACTTACGTGCATAAAGCGGAGCGCCCCTACAAGTGTTCACAGCACGGATGCACAAAAGCCTTCATTTCCAAATATAAACTGCTCAGGTACAGCTCTGAAGGCACTCCTTTTCTTGTGTGGGAAGGACATCCTTTTCTTCTTCAGTGTCCTTGTGACAGTTAATCCCCAAGTTCAGTTTTCATATTCCCGTGTTTGCAATAATTGAGGAAACTAGTCTCCCTCAATTGCTATTCAGAAAGAACCTACTGTGCGCTTTATGATTAACACACTCCTCTAAAAAACAAAAAAGTTAGGCTTTTACTAATAATCTGAGAACTTGTGAGAATGCCTTCCTTCAAGAGGGCCAGTGTTTTCAGGTCTTGAAGCTGCACTGTGTACTTGAGTAAATGTAAATGCTGATTACACTTTTCTTCTGTTGTAGGCACTCAGCCACTCATTCTCCACAAAAATCTCACCAGTGTGGCTACTGTGAAAAGACATTTCATAGGAAAGACCATCTGAAGAATCACCTTCAGACTCATGACCCAAACAAGATGGCTTTCAAGTGTGAAGAGTGTGGCAAGAAGTACAACACCAAGCTAGGTTATAAGAGACACTTGGCTCTTCATTCAGCCACCAGTGGAGACCTTACCTGTAGGGTATGTGCTCAGGAGTTTGGTGGCACTGAAGTTTTGCTGGAACACCTCAAAAGTCATGCAGGGAAACCAACTGGCAACACCAAGGAAAAGAAACACAAGTGTGACCATTGTGAGCGTCACTTCTATACCCGTAAAGATGTGCGGCGCCACATGGTGGTTCACACAGGTTGCAAAGACTTTCTGTGCCAGTTTTGTGCCCAAAGGTTTGGGCGGAAGGACCACTTGACTCGCCATACAAGGAAGACTCATCCACAAGAACTGCTCAAGAGCAGGTTGCAGAACGGTGACTCTGTAGGTCTCCTTGACCAGCTTTTTCCATTCAGACTGAAGGAAGATGCCAGCATATTGTCCCCTTTTCCTGAAAGGGTCTCAGTGCAGAATGGAATTTTGAATAATTCAGAACCAAAGGAATATAACTGTTCACATCTTCATCCCCAGACAAGCTTACAAACTGCTCTTCCTATTGAACCTTCTCCTCTTTTGCAAAGAATGGGCTGTGCAGATAGCCTTGCAGCTGTCCCTCCCACACCATGCTCAACAGCCATCCCTGCCAACCTGAACCTTCATCAGTCTAATAAATATGACCTTACCTCTACCTCATTTGCAGCAGGCTCCCTCAAGAATCTTCCTATCAAAGTGGATGTTAAAGGTTACAACGTCCATCTTCTAGAGGACCTGCCACTACCAGAACCTCAATCTCTCCACAAAATCAGTCTGGAAGAAACTTCCTCAGGGCCTATAGGTGATACTAACAAATACCCAGTGCACAAGGAGACAGAGACAGCAGCTGAAACTACCAGCATGCCTTTCATGGATCTCACTCATGTGATGAGTTTCTGGCAACTCCCACAAGGTGACAACCAGAGCACTACTGGGGATATCGCAATGGCATTTGGTCCAGAGGAACCATCACAGAGGCTGAACGGCCTCAGCCAACAGCAAGGTCTACAGCTAGCAACTGGTGGCATGGCCATAAACCAGCTGCATCATCTTCCTCGCTCTTTTCCATCCACTACAAATTCTGTAACGTTGCCTCATTTTCATCATGCCTTCAAATAACTATGCTTTTTTTTTCTTAAAAAAAAAAAGACTGTGCTTCTTACTTAAATCTGTTAGGAAGGGTATTTTTTGTTTTTCTTCTTTTCTGTTTCAAGAAAAACTGTCCCAATTTTTTTTTTTTTTTTTTTTTAAAGCATGTTATGGACATGGTAGTTCAATTCAGAATGTTAATAAACAAGAAGCTCTATTTTTCATACTATTATTAATTTTTAGCATATGACAATAGTAGGACTAACATACTTCTTTCAGTACCCTTGATATTCTTGTTTCTTACCTTTTAAACAAACAGCTTAATGTCTTCAGCAATAGCAAAGCCTCGTAATAGGCACAATGAAACTATGGCTGCCACAATAGGAGAAATAGGGTTAGGGTAAATGGGAAGGAGGAGGAAAGAACAGAAGAATAATTTTAATGAGCCAAAAATCACAGGAAATGTAAACTTAAGGTGAATAATTTATCAGTGTGATACAGATTTCTTCTAAGCATTTACTTAATTACCAAATTTTATGAATCTTTAAATCAAAATGATTCCAAGAATAAATCTTATCTTCTAGTTCCACTCTTTTAAAACAAAGAAAATCACTGTTGTGATTACACCTAAGTAGACTTCTTTATTTTCTCCTAAAGTGCACTTTGGCTTTGTGCATCTCCTGCATTTTTCCCAGGGCTGGAAATAACTACCACTGCTGCATGGTTACACCAAAGCAGATGTCTTCTATAGATGTAGTTTTCAGAACGGGAGATGAATTGTCCTAAAGATTGGAGATTGCACAGGGGAGCCTCCAGCCAAGGTCTGCCTTCAGTGAGGCTGTGGTAGGTCCCCATGCAGAAGAGCTTGTGGTGGTTACCTCAGGATGGGCCTCTTCAAAACAATGGGTTGTGAACCTGTCTCAAAATGGCATAGGAAATCAGCAAGTGTGATAATGGTTAGATGATCTTCATCCTGTGCTTTTTGCTGAGTGGTATTTTGGTAGTTTCACCCAAATCAGAACCAGAACTTACGTTTGCTTCCTATAGTAAACTGCTGTATGTTTCCAGCTGATGTAGGTGTTACAGCCCTGTCCCACGACCAACTAGCAGAAATTGCAAAAAAATCAAATCTCCTAGTAGATAACATTTAAACAAACAAACAACTTCAGGATTTACTTGCTGCCTTGCATAACCCATTCTTAAAAAAAAAACAGAACACCATTTTAGCATATCATGCCATTACCAGTGGGTTCTGTCACAGCTGAAACAGATGCAGAGTTTCTGAATCAGAATATGCAATCTCTTCTACTAAATTCACTTAGAATTAATAGTACCTAATGATAATTACAGATACACCATGAAGCAAGCTTGTTCTCTTCTCCCTTGGTAATCACAGAACTATTTCCAGGCAACTTCAAATAAAAGACAATATTTGTGAATCACTGATTGCTGTTTCGCTGTTAATGAACTGTAATTATGTGAATATTTTTACAAGTTCATCATTATTTGGATTAAGGGAAGGTGGGATTATTGGGCTTTGTGCAGAAATATGTTCTTCAGATACACTGGAGAAGTTTTCTTATTTTTAAAAGTCTTGGCATAGGGCAAAACAAAATAAATTCTAAGATCATCATAGCAGGGATAGCAGTAGGAAGAATAGGTTCAAGTCCAGTTAGCAGTTGTTCAAATTACAGTTTAGTGAAGAGTGAAAAGGTTGGAAACAGTGTTACATGCACATTTTACAGCTCGTAATTCTGCTCAGACTTGGAAAGGTACGCGTGTACCTGTTTACTGCATTGCTTTCCTTGTTCGTGCAAATTGCATTCACGTGGCTGCATTCAAGCTTATGCACTTGTAAACAAAAAAAAAGAAACAACCCCAGACGACACATTCATGTACATGCCTGATCATATATGATTAGCAGACGCTTTGGATTGTGCTTTTCTAAGAGGTTTGATACGTTATGAAATACTCGTCTTTGAATTAAAATAAGACGTTAAGAAGGAAACGCTGCAGTGTTTCTCAACAGCCACACTGTGAGCTACTTGCTGCAATGGGAGCAGAGCTCTGGGCTGCCAAGAGACATGCTGGGCCCTGGTCGCAGTCTCTTATGAAACACTGAGGTACGTTAGTGAGAGATGCTGGTCATACTGAACTGCGAGTTAAAGGCCAAGTCTCAGTCAAGTAAAAAGGGCTTGGGTTGGAAGGGGCCTCGAAGATCATCTACTTCCAAGTGCTCTGCCATGGGCAGGGCTGCCACCTCCTACATCGGGCGAGATCAGGCTGCCAGGGGAGAACAACCAGTTTTGCATTAAAACTCATAAAAGGCACACTGCAACGTCGACAAGTAAAACACAGCACACTGTGGTGGCACCTGCAAGTAAAACACAGAAGCAGACCTTAAATAGGTGCTGCTGCTGCTTTAACTCTCCAGTCTATTCAAAATAGCTTTTCTAGATTCTTGACATCGTAAATATAGACAGAGCTCAGCAGCAGTCCATATATAGTATGTGGTAGAAATACCCTAGTACAACACAAATGAAAAGAAAGAACTATTTTTGCCTGCAGATAAGCTGTCACCACTTCATTGCAAGATCTTATTTATGCGTTACAAAATATTAAGTCTGCATAGCACGCAGCTTCTATGCTGACATGAAAATGCACAAGTCAAACATATCTGTGCTTAATTCTGCACAGCTCTGGGTACATATTACATGCTATTCATACACCTCTTCCCTAAACCAGGATAACCCTGGTTTATTTTACATCCCATTGCCATCATTGTCATCTTGTGCTTGCCTGCAGCGCTGCATGCTCCACACATGGGCGTGCTCATTATGAGCTCAGCAAAGCTGTGTGGCTGAAGCCCACAGAATGCAGCCATGTGCTCCAGCTCACAAGGCACAGAGCATATAGCATCTTGGTCTTATTTCTCTCCTTAAAAGCCATCACATTCTGTGCACAGTTTGGAAGAAAAGGTTTGGGACACACAGCCCTGTAGAGCTCTGATAGAGCAGGGAGATCCCACCCAGGTCTGGCACTGATCCTCTGCAATACCTCAGGGTATTTTACCTCACGTTATATTAGACATGAAAACAGTCTGTCTATCCATCTGAACTCTGCTTGGACACGTTTGCTGCTAAACAACAGAATTCCTGTAATCAAGAGAGGCTGTGAAATTGAGAAACTCGATGAACATCTGCTCTCATAGAGAAAAAGCACTCGTTTGAAAGTGAGAAGATGGAAGCCACGTGAACCTGCTGAGATAACACTGAAGAGTAAGCATTAGAGTTGGCGGAACAAAAGAATCTTCAACTTATGTATCTTCAACACACAACTGTTTCTGGTGTTCATATCCCAGCCCATACTGGGGAACACATTCATTACTTTTTAACTCTGCTTTTATTTCTAAGTTGGTCCTGTTCAGGCTCTCATTTTCTTAACCCGTGAGTTTTTACAGACAGTCCAAAATGGGACAGCAAGTTTCATATATTGATGATTGCGTGATAAATTTGCTATTAGCAGAGTCTGTAAGCACTGTTCTTCAGTACAGTGTTCTCACCCCTAAAGTTCAGCGTTCTCTAAGATGCTCAAAAGTGATCTGTGGAATCAATGCCAAAAACTTCTGAACACACCCAGGAGAAAATGAAGAGGGACTAAAAAGGGCAAAGGAGCACTGCTTTAATACACCTGGGCTCACTTTGAGCCTGTTGTGTGTTTAAGACCATCTAGCTAAGGAAGTTGCACTTGTTTCAGTCTCATCTTTTTTATAGCTACCTATCATACTAGCTAGAGGGTAAGGTCTCATATTTATTACTGCTGTGTCCAGCTGCTTTTCATTTTCCTTAAAAGCATCTAATAAACAAGAAAACTGCTCATGATTTTTAACTGAAAGCATTATTGGAAATTGGCAAAAAAAACCCCACAAAACAAAACAAACAAACACAAAAAAAACCCAACCCACACTACCACCACCAAGCAAGGTGGTTTAAGACTGCTAATGAATAAGGTGGCCAAAACATGTGCCTCCACCATCCTTCTGGCTTAGTAATCAGTTTCTAATAGCAATTGAATTTTTTAAGGGAGAGTGAGATTTGGTTTTAGTTTGAGCTTGGAGTGCTTTAAGCTGATGTACCACATACACTGCCATCTGTTGCTTAGTTATCACTAACATTCATCATGTGTTGCTTACTGGAAGATTCAATTAAATAACATATAAAGAGCTTCAAATTGTTCATTTTGTTCTATATGCCAATGCAAAGTAATGCAGAAACAATCCCATGGCACAGGACCTTCCTACATTTTGTCGAAAGCATCACAGAACCATAGGGGTTCAAAGGGTGCTCTGGAGATGACCGAGTCCCACCTCCTGCTAAGGTTCCTGAGAGCATGTTACACAGGAAAGCATCCAGGTGGGTCTGGAACATCTCCAGAGGAGGCGACTCCACAGTCTCTGTGGACAGCCTGATGCTGTGCTCCATCACCCTCACAGGAAAAAAAGTCCTTTCAGATTGAATGGACCACAACCTTTCAGGTGATGATTTAATTAGATTTTGGCAACTCATACGGATGATCTCACAGCTTTAAAAAGGACAACCTAAAAGCTTTATGGCCAAGGGAAAAATAAAGAAGACAGAGAACTTCCATTATTATTCTTATTTTTAATTGGAGATGGTACCCGTGGTATTATTACCACTGCATCAAAACAGACTGAGCTGCAGCACTTGGGGTAGAAGGAGGTGCTGGAGGATCACACAGTTAAGGCCCATAGAGCTTCTGCAAAACACCTTAATGTGTCCCTGGCAGGCAGCCACTCTATCTTCTGGTCTGTGTCTGCTGTCTGAAAGCAGCAACAAGCCACATACTGGTTATTTACACTGAAACACGTAACTCCCTTTTAGCTAAGATGATTAAATCAAAGCAATAATATAAAAAGGCTTACTTTTAAGTATTATCTTGGAGGGCTGATTCCCTTCAATATCTTGTGTAAACATTTGGCATTTAAGTTTTTATGAACAACACAACGTTACTCCCTCCAGAGGTTTTCTTGCCTCTTCTCAGGTGTTTGTTGCACTTTTTATTTTCACAAAACCATCACACAAAGGTTAAACTCGTAATGTTTTTAAGTGAGTGAAGTCAACTTTAGGAAACAGAATTTTTCAGTTAGCTCAAGGACAATCTGTAAGTGTTACACAGGTCAAGGAACTGCTTGCTTTTGTCATTACCTTTTAGATTAAATCATCCTTAGAGAGATTTGCAGCTCCTTCAGCCATTTTTCTGATACCTCCTTCCTCAGTACTGAAATCATACTCAGAATCTGCCACCTGATAGCAAGGAGGCCAGGGGACTTCCTAACCTCTGCTTTGCTGATTAGTCCACCCATCTCCTGTTCCGTCCAGCCTGCACGTAGGCTGCACTGTCCACAGTCTGGATGGTGCTTGGACTCAGTCATGATGCTACAGAAAGATGCCTTCTCCCCAGGCCTTTCAGCCCAGAGGGTCAGAGCTAAGCCCTGAAAATGGTGGTATGATCAACAGATGTCTGTTGATGGTCTGTGAGCCCTGCATGGTAACCCTAAGAGTTCATACACTGTTCATATAGGAACTCTGTGTAGAGTGCAGGAGAGCACGAGACTTGCTAAAGATGTCTGTAGAAATAAAATAAAAAATTTAAAAAAGAAGAGTATTCCTTACCCAAATTGTCCAGCAGATTTTTTTACAGGAGACACTCCCAAAGGTTTTCTGCTTTTTTGCAGTGTTTCCTGAGGAGTCTCTGCAGATAATTATTTGAAATGTTATTGGGCATAAAAAATTCTAACGTATGTGAACCTAAACTCCAGAAATGTAAAGATAGAAGATACTGATATACACACATACATCAAACTGCACTGATATACAAATAATAATATCATAGAATCCTTAAGACTGGAAAAGACCTCCAAGCCATTAAGTCCAACCATCAGCCCATCCCCATCACACCCACTGACCACGTCCCTCAGTGCCACATCCACACAGCTCTTGAACACCTCCAGGGATGGTGATTGCACCACCTCCCTGGGCAACCCGTGCCAGTGCAGCACCACTCTTCCTGAGAAGAAGTTTTTTGTAATATCCAACCTGAACTTCCTCTGGAACAACCTTAGGCCATTACCTCTCATGCTGTCACTGCTACCTACCCACCTCACCACAACCTCCTTTCAGGCAGTTGTAGAGTGATACGGTCTCCCCTGAGCTTCATGTACTTATGATCACTCACAGATGACACCACAGTTAACTCTATAAAGCATCTTTTAAACAGACTGGTTATGATTGCTGGTAGCAGTGAATACTAGCAAGCATATTGTACTGAATCCTGATTAGAGGGAACAATTTTAGGGACATGGCAGTGTAATTTTTAAGGCTCAATCAACAAGTGAGAGTCATATCAAATGAACAACATGCAAAGCCTGATGCTTCATCTTAATTGACCTGAAAGATAAAGAATGCGATATTATGGAATCGTTTATGGGAAAGAGGGAACTTGTCTCCCAGACAGCACACTTCAGGTTTATATAGAAGCTTCTGTTTGAGAACATCTAACTTAAAAGGCTAAGTCCCTTCTTACAACCTACTTGAAAACCTCTGTGCATGAAACTGGCGCAATGGATGGGGATGATTTGTATTGCCATTTGATATCAGCAACATCCATTTGGAGCTGGTGGAGTCTGTTCTAAGGCAAACATAAATATAGCTAATTGAACTCCTTACCTGGAGTAGATTTTTCTGTGTTATCAACCTTTTGTATTCTCTTCTCATGTGGTAACAGAGGTGTGACAGTTGGTTTTTTTCTCTGAGTCACTGGTTGTTTGCCCTAGGGTAAGAGAATAAGATGCACAGCATACGCAAGAAGTTCACAGAGCCCCACAACAATTCTCCCAATTGCTGAAGCAGTGTTAGAAAAGGACAAGTGCACCTGCTCCCATCAG
Source organism: Tympanuchus pallidicinctus (assembly GCF_026119805.1). Classification (NCBI taxonomy): domain Eukaryota; kingdom Metazoa; phylum Chordata; class Aves; order Galliformes; family Phasianidae; genus Tympanuchus; species Tympanuchus pallidicinctus. The sequence goes on along the minus strand of NW_026294618.1, from coordinate 57,875,833 downwards.
GATGCTGCTTTTAAGCCTAAAAAGCACAACAACATTTGTCTGTGTTATTATTTTTAATAAAACAAAAGAGGAGCTCACTTAAAGACACCGCCAACTAGCTCTGTTTTTCTGGTTCCCCAAAGATGCTTAGACCTTTCGTCTTGTGTCTTGCATTTAGGAAGCTTACCAACTTCCCTGGAACCTTAGGTTAAATATTAAAACAGGTTTTACTCAACCTAAAGTACAATTTGGCAGATCTGTCTCAAGGACAACACAAGTGTGAACATGTTTGCTTACCAGAGGCTGTTTGGTGATCTTGGCGGCAATGGCGCGGCGAGTAGCTTGTTCTTCACAAAATTTGATGTGCTTTGCTGCTGCAGCCTCGTTGAATCTTCTCAAGCAGAATGGACACTGAATATAGTCTGATCATAGGAAAGGAACAGCTGGTGTCACAGCTGTTACGGCACAAGAAAGGATTTGCCTTACTTCACTGAAGTACCCAAGATGGCTCCATCAGCTGGTGATCACAGTGAGCTCCCATCAGCTCTTAATGTCTCAAAAATGCCAAATTAGAAAATTAGGAGAATTACAAGAAAAGCACTTAGGATCCTAAAACACATGCTTATGGGATTAACTCAGCAAATTGCTACCAGAAGGAAATCCCTGGGCATTAATAAAAGCAAATTAAAATATCTTTGACCTAGGCCCTCTCTCTCAAAATTTCATTAAAAAAATCTGCAGTGAAAGCAATATTTAGAAATTCCTTGAAGAGTCAAAAAACATTTCAAGACTAGTTTTTAAGTGTGGCCATCAACATTCTCATTTATTTTAGTGAAATGCATTTCCTTTGGACACTGCTTAAAATATTGCTTAAGAGGCTGCCCCAGTCAGCTAAGGGGTACTAAACAGCCAGGTTTCTAGGTGTGAAGTAGTACTGTGAAGAACACACAGTAGTGCTTCCTAGAGTTGCTTCTGGCAGTGTTATAAGCTCTGATTCCCCATTGCAGTTAGCACTGGTGCAGCCCTACTCCTCTCATTAAATGGTCCGTGCTCAGGGTCAGCATTCTTTCAGCTCAACACAGTCGTGCTCTGCCCAACCACTGCACTTATCAATCTCAGACTCCCAGCAGTGGGAACTGGTGCACCAAGGTTTGCAATCTATCTGGAGAAGGAAGAGAGGGAATGGGAACCTCTCTCCTCCCCACATTACATGCTCTTTCTCTCCAGCCCTGAGCTACTGGGTATGCATTCCCACCATGCCCCTCAACAATTGGCCTTTCCCCAGTTCCTTTCTCCACAACTCCCCCAGCTCTTGCATAAATCCAGTTACCCAAAGAGAGAGAAGGAAAAGAAGGGGTTTGCTCTTAGAGCTGGTGGAGTCAGATGAGAAATAATAGAGTAATTAAGGTACTCAGCAGTGGAAGTTCAGAGAAGAGCTTGACCCCAATTAGGGAGAGAAAACACGTCCATGCTTATACTGCATTGCTGACATCTAGAAGAGGAAGAAGACTGCAGTCCTCACAGCTGGTTTTGGTATCAGTCACGAACTCCTAGTCTGCACGGGAGCTGCGAGAGCCCTCCCTCCTCCTTCCCTCCCTCTTCCTTTATGGCTCAGGAGGGACTCTGCAGATACCCTTTCCAAGATTGCTCCTACATTTCATAAATCATCTATTATGAGGAATATTGGCTGTACATTTCTGGATCTGTAACTTCTAACACGGTGAGCTCTGGGTACAGACCACACCTGCTATCAGAAGTCAAAGCAGTCACGTTTTCTAAATGACTTCCCCTAATGGCACAGCTGGGGTGGGGAAGTGGATAGTGGAAAAGCTATCACAAGGTAGCAGGAAGCCTATATGCACTACATCCGGTCTGAGTGGTGAGTCTGAGTGTGTGTTGCACTTTGTCACACAATGGTACCATTTGCAGTATACAGGCATCCCAGCTCTCCTCCCAAAGCACTGACGCCTGGCTCCAAACCTGCCACTTTTATAAGCCACAAAGGTTCACCTATCTTTCTCTTTCTCCCCACTTCCTCTTCACTGCACTGTTCCTCAAGCCAAGAAACACAGAAAAAAAGAAAAAAAAAAAAGAGTATGGAAAGAATCAGAGTTCACATGGTGTTGTGCAGCGAGGTACAAAACTGAAATCCAGCTGTACATAATAAGAGCTCATCGCTTTGCTAGAAATCAGTACAAGATCAAGAATGCGATAAACTGAGCCACAAACCTGGATTGATGCTTGGTGGGGGAGGAGGAGGAAGAGGACGACCTTCTTGCATAGCTTTCGTCACTTGTTTGGCTGACTGAATGGCATTAATAAAATCTGCATGGTGCTGCCTCCAGTTAGATTTCTTCACCGGCTGATTCTGCAAAGGAAATTAAGGAAGACACAAACTTCCTGTGAGGGACAGAGAAATGTCTTCAAGTGAGGGTTCTCCCTTTCCAAGAGAAATATTACCAACAAAATAAACTTTCTTTTTTTTTTTTGAAAGGCACAGGAAAGCTGAAGTAGCCTTCTGACACCTATTAACAACAGCAGCAAATAGATAAGGAAACAAAACACTCCAACAAGAACACTCTGGTTGTGGCAGATCAAAGGGTGCGTAAGAGGGAATGGAAAAGACAACATGATCACCATCATTTTCAGTGATTTGGTATATCTGGGTAAAAACTATACACATACGCATGTCTTCCCATCCTCATCATCATCATTACACAACCTTGAAGAAAAGGCTGCAGGAAACTTGCACAGTACTTAGAATACACAAAGGGACATTTCCCAGAAAAGCAGAGACACTTGGTGCCTGGAGTAGTCACGGTATCTGCAGGTTTGGCTTCTGGACTGAGAAATATTCTCCCATACCAGCAGCACACAGAGTGGGGAGAAAAGAACTTGGCACTGAGTCAAGAACATATGAAAGAATCGCAACATCCAGGCTTTGTCCTGGGAGGAAACAATCACCTTACCAAATGAAAGACTTCAAACAGAGATAATATGTGCCCCAACGTTAGCCATACCTTCAGCAGGGGCTGCCTCTTCACAGTTCCGATATCAGTTCCCTGCACCCTCTGTTTAAAAGAATTGAAGGGCTTGCGCTTCTTGTTGAAGACTTTCTTGCAAATGGGCTCATGCCTCATCTGGGACGCAAAGAAAAATCATTGCTTATGGGCTATATCATGCTTTGTTAACGATGCTTTAATATTCATTAAATTCAGGCTTTAATATTACTTGTATTCGAGAGTAGGGAGCTGAAGCAGTATTTTTCTCCAGGTTCAGTTTCACTCCTCAAAGAGTTCATCAGAACTTAAAAAAAAAAAAGCTGCGTACAGCTGCACTTTCACATGCCCAGAGACACACTGGAGGACAGCAGGGAAAAACACATGCAGAGAATCACAGGTTGGGGCTGCTCGCAATCCCAGTCTCACTGGACTCTTTCCTTGGCTCCGCCACATTCAGCTTCCTTTCTTTCTTGGTTTAGAGGGAGAACAGACTGCTCCTGTTCAAAGGGCTGATGTTTACATTATTAGTCCATTGAGTTTAGATAAGTATTCCAGACTCAGTGCTCCACTGGCAAACAACAGCCCCGTTCATCCCATCAGCACAGCCAGAGCAGTGACAGCCTCGGGCTGAAAGGGAGCAGCTGTGTAACAGCTCGCAGTAACCTGACAGCTCAGAGCGAAGAGAATCATCTGTGGCTGAAAGCACACGGAGCTCCTAAGTAGAGATAACCAGGGTTCAATGCATGGGAGACATACACCACGCAACAAAGGAGGATTTAAGATTCAGAAGTGGCACAGCTTTCTAGCAACAACCTGACCCACCTGCAAGAGCATGCCCGATTTTCTCTTTATGAGAAACGCAGTGAGAGTGAGGACACAACTACATCCTTACTCCAGTGCTGTGGATCACACACATCTGAGACATCTGCAGCCAGACCATTACAGACTCCATTCCCACTCTTCTTTTCTTATCCTTTCCCATCCCTCAGTTATTCATCTTCTCACTAATTTACCTTTGCTGTCCCCTCACTCACTTTTCTCTTCCCTGTGTTGTTTGAGTTACACCACCATCTGATCCAGGCATGTCAGCATCAGCTCTGCTGGGCCACGAATTTCCTTCTTTTACCACAACACACCTTTCTAAATTCTCATTTCCCTTTGAGCCTTTCTACTCACGTGCTTCAAGCCCTTCTGTTTCTAGCAATGTTTGACAGCAAACTCAAGACAATTCCCTGCAGGGCACACAGGATGCCAGATACATGGGTTTTGCTCACTGATGAGCACACCAGCCCATATCACCAAGAACAGAGGCATTGCAGGGTTTGTACCACATGTACCTAGCGATGAGAAACCTCCTGCCTTCCTGATCCCAAAACATACATAGCTGTCTAATCAAACAAATTTCATAGTATCACAGAACTGTAGGCGTTGGAAGGGACATCTGAAGATTTAGTCCAAAAAGCAGGTTCCCTCGGGCAGGTGGCAAATTTGATAGATCACACCATCATGTTGGTCACACATCTCTAAGATATCAAACACTGAACTGACAATTCCACATTTGTCTCAGCACTCGCAATTGCTTGGTTCTGCCATTTCCCATCCTTCCTCCCCCCCTGCCCCCCCTTTTTCTTTTCCTTTTGCTAGTTCGGTTTTCAGTTATACCACAGCACTGAACTGAGAGAAGGAGGGCTGCAGGCAGAGCCAACCCTTTCAGAAGAACTCTGCGGTTGTGTTGTTTTAGGCAAAGGGTGAAGCCACCCATTTAGTCTGTAATCCAGGGATCAGTGGGGTCAGCGGGAATCTTTTCATTCACTTCAGCAGGCTTTGGAACTGAGCCAGCTGCCTGCATTAGATTGTCAAAGGGACCACTTATCGGATGGTTTATTAGCCTGTTTCTCCCAGGAAGCCTAAAATAACCCTGTCTTGAAACACGGAGCACAAAGGAAACTTCAGGTTGCAGGATGTGACACAGGTCAGCGATTTGTGTCTCAACAGGAGAGAACACTTTATTTCAAACATGACACGGTTGAACCTAGGTGATCATTATGGTTCTTTTCAACCCAGGCTATTCTATGATTCTATGACATAGAGCAAGAATTAGCTATCAGAGAAGCAGACAAAGAAGGATAAACTGCAATCTTGTGCTAGGTCACAGTATTTTTACGAACATTCACCTATTCTCTAATCAGGTTTACTAAAGAAAGTAGTTTTTAGATCATTTGCTGTCCGACATATGTTCAACCCACCTCTCCTCCTTCCCCAGTGCCCACCCCTCTCAGATAAATGCACTGACATCCCCATTTAAAAGAAAAGCATAGTCTTACCAGAGCATCTTGTGCAAACTGTCTTCCACAGATTCTACAAGGAACCAAATCTTGACTCCTGGCAGCTGTATAAAAATTCAGACCAACAGTCTCAGTTATGCAGTACAGGAGTGCTGCACTTACACTACAACCAAAAGTCAGACCGAGCCCTTAATCTGCTGGAACGTTCTTTTGCTGCCAGAAAAGGACCTCTGCAGTCATGAGCCTTTTTTGCAGAACCAATTTATTTCTCTCACTCCCACAAAGCACGAGTTTTCCTTTACTCCAAGGGACACTTCTTGTTCTCCACATGCCTGCTAATAAGGCATCTCCTTTCATAATGACATAAGCGGGAGAGGAGAGGGGAAGAAGGAAGAGCACTCATTAAGTCATTGTGGCATCAATTCTGGGAGGAACATCAAGCACAAGTGATTTGCACCCAAACTTCTTTCATTTTCCATACCATCAAGTAATGGCAGCATAAGGCCTCACCATTCTGCAGGCCAGAAGGGATCACACCGAGTACGACAGCACCTTCATTCTTAAGACAGACTGTTGCCACAAATGTCATTTCTAGGGTAACATCTGTGTCCAACAAGACTGACTTCGCAGATGCAAACTGTTAGGGGGTTTTGCTTTTAAATCACCTTCTATCAAAAATAAGTTGAAGTTGCACAGAAGACAGTTCTATGACTCCAGTACCACTTAATTCTCATTTCAGTGCAGGGATGTTTCTTGCATTAAGCAAAAACAGCTTTCAGAAATATTTGAACATAACAAAGAGCCCTTTTCACAAGACTTGTAATCTACAGAGGGAAAGACATCTCTGTTTAAGCATTCCTTACCTGCTTTGGCTGAAACAAAAGGAGTCTTTGTATTGCTGAGCAGGAGCAGATGTGGAACTGCTTTTGTTACCTCTTCACTCAGATATTACCACACTCCAAGGCACAGAGAAAAGTTACTACAGTATTTCACCGATTAGAGGAACAAAAGCAATTCTGTAACTTCTCACTCTCTTTCTATCAGCTGTTTAAACTACACTTCACTTTTGTTTCCAAGAAACACCTTTCTGCATGTCTGTGCTTACTCTAAATTATACTCTTTCAAGTGTCCCCTTCTTCCTGTCCCATCTCCTCTTGTTTGCATCCCCTCAAAGTTTCGACCAATACAACCTCTTTCAAAGATGGTCATTCAATCAGCAGTGGGAAGACAGGACAAATGACTGCATATTACACAGGACAGGTGACTTTAAACATATTTAGTGACAGGTAAAGACTGACAAAGAACACAAGCACTGCCTTGCGTAAATTATTTATAGTAAAACACAAAATTACATTCCACACAAACCACTGAAGTGTCTGTTACTCACTTGTTTCATTTAGCTCCTGTGCTGGTATCTGGCTCATCTTAATTTCTCAAATTTACTCTTCAGTGCTGTTGTCAGGAGCTCTAGGTGGTCAGCATTCATCAGTCAGAAGGCCAAAGTTTATAGCAGCCCAAGTTACCATGTGTCACAGTTAACAATTATGACACAAGCAGACCCCGCTTAAGCATGTGAAGCACATGAAAACCAGTACAGATACAAGCTAAATGAAAACTCCCAAACTTTTTCTAATTTAACAGTTGATTTCTATTTCTTTAACATAAATCTTGAGCAAAACTATAGTATGTTTAATCTTAACGTGAATGCTGTATTCAGACTTTGGCTTTCTAAGCAGCAATGAAGAAACTTTTGGACATAGCTGTTCATTCAATTATCCTAAAACTCACTACTTTATCAAAATACACTGCAAAAGCTTGTTCTCCCCAGTATAAGCAAGTATTAAGCCCTCCTGTTATCTTGTCTCCACCTAGTGTTCATATAAAAGAGGAACATTCCAGACCCTTGTAGTAGTCAGTCCACTCTACTGTTTTGGTTTCTCTGTTCCAGCATAACAGGCTGCCTTCTCACTCAGAGGCAAATGCTCAGCTCTAAAAATCAAGGGTTGATGTATTCACGAGTACAGGAAGTTTCAGAAGGGCTGACTGCAGATCTCATTCCTTTATTCATGGGTACAGACTGGTCACCAGAATAATTCTTATGTACAGTACAGTAATTTAAGATCACAATAAGTCTGCAGTAAAGGCTTTCTGCTCACCTTCAAAAAGCCTTTGCAACAATTTTGTTAGGTCATAAGCCTGTATTTCAGTGAAAGCAAACTAAATGCAAGATGAAGAACAGTATTTCAGGAAAATCCAGACAATGGCTATTTGCCACCTGCACCACAGCTTTCTCAGTATCTACTGTTTGTTACACAATGATTGCCATGTTGACTACTTGAAGCAAAGTTGCTTTAAACAGCAACAATAAGAGACACCTACTACTGCCTTTGCAATACTTCTCGCAACAAGTAAAACATTAAATCTTAAGATGGCCTGGGTTGAAAAGGACCGTAAGATCATCTAGTTTCAACCTCCCTGCTGTGTGCAGGGCCGCCACCACCAGACCAGGCTGCCCAGAGCCACATCCAGCCTGACTCTGAATGCCTCCAGGATGGGGCATCCACAACCTCCTTGGGCAACCTGTCCCAGCGCCTCACCACCCTGTGTGTGAAAAACTTCCTCCTAATATCCGACCTAAACCTAACTCATCTTAGTAAGAGGGATGCTCAGCTACACAATAGCTTTTTAGACTCCTCTGCTTACAAAAAGTTTATCCAAACAATAAATAATCAATCCCTGAAAGAACTAAGGAATGGGTGAAACTCATTCATTTCCAAAACTCTGCTCTGTCAAGGCACTATATTTAACAGCCAATGTAAGGGAGAGATAAGTGGATACAGTGCTCTGTACAGACTCAAATATTTTAATGGAAGAATCAGATCAAATCTGCAGGATTTTTCTGAAGTGCTGAATGCATTCAACACGTGACACTTTCTCCTCAGTGACAGTTTATAAGAAAAATATATTTTAAAATTTTAATACATTTCTAGGGTAACAAAAGTTTGCAGCAGTTGCCGTGACATTTGACACACGACAAGAGAGACATTAATTCACTATTTAAGGTATAACTTCAGAAGAATGACAAGCCAGATACTGCTGTACCAAATACCATTAGCCCCCTTTGTGCATGCCTGGCAAATCTTATCAGTTAGCAATTCCTTCTCAGTACAGATGAAATCAATGTTTCCACAATGAAAGTTCCTGAATTTCAAGACAGCTTCAGCCCTTGCATGTTTTGTTTCAGATTGAGCAACTCTTTTTCTTGCCTTGTTTTCTCCAATTTGAAGGCCATCTTGTTGGCTTTCTTCTCCATTCTGCGTTCCTGTGCATATGAACAATTACAAATTTATGAAATAGAAAACCACTGCAACTAATGTTTATGGATCATGAAAAGAGAAGTCATAATTGTCTTGCTTCCAGCATTAACTCTTGTACAACACTTACATCTGATAATCCAGAATTATCATCTTTAATTAGCTGAAACTCCTCACAAGCTGATAAGTTCTGGTGCTAATTAAAACCACTAATTATCAGTGTGTCCAAGTAGGTTTTCCATGTTTATTTTGGAGACTTTTTACTTTGTATGATTTGAAATTCTGTTACTGTTCTCCTTGCTTCCCTAGGTAATACTGAAATACAAATTCCCCTTTAAGTTACACAACCAACAGCACCCACGAGAACACCCAGGACTTCCATATAGGAGTCCCGTGAGAACTTCCATAATGCTAGCTTTCTTTCTATTATTAAGTACTAATAATCATTCCTTTCAGACCAGAAAGCTTTGCCATTAATTTCTAAACACAAAATTAAAGGGGTTTCAAAAGGTTCCTACAACTCAAAGAATTCCAGAATAAAGCTGTTGGTTTTCTGGGCTTTATTTAAAACAAGGCCTACCTTCCGCTCCTCTTTTACTGCCTGCTTCCTGGCTTTGCGGTCCTCTTTGCTCTCATCTTTGGAGCGGGGCTGTGTGGATGCTCTTGGCAGGTCACTGTCATTAATCATTTGCATGCGTTCCACCTGCTTAGCAGTAAGACCTTTCTGAGGCAGGACGTGCAGAGGAATTCCAGTCTTTGAGGAAATTTTTATTGGTTTTGGCTACAACAGACAGTGCACATGTGTGAATGGTCTCTGGCTTCCCCTCCAGGAAGTGCAGATTGCAGTGCCTTATCTGCACAGAATAAAACTAGCAGATTCAGATGGAACGGTAACAAACGTTCTTATACATATTCTTCCCTCAGAAAGATGCACATTAATCTCAGAGTGAAATCAAACACCTGTAAGCAGAATAAGTCCCCTAGAACAACAAAAATGCTTTCTCCTTTCATTTAATATTACTGAAAAATGGACTTAAGCAGGCTCTCAATATTGCCTTCATAAGGCTTCAACAAAAAGCTTTTCCTTTAAAACCATGCGCACCTGGCACATCAAGCTCTGCTCTACTTCTCATGAGGAACTTCTAGAAGGCCAAAGAACTGGAGTACATCACCTCAAACAGTAAAATGTCAACTAAATCCGTTCTCAAAAGAAATCTCCTCTATCAGGTTGCAAGATGTAGATTAAAAGAAGCTGTATTGAGAGAAGAGAGTGAGGAATTTGTTTTCTTGTTAAGTTTCTGCTTAGCTATTATAGAAATTCTGAGCATCTAGTGATTTCATCAGTCAAATCTTACTCGATTTTCCTTCTAATATAAGTAAAGACGTGTGTGTATTTTTACCTTTATAAATATCTCTACATATCCAAACCCTTCTCTGGTAAAGCTGTAGGCTAATACCCTTCTCAACTTTTTTTTCTGCTTACATCTACTTTTAAACAGTCATCCACTGAGACAACAATCACTTTTCTCTCAAGTTCTCCTAAATCACAGTGTTACTTTGAATAATTTTAATGCTTTTACCTTTGATGGCTCCTCGATAAGCTTTGGGTGATTATACAAGTTTGAATATGTACCTGGGTTACACAGATAAAAAAAAAATAGTGAGGAAAAAACTTGCAAATAAAAATTAAATACATTTACTATGAATCATAGTACTAGTCTTTGAATAGAGAAAATTGCAAGAATTAAGTAATCTCCAGAAAGGGAGTACTTTTATCTTGCAATAATTCCTAACGTTATGCTTCAGAAGCATAAACCTAGAAGTACAGCTAGAAAAGTGCCAAGATCACCTCTCATTTACTTTGAGGTACTAAGAATGAATAAGAACTCCAAATACTTACTCAAAATTGATTCACAATCCCACTTTTCTTTTGGTTCCTCGATAACCAGAGCTACTCTTTCTTCTTTCTCTTCATCACTGTCTTCACTTGCAGGAGTGTCTTCAAACGGTTCGAGAGCATCCAATTTCACACAACTTCAAAGAAAAAAAGGTTCACCATTTCTTGGAAATACTTACTTATGTAAAACAAATCTCCCCTCAGTAAAATCCTAAGCCAAAAAAACCTGCTCCCACTACAACCTGCTACAAGAATAAGCATCGCCACTTATAAACTAAAGCTTGAGTGCCAGAGACAGATTAGAAAGTGATTATTTCTGTATCTCAAAAGCATCTGACACACAATATTGGTGACTGGAGGACAGGAAGAGAATACACTTCTTGGCATGTAAGCACTAGAGGTGATTATATACTCTCCTACTGACCATTTACTTCACAAGGGACATTTTACATCTTCCAACCAGGAAACAGAAGGCTGATGGGTGGATACCTAGACACTTAACTCTAAGATAATATCACTTGTTTTAAGAGGAAGAGAATACACTCTGTAAATTCAGTACATTGGTGTGGAGCTGCCTTATGAGTTCTGATTTTGGTCATGCTCCAGTTGCACAGTGGCAACAGTTTCCCTTCAGTTTATAATCACATAACTAGGTATACAGTGTTTCACTGCTGGTACTCAGCTCATTCCAATCTCCTTGGCTATGGAGTCTGTTAAAAACAAATTTAAATTCTATGGAGCAATTTAAGTTGCCCTAAGAAGGGAAAGGAAGAACACCCCTGGACATTACTTAGACTAGATATAATAAAATTATAAAAAGAATATAATATGGTATAAAGCAGCAAAATGCCTGCATTTAATCTTAATCACGTCCTAACAAGATGGACATTCAGTCACACAAAGAAGGGAGAGTGCTCCAATCAAGCTGTTTTTATTGTGAGATGTAATCTGCAAGTCCATGAACTGGAAATAACATACTCAAACTTTTGGCACAAAGGCATGGTGACATAACTACGTATGTGTAGCAGTGTATCTGAGTACCTACTTCTTTGCTTTCTCTTTGTAGAAATCGCTCAAGACTTCCTCCAACCGAGCGTTGTCTGTGTTAATATAGCCTTCTAATTCCACGTTATCCAAGGCTCCAATTTCATCTTCATCAAACTGTTCAAAAAACTAAATAAAAAGTGGGTATCTTAATTAGATCACGCTTGTTGAACAAGTCCATGACAGCATAGAGCTTTATCCATCTCCTCCTATTTGCTCCTCTTTCTGCTTCCTTCTCAGTTGCTGAAAAACTGCCCCACACACCTGTGGTAGGATTACCTCCTTACTGACAATATAAAAAATGTTGAGTCTTCACTTCAATCTAGTACACTAAAAAGCTTATCACTGCTCGGGACAAATATTAGCCCACATCTCCACTGTTCTGGCATGATTTCCTCCATGTATACTTGGCATAGTGTGGAGAAGGGGCGAAAGAATCAAGTCTGTATAAGAAAGCTTTACATGACTTACTGGGTAGGACGGAGCTTCCTGGAGAAGCGTTACACCAACCATGAATATCCATTGTCTTCACTGGAATAATTTCACTAAACAATATCAATCAGTTAACACTGTAGCCTATTAAACACAACGTGCTTAGTGCACACAGCATTACATGCTGAGTGTGTGCAGGTAACAGCTGCTTGGTGCCCTAACTACCAAAGGCAGGAGGAATTTGCACAGACATACAGGACAGCACCTTATGAGATGAACCAAAGAAGCATTTAGCACCTTTCTGTGTGAGGGTCACATTCTCAAATCTTACCTTCTCAAATCTGTCATCCAAGAGGGTTAACTGCTCATTCCTTCTCATTACTGAAGATGTCATAGAATATTCTGTGAAACGACTCCTGGTTTCTTCCTGCATAAACAGGAACTCTCTTCCCTGGTCATTAACCCCATCATTTGACAAAGGGCCTTCTGAATCATAATCTTCATCGTTACTGCAACTATCCTTTTCATCACTATCATCCTCCACATCTTCCCATTCATCTTCATCCTCAGCATCTGATCTCCTAAACGGAATTACAAAACAGATTAGAACAACCCACAGATATTTCCACAGCTCTGCTCAACGTTGCATTCTCTGACACAATTGCCTAAAAACTAGAAATTATTCTGACAGCAGTTGGATCACACATCTCCACACTGACAGCAAGGATATGTTTACATTCTGCTCTTTTTGTCAAGGTGGAAACATACCAGACTCTTAAATAGGAAATGTGGTAAAACTTATCACTGCTTGTTACCTTTGATATCATTTTACAAAACAGAAGGAAATAATATGCACTGTGGTAACACGCATTTCCAAGACCTTCAGAAATGCTTCACAAGTATTGTTATTGATCAATATTAATTTGTGGGCTCAAGGTAGCAAACAAAACCCATCTCTTGTCTTGGATAATCACGTAATTTTGATCTTTTTTAAGCTACCACCCACATAACACACAGTGATACTTACTTCCTTCGACATAAATGTATTAAGCCTGAAATGTGAAACCACTCTTGCTTCCTACAACACGTGAAATAACAAACAGTAACATTACTATTCATTTGTGACAGAAGCAGTTCCACAAAGTATGTATGTACCCTTCCTTTAGTTTGTTTGCTTGTAGAACAAAATCATCTTCCAGAACATTTTCTGGATTATCAAAGTCAAAATCATCATCAAGAGCTGCAACAATATCAGGGTCAAAATCCAGCCGTGGTCCTGGAGAATAGAAAAGAAAAAACTTAAGTATGAAAGCTGCTGCAACATCCTGAAGCTTGAACATTCCTTGATAAAAAAGCAATTCAATTTGACTAGCAAAATATTAAACTTAAAGTCACAAGTTTCCTCCAGTAACATTTGTAGACTTCATACAAATTAACCAGTAAGCCATCAGCCTTTTATCCATTTTCTTCATTTAGAAAAGAAGATTCCCCAAGACGTCATAGGCACCCAAAAGTGTATTTTAATGTCTTAACATGCTGCTTAGAACATTACTTGATAGAACAAGGGGAAATGGTCTCAAGCTCAAAGAGATTTAAGTTAGATATAAGGAAAAAAACTTCTACAGCGAGGGTGGTGAGGCATTGGAACAAGTTGCCCAGAGAGGTGGTGGATGCCCCATCCTGGAGACTCTCAGGTTGAGGCAGGATCAGGCCCTGGGCCACCTTGTGTAGCTGAGGCGTGCCTGTTCATTGCAGGGGAGTTGCACTATATGGCCCTCAGAGGTCCTTTCCAACTCTAAGGACTCTATGATTCCGATTACAGAACAGAGATGACCCAAGTTACAGTACTGCACCATCAACTGCCAAGAAAAGCTCTCAGCCCCTAACACTTACCACACTGCATCAGAGAAACCTTTTGTAACTAGAAGTGTCTCCAGTACCCTGCTGTCTAAATTATCAACACTAAGTACTATTACAAAAAACAACAACCTAAGATTACTTGAAAGTGAATGTTTAGTACAATACAAACATAGGTACATAAAGAGCATTCCTTTAAGCCTGTAACACTGAATTTCAGCTGATGAAGGAAAGTAAATGTATTTCAGCAATTGAAAAGAGGAATTTTGAGAATGAAAATCCAGTTACACACCTTGCATTCGAACTGATGGAAGTCATAAATCAATAGCATTACCTACAGAATATTGTTTATAGTGAAAGAAACTTTTCCCTGTTATTATTTCATATGTGCTGGATAATAGTAGTAATGCGTGGCCTTTTTCCACCGCCTATGCAATGCTTAAAAGCAATTATTACAGACTGACAGAAGCAGGTCTTGAATGGAAACACAGGTTTGGTATAGATCATCCTTTACACCTGCTCTTAAATCTGTTCTTAAACAAACAAACAAACAAAAAAAACAAAAAACCAACTAAACTACTGCTTTGATTACAGTGTCATTAATTACTGAGTACTACCTGCATGGCAACTTCTGCTACAGAAAGGTGCAAGACTTTATGGTACCTGAAACAGGAGCTGCTTTATTTAGCAGGCCCACGTCCTCTTCAAATTCAGAAGCAAATACTGAGGAAGGCAATTTAATAGATGGAGCCTAAAACAAATAAACACAAAAACAAAATGTTACAAGCGGCTGATGGGCAACTGCATACTTCATTGTTTGAAATGACTCAATGATTTTCCATTCCAACATGATCCAGTGCCATGAAATTCTAGAAGTTATGTCAGCAGCTAAAAACATCTGTATCTCTCTATCAGCAAAAATACTACTTACAGCAATTCGTTGAATTTCATCCTCTATGCGACCCTCACTTGTGATGACAATTCTGCTTTGCTGTCCACAGAAAGAAGGGACAAGCTCAGAGGGGCCAGATGCTTCTTTCAAATGCTGCAAATAGTCATAGTCATCATCAAAAAAGACTCCGTATTTCCGCTGCTCCTCCCTTCTCTGCTCCTCGTGGTCCTTGGAATTTGTAAGAAAAAAAAATACAAGCAATTACTTAAGTCCATTTAAAACACAGCAAAAATAAAAGTAATGTATCCACTGACAATACCCAAACTCATAAAAACAAACAAAAAAAAAAACTCAAAAAAGACCAACAGCCAACTACCCCCCTGCTGAAAACAGCTTTTGGGAAAGCAACATTTTAAGAAATAGTAATAAAATTAGGCTCACTTAGCAACAACTAGTACCTAAATTAACTGCACCACTAACAAAGCACTCTACGTTTCGCAATTAGTTTTTAAAATTTGCAGCATTAAATACAAGTGCACACAATCAGAAGTGGTACTCTTCTTCAGTTTGGATCACATTACACCAACTCTACAGCAAATTGTACAGCCTTCTCTCTTCTCATTATTTTCACAGAATACAGAATGGCCAGGGTTGGAAGGGACCTCAAGGATCATGAATTTCCACCCCCCCCCGCCACATGCAGGGCCACCAACCTCCACATTCAGTACTAGACCAGGCTGCCCAGGGCCTCATCCAATCTGGCCTTGAACACCTCCAGGGACGGGGCATCCACAACCTCTCTGGGCAGCCTGTTCCAGCACCTCACCACTCACTCTAAAGAATTTCCCCTGATATCCAACCTAAATCTCTCCTCCCTCAACTTAAAACCATTTCCCCTTGTCCTGCAGTTATCAACCCTTTACAAAGAATTGATTCCCCTCCTGTTTGTAGGCTCCTTTTAGGTACTGAAAGGCTGCAGTGAGGTCACCCTGCAGCCTTCTTTTTTTTCTCCAGGCTGAACAAGTCCAGCTCCCTCAGCCTGTCTTCATAGGGGAGGTGCTCCTCCCCTCTGATCATCTTTGTGGCTCTCCTCTGGCCCCTCTCCAACAGCTCCCTGTCTTTTTTGTACTGGGGGCTCCACACTTGGACACAGTACTCCAGATGGGGCCTCACAAGAGCAGAGTAGAGGGGGACAATTACCTCCCTGTCCCTGCTGGCCACCCCTCTTTTGATGGAGCCCAGGATACCATTTGCCTTCCGAGCCGCAAGGGCACATTGCTGGCTCATGTTCAGTTTTTCATCTATCAAGACCCCCAGGTCCCTCTCCACAGGGCTGCTCTCAAGGACTGCTCCTTCCAGTCTGTGAATTTTAATAGTCAGTGTACTTTAATACATTGTAATATTAGGTTGCTGTCTGAGCAGACACTTAAAAAGCGTTTTCCATAAACAGCAAAACTAACATTTTTTTTCAGGATAGCTCAGAGAATAGCTTAAATTGAAGGAGATCTTAAAGATCATCCAGTTCCAAGCCTCTGCCGTGAGAAGGATTTCCCACCCACCAGCTCAGGCTGCCTGGGGCCCATCCAACCTGGCCTTGAGTGTCCCCAGGGATGGGGCACCACAGCTTCTCTGGACAGCCTGTGCTGGTGCCTCACCGCTCTCTGAGTAATGAATTTCCCCCTAATGCCTAAGCTAACTCTCCCCTTTTTTAGTTTAAAATCATTCCGCTTTGTCTTATCACTATTGGCATGTGTAAAAACTCAGTGTCTCTCCTGATGATCACAATGAGGTCCCCGCAAAGCCTTCTCTCCTCCAAGCTAAAGAAGCGCAGCTCCCTCAGTCTTTCTTCATAAAGGTGCTCCAGCCCTCTGACAGTTCTCATAGCCTTCCTCAGGTTCCACTCCCAACAGCTTGACATCTTTCTGGTGCCTAGATACAGTACTGCAGGTGGGAATTCAAGGTCAGAGTAGAGCAGGCAAAGGGTCAGTCAATCTTTGCTTGTTTTGCTGGTCCATAAGACCAGCTAGTCATCCTTAACTCATCAAGCAGTAACTCACAACTACCAAATTCCCTGCAGTGTCTCCTTCTTTTAAGTAAGTGTGACTACAAGCTATCTTCTCTCAGGCTCTGTTTTGGAATTGTGCCACTTTTCTCACCGTAGCTTCTGCCACGTGGACGAACCGCACATGACGAGCAGTGGCTTACCCTGTGGGCAGGCAGCAGGACCCTCTGCGGGGCGGAATCATCAGCAGCAAGGGGGTCCCTCTGGCTTCTGTGCACTAGGTGAAACGTTACCGCCTTCTTCTTCTCTATGAAGGGCTTCTTCTTCTTGTGAGGCTGCAAAGGGATACTTGGCGAGTAAGAACGGAAAGATTAAAAGCATCCGGAAAGAATCTTCTGCCCGGGCTCCTCCGCTGTACCCCGCGCACCCACACGGCAGCTGCCGCATACCCGAGGCTCTCCCAGATCCCACGGGATGCGCGTTACGCAGCCGCCGCCGCCTCCACCCCTCAGCGACCACCGCTCACCATGGCGTAACGCAGCCCCCGGCCCGCCGCCTCCGCGCACGCTCACACGCCCTGGCCTCACACGGCACGGCAGCGGCGTGCGTGCGGGGAGCAACCACTGGCCGCAGGGGGATGTCATGCGGCCGTCGCTCCGAAGGGAGCGTTTATTCTTCAGTAAGAATAACAACTAGCTTTCTTGCAATACGTTGCCACTTAAATCGAGAGGCTGGTTCCAGGAACGCATGTAGGGTATTTTCCTGCCACCCCGCGGGACACATCTTTCTCTTCGTCCCTCACACAGGGAGAATGGTCCCTCCCTCCCGCGATGGCGGGGCGGCCATAGGGCACGGCGCACGCGCAGTTACGGGCTGCCCTGGCAGTGCGGGGCGGGGCCAGCTGCCGCCCTGGCGGCGGTCGTGTTTGAGTTGAGGTAGCAACGAAAGGAAAGGCCGTTCTTGGAAATCGGGACAGAATTGTTTTTAAAACAACTGTTTCACCTATGTGTGCCACCGCGTACTTTTGAATGTATCCGTGCATGCCTGACAACCGTCTGGGCTCCCGTTGGCGCGCCGCTCCCTGCACGTCGCTAGGTGTCCCCAGCGCCCTGTCGGGAATCACGGAATCATAGGATCACCGAGGTTGGAAAAGACCTCCAAGGTCGCCCAGTCCAACAGTCCGCCTGTCAGCAATATGTCCCACTTCAACCGCGTCCCTCAGTACAACACCTAAATGTTTCTTGAACGCCTCCAGGGTTGGTGACTCCGCCACCTCGCTGTGCAGTCCATTCCACTGCCTGACCGCTCTTTCAGAGAGGAATTATTTCCTAGTGTCCAACCTGAATCCCCGCGGCTCAACTTGAGGCCATTCCCTCTAGTCCTGCCGACAGCGGTAGGGGAGAAGAGGCTGACTCCCAGCAGATCCATGCTGCCAGCTTTTGTCTTTGTTCCTGCAAAGCACGCACTTTTGAAGGTAAACTCAGAACACCCTTGGAGGCGCTCGAGCCGGGATGGATGGGCCCTGGGCAGCCTGATCCAGGGCGGGCAGGCCAGGAGAGGGATTGGAGCAGGGTGGACTGTGAGGTCCCTTCCAACCCAACCCAACTGTGGTTCTGTGACTCGATTCAAAGGAAGGTTTCAGGAACTTCATTTCACTTTCCTTCATTTCATTTCCACACAGAATGACTTCTAACCTCTGCAGACAGCTTTCCAACAAGTAACAGCTCTCTAACTCCACTACATATGCCCATTTACTTGCTAGGGAGTCAAGAACAGAATATTGTCTGTTAAGATTTTCTGAACAATTTTATTGAGGTTATTTCCTTTATTTTGTATTTATATATATTTATATATACATTCACATGTATCTGTAATGGAAAGAGCTAAACATTTGTCTAAGGCACTTGGAACTGTGCACAGCAGAGTATCCTACAGTACTGTACAACTAGGCAGCACACATTTTTTGCTTGTTAAATAAAAACACCATAGAACAAGCATATATATGACCTCTGTGAAAAATACATAATACATGTTCTATTTTTTCAGATGACAGTATCAGAATAAATTTGTGTGTGTGTATAGTTATATGCTACAGTACCGAAGCTGTAATTAATTCATAGCTTTTCCAGTTATTTACATTCACAGATATCAATACAAGTGTGCAACATCAGACATTTCTAGCCATGTCTTTATAGTTATCATATTTGATCATTAATGTCACACTGCTAAAACACAACTAAATGCATTCAGTTTTTAATTATACAAAATGCTCACTGCATAATGCTCAGCACTGAGCAGTGCCCTGTCCCTAGTCAACCTCAGCTCTGCCACAGAAAACAGAAGTTCTTTGAAGTTTCTTGACTGAGGTACAGTTGGGTCTATGAAACAGGGCATATTAACACTGCCATTATTTATTCAGAGTAAAAGTGGTTGGACACAATATCCTTTATAGGCCCAATCCAACTGGACCTATTCCATTCCATTCCGTTCTGTTCTTTGAGTGATTGCTCTATAAAAAAATGGAAAGGAATAGCAACTTGTTCCATCTCCACACCCTTCCCACCTCTACTCACACAAAAGTCCGCTGAAACAATCTATTGATATCTTGTTTTGTTTAAGAGCATACCAGCTAAAACAATTCTCCAAAATACAGTATTTCTTTAATCCCAAAATTGATACAAGTCTACAAATCAGTATGCCACCACACAAAGTAGTGAAAGGAAGACAAGATATGTTCAGCAACATTTTACTGTATCATAACAATGATCAAATATGGTTAAATTTGACATAGTTTTGCAAGACTTTTTATATAAAGAATTAGGGATTGAACAAGAACATACTGAGAATACCATTAATTTCTTTGTTCCTATCCAATGCAATATTTAGCTTCTAGAAAACAATGAAATATTGGTGAAATGCTGTATCTAGTCCACATACGCTCTGTTTCCAATAAAATCTTGAAACAAGATGGGAGCACTGACAAAATGCATCAAGACCTTACTAATGATTACATTTAATAACTAGAAACCTGTCAAAACATTACAGTGAAACACGTTTTTACTCAATTCCTCCCTTTTTTCTATATAGATAGATATCCTTTTTTTTCAGATTTCTTTTAAACTGAAACTTTGATCTGTTCTGGGGAAGTTACTTTTTATTTTAGCCTCAAATCTAGATAATTTACTTGTCTTTTTATTTGATCCTCGGAATATCTAACATCAACCTACTAAACCTTTCAGCTTTTGGGGGTTTTTGTTCATCAAAAGCTAGATGCCAGCAGCAGGTATTGCACTGAGCTTTGCTGATAAAAATAACCACAATAATGGAGCTGAATGTGGGAGCTCCTAAAGCCAGGAGGAGAGTTTATTTTGTTTTTCACCCTGAGCACATCTATATTTCAGTTCACAGCAGCAGCACAGGCCTTGACTCCTTGAGATGCAAATAAAAAAGATGTAAAAGCAGTAAACAACAGAGTTCCGATACACTCAGCAGCGCAGATGTATGCGTTGAGCTTGGTTTACATTCCCATTTCATGCATTAGTGGGCATGTCAGGAGAGGGGTTCACACTGTCATCCCTGCTGGACACAAGCAGGGCCCAACCAGAGCGGTGCTGGAGTGCAGGCCTTGGGGCACCATGGCTGTCACAGGCCGTGTAGGCCTTTCCTTCAGCCCACGCCTGGGCTCCAGGTGGTTCCCGAGCAGCTGGATTGGATATGCAGTTTTAATCTTCTCTTCTTACAAGGATACAAATGGAGGCTCAGACCATGTTTATAAAAAGCTGCTGAAAGTACCGGCCCACAGCTCAGGGGCGGGGGGTGAAAGCCACTGCAGCAAGGGGCATGCAGAGCCATGTGCAAACACTAAATCCACCCATGGATGCAGCCTTGCAGACCTGCAAGAGGCTGTGAATGCACGCAGTCATTCAGAGGATGGCTTCTGGTCCTACACTGTTTCAAAACACTGCTTGTGAAATGTTTTTTGATTTAAATAATCACTGCCAGTTAGCTTTTTTTCTTTTTTTACTTTTTTTTTTTTTTTTAGTTTTTGATTCTACACACATCACATTTTGAGGAATTTCTCATTTGAAAGTGTAAGGATTAACATATATTGCCTGAAAGCAGAGAGGTGTTCTGGAACCATTCCAATTGGTTTTGTGAAGAATAAATTAGGATTTGCTTAAGCATCTGACCCCCATTACCCATACAGCAACACGCTGTCATGCGATAAACGTGGCCCAGAGGGTCAGTTCAGAAACCACCACTTCAGGCCACTGATTTTCTGCTGTGTGGATGTGGACATCTGAGTTGACATCTGACCTTGTGGACCATAGCTATGCATGCAAGGTTTCTCACATGCTCTAGATGATACTGAAATGAACTGTCCAACCTGACAGAAATTTACAGCTTGATCCCTTTTAGTCAGCTGCCCATTCTATGTATTGTATGGGAAGTATTATTCTTTCTTTGCCATTTTTAAATCTCCTTTTAATTTATTTCCACCAGGACTGCTCATTCAGGAGTTTCTCGGGGCTTATCCTGTTTTTTCCATGCTGACAGGCATGCAGAATCATGACGAGTTAAGTATACAACTGTCCAACAGGCTGTTATAGCAGCTTGAAGCTGTTGGAATCAGTACAGAGGACCAGCAGATGAGCAGGTAGGCAGGTAATAAGGTAAAGCAAACTTGCTTCACAGTGACATACCAAAATCTCATTTTTTTATTGCGTGGGTAACACTTTACAGCTGTTGCCATCCTCCCAGTTGATATTTAGAATATAAAAATAATATATACAATTCTAAGTCTGTGCGTGAGTACAATACACAATGGATAGTTTATAGTTCTGTTTCTCCAAATATACTACATTTTTACATAAGTCCCAATAAAGGCAACTCTTTTTGTCCAGTTACATACATTTGCTTCAGTAGCTAACTGAACCGCAGGCAAAAGAATGCATTTGATTATTTATCATGGAAGTATTAAGAAATTACACAAGAAGTGAAAGAACAGCTCAGCATCTCCACCCAGGCTAGTATTCTGTCTCCAGCAATGAGTCATAGAGAATACTTTAAAACAAGGCAAAACAAAACAACTAACAAAAACCAGGAGGAGAATTGGAAAACCTAAGAGATACCTCACCTACATATCCTCATGCCTTATGGCAAAATGCAGTTTGAGGAAGCCTGAGCCAGAAGTTGTATTCTCATCTTTGTGCCTTAGCTCTTAAGTAAGAAGGCAGCATGTTTCTCGCCGTTCATGTTCTCAGCCTGGTCTGGAGGAATGTCTTCTTGCAGAGTCACTTGGTTCTCTTCATCCTAAGAGCCTAATGAGTATTTGTTCACTTATGTAATCCTTACATACCCTGGCATGTCAATGGAACTGCTATGTTCTACAAAGTTTGCGTGGTCTGACCTGACCTTGGCCAAAGCTATTACACTCTGTACCCCAGCTGTATTTCTGCCGTGAGTATCTTGTGTACTTCCAACAGTTTGAAAGCGATTAAAGCGGTACTGAGGTGTAGTTAATTGTTCCACCTGTTTCCTTTGAAGTGAATATTGCGTTTCATTCTTCAAAGTCAACAGAGTAAACCTTTATAGGATTTTGGACACACATTTCCAAGTTTGGCAACAAAAAGAGGCCTTACGCAGAACTATTTATTAAGTGCTGGTATAAGGTTTTAAGTTTGGTCTTCAAATTCTAAAAATAAAAATTAGGATTCTACCAGAACTGCTGACAAACCTTCACTCTCTAATGGCCTGATCATTTCTGCATGATTTAGTGCCAAAGAATACATTTTCCCTGCTTCCTTGATGTCAAAGTGATATTTCTATATTTACAAAATGATGGCCCTTGCAGAAGCTGAACTATTTCCTGCAAATGGAATCTTAATGCCTCTTATTGATTCCATTAAAAAAAGCAAGGTGGTTATTCTTTTCTTTGCTGTACATCTACAAGCACATAGATGGCTATCTTATTTGATTATTGATATTTTTGGCTCTTACTCTATTGGATTTTTACTAAAATACAAATGATCCTAACAGACATTTAAATCTATTTTCTTTAAGAAAAAAAAAAAGTTTGTCAACTCATTTATGATAATAGGATGGCCGCTGTTGGAAAGCACTCTCCTGTTACTTCAAGTGCTCTTTACTAAAGTAATCCACCTCATTTATGCAAACCTAATCTTGCTGTAAATATCAGTAAAGAGGGAGATGTAATTCAAGCCACTAAATTGCCTTCCTGCCTTTGGGCTGACATCTAAATCAACAATCTTCCATTTTAGAAAATAAAAACATTCCACAAGAATCTACTGCAGGTTTTGAGGTAAGAATCACATCTACGCAGACCTTTTATTGCCTGAAAAAGAAATACTTACACTTCATAATTAAAAACTAAGCAGGACACATAAAAGACAAAAATAAACTGTAATATGTACACACATTAGAAAGGATAAATAGCATATATATTGTAATACTGCATTACATGTATGCATATGTGAATTCCATATCCCCCTCCCTCTTCCCCCCCCCCCCCCCCCCCCAAAATGTTGTGTACATGATTCAAAGGATAAATAAGTGCTAATATATGACAGAGAATTCCTTAGTGTAAACAACGCCACAGGCTTTTTAATAGGTTTAGGGCCAACTTACAAAAAGCATGTATTGCCTTTCACACTCCATACCATTTAGTTTGAATAGCAGTCTTCACATACACAATTCCAAGATAGTATAAAAATTTATGGATCTAATAAGCATTCTTCACACTCAACAAAAACAGGCTGCAGATGCTCTAAGGATTTTCTATTAACTTTCACAAGACCACAGACTGAAGACACACTGGTTCATATGTGAGTCCTTCCTATAAGCAGCGCAAGGGCTCTCACATGTAAAATGTCATGTAGCAATCACTGCTCCAACTTGCCAGTAAGGGCTTTTGTGCCCCATTTCAATTCTGAATTTGGATCCACACTAACAAGTTATGTCAAAGCTGTCACTACTGCCTGCCACAGGTGAGGATGATAGCGATGCCTCTGGTTTGAATGGCGACAGGTGGAAAGGAGTGTTTTTAAACACAAATAATTTCATTGCATTCATAGCGTCAGGTGTCGTTTGCTCTCTGAATCCTGTTTACCTATTTAGGAGGATCCAGAGTATGTCAACATTAAAAAATGAAAAATATACTTGTTCTGTATGAATGTTCAATGTATTTTCTTGAAGCATGCTCACCAGGATTTTAAAAAAAGATTTCTGAGTTATAATAGGACTAATTTCTGGCATCTGCATTTACTGGCACCAGAGAAAATTACAGTTCTTCACTAAAGTACTGATGACATGAGGACTTGTGGCTTTCTGTCTTTCTCAGACAGGCTGCA
Organism: Tympanuchus pallidicinctus; assembly: GCF_026119805.1. Taxonomy (NCBI): domain Eukaryota; kingdom Metazoa; phylum Chordata; class Aves; order Galliformes; family Phasianidae; genus Tympanuchus; species Tympanuchus pallidicinctus. The sequence continues at coordinate 57,851,759 of NW_026294618.1, read as the reverse complement.
GCCACTAGAATTTACATGCACAGCTGCTCACACAGTTGTTTGTTTTTTTAAATGATTCTTCCCACTGGCCAAGTGCATCCCTAAACAGTGCCAACCATCCCACCATTCGCTTTTGGCTGACAAGGGAAGTCCCCCTCCCCCTGCTCTCAGTCCTCCTCACGCTCCCCTCCTCAGTTACCCCCAGTCACGATGCCATAAGGTCTGAGGAGTTCCTGGCCCTAGGCTCTCAAGTGATTGTCTTCTGCTCTTCCCGATGTGTCAAACTCTGATGAAGAAGACCATCAGCTCCTCTCTGTGGGCTGGCCACAGCACCATGCTCTGTCTTAGCATCGAGATGTATCTTTGTTAAAATAAACACTTCATATGGCTTCTCCTCCTAGTCAATTAATTTGTTCATTAATAAAGACGAGGCCACATCCTTCATTAACTTCAGGGCAAGCTGCAAGATACGCTCACTCTCAGTCAAGTTCCAGTGCACTCTTGGGTCTTCAGGACACAATGATTTCCCCAAAGAAAATTGTTACATAAAACATGGGATGTGGTCATACAACTATGGACGATGAAACCTGAAATGATAAATCAATTAGAATTACATTGCTGCAACTGACATACAGCTATGATGTAGCTCAGGCACTAATATGTGTCCACTTCATTAACCTGCTATGCTACGGCCCCTAGCACAGCTTTGCTTGGGCCAACCACTGGTCTTCCAGACACTGCCTGGGCACAGCATAGGGTTAGCACAGGCCAACAGGAGGACTGGACACAGCCAGGGACAGCAAGACACCCTCATTTGCTTGTGGGAGGGAAGAAGTTAGCTGTAGGAATCCAAGCTGTGCCGAGTCTGCTGGCCTCAGGAATGGACAACAGCCTCCAAACTGCTTTGTTTAGCAGCACAGATTGAGCCATATTGCATCTGCTATTTGGAGAGATCCTGATGGTAAACCAGAAGAGCTTTGCTGAGCCATAAAAATTAACTTTCTGTTTTTCAAAGATTCTGCAAAATGAGGCTTTAAAAAAAAAAAAAAAAAAGATTTAAAGGATTTTTTTTTAAAGCAAGCAACAAATTTTATAGCATGGCAGAAGCTTTCTTTGCCAGCTGGGACAAATAAAGGCCCAAATACACCTCGCTGTGTAAAATGGCCCCAGAGAAGAGAAACAAAAGGAAGCCCCATATTGCCTCAGTAATATGGCACAGAACAGGAAAGTGTTTTCAAATACAGGAGGTGTACACAAAAGGTGACATTCACAACTATGCAGCTCATCTGCTAAGAGTGGGTACCGTGCATTGAAAAAAAAGGCAGGTTTTTTACTTGTGAAGAATAGCAATATATATATTGTTTATATATTGACTATATATAGCATTTCCATTAGAAGGGCTTTATAAACATCTACTAATATCCTCTTCCCAAGCTTTGATTTATTCCTTATTTTTAGAAACTCAATTTCTTGGATTCTGTTACAGAACAACAGAAGGAATCAATCTAAATTAGTAGTAGAAGAACCATTCAGCTGACAGTTATTGTGCAGTAAATAACGAGCAATGAAAAACAGTGGCTTTTCTTTCCCAAGTTTAGCATGAGATTTGAATAATTCAAAGATACTGTAAATACTGACTATAATAACAGAACTTTTTATAATGTGAAATAATATAACTGATGGTATGTTGTAAGAATTTTTTTGTTTATTAAGTGGCTTCTTTGTTGTCTCACTCTATTAAAGAGCTTCACAAATGAATCTTTGTTAACCAACCACCGGTGCAAGTTTGTACTATGTCAGTAATCATCCTTCAAACAAAAATTGTTTAGAAGAGTTAACTCCTTCTCAGGACAATGACTTTTGTCTACAGCCTTCATAAAACAAATCATGTTCGTATCAATTCAAATGTAATGGCCATGGCCAACTACATAATTTTAAATGAAAGATCCAGTAGGAAACTGAATTTCTTTCTGCTCAAAAATGCAACTGACTTAAAACATCTGCATTAATTTAGTTACCTAAATAGACATTTTCTAGTGTTGCTCTTTTTAGAGTTCTACACAGTGGCTCCACAACACATTCAGTGAAAATAAAGGGTGCAGAGAGAATCATACATCCCTTGCGATCAAATTCCTCCAGGACTCTGTAGTATCTCTACCTGTATTTGCCATCATTTGGCCATGCCTATTATTTTTGACTCTATTTTCCAAGAACCATCTCAAAAAAAGTTTTCACTTTTTAACTGGTTTGTTGCTCCACTGAATATTTTCTTCAGCTTTCAAGAATCCAACTATAATCAGTCTCAACTGTTTTCAATTCCAGTGAAAAAATATCTCGTTCTTTTTGTATGATTCATGCATATTTGTACTTATGCTTCTATAATGCAGTGCAACTTGGAAAATAAAACAACTTAAGCAAGGGGTAGCACTCCATCTCTTTCACCCAGATTTCAATTCCTGAACATTTTCCTTCTCTCCACTGTGATGCCCATTTTAAAAATATTATTTTTATAGTTCTGAATAGGATATACTAATTGAAGAGAAAATTGAAGAGAAAATGACACCAGAAGCCAAATGAAAAGGTAAAGAACTGTATCTGAAAAGGACATTTTCTAATTGTCAGAACGTGATTTGAATTTTTACTGTGACACTATAGGATTTACACTCACCTGCTAGGATCTTAAGTTTGACTGAAATAGCGGGGCAACTGTCTGTATCTGACAACTCTGTGTGAAAGTGAAGACAATAACACTATGCATGTGGTGTTGGCTGATCCTAACAGCAAGCTCTGCTTCTGGTGGCAGTTTTCAGCCTTCAGAATTTCAAAAGATACATCAGCTGCCATGGGGATGGCAGAAACCTCCTCTCCTCTTCTAGGAATAAATCTGCCAAATTTGAAGTTCTACTAAAAACTGGACACTTCAGAGTTCTTTAAGCAATCGTGTTTCAAACTAAATCTTCATGTTATCCAATACAGAGAATAAAACAAGTCTGGATTAAAATATTACAAGTAGCAAACAAGGAATTCTGTCTCATTGGACAAACAAAGGATTTTGTCTCATTCCCCAGAAAATGCTATCACAAGTTTAGGTGACTGCCCATAATATTGATGGAGACTTTTCTGAAGTTCATCACTAACCAAACACATTTACAAATTGCATGCTTCCAAAAAGCAAGGGAGGACTGTTAAATTCACCTGAGAGGAATGTTTAATCCTTTCATAGGATTACTGTTTAGATTTCCCAAACATCTTTCTCCACTTAGTAACTGATTGGCTGCAGTCACTTTCACTGCCCTGTCAGCATTAGGGATGCATCAGCAACCCCCAGAATCAGCAACAGGATTCTGGTGGGATTCAAGGAAACTAAAGACAGGAGTCTATTTAGTCATGAGACGCTTGCAGAGGACTGCAGAAATGCAGAGGGCAGCTGTCATAGTCTTCTCTCTGACTTACACAAAAAGATGGATTCACCCACCTGGTAAACTGTCGACTTTCCTCATGTACTTCCATTTCTGTGCTTTTAAATTCATTCAGTTCTTTCCGTATTGCCGCCTAACAAACAACAACGATATATGCAACTGTAAGAAACACGAAGACAGAACTTCAAGGATGCAAGATGAATAGCACTTTTTAAGTGCAAATTAGTCACTTGGTTTGCTTAATTCTATGTAAAATTGCACAAAATATTTGGACATTCCATGCTTTTAGTTGGCAGATACTAAAGAACAACATAAATTCAGTGCACTTCACAAATGTCAGTCCTTGCTGCTTATGTTAAAAGAATAATAAGCAATTTACTTCATCAGGTAATACATGTTATTTCTGAAAAATTCTAATGTATAGATTACATGTGGGACACAACACCAAGGGATCAGACCTAGCCAGGATGTCTTCACGAAAGGCAGCTCCTATTTAGGCAACCTGATCTCCTTTGGTGACCAGGAGACCTGCCTATTGGATGAGGAAAAGGCTGTGGATCTACCTAGACTTTAGTAAGGCCTCTGACTTTGTCTCCCACAGCACTTCAGACTTCAGTCTTGCAGAAGTCCACGGCTTGGACAGGTACACTCCTCACTGGGTAAAAAAAACAGCTGGGAGTCCAGGCCAAAGAGTGGTATTGAATGGAGTTAAATCCAGCTGGTGAGTGGTCATAGGTGGTGTTGCCATGGGTCAGTTTTGGGGCTGGCCCTGTTTTTTATCTTTACTGATGATCTGGATGAGGACTGAGTGCACCCTCAGTAAGTTTGCAGGTGACACCAAGATGGGACGAAGTGTGGATCTGCCTGAGGGTAGGAAGACCCTACAGAAGGATCTGGATAAGTTACATTGATGCAGTGCTATAGGCTTGGGGCAGAGTGGCTGGAAAGCTGTGTGGTAGAAAAGGATCTGGAGGTGCTGGCTGATAACCAGCTGTGCATGAGTTAGCAATGTGCCCAGGTGGCCAAGAAGACCAATGGCATCTTGTCTTGTAGTGTGGTCAGGATGAGGGAGGTGATTGTCCCCTTGTGCTCAGCACCAGGGAGGCTGCACACCTCAAATGCTATCGCCCTGCTGTCACTCTTATGATGAGTGGCTGAGAGAACTGAGATTGCTTAGTCTGGAGAAAAGGAGGCCCAGCAGAGACCCTTATCGCTCTCTACAACTGCCTGAATGGAGGATGTGGTGAGGTGGGGGTTCTCCCTTGTAACTAGGGATAGGACAAGAGGTAATGGCCTTAAGTTGTGCCAGGGGAGGTTCAGGCTGGATATTTGGAGAAAGTTCTTCACAGACAGGTTTTTGATGCATTGGAACATGCTACCAGTGGATGTAGTGCAGTCACTGTCCCTGGAGGTACTCAAGAAACATGTAGATCTGGCATTGAGTGACATGGTTAGTGGGCATGGTAGGGATGGGTCAACAGTTGGACTCAATGATCTCAGAGGTCTTTTCCAAACTTTATGATTCTTTGATACTAGAAAGGCTTTTGTTTCTGAGACAAGTGATTTCCCACATTCACTGCAAAATAAAATGTCAGTTTTTCTTGCTTTCTCTTTTCTCTATTTTAAGTAAAAAGCACTGTCATTTCATTAATCCCTAAAGAAATCTCATCTGGCATGCATGCCTTTCAATGATGAACAGACATACAACATGATAAAATTACAGCGTCACCAGACTGAGGTCTCGTAAATGAAAAACTTCATTTTAAACAGGGTATGGTTCCAGTTAGCCACAGCAGCATGCTTGTACGAGATTGCTGCAATAAGGAAAAAGAGAGAGTAATTTCTGAGCACCAAATCAGTAGCAAAGACAACAGAGCTACAGCTCCATAATATTTTTACAGTGCTATCTTCTGTTCCCACTGGAATTAGAAAAATTACTTCCTTGGGAGAAAAGGGCAGGGAGTTTCCAGACCCAGGGCCTTTGTCTTTCTGCTGAGGCCAATGAGGATCACAGAAGCAACCTTCGACATCTGTTCACTACAAAATGAGCTGAGATTAAAAAGAACATCCTAAATTAGATAGGAAACTCACTGCTTGTTCTAGGAAGCTTACCCAGGTTTTCTCGGAAGATGGGCTTCAGTGAAAATGGAGATGCTGGGCGCTCTATTCTCCCACAGACTAGTTGAGGACTAGAGAGGACTCAGCCCCTCCCAGAGTCAACATATAGAAACATGTCTGGAAACTTTCAGTGTCTCCACCTTGATGACGTGAGATTCACTCCTTGAACTGACATAAATACTAAAATACAAGCTGAAATCAATTCAGTGCTTCATAGTCCTCAGCTAGAAAACAATGGATTCTTGTACAAATCACTTTTCATGCCAAGCACAAGTCAGGATTTCCATGAAAGTTGGTTCAAATCCAGTGCTAAAAGGACCAGAACTTTTTCATATGTAAATCCTGCTGCTTTCCTCTTATAAAATGATGCAGGAAGAAAACTGAAGAGCTTGATTTGTCTTTTAAAATAGAATCACAAAATAATTTCTCTTATTCTTTGTAGTTATGCAGAGAAACTATTCACTGCTGTATGTATGGGGCAAACTTCCCAAGAAGGACTGCTGCACACATAAATTTAACTCCAAGAATGATAGCTCTGACCAGGAGTCCTTAGAAAGGAGGAATAGCTTCTAGTTTTTTCACTTGAATGAACTGCAAAAGTGATCCTAATGCAGGATTCTGCCTGCAGAGACCTTGCCTGAACTCCAAAGATCGTGTCTCTTTGCCAACATTGTGTGCTTGGCTTAGCAAGGATTTAAAAGTGCAAAGAATTTTGGCCCGAGCTGCTGTAACAGCGCTAGCATATGCACTCTTAATAGGCACCTGAGTGAGTTTTCTTAGCTGCAAGCAGTAAATGCACAGCAAGATGACAATATCACTGCCTCCAGCAGATGTCATTCATGATGCTGGCACCAAGAAATTGCAGATCAAAGGACCCACCAAAAGGAAAGATGTAATCATTTTCTTATAATCTACATTTGCCCCTTGCCTTGTCTGCAGGAGTTAACCTGGCCCACGGCTTGTCAGCACGGCGGTCATAATCGGGAGAATCCGTAACCTCCACGTACTCATTAAACCGTAGGATTCGTCTTGCTTGAAGTTCAGCCACGGTAGGCCTCAGGCTGAGCTGTACAAGGGAGGCAGAAAATAGTCTGCTTAATAAGACAAAATAAAAGAAAGGCTGAGAGTGGGATGTCGTCTCTAGAGGACTTTAATGGTGTTTCTAAATAGGGTCACTTTCAGGTGTCTAAAAAAAGGTGCTACCCTGGGAACACTGCATGGGAATGGGGGAGCAACACAACCTAATTTCTTCAGTTATAAAAATAGTCTTTGTCAGGAGGGTCACAGAGAATCCTGACATTATCCCTGGAATATTAATTGTGACTTTGCAACTGTTCACCCCACTAAATGAGAGGTCCTTCTGCATCAACAGTTAGACAGTCTGTGTGTTCAGCTGTAATACAGAAAATAAGCAGTTTATGGGGGGGATCTGCCTAACTAAAAAACATACATTTTTTTAAGATTTGGGGGTCAGATGTTCTGTTTTGTCATTATGATGTCCAGGCACATCGTTCCAGTCATCTCAATAAACATTCACTTTAACTAAGGACAGTCACAGTCAGGAAACAAAATACCACCTCAGTGTATTACTGAAGGGAAGGGCAGATGAGGGAGATGTACACAAACTTTCCCTATTCTCTTCCAGAATTAGCTCCCAGAATTAGAACAGCACATCCACTACTTTATTATTTTATTTTGCTTTACTGAAATTTTATTTTGCATGGACAATGAGCAGAATCCCACTTGGAGCAGCCATAACTGCTTGGTGCAGCCAGGAGAAGGGTGAAAGGATGGGCCCACACAGCTTTGTTGCCCTCTTTGCTGCCCTAGGGAGCTCTTGAACATATCAGACAGCAGTGGCCATGCTTGCAGAGGAAACCCCCAGGTAACTTCTTTCCCTTGATTACATAGACAAATATTAAGCATGGCCAGACTGTATGCTTTCCTAAGGCATGGGAAATTGGAATTAATGGAGTCTCCTCCTGAAAGGATATTGGCTTGTATTGCTCTTTAAACAGATTTCTAATCTGGAGGCATGACTACTTGCAGTAATGTATGTCCACTGATTATTCAAGTCTTACAAAAAAATAATCCTATGTACACAAAAGCACAATACAAAAACTTACGTCATTACCTTTCTACTGAGTCTACGTTTTATTTCCCTTTTGGCTTCCTGTTCCTCTTCTTCATTCTTCTCTGTTTTTAAAAGAGATAAAAAGCAGTGAATATTTAAGCATTATATCAGCACATGCTTATTTCCCATGCTTGAAAGCTTCGGGACTTCAAGTTTTGGCTCACATTTCCTCATATTTTATGGTGACCCTGCACACGTTCTCTGCTTTTTGATTCCGTGTGCTCTCATTTCTATTTCATAGCCTAATTTCCCTGCAATTCTGTAGACATATTAAGTCACCATGACAGATCAAGAACGTAACAAAGAAGAGGCTTCTGATGTTTCCTTTCTGCAAAACAGCAGGCAAGAAGTACCCCGAAAAAAGCTGTCTAATGTTTCAATTACTTGAATGAGAACAGAATAACATTACATGTACATTTTCTGAAAGCATTTGGGCATGAAAATGAAACAAATTATTAATACATTTCTGAACTAACCAAATCTGGTTTCTTAAGTGCCAGTGACAAGAATATTAATAAGGGCATGTTCAGATGGACTCAGCCTTTTTTTAAATTGACGCATGTTCTGAAGAACACTATTTGCATTATTGGTCCACGTCATGATTACATGCAAGCTTAACTTTGTTGTGGCTTAAATACACCACCTGGAAATATTTGCAGCATTCTGATTCTGGTTTATTCAAAGTTAGGGGCTGTGGATTCCAAGTTGTGATTCCAAGTTAACTACAAATTTAAAATCCATTTGACCGTTGTGGACACAGTCAGTCAGTACAGACAAAAAGGCACTTTTAAATCCCAGTGTGGCTCAGCTATGGCCAATCTGCTGTATTAGTATAGGCAGCCTGGCTGCAAAGAGGTTCCCATGTTGTGGCAGGTATACTGGGGTAACACCACGACATGTCACCTTGTGGTACTTGCACGTGTTCTTTGCTGACTTGAAGGTGCTCATGTAAGAAGAAACAAGGGAAAGGGGAAGAGGGAAAATGATTAAAAAAAAAAGCAAAAAGAAGAAAGTGAAGGCAGCAAATAAAAGGCAGTGCCAGTCCAAGAACCGCTTTAGGAGAAGGTCCCAACCCTAGATTTCCATCAGCAAGATGCAGTCATACAGCCCTGTGGCCGACGTTAGCCTGGGTCTGTTGTTGATGGTGATTTTATTAAAACATTAAAATGCAAATATAGTTCACAATTTATCTATAGCTTTTCTCTTAAACTACAAATAAATGAATGGCTTGTTTCCACTGAGGAACTGTAAACTGACAAAAACTAAAGAATGCAGACATAATATACTGTTATTTGGAGACTTTTGTTTAAACACAATGTCTTTGCTGCCAATAGACAAGATAACTGAGGTAATTAAACACCAATTATGATTTTAAGGTTCCGCTCAGCTGTGATTTGCTTGACATACATATTTTTGTCCTTTCATGTGTCACTTTAGTCCCACTTCTTATACAGAAAATGCAACTGCATATATGAATCACTGGATACACATATATGCAGTTACACATTCAAGTTTTTTACTTCTAGAAAGAAAACTCAAGAGCTAAAGAAAAAGGACTGAAATCTGGTGGCTACTGTTTGTTAGCATTTTGAATCCATTGTTTCTCCAGCAGTCCCTGATTGATGGCACTGCCAAGTCCCCTTCATTCCTGCAATACCTGGAATTGCACCTCTCCAGACTGCTGAGTGGAACAGTGCTGCAGAAACACTGCCTTGATACAAATTCTTACTAACACTTAAAATGTGATTTGGTCTTTCAAAGTAGAAGTTTTGCTGTAATGATACAAGAAGATGCTTTGCACCAAAATATGAGTACAGACTGGGAGAAGAATTCACTGAGAGTAATCCTCTGAAGAAGGACTTAGGGGTCTGGTGGACAGACAGCTGCTTTTGAAGCCCAGAAGGCCAACTGTATCCTGAGCAGCATCAGAAAAGGGACGGCAGCAGTGAGAGGGAGGTGATTGTCCCACTCTGCTCTGCCTTTGTGAGCCCCCACTTGCAGTACTGCATCTAGTGCAGCACAAGAAGGATCTGGAGCTGTTGGGGCAGATCAGGAGGAGGGCCACAAAGATGATCAGAGGGCTAGAGCACCTTTCTTATGGAGAAAGGCTGAGGAAGCTGGGATTGTTCAGTCTAGAGAATATAAGGCTCCGGGGAGACCTCACTGTGGCCTGCCACTACTTGAAGGAAGCTTATAAACAGGAGAGAGATTGACTTTTTACGCAGTACATTATTTATCCAGAAGGTGGTGAGGCACTGGAACAAACTGCCCAGAGAAGTTCTGGATGCTCCATCCCTGGAGGTATTTAAGGCTAGGTTGAATGGGGCCCTGGCAGCCTGAGCTGGTGAGTGGCAGCCCCATAGCAGGATGGTCTTTAAGGTCCCTTCCAACCCAAGCCATTCTGAGATTCTATAAATGCACTAAAAATAATGGGGCTCATGGTCTTTCAGGTATTGCAGAAAATCCCACCCAGACACCAAGTGACACTGCAGGTATGAATTGACTCATTCATCCAAACAGGAACACAGTGACGCACAGAAGCACCCTTCTGACTGGTTTCAGTCAGTTTTAAAAGCAGTTCTGATCTGTATGAAGTGGAGAAAGAAAGCATAAACACAGAGTTCCCAGCTGCAAGTCCCCTCAAACGTCCTGCTGCTGAACTGGCAAAGCACCAGCTGAGCAATTGCCTTTCTCTTGCAGTAATCTCTGATCAGGTCCCAGCAAGGGGGGGCTTCCCTCCTTCCTTGCCTGCAGTGGAGGGGAGAGAAGAGAGGAATTGCTCTGCCTGATGACTGTCCGGGTCTTGACCATAAAGCACTCCAGGAGCGTGAAACCAAACTTTCCATTGTGTCCCTGTGGGGATTAGCTATGTTTAGACTTTTCTGCGGGCTCGCTGAGGAAGGAGAAAGAAAAGACAAACAAAGTGCTTGCCTCTTGAAATGCTGCAGAATGCAAGAAGCAGCTCCTCTTTCCTGGTTTTAAAAGCAAAGATAATCATTAATATCCCCTAACCAGCACCAGGGGCTAAACCCTGCTTTTTACAAAGCCAGCACGGGCAAGCGTGCAGGTGCGCAGAACAAGAACTTCACTGCCCTTTATAAATACAGGAAAAAATACCATTATCTAAATCCAAAACTTCTGGAAGAATAAAAAGTTTCTTTGCCATAATACCATAAACACTACTAGCTCAGAACTGTCTGTATTAAAAACACAGGGCTTTATCTATTCCTTCAAGTGGACTCTTGAGTTATCATAACTTTGTTTTAGTGTGGGAAGACTCAGAAGCCTGGTTAGTTTTATTCAAATTGTTTTTACAGAAATCAGCCTGCAATGTCTTGCCATTATATCCAACAATTTTTTAGTAACTGGTTTATCTGGTAATATTATCAAAACAAAACTTGCAACACTGATTTCTTCACTTTAACTGGAAATAGAAAAAAAGAAAAAATAAGGACTTTTCCTGAAACTCTTGAAGGATTTGGCTTGCACTTAAGCCTAAAATAAACACTTGGATCTTTGCCACTTAATATAATCTCTAATTCTGATAAATACCACTCAAAACAATGGTTTCCTTTAGTTGCAGTTTACTTATGAGCAATAATATAACCCCTTTTCCCCATGCACTGCTTAAAAATAGGAGGAAGGAAGCTTTATGAAAGAAACCTCCACTTACTCACAAAAGTTACTTGCAACAACAAAGGCATCTAAGACATGTAAACATTTCTGAATGATCCTCTGTAAGGGAATGTAACCGTTTTAATAAATAATATGAAAGTTTTAGAGCTGAGAAAGAACTTGCAGTCTCAAAGGGCTCTGGCCAGAATGCCATTACAAACACTGGTTTTTCTTGTATTTTGCTTTGCTTTTTAAAGATTAACTTGAAATATTTTATATTTCTGCTATGAGCAAAAAGCAGATTAAGTGTCTCAGCTTTCTTTTTTTTTTTTTTTTTTTTTTGCCATTTATAAGTCTGCATTCATAGAATCATAGAATGGCTTAGGCTCCAGCAGTTCTTTTTGCTTTCCCTTGTCCCTTTCAGGAAAAACAAGAGGGAATGATGGCATGCTACTAAGGAAAAGAACAGCAAAGAGGCACTGAGCGCAAAGCACTGTACTCTACCAAAGACATCAATAAATAAGCTGAAACAGGAGTAGAAATCTATTAACTACTTTCTAATCTTGAGATTCTTATTGCAAAATCTGTGCTCAGAATAAGTAATGGTAAAAGTGATGTTAAATACACTAAGGGTATGCTGGTAGTTCAGTCATCTATGGATTAGCTGGACAGAGAAGCCCAGCTGGCATTCCCAGCTCAGTGGCTGTATCCTGGACCACTGAAGACTTGAATTACTTTTCTCACATAGTTCAGCATGAGCTGTTTTTCACTTAAAATACTTCTGTATTTCACAATTTATCTTTATTATGACTATGTGATCTACAGGTTAAGAAATGATGCTCTTAGAAAGTCCATTCATGTTATGTATTGGACTGAAGTCATTTAAGCCCTCTTCTGTGCACCATAGTGCATAAACAGTAGCTTCTGCTTTCAAGTAGGACATGACACTCTTACACAGAGCTTCCACAGAAGTAAGAGAATTTTATTAGCACAAACAGTTGCCTAAAAGCCAATAATTATTACTCCTCCTTGATTTGTAGGCCTGACCAGGTGACAGCAATCAGCCCATGAATTTTGTCCACTTTCCGAACTCTGCCCTTATATCCCACGTCCAGCTCCTACTGATATTCCCTCTCCCTCCTCAGAAGCACTAGGTGGAAGTTTAACCAGCCTAGAACTACTTATAAGGGGTATCTAATTCATTCCTGGGCTTTGGGACCAGCTTCAAGAAGTGGGTTGGTGACAAGTAAAACTCAGCATCTTGAATGTGTGCAATTTTCACAGCTACCATTCCAGGTTAGTATACAAGTCTAGTGTTGACATATTATTTTCAAGAACATCAATTTTTTCCAGCTATGGATCTAACGTGAGAGTAACAATGATCAGGCTTCCATATGAATCCAACATATGCTGTTCTCACTTTCTAAGTAAATACTAACTTAAAGATGAATAAAATACTTACGCTTCAGGATATTTCTCTGCTCTAGCTCTTCAGTTGTAGGCCTCTGGCTAAGTCTCCTGTAAGAGAAAAATAAATGGCTCATTTAGAATCCAAATCACAACTTACAATTTGAAATGCTGCTTACGTCCTTCTTATACAGCCATTGTCATAAAGCTATGTGGAGGTATTCAACAACAGGCAATTTCCATTCACGGTTATAATATTAGTGCATGTAACTTCCACACTGAGTAGGCATTTAACATTTATATTCTCACCACTTGAATACAGAAGTGATACTTGCACAGTACTACAGAAATCGCACCAGCAAATTTAAATTTCTCATTTATAGGTGTAATTTTATAAAAGAGTACATACATGCCTTTTGTTCCTAGGCATTCTAATTACGATAAGTTGTGCAGTCATAAGATTGTTCTCGGGTATTTTGAATGCAAAGGCTATTCTGTTTTTCAGCACAAAAATTGCATGCTGCAGATGTCTTAGAGGTTGGAAGTTCTTTTGGCCTCTGCTCCACAAACCCCACACAGTTCACTATAGATCATCTGCAGCTTCAACAAACCATCTGATTCAAAGAATCCTTAGCACATTCGCAACACCTGCATACAGAGGAGAAGACCCGGGGGATGCTCATCACCATCAAATGGAAACTCCACACTGCATGAGGTTCCGGACCCAACACTGGCTGCACTGTGGGAACAGGGCTTCTGCTGCTTTCTGCCACCTTTCCACCATATCTCTGCTGTCAGGTGCTGACCCCAACACTAGGAATTTTAAAATGGGATGCCATAATCTTGGTCATAATCTCAGACCTGTGCACAACCCTAGTGTTGCAATGCACACCATAAGCTTTTCATGCCTGTTGTTGCCTGTCACTGAATATGGCTACATGGTAAAGGTACCAGCTGGGCAGAACTGGCAATGCCAGACAAGAGAGTTCAGGGTAGGAATCAAAGAGCAGCTTGTTCAGCATCAGTCCCGTGGGAAATACAGATAAGTGGGATGTGATTACCAAAGCTGGAATCTGGTTAGGAAAGCAGTGATAACAACCAGGCTTCTTTATTAGCAGAAGAAAAATGTCCCTCAGGTCCTATGAAGATGTATCCTTCTTATAACTATGAAATGGAATATATTAGTTGGTCATCCAGTTCACAGAGCACTTCAGCCTTGTGCTAAGTGCTGGGACCAGGCTGCTGTGCTTCTGTACTGGAGGACCACTGGCTGCACTGCCCAATATCTGGAAATCTCTAACAAACACAGGACATCCTCCAAGTCTGTCTGGATAACATTTTTGAGCGCAAGAGAAATAAGAACAGGCCTGAGAAAACATAGACATATTGTAGTCTCTTCTCAGAGAACTATAAAAAAAACAGAATTAGCACTTCAGAGGATTTTTCTTAAGTCTGTAAATACAGGTGATTTTTTTCTTCTTTTTTTTCATGCAATTATCTTAAGTCCTGTAGGAGTTTAAAGTATGAGAAAGATACTCCTCAGAGGTGAGGTAATCTACAGTAGTAATCTACAAAGTCAGTCTATGTTAATATCTTTTGTTGGAATCAGTACACAAATAAACATTTTAGAGAACAGGAGAAGAGCAGGAAGGGACAGAAAGCAGGAACATGCACAGGCATACTGCTTGTGTACGAAACTACAGCTCTGACTGAGAAGGTAAGCTCAAGTCCCTGCTAATCACAGAGCCTTTTTAGTTGGAAGGGATCCTTAATGGTCATCTAGTCCAACTCAGTAAAGCCACATTTACTCTGCAACTGATACCTCACAAGCTTCGTTCCAATCTGATGTCTGATTTCCTGCCTCTCCTCTTCAGATGTACGCTGCAGGATGTTTTTGTCTTCTAGTTCTTTCTTAGATGGTCTGTTGCCAAGTTTGATAGCAAGAGTATCCCTACGACGAATTTTACTTGCCAAAGAGCCTGAGGAAGTGAAGAGGAGGGTGGATTTAGTTCATTCATACTTAGGTTACAGACACAAATCAAGTAAGGACTTTAATACTTCCCCAGAGCAGCCTTGTTCCCACATGCAGGAAAGGAATTTTAATTAACATCAAAAGGAAAATAGTTTCAACTCAGCTCACAAAAATAAAAAGTTGGAAGACTTGGTTGAAAAAGCTAACAGCCAGAACAATAGAGGAATTTTAGAAGGATCATTCATTGTCTGTGAAGCAATAAGGCAAAAATGACAAATCTACATTTACATGTCTTTGAAGTATGATACATTACAAGTTGATTTATTTACCTACTCAGTACAGTTTGCAAAACGCTGCCCTTTTTCTTAAGCTTCAAGGTTTAGCCTCATTGTCTCATCTTGTCCCTCTTCCTTTTTTTTTTTTCTCTCTCTTATGTCACTTAGCTCTTGCATAGTGTTTTCTATCTTTAACTCTTTTGTTAACTAAAATGAAAAACACAGTTTAGAAAAATGCCCTGAGTGCTTGTGAAGTATTCTAGGCAGCAGCCCCAGGCACTGAAGCAATCTCTTTGTCAGTAGGACAGACATAGTACGGACAACAGCCACGCAGTTCTGTTAGCATTAGCATCAGCCAGCTCTGGAAGCAGTTCTGTTGACTCCTGATATTCTGAGGGGGCAACACACATCCAACAGTGGCAGATCTTGTCACACCCTCTTTTTCCCTGAACCTGCTCCCCCCATCTCCATTCCTATGCAATGCTTAAACTGCATGTGTCTCAGCAAGTTTTTGATCACAATTGTTTGGGAGTGGAGAAGCATTTACCAGCAGTGGTAAAACTATACATAATCATTTCTTGAAGCCATATGTGCCTCTCTTCACTTTGCACTAACAGGTACCAAGCATGCTCATATATAATATGTAAAAGACAGGGAGCAACTGCTTGGTAAGGTGCCCTGCAGCAGCACTGCACCTTGGAACAGAATCACCCACAGAACGATGTGCTTGCTAAAAGCTCTGCCCTAGTCTTTGCTCTCCTGCAGGTCGTAACTAAATAGGGTCAGCTACACAAAACTCACTTGGATGTAGGTGTCTTCGGATTGTGCACAAGCACTGAGCTCCAGTTTAGCAATCTAGCAACCACAGACACTTAGCAGGTCCTCTGAGCCAGCCAAGGACAAATGTACACAACCTGAGCTGGTCACACCTTCCCCAGTACACTCCTTTTGTTAGGGGCTTACTTTCAGCACTCGCATTATCATCATCATCGTCGTCATCATCATCTGTGTAAAGTATGGGCCCATCAGAATCAGAGTCACTGCCATGGCTCTCTCTGCTGCTTTCACTCTCAGCAGCAGCATCAGAAGTCTTCTCTGCTCGTTCAGAGTGGGTCTTGCCAGCTGCCTTTGCTTCTTGGTTGTCTTTGCTAGCCAAGCTGTTAATTCATAAACAGACATGATGTTATGTTAATTCAAGCAGCACAGAACTCAAATGGGAGATGAACTATAAAAGCAAAAATGAAAATACAAGTTCAGTTATTCAAACCAACTTCTCTGTTTCTAAAATCATATGGATGTACAAGCTATGCAGTGATGTGTATGCACGTGGATGTACACACCTATATACGTCTGTCAGGAAGAAAGATGAGGCCTGAAGTGATAAGCTGCGAAGTCTGAATACAGAAACATCACTGTTCTTGCTTATTTCTTGTGCAATGGGACCAATAGTAAATAAAGGATAATGAGAAGAGAAAAGCAGCTCGTAAAGTTGAGGGTAAGAGGAGTGAGTCAGAGAGCAGGCAGGATTGCAAAGCTTCCTGTTCTGGATGAGCGACTGTATTTACTGCAAATACAGTTTCATTACTGATGAGAGCGAAATGTTCATTTCCATCACTGATGAACATGGAAATGAGCAGCAGAGTGTCCGTCTGCCATGGGAAAATCCTTTTCATAAACGAATGTGTGATCAAGGAGAGATGCAGCACAGGAATGTAATACTGGCACAGATGTACCAGCAAGACTTCCTCTATCTAAAGGAAATTCTCTAGGCCACTGGTACCATTGATTAAATCCTCTTGGGTTGTTATGAAAGACACCGGTTCTTTTGTCAGGGAAAAGACAGATTAACATCAATCATTTCCTTGCTGCCAACTATTTTGCTTAAACCGTGTAATTATGAACTTGTTCTTGACTAGATTTTATGGTATCTGAGACTAAGAAAAGGTATCGGGCAGTGGCAGATGAAACATTTACTAACCAAAGTCTTAAACAGCCATTGAGCCTACAAGTAAATTCAGCTATAAAATCTACAAAAAAAGTAAAACAAAACCAAAACAAACCACCTCATAATTCAGCATCCTTTCTTGTTTGCTTTTATGAGAGAGAAATGAAAGTATTATCTGAGACTAGCTGAGCAGCTGAACACAGGGGTCTTATTCACAGAATCACAGATTAAGACATTAGCTTGGGTTGGAAGGGACCTTAAGGCCCACTTGGCTCCAACCCTATGCCATGGGCAGGACTGCCACCCCCCACATAGGCTGCCCAGGGCTCCAACCTGACCATGAACACCTCTGGGGATGGGGAACCCAGAGATTCTCTGCACCACCTGTGTCAGTGCAACAAGGCAAGCTGTATTAAGCCAAGCAATAATGCACTTGGCAGATGACGAGAAATGACATCTTGGGGAATCCTTCGGTACCACAGGAGAATATAGACTCTAAAATGCACAGAACAAATTGTGCTGACATGCAATGTAACACTAGAAACCTGGCTCCCTCAGCTGTAGGCTTTGCTATTTTTTAATAACAGCAATGACTTACCAATGACCACCTCACCTTTTTGTGTCCTCTCCACGAACATCTGGATTGCTGTCTGAGGTTGTACTGCTCAAGCCCTCATCTGCGCCTTGCTCAGCCTGGAGAAGAGGTTTACTATCTGATCCGGGAACAGATGGATCTTGGGCATCTGAGGACACAATGAGTTGAGCAGCTGCAGAAGTAAAAGGAGGTGGAGGTGGAGGTGGGGGTGGGGGTGGAGGAGGAGCAGTGATGGGAGGAGGGGGGACAACCAGCTTGCTTGGTTCGCCTACATCCTCTGTTTCAGGAATTACACTGGAAGGTTGCTCAGGCTCAGATTTTTCTGCCTTCACTTCCAACTTGATGGTACTGGCACCTGAAGGGGAAGAGGCAGCCCCATCTGGTGCCGTTCGTGAAGATGTTTGTTTCCCAGGCCTTTTCTTGCCCCTGGGAGTTCCTGATGTGCCTGATTTGCTGGAAGTCTCTTTAGAGGCTTTGGGATGAGATGATGTGGACGAAGTAGATGGTGATGAAGAGGACTTGGAGACTGGTGTTTTTTTAGCATGTGAAGCACTAGCTAAAATAAGAAAAGAAAAAGCATTTTGCAGTCTTGTAACTGTACAATTCTTGTGTATTTTTGCATTAGTTGACTTTTGTGCTGATACTTTAAAAAAATGAAAAAACACGCTTGAGATTTCTATAATCCTTCATCTATATGTTTGAGATGAGTAAATACTGAACACTTTGATTTTCTGTACATCTTTCAGTGGACAAATCAGGATCCCTGTGGGCATCAGTTAATCACATTTCACAATGTTCTTTCAAGTTGCGTGTTCCTAGTTAATGGCAAGCAGCAGAGGGCCATAAAACAAGATGCACTTTTGAGTTCAGAGGGTACATCCATTTAACAGAGACAGAAACCACTGATCTCATTCTGCACAAATGATCTCCTGAAACAAAGAGGCACTAAAGACCCCCTGTATGTACTGGAGCTCTTAGTTTTGCCAGTGACCGGCTCAGCATTGAAAATAAGGTGACACAAGACACTTCTTGCTGACTAGTAAGTAATGTTACTGTCTGCTGCTGTAATACTTACTATACTGAAACACACATGGTCAGTGTGCAAGATTGCAAGAGAGATCAGCTAGACTGGTATTCCCATTTGCACTCCAGTTGCATTTCTGGCTGCTGTGTTGAAACAGCCATCATCTGGACTGGGAGCTTCAGACTTTGAACTTACATTTAAAAAGCAACAAAAATGACAACCATCTTACAGTTCAGACCTTTTCATCAAAATGCATCCAACTCAAACTCTTCTGCTGTAGTGCATTAACCTCAAGAGCACAAGTGAAAGCATTATAAAGTTGCACAGCAACCTCGAAGCTAAGCTTACGGAGCAGAACAGAAAGCTGTAAAAGAAATCTGCTGAAAGGCCTATAAGCATTTAAATAAAAACAAAACCTGAGCAGGTTAGGATAGAACCAAAATACAGACCAAAATACAGCTCACACCAATAAGCTCATGGTACAAAAATAGCTCTCACAGTGATGCTGCTCTCGGCCTCAAAGAAGATGGAAAATAATTCGAAAGATTATATATCAAAAGACACGTTATACCGTTCTCTTCTGCAGGAGAACATTATGGTTTATAAACATTTAGAGAGCTGTGCAGCTTTCAGTACATCTGCAAAAATCTGCAACAACTCATGGCTTCAGGCAAATCACTGTCCTTATGTGCTTGAGGCCACTCTGCAGGGCACAGTGCAGGACCTATTGATATTTGCTCTTATCAGTCACATCTACTACAAATCACTGACTTCACTTACCAGCAAAGAAACAAAGAAATGCTATAAGCAATAGTTCATAATTGCAGTGGAAATAAATAGTGGCTTCAACCTGCATATTACTGAGCAGAAACCTTACTGAGTAAGTGGATGGTACTAACAAAAGGCTCTGGTTCTGATTCAGCAAAGCACTTAAACACAGGTTCCAATCAATGAAACAAAGGTACGTGCCTAGCCTCAAGAACTCCAGCACAATACAAATACACTATAATTATTACTGGGAAACGTTAAAAAGATGTTTCCATTGAATGAAGCCTTACATTGTTCTTGGAACCTTTCTGGTCTTGCAATCAGGAACAGAAAGAATTCTCCCAGAGAAATTCTCCCCACACTATGACTCAAGTCAGTAGTGCCATTGCTGTTATTGCTTTAAACTGGGCTGGTTAACAATTTCCTATCAAGTCCCTTTTTTTCAGTAGAAAACTTAGATTTTATTTACATAAAAAAGCTGATGAACATTATTCAACTTTGTTGCAAACATTCATGCTTATGTTAAACTTATGTTAACGCTCATCCTAACTCCACTATTTCAGTTTGGAAATCTATTGAGTAACTTCAGTTCCTCATATTCCTGTTCTCCTTCACGGGACTGGATCACTGTATTCACTTTCACGGGGATGTGATAAAGCTCAACTATAAAATATCACTCCCAACCAGTTCTGTTTATTAAGTATTGCAGATGAAAACAATAAACCCAACACTGAAAGAAATTATTCATAGAATATGTGCTATTTTGTACAAGGGGCACATTGATATATTTTATATCCATATGGTCTCAAGCATCACCTGAAATTTCAGCAAGACTACTAAAAGACAAATCTGGAATTTGAATGTATTTTAATTTATGAACTGACATATCTGAGAGCTTGTTACCAGTCAAAAGCCTAAACACTTTTCTACCCGCTGGGTTGTTCTGTTTCTGAAAGGTGTGCTGTTACAAGCTTCTTTCAGCTGAGAGTAACAGTTTTCAATGTGAAAGTGAAATACAAGCAGCAAATTCTGGGTTTTCAACATGTTTATTCTTGTGGCCTATTGATGTAGAAGGGACAGTTAATACCAAGTTAATATTGTAACTTAAGCATTCTTGCAGTGCTTTCAAACAGTCCTCTTCTGTATGCTTCAAATACAACACTTGCCAAAATGTACAAGTTATGAAGAAGTATACTTGGAGAGAAAACTGGAGGGACTGAAGGAATTTGGAAGATTGAAAGAGGATTGAGAACGCAAGGTTTGTATAAGTTAGCCAATATATATATATATATTCAATTCATCGTAATATTGTTTGCATTCAAATTACATTTGCATGATTTCATTTTGGTCACTGTCTAAATCACAACCACTTGAACTTGAGATCAGTACCTTAGAACAGCTACATAAAATCTAGCATAACTGCAGGCTGCAGAAGAATCAATAGATTTACTTTGGGGCAGTTCAGATGTATTTGTTTCCAAAAGTCACCTCTTTCCTTGCTGATCCTTCGACAGTTCTCTGAGTCATTTTATAGCCAGCACTTGCACGTCAACTGGGAATTCAGTATAGTCTCCGTTGTGCTTGGTGTTGCGCATACATTTGTTAGACAGCAAAATGATTCATCTGAGGTGTTTGCAGACAGCAGAACCAGAGCTCAGTGAGATGTTAGCTAAAAACATCAGTGGCATGCTCTTTAGTAGCATAGCTACGTACAAAAGCAAAGCCCTGAGGACCAAGCCCCTCATGCACATGCACCCACCATAACTGGCACTGCCTGTGCAGTACTCACCAACTTCTCGGTTTGCACTGTGGCTTGTTGGCTTGGGAGGCGGGAGAGGAGGCTGCTTAACAGGAGCCTTTCCCTTTTTTTTAGCATGAGGTGCTTCATTACTCTTATGGCTGGTGGTGGTAGAAGCAGCAAGAGCATTTTTTGGTGGTAGCGTAGCTTTTTTAGATTTAGGCTTAGACTTGGGTAGTGGTGGAGCATGGGATGCAGTTATTTCTGGGCAGTGATCAGTAGTGTTCTCTATGGGTAAGAAAGTGAACAGAAGCCAACTGACACAGACACCACAAACATACAACAGCAAGCTAGACAATGACTACTTTTGCTGCTTGATCTCTTGGGAATCAGGAGAGATTTCTTCACTTTTTCTCTCCTATTGAAATTACTACTTCAGAAAAAAAGAAAAAAAAAGTTCCCACCTGTCTCAATTCAAGTCCTTCTCATTGAAGACTTCTGCCCAGCACTCCTCTCAATCTTATCTAATCCAGACTTCCAAGGATCCTCTTTAATACCCCCAAATAAATTGCTGGCTGCAAACTAAGCAAGGCAAATGCCATTTGGTAAAAAATTCCCTTAGATCTTTTCTAGTTCTTTGAAATTAGTAGGCTATAAAACTCAGATTCATGCGAACGTGAATGTGAACAAAGCTTTTCTCTCAGCCACAGGTTCAAACATGGCCATGCAAGCTGAAATTTTCCCCTGAAGCAACACATTTTCCTATGCTGCAGCCTGCTTGCTCACAGAAACAGCACCTTTATTTTGGGTATCTTCCCCATAAAGAGTATTTCTACTCTTTAACTAAATTAAATAGGATGTCATTTGGCATGGGATTGCTCTTTCCTCCTCCAAGTCCTTTAGGTGTTCATATCAGACTGCAGTTTCAAGAATCAACAGTTACTCAGTCAGCAGAAATCTGGACTTCATCCACATTTCATAGTCCAATAGGAATGGCTCTGCAGAGTGAAACAAGTAACACAGGGGACCTGGTGTCCCTGTCCTGTGCACTTCACAAGAATATACTGTGGAGTAGCTTCAGGCTAGTTCTGTGGACTGCATGTCCAGATGTGGAGGGAACACAACAAGTTCTTGAATGCAGCTTTGTGTTTAATTTCATCCAAAGAAACCTTGTTTGTGTGCTCTGCAAATTGAAGACAGATAAGTGGGAAGGATCTGGAAATTCACTTCAAAACAGCAAAGCTAATGTACTTGAGCCACTTATATGCAACTTAAATTCTGCAACACAAACTCTATGGTTTTTAGACTGTAGCTGGTAAAGAAAGAAAATCTTTCTTTATTCTGTCACACCATCTCTGTGCCCATTTGGTCTCAAGACAGTCTTTCCACCTTGCAGAAAAAGTATTTTATAGAAGTAATAGCATACCATCAAAAGCATAAGAACTTTACTTGCATGTTATTATAAACTACAATGGTCAGGGAATGAAGGAGTCAAGCACATATCAAAAAGAACTTTAATGACTTCTTTTTAGCACTTGAAGGAAACCAATTCACTTATTGCAGTACGTTCCCACAAGAGCCTCACTCTAACACACATTACATGGCAGTTCCTTGCTCTCCTGGCCACTCCCTGCCCTCTTCCTTCCTATATAGAAGATTCCCAAGAGATAAGCAGTATCTTTTCACTGTAAGATTAGTAGATGAAGACCAGAAACAAACATGTTGGACAACATCAACATTCCTTATCTCAGAAACAAAGCCTTTTCAACCTCTAGTTTAAGGCTTGTTAACATGAACCTGATGCATCACCTCTGCAATTATTGAAAGCAACATGCACACATAACTCTTTATCAACCAAGAGAATTAATGGTGTTCTTCTCATTTATTTCCAGCCTATATAATCATAGGATAAACCGGTTTTGCTAATGTTATGCAAAAAACCATTGCTTTAGAGCTAGCAAGCAGATTCTTTCAAGCACAGATCCTTGTACAATATCTTTGTTTTCCTACCTCTTTCTCCTGGACCAGAGAAAGACTTTGGAAGAAGAAAAAAACATATTTGTTACACTTTGTTTTCCTCTTGTATAGCAAATGGTACCTCCTTATTAAACTCCACCTACCTTCATTCAAAGCTGAAAAATTGATTTAATTGTGAGAAAGCAAGATGTTGCTACATTTTAATTCCATTATGACAAACATGGCAAGAAAAGATAAAATTTCTATTTTGAAGATCTTGAAGGACATGATCAGAAAGAATTTTAAGTGTATACCATTCTTTTTCCTTATGGATCCAGCATCCCAAAACTCTACTTACTAAGAAGAATCAGTGGAAAACCCGTGCATTTATACATTGTCACCATGTTTTGCTTTAAGTCACTAATACAGAAAGTGTTAAGAAAAGAATAACCTAGTACTCTATCCTCCAAATGCTAAAGAAATGCATGAGAATTTTTTAGAATCTTAGTCAGCTTACATTCGAGTGTTTAACTGATTAAATAATGTGTCCCAATATATCTTATGTGTTAGTAAAAAAGTACAAAATGTGAGGATACATCTTTACTTGGTTGCAAATAAGTGTATCTTACTTACAGTCAATATTTTCAATCTTCTATAGAAAAATAAATTAAAATTATTAATGAAAAACAAAATTTAAATATTTCTTCCAAATCAATGTCCCTGCTTTCGGATTTCAGTTGTGATTAAGCGGGACAATTTATGTAATATCAATTTTGATTGAAATATCCCACGAATACTGGGATATCATCTCTATCTAGGGCAGTTTTTTCCATACTGTTATGCATATACCAAGGTGTGGAAGATTTTTGCACAGCATAACTCTATCTGCTTGGATAGTTACAGTTCCTTTTGAGCCTTGACTACACTTTGATCACATACATGCCCTTTTCTTCACTTTGATCAATGAGTTTTCATGCTCATATCTATGAGGAAGTCTGTGATGAAGATAGTTGCTCTTGCCCATTGCTTTGACCATATAATTCCTCTTGGCGTCATGCTACCTTTGTATTTTCTGTGTTAGCTTCACTTTTTTATCTCACCAGATAAATCTGATGGCTTTCAATGTCAGTTTCATCCTGTCTAAACTGATGTTTCTCATTTACTTGAGATACTGATACTCAGTTCTTACCTGACCAACTTTTGTCACTAACAAGCCAAATTTTGAAGCAAACACATTCACCTGCTTTTCTCTTGCTGCTCTCAGGCTTGGAAGACTCTCCATGTAAACATTCACAAAGATACCTCTCTTCCTTCGCATTAAAATCTGTTGTGATACCAAAACTAACAATTTTTAGGCATTGTACTTATTATCCTGGTCTAGTCTCCTCTTGTTTTTCAGCATCTAACCGTGGTGTCCTCTCTTACTGCAAGCCTACTGGGACTGTTTGTTTTTTTTTTTTATTCATGTAAGACACTATGCAATAAATTTCTTGTCTATGCATGAGTACTGTAGAAATACAAATAGTAGCTAAAAATGGCAACAGTGGGACACTCTTGCAGAGGGAGAAAGATGGTCTGATGTCTGTAGATGCTTTTGAAATAAAATTGAAGTGTTAGAACTGTACCTCTCCAGCATGTCCCTGCTAGAATATGTGCCCTTGTTCTTGATGCTTCTTCTTTCTAATCAGGTTTGTGGCTGCCAAATTAAGGAGCCACCTGAATCAGCTCAGTCTATCTATTTGTCCCCTCAGTACCTCAGAAGCAGCTTCAAGGTATTTTTATTGCTATTGCTCTTCTTAATCTAGAAATCTGTTCATCACAAACAGAACTTTAAACAAAAGGTCACCAAATGATCATCAGATAATAATATATTTTATACACTTCTTCAAGACATCTTATGTAAAAGAAATTTGTTATATTCTCAATAAGAAAGCAAAGCAAATGCTAATATCTTATTTAAGCATTTATATATATAACATTATATATGTATATATATATAACATTATATATATACATACATATATAACATTAATAATATGTGCATGTTTGGAACAATTTTTCCAAAGGCCATATTTTCAAGAAAGCTCACTTTGAAATGGGATTTTCTTGTTCCCAGAAATTGTGATTGAGGCCAGACTTTTAAGAAAACTGTCTTTTTACATAAACATCTGAAGACAAAAAACAAACAAAAAAACCAAAACCATGACCAGGGTTACTCAGTGTGCAGCAGCTCTTGTGGAAACTTTCACAGATTTTCAGGGAGATTCCAGTATGCCATATTCACTGGAAAATCAATGACTTATTTTGGAAGCTAAATGCTTCACTGTTCCTAAGCTGTGGACTAAATGGTGGTTCAAAGATCTACAAAAATCCTTGACATAGTCTCAGAAAACATGCACAAATTGTTTGTATTTTTTCTTTACTTTTGCAAATTTCTGAGTCCAAACTTTCACACTACAGGATTTTGTCATGTAGTACCAAGGTTTTTTGGTTTCTACAGCTAGAGCTGTTATGAATCTAGCTCACAGCCAGTAGCCCTGCATTACAAGCATATAATCTTTACCAGCTGCAAAGCACTCTTCTCCTGGAAGATAAGCACAATTTAGTGGAGTAGCACTATGTAAAATGGAAGGTGGAAATAAGGTATAATTTGTTGTTTACTACTGGGTAAATCCCTCCAAAATGAACTTTTATTAAATAAGAGTTTTGAGAATCAAGAGTTTCCTTTCCAGCCTATGCAGAGAGCTGTATTGTGATTAATCAAAATCCAGGAAACTGTCATTCAGAAACATGGGACACCAGACAACACAAGGTGTCTTTTGTCTCATTTTTGGACTCTCTTGACTGTGCTGGTGCAGATGGTCAACTCATACAAATCCTTTCATAAATTTTAGATTCAATCAGCTCCATTTTTTGTTCATGCTTTTACTACTAAAGCTCTGTTCAAGAAAACACCTATTTTAATTGAAAGCTTTCTTTAATTTCTAGTCCAAATGTATTTCAAACCTCTGTTTATTCCTTTCTACTTGTGCCAGCGTTGTCCTTCACCCATAGTCTCTCCTGGCTATATACCAATTTGTTACATTCACCAAATGCAGTCAAGACTCAGGCTCTCTCAGTTTTGCTAGGCTGAACAAGAACAGCTGTCTCACAACCCTCTCTGCATTAATTCCAGTTTTGAATTCATCCTTCTTGAAGACAGATGAACAGATCTGTATGTCTGCAAACTTCCAGCTTTTGCTCACTGAATAATGTTAACAGCACCATGTGCAAAAGACCCTGTAACTGAAGAAGGGTAGAAATCTGAAGGAGGGAGGAGAAAGGGGTAGGTGTAACAATTGACATAAGTAACCACATTTAAATATTTATTGTTTCCAAGATAATAAAGGAAAAAAAAACCAATACAAAACAAGCACATGCTGATTGCTCAACTGTTGCGTAATATGTAAGTTGTTAAATCAAGACAGAATATCTGTAACATCTTCACTGCTAACTGCATATTTTTACCTTTTCTTGGTCTATAAGATACTTGGAAAGCGAGCAGGCATGTAAATTTCTACATTCCTTTATATTATCTGTATAGATATTTTCAAACAATTCAATGATTAATCTGCCAAAACCACGCCTACAATCTTATTCCTGGAGCCATATTAGGATTTTTTTTTTTTTTAATAAATAGGATTTTTTTTTTTAATAATTAAAAAAACAAAACCAAAAAATAAATGGAAGCTCTACATATTAGGAGCTTTCCTCTGCCACTCACATTACGTGGGTGAAAGCCTGCATCTTCATGTCAGTCTACTGGCAGGAGCCTGCCTGGCTTGGCTGACTTACTGGATGGTTCCTGCCCAAACAAAGCTTTATCTGGAGTACCTTTCCTTTTAAGAAAACTTGGATTCAGTCTCATTTACATAGTTCAGGTGACAAATAGAAGATCAACTATTCTTAGAATAACTATTTGTAGGCCAGCAAATAACTCAGCTAGACTGAGACCTACAAGTAGATTCTCTGGGAGTCAGGCAAAAAAAAACACCAATAAACTTTTATATATGGTGCACATAACAATGATCTACAGAGCTGAGGGGTGCAGGAAGCCAGCTTGTAACACAAGAGAGAGGAAAGTTTGTCTTGTCTTTCACAGTGAATGGTTTGCAAGATTGATCAGCTGAGAGGTTCTTGTATAAGGCCCTGGGGGGTTTACTGCTTTGAATTCAGCAGTTGTTGCTTTTTTGGTGTTTAGTTGTTTTTTTTTTTCCTTGGTTTTTTTTTTTTTTTTTTTTCCACTTAGGGGAAATAAAGCAAAGGCCTCTGAGAAAAGAAATTCAGAAAACTTGAGTTTAAAGAACATTCCCTTGAATGCAAATTACAGTGTTGGTCAGCAAGTATGCATACTCATAAGATCAGGGCCTATGACTCCAGCTTTCTTTTTCTCCTTATGCATGAGAAAAACAGAAGATTAAATTTAAAGGTAGATATAAGAGAAAGAACCTCTGAACTAAAAAACTAAAAATTAGACATTTGTCAGCTCTCAGATTAGTTATGATGTGGAGGAAAAGCATTATACAGATGGATCCTATTAATTCATTTGGAAACAGGACTAGAAATTGTTTCCTTCACTGAAATACGTGAGAAAACCTAAGAGGACTCGGGTCTGCTATAAATGGTATTGGAACATTTCAGAAGTTTATGTTCCATGACACCCAGAATACCCAGAGCACCCACGAGAGAGCTCTGGCTTCCTGCAGTGCAGTTATTTATCACTCCTACCTGACTGATGGTAGGCAAAATGAAACTTTTTTTTTTTTCCAAGTAGCATATCACTAATGGTTAGTGAACCTGCTTCACTTTCAACTACCTACTTTCTCTTCAACTTAAGCTAACAATGAAATTATCTACCAGAATCACAAAAAGATTAACTTGCCACATCAAAAAAGAGTAGGATCAAAGTTTACAAACAACTCAGCTACAAACTCATGGTTCTCTGGTGTACCTTGAATGCCAGAGACATCTTGGGAAAGTGTGAAGGAGAAAAGGAGCTCTGACACAGTACCAGGAGGTTTTACAATGTTCAGCAAGCATCCTGTGCCATCATGCTATGTCCCTGTGTCTATAGTGGGCAACAGCTACAATTTTGATATCTATTCTACCCGTGTTGCTTTTGCTCTTCTCCAACACTCTTGTAGGGTACAAGAGGAAGAAAGAAGGGGATCCATGGAACCTCTATGCAAGGTTCATAGGGAATGCTCCTCATTGGGAACCTGGAGTGCTGAGGCCCACAGGGGCTCTTTCAGACAAGGGCCGTTGATCAGGAGCCCTGAGATACCAGCACAGTCCAGCCTGCTGGCCAGACAGGCAGCACGTACTCTGGCACGCTGCCTGCCCATGTGCTGCTCTGTATCCCCTCCAGCATGCTCACAGAGAATGGCTACAGTTGAGCTCCGTGTTTTCAGCAAAAGATGCTAGTGACTTGTAGTCAAAACAAAACCAAACTAAGGAAAAAAAGTATTCAGAACTCAACCTAGTACACATATAATGTGAATAAACAATCCAAGAAAAAGATCTGGGGCTCTGCTTTCCCATCTGCAAGGCTTAATAACTCAATCACCTGTTTTTGTAAAACTTAATCGCTCAATCACCTGCATCACCAGCTTCTTATTATGCTGCCATAAAGGAGAAATTTTCTACACCGTTTGGATGATTGACATATCATAGCTACAAAAAGTAATGGCCACACTGAAATTTCCAAAGGGATTTTTTTCCCCAAATACAGAAGACACCCACGAGCAGAGAGTGCAAAATTTGCAGGGATGCTTGGCAGCGCAGGGAACAGCTTTCAGGCTGCTGCTTCACTCACTTTTGCTTAACTCATTCCTACAATATGTGGCTGAGCCAACTGTCTTTGCCCTGTAAATACTGCATTTCTGTGGCTCACGCTAGAACATTTTTCCTGTGACTTCTTTTAACTCCAAACACATTCCCTGCTCCATGATGCACTGCTGCCAACTCTTACCGCTTGACCACTGTGCCTGCCACATTTGGTCTTTTTAAACTTCCAGCATCAGCAATCATCATCATCTTTAAGCAGGAAGCTCATTTTCAAAATCTGTTTGAACCAGAAAGCAAGTAAGAGCTACCACCATTTCATAAATGAGTTTTAAAATAACCTGATAACTTTCAGGGGCTGAGCTGCGTTTTTCAGAACGCTTTGATTTGGCAGCAGTTTGCAGCATACTGTGCTGCTAAACAGCAGGAATTATTGCTGTCTTCAGGTCTCACAAACATGGAAAGTACAAAGAACTTCCTGTAAGATTTACACATAGGAGTTTTTGACTCTAAAAAGACTAACATCAATCTCTACAAAAACCACCTTGAATTCATTGCTCATGACAGTCCAGCTAGTATTCACTCCACCTATCTAAGTTCTTCTGACAGAGATTGTGATCTGTGATCTGGAAAAGCAGCATGTGTTACAGTCTAACCGGAGGACACTGCCAGGTATACCCATAGTCCTGCCACAGCTCTGATTTTGATGCTCTTCGAGCATCAACATAATGCTAATGCAAACCATCACATCAGTGGCTTATTTCTCCTTCTGCCAGTGAGTGTAGTGTGATGAAGACCTACTGTAGTTGCCGTAAAAAAGCTCTGAAGACTACACCACCAGGTGAGAGTCATCTGTGAGGTGCATCTGCAAGCCCTACTCTTAAACAGACTGACTCACCTTCTTGCTTAATTTGTGATAAAGTGATAGCTAAATATACCTTGGCACTGAGCCTACTCTTGTACAGCCATCATTTCAAAGTTCTTAAAGGTCAGCACAATAGAGAGAGAGAGCTGAATGAAATAACGTGTTTGAAACAGATATTGTACCTTCCCCTTTTCATTACAGTTCTGCATTCTGCAGCATCATCTGGATGGGATTTCAATACTCAGAACTGTGTATCATTAAAAATATGCCCCTTGGGAAAACTTTCAAGACCTGACAGGTTCAGAAGGCTGTATTTAGGGATGCATAAAATAACAAATGATCTGATCTAGTCCCAAAATCATTTTTAAGGAGCTTTCCATGGCTTTTGCAAATCTTTTTTCCTGACCCAATACACATCTGGTTCTAGTTGG
Organism: Tympanuchus pallidicinctus; assembly: GCF_026119805.1. NCBI lineage: Eukaryota > Metazoa > Chordata > Aves > Galliformes > Phasianidae > Tympanuchus > Tympanuchus pallidicinctus. Next base: position 57,821,695 of record NW_026294618.1, on the reverse strand, counting down.
CATAAAAAGATATACACATTTAAATGTCATGAAAAAAAGCTAATTATGTATTTTGGGCTTGCTGGGAGACAGGAAGTACTAGGAATCTCATAAGAAGTACAGTTCTCCTTGGAAATCCAGCCACTTTTTACACAGGCAAGTGATTTACATAGCTCAGAGAAGAATTCAAATTATTGTGTTAGCTGAACTGACCCTCTCATCCTCCAAAGGCTCATTCATCACTAGGTAAAGGTTACTAGGTAACATTGGAAAGACTGGCCTAACAGCCAGCCATGAATTTTTGATCTTTTGTATCCTTGCTCTTTCCTGTAGAAAATCCAATAGATGGAGCAGTACTTAAGAACACTCACTTTTTCTTTCTTTCTTTCTTTCTTTCTTTTTTAAACAGTGAAAAGAAGTAGTTCAGTATTCAACATATTACAGAAAGAGGTTAAATGCAGTCCAAATCCTTGTGATTCCACCTGAGTTTTTAAATTTCCCTTATTCAGTCAAACTTTGTCACCAAAGTGAATCTGAATGAAGGTAACAAAATTAATATGGATCTTGAGATTTGGGACACTGAGTATTTAACAGGATTTAGTGCATTTTATCTACAGAAAATCACATAGGCATAAAGTACATTTTCCATAAATGACTTGAGTTCAATTTGTAGTAGCAATATATTCCCTTGAATATTTCTGAAGAGCTGGAATTTAAGTGCTTAAGAGGTAATGAAAACCAATGGGAATGAGCTGCTGAAGTAATTTTCAAAATGACATACAGTTTTCAAGTAGCTTAAACACTTGAACATTTAAGCTATGAGCCATTTCTGCAGTGGTATTGCAAGGTGATGCACAAGCATTTTATTTCTTCTTTCACAAAAGGAAAACCTGGAACCAAAGCCTGCCCACAAAAGGTTCACAGTGAATTCAGAAACATCTCTGCATGTATTTTCATGCTCATACCATGCTTCTATTTGTTACCTTACTGTATCCACAGTATGCCTACCAGTGATGAAATACCCATGTTTTGCAAGTCTATCTTCTTGGCAGGTTCTGCTGGCATCCTTGTTGCAGGATGGAGCTTACAGCATGTATTGGTGCTGATGGAAGAACACGTTAGCGTTTAAAGTAGGTGGGAAAAAAATTGATAAATGTGTCCATTTACCTTTTTGATCTTCTTTTTTTCCTTCTGGCCCACATGGTTTCTCTGATAAAGTGCCATTATCTCCACTGACTTTTACTGCATTTTCTTCCTGTATGGTTTCTTCACCAATAGCTATGGTGTGTCCGTTTGAAGTTTCAAAATTTACTGTCACATCACCATCTGAAATAAAAATTAAAAAGCCGATGTCCAAATTAACTGCTTGCTTAGCATTTATTGACATTACACACCAACTCTCTGCTTTCAAGTTACCATAGAAGCAAAGCAGAAAAATTTAATGGAGTGTATAATAGGCTCTGAAAAGTAACTCTCTAAATGATCTCCATAGGCTGCCAGGTCTTTGAGTTGATATCTTCACAGTAGTGGGCCTATTTCCAGCTCAAGCTTCAAGGCTCCATCTTCTGATATGAACTCTGTACATGTTAGCATCCCATACTCTTCCATCCCACATCCTTCATAAGGAATTTTTTCCACCCAGACGGTGGTGATGCACTGGAACAGGTTGCCCAAGGAGGTTGCAGATGCCCCATCCCTGGAGGCATCCAAGGCCAGGCTGGATGTGGCTCTGAGCAGCCTGCTCTGGTGGTTGGTGACCCTGCACAGAGCAGGGGGGTTGAAACTAGATGATCATTGTGGTCCTTTTCAACCTAGATCATTTTATGATTCTATGATCTTGGTTTACATAGCTTAAAGACATTCATGTGGAACATAATGTATCTATAGTGTGTTTCCTAAGGTCTCAGACCTGGACATACATAGAGTTGCATGTCCACAGCTTGCAGAACAACCGTGTTGTATCCCAATGGTGTATCAGCCAGAAATCAGGCAGAAATTTTCAGAATATATGCGATCAATTCCCAAATGTGAATTTACTATTAATGATAATGGGTCATTGTCCAATCTTAAGAATCATGGTTACAACTCTTTGTAACATATTACATACTGTTAATACATTTTGTAAGTCCCATTGTCTCCCAGCTCTTATGACTATTACTGACTCATGTGAACTACCTCAGCTCTTTTCTTTTTCCTCCTGAAAAAAAAAAAAGAATAAAAATTCTTTCTCTTCCTTATTTTTATCTATGCCCCTGAAAAATGCTGTGTACTCTTGCTGGCTCACAACTTTCTCTGTTGATTGATATCTGTTCTCTATTCCATGCATTTTTAAACCACTGATTTTCTTCTCTGGTTATGTCCAAGCCTTGCTATCTGTAGGTTGCTCACACCACACTTCCAGATCTCAGAGATGATTGCTCTTCTACAGGATGCTCTTATCAGCCAAAATTTGTGCAACTTTACCTGTAATGCCTTCTGGTTCCTCCTGTTGCTTCTTCATTAATTGTGTTAATTCCACTCTCTTCTTCTCCTTGTTGGGTGCTGTGAGATCTGGATGTTTGGCAGTTCCCTCGTTTCAATACAATTATGCAGCCTCTCTTACTTCCTTAGGCTGTTCTGTGGATTAAGCTGATGGTTTCATTCTAACCACACAACTAACTTTCTCATGATGTGTAAAAATGATGTGTAAAACCTAAGTTCTGCCTTCTTAACCTTGTCTCATTTACTATAGCTGATATTTGCACAAGGCTGCCTTCTTATTTGACTGCAGCATTCAAATTTCTCAGCTTTTTCCTTCCAGATGCTCTTAAATCCACTTTCCTTTCTGCCTTCACACGTAAGATTGCTACCTTGTTCATATTCTGTTAACATCTCATCTACATCCTTGCCGCTTCCCACCTCTTTCTTCTCCATCCCATGTGAAACAGTCACTTCTTTGCACTTCTTACCTCTCACATTTCAATACTCCATAACATTTCATCTAGTTTTCGGCTCTGTAGACCTTCCTTCTAACTAGCTTCACACCACCTAACCACTGTCTTCCCTGTATCTCTGCTTTCAGTCCATCCAAAACAATCCTGTTTCTTCCGAATTGCTCCATAAAGATTATAATTTTCATCAGACAAGAGACATAGTGTGATGAAGGCAACACAGATAGGATTGATGGTCTTAAGAAGGGAAAAAGGGGAAACACTGTTTTACCATTCCATCCTTTTACCCCTTTTAAGAGTGGAATAGCAGGTCAGGACACTAATGACCAAAGCAAACATATGAATGATATTCCTTATGTTAAAAGTGTTTTTTACTTACCTGAAATGTTAACAGCTTACATTAACTGAGCCAACAGACTAAATGCATTTTGCAACCATCAATCAACAAAGTCACACAGCTGCCCAAAAAAGCACATAGCAAAAAATGCTCAAAATTAATACGGGCAGATTGAGGTGTGGAAATTTCACATTTCTTGTGTTAAGTCACAGATAGTGGCAGAAACAAGTTAAGAAGCCAGCTATACTGGCTATCACATTTTAGTAATTGGACAAGACTGCAAAGACAAGTGATGCTACATGCTAACAAACAAGCCCTCTACTTCCAAGGATCAATGTGTGCAATTCTTCAGCTCAGGCAGGGCAGTACAATTTCTAGGATAGACCTGTTTTTAAAAATCATGGAGTTCTCAGATTTCTCGATAAAGTGATGAATGGTTTTATTTTAAGCTACTGAAAATTATTTTAATCACTTGATTTTTATCCCATCTAGATTTATAGGTACTAAATAATATTCAAAAGAATACTACTAGAAGCATTTCAGAAACATAACCAGAGGTGGGGCAGAGGTGTTAACCATGGCCTACCCATACTTTTCCAGGCACAAATTTGGGGTTATTAATTCTAAATTGTTTTTAAACAAGGAGTGTTTTCCCCACAGACTTTTATATTTCTGCTATTTGTGAATGTGGCCAGTGTGGCAGCTGTGAGATCTGTATGATCCCAGCACTGGTACTTTATGATACTGAAATGGCAGCCATCCATGTTTACAGGAAGCATAAAGATATTTGAAGACATGGCCAGAAGTGAGGCAGCATTTCTTGGCAGAAGCAGCTACAGAATGCGTATTTTTTTACTCCAACTTTGTTTAATTCAACTGGCTCAAATTACTTCTCACATTCCTCTGCTTTATTTCCTTATAACTAGTTGTACTACACAGAAACAATGCAATAGGGATTTTACCATCCATGTTTAGCACTTAGGAGCTAAATTCTAGGTAATGAGTCATCACCTTGCTCAGGCATTTCCTTCAGCACTCCCCTTCTTATCAGCTCCTCTCTGCTTTGTCTTGTCGAAATCTTCCTTTCCAACACTAAAGAAAAAGCACAGTTAAGAATAGATTTATTCTCATACTGACAACGCTTGTGAAAAACGGAGAAAAGAATTAAGAACCCCTGACAGGTATTCTTTCCCTCAGCTCTACAGAAGTGTTCTGGGTTTCCAGGGACACTCTCCCACAACTTCAGCCACAAAAGGTGGGATTCATCTGATCCAATCTCTTCAGCTGAGCTAGGCTCAGTGGGGCTTCCTTCACAGTCAGTGGGAATATGTACTTACAGAGTGAAACTAAACTCATCCAAACATTGGCATTTAATATTTAAAAGCACCTCTTTATTAATGATTGGAGTGACTATGTCAGCTCAAGATACCTTCACTTATTCTTTGAGATGTTTTGAGAGACAAATCCTGCTCAGAGCAAACAACGTTTTTGGTCAAGTCATAAAACTGCTCATAGAGTAAACTTTGCACAACTATTTTAAGTAAAAAAATAAAAGTAAGTCTTAAAAAAAAAGTTAGAAAGTTCTGTTCTAAAAAAGAATAACATCCTCATCCAGGCTGGTTGGCTGTCATGGAAAAAAATGAAGCATCCTGTTTTTAGGTTAAAAAAAAAAAAGCATACAACACACACAAAAATGACTGTGACATCAAACATTTTAATTATTATGTTTATTTCCCATGGGAAAAATGTAAAAAAGTTTTATAGGGAAAAGTATTTACAGATGGCAAAATAGAGTAATTCCCCATTCCCCCCTAACCCTATGCCAATACAATTTTGGTGATCTGGGAGGCCACAGAAATGATTTATAAAACTGGTGCACGGTTCAGAAAATGTGAACATCACTACTATAAAACCCCCTCTTCACTGCATTGCTAGCAGAAGTTAATCACCTATCCCAATTCTGTTTACATATGAGCATCAAAACCCAAGCAATGTTTGGAACTCAAGCTGAGGTCATGCAGAGAAGCTTCAGCAGCGCTGGACTTCATCCTATTAATGATGTGGTGATCTTAACAATAAGGTGATTTATCTCATCAACTAATTCAAACACTCTGGTAATCCAATTACTCTCTAGTGCAAGTCTAACCGCTCTATGCAAATTAAATACTGCACGAAGTATTTTCAATCTCACTTGAGCTGGATTGGTTTGAGAGAAGTCACATGGTGAAGTGAGTACTACAGCAAGGACAGAGAAAGTCCTCACACATGTTTCAGGAATTTACCCTCTGTGACAGCACAGAATCACAGAATGAATCACAGAATGGCCAGGGTTGGAAGGGACCCCAAGGATCATCTCCAACCCCCCTGCCACATGCAGGGCCACCAACCTCCACATTCAATGCTACACCAAGCTGCCAGGCCCCATCCAATTTGGCCTTGAACACCTCCAGGGACGGGGCATCCACAACCTCTCTGGGCAGCCTGTTCCAGCACCTCACCACTCTCTCTGTAAAGAATTTCCCCCTGACATCCAACCTAAATCTTCTCTCCCTCAACTTAAAACCGTTTCCCCTTGTCCTGCTGTTACCTACACTTCCAAAGAGTTGACTCCTTTTAGGTACTGAAAGGCTGCAGTGAGGTCACCCTGCAGCCTTCTTTTCTCCAGGCTGAACAAGCCCAGCTCCCTCAGCCAGTCCTCATAGGGGAGGTGCTCCAGTCCCCTGATCATCTTCGTGGCTCTCCTTTGGACCCTCTCCAACAGCTCCCTGTCTTTCCTGTACTGGGGGCTCCAGACCTGGACACAGTATTCCAGATGGGGCCTCCAGATGGAGCAGAGTAGAGAGGGACAATCACCTCCCTGCTGGCCACCCCTCTTCTGATAGAGCTCAGGATACCATTTGTTTTCTGAGCAAACATACCATGTTCCGACAAACATATTTTCCAGCAGCAAGTAGCTCTTGCTGCAATTGGCTGAACAAGAATGGAGGCACCAGAGAGGCAGGAGCATAGCACTGCCAGCTTCATTTGGCTTAATTTATGCTGGAAATTGATCCTAATCCTGTTAAGCAGCTGCTTGGATTGAACTCACAAAAATTAGTGCCGGTGTAAAAGCCAGGGCAGAAGGACACAGCTGGGAGCAGGGGCGAGCATGGCTGCCTGAATGCAGAGCAGTTGAGACTGCCTTCCTAAGTTCCATTCTTAAAAAGTTCTTTCAATTTTTCACCATTACTTGTTAAAGTATATACCTCCCAACTGCGTGCATGCAAGTTATTTACACAGTAAGCAAAGCACAGGAGCGTGCCATATTCCAGCAAGTTTTTCTTTATGTAGGTGAACACTTACTCCCTCAAAGACCTCCGGAGAAAAGAACACGGACAATGAAGCCAGAGGACTATGCAGATAGGCACTAACCAAGGGCTATAATCTTCCCAGAAAGTAAGTATATTTATTAGCAGAGTGAAATCTGCCTTGATATGAAACCTGCAGATGAACTCTTTGTGCACGTAGTTTATACCTGTTTTAGAATCATAGAATCATCAAGGTTGGAAGAGGCCGCATAGATCATCTAATCCAACTGTCAACCCACCATCACCCATGCCCAGTAACCACGTCCCTCAGTACCACATCTATCCTTTTGTTGCTTGCAATATAAATACTCGGTTGTATTTCAGTTTTGGAAGTCTAATTTACTTCCCACCTTTTTTTTCCCCCCTCTGATTTTTCGCACCTTTTTAACTGGAGACAGTGAAATCAGATGCTCTCATATATATCAGATGCTCTCTTACATACTTCTTTGTGAAATTTGATCTAATACTACGAGAAAATACATCCTTTTCATCAAATTCAGTAACGCTGAATCTGACCAGATACCTATGTCTCTCTGAAGTTTTCAAGATGATGTATTTTTTCAGTTCTGCAGCACTATATCACACCTAATGAAGAGTCATGGAAAACACCATTTTGCATTAAAAGACTTTGACACCTTACACTTCCACTTGAAGACCTCAAAGAACTGTACTGACATTGCACAGATTTCGTTACGTCGTTTAGATTATCTCCATTTTACAGATTAGAATATTTATGAACAGATAAGAAGCTTAAGCCCAAATCCTTAATCATCTGAAACTCTAGCTATAAGTGTTGTTTTGATTTAAACTGATTAAACTCAGTTAATTCAGCTTGAAATGATAATTTATTTAAAACACTATTTGACTCACAGAAAAAACATTAGAAAGTATGCTGGCGTTCACTGTAAGTATCTCAACTTTAATTCTTACAAAAAAAGCAGAATTTTAATTTAAATAAGAGTAATCAAAAATGTACTCTTGTATAAGAGGAATGAGGTTACTGTCTACTCATGAGCCTGCACTGGGCGCTATTTAGCCAGAGTGGATTTGTAAGTTTAATTTATTGCTTATTAAAGACTTTTCATTATGTAATACATTTCACATTTACACAGCCAACTATCTTGATCACAACAATTGCACTGACCATAAGGATCTCATACCTTTAGTTGAGCAAATCACATTAGACTATCATTAGGTTTAGGCAAACTCTCTTAATATAATGCTTTTTTTTACAAAGTCAAGCATTGGGAAGATAAAAAATGTCTGAATGTGGGTTGACAGGTGTGCAGATGGTACAGCTTTTATTTGCTTGTTATGTGTTTTACCTTCACAACCCCTGGCTCACTTAGCATACAAACTGCACTGGTGCTTCCATTAACTTCAGTGGTAACTAACAGTATGTCAATTTATCAGACTGTATGTAGCCTTGAATTGCAGACCTCATTTACTTGGGTAAATCTTATTTACCCAAGGGATCCCACAAACGTGTATTTTTAGCCCAACATAAATAATAGCAAACCAATCAAAATAACAGTTTACCTCAAAAAGCAGTTCGGATCACTCCTTACCTACCCCCTCAAAAAGAGAAGACTTACTGACATTCAGCAGCTACAAACCTCAAGTAGTCTTAAGAACACATTATTTTATTTAAAGAGTAATGTGAGATTCTGGACATTCTCCAGTTTTTAGTTTTGCTTATCCCAAAGAAGCTCAAGAGAATTCCAAATTTTAATTTTTCTCTGACCCAGTACAAGCTAAAATTGCCTCCCGCTCCCTGCCTGCACATTCTCTCACAGCACCGCTTTGAAGTGGAGCCTACTTCATGCCAAGACTTTAACTGCTGTCTTCTTTGCCCTCTGAGTAAAACACTGAGGTGGGGGGGGGGAAGCCCTTAAGATTATGCCATCCTCTGTTTACTTACTTACAAAAAATCTTTAGGCAGAAACTATACAATTAGTGCCCAGAGAACAGATTATCTGAGATACAGCATGGGAAATGTGTTGCTTAAGGGGAAAAATTCCAGCCATCATTCCCAGATCAGACCAAATACTTCCATATCTAGTTGTCCGTATTTTTTTGTTGTTTGTGGTATTTGCTGTTTATGAATATCTTCCAGTTGCTGGCATAATACAGTCACATGAGATCTTGTCAACACATTGCATATTACAGCCCTGTCAAATCTGCAAGAAGAACCTACTTCAAAAAGCTGACTGAAATCCCAGTTATAGCAATAGAAGTTCTTTCCAATACCCCATACTCTGTTTCAGAAGGAACTTTCTTCAGCTGCACACATACTTACCAAGCTGTGGCCAGAGAATAAGAGAATAACCAATACATGCAATGTCATATCATATCATCTCCCATGGTCTCAGACCAGGAGATCGGCCACCTACATCTGAGATATGCACACACACATCCCGTTTTGTGATGTAAATACAGCTCTGACTGAGCTGTCTGAGGAAGAGGATTTCCTGCAGGAAATTTATTTTGTGCGGATGTTTTCCTCTTTCTCACATCAGATAAGCGAGTTTCTTCTGCTGTGTCAATTAGCAAGCAACAAGGGGCAACTTGCCAAGGAAATGCATCTTTTCAATCTCCGTTGGCCTCAGGTCTGTTTCCTCAAGGAGTGCAAGGGTAACTTTTTTTTTTCCCTTAACTTTTTTTTTCCTGAAACAACCATCTGAGGCAGGATGAACGCAGTCCAATCTGGTTTTCATTTCTGACTCCAGCCTCACATGAAGCACGTACACAAATATAAGTGGTTCTGTATCTTTCTTACGTAGAGCTTAAAAACCAATAAACTACATCCCTACAGCTCTGGGATTTCCCAGCAGCAAAATAACACAGTCACGTTAAGATATGCTTCCATTTCAAGCTAACTTGATTTGCACCAAATACACATAGCTTGTTCACGGTGTAGCTGGGGCTGCCACCCCGTTTCTAGGACTCCTGAAGACACAATACCTTACTGCTGCAAAAACATAATGATTTATCTGTGTCTTTTCTCTGTATGGAATTATGAGGGGAGGTAATCCGTGTTCCTGGCCAAGACAGAGGAGGAACTGCAGGAGGATGCTCAAAGTCAGCACAAGTGACTTATCCTGGTGTGCTCCTGCTAGCACTACTGATGCTACTAGCTGGCAATCAGCATGGATTAAAGGTATATCTAGCCTCAAACAGGCTGCTAACATAGGACCAGTACAGCCAGACTTGGAAGAAAAAGCTTTGATTGTTGACAGGAGGGTGAATGACAATGACGCCTAAGCAAAATTATGACTAAATGTTCACTATGTTGATATTAGTTAATATTTAGACACCTCTTTCTATCTCAGCATAAAAACTCTGAGAACTGTAGTTGTGCCACTTTCATCTAGCTGTAGGTTACACTTTAGAGAGTCTCAAAGGACAAATTCCTGTATAACATGGCAGAAAAATAACAGGGGAACCTTTAATTTACTTTTAAAATTTACAATCTAATTTAATCAAGATTTACTTTCTCCCCATCTTAGACAACTGTTATTGCTACTTCTTAGATGAAAGATGAGATCTTCAGATATTATATAAGTCCCAGCATTTCATTTTAAGGAAAAACAACAACAAAACAAAACAACTGAATACTGTGATGGTTGGCAGAATGCACATAATCTGGAATTTAGGAATGCAAACTGATGTGCAGAATGTACAAAAGGATACTAAAGTCTTCAAAATCTGAATTTAATTCCCCATGTCACTTTACTTGTACAATCCCATCCAAATAAAAGAAATATTAAAATGTAGTGGGATGGATGATTAAAGCCTTATGAAAAATAGAACATATGGACTCCTTAGGGAGAAAAAAAAATAAAAAACCATCTACAGAAAAATATCAGAAGTTTCCAAAGTCGCATAAAATGCTTAGGTTTTGTTCACCAAGACATGCATTGAATTTCGTACATCTATGTTTCACAGACTATACAGGCACTGAAGTAGTCTAGTTTACACAATTTAGATTATTAGAATGGTTTCATTTTTTGTTAGCTGTGTTTTACAACACTAATTTTATATTACTACGTGTTACTAAATACAATAGCAGCCTTCACTGTACAAAACATGGATACATATTACATGGTTACCTGGAACAATGCTATTAAAACAAATTAAAGGTTTTGGGGGGATAATTTAAAAGTCTGTGTAGAAGATGATACTCAACCCAAGATACATTAGGCACTTAGTTAATCAGTTGGGCTAGTTTATTTTTTTGGGAATAAGAACTATTAAATACAAAGTTCTGTGACTGAACTTAGAGCAGGAACTTCAATTATTTAATTGTTACCTCCCTCTGCATTAACTTTTCTCATGCTCTGTAACATCTATGGATATACTTCATTTGTGCAGATAATTAACCTCTACTTTTCAATACAAATTATATACAGCCACATATTCAGCTGACCAAAAGAGATCCCAGTTACATATCTATGCACTATATTAATCTGTCACCACTGACTCTATTATTATTCTGTTGATTCGACATGCAAATACTCCTATCTCTTATGGATTTCTGTTTGCACTTTGGTGCTCTGTTTTAAAGAAAAGATTTATCATAAAATAAAGCTCTAACCCTGGAGAAAAAAAAAAAGATAAGGAAAACAACATTAATTTTTTAACATCCAGACCTGAAAGGCAGTGATGCAAAAATACAGCTGAAATTAAAAAAAAAACCAGCTTTTCTAAATGTTAAGAAGCTCCAACAGAGGCTCTGTACTTCCTCTCAGATTCAGTGTGCTTTATTTACAGTAATCACACAGCTAGACCACAAGTGGTAACCTTTGAAGAAAAATAAAAGCTACTTCTTGTTATGTTTCACTGTATTTAGCTTTCTGTTGGATCAGGTTTGCGATATAGCTCATGACAGAACAGATGCCAGTACCCAGGAGGCAGTGGAACTAAACATACACAGCTGAGATAATTGAGAGGACATCACTATCACTGGAAAATTAGCTCTAAGATCATTGAGATAGACACTGCTCTTTATTAAGAGTTCTCTGCTGCAATTTCTAGGGGTTCCTGGACTTAAAATGTAAAGCAGTGTACTCCCAAATGTTCTCAATAGGGACATTTTGGGAGATTGGTTTTATAGCCTAGAGACATGGAAGACAGTGAACAGAGAATTTGCAGTGTGGTAATGAATCTGAAAAGCCATGGACTCTGATTGGGCTGAAGTTGACAAAAGCACAGCGTTGAATGTCTGAATCCCAAAACAGAAGTTTGGGATTTTCCTGAAGAAATCTTGGCCGGAGCTGTGACACAGAGACTCACAGATGCAGAGCGGGTTAAGTTTCCTAACAGCATGAATGACTACAGCCACCTGAGATGCTTCAAGGTTTTGGAGACATCCACACAGAGATGGCAAACACGACACAAAACCTTCTGGGAGAGCAGCCAGGATGGCCAGAGCATCTCAGGTGGCACCAAGCACCTGTGTTTAGGCAACTAAATCCAGCTTTCAGTTGTGCTCATGTTCAGAACTAACATTACCCAGTCACAGCCTTTTATTTCACACTTGTTCTTCAAGCCTGTCCAGTTGCGGAGAGAAGGTGCTGAGCAGTGCTTGCAAAGCTGATTTTTTTCTTTTCTTTTTTTTCTTTTTTTCTGTGCATGATCACATCTGCTTCCCCTCTCTGAACAGACCAAAGTTCTGTTCCCATGAAGGCAAGGTTTGTTTCATATCCCAAACCACTGGCTACTAGTAGAACACAGAGACATTCCCAACATACCTGATGATACAAAGTACACTGCTTCATGTTTCTTAGTTAAAAAAATGAGTGTTACCAACATCAAAAGAATATAATATGTAATGAATACTAAGTTAATAAACCACACACTTCGGTAACAGGCTTAGGACAGAATCTGAATAAGGTTTTTCCTTGTCAAAGGTCAATTTTTGTGTATGTCCAATACTGTGCCTAAATTGTCCCTGACATGTCTGAACACCTTTTCAGCTATTACCCTGCAAAGCCATTACAACGTTTCCTGCTATTTGCCACCAAAGGGCCACATTCATACCTGCTGACGTTTCTCTGAATTTGTCACTGGTCTTCTTCTTCCTCCATTTCCAAGGTTTAAAAATTTTGCCAATGGTAGAAAGTTTGCCCTTTCTCTTGAAGGGAGGAGTTTGGGATCCTGGGGCTGGTCCATCTGAGTTAGCGATTGAAGCTTTATCCAAGCCATCAACTGCACAAATAAACAAGAAAAGAAAAGGTCACTGAAGGATGGAAACAAAAACAGTAGCTAGAAGCTGAACTGTTCCACTGCCGGATTGCAAAAGGCTTTGTGGTAATTCCCATTTTTTTGTTGTCTGCCCAAAAGGCAGTGGCATTTTATAGCAACCTGCACCGCAACCCAGTCGTCACCCTCATTAGCACCACACTTCCCTTTGCTCAGCATCCTCACTACAGTCACAACAGCTGCTCACACCGCCTCTGCTCTGCGTGCTTCGGTGGTTTCTCCTCTCTACTGAAGAATTCCTTTCAACACATTTACGTGATGTTTTTTTCCTTTCTTTGGTAAAGCTGAATAACTAGCTATCATCAGGCAGAAAACAAACCCATACAATGTACAAACATAAACTCTTTCTTCTGAGTAAAAAAATATAAAAAATTAAAAATCCCTTTTAAAAAAAGCTCTACTGGTAACTGTTCTGGCTGTGGAACAGAATAGTTCAGTTTGATGTTCCTAGTAATCAGTCGTTCACAAAGGAGTCTGCCACAACTCAAGTTTCATACTAACAAAACATATTTAACAATAAGCTTTTGGGTTGTAGCCAAAATTTAAAGCCAGTATTTATCATCGATGGCTGCAACACTGAGTTTTTGTGAACAAAATTAGCAGTTATTCCACAACAGGTAGTTAAATGTAGCATAAAGTTAAAACGAATTTTCTGGAAATTTCCCTCAGAAGACCCTAATTATGTATTTCTATATAAGAACTACGGTTTATTAGAGCCTTCCACTCCTGAACCTCCAAATACTCCAAACCTGCTTAGCTTTATTCACATGAGAAGCTTCACTGAAGTAAATGCTATTACTTACGTGCATAAAATTAATCATAAGCTTAAATGTTTGCAGCATAAGGGCTCTGTAATTGCTTTCATTCATCTAAACATTCCAATTATAACCAATTTGGAACAGAGCTGATGCCACTGTCAACAGAAATAATGATAATCATAGATCATTAAATCAGAAAGTGCTACTCAAAGTAGGAAATATCACTGTTCCCATTTTACAGATGGAAAATATGAGGCACAGAATAGTTAAGTGTTTAATGTCATAGAATCATAGAATCATAGAATCACCAAGGTTGGAGAAGACCTAAAAGATCATCCAGTCCAACTGTTCACCTATTCCCAATAGCTCCCACTAAACCATGTCCCTCAACACAACATCCAGTCTTTCCTTGAACACCCCCAGGGTCGGTGACTCCACCACCTCCCTGGGCAGTCCATTCCAGTGCCTGACCACCCTTTCTGAAAAGTAATACTTCCTCATGTCCAGCCTGAATCTCCCCTGCCGTAGCTTGAAGCCATTCCCCCTGGTCCTATCACTAATGACATGAGAGAAGAGGCCGACCCCCAGCTCACTACAATCTCCCTTCAGGAAGTTATAGAGAACAATGAGGTCTCCCCTGAGCCTCCTCTTCTCCAGGCTGAACATTCCCAGCTCCTTCAGCCTCTCCTCATATGGCCTGTGTTCCAGACCCCTCACCAGCTTTGTTGCCCTCCTTTGAACACGTTCCAGGGCCTCAATATCTTTCTTGCACTGAGGGGCCCAAAACTGGACACAGTACTCGAGGTGCGGCCTCACCAGTGCTGAGTAAAGGGGAACAATCACCTCTCTGCTCCTGCTGGCAGCACTGTTTCTGATGCAAGCCAGGATGCCATTGGCCTTCTTGGCCACCTGGGCACACTGCTGGCTCATGTTCAGCCGAGCATCAATCAATACCCCCAGGTCCATTTCCTCTACGCAGTCCTCCAGCCACACCGCCCCAAGCCTGTAGCGTCGCCTGGGGTTGTTGTGGCCGAAGTGCAGGACCCGGCATTTGGCCTTGTTGAAACTCATCTCATTGGCTTCAGCCCAGCTCTCCAGCCTGTCCAGATCCCTCTGTAGGGCCTCGCTACCCCCAGGCAGATCCACACTTCCAGCCAACTTGGTGTCATCTGCGAATTTACTGAGGGTGCACTCAATGCCCTCATCGAGGTCATCAATAAAGATATTGAAGAGGACAGGCCCCAGCACCGACCCCTGGGGAACACCACTCATGGCCGGTCGCCAGCTGGATTTGACTCCATTCACCACCACTCTCTGAGCTCAGCCCTCCAGCCAGCTCCTTACCCAGCCAAGAGTGTACCCATCCAAGCCTCTGGCTGCCAGCTTCTGCAGGAGAATGCTGTGGGAGACAGTGTCAAAGGCCTTGCTGAAGTCTGGGTAGACCACATCAACAGCCTTTCCCTTGTGTAACAGACAGGTCACTAGATCATAGAAGGAGATCAGGTTGGTCAAACAGGACCTGCCCTTCATGAACCCATGCTGGCTAGGCCTGATCCCCAGGTCACCCTGCACATGCCGCATGATCTCCCTCAAGAGAATCTGCTCCATAACCTTCCCTGGCACCGAGGTCAGGCTAACAGGCCTGTAGTTCCCCGGATCCTCCTTACGACCTTTCTTGTAAATGGGAGTCACGTTGGCAAGCCTCCAGTCTTCTGGGACCTCACCAGTCAACAAGGAGCGCTGACAGATGATGGAAAGCGGCTCGGCTCTCACCTCCGCCAGTTCCCTCAGCACTCTCGGGTGGATCTCATCTGGCCCCATCGACTTGTGGCAGTCCAGTTGGAGCAGTAGGTCTCTGACTGTTTCCTCCAGAATCACAGGGGGGTTAGTGTGCTCCCCAGCCGAGATTACCAGGTCAGAGAGAGGAGTATCCTGAGGATAACTGGTCTGACTTTTAAAGACAGACGTAAAGAAGGCATTCAGAACCTCCGCCTTTTCCTTATCCTCAGTGGTCACATTCCCAGCCTCATCCAGCAAAGAGTGGATATTCTCCTTTGTCCTCCTCTTACTGTTTATGTATTTATAAAAGCGTTTCTTATTCCTTTTCACCACAGTGGCCAGGTTAAGTTCAAGCTGGGCTTTTGCCTTTCTGATTTCTCCTCTACACATCCTAATGACATCCTTGTATTCATTCTGAGTTGCCTGTCCCTCTTTCCACAGGTGGGAATGTTTGTTTGTCAAATGGCTTCCTGAATTCTAGTCCCCTGTCCTAGTTGTTAAAAAGATGCATATTCATACACATATCTTCACAGTGCAATCTTACTATTCTGTTTCTCAGAAAAATGGCATTTAATGAATCCTATTTTGTCCCAGACTTTAGATTGGTCTAGAATGCTATAAAAAAATTCTTAGTGTGAGAAAGCTGATGTAATGCAATCAGAGTCCAAGAAACTTTATTCCTTAACACTGAAATGAAGTACTGGCCATTATATAACTTCATTGAAATTTACAGAGATAAAACCAGAGATAAATTTGTGTGAAAATGATAATATTCAAATCAATAAATCTGAGTTGTGCTGTAGAATACAACAAATCCTATGCTATTAGAGATGGAACAGATAGCTTAAGAAAACTTTGCCAGCAGAAATTACTATTATTCAGATACATGAGGATTTTTTTTTTTCCTTGGGTACTTTCTGGTCTTATAACAAAGAGATAAAATGAAAGGATGGTATTGGAAAATGTAACATCAAGATTTTGGTAAGGAGGAGGCTAGGCCTATCCCTTGCATGAGCAAGCTTCCTTGCTTGCACATCCCAGAAAACATAACCAAGCAGTCTTTCGGGAAGTTTAGGATGAGTCCCTAACAGGTGGGTTGGCTGGCAAGAGATGGAGATCAGAAGGCCACCAACACCAGCCAGCAAGCAGCTCCGGAGGAAGAGAGAGGCATGGGACAGCAGCAGGACCTCTGCAGGGTTGCCCTGCCTGTAACTAGGGAATGTGCTTCTCTCTAGGTTGGCAGTCAGTATCTGCTGAATGAAAGAAGTACAATTACTTGAAGGGTAGTTACAAAGGTAAGATAGCTTCACTGTTCTTGGCAATTCCAGACGACACGAAAAGAGGTGAGAGCCACAAGCAGTAATTTCAGAGAGCCAGGTTAGATATAAGGAACAGGAGAATGGTACAGCACTGGAATAGGTTGGGGAATCTGTGTCCTTGGAGGTTTTCAGGGCTTGACCAGGTGTGATCTCATCTGCTGCCAGCAGCCACCATGCTTGGCGTGAGAGGCTGGACTATGTCACCTCCCAGACAACATTTCTGCAGTGCTGAGGGATGTGGAAAGGCATGGTTACTCGTGAAATCTGTGCTAGGAAATCTTAAGAATCAGAAGAGAGATGCTGAAGAAAAGGGATGAAGATCTGGTGGCTGAAGAGTTCAGTCCTGGGACAGGAGCCAAGAATTATCTCACTGGCAGAGGCAGCCCATGAGTTCATTAGTGAAAAGCTACCCACTCCTTGGTGGCAGCAGGACAAAGCCCATGTTCTTGTCTTCATTGGCTTAGAAAGGCTGGGTTATTGATGTGAAGAGCCTGCACCCTGGTGATAGACAGCACAGTCTCTATAAACACTGGAACATAGATCTTTTCAAATCTTCCTGCATCACGGAGCCCAGCCTACTACAAGCAACTACTTCCACAAAAGCCTTGTATAAACTCTTTCTCCTGTGCCTGCCACAGGAATGGAGGAGAATTAAGGTTCCAACAGTTCTCCACCAAGAAACATGAATTTGGATCACTTGCTGCTCTGCCCTCTGCTGAAAATATATAACTCTGAAATAGTGATATGCATCCCAGCTGAAAAAATCCATCTGCTTCAAATTAGCCAGTATATGAAAAAAGGGATCAATTTAGTGGTGAGTGTTTCTGTTTAGGAAGACTGCAACTATTGAAAGTAGGATTCTAGATTAACTCCTTCTGAAAATAAAAGATGAGTTTATTTATCAAATGGGTTTCATGACAGCTCACAATTAGGAATTTGCTTATCCCTTCAAGGAGTCTAAGGATAAGGCTGTTACAAAATGGAGATTGAAAAACATAGTGAAATAAAAAAAGTTATAGTTGGAGATAAGTTCTGTGTTAATGCTCCCTGAACATTCACTGTAAACAGTGTGACTCTGACTGATCTTGCTTCCATCAAGTTTTTGCTTCCGAAGGAAACCTCCAAGCTGCTCCAACTTGCAAAGCTTTGGTTTCTATTTTAAAGCTGCTCTGAAGAGCATGAACTGGATTTGTTAAGGATAAAACTAAATGGGAAAGCATTTCATGCTCTAGATGCTGAGGAACATTCAGTCTGGAGTACCACGATACAGCCAGTTTGAACCAAAACAGCTTCAACTGTTTTACTCCACATATTTATTCCCATCATGCTACACTGCTTGCTAATGTAGACTCTGAATAAATAGAGACAACGCATTGGTACCAGTAGTGCCCCAGATAATTTGAAAGGTCCAAAGTAACCAGTCCTGCACTGCTTGACACATCTGTGTCTGTCCTTACTTACTTGCCTAGAGGATAGCACTTAAATCAATATGCTCAGGGATCTCTCAGTCCAGGTAACAAAAGATACAAGGGAAATAAGTTGTAACGAACATCACCCTCTCAACATATTAACCATTCCCACTGATGCCATCCCAAGCATTTTATCATGACCCCCAAGAGGAGATCTTGTGGTAAAAAACCAACTGCAACGCTAACCACGATACTGAAAAGCCAAATCACGCTGGCAGAGGCTGTGAACTCAATGAAAGAAACAAAAAGCCCTCCCCTGAGCTTGCAGGCAGCCATCAAAGATTAGATCAGTTTACAGATGACCTTGACTTTCCCATAAACCACCAAAGATTGAAATGCCTCAACTTGCTTGACCTAGGAAGGCTACTTTTAATAAGCAACTTTGATCTCTGTTGCTGTATGAAGGACACTTGTGCTCTGAACGATCTCCAGAGACATTGTGCAACTGGATTGCACAAATGCAAACAAAACCAAAAACAAAATGCAAAAAAACAAAACCAAAAACAAAATTCCTTAGTTTTTTTGGTGGCATGGTACATTTCAGCACTGAGATGTTTGTGTCAGCACCGAAATACGCAAATACCTTCTTCAGGTAAGAAGTTGCTTTACAAAATGCAACAAAAACTCTCCATCCAATTGTTTCAAGCAAGTCTGATAAAAATGTCCTTGAAATAAATAGCTGTGATTCTACTGGTTCCAGGCATTTTGGTCTAGAATGCAGTGAGGATATTCCTTTTTAAAGCTTTGGCTTAAGATAATCCAAGAACAGAAAAAAGACTGTTCTATTTATGCAGTATGTTGTTCTGTACTTTTACTGATGGCAGTCAAACTAGCAAGCCAATAGAAGAAGCTAACTTCAAGACTGAATACTAGAAGTAATGCAGATTATACATATATATGTACATATATACATACAGATAAATCTTCTAGTAGAACCATATTTTAATAGGCAAAGGATCAAAATTACTGCCTGGTAGCTTAATGCTAGTAATTTATGTCAATGACAACTTAAAAAAGATAAAATCCGGATAATTAGATAGCTATCTAGCTACAGTAGGATTATACTCAAAAGGTCTTATTTAGAAGAATCAATTCCTGAACCTGAATAGTTTTAAGATTCTTTCCCATATTAGTACATATTCACATTTAGTCATAAGGAGAAGGAACTTATTAGATACTGTGCTGTAAGCAAGTATGAACATATCTCATAAATTCGCTGTAAAATTGCTGGAATCAATGCCACTGAAGAAGTTTAATTAGTTTATTCTATTCATAAAGACTCTTGAGATCCTGGAGTAAAAGCAATTAAGGCTACACCCAACAAAAGAAACAAGGCAGAATTTAGGTATATTTGTCAAGAGTTGTGCTACTGGGAGCCTGAGAGACTCTGATCACAAGCTCCCTGACTCCGAAAGTGCAGGTGCTGTAATTCATGACATTAACACTATCTGAAACCTCCACTTCTCTGCACGTAAAATAGAAACCTAGACGAGTCTCACAGCAGATAGCTTTGGTGATAAAGCCAGCCTACAAAGTTTCTTCTCTGCATTTCCATCTGCTCATTCTTGACCCTATAAAAATATGCTCTTCCTTCAGTTGTAAAAATACAACTGTTCATCAGGCTGCATCACAAGTAGATCTCTGAATGATCCAGACCAAAAACGCCTCCCCCTTTCCATCCTCCTTCCTTTTTAAGAAAAGGTTATTTTTAATCTGGGTCACTGCAGTGCTGTACTCTTCAGCACAATCCTACAAATTTTGAAGTGTCGGGACTGAGGAGCAAGCTGTGGTATGGGACAGAGCGGGCAGGGTGAAGAGTCTAAATCAGCTTCACAGCTGCAACCAGAATTCTGTGAAATCGTAGTCATGGCCACAGCAGCACTGAACAGTTCAGCATATACTATGTGCCTGTGCCTGAATGAATCCATTAAATGAACATGAGCTTGCCTACAGTATTCACAGTGTGGTCAGAAGATGTGCATTCCTGAAAGAATGCCCTGCCCTTCCTTATCAAAGAACATCCTACCTGGTAGAGGGCATAATAGTCCTCTGCAGAAAGCAATCTGGAGGCCATTCAGCCAAGAACAAGAGAGAGAACACCATGAAGAAGGGAATGCTGTGCTCAGGAAGCTAAACTAAGTAGCTAAATTAACTTACAAAGATATGGGAATTCACATGTACATAAGTGATGTATGGGCCTTCTTTGACAAGAACAGTCACTCTGCTTAGAGAAGAATCACTTGAATCATTGAGTGGGAAAAGGCATGGAACCAAGTGCTCCACTGACATTGATGTGCTATGGGTAGTACTGGCACTGCGTGTCTCACTTGCAATATTAATGTGGCATCACTCCATCACCCTTGAAGTGTGGGAGGATAACTTTTGTTGCAACACGAGTGACCTGGGATATTGTCATATCTAATTGTAAATGCATTGAGAAGTGCAACAGAAGATGCAGCAGATTCAGTTCAAAATTACCTTATGTGTGGATTTAGGTCAGCAGAACTTCTATATTACTACCAGTTGGTTGGTTCAGTCATTTTTAATTCCTGTTACCGCACCCCAGATGTCTGCAGGAGTGTGCTGCAAAAGTCATCTTGGTTTATTGAGACCTCAAAACCTCTTTTTGACAGTGTTATGATTTTCTATACAGTCTTGCCAAAGGGAACAGAGTTTGAAGTCATGGTTCTTATGCCAGCAAAATCAACATGTTTGTGCAGCTGCATATTATCCCAATTTAGTGACAAGAACAATAACTCATCGACTTGCTATAGAGTATGGTAAGCCGCTTATTCCCACAGCTTACTGGAAAAAAAAGCAAGACACTGCATGGTAAAATGTTTGACATGGTCATTAAAAAACAGAAGTCATTCTGACACAATCAATGTCATTTTCAATAAATCTCCCAAATTCTGTAATGTTATAACAATTTTTCTTGACCAAAACCAGATGGAAAGACAGGTCTTTTTCCTCTCTCCCTTCTTGCTTTCTACTTGGAAGGAAGAAAATGCAACTAATCCCCAGTGGATAAACTGACAAATTGGAGAGCTATAATCTACCTCAGAGCAGCACAATGAGTTGGCATCCGAATGCTTTTGCCTAGCCATACATCTGGAGTTTAACTCTGGGGAATCTCTGTCATGAGCTAATTGACTTGATTGTGTTTTAATTAAATGAAAGGAAAAAGCTGAAGTTCAAATGTAGGCGGCTGAATGGTAATTTCCATATGGAACTGCCAATGTTGCAAAATGTTAATTGGGCCTCCTGCTGGCAATGAGCTAAACAGGGTGGGCAGTGGCTACTTCAGATGGGTTCAGGCTGCTGCCTCAAAGCAGCCAATGTGGGTAGTGAGCAGATCCACCTGGGGAAGCCGCAGCCTGAATGTCCCCAGGTTTCTGAGAGTAAATGCACTTTTTGGGTTGATGGAGCCATATGTGAACCAGCAGTGCTGAAGCTCAGAAAGTTGAACCACTATAAGACTGAACCACATAACTCCCATCTCACCACAGGCAAAATGTTGCCTTGTTGCAGAAAGCCGAGCACAGTGTGGGGCAGGAAATCCAGCTATTACATCTGTAGATTAGAGGCAATATTCTGTTTCCCTCTTTGGTGAGAATTCCCTGCCTAAGCTCCGCATAAAGCACAGACACTGCTACACGGGTACTTACAATGGACAGGACACTATGTTCCCCCCAAAACAACATGATGCATACCCAAGGCTTCAACATGTTAGCTCTATGCTGCAGGAAAAAACAAGCCAGGAAATCCTATGCTAAGTTAGGTCTGCTGCAAACTCTGCATGGCTCTTTTCTCCTTTACAGCCAGCACCACATTAACCATGCACAAACATTTCTAAAGCCTTTGGAGAACAGCATGTTAGCATGGAAGAGGAACACCCTGCCACCCAGAGCACAGTTGCCGTGCACAGAAGAGGAACATGAGCCAAGTCACACATTTCAGACTTCAGCAATGATGCTGACTCCAACATGCATTTATTCAAGCTCTCTCTCTCTCAGTTGTACACTTGGGATTGATTTGCTTAGAGCCTGGGAGAGCTTGTTCAGCTGTCTGTCTTTTGGGCAGGAACTCCTCACACCACAAGTAACAGCTTTCCAGCAGGCAAGCAGGGGACTTCAGCTTGGCTTTCCATTGCCTTACACAGGAAAGAGGAAAAAGGCAGTGTTAAAATAGGACTTAAGGCACATTTGCTGCTTCAGTTTCTCACCCTGGCAGGATTTCTGTTCTAACTACACTAGGGTAAACTACAAAGCACCTCTTTGCCTTAGAGTTACCTTAAGCATTGCTCTTTTTTTTTACTGTTTGCTTATTTGGTTACAACAGCCACATCTTAATTGTTGTTGGTTGTGTTAATTCACAAGCTATCGCATTTAGTTGACACAGGTAACTACAGCAACCTAAATGCAGATGAAGTGTTTGTAACATGCAACTTTGGAGTTACTTCTCAGTATGGCTTTCACTTCCATGGAGTTAATTCTACTGAGAATAAAAAAAAAAAAAAAAAGATAAATAAAATGTGCACTGTATAGAGGCAACAGAAATTCCACAGGCAACACAGCTGAACTAGGCCCAAGTAAACTGCCCTTTTCATGTCTGTGAGAGCCTCCTACCACATCTACAAGGGCAAGCGATCTAGTGGGGGGTGGTTCTGGGACACATTAACAAAGCTGTTATACCTCTATAATCACACTTTCCCTGCTTTCACCTGTTTCTCATGTCAAAATGCACAAAGGGTTTGCTTAAGGAATGGATAAACACAAGGCTTGTAATATGCCCACCAACACGTTTGCAAATTCAGTATTTATATTTTGGCATCATGTAGCCCTTATCAGAACATCCGCACCACCTCTTGATCTCCAGCCCAGTGTTTAATTTCCATCCCTGCAGCTTTCCCAGAAAGGAATAAACAAATCCTCAGCAATTCCATTATACAAGTCTGAAAGTGATCTGGCCGCAACGGTCTCGATACCTCCTTGCTGACCAGAACATGGGTGGCTCTGACCAGAAGAAAAGGGATCATCAGTTTAAGGCAGGCTGTTTATTCCTTTCTCTTCAACCCCAGTACTTCAGTGGATAGAAGTAAATGGGAATTTTCCAGACAGTTACATCTTCCAGATATACGAAAAACAGGGTTAAGGGTCACATTCTGGATCCTTGCAACTTTTCCATAGAAACGAGGAAAAGCTCAGGTGCAGAAATAGAGATGTGAGAGGAAAAAAGAAAACAATGAAAAAGCAGTGTGTGTGTGAAAGAGCAACCAAACTGCTGAGGATTGAAAATTAATGCTTTCTGCATCAGGGCGATTTACCCGTTCATGTCCTGAAGTATAGCAGCATAGATTTCTATTAATAGTTTAAAATGATATTTTTGGATAATTCTGTAACCTAGCCTCAAGGTACACCTCATGTACTCATCTTATTAAATCTCATAATGGTATTTTCAACTCGTCACTTCCAAAAACCAGAAATGCAGAACTGGAGACACTTCCTTACAGACTGACTTTCCTGGGTACAGTCTTAGTACAGGGGACAAAAGTACCTCTTATGAGTTTACAATAGGTATCTTTAGCCACAGACAATTGACGACACCTCCCAGCAGATACTGGCTACTAGAAAATGATCTGAAGTGAGCATGTGGCCCTTCCTCCTCTGTAGTACTAAACAGGAATAAAAATAAGAACATTTTTTGCAGTAATTAATGCATATGTTCTACTGAAGCTGAGATAAAAGCAGGCCAAGTGTGTCCCATGGAAGCTTCTGACCCCATTATCATTCTTCTGCGTTGCTTTGAGCTGCTCCCTATCCCCCTGAGGGCCCAGGAGCTCTTTACCACCCATCTGATCAGAAATCTCTGAGTATCAGGACAGCAGAGGCAGGCCGCATTCCTGCTGCTCTCCAGTGCCACTTCATCCCCAGCAAGATGGAAGATCTAACAGGTATGCTACACCACTGCTGAACCGGAAAGTCCCATCCCCAGACATCCCAGAAACTTCATGAGAAATAAAGTTGGTGGGAATTTGTTATAGGAAAAACTGAAACAAGCAAGGGACAGCCTCGTAGCCTAGTGCGAGTTTTGCCGGGCAGTCCCTGTTTCCAAACAAGCTGCAGGCTTGGTTATTTAACTGCGACCCCTCTCAGAAGCCTGCAGAGGAAATCAGCACACCCACCATCAGATGGCCTGAACAACTCACTGCCAAAGCCAAGTTAAAAACCCAGCAAAATGGGAAAAACACAGCCAAAGCTACTCTGGGCTTTTCCTGGAAGGCTCTTTCTGGCTTCACTCTTTTCATACCTAAGCAACCGCAGGCTTGGGGCCACTTCAGGGCTAATTGGCTGCTCCACCTGCAGGCTGACATCACCCTGGGTGAGGATTTAGGCTGCTCAACACCCACCTGCCCTGCTGTGCAGGGCAGGCTCTGTGCAGGCTCTGTGGCTCGCGTGGTGCCTTTCCACCATCCTCTCAGTGCATCTGGACAGACAGAGGTGTTTCCTCACAGCTGAAGAGCTGTGCTGCTCATCTTGGTGCAACCAGCAGTGGGATGCATCTCCACATGGCTTTAGAGAGGTGCTGTACACTCAGTCATCTCCACTCCTGTTTTCACAGCATCTTGGTTTGCTCTGCTGGTCACTATTTGTGAGGCTGCACTTTATCACTGAACTGAGCCTGCAGAAAAAAAACTACCTTCTTGTGAGGGATTTTAAAACCAAATCAGTTCCTTACTACATTACAAGATGGTGCAGCAAAGTTTGCTGACTAGACTGAGGTGGGTGGTATGCCTAGAACAGGAACAAACGGGAGGGGACAGGAAAGAATAGGAACAAGTCTAGGGGGGGATGGGAGAGTTTTACCAGGAAGGCAGCGCCTGAGCCTGCTGCCTGTGGGCTAAAGGTCTCACACAGATGAGAACTCCTCCTCACAGCAGGACATCCTGACCCCTACATCACATCAAAGGCTCTTGCACCTGGAGAACTAACACTGTTAGCTATTTCCCCTTTCTGTGTGAAGGAAGCTGGAAAGGAGGTTATCACTGAATCCCAGAATCACAGGGTTTGGAAAGGACCTCCAGAGATCATCGAGTCCAACCCCCCTGCCAAAGCAGGCTCCCTACACCAGGTCGCACAGTAGGTGTTATACCGCTATACTCCCCTGCCTATCCCATCCCAACTCATTCCTGACCATCCAACATACTTGCCAAAAACAATTATGCAAGAAAATTACACATGTGCATTTCCCATTATTGTACGTCTTTAACAAAATCTTCCACGATTATGGTGTTGATAATTCTGAGAGCAGGTTTGGTTCTGGGGGCCCCCAGGCCAACACTTCCTCACGTTTGAGTAAAACAACAAGAAGCTCTTGACCTACAATTATCAGAGCATTCACATACAAAAAATGCCAAGGAGAAATTTGGTCAGTCATGTAATTAAATCCCCTACATGCAGCCCAGAACTCACTGTGCTGCCTTTTAAAGGCGATATTTTCCTTCATACTGGCACCACTTCAACATCTTTTCTCTAGTAAAGGAACAGCATATTGCACTTGTCCAAACACATGTGAGTCAAACCTGAAGCAAACAGTTTCTTTTTGTGACCCAGCTGGCCTCCAAACCCCCACAGCAGAGGTCAAGGGCACTTTTAAATCCAGCTAGCGAATTTCTGAAAGTTGCTGTCATTATAAGTGTTTATGCAAGCTATTAGACCTGAAGTCTTTGTAGAGAAAACCATATTTATTTTATTTTTTTAGCTGCCTTTAAAATATTTGTCTTTGTTGCTAGATACCAGCTTGGATAAAGAGTAATAATACAATTCATGCACACTCACAAGAAAGTACTAACTATTAAGCAGTTCCTCTCAGTCAAAATGCCAATTTGTCAATTCTAAAGCCATGGCACGTGAAAACTGTTCATATTTTTCTGTACGAGTAATGCTAGGATCCTAGTAAGTAAGAAGTTATCTCATTTGCTGTGAGGAAATGGGAGTCACCAAACTGCAGCTGACTTTTATCCAGCATCATGTTTCATTGCTCTCCTCAGGCTTCACCACACAGCTGTTTTATTCCCTGTATCTTGTTCCTTATTAAGGACAGAGTGGGGAAAACCAGACACAAGCTGACATATTTGTCAGCTCAGCTGCTCACCCTTTACCAGTTTAAATTCTGATGCTTAGGGGTGGGTTCATGTAAAAGGATATGTCCATACACAGTTTGCAATGGGATTTAGTTATACTTTAAAAAAACCAGCATGTTTCCTTTCTTATACCATGAAGATAGTAATTCCATCAAGCAAGCTGGCAGCATCATAAATTACTACAGAAAAGCTCACTACAATTACAGTACCATCTTTAACTAGATCTGAAGTACGTACCTGTATACATTTTAGACTTTTTTTTTTTAATTGAATCAGCATTTATGGAAGGTGCCCTGCGTGCTGGGCCTGGACAGGGGAGCTGTCTGAAAGCAGCCCACGTACCCTTTGTAGGTCTTTATTCCTGAAGGACCCTGACCAAATGGACAAGGGGGTCCTGTGGCTTAGTGAAGCTGTGGGTGGTGAGAAGCTGTCCTGTCACCAGAGAAGACGCTGAGAACACACTCAGCTTTTCCAGCAGAATTTTCCATTATCCCCTAGGAGAAAATAATGACACTAAAAGCACCATAAACACAGCAAATACATAACTGATATCTTCAACTCCCCCCTTTCCTTGTTTCATATGCTGTATTTCTGGTCACTATTTCTGCTCCGCTCTCCATTAAGAACAAATGATTTGTATTATCATGGTGCTTAAGAGGTGTAGTCATAGATCAGGACCTCTTTGTGACAAGAGCTGTACAAACAAACAATGGAGATCTTTCTTGCATCAATGAAAGAGCTTTCAGACTTCTGATTTTTCATTGCCACCAGCTCAGCTGGTGTTTCGAATAATTTTAAAATCATGCTGATTGCTAGATATCTAATTTATTTCTTTATTTTAAATACAAATATATTTTTATATATATACATAATATATTTAGAAAAGGACATGCTCTCAATCTTACTGGCATTGAACAACAATCATAGAATATATTTTTGTATTCCACACGCTAAAAGAAAGCATCAACGTGGACTCTTATGAAGCAGTTTAAACTGAATTATTTTAGCTGGAAGTGGGTGAGCATCCCTCAAGCTTCAAAGCAACTATAAAACACAAGACCCCATCTTCTCCCTACCAATGCATGCTCATGTTATACCATCCCAGCACGTAACAATGTTAATTTAGCACTCAGCTTCAGCTTGCATCATTGTTATGAGTGCCAAACATGCTGTAAGTGATGCATTTGCCTGACATGAAGTAACTATGACCACCCAGCTCCACTGATGTATGTCACTGCTGTGAACATGAATAGTCAATTCTGTGGTATCTTGGAAAAAAATGCCAGAAACATCATGACCAATGCAAGCGATATAAATATCAACTTAAAATCAGCTACGAACGTGAATAATTCAATTTCAGCATCATTCACAGTCACACTTTTGTTGATGTTAGGAGCAAACCTAGAGCTGCCCAAACATTTAAAAATTACAGTGCATTATGGTTTCACAATTTGGAAGCAGAGAGAAGCAACGTGTTCTTGTCCTGGGCTAGGAGATGACTGAAATTCTTGAGTATGTAAGAACTGCAGCTGATATTACCGTTTTTATTATAAAGTGATTGGCAGGGAAGAGCCAATCCCCCCTCCTCAGGGGAAGAGTACTTTTCTAATGACTAACCCAATCACAGTTGAGATGTAACACACCTAAAGCAAACTGAGTAAGTGTAACACTTAAGAGTAGTGTAGTAATTGCACAGGCAATTCCGCATCAAAAGGTTAGGCAGTAAAAACATTGTATGGAGCTGAGGACAAAGGCTGCTTTTTCCCACTTTGTGAGCACCACGTTCACATTCATGCAGATGAAAAGGAACATAGGCACCTATACTTAGTTGTGTGTTAAAAGGAAGTGTCTGATTAGGAAAAAAGAGAAGTGAAAAGAGCCCAAATATCACTGGAAGGCTTGGCAACTATTTCTAGCAGCTCAAATCAGGATTGGAAATTCAATATTGTCTTAAGTAAAGTATGCACAGCATCAGGGTTCAACAAATTCACTTTGGCTTTACTTAATCTCTGTAAAGTTTTCTTTTTTAAACTACTACCAATGTTTTCCTAGAGAGGGAACATTCTGTGATAGAGCACACGTCTCCAGCAGTCCCTGGGAAAGAGAGCCATCTCTTAGAAAGCCCATAGGAATACTTCAGGAACAGCCACCCTCAGTTCCTGCCTGCTCAGACTGTTCCTCATGGTGGGCTTTCATGCGATAGATTGAGCAGCTTGTGGACGGCACCAGAGAGAGAGCAAGCCATTTAATCATTAATTTAATAAGCAAATAACTCCATGGACAGATTCTCCCACAAAGAGACAGGCAAATGCCAACTTCCTCTGGTGGTGTTTGCTCTGGGGTCTTACTCCAGGGTTGTTCCAGCTGTGGCTCCCCAGCACTCTCTGCTACCTGACGGCACTGCACAGCCTCACCTGAGGCTCCTCTAGCAGCAACCTGCTTCCATCAGAAAACACCACCTCTTCCAGGGGGGAACAACAAAACAAAACAAAAAATAGCTGGAAAAGCATTGTTCTAGAAGGAATAAAATGAAATTAAAACCAGTTATTAACTGGCTTTATTTTAATACTCCTGTCTAAAATTAAAAATAATATATTAAACTTGAGCAGCAGAGGTATGCATGATGTAACTAGAAGTTTCTTGGCAAATCTTATATTTCATATTTATATGAATAGCAAGTCACCAGGAAACGGCTCTCTAAAATTTCTCACTTAAAAATAAAACAAAACTTTCCAGGTTCATGTTTGTGAAAGGCAGCTTGAGAAAACAGCATTGGGTGAAACAGAGACCTGTGCCCACCAAACTGAAAGATCCCATTTACCTCCTAGGGCACAGCTTATGGCACTTACCTGGAGCTGGGGAGACCTGAGCAAATCCCTGCTGTTGAAAAGACTCTCATCCTAAGCCTATGATATCCAACCAGAGAGGAGTGATGCTCAGCCTCAGCCTCTCTCGTGTCCCAGTTCCTCAACCGCAAAAGGTTCTTTATGTCTAAACCCAGAGATTGCTGCCAAAGCACTTGTGCTTCCATCTTAACTGGTAGTCCATAAGGAATCTTTTGAAAAATATAACTGTTGTCTTGTAAGTTGTGCTACAAAAATTTACAGCAAGAATATAAGAATCATAATCCAATACTAAAAGCTACTTGTGTATCTCTCTCTCTGTGGGACTCCGGCCACAAATCCTGGGTTAGAGAAGGAAAGTTCCTGTCAGTATGTCAGGAAAAAACAAAACAAAACAAAACAACAACAAAACCCCACCATCAGTACAACACCATCCATAGTTGTGTTGAGATAAACTAACGACTGGCTCTCTCACACAACTTCACAGGAACCTACTGGCTAGAAGAGGTTGCTGGACATCCTTGCAAAAGACTTTGCTGTCTCTTAGTGAAGGGTCATCAGGTGCACTGTCCCAGCACTATCCTAACTTCCCTTCTCTCTCACCACAAAAACATGCCTTACTACTTCTTCATACTCCAAAGAACAATGTCTTTTTGTTTGTCTTAAAATTTTGCTGCCCACACATAAAAAATAAACCTGCCCAGAATGGATGAAGCACAGATTGATTTGTAAAGAAATTGAATAAGACAAAATAAACCTCTCTAGATTTGCAAGCTTTCCTTGCATTGACATCCAGGCATGCAAGAACTGCTTAAACCAATAAAGCATAGACTACACGCTGGTATTTATTCATTTATTCTGTATGAGATTGAACTGCCTGGTATTTATTTAAGAAATGGATGATTTAATTAGCTCTGCCTCCTCTGTTCTTCTTCCACTCACTTTTACTGCATAAAGAGAGAGTGGAAAAAAAGAAATGAGAACATAGCAATGAGACTTCTGGCTCCACAGATACAGAGGGTGTGTCAGTTCTTCAGGGTTAAAAAAAACCCTGACCTGTGCCATCAGACACCCTGAAAAGTCAGGGAGGCTCAGTTCTGCCCTGCTGGTATATATCCCTCAGGAAAAAAAAAAAACAGGTTGCCAATTATGCTAAACAGCAGCACTTCCATCCAGGGGCTGTCACGATGTAATTATATTATCTGTTAAACCACAGACAGAGTAACAGAGATGTGGGAGGAGAGAGGAGTTTGCTCCTCTGACAGACTAAAGGGACAATCAACCACAACACAGGGTTAACTCACTACTTATCTCCAGATGTAGTCTTCCATCACCACGAACTCGCTTAATGAAGGACTAATTTTTGGTTCTTCTCATCCTGTAGGGATGTTCCTTGCAGTGTTTTCCTTTTGCGGTTAAGCAAACCCTGGATGTACTGCAGGCTGCACAACAGGGAGATATGTTTTCTCTATGAGGACAGCTGGCTGAAAGATGGGAACACAAAAATCCAAGGCCTGGCTTTGTCCAGTTCTTCTCACTTAGTTATTTAATCTATGGCTTTCAGTTCAGCAGGTCTTGCAAGCCTCAATTGTGGCAAGGAGAGGGGATGGCAATATTTTATTCCCACAGAAGCCATTTTCAGGACTGATTAATTCTCACATAAGACTTTAGAGTTGTGAGATGCAAATCTTCCTAGTCCATGCCAGGGTGATGAGCTGTGACCTTCATTCCTACATGTTATCACATGCTGTGTGATCCCTACCTGAATTTGGGGCTACATCAGCAGAAAAGCTTACGTCACCTTAAGGTAAGGTTTCAGCAAGCCTCACTTTCACAGCCTGGGAAGTGCTTGCTGGCCTGGGCTGAGCAGGGAGAACCTTGGGCTAAGGGATGCTAAGCACCTGGGGGCAGATGCTGTGAACAACACCTGGCTTTTTAAGAGCCTAGCAATTTTCAATTTTTTTTTCCCCTGCCTTCTTATGGCATGATCCTACAGATTCAATACTGATATTGGATACTTCTCCCCACATGCCAATTTTAATTACCCATTTCATACTAAGCTACCAGTCTACCAGGTATATCAAATGTTTCAGAAGTAAACTGTTTGCCTTGTCTTCTTGGTTCTTACGGAAGTTTGCCCTCCTTCTCTTCTCCTCGCTCACCTCTAGCAGAAATGGTAAAACCGAAACAGCAGGAGGAACACTACTAAAGGGGAGTTGAGGCATAGGTGTTGCTGTAAGTACTCAGGATGTTTTTTCAGTCTCAGATCTCTGAATTCCCCCAGACATTTTCCAACAAAAACTTTTGTCCTCTCTTCAGAATTATGTTCATCATACAGTAAACATAATGGTGCTGTTGAACAAAATGCTTTAAAAGCCAAGCACCATGGTCATGTAGTTTCTGCAACACTTTGTAGTTAACATCTCTCTCTTTTCCCATTGGCTCATGTTTTGCTACTCTCTACAACTTTCCTTTCCAACTAAAGCACAGATCATTTTTCATTTCTCCTTGGTGCCTGTCCAGCTCCTGACAACTTGGCTTTATCCACAGCTTTCAAGTCATCCATATTATTGTTCACTCACACAGCCTCTTTCATGTCTCACCATCAGACCTTATGTGTTTCTTTCATACTGTGTGTCAAAAGTGGCAATACACGAGCAAGAAACAACAATAGCATTTTCTTCTCAAGTAATGAAGTCTGGTACTCTCTTAGAAGACTGAATCAGCCTTCCAAAACTTTTCACTTTGAGTACTTAAGCACTACTCCACAATTAGTGAAGTTGTTTTAAATCATGTGGATTTTTAATACTGATTATTGATGCTAACATTTCCATTCTTTTTATGAAACACTTGAAAAATTAATCAGAAGAGGAGAACCATGCATGATCATATAACACACAGGACAACAAAACCACTACTCCCTTCTTTGTATCAACATAAAAGAGGCCAGATCAGCAGTGTACTGGAACACTACTTCACGTTTTCAGAACAAGAATATTCTAAGCATCTGTGCCAAAACCAACATTTCCTTCCACTCAGAAAGGCAATAAATCTACCAAACTGAAAGAAACAAACCAGTAATCTTCAGACACATTGAATGCATTTACAGGACAGGAAACACACAGCCAGCTTTGAGTCATTAACAATGAAATAAATTATAACACATTATGTATGTATAATTTAAACATACCCAATTTCTTGGCAATGAACTGTTTGGTGAT
Organism: Tympanuchus pallidicinctus; assembly: GCF_026119805.1. Taxonomy (NCBI): domain Eukaryota; kingdom Metazoa; phylum Chordata; class Aves; order Galliformes; family Phasianidae; genus Tympanuchus; species Tympanuchus pallidicinctus. The sequence continues at coordinate 57,789,306 of NW_026294618.1, read as the reverse complement.
TTTTTTTCCTCATAAAGACAGCCAGTATCTAAAAATCATTTCCCACCAGCTTATAATGACTTTAAGCGAACATGCAAGTTTAACTCCTTGACTGTATCCCATTGAATCAACGTGTTTCATAAGCACACAATGAAAGTGTCATTTCTTTGTCGACTCATCCAAGATTTAAGGAGTTAAAAAAAAAATAAAAAAAATAAGAGCTCACAGGAGATTAGCTTTCAGCCTTGATGACTTCATATTGCTTGTTATGACAGGTAAGCTTCAGATAAGTTGAATCTCTGGGGGCTATAAACAAGGAAAGCAATAAGGATGAAAGAACCAAGCAGACGGCCCCTCCCTATTCATAGTCACGTCATGTTTTTATCTCAGGATGCTACTGTACCTGTTAATGTCACTTGTTTGTTGCCCAAACATTAGAAACCTCCACGCATCCATAAGAAGTAGAGGCTGGTGACCCACAAGCCACGCTGAGTTTTACCACAGTCTCATGGGTGAATAAGCATTGGTTAAGAATAAATATCACACGCTTCTTACTCCCTACAGTGCCTGCAAAAATAAACCAGGCACACATCAGAGCATAACTTGGGCCTGTAGCATCGTGACTCTTTCATGAACTGCTATGCCTTTCGGTATCTGTGCGACAACACACACAACACAATATCAGTGCCTGAGATGCATCAATGGAGGCTGCAGCTTGCTGGGGACAAAGATATGAGACTGCCACACAGAACAGGCTTCCCAGACTCAATTTCACTCATGGTAAGGGATATTTTTCTTAGATCAGGTGGCTACCAAACAGAAGCTTGAATCCAAATCGCTTTCTGTTGCCTATCCTTGCTCTGAAGGCAGAGGGCAAGAAGAAGAGTTCAGTGGAAAACATCCAGTGAAATGACAACAGTTTCATAACCCCTCTATCAAAGTCTGGGTTGCAAACCCTACAAATTGTACCGATGGTGACAGATCCAATAGATCCCCAGTCAAGAGTTAATTTTCCCAGCTGAAGCCTCAAGCATTAAAGAAAAATTCTTAAGCCAGAAAAAGAGGCCCTTTGTGACTGCAGGTCTTACAAGTTATATGGTCACAGATCAAGCTTCATGGTCTATAACAGTTATTCCAATTGTGCAAAATGTCTGTTTAGCTTTAATCAATAAATACTAGAGATTCCCTGTATTTGTAAGAAATTATTTTGAAAATCTAAGAAGTGTGATTTGTTTGTAAAAAGCTTAAAAGCCCAACCAACTTGTAAAGTTTCTGCAGCATTCTTGGACTTCTACTGCACAATGCATTAAAGCATCCAGAAAACACAAGAATGATTAAGTAAAATACTGAATCAGGGATAATTTGCCTGCACAGCCACCGTTCACTGATGCTTTGGGTGGCTGGTCAGAGCAAAGACGTTGTAACACTAATGAAAGAGCATGTTCTCAGGGGTGGGGGATACAGGTTGAGCTCTGGGAACAGAATTGGCTTTCCTGACAGTATCAAATGTTAGGATATGCGTATCAGGCTAATTCCACTCAACAAAATATCATTCAAATTCACTGGAATCGAGGACAGGAATCAGAGTAAATAGAAAGAGGCAACCCTTTGTTGTTTATACCTTTTCCTATAAAACTTCATTTTCATAAATGTATCACTGATACAGGCTTCTGTATTAATATTCAGATCTGCCAGGTATCTAAAAGTTATCACAATTTTGTAGCGATATAAACATAGAAGCATACTGTCCAACTTGGGGATAGGCAACTCTTTAGCAAAACAAAACAGGCAGCGAGTTATTGTCTAGCCATTTTTTCTCATTTTACTTGCATGCAACCTGACTGCATATCCTAGACTACCATACAAAATGACATCTTTATTTTTCCCCATCTTTTTTTCCCCTCCAATTACACAGGTCACTGTGGCCGCTTAAATCAGTGAGGAAGCACAAAGGTAAATAAGACTTGCACTTTGTACAGAGGCTTAATTTCTAGATGCCTGAAAACCAAGTCAGGGGCAGAGCAAATTCATTCCTAAGCAGCACTCTAGTATAAAGCCTTTGAGCAACTCAAATCTGAAATCAAATTTCCTAATAATGAGTCTCCACATGATGACAGAGGTAATTGCACTGCCTGCACAAATTGCTAGTCCGAAACACATCATCAATATCATTATGTGGCTTGGAAACAGATCCGACCAAAGGCTTATCAGCAGTGCCAGCAAAACTGGATTCTGTCTAAGCAAAAGTACAGACAGCATACAACTGCTGTTACCAGAGCCATTTTAGCATCACTGGAAACTTCTGCCTTTGTTTTTCCCTATGCCTAGCACTGGCCCTGCACAGGCTCTCAGATGAAAACCCCCCGACCACACTGTCACCATTCCCATCAGAAAGAGAACAGGATCAGGAATCCCACTTACGTCAACCAGAGAAGGCAACAAAGGGACACTTCAGAAATAATTTATCTCCGTGGGACTGAATGTCACCTGGTTTGGGCATTTCTGTGGATCAGAAGTATTTTTCTAGCCATCATTATGACTGAAACACAATGGGTGAAAAATAAGTTCAGGCAGCAGATTGTTTGCTGAAGTATTTTTAAAAAACACATCACTGATTGATTCAAAGCATTAAGTGCATTCTATTTTTTTAATCATCACCAATGTGTTCTAAAAGAACAAGAGTGAAAAATAAATCCAAACCCAGCAGTGACTCAAGAATTATTCAGTTATGTTACTGCTTCACTTTTTAAATCTAGAAAAGCAGGGGTGTCCAAAATGAACTACGAATAACTGTTAGTAGTAAAAAATATGAAGAAAGGAATCAAAGTCCAAGCATTTTCTACTTCTAATAGGTGGGACTGTAACATGGCCCAGGCATCGATGAGGATTTTTCCTCCTGGTTGTGCCTTGGTGATTCCAAGTAAGCTATCCTGTCTCCTCAGTTTTCCCATTTAAATCCAGGAACATAACAAAGAAGGCTGGAAAGAGCTCTGAAACCTGTGACGGGAAGGGCCATCTAAGAACAAGGCATTATTATCCCAGAGTAGTGAGCAAGCTGAGGCTGAGGATCTAGGACAGAAGGACAACTGATCCAAGGGGCGGCTGAGATCCAACAGAGGCGGATCAGCTTTCAGCACGCCTTAGCGCTGGAGACTCGGAGGAAACGAGAGCTCCTGTGAGCTTCTGAGGGAAGTATCAGGGTGGTCACTGGATAACATGGCTCCACACAAGCCCTGCCAGCTTGCTAGGCTTTGCAGCTTGGCCAGCACTGAGCTTCTTGGAGTCTGTTCTCACTTTCCTCAATGCAGAGGAGGAAGGTGATGATTAACACTGCGAACAGGTGATTAGTGACTACCAAACACCAGTGCATGGAGGCATCTCAGCCAGCAGGCCTGACATGAAAGGTCACACATCCTGGCAGCAAAACACGGAGAGTTTGTCATCCTTGACATAGCCTTCGAGCGAGGAGGGGTGATACGCTGCTCTGGGATCTGCTGAGCACTGGCCTTTTCTTTTCATACAGTGCAGTACTTTCATGCAGTCCCCGTGCTGTGGCTGCTCCTCCATGTCCTCATGAGACCCCTGCTCCCTGCATGCCCCTGATAAAGGCTCAGGCTGAATGAGTTCCTGCTGCAGCTGAGGAGCTCAGCCTGATCAAGTGGCACCAACTGCACTAGCAATTGGGGCAGAATTTTGCTCTGGATGGATCACAGAGTATATGGCAGCACCTATCAAGGCTAAAATGCATTCCACAAACATCACGTTTTTAAAATCTGCAAAGTCCCTATATATAGTGATTCATTTAATATGCTCATGATTAGATCCTGATTCCATCTAACATGGGTACGATGAGTGAAGAGTATCCCAGTCTCATGATCCACTCTGGTGGAAAATTTTGCAGAAACTGAAAACAGCTTTCCCTTTACTTACAACTCTTCCACAATTCACAAAAGCATAAAGAAGAGACTAAAAAGGAATAGGATTCCCAGCACAGTATTACAACGTCTCAGTCTCAAAGCCCCCAGTCAGTGTAAACTTGGGAAAAAATAAGGAAGACAATGATCTCTGCCAAGAACTTCCTTTGGAACTGTGAGCAAATCATCTAGGGCTTCTCATGAAACGGGACTTGACATTTTGGCTGAACACCTTGACCATCCCTCAACGTGCACCAATAACTGAAACAACCAGATAGTACTTGTGTAGTGAGTAGCTTAGTGCTTCCGCAAAGGCTTTGAGATGTCCTGCTGTAAAGTACAATGTCAAAATTCTTCCATTTTGAAAGGAAAAGATGGAGAAGAAAAATCAACCTCATTTTGTTTCCTTTAAGAAAGATTACCACAAGGGCTTACTGGCATCTTCAGATTAGCGGTGAACTTAGTCAGGATAAAAATTTAAGCCTATTGCTGACTATCTCCATGCCCAGCTCCATAGCAATAGAAGCTCTTGCTCCAGAACAGCACCTCCAGCATTGCTCAGAAACAGCTACCACTGAAGAGTGCTACTGGAACAACCTCTCCTCTTGGACAAGCCCTGAAATTGCTGCACTGATAATCCATTAGTTGCATACCAACACCAGGAAATGCTGAAACAAACATTTGTTTTCATTTCAGAATTAAGATAGGGTTGCCCAGTTAAGGCAATCATGATTCCTCTGCACAGATGCAGGTGAAGCTGCTGTTTTTCTTGTCAATTAAGAGGAAATCCCATAATGCCAAGAGAGATGAAAAAGAGCAGTCTGAGAAACATGTTAACTTTTGACCTATGATAATTGTTTCACCGAGTGCCAAAGTCAACAAACAATAGGATCCTAAGAGCGAGTGCTTTCATCTCATGGGGTGAGCTGGGTGGGAAATGGTTTTCCTGTGCTGTCGAAGTACATTTTCATGTCCTGGAAAAGAACTTCTGGTCTGTAACAGGATGAACTCAAGCCTGAAAATTCATGCCTGAAAATTCATGCTCTATTTCTGCAAAATGCATAAGATGAAAGGAAGTCCCACCCTCCCCATAGTAAACAGGCCCAAGGACTATGCACGTTGTACACAGCTCTCGCAGACCAGTGCAGAGATCCAAAACCTGTCTCCAGCTGAATGCCACTGGGGCAAGAGGTTCTGAGATCTTCCCTTTACAGCTTGCTCCTACCCTTCTGCACACTGCTGTGCTCCACAGATTCCACGTCGCACTGATGCAACTCTTCGCAGCATCACCCATAGATGTGTTTTTACCATAAGTTTCACTAACTGGTGAGACAGCACTATTAGAAAAAAGAAGTCTTTTTTTTTTTCCCAGTAAGCCAACCAATTGCACTTTCGCTTGAGGACTCACCTGTTCCTCAGTACTGAACTACCCAACTACAAATCCAAAAGGAAAAAACAAACAACAACAACCCCTCTGTTCAGTGCACAACTCTTTATCTTTTGATAAGCTGTTGATCAGAAAGGAAAAGTAAAACTTTGCACATGATAGCTGATAGCTCCCAAATGCACTGACCCTCAGCCAATGAACAAAGACAAAGAACAGTAATCAAGTCCTGCCAGACATGGGACAATCACAGAAGAGGAAGGAAGATGAACAAGGACAGCATAAACTCATCCTTTTCCATATATCCATGCTGTCTTGCTATCACTGGCCAATTCTTTTTTTTTTTACTTTTGCAGACCATAACAAATAAACAAGCTTCAGAAAACTAATCTAAACAACAGAAGAATTGGATCCAAGGGGCAGAAGGAGCTATGGATTGCACAGTGGGTCCCCACAAACAGCTAAGACCTGCTTTGCCTATCTTCCCGTCACAGTTTTGGGAGGTGCCCTGTTTCCTTCTCCTTTTCAAAACACAGCTGATGGCAAACCCTGGGGAGAGAGCACTGCTCTCCAGAATAGTCCTAGAAAGCCAGAGACATAAAACCACAATTCTTCCTATCTGCTGCACAGAGCTCTGAGCAGGCTGTAGGAATATGCTTTGCCAAACTGCATTTTACAGTAAGGTCTCTATCTTGCTCGTAGCCCAATGGGAAAGTGCCATCAGGACCTTGGCCTGTTTAATATTTTCCTTTCCAAGAGTAAAATAAAGTAAAGTAAAAAGAGAAAGTAAATCCTGGGAGGGAAAAGAAAAAAAGCAAAATGAAGCAGGACACTGGATTGCATCCAGTGTACTGAGTATTGTATCATATTGTATTTATTCTATCACTCTTTTGGAGAAAAGTCTTATTCCACCATTCTGCACCAAACCACTTTCACTCAATCAGCCAAGCTGAACACTCTGCTGTGATCTACCCGTATCACCACTCCTGTGCACAGCAAACAGCCCCACTGAGCCTTGCATGGGCACAGTTAGAGCACGACAGCAGGGCTGCAACTCTTGGAGGCTGGCGTGCTTGGGGAAAAAAATGGTGCCAACAGGCAAGTCGCTTCTCACAGCTGCTTTCGTTTGGCTCGTGAGGGGTCTGAATGCGCTATTGATTCCCTTGCACTAAAACAGATTTGTAGCTCCTGTGTGTACAAGACACGGATCTCGTTCAACTCTAATCTCCAGCAGCTGTCAAAGACATAAAGGGCTTGTGGTTGGCCGGCGTGTCAAAATCAATGAAGATTTTAGGACTCCTTGCCTAAGGGGAGATCAGTCTCACTTGGAAATGACAGGAGTAAGTCTCAGACCTGAGTGGACCAGGCCACCCAAACTGTGTGATGTTTGTTCAGGACATACTGTGCAGCAGGGCAAGGGAAACACACAACTGCACCTCCCGAGGAGCTGTGCCACCCTTACCCTGCCTGTCCCAAGGGTTGCCATCAACAGAACTGGAACCCCAGTGAGTTGGACCAGAAGATCTTACTGGTCTTATCCAACCCTAACGATTCCATGGGACTATGGCTCTGCATCACCACCCAAAGGCTCTGTCCGTGTCTCTGCGAAGGCCCCCTGCTCTTAGAAGGGTGATAGGTGGCATTTGTTTGGCAGCTCTGTGTAGCACCACTATGACTTGTGCCGTCAAATAACTGGCCTCTTATTGCTCCAAATGAAAGCACTGCCTTCAGTTAGGAAAGAACTCAAAGTCGACTTTTTTCTTTTAGTTAAAGCTACGGATCCAGCCCAATTATTGTCCAGTTGCACTCTGCAGAGGGAACACAGACCCCAGGGCTCTTATTTGTCACAATACAGGCCCCTTCCCAACCCTCAACACACATTTGTGCACAGAACAGCTCGGACAACGCTTGGCGTGGAAGTCCAACAACCACTTGCAGCCAGTGCATCTGTTTCCTCACAGCTGTTTCCCCACCGCCTACCTTGATACAACTTTACTGCAGGGTGAGACCTTCAGCATGGGGGGAGATTGGCTGAAAATGGATACATTTCTCTTCCATGTGAGGTGTGGCAGGAGAAGAGATCAGCCTTGTTTTTTAGTGGGATGGGGTGATCAGAAGGCTGTACCGTGGGCAGCACAGCAGGGCTTTCTGAACATACAGGTGAGAGTACTGGAACTCTGCTCTGAAGGATGCGCAAAGAAAAGAAAGGGGAAAAAACAGGCTTGGTGCTCTGCCTCTTGGTCGTTGGCACTTTCCCATGTTAACAGAAGGCAAAGGAAAAATAAAGCTCAGTACATGACTAACATTAAAGAGAAATAAAATCTACACAACATTTGAGGTGTCAAAGAACGATATGTGCAGTGTCACTTTTGCAAGAAACTTCAGACCTGGCCTTAATGGGCTTTAATTTAATCCAGACCTGGAATTACTGCAGACTCTTCCTCCTATGGCTGCGGGGATAGGGAGGACAGCCCCCCCGCTCTGCTCCTCGGTAACCAACACGCCCCGGCTCACCCCACGCGCCTCCAAACCAATCCACCGAGCGCTTTGCACTGCTTTTAGAAAGTTAATCCACAAATAACTACGGGACAAATAATAATAATCAAGAAGTTCTACTCGCATACTCTTTACTTACTTCCAATAAATAAGCGCTTACACACAAAAACGTCCCGCAGCCAAAGCAGCCAGATGGGCGGCTTACTAACCGTGCTGCTGGGCGAAGTGCCAGAGGTCCTTCCCCCCACACACACCCCCTCTCTTCTTTTTTCTTTCTTCTCTCCTCCTTTCCCCCTTCCCACCCCCACGTTCTCATTTACCAGCGGGCCCCCGGCGCCCTCCCCGCGGTGCGCGGCCGCCCCGCTTCGCCGCCACTCACCGCCGGCCGGCTCGGGCAGCGTGGAGACCGAGGTCTGCCCCATGGCTCCGCCGGGACGCGTCCCGCCGTCACGCCGCCCGCCGGGCGCGCAACCTCCGCCGCCGCTGCTTCCGGGGGGCCGCGGCGCTCCTCGGCGGGGCCGCGCCGCCCGCCGGCTGCCCGGGGGCGGCTGCGGGCCGGCGGCCGCCCGTCATGCTGCCGGGTCGCGGTCGGAGAGCGCCGGCGGCCGCGGACGCCGCGCCCAGCCCCGCTCCCGCCCCTCGGCGCCGCCTCGCCTCCGCCCCGCGGCTCGGCCCCTCCTGGGGAGCGGGACGGAGCCTTCCCGGGTGGGAAAAGGAGCGGCGCCGTGCTGTGCGAGTGGCACGAAAGGACTTGTTGGTGAACTCCTGGGTTGGGGGAGAAGTAGAGAGGTCCTGCACGGCACGGCGGCGATAGCAACGAAGTTTTTGTTTTTCTTAGCGCATGACTGTAATCTAAGTAGAGCTGTGAGCTTAATCCGAGAACAAACAGGTAACTGTTGGCTGGGGAAAAACAAAAAAATCCCGAGTGCCTACCAGCTATTTGGTTAGGCGTTAGGAGGAAATTCTTCTCCCAGGGAAATTCTTTTACCGCAGCTGGAAGGGATCTCAAAGCCCACCCAGCCCCAACCCCACTGCTGCAGGCACGGTTCCCCCCCCCGGCAGATCAGGCTTCCCAGGCCCTGTCCAACCTGGTTCTGAGCACCTCCAAGGATGGGGCACCACAGTTTCTCTGAGCAGCCTGTGCCAGCACCTCACTGCCCATTTCAATTCTAGTTTAGGGAAGATAAACACTAATGTATAACATCAACAGATTGTAGGCATCATATTACATAGAATAAGAACATGAAACTTCTGATTACAGTAGTTTACTCCAAATACTATTTTTTAAACAAGAAACAACCTAGTGCATTAGAACACTTAAAGGTCTTAGTAAGGAGATTTTTACTTGTGATGGACAAGATGCTGGGAGTACCCAGCACTACCTCCATAAATCCTTTAATCAGCTTTTGTAAAGTGCACGATATTAAACACTTTCTCTTGATCCCAGGCAGGGAATAGTAGTTGAATACAAAAAAACAGCACTGAACTATAGAACAATTACATCTCTTTCTGGTTTACCTCCTGCTTGGAGATGCTAAAGGTCAACACGAACATCTCAGGCTACTCCACTCATAGTCATTAATGGTCATCAAATGAGAAAAAAATGGCACTCTTCCGCTTCAGTCCTGCTGTTTTAGCTGTTAAATTTAAGAATTCAGCTTACAACTCACCAGTGAGAGAGCACAAACCCTGAATCCTCAACACTGTGTGAGCAGGCATCTACCAGTGTCGCCTGTGAGAGAAACTGGAAAATTGAAAGCAACACTGTATTGCATTTCTCCTACGCAGAGCTATGTTTATGCAATTGCCTCTAGATAGAATTCTGGCATCCTACTGACATTCCCTATGAGTGCCCAAACAAAATACATGTATTCAGTATTCAACTTTCAATCTGCAGTATGATAGAAATATTTTAATATATGTATTAAATTTCTTGCCACAATGGCACAGTAGTTGGCTTTTAGGACAGTTAGAAGAAGAATAGCATCTTCATGACTTCAGAAATGCTTGTAGAACATTGTACAATGCTCTTGTACAAACGGCTAGCAGGAGATCACTGAAGCGAATGTAAAACTTCAAAATAGTTCCCAAGGGAGAATGAAATAATGCACAGCTTTTAACCTCTCTCAACATCAAAGAGAAAATTCCATCCCCTCGGTAACGCTTCAAAGACAGCTGTATTTCAATGGGCTTATTCTGCTGGGATGGACCACAGCAGTACATAACCTACAATATGTAGGATGCTGTTGTCCCACCTCTAGAGCTATGTAGAATAGTGTTCAGTAAAGAAGCATTTAAAAAAAATGAATTTGTATTACTATTCCTTCAGTTATCAAGATTAACTTGTGGCACAAAGCGTGAAGCTGTAACCAAGGGCCACCACATTTAGTAGCAGGATTCAGAATGCAGGAAGGACTGGCAAAAGCATTCCATTTTATAAGAGGAAAAAAAGGTATTGCTCAGATTATTACCAACGCAAAGCAAGAAAATGGCACTGAGTTCAGGATAGAAAATATCCAGCCGGGCAATTCCTAATTCCCCACAGACAGACCTTCCACACAGCCCAGTGAAAGGGGTCTGTACAGAGCAGCTCACTGAGAGGAACCTCGTAGTTCAGCCTATATATATGGCAGCTAAGCATTCAGAGTGTTAGGCTAGCACAGTTAGCACGCAAATGAGGACTGTTCTGATTGAGACAAGTGATGGAGTCCTTGGATGAGCTCTGCCCATACAGCAGTGCCGCTGCTAGGAGACAGGCAGTGTGGTCCTCACTTGTGAGCAATCTGAGGGGATGCACCTTGCTCAGTATGCAAGTGATCCCTTGAATGTTGAGCTCTCAGCTCCTCACCATCACACATAGAGCACAGCTGAGCAAGCTCCTCTGTGGCAATTTGGCACCAGCAGTTTTCCTCTCTGCTCACAAATGATCTGCAAATAGGCTATGCACTGACAAACTTGTTTGCTAGCCTAAATTATTCACCAAACACTTTGTAAGTGAATTTCAGGCAGTGGTAGTTATGTAAACAATTCCTTGCTGCAGCAGTTCAATAATTTATTACCTGGGCTGTGCGTGAGGCACCCTCATCTGCACAGCTCCTTTGTACTTTCTGACCCATGGTACTCGCTGCGCCTAGAGGGAACTTCATAGCTTCATCAATACGATTTTAAATGATGGGTGAGGGATGCTCTACTCATGTAACTTTAACACCTGATCTGTAGCTTTCATTGTATCCTTTAGTGTATGTTATTCATATTAAGGAATTGCCTCATGAGTAAGGAACAATTCACTTGAAAGTATCTGGAGCCAGTTGCTCTGTTTCACTTTAGCAGACCTGACCTATGAAGAAACCTTCTTTTACTTACACACTTATAGAATTTCTGTATTTGGGATATTATTTCAATCTACTGCTTTAACAATTAACAGCTGTCCAAAACCTTATGAAACAGCAGAACTGGTGTAATCCAGATTTTGGATAATTTCTTAGACTGACTGTGCAAAATGATGAAAGATGAGCAAATTGAAGGTTCTGCTTAAACTGATACTGAGCGTTGTACTTTTTCTGATTTGAACTTACTGAAAAGTAATACAAAATACAAAGTGCACTTTCCAGGCCTCAGATCTTGTTTTATCCCTTTACCAAGTGCTAAGCACTGTGCACATTGGGAAGAAAAGAAAAAAAAAAGCTACAGAAGTCTTTGCTTAAAGTACAGAGGGCACCTGGCATACCAGATGCCATCCCGACCCTAAACCTACACCAGACATTCCTGAAAAAGCTGAACGATCTAACAACAGATGGAATGACATGCTGTCCAAAGTCTGTAAGGTCCCACCCTGGTACTTAATAATTTAAATGTGAGATTCTAGTTTCAATTTTAATCTGGAACAGGTTGCCCAGTGAGGCTGTGGATGCCCCCTCCCTGGAAGCATTCAAGGCCAGGCTGGATGGGGCTCTGAGCAACCTGGCCTAGTGGGAGGTGTCCCTGCCTATAGCAGGGAGGTTGAAACTAGATGATCTCAAAGATCCCTCCCACTCAAACCGTTCTGAGATTCTACAATTCACACATTCTTCCACATTTTTATTACTGACAGTGGGAATGATTATGGATATTTGTATTGTGCCCCATGTCCCCATAGCTGCCTGTTGCACTGATCTCGGCAGTGCAGTGGCTGTGCTGTGGTGGCACAGGAAAGTGTTCCCTTTCCAAACAGAAAACAACTGTCAGAAATTTTCCAGTCAGGCATGTCTTTATCACCAGGTATCAATTTTGCCCGTGGCTCCAGATTTATGACAAAGAGGACCGCATTAAAAATTATAAATAGCTTTCTGCCTGTCCTAGTTCAAGCCACCGGGGAAGAAGAAAGAGATGACGTTAAGACACTGTCCTGGGTTGTGGAATTCCTCAAGAGTCGCCTTTCTGCCAGGTTTCCAGAGGCTTTGGCCACTGCAAGTTTATATCAGTAGCTACACTAAATAGGGTGGATGGCCCCCATTGCTTGCTATAAGCTGGCATAGGCCAAGCAAAACCCATGTGCAGCCGGAAGTCTGTTCCTACCCTGGGGTATTGCTTCTCCTCCTCCACCTTTTCCTCAAAGCAGAGCATAAGAGCACACTACCTCAGCACTGCAAGAAGGGCTCTCACCAGCTGCTCTGGCTCCTTTGGGCATCTTTCCCTCTCCCCTCTGTGCTTAATGCCTCCTAGCTGTTGCTGCAGCAGCAAAGCCAAGTTATCCAGGAGAGCTTTTGTGCTCCCCAGCCTGTTCAGCAGTACCTCTTCCCTCCAGAGAAGTCAGCCATGCTACCAATCCAGCCACACTAACCGTTCTCCTTAGGAAAACACAGCTTTCTGTTCTTCAGAGCATGTGTAGTGGTTGCTGGCTACAGCTCTCCCTCCGTGGCTCCAAGCTTCTTAATGAATCACTGTGTTTTGGCACTGGCGCAACATAAACACGACATTTGGGATGTCTTTGCCAAACACACATACATATAGAGCAAATTTTGAATGACAGAAAGTGAACAATTTAATGTAATATTCAGGCTGCATAGTTAAAAGTTGCAAACTAAAAAATAAAATGCAAAACTGAAGGCCACAACAGTACCATCAGGCTATTGGTTGGGCTCACACAGTGTGTTTAATGGAACATAAGGAATAGGTTTTATCGATAGTGCATCAGCTACAGCTCCCAGCAGGAAAAACAGGAACAGAAAGCAGTGGAGAACTGGAGGATCACTGATCAGCATGGCTATTACACACCTATCTTTCTTTCATGCCTTCAACACCTCTACTTGCTCTTACTGGCTTCAGTGACAATTGAGAAAAAAATTATTTTCAGAAAAGCTGAGTGTTTGGCACAATAGTTTCCTTCATTCCACTTAATTCAATGAGATTTTGAAATGAATTTAAACATGTTGCAGGATTATAATTAGCCCTGAAGGGCAAGAGACCACAGGGGACCAGTTCTTTCCCTTTAAATAGGCAGCTGTAAAGGCACAATCTTAAACAATATCCCGAACACCAGCAACGTTTGAAAGCTGGCCCTGTGCCTGATTAACAGCCAGGAGTTGGAATAATCTCTGCCTTTGTTGAATCAATGTCATTCCCTACAATGCTAGTTTACTTCAGACATTTCTAGGCCAAAAATACAACTTTCAGCCTTCGGTTTTATTTCCCCCTTTTTTCTACTACTACAAAAAATATGATTCTTTTTTTCCCCTACAGGGAAAATGTATTTTTTTTCCACTCTCCCATGACTCAAAAACATCTGAAGGATTCTTCCTCCGAGCTTAAGAAAAAGAGGGGGAGAAACTTCACCTTTTGGCAAAGATGCAGAATGGAAATTTTTGACTCAAAACAGGATTTAAAAAAAAAAAAATAATTATAAGAAGCATGTGAAAACAAGGGGTTATAATGGAAACTATTTTCATAGCCAGCTCTAAAGTAAGCACTTCTGTTCCAGAGACACATGGTACTGATGCAAACATTGATTTGATGCCAAAATCCCTAGCATATTAGTGGAATCCGGAAGCGCTGCAATATTAAATACACCTCAAAATATATGTCAGACATCTCCGTGTGCCTGGTCCACTTTGCACAGCATGACGCTTTATGCTTAATTCATCAGTGGCTAGCAGGCCAGCAGCAGGGCTTTTCGCCTTTCCAGGGTTGGGATCTTCCCTGAATGGTCTTCTGCAAGTCAGGGCTTACTATTCCCACTTTGCAAATACTGAACTCATATCTACTTTCCATGTGCAGCACTCATACAGTGTATTTTGTTGCGGTGTTTGAGCACCCCACACCGGTCCAAAGGAAGTACTATTATCCCCAAGGTCAGATTTCTGCATTTCATCAGGAGTGCTGTGGGGAGAAGTGCTGAAAGCACTGCCAGCTTGTGTCAGATCTGGGGACAGATCTGCTCCCCAGCACAGGCTGGGCCACCCAGATGATATTCAGAACAAAAATCTGTCTCAACCTCACTTACTCAGGGGTGTCTGGCAGGCTACAGAAGCAATGAGGAGGTATGGTGCTCAGCTGCATTTCCTTACTGGCAAACTCTGCTGGCTGCTGTCTGTCTGCTTACTTCAGCTGCCACAAGGCATGTAACCTGGCCCTGGCTAGTTTTCTTCTGTGGCCACCACGAGAAAGTCCCTTTTGCACCTACTGCAATTGCAGTCATGGCAATTGGCCTGCATCCTTACTGATTGATTAGAAAAACCCGCAAAAGGAAGAAGGGCTCTAATCAGCATAAAATTAATCTTCTGCTTTTGTGCTGCCCAGTGATAAGTGTATTTTTTTAAACGGTGGATCTGTGGCTTTTGCTCAAAGTCCCTGCCTTGCAGTGAAGTGCCAACGGTGATGGGAATCTTCCCCAGCAGGGATCTTGCAGAGCATGCAGAGGTACCTGAACACATGCAGAGCACTGATCCAGGCTGGTTCTCCTCTGCCAGGCTCAGTGCAAGCTCCCCACCTCTTGGTCTTCTAAATCAGCCACCATTTTTCAGGATCTTCAGCAGTTCTCCTAATTGCTTGTAGTTTGTTGATAGATTTTACCTAACAGCCTCTTCTCAAGCCACGCTTGATGTTGGGAGATGCTTCCACACTGCTGAATGAATGACTGTGACAGGGAGGGTTACAATGGCCCAGACTTTGTACCTTTTCCCAATGGGATGTGAGGGAACACTGCTCTGGTAACTTGGCAGAATCTCCCTGGAAAAGGCTTTCTATTCCTAATGAGGCAGAAAGCCTGGTGAGCTTTGCCTAAAAAAAAGGCAAATCTCAGCTCCCCTATGCATAGAATCATAGAATCTTTAGTTTTGGGAGATTCTTAAAGGTCGTCTAGTCTAACTCCCCTGCAATGAACAGGGACACATACAACAAGATCAGGTTACTCAGAGCCTTATCCAGTCTGACCTTGAACATCTTTAGGGACGGGGCATCCACCACCTCTCTAAGCAACATGCTCCAGTGCATCACCACACTTAAAAGCTTCTCTGTTATGTTCAATCTAGATCTCTTTTAGTTTGAAACCAATTCCCCTTGTTCTATCACCACAGACCCTGCTAAAAAGTGTCCCCATCTTTCCTGTAGCTCCCCTTTAGATACTGAAAGCTTGCTATCAGGTCACCTTGCATCCTCCTCTTCTCCATGCTGAACAGCCCCAGCTCTCTCAGCCTGTCCTTGTAAGAGACATGTTCCATTGCTTGGATCATTTTTTGTGGCCCTCCTCTGGACACATTCTAACAGATCCATGTCTCTCCTGTACTACATATCTGGATGCAGTACTCAGATGAGGTCTCAGCAGTGCAGAATAGAGGGATATGGCCCCACTTCTTTTGCTGCAGTCCATGATACAGTCGGTGTTCTGGGCTGCAAGGACACATTGCTGGCTTGTGTCCAGTTTGCTATCCACCAGTACTCCCCCGTCCTTTTCAGCAGGGACATTTGGTGTCTATGTGCTGATTGTTTAAACCAAGTGTAAACCTGTAAGTCTGATTTTGCTTTTTCAATTGTCATGCATTGTTTGTTTGCGTGTTGGTGGCCAGGGAAACCAGTGTGCTTTAATTTGCCAGCCCTGAGGTTTCTTGTGCTGATCCAGACTGTTTTTAGCTCAGGTTCATTCAGTTACAAAGCCCACACAGAAAGAAACTAAACAATTACATGAGATGGGAATGTTACATGGTTCTAGTGGAAAGTGCTTTTACTAAGACTAAACATCAATATTACCCTTTTTTTTTTTACTACCTGCTTAATACAGCAGATCATTAATGCAGCACATTTTAGTTAGTTAAAATGAACAAATTTCATTAAATTAAAATTCAGAGCCATTAAAACCAGATGGGATACGGGGAGAAAAATTGCAGAGACTTTAGAGCTAATGTAAATGTAATATTGTTGTTTTCAGCTCCAATGCAATTAAATAGGGCTGACAGAAGCTTTCACAAAAAAAAAGTGCAGGAAGAAAATCTGCCTGTAAGGAAAATCAATTTAAAAGAAATTGTACTTCAGATATTTTCATGGTTCTGTGGCTCGCTGAATTACATTCCTGCATAGAAGCTGCAATGCTGGTGTGGGAGAGCTAGCACTGAGATCTTTACTGGTGTGTTACTTACTGGGAGAAAAATGACTTAATTTACAGTGCTTACTGAAGGCAAGTGAGTGCCTAAAAAAGTTAACCCAGGCAGTCTCATTCCCAAAGGAAGAAAATACACGTTTTCAAGAGTACAGACTGCCTGGGGAGCATTCACTGCCTCCTCTGCAGTTCCCAGTGTCCTTGGGGCCAGGCTGTGAGTGCCCTCCTAAACACAGATGGGTGCAAGGCACAGACTTGGGCCATGAGAGAGCTGTGCCTTGGGTGCTGCCAACAGCTCTGGCAGAATCACAGAATCATCTAGCTTGGGAAAGGTCTTCAGGGTCACCAGACTCAATAGGGCCACCAAACCCAACCATCAACCTGACCTTCTGAGTCCCATCACTAAGCCGTGTCCCTGTTGCCACATCCACATGTCTCTTAAATGCCTTCAGGGGTAGGCATTCCACTACTTCCCTGCACAGCCCATTCCGATGCTCAAACAGGCTCTCTATGAAAAAATTCTTCCTGAAGTCCAATGTAAACCTCTTCAGTGCAACTTGAAACCCTTTCCTCATGTCCTATCACTTGTGACCTGAGAAAAGAGACCAGGCTTACTGACTGCAGCACAGTTACATTTAGCTGTGGGGTTTGATCAACAAAATCCAGCTTGGGATTAAGCTCCAATGCTTTCTGTAAAGTCCCTGGACCAGTGCTGTCTATATAGGGCTTTCCTGTCACTGGGGCATGTGATGATCAACCCCTTAGTTTATTGCTCTGAAAAATGTTAGGAAGAAAAGAGAGAAAGAAAAAAAAGTAAGATACCTAAGATCACTCCATTTCTTTTTAAAAACAGTTGCTGTGTATCACACTAAATAGATGTTTTTGATCAAAATAGCAAGTGAAAGTCTATATAAAATCTTGCCTAACCATATGATATATCGGGGGGAGGGAGGGAGAATGGTAGGGGGGTGAGTTCCCAAGCCCACATCCCACTCATTTGAACTCCTAAAATACAACACAAGATGTCAGAGTCTTCGTTTTCTCACGAACTCCACAGCAAGTATGAAACTCAACCTTGATTCATATACAGTGATAAAAGCCAGAGCCTGCAAATTTATGAATGTAGCTGGCAGCCATTAAGTGCATTATGTGGAGGTCAGGCTGATGGTCCCTTTTTGTTTATTCCTCTTATTTAATGATCCATCGCTGGAGATATGCCAAAAACTTTCAGAGTGTTTTACAACTTATTTATATGACTGAGAAGTGTGTACTGTTCTTTCCATCCTCATTATCCTGGCATGCTGAAAATAAACTGGAGTGCAGAACTGGCATCTGAGGAAAACACAGAGGGCGTGGGGTTTCTTTTTAATATGAGCTGAGAAGATGCTTGTCACTTTCTGAAGCAGCCTTTTGAGTGACAAAACAGGGCTACCTTCATTTTGTGCAGCCAAATTCCACAAAAGTCAAATATCTCAGCACGCTCTGTAGCATCTGGCTGCAGGCAGATTTCAAGATATGGTGTGGTTATGGTTTCACCACACTGTCACGGTTCAGGTATGCAGATTTACCTTTGCTTAGTGACTGCTAGCTCCATGCCTTACAAGAAAGACCTTGTCTATGGATATGGGATGGATAATCTAATTGTTATATTTACATAATAAACAATTTTGCTTAGGCCTGCTATATCTGTGAATAGATAAGCTAAACTAATACGAGTCACTTGAATGTTGATGCAGGAGAAAAGGTACACATTTTCTACTGCAGCTAGCAATGCTGAAACACTGTGCCCAGATGTTTGTGTTACAACATCCTGTTATTCCTAGCAAATGTTTATAGGTCTGAATAAGAGTTCCAACAGAAAGGGCTGGTGTCATTCAGACCCATGGACTGGAAAAGTGTGAAAAATATTGCAGAGATCTGTTTACTAACCTGATAGAGAGAAAATTAAGTATTTGAATGTTGAGGTATTTTGTTATGAAACCAGCCATTGAAGAAATTCTGGTGCAGGCAGCTCATAGGAATCTGGCATTTATGATGTGATAACGTTTATCATATGATAAATAATTGTCCCTGCAAGTTGAAGTAACTTAATCCACAGTTCAAGCAATGAATTTTTGGTTCATGTAAGTTATCTATTAATACTGGGTCACTAATGGACATATCACCTTATTAAGAAAAGATCATACCCTCTACAAAGTTACTTTAGACTTGTCTGTCGATTTTCACATTGAACACCATTGTCTGACAGCTAAGCTTTCAAAGTGCTGTGACATTTTGCACCTCCCATGTTATTGCTCACTAGAATCTGAGCCAGCCTAGATGACAAAAGAAAACGTGACAACCAAGGAAATAAAACATTTACATGAATGTGTTTTTAGTCTAAAAGCTTGTTACTGAATTGCCAAAACGAAACCTGAACGTCACTCAGTGCATCCTTGGTGCTGCACCAGTGAAGTCACTGGAGCGTATTTCAGTGACAGTGAGTTTTATACCTGATCCATCAGAGAAGTAGCAGACAATTTGTGACACTTCCATAAGCATGCAGAGCTCATTCTTTCCCTTCCTGGCACTTTCAGCTTCTGCTGCTGGCCAAAGCCAGACAAGGGGATCCTGCTGCATGGGGCACCTTCTGAGGACCAGATGCATTCTATTAACTCTTCCTCACCTCCAAAAACAAACTTGAGTTTCCTATAATTCATAGACTTTTTAATTCTGTTGATAAGATGCCTATAACCTGCAGTATGCTGCATACACACACAAAAAATCATATCCCTGTTACAATGACAATCGAACCTTCATGAAAATTCCACTCTCAACATCAGATTATGCTTTTCTAGGGAAGAGATCTATGTATGTAATAGCCAAATTACAAAAATATTTGAGAAGAAAGCAAGTGCCACCGTTCCCTAGGTATAAAATTCATTCTTTCCAGGAAGTTTTTGAGTTTTGAGGGTTACAGCAAAATTTCTTGAGCTCTATCTTATCTAATTTGCCCTTTTGTGTATTTTTGATCAGCCTTTTGAAAGCTGACACAGTTTCTTATATTAGAATTCAGTCTAAGCAACCGGAACACTTTTCATGCTTCACCACTCACTGGTTATTAGTGTAATCTGCAGGAAGCAACATAACAATAGAGCATTGTTTCTGAATGCGAGCAAAAGGTTAGAACAACAGCCTACGCTCAGACTTGGCTTCTTGACTCCTCTTCCCTTTGAGATGAAGAAAGAAAACGTGTGTAGTAATTCTGAGGCTATTTCCATGGTGCTCGAAGTCTTTCATACAGCTTTCCACAGGCCAGAAGAGAGAAAGATATAGCAGCACTCTTGCCCTGGAAGCACTGTGTAGCTGAAACTGTAAGAACTATGGGTGCTTACCAGCTGTGAGGTAAGGCAAACCTCTGGCTTCCTGACAGTGCAATACTTGAGTATCTCCCAGCACCCACCAGACAGATCTGCTACAGTCATAACCTCAAAGCTACCAGGATAGCTGTGTGAGAAATTATTCCCTCTCAAAGAAGTGTAGCTAGACCCACAGATGCTTGGTTTCACAGTCCTCAGCCCTTTCTTTTACCCCTGCCTAACCACAGGGGCACCAGAATTACCTATATAGTGAAGCTTTCCTCCTCGATACTAAAATGTCCATTTAGGGGATCCACCACAGCTGCCTGAACCACAGTAGTGCCTTATTAGCACCTGCACCACTGGATAAATGGTATCCAATCCCTTTAACACTGTTGCAGAGAGCAGCCTGAAGACTGCATTTCTTGAGGAGACTGTCTGCTTTCAGTTGATACTGCAAAAAAGTACTACCAAAAGAATGGAAGTTTGGGGGAAAAAGCCTATCATTAATGAATCTTATCCTCTCTTGTAAGGGTCTCCTTCCCCTAGATAGTGCAGTGACAGGGAATGAGGTGCCCTGTTCTTTAGGTATGAACCTGACAAGGGGTGCCTCATGGCTTTGGATTCTTGGGTGACAAACAGGGAAGGGTGCCATAATCATTAACGGACATGAACATTTCTCCTGACATTCTTTGGAAAAATAAAATTTAATTAAATTCTTTCTCATCAGAGCAGAAAAGAAAACTATACCATCCATGTAGAACAACAGTACCAGATCAAAGAAGTGGTTCCTCACAGTGCAAAGAGCAGCACCAGCAATTTGTCTCCCAAGCTGCTAGACTCAGGAAGTGAGCCCTTCCTACTGGGCAAAATAGCAAAGTGATTTTTATCCATGGCCCTCACTGCAGCCCTGTATGTGTTCCTACTGCACTGCCAGGCTGACAGCGACCCTGAGAAATGAGTACATTACCCGATTTCAGACACTGGAAAAACTCCAAAATCTGCCCTCCATTGGAGCAAGTGGTGATAATTGGTTTAATTGGTTCTGGCTTACACCCATCAGCCCCACTTGATAGTACTTAGGCATAAAAATAACATGAGTTAATGTGTTGCACAGGAACCCAGGCCACTGCTGGCTCTGTGATAATGAGAAAGAATTGAGCATCTTTCATTTAACTACACATGCACTGAGAGACACTGTAATGGGCATTATTTCAAGAAGCCTTTCTCATGCTGAGGAGGTAGCCAAGACTCGTATGTCTCAGCATTACCATACTGTTGTGTCCAACAGCCAGCAATTAAGGCAGATGTGGGTAGCTCTGCTGGAAACGGGGGCTTTATTAAAACTGGAAGGAGGAATTATGAGCTTTGATTAGGAAGCATCCTTCCTGAGGCCTTCTAATACTTCCACCCTTTTTAGCAGTCCACTAGCTGTAACTTCTGAAATATTGTTTTTCCTCTGAAGGTCATCAACAGTTACCTTTAGTCTAATCTGAATCAGCCATTACCAGTATTTATATACATATATGTGTCACCATTCCTGACAATGTACATCTACAGATAGATCTTGGTGATATTTAGTCACAGATGGGAATGAAGAGGTCTGAACTAATGATTTGTGGTAAGAAACAGTATTGAGATAGTTTTTGTTGTTGATTTGTTTGTTTTTGCTTTTTGCAGTATTATTAAATTTGCAGAGATGCAAAGAGATTTTAGGGTGAGATGCAAAGAAAGTTCAGAGTATTAAGAAATTTGTTTTGGTTAGTCTTTCACAGTGACATCAATTTCTGAGTTATGAGGCTTTCCTGCATCTTCTCAAGATTTGCATGTTTCAAACAAGATGTGGGACACCAGAAGTTACAGCTTCCCAGGAGCTCAAACCGGAGTCAGACACTTTCAGTGTTGCAAATACATTTTTACATTTTAAGAGTTTGTTAGCTCTCTGGGACACAGCTCATCAGCCGACCATGTGCTCCCAACTTAATAACATGTATTATGCAAGTACCTTTCAAAATCACTGCTCTCAATGCTGAGCCTCTCAATCTGTAACTATGACCTAATTATTTCCCACACTGATTGTATAGCTTTTCATCTGTCCATATTGAATGCATTGGTTTCTCACCTAAAAATAGTTTTATTTTTTCTTGCCAGTCATTGCTAGTAGCAGCACACAGAACAGAGCAGAGAACCAGTTCTTGCTGGATGCCTCTTGAATCACACCAATCATGTGATTCCTCCTAAAATACATTTGTATTCTGAAGCCTAGCATTTAGGTACTCATTTGATACATAACATACTGATTGTATATCATGTTAGCATCTACATGGCAGACCAAAACCAAACAACTCAACGCAACAAGCTAGCTGTATGATAGAATTTCCCCAAACCTGTTTTTCCTAAAACCCATGTTAATGGGAGTTATTTGTATTCAATCCTTTCATTTTTTCTGGCTCAGTCCCTGTATCATCTGTTCCATGTTTTTGCTCAGGATGGATGTCAGACTCACCAGCTAATGATTACCAGTGTACTTCACTTACTGCTTTTAAAAAACGCTATAACAGATTAATAATCATTTGTTTAAAAGCACACAGCTCTCTCACAAAGGTGATGAGATCTGCCTTTGGTAACACTTTCCCAGCCAATGCTATATATGAACATGTCTTGCAGCAGATTAGGACCTTCCCACTTTCCTGCTTGCATTCCTCCTACACATACAGGAAAGGTCCATCTAGCCCATCTCCAACAGTGGCCCTAAGCAATGCTGGCTTTCCACAGGCTCTGCATGTTGGCTAAGCATCAGCCTTGCAGGTTACTGCCTTGTTTTGCTTGGGAAGCAGTTTTGTTCCCATCCATTTGCAGTGCCTTCTGTACTACACAGAGCACAGGATACAGCTATGTGCAGATATGGCAAAGAGATATCTTGTTCTACAAATGAACAAGGAGCAGTTTGATTTAAAGTAGTGGTCACTAAAATTGGAGGAAAGAATTAGGAGCAAAGTGGACATGCTTTTTAAAGATGGCAAAATCTTGGACTATTCATCTTTATCAGCAAAATCCAAATTAACCTAGGAGACCACATCCCAGCTGTGGGAAGTAGCTTGGTATCAGCTAGGAAGAACATTCAGTTTCTGTGTGTTCATGTCGAGTCAAACATGATAAGAAAGGTGATGAGAAAGTCACACAATGTGTGAAAATATTCTCTGCTTTTTCTCTCTGCTGAAAAGAAGCCCAGTTGCCACAAGTAAGTTTTCTCTTACAAAATTTGTTCACTCTTTGTTTTAAGAAACCAGATCAGTCACTCAGTTCCATCTGCACTGTGCTGAGAAGTTTATTTTCGCTGCTTTCTTAGGAAAGCTGTCTTTCAAAACAGTGACAACACTTTTCTCCATTGGCAATCTGACCTACTACTCGAGGTGCTCTTTACTGACCTGAAAAAAATCTGAAAGGCAAAGCAAAGCAAAGGAGATCACAGAGAAGAGACAACGATGCCACAAACTCATGATTCACCACTGGTCACGGGAATGATGCTTACACCAGGTGAACCTGGTGTCCACCTCAAAGGCAGTCATTTGAAATGGCCACACACCTTCTCTGAATCCAGAAAAGGTGCACAGACTAACATTTGGGAGTCACCTGCACTAATGGATAAATAAAGCTGAATTTGCTGTCAAGCTTTTAAATGTAAACCAGAAAATAAAAAGAAAAGGAAAAAGAAAGAAAAAAAAAAAAAAAAAAAAGCAACAAGAATATCTAGCTGTGATTGCACAAAGCAACCAGGGAGCAACCAGGGAGCTTATCTCAGATCAATCTTACCTCAGCTGAGTTTTTCATGTCACTGAAATAGTAAGCCATTGCGTCAGGTAGCCAACAGCATCACAATGGGTAACAGGATGCAGCCTTTACCAACGCAAGCACAGCAGTACTAACGTAACAGAAAAACACTACTCTCAAAAAAAGTTCTTTTAAACAACAGCCATGCAGCCTGCCCCCTCAATGCAGTGCCATATCATTAGCTTATTCACCCATGGTGAAGATAAAAAGAGCAATGCAGGCAGCCAACAGAGAGAGGAAGAGGTCCCATTACAACCTCTTATTGCTCTGTGGAAGAAGGGAACATTTTTAGGTAGGAAGGTGGGAAGGATGCAGGCTATTTTTGCTCCTAAAATAAGATTCTAAACTGAGTTGAGCAGTCTGCCTACTTTGCCAATATAATCCCTGACCACTCAGCAGGCAAGTTTCCCGAGCTGCAAGATGAAGGAATGTGCACAGCGCCTACAGAACACGAGAGGCTGCAGAGGTGACAGGAATGTATGAACATCCAGAGCTCTGCATACAACTACTGTGATATGCATGTTGAAGTCTCAGTACTCAGAACTAAAACAATGAATGTTAATAGACACTGCATTATTTTGAAGTGGAGGACAATAAAACATTTCAGTGTTCATCACCCTCAGATATTGCTGGCATTGCAAAGTAAATTACTCACCTTGATAGACTCCAAAATCTTGCCCAAGGGTTCACCACAGTTAATTTGGCCTTATGGCCCCCATGTGTAGGCAAGAATGTATTTTTTTCTCATTATCTACATGGTCTAACCTTACTAATGACCACAACGCTTTCAAGGAACACTACACAAACTTCTCCTCCTTCTGACAGGTTGTGGCACCTCCAAAGCGGTGAGCAAGATGGAGTTGTGCCGGGACTGATTACTCTGTGGGTTTGGATTAATGCCTGCTGGAGAAAAGGCACTGTGCAGTTTAAGCACACCAGTGTGCTTGGAGTTCGCTATAGAAGCTTGGGCCCTGACACAGGGCATGCACAGTCTTTGTGATGTACTGAAGGAAACAGAGATAGTGCTGTGCTCTGTAGAAAAAGTAGGAAATCTGGGCTTTGCTATTGACGACACCCATTCCACCCCTAAGGCTCAAACCATTCTTGCTCCTGAATTCTGTGATGCTTTACCCACAGGGAGAGCAAAGCACTGGCACAGGCTGCCCAGAGAAGTTGTGGTGCCCCATTCCTGGTGGCTCTCAAGGCCAGGTTGGATGGGCTCTGGGCAGCCTGAGCTGGAGGGGGACAGCCCTGCCCATAGCAGGGGTTGGGGATGGGTGGATTTTAAGATGCCTTCTAACCCAAATCATTCTGAGATTCTATGATTTTGTTATTTCTGAAGCCACACATGCCAAAGTAAGCAGACACTTCTACCTCCTGCAGGCACCACTCAGAGCCTTCAGTTGCAGAGTAGGAAATGCACATACATGCCTTACAGAGGCCCTATCATGCACTGCAATCGCTGTGCTAAGTAACATAAACTAAGGAAGGTAAAAATTACATTTGGCAACCAGCCCATACTGTGCTCTAATTATTTCTTAATATCCCAATGTAAGGGCAGCATATTGGCCCCATTTTTAAATTGTCTGGCACTTGCAAGTTTGTGTCATAGAATTAACGTTAAACAGTTTTCAGATCCTTTATTAAAAACTGCTGATTGTGTACTGCCTGACAAAACAGAATGTCTCCATTGGAATAATGATTTATTGTAAATACGGGAGTATTAAGGCTGACTATTCTGGGTATTAAAAATGCATGGAAAAAATCCATTTAAAAAGTGTTATGTGAGCTGTCAAAATTTATCAGTTTAATGTCTTCGTCATTTGCATTTCTTTTTAAAATGCCGAGTGAAATTAGACCTTATCTCACCACTAGGAGTTGCCAAATTTCATTTGAAATTAAAACAGAATCATGTGTCATGATAGTTATTTTAATAATATCACATAACAAAAACAGAAACAGAAAAGAGAAGAAAAAGGAGACATAAGTACTGCAGCAACAATCAAAGGAGCTAAGATGTATATGCTATTTTTACAGTAATCACGTGCAAGAACTCTATAGGCTTCCTGCATTAACAGACCATTTCCTCTGGCAATAAGGCCACAGCAAAGCACAGCACCGCTGGACTGTGCTCCAAATGCTAACAAGCAGCCCTCCAGCAACATGCATTTTTTGCTGCTTTGAAACAGCCATGCTGTCTTTCATGTGGTTCCAATGCAAGTCTCCATCACTAAATACCCCTCATTTTTTGGACCTCCTCAAGCACCAGTGAGAAAGACAGAAGGGACTTGTGAATCACCAGCAGCTGCAGAGGGGACAAATCCATCCCAGCTTTGGTTCCTGTGGCAGTGCCAGCTGCCATCACATTTGTGTCTGAGTTACATTCTGCAAGGCCTTTGCTAACACAGGTCACACCAGAGCTGAGAAGCTTACTGTTACAAGTGTCTCCTACTGCATCTGCCTCCCTGTAGAGACATGGAATACTCTTTATGACTCTCCTGGTACTATTCAGAAATGCATTTTAAAACATTTTAGCATTTAATGAGTTGCGAACTGCAAACAGTAATTTTTGATAATCATATTAAAGGAATATTGGTGCTGAGCAAATGAAGAATAAGTAAATATTTGTCCTGGACAGTTCAGCTTCTCCTGGTCCTTTTGCCTTATTTAAAAACTGGTTCTGAATGGGAACCTGATCCTGCCCTCAAATCCGTTGCTTCAGCCACATGTTCCCAGAAACTCAGATATTCATTGCCTGGGTGGAGTTTGTTTCTTCCAGGACACAAGCAGCTGACCATATCCAAAGCCATCACTCTTTACTGCCTGAGAGAAGCCCCAACACTGGTACCACTGCCCTGTGGCATTCTTGGGGAGAACACTTTTATACTGATTTCTACTGGTGTCTCCAGTATCCCTTCTGGTGCCAAGCTGTGCACACAACCAAGCCCACAGTGCTCCTTGGGCATGGGATAGTAAATGGGATGACCCCCAGCCCACTGCCACTCAGCAGCACTAGTGGGAGCCTCTTGCACAGCTCCGTCCCCCGCCCCGCAGGTCTGCCAGATTCCCCCTGCCATAGGAGTGACTGGAGTGCCATGGGGCTGCTTCACTCAGAACTGCTTTTGCCTGCCAGGGAAGGTTGCTAGGAAGTCTTACAGTCCTAAGCTACTTATTTTTATCCAGTTATACTTCGGGAGGAGGTCTCATAAACATTTTATGTGAAAATATTAAAAACAGTTAAATAATGAGAGGGGAACACAGAAAAAGACGTTTTGGTAAAATTCCACCCAGTCTACGCTTAGAGCCCAAAGCAATACCCCTGCAAGGCACTCCATAATTAAGAATCAAATTTCCAAAAAGATTCATGGAGAGAGACAGTGAACGATGATTAAACAGCAGCAGAGAGGGTCCTTATTATCAGCCACCTGCTCTTCAGTCACATGGTGCTACTTTTCCCCTCGTGGATAACTTCAGGCCCATCAATTTGATGTCTTTAGAGCCCTCGGAGCCCAGGCTGCTTTTCTCTGAGTGATTTGTGCCAGCGCCTCTTAACACAACCTTTCCCCTCCCAATTACTTCCTTGTGCCCTTAAAAGGATTGGCTCCTGCAGCAATGGTCTGGTGGTTGCTACAAGCCTGTCAGGAAACACTGCCTGCATAATATGGGTTTCTATGACCGTACACAATGCTTCCTTCTTCACAGTAACAATTCAGAGCTCAGAAGGAGGAGTTTAAAAAGCATTTTGCCACAATCAGCAGATGTAAATACAACGTATATACCTGATGGGCTGATGATTGCTAATTTATTTATTTTGTCAGAAAACAAAGTTAGAGCCTAATAGAAAATAGAATCTGCATTACACTGTTTCTCCAAACCATCTGGATGAAGTTCATGGCGCTTCTTCAAAAGATGTGGTGTGGAAACTGGAATAGATGCTGAAATATGCTGTGTGCAATGCAACCACAGTATTTCTATCTAAAAGGTTACCCGAGAGTCATTCTAGGTAGCATGAGGGAACCATTACTAAGTTAGAAGATGCACCATCATTTTGATCCTGCACATCATTTGTTTGCTTCTGGTGTAAGTTACTACAGACTACTCCAGACTCACTGGAACAGGTTGCCCAAGGAGTTGTGGATGCCCCGTCCCTGGCGCATAGCAGTGGGGTTGAAACTTGATGATCATTGTGGCCCTTTTCAATCCAAGCCATTCTATCATTCTATGACTTACTCAGAGGCTACTTGTATACGGACTTGAAAGCAAGTTGGGAACAGCAGTCTCACAGGGAAGTTTAGTGCTGATGGAAAATGTTTATAAATGCACTCTCCCAGCTTCTGGGTAAAGGAGCATGTGTCGTGAGTATTACTCTAAAATTATGTCAGGAAAAAAGTCAACTTTCTAGGAGATGGTGACCTGTGACATACTACAGCATCTGCCTCAGAGGCCATGAGTACAGACAGGAAACAAATAAAGATATACAGCGTAGAATAAAAAAAGATGATTTCTGCTGTGTATTTCATTGTCCAGGTTCAGCCATTTTGTGACCTATAGAAAACAGCACACAAACCCAATAAAAGTTAACGTGGCACCACTGATAACCACGTTTTGCAAAGACAATGAGTGAACTCATACCAAAGTGTGGGATGGAGAGAAAGGAGATGCTGTTGTCCTTTCGAAAAGGAAATGCTGCTGGAATTTGGAGTTGTCATTCTGCTACTGGAAAACCTGCAGTTACACTGACACTATTTCCATTACAAGTGTTGTTTTTTTCCCCCAATAGGTTTCCAAATTAGATAGGGAAGAATAGGGACAACTCAGCCAAGCTTAAGCCATAGGTGGCCAAAGTGTTTAATACCGCTCTATGGGCAACAAATGAACCTTACAACATGCTATGAGACTTGGGTAGGCTAATTCTGCACACAGACAAACTGGGCTGTTGTAAGGTGTCTCAGCTTGCTCTTCTAACTGTTTATCTCCCTTTCATTTTATTAAGGTGTGCACCGTTTGCCTGAAATACACGTAAGAGACTACAAGGTATCTTTAAAATCAAATTCTTTACCAATGTTCAATCTTGCCAGTCCTATATTTAAAGGATGCCAAATAAGTTATTTTGACTTACTGAAAGACAAAAGTGATGTATTAGTTGAAAAGCAAAGGACTTAGCAAACAGCTTCCTGTGTCTCCTAGCCTTCCTGTGACATGTGTCTTCGGGCAAAAGAAGGCTAAGCTAACATGTGCTATTCACCCTGTCCCACCACAACTAAGCATAGGCTATGGGCAACTCTACTCTACTGGTGAGAGAAGTTCACTGGGCTGCTGGATGTCTGAATATGTAACATATATGTATATAAGAGTTTGAATATACAAGACTTCTGGTTCCTTTAAAATAGATTATTTACTGGGAGGCCCAGCCATAGGGCAGAAATAATTCAGGGTAACAACTAACGACAGCTAGCTCTTTACTGCTATAATAATATTCCAAGTACAAAGAAGCCACATAAACCCCAAGGAAGATGAAACAAGGCCTCTTGGTTTAGCTTGAATGCTGTGGTGTGTCTCCCCCTGTCAAAATCCCTGCCCTGGCACCTCTATATGGTTATGGACATGAGACTTGCCCACTTCAAGGTGAGATGCAGGACAAGAGCTCTTGGGGGAGGGAATAGCGCTGACCCCCCCCCTCCTGACAGGAAATCCCCCAAAAAGTATCGCTTGTGAACAGATCTGTTTCAGCAGCTCCTCTTTTCCTGCCGCACAAGTTCCTTGCCACTTTTATATTCTCTTTCATTCCCATGAGTTATATCCAGCCCTCTCTTTGTGTTTTAAAGTGAGTGTTATTGTACCAGTGCTGCCTTCGGCCACAGGCCTGGGCCAATCTTGCATGGTGGGATGCAAACCTTCCCCCCCCCCCCCCCAGTGCCAGGCAGCCTCACAGCTGAATACCTGCAGCCAAACTGTCAGGAACAACCGCTGCCAAGACAGGCCAAAAAACACTGCCAGAACTGCCCTGACACACCATGCAGGCAGTGATGAATATTTTATTGTTATTCCAGAAAAAGCTTTTAAAGGAACACACGAGACAACAATGTTGTGGGGCTGTCTCAGTGGCACAGATTAAAAATACGTGATCTAGCTTTTAAATGAAGGGAGTCTCTAAATGAAAACACGGTTTCTTGAAACCATGGACCCAAACAGCTGACCTATTAGCAACACTGATCTTTTTAGATAACAGTTCTGGACAGAAAAAAGGCTTTGATGATGGCACAGAACACGAGCCATGATATTTCTGCTATGCAGAGGAGGAGATGGAGTTTTGCCCAACAATTATCCACAGTCTGACTTGGAAAGTCTCTTTGGCAGCACGAAGAATGTAATAACAAAGGCCTGATTCACCAACAGTGATAACCAAATTGTTATTTCTAACACTCAGCAGCTCAAACTCATAGCTGAGCTAGGGCTGTGGTTCTGTGCTGCCAGAAATAGCATCTCTTTAAGAAGAATCCAGGCAGGTATCCAGTTGGTATACATTAGCATGTTTACATTTTCAATTGGCCAACTACTGCTGAACAAACTAATGAGGCAGACAGTCTTACGGCTCCAGATATCCCAGTTTTATCCTTGATCTGTTTGATCACCAGCTGATGAGTGCCCAGATTTTAGCATAAGACATTCAAAAGTGCACTCACATCCCTGTGAAATTCAGGGGGCACAGCCAGATCCTCAGGGGTGCCTGCTGAGCACTCCCCATGCTGGCATCTGGCTCTGACTGGTTTCTATTAGGGGTCAAGTACCCTAAAAATTTCTTTGCAGATGCTTTGGGAACAGATCAGCCTTCTCACTGAGTCTTATTTGCAGCAGCTGTTGGATATTCTTAACTGGTCCTCAAATCTCCTTCCACTATTTCAGCAGAGCTCTACTGTATATAAATGGTTATTTAAAAAAAAAAAAAAAAGCAGAGCATCAGTCACTGCTTCTGCATGATAGAAAAACCAAACATCTGGAAACTTCAGGAAATTGGTCATATAAGAGGCTTTGAATTTAGTTGGTAAAGTTGTACAGAGAGCAAAGCTTACTTATTCTAACTTCCAAATTTCACAGATCGCAAGAAAACCAGATCATTCCTAAGGCAAAAATATATATATACATAAACACAGAGGAAAATCTGTTTCTATGGTTTTCAGATACCAGCTTCCCTGTGCACCCCCCAAAAAACTGGTCTTTGAAATGAATGTGACTCATTCTGGAGCAGATTCTTATAGCTGGATTAAAGTAATAGCTCTGTCAAGACTTCAATAGCATTAGTTGCTGATGCTGGAGAGTTTAAAAACCAGAAGGGTTTAGCTGCTCAGAGCATCTCTTGCCCACAGGCACTCCATGCTGGAGGAGTCCTTTTCCTCCAACTGGAAAATTCTGCCTCGTCACAGAATATCAAGCACACGCCATTACCATTTATTAGGTTAAGTCCTCTCAAAAGATTGCACCAAGCACAAAAAGTATTTATAATCTTACTTATTTCATAGAAATGTTCATCATACTAAGAGCAGGGCAGCTTCTAAGCTCGCAGGTACCAGCAATGTAATCTTCCATGACACCAACATTTTAGTTTCTGGAAAAAGTGGGTGTTTTTTTGGTCTTGAATTTTATATAAATATGAGCAAGAGTTTGTTTGTCATAGAAGTTGATGACAATACACCTGAGATGAAATTGACCTGGACAGCCTAGCAAGCACAAGCAAGAGTTTTGCTTGAATTATATGAAAAATAATAATAAAACCACAAAAATAAGCTTTCCTTAAAACGTCATCTCTGAAATCTACCACAATTTTTTTTTCCCCATACATTATGGAGGTGAACATCACTTTGAAGGTTAACATCAGACAAATCTGATGATTTGAGAATGTTTCAAAGGGCACTGAGTGTGCTGTAAATTCTATATCCCACTATGAATTGTACTTGTCTCAATAAATAAGCGTGACGCTGAAATGTTCCGCTTTCACAGCAGTCGAAGTTACATGCAAAATACCCATCACAGAAAGCACTTTTTGCAATGCTTTGGGATACAAGGTAATGCAGAAGGAAAATGCAGATAAAACATTTCATGACATATGCAATGCTGGTATTGTGTGCACCTCTCAGAAACCACGCAGTGCATTATTCGGCATAAAAATGCATGATCTAAAGTTGGAACATCACAGAAAACAAAAGTGCAAATGCATGCAGAATTTTATGTTCTAAATAGAAGAGAGAGGAAAGAAAAAGAATAGAAAAGCTTCAAATAAAACTGCAGATACAAGAAATGCATTACCCACTTTTGGTTAGCTCCAGCAGTTACCTCCACACACCTATTGCAATCTGTGAAAGATATTTTCCTACTTGACGCTGTACATTTTCCCTTCCTTTCACGTTTCCTGCATAAAGCTTCCGAAACTAAACTGAAAACCTTGAAAAGGCAGATCCTGCATTACAGTTTTGGCTCATATTTCAAGGAAACACCGACTTAAAACAGAAAAGCTGACTGTCAAAGGGTTAAAAACTTAAGTGTGTCACATTTTACACATAGAAATTCGCTCTAATAAAGGACATTGAAATGGAAGGAGCCTCAAAGGCTAAAGAAACACATCTCCTGCAGCAAGTGAGACAGGAGACAAACGAACCCCGTAGCCTCGCTAAGAAGGAAGATCTGTTTTATTTCACTTACCAGCATTATCCATTTTCTCTCCTCAGCATTCAAAAAACGGAGTTATCCAGAAAAGCAGCCGGCACAGTCTCCCTCTCGCTAATGAAGCTGGCTGCCCTTCTCCTGGTTATTAGACCTTGCTGGCAGTCAGAGCATACTTCATGCACTGACTGCAGTAGACATCACCAGGAAATTTATATCTCCAAGGATGACAAACAGCCATTAGCTCCATTATAGGCTGATTAAGATTGTGTGAGCCTATCAAGTAGATACTTAAATTCCCCAGGGTTTTACCTCTTCGGGGAGAAAACAAAAGAACTCCAAGCCTATAATACTGAATGTATGTTTCTGAAAAGTAAAAGGAACATTAATGAGGATGTATTTAATGAGAAAGGAGGCAAAACTTTAAATAAAAAAGGGGTATGATTACAAAGCAAGGGGCTATGATTTTTCAGTGACGCAACAGAAAAGTTTTAAGGAAATAAAGGGAAAGGAACCTACGGCTGAGAAGCGTTAGGTTAGAGCACAATCTGCAGCCCTCAGCTTTGGCTGTGCTTTAAATCCTACAAGTTCTGCACCTGATGTTCCCTGCTGTCTGTGAGAAACACAGCAGATGCCAATTATGAATTGTCTCGAGGCATCCATGGTTATACTTTCATAGCTAAATATAAGGAAAGAGTGAAAAGTAACAACAGGGCTTTACTTCTTTCAGTGTTAAAGTAACAGCACGCTGAGTGCTGCAGAGACAAGGCTCAATGAAATCTGAATGACACATGCTGAGATTAACGGATATTGCTTCTAAACTTTTGATACCATGCAGGTCTCTGATGCATAGAATTTTACCGCATAGAAATAAACAAAACCAGAATAGACTTCTAAACATTTCTCCTCCCTGCACTTTGAGAGTTTCCTCCCTATAAATTAACATAAAAATAATTTCTTTCTTGGCAGTAGAGAATGAAGGGAAGCATTACCTGGAAGGTACCAGGAAATGTGTGTTCCAGTCCCATTTTGCCATTGATGTTATATGTAACCCAAAGCAGAGCATTTTGTGCTACAATGTTTGCTCAGCAGTGAAAGGGAGACCATCATACACTCTGAATTTGGCAAAGTACATTGGTGAAACAGAATGTCACAGAGCACAGATGCTACACAAATGTCACAGTGCCCTCACAATATTTTTCCTTCATTTAAATAATTCACTAGGTATTCCAATTCTCTCCATTGCGATGGAAAAGAAATACTTATTTTTTATCTGTAGCATATTGACATGAAACCCCTCAGACTAGAGCTGTATCACATGAACAACAAAATACATCTTCCATCACCATCTTCATCACCTCTTCACTGCCCCTCTGATCTTATTTATCCTTTTTAAATGTTCAAAGAGAAGGCAGTTGCAGCCCTGATCTATTTGCACGATAAAGTGAAGAGAATCAATGGCTGAGAGCTAAAGTCATCAGCAAGAATGGAGAATATCTAGGGCACACTGGATGTATTCCATATTATGGAAAGGGAGTGCTTGGAGGGCTAAGGAGAGAATAAAGACTAGAAATCTGTCACACTTCATATTAAGGTTCTATTTATAAATGGCTTATAAAGAGCTTATAAAAAAAAAAATAGCAGCTGTCATGAGCATGTTGCATTTACACTGTGTTTCAGATAGCTGAAACCACATCAGTGCAAGAAGTTAAAAATGACCAGTAAGGAGCTTATTTGCCTGCTTGATCGTAGATCAGTTAATAACAATTGATTAATGAGACAATGGAAGTTATCGGTTTTATGTGCATCTGATGAAATCTTGGAGCACTAATCTGGAGGAGGCAAGGTGGACACCTGATAGATGAGCCATCAGGTGTCTGCCCAGAGCGTGCCCAGTTCACAGAAGGGCAGAAGGGCATAAATGCATCTTAAATCCTAGCAAGTATGACAAAGCTTTGTGCTGGCTAAATCTAAGAGGTGTTGGTTTTGAATCCAATCTGTTTGCTTTGAGTTTCATTTGGACTACACACTTGAGTTAGCCACCGGGCAACAGTGCAGTTGGAGGAAACCAGTCCCAAGCCCGGTGGCCGGGGACAAAGATGGGTAAGATCCTGTGCCCAGGAGCCCAAGGGAGATGCAGAGCTGCACCTCCTCTGACCTAAGGCAAAAGAAGAGCTCAAGGCAGCGACTGTTTGAATGTGGCAAGCAGGTTCCAGTACCATGCATACCATGTCTGAGCCTTGTCTGCAGAGCCAATGGCCTACATGTCATCCCCACAGAGTGCTGATCTCCAGCCACAGGGAAGAGCAGATCTATGGGAGCACACCACAGCCCCTTTCCTGCCCACACACAAACTTCCTGCTGAAGAAGCCCTAGAAGATGATAGTGTGT
Source organism: Tympanuchus pallidicinctus (assembly GCF_026119805.1). Classification (NCBI taxonomy): domain Eukaryota; kingdom Metazoa; phylum Chordata; class Aves; order Galliformes; family Phasianidae; genus Tympanuchus; species Tympanuchus pallidicinctus. Next base: position 57,754,752 of record NW_026294618.1, on the reverse strand, counting down.
GCCCAGGGCCCATCCTGACATGCAGTTCAGATAAAACCACAGCCTTAGGTCAGCTGAGGTTTGTGACTGTAAAGTGCTAACTAAAGTGTAGAAGTCTGAGTAGCAACAGCCTGATAAGCAGTGAGTTCAGGTGCTTCATCAGGGCTGTGTGACAAGTAATCATTTGTTAACTCTTGAAAGCTTACTATAAATGGAAAATTAATATGATATGTGACCTATATCTCTGCTGTCTGAACAGAAAATATCTCACCAGAAAGCTTCCAAAAAAAGAAAGCTTCACAAAATACGTGACATTTTTTTTTCTTGTAGGCAATTAGACTATTGCATAGGAATTAGCAATTGTGCATGATCAGATGCAGTTAATACCAGATCAAAGCCATGTCTTCCTGACTGCAGACGGGCAAAGGAAATGTACAGGTTGCAAATGATATTTAAAGGGTAAATATATGTATATTTCATACATAAACTTATCTAATCTTTAAGTACAGAACAACCACATCACAATCTATAGTTGCACGATGCCCCAACCACTCAGTCAGCTTAAGGACAGTTTGGGACAGGAATGGAAAGACCAAGTCTGAAGCAGTCCAAAGGTTTCTCTCCTCCTTCCCAAAGTCTCACAGCCCTCAACCCATTGCACAGTTTCCTTCAGCTGTGAGAAAGTCCTGCCTTACCACTCATTTCGCCCACAGGTCCAAAGACCCAGGTTCAATCCCGCTCAGCTGGGGACTTGCTGAGTGATTTTGTGCAAGCCCCTCCAGCATCGGGCCTCCTGAAGAAACGCTCTGTGCCGTGCTGCTTTGTCCCTGCACCTAACCTGTGTGGGGATAAACATACTAGAGGCAGTGTGAGACCTAATGGCACTGCATTAAAGGCCAACGAAGCAGATAACTTGGACAATCAGTGTCACCTCCTTGGGAAGAAAGCACTACATAAGCTAGAAGCACAGCTAATGACACAACCACCTAACGATCCTGTTTTTCAGTGTACCTGATGTACACAGCCTGCTGCAGTAATGACATTTTGCTCCTGGGAAAATCAATGAGGATTCACAAAGGCTCAGCAGTATGCCTAGGAAAGAAGTAAATAGAGAAAGCAGGGTAAACAGATATCTCAATGCCCAGCCATCACGAACACTGTAAGCCAACAAACCCTTGGAATCAATGCAGAGCTTCAGCTCTGGTGTTTCCGGTCATGACAAAGACACCCAAGAATACATTTAGAAAATGCAGAATCTGGCTTGGTTGGGAGTAGATTTGTCACTGCAAGGATCTGACTCGGTAAGATTCCATTCTGGGCAACATGTTTCACTTCACTTGCACTGTGTCTGTTTCTTCCCACACAGCAGCAATTGTGCAGGTGTCTCTGGGAGAAGTTATACTTGTTTTTAGACACTGTGGGTTTTTACAGTCAATGCCAACACTAAATACACATCTTCATGTGATTCTTCTGAGTACCCGCTGAGTACCAGGCCAACGACTACTGAGTATCTGGGATCTGTGGCCCCTCGAAAGGTGTTTCCTTCCAAGAAGTATCCGTCTGCATTGCTCGTGGTGGGGTAGTTCCACAATGAGAGAGAAGAACACTCCGAAGGCTGAGGAATGGACTTTGCTCAAACAGATCCCAGTCTCACAGTCGGTAATGAAGATTGCCTCTTACCACAAAAGGATGCTTTGTACAACACACCAAAACTTTTGATTATTACTCACATTCTTCAGGCCTTAGGTATATGAAAACCACCGGTCCCCTGGCACATTCTTGAAGATTGTGAGGCAAAAAGGAAAGCCTCCTGGGGAAGTGGTGAACCATATACCTGGAACACATTTTCCTGCTGAGGCCTCTCACAAAGCCTCAGCAGTAATTTCCAGCATCAGTGGCAGAAGTGTTTGCCAAACACTCTCTCCCAGACTCACATAGGTAGAAGAGTTTTAGAGCAGGATCGGGATAAGCAGAAATGCTCACTGCCTGGGAATAAGCTGCATTTTAACTTGGAAATGTTAATTTGCTACTCTAAGTGCAGAGAAAGCTTTATGCTGCTGAGAAAACAACAGGAGCCTTTTGTTCCCCAGGCGGATTTTATCCTTGAGCAGCCCAGCTAGATACAGAGTTGTGATTCTTCTCTAAAGCCACAAGGGGAGAAGTAGCACCACAAAAGCCATCAGATTTAAACTGATACAAAACAAGAAGAGAGTGGGATCCAGACAGCAACGTGTGGTCTTTGTAGGTGGGAAGTTTCACAGCACAGATGGGTTTGCAGAGGGAGCAGGAAGGGCCTTGGCACAGTGGAGCACAGTGCAGGCAGGCAAAGGCAGTGGGAGGGAAGGCAAAGACATGGGGAGGGGTAGAGAAAGAGGTTTCAGCATATCATGAAGCGAGGCACTGAGTAGGAGATACAAGCAAAGAAAGAAAAGCACCTCTAAGTGCTTCACTATTTAAGTAAATTCTAGTTTACTTCTGAATACCTACTTTTAACAAACTCACATCTAGAAAGTAGTGTGATATGAGTTTGGTTTTGGTCTTCCAGAGGCAGCAGGTATTTGTAATGAACAAGTGGAAAACCTCTGGAAAAGCAAGCACTTATTTGTTTCCTTTAGTTTTCCCACCAGTTCTGCTGTGGCATCAGGCAGCTCTGTACTCACCTGGCTGCTCATTCAGCCATGGAAACCTGCAGAGGTTTGCTTGAACCAGTTTGCTTGAACACAACACATCTGTAAGCCCTGCTGATGTGACCACAAACATGAATGCACTGTAGGGTACACGAACCCCAACCAGCCACATCTTCCACTAAATTGCAATGTGTTTGCCCTCAGAAACAAAACATGTCCTGCTATTTACTAACTGACAATGCCCCTAAAAGGAAAATGACTTGAAAAAAGCAAGTGGCTATGGAGGAACTGGGGGTGTGGTATTCTTCATTACTGTATGGCTGATTGAGCACTGGCACAGGTTGCCCTGACATGTTGCGGAGTCTTCTTCAGTGGAGATATTTAAAAGCCATTCGGACACGATCATGGGTTAATATCCCCTAGGAGACCCCACTTGAGCTGGGGCTTGTACGAGATGATCTCCAGAGGTGTCCCTTCCAACCTCAACCATTCTGTGATCTTGTGATTTACAATTGCTATCACTGCTGTTCATCCATTAATAAAACATATTGCTCACAAAAGTGAATTCTGTCGAGCATACTGAAATAACCTCTCTCCTTTTCTCTCTAAATATCACAAACAAGTGCACTGAATCATGTTGCAGTTCCTTATGTTAGAGCATGGCCTTTGCTATCCAGAGTGCTAGACTAAATTCGGGCACAGGAAAGAAGGAAAATCAGGGCAAAATACAAATTTTGACTGTAGAGTAGCAGGCTGGTATAATCCTTGGTGTTATCCAGTAATAAGAAAGAATATAAATTCTGTACACTTCTGCAAAATGCAAAATAAATTTCTGGACTCAGAGCCCATTTTATGGGCTGTGGACACACCTGAGCTAGGCAATTACAAAGCCTTTTTGTAAAATGTTCTGGCTGTGAAAATGCATGAGCATCGTTGCATGTTCTGAAACCATCATATTTGTCTAGATGCAATATTTGTGATTGGACAGATTTTACACAAAGAGACAAAAGCAAAGCTCTGGATACAAAACCAGCCAATTTTGGATCTCATTTTATCTCTGGCTTTGCCATACTGGGGCTGGTACAGCAACACCTCACTCTCAGCATTTAACAAAACGGGGATTGTTCGTATGAACATAAATGCTACAGCCTTTCAGTGTAGAAAGTGATCAAATATTTTGAGTCATAAGGAACAAAGCACCAGAGAGGTCATTTGGTCTGACACACAGTTACAGTAAGAAACAATGGTTGGAAACTGAGGATAGCAAGTTGATAGCTACCAAGTAGATACTTGAAAGCAAGTGTCTATTGCAATGGCAAATATGATTAAGCTACTAAGGCTATCAGTGGATCTTCTCTCTCTAGAGGTCATCATTTCATAATTGGTGTCTTCTGGATAACACCAATCAAACATCGGTTACTGAGATCAACAGAAAGGCAAATGAGAGTGATTTAAGGGCCTCTATCATACAAATTGGACCTAATAACCCCTCTGACATTAGCGCTATAAATCTACGTGAAAAGGCCAGTCTTCATTATTTGTGCTGAAATGAAATACTAGGCTTCTATCATTCCTTAATGACTGCACATAATAGATTTACAAAACATTTTACCCTTCTCCTTATCTCAGGATTTTAATCTTAGATTCTGCCCACCACTTTTCCCCTTTTTGTTCTGCAGATTTCTCTCTTGGAGTCTTACGTACAGTGAAAAGAGAGGGAATTTAACCTTATTCAGAAGAATAAATGTAATCTTCTTTCTGCTTTACCTTATATATGCTAATAGATAATTCACTAATGGAAAACAAATGAGACAATATATTGAGGAGCTGAGGTGAGATCCCATGCACAATGGAGCCAAGAGCAAAACTTCCATTTTAGTGGAGCCTGGACTTCATCTCTGCACATAAAACACGGTCAGGCTTGTGTCAAGGCTAGGGGAGATTCTGGGTATGTGAGTTCATTTTAAGGAGCATGAGTAAAAAACATGAAGACTTAAGCACAGAATAGAAGAGCTCATTTGAGATATATATTGACATCAAGCTTAATCCCTCTCTCCTACTCGGAGCAAAATTTAGGAAAGTGAGAACTAGACAATTATTGCTAAATGCTTTCCATCCTTAGTAGAATGATAAATTTAAGAGTGAGACAGAAATCTTCTTCCTTGCAAACTGAAAACTGACGAACTGATAGTGTGAATAGTCTGTATGTTACACACAGTACATTTCACCAGACAAACTTTGCCTCTTTGGAGGCTGGAAATTTGTAACTTTATTCATGAGACAGTAATCAGAACAAACATAAATTAAAACCAACCAGAGAAGACACTTGGCAAGATCCACTAAAGACAGCTATAATTTCAGTTCATTTCCTTCCTATCTCTTCTCCCAAGCTCCAGCTAATTATCACATCATTCTCTTGTTGATCTTTGTTGGCTTTTGTATTCCATTCTATATGTGAAAAAAAAAGAAAATCCATCAACAAGCAGTTGCCATTAAACAAAGGAGCAGTTGTGTGCTGACAGATGTTTGAATGTTTGAAAATAAGAGAACTGCAGCAGAACCCAACCATATGAAAGTGATTGAGTGGGTTTCTCTAGATGACTTTAAAAGATATCTAATTAACTATATTTAGATACAAATTGAATTTCTATACTATTGAAATATTCACTCAGAGGGTGGTGACGCACTGGAACAGGTTGCCCAAGGAGGTTGCAGATGCCCCATCCCTGGAGGCATTCAAGGCCAGGCTGGATGTGGCTCTGGGCAGCCTGGTCTGCTGGTTGGTGACCCTGCACATAGCAGGGGGTTGAAACTAGATGATCATTGTGGTCCTTTTCAACTCAGGCCATTTTATGATTCTCTGAAATGGAATTGCATTCTCTCTTAATTGCAGCTTCAGTTCCACTTAGAAGGTATCCACTTTACCCACATAAAATCCAAGTTACGACATCTGTCTGAGCAACTGGTACCTGTATGAGATTTGGGGGACGTGTCTCACCTGTTCAAGTTTAGGACTACCATTACTCCAGCCCTCAAGTTGCCACTGGTTTGTGAGGATTGCTTTCCTCCCTCACAGGTGGCAGCTGAATCTGAACAGGCTGTGTAACTGCAAAATATGCTTAGGTTGGTCAGCCTCTGCAATGCCTGAAGAGATCCCTGAAGCAAAGAATTCATGTTTTTCCCTACTTCTGATTCACCTGCTGTTTTCTGATTCAAGGTGAGATATTTATGTGCTAGATCAACCTGAGATCCACCTAGGCTAGCATCACAGCTACTACCATAAGGTGCTTCACACTTTTACCAGAGGATATTTATTTTTAATGAGTAACAGTCAGGAACTGAATTCTCAAGTGCAGAACGTGTAGTAAATCAATTGCCTGTTGATGTGTGCATCATTTAACCCTCAGTAGCCCTGTTAGTTATACAAATATCTCTGTTCTCTTTGACTTTTGTTAAGCTTCTGTTAAATGTTCTCAGCACTTCAGGTACTGCATAGAGGACTACTGTATTTTGTGCAGCTTGGTGATTTTCTAAAATCAGCAACAAGACATGCTGAAATGCACCTCAAAGTAATGAAACAACCAGTATCTTTCAATTCCTAGAAAAATATTTTTGCTCCAAAAGAAGCTAGTAAGTAAAAATTGTTATTTTTTTACTGTTTGAAAATGAGTCCATTTGCATGAACTTACATGACAAACACAGAGCCAAACTGAGATCCACAAAACCCATCAGATGAACTGGCAAGCTGGAAGCGTGCCATGTGCAAGTGCTGGGAAAATATGCATTAGAGAAAATTTGCTTTTAATGAATGAACAGACAAAGTAAATATTTTGCAGCTCAGGATACAGTTGCATCACCATATCACCATTGGCTGCTCTTTAGCCCACAGTTGAGAAAATATGTCAGAAGAAAAATGACCTGCCACAGTGGTTTCAGGTAATAGCACTGATAATTCATCGTCTGAAGGTTTTTAACTTGAGACAAAACTCCAACAGTGCTCCACTACACACAGAAGCAGAAGGTAAACTGTTGATGCAAGCAGAGAACTTGAACTGCTCAGAGGCATACTATAATAGATTCAGTGATAAAACCAGTTAAAAAACCTTGGGAGCTAATGCTACTTTTCTCAAAAAAAGAAAGCCTGTCTAGGTAAGAAGAGCAGAAAGATCAGAAATTTGACCGAGGATGCCGAAGTGAAGCCAGAACTCTTGAAAAACATCTCAAGGCAAATCTAGGGAGACCTTCTACACCAAATGCCAGCTGAACAGGGCTGAGCTGCAAGCAATGGAACTATGCCCTTTTGTTTGACTCCTCTGTCTTCAGGGAAACAGAAACTTGTATACAAACAGCTGAAGGAATCAAAGAGCTTCTTATTAACAATTCCTCCTCCTAACTGAAACAGTAAGATTGCACAAACACTCAAAAAGGGACTGAATACATATTACAGGTCAGGCTGTGATATGTCTTTCCTTCCTCAGTTAACTATTACCCAAAATGCCCTCATTTACCATAATATACCTTTCACCTGAGCATCCAATTCCAGGGTGTCGTGCAAGGCAGTTTAATTCCTTTTGTTGCAAACAAGTCAGCACTGCTTTTCTGGAGTGGCAATCATACCTAAAAAGAAGTCTAAAGTGACATTTGTATGGCATTGTTCCTTCTATTTTCCCTTTACAATAGCACCCACTTTCATTGCAATGCCTATTTGGTGTGCAGTCTGGGATGCTGTAATTAAATACTGCACACAAGTCTTTATGTCAAGGCAGCAACAAAGGTGTAGGATGGAAAACGATGTATCCTGCTTCATTTATTTCTAAAAATAACAAAATTTCATCAGGAACATGCTGCTTGAGTTTGCCTAGAGAGTGTGCTTAGAAGTGAAGGGAAAGCTGCCGTCTTGAGAGGGATATGAAAAGCTCATTAAAGCTGTTACAAAGGGTGGTTAGATATTTTAGAGCTACACTGCCCTTCTCTTTACATTGCAGGGTAGAGAGGTGTTATCTGCTTTGGTCTGGTGAAGAACAGAATGCTATAGAGGGATCCTGAAAAAAATATCTGAAATATTTTTTCTTATCTGCATTATTAATAATACTTGAATTATTAAAATGTAATGAATTTGAAATAGCCAATTACTTCACTGCTAATATCTTTTTCCTTTGTCACTGCAATCACTGTGGGAAATGGGATTACAATAGAAGTTGTTTCCTCTTTTATTTCCAATTTCCCATTTTGGTTTTCAGGCACAGGCATACTGGCTTCCAGTAATTGCCTTCCTCCAAATTTCTTTCTGTTTAGAGATGTGGGCATATGGCACAATCATACACAGCTGTAACTTCCGAAACTTTCTACTCTTACTTGGCCTCTCAGACCACAGGTTTTAAATTTGGGGAACTCTAAACTCCCACAGTTGTAATGTAAACATGAAATGGTATCACTCTATGTGGTACTTGCAGAATCCCTCCAAAGCTTTTTTTTTCCCAACTTGTTCATTTGAAATCTGTGCAAAACCATAGTGTTGGGTACAAATTATTGACAGCAATTAGCCTTTCAAGCATGTTGGAACTTTACCCATGCTATATATGAAAATCAGCCCAAAGGATGAGTACGTTTGAGCTTGTGAAGACTGTTTTGTCTCTCTGTGTCATCCTCTCAAATGCTAGTAACTTTTCTGGCTTGCTAATGTTTGCAAATTACACATGAGTACTTTGTATTCCTACATTCAAACCAAAACTAAAGAATTGAGTAGAAGTGGGTCAAGGACAGCCCTCTGTCAGATTCCACATGAGATGCCCTTTTAATCTGACAGAAAACTACTGAGACATATTTTTGAGAGAAGTTTATCAAACTGTTGTACACCCACTTTGTGGAGATTGCATCTGGTCTGTTCCCTTAGCTCAAAGTGTGGTCCTGTACAACAGCCTCAAAACCCCTCTGAATTCAAGACATGTCAAATCAAGATATAGCTGGTATTTTCCTTCAGTAGGCTACTTAACCCTCCAGATGAAGAAAATCAAATTGAGTTGTTCTACATTTGGTCTCCTTTAATGATTGACTTCGGTCTTCCAAGTACTTGCTAATAATTCTACATATCTCATTCTGAAACTGACCTGTGATGAAACTGAGTATTCATGCTCTTGATCTTTTTTTACTAAACCCCACTCCATGATTCTCTCCCTGAAAATCCTACAAACAAAGCACAAGGACCCACAGAGAGGCCTCGTGAAAACAGAACAAACAATGTAAGTGAAGTGGTTATCAAAAATCAGTTGAGATGGTACAAACTCTCAAACTGCTGCCACATGGTTTACAAGATAGGCTGGTGAAGATCGAGTTGACCTAAAAAGGTTGTGCTTGTCCTGTATATTTCAATGAGCCTGTATTAAATAAAGGACCAATCCTACCAATGATTATCCATGTAAGAAATCAACCACACAGTCCAACTATCCTATGCACAGCTACACTAGTCCTATAATACTTCAGTAATATTTTTTGTCACTTTGTATTAATTATGCCATGCTTCGTCTAGAAAGAAATGTTGAAAGGTAAGTAAAGAAATAATATCATTTTTGCACTAGTCCAGTCCTCAAATAGGCTCTTATACTGCAGAATTAACTATCACACTTTTATTTGATGAAAGAAAAGTTGAGTGCAATAGGCAAACATTCTAATCTGCTTAGCTAAGACACACGGACTCTCTGCTACAAATCTCCCACAGCCTTTAATGTCCAAATCAAAAACTAAATCACTCTGGAAATGTGGAAACTTTGGAGCTGTTAACATTAAAGGAAATGTTTGCATGCTATGTTGTTATAAAGGCTGCAACAAGCAGTGAAGTAGGCCACCTTATTTATTGCATCTTTAGGTCAAGAATGCATTGGAATCCAAAATAGGTTAGCGCATAACATTCAAATCAGTAATGAAACTACTATGCTGTTAATGTCCTGACATAATGATGGTGTTTGTAAGGATACAACTACACACTTTGAGACCTGGATGGAACCAGACTCCAATAGTCCACAACACGAAGATCTTCCACCTAGTTTGCCCCAAGGCTTTCAGAAAGCTGGTAGCAATCCTGCCTATTCTTGATCCACTGGAGCTGAAAGACACCAAGCATCTCTTGTGGTTGCTGTGGAATGAGGGAGTTTGGGCTCCTTAGTCTTGGAGGTGGTACAGTGGCTCTTCAGGGGTTGGTGGAGGTATATGACTGCTAGATGCTTATGCTCAACTGGGACTCTGCTAATAAGGGTGCTAGTAAGGGTGCTTCTTTTTTTTTTTTTCTTTTTTTTTCCCCCTCACGCTAAATTAATCTGCACATCTCTGTGGAAGGTGGCCAGAACTTACAAATGTAATTTACTGGACTTTTGATTTTGTTTGTCCTATTGTAATACCATTATTTTGTAGGCCATGTGGTACATTCTATAAAAATGACTCAGTGAAAAACAACTGAGACATTTTCATGATCACTTCAGCCAGTACTGAATAAATTATTGAGAGACATTTTGGTAATTTTGTAAGACTGTTCTTTTCACGTTACATTTAGAAAACAATAAAGCATGAAGATATGGCACGGAAAAATTGCTTTTGGTAACTTGTAGTTATATATATGGTGTTTATACTTGCATTTCTTCTCATGTAAAAACAATTCAGATGCACATGTACTACTAGCACATATGAATGCTTTGATGTTATTTTTGATATTTATCAATTGTATGTGAACCACTTAGAATTACCAGGGTGTTTATAATGAAATAGAGTCTAAAAGCAAAAATCTAAGCAGGCTATCCTCCTTCAAGAATAAATAAAGAAAAAAAAATATATATATATGTATATATGTATATATGCAGCCACAAAATTGCTCTTAGATTGGAAATAATGAGTAACTTTTCTGTTTTAGACTTCTGGGGAAAGTCATTCCAGTTCCAGAATTCATGTTTTGAGAGAAAGAATTCCTATATTCACACTCTTTCAAACCAGTCAAAGGATTCTATATCTCCTTTAGTGCTGCATACATTATATTTAAATCTCTAGCAGGCCAGGAAAATGTCAGGGAAAGCAGCATCTGCTTCAATGCACAATGCCCGTGAAGGTCCTAGATGTGTGTTTCTGAATATATCTTACAGATCCCACTGAACTTAATTTTAGAAAATACTACTTCAGAGTTCAGAACATAGAAAAAAAAATACTCCAATTCTTTGTAATGGTTTCTTTTTCAGAAGGCTACATAATAAACGAATAACTCAGCCTAAGAGTCTCCATTTACTCATGGCTGTGAGTAGGGTCAAAGCACTCTGTATAAATACTGGAAAACCTGGTTCTAATTAAAGCAGACTTTTCTCATGATGAGTCAATGTCCAGGTGGGCAACAGGCTTCCCACAAAGAATAATAGCTCCCAAACAGTGCAGACAACAGACCTCAATCACCTACCTGCTGCTCAGCAGTTTCTTTGATGGATCAATACAGAAACTGCAAGCCTGGACCAAAGTACAGCAGAATCAATACTACAAGGAGATCCCGTTTCAGTGGGGCAAACAGTAATGTCCAGCCTGCAGCATTACCTGGGCTGAGTGAAGAGTAATGACTGATAAAAACACTCTGTATCATTTAAATGTACGCTTTAGGGATTAACAAAAAAAAAAAAAAGTCTTCAGGACATTTAAAACAATGCTGTGCTATCTGATCCTACTTCAGTTTTATGCTTTTAAATACAGCTGAGTATGCGTTTAAAGACACTGAAACTAAAAATGATTCTGCTGGGTATCCATCTCCGAAACACAAACGGCTCAGAATCTATTAATTCTGCTGCAGTGGGGCTTGTGACTCGACAACAGCAGCCTATGTTTTAAATCCTCTGCTTCGCAGGAAAGGCCAGCGATCCAGGCAGCGAGGCATTTGTCGATCAACATAACAACCGCCCCATCTAGCGCACCAGCCTCGCAGCAGCCTCATCTCATCTGCGGCATGCAGCTTCTCCCAGCAGCACGCCTTGAGATGGGAAGCTGAAACATCTGGATAGATATGTGCGGGCAGCGAGGGGTGTCACCAAGGGGGAGGTGCTGCAGGCGTAGCATCCTTTGCACTGATAAATCCAGGCATCCTCACAAAAGCCAAAAAGCTTCGCTTCTCCAACTTTTTTTGTTTCCATTTCCCTATTCCTACAGCAGGAAAGCTAGCTGTGTTGTTGGGCCTTGTGAAACTGGAAATACCACGAGCGAAAGAAATAGAATGTTCCATTTCCTTGTAGATCCTTTATAAAGGAAAAAAATTAAAAAAGTTTACCCATGAGTGAAACCCTTTTCAAGAAATTCTATAATCTAATGGATTAAAAATACCAGCCTGAAGGAGGCAGATTCAAAAGGCAGTTTGTTGGAAATAAAGTGGAAGAGGCAGATAAGAATCAAATTATTTTTCTAGTTTTTTTTAAAAAAAACAAAGTCATTTGCTCTGTTAGTGGACATAATGGTGGGACCACTAAAGAATCATCAAATAATTGAATGAAATAATTCTGTTCCTGTCGTGGTTCTTTCACATTTTAAACCCTCTCCATTTTCCTTTGTTACCTGAGTTAGTACTTTTTCCCTCCCAGATTTTCCCAAACCCTTCCTAATCAACCCCACCACAAAAAAAGCAGTAGCTGAATAGAGGGTGCTCAAGTCGAAGAGAAAGGGCCAGTGTGATCCTCAGTACCACTGCCAGAAGGAAGAGGTGGAAGTAGCCCATCCTTAGCTAGGCGGAGATGAAGCCAGGCCCTACTCTCAACCCCCAAGGAGACCCTCTGGCATGAAGCTATGCTGCCTGGATGTGTTTCTGCTCCTCAGGTGTACTTTCACAGGGGTTTTACGGAAGAAAAAGTAGAAATCGCTGTATAACATCACCTACTTTGAAATGGTTACAGATGCTTTCCATTTGCTTCTTGTTTAATTTCCCTTAGAAAACAATCTCGCAGTACTTAGAATAGCACATTTATTTTGATAATTACTAAGCCTGTACAATCACAAAACGTGTGATTAAGGACTGTAGTATTGAACTAAGTGTCACCTTGTCTTTGTAAAGCACTGCAAAGGGAACTTCCTGGGATAAAAGCTGCAGCAGTTTACTGCAGCCTGAGCCAAAGCCCTTTGCAGGCCATGGCAGCACTGCCAGCCACAAGCATACATGAATCAGGCCTCCAGAAACACAAGGATGACAAAGAAAGAATATTATAACTTAATTTGAAAATTAATTAAGAAAATAGAACAGTAGATTGATATATCATCGAATCATAGAATTGCTCAGGTTGGAAAAGACCTTAAAGATCATCGAGTCCAACCACAACCTAACCATAGTACCCTCAATAACAACCCTCCGCTAAATCATGTCCCTGAGCACCACATCCAAACGCATTTTAAACACATCCAGGGATGGTGACTCAACCACCTCCCTGGGGAGCCTATTTCAGTGCTTAACAACCCTTTCTGTAAAGAAGTGTTTCCTGATATCCAACCTAAACTTACCCTGGTGCAACTTGAGGCCATTTTCCCTCATCCTGTCACCAGTGAGAAGAGACCTTTCAGGTATTTGAAGAGAGCAATAAGGTCTCCTTTTCCCCAGACTAAACAGCCCCAGTTCCTTCAGTTGTTCCTCACAGGGTATATTCTCCAAGGCCTTCACAAGCCTTGTTGCCCTTCAACCCTCTTCTTCAGTGCTGCTACAGAAATTCCTAGGCTCAGAACAAAAAAACATCAGGAAATTATACTCTTTAGAGCACTGGCTAAGAAAGATACTCCATTAGAAGACAAGCATGGAATTTTGGTTTCCTGAAACACCGTGGTCTTTGCTGCAGGAGTCCTGAGCGTCAGCATGAATCACATGGACATCTGGCATCCACCAAATGCCAATGAAACAGGCTTTTTATTTCTCCTCAGTACAATTACTAATCTGGCAAAATAATGTTCATACTAATCCCACTTTGCCTCAAAACATGTAAACCATTGCTGCAACAACTCTGTTTCAAGAAAATTAAGCTCCCATTAAAAATGGAGATTAGACCTATTGGAAGGCATGCATACTTTGGTAGCTTTTATTGACATTTAAAAGGATCAGTATCAGAAAACATTTGCATGCATTTTTCAAACTCATATCCTTTTTATGTGCATAATCTGAAGTATCTAATCCTGAGTCAGACATAGATGCATATTTGCCATTTGCAGAGGTCCTTCTGGATTTTTTCCCCCAGTTGTTAAGATAATTAATGTTTTTACAAAAGCTTTTTGAATCAAATGTCATTTGTTTCACATGTGATAAGCACAGAGTTTAGTTTTCTGGCTTATTTTCATTATGGGGTGTATTTAATTGAGACAAATTCACCAGAGCAGAAGCATGGAGTTCCAATAAGCATCAGGTCTCAATCAGTGTCTCCCTGGCATCACATCTTCAAAACTAATTTAGATGGCAGACAGTGTTTAATTGATAAACTTCTCACTGTCTAAAATTCATCTAAATATCACGTAAATATTCTAAATATTCACCTAAGTTCATTGAAGTTTATGTTTATCTTAACCCTATGGTAAAGGAGAGTATAACGCAACTCCTCAAAACACAGAATGAGAATTTCCTTTGTTTTTCCTCTTTCACTTCTTTCATCTTGTTATCTGCTATTTCTTGGCTGCTTCAGAATTCTTTCCATCTCACCTGCTCTCCTCTTCCTTTAAAGAGGCTGGAGAAGAGGATGCTTTACCACAGATGGAGAGACACTGCTGTGGCTCTTCCATCCAGCCAAAATGTCTTCTTAACCTACAGTGCACTTGGCCAAAACACATGATAATAGAAACCAAACCAAAACACATCACCAACTCCCCCCCCTCACCAAAAAAAAAGAAAAAGCAAAAAAAAAATCCCCACAATTGCAAAAGACCCTGTTCTCTGCCACTGGTGAACTATTTTTTTTTACACCTCTTTTAGTGTGCTTGCAGTTTTGCTTCAAGTGCCTCCAGCAGGGCGGTTTTCCCTGGCCCCCCAGCCCAATAAATCTCACTCCCCTTTCCACACATCCCCTTCTATGCTTGCACTTTTCCAGTCTTGGCCTAGAACTAGGACAACCAGTATCTTCCTTACACACAGAGTTTACAAATTAATGCAATGATGTTGCAAAAGCTGTGTGCTCCACTGAGTTATTTTTACTTGACAGGAACTGATGATACCAGCCATAAGTGTGCTTCTTGCAATAGATGATTTCTAATTTTAATAAATGACAACTTCTCCAGCAAAGTACAAAAACATGCTGAATCGACAATATAATTACACAGTCTGCTTTGAACCAAGGTAGAAGATACTGGCCTTTTTGCCTATAAACAGAGAGAAAAATTATTAATATGTGCATTTAATCTGATACTAAAAGCTCTTTTAGAGTTTAAAAACATTTGTCTGTAGTACTGTCCTAGAGAAAAACCTGATGTGCATGCACCCAGTGCTAAACAACCATACCACACAGAGAAACGGGTGCTGCTGTGAGCTGAAATCACCTACACAGTCGTATGTACATTAACTTGCTCAGTATGAGAAGACTGGACAAAACCCAAGTCAATTACTTAAATAAGAGGAAGTTCTCAAAAATAATGCATTAGTCCTTTGGAAATCTTTCCCCAAAATTATTTGTGCTATTTGCAAATAATAAAAAAATAACTTTTGTTTAATTCTCAACTTCCAAAGAATAAGACAGAATTCATAGCAGATGTGCCTCCAAAGACTTAAAGAGCTGGGTGGCAGCATATTTTCTGTTTTTTTTTATTTGCTGAGATAAACATTATGTGAAATATCCATTTTGTTTCCAGCAAGACATTACAGAGACATAATCAGAACCCCAAAGTCAAATGGATGAAGAGAGATGCTGAGTCTCTGGGGAGCTGTAACTATCCCTCTCGGCTCACTCCAAAAAACATAGAGCTGAGAGTCTATTCAGAGAAACACTGTAAAACTACAACCCAAATAATGAAAGCAACATGCTCCATCCTTGGGGCTAGAGCTGTTAACATCATGTCTTGAACGTCCTCAGAACTGCCTCTCGTCCCCCATGGGTTAGACTTGCGACAGCTGTATAAGCAGAAGGGTGTATTTCAAATCCAGCCATTCTGAGCTTGTCAAAACTGCCTTTAATCAGAAAACAAAATCAGAATTATATCTTGTAGACAGTGCCTGTTCATGCTGTGCTTTGGTAGCAGTCATTCTTCTTCAGATTAAAAAAAAACTCACTGTATCATCGGTGGTTTAAACCATTAACATTAGCTGTCAGCAGCAACACTGGGCAACAGTGAAAATAAATAAAAATAGCAATAAAGTAAGATGACTGCTAATTATCCTATCACTCACAAAGTTACAATATAGCTGCCAATGTTTGAACACAAAGAAGGCCTACAATTAGGACATATTCCACTGCAAATGTACCACAACCCCTTCTTTACTGTGCCTGTAGGTGATAGAAGACAACATTTCAACACCAACTCTAGACAGTGCCTGTAATTTTCTTGAGTATTGTGTATATTAGTCACAGATGAATCTTAAAAGCTGTGATTCTCCCCCCAGAATGGAAAAAGAAAACATGCATACATTGGGGTGCCTTTGTTCAGCATGCTTTCTAGGCCTTGGCTCCATGGAATACCGAGTGTCCTTCCAAGGATTTTTAATAACATAAGGATCGTGCCATAGTTCAGCCTTTTCCTGATCCTCATCACCAGAAAAAATCCTGTATTAAAAAGGCCTCTTGTTTGTTTTTTAGCTCCCACGTTTGTGTAAAGAATTTTTTTTTTCTTCTCAATGAATTCCTAAAATTGAATGAATCTCTGCTCAGCCTGCACAAACTCTGACCTCTATCTCCCTGTGTCAGACAAAAAAATAAGCATTTGTCTGCAGGTTCCTCACATCTCAGTCTCTGGAGTCAAAGACCCTCCAATATTTGGGAAGTACTGGAGTGCATCACACTTGAATGGGTGGATCTCATCCTAGGAAACACACAGCCAGGCCTACCCAAGGTAGGTACCAAAATTGGTACCAGGGCTACCAATTAAATGCAAATGGGCTTAAGTTTAAGAGAAAGCTCTAGAATACGCTTAATTAGAGCTTGCGCTCAGTGCCACATTTTCTGAAAAATAAGACAAATTACTGAAAATAAGATCCCCATTTCAATGAGAAGTCATGTAAGTGCAGTGTTTTAGCAAATGCCACCTGTGGTAGAATGCTTCCTTTTCCACATTTAACTCCCAGCCCCCAGCTACTTGGCAGTATATTTCTCTGAATACACCAGTGGTTTTAACACAAGAAATAACATTAAAAATAAGAAGGGAAACCAGAACCTTGACACAGACACACGGAAAGAGAGAAGAGGGGTTAGAAAAGCATCTTAGCACCTAAAGAGGCAGTGGTTTAAGTTGCTTCTTAGCCACAAGTCTTATAAAGTACTATACCAGAGAGCAAGGCAGACTTGCAAAGTTTATTCGTGTTGAGTTAATAAGGGAGTATATTAGAGTACTTGATATATACTCATATTAAAAGTATTTGATACTGATGAAAGCTGTTAACATTCTCTATTTCAATCTTTCAAAGCTCGAAAATCTTGCTAAGACTCAGAACAGCACTCAGCATTCACGCAGTACAGTGTATTAGAAGACCAATTCTTCATCAAAACTGTGCTACAGGGACAACTCATCTCAGTTGACCACAGTGGGGAGTGTTGACTGCCTACAAACTCTGTGTGTTTCACATCATGATGCTTTCAACATGAACAAAAAGCGAGAGCATCTGTGGTGATGGTTCTTAAAACTGACAAATCCACAAAAAAATTAAAAAGTAATTGAGCTCAGAAGAAATCAGCATTTTCTCTTTTCTTCTGGATATTTTTCCTCTTGTACCATGTGATTTGTATGTGGAAAAAACTTCGACATCTGTTAAAAATAGCAAAATTCCAGGTAAAATGCTTGGTTAAAAAAAACTTTACAACTGAAGACATCTTTGCCTTCTGCTAGAAGGCAATAAATTGAGTGAGAATCACTACACACTCAGAAGCAGGACCCATTCTGTTGTTAGCTAAAACTGAAATCCTACTGGACTGCTGGCACTGAAAACTTTCCTACTCCAAAAGTAAAAAGGAATAAAAATGTGAATTCTACACCAGTCTTCCAGAAATCTGACAGCCATCTCCAGCCCCTTGACCTTAAATGGTGTCCATCCCCCTGTCTGTGAAATAAAGGCCAGAACAGCAGGCTGGGGGAGGAGAAGAAATGGTGTATGATAACAGTGGATTTGATCAATGAAACATTTAGATTTGAAAAACAAATACTGTGAGGAACAAATTGCTTACATTCAAGAGTAAAAACTCTTCAGCCACTTTTTGATCAACTCACCCCAGCTTCAGACTTGAAGTTCAATCTGATACTAAATGGTTACTTGCTGGAAGCCACACATCAGCAGGAAGTGCTAAATGCCAAAGGGCCTTGAGAAACTAAACACGCGGTAGCAAAATGCTGAACAGATGACAGACTGAGCTACTGATCTGATGCTGCAAAAACATGCATTCAGTCATATGCTGCAAATGTTTGTAAACTAATTTCTACTTAGACAACAAACATTATTACCACATTCATAAAACACTTTTTGCCATCTTAAGTCAGAATGTTTGTTTGTAAAGATGTTGTACCAGAAACTGCATTACGTGTGTGATACGTAGTATACATACATGCTTTGCATTTTTAAATATTTGCCTTCCTTAATCTTAACTCTTTGACTGGGCTCATCTCAAGAATTTACTCCAATTATTCTGCAGGAGCTGGTGTGGAACAACGTCTTTTATGCCTGTACAAAACAACAGATTCTTCCTTGTAATGCTGTAATAATGCTGTAAAGAACTGTGTTAGAAATGGCAGGCCATGTTCTGGGGAACAATGCCTCCCTGCACGTCCATCAAATTTTGTAAACAACAACAGTTTTCAGGGAGACTCAAACTTTTTCAATTTAAGCAAAATATTTTGTTATTCCTGCATTTTTCCCTCAGCCCACTTGAGAAACTGTGAGTTACTTGGCTAAGCATGTTCCAGATTTTTACAAAGAAGGAGATGCACCAATTGTGTAACGTTGAAAACATAAGCACCTTCCTATCTACTCTTCATTTATCTTTTTCCCAAGTTTTATGCCCCTAGGAAGCCAAGTCAACATATACAATGAGAATTATCCTTCCTCCTCACCCAGCACCAGCTGCTCTGATGCTCTGGTCACCACATGAACTCTTCCTCAATTCTCCACAGAAGGAAGTGACTTTAAGCCACCTTTTCATCCACTCTGTTCTGCAGTTAGTAGGAGGTGTAATCCTAGCTGTGACTCATCATCATTTTGAATAAGTTAACCTGCAAAGAACCATTTTGACACAGAAAAATTCTAGAGTAAACCTGGGATGTACAAGTTTTGAATTTTGACTGCCATTTCACTCAGCCTTTCACTGTTTGCATCTATGGTATGGTCTGATACAACTGTGAACTGCTGTCTGAATTCTCAGTTGGTTTTTTTTCCATCTGTCATCAGAAAAGCAGGAAAAAAGGATGAAAGGAATGGAAACAAGCATCTGGCCGTCACCTCTAGAACTGAAAGGAGCACTTCATAGCAGTGGGACAGATTATCTGAAAGGTCTGCTTCACACATAGTACCTTAGATGGAATGGAGACATTGGGTTTTTTTGACTTCTGGTGCGAGAAGTTCCCTTTTCACAAAAAGGCACCTCGCCACAAACCTCAACATATTCTGAATCAAGTGCAAGACTCTTTGCTTCAGGCCCTACAGCA
Organism: Tympanuchus pallidicinctus; assembly: GCF_026119805.1. Taxonomy (NCBI): domain Eukaryota; kingdom Metazoa; phylum Chordata; class Aves; order Galliformes; family Phasianidae; genus Tympanuchus; species Tympanuchus pallidicinctus. The sequence goes on along the minus strand of NW_026294618.1, from coordinate 57,735,346 downwards.
AAACCCACAACAAGAGAGCAAAGTGAAAACTGAGTATGTGGACATGCAGATAAAAAGCTGTCAGGGTGACACATTGGCTGTGCACCATGGCAGCAAGGGCCCAAGCTTTGAGGCTGTCACGAACTAAACCACAAGCAGCCGACACAAGCAGTAGCCTGCCCCCTGCTTCAGCCCTCCGCTGTCTGAGAGCTGCCCTCAGCCCCACACCACCAAACTTAGCTTCTGAATTATTTCTGGGGAAGCATCTGAACAGTACTTGCATTTCAAATGCAGTTCAAACCCTGCCTACACCAGGCAGATCAATAAACTCACCTAGATTCACCCACCCTTCACATGGTTTTTAAGTCTAATCACTCCATATGGAAGGCTGCTTAAGGGTACGCCATCCAAGCAGTGCTCTTGGAGCAGCAATGATGCTGCTCTGAACTTTAGAATAACATTTTTCCTCCCCAGTCTCCTAAAGATGCTCTTACAAAGCAGCCCTTTGTCAGGCAGTGTTCAAGTGACTCAGCTCTGCCTTTCACAAAGCCTATGAACTTGGATGAAATTACGTCTTTTCAGAGTATGAATCAAAAGCCAAAGTTGTGTCACCCTTCCTCGTGATGAGGATCACCTTTTTCTCCCCAGGGTCTAATGAGAATTAGTGTCTGAAACTGAAGGGTAAGCCTGACACAACAACAGATGATGCGATGCAGCCCAGAGAGGGAAATTCAGTGATCTTCTACCACTGACTGTAAAAGAAAAGGCTTGCTTTAAGAAAAAGGGAAAAACAGAAAATATACTATTCTCACAAATTGGATCACAGCTGGTGAAGTGAGATCCTGCACAGAGATACAAGGAAGTTGCTGCTCTCAGCAAAAGCTAGCAGCAGAGGAAGGAGAGGGGGTAAAAGAGCAAAGGGAGCACAAACACTGGGAAAATCTCATCAAACTCATTGTACTAAAGAGATATGTGCAGTACTGAACTGGAAAAGCAAACAGATGGGTTTTTCATGGTATTGTCAAAGATGCTTTTAGAAATGCTGTTCTGTTTTCCTTAGCCAGAAGGGTCTCTACAATTACTGTCTCTTGACAGATGCTGCACTGAGAATGGCGAGTCAGGAGGTAGCAAAATGGCAGCACACTGTGCTAATGGGTAATGGGCTGGTAGGTACCAACCCATTGCTGGCGAAGCAGGAGCAGACAAGTTGTCTTTTCAACCAACCAACGTCAGAATCTGGAAAACGAAGGCAAATGAACAGCAGAAACTTCAACTTGTGACTTTCAAGCTGGAACTGAACCACTAGGAATGGGCAGCAAGCAAATTTTTTGCAGGTTATTTAAAGTTCAGGTTGTTCTTTTCTAAGTTCAGCAGCTGGAGCACAGGTAACATCTGATGCGAATGGCCTACTTCAAATTTGGCAGGTGGTACAGGCAAAGAGGTAGGAGCAAAAATATTAATAAGGCTTATACAGATCCCCTAAGTGCTTCACATTTCTGTCCCCATTATGCTTGCTCTCCAGGTTAGTGGGGGAATGAGAGAGGTTATTTTAATGGCATCTCTGTACCACTGTGTTAAAAATTAAACAGCTTTCAATCTTTAATGCGTGTTTTTCTTTTTAAAGGGGGAATCAACAGTTATGCACCAGCATGTAAGTATTTTTGTTGTGCACTATGAGCAGCTGGAAAAAAATATGGGAAGCAGCAATTGGGAGGATATAGAATGAAAGAAATGATTTTTTAAAAATAATAAAAACCAGGAAACTTGTCATTTGCTGGCAAGAAGCACATCCTCAAAATTAAAATAAGAAAAAACCAAGTGAGGCAAAAAGGAGGCCTAAATTATCTATTTGAGAAACTGCAAATAACATATCTTTGGAAAAACTGTCATTTTACCTCCACTTGATTTGCTGTTCTCATATAATGCATCCAGTTCACTGCCAGCACTCTTGAAAGTCAAGTTGATAACCAACATACTTTAACTTTGACACAGTCTCAGCCATGTCTTAACCTGGTCACAGCAGGATCACCACAGTGGTGGACATCTTGTACACAAATGAAGTTGTAGGGTGTTGTTCATTCACGCTGCACAATACATCTCACACCTAGAAGCAGTCCTTTCTAGTTCGATCACACCTCTGGCACTTCCTCCCTCTCCAAGACCTAAATATGCTTGAGTAGACCTTACAAATAGACACAGAAAAATGTAAAGCAGAAAAAGATGTGGGGAAAATGGCACATAGGCTTCTTTTCATTGGTGCTCCACTGCAGACCCAACCATGCACCATGTTGCCTTACTGCTGGCTTGACATGCACCATGCTGCCCTGGTGCTGGGGAACAGGAGGTCTCTGTGCTCTCTGAGGTGCTCTGCCTCACTCAGACACAGTTCCTGGTGCTGCTGGGGCTCACGGGCATCTCTATATGGGTGCATCCAGAACACCTGCATCACCAGGGATGTGTGCCTCCTGCCACCATAGTCAATGGAGAAGTGCTGGTTTGCAGCCAGGCAAGCCCATGTTTCTAAAACGTGCTCAGCAGCACAAACACCAGAATTTCATGTTCCTTAATGTCTAACCTCAGAAAACAGCCTGAGTGAAGAGCAGCCTCATCCAAGCACGTATTTATTTCACTTTGGCCACTTTCAGTCGGCCACACTGCAAACTCAGGTCCTCGCTTCCTCTCCTTCACAGAGCAGCGTTGTTCTGCACACCGCAGGAAGCCTACTTTGGGACTACTCCCAACCCAACGCATCCCGCGTGCGATGCAGGGTTAACTCCTTCAGGAGGAGCACCGCTTCGCCCCACCTGTTAAGGCAGTGCGGGAACGGGATACCCCTTCCCGAAGCCCCCAGCCCGGCTCATCAGGCTCTGCGAGGGCTGAGCCGCCTCTCCCCGCTCCCTCTTCTCCCCGCACCCCGTTACCTGAGCCCCCCACGCTGGAGCGGAGCAGGCAGCTCCTGCGGGAGGAGGAGAAGGAGGAGATGTCGCTCTGGGAGCGGCCGCGAGGGCCGGGCAACGGCCAGGCGGGCAGCGGTGCCTCCGCCATCGGGGAGCCGAGGGAGGGAGAGCCCCGAGAGGGAGGGAAAGTTTGCGGAGGAAGAGCCGCCCCTCCGCTCCGACCGCCCCGACGCGGGGCCGCCCCGCTAGGAGGACGGTGGGGACTTGGGCATCCAGGAAACCCTGTACCCCATCCATCTTTCCCTCCACACCCCCCGAGAGCTGCAAACCCAAACTCCGTAGTTTCGTTTTGTTCTGCCGGGCGCTTGCAGACTCTACTTCAGGGCCAGGTTTGCCCCACATCGCACAGGCACTACGTTCCTCTGATCAGAAAGTTTTCTACTAAGTCACAGGAGCTAGTCCTAAGTTTCTCACAGAATCCCACAGAGTGCGTTTTGTTATAACTGAACTTTACAGCTCACAGATGTGCTGAGGGCCCTTCCTCTCACTGGAGATGGCAGCAGCTGTGCATGAGCAGGCCGGCTGGTGGCAGTTTCTGAACCACTCTAAGCCTTAATTGGAAGTGTACTCCTGACATCTATTTACTGAACTGCTTCTTTACTGTTCTTTCTTTCTTTCTCTCTTTCTCCCTTTCTCTCTTTCTCCTCTTAATTGAAAGCATGTGAGAAAGGTCATTAAGCAAACTGCACATTTCGTGCTGTGGATCTCACCTACACTGGTGGGCTTTGGGTGAGACCCTGGAGCTTTCCTCGCGTTGTTTTTCCTTCAAAGCACTGAAAGTCACAGAGCAGCTCTAGCTTGGGTATGCTGTAAAAATGGGAACTACTTCAAAACTCCCCTGTTAAGGGGCTGCCCGTTTCTGCAGTCCCTTGGTGGCAGCAGCCGTCAAAAAGAAAAGTTGCAGAACATGAGGAAATCCAAAGATAAACCAGAGCAGATACAGCAGCAAGAGGTCAAAGGTGCTGAGGAGCTCCTGCTGAGATGTGAAGGGACATGGGAAGAAATGAAGGTCATTGTAGATGCAGAGAAAGCAGGTCAGCGCTGGGCAAAAGGCAGAAGCAGGGAAAGGCAAAAGAAAGAAATAACGAAGGGCTCCTATTCTTGACATCAAAGTTTATTTGTAAATTAGAGCAACGTGGGCAGTCTACCAGAAAAAAAAAAAAATAATGATATCATGGAAGTCAGAATGTTTTTTATCAGGCTGTAACTTACACCCATCAGGGCACGTAACTAAAAATGTACAAAGTCTCTCCCCAGAACCTGCCGGGCTGCTCCTTCCCCGGGGCAGGAGCCGCAAGGCACCGGGACGAGCAAGGCGGGGCGGCCTCGGCCCCTCGTACCGCCCGGCCTTCGGACAACAGCTCCCGCCCCCGGCCCCGCCTCGCTCCGGCCCCCGCCTCCCGCCATGTCGGGCCTGCTGCAGCCGGCGTTGCTGCTGCTGCTGCTGGCGCTACCGGGGCTACTGGGCGGGCGGCACCGCTACGAGCCCACCTGGGCCTCGCTAGACGCCCGTCCGCTGCCCACCTGGTTTGACGAGGCCAAGTTCGGCGTCTTCATCCACTGGGGCGTGTTCGCGGTGCCCAGCTTCGGCAGCGAGTGGTTCTGGTGAGCTGCCGCCTCGCCTGCTGCCCGCCGGGCGCGGAGGGAAGGGGCGGCCCGCTTAGCGGGGCGAGCGGGGCTGGAGGCCGGTGCGGTTTTCTGCGAGCTTTGCGAGAGAGGTGGAGGAGCGGCAGGAGGCGGCCGAGGTGCCGCGGTGAAGGGACGGGTGCCGCAGCGCAGTGAGGACAGCTGTGGCAGGAGGCTGCGAGCAGCCCAGCGCTTCCCTTGCCTGGCGCTGCTTTGTTTGCTTCGTGCTGCTCGCGGTGGTTTTCTTCCCTCGTTATCACTTTCATGAAGAAGTGCATTCCGCTTAACTTCAGTCTCAGCGCCTTCAAATCCATTTAGTCCGAGCCTTTGGTCCGCTGGGTGTAGCCGTCTGGTGTGCAGTTTCCTTCTAAGTCATGCTGTGGGGTGTGGAGGTAAACAGCAGCTCTTCGCCATGGTGAAGCTTAAAAGCAATCTTCATAAAGCAAGCTGACGTCAATATCAGCAAACCACTGTTTAGTGAAGGCAATATTTGGCCTATTCTTCTCAGAGTTGCATATAAGGGTATCTGCAGTTCTTGCTGCATACTCCATTTGCTGAGTAATGACTTTCTGCTAGAGAGAAAAAGGCTAGGTTCTGTTCAGGCCTCTCTCACAGGAAGGTTCATACACACGTTCACGCTAAACATCCTGTTTTTTCTTCTTATTTTTCGAAAAAGGTCTGAAAACAATCTGATGCAGTGGATGACTGTCTCCATCTCTGCCTCCCTCCCTTAGGCTCATCCCGGTGAGGAGCCCTGCAGGACCTCCTGGTGCGGAGCACGCTCAGGTGGCCCAGGTCCCTGCCCATGGCCTCAGGGCAAGGCCACAGACCCTGGTGCCGCCTAGGTGCCTCCTTCCCTGTAGGGCTGTACAGCCTTGGGCAGTAGAGCTCTGAAACTCAGTCCTGTCAGAGCAGAAAGGCTCATGTTGTTAGCAAGCTGTGTGACAAAGGAAGGACGTTACTCCTTTATTTGTGCAGCTACATCCTTAAAAACCAGTTTGTTCGGTTTTGTTTTCAGGCTCTTTCAAGAAGGAAGATAACCTTGGCCTCTTTCTTTTATTTTTTTACATGTTTTGCCACCGGCTCCCAGAGACTGGATCAGCCTACGCTGAAGTCTCTTTGGGAAAGTCACAGTAAGATCCATGCAGCTTCTGTGGTGGTACAGAGCTCAGCTTAGAGACTGGCTCAAGATGGGAGAGAGAAACGCATCTCAGATATTCCAATTCTGCTGTTCATTGCTTCTACTTTCAAACTCTGTTCATTTATGCCTAAATTTGCCAACAGGATTTTGCTACCTGGCTTTGTTTATGTGAAGGTGAAAGCTTTCAGATCCTTTCTCCCCAGCAGTTATAGAAGGCCTCTAGCAATAAGGCTTGATGTTGCATGCTGTATTTGGAGTTCCTCTTTCATTTCTAGGGAGGGGAGAGGTGGGGTAGGCGGAAGACACACAGTGCTGTATTGGCCATTTATGTTCTCTGCTCATGGTGAGGGTGAGGCCAGAGCAGCTCTGTGGCCTCACTGTGGGCTGGAGTGATTGGAGCAATAGCACTGACTTCACAAATGAAATCCTGGGACCTTTCCAAAGTGGAGCCAGTGGAAGAAGTGCAGCATGGGGAAAGGACAGAGAGAAGGAAGCCTTTAATTATTAATGCTGTTATGTTCTGAAGCAGTTTTATGTGGCTGCCTGTATCACGTGCATCCAGTTCTTGTGCCTCTCAGTGTGAATGCAGATAGGAACTAATGATTTCAGTAATCTTTTATTTGTCTAAAAACACACCAGCAGGCATGGTTTTGATCTGTATTTTGTAGGTGGTACTGGCAGAAGGAAAAGAGGGAGCCCTATGTGAAATTTATGAAGGCAAATTACCCACCTGGGTTCAGTTATGAAGATTTTGGGCCGCTGTTTACAGCAGAGTTCTTTGATCCTAACCAGTGGGCAGATATTCTGAAGGCTTCAGGTGCAAAATATGTTGTCTTAACTTCAAAACATCATGAAGGTAAGCAGAAGGGTTCTGAATGTTAGAAGCTGTTGTGTTTTTTAACTGAAGGAATGACTTTCCTGCCTGCTAAGAGAAAGGCAGAGATGACACAATTACTTGCCCCAACCCAGTCAAAAAGTTAAAATGTGCTGGCATTTTCCTGACTCTTGCACAAAAGCTATGCTCATGAAACTCGCATAGAAGGAAGAATAGATTGTGCCATGGTTTTTTTTCTTCTATGTAAGACAGCCTGCAGTGGTGGGGGCAACTGAACTTCCAGCAGCAGCTGGGTTTATTTCTGATTGTTGTGCAATATATTGCTCAAGGAACCACAAAGTGAATGCTGCGCTGTTTTGTCTATGGAGAGCTGCTCTGAACTGGCAGTTGCCTGGAGATTTCTCCAGGGAATTTAGCAATATGTTCCAAGAGTCAAGATGCTCGGCAAAGAAAAGGGCAGGACTGGGAGGAAACCTAGTAGCAAAGAAAAGTATAGAATATCAGGAAGCAATATGACAATGCCAGTCAGCGTTGCTGGTGTTCAGGGAGATGTTGGCTTGAAACTTGCAACTTTAACGAGTAACTACTTGTGAAATTTAATCCCACCTCTGACACACTCAAAACTCTGATTCTGTGGCGTAATTTCCACTGACTTCAAAACAAAACAAAAAAACAACCCAAGATGTTTGTCTAGTTGATACAATTACATGTATCCAGTTCACAATTTATTAGGCAATGAGTGTGAAGCAGTTTGAAGGTGAGAGCGGGGGCCCCTCTGGCCATGGTTTAAATCTGCAGCCTGGTAGTGCCTACAGTGCTTGAGCTGAGTTGCTGGATGTCTGAGAGGTGAGGATGTTTAATGCTGATGTTTTAAAAGCTGCTTCAGGAGTTTTTGCACTCTGCTTATGCACGTGTACTGAGTTGCTGATTGAGTGCTAATGAATGATAAGACAAATGAACAGTGAACATTTGCATGAGATGTGAACAAAAGGGAGGAGAGTAGTCTGAATGCAAATGATGTCTCCATTGCAGAATGCACAAGCTAATGTTTCGTCTTCCAACTGTTGAATGTGTATTTGGAATTCATATTTACTACATTCAGTAAAAATCTAATGTGTCAAAAAGTTTCTGTATCCTTGGTTAATTTCATATGGGCATTTGAATGGAGTGAACAACTGGAGGAGGATCAAATGATTATCAGAACAAGAACACTGAATGCTTATATTTTTCTATCTGAATGTTTATCTCTACAGATGTTTATGTATATGTATAAATGATTACACATTTAATGATTATTTTGATATATTTTTTTTCTTTTGCAATACACTTGCATAGTAGAACCACAATGTTCTGCTGCTTTCCTTTCTTAGCTTTTAATTTTTCTCTTTTCAGGCTTTACTTTGTGGGGGTCCAAATATTCTTGGAACTGGAATGCTGTCGATGTGGGACCAAAGCGAGACCTTGTGGCTGAACTAGAAACATCTGTTAGAAACAGAACTGACTTGCGTTTTGGTTTATATCACTCCCTGTTTGAATGGTTTAATCCTCTCTTCCTCGAGGATGCCACCAATGTCTTCAAGACACGAAAGTTTCCAACCAGTAAATCATTACCAGAACTCTATGAAATTGTGACCAAGTACCAACCAGAAATAGTTTGGTCTGATGGGGATGGAAATGCACCAGATACTTACTGGAACAGCACTGGTTTTCTAGCTTGGCTGTATAATGACAGGTGTATCATGATGCTATTTTAGCTCCTAATCTGAAATTCTGTTTTCTAGTTTGTCTCCTTCTGTATCATTTGTGAAACTTTTTACCTCCACTTACGGGGACTTAGCTAAATCTTAATTTACCTGATGTATAGCGTGCCAGTAATCCAGGTCTTACCTAAAACTACTGAAGCTTGTTTTAGACTCTTTCATATTTATTTAACCATGCTTGCACATTCATCAGTTAAGATGGCAATGATTATTCTACTTAATCATTTTTCTTTAGCGTTGTCTATTGCATGGGCAAATAAGATAGCGAGATAATTTGAGTACAGAGGTGCGTTGTTGTCATCACAGACTGAACGTTTGGCAGCAGATGTGAAGTGCACACTGCCTTCTGGCAAGACTCCTGTGAAAGGCTGCAGCATATTTCCCTAAGAACTGGGTTCCTGAAATAGCACTTAAGCTAATTGCAGTAGTACAGAAGTCATCCTAAATGTTAATTTCTGGGAGGGCTGTACAGGAGGTGAGGGGGATTACATTGGCTCTGAGTGTAATGGCTAGAAATAAAATCCTAAACATACAATTTCTTTGTTTCCAGTCCAGTTCGGGACACAGTGGTGACCAATGACCGCTGGGGAGTGGGCAGCATCTGTAAGCATGGTGGCTTCTACACATGCAGTGACCGGTACAACCCAGGACACCTTCTGCCTCACAAGTGGGAGAACTGCATGACTATTGACAAGAGGTCATGGGGGTACAGGAGGAACGCAAATCTTGAAGATTACTTGACAATTGAGGACTTGGTGAAGGTACAGCGGGACAAAGGGAATGTCTGCAACTCCTGGTTAATATATTAATTTTATAGAAAATACTGTGAGAAATGTCATCTAGTTAAAATTCATACAGTTTCTTAGCAGTGAATTTCCTCTGTGAGTAACCAAAGACTCATCTGTATGATTGTTTTTCTGGTAACTGCACTTTTGAGTTGAGAAGAAGCAAACAGCTGTAGTTTCACAGGGGCTCTTGCTTGAAGGCTGTGTCTTTTTTCCCCCTTCTTCTTAACTTTGTGAGTTAATACTGTTTCAGTTAGCAGTGAGAAACTTCCCTTTTGCTCTATTTCATACTTCAAAAAGGGAAAGAAAAAAAGACACTTGTGCTACTGGCATACAGATAAACATGAGCAAATACAGATAGCCAGTGTTAAAACATTGATTCCATTTGCTAGTCTAAAATATTAAAAAAAAAAAAAAGATTGGAAGCTTAGGACACTGAATGATAAGAAGTCTTGTCTTTGAGATAAAATGTGTTTAATTACAAAATTCAGCTACTGAAGAGGAAGATTGTTGTTGCTTAATCCATGTCCTTTGTATTGTCCTTGCAAAAGACAATTTCAAATTGAAGCAATCTCTCTTCAGAGGAGCTGGTTTTAATTCATTCAGTAGTTTATCTCCAGCTGTTTGTTCCTCAGACTCCAGAGTCTCAGCCTGTGATCTCTGGAGGGCAGTGTGGATGGGAGCACAGATGCTTCCTGGACTCTCTAGAACAATCATCAGCTTGTTTGCCAATTGTCAAGTTCACAATATGGCATTAATGTAGACTCTTGATGCCAGAGCATGTAATCTCAGGGGCTGAGCTAAAAGACAATGTCATTAATACGTTTTACCTCTTTGGATTAATAGGTCTAGTAAAAGCTATGTTCCATGATGAATGAACCCTTTGAAAATCTAGATTAAATATAGGATTTCTTTTTTTCTGCTGGTTCAATCTTCCATTCTCTTTTGAATTCCAACCACTTCCATCCTGCTCTTTCTATAGTAGGAACATTTCCTTTGATTCTCAGTCTGTACACTGCATGTTACAGTAACACACAGTGTGAATTTTGTGGGCACTAAGGTCTATGACTGTGATGAATAAATCATACGAATGAATGCCCATTCTATCACTGGCTTCACTTAAAAAAGGAGGAATACATGGGAGATACTAATGGTACCCTTAGAGATGAGATTCATTCTTTGCTACATAAATTATTAAAACTGCTTCATTTTCTCCTGCATATTTTATGAAAACTGTACTAAATATCTAAAGCTTCATGGTGTTTTAGAGATGTGGCCATAAAATAGAGAAAACATTGCTTTTCCCAGCTTCAGTAAAAATGAAGTGGCATCTGCTAGCCCTTTTCATGCAGAAAAATAATCCTGTAAGTGTTCTACTGGGAAATCTCTTGTGAAATTCCAGCAGAAGTTGAAATTAAAAAAAAAAAAAAAAAGTAGGATCTGATTCTAATAGAATCAGTCAGATGTATTGGTGTGAAAATGTATTTTTGGATATTTTCTGCCATGCAAACTGACAGTGGAGCTTTTGTTTTATGGGAGCTTAAATTTTGCATTGGTTGTTGGGATGTTGGACCTCCAGAGTCTGAACTTGCACCAACTAGTCCAGTCCATCATTCCGAAGCAACGTACCAGGCTGTAGTAAGAACTTCAAACATATAATTCCATTAATCGTGACCGCTGTTCTGTCTATGTTTAAAAACATTTCAGCAACTTGTAGAAACAGTGTCTTGTGGAGGAAACCTCCTGATGAATATCGGGCCCACTCACGATGGCCGCGTCGCTGCTATCTTTGAGGAACGCCTGCGGCAAATGGGTGCTTGGCTGAAAGTCAATGGAGAAGCCATCTATGGAACCAAACCGTGGAGAGCACAGAACGACACGGTCACACCACAAGTGTGGTAAGGGATAAAGCTGTAGAAGTTTTAACAGTTAAAATTTTAATTTTAAAATTCTTGAGGCTTCATACTGCAGAAATCATCAGCTTGTTCTGAAGAAATGAACCCTTTCGTTAATTTAAGAAATTGCGTGTGGAAGCGTGTCTAAGAATGCAGACAGTGTGTGTGTCAGAGAATGTAGCTCCAGGATGATGCTAGAGCTGAAGGAAGGTTGCAGGAGTTTCTTTAGTGGTTCTAAGTGGAATTGGCAACAGAAACAATAAAAAAAATCCAGAAATATAGAATCATAGAATCACCAAGGTTGGAAAAGACCTAAAAGATCATCCAGTCCAACCGTTCACCTATTACCAATAGCTCCCACTAAAACTGCTACAAAGTCTGTATAATACAAATCTATACAATAGGAATCTTGGTGTTGTTCTTTAGAGATAAAGGGGAGAGAAAGAAACTAGGGATCTAATGTATTTTGTATTTGTGTTTTTACCTTTAAAAAGGAAGATGTTAGCAGTTGCTTGGTCAGTAAATTCAGCCAGCCTATGAACTCTGCTCTGCTTTTGTGCCTCACTGCTGCTGTAACTCCATAACAATCCATCAGGCTTTTGGTCTCAGCCACTTCTCTGCCTCACTGGGCTTTGTTTAACTCCTGCTCCATTCTTAATTTGGCCATCTGGCTGTAGCCTTGAAACTGATGACTGTTGAATAAAAATGCTTCTGAGGACAAAAAAAATGTAATTACAATGAAGTAAGGTGGGAGAAATACTTCAGATGAATGCTGAAGATTTCCAGTGACATAATGTAGATAGATAAGATGGCTATCAAGAAAAAATTCTTCACCAAGATAATTCTGCTATAATTTGGTTTTTAAAAAATTAACTATGCAAGGTGGAAGATGTACAGTTCCACATGATCCTAAGTCCTTCAGTGTAATGCCTCTATGTTTCCTTATAGATGTGAATTTTCTCTGAATGTAACCCACAATTATCTGTTAATGGTTTCCCCTACCCACCAAAATCGTTGTTCTTACATGACAAGGCAGCAGTTGTCATCTGCTTGCTTAAGTTACTGCAGATGTTTACCTCTACGTTCAGTTTATTGTTAATCTGTGTTACCTCTAATTTGTCAGAATGTATTTTCAAGGAATAGTACTTTGAGAAAGGGGATTGATTTTATGAAATGAAGGCTATGCATCTGAAAATGTAATCAGTGCTAACTTTTCATATTAGTTCTTTTCCAGTCTTTCCAGAAAGTGTGATGTATACTGCTCCAGAAAATTTACAGGGAAAGACTGACATGTTTCTGCTTCCCATTTCCATCCAGGTACACGTTCAGACCAAAGGAAGGCAAAGTAAATGCCATCTTCCTTAACTGGCCAAACTCTGGGATTCTGGAACTTGGTGAGCCACAGGCAAGGCTTGCAGAAACACAGGTAAGAAGACACTTCTTGCTTCCCCCTGTAGAACAGTGAGGTTTATAACATGTAACACAAGAAATGAACATAGTCTGAAGGTACATGGAAAACATATCTAGTATTTGTTGTTTTCCATCTATGTTTATTTTATTTTCTGGCATCTTTGGGAATGTGTAACTGTTAGGATAGAGTAGTGTGGAAGAGACCCAGCAGAATATTAGTTTTCATTCTGGGACCTTACTTGTCATAGACCTCCTACTGGTATGTTTCTTATCAAGGTTAATGCTAAATTGTTGGTGGGATACATTTTAGCTTTCAAACTGAGGATCCTAAAAAGAGGCCAAATAGCAGGAAAACAACTATGCCACCTCACCTCTTTCCACTGTAGATTCTAGCCCAGGATGGCCTTTATGATCAATATCCATCTTTATGATATTGTGATGCACACAAAGGTTTTAGATGTCCAGGGACACAACAGTGACTCTATATGTAACTCTATATGACCCTAGATATACAGTGGTCATAAATTAAGGACATCGATACCACAGCTCCATTAGCAAGTACTCAGACCCAACAGAGGCAGAATTACACAGCAGAACACTTGGTGCTCAGATCTTAATATCCACATTATGTGCACTTAAGGGGCTTGCTTTGAGTCAGCTCTGTTCTGGTCTCATCACCACATGCTCACTAGCTGTTGAAATGCATTTGTGTTCCTGGACTCAGTTCCCTGATCGCAGAATCACAGAATGGCCAGGGGTGGAAGGGATCTCAAGGATCATGAATCCAACCCCTGCCACATGCAGGCCACCAACCTCCCCATTTAATACTAAACCAGGCTGCCCAGGGTCCCATCCCTTGAACACCTCCAGGGACGGGGCATCAACAACCTCTCTGGGCAGCCTGTTCCAGCACCTCACCACTCACTCTGTAAAGAACTTGAGTAAAAACATACAAGGTCCTGGTTTAGTTTCAACTGAAAAGAATCTAACTGATAATGAAACAGGTCTGTGATATGGCAAAAAAACTTTAAAAGTACCATCTAAATATTATGTAAAATGCAAATGTAAATGCACCTTGAATTTGAAAGAAGCATCTGGACTGTCTGTGAGCAGGAGAAATGTTCCTTAGGGGTAGAGACTGATTATTTTTTTTTTCAGTCGTTCCCTTACACTGTCCCATTGTTCTCAATGTTTCATACAAGCTGGCAAACAAGTGTCCACAAAAGATTTATGTGCTCTTACTAGGGAGGGGCTCTTTAGATCAGCTTCGTTCTGAGTTACCTGCCTGTACTCTGTAAAAGCTGATGCTTATTTAAAACTACAAGCTCTAGCGCAAGGAAAGAGGCATTTCATAAACAGGTGATACTCACATCACTGCTGTGGTACCCGATACCTACTTAGACCCAGAAATCCCAGAGATTTCTGACACGTTTACAGATCTTTTATAGACTTGAGAAGGTCTCAGATTTAGACACAATCTCACTAGCTTTATTACTGACATGTCTGCTTAGCAAGTACTTCTCCTATTACCTTTATTCTTATTATTCACTCGGTTGATAAGTGGCATTTAAGAATAAATGGGTAGTAGAATGGGAAGAACTTTTCCTTAATTGAATATGCAATTATATGCATTCAAAACCACGTTGCTCTAATTTTACTGTTTCAATTTCAGGTGAAGTTGGTTGGCTACAAGGAACCACTGAAATGGGTTGCAATGGGAGAAAAGGGAATTGTCGTAGCTCTACCTCAATTAACTCTGAAGCAATTGCCATGTCAGTGGGGCTGGACCTTGCAACTGACTGATGTAAACTGAGCCATACACTGGAGCCTTGGGTAGTCCAGAAGTTACATTGTTGGTGTTCTTTCTTCCTGCCCAGTTTCTCATCATTGGCTTTGAACTACTACTTGACTGAGAAGCATCTTTTTTTTTTTATGTTGAAAGACAGTTATACAAGATGGAATGAAATGAACCTCATACGAAATCTAATTACTTACCTATCTATTGTACAGCTAGTTTCTCTGAGTTTGTGTGAATAACTGAGCCTTTATCTTGACCTCTTCGCTTTTTTTAGTCTGTTTCTTGGCAGTTATGTGAAAAGGGACAGTAGATTATTATTATTTTTTTTAAAGCCCTGAGAAAGAACAAGCTCATGGTCAACAGGTCAGACAACTGTGCATAAAAGTTGTATACTTTCAGTGCAAGAAAACTGAGAGTTTTATGGAAATATTGTAAAAGAAAAAATATAATGCATATATATAAGCCTTAAAAGAATGAACTTTCCAGGTGTGTGCTACATCTGGCAGCTTCAGCTGAAATGGATATACTGCAGCTGCAAGAACACTCTCATAATGACTAGCAATTAATCATGAATGCATGGAGGCAATGCATATGTACATTTTAATCTCTAATGATAAGATAACGAGAATCACTAACAGAACTATTTTGAGTAATTCTGTCCACGAGTTCTGAGAATTTACTTTTTTTTTCTATGTTTTGTATCACGTCATAAAGTTAAGGCTGGCTCTTGTTTACATCCATTATTTTTACAGTTACCAGGGTGCCTTCTGTGAACTATGGACTATTAACAACAACAAAAACTATATTTCAGCAATTTTTTTTTTTTGAAGGATTTGTTGCTAGGGCTCCTCAGCTTTGGCAAGAACACAACATTTTAAGCATGAGTTGGATTGTGTCCAGTTGAAAAATTCCCAAACTCATCAGGACTAATAATGGTAGGCCTGCATGTGAGATTTGCGTGGAGCAGGAGATGAAAGACAACAAAAAACAGGAATATTTTCAGTGTAGAAACCAAAAGCTTGAGTAATCTTAATAAATGCAAAACTATTACTGAGTAAGTAAGTTAAATCCACTCTCTTTTTTCAACTCCATGAGGCTTTTAAGTGACAGGCCAAATGAGGTATTGCTTTTTCTGCTAAGTAATGTTACTACACACACACAAAGTTTACATTAAAATATTTTATTACAATACAGACAATTAGCCTCAAAATTAATACAAATTAAGATAAAATATTTACAAGTTAATGTGTACAATGTAGCTGTTTGAACAGCATAAACAAGAACGTCTAAAAATCTACATTCTGTAAGTAACAAAGAGAGCACCCCCAACTTGTTCAAGAGGCACGGGCAGCAGTTGGCAAAAGCTTTCTGCAGAATGAGGAGCAATGTTTGTAAAGTCAAGGGGAGAAGTCTTTTACAACAAAAGAAAAATGTGAACCCTTACTCGGTTCTGTTATTCTTCAATTAATGTTTTTCCCAAACCATACACCCCCCAGGCCACCAAGTTTGTTTGTTTTAGTAACTTCTAGAAGTACTGCCACAAGATGCCTTTCAAATGCAATAAAAATAATCAAATTATGCAAGAGTTTAACAACTTTTTAATAGAAAATTCTTTACATACAGTGATTCTTTCAACAAGAATATTTTGATTGGCATTTGAAATAGAATTGTATTAGAGAGAACAACTATGGGCTCACTCCCAGTTTTTTCAGCACGTTCTTCCTGCTGCTCAGCCACTCCTACGCCGTTATAAAATGAACCCCAATCTCAGCAGTAGTCACAAAGATGTGTTATAAATACATGATCTATTCCTATTAATGTGCAGTTCATTTCTCTAGTTGCTGAGGGGTACTAAAAGCTTCATAAACGTTAGCAGCAAAATCTTTCATTTGTTCCATCATCAGTAAGTCCTGGAAGAAATTTGAGGAATACATTTGCTTAATCAAAACTACACCCACCACTCTTCTGGTTTTACTGCAGAACGTAATTGTGCCGATCATGAGAAAAGCAGCTGGCACTCCTCCTGAGACCTAACTCAGACCTTTCAATTGCATGAAATTCCTGAACAGAACTCCAAATACAACCAAGCTGAGACTTGGTTGTTTTTTTTTTTCTGCTCCTGCACTGTTTCATTCAGGGAAGAGATTATAGGAGAAAAAGCTTTTTTTTTGGAAAGTACGGCTCTACAAAAAGTTTAATTTATGTTACTTATTCCTACTTGTTTAAGCCACTGAAATTAAACAAAATAAGGTACTTTACTAAAAAGAAATAACATCTCAAAACTTCACTAGAGATATTTTAAATGAAGCTAGATTCTTACCTGAACAAAGTGACTGGGTGTTTCACTGCATACTGAATGGATCTGTCCATTTATTATTGGAATTATCTTGGCTAAAGGAAGACTGATGCTGGAGAGACTAGAAGAGAACAAAAATTATTGACGTAGATTTGCCTGGATATTTGTAAGACAACTGTGATTATTACTAATCTATATAATTTCTACTTCAAAAATAAGAGTTGGAAGTAGTTAGTTTTGGATAGACCACACACTGGAATGTACAAGATGAAGGTTTGTCCCTATTTTCATTTAATATAGAACTACCAAAGAAAATTTTATCAATTGGTCAGCCTATTGCAGTTTCACAACTGTTTCTCATGCAAAATGAATGTTTTAGCTACAGTATTTGCCTGTGTATATATTAAGGTAGTTGCTAGACGTGTCCTTCTATAATCTCAGACCCTTACTTAACCAAGCTGAGGAGAGACAGCCAAGCCTTTGTGATATTTTAAGCAATGTAAATAGCTACATTTCAATACAAACATTACTATTTAAGAGCCGTGAGTTATTAAAACAAACATACAAAGTTATTATTCAAAGTATTCATTTTAATATTTTAGGAATTATATTTCTAGGATTTGAACGTAGCTTTCAGATTTCTAACACACTGACATGTTCTAAAACCAAGATAACCTCAGAATAAAACCTGCTTTTCTAACAGTCTTTTAGAAAGGAGAAGATCCCGAATGTTTGCATTTGTTCCAACATACCAGACAAGAACCTAAAGCTCTGTAGGTTACACTTACTTGGAGAACCACAGTTATGTCTGCCTTCCCTGAGAACTATTGTAATTAACAGTCAGAGACTTGGACATACAGAGCTATCTTTCTCCCAGCCTTCTAGGGGAATGGTGAAGGGACATCTCCCAAACTCAAAAGCACTCTGTTTGTACAGCACTGGCAAAAATTGGAAAGTATCGGTCTTCTGATTTCTGCTTTTAGATGTGCAAGTGATGGTGAGAAAGACACTTCAGGAAAATTCCAGCAGGTTCTTGGCTGGGGAGAAACAAGTAATACTCCTTGCTCTCTGACCAAAGCGAAGAGACCATATTTATTCTTGAAAAGCAAGAAACAAAGTTATTTCTAGCATGAGAACTTCAAGTAGGCAAGAAAATCCCTTGCCTGTTTTAGAATTCATGTGATAGTACGTCATAGTAAGAACCACAACAAAAGAAAACATTTACCTATTTACAGAACCATTTTGAGAGAAGTCCTGTTCAGTAGGTCTGAAGAACTCCGCCATATTGTCCAGCAGTTGACTGAATCCTCTGTTTAAACACGTGCTCAGAACTGTACTGAAGTCTGGACTGAAGAAGTAAATACGTGCTGTTTTGATTCTTAGGATTCATTTTTCCAAAACCAAAACCCCTGCAAATCTCAAGAGTATGTGAGGTTCCCAAATCTCTCCAAGTATCTCCACAGCAAAACAGTCAACAACCTCAACACTACCCTAGAGATACTAAAAGATAAAATGGAAAGCATTCCTTCCTTACCTATTTCTTACTAGGCAGTAGCACTGAGGGACTCATCCTTAAAATGCCCCAGATCTCTCGCAGTTACATTCCAAAAACAGTTTGGCATTTGACTCTCTTCATTCCTATTCAGTGCTCATTTTAGAAGCCTCACTGCAGTAGCTCTTGTAGAAGGATGCATATAACCACTCATAAAACCATGCATTAAAAACAAATTCTGATAAGCCAAAACTGGTGTTCATTTTATCAAAGCAAGTAAATGCAAAATAATTACTCTCAATTTGTGTCAGAAGGGATGTACTTCTCTTTCCCTGTGTAACTAAGAAAATGTGAGGAAGAGGTACCAGTTAGATGTGATAAAGCATCCTTGTGTTATTAAGGCAAGATTATTTCTTACAAGTTTCAAAGCACACAAATTTTGAAAATCCCAGCCTTTAATTATGGAATATAAAAATTTAAGGCAGCACAGTGGCTGAAAGGTCATATCTAGCAAATGAAAGTTCACCACTTTCTTTATAAAACTGTCTCACATAAACTGTAGCTGTAAGGAGTTCGATATGAATATTTTCTGTTTACCTTTCCAGCATATCTCTAGTTTCATTAAGTAATTTAATTGTTGCAGTGTCTCTTTCTGTGAGTCCACAAGCCTAGAAAAAAACAACAGATGCCAATTAGTGAGAAATCCATACGAATCATAAAAGTAAGGGTGGAAATAATTTTATGTCATGGCATTAAGTCAAGATGACTGTTAAGACATCTATTTAATACAAACAATTTATCACAGATTCTTTATAAATTTATGTGTGTTGCTTGTAACTGGTCACTGGTTTTGTGTGTGATTTTTTATTTTACTTAAAATATATATATATATATAAAAAATACTGGCAGAAAATACCATGCTAATCAAGCAGCTGAAATAAACACTGCATGGTAGCTGAACTTTAAGAGATAAATGCATGGGGTCACACAATGAAACCTCAGTTTCTTCTTCATACCAGCATAATATCAAGTTGAGAACCAGTTTTCACCAACCTGTGATATGGCTGGAGTCAAATACTGTTAGAAAATTTGGGAAATTACTTTAATGTTGCCACTTAGATAAGATACGCCTGGCTCCTGATTCCTGTTCATTTTCCTTCTCAAATCAACAAAAAGACTTGGGCACACCATCACTTTTTCCAGTACAGCATCACTTTCAGAGATGATGCCAACTGTTCAGGCTCTTTGCTGGTGCACAAGTAAAAGGTAATACATTTCAGATTTGGACTATGTTAAGCAGCACTATGCTATGGCATAAATCATGGGCTAAAAGCACTAACATGGCTGTGTTTCCAAGTTCAAAGTTGACATTTTCAATCAAGTGTGAAGAAGGTACAACTTTCCTCATCCTAGACCAAAGAGATAAGGATACTTCACATTTATAAAGAAAGAGGTACTGCCATTTATCAAAGATTCAGTTAGCACAATGTAATTAGAGTAGTTATGCACTCATCCCTCTCCAAAATAAAAAAGTTAGATGAAATAAATACATACCTGGGTAGCGAGGGGGTTTTCTTCATCTGGCATCAGATAATGACATAAGGGAGAATAAGGTGCAACCTGATCTGAATCTTTATGTTCCACTTCTTTCCTGATTTCTTTTAGTTTCTGTTCCAGCTCCAGAAGAGATAGGGCATGCTTAAGGGAAATACTGAAAAGATGAAAAGACTATTAATTTTGCAGTCAAGATTGTAATGATGTAGTGTTTATTTACTGCTAATATGCTCACTATAGGATCCCAATCGATACTGGTCTGCACTATTGTGTTCCCAACCTGCCAAAAGCTTGGTCTTGGAAAAAGTCTGCATTTTTTTTCACTTTTTAAATTCTAATAAAACTCATTGCTGTGGAAGCAGTCACCACGGTAAAGACAAAAAGCTAACTACCAGGAAATATGGACCTCTTACCTTCCAAAAACTTTATGCACAGCTTGTTTAACAACAGTTATTAACTCAGTCAGTCCTAGAACAAAAAAAAAAAGTGTCAAAGTTATTCTAATTATTTGCTTAAGTCTAAAGAAAAGGAGCATCCTGTAAGTGGTTTATAAAAAATATCATACCATCTCCTAACAGGTGCTGGATACTTGATAAATATTGCTGTTGAACCTCAGGGGGAGCTAATGGTGTCTGTGGGGGGAAAAGAAAGAGTTCTGTGAAACGAAATAGAAAACAACACAAAAATCATTTCGAACAGATAGCAAACATTTTCCTTCATCTTTATAATACCCTACAGCAGGCAGAGTCCCCCACTCTCAGTGCAGGTCTGGAAAATAACTAGTAACTTAGTAGTTATCTGCTGAGAAGTTTCCTCTGTATCACAGTACTGGAAAATACAGAATATGAAAATGAAAAGTTTCTTTAAAGAAAAACTGAGAGAGGATCTCAAAATTAATTGTATCTTCCCCTCAGTATTTCACAGCTTGCTGTGGTTCCTTCCAATCACATGTTCCTACCAATATTTTCATTATACTTAAGCAGGCTATATTTACAAATTGCCATAGTTGAACTGGGAGATAACAGTCCCCACCCTAAAAATTAAACCTGCTGAAATATTTATGCTCAACCCTAGCAGAAACCAGAGAAATCCCTTGATAAAAAACAAAGCTTTGGGGAGTTGAAGAGAATGTCTGTTTGTTCCAGCTAAGTGCCTCAAAGCTGATTCTGTCAACCCACTCCTCTACTGGAAAAGTAATAGAAAGGAAACATTTCTACTCCAGAGCCTCTTTGCCCCAAAAAGCCTTTTCAGACTTTACAAAATGCAAACATGACCTCCATCATCTCTGGCTTCCCTAATGAAAGCTTTCTAGACCCTTCAGACCTGCCTTGACGTGCTGTCCCTGGACTCCCAGCAAGAGTGATCTGAGAGGAGCATATACCAACTAATAAAAGTTTGCATTCATTATTTTTAGGTGAGCTGTTCAGCAATATGCAGATCTTATTCTAGACATTTAGTCTAGAATCTACTATTATTGAACAGCAGATACATTGTATAAACAAAAACCAAGCTTCCACCTCATCAACAGATACTTCGTTAGGTGGCCTTCTAGAGTTAAAAAAAAAAAAAAAAAAAAAAAAAAAAACAATTAACCAGTCTTTATTTCATTTCCTTTAGCGCTAAGAGAATTTAACTGAGGAGATTAATGTACAAGCTAGGAAGAACTGAGTATTTATAGATGTATTTGCATACACATCTTGGATAATTTGCACAATATTACACAAAAGACTACAGAAAGCAAAGAAATGACTAACTTTGATGCTCAGATTGAAGTGGCTGTCTTAAAACAATACAAACGCAGACAAAAGGAATTATTCAATATTGCTAGTATTTTGTTAAGCAATACTATCCCCAAATAATCTGAATTTAGAGACTACAATAAAATATCAACAAACCTTACTATCAGTAATCCCTTCATGTCTCCCCATCTTACGACACTTGTTCATTCAAATACTGCTGAGCTATGCCTATCTCTCACTAACTTACTCTTTCACTCCCAAGAATATAAATTCCAACCTTTAAAACAAGAAACTTACTGTGCCATTCTTGCAGACTGCAGCATTATCTAGGTAGATGTAACCGCCAATAATATTTAATTGGACTCGCAAAAGAACTACCAGCATACAGGTACTATAGACAGCAACAATGCTTCTTGTGAAACCTTGAGGAGAGACAACACAGCAATTTCAAAGTCAAGGAAATAAGGGCGAGTCAAGAAAGGAGAGTGTTCCCAAGACCCAAAAGTACTGACGATTTTTAAACACACAGCGATTTCTCTCTTTGGTTGTCTCAACACATACTTTCATAAAACACGCCCCAAATTACCATGAGTCTAATATGTGCAGGAGCATCTGCTGAAGCACTGCCCCATTTTAATCACAGCAGCAGAGAATATTGCGAGTAGGAAGGGACGCACGGAGATCAGAATCAAACTCCCAGCCCCAGAGAGGATCACCTATAAATCAAACTGCAGATCTGAGACTATTGTCCAAATGCTTCTTAAACTCAGGCTTGTTGTTGTGACCACTTCTCTGGGGAGCCAGTTCCAGTGCCCAAAAGTCTCATATAATTATAGAAACTGCTCCAGAAGGTGTACCCTGCAGCAGTGCTGTCAGATTCTCTTTCTATCTTAGGCCAGGAAACACACAAAGTGTGTTAACCCTCACACAACTAAGACACAGAATGTCTAACAGCAGTTACGGGAGAAAAAAAAAATTACCTACAGCAGAAGTAGCCAAAATCAGGGAAGCAGTGATGGCAGGCATAAAAAATGGATCAGAAGTATTAAATAATAATAATATTTAAAAGTCTAGTGATTTTTCACTACATAGTTATCTGACTTCCCTTTCACTGCTTGCACCAACCAATATATAAAATGATGAACCAAAGGGTTCACATGACTTCTGCTGTGATGGTGACCTCAAACAGGCTTGAAAAGAGAAACCTGTTGGCTGTGCAAGGGCTGGAGTACATTACTGAGAGATGTTTTCTGCTATGTTCAGAATTGAACTTTGTGAAAAACTAGACTGATTTTTCTGTGGTTGTACAGAAAGTCCTCACAAAGTTTTGTTGAGCAGGATAACATACGATGGCCAATAAAATCCTTCACATTGGTTTTTGAGCATCTGCCTTCCATGGGTAATATGAAAAAGTCCTTAATAAGGAAATTTTGTGAGAGAGCGTATGAGAAGCTTGCTCAATATCACGTCACACTATCTTATTACCTACTGAAACAACTTATTCTAGTGTGAAGTGTGCACTTTGAACGGTATCATTTTAAAATTTATACTAAATATTAGATAGATGGAATCATTCATTTACACTTACTTATTATCTTTAAATCCTCCCATATTTCTAACTTGTTTGCTGGCCTGTGGGGAAAAAAAATAAATTGAAAAAATTTATTATAATTAATGTAATAATAACAATAACAATAATAATAATAATAATAATTGAAAAAAATAAATTGAACTATCAAGCACTGTATATTTTCCTTGGACATTAATAAACACATTAAATAAAACGGCAGTGTTCCAAGGCAAATTCATTTAACTATTATAATTACTTACATCAGATTTACCTCTACAGTGATTTACTTCATTCAAGAAAACAGTATATAAGCAATGCATGAAGTCAGAGAAAAGATACCCAAATTCAAATGTTTAAATACAGTATTTATTGATGTCAATTACATTTATACCATCAATTTTGAGTTCCTATACTAAGCAGTCAGAAAAAAAACATGGATTGTACACAAAGTAGTTCTTCCGAGGACCTTGACTGTGCATATATTTAACATAGACCTCAGTTCAGTAGGGCTTTCTGTACCCACCTGTGCATAATAAGCAAAGGATCAGAATTTCTATCCTCCTTGCTTAGGAGATTTACCACTGTTTGACTTGGTTTTAAAATACTGACTAGGTTATCTAAAAACAAAGCGATTGTGACCATATGTGGAAAAGTAGTGTACCCACATAAATGCTGTAAACTCAAGGGTTTTTCTTCCACTGAAATGTATTTACCTTTTGGTCTGTCTGATTTCTAAGATAAATCTGCTCTGCAGACAGACGGTACAGAATTACAGAATACCCAACCTATAACGGACCCACAAGGATTACTGAGTCCAACCCCTGGCTCTACACAGGATTATCCAAACTTGGGGCCTTGCCCACTGCCCTGGGCAGCCTGTTGCATGCCCACCACTCTTTGGTGAAGAAGCTTTTCCTGACACCCAGCCTATCCCTCCCCTGACAGCTCCATGCTGTTCCCTCGGGCCCTGTGGCTGTCACGGAGAGCAGGGCTCAGCGCTGCCCCTCTGCTCCCTGTGAGGAGCTGCAGCTGCCATGAGGGCTCCGCTCAGCTCCTCTGCTCTGGGCTGAGCCAACCAAGGGAGCTCAGCCGCTCCTCATACACCTGGCCCTCCAGACCCTCTACTATCTTTGTAGCCCTCCCGTGGATGCTCTGATAGCTTGATGTCCTCATACTGCGGCACCCAAACCTGCACCCAGTGCTGGAGGTGAAGCCATACTGTGCAAAGCAGTGCAGGACACCCCTCACCATCACTCAGCAGCAGTACTGGCCCTGCTGCACCAGGCTATGGCCGCCCCTTGGCCTGCCAGGGCACGCTGCTGGCTCAGATTCAACTTGCCTATTTTCCCTGCCTGCATGCATAAATGCATCTAACTAAGACCTATGGCATATTTAGGACTAGTAAAGAGACATGATTTTAGCAATGCAATAGCAGACGTAAGAGCAAGCTAACCACCCAAGAGTTTTATTCAGCCCTTCTCTCACGTGGATCAGTATCAGTAAGTAATGTCTACAGTATCTCATGGTGGAGGAATCAATTCGCAGAAGTAACTTAGAGAAACATTTGGTAATTGCTTGGGATCAGAAGTAACACTTAAATATTTAGCGCACACAGTGCAGGCCAACCTGTTCTTAGATTTTACAGTAATCTAGTTAATAAAATATATAGACTTTTCACAGGCTCAGTTAACCATTAAGCGATGCTTTTATCTTTCTGAAACACGTGTACTTTAGCATTAGTTTGACCATTTTATCAATCACAGATAATTTTTCAGCTCACTGCCATTAAGTAATGCACACAATTATAAACTATTAAATCTGCAACTCCAGAAAGAAGGATATTTAAAAAAGAAAAAAAAAAGGAGAGAAGAATCCATAGCACTTCACTTTTTACAAGCAAAATCAACAGCTTTAACTCATTCAAAAGCCAAAGACTTCAAAAAGAGACAGTAATATTTCTGTAGGTGAAACACATGACAAGCCTCAATACAAAAAGCCTTACTTATAAGCAATACACTTTCTATGCCAACAGAAGACAGGACAGCACACCAACATGAGCCAAATGCATTTGTATTTTACAGTAAAAAAAATACTTTTTTTTTTTTTTTTTACAAAGTCTTTTCTCACAACATAAGGCAACAATCAGTTAACAGCTTAAGACTGCAAGCATTAAGCCCAACAGTGGCTTAATGGAAATAGATTTTTCAGTCTTCACCTACTATTCAATTTTTATTTCGCATTTCTTTACTTAGAAAAGCAGAAGCGATGCAGATAGTAATACAAACATAAACACAGTTTTGGAATAAAGTTTGTAATGGGTACATGGGAGATATGCAACATCTGCAAGACCACAGCAGCAACTACTTTCCCCACCTCATTCAATCTCACTGATTTGAGAAAGGTAGGACAGAACAAGAGCACTGATAACCTTGTGTGGTGCTCACTTTTAAAAAGTTTGCCTGGAAGGCTGAAGAAGTCAGTCTCTTATACTGCTTATACTCCCAATCTGTTCCTATCCTCCCCAGATTACTAAAATAATGTAAAAAGGTTTTAAATTTAAGGAACTGAAAGGATTTTAAGTTAAAGGATTTCTCACAGATGATGAAAGAAAAAGACCGTTTATTTACAGATGCTAAAGATGAATATTTCTGGATCTACTCTTGCATAGGCAACAAGAGTGACACTGGAAGGGTCCAGAGCCATGTGATTAATCTTCCAAAATCAAAGTGGAAAGAAAACAAATCTATACCTTTGCGTACAGCACCTGAATGCAAAGCTTCTTGAAAGGCTGTCTTTAAAGCCTGCTCTGCAGCCTCATTTCATGATCTGTCCCTCCCAGCCCCTTCTCTACCCTTCAAAAAGTTCAAGCATCTATTTAGAACTTCCTCCGCGTAAGTCAAAAACGGAACCACAAACTCTATTGTAAAATACATTCCAAATTAGAGTATCCAAGGATATTCATGGTCTCAGCTGCATGTAGCCAATATTTTAAACATACACACACACACACGTTTGTTTGTTCTCAGAAATACATAACAGAAGTTATGCAGAAGTCCCATCACCATTTCTGCTGGGATTATTGGAATTCAGAAGTCTGCTTCTGTATCCATAAACTGCTCCAAATACTTCAACAAATTGGTGACACTGGCTACATTCTGATCAAAGAACGCATGCTACAGAGAACAAACAAGGCCACTACTTGTTTTGGACATGGAATAAGAGACTATAGTCCAGAAGACAAATCTGGTCATCCACAACATCCCTTATTCATTCAGGTTAATTTTCATTAAGTAGAACTATGGGAAGTACATTAAATATTCCATACAAACTAACTTTTTCCAGTTACTTCTCATTTGGGTTCACTATCACTCAACTACAGTACCCAGGTTCTCACATCACATATTTCAAAGCCATTATTTAAGCATAATTCCCATTCCAAGTATCACATTCTGTCAGGTTCTTGGGAGAGTATTTGACTGGAAAAAAAGTCAATGATGGGATTGCCAATTTATTAAATGCTGGACAGTTGAAGTTACAGCTATATAAATAAGTTAGCAGGAGCTAAACAGGAAAGGTAACCTTGGGGGAGTCAGAAATCCTATATTAACAGCCTACAGTAACACTTTTACTCCTTCCTCAATGCCAAGCAGCTTTTAAGGCATGCTACTACACACTTTATTTAATATGCCACTTGTTCTTACAGTTCTAATGAAAACAAAGGTGTTTTCTGACATGGAGACATTTGTCTTAAAGCATGACATGCCTCTTTAACTTCTGATAACTCACTTCCATTTGTAACATCATTTCAGATACCTTCTACTACCAATCATATCTGATCTCTATAAGATTACATAAACATTTTCCCAACTAAAAACAACATAGTTAAGATAGTCTATTTAAGACAAAGTACTTATAGGATCTAATCTTCCCTTAAATAGAGCATTTTAACAAAAATCATGGCTCTCACTGAAACATCTGAAAGTGATAACTATCTCCTGTAAAGTTTGGAGAATGCTATACCTACCTATCAAACTACATCTAACATGACAAAATATTTATATAGTGATTTCAAAATGCCTTAAGACTAGTTATTCAACAGGATGCAGAATAGAAATCCTGCACACTCTCTACATTATAAATACATCATTTGAGAAAAAAAAAAAGATATCAAAACAAGTTATCTTCAACACAATGAAGTAATCTTACCTATTTTTAAGAAGAGATGTGAGACTCTCAGAATTTAACTGATGCATTAAGGCATCCCTCAATGTAGGGAGCATTGACAGCACTGTAATTGAAAGAAAAAAAACAAAAATGTAAACCAAAATTATTTTTCAACATACAAAAAGCACCATTAATCCATACCCCACACTTACTCGACAGCTGCTATACTGTATTGGTCCTGTTTACTCTACATACAAAGCTGGGAGGACAAGCAACCTAGGAACTCCTGCAATTGTCCTGCACACCTCCTTCCAGCTTGGGTAGAATGCTGCCCTTACATGGCTACATGGCTATTCCTGACTCTGCCTGCAGAGATATGCTCACATCCTGCAGTATCTGTGTATACGCACCTTCAACTCCCCAGAAGAGTAATCAGTGGATTTTCATCCACACTGTTGTATTTCCCCAAGTAGGAAGAACAAATCTGAGTGTTTTCTGCTTGTTTTTGTTTCCTCCACCCCCCACAGTAAGAGAACAAAGGAAAGGTACATTTTAAATCAAAGGAAAGCTGGTGGAAGAAAATGCCTGATTTCCAAAACATCCAAGTTCTAGTCTACCACTTTACAATGGGAACAAGAAGTGGTAAACAAAAGCACTCGCAGAACATGATCAACGCCACAAAACATGAAAAACTCTTGGCAAAAATGCATGCTGCCGTACAGAACATACTTTGTATAATTAATGGCAAATAAAGGCTTAGTCCTTGCAGTAGTCAATACCAGCAGTCAATACCAAATGGAAAAAGATAATAAAGAAACACAAATTGCTCCAGAGTAAACAAAGTGCACAGAAACCATTTGCAGTCACTTCATAAACCGCTACAAAGTTCAAGAGGAAAAGAAAGCACTGCCCAATTCGTGTTGCAGAAATAGTTTTGTAAGGTTTGTGTTCAGACTCACGTCCTCCCAAATGCAGAGATAAATGCTAGAATAAAATCACTACCACTTTTGATACCTTTCAGTTGTTCAAGTGTAGGGAATTAACTGTAGGGAATAGAATATATTTGCAAATCACAATTACCCTCTGAGATCTCTGTGTGGTTTACTAGCCATGTGCTACAATGAATAAAGGAATTAATCCTGCAGTAAATTCTGGGTGCTGCTTCACACATCCACGTGACATGGAGTTGAGGGCAACACAAAAAAGGGTCTTGAACTGATAAATCACGCATTACATAATAGATGAGTACACACAAACCAAGGATTACAATGACCCCTTGAAATCTCTTCAATCCTCTGTTCCTCCAATTTAGTCAGAAGTCATAAGATGATTATAATTTACACACTACTACTTAGTTAAGACTTTGAATTCGCCTTCCTTTCTTACTGTTATAAATCCCCAAATAATTCCACTTCTCAGGAACATAAACTATTTTCTTATCTTACCTGTCATATTGCATGTCCTCTGATTACTCTCAAAATGATACTGCCTTCGTGCTTGGGCGATGTATTCAGCTGCCTCTCGTTCCTGGATTTCTCTGATTTTCTTCTGCCCATATTTCCCCAGCAAATAGACCCCTACAGAGAGATTTTCAGATTACAAACTGCTTTTAAAATGTGAGCACAGCCCCTTTCAGCTCCTTTCATTGGCTTAAAACCGTAAGGGTATGAAATGATTTGAGAGAAGATATGTGGGTCTCAAGTATTTTAATAGTAATTAGCAAACAACAGCACTACTCCAATTTTGAATTCAGGTCCATTTTTTGGTCATTAAAACATCTCAGTATATTCTACAAAACTACCATCACTATTTCAAAAGGTTTGTCAACTTTGTGCCCTAATATTTATGGTCACAAAAAGAAAAGAAAAGAAAAGAAAAAAGTTATTCAATTCATATTGGCAGCACGTTTCCCAATCTGCAATTGCAAACCCGACCAGTTTGGAACAATCTTGATCACTTCCATTTTTTTTTATCTTATGAGCCTTTTAGGAAACAAGTGAAAGTCGAGCTCTCCTGCTTCAACCTTCTGGCAGACTCAGCCAGCACTTGTCACGAATCACCCCATCAGATGCAAACTTCAATGCTACAGCTTCCTCAATGTAAAGTGCAGTTTTACCACTGTAAACTCTTCACCAAAATGAGACTTCATAAATAACAATAATTTTGCTTCTAAACACAATCAATTCCTGTCAAGAATATGTATTTAGAACACAAACTTCAGGGTGCTGATTTTCACAGCCTACTGCAACAGCAGCAATTGATTTGTTTATTCTAAACAAATAGTTTTTGAACACAAGATTCTTCCAACCATATTTAATTCCGCCACATATGTTGCATTCAGACAGAACCATATGTCCAAAAGACAAGCTTTGGTTCATTCCCCCTCCTCCCCAAATAAGCCATTTAACTCCAGGTTTTGTGACAGAAATATCACCCACGTTTAAAAAAAGGCTCTTCCCGCACGTGGCATGGCAGGCACCAGACAGTAAGAAGGAAACAACAAGAACCATGCGCAGGCCCCTTAGTAATAAGCAGGAGCAACACCTTTGTAAGTAAGATGGAGGGCACCAATTGCCTAACAGTTGGGCACTCTGCAGTAAACTGCCACCTGTCTCACGAGGGTCCAAAGTCATCCAGCTTTCAATGCAATTGAGTGAGGCAACACATTAGGAGTTCAATTTCCTCCCTCCTCCTCCGAACAAAGGTGCAACTTTGACCCACCACTAACTGATACTGTGCACTCCAGCTTTGCCTTTAAGAATGTGATGCATAAAAAGTTAGCTGAGGCAAAAACTGCATCATCCACAGAGCTTAAGCAGAAACAATGAACAAAAAAATGGTTTCGCATGTGAGCAATGCATGGATACCAACTGCTCTCCTAAATGCCTCAAGTTGTTTGCAGGACTTGATGCTGTGCTCAGGGAATTCCAGTCCTGCTCTTGCAGCTTTATGAAGACAAACACTTACACGAGTTACTGCTGCATGCACATTTCCTGATTGAGGGGTATTTCAAGGAGCTGCCTGCCTGGGAGTTGCATGTGTGCTCACGTTTTGCTTTAGAAATGCTGTATCTGTATAGATGCAGAGAAGAGCTGGGAGCAGGACCAGAGCAAGTCACATCCTAACAACTGCCATAAAGCCAACATCAGCTCAGGTAATTGTAAGAAATGAAATCGATGTTTTGAAGACTTCTGTTGTTAAGAACAAGCAAAGGAAACGTCAACTTTTTACAACAGCTAAAATATCTCCATTTTACTTCTCAGTAGGAGACAGGAGGTCAGCAGTAAGTGGCAGTGGCAGCATTTGCTCATATCTAATTAGCTAACAGTTGTACAGACAGATTTTCATACATTACCTTTCCCATGTGTCCCGTACAAAAGCAGGAATGAAGAAAATTCAGCAATAATGAGACTGCTCAAAGGATAATTTCTATGGAAACCATCTCCACCTTCAATAATGTGGTTCAGTATTTCTGAAGCCCACAGGTTCAGAGAAGCAGATTAGTGGTGCAAGGAAGGATTACAGCCACTGACACCGGTGCACTCAGGTATAGGAACATCAGCAAGGATCTTGAACTACATTTCCCATTGCTCTGTAACCGGTCTACAAAGTGAAACACACACATTGGCTGACCTACAACACATGCGACGTTTGGGTCTATAATATCTGTCTCCTGTGGAAGCAATTTATCAGAGAATTGAGAGAAACATGCTCCAGTTTATCACTGCTGTATAGTTTCTTCCCACCTAGACAGAAGTAATGGAAATAGCTTACAAAATCCACAGGCTCTTACACATTCATGACAGTGATTTCAGACCAGTTGGAGATTTCTCCCATCACACCTAAGTAATGACTTTCTCCCTAAGCTTTTTCCTTTTTCCCCTCCAGGCTGGATGTGGCTCTGGGCAGCCTGGTTTAGTGGTTGGCTACCCTGCACATAGCAGGGGGTTGAAACTCGATGATCATTTGTGGTCTTTTTCAACCCATGCCGTTCTATGATTCTTTCTTCACAAGTGCAACCAGTAACTAGGAGGCATCAAGTTTCAGGAAATCTCCTTACAAGTCTATGTGATCTTTACCCCGCTGTCATACTTCCCTCAAAAAATAATTTAAAAAAATACCTTCAAGAATTTCGTTATGTAGAAATGGTGCTGACATACACAAGTCTGCATTCTTCCAGAACATCAATAGCTGCATGCGTCGTGATTTGCTCTTACATACAAGTAAACCACACATCAGCTGACAAACAATCATTCTGTTACGCTTAAAAAGTACCTTCAAAATAGGAAAGCTCCAAAGCCTTACTCTGTTGGCACCACAAACTCCTATCAGAACTCACCAAATGCCTTTGCTCTCACTCGCAAACCAACACAACCATCCCAGGTAAGAAGACAGACTTCTGAACCAAAACGCTCTTCCTGCAAGCTGAAGGTTGCAACAGATGAAATTGAGTAACAATTAATTCACTGTTGAAATCAGAACTGCACATTTCAAACACATCCTGCACTTGCTCTTCTACAACACTGAGATAATGACAACAGTGAAGCATTTTGTAATATCCAACGCAATCTGCACTGAATGCTGAGCATTGAGATAAGAGCCAGTTTAAATCCACTTGTCCAGTAAGAACAAATGGATACAAAATAACACTTCTCATGGGTTTGAACGTTGAACCCTACACTTTGCTTACTTCAAGAGATTTAAGTCTAGGACTAGAGGAAATGGCTTCAAGCTGTGCCAGGGGAGATTCAGGCTGGACGTTAGGAAATACTACTTTTCTGAAAGAGTATCAGACACTGCAATGGGCTGCGCAGGGAGGCGGTGGAGTCACCGACCCTGGAGGTGTTCAAGGAACGTTTGGATTTTGTGTTGAAGGACATGGTTTAGCGAGTACTATTGGTGATAGGTGGATGACTGGAGGATCTTGAAGGTCTTTTCCAACCTTGGTGATTCTGTGAAGTCAATTTACTTTATATTGCTAAAAGAACAGACCCTTGAAGAATGGGTTCCTATGTGGTGGTCTTTCCTAAGTTCAGGTGCTCTCAATAAAAGGGAAAAATCCACCTATTTCAGTTGCTTTTCTATCAATTTGAGCACTTATCTCGTGAGTTTTGCAAAAGATTTTTCTGCTTATGAGACAGAGCATAGGGATTCACAAAAATTGCATTAGGAATGTTACCCACCAATAACACACAAGGAATTTGTCTCAGTAAGCAGAGGCATGAGTACCAACTCATGGTTCTTCAGTAACTCACTGATAAAACATTGCACCAGTAATAATGCAGGGACTCTTCTGTACTGTCTAATGAATAATTAAATATAGCACTCTGCTCATGAGCCAAAGACTTAAAATCCTTAGGCTTTTGTGATGCTCTGTTTTCCCTTGTAACTTCTGCCTTCCCAGCAAGTGCAACTACAGCTCTTAAGAAAAACACACCAGAAATTACAGTCTCTGACATTACATCAGCAGATAAGCTGATTTTTCAGAAGCACAACAACTTTGTTTTTTTGTCTTTTTTTTTTTTCCTTAGGTCTGGCAGCACTTTAAATGACTTTGATTTTGTCCCTGATTTTTAGTTAGTTAGTTGCTTTTTTTTAAAATATACTTCATCCAGTCAACAGCATTTCAGTGAAAGTGGTGCTACATGAACAGTACCAACCGTCAGGAAAAAGCTGCAAGTTTGGTGATGCCAGGATGGTTTTCAGGCTGGCAAAGGGCCACTTACAGGTAATGAACTCAGGATTTCAGGGTGGCAGGACTACTGAGAGCCATCAGCTCTACCGTACCTGCTTTCCCAGTCAGACATCAATCCACACTTCCAGCTGAGGCTGGAGAACCCATGCTTTCTCTATTCCCATTTGTCTGCCTGCCACTCTCACAAGGACAGTGGGAGGTGAGGGGGAACAGCTGGCAGATTACAGTTTGGCACGTTAAAGTAAGCCTTGTTAATTTAGCATGGTGGGCTGCTAGCGTGGAGGCTCAAACAGGTAAACATAACCTTCTTTTGTGCTTGTGAAGGCAGAAAGCCTGCAGGGAAGGGGCAAAGCGGTTTGACCGTGAACACCAGCTAACCGAATATCATGCACCCATCAGAACCCTTAGGAAAAATACAGAAGGAATCCGTGCTGGAAGGGTGTAGAGGCCACAAGTATATCCACTGCACCCCCCCAGAAGGCCTCACCTGAATCAAAAGCAACAAAGAGAGAGACACCAAATGCACTGCAGAAACCTTACAGCCTTCAGAACACTGAACTGCTCAAACAAGTTCCTGTGGGCACAAACAAATCAAAGGCTCCTTAGCAACTCTGCGATCTTTAATTCTGTGCCATTTGCATAAAATACATGCAGATCTGACGACTGAGCGTGCAAAGACTTGGCCGCATCGTTTGAGAAACACCTCACCTCCGCAGAGAAAACACAGCGTGGCGTTTTATCGCCAGAGAGAGACAGGTCCGAGGCGTTCCTTTAAATCTAATCCCACTCGAACTAATCTCGTAATAACTCCAAAGAGGAGCCTACCAGACCGTGCCCCCGTGGCTTAGACGGAGCTCTGAGGGAAGAAGAACGGCTCCGACAGCCGCTCTCACAACCCCTCCTCCACCGCTACCCCGCGAGCTGGGGCCCGGGCCGGCCGGGCGGCACTCGGGGAGCGGAGGGTCCCCGAGAACGGAGGGCCGCGGCTCCCCCCGCAGCCACGGAGCCCCTTCGGCCGCGCCGCGGGCACTCACCGCCGAGGAAGGTGCCGAGGACGAGGCATTTCTTCTTGTGCCGCTTGAGGAAACTCCAGAGCGACCGGAGCATCCTGCGCGCCCGACACGGCCGCCCCTCGCCTCCCTGCGTCGGCGGAAGGGGCGGTGGCAGCGGCCCCCGGCGGAGCCCTCGGCGGCCCCGCCCGCGGTGCCTCCCCGCGCGGCCCCCCGGAAACAGCGCCCGCGCTCTGTCGGGCCGCCATGGAGGAGGACGAGGCAGCGTGGATGGAGCGGGCCTTCCTCATGGTCAGCACGGCGGGAAGCCGGGACGGCCGCGCGGCGGGGCTGGGCCGTCCCGCGTCCTCGCACTAACGCTGCCCCGCGCCGTGTCCGTCCGCAGGCTCAGGAGGCGCTGGAAGCCGGGGAGGTGCCCGTCGGCTGCCTGCTGGTGTACGACGGCGCGGCGATCGGGAAGGGCAGGAACGAGGTGAACGAGACCAAGAACGTGAGTGAGTGAGTGAGTGAGTGAGTGAGTGAGTGAGTGAGTGAGGCGGGGCGCCGCGGTCTGCGCGCTCGGCGGGGGTCGGGGAGCGAAGGCGGGGAGCGGCTGACGGCACCGCGGTTCTGCCATGGGTCGCTTTTCAGACGGGACGTGAGCGGGCCTGGGCAGCTTGGCGGGCGCTTGGGGAGACGGACGGCTGCCGGGCCTTCCGGTTCCTACTGACAGGATCATAGGATCGCTTGGTCCTCGTCCAGCTAAGCACCTCCGCACTAACAGAGAGAATCCGTAAATGAATAAAAGTCTCAGCTTGGAAGGTGAGGGAGAAGACAAGGACTAGGGAAAGTGGATAACTAACAAAACCCCACGTCTCATTTACAGAAATCATTTCTTTGGCAAAGTGATTACCTCTAAAAATGTGCCTTTGAACTTCAGACCTGATGCTTGCAATTTTAGCCCTAATCTTAGGTCTTATACATGCTAAGAGGCCCATTAAAATCAACAGGGATCTTGGAAGATATGTGTAAGTGTATCTGAGTGCAGGATCTGGCTGTAATTCGTAGTTGATGCATCTAATCTCAGGTGTAATAAAAAGTGAAAATGAATCTTTTGAGTTGGTTAAGCCTCACCTGGAGTACTGTGTCCATGTGTGGGGTCCTCAGTACAGGACTTTAAAAGTCATCCGGTCCAACTCCTCTGCAACGAACAGGGACACCACAGCTATATTGGGTTGCCCAGGGTCTGATCCAGCCTGGCCTTGAATGTCCCCAGAGACAGGGCATCCATCACCTCTTTGGGCAGCCTCTTCAAGTGCCTCACCACCCACACTGTAAAAGACTTTTTCCTTGTATCCAACTTAAATCTACTCTCTTTAAGCTTGAAACAGTGTTCTTTGATTTACGCAGCTTGGATGTATTTAAAGTCATACCTTCTTTGGGGTTTTGTTTTCCCTTCTTTTCCCCAAGCCTCTCAAAAGACTGTCTGTGTGTTTGCATTCATTCTTATTCTTCTCCTGTACATCCATTCCAGCTTTGATCATGAATTTGGTTAACCAGAATATGTTTTATTCCAGATGGACTTTCTATTAAGTCTCGATTGATAGCAGCAGTATTTCCCACTCTTCCTGGAAAAAAATTTGTCCATTTTGTCTGGAGCTGCCTTTGTCTTTAATACTGTTTTGCTATACTTTGTGTTCTTTTTCTCCCTACTGCTGTCCCTAAAACCATCCGCTTCTTGAGTGATACTCTGACCCTGTTTATTTTTATCACATCTCTCATCACATGTTGGTAGCTTGTGTAGCTTACATTATATAGGTATTTCTCCAACTAATGCCCATGTCCCAACTGGAAAAAAAAAAAAAAAAAAAGAAAGAAAGAAAAATGATCCTTGAGCATCATTGCTGATAGGTTTTCTCAGAGCAGGTATTTATCTTTCCAGTGTAATTTCTCTTCTTTGCTTACTATTGTATTCATTTCAGTCTGCAGTCCTTCCCTACAATTCTTTCCTTCTTAGGAATCAAATCACCACGAGGCTTTATGTCAAATAAATTCCCTGTTTTCTCCTTGTGTAAGTCCTTCCTCTGTTCTAAGGGACTGCAGTTAGGTGCAAGCAGTGTCTTCTTTACATCTTCTTTTATCCTGTTCCTAATCTGCTCATCTTGTCCAAAAAATGTAGTTGCTAAAAGCTTTCAGATTTTTTCAGTCTGTCTCTTGTTACTCTGCATACTCTGTTTCTGCCCAGTGTGTCCATTGCAAAACACACAAACATCTGAGATGCTGCTTCTTACTCTGTGTGAGTAATTTTCAGAATTCCTGATCATAATATTCTTCTGGAAAGTGTTGATACTGGATGATGTTTTTATGTGTTTTTATTATTTTATTTATTTAGGAGCATGGCTGTGGCATCACCATTTCAAAATTATTAGATGTGTCATTACTTGCATTCATTGGGCAATAGTGCAACAAACGTCTGTGTAAGACACTAGTTTTCAACAGCCTGGCAATAAGTTCACATGCTGGTGCCAGCACTGTGTTCCCTCTGGCTTCTCCCATGTTTGCTTGCTTATTCACAGTCTTGCCTCAGACCAACCTTACAATTTCTTCTTTTTAATCTGTATGACCCTTCCCAACCTGAACTATTTTTTTAGCATCTTTATTTTCATTTGTGATGCAATCATATGCTTCCCACTAAAGTGTTCTTTCCTTTATGTCATTTGTTGATACTTGCAGACTCCTCATCTTTGTTATCTCCTGTTGGGTCATTGTAGCACGTGTCTTTGCTCACGGCATCTTGCACATACAGTATGTGATAATTGGAATTGAAACACTGCTTACGTTCTTAAACTACTAATGAAGCAGCAAGACAAGACAGAACTTTGAACACTGGCCTCCTTTGCTCTCACTTGTTAGTTCTTGTCAGAGTTCTAGAAGGTAAGCTTTTCAGGGTGCTGATGGTATCTTTATTTGTCTGTAAAAACATTTGGCTTTGCTTGGGGTACTCTTTTAATATCTCAAGGCTTTTTACCTGGTGACATCAGCTTAAAATAGTTCCTCCTTGAAATACCATCTGCCACTCTCTGATAGTTTTCCCGTTTCTACATTTAATTGCTTTTGTTATCTTGACTTCACAACAACAAAATTAAAAACTGAGTTGGCGAATCAAAATGAAAGTTGTCTTTTTTCACATGTTACTTTACACAGAGCGTGTTGTTAAAATACTATCTAGGCATAGCTCAATTTAAAACCTAAAGACAGATCTATAAGGTCAGGATTTTTTTCTCCAATATCTTGTCTTTAAGAATGACCGTTATAAGAGGCTTTCAGGAAGAAACACGAGAATTGAGAAAAGACAAGGGGAACCCTTTCCCTTGCATGTCCTTTCCTCTTCTGGAAGTGAACAGCTTTGGGAGCAACTTCCAGAGCCCAAGACTGTGTCTG
Source organism: Tympanuchus pallidicinctus (assembly GCF_026119805.1). Lineage (NCBI taxonomy): Eukaryota > Metazoa > Chordata > Aves > Galliformes > Phasianidae > Tympanuchus > Tympanuchus pallidicinctus. The sequence continues at coordinate 57,698,220 of NW_026294618.1, read as the reverse complement.
GATCATTGCTGCTGATGGCTGTGTGTGCACATATCCGCCACAAATCTGTCTAAACATTTTTTGAACTCTTTTATGTTGTTGGCTTCCATAGCATCCTGTTGCAATGAGTGCCACAATTTAATTACTTGCTTGGTGAAAGAGTACTTCCTTCTGTTTGCTTGAAATTTGCTGCCTGCTAATTTCATTGGGTGCCCACTTGTGATGAGAAATAGTAAATCAAAATTTACTGTTTGTTTTTTCCATATTTTTCATGATTTTTTAGAAGTAGTTTTCTTTACTTGGAAAAAAATAATGGCTGTGTCTGATGAGTTAACATGATCTAGTCAGTGTCTGTACAGACACTGTGCTTTAACTTGCCTACGTTTGCAGCTAGGGTTGCTGAGGAGTTGAAAAGCCAATGTGGCATTGATGTATTGTCCTGATCTTAGGGGGACAAAATTAGAATAGCCTCAGCTTACACTCGTGTGTTGCAGTGGCTGTAGTTCAGAGAGATCAGTGTGCAAGAGGGCTTTGTGTTTGATGTCTTCGTAAGGTGTGTGCATGAAGACTTCAGCTGATGCACTCTCTTTGTTCAGCAAGGGAACCTTCATGGCAGCATTTCACTGGTAGCTCTGAAGGAGTCATGTCTACATATTGATTCAGATCCATGTTTTTATTCTGAGTAGATTCGTTACGATGGCAGTCCAGATCACAAATGCACTCGTGGAATCAGTTCCTTGTCTGCTTACCAGGCTTTGGATTGTGTCTCAGAGGTGGCAAACTCTTCCTTTCACGTGAAGATGCACTGCTGGAGCATACCTAATGCACTCCAGCTGCTGATGGACATACTCCATACAACTAAACTGGAACTAATCCAGCATGAACTCCCCTGCATTGATGTCAAGTCTTACTCTGCAGATACACTCCTGTTTCACTGCACTATTTGCTAGTGTGGGCACAGGCAGTATAAATCTCTGTAGGAGTTTTAAAACATTTTAAAACAACATTAAACTTACCACAGTTCGATAGATGCGTGAGTGCCATATAGTTTACAGCATCTTACAGTTATCCCCACTGATCTTCACAAGGCTGAAACATCAATGTAAATTCGTGTATTGACAGGAGGTTATTTAAGATCACACAAAGACTTATTTAGCAGAGGTAGAAGTATACTTTGGATTGCTGAAGTCTTAGTCTAATTCATGGGTCAAAAACCTCCATTTTCCAAAGGAGATTAAAAAGGAGAATGCTGACAACCTTAATTCAAATAAGTACCAGGCTCTGTAACTGAAGAGTCCTTTTGTATCTAGTGCTTTGTGATATTTTTTCTGTGAGATTTGACTGGCAAAGTACACTGCTGCCTATTACATGAGAATCTGACTGTACATGCATATACTATTGAACGGCATTAAACCTCATACAGACTGAAAATACTCCGTGTACATTGTAGGCCAAGCAATTCCAGAAATACACAGAAGTTAATGTGTATTTAGAATACATTCATTCTGTGCAGACAGAGGAAAATCCTCAGAGATGGAAAGGTACCAGGTAGGAGCAGTTTCTTACTATTGCCAGAGAAATTCACCTGGCAGGCATTCTTGGTCTTTGGGAGCAAGCTGTGGGCTATGTGAATTGTTGTAGTGGGCTTTGGATCTCCCTTTAACTGCAAGGTAGAGTTTTCATGTCTCATCTTTCGCTATGCTGGCGTGACCAAAAAACAGGTTGAAGAAAAAAACTGGTTTGAGCTTGTGGATCTTGTGTGTGCTGGGTTGAAGATTTCTCCTACAGCTGGGACTGCACGGAATTGAAAATATTTTCTCATGAAATTTCTTTTGCAGTTTGAACAAGCAGAGTGGTGTGCTTGAATTAGACTTCTCAAGAAATTATTATCTTAAATATTTCATAGAAGTGAAATTAATTGCACTATTGATAAATTAGATTATAAGATTAGATTGACCATTGTATCTTTGACTTGAGTGAAGATTGATTTTATGACTTTCTATTCTATTTCCATTGCATCTGAACAAGTGAGATGGTGGAAGCTGTGTATCTATCCAAAGTTAAAGAAAATGTTTCTTTTTATCTCCTAGGCTACTCGACATGCAGAAATGGTGGCAATTGATGAGGTCCTTGAGTGGTGCCAGCAACACAAGAAAGATCACGAGGAAGTGTTTTCTCACTCGGTATTGTATGTAACTGTAGAGCCTTGCATCATGTGTGCGGCTGCCTTGCGCTTGATGAGTATCCTTTCATGATATTCATGCTGGGAAACCATAAGTAAAAGTGATAGTGATTTCGTAGTAAGCCCACAGAGAAGAGTTTGATAGTGTCAGGCAAAGCCAACAGAGGTACCTTACTGTATGAAAGTCTGTATCATCCTCCTTTTAGTGTATGGTAAATAACAACAGTTTCAAGAGTGAAAGAGAAATGGTGCAACGATCACAACAATTTATCTTAAGAATCACAGAATCACAGAATGGCCTGGGTTGGAATGGACCTCAAGGATCATGAATCTCCAATTCCCCCGCCACGTGCAGGGCCCCCAGCCTCTATATCTAATACTAGACCAAGCTGCCAGGCCCCATCCAACTTGGCCTTGAACACCTCCAGGGGACAGGCATCCACAACCTCTCTGGGCAGCCTGTTCCAGCACCTCACTACTCTTGCAGTAAAGAACTTCTCCCTGACATCCAACCTAAATCTTCCTCCTTCAACTTAAAACCATTTCCCCTTGTCCTACAGCTGTCAACCCTTTCAAAGAGTTGACTCCCCTCCTGTTATAGGCTCCCTCTAGGTACTGAAAGGCTGCAATGAGGTCACCCCACAGCCTTGTCTTCTCCAGGTGAACAAGCCCAGCTCCCTCAGCCTGTCAAGGATATAAAAATACACTTTAGTACCTAACGTAGGATGATCTCAGTTCAGTGTTGAGTTTTGAACAGTGTTACATGGCTTTATATGTTTTGGGATTCATGCTTATCTTCTGAGAAACACTGAATGTACAATTTCAGCAATGCATCTTAGATTATTCAGAAGTTAATTTTGGTTTTAGGAGGGAGGAATTACAGTGCAAACTAATTTAGTTCGAAAAGTACAAGTACATTTTAGTAAAATTTAATGAGAATCAGGCTACTTTACGTCCTGCCTGCATTTCACTTCATACCTTAACGCGTTCACATAAATTCCACGAGTTGTATATGGCTGTCGAAATGAGCGATTTGGAGGTTGTGGCTCAGTTTTGAGCATTTCCTCTGATGATATCGCAGACACGGGAGAACCATTTGAAGTAAGCTATAAAATGTTTTCCTTTGTTTTCAGCTAATATAGTGTGCCTGGCCTGGTTAGTATGCTTTGAGAATGTTATGGATCAGTTTAAGGGGACCCAGGTGGAAGATGAGCAGATGTCAAGTATACTTGACCTAACAAGAAAACAAAAAATTAAGTCCTTAGAGAAAACTGAGGGAAAGCCTGATAACAGTCATAAATTATTTAAAAGGATCTATCAGAGAGGAAAGGAAAGAATTATACTCATGGTACAAGGTAAGGAATAAGTATATCTAAAATATGTGCGTTACTTAGAACAATAACAGTATTCTACAGAGGGAGAGAAGGAAAAAATTGTTTTAAGTGCAGACTGTACAAACACACAACAGAGATCGACTAACAGCAATGTAGTAGGCTATTGTTTTTTAGCTCAGCCACTGGAAGTGAGTGTATGACGTGTTTGTGTTCTCAGTCCATACATAAATAAGGTGAAATGCATTACCTTAGATCTACTTCATATCGTTCAAATCTCTAAACAAACACGGACTACAAAAGTAGCAGAAGAGATTTAATTTAGGCATGAGGAAGCTTTTCTGAAAAAGAAGGTTACTAAATCACTGGAACAGTGTATGGAGAGAAACAGGCACCTTGCTCATTTAAGAAAGGTTGGGCAAGTGTTGAACAAAGGTACAATATACATAATTGTAGATGGTTTATGGCATTATATACCTAAATGCCTATGCATGCATATGCATGTGTAGAGATTAACTATAGCCTTACATTTATTAAGTTATAAACAATTGTAGATTATCCTGTGTTATACCTGAGTATTGACAAGAGTTTTTTTCACACTTTATGATTTAGTGAATGTAAAAAATAATAAAATTCAGCATTGTAAATAAACACTAAGGGCTTAAGGCTCAGAAAGGATTTCAATCAGTGGACAAGTACTCTTTGGCAGTCTACTATTAACGTCTTAAGCATCCTTCTGTCAGACTATCCATCTGAATTAATTTGTAGAGTCCAAACTGCAAGTTGTTCATTTGTTGACAATGGCACGTGATATTTAATTTTTCTATATGTTCAGAGGAAAAAAAGGAGAACATTCTTGTAACTTTTAAGTTACTAGGGAAATTATGAACTCTACTGAGCCTCAACATCGTGTTTTTAAAATGTATTAGGAACCTGGAAAGGAAATTCTGTGACCTTCAAGCAGTTAAAGGTATACGTTAAACTAGCAGAGCAGACAGTACAGTACAGTGTAGACAGCACAATTATTCTTTACTTAAGACACTATTGTGAAACACGGCCTGTGTAATTCTCAGATTCTCACCATTGTAATTTGAACAGTGCATTGGTGGTTATCGTGCCAAAGACGCAGTGGAGATGTTGAAAGCTTTCTACAGACAAGAAAATCCCAATGGTAGGTTTCACGTTAGCGGATCTGTTTTGATCCCACAATGTAACTTCAGACAATGCTGGCACTCGTGTTTTGTAATTCACTTCTGATGCTTTTTTCCCTGTTTCTTTTTTGTAGCACCGAAATCAAAAGTACGGAAAAAGGACAATCGGAAGTAGTCCTGCGGTGACAGGAGTTGGAGGTGCACCAAAACGCGATACGTGAAGTTTTCTTCGGTGTGTTTCTTTCTCAGAATGTACAGTCAAATAAAACTGTATTAAATGTGTTCTGTGAAGCGTTTCTACTAATAAGATGCTGGCTTTTCCTGCATCTCTATGTATGTCTGTGATTTTCTGTTATTATACATTCCCAAACAGAAGAATAAGTGACTGTTCATGAGTGAGAGGAAAATTCGCAGTCCAGGTTGCATTGTTTACAGCCAGATGGATCCATTATAATGATGCCATTCTGCACAGCACATTCTAGAGTATTTTATTCCCTTCTGTCTGGAGAAACATCTTGCTTTTCAAATGTTTGCTTAGGCAAGTAAGTAAATCTCTTGGGAGATTGCATTTTAAAGACCTTCACAATTTTTGTGCGTAGGTTGAGTCAAAAGGCATGTAAGGCACAGGACAGTCCTTGAAGATTTCAGATACGACCATCGTAGCAGTTCTTTTTGAACACTTCCTCTAGCATAAACCAGATTTTCAAACAAGTTCCATGAAGTCATATAGACTACAGAAACATGTGCAAAGTTTGTATAAGCTACTGCTAATGAGCATAAGCAAGCACTGTGTGGTTTTTCAGAAAGCAGGGTTTTCATACAGAGTTGCAGAAGATCTCTCATGAATATTAGGATAAGAAATGCTTTATTGTGAAGAATCTGTTAAGAAGTTGCAGTTATTCCCAGCTACTAAGTTGTAGTAACTGAAATGGGCACATACAAAGGAAAACAAGAACATGAAATTGGTAATAGTAAGAATGAAATATCTGTGAGATACTGTATCTTTTCCTAGTGCTGGTTGGTTTTATCTTTCCATATACTTTGCTTGGCCATGCAGTAATTTATAATCCAGAAGAGGGCCTTACAGTTCCACTAATGAATTAAGAATACAAGCCCAGTACAATCTTGATTATGTTGCTCTTAGTGGATACTTATCTGTGGCTTAGAGTTTATATTTAACATTTTGAGAAATGCCTTTTTTTTTTTTTAATGTGAAACTGTGGTCAGAATTCTGTAACTACAGAAGTCAAGTACAATTAAACCTCTTGGATATTTCAAACAGGAATGCTCAGAAGTGTGCTTTTGTGTGTTTTTTTTCTTAAAGAACATTACAAATATTACTTTGACACCATTGCTCCTATAGATTAGAATTTATATCTGTGACCTGTCCCATCCTCCTGACCCCGTGACCATTACTTAGCAGTACCCAGTACATTGCTCTCAAGTACTTTCCATAGGCAAAAGAAATTACGACTTCAGTTACAGATTCCTTTAGCTTCAGAGCTGCAAGGGCTCATGAAAAAGGCAGTTATGCTGGAGGAGCTGTTTTAGAAAAAGACTTTTTAATTATGTGCAGTGACTTTTCTTTCAAATAAACATTCACACCTGTGGTTGTGGTATTTTACTAGTAATATCAGCAAGCTGTTTTTCTGTGCAGATACATACATACATTCAGTTCTCATAGCAGACTAACATTTTCATATAATCTAAAGTTCAAATCAGAGGAAGACTCTAGACTTTGAACTTGTCACAGACGTCAGTGACAGCAAGAACTGAAGCCTATGTATTGTTTTGGGCCATAACCTAAGTCTCATAGCACCAGGGCTGCTGAGCAGCAAAGAAAGCTTTTCTTCCCCACTGCATTGTTTCAAAGAATGTTGTTAGTATTTGCACACTGTGTCAGTAGGAGCCACATAAATGAGCAGAAAGAATCACTGCTAAGAAGATAAAACTTTTAAAAGCTGCTTCTAATTCCGCAGTCTTTACAGGTGGAATAGAAATACTTTTAATAAGAACCAGGGGTAACCTGTCACTTGAAAACAGTTTAAGTCCTGCTCAGAGCTGAAGGAGACTGAAGGTGTCAAAAATAAAGCTTCTGTCCAGAACTATCAAGGACAATCATTTGCATTTTAGATAGGAGACAAGAAAGAGAAATCACTTAGCAAGCTAAAACTCCATGTATTACAGCAAGGCTATAAAAGATGTCTCTGTTTACCATTTGCAGTAGTATTGGAATTTGTATTGTAGTATTGGAAGACACATCTGGATGTTCCTAAGTATAATAAGTAGTCTAGGGAACAGAGTGCTGAAAAATTATACTTTAAGTCCATTCTCCTTAAAATCCCAGTGCCTATGTGAGCAAGAACAAATGCAGATGCACGGATATTTGTAATAAAGAAAGAAGTTGTGTTCAAAGAGCAGTCATTCAGGAGAACCACAGTGTGATGTCTTGGCAGCTGGCACGTGTGCAGTCACTCCCTTACCTCTTCCTCCTCTGCTCAGCACTGTTCCTCTACCTGCCACCACAGCAACAGTGGCTCTTGCAGCTCTTCATGTGGGCAGGAGGCTCTCAGTTCAGGCTCAGAGAAACATCTCCATTGCTGACCTCAGTGCATGGACAGGAAGAAGGCAGAAGGAGGCCATGACAGTTATTACCAGATCAGTTCACCTGACTCAATGGCTCAGAGCAGAAAGTGAGCTTACAAGAAAGAGCATTTATGAAATATGTGAGGAAGAGAAGGTAAGAAAAAAAATTAAACCTTTGTTGGAATGCTTATTTAAGAAGGAGACAGTTGCTTATGGCTGCAGAAACACAGGCTTGCTTGTTGCTACCACATCGTGTCTTGCAGCAAACCACCCAGAAGCACCCCAGGAACCAATAGTTGCCATGATGATGTACGTCCTTGGAAGGACTGTTGCTGTCTGCTTGCTGGGGCCTGGACTAAGGCTTTAGCTATAGCCCTGAAAAGCTGTCAGGTGCAACGACCTTCTTTGTTACTGTAGTGTCACCTGGAAAGCTCAGAGCAGCAGCTTATAAATGATGGCATTCATTTTCACTTATTTATTTAACTTATATCAATTGGTGTCTGTTGCCACATAGCAGGCTTGAAGAACAGCAGTAAATAGATCCAACCGATTTATTTAAAGAAGCTGAAAAGCTTCAGCTCACATTTTTTCCTTTGCTACCTGATAAGTAACTTACGTAGGCTTCAGCATTATGTTCACTTTGGACTGCATTTCTGCCAGTTCATCCAAGATGTGCATGATTTTATTTCAGTGTTTGGTTTGCTTGTCAACAGTCTGACATCAAACAACACTGACCCAGCTAGGAGGGCAAGGAAGCAAAGCAACGCGGCTTTGTCTCTGCTAAACCAATTACAATTGACAATGCAAGGCTATAATAAATATGTCTTGTGACTCGCACACCAGAAGAGAGGCTGATTTTAAATTATAGCTTTGGGTTTTGAAATGCTCACTGATCCATTCCATTCCCATTAAGAGCGCCTTCCGCTCTGTAAAATTAAGTGATATCTTTACATGACAGTTTAATTTAATTAATTTATTTTTCAATATGTGCTTTTATGGAGTTTCTCCATTAAGCGTTTGAAAGGTCTGTAGGACCTGTGCATTAATGTAAATGCACCGTGCCCCATAATTACCTCTGGCAGGCTCAGGGCACTGATAAAAAGATTGTATTTTTAAAAACTGAGGTCTTCGAACTTCTCCAGTGCTTGGCAGGAAATCTATTCCTGTGTTTTGTTTGGAGAAAGACCGGGGAGCCTGCAGCCAGCAACTCCAGTGTAGGCAGAAACTGTTACATTTTAGAAGAAAATACATTTGACACCAAATGAGAGAAAGAGAGAGGAAGACAATTAGTGCCAGAGTACTAGAAGCAGCTGTTTATTTGTTTTGCCTTGTGGCTGCCAATAGATACTCTTATCATGGAAGTGCATCTCAAAATGGGGTGTTTTCTGCAGAATTACAAAACACAGAGCTTTGTCTTTTTAAGGGGCTGCCCCAAAGTGAGTTTATCTTCCTTTTTCACAATAGCTCTGCGATAGCCAAGAATGCTGGATTCTCCCCTTTCCTTCTCCTCCTCCCTCCTTTCTAAAAATGAACTTTTCAGGGATATGAAGAACTCAGAGAAGTTTGAAGGAGAGCAGATGGCCAGCAGTGATCCAAGAGGATGTAAAACTTTAGTTAGGTAGTCGCTTGGCAGTCAAGTGCGAGTGAGCCTGTGATGTTTCCATAGTGATTTTTTACACGGTGCCTTACTTTGTTTTCTAGAAATCTAAGCGATAAAAATAGGAGGAAAACATAAAATGAGGGGCTCTGTAGACTTAAATGCTTGGCGCAGTGTAATTAACTCTGCCCTTCCCTGTCAGTTCAGCTGGTGAACCAGGGCAGCAGCTCGGGCTCCGCAGCACTTTCTGGCTGAGGAGCAGCACCACGACCTGAGCTGTGCTTACCCTTGCCAACCTCAGCTCATGTGGTGCTTGTGTGAACTGCTTGAGGTGCTGGGGCCATTTATGAAACAATGAAATGATTCAGATCCTGGTGCTTTTGGGAAGAATTATTCAGTCACTGATTTTTTTGGCGTCAGGATTTCACACATATATGGTGGAAGATTTGTTGGGGCACTTCTGTAATCTTCATAGCTTTCTCTACATAAAAGGAAGCAGCGCAATAAATACTGACACGACTTTGATTCTGACTTTCTCCTTTTGAATTCTGAGATGTAGCCATTAAAGCTGCAGTAGTTTGTGCCATAATCAGTGCAGACATACTAGTGAGGGAAACAAGATTTGTTGGGAGAGGCAATATCTATTATTAAGCCACATGATACAGCTGGAAAAAAACAGGCATGCATTGAAGCAACTGGCTGTAAGGACACTGATTTTAATGGCTTACCATCTTTTTTTCACGCACCCATTGAAAGAAAGTAAAATAAGAACATGGCTCTATAAACCTGTACGTATCTACACCTGCCATGGCAGGAGGCTTGGAACTGGATGATCTTTAAGGTCCCTTCCTACCCAAGCCATTTGGTGATTCTGTGGTACACCATTTCCCTCCAAACCCTATGGATGCATGTTGCAGGGGAGCAGATTGGCCTGGCCGCAGCACGTAGAGCTGTCAGGGGATGGAGTGTCCCCACTGCAGCTGTGTTGCTGTGGCTGCAATCACTGTTTGGAACAGGGGACTCCCAGTGAGAAGCAGCTTGCTACTGTTGGAGTGCTCTGCAATAGGGGAACCGTCATTCGTGTTCTCCACGTACAAATCCCTGAGCAAACTCCCACCAATGCTGCTGTACAAGCAAATGAAGAGGTTTAGCCTGGAAACAAAATTACCTAACCGCCTTCCCAGTTCTGGCCTCACGGCTAAGCTCAGTTACTCAGCTAGGAAACCCTTCACTCGTGCAATGACCAGTCTGTTACTACTAACCTTGAGTCTGCAGATAGCAAATAAGTGTTTTTCTAAGAAATCCATCCACTCTGCAACATATTTCCAGACATGTTGTGCAGCACTTATACTGGCAGCAGCAGTCTGAATGAATCACTCAGAACGGTACCTGGCAAGTGCACTTTTTAATATTTAAATGTGTTTATCCTGTCAGCGAGCTCCGTCAGGATGTCTGAGCTGCCACTGACAACAGGGTGGGCTGAAAGCTCTCTGCAACGGTTGCAACAAAACCTTGATTACTTACACTGTAGGACACTTCAGTGGCATTTCCACCACTGAGAAGATCTGCCAGCTTTGGCGTGGGCAGCTGCAGCTTGCGGATTTTTAACTATGGGTTTGCACGGTTCTTGTGGAGCTGTTGTTCTGCACAGCAGAGGGCAGTTTGGGAAAAGACTTGCAACGGGTTGAAGCTGGGTCAAGTATATCACAGAACTATTAAGGATGGAAAAGATCAGTAAGAGCATCTAGTCCAAGCATCAGCCGATTCCCATCATGCCCACTAACCATTTCCCTCAGAGCCACATCCACACATTTCTAGAACGTCTCCAAGGATGGTGACTCCACCACCTTCCTGGGCAGCCTGTGCCAGTGACTCACTGCGTTTTCTGAGAAGAAACGTTTCCTAATATTGGACATGAACCTCCCCTGGCACAACGTGAGGCCATTACCTCTCACCCTATCTTTATGGGGTGTTAGACCAAGTGCAGCACAGCTGTGCTGAAGAAACGTGCCTCCTTCCCCATCTTGCTGGGCATTTTTTCCATTTTGTGCCACTTTTTCATTCTTCCTGTATTCTGAAAGCAGTATGCTCCATATAGCTGAGGAATAGCAGTGATCAGGAGTCTCTATCTTCCCATATTTCTGCTGCTGCTGCTAGAATGCCAGTTGCTATAGATAAGCCACAATGAGCCTAATGAAACAGCAATCTGGCATTAAGATGTGTATATAGTTGCCATTTGTTAAATTGACAGGTGACATTTGGAACATGCAGCCCCTACTCATTTTTGAAGCTAACTACTCTCTCAAAATAAAGTCTTTGCCATTAGTCTTAAAGATTTCCAGTCCAGACAGGGCCAGCTGTGCTTTTACACATTTTCTGGGCACAAGGTTGGATTTCAAGCAGCTATAATTTCTTGTTGCAATGCACTGGACAATTCAAGAACAACAAACAATTACCTGCCTCACATATTACCTTGGGCATTTTTTTTTTTCCTCTTTTCCATGTAGGATTATTTATTCAACAAAAACCAGAGGGTTTTGACAAACAATTTTTAATCAATCTGAATTTCATCCTCTGCAACCTACCTCCACTCTTCTGCATTTTTATATTTCTATAGTAAGATGACACCAATAGGAAATCTCTGAACACCTTCAGCAATAGTTTGAAATTCATTTTTGAGCAGCAGAGACTCACCCTCACCTTTCCGAGAGACAAATACCTCAGATACATTGCTTTTCAGGACCAGTTAAGAGTGTGAGTGGTCTGAGCTCATCCAACAGAAAAGCACAGAAATCACAATCAGGACTTGACATTCCTTTACACCTTTGAATTGCTGTCAACACCTTCAGTACTATCAATAACCTCTATTTCCAGACCCAGAAATACTCAGAAGAAACAGGTGCCTGCATTTTATCAAAGTTGTACTCTCACACAAGCACTTGGCTGTTACCTCGTATGCTTCTTTATCAATTTTATTGTCCAGAGAACTCATCCAACTGTTGCTTATTTAATGCATTTTCAAAGTTACTCTATTTTAACACTAGGATGTCATTCCACTACTGCTAAGCTGCCACTTCAGCTTATTTTTGCATGTAAAAGAGCAAAAAATGAGCCTTCTTATATGCAGAAAAGCTGATACCAGATGGCTACTATTGACTCAAGAGAGAGAAGCACCTTCCACGGGTATATGCCAGGCATATGAGCATAGAAGATAGCATAGTTTGTCTCATGTCTTTTCTCTGACTGAGCCAAGGTCGGCAAAAGGTAATTTCTCTTGACAGATGCTTTCTCCAGCAGCTAAGGCAACAGCAGCCAAAAGTGTGGCCAGCAACCCTCACACTGCATCAGATTTGCCAAGAGTCACATCCACACAGGAACCGCAAGAGGAGCAAGAGCCTGCAGAATGTTTGAGTCAGGGATGTTTTCTTTCTTCAAGCTTAAAAAAACCAGTCTTCCATGATTTACATATGAATTGCTTCTAATGAGGACACACGAGCTCAATTTTCCAGCAGACTTTCAACAAGGCCAAAATTAAGGATACAATTACATGGCAGAATACTAGACTGAGATCTTCATGGTTTTTATGTCAACAGTGAAGTCAGCCACTGCTGGTGGGTGGGAAGCAGCCCTCTTTAGGGCTGTTGAGCTGGTTGATTTTCTGATTACTTCAGAGAATTTTAAAAATAGCAAATTATAATAACAGGCCATAACTCTGAACAGCTCTCTGATTAATGTGAACCTCGAGACATATGCTAAATTCTTGTCCATAAGGTATGCTGTTCAGAATTTTTCTAGATGCTATTTTAACCTGCCTTCTGAGTCACATTAGTCAAAAGAATTGGCCTGTAATTTAATTATTGCAAATGGTGCATCAATGAGTTATTTCCTAGGAAAGAGGGTTAAGAAAACCCAACACTGCAATTAATGCTGAAATGCAACCCTTTCTCTTTGGCCTTTTGAAAATTTTTCCACACGAAAGGAGCCAAGTAAGACTGAAGGAGTTTTGAAAATTCTATTACCAAGTCATCTTCACCCAGAGCTTTCCCAGAGACCAGAGATTTAATAGCTCCTTTTTTATTTCTTCCTCTGCTATGGGACTACCTAACTGTCTCTAATTTCCTGCAGAATTATAGGTATTTCCAATTTACTTAAGAGACCTTGAGTCTGTTCAGCTGTGCAAACGACTCAGATTAGTTACAGGATTTCAGAATTCAAAGGAGACATCATTAAAGTCCGCAGGGTTTGTAGCTCGTACAACAGATGACCGTACACAAAAATAGCATAACACCCTGTGCTTTCCTTCCTGAACTGTACTGCCACAAGTTCCCAGACATTTCCTCATGGCTCTTAATTTCTATGCTTTTCCACCATTTTGTAAGCCAAAGATTCTCTACTTCTGCTTCCCATAGAAATATAAGTACAAAGGGGTTGCACTCTTGAGACCCTCACAATACCGCTTCCTCTTTACCATACAGTTTGGTAATTCAGAACTGTAACATTTGGAACCTACGCAGATGAATCAACAAAATCAGCAACACTAAGGATTCTCCTTGGGATTCTGAGACTATTCCGCTCTAAGGCAAGGAACATGGAAAGGTTTTAAAGCCTTTTTAAGTGTTCAAAAGCACTGGGAGGTGAAAAGAACTGCAAGTTTTGGGATCCACTATATCAGGTTTCCTTCTGTGCTACCAACTTTTAGCTCCTCTGTGTATCATAAAGGAACTCTGCTTTGGGCCAGTCACAGCCTGCAAACGAAATGCAAGGCTTACTGAACACGCTAGTGGCACGGACTGTAGTCTGCTCATGTGTGACTCATGCACACCACCTAGGAGAGACCCTGGACATTTCTCTTCAGACATCTTTCAGAGCATAGCCTGCAGCCATGCTGGACACAAAAGCTGTATAGATAGTGCACAACATTTGAACTCATGGATGAACTGAGATTCCTCTTGCAGACAGTTTGGCTGCACCATGTGAGACACCTGAGACACTTGGTTGAACTAGGCTACCATTGTCTTTACACTTTTCAAGGAGTGCTTTCCAGGGATAGCATTTCATGCAATTTCAGGATACTTCAGTTTGGCCTACAGAATGTGCTTATTTTCTTCCAACAAAAGAAAAACGAGAGAAATAAAGGAGACTAGGAAAAAATGGCCCAGAAAGAAAAAAAAATTAAATAAACCCAAAAGATACGGCAAAATCAATGTACCATACATGCAAAACACTAACATACAACATCATTAAAGCTCTGATCCTGTGAAAAGTGTGGGGCACACTTGGCAGCCTGTTTTGCTTACAGTCCTATTTCCAATATATCTGTCTCCTAGTTTCCTTCTGTAAAAACTATGTGTTAGGCTGGTTGGTTTTTTTTTTTGGTTGGTTGGTTGGTTTTTTAATTAATTACTTTGAGGAAGAGGCAAGAGGAATGAACGTAGTGGAATTACAGGAAAAAAAGATAACGCGATCTGATTTAATTTTAAAAATGACAGATGTAATCGTGGAAGATGTTGGAGGTCAGGTTACTGCATTTCAGCTCTTCTGGAGGGAGAACAAAGGGACTGAACTCATTCTACCCTTTACAACAGGCTGTAGCAGACTATCTCTACTCAAAGCAGAGAGCAAGATAAAAGGAGACACAAGAAGAAGAATTATAAATAGCCACACAACCTTAATACTCTACTGATCTTTGCAGTAGTCCATTTTTAATTCATTCTGCATTTGGAGAGACTCAAAGTATGGTATGCCAAAGTTTGAGCTTGGAATGGAGGCAGTTGTTGTGCTGTGTAAGACCCAGCTATTAAAAAAATATGTCTAGTATACTCTATTCTTCAACAGTTCTAGCCACTTTCTAGACACCTGTGAACCAATGCTTGTATTGGCAAGATTCTCCACTCCAGGTAGACTCACAGTGGGAGATCTCATCTGTAAAAACACTTTTTCTCTCCATCGAGCCCCTTCTTCTCTCTTCCCCTACAGGTCCCACTGTACCCCACTGAAATCACATACTGCTTTTACCTGGCTGCATACACTCCTTACAGTGAGCGTACAGCAAGCCCACTGGTCTCTGGTAATCATGCCAGCACCCAGCCTGCCCAGAGTACGTGTCTTCAGAGCTACAAGGAACCTCTTCTCCACAGGATGCATATGTTAATACATTGTGCACGTGTGTAGTTTTAAGAAGACGTTCAGGCATGAGCTTGACTGACAGAGCTGACATACCTTTAATAAAAGGTGCTTATTCTGAGTGTGCTAAGCATCTGATTTGACCACAGTTTTCAGATCCTTCTGTGTTCCCATAATGAAGGCAGATGATCCAGTTCTCAGTGTCTTTGCCTGAAGAGATATAAATCATGTTTTAGGTACGATTTCTTCACACGTTGTGTCATTTGCTGAGCAATTAAGCATGTGCTATGGAAGCATTATTAAGTGAGCCAGGGCTGCAGAACGTAATGCAACTTCACAGCAAGAGATGACGATGCAATTCTCTAATACCTTAACATCATATCAAGTGGAACAGATGATGTAAAATCAATTCCATTCTAAATTGTGCTTTTGTCTGCAGTCATTTTAAACTTTAACTAAAAAAAGGAAGAAGGTGGGAAAGATACCAATAGCTCATAAGTAATCTCTAGACAACATGTTAAAGATTGATGGTAAGAGGCATTCTCACAAATTTGTATTTATATTAAAAAACCTTAAATGGATACATTACATAGACCATCGACTGTAACGGTTGAAAGTAAAATAAATGTGATGTGATGAATGATCTATTTTTTTGTCCATTAAACATCATCTTTGTGAGAAAAAAATGCTTTTAATTCTAAGCTACATATCTTAAGCAGTTCACACAAACCAACCATATCTTAACTGCACCAAGATCTACATACCTACATCCCAGAAACAAGCAATTACACAGAATTATAAACTATTCTCAGGTGAGTAATAAACCACTAGCTTTAAACAGAATGACACAGAGAAAAGATGCATCATGGACGCTTGGAAAAGTAACTGAACAGATTTGTCTGTGTGAAATTATACTTCTGTTGATAATTCAGTCTTGTCTTTCTCAGGATAAATTAAAAAGAAAAGAAAATAGAAGAAAAAAAGAGAGGTAAATGATGAAGGCCTGGTAGCCACAGAGAAGGCAGGTCACAAAGTAACTGACATCTGGTGGTTAGAACAGGCAGCTGAAGAAGGTGGACATGCAGAGGAAACAAAGGATTGCTCTTCATACATTAATTTCACAAGATTTTAATAAGATTTTAATAATGGATTTTGGACCTAAAGTTGGAACTATTCCACGCTGCAGCTCTGTGTCCCACTATCTAGCTCTCTATGTTCCTGACGCCTTTTCCACATACATGCTGTATGCCTCATATGGATACTTACTGAATTAGTGAGACATCCTCAGACTTAAGCTAAGCAAGAAATGTGCCTTGCTGCATGACTGCAAATTGCAGTGGGAAGGAAGAGAGCCCAACAGGTCACACCAGCAGCAGGGAGCAGGCTCCTGGTTGCACAAAGACTTGTGCTATTTATCACGATGACACCTAGGAAGGGGATGGTGCAATGCAGAGCTCTAGGTTTTACCTTTCACCCCTGCCACTGACCTCAAGCAAGCAGGGTGATAACTGCTCAGCCTCTCCATTTACCCCTCTAAATTACAGTGCACTCAGTAATATGTCGGCTGGAGGCTCTCAGGCTAAACTCGTATGAACCAATTTTGATTCCTTCCATCAAGCATCTCATTAAGCGCAAAGCGCCTCTGGGGAAAGGCAGCCGATTAAACAGATTCCTCCGTGACATAATGAATTTACAAAACCCCTCCAGTTTCGCTGGGAGATGTTTGGGGAAAAATACGTTCAAGCCACTGGAGGCAAAGTCCACAGGGAGGGAGGATTGCTCCATTTCCTCCACCTTGGGGCCTGGAAAGCCTTCTCCACGTGAACTGGGGCTGAGTGGCCCACTGTGCACACCCCAAAACACACAGGTCACAGCCCCACGCTGCGCTGGGTAGACAGAGCCCAGCTCCACCAGCTTTCCCACCCAGCTCTAGCATGCAGGCCCGAGGCAGAACTCCTCTGGACGGACTCCGCTCACACAGCAGGCCTGGCCGCAGCACGAGGAAGAAGCGCGAGCCATTTTCCAGCATTCGGATCCCGTTTATCGTGTGACTCAGCTCTGCAGAGTCCATAAGGATGACACGAGCTGCGCTTCATTAGCGGTTAGGTTAATGTTTGGAAATAAAAAGACTGATGGTTTTATCTGTTTGATGATTTGGTGCTGCCAAAAGCGACCATAAGCACAGCTCAATGGTGCGTGAAGAGAGTACAGGCTGACATTCATTTCCCATCACTAGGATCCAAACATTAGCACACAAGTGGTGCAGCAGGCTGGCGGGGGCAGGCAGCCAGCGTCGCAGCTATTGGCGTGACTCAACGATAATCATTTTCCTTCATGGAGATCTTAAGCTCTCTGCAATGGAAGGAAATAGGGATGGGTGAGGTGGGGTAATTTTGAAGCCTGGCAGCTCATCTGTGTTTGCCCAGCTTTCCTGTGCCCTCAGCTGAACCGCACCACAGAGCGGAGGACTAAAAGACTTTTCATTTTTTCCTATTATCACTTCACCTGCGTGGGTGTCCTCTCTCATTTTTTTTTTTTTATTTCTAATTTTCAATCCCCTCCTCCCAGGTACATTCTTCAGAACGCAATAGCTGCAATGCAGGCTCACCGCAGGCAGAGATACTGACCTGCCATATGCAGCCAGCAGCAAATACAGCAATTCATCACCACAAAGCGGTCGGCTGGATGGATCCTGCGGTCAGCTGGCACTGAGACAACGTGGGGTCTGGCACGTGCCATCAGCACAGAGTAAGAGACAACAGGAGTCAGTGGACACATGGATGCTGTCTTCACAGAAAACAGCTTCATCAGCCAGTGCTTATTGCCATTTATCACAGAATAAGCAAAACTGTTAGACTTACTGATGCTTGGAAATGTACAGAGAGCAGAGTTTGGCCATTTTTGGCTGAGTTACACAGAACACATCTCCTTCCGTATAGAGTCAAAAGAGAAAAAGACCACTAAACTACTCACAAGCAGAGCTTGCTGGGATGTGCAAACACGCATCTCGCTGACTTCTGGGAAGACACATGGCTGTGTGCACTGTGGTCCAGCTGGCCCAACAATTCCAACCAGTAAATACTGCGCAGTTGTGTGAGTGCTGCACAGCTTGCAATAAGCCACATAAAAGTGCTATTTGTGAAAGCTCCTCAGGCAGCCCCACAGCCTGGTACACAAGGCAGAGCTTCTGCAGGCCTGAAACACCAGGACTCCGAGAGCTCTTGCAATTGTCCTGCATCTTATTTGTTTATCCTGCTCTTGATTCTATTGGCATCTACTATTTCCAGTCAAAAGTGCAGTAGCAGCAGCTCCTGTTCTTGATCACCTTCCCATATGTCTGAGATACTCCTAAGAGAGAAAATGCTGTCAAGTGTTACCCGTGACTTTAACATTCCAGGTCAACACTTCAAATCCTTTTTCCTCTACAGAGCTACCCTGTTTGCAGCATAAAAAAATAAGCAAAGCTTGAGCTCTTCCTACTCCCCCTGCCTTTTCTCATATACCTAACAGAAAAATAGCTAGAGCACAACTCCCACACATTGCACAAGATCCAAACTCCAACAGCCCTAAACAGGCTTCTTCCTGTCCTAAGTCTATGCTAGAACTAGTCAAAAATTAACACTTGCAAGATTATAATGTCTTCAAAGCAGAGAAAGTAGAAGAAAATCCAAACCCATTCCAAGCTGAATGCACTAAAAACGCATTCCACTTTCACAACTAACAGAACTCCACAACACAAAGCTCTGCACTTAAGCACCTCACTCACCTCCTTAACCCCAGCCCCAAGGCCACCTCCACTCAGCAGCTATGTACTTTCCCTCCAGCTTCACATCTGCAGCCTTGCCATCTTAATGAGAAACCTTTGCCAGCTGGATCCAGCTCCCAGAGCAATCTCTGTAATGAGGACAAGCACCTGGGGACCTATCTGGCTCAGGAGGAGAATTTAGTTTGTTTTTCCAATCCGCTGTATTGCAGAGTTCTCTGAGGCCATGATAAGCAAATGCCAGACCACCTGGCAGCAAAAACAGATAAGGAAGGGACTATGGAAGAGCAGATGAGTGGGAGGAAAGAGTTAATTGGTCCTTGGATCCAAGCATTCAGCTTTGATACCAAGCTTGGAAGAGGGTGCAGGTGTCTGTTCGGTGAAACTGTTTGGTTGTATAGCTTTGTTTCACCATTACATGTTTTTTAATACTTTTGTTTGCTGTATTTCAGTCACAGCTAGTTAGGGAGACTTCACTTTCTTGTGAAGTTACTGTTCAGCCAAAGCCCAACTTTAAAAATATATTTTCTAAATATGTGCCGTTTACTTTTGTCCTCAGTAGCTTGATTGGCAGAAATAAGAGCTGCAAAAGCAGATCTTGTCAGTCATTCTTAAGCTTTCTTTAATATGGAAACAATTACCTGCGATTTGAACTGCATTTTTAAAGTGGCATGGTGAGCTAAATGACATGCACATACTTGAAAGTTTCAACCTCTTATTGTTTTCTAATGAAAACTTATTTACTTGTGGAGATTGCACAGGTGACATAGCCAACCTTTCCAGGTGGCCCCTGAAAAAGCACCCAGGCCAGTTTTCCATCATTTTCTGTAAGCATGCTGTGTGTTTTTGTACATGTATTTACCATTCTGTAGACACTCATTTGTGCAGCTTTGAACATCTGTCCTACGAAATCCAAAGGGCGAGCGTATACTCATGTGCAGAGAAGGCAATGCATAGTGCCTTGTAGCTGCTGGAAGTGGAAGGCACAGGGGTTTTGCTCTATGTCGTGTCACATTGGCACTGTCCCACAAGGTGCCAGTTGCCCCTGCATGCTGGCTCTATGGAATTCAAGATATTTTGCTCAGAAGATGAAATTGAAATGATAAGGAGAAATCTGATTGCAGCTGCTCTCACTTCTGTGGTAACATGTGTGCAGTACAGCAAAGCAACAAGGAACAGCGTTGTCCTTGCTCATGACACATGCAACATGGATAGGATCTGAGCATGTCAGCGAGCAGGCTTTTCTAGTTATTTTTTACTTTTAGGCTTAGGTTTAGGAAGTGCAGCAGAGGATAAGTATTTATTCACGTACAGTCATCACTTTTGTATTGTGGGCACATACCCTACTTTGGGGAGTGCCTGCTCATTTAAACCCTGACTTTCTGAAGCAGAGAGCACCTGTGACACAAGCTGTACTCCCTGAGACAGAGAGACACTCAGCAGCTTTAAAAAAAAGACCAAGAAAGCTTGCTGCCGGAGTCCTAAATTACATTTGAAAGTGACCCCACAGTAAGTGAAATGTTTGTTTTCCATTAAAAGGCTTCATACACATTAAACTGGAATTATGCTATGGTAAACTTATTTACAGAGTTTCTGGGACAGAGCATCCACCTTATCACCAGAAGGTCTGGATTGTGACCCCAAGCACAGACTTGGTGCCAGGTATAGCACAGTGTTTGTGCTCTGTTGCAAACGCCATTTTGCAAAGGAATGTGTTGGTTTATGGGATACAAGTATAAAGCACAGAGCTAAGTTGAGATGCATTTGCCATTGCTGAGAAAGGAAACAATTATGCTATTTGCTTGGCTTCCAAGATGTGGATAGCAAATGTCTTTCTCACCTCATAGAGGAAAAAAAAATCACACCCAATATGGTTAAGGTGCACTTTTTACATGGCAACCTTGGAATCTGAACACTTTTCTTTTTGTTACTTAAAAAATACACACACACACACACACACACACACACATATATATATGATTTATCCCTTAGAGATGCCTCATGCATGAACATCTTGGGTTGTTTCCTATAAGATGGCAGAGCTCATAAATAAAAGGAATAGGCAGAGCAGCAGAAGTGAAACTAATTTCAAGCAGGCTTTTAGAGGAATTGATTTAGCTGCAGTCTGGACGCGATACTTGGCCACAGTGTGAAAAAAAATGCCTTAGAGAGAGAAGGGCTAGTCCTGTCTCCAAGGGCTTGGCAATTGTTCCTAGGGGTTCTGGGCACCTGCAGGGAGCTCTTCTGGGAGTATGTGACCTCTAATACCCCTTTGGCTGCTGCTTTCCTTATTGCAGAGAACATGGCTGCAACTGAGATCACCATTTCCTAAGCTCAGATACACCTTCTGGAAAGCCAGCAGCCAATTAAGGCTTTTGATGTTTATGTCCAGTGACCAAAGGCTGGGCTTTGAGAGGAGCACAGCAGGTGTTTTCATTGGGAATGGCCCAGAGTTGCTGCTTTTGACTCACCGTGTGATGCTGTTGTGGACCCTCCCTCCACTTTTCAGCCACTTGATGCCATGATGTAAATTCTGTGAGGTCCTCATGGTGGTGGTGTCCACCGACTCCGACTGCTGGCTCTTCAGCACAGCTGCACATGCCCGTGTCGAGTTCCCCTCTTCCCCTTGGCTTCCGTGGCAGCAACCTGTGCCCCCGCACCGGGTCTTGGCTGCAGTCCCTCACAGTAACACAATCCACAGAGGGAACATTAGAAGGTGTTTTCTGGGCCAAGGATTTTCCCCTGACAGGTTTCAGAAAGGCCTCTCTCCTCCTCGCTGCTCTTGTGTTACTCCAACCCACCTTTGCAGCCCTAGAGTGTCCTGGTGTTACCTAGCAGTCCCCAGCCTGGGTATGTTTCATCCTCACTGTGCTACTCTGATCAATCAGAGCAAATCAACAGCAGATGGGGGCACGATGCCATGAGGGCTGGAGGTTCATGTCCCACCCCTGGCTGCTTGCTGGGCAAAGCCCTCCTCAGCCTGTGCTGTTTTTTTAGCAGCTCCCTTCTGACTGCCATGGCGCTGCTGAAAGGGTTGAAAACAGCTCTATAGCTTCAGACACACAGAAATCCTGAGCCTAGAATTGTCTAAGTTGAAAGGGACCTTTAAAGGTCATCCAGTCTAGCTCCCCTGCAATAAACGAGGACACCCACAGTTAGATCATGTTGCTCAGAGCCCCTCCAGCCTGACCTTGAATGACTCCAGGGACAGGACATCCACCACCTCTCCAGGCAGCCTATGCCAGTGTCTCAACACCCTTATTGTAAAGGAAACTTCTTCCTTATAGCCAGTCTAAATCTCCCCTCTTTTAGTTTGAAACCTTTTCCCCTTGTCCTATCACAGCAGACCATGATAAAGAGTCTGCCCCCTTCTTTCTTGTAGCCCTGGCCTGGCTTGCCATGTAACAGCTGCCACCTGCTGGGGGTGGGACTGGATGGTGAGCATATCCCTCCCGGACAAGGCAGAGCAGTGCCCTGGCTGGTTTGGAGTGTGAAAGTGATGGTGTCAATGACTGGCCCCAGGGCATGAAGGTGGCAGTGGCCATGACTCACCTGGGGTGAGACACAGCCCTGATTTCCTCTCCAAAGTCTTGTGTTGAGCACAGCTCTGTTGGGGCAGGGGCCAGTGCCAGGGGATTTCACATGCAATATGAACTGCTCCAAAAGGCATGCTGTGGGTTAGTTAAGGACATACTTTCAGCCTTAATTCTGAGTTTCCTAGGTTTTGTCAGTTTCAGCCAGATCCCTAATGTTATTTTAATGCAGTTGTTTTGTGTGTGAATAATATGCTTTTGACGCCAAACCACAAGCCCTGGAACCAATATCTCATAAAAATGCCTAGAGTCCAAAGCTAATAGCTGTTACTCAGCTGATCAAGTGATGCCTAAAAAGTTACAGGTTAATGCTATTCCCCAGGGGAAGGAAACATTAAGTCTGCTGGGGCTGGGTGCTCTCGTGCAGTGTCTGACCAGGGGCTGGGTGCAGCTCATAGTGGGCCTGGGGCACCCTGTGGAATGGCTCAGCAGGCTCCACCTGGGCTCCCTGAGGGCAGAGGTGGAGGTAAGGGTGTTAATGAGTTTTTCCATAAAGACACCTGGATAAGGACGTCCCAGCAACACTCCACCCAACGATGGGTCACTGCAGCTCACTCTCTCCCAGCCCTGCTGCTGTGGGCTATAATTCTAAGGGACAGCATTTATGTGGGGGTGCCTGGCAGGCAACATTGGCACGATGGTAGATGTGGTGATGTTAGATCCCAGGGTGCTACTCCATTCTTCAAATGGGGCAATGAGGAGAGGGAATAAGAAGTGGGGGTAAAGCTGTCCCTGTGTGCTTACCTTCACTTCAGGCTGGGAAATTAAGCCACAGGATGTCAGTGCAGCCTGTGCGAATGCCAAGCTTTCTGAAAGAAGTGACTATCTATCTTTTTTCAAGAGCATGTTCTTTCCCAGAATATCTTATTTAGGAAACTCACATCACGGTGGCAAAGTTAAGTAGAATGCTTATTAGGGAATAAGAAAATGAGATGTGGCCTGAAGTCACTGCCTGCATGCAGACACCACAGCACAGAGCTGGAGGGCACACCAGAGGCAGTTGCTTATCCTCAGTGCTGGATGGGCTGGAGGCCCAGACAGCTGCTGTTTGCTGCCTGCATCCTCAGATACTCACTGCAGAGTTGTAAGATATCGATTATTTTCCTGTTACAACACAGAAGGATTAGCTAGATCACCTTCTGCAGTGGTGAGAAAGAAATGTGTCGTGTAGACTGTTTGTTTTGCACTTCTTGGATTCACACCCTCTTTCTGAATCAATCTTGTTTTACTCTAGCTCTTGTGGTTTTTCATGGGCATGAATGCTGAGGAGCTCTTCCCAGGGCAAGCAAGTGATCACTGGTGGAGAAAGCAAAGGGATAGCGCTGCTGTCACCTGAAGGGCAGGCAGCCTGCAAATACAGTGGCCAAGGAAGCTGTCATAGAATCATTAAGGTTGGAAGAGACCACTGAGATCATCTCATCCAACCATCAGTGGTCATGTCCCAGCTAACGCTTCCCTATCACAGACAGCTTTTGGCAGGATGAGGTAAAGCCCCTCTTTGCACAGAGAGATCTAAGCTTTTCATTCCTTCTGCACACAAATTTCACACCTGCTCTGGGCAACCTGCCCAGAATGTGGTGGTGGTGCTTGTCAGAAAGCAGTGTGTATTGGTCTCCATTCAGCAGTGAGCTGGACCGTATACTAAAATTGTCAGCAAATTTTCAGCCGCAGCTCATCATCTTTTCTAGTTGGTGCAGAACAGAGCATCCAGCTTTAAGAAGCCAGGGCAGAAAATTATGTAAATAAATTATCTTTGCTCTTTTTCCTGGTCTCCTTGCTCGGAAATGAGGGAAGTACCTGAAACAGGAGTGGCTCAGGTTTGTCCTTTAAAACTGTAGAAACAAAGTGAGCTCAGATAGAAAAGAAAGAAAGCGCGTAGTTTAAAATTCCTGGGCCAGTATAGTGGTAAAGCACTGTGTCCTTACTCTGCAAAATAAGTAAATGTTTTCACCTCTTCGTGCCCTGCACTGTGGAAACTTTTGACATCTCTCCAGGTGGTTGTGGTCCACCCGGAGATAAACTCCGCCTGAGTCAGGCGGGTATCAAAAACCTCAGACCAGCTGGATGGTCTGAATAAGCATTTCAGAGTTAAGCCTTAGCTCTGAAATTCTTCCACTAAGAATGTGTTTCTACAGAGAACGAATGAATGTTACATCAGGAGGTCAGTCTTCTGTGTAAAACACCTGCTCCTGCAGTTCCCAAAGATGTCCTGTATTTGTGAATACCTCTGGGTCCACACAAATCTGTGACTTGTCTGAGGCAGTGTGGTAGGTCTTATTGGAATTTATACATATATATTAAACTTGACAGGAAATTTCTCTTATGTTGCTGTTTTGGTCGTGTTTCTTCCAATGACTGATGATTATTTTGTGTTGGCTTTATTATTCAATGACTGGACAATGAAGCATCAAATAAATCCTCATGCTCTTATGGTACATTCTCTTTTTAGGTGGGTGTTCAAGTGATTTGGTATATATATATATATGCAAACAGGAATATTTCAAATGGAAATTAAAAGTGCAATTTGTAGAGTCAAGGCATTGCTTCCCTGTCACAGTACCTACAGAGCAAAGGGGAGAGGCTCATCAGTACAGTGGGGAAGGAATGGGATCTCTGGGTGGCACAGTAAAATGCTGGTAGGGGAAGTAACAGCTACTGGTCCCTCTCTCGCTGTCCTGCCAGGGGACAATGTAAATGGGAAGATGCTAGTATGATCTGGATTGAATCTGATACAGAATTTTATGAAGCAGCAAAATTCCTTTTGGGAATGCAGGATGTAGCAAAGAGACCCATTAATTTGTTGCTTTCCGATCAAGTTGGAAATTGAAGGATGCTGTATAAACTGTGGGAAAACCCCAACAGCCCTGAACACAAAATTCTGTTCAATCTCTCTCCTCAGTAGTTTCCAGATCACAGAAGCATTGCATGAAGGGGAGAGGAGAAAGGTGAGGAGCACCCAGCTTTAAGAAGCCAGGGCAGAAAATTATGCATCTCTTCAAGAAAAACTGAAAATATTTAACATCTCCAAGCAGATAAGCTCGTAAGTGAGCCCGCTTTCTTGTGGACTGGCTTATTCGTCAACTTAGTATTCAGGAACGGGAACAATTGCCATAGCAACATTCCCATCTTCTGACATGTATCATGCAGATCATGTAGTCAAGGCAGCACAGCACCCTCTCACACATGTGCTCTGTGAACTTTTGTATTCCTGACAATATTAAAGACAGAAATATGATTGACATTCTTGCCTGTGTTTCTTTATGATTCCTTAAAAAAAATATGGAAATGCCTCCCTTCCCCCATCCTCCTCCTTTGAACTGTTTTCTCTCCATCCCACTGAAATTATGAGAACAGCTCATGCCCCAGATCTGCAGATATACGTTCCTGAAAGTAGTCCTACGCTATGCTAATGTGTAAACTGCAAAATGTAGAGGGTTTTAAAGCAGAATCTAAATCCTGAGTAAAAGTGCTGAAGGGAATTTGAAATCTTCCAGTACCTGCGTAATTAGTTCTATTAAACAAAGCCTGGCATCTCTTTTCTTCTTCTTTTGCTGTTTTTATTTTGTACTGAGTTATTGTGAAATCTCCAGTCACACGCACCAACCATAGCTGTGGTACATGCCAATCTGTATGTCATCCTATGGGACCTGTGTTCACAAGCACAGCAGCCAAGTTCCAGCCAAGGTCCAGCTATAGTTTGTCTATGTGGAGTTCTTGCTGAAGGGAAAGACCTGCCACATGGCTAAGATGTGGTCCAGTACAAACAGGCTGCTGCAACACTGTGCAACATAACCACCTTTGCAGCCTTAACAGCAGTGGCAACTAGGCTCTTGACTTGACAAGCATTCTTGCTTTAATTGTATCATAGGCCATCCAGTGGACCTCTTTCTAAATTTACCTCCAGTTTAGAAGTAACACTAGAAATAGCTGGGCTGTCAGAACTAGGTCAGGTTGATAGTTGGACTTTGTGTGCTTGAAGGTCTTTTCCAACCTAGATGCTTCTATAAATCTATAATTGTACCACTACATCGATATGCCTCTAATTGTGCATATCCCACCAGTGGTTCTGCCACTGAAAGTATCACAGTGTGCTGCCATTTGCCTAAGTATTTATTTCTCAGACCTGCAGTTTTACATGCTGTCCTCTCTTCCTCAGGATGCCTCTAGCACCACTTTGGTATGTGGGATGGTCCCAGCAGCTTCTTTTGTGTTTCTTTTCTTTCTTTCTCTTTCTTTTTCTTTCGTTTGTTCATTTATTCATTCCTGTCCTCTACAACATTCCTCTCCAATATTTAGGAACACTCTACAAAGCTTAGGTACCTTCCCACCCCATGGAGGGTGAACATCCTTATGCTGTGGTCAGTATTGCTCAGTGTTCACCTGGGATTGCATCTTGGATGAGTCCCTGTGCTTTTCAGGTTGAACACTCTCTTCCTCTGTGTACTCCACAGCTACTTGTTCCAAGAAATTATCATTCCAGAAATTCCTTCTTTGTAACCTGCCCAATGGTGACTCTGCTATACTGTATACATGTAGTAGAGGTCCTCCATTATCATAATTTTGCACTTAATTGCCTTCTTCTGCTCCATACTTTCATTTTGCTAAGCCACTTCTAGAGAAAATGGTTTGCAGCTTAATACCACCAGCAGAAGACAGATGACCTTCTCATCTTTTATCCTATTACATCTGTCAGGTGTAAACTTAGAAGCCAAATTGGGAACCATTATTAAATAAGAACAAATTATTTTATTTTACATAGCAAATAAATGAGGACAATTATACGTAGAAAGCTAGCCAGGCACTGCTCTGCCTGCAAAATTAAATTAAACATGCAGAAATGCAGAAGCAAAAATTTCTTAAGCAGCGCACAGTCTGTAAATGTTATCTGTATGTGTCCATAGTGCAGTGCAGGGAACTGTGGCTGAAGGTTGTGCTCAGCAGCCTTCCACTGAGGAGAAAAGCAGAAGCACCAAGAGCTTGGTGGAACTACTGCCCATAACAAGAATTTTATCTTTCATAGCTCCTGATTTCTTTTCATGGTAAGCAAGTAACTGTCCTTTAATATCTGTCATTATTTGTTTCAACTGCAGACCATGTGTGTCTGTATTAACATATGTGTATATATAGATATGTACATAGGTCTGTGTTGAACTTTTATATTTCCAATATAGTATGGGGATGGTTTGCATATTAGAAAAAAGAGATATTATGTCCTAGTACTGACTGTACTGTAGTGCTCTCTATATTTAGAATGCACACAGCAGAGATACTTCTCCAGCCTAATCGTAGACATTTACTTTTTAATACATGAGCTATGTATGAAATGCTGAACTTGGACATCGTGATTAGCTACAATACAGATAATGAGAAAAAGATGCTATTTTACTTCTCTCTCTTTTTACACAGCTCTAAGGAACAGCAAAAAGCTCCTCCGGTGGGCCAAGAAGCCTATCTTTCCAACTTCCATACTGGCATTTATGGTGTGGAGGTTCAAACCCTTTTACAGCCGTGGTCTGAACAAAAAAGGCACTTAATGGAGCAAGACTACAACTTGCTCTTCTGGGTTACATTAAAATCCATTTATTTCCATCTGTTACTTGGACAATACAGAGAGCATTTTAGATAAAAATAAAATTGCTTATTTTTGAGAATATATGTTAAATCTATTTGTTGTTTATGGTCTGTAAATTGGACAGTTCTGTTCTTAGAGTTATTTAATAATAGAAAAGGAAGTAACTGTGCTCAAAAGACCTATTTTCTTTCTAAGCACAAAAAGCTTTTTCATTTAATTACGTCACTGGAAGCACTACAGAAAGCGTCCCACCTGCAAGTGCTCTCGCACCCTCATTCAGCAAAGCCTCTGCACTGAGAAGCACCTGTGCGTATGCTTTGAATTCAGCATGTGCTTAAGTACTTTCCTAAACAGATGTCGACAGTCAAATCTGTTTGCTTTCCAGACTAATTTCATTCTCCCTTTGCTCCTCTTGCCTCAGAAAAAGCGAGATCATCGCCTCTGTTGAAATTAACCCACCAAGCCTGCAAACACTTCTATTTCCTGAGATTTCTGAAATAGCCAAGGCTGTATGTGCAACCCAGCTTAAATACTACGATCAGTTATACTGAAGACATTTGCACTTTTGCAACACCTATGAACATCTTGAGCCAAATAAAATGGCCCACATTTATAATAAAAACTCCCAGATTTCACCTGTGACCCCAGTTTAAGCAGCTGGCTGAAGCAGCATGTGATGCTTTTGAACCACAGGAGCAGTGCAGAGCAGCTGGGATACCCCAGTGTATATGACCTGTTCTACTAGTATGCATTACAATTTGATTAGGAGCTTTCTTTGGTTGCTGCTGATGGAAAATAGCTGTCACCACAATTTGCCCCTGCTCACATTAAAACAGAAGCATTAGAAGACAGGATTAGTAACATAACTCCTCCAAGGCTGCATTCATAGGCAACCACCTACACATCTCCTGCTGCTTGCTCCTTCATTCTCAGGGCAGGAGCACCACACCTACCTCAGTAATGTCAACTTCAGGCTGTAGTCTCTTCAGGACTACAATTTAACTCAAGTTTTAGATTATAAAAGCTTTCAGTGCTCAACCTAATGGTATCAGAGCCTTCAAAGGCTAACCAAGTGCATATCAGAGCCCTGCAGGCTAGCCAGACTTAACAAAAAATAAAAGGTGAAGAAGAAATTGTTGTTGAGAAATAGCATATTCAAAACAAACAACTAAATCATATGCCTTGTACTCTGTCATGTCAAACCATCATTTGGAGGCCTAATGGAAAAGGTAGCCATTTTTCAGTCTACTCACAGTGTCCAAGAGGATATGATGTGCACAAGTGGCAATTTAGCAGGCACTGCCCACATGGGCAGAGAAACAAACTGCATAACTGGGGAAAGTGTCTGTCAGTTCCCTTTAAAATAATGTACCAGTTGCTACAGAAAGAAAGCAAAATATGGTTTAATCACATACAAGCCAATTAAATCACAGACTAAATTTAGTTCTGAAACTGTGGCAATAATTAACAAATTATGGCAATTTCTTTGTAACAGAATGGTATGAGAGCTGTGCGTACTTATTTTGGGGTATCCAAGTGCAGACAGAAAGTGAGGATGAGCTCTGTAAAGCCAAACTGGGCATATAGTCACACAGAAATTTATGGCAACTCTATGGTTAGTCATTCTAACCAGCTTTAAAAAAATCACTTTTTTCATATTTTATACTAAGGCAAGAGAATAGTATTCAGATTGCAAAGTCAGAGTGAGGTAATGTCAAAATTAAGGCAGTCTGTTCAACCTTAATTTGGCCCCCTGTGAGTATGAATTATGATACTGCCTTTAATTAGATGATCACACAATATTTTTTCCTCTGCCTCATTCATAACACATGATGGATGGTGCTCGGTGAATGATGAAACCATATTTTGTTATTTTCCTTGTGGTTCAAGGTGTGGCAGCCTGCCTTATTTACTGCTGTATCTTTCTCTGACAACAAAACTAATGATTCCTTCACAGAACTTTGTATGTGGTTTTTCACTACAGCCAGGACATACTTAACAAGTATTAATAATTTAATTTTACAGCAGTTCTCGAGGGAATGGCTGGAAATCTTTCCATTTAGCTTATTTATCTGCAACCTACTCTCATTGCTCAAGTTTTCCTCAAAGCTTTGTTTCCTTTCCTTGAATTCTGCTTTACTTGCATTAGCTTTGGGGGTGTACTGACAATACACGGAAACCAAGGTCATGGTCCCCATTCTGGTACACATCTTGGAAGTCAAACTCTGCATAACTTGAGAAAGTCAACAGATCAGCAACTGCATGGCAAATCCTGTTCAGCCAGTAGACAGACCATTTCCAAAGTTGATAAAGACTTCAGAGAATTACTTGTGTACTACAGGGAAGTGCAGGGATGGTTTTTTTTCTAAAACTTATACAAAATAGATTTTCCCCATGAAGTGGAAAGCGTTACTAACATAAACGCAATCCTTCTTCCAAAAACTCAGTTCCACAGCAAAAAAAATAGAGAAAAGTTTTCTAGACATAGAAAAAATGCATCTTTTCCATAGACTTTCATTTGGAAATAGATGACTTGTTCTGAAAAAAGTTTTTTCTTTAACAAAAAAAAAACTTCCCCCAAGAGAAATACCTTTCAGGGACAATTTCAGCCAAGATGGTTGAAATTTGGCAAGCTTACAAGTGACTTCTACTTCAGTCATCATTCATCCATCATCTTTCTTAAACACTCTGGATTGTGTAATTCTAAAGGGAATGAACAGAGTCTAGAAGAGCACTCCGGGTAGACAGGCTCCTAAGTTATTTATATCTTGGTTCATACATCATAGGTTGGATTTGGTGCTCTAAAATTGTTTTTGACTTTAAATACTGTGATTCAAAGGAGGTGGAGAACTTTCTGAGACCTGAGAAGACAAATTGAGTTTGGATCTTCTTCAAATATCATAAATTTCCTTGAGCCAAATGAAGCCTATCACATTTTCTGTCACATCTGTTGCCTTTGTCTCGTATTGCCGACTTCATGGGATTAAGCCCATAACTGATGCCTGAGCTTGGCATACTATTTTTCAGAGGTGCCCAATATTCATTAATTCACAGATACAAGGGAAGACAATTTTAAGTGTCTCTATGCAGTACCTCTGAATCTATGGATTCAGCTACATCAGTTTAGTCTCTGATATTTCTGCTCTCTGTATATTGTTAATACACTTCTAGTATCACCTAAAACAACATGGTATTCGAAGAAAAACTCTGCCTAAGCAGCTGTAATACTTACTGAGAAAAAGAAATCAACAGCCATTTTGAGCTCTTGGTGTGCTGTAGCAGACTGCATATAGCTGTATGGCATTCTTGAATGTCTTATTTTTTATCTGATACCTTTCCATCAGAATGAACAACTGAATTCAGTGAATCAAACAAATCCCTGTGGAATAATATTTAAAAAAATATCATAAGAATGTGTAACAAGACAAAAAGATTTGTGCTTTGGGTTTCCCACCACGGGCTGCTAATCTTCTCAAGATACAACATGTGTCACTGCTGATGCTGCTGCTGGACAGTACGGCTGGATTGCTTAGCATATTCATTGTCCACCAATACTTTCATATAATACCAAAGCTTTCAGAAGCAGTGACTTCAAGCAGTTCACAGATCTCTGGAATATAAATGAGTTTGTATTTTCTTCTCTTCCTGAGTTTTGAAGGCCTGTTGCAAACAACAGACATCTTACCTCCTCCACTAATGACCATCTATTACAATCAAGTTCAGTTATCTGTGGATAGAGCAACCATGTTGCAGAATCACTGTGCATGTGTGCCAACTCAGCTCAGGTCCAGCAGAGCATAATAACCCTAATGCAAAGCCACGTGGCTACAGCTAATTTGCTTCCAAAGCCGATGTGAGTGCACAAGCAGTGTACTTGGTTTTATTCGGCGTGAAGCCAGAGTGAACAAACTGGGCAGACCCAAACCAATTCCGTGTGAGCTCCTCCTTCAACCTGGCCATACGTTTACAGGAACTTTCTAGTAACTTGCCTAGCTCTGAAATCTTTGCAACTCTGATAAATGAGGTCAATCACGGAACGAATAGTCACATGGCAATGTGATGCCTTATATTTGAAGGAAATCAACTGAAAGTCACTGCACCGTGCTACTGCACCATTTCTACAATCACATATACAGAAACAGCAGTGTATTTAGAAAAAATAATGGGAAGCATATCATGATTTTCATGAGATCTGTTTCCTCCTAAACTGTTCCAAAGCAGAAACATGGTCAAGTTGTATTAAAACTCTGCAAGAATCTCTGTAATAAAAATCACACTTTAACATTATAGACCTTTAAAGTGCTCTGTGTGTTAAAATAAACACACCTAAATACACCAGTGAATACATGTGAGATGTGAACATGTGAACGTTTGGATCTTTAGGTTACTTTTTCATAAAGTAATTTTTTGAACATAATTCTGTTCACTTTATTTTAATTCTACACAATTTTCATGCCCACTACAGTTCATCTTTGATTATCTGAACGTTAAACAGAATTCTGTCAAGCTTAGACTGTCTCTAGTATTTTGGAACTGAATTCCTCATACAGACAAGCATGCCTCTGATTTTGAACATTTGCTATCATACCTTCCCAAAGGAAGGCTTAAAGGTACCTTCTGATACAATGCTAATGGTTAAGCCCATGTATTGAGAACTTACAATCTGGAAATGCAGGACTGGTCTTGAACTAGGAAAATAAGAAAAGTCCTCCTGCAGAAACAATATCATCTACAGCTGACACTGGAAAACCTGAAAACATACAATTCAAATGTCATCAATCCATCCAGAATTTCAAGAACCAGCATGAAGAAACAGAAACTTGGGGATAACTTGATCTTTATTTAGACATAATTAAGAAAAGTTGCATCATTTTCAGATAGTCTAACATGGCAAATAAAATCTTACCGGATTGATAAAATTATTAGCATCACTAATTTAAGGCAACTGTCACATCATGTTATGTTTGCATTGCAGTCGTATTGAATTCTTCAGATACATTCATGCAATAAATTTTAAATACATTTTTACACTATACTTGGAAATACATTGGATTGTTTTGTTCCCCATATTAGACATATCTGGTTAAGCTTTTCTCAAACAATACAAAGAATGGACTTGTTCTTCTTGGTGGAAATGGAAAGCTGTAATGACTTAATGATTCAATGGCTTGCTTGATTCAAGAAAAGCATGTTGAGAATGCCATGGAGATAAGTATACATCTTAAATGTGTATATCACATGCAAGCATGGAGAAATAAGAATGGAGGTTTAAACATAATTATTATTCTTAGCTAAAATTATTTTCCCTCCACACAAACCCCCAGAATATCCTTGCTCTGAGCAGAAGGCCCATTATCTGCTTTATTTCCAAAAGATTCCTCTCTGTGCCAACCTCTGTTGGGGATGAGAAATCTTCCATGGAGCCATGAACAAGCCTCCATGTTGCATCTATTGTTCAGTCCAATTTTGGCTTTTCTTTGTCTTCTTCAATACCTGAAAGCATATGGAGAACAGCTTTTAAAAATCTCTGAATGAATAAAACCAAATTTTATTTAGGGAGGTTTCTTCTAAAGCATTAATCTTTCTTTTCCCTACATTGCCGTTGTTTCTCCCCTACTTGCTCACATGCTCTTGCATGTGTTACCTCACCTGCTGTGCATGAAAAGAGCATCTGCACACCTGATGGCAGTGGTTGTCCAGTAATGAACCTCACAGTCCTCCCTCCCTCCCGACCACTTTCAAATCAGCCTCACCCCCTGCCGCATGCTCAGGCTTTGACTGCTGCAGGAGACTGGGAACACTTAGTTCCCTCAACTCCTCTGCTTACCTACGAGCAAATTAAGGTGGATGTTATTATAGCTGAAGAGAAGCAGCTGGTTCTATTTGAATGCAAGTTTTAAAATTTCTGCTTAGAATTCAGTGACTTAAGCCCCCCTTTCTATTTGAGCGTCAGATTTTTAAATATTTGCAAGTACATCTCCCTCTTTTGACAGCACAGAAACAAAGGATCAAGTAGTGTCGCCAGGGCACCTCTTTCTTCTGGTAAGGGTCATGTCCCTCAGTGCTATCAGGAGGACTGTGCTGAGCGCAGGGCTCCTTAAAGAACTGATCTTTGCTGCAGGACTTTTCTCTCCTCTAAGCTGAGCAGAGCAGCGTCTGGGTTGGGCAGCAGATTGTGTTTTTTCTGGCAATGAAAA
Organism: Tympanuchus pallidicinctus; assembly: GCF_026119805.1. Taxonomy (NCBI): domain Eukaryota; kingdom Metazoa; phylum Chordata; class Aves; order Galliformes; family Phasianidae; genus Tympanuchus; species Tympanuchus pallidicinctus. The sequence goes on along the minus strand of NW_026294618.1, from coordinate 57,664,146 downwards.
CGTTCAGCTATTTCATATGCCTGTTTCTGGACAATGAATTACTATTGGTATCTGACAAAAGTATTGTTCTTCTGACTAGGCCCTCTCTGCCAAACATCTCAAATAAAAATATTTCTTTTGGAGGTTTTCAGGCCTGCTGCATGTTGGAAAAGAAGGACCTCTGAGGACTGGAGGCAAAATAGGAGTAATTTTTGAGAACACTGAGAGGAAAATCTAGTCACAAGTAAGATCACCTGCTAATGCAATCTATGCATAGATGGCAGTTACACTAAAAGTCACAGTGAAAACGTAGCTAGTTAATTCCAGGATGGGAAGGAGTGAGAGCCACGTGCAGTTAGAACACATAACTGCAGAGCTGCCTTTGTAGAAAGAAGCAATGAGGAAACAAACGGGGCTGCTGCTGCCAGCAGCCTGAGGACAACGGCCCTGGGTGTCACTGGCAGACCTGTGCTGAGCAACAGTCACAGGTTTAACAACCAAAACAAGAGGCTGGGTCCAAAAGATTACAGTGGGTTTACAAGGCTGCTCCAGAGCCAGCCTTGAGCCTTCTGCTGTGAGAAACTCCTCCAACAGTTTTAAATGAGCTGTTTTATTTGCCTTTTAAAAAGAGGCTCTTTCCTTTCTTCTCAATTGCACTGCTGCAGATGCATCAAATAGTTTGGCAGGAACACAGATACCCTCAAAACTGTGGATAGACACTGGCTTGTAGAAAGGGCAAATTTTTCCTTGCCTACCATATTTGTAGTTTCAGTTGGAAATATCTAACTGCAAATCATTTTGTCAGTAGCAAGGCTTTATTTTATGCATCTCCATAGGAAAGTGAAAAAAAAAAACCAAACCTCCAAAGCTCAAAACAGCCCCCTTCCACCCCAGAAATTTCACTGCAGACTTCCTTAATTTGAAAACTTATGATTCAAATACTCCTTTTAAATGTACAGTTTTCAAGTAACATTTTCCTAAATCTTGCCAGTTGACAGATTGGCATTATTTTAAATTTCTGCTGTTTGTGGTACGCGTGTTACACACTTCAGGTTTGGTTTATGCAAAGTGTTTCCAGCATAGCAGAACAGCAGGTGACTCATGACATTTTCTGGACTGCAAGTGCTTGAGCCACAAAGGAGTTTGGATTTGTATTCTTTTACCAAATCAAGAAAATGACAGAGAGGATAATAGGGTCATGGAGAACCTACTGGGAGAATGACCTGATCAGCTTCTCTGGGATCAGAGGCCACAAGAAGCAGAGATCCATACAGTGCAAAATGAGAGAGATTTTCCACCGTTTACTTTTTCATCGACTTGGTAAGAACAGTTGGTTCTTCACCACATTTCTATGCTACATACATGATGTAGATTAAGTGAAAGTGTTCCTTGTAGCTGCATTTTTTACAAGCTTTTTTCCAGCATTAATTTAAATCAGTAAAAAATAACCTGAATGTGACATCAAACTCAGGACTCAAAACCCATTGTGACCAATGACCACTGATCCTAGCATAAAGCCAACAAGATACTTTGCATCTAGGTGATGCCGTGAGCAAATGGCAGGTAAAACTGTTTGAGCTTCCAGAATCAGACTTTCCCAAGTACCACGAGACTTGGTAAAACAGATCTGTGTGAGCAGAAATCTACCATGGGAATTTATGGTGTATGAACAGGTGCAAACTATATTTCCCAAAATGGGACGTGGATTGTTGTTATGGTCACAATTTGTTACGGGCCCAATGAATACAATGACAGAATTCCCAGTGAGCAAGGATTCCGCTCCATTTGTGATTTGCTCCTGCAGAGATTATGAAGGTTGTTTGCTTTCCAGGCATTTTGACAAATGAAAACATCTTTCATAGATTAAAGCTTGTGTTTGTCTTATTTTCCTTTTTCCTTTACTCTGTGTTTCCTTTTACTCCTTTACTACTCTACTGGCCTAGGCTTGGTAGATGAACATACAGCCTAGAGAGCTATGTTCACCCTGCACTAAGGTCTTTCATTCCTAATACTTGACTGATGTGAACATATTAATTTTCTTTGAATAAACTTATAAGCAAAAGACACCTTATATCTGGGAATACTACTTTTTAAAATTGTTATTTCTTAGTCAAAGCTTAACATTAACAATGTTCCTACAAAATGATATTTTATTCTAGAGGCATTTAATGGATTCATCAGCTAATAAGTGGGTTGTAAACCAAGTGAGTTTCAGGTAATTGCTAGCAGCTCTTAAATTAGTATTAGAAGTAATAAAAAAGAATACATATTCATAGCACATAGTGCTCTCCAGCAGCCATTCCATTCATTTGACTACTCTTAAGAGCGAGCAAGCAAGAAGTTTCAATGGAACTTCTGTCATTCTCCTCCACTTTAGACTGCTAAAAATCTTTCTGACTTTCAGGGCAGCACATTCAAGCCCTGACAGATTACTTCATGAATTAATATTTCTAGAACAATACTCACATTTTTGAGTATCCCAAATGTAGTTGTTCAGGACCTCTCCCATCACGTAGAAGATGTTAATTATTACAGTAACAGCTGCAAAAAAGATTATTTTGACACCTGGGCTGAGATATTCAAGAAGTGGGTACACCCACACTCCTGTAACATGGTGAATCCAGCACACCCTGAAACAGAACAAAACCATCAAGTGATGACTCTTACAGCCTTGTTTTTAGAAAGTAGCTGCAACCTAAAAAGGTTCACTTGAAAGGACAGCGAGTTGCTATTAACTGCAGCTTCTTGGAGAGCTCAGATGGTATCTTTCCAGCACAGACATTTAAAATGACGAAACAAAGACTGATTTCCTGTACTGTTACAGCTTTGTTTTAAATTCACTATGAACAGTCATCCAATTTTCAGGTTCTGATGCTACATTTATATTTACAAAGAATATAAACTCCTGTTTTGTATGTCAGCATGGGAATGTAACACTCCCACAATTCCAAGCAAGTTCTTCCAAAAGGTGTTCAGTGCTCCTGCAATTCTCCTACAAAGCCTGGCTTTCTGCTTTCTGGTGCATTTTGTTTTCATTCTGTACATTTGTGTGTTCGCTGCTTTCCTCTCCACACTTGGCAAGTGCTTCAGTTTCTTCATTTGTCAGAGACATATGGTTCAGCTTCTCTTTAAAACAATGATTTCTTTAGCACCTGTGTTTTATAGGTTGCTCCAATTTTTCTTCCAGCTACCTGGTATGATTTGTGATCAAATGATTTTTTGCTTGCAAAAAATTTTTTTTTTTAAACCATCTCATCAGTGAAATTCCACCCAGCTCCACACTCAATAATGGAAAAGGAATGATGATGACTTGCTCTTCTCACAGCTGTTGTTAGTGTTCATCTACAATGGAGAACACTGGAACGTTAACTCAAGAAACAGTGTGTGAGCTGTACCTCAACACAGTCTGAAGAAGCACTGTAGGTATGTGGTTTCTGTGTGTGTGACTGCGTTGACATCTGTACCCTGTGGAAGGACAGGTGCTGCAGAGAGATCTGACATGGTGAATGGTGAAATCAGAGCGGGGGACAGAGAGAGATCATATATTCCAGCAGTTGGAAGCCAAGAAAGGTAAATGCTGTAAAAAAACTGAGCACACATCATGGTGGCTAACTGGGAAAAAAACTCAGCGGAGACAAGGCTGAGGCTCACAATTCTGAGCTGCTGATCTCTCTGTAAGACTGTAAATCTGATCCTCTCCGATCAGTTTGAGAGAGATGCGTGCAACAAAGCACAGCTAAATAGAAGACTCAGCAGCTGCAGAGAAAATTATTGATGGAGATTTCCATGTCCATATGATTTGCTTTACTTGCTGATACTTTTTGTTTAAAGAAAACTTTTGATCACTACGTCAATGGCCACAGGCTCCTGAAGAGCAGAAAGCATAGAGAGAAAGAGAGAGCATAGAATCCCTGCTTAGTGATTCTCTGTTACCTGTACATGTACTTAGCAACCCTGCGTGATGAAACTATCCAGTACCATGAAGCATCTCTATGGAGGGACTTTTCAAGGGACCTTCTAAATGGCACCTGTGTACTCAAATTCATGAACCAAGTAGAAGTGACATTTACTAGAATGCACTTACGCTGGAAAGAAGAAACATTTTCTAAATCTGACCAATGAGTCACTGCTGAGCTCCCGAATGTCAGCTGTGTCTGGTTAGTTCAGAATTTCTAGTACATTGTATGAACTCTGTTCTTTGCTGCCCAGAAAGGTCGCCTTGTTTGGCAAGGCTGCTGGTGCGTTCCACACAGCTGCTGTACGCCTGTCACCAGTGCAGCCACAACGCAGGAACTCATGCGCTGAGAACAGGGGGTACAGAGTACTGCTCAGATGACTGTCACAACCGCACACCCTCAGCAACCCCGACCTTCCTTCCAGCGAGCATTGCATTTGGGCTGAGCGATGTTGGCCTTGTCCCCTCTGAGCAGTGGCACACTGACTGCTCCTGCGCAGCCTGCACCTCGGAGGGGAGCTGCCAGAGGACAACTGCTACCATGGAAACCTCACCTGATGGCCTTTCTGAGCAGCTCGCTCCTGCTGAACACTGAACGCACACTAGCACAGCCCCACACAAGGAGCTGATAAACCACGGGCATAAAGCCTCCTTTCAAGATTGCTGATTACTAACACTAACGAGTGCCTTCAATATCGCAATTCCAACTTCATTATTAGATAAGCACAGGGAAGCATGCATTAAGATTTACTTAGGAGTGCAAATCTAGATCCACTTTGAGACCCTTTCAATGCACAGGTATGAAAAATGTGTTGTTAAGGCAAAAATACATTGAGGAGAAAAAGTTTAAGGTAACACTGGCCTGACTTTTGAGAAGATAGCATGAACTTTGAAGCTCCCCATGTTTTGGTTCTGTGGCAGTCCTTCTGGATGTAGCAGTGTTTTAGCAAAGAGGAGTGCGTTAGGGGTCACACAGCTCACTTTGCCATTGGTTAGAACTGGTAAGAAAAAAGGAGTGGAGATATTCCCACTTGTATTCAAATTAAAATGTTTTAAAAAGTGGTGATTTTTGGAATTTTTCAACCAGCTGGTGTAGGAAACAGAAAAAAAAAAACAACACAGAAATTTGAAAACACATTGTTGCTTCGTTTTCAAAACACCTGTCAAAACCTTGACTTTGTAGCTGTTTTTCACTTCTAGTACACAGTAGATGTTGTACATCTCATATATTAAAGGAATGAGTCTTCCTGTCTGCCATTTTTCAATCAGTCTGTCTGAGAAAATGAAAACTGTGCAGAGAAGATAGGTACATTTACTCTTTGGCTACTGATCTTTTGTTAATGAAGAAAAGCAATAAATTCAAAAAACTGTGGGAACCTTGTGGTTTATGCCTCACTTTGAGCAATGCAACTGTTACAATGGCATGTGCAAATCCTAGTTCTGGTAAAGGCAAGCTCAGTAGGTAGATATCAGAAGATGGCTGTGACAACCGAAAGGGGTTGCTCCCTCATGATGGCTACACGGCTGCCAGCTGCACAACTCGAAATACACTTGCACAGGCATCACAACTTGCTGGCTCCTTGTGGTCTGAATTATGAGTCTCCATCTATTTCCTGCCCAAGTTGAGTCCTTCAGCCAAATCTGCAGCTAAACAACAATCAGTACTACGTGATCTGAAAGCAGGAACTGTTAGGCAGGGGCCTGTAGAGCCTTTCTTCAGAGCAGTGAATGAGATGACATACAGTAACAATGCATGCCACAGAATCGCTGAGGAGCTCCAAATGCTCTTCCCTCGTAGCAGAAGGAGCAATATAGCAGAACTCAGAAGCAAGACATTCAGATCTGACAAAAGAAATATCTTTCTGTGTGATGTCTAATTAATGATCTACCTAGCTTGCAGTGATATGTCACTGAAATCAAGATTAAAAAAACCTCCTAGAATAAAAGTTTGATAGGACCTTGTGTTTTTTTAATCCAGTCCTTTGTTGTAGGCACTATAATACAACTCCAGCGAGCTTCTGAAGTCAGGAGACTATACAAATAATAAAAATGCATACAATTATGCTTCAGTACAAAGTACAGAACACATCAAGACTGAAGGGTCCAAACATCCATTTTTTTTTCATGGTCTTTAGAGGAAAGCTTCCCTTATAGGCTGTTTTTTCCAAAAAGGCCTTCTGAATCCTCTCCTGGAGCATCTGACATTAGCAACAGTCACAGCCTTGATACATAACTACACGGATCTACTGCTGTAATGCCTTTCTGGGTATTTCTTGCAGCAGCTCTCACAGATCCTTTCCTACATCTTCTGTGCTATCCAGGTTTTTGGCGACAGAGGAAATAGAAGGCCAATTCTTCAGTCTGAAATACACTGAAAGCTGATTGTTGTGGCTACAATTTAACAAGTGACAGAATGTGGGTATTTTCTATGCTTTTATTTCCTGATCTTTTCTAGTATCACTCTGCTTTTCTGCTGAAAGGGGGAACTTTACTCAGAACTATTAAATTGTAGAATATCTCCTGAAGGAGGTGATAGGCTCACAGCAGCTGAGTCACTGAACAAATCATTTGTGGTTATAGGCTAGGGTTCAACCCTGTGCTTTCAGACGCTGGAGCACAATGACTCAGAATAAAACTGTTCTACTTTTGATTTCTAACACTGAAAAAATGATGTTTAAGGAAATTTTCATCAATTCTCTTTACATTTTTAATTTTTGTTTCCAAAGACATTGGACGGCTTTTCTACATCTAATCAGAATTGTTACATTCTCGGCCATCTCAAGATGGTAGCCTCTTTATATTCCCAGCCAAACAGGTGTAAGCTGGGAAGGAGGAATCTACAGGAGGAATTTATACTGGTTAGGAATTTTAAATACTAAAATACAAATTCAATAGACAGTCATCAGGAAATGAAAGAAATACTCTCCACCTCTTCCATTTTCTTATGCTGGATTCTTCACCAGTTTGAGTGTTGCCGAAGAATACAAGGGTCAATAGGACTGCACTACTGATATGGAATGGCTTGTGCAGTCAGAAGACGTCAAATCCCAGAAAACTGCTCCTGCAAAGAATGTCATGCAAAATATACGCAGCACGACATAGTGCCGGCATTCTCCGTGATGAACACAGATTAGGAGAAATTCGTGTGAGCTACAATGACAGAAACTCTGCAGATTTGGAGGTTGTCTGTTTTGATAAATAATATTTAATTTTAAATATAGCAATGGTTGCTATGCTTTCTTGAGCTGTATTTTAAGGAGATGCACAAGCAAGTGAGAATGTATTATCTATGCATGTCATCTGTACTGACTGTACTGTTACTTTGAAACACTTGATATGGAGGTGGAGGGGAAACAGAATACAACAGTCCATAATGGCTATGTCAGACCTATCACACTGAGGATTCATGAAAAATTCTCCTCCTGAAAGCACTGTTTTTCTCCCATTCTTCTTGTAGGTAAGGTACAGGGAATGCTAATTCCCTGGCCTATTTTTGCTTCTTCTGAATCTTTCCCGTTCTAAGTAGTCCTGGTTTCAACTCTCTTCTTTTTTGCATTGTCTCATCCACTTACAGGCTGAGGGAGCTGGGCTTGTTCAGCCTGGAGAAAAGAAGGCTATAGGGTGACCTCATTGCAGCCTTTCAATACCTAAAGGGAGCCTACAAACAGGAGGGGAATCAACTCTTTGAAAGGGTAGATAACAGCAGGATGAGGGGAACTGGTTTTAAGTTGAGGGAGGGGAGATTTAGGTTGGATGTCAGGGGGAAATTCTTTACAGAGAGTGTGGTGAGGTGCTGGAACAGGCTGCCCAGAGAGGTTGTGGATGCCCCGTCCCTGGAGGTGTTCAAAGCTAGATTGGATGGGGCCCTGGGCAACCTGGTCTAGTATTTAAATGGGGAAGTTGGTGGACCTCCATGTGGCAGGGGGGGTGGAAATTCATGATCCTTGAGATCCCTTCCAACTCTGGCCATTCTGTGATTCTGTGATTCTATGATCCATCACCCACCATCAGCCTTCCACTCTGATTTGAAAGCTCATCTCCCTCTTCCCCTCCAAGCTTTTTCCACTCACTTGCATGATTTCAGCTTGATGACCTATTAGCTGCACATTTCCTTGCCCATGCTCTCTGTTAACCCTCTTTTGCTTGTCTCTAAAGGATTTTTAATTTGGTCTTTGCCAATCATTGATTCACCTGATCCATGCTGAATTTCGCTCTCCAGTGCTTGCTTGCAAAACCATGTATGGCCCCTTCTTGACACACAGAAAACAACGCACCTTGTGTAGCAGACACATGCTGGGTTTCCTACTCCATCTGTATCAATCACTTCCATACTCTTTACCCTTCTCTTCTGAATTACAGTGTTTGTCCTAGCATTCCTACCCTTTTGCCAACATATTCTATTTCTGACCTTCCTCTCCTTCTACAAAGAACCACTAGTGGAAATCCTACAGCAAAACTGACTGCAGCTATTTCAAATTCATTACAAATTCTCAGAATGTAGATTCATTTCTTTTATTCATTCAAGAAGAATTCAGCAAATCATGCCATGTAAATGCTTTCCCTCAGCAAATCTACAGAGCTCTCACAAAGTCACTTAAACTTTATTTTCAAAGAAAGGTTTAAAGATACCTAAGATATTTAATTAGATCTATCAAAGAATTAATCAAGTCCAAGCTTGGCACACATGGAGGCAAGTCCTAGTGGATTTGAGACAGCAACAAGAGAGCAGACCAAGTCTTTTGATCCCAAATATGTAGCCTACCAATTATGTGAGCAGTGGAGTCAGATTCTGTTTATTTGGCATCCTCAAGCACTCAAAAGCAGATGGAACAAGAAAGCAATTTTAAATAAATGCGTTCATCTCAGTTTATTCTAGGGACACATTAGGCTCTGATATTAGTTGCCATGAGGTCATTCGTATTGCAAGGAGCAAGACATTTCTGGCTCTTTTCTGTTCCTTGACAACCAACTCCATACTCTCATTGGCAGTATTTTCTGGTAGTACTGGCAAACTCCTAGGATTTCTTAGTACAGTCTAGATTTAACAAGTCAGTACAAATTATGACTTTTTCAAGCCATAGTAAATAAAGCCAATTGGTCTTTCCCATCTTATCCCATGGCCTAGATCCTTAAAGTCCATGTGTGGAGTGCAACAGGCAACACAGGTCTGTCAATGTTGTGCCTGGGCACAGTTCCTTGAAAGCAATGCAGAGTTCTTCTTCACAGGCAGTGCATGAACTAAGTGTGCTGCCCAAAGGCTCTCCTGACTGAAGGGATAGAATTTAAAAGAAAAAAAGAAAAGAAAAGAAAAAATAGAAAAAGTTTTTACTCTTTTATTATTCAAGATCAAATAATACATATAATAGATCTCTGAATATTGTTTAGGTGATATCAAGTTATTTAGCTATATTATTCTAACTTTTGTGATTCTATTCAGAATTGTTTGTCTGTTTTCCCATTTATCAGACATACAAAATAAAAACTCCCCATTTCACTGTCCCTTCCATACAAGAAAGATTCAGCTGCACATGAAACAAACCAGAAGCTCTTCCCTAGCTACACTTGAAAAAATGCATTAACAAAATGTATACGCCTTTGTAGTACAAAATGAGACTTGATACATAAACTGTGGGTTTCATCTGTGGTGGGAAGAGTTCAAAATTCAGTGATAAAACATTGAGAACATATGATTAGCAACTTTCTCAATTTTATATTGAGAAAGCTTCAGAGAAAACAGTACTGCTGAGGGAAAAATGACACAGCAGACTTCTGACTTTAAGGTCAAAAAATATAAACCAAGAGCTATGCACCAGCAGGGGATCTGAGGGCAAAGATGCAAAGGAAGGAAGTTCCAAAAGGCTGCATATAACTAGGTCACTTGCAGGTGTCATCTCTTTCTAGTGCACCACGCTAACATCGAGGGGTCTAAAGTGTACGAGGGCAGCAAATCCTAATTATATAATTACAAATTCTCTAAATGATTATGGTAATTAATTCTGTGATTACCTAGCAGTAGGAAGATGGTGAAAACTAGCTGTGAAATGTAGGCACACTCTGAGGTGGATTAAAAAAAACACTCTTTTCATTCTTTCTCTTGGTTTCTGTGAACATCGGATACACTGTATTGATATCAATGAAACAAGACTTAGCTTGCAGTTTCAGCCAAATCTTAGACAGAGGCTTCAATAACATTGCAGGCTGAAGATGCAGTACTTGCAGATGGTACTGTGCAGCCTGTGTCTCCCTCCGGTCTTCCCCATAAGAAGACCAAAATCTCTTTCATAAACATGGAAGGAGGGTAAGGACTGTAACTGCAAATTTTAGCAGGATGACCTTTAGATAGAATAAACCATTGTCTCACACCATTTTCTGAGGAATTACAACTTGGAAGAAGGCAAGTTGCTTGAGAGCAGGCCTAACATTAAGCAAAAGCAAAGGGAGATGACAGTAGCCTGTAACTGGATATCTGCTTAGTAGTTAAGTATCTTTTTCCTGTGCTTTATTAGTCCTAAAAGTTCCTCTTACATTATACTTATAGCTGTAGGATGTAGATACACTGTATTAGGCAGGATCAAGGCATGTGAGTATGGCACCAATAATGTAACAGTTTCTTAAGACATCTCTGGTTTTATTTCACTTACAGACTAGACTGCTTCAATTTTCTGTTTTATTGAATGCTATCCCACGTGTCTACTCAGGTGATTATGAGAAAACAGGCACTATCACCAGGTCAGATCACACGTACAACAACTCGGCCATCCTATCTCCAGGCATCTTCGGAGGAAGGTGGTAAATAAACAGCTGTTATGCATTACCATATATGAGTTAAAAGAACACCCTTTCTCCTGAATAAATCATTACATCCTTTTATGTATGAGACTGTCCTTACCTTAAAATTGCAAATATCATTCTTATTTAAGAAGGATATGTGTTTGTAAATGTAAATGGCAGAATGACTAGCAACTTGGGACACAGCATCCCACTTCAGCTGGATTACTATCGTTTTATGATCACTTGATGTTGTTGATGTGTATGAATAACAGCTTTTTTTTTTTATTGGACCAAGGAGAAATGTTGCATAGTTTGTTTGCAAGAAATGTTGCAAAGTCTGTGTTCCTCTCTCATTAGTCAGACCTCACTTGACCGGTCAAAAAAAAAAGTATTATCCATGGTTTTGGAAAACATCCCCTGAGCTGAGGGAAGGTTGTTGTGATCTGAGAAGAAGTAAACAGGAGGTCATGAAATGTATGTGGAAAGGATAGACAATATATGGCATCAAAAAAGCACTGTTAGCAAAACAAAGGTTTAGTGAAAGATGCAATGTCAGAATGACCAAAATAGATTAACTTTGTCACATAAGACAGATTTTAATGTTGCATAAGAAAGGTTATTGCTGTTTAGTTTTTTCACAAGCATTTGCATTTTCTTAAATAAACTGCAACGTTTGGATTACTAGCTTATTCTGCAATCAGTTTTACAGAAAGAATTTATGAACTAGTAAAAGAAAAAAAGGCAGCATTCTATCTATTCTGTTGCCGTGTAAATACTAATGCAGGAAATCATTTGCCTATTCCCAATTTTATTTGATAGAACAAACCCCTAAGCAATAAAACCAAGGTCCAAGAAAAACATTTAGCTTGAAAAAAAAGGTCAAAAAATGTACTCTTGGAAAGACCACTGCTTACATGGGATTGTTCAACAAATTCCTGTTGTGTGAGGTTTGGCATATACTTTCTAAAAATATAAGCATCTGGGGAAGCCAGACAAAGCCCAGGTCTTGGACCAAACGAGGCATGCAGCGTGAATCTGTTAGTGATTATATCCATAATGAAATATGTGCCCAAATTTAGCAGTACAAAACCCCCAATACGATTTGAAAACACAGCATGTACAGCCCTTACCATAAAATATAGCCAACAGCAAAGGTGCACACTGCAGCCAGTCCACAGCTCCTGCTGGGATACTGATGATGTGTTGTTCTCATCTCGATTAATATAAAGGGCAAAACTGTTGTATGCTGAAAAACAAAACAACAGGGGAAAAACAGGTGATACAAATGATTCTCATTACTTTTCCATGCTAGTTTTGCAATAAGAAACTTATTAATAAAAAATGTAAAGACAACTTCTTGATGGTTACCAAGAAAAGGTAAAATGACTCTATAAAGCAGGTCAATAACCCGAGTGCTTAATGTTGCTTCTGTAACATCCAATTATTTGAGATGGCAGAGGAAAACTCAGTGAGCAGAGCATGCTTTTCATATTGGCCAAGAATACAAGGGGAATGTTCACTATGTGGAACCAGGATGTGGCATGAAGGGACATGTCCTAAAGGAACTGGGTCTCTGTCCCAGCTCAGCCCTGCAATAGCTCTGTGATGTTTGCCAAATCACTTTAGTTATTTTGACCATTCGATACAAGAGGCAACGCACTTGATTTTCAGAGGCTCTAGGCATGAACAATGCCAAATGAATGAATATAAACATCGCTGTTCAATGCTTCTGAGAATTAGGCTTAAATGTACCTCAACCTCGGGTCTTGAAAGCAGGACATATTTTCAAATGATAGCCTCAATACCTTTGTTCCTCCATCTGTAAGGCGGGAACAGTCATCTTTTTTTCGGAAAAGTGTTGTGAATCCTAGTTTGTTAGTTGTGCAAAATGGTTTTAGATTCCCAAATGAAACATATGAAAGTCTATCTCAGTTACAGCTGGGATGGAATCATCTTCTTCAGAGTGTCTGGTGTGATGCTATGTTTTGGTTCTATGAGAAAAACAATGTTGATAACACACTGACAGCTATAGTTACTGCAGAGACAAGGCCATTTGCAGCAAAGAGCCCAAGTAGCTGGGAGGGAACAGAATTAGGACAGCTGACTTAAACTGGCCAGACGGATATTCTATACCATATGACATCAAGTGGAAGGAGTTTTGAAGGGGGTGGGAGTTCATCTCTCTTCTGCTTCTCGGTGAGCTAGCTGGGCTTTGGTCAGGGGTGGTGTTATATATGTTGTTATATACATGGATACATACATACATATTTGTTGTAATTATTATTCTTTTCTCTGTTCTGGTAAATATTGTTATGACAACCCACAAATTCTATGTTGTTTTTCTTAACTCTCTCCCCCATCCCACTGGGAAGAGGGAGAGAGAACAAACAACTGTGTGCCGCTCAGCCGCCTGCAGGGTTAAACCACAACAAAGCCAAAGCTATAAAAACCATTTTCAGCCACTTGTCTTTATTCAGCTGTGAAAGTCCTTATTTTGTCATTTTTCCATACACATTCCCTATACTGTCCCTTCTGAGAAGGTCTGTTCATCCAATTAATGTCAGCAGAATGAAAAATTGCATCTAGCCTGCCCCAACACTTGACATCTAGATCTCAGAGTGCTGGCAAGCATGAAAATATACATCAGCACAAGCATGTAATGAAAAAAAACCCCATAATTTCTGAATATAAAGCTCACCTATAACTGGCATTACTGGGGAGTCTAGAAACATATCCTGCTGTGCCACCTTGCACACATATTGTGTGTGGAAAAGGTTTTGGCTTGTGTTGGCTCTAATCTGCTATTAAATATTAGATGGGGACATGTAATTCTGGGGAGTGATGGAGGTGAGTCTGTAGTCACAAGAAAAAGAAGGCAGGATGGACATGAAATAGCAATATCTCTGAATGGATAATAGATTAAAATGAGAGGAAACAGAGTGGGGGTACTGAGCCTTTAACAAGAGTGGAGAAGGAAGAACTGTTTGGCTGGGAAATGATAAGATGATGGAAGTGCTCTGGCTCACAGATGTAACATAATTTGAATTGGGTATCTGCTCTGATTTTCACTACATTTGTAATTAATGACTGGCATTTGGAGAATGTCAGGTGGATAATACAGCAGTTAGGGGAGCTTTCAATACCTTCATCTTTTAACAACTTCTTCACCCCCATCCCTTTAAACAGCATAGAACAGCATCAACGGAATGCATGGATATTTTACAAGAGGTCAGTGAGAGAGGTGCCACTATTAGAGGAGAGGTCTACTGATGGTGCAGTACCTTCAGAGTCCATTAAAAGGGACTGACAGCAATGCAAGACCTGAAGATTCACTTTTAAGCTTGTGCATCTGGATAATAAAGGTCTCTAGACAGAGAACAATATTTCAGGCATAGCTCCCAAAGCCACACAGCACTAGGCTGCTCAAATGTCTCCTGCCCCGGCTCCACAGCCTCTTCAGAGGTGCAAACAGAAGGCAACAAAGACTTTCAAATCCAAAAATCACCCTTGATAACTCCTGTATCGTGTATTCCTGTGATCTAGCTACTTAGTCTTAACTGCTCTTAACATGCATGATGACTGCAGAGCTTCTGAACTGCATTTCACAACTGAAATGTTTGTCACTTCAGGTACTTCTTGCCGATGTGCTCTTCACTGATGATAACAACTCAATAGCTTGCCAATTAAAAAGTAGTTAAAATAATTTCACTAACAGCTGTCTAAAACAGAATTCTGTTCTTCTTTCCTTTCTTTCGTGGTTATATAATAAAAGAGGTCATTATTTTCCTAAATTCTGCCCTTTTCTAAAGGTAAGGAAAAAAGAGGATAATGAGCTATAGCACAGAAGAGTTCATGTACAAAACGCTGTCAAAAAGCACAGTGCAATTACAAGTGTGAGGATTAAAAACAGACATGTATCTTTAATGTCAGTGAATTACAGCAAATGTAAGTGCAAACACTGCAGTTCTAAAAATCCACACTTCAGTTTTAAGCAGTTCTAGTGAAACTGCCACTTAAAAAAGCTATTGCAGATTCTTTACCCCACATTCAAGAAAGACCTAAAATTCCTTTTCTTACATCTCATCTTCTCCAAACCTGAATTTAAAAAACACAATCTTTTGCAAGCAGGGATACCTACAGTCAAACAGAACCGTCTCGAAACACTCGGGCTGTAAACATCAAACATGAATCAGACTGATCCTGGACAAAGGCCTAGGAAAGGTGAGTAGGGCTCCAATGCACTGGAGTGAAACCCACCAGGAACAGGAAAGCTGCAGAAGGCCAGAAATGCCACACCCTCTATCTTTTTTTGCCACTTGACTTCTAAACAAACATGGACAGCTGGAAGTTGATGATTACAGAGAAAATAACATTGATGCTTCCTTGTTCTGTTTGTTAAAGATCATGAAACGTTGACCAAAGATGCCCAACTTGTATCTCGTTGACTGATCCCATTCAATCACTGTCATGCTTGGTACAGTCCTGGGAAGGACAGCAGAACATTTTTCACCTTGCTTGTCAAATAATCTCTAGGGGCTTACTTACGGGAAGTATTAGGAAGTTCAAATAACAGGGAGGCTTAAATAGCAAGAATGATTAGCCACCGCAGCAGAAGCTGAGATTTGGCACCATTTAAAATCTTAAAGGGTAGCTTTATAATTAGAGTATAATGGCTAGTACAATACGATAACGGTAGTAAACTGCTAGTACAAACAAGTAATACTACAAGGGTAAGACATTTTTATTACCACCAAAAAAAAAAAAGAGAGACAGAGAGACAGAGAGAGAGAGAGGAGCTTTCGCAGCTCAATATGACTGCTAGGTTTTCAAGCAAACCTTCTCTGCAGAGCAGAAAACTGTTCTTCCCCATTTTGTACTTATTCCTCAGTGCTGCTTCCTGAGGTTTGGTCACCTAGAAGGGAGGAAGACATTTGAGTTGCTGAACCTTCACCTACTGGTAACAATGCATGAAGATAGAGAGGAGTCAGGCTGGTTCATGGAGCCCAGGTGAAATTTGCAGGAAGGATATCACATGGGAAATCTGATCCAGAAAACACTCTGGAGACTGACTGCAAAGGAGCAGCCTCCGAGTAAAGCTGAAATAGCACACTGCAAATCCAAGCTGGCAGTTGAGTCAATCCCCCAAACCACTGCAACTGCTTTCTGAGGGAAACTGCTTGAAAGGCACGCTCACTAATGAGTCTTCAAAAAGTACTTTTAAAATATGCCCCATCCTTCACATGTATATCCGTGCCTAATGACATATTAGACTAGAAAGTCACATTGCAAATAGGCTGCGCAGCTGAAACATTGGCTTGACAAACTGAGATTTGATTGAGGACTGTACTTCTCCATTCTAGGAGTTGCAACTGCAACAGGTAGCTGAAAGAAGAGATTTTATGCAAATGAAGTGCATTAAGAATGAGTTCTGTAATAATCTTTAGACAAATTAAATGCTTGCTCTTGAAAGCCTAATTGTATGCTTTATCTTCCAACTAGCAAGTGCTGTTTTTTTTATCACTGTTTTCATCAGTACTTTGCCTAGCCTTTTTTCGTCCCCTAGCTGTGTTTTGAGAATTTTGAAGCTTTTTAAAAGGTGCTAAATTGATTGCTTTGTGTATTAGTACCCATCCTTGGCACAACCCATGGCAGTGTGATCTTCCCACTAATTTACCCAGTCCTGAACTGCAAAGTCTGTAAGAATAACCCTTAAGATCAGCATCAGTAGGGTGCTATCGTTCCCTCTTTTTCTGAGCTCCCAACCAGATTGTGTTGTTAAATATCTGCTGTGTGTCAGAGTGAAGCAACCCATCTGCATCTCCTTACTGCCAAGGAGTTTGTGCAACACCTTGAGATTAAAGGCGTTACAGAAATAATCAACAAAATAACCCATTCTTCTTAATTTAAAAACACAACCAGTGCATTAATCCTAGAAATCATTACCAGTAGACCTAGAAATATCCACCATTGTAATCAGCACCATTTGTAGTTTAATAGCAGTAATAAAGCTGCTTTTTCTGCTTGCTCCTGTTGGAGTAAAATGGAGAACCAGATCCGAAGCAGGTAAAACAAGGGGCATGATCATGATTTAGTTGTTGAGAAACTTCTGTGAAAGGAACAGCTGGCAAGTGAGTATTTATGTGTCAGCTGAAGGATGATACCTTCCACCAAGGCAGCCTAATCCATAAAGAGAGCAGCAGGATATCAGAACTGGGCGCATAATAAATTGGAATCCTTGAGTGAGTCTGAATCCTTCTTAGAAGGAAAGCTCTGGTAGCACTTATCCTTTTACAAATGAGAAATTATGACTATTAACTGAGACACACTGATGCACAGGATGCACTCCAAGGCAGCCACAGACAACTCATTTATTATTATTGTAGGTTGGAGAAAGGAAGAAGTATTCAGTGATCTAAACAAAGACTAATATCATATAATGCCACAAAACACACAAGAGTCAGAGATAAGCATTTGTAATCAATCAATATAAGAGTGTTGAGGTCTTTGAAAAGAATATTAACACTTCCTTTTCAGTGATACCCCCTCTTTCTCTTTTCTGTAGATAAATACAGTGGACATGGTATATCTTACTTAACCTGACTTGTACAATTTTATCCACGTGTACCTAATGTTCACAGGTTTGTTCTCCTTGTTTCTGACATATGCAGTATATACTATATAATGAAACAGCACTGTCAGTCTGATCTCACCCCTGTGACTGTATTATGCCAAGGAGGCTATATTTAGGTGTTTATCTATAGAATTTCCACAGTGCCAATCAAAAGTGATACAGATTCCTCCCGCACTTTGGGTCAGGATATCCGTTTTGCAGAAGGGGAGGACAGATGGAAAGCACCGCTCAAGGTCACGTAGGGTAACTATGGAGGAATGAAGGACTCCATCTTATTGCTCAGGTCCAGTCCAGGACATCAGCCTTATTTTCTTTACCTCTGTATAATTCAATATGACTGCTTTCAATGCATGTCACGTACACAGACATCATTAAAACACATGTAAAGTACAATGTCATGCAAGTCACCCCTTTGCTGGGATCCCTTAGTCAGGCTTTCTGTTCCTTCAGTGATACACCCAAGCTCCCTACCCAGCTCCCAGCTGCATGCCCCGCTTTACCCTTTGCAGACTTTTATAATACGAAGGCAACCAACACAGCTCAGCTTCTGTGTATTAAGCTGTAGCTGATCAAACTCAGTGAGCCCTAGTTTACTTTCAACCTCAAGTCCTTATTTTTGCCACAAATCACTAGAAAAAATGTGCCACTAAGGCTAGCAGTATTAGGCAAATTATTTTTCTACATATTTTGTTCAGCTTATTTGCCTCTTACTGGTTAAACCATTTGCCCCAGAACTTCTTAATCTATCATTTGCAAAAAGGTTTATCCAGGCAAAGAAGTATTTCCTTGTCTCTTACAATTATCCTTAAAATGAATGTTTATAGTTATATATACAGACTTAAATGTATCACAAAGATTTAATTTGCATTAATGATTGCCGGGTGTTTATGCAGGTCGTGTTGAAGAAGAGCTAGTAAATTCATTAAGCTTCATCTATTCCTAGCACAAATGTCAATAAAGAAAGCTTGCAGATGTACTTTAGCAATGGCTTAAAACAATTTAATTCATATGGAAAATAGTATTCCCCTTGTTGAAAAGCCAGCTCCTTCCATATCATGAGTTCAGTTACACAGGCCTCAAAAGGAAAAAATAATTTGTATCAAGATGCTCTCTAAATCTCTTCAACTGACTTGAAAAGTTTATCTATAAATTAAATGCGCCGTGTCACATTTCAGTGTTCGGCCTTCTCCCACAGCAAGTGCTAAGGCTTTCACAGAAGGATATTTTTGGCATCATGATAGCAAAAGGATCCTCTTTCTAACCTGAAGACTTTGGACTTTGAGTCTGTCTCTGGTCCAGGACTGATTATTGCTTGTCCTGGGCTTCAGGCCAGCAGGGAAGAAATTTCACATTTGGGAAAATCAAGAATCCATTTTTTTGCAATTTCTTTTTCAAATGGTGGTTCTTTGATGCTATTCAGAAATTTAAAATCTTGGAAGTGGTTACTGAAGGAGCTGGATTTATTGGGTGTCGTGCAGGTGAGGTAGCCAAAGGTCAGATTTTGGTCTATCCCATGGTAACTGCAACTTATCTGCAACTTGATTCAGACAGTGAGAGAGTCACTGGCATGTGCAGGAGCATTGGGAAGTGAGGTGGGTTTGCAGGGAAGGCATGGAGTGGGGCCCTGCATTTATTGGGGGACAGCAAGTGTGGCTGGAAACCTTGTTAAGAGGGAAGTGAGTCTGTGCAGGAAAGTCGAAAAGACAGACAGAGGTACATCCTTTCCTGAGTGTCTTCTGGAGCTGCCTCTCATCTGCAAAGGAGGCAGTTAAGCAAAAAGACCAGGGAACATCCTGAACTCAGGTCTTCTGTCACAAAAACACACTGACGTTCCTTTCTTATTTTACTTATTTAGGAGAACCACTGCACTTCAAATGCAATTAGTCCTAAATGCTATTGTTCATGTTGAAACAATTCTTATTTGATTGACAGTAAAAGCCTACACACCATAGTAAAAGCAGCAATGTCAGACGCAAAGGCATTACAAAATCTATAAGCTGACCCTTTAAAACCTGACTTGAACCATCAGTCTTGACTTTTGAGACTAGTTACAATAGTGCTTCATCCAAAAAGCATTAGGTTAACGCTGGATCAGGCAATGCTGCCAAACACACCCTGGCATAATTAATCAAGAATATTTCAAAACCAGATCACCTCCAAGAGGTTATTGATTTCCTGTCACAACACATTTTCCTTATGAGGTGCTACAATGCTATGTATCTGAGATGTGCTGGCATGTATTTTTTAGTGACTAAGGCTTGATCTATCTTCCTGGACTCCCGCCACCAGTGCACTGACATCTGCAACTACTCATGTTTGACAGTCTCATGTTTGAACTATGTGGCTTCCAAGTTGGACGGGATTAGAATGGGAGACTTTCTGAATACTTCAAATGTAATTGAAAGCAGATAAATACAAGGGTCTCAAGAGGGTGGCACACTTTGTACAAATGGTATCACATTAAATCACACATACACATGCTTAGAATGAGAAAGATTGCAGTGTTAACCAGCACAGCATGCAAGAAAGTGTTTGCCCCTGTTCTAAAACATGTATGAATCCTGATAATGTCCCATCTTTCAGAATTCCAAATAAGCTGTATAGCTGAAGCGTGGTTTGGACAAGCATGCAAATGTACACATTCGTAGGAGAAGATAAATGTAAGTGGAGACTGGCAGGTGTTTTGCCTTTTGTTTATGCTTGAACTAAGGCACTCAAGTCTTCCGTGAGCCATCCCTGCTATATGATGAGAGCTGAAGACAACCACACATCACATAATCTCAAGATTATTGTGTAAAATGTCAGCAAATAAAAAATATTTTCTCTTAAAGCAAAATTCAACTACATTCTTTACACAAAACATATTTTTATTCACCCATTTTTCTTGGCAAATGTGGAATATTTATCGTGAATATCCTCATCTGTAAAAGTATGTTTGTACATACTAAATACTGTAAGATAGAGGATGTAAATAAAACCAATGTTAACATTGTTGTACAGTTTATCTTTTATTTTTCCTTTCTTTTTCAGATTTTGAACTCTGCAAAATCAAGCAATCTCACTTTAATGCAGAGAATGCAGAGCTTGATAATCTCTTCTAATGGGAAACAGACGGCTATTTCCTGCTGTCAAATACTGATCTGAAGATCACAGTGATCAGAAGCACAAGAGGATTGTCATATTGAACGTATGTGATGTCTAAGGGCTTTACGACAATCAGGTTGCAGTGGACCTGTGGCACCCACAATATTAAAGCTATTCGTTTCTCTGTGTTGTCTTGTAAAACCTGACCTGACTTTTTCTGTTCACTTTAACCATGATGCGTGTGGTTCTGCTTCCCTCCCTCGCTGTCTCCAGACAGGCTGCTCTCAGTAGGTGATTCTGCATGCCTTTTCTATTTCAGATGTGGAAAGGGAGGAGCTAGAGATGAGATGCAGTTCTACCAGTTTATAGCATTCTTCCGAGCAAGAAGAGAAACAGAACCAGCACATGTGTAAAGGTCAGCGGTAGATGAGGGGAAGAGGCTGCATGTAGAGCAGTGGTCCTGTTGAACGTGGTCTGAGAAGTTTTTCAGTTTGGTGATAACTGCAGTACTGTGATGTACTTTTCCAGTATCAGAAATCTTACCCATATTTCCCTACTGCTACAGGGATTCAAGACAGAACTTCCTTTGCAGCACGTGCTCATACAACTGTAAAATGAGGCAGCTGTAAAGTTTTGGTTCTCTAAGATGTAAGCAGAAAAGGAGAACTGAACTGCCTTGCCCTCCAGGAAAGTCTCCACTGTGCACTTCAGAAATTCCTTTTGTTCAGACCCAAAATATTTTCTAAGCACAACATAGTCCTGTAATTGTTACCATTTTGTAGCTCAGGACCAGAGAGATGATAGGAAGGCATCAGTTCTGCTTGCAGTTTCCTCATAATTAATGATCACATTGCATGTGATTGTATGCTTGAGATGGGAGATGCCTTTCAGGTGGGAACAGACTGGCCAGTCACAAGATGTGTGTCATGTTATCTCTAACTTCGTTTTGTTGCAGCTAAAATACTAAAAGTAGTGGAAGAACTGCAGAGTAAAGCCTCACAAACATGAATGACTGCTACAGATATTTGTTGAAGAGACAGACCAACAAACCTGACATGCCAAACTACTAGTTACACAAGGGCCTTGCAGTGAGGAATAGCATCTGATGGGAAAGGGAAAACACGTTTGATTAAGAGCACCCTAGATTCGCAGCAGCAATGTTTTTCATCTGAAGGGCAATAAGATTGACCTTACTGCTAATGGAAGAACAAGAGAACCCAACTAAGGTCCTGGCATGGGAACCAGAGTGGCTGGTGGGATGGGCACAGAAAGTGAGTTAAGATGACCTGCTGAAAAAAAACAGGTTAGTTGAGAAAGGCTGGTTAAGACCTCCATGTTCAGAAGCAGAGCAGCAGCCACAGCCACCTCAGCTGCACAAGCTGAAAGACATATCTGGATCTGCAAAAGCTAGGACATCCAAGTGTGAAGAGTACATGGTAGAGAAAGCAAGGATGGAAGCTACTCAGCCAGGCCTGACAAGGAAGACTTAATTAATGACATTGCAAAGGCATGCCTTGAGGAAGATACTTACCTAATGCTCTTGAGTTATTATCACTAGCTTCCTCATGTTACGTTTGTTTTTTAATCCCACCAGTAAGGGTGCCATTGCTTTAAGCCCTGGGAGCCATAGCCTCCAAGTAGCTAAGCACTGCTTACTAGGGACATGCACATGTGTAATTCACTTCTGCAAATATCTGTGTGGGGTCCTGACCCAGTGCTATTTTCAGCAAGAGCAACAAAACGATTGAACCTGGCCCATTTTACTGGCAACAGCACTTGATAAATGGGTTACATGATGTAGGTTGATGCTAGACTGTGAACTTTGGTCCTTTTGTTCCTCCTCCTCTGCTGCAGCTACAACACATTCTTAGTGTGCTACTACACACCGCAAAAGTATCTGGCTGTAGACTGGTATTAGTATTTTAATTACTTGACATGTTAGCCTACAAAACTGTGGGGTCTTTTTGTTATCTTTTTAGCCCCAAACTTTCTTCTTAAAGCTCTCTCTTAAAGCTAGAATAAAATTAAAACATCAGGAAAAGATTGGCTTATGAATAAAATGTCTAATACCTGCTGAACTACGAAGAAAGGCTCAAAACTATACTATGGTACTTCAACAAAACCTAAACTTTAGACAAGAAACTCCAGTACATGCATAACACTGCCTTCTTATCTCAGGAATAGAAGTTATCAATTTACCATGTTGCCATTTTACCACAAACAAAAAAATAAAAACAAAACCAAAAAACTCAGACCTTTCAAGAAATGGGCAAGAAGCACTCTGAGAGCCTAGATAACCCCCAGCCACCACGTGATCAGCAGGGATTACCATAATATAACTCCTTATGATGAAGATATCCTTTAGTTTTATTAACAATTAGAACTTTCGATTGTCACTATGCTCTATAAAAAATTCCATTTAACCTTTACCTCATTTCTGTAGAAAGGAGAACGAAACATACATAAAAATACTTTCTTGGTAAAGAAATGCACAAAGAGAATCTTGTCTACAACAGAGGAAAAGATCCATGATGGATTTTGTTCTGGAATGTGACTGGGCCCAGCCCACATCACCACACCTCTTGGATGTCAGGAGGTCAAGCTCGGAAGAGTCCTGGTGTGAGGTCCACAGCTAGACCAGGGCCTGAAGGTATTGACCTCATCCATTCATGGCAGCAGAAGAAAATCACGTGGATAAAATCCAATAGTTTCAACACCCAATGAAAGTACATTATTTAAAATAGTTTTATCAAATATGAGTGCATCTGTCTCTGTAAATGTCAGTGTAGACATGCTAGAGGAAACAGAAAAAAGCCAGAGGAATATCTGGGCTGCTGCTTGAGAAATTTATTCTTGTTCTGACCTCTCCCTCCTGTTGAAAGGAGAGAGCAGCTGGGAATTAAAACTAATGGTCATCAGCTCCAGGGCAACTTTAGAAGGGGCCATGAATGTAAGCCCAGGTTTGCAGTATGCATCCCAGTGACTCGTGTGATTGGGATTCAAGGATTCATGGCATGCTTTCAGCTAGGCATATCTTTGGAAGCAGAAAGGATATAACAATACATTAGGGAGCCAGGCAGATCACTATACTACTTGGGAAGGAGTTCCTGGAGTGTTCCCAATCTCCCCTTCCTAAGAAAAGTTACAACACATTTAGAAATAACCACAAGACTGAAAAAGTTAATAGAAACTGGCACTTTGGTATCTTCTCCAGCAATACTGGTGGATGACCTCATGGTAGCTATGGATGAACCACAAACCTTAGTGCCATCTGCACAGCCATTCACTCCCACACAAGAGCAGGGAGCCTGGCAAACAGCAGCCAGCCTCTGGTACTCCTGTAATGCAGGGAAACACTGCGTTTTTAAAGAGAACAAAGTGATCAAAACTGTAAGTGATTTGCACACTTACATGAGTGTCAACACTAAGAACTGCCCCCTGATTCTTCAGGAAACCACTTCTACTGATCACTCCCCTTCACCAAGCTAAAAGAAAGCTGTCCCACTCTGCCCAGAGAGAAGTAGCAGCGAGTGAGGCAGGGTAGCTCTCTCTCAACAGAGCCCCATGCAAGGGCAGGTGGGGGTGGCCTGTATTAACACTCAGGTATGAATTTACTGGTTAGAGGAGCTGGTGACCTCTCTGGTGCAGAGTAACTGCCCACTCTTTGGAAAAAAAAACAAAAACAAAAACAATCCATATCCTTTAACATACATTGAAGAACTCTCTATTTCCACCAGCGTATGTGGTGGAGAGTGGGGAGTTCTCACTTTGCACCTGAGAGAGGTCACCAGCTCCTCTAACCAGTAAATTCATACCTGAGAGTTAATACAAAAATATATTTTTGAGAAATGAAAGCAGTGTGAATTCAGGTTTGCTTTAATCTCGAAAGAAAAAAAAGCACTTACAAGAAACAACTCTATTTTTCCTCTTAAAATGAAAACAAATAAAGCATTTATTTGTTTTCAACTGAAAAGCCATTTTTCATTAAAAAGTAGCCTGAATTTAATATGTGACCAGTGCTGGTGGTAAAATAATCGAACAATAATATCGAAAAAATGTCACAGTGTCTACTAGAATTCCTTCATCTAGTGGGACTGAATTACAATTTAAAGAGGAGAAAATATTTGGAAGACCTTGCTAAAAGTCATTTTTCACCAAAGACGTTAGCACTCTATTTGTCAAAGCATTTAGAAAGCTCCTTAATTCCGCTGGATTCATTGCTAACACTGCTGACTATGTTGGGACAGTAACAATCTCCCATTTAATAACAAGCCACATTCTTTCATTTTGGGTGAGGATTTGCAAATGGCAGACTATTCATTCATTTATATATTCCAGATGTATTTAATAGTCTTCAAGCTGCTTGGGGCTGAAAATGAGGAAACAAAAAGTACATTAACTAGAATATGGCAGCAGTTTTTGGTATATTATACCATGCTTTCTGTTCCCTAAGGAGTCTTAAATCACTTAAACCACCATTTTGGTCCCTTGGTGGTATTGAGAGTAGGGAAACCTCTAGCAGTGATTTCATTTGGGAAGAGTCATCAATACCTGAGGCATTCCTTCTCTAACTTTTACCTGTCTTTCCCCTACAAAATTTCTCTTTACCTTTCTGCTTCCAGCCTCATATTGTCTGGGTGCTGCTCTGCTCCTCTATTTGCACTACATTCCCTGGCTCATCCTTCTTAATGCTCTGCACCAGTACCAGCTACATGTGAAGCTGCCTCGTCATTCACAGCCACAGCAAGAAGCAGAACTTCTAAACACAGGGCAGCTATTAAGTCCTCTTAGGAAGAAAGCTCATGGAAGCTGAAGAAGCATTCTTGGTTAAGGATGCTCAGGATTAAAACATGCAGTGAGAGGAAATTAAATATTGAAAAACAAAAAAAACAAATCTACCAAGCACCCTTAGGGAACATAAAAGCAGGGAGGCAAAGTGCAGAATCCATCTTAAGAGGCAGTTCTCACTATTAATACAGCACAAACTATTTATGCTCCCTGCTTACTTCTCAATGAGAGATGGGCAAGTTACCTTGCATCACAAGCAGGCATGTGTGAGGCGAAAGCATACAGACAGACAGAGCAGATGGAGAATGTATGAGTCAAAGCGTGCTCTGTAAACAGACATTACAGAAGAAGATAGGTGGAATAAAACTGCTTTTTATTAAGTGCTCTAAAAGCCCATTCCTTTAGTATTAGGAAACAGTCCTCGTAAGGAACTCCAAAATATTTGTTTAACTGATAACTTACTGATATAAGGTTTGGGAATCCACACTATAAGATGAAAGTTCAACACTGATAATGATGTTTGTGTAGGATGTACCTTAGCCTAGAGGCTGACACAGTCTGAATATATAACATACGAGCTGTGCATTTCAAAGTGAAGATACACAGCTTTCCAGCATTTTCTCATTTCAATTTCAGCTTTTCATTCTCCCTCAATCTCTTCTTAAGGAAGAATGAAACATAGTGAAAGTTCCTGGATATCACTTCTTTCTCTTTTTTTTTTGTTTCTTTCTTTCTTTCTTTCGTTTTTTTTTTTGCCTTTAGTGATATGAAAAAGAGAAAACAGGAGAAAGATAAAATGAGAGGAAGAAAACCCATAATGGTAAAAGTCCAAAGCACTGAAATTTAAGTTCCAGTGAAAAAACAGAGATTTAAACAACTATTATGAAAAATAAGTTTCCTCTTGAAGACAGATTTTTTTTTTTGTCAGAAATAACTTTAATTATTAAGTTTTAGAAACCTTTCAATTATAAAATGCTATCAGTACAAACGTTCAAAAAATTCAAACAAGTTACATAATATACTTCAATTATAGCCATCATATGTAGATACATTAGTATATCTTATCTGTATGAAACTTCTAGCATTTACAGCTAACAATTCAGCAATCTTAAAATGTCAAGTACCTGCAAAATAACACGCTGTTGTTTTCACCATAAGCACATACGTATAAGAACTATGTGCATTGTCTTAAGATCCCTGTTGAAGTATTCTGGAACTACTGGAAGTATTTCTAGAACTACTCTAGCAGAAGGAAATCTGCTGCAAGTTTTTATTAAAGCCTATGTTTAACTACCCTGTAAATGTACGTGTCTTTTGGCAGGTCAGGCTTCCACACAAAGATGAAGTCCTCTAAGATTCACTCTGCTTTCCTTCCTCTTTCCTCATGTTTGAATTCTGATGTTTGCTTGCTGACAGGATGAGTTAATTCCGAGTCAGTGTTGCTATATTTTACCTGCCTGAAGAATGGCCAGCAGAGAGGGCCTGTTTTATTTCCTTCAAAGCAATGTTGTCATATTATTATATTGCATTTGATAGCTAGATGACTCTTCCAGTCCATATAGAACTAAAAACAACCGGCCACTCCATGGCTCAAACAATCTTTTTTCACAATGACTGGATTACCTAAACCACTTAGATAACCTTCATGCAGTTTAGATATACAAGAGAATTTCGTATAACCACTGTTTTCTGCCAAATGTTATTTTTTAACACTTCCTCCTATGAATCCTAAATCAGTTTTTGTTATTCATCTCACTAACCGTTCATGGATGAATGGCAATTGCTGAATGTCTTAGAAATAACACCTTGAAAATGTCATTCAAATCAATTTTTTTAACAGCATGAGAGGCTAGGAGGTAATTTGCACTTCTTTCATAATAATATTCTATAAGAGGTTCTGTAGTCATCTGCCTTCCTCCGCCTCCTCCAAAAAAGTAAAGGATTATAAATTCATTCTCATTTAGTGCAGCCAAATGTAACAGGCTGAGAAAAACACTACAGATAGAATATACTATGAAGACTGGTAAGCTGTGAGAAAAACCACCTCCACCATTGCCCCTAAATTAACCTGTTCCCTTCGCTCACCAGGCGCTGAAGGATTCTGTAATGCAAGCCTGGAAAGTTTCCTTCCTTCCGTATAGAGCATCCTATGTGCCAGCAGCTCCACAGCTGTCCAAGCCCACACCTTGAATGCTGCCTCCTTCTAACAAGATCTCAGAGCCCTGAGTCTCCCCAAATGTCACCCACACATGAACAAATCCAGCCAGAGTCTTTCTTCCTGAAAATTCCACTGGTGTATACTTCTTAGGGGTTCACTGATCGTCTCCTGAGTCTCAGATGCTAAAACAGTACTATTGCAGCTCTCCCCTGTCTCTAAAACAAGTACAAATTCAAGGCCCAACACTGGGGCAAACAGATTAGAGATGCTATGGCTAAATGACTGCTTTGTCCTTTCAAGTGTCAACTGGGCAATGAGGAGATACCAGCTAAGAAACTGATAATGTTAGACCAGTCCTGCATCTGACCTTTGAGATCAGTTTCTGGCACTGGTACCATGTTACGAAAGCACCCTAAATCAAAGCAAGAGAGAGGAATGAGTGAAGCAACCAAAACCAAAACATCTCTTTTCATAGTCTACTTAAACTATTGAGAGCAGGGATAAAAAATACTACATCTTTCCTCTAGTCAGACATGCAGACGAGGTGCCTTCCTGTAAGTCAGTTACTTTCAGGCAAAACCTCTGATACATCTTATAGCTAAGTGTGGACCCACTTTTTAGCATGACACTTGAACCTAAGCTCTTTGCTTCTTGTGACTTCATAGGAAGGATGCTGGCACCACACAGCCAAGGACACTCAAATTCCCCTCAAGGTGGGTGCTGCATAATTTCTCTCTTACTTCACGTGCAGAACAGCGTGCATTTGCCATGAGACTTGGCCTTGCAGGATTTCTGGAGAGCTGGCAAAAATTCTGCTGTATTTTGGTGCTCCCCTAGACCTCCTTGTTGGGAAAACTCAGTGCTTTTTCAGTTTGAGGAAAGATTATTATTCCCTTCCATCACACCTGGAAGAAACAAAGCTGAGTTGCAAGCCAAAAAGCTCCAATTGAACCATTCTGAATTCTGTTCTTTAGCGCTGTCCACAATGTTTTTGACAGTCTTCAATAAAGGCCTCATGAGCCCACTTCATGCTCATCTGGTAAGGCACCCTTGGGTGCCTTGTTACCCATAGCTTGAGCATCACTGTGCAGCATCCCTCATGGAAGACATACCCTAGACAGAAAGGGAACTTCTCCTGTGCTGAGATTCTGGGCTGCTGCAGGGATAGTTGTGACCCTCTGGCAGGTCAGGGAAGCTTCAGAGCTGCCTGGGATGAAAGTAAAACTTTCACCCTTTCCTGACGTATCAGGAATAATTTTTAAAGTGAACAGCTCAGCTCGTGGTGTTCAAAGGTTTGGACCTACTCATAAAAGCAGTAGAAAATTTAAACTTGCTGTGGTGCTGCCTAGCAGCAATGAAGCTATTGAACTGTTCACGCGGTCTGTGTTTCTGTCCCATTGGAGAACATTTCCTGTTAAAAGTATTTTTGGCATGGCTGCTTCGTTCTGGGCAGGAAGCAGAAAGTCAGCGCATACTTTAACAATCAATTTGCTAAAGAGCACCCCACAAATCAGGTCTCATCTATCTGCTTGCCTTCACATTTCTGCTGGAGCCTCTATAATTAATTTAAACAGATATAAGCACTTCTTCTCCTCTCCTTTTTGATGCTAGTTATTCCAACAAGCAGTGCTCTGAATCTGCAGCAATTTCAAAGGCTTCCGCTCCCTGCACAGAGTGGAGCAGCTGCAAGAACAGTTCTTTGAAGAGGAAATGGCACCCAATGGGACTGGCAAGCGGCTGTGAGCTGAGCTCACAACAGCCCCTAAAGTCCTCAGGAGCATCTGAGGACATCAAAAGAGGAAAGATCCCGGCTGGAAGAAGCCTGAAGAGCTAATTTAAAAGACTAATCCCATCCCTGGAGCTTTCTTCTTATAAGCAGCATGTCTAGGTGGAACTGTCTTCCTCATATTTGGCTCAGATGATCCCACTCACACTGAAAGCCTGGAAATATAAGGCTACACAAGAGGGGTAGTGGCATTCCTTGTCTTAAATTACAAATATATTCAATACATGTAAATCTACATAAAAATGTATTCCCGCATATTATTTAAACAACAATTTTATTTATATTAATTTAAATTAGTTAATATAACTAAGCAAACTACCATATTTCAAAGTGACCATAAATCACTAATAGTACCTCATACATGTCTGATTGCCAAACTGATTGCTCAACAAAACTGTACTTTTTATGATATTTGACAAATACATTCCTGTCATTGACAACATAGCCCACACTTTCCTCCTATCCTACTTAAGAAATTTATAGAAAAATTTTGTACCTTTGTTTTTTATACATGGGCTGGACAACTGTCCAAATATCCTGTCTCCTGAAAGTCTGTAAAACCAGTGACTTATGGATGAACTCAGTAACTGATGTAAATTTCAGGTGCTGATTTAACAGGCTTCAGACTGAATGACAGTGCATTCAGTGAAGCTCTATGGCCCACACCACTCCTGCAGGACTACCACAGCTGAAGTGTAGTTCAAACAGCGGTCAGTTTTAGTGGCAGGCCCATAGACTGAAAGTATTTGACTAAATCCATGTTCTTTTCCAAAAGCTGCGCATTTCCTTTATTCCCTATATATAAATAGATGCCATTTTACTAGATTCTGCTTCTGCATGTAATCAAAATGTTGTCCAGAAAAAGAACTGACACAACACATCCTGCAAATGCTTCTTCTTTGTCAGACTGCACTAATTATACACCCACTGCATCAAACTTCTCCATCTTAGTCCTCCTAACTGGCAAATTTTGTCGTTCCCCATCAATTTCACACCACTTTTCTCTCTTCAACTCTGAATTTTACTTTTTGATGAATTTAAGTTCACGTATGTACAAATTCAAGTTAGGAGCTGTGCAGACATTGTGCGTGCCTGTTTGTGCACACAGTTCTGCAAACTGATCGTCAAAGGTCTGGGCAGTCTTTTTTTCTGAGACCATGCTGCGTTTGGCAGGACAACGCTGCATCCTGTCAGGAACTGCTTTGAAACAATTTCACTCTACAAACAGTTTTGCTTTGTGATTAACATTGTGCCATGCTGTTCTGACACTGCCCAATATAACTGCACTGTACTGTGACTATTTCATTATACACTACCACAAATTGACCAATTAACTTAATTAAAAACACTTCATTTTTCCTAAGCACATAGTTTGCTTAACTGAATTATGAGATGGTATGGAAAAATAATGTAGAGAATTAAGACAACAGTGAAATAATTTTCACCGGCACTTTTCCCTCAGAAGAGCAGGGTGCACTGACACCCCACAACATCACACATCTTAGCTGTATTTTAGAAGTCTGACAGCATCAGGTACTGAAGGACAAACGTTCCATGGCTGTTTATACTTCTGACAGCAAAATTAAAATGCATACAAGGAAATAAAACTGAAATGGCCTCATATTTTAATGGAATATAAACACGCTGGTTAATTAGATTACTAAGCATATGGTTCTTTTATACTTGGTTATTTTGTCTCTGACAATTCATCTATGGGTGACACAACTACCTTACTTCAGATAATGGAATTCCCGTGGCAAATAACATGAAGAAGTAGATAATTCTGTGACTGGAAAAGTATACTTGAGAGTGTTATTTCAAATACTTGAGAATGAAGAGAGCAGAAGTGTGAGAGCAAAATATGGTTCACTGGCTTCTCTGTCAGATTGGTGAACGCATAAAAATTTTGCTTAGGACAGCAGAGCCATTAGGGAGCTGGTTATGACTGAATTTCTGTCTGTCTAGTTTACCTTCTTAGCTGATTCTAATGCAGAGAAGGGTGTAAGAGCTATCAATATCTAATTCATACATATGGAAAATCTTCCCATGCTGCAAGTTCAGGGGGACGAGCTGTTCTGCCTACATTCACTTCAATTCCAACATAATTTTTTATGGCTGCTAGGGAGAAACTCTGAAGTCTTGTGCTGTGCCCCAAAAGTTGACTGGGGAATTAGAGAATAATTACAGCTTTTAAAGAACTCCATGCAGTTCATCTAAACAGAAATGGCATCAGCAGCTTGGAGTGCCTGTCTGCGTTCCGAATGACCCTCTCCATAAAGCTGTCTGGAATCAAATTGAGTTCCTGATTTTATTTCAATTGAACAAACTCCCATTAGTCCATTGTACCCTGAAGGCATGAAAGCTACCTCTCAGCTTCACTGTGTTGGCTAATCCTTTCTGCTGCAGCACACAGGGCCTAAAAATCCCTGTATCAGCTGTGCGCATGCTATCTAAAGCAGAGCCTTTATTTTAAGAGTACAAGAAGGCCAATTACTAGGAAGAGTTGGCAAAATACATTTGACTACTCTGATTTGCAACTATTTGATGCTCAGGATTCAGAGATCCCAAATTCTGAGAATCACAGGAACATACACAGGCACTGAAACTTTAAGCCAGCCCATCCATCCAAGAGTGTTGTCCAAACACTCCTTGAACTCTGGCACTTGGGGCCATGACCACTGCCCTGGGCAACCTGTTCCATGCCCACTGCACCCTTTCCTTAACCCCCACCTGCCCATCCCCTGACACAGCTACATGCCATTCCCTCGGGCCCTGCTGCTGTAACAGAGAGCAGAGCTCAGTGCTGCCCCGCACTCCCTGTGAGGAGCTGCAGCCACCGTGAGGCCTCAGCTCCTCTGCTGAGCAGAACAAAACAAGATACCTCAGCCGCTCATTATCCTTTTGGCCCTCCAGACCCTTCACCATCTTTGCAGCCCTCCTTTGGATGCTGTCTAATTGTTGTATGTCCCTCTCACATTGCACCTGGTGCTCAGTGTGAGGCCACACAGAGCAGAGCAGAACAGAACAGTCTGTTCCCTTGCCTAGTGGCAGTGCTGGACCCGATGCATCCAGGATACAGTTGTCCTTTTTGGATGCCAGGGTATGCTCCTGGCTCACGTTCCACTTGTCACCAACCAGAACCCCCAGATCCCTTTCCGCAGGGCTGCTCTCCAGCTTCCCACTCCCTAGTCCATACATATATCCAGAGTTGCTTCTTGTCCCAAGTGCAAAATCTGGCATTCGCTCTCTGTCCTCCATCTTCCTTCCAAGCTGTTTATTTTTTATTCTCTACTCACTGGTCATCACCAAAGATCAGGTATGGATGCAGAAGAGGTAGGTTTACAACTGAAAAGAGATTCAGAACCAAACACTCCAATTCAGATATGTGATATGCTCTGGCATATCACAGCACCAGCAAAGTGTAATGTGATTTCAGTTCTGCATGGGAAGGGATCTCTTGTCTCTTATACAAGGTTTGCAAGGAAATCAGTCTAGCAAGCAGCTTGAATGTTGCTATTTCATTTGTCAAAGGCAATTAACCTGACTGCCTGTAAACACATTACATCACTTGGATCTGCATGTTGCAGCAAAGCTACAAATTATTTTTTTAGAAAAGCATGTTATTTTTAAATTCTATGGATGTATTTGATCACCACTATTCTGAGATACTTTTAGGATAGCTGATTCTAGAGACAAAAAGGGAGGAAAAACAAATTGTAATGTCAGTGAACCTAGCCAAGGTGAGAGGAGTGAGAAAATGTGAGGAAAAACACCTTCAGGCACAGGTTCCAGATGAGTGCAGAAGGAGGGCAGGAAGTGCTCCAGGCATGTAGCAGAAGTTCCCTGCAACCTAGGAAGGCCCGTGGGGGTGCAAGCTGTCCCCCTGCCCCCCTGCAGCCCATGGGCACCGTGTGGAGCAGATCTCCACATGCAGCTATGGAGGAGCCCCCAGTGCAGCAGTAGGTCGGGGGAAGCTGCTTCCCATGGGGGACACTGCTGAAGTATGGGCCCTGTGGTACAGACCCATGTTGCATCAGTGCTTGGAGAAATGCAGCCTGTGGGACATCCACACAGGATCAGTTTGAAAGGATGACATCCTGTGCAAAGGACACTACATGCAGCAAGGGAAGACAGTGACCATGGAGAAACAGCAGAGACAAAGTGTTAAGGACTGACTGCAGCTACCATTCCCCTGCTCCCATTTCCCTATACTCTGGGCAGCCTAGCATTAAATGTGGAGGTTGGTGGTCCTGCCTGTGGTGGGGGGGTTCGAGCTTCATGATCCTTGACATCCCTTCTAACATCGGCCATTCGGTGATTCTGTGATTAAGCTGCAGCCTTAAACAGCCTAAAAAAGCTGTTTTTCAACACAGTCACTACCGTCAGCCATGCATTCTCACCAGCAATGTACAAGATCCTGCATGCTACACTCATAAAAATCTGCACTGGTGCAGATCTGACCTACTGTTTCACAGATGGCATATTTGTTAGGAAAATGTTGCTCATACAGTCCAACTTTCGCTGTGCTCGCATCTACTGTTTGGTCTCCATATTCAGTGAATGTTTATGAGTGCAATTTTTTCTGCACGGAGGAATTCAGTGACACACCTTTGCTTCGTTCTTCCATGTCCGATACCATCTTGTCAGACTACTTCTATGCTCCCATCTGCATGGCAACAAAATGCAATGGAATACTGGCAGGAAGATTCAGATGGCTGCTCTCTGCCATAGTACTAACATCCGCCTCTGATGTTGTGGGCCAATATAATAAGATTGGAGGCATTACTTTCAGAGCGGCCCTCAGAGTTCTCACAGCTCTAAACTGCTATCAGTAGATTTATTAATCTCTCTGCGCAGAGTCTGTTTACCCAATGACAATAATTGGTGAATTATCATCTTGACCTTATCTCAACCTTTGTACCATTTTAAATTGTATTTTATCCCTGAGGACGAGGAGTGAGACAGTGATGTGGTGGACCACACCACTTCAGGCAGCAGTATTCTCAATCCTTCTGAGGGCATGATACATGTGCAACATGGTCCTCACTAGGAGCCTGGGCAAGTGTCACCTCGGTGGGACTGATGAACCAGCTGCACAGTTGAAACAAGCCTGCACTGAGTAACAGAGGACTTCCGAAGCCTGCAGTTAAACTGAGCCTTGGTACATACATGAAAGATAAGCAACACTGTCTTTTTAGCAAAATTCAACTCCTTACTCTAAAGTATGAAGGTATTATAACTTTTAATATCAAAAGATACATTTTCTCATAATCCAGTTTTGATAAACGGCTGACTTCTGATTTCTGAAGTTCTCTCTTGAAAAGATCAACAGGATGGTGACTCCTCACAGGATACACGTTTTTATCTTGGTAAAGTTAAAAACTGTTAGGCAAACTTAACTATACGCATTTTTAAACACAACATTTATCTGTTCATAAAAAGATGCACCACACTGCATTTCCCTTAGTTTGATTTTACCCATTTTCCTTCTACAGCCATCTACACATCACTTTTCTCGTTTGTTTCAAGAGCAGGGGCTGCTGGGAGCACGAATCCAGCATCCAAGTACACTTCAGATGGTGGATAAAAATCCCAGCATTTCCCTTGTCTGTTCACATTACAGGCCCAAGCCCCGCTGCGACTCAGGGAAGCCCTTCTGAGCTGGCCGCAGTACAAACAGCACAGCGCAGCACAGGTGCTGTGGTGACAGCAGATCCTCCTCATCACTGCAGACCCTTCCTTTTATGGGCCTGAGTCAAAAGCAGGACAAGGTTTCAGAAACCCCCATTCCTTCCAGATCCCATTCCTGGACACAGACTTTAAGAACAGGCATGTTTTTCACAAATAGCCTGTGTTTTCTGGACAGAGTGCCTCAGCAGTTGTTCCCCCTCTATCAGACTCACGTCATCCCCTGAGATGAGTTCTCCTGATTTCCCAACACAGATTACTTGCACCTGGATGGGAATGACAGGGTGTTGGCAGAGAATCTGAGCAAACAACAGAAGCGGGGAAAAACCCTTGCCAGCCTTTGTGTGTGCAACTGCTGAGTCAGTTCAACAGCCTCAAATACCCCCACCCTACACACACAGGTGCAGATGACCATATACAAGTAATCTTCATTTGGCTGCTGCCCAAATTCCACATTCCTCTTGGCTCCCCCGGACCAGCTCTCCCACATGACCTCACCTCTCATGCCCTTGTGGCAGATAGCCAAGCAGGCAAAGCACAGCTGATTTCCTAAACACCCAGGAGTTGTGGAAGTGGGAAGGAGATGAGAGTCCGATACAGGCAAGAGGAAGAACAAATAGTCATGCCTGGGTCCAGGCCTTTGACCCTCAGACTTCCCCCACGCCCATTCGAGTCTGGGAAACACATCCTCAGAGCTACTGTGTTGCCTTTGTGTCCTTCCAACCATAACACACAAACCACAGGAGCTCCCCCCATGCGAAGGACTTCTTGGTGTCAAGCTGCTCTGCTCACAAAGCCTTGTGGTCTATTCAGACAGGATTAGAGACTGCTCTGTACCAGGACATCCTTGTATCCTGAGTCAGCCCCTGCAATTCAAGACAGGCCCCAGCCCCTCTGCCTTGAGCTTTCCCTAGTTGAAGACTGAGGGCTAAGTTCTGCGCCCATCTCTACACACGCGTTACTGCTGAGTACTGGCTGTATGGCATGTGGAGCTCACAGATAGCCAAACACAAACCCTGAGAACTAACAAAGGTAAATCTAACCTACACAACCCTTAACTGTGCTCTTGACTACCATGAAAAGTTTTTGCACAGTAAACTGTTTACAAAAGAAAAGCAAATCCTTTCCCTTCAGCATAACAATCAGCTTGTCCTAACACTCCCCATTTGCTAATGAAACTCACACAGCCAGAGCCAGTGACAATGAACATCTGCACAAAGGCTGTCTGCACACTGTGTTTCACTTTACAGAATAAAGCCACTTTATTTGCACAGCTAGTGAAATTTGTAACTTGCCTCATTTTGCTTTGGGGTATTTCTGTTTTTCCCTCCAATTCTTTTTCAAAAAAAGTGATTTATTTTTATTTTTGGTTATGATAAAGGACAAATAGATCTTGAAGTACTTCAGATAGCAAAAGTTTCAGGAATACAAACACTGTTTCAAACAGAGATGTTGACTGGAAACCACTTCACAACCTCAGCTGTAGAGTCCACTACTTCAACTACTGCGATTAGCTGAAGGAAAATCGAAATCTGTAGCAGTCAAATGTGTATCAAAGAACCAGCCTTTCCCTCATCTTGTGCTTAGCATATCCTGTGCGTTAGCACAAAATATAAAAAGTCTGAGCAGTAGGCATGAGAATGACAACACCATCAGGAGCCTCTTGCTGTTAGAAGCTATATAGAGAGGAGACTCTGACTGTCAGTTTGGTCAAGCTTCAAATTTGCCCCAAGTATGGTGCAACTGGCTTACAGGAACTGGGATGACAGAAGGAGAGAGCTTGCCACAAGAGAAGTAACATGTGCTCATGGCTACTTTCCTCTTTGCTGGGTTCTCACACAAGACTGAGCAATAAAGGGAATACCAATAAGCACCACAAAGTGTTACATACAGTGGATGCCAAGGTTAGGCTGATAGCGCGCAGCAGAGGCTGTGATCCCACAGGTCAGGTCACCAACATGTAGTGGCACACAGGTGTCTGCAACAGCACCACGTATCTCCTGATGGGAAGGGAAATGTAACTGTGACAGGAATTCTGTTCTTCAGACATCTTGAGAGGGCACTCTGCACTTACATAAATTTGAATTGTTGACGCAGTGGAAGCAAAGAGGGAAGGATGGGCAAAATTAGGACTGCCCACTGAATTTCCTGGATTAGCTGGGAAAAGATCCTATTTGGCATCTGAATATACTATGGGAAGCACACTTGACTTTGTGTCTATATCTTTGGCCTCCTTTAGGGTTATGACCATATGACAGACACCTTCTTTCCATGACAGCCTTGAAATTGCTTTGCAATCATCACTGCCTCCTAGGGAGAAATATGAGTGGGAAGCTTCACTCTTTCTGTCAACCTGGACTGCAATAATGGCAACTTCCCATGGTTGCAAACTGAATCCAAAGATCCTACAGACATCTTCTTGCACATGGGCTCCAAGCTAGGCTTTAGTCTGAAATCATGCTGAGAGCTGACGAAAAGAGCCGTGAGTGGGAAGGAAAAAATGAGAACAGAAGGAAAGGGCATGGCAAGAGCCAATAACATGATGGAAAAACAGAGATACATGAGAAAGTGGTCCTAACCAGAAACATAAAAAAATGTTGACAGGACACTATTTGAAGCAGAGATACACAAAATACTGTTAGCAGCTTTGGAGGTGTGCGTGATTAGAAAGAATAACAAAGAAGAAAAAATATTCTGAATCTGAATCACTATCTGTCCCTGTAACAGCTAATTAATTTTTGTTTTTAAGTGCTGGAAGAGATCACTGATCATTTGAGCATGCTTCAGCATGATTAAAAACAAATAAGGGAAAACCTAGCTTACAAGTACCAGCAAGCCATGTTTGGGATGATTTGTGTCTATTAGATTTTTTTCTTAAAGAGCAATTATAAAAATCCAAATATAGATTTGTTGCTCCGTATGTACGGTAAGCAGAACATGTGGTTGAACTGTGGTCATCTCAGTGGTATTAAACTGCAGTCTCATGATTCATTATTTATAATATCACCCTCTGTGAATACCAGGTCACAATTATCATAAAAACACAGCCATTTCACATCAGTGCTGAAATTTTGACGAGTCTTGAAGAATGCACAAGGAGGAGAAATTAAGTTACCCAAATGGGCAGGGTAAATTAGATTCTGTGGACACACACAAGAGGACAAGCAGATCACATCAACAGGAATTTTGGCTCTATTAGTTAAAGCAGGGGGAGAAGCTCTTGTGTCACGTTTGTCAAATGACCACACACAACAGCTCTGCCCTGAAAGCAGATACCATAACCTTTTGTGGACCTGCAAACAGCAAATTAGCTCCAAAGGTGAACATGCGCTACTGGTGTCAGCTAGTAGCATTCAGCCCTTCTCCCACTCATTCAAGTCGTGGCAGTTCAAACTCTCATTAGACAGCAAGAATTCAGGGTAAGGATCATCTTCCTCTCTGTGCTTGTACAGTGCCAAGCATGAGGGAGTGGAGGACTCTGGATGCCACACAATACAAATAACAGTGAATCATCTGATGCCTATTAGTTTGATTACCTGTCTTGATTCACCTGAGGTCTACAATGGCTTATGTGGGCTGCCATAAGCCTTACTGCATTACACTGTTTCTACTGCTGAAAAAAAAAAAGAAAACAACACAACATACCTGCCTCCTCAGAGGATGGATCTGAGGCAGAACACAGCCTCTCCTGTTAATACTAGTGAGTGCAAGTTCTCCTGAGCTGCTCTTTACATGCAGAGAAAGCCTAGGAATCCAAACTCCTTACGTGCAGCCAAGAGTAGCTCATCTCTAGCTCTGGTGAGAGCTATGTTTTGGGGAAAACAATGCCCCAAACTGTGTTACTCCTTCTCACCCCTGCAAGGGACTGGAGGTTCCTCCTGCTCCCCAAGTGCACGTGGGCGTGCTGCAGCAAGCAAGTCTCAGTGCCCACAGTGCACTCTAAGCCAAGTCCTTGGCACACTTGCTGGTGCAGCAGCTCTGGGGAAGCAGATATTTGTTCATTTTAATAAAGCCTTGTCTCTATTAATTCATCCTGTCCACATTCTCATCAAGACTATGGCTGTCTGAGACATTTGGAAAAACAGCAGTGCCTTGTTACTCTACCCACACTTATCTGTAATTTGTTTTTACAATAAACCACATCACTCATTTTGTTTTTTTTCTATAAGGCCTTACTCTGTGTCACAGTTTGATCAACTCACTTATTATTCCTACATATGATTGGTGTTAGGTTTGTGCTTTTACCTGAGTTGGATTAGAATTCAGTAATTTTCAGTTTGTTCAGAGCCAGTTTGGGTTTGTTTTTTTTTTAATCTACAGTTTAGCCATGTGGTTATCCAGCACGTACTCTCAACAACTTTTATTCCCAAGAGCTGATGGTTGCTGTGATAACCAGCCTCCTTAATCGGAGCGTACTGTTTCTTTCTGTAGAAGGAACACAGCTGAGGAAAATGTAAAAAAAAGAGAGAAAAAAAAAGTTTTAAAAAATCTTCACGTCTGCCTTTTCTTAAGTGCTTAAATATCTTCTACTTATCTCTGTGAGTTTAAGTTTCAAAAGTTTCTCTTTCAATAAGCAGTCTGATTTTGCTGAACAGCTCCTCCACCACTGGACAGGATTCTCTATTTCCTACATCCTCCTCCAGTAGATGCTTTTCTCTTCTTCATATCCTGGCATTGTCCTTTATCCATGCTTATAAAAAAATGTTTATGGAAAAACTGCAACTCTTTGGCCTCCACTATTTCCTTTCCTAGTTGTTAAGAAAGTTTCTAAACTGTACAAATAATCAAAGAGAGACAGAGACACTTGACAAAATTAAATCTTGAAATCTATGCAAGTTATAGACAGAAGAGTATCAACCTTGATTAATTATATAGCTATAAACTGTTTCAAAAGCCTTATTCCAGCTCCACAGCTAAAGCTGGTGAAATCCTTCCAAATTAAACTCTTGCAGCTAAGTCACATTTCTTTCCCTTTTTTGTGCATGCCTATAAGTAATCTAACCAGTGATGTTCAGTCTATCACAGCTCTAACTGCATCTCCAAACGCCTGTTAAACATTCACAAAGCGAGGCAGACAGGTCACACAGCACACACTTTCTTGAAGAGTGTGGCCATAAATCTCTCTCGTGTTGCCAGAGAGAAGCAATTCCCTGTCAGCAGACACAGATGAGGAGATATGAAGATAACCTTTCCTCGTCTGTGTTGTGGCAGCCTCTGAAGGCTGTTAATCTCTGAAGGCGGCCATTACAATGATGGCTCTGCATGTTGTGCCTGAAGAATAGTGACATTTCATCATCAATTTGCTAGAGATGCCGAATCAACGGAGAATTACTTTGCAATTTTCCAAAGGCAGACATGACCAGCAATGCATGCTGCTGCTACATCTGCTAAAGCTTTTGCACTGCTTCCTCACAAATTATTAGTAATTTTTCCATGTGCTTGGAACCTCTCTTAGATGCATCAGCCTGTAACCTATCCTGCAAAACCTCTGCTCAAATATCCTTAGGTTTGCAAATGCACAATTTGGCATCTTGCTTTTCTGGGCTTGCAACAATGGCTCATATTCAGCACTTTTCTACTTCTCCATATTGGAAAAGAGCAAAAAGCCAAATTACACCATTTTTTGGTCATATGCAGTTAAGCAAAGATCACCTTGCATCAGGACTGATGTTAGCTACTGCTTTGTTCTGCAGTCTCCTGAAAGATCCATTTCCCAAGTCACTGAGCATGGGACAGCTATCCATATACCCAGAGCCTGATTTTACTATTAAGTGAAAGACAAACTTACAAGCCTAAGACCCATTTATGTTTGGAAAGGTGACTTTCCAGTCAGAAAATGAGAGGATCAGTGAGATGGAAAGGGATCTCTGGAGATCATCTAGTCAAAAACCACTACTCACAAGTGTTAACTATAGCAGGTTGCCCAGGGCAGCATCCAGCTGGGTTCTAAATATCTCCAAACACAGACATTCCAAAGCTTCTCTGGGCAACATCCCTACAGTAGAAAAGATTTTCTTATGCAACTGTAGCTCAGTACATCATTAAAATTTTTCTTCCTCTCTTCTCCAAATAACTTGAAAAGTTGTCTACTAATCTGGGGGGAATTCTCCCCAGTCAGCTAAAGTGGGAAGGGTGGGTTCCATGCCATCATGCATCATCATAAAGTTTTTAAGATGGAAATTTACAGCATAGATTGCTAACACTGAACAAGGATGTTCATTATTGTGTCCGTATGCTAGCAAAATCAGCAGAAACTGTGCAAGCATCACAGAGTCAACTTTGAAGAATGCCTATCTCATTTTTTTCTCCCACTTTGCCAGTTCCTTGTTACTACTGCAGACAAAATAGAAAGGTGGGAGATTCAGCACATCTTTTTCTTTCATTGCATTATAAGATCCTGATGATTATTTGCCCCATTTAAGTTTCACATTAACAACAGAAAAAGAAAAGGAAAAGGTGGTAAGGAAATCCTCTGAAGCTTGAAGATTCTATACTCTCAGATACACAGAGAACCTCTATTGGAGAGCAAACTGAGGTGACATACACACAAATAAGTTTGTTTAATACAAAATGCATTTTGTTGAAATTGGATCACCTATGCTGCCAGTATTTTCTATGGCCTAAAAAATACCTAATTATGAAACGAAGGAAATGACGGGATGAGAAAAATACAATCAACTTCCAAGCAGTAATTAAGGTAATGCTATAAGATAGTCCATGGCCAGGGAGGGAATTATGGGTCTTTCTTTGGTAAAGCAGAGAAATGAATGTGTCAGATCAGCTACCCAGTACAACAAAAATAAGACAGTTTCCAAAGTAAGTACAAAGTGTAACAAATGCACTGCGTCATTAGCTGCAAAGGTTAGAGACACCTAGGCCAAGACAGGATTCTTTTCCCTGAATTTTTATATGGAAATAAAATGTCAGCTGAAGTCAGCCTTGTCTGTACCAGTAAATTTTATTTTATTATTATGTACAAAATAACTCAACATGAAAAGATTAGTGCAGACAAAGACCAATACATTTAAGGGACCTGAATGTTAACTGGAACAAAAGATGATGATATGAAGTTAAGGATGACAATGCTACATGCCATGTCAAATTTAGCTCCCATAAGCTAACATGATAGTTAAACGATGTTCAAGTACAGCTTCCAGATGCAGGAGAGGAAAAAAGTCAGA
Organism: Tympanuchus pallidicinctus; assembly: GCF_026119805.1. Lineage (NCBI taxonomy): Eukaryota > Metazoa > Chordata > Aves > Galliformes > Phasianidae > Tympanuchus > Tympanuchus pallidicinctus. The sequence goes on along the minus strand of NW_026294618.1, from coordinate 57,622,125 downwards.
AAAAACTTGCTTAGGATGATTTCTGATTACTTTCTTACTGGGCAGACATTATCAGCCAGTAAAGACCATGGTAAAAAGAATGCAGAGTCTTGCAGGAATTGCATCCCACCAAACAAAGATCCATTCATCCATCGCTACATAAGCAGAACTGTTGACAGACTGTGTGAAAGAATAAATGTAAACATAGAAAGTTACCCATTTCTACCACTTCTTAAAATTCTGACAAAGAAAACCCAACAAAATTGATATGTGGACATAATTGAGATAAGCTGCAAAACTCACCAGTTTCGAAAGCAATAGTTTATGACTTCATGCACCCTTTTTATCCAGGATTGTCATACAATGTTTTCAGGCAGAGACTGCTATATTGCTCTTACTATACTGCTCAAGGGTGAAGAAGAGTTGCAGAGAGATTTTGGCAAAAAATCCAAGCCCCTCGAGGACTGGACAGTCACCAACCACACAAGGTTTAACAAGAGTAAATGTTGGATTCTGCACCTGGGATAAGAGGCAATCCTGGATATATGTAATGACTGCAGGATGAGAGGCTGCAGAACAGCCTATTTTTAGTGTTCTTCATTAAAACAAAAACACCACATATGAAGACAACCAACAGAAAGATATTAAAGCTTGAGATAAAAAAAACTTCTGAATTGAAACAGTGTATAAGAAGATACATACTTGCATTATAGACAATTATATATATGTCTGAGTCTTTAAGTGGAAGTTGTTAGATCACTCCAGCAATTAACATGCAATAATATGACTGTCAGATGCATTATAAATGCAAATACGGGAATGAGAAGCAGTATAAGTTCCAGAACAAAGTAGAGAATTCACTCCATAAGCAGGAAAAAGTGGTCTTAAAGCATTTAAAGCACTACAAATGGTTATTAGATAATTGTTTCTGTCTTGGAACATGTGTATTAGTTTCTTTTGAATTGTAACTTTCCACTGATAAATACAATCACTGTACCACCATCCTCATTACATAACAGGAATAAAAGGGGAAGGCAAAACTTATGTAGGAGAGGAAAACAGAAATACCAAATTAAAAATTTATGACGTTCAATTTTCTCTCATCAGACTCAGAGACATATTTTAAGGCTGTCCATGAAGTGGTCAAGCGGCCGTACTGAGGGGCAGAAAAGATCGCTGAAGTTCAAGGCCATTGCAATCAAGCTTTAGCCAGCATAAACGCAGAGCAAGATCCAGAGTGCAAACATATAAACTCCTGACCTTTCGTGTTGCCTGGTCATAACTAGAGCTGCTACTGTTAGGATCACAAAATGTAATGAAGACTAAGAGAAATGTCCTACACATATCAGATGTCTATACATACACGCTAAACTGAACTCTGCACAGGCAGTTTATATTGGCAGAAAGTTCCTCAGCCTAAACATACTATGTTGACAAAAATATTTTTTAAGTATAACCCTGCTGTAGCCACATACACTTTGGTATAGAAAGGAAGCAACAGCAGACAACCTAAATCAACACTGCCATGGCAGAAAGTTTCAAAAACAATCAGCCTCTGCATATGTTAGCTACTGTGTAATCTTCTAGATCAGTCTTAGATAGAAACAAATGACGGGGGCTGCTGAAGAGCAGCTGCAGTGGAAGAAAAGGCTTTATCTACCCTCTGCCATGAGATGGTGCCTTGCTGCAGGAGAAATTCTCCAACAGCCTTCTTAATGTTCAGCTTCTCCCATTATTTTGCCACAACAGCTTAAAAGGTGAAATTAGGCTGGAGAAGGCAACTTACACTCTTCTCTGAATTTATTCTCCACAAGAATTAGCTTGAAAGGAAAAACAAAAGAAAAAAAGATAATATAGGAACCATAAAATAAACCATAAAATATAGAGTACTATGAATAGGATTTTCTTAAAACTCTTTAGGAGAAAGGGCAAAGAAGAAGAGCACTGATTTTATGCTCTTCACATTCCTTTCCCACACACATCCCCAAACAGGACAAAACAATGGAAACAGTGGGTTATGGTTTTCATGCCATATAGGGCTGCACTCTGTTGAAATAAACAGCACGCACAGGGAACTTCTGAGCCCTTAGATTTATAAAGCTAAGTACCTGGAAAGCACTGTTTGTTCATGTTTTACCCAGCAGATACAGAAGTGGTGTATTTTCATCTTTCCTGATCCTTAAATAGTGATTTAATTCTCTTTCCCAGATTCTTACACATTTTCAAAGCCCATTAACAGTTTGTGTTAGGAAGAACTTCAATTGTGAACTTTTAATCAATTACCAGAAGCATGTAGGAGTTACACAGAGTCTTCTTTTTTTTGTTATTCTTCTTGGGTTTTGGTCATACTGTGATTTTGTTTTTAAATGCAATGAGAATGAAATATGTTTCTATAACTGACTGGAGCTTCACTGTAAAATCAGAAAATATTTTTGAAGTTTGGATTAAAAAAAAGAGGAACTAAATGTTCAGTGTTTTTTGTTTGTTTGTTTGTTCTGTTTTGGTTTTGTTTTTTCTTTTTACTCTGGCAAAATTCCATGTATTTTTTAATAACATTTGCCATGACTTTTAAAGAGCTTGACCACACACATCTGCAAATATAAAGGAAAAAAAAAAAAGACATGGGCAAACCTTTTTGTCCAATTCTCTGAAAATCTCCACCTTTGATAAGAAAGAATACCCAAACAATAGTGGTAATGATGTGGTCGATGTTAACCCGGATGGTTCAGATGCTTAAGTTTTATGTGATTCCATGCTTCCTGAATATGGATAATTTGGTTTCTGGACTAATAGCAATTTGGATGGTTATTTCATTATTTCATCTCAACTGGGTTTTTGAGGAAATGTTTGCTGATTTGTGGGTATGTTGTTTTTATTTACCAATGAAATATTATACTGAAATACAATAAAGGCTTTTTCCCATTTCTGCTATATATAAAGTAATAACAATTCAGTAGTACCCCTAGAGGATTTCATAGTGACAAAATTCTTCCAAGGGTTATTCTACCTTCTCTTTTGTTATTGTTGTTCATGCTTTCAGTTTGTCAGCAATTGAATCAATAATTAACTCTGACTGTCATGTTTTTTGTAATATAAATAGTACATTTAAAATAACAGCCTTGGAAAGTCCAAATTTCCTTAGGTTACACAACATCCCAAAAAAAGGAGACTGAAAACCACCACACAATAATTTCCATGTTTTGAGTTCCAAAGGAAAGCCATCTGCAGGGCTTCTGTTCCTGTTCTTTAGAGGCTCAAATGCAAAATAATCACTCTTCACATGTTTTCTAAACAAAACGTATCATAGTGTTTTTTGTTTTTCCACTGCCTATGAATGTGGTGTTTTACTCCTATCCTTAAAAAAACCTCTGATGGATGGGTTAGGTCCTCCTTTCTTAGCGGCTCGCAAAAGATGACAGAAGACAAAAAAACAATGCTTTCTAGGCAACAGTCATCCTGAACTCCAACTGATATGACTGATACTCTCTATTAATTTAAAGAAAAGAAAAAAATCCTGCTTTGTATCCACTCTCTTCAAAGCTTTGTAGCTAACAGTGTCATTCTGTTTCTTAGAGAGATCATGCAGTATATTATTATTTTAATGAGAAGGGAAAAACAGTGACGTGACATCAGTGGACATAAATGCAGTTGCAAATAATACTGTCAGAAATTTCTTGCCTTATGAAAACAGTTTTGCCCAGATTCAGAAGGGTTTTAGTATTATTCTTTGTTATTCTTGATATTGTGAGGAGGAAAAAATACACTGAGAACAACACATGCAAATAAAAAACATACAGCCTGCCAGAAATACTGCATGCAGCACGCTACACTTAAGCATGTGTGATCTTATTCCTATATATGTACTATTAGGTCCAAAAGCAATGCACTGCTGTTAAAAAAGCTAATGGAATATAATTACTGTGGAGGCTCTTTTGCAGAGGATCATAGGAAGACAACATAAAAGCAGAAAAATCCTATCACTAGGCTCAGAGTTTTGTCGCTATGGACTTTTCTGTGATGAAGTCATCTTACTACAGCTGTTTTCCCTTCACTATTTCTCAAAAACAGAAGGGCTAAAATAATGCTAAACTCGAGATTTCCAGATTGAGATGAACAGTTCACCATGCCACCCTTCAAAACTACAGTCTGACTCTTATGGTTTAATATTCCTTTTCCCACGAGGAAACTAACACTGAAAAAGTACTCAAAAGAGAACTCAAAAGAAATCGGGCCGCAGATTTTGGTGTTCATTTTGAACACGGGGCAACAGTTTAACAGCCTTTTTTTAATGAAGGAGCTGTTTAATGAGTGGCAGAGAATGTTCCCTACCAAAATTGCCTGTGCAAATACATGCTTCAGACTTCACATGTGCATTATGTTGCCCTCATGACTGGGCACCTGGTTGTCCTCTCAACTCCTGTTTCTTACGAAGCAGTTAAGCAGCTCGGTGATTTGATGCAGTGCTTTCTCATGACATTCTGGAAAATGATTCAACTAATGGCCTGAAGGGAAGGTCCAATTTTTTGCCACATTGTCTGTGTTCTGACTCCAACTCTGTATAATATTTTGGAGAAAGTTTGCCTTTTCTATGCTGCGCCGAGTAAATATTTTGTCAGTTGTTAAGGATGAGCTACAGAGTAAGACCTGTCGACATATCCAAATTCAGCAGCAAGACTTGGAAGTGCGTTAGAACTTTTTCCAGATTGGGATTTGTAATGTACTTCAGAAGCCAGCAGAAAACCAACCACTTGAACTATTACAGAAAGGCTGAATGAACCCTTTTCAGAGCAGTGAAAATGTTTTTCCGCACAGTTGGAAAAAAAATCATTAACGCTAGCAGAAAGAGCTGGGTGACAAACAGGGAAGTTCATTTCCTTGCGGGTGCACGGCATGGCACCTTCTCCGACCAAGAACAAGACCTGAGCTGCACTGAGGACAGAAACCTGATTGGGAGGAGGCAAAAATACTGCAAGGCTTGGTATTAATGTAGGGTTTCAAAAGCAAAGTGCATATCTCACAGACATATCTACACTCACAGTTTGGGAGGAATGAGCAAAGAAAATGCAAATAAAGGCTGTCTTGCTTCCTGTCGCCAAAGAGAAGCTATAGAGGAGGCACAAATGAAGACTAAACAAAGACTCATTTCAGGAACCTAATTATTTGATCTCTGCTGCAGCCAGGCAATTATTAGAAGTGATGATCACTAAAACTGAATACAGCTGCTTAAGCTTGAAAAGCATTCAGCTTATAAAGTACTAAAGAAAGGGAATAAAAAGTGAGCACAGCTACGCAACTCAACAGAAATCTATCACAGTGTCATGGTAACTGCTTGTTTGCACTTTTATGTTATGTCTAATGTAAAATCTCTGCAGTAATAATCTATGGAAAAAAAGAAACAGATAGATCCATATGCTTGGTGCTGTTGCGTGGACTTCTGAAGAAATTAAATAAAAAATAAATTTTCTTTCCAATAAGAGAGTCCTTCCTTGTTTAATTTTGCAAGTAGCTATTAAAATATTTGGTATCTTGAGGACAGTGTCTTTCTTTTACTGTTATATTGGTGTTGAAAAATAATTTTTCCACTTTGCAATTCTGAGGTAAAAAGAAAATTTTAAATCATTGCTAAGAACACAAAGGATGGAAAGGACCACCAGGAAAACCATAAGCATGAGGAAAGACAAACTGAAAAAATGATCTTTCCGTGCTCAATAGAAAATATACCTAAGGACATTTCTGTTGTTACCAAAGCTATGCAACAGATAAATGGAAAGCAGTTTCACTTCCTTCCTTCCATCCATCTAGCCATTCTTCCTTACTTCCTACCTGTCCTTCATCCCCCTTTATCTCATTTTTCTCCTTCCCTCCTACTCTTCCACTTCTTACTTTTCTTCCCTCCTTCCTTCCTCTCTCTGTTTCTCCTTTTTCATTTTTTTAATGCTATTTGGTGGTACAGATTTTAGATGTGAGATACTGATAGGCTTTTTCTATCCATGGACAGAGTACCGCTTTCTCAATCAGGACATTTTTTAGATAGCACTTACAATTGAGCCTGGGTAATTGCTCTAATCACCAACTGATCATCACTCATGGCATGCTTAGAGCAAAGTCCTTGAGTGAAGAAGATACTGAAAAGCTAGTAGAAGACCAGAAACATTTAATTTTTGTGGCAGCTATAGTTTGCTATTGGCAACAACATTCAAAATGTCTTGCTGACTTGCAAGACACCAAAGCATAAGTTGATAAAATCTACAAATTTCCATTTGGAAGAATAATGATTCTTGTCAAAACTTAAAATTTGCACTGTGAAAAACATTCCCAGCACATGTTCATAAACTTACCCTCTTGCTCTCTTTACAGCCACGAGGACATCACATTAGACAAATAAAAGCACAGATTGCATTTTTTGTCCAGACCAACGCTTCGTAAGTACTGGCTTGCCCCGGAAGCGTGCTATCCTCCTGTCCCATCCAACTTCAGGAGCTTCTGGCTATGCCCACAGGTCAAGGGCTCCTATCTACCACCATCCTCCTTCCCCTCTCCATCTGCTGTGTCATCCATGCCATACTCAAAGCTCCGAGTGCCCCTCCATGGCTCATCACAAGCCTTCCCTTCACCCTCTTCCTCCCTCCCTGCCTCGGGCTTCATGTGTTTTTTTTCCCCCAGTCTTGTTTCTCTTCCTTCCATCCACAAATCAATCTTTTCTGATTCATCAAGACTGAAGCAGCAGTGACACAACCAGCTAAGGAGGCCACAGGCAAGGAGCATGTGTTGTCCTGTCATCCTACGGCAGCTCGCACAGCAGCACACGCCTGCAGCCACAGCACTGCAGAATGGCCAGGATGTAAACTGTGAGATAGAGCACCTCAGAGCCCTGTGCCAGGTTTGCAAATGCTCTGCTTATAGATCTACATGTGCTGTTAAAAAAAATTGCTAGAGGAATATAAAATTTCTGGGGAAAGCTTAGAGGAGAAGAGCTGGTTTGTGACGCATATTGTTCTCAGTTTTAAGAAAGGATTTTTAACAACAAAAGATGCTGAATAGATATTCATAGGATTTTTAACAACAAAAGATGCTGAATAGATATTCATAATTCATGCCATACTTTTCAGGCCCCTTCTGAGAACTACACCGCAAAACAGCCAGAATAGTGTGCTTACATGCATTTATTTGCATATAAAACCTAGAAAGGACTACTCTTAAAAAACACGTACACTTCAAATAGAAGTCATTGCTTCAACAAAAAGTAAAAGAGATTGCTTTCCTTAGTAGTCTGTCTCAATAAGATGTGTTCCACTTGCTTAACAGCTATAAAACTTGACTGAGATTAAGTGAATGATGGGAGAGAGTCAGTAACTAAGTAAGGAGATAGCAGACAACAGAATCAGGAAATTAGGTATATGCCAGCAGAGGATTACCTTACAGACACAATCCTCTGATCTGCTCTATTTGGCATCTGGCCTGGAAGAATCTGCAGTGCATGTACACCCACTACCTATGTCTGGTTTCAGCAATGCACACACACTGCCTATCTCCCAGTTCCACCATGTTTCTGAAAACATCCTGCAGACATCCATTTCTTTCCTGCCTGCATATGTCTAAGTTATTTGCTTGGAAGACATGCATCATTTCTGGGATATCTGTCAATTCAGATGGCAGTACTCATGTCCTCAGGCCCAGTGATTGAACCAAGTTTCTGCAATTTTTGTTTACTGCCATAAAGAAATTCATGCTGCATCTTCAGAGCACAAGATGACATATTATGATGGAACTTAATAAGGCAAGTAAATATCAAACAGCAATTCAACAGAACTTGAAAAAAAATTAAAACTTTACTTAGAAAAGTTTAGTTATATTTATTTTAAAATCTGTGAACATGCTTCTTAAAAAGCAAAACCTTGGATAATTCCTTGCTGCAATGAAAGAAATGACCAAACTTGTGTGGATGGCAAAGGGGTAAGATTGCATTGCTTATGTCACAACAGTAACTACATCAAATAACAAAATTGAATAGGAATATGTTTTGCACAATTGGCACAGTATATGCACAGCATTGGAAGGATTAAGACATAATACTAACTAAATAATTTTTCAAAGGCAAGAACTAGATTTGTGTAAGTTTTCTAGGCTTTTCCTTATTATATGTATTATCTAGCATTTTGAATGACACATCTGATCTCTCTTAGCAAAAAAACTTAATATAACTTTATTTCAAGAGCAGTTCAGGAGAACTAATAAAGTAATCTTAACTTCACCAAAAGTGAGGCAATATAGAAATGTTCATAGAATCATAGAATCATAGAATCACCAAGGTTGGAGAAGACCTAAAAGATCATCCAGTCCAACCGTTCACCTATTCTCAATTGCTCCTACTAAACCATGTCCCTCAGTACAACATCCAGTCTTTCCTTGAACACCCCCAGGGTCGGTGACTCCACCACCTCCCTGGGCAGTCCGTTCCAGTGCCTGACCACCCTTTCTGAAAAGTAATACTTCCTCATGTCCAGCCTGAATCTCCCCTGCCGTAGCTTGAAGCCATTCCCCCTGGTCCTATCACTAATGACATGAGAGAAGAGGCCGACCCCCAGCTCACTACAGCCTCCCTTCAGGAAGTTATAGAGAGCAATGAGGTCTCCCCTGAGCCTCCTCTTCTCCAGGCTGAACATTCCCAGCTCCTTCAGCCTCTCCTCATATGGCCTGTGTTCCAGACCCCTCACCAGCTTTGTTGCCCTCCTTTGAACACGTTCTTGTTCTTCTGTTTTTTGTGCTTTCACACAGTGTGAAAAAGAATAAAGTGGTGAAAAGCTGGAAACAAGTGGAGAAAAGATTCCTCGTACAGAATGTCCACGATGACAGCTGGATGGTTCTCCTCACATGTGATGTATACAACAGTAGAGTTTAATCTAGCAGCACAACTGGAAATTCTCACCACACTCATCCCAGTGGGTAGCATGTAAATCACTGTAATTCCAACATTATAAACCACAGCAAAAGTCTTTCCAGCCTATGGTGCAGAAAAGATGCAGGAGGTCCTCAGGAGAGCCTACTGCCTCTGTTGCTCCTCTGTTCCCTGGACACAAGTTTTGAACCTTTTGGAGGTTCCATGTAGAACCTTGCACACAGCCCCAACATCTGTAAAGTAAATATGTCTTCATTCTCAATTTATAGTTAACTTTTCCATATTGTCATCCAACCTTCCATCCAAAGACTTAGTCAGGACTCCTTTTTGCTAGTAATCTGGAAGGACAAGACTGCTGTGATTCAAGCTTTGGAAACATCTTTCATCTAGATACACTATAGCTTTTGTCAGAAGACTGCATTTGAGAGGGATGAGAAACCAAACTTAACTGAATAGTGGGGTGAACTAAAAATAATTTACAGCCATGGCTATTCTCTGGCCTTAATCTTGAGAACTGCAATGAACCACAAGTCTACAGAAGAGAACTTGTCAAATTCTTAATCAAATTTTTCCTTTGTAAATATAATTTATTATCATTTCCAAAATTATCTTCCACAGAGTACTGCAACAACAAACACAACTCCATGCTGATCAGAACATCATCTCACTAGCTGATCTAATCTCACTGAGAGAAAGGGAGGCTCATAAAAAAACGCTGAAAGACTAAACATTGCAACCAGTGCCAAGTTTCACTTGACTCATGCTATATGAAAGCTGAGGCCCAAATAGCCGATGTTCTTGTCTGCCAGAGGCTCATGTTCTCAAACATAAAAACATTTTATATTTGCCAATTATATTTCCAGGAATCACCAAGTTCCATTAAAAAAGACATTTAGTAGCTTATACGACACCATATACTATATTTAATTTTATCTTTCAAATGCATTAAGAAATGTTTTGTCAAATACAAATTCTTCACAAACAAAACATAATCTGAATGGCTATGAGTACACAGATGCCTATGTGTGACAGAGATTTTGGAAAGTATAGGTTCTAATTCATCTTTTCTGAAGGGTTCTGTATTTTACAAGGACAGACCAGGAACTTTCAAATTAAAACAAAAACAGAAACTATGAGTGAATGTACAGAAGTAAGGAACAACCATTTATGCTGCAGTTCATTCTGCAATTCAAAAGCAACACAGTCAAAGGCATGAAAATAACTTTCCCATTTTGATGGTGGTGGGATTTTAAGTAACCAGGAACTTTTCAGTTAAGGAAAAAAAAAAAACCAACAACCAAACAACAAAACATAAAACTCAGCATATTCCAGTGCTATTCTCCCTGACTGCACGCCAGAAAGAAGATAGAAACATTTGGCATTTCTGATCTTCCTTCTAGAGGGAAGCAGAGACTCAGTCTTCCTTATCCCGAACTATGCAAGCTTATGCTGGTATTCTGAGACATAACAGGGACATATCAGAGGCCAGACCATCCCCTCCCATAGGTTGCACCAGCCACAGCTGACCCGCGGGAAGGAGCAGGGAGGAAGCGATGCGGGGTGACCTGACGCGACCTGGGCAGAGGCCCGGCTGTGGGTGCTTGGGTTCGGAGACAGAGCAGGGGAAGCGTGGGTCTGCCCAACCGCATGGAGAAGGAATCCTGGAAAATGTAATCCCAGGATCTGCTGGGATTTGCAGGCCTCATAGAAAGGCATATTTGGAAGGAGTGCAAGATAGAAGCAGCCTTCTTTCTAACAATTGAGAGATGTGAAATAAACTAGGATTGATGCTGCTCCCTGCGTTGAACAGGGACAAAACTCCACTTGCTGGACTGTCCCTGTCAGGGCCTGGGAGGCAGCCAGCAACCACCACAGCAGTTGGGGTAGTATTATGCTCTGTGTATAGGCCTTTTTTTAAAACAAACAAACAGACAAAGAAGACTGACTAGAAGTTGCTTGTTTATACTTCACCTGCTTTGGCGAAGCAACTCTCTTCAGTGCACAGATGTACTGTTTGTTTTTAAAACAACCTGACAGGCAGAGCCTGCAGGGAGGACTGGTCTGTAAGATGCAGGAAAATCACACACAGTGGTAATGGATTCAAAGGTCAACGCAGAGTAAATGAGGAAATTAATTAGGTTAATGAATGCCCTCAGCCAGCCACTTACCAACCCTTCATCCAAAAATAATGGCACCACTGCACTCCAAATCTGTCTGCATCTCCCAGAGGAGTGAGAGGAATCAGAGACCACAGAACCCTGCCAGGTGCAACACATGCAAGCTCTGTGTGTGTAACTCCAGACTAGTGTACTGGACACAGCCCTTTCTAGGCTACAGTACCTCATGGATCAACTGACTTCAGGCTGGAAAAGCCACACTGGTTGCTGACTGACCTCCCATAGTGCACAGCTTACAAGATTTTATGCTGCAACTAAAGAAAGCTATTCTTTCTAAATATGTTTGCATTACTGAGTATGATCAATTTTACTTACTGGCCATCACGTAGGTGGAAGGCTCACCCACTTCCCAATCCATCCTTATAGAACTAGACTCTCATACCAGCTCCTGAAGCCCACAGGTAGTAAAGTTAACATCCTAGCACAGCTTCCATTCCAGCAACATTTCAGGTTTCAGACTGCTTTACCAGCTCCAGGCAGCCCTGCTTGCACAGGGGTGGGACAAGGTGATTTCCAGGGACCCATTCTGACCTCAGTCAGTCTGTGTTTCTGCTGTGCACTGAACTTTCTGGATGGACCATGGTTTTCATAATGTGGTTACTCCTCATTTCCAACCAGCCATATAGGAGAAATGCAAGTTCAGCCACAGAATACAATAGGAAAATGCAGTTCAGTTTTTAACTAGCTCAGAATGAATTATTTTGTGACATCCACATTTAAAATGTTTGAAGTACATATAAAAATAAAACATACTGGTACAAAATAAGTAAATTTTAAAAAAATCAGAACATTATTTTTTAAATTTCCATTAAAGATAAATACAATCTACAGATATATTAATAAGAGGCAAATAATAGCTATGCAGGTTACTGCCCATGCAATAGTGATGCTTTTGGATGTGTCAGGTGGGAAACCCTGAAAAGCCAGGCGCTAGGGCAAGTCCATCTGCGCTGTATTTAAGGTATTACAAATCTTTGCTAAACTAAATCATTACATTAAAAAGAGGGGGGAGGGGGCCTGGGGTGTTGGGGGAGAAAAACAGAGATTTCTATGTCTTCTGACATATTTGGGGCCATGGAGGAAAAAGAGGAATGATTAGTGCAAACTTCCAGGAAGGTAAACAGCTGTAAAATCTGCTGCCCTTGTTGGGGAAAACCTTTTTTCAGTGCAAGAATAATAAGAGATTGGGAAAGATTTAAAATGAATCCAGGGCCAGGGAGCCAGAGCTTTAAATTCAGCAGCACTAACAAGTTCACATCTGTCTCTAATAGCACCAGGAGTAGTTGAAGTATTACACCTAGTCAGCTAGGTCAACGATGTGCAAATTACTTATTGTATACAATGTATTTTCCCTGTCAGGCTAAAAAAAGCAGCTCTGTGCTCCACTAAAGGCAGATGGTGATTACCTCGTTGTGTGTGTACCAATGTGCTAAGGATTATCAGAGTGAACCTCAAGGGGATGGTGGACCCGTACATAAGCTCACAGCTCAGGTGCCTCCCGCTGGAGGTGTTGGAGCAGGGAAACAGATCTACCAGTGTCAGTGTGAGACTGTGGATCTCCTGTAAGGCTCCTATGGGTCTTAGCCTGATCAGCTTATCCAGAAGGTACTCACAGAAGAAACTCTTCCTGCATGGAAAACAGCAATACAAAACAAAAAATAAAGGGGCTCTTCAGTGCAGCAGTGGAAAGCACAACAAGCTGAAGTCAGACCGGTCAGAAATTTGGAAAAGAATTAGCAGTGACAATGAGTAATGACAGGAGCAAGCTGCTAAGAAAAACAGAAGATTGTTTATCTCTTCAGTTCATGACCAAATGCCTTTCTGGAAGATAAACTTCAGTGAAACAAAAATTATTGGGCTCGCTACAGGTGCAAGTGAAATGCTATGGCCTGTGTTAAACAGAAGGTCAGACAAAATGATATAATACTCTTTTCTGGCCTTAAATGCCATGAATGTCTGGGTTTGACTGCGTGGTATTTAGTCGGTAGGTGAGAACTCGCTCTGTTTCTGAATCTGGATGTATCCAAGCCAACGAGGAATCTGGAGCTGTGTAGCTGTGGTTAGCACCGTGCACAATCCAACCTCATCAACTTGCTCCTGGCTTGGAGCTGGCTGATGTCCGTCCAGCTCTGAGCACAGAATAAAGCTGCATGTCTGCAGAATACCACACAGACACACCTACCCCAACCCAGAAAAGCAGCCACCCTCATATTTTCCCAGATAAGGAGACAAAAGGCATGTCTGTGCCACATCCTGGAACGTGGTGTGGAGATCTCTGCGATGGCACTCGCTGTGCCAGCTGCGTGGCCCGCGGCAGCTCTGCCACTGCCAGCAGGGCCTGGCTGAGAGACCAGCCTGTCCCCTGGGTTCCAGCGTGTGCTAACCTGGCTATGCTGCTGCACAACTGAGCCCTTTTAGTGACACGTGCTCTCCTACGTGGTGCCTGAAGACAACCAGCCAGAATAACGTAGATAGGCACAAAGCCTCCTTGCTTGCTGTGCTGCTCCAAGACAAAATACATAAGGGATTCATTTTTTTTCTGGGGGAAAAATAGAGGCTCAAAACACGCTCACTGGTCATGGCTGGAGCTTAGCTGCTCCAAAAGGACAACCTGCATTCCCCCTCCATCAAACTTAGCAGCTGCTCTTTGACCTCTTTTTCTCAGCACGAACCAAACCAAAGCAATTCTGACTGCAAAAGGAGTGATGCTCTCACATTTGTTCTGTTCAGCATCTGAAGAGTAAAACAATGAATGACGTGATAAGACTGTTTTCCAAAAGGTCTTATGATGTTGGACTGAATTCATGATGTGAAGAAGAATTCAAATAAAACTACGAACCAATGTGAAAATCAGACATTTACATCTAGCCCCAAATGGTAAGCACTGGGAAGAAACATGGGACAACGGATTAAACACTTGTACTTGTTTTGAAAACATCTTCAGATTTGTAAGAAGTACCAGAAGTTTACTGTACATGGAACTATATTAAAAAATAGAAAGACAAATGTAGAGAACAATAAATATAAGCTAATCTTTTAAGCAAAACTCCTTTGTAGGAGATTGTACTTACTGTGAGACATAGCCTCTTCCAGAGATGAGAGATTTTTCATCATGTAACTTTTAAATCATTTGGCTGCAGATTTAAAGAAATAATGCAGCTCTTCCAAGGACTAATAAGCAGCAACCCTATTCAGTCTGTAGTAGCCATGACTCTACTAGAAGTACTGATGTTGTAATAAATGTGAAAGATGAAGCTGAAAAAAAATCACTGATACTTAGTACATAGCACTGAAGGTTAAGCCTTTCTTTCAGTGGTAGTGAAGTAGCTGACATCCTACGCTCACGTCACTGTCAAGTATTTTGTGACATCTGAATTTTTTTCTTAAGGCATCAAGTCTTCAATTTACATTATTAGCTGTTAATTTCAAGTTTTATTAAATAAAAAAGGTTTTCCAATACTTCATGACATGAAGAGAAGCTTAAAACGGAGACCTTAAGAATTAAACGACCAAGGCAAAGTTTCCGAACTTGCATATTTCTCAGCCTCTGCTCTTTCCAATCCTGGCCATTCATATGTTAATGCTTGCAGGCTTACCTTCCAAACCACTGACACCTGGTAAAGAGCCCAAAAATACTGGCACCATCACAAGATGCTCAGGGTTGATCCGCATATTTCACACTGAGACTACGTAAAGAAATACTCAATGAGAAGGACTGGTGCACGAGCAGTGCTAGCACATATGACTTACTCCACAGGATAGCTCCTGAAAGCATCCTGTGTAGTTATGTGGGTGGACAGTTCCTTGAAAGAATAACACCCAGCTGAATGAGCAGAATGTTTGGGAGAGAGGCACTGGGGGAGAAAGGAGTTAAGCAGTGTTTCAGCTACTGCACAAAAACTATAAAACATAGTAAATATTTTAAAAATATACATTGATCACAAAACAGAAATACCTAGGATGACAACCTCAAAAAGTTAAGTTTTTTTATAATCATAGGACCTTAAAAATTGAAAACTCTCCTTCATCTATCTTTGTTGTGCACCAGTGTTATCCTCAAGAAAACACCACTTCTGTTGCTGTGCTAGGAACAAAAACAGGATGGATAACAGACATTGGAAACTCTCCATTTGCCTTTACCACGAGGGTATTTTTTTCCCATGGATCATAAGCAGGGCAGTCGGGCATTCCCTTGAGGCAAACAGAGATGTTTTCAGAACATCATGCAACAGGAATACTCCCTGACAACATGTCTATAATAATATGTTCTAAGCACAGTTTTCTGTGCTGCACCTCAGGCATATTTTTATGCCCGTTCATTTGCCTTGAACCCGCATAGAGACCAACTACACAACAAACTTTTAAAAGCAGGGTGTCTCATTTAGTCACACAGATGCTCTTAACTAGTCAACAGGTCCATAAAATTTTCTGAGAAAGGATCTGTGTATCATCGTTATCCAGTTTCTCAATCAGCAAGGTGGAAAAGGTTATGATGAAAGAAATGTACTTAGTCACAAAGTATCTAGCGAGAGGAAGGATTCCAACCCACTCCTTGTCCCAGCATCTGGTTTCCTTACGCAGTCTACGTGGCCAGACTTTGATAAAGAAAAGTGAGACAGTGCCAAATAACATCCAAGGCTTCACTGTGCACAGACTTGATTAAAATAAGGAAGATTGTGAGTTTGTCCCTTGAGCCCTGAACCAGCACGCAGCTAATGTAGTACCACTCCAGAGGGCATTTCCTCAAGCAGGAACAACAGGTCAGCATCGATCCCATGCTTGAGGGCTATGCTGGACATCCTGGCTCAGTTCTCTCTGTAGTAAACAGAAGCTCACCAGCTCCTTTCCTGCACATCTGGAAGGAAGTGGGAGCACTGGTGGTGCATCAGGCAGTGTCACGTGCACACAGAGAGGCATGCAGTACTGTCTGAACAGGCTGCACAGGGAGGTGGTCACCATCCCTGACGGTGTTCAGGAAACATGTGGAGGTAGCACTGAGGGACATGGTTAGTGGGCATGGTGGGGAGGGTGGGTAGTTGGACAAGATAAACTTAGTGGTCTTTTCCAACCCTGATGGTTCTATAGCGCTATGGTTCTAAAGGTTTTGTAGATGCCTTGCTATGAGCATAGTAAGAGGAAGATTTTTGACTTTCACATGCTCTCACAACAGCTGCTTTCTCTTTGCACTTCAGCTGAGGTAGTACTGCTCACTGAGAAAATATAATATCTCTGCGCTGCTGATGGTCCTTTGGTCCTTTCCTTTTCACATCTGGAGACTGTTAACTGTTTCCCATGTGGTCTGAGTTTTAGCAGCAAATACACTCCAACAAATTCTAGTAAAATTGATTTATTTTTATTAACTGGACACTGGAAACCAAAATAATGCTGTATGAGGGACTTTATTTTCCCTTCCTCTTCACATTGACATTTCACCTTGACCTGTCCTATGAAATAAATAATAAGGGAACCTCATGTTTTTGAGGTTCAATCATGAACCTCGTGATTGGAAGTTCAGAATGGAAAAGGTCAAAAGCTGAAAATAATTTAAGCATGACATCTCTTCTGTTTAGGCAAGCTTAAGTATATATGAGCAGCAGAAGTTCCGGCTAAAACTCAAAGTCCGTTCTGTGAGGCTGTGACTACCCTGTGGTTACCAACAGCTTGCAGCACCTCCTGGTTTTTGCCAAGTCATAATTTGCTGCCATAGGAAGAATAATAGTATCAGAAACTGAGCACATTGCTTCAAAACTTCAAGGAGTGAAATACTGTATGAGCAAAAAAAATACATACATGCATATGCACATTTTGCAACTGCATGCTTGCTTTCTCAATTTAGCTCTTAAGGCCATGGCTGCTAATGTACCAGTTATTCTATATTTTCATTTGCTTACTTTTTAATTACAGGTCCAGTTGCCTGAACTTCCTGTAAATCAAAGGTACTTGCTATATGTCAGGCCATGTCTGCACCAGAAAGCTCAGACCTAATGGGTCCTGGGCTGCAGCTTAAGGCTTTCTGCAGCTGCTGCTGCCATGGCAGGAAGTGTGCTCCAGCTGTGATGGTGCTGGGAGGGGTACCTCATTTTGGGATTTATGTCATGGAGAAAGGTGAAGGACACAGAAAGGCTGTGCCTGGTTGGCTTATATCTAATTTATAAACGGGTGTATGTAGGCTGCAGAATACACAAGCTGTAACATGGTGCAGCAAACTTAAACAACAGCTTCTGCCTCAAGCAAGCACTGGCTTCTGGGGAAGAGGTTTATTGCTCTGCATTCATCACCAGATACTCAGGAAAATGAAACAGAATGGCTTTTATTTCTACTACAAATCATGCACAGCACCAAAAATCTTTGTTGCAGCCAGGAGAAAAGCAAAAGTTTTCCTGTGATCGCTGAAAAAGCAATGCCTTTTTTCTTTTTAACTTTTTTTTACCAGTTGCTTTGAAATTATGGAAGAGAATGTAATTTTTAAAGTCTTGTATATCATTCCCACTTAGGAAAAGGAGGAAAAAAATCAGAAAATCGTAAGATAATGGGAAAAGTCCTCCAGTGTAAGAAATTATCTTGAACATTTTGAGAACTGTGCAACAGAGCCATGCAGCCCACAGGCCAATGGAAGCCCACTGAAGCAAAGCTCGGGCAGGGAGGGGGTGCCTGCCAAATTCCTACTGACTGGTAACGAGGACAGCCGATGAAACTGGCCTCTGAAAGAATAAGAGAGGTGGAAATTGTGGACTGATTTCTTCAGAAACAACATCCCTTCTGAGGGAGCAGTAGGTGTACGTGCATGGATAGATATAGGCTAATGCCTATAAATAACCCCAAGCTGGCAGCACTACGGCACTAACAGAAGCCAGACTGTGGTAACAGCCGGCTTCACTGCAGAAATTTCCATCTTAATGCCATCTTCCTTCTTGCCTTGGGAGACGCACTGAAAACAGGTCTGGATAGTATATTAAAACTCTATCATGCTTTCAACAAGGTTTCACAAGGTTACGCTTGTAATTTTTCAACATCATTTTAGAAAACCACATTACATTTTCTTGGGTTCAATCTCTATGCAATAACCTACCATATCCCCAAATTTCATTGTTTGTAGGAAAATGCCATGGGAAGAGACCTTTAAAAACAGTTTATACATTTAATCCAATAAGTTTTCTTTACGACAGCAATAAAGAACCTTATACAAAAGAGTTTAGACATATTAGTAAGATTAAAGAAGTAGATATCCTTCATTCCTTTAGCTGTTATTCTAAGCTGATATATGTGATGCCTTCCTTCAGAATTAATGTCACACCTTCTCAATATATACAAAAAAAAAAGCCTAAGTAAACTGTCTGCTATACTCTTCTAAACTTTAATCCATTTGTTTGCAAAGTGATCAAAGATATCTGAAAGATTAATTATTATTTTCTTTTCTTAGCAAAGTTTAGAATATGGTTGGCAGTTCTGCTGCAGTAACGCTAAAGGGACTGGTTTCTACAAATATAATGAAAACACTAGATTATCACATGCATCACATCTGCACTGCATGCAGAGTGACAGAGACAAAAGGAAGAAGAAGAGAGAGGCATGAAGCCCTACCACTTTTCTGCCCTCCTGACAGTGCAGGGTTGCTGGGCTCCCATTTCCTTCAAGAGTAAATAAGAATCACTTGCTGCTCTAACTTGTACTGACAGCAACAGCCTTGATAATGTCATATGTGAGGGAACTGAGCAGGGACTTGTTCTACTTAAATGCTCTGGCAAAAATATTTCTAAAGACTTTTGAATGCAAAAGATTTTACATATTTCTATTTATATTTTAAAATGACAGTCACGATGTCATTTGCGTGTTCAGACTCACCTTTCTTTGCCTGACAGTGTATAGGTGGGATTTCCCAGGTACAAACCAATTTGATATAAGTTGCTTTCAAGTTCACTGCAAAATGTTCTTCTTAACATTACAAAACTTACCAAGAGTTTGTACAGTATTATATTACATGGTAATGGTATTTCCAGAAAAAAAAAAGAAAAAAAAAGAAAAAAAAAAGAATTGCACATGAATAAGGCAATGAAAATATGTAGGTAACCATGGCTACTGTTGTGAACTAAATAACATTTTTTATACAGCTGTGAATATTTGTATTATTGCCAGTTAAGCTGTAGAGTTCAAATGGAGACAGGACTAGTAAACACTGAATTCTTGCCTGAAGGAAGGTACTTCCCAAAGTAGATGCAATCCTCTACTTCATGTCACTGAACATTTAGTGCAATTTTTGTCTAGTAAACACTCCTCCTTGTTCAAGATAATCAAAATACATCTCTTCATAGCCACTTGTTATATTATACTGTCAGTGATACTGTTTTGAACAAGCTACCTTTTTTGTCTTAAGGATATTTTTATTCCTGATTCCCCTGCCACATACCTGCAATTGCATAAAGGCTTTTGAAATAGCCTTGGCTCCAGTAAGAGGCTTTTGGAAGACCTTAAAGAAATTTAAAAGCAAAACTCTTCAATTTTCTTGATTTTTACTAATAGTAACATCCCTCTGGAGAACAACAGAAAAATCAAGTCCAAGCATCAGGGCAGACAAAGGAGGGCCTTTTCTCCTTTGACATTTTTTTGAATTTCCAAGTTCATCCTTCTTAAATCATTCTTTTGTTTACATGTTGGAGCCTTTCTTCTCAAATCAACAGTCATCAGAAAAGGAATGGAAAACTAAGGGATTTTTCGTCTGATAAAAAGTTATGCCCATGTAAATTATTTGGAACAAGTTGGAAGCAGTTGCTATACTAAAAAAAAAAAAAAACATAAGCCCCAAAACAGTTTGTGAGATGAACCTATGCTTCCCTTCCCGTGATATAAACAAGCAGCAAATAATAAAACTCCTAGTGAGACTTAGAGAACATCTCTCTGGTGAAAGAGCGAGTCACTTCTTCCTTTCAATAGAGCTTAAAGCCCAAGAAAGTGCTCTTTCACTCACTATGAATTTGTCTTCCCTGCCTTGTTTGGAGAGAAAGTGCCAGTCCTTAATAAAAGCACTGAAGTAATGAAGTAAATTCAGTTACTTTGCAGCTCCATCTCTAGCAAAATTCTATAACCTCAGGAAAACAACAAATTCTGTGTTTTAGCTTCCCTAGAACACAGCTCATTTCTCCCAGTCTTTACCTGTTCTTGCTCATTTAGATTGCAAGAAATTTGAGGAAAAAATATGTCTTATTTCTATCAACTATGCTCACTTTGATAATCGTGACGTTCCTTGAAGTGGTACGGTTGTTACTACTACACTAATAGCAGCCTATTAGATTACCACCCTGCTACTGTAGTAAACTGATGGCACGGAGAACATCACTGTGGGGGGCACGGCAGCAGAGTGCAGGGCAAGCAGCTGGGAGACACAGGATCTGGGGATGGGAGAGGCAGTGAGGGTACAGAGCCCTGTGTACACAAGAAAATGGAACAAAGAGAATCGCTCTGCAAACAGTGATCCTGCACAGTGGTCACAGGAAACCAAACAAAGCCGAATTTCTACACGTTGGTTTCAACAAATGACAGGTCATATTTTCAATATATGCCAGGAACCTTAAACTTCTCTTTCAAGCTTTTTTTCTCAGTGATACACAACACATAATTATCACCTCCAAGTTCTATGGCTCTCTCCAGCTGACTACTGACTATTATCATTACCTCTTTATTTTAATATTTGGTTTCCTCTATTTTGCTCACTTTCTGTTTTTTTCCTCTTAGCAACTCTAAGATAATCACTTTTCCTCTTAGTTTCTGAGACATGCATTTCTTTCTCCTTCTAATTCCTCTTATTTTTCATCTTTCATTCCTCTGCCTGAGGAGCAAAGATCAAAATGCCATCCATCTTAAGTCTCTGATCTAAGAATACACACATTCACCTTTTAAAATGATTTGCAGCCATATGTACTTTTTAACGACTTGCAGCCAATGCACATTTGTTTGTTAAGGGGAACATCAGTCAGTCTGTGTACTAGTTAAAACACATTTTAATGGATGTTTCCTTTTTAGAAAATGAAATTGCTCCTTCCCACTTCTTCATTTTAAAATGTGCCCTAAAGTACAAAGTTCAGTAGACCAACATACATATTTAATCTCTCCCCAAAATAGCTCATAACATTTATCTACATTACAAATAGATTACTGTATTTGCAAAAGAAGCCACAAAAATGTGCATGGTAGTGACTCAGCAGACTGGAACTCTGCATATAGGGTTTATAGAAAGCCGATAAAGCTCAAAATAACAGAATAAAAAGCTAAAAGCCCCAAGATGCAAATAAAATTTCTTCCTGTGGGAAACAAACTTAAGGATGTGATTTGAATACTAGAGCCATTTTTTGATAAGGAAGAATTTCCTTTCCAGGCATATTTGAACTTTCTATACCATGCACCATGTCAGTCTACAGTATTTTATGAGATACCAGTAGCGCTAAATTTAGTATAAAACCTTAGCTAATGTTACTATTTGAAGCAGAGGTCACTTGTACAACACCAGCTTCTAACTCTTAGCTGTGTGTACTTCGGGAACATCATTCTTACCCATGAATGCCAAAGTAACCTGTACAAAGGCCATTCACCTCTTCATTGCAATAGAATGAAAAGGACGCTGAGGTATGCAAAACGGCAATACCTGCAGGCCTCCAGCAGCTGAATGGACGTTCTGGGCCGGCACAGCAACTGCCCTCCTCCGGACGCGGTGATCACAATCAGCAGTGTTATAAATGCCCTAACAGCCAGCACTGTTTGTTAACTATCATTATGCAGCCCCACAAAATGCAGGCATTAGCTAATTAAGACACGTAAAAACTGCTTTTCATCAAACACTACCTAATTTCTATGAGATTATTCAGTGAAATAGTGGCAGAACTAAGAATAAAACTGAAATTTAAAAATGGAGTTTAAACAGCTCCATTACTAAAAATGCAGAGTTTATTTTTCTGTATCTATGCAGGAAAGTAAAAATATGGAGATGGGACTGCACAGCAGGGCAGACTTCAGGGTATATCCAACACTCATAGCCCACCACGAGAAAAAGGAATTCCCAAGGTCATGCCAAAATCCTTGATTTCTGCAGATCAACATGCATAAAACATTACTGCTGTGGCACTGCTTCAACATATTAATCATCTGAATATGAAATGCTTTCTGCAGAAAAGCTCTCTCTTTCCAAATACAAATACATGTTGAAAAAAAAAAAAAAAAAGCAGTTAACAAAGAAACACTACTTTTAAAAAGTAATTTCTTACAAAAACATTATCAACATATTTCCTCATATTAGCATTCCGATAGTGCTAGTGGTCTAGGGATGGAGGGAGAAGTAACATCTTCTATTTCAGCAACTTCAAAGGCTGGAAAAAGCATATAAGCTATTGAGCTCAGACTCCTTTCACCAGGTCTGCTGATTCTTCTGGTATTGTGTCCATGTGAAATAACCCACTTTCCAACAATGATAAATAGGTAAAAATCTGGTCTCTGAGTTACTGCATATGTCTTCAATTGAAGGAAATGCCGTCTGCCAAGCTTCAACCAAGTAGATCATAGGTCTGTGAAAAAAAGAATCTAAAAGGATGGAATCCAGTTGCTATAGCGGCAAATTAAACAAATAAATGAGATACCATGGAATGCTGCAAAATATTTGTGGTCTGATTAAGTCATATTTGCCACATGTGTGAATACTAACAGCACAGTTCAGAAAAGTGGGTACAACATAGTACAAAAACACTTTTATCGTATCAACATATTAAGAATTATCTGAGTAATTATTCTTTTTGAGTAAATGCTAATGAATGTTAACAAGCATGTCCAAAGATACAAAACACTACATTTTACTGTAATCATAAGGCAAAGTATAGTCCTCTTTAATGTATAAAGATAGAAAATAAATGTATAATAAGATATTTTATATTTGAAATGATATTTGCAATCCTTTCCCATGGTTGCACAGCATGTTAAGAAGGTTTTTTTGTAGTGATCACATCTAAGATGACTTTCCTATGGGCTGCTTTAGAGTGAATAACCTATAGCAGGCAGCTGGCATACTAAACTTTCTTCAACGTGAGTGTTCCTCCCCACAAATACATATGTTTTTTCAGTGAAATGTCCTTTCTCCATAAAAGATGCTATACATCACTTACAGTTTGATCTTATTATTTGCCTGTGTTCCCTGGGAAAAAAAGCACAGGAAAAAAAACCACAGAAGTCCATTATGTTATAAAACAAGTATCTGATTTTAACTGAGAGGAGGGCACAGAGAATGTTATCAAAATGTTTATCAAGTATTGACATTTTTTGCAACAATGCAAAGGTTGAACATTATTTTGGCTTTTATAATCTGTAAATCACACATCTAAGATGCAGTGTAGCAGCATCAGAAAAACCATCTTATGCACTACAAAAAAATGGTGCATGGCCCCAGCAGTGATTAGAGTGAGCAATATAAGCTGCACTGAATGTTAAAACAAAACCAGCACTCCTAATATTGGCAAAATTATGGGAATTAAGTGAATGAATTTCTGTCCCACACTGGTGTTGGTTGAACAAACAAACTCAGTGCTCCACAGCCAAACCCTGCTCAATGTGTTCTCCACAGCCAGAGAAAGACAGAAAGTCTAAGACTCCCTTTGAACATCCTGTCAGGGCTTTTCATTGGTCATTTGTTTTGTGCCCACAGTAATCACTTCAGCAAACATTTGTATGAGCTTCCTCATCTGAAAATCTGCTTTTAAGTTTTCATTACTATTACTGTTATCATTTGTATTCATTTTGGAGTTACTCATGGCTTTGTCCGTTGAAGCAGGAAGTTTTGAAATACAGATGGTACACCTCCTTACTGATGCCTCAAATATGTGATCTTCCAGTATGCCTGCAACCCTCAGTGAGCAGCTCATTTGGCTGCTCTAACATGCAGTGCAACTCGCACTTAAATGCTGATAAGGAAAAATAAGGCTCACTAAATAGGCCTGCTTTCTGTAGCAGATCTGAAGTTTTCAGGGTCAGATGGACAGAAGGGATAATGTCCTGCACTGCCAGATAAAAATATAGACAGGGACAGAGAAACACCTCCATAAGTCTACAAATAGCACATGAGTACAATTTATATGAACACAAGCCTTATACTAAAAGGTTGCACATAGTTTTATCCCTAATTATTTTAAAGGATTTGAAGCTCCTGCATGTCACCATGCAAATATTACTTTGTCTACCCTATAGACCTATGTCCAACAGCAACAAAAGCAAGTGCACCCCTATTGCTTTTTTTAGGTACCAGCTTTAGCAGCATCACCTGCCTTTTTCTCCCATCCAATCATCTTTCCTTTATTCTCACTCTCATTTGTCCCTCCTCTGACAGCCACCTTCCTTGTTTCGCTGTGGACACACCAGGCTTACAGCTGTGCTAACAGGCTGAGTTACACCACCTTACCAACAAATGAAGGTAAACCTCAAAAAACCACAAAATTTGGCTCTCAGGTTCCTCATTTGTAATACTTCTGGAACAAGTTGCATGTGTTTATCTCAAAGACATTTTATGAAAGGCTCCTCATTACTATGTGCTCGATGCTTCTGGAAGAGGCTCTGTATTTGCCTTCTGTAGGTTATTAGAAATAACAATCAGAAACATTCAGCACCTGTCTTTGGTTGGAATGCTCTCTGCAACTTACTGTACAGCACAGCCTCTTCTGGAAGCTACACAATGTTATTAGGGACATCTTCCCATTCCACAAAAACACTGTGCTGTTACTGAATATAGTGAAAGGCTTTTCCTATTGGTCTCAAGAAGATGACACTCATCTAATTCTCTGTTCTTATTCTAGAAGCCCCTCTCAACTTCCAGGTGTAGCTATCAAAATTTTGACCTACAATCAATGTTCAAGCCCTTTACATAAATAACAGAAAATAAAAAAAATCTTGTATGCTATTGCTGTTTTTCTCCTCAAACTGAGAGAATAATTGGTACAACTGTATTCATGCTGCAGTGGTGGAGCTAGCAGATAATGAGGAGAGATACCAGACAAAGCAACATAACCACAGCACAAACATGCAGAAAGTGTATGGATGAAACTATTATTTTTACTCTTTTTTATAAGTACTCTGGGTTCCCAAGCGACCAGCATCAACTGTTCTTTTCATTAGACAGGTGTTTAAATCACAGCCATCTAGAATTGAGCATTCTGGGGAAAAATAAATTACAATAAAATTACAAATTTTCCATGATTTTTATCAGAAAACTTTGCAAGTTTTCTTACAAGTGAAAACTACTTACTGGAACACTGAAGTTTTTATTCACACCTAACCTACGAAAATATTATAGATAAGTCAAGAAGAGCACTTTAGTTGGAATATCCTTCTGAGTCTTAAACTGGATTTAGAAACAAATCTAGGAAAAGGGTAAATTTCTAGATGTGTGAGACATTGTCAAGGTGAAGTATATTGTGTAAAAAGAGCCCATACCTGGGATGCTGCTGTATTAGAAAAGCGTCCTCAAGAAGTATAATGCACTACTTCAAATAAGTCATTTCTGAATAGAACTTTTAGGGCAACACGCTGGACGGAAACGCTCTGCTGAAAGAACAGCCACCTCCTTGTTTGTACAGCAGAGCAAGCGTGGTGCAAGACCAGTTTTGGACCTTCCAATCTCTACATGTCAAGTTGCCATGAATTTTAATCTTCGTGTTGCTCTTCTATTTTCATTCTTGCTCAATTATTAAGGAAAAAAGCTCTCAACCAGAAAACAGAAACACACCAGAAAAGACCATCAGATCCAAGGCAATGCTGCCAGAAAGAGCAGCAATTGGATATGTGGCAGGAGAAACTCTGTACCACTTTCCAGTGGGCTAAGGTTTTCATCTGAGCAGCCAGTGAGAAAAAGAGAGAACTTGTGAATGAAGCAGGGATGTGTCAACTGGACAGGCACCTTCCTCTCCACAACCTGTGTTGCTATTTATCTCAGTTTTTGTACACCCTCTTGAATGCATTTCCAAAAAGCAGAACAAAACAAAAAAAATCCAACAAAACAGATTACCAAATGGGAGGAGTTTGTATAGACTGCAATGGCACATAACCAATGCACTGATCAATTTTCTAGCCCTACAAAGCCAGGCTGTATTCCCCTTCCCCAGCCTCTCTGCTCTAGAGGTTTCATATGAAGACAACTCATTGTTTCTGACCTCCAAAGCCATTAAACTCCATCCTTGTATTTTACTTTCCTTGCCACAAGCAAAAGATGATTCATGTCTTTAATAGGAATTTGGGACAGTGTCTATGAAAAACAAAGGACTCTTCGTTGAAGTACACTAACTTGGACAAATGCAGCATGCAGACCTGCTGTGTAACCTGGCTCAAAATCAGCAATGCTCAAACTTTAATTAATTCAGGCTACAGAGCTGTTCATGTGGGCATTAGTTAGGATAGGGACAACCACTGGTTTGGTAGTCTGTATTAATATTAAAGAGAATGTAACTTTTGCAAACAGATGCTCTGCATTCACCTTCCTAACCAATTTCAACACAAAATGGTAAAATGAACTGATAAGAATCCTGTTACTATGACAGACCAGTTTCCAATACTGAAGGTTGGTCTTTAATTAAAAATGCCTAATACTGATGCAGATCACATTGACAGCCATCAGAAAAAGAGGAAGAATATTGCTCATGGAAAATATGCCTATGGAAAGAGGGATTGATGTGGATCCAAAGTGTAGGACGGTCTCAAGAACATGAACATCTTTGATGGAAAAATTCAGTAAATTGGCAACTACAACAGTAGCCAACAAACCTGAATTCATCTATACAATAATGAATAAAAACAGAAAGTAAAAGCAAAACTTCAGAATCAGACCTAGGCTTAGACATATAGCTGTGCTTAGAGAAGTGGTTACTTCTACTGACAGAATCTTAACTTAGCATAAGCTAACAGATGTGGTCCTTCACATAATAAACACAGTCAAATCCCCACTCTGCTAAAATTAACAGCAGCCCTGCCACTGACCCCTCTAGTAATTCCTCAAGTTGTAGAGATACCATTGGTTATGAATGAATCAACTGACTGAGATGATGAAATATATGAGTTTTATGGCACAGTACATCTCTATTAGTCATGTCTTTCACAAGTGTACAAAGCTGTATGTATGAGGTACCATCTGGTACCATAAAGAGCCACTGACTACACAGATTTTTTTGCAGACAAGAATTATACTTTTAACTATATAATATATATGAATATATAAATTAGAGATATAGCTCTTGACACTATAGGCAATTTTATAGTCTGGTAACCAGTTTATGATTTTACCTTTGTGTATGCTGATGAGCTTTCTCTGTTTCTATGAATTGGTAATAGAACTGCATAGCTCCCAGGTTCGTTTCCCTCATGTTTTCCATTTTCAGATAATAAATATTTTTTAAATTAGCAATATTTTAAATGTTCAACAAAATATTTCCGTGAAAGAGTGATATGAGCATTAGCAAAACTATGATGGTGTTATACTTTTTTCTATTATAGACAAAGTTATAATCCCAGAAAAGGGATGCAAAGGTGGGAAAAGAAAAAGAGCAAAGAGAACTAATCACTAATTACTAACAAAGCAGTAGATATTGTGCTGCACAGACCACTTCTGCTTGGGTAGATGGATCAGGCCAGCCCTTCTGTTCCTTCATACAGTGCTCAAGATAGTCACCCTAAAAAGCTTTTTTGAAGTATGAGTACTTTAGAGTATTTTGATATATGCCCAAATAAATAATGAGAACATGATGGCTATTTTTTTAGCCACGGATTTTACAACTTATCTTTCCTCTTCCCCTTGTGGATTTTGCAGGCTGCTGCGCTAACAGTTGAGCAACCTGTTACAGTGTCATCAAACGTTGAAAATAAGACTTTTCAGTTCAAGAAGGAACTCTTATTGTGGAAGATCTTCTTACAAATTTTGTTGTATTTTTCCACTTTGTTGTGTCTTGGCCCAGTAATTATATGCTTAGGGAAAAAACCGTGGAAAACCTGGACAATGCTTATAAGGGAAACAGCATTGGAGCTTAGATCATTAGGATCTGCAGCCGACATCGCCGGGAAAGCTCACAGAAAACAGGAGTTGTACTATGAGGTAGTAACAAAAGGACCCAACTCTTCCTGACAGATTTAATTCTGCCAAAGGTAATGAATGTCTTCTGTGAGTTTTGTTGTACAAGGTTAGGCTCCAGCACACTCACTATTGCATTTGGAAAAATTAGCACCAAGCATGCTGTCAAAATTTGCAAGAAAAGATGAGAGTAAATAAAATATAGCTGTGGACTTTGACTTTTCTAAAGCTGTATTGCTAGAGGTTCTAGCCTTCTGGCAAGGGGGCCTCTATCGTATACTCTAAAACCTACCACATTTAAGTTTTAACTAAGAAACACGATATTAGCATTCCTAAGGTAGTTACAGAAGAAAAGATTTCTCTCCAGACCTTCCCTACTTATTCCTCAAACTCTGTCATATTATGATGGGTAATGCATCAGAATTAATTACTATGAAAGCTGGTGAAAATTAAATGATGGGTGAAATATCAAAAAGAATTAGACTGAAAGGTGGTGAAAAGCCCAACAGCCATAAGCCTTTCCTGTGACTGGGCTGAAGGAACACTTGGATAAATGGAGACTGACACAGCAAACAATTTCTTTACAAAAGACCTTCAAACAGGCCTTCTATAATATTTCAAGTTGAACATATAAATGTCTAAGATGCCCGCATGCAATTTATTTCAGTACAGTCTACTAAGTCCAAAGCTTTCAAACAAAAACCCTCTTCAAATATTTCAGCATTTCTAACAAAGCAACAGGAATTTAAATTGACTCTTAGCTACGGCACAGCACAGAAGAGACTTCTGAATACATAATACTGCTTGTTGTCAGCTGCTTCACAATGCACTTTCACGAAAAATGTTACAGGTTAGGCACTTTCAGTATGTGGAATGTCACCTGGAAGAAATGTCATCAGAGTTGGCACTGATGTGATGTTGAAAAAAAAACATCAACATTATGTACTTGGCATGTGTTCAGATTGTGACCTCAAAATTCAAGGGAGGGTGGTCTCAAATGAACACAGTAAGTGTCACCAGACTCTTTGCTCTGCTTCACATGCACATAATACCACACTGTTCTTTTCAAAGCATTATAAAACAGCACATTATCTAACAGAAGTTGATATAGTAACTCTCACACTACACCTTTAACACACAATTTAGGGAATAAATTAATATCAACACCATTGGCCCACTCAACAAAAAAACACTTTATCAAACTCAACAGTGGAGGACAAATCTTTATCTGCTGTGGATCTGCTGAAGGATGAGATCTGTTTTCATTTACTGATGAACAACAGTGCCAAGTGGTCTGCCTTGTCTTGATACGGAAAACAAAATAATAAAGAAATGTTTTGCACAGACACAACTAGAGAAGGAAACATTATGCCTCCAAATACTTAAACTGTATGGATCATTGGAAAAATGTGGTCTTATCATTCCCTCACCATTCAAGTATATGGCTGAAAGAAAGGATATCCTAATTGAAGTATCTGAGAAGGATGAAGAGGTCAGATTTCTTTTCAAGAAATTGCTTCCATGGGTATAGAGGCAGTAATTTTACATCTACTACACTTTTTCACTGCTGAATAATTCCACATTTTTAAAAATACTCTGACACAGGTTCTGTTATACAAGTTTAATGTACTTGAGAAATGAATAAGTATGTGTATTATTTTAAAAGCACTCAAGACCAAAAACACAATGAGATTTTCATAACAAGTGTTTTTATCAAAAAATATTGCATAAAAAATTAGCTGCAAAAATCGTGTAATTAAGCATTTCTGTTATTTCACAGCAAGATTTCACAGAAGTCAGAACTTTCATTTTGTGTGAGAGTGTTTTTGAATAACCTTTCACATGGCAAGGATGACACTGCTCTAGGAAAGATACCCCATGACAGAAAACAGCTCATCCCTAAAACCAGACTGGGATGTAGGAGGCATGAGTTCAAATCTCCATACTATTTCAAGTGAATGAGGACTTAAATATGACTCAAGGAAGGAGACATTATTTTTGCTAGCTTGCAGCATTTGTTAATCACTTCTGAGAAGATCAGGGCTATGTGTACACAGAATTGTGCACAGGGAAATCGGTGTCTCACATTTTTATTTACACAAGGAAGTGTTTGCATCACTTTACTCACCATTCCATGATTTAGCCATGCTGGTATGAAATTATCAAGCAGCTTTGGGTAAACCAGCTCCCTGTCATAGATATAGATGCTCCAAAACATCGTCACAACAAACTAGAAAGAAGAAAAAAATAAGACATGATTTACATAAACACTTCTAAGCAATTAGCTATGTATTTGAGATAGTAAAGTGGGGCATCTAGCAAATGATCTATGGACAGATACAAATATAATTGCTCTTCAACAAAACCTTGTTTCTATCAACAGTGTGCACCTGGGTCACTGTTTGCATTTACTGTTCTAATTTTTCATTTTTCTATTTGACTTTCAGCCTGGAAAAAAATCTCTGTTTTTGACTTACATGCCTGTGGCCAAATTACAACTGAGTACTGTATTTTAGTAGCAGATGTGGCACATGAATAATGTTTCACTACTAACAGGACAGAAGTCAAATGGAAAAACAGGCAAAATATTACTTGGAATTCATAGGACATATAAATATGAAGCATTCACCTCTAAACAGAAGACTATATGTTCATTTTAACACTTTTGTCAATCACTGAAATGGCACTATTAAAAAAACATTAGCCCTTCAGACAGTTTACAATTCATGTCCTAAGATCCACAGAAGAGTTCCCGCTCATTTGTCAATACAAAATTTGCTTTTGCTCTTGTCAGAAACAATTCACTTCTAAACTAAAGGCAGGACAGATGACTCAGGTAAAGTTTGCACTAGGCTCAGCTTTTGCCAAAATGTCACTAATTTGTTGAAGATAACCTGATGTCAGAAAAACAGCATAAAACCTCAAAAAAAAAAATAAATAAAAAATGGAGTTAGCTAACCTTAGCTCGGAAAAAAACAGTCTCTGGTCTTCTAATTAAAATGCAATTTCTAGTCTTCTAATTAAAATGCGATTTACTTTTTTACCTTGAACTAGAGCTCATAGTTTTGTAGTAACAAAAGACTTACTGTTTACAGCAGGAGAAAATCAATCAAGCTAGGAGCTTTTCAATGACAATTCTGAGAGTACCTCTACATTGTAGCAACAACTCCAAGTTTAAAGCCCAACATACAAGCATGATTTTCATGAAATCAGCAGGGAAGAATTCACTTTCATCTGAGCTGATGTTGCCACAATCTTACTTGGAAGGGTTAGGATTAATCTTGAGTAGGAAGTGAAAGTGCAAGAAATACATGGTGAAGAGAGTGCACGAATTACAAGAATATGTGATGGAATAAGCTGTTTCATATGCTTCTGACTGTGGGAAGTTAAAATTGAGGTCACAGTTTATCAATGGCACCTTGTTCTAGCCTCAGACAGGCATGCTTCAATTACAGTCATGTGAATGATCTGAAGCAGTGCGGTGTTCCCTCCATGTGCATACAGTACGTAGCTTGTCCATCTGTTAGGGTAGCAATAGATGCCTGCTCAGAATAAGCTTGGACCACTTGAATAGTGCATAGAGGCCAGGGAAAAAAAGGAGGATATGATGGGCAACCTGAAAAATACTGCAAGTTGTAAAGCAACCCACAGGATGAGTCTCTTCTGGCATTGGCACAACCCAGATCTTTACACAGCTGCTGACACATGAGTGCCAAGATATGAATAGCTGAACAACAGGAAAAATGGAAGGAAAATATCCTCTTCTTTATAGGCTTCCTAGAAGTCATGTACTATTACAGTGGGTCTCTGAGAACCTGTAAGACCAACTGGGACATAAAACAACATAGAGATTCAGGAACATGAAGATTGAGACTAATAATGAGTTTTTTTCCACAGCAAGGAAAACCACCCAGAACTTTGTTGAACGGCATTACACTGAATGCAACAAAGCTAGCAGGCGTGTTTTGACCTGTGATTTCTGTGTGGAGCAGAATGGAACAATTGACTTTGCCACAGAGGTAAAGATAGGAGAAGAGGGGACATGCCATCTGTTTCTTAACCAAAGTCAGCCAAGGGATGGAACAAGATCAACCTAGCTGGTTGCAACCATCTGGAGTTACAGACGGCAAAGGCTGCTTAGCAAAGCATTATTGCAGGGCAGACATAAGGTAAAGGAAGCACGCAAAAACAAAGTGTTACAGAACCAACCTGTCCCAGACACGAGACCAACACAACGCCCTGGGGAAGATCCCTCCCAGTGTCTGAATGGTTCGCCTTACCTTTCTTTATCATTTGCTCATTTGGATAGAATGAACCATACAAATGAACAATTTGGATTAAAAGAAAGCTACAAGAATTTCCTACTTAGTTTCCTTGGTTGCTTCTAAATTTGTTTACTTTGGTTAATAAGCAACTCTTGGTCTGGCAATTTAGACCAATGTAGTACTGGTACAATATCATATAGGCTGGGCTTTGCCAAGGACACACATTACCTTGCAGTAAAAAACAATGACACAGGAAGCTGTTTCTTTACACTGCCTATGTGAGGCTCAGAACTGCATCTCTTATGCTCATAATCTCATCTACCTTGTGGCACAGTTCATTACTATTACAGCCAGACTCATGGTACTACCCTCAAACGCCAAGCTAAACAGGTTGCTCAGAGTCAGCAGACAGAATGATTATTTCAGGGAATCCAGTACCTTTCTTTTCTTTTGTATCCAAGCCAAAATGGCACAAACGTCACTTTCACCTCCTCTTTAGACAAACTTATGGCCTGGAAGTCAAGAAAGAAAACAGGCACCAGCAATTGCTTTTGCACTTCTTTGCACAGAAACATCCTAAGACTGCCAGTTTTCCAAAGATGCTGATTCCTTGGTTAAATGATATAAAAGCACAAGAGTCCCTCATTTGCTACTTCTACTTTCTATGGCCATTACAGACCAAAGGGAAACTCAAACTTTCAAGCAGACCTTGGAAGCTCACTTGCGACAGGCATCCAGAATATCACTAAATACATACACAGCAGAGGAAATAAAATGAGGCTGAAAATAAAACTGTTTTCCCACTAAAGGAGATACTCCTTGAGCTTTTATCTTCTGCATCTGAAGCTTCAGAGAATGGAGTGAGAAATGTGGCATGGCCATGGGAGAAATTTCAAAGGATAAGCCGAGGAATGGCTAGTGATTCAAAAAGCTGTGAATCAAAATGAAAGCAAAGAGAAACTAAGAGAGGAAAGCCAATGAAAAGAATTGCACAACTTGCTGTTTTACATGAGTCCAACCTAGAAATGTTATGCAAAAGAAGAATGAACCCAGTGGAACTTTATTTTCCTGCAATACGTATTTTTGGTTTTGGCTAGGCTGTACAGTTCACTTCGCTCATTTCCTGGATGGCTTCATGACAAAAAAAAAGAAAAAAAAAAGAAAAAAAAGAAAACCTTTGACCTTGACAAAAATTTTTCTAAGTACACTGTTGTGCAGTTAAAGGTAGGTTTTCTGGCTGTCCCCCAAGATAGCTGTGGTTAAGTGCAAGTATAAATACGTTGCTTGGGAGCGTGGTTGAGGGTTAAAGGCATTACATATAGAAGTGAATTGTTATTAAAAGCAGACTGCATTAAGAGCCAATCAGCATGGCTTTATGTGGGATCCAGTGCTAGCAAAGAGTCACATCAAGTGAAGTTGAACAGGGCCAATGAAGGAAATCACAAGGAGCAGGAGCTGAAAATCAGGGAACACTCTCCTTGGGGAAAAGAGTTCAGTAGTCAGATGTATTGCTTGCTCATGCCTCATCACTAGTTGTTATTTCACCACAAATGAGAGCAGATTTTGGCATAGTCAAGTCAATAAAAGTGCACTATAGTTTGGTCAAATAGCAAGGCAAGTAGGGGATTGCAGCAAAAATGATGCCTGCACATCTTTACCAGATAAAAGATTTCTGATGAGTATTATTGATTTTCAACAGAAGAATGGTGATCAGCTTTCCTTTTAATTGTGCTAGTGCATTCTTAAAATACCACAGAGAAATAAAAGATAAGGAAACACATCTGGCTTCCTCTGTTTAGCATCACAGGCTTTTAAAAATACAAAAGTATAATTTAAGAACACGAAATCATTCTTGCCAATTTATACTCAGGCTCAAACTGGGCTACTGAAACTACAAAATATATCAGCTGTACAGTCTGTGATTCTGTAGACAGCAATCTCTTCTAATATGTAACAATATCCATTTTCTTTCTTTGTCCTATATCTAGTACTCACAGTCTTAAAAACCAAGAAATGCTTGTTCTATCTCTTCTTCCCCTTTATGGTACAAATTACAATAAACATATTGACAAAACCATATATAGTTTACATAAAACAC
Organism: Tympanuchus pallidicinctus; assembly: GCF_026119805.1. Taxonomy (NCBI): domain Eukaryota; kingdom Metazoa; phylum Chordata; class Aves; order Galliformes; family Phasianidae; genus Tympanuchus; species Tympanuchus pallidicinctus. The sequence continues at coordinate 57,587,639 of NW_026294618.1, read as the reverse complement.
CAATTAGCCACAGAAACTTGGCAAGTCCATGATTTACGTCAAACAAACAGAAGAGTAGCGATAGTTTAAAACACTGGCATGGGCTCTGCCTTTAAAATCTGCCTCACATTTCTTTAGCAGTGTAAGCTACTCCCAACACAAACCTCCTTTACGCTGATAAAGGAGTGGTAAGTGCACTCAGTATAGACCATTATGTGGTAGTGAATTTCTAAAAAGTTTTTTTCAGTGAAGGCTACCTGATCTATTAGGTATTTGAATAGGAACCTAGGCTTATAGTAACCTTAAAAATGGCTCGGAAGTGTTGCCCAGAGACTTTTCATGGAATATCACATTCCTGCAAAGAATACTGGCCTACTGATTTCTGATTTCATTCATTAAGTGTCATACTAAAATGAGGAACATTAGACAAACGGTAGTCATTAGGTCCTTCAAAGAGGTTAATGTTTATTACTCCGTTCTCCTAAAACTAATAGCAGGTTGGCAACTCACAATTTTATTGAAGCCCCTGGATATATACAATGCACAGCACAACACTGGAAAGATTTGATTTACTGTCAAGATTCTGCAAGATTTGATTTGTTGCAAAGCCACCCAAGAAGACTGTTTGCCCTCGGGCTGGTTCTTTCCCTTCCTTTGGAAGGTGGGAGAAGAGGTTGGTGGTCAGACTTCCCAGGTGGTTTGCATGCAGTACTTTTTAAGGAAGTACAAAAACTGAAATGCTTTAGTTTGTTGCATGTTTTTTTCACACATCATTGTTTGACTTGGGAGTGGAAGCCCATTTTCTCATCTAAATTTCAGAACAAGATGTCTCAAGGGTTTCAGTAAACAGGAAATAAAGAAAAAAATGAGCTGAATAGCTCTTGAAAAACTGCAGTTAGTGGGCTTTAAAATGTTCCCCTAGTATTTGCATTATTCCCTAAACATGCCCTGACTAAAACACTGAGTGATAAAAACAGTTTGCATGTTAAGGTTACTGATAAGTGTTTAGCAAGACCACTGCTGTATCAGAAACTCAACAAGGATTTTATTTGTATCTGTTCAATTTTTCTTAGTGAAGATTCCCCTGTGTCACTACTGGAAACCACTGAGAAGCTCCGGAGAGAGTTAAGAGGCTGAGTCTTAAAAAAAAAAAACAACCTTCATTTTAACTTACATTGTTCTTTTTTGGAGTGAGGAAGCTGTTAAAAGAATATGGGAAATGAGGGAACTTTAACTATTTTCCTGCAGACACTCTGTTTTTTATTAACTTCCTCCTAACAAGCATATCAGAATTTCATCAGATATTTTCTTACACATAAATAGCTCTTCAAAAAAACAAAAGCCAGCATCAGACATTTGCTACTTTAAAGCCCTGAACTCTTCCTACCTATAACCACACCAAAGGAAAGCAATGCCAGCCTGTGGCAGATGCTGCTGTCCCACAGGCTAATGCTCGGGCATGTGGTAGCTGTGGCGTGGTGAGGGCTGTCAAAGAGGTTCAGGTTTTGGGAAAGAGCTGCCTTGGCGTGGATTAGACATGTGAGCCTGGGGCAGGCCATTAAGACCAATGCTACCTTCTGAAGCCCTGCTGCTTGTCTCCCAGTAGCCAGAAGTAGTAGCTACAATAAAAATAACCTTTATAGGATTTCTTAATTAAAAAAAAAAATTAAAGAATATGTGGTTAATATCTGTTCACTGTCTCCGGTACAAGGTTTCCTTTAGGAACAGAGAACATCCCTTCAAAGAGCATGGCAATTCCTTGCCATTTTCCGGATTTCTTTGGTTTCTGTTTGGAACCATAGAGAAGTAAGCTAGCTCCAGGTATTCAAAATGTCTCTTGGGAAGTGTATAGAAGTTGCAATTATAAGTCTGGAGCAGAGGATGACTAGCAGGGATTCCTTGCTTACCTGTGGCAAGAGAAACAGTGCAGAAAAGAAACGTGACAAACACACAGCTGAAAATTACTTTCAGAATTGCCAAGAAGGAATGAAGCTGAAATTCTCCGAGATTTTGAAAAGTTTTAAGGTCAGAAACAGTGCAAGGGTAGAGCAATACATCAATATCACGTTGGAGTTAAAAGATGCAGGAAGGAATCCCTGAAGAGTATATTTTAATTAATGTAAGGGCTTACGGTTGCATATTGAAAAAGGCAGTTAAAATATTTAAATAAAGACAAATAATGTAACGTTGCTGTCATTCTTCACTTCTAGTATCAATGCAGTAGGAAAAGCAGCTGATGCCAATCACAGTCATAACTACCTCATAATTCCCAAGTTCCCTTAAAATGTTACACAAATGTAACATTTAGATATCTGCACACATAAACACATATTTGCAAGCTTGATTATTTTTTTAAAAAAAGTATTAGTTAATATTCCTCTACTATTGCTCATGTCTCTGAAGCTTTAGGCAGGGGTTGGGTGAGCAAAATCCCTGCAGCACTCCAGCAATCCCAGACACTTGCAAAGACTTTCAACTCAAGAAAGACATTCTGAGAATCTGTGGCTGAAGAACTGAGTTTGTTACCCAGCACAAAATGCGGCAGCTCCCAAGAGGTGAGCCAGCAAATGCAATAAGTGGAGGCTACCAAGTAAGTTTTATGAAGTGCTTCAGATATGCTTTGTGTTTCCTGGGTTTGCAAAAGCATTCTGTATTTCCTCATACATTTTTTAATCCTACATAAATAGCTAAATCACATTTTAATAAAGCATCTTTGAATAAATCAAATTATAAATGATATATCAATATGCTAAGCTAAGTGCTCTTAAATGACAATGACTGGCAAGCTTTCGTGAAACAGTGCAACTTTTGAGTCTTCATACAGTTTTCTAGTAGTCCTACAAAGAAAAATAGTGAATGTATTTCAAGCTACTGAACACTGAAATTAAAAATCAGAAACCAAGATTCATCCCAAATGACAGCAAAAGTAATACTTTAAGGCAGCCTAAACTTAGAAATAATCTGTGAGAGTCACACTTTGATGTAAAAACATATGAAATTCTGGATTTTCAGTTGTCATCAGTGTGGTATCAGATACCTCCTGACATTGAGCATCTTTTGCTTCTCAAAGTGAGGTGCGATGTCCCAGTGGAGCAGAAAGAGATCCAAAGAGTATTTTTTTCTTTTGAAAAAGACAGTAAAAAACATATTACCCTATACCTTCTGTGTGATTGTTTTACATTACTAACTCCTTTTTTTCCTACCCAATTTCTTCTGCCAACTCTGAATCTCCCATAGGTTTAACAAGGATCAACCTGAATTTTAGCTTCTCCATGATAGAACAGCATACAGATTGAGCTCCAGTCAGGTAGTTACAGAATAAAACATGTCAGCACCTGCCTTACTACTATCACACATGGTGCAGAAAAAGCCCAGGCTCACACTTAAGATCTTGCTGGTAAAATTCACATCTGAAATGGCTTCTACCATCTAGCTTCTACTTTAAAGCACATTTTTAAAATGAACAACATTAATTTCAGAAATACTGGTGATATCTTATAGCAGTGACATTCAGAGTTGTTATAATCATGTTTATCATGTTTCTCCTTGTCCATGGTCTCATGGGAAGAGGTGCAAAAGCCTTCCAGCTAGGAGAAAATCAGCAACTATCCAGACTGTAAACACATGCAGATTAACACTACACTTACCACTCCAATGGGGAAAGCCAGAACAGCCATCATCCAGTCACGGAGCGAAATGAGTTTTTTCAGCTGCCTTTCTTGCTCTTGATTGTCATTTCCTTTAGTGAGAAGACTGGAAAGGTCAGTCAATACACAGATCCCAAAGAAGACAGCCTGGATAACCTGCAAGAAAAAAATTAACCATTCTTGAGCAGTGGAAACACCAGACTTCAGAAGAGAGAAGTGGCAGTGCAAGCGCACGTGAGGGATATTGCCTCAGAACCAAGGTGGTGAGCAGTGATTCAGTATGAGTCGAATTTGTTCACGTGAAACATAAAACCAGCTTGAGATTCCGGACTGGAAGTTATCTGGGTAGGTCTGTATTAACTTAAGCTAGTTTTCTAACTGTTTGTCCAAAAGATTTATGTCCTGAGAGCACTGAAATAAATGCTATGAGGAGGATGACAGTGACGGGAAAACACACTAATTAGAGAGTTAGTAAGATAAAAAGAAACTTGATTTGTGGGTGTTGAGTTTCAAGTCCATTACCTCGGACAGAAGACCCTGTCATTGCTCTATGTATACCTTACTTTTCATGTGTCCAGTTCTGGGCTCCCCAGTCCAAGAAAAGGAGGGAACTACTGGAGGGAGTGTAGTGGAGGGCTACAAACATGACTAGAGGCCTGGAACATCTCTATTATGAGGAAAGGCTGAGATACCTGGGACTATTCAGCTTGTGTAAGTGAAGACAGAGGGGATCTTATTCATGCTTATAAATATCTAAAAGGCAGGTGTCAAGTGGATGGGCTCTTTTCAGTAATGCCCAATGACAGAACAAAGGGCAATGGGCACAAACTGGAACACGGGAAATTTCATCTTAACATGAGAAAAAATTTCTTTACTTTGAGGGTGACAGAGAACTGGAACAAGCTGCCCTGAGAGGCTGTGAAGTCTCCTTCTCTGCAGATATTCAAAACCTGCCTGGATGCCTTCCTGTCTAACCTGCTATAATAAACTTGCTTTAGCAGGAGAGCTGGACTAAATGATCTCCAGAGGTCCCTTCCTACCCCTAGGATTCCTTGATTCTGCTTCTGGGAAAACCTGTGCAAATGGAAGGACTGTTTCAGTGGTGGCATTCCCACTTGCAGTTCAGTCATGTGCCACCTGCCAGGTGACGGAGCTACAACTACAACCCCTACATTACTCCATAAAACTAGGCCTCAAAGTCATGGTGCTCATCTCAGAGGCGGAAGATGTGAGAAGCATTCCCTGTGGAAACAAATTAAAAAAAAAAAGTGATTCTTTCTCCCACAGCAGGGCCGTATCTACGACTTCTCCCTGCCCCAGATGGAAAAGGCCTCCTGGAGAGACTGAGCCCCCATCACAGGTGCTGGCAAATCCACTGCTGCACTTCAGAAAACAAGTGACAGAACAAGCAAGTTGTGGGACTTACTCAGGCTCTCTTTTCATAACATTTGTATGTTTACGCATTTGTGTGCAATATTGTAAGATAGTCTGTCGTGTTACATCATTAAATTTAAGCACCTGAAGTCATGAATTTGGTACAACCTTTGTTTGTCTTAGCTTGATCACTGTTTTTCTTCCCCAGTTAACTCGTAGAATGGCAATAAGTTAGCTTAGGAATGCTCCCGCCTGAGGACAGACCAACTTGCTCATCTTTTTTAGTACAGTTCAGAAAAAGCGTACAAAGATTGTTTGCTCCATGAGCTTGGAGCCCAGAATACAAACCTCCATGCACTGGGCAATCTCAGGTAAAAAAAATACAAAACATGGGCTTGGATCCCAAACTGCAATGTGATTCATCAAATAACATACGCATATGCTTAAAATACATACTAGATGTTTTTCAAAACAAGCCTGGAGTACTAGTTCGAAAGTCTCATTTTAAACGTCAGCATTCATCTAACTGGGAGCCTCATACTAAGAAGCAGGCCATCAGTAAGAAATACAAATAGCACATGTCCAGATTGTGAAAAATAGAATTTATTAAGTGCAGGTATCTGCAGAATTTGGACTACAGTAAGTACTGTAAGAAAACACCTCAGGACAGAGGACACTAATTTGGAACAGGGGAGGAAAGGAGAGAGGAAGGAAGGAAATACCAAACAGATGTTGGCTACTAGAAAGAAATCCACAGAAGTGTAATGGTTGGATGGATTAAAGTACATTCCCTTCCTCAACGATCCTCATATAACCCAAATACTTGTAAATTCTGGCTGTAAAGCTGTGAACGACAGACATTCAAACAGCCCCTAAATATCCTGTCATCAGCATAATAAAGGAGCTGCTTGTAATTCTGCTGCCATTGCCCTCCCTTCTCCCTGCTGCAGCTCCATATAATTTGCTTGATAAATAGCACAGAGCATAGACCAGCAACATTACAAAACATTCCCTGAAGCCATGAAATGTGACAGACTACTAACGTTGGACCTGAATATTCGGCTAGAAAAAGGTACTACTTGAAATGACAGTCTGAAAAAGTTACCAACTTCTACATAATTCCTGAAAAACACTGTAAATAAAAGTTGGGGCTCCCTGGAGCTGCATAATGGCACAAACCCCTTACGCACTTTTTCATATTATTTAAGTGAAAGAAGCACTTAGTAGAAAAAAATCTTGCCATTTTCAGCCCTGTTTTCTACCAGACAGATGGCCTGTTTTGGAGAGAAGGAATAGAAGCACTGATTATGTATTTGCTTGAATAAGAGGAGAGATTATACCATCTACTATTTGCTAAAGAGCATGAAAGAAGGGAAAAGATTTGGGACAGGACTGGAAAAAAAAAAATTATACCTAACAATAATGAGATCAATCTGGGTGTAAAGCAGTTTAGGCTGAGTACCAGGAAATAATTCCTAACAGGGAGTTCTACCAGACCATGAAATAGTTTCTCAGAGGAAGTGGTGGAAGCCTCATTGCTTGAGTCATTCAAACTGATATTGGACAAAACATTCAATAATGTACTGCAGGGAACAGTATTACGCTGGCTGGGCTTGGACGAGTGACTAATAGATTGTTTGCAGCTCTAACTACGATTCCCCGAAATGGTCTCTCTACAAAGTAACAGACTCAAACAGCCACACACCCACTTTCTGAGGGAATTGAAATCGTACATCCACTAATCAATCATAAACCGAACAGCTTCTCTCTCCATTATCCTGATACAAACACACTGTTTCAAGGGAAAATGTAATGATATCATGGAGAATAACTGAAAATTCCTAAAGGGAAAGACAGTACCCGAACACTTCAGAAAGAAGTTACAAAATAAACTGTTCTACAAAAAGACTACCAAAAAATCCATATAGGAAAGAGAAAATTATATATTTACTGAGAACCGTATATTCAGAGCCTGTAGCGTTCAGGGAGGAACATTCCCATTTATTTGCACAAACTGCATATGTACAAGCACTACAACACTTTTTTCTCCCTTTCTAGAACGTACGAGAAAATTTGTCCGACAATGTGAACTTTCAAGATTAGACTGAGGATGGCCAGAGCTCCATGAGTCTCAGGAGCACAAACTGAACAGCCAGATTCACTAACAATTTACATCCTTTGTGGGTCTGGCATAAGGAAAGCGTAGCATGCAGCTATTGGTGCTTTATGGTATGAAACAAATTTTTGAAGTCCAAGCTCCTCAGTCTGAATGCTACAAAACAGATGTGAAAAGTTCACAGCAAGGGAGAAGAAACGCTCTCCAAGCAATATTCTCCAAATTACCCTGACATTACCTCAGATTTAGGATCATATTTTCAAAACAAGGGCCTTCTTTTGAAAATCTGCAGGTGGTGAATCTATACATGGAACTGTTCCAAACGTTAAGCAAACAAGCGAGGTTTTTTTTCTTGGAAATGTAAGCAATAACAGTGCTTTGGAGGAAATATATTCCAATTTTTACCTCTAACTACAGGTTGAAGGAAAACAGTCATTAGAAAATGACAAATACAGATTTGATGGGAAGCAGCCACACCTTCCTTACACCATGTAACAGTGATAGAGGCAGAAACTTGTAAACAGAGTATGGTAAAACAAGCAAATCATTGAAAAATGTATAAAATACTGACTTTCTCTCAATTCCATTTTTTCCCACTGAAGTCTGAAGGGGCAAATGCTCATATACTTGATACTACAGTACCTTTAAGCTTTGATACACAATGGCAAGTAGTGAAAATGACCATCTACTGTTATTTTTTAGTACAAAACCCTAAGGAGAGAAAAAAATTGCTACGATACCGCAGGAGAAAAAGGCTAGGAATAGAAGATGAAACCAAGCAACCAAAAAACCTTCTCAAACAGTGAGATCTGTTCAGATCATGTATCAGAAAAGACTGATTTTATTGCACCTTATGAATGATTAGAATCAAGCAAACTAATCATACGTGTCTGTCTTCTTGAAGAAAACAAAGGTTTGCTTCAGTAGGACAGTTTTTCCACAAGATGTTCACCGAAGGATAGCAGACAGCAGCCTCCCCATACTCCCCCGATTTCTTGGAGGCAGCCTCTGAGGCTCAGTGGCAGAAAACATATTTCCTCACAGACCTTTCTTCAGGCCATGCAGACTCCTTTCTCCCCACGCTGTTGAACTCCACAGCGCAGATACAATCTGCACAACCAAGGTCAATGGAGATTCTGCCACCATTCTTATCAAGGCAGAAAAACTACTATTAAATACACTGAATCTAGGATTTAATTGCCCATGGACTGAGATCCTCTTTCACACTAACTCTCGCAACCAGAATCGTTCCTTAGACCTCATGGTAGGAGAACTGGAAAAGGCTGTGGAATTACAGACGACTCATAGGTATTTTTTGCTCTATCTGCTTTTGACAATGAAGAATTCACTGTCCTCCAACATATCGTTTTAAAGATCAAGAGAACTTATAAGATGTTTTGTGTTCCCCTCTGTGAAGAAAAGCATCTGAGTAGGCTGTGAAACAGCCAGGGCAGCCAGAATAAAACCTGTGAGTAACACCCAAAAAAACCAGCAAAAAACAAAAAAGTGTGGGAAAAATGCCCATGCTTGTGCATGAAGTGCACTTGGGCATGTGTGTGTGCAGGAATACATTAGTACCTCTCTTACCCTGGTAAGCTTCCACTGGTAAGATAAAAGTGTAATTAGGAAAGATCCCAAGAGTTTGTAGATATAACCCATTCATAGGAAAACTGACTCCCTACAGGCTGACACCTCAGGGCCAGCTGCTGCAGAGCCAACAGGGGGCAGCTCCAGCCCCAGGCATTCGGCACCTCTCTGGAGACAGACAGGACTAGGATAGGTGGGAAGGTCAGCCCATGGTGGCATTGAACAGAGCCTGACAAGACAACCTTGAGCTCTACCTGTACCCAGAACCAAATTGCTGGATGTTATAGTTTTCTCCAATTCTGCATATATAAAACATGGTCTAACTTCCTTTTTGAACAACATGACTATGATTTACAGCCTCAAAGCATCTCCTTGTCACCTTGTGCCTCTTTTGCTTTCCTTCCTCCAGCCTCTAGACATTATCACTTGTCTTGCAAATATATTATGATCCAGCAATCGGGATGACTCTGTTTCAAGAAGTGGAAGTCACTTAGGTCAAATTTTAACCCTATGTCCACTGTAAGCACAACTGATTGGACTCTGTTTTGAGACCATGCTTGGTTAGGATTGTAGAGTATCAGCATGTAGCTAGCACATGTAGACATGTAGACATTCCTGCATCCTATGAAAGCAGCTCAATGATCTGAAGTTGTGATACACTGAGCAAGTCCAGGTAAATTGATAGCAACAGGGTACCTTTGATAGAAAACACATTGTCTGTGGGACAAAGCCACAGGCTGCAGCTATTTGTTACATCTGTTACTACTGTTGACTGAATGAAGCTATAGATATTTGTCTGCTGCCAACCCACTGCTGCACAAAGTCCTGCTGCTTTTAGTCTTGGCAGTTCTCTTCCCCTCTCTATACCTTTGTTGGTATTGATAGCAAGCAGGTGATGGACATTACGCAGTCAAGTGCTAAATCTTCACGTAGGAGAAGCTGACTTCAGATCAGTAGAAGCAAATCACTGTTTGCAAACAGTTGAAAGAAATGAATGAAGTGAAATATAGACTTAAAAGTAAGAAGCAACAGCATTTGAATTATTAAAATACAGGTCAGTGGAACATGTCTAATTAGTATATTTACAGCTAGTTAAATTCATGTGCAAACACCTTGAAAAACCATTAGGTGTGTATGCAGAATCATTATTTCTTTGCAAGGAATGGGGAAGAAGACTTGTATTTTAGAGGCCAGAGTCAGAACAGCATTACTCTCGAAGTTCATTGACTGATGAAGGCTGGGGCAGACAGTCAGTCCTCCTATCATTTGGGGAGCAACCTTCTACACTGATGCCAGTACCACGGCTGTGTTGGTTTTGTCTGTCACAGCAAATTTCAACAGTGTCAAGGCTCAGACAGGGAATGTAGCCTCTGCCCGTCAAAAGCCAGCCTGAGAAACCAAATGCACAGCACACTGACAAAAAGGAATGGACAAGGGAAGAAAAACAGAGTCAGTCAATGGAATACTAAATGCAAATGCTATCTACTTTATTCTGAGTTGCTTCATGGTTAGGAATCTGAAAATACGCTTTTCTCCTTTCTCTTTTATTTACATAAATTAGAACTTTAACTCAACCAGTAAAACACTGTACTTACTCCTATAGGAAGAGCCATTAGAAATTTGCTAAGTGCACATATTTTACACTGATGGACAACGTTATAAATATCTAGCATTGCCCTCATCCAAAACAATGACTCATGTCTCCCTTTACAGCCTTCAGCTGGGGGTGGGCTCCTGTCACCAGGATGTCACATAAGAAGTCTAGTCCTTACTCGGAAATGTAACTTAATTTTCATGATTTAATCATATGGTGTGAACCAGAGCTTATAAAACATGCCCAATCCCTTACCATATGATATATGCTCAGAGACTGTTTTAAATATCCTTTACTTTCCACATAACCCCTGTAGTGTTTTCCTCTGAAGCCCACCAGGATTGCTCAAGGACAGGGTTTTAAGCCAACGAGATTTTATAGGTACACAAAAGAAAGGCAATCATTATGCATGGAAAATAAACCTGTTTAACTCTTGGGTCCAGTTTTTAAAGGTACTACATCATTTAAGCCCAAGTACTTAAATAACTACTGTGGAATAGGGGACACAGCTAAGTTAAAGAGACCTCGTGTTTCTAACAAGAAAGACACACTGTAGAATTCTTTCTACCTCTTGGAACATGTGATGTGTGTTTTTATCTGCACAGACAGAAAACCAACTTTTTCTGTAAACTAGCGCAACTTAAATAAGAAATTAGAAAGCCAAAACAGATGTGGGCCCCTAAAATGTAATTTTTATAGCACTGCCTTTCAGCCTCTATTAGAACTCACAACTGCCAATAATGAAATAAAAACAAAATTGAAATACAATGCAGTTATACTGGATGCACCACTTCTTTTCTCTCTCTACCTACCCAGAGAAAAAACCCTTACAACACTTTGGAGGGGATATATCTCAGATCATTCTGTCTTAATACGATTCTTGATTTCCTTGCAATATTACAAGTAGTCTCCTTAATACCGTTCCTATTTCTATAATTACATTTATAATTCCTTACCACAACAGATCAAGCTGGAATATGGTATCAGAACTGTTTGGTAAGGTTTTAATTTTTAGAGGCAAATATATATACATATATTACATATATATAAACATACATATATATATATACTTTTTACAGTGCTCCCAACAACAACAAAAGCTGCTCAAGAGGACAACAATTCAGACAACCATGTTAAAGTACTACTATAGCTCAGTTATGCTGCATAGATGACATTTCCACCGTGATCTCAGCATGAGAGGCCATATGCCATCTGCTCAGAAGTGCTAACAGCGTGGCATCCGCTACGACTATCAGGTGAAGAGATGAAATGGACAAACATATAAAGTAGTGATGACAAAAATCTGACTAAATGCTCAGAGAGAGTTACATTTTCTCAAATCTTCTGCATTACTTTTAGCTGTGTCATTCCTCTCTATATTCATGTCTTCCTTCTTCCTCTAAAAACCATAGGCATTGTTCTGGATGCTTTTGAGTTACAGATGCTTGGATATCTTATTATGATTTTAACTAATACACTCAAAGAAGCAAGTTCATTGAAGCAGCACTGAAGAAATTATTATTCTATTTTTATCCTTTTGACTTTAAATTGTTTTGACTAAACTCATTTTCTAATAATCCCCATTTTGTTCCTTACTCTTTTGCATTGTGTATAGAAAAGCTGCCATTACTACTTATTGTATCCTGCTTATAAGACAGTATAATTTTATTAAACTTATGTAATCAATTCAGCAAACATGTCTAATACAGTTTATTCAGAATAGATTATGATTCTATTAGGTTATATCTTTTATGTTTCTCTTTGCTAAAGCCTAATCTTATTAGGATTATACTGCTCAGAAGTCTATGTCATTATTTTGGCTTAAATGCTGGTTTTACACATTTCAACATGATGGGTACAGTCTCTGCAGATGGCCTTGCATTCAACCAGCAGGAATGGCAGCTCTCTAGACAATGCTTGGGATAGCTAGCTGAGACGCTAAGACTTGTTCTGCAGCTGTCTGTGCTAAACTGAGCTTTAGGATAAGGTTTCTGATGGCTGGAAAGTCCCTAGAACATTATGGGTTAGCTAATCCCAAAAGAAATTAAATTTTATTAAGTACAGAAGTTTCCCAAGGAAATGTCTTGCTTAAAGTTCATAAACTTCAGCACTGCAACAACTTTTTCATGTTTAGAAATACTGTTTGAAAGCCACTAGAGGGAAGCAAATTTGACAGACAAAATTTAAAAAAAATATATAGAATCCTTAAAGCATGACAGTGGCTGCTTTTTATACTTTTTCTTTTTTAATGAGTAAGGTAATTGCTGAACCTAGAAAAGGCAATAACTGATATATCTCAGCAACATGGTTTCAGAGTTGGGAATGTAAATGGAAAAGGCATTACAGTCTTCTGAGACAGCAGCCTCAGCTCTCTCCTAGCATGTCTGCAGGAAATAAAAGATTTTAATCCCTCTGCCTTCTGAGCACTGCAAAAGCAATAACGAATGACTCCACATGCCAGTCCAGCAAGGTGGGCTATTAAGTCATACCATCTCAGTCAGACCATTCTCCCTTTCCTTAGGGAAGACATGGGAAGGAAACATTATGCCACCTCTTCATATATCCAAACTATCAGCAGCACACAAACTAAGTCAGTCATTGTGAAAAACAACTTAGACTGCAGCAAAGGGTGCTGTTACTTAAGTTCCACTTAGGGGAAAAAAAAAAAAAAAGAGAGGCCATAATCCTGTACAGTAATTATGAAGCACATAGTTAAATGAAAGGCTATCTAACGTGCTATATTGTCCTCCTAAGTGAGACTATTCTTTACAAAACATTTCAAGCAAGGCAATATATGTTACAAAGAGCTGCAGTTCATGGGAAAAAAAAGGAAGTGTTCATTATCTTACATCTCTAATGAAAACATGGGAAAACCCTGACATAAACTAACTGCATTTAAATTAAGTATTAGAGAGAGGTTGAGCGTTCACTAGGTGTGCGGCATTTCAACTCTGAATAATGGTACTTCCCCACTCACATTGTCTATCACAAGAATAAATCTCAAGGAAAATCAAGCATTTGTTTCCCTACGGCCCATTGGTGAAAGTGGGGCACAGAGCTGCTCAGGGTCATGCAACAAGCCAGCAGGGAGCAGGAAGTGAACTTGGAGCCCTGATCTCCAGGCAGCTCTCTGACAATGGATCACACTGTTTTCTGTGCGCCTGCACTCCCACTTATATTACAGTCAGAGTTATTTCACTGCATATGAGGAAAGCACTCCTGGCTTGCTTAGAGAAGTAGCAAGGTCAATTTCTATCCCTCCAAACAAAGCCATACGATTGCTGTATAAATTCACTTTTCCCCTCACACAGATCATGTTAATCACAACTAAGCCCTTTTTTTGCCTAGCTGTATCTTTCAAAGCTTCCGAATGGATAAATAATCTAATCCTTGTGCCAACTAGCAAGAGTCACCAAGTTCAGAAATAAAACAGTTTTGAAGAGCTTGCACAGTGATTTTGAGCAACATTAGACTGAAGAAACCTTTTGTATTTTTTCTTTCACTTGTTCTACTCCACATGAGTTTGTGTGGCTGCAAACTGAGCATAGCATACAGTATCCCTGCAGGACAGAGCGCTGGACAGAAGAAGCACAGTCGTCCCATCCAGAGCCACCTCATCTGCTTCCTTCAGACTGTCCTTGGAGGAAGATCCTGAAGAGCAGATGGCATGGAGCCCTATCTTGCCTTATATACTGGTGAAGGCAAACACCCCCCTTCCCCTTTCTAACTCTAATCAACATTTGACAGTTTCCAAACTATTCTTTTGGACATTACTGTTTTTATTTGCTCATTACTTTTTATTTCACTTTCAGAAGGAAAATAAGGGATTAACTGGAGAAAAGTCTAAAAGTACACCTCCCTGCACATGTTAGTTAGCTGTTTTATACCAACTACTTGACATCACACTGGGTTCCAAATTTATCCAGTTTAGATTCTATCTGCTCTGTCACTGTACACATACTGATAATCAGAAGATAAACTTTTCTTTCTCAGTAAATGCCATAATTTCAACAATAAGCTGTCCCTTATCCTTCTCTGGGAAACAAGAGGCCCAAATGACATCTCGTGGTAGTAGAGAAAGCAGCGGATTACTACAGAAAAGAAACCCGTGCTTGCACAGTGACTGCATTTTGCATTCCTTGTGGCAGAAGAGGCACAAAGCAGTACGTTGTAAAGCACCAGCCTACACATGTGGGAGCCCAGCACAGAAAGAAAGGCAACTATCTGCCTGTAGAGGGACACAGGCAACTGGTCAGCTGGGCAGATCCTATCAGGAAATGCACAAGTGTCACGTATCTTCCACTAACACTCTCAGCACTCTATGACCGATGACTCCACAGAGCAGATAGGTGTGGTGCCCTCCGCGGCTGCAATCGCAGTGCAGCTGGGGATTAGGGCTGTGCTGTACACACTCTATGCTGAGTCACCCAAAGAACTCCCTGGGCAGTCCCGGGAACTCCCCAGACAAATTGTGCAAGAGGAAATAATGAGCAGAGCCCACATTGGCCCCACCAGAGGTCAGGGGATCGATGGAGCCCCAGTCTAACGTGTCTGACAGATGAGGGATGATGTGACAGGGCTGGGGAGCCAGGGAGTTGCAGCAGCACTGGAACAGCCCAGGCGGCCCCAGCTCTGTGCTCATGCAGGAACTGATGGGCTTGTGTGTTTGTACAAGTTCTACACTGGATGGGGCAATTCCTGCACGCAGCAGAGATGATTTTAACTAGTCAATAGAAATTCATCATGCATGCACTGGAGTGGTGACGTGGGAGCACAGTCAGCTGGGTAATAAGCATTCACCAAACCCAATGAAAAAGCTGTTGCAGGGACACATGCAGTGGAGTGTCCTGTCACCAGTGACAACAACTGGCCACACTGTCCCAGCAGTGACAGCATTTGCACAGGAGTGTTATCTCACACAAAATATCCGCTTAAATCAGTTCCTTTACACATGCACCATTGTTAGCGTAGCTTGGACCAGAAGAACCTCTGAAAATGAGAGCCCACCACCACACAAGCTGTCAGAAATTAAGTCGCAATCAGATTTAAAGCATTACCCCAAAGTGTAAGGACATTTGTTCAAGTAAATACATCTGGCATCACCATCAGACTTTATGTAAGGTACCCATAATTTTGACTTACAGAATACAAGCTACTTTCCCAAAATATCCACTAAACACATTCCAAGATCCTGCCCCCTCCTCACAACACAAAATTGCTGGTTACACAGATAACATTCATATGTATTGGTGGTTTCGGGCAATGTCCATTTATTTATAATACAGCCACTATCCATTACAGCATCACACACAGACACCAGTGGCATCTTCTAAGCATCACTTTCCATGTTCAGATCACCAGTAAACATGCAGACACAAAACTTGCACACAAGAGTCCCTAATCAAAGCAACTGACCTGAGATGTTCATATCTGACTAAGAGCAAGACTGGGTTACGTTCATCCTCCAGCTGTTGATCATCTGATCAGCCTGGAATCCTGGCTCTGAGACAGCTCACAAACTTGACATGATATGGTATGAGCATGGATCCCAACCCCTAAGTTCTCCTGCCATGAAAGCAGGGCCAAGTGCTATACACTCAGCCAAGATGAGTCCCCCCTGAATACTACCTAAGGACTACTCTGTGGACCTCCTTCTCCTGTGTTTAGGAAGACTTAGAGTGAACTAGGCTGTATCCAAAAGATGTGATGCTGCACAGTGTATTCTGACACCTGGATCCTGATTGTGGAACTTAGAAGGCAGGTGCACAAAATTCAGTTTTCAAAAACCAGATCTGTAACAGTGGATGGAAAAGACAAATCACAGAATCACAGAATATCTTGAGTTGGCAAAGACGCACAAGGATCATCACATCCAACCCTCACCTCCACACAAGACCACCCAAAATACAAACCCTATGTCTGAGAGCATTGCCTAAATACTCCTTGAAGTCCATCAGCTTTGGTCTGTGCCCACTGCCCTGAGCAGCCTGTTCCATGCCCATCACCCTCTGGTGAAGAACTTTTTCCTAACACCCAACCAGACCCTCTCCTGATACAGCTCCGCACAGCTCTGTCACCAGACAGCACAGCTCAGTGCTGCCAGTCCAGTCCTCCCACGAAGCGCTCCAGGCCACCATGAGGCTTCCTCTCAGCCTCCTCTGTTCTGTGCTGAATAAACTGAGGGACCTCAGCTGCTCCTCGTACACCTTGCACTCCAGACCCCTTACTGTCTTCATATCTCTCTTTTACATTTTCTGATAGTTCTATTCCTTCATATACTGCGCCTCAAACCTGCACTCAGTGCTAAAGGTGAGGCTGAACAGTACAGAGCAGAGTGGGACTATTCCTTCCCTCAACTGCATGGCAATGCTAGTTTCCAGGCAGATTCCAGGGCTGTTGATACCAACTTTTATGCAACTCTAAAAGAAGATTATGTACTAAGAGATGCCTCTTCTACACCCATTTCAACCCAAAATGAACTTAAATTATAATTTCTGTTTCAAAAAGACATACATTACTGACCATGCCAGAGTCTAGAAAGTCCATCCTTTCTGCTAAAGTGTGCCAATGTAAGAGTCCACAGATGTCTTTGTGGCTTATGCTGGGGTCCCAGTCCTTAGTTCACATTCCACATGGGAAATATAATTGCTAAAAAGCTTGAACTAAAAAGCTGAAGCAAGAAATAGAAACCAGAAATCAGGACTGCTTCCTTCTGTCTCATCCTCCTTCTCCACAGAATATGCAAATGGGACAGAGACACTCTTCAAGTGTAGCTCTCTGAGAATGTTCAATCATTCTGCTTTTAAAATACTCTGCCTAGCGGAAAACCCCTTGGTCTCACTGCAGAATTCGTATATAATATTTCTTAAGATATTCCTGAAACCGTAAGCAACACACATACCTGACATGTCTTCAACTTCAAGACTCAATAAATTTACCTTGTTCTTCCCATTCCCCGTAAGGGTGGAGGCATGGTGAGCTCTGGCCATGTCCAAAACTGTATTATTCTGCTGTCAAGACCAGACTCTTTGACTTCTCCATTTCTAATTATACACAGTTAGGTACTGCAAGAGTCAGCCTACTTAACCACGAAGACTGTCCAAACAGATAATGCCTCAGTGCATTACAAACTGGCTGGGTGCTTAGCCTTTTGACTTCTCTCATAGCTCAAGCAGTGTCTTCTATCTACTTCACAAAAGTTTTGACAACAGATAAAATTGTAATATGACTATATGGATTATATAAATCAGATTTGTTAATTGTTCAGTTTGTTAACCGCACTTAGGTTACTAGATACGATGCCAACTTTACAAAAGCTATACTTTACCAGATGTACAGGGAAGAGTTGCAAGAGAAATTGTTTTCTTCGTGTACGTAGGGAGCATGTGCATTCACAGGGGGATCAAAATTAGTATTACATTTCAAGGAGCAAAGTAGTAAGTACAGTAATAGTTACAGCACTGTAACTGTTTTTATGAGGCCCATGAAATTTTATTTACCTCAGTGAAGGTACTGCTTATATCTGCTTCCAAAACATCCAAGTTAGAAAACCGACGGTGTTTAAGAGGTTTAATATGAGTTAATAAGCCCATTAAAAAAACTGCAATAAAATCTACAACAAATATAGCAAATCTAATGAAGGTTGGAAAGCATTGCCTTTTGGTAGCAGAACATTGAAACAAAACAATAACCCAGAAAATATACATTGGCTCCACATTAAAATAACACAGTTTGTTTTCATATAAAATTATATTAGTTAATCTTTTGGAGGGAAATATAAATTAAATACTGCTTTGATTTATAAAAGCCTTGACATCCACCTGTTAACCTGCACACATACACGCATAAAATGAAAGTTCATTCTGTTGCTGTAGGAAAGAATTTATTCTACCCAGGCAGCTTTGATCCAGATATGGATTTTGATAAAACATATATTTAATTTAAAAGCAAAATATGATATAGTATAATAAAGCAGTACAATTGTCATTAATATAAAATTATAAACCAAGTATTTCATCTCTACAGTAATAGCATTTGTACTCATGATGAACATAAGATGAGCCCATTGCTACATAGTCAATTTGATAAGCAAGAACAAAAAAAGCAACAGCAGAAAGGAAAGCCACATATATTAGCCATATTTTTTCAATCATGTATGCTAAAAGGTAAACCATCACATAACAATTTCCATATTGTGTCTTTAAAAAAAACAAACCAATTGGTTTATGTATCATGGTGTTACTACAGCATAAAAACATCTCTCTACTGACATTCTCCTCATCTGTATTTTGTGGGGTTTCTTAAGAGTTCATATTTCCCACGTTTTCAGACATTAGATGGAGACAGCGTAAAAAGGGCTTTTGACTTCGTAAACCACATGTGAAGAAATCAGAGCAAGAATCAGAAAGGATCTCAGGTGCTTCACTGTAGCTTTGTCCTCAATTCAAACAACTTAGCCAGTTTGTATTTATTTTCCTTGTAGACGTAAGGTTGGTCAGCTTCAGATAGGGATCTTCCCTTTGATATTATTCTACCTTTACCACCTCTTCTTTTAGAGAAACTGGAATCTGCTAAGGGATCAAAGAGATTACCTACTTTCTAATCTCTGTCTTATATATATGATTCTAAATGTTGCACAAGAAGAGGAAACTATGTGGAACTGTTATAATCCAGCCTAGTTAATGGTTTCAGTGTATATGACCTGGAAATACGAATCAATTGTATACTGTAAAACGTCTGTCAAGCTACAGAGTTTTAAAAACACAACAGAAAATCATAAATCAGGGACCAAGTGCTGGCTATATTTAAAAAAAAAATAAAAATGAGTTAAGTCCTCAGAAACTATAAAATGTGCTTCTATATTCTTCATTTCTTCATTCTTTTTAATAGTAATCTTTCTTACAGGTCTATTATTAAAGATTTTTCTTACAGACCAACACACTTATTCAGAGCAGAGAGAAGTGTGAGATGCAAGGCTTAGAAATTCCTTGTCGGTGGCCATTTTATAACGAAGCTGGAATAGTATATCTGTTAACTTCAGTGTCTGCATAATGGTGGTGTGGCTGTGATGTGGCTCCTCTTAAAACACTCAGTAGCACAAATGCTAGCTAGATATTGCAAGAACTACTGAGAACCTTGGATGTGTTCTCCACGCACATAAATGAATTAAAAAATACACTATCAGGATAGATGACAGATCATGAGCACGCATGCCATATTATCACCTGACCAAGAAACAGGATTATCAACACTGATATTTTTAACTGATAACATGATTCTAAGTAGAACTAAACAGTTCTAAAACACAGCGGAAGGAGACGGATGTGTAATTGTAGAAGAGCATTAACATTTTGAAGAACGAGGTTTTCAACCTCTTAGTCAGCATCCACTTTGACAACACCTTAGGAAACCTGGGTCAGTGCCAAATATGACCTGACTGAAGAAGGGGCCTGACTAGATGACCTGGGTTCTCCTCCAACCAGAACGATGCTATGATGGCATCAAATCAAGACACTCATCAGGGAAAGTCTTTAGTCATGTCAAAGACTGTGAAATTTCTTCTCTACTAGAAAATCTCAAATGTATGTCTTGAGTGACCATATCTGATCATGGCATCTTTAACAATTCTGAAGTTTCTGTACTATGTATTGACTTCCTACAGTCATTATTAGTTTAAACTTTTATGAGGACAAACACTACAGCAAGGGTACTTGGTCTGTACTCTGCTGGTGAAGAACATAAAACATTACTCCATTTGGGGGAAAAAAAAATTAGGGGGTTTGCATCAACTGAAGATTTGAGCTAACATTTGTATAATGGATTATTACTAACATGTACCAGGTAGCATCTGATCGTATACTTATACAGAAACAATAATAACAAAACTTGAGATCATTCTGTGACTACAATGGCAGCAAAGACTAGCTAGGCTCAATTCACCCATCAGATTTAAGACAAGCTGTTTTGCATGTTTAGCGTTTCAGTCACTGACTCACACTCAGAGCAAAGACAAGCAGCTGGCTGCTCCATTGCCATTTACTGTCAAACAGGTCAGTATGTTCTCTGACTGTTCACACAGTAACACACCCTTTAAAAGCTTCTGTTCCATTTTTTCAAATATAATCACAAGTTGACCTCTCACTTCTCTTGTGCCTGCCCAAAATATGCTTCTATCTCCATGAAACCAGAAGACATTTAAACCAATTGTTTTGTCTTTTGCATGTAATTTTACACTCTTACTATTTCCCAGTCTTATAAGGAATTCCTATATCCTGTGTCCAACTTCTGGTTCACATTAAGATGATGCTATACATTCTTTGCTGAAGTCTTCATCTTGGTATGTCGTTCTGGATCTTTCTAAGCCCTGATGCCAACAGCAAACTGATATCAATTCAACTTTTACCAAGATCAAACATTTGTTGATTAAGAAAAGTCACTTACCTATAAGAAACTTTTCACTTAATTATCTGTCAGACAACTCAGAATCACAGAATAACAGAATCGTAGGGGCTAGGAGGGACCTCCAAAGATCATTGAGTCCAGCATCCCTGCAACCTGGGCCCTCTACAGCAGGCAAATTTGCAATGAAATGCAGCACTTATGTATTTTCTTGAAAAAACATTATTGAAGTTCTACAGCCAGCCTTTCCAAGAGTTAATGGCATACCACAAATATCAACCTATAGAATGTACTAAGGACTTGAATTTCCATAGGTTTTTGGCATCTGTGTGCAGTCTAGACAAGATGCTAACAAATGAGGACAGAAATGTTTTCTTTTCACTTTGTGGAGGCATTTGTCAATGAAAATGCAAGAAAGGGACGTGTATGAGAATGCGTAATCAAGCAGTTTGTTTTGTTGCTGGTAATGGCTGAAATCAAAACTTCACTTGGTCTTGGGGTATTAGTCACCTTAGAGATATCTGTACACTTCAAAAATCGACCAGTCTCAACAGAAGTCTGTCATTATTGTTCATTAAAATTAAATAACAGAGAAAGGATCCTGAATATTGATGCCAGTTACAGCACCCTAATCACATACGCCATGGTCTGCAAAGATACATTCAAGAAGAAAAGAAAACAAGAACATGGAGACTGCAGTAGGGGAGAACTGTTCTGCTATCTCTTCCTTGATAAAAAGTCATGACCTACATATCCAAACACACATGCTATTTCAAAACAACATTTATTCACATTCTCAATATAAGTTCTGTTACATTTCCTCCTCTCTTTGGCTCTGCAGCACGTTCTGTGTGGGATCTCATGAACATGCAATCTTCCTCAAACTACTTCACTGAAGCCAGTGGGTGCCTAACTTTAATTGCAGCAATACTTTTGAAATACCCCACTTTTTCTAATCATATTTGTTATTATTAAATGAATATGCAAAGCCTATATGAGGTATTTTCAAATAAGTCACTCTGAAGATCCATAACCAAGTCTTATATGCCCTGTCATATGAAATTTATTTTGTTGTTCTTATTTTTTCATTAACATTCAGAACATTTGATAAAATATATTCTGGTATATATACAATATATATTATATATACATACATATTATGTATACAGTGTATACAATATATATACAGTATGTATATATCATTATGTATTTTAATAAAATATATACTGGTTCCATATCCTACAAATTAAGATAAAAATATAGTTAAGACAGTTACACAGTATTGTATTTTTGGTTTATTGAAAGAAACTGTGAAACAAATTTACAGATGGTTAAGTGTTACAGCAAAGTACAGATCCCTTTAACATTTACAGTTTAGACTTCAAAAGAAATTGAAAATGAAACCCACTACACATCATAATACAAGGTACAAAGCACTGGAAAATTACAGTTTGTTATACTTGATGACATTTTCCAATGAAGCAACAGTAGCTAATTTTATTGTCACATTTTACAGATAAACTGAGCACACAGTTTACAAATTGTGATGAGATGTGAAAACACAGGAGATTCAGGAACAAGAAGACAATCAGAACTCCTGACTGCATTAGACTAGTTGAATAATCCTTTTGACCTTGACAGAAGACAGTTGGAAGAGATTTGTCAAGATATGAATACCTGCCTCCTTTGAAGACATCTTTGAAAGGCCATACTTAAATACACAGTCCCAAATAAGCACCATTTGCTTTCTCCTCCTGCTCACAAAGGTATGCCAACATGATAAGTCTACCATGGAAAAAAATAATTTTCAGGTGGTAACAGAGCATAGTTACAGACCCTGGCAACTCTTACAAATCTAAGAGTCTGCTTCATGTTTCAGTTTGTCTATTCAAAAGATTAACTAACTTCTTCTTCACAAGGAGAGTAGTTAGGCCCTGGAACGGGCTGCCCAGGGAGGTTGTGGATGCCCCGTCCTTGGACGTGTTCAAGGCCAGGTTGGACGGGGTCCTGGGCAACCTGATCTGAATGTGTACGTTTGGTGGTCCTGCTGGGCAGGGGGGTTGGAACTACATGATCCTTGAGGTCCCTTCCAACCCGGGTGATTCTGTGATTCTGTGATTAAACATGTATTTCTAATTGGCTTCATGTGAAAAAGAGCCTTCATCCAGTCTAATCATCAGTCCAATGTTCTTTTCTTTTAAATGTTCACACTAACATACATCTACATACTAAATGAAGATAAGACACTAGCAACATCAAATGATAACAATGTGCATTCATTTTACTAAGATTTGAATGACAACATGAATGCAATCCAGAGGCCTGAAAATGGGATGAAGAATGCACTAACAAAGATAAATTCTCCACTCATTTGTGAGAAAAGAACAATAAATCTAGTGTAGTTTTCAAAGTAAAATTGTCACAAGAAAATTTGGACTAGGATTAATCAAGAATATAAACACCTAAAATTATTTTGCTGCCATGATTGTTTACTACTAATTAGGCTGATAATTTTTTCACACTCCATTTGCAGCAACATCTTCTGTTTGAAGTGTTGTAAAGATGTTGTGCTTGTCCAATACAGAAACAAACACTTGTAAATTTCCCTTTTTGATGGTTCTATACTTTGATTAATTCAAAGTGATTATGACTTTTATGACTTCAGAAAAGCTGGCTTTTAGATATTTATGCATTTTCCTACTCTTGAGCACAGGAAGAAATGGTCATATGAAGCATTTGATGACAGCCAACTTTGGCTCTTGACATTGTTGACCTGTGTCACAGTTGAGACAAGATAAAAAAAAAAAAAAAATGAGGACAAGTCTTGATGAGTACAAATATTGATATTGCTTCCTTTTGCTGTTGAGGTTCTTCAGAAAATGCACCAATTAATTTGGTGAGTGTAAAAGGTCTGAAGCTTGCTTGGTCTGCAGATCTGCCAGAAAAGAGGGAAGGAAGGGTGTTTATCATGAAACTGGGTCTGATGAAGCTTAAAGCTCAAATCAGATAAATCATTTAGGATATAGATTTTCAAATGATAAAAATTTGAAAGCTGCTGTCATATGATTAGATGTTAAAATAGCAGCTACTCCCCAAATTAAGTGTATCTGGAAGCTATCTACTATGCTTAACAGCACTCCTGCGGAAACAGATACACGACCTTATCCTGGTGTCAAGTGCAAGGCAGTCTTCAATGCTGGGCATGCAGTATGAGCCATGCTTTACAGCAGAGTGAAGCAGATGACACCAAACCTTGCCCCATTATTCTAAAACTTGTTACTAGGGTTCACTTGATCCTTTTTGATATTCTAATATATTCCAGAACATGATTTTGCATCTTTCTTTTTTAGATCGATTTTCTTTAATTAAGTCAAAGACCTTTTTAGGCCACCCAGCTGAAGGAGATACTTGGAAATTATTCAGAAAAGATTAATTTCATGCTCCAGGATGGGAATGCAAAAAATGTACTCATTATAAAATGTGCTTGGAAAAAATTCTTTTAAGAAATAGAGTAAGCCATAAATCCTTACTGTCCCCAGAGAAAGGTGTTAATTAATGAGATGATCAAAAATTGTAAACAGAAAACATAAATAAAAAAAAAGCTAAAAAACCCCAGAGTTTGTGAATTAACTCGACGCACATTCCACTTCAGCACGCCAGCCCACTACTTTTTATTGGACCTTTGTTCTCCTTTCTTTCTTATATAATCGCAAAAACAGTTAGCAGTATTCTGCCTTTATCTCTCAAAACCTTTGGGCACAGCTGGCATTGCTTTTTTTCCTCAAACTAGGCAATCCCCTCACCAGCTGTGAAAGCAGGATCCCTGTTCCTATGATCTCTCAAAGGCTGCAGCGGTGGCTGTGTACATGAGCAGGGACAGAAGTGTACCTAACCCAACCCTGCTCTCCTCTTGCATGAGCACGGACACCTGGGAACCAATTGGCAGACTGTAGGCACTGCATGGCTGGGAGGACTCCCTGGTCCACCCACAACTGCCCTCCATTCCCCCAGGTGAGCTACACTGCATGGCCCCTCAGCCTACATGCGAGCAGCACTGCTGTGGAACTGCAGTGGCAGTGAAGCAGGGCCCCTGCACACAAATGCATCTCACACATAGGCTCAAGCGTTACATAGCTGTGTGCCACAAAATACACTGATAAATATGGGCATGTACAAAATCAAAAAGAAAACCAGAAATGTACGTTCCTCTCTGCAGAATGCATACAACAGTCTCAGCCCTGCTTTCAAGAAGAAACCTTCACATGCAAGGGCCTGGTATAGGAAAATAGGGCCATTAGTCATGAGGCTTGGGGACAGAAGAAATATTCACAACACATTTTTTGCAGTCTCCTCCACTGAAACTCCCCGACCTCTTACAAATTTTTAAACAAATAATGAATAGTAATATTCAAGAAAAAATTGTCCAGGACAAGTAAAGCAATAAACCATGGTGATGAAACGCGTTCCTCATATTTCTCCCTCCATTCAGATCTGCAGCTCCATGAAGACAGTAACACAGTAAACAAGCCTCCTCCTCCTCAACACACTTCAAGTCATTCTTCCCACACACAGCTGCCACGATCATGCATATTTCAAAGCCTCCATCTGGGCTTGACAACTGTACCTTCCTCTCTTCCAGCCAAAAGAAATACACATCCTACTCAAACATGCATGGACGGTATCATGCTGTTTACTTCAGAAGAGAAGCTGCCGCTGGTGCTCCACAAAGTAGGTCAGGTGGGCGGAAGCCCCCATGTAAATCTTCATGCTAACTGCCTCGGTTAGACCCACTATGCATTCATTTTCCCCCTTTCCAGCTAAAAGTTGTCTCCAGGCAAAATGCGAGGATTCGTGATGCTGTCCAGGCTGCTGAATGTCTGATGCTTCTGAATAAACACCTACTGCTCACACAGGGAGTAACCTCACAGTATATACTCAGCAGATCCAACATGACCCAGAATTTCTTGATTTACGCTGCACATGCCACACAGTGCACGTATACCCCTTTCTGCCCAGAAATATGGCAATGACCCCTATGGCTGCTGCTAACTTTGAGGATGCCCTGAACTTGGCATATACAGAGGCCAGTCCTCAGGCCTGGGGCCTCCTCCTGAAGGTCAGCTCTGTGCTGCAGCTATCCCTGATGCTCTCTGCAGTAACCACCCACTCTGTGCTTCCATTCTGTCATTTCAGCACTTGCCTCTCTTCAGCTCTTCCTCTTCAGCAGCCTGGCGAGAGCATACTCCTTCCTATGCTGTCAAATATACTACCCTGGTTCCACCATGCAAACAAGCACCCCGTCTCTCCCATCTCTTGCTCTGCAGCAAGTTGAGGACTGCAACACTGCAACCTTTTGCAACACTGACAAGGGAGGAGGCCAAGGAAGGATTTGGGTCTTGTCTCAGAGAGCAGAGAAACTGAGGCCAAAACAAAAATCAGAGTAGAGTCAGGTTGCTACTGCTCTGCCAACAGGTAGTGGAGTGCAGTCCTTCACTCATACCTAATAGCAGTCACCCTGTCCCCCACGAATCCCACCACCATCCAGGCCTGAAGCCCAAGTACAGCAAGGACATGGGGCTCCTGGAGAGGGTCCAGAGGAGGGCCACTGAGATGATCACAGGGCTGGATTACCTCTCCTATGAAAAAAGGCTGAGGGAACTGGAATTGTTTAGCTTGGAGAAGAGAAGGCTCTGCAAAGACCTCATTGTGGTCTTCCTGCACTTGAAGGGAGCACGTAAACAGGAGGGGGAACAGCTGTTTACAAGGGTGGAAAGTGATAGGACAAGGGGGAATGGTCTTAAACTGAGAGGGGGAGGATTAGGTTAGATATTAGGAGGAAGTTGTTCACCCAGAGGTTGATGACACACTGGAACAGGTTGCCCAAGCAGGTTTTGGATGCCCCATCCCTGGAGGCATTCAAGGCCAGGCTGGATGTGGCTCTGGGCAGCCTGGTCTGGTGTTTGATGACCCTGCACATAGCAGGGGGCACTGAAACTAGATGATCATTTGTGGTCCTTTTCAACCCAGGCCAATTTATGATTCTATGAAAAAAAACCCAAAAACCTTCCCATCTGTGATCAGCAGGAGCAGCAGTGAGTCAGTGGGTGTGACAAGGCCGACCGGAGGTGAGGTGTGATTATCTGGACACTGATTATCAGCGCTGCCTGAACAGCTAGTTTTAACAGCAACTCCAACCCATCCTGCAAAAACCCCGAAGACCAAAAGGAGCAATCACCACAGAGCACCTCCTGAACCATGTGACATTAGAGAGATTTTACAATTCAGATTATACACCTAAGATAATACCACAAGGATTTTAATGACTATACATCCAGCCAATTTGATATCTCTCTGCAGAGAGACACTGTGAAGCTTAGCCAGCACTTCTTGAGTGTTTTGAGATATAAAATGGCACCACAAAGCAATTCTCCTCTTAGCAATACACTTTGTAGCAGGGATTATTAATTTTGTCCTAAAGAGAAACCACAATACCTCTATGTGCATGTGCATAGCTTCTATGACCATGAAGAAATAAAGACTTTGTATGGAAATAAGTATATATAAAGTGAATGGACAAGGATGATTATTTGGAATATGCACTCTTCACCTGTATATTATTTACCTATGCTTTCTTTTTGGAATATCACTAAAGCACTGCAAAACAAACTCCAACAGAAAGATACTTTCTGTGTAGCACACTTGCTCGTTAGAGATGCCATGGAAGAACTGTGGCCTTGCTCTTCTGCCACTCTGCAGCCCCATCCTCTGTCTCTATTTTAACAGCATTTCCCACAAGCTGAGATACGGCTTTAATTTCTATAACTTGATCATTCAGGTTTTAAAATTTTTCTTTGATACTTCTTATAGTGCTTTGGAGGTCACCCAGGCATTTTATGTAGACTTCTGGTACACTTAATCATTTCAGTGGCTTCCTGCAGTAAATCAAGAGACATTATATTAATAAAAGATGGGGCTGTTCCAGGTCTGATTCATAATGCTGAATCCCCATCTACCTGGCTTAAAAGAGTCCTTTTAAAAGGTCACTTTAAAGAATTCTGAACAGCAAGGATGTATCTTCTCTGTCGCAAGACTCCTGCAGAAAACATACACACAAGGCCAGCAGTCTGAAGGGTGCAGACACTGGGGTGGTTCAGAAGTAGGGCTCAAAGATGTCTGGACCACAACCCAGACAAGAAGACCTCTGAAAAAATACTTTGATACGGGTACACTATGCAAATATCTCCTTCAACAGTTGTATCCCCCTTGCTGCTCTTCTTTGTCTGTCAAATCCTATTTAGTAACACTGAGTTGTCGAACAGGCAAAATACCAGAAAAGACTGGCCAAAAGTTGACTTTGTTTGCACCACATTCTTATTGTTTTTGTTACTTGTTTAAAATATTTACTACCCCCTGTAATCAGGAGTAATCTAATATACAAACAAAGTAAGAGATTAAACAGTTTTCAGTGAATACAGCTGGCATAATATTACTAAATAACAATTTCTCACCACAAATGCTGATTTGATTGTAATATAATTTTTACCAAGTATCTTAATGAAAACAATCAAGTGTTTTGTTTTCACCTGATTAAGCCAACTGCACTGATACCAGAAACATATTTTAGAAAATATGTTTTCTAAAGGTCTTTTACCATGAGGAATGGTGAGATTGACTTCTTCCCACATAAACTCAGGTTTTATAAATTCATAATGTGAAGAAGAAGAAGAGACTTCAAAAAACAAACAACCAAACAACCAAAACAAAAAACAAAAAAAACACCCCCAAAAACCCAAGCCTGTTCAATACATCAAGGTCCTATCTTGCAAGGCGCAGAAAACTTGTATTTCTAACAATGCAGCAGGGTGTAGAGCTGAGCATCACTTCCCAGACAAATTAAGGAGAAGAAATGTGAATAATACACAGAGAATACCTTCCGATTAGCTGCCACAAGTCATGCCAAAATACCTATTCAAGATCAGATGTTTTATGACATTTTTTCACGAGGCTGTCATGAGCATTGGTTCCAATGGCATGCCCTGCGGTGGGGCAAAAGACTCTCATCAATGAGTGGCATCAAGACAAAACTGCTCCCATCACAACGATGCTGTCAGCCTGCAGCCCATCCCTGTGCTGGTCACAGAAAGAAGGCCAGCCAGGCAGGCTACAGACCCTCTGGGGCTACTTGTTCCAGTCAACACTTGACTATTTGGATGACGCATCTTGAAAAGCATTCTTCAATCTAAATCACTTGTTCCAGTCAGAATTTTGTTTTTGTTAACATAGACTCTAGAGACCTGATTTTACACTTACAAGATATTATACTGAAGTCCCTATGGACTTTACTGATCATGGCATAAAAGCCCAAATCTGCTATAAGTAATCACTTTGTTGATGAAGTCAAACACGTAGGTCATCTATGAGTAGCAGGAATTGTTTCAGTCAGTTCACTCATTTTTCAGGGAAATGTCATGCTCCTGAGAATCACTAGGTTATGTGATAAAAGGTGTATGTTCACACACACAAAAAACCAGAGTCAGAACCTGGGACACACAGGCCCAGGCCTCTATGATATCAGCAGCTGGAGCAAGTGAAAGTCTTATGTGAGGGTCAGTACATGGCTCTTTGTGAATGCCAAGCCTGACTGGCAGGTGAGTAGGGAAGAGGCTCGGAAGACGAGTACTGAAGTAACTATTAGTCTCAGTTGGATAACAGTATGAGAGATGTTCTGCAAAGTGACTGCAAACCCACTACTGGAGAGGCTGTGGGACCTGGGGGTCAAAGAAACACCCACTTGTGCACGTGTATCTGAGCATGAGGTACCTGCAGATGAGAGCACTTCATGTCAGCCCCTGGGAAACCTACAGTGTGCACCTGTGCATACCAGTGAGTGTGCAAGTTGGGCTGTGCACCAACAACTGAAGTTAGGCTGCCAGCCTTGGAGGTTTGCATGCACAGGTAACAGCAGCTGGGGAACCTGAGCAGGCAGGGCCAGCCACTTGGTGAGCTGAATGAACACAGTCAGACACTGCAGGCATTCACACTGTATCTCCAGATATATTTTCCACCAATACCTTCATCCTGATCAACAGTTAATGGAAACGGCATTATGCTGTTGGTGCTTGAGCCAAGTGCTGTGTGTTTGTGTTAATTTCAGTGGCAGGTATGTGAGCTTTTATGTGTGTCCACTAGGCACATATTTGGCCTTGCTACTGAGTAGACTGAGTGAAGGGCATGGAGCTACGGCAGGCTCATCTCTATCAGACTGCCTGGTTCAGCAGCCCCAAACAAGCAGTGCTCTTCCACACAGGTTTGAATGGTGTGTTAACACTGTGAAAAGCAGATTTCCTTCTTTTCCCATATATATATTCTGAATCACAACAGATGCGTCTGCATGCGCTTCCAATACACCCAAATAAATAAAGAATAAGTACGTATATACGTTCATATGAAAAAAGAAGTCTTCCCTATTAACAACAGTAATGGCTGATAAGATAAGCAATGTTTCAAAATATTTTTGTTCATCTCACTGAATGCAGCAGATTTCATATCTCATAATTACCACTATAAGATGAGTTTACTTACAAGAAAATATGAAATACAATTAAAAGAACTTCAACAGTTCATTTAAAACATATAAATGGAAAAAAAAAAAAGATTTAAAATGCCTAAATAAATAATGATTGCCAATTCCCTATATCATTTTGATTATTCTATTGAAACATTAATTTTTATCAAGGACATGTTTCTGAATTGGAATTTATTATAAAAGCTTGCACGGCAGACTACCAAAAAGTGACAAAATTTTAACACCAAAATAAACACTAGGCTCTTGATCCATTATGCTTAACACTTACCAGTGTTTTTTCCTGTAACAAGGATGCTTAAAAGCTTGTTCAAAAACAAAAAGCAAAGCTGAAATTCTTATGTAACAACATGATTCCAAATGTGGTTTCTTTAAAGCTATTACTAGATTGAAATCATGGTTTTCTGGCAAAAGATGACTGATTCTTGTTATGGACCTATACAGGGTGCTTTAAAAGGACATGAGAATGACACTGAGTAGGTTGGGTATTTGGGATGGACAAGGTGAAAATACAGAGTAAGGCGGGGAATGCACAGGGGAAAAAGTGTATGTGATTGATGGAAAAAGATTGTAATGAGCATTGTGGGAATAAGAACAGAAGCACTAGACATGGAAATACAGGCTGCTGGAAGACAACTGGGTGTGCAGCTGGAACTAGAATACAGAACTGAAAGATCAAGGATGCTGTGGTAGTTAGGTAAGAAGAGAACAGAAAGAATGGGGAAAGGGCTGTTCCTTCCTATAAGGAAAAAAAAAAAAAAAGAGCAAAAAATACAGAGATATTCAACAGCAAAGTGAAACTGAGGAGCCTGACTGGGTGACAAGGGACAGAAATGGAAGAGGAAAAAGTAGGAGCATTTTTGTTCACAAAGCCATCAGTGGATGAACAAAGTCATCCCCTGTACACCCTCAAAAACATTCACATTTTGTTTGTATGTTGTTGGTTGAATTTTGGAGTCAAGAAGCTCAGATCCCAATGGCTCAAATGCCCAAAGTAACAAGAGGTCCCTCTAACCGTTTCTAAAATACGTCTAGATAAAATACATCTTATAATTTTAACACAACTTCATGCTTCACAGGGAACAAGACAGCTTTTAATTAATTAATTTGGCAATACCATTTCAGTAGCTTCTACCTCAAACATGAGAAAAAGAAAAAAAAATCTTGAAATGCCATATGAGCTAATTGCACTGATTATCATCTCTGGAAATTTAGAGGTGTTTAACTTCTGAAATTATACTGGCACTGAGTCAAGGAGATTTGAATACTAATCTTCTATGATCATATGTTGGAATTACAAACGATCATTAGCTTCTTAATAAATACAGAAATATCCCCTTATAGCCCTGGTAGGTCAGGAGACAGCTAACCTGAAAGATGTGTGCTCTGCCTTGTTAGCTAGAATTTTTTGACACTCAAAAACTTAACAGAATCTGATGCCTCAAACCCTTCAAGCCATTCTATGGATGGTTTATCAACTGGTTGTCTACACTGTGTTCAGTACTAACAGTTTACTCTCAGATGTTCACAGCACATGGACATAGTAGACCACAATGTAGCTTTTCCAAACACAAGTTAATATTTTCGTATTATGTACCACATGAGTAAATAACAATTATGTTAAACATACACACCAGTGCATATCTGTCACCAAATACCCCTAATTCCTTTCAGCCTCCTGAATGTCCAGTTCACAAGTACAGTGCTGTACTTCAGGTCCACACGGTTTCCTTGATGACTCACACGTTCTTAGGACTCACCTCCCAGGATGTACAGGAACGCAGCTAATTGTGTGCACATGCAAATTCTCAGCTCTTGGAACAAAGCTAGAACAAGTAAACTAAGGTCACAAAAGCTGTCATAGCATGGAGCGTCAATTTGTAAGTTTAAGTGAACAGCAAATGGGGACCTCTGCATCTGTCAGTGCATACGGCTTCTGGCTAAGGGCAAAGTTTTGCAGGCACTCTCTGGTGTGCAGAAGTGTGCTAAGCTCAGTAAGTTCTGCACGGAGAAGTGGTACTGTGTTGCAAGTGAGGGGGCTGTGTGCACTGGTGGGCATGGATGTGTGGGAGGAAAGAACCAGGCGAGGACAAGGAAGGGAGGAAGTCTGAGGGAGCTAACACATGCTGGTTTTGCTGAGAAATACCAGCCACTTTGCATCTCCACATCTCATCTTCCCTCATTTTATCCTCATACAGGCAAATACCTGAACACCAGTTTGTTGCAACACTAGGCTTGTCAGATGGTACACTCTCGCCGGTTCACCCCAGTACAAAGTGTTGTCATTTTCCTTTTCTCTCCTGCTTTTCCTACTTGCAGCCTTCACAAAGCTGAACCTGCACTGTCAGTTGGGCCTAAAAACGTGCATCTCCCCAACAGACAAGGGTCCTAGTTCAGCGTCTCAGGATCACACAGACACGCTGGCCTGCAGATCAGCTGTATGAATGCTTCCATCACTTCAGACACATGCTTGTTTAGCATTTCACAGAGAAAACACTCCTTTTGCATTCATGCATTTTATAAATTTATACAGTAGCATTAAAAGCAGCTTCTTCTTCCTCTTGCATCTGAAACAAGTACATTTAGAAGCATATGCCACCTGCGCTCTGCATGTGAAACACCCACAACTACTTGAATTCTAATAATACTAGCAAAAATAATAAATAACAGTTTGTTACTTATGTGCTGCCAGAGCCAGAAGCCTTCAAGACACCTGAAAAAAATATATGCAAATAGAGCATAAAGGACTAGGTTTTAAAAATACGTATAGATACAGACAGCACTGCTCAAAACCAAGAATAAGCCAAGAGCTTATTAACAGAGTAAAACTAAAATTCCTTGCTAAGTCCTTACCCAACCAACCTAAACAGCCTGAAGCATCTAGAAGCTCTTATGGAGGTAAGCTTCAGTCCTCTTAAACTGTTTCACTTAACTAATCCATTGTGGTTTGCTTCATAAGACAAGCTAGCAAGGCATTAGCAAGGGATTTGACATTCTACTCTCCTCCACATTCTGTTTTACTTTATCAAGACACTGGTAAAAAAACAGTAGAACTAGCTTTGTTTTAAGATATCCTCTTAGCAGTCCTAAAGCACCTTGAAACAGCCAACCTAACAGACACGTGTGGCAAAAATATCTGAGCTATGTCAACTGCATGCAGATTTCAGCGGAAATTACGATGCAGTTGCAACTCTTGGCAAGTATTTGTTTGACAAATCCTACTGTAAACAAGATTCTTAGAAGAACAGTAGCAAGACAAGATGTTCAGAGCATGCAGCATGAGACATTCAAATGTTTCTTTCAAACCTGAGAGGGAAAATAGCATGGACTTACCTAAGCTGCCAGAAAGGAGCCTTCATACAAATGACAATCAGGTTTTGATTTTCTCCCACCTCTTCACTTTTGTTTGATCTGATTCCAGCCAACAGAATCCATAAATTTTGCCGTATGTTGGAAAAGGCAAACAAACACAAAACAACAAACAATGCCAAGCGTATGCCAAGAGAGTGTAAAATACCCTGAGATAACTGGGAAATTGCTGATGGAAATTCTCAAAGCGCGTAACTCCAGTTCACAGTGGAAGAGGGACTTGTTTTTAAGCTGTACTGGAATGCATTTAGTTATTTTATTTTACTTTCGTTTAATCCTCTCTGAAATGGCTGCAAGTTTTACTTCCTCTTCCTTTTATTTCTTCCTTTTCTCTTGCACGCCGCTGTTAACTTTTCCATCCACTAAAGCTGAACATGCCTTTTTCAGAGGCAGTAAATTTCACTACACTGAGTTGAAAAAATGTTGCATTTCACGTAAGAATGCAACAAAGGATGTAACACTATGAAGACTTATAACAAATTCAAAGCTTTTGAAAACGCGATACAGAGAAGATGTAATTATTCAAATAAACACACATAAATATGGCAAAAGTTGAAAAAGCTTTCGTAAGAAGTAAGAAACCTTTCTATATTCATGTCTGGTATCATGTGAACTTACTACACAGCCGTATTTCTTTCATTCTTCAGCTCTGCAGAAAGAACACAAGCCTGTCACTGGCACTGCTCTTTTTCATGTTTACTGACTGTAAATGGCACTAGCAATTAGAACTCCAAATGACATGGATTCTCTGCATGTGCTGAGCTCCTCCCAACATCAGATTTTATATTAAATTAGCACAATTAGAAAAATGTTTTCTAATTTCATTAGGATAGGCAGGCACTGACAACTTCAATTATTAAATAAGGAAAGTTGAAACACTGAAATTGTTGCACATAATGAAAGGAATCTGAGATATTTCTATTTTATTGCTTTGTTTGCACACTGGACAATCTCTTGTGATAAATCTACATTATGCCATCTTTCATACATTGTGAAACCACCTATTTTTTCAACTGGCTTTCACTATATTTTCATTTCACTTTGTTCAAAACTGCCAACAATTTCATATTATTTTGTTGCACGGTGGCATACTGACACATTAGAATTTCCCATTATGCCAACGATAAAAGATTTCTACCGTGTGAGCATTTTCCTACTTGTAGATACAGTGATCAATTTCATATATTTTCTGCAGCCTAAGGAAATAACAACTACCTGCACCAACTTCCACCATGCAGTTCTTTGTACAACCTCCGGCAGACCTAACCGCAAAGATTCAGGAAGAATTTGAGTTGATTTATATTTTTAACTCAAAACAAAAAGTTTGCTATTTTCTATATTAGTTAAACCATTATTTAATAGGTTATGTAGGTCTTCAGTATGACTGAAGAAGGTCAGTCTCTCAAATTTATTTACTGTGTAAGTTTCACTAGCCTCAGAAGTATAACATGAATATAATATAAAAAAATGCACATATTATTTAAATATTTGATTATAGATTTGTGTTCACAAGAAATCAGTAGAGTTCAGAGCCCCAGCTTTGAGTTCAGCATATGAATCCCATGGGATTACAACGCTAGATTGTTTCAAATTATTGTTTAAAGTATTAAATAACATCATCATATGGAGCCATTCAAGAGTAACTGAGTTATCATTACTCCTATAATAAAATTATAAAGAAAAACTTTCAGCTGCATGCAGTGTATATAGGATTTTTTTCAAAGGGAAACAGAAAACCTTCTAAACCAACTGCATGAAGTTGTCATCATTTGAACTGTTCTGGCAAAACCATACACTTTTCACTGCTTTATAGTACTGTTAACATAGTACTGTTACCTATCACTTACATACTCCAAGTCATAAAATAATATTACTGTCGTTAGTTAAATCTATCACCATAGTAAGTGATCCCAATTTGTCCTCTCTTCCACTCTCCTCCCTTCTCCTGCCAACCCTGCTGCCAACATAAATATTTCAAGACACACATAACATTCCTAAGAATTCCCTAACTGAATGTCAAACGTACTTCTGTCCAATTGTAAAATAAAGACATGCTAATGTAATGTGAAAACTGAACTCTTTGATACAGTGCTCCAATTCCTCTCAATTTGTAATAGTGCTACCAAGAGCAAATGGAAAACATGAATAAGAAAAGGTGATCTTACTACATTTTTACTACTGCATTAATGGCACTCACTGCACATCACTGTTTCTCTGACTTGTTTACAGCCTGAGGGTAAAAAAAGGCTTTAAAAAACACACTTATTAAAAGGTTCCCTTACGCATATCATCGTCTTTTCTCTCAGAAACATCAAGGACCAT
This sequence comes from Tympanuchus pallidicinctus, assembly GCF_026119805.1. NCBI lineage: Eukaryota > Metazoa > Chordata > Aves > Galliformes > Phasianidae > Tympanuchus > Tympanuchus pallidicinctus. The sequence goes on along the minus strand of NW_026294618.1, from coordinate 57,551,670 downwards.
TAAGAAGTCTCACCTGGTTATTTCTCAAAAAGCAATCCCGTAAACTGATAAATACTGGTGATTGTATTCTGTGCCACAGTAAAAACAGCGAGATATTTAGGCATGGTGATGAATTACCTCTGGGAGTAATACATAATAGCATTTTACATTTCTGTAATCTTTTCATGCAGAAGCCATAAAACACTTGACAAAGGTGGGTGACTAGCAGGGTAACTTCACAGATGATGAAAGAGAAGAGCAGAAGGTGAAATTCATTTCAACAAAGGAAATCCTGGAAGAGTCATATAATTATATTCCATAGACTGTGGAACATGTTCTTGCTTCTGTCCTCTGTTTGCAATAAGTTTAACCCATACAGTCAGTGAAGAAACTTGCTCAACATTCAACAGAAGCCAGCCAGGCAGTCAGGAACACAAACTGCCTTTTGATCTCCAGACATCAACTAGAAATTGTAGCAGCTCAAGAAGTGCAAGAGTTTACAGCATTAAATAAAGAGGAATTCACAATATTTAACAGATGTGGTGAATACATGCAGGATAATACCACACAGAACATATACGGCAACGTGTAAAGTATTTGATTATATGGGTAATGAATGACAAACAAAAAAAAACAGTGTTACTTTCTCAACTCTCCTTTACCTCAAGCACCATTACCCCTGTGCTGGCTAAACAACCTTACCCTTCCTAAGTTGTGAGATTCCACCTCAGAAATGATTTCAGGCCATCTACAATTGGGCCTTCCAAGTTTAGCATCAGAGAAGCACATGGCATTGTATTTTATTAATATTAGTGGTAAGGGTCTATGTACTGTAATAGAGTGGCATGAATGAAGGCACTGTGATTTCATAAGATAAGCGACACACCTATTGCTGATGCAAATTTGTCTGATTTTACATTGGGCAATGGGTATCCAGCCTGACTGCAATCAAGCTGACTTCTGATTTTTACGTAGGGAAAAGACTGACTTCTAAGTCTTCTGGCCATTGACATTTACTGGTCATCTAATTTCCTATTAACATGACTATATTCAGGGAGGGCACAAATCATCTGTAATTTTAGCCATGTTTTGTTAAGCAGTTATCTATTTTATCTAACAACTTCACCTCACATAATTTAATAACAAATGCACTAAGAAGTAAAAGGTAAACAGCAAATCTGGAAATTCAAGTTTCTAGTGCTATTGGTGATACCACGACCTTCTAAAATTTTCCAAAGGCAAGAAACAGACTAACTTCTGATGACTTATTGAACTTAATGAAACTACAATTACTATAGAAAAATGCAATGCGTACCACCAAAAGATGATCCAACTGCAAAGCTTATACCAGTTGTTTTGCAGAGACTCAATCTGCTAGGCAATGTATAAAAGTAGGTATATAGACATCTTGCTATTTCTTTCAAAGGAAGAATAACAGTGTATGACCAGACACAAGCAAAATTAATTCCTGTCCAGCTTTGGCTGCCCTGAATCGAGAGGTATGAATGCCCACCCTAACATTCACCCTGTTATTCAAAACAGGGACATTAATCATAACACGTAACACTTGAGTCTGCTTCCAAAAATATCCTCTTGCCTTTTGTCTCTCTATATCATGGTTCAATCTGTCAGAGGGCCGTCATGATTAAAGACCCACACAGGATTTTGTTAATACAAGCCTATGGATGTGCAGTAATGTCTTGGTTTATACCCACTTGTTTGAAGAATAAAGTTTCCACAGAAACTGCACAATAAAAATTAGAATTTATTTAGACCAGGAACCCCTTATTAATAAAGAGATACATATTTATGCTAACTATAAGCTAGCTTTCTGCTAATTATCACACAACTCAAACACATAAAATAGAAGTAAGTGGCCATCTTCTGGTACCCAAAAGTTCCACTTTGTTCCGGAATATAGAATCTGTTTATTTCTTGCTTCCTCTCACAACAAAAACAAAAGAACAAAGAGTAAAAAAAACTTAATCGTCACAACAGTAAGGATCCTGACATTTTACAAAAGTTGACACAAAGGAGCCCCCTAACAAGTGTGTATTTATAAATGCAGGTGCATGGTTGCAGTGTAAGCACAATGATCCACTTATCTTTAATTTAGCTTCAAGCACTTACAGAGCTGAAGGAATACAGATTGTCCAAGAAGGCTGTGGATGCCCCATCCCTGGAGGCATTCAAGGCCAGGATGGATGTGGCTCTGGGCAGCCTGGTCTGGTGGCTGGAGACCCTGCACATAGCAGGGGGGTTGAAACTCAATGATCATTGGTGGTCCTTTTCAACCCAGGTCATTCATAATTCTATGATAAGTAGGGAAAACTCCTGCAAGAGTTAATGAGCTGACAAATCTGTTACAAAAAGTCACTTTGGACTGGCATTTTTTTCACCTCAACTTCCACTATGAGGCTCAGCACCAAAGCCATGGGTAACAGTGCAGGGAACAGGGAAGCAATCTACTGCTGAGGCACAAAATATTGAGCCTGAGTCTAACAAAGGCAGCTTTATAAGAGATTTTAGACAGCTGTCTTGGAATATTGCACCTGAATCCAATTCTTTCCTGGGTTATTTCGCAGAAACTAACTTTGCAGCCTGGTTTGTACAGTGGGGCAAAATGAAAGCAAAGTGTAATTTTGAAGCAGCCTGAATGCTCACTTCAACAATTTAATCTGCTGGGCCCAATAACAAATCACCCGGCAACAGTTCTTTGCCTCTTCATACCTGTATTCTGTTTTATAAACGACAGAAACGATTCTGGTCCTTTTTCAGAAGTTTTGGAATCTGCTGATACCAAGCAAACATCCTGACCATTTTTGAATAAGCAGGGTAAGCATCTACCACCTTCACACACCAGGGAAGCCTGAAGTGGAGGAATGATCACTATGAGCAAGAGAGAGCAGCATCACCACAAAACATACTTTCAATACATTCTTCACTCCAGTACATTGCTTCATTAATCAGAAGAATATGGAAATAGACAGGGATATATTTAAGGGAATGTTGCAACTGCAAAGAAACTGAATCAGTAACCAGAACTACAGCAGTTAAAAGAAGCCATCAGTAGCACTGACTTTCTTTTGTAATCCAACAACAGGAAAGATTAAGCAGGAGTATCAGCATCCAAGAAAATATTATTTAGGTATGAACATCCAAAATATTATGGACAGACAGAGACAGGCTTTAACTTTGTATTTAGGCAATTTCATCTTAATGCTCGACTTCTATAAACAGTATCAGTACTGTTCAGATTAATGCATACATTTAGAGTATTTTACTCTATCTTGTGTTTTAGACTCCAAGCTACTAGTTTTTCATAATTAGATTCAAAAGCACATTACATGCAGATAACTGTAAATAATTTCACACAAAACCTCTGCAAAGGCAGCTACGTAAATATCTGAGATTCTACTGGTGCTGAGACTGAAGTGGAATGTCCCATTACAAATGGACAGGTGAAAAAAATCCACATAATTTTTTAGATGCAATTAAAAACCTCAGTTTTCTCAAAACATGTAAACCGTTTCTGGAAATAGAAAGAATTTCTATGTGTTTCTATGATGTCAAATATGAAATCTCTGCTTGCAGAGGTACAATCTGTAGCAGGAAGACTGCCAAGACTCTGGCATGGCTGATATTTTGTCTAGACAGCCTTCAAATAGGACTGACAAAGGAACACTATACATGGTCAAGGAAACTGAAACTTATGGAAGAGTTTTTCAACACAAAGCCAATACAAAGGATTTTGAAAATGTGCCTAACATCCTCCAACCACCCCTCCTCCTATCCTCCTCAAGTGTCAAACAATATTTTGTTTCTTCATGTCTCCCCGCTACCCTCTTACTCAGAAGAAGCAAAAACAGTGAGGAACTCATAAGCATTTCTCCTATAAGACTTGCTAATTATGAGAAACACATGACAACTATTAGCTAAGGGACAAAAATAACTAGAGATGACTAGCTGTAGTTGCTAACTGTTCTAGACATTTCAGAAGGCACCTTACATTCACCTTGACTTTTTGAGTCACATCAGAAGTAGCCTGAACCTGAACCATGCATATGCTTTGACAGAAAAGTCAACATGAACACAAAGAGCAGGCCTTTGCAGAAATAACTAATATCACGTACCATCAAACATTATTTTCACAATATGACAGCCCTAATACATTTAATCTTCAAGCAACTGTCAGATCTAGAAGAACAGAGAGTAAGAGGAAGAAGATTCATACCAAAATTGTGGGCTTTGAGCTTTAGTTGGTACATGTTCAACTTGACAGTCAATGAGGACAAAAGTCCACCCTAACTTACTGGGTTTGCCATTAATTTCTATCAACTGATACCACTGACAGCACTGTTCAGCAGCCCAGAAGGATAAAAAAGCCAAATGTAGACATTAGTTTGCCTTCCAGGAATCAAGTCTTAATACACCCTTTTAAAACAGCAGCAAAAGCACTGCTGAGACGTGGAGCCCAAGAACACAGCCAACATTTCACACCCAACACAGAAATTATCCTAATACTAAATACAAAGCACAGTAGTTGCTTCTCTCTGAATGAAATACAGGCCTCAAGGAATCTGAGTTTAATTCTGATGCAAGACTTCCACATTCCACCTAGGTTAACAGTGTCTGATTTGGGTTGCCAAACTCACCACTCAGCCTACTGACCAGATGTGAAGTGCACAGGTGTTAATGCACTAGTAGTAACACAGAATGTCTGACTACAGAATGAAGTTCTAAGAGAGGTTTTTGTTCTACAGGAGATATCGTGAGACTCTTCTGCAGCTATGGAACTGTAATGTTTCTCGTTTGATTACTCTGTAGACTCACAGAAAAGAACACGGTTTGATTAAGCTCCAAGGGACAAGCAGCCATCCAGCTTCTGAACCAAGCACGGAGTGTCTCCTCCCATCTCTGTCCTTCCCCCGCCCCCGCTCCTCCCATTTCCACAATAGCAAGACTGCTACGAGGCCACACAGGCGCGGACATGGGGGCAAAAATAACCCCCAAGAAGGAGGCGCAGCTCCCGCTGCCGTCTGCCACACGCGTGCGGCGCGGATCCTTATGAGCAAGCGCAACTAAACGCCTCTTGTTCCGTAGGCGCGCCGTGTGTCTGGGACCCGGGCTGAGCGGAGTGGCGAGCCGAGGGGCCCTGTATCATTCTCGCATGCACACCTGCCGGGGAAGGGCCAAAGGGAACGTGACGTGTTTTCTTCTGACAGCACCTCGGAGCCGAACACGCGGACCAGCAGCTGTGCTGCCGGCCACCGCCGAAGGCCAAACCCCCAGCAGCACCTTCCCCGCGGGGCAGCCCCTCGGCTTTATCAGTGTCTGTCGCAGGCGGCCCCGCAGCCCCAGCACGTCCCCGCCGTAAGGTCACCACCTGGCGCCGCCGTCGGGCCGGGCCGCCTCCGGGGGCCGCGAAGCACCGGGCCGGGCCGCTCCGCGCGGGCAGCCCGAGGAGGGGGGCAGGGCCGCGGGGGCACTTACCAGGTCTATGAAGGTCAGAAATTTCCAGCTGCCTCCATAGGTCTGATGCGCGGGCATGTCAATGGCCTTGTAATTGCACAGGATGGAGCAATAGGACAGGAGGATGGCGGCGCGCAGCACCTGGCAGGGCACCAGCGCCATGTTGCGCGCTGCAGGGGCGGCCTCGGCGGCGGCGGGCTAACAGCCAGCGCGCTGCACTTCCGCGAGTGCCGGCGTGCCCGGCTGTCCGCGGGCCGGGCCGGGCGGGACGGCCTCCCAGAGCCGGGCCGGGGCGGAGCGCGACGCGGCGGCTGCGGGTGCCCGTTGGGGCCGGGCCGGGCGGCGGCGGCGGCGGCGGCGCGGGCGGTGGGGTAGGCGCGCTCCCGAGCTCAGTGCCCGGCCGTGCGGGACGGGGCCGCGCCGCTCCCGAGGAGCGGTGGAGGCGCGGGGCTGCCTCAGGTGGGCTGCGCAGGTGACGCCGCGCCGGGCGGGGAGTGCTGCCGGCCTGACGCGGGTACTGCTCTGGGGAGGTCGTAGCGTGGGAACGGTGCTGCTGGAGGTGAGCTCTTCGTGATGCCCGGGTTTGCGGCCTCGGCTCTGGCCCTGGCTTCCTACCCGTTGAGTAGGTAGGGGATGCTAAAAGGGCTCAGAGATTCGTGCTGGGTCTGAGGAGGCCCCGAGACCAAATGCCTAGCCATAATCCAGGAGAAAAGAAAACAGTAGAACAGGGCTCCGGAAAAATAACTTTGTGGGAGTTAGATCAAGTGAAAGGTGACGCCTGGGGAGGTGAGCAGAAGTGTGGTATGAGGGATCAACATGCCAGTCTTTGTGTGAACAATTGAATGGCGGCTTCAGATGGGATATTAGGAAACATTTCTTCTCAGAAAGAGAGGTGAGGCATTGGCACAGGCTGCCCAGCGAGGCGGTGCAGTCCCGTCCCTGGAGGTGCTCAGCTGTGTGGATGTGGCACTGAGGGATGTGGTCAGTGGGTGTGGTGGAATGGGCTGATGGTCGGGCTGGATGGTCTTAGAGGTCCTTCCAGCCATAATGGTTCTGTGATTTTGTCAGCTGAGGTTTGATCTCCAAGGCATTCTTGGTGATAGCAGCAACCTAGGGGGTCTTGTGCTTGAACTGATACACCCCAAAAAGGAGAGGGTTTTAGTGTTTGGTTGCAGGGGAGGCACTGAATTGTTCCATTGTGCGGAAGAGTTGTTGTACAGAGAAAGAACACCTGCAGTGATGCTTGAGCTTGGACAAACGACTTCCATAAATGCCATCTCTGCAATAGATATTAGAAAAATAAGGTGCTTTGTCATAGTTATGCTGCTGGAAGACAGGAAGAATCAATGACTGTGCAGTGTGTCCCCTACTTATATTCATTGCATAATGAGTAAAAATCTTCCGTGCCTCTTTTGGTATCTCTATGCTCGAGTTCTGCAAAATGAAGGGTTGTGTAGGAGAACATATCCTAGCAGCTACCCTAGATGGAATTAGGATGGTTTAAGGTCCCTGGTTCTGCAGAGGAATTGTATTTTTGGACATGGTCAAAGAATCCATGAATTTCCCACTAGGTTGCTTAGGTTACTTGGTTTCAAGCCACTAGAAAGCACATAAGGCAACCAGTCTCTATGGTGTTTGGCATGTGTTTGAGACTTATAGGCTAATCCTTATGTGGATTCCAACCGGGGATATTCTAAGATTCTAAGAAATTTTAAGGTTCCATGTAAGTGGTATTGGGAGGAATTGTCAATACAGTAGGAGACCACTGCTAATGGTGATAGTGTGCTGCAGTACAAGTGGGGCTGCACCACTGCTGCTTCTGAGGATCTGGTGCTTGTGCTGCATGTATTGCAGGAGGCTTCGCTGTAGGTAGGCTTTTGCCTGGACCCGAGGACTAGATTTTCACTGATACATGGAGTATCTTAAGGGAACCTCTGAAGCACATCTTCTGTTTGCTTTTTTTTCAGAGGGAATCCAGCTTGCTTTCTGACAGATGTCATGTTATAGACCAGTAGCACAGTGTAAGTCTAGATGTTCATGAGATTTACTGCCAAAATGCTCTTGAGCTAAACTGCAGTGCTACAGTAGAGGCGCACTCAGCGTGCAAGCCTCTCTGAGCTTGAGTTTTGTAAGCTGCCAGAGACAGGTGGCTGCAGAGCTCAAGAGCATGGCAGATCACAGTCATACACACACCTGTGAGATCTGCCTCTGACATAAAGAGTTTGAGGCTGGTTGAAGCCTTAGGCAGTCTTTGCTCTACGTCTCCAATTGCACCTCACTCTACTATGTACAGGACCTTACTCCTTGGGTCACCTCCGTGTCAGTAATAGTACTCCACAGATGTGAACGCTCACTGCACACAACATGATAACCACCATTCCTGATCTGCCATGCTTTTAATCATCCTGTCTTTACAAAGGAGAAAAATTACTCAGGCTTTTTGGAGCCCTGTTTTGAATGCTTTTCAATTCTACTCTCCAATCTTCCTGAGAAACCTCAGCAAAACTTGCAGAAAATCCTAACCTCACACAAGAAAAACCTTCACTCAACCTTGTAATCCAAGGTGAAAGTTTAAATGAAATGGAATGTATAAACACTTTTGTTCCCCGTTCTTTTTACTTCAGTCACAAAGATGTTGGGGCAGGCTAACGAACATGCCAGGCTCAGCCAAGCTTCTTCCTGGTCAGTCTCTTCTTTCTTGAGCACTTTGAAAGGAAACTTAACTCCTCTGTAGGTGAGTTCTTTGTGCCTGTGTCCTTTTCAAAAGAGTATCTGATGAATCTCTGGACAGTATTATAATAACAGCTAATTAGATTGCAGGCTGCCATTAGTCTTTATGTGTTACTGCAGAGTTTATAATCCTTGTCTGTTGAGACACAGGTGGCAAAATCTTTTGGGACTATGGCTGAAGTGGGTTTGCAGTGAATTTTATTCTCCTGTGAGACCTGCACTTCATTTTTTTCATCAAAGTAAAAATGAGTAATTTACTAATGTACTCCTTACATTGTTGTGTGAATGCAACTTCATAGTATTTTGTAAATACTTAACATTTCAGGATTTTTATTAAATACCTAAATCATAGTGAAGTAGACTATAAGCATCTAAAATGTGACATTTGGTGCCAGTCGTCTTTATCAGGTCCTGATGTTTAAATATTTGTATATAAATAGCAAAAATGCCTCAACTGAATTTTTGAAAGTCACACATGGTAAGTTAGTTTGAAAGTGAGAGTTTGAGATGGATCGTACTTGTCCCTCAACAGAGGTGGGAAACAGGTTGAGAAAGAAGAGAGTCAGAAGCACTGGTGTATCTGGGATGGGAGATGTTAGGAAACATTGCATGCTATGAGGGGCAGAAAGCAAGATGCCTGCAAAATATGCCACAGAACTGAGTGGAAACACAACTGAAAGGATGGGTTTTCTATCCAGTTTCTAGCATGAAATGCATAACATGATGTTTTTGCTATTTGTCACTGACAGAATAAAGTGCAACATGTGGGAGTCCAGGTTCTAATCTTTTCTGTACAGGCTAGCAGGTGAGAATGCTTATGCTGTGGGCTTTTGTTTGTTTTCTTTTCTTTTTCTTTTATTCTTCTATTTTTTTACTTTCTTTTTTAAAGGAACAATATTTGAATTTCTGAACAGCATTGCATTTTGTGAATATCAAAGGAAAAAAGGAGTGAATGATCTCTCAGAGATGTTTTTAGACCTTTGAGTCTCCTTTGCCTTTTCATAAGCAATTGCTTTAGATGGAAATAAGTTGTTTACAAGGAATTATGCCACAAGCAGTTGCCTCCAAAGAGTAACACGTAGCACTGCTTGCTTGAACTAACAGGAAATTGGTAAGTGCTGCCTCATCACAGTGTGTTCTTGGCGATGCACCTGATACTGCAGTTGCTAATATTTGAGGCAGTGTACAAACTGTGCCAAGGTAAGCTTACTTGAGTGTGTGGGAGTGTGACACCCACAGAAGCAAAAATGCAAAAATTAAGCGTTACTGCAGTGGATATAAGTGAAATTATTGGCAGCATTGCAAGTTAAAAATCAACAGTCAGTTTTTGGAAAATAAAATGTTGACTTTTTTCTAAGACAGAGGAATGTTTTTAAAATGTTCTTAAATTTTCTGTGTGTATTTATTCTATAGTTCCTCACTTGGGTCAGCTATCACTAAGGTGATGACCCCACTTATTAGAGAAGGATTCAACTTGAAGTCCTTGGTAAACACACTTATCTGCTGTAACTGAGCCCATTGTTAATACCAGTAATAAAATATAGGCAAGTTTTTATTTCTTCATTCCCTATTCATTTCCTTAAAATAGGGAAATTTACTTTGCACAGATATAAATGATAAAAATTGAATGATGGATTAAAAAAAGGAGTAAAATTGAGAATACTACATCTGTGTGAGGTCCAAAGAACAGTATGTTAATAATACTTCTGGAGCTACCTGTTTTTGTGATGACTGAAATATTATTGCTAAGTTAGTCTTAAATTTAGGTTTAGGATTGGCAGTGAAGTTACTAATTGAGCATATTTTATACTGAGTGTTCTACAGTGTATGATTATCTGTACATAACAGTGGGAAATAGAAAAGGAGCAAAGATAGCCAGGTGACATGGAACAGAGTTTGAGGGGAGCTGGAAACTCATTCATCCTCTCAGATACTTCATTTTATCCTGTAAGACCATGAACTTTCTTGCTATAAAGGAGAAATGAGCAAATAGAATTTGCTGCAATCATCTTCTCTGTTAAGTTAGTTAATTTTTTTGAAGTGACAGCTTTTATGAAGAGGATGTTTTAATGGGCAGATCAGGAGCTCAGAATGTGTGAGTAAAGCAGAGACTGTGAGCAGATTAACTTTACCAGAACTCTCCCGTACTGCAATGACTTACTGTTATATGTGGATCCATGGGATGGTTTTTCTGGATAATGATGTTTTGTTTCTTTCTCTTCTACATACCATCAATGTTTGTTTGAATCTGATTCATATCCTGAACAAGTAGAAATCTTAGGCAAGGTGTCTTCACATCTCTGGGGTGCCTTTTTTTCCCCTACTTTCTCCCTTCTTTAGTTCAGCCCGTGGCTGTGCTGATGGATTAAGTCACTTCCTTCACTCATCTACACTCTATCTGCTGCCTTTCAAATCTTGTTCTTAGACACATGAAGCCACTGGATATGGAAGAAATTACAGAATACTCTTCTGTCTACATTTACTAATTTGTCATATGTCTATATTTCTGTAAGTAAAAGCCTCTTTTAAAATACACTTGTAACAAAACAAGTAAACAAAAATCCCACCACAATAAATGAGAAAGAAGACAAACACACACATTGATACGGTACCAAAACTTGAGTTACAAATTGGGCTTTGGGAAATTACTTTCTCCACTCTTTGTTTGGCTTTATGTATTATTCTGTTCTGGTGGCCATTTAATTGAGATTAACTGCAGAAGATAAAATGGTAGTATGCTGAAAGCAGAAATTAAGGGAGAAGCAAGAGATCTAGACTAGCCTTCAGAAGAAAAAGAAACCAGCTGTATGGTATTGCATAGTTGATCTCTTAGAAAATCACCACAAAGACCGCTGAATAAATGAATACATAGGAATGACTTTGAACTCTCTCACAACCACCTTTTTCTGCATTATGATTCTTGCTACCCTTTTCCTGGATCAAAAATGAAAATATTTCGTGACAGCTGCATCATGAGAATTTCTCTACAAGTGAATGAAGTAACTGTAATCCTTGCATTTCTGGATGGCTCTTGTACAGTGCTCTTAAAACGCTGCAGAGAACACAATGGAATGAGAGGTGTATAAAGGGTGTTCACAAGGAAAAACTGATACTTCATATCCTTGAGAAAAACTTGGCTCCTGACCGAAATCTTAAATTCTAACTATGTGGATGAGCTGCAAGCTCCTTTGCCATCACTTTCTGTTTACAGAAGGAACACACTTGTATATGCTTCACAGATACACCTTGAAGAGCAAGCAGTTTAAGTAGATGTAAAGGAGCATTATGACAAGGCTTAGCATGATGATTACTAGAAGATAAAGTGTCATCAAATAAAACAAGAAGAGGATGAACTGGGATGTCAATTCTGGAAGTAATCTCAGAGATAAATAGAATACCTTTGGAAGCCTTTAGATGCCTTTTTGGAGTATATTATGTAATACGTCTGACTAGTCAGTAATTAAAAATACAAAGATTTCTTCTTCTCTGCCCCCTTTCCCACTCTTCCTCCCCCCAAATGCTTATGTGAATGTCCAGGAATTCTGGTTCTGGTTGTGGACATTGTGAAAAAAAAGCCTGTTTTCCAGCATCTTCAAGCCTTGCATGCATTTGTGTAGCCAATGACCTAACATCTTTATCATATATGAGCACTCCAAGTGGTACATTGAGATTCAGAACCAAGTCTAAATCCTTGAAAGACTCAGTTAAATTTTGTGTGATTTAGATTAGTCGTAAAGCTGTCCTTTCTCTTTACCCTTTTTTGGACCTACATGGTCTAAAGTTTGAGAGTGTTTTTACTTTGGATTGATTTTTTACTTCTTATTTAATCTTAATTTATCTTAATTAAAGAAATATCCTTCTATCAGATAAATGATGGTGAACATTTACAGCAACAATTTGAGAGAGGGATTTTGAAAATTTCAGGCATTCCAGATGGAAGCTGGAGGACTTTGATATTTTTCACTTGGTCACTGAAAACATCCAAATGTGTCTATAGTCCTGTTAAGGGATTCATTATGTGACAACAGCACGCTGCCTGTTGTAGAATTGAATAAGGTATGTTGGATTCAGAGGAATGAAGTACACACCCTTCCTTCTTCCTGGGCCAACACAGCTAGTTGAAACATTATTTATTGTAGTACAAGGATGTGTCTTCTCCTGGGAGTTACTTGCTTGTGACAATGATAGGGTGTATTTCAGGGGAATGCAAACAACTGACATTTAGAATTAGCATAAGTTTTACATGCCTACCTAAATCTCTGTGAACTGTATTATCTTTATGCAGAAGTCATCATTTTAGGATACTTACTGTAAGAGGAATGCTTATGTACTGTTTTTTTTCCACTTATTCCTTATACTTTTTCTCTCCTTCGTGAATAAATTAGCATACATAAATAACCCTGTACTTTTGATTAGCCTATAAACATTTTTCTGATTCAACTAACCATCCAAATATAACAATCCAATAACAAAAATATAACATCCAATATACACCTTCAGAGGTGAAAATTCTATTCTTCTTCTTACTTTAATGACTTAGCTTCCAGTGGTAATGATACATGATTAAGTCATTGCTTTGTAACTTATCTATTCAAGGCCAGTGTTCTTGTGTCATTAAAATATTAAAGCCAATGCATAGTGTGTAGTCTCTATGCCACAACAGGTACACAGTATGTTTTGAGTAGCATCTCTGTGTGAGCAGATATTCTTAGTATTTGCTGATGTTCCAGCAAGTCAGAAGGGAAAGAAAGAAATGAGCAGAATATAAAAGCAGAACAAAAAGTAGCTGCGAATAAAAGCATGCATGCAAATGAAATTATGTGATGGTGGCAGGAAGTAGTTGCATCATAAGTCCTCTACCTTTTTTCCAGGTTTTGCAGTATTCTCTAAACTCTGAAATCTGGATGAAACAATCTTCGTTAAATACCAACACAACAATAAAAAACCATAACAGCACGCTGTTCTTAGGCTGTATAGATATACCACGTACAGCTTGTTACTATTTGCTGATTTTCAATTAATTCATTAAGATCAGCTCTCATTTTTTAATTTTCAGTAATCAGTGTCACTCTGTTATGAAAGCACCTCTGCAGTCTAGACAGTACATACTCATTTATGTGATAAATAATGAATAAACACTGAGTGTGCCATTAGCCATTAATGCAGTAGATTGATTCCCTGCAGCACATACTCTCTATCCTCGTTTTAGCACTTATGCCACCTGTCTCTTGCACTTACTGCATGATGCTTCAATAATGCGAATGGGGTTCCCTGATCATTCTTAATTTAGCTTGTTTTTATTACCTCATAAATAGGTTGGCACTGATATGACAGATGTGCAAATCATAGGGTGTCTCACTATTACCTTCATGATTGCTATTACTGCTCATCCCGTGGTTTAACACGATACAGATTATTGTGGATGGCTGGATAGAATCAGTCAACCTTTTTTCTTTTCACGTATTTCTATCTCAACATATCTCTACTGCTTTGGCCAAGTGGCTAGGACAAAGGCAATTTAATTGAAATCTCTGTACCCCTCTCCTTCAGATACAGGAACAAGGTTTTAAAATGAATTAAAACAAACAGAAAGATGAGCTATCAGTAAGTCACCAGGACAGATTGGGCATTCAACCAAGATTTTGGAGGAACTCGAATGTGAAATGAAAGAATTACTGGCCAAGGTGCCTCACAAATTATAAAAAGGGCCTCTGTGCCTGATTGCCAGTGTAACTTCTTCCTGCCAAAAGCCCTCATAAAGAGGTCTGGAAAACTGCAGACCAGTGGCTGACTCTATTCCTGATGAGATAGTAGAGTGCATCTTACGGAGTAAGGTACCTGATCACACAGATAAACATCATCTGTTGAGAAGAAGTCAACAAAGCTTCTGTAAAAGCAAAGGCCATTTGAAGAACCTACTGAAGTTGTATGAGGGGAGCCAGTAAGCACAAGAATATTTGAGAAATAAAAGATTATGAATTTTTAAAAGCTCTTTGATTCCACACCAGTGGTTATTACAAAAATGTAATCTCCCATGGAGATATTCTTTTATGGACTGGAAGCTGGTTAAAGGGTTATGCAGATGAATAGGTGTGATGTTCAGCACTAAAGGTAGGACCAGTTATTGGAATTCAGTTAGGCTGATTCACAAGAGACCAAAAAACCTAGGAATTTTCACTTAGGAAAGAAGAAGGTTGAAGGATGTATGATCTAAATCGTAAAGACAATACAACACTAAAATAGAGACATTCGATAAAGCTAGCAGAACCTTAGTTTAAAATGTATTTTAGGAGTAATACTTCACAGAGCAGATATTAGGCTTTTGGAATCTGTTGTCTCACCCAAAATTGTATCTCCTTCTGACGTATTTGTAGAGATAATATTGGGCTAAGCAGTCCATTGGTCTGAAATAAGAATATTCGTATGTTCTTATGGAGCCTTTGAGGCCATCCTGTAGAACATCTCGTACACCTCATTGACACATCTTTGTAACTATTTTGAGTCAAAACCATGAAAATAAGGAAAAAAGTTTGCGGTTTCACAGACACAAAGATTGATCAGCAAACTTGAGATGCTGCAGGATTCAAGGCCGCATCCCGCAAGTAGGAAAATAGAAGGCTGAAAGAAGGAGGATGTATGTAGGAAACAGGAGAATACACAGTTTCAGCCTCACTAAAGTCTGCGTGAACAATGATTTTCTGTATGATATAGCAATGTGCATCAACATTGCCAATGGGATAGTATGTGACTGTAGTTACTCTATGTGAATTGGATGCCTTTGACCTGTGACAATGTATTAAATGGGGCACAGTGACAAATTAGGACAAGAACTTTCATTGAAATGTAGGAAAAATGGGTAAAATAAAGCACAAGTAAGGAAGGACATAACCAACTGGAAGAGGAACTTTTTCCCAAACAATCCGATGATTAAAGCTATCACCAGGAATATGAAAAAGTTCAGTTCTTCCCAGGAGCAGAAAAGATTCTGTCCAACATGCTAGAGGATATGCTAGAGGGGAAGTCTGCTTTCAATTATTTTTGGTGACGGTATATTTTGTATAAATAATAAAACACTCTTACTATGATGGTTAGCATTCAGGTTTCATTTCTGAAACAAAACTGAAGGTTTCTTGTGACCTTAGCTGTTGACTTGGCTGTTTGTTTTATGCAAAGGAAAAAAATAACAATGGTAGAAAATTCTGCTGTCCCATAGTTTAGCTATTAAGGCTGACGTGCAGACAGGGGAGAGCTAGTCTGAATTGACTCTGCCTCATTTGTATATGACCATGACTTTGTAGCCTTGTGTTTGGGTTACTCTCTCAGGTAAAGAACTGGTGTTGCTCATATCTTGGGTAAAAGTTTTAATCCTTAAGTTACTAGTTTAAAAAGGGGAAGAAAAGAGCAGGGAAAAACATTATTATTTCTGCAATCCTCACTGCTTCCCAAAAGCAACTTTCAGTCAAAAGTATTCAAGCATTTGAGCAAATATTGACAAATGAATTCAACACTATTATGCATTTTCCCAAATTCTTTATTCGTGGCATATGTAACTGATTTCTCCCTGAATGGGCACATGCAAGATTCCTGAGCATGTGAAAGGTGGTTAGCAGAGAAAATAGTCTTTGAAAAATAGCTCTAGAGAGAACACAGTAGATGTTTGTGTTCTAGTACACCAGAGCCAAGAGCATTGCAGAATGGACAGAGATTTCAAGACGTCTCCTGCGCTTACAGGTGTAGTTCAGTTCTACCAGGAGCTAAGGCTGAGAACCAATCAGGTTACTGTAAATATATAACAGAAAAATAGAGATCCAGTGTGATATATCTTTTGAGTTCCACTTACTCGGAAGCAGTTCTTCCAGATTCAATTCCTCACAGAGAAAATTGCCACTATAAGGTATTCACTCCAGAAGAAGAGTTACATCTTCTTCCTACAACCATTCATCTTTGCTATGGCTACAATGGAAAATTACATTTTTTGTAAGGCTTTTAGTTAGAGAACTGTCTCTTTTTTCTTTTTGCCAGCGCTTGCATTTTGCAGGACTTTTAATATAAGAATATTAGAAATTAAAACTGAAGTTAATGAGGAAGATTTCAAAGTGATACCACTGGAACTAAACCAAAAAAATTGGGTGATTTTATTTTTTTATTTTTTATTTTTTTACTAATTAAATCATTATTACTTGCCAGATGAATGTTATTCCTCAGCAGTATCAGAAAATTCCAAGTGTTTATGGCTAAAGACTGGCAGGCAGGGTTTAAACAAAAAGCTCAGTAAGAAATCCTCTTCCCTTCCCTTCCCTTCCCTTCCCTTCCCTTCCCTTCCCTTCCCTTCCCTTCCCTTCCCTTCCCTTCCCTTCCCTTCCCTTCCCTTCCCTTCCCTTCCCTTTTCTTTTTCCCTTCTATTGCAAAACCAAAGACTGTTTTTGTTGAAGACAAAACAAGTCAGTTTAGTAACATTGGCCACCTGCAAGTAGGGATGTGATTTCCCATTAACGATAATGTTTTTCCTTGATTGAGAAGAGTCATCAGAGATAGCTGCAGAACTGATTCTCAACACTGTCTTCTCCTTTGATAACATCAGACTCCTTGTCCAGAGAAAGAACTTCCCTTCACATGAAAACATAGACTGGACTAACTGGACCATGTACATGACTGGGGCTTTTTCTAGTACTGGTAGCAAAATCTCCACCTGTTTGGAGAGGCTAGAAGGTCCCTGCCCCATCATTGCAGTGACTGATGGAGGTCTCCATGGAACAGGCTCCTGGCAGTTGCTGTGACCGGCTCTAGGCCAAGCAATGCATGGGGCTTCATGTGCCGTGTGCATGGCTGACAGACAGTCTCTATGAAGGCACAAGTGGGTTTGGCTGTAGTAAAACCTCCACAGGAAAGGTTGGAATGCTGGTATGTTCATTTTAACCAACAATAACTCTTTCATCGAAGGACTGTCAGAAAAAGGGGCTGCTTTTATTTAATCTGTTCTTTTTGTGGGTAAAAGCTACATCTTTTATCCTCAAAATAGATACATTTAGCCATGCATAAAGAAAGAAAAGTGAAGCTGAGAGATGCCCTAAGATTTAAGTTCAGTATATTTTGCTTCTGGCTTCATTAGATCTGTTCTTTCTTGAACTGAGCAACTGAGTCATTCCACACAGGAAAATTGCATAAAGCAATCTGACTTTCAGAAGAATTATTATTAATGCTGAACCTTGGAAAAAGCAGTGAGAAGCCAACGTAAAGTACTGGGCACGTCTTAATGCCAGCATGCCAGTCTCATATCACTGAGCTACGTTCAGTCTGCTTTTCTCAGTACGTTCTCCTATTGCATTCAGGAAAGCAAAGTTATTTCAGTGGAACAACAGCAAGAACCACTCATGTCCTTCACACAACACATCCTATGTGTCTTTACTGTCAACTAATCTGATTCTTGTGTGAAAATTCTTGCCCTGTCAGTTCATCAGAAAAGACCCAATCACATACACTCTTAATTCAAAGATAAATCACGACAGCCTTAAGAAACCTGCACTGAATACCAAGTGGCTGATACCAGAAAATTAAGAGCACTTGGCAAATGACAAAGGCACAGTCCGTCCCTTCCCATGCCAGCCTGCTGCTTCTACTTAGTTTACCTGGTGGGCTCTGGATCTCCTGGGGCTCTGGGTGTATGATCTGGCTCCTTGCCTGTGCTCTTGTCTGTGGGTAAGATATCAGGCCAACACTGAGGACCAGGTCCATTTGGCACTGATTCTGCCACATTCTTCTCTGATGCCTTGAGTAAAGCCCAGGACAGCCATAGAAATTTCCCCTCTCTGGTAAACAAGTAGCATGTGCCATCTTTGCCACTGTGAAAGCCCAGCTGTACTGCTTCAGGAAGAGCACTGGGAAAGAGTTGTTTGTATATCTGTACATATATGCTGCCTCCATTTATGGGAGGCAGTTGCTGACAATGAGAGGCTGCTTGCTTTTGACGTCTGACTCTTGATAAATAGAATCAAGTCCTTGACCCCACTTGCTGTTCTGTATACAAAACCCATCCAAACCTGTGTGGTGGAAATGAACCAAAAGGGAAGAAATTGCAGCCGCTTCCCATGAAAGGTCACAGAAAGAAGCAGGGAGGTCTGCTCCTCCTCATTTTCTTGCCTGCCAGCACAAAGTGAAGTCATAATCTTTTAACTTCAGTTTCCCATCTGTAGAAAAGGACTGTTTCTCTGCTCTTACATAAGGCCTGGGAGAATAAAAAATTAATCTTTTTTGAAGCAGTCACACTACAGCCACAATAAAGAGACAGCTTCCACTGGCAAGATCTTCAGGGCTTGTCTTCCTGGAGTTGACTTTTAGCCGAATGCTACACTTTAGTATGCACTGCGTGCACATATATGCACTACTTTGCACATGTAGGACTGATGAGAAATAACAGGCTTTTCGAATAGTTGAATCAGTTAACTGGTACAACATTCATATCTGTGTCCTTAGAAAGATAAAAAAAAAGATGTTTCAGTGACTTAGTTAATAACAGCTACCTTTATTCTTAAAATTTTCCCTCGTATATCTCCAACTTCACTCCGTCCCTTCTAAATACCTGGTGTCTTCTGAGTCACAGCTCAAGGTCCAGCCAGCCCTAGCAGTGCTCTGGCCTGATGGGATAAGTGAGATACCCTTGGCAGCTCAACTTCTGCTGCTTCAAATATTTTATGTTTGGCCTTCCTTGCTGTTTTCTTTAATCTAAGTCTGATAAAATCTGAAGGCAAAAAATACATAGTTAAGTTTCACAGTGACCAAGGATTGCCTGACTGAGTTGATGGAAAAGATCTTTTAGCCCCTCAAGGGAAGAGGAAGAAAGCATCAATCATGTAACCTATAAAAACATTCTAAATATTCTTTCATAAATTGTTTAGCTGTTTTGCATGTTACAAAAGATAATTTATCAGAGTTATAGATAATGGCACAGTAACAGTCAGATTAATGTATAGCAATACCCAATGTATTCCATCAAGCCATTCATGTACATAGCTAGATAATCAGTCTATTACTAACCTAACTGGGTACTCAGGATACTTATAATGAGTTTAATTTAGTAATAATGAAGTATTGCTGATGCTAACGGTGCTATCCAGATTAATAGGTTTTAAATGCTTAGTGCTATTTTATTGTCTCTCTCAGAGTAATGAACTGTGTCTATATGTGCACTGTACATCAAATGATGGAGACTAATAATTCAAACAATGTCATTACAGTGGTGTGTATATGGGACATCTGAGAGGTATTTTTATTGTGCATTAAAGAACCAGGTTGAAGTTTAGGGGAAAAATGCTTTCAGTGTTTAATGTGTGCAACAGAAACTGTAAATAGCTGACAGAACACTAGGAAATTGGTAGTGTCTGAATGCCTCACTCAAACCATCTGTCACACACTTCTTTGGGAAAAAAAATCAGAAATGTTTGTTCTGAAAATGCAAATTATTATTTTTTATTTATTTCCAGTCACGTAGCTGGATCTGTTTCTTACACCATGTCTGTGTAGAGATATGATGCTTACTTAACTGCTTCTGAAAAAGGTTGTGGAGGCTGAGAAATTTAGCAGTCCTCAGTCAAGATAAGCTTGAAATCTCTGTTTCAAGTTGCTAAAGGAAAAGGGTAGATGAGGACACGCAGAGTAGAGGCTGACAAGTGCCTAAAGGTCCTGTCCAGGTCTGTTGCTGCATCCATTGCTGGATGTGTTGCTGCCACGTTAATAATGCTGGAAAAAAAGGTTTGCCCCAGTCTCTCTTGCTTGCACTGTGCAGGCCCCACTGCCAGTGTAAGAGCAGCTGTCCTCACTGTCAGCATGGCCTGCCCAGTACCAGCACCCACAGAGAAGGTGTTGGGACAGCACGGAGGGGCAGACAAAGGACGAGTGTCAACACTCAGAAGCGCCGTGAACTGACATCACTGTGAGCAGCTTGGGAACTTTGCTGCAGAGCATCGGCTCAGCAAGTTGCCCAAATATATGCCTGACTGGAGGTGCACAGAATATCAATATGAACTTACTGAATCACATGCTTTAACTTAAAGCATGTTATTAAGTGCTACCTGAATTGAAATGATTTCCTTCTCAGTGTTTCTTCTCTTTCCATCCAACATAATCCTGTTTCTTCAACCCCTGTCACTACATACTTCATTTCCCTCAGAATATTTCAGCCATCCTCTAACTCTGTCCGCCCATCCTGTCCTCTGAGGCAGTCTCCACCTGACTGTACAGAACGGGGCTGGAGCACAGCAGCAGCTCTGCCCACAACAAGTGGCTGCTTGGTAGTCAGTGTATTTGCAGGCATGGAATCAGATGTCCATATCAGCTTGTTTGGGACTGAGACCTATGTGATGAAGGAACATCTGCTTTGTGCACTGCTTCTGGCTGCTGCTCTGCTTCTGTGGCCCTGAGGAGACAGAAAGGAAACAAAGGGTTTCCAAGTCTACTTGAAATGAGGTTGAAGCAAAGTTGGTGTTGGCTTCTTCTCCCACATAGCAGTAATAGGATGAGAGGTAATGGCCTTAAGTTATGCCAGGGGAAGTTCAAATTGGATATTAGGAAAAACTTGTTCACATAGGGAGGGTTGTGAGGCAGTGGCACAGGCTGCCCGGGGAGGTGGTAGAGTCAGTGTCCCTGGAGGTATTCAAGAACTGTGTGGATGTGGCATTGAGAGACATGGTTAGTGGGCATGGCGGAGATGGGTAGACGGTTGGGCTCAGTGATCTTTGAGGTCTTTTCCAACCTTAACAATTCTCTGATTCTATGAAGTCTTGCATCATGTGAGTGAGGCCTTCTGAGTTTTGGTCACATCTCCCCAGTTTGTTGACTGAACTATTTCAGGAATCAGAGGGTCTTGTTCTTGATTGTTCTGACAACAGTTCCCTGAAGCCACACTTGAAGCCTTCTGTCTTCTTAGGACTTAGGTATTGTGCTGTCCACAAATGTTCCTCTTCAGCTGAATGGTGCAGTGTATGCAGATAATAACTTGTTATATTCAGTGAAAGGGGTAATGCCTGGATAATCTTCGAAGTCCTACTGGGATGATGATGGAGGACAAGCACTGACAAAGGCTGGCAAATCTATCAGGCTGATGTACTGTCAAAATAGCCCATTGTCTCCCCTGTTAAAAGTATTCTGCTCTTACTTTCTTTCATTTGTCTGAAGCTGTATCTTCAGATACAGTGATTTTTTTTCCTCATGGTGCCTCCCACTATTTCACTAGATCTGCCAGCTAGATTTTTAAAAATTTTTTTTATTCTTTAATTTTTTTATTTTTTTGTCCAACATCTGTGTTAATTTACAATTCAGGAACATGAAATGCCTTTAGACATATTTGGATTTTTTTTACATTGTTTTTTTTGCAAAGATGTAATTTTGATACTTTGAAAGAAAAGCATCTCACCTACGCTGTTTAACAGACCTTTGTAGATGCCTAGGGCAGAGAACATAAGACAAAAAAGTGGTTTGTAAGTTATTGTATGGGTGTGAATGAGTTTTCCCTGCCCATTGCTTACAGCTGCTGTTAACTCCTCCACCGCTTCAAACGTTTATGGAGTATTGAAATATAATTACAGTTCAAATGAAGATGTCATGGAACTTTTAATTTGCTCATTCAGTAATCTCTTGGTTACTAAAACAGACTGAGAGCCAGGAACGCTGGTAGTGATGCTGTAGGCCCAGGAGTCAATTTCCATTTCTGTGTGTTGGTATCTACCAATTGCCTATCCCCAGCTGTTCCGTAACAGAATATTCTTATTACATTGCCAGTGACAATTTTTAGCTTCAGGGTAAAAATGTTTTTTAAGCAGTCAGTCAATGTCCTTAATGACCAAAAAGACAATATGACTCTTTTTTTTTTCTTTTCTTTTTTTTTCCATCTCCGGTCTTTTTTCATAATTATCCTGAGACCGCAATTAAAATTGTTACTCAGCAACAGTAAATGAATGCAGACGTTTTAATTTAGAAGTGCCTACTAACGTGATTCTCAAAAAACTAAGAAAACCGTGTATACTCGTATTAGTAGTTGGAGAAAGGAAACATTTTATTAAGTGTACTGCTTTGGGCTCACTTGCACTTCTCCCAGAGGTGTGTATGAAATGTCACTGTCTATGAGAAAGGATGGAGGGCAGAGGATTGTAAAGTCCATAACACTTAAGCATTTGTTTAACCTCAAGCCCAAGAGAGCATCACCAAAATCACTCGCTTTGTTCCTGCACTTAGCAATAAGAATACCTTTACATCACAGCTTTGCTTCATGCTTTATTGTGCAATACCAGCTATGCAATTTTATCCAGCTCCCATTGATGTAGGAATCGTTATGCTGTCTTTAGTGGGTCTTAAGTAAGATTAAGTATTCCATTAGAGAAATGTTGTTTCCATTACAGTTTACAGCAATTTTAACATTTAAAGACTATCATTAAAATACGTAGCTCTATAACATACTTTATTTGTATAAGTAGCAGATTGCTACTTACTGGCAACTGGTCATGTATTAATTTTTCAGAAACATGTTTCCTGAATATGACTAATGACTCATATTCTTTTCATATCTCTTTATTACAGATGAGTGCTATGTGGATTCTAAAATGCAAAACATATGTTGACCAGCTAATTGGAGAGACAATGTCTGAAAAAATATTACAAGTTCAAAAAATACAAACTTCATACGAAGTTTCCCACCTTGATATTTCACATTTATAAGCATTCCGAAAATAGAGCTTATATTGATCTTTTTGCTATTAGGGTTGGCTACATCACGACAAATCAGTATCTTGCTAGAAGTCTTTTAATATACTTGGGTTTTTAAAGTAGAAAATGTAATTTATTGTTTGCCTCTTCCAAATCTTCTATCTGGTCCTTCTTTTGGAGCAGCGCAGGGCACCCTGCTGGTTGTCAGGCTGAGTGTCAGTGCATGCTCAGTTCCGGCTCATGCTCTCCTCGTGACTAATAATAATTGATTAGATGCCACCAAAGGATGGCCACTGTTTTGTGGTCCTGAAAAGCTCCATTAGAGGCATGCCTTGGGAGCTCAAGGTAGGCACAGGCACAGTGCTTTTCTTGCTCCCCTCCTGCACCTTCCTTCCAGTCTGGGGATGGTTTGGTTTGCTCAGTCCTGTTGCGAAGCCACTCTAGGTTTTCCTTCTCACTCTGCTCTAATTCCACCACAGCCTTTCCTTGTAAAAAAATGTGCCATCATGGCTTCATGCAATGCTGCAGCTTTTATGGCTTCATGCAATGCTGCAGCTTTTATGTCCTTCCCCTATCTGTCTCCTAATAACTGATCTGTCCTCTTGGCCACGTCTGAGCACTGCACTGACATTCTTGCAGTACCGCCCACAGTGACTCCTAGACCATTTTTGGTCACTGATAGCTAGTGTGGATATTCTGACTCTGATGGCATATTTAGAGTTAGATTTACTGAGGCACTGGCACAGGTTGCCCAGAGAGGTGGTGGATGCCTCTTCCTGGAGACTTTCAAGGTCAGGCTGAAGGGGCTCTAAGCAACCTAATCTACCTGTAGGTGTCTCTGTTCATCACAGGGGAGCTGGATTATTGACCTCTAGAGGGATCCCCTCAATTCCCTGATTTTTCCTTGGTCTGTGGTTGCTGACAATGAGCTTTACTTCCTTTGTTTCCCGCACCTGTGTGAAACCT
This sequence comes from Tympanuchus pallidicinctus, assembly GCF_026119805.1. NCBI lineage: Eukaryota > Metazoa > Chordata > Aves > Galliformes > Phasianidae > Tympanuchus > Tympanuchus pallidicinctus. The sequence continues at coordinate 57,527,832 of NW_026294618.1, read as the reverse complement.
TGAGAAGCATGCTTTTGGGTATCACAGAGATTTTAATATGCCATATGAAGGGGTAGTTAAGACTACATATGGTAGAACTGATAGAAACACTTCAAGCTGTTACATGTCTCAAATTGTGCATACATTAAGATTTTAGTTTTAAAACATTGTATTTCATTTTTTACTTTTCAACTGAAGTTTTAATTATTTTTTTTCATGAGAATTTTTGAGAATGAGATTTCTTAGGAATGAACAAGCCCGATACAGATGCATGATAAGCTTCAAAGACGTGCATTAACTGTTAATTTCAGTGGATCAGAGTTTTAGATGTTGTGATCATGTACTGTGCATACATGAGAAGAATTTAAATCAGACTGGAAAATGAAAGGCTCTCATAACTAGTTGTTCAGTTTCCAGTCCCACAGGTTTTAATAAAAATCATTGTCTTGTTAAAATATTAATTTATGATCTGCCACCACAATACAGATGAAACAACACTGATCAATGTTTCAACTTTTTTGACATTTCAGTTATGCTCTGAAAGCGATGCATGACACTACATGGAGAACTTAATGACAAGAGCCAGTGAACTAGAGGACACCATCTAGGTGTGTCGAACAAGTCGTGGCAATGACTGTAAAATTGTTTTTGAGCTTGTTCAACCAAATGACTGACTGGAGGGAGTGCTACCAAAAGGAGCTGCTATCTGACTGGAGGAAGCTGTTTGCTCATTTGTTAAAGTCCCACTAATACCTACGCAGTAAGGGCCGTGGTGTCAGTACAACAACATGTCTACTTGTTGTACAGATTAGCCCCAAAGTCTAAGCTATCTTAAAGGTATAGGTTCGATTCTTGATATTTATCCCACAAAAGTGGCAATGTTGGAGTAAGGCTTATATGTGTTTTCAGACTGAGGATTTATTCCGATCTCAAATTGCCTTGCTTACACATCAGTTAGATGGAGCTAGCCTGGATGATGTTTCCTCATGTGCATCTTCATAGCCTTCCAACTGCTGGTTAAACTAATTCCTTATGATTAGTTGTGGAGTTTCCCTTTCTGGAGATATTCACGACCCACCTGGATGCTTTGCCACGCAACCTACTGTAGGAAACCTGCTTTAGCAAGAGAGGTTGGACTTGATGATCTCTAGAAATCCCTTCCAACCCCTACAGTTCTGTGATTCTGTGTAATTCCTTATTAAAATCCTTGTGTGAAGGCCTGCTAAGTTGAGGAAAGGGAAAGAAACCGCAGGAAGCCCTATCCAACAGGAGGTGGCCAAGTCCTTCAGCAGGTGGCACGCTTTGCTCTGGATCAGCTGTGAGCAAAGGTACTGTGGGGTGCTGGGGCCTGTGGGAGTGCCCTGGGACACAGAGCAGAGTGCCTCTCTGTCCCTCCCCAGCCCATATAGAAATTCTCCATACATGGGAGCACCCGTGCTTTCTTTGGGTTGAGAGATGATGCAACACTGAAAGTCACCTATTTGAGGAGCATGCTAAGTGAAAGTCTATCGGGCCTAATGGGAATACAAAGATGTAAGTTTTTAGAAAATAAAGGCACTTAATTATTCAGCTATATATAACTCAAAAGTTGCTAAATCATGCTGTGCCTTTGGCAGGCTCTTACTTCAGCTGTTCCTAGAAAAAGTGGGGCAGCAGGAAGGGTGGGGTGAACGCACCACTGAGTGCAGTATACAAAGTAGGTGGGAGCTATTACTTTTCCTCCAAGGAGAAATAACCAGCAGTATCAAGTGCTGAGATCACTGCTTGTTAGAAAGGCAAAATATTTTCCACAAGTGTCTAAAAGTGAGGGTCTCTCAGAACCCTAATTGGGTTGTGATATTAACGAGAATGATCAAGGGAAGTCTGGCTGTAGTGCTTACAGGGTTTGTTTATCTCACGTTAGAAGTGCATGCAGTCACTTGGCTGAGTTTCTGGTCAACAGTGTATGTTTTCTTACTTGGCTTGCTAAGTAGCTGTGAAAAATGGAAGTGGTTAAAAATCATCATGTTTTATTTAAGACTCCTTTCCCAGAATTCATAAGCTTTAAAAAATATTCCCACAAAGGGACGTAATTTCAGACAGTTTGGTCTTTTTCGTTCTTTCCCTGTTGCAGGGTCAGGTGATGACATGTTATTATCAAGCTGCTGATGATCACACACAGTATGCTCATTCTGCATCTGGAAATGCTTTTGGTGCAGAAAACCACTGTTTTGAGGGGGAATGTTCAATATAGCAGAAAAAAATATATATTTTTCCTTCAGGAAATAGATCCATTTGTTCACTACCAGGCAAATAATACTCTCCTTCCTTCTGGCCCTTGGCCAGAGGTATCTGCACAGTGACTGACTCGAGCCAACCACACTGGCCTGGGCTCCCTCCCACCATTTGGTGCTGTGGAAGCTCAAAGCTGTTGCAGATAAATGCTTCACGGGAACTCCTTTGTGCTCTGTGGAGGAGTCCCAGGCACACTCCCTGTGAGGAAAGATTGCTCCTGTTTGCACAGGAGGGCAGATAAACAAGATGTGACAGCCCTGCGTCATACAACACCCATGGAGGTGCTGGGAGGGTGACCCAGCAGCGCCTTTTCTCAGAGGGTGGGAGGGCAATTGAGCAACATGAAAGCAATGCGCTCAAGTGGGAAGGTGGAGCACTGTGGCTGGAAATGCGCTTTATGGTATTGAATGACTGATATGTGAAACTCATGGCTGCTGGTTATCTATCCCAGAGGGGTCAGCAGAAGGTAAATACCTCTGAAAATAAAAGTCCACGCAGTTAATGGGAGAAATGCTGCTGTGCAGGCTGACTTTCTGATGCATTCACTATCCAGAGCAAACCAGGAGGCTGTGCAGCCCTATGGGCTCTGTCTCCCACCTCCCCCAGCCCCAGGGCGCAGCACTGCAGCCCCTGTGGAGGGGACAGGGAGCACTCCTCCAATCAGCCCCTCCTGACGGTTTCCTGATGGATGGCACCAACCCCCCTAGGTGTGGGAAGAGTCCTCTGGAGGGGCTACGTAGGTAATAACTCTGTGAAGAGATGGGTAAGAGCTTTGCAGGTCCCAGCTTAGGGACCAAGTGATTTTTTTTCCCAAAGGAAAACAGGATGAATTCCTTTCAAATTGTTGGCTATTTTGGGAATGGTGATTTGACATCTCAACTCAACTAGGAAAGCTGAAACTTGTAGAAAAGTTATGTAATGTTTTCTATTATCTGCTTAGGGAGCGGCACCATTTACAGAACTGATGGATTCTGTATGTTCTGAGATCAGACCAAGTTTTCAGAATAATTTATAGTGTTTAATAAACTGCGAACATCGCTGCTGAATACTGTGGTTCTTTATTGCATTTGCTACCAGCAGTGGCTGTGGCGGCCAAGGCACTTTCCCAGCAGCAACGATGACTTTTTTCTGATAAATCCACAAAATGTGTCCTTAAATAACAGCTGTAAATCTCACAAATCTCACACCTGAAAACTCCCTTAGTTGTCACTGTAGAGCGATAGGTTTGTTGGGTGTAAACGTAAAGGGGAAAAAAAAAAAAAAAAAGCAAGCAACCAGCAAACTAGGAGGAAACAGACGGGATGGTGCAAAGGCATCCTTATTAAGTTACGTTGTTGCCACATCCAGGCGCGAGAAAGTGATTCGGACAGCTGCTGCCTCTCCACCGAGCTGCTGGCAGGAGCTGAGGAAGGCTGTCCCACCTGCTGCGGGTCGCGGCCGGTGCTTTCTCTGCAGCTACGGCCTCTGCCCCGGGAGGAGCGCCCGCTGCGGTCGTGGTTGAGCGGTGGGGACGGAGGAGGCTCCGGCTTGGATGCTGCCGTGCTGAGGAAGAGAACGTAGTAGGGGGCACGTAGGGAATCGTGCTGAGGTTAACTAACGTAATGGGAAAAAGGCTGAATTTTGAAAAGCTGTCACTGAGCATTTTCTACTTTGCTTTCAGGACAGTGTCTGATAAACACTTTCTTTAATGTAACTCTGGACGCTGAGTGTTGCTGTGCGTGAGCTGGTCACGTCTTGCGAGAGCAGCAAGGGAGAACCAAACGGCGCTGGCGTATTGAGCGGGGTGAAGTAAGAGGTTCAAGAGCTCGCGGCCGCCCAGTAGGGCGGGAGAGCCTCTATTCAGAGCAGCCCCCGGCACCGTTGCCTGCCCCTGATTTCACCCGACACCGCATCAAATAGGCTGCGAGCCCAAGGTCAGACAGAGTAGCTCTGTCGGGCAGCGCTCGGTGTCAGCAATAGCAGCGTCGCACGAGAAACCAAGGGAACACAGGCGGGCGCGCTGACAGGCTTCGGGTTCGTCCCCTCACCGAGGTGCCCGCGGGTGCGAGCCCTGCACCTAACAGCCACCAGCCGTTGTAAAGGAGGACCTCGCCCTGTGGCAGCGCGGCCCGGCGGTGCCCGGCCCCGGCACTGAGCGCGGCGGTGCCCCGGGACTCCCCGCTGGAGGGTCCGCAGCCCCCAGGGGCTGGGAGCCGTGTAGAGACGTTTGCTCGCGCCCGTGCGGCGAAGAACCCCGCCGCCCTCGGCACGGCACTGCGGCCCCGCCCCGCCGGTGGGGATTCCCCTGCGGCCGCTCCGCTCCCGGCGCCGGCGGAGGGGGGGACTGCGGCGGGAGCGCGGCCCCGGCTCGCCCCGCCCCGCGGCGGCCGCCCGACGTTGCGGGCGTTCATTGGCTGCGGGCGGCCCCGTGAGAAGCGGCGGCATGTTGGGGGGGCGGCGGTGGGGGCGCGAGCTCCGGCGGCCGTCAGCCGAGCTGAGGCGGCGGCTCCCCCCGTACCACGAGGGCAGCTGACAGGGCGGCGGCCGTTAGGAAGGGCCCCGCGGCTCTAGGGCCGCGGCAGCGCCGTGCCCCCGCGCGTCGGGGGCGAGTGAGGGTCGGCCGCCGGGGCAGCGTCAGCCCCGGCGCTGCGTTCCGCTTCCCGACAGATAATGTGATCCCGAACAGGCGAGAGCCCGGGGGGCGGCGCGCAGGGAGGGAGGAGAGCGGGGGAAGGAGACTCCCACGTCCTCCGAGGAAATTCTCGGGCCGGAGGACGCGCAGTCCCCGTGCATGGCAAGCCGGGACCGGCTCTCCTGGGAGTTCCCTCCGCGGGGAGGGGGAGGGGGAGCGGCGCTCTCCTCCGGCGGGGAGCGGCCCAGGCCCGGCCCCCTGCCCCCCCCACGCCCTCCCGGCGCACCTCTCCCTCTCCCCGCGCCGCCTCCCGCCGCCTCGCGCACACACACACGCACACGCGCGCGGGCGGCGCCCATCACCCCGCGGCCGGGCGCTGCCGCTCGCGCCCCGCTCGCTCCCCGCCGGCGCGCGGGGGGACCCGGTGACGTCACGCGCGGCGCGCTCCCCGCGCTCGCCGCCCTGCAACTTGTGCGCTGGGAAGCGCTGCCAGGAATAGCCCGGCCGAGCGGCTGCGGAGCGCGGCTCCCTCCCTCTCTCTCTCCCTCCCTCCCTCTCTCTCTCCCTTCCGCCCGCCCGCCGCCTCGCCGATGCCGGTCTCTGCCGAGCGGAGGGAGAGCGATGATCTACCTTAAGATAAATACGTGAAACAGACGCCCCTTTGGCTGCTGGAATACCGCTGTCTGTCTTTATATAAAGCAACGCCGCCGGCCACCTCACTCCGGCGCGGAGCGACGAGAGCGCCCGGCGGGAGCGGCGGCAGCAAAAGGGCACCGGGAGGGCTCTCCGCGGCCACTCGCCAGGTGAGCGGCAGCGCTGCCGCAGCCGCCCCCCGTCCGGATGACAGCGGGGGACGGCGCGGGGCCGGGGCTCGGCGGCGGGGCCGGGGCCGGCGGGGTGCCGCCTCGGTGCGGCGGGGCGGCTGGGGGGCGCGGGCGTCACGCCGCGAGCGGCGCGGGGAATACCCGGCGACCGTATGCAGATGAGGGCAGCGCCTTGCGTAATGCCCTCCCGCGGCGGGGAAGGGGCATGGTCACCGGCGGGCGGCGGGGGGGCCGCGCTCTCCTCGCGGTGGCTCCCGGGGCCACCCGGCGCGGCGACGGCGGCGGCGGCCGCAGGGGGGTCCGGGCGGGGGTGCGGGGACGCCGGGCCGCGTGTGCGCGCGCTGCGCCTCGGCGGCCGTTCCCCGAAGTGGGTGGGACGTTGGCCCGTTCCGGGAATGTTCCATGACGTGAGAACGCTACAGGAAGGGGGTTAACGAGGGGCTCGGCCGGGGCCCGCCCGCCCGCGGGGCTCCCTCCGGGGAGCGGCGGCGGGAGGTGGCCGGCGGCGCGGGGGCTGCCGGGGGCGCGAGCCCTTATGTAACCGGAGCGGCCGGCGGCGGTTATGTAAGCGGCACGTCCGCGCCCGGCGCGGCCACCTCGCGCCGAGCTCCCGGGAGGCGGTGGCGGGCCCCGGCGGGGCGGGGCGGCGGAGGCCGGGGAACCCCGGGCAGGGCCGTGCGGGGGGAGTCCGCCTTGTCGCCCCGCGATAACGGCGCTCCGCGTTCCGTTTCCCAGAAAGGGAACTCTGTTTTTCGCGTTAGTCGGCGGTGATGAGCAAACATTGTTTTGATACGTGGGTTTTGGGTTGTTTTTTTTTTTTTTTTTTCCTTAATATGGAAACGGCAGAAGTTAAACTTCTCTTCAAATATTAAAGAGCTTTTTAAATTGTCATTATTGTAGTAATTCTTAGGCAGTTTTCAAAATCAAACTGATAGCAGTAGTCAGTGGAAATGTGTAGCCGGGTAATTTTCCTTCTCTCTTACTGAAATGGAGCAAACTTCGCAGTAACCCTGACCTTGCTCGAACGTTGCCGAGCACGGAGCACCCCGTGTGCCCTCTCAGCTGAGGGTACCGCTCTATCTGCTCCTTAATTTGTTCGCTTCTCCCGCACCCGCGCTGCGGACCGCTGTGGCGGAGCGCCGGCTGTCGGGCTGCGGGAGCCGAGGCAGCTGCTGGCCCCAGGCCGCCCCAGGTTGGGGGTGCCGGCACGGAGCCCGCCGTGCTTTGGCCGTGAAGGTGATAGCGGCCAGGCTCGAGCAGCGCGTCTGTCCCTACCGATAGGAGCGCCGAGTTTGCAGCCTGTGGACGTGCTGGCGTGGGCGCTCGGTAACCGGGAGGTTGTGTTCATTAACAGTGGAATCTTGCCTTACGCTTCCAGTTAGCAGATGCTTCTGAATCTTTAGGTATGGATTATGTGAGATTTCCTTTTTTGCTTTGCCTCATCTTCCAAAAAGCGTTTGCTGTCTAGATGAGGCTGGGAGGCATTTTCCCACGTGAGCCTTTCAAAGTCACTGCCGTCTCCGCTAAGTGCATTTAAGGCTGCTGTGATTGTCAGCCATGCAAAGGACAGCAACAGGGCAGCGTGGGACAAACCAACGTGCTGCCATCACTTTTGTTGATAGAGCAATCCAGTGTTGAAGGTTTGCAGCATACAGCACTGCTCCAGGTCTGCATCCCGCTGCAGTAGTGGCAGCGTCGCTGCTATGCTGGGAGCAGAAAGAGCAGCTCCTGCCGCAAGGCACCCGTGCAGGAGACCTTTAATTGCGCACCCAAAGGCTGTGGCAGTACAGATCGGCCATTTGCAGGCAGATTTTTAGATTCTCGAGTGACTGATTGCCTCATATGTGAGATCTGTTTACAAACCTTCTTGTTACTATGAAGACAAAACAGAGAGCCATATGAATTCATGTGGTCCTTGCTGAATAATGGTACATGTGTCTGCCTGAGCCCTTGGCAGCGCATCGTGTTTGGTTTGTGTGGTGGCACCCCCACAAGGCCATTCTTTGGGCTTTTAACTGTGATACAGCTGGCCATCGGTTATGGGGACAAACTTTGTAATAGAGCTGGAAGCTTTTTAAGCCTGAGATGTCAGTGTTTATTCAGGTTGCTGTTTTTCTGAACTAAGTTTACACAGAAATGAAAGTAATGAGTATCATTTTGCATGGCCTCCTTCTCATGGCTTTCAAGCCATCAGCAGGGGAATTACTGTTACTGGCAGGTAAGGGGAGTAGGGAGCTGCGTGTTGTGTGCAGGGGATTAACTTAGCTAATACTGCAACACGTCCCATCCAGGAGGGCAATGCTTGCTGTTTGCGTGTTGCTGTAGGTGGGAAGGTCGGTTATGTGGCTTGTCAGGTGTTGTAAAATACTAGCAAGCTATCTTTGCATTTCAGCACGGTGTGGTTTTGTAGCGTGCTGTGGTTGGCTGCACTGATCGTGCTGCATCCAGCTCTGCAGGTGGGTTTAGCTCCTCCAGATCATTCTCACTTGGCTCTGTGTGTCACAATTCCAGGTTCTACCATCAGAGTGGAGCTCTGGCTTTCTCCAGCTGCCTTTGCTCGTACTTTAAGCTGGGTCCCGCAAGGGCTGGTTCCTCGTGTTGTGATGAGGGGATAGTGCTTTACTTGTCTTGCCTTGGTCAATGGAGAAGAGATGTTTGAACCTGAGAGCACCTGCTTATAAACCATCAGTCATCCCAGCAGGAGGTGTGATGGGTCCCAGTCTTCAGGGAGTGTTAATTGCTGATCCTCTTGGGAGCCCAACAAATGTGCTGTATGTGCAGGTTGCGTACCTTTGCTTTTTGAAAAGTCCAATAAGTTATGTGGAACTGCTTTAAAAATTATTTTATTTAAAGAGACAGCTTGTTTTTTTCTCAACAGATTTCATAAGCTGCGTCTCTGAAGCAGTGTGTTATGGATTAGAACAGCTATTTTTGAAATTACTTGGTTTTCTACTGTAATGTAACTCCCCTTTTGTCAGTAGGAGGAACTGTCTGGCAGTTCCTGAAGAAGCAAAGAAATTGTGAGAGGAGATGCAAGCTAGATAGAAAATGGAGAACAGTGTTTTGCACTGGTATGCTTCAATCAGTACTTTGGATGCTGCTTTTAATTAAAGTAGCACAGAATTATCACATAAGAATGTCAGTTTCAAGCTGTCTGTGCTATTTTATTAGGAAATAGCAGCTTTGTACGGTTTTGTTTCTCTCTGTAGGAAGACTTTGCAACAGCAGTTCTATTTCAGCAGGAAATATTAAAAAGCAATTCGTTGGGGCTGCATTTTTTCTTAAGTGAAATTAGCACTTGTCTGACATCCTGGAGGCAGAAATCCTTTGTAGGTGGAAGGGTTGGAAGTGTTTCCATTGTATCCGACTGGCGAGCCTCTCCTTGGACTTTGAGAAGTCGTCAGTCAGCGTAAAGGCTGTGTGAGCCTCTGGGAACATCCACTCCTTGGGTTCTTTGCTCAAGTGGCAAACAAGAGGCACCACATACTTCTGGTTTTAGAATAATGAGCTTTGCTTATAAGTGAAACAATTGACGTTAACTAACCACTCATTAGCAGTGGGATGTCCCTAGTAAGATTCTTCCTCAGAATCCTTCTCGTTAAGCTATGGACGTGGCAGAGAGATGAGAGGGCTTGGGCTGCAGGAGCAGTCTGATGTGCTGTTTCCAAATCCCTGATGTGAAATAATCAGAGGACGTAAAAGTGTCATGTGTAACGCTGCCTGTCAAATTAAAAGTCTCTTTGCTTGTTTCTTATTTTCTCGTGATTAATTTCTCACTATGATTAATACAGTCTGAATATAGGAGTTACCTCATGTGAGGAAGTTTTGTGCATTCTGGGTGCTTATTTTTGTTTGCCTTTTGGGCGCATTTGTACACTTGTAAAACAGTAAACCAGAGTAATAACAGTTGAATGTGGACCACAACTGTTTATGCTCACAGCATTGCCTGTGTTTCCATATTTGCTCCTCTTGCCCTAGGCATGCCTCTTTTACTGCTTTCTTGAAATTGAATGCTGCCTTTGCCTTTGTCACTGATTGCTGTGATTGCCAGCAAAGGTGTTTGTCTGAGTAAGCCAAAACCTATACATGCTGTTTGGGTTTTTTTTCCCCTCTTTCTTTGGACAGGAATCTCAGGGCTTGTGCTCCGGAAAATTTGATGGTAGTCTTGAAGTTCTACATTGCAACAATGTGGTTGTAATTGTCTGATAGAAGTTCCCCTAGCGTTTGATTGTGCTGGTATGATGAGCTTGTGTGGTGATTTTTATCATTTTTTTTCTGAGTGTTTATTCACATTCTGCCCCATCAAAGTAGTTCAGATCTCAATAGGAAAACTGTAAAACTTCTGAAACTGGTGTAAAAACTGTAAATATTGTACAAAAGTAGTTGGTAAGGTGTTTATGGCCACTTGATGCACACATGGGTTTGATTTGTTGCACCTCAATTTGTGTAACAGAAAATAATTTTATTGTGGGCTTTGGTTTTTATTTCATTTTTACTTGTGTTCGACGGTTCTCTTCTAATACACTTATCAAGTCTGAAAATTGCCACTCCAATATGAAAGAAATTTCTGCCTGCAGGAAAAAAACACCACACATATTAAGAATATAAGTTCACTTTGTTGCAGCTTCACTAAGCTGTAATAAACTCCTGCAACTCTGGCTGAAATCTCTCATTTATGGAAGCTGTGAAGAGGTAAAAAAAAAAAAAAAAGGATGTATGGTAATTATTAAAAGTTATGTTTTTGTGGCTCTTGTGTTGCAAAAGAGAAACTCCGTGTTTGATTGCTACAGAAAGCTTAATTTTTAAACAGTGGTTTATAGTAAATTCTGTATGAAGGAGAGCAGATAGATTATTTGCATGTGTAGCTCAGTTCGGTAGAAAGGTAAAAACTAGAGGAGTCAAGGGGAATTGAAATTAGAAAGTCAGATGGCATTTAAAGGTAATGCATTAAAATGTTTTGATCCTCTTTGTAAGAAAACCCTCACAAAATACCAAAGCAGAAAAAATAAACAAGAACAATAACAGATTATTTTCTGCAATTTATAGTGAATGTTGGACCTGTTTTTGGCTGCGGAGGGCTGGTGTTGCTCCTGGGCTGACCAGGCTAACCTCATCCTCCCTGGACTCTGGTGGCGTGCCTGGAAATTCCCCGTGCTGGGTTTGGTGGTGGGCTGCTGGAGCCTGGGTGTGCATTCCTTCTTGAGTGGCTTATGAGGAAGCAGTGATAAGGGATGTTTTCTAATAAGCAATTTAAAAGGCTGAAAGAAATATCCAATTACGTGTAGTAGAACATGATATCATCTCGGAGAATGTAATAGAGCAGAATGTTTAATTTTGTTGAAATAAGATTATTTAATGAACAGTTTTTCCATAAAGCGGTGTCTGTGCTTAGGCAGAAAGCAGCTTTATGTTTTAAAAAAAAAAAAAAAAAAAAGCTAACAGGACAGATCAGGGTTATTAGAATTAGTCTTGCTTGACAGTGTGTATTGTTCTTTTTTGTTAAATTCGAGAAATGGCCCCTTCTCTGTATTGATATATTTTCAATTTGTGGTTTGCACTAAAACAAAACACGTGTAGTATGTCATGAAATAATAGTATGGAATAATTAGTGGAGCTACCCATCCTTGACAACAAGACATGATGCTATTTAGTTTAGAGCAAGAAGTATTTAGTTTATGGCAAAAACTATTTAGTTTAGACCAAAGTCAGTATTCAACAAAGACTGAGCTGCTGGCATCTATTAACAGTGTTCGTCATTGTGTGCATGGCATTTGAGTGCGGTCTGTTCAGAAGGGTCCTCAAAGTATGTGGAGTTTCATGTCCCTCGCCTTCCAGAAGCAGCTGAAATAATTCACTTACCTGGAAAATGTGTCACTGTGTGCTCTATTGCCAGTTTAGGTGATGTTTGAGAGTGATTTCATAGCATTCCATACACGAATCAGCAATGGTAAAGAAGCACTCTAGAGATTAGTGTAAGCCTGTCTGTAGCTGACATCCGTGCATGCTGACGATGCCTAACTGCATCCTCTGTGACAACTGTGAACAGAGATTCATCATGAGATTTGAGTTTCTAAAACTCTACTGTTAATGTTATAGAAGAGAGAGTCCAGTTCAGTCTTCTGTGACAACAGAGAGAGACAAACTTTGACTTTTTCCCATTTTACATCAGCTATGTTTAGGAAGATGGTTTTTGTAGCTGGAAATAGTTCTCTAGTGAGAGAGTTACTCATATTTGACCAGATGTTCGTAGACTCCTAGAATTAAATCCCAATGCTCTTTTAGTCAATAAAAGTTTCTACACCAGTAAAGATACGATTCAACTATGAACTTTCAGACCATAATGTCAGACTTCTTGGTGCTGTGTGATATGATAGTCTGTTTTGATTACCAGGGAAGGTCACGATACTAGGCTCAGAGTAAAGCAGTTTTGTTTTGACATCTCTGCAAAGTTATGTCAATACAATTGTTTTCAAAATTCTTAGTAAAATTGTGTCAAACGGGACTTGTAGTCCATTCTATTATTTTGTGCATGATCTTAGAGTAGCAGCATGGTTCTTTCAGAAGTTAGAGAATATTTTGACTGCTCTGTTTGGCTAGAATTTTTGTTTCCTTAAAGCTCAACTAATGCATAAGCTACGTGTTTTTAATTGTGACGTGCAGTTGTGGTTAAGTGTAAGGATAGGAGTCATTTATAATACACTTGAGTTGGAAATGATGTTACTGAAATGGTGCTTTGTGATGTTTGATATGATGTGAAAAAAAAACCCTCACAGGATGGTGTTTCTTGGAGAGCTAGAGCAATTCCAAATAGGTTGTCTATACCTCCCCAGTAGTTTGGTATGATGGCAATGAAGTTAGGATGGAGCGTGCACTATTAAGTTATCTGCCAAATTTGATGCATATTACGTATGTATTGTTCACATCATTATTTTTAATCTCTGATCTACTTAATTACTAATTAAAAATATATACAAATCTTTACTCATCTTTGACGTAATTTATCATAGTGAGCAGTGTTAATTATTGGTAGAAAATCATTGTGTATTAATAAAACTACTGCATATGATGGTGTAACTAACAGTACATGCTTGAGACAGCTACATTTTTTTAAAAGAAGTAAGATCAGTACTGGTACAAAGTAGAATGAAAATTTCCATAGTACCTTTCTATGGTTTAATTTGTTATTGCCAGGACTTTGTCTGCAAAATGTCAGGAGACAAAGGGATGACAAAGAACATTAATGTTCTCTTCTTTGCTTTTAGCTTAGCTCATTAATAGTTGAAAACTGTTGTCAGATAGAATGGCTTAGGTTGCAAGGGACTTTACAGATTATCTAGTTCCAACCTCCCTGCCATAGGTAGGGTTGCCACCCTGATTCCATTAAGCTGGTTAGTGGTCTCTTTGTAGGCAAATATTCATCACTCTCTGTAGTGCTCTTATGAACAAGCTCAGCAGAGAGGTGAGAGAGTAATAGGGAAGGAAATGAGCATATATTGGGTCCTCCAAAATCTGTCTTTTGGAGGAAAGTCAACATTACATCATCATGTTAATGCTTGTTTTGCTTCTGGTTTGTACATATTTCAGTTTCCCTAGTCTTCCACAATGGAAAGATAGTCTGGATGCATTCACTTGTAGAAGGTAAGTGTGTAAAAATAGGAACTTCTGCTTTAGTTTTGGTCTGTGTCCTCTATGTGATGCTTTACAGTAGTGCATCTTGGTTTTTGTTTGTTCTTTCACTGAAATTGTGAAGTAGCTTTCTGTAGGCGTGCCCTGATTTTCCTTCCCTTGCTCTCCAGATCGCCCTCTACCTGGCAGGCAAGAGAAAGACTCATGGGACAGTGGAGTTCCTTTACACACACCTCTTCTAAACTTCAGTGCAGCATATTTTCTGCAAATGGAGTGAAACCTTATAATTCACTTTCTCTCTCACGCACTGCCTTAGTAATTCAAGAAGAAAGTGAGAAGGGTACTAAATAGACATTTCTGGATGTACAGTGAATGAAAGCCTAGAGGGGAAGTTTAATAATATGTTAAGGGAAGGTTTGAGTATGAGTTGCAGTGGATTATAATTGTCTCCAACAAGTTATTTTAGTCAGATCGAATCTCCCTCTAACTTTAAGTCCTCAATCTAAAAAATATTAGTATTTCAGCTTTAAAGTCCCTGTCAAATTGTAAACCATACGTGTCTGTTTTGATGAGTGACTAAGGTTGATTAAAAATCACCATCATGGCTTTGGTGATAGCATCCCCTGATTTGCACTGATTCCTCCTCAAAAGAATTACCCTCAAAATACAATGAGGAACACCTTCTTATCTTGCTTGATGCTTGCAGGTAATTTTCTTTACATATGCTTATGCACTGTTTTGATTTATTTCAGTTGAAGTATCATTTGATCCTGCTCAATAGTTCAGCCCACTTAACTAGCAAGCAAGGGAATAAATTAAACCAATTTTGGACAGACACTTTCTCTGTCAAGTGGGCTGTCTGGCAAACCAAGAGTATAATAAATAGATTTTGTGGCTATTTACAGTCTGATGTACTAGAAAACAGCTATGCTTCCCAGTTGAATTACATAACTTGAGTGGTGGGGTTGTACCCGTGTTTTTCTTGGCCAAAGAAATGCAGTTCTGTACTGTACCTTACCTACTTGTATGCTTGCTTGATCAGTGAAACCTTATCACTTGGTTCTGGAACTGCTTCTGAAGAGGATTTGAGAAATCTGTATTTCATCTTAGTTTGTGCATACTGCCATTTATTTTTTTTTAAATGTGGTTTCATACCTCCTTGTTTGAAATGATGTTATTGCTGAGGCTTTTTTGTTTGTCTTGTTGCTTTTTTTTTTCCTGCTTGTATTGTTCAGCATTAAAAAAAAAAAGACATAAGAAAACTGTTTGTAATAAGATTGTGGTATAACTGATCTGTCCTATGTGTTTTGTTTTCCGTGTGAAACTCAGCAGTGAAGTAATGCTGAGCTGCATTTGCTTAACACTGATCTTTGGGTTTTTCTTTGCAGTTTCACACTTTTAAATGTAACTTTAAAAGAGCCTTGTACCTGTTGGGTTGATTAAAAGAAGGGGAGGTGAACTTTTTTTTTTAAATGTGCTAAAATGAAAATAAAAAATAAATAGGATACTGTATCAACCAAAGCTTATGACATGATTTTAAAACGTATAACCTTGGGCAAAAGGGGCCAGTTATTGGAGTAGTTCTTGAGTAACCTAATTGTTTGATAAGGATCCTTGCCTGTTTAAGTTGTTGTTGGTTGTTGGAAGCATTCCATTTCTAAATTTGTGCCTTACTGCATACCCTGAGGTATGTGTACAACCCACTGTAATTGCAGAGTTTACTATTTTATTAATTAGAGCTATGATAATATGTTGGCTCATGAATTCCCTCTAATCCAGGTATGGTCTCCTAATTGCCCAGGGTTCTGTAATTCCATTGTTTGTTGTGTGGAGGTGATGGAGAGTGAAAGCATGGTCTGAGGAACTCAAACCGTGCCCTGAAGCCTGCAGTTGGTGTGCTGTTGCAACCAATGGCTAGAAAGGTAGGGTATCTTTTTAAGGTGCCTGATGAATAATAGAATATGTAGAAGTAAACTCACTGTCTAATCCCAAGTACCTAAGACTTTGCCAGCTGGAAAGAAAGGGATGCATACTTTAATTGGCCTCCCTAACCATAACAGCGCACCCCTTACTATTTCTTTGATCTGGGTCTCTCCTGATTTCCTCTTTGCCTGAGTGGCTGGAAAACTTATATGTGATTTGCTGTAAGGCACACAACTGTGAACAAGCACCTGGTGTGTAGTAGCTGCTCCTGTTTTTAATGAGCCTTTGGAGTAGTAGGCATATGAGGATGTCCGGTCCCGTATTCTGTAAACTACATCTGGGTCAGGATAGTAGACTTCATAGTAAAAGAGCAGGAGGAAGCATCAGCAGAGGGACAATCTGTGGTGGAGTTAGGTAAATTCAGCATTCAATATCTGTAGCTCTGGGGAGGAATCATAGCTCCCTGTAAAACAGATGTAGCAAAACCCCATAACCTCAGGTAACTGACAGTTGTTTTCAGTGTCTGCCTTGCTGGTGCATCATCACACTGCAGCCCTAGGCTCCCACAGTGTGAGCTGCCCTCCCAGAATATGGTGGGAGGGCTGGTAAGGTCCCACACAGCACCTTGTGGGTTGCCTCCATCTTGCAATGGCTAGTATGGCTTTCTTTCCACAGCCCCTAAGACTGCTCAGTACAGCTTTTGGCTCCTCTACAAGGGCTTTTCATAGCTGTAGCTCCTGTGGCTTGCTGCAGCATGCTTTTTTCGTTTGTTTGCTTGTTTTTGGAACAGATGGTGTCTTACGTAGAAAGTTACTGTATTTCTGTATGACTTATTTATTTATTGCCTTGTCTCCCTTTTTCTTTTCTTTTTTTTTTTTGAGGTAGGCTTAATTTTGAAATCAGTGTTGGATTTATCTTCGATATATTAATGTTGTGTTTGTGCAGTATTTTGCAGCGCAGTGGTTGTGTTCTCAAGTGTTGATGGACACATTTTTGTCAAACGTGAATTTAGTTCAAAAATTTTAAGGGAAAATAACCTGTGAAAGAAGATTTTTGGAAAGAAAAGTAAATGTCATCTTAAACAAGCACTGTACTCGCTGGAGTACGGTTTTGTTTTTAAGTCAGTAGATGGGTTTTCTGTATCTAATCTTTGTGTTGTGTTTTTTAATTGATATCATCTGGTCAATTTGAGGGAAAATGCTATTCCCATAAGGAAAATATTTATTCTAAATATTATTGTTGCCTAGGATCTTGTTGAATTCATGAGATACAGCAGCAGTCAAGTTGATTTAATATTTTTAACATTTTTATAGTGTTTTCTCATTGTTTCCATGAAAGCAATTTCAATAAATATTTTTGCAATTGCTTTTGGTTTCTTGAAATTAGGCTACCTATTGTTGAAAACTGCAGGTTCTCAAGCATGGGTTTCAGATCTGTTTTGTAATGATTAGACATTCGAAATAAAATATAAATACTTGAGGAAGCCTCAAAGTGATCACTTGTCTTTTCCCTGCTTAGCTTCCAAAATGTAGTTTGTTCTGTCTAGTGAGTCTCCTTAATTTGATCCTTATATGTAAAGACAGCTGAGTTTGGTTCCATTCAGCCAAATCACTTTCATTTATCCATTTGTGTGTATGTGTGTATATATACGTGTGTGTGTGTACACACAAAACACACATATACACCATCTGCCTGTGAACAATAATGCATACCTTAAGTGAATGGGATCATCCCATTTGAAAGACAAAGTTTACATTTTCATGCTAAACCCAAGCCTTACTTCACAGCATTGTTTTTTTCTTTGCAATGCATGGTTTTTTCTTTTTTTTTTTTTTCCTGTAGCTTGTGAACATGTGGTCTTCTATGTGGAAATGTTCTGAGGTACATGGGAAGAGACCGGGAGACATTTGAGTACTTTCTGATGGCCTTGGCTTTAGTCGTGGTTGGATCATATCCTTTCACAGGGGCAGTCACTCGTGATGCTGCATCTAGACTGGTTTCCAAACATGATGGTAAAAAGCCCCACGCTTTTGTGTTCTCTATCACATGTGTTTTAAGGTAAATGATTCCCTGCTGATGTTGGGCAGTTTGGATCTTGTAGTCTTCATTTGCCTTGTTTTCCTCATAAAGGCAGCACAAGTTGTTTGAATGATCTGTTTACAGGACTGCTTGAGGGAATTCCCTCAGTAACGAGACAGTTCAACAAAAAAATCTCAAGATAATGGCTTTTCCATTTGCACCTCTCAGACATTGTTTCAAGTGGAAGCAGAAGAATTATTAAAACCTTTGAAAGTAGTTTAAATTCCCTAGTGATACACTATAGTGGTTTTGTACTAAGTATTACACAGATGGGTTGTAAAGGGTAAGAGTATAATTGAATTTGTGTGGATCTGTAAATATGTTAAATATTTTGTAGGTAGCCAACTTGAAGAGTTGTTTTCCATATATATCTGTATTTACCACAACTGATTTCTGTTGTGAAGTGAAAAAGCACACATTTTCATCACTGTAAAAGGGCACCAACAGTGACACCAGTTCAGTTTGCATGTGTCCATTTGCTTTAAGTTTTGAAGCTTAAATAAAAAACCACAATAGATACAGCTCTTCTAAAAATATTTTGGTCATAATTTTGTATGAAGTATTGTCTAGATGAGATGGAACTTTCTCATGCCAAACCATGGTAAAGATGGCATATACCTTACCTCAACTAATGGAGCAGGAAGATGTGATTACCTGAAGACTAGCTTTTGGCATGCGGATGAGTATATAAAAACGCTGCTGTTGCTTTCTGTGTTCTGTTGTTTAACAGACAATATATGGCATATATAGGTGTTCACCTGTGTATAATAATGTCACATTGACAAACTTCAAGTTTAAGTCTCTAGTTAACGTCAGAACAAGCAGCAGTAGAAGTTTTTTCATGCTATCTGGGCAATGAATCTTCAAGATAAGCTGTCTCTGAACAACTTGACTCTGAAGCAGAAGACAGAAAATAAACCAGCTCATGTCCTTGTAGAAGGACATATTTTCAAAAGCATTTCCAAAATGTTTAGTTAAAAAGTTTGGTTGTAAAAATGTTATCTTTGACCTTATTTTAGTAAAATGAGCAGCTAGTAATCCAGTGATGTTGTATGTGTCCATCAACAGATATGATTTAATATAACTTTGAGATACAGGCTGGTGGTTCCCTAGTTTCAACTGAGTTTTACTGAGGCTGAAAGGCTGGCTTCAGTTGGTGGTATGGCCACAGGGTGGTTACTGCACAAACAGCAGAAAACCTCTTCAACTAGGGATGGTAGTATGAGATGAGGATCAGGATGGGTGTTTTCCAAACTCCTTATGACGTTTTCCATTGAGGTACATTGAATTATGTGCCGCTATTTGAAAATCATCTTGTATCAACTGAAGCACTGCTGCCCAGTCTGTCTCAGCGTGCAGAAGGAAGGTCTGATGTCCCAGTGCCCATGCTGTTGGGACATTTTCACTGTGAGTGAATGGTTTTATCACTATATTTTGATGTGTTGTTGGTACACTAAGGAAAATGGATCTAGAGCTTGTGCCACTGGTAAAAGTGTGCTGTGGGTTCATCCATCGCCCTGCCTGAAATGAGGACCAGCTGCAACCACACTGCTTGCTATGGCTGCTCTGAATGGCTGTCCAACAGTGGACATGGAGACCTCCCAGTGCTCTCATATGAAACCCTAATGGTGCTTTCCATCAAAATAGCTTTGCAATGTTTTGTTTTAAGAGGGTGGTAGCAGTAGGTAGGGCTGAAAGCTGGCCTCTCCCTCTGATAAGGGTGCTAATGATTTAGTTAGGGCCAGAGGAGGGGTTACCGAATGCTATGGTACAGCTCCTGTGCCTTCACAGACTTCCATACATTGTGCTCTTATTTGCTTCAGAAAGGCAGGAGGAAAATTAAATAGAAGCATCTGCACTCACTTTGCTGGGTTGTCAGCCATCTCCAACAAGAGGATCCTGTAGTTTTGCACTCCAGTTTTTCCCTAAATGTGTACAGAAAACATATTTCACTCTGTGGGATCCAGAAATGTGTAAGGCTTCATTTCCTGATGCTAGCAGAAGTATGGGCTGCAGCGAGAGCCGAGTGCATCACCACACTGCAGTAATATTCCTTACACAAGCTGAACAAGAAAAGCCAGAGCAGCATGGCTCCTGAGCAAATATTGTTTCTAGTCACATAGGATGCTTTGCAGCTGAGCCTGGTAACACGCTGCTCATCTGTTTTGCTGTGCAAGCTCAGAGAAGCTGCTGCTGGTTTCTCCAAAATCTCCCTCCTTGCCGCACGTTGGAAACGTCTGAACTTTGGCCCTCAATCTGCTGACACCCTGAGGGAGTGTGAGTGTAATGACGTCTTTGCTTGTTTCAGCTGCACAACAGGAAACACTCATGGCCTCCCCGTCTTCCTGCACTGAGCAGCGCTGCCTTTTCTCCTTCCCTTCCCCTGTGGTGCAGCGGGCTCAGACCCACTTCCAGGTCACACAGCTGTGTGCCGTGCCCGCTCTGTGCTGGGACTGCCAGCTGCTCGCTGTCACTTTCGTGCTGGTGCCAGGTGTGGGGCAGCTTGTGTAGTGATTTTCTCCCGGAGAAGAGAATCCAGTCGTGTTGCAATGGCTCGCTGCGCAGAGCTTGTCACTGGATGCGCATCGGCTGGAAGGAGCAGGATGGTCAGGCGATGAGTTGCCGTGGGGAGGCACATCCCTTGTGTAACATGGAGGGCACATTCCCAGATGGGCGTGCGGGGATCCTGGAATGTGGCCCCGATATTGCTGAGTAATGCTGAGCGTGAACGGCTGAAGAGACAGCTGTGCCCCGGTGGAGCAGGGAGGCTCACTTCTTGCAGAGCATCGGCAGGAAGCCTGCTTAGCCCTCTTTAGCTGTGGCTTTATGCTCGTAACCAAAACAGGGGTATGAGTAAGAAGGGTTGTTGAGAAACATGAGCCTTTTGCAGCTGGCTAATGGCAGGGCATTTTGTCTCATCAAAGGCAGCCCAAAAAATTAAAGCACTGCAGAGTTCGTACAAGACAATTAATTGGTTCAATATTCAGCTGTTATCCTCTAAGGAATGGAGTGCCAGGGGGGTCACTTGTAAAAACGAAGTACATATG
This sequence comes from Tympanuchus pallidicinctus, assembly GCF_026119805.1. Classification (NCBI taxonomy): domain Eukaryota; kingdom Metazoa; phylum Chordata; class Aves; order Galliformes; family Phasianidae; genus Tympanuchus; species Tympanuchus pallidicinctus. Next base: position 57,507,469 of record NW_026294618.1, on the reverse strand, counting down.
CACCAGTGAGTTTGCATATTGTGGTGTGAGACGAGATGCTGATTAGTCTAAAATACAGTGTCCTGCATTTGCAAGATTGAATTAATTTTGAATGCAACCAGTTCTGGTGCGGTTGCTTATTTATTTGGTTGATGTTGCAGAGGCATATTATTAGAGAGCAGCTTTAGTCTGCACTCTGTAATAAGCAACTTCTGAATTTACCTCATTAATCTATTGCGCTACCTAGCAAAATAACGGTTGTTTTTAACAAGCTGGAGTTATGTAACATGAATCATGCATGGCAAGATGCTTGCAAGCAGGGAAAAGTAAGATGTGCTAAGAAATAACAGCATTCAGCCTTCTGCAGGATAGGATATGACTGGGTTTGGAAATGAAATACTGTGTGTGTTGTTACTCTCAGCCTTACATTCAGCTATTCATTATGAAAATGCATCTTGAAACAAAGTCTTGAGATGGGAATGTTTAGCAGACAGAAGGGTGAATTTGTTCAGCCATGTGCAGTCCTTGAAGGATGTGCCTGCCAAATTCTGCCCCCTTTCCTGTTGTTTTTCCCCTGGAAAGCAGTGTAAAATAATAAATGTGAAAAGTCTCATAAATTAGACTGATTTCATATGTAAAAGAAAATAACTTGATGAGCTGTGATAGCCCCATAAATTGTTATATAAATCTCCTTTCTTTTTTTAAATATGCCCCTGTAGGGTCATTAGGCATGTATACACTAGAGTAGTCCTCTGTCTCAAGAGATTTTACAACCAGTTTATGGAAAAGGGGAAGCAAGTGGTTCTATGAATGCATTAGAATCAAAGCAATTGATTTTAAGTCAAATATTTCTTTCATAATTTTTCCTTGACAATTTTCTCTGCTATTACTCAGTTTTGATCTTAAAAGCTGTACTGAGATGTTGAGCGTGGGATAACCTTCTCCTTTGGTGGCGTGGATACAAAAATCAAATAACAACATTGGGAAATGAAGCACTGACAGCAATAGCCCTTTAGGAAGGGAATGGGAAAGGTGGTGGTTTGGAAAAGGAATGATTTAATGTTCATTAATTTCTTTTCAAATCGTCCTTCTCACTTTGAGCAAATGTTTCTGTATTTTTTCATACATGGCTAAAATTACTGGAAGGTGTAGAGAAGGACTGCTGACCACTACATTTTGAGATTTTACTAATATTAGTAACAAATAAGCAAAGATAAGCGCTGATATTTGTGTTTTTCATTTCTCTGCTACCTTACGTGCTTACGGATGCGGTGGTTGAGTGTGTGTCAGTACAGACAGCAGCAGAGATGTTACAAGAAGAAGCAGTTATATCTGCAAGTTGCTCCTGTAACTACTGCCATTGTTAGTGCTCGGAACTTGGAGAACAAGGGATGAACAAACCTGGATTTTCTCAGCATGGATTTTTTTCACACAGAAGGCCACTCGGGTCATGGACAAAGATGTTGAAAAAGCATTACAGGGAAGGGGATTGGGATTGTGCTGCTCTCATTGTGTCTTTGTTTTCTAAACAAATGCAGTGCAGCAACCCTCAGATGAAACTTGCTTCTTAGGAAAGCTGAAGGGAAGTTTCAGTCTTAGAATAATTTTAATTTATCTTATTGAATTGACATAGTTTTGTATAGTTGTGCATTACTAGGAGAACAATAGAGCAAAGTGTAGAAGTAGTGCCACAGAAGGACACTTGTTAACAAAATATAGAGTTCATCAAATGGTTTCTAGTTGTTCTGACTCCAGTACTCTTTTTACTCCATAATATTTTTTTGGTTAGTAGTAATGTCCTTTCTGTGAGTTCCTTAATCTAAAGCTGCGATTTCCTTAATGCAGGTGAATGTTACGTAGAGGCATCAAATTAAATTATTGGCTTTTTTTTTTTTTTTTTTTTTCAATAGCAAGGTCACCGTTTGATTAGGGGATCAATTAGGAGGATTGAAGTGTCCTTTGTGGGACCTTCCCTTGCTCTTTGGTTGGAAGTGAGGGCTGCTTTATGGCCATAGTGTGAGGTATGGGCAGCTCAGGAGAGGCTGCTCTTGGTTTCTGCTGGAATTTCTATTGGGATCAGGGCAACCTGAATGAGCAAAGAAAGAAAAATTTCACTGCTGTGTGAAAGAAAATATCACAAGTAACACTGCTGTGTATGAGTGTGGTGTCTGTGCACAGAGATTGGCTTGTCGAGGAGCAGCTCTCACATCCTGGGGTCCTTGAAATGATCGTCACAGGTTAATAGTCTAGATCAGAATGCTCTGCAGGGAGATTACTTGCCCTGGGAATTGTGTGCAATTGTCTCATTTTCCTTGCCTCTTAAAAGCCAGTGTTATCTTGTCCATTCAACCCCGTAAAGTATCCCCAGGTTATCAAGTTGTTCTCATATTGCAGCAAAACTTGAAATAATTACCAATTCAGCTTCACTATTTCTGTCAGTTAAAAAAAAAAAAAAAAAAAAAAAAAAGTGAAATTTAATTTACACTAATTACTCAGAACTTGAGGTGCTCAGCATGAAAGTGGCTAAGTGCAAAATAGGATTAAATATATAAAGGAGAAAAATACATGGTGTGTTGCATTTTTCCTATCTCATGCTCTGCTTGTTTGTCATTACCAAGCCATCTGCAAGAAGAATTCTCCTAGCAAACTGAAGCAGTTCTTCAAGAAAAAAAAAAAAAAATAAATAAATAAAATGAGGGAGAACAGTTAGGCTGATAAATTTAAAACAAAGATTTGGTCTGAACAGATTAAGATGGGAGAGTTGTACTAAAATGTCATTATTGCAGGCTTACTTTCTCTTAATTGTACTCTGTGGTCCCTAGTATGAGAGGCCAAGCAATGGACATGCTTTCTCCAAATTTTGTTGCTGAAACACAAACACTTTGCATCCCCAAAACTTCTGTGTGTGTCTGTGTGTGTAGGGGGAAAGGGGGAATCATCCTCTATGTAACACTGAAGGTTGTATAATGTAACATCAGAGATACAGGGACCAAGCTTGTCACTGCAGCAATGGGTTTTAGCATGGATTTCACTGGAGAGCATTAGTGTTATTCCTATAATTGTTCTCAACCCTGCTGCTTGTCCTGTGTGAACGCATAACAGCTGTGGCACAGTCAGATCACAGTTCATAATGCTTCTGCTCTTTGGGGAATGAGAAATAAAAGCTTTTGTGCAGTTCCAATGAGAGTGGCCATAGAGTTGGGCTGAATGCACCATCACTTCTGCTGAGGTGAGTTCAGTGCTGCACTGCTATTGCTGTGGTGTGCATTTTTTTGGAAGCATGAGCACAGCACACGTTTGTGTTCCAGAGAGCTTGTCTCACCAACCAGAAATGCTCCATGCTTGAGCAGTTGCTTTCCACAGTGCAGCACTTGTAGATTAAAATCTTTTGTACCATGGTGGTGCCGATTCAATTCATTCTGCAGCTAGTCAGTTTTGCTAGCATGCTACAGTAAGATGCCTGGCTGCTGCAGTGAGAAAGGGAATTTTTTCATTTCCGCTGAGGTGTAGATCTGAAATGAAACTTTTTTTTTTTCTAAGATAATATGAAAACTAGATTGACATCCCATGCTTCAATGAGTGTTTTATTTCACATGTAAAGCTACTTTTAATTCTTGTGTTTGCACTTGGAACTTGAATGCTTTACATTGACACTAGAAATGGCAACCCTGTGCATAGAATGTATGTTTTATTTTATTTTGGCCTGTTTTACCAGCAGTTGTTGATCAGAGAACTCAGCAGTATACAGCTGCTGTTGTAGTTACTGTATGTAATGCTCTATGTAAGGAAACATGGTCTAGTGACTAGCTGCATGGGAGGGGCTTGATGCCCACAGATTCAGTTCCTGGTTCTGCTACACTGCTCATGGGTTTGGGGCAAGATTAACACCACTTTACATTGGTTTTTGTGTGAGTTAAATTCATAAATATGAGTTATGCACAAAAATACCTTCATTGCATAACATTCTCTTTATGTCAGTAACACTTCCTCACCTGACTGAGATGTCATGTAGGCAGATGCTGTGTTCTGCTTTTGATCCATACAGAGCCAGTAGGTGCTCTGTGCCAACACCAATTGCAAGACTTGAACCTTTTGTGTTTTTTTGGTATGCCTTTAAGTGGCCATTCTCTGAGCAATCAATAAATGCATTACTTACTACGAGTACACTGCTGTTAAAGACCATACAGCAGTCAGGCTGCATGCAGCTTCAGGGCCCAGTTTTGTCTCCTTTGCTTGGGAGTGAAAAGAGCCAGGCTAAAGGAGAGTCAGAGACTACAGAGCTGAGAAGGGCAAATTGTGTAGATCTAGGTCCAAGTGTTAAATGCCCTGTGTAGAAGACAAAGGGATATGTTTTTTCCTCCCAAATAAACTGGTAAAATTCAATGTGGAAGTTTGTAATTTAAAATAGCGTTGAGTGTTAAACAACAGCGCTGAAAAGTGCAGGGAAAAGATATTTCTGCTGTGGCAAGAATTAATATGGGCACTGAAGAATACCCTGGTTTTACCCTGGCTTTTTTCAACTTTGTGAAATATGTATTTTGAAGTATCTAGGCAATTCAGAGAGTAACTGAATTGAGCAAAGTCTGGTATAAGGTAGCAAGTAGGAACCCTAGAAAATGTCTGTGGATCTGTAGGGCACAGTAATGCTTCCTGCAGGAGGAAGGCCCTAAGAACTCTCATAGGCCTTGCCTGGAAGTCTGTGTAGCACCTGAGGCACATTGAGTCAGCAAGACATCACAGGCAGCCTCAGAGCCATGTCAATTCACAGCAGGTGATGTCCTGAGCAGCCATCAAGATGCAGGGAAAGGTCCCCTCCAGTCTCATCGTTGTGACCTGTGCCCAAGGACAGCGCAGTTACTTTGGCTTCTGACCTGGCTGGGATGTTGTAGCAGAGCTCTATAAAACCAGTTTGGGGATCAGAGCTGGCTGTGCTGAGGGGTGCTTCAAAGTTAGCCTCTGCTAAGTTCCTTCATCAGCAACACATGCACCTCACTGACAGACCTGTCTGGGAAACGTTACTCATCCCTGCTTCATACCCAGCCCTTGCAGCCTTATGCAGCTCTGTCCCCAGCTGCTGTAAGCAGGTGATGCCACAGAATTGGGGCTGAGAAGGCAGCATTGTAGGGCTGCACTAATTTAGGTAATTTAAATAATTAAACTTGTGCTCTTGATACTGCCCACTTCTTCCTGTTTTGCCAGTGACCTTTCTGGCATATTCAGGAGGATGTGCTGCCCACTGGCAGTCCTTTCTGCTCATCTCATCTCCTGCCCAGCAGTTCTTATTGCTGGGATGCCTCCTGTGTGCCACTGCACTCATCGTTCCCTGACACCGCCTTGAGAGCTAACTAGAAAATGCAGAGAATCCTGTGATGGGTGGAAAACATGTCATACAGACCCAGTGAAAAGGGCAGCCCATCTTGGGCCAAATATCTGCCATGTGTGCCTCGTATTTGCTTCACAAAACCTTCAAGTGCAACTTTAATTCCAGGTAGATTGCTAAGTTATAGTGAAATCCCTGGATCCTGCACATGCTCTTTAATATAGGCGTACATTGTGAATAGAAACAGCTTAATGAGCTGGAGCCAGGGTGGGGAATTTTGGGACTCCTGCTGTTCTGCTTACAGTGTTTTGCAGGAGAGTTTAAGGCTGAGGAATGACACCAACTGGATCCACAGAACAATCTGCTCCTGTTCTCACGAATTCCAAATTATTTTCCTTCTCACATGCGAAGTTGTACCAAGAGTTGCATTTAAAAACCCATCTGTTGTCCATATTATATCAATAGAAAGAAGTCTAAAATCTTTCTAAAATATTTCAGTTACTCACTCCATACTGCTGTCATCTGTCTTTCAACTACAAGCCATTTCTTGTAGTTGCACTTCTAGCTACTCAAAATCTTCCTTCCAACAACAGATGAAACTCTTAGTTGCTAAAAGTGCAAAACTGGGAACAGGATGCTAGAAACTTAGCAGTGACTGCTTTTCAAACTTGTTTTTGATAGTATAAAATAGGTAAATTGATGCAATAAGTTTTCTTTATCAAGTGTGGGAAATAGTAATAAATTACTTCAAAAGTTTTCTCTCCTTTTTTTTCATTACACTGATAATATTTTGAAATCTCAACAATGTCTATGAATGCCTTGATATAATTTTACACGCAAATATGTAATGTGTGAGTTGTATGATAAGCGCCGGGTATAGGATGTTTGTAGGAAATAAACTGGTGCCTGCAGCAGCAGTTTGTTGTGGCTGTGCTGGAGTAACAGATTCAGGGGATCTTATTTGTCAGTGCACCACCTTGGGGGACCCAGTGGGAGGTGTGGGGGCTGGGTGGTTATGAAGCAGCTCCTGTAGAGGTGGCAGCAGATGTGCCTGGTGAAGAGCCAGCTAGAACTCTGTGATCCACAGCCATAGGTGAGCTGTCGAGCTGTGTGTTGCAGTGCCCAGACCTGCTTCCTTCTCACTTTTTCTTTAAAGGTGGTTAGGTGTGGATTTCAGCTTTTAGCTGTGTTGCATCTCCACATGCCTATTTTCTCTAGGGATTCTGTGGTGTTTCACCAGTTAACGCGGCTGTTTTTCCCCTGAGGACGCTAATGGGCCCTCTCTTGTCTGTTCAAGCACAAATTGAGATTGGAAGGAACTGTTGGCAACTTGGTAGCTTTAAGCTTGCTACATCTGTTAAATCTCTTTAGAGAAATTAGTAGGGAAGAGGCAGGTACAGGCATGCCATTACACGCAGGGTGGTTGCAGATCATTTTTACTGAGGAAAGGAGGCTAAAAAAGATATCTTGGGAGGAAGAAAGAATGTATTCCTTGGAGAATACTTGCTGAATAGGAAGCTCTGTAAAAATGGTAAAATGTTGTAACTGTGAGATACAAATGATTTATTATTTTCTCCGTGATAATATCTGAAGGCTTCTGTGAAGCTGTAGGCTTCCTTGACTTGCATCTTAAGGCATGTCCTATTTACAGTGTCAGTATCTGACAAGATTAGGAGCAGTAAGAAATATTATCGTGGGAATCAAAGACAGGTTGTGAGATGCCTTCCAGTGTCAGGTCTAAAACTCCAGCAGCTGATTGCTGAGTCCATTCCTCCATCCGTAAGGTAGCACTCCCAGCACCAGATGTTGCATAGAGGTCAGCCTTGTGACGCTGTGTGAGCCATAAACCCTATGCTAGACCTTCAGCGAACCTTGCTCCAGTGAAGCTTTCGACATATTTAGAGTTAATTACATGTATCTTCGTGCTGTGATTCAGGCTTAAATTTGTTTCATTCTGAAGTTTAAAGGCCCCTTCTGACATGGATTATTTTTATTTTTTTTTAACTTTAAGATTTATAGAATAATGTTAGACGCTGCTGTTTTTAAAAGTGTTGTTGCCTTGCAAAAGTGAATTTCATGTTTCTTTGTCTAATAATGTATTCAGAGTACTTGGAAGGAAGTTTTGGAGTATGGAGATTTCTGCCCTGGGGAGGTAGTATCCTGTGCTTTAGTTAGGTCATGTCAGGCCATTGTTTTGCTTTTCATATCATAAAGATCTCGTGTCTTTATTTGCACTCAGCTGTGGACTTGAGTTTCCTGCAGAGAGTGAAATAATTAAGAACTAATACTATGCAATCGTATGTCCTCCATTTGTTTGGGTTTGGTTGAAAGTAATTTTCATGTATATAGTAATAAGTGATATATATAAGTAACAAGTAATATTTTTATTTGTGGGGCACAGTATATCTGAAAAGCAGCATGATTGTTTTCTATATGAGAAAACAAGGAGAAATTCAATGATTTGTATAACTTGGGTCTCTATCCCCTGCCTAATTTCATCCCTACCTGCCAACTGCTGCTCTCTGCTTTGCCTCTGCTGGTAGATCACGCCGGGACAAGGATGGAGTTGGGCACAACAGATTTATTGGTCCAGATGTGGCAGGGGAGTTGGCTGGCTATGCAGGAGGGTATGTCAGCATGAGAAGCCAGTAAAGCAGGCTTATGCATGGGGTGCCAAGAAAGGGTGTGCAGAATGCAGAGCTTACTCTCGAAACCTGCTTGTGGCTATGCAGAGTCACGCAACCTAAATATGGATGTGGTGAGGAAGGGCACTCCTGGCTTAAATTGAGAGCTTACATTACTATGCAGTTGTGGCATGTAATGGAGCAGCAACAGTCTAGGAATTGCTGCTAATGGGATGGGCAAAGCCTCTCTGTCTTGCCTGGTAAGTCTGGCTTGGTGCTAATTCCAGGGCTGGGGCATGAACCTGAGTGATGTAAGTAGTAGCATCGAGTCACAGCCTGGGGTGAGCAGGTGCCTGCTTTGCACATCAGCTGGATTTCCATCAGGATTTCTAGCACTGACAGCAAGACACTTTTCACCAGAAATAAGTTCATCATCAAATAGGAGGCATGCAAGTGAGAGTCTTACTAAGTTTCACATGCATGAAGCTTTTGCTTTGGAATGCGTTGTTCCATTTCCTCCAAGTCTTCTTCAGGAAAACACCTGATTTGGGTTTATCCTGACTCTCCAATTGTCACATTCTATCTCTAGATTGCAGCCACAGCTTCCGCCTGCACCATCTTCTCCCTGTCTCCCTGCTGATGCTGGATGGAGCACAGCAGGATGCCAACAGAAAGCAGCCCTGGCTGCTCAGCCAAGAGTGCAGGCAGAAAGAAATGACATCTGCTGCGCAGCACATCAGGGACAGGTCTAGCTGGGAGGAGCTGGCGGGGGTTGTGTTGAGGCTGTCTTCATGGATGGGGCAACATCAGAAAGAGGTGTAACGCACATCTGTAAGAATAAATGCACAGAATTGGTGCTCCTCTTATTACAGACCATCCTTTGCTGTGCAGAGTGATGTGTCTGTCGTGAGCACTGAGCCGCCCTCAGCAGATGCTCTGTTACACTGTAAGTGCATGTCTGTGAGCTCATCTTGAAAAATGCGACTTTACCTTCTACTTACCCTTCTGGAAACCCTTCTGTCAGAGCAACATGGTACCACAAACTTATCCTGCTTAATGTCAGCTAATTAAATTCACTATTGAACATAGTACTAAGCCAATTTAATTCTGTCTCTCAGAGCCTGCAGAGACAGTTGTGACTCTCGGAGGAGTTCTGTCTCTGATTAGTGATCAGATCTCTTTGTGCCACTTCAGACTGTCTCTGTCTGTCTTTGTCTGGTCCTCATGTTGTAAGGGGGCTGGGTGTTTCCTCCTACTTTCACAGCCCCAACATGTGTTGTCATCTCTAACGTCCTTTTAATGACATTTGTTCTCAGACATGAATGTTTCATATCTGTTGCTGGAAGAGATATAGGAATACTTGTGAAATGGTCTGGATGTTAGATCTTGATTTATGAGGTTGTTTTCTGGAAGCGCTGATCTCTGCAAGGACAGGGATGTGGGTGACCTTCTTGTTCTGTGCTGGTGTCCCAGCCTCCAGATGATCGCTGCATCGCAGCCCGAGTGCGACAGCCTCCAGGAATGGTCACTGCCTGTCATTCTCCATGTATCTTGTGATCGCTAGCGTTCATGAAAGTGAGGCACAGAATTTACAAAAGGAATTAGTGAAAAAAAGTGAAAGGTCAAAGCAAGTCATAATGAGAAAGAGAACAAAGCACTTAATTGGGCAGTGCTGATAGAGTATATCATGCCAGAGACAATCTGGTGGATACTTTTTGATTCTGAACGCCTTCTGGATGAGTTATTAAAGAAGGTCCAAGGAAAAAGTACTGCTTGTCTGTGGGTTTTCATGCAGTATTTTTCTTACTTCTCCCTTTGCTCAGCTTTGCACAGGACAGCATGTCAGATCTCATTTTGTGCCCCTTGATGCTGTCTGGTGGAGGGTACATGCATACTTCAACGGAGATTTCTGGTGCAGTGTATCTTGTGTTTGTAGCTGCATTTTCCTGTTCTCCTCGTTCCCCCTCCTTACTGATTGCTTATTAGTGTTAGGACATCGCAAGTGCAGAGCTGAATTGCTGTTCTCAGCTGTGTAACTCTTGGTTACTGAGAAACTGCTGCTCCTCTTCATTCCAGGATGTAACCAAGGAGTGTTTGGAAACACTGCTTAAGAAGCAGCTTGCATTGCTGCTTCACTGCACTTGTTCTGCACAGAGAAGAGACCTTCAGTGAGTGTGGGTGTCAGTCTAGTGTATTTTACAGGCAACTGAGTCATCCACGTTTTCTGTTGCCCAGTGAAGTACACGCATGCTGTGGTGTCTACGATGTAGCTTTGGATGTACATTGTAGCGTGAGAACTAAGAACGGTGCTTTCTCTCCTTTGCTGACATAATGCTTAACTTCTGATGTAGGCAGATGCCAAGAAAGTAAGACTTGGGACTGTAATTCCTTTCTCAGTTCCTTCCATTTCTTGTGAGGAAAGGAGAAGAAAGGTTTATTTCTTCAAGCAAGATAATGTGTTAACAGATCATTAGTTACTTCTAAATTTTCATTTTGAAATATATTTTTCTGAAAGGCTATTCATAGGTATGTACTTCTTTTGTAATTAGAAGATGTAGGGGTTTTTTTTGAAGAATATATAATAATAAAATACATATATCTGGAGAATTTGTGAAGCTTACTACTTAGACCTGATGGTAGTAAGCAATTTGATGCCTGTACCGAGCCAATCTAACCTAGCTAATCTAAATGTTGGTTTAGGTATTTTGTCCATTTTATGAATTCTCATTTGTTTTTCAAGTCAGCAAACAGTATTTATTGGAAGTGAGGAAAGAATTGCTGAAGCCTTGCAATGCTTTATAGGCATATTCTAAACACCTATGTCTGTAAATTATATTCAACTTTATGGTGTGAATATGTGGTGCATATTAATGTGAACATTTATGGTGCAAAAGATTACATATTTTCTTCATCAGTGTCATACTTTATTATAAGAAAATAATACTTTGGGATGAAAGAGTATCTAATCTGTAGTTCATTATGTGTAAGTATAATTTTAGGATTGTTTTCTGACCAATAGACTCAGTTTTTAGAAGCAATAGCATGCTAATGTGAGAGTGAGCTGACAGCAAAAAATACATTTCAGCTTCTATTAATTTTTTCTAACTGTGTCTAATGTTGACGTTTCATTAAAAGTACAAACATAATGTGCATGAAAATGAAGGTCTTAATTGATGGCACTGGGGATTACTGTCTAGCCTCGGAAATATACAGTTTGGACAAGAACTATGTGTATTTTCTTACAATTCTCTCTTCATGTAGAAACTGTATTGATTTGTGTCTTTAGTTCCCAATCCATCCCCTACCAAGATTTTAAGGGCTGGCTCTTCAGTGTATTGCTGTCTTCACCAGTTATTTCCATCGTCAGAGTCATGTACTTAAATATATCTTATATAGTTTACATTTTCAGATTTCACAAAGGCTTCCAGGCTTCTAATTCACCTGGAAAGGCTTTGCCTTTGCTTTAAAGAGGTTCTTCTAAGACTTGCAGTTTCTGTCGAAGTGTATTTTCAGAACTTTGGTATTCTAGTCTTATCAAGGGAAAGACACTGGGAAGTCTCTACTCAAAAAAACGTTTGTGAAAGATCTTGAAAGTTGTCACATTCACAAGTAGTTCAGTCTCATCTTAACAGCTGCTCCCTAGTGCTTCCTGCTTTAGGAGAAGTTTTTATTTTGAAGAATTCCGGTATTCTCCTGTGTGGTCCCCAGGATCCCTCCTTCTGAACTGTGAGAAAAAGGTGATATGTATTGAATGTGGTATGTGCCTTGTGGACTTCAAAATCTGGACCATGGCCTTGAGCTTGCTGAATAAGAGGATTATGAATCTGTGAAGGAATCTCAGTAAAGGGTCCAGAGACAATTAAACAGAGGACCGCAAACTTATTCCATGATGGACATCAGAAAGTAGGGAGAATATAGCTTTTGAATGCTACCAATCTGTAGCAGGAAAACCTTAGTTTAGAACTAATTCATTAGACATGCATTTCATTTGGTTACTTGCGTTATGATTTATTTGTGTTCAGGGTGTAGCTACACTGTGATCATTCTTTTCTATTCATGTGGTGATTGAGGGCTTTTGTTTCAAAACATTCATTTTCCAAGAGTACAGTTAACAGACAACAACAACAACAAAATGTTTAAATAAATTATTCACCTGGAAAATTCTGGTAGTTTTTTAAAAGGTAAATGAGGTGATGTAAGTTAAGTGATTAGGTACAATGATTAGGGAAAGACTGATTGACTGATTAAATTACTCCAAATGAACCTCCAAAAAAATGAGTTGTGTGATGCTGTATTTTCCTGCTGAAGACAGCTAGCCATTTTTAGCAGCATCCTTTTATAGTAAAGGTGCTACAGATAATTTCTTTGGGAGGGAAGTGTTGTTTTTGTTTTTTTTTTTTTCTTTCTTTTTCAAGCTGCAATGAATGTGAAATAGAATGGGGAAGCAAAATTTAAGTGGGTCAATAGAAGGATTCTAATGTGAAAATTGCCTGTTTAATGAATTTCCTTTATAATGATCTGAATGTGAAGAGTTAGTGCTTATCCACCCCTTTTCAAGTGTACTTTTAAAACTGCCCACCAAATTCAGATAATGCTTTCTAATTCTTTTATACTTATGTCTTTCTGGGAATGTAGATATATACCAGAAGTTGAGCGCTAATATTCATGGTAGTTCATACTAATAACAGACTGGTGATGCTTTCTAGCAGAATTCCCAGGCAGACTTGTTGTGTAGCCCATATTGGTTAGGGCAGAAGTGCTGTAAGTTGTGCTGGGTGTGTTTGTCTGTTGGAAGAGCTCACAGGCGGTCAGTGCTGTTCAAACCATGTTCCCATCTGTCCTTGCCAGGATGTATATTCTTCACCTGCTGTCCTTCAGCCTGCGATTGCATTTGTTTTCAGCAGCCCCCAGCTAAATTCACGTAGGCTTGTAGCTACAGAAAGCCTGGAGTGGGGCCTTGTGGAACACCTATGAGTAAACCTAAATATACTTTCTCTACTCATGGCTGCTTCTGTTTGCCAACATGTATTTACACTGCTTCTGAGCAGGCAAACGTGCCGTATGACGTATCACCATTGTGCCATTGGAAGTATACCCTTTGCAAGTATATATTTTTTGTTGTTGTTTTTGACCATGGAGTTTGCTCTTCTGACCTTAAGTTTGTTATTAAATACCAAATGCAGAGTGTAGGAGACACTGACTTGCTTAGTTGGCAGAAAATGCAGAAGTATTTGGTGCTGGAGTGCTGTGTGATGTTGTGGCTGGCCAATGAAGCGTAATAAATGCAAGAGCCAAGCCACTTTGGGAGGTATGAAGAGTCAGAGAAGCATTAGAGTAATTTGAAAAATGTAAACTGTGGGTAAAATCTAACAACATCATTTCTTTAAAGTTCTTTGTTATTTACCAGACTTCCCTCCTGAAAACCTCCTACCCTAGAATGAGATGCAGCTTGCAGAGCAGGAGAAACATTGGTTTCTGGCTGGGGACACTTGATTTAAAAAGATAGAACTCCAATTTTATCTCTGATGAGACTTCAGACCACTGTGTTATGTCTATATGAGTGTTCCTGGGTGTATTTTTGGGTATCCTGTAAGTCATTTTATTCACACTTTCAAAATGAAGGGAACCCAGTTAATCTGCCTTATATATCAAACTTGGTTTTATAACTTCACATATATCCTTGTGCACTTTAGGGCTAGTCAATAAAATTTAAAATTGAGTTTCTTAATTCTAGCTTAATCTCACTTAAGGAGATACATGGTCCAAGCAATTTTTCATTTATTTAGTGCTGTAGACTTTAAGGTTTCTTGAGCCTATTTGTTTCCATTAATTATGGTTTTGCCATTAGTTTTAGTAGGAAAAAGTTTTTCTAGCTCTTAAATTGGAAAGTTGGTTTGTTTTCTGCCATATGTCTTTTCATAGGAAACAATGCTGCCAGTACAATCTCATTTTCCATATCTGCATTTATCAAAATCTTGAACAGGCCCACCTATCAAGTGATTTTTACATAATTAAATTGATATAAATAATATGACTGTAGTTACCAATAGAAAAGCAATGCTTTTTCAGATCCTTTGATGTCAAGAAAATAGTTCATGCAGGAGCTCCAATGCTGCACATTTTAAGCTGGAGATTTTCAATTAGGGAAAGACAAAAAAGGTTGAGCCAAGCTGCTAATGCACTGGTGAAAGGTATTACCTGCTTGTTGATGACCTGACAAATGGAAAATCTGTCCACCAAACAGTTAGAGCTTATGCATTGACAATTAAATTTGTTGTCAGTGCCTTGACTGCCTTGATAGTGTGCCTGAAATCTGACCTGGAGCAATGGCCAGAACGGTTTGGAAACAACAGGAATATTTTCCTTGCCACTGTGAGTGGAAGAATGACTTCTGTGAGCCTTAGAGGAGCATGGATGCTGTTAACTATGTCAGAGCGCACACATATTAGTAAAGCTTGAAGTAAACCTCTGCGTACAATGAACAATATCTGGATTTGTTATGTTTTCAGGTGGGACCCTCTCCTGATATGTGACCCACAGCAAGCTACCCTGAATCGTACGATGACAATGTTATCACTGCCACATCTCTGGAAACCAGTTATTCATAAATATATGGTATGTGAACTTCTGCATCTTACATTAACCACTGCTAGTTAGAGCAGCATAGTAACAATAACACGAAGGTGCTAAAAGCCATTGAAGTAAATGTTAAGCCACCTGTATAATAAATTACAGTGAGCCATTCCAGCAGATTTTTATCTGCTAGATCTGGTCCTATGCAGAATGCTGAATTGTTTTAACTGCAAATACAATCTTGAGAATGCATTCATTTGCAGATGTTGTTAGAAACCTTCTACCGATGTTCTTTTTGGATGGAGTTATAGTGGTACAACGATGATGTGCAGATATGCAGCCTGCTGTTCTCTTCCTTGAGCAGGAAGCAGTGGTGGTATTGGCATGAAGGGTTCTGTACCTTAACTGTGTTGCTGCATTTAAAGCACCACTATTTTTGTGTTTAGAAAAGGTCTTTAATTGCTTTTCTCTTTCATTCCATTTTCAATTTCTGATCAATCTAAATTAGATTAATTTCACACACATTGACTCCCTAAAGAAGTGCAAATTAACTCAATTTTACCAAATTCAGCCAGATGATGGCAGTTATTCCCTTGCTGTTTAGCTTTACATTATACAATCTTTAAATAAGATTTCTATAGGAATTAAATCCATATGGTGATTTTTTTTTTCCTTACCCTGTAAAAGGAAGTAAAGACTAAGACCCTCATCTTTTGAAAGGAGATTGCTTAATTTCTAGCCTACAAGGCAAAACATTTAAAGTCACTGCTACCTGGCATGTCTGTCTTTTATACTCTTCTGATTCAGATACTGTAAAACCACAGACAAACTGGTTTTATGAGAATTGCTACATGATTGCTTTATATTTTGGAGTAGTTTGTAGCATGCCACATAACTATTAGCATGGAATATCTTCTGATTTATGGTTCCAATCCAACTCCCACTGAAGCTGGTAGGAAAATGTTTCTTCATGCTGATGGGAGTTGAATTCCATGTGCCATCTGAGACTTTTTAAGCAATGTTCCCTGTGAGAATTTTTTCTTTTTTTTTTTTTTTTACTTATAGCCACTTTTTTGAGGTAGAGTGTTAAATACATAAGCAGAGAACAAAATTACAAGGGAAAGATTGTTGAAATAACGTAGGAGAAGGCTCAATGGAAGTCCATGTGCAGATTTAAGGTTTTAAATGGATGAGGAGAGATGGCTATTTGCTCTAAAAGCATTTATCTGGATTCAGTGTGTTGCGTTTTTACACATAATTTTGAAGATGTTTGTTGGATGTGTGGCTGATTTAATGTTAACGTCAGTGATGTAAGAGATGGAAAGTAATACAGAAGTCTTTCAGGGAGTGGGGAGAGAAAATTCATGCTTCATTAAACAATTTGATGTGTTTTGGGAGAGCCATTCACAGCTCAGATAATTTCTGAGTTTCTGAATGTTCTAATTAATGAAGAAGTGACCAGATCTGGCTCACTCTGGTTCTGCTCGAAGGGAAGATCCTGAAGGTTAAGAGAGAGAGCATTGATCCCGCTTACACTGAAAGGGCTGCTAGTGTGTGTATGGCCACCCATGCATGCTGAATACAATTAACACCATAGTCTACAGATTTTTTCTTCATGTTTGTCTGATATTTCCTGTATTAGCCATATCTAAGAACCTTTTCAAGATGAACACAGGAATAATGATTTCTATTGCTCTTGTTTCTTCTGAGTTGATTCATTTTTTATTTGCCAGTGGATATATTTTGTAAATAAGTCGTTTTGGTGTTTGTGGGTGTGTTTGTGAAGTGGAACTAGTTTGAAGAAATAGAGTTCTGCATTCTGCATGTGCAGAGGTCTGGAGACGAGCAGGTAGGTCAACTAGGCTAGCTTCCTGTTGCCACAGGTACCTTTTCCAAAGTAGAATGGATGTGTTTTGGTTGACATTTTCATGCTTTTTTAGGTGAAAGGTGGCATATAACTGGGAGAAGCACTCTCTGAGGGGAAGGCTGATGAGGAGGTGTGGTTGCCGAAGTAGTGTCTGCTTGCAGATCTGTGAGTTTGCTGAGAACAGAGAGGAAGCAGACACCTCGCTGCTCTGCTTTTGATGAGCTGAGAACAAGGGGTGCTATGTCTAGCACCTCGAGAGAACTTATTGTATGAGATAATTACCTCTACCCAAATAAAAATGAAATTTCCTTCGTTGAATGTAGGAATCAGAATGGTTTTTTTTGTTTGTTTTTCCTTTCTGTGTTTTCGTTTTCATCTTTGGCTAGTTCTCATACAGCTTTGCAACAGGAAACTAATCTTCAGGAGCTCAGCCCATAAAAGATAGGCCTTCCAAGGGACTGGACTCTGCTTATTGCAGAGACCTTCCTAGACAGGTACATTGTAAAAAATTACAGGCCTTCACAGGAAATTAAATTGGATGTGATGTAGTAAAAGAGTGAGAAAATGGAAAGGACATATGTTGCACATTTATGATGATTGAGTGGTAAGAAAATGAAAACATATGATGCAGTGAAGTGTATGTAATTTAGATATTGATACATGCTTCCTAATATTTTAAATAATCTCCCCTTCCTCTTCTCTTTGTGTCGTTATCTTAGTGAGGAAAATCATTAGCATCTTGTAAAATCATGTTGATATGGGGCATATTGGGTTACAAAGTGTTCTAAAACAAGTCTCTGTTGTAATGTGGAATGCACCCCATTGAAGCATCCACTGGAAGGAGGAGCCAAGCTGGGAGTGCTGGGCAAGAGCCACACTCTTGGCTAGTGGCTCTCCGTGTGCTGGTATGGTACTGATGGTGAAAAAAGTTTCTCTCCTCCTCAGTGTCAGCTCAGCTGTGTGGGTGAGCTGGGCTCATTCCTGGCCAGGTGCCTGTGGGCAGAGCACAGGTTTCCCTATCAGGGAATTCTTTCAAAGGAACAGTAATAACTTCCAACATTTTAATAACTTTTCTTATAAGATCCGGTTACCTGAATTGGAAAGGATAAGCAGAACTCTGAGAGATTTAACTTTATTAACCATCATAAATTCTTTCCCTTTTGACCTTAATCAGTCCCCAGAGTCTTTTTAATGCTCTTGACATTGCACCGGCCTTTCATGATTGCACAATATATGTTTTCCTGTAACAAGGAAACCAGTGGTGAGAGCCCGACTTGTACCAGAGGTGAAGGTGGCAGCAGTAGGATGGGCAGGAGCTCATTGCCAGCAAAGGGAAGGAGGGAGGTCTGCTTTGGCAATACTCCTCAGCATGTTCCTTACATCTGTAGAGAGGAGTGGAGGGGACCTGAGGATGCTGGAGAAACCTCTCCCTGTATTTGTTGAGAGCACTACAGACAACACAACAGTGCTTTTGTGCCTTGTGCTGGCACAGGGGCTAAACCTGCCTCAGAAAGCCTCCTTATGATTAGGCACAGCCCCGCGTCCCTGGGGGTAGAAGGAAGGAGGAAGCACTCGCTGCAGACTGGCCAGCTCTGCCCCAGGAGCTGTGGACAAGAAAGAGGTGGCTTATGGCACAGGGATGTGGGGACTGCTGGGCGGAGGTGTGGTGAATGGGGCCCTTCTTCACTAGGAAGGAGCCTTACCAGGTGGTCGAGGGATGAGGAATGAGAAACAAAGGCCTTCTTCATAGAGCAGCTACCTGGGTTTCTGCCTTCCTGTCCAAGGCGTGCACAAATCCTCCGGAAAGCGAAGGGGGAATTCCCGGGCTGGTAGTCTGTCCTTCCTTGTGCTGTCCAGGAATTAATGTGATGGGGAAGGCATTCAAAGAATCTGTCCCTATGTGTAGGGAGGCTAAATTCCCTCTTTTTCTTCCCTATGTGCGAGTCAGCAAGTTTCTTCTGCAAATGCTTTAATTTTAAGCTTAATGCTACGCAAATATTTAACTTTGGAGGTAAAAGCCTCAGGCTGGCTTCAGCTCATGGACTGGTTTCCAGCTGTTTCTAGAGGTACTGATCCAATGTTTATATACACAAATAGCTATTTATTTATTTACTGTGGTAACCTTTTAAAACAAACTTGGATATTTGCCTGTCCTGTTTTTGCTTCGTACTTGAAGATTGGCGTATTTGTAATGTGCATACAGCCATTTTCAGAAGCTTTGGCAAAACCCTTGGATCTGCTGAAGGTAATCGTTGTAGGCTGAATCCTTAGATAGCACAGAGTTGTACTGACTTATTTTTCCTGTGAAGAAGCACCCAACACTTTGCTTACCCCTGGGAGCCCACCAGCCTAAATTAGGAAACAAAGGTGTAGGAAGAGCTGGCACCTGCTGCAGGATCTTTGTGCTATAATTTGGTTGTCTGGACAAGCAGTCACATTGGGCAAGAGAACATTCAGAATGAGTGTCAAGAGCGGTAGCAATACATATGTTAACTAGGTTACCAAAATCTACTAAAATGCTACTTTGATATAGAGCACAGTGTTCTATCCACACATATTTCGCTTTCTCTAGCTCTCCTCTCAGCAGCTGCTTGCCTGCAAACAGCCTCTTATTAAAAGGGGAAAGTCCATCTCCTTGTGGACCTTCTACAATGTGCTCAGCATGTGAGCTATTGACTTCATAAGGACAAGAATAGCTATCTCAAATGTGTTTCATTTGCATGTGGCAAGATAGAAAAAGCAAACTCTGTGTGAAGACGAGCAGATGAGAAAGACACTGAATGCCTTAAATGCTAAGTGAGTTAATGCTATGCAGTGATTTTTGCTTCTGTTATAGGAAGTGTAAGAACAGTACGCTTCCTGGCGTACATCACCATCTAAACTGCAAAGATTTCAGTTCCATGGCAACACGAGGAGCCCAATGGTGCTTAAGGTGTACATATTAATGCATTCAGAGTTAGGGGCTGTTACTGAGATGGTAAGAATAAATCATGCTGAATATCTCCCGTTTTCTTATTGAAGGCTTTTTTTAATAGAAAATTCTCCAACTCCCCGTGTTGTCTCCAGTCCTTTCTATGTGTGTTTTTTTTTCTCAGACAAAAAGCAAATGAAGCGATTGTTAATTGGTGATATTTTTTTTCATGAGACTGTTAAGTGCAGCAGCACTTGAAAGTTGCAAGAAAATGCTGTTAAATTTTGGTACTGTTGTGTATCCCTGGAGAGGAGGGCATGGTTGCAGGGGGAATTATTTTTTCTCCAAGATGTAGACCAGAGTGAAGCAGTATTTGGGGTTTTTTATCATTATTTTCCTTGTTCTTTTTGATCAGCCCTCTTTCTGCCTTTTCTTACATCCATATCCAGTTTCTCCAGTCTGAGGAGCAGGAAACATGACTGAGCTCTGATTCCTGGCATCTAAAGAAATATACAAGTACAAGGAAACAGAGTATTTTGTTTCTGCCGGTTGCTTGGATTTGCAGCCTGTCCCCAGTAATACACCTGGACAGAGTCTGAGTCCCCCTTTAGAGGAAGTGGGTGAGGGGCCAGGGAAGAACCCAGGTGAGCAGCAGGGCTAAACTGGCATGGGAAGGCTGACAGAAATGGGCAAGTTGAACTGGTTTTACAGCTGTTTTGCATTGCTGAAACAGGCAAAGCAGTCAGAATTATCGGTGGGTCTGGCCTGTAGATTTCATCGAGATTTCTCTGTGTGACTGCAGAGAGAACACAGAGAACACAGCGCTGCAGTGGAGGCTGGTTGGCTGTTTCCTGTTGCTGTGCCAGGAGGAATAAATTCATCTCTCTATTATCTCTATCTGTGTCTCCCTTTTTTTTTTTTTTTTTTTTAATTTGCTCACAACAGGAACATTTTTTATTAAAAAACAAGACTTTCTTTCACTGAAGGGGGAGGCTTGCCTTCAGGAGTGCAGCACAACCCAAGTACATCTTTTCTGAGGAAGGAGGAATGAAATGATTAAGTGGCACTGCGCTGGCACTCTACAGAGCACTGATTTCTACCCTTGGGCAGCAGAACCACAGAACAAGGGGGTGTTGCATGTACACAGCAGCTTCTAGGAGAGCTCAGTGCTGGAAGCCCCAGCCACGTGTTGGTGTTGCTTGTCCTGATCTTGCTTTAAAAAAAAAAACACACAACAAACAGGTGTAGCTCACTGAATGCATGGCTGGGTACAATTAATGCGTACTTCTCAAATGACATGGGACCCCAAATGAAGAACAGTGTTCATTCTAGCAGACAGTGGTATGGGCATCTGTGTGTCAGTGTCCAACTTGGCACAGCCTCTGGCAGGCCAGATGCTTTGGGGAGCACCTCAGTCAGTGTGGCAGGAAGGATGAAGAGAAAGCACTGAGAAACTTCAAAGAAAGAAAAAAGGGAGGAGAGAAATCAAGGGCAGGAAGAGAGAGGAGTGAGGAAACAGCAAAGGTGAAAGGGCCAGGGGAAAACAACAGGGGGCTGGGAAGAACATAGGGTAGGAAGAAGAGAATGCTTTGGTGTGCTTGAGAAAAGAGTCATTTTCAGATGAAACACAGACTAAAAGGAGTAAGAAATTTACAGTATGTGAAGTGGGAGAAGATATCAGAGTTGTGAAGGAGGAGGATTCAAACTGATGCAAACAGAAATTACATATAAAATGTATGGATTGATTTGATGTATTGACCCAGCCAATTTTAAGTAGTGATTGCTAAGTCTGTAGCAGAAAGGGGCTGTGCCATTCTTCACGAGGAAGCTTTGGGCTGGTAGGGAGCAGCAGGGCCACGTGGGGAGACTGCTGCAGGTCCCATGGCTGGAGCTGAAGGCATATCACTCCATCTGCAATGTTTGCTTCTTTCAGTCTCTTTTTGCAGGGCCTGGACTGCTACTACCAACCTCCTTGGAGAGCAAGGTAGTGGAGCACCTGCCAACAAACAGAAAAACTACCTATCCTGCCTTCAGAGGCTGGTGGCCAGAAAGATATGTCTGGTTGTCTTCTCATTTACTCTTCTCATTTACTTGAGCTGCTGTTAGGGAGGCATGTGTAAGGTTGCTGTCTATATCCCTCTTCTTTCACTTGTGCAAGCTATCTAGGCTACCAGAAATAAATAGCTGAATGGAAATTTTAGTTCTGGCTGTGAAAAGTGGCTTTTGAATGAAGTCTACTTCAAATAACAAATGTCTTCTTTCCTCCTCCTCCTCCTCTCCACCTACTTTGTTCCTAACCATTAACTTTTCATGTCACTTGAGCTAAGTTCAGTGTCAGACTCACCAGATCCTACTGAAAAACACATTTCTCTTTTGTGGCAAGCTGAAGAAGATGAGAGGCTTGTGGTGTTTTTCCTTCTCAATCTTTGCTCCTCTGGGAAAAGCAGCTAAGGCTGTGTGAAGCTGCCTCCTTCCCACTCTACTCAAAAATTCCTCTCCATCAGCTGCTTTGAAGCTTCTCTTAAGGAGGCTTGGGCTGGCCTGCTCACTGCCATCATATGCCAGGGGAAGTTTTCTCAGCTTGTGGTGGCTTCCATCGTGGTAGAAGGCTGAAGAAGATTGCTGTGGAACAAGTCATCACCACTAGCTATGCCATTTCAAAATCATTACTTAAGCATGAAAGAGAAGAAAAAGATGAAATATTATGAGATTTAAATGCTACCCAAAACTCCAAATAATTTCTGCCATTTCTGCTTTCTGTTTCCTAATCATAGGCTGCTTCTGCCATAAGAGGAAATGGCAGTCACTGGACAGTGGTGCTTGAAATATTCTGCAGTGTGCAGTAGTACTTATGGTAAAGATGGATGTATTTATGGGAAACAAATGGAGATCTGAGTTTACCTGGGTACCCTAGTGGTATTTTCTATTATAACTTACTTGCTAATATTTGCTTATTTTGTTTGGTGCTGAAAAACAGGATCAGAAAATAGAATGTGGACTTTGGGTGCTGTCGCACAATGATGAGTCAGCTGAAATCATAGCCAGTTCAAGGTTTAAGTACGATTGTTGATGTTCTTGAAAAACAGAATCTCTCAACCAGTCAGCAGCTAAGTTTACTTCTCAGCTGTTAGACAAAAGTCACCCTTTGCAGGGATGCCCAGTGATCAGGCAACTAGAGCTGTGTGACAGGAGGAACTCTTTCCTTTTCCCTCACCTTGGCCATCAGTCCAACAGTTAGAAAACAGATTTAGCTGTCGGTGCTTGTTGCAGGCTTTGTGAGTCTTTTCCAGCATCAAGACAATTATTTTTTATAGGCACATTAGTTGTTTGTTGATTTGTTTGCAATCAGTTTTCTGGGAGGTTGCTGTAATGTGGGAGGAACTGAGTTCTTTGGGTGCAAGTGTTCACTGCTGACTCTCTTCTTAGTCATTAGATGTTTTTCACATTAAGGCACTTTTACTTTTACGGGAAAATGTCAAGCATCTCCTGATAGCAGCATACAAATTGACAGAAGCCATTGGGTGGGACCAAGGCAGCATCATGCCAGCAGAGACCTCAAGGGGGCTGCAGAGCTCTGACCCCACCGCTGCACCAGCCCTGGGCCCAACAAACTGGTACCGACCTACATCCATGCTGATGTGCCACCAAACTGAAAGATGTCACTGTTCTTTCCCAAAAAGAACGTGTCTTTTTATTCAATTCCCCTGCCATCTCTTTTTTATTTTTGAACTGCAGCTCTTTTAAGGCTCCCTGCCTTTGCAGTTCTTGCCTTTGTTTAGATTATTTTTGGAAACTGGGGAACAAGAGGAGGGATTAAGTTCTGGGAGCTGACTGTACTAGGAGGCTAAAACTCTTTCTGTCCATGTGCTCTTCCCTCATTCTTCTCTCCATGGCAGGGCAGGTTTCAGGACACGCCATGGCCTTGTGCACAAAACGTGGCCGGCACATGTGCTGAACCCCCCTTCCTTCCTGCAACCACCATCATTTCTCTTCTGCTTTCCTGGGTCAGCTGGGCAAAAGGTGGTCAGACAGTTTTGAGAGCAGTGGAATACTGGGGAGCACTTGCACCTTAAGGTAAATTGTATGCAGAGAGGAATGTGTTTCCTTTAGTATTTTTCAGTGAGGCAGCTCAACAAAGGTTGTTGGCCTTTCCTCTGCATAGGTTTTTTTAAGTTGGTTGGCACTTGGGAAGTCATTGACTGTGAGGTAGGTCAGGCAGTCCTTTTGCTAGCTCAGACAGTGCTAAAGTAATTGAGATACTTGTGATTGCCCATGGAAATTTGCTGACGTCTATGATGGTGTCAGGTGCTGAAGTCATTCCCTAACATTGGCTGTGGGATCTTACAATGGGTCAATATCTCAGTACAATGTGGGAACTCTCCTCATTTCCTTTTTTTCTGTGGTTGTGAAGATGCCTGCATTATGGTGCAGTAAATGTTAAACATTAAAAACTGGCTTTGTGTGTACTGATAAGAGCAAATCGCTAGAGAAGGAACTAACCTGAGTTTGGCTGGTGAAGCTGGTGTATCTATGGTGGAAATCAAAGTGGGGTGTGATCACAGTCCTAATTCTGTCTTTAGAGAATTGATTCAAGTCAACAAGAAGAGAGAATGAATAGGACTCGTCCCGAAATTAAAGGAGGGTAGATGATTCTGTACAAAAAGCTGATGCAAAAAGTGAGCCATATACAGGAAGAGGGTAATCAACAGAACATGAAATACATTTTGAAAACACATTGAAATTGAGTGATTTTTTTGTTTTGTTTTGCTTTAAACTACTGTGCTGTAGCAGAGATCAGTTAATTCTGTGATTCTGTGAATGGTTGTGCAAAGCGGTCGCTGTAGGGGAACCATAGAATGACCTGGGCTGAAAAAGACCACAATGATCATTGAGTTTCAACACCCCTGCTCTGTGCAGGGTCACCAACCACCAGACCAGGCTGCCCAGAGCCACATCCAGCCTGGCCTTGAATGCTTTCAGGGATGGGGCATCCATGACCTCCTTGGGCAACCTGTTCCAGTGCGTCACCAACTTCTGTGTGAACAACTTCCTCCTAATATCTAACCTAAAATTCCCCTATCTCAGTTTAAAACCATTCCCCCTTGTCCTATCACTATCCACCTTCTTCCATCCCACCTTGTCCTACCACTAACCATCCTCCTGGCATTTCATTGTAGAGCATGGACTCCCTGTCAGCAGGGATTTATTGTCACCCGACCCAGTGCTCATGTTTGGCACTCAGTGAGGTCTTCTGGGGCTAATTATTTATTTAATGAGGAGTGGCCACAGTGGCACTGTGAGAAGGGCAGCCCCACAGCAGGAGGTGTCCTTGAGGTAATCCCACTGCTCACAGATAGGCTTCTTGTGCATACCATAAATAAACAAAATAATCAATAAGTCTATGTTGGCTTTTTTGTTTAAGCTTATTAATAGCTGCTAATAGTATTGAATGTGCTTTATGTACTGCCATGCTTTGTAGTTCTCTAATTTCTTGAGAAGTAGTTGAGAGGCTTGTGCAGCAAGTTAAGGAATCAGGTTGTTGCTGACTGAACTTTTGAACTTTTCCTAACAAAAGGATAGGTCAGTGAGAGAAGAGTCAAATTTATGTGTGTGTAAACATGAGCAACACAGACAATTTCACTCCAAAGAGAGAAATCTTTCTCTTTTTAGGCTAAATAGGCATGGCAGTGCTGCTCCTTAGTTTCACATGTTTCAAAGGTAACAGTAGAGCTGGTGATTCAAGGGAGTCTCAGGAAGAAAGGAATTTGAGAGTCACTTAAGAAATAAACTATCATTTGACACAAGATATTTGGAGATTCTCTACAAGATTTTAGATTGTGTGTTGGTTTAGAAAAAGAAGAGAAAGCAAAGCAATGAGATCTTGTGGTTGTGCTTTTATCAATACGTTTGATTTTTTGGAAGAATGCATTCTGGGTCTGATCCTTGTCTTCTTTCCCAATTACTGAGTCATAAGAAAAAAAAAGTCTTGCAGAGGAAACCTTTCATGCTTTTAAATTGCATGGTCTGTAGCAAAGGACAAAATGAAGAAATGTTTTGAAAAACATGAGAAACGGGCAGTTTTGATGTACCAGGCACAGCTCAGCGGCTGGGCTCAGTCAGTGCTGCACTGCATTCACTGCAGGGCCCATTCCCCTACAGCCCAGTGAAGCGGCATCCTGTGCATGCAGTGTCGGGATGTTCCCTGCCTCCCCCTGCCCTTCCTGCAATATTTTAATTTCACTTTTCCAGCCGAGCAGAGACTGTCAGCAGCAGCATCTGGAGCAGCCTTGGCCTCGAGTGAGCAGCTCTTCTCTCTGCTTCGGGGCAGACAGTGGCATTGGCAAGGCTGGTGTAGGAGGCAATGCAACAGGCTGTAGCAACAGGTGTCAGATTTTGAGAAGTTTTAAGCTGGTTTGTGCCTGTCTTTTAATTGTAACGTTTGACTGTACTGAATATAGGAAGTGTTCTCAGCAGGCCTTTGTATGCCTGAGGCTGTTTGAGCTGGAATCCTGTGTTACACTGTTGTAGATGGATGCTGGGTTGAGGGTGGTGAAGGAGAGCATCTTCCCTCTGCTGCCTTTCCCTGCTCCCTGCTTTCTGTAATCCCCAGTCAGTCTGTGCTTTCCCTTGCCAGACAGAATTACAGTAGGTATACGCTCAGAATCGGGTTTTTATTATCAGCACCTGCGAACAATCAAAGCTTGTTTGTGCAAATTCAAAATGAAACTTCAATCTGAAATGGATGTGACTTCAGAACAGCTTGTTTGTAATCATTGTTATTTTTTGCCAAGAAATATAAGGCTTTACAGTAACTCCTAGGTACTGCTCTAGTTACTGTGCACTAGAATAAACCCATCATGTTTCATGTCTGACTTTATTTGGTCCCCCTTAAAGCCCAGTGGCATACATATGATGTGAGCAGACTCATGAGACTCCTGCAGCTGTATTATTTTTCATTACCATATTCTAAACATTCATTTTAAGAATTTTGGTGAAGAATGGATCTTTAACATATTTTTAGTTAGTTTCATGGAATAGGAAAATACATCCTCAACATACAGTCACGCAGCTGTGAACAAGCAAGATATGGAATGGACCCAGAAAAATTAAATATCCTCCCATCACTTAGTTGCAGACGCAGATGAGACTTTTGCCATCAGGTGCTTGTTTCAGAATCCAGGTTCCAGGTGTTTAAGAAGCAACATCCTTAGTCTGATGGCTTGATTTGCTTTAAAACTGTGGCATAAGAACTGTTCTTTACCACTAGTAGTGCTACTAACTGGAACCAGGGTAAGCTGTTACATAGGTAATAATAATTTGACATTTAACTGTAAGTACACTTACTTCCAAAAAACAAAAATGTAGATTTTTATGTGAAATATCTAAAATAAACTCACTTCCCTCCACCAATTATTACTTACCTTAGATTTTGTCAGAGGTGTTTGCAAGCATGGGGAAATATCCGATTCATACTTCATATGGAAAAAATAAATAATTATGTAGCCTCAGCAGATTCTATTTCTATAATGTTTTAATTTAACTTTTCAATTACAATCAGTATTACCTGTTTTGCCAATGGGGTGCTCTTTCATTGTCTGCTTGGAAAGCCAATTATCTCTGTATTTTTAGCAAACAATATCCTTACACTCCATTAATATGTATTCCTAATGGAATTCTTTTGGTCAGCAAAAAAGAATTCATCTGCTTATGACTTCAGATGCCTCAATTCATAAAACCATCAGGAAGCATTGCTGCACCAAGGTACCTCTTCATTCATTTATACTTATTTAGCTGGGTAATGATAGTTACCACCATGATTCCCCTTCTATTCTGTACCTTTCTTCATTTTTATTTTCTTGTATTGAAAAGCACTACAGTGTTACTACTAGGAACATCCAGCGGTGTTCCTGCCAGACCCTTATTTTTCCATATGCCCTTTCACCCCAGAGAGTGCACCATCATTGCCATCTATCACGTCTCCCATTCATGCCTATTCTGTACAAGGTTTGCTGGGTTCCTTTTTGTTTCAGGAAAACAGGCTTTTGCAAAGCCTGTTGGCTTCAGAAGCGCTTGCACAACTTGTATTAGCTCTACTGTATCAGAACCGACAGGACTGACAGCTCTTTTAAAAAACAAAACAAAACAAAAAATCCCCAAAAAGGTAAACCATGCACAAAAAAAACTTCTCTTCCAAATGGAGCAATATGCCTGTTATACAGAAACAAAGGCTTTTGACTGTTCCTTGTTCAGACAGCCCCTTGGAGGTATAGATTGCTTCCCCTTAATGAGTATTGACCGGGTCTGGGAGACACTGCACCAGGATCCCCCAGACGGGTGCCTGCTGGAATTAACCCCTTCTGCTTGTCAGCAGCAGTCTGAGCTTCCCAGCATGGGGTACTGGGGCTTCCCAGCCATTTGAAGGCCGCTGGTCTGCAAGTGTTGCAATGTGCCTGTGGTGTGTGCTGGAACAGGCAGGCGGTGCTGGGCTGGGGCACCCCGGGACACCACTAGATGTGTCTGCTCAGGGCTGTTAAATCAGGCCACGTGCATGTATAGATGTGTGAGGGAAAAGTGAGGGCTGTACAAAACACTTGTGCTAAAAATAATGTCCAGCGTTGTTTTTACGCAATAATGCTATCACAGATGAAGAAAGTGAAGGAGGAGTTTGTAGCCTGGGACATTTCTTCTTTCCCCTGCTTTTCAGGGTAAACGCTAAAGATCCTGGAGTGTTTGTTTGGCTAAGTAATGCTTTCCAGAAAGCATGTCAAATGAAGTATGTCAATGAAGTAGTCATTGGAGTCATAGAATACTTTCCTATATTTAGCTTTTAAATATGCAGTAGAAAGTCATTAACTTTTAAACTCCTAAGAACCGTAAGCATTTCTGCAAAGGAACATAGATATTCAAGTGAGCCAACTAAGGATACGGATTTAACTATTGCCAGAATTGTACAGTAAGTGTACGCTGTGCCATCAGTGGCTGGGGTAAGCTCAGTTACATCCTACCTATTTGTTTGCTGTGAGGGCACATGCTGTATCCTAAAACTATTGAAGGGGCAGGATTGCTGTGGGATTATAACTTGGTTAATTTGGAGGACCGTGCTTTTAACTAGAGATTAATACTAAAAAATCCAGTTATGCAGAATTGTAGAATGGTTTATGTGAGAAGGAATCTCTGGGCATCTTCTTTCCAGCCCCTGCTCACAGCAGGTGCGTGGTTTTGCATGTTGTCATTATGTCACCTGCACGTGATTGTGATTTATGCAAGAAATATTAATTAATCAGAACTTTTTAGTGTGTGCACCAAAGAGGGTAAAAACTGAGCCAGAAGTATTTTACAAAGGTGATGGAGATAATATTGAAGTGCCACTAAAAATCCCTCCTCACTTAAAACGTATGAGCGCTCATACAGAAAGCACACATCACTCTGGGGTAGCACAAGGGACTTAATTGGAGCATTTGTAAATTAATTTTAAATTGTTGTTGCCATTGTGGGTTAATATACTGAAGGAATCAGTAAATATGCTGAAGAAATTGGTAGGTAGTAAAAATGAAGGCTATACAATGGTTTATAGCCAGTGGTTCTGTTTAGGCTTAATCCCTGTAATTCCGTGTTAAAATTTACAAAACAGCTTGTAATTGCAGGAGCTTATTTAAACCAGCTATTTGTGGTTATGTCTGCTGAGGAAACTTAAACTTCAGCATTCCCCAGCCATCTAATAGCAGCAAATTGACTGCGGGTCTCTTGTAAGAATATCTAAATGTAGGCTGTTGAATAATCCCTTTGGGGGCCCTGTAACTATTTTTGTGCCTGGATATGCGTCATCAGTGGGTATTTTCTCTGGTGACTAGCTTACATCAGTAGGTCTCCTACCATACACTCTATCAGCAAGTGACTTATGATTGATGGGAGTCACGGCCGCACTTGGGCATTTATCTGTGACCTCAAATAATGGACAACGGGAATCTCCGCGCTGTTAAATCCCTTCGATGACGGGAGGTATGGGCTGCCCGTGCTGGGTGATGCAGGTACTGCCCCGGCACCGCTTGGGGCCGAGGCGGGGAGGGAGAAGCAGGGCTGCCGCGGTACTCCGGGGCTTCGTGGTGATGCTGCTCCAGGCTGGGGGCAGAGCTGCTCTGGGGGGTGACGCCAATCCGGGCTGAGGGTGATGCTGCTGCAGCTTGCAGCCCCGCAGAGGGAAGCGCGGTGAAGCCGGGCTGCAGGTCTGGAAGCCGGGCTGCAGGTCTGGGAAGCGGGCTGCAGTGCCGGGAGCCGGGCTGCAACGCGGCAGCGTGCTGAACGCGAGCAGGTCGGGGGCTTCATCACGGGGCTGTCTTGCCTTAAATCTCAAGGTGTGGCAGGCGGTGTGGGTTTAAGGTTAAGTTTGCACCTGCCCCAGTGACCTGCTGAGCACGTGGTCGTGGTTTGTTTCCTGCTGATAAATACTTCGCATTGTGAAGTGGAGGAATGCAGACAGAAGTTAGCTCCGTTTCTCCTTTCCCTCTGCTTTTCTTTTGAAACGTGACATGGGAAATGAGGCTGTGAGACAGGCGTGAGATCTGAGTGCTACCTGTGATGAATTCAGCAGCTTGAGCCAGTCCCAGAGTGAGGCACTTTGTAATTTCCTCTTTTTCTCCATCAGTTTCTTACTGCCTTCATTACAGATGTGATGGGAAATACAAGATCAGCTCTTTGTGAACTTTAGCTCAGAAGTCACTCCAGTCTTTATCCTGGCAATCAGAGAATAAAACTGACAGATAGGGATGCTCTCAGTGTGATGGACGATTCAAAAGCCCCCAGTGTTGTTTATCACGTGGCATTGCTTGGCTGAGGGAGGATACTGACTGGATCAAAATTCCTCCTCACTGCTTCTTCCTGTTGGCAGGTGGCCCTCTGCATAGCCTGTGCTTTCAGAGCCTCATGCTGCTCTCATGTGTCTCACTGACTGCTATTGTTTCTCACCCAGGTGCATGTCTGTTGTGCGAGGTGTTGAGACTTAAAAACTTTCAGAGGGAAAAGGGGAACTGCATTTTAACTTGTCTGTGCGCCATCTCCTCCCCATGCACTGCCCCAGCCACTGCAGTTAATGAATGAAACCAGGTTCCTGTAGGAGCCAACTAGTCAAGGGCTGTGCATTTGTTGACATAGCACTTCTATAAAGCTGCCTTTAAAATCAGTGTATGTTCTTCTGTACTATGGATATCCTCGCTCTGTGGGATGCATCTTATGCATACCTGACCATTCCTTGCAGGCAGATGCCTCTCTTACAGCATAGGCACTGGATCTGAATTTAATTTCCTTATCTTCTCCCTGGCTGGTGAGCATTTGCTAAGAATCGCACTTAACAGAAGTTGTAGGAATAGAAATGGGTGTAAGAAGAGACTTGGAAAATTGAGGGAGAGAAGGAATGTAAAGGTTTTCATTGAACCATCATTTCATTTGCCTCTAATTTTTTTGCTGTCGCTTCAGTAAGACTTTGTGATTCACGGCAAACTGGTTATATAATTCAAAATCTGTAAAAGGTTAAGCACAACAAGCATGATGAATCTTGTCTCACTTGCATTGCAATTCATTGATCCTTCCTAAAGTAAAGTGCTTAGAAAATGTAGAGCTTGGTAACCAGCTGATGTTATAGATATTTTTTGCCATGGCTTTCTAGGAATCATAGACAGCCACACATTAGCATCTTTTGGCTAATACTGACTGCATTTCTCCCATTTCTGTGAGGACTGTGCATTGAAGTAGTTAAAGTAGTTAAAGTGCGTTGAAGATAATATTTTTGGATAGCTTCCATTACAGTGCTTGTGCAAAATCTTGGTATCACTAAATCTCAAGAAAGACAAATGATGCCATCATTTGAAATTGTTCAGATCAGGTAGTAGCTTGCTAGGAAGAAGCGTTCACAGTTTGCCCACCAGTTCTTGGTCCTGTGTTCTGGGTTGCTGGGTGAAGTGTACACTGATGTTTGGCAGTGCTCAAAAGTTCCTCTCCACATGCTGTGCTGGGGACATCATTGGGTACACACGGTGTCTGAGGTAATGGCCCTCAGGTGAGCTCATGCCTAGGCTGTGCGCCCACGCCCTGTTGACTTAGGTGACACAGTGCAGGCACGCAGCTCCACTTGCACAGCAGTAACTGGGAGAGCCTTTGCTCATTTGGTGGCCACCTTTCAAAGTATTGCCATGTTTTTAGGGCTAAAATGGAAACTGGACCAGGTGCAGTGATATCAGAGGCTTTATCGTGAATGTTTCTGAATGCATCAGTCAAAGTAAAAGATGAAGTAAAGCTCACTTCTCTCCTGCTTAGTACAGCTGTGACTGCATGCTCTTTCCAACTGCTAAGATGTCTGATACGTGCTGAGGGTCATACCAACAACCAATAAGTATTTTTGTCATTTCGTCTTGTTTGGACTCTTAGTACCTAAATTCTCCTGGCAGTAAAGAGGTAGCCTGGGTGGAAAGAGCCACAAAACTAATGCAAAGGTGGCCTTGCTCATGACCCTCCCTTCTGACAGGAGGATTCTGCATGAAGAATGACTGCATGGAGCAGGCAGCGCTGCTTGGGTCTTACCAAATACATTGCCCTTGGAGAAGAGTTGCTACAGCAAGCTGAGTGAACACAGTAAAAGTATTCTGAAATATGAGGCAAAGCAGTGATTTCACTGCTTCGGGGAACATAGCGTCTTTGGATTGCGTTAGCTGAAAATCATCTTATTATAGTTGTAAATACTTGATCTCGCAAGATGGTCGTTCTATTTCCATAAAGCCCCATTAAAACAACTGAACCAGTTCGTAGATGCAAAGCAACTCCAATTTTAGTCAACTTGTGTGGCAAGGAGCTTAGATACTTTCTTCAGTTTATTTTGGGTTTTGTTTCGTGGTTTTTTCAGATGTTGTAGAGGAAACATAGATTAGCCATTGCCTCATTTAGATGTTAATTTGATTGCAGGGGAAAGAAAGGAGTCACTCCTAAACATTGTTAATGTTTGTAGTGAGTGGAGTAATGAAGAGCCAAGAGAAAGAAAAGCAATGCAGGTCAATGAATAGCCTTCCATATAAAAAAAATATATATATATAATAAAATTACAATGTATAAATATATATTTTAAATATATATTATGTGTATATATAATACAATATATATGTATATTAAAATGTATTAATATATGTATAGTACGGATTTATCACTATATATATATATATATAAATCACATATATATAAGTTAATATAAAACATACAAAATTTAAATTAGTGGGTTCAGATAATCCTGCAATGTTTTCTGCATGCTCTGTGTGTGAGAGCCCTGGTACTGAAATCTCTGCCCACCTGTCCTTCTTCCTACATGCAGTCAGTGACTTTCCTAAAACTGCCTGAGATCCAAGACCAGGCTGTCAGGAACTTGACAGACTTTTAAATGTTACCCTGGAATGTAATTAGTTTGGAAAGAACGCACACATTTATTTGGAGAAAGAATGAAGATGCTGCAAGTCTGTACTGACAGAGGGGAAGGGCACCTTCTTTACGTTGGTAGCCCAACAGCAAGTCCTATAAACCATGGCAATGTCTTTTCTTTGTCTTCTGTTTGTTTCCTGTATATACACAGCACTGTAATTCCTGCAGGAATTTTGCTTGTGGAAGTATTTCTCTCAAGTTTCACGAAGTGAGCATTTTTCATGCAGGACCTCGCATTACTGCTGGTGACTCAACCCAGCTGGAGCCAGACGCTGCTCCACAGATGCAAAGCTACACATGAATCCTGAGGTGGTGGCACATTAGGCACAGAGTTACTCCAGGTAAAGGGATTCTGTTCCCTTCCAGTCTAGGTTGAAATCTTCCCCAGGCAGATCCTGA
The DNA here is from genome assembly GCF_026119805.1 of Tympanuchus pallidicinctus. Classification (NCBI taxonomy): domain Eukaryota; kingdom Metazoa; phylum Chordata; class Aves; order Galliformes; family Phasianidae; genus Tympanuchus; species Tympanuchus pallidicinctus. The sequence goes on along the minus strand of NW_026294618.1, from coordinate 57,474,344 downwards.
CCTTCACAGGGAATTGTGGCTGACTTGGAAACAAGAGGTAAAGGAGGTGAGAAAGAAATACCCCACACTGACATCCTCTGGAGATTTGATAAAGTCAGGGTACTGCAGGGGTCCTTCAAAAAATATTGTTATGAGGGATTTACGTGGTACTGCAAATCACTAATAACAGGAGTGTAGTTCAAGGCACTAATTCAGCATTGCTGAGGAGTTTGTCCAATGTCTGTAGTTTTGTATCTTGACTTTTACTTTTTAGTGAGTGGCTTTTAGCACTCAGAAATTTTCCAGAAACTTGTCTGGCCTTTCTTCTTCTCAAGCCAGTTGCTACCCAATTGCAAATACCAATTGCAAGTTTTGACTAAATAAAAAAACGAAATTCCTTTTCAGATAGTCGTTTTGTTTTTACAAACTTGTTCCATAGTGGATGGACTCCATGTGAAGCCTTTCTTTTTCTACATAGTAGAAGTACATACTTATACTTTTAGTCAGTTAAGTGAATGTACATTTCTGAAGAGATTTTCTCTTGTATGCTCCTTTGTGACTGTGTTTGTTCAGGGACAGAGGTGACACAAATCAGTCTGTGAGGTCCTGCCATCTGCTGTCCCTGCATCGGGAAGTCAAATGTCAACCCGCGGCATGAAACCCCTTGCTTCCTCCAGGGTCTTTGTCTTCATATACAAAAGCCAGTCAGAAATCTGGAAGGTAGAAATCTGTAATTTGGGAATAAGAAAGAAATGGGGTTATGGCAACTGGGAGACACAAAGCTCATAAAGCCCCCTTTAACCAGTGTTCAGGGAGAAGGAGAAGTAACTGGTTTTGTTTAGTGTAACCAAATTGTAGAGCATCATGTTGAGTAAAGATCCTGGCAGATCTCAATTCCCCATAAGGCTCAGGTCGTGTATGATGAAATGTAGCTTTTCTCTCAATTATGACGATGGTTTTTTTTCCACACTCTTGATTCTTGGCCAAGAGCTCTATTCTCTTTCCACTAGAAATTTGCTGCTTGTTATAGAGGGAGCAGGGCTGCAGATCAGAAGATTGGTTGCTCCTGTTAGCTTATCATTTGATAACTTGTTGAATTTGATCGTTATTAGATTAGATGTGGTGTTAAAAGTTTCGAAGGCATGACCATCAAAAAAGGTATAGCAGTTTCAAAGAGGTTTAAAGGAATAAAAAGGTGCAAATGAGCAAAAGAAGTATTAGTTCAAATACCAGGAAAAAGCTATTATGATAAAGGCCCATTCTCCTGATGGAAACCAGCAGAGCTGATGAGTTTGAAAGTGACACGAGTGAAACATTGTAGAATACACCACATAGATTTTTCTTATTTGGGTATGAGATAATCTAATAAACCTTGGCCATTTCCTTTATGATCTAATTTCTGTGATTCCACGGTCACTTTAAAAAAACATCATTCTCTTGCTTGTCTCATTGCAAACCAGTGTCTCGATTTTTTGGGTTTTTTTTCTCCTTTCACCAAGAAGGGAGACATTTGCAGTAATACAACATGGTGATATTTTGATGAGTCCAAATAGATTTTTCATGGCCATTTCTCGCCATTGTTCTGTGGTAACATTCCCATAATACTCTATGGGAGACATGCATTAAAATTGTATTGCTATATACGCTCAATATCTACTCTTCAGAGGCCTCAGTGATATCCATGCTCTACTCCCAGACTTGCCTTTTTCCAGTTCTTTAAAGCTACACTTTGGCTTTACAGGAAATAATAATCATGCCTTTCATACTGTAACTAAAGTATTCAGACTCATGAATCTTTTTCTTGACTTCATATAAAAATGTCATTTGTATCTTTATTTTGTTCTAGTCTGACTATAATATAAACAACAGTTTATTAAAGCATTAGTTTTAAGCTGCGATTCTTGAGAATGCATGGTCTCACAAAAATAGTACCGAAAGTGCAGGTCAAAACCACGTAACAGAAAAGTGAATAATGAGTCTGTTTTCATATGGATTTTTTTTTTAAAGTACAGCTTGTAGTTGAACTAGATGTACTGTTTCTTCCACTGCAGCCAGGAAGCCCTCATAGACTTTTGACAGTGCCGCCAAAAAATTAATGCTTCAGCTGTTTAAAAGATATCAAAAGCTTGTTAGACAATTGTAATCTTTTCCAGGAATTTCCTTTCCCATTTTCCCCCCCTATAAAAATTGATAACAAGATGCCTGTGTGGTAGAAATTGAAAGTCCAAGATATGTGACAGAGTATTGCGTGTTTCTTCCAGCCTTGCTGGACAAGGCACAGAATCTCCAGGGCTGGTAAGAAAACACAGGCACTCAGTTGTTTAAGTAGCATTTGCTCCCATGTTTAGCTGCTTGCCAAGACAGTACAGATATTTTAGAGTTTTCTAAGCCAATTTTAAGATTTTATGTAATGCGGCAACAAACAGGAGAACTGTTGGAAATGGCTCAGTAGGTGCTTAGAGCAATAACTGAGAAAATACAAGAATGAAGGAAGGAAGCTGAGAAATCATCACGCGTGCCAACATCAGCTCTGAAGGTATGGAGATCAGCCTCAGCCTGGCTTCTTCCGAATTCCTGTTCTCTGCTTTACATGTAGCAAGGTGTGATGAAGCAAAGTGAAGCACAGCTTGAACTTTTGTTCTGAAGCATGTCAGAAAGGCACTGAAACACGAACTCAAAGGTCAGAACTGTTCCCTTTTCTGTAACGAATTCCCAAGGCAGCGGTTGATAATACTCAGTCTTTTAAAGCGAATCTTTACTAGCATTTGCTGACACACAATATGAAATAAATAGTATTGTCATGACTGTTCTTCTCTAATGATGGAAGGGAGATTCCACGTTAAGGAGAGTGAGGCAGTTGGAGAGGCTGCCAATAAAAAGCCACAGCGTTTGCAGAGGGTGCTGGTGCATTCAGCAGGCGCCAATTAGAGAAATGCTGCTTTATGGCTATGATGGGTTATTGCTGCACAAACACTTGTACAATTACATGGTGGGTCGGAAGGGCAGCTTACCTCTCCTCACAGCTATTACTTTAAAGCAAACATAGCTATCAGGCACACAAGTATCACCGATTGTGGAAGGGGAACAGTGAAGTAATAAGTGTTTGAAACTGCACACTGAGGAGAAAGAGTGAATATAACAAGCCCTGGTGCTGTGGGAAGTAATTCTTAACCATGACTGCACTGCATGGATTAGAAAAGTCATCCTTGTATTCCGGAGAAGTGAATGCTTCCTTCTATCACTTAAATCAAGTTAATAGACCGTTGTGTTGTTTGGGTACTTGGAAATGGTAAGAGAATATCCCTATTTTTTTCCAGTTACCTTCTTTTATACTGAAATGTTTGTATTCTATATGCCTTTGTAAATGAGTTTGCGTATTTCCACTCGTGGTCGTGAATGTTAATTGCTTGCAGCCATCCTCTAGCTATTCCTCTTGTTTCATTTGGTAGGTTTTGCCCAATGTTTCGTTAGAATCAAACCTAAAGAGCTAGAGCACTCCATAGACGCTGTGGCCAGCTCAGCGAGTATGGGATGGCTGTGGTATGTGCGGGGTTGTCAACATTGCTCTAAGGCTACCAGGATCATCATCTCTTCTGAAATGGTTCTTGCTGGCTTCTCTCTGGCTCATAAGAAGGAGCACACTTCAGCAGGAATTGCATTATAGCCAGTGGACAGAATCTTTGCTCTCACCTGACCTCATACTTCTATGAAGCTCAGCTGGCAAGTGTTGTGCAGACCATGGTGGTAACACCGTCTGGAGTGTGGGCTGTTAGGTTGTCCTACTTCCATATATGCCAAGGTATTTTCACTGACATGCTCTTTTCACAGGTTTGCAGTCACCCTGCCTTCAAGGAGTGGCTTTCCCTAAAGTGGAAACGCAGCCTAAGCCCAAGGGCTGGCTAAAAAACAGAATTTGCTAGGGTAGAACGGGGTGACAGAAGTTAAATGAAGAGTGTTAGGTCAAAAAATTTTATGAGATCACCCTGCTTTTAAATTGGTTTACACAGATGGCTGTCTGGTTTGTTGCTTTGTCCTTGCTTAATAGTAACTGTTTATGGAAAAACGAATTGCTTTGCAGAAGGAGGTCCAAAAGCTCATGCTGTTGTTTCCCTCCATGGAGATCTTCATGTTATTATGGGCATACAAGGATCTGGCCTGAAATGCAGATTGATTACAAAGTGTATGGTGAATAATTAACCATTTGACTTGTTCCTAAGCCCTGTAGTCACCGGGTTAGAAATGATTTCCCAAACTCCAGGAGATAAGAGAAGGTTATTCCTAGTTTCACAATGTCCTTATTGTTATGGCTTTGTGCCGTGTGTACTCTGACATCAGCTGATACCTACGCAAGTCGGGTCCAGCTTCTCATTCAAACCACTTCCTGGGGTTTTCTCGGGTAATGGCAGTGATTCAGAAGACACCACCGCGCCTCAGAAAACTGCCTCTGATGTGTCGCACCAGGACCGTGGGGCTGGGAGCACGTGAGGTTCTTAGGAAGGAGTTTTGATCTTAAAAATACCCACGTTTTTGTTTGTTCAGCATTCAGATTTAGATGTGCACTGCTTGGCTTGTGTCCTAGCGACCTATTCATAGACCAGCGGTATGTACTGTGGAATATGCTGCGATATATATGTACATGCATGCATGAGGCAGGAGCCTGGGACTGGTCTCCAGGCTGATTTTGCATCCACAATTGTTTCTATTTGTTTAAAAAAAAAAAAAAAGAAGAGAGAAATAGAATGTAAATTTTTGAAGGAAATAAAATCTAACATGATTTAGCAGAGGGTTGTTAGGGTCGTATGGTTAGGTTGTGGTTGGACTTGATGATCTTTAAGGTCTTTTCCAACCTGAGTGATTCTATGATTCTAAATAATGATACTCTGTACTTTTGCAGGACTATTTACTTAAGAAGCTGAGAGTGAGCTAGAAACATTGATGAAGCCTCTATTCTGTGAGGTGGGTATGCATTCTTATTACTATTTTGCGAAAGCACAGAAAATTGAAAACTCTTGCCTAGGTCCAGACACTGAGCTATTTAAGAGCTGTGAACAGAGTCCAGGAATTTTCTGTCTCAAAACATGTTCTGACTGATCCGTACAGAGGAATAAGGTCTTCATGTGCCCTCCTGTTGGAGGAATTGATGAGCTCTTTCTTGCATTCTGTTATCAGCCAAAGTGGTTCTTTCAATTTTCGATTTCTGACTAATGGCATAAGTGACTGTCACTGATACTTGTGCAACCCTGTCCCCCCCCCGGTGCACAGCACATTTAGGTCACATATTTGGGTGGCAGCAGTCAGTGGAAATCAAATGTGTCCACTGGATCCAAGTCAATCTGGGGTCCAGAAATGCTTAGTGTATTTTGTTCTTTTTGTTTGTTTGTTTGTTTTGTTTTGTTTTGTTTTTGATTATTTTATCCTTTTGTCATGGTCAGATGCACCAGCAGGCTCTTAATAAATCTCTTCTGTGTGACCTGCAACTTAGATTTGCAGACCCACAAGGAGTGGACGATTTGAATAACTGTGAGAAGTGAAACTGAGTGTTTGTAGGTGCATCCACAAGCAGCAAAAGTGATGTGTTTCTGTACTTTTGGTTGCCTTTGTCTTTATGTTGTGCTGCATGCAAAACCACCAGCTCCACTTGCCCCATGCCATAGCGTCTCAGATGCAGAGCCTCCGTGTTTCTACATGTTGTCCAGCCCACCTCAAGTGGTTCTGCTAGCAAGGGGTTTTGTTCAGGCAGCAGACTGGAGAAACTCTCTTGGGCTCCTCAGTTATTCACAGCAGTTTTCCTTTTGGCTTTATGAGAGAAACCTAGCCTTCTGCTGCACTCAATTGGGATCCTGGGTCCACGGTGACAAGGAGTTAAGTCAGGACTGGAATTTATCTCCTTAAAGATTTTGTTGTTTTTTTTCCTCTTTGCCTTTGAAAACTTTTTTTGAATAAATCACTCTGACAGTAAGTACCAGAATATATATTGATAAAAAACAAATTTATGCATGCTAGCATTTATCTGCTTGGTGTCTATTCACAAGTACATACAGTCAGCTAGCTCTAGGACCATATGACTCCCATCTCTGAGCAAAGGGGAGCAGAGTGTTAGAGCACAGCCTGAGGGTGGGAGTAACAGAAAAGCTATGTTCGACGTGTTTTTCTGTGACATCAGGTGGCTCCTCAGGTATCTCTCAGTTCATATGGAAAAAGTATTTAAAATATGACACAGTTTGATGCTAATATTAGCTTCCCAGTCTTCTCTGAAAAAGGAATGAAAATAAGTTGCCTGTGTGCAGATTTGGCTTCTGAGTAATGTGAGCTATGCAAAAGCTTGCTTTCCCTACTTCAGAAACTTCAGTGCACATTATGATTTTTAATTAATATTATATAATATTGTATTTTAAATCTTTAACTCTGTGCACTTTATTGAAATGGAGATGTTTGCCCTACTTGTTATCTGCTTAATAGGGCTGTAAGAAAATTGAGATACTTATACCCTCAGACCTCCCATTTTGCAAACATAAGCACCGTTTGTTTTGCTCAGTTCCAAAGCATTCAAGTTCAAAATCGATGGTGAAATTTGTAATACATCATTTGACTGATATTATGCAAATCCATTGCTGTACTGTAACATACCTTGAGACCTACAGGAGGGAAACTACCTTCTCCTTCCACTGTGGAGCCCCAGCAGTGACATGTGAAAGGATGATATTGCCTGTACCACTGAGGTGTAGGCAGTGTCACGGTGTCGCTGCCTGCCTCGCGCTGCTCAAAAACACAAGTTGCTGGTTTCACTCCCTAGGCTTGAGCTGGCTCCCCACAGTCTCCAAAACTGTCAAGTCATGATCTAATGCTAGATGTTGTAGTCATTAATCAATTATTTTGTTATTGGTTGTCATTGGTTTGGCTTCTGCAGCCTGTGGGGAGGCAGCTAGCTATTTTCCTAATGGTGCAGCTCTGGTCAGCAGGGAAGAGAACTGAAACTGTGACCTCTGGTTTGCAGATTGCTTTGGACTCGAGTGCCTAATCCTAACCCTCTAGAAACAATGTCTGGCGTTACATCTTTCTGTCCTTGTTGGGGCATTAAGGTACACTGTCACCCTCGAAGCAGTTAAATGAGGTTTTAAAACATTTGGGTGGATAAACAGAGTGAGAACCAGCTAAAGTGAAACAGAAAGAAGAAGCTGGCTGGAAGAAAATTTAAAACTGCAGCACATTATGAAATATTTCACCTGTGCTGTAAGCTGGTACAAAACGCTGGAAGGCCTTACATAGTAAGACAACTTGTTTCAGAACACTGTAAATCTTGTCTCAGTTTTACTTTGCAGAAAGATATCATGCTGCTGTACCAATATTCCAGCTCTTGTAACTCATTAAATTGTAATTAATCTGGCAGTACAACTGCTGTTAAATGTTAGTATCTAAGTATTTCAGAAGACTATTACTTTCATAATGCTTCATTTAAACCAGGAACAACGTTTATATTGTGGTAGAACTTTTAAGTTCTACGAAAGCACTATGCTTTTCTTTCTGGAAACTTTCATTGAGAAATGCTGTGGTAAGTTATGCAGTATTACAGGTTTTCTTACTGTATAGTTTCAATTTTTGAGAAGGAGGAAGAGCTATCTTCTTTCACCGCCTATTGGGTCTGTGAACCTCTGGGGTTACACATTTACAACTGCAAGTGATTTCAGCCCAGACATGGTTGACTCCATTTAAGGGAGAATGTTTGGAACCAAATGGTCTCAGGAGTAAAAATGCAACTCTTCACGTACACAGTTTTGACAGTGTAGGACTTGCACATGCTCCTAGAAGAGAATCAAAAGCTTGCAGAGAGGAAGGAATTTGTGCTGCAGTAAAAGGAAGTATTTGCTGTGTTATTGTAGCACATGGCCTCTTGCCATCTTTGATAAAGCAATCCAGGGCTGTGCACCCAAAGTCTGCTGCCCTCTTGACCCTCCATCAATCACCAGCTGTGTGCAGGCTGGATGCAGTGCTGGCTCCAGAGGTGATCCATTGTTTGCTCTGAAAGCGGAAAGTGCAAAGAGACAAAGCAGCCCCTTGCAATCCCCTTCTGCAGCTCTGAGGTGCTGCTCCATGTGCACCTCAGATGGCTGGAGGAGTCAGCCATAGGGGTACAGGCTAGCTGCCTGGGATAGGCCTCAGGGATAGTTTTTTCCACAAAAAAAAAGAAAAATCAGAGTCAATACTGTAACACTGCACCTTGGTTATGTACTTTCGCTTAGACTTCCCTCTTGACTGTTCAGCACTTTTTTAGTTGAGGCTTAAAACACTGAATTTGCACACTGTGAATGGCCCCGTCTCCTTGTTTTTCTCTCCCTTCAAGCAGTTCTGGTTACAGAGATGCCAGCATTGTCAGTAAGCATGCTGAGAATCATAGAATCATAGGATCATTAAGGTTGGAAAAGACCTCTAAGATCATGAAGTCCAACAACCAACCATCACCACCATGCCCACTAATCATGTCCTTCAGTGCCACATCTCCATGTTTTCTGAAAACTTTCGGAGATGGTGACTCCACCAGCTCCCTGGGCAGCCTTTGCCAATGACTCACTGCTCTTTTTGAGAAGAAACTTTTCCTAATATCCAACATGAACCTCCCCTGGCCCAACCTGTAGCTGTTCCCTCTAGTCCTATCACTGTTACATGGGAGAAGAGCCTAAACCCCACCTGGCAGTACAAAATATCTTCATACACACATTGCTGTCTCCTCACCAGGAAGGGTCTGCTTGTGGCATTGTGAAATCTGTGGTCTTTGTCAATTTGTCTATGCTAGCTGAAATATTGTGGAAGGTTTCAGCCCTCTGCGAGCTTTAACAAGTGACTGCATTGTGATAAAATGAGAAGGGAGTTTTATGATTTATTTAAAAAAAGGGAAGGGGTCTTTCATTTTTGCAGACAACTTACTTAAGGTACACCCAAGTTCTTGGCTGACTTCTCTTTGGAATTGGTTTAGGTTCCTGCTATGAAACCAAGAGACTGCCCTAGGTTCCAAAAGAAAGAGCTGAGAGGAGCGTACCAGGGTGTTCAGGAGAGAAAGGGAAAACTGTTCCAGACACTGCAGATAGCAAAGCTCCCAGCCTTGCAGATGCTTGGGCTGTAGAAAGGCTTCAGGCTGGAGCACTTTGTGCTGCACTCCAGCTCATGGTATTTCTTGTATTTAGCACACTGTACTGCTCTGTTCCTGTTTATAAATCTTGTAAGTGTGTGCATTAAAAAAGTAATTAAATTGTCATTATAATTTATAGTATGCCTGAAGTCAATCACCTAATTAAACAGAAAAAGCAGGGAGGTAGTAGGTTCATAAGCATTTATTAAGTACTGCAGTATTAATTATGCAGGACTTTTGAACCATGCAAAAGAATGGATACACCAGTCTAAAAATGCCTTCCATTGCTGCCCTTCCCAATTTAACAGTGAGACCTACCCTCCAGTTAGTAAGACAACACTAATGCTTTCTTTTTGTTAATTTTTAATGACGTTATGATGGATTATTTTTTTTTTTTTACAACAATCACTTGCAGCATTTTATTGTAATATTTTTAGAAGAATAATTTTATTCCTGCATGGGATTCTATGAATACGTTAACAGAACTGGAAGATACATCTAGAGCTTGATTTGGGGCAGATTGTGCAGGAATGGAGTCCCCTGCTCATTATCTTGCAGCATATCGAGATGGGAGCAGATCATGCTCCATCTGCTCAGGCAGCCCCCAGAAGTGGGCTGTGGGTTGGTGAGAGTGGGGGCTGATTGCAACAGAGGTGCTCAGCCGGGAGTGTGGAGGGAGGGCACTGTGATTATGGAGACTTTGCTTTTTCATTGCAGCCTTTCTCCTACCTCTAGCTGTGAACCAGGGCACAAGCTGGTGGCCAGGACCAGCCTGTATATCAAGGCATGGGGAACAGTTGTGCTTTCCATTAGTGGACCTGGCAAACAGGGCTATCTTCCATATAAGTGGACAGGAAGGTGTTAGAGACATACCTGCTTGAACTGTCACTGTCAATGTGGTGTCACATACTTGGAGCCTAATTGCACAGGTATCATTTTAAATTGGAATGTATTAAATAGCAATTCATTGGCAATGCATAAGTACAATGTTTTGTCAACATCTAGAATTTGTGCTGGAGTTATTTGGAAGCTAGAAACCCAGTTCAGTAGCTCTTCTTTCTGGAAGAATTTGAGATTGTTTGACTGGAATGTAAATCCCTGCTAAAGGCCATTTCTTTTCACTCTCTAATAAGCTACACTAAATTGACAGCAAAAATAGCAAAAAAATAAAATAAAAATAAAAATCAAGATTGGCAGATCAAGTAAATTTGCTGTGTATAAGTTCTTCTTCTATACAGAAAACATTAAATCTATGTGGTCATGAGCACTGCAGTTTTCTGTACCAAACTGTTTCACTGAAGGCTGTGAAGGAGCCATACACACTCCTGTACGCCAAGCAGGAGTGCAGGCAGCAGAACAGTTTTGCAGTGTTGTGCCCTCATCCCAAAGACCTGCGGGGACATGGGCTCTAGTGCCTGGCTGGAGGCAGATCTGAGGATATGACTTAATCCAATAACAGCAATAGGTTTTGTTGCTTTTTCAAAGGATGCAATTGGGATTGCCTTTATACAAAGATAACTTTTTACCTTATATGGAGCAAATCAAATTATTGACAACTCTTGATCTCAGCACTCCTAATTACCTTATAATGAGCAGTCATTATGCTTTGGGTTAGCAACGCAGCAGCATTATGTAAGAAATGTAACTTGTCAGTTGTCTGGAAAAAAGGTATATACATATATATATAGATATGTATGTATGTGTGTGTGTGTGTGCATAACAGTAATTGTGGCCTAACCAAGGTCTCAGGTGACATAACAGAAATAGGTTTATATAATTCATTTTATGGTCAATAAGCCAGTCTTCTGAGCTGCATATCAGAGACTTAATGCTTGTCTGTTTGTATCATACCTTACAGCTATTTCTTCAATACCTAAGTTACTCACGTTTTGCTCTTGTTAAGCGTGTGTTCAGCTTTGTGCGCTGGCAGCAGGCAAAGACAGTTCTGGCAGCAATGTCCTCTGTTTGTTGAAATGGCAAAAAAAAACAAGAAAATCCACACCTTTCTCTTATTGATTCTAAAAACGGGTTGGATGCGTACTGCATTGTAGCTATTTGAAGCAATTGTGGGGTGAGTCTTTGGGATGCCCTCTGCAATTTAGTTGTCAAAACAGGGAAAAAAGTCTTCGAGTATGAGAATCTCTTTTTTACAACTTTCCTTAGATTTATACTTTCGTTGGTAATTTTTTTTTTTATGTTATGGGCAAGTAATTGATTTGAAGTCCCAAGTTCTCCATAAATGCAGAAATGTATTGTGATGCATTAAATGAATTCAGTATTTTTAATCTGTACCCTTGGAAATATTTATTAGTCCTTAGATATTCAAAGTGAGTCAGGTCTTCTGCTATGGATGCAGAATCTGAATACCTAAACTTTTATGTTTGGATTGCTCAGAAATTGCTCCAAGCCCAGTAGCCTGACCATGGTCAGTGTTAGGCACTGGCAGATTTATCACATGTCCGTGATCTTGGCAAAAGTCTGGCACATAAACTGTGTGACTCCAGGCATCTCAGCCAAAGATTCTGTAAGTGTTGAGCAGGTCACCAGCTTTTTCTGTGTTCCTGTCCCTGATCCAATCCCTGATCCACATTGGGAGCGTGGAGGTCTTATAGTAATTAATCCATATTCCATTAAAGTTGTGCCTTTGCCGTGACTGCACCCTAACTAGCCATATCAGAAGCAGCTTGGAACTGTTTGGTGTATACTTGGCAGCCTTCATATATTCTGTGAAAAATGCTCGGATCATCTTGGTGCCAGTATGCCTTCACTCCTAGCATCTCTAGTGGGAGATGTATGTTTATGTAAGGAGGTAAAACTGTTCAAGTCTGGGAGAGAGTTCCCTGGAATTCTGTAGCACATCCTGAAGAACAGCAGTGTTAAACTCCAGGTATCTCATTACTGTGGTTCGTTATTGGTATTTTGGTTTGTTTACTATTGGTTTTGTATGGGTGATTTTGTCAAGATGTTTTTTGGGAGGATAATATTAAATTTGGAAGAACAAATGCCACAGTATAGTAGGGAGACGTGTAAGGTTACTTCAAGCCTCATAAACTAAGTAGACTTGGTGCAAACATTTCAAATCAAATCCTCTTCAACTCATATAATCAAGAATCAAAAATGACCTGAATCCATGTGGCTCTTCAGTGAAATGGAAAAGCTCAAACACAAGATAAAAGAGTATTTAAGACATAAAACCTAGGTATGTTGAGACTGGAAAAACTAATTCAGAGCAATAACTGCTCATGTGCATCCAAAAGAATTGGGAAGAATGAAGCAACATGTCCTCACGTGTTACTGAAGGTAAAGGGAGAACAATACTGTGATTAAACAGCAGCAGAGAGCATTTTGTGTGACTGTTCAATATTGGAAAGGGGTTACTATGAAGTAACATTTAGGTCAGTGGAGCAAACTGCCTTGGGAGGGTGTGGAATCTGTTTGGCTAGACTAAATACACATCTATTAAAGATGATAGAGGATAACCCATTTAAAGTTTGCTTCCAGCCCAAATGTTTTATGTTATTTTTGTTCTCTTCAGGTACATTTCTTGTATTTTGGTCAGATTAGATTTTTTTTCCAGTTACTATATTAAATATTACTGACAAAAAATCCCTCTGTGCTAAGAACAGCATATAGACTAGAAATATTATCAATATTACTTTACACATTGTAACAGATGTAACATGCCAAATAATTATTACATAAATTCACTAGTGTGGTAATGCTTATGAATAATTGCATAGAATCATAGAATCAGCAAGGTTGGAAAAGACCCACAGGATCACCCAGTCCAATCATCATCTTTTGTATCTGTATTAAAATATTTTATGAATGTTTAGACTATTTTGAAAACATTTTATTACTTAGCATAAAACTTTTTTTTTTCACAGAAATTTCTTTATATTTCAAAGATGAGAAATGTATAACATTTTAGAGAGTAATATTATACAGAAAGTGGGACACACCTCTGTGTGCCCATGACCATAGAGCTACATCTCTTCTCCTAAAAATATTCATCATAATCATAATTTTCAGGAGAGAGTTTATGTGACATACAGATCAGTAAGTCAATGTATGTGTATGTTGTATTTGTGTAAATGCATTCCTTTATGGAACAGTGTGGTAGTCTTAATCAACTGTTACTCTGGTCAGTGGGATTTTTGATTGATCCCGAGCACAGAAAACATGGTTTTTCTTTTTCTTTTTCTTTTTTTTTCATGACAGTTTATTGTTCAAAATCAGGCTGTACTGTTATTAAAATTGGCACATAGAGGAACACTCACTTTTTTCACCAGAAAAAGTATAATGTGTATCTAACCACCCACAGCAGGAAAAAATATTTCTTGTTGGGCTCAATCCAAGTTTCATTGACTTTTATGATATTTGGATCAAGCTTTCCAATCATGTTGCTGTAATGATCTGCAAACCCACTGGGGACTTCACTGGTCCATGCCAGGACTAGTCGTAATGAAGTGATAGAAAAAACATTGGCATGTAGGTGCAGAAACACAGCTCTGTATTCAGCTGATGCAGTTCTTTGATTTGTCGGAATGAAAAAAGAAGAAGCTCCAACGAGAATGATTCTGTTTACTTATCACTTTTAAAGCCAATTTGGAAGTAATGGGGAACTGGAGTGTTAGTAAATGATACTTAAAGAAGCAGGGAGGAGTGCTTCACCCTTTCCTGAGGGCATGCAGCTGGGCAGGTGAAGTGTGCTGTGCTGGCTGGCTACTGGCCTTTCCCTGAGGTATGTCAGTTCTGCTCATCTCCTGTTAAGCAGTCTTGATGGAAAAATAGCTTGTTTTTTTAAATAAATAAATAAATAAATATTTTTAATCATTTAAGCAGTTTTTGGTGGTCACAAAGGTTCTAGAATGGCACATAACAGTTTGGGAAGGATTGACTGAATTTTAACATATCTGTTCACATTTCCTGAATCAGAATCTGTGGTATTCATCTCTGGAAACAATGAAATGGGAATTTGAATAACTCTTTGGAGATGTAGAATTCATTAGGGGTCTTCTCTGTCCTTTTTTTCTTTAACTCATCTTCTTTCTTAGTCTTTAATTGTGTCTGAGTTTCTGAACGATTGCTATTGTTTGTTCTTTTTTTTTTTTTTTCCCCCTTATGAGAGGCCTTTAACTTGATTTCTTATGTTTCTTAGTGGTGGCATTATGTTTTCCTGGCAGGAACACTTCTGCTGTTTAACATGTTGACAGTGCTGTCTGAAAGTATTTTTGGTCCCATGCTCTTTCTTGGATCCTCTCCTAGGGAAGTTCTTCAGTTGGACTTTCCACACTCGGTGTGGCCTCTTACCATTTTCCTGTTTTCTATTAATTTTTGGGCAGAAGCCCTAGTGTAGAATGAAAGTTGGAGGTTTTAAGGGGACAAGTCCTGGTGAAATTGCCACCTTGCAGTCTTTAGTCTTTTGACTGCAACTGCACTAAACTTCTGCTGAACACAGCAGAGAGAGCAAAGACAGCTTAAAGCCAGATTTTCAATGTGATTTGGCCACTTGACTCTTGAATACAAACACGAATAAACTCAGAGGAGGCTCTGTTCATGTGCATTGCCATTTGTATTTCAAAGGTAAATAATTTTCTAATTTAAAATATATTGTTTTTAGTGATGTTACAAAAAGAATAGAAAAGAAAAGATTATAAAAGAATGGTACCTTGACCACAACAACATTATTGAGTCTTGAAAATTCAGGATAGACTCTCTATATCTTCTTTAAAGTAATGAGTCTACTGTCAAGTACCACATAATTATTATTCAGAGCTCTTAATTTGGGAGGGTTCCTGCCAAGTTTACTTCTTCAGTTTGCACTGAATGATACAGAATTTCAAGTTTTCCATCATGCCTTTTCTTTACCTCTTCATCTATGCTGCAGATAATGGACAGGTGTTGCCTTCACATGGTGCTGTAAAGGTTAAAGATGACACTGCCCACGGATGATCATTGCTAACTAGCTAGCCATTCTACTTGTTGAAAGAGTTTTAGAAGTGATCTGTTTCTTACTGCAGGCATAGCCATCCAGGTTGGCTTCAGTGGCTGTTGAAGGTCAGTGGAGATGGAGTGCTCGCATTGAATGAAATAGTAAGCATGAGCCTTCAGTCAGCCAGGAGCAAATGGGGACAGGACCACCTTCAGCTTCTACAGCTAGAGGAAGAAGAGCTCTACAGTCTAGGTCCCAGTTTTCCTTAAAAAAAAAAAAAAAAAAACAAAAACAAACAAACAAAAAACATAGATCCAGTAGTTTTCCTTTAAATGAGATACTGCAGTAGATCGGATAGCTACAAGTTTCTATATTTTGTGTTTTCCTACATGATGCTCTGCAGAATTGGTTGAAATCCATAAGCAAAAGCATAGTTATTTCTAGGTCTTCAGTTTTTGGCCTCCTGCTGTTTTAATCCTAAACCTTAAAGCTTCCTGTCCATGGAAACCATAGTAGCCTGGAGTAGGTCCAGCCTTCCAGTATATGTACTGCATTCCTTGTAAAGAAATTAGGTAATTTGGGATGGGCAAGGAACACAGCTCTAGACATTGTCAGACTAAAGACAAGCGGGCCCTTTTACCAGGCTACAAGTGATATATGAATGCCCTGTCAGATCCCTCATGAATCTTAGTTTCTTCAAGGGCACTTTAAAGTCACTGCCCATTCTCTTACAAAGATTATAAAGATTATAGATGACAGCATCAAAATCTTAAATCACTTGGGTGATTGTGAACAGTAGAACATAGCACATAGCACTCCTGGAAAATATCTTTTCAGACAGCTCCTGAAAGCAGATCCACAGATAGTTCCTTGAAAATGCATCTTAGGTCAGATGTATTTTTCATTATCATGGTGAATGTGGTTCTTTCTTTAAGTATGATCCCAGGCACTTGCTTTGGTGCAATTTTTCCTGTCAGGGTGGGAAAAGCATGCTCAGCCTGGCTCTTCCTTCCTGCCCAGAACACTGCAGCAGGTGTAGGGCTTTTCACTCCAAGCAGATGAGGAACGTGCCTGTTGCACAGACTTGTGCTGACATAACTGTCTTAAATAAAGGTGTAAAGAGGCTTGATCCCTGACGTGATCCCTGACTGACACAGAAGCTCTCACTGTGGATACATTTATGACAAGCTTCTACTTTATGGATATACTTTTGACCTGCTGGGTAAGGGAAGAGGAACTGTGGGAAAAAGCTATCCTAGTAAATAATACAATTTTGCTAGTACAAATGAAGCCTGTGCTGGGGACGCACTGTCAGTACAGTTTGCTAGGACAGCTGAAACAGCAGACAGATCCTGTTCTGGATACAGCGTTGTCTTCTGTTCCAGTTTGTGGTGCATGATTTATCTTTCTGTCACCTCTCCAGGTCCCTAGACACCTCTCTGCATAAAAAGAAATTAAAACACAATACATATGAGTCTGCTCTGTATTGGAGTCTTGACCTTTAATATATCAGGTTTTCATATTGCAGCTATGCCAGCAAATAGGCTGTCCTACAAGAGCTGAGGTTGCTGTAGTAGAGGTCCCACCTCAGCCATGCTTCAGCTTTATTTGCTACAAACTCTCAGGCTGCCTGGAATGCCTTTGAAAGAAGATGAGGTTTTCAGATTGCCTGGGCGATCGTAACCAGGAGCTTTAGCAATCCACTGAGGGGAAAAAAACATCAAAAATCTGAGAAAGCAGCCTGACAACCTCAGTGTCAAAAGGATTGCTTAATGCTTTGTCCTGCTATATGAGTTGAATTTCTATCATATTAATAATTTTAGGTGTTCCCTTCTCTCCCCCAGTGCTGTCATTACATTTTCCTTTTGTTAGTAAAGAAAGGAATGAAAAGGTTTGCCCCTGGCTGTGTGATCATGTGGCTGTGCTCCTGCTGAGCAGACTGGTGTGTCACTGATGGCAGGCTTGCAGCTAGGCTCCCCAGATCAATAAACCATCTTAGCTGGTGAGCATATCAGATGTGAATTTTAGAAATCCACAGTCACACTTACAATACCAGAGAAGCCAAAACCTGATGTAATTTTTAAGAAGCATCTGAATCTTTAAGAGGCTCTGTTTTTCACTCATGAAACAGCCAGCATTTCCTTATGACCAGTACACTTTTTGATGGGGTTTTAGTCTCCTGTTTCTCTCTGCAGCTATTGGAGATCATTGTTTTTTTCTTTCTAAGAAACAGACAACTGTGTCTTTTAAGAAACAAAACAATTGTGTCAACAGATGGGAGAGAAAGTGCTGTGTCTGAAAAAGGAATAAACCATGTTAAAAATAGGTAGTCTTGCCAGAGTTGTTTCTTGAGCCAACGTGGAAATCCTTCTTTCCCATACTAGCATGCTATCAAAACTATTAAAACCATGCTAGAAAACCTGCCAAATTAGTCTATAAAACATTGGAAGAATAATAACGACTTTTTTCCTGTGTAATTCTAACAGTCAAGCTAGTAAAGGAGAGCAAACTGGCAGAGTTGCACTGCCAAGGGAGAGCTCCGAACAATACCTTGCATTGACCCCTGGCCAGCAGCAACTAAAACACAGCTCTGGTAGTTGTGGACACAGATTTTAATGAGGTGACCCTCTGTGCTCCCCAGCTGTACTAGAACAACTGTGTAATGAGGAACCAGGGGGTGTCAGAGGCTTTCCCTTTCTTAGATGCGTAGTTTTGCCCCTAGGTGTGGAAGGAAATAATTTTTCTGTTCCACCAACTATCTGCAGAGAATCCATAGCAGTTTTGTTAACAAGAAAACTCCTGCCCTCCTCAGAATAGGAAAGCAGGATGAACTGATCTTAAACATGGTTGCTACTGGCCGAATTACATCTGCAGTTTAGACATTGCATTTCTGCTTCACATCTGTTGTCTCACTTATTTTTTCAGTCTCTCTTCTTGCTTTCAGTTGTTTTCTCTATGTCTCAGTTTATCCAGCTTTCAGGGCTGGCTGTCCATTTCAGCGTTATCGCTGTCCTCATAGTTGTAAGAGGAGCAGAGAAGCTCTTCATGAAACAATTTTTTTTATTATTATTCCACAATGCTTTTCTGCTTTGTTTGTTTGGGTTTTGTTTATGCTTTATGCTCTATGTTGTGTCATCTCAAAAGAAAGATGTTTGCATAATGTGTCTTTTGCTGTGGTGGTTTAATTCCTGCAAAATATTGTTCCATATATGGCTCACAGTAGCCTTGGGGCAGGGATAGATTGTAACCTCAGACAGAGAATGGATCAGGTCTCTGACCCACTTCAGACCCTTCCAGTAGACTCTAGGGTCTGGGTTCCTCCAGACTTCTGCCCAGGTATACAGTAGAAAACAGCCTTGGGCAGCCAAGCATGATTTCAGGCAACCCTTTGGCACTGACCTCTGAGAGTGGATGAAACAGGAAGGTATCTGAGGCCCTTCCATCTGGGCAGGAGGGCAGCAGCAGGTGAGCAGTACAGCCTGTGATGAAATACATCTTCCTCATAAACTGATGCAGCCCCCCTGCCTGCAACAGGCTTTTTTTCCCCCCCAGTTATCTGCAGTCAAGGAATGCTCCTGGGGATCCATGCTTGCCTGGAAGTTGTCTCTGTTAGATTAATGTTTCTTGCTCAGATTAAAGAAAATTTAAAGGAAAAGACTTCAGAGACTGCCCAATTACTTTATTGCATCTAGGAGAGACCACATCCCTTATCGTATCGTGTGGTCATTTTTCTTACTTTTTCCTCATTGCGATGTGAGACAAACAGAAGTAAAGGAATTAAGTGCCTGCGACTTTGCCCTGTTCTGGCTGATAAGTAAACTACCACTTCTATGTGAAAACACTACAGGGCTTATCAGCAGGTGTGGATGCATGGGATTTCCTTATGGTTGCTTGTTACCTCATCTTTTCTGCAACACCTCCTCCTGCCTCTGTGCTTCCCTGTAATCAGTGAGTAGCATGCACGTTTATCTCTGCTCAAGGATATGTCCCACATGGTTGGTCTTTTTGTTTATTTATTTGTTCTGCTTAATCAGTCTATGGATGAGTTAAAAAGACTGTGTGTGATGTGTTAAAAAGACTGTATGTGTGTGAGTGAACTCAACCTTCTTTCAGCATAATGAGCTCCAAGGAAATCAGGGGAAGTTTAATGCTACATCCTGACTCCGTGGGGAAAACAAAACAAAACATTTGGAAGGATGCATGCCACCTATTCACTTTGACTTGAGCACATGCCTTGCTTTGCTGAGCTGGCTTTACCACTTAGAGATGGAATTAAGCGTATGCCTAAATGACTTGCTCAGCTGTGACTGAGGTTGCATAATTTGTCTGTTCATTTTCCTGGAGCTTTCCTATTGAATTCAGGAATCAGGCCATGGCAACGGAGAGGTGATGCTGTTGTAATTGGCAGGATATGCCAATTAAAACTTATTCTTTTGGTATTGTAAAGTGAGGTTCTGTTTTTTCATTACAGCCAGTTTCAAGTTATGCTCTTGAATTCTGGTCAAGTCAATATTGTTTCATGGCAAAAGTACAGCAAAATATTTTTGCTTTAGCTGCAGGAATACACAAATTTGATCCCTCAAAGCTTTCCTGTAGCTGCAACCAGGCTAACTGCTGTTGCACTGCCTCATTTTTCAGCCCATTTTGTTCTTGTACTGGACACCAAAATCATTAGAAAACATTCACAGTCAGCATTTAATAGCATATTAAAAAAAAAACAAAAAACAAGAAACAACAGACGTTTGTGATGCACCACTAATCTATTAGTCATTTGTTTAATTCCACTGCTCCACACATACAGGAGAATAAAATAGAAGTGATTAAAATAAAAGTGATTTTATTTTTATTCATAATAAATTCATTATTATTCATAATAAGGCTTTTTTATTCTTTTTTTTTTTTTTTTTCTCCTGTAACCAGCTTGTTTTCTTTTTCTGAGAGGCCCATGGTGATAGCAGAAGGTGAAAAATTGCAAACAAAATTAAGGAAAAGTTCAAGTTAGCTGTGGAGCCAGAAGTGTGATTCAGGAGCTGAAAATATCTCTGCGCTTCATGCATCAAACTCAAACACTGTGCTCTGACAACGCCCTCTGGATCAGAAACGGAGTTTGAGGTCATTCCTCCTCCAGCCTGCCATGTATGGATAGGGCCCACGCTCATGACAAATTACTGTCTTACCGGGCACACACTGAGAGTGCAGTGACATCAGTGCAGAGGGATCTTGCCTCACAGCAGAGGACCGAGGACTGGGGAGCCTTCTTCCTCCTTTAGACCTGAGGAACAGCGTGGAGGCACTGGGAATGAGGACATTTTAAACACTCCTTTTCTAGATGTGGAAGGAACAAGGGATAGAGAGAACTCACCTCCTTGTAAAGAAGTCGTATGGCATCCAGAAGTATTGCTAGCAAAGATTCTGCTCAGAGGTGTATAGATGCCCACTTCTGATTCCTAGGATAAAAGTAGAGCTGCCAGTGATGGTGCCTTCACCATGGAGGCAGACCCGAAAAGAGAGTAGTGCATCCTTTGTTGTATGAGCTGTCTTTGCATCTAGGAGTGCAGTATCAGAAACTGATCTGTATGTACCGGTATGCCTGGTATAAAGTCTGTGCTCTGACTTACCACCAGTCTTGCTGAGGTCTTAAATTTATTTTTGTAGAGAGTAGTGCTCAGTTTTTGTGAGTAACAGAACCAAAACTCTGAGAGCAGACCCCAAGTCTTTAGGGTTCATGTTTTTTCTCTGCTGACAAATTTCTCTTGTTCCCAGGCATCACACTTCCCTGGTGTCCTGCGTTTCTTGCTTAGTTGCCAGCTTCTAAGGTGCAAGTGAGCCTTCTTCCCTGGCACTTTTTCACCAAGGTACTTTTGGATGAAATTACCTGTGGTGATATTGCTGAAGCCTATTTGGATTGCTTAGAGCACAGGCTTTATCAGAAATCCCATCTTGGGCTCAACGGAGACCTGATGTTTTTGCCTTCTCTGCCCACTCTCAGAGGACCCCTAGGAGTACTCGTATCTTTGTACCAGCTGCCTGGCCAAGCCACCCTATCCTTTTGGCAACAGAAGAGCAGACAAATGGGTTGAGCAACATGTGTATGTGGACACAGTGTCAGTTGTCAGCCTGACCATTGTCTAAATGCATCAAGCCTGGTTAGTTGAGGGCACTGATCTCAGCTGGCAGCATCTAAACTGCTACGTGTAGTGAGGTTATGGACCTATACTTAGGGGGATGTGCTCTTGCTAATTTAGCTCCTGGCTGACTTGGGGAAAAAAAAAAGTAACCCCAAATCATAGTTCCATTGCTAGCAGCAAAATATGATCCTGCACATCATGGTTTCTGGGAATGAAGGAAGTAATTTAGAGAAGTTCCAAACACTACTTTTAACACTGCCAAAGAAATCAGGTGCTTGATTTTATTCGAGTGAATTGCATATGTGTAAATAAACAAAGTTCATAGGTGATATTCCAAAAGTCATTTGGGATAATGTAACTTTTAGATAAATTTTGTTCTGATTGCTAATTTTCAGAAGAGGCTGAGAGACAATAGAAACAGCATATACATGAGTTAGCATGCATGACTATTTTTATTTACATAATCTGTATACATATGCATGCACATGCATGTATAAATTCACAGGTATATAAATTTCAGCAAATGAAAAATATTGCAGAGATTTCTTGGTGCTCTTTGTGTCTGGATCTTCAGTGTGGTGCTAACATGCAGAAACCAAAAAACCATGAAGAAAAGCCATGAAGAAACAAAATTTTAATAGACTGTCATAACCCTATTGAAAAAAAAAGAAAAAGGAAAAAAAAGTGAAAACAAATAAATTTTCTGTTCAGTAATGAAGATGAAAACATTTACAGCCCAGAAAAAAATTATTTAAAAAAAAATTATCACTTTAAATTTGGAAGTAGTTCAAGATTTGATCCATAAATTTCAGCAAACTGCTTGTAGTTGCCAGAGCTGCCAGAATGACCTGGAATTAAGTGGGAAAAGGTATGACCACGGTTGATTTGTGTTCACATGTGAAGTGAGAACACCAGGATAGTAATGGGAACAATTTTCTTTCACTTCTTCCAAATTTGATTGCGTATAGTATGGTTGCATTTGGTCAGGATTCTTAGGTGGTTGTGTTCTGCCATTGATCCTATGAAGCTAATTTAAAGCATCACATGGCTTTTACCTTCCTCAAGTAGGGAGACATTTTTATTTCCAGTCTTAGCTGCTGTAGCTTTCAAATTGTCTGTTTAATAAATTGTGCTTTGTTTAGGGAATGGTAGCTGTAAAATATTGCCTGTTCACAGAGTAAGTACTGAGATGGAGATTGATGTCTGTCTGAAGCTTAATGTCTCACAGTGACAGTCAAGCAAATTTTAGACTTCTTACTTCTCTCATTAAGGACTGTAATCTCTGGACTTTGTGTTTGAAAAGGAGAAAGAGGGCAAAGAGAACATTAGAAAGTCCACATAGACTGTTTCACATATCTAAAGAGGAAGTGAACCCATGTAAAAAACTGTGAGATTTCTGTATTACCTTAGTGGTGTGAGTTACAAAACATGAGATGGAGCTCTGGGGTGGCAAGCTACAAAAGTTTACACATTCTGCTACCCAACCTGTGTGGATCTTGATTGATTCGAATGATCTCTTATACCGTCTAGGAACCTGGCTGCAATTTAAATGGTGTCTGGCTTTCTTATAGAACTGGTCAAACTGAGTTGTTAGGTGAATTCCCTTCCCATGATAAGATACAGTCTGCTGGAATGATATCTGCTGTAAGCAAGTTAAGGAGTAACACAGGAAAGGCTTTATTTGCCCTTTGTACTCTTGAGAAAATGTTACCCATTTTTTGTGCTATTTCAAAGCCTTAGATTAATTAGCAGCAAAATAAATATTTGCCAGTTTGCCAGTTGTTTTCCTTAAACTTTAGTTTCTCATTAAAATACACATGAGATTTCTGGTACTTTTTTTTTTTTATCTTGCAAAGTACACAGGAATCTTCCTCTGGTACCCCCTCAACTAATCTAATGGAGATAGTGCAACAGATATGTAAGAATATAAAACAGAGTTCTTGTTGATCAGTGAAATGAATTTACCTTTATGGCCAGATGATAGCAATGCTTACTGCTACATTTGAATTTCACTGCTAAACATGGAGCTATACAATTATAAGATAGCTACTGGAACTGCCAAGGGAGAGTCTAGTACTCTTTTCAAAAGGAAATGTTAAGAGTCACCATCAGGGTACCTCCACTTTCACATTTTCAGGTCCTATGTAAAAGACTCATCCCTGAGAGTATAAGATACAAAGCTCAAATTGGAAAAAGTCTTCCTTGTCATGCCACGTTTCTCAAACTCTCATTCCCCTTCTGATGCACTTGTTTAACTTAGTCTCCATGGCTGGCAAACAACAGCAGTAGATTAAAACAGTCTTGACCAGATATGTCCAAATGCTAGCAAGTGATGTGCAATGATTGTTGCATTGTTGCCTTTCTTTGGTGGGTAGTCGTTCGCTTCCAAATAACCCAGTATTGCACAAGTATTTACTAACTTGATGATAAAAACAAATTAAAAGTTCTGGGTTTAGTATCACAACAAAGCCTCTGGTAGCTTTAATTGGGCACTAACATTCTGTTTGATGACACTTGCATTGTCTGAGGTTGTTAAAGGCATTGCAGATTAGCTGTTCCTTCAGACTACATGTTGCTTGAAAGCTCAAGCTTTGCTGTAGGGTTGTTAAGTTAGTAAGGATTGCAATAGCACTGATTAGACAAAATGATAGCAAGCTTTGAGACAATGATGTAAAAGAATAATCTTTTACATGTCCTTAAACAGATCTTGCTTTGAATAATATTTAACCTAATTGTAAGTAAAAAGTAAGCTTTTTAAATACTCAGAAACTGATCCAGCCTTCACTGAAGTCAGTGGGAGTCTTTCACATTTGGATCAGATCCTGATTTATCTTTTGAGGAACACTGCTGAAGACAGCAAAGTCTGCCATGTGGGGAAATATGCTGGCTCCCATTGATTAAAAGCTAATTTTGTAAATGACATATTTCCCTTGTGATTTTATGGTCTTTTAGTGGAAAGCCCCTCTGCTTCTGCTTTGATTTACCATAAATGACACCCTCGTCTTTGGGTTGGGGACTGCATAAACAGATTTTTAATGTATATTCATTAAAAACAAGTTTGTGCAAGTGACAACCTTTGTCATTGAAGCCAAGCCAGTTAGGCCTCTCTCTGAAAGTGTAAGGTGTGAGGCTGCATGCATAGGGGCTGGAGGATATCTGTTTACTGCCAGGAGAAGCAAGCTGCAATTTGGAGCACCCCTAGGTTTTACTGAAGAATGGGCTAATAACAACTCATGGCTTCTTTATTGCTTTGCTTTGTTTTTTTGACAGGAACTTTTCTCAGTCTAGTTATAAAAATAGAGTGAAATACTGGCTCTGCTATAAAAAGTTTTGCCCTTGAGTCCAGCCTTAACCTGCGTTCACCCATAGATTAAAAGCATATTGGGCCCTGTCTGCCTAGAGATTGAAAAGTGTTTCCTGGCTCTGCATCCAGATTAATTTCCTAGAAAGCTGTATATTGATGTGATAAAGTGTTAGGGTCTGGAGCCAGAGCATATGTTATTTTATGTAGTCAGATGCCTATATAGACCACTGTTGACATTGCCAGTTAGTAACACATTATCATTTGATATTTGTTTTTGTTGCTGATAGCAAACATTACAGCAGAAAATATAAGCATATGCCTTTTTTTTACTAACTCATTCCAGACCTTCCAAAACATTCATATTTTGGCACTGTTTCCCTCAACTCACATCTGCACTCTGCTGATGATGGAAGCACGGAGTTATGAGGCTTCACCCATAGCACGTTGGTCAGTCTTTTGCCAGTTTACAGGGCAGTGTGAGCAGGCCTTGTGCTCATGGAAGCCTAGAGAGGTTTACTGCTTGCGTCTGTAGGGATACAATTAGGCCACGGCCATCAATCTACGGGTCTAGTTTGCTGAGTTGGGCATTTTCCTGCCAGAGGCCTCTGTCCACAATGTTTATAAGCCCTCGAGGAACGGGCAGCTCTCCTGCTGTGGTGACCTGGCTGCCCCCTGAGGGTAGTCAGCAGTGTCATGGCCATGCACCATGGGGCATAGCAGGGCAAAGGGCAGGAGCAAAGACACACAAGATCTCTCCCTGGGACCATGTGCCATCATGTCACTCTCCAGGATCTCTCTGAGGGTGCTTCTCTTTGCAGGAGCACATCCTGGAGTGCCCACCTCATTGCTCATCCCTGGCACGTAGCTTGCAGTAGCATTTCATGTATAGGTCTTCAAGGACATAGGGAGGCCTGGAAGAAAGGACCCCAAGCAAAATGTGGGCTGTGGTTATCTGTGCTTCACAGCTGTTTGTTATGTGGTCCCTAAAAGATCACTGATGGTGTATTGTCTCAGTATTCATGAGGTGATCCCACATTTAGAGCACAGTGCTAGGCAGAAAGAAGTGGCATGGGAGATACTTGCACTGCTCAGATTTAAAGACAGGAAAATATTTGTGTTTAATTAAAAATATATCTTATTAAAAACACATATGTTACTGTAACTCTCAAAGGTAAATAGACTACCAAGGCATTACCATACTTTCTATGCTTATTCCACTTGGTGTATGTCTAAAAGTAAATCATTCTATTTACCTTTTGGTCTGGGTCTTGTAAGTCTTGTTTTCACTTCAGAGTATTTTTTACTCAACATGCATTGTAGATAACTGCAAGGTGGAATCCCCCAGCTGATACTGATTTCTGGTGTCACATTGCTCTGAGGGAGAAATACCTAGGGAGCGAGAAGGACTGTGTCTGAATTTCTATTTCTATTAATGTAGCCAATGACAGCGAGATGACTTGACTAAAGTCCTTAAAAATCTTTCATGTCTGTTTTCTAAATAGGTGGAAGAGAGTGTGGACAGCCATATTTGCTGGAGTGGTGAACCAAATTGCCTTGACTGGAACCATTATTCACTTGCACCTTTGACTGCAGCAGACAGGTAGGAGAACAAGGGAAGGATGGGTTCAAATGAACTTGGGGAGCAGGCCTCAGTGAATATTTTTTTGTTCTCAGAGGGCTTCAACCAGAAGTCACTCACACTTAAATAGTAACTGATTAGATGTCATTTTCTCCCCTTTTGCTGAAAGCAGAGGCATCTCTCTTTCCGAAGAGGTTATGTTTTTATTCAGAAGTGCTGTCTTTGCTTTGACCATATATTTGGTTTGCCACTTTCCCTTCTTTGTGCATTTCTTGCTTCAAGAATCCAAGAAGCACACTTTTTGAAAGAAATAGGCAGAAAAATGTACTAAAATGTACTAAAATAAAAATAAAATAGTTTCTGGTTTCTTTTTTTAAATTATTATTTAATTTTTAAATGGTCTTGAATTATAATCTGGTGATTTGTTTTGATCGTCTCACCATTTCAGGCACACCACTGATGATACTGTTTATGGTTAAGGTTTCTTTTTTCCTCTGGGTCTTGAACTCATGGTTCATGCAAACTACAGTTGTGAAAATGATGACAGTGTAGTATCACGATACCCAAGTTAGCTTACAGTTAGTGGATTCTCGGTGGCAGTTATCTATGACATTACAGACTACAGAGGCCAGTGTATGATGTCAGGAAAAGGTCTGTGTTCTGCTGGTCATTGCAGCTCCATGTTTGAGTTGGTAGTCACAGGTTGGACAGGTTTCACAGAAGCTTTGTCTCAGGGACTGTACAGTAAAAGGCAGTCACTTTGTTGCAATACTGAGAATCTCCTCTTCTTTGCACATCCTTGGTGTTCAGAGTTATGTTAGCCTTCTGAATTTAGCACGACTGACTGAAAATAGTGAAAAGATAGGAAAATATTTCATCCTTCTTATTGGTCCTCTCTGTTCTACATTTTTTACTATTTATCTGTAACCCTGAGATCTAGATGTGTACAGAAGACATTAGAGGTTCTCAGGCTATATGATGATCTCAGGAGAAATGTTTAAAGAAATTGCGTAGTGTACTTTGATATAAAACTCGCAATTTTTTCAGAACTGTAAATGAGATTGAACCTATATTTCATTCTGTATGAACTGAAGGAGGGAATGGAGGGGGTTAAATTGAAATGGGCTTAAACCTCTTCTCAAACCTGGAACTGATCCCAAATATTCTGCAGTCCACAGTGGTGCTATATGGGGTATTTCTTCTTTTGGATCTACATCAAAGTTGTGTCAGTCTGCATCGCTCTATTTCCCTTCTGCAGTCTCTGAGAGTTGAGACATCTTCCCATGTAGCCTAGGATCAGAGCTGGATGAGAAGAGTGTTACCAGGGAACATGCTGGCAAAAGCAATTCACTGTCTTCGCATGTAGAATTTATAGTGAAAGTTCAGCTGGGAAACAAACTGTCCTGATGCACTCCTGTGCTCTGCTCCAAGCTTGGGAAGCATTAATAGTGTGTGAAATTTATAAGCAGGAGTTTTAGAATACTGCAGTATGAAAAACTAGCCATGTCCCAACGCACCAGGCAAGATTTAAGTGGAAAACTGAGAACTTTGGTGCCCATCCTCTAAAATGTGCTTTGAGCATGAATTCTTCAGGTTTCTTTAGTGTGTAACTTAATGGTATTTCTACACATTGGGCCCTTGTTGCTGTGGCTTTCTTGTATGCTGAAAATTCCCCAAATTATGTGTCAGCCTAATAATAGTCTTTAGTTTTTCATTTGGGACAGCTGAACTTCGGAATAGATGCTCTCAATTAACATAAGTCAGAGAAATGTGATTGTAACTATGATAATATGTATCACTACCGTGTATGCTAAGGACATTAAAGCCAGCACTTAATACTGAAAGAGTAGTAAATATGCTGCGTGAGCTAATGAAAGGCTCACATGAAGAAACTGAAGCCTATATTGCCTGCTTTATGAGTGTGAACTTGCAGTTTGATCCCACTGGTAGATGCAGGGCGATAGGAAGGCACGTTTCCCCTGAAGACAGGAGCATGCAATGTTGCCAAACCAGCAGTCCTGGGTGCCCTGCAGGGTATGATTCTCGCAGCAGAGAGTGATTGCACAAGCTGTGATGTGCAGGACTAGTCGCTCTATTTTGGCTGAGAATCCTTTGAGGATATTGGTCCTGATTCCCTACTGTCTGAAACCTTTTGCTATTTATACCTGGGTAAAGTGAATGCCTGGCGAGCATTAAATGCCACTACGCTAGTGCTAAAGGAGCTGTTATCCACTTTGCCCAAATATAAATGACTATGCAAAAGGTGAAGCAAGTTCAAGGTCTCTCTTTTTGTTATAGCATTACCCCTAGATCCTGCTGCTCGTGGCTGAGTGTGTGAACAGGAGGCTGTGCTTCAGTGGGGTGGTTTGAGCTCAAGATGTGCAAATGCAGCAAGAAAGAAGAACACTCATTTCTTTTCCCACTATTAGTCAGAGAGAAAAACACGTTTCTTCTTCCCTGAGAAGAGTAGTGGGGCAAGATATTTATTTGCTAGTTTTCAGACAGTTTGAGGTAGAAGAAAGATACTTGGAAACATCTGGCAGAGGCAGAAATGGACACTGTGACTTGAAGTCTCCCTGCACTCAATGATGGGTAGTGTATTAACATGCCGTGCATTAGAAAGACAAAGTCCTTGAAATCCTCTGACACTGCAAGCTAGAGCTTTTAAACTAGAACAGAGACAGATAAGGATACTGTGAAGGAGAAATTCAGCATCACATATTGTAAAACTGAATCCTTAAAAAAACTTGGTACTTTTGGCAGTGTTTCATTTATTGTAAATAGAATCCATATATATTCATAGAAATTTTGAATAGAATATAGTGTTCTGCCATTTCTGTTATCTAAGCAAATATCTTGCTGGAGCAATTTAAAAACAGATCAGTTTCATAGCCAGCACTGCACCAATTTAATAATAATACTGACCCTTATTAGAGACTCTGAGCCAGATTCTGACAGCTGTAAACCTGCTGAAGAAAGTAAAGACATTCATGAGTTTACCTAGCACAGTTAAGGACATCAGCATCTGGCTCTTTCTGAGTAGAGCTGCTTGTGAATCATATTCTGCCATATCGTGCCATGCACACTACTGCGGAAAGACCATTTTGAAAAGCAAGAGATACAAATCATATGGAATAGCAGGCATTGAAGGATTCCTCCTCTGTAATACCTAAATAAACCTCCATTTATGTGCCTATCCATTTTCTTTAAATAACCTACTTTTTGTTGCAGATAGGATATCACAATGTTATTAACACTGAACCACACCTGGTGGGATTGTTTTTACATAACTTCTAGTACATGTATATACCTTTTCACATGCACATTTCCCTCTGTCTAAATGCATCTTGAGATTACACTTGCAAGGCCTATAGCTTCAACACAGACACGGGGTGAACAACTGTAGTTTAAATTTGCTGATGACAAATATGCAGAATTAATTTAACATGGGATGGAGTGTCATAATGCTAAATTAAACTTTTCAAAATGTAAACAAGCAACTTTTGTGTTATGTAGGTCTTTAAAAGTTATCCTGTTGCTGTGCTCTTATCAGAAATTTGAAGAACTTAAGTTTTTGAAAAGATACATGTTTTCCACTTCAGTGTGCAAATCTGTGTTGGAGGATTCTTTTGCTCATAGATACTTTGCTAAGTTCCAAGGCTGCAAAGTTTTAGCCAGCTGGGAATCTCAGATCTATGCTAGCAGTTATCTCCATATGGCTGCTCTCCGTTTTGTACCAAGCCTTCAGCATCTCAGTGGCTGCATGTTCGCAATTATGAAGCACAGTATTCCAGTTGTATTTGCCAGAAAACATACAGAGCATTGTGTGATAAGCTGTGACATGTGGTGTAACTCGAAGAAGAGGTGAGAAATAAAGTGTGGGGGGAGAAGAGGAAAAAGGGAAAGAGTAGAACAGGAGAGGAAGGAAGACACAGCAAGAAAAGTTTGTCTGTGTAATGAATTTGGTCTGACTGGCAAATACAATCTGACTTGTGAATTTAATTGAATTTGATCCAAGAAAGGCACAGCTGAGTGATCTGTAGGAAGAAATATTTTCCTAGAAGTATGCAACTCCAAACTGTATAAATTCTTCCACTGATCGTAAAATGTTTGTGTACCACTAAAACTGTGCCTATACTTCTGAAGAAAAAGTGGTGTGTTGTGATATTCAACTGAAGAATAACAAAAAAAAGTCATTGAGTGTTGAGTATTGGAAGAAGAAAAACTATATAATTTCAAGTTGGCAATGAACACGAGTGATAAGGACAGTTAATCATTTCTGGTGCAGCTGTTTCCTGACATTTCTGCAAAATGTTGTGGAAAAAATAATGAAGGTTCATTCAGTAATGGTTTCAAGCTTGGCTAGTGGAAAATATGACAGTATTTCCATCATCAATTAAAAGCAAGCAATGCTTTTCTTTTTTTTAATTTTTTTTTTTTTTTTCTGTAGGGGAAGTGGTATGCAGTTTGTGCTACACAGGAAATTGTAGACTTGAGAGCAGCTGTGTGATAGCAACAGGTATGCTGAGAATATGAAGAAGAGCCTGGGCCCATTTCTTTTACCACACGTGCTTTAGTGCAGTAGAGCTCTCTCTGCTAGATACTGGAAAAGACAACTTGCATAGCATGACACCATCTATCTAGCATGTGGGGTATTCCTTCAGACAGCTGGCTGAAAATAAACGTCCTTCATGCCACTTCAGTAAAAAAGGATGTATCAGTAAAACTTTCATTGTGACTGTATTTTATTACTACAGGGTCCTGACGGTGCAACTCATTTTGGTGTAGAGGCGGGATTTTTTTAACCAATCTCAGTAATTTCATTTCAGAGTATATCATTTCTGCAGCCATGCAGCACATCTTAGTGAGCACGTGTTGTTGCTGTGCTCCTTCTGTGCAGAGCAGCAGTAAACCTGATGTAACAGGCTGGCCATTTTGCAATTTGGAGCAGTGAGGAACCCGTGGGATTCGTGCAGTATAGACAAGGGGCTGTCCAAGCATGTGAACTCAGTGTGTAGTGTTGCATATAGCCAAGAAAGCATGCAGTTTTGAAACACGAGTGTGGCCTGAGGGCACATTCACTGCACAGATCAGCATAGCTGAAGGTCACTGTAGCAGCTGAGCAGTGGCCTGTGTCCATTCCCTCACCTCACAGCCTACAATGGCAGGCAGGCAGCTGCTTCTGCTCCAAGCTCATGATGTCCCAGCTCCTGCACATAGCTCAGTGTTGGGGTTGCTGGATCACTCTTCTGTTGGATAGCCTGCGTAGGCCAGAAGGTAGTTAGGAATGAAGCAAGATATACTGTTGTAAGTAAGGAAGATGAGTCCAAGATTTCCACTTGAATTCACTTTTTTTTCTTCTCCCAAAGGGATCTATGTTTTATCTGGCGTTAAAAATGCATTGGTGTGGAAATACAGGGCTTGTGTAGAATTACTGTAAATCACTTCAGAAGTTTAAGTGAATGACTTAGGGACTCAGTACCTCTATCTGGACTGCCTGCTCTAACAGATTTTGTCTTCCTCTGACTTGCTGAGATACTTCCAGCCTAGCCGTAAATATGATCTCCAGCCTGTTTACACAATATGATGATTCATGCGAAAGTGATTGATAGAAAATACGTTATAGTGAATGGTTTATCCTTTTCTAATATCCCTCTGTAAAGAAGATTCTTACTTAGTGCTCCTAATGCAAATTTAGCAGACCCTTAGCAAGTTCACTAAAAATGTTTGTCTTTCTCCTTGTAATGCTATCTATGAAGTGTGTAGTCCTGTCTGACTGGTTTAGGCTGCTGTAAAACAAAAGTGATGGAGTTGCATCCATGATTTAGGTGTATTCATATAATAATGTAAAAGTTAGGTGAAGGTTCCCTGTATTTGGTGCAGTCAAGCTCTAAGGAGCTTTGTTAAAGGCTTTCCCACTCCTGCAATCCCTTGTGTTAGTGAAAATTTTGCTGAAATCAGCGGCAGCTTTACCAGCATCACAGCATTAAGGACAGCTT
This sequence comes from Tympanuchus pallidicinctus, assembly GCF_026119805.1. Classification (NCBI taxonomy): domain Eukaryota; kingdom Metazoa; phylum Chordata; class Aves; order Galliformes; family Phasianidae; genus Tympanuchus; species Tympanuchus pallidicinctus. Next base: position 57,442,299 of record NW_026294618.1, on the reverse strand, counting down.
ATGCATAAGAGCCTGCATTTAATCTTGATTTGGGACATTAAAAGATCAGGCCTTCAAGCATCCTTCCACATGCTTGTCTGTAATTAGGTGAGTACTGTGGCTGCAAGTCAATACGCTGTTGTACTTGCAGTGAGACTGCTTGCACACTTTGGTGTTTGCATGGGAGGAAGGGAAAGATGAGGGTTCCAGTCCATCAGTTTATCTGATGGGGGTGCAGCAGTGAAGAGCTGCTTTTAAACTTCTCAGCATGAGAGCTGAGAAGTTTAAGAAGGCCACGTTTGGTGGCCCTGCTAGGCAGGGGGGTTGGAACTACATGATCCTTGAGGTCCCTTCCAACCCGGGTGATTCTGTGATTCTGTGATTCTGTGAGAGCTGTGCCTGCAGCTGTGGAGGAACTTCCCATAAAAGCAGGTTGTCAATTGAAAGAGGAAATTTCCATAGGATCAAGTTGTCCACTGCAAAATTTCTGCCTTTTTTCTTTTCTTTTTTTTTTCTTTTTTTTCTGCATTTTTTTGCTTTTGTTCTCTCATGGAAATCTGTGAATGAACTACTTCCCCTTGAGTCACCTTAACCCATGAAGAAGATGCTAGGTGAGCTGAATTGTGCTAACATGGCTTCAGCTGTCATTAAGTTGCATCTGTATATTACTCCTTCTCATCTCATGGCAAATGACAATACAGAAACTTAATGCTTTAAAAGTTCCTATTGGCAGGTGACCTTGACAGGCCTACATGTCCCACTGTATATTTGAATCACCCTGGTGAAAACATCTACTCACTACTAACAAAACAATGTCTTGATGAAACAGGTTAAAAAATTGAGTCTGCAGTCCCTGGGACTTGCACTGCCTGCCTGCCAGCTTGTATTTTTGCTGCTCAACAGTCAGTCTCACAATTTTTTCTATATTTTTAACCAGTTATTTAAATTGTCTACAGTGGTTGTAAAACTCTTGGATCCATTTGAGATTAATGGGGAATGAAAAGTAAGTACATTCAAGTAACTGTAAAATTGGCTAAGGTCACACGATCAAAGTGCTTGAAGGACACCTACACGATTCTTGCTTTATTGCTCTATCTGTCCCTACAGAAGGCAGCTGGATAATAGCTAGGACGTTACTAGAGATGACTGGACACCTGGTGCTGAGCATGTGGGAAGGGACGGGAATGCAGCTGACACCAAGGTGTTCATTGAATCACACAGTGACCTCTTATGGATGAAAGTTAAAATAATGAATGCATATATCACAAATATTACTTGTACTTTTTAAAGTTACCCTTTGAATAGTTCATCAAGGTTTGTAATAGATGCTGTATTCTCTTTATGGTACCGTGTCTCCAGACTTACTAAACTTTTTCTCGCTGTCTCTCATTGGTTCTTCATCCTGCTTTTTATATAGACATGCTGCCAATCCTACTGAAAGCACCAAACCTTTTGACTATATTGCACAGTGACAATCCTACAGATTTACTGATCGTGGCAGGTGGCATTCACAGAACATTAGTCCCCGCTGTCCTCAAAGACAGCATGTCCCACAGAAGGAGAGCATGCTGTGTGACAGCTACTGCATGGGAGGAAGCTCTCTGTCTACATGAGAATGGAGGCTGGCAGAGCTTTCTCCACCTCATGTACACAGGAAGCAGCATGGCAGATGTCTGACGTTCCTTCAGGCAATCTCCCCTGTGCTTCTCAGAAATACATGGGAACTATGGTTAAACCTTACAGTCTAACCTTTTGCTTGCACAGGGACCAAAGAGGAGCTAAGTAACTTTAAACCATTAGCTCAGTTTTAAGTATCTCTTCTGTGGGATGAAGGGCAGTTGACTCCTAACCATGTTATATCTTCCAAAGGAATGACTCAGAACAAAAGTCCCATGCTACCCCTTCCCCAAGCAAAGCATGGTGCCAGTGCAGCTAATGAAATGAGAAGTGCAAGAGACCTCCCTAGCTCCTTATTCTGCTCCTCTCATAGGATTCTTTTTGTTTCTCTTACCCTCTCTCTCTGTGGTTTTGCCATTGTAATTTTAACTAGGTGGCCTGAATCAGATTTCTGAGTGTCAGCCACCAACAGCCCTGTTCTCACCTGAGATTGCTTGGTAGCATCTGTGGCCCCGAGCCCTTCTGCTTCCCCCTGCTCAGCAGCCCTAGCTGGAGACAAAGGAGTTAGGCCTGAAATTAGTTGCTCCATACAGTCTGGCTGCTTATTTAAATATATAAAAAAATGCCTTTGGCAGATAACTGTATAATTCTTTAGCATTCAAGACAAAGTCAAATACACTTTCCATACTAACAGCTAAGACTTAACTGTAGCTGAAAAGCTGAACGTGGTTTCAAAGATAGATAATATGTGATAACACCATTTCTATCTACCCTCTCATTGGGGAAAAAAAATACCCAAAACTTTTCTTACTTTTCGCCCACTGTATTAGGTAAAATGCTCTGCAGTGGTAACTAAAACTGGAGTTTTCATTCACCTGTTAGAATTTAAAGACTGTGAAAGAATGATCATAGAAGTTATTCAGACCATTCAATTATTTAAGTAATAATTAAAAAAAAAAAGCATTTAGTAAAACCCACATTGGCAACAATCAGTTGTACTTTGTGGTTGCATTGCAAAAGCTACAAATGTCCTCAGTTCTAAATTTAAGATAGACAGAAATTGTTCTGTTTAGCATGTGCTAAAATTATCCAAAATACAAATACTTAGGGGAAGTGTAAAAATTAAATCCCAGTTTTTAAAAGGGCAGCTTAAAGAGGAAAGAAGTATTAAATAAGTGCCATCTCAGTAAAAATTTTACCAAACACAGGGAAGATTCATACACTTCATGTCTTTGTTATAAGATTCTCAGAGAAAACACTCCCACTCAGATAGAAATTCACTGTAAACAGCTCTCTTGCTGTTGTGGTTGGTGTACTTTTGAGGATGCAGTGGCTCTTAGAAGGAGCAGGGTGCGTTGTGTAATCCTGTGACCTTATGTTGCATAGACACTTCCAGTTTTGGAATGTGAAACGTCTGAAACTGGGAGTGGGTGGATGAGAGGTGGAGCCAGCCAGGAGCCTGGGTGGCTGTGTGTCTGAGAAGCTCTTCTGCTGGTGAGCAGCGCTGGTCTGCTAAGTGTATGGCCAAAGCCCTGAATATTGCTGTATCAAACCAGTAAACAAAATCAAGTTGCAAATTGCCACGAAGCTACGGGGTGATATTTTGGAAGTTGAGCTTTTAAAACTTGGTTGAAAACAAAGCTGAATTCTTTCAGACCTGAAACCACAGCCTCTCAAAATGCGTCAGAGACTCTTGATGCTGCAGCAAGGTCAGCTTCTCTTCCCCCCACACCTGTGAGTCAGGACAACTCTATTAAAGGAAGCTTTTATTGGAAGCTGTCAATAGAGAGGTAGACAACATGCAGATGTTGAGGTCTCAGTGGAAAAGCGTTTGGATCTTGTACCTACATAGATGGTCACCAACAGGAAGAAGAATACTATTCTGGAAAACAGAGGGACACTGAGGAAAAGCTAATGTATAAGCAGAGGTAGGTTTGTCTGATTTCACCTCTCTAATTAAAGCTAGAATTCAGAGTCCACACATGCTGGTGTTGTATCCATTTCTCATGGGGAACAAAGGCTAAATCTTCTCTGAGTTAGATGTCCTCAGTGTTTACCCACCATGCCTTCTGTACCTACATGTTGTGCTGAAAGTTACAGGAAAATAATCTTAGAGAAGCTCAGCTGACTGTAGAGAAAAAAGAAAAGAAGAACAGGAAGGATTAGACAAAGTATTGGTGGGAATTTCAGAAACATGAGCTTGATTCTCAGGTAGTGTAGTGCAGGTACTTTTTGAAGTTGAAACTTCCTATTGTTCAATCACACGCTTACTATTTCCTTTGCTATAGATCCAGACCTGCTCATGGGTGAGTCAACCATAATGGGGCTTAAAAATGTCAGTGAACAATGTTGTCCCATTTATATTAATTATCCTATAAGTTTTTCCTTGTTGTTCGTTACTGCTCTATTAGCAGGACTGCTCTAGCAGGGTGTTAGCATAGGTAAAGAATCTGTAAAAAGCGTTGTTGTAACAACTGGGCCCTCTGGTTCTAGATGTGATCTCCTTTTAATGCTGGTGGGTGCTCCCTGCTTACAGAACTTACTTCCACCAAAGAAAAAATATCTTGCAACACTGAAAAAAAAGCACATCTAGAACTAATTTATAGTGCCTGTATTTTTATTGATTCCATGTGAGATTGCTAGCAGAAGGAAAGAGATCCACCTGCAGTTATTTAATTCATGACCTGTCAGAAAAATAGGTTTTGGTTTCCAGTCCTGATGAGCACCTTGGGTGAAAGGCAGAACATGGTCCTGGCTGTGCAAAGAGCTGAACTCCCTGAACCCTCTGCACAGTTGGTAGAGCTGAATTTGAGCAGTTTTCCTGAGAGTGCCCCATGTGGAGTTTTCCACTATCTTGAGGGTTTGCATTATACTGCTTTGATCCACTTTTCCATTTCACTAATGGAATATTTCTGTTAACTTTCCCACAAGCTGATTCAAGCTCTGTTTTTTTTTAGTTACTCTTCTTTGCACCTTTAAATTTTCCTTTGTTTTTGTGTGTGTTGCATTTTATGAGCAGCCCCAGAAATGCCTTTTATCTAGAAATGTAAATAACCTCATATCTGAAAAAGTGTAAACGAACAAGGTGGTGTCCCTGCTTGCCAAACGTTCTTTAGCAAACACTCAGGCAAAGAGACCTCTCTATGCAGGTACAGCTGAGCCTATATGTGAGTGTATTCATGTATGGAATGTGAGTTTGAGTGAATAAGCTTCTTTTGCAGGCTTACTGAGGCAGGTATCTGCTTGAAATGACATTTATGTTTTCCATTCAGAATGCATTCAGACTAAAGATGGTTGGGAAGCAAAAGAAACAGAAAATACATGTTCCTTAAGTGTAAAACAATAGTTTATGTATGATGAGCAGAGAAGGGAGTGGAAAAACTGACCCAAGCACAGCAGCATGGAGGCACAGCAGGAGGGGCACAGAGCTGCACTTGTGGACCCTGCAACTGGCAAAAGAAGCTCTATTAGCTGCCACAGACCTTTTAGTGTAATTCAGCAAACTGTTTCCCCACGGGATGAGACATAACAGTGCTTCCCATGTGATCTGCCTGGGAGCCTCCTGTCCAAACCTAGTCTGAGCAGCTGCTTTTGGTCTTTGCGCGGCCTTCCTCTTCTGGCCTTATTCAGGTGTTTCCCTGCCCTTTGCACCTGCAATCAGGCTGCAGGATAGCAAAATAACTACTGGCATCTGCTGGATCTTGTGTCAGACAAAGTCACTTGGTTCATACGGGTCCTGTCCTTACTACTTTTGCTAAGCAGGTTTACATAGAATATGAAAATCCAAATCCTGTCTTAAAATTAGGTATGCCATCCTTGAACAAATCAGCGAGAAAAATAAATTGCTGTACTGAAGAAAGCTATAAAGAAAAGTAACACACTGACAGCATCTTTGCTTTTAAGTTTTGCTGATCAGGAATCAGTGGCTGAGTACTGGATCTACCATCTGTAGCAGTCCTGCAGTCAAATACTCCAACTTATGAGGGTACGAACAGCAACTCCTGTAGGTTGGTGTAATGAACCAGCAGCTCTTAGCTGGTGCTGCAAACAGAGCCAATTAGACTCTGCTGTAACAGTAGTGTTTATTATGCAATTGTATCCCAGGGTTTGGGGTTGTTTTACTCAAGCACATCTTGCTAATCCACAATTAAAATAGCATCTTCATCTCACACTTTGAGGTTGAGAAAAGGCTTTGGAAGATTTCAGTAGCTCTTCTAATGAGCTTGGTGGATGAACAAAATCAAAGAAGGACCTTTTGTTGCAGCAGTTGGGCCATGGGAGAGACAGCTGGCTTCTTCATTACAGCAAACATGTAGGTGGCTCTTCTTGTGTTCTAAGATCGGAGCTGTGACTTTCCTGACACCTTTTGTTGCAGACTGTGCAGGCTTGTGTCAGCTGTGCTGCATGCAGCACCTGACAACAGTTGACCCTTTTCCTCTCAACTGCTTTGAATTAACAGGTTACATTTTCCTGGCAGGATCAGGCCTGAGTGGTGAAGTTGCCCTGGGTTCTGGCAATTTAAAATGTACAATTTTTTACACTTGTTTGATTGTGGTGTTGATGGCTCATTTTTACCTGTACTTTCTGTTTGGTGTATTAGTTTCCAGCAGCCTTTCCTGTTGGTTCTTATGCAGCTTTGAGGGAAGAAACAGAGAAGAGCTGAGTACAATTTGAAGGATGATCGGAGTAAGATCAGCTCTTGAAACCCAAGTCAAGTTAATGATGAAACCTGAGTTTTGTTAATGATACAGTGTAATTATTACTGCAGGCAGGGCAGATACCTCCTATTTCTCATCTTTTCACTTGTGGATCCTATCTGATCTAACTCCTTGGCCTTCCTGCCCCAGTCTCGGGTCTGAACAAGGGTCCAAACTTGCAGCCCCGACAGAACAGTGTCCACAGATCTCAATGGGGCACGTGGGCCAAGAGAAGGCATGAGTCATCAGCAGATGTACTGTTGGTAGGCTGCCTCTATCACTTGCAGCTGGGAGATGCTGGGCCTGATTAGGGAGGTGGCACAGAGCTGGGTGTGCATTCTGGGTGGGTAAGTGGAAGGAAGTGGAGCTGGTGAAAGTGACGCTGCACAGGGGCAGCTGGAGGCGGCTGCGGCAGGAAGAACACCTGCAGCAGCATGCAGGGAGATGCGAGATAGCATGGCCCCTCCTCACCTAGCAGCTTCTCATGCCACCTCCCCATAGCTCCTGTCACCTCCTCCTCTGCTCTTCTTTGCTGGAGCATGTTGCAGCAACCACCTCCATTTGCTGTCATAGTCTATGCCCGCCATCGGTGCAAGAGCAACTGAGCTCTTATTGCTCTATGGAGACCCCAGCCCTGCACGGTGTAGGGAGCTGCTGTGCCATCCGCTTGCATAGGCCAAAGCGAGGGAGTTACTTACGCTCAGGAAAACACCTACAGTTCAAACATTGGCTGATGGAGAAAATCCATGGCAGGAACTTATCAAAAAGAAAAATATCACCGTATCTTGTTTTACTTCTCTATCTCGCCTGTGTCATGACTGTTGCACGTTATGCTGAACGTTTTCCTACGTTTGAACATCCAGTGTGTGGGCTCTGTAATAATCCAGCAGAGCCTCAGCCTGACTCAGTCAGCGGAGTAGGGAAGAAGGCAGTCTGGTAGCCCAGGAGGCCTGGGAGACAGGTGGCATATTACAGGACATGGCCCCACCATCCCAGTAGCATTAGGTTCCAATCACTTTGCTTTAACCATTATAATTTAGGAGTTCCATCATGATCTTGAGTATGTGGTCTTGTCTCTTATTAACTTAATATAAATGTACTGTCAGAGTATTGTCTTCAGTATTTAAATCCACTAATAATTATTTTTACGTTAATATTTCTTATAATAGAAAAAATATTACTCTTAATTTCAGATGAAAATTAAATTGTCTGAAGAATAATGGCATCAACTGATTTATCTTGCATCTCACTGTTTATCTATTCTAGTAAAAAATCAGTGACTATTAAATTTACTGCTGAGGCATAGGATTAAAAAGCAAAACTGTGATGCTGAACAAAGCATAGTATCAATGAGTATTAACCACAGCATGTCAAGAAAATATTATGCTCTCATCAACTTAATGTTAAAATTATTATCTTGTTAACTTCAATTACCATTTTTTTTAAATTTTAAAATAAGAACAAAATAAAAATTGTAATGCCAGAATATAATTTTAATTGACTTTTGCATGTAAAGTTGGCAGTGTGTTACAGTTTTTCCTGTTGTAAATGAGAAGGGTCTGGTATAAACCTGTGCATTTTTGTTTAATCCCAGCTCCATAGTGATTGATGAGAGGTCTTTGGAGCCATACAGGAAGAGTGAATAATAATGAAACAAAACCCTCATGTCAGCTCAAGCCAAAGGAGTCACAACATTAAATAGAAAAACCATAATTGTAGAAAAGACCATTTCCTTACACAGCTCAGAGAGAGCACTAGAAGGTTGGCACATACACTGCCTCCAGAAGTAATGTTGCTCTAATACGCTTTCAACAGTTGCAGAAACTCTTAAGACAGCCTTTGAGGCCTGGCTTATCTTTCCTTTGAGTTAAGCTCACATCGTGCTGAAGCATGAAGTCACCCTAGAATGGAGGTTGTTGAGTACTGTTACTGCCTTGCTGTGGAATGTCCTACAGCCGTTAAAATTGTGTAGGCTACAGGGATCCTCATACAGTCAGATATGGCACTGTGAGCAACGGCTGCGAATGCCCAAGGTATGCTAGGGCTGCTTCTGGATGCATAGAGTGCCTTTGAGCTCCCATCTCCACTCCTCCACACATGCCAGCTGTTGCCCTGATGGCAAACAGGTGCCATACGAACACTGCAGAGGTGCAGTCATTAAGTGCACGTCTTAGGGAATGAGAAATTCAGCTGTGTGTTTGGAAGTGCTTCTTGATAATTTCTGTAGGATAATAAACTGTATCACTTGGCCAGATGATCATTTATACGCATGTCACTTTATTAAGCACTGTAGGAGTGCCTTAAATGGCAGTAAGTTATATTTACACCCTTTCTAATAGCTCCTCTGTGCTGATAAAGGGATGTAAACTGGCCTCAGAGTAGGAGAAACTTGCAGAATAGAGCTGTAAAACTCTGCCAACTGCTTCTCATTAGCATGAAGGCCTACATGTCTGCCTCTAGTGGAGCACAGCCATCTCTCAAGGGCACTGTAATTAGGCAGTGGGTCTGGCATGACATATTTCCACCTTTCTTCAGTTCCCAGAGCCTCTTTCTGGTCCTTGGAGAAGTTTTCTGTGTGCTGGGCTGAAGGAACTGTGCTGTAAACCTGATCACTGAAACACTTCAGATTAGAAGCAAAAATAAAAAATAACCTCCCACCTTCAGTTGTAAAATACTTTTATTTCTAGATCCATCTAGTATTCCGTCTTCAGTGGGGGCTCACAGATGTGCTGGCATGGCCACAGGTGTCTCAGCCATTGTGGAAGGGACAGTGGAACTTGGGGCAAGGTGGAGCTGCCTAACATAGTATTGCATCAGTGCTGTTTTGAAGATTTGCAAGTAGTTGAAAATATGTTTGCTCCTTCTGTTTCGTAGTCCTGTTTGCTGAGTATGGATGCCTTAAGAACAAGCTCTTGCCCCTTTGCTACTGGATGTCAGGATGCAGTAGAAGTTCTACCCAATCTTTTCACATTTGATCTTTTGTTAATGTCAGTGAAAAGGGGACAGTTTCCAAACCTGAATTCCGCCCCCCCCCCCCCCACCCCCCCCATCTTCTCAAGTTTCTCAAGTTATGTTTAGAAACAGGAAGCTGTTTTGCATAAAGGTAAGATTATGTTTTTAACAAGTAAAGTTGGTGTTAGACTGGCTAAATATACCCACACAGTCATACCCAGTGGGTAGTCCTGGCTATTTTTAGGCTTTATTTTTGCCTCTCTTTATTTATTTTTTTTAGTGACACCTCCACTCTACCTTCAGTTTCTAGTGAGGCACCGCTTCCTGAGCCTGTATGAAACTTGCAATTACAGAAGGAGTCAATCTTGTCAGGTGTCATTTATCATACATCGCAGAGGGCTGATTTCAGTGAAGGAAGAACAAAGCTTAATAAAAAGAGAGAGAGAAGCATTCTTTTAATAATTTGCCCTTTGCAACAGCAGACCCTTATCTGATCACCCACGCTCATCTGGTGCTGACGCTGTACTTGCTTCATTAGTACCAGCTATTTTTACACCTTTTGTGTCTTTTGAGGAACTGTGTGGGCCTGCTGGCTTGTAATGATTCACCGTCTCCAAGTGAACAGGGTGTCCTCAAGTCTTGCAGGAGGGGTAGGAAGAAAGAAGTAGTGGGAAAGAGTTCAGTTGGGTAAGCAAGTTGGTTAAATGCCCGAGGTGACATGAGTGCCAAAATATTGCAGTTTAGTTTAGTGAAAATAATTTATGTACTTTTGGTTTGCAGCAGAAGCTTTCAGATTAAGAGCTATGTAAAGGAGCATGTACTATTTAATCCACCGTAGTGTAACTTTGCAAAAATAAAGCCCTATGTACTTGTGTATATACTCTATCTTCATGTTGATTATATTTCCTTTTGTCAGTAGTGTACAAGTTCCATTTGATACATAAGAACCCAACAGACTTCAGGGTCAAATCTTTAGCTGATCTCATTTCCATTTCTGACACTGGAAAAGAGCTAAATTTGATGGAATGGATCAAGCATGATGCAGGGGGAGAACTCTGTAATGGTTGTTTGGAGGTTTCTGAAGCTGACCAGCAGTTGCTTTCCATTTCTATACACCAGTAGCAGTGAATGTGGCCTCCTAAAAACCCTGCTGAGCTCTCTTTCAGCTGATGGCATTTTTTAAGGTTTTTGCTGTCCTTAGACTTCTGGGCAGGAGAGATTTGGTGCCCCGTTGTGACACTTTTGAGTACAGCGTCATAACTTTATCTTGCAGGCTTCCTTGGAGTTGTTTCAAAAGTTAGTACATACGAAACTTGGAGGAGCGGATTAAACTACAAGCCCCACAGTACTGCTCTCTTGTCTAACCTCAAGTGGTATAAGTCATGAACCTGAACAGTCTTTCCCAGAAAAGCTGTGGTTTTTATTGTGTTGAGTCCTTAACAGAGATGTCAGCTTGGACTGTGCCTCAAGTATCAACCTGTGCCATAACAGACACGTTACAAGTAGATTCAGGCAGTTTCGGTTGAAAACTTTCTCAGCAGTGTTTACTCAAGAGAGTGGATGTCATATTAATAAACAGAATTGATACATGTTCTGTAGAAAGAAAGCTAACTGCACAGAATAAAATATCGTAGGTTCCAACAAAACACAGCATAAAATGTATGTAAATTTTGTTGAATGTTTTAAGAGGTGTTCTGATGCAATTGGATATTGTGCATGCTGACTTCCAACGCTTCATACAATAAAAAGAAGAAAGTACTGTAAAAAATGGCTGGAGTAACTTAGAAGAGCATTTTTAATTTTTTTTCTCCTGTTTAGCACCCTGAGGGTTTTAAGCAAAGCAGCATCCTTAAATGTGCAGGCTAGTTAATGTAAGTTGTATGACTGTTGCAGTGATCATAGTCTTTAGGCAGTGTTAAATGCTTAGATTCACTACTATAAAATGCCTGTACTGAGTCACTAGTCAAAAATGAACATTAGGGCTGCAGGATAGCAACTGCTGTGACACCTGTGGGATGTATAGAGCTTGGGGCTTAATATCTGATCTTAGCTGAATTTTGAAAGGCTTCACGATAGAAATAAAACCGCCACGAAGGGCCCCCATTCTACTTTGGGTTCATATAATTGAAAAAAAATCAGTAGGAGCACACTACCAATGCTTTGTATGCATCTGTTTTTGTTTTGACATGTGGTTGACCACAGGGCTCAGTAAATAATAACAGGTTTTAAAATAAGTCTGTATAATAAGCTTAGTGTGAGTAAAAAACAGACACCAGATCAGGTACTATAAATGCCTTCATATGTAATTCTTCCAGGGGTGAGTGCGTCCCTCAGAGTCGGTGCCTTTGCCCATCCAAAGAAAGTGTTTGAAAGACCTTGATATTTTCATGTTAAATGCAAGTGGCTTCTCCTGACACAGTATGAAAGAAGGCTTAGCTGTCTGCAAATTCTACAGCAGTTGCATAATTAGTATTGCATAACTTCTAACTGAAAAAAAAACCTCACTTCCCAGAAAATTCAGCGATATTTTCCCTCTACAATGAAAATGCTAGGCCTGATATTTTTTATTTATATTTCTCTTTGGTAGCACAGTATTAATTGCTTTGTCCATAAAAGTGATGCAATATTTACACAAATTGAGAATTTTTTCTTTTTCTTAGGGAAACTTGAAGAAAACCTTTGAGACACATTAGCAGGCTTTTACCAGCACTAGGCTCCTCTCCTCAGCTGCTGCTCAAGTCTGCAGTTCTTGTGTGAAAGTGAACACATGTCAAAATTTGCATGTAATTTCAGTTAGGAAAATTTTTGTATCTGACAACTTTATCTGAGCTCTCCAGTGTCACTTCTTACTGTATGTGGTATTTTTAAATCTAGAAATCTAGAAATGACTGCACAGCATGTGCGTACTGGAATGTTGCCTTTTATATGTACTTTATCTTCACAAGTGCTGTTAAATTCATAATTTGGTTAATCTGTCCTGTATTAATTCTCCATTCTGATTAACACATTTTCTTGCGCTGAATTAAGAATAAGGTCTTCATTCTCATTAATGTCACCAGCTCTTGCAAGTGCACATGTTTTATTGCAATCTGGGTAGCCTCACATAGCATCATTGGTTTGTGTCTGAGTCTTTGCTTCTCGTAGCACTAAGGTGTTTAGCTATCTGGGACTTTGTAATGCCCACTTGTTTATGTAACAGTTTGAGGGCAACAGCAGGGCAAAAGCATTTTTCTGTTCTGCACTGCAGGCATGATGAAAAAGTTGTAATCCTACAAATAGTAATCAGAAACTATTTCACACTTTTTCAGTTTGGCATGGTACCCTCATTGTTCAATTGCTGTCGGTTGGAAGAAAGTGGGAGAGAGCTGATTTTCTGCTTCTTAAGAGAGCAGCTCAAGAATTACGAGCTCTTTTGTATCTTAGAACCTCTTCAGATAGTTATACATCATTTCTGTGTAGTTAGTAAATATTGTTTATTTACTACTTATCTCACCCCTGAGTGAAATTCATTCTTGTGCAGATTAAGCCCAATGAGATTATGCATTGTATCAAACTAACTTCAGTCATCATAATGTTATTCATGAGGACTTTGAATATCAGCAGATATTCAAAGGGATGTCAGCATCTCTTTCTGACAGTTCTCTGCATGGGAGCTGTTGTGATGTGTCACTGTTCTGATTCAAAAACAAATGGGGGAAAAAAAGCAAAATGACAGTGCTATTTTGTGTTGCCTTCTGAATTTTAAATAATGCTGGAAGTTTGGGCTGTCAGATCTGCCATTTCTCTGCCATCACATTTGAAGTTCTACTTGGGAAATCATAGGTATTTTACCCATCCGTTTTTGTTTCTTAACTTTATCTCCAAGGAATTAAGTAGCAGTGTGAACAGACTAGCAGTTTACATACTTCTTTTGTTTAGCTTCAAATCTGATTAATAACAATTATTTGCTTCTGTGTTGAGATAGATTCAATATGTACACAGCCAGATAAGGTAACTTTTGTATGACACATTGAAGTTGAAGCACCTCTGACAAAATGCCATGTGCTCATCAAGGTTAGGCAACCAGAAGCAGAATATTTACCTATTCTATTAAAAGCAGTGGTCTCAGAAAGATCAATTAGCTCCTAACCAACTGACAAGATTGTTTGTCCTGTAAGCTGTTTTGACAACTCTTTGATAGCAGTTATTTGTTCAAGGAGATGAACTGTGATTAGTTTGGGAGCTTGTAAATATAAAAGAAGTGTTTAAGATGAATTTGGCTCCTGTATAGCTTTTTTCTCCCTGCCCTCCCCTACTCCCTCTTTTTTTTTTATAGTCATCCTGTGGAAATAAGTCTGTGTTCAGTTCAGGACTTTGGCAATGTGAAAGCTTTTTTTATACATTTTTTCCATCCGGTAGTAATGTGTACATTATGTATGATGCTGAAACAGGAAATAGCGATGTTCTTAAGTGAGCAATCTGTGTCATTACAGTGAAAAGGTCAGTGTTAAGGCATTTCTGCTGTAGGGTTCTTCTGTGGCTTCTTAAAATATACACTCAACTTGAATTTTAAGTTTTTTTGGAGTGCCATTTTTCAATAGAAAGTGGCAATTTGAAATTACATTTGAGATACTTAACATAGCAGTAAGTGAGTTCAGCTGTGCTTTGAGCATTTAGGACAAAAGCCAGCATCTCTTACAGAAAATCTGTTTTCTTACTAATATGTAATTGAAAATGTATTGCAGTGTGTATTATGAGCTTCTCTGTGGACATCTTAGAGGTGTTAGATTAGTTTATTTTCAGTTTGTAATAAATAACCTCAGATATTTAGTGTGTAGGATGATAAAGTTTAAACCTAAGCAGTATCTGATTCTGTTTTTATGAGGAATAAGTCTGGCATTACGTCCTTGAATTTGATGCTCATTGATTCATATTAATACCAGGATAATGTAGAACAGCATTTGGCTCTTACTTTGACTTGCTGTTGAAATAATTTGTCTCCTGTTAGTCACTCCAACTCATATCTTATATATGGCCAAAGCACCCCGAAATCAAATGAAAGTCTCTTGCTTGATGCCTGAATTTTCAGTAAGGTAGCCACAGAAGGGTTATGTAGCAATGTGAAGATGAGCAAGGTAAAGCCTTCATGTGAATGAAATAATCAATGCTACTACAATTAACTAAAAAGTGCTATTGCATACTATTTCCCAACTTCGAGTATTACAGGATATTCCTTAAAATGGGAGCAAGATTTAGTGCAAACACAAATCAGGATTTGAGATTTTATACTGCTTCTAGATTTACATGCACAGATCCCGTCCCCTGGAGACAGCAAGTACCAGTGACACAGATTGTGTGTTCACAGAAACTTGAGAATACAAGCCTGAAATTAATGTGCAGTTTCATAGAGCCATATATCCTGCACTTTATGCTTTTGTAACTGAACCTTCAGAGCCAGTCTCTTCAGCTCCTGAATTCTCAGGGAATTCATGAGCACGAGTATTTAGAAATGAAATTTAGAAATCTAACATAGAAATGAGTAACAGGTTGTGCACTATAGTTTCTTTTCAAGCAATTTCAGTACAGTTTCTTTGAATATTTAATAATAAATTCACAGTGTACTTGCTGAGCAGTATTTTTTTTTATTTTTAATAGTACTTTTAAATGATGTTTAACAAATATTGTAAATAGTCATTCACCTGCCCAAATTTAAAAATGTGTGTTATCCTAAATGTTTCAGGGTATTTTAAGAACTCTGTTTTTCTGTCTAATTTTAGAAAATGGCAATATATTCAATAAAATGCTGAAATCTAGAGGGCAGGCAGAATATCTGAGATGGAATTAAATGAACAAGTCAGAGTACTGTCTTTAAGTGTGAAGAGGTAGTAGTGATTTCAATATAGAAAGTAGTAGATGAAAATAAATGCACCTAACCTGTTTTAAAAGGGCTGCCATGGAACTATGTGTGTAAATGTAAGTCTCATATTGCTGCAGCTAAAGTACAGGCATCTTTACATTCCTCAGTAAAGCAAGATTTTGCCAAGTGCCAGTGGTTGACAGAGGAATTTACAGTCATTCCTAGAGGTGTTTAAATTGACAGGTAGAAGGCAAGCTACAAAACCACAGTCAGAAGGGACCTCTGGCTAAGGATCTGAAAATATGAAGAGAATCTCTCTGGATAGCATTTTTACAAAGCTGGGTAATAGAAGAAGTGTTTCTTTTTCCTTATCTTTTTAGTAAGTGCAGGTCGAAGACTGAAGAAAATGATTTTACATCTTGATGAGATTGTCAAGTGTGGTGTCAAACAGTATAAAAAAAACTAGTATTCAATTATCTTTACTTCATTTGTGCAAAATGTCAAAGTATACCCGAGACTGCAGTCCTTTTGTTACCTTGCTACACCGCACAAGAAAACTCAGCCCACAAATGAATTTGTAACCTTGTACAGAAAGATAAATGTGTATTTGTCTGGGTTTTTTTGGTCAAATCCTTTACTTAGAGATGCACACCTACTACTGGTGGAAAGCTCTTTTGCAGATTGAGCTCATTGTAACTTCACCTAGGTAGAAGAAACTACAAATCTGTATTCTGGTAGGGTTCCCAAGCCTTTACTTTTTAATCTTTTTTTTTTTTCTTTTCTTTTTTCTTCACTGCACTGTCCTTACCAGACAGCTCTGTGGGTATATCATTAGTGGAGCAGAAGGAAACGTGGGATAGGATGGCAAGCCAAAGGTATGCTCTTCTTCTTCCCAAAAGGCCAAGTCAGTTTCATTCTCACTTGCAGGTGTGGAATAGCTCAGAGGTGGTCTGTTTCCTTTGTAAGGCTGACTGGCTGCTGGTCTCATCCCAGACATAAACTAAGCTTGGCTAATAAGGGTCTTGGCAGAGGTCTTTATGTGAGCATAGGGATTTTATAGGAGCCGCTGCAGAAGCTTGTCTCTACTAACTGGTGTCCTATAGAATATGAGTTCCTCAGGGGCTAGTTACAGTGGTTTTAGGACAGCTTTGTGCTGGCAGAGGTGGACAGGAAAGATTTAAAGCAAGGCTGGATCTGACCCTTACTCCTTACTCTAGAGTCAATATTTATTCTGTATGGTGCACTCAGGATTTAGCTGGGAAGACATAAGCTTCCAATTTGTTCACTTGCAAGAGCTGTAATATGAGCTACAAATTGAGAAGTAGTAAAAGTTGTATTTTGCCAGATTTTATTTTAAAGCTGTTTAGTGTAACCATTTTAATGATCTGGGGAAAAAAAAAAAAAAAAAAAGGAAAAAAGGAAAAGGAAGAATCCTGGAGCTGGAGCTCTGTAGCCAACCAGATCTGTGTCTGTTGTACTTAGCTCAGAGGCACATTAGGAACAGAAATGACAGAGCAATTCTCCTTCCTAGAAAGTTTTAAATGTCTTTATTTGGTTGGTGCATCTGACATAAATACAGTTCCCAGTTTCCCAGTAATGTCCTTGTGTTCAAAGTTGCAGAGAAGTGAAATGCCCTGGTTTGAGGCAGGCAGATAGTGCAGTCAGTGTGGTGGGAGATCTGGCCAACAGGCCACATTCCAATGGGAACCTGGCTTGGGCCAGTTCCAGGGAGGCCTTTGCAGCTGGTGGCAAACGATGTGCTCGGTGTAGCTCGTGCACGCTGTCTGATCCCCATAGGTGGGCTCCTCTCGGCCACTGCAGTGAAGCCAAACAGCACCAAAAAGCATTAAAGAAAATGTGCATTTTTATCATCCTTAGTTCACTACTTTTGTCCTTAGTTCACTACTCTCAAATATGAAATTTCTGAAATATAGAGAGCTTCTGTCTGTTGAAGAATATATTCGTGATGACGAGCAATACTGAAAAGTGTATTTACAGTGTTTTCCAAAGGAGACACATTAATCAGTTGAAATTTGGAAGACTCTTGTTGGCTTAAGTTAGTCTGTGGATGCAGGAAGATGAGATAAAAGTTTGACTGGAAAAAAACAGGCAGAATGCAAACTAGCTTTGCAGTGTGTTGGATTTCTCCAGTAAAACTTAGTCCTAGGAAAAAAAGAGAAATAATATTAAAACCATCTTTGACACAGGGTGGATAACAGTTCAAACCAAACCAGAAATGACTTTGTTGATTCTGGTAAAGGATTTATTTTCCCCAGGAGAAAGACGTTGGCCAAACTTAAGCCATCAATAATCCCTGTAATTAGTGTGTACCTGTTTCATAGTGTAGGTTGAAAAATCATACAGAATGTTCTGAAAATAGTAAGGATCACCAAATAACTTGAACTCTAAAACTGAACTGGAATTGATGCAAGTGTACTAGCATAATCTTTTGTTCAAATAAAACTCTTGCTGTCTTGTTTCTGTGATTGGCAGATTTATTCTCTGAATATGTTCTTGGCAGTGGGAGCATGGAAGTGAAAGGATGTTTCCATCTTCTAGAAATTTTTTCTTCACCATTTGCAAAATTGCCTAATAAGGAAAAAAAGTACTTATATTTGAAGATAGCTAGTAATTTTATGCTCTTTTTGCATAGGAACATTCCCCCTTGTCCTTTTTGATTGCTAGTGGGTGGCACAGTAGTGATTCTCTTCTCTCCTCATGGATGGGGTTTTAACTAATATCCATTTGTTCTTTGAAAATATTATTATGTAAAAGTATTAATCACTTATTGTGATTACAGAGAACTAAAATATCTTTTTACTTTTGATGAGTTTCTTATTTATCTTACTATTTTATCATCTGTTGGTTTTATTCAGTGGAGAAGGAATAAGTGTTTTAGCTGTTTTTCTGACAGTCTTACCAGAGGTTATTATACTAACCCACATCCCTTCCTCTGCCACTAATAATACCTCAGGTATTTCTAAAGATCTCTTCTTAAAATAAATGAAAGTACTCTAGATTTTGACCTAAATAAAACCTCTGAAGAAAACTAATAAGTATTGCTTTTGTTATCCAAATTGAACAAACATCCTTTTTTAACAAAACAAATTCTGTTTTTGAATTTGAAATTGGATTTGCTGAAAACTGCATGGGAGAATCCTCCTTGTACTGCAAGGGGGAACTGATCCTTCAGCCAAGCCAGACACCAGTCAGTTCTCCTTTTCTGGGTGTGGTCTTTTCTGTAATGCATCATCCTGCAGTCAGATGATGGTCAGACAGGTGGCAAATTACAGCAGGTACAGAAGTCTTTTCAATATGCACTTGGTTTGTAGGTTTCTCTTTTGAGGAGGCAGCCATATGTTCTTGAGCCGTCTCTCACTGATATTAACTGAATTGAGATACTGCATTTCACTACTTTTCTTGTACCTTCATGGTGACAACTTGGCTGGGATTTCATCCTGGTCCCTGAAACATTTAATGAGTAGCCTGGAAGGCCTGAAAGTATTAGCTGGAAAGAGCTATTGAAAGGGGATTTGTCAATAGGATTCAGCGATAATCCAGGCTTAGCAAGGGTGTAGGAATGAAGAGTGACATTGGGCATCTCTATTTCTACAGATTCAAGAAGGTTAGAGTGCTCCAGTTTAGAAGCTGTCCTTAAAAGGCTCTTAAAAAGGTTCATGCTCATATTCTGCAAAAGGTACTGGCTCAGACCTCTGAGATGCAATATTTTTTCCAGGAGATGGATGAATGAAGTTTTCAGGCCTTTACTGTAAATAATAGAAAACTTTCTTCAGCGTTTATACTTAATATCAGTAATTTCTTATGATTGTATTTTTTTTTTCTACAGGAAATCTGAAGATAGTCATGCCTATTAGCTGCCTACAAGATGCAGGTAATTGTTTTTACCAGAAAAAGGCATATATTTTCGTTCCCTCTGAGTTTTCCTGCACTGCTCTAATATTTCTTCAAGCTCAATTCAGTTTTTCCACTGGAGGCATTAAAAATATTCCAGTATCTCTAGTACTGTGTTGTTGGGGTTTTTTTAACCTTTTTTCTCACTTCTTCAAAATCTTGACTGTCTTTATAATTTCCACTGTTTCATCCATAAAATACCCTCTTCGGATAATATGGAAGCTTATGTTGTTCTTCAAAAATTCAAATGCTGTACTTATCTGTGAAATTTATACTGCTGAGTTTTCTGCTTTGTAATAGAACTTTGGAATCACATTGCATGTAAGCATAAAGCCTGCATACATAGCTAGATGGAAATGTTTCAGTGTGGAAACTTAAAAGACTGAAGTCACTTAAAAACAGTCACAGCTTGTTTCTCCAATGTGTGTTTTACCTCTAGCAAGACATTTTCACTAAAATTTAATATAATGGTCAGAAAATGAAGATGTGGAAAGGTATCGATACTACTGTGTTCAGAATACTTAGTTGGTGTAGCTTTTGACTGATTAAAAGCAGTTAAAAAAAGGATCAACTCTTCCTTGTAAAATGAGCTACATGATCTAAGCTGAGAAGTAGTATCTCTCTTTAGCTGTCTTAAAAATAGGTGTATTATCCAAGGTAGTCAGGTAGAATTTCTGGCTAGGCAAGAGTTACAAACAGCATATCTAGAGTGGATGGCCATATATATATTTATGTACACACATACACACCCCATATGTGTGAAGCACCCCTCATGATATAGAAAGATTATACCTCTGGAAGTTCTGTTTGCCTTCCTCTGACTTTGGAGGAAAGCCAGGTGACTTTAAGTGCATATCTGAACTGCAGGTGAGTAATACTGGATAAGGTAATTCCTACCTATGGGGTTAGGACTCTGTTTTCAGCAGTGGTCTGCTGAAAGGGCTTTGAGACTGGATGGCAGACTTCCTGAAAGCCGCATCTCTTTTAAGACCTCAGAAAGCCTTACAAAACTGTTCAGTTTGAGAAGGGTAGATTTCTGTTTTCTCTTCTTATGGGTTTTATTGACTAGTGATTACACTTGTGTGAAATCTTTGGAGCCAGTCTTTACTGCGTCTCCTCACAAAATGGGCTTTTGTGAAATGTAGTTACATTTACTTAAGTACCTTAATATTTTTAATGAAAGGCTCAATTAAAATGCAATCAATTGCACTGATGTTATTTTGCCTGACTATACTAATTTGTGGGGGGGGGTTCTTTGTTTTTACTTTTTCCTTACAGATAGCTGTGTCGCCATGGAAGAGATGAAGAGAATTTTGCTCTAATAGATCACAAATATCTCTGTGTCATTCTGCATCTCAGTGTTTAATAATAATGGAAAATGTCCAAATGCTATAATAAGCCTTTGCAAATGTGTAATAAACTGCTTAAGAAAGTTTATGCCATGGACAGGACTGTATAATAATCACATTAGTATACAGACACAAATCTAATGCCTATAGACTACTGCGTAGAAAGTTCCAAAGAGAAAGAAAAGTCTGTGAACTTGCAACAGCTCTGGAAAAATGGGAGCAACAAAACTTTAAAAAGCACAGCTTTGGACACACTCCATGAGTCTGCACAGCTTTCAAGTGAACTAGCACTTAAGACCTTGTGTAACAAAATGGACTCTGGGGATACAGCTATAGGGCAAAACGCTACCTCAGGGTCTGGAGAAACTGCTAAAGTACCAAGTAGATGGAGGCAAGAACATTCAGCTGTTATTAAGATGAGCACTTTTGGCAATCAAGAAATACAGAGGCAACCACAAATAGATCACGAGCAAATTGGAAACACAGCATCAGCACAACTTTTTAGTTCTGGGAAACTGGTATCATCAAACGAAGCTGCACAGCAAGTCACGGAGAAGCAATATCCACAGCATCGTCCAACTCCTTACTCATGTCAACATTCACTTTCTTTCCCACAGCATTCATTGCCACAAGGTTTCTTGCACAACATAAAGCCACATCAGAGCTTGGAAGGCCCTCCATGGCAGTTTCCTAGCCACTTGCAATCAGTTGCCTCAGAGGACTTATTTCCTTTTCATATGCATAGCCATAGTGGAGGTTTCTCCAGGAAGAAGATTTCAAGCTTAAACCCCACTTACAGCCAATATTCACAGAAATCTTTAGAACAATCAGAAGATGCTCACAAGAAGGAGCACAAACCCAAAAAGCCTGGGAAGTACATTTGTCCCTACTGTAACAGGGCTTGTGCCAAACCCAGTGTACTTAAAAAGCATATTAGGTCTCATACTGGGGAACGACCATACCCTTGTGTTCCTTGTGGTTTCTCCTTCAAGACAAAGAGCAACCTCTACAAGCACAGAAAGTCACATGCCCATGCAATTAAAGCAGGGTTGGTACCTTTCACAGAGTCAGCAGTCTCTAAGTTGGATCTAGATGCCAGTTACATTGATGTGGAAGCTGAAATACATTCAGATGGTGAGCAGAGCACAGACACTGATGAGGAGACCTCACTCCTAATGGAGGGGTCTGAAAAACTGAGCCCCGTCCCACAGCTCCCCCTGGACATGGCTAGCAGGAGCAGTTTTCACTCCTCCATGGAAGAGTCCTTGGTGGGGCCAATGAAAGTGCCCATTTTGATTATCCCTAAGAGTGGAATTCAGTTACCCAGTGAGAGTTCACCCTATATTGGCTCTGATATATTGCAAAACCCATCCTTAAGTACTAAGTCTGATGACTCTCACACAGTTAAGCAGCGACTTGCACTAAGACTGTCAGAGAAAAAAGGGCAAGATTCTGAGCAGTCGTTAAACCTCCTGAGCCCACACAGTAAAGGAAGCACTGACTCGGGTTACTTTTCCCGCTCAGAAAGTGCTGAGCAACAAATAAGCCCACCAAATACCAATGCAAAGTCTTATGAAGAGATCATCTTTGGGAAGTTTTATAGGATTAATCAAAGAACAGCACTAACAGTAGCCACAACAAATCAGGAACATAGTTTAATAGGTAGAAAGGGCAAAGCAGAGCCATTACCTCTCTTAAATAACAGATTGGATATAAAAATGCTTGAGGAACATATTTCTCAGCTGACTCCAAATAAAGAAGAACTCATTGACTCCAGTAATTTGAGCTCTATTAAATCTACACAAGTTTATCCAGGCAGAAATGCAGAATCTAGACAATCCCAGAGCGCCACATCCCCCATCAAAAGTGAATCCAACCTGTACCAAGCCAGTCAGCAGGGTGAGGTGCCTGTCCTTCTTGAACCCCCTGTAGATTCTTCTCCTCTTATAAGAAGCAACTCCATGCCAACCTCTTCTGCAAACAGCTTAAGTATTCCCCCATCTCTGAGAGGAAGCCATTCATTTGATGAGAAGATGACTGGCTCTGATGATGTTTTTTACCCTGGCACAGTGGGAATATCCCACCAAAGGATGTTGAGAAGACAGGCTGCCTTTGAACTGCCCTCTGTGCAGGAGGGGCACTCAGATTCAGATTACCATGGAAGACCAGGGAAAAATATAATTATTTCTTCCAGTAGACAAATAGCAGGTGACAAAGGACCATCCTCAAAAGAGAAGAAAGTGGGAGACAAGACCTTCTATGACTATGATGCCAGTGGAAAGCACTACAGAAAATGGGAAGAATTTGAAGCTCAGAAGCAGAACTACAGAGACTCTCCATCCTTAGGTGGAGTAAACAAGGGAGGAGAGTACTTCATTGATCCACTTGGACAATCTCAGGCGATGCCATCCATGCTTGGAACTTTTGAAAACAGAAAGCGAAGGAAAGAGGAGAGTGTTGGAGATGAAGAGGACAGTCCCATGCTTTGCAGCAGTACGACTAGCAGCACTGCAGGAATTCAGCCTTTGGACTTTGATCCCAAATCCCAAATTCAGGATGTGCCAAGGAGTGGATTTTCCCTTCAAGGTCTGGACAATTCTGTCCATTGCCATGCAGAACGTTTTGACATGTGCAGGCCTTACCTGCAGTCTGGAAGTCCAGCAGCTTCTCTGGAAGACTCAGCCTTAACTGCAGAGCAAGAAAAGACTGCAGAATCACTATCTAGAAAGCCCCCTGGAAATGTCATTTCTGTCATTCAGCACACAAATTCGTTGAGCAGGCCAAACTCATTTGAAAGGTCTGAATCTACAGAACATATTGCATGCCAGCAAGATAAGATCTATTCACCGTCTGAAACATGTGAGAATGAGATTTGTGACTCCCCAATGAGTCCAGACCGAGCTCCACAAACAGAAAATACTGACACCAATAAGCCGTCTCCGTCCCAGCAGCCTCAGTCATATCATATGCAGCCCAGGTTGGTTCGCCAGCACAACATACAGGTACCTGAAATTCGTGTCACAGAGGAGCCGGATAAGCCGGAGAAAGATAAAGAAGTGCAGAACAAAGAGCAGGAGAGACCAACTGAAGAATTCCAGTGGCCTCAGAGAAGTGAAACCCTTTCTCAACTGCCAGCTGAAAAGCTCCCACCCAAGAAGAAGCGTTTACGACTGGCTGACATGGAGCACTCTTCTGGAGATTCCAGTTTTGAGTCCACTGGTACAAGCCTTTCTCGCAGCCCTAGCCAGGAAAGTAATTTGTCCCACAGTTCAAGTTTTTCAATGTCCTTTGAAAGAGAAGAAAATGTGAAGTTCATCACACCTTCCAAACAAGATGAGTTTGGAAAACAGTCTGAGTTTTTAACAGTTCCAGCTGGTGCTTACTCACTTTCCGTCCCTGGGCATCACCATCAGAGGGAAATGAGACGTTGCTCATCTGAACAGATGCCCTGTCCTCACGCTGCTGAAATCCCTGAGATTCGAAGTAAATCCTTTGATTATGGGAACCTGTCTCATGCTTCTTCGGCTGGGACACCGACTACTGCTCTATCTCCATCACGGGAAAGGAAGAAATGCTTCTTGGTCCGCCAGGCTTCCTTTAGCGGTTTCCCAGAGATTTCCCAGACTGATCAAAGCACAGAACAAAGTATAAAGCAGGAGCAGATGGAACATGCACAGGCTGGTCTTCGCTCTTCCCAGCTTTCTTGGCATCACTCGCCTTCATCTGTGCTTCAGCCCATTCAAGTAGATGACTCTGGAAAACAGGCTGTTGGCGCTTGTGTTCCACTTGCTAATAACTCATCCCACCTCGCCCAACAACAGGCTCTTCTTGCAGATAGTCCAGAAATGTTAAGGACTCCTTTGATCCAACAGGCACCTTATATTTCTAACAAACATCCATCAGAGCAACAGCAGCTATTTGCACATCAGGAAAATGTCCCATTTCCCTCTATTCATAGCACCTTGTTTCAGTTCCCTTATCCAACTGTCTGCATGGTTCATTTACCACCATCTCAGCAGCCAGTCTTGTGGCAGTCATGCACAGAACCTCTACACTTCCAGCATCATTTTGTACAGCAGCTGCAGAAATCTTACATCAAGCAACCTTTCCAAACAGACATTCCTCCAAGTTATCACCTGGAACACTCTCCAGAGCTTATTGGAAAGAAACCAGCTGATTATGTGCATGCTAAAGAGCAAGCATACCAGCATTACTCAGGAACATCTGGGCAGTATTCAAAAATTACTCTTGCTAAGTACCAGTCAGAGCATAGCATTAAACCAACAGATACCTCCTCTGAACAGCATCTTCAGGCAGATTTTGACTCCCCCAGTGATGGATCTGTACAACCTTTGCCAGGAACAGTTGTTCCCGTCAGGATTCAAACCCATGTGCCGTCTTATGGTAGTGTCATGTACACAAGCATTTCCCAGATCCTTGGACAGAGCAACAGTCCTGCAATTGTAATTTGTAAAGTTGATGAGACTGTTTCTCAAAGAACATTGGTAACTAGTGCAACAATGCATGGAATTGGATTTAACATAGCTCAGATGTTAGGTCAACATGGAGGGCTAGAAAAATACCCTTTGTGGAAAGTGCCACAGACACTATCACTTGGACTGGAGTCCTCAATTCCGCTCTGTTTAACTTCCAGTTCTGACATGGCTTCTACCTTGGGTGGAAGCAAACGGATGCTTTCACCTGCCAGCAGCTTGGAGCTCTTCATGGAGACCAAGCAGCAGAAACGAGTCAAAGAAGAAAAAATGTATGGGCAGATAGTTGAAGAGCTAAGTGCAGTTGAGTTAACTAACTCAGATATAAAGAAAGATTTTCCAAGAATGCAGAAGCCTCAACTAGTAAGGCAGAGCTGTGCTACTGAGCCAAAAGAAAGTCTGCCATCCGTGTCATCCTCTTCACCACTGTCGTCCTCTTCATCTCAAGATTTCCCACCTGTCAGTGTGCCAACAGCTGATGCTTTCCCACTAATCAGGGAGAAACTTTCTAGTTTTGATTCCACATCACCAGGACAGAAATCCAGCGGTCCTTCTGAAGGAAGAGAATCTCCAGAAGAACTGGATGTTGATGAAACAGCCTCAGATATGAGCATGAGTCCACAAAGGTCTTCATTGCCACCAGGAGAAATTCAGCCAGAAGACCAACAGAAACATCCAAAATTGCCTCTTGGGATGCTAGTCCAGATGACATCCAGTACCAGTGGGAAAGTCACGGGCTCAACTATTCTCCTGACAGATGTAGCGGATTTTCAGCAGATCCTTCAGTTCCCAAGTCTGCGCACTACTACTACTGTGAGCTGGTGTTTCTTAAACTATACGAAACCCAATTACATTCAGCAACCAACTCTCAAATCTTCTGTTTACGCTTCATGGTGTATAAGTTCATGTAACCCAAATCCATCTGGGCTGAGTACAAAGACCACATTAGCACTTTTAAGGTCCAAGCAAAAAAACACCACAGAAATCTACACCCTGGCTGCTATGCATAGACCTGGAGCTGGTAAACTGACATCATCAAGTGCATGGAAGCAACTTGCTCAGGTAAATAGAAGGTTTCAATAAAATTAAATTAATATGTCTTTATTTGAGAAAATCCAAGTAAACTATGAAATACAGTGTAATTACTTAAAAAAAATTCCCGTTGGGAAATCAAACTTTGATATCTTCCCATCACAACTTCTGAGCCTCGGTTTACCCCTTTGCAAACTCTGCTACTTCTGCTGCCTCTGTCTCCATTTTGAGAATTAGTTCTAAAAAGTCAGGCTTTCAAAACCTGTTCTTCACATATTTCAGAACCTGAAAAGTTATCTCCTTTTATTTTGTCCTTGTTGCATGGCCCATATTCAAACAGAGGACATAAGCATCCATGCAGGTCCATAAGTAAAGATTAACTTAAAATTAAGCAAGGCTCTTCAGATCATTTTAATGTTTTTTACATACTGATTCGTCCTCATGGACTAAGCATTAGATAATGGTGCCAGGGAAAATTTTGTAATGGCAATAAATTACTTTCTAAGGCTTTTCCATCTCTATTTTCCATGGTTGTTTTTTTTTTGTTTGTTTGTTTTGTTTTGTTTTTTTCCTCCTGAGGAAAGATACGGTGCTGCATTTTCTTTCCAGGCTCACATAAAAATGTATCTAGATTACCCCCTCTCTTATTCTCCACCAAGCTGAATGGGACAAATTAATTCATTGTCTAGAGTTGCACCAATGAAAGTCTGGCTTTGACCTGGAATGTTAAAAGTACTTGAAATAAAGTGTGCATTTATTGTGTGTTCCAGCAGTAACGCCATTCCTTGACTTTGTTCTGCAGATGAAACACGAGCCATTCTTCTTGTTTGGCAGCAAGCTTGAAAAGAAAGTAGTGGGGAATATTATAAAAGAAAGAGTAAAAGGAGACATTCATGGAGATAAAGACATTACATCCAAACAAACTGAGCCGATACGAATTAAAATCTTTGAAGGAGGGTAAGAAAATGCAACTGGAAATTTCAAAGCTCAGCCTGTTGTTTTGACTAGATTTGAAAATGAATGTGAATGAACTGGGATGTAAACAGTCTCCTGTATTTCAGCCGTGTGTTGTAGCACCCAAGCTTCTTCTTGTCTTATGTATATGTCAGTGTTAAACTACAGGATATCTGTGTAGCTACTCATAGTTCTACTATGCTATAGGACAGTTATAGTTTTTGCATCCTTTTAAGAATGCTCACTCTGCATTGTCATCTTTGTTCTTTCAATTATAATTAAAGAAATGCACATTCAAGATTTTGTTATTTTCTATGCAATTGTTTAATAGCTTCCATAAGGACATCTTTCCATTTTTTGACTTTGTGTGCCTCTGCTTAGGCACACAAATAGGCTCTCTGAATAGGCTAGCTTGGAAAGTTTACTCTTATTCTCGTAATATTATATTTATTTACTGAAGTTGGATTTGATGATAAAATCCGAGATAGCAATGAAATCTGTTTTCTAAGCCTAATCCATGGATATATCATCTAAGGTTGATAAAATGATTAATTTTACTATGGTTATCTCTTGCTCCTTTGATAATAGGAACAACTAATAGGGAGAGGGAAAAAGGAGAACTGAAAGATCATTAGCAATATTTTGAGGCTTATGAAGTCTGTTAAAGAAAAAAAAAAAAAAGAAATGAACAGTTGTTTATCTCTCTCTAAGAGTATGCTCTAAAATGTAAGATACTGCTTTATTTCTTTTAAAAATTCTGACATAGTGCAATTATTTGCTGAAGATTAGTAGTAAGTAGTCAAAAGGCTGAACAAAGTAGTTATTTTTTAGTCTTACCAAACCCAAATAGTCTCATAACAATGTGTTATTGGGATAACTAAGTAGTTAGTGAAGGAGATGTGATAAATTTGCACATGCTATTCCTTCTCTCATATTTTGTACTCTAAAAGTTGTCCTTCATACCATCATGTAGCTTGATTCCCCTTGGACAATGTCCATGAAATAAACATTGACATTTCTTTCTGGTCTGTAACAGTGAAAGGGTAGAGCCTGCATCTTACAGGGTAGAGCCTGCATCTTACTTGAAAGACTGAAAATGTTATTTTGAACATTACAGTTGGTATGCTGGCCCAGACACAGAGCCTGGATGTTTTCTGTGGCTGTACATTTTTCTAGTACCCAAGTCAGTATGTTGGCTGCATCAGAGCGATCCAAGTTCAGGGATGACCATAAGTTTTTAAGAAATTTAAAAAGCTATTACTTGAATTCATGCCCACTTTGAAGTATAAGATTTGCCTGCTTCCCACTCTGTATCATTTCTGAATTTGGATCACTCAGCTGAAGATAGCTTGCGCTGATGTAAGCTAAATGATGAGAGGTCGGAAGGATTAAAGTGTGTTAAGAAAAGCAACTTGTAGGGGATTCAGATCAGTGCAACGTGCAACGGATCACTCTATAAAACTCCTCTACAGTCTAACACCTTCTTTATGAAAACTTAGTGTGTTATTCACACCATCTTAAGTTTCCCTGTACACCAACAAGGTCTATGAAACTATTTGTGTAAAAGAATATATTTCACGTGTCAGTTAGGTGTATCTCCTAGTATTACTTGGCTATGATTACTCTCCTTTCTTGAAATAGAACAAAAAGAAAGAAAACTTGATGTACACATTAATTTCTGGAGTTGGGAGGGCACAAATAATTGGTGCAGTATGCTTCTCTGATAGGAGCGTATGGCCTTCATATGTAGCTTTCTATAGTGAATGAGGTGATATAGTGTTAATCAGTCCACGCTTTCCTTTTAGATGAACATTTTAATGTTCATTTTACTGGAATTGTTTGTGGAAGGGGATTTATTCTTTTCATTATTTTGGTTTTGGTCATTTGTTCTTTTAAATTGATCTAATATTCTTTACATTTAGTAACCCTGACTTCTATTACTTTCTGTTCTGACTAATCAGTTTGTCCTCTTCTTCAGGTTTTAGTTTATGACTTCCAAAAGCTAGCTTTTTAAGATGAGTGGGCTATTTTGCTTGCTTGCTCTTGGCTGTTTGTAGAGCTGTTCTTTCATCAAGCTCATATTTGCATCACCTGAGCGCACAAGCAGTGCACTGAACTATGCATAAGATGTCTGTTGTGTTTGTTTCATCTTCTCTCCCCTAGACAGATAAGCACGAGTGGCAATATCTTGTTTCAGCAGGGTGTTTTCATTCATTTTTCATTTGTCCTGAGGAGGGCTCTTGATTATTTTTGTACTGTAAATGCAGAGAAAGCGATTCAGAATTCACAGCTGAGGAAGATTTGCAGTCATCACAGTTTTCAGTTTCTGGGAAGTTTGTCTTTTATACAGGAAGGTGTGGTCATGCAGCTGCTCTGTGCCAGGGCAGCAAAGTGCTTGTATGTCAAATAGACTAAAAGTGAGTTAGGTAGGGCTTGGAACCAGTGAGAAGCTGAAGCAACAGAATGGATGGAGTTCAGCAGAAAAGCAGATGTCACAGAACATCACTTACCACACCAAAGCCAGTCAAGAGCTGTTTGTAAGCTGTGCAGCAGAAGGGGTTTTGAAGTAGGAACCTACCAACAATATTATCACCTCTGGTGGATGGCTTGATTCAAATGAAATGATTTGATTCACAAAATCTGCTTTCCATCAACTATGACTGCAGAACCCTGGTGGGATATAAAAGAAAGTCAGCAATTTTAAGTTCAATGCTTGCTACATACTGTTAGTTACTTATGGTGTGAAGCTGAAAGAAAGGAGGGATAAAGCAAATGTTCCCACTCATCTGACATCTTGCTTTATTATGTTATCAGTTTGCAGCAATAGTGCACACTTTGCTTGTGTTTCCTCTTTTATATCTATCAGTAATAGACATTGATCATTGAAAATCCCCAATAAAATAGCATTTCAGTTAGATATTTTAGGACTCCAAGGCTTATGAATACTTTTAACTCTAGCACCTCATTAAAATCAAATTCAGAGCACCTGTTACCATAGTCACATGAAAGTTATGTAGTGGGAAAGGGAAACTTGCTGAAAAATTTGAGAGAAGCCCAAGTTAAAAGTAAGATTTAATATTTCATAGTGCTAGGAAAGGTATTTACCATAGATTCAAATTTGTGATTCAGCATTTAGACCAGACCATATTTACATGTCCAATTTCTGTGTGTCGTTTTTGTTACAGTTTTGTTTTGGTGGGACATACTTAAAGAGTCAAGATCAATTGTGCTCAAGAGCTGTGCATATGAATGACAAAGAGATGGTTGTTATCTAATTGACTTTGTGCCCAGTGGGATCTGAGAGTAGCAGAAGCTGGTGGAGTGAGGTCAGGCAGAAGACCAGCAGAGATGGAGCTACAGAAAAGCAGATGTAACACAGCATTTTTCTTAGCATTATCAATCAGGGCTGATTTAGTAGACTCCATCCCAGAAAACTGGACAGCAAGGAACGATGAAAAGCAGATAACATGGCAGTCTTTCAAACAATACTGGACATTTGTTCTGTCTGGGAGAAGGCCTGAAGGTGGCTGATGAAGTAATGGATAGAGAGATAGCTAGGAGTTGTTAGCATGTGAAAACAAAGGAGTTGCTGTTTTCAGTAGATGGTACAATGGACATGAGAACAAAACAGTGTTTCATGCATTTTTAAGATAGCTGCAGTATTTATATTGCCAGTAATATTGTTGAACACACAGAGGTGTTCACCTAAGAAAAGCAGACTTGAAAAATGTTTCAGTGTAACCCTCCAAACTGCCACTTGCTTCTGATAGAGTTATCATCACATTAGCAGAACTTTCACACAATCCTTTATTTATCTAAAGTGCTGACTGTCAGTACCAGTGATGGTTTGTGGGATTTGCATCCACGATGTGTCTGAAAGTACTTTGTGCTGCTTAGGAGAGGACAGTGAAGGAAAAAGGAATCGAAAATTATTATTTCTTGGTTCTTGCAATTTCTGAATTTTACTTCAGGGTACTGAGGATAAAGTTCTCCCTCTATGGAATGCCCACTAACTTCAAGCCTCAAAACAGCTGGGGCAGATCCCTTCAACTCTTTTAGATTTCAGTATTATGAGTTTATTGTAATAGTAAATGAAATGTGCAGGTTTGTATCGATTTGCATATCTTAATTCTTACCTAACAGATAATGTAATCAACAAAAATAGCACTGAATGCTTATGCCTGTGCTAAGAAAAATTCCTTTTACAATGTTCTGCTAAGTAGGCAGGTGGAAAGTTTCCCATTTTGTTTCTAGAGCAGCATGTACCATACCTGCATGAGCTCAACACAGTGTTCCTTAGAGTGAGATCCATGTTTAGGAACTTCAGACATGAGTAGTGTAAATACATACATTCTTGCTAGCTATCTGCATTCCCTTTATGTTTAATAGGGGAAAATGGGCATTTGCAGGATGTGATTTATCTGATCCCAAGGGATAAATCAGATAAATACATTTAAATGAGTCAAATTAATTATACCACAAAAGAGCTCTGTTTTCAGTGGTGGTAGATGCCCACGTGGTTCAAGACTACAGATAGATTACATGAACCCAATCTGCAGTTCATATACGAGGCTGCGCTTTGTCTACAGGAGCGGTGGCTAATCTGTTTCCTAACAAGGTGTTTGTAGCATACCCATACC
This sequence comes from Tympanuchus pallidicinctus, assembly GCF_026119805.1. Classification (NCBI taxonomy): domain Eukaryota; kingdom Metazoa; phylum Chordata; class Aves; order Galliformes; family Phasianidae; genus Tympanuchus; species Tympanuchus pallidicinctus. Next base: position 57,410,838 of record NW_026294618.1, on the reverse strand, counting down.
ACAGCTCTTCGTTCTCACATTGTTAAAAAAATAAGATACACAAACACAATGAGACCAGTGCCTCCTCTGTGAAAGGGAAATGCTTTGTGCCTTTCAGCTTGAAAATTCAGCAGTTCACATGAACTTCAGTGGCAGTTTTGTGGTGAGATATAAAATCAAGATTGGGTGCATAGAGATAATGTTTGTGCCTGCATGTTTTCTAGCCTCTATATGATTTAAATACTCATTCTCTTTCAACAGGTACAAATCAAATGAAGACTATGTCTATGTCAGAGGACGTGGCCGAGGAAAGTATATTTGTGAAGAATGTGGAATTCGCTGCAAAAAGCCGAGCATGCTCAAAAAGCATATCCGCACTCATACTGACGTCCGGCCTTATGTATGCAAGTTGTGCAATTTTGCCTTCAAAACTAAAGGTACTTGACCCTTTTTCCTGAACTTTTGCCACTTCACAAACAAATCTTGAGATATTTTGCCATCTGGGAACCAAGCACCCTCTGCATTGAAGAAAAGAATTTTCTTTGAAACAAAATGACTATGTTTATGGATACAGGACTCCGTGACAGAGATTGTTCTTTTCTCTTGAATTTATCCAGGGATATTGTGAGACTTAGAGACTCCTTGGATAGCTTCATTAAGTGCTGTGGGCTATGACCGGTCCAGTTTTCTGGAGATAAAATATAGTAGCTAAGAATTATCCTCACAAACAATACTTTTTTGCCAAAGTTGTTACGTGGTACAAATTTAACTGCAACAATGCCCAAATGCTACTACACGAGTACACTTAGTATGACACAGTGTAGAAGAAGAGCATCAGCTAGTGAGGAAAACATGCCTTCACATGATTTGCAGGAGGTCGGTTTCAAGTTTATAATTAATGTATGTCTCCCAGGTGGGCCACTCCATCCACGGCAGCATTAATTATTGATAGAGATCTGATATCATGTGTTCACATGTATTTATCAGCACAGAAAAAAAGCTTTCATTTGTCACCTGATGGCCATGGATCGTGATATTCTTTGGAATTTGGATTTACCATGCAACTGTCTACATAAAAGAGGAAAAACTCTCTTCTGCGGTAGCATTTCTTTGTACCACAGTCCAAACAAGCCTTACATTCTCAGTTTTTTTAGCTTTGCTCTGACCATGAAGGGAAATTGGTTCTGATCCTATTGTACTGTATTTACTTGAAGGAGAAGAGAAGAAGCTGAAATAAATTTCTATGAGATCCCAGTGCAACTTCATGGCTGTGTTGAGGAATGAGGATTATAATAGTTTCCATGACTCCAACACTTCTTCCTCTACCAAAGATGGGCACAGCTAATAGATGGCAGTAGACCCATCAATCTAGTTTAAGATGAGAACTTTGATGGGAGTGTAGAGACAAATGGAAGTAGCTGCATTTGGTAGTCTCTGTGGTCTATCTGTGGAGCTGTTCTTAAATCACTATTTACATTTGACATTGCAGGAGAAATGGGTCTTTAGGAGAGACATAAAGGGAGGATCATGGTTTTGCAGCTCTGTTCAGAGAGAACATTCCAGGCAGAAGAGATGGCATTGAAATAAATGTGAAATTGCTTGCTGAGGCTGGCATTTCTGGCAGAGAAGAAGTAACAGGGAGGAGGTGGTGTGCTGTTGCACAATAGGGGAATGAGTAGGAAGAAACTAAGCCTTCAAAGTGCAAGAAGTGTTTAACTGGTGTGTTGCTGCTCATGGACAGTTGTCAGCCTCATAAGTATTGTAGCTATTTTGCTGAAGACAGTTGGGGACAGACCTTCAAAGTATTTAGCCACATAGAAGCATCAAAGGCTGAGTTGGATTTTTCATGCAGTACACAGACACCGTAAGAAACTTACTGAGAAGGGAGTTATATGAACTACCTAGGACTGAAATCAGAGAAAAGGAATTTGTGAGCTTCTAAGCACACCTCTGCTATCTCAGAGAGTGATGCACTGTTCCTGCCATTTGGAGACACCAGTCAGGGTCCCAAAAGCAGCATACATACACTCACAGAGTGCTTTTCTTTGAACTAAGAAGTGCCGTGTCTGGGTTGGCACTTTCCCAGTTGTCTGTTGCAGATGTGACTAAAGTGGCTAATGGATTAGACTGATACTCTCATTTCTCTGGCTTGTGCTTTTTGTGCCCAGGATTCTTTGCTATGGAATGTCCCCTGGGGCCAGTCTCAACCCAGTTGTCTTATCTGTGAAAAAAAAAGACGAAGACAGACACTCCAGAAAGTCAATAGTCTAGTGTTAGATTGCTCCCTCATGGGAGTGGGAGATCTGATTTCAAATCCCTGCTGTGTCTGGTTCAGATCCATACTCCAAAGCAGGGAGCTGAACTTGGATTTACCACATCCCAGGTGAGTGCTTTCAGTACAGCTCCTCTCTGATCAGAGATTGCAGCCAGTAAACTTGCACTGAGAAATCAGGCATAAGTGTCTTTTCGAGGGATACCGCTGGTTCAGCAAATGCCTTCAGAGTACTAAATGTTTGGAAACACATATGAAATAAGTGGGAGAGTGCTTAGCTTGTGAGTGCCACTGTGAAACTGACTGAACCCTGAACAACAGTGCATTGTTGTTCTTTAATGTCCAGGCAATATATAGTTATCACAGACACTAGGCCCAGGGATAAATAACTGCCAAAAGTGAGTTTTTGAGTTTGCTGGTACACCTAAATGTCGTATGGAAGAGTGGAGAGGTGCCTATATACCTCTCTTTTCTTCTGTTCTCTTCTGTTCTCTTCTTTTCTCTTTTCTTTTCTCTTCTTTTTTTCTCTTCTTTTCTTTTCTTCTATTTTCTCTTCTTCTCTTCTCTTCTCTTCTCTTCTCTTCTCTTCTCTTCTCTTCTCTTCTCTTCTCTTCTCTTCTCTTCTCTTCTCTTCTCTTCTCTTCTCTTCTCTTCTCTTCTCTTCTCTTCTCTTCTCTTCTCTTCTCTCTCTTCTCTTTTTTTAAGATATAAAAGCCCATTCTCATTAAAACAGGCTCTGGGCAATGGGCCAGATGAGTTCAGCCTTGTCTGTTTCACTGTTGTTTGTTTTTAAACTGAAAACAGGATATCCGCAGGATAACTGAGTTATACACCAAAACTTCACTTTGAAAGTGATCTTTGCTGCTGTCAGTTAATTAGATTCATCTCTGATCCATAGGAAATCTGACAAAACATATGAAGTCTAAAGCACACATGAAAAAATGCCTGGAGCTTGGAGTATCAATGACATCTGTAGACGATGCTGAAACTGAAGAAGCAGGTATGTCAGAATGATTTAATTTAGTTGGAATGGCCTCTGGAGTATGCAAATGACTCAGTGCATTTTCGCATAGTGCCTGGCATGGGAAAATGTATTAAGAGTATTTGGGGCATTTTTTAATTATGAAGCATCTAGCAAACAGGAAATATAAAAAATAAATCTGATCTGTTTGTCTATAGTGTTTTTTATGATGCATCAGGAAGAGCTAGAAATAGAAATGTGTCATCTGTCTCATACAAAGTACCAAATATTATCAATTTATGTATGAAGGATGGTAACATTCAGTGAAGTTACAAGGGGGGGTAGGGTGAATTTTATTTGTAGGGTGAATTTTGTTTCATTTTCACAGGACAGAATTTGGATATAGAGTTTTAAGGTTTATATATATAAAAAAATACATTTTGAGACTGTTGGGAATGGCTTTATTTAGCCATCACAGATGAAGATCATCCGGCGATGGCACTAGGTGTTCTGGGTGGGGTTGAATGTGACAGAAGAAGTGTGGCATGTGCTTACCATTTTGATTTGCTATGGCTTTTTCAGAAAACATGGAAGACATGCAGCAGGAGACAGAGAAGAGTAGCAACCTGGCAGGCCTGTCAGCAGAGCATCAGTTTTCTGATGCTGAGGAGTCTGATGGTGAGGATGGTGATGAAAATGATGAAGATGATGAAGATGAGGATGACTTTGATGATACTCAGGGAGACTCAACACCAAAAACTAGATCAAGAAGCACTAGCCCTCAGCCCCCTCAGTTCTCCTCCCTGTCGGTGAACTCAGCTGGGGCATCGCAGGGGGCTTCCCCCGAGGGCTCCCTTTCTGTGGGACACTCCTCCCTCATCAGTTACTTGGTCACTTTACCTAGCATTCAGGTTACTCAGCTTGTAACATCAAGCGACTCCTGTGAAGACTCACAGATGACAGAATATCAGAGGTTTTTCCAGAGTAAAAGCACCGATTCAGAGCCCGACAAAGACAGGTTAGACATACCTAGCTGCATGGATGAGGACTGCATGCTTTCCTTAGACCCCAATTCGTCTCCAAGGGACCTCTCACCTTCCAGTCAGCAGTCATCCCCTGGCTATGATTCTTCACCACATAGAGATAACTCACCAAAGAGGTATTTAATGCCTAAAGGAGATTTGTCACCCAGAAGGCATTTGTCACCCCGGAGAGATATATCACCCATGAGACACCTTTCTCCACGGAAGGAGGCTGTGCTGAGGAGAGAGTTATCACCAAGACGGGACGTTTCACCAAGACGTCACCTATCACCAAGGAGACCAATGTCACCAGGGAAAGATGCATCTGTTAGAAGAGATTTGTCTCCTAGGCGAGAAAGGAGATACATGGCCTCGGTTAGAGCGACATCTCCCAGGAGGGGCTTATACCATAATCCAGCGTTGCCTATGGGTCAATATTTGCAGTCTGAATCTATTCCAGTGGGTCATTCAGTAAGTATGAAAGAATATTTATTCCTGTTGTCAGAAATGATGTTCCTGCTTAATTTGTGCATGCTATTTTGAAGAACTTTGCTGTTTTGTAGAAAAACAAAGCTTTGAACTTGAGTGGGAAGTCCTGGAGTGAATGCAAGACTTTTGCAATAAACAGGGACCGAGTCAGGATGCTGATTCAGTTAGACACAGTATAGTCAGCCAAAAGGTTGAACCTTCACTTGCTACACATCAGAGTAACTCCATTAACTTCAATGAAATTAGGCTGGCTTACATTAACTGCCCCGTCTTTATCTTTAAATGGCCCAGGAAGCTTACATGGTGTGTGTGGCTTGTTACTGCACTGTAAAACCTTTTACCTCCCAGACTGTCAGATGGAATCAAGCCCAGATCAGAGCTCAAGACCTTGATACTTCAGTATGTTGCCCATCCCTGATGTATTGCTTAATGCAATAAAAACACTAAAGTAAATGGAAATCCTTGGAAAAGCAGGGTGCCCATCTAAAACAGGACCTGTGGCTGGAGTGTAAATAGTATTATTTTGTGACAGGAGCAGACAATTGTTTACCAGCAGAAAGCACCATCACAACTGTCTCTTTTGGCAGAGACACCACTGTCTAGGTGGACAAGAAAGTATACAAAACTTGCACAGCTGCTGTTTGTGCTGTTCTTTTTCAGTAAATAAACTCTCAGAAAATACTTGAGACTTGGTGCTTTTGACAGGCCCTAGCATTCGCAAAGTTCCCTCCACAAATAAATTTGGTCTTTAGTGTTAGGAAATGGCCTTACTGTGTGTGCTTTTTTTTTATGTCATACGCTCTTTCATCATGTTTGCTGCTGCTGCTAGCTTCTCACTGTGTGCCTTTCTGGGCAATGCGTGGATCCAACTTGGGTGAGCTCTGACAGGCTGCCTCCACATCAGACAGGACTCTCCTGCCCTCCTCTCCATCACCAGTCTTCTTTGCTGTTTGTGTAGTCACAGTTCTTCTCTGTAGGGAAGATCAACTGAACCCTGAGCTTATGAAATTAGTATCTCCAGGGCTCTAGTGCAGATTTCTCTGCTGAGACAAGCAGAGGAGGGTGGGCTTGGGTTGGTTTGTTATTGCAGCTCAGCAGAGGTGGCTGGAAACACAAACAATACTAAGAAGCACTAGCCAGACAGATCCAAAAGTCATCCTGGCTTTTCAGGAGAATTAGGGTAAGTTGCAGTATTGAACGAATCTGCACATAAGTGAAAGTAACACAAATCCAAGCAACCTATTGAAGAGCCCTTCTTGCCCTTGGCCAGAGCCTGCTCCATCTCCCTGTCACCAACTGCTTCCTCTAGCAAGATATTCCTGACCTCATCTTAGATGTGATGCCATGGTTTGCACTGTTGCTGGGGAAAGAAGCAGAAGGGGGGGAACTTCCTAAGCTGTCCTTAGGGAAGGGAAGGATATGTTGAAACCCTGCGCAGTTTCACAGACAGTCTTTACAGAGATGAAAGACAATGCAAAGCCAGCCACCAGCCTCACAGACAAAGCAGGGAAGCACAAAAGAAAAGATAAATAACCATCAGTTTAAGAGACATAATGCCGTGGTATCAAATTCAAGGAATTATGTGGGAAACTACAGCTGACATTGTACAGAGAGTTCAAGTTGTAATGTCCTCCATGAGACATTTCCACTGGCATCCTGTAGTGGAGATCTTGGATGTGTGGGGATGCTGGCAAAAGGGTATGGAACAGTCATTCTTTGGCAGTGTGACAGTTCTTGCTGTAATATTTGCCTTGTGTGTTATACACACCTTCCAGCAAGGCGTTTAGCACATCGTAAGGACTCTTTTAGCACTCTTAGCTCCTTCTTTGGAAATTGCTCTTCACCATACCAGATGGACTCTTTACACTTACCTTATTTTTGAGGTAGGATCAGACATTTGTCCTACAAGAAAGCAGTGATAAATCAATGGCATGTTGATATTTAGAGAAAAACCCAAAGCTCAGCATAGTCACTGGACCCTGAACGTATGTGTCACCGGAAGCAGAGCCTGGTCAAATTTAAATGAGGAAATCAGGGATGAGGATGATCATCCGTCTAACAAACACTGTGAGGAAGGAAAGATGGATTCTTTATCTCTGTATGTCTTTCTAGGAGATACACTTTAGCCAAACAGAAGTTGAGTTGAAGTGAAATGCATGTTAATGTGTGGGAAGACAGATAACACCTGAGTCTGAAAGCTGTTAGAAAAGAAAAAGGAATAAAGACTTTTTTTCACTTTCAGAGAAGTGAAATCCAGCAAATAAGGACATAATTTGCAACTGCATCACTGATGCAGTGCTGCTTTCTGTGTCAGACTTGCATTGGATTCCTAATGCAATCCTTGCAGAAATTAGAGTGCTTTTGTATTTCTGGTGCCTGAAGTTACCAGGAAAAAAAAAAAAAAAAGAGTTTTATTTCTTCTCCACTGCAATTAATTTACATATTTGCTCTAGACTGTTTGGCCAGCGGTGATCTGGTTCCCCCTCTTGTTTCTTCCCTTTGAATGTTTATGCTCTTTCGTGGTCCTGTGCAGAGGGCTAGCGAAGTGCTCTGGTATTGGAAGTACCATGTAGAAAGCAGTTGAAATTATTTCTTTAGGAAGTGGAAAAAAGCATGGGAAAATAAACAATAATACAGAATTTTTTGTTTTTTTTTCCTCTGGCAGTTAATAACAAGATGCTGCCTTGCAATAGGATACTCTCTCCAAAGTAGACTAAAGCTAGTGCACCTTTGGCTTTGGCAAGTTAAATTATTGTCTGTAGATTGAAAGGCTTTGGAGATGAATGTCTCTATTGTCATATTTATTGTGCTTTGACTCACATTTCAGAGCATTCTTGGAATACGTGAGCTGAATATTATTTTCAGATGACATTAAACTGGAGAATATGCTCAAGGAATGCATCAGGTGTACTTAAACTGTGAGAGGGCATTCAAATGATTAAGAGACTACAGGATTAGTCCAGAGTAACTGTGCCCTCCAACCTGACAATTCATATACTGTGAACATCAGGTTCATCATCAATGGTTGCATTCTGCTCCTGCTTTTCCTCACTTCTAATATACCCCATTACTTCCTCATATAGACCAGAATTCTTGCCTCTTCTTTAAGTCATGAAGCTGAATTTACCTTGTTGTTAGTAAAACATACTTGTCCCTAGCAACTGTTTTAGCTTCTAGAAGTTAGTGCATTTTTTCCCCCTTGCCAGTTTTCACAAGCAGTTTCTGAAAATAAGAAGTTACTGTAGTGTGCTTTATTGATATGAGTTTACCTGCTTAAGTTGCTTTTCTCTTTCCTTCATTTTGATGTCTGAAGCCTGATCTATTCAGAAGGGCTGAAGGGAATTAGGTATCACCGCTAGAAAATCATTATGACCCAAGATCCTTTGATCACCCTAGACATATGGATATTAAATCCCTTCTTGAACTCTGAATGCTGTATCGTCTTGAGTGAAATACATTCCTGTACAGAAAGCTAGCATAAAAATCCTAAAGGTGAACTGTAAATAGGTCCACATATGTTCATGTTGTCTGCAATAGTGCATTCTCAGTAGGACTGCAAATTGACTTGATCCTGAAACTGAAGTCCACATAGATTTTTAGTCACTGTATTAAATATCTGTCTTTTAGAAGGCACATGGAAATTATGTTCCTCTGTAATTGAATTTCCCCATTGAGTTCATTATTTTTTGTTTTTTAACTTTAAAAAGTCACGAGTACTTTAAGATATGGTAATCACACTGATTTTTTTTCACCTGTCATCTTTTTGCAAGCTGTGGTCTGAGGGGATCTGGGGCTGCCAGGCTTTGAAATGTGATCTTCCTCTTAATTCCCTATAGTCTGTTTTGGATAATGTACCAGATACACGATAAACCCTGGCTTGTCCATTAAGGCATTCTGGGATATGTGTGAAGTTGGCTATGACTTTGCACTGGGGTATGTTGTGGAAGTCTAGCTTTATGATCAGGCTAAAAAGTTTACTGCAAAGCTCCTAAAACTGTTTGGAAAATTATGTATCACCTGGAGTTGGAGAGAAATATGCTTACCTGCTACAAATGAGAACTATGAGAAAATGAAATGGGTCCCCTATGCCTGACAAAGAGAGGAACTCATCTCACTGAAATTATAGGAATCCATTCTGAGTATATAACAAAAAAACAGTGACCTTCTGCACTGCAGTCAGTGATGGAATCTAATATTGTAAACAGAATCAAGTCTTTGGGTTTCCAGGATATTTGCTAAAAGGAGAGAAATCTTCTAATATTCAGTCTCTTCCCTATGAATGTGCATGTGTGTAAGTATGACAAAGCTAGATATCTGTAAGGGATGTATTAATAGGATGAAAGGTACAACCACTTCAAAACTCATCTGCCAGAGTTAGAGAAAGATAATCCTGTGTGTGCTCAGCCAAGCTTGGAAGGCATCCAGTGGACATGCACACACTGTCACTGTCTATGTAAAAATTAAGCATGAGAGACATATACTGGGTGATAGCGCTGATGTTGGGGCATGTAGCAGTTTCTATCATGTTAGCCACCTCTATCTGACAAGGACAGGCAGACATCCTACTTCCTTTTGAAACCGTGGCGGAGTACAATGCAAAGCCAGTGTCCTTCTCGATTAGAGATTTGAGTGTGACTAGGTTTGTTCTTCTGCGAGTTTCACTCCTTTTCGTTTGGTTGCTTTTGCTCTATTTCTCTTGGCCCAGATTCACATTAGATGCATTAATGATAAATGTCATGGTTTAGGAAACAGCCAAGAGGACGGCATGACTGAGAAATGGGTTGACAGAGGAAAGATGGGAAAAAAAAAGGGGGCAAGCAACTGTGCAGTGGTGAGGTTAGCGATAGGAAGAACTGACAGAGTAGGTGAACTATGTCTTGTGGCTTGGCAACTCGTTTATTCTGTAAATTTTTCCCCATTCAGCAGTACAGCGTGCTGTCACTGTGCTTTCTTATGGCAGTTTCTCTTTTATGAGACTTGAGTGTCTCACTTTCTGAATAGGAAAATTCCCATAATTAGATTATTCTCAGAATAATAACATCATTTAAGTTTGAGTCTGATGATTATGGGTCACCCTTCCTGTCTCAGCGTTGATTTATATTAAACAGGACAAAGCATCTGAGCACAGTCAGATTCAGCCGCTGGGTAGCACAGAAACTGAATCTTTAATTGCCCCCTAAACCCATTCCCCAGGATGGGATCAAGAGGTTGCTTAATGCCTTGGAAAGTAGGATTTCCCAGCAGTGAATTGCTGCCACTGTGGCACACTGGCATGTAGCAGCACAGTCCCCAGCTGCTGCACAGGGACTTGGGGTGGTGGCACAGCTCTGGGGCGACCAGTAGGTGTTTGATCCATTTGCAGAGCAGAGATGGGTAATTTTCTTTGTTTAATTTCCTAAGGGTGTTCCTGTATATTGTGACCACATCCCACGTACAATTATGAAAATGTCATCCTGCACTTGTGTCATCGTTGTTTCGCTGTTTGACAATAAATGCTACTTAATCGTCAAGCAGAAAATAAAATGTAGAAGAATGAAAAAGGAGAAATCCATAAGCCCAAGATGTGTTTAATACTGAGTGAAGATGGGGCTATTCATTTTATCAAGAGAGAAACTAGTAGGAAGACACTGAAAAATTCAGTACAGTGTGATTTTTTACTACCCATTACAAAATCCCTCCTTCTTCTCAGTCCCCTTAAGAGTGAGTGAGTGTCCCCACTACAGAATTATCACTTTCACTCACAGTTAATGCCTGCTCTTTTGTTATTATTTATTGTTTATGCTACAGATAGGCCAAAATGATGCTTCATTGTGTTAATGACATAAGAACTTGAGTTCTTTGCACAGAGGTGTTTGAACTTCCCTGGAAATACTCATCCTTTTTAGTCAGTGAGGTGGGTGGGAAGTAGGGGAACGAAATGCCTTCTCTGGGGTTTCAGAGCACAATCTTTTAGCAGACAGAATGCTTGTACATGCAGTAAGGATTTTCCAATACTGATGGCAGACAGGGAGCATTCCAGTGTGCATTTCTCTGCAGCAAAGCCCCAATACCCAGTGCAGGCTGCCAACACCAGTATAATTTGCACAATTTGCCAAAACAGAGGGTAAGATGGATGTCCTGGCCAAATGTGTCCTGGAGAATGAAACTCTATCTACCCCAAATGCTCTCTGCAGTTTCAGTTGAATATAGTACTCTTCACTTCCTGACCTAAATTGCTGCATTGTGTTGCTGAACACTTAACTAGCTGCTGCATTTCACCTCAGAGGCAAGAGCCCTGTAGGGCTGAGCTAAGCAAAACCTCCTATGTAGTTTGGATAAGTAATTAGTGGAGTTCTCCGAACGCCTTGGGATCCATCTGGATGAAAGGTGCTGCGTGAACAGGAGGCCACACTGCAGAGGAGAGCAGACAGGTGGTTTGGCAGCTTGACAAGAATTTTGCTAGCGGTGGCGCTGATGTTTCTGTTGTTTCTTTGTTACAGAGGAAGGGGTTGTCTCAGGGGCCTTACTTCGGCTTGTATGGAGAAAAAGGAGCTATGGAGCACCACAGGCCTAGCTTGTTCCCTGAAGGTCCGAGCGATTATGTCTTCAGCCACCTTCCACTACACTCCCAGCAGCAGATCCGAGCACCCATCCCCATGATGCCAATCGGGGGCATCCAGATGGTCCACTCAGTACCTGCAGCCCTTTCAGGTTTACATCCTCCGTCCACTCTGGCCCTGCAGAGGGAGGGCTCTGAGGAGAAGCAAAGAGGACAGACAGAAACCCTCACTCAAGAGTCACGCGGTGTTTCCAAGCACCACGAGAAGCGTACCTCTCCGCACAGCTTGCACCCCACCGCTCCCCCCAGCACATCCTCCTCCCCGTTGCTGTTGCTGACACAGAGCACTTCCGAGGACAGTATAATAGCGACGGAGAAGGAGCAGGAGGAGAACATACAGACTTGTACGAAAGCCATAGCCTCCCTTCGAATCGCCACAGAAGAAGCTGCTCTGCATGGGGCGGAGCAGCCACAGAGGCCCTCTGAGCCTCACCAGAAACCCTCAGAAAGTGCACATTTTAGCATTAAACACTTTAGTGGATCTGAGCCGGGCCAGGCCTGTGCCTCAGCCACCCATCCTGACTTGCACGGTGATGAACAGGACAGTTTTGGTACATCACAGACTGCACTAGCCCATCCCACCTTTTACAGCAAGAGCTTTGTGGACATTCGACAGCTGGGCTTTCAGAGCAGGAGCGAGCCCCCGTCAAGCACACAGGAAAGAAAAGATTTGTCGTCTGAGAAGAGCAAGCCACATTGATCTGAGATGCATGGAGACTTTCACCCATACATTTACCCCACTTTTTTTTCTAGCGATAGAAGAAGTATTCAACTTTACAGCATGCCTGTTCTAAGTTACAGTAGTTTGCTATTATATATACTTTTGTTATATCAAAAGAATTAGATAAAATAACAAGTCATCATGAACCTGACCAAAACTAAATTTGAAATTCTTATTGGGTCTGGTACTTTTAAATTGTACAGATGTTTGTGCCTTTTCTTTACTTTGCTTATATTCTTATAAGCATTTTTTTAGCAGTAATTTGTACATATTTTAGAATTTGTGTATCTGCTTTGTAATAAATGTAATTTCTTTCCTTTTTTGGACACTTGGATCTAAATGATGTAAAGCAAAACAGCATCAATATATGTGAGGTTGCACTAAAACATATTTTTATATTGATTAAAACTGAACAGCTTTTATGTACAGCTCTGATTCTGTAATACTAATATTTATTTACTTTGTTTCATAAATTGTAAATTTTTTTCTTAATGTTGTGGATTGCTTTTCTATGTGAAGCATGGGATTTACTGTTGCGTAATTAGAACAAAATGTATATTGTAAAACAAGATATTTAAACTAGAGTATCTTATCTTATTCTGCACTTATGCATTAGTTAAAAAAAAAAAAAGATAAAGGATGTATCAGTCAGTTCTTAACTCTTGTAATTTTTTTTGTCTCTTGTTTGCTGGATTGACTATAACTTAAGTGCTGATTGTGATTTTAAACTGATAGTACCGTAAAGCATTAAAGTAAAACAATGTGCTATTGTGAGTTTTTTCAAAGCTTTATAAAACAGTTATAAATATATTAAAAGTATTTGGTCTTATGTGAACATGTTGATCTAGATGCTCCTTTTAAAAGCTATGGGAAAACATTCCACCCCATGTAGATACGTACAAGTGCATCATCAGTGCCGGCTGCACAGCCCACCCGCAGGTGGGGCATCGCTGGCTCCCAGGTAGGCGGGTGGTCACACCTGGCACGGCCTGCTGCTCCCTCCCCAGAAGCAGGGTTGTGAGGTCCCTATGGCCGCACCGGTCTGGGCTGGAAGCTGGGCCATACAGAGCCACAGCAGTCCCTGGGTTATGAGGGCCTGCCGTGCCTCTGCCCAAGCTGAGCGTGGAGGTTAGGGGTCACGCAGAAGTGCCCCAGCGTGTGAGCTCGGAGGGGAGCAGAAGACATTTCCTCACACCTGAACACCAGCAGCTGGTTACTCCCCGTGAAGGGAGTCTCCCCGTCCCGCAGATGGAGGAGCAGGTGGGCACTTCCAGCTAGGCAGAGGGCACTGGCATCTTCAAGAAGCAGATTAATGGGCAAGAAAGTCCCAGTCTTCCAGAGCAGGGTCTCCATCTGGGTGAGCTTTGTTCCAGAGGGAAGTCGGTAGGAGCCTGGGCTTGTGGTGGATTCCCACTACCACCAGCAGCATGTGCCTGTGCGCACACACTCACTCACACACACTTTCACACACACACACAAAAGAAACCAACAATCCGGATTATATTTTGTGCTATTTAGTGAATTATAATTCTGTGAAACCAAGTTTGTATATTGACTTACAATACATTTAAGGAGTGTTCTTTAAAAAGAAATAAATATACAATTACATGCACAAGGTGTCTAGTTTTCATGTGTTCTTTCCATTTTCCAGGTTTATTGGTGTTCCAGCACATTGCTGGAAAGTTTTGTTCAGAAGAGCTACTTTCCTGTATGAGGAGCACCCTTAGCTGTGTGAGTAGCAGCTAAAAGTGTGGATCACGTTCTGGCCGCATCAGATATTATCAGTCTGTTTCCCCATTAATACCATGTGGGGGCAGAACCACAGCTGGTACACTGTCATGATTCTAGAACTATGGCATATGACTAGCGGAACACTGTAATGGGCTGCAACCAGTTGTAACCATTAAAGGTTGCTTTCCCGTCTCCATCAGCGTGTTCCTACCTTTATTCAGATCATTTTGGTAAGGCTGCCAAGATAAGTGCATGCCAGAAAGCTGGCTCATATCAGGCTGTTGAGAAGAGAAGCAGCTTATGTTGGAGGCAGTGGCTTGTTGGATCGTGCTTCCTTTACAAAAAGAAAGAAATAAAGCAGCCAATTACACATTTTAAATAAACATGCCCTATCTGATAAAAAACTTCTCCTTGGCTGCATGACTGTATTAAGAACAAAATGCTTCACACAGTGATCAGCTAATCAGGTAATCATAGATATCTTATTAAAAGGGAATCAAGCAAATTCCCTGATGGCAAATGATCCATTAACAATGCCTTTATAAGCAACTCCCTTACTGTGGGAGTTACTGTTGGCTTGTTTGATTATTTTAATTAATTTGCAGCTGCAATTTACCATCCAGCTTTTCAGCCTTGGGGCATTTTTTAAAATATAATCATTGAACAAATATCACTGAAATTACATGTGATATTTTTGGGTTACAGTGGAGCAACCCTGAAGAGGTCTCAGGTATTTATAATCTTCTATTTTCTTAATGAAGTAATGTTTATATAGGGCTTTGAAAAAACATTCTCCTGCAACTCCTAAGCATTGATTGTGACCGCTTTCCATGCTCTAGAAGGGATGTGGAGGAGAAAGGCAAATACATCCAAAAATGTTTTCACAGGCATGAGCAGTTTTCAGAGCTGTCACAGTGGGTACAGCACCCAGGACTGACTGCAGAGTATTTTGTGAGTGTTCTGCCTGCTCTGAGCCACCAGTGGGGGTGACGGTGTGGGGCTGTATTTGTGTGCTGCAGTGTGGAGTCATCACACCTTGTAAGCTTGGGCTCAATGCTATGGTAGCTCCCAGTTGGGGCCATGTGCACTGGTGGCTGTTCTGAGGGTCCTGGGGAAGAGGCTTCTCAAAAAACTGGCTGTGGTGGGAGTACATAAGTCTGATGGGAACATCATGAGTGCTGTGACATGCTCTCAGTTTCCAGAGGCTGAGTTCCCAAGCACGGCTGGTACCACTGCAGGTAGGTGACCTGTTAGTTGGTTTAAGCAACAGCCACTTCTCATCCTCAGCAGCCATTAGTTTGCCATGGCTAGCTCATGTGTGACAGAGAGATGGGACCAAGAAGAGCAGTTCTGAGATCTCTGATGTAAAAGTTAGTGCTATCTAAGGGATGAGAAGATAAGGGATTGAACAGCATACTCCAGAAAACTGCAGAGCCTAATGAGGAATTTTATATGCAATATGTTACGGAATTTCTAACTTGGGAATATAATTACCTATTACATTTTTCAAGGAGATTATAATTTTCTATGAAGATCCTTATGTCTCTTCAGTAAAGCACAAGGGAGATACAGATGCTCTGGCAAGTGCTTCTTAATCCTTTTTTACAGAATACTGTCACCAGAGTCACTTTAGCATCCATTTGCATCAGCAAAACAGAAAGCATGTTGGTCTCACGTAGCTGCCTGCACAATCATTTTATGAAACTTCACATTCTGACTCTAACACATGTTAAATACCTTTGTGTGGAGTTCCCCATTGTAGGACACACTGAGTAAGACTTAGCACCAATAAAAGACACAATTAACTTAGTCAAGCCCGAAGTGGATTCAAGTTACTTAGGTACAAAAACTTCACTCCAAGAATGCTGGAGACTGCTCTCGTTTAACTCCAGTGACACCCAAACTTACCAGGTGCCTCCTTACTCGAGGCTGTTTCCTTGACTTCTGTGTTTGGACACAAGCTGAACTTCTTAGATCTACTTCAGTCCAAGATTGAGCCT
This sequence comes from Tympanuchus pallidicinctus, assembly GCF_026119805.1. Taxonomy (NCBI): domain Eukaryota; kingdom Metazoa; phylum Chordata; class Aves; order Galliformes; family Phasianidae; genus Tympanuchus; species Tympanuchus pallidicinctus. The sequence goes on along the minus strand of NW_026294618.1, from coordinate 57,395,065 downwards.
GGGCCCCAGAAAATACACCCTCTGCCTAGATCCTCCAAAGGGACCTGCCCTACTGAAGTGGGTCTTTGAAAATACCTCATGTGTCGAAATGCATCTCCCTGATAAATTACACTTATGGCAAGCAGTCACCACCTCTTCAGATTAGCCTAATTGGTCTCCCTAACTGGCTATCTAAAAATAAAAAATCTGCCTTTAAACCCCTCCCTTGCTAACTGTAACACACCATTCCCCTGGGAGACTGCGATAAGTACCACACAAGGTGTAGAAGAGCCTTTACTTTCCTGTTGAAATTCTGTTATTGTGAAGCAAGAAATTCAAGAGTCATTGGCTCAGCAAGATTGCAGCGCGTGATCCCCCGGAGTAAACCTGTGTCAAGAGGTGTACATAAAGTGGCAGCCTGCATGGGAAAGAGGGAGTTTTCTGGAGGTCTCATAAATAGAGTGATGTGGCAGAGGCTTTGAAGGACAGGGTATGAGCTCATGCGCTTCCCTGCCTGCAGCCTTCTAAAACAGCTTGAAGAGTGCTATTTCCAACATGCTTCTTGCTTAGTGCCCATCTCTTTTCCAAGGTGGCAGAACCTCCAATAGAAGAAGGCCAGATGTCAGACTCACAGCTCTGGGCTTTAGAATGAGAACCAAGTCCCTAAAGGTTAGATGCTACAGAACTTGACTCTGTTACTGCTTTTTGTCCTAAATGGTTCAGGGAAAACAAGTCTTATTGATTTAGTAGCTTACACAGTGGAACAAGCCAATGGGATTTATCCTTTAAAGTCATTTAGCCACCTATGAAAATTCCAATCAATATTCTCAGAAGAATGTCCTTAAAGTAAATGCAGGATATTCAATGAAGAGACTAAACAGCATATCATATATTGCAGTTTAGCTACGTCTTTTCTTTTTTGAGTTAAACTGCCTGCATGAAAAAAATCAGCTGTCTATATACTAATTGAGTACATTACTGTGATGATGTTCCCCTGCCCTTTTCTCATATACAGATCACATATGCTAAACATGAGCTCTGAACATGAGCCTGCAGCTCAATTTAAGATGAAAATGCTGGATAGTTTGCCTTGTTCTGTGATTATGCTTTGGGGTTTTACATGCTGTGCATCTGTCACTTGTGTTTGCGTGATTTTTAGTATACCTGCTTTTAACTGGATTAGGCACACCCTGGAACACTAGGAATGTGGGAAACATCTCGTGGAACACTTGGCTACATGAAACATGTGAAGTTGATTTGTTGCGTGGCTTTGTTTGTTTAGCTGTTTTTTTCCTCCAAATAATTGTGTTTGGGGAGAAAAACATTTTAAGTGTTTCTTTCATGTTGTGAGTATAGAAGTGTTCTGCACATACAGTTCATGGGTGCAAAGTTTTATAGATATACACTAGATGTGACTGAATTTAAGCAAGAGATAAATGTCTCTGCCTTTATACAAGATGATCCTGAGATTCACCCCAAGGAGGCTGGGCTGGATTGATCCTTGCCAGGAGCAGCCCTCTGCAGTGACCATGAGCCACTGTATCTCTATAAAGATGTACTCGGGCACTGATGGCACTTCACTAGACATCATGCCTTGGTGTCATTTTCCCTGCAGTCGAAGGAAAGAGGAATGGCCTCCTGTTGTGCTGTGTATTGCTGTATAATTCTCTCCAGTCACATAAAAGTGAGAGGCAAGCTCCTCATCTGAGGTGCATCAGGCCACCTCTGGAGCAGACAAGGGACTCAGCACACGTAAAACTGCAAGGACCATTCAAACACACCAATAACCTGCACAAGCTCATCTGCTTGCAGAGTGAGATGCCAGCTGGTGAGAGCAGAAAACAATTTCTGCTCTAGTGGGTTTCTTTGTTTTTCTGCATTGTATGAATATTCATTCTGAAGCTGACAGGAGGAGGGGAGCTTGATCAGCAGCAGCAGGCTTGATCAAAAACAAAAACAATATTACCACATAAACTGCCTTTTCGCATTCTTTCCTGGTGAGTGACATCTCCTCACTGACAGGAGGATTGCTAAGCAAGGCAAGCACTATGAATATGTATGGTGGTATGCAGTGCCCCACAGACACCCAGCAAGGTGGGGGCAGATTTGGTCCCATGCTGGAGAACAGAGTTTCCTTTCCCTCCCTTCCAACAGAATATATAAGAAGAGGCTGACACCATGCCATAGAAACTAATGGAGTTTCCACATTCATTTTAACAGCAGGAGATTTGGTCTCTGAAGGCTTGTTTCCATGAGGTGATGAGAAATCTTGCTGCTAACATTTCAGGGACGTCAGAGCACTTGGCGTGTTGCCGGCTCAACTTCTATCCTTCCCATCTGCTCCTGGAGCAGCAAAGGTCTTCACCCGGCTCAGCCCCACTCTACTGAGGCTGGGGGCTGGGCAGGAACTGGGCTCTCTGTACTCTGAGTGCTGGTGTCCCGAATTCCATGCGCATATTGGCATTGGCCCTCTGAGCAGGGGCATGTCCTGGTCTGCAAATCCTAGGGGATGGCCTGCGTGCTTAATTCCTCAATAGATGCATGTGATCTTCAATGAGGTATTTCAAAAGAACAAATATTTCACCAGCCAGGTTTTCTGAAAAACTTGGCTGCTCCATAGAGGCACTCAGATGAAGTGGTCAGATTTTTCAAATATGCTGAGCACTTGTTCTCAGCAGAAACTGCTGGATTCTGGGCACATTGGAAAAGCTGGCCCTTAAAAACTTCTTAATGACGTCTGGCACCTCACCTCCATTTGTTACTTCTTACAATCTTACTTCTCACCACAACATCCCTATTAAGAAGGAGAGAGGGGGAAAGGAAGGAAGAATGGAAGACAGGGAAGGGAAGGGAAGGGAAGGGAAGGGAAGGGAAGGGAAGGGAAGGGAAGGGAAGGGAAGGGAAGGGAAGGGAAGGGAAGGGAAGGGAAGGGAAGGGAAGGGAAGGGAGAAAATGAATGTAGTAATGAGCACATTTTCATGGCTCGAAGAGCTCACTCCCTTTTACTGCCAGGAAAAATGGAAATGATAAAGTGGAGACTTTGACCAGTTTTTTGACAAAATGTTTCTTTTTCCTCTCAATTTAATATTTCTTTATTATGGTTTAGTAGTTCAATGTGGGATTGGTGTAGAGAGATATTTTGGACTCATATCTTGAAATTTTGTTTGGACAGTCAGGAGAGAGGGGACTTCTAACAAAAAGAAAGAAGAAGAAAGTCAAAGACACGGTGTGGTTCAGGGAGCAGTCTTTCTCTGGCAGAAGATGAGCTAAATAGCCTAATAGTTTTTTCCATCTGTATTTCCTATCATCTCACTGCGAGCAGAAGGAATTCAGATCCTGCTGATTTCTCTGGTGGGGGGTGGAGGAGGCTGCCTGCTCCATTGCTTAGCATGGGCAGAAGGGAAAGCTGAGGAGAACACTTCCACTGCCTTACCCCTGCTCTGTGGGATCCCACCAAACATCTTGGCTGACTCTTTGCAGTGCTGGATCACCGCCAGACTGCAAGAAAGAAGGATCAGCCACTGTCTAGAGCACTGCCCTGCGCTAACCCACTGGATTTCCATGCTGAGATCCAAGGGAGAGTTTAATGCTGCTTTAAGCAGCCTAAGTGTTGGCTGGGCTCTCTGTAGCTGCTACCACGCAGCTGTGTGCTGGCTCAGCCTGTGCCAGGTAAGCAGTGGGTGGGTCTCGCTGCTTGGGGAGCCTCATGGGCAGAGCTCAGCAGGATCAGGGCTGGTGTGGGCTCTGCTTGCAGAGGATGTGCTTCTTCAGCTCTGCTGGCCAGTTGGTGCCCAGTGAGGAGAACTTGGAAATGCTGTGCCCTTCACCTCACAAAGTTTCCTGGCTCTCGCAGTCTGATTTTCCAGGAAAGGGTACAATCTAAACCCTCCGATGATTTGGTTAGCTGTTCTTCTTAAAATTAAGGGATTCAAAATAATGCCAGTAGTGCCAAATTGCTACCCATGCCCTGGAGGAATAGGAGGCAGGAGCCAAAACTGTGTTGTCACAATGCACATTACCTGAAACTTTCACTAAATTAAAAAGGGCTGTGAAGAAGTGACTCCCAAACTATTTTAAAAAGGTAAGGAGAGATTCTTTTTCCCCCCCTTTTGGCCTGTTCATTTCAGAAACATCAGCAGTGACGATGATTTAGTCATCTGTATTCTGCGTGCATTAATGGAATGCCAGCTCTTGATTTTATACACAAGTTTCTTGATAGACTGCCTATTTCAGCAGAAATTACTGTTGTCAGCTCAGTGTTCAGGGTGTTAAAATCATCAGTGTCACAATGTTCTAAATAGGCAATGTAAAATGTCACATCCAAAGAGAAGAACACAGAGGGTGTGACATTTTCCAAAAATTCCTTGTATTTCAAATGCTATAGAATCTGCAGCAAAAGGAATGAGGGGATGGAGGCGGGGGAGGGGGGAAGGGGGAGAGGAGACCTTTCTGTATTGTAACGACTGAAAAGCTACAATAGAGTTTGAAGGTGCAAATAAGGCTATAACAAAACATGAGTGTGCATGCTTTCAACACCAAAATGACTTACTGACTGCTAATTAAATCTCACTGCAAATGGGATTTCTTTTTTATTTTTGATGGAAAAAGTGGTTTTATTACATTTACTTGGCTGACAGCCAGGAATACAGCTCAATACAAATCTAGCAAAGTTAAAGGCCTTCTGCAGCAACATATGGCTTGTTTGGGAAGTATGAGTCATAAATGGAACCAGATGCAAAAAAAATATAGCTGTAAGAAGGTAGCAACTGTCCTCAGGCAGATGCCGATAGTGTTATTTCTGATATTTCCACCTCATGAAAAATGTACATGTGCATATTAGTGAGCATTTTTTTTCCACCATGGGAGTGTTTCAGAGGCCTCAGATAGCATGGGTCCACCCACTTTTCTCCTATCAATGGTTAATACCTTCCACAAGCTGTTTTATCTCTCTGACTCCTTATAACAGGACTTCCAGAGATGCCAGTTTCTCTCCTGGTTTCAATATATGTCTTAATGTAAGTCTATGTGAGACTCCCAGGTGCCAACCCCAGGTGGCCTTTAGGCACACAGGGCCACTACTGACAGGCAGGACTGACCTTCATTTGATTCTCTATGCCCTGTGGAAACATAGGCTGACAGAAGCCTGTCCTTGTACAGGAAGAAGCTTCTGTGGTGGATGCCTCATCACCACACCTACATGTATCTGTGAGCATGGCATGCATGTGACCACTTGTGGATGCACAGGTTGAACTGGATGCCAAAAGAAATGCCAGCTGCCATGGGTAGAGGAGTAATAAGGGACAATCTTCTGCCAAGAGCTCCAACTACCTGTAGTGAGGCAACGGGTAAACAGAGGAGGATGGGAACAGTTAGTTGCAGAGGGTGTGGGCAGACTGGGGTATTTCTTCACCATTAGTAAGGCTGCCTGCTCTTTCCCCTTAGGCTACTGACGTTGCTGCCTTGTGAACCCACAGCATACATGTGCCTTTAGTTCAGAGGCCTATAACTTTTTTGGAGTTTGGCTCCTGAGCTCCAAACACCATTTTATTTCTGTCAGAGCCCTGTGCCTGTTATCTCTCTCCTAATTCTTCCAGCCCTTTGCTCTCTGTTTACCGGTAAGATGTCAAGGACTTTGTCAGAAATTCAAGATCCTCTTCCTTCTCATACCGAATCTCCTCTTACAGAGGTAAGACAGATGCTCTGCAGTTCTCTGCTAGGCAAATCCTAACTACACCTCATCACAAAAGAAATGATCTTATGTTCTCAAGTGCTGTGGAATAAAATGACTGGGTACTTAAACAGTGCCATAAACTGACCAGTACAAGCAGTGTAGGCACAGTGTAAGCCACAGCAGTCAATAGGTTGGGCTCTAAGTCACTCGTGCCCAGTGGTGGATACCAGGGCACAAAGGCAGAGTAATCTTCCAGGAAGGCACTGCCCAGCATCAGGCCTCCTCCCTGCCTCAATCCTTGCACCCGTAGCATGTAGAACGTTGACATGGTCTAGGACATCATGCAGCTCAGCCCTGCTGCATATCCTTGCAGGCAGAAACATGCCAGGTTGTTGGCAAAGTTCTTGCAGATATTGTGAGGCATCTGATTTATGCAGTGGCTTCTTTCAGCAAGATGTAGAAGAGCTGCCCAGGGCCCTGCTCATATCCTCCAGCTGGGAAGCTCAGCACTTGAAGCATAGATTGAACCACTACCCTCTTCTTGCCAGGGTTTTTTTAATTTAGAAAAAGGCTACTGTATTAACCAAGGAGTTATCAGATCCTACAGATCTCACACTGTCTGATCCATAAAGCTTAGCGTGTCACCTGCCTCTCAGTGGAAATACATTTGTAGTCCTTTTCTGTGACCACAGCCCATCCAAATTGTCCAGCCACATAGTCATACCAACTCCAGTCTCTCTCTGTTGTTTAAGCTCTTTCTCAGCTACACTGGGAAGCTACTCATAAGAACAGCCTGGCTTAGCTGAAGAAAGGAAACAGGCTCAGCTTATAACTTGGCAGTATGTTTTCTTCCTCCTTATCAGAGTGAAAAGTTGAAGTACAGGCAAGCATTATCTCCCAGGCCTTGCATTACTCTGTACACACAATCCTTCACATTTTAGGAATTCAGTGCAGCTGAGTTGGAAATGTTATTTCCTTCTTTCGCACATTGCTTCTGCTGGCATCTAGGATTCTAATGATAGAGGAGACATGGCTATCAGTAATTCTGTGGAGGTACCAGAGAAGGTGGTACCAGAGACTGAGGCTAAGGAGAGAATTGCTATTTTGGTTGTTGCATGCATATAAATCCTCTGGGAATGTAGAAGAAAGCTCAGGAGACTGAACAGCCTCTGGAGTGAATCAGAATCTATCGCCTTAGTGGGGGAACCCGGAGCTCGGTTGGATGACTAGACATGGATAAAGTTTAAGCCTGTTTGAAAAAACCACTCCTATAGCACACAGTGCTACTTAAAGGCAGCTAGATTTTGCAATCCTTGCTCATGCTGATGACATCAATGGGATTACTTAACTGAATGGGTGTTTATTAACATTAATAAGGGCTATGCTATGTGGCATTAAATGCACCCCAGTTGGGCTAGGGGTTGAGGAGTTCATACTTGTGACTAATTCTTGGTGCTTGCTCAGAATGGGGAGTGCCAGAAAAGGAGCTCCCAATTCCTGGGGGAAAGGGTTTACTTTCTGTGCATTAATCCTACTTGCCTTGCTCATTGTAAAGGAAAAACTGAGTTCTGCAGCATGCTCTACAAATGCTTCCTACCTCAGGAAAAGATGTGGGAGTTTTTGTGTTCGAATGCTCCATAAGAAGAAAAGGCTGGGAGGATGGAAAAACTGTGTCTCTGTTCAAAACTCCCACAGAGAGAAATTTCAGAGGGGGATGGTCCTACAAAGCTGAAGGCATGCCCTTAAATTTACACACCCGGAGGCCTCATTGATGAAACATATTCAAAATCATTGTACAATCTGTGCCTTAACTTGTAAGTTCTTTCAGTCAGAGATTTTGTCTGCCTTTTTGGCCAAGATATTGTTTCAGACAGTGAATCTTTCCAAGGACAACACTCGTGTCAGTGGAATGGGTAATCCTATTTCAATAGCACAAGAAACCTGATGGCTGTTTCCACACTCTGAGTTAGATAACCCTTCACTATATGCTGGAGGTCAAATTTCCTCTCTGAGCATGCATCCTGGCCCAGTGGGGAGATGTGAGCCAGTGGATGGCTTGGGAACAGTCAGCAGACCTCCAGAGTGACTCCTATCTGCTACTGGAAATCCTACAACACAACTATCTCAATTTAACTCAGCAGAGGATTTGATTCTTAACTGTGCATGGTTTTGATGAGCAGCTGGTGAAAAGAGCTGCCTTGAGCTGAGTTTTTCTTTGACTTTCTGAGGTTCTCAGGTGGGTAAAAACTTACTAACGACAGCCAAAACCATATTTGTACTTTTGTGGACCAAATATATCTGTCCTCAGGCTATCTGTGGCTTCAGCTAACTGTATAGAGTTTTATGCTCATGACCTTCCGTGTCAGAAAGTCACTTAAAATCTATTTGTTTCCATCCCACTAAATATAATACTGTGATGATAGGTGCTATCATAACTCCTAATGTTGGAAACTCATAGTGTCACAGAAAGCTTAAATTTTCGAACGATTGCGGAGCAGTCTGAGGCATTAGGATGAGAAATGGTACAAAAATAATCCCACAAAAATATCCTCTACGTTATACAGAGTAGGCACAGAAAAATTCAGCACCCACACTGAGAAGTGAGCAACTTGCTGATGGGCGAGGTGAGAAGGGAGGGTACAATTGCACAGGCTTATGGAGCTCTGGCAGCCTGACTGGGCAAATTGGATTTTATTGTTTGAATGAGAAAGCATTTTTTCTCAGGCTGTGAAGCTGAAAGCTGGGTTACTTAAAGTCAGTGGAGGAAAAATCATGAAGAACATTCCTGTTGCCTCAGTGGTACAATTTTTCATGGTTGTCCTTTGGCACTAGCCTACTTACAGTTTGCTGGCAGCTGACAATAAGGTGCAAGAAAAATGCCAGGCTTTGGAGTGTTTGTTCACATCAACATGCAAATCTGGAGGCCTTTCAGAGAGGTCTGGGGAGATCAGCTTCAGGCTGCAAATGCCCAGAGGATAGCTCTGAACAATGGGCAAAAATCAACTTCCCAAGATTCAGGGATGGGACAGGGATATGGGAGAGATTATTATAATTAAAAAGAAACAAATAACAAAAACAAAACCAGAAATGCTGGGAGGATCTCCTCCTCCTAGCTCCCCAGCAAACAGTACAAAACTCAGGGCCTGATCCAGTCTTGCCTTGAAAGTCTCCAGGGGCAGGGCATCCATTACCACTCTGGGCAACTTGTTCCAGTGCATCACCATCTTCACTTTAATAGACTTTTTCCTTATATCCAGCATAAATCTACCCTCTTTAAGTTAGAAGCCACTTCCCTTTGTTCTATCACCACCAACTCTGCTAAAGGGTCTGTCTTCTTTCCTGTACCTCTCCTTTAGATACTGAAAGACTGCTATCACGTCACCTCAGAGCCTTCTCTTCTCCAGGTTGAATAGCCCCAGCTCTCAATCTGTTCTCATAAGAGAGGCTTTCCATTCCATGAATCATTTTTGTGGCCCTTCTCTGGACACTCTTCAACAGATCTATGTCTCTCCCATTCTTAGGACTCCACATCTGAACATAGTGATAGGCCTCACCAGTATAGAGTAGAGGGGCAGGATCACCTCCCTTGACCTGCTGGCCACACTTCTTTAGGTGCAGCCCAGGATATGGTTGGCTTTCTGGGCTGTAAGGGCACATTGTTGGCTCATGTCCAGCTTACCATCCGTCAGTACTCATGGGTCTTTTTTGGCAGGCTGTGCTGAATTCTATCATCCTTCTGCTTGTACTGATAGCGAAGGCTGCCTCTACCCATGTGCAAAATTTTGCATTTGGATTTGTTGAACCTCCTGATGTTCACCTGGGCCCAATGCTCAAGCCTGTTAAGTCCTTCTGAATGGCATCCAACCTTAACCACACTCTGGTATGTTGACTGCACCCAACGGGTTGGTATCAACAGCAAACTTGCTGATGGTGCACTGATGGTGAACCCACTGTGAATGTCATTGATGAAGATGTTAAACAGGGTCAGATGCAACACTGACCCCTGTGGGACACAAACATCTCATATCAACCTCTAATTTGTGGTGAGTTGTTTTTGGGAGATCTTTGGGTATATTTAAAGTTCCTGATAGAGAAGTTAACTGCTGAAAATGAAACAAATGTCCAAACCTTTCTTTATGATATTTTAGTTGACAAAGAAGGGGGCACATATAAAATGAGTTGGAACTAGATTTTTTTTTCTTTTTTTCTGAGTGGGAAGATGTATTAATTTAGAACAATACCCCAAAGTACCAGTGGCACGTGTAGAGAAAGAATTCACTGCACCCTTATTAAATGCTTCTTGATATTGTGGGAGGATAGGTTGCCTCATTGTACAGAACATTTATTTTGCTGGATCCTTCTCTGCACTTTATTTGTGGCACATTAATATCCAGTGCACTACAGTGAGGCAAGTGGGATATATTAGTTGAGACATACAAGTGAATAAACACTGTAATATTTTGTCATGCTGGAGGCAGCTGGTGTCTATTGCAGACGTGGTATTTTGAGGAAACTGTCTAAGAAAAGCTTATGGCTTATAGATTGTGTACATTTGTATGATACAGAAAACTCCATTTTATCAGAAGGCTGATCCTTATGTTTGCCTTCTCAATTGGACTAACGTTCCTATGAGGACCTGGCACTGACCTTGAAGTGATAATCAGCGATACAATTGCAATGCACCCATTCTGTGCAATAAGCTGTCTTCCATCAAGTCAAACTGGTTGTTGAGTGCATAACTGAGTTTGGCAATGCTGTCACCTGGCAAGGGTACTGTCGTCATCAGATAGGGTGGATCAGATCTGATCTGACAGGGCTTGGAGAATGTACCCTCTTGAATCATTCTAAACATTAATCTGTTTATTCAGCTGAGGAACAGACTGCAGGATGAAATCCTTTAGATAGGGAACTCCCAGAACTCTTGAATGCATGTGAATTACCAAGAATGCCCAAGAGAGCAGATGAACCAAGGGGCAAGGGATAAAAGCTGGTCCATGAAGATGTTTGTCCTTGAAATTCAATTGAAGCTGGAAGAAAAAAAAAAACACAAGAAAACTTATGTGTATGCATCTTCTTGTTTTTCACATTTTAGGGTATCATCTATTAACTGTGTTCCCGAGGGCTTAATACCCAAGGTTTTGCTTATCCTCTACAACTCTGAAAAACTGAAGCACTGGACCTCAGGAACAAGTAGTTATTCTGCGGATCTTAGCCCTAAGGAAATAGCGCCAGAGTGAGGATCTGCTCCTCAGGAATTTGTTCAGTTTGCTCTGAGACAGATAAAGTATCTGGACTCTTGCTTATCCCCTGAAGGCTGAAGACACGTAGTGATTCAGTATTGCAGCTGACTTGATCTCTTGGGTGACTGACAAGGTGCAGTGCACCAGATGTTGCAACAGCTCTGGACATGGTGAGACTGATGTGCGCACCAGATACGCTCAACTTCAAACAATTACATGTAGTTTTGGCCTCCTCTGAGGGGTGAGATTCTTGTCATCACAGGAAATTCTGTCCCAAGGGGCTAAGTAATAACACTTGTAACTCTAGGAGAGAGTGAGGGAACACATTCATGTGCATAAATGAAAGAGCACACCTTTATTTTAGCAAGGATTTCCAGGATAAATAGACTCTGAACAGCTACTAGGTAATGAGCTAGATTCTACCTTTCAGAGAAGAAGGGATAAGAAAACAGTGAGAGAGGCTCTGTGCTGTGAGCAATGCATTGATGAATCCATGTAGTAGCTCAGTGAAAGTGACAGGAACCACTGGTTGGACAGCAGCCCATCATAGTCATGAATGTACAGATTTCTGTCTAATAAATAAGAAAGAAAGGAGGATGTAAAACTAGGCTGTGATATATTTGCAGACTTTCAAAAAACACTGTATTTAGCGTGAGATTTTAGTGAAGACTATTAAGCCACTTTAGGGAATTGTATGCCAATAAAATGGGCAAGCAAGGGACACATAAGGCACATTAAAATGGGAATTTTTGAATTGAAGTGCAGTAACACTTGGAATTAGAGTGCTGTCTCAAACATTTCATGCAATGACATGCAGAGCAGTGCAGGACAATAAGGGAACCAAAAGAAGCCTTCAATTAGTCTTAGGTGCAGAATATGGTGCAGAACTGTGCAGCTTTTCAAATCTGTGGACATTGAGGAAACTTGGAAAAAGGACAGCTAAAGTTTGAGCAATAATCCCTGGAAAGTTAGGGTAGTAGTTGACCTTGGAACTGTTTGGATTTCTTTGCTATTATGTCATAAATGTCAGAAAAGAGTATTTTTATGCGAACAGTCTGAGCAGATAGTTTGTAGGCAGCTTGCCGTAGTAAAGTGGCCCTGCAGAACTTGAAGCAGACAGAAAACATGATAAATCATATACTACAATAGTGTACCAGCAAAAGCTGGAAAAAAGAAAAAGAAACCATCAGTTGAATCTGGTTTTAAAGTACAGGTTTAGAGATAAATTTTAGATTTCAGCTACCAAAGCTCTCAGAAGTTATAGATTATACCTGCCTTGTACAGTACTTTTGATCCATACCAACATTTAAGTTATGTTATAAAAGAAAACTGACACTCTCAAAAATTGAGCGAGAAGATTTCAGAAATGATTACCTATAAGAAAACTACAAAATTCAAAGACATTAAGATGTTTTCTTCAAAGGAAGAAGTAGCCTAATATCACACTATTCTTCAGCCTCCTTCATTGTCCTAGTTAAAAAAACCAAACAAACAGTGACACTAAATTTGTTGTGGTTACTCAGTGATTTGCCTTCACATAAACAACTGCATAAGATGCAGACAGCATAAAGAGCATTGGCACAGGACAGGTGATGCTTCTGCTAAAGGAAAGGAGCAGAGTAAGAGCTGTCCTTGTGCAGCCATATCTTATAGAATCATCAATGGATCATACTTCTGTTTTGTTTTGATTAGTTTTTAATGTATGCAAGCCTTTGCTTGAGACAGAAGTAAGTAATCAATATTTGCTGTCAGTAGCCTGCTACCTTACAAAATAATTGGAAGTATGTCCAGGAAGGAACCAAGAGTAATAAAGTTCTTGATCAGATCACATATGGAGATGATTTTGAACCCTAAGTTATTCAGTGAGTTTAAGAGAACCGAGGGATCAACTGACTCTAGCCCTCTGGCATCCCATGGGATGGGGAAAGATCAGCAAGGTCAAGTACCACACCTCTGGGACCGTACATATCCCTTTCTTCACACAGGTTACAGGGATCTTCTGATTATTTCCTCCCTGATAGGTAAAGCAGGGATTTTCACTCTCTTTGTAACTAAAGTAGTCAATGCCCAACAAACACTTGGCTTGGCTCAGCCACTAGAAGCAAGCTATGCAGCCCAAACTGCTAACAGTTCAGGCCAAAACAGGGCCTGGATTGGTGGGAGGTAAGTTGACTCGATAGAGCCTGATCAATAAGAATTAATGTCCTCCCTTGAGTGCACTCCTCAAGGTCCCTTTCATAGTTGGAAAAGATTTTCTCCAGCCAAATACTCTCTGCAATAAAAGCACGTGGTGTTCCCAGATCAACACTGCAGCCTACTGGCCATTACACTCCAATAAATTTACTAAGTCCAGAAAAATTCATTGACTTTGGAAGGAGCCAGATCAGGGCCCCACAGACATAGTTGGATTATATACAACATGTCCTTACCAGCAGAGTCATAATACCCACTGAGGGTGGCTTAAATACATTTGACTTGTTGTGGCAGATCCAATATATCTTCATAGAGAATTTGCAGTTACTATAGCAAAATAAGTCATTTAAGCTGCCTTACTTATATCTTGGAATTTCCTTTGATTTATTCATGGTTGGAGGATTTGCAATTCAGACTTTTGGCAGCTTGTCAACAGTTACGTTGTTGAAGAGAGAGATGCATTCCACAACATCTAAATGGGCTGAAAGCATCTTGTCGGATGTGTTTCTAACATCTGACCAAACTCCTTAACAAAATTTTCTTGCAACTTTCCACTTTCTAGACTCTACTATTATTTTCATTTGTTAAATTTTTTTCTTATAGCTTGGATTTTTTAAAAAAACTTAACTTATGTAAACTATGGATACCAGAGTGCATGTGGTGAGTTCTTGAAAAAATAATAATTCTTAGAACACATGGAAAATACTTAGAATACAACTAAGATAAATTACTCTGTGATATGCTCATTCATTATCCTCTATTGTGTCCTAGGTTCAGTATGGCTTTTTGTAAGTAAAATATTGCCTTTCTTGTAATCCTTCTGTAGGGTATTTATCAAATATTTGCATAATCATAGCAATAGATGTTATTGTCAATGGAAATGATTGCTTTCCTGAAATTTGGCTCAAGTTTCATCCTGACCAGAAAACATACATCAAATTGTTTCAGCAGTGCAGTTATATTTATATCTTTTTTCCCCTAACTCTGCATTAATTTATTATTGCTGTCTTGATTTTATTATATTACCCACAATTAATTCCTGTGTAAATCGGAATGTAAATATGTCTCTGCCACTTTACTTGTTTCTTGAAATATAACTTCACCATGATTTGGTTTTGGAAGCAAAACAAATTAACCTAATGACAATATTTTAAAGGATCTGGAGTTTCTAGCTCTGTACTAGGGAACTGTGAAGGAACGCAGTCAGAAGAGCATCCTAAATCCCTGAAAAGTCACTTTCAAAAAGCATGTTTTTCCCAAACATGCCAAAGGATAGCCCTGATCCAGTCAAGCACATAACTGTATTTAACTCTAAGCTCCTGTTCAAGTGTCTCACTGAGCTAGCTACTTCATCAGCTGAAGGGTGCAGGAAGGAGCTGAGGGAGTATCGGGCATTGTTTTTGAAGAAAGAAGGTTTAATTCAGTGTGGTGGTGGAGGAGAGCTGTGGGAGGAATTTGAACTGGTTTCAGCTTCCCAGGGTAAAAAAAAAAGAGGAAAGAGACGTGAAATTTCACTGCTCCCTTCCCCTCATAAAGGAAGAAAGCAGCCAGTTGCTCAAGCGCTCAACTTGCTGGCCAACATCACACTCTGCTCTGGGCCTGGCAAGCCCCTTTTCCCCTTCTCCCGTGTCAAGCATAGTTGTAGTTGATCCACGTCATTTATGTGTAACATTTTCTTTTCATTAGTGCATCTGTTTACTAAAAGGTTGTGGGTTTTTTTTTTTTTTTTTTCTTAGTATAGACACAAGGGCATTGTAATAGGGAGACAACCTTTAGCCTTCAAAAATGCACGGAGGCAAAATGGGTAGTTGGTATCACTGGAAATCATCCTGTAATTACAATCCAAGACACTTGTTATGATTGGGCTTTGGCTTGCAGGAGCTAGCATAACCCTCAGGCTAAAAGATAAAGGTCTGCTGACGTTAAATTAGGGTTATGAATTAATGCAATGAATGACTTTTAATAATAACCTTTCAGAGGTGGCTTGGTTTTGTTGGCTGTTCTGACTGGATTTGCTACTTGGGCCTGAGGGAGCAGGGCTTGCGCCATCAGGGAAAGTAAGTGGAAATGGGGGTGCCCTCTGTTTTCTAGAAAATCCCCATCTCCTGTGTGTGGCTGCTGTCAGTTTCTTCACTACCCATGACACCAGAAAGTTCAGAACTCATCAACTTTATTTTCAGAGATGTGAGAAGAATGATTTAAGCCGGTGTTTTGTTGCTTGGCCTTAGTAAGGCATACTTCTGACTTCTGAGGATGATCTTTTCTCATCACTTTAAGAGACAGAGATGATCAGCAGCTATGAGGATGTTTCTGGGCCAAATACAGCAGCCGTATTTTCTTTAAGAGTCTTCTTTAGACATGGCGCCTCCTTCTGCTCAAACTCTGCAAGGGCAAAATAAAGACACAAAGCAAAAAACACTAAAAAGGGAAAAGTATGGTAAAGCAGAAAATAGCCTCTTCTGGGTGTGCTCCAGGACACATTTAATTATTTGTCACTTTGTTTAAATTGATACGTACCTGAGGCAGTCAGCTCAAGTAGTGGCTGGATGTCTTCCTTTGCAAATCAAGAACAACCTTTGTGGCTGCAGTAGTGGAGGAAGGAAAAGCATAGCCCAGGCTAAAGTGGTGGATGAAAAAACCCTCAGACATCCTCACTGCACTGATTAGTATCTTGAGTCATTGCCTTTGGGGGAGGTGAGAGTTTCCTCAGTACAGATGAGTTAGATGAGTTCCTTTAATGAGGTTAGATACAAGAGGCATTGTGCAGTATGATGGTATTCCCTGGGAAAAAAAAGGAAAAAAAAAAAAAAAAAAAAAACAGAAAAAAAAAAACCAGAAAAAAAAAGAGAAAGCTATCTTACTTTCACTGCTGAGGGTAGAGGTCTCACCAGAGGTCATCAGTATCCAAACAATGGACTTTGAGAGCTGCCAAAGCTGCTCTACATACCCATCCAAAGGCAGCTGGAAGTGGCAACTGGTGATGGGCAGAGTGGTAACACCGTATGGCTGCTCCATGCCCACAGATCTGCCTCAGGCAGAGGGTCTGTCACCACAGAGGGTTCCCATCCTGCCCGTCGCAGGCTCTCCCTGTCCCAGCTGCCAGGCAGCCGCCGGCAGTAGCACAGCAAAGGCCGATGCACGGGCGGTAACACTAATGCAATGTGAAACCTCCCCCAGACAGCCCGGTGTGGGGGTGGAGGGGAATGAGGACATGGGTGAAAAACGGAAAGAAATTGCGCTGCCTCTTTATCTCCTTTCAACAGACGTTTGTTACACAATGTGCATGTTTCTGCTGCTTTATACAGCATACGTTAGGTTTTCCTGCTTCCTGTGTGCACTGTCAGGATGCAGCATGAAGACAAAGCATGAGTCTGCTGTTCTCGAGGAGTTAAACTCACTGAAGTTCTGACCTGCATGGACCTCATGACTCCTAACCTCTGTCCTGTGGCTACTGTGAAAACCCCTAAATCTGGCTGTTCCTGTTTGGAAGCAGCTGGTGCACTGGTTCAGTCCCAGTGGGCTTTATGAGTTTCAACACACAAGAGTCTGCGGGTTGTTCTGAATAACACAATATCTGAGCTCAGAAAGCAAAGCTGTTGCCTTTGCAGTTAGACCTGCTGAGCACCTTCAGCTACCAACTAGGCAAGCAGGTTGTAAAGCACTTCACGTGGCCCATATGAAGGGCTGACCCCTCACTGAAATTGCCATTTGTCAGTCTGCTGCACTAGAAATCTGTTATCTTTTCTTAAACATTCAGCAAAAATAATGGAGGATAGGGTAACCTGGTAAAAACGAGGCTATTTTTTTTTATCCGTTTTTTCTTTAATTCTGTCCCAAGAACTTATAGTTCTCTCTCAGTAATTGTTCTGATATGGAATTGAGTTTAAGAGCTTGAGATTTTTTTTTCCATTACCATCTTTTCCTTCTTGAAAGTGCCAGACAGAATTTTGCACAAAAGGCATATTAATACACAGAGAGCTGCTATAGTGATAATAACAACATAAGTTGCAGCCGGCTCTGATCTGCAGGGAAGCAGTGATCTGGTTACCAGTATCTTGTCTAACCCAAACCAAAGGGCTCTTGGGAGCCCTGCTCCTGCTTGAGAGACAGCCTGAACTGTTGGCAGTATCTTGGTGGTGGCAGTCTTGGGTAAAGCTGCCAGGTGGCTTAGCCAAAGAGCTGAGACCCAAATTTAATTCTGGGAATTCAGTGTAAAGTGTTTGGATTTGGGGTTCCTGGTAGATGTAAAGTCAGGTGAAGTTCAAAGCTACAATAAAGGTTTTGACAATGTTAGGGAAGTTGGTCTGAGGATACCAAGTATGGAGGCACCTCAGCTTCCAGTAAGAAAACACCCCTAAGCTATCTTATCTTTTCTTTGGTGAGGTGAACATTTCTTTGGTTCCTTTAATACATTTATCGCCCCTACCTTTCAAGATAACAGCTATGAATGCCTTCTTTGTTATAAGCAGCACACTGCCCTGTGTGTGTGGGAGGTGGGTGTTACAATAGGCATTATATAGCAGTATTCTGGTATTTTAATAAAAGAGCTTCTGCTGGAGGTGACATTACTTGAGTGTAAAACCAGGCAGATATGTCTCCTTAGCAAGACACAGTGTATTTTGTGGGGGTGTGAAGTAATTTTCTTTGAATAATTGAATTAAGTAATTATGTGTTATAGAAATATATAAGGCTCCAACTGCCCGTAGTATCTGCGTACCATTCACAGAAATTTAATTAATGCAATACTTTTTTTTCTGATTACACGAACACTCTTTTCTGAATATGACAAACAACCTTCCTTTCTGGTTGTTGTTTTTGTTTTTTTGTTTTTTTTTTTTTTTTTTTAGTAACCACTGAAGAAAACTACTTCTGAAACACCCATGAGATGTGAAGAACAACTGGTGGTCTCCTACAGGGAACAATCTGCCACCAGAAGAGCTATGCATTTAAGTGATTGTTTTGACTCTGTTGCCCATTCATGCCCGCATTCTGACACACACAAAAACTGTAAAATAAAAAATTAAAAGTAAAAATGTTTCTTGGGAAAGCAAATCTTAAGGACATTGAATGTGTTCAAAAGACATTCATTTGGGTACTCGGAGATGAAGGAAATAAATGCTAGATTCACAAAAGCTGATGTTGGAGGATACATTACACAGTAGCCTGGAACACGCATCAGGATTGGAGAACTAGTTCAGTTTCCATCTCTCTGAAGAAATGTGTGCATGAGCAACACAGGATAACATTCTTCGTAATCCCTTGTAAGGTGACTGTGTCTGCTCATGGTTTGGAGTGTGGTTCCTTGGTTTCTTCCAATGAGATGTCCACATTGTGTACAGCATTTTACTTTCACATACTCCAGGAACCAAACATCCACTTCCCTGCTGCATGGGTCATTTTCATACTTCAGCTCTAGCAAACATTAAAAGCAGTTTGTTCCAAGAGGACTAGCTTCAAATGGAGTGTCTAAGCTAACCCACCAGAGTTTAGAGTGACCTGGCAGCCATTTGTAGGATCTGCAAGATGGAAGAGCTAGGTTAAAACCTGCCTTTAGAAGAAGCACAACAGCTTTGAATGGGCATTCAGTACTTCCCCGTAAAGACCCTAAGTGCCTCTGTATCTCAGGTGAGTCCTTCCAAGCCCTCCTCTTGCAGCTGTTCCTAATCAACATTAAGAGCAAGAGTAGGAAAGATCCCCAAGAGACTGGAGCACTCATGTGGGAAGTGAGAGTGCACAGTTCTAGGTGCAGGGCTTATGCACAATGCAGTTTTAGCTTAATGTCTCAGTCACTGAAGTAACAGTGGTGTATAAATTCAACATGGAGAACCTGGATAAAATATAGTTGTAGTTATGAGTGTTGCTGTATCTTTCTAATTCCTATTGTTTCTTATTACAGGATTCTATTTGAACTGAGCAAGACTGGCTAGTGTTTGAGTGACCTTCAGGTAAGCTCTGGGAAATCAGGCAAGAATAGTGTTTCAGATTATTGAGAAAGATAAAGAAATTGCTGATGATGCGAAGATCCTTACTTCTCCTTTCTTCTCCTCCTCATAAGTGGAACAAGAGAGGTAAGCCTGCAATAGAAATTTACTATAGCAGATTATGTATCTATCAATATTCACTGCTCTCTGGACTAGAGAAATAGTAAAGACTTAAATCTGAATACTCCATCTTGTTTCATTCTCAAGTTGTGAGGTTTTTTTTTTGTTGTTGTTTTTTTTTGTTGTTGTTGTTTGATTTTAGATTCTTTTTTTTGGTGTTCTTCATCGTAAAACACAGAATCTTTCTAAGATCTCTGCAAATTTCCAAGATGTAGAGTTTTGCCTTGGGCTTCAGTGAGCCCATTTGTGGCAACATTTAATTTTCTATCTCAATTGTACCTATGAGTCATAGAACCATGCTTCTTCCTTCTGTTTTCCCCCCTCTTTTCCTTGTTTTAGAAGCATTAAAAAAACATTTCAGCTTTCTCCGTCTGAAAGTGCTTTGGCAATCTTAATAACTGGCAATTAATGGAGCTGTTTCAGCTTCTCTACTAGGTAGCTTCTATTTGTTGGTTTTTGTTTATGATTTTGAAGTAAGTAGGTTCTGATCTGCAGTGCTGTTTGCTCCTGGCTTTGTCTTTTTGGCAAGATATTTGAAAATCATAATGTCCTTGGTACTGACCATCCAAGAACAGTGTGTTTTCTCTGTCCCTTCAGGTGGCTCTGCTGAAACCAAATGTCATCAGGCTGCCTTATGAAGTCAGTGAAATGTGGCATAAGCCTGTCAGTAGCCTGGGGAAGTACCCCTTTCTGGGTGGCTTTATGTTCCTTGGCAATTTTATATGCCTGCATACATTATCCTCCTAAGTGTGATCTGATGTGTAGGTGGTCCCTATTTCTGACACATTACATTTATCTGCATCTCTGGAACTGATTAAAAAGTCAAGCTTTTTTTACAGTCAGAATGTTGCTGTGAATATGATGTATTCTGCATCTTGAGCATTCAGTTAATCAGAGCTGTAGCTCCAGCTGGCTGTGTTTTGCCAGTGAAATAAAACGGAGCTATATAGGGAGAACACGTGAAGGCGTGCAGTAAATTTTTATGATCCCAAGAATGGAATGACCACATTCTCTGCTCGTGAGTCTTGAGCAGCTATGAATGGTCTCACCACACTAGCATAGATTAAAACTTTATAGTATTTCACATTGTCACGTGTTTGTGACCTATGTAATTTCTAGCTCTTATCTAGTCTTGCGCTGATAGAACCAAGGATAGTGCCTATTCCCACGTGGTCACCCTAGTGCCTCACTTTTATTTTGTTTCATAAAGTTATTTATTTTTCATGAAGTTCCTCCTGGGCTTTTTTTCCTCACCTTTTTGAACCACAAGGTAGTAGTACACAGGCAGAAGGGAGCCGTGAGGTAACACTGCCTTCTGCCTTTCATGCAACATGGTGGGCTTGCCCATGCCAAGTGGGGACAGTGCCATAATCTATAGCTTCTCATAGGAACTCTTCTTACAGAAAATATGCTTTATATGTGTGAATATATGTGGATACCATGGAAACTGAAAAGTGCTAGTGGTGCTTATTATTTTACAAGTGATGAAACACAGGCATTCATAATGGCCATGGAGTATATTCATTAGATGTCTCCTTGAATTAAAAAAAAAAAAAAAAAAAAAAAAAAAGGAAATAGCATACTCCTAAGGTGTTTTTCTTTTTTCTTTTTCTGTTCCTAGTACAGGCGGTCTTCTGATTCTCTTTGTGACCTGGCAAAGGAAAAGGTAGAGAGAAAGGGAGTATCAGCTCTGTGTAGCAGAGTGCAAGAGGTAAGGAAAATCAGAGTTAAGATGTAATTGAGGAATTGGGTTTAAAAAATACAGTTAACAACCTTGGGATAGCTCTTCTCTTGAACTTCCATCTATCAAAACCAGAATGACTCGATCTTACTCACATCATAAGATTTCCCCCTTTGAAAAGTCAGGCCTCTGCCATTAATGCTGAACACCTCCCTCGCTTCTGGCATGAACAGTCTCACCAGTTTAACCCTGAAGTCCTGCAATATGACTGCAAGCCTCAGAGATAGATAAGCCGCTCCTCAGGGAATCATAGAAACATGGGCAGAAAGTACATCAAGAGGTAACCTAACCCCTGCTGTTCCCTCAGGCAAGGAAGGCAGATTGCATATATGGGCTGGGTGGGGGCTGCATAGGCAGGGTTTGTTTGCTGGAGAGCTGTTAAGTAGCGCGTTGGGAGAACAGTGAAGTAATGAATAGCTTTGTGTTCCCGTGGTATTGGAATGCACCAGGTAGAAATGAGGTGGAGAAGAAATAATATGAGGTAATAACCATGCTTTAAGTATTCTGCATCCAAACAATTTAGGGCCAGATGAACATCCTGACTTGTCTGAGAAGATTTTCACTGTGCAACTTTTTAAGGCATGGGACAGGAGTAAGAAGGGTAGGGGAGTTGCAGCAGGGCTGTAGCAGGGCACATTTTATTCTGTTACTGCAATCTCAATATTGAGCAATGCTGCCCTTCCCAGTGACAGCGCTGATGGATCTAGCCCGATTGCTTTATAGGGTCAATAATTTGCAGTAATCAGCTTAGAAGTTGAGCAAGGTAAGAAGCAAATTGACCTCTTCAAGGAGTCTGATTGTTTCAGACATCTAAAGTGTTGTGATTCAGAGGAGCTGAAAGTATTTTCGGATGCAGGCTTCCAGGTTCCTCCCCAGTGAATTGTAAAAGTTCAAAGATGTCAGTGCTGTTTCATGGCATGTATAAATGTAGAGTAATGAGGACGACTAATGGGAAAACTGAGACTTAACTGAGTAAGGTACAGTGTTAAAATATATGATATCTGGCTGCAGAAAGGCAAGTTATACTGGAAAGTTTTGAGGGAAAGGTGCAAAAGACATTGAAGAGCACAGTATTAGGAAGGAATGGAAAAGTCACAAGGGAACAACCCCTCGAAGAAGAGTTTCAGCATCTAGCCCGATAAAATTGTCAGGTGATTAATTTAAAAAATAATCGCTTCTGCAGAGCACGAGTAAGAGCAGCAGGATCGCCTGTCATCGCCTGTGCTGGGGGTGGAGAAACCTGGTCCTCCCATGCCACCTAGTGTAGGAAGCAGAGCAGCGGTCCTGTGAAGATGGGCTCTGCAAGCTGGGGTTATTAAGCAGGAAATAATGGATATCTGAAGCCTGCCATGAAATGAGCCACTTCTGCCCTGCAGGCAAACCCCTACTCAGTAGCTTGATTTGAAATTCTTCATTTTTGGGAATTAAAACTGAACTGCGACTAAAAGGATATAGCACTTGGTTTAGTGTTTTTTTTTCTTTCTTGTTTTTTTTTCTTTCTTTCTTTTCTTTTTTATTTTTATTTTTATTTTTCCTTACAGGATAGGAGAAATTTTTATTTTGTAGTTGATTTGCCTGGAAAAGTTATGGTCCAAATAGCAGTTGCTCTAAAATGCAGCAATGGAAAAAAATGGCCCAGAGTTGTGGTGTGCAGTTTAATTGCTAAACAATGCTTCAGATGAGTAGTTAGAAATAATCCTCTCCATAACCAGCTACACCAAGGACTCTCAATCTTACTTTGAAACCTTTCATTCTAGTTTCTCTTTGACAAAGAAGAGCAAATGAAATCCAAAATTATTCTGATAGCCATTGTTATGTTGGAAAAGTCTATGCCATGTCAATAGACTCTTTCTAAACTGCTTCTTAACAGATTACAGTGTCAGGCTAGGATGTCAACAATTCTGGAATAACCAGATGTCTACATATATTTCTCCCAGAACACCCATGGACAAGGGCACCTGCATGCTGTCAGATTGTTACATGTATAAGATATGAACTGTGTTTATAAGCAGCTTCTGAGTATAGCACCACACAAGTCATAATTGCTAGCATTCAGCCTCTTTTTCCCTTTTACTAAAGCTATACTGGAAAGCCTGCATCAAACATAGGAAGAGAGAATTCTTGTTTAGAGTCTGCCATATTAAATGCTTTTTTTTTTTTTCTTTCTTTTTTTTCTCCTCCCCGCAGCTTCCTGAATTTTGCTCTGCCATTTATTTTATTGCCACCAGTGGATTTCTGACTGAAGTGTCCAGTCAGTTTCCTGCTGGGGCTGATAAGCAACATTACCTGCAGCCAGGGTCAATCCATCTTTGCATCAGGTTTAAAAGCAGATCTTGCCCTTTCTCCTTCCTACCCTCACCTGTGTACGGGCTTCCATGCTCCCACATGCTTTCATCATGGTGTAAATAAGGTTTCATGTGGTGTGTAAACAAGGAAATCCCTAGAAGCAAGAGAGCACTTCAGAAGTTTGGCTTGTGTGATGGCGAAATGATGACATATAACTTCAGCAATAATGAAGGCCGTATGTGTGCAACGTATGTTGAGAAATGGATGAAACATAGCACAGGGGAGGAAGAGATGGAATGTCATCATATGTTTTCCATTTGCATTCACATTTAAAAAAAAAAAAAAAGATATAGTATTTCTACTCTTTCCAAGGCAATGTGATGTATGTGTCTGGTTCCATTATTAAAAAGAAATCAAAATGATTTAAAACATGTTTTAGTATTAAAGTGATACAAGGTGAATGTTGGCTATTTTGAGTCATCAGACAAGCTCTTGGCCTTTCTGTTTTTTCCTGTTCTTGGAACTTCCCTGCATTTCTAGTTAACAGAACCCCTCAAGATGACTGTTGTCAAAGAGATAGTTTAAATGTTTAAACTTTTTTTTTTTCTAGCCTAATTATTGATCCCACAGTGCTTAGTGTGTAAGAAGCAATCCGAGTTTCTGAAGTAAGAACCACCTTCCAAAAGCTTTTGAAAGATGAGTCACTGGCAGGCACTGGCACTTAGCTTAAAGTAAGAAGTTTTGAGGAGAGTTTGTGAGGTTTTTTTTTTTTTTTTTTTTTTTTTCCTCCCCTTCTTCTAAAGAATGCTTGGCCTGCAGCCTGGCAACTTTCAAAGAAAAGTGGTGACACGTAATGTGTAATAAATCTGCAGTGTCCTGGGTGAAACTAGGGGGCACTCTTGTATTTGGTGTTTAACTCCTTCCTGCACATTCTGCAATTATGTAAGTCCTTTCAGTTTGCGTAAAGACAGAAAGGCAGGACTGAGGTGAAACAGCCCAAGGGCCCATATTTCTTCCTCTTTGGGAATGCATATTTTCCCTGCTGGATCTGTCAGGGACTGCCAGAGCTTTGGTTTCCTCTGGGGTTGTAGAAGCCAGGGTTTCTTACTAGCCCCTGCTCCTTCTTCCTCACTTCCACAGGATTATTATCCCCAGTGCAGATGCTGGATTGCTGGAAGATAATTGGCTCACTTGGGACTCTGTCTCTTTGTCCCCTCAGGCATGACCTGGAGCGGGGAAACAGAGGGAAGACATCTGACTGTGTCAGCTGAAGTGCTCTTAGCATCTGGGTGTAGATTTATATCTTTCCCTTACCGTATTCTTTGTCTTCCTTAGCTTTTTCCAGTCCACCGGGAGAAACTCTGCTGGTCCAGGTCAGAAAAGATTAACAGGACAAGGCGGGAGCTGGTGTGTGTATTTCCTTGTACTGAACAATCACAGTGAAAATGTACACGCTACAAGCAGGGTGGCATAGACTCTATTAACCCTGAGGAGGGGAGATTGACGGGTCATGTGCACCTGATGCTCACAGTACATGTGGCAGTAATGCAGGTTCCTGGCTCTGCCACCAGGCCCATGGCGCACATGCATGCTCCATGATCCCTTATTTCCACCTCACCACAGTCATCATGGGAGCAGATAGAATTCAAGTTACCTCCAAGGAGAATCAGTCTTTAATATTAAATAGTGGTATAGCTTCATTTTGTACAAGAGCGCTGGTCTTGTGAACTATGTGCATACTTCAGAAAGAACTTTTTGTGTATCTGGTTTGTGTTCTCTGGAAATTTAGAAAGGAAACTGCTGGAGTATAAAGGATAAGTGAGTTGACCTTAAATAATTTTTTGCAGTTTTCAGCAAATGGAATGTAGAAGGACTTAAAGCAAATAATGTTTCAGTTCAAGCTTAAGCATTTTTTAATATAAAGCATCAAACTGAGAAGTCAATCCAAACAGTTTGGAAGTTTTTCGTTGAATCAGTATGTTTTATTCTTCTGATAAAGTTTAGAAAACAAAACACTCCTTTAGAAAAGGTTCAGTGATGTGTAATCTATAGTTTCTTTCAGGAGGAAAAACTGTCTGTGCTTTGTCTAGTGTGACTTTAAATGCTCCATGAGACCCTGTGCCACAGCAATAGATCTTTATTTAGTATCACTACTACATTTTAATGGTACATTACTTGGCTAAGGGAGGCTTTCATTTTGTGAGATACATTCAAAATATTTGGCTGGAAAAGCCTAGAGGAAGAAACAAGCTGCAGAGTGAATTGCAGTAAGGCCTCGCTGACAGGAGTGTGCCCTAAGCTTGCAAAGCTGCTGCAGCTCAGGGAGCATGCCTGAGAAAAGCTGTGAGGCTCTGAGCTGCTTGGCAACTGCTCTCTGTGCAGGAGCCGCAGCTAACAGTGAGTATAAGGAGTGCGGCACTTATCTCCCTTTCAAAGTGAGTACAGACAAAAGGGAGTTCTCTGTGGAGGAGGTGTTTTGTAAGCGATGAGGGATATATTTGTAGCAAAAGCAGTATCTGTGGCCTGAACTAATTGACTGCCTTCCATCCTATCTCAGAGACTACCATTCCATTGCTATTGACTCAGATGCCCCAACTTCTTTCTAACAGCATAACAGCTACAAATTAATCTTCATATGAGATAGTCATGGTAACACCTATGAAATACAGTGTTTTTCTTTAGGGAGACGAGCATGTAGAACTGCATTACTCACTGGAATTCATTGGAAAAGCTTTCTGAATCCAAAGGCCAGAGTGTGTGGAAACTGTTGAGTCACAACCTAACCACTGATAGAGCACCTGGGGAAAGGATGGGGTCAGCCCTGGGAGCACAGGTGAAGGCAATTCACCTGTGTGACCCTAAGGATGTGAAGGCTGGCTGCAAGTCTCTTAGATCTCATTTAAGGTTTGACTGCAGCTGGGGAAGGATCTCTTTATGGAGATCCCTTCTTGGTGAAGCTTTCCCCTACGAACCTGGAATCTTCGGATGTGGGTGAGCAATCTTCTTACTTTCCTTATAGTGCCTTTCTATCATGCTGGTCCTTCTGTCATCACACCTTTGTGGTAATGCCTTTTTCATTGTGCTGATCTGTCTAGTTGCTACACTAAGGGGAAAGGGAAAGCTCAGCAGCTCAGAATTGTGTACAAACTTGTACACTTTTCATTATGGTCTCCTAAAACTTGTAACTTGACACCTCCAGATTCTAATACCTGCCCCTCCGGTGTGGTTTTGCAGTGCCTGAGCACTATTTGGTTTGTTTCAGGCTTTGTAATTAATGTCATGGAGCCTTGTCACAGTGCTTATGTAATGTGATAAGAGTCTTCCTACATTTTCTATTTTAGGTTTCTTCTTTATAAACTACAAGCTGACAAGAACTGGGCACTTGGGCACTGGCCTCATGAAATCATGCAGCAGTAGGTGGGTTGGTGGAATTCCTCTGGACTTAGGCAATGTTTTTCAGTCAAATAGTTGGGTAGTCAGGGTGTAACCAGCCCAATTTGAACGGTTGTGGGTTATCAAGAGCATCACCTACAGAACTTTCTTGTCAGTAGCTCTTAACCTTTCACAGTAGCAGCTGGTGAGAAGTTTTCAATGCCAAGTGCTGTCCCATGAATGTGAAAGAAAATTTCTTTCAAAGCAATTGAGATATTCCTCAGTATAAGAAATAAAACCTTTTCTTGCATATGTTACAAGGTCTTTGTAAAAATTGTCTTCTTTGGATAGCTTTGGTACTTCTTTGTTTTGAAACAGCCAGCTGAAACTTGGTAGAGGGTTAACCTCTCATGTTTGGGACATGCTCATTGACAAGCCCCTATGAAAATCAGTGAAGTTACGGGATGTGGAGAAAGAAAATTGTCCTGTGGCTGTTCATGGAAGACTTCCAAAACTTCAGCAAAGATTTCAAACTCTTGCAGCTCATGGTATTGTGACAGGGCAGAGCAGCTGGGAGTGGCCTGTGCTGCCATCCTGCCAAGGAGCCAGGTCTTCCTGGTGAAGGTGGCTTCCCACTGTGCTGTGCCAAGAGGGAGGGATATGAAGGCCCAAGCCTTTGGCCTTTGCCCTTTGTTCCCCCACTGCAGTCAGCCTGGGCAACACAAAGAGAGGGAGTTGTGTCAACCATGGGGAGAGGAAAGGGACCAGTAAGGAGAGTAATGGGAGAGTAATTAAATGCATAGCTGGAGTTAGAGGAAGTGGAAGCTGACCAGAGGAGAGAGGAATGACATTGGGTTGGGGACACAGAAGTTTGGCAAAGAAACTGGAGGTAAAGCCAGGAAAGGAGAGTGTAGAGAGGCTGAGATTAGACAGGGACTAGAGAGAAAGTCCAGTTCTGGGGCTGACTTCATTCTTGGTTTGGGAAGAGGACCAAAACTAAAAGCCTGGCAAGTGGGTTGTTGCACTGGTTGGGCAGAGATGCATCAGGAGACAGAATGCAGAAGGGAAAGTTGAAGGGCGCTGGGCTGAAGGGTTGTGCTGACGAGGGAAAGCAATGAAAAAACCTGTATCCACTCAGATGCACTCTAGCCTCCTGTGCTGGACTGGAACAGGTCTGCAAGGACCCTTGAGATCTGTTCGTCAGGACAAGCTATGACATCATGCTTTCAGCATCCTTCTTGCTTAAGAATTTGGCTGAACTGGAATAGTGTAACTTTGTTAGGCAAAGCAAAAAGTGAAGGCAGGAAGATGAACTGTGATACATAAATACTAGAACCAACTCCTTGTTTAATTTTGCTTGTGTTGCTGGTTTTGGTGTTCTTTTCCTGCTCTGTCATGTTGTATGTTAAAGTAGGAGTAACACTTCATGACCAGAGGATTTGTCATTGGTTCCTTGCCACAAGTTTGACTTTTGGTCATAAATTTCAGCAAAAACAGAAGTGGTCCAGGCTAATTGTATAGCACTGGCATTTAAAAAAAAAAAAAGAGGAAGAAAAAAAAAAAAAAGAAAAAAGATGTCATAGAAGAAATATAAACGCATTTTCTTTATCTTCTTAATTTTTACCATCCTTAAATCTAAAAATTGTATAAGATTTTTCCATTTATGTAATTTATAATATCTGGTACATATTAAAAGAGCCAAGCAATACATGCTTTAATATTTCCATGCATTTCAGACTGACAAAATCGGTAGCTCCTGTGATTTTTAGATTGCTTTGGCAGACAAGGTGAGGAAAGGTGATCAAAGGCTGTCTTATTATTAATGCATTTAGCTGCATAATGTAATATATGAACTCAGTAGTCAGGTGGAAGCAAATATATTTCCATTTCAAATACTCAAATGCTGTTTCAGTGCAACTGAAGAATAATTCTGGCCCAAATGTTTCCTGTATTTCAGGGATGTGATTAAATGTAGTCTTTGGGTGAATTAGAAAGTTTAATCTTTTTTTTTTTTTTTTTTTTTTTTTTTTTTTTCTTCCCTCCATTTTGGTATTAGGGTAAATTCTGCACTGTAATCAAGTTTGTCCCAAGCTCAGTTTCTGAGTTTGGTCTGACACATTCAGCCTTCGTCACAGTTACAAGGCAAATAAGTGAAAAAAGAGATGCATCTTAAAACTGGGCAGATAAACACTCTGCTTCTGTTACTTAGGGCAACGCCTTGCATGGTCATACCCCAAGCAGCTCCATTCCCTGTTCTGGGGGAAGATTATGATATATATGTCCCATGCAATGCAGCACTTAGCAGAGAAACCCGTGACTCTTCAACTGGCTCCAAAACTGGAAACAGTGTAGATGTATTACCACAGTGCAGATACAACTGTATCTACCGGTAGAACACAAGGGGTATCTTTGGTACTGTACTTTGCTGCATATATCTACTAACTTGCCTGGAAGTTGCTTCAGTGTTTTTAACACTGGGAAGTATGATGGTGTACGGGAACTGCTGAGTCACAGCCTGAATCTCTGATTGATCACCTGAGGTGAGCCTTGAGTCAGCCAGAGGAGCACAGGTGAAGGCAATTCACCTGTGCTGCCTGGCTCCTGGACCTATTTAAGGGCTGGCTACCAGAGGGGAAGGATCTCTTCTGGAGATCCCCTCTTTTGGTATCTTCTGGTGAGCTCAACCCAAGGGTAAGCTCTTCCACTTATTCTCTTTTTGTGATCGTTGTCTGCTTTGCCTTACTCTCTTGATTATATTGCAATTATAACATCTTGATATCTATTGATTATACACAATTATATTGTGACTATAACATCTTGGTTATACAGATGGGAATCTGCTAATTGAAACTACATGAAAATACATGCATGTGAGGGGACTCAGCATGATCAGCACCTGGTGAAAGAGCAACCATCAGGAAAGAGAGCACAAGATACTGATATACTTGCTATTTCCTAGTAGACCATTACTGGCTATGTACCAGCTGTGTGTGTGTGTATATATATATATATATATATATATATACATATACATGTATGTATATATAGCTTTGATTCTTCTACTTTTTTTTTTTTTTTTTTTTTTTTTTTTTTTTTTTTTTTTTTTTTTTTAAAATACAATCTGATGTTGCCAAAAAGTATTTAATGAAAATAAAGCCTTTTCCAGAACAGGTACCACATGTACACTCTAGCTTTCCTTTCTATTCTTCATGTCTTTACCACATGTATTAGCAGTGCAGTTTTTAAGGCTCTCATCCAGAGAAGTATTTGAGCAGGTGCTTAATCTTAAGCATGTGCTTAAATGTTTTTGTCTCTTAAACCCTTATTCTTGGCTTCCACTAAGATTGCTGAAAAGAGTGATAAATGTATGGAAGTTTCTGTGATGTAGAAAGCTGTCTATTAGTAACTCCAGAGAAACCACCAAGTGATTCCACATGGACCACCAAACTGTCTTTGGAGTCTAATGATTTTCATTTGCACTGTCAGTCTGGGGTGGACTTAAGATGAAAAGTTATGTAATATTTTTCCAACTCCCCAAGCTATTCAATCCTCCTTCCATCATTTGTTTAATACATTCTTCATATGTTGTTCTGGTCTCCTGACACTCAGACTGTTCCTGGGAACAGCTGAATTCCCATATGGGGGGAAACACATTTCCATATGTTTTTTAGTATTTCAAAAGTGTTATTTTATTTAATAGATTTAAAATATTTAAGCCCCCACCCTTCCGTCCCCCTTGGCATACTTTCAGTGGATTCTCAAGAGCAGAATTGGGAGAATGCTTTTTACAGGAGTTCAGGGTGACATATAGTCAAGAAATGTGTGAGGAAATTATTGTTTTGTATAAACCAAACTCATTCTACTCTCAGTTTTATTTGGACCTCTTCACCTCTCTGTCTGTCTTCAAAAAAACTTTTACTGCTTTAGTTTTAAGAGCTAATAAAATATACAGAACACTTGTGTCAATTTTAAATTGTTAGTGTCAGGGTTGTGTTACTCCATTTGCCATAAGACTTCATTAAAATGTTGGCACTCTATCAAGAGGGAGAATCAGGTCCATCCTATCTGAAAAATTCTCTCACTAGTATTTTGGGTCTTCTTTCAAGTTGTAGAGATGTCTTTTTAATACAGAAATGTTGGACCTGTGTGAAACTAGTGTGGGAATAGACGATGATGGGCTAAATGTCAGGCTAAACTCATGAAGGCACTGTATGTTATTCAGGCCTACTTGCCTTGCCAAAGGCTCTGAAGTTGAGGTGGACAAAGAAGGTAATTATCTCATGGAGCTCTGAAAAATGAAATCAGCAGAACAAAATAACGGAGACAAAGATGACTTGGGGTTCAGAATTAGATGATCTTCCAATCCAAGCCATTATATGATTCTAAGCCACTCTATAAATTTCCTTCTTGCCTTTAAGTGAGGATTTTACACATGATATATATGTTATGGCCTGCATTGATCATAACCATCTCAAAATGAGTGATTTTGCACATCCCAGACAGGTGAAGTCATTACAAATCAGTAGCTAGCTGATGGATCCCTGGAAGAGCAACGTTATTCAGCAGCTGCAGCATTCCATAACCATGAAGTTTCACTCTATGGAAAACAGCAAAGAAAACCAAGACATAGCATGGAAAAGTAATGTATACCACTGAAATAAATGATCTTTTTAATAGGAACAACATGAAATGACATAGAGTTCACTAACATATGCTCTTTGGGATGTCAGCGTTTTGTGTATCCAGGGAATACAGTGTGGTCACCCCAGGTATCTTAAGTTTCCCATGTGAGTGGAGAACTCACCAAATTTGAGAAAATACAACTGGTCTGTGCATCTCTCTTCGTCTTCTCTTCCTGTGTCACTAAATGTTTGCTGTTAATGTTTCTCCATGATCCCACACAGTGCCAGAACCTGAAATGAGTCACTGAGAGAGACAGACTTGTTGGATGGCAAAGGCACAGAGGCAGTGTTGCTAACAGTTATGAAACAATAGAGAATATTTGAATGTCCAAAAAAGGAAGCACACAACTTTTGTTGTGCTAGACTGTCACTGGCTTATTGTCAACTCATTAGGAAGCATCCCGAGCAATGACAGAGGAATGTATTTGAAAATACATTTGGGACTGGTTTGCAAGCAGCAGAATGTTTACACTTGCTTTAAGATTTTTTCCTTCTTTGTATTGGATTATTGTTCTAAGCTTATGTGTATTTAGGATTGTTGATCAGCACTGGCCAGAAAACAGCAGTTTCTTTTGATGAGGATTTCTGAGGTTTTAAAATTTGTTTTCAGTTTTCACATGTGCTGGAATGAAAATGGAAATTTCTATGTATTTAGCAAAAAGAAAAAGAGAGAAGAATCAATAGAGAGAAAACAGTCAACAATAGTGTAATTAAAAGACAAACTTGGCATTAACCAGGACTGTGAGAAAAAGTCAGCTGCTTCTGGTGAGCTGAAGACCTTATAAATAACACCTTTGGTTATTCTGCATTCTTCCATGACAGGCCATAGGAAACCTTATTCTGATTAACAAAACATTCTATGTCTGGCAGAATGGCAATTCTGGAAATAAAAAATATCACTGAAACTATTTTCATTAGTTTTGCTGAGAACCAAAGAGCCAAATTCACCTTAGGAGATTAGACCTGGAGGCATGGAAAATGAAGACCTCTGCAAATCCTAATCTTTATTCCTCTTAGAGGAAGCTGCCTCTAAATTACATTGATTTGAAAATGCACAGTTTCATGAGAAAGTGTTAGTGGCACATACATTTTTACTCTCAGAAACATGAAGAGCATCTCAGGAGTAACGTCTGCAGTGACAAATATGATTATGGTGTTTACGTATCTTCTCTCACTGCTGAATTGGTATATTTTGACCTGAAAAATTATGTATTTCCAAAACCAGAAAAATCTGTGGGCTCGTTGCAGCCAATTTCTGATTGTGAAGATTTCTGAGATCAGAGAATAAAAGGGGAGAAGGTTAAATTGAAGAAAATAATTTGAAAATAGTTTCATTTCAGTTCCAGCTTTCTCTTTTCAGGTGAGAATTCCAGTACTGTGACCACACCTAAAATTTATAAGTTGTTCCAAAAAGTTGAGAATATTATAATTCAAAAATTCCAGTTGATGTTTGTAATAACAGTTAGCAGGAAAGCAAATTGCTGTAAGAAGCACAAACCAGCTTAAGAGTCACCTAGGTTTATTTCTGGAAAAGCAATAAGGTGAGAAATAAAGCAAAAAGCAAAAAGTATAGTAGAAATATACATGAAAGAAAGGTAGGCATAACAAGATAATTGGCCTTATTCCTTTTTTATGCTTTAATTGTTCTGTGCAAGAATCAACTTAGGCCTCACCTATGGACATAAATGCATTCCCTATGTGGCTTATTTCTATAAAACCTGTGGTTTTGCACCATATTCTTTAATTGCAAGCAGATGCAGTATCAATGCCAGATCAGCAAGATACCATATCTAGAGAAGATAAATATATTCTGGAATTCAAAAGAAGCATTCCAAGTGTAGTGACCCAAAAATGGCCCAAACAGTGGGCTTGATCCTACGTCCTTTGCACCCTATGCATCCTGCTCCCTATTCAAAAGCAATGGGTCTGGTATTGGCATGGGTCTGGCAGCTGCTGTGCAAGAGCATCGCTGTGCTGTCAGTAGGAATTGGGGCAGGCTGGAATTGGGGCCCTCTTCCACTTCAGCTCTGGACCCAGTTGTCATTACTTCAGGGCTCAGTATATTGTGTACTGCTTGCAGACATGACTAATCTCATGGGACTTTGTCTATTGTTTTCATGTAAAGAGATATTCTGATTGTCAGTAGATCTCAGAGGTGCAATGCTTACTGTCTTCTGGCATTTCACTTTTGGTCTTATAAGAGAGATATTTCTGGCTTCACTTGCAGAGAATAGTATTTAAAAAATTGGCTTTGCTGCCTATGAGGAGACTTAGATGTTGAAACAGGCTTTTGGAAAAGCCTCTGTTGTGTTTTTGTATAAGTATAGGGTTTCTAGGACAGAAAAGGGAAGAAGAATAATCCTGTCACTCTCATCTGCAGGCTTCTTGTGTCTGAAGCATGTAAGCAAGTGGTGGCTGTCACCATAGCTCTGTGGTGCTCAGTATGGAGAGGCTGTGTCAGAGGAGGCTCTGCCTTGCTGACAGCAGCTGCTGAGCCCTTCCTTTCTTGAGGTGCTTGCTCATTTAGAAAGATCTAACAGGAGTGCAAAGATATTTCCTTCTTCCAGGTTCTGAGCAACAGAACTGTAATGTGCCATCTCTAGATTAGATCATTTAATAAGCTTGGATTGTTTATTGTTTTTCTTTCTCAAAGCTTCAGAGATCATAACTCTCAGAGAGCTTGTTGTCTTCACTGCATGATTATTTGCTATTAAAACTTGAGTGTTTCTATCATTGCAAAACTGACATTTTTAGCTAAATTTAGTGGGCTCATAAGAGAAAATTAGCTGCGCTTTATTGGCTCCACTCCCCAGCTGCTAATCTGATCTCTGTGCAGAAAGCCAATCTCTGTGTACAGGTACACTACACAGTACAAGTGTTATTTCACAGAGTGCTCTCCCACAAGCAAAACTAGCCCAAAAGTCATTAACATCATGACAAATGGTCTAACTCTACAGTGAAGGTATGGTCATGGCAACAGACATATGACAGATAGTCAGAAACAGCTTTGGGTAGGCTGAAGACATTATCTCCTGTAGAAAAAACAATGAAAACTGCCCTTTCAGACACGGAAAATACTCAGGGAACGGCTTTCTCCATAGTTTTGAGATACTTTGCTCGATTCACTTCTGAAATTTCTAGTTTTGTACAATTGTGTTTAAAAATCCCTTTACCAACCTATCTGTGCTTTTGTGGTCTCCAAAGTGCAGGTGCACTACAGAGGTCACTCTTTATGTGAAAAAAAAGATCCTGATTAGACACATGAGAAATAACTTCGGTTTATTTCCTCTGAGATTTCTTGGACTAGTCAGTATTCCTTCACTGTGAGAAAGAAGCCATGGACAATTGCACAACAGTCCCATGACTTGCCATAGCAAGAGATGAATTTATTTTTCCCATGCTAGCACAATGTCTGGGCTCACACGCCAGCCCATAATTTTGCATATTATTAAAAATGCTTTGATTTTGCATGTCAGTGAACAAGATTTATGGTAGGTGGCTGACATTATTTGCTGCCATGAAGCTTAGGAGACTGAGAGTAAGAATGATATTTACAGTATGGACGATATATTTGTAACTAGACAAGTCTGCATCTCAGCAGACCATGACACTGAACTGTTCCAATGAATGCCAGATTGTTTCTAGTGTGGCTGTTTTAAAACCTGTCCAGCTAACAGCAGTACCCAGGGCCCTGCCAAGGCTGCCCATCAGTCATAGGCTGCAGGAATATGCATCTTGTGCAGCCACGTGCCCTTCTTTTCAGATGGGGACCGTTCTGGTGGAAAGAAGCCCCTGCTGGAGACAGACCTACCTGCTTCATGGCTCTTCTGCACTGGAAGAAAGCAGATGTGGAGTTTCCTTTCTTTAAATTACTCTTTAAGTGAAGTAAATGAAACGGTTATTAAGTCTTTTGTTACATTAATGTATATCCTGGACAATTGCTTTGGAGGCCAGCATAATATGGTGAGTGTCTGGCTTAATAAAAGTCCTCATCATACTCAAGATCTGGCAAGTAACTGCAAGTAACTGAATTACTGCCAAGCTGAGCTTTTAGACTTATTGTCTTTAGACATACATTTTTCTCATTTTGGTTTTTCTCTAATCCCTATAATGAAGGGGAAACAAAAGCAAGCTATATATATCACATTTTGATAACAAAATAGAATTCTTTCAGTAATATGATGTGTTACAGTCTTCTAGCACAGCTTGATGATAGGAATGATTTTGTGGATAACGGAAGTTTCACTAGCTTCAGCTTTCAGAGGCTGAGAACTTGCTTGTGTCACAAAATTCAGATGAGCAAGCTGACGTGTATTAGCTAGAACCTTCCTTGTTTATTCCCTGTGAAAGTAAAATAGGCAACTTTTAGCTTAATGCTACTGAGGGCCACATTCAGATATCTTAAAGTCCACCAGCAGGCCTGTCTGGTGTTTCAGGTTGAATATTTGGAAAACCTCCTCTGAAAGAGCAGACAGGTGCTGGAAGAACTGCCCGGGGAGGTGGTTGAGTTACTGTCCCTAGAGGTGTTCAATAAATGTTTAGATGTGGCATAAAGAGACATGATTTAGTGGGGAAATATTGGTGGTAGGCAGCTGGACTGGATGATCTTGGAGGTCTTTGCCAACCCTGATGATTTTATTATTCCTGTTGACTGATAGTAGGCAACTCCCTTTATGGTTCTTGTGTAGTCTGACTGTACCTATGTGGTTCTTGGCCCATTCCACAGCCTGCAGATGTGTAATTAGGTGGTATTTAAGTCATTCTAAAATGAATTTGAGAATGGTCATGTTGGGAAGGAGTACAGGGTCTTTACTGTAGTATAAATTTCACTGAGTCCACTCTGTTGCTTTTAGGTATCATTTTCTGCCATGAACTTTAAAGTACTGTTGTGAAAACTGGGATAAAAATCCCCACTAGACAGGAGAAAGACTAGCTGGCTGGTGGCTCTGTGGCTACTAAGTGACATTCTGGCCTCCCTGACACAGAGTAAGTTTTTGCTTAGGTTGCAGGACCAGAATTTCACCTGTCCTCTGTAAGCTGTTTGTGGTAAATGTAATGGTTCCAACTGAAGTTCTGCTCTGCGGAAATGAGCAATATAGTGGTTTATGTGTGGAAAATCAAATAGCTTGGGTGGTTATAACCTAATGAGTTCCCCACATTTTTCATCAAGAAAGTTTTTTCCAGTTGCATGCTTTAACTACGCACCATAAAAATACTTGGAATGGGATATGATTTCAATATAGGTAGATAAGTAAAGAGTAACTATAAGTGACTTTTCTAAAAAATGCAAGGCATTGCAGAGAAGAACATTACAGGGTCAGAGGGCCATCAGCTGGTGGTAGCAAAAGATGAGTAGTGTGTCCACCTCCTTCAATTTCAATAATACTCTAGGATCCTAGAACAAGAAACCTGACAGAGGGTATCTGCATATTACTGTTTTCAGTGGAAATTTTCTTTCTGAATCTGTCTACAGGTACAGGTGATTCATATCCTGAAGCATGAGAGAATGTCAGCTCGTATTTTTACATGCTAGGTTTAGGTGAAAAGGGAAGATGCACATAAACATTTTTAGTTCCAAAATATTTTGCCTTTTGTATTAGTAATTATGTGATGAGAAATGCAGGATGTGTTGTGTTTCTTTGATTGACATCTTACAACTCCCAGAGTAAATGACCGTATCACTGAAGATGTACTGTATTTAGAAGGGTTTAAAAGAGCCTAAAGATGAGTACCTAGAAACTGATTAGTGGAATAAAATCTCAGAGGGCATTTCACAAGTGGAAATATGTTTAACAGATGTATAATCTTTCAGTGTTAAGCTCTTCTGAACTGCAGACTAATGTTGATGTATCAGAGGTTGATTCTGTCACTGCAGTCTTTTGGCTCAAACATTTTTCATTGGGAAGAGTCATTCAGAAAATCGAGCCACTGGTCACTGGCTTCATCTACTAGACAAAAGTATCATCTCCATGCTTACTGAAAATTAGATACCAGAATCTATTTTTAGAAGCCAAAAGAAGTTCTCTAAAAGATCATTTGATGTGCAAATGTCTAAATGTAGCTTAAAAATCGGATCCCCTGTGAACTATATGATTGTATCAGAGAATGTGAATTTGATGTTTGAGTAACCCAGGTATTTTAAACACATACTTCTCTTCTAGATGAGTTTTCCATGTCGAGCTTTATTTCAGGTAATTGGAGGTGTAGACAGAATTTTTGGAGCTATTCTGAAGATGAAAGAAAAGACGCTGAGTATGGAAAAAAATTCCAGACTGTAAGGCCCTTTTGAAATGACTATAGCATTTCAAAAGACTTTGGAGCTAGTGCTGGAACAAGATTTAAATTTCTCTGAGTTTATTTTAAATAATATGTGAATGTTCATGCAAGAGAACTCCGTGACAAACCATTTTAACAGGAGATTTTCTTTAAGTGATTGCTGCTTTTTGACTTTGTTTTTCAGATAATGCAACCATACTAAATAACTGAAAGCAATTGCTAGAAGGATACAGAAAATAATTCTGTCTAGCTTTCTCTACATGTATCAGAAATGTTATTGTATTAATTATCTGAGTAGAGAGTGGGAATTCTGTGTCTTGATGAAAAATTGTTTTCTCCCCCCAGTTGGAAAGCAAGGTCAGAAAACAGAAACTGCTTCTTCCCTTTGCCTTGCTCTCTTTTTTTCTGTGCTGGTTTGGGAGTTTGAGCACTGTTCCCTGGCTGTATTTTAAATCCATTCTGAAATAGAGCATTCACATTTGAGTTTTTGCCCAAGGAATCATTTCACTAACTCTCCTCAAAATCCTGCACTAGCTTTGTGTGAGAAAAGCTTGAAAATATTTGCACTGATGGGGGGCAAGGGAAGAAAAAGGGCTGAAATTGTGCTTTATGGGCTTGCTCAAAATATGTAGAAGCCAGCCATTGTGGTGGTAAGTGCAGCTAAGCTCTTTCCTAAAATGAGCTGGATATTAGATAGCAGGACTTAGTCTTTCTGCTAGTAAAGTTTAGCAGGGTTGGTCTTCAACTGTTCGAACTCAACGTGAATACCATGTTTTACTTGAAGATTTATATCTGTGTCCCAAGTAAGCTGAATTAAAGGAAAAAAAAAAAAAGAAAACAAAAACCAAACCAACCAACCAACCAAACAAAAAAAAAAACACAAAACACAACAAAGAAATATGAGAACTGATGAACTGGGATTACCAAGGTGTGTAGGATCTTTTGTGTCTTCAAATAAACAACACTGAGTGAGTTACTCATTTTCCACGGAACTGCTACAGTGTAAGTCAAATGTGTACAAACCAAACCAAACAGTTTTAAGGGTGTGACTGAGGTTTTTCTGCTCTCAAGCTTTGACATAGGTGTCTTTGACAAGATACCTTGCCCTTTGCAGGCAGCTGTCTACTGCAGAGACTGTTAAAGTGCTTTTCTCTCAGACCCATCTGCAGCTCTGCAGGAAGGTCACTTAAAGCCATTGTCCAAGCTCTGATGCTTGTGTGGGCTTTGCAGACAGAATGCTCCCACAGCAAGCCTGTAGCAGGTCTCCATGCTAGCAGATCCTGTAGTTTCAAGATCTCCTCCACACCTTCTGGACCTTTTTGTCCTTAGTGAACTGATGGAGATTTCCACACAGGGACTTGGGCTCCTGACAGGGGGCATGGTTAGATCATCCCCATTCTCTCCTCTACCATCCCAGCAGAGCTGCTCTACTTTCACTGCTAGTGATGCCCCCCATAGCCCCCAAATTTCCTTGTATACCTCATTCCTCAGCACTGGGGCAGTTCTGATTTCATGTGTAAAAAGTGCTTTTTTAAGCATTTCTCCGTTTGGTGAAGTCAGATTGCTCCATAGTGTCTGTTTCCGCTCCCTACACAGATCTCCTGTAGATATAACATATGCTCATAAAACCTGCTGGAAGTGGGACACATAAACAGCAGTCACTCAGAAGTGGTGGCTCGTGCCAGCTTCAATGGAACGGAGTGCGAGGATTAAATTTATACTCTCCTCTTTTCCTACAGAAAATAACTCTTTTGGCACCAGTTTCTTAGCTTGTGTAAGAATTCAGAGAAGCCATGACAGTTTGCATTAACCTGGTAGTCTTCATCTACCTCTGAATGTTTCAGAATCTCTCCTTCCTGGGGAGAAGGAGTTGGAGGTGAGGGGTCGGGGAAAGAGAAAGTACTTGGCTATACCAACCAAGAGCCTGTTCTGGGCTGGTGAGAGTGCCAAGGCATGGTGTTAGTGGTTATGTTACTTTTCCTACCACAGGTGTTAATCTTGGCATGTGAGACAGCTAGCGGAACAGAATGAGCATTGGCTTCCTGCAAAGCAATGACGTTTCTTTAAATGGCCTGTTTGCTTAGGTTGACAAATGGCAAGCTGGCAACACTGGAAACAGATTTCCCATTGATTCACAAAACAGGTACAGAAATGAACGAGAAACAGCAGATTTCAATAATTCCATTCCCCCTTCCCCTCCATCGAGCCACTCGCCTCTTCAACACTGTCTTCTCTGGACCACTGAATCGGTTTTTAGCTGACAGTGCCACTCTTGCTATAATTGCATAGGCTGTGTTCATAATAATTAATTGTCCTACTTTTAAAACTCTCTCAAAATCCACCAAGAATTTGCTTCTTCATCTGTCGCTACTTGCCAAACTTGAATGGAAGTGACTTTGAAATGATTTTTTTTTTTTTTTAATTTTATTTTATTTTATTATTATTATTTTTTTTTCTCCATAGAATAATATAATGGGTTGGATTGGAATGTACCTTAAATGTACCACTAGATCAGGCTGCCCAGAGCCATACACAACCTGACCTTGATGGGCTATTCATAGCTTCTCTGGGCAGCCTGTGCCAACTTCTCACCACCCTCTGAGTAAAGAATTTCCTCCCTGTATCCAACCTGAATCTCCTCTTTTTGATTTAAAACCATTTCCCCTTGTCTTATCATTCAGATAAGATCATGTAAAAAGTCAGTACATGGTATAACCCAATTTGCTCTGAATTTAAACAGAAATTCAGTGTTAACTGTCTTTTATAAGTACAACTTGAAGTTAGGATGCAGCACAGAGCGCCTGCATGCAATGGCAATAACTGAGCATGTAGGAAACTCAGCACACCTTGAACAAGCAGTGCAGTGACTTACCCACTCCACATCCTGCAAGAGGTACATGAAGAACTGCAGTCTTCTGATCAGAACATCCTGCTTTCATATGGCCAGATTGTCCTCCTCATTCTTCTTTGGAGTTATCACAGGCTTATTGAAGTTGGCTTTTCTTTTTCAGCTTCTAGTACTGGTAATGGAATCGCCCCAGCTTCTCAGGCACCTGCAGTTCCTTAGCCATCTCTGAAAACTTGGCAAAGGTATAGAACTCATCCTTCAGCTGCTGGAGCTTCTGCTTGCAGAAGCTAACTCTATGGGCCTCTCCTGGTTTTGATTCATGCTGTAGAAAGGGCTGATGTGAGCCGAAGGAAAGGTATCCTGAATCCTGTTCTTGATCTCTTGGCCAAGGTGCTCACTGAAGGTCTCATTGTTTATCCCACGGTGTAGGTGTCCCTGGGACAGCATGACTAAAATTTTGTCTCATCATTCTATGCTAGTACGGTCTTCATCTCCATGCCAAATCTCCATGGTCAAATGCACAAAAGACATGAAAGGCTGGTTTGCAGTTCTTCACTGAACACTGCAGAAATTAGATTAAAATTCATCAAATATAAATTTAAGAACCGCACCACCCAAAACTTGGATCATTCAGGGCTGCTCGGGAAGAAACAACCCTATTACCATGTTCTGCCTCTAATCTGCCTGTACATTCTTGCTCTCTTTTAATTAGGTTTATGATTTTGTTCCTTTAGGCCCAAGTGGCTCTATGGAATTGGAGTGATTAACCCTTCCCTAGCCTAATCCCACTGTGCAATAACCAGCAAATACTCAAGGGGAGCTTACTTGCCCTTTCTGGAGTCACTTGTTTACAGCAGCATTATACAAAACAGAATATTCCCCCTAAGCACACTTACTAGTAATACAGGCGTACCATTTTTAACTGTTGAGACTGAAAACACTTGGCATCAAGGACCAGAGTTTCTACTACATATTGGGGTGCTAAAGAATAATGAGATCTTTGAATTCTAGCACATTTATCATTAGTATGTTATTTTTACTGTGATGAGTGTGTGTATAAGGCTGTGCAGAGCCAGTTGTATGCAATATAATAAACTTCTGCACTAGGTTAGAGTTAATCCTAATCTGTCCTTTTAAAAAGCCAGATGGAAAAAAACTGCTGACATGTGTGGCTTTAGGTCATGCTCACAGATAATATCTCTGACACCTAGACTCATCTACTGGCCACTATTTAAGTTCGTGCAAGACATTAAAAGCATTTGGAGAAAATTAAATTTCTGATGGAAACATGAAATCATTCTCAATACTCTGTAAGCAATAGAAATGGTCTCAGTGCATTTTAAACCAACAGTAATTCATTAGCAATTAGAATAATAGATTTAACTCTGCTTGAGGTAGCACTGGTTTCAGATCAAGAGCTGAGATGTGAAAATTCAGGTCAAAACCATCAAAACAAAGGTACCTTCAGACCTGCAAACTATAATTAATTTTGAG
Organism: Tympanuchus pallidicinctus; assembly: GCF_026119805.1. Lineage (NCBI taxonomy): Eukaryota > Metazoa > Chordata > Aves > Galliformes > Phasianidae > Tympanuchus > Tympanuchus pallidicinctus. Next base: position 57,353,182 of record NW_026294618.1, on the reverse strand, counting down.
CGAGGATTTTTCCTTTCTTTGCCTTATCCTTTCTTTGCCTTCAACAAAACTCTTTTCATTTATTCTTCCTCTTCATCTAGTTTAATTAAGATGTAGAATAAAAAAACTGCTAAATTTTGTTCATTATCAAGATTTCCTACAAACTTGTCATATCTTCCTTCTCACTCTTAGTGACAGAGGAGAGTAAAGCTGGTATGCAGATTGTTGTTGAGCTTTTAGTGATTTGCTATTGCTGTAATTTTTATTTTTTATTTTTTTTGTATTTTTTTCTTTGAAATACTGGTGGAGAAGGACAGTGTGACAACTTATACATGTTAACTGATTGCTTTCTGTTATAGTTAGTTCACTAACATCAAGACTGTTGACGCTGAGGTGAAGGTTTGATAGTTGAAAGCATCATTGGTAACATGAATATAGTTGTCAGTTCTGCAGCAGTCATCATGTGTTCATAAAATTCACAGTTTTTGTGGATTCACTGTACTTGACATTTTCTTCATTTACTCTTTTCTTCCCTCTTTGGAGTTCCCATTCATTCTGTAAGCTATTCTTGCTTGCAGAAGCACAAAATGTTCTCCTTTACCAGCACTAAAGGCACCTCGTCTGCTTGATTTAACACATCTTTTCAGAGATGCCTCTGCAGACTGTTACTGTGACCTTGGGTGTTATCAAGTGTATGTGCGAAACTTTCAGCAAATCAAAAGTTTTAATCAAGGGAAGGAAGATGTCCTAGGAGATCCTTTCTTCGATCAGTTTTCTTCGAAAAGAATAATTTTTTTTTTTTTTTTTCTGTTTTGTAAAATACAAAATTCAACCTCAGAGAACTACTCAAACTGGTCTCCCTGTTAAAACAAGAGCAGATTAGTCTCAGAATGGATTTAACAATTGTTTGTCTGTTCTGTACTATCTGACAGAGGATGAATTATAGGGAAGTGAGTTTCAAGATCATGTGATTTTCCCATATTCCTGCAGTTCAATGGCAGCTGTGTCTGCTTACATGAGGGCAAAACTAGGAACCAAGCCTTTAAACCAGTAAGTGCCCCAATGTCATTAAATAGGTGCAACATAGATTGTTCATAAGTAATCATCCTTCAGAATTTAAACATGGACAGCAGAACAGCCAAGAACCTCACTCCACAGTAGAGCTGAATACATCAGGAGGTAATTATTTCCAAATTTTAGTGGTCATGTTGTACTGTATTTCATGGGGAAGTGTTCCAGGGACTAGAGTAGGAATAAGAATGGGCTTCTCCCCAGCTTAATGGAAAAAGTTATATGAAGCTTTCTGCCCCTTCCACCCTCTTCCACCCACACTGTAACTGCAGTTTTTGCCAAAATATGTAAGTTGTTCTTTCTGATTCAATCTCCTTCATGATCTGAAAACACTCTTCCAGCCTGGAGCAGATGTGGAAACTTAGAACAACAGCTGTGGGAATTTTTTACTTTGAAAGGTATGGCATTGGAGCATTAGATGCTTGCTTATATGGGAGAACCAAATGGTAAAGGAGAAAAGTCGAAGTCACAAAGGACACACCTCAGAGTCAGATGAGATATGCATTCAATGACCTGCCTTGCTAAGATATATCTTGTTCTTGAAAGGCCTAAGATTCTCTGTGACTCACCTGTTTATGAGTCTCTGTTACAATTACAGTGTTGGCTCTGATTCCCCAAAAACTTGTGTTGCTTTTACCTTGTGAATTCTTTATACCTATACTTCCACAGTTGTTCCTCTTGGAAGGAAAATGTATCAGCTAATTCTACAGCTACAATGTTTTGTTTTACTACCTAGTAATAATATATCTCTCCTGCTGTTCAGATCTCTACAGCACATCTCTGAATGTTCATCCAGCAGTCCGCTAGCTCAATCTTGAAATGGCTTAAGTTGGAAGGGACCTTTAGGAGGTCCCTCCTCCCCCATGGTCAGGGACACATTCCACTAAATGAGGTTGCTCAAAGCCCCATCCAACCAGGCTTTGAACATTTCCGGTGATGGGGAATTCATAGCTTCTCTGGGCAGCCCGTTCCTGTGCCTCACCACTCTCATAGTGATGAATTTCTTGATATCTAATCTAAATCTAACTTTTATTTTATTTGTTTATTTATTTATTTATTTATTTATTTATTTATTTATCTTTAAGCTCCACAAAGTCTGCATGTAAGTGGAAATCTAACAAACTGCCTACAAGCATCAGGTTGATGTGGGAGAGAACATAGACCCCACTCAGAAGAGAGCACATCCCACCTACCAGTAAATGGTGAAAATCAAGGTTTAGCTCAATCTTTATATAAATGTGAATGGAAACTGTCATGCCATGACTGCACAGGGTGGTGCATGAAGCGTTTGATGTCTCAACTACTGCAACTGAACTCACAGTTTTACAGATAATTCTGTTTGTTTCTTTGTTAATCACCATGTTTGCTCTTCAAGCCTTATCTTCATCATCTTACACAGGCATCAGTTAACATCCTCAGCTCTCTTCTAGCAGGTCTTTTGATTGAATGTTGCCAATGTTCCCTTGGTGCCCAGTGTATTTATGAAATGTGATAGAAGACAAATCCAGCAAAGGAAAGGAATGGGACATTCCAAATTAATAGATAACAGGATGCTGCCAAATTCACTTTTGAATACAGCCCAAGACACAATGGGCTTAATAATTAGTTTAAGTACCAGCAGTCCAGCCTGCAGTGTTTTGTGTGGGTTGGTTTTTGGACTGCATATTACTATTAACAAATACTGTAACAAATTAGGGAAACGTTTTCTGCCAGAAGGGTATGAAGCATAGGAATGCTTATTGCAAGTATGTTTTCTTATTGCTATGCTTTTCTAATACTTTACTCTGTATATATGTATGTGGACATGCTCAGACATTTTATGAATTTAATATAAGGTTTTGGGGGCAAAATATATGTTAATGTTGACACATGGGAGAAGTAGGGGGGATGGAGAGCTTAAATAGAGATGACGGGAGAAAGAAGATAGGAAGTACAGTGGACTCAAAGAACAAGGCTGGGAACTTGATAAATTAAGATATTAGAAAGGAAGAGGAATTAAAGGGAATCAGTAAGGAGGAGAATGATGCATATTATTATTGTTGTTACTATTCATGCTATTTATACATGAAACACCTGCCACACACACAACTGCAGAAGAAGCACATGAAGATCCTTACACCACTCAAGAAGCAAGGTGTAGCTCTAAATGACATCTGCAGTGCTCCACCTGTGACTGTGGCACTGCAGGTGAGATGCTTGCCCTTAAACTTGTCTGGGGAAGCTGCTTGGGGTCAGTGAATAATGGCCAAGTCCAGTGTTTTTGAATGGTCCAAATAGGCTTCATCAGACATGAAGCAAAATACACAATAGTTTTTATGTATTGCACATGGACCATCCAGTGTGCATTTTGCCCTGAATGTTGCAAAAATGTTGCATCTGGAGATACTAAGGATTAGGTCATGTAGCTATGGAGCTGCATTGTGAAACAGTGCTGAAGACAACTTCTCTGAAGAGAAATGGGATCTGATTGCCATCAGATAGTCTTCAGGATTGCTGGCACTTCAAATGATTTCGTAGTTAATCATTTTACATAAATCACTCAAGAGAACTTGTTTGTTAGAGGCAGGTGGTGACTAATCATCCCTTAGACCAACTTTACCACATTCAATAGTTGTCAGAAAGCTGACAAGAAGAAGAAAACTCTTAATAACTCTTCATTATAACACGATGACTTAGAAGGTATTGACCCCCACTGCTATTGGATTAAGATAATTAAAAAAAAAAAAAAAAAAAATAGGGCTTCCGAGTTCCTTTATCTTATCCTTCAAGCTTCATTACTAAGGTAATGGCAAAAATATGTTCCTCAAATGGTGAAACTAATATATGTGTGATCTCCTTCTCTGCACATAAATTAATTGCAACTTTCAAATGTACAAAACCTAGATTTTTTTAAACACTTTTTTCTTTCGCTGTGGCAGTTGAGATTAGAGATTTAGAGGCTCCTCTTCCACAGCCCTATTCTATTCCTTATGTTCTACTGGTCAGTGACACATTCTGTGACTAGAAACATTCTGGTATTGCAGGTCAACTTGCAGTTCTCCAAGCAGAAAGAGAAGGCTAAGTGTGAGCATATTCTTCAGCCTGGAGCAGATGTTGAGGTACTCTGTATTCCATAGCTTAACACTGTAGAGCAGATCTGAGCATGGTGAGATATAACCTGGGAGCTGACACAACCATTTTCTTGATCCCATAGCTGAGAAGAGTCAAAAGACAGAGTAAAGCTGCATCTATATCAGTTCTACTGGGAGTGGAACTAAGAATAGCTGAAGTGAACTAAGAGAAGCAGATGCCACTCTTAGGCTCTGTTTATAAAAGGTGTTTCTTTAAAGAAAAAAAAAAAAAAAAAAAAAAAGCAGTACAATGGGAAAGAATATCCTGCAGCTGGAATAGAGAACACTGTGGGGATGAAAGGATGATAGATACCCTTTGAGATGGCAGATGTTCTACCAAATATTTATTTCTTTTAAATATTTTCCTAGGACTTTAAGGTAAAGTTGTATCTTCTGTTGTTTCTTTTGGCAGCTTATTCTAGCCATGAGTTTCTTCACGTAATGAAATTCTACCTATGGTAAATCTTCTGAGTTCCTGGCTATTCCTGAATTTTAACTCTCCCAAGTCTGGCTCTGCTGATCTGTCCCTTTCTGCATCAATTTAATTTCAACTCTTGGTTGCAATTGGTATTAGTGATTCTATTCCGGATGTCCTGGACAGGAATTTCCTTCTCTGTGTGTGTCGCATCCAGTTGGATGAATTATGAAGGAATTAAGTCATCTCTATTCCCTACATTTTTCTTACTAATCCACCCAATTTGATCACTGGAAATTTGTTCCTGCTTTAGAACTCATTTTGATCTGGAGAATCAATCTCCAGAATTCAGGGCATTTCTTTTGTCACAGGATTATTATGAATATGCCTCAGCCATACCAGCTGGCCTATTGTCCTGATCAATGATCAAAGTTGTGCCCCACTTTATGTTGGCTATAGGTTTGATGTTGTATTTGAAATTGCCTCATACTTCTCTAGTTCTAGCACCAAGTTGGGTGCTGTCAGCAAGAAGAAACTGTTTGAACTACTGTGTCCACCCAAGCAACAGAGAGCAGTCTGAACAGAAAACCAGCAGAGAAGTGCTGAATGCAGTAAAAACACGATGAATTGGTGTTCGCAGGAAGCCAACAGACCTTCCCTGGAAGCTTTGGTCCAATTCTAACTGGCTAGCTACAATTCAATTTTAGAGAGATTTCTCTATGTACTCCTATCTTCCAGAGTCTGGAAGCAGGAGATTTTCCTATGTATCTTGAAGTCCTCTCCTTGTGCCAGGCTTTTCTGTCTTAAGAATATGTATCATCTATTCGGGAACTTGTATTACATCTGGAAACAAAAAAACCTGCTAATTTATTGAGCAAAAAAAAAAAAAAAAAAGCACAGCATCTCCTGCATAGACTTTCCAACCTCAATCTTGTGCTACTTTGCCTTAAGTACATAATTTTCTGTGGAATATTAGATCTATGTTATGTTATCTCCACGTAGAAGCTGTCCAGAAGGTTTATAATAATGACCATGAAGTCGCCAGATGCAATCATCTGAACTCCTCTGCCTGTAAATCATGAAGGCATTTTACCTTTGCGAAATCAAACTTAGTTCCAAGCAGACAAATTCAGTTTGAATAGTTGATTTGCCTGAGGAAAGCCTTTTAGAACATACCAAAGAACAGCTGACTTTGTACTTAAGATATTAGAGTACTATTATTTACCTAGTCTGCCTTTCTTCTTAAGGAGCTATGCATTATTGATCAGTTTTACACTACATCATAAATGTGATTTCAGTAGCCCAAACAATTGACTGAACACATTCTGTTTTCCTCTATATTCAGAGGGAAAAAAGGGAAGAGAAGTTTTTCAGGAACATTCATTTCAGTGTGTTTCAGAATATTTAATCTTTTTAAATACAGAATATTTTTCTTACTGCTCACTATTTGTTCTTAAATACTGTCTTGATTTTTAATTAGCAGTTGACAATTCAGCAAAGAAATTAACCTGAGAAGAGAGGTGGAGTGCACACTAAATAAACAAGAAAGCAGAAGGGGAAATTAGTGTAGAAATGAAGTGACTCACTCAGTGTCTATGCTGGAGTCAGAAAGTCACAAATGGGAAACAAATTGGAGCTGAAGAACATTTTATCATCTAGTGAAATAACTTTGCAGGGTCATTATTTTTCCATCTATTCATTCTTAACTTGCAATCTCAAGTGGGAATTGCTAGCTTATATATACCAACATCCTTTGATTCATTCAAACTGCTGTTCAGAATTCCTCGACTCTATTGCAATTGGAGAAAGCATTAAAAGGAGAGCTACATGGATGGACATATGTATGTGTGGATTTTGATGTGTGTTAAAGCTTTGATCTGTACCTGTAAATAGTGGAAGGTATTTATTTCACTGGGGGCAGATTCTTAAATGGCTCTGCGAAACAGAGATTTACTGGGAAATTACGTAAGCTTACTATTTATTTAGTTAGTTAGTCTTCCTTTTATGATCAATGTAAGTCAGATCCATTTAATTCAGACAGTAAGCATTTGGTGGAAGGAGGTAACCTTTACTCTCTAAGTGTTCTATCTCTTTATTTAAGATAAAGAGTATACTCTTCATGTATTCTGCTTAATACATGAACAATTGTCATAAATAAATAATCACTCCAAGGCACTGTGTATGGTACCGCCTCTTCTTTTGCTGACTCTCTGAAAAGGGAAGACCAGAAATGACAGGGAAGAGGCTGAATGCATAATTTTTCTTTCCCACAATAGGCTAGGAAACAGACATCAATTCTTTTATATTAACAGAATCTGAACATTGGCTTGTTTTATGTGTACAAGATCTTCTTCTGTGTGATATCCTTGTCTTCCCCTTAGGAGCTGTGAACATTACATAACTATCTACGCACTGTGTTACATTTGGGAAAACTTACAAGGAGGAATGTGTCACCTGTCAGACAGATGTCAGTTTGGCTGACTGCTGAGTGCCTTGAAATAGGCTCTACTCCTTTTTTGCACATATTCTCTGTGAAATGGTTTGACAGGATGAAGTGATTTCTCTCAGTTGACAAAGCTGCTCCTGTAAATGAAAAATAATTGTTCTCTCCTGTAAATGTATTGAACTACAATTAAATTATTGCTATTCAAATGAGAGCTGAGCCATATGTATCTTGTGGCATCTAACCCTGAGTACCCAGATAGAAAATTTATCACACCTGATTTAGCTATGGAATAATATGAGTTTATCCTACTTCAGGGTAAATCAACTCAAAAAAGCATCAGCTGGCATGGTTATCACACAAATTTTTGTGCCAGAGCACTGCACTCTTGGTAGTAAAAATATTTGTTCTACTTCATTTTTTTCTCCTTCTTTTTTAACTTAAGTGACAATTGTTATTGTGGTTCTGAATAACTGATGCTCCATAACATAATTTACCTTTACAGACCATGATGGGTTGGAAAAATGTCTGATTTATAGCCAGAAAAGGGGGACTAAGTTAAAGACTCGGGATCTGTGAAGTTATTCTGTTCTTGAGTCCTTCTCATCAGTGAGATGAAGCTATGGATGACAACATATTTATTTGCATTGAAAGTGGAAAAGGAGAACTATTACAATGAAATGTTGAACAGTTTTGGAACAATTTTGACATGAAAAGTCAATCTGAATTTGGGAGATTAGTGCAATTAAGGAATTAGTATTACTATTAACTGTCAGTGTCATACAAACAGAATCTTCCAAGCAGTGTTATGGTCTGAAAAAGTATGTAGAAAAAATATGCTAGTGCAGTATAGATAGATAGTATAACTTCATATCTTTCCACATACCTAACCTCAATCTTTTGTTGTAAGCATTAGTGGATGCCCATCTGTCCTGCTCCCAGTGGGTGCTCTGTCACTTTGCACCCCTCTCTGGCAGCTCTGTCTGAGATCCCTGGACGGTGGTCAGCTACAGGGTCCTGCCACAGTTTAGTATCCTCCTCCAGTCTTACAAGTTCTAGTTACTTAGATGAAGCACAGAGATGCCTTCAAAATGTCAAAATGCCTTCAGTACTTTGTTGAAAATGCATACCAGTTTGATGACAGATTGAATAAATGCAGCTGAAATCCACAGCAGGGGACAGAAGACGGACTTATTTAGTCCTGAAATAAAACATGGGTCCCGTTAGTGGAAATGGTCAGATTTTGGATGTTTTAACAAGGTAGGAGATAAATTTACTACTTGCTATAATAAACTTTAAAATAAGATAATGTTTTTCTTTTCTTTTTTTTAAAGGAAGTCCAATCCAGCTGTAGGAACACATTTTATAACCTAGATATGCTGATGTCAGTTGATCACCATGATATGTCCTATTATTTCTTGTCTGAAGAAAACTCCAGAAAATTAATTTGGTGCAGTTCAGTTAGTTTATTGTTCACTTCTGAAGTCCATAACACATTAAGTACACATTGGCAAGCCTTACTCTGGACTTATGGATTGCCAGAAATTGAAATTTGCATATATACATATGCACACACACACACACACGCACACACACATATATATATATTTATTTATTAATATCCATAATTGTTTAGAACATACTGTAGAAAGAAACTAGTCTTACATGCTTATCTTATATGAAGAAGTACTGAAGTACCAGACACACAAATCTTCATAGCCGGTATTTGTCTGGTAAGTTTTGAAAGCAGACATATAAAGGGCAGAATACATAAATCATTTCTGACAATTCCAAAGAAAGACTTTGCTAAAAAAAAAAAAAGAATATTTTACAAGCTCAAAGACCATGCAAAGGTTAAGCCAGTTAGCGTAAGTGCTCAAGCATCAAGCATCACAGGAGTCTCCATAAATTAATGTGACCCAGAAAAATCTATTGATCAAATAAACATGCCAGTTAAAATAAAGCATACATATTTTTGTTTAACACAATACAAATTAAAAATAAATATTTTATTGAACTGTGTATTTTTTTACCTAAAGCTATAAGTCAGTAAACTCTACAAACTATGGTAAAACCAGTTTCTACCCTGTGTATGAAAGAAGTTATGGCTTAAGAAGAGTGTTTCAATGAACCTCCTCTTAGAAACTATTAGGAACCAAATGCAGCTCATGCTTGAGAAAAGCCAACATGGATTTCCCAAAGGTAAATCATGCCTGACTAACTTGATCACCTTTGACAAGAAAGAAAACCTTTCTGTTCACACAGGGAGAGCAGTGCATGTTGTTTGCTGGATTTCAAACAGGCATTTTACACAGTTTCCTGCATCTTCCTCCTAGGCAAACTAACAAGAGAGACTGGATAAGTAGTCTTCAAAATCAGTAGGAGATTGTGGAACAGGCCACACTCAGAAAGTGGTGCTCAATGGTTTAACTCAGACTGGCAGCTTGTCACGTGTGGGGTCCCCCCAAGTATCGCTACTGGGCCCAGCACTTTTCAGCGTCTTCCTGTATGGTTTGGATGACTGGATTGAAAGTATTTTTGCCAGATTTACAGATGGTGCTAGAATGGGTGGTATCAGTGGACATGTCAGAAGGGAAAACCATCTTACAGAGAGGACTGGACAGGCTGGAAGAATGGGAAAACAAGAGATGTGCAAAGTTTAACAAGGGCAGTTCCTGCACCTGGGACAACACAACCAGAAAGCCCAGTACTGGGAAGGGTCTGTGTGATCAGGGAGCAGTCCTGCTGAAAGGGCTCTGCTGTCCAAGTGTACCATGAATTCCCTTCTAGACTGGGCACCTTGATGATTTTACAATTGATTCTAATAATGAACCCTCTCACTTGTGCTCTTTTTAACATTCCTGTTGCCTGTTTTATCTTACAACCACATTTCCTTTACAACTTTCTGGTCTATATTTACTGTAGTTTGCTCAGTAACAAAGTTACTGTCTGTAATTATAGCAAAAAGTATGGTCAGTTCTATTACATCACAGAGATTCTGAACTTGCAGTGTTTTTTGTTTTGTTTTGTTTTATTTTGTTTTTCCACAGACAAGAAAGATCCAATACTCACTGAACCAACTGGTATCACCCATTGCCATATGAACTTTGCTGTCCTTAAGTATTAATGTGAATAGTGTGAACAGTGTGAATAGCCTTCACTGCACTGATTACGATGAATCTTATTCCTGCATAAGTCATTAGAACAGTTTGAGGTACACGAAACAGTCAGTACCTTGAGCCCTCCACTTTCGAAGTGGATATTTCTTTGACCTTAATATTTCCTACGTAGAACTGAAGAAACCGTAACTTTAAAAATTCCTTCGAAAATCAGCAAGATTTCTGTACATTCATTGCCCAGAACTTGCAATCAGGGCATTGTAAGCTCAAGTTAAAAAACATAAAACAAATTAAAAAATCCTAAGATGGTTGTTTTTTATAGATAAGGCAATTGCTAGAAGCACAATAGCTGGTATTTTAAACTTCTCTCCAGACTACAGGATCCATTTCACTGAATCACACATATGGACAATCCAATCAAAAAAATCTGTGTTTATGCTGGCAATAATTCTGGTCACTGTCAAGGGAAACATTGCCTTCCAAAATAGTGATGTTTAGATGAAAATTCACAAGAGACTGTTCCTCGGTTTTGAGATCACTATGGATCCAGAATTGAAATCATTAAAAAACTAAGTCACAATACAAAAGCAATGCTAGCTATTTTAGTAATCCATAAGAATTCCTTCCTTGTGCTAAGATACACTGCAGCTTTTTGTTCAGGGATGAAAGTTGTGTATCCTCACCAGGGAAAGAATGTGTGATCTTGGAAGAATATGTAGAATACAGGGCAATGGTGATGGAGATGCAGGTTCTTTCTTCACCACATCCCTTATTTCTCATGACTTTGCAGGAACCCCCTAGAAGTCTACACATTTAATACTCCATGGAATATTCCAGGGCAGCTCAGGAGAAATATTCCTTATAGATAAGCAGGCGAGCATTTTTTCTTCCAAGTTCTCAACATTAAACAAGGATATTACACAAAGAATAACAAAAGAAAGGCTGGAGATATGTAATAGTGTATCTGGACAGGAAGAAGGGAGATCGGCAGGATACCTGGATGTCAGCATGATGACGTCTAAATGCCCATCTGGTACCCCTACAGAGGACAGAAAGGGGATGTGTTGCATTGCCTCCTACGGTACTGACCTAAAACCAGGCCAGGACCAAATGACTGCACGCACACACCAATATGATGAACAGCAAAATGGCCTTTATTACACGTGAACTCTAGCTTATATAACCTATGTGTTTCATCTACGCCCCTAAGGGCACGTGCCACACATCAATCATAGAGCAGGGAGAGGGCCTATCGCATCACATCCCATGGGGGGGTCTCGCAGTTGCTGACAACAGGGATGTCTGGTAGTCAAGGTTTTGAGATACACTCAGAGAGTAGGCAGGAGATTCTGAGTAGGGACAGGAAACACAGAAGAATTATTTATGGGTGAGGAAATGTGGTGGCCAGGGACTTGCCTATCAGGAAAAAGTTTAGCAGAACTTCTTCAAGACTCACGTTCATTACTGTAAGAGAAACATAAAAACATTCCCATAACTAGGATCTCCACCTGTCTCTTTTTTCCCCTGTCAGCAGTGAATTACAAGGTCAACTACCACCCTGTGCTCTAAACTCTCCAAAGCTTAGACAGCTCTTCCCATGGAAACCTTAGGTAAGTGATTCAGATACTACAGCACTAGATGTTCCCTTAAGGAGGCAGTAATTTTCTAATCTGGCCCCCAACTCTTCTGTGTACCCACCCAAAACTGGAGCAGAGATATACCACAGGTGACTCTACTAGTCATTGGACTCTACTTTAAGTCACTGATAAAGAGGATTTGACACAGAGGTAAGTCCCCAGTGTCAGAGGGACTTACTGAAAAACATACTGATGCTCCATATATTGTGCATTCTGAGAAACAAAGCAAGATTCAGAGATGTCTGCTGCCAAAAATATGGGGTTGACCTTGTAATTCTTATTTATCTCACTTTACTGGTGGCATCTTCTCATTAGCAGGGCATTAAAAAATTCAGTACAGGTAGATCTTTGCTCTGTGGGCTGGTGCAGTGCATCATTACCTCTGGCAGATTCTTGAAGCCAACTGCTGCAGAATTTATTTCCGAAACTTTTAAAAGTATATTTTAACATCATTTTCTCAAATTCATAATCTCACCTGTCCTTTTGGACATAATTTTCAAACCAGAGTAGTACACATCTCTGAAAGATATGCAAAAAAAGCAATAGGAATTTCTCATCACATTGCCTGTTATGAAACTGAACTGAAATGGATTTGCTACTAAATCTTGGTCCAAATAAAAACAGTTTTTGTGACTGGAACTTTGCCAGTGAAAAAGCTAATTTTTTGGTAATGCGCATTGATACCTTACAAGTCAAATGATTTTTGATGAAAACTCCAGTTTGGAAAGGCAAAGTAAAAAACGTTGCATTTGTGGAAATATAATAAGAGACAAAAAAGTTCCTGCATGTATATTGTCTTCTTTAATATGAGGAAAGGTAGAAAATATTCTCCGTGGGAAAAATGAAAGATCTTGGAACCTCCTCCTTCTTTCTGCTTTCTCTTATAAGGTTTTCAGCTCATTTCTTCAGAGCACTAGGATGATCCAACATATTTAATATCCCAATGCACCTACAGTCCCAGTACAGGAGTCTGTATGCCTGTCCTGTGCTTCTACTGCACAGAAAGGACAGCTCTATTTGAAACCTAACACTTGTTCAAAAAAGGGTCATATTTATTTCTTTTCAAAAGTTGCCACAGTGCTTTTCACCTGGTATTAGAGACCCTTTTATGAGATCTCTTTTATGACTGAAACTCCTGTAGAAAATATTGTTTTTGCTCCTGCTTTCTATATATTCTTTATAATTTTTTTTCTTTTAGTTTTGTTTTTTAAATATCCACTGTCCAGACTTTTTTTTCAGATGATTGTCTACATGTTCTTATGTCTTCAACACTAAAATTGGGCTCATTCACTTGAATTAATTACAAAGAAAAGTAGAGAACTTTATGCCATTCAAGAAACAAGTTTTTGCATGCTCCTTAAGTATTTGACATGGACTTTTTTTCCATGTAAGAGCAGAATCATGGTGGCAAAAAAATCTCAGAGAAAAGTTGTGTTTGTGAATTTTCCAAGGGCTTTTTCTCTTTTACAGGAAAAGAAAGATGCAGAAAAGTAAGCTTTCAGACTTCTGGGTAATTGTTTGAATTAGATCCAACCCCTAAACCTTTCAAGGCTTCTTTGCTGCAAATGCATATTGACAAACACACAGCCAAATGCCGCAGAAATAGGCTCTGGTAACTGATGTTATCGGGTGATGATACCAGAAGAGTGCTGAAAAGGAGGGCAAATATAATTATTATACTCAGACTGAACTTTATGGTTTACTTAGTAATCAAAATCACTACCCATTACAAGCAAAGCCTACTCCTTCATTCTGATGTCAATCCCCACTAGCATAACATTTGTAGTGTTCCATATTTTAGAAAAATGATCCTTTCCTTTGCAGTTCAAAGTTTAAGAGCTCTTTCTCCTCTTTTTGTTTTGTTTTGTTCTGTTTATTAATATCTTCAAAACTCTCCTTGCTTAATCCAGTAGTTTCACAGGATTCTCACTTCTTTTTCCACTGACCTATTTACATTCTTTCTCTTCTTCAGGCTCTCTTCTGAAAAAGCCCAGAATGGTAGGGCTGAGAGATGCAGTACCTCCCCCTGCATGCTCTAATTTTTCCAGTTCCAGAGCAAGCAATGTTATCCCTTCATTTATTTTTAGACACAAGCTTTGTGACTGATAACTAGATCTGTGGACTCAGATTCTGCTTCAATCACATAACATTTTTCTAAGTGTGCACTAGTCTGACTACATGAGTAATCTGTTTTGGAGAAGGAATAATCTCGAATGGAGACAGGGAAAAAGTATAAGAGATAACATTAACCTTGTATTAACAGATCCTATGCAACTTAAAATAACATGACAAGAGGACATCTTTCATCTTTTCACCCTGTCTAGTCAAGACATACTTGGAGAGAGAACAGCAAAACAAATACAAATCCTAAAATCCCCAAATGAGTGAGTGTATGTTTTTTTGGCAGTGAAACGGTTCTCATTACCTGATTTTTCCCAAATGAAACTCTGCCATACACTGTGATTGAGGATTGGTGCATCCTCAATTTCAAAATAAGATATGTTTTCCTTGAAAGAAAAATGCTCGATTTTATTTAAGAAAAAAATATTCTCCCATTTCCTAGCCAGATGTGTATTTGTACATATATTGGTAAGGCACTGGACCAAGTTGCCCAGAGAAATTGTGGCTGCTGCACAAGCTGGAGACTTTCAAGGCCACACTGAAAGGGGCTTTGAGCAACTTCAACTAGTGAAAGATGTACCTGCCTATGGCAGGAGATTGGAACTAGATGGTCTTAAAGGTCTATTCCAACTCAAAGCAATCATAATTCTATGATTTGGAGGAGTCTCTATTGCTATAAATATATAAATGTATATGGTGTATTCCTTATCATACAGAGCACCCTCAAAAACCTGTATATTATTATGGTGGTCACAGTACTCAACTGAGGTGCTGTATCTTCTTCACATCCCCTGAATAAGCCAATTTTTTGAAGATATGTTTTGCAAGAATATCCTTACAAGAAACCAATATTTTTTTAAACTTGCATAAAAAGTCATCTTGCAAAAGGGTCTTCATTTTTCAGATTCTGTGACCACAACTGAAGCACTTAAACTGAAAAGAAGTACTATTAAAACATAAATCTTCATAGAAATCACAATTGTGACATGCCATTATTTCTGTTCCTTAGCAAAACATGCAGTCATTTTCCATTCATTTAAAATGCAGTCAAGTAAGATCGATTCAGGCTTTGCTTGACTGTATCCTGTGATGTAATGCCATCTAATGAAGCTGGAAAGTATAAAATCTGGCTTCAGTCAGCCAGACCATTATAATGCTCTTCCTTCTGTCTTGACCTTTAAATAAAAGTGTAGCACACAAGGCAATGAGTGCTGCCTGTAGCTGGCACTTGTGGCAACATGTTGAGTACAAATACAGATGACAGAAATGTTGTTATGAATCATTTACATAATGTCATCTAAGCAAAGAATTTATTTCATTTGAGAAGATTTCATTAAAGAAACAGCAAGATGACAAATCTCAAAATACAGTAAATGGTTGACCTGAGATGGATCATTTAGCTTTAGTTGAACTCCCTTTATATCTACCATGTTACAGTTACATTAGAATGTAGGGATGTATTCAAATATTAGTTTGTATTCAAACATTAGGCTCAGCCTCTGTTGTAGTGTATGTGTAGCTCATGAAGACACAATCTGAGTGCAGCACCATATATTTCCTAATAAAATTTTGCTAGGCTTGCTTAAGAAAGTAAGTGCTTTAGAAGGACTGATCCATCCTGTCTCTTTCCGTGTTTAAACCCAGTCATACATGCACATGCAGAAATGTATTTATCAGATTCCTATAAAACATATTAATGTTACAGCTCTATAAGGCCTTTGCATGACAATAGTCTTCTCTTGCAGTTTCCAAGGAGAATACTCCTACTACAAAATCTGAGATATCCCAGCCCTTCCATGAAGCTTTGGAATACAGCGTGCTCAGTCCCTTCCATGGTGCCTCCCACTAAGTGCAGATGGTGCATGAGGAGTATTATTATGACCAAATCTGGACACATTTCCAGGGGACTTTTTGATATCTTCTTTACATATTCAGCACTATGTCAAGAATATGCTTGAATATTCCAGACTACACAGTGCAGCTGAGAGTAAGCTTCAATAGAAAAAAGGAGCCAAAAGGAAATCAGCAATTTTTATCTCCCTTATCGTTCTTCTCAAATATGATGCTCCTTAGTATCCACATACTGCATTATACTCTTCCCCACAGGTACTCAGGGTACTCAGCCTTGATGGGGAACTTGACTGCGCTTTGCAGTCAACTGTAATCAACCATGCACAAATAATTGCCATTTGAATACATGGCATCATCTTGTTCCATTCAGTTTCAATTTTGTTGTACTCTTTTTTTTTTTTTTTTTTTTTTTTTTTTTGAGCAAGGTTATTTACAAATCCACTGCTAAGGGAGAATTTAAATTATATGGACAGTTGTTATTTGAGAAGGACCTTTCCAGAACTATATGCTTTGCATTAGACACTAAGAAACGCTTTCTGCTATCCTCAAAACGCACAATTAGTAGCAAACCTTGCCTGAAAAAGCAAGCTGGGAATTCCTTAGCTAGGAATTTACACTCCAAAGTTACAAAGTGATTTCTGATAACCAAAGGTATGCTTTGGTAGAGTACATCTAAGCAGGTCTGACAATGGTGTGGTTTTTTGGGGGAAACCTCAGGCCTCTTTTTTTTTAATATATTCTCTTACAGTGAATCAACCAGCACAAATAGAAAGGTTTATTGGGAAAAACTGCAATGGCACTTGATTATTACATATTACTACTTCATCTTCTTACATCCCATACAGCTTCTGCAACTGCATCATTTGATTTTGCTGTTGCTGGTTAACTAATCACAGAATCATAGAATCCTTAGAGTTGGAAGGGACCTCTGAAGGCTATCTAGTCCAACTCCCCTGCAATGAACTGGGACATCAGTTTGCCCAGAGCCTGATCCAGCCTCACCTTGAAAATCTTCATAAATGTTGCATTTGCCATGTCTGTTGGCAACTGTTCAAGTGCCTCACCATTTTCACTGTAAAAGATTTTTTCCTTATATCTAACCTGAATCTACCCTCTTTGAGCTTGAAGCCGTTTCCCCTTTGTGGTTTTATCACCACAAAATCTGCTAAAGAGTCTGTCCTTTTTTTTCCTTTAGCTCCCCTTTAGATACTGAACGACAGCTATCAGGTCATCTCAGAGCCTTCTCTTCTCCAGGCTGAACAGCCCCAGCTCTCTCAGCCTGCCCTCATAAGAGAGGCATTCCATTCCATGAACCATTTTTGTGGCCCTTCTCTGGACGTGCTCCAACAGGTCTGTGTCTCTCCTGTATTGAGAACTTCAGTATGGATGCAGTACTTGAGGTGAAGCCTCACCAGTGTAGAGTAGAGGGGTGGGATCACATCCCTTGACCTGATGACCACAATTCTTTTGATGCAGCCCGGGATACAACAGGTTTTCTGGGCTGCAAGAACACATTGCTGGCTCATGTCCAGCTTCCCACCCACCATGGGTTGCCTCAGGTGTAAAACCTTGCATTTGGATTTGTTGAACCTCCTGATGTTCACTTGGGCCCACTGCACAATCCTGACTAGGTCTCTCTGGATGGCATCCCATCCCTCTGGTGTACTGACTGCACCCCATCATCTTGGTGTCAGTAGCAAGCTTGCTGATGGTGCACTTGATCCCAGTGTCAATGTCATTATGAAGATTTTAAAGAGTATTGACTCTAGCACTGATCCCTGAGAGACACCACTCATCACCACTCTCCTTCCAGACATTGAGCCATTGGCCACCACCCTCTGGACTCTATCCTGCAGCCAGTTCTTTGTCCACTGAACAGTCCACCCATCACATTCCTATCTCTCCAACTTGGTTTATAATATATAAAAACTTCAGTGTATCTCCTTCCTTGTATCTTTCTGCAAAGAAAAGTGATAAATGAGGATTCATTATCTTGGAAGCAGTAGAACGTTCCTTATAAAAATTCAAATCAATTCCTCATCCAACAGAGGATATCAGACGTTGACATCTTTTCAATAGCAATCACTGCAACAAAAATCATGTAATTATTTATTTAGATCATTTTTAACAAATCACTGGGAATCATATCCCAGATGATGATGTACCAGATCAAGTGCATAGACAGGTAAAGATCTACTATTTTATTTTGTAAGTAAATGTGAGTGGATTGATTAAAAAGTGTTTTTCTGTGACTTTAGACCTGTTCTGCCAAACTTTCAGTAATTTAGCAGAAGACAGAAATCATTCCTGTGATTCAGTATTTTAAAAATAAAAAAATAATTGACTAAAAATAGAGGATTGTTCTTCTAGCGGAAAAAAAAAAAAAAAAAAGCATTTTCTAGTTAGAAGGAAAGTCTGTGGGATCACAGGCACCTACATTCCTGGTAAAGTGTGGGTGCCCATGGCATTATTATTCATCCTGGAACCACAAATCCTATAAATTTAGTTTTGCTACCTATTAATTCCTGTTGTAGTGCACCTGCGTAATAGAGATGGTCTTTATTAGTCTTACTAAAGGCAGATCTTTAAAAGCAAGGCCAAATAAGTTTTCTGTGCACAAACAATACACAAGTCTCTTGGTATTGGTAAAGCAATCTCTGTAGTACCAAGGCTGTTAAAATTAATGATAACTAAAATTGTTCCAAACAGATAAAAAACAATTTGCCAAGCAGGAAATTTAAAGACTATTGTTTACCAACTTTGGATCCTACTCTTCAAACTATAAAATTATATGTAGTCTTTTTTAGCAGAGTGTGCATGTTCCTTTTTTTTTATTATTATTTTTTATCATACTTATATAGCCACATAACCCAAACTTTAAAAAAAAAAAAAAAAGATATCGACATCCAAAATGTTTCTCAAGCAATTGGAAAGCTTCAAGAGAAAAGCATGATAAGGAAGTAATGAGAAGTGAAAGTATGATACAAACACAAACACTTCTTTCAAATTTTCCCACTCAAATTATTCTAAAAACCTACTGAATCGTATTAGTGTTTACTTCTAATTTCTCAGTCTGCTATTTGTTGAAAGAAATCTTAATTTTGGTGATCCTTATGTCACTCATAAAAAGTGAAAGAAACTTACCTGCAGTCAGTGGAAGGACATCATATGGTGTAACCAACACTAGAGCAATCCTTGAAATGTTTTATTTGGAAAAATATTGAATGCTGAATTCTATCTCTTGTATGAAATTCACTCCAAAAGTAACGCCTTCTACTTATTTCCATGGAAACTACAACAGATGCTAAAAGTTCAGAAACATTATTTGATATAACAAATTCTCAGCTAAAAAACCCACATCTGCCTCTGATGTCATGGGCCAGCATAATAACATAGAAAACATTTACTTTGTACATCAGTCCTTCTCTGTCAGTAAGAAGTTTTCAAATTGAATTTTTATTACTGTTGAACAGGATACAAAATTCATCATGGCACCTGTTGCAAAGTGGTATCTCTGGGAGCACTGAACTGAATGGAAACTCAGATGATTAACCAGAAAGTCTCTTTATCTTCCTTGATTTTAGTTTAAGGATTAAGTCAGTGTAGATTGCTGAAATATTTTTGTGGGTACTAGGCTTATAGAATCAGCCACATTCTGTGGCAAGGATAATTTATAGAAACTACACCACTTTATTTTTATTATCGAGTAAGTATTAACAGATCAGTAGAATGTAATGGGTATGAACACCACAGTAAAGAAAATATTGTTTGCCATGCATAGGTCACTGGATGATTTATATATGGTGGTGGCAACTACTAATAATTTAGAGCCAATATTCTTAAAATCAAACATTTTCTTAACAGGAAATTCACAGAGTTGTACGTTCACTGATTTTTAAAGAAACTCTAGTCATTTAGGAATTGTAGGATTAGGCTAGCAGTATATAATGAACTTTGTTCTAAATTCTATCCATCAATTCTAGTTCACAGATGGGAATGCAAATAAAGAGAAAGAAATTATTTTTCAGACCTACTAAATATAGTAGGCAAGAAGAAAAAAAAAAAACAAAACACCACAACACTACAGAATTTACCCCACCTTGCTACAACTTCCTTTCAGTCCAGACTGAACAACCTCAGTTCCCTCAGTCACTTACAACTCTTGTTCTCCAATCCCTTCCTCAATTTTCTTGTTCTTTCTTCTCTTAACGCATTCCAAAAACTCAATGTCCCTGTAGCGAGGGGGGCAAAACCAAACATAGTATGTGAGGAGCAGTTTCACCAGTGCTTCATACAAGGGAATGGTCCCTTCCCTAGTCCTGCTGACTACATTATTTCTGACACAGATCAGTATACCATTAGCTTTCTTGGCCACCCGGGCACACTGCAGGCTCCTGTTCAGCTGGCTGTTGGACAGCATCCCTTGGTCCTTTTTTACTCAGCAACTTGCCAGCCACCCTTTTCCAAGCCTATGACACTGTATGGGTTTATTATGGCACAAAGGCAGCACCAGGTATTTAGTCTTGTTGAATATCTCTTTGAAAACTGTTTCACTTCAGGGGTACATTATTTACTAAATTACTGTCCTTTTCTAAGGCAGAATGTCAGACTCATTTCATGGTATTCATTGTAATGGTGATCATCCTTACTTAGTATTAAAAGTATGCTGTGAATGATTTCAGGTCATTGAAACACAAGTGTTACCAAAGATGTTCTGGTATAATAGAAGTATCATATTAAACATATAAAATTGCTATCCAATATCTTAGTGGACATTTTGAGGGATGAGTTGGGGAATTACGTTTCCTTTATAAATATAGAAGCAAACTCTGTGCAAGGAATTGTAATTATAATCTCATAATGTAAGTGACCCTGACATTTTTGTGTAGGATGCAGAAGGAACTCATTGGATTTTACAACTCAGTCAGGATATGTGATTGCTGGATAAACACATGCTGTGGAAATGGTGGTATAACATCATTGACAGAGACAACTTGCGTCATGGAAACCAAAATCTGAATAGAAAAAGCAATTTCTCTTAGTTTCAGATGCCATCA